>NC_072008.2:80152500-85152500 GCF_028885655.2 Pongo abelii
GTGATTCCTCAAGGATCTGGAACCAGAAATATTATTTGATCCAGCAATCCCATTACTGGGTATATACCCAAAAGAATATAAATCATTCTATTATAAAGATACATGCATATGTATGTTCACTGCAGCACTATTCACAATAGCGAAGACATGGAATCAACCCAAATGCCCATCAATGATAGACTGGATAAAGAAAATGTGGTACATATACACCACAGAATACTATGTAGCCATAAAAAAGAATGAGATCATGTTCTTTGCAGGGACATGGATGAAGCTGGAAGCCATTATCCTCAGCAAACTAACACAGGAACAGAAAACCAAACACTGCATATTCTCACTCATATGTGGGAGCTGAACAATAAGAACACATGGACACAAGGAGGGGAACAACACACACTGGGGCCTGTCGGGGGTGTGGGAGAGGGAGAACATCAGGATAAATAGCTAATGTATGCAGGGCTTAATACTTAGGTGATGGGTTGTTAGGTGCAGCAAACCACCATGGCACACATTTACCTATGTAAGAAACATGCACATCCTGCACATGTATCATTTGACCTTAAAATAAAACAAAATAAAATAAAAAATAAAGTAGTTGGCTAGGTTTACATTTTGCAATATAGACATTGCAGAATTTAGACATATAGGAAATCAAGATTCTGGGCACATTCATTGTAAAGTGAAATCAGAAAGTCTGTGGTTATAAAGAGTGAATGGGATTAAGCAGGTGTTTTATAGGCAGTCTCCTCACACTGAATTGCAGCCGTGTGCTATTTGGAATGCAGTCTGACTTAATAACTCACACATGCCAGTAACATACATGATAGAGCCAAAGTACTGTAGTTAAAGAATGGATTTTATAAACATTAAATGGTCTTTTAGCACCTGAATTTATTGCGAGAGTCAAGTAAGGGGTTATATATGCATGCATTTTGGTCTGAATCTTGAACTTCTGTTAAACACTGATATAAATGTGTCTCTTGAGACTGGTCTATAACAGATTTTTTAAAAATGATTACTTTTTCTCTCTCAGGCTTTAAAAATCCTATTTTTGGCAACAGAATCTATGAGTTTTATTAAACAAAGTAAAAGTTTAGACCTTTACAAATAATCACTTTAAATGTTGATGGTCTAAATACACCAATTAAAAGACAGAAATTGTAAGAAGGAGTCAAGACGCAATGCCTAAACATATATTTTCTACAAGGAATCCACTTTAAATATAAACACACATATAAATAAAAAGATAAATGGATGGAGAATGACATACCATGTTGATACTAATAAAAAGAAAGTGATAGTAGTTGTATTAATTTAAGACAAAGCAGACTTCAGAGCAAAAAAAAAAAAGTATCAGGATAAAGAGGTTTACTATATAATGATGAGGGCCAATTATACAACAGGGCTAACAATCCTTAATGTGTATACACCTAACAATAGCATCAAAATACATGAGGCAAAAAATGATAAAACTGTAAAAGGGAATAGATACATTCACTATTATAGTTGGAGACATTAACATGTCTTTTTCAGCAATGGACAGATTTAACAGGCAGAAAATTAATAAGGACCTAGAGGAAATCAACAGCACCATTAATCAAATAGATTTAATTAACACCAATTAAAGGGCACTTCATCAAACAACAGTAGATTATACATTGTTCTCAAGCTCACACAAAACATTCACCAAGACTGATGACATTCTGGGCCACAAAACACCTTAACAAATTTGTATGGATATGAATCATACAATGTCTGCTCTCAAACCACAATGGAATTAAATGAGAAGTTAATAACAGAAAGATAGCTGGAAAATCCCAAAATACTTGGCAATCAAACAACAGACTTCTAAATAACACACGAGCCAAAGAGACTCAACGTAAATGTTTATTGATAGATGAATGGATAAAGAAAATGTAATATACACATACAGTGAAATATTATTCAGACTTATGAAAGAAGGAAATCCTGCCATTTGTGAAATATGGATGAGGGCGGAGGATAATAGGCTAAGTGAAATTAGCCAAACACACAAGGACAAATACTACATAATACCACCTATGTGATGAATCTAAAATAGTCAAACTCATAGAAGCAGAGAGTGGAATAGTTGTTGAAGGGAACATGATGAGGCGGAATCAAAGTTTTTAGACAAAGAATACAATTTTCAGTTACATAAGTTTAATAAGTCCTAGGGATATATTGTACAGCATAGAGCCTATGGTTAATAATACTGTGTTGTGTACTTAAAATTTTAGCTAGGTGTGGTGGCTCATGCCTGTAATTTCCACACTTTGAGAGGCTGAGGCAGGAGGATCACTTGAGTCCAGAAGTTTGAGATCAGCCTGGGAAACATAGCAAGACCTTGGTTCTACAAAAAATAAAAAATAAATTAGCTCAGTGTGGCAGTGTGCACTTGTAGTTCCAGCTCCTCAGGAGACTGAGATGGGAGGATTGATTGAACCCAGGAGTTCAAGGCTGCAGTGAGCCATGATTGTGCCACTGCCCTCAAGCCTGGGTGAAAGAGTAAGTCTTTGTCTCAAAAAAATTTGCTAAGAAGGTAGATCTTATATTAAGTATTCTCAACACACACACACACACACACACACACACACACACAGACACACACACACACATAAGAAGGCAGGAGAAAACTTTTGAAAGTGACAGGTAGTTTTATGGCATAGATTGTGCTGATGGTTTCATGAATGTATACTTATCTCCAAATAACGTGGTTTTGTTTAAAGAAGATATCTTTTTTTTAGAAGAAGAAATCTTAATAGAAATTTAAAAATATTTTGAGCTAATTGAAAATGAAATGACAGCTGATCCAAATTTGTGGCATGCAGTGAAAGCAGTGCTGAGAGGGAAATTTATAGCACTGAAGGCACGCATGAGAAAAGAAAAAAGACACAAAATCAATAATCTAAGCTTACAACTTAAGAAACTAGAAAAAAAGGAAGCAAATTAAATCCAAAGTTGGCAGAAGAAATAATACAGATCACATCAGAAATCAATGAAATTGACAAGATATTAATAAAGAGAATCCGCAAAACCAAAAGCTGATTCTTTGAAAAGATCAATAAAATTGATAAGCCTGTAGCCAGGCTAAGAAACAAAGTGAGAAGACACAAATTAATAATATCAGAAATGAAAGAGGGGACATCACTAAAGATTCCATGGACATTAAAAGAGTAATAAAGAAATATTATGAACAACTCTATATTTGATAACCTGGATGACCCAATTTCTTAAAAGGCACAATCTAACAAAACTCATGCAAAATAAATATATAATTTGACTAGCCCTATATCCATTACAGATATTAAAATTACCTATTGGCTACTATGCTCACTCCCTGGTGACAGGATCTATACCACAAACCTCAGCATCATGCAATATAACCATGTGACAAACCTGCACATGTACTCCCTGTATCTAAAATAAAAGTTGAAATTTAAAGAAATACTAAAAATAATTTTAAAATATATTAAATAAATATCAATAACCTCCCCAAACCAAAAGTACCAGATCCAGTTACATTCACTGGGGAATTCTACAAACATTTAAGGAAGAAATAATACCAATTATTTGTAATATTTTTAAGAAGATAAAAGCAGAGATAATTTCTAATTCAAATTATAAAGCCAGCATTATCCTAATACCAAAATCAGACATTACAAGAAAAGAAAACTATAGACCAATATTTTTGATGAGCATAAATGCAAAAATTCTCAATAAAACGTTAACATATCAAATCTAACAATACAGAAAAATAATTATATGCCACAATCAAGTGGTAATTTTCCCAGGCATGCAACGTTAGTTCAACATTTGAAAATCAATTAATGTAATAAATCAATAAGCTAAAGAAGAAAAATTACATAATCATATTCAATAAGCACAGAAAAAATATTTGACAAAATTCAACTCCCATGATAACCAATCTCAGCAAATTCAGAATAGAAGGGAACTTCTTCAACTTCATAAGAATATATACACCAAATGCACAGCTAACATCATACTTACCAGTGAGAAACAAGAACTTTTCCCTGAAAGATCAGGAACAAAGCAAGAATGGCTGGATAATTCTCTGAAGTCTACTTGTGGGTTGTGGTGCTGGTGGTAGCAGCCAGAAAACATAGAAGATAAAAGCGTTAATTACATGAAATAGTATATTCTGCATTGCACAGGAGTATTTTTGGTTTTGAATGAAAGCTGTGCCCTGGAAAGGATAGCATTAATTTTTTAAGGTTTTGAGAAACACTGGATGACTAGTTTGGATATACATTTTGGCACATTCTGTTTGACCATCCAGCTGGAGAATAATATACTAAGGTTAAGCAAACTTTACCCTAGAGGAGAAGAAATAAGTATTTTTTTTTTCTTTTTTTGAGACGGAGTCTCGCTCTGTCTCCCAGGCTGGAGTGCAGTGGCGGGATCTCGGCTCACTGCAAGCTCCGCCTCCTGGGTTCACGCCATTCTCCTGCCTCAGCCTCCTGAGTAGCTGGGACTACAGGCGCCCGCCACCATGCCCCGCTAATTTTTTGTATTTTTAGTAGAGACGGGGTTTCACCGTGTTAGCCAGGATGGTCTTGATCTCCTGACCTCATGATCTGCCTGCCTCGGCTTCCCAAAGTGCTGGGATTACAGGCGCAAGCCACTGCGCCTGGCCGAGAAATAAGTATTTTCAAAAAAAGAATTAGGAGATGGTGGCCTTGGTCTGAGAAGACCTGGTTCATCAGTCAGTGGAGCATTTTAGGGACATTGTTGTAGTCATGAGTGGAGTCTTGACGCGCAGGAAAAGTTAATTTTGGTTAAGGTATTGAGCAGCATAAAAAGAGTGTTGTTACTAAAATGGAGGGAGTTTATGATAAAACATTTGGATATTGTGGCACAGGCCTTCAAGTTTTTGACAGGTCTTCTGCCTTCTAACTGAATTCTCTGCCTAACAGCTCATTTCATTTGCCTCTGAATGGAGTTCAATTTAATTCATGATCAATAAGTAGTAAGTAGTCCATAAGGATCTCGGAAAGACAAAGTAATTGAAAGGCAAGTCTTCATGCCATGGACACAGCTGGATTTAAATTTCCCCAGTATGAAATATAAGAAGGTAAATAGGTGTGAATTCAATACTGTATTAGGCTAAATGCAAAAACAGAAGGTAGTTCCACATATGCAAGGATCTTGATGCTATCATTCTTAGATGCAGACAACAAAACTCTTTTGTGTGGTTTCAGTAACAGAGATAATAGGTGGGTTTCATCAAGAGTTTTTGTTGTATTCTAAACTATGGAATGCTTTACTCCAAACTATAATAAATATGATAAATAAATAAATATGACTAAACAATGATAGCACTGGAATTCAATACATTCTTCCTCTTTCCAATGACACAATATTTTAATGAACAAGAAAGCGAAAAACAGATGGGGGCCAATTCAGTGAGAGGATATAAGAATTGTAAATATATGCACCCAACACTGGAGCACCCAGATATATAAAGCCATTATTATTAGAGTTAAAGAGAAATACAGACCCCAATACAATAATAGCTGGAGAATTCAACATCCCACTTTCAGCATTGGACAGATCTTCCAGATAAAAAAATCAACAAAAAACACCAGACTTAATCTGCACTATAATATAACATAAATAATGTGTATTCTGCAGTCATTGGATGAAATGTTCTGTAAATATTGATTAGATCCATTTGTTCTATAGTGAATATCAAGTCTGATATTTCTTTGTTGATTTTCAGCCTGGATGATCTGTCTAATGCTGAAAGTGGAGTGTTGAAGACTCTAACGATTATTGTTTTGGGGTCTCTCCCTTTAGCTCTAACAATATGTGCTTTATATATGTGGGTGCTCCAGTATTGAGTGCATATATATTTACCATGTTATATATTCTTGCTGAAATGATCTCTTTATCATTATACAGTGACCTTCTTTGTCTCTTCTTATATCTTTTGTTTGAAATCTATTTTTTTTCTGATATAACTATACTTGTTCTTTTTTGGTTTCTATTAGTATAAAATATCATTTTCTATCCTTTTATTTTCAGTCTATATGTGTCTTTATAGGTGAAATGTGTCTCCTGTAGGCAACAGATCAATGCATCTTGATTTTTAATCTGTTCAGCCACTCTTTCTCATTTGATTACGGAATTTAGTCCATCTACATTCAATGTTATTATTGATAAATAAGGACTTACTCTTGCCATTTATTTATTGTTTTCTGGTTGTTTTGTGATCTTCTCTTCCTTCTTTCCTGTAATCCTTTTAGTGGAGGTGATTTTCTTTGGTAGTATGTTTTAATTTCTTGCTTTTTACGTTTTTCAATCCATTGTACATTTTTTGATATGAGGGTGCCATGATGCTTGCAAATACTATTGTATAACCCATTATTTTAAACTGATTACAACTTAATACGGATTGCATACAAAATTAACTAAGAAGCAATGAAAATCTAATATAAACTCTACATGTTAACTTCAACCCCTGCTTTTTAACTTTTTGTTTTTTCTATTTATGTCTTATCGTACTGTCTACGTCTTAAAAAGTTTTTGTAGTTGTTTTTGATCTGTTCATCTTTTAGTCCTTCTACTTAAGATATAAATAGTTTGCACAACACAAATACAATGTTATATTATGTGTTTTTCTCCATACTCACTATTTTCAGTGAGTTTTGTACTTTCAGATGATTTCTTGTTGCTCATTAACATCATTTTTTTATGATTAAATAACTCCTTTAACATTTCCTATAGGACAGGTCTGGTGTTGATGAAACACCTCAGTTTTCATTTGACTAGGAAAGTATTTTTCTTTTACATTTAAAAGACATTTTTATGGGATATACTATTCTAGTGTAAACATGTTTCTTCTTTTAGTACTTTAAATATGTTATGCCACGCTCTCCTCGCCTGTAAGGTTTCCACTGGAAAGCCTGCTGCCAGATGCTGCATTGTCTGTTTTTTGTTTGTTTTTTTTTTTCTTTTCTCTTGCAGCTTTTAGCATTCTTTCTTTATTGTTGACCTTTTGGGAATTTGACTATTAAATGCCTCAAGGTAGTATTCTTTGGGTTAAATCTGCTTGGTGTTCTATAATCTTCTTGTACATAAATATTGATGTCTTTCTGTAGGTTTGGGACATTCTCTGTTATCATCCCTTTGAATAAACTTTCTACCCATATCTGTTTCTCTACCTCCTGTTTAAGGCCAATAACTATTATATTTCCCCCTTTGAGGCTATGTTCTAGATCTAATAGGGATGCTTCATTGTTTTATATTCTTTTTTCTTTTGTCTCCTCTGACTGTGTATTTTCCTATAGCCTGTCTTCAAGCTCACTAATTCTTCCTTCTGGTTGATCAATTCTGATGCATTCTTCAGTATATGTCAATTGCTTTTTGTAACACCACAATTTCTGCTTGATTCTTTTAAATTATTTCAATCTCTTTGTTAAATTTATCAGATAGGATTCTGATTCCCTTCTCTGTGTTATCTTGAATTTATTTGAGCTTCCTCAAAACAGCCATTTTGAACTCTCTTTCTGAAAGGTCACGTTTATTTCTCTCTCTGGGATTGATGCCTGGTACCTTATTTAATTCATTTGGTGAGGTCATGTTTTCTGGATAGTCTTGATGCTTGTGGATGTTTGATGAACAGTTTCTGGGCACTGAGTGGTTAGGTATTTATTGTAGTTTTGAAGTCTGGGCTTGTTTGTACCTGTCCTTCTTGAGAAGGCTTTTCAGGTATTTGTAAGTACTTAGTTGTTGTGACCAAAGTTTTTGGTCACTGCTTCTATATCTGCATTAGAGGGCACTCCAGTCCAGCAGTGCTGTGGTTCTTGCAGACTCATAGAAGTACTGCCTTTGTTGTCTTGGATACAATTGGCAAGAATTTTCTGGTTTACCAGGCAGAGACTCTTATTCTTTCCTTTACATTCTCCCAAACAAATGGAGTCTCTCCCCCTGTGCTAAGCTGCCTAGAGCTAGGGGAGGAGGAGGAGTGACACAAGTACTGCTGTGGCCATCACACTAGGACTGTACTGGATGAGAACTGAAGCCAGCACAGCATTGAGTCTCATCCAAGACCCACTGTGACCACTACCTGGCCACTGCCTATGTATGCTCAAGGCTCTAGGGCTCTCCAATCAGCAGGTGACAAAGCCAGCCAGGCTTCTGTTCTTCCCTTCTGGTGGCAAGTTCCCCTGGGCCCTGGGTATGTCCAGAGATGCCATCCAGGAGCTAGGACCTGGAGTCAGAAACCTTAGAAATCTGCCATGTGCTCTACTCTACTGCACCTGAGCTGGCACCCTAACCACCAGACAAAGTTCTTCCTTCTTTTTCCTCCCATTTTCACAGGCAGAGGATTCTCTTCCCATGGCCACCACTCCACAGGCCCATGGGGAACACTGCCAGGCTACCACTCATATTCACTTAAGGCCCAAGGGCTCTTTAGTCTTCATATCTCCTTGTGGCAAATTCTGCCTGGCCTAGGATTCACCCTTTGGGGTAGTAGGCTTACCTCTGGCCCAATGCAGGTCCAGAAATGCCATCCAAGAGCCAAGGCCTGGAATCGGTGACTGCAAGAGCCCACTTGGTGTTCTTTCCCACTGTGGCTGAGCTGGTACCTAACCTTCAAGACAAAATCCCGTTTACTCTTTCCTCTGCTATTCTCAAGCAGAAGTCTCTCCCATAGCCACCATATCTAGGAATGTTCTGGGTCACATCTGAAACCAGCACATTTTTGGAGTCTTGCCAAAGGCCCACAGCAAGTAGTACCTGGCTATTGCTGGTGATTATTTAGGGTTCAAGGGCTCCTTAGTCAACAGTTGATGAATCTTTTGAGGACTGGGCCCTTCCCTTCAAGGCATTGGGTTTCCTTTTGGCCAAAGGTGTGTCTCAAAATGTTATGCAGGAGCTAGGGCTTGGAATGGGGTCCTCATGACTCTGTCAGCTGCCCTATCCTGCTGTGGCTAAGCTAGTGACCAAGTTGCAAGGCAAAATCCACTTTACTCTTCCCTCTCCTTTCCTCAAGCAGAAGGAAGTAGTCTTTTTGGAGCTTCACATTAGGCTGGCTATCTGGTGTTGGGGGAGGGGTGGCACAGGCACTCTAAGCTTCCCTGGTTGGTGTCACACTAGGCCATGTGCCCCCCAAGTTTACTGGCTTCAAGCTCAGCATCACACTAGAACTTTCCTAGACTTGCATTGCTTGTGGCCGTGACTACTTTTTATGTTTATTTAGGACCCCAGAGCACTTTAGCCCGCAGTAGTGAAGCTTGCTGAATATCAAGTTCTTACTGCAGAGATGGGTGATTCCACTCTGGCTAGAACATCTGTAAATGCTCTCTCTGTGGGCATCAGCTGAGTTCTGCATCATGTTGCTTTCCACTGACAGAGCAGAAGTAAGTTTTAATGCAAAGTCCCACAATCACTGCAGTTTCCCTCTCCCAAATGCACAGATTATCTCTCTGTACCACATGGTCACTGCTAGGGGATGGAGGCGGGGTGGTGTCAGCAATTCAAGACTGTATTTCCTACCCTCTTCAGTACCACTTTCAGTGATATGAAGTTAAAACCAGGTACTGTGATCAGTCATTTGATTTTTGGTTCTCATGAAGGTTTTTTTGTGTGTGAATCATTGTTAAATTTGGTGTTCCTGTGGAGGGGAAGATCAGTGGAGGCTTCTATTCAGTCATTTTGCTTTTCTTCCTATTTTTCTTCATTCTTTTTTTTCTCTGCATGCATAATCCCTATCAATAGTTCTCTAAGCTCATTATTTCTTTTTTCTGCAAATCCAAATTTACTGTTGAGGTCCTACACTATGTTGGACATATTTTTTTTTATATGTCAGTTATTGTACTTTCAACTCCAGAATTCCCATTTGGTTGTTTAAAAAAAATTCTCTTTATTGATATTCTTTATTTGATGTGACACTGTCATTATATCTCCTTTATGTCTCTAATCAAGCTTTACTTTAGTTCTGTGAATATATTATAATGGCTAATTTGCAAACTTTTCCTGTTAAATCCAGTTTCTAGTCACTCTCACAGGCAACTTCTGTTGCCTGTTTATTTTCCCCAAGTGTATGTGTCATACTCTCCTGTTTCTTTGCATGCCTCAAAATTTTTTATTGGAAACTGGACATTTGAGAACATATTGTAGCAAATATTGGTACTGCTCCCACAGCTTATTATTATTTCCTTCTTTTTTTTTTAGAATAAATTATTTCAGTGACCTCCATCTCCCTTCCCTCCTCCTTACCACTCACATTGTTAGGTCTCTGATGTTGCCCCTCAGGAGGGCAAAGTTTTGAGTATTCCACAGTTACCTTGGGATCATGGTGGTATTGGTATAGTTCTCTTCCACGTTTTCCCTGATCACACCCAGCCATTTAGCTCCTATCTTTACAATGTCTTGGAGCACAAATTCAACTATTAACTAATCTAATCAACTTGTATCTCCTTCTAAGGAATAGTTCCTGAGGTAGTACTTATTCTGAACCCAGGCAGGCTCCTCCTATGTGTTTTATTCCCTGGTTCTCTCCTGCATACTTACTGGCCTATATTCTAGGCTATATTTTCATTAGAGGAATGAATATCCTCTTGATTCCCTTTCACCACAACTTTCACTGTTTTTGAGAGGGCTCTTAGGTTTAAATGCCTCTACACTCTGTTGCAAATAAATTAAGCTCCTTGGGGAAGAGACTGGGAACTACCTGTTTGATAGCCTGCTTCTTTCCCTCACTCTCCCCACACTCAGGCAAAATCTCTAAGCAAGGTTCTGTAGCTGGAGGTGAGAACAATTGCAAGCTTCTGAGTAACACTTTCACTCTAGGAGCAGAACACTCAGTGGAGGGGTGGCAGTAGTTTGAGATCTCAGCTTACCTCTTCTGATGTGGAACCACTGCCTCAAAAATCAAGGAAAGGGCTATTGGGTCCCCAGTATTCTCAGCATGTCATGCTCAAGTTAGAGCCTTCATTTCACAAGTGGGGGTTGAGGCCACTTGTAGAGACTCATGCCTATAATCCTGGCAATTTGGAAGGCTGATGTAGAAGGATTGCTCGAGGCCAGGAGTTTGAGACCAGCTTGGTCAACATAGTGAGACTTCGTCTCTACAAAAACAAAACCAAAAACCGCACACACACACACACACACACACCTTAGGTGGGGAACGGGCATAAGAAGGGAGCTCCTACCTCTTGACCACAGTTACCTGGAACATAGCCTCAGCAACCAGCAGCTGGGGGCAGAATGAGAAATGCGGTTTTACTCCTCCTGAGAAGAATGCTTCCAGTTGAGGGAGAGGCAGTCCTATATTCTTGGCTGCTGTAGCCTGGAGTGAAATTTCTACCTTGCTGATCTGGGAGGAGGGAAGAGAGAGCAGGCTTGATTCATATGCCACAGACTTGAGCAGATATTTCTTCACTTGCTGTTTGACCTTAGGACCATTTCCAGAGGCTTTAAATGTTTTGTTTTTTAAACAATTTTCACAAGTTATTCTGGAAAGTGGGTTAGCAGAGCTACTCATGGTATCATTCCAGAAGTCAATCCCTCAGAGGTCTTCGAACCTCTTCTATTTTTCTGTATATCCACTCTTTTTATTCCATCCAGTCTCATGGCTTTAAATATAAACTATACACAGATTTCTCTCAAATGTACATCTCCAAGGACCTGTCCCCCTAAACTTGAGTTAAATACTGTATGCGGCTTCCTAGTTAACATCTCCACTCAGATATCTAATAGGCATCTCAAACTTAACATGTCTAAAATTGAACTCTTGATCTATACCTCACCCTAAAACCTGCTTTATCCATAGTGTTCTCTATCTCAGTAAATAGAATGTTCTTCTTTTTTATAGTATATACAAATTTTTATCTTCCTGTTGCTTTGGACAGAAACTTTGGTATTATTCTTGACTCTTTTCCCCTCCTTATCCCACATGCAATCTGCCAGCAAAATTTAAAAGATGTATCTTTAAAATATATCAAGATTTGACCACTTCTCACCCCCCGCAGCCAGCTCAAGCCACTATTATCTCTCCTGTGGATTATTGCAGTAGCTTCTTAACTATTGTAAACTTGTACCTACCCTCAAGATGTGTCTCCCCTTCTATCTCCTAACATGCCAGAGTGATTCTGTTAAAACCTAAACCATATCATGTTACTCCTCCGATTAAAACCATTTGATGTCTTCTAATCACACAGAAAGTTATGTTCTTACAATGTCCTAAAAGACTTCACAATCTTTCCACTCCATACCCAGTTTGCTCTATGATCTTATCTGCTATTACTGTTTTCCCTCAACCACTCAGCTCCATTCTAGTCACTCTGCTAATTAACACACTAACCTCACATTTATCTCAGAACCTTTGCACGTGTTATTCCCTCTGCCAGAAATACTTTCCCGAGATTGCATTCTTATCTACTTCAGGTCTTTGTTCTTATGGCATCTTTTCAGTGGGGCCTATTCTGACCTCCACATTTAAAATTAATGTACTCTCTCTGCCATCACTCTCGATTCCCTTTCCCTGCTTACCATCATTTAATGTAATGCATGTTTCACTTATTTATTTTGTATATTGTCTGTTTCCCTGCCAATTGACTGTAACCTCCATGAGGGCTGGGATAATTTTCTCTTTTGTTCACCACTCAACATCTGAGAACTGTGTCTGGCACAAAGTTGGTTCTCAATAAATACTTGTTGAATGAATGAACTGGTTTCAACGGAGGGAAGGAGCATAAAGGCACTTCTGGTATGGGAGAATAGGGAATAGAAACAGAAGGCTTAAGACATCTTTATTCTCATTGCAAATTGGGCACAAACAAGCTTTGGGCATGTATATGAGCTTAGGTGTACCTCAGTGCCCAGTACTGCCTTTTCCACTCCATCATCCAGTCAAGTCTTTAGGTATTTGATATGTAAATCACTTGACTTGGGCCATGGCAATGCTTCCCAATGGCCATGGGCATAGGCTTCCACTAAACAGATAAAAACAAACTGGTGGTTTTCTAATCTCCTCCACATTTTATCAACTGTTTAGTTACATGACTTTGTATGACAATATACATGAGATTAAAGGGAAGCGGATGAGGGTAGCAGGGGTAGTGTTTGGAATATATGTGTTGTGGGCCCTAAGTCAAAGTCAAAATTCAGCCCCAGTTATTACTTTGCTCAGAACTTCAGTATTCCACTCAGGAATCTTCCATAGATGTGTCATTGAACAAATATCATAATAAGATAATAAAGAGATCTACATGGAACCCTGGAGCACTATTTCCACATTCGATGAATGAAGAACCTGAGGCCCAGAGAGGGGAAAAAACTTGCCGAAGTTCCTAAATATAGCTAATGGAAGAAATCGAAATCCTTCCTTCTTGCCTCCTAGTCTGATGCTGTTTCAAATAGGAGACATTGAATTCTTTTTCATGGGGTACCCCAACTGAAGAGAACCCCTAAAATCAGCAGAAATACTATAACAGAAGCCAAATGCAATATAATACATAGTGCATATACTTACAAAGAGAATTTCATCTCAGCAATAATTAAGGGATATGTGTTGAGACTTTTGCAAGCAGATACATGTTAGTTCAGGCTTCTAACTTCATTTTAACAAATCAAAGCCAGAACTCAGTTAATTAATCTTGTCAATCAGATTCCCTGATAAGTAGGTCTGATACTGCAATTTGCAAAGTAGGAGTTTAGTCAACTTCAGCATTGCCTCTTTTCTTTTTCTTTTTATTTTTTAAATAGTTTAAAGCATCAAATTCACACAGGCACATTGATAGTAGGGTTATTTGGAATTAAGTTTTTTATCTATTATAAGCTGGGTACCTCTGGAAACAGACTCTGTGGTAGAGATGTTTGTGCAGGAAGTTTATTGGGGAGTGCTCTTGAGAACAATATCTGAGAGGGACTAAAAGAAGCAGGACTAAGAAGAGAGAGAAGTTGCAACAGAGGACACATCCAACTTCATGAGGAGTTCTGAGATTGAGACAGCCCTTCAAAGATGTTTCAAATTGAGGAAAGGGCTCTAGGTCTTTGTATTTTCACATGTACCTGTCAATGGACGTAGTCTGCACCTGAAGAAAAGGATGCATAATATTGAATAGGGCAGATCCCTCAGCCTAGGACAATTCCTAGGAAAGGAATAAGTTACACCTTGGCAGGTAACATTCCAGGCAGCTAGACATGAGTGCCTGAGTTCTTCATGGAGGATGAGGGTTGTACAGTATCCATCACACTTCCCTTCCTTTAGATTTGGCCTTCCCTGACTTCCCCACACCAGCATCATCAAATGGTTTATTTCACTCCTTCCTTGCCTTACTCTTTGCACTATTATGCCTATAGCAGTGTTCAGAGGAATTGCATTCTCTTTCTCTTTGGTTTTGAAATATTGCTTTTTCTTCTTTTTTATTAATATTATACTTTAAGTTTTAGGGTGCATGTACACAATGTGCAGGATAGTTACATATGTATACATGTGCCATGCTGGTGCGCTGCACCCATTAACTCGCCATTTAGCATTAGGTATATCTCCTAATGCTATCCCTCCCCCCTCCCCCCACCCCACAACAGTCCCCAGAGTGTGATGTTCCCCTTCCTGTGTCCATGTGTTCTCATTGTTCAATTCCCACCTATGAGTGAGAATATGCGGTATTTGGTTTTTTGTTCTTGTGATAGTTTACTGAGAATGATGATTTCCAATTTCATCCATGTCCCTACAAAGGACATGAACTCATCATTTTTTATGGCTGCATAGAATTCCAAGTTGTATATGTGCCATATTTTCTTAATCCAGTCTATCATTGTTGGACATTTGGGTTGGTTCCAAGTCTTTGCTATTGTGAATAGTGCCGCAATAAACATATGTGTGCATGTGTCTTTATAGCAGCATGATTTATAGTCCTTTGGGTGTATACCCATTAATGGGATGGCTGGGTCAAATGGTATTTCTAGTTCTACATCCCTGAGGAATCACCACACTGACTTCCACAATGGTTGAACTAGTTTACAGTCCCACCAACAGTGTCAAAGTGTTCCTATTTCTCCACATCCTCTCCAGCACCTGTTGTTTCCTGACTTTTTAATGATTCCCATTCTAGCTGGTGTGAGATGGTATCTCATTGTGGTTTTGATTTGCATTTCTCTGATGGCCAGTGATGATGAGCATTTTTTCATGTGTCTTTTGGCTGCATAAATGTCTTCTTTTGAGAAGTGTCTCTTCATATCCTTTGCCCACTTTTTGATGGGATTGTTTGTTTTTTTCTTGTAAATTTGTTTGAGTTCATTGTAGATTCTGGATATTAGCCCTTTGTCAGATGAGGAGGTTGCGAAAATTTTCTCCCATTTTGTAGGTTGCCTGTTCACTCTGATGGTAGTTTCTTTTGCTATGCAGAAGCTCTTTAGTTTAATTAGATCCCATTTGTCAATTTTGGCTTTTGTTGCCATTGCTTTTGGTGTTTTAGACATGAAGTCCTTGCCCATGCCTATGTCCTGAATGGTAATGCCTAGGTTTTCTTCTAGGGTTTTTATGGTTTTAGGTCTAACGTTTAAGTCTTTAATCCATCTTGAATTAATTTTTGTATAAGGTGTAAGGAAGGGATCCAATTTCAGCTATCTCCATATGGCTAGCCAGTTTTCCCAGCACCATTTATTAAATAAGGAATCCTTTCCCCATTGCTTGTTTTTCTCAGGTTTGTCAAAGATCAGATAGTTGTAGATATGCGGTGTTATTTCTGAGGGCTCTGTTCTGTTCCATTGGTTGATATCTCTGTTTTGGTACCAGTACCATGATGTTTTGGTTACTGTAGCCTTGTAGTATAGTTTGAAGTCAGGTAGCATGATGCCTCCAGCTTTGTTCTTTTGGCTTAGGACTGACTTGGCAATGCGGGCTCTTTTTTGGTTCCATATGAACTTTAAAGTAGTTTTTTCCAATTCTGTGAAGAAAGTCATTGGTAGCTTGATGGGGATGGCATTGAACCTATAAATTACCTTGGGCAGTATGGACATTTTCACGATATTGATTCTTCCTACCCATGAGCATGGAATGTTCTTCCATTTGTTTGTATCCTCTTTTATTTCATTGAGCAGTGGTTTGTAGTTCTCCTTGAAGAGGTCCTTCACGTCCCTTGTAAGTTGGATTCCTAGGTATTTTATTCTCTTTGAAGCAATTGTGAATGGGAGTTCACTCATGATTTGGCTCTCTGTTTGTCTGTTGTTGGTGTATAAGAATGCTTGCGATTTTTGTACATTGATTTTGTATCCTGAGACTTTGCTGAAGTTGCCTATCAGCTTAAGGAGATTTTGGGCTGAGACAATGGGGTTTTCTAGATATACAATCGTGTCATCTGCAAACAGGGACAATTTGACTTCCTCTTTCCCTAATTGAATACCGTTTATTTCCTTCTCCTGCCTAATTGCCCTGGCCAGAACTTCCAACACTATGTTGAATAGGAGTGGTGAGAGAGGGCATCCCTGTCTTGTGCCAGTTTTCAAAGGGAATGCTTCCAGTTTTTGCCCATTCAGTATGATATTGGCTGTGGGTTTGTCATAGATAGCTCTTATTATTTTGAGATACGTCCCATCAATACCGAATTTATTGAGAGTTTTTAGCTTGAAAGGATGCTGAATTTTTTCAAAGGCCTTTTCTGCATCTATTGAGATAATCATGTGGTTTTTGTCTTTGGTTCTGTGTATATGCTGGATTACATTTATTGATTTGCATATATTGAACCAGCCTTGCATCCCAGGGATGAAGCCCACTTGATCATGGTGGATAAGCTTTTTGATGTGCTGCTGGATTTGGTTTGCCAGTATTTTATTGAGGATTTTTGCATCAATGTTCATCAAGGATATTGGTCTACAATTCTCTTTTTTGGTTGTGTCTCTGCCCGGCTTTGGTATCAGGATGATGCTGGCCTCATAAAATGAGTTAGGGAGGATTCCCTCTTTTTCTATTGATTGGAATAGTTTCAGAAGGAATGGTCCCAGCTCCTCTTTGTACCTCTGATAGAATTCGGCTGTGAATCCATCTGGTCCTGGACTCTTTTTGGTTGGTAAGCGATTGATTATTGCCACAATTTCAGAGCCTGTCATTGGTCTATTCAGAGATTCAACTTCTTCCTGGTTTAGTCTTGGGAGGGTGTATGTGTTGTGGAATTTATCCATTTCTTCTAGATTTTCTAGTTTATTTGCATAGATGTGTTTGTATTATTCTCTGATGGTAGTTTTTATTTCTGTGGGATCGGTGGTGATATCCCCTTTATCATTTTTTATTGCGTCTATTTGATTCTTCTCTCTTTTCTTCTTTATTAGTCTTGCTAGTGGTCTATCAATTTTGTTGATCCTTTCAAAAAACCAGCTCCTGGATTCATTAATTTTTTGAAGGGTTTTTTGTGTCCCTATTTCCTTCAGTTCTGCTCTGATTTTAGTTATTTCTTGCCTTCTGCTAGCTTTTGAATGTGTTGTTTGCTCTTGCTTTTCTAGTTCTTTTAATTGTGATGTTAGGGTGTCAATTTTGGATCTTTCCTGCTTTCTCTTGTGGGCATTTAGTGCTATAAATTTCCCTCTACACACTGCTTTGAATGTGTTCCAGAGATTCTGGTATGTTGTGTCTTTGTTCTTGTTGGTTTCAAAGAACATCTTTATTTCTGCATTCATTTCGTTATGTACCCAGTAGTCATTCAGGAGCAGGTTGTTCAGTTTCCATGTAGTTGAGCGATTTTGAGTGAGATTCTTAATCCTGAGTTCTAGTTTGATTGCACTGTGGTCTGAGATACAGTTTGTTATAATTTCTGTTCTTTTACATTTGCTGAGGACAGCTTTACTTCCAACTATGTGGTCAATTTTGGAATAGGTGTGGTGTGGTGTTGAAAAAATATATATTCTGTTGATTTGGGGTGGAGAGTTCTGTAGATGTCTATTAGGTCTGCTTGGTGCAGAGCTGAGTTCAATTCCTGGGTATCCTTGTTAACTTTCTGTCTCGTTGATCTGTCTAATGTTGACAGTGGGGTGTTAAAGTCTCCCATTATTATTGTGTAGGAGTCTAAGTCTCTTTGTAGGTCACTCAGGACTTGCTTTATGAATCTGGGTGCTCCTGTATCGGGTGCATATATATTTAGGATAGTTAGCTCTTCTTGTTGAATTGATCCTTTTACCATTATGTAATGGCCTTCTTTGTCTCTTTTGATCTTTGTTGGTTTAAAGTCTGTTTTATCAGAGACTAGGATTGCAACCCCTGCCTTTTTTTGTTTTCCATTTCCTTGGTAGATCTTCCACCATCCTTTTATTTTGAGCCTGTGTGTCTCTGCATGTGAGATGGGTTTGCTGAATACAGCACACTGATGGGTCTTGACTCTTTATCCAATTTGCCAGTCTGTGTCTTTTAATTGGAGCATTTAGTCCATTTACATTTAAAGTTAATATTGTTATGTGTGAATTTGATCCTGTCATTATGATGTTAGCTGGTTATTTTGCTCGTTAGTTGATGGAGTTTCTTCCTAGCCTCGATGGTGTTTACAATTTGGCATGATTTTGCAGCGGCTGGTACCACTCGTTCCTTTCCATGTTTAGTGCTTCCTTCAGGAGCTCTTTTAGGGCAGGCCTGGTGGTGACAAAATCTCTCAGGATTTGCTTGTCTGTAAAGGATTTTATTTCTCCTTCACTTATGAAGCTTAGTTTGGCTGGATATGAAATTCTGTGTTGAAAATTCTTTTCTTTAAGAATGTTGGATATTGGCCCCCAGTCTCTCCTGGCTTGTAGAGTTTCTGCCGAGAGATCCACTGTTAGTCTGATGGGCTTCTCTTTGTGGGTGACCCGACCTTTCTCTCTGGCTGCCCTTGACATTTTTTCCTTCATTTCAACTTTGGTGAATCTGACAGTTATGTGTCTTGGAGTTGCTCTTCTCGAGGAGTATCTTTGTGGCATTCTCTGTATTTCCTGAATCTGAATGTTGGCCTTCCTTGCTAGATTGGGGAAGTTCTCCTGGATAATATCCTGCAGAGTGTTTTCCAACTTGGTTCCATTCTCCCCGTCATTTTCAGGTACACCAGTCAGACGCAGATTTGGTCTTTTCACATAGTCCCATATTTGTTGGAGGCTTTGTTCATTTCTTTTTATTCTTTTTTCTCTAAACTTCCCTTCTCACTTCATTTCATTCATTTCATCTTCCATCATTGATATTGTTTCTTCCAATTGATCGCATCAGCTCCTGAGGCTTCTGTATTCTTCACGTAGTTCTCGAGCCTTGGCTTTCAGCTCCATCAGCTCCTTTAAGCACTGCTCTGTATTGGTTATTCTAGTTATACATTCGTCTAAATTTTTTTGAAAGTTTTTAACTTCTTTGCCTTTGGTTTGAATTTCCTCCTGTAGCTCGGAGTAGTTGGATCATCTGAAGTCTTCTTCTCTCAGCTCGTCAAAGTCATTCTCCGTCCAGCTTTATTCTGTTGCTGGTGAGGAACTGCATTTCTTTGGAGGAGGAGAGGCACTCTGCTTTTTAGAGTTTCCAGTTTTTCTGCTCTGTTTTTTCCCCATCTTTGTGGTTTTATCTACTTTTGGTCTTTGATGATGGTGATGTACAGATGGGTTTTTGGTGTGGATGTCCTTTCTGTTTGTTAGTTTCCCTTCTAACAGACAGGACCCTCAGCTGCAGGTCTGTTGGAGTTTGCTAGAGGTGCAATCCAGACCCTGTTTGCCTGGGTATCAGCAGTGGTGGCTGCAGAACAGCAGATTTTCCTGAACTGTGAATGCTGCTATCTGATCGTTCCTCTGGAAGTTTTGTCTCAGAGGAGTATCCGGCTGTGTGAGGTGTCAGTCTGCCCCTACTGGGGGGTGCCTCCCAGTTAGGCTGCTCGGGGGTCAGGGGTCAGGGACCCACTTGAGCAGGCAGTCTGCCCGTTTTCAGATCTCCAGCTGCATGCTAGGAGAACCACTGCTCTCTTCAAAACTGTCAGACAGAGACATTGAAGTCTGCTGAGGTTACTGCGGTCTTTTTGTATGTCTGTGCCCTGCCCCTAGAGGTGGAGCCTAGAGAGGCACGCAGGCCTCCTTGAGCTGTGGTGGGCTCCACCCAGTTCGAGCTTCCCGGCTGCTTTGTTTACCTAAGCAAACCTCTGCAATGGCAGGTGCCCATCCCCCAGCCTCGCTGCCGCCTTGCAGTTTGATCTCAGACTGCTGTGCTAGCAATCAGCAAGACTGCGTGGGCACAGGACCCTCCGAGCCAGGTGCGGGATATAATCTTGTGCGCCGTTTTTTAAGCCCATCAGAAAAGTGCAGTATTAGGGTGGGAGTGACCCGATTTTCCAGGTGCCATCTGTCACCCCTTTCTTTGACTAGGAAAGGGAACTCCCTGACCCCTTGTGCTTCCCGAGTTAGGGAATGCCTCGCCCTGCTTCAGCTCGCACACGGTGCGCTGCACCCACTGTCCTGCGCCCACTCTCTGGCACTCCCTTGTGAGATGAACCCGGTACTTCAGATGGAAATGCAGAAATCACCCAGCCTCTGTGTTGCTCACGCTGGGAGCTGTAGACTGGAGGTGTTCCCATTTGGCCATCCTGGCTTATATCCCCCGAAAATCTCTTCTTTTTTTATATACCCTCCAGAAGACTTACTTGGATGGTGAAATATAGCTTTTGTTGATAATTGAGTTCTATAGGCAGGAAGAAGTAGCCATAACCTGGGAACCATAACAGCTTAGCTTTTAATATATTAATTTAACAGGTTCTCTTTTTTATATACCTTTTATACAAGGTACACTGTTTTATACAAGAGCTGCCTGTCCTGCCCAACATACCTTGCCAGGGATTGTTTAGGATCTACAGGAAAGGCTTGGTACTTACAAGTAAACTAACTTCAAAAAGTTGGCAATATGTATTTGCAAATTATTTTAAAATTTTGAAATCCTGCCATTTGTGAAAAATAGATTAATCTGGAGAACATTATGCTAAATGAAATAAGCCAGACACAGAAAAAAGATATTGTGTCATATCACTTATTTGTGGAATCCAAAAAAGTCAAACTTATAGAAGCTGAGAGTAGAATGTTGGTTGCCAGAGGCTGGATAGGAAGGTGGATTGGAGACATGTTGGTAAAAGGGTGCAAACTTTCAGTTCTGAAATGAATATGTTCTGAGGGTCTAATGTACCATATGGTTGACTATAGTTAATAATACTGCACTGTAGACTTGAAATTTGTGAATTGAGTAGATCTTAAGTGTTCTCACCACACCCAAACAAAATGGTAACTATATGCAGTGATGGATATATTAATCAACTTTATTGTGGTAATCATATCATATTGGATATATATGTCAAATCATCGTGTATACCTTGAATATATATAACTTTATTTGTCAATTATGCCTCAATAAACCTGAAAAAAAGCAAATAAACAAACAATAACAGGATCAGGCATTAAAGAAAAAAATTTCAAAGCCAGGAAAGTAAATAGTAAAGAAGATGAGATATACGTTTAAAAATATATCCAACTTTTGCTCCAAGAACTACCACAGGAATATACCAGGAAAACTGAAAGAATTCACAGACCTTTTCAAAGAAGCAGCTTGCCATTGCAAACGCTGGTGAGACACCTGAAAAACTGAGTTCCCAAAGTGTGAGAGGAGAAAAAGTCAGCCTCTGAACACCCATCCCCACTGGGGAACCTGAAAATCCAGATGATGGGAGAAGGATTTAACCTTACCTAGAGCTGAAACAGATTTAGGGAGCTGAGTGAAATATAAAAGTAGAAGAAGCAGTTTGAAGAGCCTTGTAGGCACTCCCAGTCCTCAGCTTGAGCCCCAGGGAAGCCATTCCTGGTCTTATCTCACAGAGGTCCTGAGGGAAGGGAAGGCAGCCAGCAGAATTGGGGAGGGGCCACAGGGTGAAAGAAGGTCCTAGCTGAACTTCTGTAATAATTTTGACTGAGCACAAACTTTCCTGAGGAGAATCCAGGGTTAGGGAGAGGTGAACAGGAAGTGCAGATATGAGTGCAGAAGCCACAGCTGAAGTTGCAGGCAGGTGGGGAGGTGAAGCCTGAAAGCCCTGCTTGCTATCTCAGCAAGGAGGCTTGTGGCCTGGGGCAAGATCACAGCCCTCCTCTCCAGCTGCCTGGATATAAACTCTGCTATTGGTGGGGCACAATGCGAGTGAGACTGGCCTTGCTGGCTGCATGACAGCTAGGTGAGGTCTGTCACTGCCGGCTTTCCCCCACTTTCCTGGTGACCTGTATAACACAGCAGAGGCAACCATAGTGCCCCTGGGAACATAACTCCATTGGCCTGAGAAACCTCTCACCCCCAACACTCAAAGTGGCCAGAGCAAGCTCCACTCAAGGAGAGTCTGATCTCAGACCTGCCTAACCCTGCCCCCACCTGATGATTTTTCTCTACCTGCCCTGGTAGCCTAAGACAAAAGATATAAGCTATTGGGAGCTGTATGGCCCCACCTATCACCTAAAAAACCCTAGTACTCATCCTGGCCAACATAGGGCAAGATTATATCCCCCTTCTACTACTGCAGCTGGTGCTCTCTTGAAAGCATCACCTGCTGGCTGGATGCCAACCAAGTCATTACATCAACTCATAACAGAACAATCCTGCTCCAAAGAAGGAGAAAACAACAGCTAACTTTTACCACTTTCAACACCCTGGCTAGTCAGAGATCCTGAGTCTGCCCACATGACAACTTCACTGCTAGCATAACTAGCATTTGCAGAAACCAGTGCACTAAACAAAACTACAACCAGGGACTCCCACAGAGTTCACTTCACCCCCTGCCACTTCCACTGGAGCAGGTCCTAGTATCTACGGCTGGGAGACCTGAAGATGAATCACATCCCAGGACTCTTTGCAGACATACCCCACCACCAGCCTAAATCCCAGTAGCCACACTGGGTGGCTAGTCCAAAGAAGGCAATAACAATCAGTGCAGTCTGACTCTTAGGAAGCCCTATCCCTAGAGGAAGAGGGAGAGAACCACATCAATGAATCACCCCATGGGACAAAATAATATGAACGGCAGCCCTTGAGTTCCAGAACATTCCACTGAAACAGTCTAGCCAAATAAGAAGAAACCAGAAAAGTAATTCTTGGTAATATGACAAAACAAGTATCTATAAAACTCCCAAAAGACCACACTAGCTCTTCAGCAGTGGATCCAAACCAAGAAGAACTCTCTGAATTGCAGATATAGAATTCAGAAGGTTGATTATTAAGCTACTCAAGGGGCACCAGACAAAGGTGAACAACAACTTAAAGAAATTTTTAGAAAATAATAAAATATGGATGAAAAAGTCTCCAGAGTAATGGATACCATAAAGAAAAGACAATCATAGCTTCTGGAAATGAAAGCACACTTAGAGAAATGCAAAATACATTGGAAACTTTCAACAATAAAATAAAACAAATAGAAGAAAGAACTTCCACGCTCAAAGAAAAGGCTTTTGAATTAACCCAATCCAACAAAGGCAAAGGAAAAAGAATTAAAAAATGAACAGAGCTTCCAAGAAATTTGGGATTATGTTAGATGACCAAACATAAGAATAATTGTTGTTCCTGAGGAAAAGAGAAATCTAAAAGTTTGGAAAACTTATTTGAGAGAATAATCAAAAAAAATCTTCCCTGGTCTTGCTAGAGATATAGGCATCCAATTATAAGAAACTCAAAGAGCACCCAGGAAATTCATTGCAAAAAATCATCACCTAGGAACATAGTCATCAGGTTATCTAAAGTCAAGACAAAGAAAAGAATCTTAAGAGCTATGAGGCAAAAGGATCAGGTAACATATGAAGAAAAACCTGTAAGATTAACTGCAGATTTCTCAGCAGAAAACCTGCAAGCCAGAAGGGATTCAGGTCCTATTGATAACCTCCTTAAACAAATTATCAGTCATTTTGTATCCAGTGAAACTAAGTTTCATAAATGAAGGAGAGATAAAGTCTTTCTCAGACACACAAATGCTGAGAGAATTTGCCACAACCAAGCCAGCACTAAAAGAAATGCTAAAAGGAATCCTAGATCTTGAAACGAAACCTTGAAATGCACCAAAATAGAACCTCCTTAAAGCATAAATCTCACAGAACCTATAAAACAATAATACAATAAGAAAAACAAGGTATTTGGGTAACAACTAGCATGATGAATAGAATAGTACCTCACATCTCAATACTAACATTGAATACAAATGGCCTAAATGCTCTACTTAAAAGATGCAGAATGGCAGAATGGATAAAAATCCAACAACCAAGTATCTGCTGTCTTCAACAGACTCACCTAACACATAAGGACTCACATAAACTTAAGGTAAAGGGGTGGAGAAAGATATTCCATACAAATAGACACCAAAAGCGAGCAGGAGTAGCTATTCTTATATCAGACAAAACAGACGTTAAAGCAACAACAGTTAAAACAGATAAAGAGGGGCATTATATAATGACAAAAGGATTAGACCAACAGGAAAATATCACAATCATAAATACATATGCACCTAACACTGGAGCTCCCAAATTTATAAAATAATTACTACCAGACCTAAGAAATGAAATAAACGGCAATAGTGGGAAACTTCAGTACTCTACTGACAGCACTAGACAGGTCATCAAGACAGAAAGTCAACAAAGAAACAATAGACTTAAAAGAAGAAATGGACTTAACAGATATATACAGAATATTCTACCCAACAACTGCAGAATATACATTCTTTTCATCAGCACATGGAACATGCTCCAAGATAGACCATATGATAGGCCACAAAAAGTGATTCAATAAATTTAAGAAATTCAAAATTATATCGAGTACTCTTGCAGACCACAGTGGAATAAAATTAGAAATCAACTTCAATAGGAACCCTTAAAAGTATACAAATACATGAAAAATAATCTTCTGAATGATCCTTTGGTCAACGATGGAATCAAGATGGAAATTAAAAAATTATTTGAACTGAACAATAACAGTGACACAGCCAGTCAAAACCTCTGGGATACAGCAAAAGCAGTGCTAAAAGAAAAGTTCATAGTATTAAATGCCTACATCAAAAAGTCTGAAAGAGCACAAACAGACAACTAAGCTCACACATCAATGAACTAGAGAAACAAGAACAAATCAAACCCAAACCCAGCAGAAGAAAAGCAGTAACAAAGATCAGAGCAGAACTAAATAATATTGAAAGAAAAAAATACAAAAGATAAATGAAACAAAAAGATGGTTCTTTAGAAAGATAAACAAAAGCGATAGACCATTAGCAAGATTAACCAGAAAAAAAGGAAGAAGACCCTAATAAGCTGAATTAGAAATAAAATGGGAGATATTACATCCCATAGCACAGAAATACAAAGGATCATTCAAGGTTGCTATGAACAACTTTATGTGCAAAAATTAGAAAACTAGAGAAGAAGGATACATTCCTTGAAATATACAACCCCCCTAGATTAAACTATGAGGAAATATAACTTTTGAATATACCAATAACAAGTAGCAAGATTGAAACAGTAATAAAAAAATTGCCAACAACAAAAATCCAGGAGCAGATGCATTCACAGCTGAATTCTAGCAAGCCTTCAAAGAAGAATTAGTACCAATCCTATTATAACTATTCCAAAGGATAGAGAAAGAGGGACTCCTCCCTAAATCATTTTATGAAGCCATTATCACCCTAATACCAAAACCAGGAAAGGATATAACAAAAAAAGAATACTACAGACCAATATCCTGATGAACATAGATGTAAATATCCTTGACAAAATACTAGCTAAATGAATTCAACAGGATACCAAAAAGATAATACACCATGATTAAGTGGGTTTCATACCAGGGATGCAGAGTTGGTTTAACATACGCAAGTCAATAAATGAGACACACTACATAAACATAAGTAAAAGCAAAAATCATATCATCTCGATAGATGCAGAAAATCGTTTGACAAAATTTAGCATCCCTTTATGAGTAAAACTCAGCAAAACTGGCATAAAAGGGACATACCTTAAGGTAATAGAAGTTATCTATGATAAATCCACAGACAACATTATATTAAATGGGGAAAAGTTCAAAGCATTTCCCTTGAGAACTGAAACAAGACAAAGATGCCTACTTTCACCACTTCTATTCAACATAGTACCAGAAGTCCTAGCCAGAGCAATCAGACAAGTGAAACAAATAAAGGGCATCCACATTGGTAATGAAAAAATCAAACTATTGCTGTTTGCTGATGACATGATCATATACCTGAAAACCCTGAAGACTCACCCAAAAAGCTCAGAGACCCAATAACTGAATTCAGTAATGTTTCAGGATACAAAATTAATGCACCCAAATCAATAGCACTGCTATACACCAGCAGTGCCCAAGCTGAGAATCAAATCAGGAACTCAACCCGTTTTACAACAGCTGCAAAAACACAAAAACAAAGCCCTTAGGAATATACCTAGCCAAAGAGGTAAAATATCTGTACAAGAAAAACTACAAAACACTGCTGAAAGAAATTATTGATGATACAAACAAATGGAAACACCTCCCATGAGCATGGATGGGGAGCATACTGCTGAAAGCAAGCTATAAATTCAATGCAATTCCCATCAAAATGCCACCATCATTCTTCACAGAGCTAGAAACAACAATCCTAAAATTTATGTGGAACAAAGAAAGAGCCTGCATAGCCAAAGCAAGACTAAGCAAAAAGAACAAATCTGGAGGTATCACATTACTTGACTTCAAAGTATACTACAAGGCTGTAGTTGCCAAAACAACATGGTACTGGTTTAAAAATAGGCACATAGACCAATGCAGCATAATAGGGAACCCAGAAATAAAGCCAAATACTTAACAGTCAACTCATATTTAACAAAGCAAACAAAAACTAAAGTGGGGAAAGGACACCCTATTCAACAAACGGTGCTGGCATAATTGGCAATCCAAAACTAGAAGAATGAAACTGAATTTTCGTCTCTCACCTAATACAAAAATCAACTCAAGATAGATCAAAAACTTAAATCTAAGACCTGACACCAAAAAATTCTAGAAGATAACATCAGAAAAACTCTTCTAAACATTGGCCTAGGCAAAAAGTTTATGACCAAGAACCCAAAAGCAAATGGAACAAAAATAAAGATAGATGGAACTTAATTAAAGTAAAAAGCTTCTGCACAGAAAAAAAAAAAAAAAAAAAAAAAATCAGCGGAGTTAACAGACAACCCACAGAGTGGGAGAAAATCTTCACAAGCTATGCATCCAACAAAGGACTAATATCCAGAATCTCCAAGGAACTCAAACAAATCAGCAAGAATAAAATGAACAACCCCATCAAAAAGTGGGCTAAGAACATGAATAGACAATTCCCCAAAGAAGATATACAAATGTCCAGCAAACAGGAAAAAAATGCTCGACATCACTAATGATCAGGGAAATGCAAATCTAAACCACAATGCAATACCACCTTACTCCTGGAAGAATGGCCATAATTAAAAATAAATAAATAATACATGTTGGCATAGATGTGGCGAAAAGGGAACACTTTTACACTGCTGTTGGGAATGTAAACTGGTATAACCACTACGGAAAACAGTATGGAGATTCCCTAAAGAACTAAAAGTAGATCTCCCATTTGATCCAGAAATCTCACTATTGGGTATCTACCCAGAGAAAAGGAAGTCATTATATAAAAAAGACACTTACACAGGCATGTTTATAGCAGCACAATTTACAATTGCAAAAATATGAAACCAGCCTAAATGCCCATCAACCAATGAGTGGATAAAGAAAACGTGCTTATGTATCATGGAATTGTTCTTAGCCATAAAAAGGAATGAATCAATGGCACTCACAGCAACCTAGATGGAGTTGGAGACCATTATTCTAAGTGAAGTAACTTAGGAATGGAAATCCAAACATCATATATTCTCACTTATAATTGGGAACTACGCTATGAGGATACAAAGGCATAAGAATGATATAATGGACTCTGGGGACTTGAGAGGATGGGTGGGAAGGGGCTGAGGGATTCAAGACTACACACTGGGTGCAGTGTGCACTGCTCGGGTGATGGATGCACCAAAATCTCAGAAATCATACCTAAAGAATTTATCCATGTAACCAAACACTACCTGTTTTCCAAAAAGGAATGAAATAGTAATAATAAAAAGCACAACAACAACACAAAAGAAAATATACCCAATAGACATTTTGATATCTAAGAAATAAGGTAAGATAGACATATACAAGGTGATACAAATAATCATTTGGAATAAATGTGAATCAACAGTATTTGTTCAGAATATTGGCTATCCTTTTAGTTAATAGATTTTTGTTCATAAGAAATTTAAAATTACAGTGCAGTGGCTTGAGCATCACCAAAGTCAACTTCAATTAAGGGATTCTGGGAGCTTAGTGCAAAAAGATAGTGCCAAGTTGTTCAGCAGAGGACTAAGTATTAATAGAAAATCATATCAGACTTCCCTTTCTCAGCTATACAGTGCAATTTTTGGTTCATAGGCTAAATCTAGTATTGCATGTGAAATACTATCTAGTACAAACATAAAGTGTGATATACAGTAGAAGAATGTAACCTGGACTAATTTGAGGACCTGGATTCTAGAAAGTCATATCAACGTGATCAAACTTAGTTTCCATTGTCTGCTCCTGCACTTACTGCTTGTATGCCATTATCAAGTTACTTAATCTCAATAGATCTGTTTTCTTATCTGTAAAATTGAGATAACAATAGGTCCTACCTCCTAGGGTTGTTGGAAAGTTTAAGTGAGATAAAGCATATTGCATAGAAAATAGGGTTTAATATTAATTCTCTTTTGTCTTCTCCCAACTCTACTTCTTATGATGTGACTTCAAATTAGGCACTAAGTCAAATTTTCTTACCTGTAAAACAGGAATAATAATTGTGGGCCTAATTACTCCACAATGTCAAATGAGATAACCTATATAAAAGTGTTTTTTAAACGCACTGTATAGATAAATGAGAATGATTCCTATTAGTACATGCAAATGGTTTGCTGTTTTCAATGATTTTTAGGGATTATCTCAAATTTACAGCTTAAAACCTAAAATGAAGTTTATAGTCATCTTAATTATTTCAGGAGAAATTTCTCATTTTTTTTTCTTTATTTGGTTTTGTGCCTTCATCAAAATGTGGAAAGCAAGAGAGTTAAACTCAAATTTGTCAATTCTGCTGTTAGTATCTATGGTGAAGGTTTCCATGCTGCCTAACATTATCCTTTTGTTTTTAAAAAAACATGCTATCCATTACCTGTATAACCATGGAGAAGTTCAAGATCTTCTCTTATTTTTTCCTGTGTCTGTTCTAGCATCTAGCAACATGCCTGGCAAATAGTAAGGGCTTGACCAGTATTTTTTAACTAAATTATTTCATGAATCTATGGGAGTGTATAAAGAAGACTGGATTTAGAGTCAAAAGACTAGGGTTCCTGTCTTGGGTCTGTTCCATTTGGATGTTTAACCACGAACAAGTCACTTAAGGAAAGAGAATTACACAAATATTGTCTGTAAATGAGGATTGGCAATCCTCAAGTTTTTTGGAGAATTAAGAGAACGTAGATGAAACTTTTTTTGTAAATTATAAAACACCAAATTTAAGGTGTTATGATTAGTCACTAGTGAATTTTGCTTTAATAGAGTCTTAAATAATTAAACTGGCTGGATGAATAGACCAAATGCTTATTAGCTAATATAGGTAAATGTATGCATAAATGTTTTCTATGAAAGTGAAAACACAAGGCACAAAGGCAATTGTACTATTCTAGTTCATATTCTGTGGCATTGAGAATAAGGCTACTTGCCTAATGAGACACTGAACAAAACTATAGTGCAGTTTTCATCCTGGAATGCCCTACAATAACATTTAAAATTCATTACTGCATTTCGATTACTGCTAATAATACAATACTTTGTTTCAGTGTTTTTCCTTAGAGTACTCATTGGCAAAGTAGCCATTCAATTGTTCTTGCCCATTTCAAGTTAGTTGATGCCACTTTTCAACTTAGAGACCCTTTAATTTGCATTATGTGCTAGGTGAAAAGATGCACAGGTTTTCAAAAGTGAGTGATATTACAATTCTAGGTTGCAATTCTTATCATCCAATCCAATTTAAACTCTCTACATTGTAATTATAGCTAACAGTGTACTGACCTGGAAAATCAGACAAAAAGCAGAAAAATAAAGGGAGAAAAATATCACTGATACCAATACCAAAATAACAAACAAAACAATGGAAAACAGAGAGCCAGACCAAGGCTCAAATCCCACCAAAAACTCAGATATTCCTGTTACCTGTTACTCATACTTCTTTGAATCTCTGAATGTGTTGGTAAGATTCATGTATGGAAAAATAATTTTAAGAATTGGCTTTTTGGCATACTGCCCAAAGCAACGTACAGATTCAATGCTATTCCTATCAAACTACCAATGACATTCTTTACAGAAATAGAAGAAACTATTTTAAATTTCATATGGAACTGAAAAAGAGCCAGAGTACCCAAGGCAATCTTAAGCAAAAAGAACAAAGGCATCACATTACCTGACTTCAAACTATACTAAAAGGCTACAGTAACCAAAATAGCATGATACTGATACAAAAAGTATCACCAATGGAACAGAATATACCAATGGAACAGAATAGAGAGCCCAGAAATAATGCCACACACCTATATCATCTGATTTTTGACAAAGTTGACCACAACAAGCAACAGAGAAAAGACTCCCTCTTCAATAAATGGTGCAAAGATACCTGGCTAGTCACATGCAGAAGATTAAAACTGGGCCCCTTCCTTATGCCTTATACAAAAATCAACTCAAAAAGGATTAAAGACTTAAACATAAAACCTACAACCATTAAAAAACCCTGAAAGATAATGAGGAGATACCATTCTGGACATAGGACCTGGCAAATATTTCATGATGAAGACACCAAAAGCAATTTCAATAAAAACAAAAATTGACAAATGGGATCTAATTAAACTGAAGATCTTCTGCACAGCAAAAGAAACTATCAACAGAGTAAACAGACAACCTACAGAATGGGAGAAAGCATTTGCAAACTATACATCCAACAAAAGTCTAATATCCAGAATCTATAAAAAGAAACTGAACAAATCAACAAGCAAAAAGCAAACAACCCCATAAAAATGTGGGCAAAGGACATCAATAGACACTTTTCAAAGGAAGACATACATATGGCCAAGCAGCATATAAAAAATTCTCAACATCACCAATCATTAGAGAAATGCAAATCAAAACCATAATGAGATACCATGTCACACTAGTCAGAATGGCTACTACTAAAAAGTAAAAAAAAAAAAAAAAAAGAAAGAAAAACAGATAGATGCTGGAGAGGATGAGGAGAAAAGAGAACACACTGCTGGTGGAAATGTAAATTAGTTCAGCCATTGTGGAAAGCAGTTTGTTGAGTTCTCGAATAACTCAAAGAACAATTACCATTTGACCCAGAAATCCCATTACTGGGTATATACCCAAAGAAATATAAAACACTCTACCATAAAGACACATGCAAATTTATGTTCACTGCAGCACTATTCGCAATAGAAAAGACATGGAATCAACCTAAATGTCCATCAACACTAGACTGGATAAAGAAAACGTGGTACATATACACTATGGAATACTGTGCAGCCATAAAAAAGAATGACATCATATGCTTAGCAGCAACAGGGATGGAGCTGGAGGCCATTACCCTTAGCAAACTAATACAGGAACAAAAACCCAAATACCACATGTTCTCACTTATAAGTGGGAGCTAAACACTGAGTACATATAGACACGAAGAGGAGAACAACAGACACGGGGGCCTACTTGTGGGTGGAGAAAGGGAGGAGGGTGAGGATAAAAAAACTACCTATCAGGTACTATGCTTATCACCTGGGTGATGAAATAATCTGCATATCAACCCATGTGACATGGAAATTACCTGAATAACAAACCTGCACATGTACCCTTGAACCCAAAATAATAGTTAAAAACAAATAAATGTAATTTAAACTTAATATATAAAAAAGAATTGACTTTTCAGAAGGCAAAATAGAGAATGTCAACATTGGAAGAAAATTTAAGTTTCAAATACTAAATGAATCTCATTTTATATTTAAATTAATTGTTTTTGATCTTTTATTTTATTTTATGTTATTATACTTTAAGTTCTAGGGTACATGTGCACAACGTGCAGGTTTGTTACATATGTATATATGTGCCATGTTGGTGTGCTGCACCCATTAACTCATCATTTACATTAGGTATATCTCCTAATGCTATCCCACCCCACTCCCCACACCCCACGACAGGCCCTGGTGTGTGATGCTCCCCTTCCTGTGTCCAAGTGTTCTCATTGTTCAATTCCCACCTATGAGAGAGAACATGCGGTGTTTGCTTTTTGTCCTTGTGATAGTTTGCTCAGAATGATGGTTTCTAGTTTCACCCATGTCCCTACAAAGGACATGAACTCATCATTTTTTATGGCTGCATAGTATTCCATGGTATATATGTGCCACATTTTCTTAATCCAGTCTATCATTGATGGACATTTGGGTTGGTTCCAAGTCTTTGCTATTGTGAATAGTGCCGCAATAAACATACGTGTGCATGTGTCTTTATAGCAGCATGATTTATAGTCCTTTGGGTATATACCCAGTAATGGGATGGCTGGGTCAAATGGTATTTCTAGTTGTAGATCCCTGAGGAATCGCCACACTGACTTCCACAATGGTTGAACCAGTTTACAGTCCCACCAACAGTAAAAGTGTTCCTGTTTCTCCACATCCTCTCCAGCACCTGTTGTTTCCTGACTTTTTAATGATCGCCATTCTAACTGGCGTGAGATGGTATCTCATTGTGGTTTTGATTTGCATTTCTCTGATGGCCAGTGATGATGAGCATTTTTTCATGTGTCTGTTGGCTGCATAAATGACTTATTTATTTTTAAGATAATCACCTTGATTGAGAATAAGCACGTCACTTTATAGACAGGGAAAGTGAGGTACAGAGAGGGGAAGAAACTTGTGAAATGTCACTCAATTTTTTGGCAGAATTAGCTGGTCTCTAATTTTCAAGTTATCCTTCTTTTAGAAGGGAGCCTGTAAGTCACTCTTTGTCAAAGTCTATGATTTTTAAAAATCAGAATGGCTGGGTGTCTTAAGAATAAAAACAGAGCTCCCAGCGTGAGCGATGCAGAAGACAGGTGATTTCTGCATTTCCAGCTGAGGTACCGGGTTCATGTCATTGGGGAGTGCCAGACAGTGGGTGCAGGACACTGGGTGCAGTGCAACGTGCATGAGCCAAAGCATGGCGAGGCATTGACTCACCCAGGAAGTGCAAGGGGTCAGGGAATTCCCTTTCCTAGTCAAATAAAGTGGTGACAGATGGCACCTGGAAAATCGGGTCACTCACACCCTAATATTGTGCTTTTCCAATGGGTTTAACAAACGGCACACCAGGACATTATATACCGCACCTGGCTCAGAAGGTCCTACGCCCACAGAGCCTTGCTCATTGCTAGCACAGCAGTCTGAGATCAAATTGCAAGGTGGCAGTGAGGCTGGGGGAGGGGCGCCCGCCATTGCCAAGGCTTGAGTAGGTAAAGCAGCCGGGAAGCTCCAACTGGGTGGAGCCCACCACAGCTCAAGGAGGCCTGCCTGCCTCTGTAGGCTCCACCTCTGGGGGCAGGGCACAGACAAACAAAAGGCAGCAGTAACCTCTGCAGACTTAAATGTCCCTGTCTGACAGCTTTGAAGAGAGTAGTGGTTCTCACAGCATGCAGCTTGAGATCTGAGAATGGGCACACTGCCTCCTCAAGTGGGTCTCTGACCCCCGAGTAGCCTAACTGGGAGGCACCCCTCAGTAGGGGAAGATTGACACCTCACACGGCCGGGTACTCCTCTGAGACAGAATTTCCAGAGGAACAATCAGGCAGCAGCATTTGCGATTCACCAATATCCGCTGTTCTGAAGCCACCATTGCTGATAACCAGGCAAACAGGGTCTGGAGTGAACCTCCAGTAAACTCCAACAGACCTGCAGCTGAGGGTCCTGATGGTTAGAAGCAAAACTAACAAACAGAAAGGACATCCACACCAAAAACCCATCTGTACGTCACCATCATCAAAGACCAAAGGTAGATAAAACCACAAAGATGGGGGGAAAAACAGAGCAGAAAAACCGGAAACTCTAAAAATCAGAGTGCCTCTCCTCCAAAGGAACGCAGCTCCTCACCAGCAACGTAACAAAGCTGGATGGAGAATGACTTTGACGAGTTGAGAGAAGAAGGCTTCAGAAGATCAAACTATTCCAAGCTAAAGGAGGAAGGTCAAACCAATGGCAAAGAAGTTAAAAACCTTGAAAAAAAATTAGACGAATGTATAACTAGAATAACCAGTGTAGAGAAGTCCTTAAATGACCAGATGGAGCTGAAAACCATGGCACGAGAACTACGTGACAAATGCACAAGCCTCAGTAGCTGATGTGATCAACTGGAAGAAAGGGTATCAGCAATGGAAGATGAAATGAATGAAATGAAGTGTGAAGAGAAGTTTAGAGAAAAAAGAATACAAACCAATGATCAAAGCCTCCAACAAATATGGGACTATGTGAAAAGACCAAATCCACGTCTGATTGGTGTACCTGAAAGTGACGGGGAGAATGAACCAAGTTGGAAAACACTCTGCAGGATATTATCCAGGAGAACTTCCCCAATCTAGCAAGGAAGGCCAACATTCAGATTCAGGAAATACAGAGAATGCCACAAAGATACTCCTCGAGAAGAGCAACTCCAAGAGACGTAATTGTCAGATTCACCAAAGTTGAAATGAAGGAAAAAATGTTAAGGGCAGCCAGAGAGAAAGGTCGGGTTACCGTCAAAGGGAAGTCCATCAGACTAACAGCTGATCTCTCAGCAGAAACTCTACAAGCCAGAAGAGAGTGGGGGCCAATATTCAACATTCTTAAAGAAAATAATTTTCAACCCAGAATTCCATATCCAGCCAAACTAAGCTTCATAAGTGAAGGAGAAATAAAATCCTTTACAGACAAGCAAATGCTGAGAGACTTTGTCACCGCCAGGCCTGCCCTAAAAGAGCTCCTGAAGGAAGCACTAAACATGGAAAGGAACAACCGATACCAGCCACTGCAAAAACATGCCAAATTGTAAAGACCGTCAAGGCTAGGAAAGAACTGCATCAACTAACGAGCAAAATAACCAGCTAATATCATAATGACAGGATCAAATTCACACATAACAATATTAACTTTAAATGCAAATGGACTAAATGCTCCAATTAAAAGACACAGACTGGCAAATTGGATAAAGACTCAAGACCCATCAGTGTGCTGTATTCAGGAAACCCATCTCACCTTCAGAGACACACATAAGCTCAAAATAAAGAGATGGAGAAAGATCTACCAAGCAAATGGAAAACAAAAAAAGGCAGGGGTTGCAATCCTAGTCTCTGATAAAACAGATTTTAAACCAACTAAGATTAAAAGAGACAAAGAAGGCCATTACATAATGGTAAAGGGATCAATTCAACAAGAAGAGCTGACTATCCTAAATATATATGCACCCAATACAGGAGCACCCAGATTCATAAAGCAAGTCCTTAGTGACTTACAAAGAGGCTTAGACTCCTACACAATAATAACGGGAGACTTTAACACCCCACTGTCAACATTAGACAGATCAATGAGACAGAAAGTTAAAAAGGATATCCAGGAATTGAACTCAGCTCTGCACCAAGTGGACCTAATAGACATCTACAGAACTCTCCACCCCAAATCAACAGAATATACATTCTTTTCAGCACCACACCACACCTATTCCAAAATTGACCACATAGTTGGACGTAAAGCACTCCTCAGCAAATGTAAAAGAATAGAAATTATAACAAACTGTCTCTCAGACCACAGTGCAATCAAACTGGAACTCAGGATTAAGAAACTCACTCAAAACTGCTCAACTACATGGAAACTGAACAACCTGCTCCCAAATGACTACTGGGTACATAACGAAATGAATGCAGAAATAAAGATGTTCTTTGAAACCAATGAGAACAAAGACACAACATACCAGAATCTCTGGGACACATTCAAAGCAGTGTGTAGAGGGAAATTCATAGCACTAAATGCCCACAAAGAAAGCAGGAAAGATCTGAAATTGACACCCTAACATCACAAATAAAAGAACTAGAGAAGCAAGATGAAACACATTCAAAAGCTAGCAGAAGGCAAGAAATAACTAAGATCAGAGCAGAACTGAAGGAAATAGAGACACAAAAAACCCTTAAAAAAATCAATGAATCCAGGAACTGGTTTTTTGAAAAGATCAATAAAATTGATAGACCGCTAGCAAGACTAATGAAGAAGAAAAGAGAGAAGAATCAAACAGACACAATAAAAAATGACAAAGGGGACATCACTACTGATCCCACAGAAATACAATCTACCATCAGAGAATACTATAAACACTTCTACGCAAAAAAATTAGAAAATCTAGAAGAAATGAATGAATTCCTCAGCACATACACCCTCCCAAGACTAAACCAGGAAGAAGTTGAATCTCTGAATAGACCAATAAGAGGCCCTGAAATTGAGGCAATAATGAATAGCTTACCAACCAAAAAAAGTCCAGGACCACATGGATTGACAGCCGAATTCTACTAGAGGTAAAAGGAAGAGCTGGGACCATTCCTTCTGAAACTATTCCAATCAATAGAAAAAGAGGGAATCCTCCCTAACTCATTTTATGAGGCCAGTATCATCCTGATACCAAAGCCTGGCAGCAACACAACAAAAAAAGAGAATTTTAGACCAATATCCTTAATGAACATTGATGCAAAAATCCTCAATAAAATACTGGCAAACAGAATCCAGCAGCACATCAAAAAGCTTATCCACCATGATCAAGTGGGCTTCATCCCTGGGATGCAAGGTTGGTTCAACATACACAAATCAATAAACGTAATCCAGCATATAAACAGAACCAAAAACAAAAACCACATGATTATCTCATTAGATGCAGAAAAGGCCTTTGACAAAATTCAACAACCTTCATGCTAAAAACTCTCAATAAATTAGGTATTGATCGGACGTATCTCAAAATAATAATGGCTGTCTATGACAAACCCACAGCCAATATCATACTGAATGGACAAAAACTGGAAGCACTCCCTTTGAAAACTGTCACAAGACAGGGATGCACTTTCTCACTACTCCTATTCAACATAGTGTTGGAGGTTCTGGCCAGGGAAATTGGGCAGGAGAAGGAAATAAAGGGAATTCAGTTAGGAAAAGAGGAAGACAAATTGTCCCTGTTTGCAGATGACATGATTGTATATCTAGAAAACCCCATTGTCTCAGCCCCAAATCTCCTTAAGCTGATAGGCAACTTCAGCAAAGTCTCAGGACACAAAATCAATGTGCAAAAATCACAAGCATTCTTCTACACCAATAACAGACAAACAGCCAAATCCTGAGTGAACTCCCATTCACAACGGCTTCAAAGAGAGTAAAATACCTAGGAATCCAACTTACAAGGGATGTGAAGGACCTCTTCAAGGAGAACTACAAACCACTGCTTAATGAAATAAAAGAGGATACAAACAAATGGAAGAACATTCCATGCTCATGGGTAGGAAGAATCAATATTGTGAATATGGTCATACTGCCCAAGGTAATTTATAGATTCAATGCCATCCCCATCAAGCTACCAATGACTTTCTTCACAGATTGGAAAAAACTACTTTAAAGTTCATATAGAACCAAAAAGAGCCCTCATTGCCAAGTCAATCCTAAGCCAAAAGAACAAAGCTGGAGGCATCACACTACCTGACTTCAAACTATACTACAAGGCTACAGTAACCAAAACAGCATGGTACTGGTACCAAAACAGAGATATAGACCAATGGAACAGAACAGAGCCCTGAGAAATAATGCCACATATCTACAACTATCTGATATTTGACAAACCTGACAAAAACTAGCAATGGGGAAAGGATTCCCTGTTTAATAAATGGTGCTGGGGAAACTGGCTAGCCATATGGAGAAAGCTGAAACTGGATCCCTTCCTTACACCTTATACAAAAATTAATTCAAGATGGACTAAAGACTTAAATGTTAGACCTAAAACCATAAAAACCCTAGAAGAAAACCTAGGCAGTACTATTCAGGACATAGGCATGTGTAAGGACTTCATGTCTAAAACACCAAAAGCAATGGCAAGAAAAGCCAAAATTGACAAATGGGATCTAATTAAACTAAAGAGCTTCTGCACAGCAAAAGAAACTACCATCAGAGTGAACAGGCAATGTACAGAATGGGAGAAAATTTTTGCCATCTACTCATCTGACAAAAATGAACTCATACAAATTTACAAGAGAAAAACAAAGAACCCCATCAAAAATTGAGCGAAGGATACGAAGAGACACTTCTCAAAAGAAGACATTTATGCAGCCAAAAAACAGATGAAAAAATGCTCATCATCACTGGCCATCAGAGAAATGCAAATCAAAACCACAATGAGATACCATCTCACACCAGTTAGAATGGTGATCATTAAAAAGTGAGGAAACAACAGGTGCTGGAGAGGATTTGGAGAAATGGGAGCACTTTTACACTGTTGGTGGGACTGTAAACTAGGTCAACCAGTGTGGAAGTCATTGTGGTGATTCCTCAGGGATCTAGAACTAGAAATACCATCTGACCCAGCCATCCCATTACTGGGTATATACCCAAAGGATTATAAATCATACTGCTGTAAAGACACATGCACATGTATGTTTATGGCGGCAGTATTCACAATAGCAAAGACTTGGAACCAACCCAAATGTCCAACAATGACAGAGTGGATTAAGAAAATGTGGCACATATACACCATAGAATACTATGCAGCCATAAAAAATGATGAGTTCATGTCCTTTGTAGGGACATGGATGAAGCTGGAAACCATCATTCTCAGCAAACTATCACAAGGACAAAAAACCAAACACCGCATGTTTTCACTCATAGGTGGGAATTCATCAATGAGAACACATGGACACAGGAAGGGGAACATCACACACCGGAGACTGTTGTGGGGTGGAGGGAGGGGGGAGGGATAGCATTAGGGGATATACCTAATGCTAAATGACAAGTTAATGGGTGCAGCACACCAACATGTCACATGTATACATATGTAACAAATCTGCACGTTGTGCACATGTACCCTTAAACTTAAAGTATTATAATAATAAAATTTTTAAAAAAAGAATAAAAACAGACAACCCAATTAAGAAGTGGGCAGAGGACATGAGCAGACACTTTTCAAAAGAGGACATACGTGCAACCAAAAGTATATGAAAAAATATTCAACATCACTGGTCATTTGAGAAATGCAAATGAAAACCACAATGAGATAGCATCTCCAACCAGTAAGAATGGCTTTTAATAAAAAGTCAAAAAATAACAGATGCTGGCAAGGTTGTGGAAGAAATTGAATGCTTATACACTGTAAGTGGAAGTGTAAAGTAGTTCAGCCATTGTGGAAGACAGTGTGGTGATTCCTGAAATAACTAAAAACAGAAAAACCGAAAAGTCTCTTTAGAAGATCATGGCAGATGGGAGGCAAGAGTAGATTGCAGTGCTGACTCCGATGGACAGAGCAGTGTATGGAGTCTCAGATCGTAAATTTTGCTAGAGGACCACTGCAGGAATAAATCAGGAAACTTAATAGGACCCAGAGACTCTCTGAAGGAAGCAGATTGCTCCTGCAGGACCTGAGAGACAATGCAAATACGCTGAGTGCCAAAACTGTGAATGTGGAAAAGGGAGATTATCCATCCCCAAACACAAACCCCCACTGGGGAAACTGAAGGTCTAGGTTATGGAAGATTCTGACCTTACCTGGAGCTGAGTCAATTTAGAGAGCTGAGCAAAATACAGGGGTAGAGGAAGCAGCAGAGAATGCCCTGGGAGCTCCCTGTGTAAACTGGCAACCCATCTCTGCCTGGCCTCACAGGGGTCCTTCAAAAGGGTGCCAGAGGCACTGGGAAAAGGCCATTGGGAGAAAGAAATCTTCAGCTGAACTTTGTAACAACTTGAACTCATTGAGAAGTCTCCTAGCCAGAACTTGGGGGAGGCTGTGAATCTGGTGTGCGGACTCCACAAGTAGGGGAAAAAGGAAAGCCATACTTGCTTTCACACCTGGGAGGCTCAATAGCAATGGATCCAAACCAAGAAGAAATCCCTGATTTGCCTGAAAAAGATTTCAGGAGGTTAGTTATTAACCTAATCAGGAAGGCACCAGAGAAAGATGAAGCTCATGTAAGGAAATTTAAAAAATGATATAAGAGGTGAAGGGAGAAATAGTCAATGAAATAGATAGCATAAATAAAAAACAATGAAAACTTCAGGAAACAATGAACACCCTTATAGAAATGCAAAAATGAGAGAGGAGCCAAGATGGCCAAATAGGAACAGCTCCGGTCTACAGCTCCCAGCGCGAGCGACGCAGAAGACGGGTGATTTCTGCATTTCCATCTGAGGTACCGTGTTCATCTCACTAGGGAGTGCCAGACAGTGGGCGCAGGTCAGTGGGTGAGTGCACCGTGCGCCAGCCGAAGCAGGGGCGAGGCATTGCCTCACTCGGGAAGCCCAAGGGGTCAGGGAGTTCCCTTTCCAGGGGTGACAGACAGCACCTGGAAAATCGGGCCACTCCCACCCGAATACTGTGCTTTTCCGACGGGCTTAGGAAACGGTGCCCCAGGAGAGTATAGCCCGCACCTGGCTCAGAGGGTCCTACGCCCACGGAGTCTCGCTGATTGCTAGCACAGCAGTCTGAGATCAAACAGCAAGTCGGCAGCGAGGCTGGGGGAGGGGCGCCCGCCATTGCCCAGGCTCGCTTAGGTAAACAAAGCAGCCGGGAAGCTAGAACTGGGTGGAGCCCACCACAGCTCAAGGAGGCCTGCCTGCCTCTGTAGGCTCCACCTCTGGGGGCAGGGCACAGACAAACAAAAAGACAGCAGTAACCTCTGCAGACTTAAATGTCCCTGACAGCTTTGAGGAGAGCAGTGGTTCTCCCAGCACGCAGCTGGAGATCTGAGAACGGGCTGACTGCCTCCTCAAGTGGGTCCCTGACCCCTGACCCCCGAGCAGCCTAACTGGGAGGCACCCGCCAGCAGGGGCAGACTGATACCTCACACGGCCGGCCAGGTACTCCAACAGACCTGCAGCTGAGGGTCCTGTCTGTTAGAAGGAAAACTAACAGAAAGGACATCCACACCAAAAGCCCATCTGTACATCACCATCATCAAAGACCAAAAGTAGATAAAACCACAAAGATGGGGAAAAAACACAGCAGAAAAACTGGAAACTCTAAAAAGCAGAGTACCTCTCCTCCTCCAAAGGAACGCAGTTCCTCACCAGCAATGGAACAAAGCTGGATGGAGAATGACTTTGACGAGCTGAGAGAAGAAGGCTTCAGACGATCAAATTACTCCGAGCTACGGGAGGATATTCAAACCAAAGGCAAAGAAGTTGAAAACTTTGAAAAAAATTTAGAAGAATGTATAACTAGAATAACCAATACAGAGAAGTGCTTAAAGGAGCTGATGGAGCTGAAAACCAAGGCTCGAGAACTACGTGAAGAATGCAGAAGCCTCAGGAGCCGATGCGATCAAATGGAAGAAAGGGTATCAGCCCTGGAAGATGAAATGAATGAAATGAAGCAAGAAGGGAAGTTTAGAGAAAAAAGAATAAAAAGAAACGAGCAAAGCCTCCAAGAAATGTGGGACTATGTGAAAAGACCAAATCTAAGTCTGATTGGTGTACCTGAAAGTGACGGGGAGAATGGAAACAAGTTGGAAAACACTCTGCAGGATATTATCCAGGAGAACTTCCCCAATCTAGCAAGGCAGGCCAACATTCAGATTCAGGAAATACAGAGAACGCCACAAAGATACTCCTCGAGAAGAGCAACTCCAAGACACATAATTGTCAGATTCACCAAAGTTGAAATGAAGGAAAAAATGTTAAGGGGAGCCAGAGAGAAAGGTCGGGTTACCATCAAAGGGAAGCCCATCAGACTAACAGCGGATCTCTCGGCAGAAACCCTACAAGCCAGAAGAGAGTGGGGGTCAATATTCAACATTCTTAAAGAAAAGAATTTTCAACCCAGAATTTCATATCCTGCCAAACTAAGCTTCATAAGTGAAGGAGAAATAAAATACTTTACAGACAAGCAAATGCTGAGAGATTTTGTCACCACCAGGCCTGCCCTAAAAGAGCTCCTGAAGGAAGCGCTAAACATGGAAAGGCACAACCGGTACCAGCCACTGCAAAATCATACCGAAATGTAAAGACCATCGAGACTAGGAAGAGACTGCATCAACTAATGAGCAAAATAACCAGCTAACATCATAATGACAGGATCAAATTCACACATAACAATATTAACTTTAAATGTAAATGGACTAAATGCTCCAATTAAAAGACACAGACTGGCAAATTGGATAAAGACTCAAGACCCATCAGTGTGCTGTATTCAGGAAACCCATCTCACATGTAGAGACACACATAGGCTCAAAATAAAAGGATGGAGAAAGATCTACCAAGCAAATGGAAAACAAAAAAAGGCAGGGGTTGCAATCCTAGTCTCTGATAAAACAGACTTTAAACCAACAAAGATCAAAAGAGACAAAGAAGGCCATTACATAATGGTAAAGGGATTAATTCAACAAGAAGAGCTAACTATCCGAAATATATATGCACCCAATACAGGAGCACCCAGATTCATAAAGCAAGTCCTGAGTGACCTACAAAGAGACTTAGACTCCCACACATTAATAATGGGAGACTTTAACACCCCACTGTCAACATTAGACAGATCAACGAAACAGAAAATCAACAAGGATACCCAGGAATTGAACTCAGCTCTGCACCAAGCGGACCTAATAGACATCTACAGAACTCTCCACCCCAAATCAACAGAATATACATTTTTCTCAGCACCACACCACACCTATTCCAAAATTGACCATATACTTGGAAGTAAAGCTCTCCTTAATAAATGTAAAAGAACAGAAATTATAACAAACTATCTCTCAGATCACAGTGCAATCAAGGTAGAACTCAGGATTAAGAATCTCACTCAAAACCGCTCAACTACGTGGAAACTGAACAACCTGCTCCTGAATGACTACTGGGTACATAACGAAATGAAGGCAGAAATAAAGATGTTCTTTGAAACCAACGAGAACCAAGACACAACATACCACAATCTCTGGGATGCATTCAAAGCAGTGTGTAGAGGGAAATTTATAGCACTAAATGCCCACAAGAGAAAGCAGGAAAGATCCAAAATTGACACCCTAACATCACAATTAAAAGAACTAGAAAAGCAAGAGCAAACACATTCAAAAGCTAGCATAAGGCAAGAAATAACTAAAATCAGAGCAGAACTGAAGGAAATAGAGACACAAAAAACACTTCAAAAAATCAATGAATCCAGGAGGTGGCTTTTTGAAAGGATCAACAAAATTGATAGACCGCTAGCAAGATTAATAAAGAAAAAAAGAGAGAAGAATCAAATAGATGCAATAAAAAATGATAAAGGGGATATCACCACCAATCCCACAGAAATACAAACTACCATCGGAGAATATTACAAACACCTCTACGCAAATAAACTAGAAAATCTAGAAGAAGTGGATAAATTCCTCGACACATACACCCTCCCAAGACTAAACCAGGAAGAAGTTGAATCTCTGAATAGACCAATAACAGGAGCTGAAATTGTGGCAATAATCAATAGCTTACCAACCAAAAAAAGTCCAGGACCAGATGGGTTCACAGCTGAATTCTACCAGAGGTACAAGGAGGAGCTGGTACCATTCCTTCTGAAACTTTTCCAGTCAATAGAAAAAGAGGGAATCCTCCCTAACTCATTTTATGAGGCCAGCATCATCCTGATACCAAAGCCTGGCAGAGACACAACAAAAAAAGAGAATTTTAGACCAATATCCTTGATGAACATTGATGCAAAAATCCTCAATAAAATACTGGCAAACAGAATCCAGCAGCACATCAAAAAGCTTATCCACCATGATCAAGTGGGCTTCATCCCTGGGATGCAAGGCTGGTTCAATATACGCAAATCAATAAATGTAATCCAGCATATGAACAGAACCAAAGTCAAAAACCACATGATTATCTCAATAGATGCAGAAAAGTCCTTTGACAAAATTCAACAACCCTTCATGCTAAAAACTCTCAATAAATTAGGTATTGATGGGTCGTATCTCAAAATAATAAGAGCTATTTATGACAAACCCACAGCCAATATCATATTGAATGGGCAAAAACTGGAAGCATTCCCTTTGAAAACTGGCACAAGACAGGGATGCCCTCTCTCACCACTTCTATTCAACATAGTGTTGGAAGTTCTGGCCAGGGCAATTAGGCAGGAGAAGGAAATAAACGGTATTCAATTAGGGAAAGAGGAAGTCAAATTGTCCCTGTTTGCAGATGACATGATAGTATATCTTGAAAACCCCATTGTCTCAGCCCAAAATCTCCTTAAGCTGATAAGCAACTTCAGCAAAGTCTCAGGATACAAAATCAATGTACAAAAATCACAAGCATTCTTATAAATCAATAACACACAAACAGAGAGCCAAATCATGAGTGAACTCCCATTCACAACTGCTTCAAAGAGAATAAAATACCTAGGAATCCAACTTACAAGGGATGTGAAGGACCTCTTCAAGGAGAACTACAAACCACTGCTCAAGGAAATAAAAGAGGATACAAACAAATGGAAGAACATTCCATGCTCATGGGTAGGAAGAATCAATATCATGAAAATGGCCATCCTTCCCAAGGTAATTTACAGATTCAATGCCATCCCCATCAAGTTACCAATGACTTTCTTCACAGAATTGGAAAAAACTACTTTAAAGTTCATATGGAACCAGAAAAGAGCCCGCATCACCAAGTCAATCCTAAGCCAAAAGAACAAAGCGGGAGGCATCACGCTACCTGACTTCAAACTATACTACGAGGCTACAGTAACCAAAACAGCATGGTACTGGTACCAAAACAGATATATAGATCAATGGAACAGAACAGAGCCGTCAGAAATAATGCCGCATATCTACAACTATCTGATCTTTGACAAACCTGACAAAAACAAGAAATGGGGAAAGGATTCCCTATTTAATAAATGGTGCTGGGAAAACTGGCTAGCCATATGTAGAAAGCTGAAACTGGATCCCTTCCTTACACCTTATACAAAAATCAATTCAAGATGGATTAAAGACTTAAATGTTAGACCTAAAACCATAAAAACCCTAGAAGAAAACCTAGGCAATACCATTCTGGACATAGGCATGGGCAAGGACTTCATGTCTAAAACACCAAAAGCAATGGCAACAAAAGCCAAAATTGACAAATGGGATCTAATTAAACTCAAGAGCTTCTGCACAGCAAAGGAAACTACCATCAGAGTGAACAGGCAGCCTACAAAATGGGAGAAAATTTTCGCAACCTACTCATCTGACAAAGGGCTAATATCCAGAATCTACAATGAACTCCAACAAATTTACAAGAAAAAAACAAACAACCCCATCAAAAAGTGGGCAAAGGACATGAACAGACACTTCTCAAAAGAAGACATTTATGCAGCCAAAAAACACATGAAAAAATGCTCACCATCACCGGCCATCAGAGAAACGCAAATCAAATCCACAATGAGATACCATCTCACACCAGTTAGAATGGCAATCATTAAAAAGTCAGGAAACAACAGGTGCTGGAGAGGATGTGGAGAAATAGGAACAATTTTACACTGTTGGTCGGACTGTAAACTAGTTCAACCCTTGTGGAAGTCAGTGTGGCGATTCCTCAGGGATCTAGAACTAGAAATACCATTTGACCCAGCCATCCCATTACTGGGTATATACCCAAAGGACTATAAATCATGCTTCTATAAAGACACATGCACACGTATGTTTCTTGCGGCATTATTCACAATAGCAAAGACTTGGAACCAACCCAAATGTCCAACAATGATAGACTGGATTAAGAAAATGTGGCACATATACACCATGGAATACTATGCAGCCATAAAAAATGATGAGTTCACGTCCTTTGTAGGGACATGGATGAAATTGGAAATCATCATTCTCAGTAAACTATCGCAAGAACAAAAAACCAAACACCGCATATTCTCACTCATAGGTGGGAATTGAACAGTGAGAACACATGGACACAGGAAGGGGAACATCACACTCTGGGGACTGTTGTGGGGTGGGGGTGGGGGGAGAAAAAAATAAACAAACAAACAAATAAATAAATAAATAAATAAATAAATAAAAAAGAAATGCAAAAATGATTTCAAAAGTCTCAGCAATAGAATCAAACAAGTAGAAGAAAGAAATTCAGAGCTTGAAGATAAGGTCTTTGAATTAATCCAATCCAACAAAACAAAAAAATTAAGAAAACATAAAGCCTCCAACAAGTCTGGCATTATGTTAAACAACCAAACCTAAGAGTAATTGGCCTTCTTGAAGAAGAAGAGAAATCTAAAAGTTTGGAAAACATATTTGGGGGAATAATTGAGGAAAACTCCCCCAGCCTTGCTAGAGACTTAGACATCCAAATACAAGAAGCACAAAGAACATGTGGAAAATTCGCCTCAAAAAGATCATTGCCTAGGCATGTTTTCATCAGGTTATATAAAGTTAAGATGAAGGAAAGAATCATAAGAGCTGTGAGACAAAAGCACCTGGTAACCTATAAAAGAAAACCTATCAGACTAATAGCAGATTTCTCAAAAGAAACCCTGCAAGCTAGAAGGCATTGGGAACCTATCTTAAGCCTCCTCAAACAAAAAAATTATCATCAGCCAAGAATTTTGTATGCAGTGAAACTAAGCTTTATATATGAAAAAAGATACAGTCCTTTTCAGACAAATAAATGCTGAGAGAATTCACCACTACCAAGCCACCACTACAAGAACTGCTAAAAGGAGCTCCAAATCTTGAAACAAATCCCGGAAACAGATCAACACAGAACCTCTTTAAAGCATAAATCTCACATGTCCTATAAAAGAAAAATACAATTAAACAAAATAAAAAATATATAGGCAACAGATAGCACAATTAAAGGAATGCTACCCCACATCTCAATACTAACATGGAATGGGAGTGACCTAAATGCTCCACTTAGAAGATACAGAACCGCAGGATGGATAAGAACTCACCAACCAAGTATCTGCTGCTTTCAAGAGACTCACCTAACACACAAGGACTCACATAAAATTAAGGTAAAGGGATGGAAAGAGACATTTCATGCAAATGGACAACAAAAGCAAACTGGAGTAGCTATTCTTATATCAGACAAAACAAACTTGAAAGCAACAGCAGTTAATAAAGACAAAGAGGGACATTATATAATGGTAAAAGGCCTTGTCCAACAGGAAACTATCACAGTCTTAAACATATATGCATCTAACACTGGAGCTCTTAAATTTATAAAAGAATTACTAATAGACCTAAGAAATGAGTTAGACAGCAACACAATAATAGTGGGGGACTTAATACTCCACTGACAGCACTAGACAGGTCATCAAGACAGAAAGTTGACAAATAAACAATGGATTTAAACTGTACTCTGGAACAAATGGACTTAACAGATATATTCAGAACATTCCATCCAACAACCACAGAAAATACATTCTATTCAACAGTGCGAGGAACTTTCTCCAAGATAGACCATATGATAAGCCACAAAAGGTGCCTCAATACATTTAAGAAAATTGAAATTATATCAAGCACTCTCTCAGACCACAGTGGAATAAAACTGGATATCAACTCCAAAAGTAACCTTCAAAACCATGCAAATACATGAAAATTATATAATCTGCTCCTGAATGATCATTGGGTCAAAAATGAATTCAAGATGGAAATTAAAAAATTCTTCAAATTGAATGACCATAGTGACAAAACATATCAAATCCTCTGGGTACAGCAAAGCTGGTGCTAAGAGGAAAGTTCATAGCCATAAACACCTATATCAGAAAGACTAAAAGAGCACAAACAGACAATCTAAGGTCACACCTCAAGGAGCTAGAGAAACAAGAACCAACCAAACCCAAACCCAGCAGAAGAAAGGAAATAACCAAGATCAGAGCAGATCTAAATGAAATTGAAACAACAACAACAACAAATACAAAAGATAAATGAAACAAAAAGCTGGTTCTTTGACAAGATAAATAAAATTGATAGATCATTAGCAAGATTAGCCAAGAAAAAAAAAGAGAAAATCCAAATCACCTCACTAAGAAATGAAATGGGAGATATTACAACTGACACCACAGAAATATAAAAGATCATTCAAGGCTACTATGAACACTTGTATTTGCAAAAACTAGAAAACCTAGAAGAGATGGATAAATTTCTGGAAAGAAATAACCATCCCAGCTTGAATCAGGAAGAATTAGATACCCTGAACAGAACAATAACAAGCAGTGAGATTGAAATGGTAATTTAACAGTTACCAACAAAAAAAAGTCCAGGACAAGAAGGATTCATGGCAGAATTCTACCAGACATTCAGAAAAGAATTGCGACCAATCCTACTGACACTATTACACAAGATAGAGAAAGAGGGAGCCCTCCCTAAATAATTCTATGAAGCCAGTATCACTGTAATGCCCAAGCCAGGAAAAAACATAACCAAAAAAGAAAACTACAGACAGTATCCCTGATGTACATAGATGCTAAAATCCTTAACAAAATACTAACTAACCGAATCCAAAAACATATCAAAAAGATGATCCATTATGATCAAGTGGGTTTCACACCAGGGACATAGGGATGGTTTAACATATGCAAGTAGATAATTGTGATACACCACATAAACAGAATCAAAATCAAAAATCACATGATCTTCTCAATAGATGCAGAAAAAGCATTCAACAAAATCCAGCCTCCCTTCATGATTGAAACTCTCACCAAAATTGGCATAAAGGGGACCTACCTCAAAGTAATAAAAGCCATCTGTGACAAACCCACAGCCAACATAATATTGAATAGGGAAAAGTTGAAAACATTCTCTCTGAGAACTGGAACAAGACAACAATGCCCACTCTCACTGCTCCTCTTCAACATAGTACTAAAAGTCCTAGCCAGAGCAATCAGACAAGAGAAAGAAATAAAGGTCATCCAAGTCAATAAAAAGAAAGTCAAACTGTCACTGTTTGTTGATAATATGATTGTTTACCTAGAAAACCCTAAAGTTTCCTCCAGAAAGCTCCTAGAACTGATAAAAGAATTCAGCAAAGTTTCTGGATACAAGATTAATGTACAAAAATCAGTAGCTCTTATATACACCAACAGCAACTAAGCTGAGAATCAAATGAAGAACTCAACCCTTTTATGATCCCTTAAAAAAAATCTGAGTGATTTGCTGGCAAGATGGCCAAATAGGAGTAGCTCCAGTCTGCAGCTCCCAATGAGATTGATGCAGAAGAAGGGTGATTTTTGCATTTCCAACTGAGGTACCCGGTTCCTCTCATTGGGACTGGTTGGACAGTAGGTGCAGCCCACGGAGGGCGAGCTGAAGCAGGGTGAGGCATCACCTCACCCAGGAAGCAAAATGGGTCAGGGAATTCTCTCCCCTACCCAAGTGAAGCCATGAGGGACTGTGACTTGAGGAATGGTGCACCCTGGCCCAGATACTGTGCTTTTCCCACAGTCTTTACAACCTGCAGACCTGGAGATTCCCTATGGAGCCTATGCCAACACGGCCCTGGGTTTCAAGCACAAAACTACGTGGCCATTTTGGCAGACACCAAGCTAGCTGCAGTTGTTTTTTTTTTTTTTTTTCCCATACCTCAGTGGCGCATGGAACACCAGTGAGATAAGACCATTCACTCCCCTGGAAAGAGGGCTGAAGCCAGGGAGCCAACTGGTCTGGCTTGGTGGGTCCCACCCCCATGGAGCCCAGCAAGCTAAGATCCACTGGCTTGAAATTCTCGCTGCCAGTACAGCAGTCTGAGGTTGACCTGGGATGCTTGAGCTTGGTTTAGGGAGGGGCATCTGCCATTGCTGAGGCATGAGTAGGAGGTTTTACTCTCACAGTGTAAACAAAGCCACCAGGAAGTTCAAACTGGGTGGAGCCAATGGCAGCTCAGCAAGGCCACTGTGGCCAGACTGCCTCTCTAGATTCCTCCTCTCTGGGAAGGGCATCTCTGAAAGAAAGGCAGCAACTCCAGTCAGGGGCTTATAGATAAAACCCCCGTCTTCCTGGGACAGAGCACCTGGGGGAAGGGGTGGCTGTGGGCATAGCTTCAGCAGAAATAAATGTCCCTGCATGATGGCTCTGAAAAGAGCAGCGGATCTCACAGCACAGCGTTTGAGTTCTGCTAAGGGACAGACTCCCTCCTCAAGAGGGTCCCTGACCCCTATGTATCCTGATTGGGAGACACATCCCAGTAGGGGCTAACAGACACCTCATACAGGAGAGCTCTGGCTGGGATCTGGCAGGTGCCCCTCTGGAATGAAGCTTCCAGAAGAAGGAACAGGCAGCAATATTTGCTGTTCTGCAGCCTCTGCTGGTGATACCCAGGCAAACAGCGTCTGGAGTGGACCTCCAGCAAACTCCAGCAGACCTGCAGCAGAGGGACCTGACTGTTAGAAGGAAAATCAACAAACAGAAAGGGATAGCATCAACATCAACAAAGAGGATATCCACTAAGAGACCCCATCCAAAGGTCACCAACATCAAAGACCAAAAAGAGATAAATCCATGAAGATGGGGAGAAACCAGCGTAAAAAGCCTGAAAATTCCAAAAACCAAAACGCCTCTTCTCCAAAGTATCACAGCTCCTCACCAGCAAGGGAACAAAACTGGATAGACAATGAGTTTGATGAATTGACAGAAGTAGGCATTAGAAGGTGGGTAATAACAAACTCCTCCAAGCTAAAGGAGAATGTTCTAACCCAATGCAAGGAAGCTAATGGTTAGAAGAATTGCTAACTAGAATAACCAGTTTAGAGACAAACAGAAATGACCAGATGGAGCTGAAAAACACAGAACGAGACCTTTTGAAGCATACACAAGTATTAATAGCTGAATCAATCAAGCAGAAGAAAGGATATCAGAGATTGAAGACCAACTTAATGAAATAAAGCGAGAAAAGAAGATCAGAGAAAAAAGAATGAAAAGTAACAAACAAAGCCTCTGAGAAATATGGCACTCTGTGAAAAGACCAAATCTACATTTAATTGATGTACCGGAAAGTGATAGGGAGAATGGAAACAAGTTCGAAAACACTGCAGGATATTATCCAGGAGAACTTCCCCAACATAGCAAGACAGGCCAACATTCAAATTCAGGAATTACGGAGAACACCATAAAGATACTCCTCGAGAAGAGCAACCACAAGACACATAATAGATTCACCAAGGTTGAAATGAAGGCAAAAAATGTTAAGGGCGGCCAGAGAGAAAGGTCGAGTTACCCACAAAGGGGAAGCCCATCAGACTAACAGCAGATCTCTCTGCAGAAACCCTACAAACCAGAAGAGAGTGGGGGCCAATATTCAACATTCTTAAAGAAAAGAATTTTCAACCCAGAATTTCATATCCAGCCAAATTAAGCTTCATAAGTGAAGGAGAAATAAAATACTTTACAGCCAAGCAAATGCTGAGAGATTTTATCACTACCAGGCCTGCCTAACAAGAGCTCCTGAAGGAAGCACTAAACATGAAAAGAAACAACTGGTAGCAGCCACTGCAAAAACATGCCAAATTGTAAAGACCATTGATGCTAGGAAGAAACTGCATCAATTAATGTGCAAAATACCCAGCTAACATCATAATGACAGGATCAGATTCACACATGACAATATTAACCTTAAATGTAAATAGGCTAAATGCTCCAATTAAAAGACACATACTGGCAAATTGGACAAAGAGTCAAGACCCATCAGTGTGCTGTATTCAGGAGACCATCTCACGTGCAGATGCACATAGGTTAAAAATAAAGGGATGGAGGAAGATCTACCAAACAAATGGAAAGCAAAAAAAAAAAAAAAAAAAAAAAGCAGAGGTTGCAATCCTAATCTCTGATAAAACAGACTTTAAACCAACAAAGATCAAAAGAGACAAAGAAGGATATTACATAATGGTAAAGGGATCAATTCAATAAGAAGAGCTAACTATTTTAAATATATATGCACTGAATACAGGAACATCCAGATTCATAAAGCAAGTCCTTAGAGACCTACAAGGAGACTTAGACTCCCACACAATAATAATGGGAGACTTTGACACCCCACTGTCAACATTAGACAGATCAATGAGATAGAAGGTCAACAAAGATATCCAGGACTTGAACTCAGCTCTGCACCAAGCAGACCTAATAGACATCTACAGAACTCTCCACCCCAAATCAGCAGAATATACATTCTTCTCAGCACCACATCACATGTATTCTAAAATTGACCACATAATTGGAAGTAAAGCACTCCTCAGCAAATGTAAAAGAACGGAAATCACAACAAACTGTCTCTCAGACCACAGTGCAATCAAAGTAGAACTCAGGATTAAGAAACTCACTCAAAACCAATCAACTACATGGAAACTGAACAACCTGCTCCTGAATGACTACTAGGTAAATAACGAAATGAAAGCAGAAATAAAGATGTTCTTTGAAACCAATGAGAACAAAGATAGAACATACCAGAATCTCTGGGACACATTTAAAGCAGTGTGTAGAGGGAAATTTATAGCACTAAATGCCCACAAGAGAAAGCAGGAAAGATCGAAAATCGACACCCTAACATCACAATTAAAAGAACTAGAGAAGCAAGAGCAAACAAACTCAAAAGCTAGCAGAAGGCAAGAAATAACTAAGATCAGAGCAGAACTGAAAGAGATAGAGATGCAAAAAACCCTTCAAAAAAAATCAATGAATCCAGGAGCTGGTTTCTTGAAAAGACCAAAAAATTGATAGACTGCTAGCAACACTAATAAAGAAGAAAAGAGAGAAGAATCAAATAGACACAGTAAAAAATGATAAAGGGGATATCACCAAAGATCCCAAAGAAATACAAACTACCATCAGAGAATACCATAAACACCTCTACCCAAATAAACTAGAAAGTCTAGAAGAAATGGATAAATTCCTGGACACATACACCCTCCCAAGACTAAAGCAGGAAGAAATTGAATTGCTGAATACACCAATAACAGGCTCTGAAATTGAGGCAATAATTAATAGCTTACCAACCAAACAAAGTCTGGGACCAGAACAATTCACAGCCAAATTCGACCAGAGGTACAAAGAGGAGCTGCTACCTATCCTTCTGAAACTATTCCAATCAATAGAAAAAGAGGGAATCCTCCCTAACTCATTTTATGAGGCCAGCATCATCCTGATACCAAAGCCTGGCAGAGACACAATAAACAAAAGAGAATTTTAGACCAACATCTCTGATGAACATTGATGCAAAAATCCTCAGTAAAATACTGGCAAATCGAATCCAGCAGCACATCAAAAAGCGTACCCACCACAATCAGGTGGGCTTCATCCCTGGGATGCAAGGCTGGTTCAACATATGCAAATCAATAAACATAATCCATCACATAAACAGAACCATTCAGATTCAGGAAATACGGAGAACACCAGAAGGATACTCCTCGAGAAGAGAAACCTCAAGACACATAATATTCAGATTCATCAAGGTTGAAATGAAGGAAAAAATGTTAAGGGCAGCCAGAGAGAAAGGTCAGCTTACCCTCAAAAAGAAGCCCATCAGACTAACAACAGATGCTTCAGCAGAAATGATACAAGCCAGAAGAGAGTGGGGGCCAATATTCAACATTCTTAAAGAAAAGAATTTTCAACCCAGAATTTCATATCCAGCCAAACTAAGCTTCATAAGAGAAGGAGAAATAAAATCCTTTACAGACAAGCAAATGCTGATGGATTTTGTCACCACCAGACTTGCCTTATAAGAGCTCCTGAAGGAAGCACTAAACATGGAAAGAACAACCAGTGCCAGCCACTGCAAAAACATACCAAATTGTAAAGACCATCAACACCATGAAAAAAGTGCATCAACTAATGGGCAAAATAACCAGCTAGCATCATAATGACAGGATCAAATTTACACATGACAATATTAAACTTAAATGTAAATGGCCTAAATGATCCAATTAAAAGACACAGACTGGCAAATTGGATGAAGATTCAAGACCCATCGGAGTGCTGTATTCAGGAGACCCATCTCACGTGCAAAGACACACAAAGGCTCAAAATAAAGAAATGGAGGAATATTTACCAAGCAAATGGAAAGCAAAACAAACAAACAAAAAACCGCAGGGGTTGCAATCTTAGTTTCTGATAAAACAGACTTTAAACTAACAAAGATCAAAAGAGACAGAACAGGGCATTACATAATGGTAAAAGAATCAAGGCAACAAGAAGAGTTAACTGTCCTAAATACATATGAATCAATACAGGAGCACTAGATTCATAAAGTAAGTTCTAAAAGACCTACAAAGAGACTTAGATTCCCACACAAAAATAGTGGGAGACTTTAACATGCCACTGTCAATATTTGACAGATCAATGAGACAGAAAATAAACAAGGATATTGAGGACTTGAACTCAGCTCCAGACCAAGCAGACCTAATACACATCTACAGAACTCTCCACCCCAAATCAACAGAATATGCATTCTTCTCTGCACGCCATTGCACTTATTCTGAAATTGACCATATAATTGGAAGTAAAACACTCCTCAGCAAATGCAGAAGAACAGAAATCATAACAAACAGCCTCTCAGACCACAGTGCAATCAAATTAGAACTCAGGACTATTGATGTTAGTCAGGGATATTGGTCTAAAATTCTCTTTTTTTTTGTTGTGTCTCTGCCAGGCTTTGGTACCACGATGATACTGGCCTCATAGAAGGAGTTAGGGAGGATTCCCTCTTGTTCTATTGATTGGAATAGTTTCAGAAAGAATGGTATCAGCTCCTCCTTGTACCTCTGGTAGAATTCAGCTGTGAATCCATCTGGCCCTGGACTTTTTTTGGTTGGTAGGCTATTAATTATTGCCTCAATTTCAGAGCCTGTTATTGGTCTATTCATGGATTCAACTTCTTCCTGGTTTAGTCTTGGGAGGGTATATGTGTTGAGGAATTTATCCATTTCTTCTAGATTTTCTAGTTTATTTGCATAGAGGTGTTTATAGTATTCTCTGATGGTAGTTTGTATTTCTGTGGGATCGGTGGTGATATATCCTTTATCATTTTTTATTGCACCTATTTGATTCTTCTCTCTTTTCTTCTTTATTAGTCTTGCTAGCAGTCTATCAATTTTGTTGATATTTTCCAAAAACCAGCTCCTGGATTTATACTGGCAAACCAAATCCAGGAGCACATCAAAAAGCTTATCCACCATGATCAAGTGGGCTTCATCCCTGGGATGCAAGGCTGGTTCAACATATGCATATCAATAAATGTAACCCAGCATATAAACAGAACCAACGACAAAAAACAGATGATCATCTCAATAGATGCAGAATAGGCCTTTGACAACATTCAACAGCCCTTCATGCTAAAAACTCTCAATAAATTCGGTATTGATGGGATGTATCTCAAAATAATAAGAGCTATTTATTCCTAGTATTTTATTCTCTTTGAAGCAATTGTGAATGGGAGTTCACTAATGATTTGGCTCTTTGTCTGTTATTGGTGTATAAGAATGCTTGTGATTTTTGCACATTGATTTTGTATCCTGAGACTTTGCTGAAGTTGCTTATCAGCTTAAGGAGATTTTGGGCTGAGACGATGGGGTTTTCTAGATATACAATCACGTCATTGCAAACGGACAATTTGACTTCCTCTTTTCCTAGTTGAATACCCTTTATTTCTTTCTCCTGTCTGATTACCCTGGCCAGAACTTCCAACACTATGTTGAATAGGAGTGGTGAGTGAAGGCATCCCTTTCTTGTGCCAATTTTCAAAGGGAATGCTTCCAGGTTTGCCCATTCAGTATAAAATTGGGTGTGGGTTTGTCATAAACAGCTCTTATTATTTTGAGATACGTCTCATCAACACCTAATTTATTGAGCGTTTTTAGCATGAAGCGCTGTTGAATTTTGTCAAAGGCCTTTTCTGCATCTATAGAGATGATCATGTGGTTTTTGTCATTGGTTCTGTTTATATGCTGGATTACGTTTATTGATTTGCATATGTTGAACCAGCCTTGCATCCCAGGGATGAAGCCCACTTGATCATGGTGGATAAGCTTTTTGATGTGCTGCTGGGTTCGGTTTGTCAGTATTTTATTGAGGATTTTTGCATCGATGTTCATCAGGGGTATTGGTCTAAAATTCTCTTTTTTTGTTTTGTCTCTGCCAGGCTTTGGTATCAGGATGATGCTGGCCTCATAGAATGAGTTAGGGAGGATTTCCTCTTTTTCTGTTGATTGGAATAGTTTCAGAAGGAATGGTACCAGCTCCTCCTTGTACCTCTGGTAGAATTCGGCTGTGAATCCATCTGGTCCTGGACTTTTCTTGGTTGGTAAGCTATTAATTATTGCCTCAATTTCAGAGCCTGTTATTGGTCTATTCAGAGATTCAACTTCTTCCTGGTTTAGTCTTGGGAGAGTGTATTTGTCCAGGAATTTATCCATTTCTTCTAGATTTTCTAGTTTATTTGCATAGAGGTGTTTATAGTATTCTCTGATGGTAGTTTTTATTTCTGTGGGATCGGTGGTGATATCCCCTTTATCATTTTTTACTGTGTCTATTTGATTCTTCTCTCTTTTCTTCTTTATTAGTGTTGCTAGCAGTCTATCAATTTTTTGGTCTTTTCAAGAAACCAGCTCCTGGATTCATTGATTTTTTTTGAAGGGTTTTTTGCATCTCTATCTCTTTCAGTTCTGCTCTGATCTTAGTTATTTCTTGCCTTCTGCTAGCTTTTGAGTTTGTTTGCTCTTGCTTCTCTAGTTCTTTTAATTGTGATGTTAGGGTGTCGATTTTCGATCTTTCCTGCTTTCTCTTGTGGGCATTTAGTGCTATAAATTTCCCTCTACACACTGCTTTAAATGTGTCCCAGAGATTCTGGTATGTTCTATCTTTGTTCTCATTGGTTTCAAAGAACATCTTTATTTCTGCTTTCATTTCGTTATTTACCTAGTAGTCATTCAGGAGCAGGTTGTTCAGTTTCCATGTAGTTGATTGGTTTTGAGTGAGTTTCTTAATCCTGAGTTCTACTTTGATTGCACTGTGGTCTGAGAGACAGTTTGTTGTGATTTCCGTTCTTTTACATTTGCTGAGGAGTGCTTTACTTCCAATTATGTGGTCAATTTTAGAATACATGTGATGTGGTGCTGAGAAGAATGTATATTCTGCTGATTTGGGGTGGAGAGTTCTGTAGATGTCTATTAGGTCTGCTTGGTGCAGAGCTGAGTTCAAGTCCTGGATATCTTTGTTGACCTTCTATCTCATTGATCTGTCTAATGTTGACAGTGGGGTGTCAAAGTCTCCCATTATTATTGTGTGGGAGTCTAAGTCTCCTTGTAGGTCTCTAAGGACTTGCTTTATGAATCTGGATGTTCCTGTATTCAGTGCATATATATTTAAAATAGTTAGCTCTTCTTATTGAATTGATCCCTTTACCATTTTGTAATGGCCTTCTTTGTCTCTTTTGATCTTTGTTGCTTTAAAGTCTGTTTTATCAGAGACTAGGATTGCAACCCCTGCCTTTTTTTGTTTTCCATTTGCTTGGTAGATCTTCCTCCATCCTTTTATTTTGAGCCTGTGTGTCTCTGCACGTGAGATGGGTTTCCTGAATACAGCACACTGATGGGTCTTGACTCTTTATCCAATTTGCCAGTCTGTGTCTTTTAATTGGAGCATTTAGCCTATTTACATTTAAGGTTAATATTGTTATGTGTGAATTTGATCCTGTCATTATGATGTTAGCTGGTTATTTTGCTCATTAGTTGATGCAGTTTCTTCCTAGCCTCAATGGTCTCTACAATTTGGCATGTTTTTGCAGTGGCTGGTACCGGTTGTTCCTTTCCATGTTTAGTGCTTCCTTCAGGAGCTCTTTTAGCGCAGGCCTGGTGGTGACAAAATCTCTCAGCATTTGCTTGTCTGTAAAGGATTTTATTTCTCCTTCACTTACAAAGCTTAGTTTGGCTGATACGAAATTCTGGGTTGAAAATTCTTTTCTTTAAGAATGTTGAATATTGGTCCACACTCTCTTGTGGCTTGTAGAGTTTCTGCCGAGAGATCAGCTGTTATTCTGATGGGCTTCCCTTTGTGGGTGACCCGACCTTTCTCTCTGGCTGCCCTTAACATTTTTTCCTTCATTTCAACTTTGGTGAATCTGAGAATTATGTGTCTTTGAGTTGCTCTTCTCGAGGAGTATCTTTGTGGTATTCTCTGTATTTCCTGAATTTGAATGTTGGCCTTCCTTGGTAGGTTCGGGAAGTTCTCCTGGATAATATCCTGCAGAGTGTTTTCCAACTTGGTTCCATTCTTTCTGTCACTTTCAGGTACACCAATCAGACCTAGATTTGGTCTTTTCACATAGTCCCATATTTCTTGGAGGCTTTGTTCGTTTCTTTCTATTCTTTTTTCTCTAAACTTCTCTTCTCGTTTCATTTCATTTATTTGATCTTCCATCACTTATATCCTTTCTTCAAGTTGATCGAATCGGCTACTGAGGCTTGTGCATTTGTCAGGTAGTTCTCGTGCTGTGGTTTTCAGCTCTAACAGGTCCTTTAAGGACTTCTCTGCATTGGTTATTCTAGTTAACCATTTGTCTAATCTTTTTTCAAGGTTTTTAACTTCTTTGCCACGGGTTCGAAATTCCTCCTTTAGCTCTGAGTAGTAGGATCATCTGAATCCTTCTTCTCTCAACTAGTCAAAGTCATTCTGCGTCCAGCTTTGTTCCATTGCTCTTGAGGAGCTGTGTTCCTTTGGAGGAGAAGAGGCACTCTGATTTTTAGAGTTTCCAGTTTTTCTGCTCTGTTTTTCCCCCATCTTTGTGGTTTTATCTACCTTTGGTCTTTGATGATTGTGACATACAGATGGGGTTTTGGTGTGGATGTCCTTTTTGTTTGTTAGGGATGTGAAGCACCTCTTCAAGGAGAACTTCAAACCACTGCTCAATGAAATAAAAGAGGATAGAAAGAAATGGAAGAACATTCCATGCTCATGGGTAGGAAGAATCAATATTGTGAAAATGGCCATAGTGCCCAAGGTAATTTATAGATTCAATGCCATCCCCATCAAGCTACCAATGACTTTCTTCACAGAATTGAAAACTACTTTAAAGTTCATATGGAACCAAAAAAGAGCCCGCATCGCCAAGTCAATCCTAAGCCAAAAGAACAAAGCTGGAGGCATCACACTACCTGACTTCGAACTATACTACAAGGCTACAGTAACCAAAACAGCATGGTACTGGTACCAAAACAGAGATATGGACGAATAGAACAGAACGGAGCCCTGAGAAATAATGCTGCATATCTACAACCATCTGATCTTTGACAAACCTGACAAAAACTAGCAATGGGGAAAGGATTCCCTATTTAATAAATGGTGCTGGGAAAACTGGCTAGCCATATGTAGAAAGCTGAAACTGGATCCCTTCCTTATACCTTATTTTAAAATTAATTCAAAATGGATTAAAGATTTAAATATTAGACCTAAAACCATAAAAACCGTAGAAGAAAACCTAGGCATTACCATTCAGGACATAGGCATTGGAAAGGACTTCATGTCTAAAACACCAAAAGCAATGACAACAAAAGCCAAAATTGACAATTGGGATCTAATTAAACTAAAGAGCTTCTGCACAGTAAAAGAAACTACCATCAGAGTGAACAGGCAACCTACAGAATGAGAGAAAATGTTTGCAATCTACTCATCTGACAAAGGGTTAATATCCAGAATCTACAAATAACTGAAACAAATTTACAAGAAAAAAAAAAACCCATCAAAAAGTGGGCAAAGGATATGAACAGATACTTCTCAAAAGAAGACATTTATGCAGCTAAGAGCCACATGAAAAAATGCTCATCATCACTGGCCATCAGAGAAATGCAAATCAAAACTACAGTGAGATATCATCTCATACCAGTTAAAATGGCGATCATTAAAAAGTCAGGAAACAACAGGTGCTGGAGAGGATGTGGAGAAATAGGAACACTTTTACACTTTTGTTGGGACTGTAAACTGGTTCAATCATTGTGGAAGGCAGTATGGCGATTCCTCAAGGATCTAGAACTAGGCATACCATTTGACCCAGCCATCCCATTACTGGGCATATACCCAAAGGATTATAAATCATGCTGCTATAAAGACACATGTGCATGTATTTTTATTGAGGCACTATTAACAATAGCAAAGCCTTGGAGCCAACCCAAATGTCCATCAATATTAGACTGGATTAAGAAAATGTGGCATATATTCTATGCAGCCATAAGAAAGGATAAGCTCATGACCTCTGTAGGGACATGGATGAAGCTGGAAACCATCATTCTCAGCAAACTATCGCAGGGACAAAAAACCAAACATCATATGTTCTCATTCATAGGTGGGAATTGAACAGTGAGAACACTTGGACACAGGAAGGGGAATATCACAGTTTGAGGTCTGTTGTGGGGTGAGTGGAGTGGGGAGGGATAGCATTAGGAGATATACCTAATGTAAATGACGAGTTAATGGGTGCAGCACACCAATATGGTACATGTATACATATGTAACAAATCTGCACGTTGTGCACGTGTACCCTGGAACTTGAAGTATGAAAAAAAAGAAAAAGAACTCCGGACTTAGAAGCTCACTCAAAACCGCACAACTACATGGAAACTGAACAACCTGCTCCTGAATGACTACTGGGTAAATAACAAAATTAAGGTAGGAATAAAGATTTTCTTTGAAACCAATGAGAACAAAGACAACATAGCAGAATCTCTGGGACACATTTAGAGCATTGTTTAGAGGGAAATTTATAGCACTAAATGCCCATAAGAGAAAGCAGGAAAGATCTAAAATCGACACCCTAACATCACAATTAAAAGAACTAGAGACGAAAGAGCAAACAAATTCAAAAGCTAGCAGAAGACAAGAAATAACTAAGATCACAGCAGAACGGAAAGAGATAGAGACACCAAAAAAAAAACCTCAAAAAAAATCAATGAATCCAGATGCTGGTTTTTTGAAAAGATCAACAAAATAGACCGCTAGCCAGAGTAATAAAGAAGAAAAGAGAGAAGAATAAAATAGACACAATAAGAAATGATGAATGGGATATCACAACTGGTCCGACAGAAATACAAATGACCATCAGTGAAAACTATAAACACCTCTACCCAAATAAACTAGAAAATCTAGAAGAAATGAATAAATTCCTGTACAGATAGACCTTCCCAAATCTAACCCAGGAAGAAGTCTAATCCCTGAATATAGCAATAACAAATTCTGAAATTGAGGCAGTAATTAATAGCCCACCAACCAAAAATAAGTCCAGGACCAGACAGATTCACAGCCAAAATCTACCAGAGGTACAAGGAGGAGCTTGTACCATTCCTTTTGAAACTACTCCAAACAATAGAAAAAGAGGGACTGCTCCCTAATTCATTATGTGATGCCAGCATCATCCTGATACCACAACCTGGCAGAGACACAACAAAAACAGAAAATTTCAGGCCAATACCCCTGATGAACATCAATGTGAAAATCCTCAATAAAATACTAGCAAACCAAATCCAGCAGCACATCAAAAAGCTTGTCTGTCACGATCAAGTTGGCTTCGTCCCTGGGATGCAAGGCTGGTTCAACATATGCAAATCAATAAATGTAATTCATCAGATAAACAGAACCAATGACAAAAACCACATGATTATCTCAACAGATGCAGGGAAGGCCTTTGATAAAATTCAACAGCCCTTCATGCTAAAAACTCTCAATAAACTAGGTATTGATGGAACATATGTCAATATAATAAGAGCTATTTATGACAAACCCACAACCAATATCATACTGAATGGGCAAATGCTGGAAGCATTCCCTTTGAAAACCAGCACAAGACAAGGATGGCCTCTCTCACCACTCCTATTCAACATAGTATTGGAAGTTCTGGCCAGGGCAATCAGGCAAGAGAAAGAAATAAAGCGTATTCAAATAGGAACAGATGAAGTCAAATTGTCTCTGTTTGAAGATGACATGATTTTACATTTAGAAAACCCCATCATCTCAGCCCAAAATCTCCTTAAGCTGATAAGCAACTTCAGCAAAGTCTCAGGATACAAAATCAATGTGCAACAATCACTAGCATTCCTATACACCAATAACAGACAGAGAACGAAATCCTGAGTGAACTCCTATTCACAATTGCTACAAAGAGAATTAAATACCTAGGAATAAAACTTACAAGGGGTGTGAAGGACCTCTTCAAGGAGAACTACAAACCACTGCTCAAGGAAATAAGAGAGAACACAAACAAATGGAAAAACATTCCATGCTTATGGATAGGAAGAATCAATATTGTGAAAATGGCCATACTGCCCAAATGAATTTATAGATTCAATGCTATTCCCGTCAAGCTACCACTGACTTTCTTCATAGAACTGGAAAATCCACTTTACATTTCATATGAAACCAAAAAATAGCCCACATTGCCAAGACAATCCTAAGCAAAAAGAACAATATTGGAGACATCATGCTACCTGACTTCAAACTCAACTACCAGGCTACAGTAGCCAAAACAGCATGGTACTGGTACCAAAACAGATATATAGTCCAATGGAACAGAACAGAGGCCTCAGAAATAACACCACACATCTACAACCATCTGATTTTTGACAAATCTGACAAAAATAAGCAATTGGAAAATGATTTCCTATTTAATAAATGGTGTTGGGAAAACAGGCTAGCCATATGCAGAAAACTGAAACTGGACCCCTTTCTAATACTTTATACACAAAGTAACTCAAGATGGAATAAAGACTTAAACACAAGACCTAAAATCATAAAAACCCTAAAAGAAAACCTAGGCAATACCATTCAGGACATAGGCATGGGCAAAGACTTCTTGACTAAAACACCAAAAGCAATGGCAGCAAAAGCCAAAATGGACAAATGAGATCTAATTATACAACAGAGCTTCTGCACAGCAAAAGAAACTATCATAAGGGTGAACAGGCAACCTACAGAATGGGAGAAAATTTTTGCAATCTACCCATCTGACAAAGGGCTAATATCCAGAATCTATAAAAACGTAAATATATTTACAAGAAAAACACAAACAGCCCCATCAAAAAGTGGTGAAGGATATGAACAGACGCATCTCCAAAGAAAACATTTATGCAGCCAACGAACATATGAAAAAAAGCTCATCATCACTGGTCATTAGAGAAATTCAAATTGAAACCACAATAACATACCATCCCACGCCAATTAGAATGGTGATCATTAAAAAGTCAGGAAACAATGGATGCTGGAGAGGATGTGGAGAAATAGCAACGCTTTTACACTGTTGGTGGGAGTGTAAATTAGTTCAACCATTGTGGAAGACAGTGTGGGGGTTCCTTAAGGATCTAGAACCAGAAATACCATTTGACCCAGTAATCCCATTACTGGGTATATACCCAAAGGATTATAAATCATTCTACTATAAAGACACATGCACACATGTGTTTATTGTATCACTATTCACAATAGCAAAGACTTGGAACCAACCCAAGCGCCCATCAATTTTAGACTGGATAAAGAAAATGTGGCACATAGATACCATGGATTACCATGCAGCTATAAAAAAAGGATGAGTTCACGTCCTTTGCAGGGACATGGATGAAGCTGGGAACCATCATTCTCAGCAAACTAACACAAGAACAGAAAACCAAACACCTCATATTCTCACTCATAAGTGCGAGTTGAACAATGAGAACACATGGATACACGGAGGGGAACATCACACGCTGTGGCCTTTCAGGGTTGGGAGGCTAGGGGAGGGATAGCATTAGGAAAAATACCTAATGTAGGTGACGGGTTGATGGGTGCAGAAAACCTCCATGGCACGTGTATACCTATGTAACAAATCTGGATGTTTTGCACAAATACCCCAGAACTTAAAGTATAATAAGGAAAAAATAAACACTTTACGTGAAAAAAAAATCCTTAGGAATATACCTAACCAAGAAGGTGAAAGACCTCTACAAGGAAAATTCAAAACACTTCTGAAAGTAATCATAGATGACACAAACAAATGGAAACATATCCAATGTCATGGATGAGTAGAATCAATATTGTGAACATGATCGTAATGCCAAAAAGCAATCTACACATTCAATGCAATTCCCATCAAAATACTAATATCATTCTTCACAGAATTAGAAAAAACAATTTTAAAATTCATATTGAAGCAAAATAGCCCATATAGCCAAAAAGAATAAATCTGGAGGCATCACAATACCTGGTTTCAATACTATAAGGCAATAGTTACGAATACAGCATGGTACTGGTATTAAAATATACCCATAGACCAATGGAACAAAACACAAAATCAGAAATAAATCCATATACAGCCAACTGATCTTCGACAAAGCAAACAAAAATATAAAGTGGGGAGAGGACACCCTTTTCAACTAATGGTGCTGGAATAATTGGCTAACCACATGTAGGAGAATGAAACTGGATCCTCATCTCTCACCTTATACAAAAATCAACTCAAGATGGATTAAGGACTGAAATCTAAGACCTGACACTATAAAAATTCTAGAAGATAACATTGGAAAAACCCTTATAGACATTGGCTTAGCCAAAGATTTCATGACCAGGAACACAAAAGCAAATGCAATAAAAACAAAGATAAATAGCTGGGACTTAACTAAACTAAAGAGCTTTTGCACAGCAAAAGGAACAGTCAGCAGAGTAAACAGACAACCCATACGGTGGGAGAAAATCTTCACAATCTATACATCTGACAAAGGACTAATATCCAGGATGTACAAGGAACTCAAATCAGAAAGACAAAAACAAACAATCCCATCAAAAAGTGGGCTAAGGACATGAATAGACAATTCTCAAAAGAAGATATACAAATGGCCAACAAACGTATTAAAAAATGCTCAACATCACTAATTATCAGAGAGATGCAAATTAAAACCACAATTTAATACCACCTTACTCTTGCAAGACTGGCCATAATCAAAGAAATAAAAAAATAGTAGATGTTGGCATGGATGTGGTGAACAGGGAACACTGCTACACTGCTGGTGGGAATGTCAACTAATGGAAACAGTGTGGAGATTGCTTAAAGAACTAAAAGTAGAACTACCATTTGATCCAGCAATCCCACTACTGGGTATCTACCCAGAGGAAAAGAAGTCATTATACAGAAAAGATAGTTGCACACGCATGTTTATAGCAGCATAATTCGCAATTGGAAAAACGTGGAACCAACCCAAATGCCCAACAATCAATGAGTGGATAAAGAAGCTGTGAGATATATATATATATGGAATACTACTCAGCCATAAAAAGGAATGAATTAATGGCTTTTGCAGTGACCTGGATGAGATTGGAGACTATTATTCTAAGTGAAGTAACTCAGGAATGGAAAACCAAACATTGTATGTTCTCACTCATAAGTGGGAGCTTAGCTATGATGGATAGATACAAAGGCATATGAGTGGTACAATGAACTTTGGGGTCTTGGAGGAAAAGGGTGGGAAGGGCTTGAGAGATAAGAGACTACAAATAGGGTGCAGTGTATACTGCTCGAGTGATAGATGCACCAAAATCTCTCAAATCACCACTAAAGAACTTAGTCATCTAACCAAACAGCACCTGTTCCCCAATAACCTATGGAAATAAAAAAAAAATTATAAAAAAATCTGTATAGGCATGTTAAAAAAAAGGAAGGACAGAAATACCATTCAATTCAGCAATCCCATTACTGGGTATATACCCAAAGGAACATAAATTATTGTTTTATTAAAGACACATGCACACATATGTTAACTCCAGCACTATTTACAATAACAAAGACATGGAATCAACCTAACTACCCATCAATGATAGAATGGATAAAGAAAATGTGGTACATATACACCATGGAATACTATGCAACCATAAAAAATAATGAGATCATGTCCTTTGCAGGGACATGGATGGAGCTGGAGCCTATTATCCTTAGCAAACTAACACAGGAACAGAAAACCAAATGCTGCATGTTCTCACTTATAAGTGGGAGCTAAATGATGAGAACACATGGACACATAGTGGGGAACAACACACACTGGAGCCTACTGCAGAGTGCATAGTGTGAGAAAGGAGAGGATCAGGAAGGATAACTAGTGGGTACTACTAGGCTTAATACCTGGGCGATGAAATAATCTTTACAACAAACCCCCATGACAGAAGTTAACCTATGTAACAAACCTGCACATATATCCCTGAACTTAAAAGTTGAAAAAAAAAAGATTCTTGTGTCCCATCTCGGATCTACAGAATCAGAATCTCAAAAATGAGCCGCATTTTAACAAGCTCTACAATTATTGTGGTACATACTGATGTTTGAAAAGTACTGCCCTAGACACTCTTACCTCAGGCCGTCATAGTGAGTCCATACACTTAAAAATAAGCGTCTTTCCAAGTACTTAAAAGATTCAAAATGATAGTGGATCTGAAATGCCGCCTGAATCCCCATGACAACGTGTACACTGTAGGGCCCAACCAATAAAGATAAGAGAAGCTTTGGCGGTCAAACATACTTGGGAAGCTGCAGTTTCTAGAACAGTCTAGTAGAGGACAGGCTCTTCAGCAGCCTGCTAGGCATTTTTTTACTTCTACCTTCTGTTATGCAGACAAGCTAACTGAAGATGCGGTTACTGAGATATAATTTCTCTGCTAGATCACAAAGTCTGAAAACATGGGCCTTACGTGTGTAACTGTGTATCATCACCTGCAACCCCCAGTTTTTCCTGGCTCTACCAATCACCCAAAGTTCTGAATGCAGAAGCCCCAGGGGCCCCCGGAAGATCCTTCAAGCTGGCATCCTTGGCCTCGCTGCCGGGGCTTAGCTACCTGTGGGAATCCATCTAGCAAGGGTGACTCAAAGGGTTAACAAGTAGTGGCACCGCAGAGTGGCGGGGAGTGCAGCCAATAGGGTGTCTAGGCAGCAGTACGTCTGGTGTGGGCGGGAGTGAGCCAAAGTGTGCTAAAGGAAACCAACAGTGGCGTAGGGGTGAAAGGACAGCCAGGGTTAGATGTTCTGAGGAGGCGGGAGCAACCGAGAGAGCACGTGAGCATCTGTCCTTTCTAGCCGTTCCTCTTTATCTTTAGTGTTCGGTAGCAGCGGGGATAGCCCGGGGCCCGGTGTATGGCCACGGAGTTACAGTGTCCGGACTCCATGCCCTGTCACAACCAGCAAGTAAACTCTGCCTCAACCCCAAGTCCCGAGCAGCTGCGACCTGGAGATCCGATCCTGGACCACGCAGGGGGAAACAGAGCCTCCAGGGCCAAGGTGATTCTCCTCACGGGGCACGCCCATTCTAGCCTGCCGGCCGAGCTGGACTCTGGGGCCTGCGGCGGCTCCAGCCTCAACTCAGAGGGCAACAGTGGTAGTGGTGACAGTAGCAGCTATGACGCACCAGCTGGCAACTCCTTCCTAGAGGACTGCGAACTCTCCCGGCAGATCGGGGCGCAGCTTAAGCTGCTGCCTATGAATGATCAGATCCGGGAGCTGCAGACCATCATCCGGGACAAGTAAGCCGAGAGCGGAAGGGGAAGGGGAAGTGGAGGGTCTTGCAGGCTGTGGGCGGGGATTGGAAGTAAAAGGGCTAAGAGACAGTGTTCTTGGTCTTGGCAAACTTTGGAGATTGGGGTAAGACCTTTTATTTGGGGGGGGTGTGTGTGTGTGTTTGTGTCGTGTGACTCGAACGCCAACCTTCTCTTTCCAAGTTCCGGTGTTTAACATCACTTTGGGTGGGGAGGAAGACTTTATGTAGCCTCTGGGCTCTTTGTCTCTCCCAGGGAAGACAACTCCTTGGCCATTCCAGGCAAGTAAACTCCCCTATACTATGCGCCCAGTGCTTGTCCACATGGTAAACCTATAACCCAGAAATGGTTACTATCCAAGGTTATGCACTACCACCAATCACCTCAGGTTCATAAATAGAAATAAAGCAATTTCAAGGAAATTCTATTCAGGCCCTGACCCTTTGGTATTTGCTACTGCAAACAAGGTCTTTTAGTCTTGGAGTTCAGGTTTACTTGATCACATGAAAGCTTATCGTCCAGCTCTTATCATTTTTCACTGTAAACTCACAGAACATAGTTAATGGATCAAAGGGAGCCTAAAGGAGCCTTTGGCCGCTCCTAATCCCACAAACCAATGTAGCCAGAACTTCATGTTAAAATGTAATTTTGAAATTTCTAAACTTGCGTTGTAAATGGGTTTTCTCCAGGGAAATATGTACCATGATGAACTACAGCTGTTTTGTTTATTGGCCGCACTTTAAATGAGCAGCATGTCAAAACACCCCTTTTTTAGTGGCAGGAGTTGGGGGGGCATGCCTTGATCTTTTAAAAATGGCTACCGAATGACAGATGCCACTCCCTAAACCAGACTCTAGAAACCTTGTCTTACACTATTGTAATAATACTGTTTCCCTGCTTGCAGTTTTTCCTCTCTTCCACATGCACCCATACATTACTGTACAATCAATCTTCATAACACACATCTTTGATTCAGTGATTGCCCTACTCAGCAACCTTCTTTGGCTTCTCAGAGCCTACCAAATAAAGTCCAGGATCCTTAGCTTGATTGATATTTTTTGAGACAGGATCTCTCTCTGTCACCCAGGCTGGAGTGCAGTGGTGAGATCATAGCTTACTGTACCCTCATACTTCTGGGCTCAAGTAATCCTCCTGCCTTAGCCTCTGATTAGCTGGGACTACAGGCACATGTCACTGCCCCTGGCTAATTTTTTATTTTTTTGTAGAGATGGAGGTCTTGCTGTATTGCCCACGATGGTTTTGAACTCCTGGCCTCAAGCAATCCTCCTGCCTCGGCCTCCTAAAGTGTTGGGTTTGCAGGTGTGAGCCACCATGCCTGGTCCCCTTAACTTGGGATGAAGGCCCTTCTTCATAGTTCCTAGTATCAATTCTGAAACATATCTGTTTCTGCTCTCATCTGGAGTTCCCTATGTCTCCTTTATGCACGTTCAGGATACTTATTCTTCAGGGTGAAACACAGCATTAAATAATTGTCCATGTCTGCCAAGAAGCTTCCCTTTAATCATTATTCCTGGCTAATCTTCCCTGGTCTTTTTAATGCAAGATTCACCTATTTTGTATATTGTTATTTTTGTATGGATCTTATCCTGCCTATGACATCTTGAGGGCAGAAATCTTTTACATTTTTGAATGCTAGCCATGCCTTGCAAATAATAGATGCTCAATTGCTAAAGGTTTTTTGTAGCTCTTAAAATTATATTTATGAAACTATACTATTTTACTCTTTTTAATGAATCAATATTGAAAACTACTGTGGTTATGTTATCTAATAGATAAAATAGTGATCCTAAAAAATAGGAGGCATAGGTTTGCTGTAGTTGTGGTAGGGTAGGGGCAGCCAAAATAAATCTTACATGTACAACAAAGAAAAATAGATGATGATTCTTGTTTCTATAGAGCAGAAGTTACTAAGCTTGGGTCTTGGACTCCCTCATACCAGTAGATGGGTTCAGGGCTTTAACAAACCCTCATAAATTATCTGGGAAATTTTACTCATATGAGGATTTTTAATAGTTGTTTTTAAATAACATCTTTATTGAGATATAATTCACAGACCATACAGTTCAAGAATTTAAAGTGTATAATTCAGTGGTTTTAAGTATGTTCACAGCTGTGCATTCATCACCACAGTTTTAGAACATTTGTCATCACCCCAGCAAGAAACCCCATGCCCATTAAACAGTCACTCCCCATTTTCACCCAACCCACCCAAAGCCCCAGACAATCATTAATCTACTTTCTATTTCTAATGGTTTGTCCATTCTGCACATTACATATAAAAAATGTATATTCTGGATATTTCATATCATACAATATGTGGTCATTTTGTGACTCGTTTCATTTAGCATGTTTTCAAGGTTCATCCGTGTGGGATCATTCCTTTTTATGGTTAAATGATACTCCATTATATGAATATACCACAATTTGTTTATCCATCAGTTGGTGAACATTTGGGTGGTTTACCACTCTTTGGCTATTATGAGTAATGCTGCTATGAACATTCACATATGTGCTTTTTTTTTTTAGAGGGTGAGGATTCCTTAGCTTTTTAGATTTCACAAAGTGTCATGATAATGTAAAGGTGAAGTGCCCTTGCTATGGAGCTCGGAGAGGGAATGGCATTTAGCATTCACATATGACAAAATAATACCTGATTATACTTCATTAGTCAGAAAAACCTGGATTATGTAGTAAACCTGGGTGTAAGTGGAATCCTTTTTTTTTTTCCCTCTGAGTTTGGAAGGAGACAGCAGGATCCAGAGGAGTGATTTAGGCAATATGTTTAGCATCTCTGTGCTTCACCTTTATCATTTGTAAAATGAAGATGTTGGTAAATATCACATGGAGCCCCTGGGAGGCTAAAGCAAGATACTGTTCATGAATATTCATTATGAACTGTGAAGAGCTGTTCACATTTAAGGAATTTCAAGCCTCATGTTTGGATTTGTGCATGCTTCTAATTGCATTCATAAGTGCTGTCTTCTTGATTTGTCAGAAGACAGTAAAATGAATTTAACTCTATGTGGAATTCACATTTTTATTTTGAAAATGAATACTGGGATATCGTAGATAATTTTTATCTTGTTTTGATATAGTATGGAAAGACCCACCACAATTTTTAGTAATGTATTGATGCTTATTTAGCCTGGGGACATTGTTTTTAGTTTTGTTTTTGTTAACCAAATTAGAGGCTTTATATTCCCTTTCTTTATCTTTAAAAAATTGTCATCCTCTCTCACAAGACCTGTTTTAGCCCCTCTAGGAGGCTGGTTTAAGGTGCCTGTGGTAAGAGGAGCTATATTTACGTAGGTCTAGTTATGGAAGGTGCCATCAGTTATCATAACCTGTTCTCTTTGGGGCTTATTCTCTTCTCTATTTTGATGTGACAGCATAAATGTGCACTGTGGAGCTGTCCGATAATAGAAGCCACTGGAGTACATATTTTTTCTTTTATTGTTTCTAGTCCTTAGCATCTATATAGTGAAGGGATTGCTTTGTGAATTGACTTTGGTATGGGGAAATCGGGACTGAGCCAGCAGGACTGCATGTTGTTGTATATATGTGAAACAGGCAAGATTGAGAATATTGTCTGTATTGATTTAAAATGTCTTTTTAGTTTTTGAAATGTGCAATATTTGAAACATAATATGTTGGTTGTATTATTGAATTTCAAGGAAATAAATTTCTCTCTTTGAAAGTGCAGTAAACACTGAGTAGATTATTTGCTCAGCCATACGTATGTGGGTTGCTGGTGAACTTGGGATAAGAAAAGATTCCTTCATTTATGTCATTTTGTTGTTGTTGTTGCAATGGATTAAACCACACATCCTTCTCTTCTGCCTCCTTTATATACTAAACCCGGCAAAATCTGAGTAATGTGCTTTTCCTGTGAATATAGTTCATGACCTCATATTTAAGGCAATGTAGTGTATTTAAAAGATCATCCTCCCTGTCCAGTTTTTTATTTTTTAGTTTTTGTTTCTTGAAACATTAAAGCTGTTGTGTGAGCTGTTGAATGCTTCCTGTATATTTGTCCTAGGTGGGGCTTTGGCATGGCCTCAGCAAGCTGCTTGGATAAAAGTTTAGCAATGTTAGAGTATGTCAGTATGTGACATAGGACAAAAAAAGGAGCACATTCAGCCTGTGACTCTCTTTAGTCACCTGGAGGGGAGAAAATTATCCTTAGGGTGAATGAACATCCTATGTAACCCTAATATGAGTGCAATCTAATGTGATTTGAGTTATGTGACTAAGTAATGTATTGTCCTTAACCAAAGCTGTGTGCATCAGAATTGCCTGTGGAGTCTCTCTCTCTCTCTCTTTTTTAAAATACAAGTACCTGACTCCCATCCTTAGCAGTTGTTTGTATAGTCTTGAGTAAAACCTGACCACAGGTAACTGTGCTGTGTTTAGACTGGGCCATTGCCCCTGGGAGAATGGCCAGTCTCCCTTGTGTGCTGATTTGCTAGCCTGCTGATTTGGGCTATAGATAGGGTGATCCAGGGATTCTACACACTAAACAGAACTAGGCTAGAGAGCCTTACCTAGCATTACATCAACACTGGAGGAATCTCCCAACATTTCCTTCCAACTTGCACAAAACCAAAATGCCCACTGCAGAAAAAAACTGTGACGTGCAAATTGTTTAAAACATGGACATATTTTCGGTTTTTGTGTGTTTCCCATATGACTCCTCTGACTTTTAGAGCAGGAAGGAGGAAGTCACCACTAAGCTATATGGACCTCTGTTATAATATTTACTGGGCATATCCTGGTATACCTAACTAGACTGGACTCAAAGGAGGCAGAAAGGGGGTCTGACCTGGCACAGTCCCTGACACAAAGGATAATTAATGTAGCAATTGTAATCAGATAAAATGATAGTTTCTCTTGTTTTTCTGTCCCATTTTTTTTGCAATAATTTCAACATTTATTTTATTTTTTTAAAGCTTTCAGGTTTCACTTATTTATTTTTTCCCATAAGTTATTGGGGTACAGGTGGTATTTGATTACATGAGTAAGTTCTTTAGTGGAGATTTGTGAGATTTTGGTGCACCCATCACCCAAGCAGTATACACTGCATCATATTTGTAGTCTTTTATCCCTCGACCCCCTCCCACCCTTTCCTCCCAAGTTGCTAAAGTCCATTATATTATTCTTATGTCTTTGCATCCTCATAGCTTAGCTGCCACATACTAGTGAGAACATACGATGTTTAGTTTTCCATTCATGAGTTACATCACTTAGAATAGTAGTCTCTAATCTCATCCAGGTCACTGCAAATGCTGTGAATTCATTTTTTTAATGGCTGACTAGTATTCCACCATATATATATTTCATATATATTCCATCATATATATATTTGTTGGCCATTTGTATATCTTCTTTTGAGAATTGTCTATTCATGTCCTTAGCCTACTTTTTGATGGGATTGTTTGTTGTTTTTTTCTTGCTGATTTGTTTGAGTTCCTTGTAGATTCAGGATATTAGTCCTTTGTCAGATGTATAGATTGTGAAGATTTTCTCCCACCGTATGGGTTGTCTGTTTACTCTGCTGACTGTTCCTTTTGCTGTGCAAAAGCTCTTTAGTTTAATTAAGTCCCAGCTATTTATCTTTGTTTTTATTGCATTTGCTTTTGTGTTCCTGGTCATGAAATCTTTGGCTAAGCCAATGTCTATAAGGGTTTTTCCAGTGTTATCTTCTAGAATTTTTAGAGTTTCAGGTCTTAGATTTCAGTCCTTAATCCATCTTGAGTTGATTTTTGTATAAGGTGAGAGATGAGGATCCAGTTTCATTCTCCTACATGTGGTTAGCCAATTATCCCAGCACCATTAGTTGAAAAGGGTGTCCTTTTCCCCACTTCATATTTTTGTTTGCTTTGTTGAAGATCAGTTGGCTATAAGTATTTGGGTTTATTTCTGGGTTCTCTATTCTGTTGCACTGGTCTTTGTGCCTATTTTTATACCAGTGCCATGCTGTTTTGATGACTGTGGCCTTATAGTATAGTTTGAAATCAGGTAGCATGACACTTCCAGGTTTGTTCTTTCTGCTTAGTCTTGCTTTGACTGTGTGGGGTCTTTTTTGGTTCCATATGAATTTTAGAATTGTTTTTTCTAATTCTGTGAAGAATGATGGTGGTATTTTGATGGGAATTGCATTGAATTTGTAGATTGCTTTTGGCAGTATGATCATTTTCACAATATTGACTCTACCCATCCATGAGCATGGGATGTGTTTCCATTCATTTGTGTCATCCATTATTTCTTTCAGCAGTGTTTTGAAGTTTTACTTGTAGAGGTCTTTCAACTCCTTAGATAGGTAAATTCCTAAGGATTTTATTTTTTTTGGCAGCTATTGTAGAGGATTGAGTTCTTGATTTGATTCTCAGCTTGGGTACTGTTTGTGTATAGAAGAGCTACTGATTTGTGTACATTAATCTTTATCCAGAAACTGCTGAATTCTTTTATCAGTTCTAGCAGCTTTCTGGAGGAGTCTTTAGGGTTTTCAAGGTGGAAGATCATATCATCAGCAAACAGTGACAGTTTGACTTCCACTTTATCAATTTGGATGCCCCTTATTTCTTTCTCTTGTCTGATTGCTCTGGCTAGGACCTCCAGTACTATGTTGAAGAGGAATGGTGAGGGTGAGCATCCTTGTCTTGTTCCAGTTCTTAGAGGGAATGCTTTGAACTTTTCCCCATTTAGTATTATGTTGTCTGTGGGTTTGTCATAGATGGCTTTTATTACATTAAGTTGTGTCCTTTTTATGCTGATTTTGCTGAGAGTTTTAATCGTGGAGGTATGCTGCATTTTGTTGAATGCTTTTTCTGCATCTATTGAGATGATCCTGTGATGTTTGTTTTTAATTCTGTTTATGTGGTGTGTCACATTTATTGACTTGCATATGTTAAACCATCCCTGCATCCCTGGTATGAAACCCACTTGATCATGGTGGATTATCTTTTTGATGTGCTGTTGGAATTGGTTAGCTAGTATTTTGTTAAGGATTTTAGCATCTATGTTCATCAAGGATATTGGTCTGTAGTTTTCTTTTTTCGTCATATCCTTCCCTGGTTTTGGTATCAGGGTGATGCTGGCTTCATAGAATGAATTAGGGAGTGTTCCCTCTTTCTCTGTCTTGTGGAATAGTGTCAAGAGGAATGTTATCAATTCTTCTTTGAATGTCTCGTAGAAGTCTGCTGTGAATCTATCTGATCCTGGACTTTTTTTTGTTGGTAATTTTTAAATTACCGTTTCAGTCTTGCTGGTTGTTATTGGTCTGTTCAGGGTATCAAATTCTTCCTGATTTAAGCTAGGAGGGTTGTATTTTTTCAGGAATTTATCCATCTCTTCTGGGTTTTCTAGTTTATGTGTGTAAGGGTGTTCACAGTAGCCTTGAATGATCTTTTGTATTTCTCTGGTGTCAGTTGTAATATCTCCTGTTTCATTTCTTAGTGAGGTCATTTGGATTTTCTCTCTTCTTGGTTAATCTTGCTAATAGTCTATTAATTTAATTTATCTTTTCAAAGAACCAGCTTTTTGTTTCATTTATCTTATATATATATATTTTTTTGCTTCAATTTCACTTAGTTCTGCTCTGATCTTGGTTATTTCCTTTCTTCTGCTGGATTTGGGTTTGGTTTGTTCTTGTTTCTCTAGTTCCTTGAGGTGTGACCTTAGAATGTCAGTTTGTGTTCTTTCAGTCTTTTTGATGTAGGTGTTTAGGGCTGTGAACTTCCCTCTTAGCACTGCCTTTGCTGTATCCCAGAGGTTTTGGGAGGTTGTGTCATTATTTGGGAGGTATGTGTCATTCAGTTTGAAGAATTTTTAAATTTCCATCTTGATTTTGTTTTTGACCCAGTGATCATTCAGGAACAGGTTATTTAATTTCATATATTTGCATGATTTTGAAGGTTACTTTTGGAGTTGATTTCCAGTTTTATTCCACTGCGGTCTGAGAGAGTGCTTGATATAATTTCAGTTTTCTTAAATTTATTCAGACTTGTTTTATGGCCTATCATATGGTCTGTCTTGGAGAAAGTTCCATGCACTGTTAAATAGAATATGTATTCTGCAGTTGTTGGATGAAATGTTCTGTATGTATCTGTTAAGTCAATTTGTTCCGAGGTATAGTTTAAATCCATTGTTTCTTTGTTGACCTTCTGTCTTGATGACCTGTCTAGTGCTGTCAGTGGAGTATTGAAGTCCCCTACTGTTATTGTGTTGTTGTCTAACTCATTTCTTAGGTCTGTTAGTAATTGTTTTATAAATTTGGGAGGTCCCGTGTTAGGTGCATATATGTTTAGGATTGTGATAGTTTTCCATTGGACAAGGCTTTTCACCATTATATAATGTCCCTCTTTGTCTTTGTTAACTACTATTGCTTTCAAGTTTGTTTTGTCTGATATAACAACAGCTATTCCAGCTCGGTTTTGGTGTCCATTTGCATGAAATGTCTCTTTCCACTTCTTTACCTTACGTTTGTGTGAGTCCTCATGTGTTAGGCGAGTCTTCTGAAGGCAGCAGATAATTGGTTGGTGAGTTCTTATCCATTCTGCGGTTTTGTATCTTTTAAGTGGAGCATTTAGGCCATTTACAGTCAATGTTAGTATTGAAAAGTGAGGTTCTGTTGCATTGATTGTGCTCTTTGTTGTCTGTGTACTTTTTTTTGTTTTGTTTTTAGTTTTGGCCTTTTACTTGTATTTTTGTTATATGGGTCCTGCATGATTTATGCTTTAAAGAGTTTCTGTTTTAGTGTGTTTCCAGGATTTGTTTCAAGAGTTAGAGCTCCTTTTAGCAGTTTTTGTAGTGGTTTCTGTAGTTTTGATAATGGTGATTTCTCTTAGCCTTTGTCTGAAAAAGGCTATATCTTTCCTTCATGTATGATGCTTAGTTTTGCTGCACACAAAATTCTTGGCTGATTTTTTGTTTGTTTGTTTGTTTGTTTGAGAAGGCTGAAGATAGATAGCTCATAGCTTGTAGGGTTTCTGCTGACAAATCTGCTGTTAATCTGATAGGTTTTCATAGGTTACCTGGTGTTTTTGTCTCACAGCTCTTAAGATTCTTTCCTTCATCTTAACTTTGGATAGCCTGATGAAAATGTGCCTAGGCTATGGCCTTTTTGTGATGAATTTTCCAGGCGTTCTTTCTGCTTCTCGTATTTGGATGTCTATGTCTCTAGCAAGGCTAGGGAAATTTTCCTCAAATTATTCCCCCTAATGTGTTTTCCAACTTTTAGAATTCTCTTCTTCCTCAGGAACACGGATTATTCTTAGGTTTAGTTGTTTAACATAATCCTAGAATTCTTGGAGGCTTTGTTCATATTTTCTTTTTCTTTTTTCTTTGTCTTTGTTGGATTGGGTTAATTCAAATACCTTGTCTTCAAGCTGTCAATTTCTGTCTTCTACTAGTTCAATTCGGTTGCTGAGACTTTCCAGAGCATTTCCCATATCTAAAAGTGTGTCCAAAGTTTCCTGAATTTTTGATTGTTTTTTCTTCGAGCTATCTGTTTCCTTGAATATTTCTCCATTCACTTCTTGTATCGTTTTTGGATTTCCTTGCATTGGGCTTTGCCTTTCTCTTGTGCCTCCCTGATTAGCTTAATAACTAACCTCCTGAATTCTTCTTCAGGTAAATCAGGGATTTCTTCTTGGTTTGGATCCATTGCTGGTGAACTAGTGTGATTTTTGGGGGCTGTTAAAGAGCCTTGTTATGTCATATTACCAGGGTTTGTTTTCTGATTCCTTCTCATTTGGGTATGCTCTGTCAGAGGGAAGATCTAGGGCCAAAGGCTGTTGTTCAGATTCTTTTGTCCCATGGCGTGTTCCCTTGATGTAGTACTCTCCTCCGTTTCCTACGGATGTGGCTTCCTGTGAGCTGAACTGCTGTGATTGTTGTCTCTCTTCTGGATCCAGCCACCCAGAGAGTCTGTTCAGCTCTGGACTGGTACTGGATGTTGTCTGCATGGAGTTCTGTGATGTGAACCGTCTATGGGTCTGTCAGCCATGGATACCAGTGCCTGTTCCAGTGGAGGTGGCAGAGGGGTGCAGTGGACTCCATTATGGTTTTTAGCTTTGGTGGTTTAATGTTCTATTTTTTTGCTGGTTGGCCTCCTGCCAGGAGGTGGCACTTTCCAGAGCATCACCTGTAGTAGTATGGAGAGGGACTGGTGGTAGGTGGGGCCCTAGAAATCCTAAGATTATATGCCCTTTGTCTTCTGCTACCAGGGTGGGTAGGGAATGAACATGAGGTGGGGGCAGGGCTAGGTGTGTCTGAGCTCAGACTCTCCTTGGGCTGGTCTTGCTGTGGCTGCCATAGGGGATGGGGTTGAGATGCCCAGGTCACTGGAGTTGTGTACCTAGGAGGATTATGGCTGCCTCTGCTGAGTTCTGCAGGTTGTCAGGGAAGTGGAGGAAAGCCAGGAGTCACAGGCCTCACCCAGCTCCCATGTAAACTGAAGTGCTGGTCTCACTCCTACCATGCCCCCTCCAACAGCCCCAAGTCTGTTTCCAGGCGGTGGGCACGACTGGCTTGAAAAATTGCCCAGGCTACCGGCCTCCAAGTTGAGAAAGAAAACTTCTCCCCTGCCTGTGGAGTCTGCACACTGGATTTGTGCCCTCCCCCTAGTTCTGGCCAGGAGGCTTCTCGCCCCGTTGAAATTGTTACAAAGTTCAGCTAGAGATTTCCTTCTCCCTGTGGAGATTTACCCCCTGCTCCTCTGGCCTCCCTCCTGATGGATCCCTGTTTTGTCAGGCAGGAATGGGCTGCTTGGGGACCCAGCAAGCTTCCAGGGCCTTTCTGCTGCTTCCTCTACCCCTGTATTTTACTCGGCTCTCTAAATTGACTCAGCTCCAGGTAAGGTCATACATTTCTCCCTCAAACAGACCTTCAGATTCTTCAGTGGGGGTGTGTGTTTGGGAGGGGAGGGTCTCCCTTTCTCACTTCCGCAGTTGGGGCACTCACAGTATTTGGGGTGTCTCCCAGGTCCTGCAGGAGCAATCCACTTCCTTAAGAGGGTCTGTGGGTCCTCTCCTCTGTCCTATTTTGAATGGTCACATTGAACGCAGCTTTGAGGTGCAGGTAAATAGTTATTGACACTCTATGAGTTTATTAAGAAGGCGCTAAAGTGCTGTGGCCTTAATGACTTGCACCTGGCAAAAAAAAAAAAATAGTAACATAATATTATTTTTTTAAAACTTTTTGCTTTTGGTTAAGTTTGCTCCAAATTCTTCATTGGGGGTTTGTTTTTGTGAAAGTAAAGAAAGGAGAAGGAAAACCATTCATAAATCATCTGTATACTATGACAAGCTTTGGGACTATATTTTAGTGATCACATAATAATAAAGTAGTTATGGATGTAAAGCTCATGTTTTCACTAAACATTAACTTTAAATGAAGCATCACTTTGGTTAAAACCTGCCAGAAAAGCTTTTTTGTTGTACTTTCCTTTAACTTGTTGCTCAAAACCAAAAAAAGCACATTAGAGCTGAATTTGAGTCCATTTAATTCTTCCTCCTCAACTTAGATTGCCTGGCAAAGTACAGGATGCTCAGTTAAATCTGAATTCAAATAAACAATGAATAATTTTTTATGTTAAGTATGTCCTAAATATTTCATGGGATTTCTGAAATACAAATTTACTTGGGTGGGGGGGGGTGGGTCCTGATTTTGATTTACTTAATCTGACAAACCTATGCCCAACTACAACACCCAACCTGCCCCTCACCCCATATGCTACAAGCAAACTTTGTATATAATCCTCCCAGAGAGAGTGGTATATTTAAATTTTTGAAATGACAAGTAATTCAGTGCTACTAACATTTTATTTAAATTAAGTTGTTTTTGGGTGATAAGTCACAAGATTTTGCTTTAGTCATTGTTGGAAAGGGTGTATTCTTGTATGTGGTAACCTTAGTACATATTTTACAAGCCATGTTATAAAAACTTTTCCCTCTTCAGAAGGAATATTTTAATGATGTTTTATTTGCCTCCCAAACTCTTTCATTGTTTTGTTGTTTGCATTGTATATACATATCAATCTGATTCACAGGGAGAGAAGTATCATAAAAGGACATCTAAAAAATTGGCTACCTTTTAGTAGTAAGCATTCCCTTATTAGGGCAAAATATAAGTCATTGCTTTTCTCAGAGACTTGGAATTGGAGAGCTCCAAGCTGTGAAGAATCTGACTTTACTTTTGGAAGCCTCACTGTTCTCATTGCTAAAGTGGTAGTGATAATAAAATCTACTTCTTAAATTGTATGAGGATTAGATGAGATAATATACCAAAAGTGGTTATTACTGGGCACCAAGGAAGCTTTTAATAAATGGTGGCCTCTGGAAAAGAAGGTAGTAATATGTGTATAGCATTAGGTACCTCCTGTAATTTATGGACCTTTTTTAAGAAGAGTTATATACTTAAGTCTTTGTGATTTAGGATATATATATATATGTCACACACACACACATACGTATGTATATGTAGTTGTTAAATTGATTTTTGTAAAAAAAAGATGAGGGTTGTTAAAGTGTATTCTGAATAGAGAGAAGAAACAGAATGAGTGATAAAATGTCAATATCTGCTGTGAGAATTGAAGTTGTCATTATCCCAGGGGAGAATCCCTCCATTTAGAAGTTGTAGTAATAGTAATAGTACTAGTAGTAGTGAGGCCTAGTGAGAAGATGGGAGAAGCTCCCCATCTTAACATTTTAATATTATAAAAATATTCATCTTTTTCATATTTCTATATCTTGTGGATAAGTAAATATTAGTTTATTGAAAGAAAGATCAGTGAGACTCTTAAAAGGTTTCATGTTGGTTTGGGTCTACTATGAGATATAGATATTTTTAAATATATACAATTGCTACAGCCCCAGGAAATGTTAAAGTGCTTTATAGACAGTCTCACTTAATATTTAGGAAACAGTCAGGTTTAACAAGTCCACATTAAATTGAGGATTTGCAAAAAATTCTTTGAAATAAAACAGAGACACAACATACCAAAATCTCTGGGATGCAGCAAAAGCAGCATTAAGAGGAGTTTATAGTGCTAAACACCTCAAAAAGTTAAAAAGATCTCATTAACAATCTAATGTCACACCTAGAGGAACTAGAAAAACAAGAAAAAACTAACCCCAAAGCTAGCAGAAGAAAATACATAATTAAAGTCGGAGTGGAAGCGAATGAAATTGAAACACAAAAATTCATACAGAGGATCAACAATGTCAAAAGTTACTTCTTTGAAAGGATAAACAAAATTGATAGACCATTAGCTAGATTAACAAAGGAAAAAAAGAGAGAAGATCCAAATAAGCACAATCTGAAAAGGCAAAGGTGACATTACAAATAATCCCATGTAAATACAAAAGGTCCTCAGAGACTATTATGAACAACTCTAGATGCAAAAACTAGAAGATCTAGAGGAAATGGATACATTCCTGGAAACAAACATTCTCCTAAAATTGAATTAGGAAGAAATTGAAACCCTGAACAGACCAACATTAAGTTCCAAAATTGAATAAGTAGTGAAAAACCTACCAACCTAAAGAAGACCTGGACCAGATAGAGTCACAGTTGAATTTTACCAGACATACAAGAAGAGCTTATACCAATTCTACTGAAACTATTCCAAAAAATCAAGGAGGAAGGGCTCCTCCCTAACTTATTCTATGAATCCAATGAATCCAGCATCACCATGATAACAAAACCTGGCAAAGAAACAATGAAAAAAGAAAACTTCACGCCACTTATGATGAACATAGATGCAAAAGTCCTCAACAAAATACTAGTGAAACAAATTCAACAGCACATCAAAAAGTTAATTCGACATGATCAAGTAGGTGCCATTACTGGGATGCAAGGATAATTCAACATATGCAAATCACTAAATGTGATTCAACACATAAAAAGAATTTTAAAATATATGATCATCTCAACAGCTGCAGAAAAAGCTTTTGATAAAGTATACCATCCATTTATCATAAAACCCCTCAAAAAATCATTTCCTAGTTATCAAAGGAAAATACCTGAAAATAATAACAGCCATATATCTATAACACACCCACAGCCAACACTGTACTGAATGGGCAAAAACTGGAAGCATTTCCCTTGAAAACTGGAACAAGACAAGGATACTCACTCTCACCACTCCTATTCAACACAGTACTGGAAGTGCTAGCAAGAGCTATCAGGCAAGATAAATAAATAAAAGGCAACCAAATAGGAAAAGAAGTCATCAAACTATCTCTCTTCATGGAAAATATGATTCTATACATAGAAAACCCTGTAGATTCCACCAAAAGGCTCCTGGAACTGATAAATGACTTCAGTAATATTTCAGAATACAAAATCAATGTACCAAAATCAGTAGCATTTATATACACCAATGATATTCAAGCTGAGAGCCAAATCAAGAACACAATCATATTTACAGGGCTGGGCACGGTGGCTCATGCCAGTAATCCAAGCACACTGGGAGGCCAAAGCAGGAGGATCACTTGAGCTGAAGAGTTCAAGACCAGCCTGGGCAATATAGTGAGACCCCATATCTATAACGTAAATAAATGAAAAAAAAGTTCCATTTATAATAGCTGCAAAAAAATACCTGGGAATACATCTAACCAAGGGGGCAAAATATCTCTACAAAGAGATCTACAAAACACAGCTAAAAGAAATCATAGGTGACACAGTAGAAAAACATTTCATGCGCATGGATTGGAAGAATCAATTTTGGTAAAATGGACACACTGCCCAAAGCAATCTATAGATCCAATGCTATTCCTCTTAAACTACCAACATTATTTTTCTCAGAATTGGAAAAAAAAAACTATTCTGAAATTCACATGGAGCCCCAAAAGAGCCAGAATAGCCAAAGCAATCCTAAGCAAAAAGAACAAAGCTGGAGGCATCACATTACCTGACTTCAAACTATACTACAAGGCCACAGTAACCAAAACAGCATGGTACTGGTGAAAAAACAGACACACAGACTGATAGAACAGAATAGAGAACCCAGAAATAAAGCCACAGACTTACAGCTATTTAATCTTCGACAAAGCCAACAAAAATAAAGAATAGGGAAAGGATTACCTATTCAATAAATGGTTTGGGGATAGCTGGCTATCCATATGCAGAAGAGTGAAACTGGACCCCCACTTTTCACCAGGTAGAAAACTTAAGATGGATTAAATATTTACATGTAAGACCTCAAACTACAAGAATCATAGAAGAAAACCTAGTAATTACCCTTCTTACCATTGGCCTTGGGAATTTATGACAAAGTCCTCAAAAGCAATTGCAGCAAAAACAAAAATTGACAAGTGAGACCTAATTAAACTGAAGAGCTTCTGCACAGCAAAAGAAGCTATCAACAGAGTAAACAGGCAACCTACAGAATGGGAGAAAATATTCACAAACTCTGAATCTGACAAAGGTGTAATATCCAGAAATCTGTAAGGAACTTAAACACATTGAACAAGCAAAAAACAACCCCCTTAAAAAGGTGCAAAAGACATAAACAGACACTTTTCAAAAGAAGACATACAAGCAGCCAACAAACATGAAAAAATGCTTATCATCACTAATCATCAGGTAAATGCAAATCAAAACCACAATGAAATACCATCTCACACCCATTAGAATGGTGATTATTAAAAAGTCAAAAAACAACAGATCTTGGCAAGGCTGTGTAGAAAAGGAGATGCTTATACACTGTTGGTGAGAATGTAAATTAGTTCAGCCAGTGTGGAAAGCTGTTTCAAGATTTCTCAAATTATTAGAAACCATTCGACCCAAGAATTCCATTACTGGGTATATATTCAAATGAAAACAAATTGTTCTACCAAAAAACCACACGCACTTGTATGTTCATCACAACAGTATTTACAATAGCAACGACATGGAATCCATGTAGGTGCCCATCAACAGTGGATTGGATAAAGAAAGTGTGGTAAATATATATGATGGAATCCTATGTAGCCATAGAAAAGAATGAAATCATGTCCTTTGCAGTAACATGGATGCAGCTGGAGGCCATTATCCTAAGTGAATTAATGCAGGAACAGAAAATCAAATACTGCATGTTCTCACTTATAAATGGGAGCTAAACACTGGGTACTCATGGACATGAAGATGGCAACAGTAGACACTGGGGACTACTAAATGGGGGAAGGATGGAGGGGGACAAGAGTTGGGAAACTGTTGTGTACTATACTAAGTACCTGGGTGATAGGATCATTTGTACCCCAAACCTCAGCATCATGCAATACACCCAGGTAAAAAACCTGCACATGTACCCCCGAATGTAAAATAAAAGTTGAAAAAAAGTAAATTAAAAAATGAGGATTTGGCTTCCAGTATGAATCCCATTCTTTTGTTGTTTCAGTGTGAAGATCACTTTTTAAAATGACTGCCTTTGGCGTTTGTCTTATTGCTACAGGTGTGTGACACATTTGTTTATGTGAGGAGGTGTCAAGAAAAGTGGGTTCTCAGATATCGTTAAATCTGCATCACTAAACCTGCTTGGGGTTTGTACAATTTAAAATATGCTCAGCTTAACATTAATTAGATATCTATACTTTGGATTACAAGTGCCTGGATATCATTATCTGTTTAAATATTTGATATTTGGTTATTTAGATATATTTAAAAATATTCCAGGGATGTGTGTCTGTGTGTTTTTTACATTGTGATAATTTTACATTAGACTTTATTTGGAACTATTATCAAATAGAAGATAATTAATGTGTCTTTCAAAGCTTTTTTTCCAGTAGGAGAGATTACGGTTATGATTTAAAATGAAGTGTGTGGAATGAAGAAGATCTGGAGTCTGGTTCATATTAAAACATCCCTATTAACAAATAATTCAGCCTAGTGTTGTGTCTAAAATAGAGCCTCAGAGAATACATGCAGCTTCATTGATACAACAAGTAAATACCTGCTTTATGAAGCTCTAGTCTTAACAATGTTAAAGATTTAAATATGATATTGAAGGCCATTGTGGAATTTAAAAAAAAAAATAAACGAGGTCAACTTATTGTATTCTAGATATACTTTAATTTCTAAATGGATTTAAAATGAATAGTATGGATCTGAAGCCTGTCTATACAGCTGGAACCAGGTAAGTAATTACAGCTTGCAGTAGAGTTACTTGGAGTGGTAAATGATTTTATTGGAGGTCAAATAGCTGTCAAGAGATAACAGCTCATATTGGGTTCTCATAGTGTGTACCTTTTTTGGAATATAGAGAAAGTAGGTGCTTATTATGCAAAAGTTATCAGCTGAGGCTGATTTTTTTGTGGGGGAGGGTGTGAAAGGTGGTAAAATGTTTGATTCCAAAGTAAAATAACAGATTTGGGTGACTCTGATCACTTAACCCAATATACTGTTTCTCTGTAATAAAGTGATATCTAACTGTTCAGAAATTAAAACTGACATTTCAGGTGTCTCCTATAATATATAACACCACATATGTCTTTAAGTCAAATCCAGACTTCTTTCTTGTTGAAAAGCTATGTTCTGGCTGCCTAGGTAAGTTTGTATAGACGTAGCAAACAGAGCAGTAGGTTTCAGTATTTTTTGTAGTTCACGGTAGTGAAGATTAATTATATAAATGAAAGGTGCTGGTGTAATTGTATAGTCTTATTTGAAAACCACAGTACATGAAATTGAGCCTGTTTTAAAGGGGCTCTGTGTGTGTGTAGGTATGTGTGGATAGAGTTTTCTGAGTTTAAGGATTTTTTGTAAATAAACAACACAGACCTATATTCTTGCTGTTGCTCAATTGTGGTTTATATTTTAGAGAGCTAATAGCTGTAGTATGATAGAACTGTGGTTACTCTAAGAAACCTAATGCCATTTGTGTCAGGGCTATTTCATTGCTTTTTCCATCTCAGAGAAATCAAATGCAACTTGAGGCAAAAGAGTGGAAATTAATGATATACTGAGATAATATGTGTTTGCATATATCATTTCGAGGCTGTTTTGGAGAATACTTTAGGTAGTCCATAGATAGGCAGATGGGGATTTTTAAGTACATAAGCTGTAAATCAATCCATTCAGTCAGATCATTTAACTTATATGGAAGAAGGATGAGGAACAATACTACATTTTTATGTACAGAAATAACATCAGTTATTTAACATTCCCTTTTTGGCTCGTTAACAGCTTGTGGGTAGACGTAGCCCTGGATTATTATTACTTGGTTACCTTAGGATATTGACCAGAGGAAATGGACAGGAAAATGGCAGAAAGATCTAGGGAATGAAGTACTCATTTGAAAAAACAGTCAAAAGGAACAAATTATCAATTATTTGAGAATGAGTTCTCAGAAATTAGTTTATATGTTTTTGAAAGCAGTAGCAAAAGTAGAGGATTTATTTATTGGTACCATTCTAGTTCCAAAAAGGATTACAAAGTAGATGGGTTACTTATCTTGGTAATATGGGTTTTAGATAAGGTGAGTTGAGGGGGAGAATGGGGAGAAACTGCTTTTCTTACTGCAAAGTTTCCTCTCAACTTTAGCTCTGGGCTTCCTCTCACCCTCCAGGGGTAACTTGTTCATCTCCCGGTTGACTAATATGTACTTGGGCAGCTCATTGGGGGACTGCATGATCTTTTCAGTTCCAGTCTCTAATGTTGGTATCAAATAAGCATTTTCATTATTGATCAAGTCATCTCATTTAGGTGCCTGTATCCTAGTAAAAAGTATCTTGCCTCAGTAATAGTCTGTACATGTAAGCATTTAAGCTTTTAGTATGTTATAGGTCTTAATATCAGTGTTACTGTACGTATTAAATAATATTTTGCCTTAAAGCTCTAATTTAGACTAAAACTTGTATTATCTTTTTTTAGGACAGCCAGTAGAGGTGACTTCATGTTTTCTGCGGATCGTTTGGTAGGTGGGGACTTTTCATTTTCATTTCCTTGTTTTGCCTAGTGATATAACCATGGTAGACCAAGGGATATTTTTGTTCTAGAGCATTCTGGGGCTGAAAGAGATTGTACTAAGTAACCATCATCTTGCTAGGCTAATGAAGTGTTGTTTCACTGTTGCATTAAAGATCTACTTCAATACTTTTCACCACAAAGCATTGCCCATGAACTAATTCCCTGTATTTCTGAGATACCACTACCTCTCAAATGGATCTTGGTAACTTGAGTCTCAGCAATTCTTAAGTGCCTCCTCTTAGGGCAGTGAAGTGCATTAAAAGAAAACCAAAAATGTAAGGAGACCTCATAGTTACACTTGTGGTATCCAACAAATGTACAAAAATATATATTTCTTGTAGTTTACAGTGGCGGCGGGGGGAGGCTTATTTTGCCTCTTCTTTCCTGTACTAGCCTTCACATGTGAAATAGTACATTTGACTGTCTATGCTTTCCTCAGGCACTTCCTATTAAGAATTGACCAAGCCCAATTCTGTTTAGCTAGTGTGATCTGAGAGGATCTCAGTCCAAATTGGTTTGTCTTCAGGGTAAGCACTGTGTTTTCTTCTTGTGTTAATATCTAAGCATGCTCAGTGCTTGAAGTGAGGTTTACATGTTTTCTGCTGTGGCTATTAGTTTTAATCCACAGCAGAAAATACATTACATTCAGGAAAGTTTAGTGTATATTTATATTTATATATAGTTTAATGTATATTTATATTTAGTATATATTCATGAAGTTTAGTGTATATTTCATGAATGTATTTCACTAAACTTGTGTGAATCAGGCATTGTGCCAGGCTGTGTCCAGAGAGATGAGATACAATAGTGAAGAATGTAGGCATGGTCCCTAATCTCATGGTGTTTATGATCTAAATACTAGATTTGCAAACTAAGTACCAATTTAGTTTGGGAAAGAAAGGAATGAACGTGGCTTCTTAGCCCCAAAGTTATAATTAGATTAAGGTAGATGATTAAAAGGAATGTGAAAAAAAGGCATGAAACTTTTCGTTTAGGTTTTGCCTGAGGAATTTATTCCAAAAGAGCATAGACAACTCCTGTTCTGCTTTTCGTCGTAAGTATTCTTGGTTCAGAGACCAATTTTATTTAAAATTATTTGAGTTTTCAGTGGCAGTAATAACTCTTGGATAGTAACAAGATAAATGTGGTTGACATTCCTGGAGCAATAGTTAGGTCGTTCTGTCTTTTATGCTTTTATCAAACCAAAAGAACAGGCTTGAAGAACTTGTATCTTAATGGCTGCTGTTTTGGTGTTTACTGGTAGAAAATGGTTCCTCTTTTGCTGTTCTTATGTTCTTTTTCTATAGAAAGTAGGAGTTAAGTTCATGGTTATTGTAAGATGCTTCTCTGAAAGGGCAAGCATAATCTTCGCCCAGTGAGATAGTAAGGACCTATGGCATAATTCGCCTGAGGGGATGATGATTTGGATCTCTCTCTGTTCTCTGCAGGTGGCTTTGAAGGTCCTGATACGTGGTGAGAAAGGGTCTGTTGTGGTTGTGGTAGAGACTGGAGCTATTTAGGTTTATCTTCTTGAGGATTTCTAGTACACTATCTCCTGCAGCACATGTCATTAATATATATTATTATATATATATTAATTTTATCCTGAATTTGTCAGGGTTGGCTTCCTTGGCCCTCAGATCTTTGGGTTCTTTATATTTTAGTCACTCTTCTGATTTTATGCTCTCCTGTAAGAGTTGGGCACACTAATTTCTGTCCCAGTGTTGGAGGGGATGGGGATAGGAGGTAAGACTCATTAGAGGACTGTTACTAGGAGGAAAAGATCTAGGCTCTTCAAAGAAGAGAATCCTCTTTTACCCTTGTAATTTGCTCATAAAAAAAAGATCTCCACAGAAGATGGTGGCTGGAGGTGAGTATGCACACATATGCAGTATTCATGAGGTGCCTGGGCCCTCTGTCTGATGCTGCAGGCTGACAAAATCCTGGCTTATTTAGAATTGATTGTTTTAATGGCAGCAGGGTGTTATTATATGTTGTGATAACAGAGCATAGGGCCTGGTGCTTCTCCCTGCTGTTGCAGATTCTCAATCAGTAATGTAATATTGATTGGATAAAATGTGCATTGCAGACTCAGCATTACTTTTATTGTAGTTGGCTTTGGTTGTTCATGGAATTACCATATCTTGTTTTTGGAGGCTCTTCTAGTAGTTCTGAGTGACGCTTTCCTTTGTACCACACATTACGATTGATATGAGCCTTTTCTTTAGCTGAGAAGCCCCAGTGCATTTTACTGGATCCTCCTTCAAGCTCAGTAAATTGGTTCAGTCAATGCACTCATTTATTTCCTCTGAAGAAGTTTCAGGCTTTATTTACATTATGGTGGGCCTTTGTTAAAAATAATCTGACTTAATGATTTCCAAGGTACTGAATAAAGCAGAGAAATTCCCAGTGAGCACTATTTCCAGAATAATAAGAAGTATATTACTTCCAAGAGTGCTTGCCATGACTGTTGTCACTTGCTGGAGTTTTGTGTTCCTCATAGTCTGGACTAACAGAATGAGAATCAGAAGGCATATTGGAGCCTTTTGGTGGCAATCATGTGCCTATCTGAGGTTGGATACCTAGCAGAAAGTAGTATGGCATTTGGATCTATCCCTGTATCTAACACATGATAGGGGGCCCCTTACTGCCTCCATAAGTGAAACCTTTGCCTAGTTTGTTCATGACTCTGCCTACTGTTCAGCTCCTGAAGCTAACAGCTAACAGGAGATTCCCAGCAGGTTCTCAACTTCTTCTTCCTTTGACTCTCTAGATCAGACTTGTTGTGGAAGAGGGATTGAATCAGCTGCCATATAAAGAATGCATGGTGACCACTCCAACAGGTAACTAGGGCTGTTATTCTCAAATTTTCCTCATAAAAATTCTGAGCTAGAATGGGGAAAGATGTAAGTAAAGCAGTCTAAGTAAAATAAAAATGTGAAATGAAGAGGCTAGGTGGAGCTATTCTTTTAAAATCTTAAAAAAAACTCAGGCATTTAGGAAAGAAATCTGTGTAGATGACTTTTTGTTAATGGCTTGCTTGTCAATTCAAGTTAAAGGTTAACAAATACTCTTCAGCATGCAGGTGTTGCCTCTGATGATGGCCCATTGAGACCATAGTTAAGAATTGCTGGTAGCTTATCTTCATCTCTATGGGAAAGCTGCTGGTGAGCACAAATGGGCAAGTCTGTTTTGGCACTGAAATTACATGTTAAAAAAGGATAGAAAGTAAAAAAGAAAACTAAAAATGATAAGAATTGGAGAAGGTGCTTTGTTCTATCCTTTAATAGAAAGTAACCAAAGATCCCTGTTTCAGGGATTTGAAATTATGATTTGGTTTAGTAAATAATGTAAAACTGTTCTATTCAAAGGGTTGACTTTATGAAACTTGGGGACTGAGTTTGTAGCATCATAATCGACACAAATTCAGGATGAGACCAAGAGTTGAGCATGTCTTAATAACTATTTCAGCCACTTTCTTCTGCTTTTAAGGCAGAATGGAGGCTCATAAAGAAGAATGGAGGCTCATAAAGAAGAATGGAATGAGGAAGCTTTCTGCTGTGGCTCACAGTGGGGTCCCAGTTTGAATTGATGGGGTATATAGCATTCTCAGAGTGCAGTGATTCTCCTTTGAATTCAGTTTGAGGAATGTGTATGTGAATATCATGTTATAATAAGTCCTATTCCCATTCGATGAAGTCTGCCTCTCCCAATTATCCCCACAGGTTTCTTATGAAGAATTAAGAAATAACTGAAAAATCATGACTCATCTCATTATTTCCACAGGGAATCTCAGGCATTATACAGTGTCTGAACAAGGGTTGCTTTGTGCCCATCTACCTTAAACCATAGACACTTTATAAAATACGTAGGTTACTCCAGTGATGAAAGATAAATTATTTGGTTTTATTTCCTAACAGGGTACAAGTATGAAGGAGTGAAGTTTGAGAAGGGAAATTGTGGGGTCAGCATAATGAGAAGCGGTAGGTTCACGTGTGTGTGATTTTTGTCTCTTTGTATGCATAGAAATTGTTGCTGTTTTCCAGAAGAGAGGCAGGCTTGTCTGTCATAATTGCAGCCTGCCTTTAGTTAAATCTCACCACCTGTGTTATCTAGCCTCATGGTGCTGTGGAGTCATGGCTTGTGTGAGGCTAGGTTTGGCTAATTTTAACTACAGAGCATATTCCCTAATAAAGTGCTCCCATGGGCAAGCCAGCTTTCAAAGAGATTCAGAGGAGGATGGGAGGATAGGAGGATGTGGTGATGCTATCTTGGGGAGAACAGGGCAGTTTGAAGACTGAGGGAATATGGTGTAAATTTGGTCTTGAAGAACTTTGAATACCTGACTGGAGAAAATATTTCTTCTGTTTTTATTTCTGTTCTTGGGCTAAATGACTTGTTTGATATTTTTAATTTTTTTTTTTTTTAGAGACAGGGTCTCACTCTATTGTCCAGGCTGGAGTATGGTGGCGTGATCATAGCTCACTGTAACCTCAGACTCCTGAGTTCAAGTAATCCTCCCACCTAAGCCTCCTGAGCAGCTAGGACTATAGGCACGTGCCACTATACCTAGCAAATTAAAAAACAATTTTTTTTTTTTGGTAGAGATGAAGTCTTGCTATGTTGCCCAGACTGGTCTAAAACTCCTGGCCTCCAGTGATGCTCCTGCCTCAGCCTCCAAAAGTGCTGGGATTATGGGCATGAGCCACCATACCCAGCCTAATACTTTTAAACTTTATATATGATGACTACATGACCACATAGGCAAAAGTGCTTGACTGTTATTAATTCTAGGTATTTCCATCTGCTGGTCTTATGAATGTTGTATTTGTGTTTGAGTCCAACTGATTACCCTTCTAAACCAACCTTTGTATAGCAAAATCACTTGCCTGTGATTAGAACCTTTACCTGTTACATGGGGTTTTTTCCATTCAGCAAACTTAATTGTTTTGCATAAGATTTATATTTTTTTGCATAAGTGGTAGAAGCTCCACTTGTTTGCACTGAATACATATAGTTTAATTTTTAACATATAAACATTCACTTTTCTCTTCTGGTTACGAAGTTCTGTTTGTGAACAATTAAATGCCTCAAGTAAACTAGGAACTTTAAGCTCCTTTTTTCTAGGAGGAAGCTCTTAAGCACTGATAGCATTTCAGGACATTTCAGGACAATGATGTTCAACTTTTAAAAACTGGTAAAGACAATGGACTTTTAAGGTGCAGTTTCTTCTGTTTCAGTTCAGCTTCTTCTCTAAAGGCACAAGCATGGTCCTTGCACCCTTAGTATGTACTAGATGACTTGTGGTGATGTACAGCATTGCTTATAACCTTAATAGCCATTTGTTGATTTTCATATATATTAGAAAGAAACTTGTTTTATGTTTACACTAGTGATATAGTTTCCTCTTAAAATAAATTTAAGTGAAAACAATAAATTTAAGAAAAATGTTAAGTAAATGCCAGTATAGGTAGAATTCTGATATGGCCTAAAATCTTGAAGATGGCATGAGAATGACTGCCTTTTGGCAAACACTTCTTTAAAGGAATTCAGACTCAAAAATAGCTCTGTGTTCAGAAATCAATGGTGGTAGTGCTAGTTATTGTTACCTGGGAGAGGGGGAACAATATACAACTTTTTCACTACTTGCAGCAAAATCTTTGCTGTTGAGAAGTCATTGTTGAGCTAAGTGATGTCCCCTGATGCTACCTTGACCTAAAAGGAGACTTTTTGATCTACAGCCTTTATTCTTCCATAAATCTTTTGCATCTTCTCAGACAAAAGTCACAAATTTAGGTGGTTTAAAGGCTTCTTTAAAATAATAGAGATAAAAATATTCCTGATATTAAAAAAGCTCAGGGAGCTGCTCAACAAAATGCTTTATTTCCTATAATCATGGAAGCATGACAGCTCTAAAACTTGTAAGCCAGCAATAAAACTAGCGTATTCTAGTTTCATTAACCAGCCGTTAACCTGGTTTCATTAACCTCCACTAAGTATGAAATATGAGCATATCAGAAATAAAAGCTGTCAGCTTCAAAATAATTATTTTCATCTTCCTTCCTTTTTGTATTAATAACAGTGACAAACTATACTTTGGCCTATTCTTGGACTTTCTCTCTCTTTCCCCTAATCTTTTTTCTTTCTTTTTTCTTCTTCAAGGTGAGGCAATGGAACAAGGTTTACGAGACTGCTGTCGATCCATACGAATTGGAAAGATCCTGATTCAGAGTGATGAGGAGACACAAAGAGCCAAAGTATATTATGCCAAATTCCCCCCAGACATTTACCGGAGAAAAGTCCTTCTCATGTATCCAATTCTCAGTGAGTGGCTTCCATTTATTTGTAACCTTTGGTTAGGGTTTAAATTCAACTTAGTGCCTGCCTCCTAGGTACCCTTATATAAAACGCAAAAATAGTTTCTAAATGTTTTTTTCTCAGTTGGGAAAACTGCCCTGGGCAGTTCACTGGAGAGTTTTTATTGCATAATAAGAGAATATACAGTAGTCAGACCTTATTAGCCCCAACAAACTTCTGTCTTGAACACATTGAAACAAAGGATTTAATGAGGCAAAATATATGGAATACAGAAAACTTATTGAAACATATCTCCTCTTTAGCCTAATGAGTACAGCAGTGATTTTCCTCAATAATTTATTCTCTCTGGAGGTAATATTTTTTCCTGCTATTCTGTTCTCTTTCTTAAGCTTACTCAGACCATACTTGGCATGGTCTTTAAGGGAGGTGAGAGGGAATATGTTAAATTTGATACCTCATATACTAAATGAATTTAGGGCTTGGTATTTGATAACTGAAAAGTGTATGTGTCATGTTCATTATTGAAGATAGCATGGATAAAGAACAAGTACCTTCGTATGAAGTGATTTCTTATGTTAGATTGCTATATTGCTCTTACTTCAAAGACATTTTATGGCCGGGTGCTGCGGCTCACACCTGTAATCCCAGCACTTTGGGAGGTCGAGGTGGAAGGATCGCTTGAGCCCAGGAGTTTATGACCAGCCTGGGCAACATATGGAGAACCCATTTCTGCAATAAATAGAAAAAGTAGCTGGGTGTAGTGGCATGTGCTTATAGTCCCAGCTACTTGGGAGGTTGAGGTGGGAGGATGGCTTGAGCCTGGGAGGTCAAGGCTGCAGTGGGCCGAGATCATGCCACTGCACTCCAGCCTGAGTGACAGAGTGAGTCCCTGTCCCCCCCCCCAAAAAAAAAGACATTTAAAAATGAATGTTAAAGTTGCTAATCCATTTGGTTATCTTTTGATTTCAGGCACTGGAAATACTGTAATTGAAGCTGTAAAGGTTCTTATAGAACATGGAGTTCAACCCAGTGTTATCATCCTACTCAGTCTGTTCTCCACTCCTCATGGTGAGTTCAGCATGAGGCAGTAACTAGGGCTCCATATAGTCCTGAGGTGGGTAAGTATGCATTTTCTAGCTTCTAAACCTGAGGAAAAGTTTATCTGCTTTCACATTAAATGTGAATCTAATTTGGGTAATTATAACTTGTGTTTGTCATCTGTAAGCTTAGTGATAACATTTTATACCATTCTAATGTTCAAATGCAAATGGAGAAGTATGAACTAACCCCATTTAAAAGAATTGCAATTGTTTTCCTAGTTTGGCCTGCAAATGACTCAAAGGTTCCTATTTCCCTTGGCTTGCCACCTGAGCCTAAGAACTGCTCACAAACAGCAAGAAACCTAAGGTTCTAGCTAGCCCTGTAGTCTTACTGAAGTAATCTTTGCAGTGTGAAGTGAAGAGCAGAAGTTTTTAAAGTTAGACTTCTGCTCAAAGGGCAGAGAGAACTGTGTGTTCTCCATTTCCTGAAGGAGGTGTACCTGACTTAAGATCCTAGTGTTTTTTGCCATACATTATAGAACAATTGGGAATATATTTTAAGAAAATAAGTATTGGTGCATGTAGAAATTTAGCTTCTAGGATGTTTATTGTAGAGTTATTTCATATAAGAAAAAATGTGAAAGTATACAAATGACTCACAATAAGGAAATGGTTAAATAATATTATATTCAAAGGATATACTATTATGTAACTGTTAAATCATGTTTTTGGAAAATATTGAATGGCATCCAAAAATGTACATGGTAAATGTAAAAAAGCAGTATAAAAATAACAGCATTAGAATAGGGTAAATTGTTATCACCAAGCTTGGAGATGACCAGTACAAATTATGACTATTGTAATTACAAAAATCAGAGTTGGATTTAATATGGAACCTAATAAATCTTTCCTTAGCATGAGAGGCTAGACAGACACACAATGTTGTTTCAATTTTGGTTTCAAAATGCATACACAATATTAATAGTGGTTATTTTAGGCTGGTGGGATTCTAAGTGCTTTTCATTTTATTTTTAAGCTTTAAGTTGGTATTTTTCAAATGTTCTACAATTAATTTGTATTTGCTTCATAATTTTTAAAAAGGGCAATATATGGCTTCTCTAGTCAGGTGTTTTCTCATTTCCAAAATTTCTAAGTCTTAGCCAGTTCTGAAGAGGCTACAGTATATCTAGTTGGGAGAGCTGGTTTCAGTAGGTTATTGATAGGAGTTATGGCCTGTTTGATTACTTTGCTGTTTCATAACCAAATATTACTTGTAGTTAAGATGTTGGTGGTAACAAAAGGTGATTTGCTTAGTTATCATTTATATATAAAAAACACAGGTGGCTTTGAAAATATTGAGAGAATCCAATAATTATTAAAATTTTTGCCTTTGGGAATAGAAAAGCACTCTTTTTAGTTCTAATAGTATACATGAGAATGGTGTACTATTCTTTGACATTTATAGCTGAAAAATTTTATTCTGTGGCAACTTTGCTATGGATTTTTAGTTTGACAGGGTAATAGTCATAATTTATATTGGTCATCTCTTAAGCTTGGTGATAACATTTTATGTGATTCTAATGCTGTTATTTATACATTTTTTACATTTTTACATTTACCATGTGCATTTTTTGATGCCATTCAATATTTTCCAAAAATATGATTTAACAGTTATATATTGCATCCTTTGAATATATGTTATTTATTTAACCATTTCCTTATTGTGAGTTATTTACATACTTCCACATTTTTTCTTATGCCAAATCACTCTACAATGAATATCCTAGTCCTTGTTACCTTTCCCTACCTATTCCCCTCCCCATAAGCTAGAGTCCTAACTTCTAAAAAGTTGGCGTGCTCTGACACACCAGCTTTTTCTGTGAAAAACAAGTACACTGTGAAACACTACGCTTGTTTCACAGTGTTTCAGTTGGGAAACCATCATCTTATGTGTGATCCTCTTTAATTTTTTTTTTAATAGAGATAGGGTGTTGCCGTGTGGCCCTGGCTGGTCTCAAACTCCTGGCCTTGAGTGATCCTCCTGCCTCAGCCTTCTAAAGCTCTGAGATTACAGGCTTGAGCCACTGTGCCTGGCCTGTGATCCTCATTTTAAAAAGGACTGTATTCACTCTATTACAGTCACCTTTAAAATAAAACAAAATAAAAAATACTCTTTAGGGGGAAAGTTTCTATAACTGAATAATTATATTTTTCAACTTGAGTATAAAATAATAATTCTAAGATTGTATTAGTGAGATGGAGGGGGCATAGTCTGACTACTGTCAAAGCTTTTCAGACTTTATAAAAAGGAAGAGATTAACCAAGTCTGATGAGGTATCCAAAGATCATTGCTCTCTGTCTTCTGTCAGTTTTAGACCTAGTGGCAATAACTACAAAATTCCTGAATTACAACTGGTGTTACCAAAACATCCTACCATAATAACTTTTTTTTTTTTGAAGGTGCCAAATCAATCATTCAGGAGTTTCCAGAGATCACAATTTTAACTACTGAAGTTCATCCTGTTGCACCTACACATTTTGGACAGAAATACTTTGGAACAGACTAAGTTATTTAAGTAAAATAATTATCTTGTGTAATATTACAATCATGTTTTGATTTTCTATTTGTTTTACTGATTCAATTGAGGGTGGCAGAGAAAAATGTGTTAAAATGCTTTTTAGTTTTGGAAGTGGGTATATTTGAGGTTGTATCTCATGTAGTTATTTGTTTACTGTTGGCACCGAATTCAACAATGAAGTATATGCAACTCTTACAAAACATAAATTTTAATAATATTCTAATGCAAATTACTGAACCCTCAGTGCATTAAAATTATTTCTAATTTATGAGCCTCTTAGTTTGGAGGTTGCTTGTAGCCACAAATAAAACTCAAATGAGAGTCAGTTCTTTGTCCCACTGTAGTTTGCATTTTGTTTAGTTTGGTTTTAGCTCTAGTAAGGTTTCATATATGTGGCTATTGCCACATTCCTCTACTGTTTTCTTTCTGATACTGGACATGCTAGTAACTTGGAGAGGCAAATAAAAGAATGTCTCCTGGAATTTTACATTCCCATTAATGTCCTCATTCAATTGGCAGACCTAGGATGTATGGTTAACTCTCAGGCCATTATGTTCTTCATGGCTCATTTCCCAAACTGCATTGTTGGTAGGTGCCTTGCTAAGCTGTAATGCAGTGAAGAAGATGGTGGGGCATTTTTAGTAATTGGAACTGTAACATTAATTTACAAGACTGAACTGGGGATGTCTGGATGCTGACAAGGGAGAGCCAAGTACTGTTAATGCCATCAATCCTCTAGGAAGGAATTGGTGGTTTTTCTGAAGTGTGGGGGAAAGGGTGGTTTCTTGCTGGATTTCATGGCCAGTAAGTAAATTTAAATGCTTCATTTTTAATTTGGATGTTTCTGCTAGAGACCTTTGATTTGGAAATTAGTTATTTTGCATGTTTGTCAACTGTGTATGTATTAAAATAGAAAAAAACCCATGCTTTTTATAAAAACCCCTAAGATTTGTATATGTTCTTCTTTAGGCTTCTGAAAGGGAGAGAAACCATTTTGGAAATCAATGTTGGTGTTCTGAAATCTGCTTGTAAAACTCTGATCTCATTTTACATTGATATTAAAACATTTTAACAGTGTTGGCTAGATGATTACTTGATTAATTATACTCCCATGGCCCCATAGGCAGCTGTTGTGGGCCTCTGTTCAAAAGCACAGAAAAGAGCAGAAGGAAATGTCTTAGAAAGAATCAAAGCTGATGAAATCAGCAAAGATTGGGGGAAAGGAAGGAAGCCTGGTGTAGACTGGATTATATTTTTCCTTTGGAGACTAGAATACTAGAAGAACTTCAGCATATTTTTCCCTTTATTTTTGAAGACTGTCATATAATAAATTGAGATTAATAGATTACTCATATTACAGTTCTTCCATGGCAAATGTTGCTTTCAAGTTGTCACTGAAATTCTCATCTATACTTGTCAGTTAACTGTCTTGATACAATGTGGATTTTGTTTACTCCTGACTAGCAGAAGTTATAACTAAAGCCCATTAAAGCTAGCATTTCTATCTACCTCTCCCAGCACAGGTGTGAACCAGCAAATTTAGATGGAGAACAGATATGCTTGAGATTGGTGCATCAAGCTAGTTGAAAAGATGATGCCTACCACTACAGGAGTTAATGCTTCTAAGTTAGTGCTTATGTTAGGGCTTCAGTATTTCATTTGAGGTGACTTTCGAAGACAGCAGACAAATTTATATTCAAGTGTAGATATAAAACCATATTTTAAGCAAATTATTTTTGTATTACCAGCCATTTAGATTTAACATCTTTGTTACTCGATTGATATTTAGTTGACTACATTTGGTTCCCACATGAAGGGCCTAGAATGAACAGTAGGAAGTATTCAATGAGGTCATAGTCCCCCCTGATGTTTGTCTTCTGTCCCTCTTTAGATTTCAAGAAAATTATACCTATGGGTTTTAAAGTTTGGGTCTTTTTAGCAAATGAGGCATTATTTGTAGGGTTAATCACTTGCAAGACTCTTTGAGCGTGGGACATTTTTTAAGTATTCTAAATTTAACACAAGATTAACAGACTATTCAAAACAAGATTGTTTTTAAGTAATATGAACTTCAGAGTAGTATAAATTGTGTATATTCCTTGCTGAAGAACACACCCTAGCACAATAAAAACAACAGTCCAGTCGTATATGCAGTGGTTCTCAAAACTTGAATGTGCATCAGAATCACCTAGAGGGCCACAGATTGCTGTGGCCTAACAGGTTCCTACGAGATGCTAACATTGTTTTGGAGATCACATTTTGATTTAAGACATTTCTTTTATAATAGAAGCATTTAATGTTATAAGTTTTCCTATAAATATTGATTTAGCTGTACCTCACAACTACTGTATGGTATGTTTCGTTTTCATTTATATTAAAATAATTGCTCACTTTTCATTTCTTCTTTGACCCAGGGTTATTTAGAAACATGTCATTTAATTTCCAAATATGGGATTTTCCAGATTTCTTTCTGTTATTGCTTTCTAATTTAATCCCATTGTGGGATTACACATCCTTCTAAATTTTTTTCAAAGTTTTCAACTTCTTTGCCTTTGGTTTGAATATCCTCCCGTAGCTCGGAGTAATTTGATCATCTGAAGTCTTCTTCTCTCAGCTCGTCAAAGTCATTCTCCGTCCAGCTTTGATCCGTTGCTGGTGAGGAACTGCGTTTCCTTTTGAGGAGGAGAGGTGCTCTGCTTTTTAGAGTTTCCAGTTTTTCTGCTCTGTTTTTTCCCCATCTTTGTGGTTTTATCTACTTTCGGTCTTTGATGATGGTGATGTACAGATGGGTTTTTGGTGTGGATGTCCCTTCTGTTTGTTAGTTTTCCTTCTAACAGACAGGACCCTCAGCTGCAGGTCTGTTGGAGTACCCGGCCGGCCGTGTGAGGAGGTGTCAGTCTGCCCCTGCTGGGGGTGCCTCCCAGTTAGGCTGCTCGGGGGTCAGGGGTCAGGGACCCACTTGAGGAGGCAGTCTGCCTGTTCTCAGATCTCCAGCTGCGTGCTGGGAGAACCACTGCTCTCTTCAAAGCTGTCAGACAGGGACATTTAAGTCTGCAGATGTTACTGCTGTCTTTTTGTTTGTCTGTGCCCTGCCCCCAGAGGTGGAGCCTCCTTGAGCTGTGGTGGTCTCCATGCAGTTGGAGCTTCCCAGCTGCTTTGTTTACCTAAGCAAGCCTGGGCAATGTTGGGCGCCCCTCCCCCAGCCTCGCTGCTGCCTTGCAGTTTGATCTCAGACTGCTGTGCTAGCAATCTGCGAGACTCCGTGGGCGTAGGACCCTCTGAGCCAGGTGCGGGTTAGAATCTCCTGGTGCGCCGTTTTTTAAGCCTGTCGGAAAAGCGCAGTATTCGGGTGGGAGTGACCCAATTTTCCAGGTGCCGTCTGTCACCCCTTTCTTTGACTAGGAAGTGGAACTCCCTGATCTCTTGTGCTTCCCAAGTGAGGCAATGCCTCGCCCTTCTTCGGCTCGCGCACGGTGCATGCACCCACTGACCTGCGCCCACTGTCTGGCACTCCCTAGTGAGATGAACCCAGTACCTCAGATGGAAATGCAGAAATCACCCATCTTCTGCGTCGCTCAAGCTGGTAGGTGTAGACCGGAGCTGTTCCTATTCGGCCATCTTGGCTCCTCCCCACTTTTTTCAAGTTTTTTAACTTCTTTGCCATGGGTTCGAACTTCTTCCTTTAGCTCAGAGTAGTTTGATTGTCTGAAGCCTTCTTCTCTCAACTCATCAAAGTCATTCTGTGTCCAGCTTTGTTCCGTTGCTGGTTAGGAGCTGCGTTGCTTTGGAGGAGGAGAAGCTCTCTGATTTTTAGAGTTTCCAGTTTTTGTGCTCTGTTTTTCCCCCATCTTTGTGGTTTTATCTACCTTTGGTCTTTGATGATGGTGATGTACAGATAGAGTTTTGGTGTGGATGTCCTTTCTGTTTGTTAGTTTTCCTTCTAACAGTCAGGACCCTCAGCGGCAGGTCTGTTGGTGTTTGCTGGAAGTCCACTCCACACCCTGTTTGCCTGGGTATCAGGAGTGGAGGCTGCAGAACAGTGGATACTGGTGATCAGGGAATGTTGCTGCCTGATTGTTCCTCTGGAAGTTTTGTCTCAGAGGAGTACCCGGCCCTGTGAGGTGTCAGTCTGCCCCTACTGGAGGGTGCCTCCTATTTAGGCTACTCGGGGGTCAGAGACCCACTTGAGGGGACAGTCTGTCAGTTCTCAGATCTCCAGCTGTGTGCTGGGAGAACCACTGCTCTCTTCAAAGCTGTCAGACAGGGACATTTAAGTCTGCAGAGGATTCTGCTGCCTTTTGTTCGGCTATTCCCTGCCCCTAGAGGTGGAGTCTACAGAGGCAGGCAGGCCTCCTTGAGCTGTGTTGGGCTCCACGCAGTTCGAGCTTCCTGGCTCCTTTGTTTACCTGCTCAATCCTGTGCAATGGCGGGAAGCCCTCTCTCACTGCCACCTTGCAGTTTGATCTCAGACTGCTGTGCTAGCAGTGAACGAGGCTCCGTGGGCATAGCACCCTCTGAGCCAGACGAGGGATATAATCTCCTGGTGTGCCGTTTGCTATGACCATTGGAAAAGTGCAGTATTAGGGTGGGAGTGACCTGATTTTCCAGGTGCTGTCTGTCACCCCTTTCTTTGACTAGGAAAGGGAATTCCCTGACCTCTTGCTCTTCCTGGTTGAGGCGACGCCTTGCCCTGCTTCGGCTCACGCATGGTGCGCTGCACCCACTGTCCTGCACCCACTGTCCGACACTCCCCTGTGAGATGAGCCCAGTACCTCAGTTAGAAATGCAGAAATCACCCATCTTCTGCATCGCTCACTCTGGGAGCTCTAGACTGGAGCTGTTCCTATTTGGCCATCTTGGCTCCACCCCCCTGCGCTGTTTTTTTCTCATCTTGTTCGATTTATGTACCTTTGATCTTTGATACTGATGACCTTTGGATGAGGTTTTTGCATGGGTGTCCTTTTTGTTGATGTTGATGATATCCCTTTCTGTTTGTTAGTTTTCCTTCTAACAATCAGGTCCCTCTTCTGCAGGTCTGCTGCAGTTTGCTGGAGGTCCACTCCAGACCCTGTTTTCTTGTGTGTCACCAGCAGAGGCTGCAGAACAGCAAAGATTGTTGCCTGCTTTTTTTTTCTGGAAGCTTTATCCCGGTGGGGCATCTGCCAGATGCCAGTCAGAGTGCTCCTGTGTGAGGTGTCTGTAGACCCCTGCTGGGAGTTATCTCCCAGTCAGGAGCCATGGGGGTCAGGGGCCCACTTGAGGGGCAGTCTTTCCCTTAGCAGAGCTCAAGCACTGTGCTGGGAGATCTGCTGTTCCCTTCAGAGCCGGCAAGCAGGAACATTTAGTCTGCCGAAGCTGTGCCAACAGCCTCTCCTTCCACCAGGTGTTCTGTCCCAGGGAGATGGGAATTTTATCTATAAGCCCCTGACTGGGGCTGCTGCCTTTCTTTTAGACGTGCTCTGCCCGGTGAGGAGGAATCTAGAGAGGCAGTTTGGCCACAGTGGGTTTGCCGTGCTGTGGTGGCTTCCACCCATTCTGAACTTCCTGGCAGCTTTGTTTACACTGTGAGGGAAAACAGCCTATTCAAGCCTCAGTAATGATAAACGCCCCTCCCCTCACCAAGCTCAAGCGTTCCAGGTTGAGTTCAGATTGCTGCGCTGGCAGTGAGAATTTCAAGTGTGTGGGTTTTAGCTTGTTGGGCTCCATGAGGGTGGGACCTGCTGAACAAGACCACTTGGCTCCCTGGCTTCAGCCGCCTTTCCAGAGGAGTGAATGGTTCTGTCTCACTGGGGTTCCAGGTGCCACTGGGGTATAAAAGAAAACTCCTGCAGCTAGCTTGGTGTGTGCCCAAACAGCTGTCCAGTTTTGTGCTTGAAACCCAGGGCCCTGGTGGTGTGGACACACGAGGGAATCTCCTTGTTTGTGGGTTGCAAAAACCGTGGGAAAAGTGTAGTATCTGGGCCAGATAGCACAATCCCTCACGGCTTCATTTGAGGGAAGGTCCCTGACCCCTTGCACTTCATGGGTGAGGCAACACTCCACACTGCTTCTGCTTGCCCCCCATGGGCTTCACCCACTGTCTGAACACTCCCAATGAGATGAAGTGGATACCTCAGTTGGAAATGCAGAAATCACCCACCTTCTGTGTTGGACTGGCTGGGAGCTGCAGACCAGAGCTGTTCCTATTCAGCCATCTTGCTAGATCTCAAAATGTCTTTTTTATTTACCTACATATTTACCACTTTTGGTGTTTTCTGTTTCTGTAGATTTAGATTTTCATTAGGTATTATTTTTCTTATACCTGAAGGACTTCCTATTTCTTGTAGTGCACATCTCCCAGTAATGAATCATTTCAGCTTTTTTGTGTCTGAAAAGTTGCAAAAGTTCACCTATACTTTTGAAAGACATTTCACTGTTATAGAATCCTAGGTTGGCAGCATTTTTTCTTTCAGTACTTTAAAAATGTTTCTTCACTGTCTTTGTTGGATTTCTTTGATGATAAATCTGCTGTTATTCTTCCATTTATATTTAATATAATTACTGCCTAGGTAGGATTTACATCTGCCATTTTGCTGTTTTCTATATGTCTTTTATTTCTATTACTGCCTTCTTTTATGTTACTTAGACTATTTTCTGTTGTACCTGTTTTGGTGATCCCCAAGACCAACTCTAGGACTCATAGTACCCAGAAGTCATTATATTTATGGTTATAGCTTATTACAGCAAAACGATGCAAGGCAATATCAGCACAGGGAATAGGCACATATGGCACAGTCTGGAGGAAACCAGGCAGGTGCAAGCTTCCAAGGGTCCTTTTCCAGTGGAATTGTACAGGATTCACTTAATTCCTCTATCTACAATTTATAGGAACACATGTGAAGTGTGGTCTACCTGAGAGCTCATTTGAGCCTAAGATTCAAGTTTTTTTACTGGGGTTTGGTCACATAGGCACACAGTGCCTTCATGGTTGATTGCAGTTACCAAAACAGACCACCAGAAAGAAAGCAGGTGTTCCCCATAAGTCACATTATTTGACAGACTATGTTTTTTTTTTTAATTTTTTAATTTAAATATATTTTGGTGTACAAGTCATTGTTGGCTACATAGATAAATTGTATAGTGTTGAAGTCTGAGATTTTAGTAAACCCATCATTCGAGTAGTGTACATTGTACTGAATACGTAGTTTTTTTAATCCCTTACTCCCCTTCCACCCTCCCCCTTCTCAGTGTCCAAAGTCCATTATTCCAGTGTGTATGCCTTTGCGTACCCATAGCTTAGCTCCCACTTATAACTGAGAACATACAGTTTTGGTTGTCCATTCCTGAGTTATTTCACTTAGAATAATGGCCTCTGGCTCCATTCAAGTTGCTGCAACAGACATTATTTCATTCTTTTTTATGGCTGAGTAGTATTCCATGGTGTTGTATATGTACCACATTTTTGTTTGAGACAGGGTCTCACTCTGTTGCACAGGCTGGAATGCAGTGGCATGATCAGGCCTCACTGCAGCCGCTATCCCCCATAAAGTGATCATCTCAGCCCCTGGAGTAGCATGCACCTCACACCTGGCTATTTTTTTTTTTTTTTTTTTTTGTGGAATTTTAATAGAGATGAGGTCTCGCTATGTTGCCTAGGCTAGTCTTGAACTCCTGGACTCAAGTGATCCTCCCATCTTGGCCTTCAAAAGTGCTGGGATTACAGACATGAGCCACTGCACCTAGCCTACTACATTTTCTTGATCCACTCATTAGTGGATGGACATTTAGGTTGGTTCCATAGTTTTGCAATTGTGAATTGTGCTACAATAAACATATGCATACAAGTGTATTTTTGATATAATTACTTCTTTTTCTTTGGGTAGATATGCAGTAGTGGGATCGCTTCATTGAATGGTAGATCTACTACTTTTAGTTCTTTAAGAATTCTCCATACTATTTTCCATAGAGGTTGTACTAATTTACATTGTCACCAGCAGTGTTTAAGCATTCCCTCTTCACCACATCCTCATCAACATCTCTTATTTTTTGACTTTTTAATGGCCTTTCTTATTAGGGGTAAGGTGGTATCAGATTGTGGTTTTAATTTGCATTTTCCTGATGATTAGTGATGTTGAGTATTTTTTCATGTTTTTTGGCCATTTGTGTATCTTCTTTTGAGAAATGTCTATCCATGTCATTTGCCCAGTTTTTGATGGGACTTTTTTTTTTTGCTGATTTGTTTGAGTTCCTTGTATATTCTGGATATTGGACCTTTGTTGGATGCATAGTTTGCAAATATTTTCTTTCATTGTATTCATTGTCTGTTTACTCTGATTATTACTTTTGCTGTGCAGAAACTTTTTAGTTTAATTAGGTCCCATTTATTTATTTTTGTTTTTGTTGCATTTGCTTTTGAGGTCATATCTGTTGGGAACACGCCCCAAAATCTGGCTATAAACTGGTGCCAAAACTGGCCATAAACAAAATCTCTGCAGCACTGTGACATGCTCATGATGACCTTGACACCCACGCTAGAAGGTTGTTGGTTTACCGGAATGAGGGCAAGGAACACCTGGCCCACCCAGAGCAGAAAACCACTTAAGGCATTCTTAAACAACAAGCAATAGCATGAGCAATCTGTGCCTTAAGGACATGTTCATGCTGCAGATAACTAGCCAGAGCCCATCCCTTTACCTTGGCCCATCCCTTTATTTCCCATAAGGAATACTTTTAGTTAATTTATAATCTATAGAAACAATGCTTATCACTGGCTTTCTGTCAGTAAATATGTGGGTAAATCTCTGTTCAAGGCTCTCAGCTCTGAAGGCTGTGAGACCCCTGATTTCCCACTCCACAATCTATATTTCTGTATGTGTGTCTTTAATTCCTTTAGCGCCGCTGGGTTAGGGTCTCCCCGACCGAGCTGGTCTTGGCAGGTGGTGCCCATACATGGGGCTTGAACCCAGGTCGAAGGGTTGCCAGAGCGACGGTTGGAGAACGTGGAACTAAGCTGGAGGACACTCCAGTACTCTTAAAGCAATCCCCGTGGTGAGTAAGAAGGGGAGCTTGGAAGCATCAGGGTAACAATGGGACAAGTGTGGGCTCTGGTTCGTTCCACCTTGGAACCTTTTCACACTAATGATGAGGAGGAAGGAAAGTGTAATGAGTAACAGAAGAGGTGACAGAGCAGGTTTGTTTGCCAGCTAAAGCTATAGTGGCAAAGGAGGGAGAGGTTCATCCCTACCCTTCTGCACCCCCTCCTTATTTTGAAGAAAAAGAGTGGCCTGGCCCTCCAGATCTTTCTTTTCCAGAGGATACTGGGTGAAAAGTAGTTGCCCCAGTGACTGTTCGAGCAGAGCCTCGAGCGACTGGTCTCAGTTCTATTCAGGCAGGAATTCAGCAAGCTAGATGAGAGGGTGATTTAGAGGCTTGGCAGTTCCCTGTTAGAATACACCCCCTAGATCAACAGAGAAATATTATAGCTACATTTGAGCCTTTTCCTTTTAAATTCGGGAAACCCATGAGGGGCCCGTCCCTGGCCCTGTTCCAAACTGAGGCATTTCCGGCTCAGGCCATTCCCTCACCTCTGTACAATGTCTGTCCCCCACCACAGCCAGTAGTGCTGCAGTAGATTTTTGCTGCACAAAAGCTGTGAGCCTTCTGCCTGGGGAACTCCCACAAAAAGTTCCAACAGGGGTCTGTGGACCCTTGCTAGCGGGGACGATAGGATTACTTCTAGGAAGGTCTAGTTTAAATTTAAAAGGGGCACAAATACAAACAGGAGTCATTGATTCAGATTACAATGGGGAAATTCAAATTGTTATATCTACTTCTGTTCCCTGGAAAGCAGAGCCAGGAAAGCATATAGCACAGCTCCTGATTGTGCCGTATGTGGAAATGAGGAAAAGTGAAATTAAACTAACAGGAGGATTTGGAAGCACAAATAAACAAGGCAAAGCAGCTTACTGGGTGAATCAAGTTACTGATAAATATCCTATCTGTGAAATAACTATTCAGGGAAAGAAATTTAAAGGTTTGGTAGATACAGGAGTGGACATTTCAATTATTTCTCTACAGCACTGGCCATCCACTTGGCCTGTTCAACCCACTCAATTTAACATAGTTGGAGTTGGTAAAGGCCCTGAAGTATATCCAAGTAGTTATATTTTGCCTTGTGAAGGGCCCGATGAACAACCTGGGACTATTCAACCAATTATAACTTCTATACCTATAAATTTATGGGGAAGAGATTTATTACAATGCTCAGTTAGGATTTCATACAGATGAACAACTGATGACAAAAACAAAAAAAGAGGGAGAAACAGGGATTGCAGGACAGCCCATATATAATTGAATCTAACATTATTAGCTTCAAATTTTTTTTTTTTTTTTTTTTTTACTCATCCTTGTTTCTGTTTATATACAGGATAACAAATTCAGGAACAATGGGAAAGTAATATATGAAACCTTAATAGGAAATACAATAGAGATTACAAAACACTACCATTTGATTTTTTATGCAAATACTTCAGTATTCCAATATTTTTACTCACTTGCTAAATAAAGCACATGACTCGAAATGCTAAATAATTCTGTTAGTCTAAATCTTTTAAAGAATAAAATGTTGGTGAAAAACCAAAATTGTTTAGTAAGGTATGTATGACCTTGTTTATTATCTATCATAGACATGAAGATGATCATAGTTAATACCAATTTAAGCTTTACAGAATACTGTTTTAGGCCCAATATTGATATGTTAAATGAAGGTATCAGAGAATCTTGTATTTATGGCATCAGGTTACAAAGATCTATTCAAAACCATTTTTGTCAAAGTTTAAACACTGGAACAAAAGTCAAATTGTTTCTAAATGAGACACAAAATGATTCTTGCTAATAGTACAAATTTTGTCCCATGGGTAATACTATTGTATTTTTCTTTTTTAAAAAAAATTATTTTGATTTTTATTTTAGATTCAGGGAACACATGGGCAGGTCTGTTAGCTGGGTATACTGTGTGACGTTGAGGTTTGGGGTACAGATGATCCTGTCACCCAGGTAGTGAGCAGAGTCCCCAGTAGGTAGTTTTTCAGCTCTTGCTCCCGCTCCCCAACCTACCTCTCCAGTGTCTGTTATCCCCATGGGTCCTCAGGTATTACTATTTTCAAGTTTTTTTCTTTACATGAAACTACTGAAAGCAAAAGTATGTCATGCTTATAGGTTACTCTGTACATTTATCATTCTATTAATAAACATCTTAACTAATTATGTAGTATATTAAGGCCATAAACCAAGTCATTATCTCCTATCAAAGGACTACTGTTATTCAATCATCTAGAAAATTCATTTTAGGCAGGACTCAGTGGCTCACGTCTGTAATCTTAGCACTTTGGGAGGCTGAGGTGGGTGGATCATGAAGTCAGGAGTTCGAGACCATCCTGACCATCATGGTGAAACCCCATCTCTACTAAAAATACAAAAATTAGCTGGGCGTGATGGTGTGTGCCTGTAATCCCAGCTACTCAGGAGGCTGAGGCAGGTGAATCGCTTGAACCCAGGAGGCAGAGGTTGCAGTGAGCTGAAATTGTGCCATTGCACTCCAGCCTGGGTGACAGAGAGAAACTCTGTCTTAAAAAAAAAAAAATTCATTTTAATGGGTTATGTTACAGGGTTGAGGTCAGCCTACAGACACAAAATAGGTTAACTGAAATTTTTTTTTTGTATCAGGTTTTAATTTTTTCATTGGAACAGGATTTGGGGGTGGGGATACTAAATGTGGCAGGGTTCAACAAATTTACATTTTATCAAAATAAGGTTCTTAAAGAATACAATGATAGCATATGCTTTAACTCTTATAGCACAAACCCACATATTAATTGATGGTCACAGAAAAATACTGTAATGGTTTAAACAAAAGTTTTAAAATACATCAATGACACAAGTTTCAAACAAAATGCAGTGATCAAAATACTTAACTGTCCTTTCATCAAGCTTTTACAAACAATCAGTCTTCGCTGTCTGAGCAAATCAGTTTTAGTTTCTTCATGGTCCTCTATCTGTCTTTTAACATGACACTTGTCCGGTTGTTGAATTTATAATGCAATAGTATTTTAGACCAGTTTCCCTCTCCATGTTTCCTCATGCCAGATCTCAAATTCTTGTCTTCTTCCCAAAGCCATGCCTGTCTTTTTCTAGCTCACTGTTTTTCAGGAGTTACCGGTTGACTCTTTGAAACATGTATTCTGCTTTCAGTGGCTCTTCTGCTTTCTTTTTTCTTTTTTGTACTTTGAAGAGTTCCTACTCTTCTTTCTTTCTTATTAAGGTCTTGTTGCTGAGTTCCATGTTGCAACTTAGATAGGAAAAGATTCTTGTGAGACCTTTTTCTTGTATCCAAATTAGCTTCAGTTTCCATTTCAACATCATTACCATTAGGTTTATCTTGAGAAGTTATTGTTCTTGTTCTTTTACTTTCTACTACTTTTGCTGCTGCCTTCATTAGAAAGGTTGATGATTTTTCACTTAGCACATAATTCACATAACTCTTAATTTTCTCCATCATGTGGTTGTAGCTGAAGTGTTGAAAAAAGGAATGAAATGTATCTTTCTGAGAGATTATCATAAGCAATTTGCTTTTGAGAGGCATATAAGAATTTGGATCACCAAATATTCTTTCAAAGACTTCTTCTGCTTCTGTAAAGTTGCCATTTTCCATACAAACAGCTATAGCCTGAATTTTAATTAAATTCTGTATTTCTTCGTGAAGTTGTCATGTTCCTTTTCAATTGAACCCCAAATCATCAGGGCTGATTCCAAGGGTGTAATTCGTTCATCATTTTCAAACTGTGCATCAAGGGTTTTTCCTGCTGCAATTCTTGTCAAAAACTGACATACGTATATCGTTCTCAGCTGGTAAGCTGTTAGACTGGATAGTCCATGAATAATAGCCTCTGTGCTGTTGAGGGTCCAGCGGAAGTCCTCGGGGTGGTCGTCGCAGAAAGCTTGGCAAAGAGAGAGGCAGAGGAAATCGAGCATCTAGCCAGCAGCCACAGCCTTGGCCTCGGCCACCAGGCCCACGTCCTCCTCCTCCTCCTCGGGGGCCCCCACCTGCACCTGGCACTCGAGCAGTTCCTGGCACTTGAACTGCGCCTCATCGTTTCTCTCTGTTTCTGCCATCTGCTCCTCAGTAGGGTCGGCATCCCTACCATCCGCACAGCCCCGTGGGCTCGGGGTCCAGCTTTAAATTTTTTGAGCCTGCCTAAAGGCCAGATGTTAGCAGCAGCTGAACAGCATCTACAGAAACCAGCTGCAAAGACAGAAGCAGAACAACTGGTTTGGTGGAGATATCCAATACCAAAAAGTTGAGAAATAGGTAAAATAATAACTTGGGGTAGAGGTTATGCTTATGTTTCTCTAGGCCAAAATCAACACTGATTTGGATACCATCAGGACACCTGAAACCTTATCATGAGCCAGATGCTGAGGAAGAGATTCTGGGAGGATGCCGAGGACCCCCCAGTTGCAGTCATGTCAAGACTGATGCTGAGGAGGACCCCAACTGTCATGAGCAACATCCATCGAACACAGCCATCCACCTGGGAACAGATCAAGAAGCTGTCACAGATGGTGGAAGAAAACCTGAGGAAAGCGGGACAACCAGTCACAATGAGTAATTTAATGGTAGCTATGATAGCAGTGATCACCATTGCCGTGAGTATTCCTTCAACAAGGGCTGACACAGAGATCAGTTATACTTATTGGGCATATTTGTCAATCTTGGCTGGTAATAATGCCTGGATATAATCACTTTATGACACAGTTACACGTGCTTTCTGATCTCAATATTTACCATAATAAATATGCTCCTATAATTGAGGCATACCGCCCTCAAAAATCTATTTGTAAACAAAATTGAACCTGGCCAGAAAAAATGAACATACTTTTTTAAGAAGATTGCATTGCATAACAGGCAGAGGTGCTGCACAACGATTCCTATGGAATCATTATTGATTGGTCCCCTAAGGGGATGTTTAGCTTGAATTGTACCTCTCAGTCTACATGTCACAGCCACACTGTGTTCAACTGGTCTGAACAAAATGGCCAGATGGTACAAATGGTAAGATATATGGCAAGAGTTCTTATTATCTGGAACCATGGCAGTATAGTGGCACCTCAACCTCAAATGATATGGCCCATTGTAGGAGCTAAACATAAGGATTTGTGGCAACTATTAATAGCTCTTAATAAGATCAAAATTTGGGAAAGAATAAAAAAGCATCTAAAAGGACACTCTGCAAACTTGTCTTTGGATATTGCAAAAAAAAGAAAAATATTTAAAGCATCCCAGGCACACCTGACCTTAATGCCAGAACTGGAGTGCTCGAAGGAGCTACAGACAGATTAGCAGCTAGTAACCCATTAAAATGGATAAAAACACTTAGAAGCTCTGTGATTTCAATGATTGTGCTTTTAATCTATGTTGTTTGTCTTTATATAGTCTGCAGATGCGGATCCTGACTCCTGTGAGAAGTAGCTCAACTTGACAAAGCTGCCTTTGCTTTTATCGCTTTGCAAAACAAAGAAGGGAGACAAGTTGGGAACAGGCCCCAAAATCTGGTCATAAACTGGCCCCAAAACTGGTCATAAACAAAATCTCTGCAGCACCGTGACATGCTTGTGATAGCCTGATGCCCACGCTGGAAGGCTGTCAGTTTACCGCAATGAGGGCAAGGAACACCTGGCCCACCCAGGGCGGAAAACCACTTAAGGCATTCTTAAACCAGAAACAATAGCATAAGCAATCTGTGCCTTAAGGACATGTTCATGATGCAGATAACTAGCCAGAGCCCATCCCTTTACCTCGGCCCATCCCTTTATTTGACATAAGGAATACTTTTAGTTAATCTATAGAAACAATGCTTATCACTGGCTTGCTGTCAATAAATATGTAAGTAAATCTCTGTTCAAGGCTCTCAGCTCTGAAGGCTGTGAGACCCCTGATTTCCCACTCCACAACCTATATTTCTGTGTGTGTGTCTTTAATTCCTGTAGCACCACTGGGTTAGGGTCTCCCTGACCAAGCTGGTCTCAACACATATTCATAAATTATTTGCCTGAGCCAATGTCCAGAAGAATTTTTCATAGGTTTTCTACTAGAATTTTAAATGTTTTCACGTCTTAGATTTAAGTATTTGATCCATCTTGGGTTGATTTTTATAAAAGGTGAGATATAGGGATCCAGTGTCATTCTTCTACATGTGGATATCCAGTTTACCCAGCACAATTTATTAAATAGAGTGTCCTTTTCTCAATTTATGTTTTTGTATGCTTTGTTGGAAATCAGTAGGTTGTAGATGTTTGGCTTTATTTCTGGGTTCTCTATTCTATTCCATTTGTGTATCTACTTTTATGCCAGTACTGTGATGTTTTGGTAACTGTAGTCTTGTAGTATAATTTGAAGTCAGGTAATGTTATGGTTCCAGATTGGCTATTTTTGCTAAGGATTGCTTTGGCTATTTGTACTCTTTTGTGGTTCCCTACGAATTTTAGGATTAACTTTTTAAATCTCTAAAAAATAATGTTGGTATTTTGTTAGGAATTACATTGAATCTGTAGATTGCTTTGAGCTGTATTCTCATTTCCACTATATTGATTCTTTCAATCCATGAGCATGGGATGTGGTTTCGTTTGTGTCATCTACGATTTCTTTTAGTACTTTTGTAGTTGTCATTGTAGAGATCTTTTACCTCATTGGTTAAGTATATTCCTAGGTTTTTTTTTTTTTTTTTTTTTTGTAGCTATTGTAACAGGGATTGAGTCCCTGATTTCCTTCTCAGCTTGGTCATTGGTTATAGCAGGGCTACTGATTTGTGTATACTGATTTTGTAACTTGAGACTTTACTGAGTTCGTTTATCAAATATAGTTGTCTTTTGGAGGAGTCTTTAGGTATTTCTACGTATAAAATCCTATCATTGGCAAACAGCAATATTTTCACTCCTTCTTTTCCAATTTGAATACCCTTTATTTCTTTCTCTTGCCCGATTGCTCTGGCTATGACTTTCAGTACTATGTTAAATAGAAGTAGTGAAAGTGGCCATCCTTGACTTGTTCCAGTTCTCAGTGGGAATGCTTTCAACTTTTCCTGATTTACTATGATAAAGTCTGTGGGTTTGTCATATATGGCTTTTATTATTTTGAGGTATGTCCCTTCTATACTTAGTTTGTTAAGGATTTTTATCTTACAGTTATGCTGGAATTTATTGAATGCTTTCTCTGAATCTATTAAGATGATCATATGGTTTTTGTTTTAATTCTGTTTATGTGATGTATCACATTTATTGACTGACTTGTGTTAAACCATTCCTGCATCCCTAGGATGAAACCCACTTTATCATAGTGTATTATCTTTTTTGAGGTGCTGTTGGATTCAGTTTGCTAGTATTTTTGTGAGGTTGTTTGCATCTGTGTTCATCAGGGATATTGGTCTGTCATTTTTGTTGTTGTTGTTTTTGTGTCCTTTACTGGTTTTTGTATCAGGGTGATACTGGTTTCATCAAATGAGTTAGGGAAGTTTCCCTGTTAATCTTTTGTAATAGTTTCAGTAGGATTGGTACCAATTCTTCTTTGAATGTCTGGTATAATTCAGCTGTGAATCATCTGGAACTGGGCTTTATTTTTGGCAATTTTTAACTTACTGATTCAGTCTTGCTGCTTGTTAATGGTCTGTTCAGGGTATATGTTTCTTCCTGATTTAATCTGGGAAGGCCATATGTTTCAAGGAATTTATTTGTTTCCTCTAGATTTTCTAGTTTATGTGCATAGAGGTGTTCACAGTAGTTTCAAATGATCTTTTGTATTTCTTTGGTGTCAGTTTTAATGTCTCCATTTTCATTTCTAATTGAGCTTATTTGAATCTTCTCTCTTCTTTTCTTAGTTAATCTACCTAATGGTCTATCAATTTTTTTAATCTTTCCAAATAATCAAGTTTTCATTTCGTTGATCTTTTTGATTTCATTTTATTTTTGTTTCAGTGTCATTAGTTGTGTTCTGATCTTTGTTATTTCTTTTCTTCTGCTAGCTTTTAGTTTGGTTTGTTCTTGTTTTTCTAGTTCCTTGAGGTGTGACCTTAGGTCGTCAATTTGTGACATTTCAGACTTTTTAATGTAGGCATTTAGTACTATAGACTTTCCTCTTAGCACTGCTTTTGCTGTAACTCAGGGATTTTGATAAGTTGTGTCATTATTATTAATCATTTTGAATAATATTTAAATTTCCATCTTGATTCCATTGTTAACCCAAAAGTCAGTCAGGAGCAGATTGTTTAATTTTCATGTATTTGTATAGTTTTGAGGGTTCCTTTCAGAGTGGATTGCTAGTTTTATTCCACTGTGGTCTGAAAAGTTACTGGGTATGATTTCAGTTTATTAAAATGTTTTGAGACTTGTGGCCTATTATATGCTCTATTTTGGACAATGTTTTATGTGCTGATGAAAATAAAGTATATTCTGTTGTTCTTGGGTAGAAGTTCTGTAAATATCTGTTAGGTCCATTTGTTCTGGAGTGCAGCTTAAATTCAGTGTTTCTTTGTTGACTTTCTGCCTTGAGGATCTGTCCGGTGCTGTCAGTGGAGTGCTGAAGTTCCCCACTATTATTGTGCTGCTGTCTATGTCTTTTCTTAGGACTAGTAGTAATTGTTTTATGAATCTAGGAGCTCCAGAGTTAGGTGCATGTATATTTAGGATTGTAATTTTTTTTGTGGGATCGATCCCTTTATCATTTCATCATGACTTTCCTTGTATTTTTTTATTGTTGATGCTTTAAAGTTTGTTTTATCTGATATAAGAATAGATACTCCTGCTCTCTTTTGGTTTCCATTTGTATTTAGTATATATTCTATCCCTTGTACCTTGAGTCTATATGAGTCCTTACATATTAGGCAAGTCTCTTGAAGGTAGCATACATTTGGTTTGTGATTTTTAAACTCTATTCTGCCTATCTGTTATCTTTTAAGTGGAGCATTTAGGCCATTTATATTCAAGGTTAATGTTGGAGTGTGAGGTGCTGTTCTATTCATCATATTAGTTGATACCTATGCTTTGTTTTCTTCATTGTGTTATTGTTTCATAGGCCCTGTGAGTTTTATGCTTTCAAGAGGTTCTATTCTGTTGGATATTGACCTTTTGTTTCAAGATTTAGAACTAATTTTAGCATTTCTTGTAGAGCTGGTCTGGTAGTGATAAATTCTCTCAGCGTTTGTCAGAAAAAGACTATTTATCTTCCATTTATGAAACTTAGTTTTGCTGGATACAAAATTCTTGACTGACAGTCATTCTGTTTAAGGAGGCTAAAGATAGGACCCCATTCCCTTCTGGCTTGTAAAGTTTCTGCTTAGAAGCCTGCTGTTAGTCTGATAGGTTTTCCTTCTTAGGTTACCTGATGCTTTTATCTCACTTCTCTTTGAGTTTAGAAAGCCTAATGACTGTTTGCCTTGGTGATTCCCTTTTTGCAATGAATCTCTCAGGATTTCTCTCAGGCTTCTTGTATTTGGATATCTAAATCTCTATCAAGGTCCGGGAGCTTTTCCTCAATTATTCCCTAAAATAAGTTTTCCAAACTTTTTGCTCCCTTTTCTCCCTCAGGAATACCATTCCTTTTTAGGTTTGGCCCTTTTACACAATCCCATGTTTTTTGGAGACTTTGTTCATTTATTTTGATATTTAAAAAAATTGTCTGATTGAGTTAATTCAAAAGCCTTGTCTTTGAACTGTGAAATTCGTTCTTCTACCACGTCTAGTGTATTCTTAAAACTTTCCACTATATTTTGTAATTCCCTAAATGTGTAATTCATTTGCAAAAGTTCTGATTGTTTTTTCTTTAAAATATCCATCTTTTAGAAAATTTTTCATTCACATTCTGAATTTTTTTTAACATTTCTTCATATTGGTTTTTACATTTCTTTCGTATCTCCTTGAGTAGCTTAACAATCAACCTTTTGAATTTTTTATCTGGTTTTTCAATGATTTCTTCTTGGTTTGGATCCATTCTTGGAGAGTTAGTGTGAATTTTTGAGGGTGTTATAGAACCCTATTTTGCCACATTGCCAAAATTACTTTTTTGGTTCCTTCTAATTTGGCTAGATTATTTTTTCTAATTATTCTTGAATTGATTTTTTATTAAACTGTGTTTTAAAAATTTCTTTCCCCCCTTAAGGATTTGAGTTTAATGTTTACAGTTTATTGTAGCCTATTCCGTTTTTGGTGCTTTCAAGGCTGAAGACTCTGTATGAGTTCCTTGGTTATAGAGAGTCTTTGTATGTTAACTTCCCCAGATGCTTGTTTTAGTAGCAGTGTGCTTGGTATATGAGTAAGTTCACTGTTTCCTGTGGGGTTGGAGTGGCAGAGGTATCTTTTGAAACTTGTCTCTTTCCCCTGTAGTCCGCACTTTTTTATGTATTTATTTTTCTTCTGTATTTTATTTATTGGGTTGAATAGTTTACGCTTCAGGTCAGTAGAGGGGGTGTCCCCAGATAGAAACTGGCTGTGGCTAAAACAGGTGGATAAATAGAATACCCCATGTTGGGAAGAGGTCCCAGCCTTGAAAACAGTGGTTGGAGGAGCTCTCAGTGTTAATGCACTAAGGTCTTATCAGGAGGAAGTGTGGGAGCCATGTCAGCTCCCCTGCTAGGCTAGCCAGAAAGCAATCCCATTGCCAGTCACACTCCTGACTCAGTGTTTCAGCTATTCAGATCAGACAGGTACCTCTTTTTATCTGAAAGAATATTGATAGTCCAAGTAGAGAAGTATTGTGACTCTACTCCTCATGTAAGCCTGAACCTGGAGGGCACTACTTCTGTGGGGATACAGTCACCTTGAAGTGTTCCAGAAAGGCTGTCTATAGATGCACCCATGCTGAGCTCCCATGGTGGAAGCCCAAGCTTTGTCTTCAATGGTGGACGAGTGGGAAAAGAAGTCCCCTTCTCCAAAACCCTTCACAAGCACCAGGGCTGCCTGACTGTTAAGGTAAAGCCACAGACTCTCCCTGCTGAGCCCAGCACCTTACCTGTGCCTCTGCTGAAGGAAACTTCCCACAAGTAGAAATAGTAGAAATTTCTGGAATGCAAGGCCTTCCATCTGATTTTTTTTTTTTTTTTTTGTCCTACAAGGGTGCTACTTTGATGTGGTACGCTGCCACTTCCCCTAGGAGTAGGAGTCCCTGAGAGCCAGACTACTCTGAGTGCTGCCGCTTCTCTGGGTCTAGCTGCGCAGTGGAGCTGACACATTCCAGGCTGGTGCTGGGGAATGTCTGCAAGGGATCCAGTGATATGGCCTGCCTTCAAGTCTCCCAGCAGTGGGTACCAACACCAGCACTGATGGGGGTGACATGGGAGTGATGTCCACTCTTTGAGATTCCTCGGTTATAAATAGCCTAAGTATGACAGCTTTCTGTAATGCCAGTTGCAGTAGTAATGATCTGGTCATGTGGACAGACTCAGGACCTCCTGGTTAGCCAGGGTGCTCCAGGCAGTGGTGATAGCTGAGGTCACACACAAGTTTTTTCCTTTCTAGACACTGTTATTCTACCTGGAGATGCTGTAGTGGACTGTATTGGTTGGCCTCCAGCCAAGAGATGGCGATTGCAAGAGAGCACCAGCTGTGGTGGTAGTGGTGGGATTTGTGCTTGCTTTACATTACCCAGAGGAGGTACTTTGGTGTCTCAGGCAATGGTGGGACCATAGAGCTCCCAAAAGTTTCTGCATTTTGTGTTAAGCTGGTGGAGGGGCAAAAGCAGGTGTAGGCTACATCAGACTGGTCTGTGCTCTGTCTTCCACATGCTGGGCAAGCAGTGGACCTCACAGAATATGTAGACAAATTGGTACACTGTGGTTGTAAAAGTTCCAAGTATGCAAAACAATCTTATTAGTTAGAACATTCCAAGACCTGAATTCCCAGTAGCTGGACAAGGACCATTCATGACAATAGACCCTTCTGAAAATGTACAAGTTTGAGCAACTCACACCTGCTGAGTCAACTGTTTCCTGTACAGTCTACCTTCCTGGCCCTAGGCTCAGGCTCTCTTAAAGGAAAACTATTGTATTTTATAATAGATATATTAATAATATTAGCATGAGAATGTCCAACATTTGGAGGAGCTGGTGCAAGATATAGACCTGAAGAAGCAATTAATTCATTGATAAAGCCATTGTATACATCTTCATATTTTCTTCATATTTTTGTAGTAATTTGATTGCTTCTTCCCTTGGTCTAATGATATTTGTGCTTTATGATAAACTTACCTACAGTTATTTAGCATATTAATTAGCTGGTGGTTAACTAGATTTAGTTCCTCCTCAAGCCAATAATTTTTCACTGATATCAGATCCTGAGGAAGCTTTAATTAAATTTCACAATACATATAATTACCATTATCTGTATTATATGACTTATTAACATAAGATAATAGAACCTTACCAGCAATGCTAATGTTATACCATATCGTGCAATGGTAGTAGTACAGTTCTGTTTCATTCCGCAAGTCAGTAAGAGTTATTATACCTTACCCAACATAATTGGCTCTTGACCACTTAGCAGATGTTCTTAGGGACAGATGTCATCACAAGGGACCAGGATTCCTTTATTTCCAGGTTCCAAGTAAGATGGTAACTGATGGCTTTAACACAGACTGGGTGGATTTAACAGCAGAAATTTATTTTCTCATAGTTCTGGAGGCTAGAAGTCCAATATTAAGGTGTTGACAGGCTTAGTGTCTTCTGAGATCTCTCTTTGGCTTGCAGGTACCCACCTTCTTGGTTGTCCTTACAGGATCTTTCCTCTGTGTATGTGACTCTGGTTTTTCTTTGTATATTCAAATTTTCTCTTCATATAAGGACACCAGTCAGATTGGATTAGGGCCCATCCTAAAAGGCCTCATTTTTACTAAATCACCTCTTTAAAGGCCCTATTTCCAAATATAGTCACATTCTGAGGTACTAGGAGTTAGGGCTTCAACATAGGAATTTTGGGCAGGGACACAATTCAGCCCATTAATATATGAAGACAAAACTAGTCATATTGTCATGATTTTACTGAAATGTTCCATTGTATACTGTTATGTACCATCTCTTTCTCATGGTAAGTCTGTGTAATTCACAATGGTTCGTATTTCTGTGAACTGCATTACAGGGTACAACTTATTTTGAACTATTCTTGGAGTGAGGGCAGGCAGAGTATACCAATGTAAATTACTCTTAACCTACTAATTTGCTATCTTTATGAATTTAGCTATTCTGAACATTTGGTATAAATGGAATCATGTAATATTTGATCTATTTCAGTTAATTTTCATGTATGATATAAGGAAAGAAGGTGACTTTACTCTTTTGCCTGTGGTTATTTAGTTGTCCCAGCACCAGTTGTTGAAAAGACCTTTCATTCTCCATTAAATTGTCTTAGCACCCTTGTCAAGAATCAGTTGTCCACAAATGTAAGGGTTTATTGCTGGATTCTCAATTTTATTTTATTGCTCTATCTATTGTTATGCCAGTTTTGATTGCTGTAGTTTTGTAGTAAGTTTTTAAATCAGGGGCTGTGAGTCCTCCTGCTTAGTTTTTCTTTATCAGGATTGTTTTGGCTATTTGGGCCTTGAAATTCATTATTAATTTTAGGATGAACGTTTCAATTTCTACAAAATGGGTCATTTGGATTTTGATAGGGATTGCATTGAATCTGTAAGTCATTTTGAGTAGTATTGACATCTTAACAGTAAGTCTTTCAGTCTATAAACATGGAATGCCTTTTTATTTAGGTCTTTAATTTATTTCAATAATGCTTTGTAGTTTTCAGTGTACAAGCCTTGCACCTCCTGTGTTAAATTTATTCCTAAATATTTTCTTCTTTTTGATGCTATTGTAAATAGAATTGTTTTCTTCATTTCATTTTGTTATTGCTAGTATAGATGTAGCATGCTTTTGTGTGTTGATTTTGTATCCTGCAACTTTGCTGAATTCATTTATTAGCTTTACCTATTTTTTTAGGTGTGTGTATTCTTTAGGATTTTCCACATATAAGATCATGTCATTAACATATAGAGATAGTTTTACTTCTTCCTTTCCAATTTGGATGCTTTCTGTTTCTTTTCTAATTGATGTAGCTAGAACTTCCATTACAATGTTTAATAAAATTGGTGAAAGCAAACAGCCTTGTACTGTTACAGGTCTTAGAGAAAACAATTCAGACTCTCACCATTGAGTATCATTATAAAATGTACCTCTTCATCTCTATTAACATGTTTTGTTTAAAGCCTACTTTGGCTGATAATAGTATAGTCTCTCCAGTTTTCTTATGGTTTATCTTTGTGTGATATACATTTTTCCATCGTTTTACTTTCTATCCACTTTTATCTTTGAACCTGAAGTATCTCTCCTTAGATAAGATATGGTTGGATATTATTTCATCCATTCTTGCAATCTCTGACTTTTGATTGGATTGATTAATCCATTCACATTTAATATTATTATTAATATAGTTGGATTTGTGTCTGCAAATTTACTTTTTCTTTTCTGCATATGTTGTGCCTTTCTTGTTCCTCTGTTCCCTTTTGTCTACTTTCTTTTGCATTAAGTGAATATTTTATAACGTTAGAATTTATTCTATTTTTTACTACATTTTTTGTTAGTTTCTTGTTGGTTACTTTAGACTCTCCCTATACATCTCAACTTACCAGAATCTGCTAAATATTCTATTAGAGATAGGAAAAGCCAGGTTTTTTCTACTCTCACACACTTAACACACATGTATGATACCAGATGTGTAGGAATTTCTCTCCACACACCAAGCAATCAGTTGTCCAGCATACACCAGCACACACATCAATTCAATTCAATTCTAACACTATCAACCTGGAGATAATGTCAGATCTCACAGGTTAAGTGCTCAGTCTCACAAGACTGCCTCTTACTTCACATGCCAGTGACATGCCCAAGTGGTTTTACCTGTGTTTATGACCAACCAGCTATATCATATTTTTTATACAAAATTTTAATTTGTAATTTTTGTGGGTACATAGTAGGTATATACATTTATGGGGTACATGAGATGTTTTGATATAGGTGTGATGCATAATAATCACATCATGGAGAATGGGGTATCCACCCCCTTAACCATTTATCTTTTGTGTTACAAACAATCCAATTATACTCTTTTAGATATTTAAAAATGTACACTAAAGTAATTATTGACTATAGTCACCCTGTCGTGCTATCAAATAGTGGGCCTTATTCATTCTTTCTGACTATAATTTTACACCCATTAAACATCATCAAATCCCCTCACCAGCCCCACTGCCTTTCCCAGCCTCTGCTAACTAACCTTTTACTCCCTATCTCCACGGTACAACTCTATTGATTTTAGATCCCACAAATAAGTGAGAACATACAAAGTTTGTCTTTCTGTGCCTGGCTCATTTAACTTAATGACCTCCAGTTCCATCCATGTTGTTGCAAATGACTAGATCTCATTCATTTTCATGGCTTAATAGTAGTTCATTTTGTATATGTACTTTTCTTAACTTTTATTTTAAGTTCGGGGGTACAAGTATAGGTTTGTTACATAGGTAAACTTATGTCATAGGAATTTGTTGTACAGATTATTTCATCACCCAGGTATTAAGCCTAGTACCCATTAGTTATTTATCCTAATCCTCTCCTTCTTCCCACCCGCCACCTCCTGAAAGGCCCCAGTGTTGTTCCCCTCTACGTGTCCATGTGTTCTCATCATTTAGCTCCCACTTAAAAGTGAGAACATGTGTTATTTGGTTTTCTATTCCTGTGTTAGTTTGCTAAGGATAATGGCCTTTAGTTCCATCCACATCTCTGCAAAGGATATTATCTCATTATTTCTTATGGCTACATAGTATTCCATGGTGCATATGTACCACATTTTCTTTATTCTATTATTGATGGGCAGTTAGGTTGACTCCATGTCTTTGCTATTGTGAATAGTGCTGCAATGAACATACACGTGCATGTGTCTTTATAATAGAATTATGTATATTCCTTTGGGTATATACCCAGTAATGGGATTGCTATGTTGAATGGTATTTTTGTCTTTAGGTCTTTGAGGAATCACCACACTGTCTTCCACAATTGCTGAAATAATTTACATTCCCACCAATGGTGTGTAAGCATTCCTTTTATGCCACAACCTTGCCAGCATCTGTTATATTCCGACATTTTAATAACAGCTATTCTGACTGGTGTGAGATGGTATCTCATTGTGGTCTTGCTTTGCATTTCTCTAATGATCAGTGACGTTGAGCTTTTTTTTTTTTTTTTTTTTTTTTTTTTTTTTTTTTAAGACGGAGTCTCGCTGTCACCCAGGCTGGAGTGCAGTGGTGTGATCTCTGCTCACTGCAGGCTCCGCCCCCCCAGTTCACACCATTCTCCTCCCTCAGCCTCCTGAGTAGCTGGGACTACAGGCGCCCACCACCTCACCCAGCTAAATTTTTGTATTTTTAGTAGAGATGGGGTTTCACCATGTTAGCCAGGATGGTCTTTTTTTTTTTTTTTCTTTTATTATTATTATTATTATTATTATTATTATACATTAGGTTTTATGGTACATGTGCGCAATGTGCAGGTAAGTTACATATGTATACATGTGCCATGCTGGTGCGCTGCACCCACCAACTCGTCATCTAGCATTAGGTATATCTCTCAATGCTATCCCTCCCCACTCCCCCCACCCCACAACAGTCCCCGAAGTGTGATGTTCCCCTTCCTGTGTCCACGTGTTCTCATTGTTCAATTCCCACCTATGAGTGAGAATATGCGGTGTTTGGTTTTTTGTTCTTGCGATAGTTTACTGAGAATGATGATTTCCAATTTCATCCATGTCCCTACAAAGGACATGAACTCATCATTTTTTATGGCTGCATAGTATTCCATGGTGTATATGTGCCACATTTTCTTAATCCAGTCTATCGTTGTTGGACATTTGGGTTGGTTCCAAGTCTTTGCTATTGTGAATAATGCCGCAATAAACATATGTGTGCATGTGTCTTTATAGCAGCATGATTTATAGTCCTTTGGGTATATACCCAGTAATGGGATGGCTGGGTCGACTGGAATTTCTAGTTCTAGATCCCTGAGGAATCGCCACACTGACTTCCACAAGAGTTGAACTAGTTTACAATCCCACCAACAGTGTAAAAGTGTTCCTATTTCTCCACATCCTCTCCAGCACCTGTTGTTTCCTGACTTTTTAATGATTGCCATTCTAACTGGTGTGAGATGGTATCTCATTGTGGTTTTGATTTGCATTTCTCTGATGGCCAGTGATGGTGAGCATTTTTTCATGTGTTTTTTGGCTGCATAAATGTCTTCTTTTGAGAAGTGTCTGTTCATGTCCTTCACCCACTTTTTGATGGGGTTGTTTTTTTCTTGTAAATTTGTTGGAGTTCATTGTAGATTCTGGATACTAGCCCTTTGTCAAATGAGTAGGTTGCGAAAATTTTCTCCCATTTTGTAGGTTGCCTGTTCACTCTGATGGTAGTTTCTTTTGTTGTGCAGAAGCTCTTGAGTTTAATTAGATCCCATTTGTCAATTTTGGCTTTTGTTGCCATTGCTTTTGGTGTTTTAGACATGAAGTCCTTGCCCATGCCTATGTCCTGAATGGTAATGCCTAGGTTTTCTTCTAGGGTTTTTATGGTTTCAGGTCTAACATTTAAGTCTTTAATCCATCTTGAATTGATTTTTGTATAAGGTGTAAGGAAGGGATCCAGTTTCAGCTTTCTACATATGGCTAGCCAGTTTTCCCAGCACCATTTATTAAATAGGGAATCCTTTCCCCATTTCTTGTTTTTGTCAGGTTTGTCAAAGATCAGATACTTGTAGATATGTGGCATTATTTCTGACGGCTCTGTTCTGTTCCATTGATCTATATCTCTGTTTTGGTACCAGTAACATGCTGTTTTGGTTACTGTAGCCTTGTAGTATAGTTTGAAGTCAGGTAGCTTGATGCCTCCAGCTTTGTTCTTTTGACTTAGGATTGACTTGGTGATGCGGGCTCTTTTTTGGTTCCATATGAACTTTAAAGTAGTTTTTTCCAATTCTGTGAAGAAAGTCATTGGTAGCTTGATGGGGATGGCATTGAATCTGTAAATTACCTTGGGAAGGATGGCCATTTTCATGATATTGATTCTTCCTACCCATGAGCATGGAATGTTCTTCCATTTGTTTGTATCCTCTATTATTTCCTTGAGCAGTGGTTTGTAGTTCTGCTTGAAGAGGTCTTTCACATCCCTTGTAAGTTGGATTCCTAGGTATTTTATTCTCTTTGAAGCAATTGTGAATGGGAGTTCACTCATGATTTGGCTCTCTGTCTGTCTGTTATTGATGTATAAGAATGCTTGTGATTTTTGCACATTGATTTTGTATCCTGAGACTTTGCTGAAGTTGCTTATCAGCTTAAGGAGATTTTGGGCTGAGACAATGGGGTTTTCTAGATATACTATCATGTCATCTGCAAACAGGGACAATTTGACTTCCTCTTTTCCTAATTGAATACCCTTGATTTCCTTCTCCTGCCTAATTGCCCTGGCCAGAACTTCCAACACTACGTTGAATAGAAGTGGTGAGAGAGGGCATCCCTGTCTTGTGCCAGTTTTCAAAGGGAATGCTTCCAGTTTTTGCCCATTCAGTATGATATTGGCTGTGGGTTTGTCATAAATAGCTCTTATTATTTTGAGATACGTCCCATCAATTCCTAATTTATTGAGAGTTTTTAGCATGAAGCGTTGTTGAATTTTGTCAAAGGCCTTTTCTGCATCTATTGAGATAATCATGTGGTTTTTGTCTTTGGTTCTGTTTATATGCTGGATTACATTTATTGATTTGCGTATATTGAACCAGCCTTGCATCCCAGGGATGAAGCCCACTCGATCATGGTGGATAAGCTTTTTGATGTGCTGCTGGATTCTGTTTGCCAGTATTTTATTGAGGATTTTTGCATCAATGTTCATCAAGGATATTGGTCTAAAATTCTCTTTTTTGGTTGTGTCTCTGCCAGGCTTTGGTATCAGGATGATGCTGGCCTCATAAAATGAGTTAGGGAGGATTCCCTCTTTTTCTATTGATTGGAATAGTTTCAGAAGGAATGGTACCAGCTCCTCCTTGTACCTCTGATAGAATTCGGCTGTGAACCCATCTGGTCCTGGACTTTTTTTGGTTGGTAAGCTATTGATTATTGCCACAATTTCAGCTCCTGTTATTGGTCTATTCAGAGATTCAACTTCTTCCTGGTTTAGTCTTGGGAGGGTGTATGTGTTGAGGAATTTATCCATTTCTTCTAGATTTTCTAGTTTATTTGCATAGAGGTGTTTGTAATATTCTCTGATGGTAGTTTGTATTTCTGTGGGATCGGTGGTGATATCCCCTTTATCATTTTTTATTGCATCTATTTGATTCTTCTCTCTTTTTTTCTTTATTAATCTTGCTAGCAGTCTATCAATTTTGTTGATCCTTTCAAAAAACCAGCTCCTGGATTCATTTATTTTTTGAAGGGATTTTGTGTCTCCATTTCCTTCAGTTCTGCTCTGATTTTAGTTATTTCTTGCCTTCTGCTAGCTTTTGAATGTGTTTGTCCTTGCTTTTCTAGTTCTTTTAATTGTGATGTTAGGGTGTCAATTTTGGATCTTTCCTGCTTTCTCTTGTGGGCATTTAGTGCTATAAATTTCCCTCTACACACTGCTTTGAATGCATCCCAGAGATTGTGGTATGTTGTGTCTTGGTTCTCGTTGGTTTCAAAGAACATCTTTATTTCTGCCTTCATTTCGTTATGTACCCAGTAGTCATTCAGGAGCAGGTTGTTCAGTTTCCACGTAGTTGAGCGGTTTTGAGTGAGATTCTTAATCCTGAGTTCTAGCTTGATTGCACTGTGATCTGAGAGACAGTTTGTTAAAATTTCTGTTCTTTTACATTTATTGAGGAGAGCTTTACTTCCAAGTATATGGTCAATTTTGGAATAGATGTGGTGTGGTTCTGAAAAAAATGTATATTCTGTTGATTTGGGGTGGAGAGTTCTGTAGATGTCTATTAGGTCCGCTTGGTGCAGAGCTGAGTTCAATTCCTGGGTATCCTTGTTGACTTTCTGTCTCGTTGATCTGTCTAATATTGACAGTGGGGTGTTAAAGTCTCCCATTATTAATGTGTGGGAGTCTAAGTCTCTTTGTAGGTCAGTCAGGACTTGCTTTATGAATCTGGGTGCTCCTGTATTGGGTGCATATATATTTAGGATAGTTAGCTCTTCTTGTTGAATTAATCCCTTTACCATTATGCAATGGCCTTCTTTGTCTCTTTTGATCTTTGTTGGTTTAAAGTCTGTTTTACCAGAGACTAGGATTGCAACCCCTGCCTTTTTTTGTTTTCCATTTGCTTGGTAGATCTTCCTCCATCCTTTTATTTTGAGCCTATGTGTGTCTCTGCACGTGAGATGGGTTTCCTGAATACAGCACACTGATGGGTCTTGAGTCTTTATCCAATTTGCCAGTCTGTGTCTTTTAATTGGAGCGTTTAGTCCATTTACATTTAAAGTTAATATTGTTATGTGTGAATTTGATCCTGTCATTATGATGTTAGCTGGATATTTTGCTCGTTAGTTGATGCAGTCTCTTCCTAGTCTCGATGGTCTTTACATTTCGGTATGATTTTGCAGTGGCTGGTACCGGTTATGCCTTTCCATGTTTAGCGCTTCCTTCAGGAGCTCTTTTAGGGCAGGCCTGGTGGTGACAAAATCTCTCAGCATTTGCTTGTCTGTAAAGTATTTTATTTCTCCTTCACTTATGAAGCTTAGTTTGGCAGGATATGAAATTCTGGGTTGAAAATTCTTTTCTTTAAGAATGTTGAATATTGGCCCCCACTCTCTTCTGGCTTGTAGAGTTTCTGCCGAGAGATCCGCTGTTAGTCTGATGGACTTCCCTTTGATGGTAACCCGACCTTTCTCTCTGGCTGCCCTTAACATTTTTTCCTTCATTTCAACTTTGGTGAATCTGACAATTATGTGTCTTGGAGTTGCTCTTCTCGAGGAGTATCTTTGTGGCGTTCTCTGTATTTCCTGAATCTGAATGTTGGCCTGCCTTGCTAGATTGGGGAAGTTCTCCTGGATAATATCCTGCAGAGTGTTTTCCAACTTGTTTCCATTCTCCCCATCACTTTCAGGTACACCAATCAGACATAGATTTGGTGTTTTCACATAGTCCCACATTTCTTGGAGGCTTTGCTCGTTTCTTTTTATTCTTTTTTCTCTAAACTTCCCTTCTCGCTTCATTTCATTCATTTCATCTTCCAGGGCTGATACCCTTTCTTCCATTTGATCGCATCGGCTCCTGAGGCTTCTGCATTCTTCACGTAGTTCTCGAGCCTTGGTTTTCAGCTCCATCAGCTCCTTTAAGCACTTCTCTGTATTGGTTATTCTAGTTATACATTCTTCTAAATTTTTTTCAAAGTTTTCAACTTCTTTGCCTTTGGTTTGAATATCCTCCCGTAGCTCAGAGTAATTTGATCGTCTGAAGCCTTCTTCTCTCAGCTCGTCAAAGTCATTCTCCGTCCAGCTTTGTTCCGTTGCTGGTGAGGAACTGCGTTCCTTTGGAGGAGGAGAGGTACTCTGGTTTTTAGAGTTTCCAGTTTTTCTGCTCTGTTTTTTCCCCATCTTTGTGGTTTTATCTACTTTCGGTCTTTGATGATGGTGATGTACAGATGGGTTTTTGGTGTGGATGTCCTTTCTGTTAGTTTTCCTTCTAACAGACAGAATCCTCAGCTGCAGGTCTGTTGGAGTACCTGGCCGGCCGTGTGAGGTGTCAGTCTGCCCCTGCTGGGGGGTGCCTCCCAATTAGGCTGCTCGGGTGTCAGGGGTCAGGGACCCACTTGAGGAGGCAGTCAGCCCGTTCTCAGATCTCCAGCTGCGTGCTGGGAGAACCACTGCTCTCCTCACAGCTGTCAGACAGGGACATTTAAGTCTGCACAGGTTACTGCTGTCTTTTTGTTTGTGTGTGCCCTGCCCCCAGAGGTGGAGCCTTCAGAGGCAGGCAGGCCTCCTTGAGCTGTGGTGGGCCCCACCCAGTTCAAGCTTCCAGGCTGCTTTGTTAACTAAGCAAGCCTGGGCAATGGCGGGCACCCCTCCCCCAGCCTCGCTGCCGACTTGCTGTTTGATCTCAGACTGCTGTGCTAGCAATCAGCGAGACTCCGTGGGCGTAGGACCCTCTGAGCCAGGTGCGGGCTATACTCTCCTGGGGCACCGTTTCCTAAGCCCATCGGAAAAGCACAGTATTCGGGTAGGAGTGGCCCGATTTTCCAGGTGCTGTCTGTCACCCCTGTAAGGGGAACTCCCTGACCCCTTGCGCTTCCCGAGTGAGGCAATGCCTCGTCCCTGCTTTGGCTGGCGCACGGTGTGCTCACCCACTGACCTGCGCCCACTGTCTGGCACTCCCTAGTGAGATGAACACGGTACCTCAGATGGAAATGCAGAAATCACCTGTCTTCTGCGTAGCTCACACTGGGAGCTGTAGACCGGAGCTGTTCCTATTCGGCCATCGTGGCTCCTCAGCCAGGATGGTCTTGATCTCCTGACCTCGTGATCCACCTGCCTTGGCCTCCCAAAGTGCTGGGATTACAGGTTTGAGCCACCGCGCCCGGCTGCTTTTTTTCATATGATTGTTGGTTGGACATATGTCTTCTTTTGAAAAGTGTCTGTTCATGTCCTTTGCCCACTTTTTAATGGGGTTGTTTGGTTTTTTCCTTGTAAATTTGTTTAAGTTCTTATAGTCGCTGGATATTAGGCTTTTGTCAAATGCATAGTTTCAAAAAATTTTCTCCCATTCGGTTTTCTGTTTACTCTGTTGATAGTTTCTTTTGCTGTGCAGAAACTCTTTAGTTTAATTAGATTTCATTTTTCTATCTTTGATTTTGTTGCAATTGCTTTTGGCATTTTCATCATGAAATCTTTGCCTGGGCATATGTCCTGAATGGTATTGCATAGGTTGTTTTCCGTGATTTTATAGTTTTGGGTTATACATTTAAGTCTTTAATCCATCTTGAGCTAATTTTTGTATGTGGTGTAAGGAAGGGGTCCAGTTTCAATCTTCTGCATATGTGTAGCCTGTTATCCCAGCACCATTTATTGAATAAGGAATGCTTTCCCCATTGCTTGTTTTTCTCAGATTTCTCAAAGATCAGATAGTTGCAGGTGTGCAGTCTTATTTCTAGCTTCTGTATTCTGTTTCTTTGGTCTATGTGTCTGTTTTTGTACCAATACCATGCTATTTTGGTTACTGCAGCCCTGTAGTAGAGTTTAGGTTTGAGTAGCATGATGCCTCCAGCTTTGTTCTTTTTGCTTTGGATTGCCTTTGTAATTCTGGCTCCTTGTTGGTTTGATATGAATTTTAAAATAGTTTTCTCTAGTTCTGTTTAGAATCTCAATGGTAGTTTAATAGGTAGTTTAATAAGAATAACATTGAATCTGTAAATTGCTTTGGGCAGCATGGCCATTTTAATGGTATTGATTCTTCCTGTCCATGAACATGAAATGATTTTCCATTTGTTTGTGTTATCTCTGATTTCTTTGAGCAGTAGTCTGTAGTTCTCCTTGTAGAGATATTTTGCCTCCCTCATAAGCTGTATTCCTAGGTATTTTATTCTTTTGTGGCAATTGTGAATGAGAGTTTGCTCCTGATTTGGCTCTTGGCTTTACTGTTGTTGGTGTATAAGAATGCTAGTGACTTTTGTACATTGATTTTGTATCCTGAGACTTTGCTGAAGTTGTTTATCAGCTTGAGAAGCTTTTGGGCTGAGACCATGGGTTTTCTAGATATAGGATCATGTCATCTCCAAACAGAGATAGTTTGGCTTCCTCTATTTGTATTTGCATGCCTTTTATTTCTTTCTTTTGCTTGATTTTCCTGGCCAGAACTTTCTATGCTCTGCTTCTGTGTTCTAATAGTATGTTAAATAGGAGTGATGAGAAAGGGTATTTTGTAAAAATCCTACTTTAAGTTCCAGGATACATGTGCAGAATGTGCAGGTTTGATACATAGTTTTACATGTGACGTGGTGGTTTTCTGTACCTATCAACCCGTCATCTAGGTTTTAAGCCCCGCATGCATTAGGTATTTGTGCTAATGCTCTCCCTCCACTTGTCCCCCAACCCCTGACAGGCCCCAGTGTGTGATGTTTCCCTCCCTGTGTCCATGTGTTCTCACTGTTCAACTCCCACTTATGAGTGAGAACATGTGGTGTTTGGTTTTTTGTTCCTGTGTTAGTTAGCTGAGAATGATGGCTTCCAGCTTCATCCATGTCCCTGCGAAGAACATGAGCTCATAGTATTCCATGGTGTACATGTTCTACGTTTTCTTTATCCAGTCTATCATTGATGGGCATTTGTTTTGGTTCCAAGTCTTTGCTATTGTAAATAGTGCTGCAGTAAACATACATGTGCATGTGTCTTTGTAGTAGAATGATTTATAATCCATTGGGTATATATTCAGTAATGGGATTGCTGGGTCAAATGGTATTTCTGGTTCTAGATCTTTGAGGAATCACCACACTGTCTTCCACAATGGCTGAATTAATTTACATTCCCACCAACGGTGTAAAAGCAGAGAAAGGGCATTTTTTGTCTTTTGCCTGTTTTCAAGGGGAAGGCTTCCAGCTTTTACCCATTTAGTATGATATTGGCTCTGGGTTTGTCATATGTGGCTCTTATTATTTTGAGGTATGTTCCATCAATACCTAGTTTATTGAGTTTTTAACATAAAGGGGTGTTGAATTTTACTGAAAGCCTTTTCTGCATCTATTAAGATAATAATGTGGTTTTTGTCATTAGTGCTCTTTATGAGATGAATTACATTTATTGATTTGTGTATGTTGAGCCAAACTTGCATCCCAGGGATAAAGCCTACTTGATTGTGGTGGATAAGCTTTTTGATGTGCTGCTGGATTTGGTTTGCCAATATTTTATTGAGGATTTTCGCGTCAATGTTCTAGTATGTTGGCCTGAAGTTTTTTTTTTTTTTGTCTGCCAGGTTTTGTTTTCAGGATGATGCTGACCTTATAGAATGAGTTAGGGAGGAGTCCGTCCTCAATTCTTTGGTATAGTTTCAGTAGGAATGGTACCAGCTCTTCTTTGTACATCTGGTGGAATTCAGCTGTGAATATATCTGGTTCTGGGCTTTTTTTTTTTTTTTTTTTTTTCGGTTACTATGCTACTACTGCCTCAATTTTAGATTTTGATATTGGTCTGATCAGAGATTTAATTTTTTGTTGGTTCAATCTTGAGAGGGTGTATGTGTTCAGAAATTTATTTGTCTCTTCTACGTTTGCTAGTTTGTGTGCATAGAGGTATTAATAATATTTTCTGATGGTTGTTTGTATTTCTGTGGGTTCAGTGGTAATATTCCCCTTTTCATTTCTGATTGTGTTTATTTGAATCTTCTCTTTTCTTTTTTATTAGTCTAGCTCGATGTCTATCTATTTTATTGTTTTTTTCAGAAAACCAACTCCTGGCATTGTTGATATTTTGAGTGGTTTTTCATGTCACTATCTCCTTCATTTCAGCTCTGATTTTGGTTATTTTTTATCTTCTGCTAGCTTCAGGGTTGATTTGTTCTTGCTTCTCTAGTTCAGTTGTGAATTAGGTTGTTAATTTAACATCTTTCTAGATTTTTGATGTAGGCATTTAGTGCTATAAATTTCCCTCTTAACACTCCCTTATCTGTGTCCCAAAGTTGCGGGTATGTAGTATCTTTGTACTTATTAGTTTCAGAGAACTTCTTGATTTTTGCCTTAATTTCACTATTTACCTAAAAGTCACTCAGGAGCAGGCTATTTAATTTCCATGTAATTGCATGGTTTTGAGTGAATTTATTAGTCTCAATATAAAATTTGATTGCTCTGTGGTTTGAGATACCACAAACATTTCACATCTTTTGCATTTGCTGGGGAGTGTTTTGCTTCTGATAATGTGATCAGTTTTAGAGTAAGTGACATGTGGCATTGACACAAATGTATATTCTGTTGTTTTTGGCTGGAGCATTCTGTGTACGTGTGTGTGTGTGTGTGTGTATATATGTATGTGTATATATATATATATACACATACATATACACACACAGAATGCTCCAGACAAATATATATGTATTTGTGTGTATATATATATATATTTATATATATATATTTATGTATATATATATTTATATATATTTATGTGTATATATATTTATGTATATATATATAAATGTGTGTGTGTGTGTGTGTGTGTGTATATACATCAGGTCCTTTTGATGCAGTGCTGAGTTCAGGTCCTGAATATCTTTGTTAATTTTCTCTCTCAATTATCCATCTAATATTTTCAGTGGGTTGTTAAAGTCTCCCACTCTTACTGTGTGGGAGTTTGGTATGGTTTGGCACTGTGTCCCCACACAAATCTTATCTTGTAGTTCCCATAATTCCCACATGTTGTGGGAGGGACCCAGTGGGAGATAATTGAACCATGTGGGTTTTTTTCATGCTGTTCTCGTGATAGTGAATAATTCTCACGAGATCTGATGGTTTTATAAACAGAAGTTTCCCTGCACAAGTTCTTTTTTTGCCTGCCATCATTCATGTAAGACATGACTTGCTCCTCCTTGCCTTCCACCATGATTGTGAGGCCTCTCCAGCCATGTGGAACTGTAAGTCCATTAAACCTCTTTTTCTTCCTAGTCTCAGGTATGTCTTTATCAGCAGCATGAAAACAGACTGATACAGTAAATTGGTACTAGTAGAGTGGGGCATTGCTGAAGATACCTGAAAATGTGGAAGTGACTTTGGAAGTGGGTAAGATGCAGAGGTTGGAACAGTTTGGAGGGCTCAGAAGAAGACAGGAAAATGTGGGAAAGTTTTGAACTCACTAGAGACTAGTTGAATGGCTTTGACAAAATGCTGATAATGATATGGACAATGAAATCCAGGCTGAGGTGATCTCAGATGAAGATGAAGAATTTGTTGGGTACTGGAGCAAAGGTGACTCTTGTTACGTTTTAGCAAAGAGACTGGCAGCATTTTGCCCCTGCCCTAGAGATTTGTGGAGCTTTGAACTTGAAAGAGATGATTTAGGGTATCTGGTGGAAGAAATTTCTAAGCAGCAAAGCATTCAAGAGGTGACCTTGGTGCTGTTATAGGCATTCACTTTTAAACAGGAAACAGAGCATAACAGTTCAGAAAATTTGCAGCCTGACAATGTGATAGAAAAGAAAATCTCAGTTTCTGAGGAGAAATTCAGGCTGGCTTCAGAAATTTGCATAAGTAACGCGGAGCCAAATGTTAATCTCCAGGACAATGGGGAAAATGTCTCCAGGGCATGTCAGAGATCTTTGCAGTAGCCCCTCCCATCACAGGCCTGGAGGTTTAGGAGGAAAAATTGGTTTCATGCGCCAGGCCCAGGGTCCCTCTGCTGTGTGCAATATAGGGACTTGATGACCTGAATCCCAGCCACTCCAGCTGTGACTAAAAGGGGCCAAGGTACAGTTTGGGCTGTTGCTTCAGAGGGTGGAAGCCCCAAGCCTTGGCAGCTTCCATGTGGTGTTGAGCCTGCAGGTCCACAGAAGTCAAAAACTGAGGTTTGGGAACCTTCACCTGTATTTCAGAGGATGTATGAAAATGCTTGGATGCCCAGACAGAAGTTTGCTGCAGGGGTGGGGCCCTCATGGAGAATCTCTGCTAGGGCAGTGCAGAAGGGAAATGTGGGGTTGGAGCCCCCATGCAGAGTCCCTACTGGGGCACCAACATAGTGGAGCTGTGAGAAGAGGGCACCATCCTCCAGACCCCAGAATGGCAGATCCACCAATAGCTTGCACCTTGAACCTGGAAAAGCCACAGACACTCAATGCTGGCCTGTGAAAGCAGCCAGGAAGGCAGCTATATCCTGAAAGCCACAAGGGCAGAGCTGCCTAAGACAATAGGAACCCACCTTTTGCATCAGTGTAACCCAGATGCGAGACACTGAGTCAGAGGATATCATTTTGGAGCTTTAAGATTTGACTGCCCCACTGGATTTTGGACTTGCATGGGGCTTGTAGCCCCTTTATTTTGGCCAATTTCTCCAATTTGGAGTGGCCGTATTTACCCAATGGCTGTACCCCTATTGTATCTAGGGAGTAACTAACTTGCTTTTGACTTTATAGGCTCATGGGCAGAAGGGACATACCTTTTCTCAGCTGAGACTTTGTGGACATATGTGTTAATGCTGAAATGACTTAGGACTTTGGGGGACTGTCAGGAAGGCAAGATTGGTTTTGGAACGTGAAGACATGAGATTTGGGAGGGGCCAGGGGCAGAATGATATGGTTTGGCTCTGTGTCCCCACCACCCAAATCTCATCTTGTAGCTCCCATAATTCTCTCTCTCTCTTTTTTTTTAAAATTATACTTTAAGTTCTGGGATACATGTGCAGAACGTGCAGGTTTGTTACATAGGTATACACATGCCATGGTGGTTTGCTGCACCCATTAACCCATCATCTACATTAAGTATTTCTCCTAATGCTATCCCTCTCCTATCCTCCTCCCCCCAACAGGCCCTGATGTGTGATGTTCCCCTCCCTGTGTCAATGTGTTCTCATTGTTCAACCCCCAATTATGAGTGAGAACATGTGGTGTTTGGTTTTTTGTTCCTGTGTTAGTTTGCTGAGAATTATGGTTTCCACCTTCATCTATGTCCCTGCAAAGGACATGAACTCATCCTTTTTGGTGGCTGCATAGTATTCCATGGTGTATATATGCCACATTTTCTTTATCCAGTCTATCATTGTTGGACATTTGGGTTGGTTCCAAGTCTTTGCTATTGTGAATAATGCCACAATAAACATACGTGTGCATGTGTCTTTATAGCAGCATGATTTATAGTCCTTTGGGTATATACCCAGTAATGGGAGGGCTGGGTCAAATGGTATTTCTAGTTCTAGATCCCTGAGGAATCACCACACTGACTTCCACAATGGTTGAACTAGTTTACACTCCTAACAACAGTGTAAAAGCATTCCAATTTCTCCACATCCTCTCCAGCACCTGTTGTTTCCTGACTTTTTAATCATTGCCATTCTAACTGGTGTGAGACGGTATCTCATTGTGGTTTTGATTTGTATTTCTCTAGTGACCAGTGATGGTGAGCTCCTTTCCGTATGTTTGGTGGCTCCATAAATGTCTTCTTCGGAGAAACGTCTGTTCATATCCTTCAGCCACTTTTTGATGGGGTTGTTTTTTTTCTTGTAAATTTGTTTTAGTTCTTTGTAGATTCTGGATATTGGCCCTTTGTCAGATGGATAGATTGCAAAAATTTTCTCCCATTCTGTAGGTTGCCTGTTCACTCTGATGATAGTTTCTTTTGCTGTGCAGAAGTGCTTTAGTTTAATTAGATCCCATTTGTCAGTTTTGGCTTTTGTTGCCATTGCTTTTGGTGTTTTAGTCATGAAATCTTTGCCCATGCCTATGTCCTGAATGGTATTGCCTAGGTTTTCTTCTAGGGTTTATGTGGTTTTACGTCTTATGGTTAAGTCTTTAATCCATCTTGAGTTAACTTTTGTATAAGGTGTAAGGAAGGGGTTCAGTTTCAGTTTTTTGCATATGGCTAGCCAGTATCCCCAACACCATTTGTTCAATAGGGAATCCTTTCCCCATTGCTTGTTTTTGTTAGGTTTTTCAAAGATCTGATGGTTGTAGATGTGTGGTGTTATTTCTGAAGTCCCTGTTCTGTTCCATTGGTCTATATATCTGTTTTGGTACCAGTACCATGCTGTTTTGGTTACCATAGCCTTGTAGTATAGTTTGAAGTCAGGTAGTGTGATGCCTCCAGCTTTGTTCTTTTTCTTAGGATTGTCTTGGCTATATGGGCTCTTTTTTGGTTCCATATGAAATTTAAAGTAGTTATTTCTAATTCTGTAAAGAAAGTCAATTGTAGCATGATGGGGATAACATTGAATCTGTAAATTACTTTGGGCAATATGACCATTTTCATGATATTGATTCTTCCTATCCATGAGCATGGAATGTTTTTTCATTTGTTTGTGTTGTCTCTTATTTCCTTGAGTAATGGTTTGTAGTTCTCCTTGAAGAGATCTTCACATCCCTTGTAAGTTGTATTTCTAGGTATTTTATTCTCTTTGTATCAGTTGTCAATGGGAGTTCACTCTGATTTGGCTCTCCGTTATTGGTGTATAGAAATGCTTGTGATTTTTGCACACTGATTTTATATTCTGAGACTTTCCTGAAGTTGCTTATCAGCTTAAGGAGATTTTGGGTTGAGATGATGGGGCTTTCTAAATATACAATCATGTCATCTGCAAAGAGAAAATTTGACTTTCTCTTTTCCTATTTGAATACCCTCTATTTCTTTCTCTTGCCTGATTGCCCTGGCCAGAACTTCCAATACTATGTTGAATAGGAGTGGTGAGAGAGGGCATCCTTGGGTAGTACTGCTTTTCAAAGTGAATGCTTCCAGCTTTTGCCCATTCACTATGATATTGGTTGTAGGTTTACCATAAGTAGCTCTTATTATTTTGAGATAAGTTTCATCAGTACCTACTTTATTGAGAGTTTTTAGCATGAAGGGTTGTTGAATTTTATCAAAGGCCTTTTCTGCATCTATTGAGATAATCATGTGGTTTTTGTCATTGGTTCTTTTTATGTGATGGAATACATTTATTGATTTGCTTATGTTGAACCAGCCTTGCATCCCAGGGATTATGCCAACTTGATCGTGGTAGATAAGCTTTTTGATGAGCTGCTGGATTCTGTTTGCCATTATTTTATTGAGGATTTTTGCTTCGATGTTCATCAGGGATATTGGCCTGAAATTTTCTTTTTTTGTTTTGTTTCTGCCTGGTTTTGGTATCAGGATGATACTGGCCTCATAGAATGAGTTAGGGAGGAGTCTGTCTTTTTCTATTGTTTGGAATAGTTTCAGAAGGAATAGTTCCAGCTCCTTTTTGTACCTTTGGTAGAATTCGGCTGTGAATCCATCTGGTCCTGGGCTTTTTTTGGTTGGTAGGTTCTTAATTACTGCCTCAATTTCAGAACTTGTTATTGGTATATTCAGGGATTCAACTTCTTCCTGGTTTAGTCTTGGAAGGGTGTATGTGTCCAGGAATTTTTCCATTTTTTCTGGATTTTCTAGTTTATTTGTGTAGAGATGTTGATAGTGTTCTTTGATGGTAGTTTGCATTTCTGTGGGATCAGTGCTGATATCCTGTTTATCCTTTTTTTTTGGTCTATTTTATTCATCTCTTTTCTTCTCTATTAGTCTGTCTAGAAGTCTATGTATTTTGTTAACCTTTTCAGAAAATCAGCTCCTGGACTAATTGATTTTTTGAAGGGTTTTTCACGTCTCTGTCTCCTTCAGATCTGCTCTGATCTAAGTTATTTCTTGTCTTCTGCTCTCTTTTGAATTTGTTTTCTCTTCCCTCTCTGGGCTTTTAATTGTGATGTTCGGGTGTCAATTTTAGATCTTTTTTGCTTTCTCCTGTGGGCATTTAGTGGTATATGTTTCCCTCTAAGCCCTGCTTTAGCTGTGTCCCAGAGATTCTGGTACGTTGTGTCTTTGTTCTCATTGGTTTCAAAGAACTTATTTATTTCTGCCTTAATTTTGTTATGTACCCCATAGTCATTCTGGAGCAGTTTGTTCAGTTTCCATGTAGTTGTGCAGCTTTGAGTGAATTTCTTAATCCCGAGTTCTAATTTGATTGCACTGTGGTCTGACAGACTGTTATGAGTTCTGTTCTTTTGCATTTGCTGGGGAGTGTTTATTTCAGAAAGGCAGTCTTCGAGCTCTGAAATTCTTTCCTTCTATTGGTCTGTTGTCCTATTAATACTTGTGAGTACATTATGAAATTCATGTAGTGTTTTTCAGCTATACCAGGACGGTTTTTTTGTTGTTGTTGTTGTTGTTCTCTATACTGGCTATTTTGTCTGTCAACTCCTGCAATGTTTATCATGATTTTTAGTTTCTTTTCATTGGGTTACAACATGCTCCTTTTGCCAGTGGACTTCATTCCTATCCATCATCTGAAATCTACTTCTGTCATTAAAGCCATCTCAGCCTCAGCCCCATTCCAAACCCTTGCTGGAGAGGTGATGTGGTAATTTGGAGGAAGGAGGGTACTCTGGGTTTCTGTTTTCAATGTTCTTACACTGTTTTTTTTCTTCTCATCTTTGTGGGATTATCTACCTTCAGTCTTTGAGGTTGCTAACCTTTGGATTGGTTTTTCTTTTAACAGTCTGACCACTTTTCTGTAGCTTTTATTGATCCACTTGTCATTCAAGAGCATATTGTTTAATTTCCATCTATTTGTGTAGTTTCTAAAATTCCTCGTTATTGATTTCTAATTTTCTTCCAGTGTCTTCAGAGAAGATGCTTCATATTATTTCAATGTTTTTGAATATTTTAAGACTTGTTTTGTGATTTAATATATCTTCTATTCTTGAGAATGATTAATATGCTAAGGAAAAGATATTTATTTTATAGCCATTGGATGAAATATTTTGTAAATATCTATTAGAACCATTTGGTCTATAGTGCAGATGAAGTCTGATTTTCTTTGTTGATTTTCTTTCTGGAAGACCTGTTCAATGCTGAAAGTGATGTGTTGAAATGTCCAGCTATTTTCTTTTTATTGTGGTCTATCTCTCTCCTTAGTTGTAATAATGTTTGCTTTATATATCTGAGTGCTCCAGTGTTGGGCATATATATTTGCAATTGTTATATTCTTTTGCTGAATTGACCCCTTTATCATTATATATTGACCTTCTTTGTTTCTTATAGTTTGTCTTGAAATCTAGTTGGTTTGATAAAAACATAGTGACTCCTGCTCTTTTTTTTGTTACCATAGGCATAAAATATCCTTTTCCCTCCCTTTATTTTCAGTCTATGTGTGTCTTTATAGGTGAAGCATGTTTCTTGCAGGCAACAGATCACAGATCAATGTGTCTGTCTTTTTAGTCCATTCAGCCTCTCTCTGTCTTTTTTGTTTTTTGAGATTGAGTCTTGCTGTGTCACTCAGACTGGAGTGCAGTGGTGAAATCTTGGCTCACTGCAACCTCTACCTCCCTGGTTCTAGTGATTCTCCTGTGTCAGCCTCCTGAGTAGTTGGGACTATAGAGATGCATCACCACATTTGGCTAATTTTTGTATTTTTAGGGGTGATGGAGTTTCACTATTTTGGCTAGGCTGCTCTCAAACTCCTGAGCTCAGGTGATCCACCTGCCTCAGCCTCCCAGTGTTAGGATTACAGGTGTGAGCCACCATGCCCAGCCCTATCTCTGTGTTTTGATTGGAGAGTTCAGTCCATTTACATTCAATGTTATTATTGATAAGTAAGGATTTTCTCCTGCCATTTTGTTATTTGTTTTCTGGTTGTTTTGTTGTTTTCTTATCTTGTCTTGTCTTTTATTTAGTGAAGGTGGTCTTCTCTGGTGATATGATTTATTTTCTTGCTTTTAATTTTTTATTGTATCTGTTGTTTTTTTTGTTTTTTTGAAGTCATTAGGAAGCTTGCAAATACCATCTTACATGGGATTATTTTAAGTGGATAGCAATTTAACACTGTTTGCATAAATAAACAAAGAAGCAAAAAGAAGTCTAATAAAATCTCTATGCCTTAACTTTGTCCTCCTAATTTTTAAGCTTTTATTGTTTCTATTTCTATTTTATTTTACTGCATATGTCTTGAAAAGTTGTTGTAGGTATTATTTTTGATTGGTTCATAATTTAGTCTTACTACTTAGGATAATAGTTTACACATGACAGTTACAGTATTATAATATTTTGTGTTTTTCTGTGTACTTACTATTACCAGTGAGTTTTGCACCTTCAGGTAATTACTTATTGCTCATAAGTGTTCTATTTTCTTATTGAAGTACTCCCTTCAGCATTTTTTGTAGGACACATCTGGTGATAATGAAATCCCTTTGCTTCAGAATGTACTTAGAATTATGAAAAAATAAAATAGAATAATTAAAATAAATAAAAATAAATCTAAAAAGAAATCCCTAAGCTTTTGTTTGTCTGGGAAACTTTTTTCTCAGTCATGTTTGAAGGATATTTTCACCAGATATATTGTCCTTGGGTAAAAGCTTTTTTATGCTTCAGCACTTTAAATATGTCATGCCACTCTCTTCTGGCCTGTAAGGTTTCCACTGAAAGGTCTGCTCCTCCTTTGTATGCTATTTGTTTCTTTTCGCATGCTGCTTTTAGTATCCTTTCTTTGTCCCTGATCTTTGGGAGTTTATTAAATGCCTTGAGGTAGTCTCCTTTGAGGTAAATATGTTTGGTCTTCTATAACCTTCTTATACCTTAATATTGATATATTTCTTTAGGTTAGGAAAGTTCTCTTTTATTATTTCTTTGAATAAACTTTCAACCACCCCCCCCCACTTCCTCTTTAAGGCCAATAATGCTTAGATTTGGCCTTTTTAGAGTATTTTCTACATCCTGTAGGTGTGCTTAATTATTTTTTATCCTTTTTTTTGGGTCATTTCTGACTGTGTTTTCTTTTTTCCCTCTCTTTCTTTTTTTTTTTTTTTTTTTTTTTTTATGGAGTCTCACTGTGTCACCCAGGCTGGAGTGCAGTGGTGTGATCTTGGCTCCCTGCAACCTCCACCTCCCGGGTTCAAGTGATTCTCCTGCCTCAGCCTCCTGAGTAGCTGGGATTACAAGTGCCTGCCACCATGCCTGGCTATTTTTTTTTTTTTTTTTGTATTTTTAGTAGAGACAGGGCTTCACCGTGTTGGCCAGGCTGATCTTAAACTTCTGACTTCAAGTGATCCTCTCACCTTGGCCTCCCAAAGTGCTGAGATTACAGATGTGAGCCACCATGCCTGGTCATGACTGTATTTTCAAATAGCCTGTCTTCAAGCTCATTAATTCTTTCTACTGCTTTATCAGTTTTGCTATTGAAAGACTTTGATGCATTCTTCAGTATTCCAATTGCATTTTTCACATCCATAATTTCTACTTGATTCATTTTAATTATTTCAATCTCTTTGTTAAATTTATTTGATAGAAGTCTGATTTCTTTCTTTGTGTTCTCTTGAATATCTTTGAGTTTCCTCAAAACAGGTATTTTGAATTCTCTGTCTGAAAGGTCATATATCTCTATTTTTTCAGGATTGCTCCCTGGTTATTTAGTTAATTCTGTGTAGTCATGCTTTCCTTGATTGTCTTGATACTTTTAGGTGTTTGCCTGTGTCTTGGTAGTGAAGAGTTAGATATTTATTTTAGTCTTTCCAGTCTGGCTTTGTTTGCACCTGTCCCTCTTCAGAAGTCTCTCCAGATAGTTGAAAGGACTCGGGAATTGTGATATAATTTAGTCCATTCCTAAAGAACTTAGGGTCCTGGGGGTTTAAGCATGTCAATGCATTCTTTTATTTCATTATTAACTGAAGAAAAATTGATGCCCTTACAGACTTTTTAAGATTCTGAAATAAAAGAAGTCAGAAAGAACCAAGTCAGGACTGTAAAGTGGATGCCTAATGATTTCCCACTGAAACTCTCACAAAATTCCCCTTGTTTGGTAAGAATGAGTGGGAGCATTGTTGTGGTGAAGAAGTATTTTTCTGGTGATGATTTCCCGGGCATTTTTCTGCTAAAGATTTGGCTAACCCTAAATACTCTAATAATAAACAGATATTATTTTGCTTTGGCCTTCCATAAAGTCAAGAAGCAAAATGCCTTGAGCAACCCAAAAAACTGTGTCCATGACCCTTGCTCTTGACTGGTCCACTTCGACCTCTTTGTTGCCATTGTTTTGACTGTGTTTGTCTTCAGGATAGTTCTGGTAAAGCCTCATTTTGTCTCCTGTTACAAGTCTTTGAAGCAATGCTTTAGGATGTTGATCCCACTTTTTTAAAAATTTCCATTGAAAACTCTTCTCTTGTCTGCAGCTGATCTTGGTGCAATGGTTATGGCACTCATCAAGTGTAAAGTTTGCTAAACTTTAATTTTTAGTCAGAAATGTGTATGCTGAAACAATTGAGATGTCTGTGGTGTTGGCTATTGTTTCTGCTCGTCTCTTCTTAAAATGAGTTATTCATTTGCAAATATCTATTTTTTTGGTGCCATTGTTCCCATAATCTTTTCATAAAGCATCAGTGATTTCACTGTTCTTCCACTCAAGCTTCACTATAATATTGATATTTGTTCTTGTTTCAAATTTAGCAGACTTCATGTTGCTGTGATAGGGACTTATCATTCTGAGTGCCTCAAGCTAAATCCTGTTCAGACACGTTATAACAGTATGGGTTTATTTTGGTGTAAAAGAATTTTGAATGCTGTGGATAGTTTTATTATAATATGCATTTTCCATGAATTATTTGAAGTTCCCTATTATATGGTGTAAAGTAGGGGTTCAAGTTCATTCTTTTGTATGTGGAGATCCAGTTGTACCAGCACCATCTGTTGAAGAGACTTTTCTCCCATTGGTTGAACACGGCACCCTAGTAAAAAATTATTTGGCCATAGATATATGTGTTTATTTCAGGCTTCTTATTTCTGTTGCATTGTCTATGTGTCTGCCCTTATGCTAGTAGCACACTGTTTTAATCACTGTAGTTTAGTAGCAGGGTCTGATACTGAGAAATGTGAATCTTAATTTGTTCTGCTTCTTCAAGATTATTTTGGCTATTTAGGGCCCCTTGCAGTTTCATATGAATTTGAAGATCAGCTTTTTTCATAAATGCAAAAATGCTATTGGAATATTGAAATCGTGTTGAATCTGTAAATCACTTTGGGTAATGTTGACATCCTAACAATATTAAATATTTCCATCCATGAGCACCGGATATCTCTGTTTATTTAGGTTTTCTTTAATTTCTTTCAACAAGGTTTTGTAGTTTTCAGTGTGTAAGTCTTTTACTTCATTAGTTAAATTTATTTCTAGGTACTCTTTATCATAAATAAAATTGCTTTCTTAATTTCCTGTGTATTTATCTTATACCCTATAACTTTGCTAAATTTATTTATTAGCTATTATTTCCTTGTTTTTCATTTTTATTTTTTGAGACAGAGTCTCACTCTGTCACCCAGGCTGGAGTGCAGTGGTATGATCGTAGCCTTTTACTCCTGGGTGTTTATGTGATGCTCCTGCCTAAGCCTCCCAAGTAGCTGGGACTTTAGCCACACACCGCCATGCCCAGCTAATTAAAAAAAAAAAATATATTTTTTTGTAGAGATGAGGTCTTGCTATGTTTCCCAAGCTGGTCTTGAATTGGCCTCAAGTGATCTTTCTGCCTTGGCCTCCCAATGTGCTGGGATTACAGGCATGAGCCAACACTTCTGGCTCTAGTTGCTTTCTTGTGGAATCCTTCGGATTTTCTTTATATAGGAACATATCATCTGTGAGTAGTTTCACTTCACTATCTGTGATAGTATCGCTTCTTCCTTTGTAATTTGGATGACTTTTATTTCTTTTTTGTCTAACTTCTATGGCTAGAATTTCCAGTATGGTGTTGAATAGCAGTGGTGAAATCGGGAATCCTGTGCCTAATCTTATGGGAAAAATTGTCAGTCTTTCATTAAGTATGAGGTTAGTTGTGAGTTTTTCATAAATGTACTTTATGTTTAGGAAGTTTCCTTCCATTCCTAATGTTTTGAGTGTTATCATGAAAGTTGTTGGGGCACTGGTAATTCTTAGCCTGTCTTGCCTTGGGTAGAACTCTCCCCTATGGTTGTGGGCTGGTGAATGAAGAATCTCAAAGTTCTAAGTCGCTCCTGCCCAGGATAGAGCTTCTGTCATGTGGAACTAGAGAGGGGTCAAAAATGTTGGTGGCCTGCCACTCCAGAGCAGATAGTGAAGTCTTCACTGGTAAGAAGTAGGGAGAAAGAGTCTGTGTTTTTGGCTGCACCCACTTGGAGTAGAGCTTGGATCAGGCTGAGCTGGTGGAGCGGAGGGAAAATGGAGGGAGCAGGCTGTGTTTCAAGTGCTACAGTCTCACTGTTCATAGTGAGATTTGATAGATTTTCTTGAATCATTGTTTCATTTGCTATGTGCTCTTAAGACAATTTTCAGAGACTTAAAACGTTTACTTTAAAAATATTGTTTTACCAGTTATGATGCTTTTGCTGGGGGGAGTATCTGTGGAGTTCCTTACATCACCATTCTAGAACTAATCTCCTTTGGCCATTATTTATTCAAAATATTTTTCTGCCCCCTTTTCTTGAGGACTACAATTACACTTATATTAAACAGCTTGAGGTTGTGCCACAGCTCACTGATTATCGGTTGTTTGTCCTTTTTTCTGTTTAATTTTAGGTAGTTTCTAAACTATTTAAACTTGCTATGTGATGAAGCACTAAATTATTTTTCTGCAGTGTCTAATCATCTGTTAATACCATCTGGCATGTTTTTTCACCTCTGTCATTTTTTTAATCCTTCATCTTCCTCCTTAACATATTTATATCTTCTTCTACCTTTTTGAACATATGAAAAATGGAATATTGATATAATAACTGTTTTAATACTTTTTCTTTACTTTTTCTACAAATTCCATTGTCCCTATTACTTCTGGGTCTGATTTTACTGATTTACTTTTCTCTTCTTCATTGGTTGTATTTTACTGCTCCTTTGAATGCCTGGTAATTTTTTATTGTATGCCAGATAGTGTGAAATTTATCACGTTGGGTGCTAGATTTTAGATATATTTGTTGTAATTAATGTTGAGTTTTGTTCTGAGATGTAGTGAAGTTACTTGTGAACAATTTGATCCTTGTAAGATTTGTTTCTAAGCTTTTCTGGGCATGTTTAGAACACTCTTTAGCTTAGGCATAAAATTTCCCTACTGCTCACTACATAAAACCCTTGTGAATTTTCTAGCCCATTGTCCATGTATTACCAGGTTTTTACCCTCTGGTGGAGGGCAAAATGAACTGTTTTTGGCACTGTATGAGGTACAGAGGTTGTTTCCCATACTGCTTTTCGGTGGTTCTTTAGGGTCCCCACTTTTGAGAGCCACTGCCATGTAGTATTAATTAAAACACAATTAAAAGAGCTATTAAAACTTTCAGCATGCACCTTCCAAGATCCAATGAATAACAGAGGGGTTCAGAGTAAAAATGAACATAATGCTTATAATATAAAATTTTCTTTGAAAACCCATTTCTGACATTTAAAAACCAATGGCAATGTTACTAAAAATAACACTGTCATGAGCTAAATATGCCAACATCTATCATCTTAAGGCTCCTTTAATGTGATGAAAAACATTTGGTCCCTTGTTTGAAGAGAGGACTTTATATAGTACCTGTTGTGTACATAGCCCATCTCTCTGATATCCTTAGCAACAGCCATACTGCTGCTCATCTAACTGCTCCAAAGCCTCAGGTAATGGAGTGGAAGATTGTGGAAATAACAAATTATGAAAATATAATAAACTCAGTAATAGCATTTGCATTAATTGGTAACTTGTAGCCCAGTTTCATCATGTAGCACAGGGTCACATTCGAGTGCACTTATTTGATTTGATGATTCTATAAAGATGGGACACAATTTAAGGTAGGAATTCTCAACTAAGTTAAGTAAGTTATGTAATTTGAGAGTCATTTAAAACACTCTGAAATTGCAAAATTATGTGTGCACATGTGCGTTTGTGTATGTGTGCCTGCATATGCTTGTATTTTTATGTGGAGGGTGTCCGTAGCTTTTTTCAGATTCCGAAAGGGGTGCATTACCAAAATAATGTTTTAGGCAACCTCAAATGAGTTCAGGCACTCTCCCTTTCTCTCTTTTTCTACTATCTTCCCTTTCTTTCTTGTTAACAGTGTTAACAAAGATGATAGCTTATGGCAGTGAGAATTATTATGAAGAAGTAGACTTAAAATCTAGATTGTGCAACATGAGAGAGACTCCATATTATATACAGTTTTCAATTTAGAAACTGGGACTGTAGTGTCTACACCCCTTGTAAATAGCCACATAGATGCAAACTGGTTTCTGATTACTTTGGCTGAACTGAGGTTTTCCAAAACTTACAGGTGAATAAAGAGTAGAAACCTTATAAGTTCATGACAAATGAAAGTATTTAAAAATAATGTTCAGTAATAGGTGCTCCAGGTGGTTCTGTTAAGATAATCAGAGTGAGGCAATGGTGGAAATGCATGTCTGAAGTTGTCTCTTGGTTATTATTCAGCTAATAAGATAGACATAGAAGAGGTAAATTAATTTTACCCTCAACAAAACCATAATTTTTATAGATTGAAAATACATAAGTAGAAAATAGAAGGCCTCAAAGTTTAGGGAAAATGACAAGTGGAAAGTGGGTTAAAAATGTTAGTGTTTCCTATCTCATCTTGCCTCATTTCCCCAGTATTCCCCTTTGATCTTTTATATTTTATAGGACCTTCAATATTCAGAATGTGGTAGCCCTGCCAAACACACAGAGACTTTTTGTGATTCAGAGGTAGCTTCAGATTTACATTTGTATTGGGTTCGTCTGAACCACATTATTCTAATAAGTGTTTTCTAATTGCCCAGGGTAATTTATGTATAGCTTGACAATGGATTGGTAAGTATAACCTAATCATAATTTTTGACTAATTATTACTACATTCTTTAATGTTCCAATAACAAAACTTTTGCTTTGCCTGTGTAGTGAATTGTGTTTTATTTTCATTGACCTTATATTCTATATCCAGATTTATTTTAGAGTTTGCCAACGTTGTCAGGATCTGGGTCTGAGACTGTGCTAATGTGCAAAATTGATATGAGTACTTCAGTGAAAGTTTATGAGAAGATTTTTTTCAAAACCATAAACATTCAGATTCTTTCTTTCAAAAATGTTTGCTTAAAATGTACTTTTTGTTGTCACAATTATTTTACCCCTCTAGATTTGGCAGTCTAAACACTGACATATTTTGCTACTGTGCAAAAATGAATATTGTAATATTAAAAGAGAAACTAATTGTTCAATATCACTGCACATAGTGAGAATATTAGATTTGAAAAATATTGCTTATATCGTAAAGAAAATGCACGTCAATATATTTGCACATTCCTGTATAAGACATTATACATATATTTTTATTTATATCTAAAAATTAAAGTTTCCTTTTAGACATTTATGCCTTAAATTTCCTCAGTAACCTTTACTTAAATAAGGTTCTTGTATAGAAGTTTCCTCTTTTATGCCTTTCTTAAATCTAGAAAGATATCAGTCGTCCTTTTGTCAGAGGCATTTGAACCAGAGTGACTCCATCTTGAATAGGGGCTGGGTAAAAGGAGACTGAGACCTACTGGGCTGCATTCCCAGGTGGTTGGCATTCTATGTCACAGGATGAGTAGGACATCAGCACAAGATACAGGTCACAGAGACCTTACAAAACAGCATGTGGTAAAGAAGCTGGCCAAATTCCACCAAAACTAAGATGGCAATGAAAGTGACCTGGTCATTCTTGTTATATGCTAATTATAATGATTAGCATGCTAAAAGACACTCCCACCAGTGCCTTGACAGGTTATAAATGCCATGGCAACACTAGGAAGTTACCTTATATGGCTTAACAAGGGGAGGAATCCTCAGTCCTGTGAATTGCCCACTCCTTTCCTGGAAAGCTCATGAATAATTCACCCCTTGTTTAGCACATAATCAGGAAATGACCATAAAAGTGGCCAGTCAGCAGCTCTTGGGTCTGCTCTGCCTATGGAGTAGCCATTCTTTTGTTTCTTTACTCCTCTAATAAACTTGCTTTCACTTTATGGAATCACTTTGAGTTTTTATTTGTGTGAGATCCAAGACCTCTCTCTTGTGGTCTGGATTGGGGCCCCTTTTCAGTAACATCTTCCTGGTAACCATGAAAGGATGATATTGAGGAGACCCCTGACCCAGAGGAAATAAACTGCAACACCAATTGGTGACTTTGGGTAAGTGGGGTGCATTTTACCTGGGTAAAGGGTGGGATTGGGTTAGAGGCCCAATTTAGGGGATTTAGACTCTCTCCTAAGATGGAGTGGGTTAAAGGACCCTCTTAGGAAAAAGGCAAGCATGCTTAAACCAACTTGTGTTCGAGACCAAACTTACGAAGATTAGTCCTTCCTAAGATTTAGGGGGTTAGAGATCCTGCTTAGGAAAGTTCCTCTCAACTAAAAATGGATTTGGCATTATGGAATGTTAACCACTATTCTCTTTGGATTAATCTGTCTTGCACTCTTTGCTAATGGCTACGGGTGACAGGGTTAGGTATGTACAGGATCTTGGGACATGGGAAGCTCTTATCTCCCCAAAAGGGGAAATTTGAGAGCTGATGGGACTGCTGGAAAAGATCCCTTTGCCACTGACAAGTGGCCGCCTGAACTTTTGATTCCATGTCGCTGCAATGGGTAGGTCTTTCTCTCGCCTCCCTGAGCTCTTTTCACCTGTCCCACTCTGCCACAGGCAATACTTTTTTCTCTGTCTCTTTCTCTTCTTTCCCTTTCCTATATTTTCTGTTACTCAGGGTGACCATCTTGCCCAAAGACCATATGTTAACTTCTGGTTGTTTGTTGAATTAAAGATGACAGGGCCAATCCGGGGACAAGTTTGAGCTTTGCCAGTTCGACATTGGGTGCTAAGCAGAGTGGCTGCTGTAGCGAATCTTGTGTACTTTGTGTTATAAATTTGTCTTTCTGTATTACTCTGTCATAAAGAGGAATACCTTAGGATAGAACACAGGCTTAGGCCTCCATAAGCCTGCTGTTCAAGACAGTCCAGCAAACTCATCAGTTATCAACTTTGCTGCGGGTCCCTGTTGGGGAAAAACTGGATGAAATTTCCTTTTAGTCTTGTTTTATGTCCTTGGGAGCTTGACCTTGTAGCCACATGGTGGTACTTTCTCTTGGTCTCTGCCATCCAGCAGACAGAAATTTTGGGGTGCCTGTCATAACTAGCTATAAAAATTATCTTGAGCAGTTAACAACCATTGCAAGCTCAAAATTGGCTGCTCTAGGCTCCTTCTGGGAAGGGCAATGGAAACTGCCCAGTGCTGTAGCTTAGTAACTAAGGCTTTGTCTTTTCACAATGGTGGCCTCGGTTCAGGGTTCAATCCTGGCTTAGGGACTGAGTCCTTTCTCATTTGATATCTGTGTAACCTTTATCATTTGTTGATTATCTTCCCCTCCATGGACCATTTTGAATTTTCCTTTCTCTGAGCACCTGGGAGGTTGCCTTTGGTAAAGTTTAAAAGCCAGAAATATTGGCTGTTTGGCCTGGCAAAAGTTGGGTAATAAGAAATTTTTAAAACTTTTTTTTAAAGTGCTATATATAAAAGTCTGCTTATTCAAGCCTGGGACTCCTTGGGAAAACAGAGGAGGTGCCACAGTCCCCGTTTTGGGAAAATCCTCTGTTTTCATCATGCAACCCCAGGAATTAAAAGCAAATAGATCCCTCTCAAAATCTAAGGCTCTGTTCTATTTTGCATTGCATTATCTGACATTTTTTACTTTTGGGGGTATCAGAAGTTACTTTACATTATGAGAGAGCTTTGGTGTGTAATAACTAGGTAGGAAATATAGTTTTGGAGCTAGCTAATGAAAGTTATGGGGGGATACTCAGCTCCTTGCACGTTTGGATCAAAGTAGTATGCTCTTGGCCACCCAGAAGGTATGGAGATGTTCCACTGCCCACTGAGAGATAAACCTCCCATGGGGGATGGGCTAATCAAAGAATAGGCTAATTGGCTTTGGATTGCTTTGCAAAAAAATACATGATAAAATCATTGCATTGTTTTTTTCTGCAGCATTTCTTTTGGGGATCCAGTATAAAAATGGGACCCTTAATTTTTGGGATTTGTTTTTGCCTTCCAGCTGTGCCTGCTTATTAGGCTGTAGAAACTGTAATGCTTTCCTGGCCCTGTTCCTCCAAGGGCTCCACCCAGAAGGTAGTAATCTAATTAAGAAATGGGAAAATGAAAACCCTTACAACTATTGAATCTTCTGTGTGTCTGTGTATTTATATGTGATGTGTGTCTAATGTGAAAGAGCATTAGCTAATTGGTTTTTTAAAAAAGAGCTTAAATATTTTATCAGAAAAATAAAAACCATTATGCCTTTAGTTTACATGACTTTAGTAATTGTTGGGAAATAAAATATTTTATATGCAAGGTGTGTTAAGGATAGTGAAATATGTTTTTGATAAAAGATTATAAAAAGGCATGGGAATGTGGATTTTTCTGCTTAAAGGGTTAAAGGATTATTTTAAGTTAGATAGGATAAAGCTGAAGGTTTGAGCAAGTTGTGGAAGGTTTGTGAAAAATTAATTTTGTGAAGGAAATTGTGTGTGAACATATTGGCTAAAATTAAAGGGGAATTGCTTAGGTCTTCCATAAAGTGAAGATTGGAGTAAAAGCATAACACGTTTTTCTTAGAGCACTGATCATTTTTTTAACAAAAATTTGTAAAGGGTTGTAAAAGGTTAATGAAAATCTTAACCTTATGGTCAAACATTAAAATTGGGTAGATTTGTCTATCAGGTTTTATTAAAAATTGGGGTTTACATTAATAGTACACTAATGCAAAAGGTGAAATTTGAATTTCTCTCTTGAACAAGATTTTTATATAATGTTAAAGGATAATAAAAATTTTTGTTTGCCTTTTGAATAAACTGCAGGAAAAAGAAGGGAAAGAAAAGAGACAGGTTGTTTGGAAAGCTAAGTCTTCCCTCTTTATGAGTAAAGGTTTTTGCCTTTTTAAAATTTTTAAGTTATCAATTTGGCTAAATAACAAAATGGAATCCCAGGTTATCATAAGTTATGGTAACCTTGAAAAAACTTTCAAGACTCTCATGGAGAGCTGAAATGTTCATAAATATCAAGCAGAACGGGAGTTAACTGCATGGACTAAACTAAAAGTCTGAAGTAATCTTTTTAAACTTTTTGCTTAAAATGTTGCTGATCATTTGTTTTGTTTTTCAGAGTCAAGGAAAGTTTTTTTGAGCCCTTTATGGCTTTTAACAATTGAATAAAATATACTCCTGTGAACAAAATTTGGAGCATATTTGATTCTCTCTACCTAATTTCTCTAGAATTTGGAAACTATTTGTGAGTATTCTTAATTTATGGAAATATAGTTATTTGCATAAGTGCAATAGGAATGTTTTCTTTTGCAGCAGGACACAATTGGAGAATCTTGTTTTACCAAGGCTTTGACTAGAATGGCATGCTTCTTTTTAAGGAATCAAACAACTCGTAGATCCAATAAAAGCCCCTTGGGAAAATTGGCCTCATGCCTTTTCTTCAAAGTCCTTGTTGAGGGTTTCTAACCTGTGCTAAGTAAAGAATGTAACTTTCTGATAGGCTCAGCAGGTTCAAGTTATCTTGGGACTTCAAGAGGAGAGAAATTTACTCGACTCATTGGTATTTGAGGGTACAAACCCATGGCTGGGCTCAGCTTAAAAAAATTCATATCTGAGATTCCTTATGAAACAGAGTTTCATGAAAGCCAATTTAAAATGCCTACTATGTGAAAAAAAAATTGTTCTTGCTGCACTTTATACAAATATTCAAGCCAATTATAAGACTAAGGCTTATTTTTGCAAATGAATTGGTCCTATTATAATTTGTCTTTAGTAAAAATGGGAAACTGGAGAGAGAACAATTATGTTTCAAGAACTATGGTACACCTGTTCTTAGATTCTAGTCTCATTGGTTGTTTTTGAGTTTTTTTCCTGCAATTTAGACTAACCCTACTTATTCCTGTGAACCAATTTGTAATCTCTGACTGCTGCACAGAAGAAACAAGAGGGATGGGTAGTCAAAAATCTGGATCTATATTCTAATTCTCGGCACATTGGAATCAGTTGGCAACCCCATATCAGCTTGGTTCCAACAGTTGCCCAGTTCATGGAAAACCTTCTTATTTAGTTTACTTGGGATAGTATTACTTATTTTGCTTTATTGTTGTGGAATATATTGCTGTTGTACCCTTTTGTAGGAATACAGGATAAGCTTACTAAATGTTTTCTTTAAATGGAACACTTTTTAATATTCCAGATATCACCTTGTGTCAGAGTTATAAATGGCCCTTACCATACTGACACTTTCTGACTAAGCTCCTCTCTACTCCAACTACAGGAGACCCTAATAATTAGGCAGGACTATCATCACCCTTATTCAGCCTGAAAAAGTTATAGAAGATGGATCTTTGTCCCTCTACAAACCTTAGGATTAAATGTTCTCTTATAAAAAGGAGGGGAAAGATATGTCAGAGGCATTTGAATCAGAGTGACTCCATCTTGAATAGGGGCTGGGTAAAATGAGTCCTGAGACCTACTGGGCTGCATTCCCAGGTGGTTAGGAATTCTAAGTCACAGGATGAGTAGGAGGTCAGCACAAGATATAGGTCACAAAGACCTTGCTGATAAAATAGCATGTGGTAAGGAAGCCAGGCAAATCCCACCGAAACCAAGATGGTAATGGAAATGACTTGATTATCCTCACTGCTCACTATATGCTAATTATAATGCCTTAGCACTCTAAAAGACACTCTCACCAGCACCACTACAGTTTACAAATGCCATGGCAATATCAGGAAGTTACACTATATGGCCTAAAAATGGGAGGAATCCTCAGTTCCTGGAATTGCCCACCCCTTTTCTGGAAAACTCATGGATAATCCACCCCTCATTTAGCATATAATCAGGAAATGACCATAAAAGTGGCCAGCCAGCAGCCCTCTGGGCTCCTCTGCATATGGAGGAGTCATTCTTCTGTTTCTTTACTTCTCTGATAAACTTGCTTTCATTTTATGGATTCACCTCAAATTCTTTCTTGTATGAGATCCAAAACCCTCTTTTGGGGTCTGGGTCCAGACCCCTTTCCAGTAACACTTTGTAATATGAGCTGTTTGTAACTGATTCACTAGAATAAATGACATGGGATTTTCTACAGAGATATTTGAGGTCTTTACCTAGGACAAAGTAAGTACTTTTTAAAAAAAATAAGCTTGGCTGGAATAAAAGATTTTTTTCTGGTTTTGTGTTAAGCCTGACCTCTATGGGTTGGGCTTCTTTTAAGTGATTCAAGTTCTCCATTATTAATTGGTCAGAAAGTCAGCAATGACTGTTCCAAACTTCAGTTTTCAGTGCTCTGCATTTTGAATGACTTCTGCCTTCCTGGTTGGCTAATTGGGGGCTTTCTTCATTCTGTCTGAAAAAGGACTATTCCTGCAAATGGTGCATCAATTGAGGGAAACCTTATTTGGGGCTTACCTCAATAAGGGTCTCCTCAAATATTTCTCTGAGGGTAATGTATGATTTAGGAGTAAGTGGGCTACTGTGTTTCTTTTTTAGTGTGTTTTGTTTATACTTATTGTGACTTTTATTTTAAGTTCAGAGGTACATGTGCAGGTTTGTTATATAGGTAAACTTGTGTCATGGGAGTTCATTGTACAGATTATTTCATCACCCAGGTATTAAGCCTAGTACCCATTAGTTATTTTTTCTGGTCCTCTCCCTCTTCCCACCCTTCACCCTCTGATAGGTCCCAGTGTCTGTTGTTCCCCTCTATGTATCTTTTTTCAGGTGACATGCATCTGGAGAATAGTACACATAGCCTTCAGTGTAAGAAAAAGCAAACCAGAGTTCACTTCACCCTTAGGCACATAAGAAAAGTTCTTTCTTTTTCCTTTCATCACAGTGGCAGAGTGAAAGGCAAAAGATGTGTGAGGCTGAGTAGAGACTGAACGTGATTAAGTGTCACTAGACTGGTCAGCTTTCTATCTAAAAGCCATTGTGGCTAATTTCCCAATTCATATTCATGTAGTAACATAAGACAGAAATACTGAACGCATGGAAGGAGCTGTTCAGAAGGTGAGATGTTACAGAGGAGTCTACATACCACACATACCAATCAACCTGACTGAATAAACGTCACTATACCCCTATGAAATTAGATGTATAGAAACTTCCTTAGAGTAGTCTGAAACTTTAGGGTTTGTCAACATTGTTTAACAAAGCCACAATTTAGGAAAAAAAAACAACAATTATATGCATATACTTTTAATGAAGGATATAGGAAGATAAAGCTGGCCAGCATTTGTCAATATTTCTGCACCAAGAAACATGGTTTTAAGAATACTATATACAATCATTTTGAGCAGATTGGTGGGAAAAATAATTGTAGCAGATTGGCAACTTGCGCTTAACTACTGAGGTCTCCTTTTCTGGCACTCTAATATAGTTCATATATTACCAAGACCCACTGCCAGATTTCCTTCTGTGTTCCTTCACTGATTAAGCCAGCAGAGTGAAAGTAATTATTCCTTGAATGCATCTTACTTAATTTTTTTTCCTTTAATGCCATTCCCTACTAACAATCTATTTCCTGATATATTGAATTCATTGTTGGTTTTAACTCATTCTGCTGATGGCTGTGTACCATCCTGCTACAAAGAACACATTTAATGGTTTTGAACACTGTGCAGGACACAGACCTAGCCCTTTTAGGGAAGTAAACAGTCATGGGTTGCATGCTACTAGGAGCCACCCATTAATTATTATATTATATAATACCCGCATGCAAAAGGCTACAATTTAATATGGTACATTACAGCTATGGTTAAAGAAATGCAGATGTACCATACCTCATCAACCAATTCCTAATGAGATGGAACTCATTAATTTTCTAAGAATATGGATCTTGTCCAAGGGCCTGACAATCTCATTAGATGCCCCCTGTGCTTCTCCATAGAACGTCTTCTGTACCGAATCTCTTAGCTACTCTGAGAGCAGAGATTCTGGAATGTATAAATTGAATGTTCTTCACATGCTGTGATTCTTAGACTCTTTTTCTAAAAGGAGAAAACAGATAATCATTCTTCTAAATTAAAGTATTTGCTCCTGCTGAACAGGCAGCCTGCTTTGGAGAAAATGTGTGTGTGTGTGTGTGTACATGTGCATACATCTATGTAGATATGTGTGATGAGAGGTGAAAAGAATAAGCTTTCAATGACTGTTACATTCCTATGAATTTAGGCCCTGTTAAATTTTAGGTTCATGTTACAATAATGTATAATATTCAATATTCTTAAAACTTACTTGCTAGGATTGTGCTTAAATCTCCATTAACCTCAATGTCTATACTTTGTGCAATTTGGCATAAACATGGAGTGCATTATTTACCTTGGCAATGTCTGCCCTGAGATTGGGCTCTATGGTGCCACAGGAGGTAATGGCACTGGTTAATGCCACATAGTGTGAAAAATATGTGTCACATGGCGCTAGTAGGGGAAAGAGGCACATATTGCATTATCACATAGAAAGTAAGAGTTGTACAAATTGCATACTTTTCAGATTTTTGACAAAACGTGACTCTTTCAGAATGTGATCCTGTTGTAATTACTCTCAAAATTCTAACTGCTCCATGATAATTCCAGTCCTGGGAAGCCAAGTTACTTTAACAGTGTGCTGAACATGGTAACTATGAGCCCTGCATAAGACAGCTGTGTTCCATTGGGGACCACTTAATCTCTTTTCCCCTTAATTTTTCTAGCTGTACCATGGGGAACAATTTTTTTTATTCTGTCTCTTTCTGAGGACACTGTTGGAGTGAATGGAAGAACATTAACAAAGTGCTCTAAGTCCTGCAAGAACAAATCAGCAATGAGAGCATGGACAAAAGAATGGAGTACATTATTTTGCTTAGAAATACTGTATGGTTAAACTTTTCATTCCAGTCCTATAATTAAAGACATATAAGAGCACTAGAAAGTTACATAGCACCCTTCAGCAGTAGGATCCTAACAATGAGTATCTTCATTTTGCAAATGGAGAAAATGAGCATCAACGATTAGGGAATGAGATTCCACAGAGGTTATTGGACAGGGATCCAAAGAAAACCAAGCAAAGAAGCCAGATCAGGGTGTACTAATTATTAAACAAAACTCTGTATTCTTGATTAATAATCAACCAGTTGGGTACCTATGTACATTAGTCAATACTCAAATGATCCATGGATAGAGATATTATCAGAGTCTATAAACCAATGAGACCAAAATGCTAAGATAGGAATAGGGTTTCTTTTTATCTCTGAGCCCCCTGGTAAAACCCTGATTTATTTGGCTTTTTTTTTTGTTTGTTTGTTTGTTTTGTTTGAGACAGAGTTTCACTCTTATTGCCCAGGCTGGAGTGCAATGGCACGATCTCAGCTCACCACAACCTCCACCTCCCAGATTCAAGCGATTCTCCTGCCTCAGCCTCCTGAGTAGCTGGGATTACAGTCATGCACCACCACTCTTGGCTAATTTTTGTATTTTTAGTAGAAACGGGGTTTCTCCATGTTGGTCAGGCTGGTCTTTAACTCCCGACCTCAGGTGATCCGGCCACCTTGGGCTCCCAAAGTGTTGGGATTACAGGTGTGAGCCACTGCACCCAGCCTTATTTGGCCTTTTAAAGACAGTGTAAATCTGTAAGACATTAAACAATTAGCTTTGCATTATAGCTTTCCTGAGCTTTACCTCTCCGGAACTTCCTTATAGTTAACTGACACTATATTTTGTGACTTGACTTCTGTGGGAGCTGGGTGCTGATACACCCTATGCATCAAAGAAGTTCTTGTTGTTTTTCTGACTTTGAATCATAGTTAACAGCTGCTCTGCCTGAATGCTTGGCAGAAGATGATTGATGGGAAAGAGGAAGATTACTTTGAGGCCTACTTGCTGTGTAGTAAGTAAAGGCCATACATGTGGAAAAAGGTGCATATCTATATGAATAGAAGACAAGGCTTGTCTGTCATAAAACCATGGGAATGGCCAAATAAGCTTTCAAGAAAAACCCAAACAAGAGAGTATTATTTTGAGAAAGAGTGTAAGGGGAAATTTTTTTCCATCTGAATATATAAGATTTCATCATGAAACCCAGTGTGTGCATAGTCATCTAGGCTGCTTTTTAGCTTCTGAGTTTGAGAAAGTCACTAGCCCTAATAAGTGTAGTCATGTCTAGTATTCTCTCAAATTAATGCTGACCACAATCCATTTAATTTATGCCAAAAGTCTCACCTTGGTCAAAATTACCTAGGGGTCCAGATGAACAGGTTTTGTTGTTGCTTTAAGTAGCTGGATTGTTCACTGTCTCAGCTCCACTGGAACCCCAACACTAAATTGTGGCAGGCAACTCTTTTTTACTCAAACATATTTCAGGGAAGATAAATTAGTAAGCCAAACCATCCCTCTAGAAGCCCAATTCCTTGATACCTGTAAGATGCTTCTAAATTCCACTGATCTCTAAAAGAGTTGGAGCTTTTATTTTCAGCAGCTGGGCACTAGAATGCTGGATGAAAAAATGAAAGACATCAATACTCTTAAGATATTATTATTGTAAAGAAGCAGTACTAATATTCTCACTCATTGATTCAGGCACTAGGACTAAAAGAAAGGCTGATTATAAATAAATAGGGAAATTGATGCAAACTGTATTGACGGCTTAGCTACTACTGAAGCTAAAAAAAGAAGAAAGAATTGGCATATTACTATTTGGTTATCACTGTCTGTACAATAGCCCCTGCTATGAAAACACAGCTCTTTAGTGCTAGTCCTCAGGCTAATGTCAGCTGTGAAACTTTACCCTTATGAAAGGCAGTGAAATTAAACCTGAAAATCACTCTGAAAACCCTTAACAAAACCTATGGGCCATAACTTAGGCTTATAGATTTTCTTTCATCATAAAATAACTCATAAAGGCTAAAATAAAACTAGGTAGCAGATAAATGAATAAAAGTAATTGGAGAATTTTACTGCACCCTGACAAAAAAGTCTTTAAAAAACACTGGTTATTATGTTTAATAAAGTTTATGTCCTGAATTTGATCTTCTTGAGTAGCTGTGGTGCTTTCAGGAACATTTGTGACAGAACAGGTTTTACATTGTTGTTCAAGTTCCAATTTGAGGACCTTGGTCACAGTGTACTGATTCACCCTCCCAAATTTTTGATACTTGATATAGCTATGGTTCAAAGTCTAGCAAATATTTAAGTTGCTATTTAGAGGAAAAGCATAATTAAACAAAGGCTTCAGGTTTTTAGCCTTGATTTTCACACTATAGCAGAATTTTGTATAGATAAGCTGTACATGTTCACAAATGCACATGCACACAAGCAGCAAATGTAGTTTGATTACCTTCAACACCAAAAAGGCCCTATATATGTGATTAATAATCTTTGTGGGGGAATTAAAGACTCTAAGGAAATTTTCTGAATTTCGTTTTACCTGATAAGATGAATGAAAAGATATATTTTACATTTAGGCTTTCATGGATTTGGGGAGGGGAAATGAAGAAACAAAAAAAATTGGCTTGAATTAACTGCTACCAAATTCCAAATTGGATTTCAGTCAGTAAATTAAATAACATAAAGTCCAGAAACATTTACACAGCAAGTATTTGATGGAATTCTTTCAAATTTTGAAGCTTTCAATCCAACACGGTGACTTATTTTGAAGATTACAATGATTTCCAACATTGAACTCTGTAAGCCTCATGGGAGGCAGAGATGGTGAGTCCTGGGAATGAAGAGAAGAAATTCACAGATGAGCTGAACAACTGTAAATATTCATGTGATAACACCCACTTGACAATAATATGCAACCATTAAAATTACATTTATGAAGAGTATAGATCAGCACTGAAAAATGTTAAGTGAAAAAGGTAGGATATAAAATTACATATACAATGCTATATTTTTAACCCCCAAAATTATATTTGGAATAAGAGACTGAGGAAATACACTGAACTAATGAAAGTGGTGGATTCATGGGTAATTTGTTTTCATTTCTCTACCTTCTACTTGCATTTTCCACATTTTCTTTAGTAAATATATAATTTGATACTTCAAAAATACTATTTTTGAAATACACATGGAAATAACAAGAGCTTTGAAATTGGGCAATTATGAATCTGAATTCTAGCTTTGCCTCTTATCTCCATAACTCTAGAAAAATAATGTCAGTGGATCTTAGTTTGCTCATCTGTAAAACTGGTATAATATAATCTGCCTGAAACAATATCTGGCATATAGTAGGCCGTCAAGTAGCTATTTGTGTAAGCTTTCCGGAAAATGATTTGGCCTTATCCATTGACCCTTTAAAAAATTCACACCAGTAATTTTGCTTCCCGGATTCTATCCTATGGAAATGATTATAAATGAGGAGAAAGATTTATGTTTAGTGATATTATTCACAACCTTATAATGATGGGAAATTGGATAACATCTTATTAAATTTATTTTTATTTTTAATTTTTATGGGTACATAGTAGGTATATATATATTTATGTATTACATGAGGTATTTTGATACATGCATGCAATGCATAATCATCACATTTTGGTAAATGAGGTATCCATCACCTCAAGCATTTATCCTTTGTGTTACCAACAATCCAGTTATACTTTTATAGTTATTTTAAAATGTACAATTAAATTATTTTTGACTATAGTTACCCTATTGCCCTAGCAAATACTAGGTCTTATTCATTCTTTGTTTTTTTTTTTTTTTTTTTTTTTTGTAGCCATTAACAATCCTCAATTCCCCTCCAGCACTCACCCCTCCACTACCCTTCCCAGCTTCTGGTAATCATCATTCTACTCTCTAATTCCATGCGTTCAATTGTTTTAATTTTTAGCTCCCACAGATAAGTGGACATGGATGAAGCTGGAAACCATCATTCTCAGCAAACTAACACAGGAACAGAAAACCAAACACCACATGTTCTCACTCATAAGTGGGAGTTGAACAATGAGAACACATGGACACAGGGAGGGGAACATCACACACCAGGGCCTGTCAGGGGCTGGGGGGCTAGGTTTGGGATGGCATTAGGAGAAATACCTAATGTAGATATACCACGGGTTGATGGGTGCAGCAAACCACCATGGCACATGTATACCTATGTATCAAACCTGCACGTTCTGCACATGTATCCCAGAAGTTAAAGTATAATTTAACAAAAGGGAACTTCCTTAATCTGATAAAGCTATCTAGAAAGAATGAGAGAGTGAGCATCTACCACACACAGGGACAGGATAGAAAAATGGTTCATTAAAAAAAAAAAAAAAAAATTCTATGCCTACCGTATGACTTAGCCATCCTACTCCTTGGTATTTACCCAAGCACAGGTTCACACAAAGTCTTGGTCACAAATGTTTATAGCAGCTTTATGTGTATGAGCAAAAAACTAGAAACACTTCTGATATCCATTAATAGATGGAAAAATAAATTTGTGTGTGTGTGTGTGTGTGTGTGTGTGTGTGTGTGTATATCCAGTGGAATACTACTCATCAATAAAAAGAAATGAATTATTCTTACACACAGCAACAAAGGTGAATCTCAATTATGCTGAGTGGAAGAAGCCAGACAAAACAAAAAAATACATTTGTACAGATCTACTTGTTTAAAATTCTAGAAAATGAGAACTGATAGTAACGAAATAAATCAGTGATTGCCTGGTGATGGCACAGGGGTTATTTATAAAAGCTCAGAAGAAAACTTTTGGGAGAGATGGATATATTCATTATTTTGATTGTAGCGATGGTTTCACAGATGTAAACGTATTTCAAAACTCACCAGATTACATATTATAAAAGTATATAGTTTTTTTGTAGTATAAAGGCACAAAAATGCAGAACAATAAAATTAAAGTACGAGTTTCTTTGAATTAAAAAAGTATGAGATTTTAATGTTTTTATACGTTTCCAAGTTGCACTCAAAAAATGATCTATGAATTTAAACTTACATCAGCATTGTATAAGAACATCTGTTTCAGCATGTCCTTGCCTACAATAGGTACTGTAATTTGTAAAAATTGGCTGACTTAATAGATAAAAATTAGTATTTCAGGTTATTTTAATCTGCATTTCTTTACAGTGAAGTTGAACAAGTTTAACGTTTTTCATTTTAATTTCTATTTTGTTGATTGCATCCTTTGCCCATTTTCTTTTTACAAAATTTTAAAATAATTTCATCTTTTATTTTAGATTTGGGGTACATGTGCAGGTCATTAGATGGGTATATTGTGTGATGCTGAGGTTTGGGGTATAGATCCCATCACCTAGGTAGTGAGCATAGTACCCAATGGGTAGTTTTTCAACCCACCCCCTTCTGTCCCTCCCCAACTAGTAGTCCGCAGTGTCTATTGTTGCCATCTTTGTTTTCATGTGTACTCAATGTTTAGCTCCCATTTATGAGTGAGAACATGCATTATTTGGTTTCCTGTTTCTGTGTTAATTTTTTTTTTTTTTTTTTTTTTGAGACGGAGTCTCGCTCTGTCGCCCAGGCCGGACTGCAGTGGCGCTCTCTCCGCTCACTGCAAGCTCCGCCTCCCGGGTTCACGCCATTCTCCTGCCTCAGCCTCCCGAGTAGCTGGGACTACAGGCGCCCGCCACCGCGCCCGGCTAATTTTTTGTATTTTTAGTAGAGACGGGGTTTCACAGTATTAGCTAAGATGGTCTCGATCTCCTGACCTCGTGATCCGCCCGCCTCGGTCTCCCAAAGTGCTGGGATTACAGGCGTGAGCTACCGCGCCCGGCCTCTGTGTTAATTTTCTTAGGATTATGGCCTCCAGCTGCATCCATGTTGCGGAAAAGGATAAGATTTCATTATTTTTTATGGCTGTGTAGTATCCATCATATATATGTACCACATTTTCTTTGTCTAGTCGTCTGTTGATGGACACCTAGGTTGATTGCATGTTTTTGCTGCTGTGAATAGTGCTGTGATGAACATATATGTACATAAGTCTTTTTGTTAGAAGGATTTATTTTCCTTGGGTATATACCCAGTAATGGGATTGCTGGGTGGCATGGCAGTTCTGTTTTAAGTATTTTTGAGAACTCTTGAAACTGCTTTCCACAGTGGCTGGACTAATTTACATTCCCATCAACAGTGTATAAGCATACCCTTTTCTCTGGAGCTTCACTAGCATCTGTTATTTTTTGACTTTTTAATAATAGCCATTCTGACTGGTGTGAGATAGTACCTCATTGTGGTTTGGATTTGCATTTCTCTGATGATTAGTGATGATGAGCATTTTTTTCATATGTTTGTTGGCTGCTTGTATGTCTTCATTTGAGAAACGTCTGTTCATCATGTCCTTTGCCCATTTTTAATGGGGTTATTTGTTTTTTTTTTTTTTTTTTTTTGCTTGTTAAGTTCCCTATAGATTCTGGATATTAAACTTTTGTCAGATGCATTGTTTGCAAATATTTTCTTCCGTTCTGTAGATTGTTTTTGCTACTGATAATTTCTTTTGCTGTGCAGAAGCTCTTTAGTTTAATTAGATCCCACTTGTCAATTTTTGTTTCTGTTGCAATTGCTTTTGGGGACTTGGCCAAAAATTCTTTGCCAAGGCCAATGTTGAGAAGGGTATTTCCTAGGGTTGCTTCTAGGATTTTTATAGTTTGAAGTCTTACATTTAAGTCTTTAATCCATCTTGAGTTAATGTTTGCATATGGAGAAAAGTAAGGGTCCAGTTTCAGTCTTCTGCATATGGCTAGCCAGTTATCCCAGCACCATTAATTGAATAGAGAGTTCTTTCCTCATTGCTTGCTTTTGTTGCTTTGCCCATTTTCTAACTGTTGTGTTTTTCTTTTGTTTACTGATTTGCAAGAGCTTTGTAAATTAAGCATATTAAATTTTGTGTGTTGTATAGTTTGCAAATATTTTTCAAGTTTGTCTTTTCATTTTGAAGAAAATATAATCTAGAATAAGTACATTTTTGGGGTAAAAATTATGGCAATAATTTTTTATATACAAAATTTAGAGGCAAAATGAAAAAATTAGCATTGATTCTACATTTTAAACACATGGGATTCATGTTTTCTTTCATCCTTTTTTATTTAAAAAACTTCAAAAGAAAATGAAGGGAAATATATATTAAATATCTAATTACTTGGACATATATAATGTATTAATGCATTCTTCTACTGATAGACATTCAGGTTGTTTTCAGTTTGGAGGTTTTTACAAATATCACTGTAGTAATTATCTACATACAGTTTAAAAAATTCTTCATATCTTAATAAGTTTTAAAAGGTTTCTCTCACTCTTCCCTCCTGTGTTCCCAAGTACTTTTCTATTATTATCAGAATATGAGGCCCAGCATGGTGGCTAATCCCAACACTTTGGGAGGCCGAGGTGGGCAGATCACTTGAGGTCAGGAGTTAGACAACAGCCTGGCCAACAGGGAGAAACCCCATCTCTACCAAAAATACAAAAAGTAGCCGGGCGTGGTGGCACACACCTGTAATCCCAGCTACTTGGGTTCTGAGGCAGAAGAATCACTTGAACCTGGGAGGTGGAGGTTGCAGTGAGCCGAGATCACTCCACTGCACTCCAACCTGGGCGACAGAGTGAGACTGCATCTCAAAAAAAAAAAAAAAAAAAAAAAAAAAAAAAATATATATATATATATATATAGAGTTTGTTATTTCCACAAAATGAATCACTTTATTAATATATTTGGACAGAGTGCCCTGTAAAAGGCATAAGGCATTGCTTGAAGGCAATTTTGCTTATCTAGGGAAGCATATAAAAAATGCATTTCAAAGTTCCTTAGCATATTAAAGGTCCTGATAAGTACTGCACGAAATACTAGGTTCCATGATAGGCACAAAAAAGAAAGGATCCAACAGTTAAATAAAATTTAAGGGACCACTACAACCTCCTTTTGGTGAGCCACAAAACTCAATAGTGTAGTAAAACCCCTGAGAATTCCTACACTAAAGCCAACTTTCTTAATTTTGCTTATATAGGGTTTTATAAATTTATTTACCAGATAATTTTTCTTCCCTTTAACATCTGTTACCATGCCAAAGTAGTAGTGTTTCCCCTAGGAAAATACTAAAATAAAATAGACAGATTAGCACCACAGATAACCCAAATCTAGATACTACTATCATATAAGTTGTCTTACCTAAATATCAAACATTTCATCAGGGCTTTGGATAAGGAAACAGACTTAGTTCTCTCCTTTTTAAATCTTTGATAATAAATAAAGACACATCACAAATAACTCAGATTTTGAAATGTAGTGCCATGGTGGAAATAGCATGCTTTGAGGTCAGATAGACCTGAGTTACAACCCTAGGTTGGCCACTTACTACATATGCAGCCTTGGATAAGTGATTTAACCTCTCTGCATATCAGTTTTCTTATAAGTAAAATGGGAACAGTTGATGTGAGGATTAAATAAGATCATATATATCAAGTACACACCAAAGTGGCTGGCATATACAAAGTTTTATACAATATGTACACTTGTACACAGCAGAATTTCTGTAAGGGAAAGAACTGAAGACCTGGGAACCCACAAACAGACTGATAAGCTTCTGAATAATTGCTAGCTTTTTTCATGAGACTAGGATTAGAAGTTTCATCAGATCAGAGCTATAAGCTCCATGGTATTTCTATTACTAACATTCTTTTAATATTTAATTACACTGGGTTTATACCCGTGAGTGTTGCAAAAAGAAAGTCGTTGAGCTTTTCACCAGGCCAAAGAGAATCCCATGTGTAAAGTTGTCTGCCACTACTTAACAAACTCATAGCATTTTAGGAGGGTTACAGTGTAGGAAGGATGCTTTTTTGCCCTTAGTGGGTAAGAGTAGGTTATTAACTGACATAATGGAGTCAGGCAAAAGAAAGCTATTTGTAATCTGTACCATTTCAGAGACCTGGAATGAAACAGGAGGAGGCTTATAATTCACAGTATGAGAGTAAATAACCTTAATGGAATGTTTGGGTGTCTGGATCCCCGGAGTTTTTTTCAGCACAAGTGACATAAGTGTGAGTTTGCAGGGAATAAGGGCGTCTTTTTTTTTCACTACACTGCCAAGGGAAATTATGTATAGAACTTCTGCTTATGCATGCATTACAAGAGTGAAGAATTTAAAATCTTTTTCACCCAGGATAAGAACTTATTTATTTTCTAGTTCTTCTCCCAAGCCTTCTTCTTAGCAGTCCAGGTGCCACTGTATGTGTCTCCCTCAGAATACTGACCTGTCTGAGAGATGCAGGAAATGTGAAAACTGCTATGTTTCCGTTTCCACAGCAAGAGATGATGAGCCTTCTGGATAATCTGCAAGGTTGAAACGTGAAGATGATCAAATGCCCCCATGCCTTATATGGGTGGGTATTCATTCACTGGCAGTTTTCCTTCTTGTTCAATCTCTGCAGGCAACAGATACCTGCAAACCTCTAAAGACTGATGTGTAACACAGAAGCATTTGTAACCAGACATTCACATTTTAAGAATAGTCAGCCTGCTATACTATGAACTAAGATTATTTATCAGCATTATCTGATCTATAATAATGGCTGGTATTTGACTTAAATAGCTATGATGACAGCTCAACATAATCTGACTTTAATGGAATGTTTTGTATCTTGCTACCCTGTTTTGCTGTTATTCCACCAGACATAATTGAGATAGCTATTACAGTACTTTAGGTGATGGTGTGTTTCTAAAAAAGGAATGAGGTATCTAGAAAATAAGAGGCTTTGGGATTAACAAGCAACAACATTTATGGTACAAATGTTTTTGTTTCTGACCTCCAGCCTTTTGGGAGAGCACACTCTGAATCAGCTTGCTGAATGTACAGGTAATCACTTTTCTCATACTCACAGCATAATAATATACTTGGCATTTTGAGATGAAAAAGTTGACAGTAGCCATCCCCTACAGTTTCTGCACAGTACAGTGTCTTTTATGTGCCATTCAGAGTGCTTTCTTAAGTATGAAATCTAGATTCCCAAAGACAGAGGCCAGCCAGTCAGTGTGAGTTATCCTTGTCACAGAAGGCTGCAAGCTCTCATGCCACTGAGTTAAACAGGCAGATTCCAGACACCAGGTTACTTTCTTCCAGGAAAACTGGAAAAATAAAAGTGGCTCTGAGAATGTCTCTTTGGAATCATGACCCCATGGTAGGCCCAACATTCTGTCTTGTCTGGAATCCTAGCCTTAGGGTATTCTTCCCTTTAAGTTTGGGCAGAAAGCAAATGTATTGGCCTAGGTCTTCAGTGAAAGATATACAGAAAATAACTTTATGTTTATCAAATACAGAGAAAAAGAGGTTGCAAGTGCTTAAGCATATATCTCATCTCACCTACCCAACATTTCTACTAAGAAGGCAACTGAAAAATAGTGAAAGACAATTCTGAAAGTGCAATAAATTTCCTTGCCTTGCTGTTCCAAAGAAGTGATGCTAATTCTTTCAATGTTCACTCCTTGCTGATGGTTGGCTATTTCAGAATTTTTAGGTGTGGTTTGGTGATGAACCTTTCCAAAAGTTGGCTGTTTGGATTCTGCTTTTAGGATGATTTTACCTTTTCCTACTGCAATGTACACTCTTATTTGGCACAGAAAAGTTTTCCTCCAAGCAATTATTTGAATTAAAATCCTGCTCTTGTAGACACTGAGGCTTGAGCTGAAAACCCAATTATCAACTTTGGTTTCACTCTGGGATAAGATTAAGCTAAGGCTGCAAAGGTAGCTCACCGGGTGAGGACTAAATTAAAAAAGGAAGATACCTAAAAAAAATCAGGCTCTGGGTAATAGAAGACAAACACATAATTTAGGGAGTCAATTCACCTTCACCTCCTACCATCTGCACCTATACTGCTTCCCCCAACTACACCTGCCCTTGCTGCCTATGTAGTAGTGATTTCACTTACTCAATATATGTCTACTTGAACCAAGAATGATGTTATTTTAGTCTTAGTGTGTGCTGGTTAAGCTCTGTCTCTCTTCCTGTCTTTTCCTAGATCTCCTTTACTTTAAAACTCTAGGTTCTCACATAAACCCTTGATGCTATGTGAAGTGACTTTGGCAGTATATGTGCACTTCTTTCTAGCCATTGGTTCTCAGAGATTGGGAAGAGCAGAGCAAATGACACAATGGAGTCTGGGAAAACAGGTTGAGTCACCACTGCTTTATGACTTTATATACATCGCATTACCTCCCCAGCCTCAGCTTTTTCATCTGTAAAATAGGGGCAATACTCTTTCATTCATAGTATTTTTGGGATACTCTACCCCAAACTATGAGCATTGTGTAATGTTCTATTCTTGACCCTCTGGCTTTCTCTTCCCCATTTATTTCCTTGTCCATGTGGATGCATGTCAACACTGCTTAGGTGATTACTAGTTTTACATTTTATCTTCTTTCCCTAGTTTTATTCTCTCCTTGTTGATTCCTCTTTACCTCCATGGATTTAACTGCCATCTCTATACAAATGACTCCCAGATCTCTCTAGTTAGTGGGACTATTTCCAGATACTTAAAATGTCTCTCGGCTTTGATCATTCCTCTCAATTTATAGTGTTACTACCACTTATGAATCCATTGCAACACATGCACAGTTTTTTGCTGTTCTTTCCAGTTCTTGTCTCTCCAAATTCCAATCCATCCTGCACACTAGCACCCAAGTAATCTTTCTAAAATTAATCTTTCCTTATATCAATATATCACTCAAGATCATAAACTTAATAGCTATTTTCTATTGTATCAAGTCTATAAAACCCTCTATCATCTGGCCATATCTTACCTCTCTAAGACTGTAGCCCACAACCACAATGTCCACCCTATGCTTCAGTGTTCTTACCACATTCATGTTGTAACTCTGACCTGGAATGCTAATTCCTTCTTCTAGCATCTATCCTGATGTTTCCCATCCTAATAACACCTAGCTTAAGTCCTGCCTCATCTTCAAAACTTTCACCAGCATAGCCCACTTTCCTGGAATGCGAATTCCTTCTTCCTAGCATCTATCCTTATATTTCTCATTCCAATAACATCTAGCTTAAGTCCTGCCTCATTCTCAAAACTCTCACCAGAATAGCCCACTTCCCCCCTTTACTGATATACTCAGGTTTAAACATCACTAACAATCACACAATTTCCACATGTATCACACATTGCTTAACGCAGAACTAAGCCTATATTAGGTATGTAATTAGTAGCATCATTTTTATGGCAATGAGCACACCATGTCTTGTGTTAGATTGTCTTTCCCTGCAATTGCAAACTCCTTGAGGACAGAGGCCACCATTTATTTATCTTTATGTCCCTCCACATGACCTTTTGATGTGTACCTTCAGGAAATGCTTTATGAATTGAACTAATTGATTAGAGACTTGCCTTATTTCAGGAACACACACCAATTTAGAGCTTAGGGTTTGACGACAAAGGTAAAGGAATAAAATGAACATCCATAATATTACTGCATGAAGTAAGTTTTCCAAGAGCTGAGAGTATGGATACATTCTTATCTAGAAACACGGGGAAAAAGTTACTTGGAAAACACCTCGCTACCCAAAGGAGTACCCTTCTATAACCCAGTGTATTGTGTTTGATGTTTTCAGAAATGAGGCCTAGGATTCCTACTCTCATAAAAAGGCAAATGACAAGTGTATGAACAGGTTGTTTATAGGCATGTGGCCAAAATGTTAGGGTAGATGTGTTAAGAGGGAACAAGTAAGTGTATATGGAGAGAATACATGAAGAAAGAAATTTGGTTCCAGAATGTGGAAGATGTATCAATTATGCAGGTTTACAGTGGCCTCTAGATTATAATAGCATTCCTTCTGAAAAAGGAAAGGAGCCATTTGGTGAAAGATATCAGGTTGAGCTTGGAGCCATTTGGTGAAAGATATCAGGTTGAGGTTAGTCAGCTTGACATCTGTCCCATCAGTGTAAGGTGGTATCAAAATGTGATATTATAGCTGAAGATAGCTTAAAGATCATGGAATTTAAACAGGTCCAGAGAGAAGAGGCTTTCCAAAAGTCATGCATTGAACTTAGTGGCAGAAGTGGGAGATGCTTCCCATGCTAGAGCTCTATCCATATTTTTCCACTTTCTCTTTCTGGTGAAAGAGGTACAGGAACTAAAATAATTTTCTTTCAAGTGGTCCTTAAAAGATCTATAAACTGAAAGGTAAACAGGAACAAAGGAGAGATACTGGGTGGTATAGTTGTTAAAAGAGTTTGGACTTTTGAGCCAGGATCTGTCACTTGCTAGCTGTGTGACTTTGGGTTTCTTTGAGCTTAAGTTTCCTCATCTATAAAATGGGGTTATTTAATGTTTACAACTCACAAAGTGGTTATACCTGGCACATAATTGGCGTTCAACAAATGTTAGTTGCACACTTTGAAATAATCTAACAATCATTTTCTATATGCAACCTTATTTTCCAAGAGTTGCAGAGAATACTGAAATAAAGATGATGATGTCTCTGACTCCAGTGAGTTCCCAAATAGCCCCCAAATTCTTTACTGGAGCCAGGCTACTTTCTTCATGTCCTCTTCACTTAGCTTGGGGTCTTGTGCACTACAACCTGTGACTTTCCTTATATCTTCTGCTTCTGCACTGCTCGCGGACAATCCAGATCCTATCTAGTCTTCAAGGCCCAAATTCTACCTCCTCTGTGAAGCCTTTTCTGACCAAACCAACTCACAGGAAATCATTGTATCCTTTGAATTTTGATAGCACAAACTTTATAGTTCTATTCATTTGACCAATAACATATCCTGTATTATGTTTTGTTAGGCAGCTTTTCACGTATGTATTTTATCACCCTCACTACCCCAAATTTCAGAAATGTTAGTTTTTTGTTTTTTTTTTTTTTTGAGATGGAGTCCCACTCTGTCACCCAGGCTGGAATGCAGTGGTGTGATCTCGGCTCACTGCAAGCTCTGCCTCCCGAGTTCACGCCATTCTCCTGCCTCAGCCTCCCGATTAGCTGGGACTACAGACATCTGCCACCACACCCAGCTAATTTTTTTTTTTGTATTTTTAGTAGAGATGGGGTTTCACTGTGTTAACCAGGATGGTCTTGATCTCCTGGCCTCGTGATCTGCCCACCTTGGCCTCCCAAAGTGTTGGGATTACAGGCGTGAACCACTGCACCCGGCCAGAAATGTTAGTTTTTCCCTATTCTCTCTCCTTTTTCCTATTATATACTTGGTCAACCAGACAGCCATCCTACCCCAGAATGGTAATGCCTCTTCATTCCTCATATGAGGGAATAAAAGAGAAAAAAGCTTTTGGAAAACATCCACTTATCTAATCATCCCAAATATGTAATCAAAAGTATACAACTCATGTGAAGACTACACTGGTAAAATGTTAGTATAGGCCAAGGTATCTTGAATTCCTATATAGAAAGCTGGTAAATGCCCTTTCGGCCGGAACCACCATCTTCCAGTAATTCGCCAAAATGACGAACACAAAGGGAAAGAGGAGAGGCACCCGATATATGTTCTCTAGGCCTTTTAGAAAACATGGAGTTGTTCCTTTGGCCATGTATATGTGAATCTATAAGAAAGGTGATATTGTACACATCAAGGGAATGGGTACTGTTCAAAAAGGAATGCCCCACAAGTGTTACCATGGCAAAACTGGAAGAGTCTACAGTGTTACCCAGCATGCTGTTGGCATTGTTGTAAACAAACAAGTTAAGGGCAAGATTCTTGCCAAGAGAATTAATGTGCGTATTGAGCACATTAAGCACTCTAAGAGCCGAGATAGCTTCCTGAAACGCATGAAGGAAAATGATCAGAAAAAGAATGAAGCCAAAGAGAAAGGTACGTGGGTTCAACTAAAGTGCCAGCCTGCTTCACCCAGAGAAGCACACTTTGTGAGAACCAATGGGAAGGAGCCAGAGCTGCTGGAACCTATTCTCTATGAATTCATGGCATAATAGGTGTTAAAAAAATAATAATAAAAGACCTCTGGGCTGTAAAAAAAAAAAAAAAAAAGGTAAATAATTGACTAAGATTAAAGACTCTTCCATCATTGGCACTGTCTATCACCAATATGCATGGAAATACATAAGGGCAATTTGGTACCCTTGAAGAAGTACTTTCTTTGAGGTAGAAGGCATGAATTTAACTTGTGACTCTGTCTAAGTCCTGTGGCAGTTTTGAAATTCCTAGGAATAATCATACAGGTCTGGTTAGGTCTGAAGAACTAAGTGATAAAGTAATTTTTTCTTCAAGCAAGAGTTAATCATTGTCTCTGACTGGGAGGTGATTGCACAGAATGTCACCCACAGATGCTTCTAAACAACAAAATTCTTGATGTGAAAGGCCTCTCATCTCTGAACCAGAGCTCTTGTATATAGGATGTACTTGGAGAGTCTGAATTCTGATGAGGAGAATGGCTCTCACCAATCCTCTCAGAAGGTCCAGGGATTACAGCAATCTCTGGCATAAGATGAAAGTGTGCTTTGATAGGAGAATCACTTCCTCATCTTCCTGAAACATTTTCTTCACATCATGCCCTAGCTCAAAAACCTTCAGTAGTCCCCATCACTCACAGAATAAACTTATTAGTCTTATTATAAGGTCCCACCCAAACTGATACCAATTTACCTGCTGAATTAATCTAATAATCATTTTTTATACATAACTCTGTTTTGAAAGAGGTGCAGAGAATACTGAAATAAAGATGATGAGTTCTCTTAATGAGTTCCCATCTATTCCCTTACTGCCCAAAATTTCTACTGGAGTCAGGCTACTTTCTTCATGTCCCCCTCACTTAGCTTGGGGTGTTGTGCATTACAACCTGTGACTTTCCTTTTACCTTTGGCCTCTGCATTCATTGCCACCAATCTAGATCCTATCTAATCTTCAAGGTCCAAATTCTACCTATGTAAAGCCTTTTCTGACCACCCTGGCCCACAGCAAATCACCTTTCCTTTGAATTCTTATAGCACACATTTTACGGTTTTAATCATTTGGCAAATAATGTATTTTGTATTGTGTTCTGTTAGGGAACTTTATGTATCTTATCTCCCCAAATAAATAAAAGACCCTTGAGCTGAGACAATATGTTGTATTGCCTGAACACCCCTTCGGGGTCCAATATCATAACTTTAATATTCTCTCAATAAATATTAGTTTATTTTTTCTGTTATTCTTTCTAACAGGTTATTTGTCACGGCAGCAGAAAGTACCAGATTGAAAATAAATCAGAAATTTCTTCTACTGTGGGTAGTATTAATGGGTGTCATATAAAGAAAGTTTTATCCAAATAAAGAAAGAAAGAGGAAATAGGCTATAATATATAAAACATTGAATATACTAGAGTCTGATGTCAGTATTTTTTCAGGACAAGTGTTCAGCATTTCACAGGAAGGAGATTAATTCCCCCCAGTCCTGATTATCATTAACACTGGAAGGTTGTATTAGCACACTCAAGAAAATTTTTGTTTTTGTATTACACCTTTACTTGATAAAAATATGCCTTCTAGGATATAGTCTATAAAAATTATCAAAATAAAGAGGCAATTTATAGTCACATTAGCTCAAGGGAAAAGCCACTGTTTAGTTAAGAAAAGTTCAGTTCTTTTATTGCTAGATTTTTTTTGAGACAGGGTCTCACTCTGTTGCCCAGGCCGGAGTGCAGTTGTGTGGTCAGTTTACTCCAGCCTTGACCTCTTGGGCTCAAGCGATCCTCCCACCTCTCAGCCTCCTGAGTAGCTGGGACTACAGATGCACACCATGACACCCAGTTAATTTTTGCAGTTTTTCAAAGAGAAGAGGTTTCACCATGTTGCCCAGGCTGGTCTCAAACTCCTGGGCTCAAGCAGTCTGCCAGCCTCAGTCTCCCACAGTGCTGGGATTACAGGCATGAACCACTGCACCTGGCCAGCTGGATTCTTTTTAAATTATTTTTCTTGTCATGATTACTATACTGATAGAGAGTAACTGGAATAAGCTATGCATAATTATCATGTACCCCGGGGCTTGATTATGACCTGGAGCTCTCTACTGGATTTTCAAACCAGGCTGACAGAAGAGCTCAGTGAGGAGAGAAACTGACTTTACCTTCCTTACTAGGAAATAAAGGAACTACACCTAATGGATAGAGGTCATATAATTAAAATTGACAGTTCCTCTTTGGAAGTTTCCACATTTGGGATGGGCAGAGCTCCCATTGTTTACTAGAGCCTAGGAAAAACAGAGCTTAAGGCACCATCTACTACTGAAAAGAAGACAGTGACCTAGTGAGGAAAAAAACCTGAAACCCAACAGGCAAATTACAAAGAATCTCTAAGCAAACATAATGAATAAAAACCAAAACAAGACAGACAGAGAAGACTGGAATAAATAATTCCTCAATGCAAAAACAGACATGTATCCACAAGAAGTAATACTGAACAGGGAACCATAACCTTCCCAAATGGACAAAGCAAGGAACCAGTGACTGAACCTAATGAGACAGCAATATTTGAGCCCTCTGATCAGCAATTCAAAATGGCAATATTATGGAAACTCAGTGATTTCCAAGACAACACAGAGAAGCAATTCAGAAATTTATCAGAAAAAGTTAATAAAAATTTTAAATAGAAAAAATCAGAAATCATGAAACTTAGAAATACATTTGCTAATCTGAAAAAAATCATTAGAGGCTTTCAATAACAAAATGGAGCTGAAGAAAGAATCAGTGAGCTCAAAGAAAAGCTTTTTGAAAATAAAGGAGAGAAAAAGAATGAAAAGGAAAAGAGATCACCTATAAGATACAGAAAACTGCCTCAAAACATCAAATGTAAGAATTATTTGTGTACAAGAGGGAGTTGAGCAAGGGGATCAAAAGCATAATTCAATAAATAATAACAAAAACTTTCCAAAACTTGAGAAAGATAAATATCCAGGTATAGGAAGGTCAGAGCACACCAAACAGATTCAACCAAAATCATCTACCCTAAAGGCATATAATAGTCAAACTATCCCAAGGCATATAATAGTCAAACTCTCAAAGGTCAAGGTCAAACAGAAGATCCTAAATACAGCAAGAGAAAAGATGTGCATAACATATAAAGGAGCTTCAATTTATTTGGCAACAGACTTCTCAATGGAAACCATACAGGCCAGGAGGGAGTAGGATGACATTTTCAAACTACTGAGGGGCAGGGAGCAGGAAGCTGTCATCCAAGAATACTGTATCCAGCAAAGTTATCCTTCAAAAATAAAGCAGAGATAAAGTCTTTCCCAGATAAACAAAAGTTGAGAGAATTAACCATCACCAGACCAATCTTACAAGAAATGGTAAAGGAGCTCTTCAATTTGAAAGAATGCAAAAAGAAAACATTTGAAGGTATACAATCCACTGGCAAAATTAAGTACATGGACAAACCCAGAGTACTCTACTACTGTAATTGTGTAATCAACTCAAAACTCTGGTATGAAGCCCAGAAGACAAATCTATCAAAAACAATAATCACTGAAGAAACCTGTTAAAAGATAGGTAGTATACAAATACATAAGTAGAGATGATTAAAATCAAAACGTAGAGGGGAAGAAGTTAAATTGTAGAATTTTTTTCTTTGTTTCTATTATTTTCTTTGTGATTTAAGATAAGCTGTCCTCTCTTTAAAATAACTTGTTACATCTATGACATATTTTTTGGTAAGCCTCATGGTAGCCAGAATGCAAAAACCTGTAATAGATTCACTAAAAATAAAAAGCAATTAAAATTTAATGCCAGAGAAAATAACACAGCTACAAAGGAAGAAAGAAAGAAGGGAAGAGAGGAGCTGCAAAACAACCAGAAAACAAGCAAAAAAGGGCAGTAGAAAGTCTTTACTTGCCAATAACAACATTGAATGTAAATGGGTTCAATTCTCCAATTAAAAGTCATACAAGAGACTGGGTGGAGCAAGATGGCTGAATAGATGCCTCCACCAATCATCCTCCCCACAGCAACACCAAATTGAGCAACTACTTACACAAAAAGCACCTTCATAAGAACCAAAAATCATGTGAGAGATCACAGTACCTGGTTTCAACATCATTTTAAGGAAAGAGGCACTGAAGAGGGTAGGGAAGACAGTCTTGATCTGTCTTCTCCCATCTCCTAGCAGTGGTTGCATGGTATGGAGAGAGACTCTGTGAATTTGGGAGAGGGAGAGTGCAGTGACTGTGGTAGTTTGTGTTGGAACTCAGGGCTGCCCTGTCACAGCAGAAAGCAATACTGGGCAGAACTTAGCTGGTGCCCACAGAGGGAACATTTAGACAAACCCTAATCAGATAAGAAATGCCAATCCCAGTGGTCAGAACCTGAGTTCTAGAAAGTACCACTACTGCAAGCTGAGGCTCTGGGGTCCTAAATAAACTTGAAAAGCAGTCTAGGGCACAAGGACTGCAATTCTTGAGCAAATCCTGGTGCTTTGCTGGGCTCAGAGCCAGTGAATGTGGGGTACACATGACCTAGTGAGATACCAGCCAGGGTGGTCAAGGGAGTGCTTGTGTAACCCCTCCCACAATGTCAGGCAGTGCAGCTTGCAGCTCTAGGAGAGACTCCTTCCTTCTGCTTGAGGAGGGGAGAAGGGAAAATAGAGGACTTTGTCTTGTAACTTGAATAACAACTTAGCCACAGTAGGATAGGGTACCAGGAAGAGTCCTGAGGCCTCAATTTTAGGTCCTAGCTGATGGGTGACATTACTAGACACACCCTGTGCCAGAAGGGAACATGCTGTATTAAAGTGAAAGACCCAGTCCTGCAGGATTTATCACCTGCTAACTAAAGAGCCCTTGGGCCCCGAATAGTCACCAGTGGTAGCCAGGCAGTACTTACCATGGGCCTTGGGTGAGATTCAGAGATATGCTACCTTCAGGTGTCACCCAACATATGCACAGCTATGGTGACTGTGAGCAGAGACTCATTCTGCTTGATAAAAGCAAAGGGAAGATAAAGGAGACTTTGACTTGCAGGTTAGGTACCAGCTTGGCCACAGTGAGAAAGAGCACCAAGCGGGCTCCTGGGTTCCCCAATTCCAGGCCTTGACTCTTGAATGGCACTTCTATACCTACCCAGGGCCAGAGTGGAACTCACTGCCCTGAAGGGTGAGTCCCAGATCAGACAGGATTCACCATACCCTTACTGAAGAGCCCTTGGGCCTTGAGTGAACATTGCTAGTAGCCAGGCACTAGGTGCTGTGGGCCTGGGGCAGTAGTGGCCACAGGGAGATAACTGTGTATTTGTGGAAAGGGGAGGGAAGAGTGAAAAGGACTTTGTCTTCTGGCTTTGGTGCCTGCTCAGCCACATTGGAACAGAGCACCAGGTTGATACTTAAGATTTCTGAATCTAAGTGCTGACTCCCAGATGGCATCTGTGGAACTGCCTGGAACCTGGAGGAATTCGCCACCCAGAAGGGAAGAATAGAAACCTGGCTGGCTTTGCAACCTGCTGATTGTAGAGCCCTAGGGCCTTGACAGAATATAGGCAGTAGTTATGATAGGCCTTGAGTGAGAATCAGGGCTGTACAGGCTTCAGGGCTGACCAAGCACAGCCCTAGTGGTGGTGGCCACAGGGGCACTTGTGTTACCCCTCTCCTAGCTCCAGGCAGCTCAGCACAGAAAGAGACTTTGTTTGTTTGGGGGAAAGGGAAGAGAACGAGAGCCTCTGTCTGGTAATCCATGGAATTCTTCAGGATCTTATCCAACACTACCAAGATGGTATTTATATGAGTATGCAAGAGCCACAGCATTACTGGGCTTGAGGAGCCACCAAATGTACATATAATGCAATGATCAAAGACTTAGATCACAACACCCAAGTCCCTGTGAATATTCGGAAAGCCTTCCCAGGGAGGACAAGCATAAACAGGCACAGACTGTGAAGACAACAATAAATATCTAACTCTTCAATGCCTAGACACTGATGAACAGCCACAGTATCAAGACCATCCACAAAAAGGTGCCTTCACCAAACAAAGTAAATTAAGCATAATGACCAATCTCAGAGAGACTGAGATAGTAAACATTTCAGACAGGAGAACTCAAAATAGCTGTTTTGAGGAAGCTCAATGAAAATCAAGATAACACAGAGAAGGAATTCAGAATCTTACCAGATAAATTTTAAAATGGGATGGAAATAATTAAAAGGAACCAAGCAGAAATTCTTGAGCTGAAAAATTCAATTGAATATTGAAGAATGCAAAAGGTTTCTTAACAGCAGAATTGACTAAACAGAAGAAAGAATTAGTGAGCTTGAGGACAGGCTACTTGAAAATACACACAGAGAAGAGACAAAAAAAGGAATAAAGAAAAAAGCACACTCACAAGATCTAGAAAATAGCCTAAAACTGGCAAATCTAAGAGTTATTGGCCTTAAAGAGGAGGTAGAGAGAAAGATAGGGGTAGAAAGTTTATTCAAAGGAATAATGACAGAACTTCCCAAACCCAGAGAATGACATTAATATTCAATTACAAGAAGGTGATAGAAGACCAAACAGATTTAAGCCAAATAAGACTACATCGAGACATTTGATAATAAAACTTCCAAAGGTGACAAAGAAAGGATCCTAAAAGCAGCAAGAAACAAATAACATACAATGGCACTTCAATATATCTCGCAGCAGACTTTTCAGTGGAAACCTCACAGGCCAGGAGAGACTGGCATGACATATTTAAAGTGTTGAAGGAATAAAATCCCTTTTTACCCTAGAATGGTATATATAGCAAAAAATATTCTTCAAACATGTAGGAGAAATAAAGACTTTCTCAGAAAAACAAAAACTGAAGAATTACGTCAACAGCAGAAGTGTTCTATAAGAAATGCTAAAAGTTCTTTGATGTGAAAGAAAAGAATGTTAATGAGCAAAAATAAATAATTTGAAGGTACAAAACTCACTGGTAATAGCACAAAGAAAACACAGAATATTTTAACATTGTAGGTGTGATATGTAAACTACTCATATCTTGAGTAGAAAGACTACAAGATGAACTGATCAAAAATAACTATAACAACTTTTGAAGGCACTGGCAGTACAATAAGATACAAATAGACAAAAAAAATTAAAAGCATGAGGATGAAGTTCATTAGCAGTTTTTAAAGGGCTAATATCCAGAATCTACAATGAACACAAACAAATTTACAAGAAAAAAACAAACAACCCCATCAAAAAGTGGGCGAAGGATATGAACAGACACTTCTCGAAAGAAGACATTTATGCAGCCAAAATACACATTAAAAAATGCTCATCATCACTGGCCATCAGAGAAATGCAAATCAAAACCACAATGAGATACCATCTCACATCAGTTAGAATGGCCATCATTAAAGAGTCAGGAAACAACAGGTGCTGGAGAGGATGTGGAGAAATAGGAACACTTTGACACTGTTGGTGGGACTGTAAACTAGTTCAACCATTGTGGAAGTCAGTGTGGCGATTCCTCAGGGATCTAGAACTAGGAATACCATTTGACCCAGCCATCCCATTACTGGGTATATACCCAAAGGACTATAAATCATACTGCTATAAAGACACATGCACAAGTATGTTTATTGCGGCACTATTCACAATAGCAAAGACTTGGAACCAACCCAAATGTCCAACAATGATAGACTGGATTAAGAAAATGTGGCACATATACACCATGGAATACTATGCAGCCATAAAAAATGATGAGTTCATGTCCTTCATAGGGACATGGATGAAATTGGAAATCATCATTCTCAGTAAACTATCACAAGGACAAAAAACCAAACACTGCATGTTCTCACTCATAGATGGGAATTGAACAATGAGAACACATGGACACAGGAAGGGGAACATCACACTCTGGGGACTGTTGTGGGGTGGGGGAAGGGGGGAGGAATCACATTAGAAGATATACCTAATGCTAAATGGCGAGTTAATGGGTGCAGCACACCAGCATGGCACATGTATATATATGTAACTAACCTGCACATTGTGCACATGTACCCTAAAACTTAAAGTATAATAATAATAATAATAATAATAATAATAATAATAATAATAAAAGAAAGGCTAAAAGATGAACTGATCAAAAATAACTATAACAACTTTTGAAGGCATAGGCAGTACAATAAGATACAAATAGACAAAAAAATTAAAAGCATAAGGATGAAGTTCATTGGCAGTTTTTATTAGTTTTATCTTTGTTTATGCAATTAGTGTTGTCATCAGTTTAAAATAATGGTTTATATTATTGCAAGCCTTACAGTTTGTATTAGTCAGGATTCCCTAGAGGGACAGAACTAATGGAATATATCTATAGGGGAATTTATTAAGTATTAACTCACATGATCACAGGGTCTCAAAATAGGCTGTCTGCAGGCTGAGGAGCAAGGAGAGCCAGTCCGAGTTCCAAAACTGAAGAACTTGGAGTCCAACGTTCAAGGACAGAAAGCATCCAGCACTAGAGAAAGATGTAGGCTAGGAGGCTAGGCCATCTCTCTTTTCACATTTTTCTGTCTGCTTATATTCTAGTCACACTGACAGGTGATTAGATTGTGCCTACTCAGATTAAGGGTGGGTCGGCCTTTCCCAGCCCACTGACTCAAATGTTAATCTCCTTTGGCAACACTGTCACAGAAACACCCAGGATCAATACCTTGTATTCTTCAGTCCAATCAAGTTGACCAGTATTAACCATCACAAGTCTACCTTTTGTCAACTTGAACCCATACACATCTCCTGAGATCATACATAATATTCAAATATAGATGATAATAAGGTCATAATTACACCAAACATAATACAACTATCCTTTGTACAACTGCAACTGCACCAATCCCCAACACAAATACTGTTACATAAAGTTAACAATACTTAAATGTCGATGTGAAGTCAATAAATCTTATGTCACATGATAAAGGAGAAAGGAAATAAAATGAAGATATTTTCTTAGTACAAGTGTATATATGCATAAACATGTTTTCTTAACAAAAGAAGGAGGAAATACTCATGACAATTACAGTCTTCATTTCTCCAGCTGGTCACGTGGTTGTAGCTGGTACTGACGACTACCTTCTTCTACTATCCATTCTGTATTCCCTTTGCCTTCAGCAAGTACTTCAGCAGGTCGTGTTTTTTTTTTCTGATAAAGTGACACAAACCTTCATTCCTGAAGGGTCTGGGTCATTTGTAGTCCTGCCTGGATTGTGCTGTTGTAGTTACCCATTGACCATAATCACAGGGCATGGTAATACTAACAGACACCCTAATGGATCTCCTGTATTCCATGCATACTCTTCCTTACATCCATTGTGCAGTAGTAGACTGATTTCATCTTGATAGTCTGGGTCAATCACCCAAGTCAACACTGTAACTCCATTCTTAGCCTGTTGACTTAAAGGTAGGAGGAGCCCAAAATGTCCAGGTGGCAATCATAACTTCCTGTTTAATGGAATCCTTGTTGTGCCTGCTGGTGGCAGCATTCCTCCCTCTGAAGTAAAAGTCTCACTCAGGGCAATCTTAGCAGATTTGAGACTGAGTATCTGCTTCTGAAGCCGGGAGACAGAATCCTTGAGTTCACCATTTTCTTTTTTTATTTTATTTTATTATTATTATACTTTAAGTTTTAGGGTACATGTGCACAATGTGCAGGTTAGTTACATATGTATACATGTGCCATGCTGATGTGCTGCACCCAATTACTCGCCATTTAGCATTAGGTGTATCTCCTAATGCTATCCCTCCCCCCTCCCCCCACCCCACAACAGTCCCCAGAGTGTGATGTTCCCCTTCCTGTGTCCATGTGTTCCCATTGTTCAATTCCCACCTATGAGTGAGAACATGCGGTGTTTGGTTTTTTGTTCTTGTAATAGATTACTGAGAATGATGATTTCCAGTTTCATCCATGTCACTACAAAGGACATGAACCCATCCTTTTTTATGGCTGCATAGTATTCCATGGTGTATATGTGCCACATTTTCTTAATCCAGTCTATCGTAGAATATTTGGGTTCGTTCCAAGTCTTTGCTATTGTGAATAGTGCCACAATAAACATACGTATGCATGTGCCTTTATAGCAGCATGATTTATAATCCTTTGGGTATATACCCAGTAATGGGATGGCTGGGTCAAATGGTATTTCTAGTTCTAGATCCCTGAGGAATCGCCACACTGACTTCCACAGTGGTTGAACTAGTTTACAGTCCCACCAACAGTGTCAAAGTGTTCCTGTTTCTCCACATCCTCTCCAGCACCTGTTGTTTCCTGACTTTTTAATGATGGCCATTCTAACTGGTGTGAGATGGTATCTCATTGTGGTTTTGATTTGCATTTCTCTGATGGCCAGTGATGATGAGCATTTTTTCATGTGTCTTTTGGCTGCATAAATGCCTTCTTTTGAGAAGTGTTTGTGCATGTCCTTCACCCACTTTTTGATGGGGTTGTTTGCTTTTGTCTTGTAAATCTGTTTGAGCTCATTGTAGATTCTGGATATTAACCCTTGTCAGATGAGTAGGTTGTGAAAATTTTCTCCCATTGTGTAGGTTGCCTGTTCACTCTGATGGTAGTTTCTTTTGCTGTGCAGAAGCTCTTTAGTTTAATTAGATCCCATTTGTCAATTGTGGCTTTTGTTGCCATTGCTTTTGGTGTTTTAGACATGAAGTCCTTGCCCATGCCTATGTCCTGAATGGTAATGCCTAGGTTTTCTTCTAGGGTTTTTATGGTTTTAGGTCTAACATTTAAGTCTTTAATCCATCTTGAATTAACTTTTGTATAAGGTGTAAGGAAGGGATTCAGTTTCAGCTTTCTCCATATGGCTAGCCAGTTTTCCCAGCACCATTTATTAAATAGGGATTCCTTTCCCCATTTCTTGTTTTTCTCAGGTTTGTCAAAGATCAGATAGTTGTAGGTATGTGGCGTTATTTCTGAGGGCTCTGTTCTGTTCCATTGGTCTATATCTCTGTTTTGGTACCAGTACCATGCTGTTTTGGTTACTGTAGCCTTGTAGTATAGTTTGAAGTCAGGTAGTGTGATGCCTCCACCTTTGTCCTTTTGGCTTAGGATTGACTTGGCAATGCGGGTTCTTTTTTGGTTCCATATGAACTTTAAAGTAGTTTTTTCCAATTCTGTGAAGAAAGTCACTGGTAGCTTGATGGGGATGGCATTGAATCTATAAATTACCTTGGGCAGTATGGCCATTTTCACGATATTGATTCTTCCTACCAATGAGCATGGAATGTTCTTCCATTTCTTTGTATCCTCTTTTATTTCATTGAGCAGTGGTTTGTAGTTCTCCTTGAAGAGGTCCTTCACATCCCTTGTAAGTTGGATTCCTAGGTATTTTATTCTCTTTGAAGCAATTGTGAATGGGAGTTCACTCATGATTTGGCTCTCTGTCTGTTATTGGTGTATAAGAATGCTTGTGATTTTTGCACATTGATTTTTTATCCTGAGACTTTGCTGAAGTTGCTTATCAGCTTCAGGAGATTTTGGGCTGAGACAATGGGGTTTTCTAGATATACAATCATGTCATCTGCAAACAGGGACAGTTTGACTTCCTCTTTTCCTAATTGAATGCCCTTTATTTCCTTCTCCTGCCTAATTGCCCTGGCCAGAACTTCCAACACGATGTTGAATAGCAGTGGTGAGAGAGGGCATCCCTGTCTTGTGCCAGTTTACAAAGGGAATGCTTCCAGTTTTTGCCCATTCAGTATGATATTGGCTGTGGGTTTGTCATAGATAGCTCTTATTATTTTGAGATACGTCCCATCAATACCTAATTTATTGAGAGTTTTTAGCATGAAGGGATGCTGAATTTTGTCAAAGGCCTTTTCTGCATCTAATGAGAGAATCATGTGGTTTTTGTCTTTGGTTCTGTTTATATGCTGGCTTACATTTATTGATTTGCATATGTTGAACCAGCCTTGCATCCCAGGGATGAAGCCCACTTGATCATGGTGGATAAGCTTTTTGATGTGCTGCTGGATTCGGTTTGCCAGTATTTTACTGACGATTTTTGCATCAATGTTCATCAAGGTTATTGGTCTAAAATTCTCTTTTTTGGTTGTGTCTCTGCCTGGCTTTGGTATCAGGATGATGCTGGCCTCATAAAATGAGTTAGGGAGGATTCCCTCTTTTTCTATTGATTGGAATAGTTTCAGAAGGAATGGTACCAGTTCCTGCTTGTACCTATGGTAGAATTCGGCTGTGAATCCATCTGGTCCTGAACTGTTTTTGGTTGGTAAGCTATCGATTATTGCCACTTTCAGAGCCTGTTGTTGGTCTATTCAGAGATTCAACTTCTTCGTGGTTTAGTCTTGGGAGGGTGTATGTGTCGAGGAATTTATCCATTTCCTCTAGATTTTCTAGTTTATTTGCATAGAGGTGTTTGTAGTATTCTCTGATGGTGGTTTGTATTTCTGTGGGATTGGTGGTGATATCCCCTTTATCATTTTTTATTGCGTCTATTTGATTCTTCTCTCTTTTCTTCTTTATTAGTCTTGCTAGCAGTCTATCAATTTTGTTGATCCTTTCAAAAAAGTAGCTCCTGGATTCATTAATGTTTTGAAGGGTTTTTTGTGTCTCTATTTCCTTCAGTTCTGCTCTGATTTCAGTTATTTCTTGCCTTCTGCTAGCTTTTGAATGTGTTTGCTCTTGCTTCTCTAGTTCTTTTAACTGTGATGTTAGGGTGTCAATTTTGGATCTTTCCTGCTTTCTCTTGTGGGCATTTAGTGCTATAAATTTCCCTCACACTGCTTTGAATGTGTCCCAGAGATTCTGGTATGTTGTGTCTTTGTTGTCGTTGGTTTCAAAGAACATCTTTTTTTCTGCCTTTATTTTGTTATGTACACAGTAGTCATTCAGGAGCAGGTTCGTCTGTTTCCATGTAGTTGAGCAGTTTTGAGTGAGTTTCTTAATCCTGAGTTTTACTTTGATTGCACTGTGGTCTGAGAGACAGTTTGTTATAATTTCTGTTCTTTTACATTTGCTGAGGAGAGCTTTACTTCCAACTATGTGGTCGATTTTGGAATAGATGTGGTGTGGTGCTGAAAAAAATGTATATTCTGTTGATTGGGGTGCAGAGTTGTGTAGATGTCTATTAGGTCCGCTTGGTGCAGAGTTGAGTTCAATTCCTGGGTATCCTTGTTAACTTTCTGTCTCGTTGATCTGTCTAATGTTGACAGTGGGGTGTCAATGTCTCCCATTATTATTATGTGGGAGTCTAAGTCTCTTTGTAGGTCACTCAGGACTTGCTTTATGAATCTGGGTGCTTCTGTATTGGGTGCATATATGTTTAGGATAGTTAGCTCTTCTTGTTGAATTGATCCCTTTACCATTATGTAATGGCCTTCTTTGTCTCTTTTGATCTTTGTTGGTTTAAAGTCTGTTTTATCAGAGACTAGGATTGCAACCCCTGCCTTTTTTTGTTTTCCATTTGCTTGGTAGATCTTCCTCCATCCTTTTATTTTGAGCCTATGTGTGTCTCTGCATGTGAGATGGGTTTCCTGAATACAGCACACTGATGGGTCTTGACTCTTTATCCAATTTGCCAGCCTGTATCTTTTAATTGGAGTATTTAGTCCATTTACATTTAAAGTTAATATTGTTATGTGTGAATTTGATCCTGTCATTATCATGTTAGGTGGTTATTTTGCACGTTAGTTGATGGAGTTTCTCCCTAGCCTCGATGGTCTTTACAATTTGGCATGATTTTGCAGCAGCTGGTACCACTCGTTCCTTTCCATGTTTAGTGCTTCCTTCAGGAGCTCTTTTAGGGCAGGCCTGGTGGTGACAAAATCTCTCAGCATTTGCTTGTCTGTAAAGGATTTTATTTCTCCTTCACTTACGAAGCTTATTTTGGCTGGATATGAAATTCTGGGTTGAAAATTCTTTTCTTTAAGAATGTTGAATATTGGCCCTCACTCTCTTCTGGCTTGTAGAGTTTCTGCCGAGAGATCAGCTGTTAGTCTGATGGGCTTCCCTTTGTGGGTAACCCGACCTTTCTCTCTGGCTGCCCTTAACATTTTTTCCTTCATTTCAACTTCGGTGAATCTGACAACTATGTGTCTTGGAGTTGCTCTTCTCGAGGAGTATCTTTGTGGCGTTCTCTGTATTTCCTGAATCTGAATGTTGGCCTGCCTTGCTACATTGGGGAAGTTCTCCTGGATAATATCCTGCAGAGTGTTTTCCAACTTGGTTCCATTCTCCCCGTCATTTTCAGGTACACCAGTCAGACGCAGATTTGGTCTTTTCACATAGTCCCATATTTGTTGGAGGCGTTGTTCGTTTCTTTTTATTCTTTTTTCTCTAAACTTCCCTTCTTGCTTCATTTCATTCATTTCATCTTCCATCACTCATACTGTTTCTTCCAGTTGATCGCATCAGCTCCTGAGGCTTCTGTATTCTTCACGTAGTTCTCGAGCCTTGGCTTTCAGCTCCATCAGCTCCTTTAAGCACTTCTCTGTATTGGTTATTCTAGTTATACATTCGTCTAAATTTTTTTCAAAGTTTTTAACTTCTTTGCCTTTGGTTTGAATTTCCTCCTGTAGCTCGGAGTAGTTTGATCGTCTGAAGCCTTCTTCTCTCAGCTCGTCAAAGTCATTCTCTGTCCAGCTTTGTTCCGTTTCTGGTGAGTAACTGCGTTTCTCTGGAGGAGGAGAGGCACTCTGCTTTTTAGAGTTTCCAGTTTTTCTGGTCTGTTTTTTCCCCATCTTTGTGGTTTTATCTACTTTTGGTCTTTGATGATGGTGATGTACAGATGGGTTTTTGGTGTGGATGTCCTCTCTGTTTGTTAGTTTTCCTTCTAACAGACAGGACCCTCAGCTGCAGGTGTGTTGGAGTTTGCTAGAGGTGCAATCCAGACCCTGTTTGCCTGGGTACCAGCAGCGGTGGCTGCAGAATAGCGGATTTTCGTGAACCGAAAATGCTGCTTTCTGATCATTCCTCTGGAAGTTTTGTCTCAGAGGAGTACCCGGCCGTGTGAGATGTCAGTCTGCCCCTACTCGGGGGTGCCTCCCAGTTAGGCTGCTCCGGTGTCAGGGGTCAGGGACCCACTTGGGGAGGCAGTCTGCCCGTTCTCAGATCTCCAGCTGCGTGCTGGGAGAACCACTGCTCTCTTCAAAGCTGTCAGACAGGGACATTTAAGTCTGCAGAGGTTACTGCTGTCTTTTTGTTTGTCTGTTCCCTGCCCCGAGAGGTGGAGCCTACAGAGGCAGGAAGGCCTCCTTGAGCTGTGGTGGGCTCCACCCCGTTCGAGCTTCCCAGCTGCTTTGTTTACCTAAGCAAGCCTGGGCAATGGCGGGTGCCCCTCCCCCAGCCTCGCTGCCGCCTTGCAGTTTGATCTCAGACTGCTGTGCTAGCAATCAGTGAGACTCCGTGGGCATAGGACCCTCTGAGCCAGGTGCGGGATATAATCTCCTGGTGCGCCGTTTTCTAAGCCCGTCAGAAAAGCGCAGTATTAGGGTGGGTGTGACCTGATTTTTCAGGTGCCATCTGTCACCCCTTTATTTGACTAGGACAGGGAACTCCCTGACCCCTTGCTCTTCCCGAGTGAGGTAATGCCTCACCCTGCTTCGGCTCGTGCACAGTGCGCTGCACCCACTGTCCTGCGCCCACTGTCTGGCACTCCCTAGTGAGATGAACCTGGTACCTCAGATGGAAATGCAGAAATCACTTGTCTTCTGCGTCACTCACGCTGAGAGCTGTAGACCGGAGCTGTTCCTCTTCGGCCATCTTGGCTCTAATTCCGAGTTCATCATTTTCTTTCACCAGTTTTTCCACTGACCTTAGGAGAAGCTAACTAGCTTCATTATGTTCCTTGGTTCTCCACATAAGGTCAAAGGTATTATGTATAGAGTCACTAAACTCCTTGCCTCTCATGAGCAATGAATCAGGAGTGTCGAGTGTATTTATTTTGCTAACTCTCTAAACAGTTCATGCCAACAACCATCGGTGTTCTCCATACTATTAGAAGTAGAGGCCTTAACATTTTTATGTCTAATCATATTAAGCAGCCAATTCCAGAAATCCCCAAGCCAACAAAAGAACTCCATCATTAATATTCTGTTCTTCTAGAACCACTCCTGGTACCAAAATCTGTATTAGTCAGGGTTCTCTAGAGAAACAGAACTAATGGAATTATATATATGAGTTTATTAAGTATTATACCACCACAAGGTCCACAATAGGCTGTCTGCAGGCTGAGGAGCAAGGATAGCCAGTCTGAGTTCCAAAACTGAAGAACTTGGAGTCTGATTCTTGAGGGCACGAAGCATCCAGCATGGGAGAAAGATGTAGGCTGGGAGGCTAGGACAGTCTATCTTTTCACATTTTTTTGCCTGCTTTTATTGTAGCTGCAATGGTAGCTGATTAGATTGTGCCCACCCAAATTAAGAATGAGTCTGCTGTTCCCAACCCACTGATTCTCAAATGTTAACCTCCTTTGGCAACACCATCACAGACACACCAAGGATCAATACTTTGTATCCTTCAATCCACTCAAGCAATCAAGTTGACACTCAGTACTAACCATCATATGGTTACTGCAAATCAAAAAACATATTACAGATACACAAAAAATAAAAAGCAAGAAATTAAAACATTTCACAAGAGAAAATCACCTTTACTTAAGGAGACAGGAAGGACAAAAAACGAAAACAAAAACAAAACAAAAACAAAACAAAACAAAACAAAAACCCATGAAACAACCAGAAAACAAGTAACAGAATGGTAGGAGCAAGCTCTTTTCAATAATAACATTGAATGTAAATGGAGTAAAGTCTAATCAAAAGAGAAAAAGTGGCTGAATGGATGAGAAAAAAAAAAAAAAAAAAACAAGACCCGATGATCTATTACCTACAAGAAACACCTTTCATATGTAAAGACACAAATAGACTGAAAATAAAGGGATGGAAAAAGATATTCCATGCAAGTGAAAACAAAAACAGAGCATGTGTAGCTACAAAAATATCAGAGAAAATACATTTCAAGACAAAAACTATAAGAAGACACAAGGAAGGTGATTATATAATGATAAAGGGGTCGATTCAGCAGGAGAATATAACAATTCTAAATATACTTACACTCAACACTGGAACACCCAGAGGTATAAAGCAAATATTATTAGAGCTTAACAGAGACAGACTCCAAAACAATAACAGCTGGAGACTTCAATACCCCACCTTCAACATTGAACAGATCACCCAGACAGAAAATCAACAAAGTAATATCAGATAATATGCACCACAGATGAAGTGAACCTAAAAATATTTACAGAACAGTTCATCCAACATCTGCAGAATACATGTTCTTCTCTTTGGCACATGGATCATTCTGAAGAACAGACCATATGTTAGATGACAAGTGTTAAAAAAATTTAACAAGTGAAATAATATCAAATCCCTTCTATGACCACAGTGGAATAAAATTAGAAATCAATAACAAGAGGAAGTTTGGAAAGTATACAGACACACGGAAATTAAATAATACACTCCTGAATTACCAGTGGATCAATAAGGAAATTAAGAAGGGAAGTGAAAAATTTCAGCCCACTATCACTACTGTGATTCAACACAGTACTAGCAGTCCTAGTTGGAGCAATCAGGTAAGAGAAGGAAATAAACACATCCCAATTGGAATGGAAAAAGTCAAGTTATCCTTGTTTTCAGATGATATAATCTTATATTTGAAAAAACATAAAGATTCCACAAAAAAACCATTAGATCTGATAAACAAATTCAGTCAAGTTGCAGAATACAAAATCAACATGCAAAAATTAGTAGCCTTTCTGTATGCTAACAGTGAACAACATAAAATGAAATCAAGAAAGTAACCCCCTTCACAATAGGTAAAATAAAATACCCATAAATTAGCTTAACCAAAAAAGTGAAAAATATCTACAAGAAAAGCTGTGAAACATTGAAAGAATTTGAATAGGAAGCAAAAAAATAGAAAGATATTCCATGTTCATGATTTCGAAGAATATTGTTAAAATGTCCATACTACCCAAAGTAATGTACAGATTAAATGCAATCCCTCTTAATATACCCATGACATCCTTCATAGAAATAGGAAAAATAATCCTAAAATTTATATGGAACCACAAAAGACCCAGAATAGCCAAAGCTATCCTGAGCCAAATAAACAAAACTGTAGAAACCACATTATCTGACTGAAAAGCAGAATGGAACTAGCATAAAAAGAGACATATAGACCAATGGAACAGAATACAGAACAAAGAGTAAACTTATTGTCAACAAAAATGCCAAGAATACTCACTGGGAAAAGAACACTCTCTTCAATAAATGGTGCTGGGAAAACTGGATATCCATATGCAGAAGAATGAAACTATACCCTTACCTCTTTCCATATATAAAAGTCAAATCAGAATAGATTAAAGACCTAACTCTGAGACCTCAAAATATGAAACTATGAAATAAAACTTTTGGGGAAATTCTTCAGGACATTGGAATTGGCAATGATGTGTTGAGTGATACCCCCTAACGCACAGGCAACCAAAGCAAAAATAGACAAATGGGATCACATCAAGTTAAAAACCTTCCATACAGCAAAGAAGGCAATAAACAAAGTGAAAAGACAAAGCACAGAATGGGATAAAATATTTGCAAACTACCCATCTGAGAAGGGATTAATAACCAGAATATATAAAGAGTTCAAACAACTCTATAGGAAAAAATCTAATAATCTGATTAAAAACGGGCAAAAGATGTGAATAGACATTTCTTATAGGAAAAAAATCTAATAATCTGATTAAAAATGGCAAAAGATGTGAATAGACATTTCTGAAATGAAGACATGCAAATGGCAAACGGGTACATGGAAAGGTACTCAACATCATTGATCAGAGAAATGAAAATCAAAACTATAATGAGACAAAATCTCACCCCAGTTAAAGTTTATCCAAAAGTCAGGCAATAACAAATGCTGGTGAGGATGTGGAGAAAAGGGAACCCTTGAACAGTATTGTTGCAAATGTATGTTTTAGTAAAACTACTATGGAGTATAGTTTGGTGTTTCCTCAGAAAACTAAAAATAGAGCTAACATATGATCCAGCAATTCTACTCCTAGTTATATACTCAAGAGAAAGAAAATCAGTATATTGAAGAGATATCTGCATTCCTATGTTTATTGGAGCACAACTCACAATAGCCAAGATTTAAAAGCAACCTAAGTGTCCATCAGCAGATGAATAGATAAAAAAGTAGTACATATATGCAATGGAGTACTATTGAGCCATAAAAAACAATGAAATCCTGTTATTCGCAACAACATGGATGGAACTGGAGGTCATTATATTAAGTGAAATAAGCCAGGCACAGAAAGACAAATGTCACATGCTCCCAATTATTTTGGGGAGCTAAAAATTAAAACAATTTAATTGATGGAGACAGAGGGTATAATGATGGTAACCACAGGCTGAGAATGGTGTTTGGGGGTCGGGGGAGTTGGGATGTTTAACACTTAAAAAAATATTGGCTGGGTGTGGTGGCTCACACCTGCAATCCCAGCATTTTGGGAGGCCGAGGCGGGTGGATCACGTGAGGTCAGGAGCTCAAGACAAGCCTGGCCAACATGGTGAAACCCCGTCACTACTAAAAAATTAGCCAGGCATGGTGGCGCACACCTGTAATCCCAGCTACTCAGAAGGCTGAGGCATGAGAATCACTTCAACCCAGGAGGTGGAGGTTGCAGTGAGCTGAGATCGCACCACTGCACTACAGCCTGGGCAACAGAGTGAGACTCCATCTCAAAAAAAGTTGTTAGAATAAACAAGATTTAGTATTTTAAAATAACTAAAAGTATAATTGGACTGTTTGTAACAGAAATAAAGGATAAATGCTTGAAGTTGTAGATATTCAATTTATCCTCATTTGATTATTACACATTGTATACCTGTATTAAGATATCTCATATACCCCATAAATATATACACCTAGTATGTACCCAGAAAAATTAAAAATAAAAAAAACTTGTTTTAAAAGGCTAGAGTGGCTGAATGAATAAAGAAACGACCTGGGGAGTAGTGGCCAGGATGGTCAACTAGAAGCAGCTAGGTTGTGTGGCTGTCATGAAGAGGAACAGAAGGGGTGAATAAATACAAGACCTTCAACCGAAATATTCAGGTACTCACATTGGGATTAATCTAGGAAACAACCTGACCCATAGAGAACAAAGAAAAGCAAGAGGACAAAGGCCCATCTGGGAGCAACATGGAGGCAGGTAAATCCTCCTCCACCCAGGGAAGCCGTGCTTCTCCCACAGATCTTTGCAACCTTTGGGTAAGGAGATTTCCTTGTGAACCCACCCCACCAGGGCCTTCAGTCTTCAGTCTGACAAATAGAATTACATGGAGTCTTGGCAGAGCAGCCACTCAGGCATGTGTGGAGACACTGGAGCCTTAGAAACTTGGGCTTTTCGGCAAAAGTAGCTGCAGCTCCCACAAAGTGGGAGGTTAGACTCCTATACATAGCCCTAGGAAAGAAGCTGAATCCAGAGGGCTGAGCAGTAACAGCCCACAGGCCTCACTTCCATGGCACCTCACAAGATAAGACCCACTGGCTTGGAATTCCAGTCAGCTGGCAGTAGCAGCATTGCACTTCCCTAAAAAGGAGCTCCGGAGGGAGGGGCGAGCCACCATCTTTGCTTTTCAGGTGCCTTAGCCGTTCCAGCCTTCAGGCTTTGAGAGTCTAGCTGACCTGGGGCAAAAGGGATTCCCCAGCACAGCCTAGCTCCTCTACCAAAACAAAGCCAGACTGCTGCTTTAAGCCGGTGCCTGATCCTGTTCTTCCTCGCTGGTCAGGTCCTCCCAACCAGGGCCTCCGGCCACCCCCACCCAATCTCTCCAACTGACAGAGATCTGAATTCCCCCTCAAAAGGCATTCCCAGAGGGGGATGGACCATCATTTTTGCTCTTTGGATGACTTAGCCATTCCAGCCTTTGGGTTTTAGGGTGTCTGAGGTGACCAGGGTCTGAAGTGGACCCCCCAGCAAAGCACAGCTGCTTTAACAAAACGTGGCCAAACTGCCTTTATAAGTGGGTCCTGATCTTGTTCCTCCTCACTGGGTGGGACCTCCCAACTGGGGCCTCCAGCTATCCCCACCCAAGGTCTCCAGCCAACAGAGATCTGAACTAGCCCTGGGACAGCACTCCCACAGGGAGGGGTGGGCTGCATCATTGCTCTTTGGGCATCTTACCCATTCCAGCCTTTGGGCTTCAGAGTGTGAGGTGACCAAGGGCTGAAGTGGACCCCCAGCACAATGCAGCTGCTCTACCAAAACAGGATTAGACTGCTTTTTAAAGCAGTTCCCAATCCTGTTCATCTTCACTAGCTGGGACCTCCCAACTGTGGTCTCCAGCCACTTCCTACAGGTGCCTTTGGGCCAGCAACAGGTCTATAACTCCCTGGGACAAAACTCCCTGAAATACGGACAAGCTGCCATGTTTGATGTTTCACAGCTTTCACTGGTGACACCTCCAGGTTCTGGAAAATCTGAGGTGACTAGGGTCTGGAGTAGGCCCCAAGCATACCACAGCAGCCCTATGAAAAAGTGGCCAGACTGTTATGTGGTTGCTCATTTTCATATCTCCTCAATGGGCAGGTCCTCCAGGCCTGGCCCTCCAGCCACCCCCCACCAGAGCTACTAAGCTAGTACCAACTCAGCAACTCCCTGGACAGATCCTCCAGGGGCAACTGAAAGCAAAGCCTCTTAGCCACTGCCTCTGTAGTGGAACTACTCTTGTCACCCTTGGAGTAACAAAGGAGCAAAGACCCTAAGTGTCTTATCCATACCTCCAACAAGCTGTAGTTGACCCAAGGAGAGGAGGCCAGTCCATCTCCCACAGGTCCTAAACACCACCCATGGCTCATCACCAGACAGGGAACCCCTGGCTTGGGCATAAACCCTTCACCTTGGGCTGACTGCACTGAGCAATTGCTGACCTGTATCTCTCTGGAGTAAAGCCCCCAGGAGTCAAGTAAATGACCCTTGGCCACAACCACTACTAAGATCTCCTCCTCTGCTGCCTCTACGCTGGGGAAGGAACATAAGCACTAAGATCACCCCAGAGCTCCAGAGGGCAGCCCAACTGTGCCAAGTCATGAACTACAGCCAGACTCAAGGGGAGAGGAACCTTCACTTTCAGAGCACCAAGAGGAAATATGGCTGCAACTGTGAGAAAAAATAGGGGAGCTACACAACTGAGCAAGAGTCTACCAAATGACCAGTAAGCCTGAGTGTCACCTGCTGGTTCATACCCCAAAACTTCAACACCAAAAATTCATCACTAAAATAACCCCCTCTGATATCAGAGACAAGAAATCAGCTTCAAATAAAGACACTATACAAAGCCTCAGCCCAGTGAAAACATCCAGAAAAGAAGTATATTGACTGTACTCAAGCTATGCTGCAGTTAAAGAAACACCCACATGCAGAGATGAGAAAAAAACAATGCAAGAACTCTGGTAACTCAAATGGCCTGGGTGTCATATGTTCTCCAAATGACTGTACAACTTCTCCCAAAAGAGTGTTTAACCAGGCTGAATTGGCTAGAATGACAGATGTAGAATTTGGAACATGCATAGGAACAAAAATCATCAAGATTCAGGAGGATGGCAAAACCCAATCCAAGGAAAATAAGAATCATAATAAAGTGATACAAGAGCTGAAGGATAAAATAGCCAGTATAAAAAAGAACCTAATGGGTCTGACAGAGTGGAATAACACAATATAAGAATTTCACAATGCAATCACAAATACTAACAGCAGAATAAACCAAGCTGAGGAAAGAATCTCAGAACTTGAAGACTGGTTCTCTGAAATAAGACAATCAGAGAAAAATAAAGAAAAAAGAATACAGGGAAATGAACAAAACCTCCAAGAAGCATGAGATTATGTAAAGAGGCCAAAGCTACAAATCACTGGCATCCCTGAAAGGAAGGGGGAGAAAGCAAATAACTTGGAAAATACATTTCAGGATATTGTCCATGAAAAGTTCCCCAACCTTGCTAGAGAGGTCAAGAGTCAAAAGCAAGAAATACAGAGAACCCCTGCAAGATTCTACACAAGAAGATCATTTCTAAGACACATAATCATCAGATTTTCCAAGGTAGAAATGAAAGAAAGAATGTTAAAGGCAGCTAGCCAGAAAGGGCAGGTCACCTTCAAAGGGATCCCCATCAGGCTAACAACGGAACTCTCAGCTGAAACCCTATGAGCCAGAAAAGAATGAGGGCCTATATTTAACACTTATAAAGAAAAAAACTTCAACCAAGAATTTCATATCCAGCCAAACTAAGCTTCCTAAGTGAAGGAGAAATAAGATCCTTTTCAGATAAGCAATGTTGAAGGACTTCACTACCACCAGACCTGTCTCAGAAGAGATCTTGAAAGGAGCACTAAATATAGAAAGGAAAGACTGCTACCAGCGAATAGTGAAGCTGGAGCGGATGCTGACAGAACGAATGTTCAATGCAGAGAATGCAAAGTAGGGCATCCCTGAGGCTGGACTCCAAATCTGCACTGCCGGCCAGCTGGGGTCTGACTGCACATGGCTTCTGATGAACCTTGTGTTTTTTACAAATTGGAGCAGGGACAGATTATAGATTTCTGATTTTATGTAAAATTTTGCCTAATACATTAAAGCAGTCACTTTTCCTGTGCTGTTTCAAAAAAAAAAAAAAAAAAGGGAAAAAAGAAAAACACACTTAAACACACTGACCAGGCTCACTGTAAAGCAAGCACACAAATAAACCAACATAATAACCAGCTAATAGTACAATGACAGGATCAAATTCACACATATCAATACTAACCTTGAATGTAAATGGGCTAAATGCCCCACTTAAAAGGCACAGAGTGGCAAGCTGAATTAAAAAACAAGATCCAATGGTATGCTGTCTTCAAGAGACTCATCACACATGTAATTACACTTATAGGCTCAAAATAAAGGGATGGAGAAAAATCTACCAAGCTAATGGAAAACAGAAAAAAGTGGGGGTTGAAATCCTAATTTCAGACAACAGACTGCAAACCAACAAATATAAAAAAAGACAAGGAAGGGCATTATATAATGGTAAAGGGCTCGATTCAATAAGAAGACCCAAGTATCCTAAATATATATGTACCCAACACAGGAGTATCCAGATTCATAAAGCAAGTTCTTAGAGATGTACAAAGAGACACAGAGTCCCACACAATAATAGTGGGAGACTTCTACACACCACTGACAGTTTTAGACAGATAATTGAGACAGAAAATTAACAAAAATATTCAGGACCTAAACTCAGCATTGGGCCAAATGGATCTGAGAGACCTTTACAGAAGTCTCCACCCAAGAACAACAGAATATAAATTCTTCTCATTGCCACATGGCACATACTCTAAAATCAGCCACATAGTTGGACATAAAACAATCCTCAACAAAAGTAGAAGAAAGAAAATCTTACAAAACACACTCTGGAACCACAGTGCCATAAAAATAGAAGTAAACACAATAAAAATTGCTCAAAACTATACAATTACATAGAAATTAAACAACATGCTCCTGAATGACTTTTAGGTAAATAATGAAATTAAGGCAGAAATTAAGTAGTTCTTTGAAAATAATTAGATCAAAGATACAACATACCAGAATCTCTGGGACACAGCTAGGGTGGTATTAAGAGGGAAATTCATAGCACTAAATGCCCACATCAAAAAGTTAGAAAGATCTCAAATTAACAACCTAACATAACAACTGAAAGAATTAGAGAAGCAAGAACAAATAAACCCCAAATGCTAGCAGAAGATCAGAAATAACAAAAATCAGAGCTGAACTGAAGGAAATCAAGACATGAAAAACCATTCAAAAGATCAACAAATCCAGGAACTGGTTTTTTTGAAACATTAAAAAAATGGATAGGCCACTAGCTAGACTAATTAAGAAGAAAAGGGAGATGATCCAATAAACACAAATAGAAATGACAAAGAGAATGTTACTACTGTCCCCACAGAAGTAAAAACCATCAGAAACTACTATGAACACCTGTAGGCACACAAACTAGAAAACCTAAAAGAGATAAATTCCTAGACACATATACCCTCCTAAGGCTGAACAAAGAAGAAATGGACTCCTTGAAAAGACCAAGAATGAGCTCCAAAATTGAATCAGTAATAAACAGCCTACTAACTGAAAATGCCTAGGACCTGATGGATTCACAGCCAAATTCTACGAGATTACAAAGAGCTGGTACCATTCCTACCGAGACTATTCCAGAAAAATGAGGAGGAAGGACTCCTCCAACTCATTCTGAGGCCAGCATTATCTTGATACCAAAACATGGCAGAGACACAACAATAGCCACAACAACAAATCACCTTCAGGCCTATATCCTTGATGAAAATTGTTGCAAAAATCCTCAATAAAATATTTGCAAGCTGAATCCAGCAGCATATCACCAAGCCAATCCACCATGATCAGGTAGATTTCATCCCCGGAATGCAAAGTTGTTTCAACATATGAAAATGTATAAATGTGATTCATCACATAAATAGAACTAAAGACAAAAACCACATGATTATCTCAATAGATTCAAGAAAGGCTTTTGATAAAATTCAACATCCCTTCATGTTAAAACCTCTCAATAAACTAGGTATTGAAGTAACATACCTCAAAATAATAAGAGCCATCTATGACAAACTCACAGCCAACATTATACTGAACGGGCAAAAGCAGGAAGCATTCTCCTTGAAAACCGGCACAAGACAAGGTTGTCCTCTCTCATCCCTTCTATTCAACATAGTATGGGAAGTCCTAGCCAGAGCAATCAGGAAAGAGAGATAAATAAGTGGCATCCAAATAGGAAGAGAAGAAGTCAAACTATATCTGTTTGCAGATGATATGATTCTCTATCTAGAAAACCCCATAGTCTTGGCCCAAAAGCTCCTTCAGGTGATAAACAACTTTAGCAAAGTTGCAGGACACAAAATCAATGTACAAAAATCACTAGCATTCCTATATGCCAACAACAGTCAAACCAAGAGCCAAATCAGGAACGAATTCCCATTCACAATTGCCACAAAAAAGTAAAACATTTAGAAATACAGCTAAGCAGGGAGGTGAAAGATCTCTACAATGAGAATTACAAACTACTGCTCAAAGAAATTAGAGAAGACACAAACAAATGGAAAAATATCCCATGCTGATGGACAGGTAGAATCAATATCATTAAAATGGCTATACTGCTGGAAGCAATGTATAGATTCCATGCTATTCCTATCAAATTGCCAGTGTCATTTTTCACTTAACTAGAAAAATGTTTTAAAATTAGTATGGAAGCAAAAACGAGCCTGAATAGCCAAGGCAATCCAAAGCAAAAAGAACAAAGCTGGAGGAATCATGTTAGCTGACTTGAAACTATACTACAAGGTTACAGTGACCAAAACAGCATAGTACTGGTACAAAAACAGGCACATAGACCAATGGAACATAATAGAGAGCCCAGAAATAAGGCTGCACATCTATGAACATGTGATCTTTGACAAAGCTGACAAAAATAAACAATGGGGAAAAGACTCCCTATTCAATAAATGGTGCTGGGATAACTGGTTCACCATATTCAGATGGTTAAAGCTGGACCCCTTCCTTACACCATATACAAAAATCAATTCAAGATGGATTAAAGACTTAAGTATAAAACCCAAAACTATAAAAACCCAGGAAGACAACCTAAGCAGTATTATCCTGGACACAGGAATGGATAAAGAGTTCATGACAAGGACACTGAAAGCAATCACAACAATAGCAAAAATTGACAAATAGTATCTAATTAAACCTAAGAGCTTCTGCCCAGCAAAGGAGAATATCAACAGAGTAAACAGACAACCTACAAAATGGAGGAAAATATTTGCAAGCTGTGCATCTGACAAAGGTCTAATATCCATCATGTATAAGGAACTTAAGTAAATTTACAAGAGAGAAACAAACAACCCCATTAAAAAGTAGGCAAAGGACATGAGCAGACACTTCTCAAAAGAAGACATACATGCAGCAAACAAACATATAAAAAAAGCTCAATATCACTGATCATTAGAGAAATGCAAATCAAAACCACAATGAGATACCATCTTACAGCAGTCAGAATGGGTATTATAATAAAGTCAAAAAATAACAGATGCTGGTGAGGTTACAGAGAAAAGGGAACTCTTATACACTGCTGGTGGGAGTGTAAATTAGTTCGACCATTGTGGAAAGCGCTATAGCAATTCCTCAAAGATCTAAAAGCAGAACTACCATTTGACACAGCAATCCTGTTACTGGGTATATACCCAGAGGAATATAAAGCATTCTGCCATAAAGACACATGCACACAAATGTTCACTGCAGCACTGTTCACAATAGCAAAGATGTGGAATCAACCTAAATGCCCATCAATGACAGACTGGATAAAGAAAATGTGGCACCCATACACCATGGAATATTATTAAGTCATAGAAAAGAATGAGATCATGTCTTTTGTGGGAATATGGATTGAGCTGGAGGCTATCATCCTTAGCAAACTAACTGAGGAACAGAAAACCAAATACTGCATGTTCTCACTTATAAGTGGGAGCTAAATGATGAGAATTTATGAACAAAAAGAAGGAAAAAACAGACACTGGTGTCTACTTGAGGGCAGGGGGTGAGAGGAGGAAGAGGAGCAGAAAAGATAACTATTAGGTACTAAGCCTAATACCTGGGTGATGTAATAATACGTACAACAAACCCCCGTGACATGAGTTTACCTATATAAGAAACCTTCACGTGTACCACCAAACCTAAAATAAAAAATAGAAAATAAGAAACAAGATCTAACTATGTTGCCTACAAGAAACCTATTTCACCTATAAAGACACACATAAGTACATAAATGGAAAATGATATTCCATGCAACTGGAAACTGAAAAAGATCAGGAGTAACTTACTTATATCTGATAAAATGAATTACAAATAAAAGATATAGAAAGAGACACAGAAGGTCACTATATAATGATAAAGGGTCAATTCAACAAGATGATATAACAATTGTAAATATCAATGCAGTCAACACAGGAGTACTGAAGTATATAAACAAACATCAATAAATCTAAAAGGAAGAGATAGACTGCAATGAAATAACAGTAGGGCAGTTTAACACCCCATTTTCAGTAAAGGGAGTATCCTCCAGACAGAAAATCAACAAAGATATCAGAATTAAACTACACAGTAGACCTAATAGGCCCAAGTGACATTTATGGAATATTTCACGCAATTGCTACAGAATATACATTCTTTTCTTCAGCACATAGAACATTCTCTAGAATAGGCCAGATCTTAGGCCACAAAACTAGCATCACCAAATTCTAAAAAGTAGAAATCATATCAATTACATTTTCTTGAGCTTCATTTTCTGTCCTGATTTTTAAAAAGTATTTTTTCTGACCAGAATGGATAAAACTAGAAATAAATAAGATGAACCCTGGAACCTGCACAAACACATAGAAATTAAAAAACATGCTCCTGGGCCAATGAGTCAATGAAGAAAATTAAGAAAGAAATTTAAAAATTTCTTTTTTTTTTCTTTTATTGTAATTATTATTATTATTATTATTATACTTTAGGTTTTATGGTACATGTGCCCAATGTGCAGTTAGTTACATATGTATACATGTGCCATGCTGGTGCACTGCACCCACCAACTCGTCATCTAGCATTAGGTATATCTCCCAATGTTATCCCTCCCCCCTCCCCCCAACCCACAACAGTCCCTGAAGTGTGATGTTCCCCTTCCTGTGTCCATGTGTTCTCATTGTTCAATTCCCACCTATGAGTGAGAATATGCGGTGTTTGGTTTTTTGTTCTTGCGATAGTTTACTGAGAATGATGATTTCCAATTTCATCCATGTCCCTACAAAGGACATGAACTCATCATTTCTTATGGCTGCATAGTATTCCATGGTGTAGATGTGCCACATTTTCTTAATCCAGTCTATCATTGTTGGACATTTGGGTTGGTTCCAAGTCTTTGCTATTGTGAATAATGCCGCAATAAACATACGTGTGCATGTGTCTTTATAGCAGCATGATTTATAGTCCTTTGGGTATATACCCAGTAATGGGATGGCTGGGTCGAATGGAATTTCTAGTTCTAGATCCCTGAGGAATCGCCACACTGACTTCCACAAGGGTTGAACTAGTTTACAGTCCCACCAACAGTGTAAAAGTGTTCCTATTTCTCCACACCCTCTCCAGCACCTGTTGTTTCCTGACTTTTTAATGATTGCCATTCTAACTGGTGTGAGATGGTATCTCATTGTGGTTTTGATTTGCATTTCTCTGATGGCCAGTGATGGTGAGCATTTTTTCATGTGTCTTTTGGCTGCATAAATGTCTTCTTTTGAGAAGTGTCTGTTCATGTCCTTTGCCCACTTTTTGATGGGGTTGTTTGTTTTTTTCTTGTAAATTTGTTGGAGTTCATTGTAGATTCTGGATATTAGCCCTTTGTCAGATGAGTAGGTTGCGAAAATTTTCTCCCATTTTGTAGAAAAAAAAAAAAAAAAAAAAAAAAAAAAAAAGAAATTTAAAAATTTCTTGAAACAAATGGAAATGGTAGTACAACATACTAAAATCTATAGAATACAGCAAAGCAGTACTAAAAGGGAAGTTTATATAAATGCCTACATCAAAAAAGTAGAAAGACTTGAAAAAAGAACCTAACCATGCACCTTAAGGAACTAGAAAAGCAAGAATGAACCAAACACCAAATTAATAGAAGGAAAGAAATAATAAATATCAGATCAGAAACAAATAAAATCAATATTTTCCAAAGCAATACAGAAGACCAATGAAACAAAAAGTTGGATTTTTGAAGATAAAATTGACAAAATATTAGCAAGATTAACCAAGGAAAAAAGAGAGAAGACCCAAATAAATAGAATCAGAAGTGAAAATGGGATATTACAACTGATGCCACAGAAATACAAAGAATCATTAGAGATTATAATGAAAATCTATACACCAACAAATAGGAAAACCTTGAAGAAATGGCTAAATTCCTTGACACATACAACCTACCAAGGTTGAACCATGAAGAAACAGAATGCTGAATAAACCAATGAGTAATGAGATTGATGGTATAAAAAAAAAGTCTCCCATCAAAAAAAAAAAATCTGGGACCTGATGGCATCACTGCTGAATTCTACCAAATGTTTAAGGAAGAACTAATAACAATTTTACTTAACCTTTCACAAAAATTGAAGAGTTGGGAATACTACTAAACTCTACAAAGCCAACATTACCCTGTTACCCAAACCAGACAAGGACACAGTGAAAAAAGAAAATTCAGGCCAATATCACCAAAGAACACAAAATGTTAAGATTCTCAACAAAATACTAGCAAACTGAACTCAATCACAAATTTAAAACATTAGTCACCACAGTCAAATGAGATTCATCCCAGGGATGCAAGGATGGTTCAACATACACAAATCAATAAATTTGATGCATCACATTGACAGAACCAAGAAAAAAAGCACATGATTATTTCAATAGCTGCTAAAGAAGCATTTGATAGAATACAAATTCCCTATATGATAAAAACCCTTAACAAACTGGGTATAAAAGGAACATACCTCAAATTAATACAGGCCATATATGACAAACCCACAGCTAACATAATACTGAATGGGAAAAATTGAAAGCCGATCCTCTAAGATCCGGAACAAGATAAGGAGGTCCACTTTCACCAATTTTATGCAACATAATACTAGAAATCCCGGCCAAAGCAATCAGATAAGAGAAATAAATAAAGGGGATCCAAATTGGAAAGGAAGAAGCCAAGTTATCCTTGGTTGCAGATGACCTGATATTATATTTAGGAAACCCTAAGAACTCCACCAAAAAACTGCTAGAACTAATAAATGAATTTAGTAAAGTTGCAAGATACAAAATCAACCTACGAAAATCAGTAGAATTTATGCACACCAACAGTAAACAGTCTTAAGAAAGAAATCAAGGAAGCAATTCCATTTCAAATAGCTACAAAGTATATAAAATACCTAGGAATTAATTTAAGTAGTGAAAGATCTATAGAAGGATAACTATAAAACATTGATGAAAAAAGTTAAAGAGGATATAAAGGAAAAATGGAAAAATATTTCATGTGCATGGACTGGAAGAATCAATATTGTTAAAATGTCCATTCTACCCAAAGCAATCTACAGATTCAATGCAATCCCTATCAAAATACCAATGGCATTCTTCACAGAAATGGAAAAAATAATTCTAAAATGTGTGTGGAACAAAAAAAGACCCCAAATAGCCAAAGCAATCCTGAACAAAAAGAACAAAACTGGAGGCACTACACCACCTAATTTCAAAATATACTACAAAGTGGTCAGGCACTGTGGCTCATGCCTGTAATCCCAGCATTTTAGGAGGCTGAGGTGGGCAGATCAGTTGAGGCTGGGAGTTTGAGACCAGCCTGGCCAACATGGCAAGACCCTGTCTCTACTAAAAAACAAAAATTAGACAGGCGTTGTGTACGTCTGTAATCCTAGCTACTCAGGAGCCTGAGGCAGGAGAATTGCTTGAACCTGTGAGGTGGAGATTTCAGTGAGCTGAGATTGTGCCACTGCACTCCAGCCCAGGCAACCAAGGAAGTCCCTGCCAAAAAAAAAAAAAAAAACTACAAAGTGGTGGCTCATGCCTGTAATCCCAGCACTTTGGGAGGCTGAGGCGGGCAGATCACGAGATCAGGAGATTGATACCATCTTGGCTAACATGGTGAAACCCTGTCTCTACTAAAAATACAAAAATTAGCCGGGCGTGGTGGCAGGCACCTGTAGTCCCAGTTACTTGGGAGGCTGAGGCAGGAGAATGGCATGAACCTGGGAGGTGGAGCTCGCAGTGAGCTGAGATTGAGCAACTGTACTGCAGCCTGGGCAACAGAATGAGACTCCATCTCTAAAAGAAAAAAAAAAAAAAAAAAAACCAAAAACACTACAAAGCAATGTTAAGTAAATCAGCATGGTGCATGGTATTGGGATAAAAACACACATAGACCAATGAAGAGAATAAACAAACCAGGTCTAAGTCTACACATTTACAGCCAACTCATTTTTGACAAAGGTGCCAAGAACATACAATGCAGAAAGAACAGTCTCTTCAGCTAACGGTGCTGCGAAAACTGGACAACCATATACAGAAGAATGAAACTAGACCCATATCTCTCTCTGTATACAAAAGTCAAATCAAAATGGATTGAAGACTTAAATCTAAAGCCTGAAATTATGAATCGACTAGAAGAAAATTTGGGGGAAATGCTCCAGGACAAGACGTTGAAAGCACAGGCAACCAAAGCAAAAATAGACAATTGGGATTACGTAAAGGTAAAAAGCTTCTGCATAGCAAAGAAAACAACCAACAAAGTGAAGAGACAACCCATAGAATGGGAGAAAATATTTGCAAACCATCCATCTGACAAAGGATTTATAACACCAGAATATATAAGGAGCTCAAACAACTTAATAGCAAAAAAAAAAAAAAAAAAAAGAAAAAAAGAAAAAGCCAAGTAATCTGATTCTAGAATGGGCAAAATATATGAATAGATATTTCTCACAAGAAGACATACAAATGGCCAACAGGTATATGAAAAATGCTTAACATCACCAATCTTCAGGGAAATGAAAATCAAACCATCGTGAGATACCATGTAATCCTTGTTAAAATAAGACAGTGAATAATGGATGCTACCAAGCACATGAAAGGGGAACATTTGCACACTGTTGGTGGAAATGTAAATTAGTACAGTCACCATGGAAAATAGTTCAGAGGTTCCAATAGAAACTAAAAATAGAACTACCATAGGATCCATCAATTCCACTACTGGGTATACATCCAAAAGAAAGGAAATCAGTGTATCAAAGAGATATTTGTACTCCTATGATGTTTACTGTAGCACTATTTATAAGAGTCAAAATATTAGAACCAACTTAAATGTTCCTCAGTGGACTAATGAATAAAGAAAATGTGGTATATGTACACGATGGAATTTATTCATCAATAAAAACATTAAAATCATGTCATTTGCAGCAACATGGATGGAACTGGAGGTCATTACGTTACGGAAATAAGCCAAACACACAAAGACAAATATTGCATATTCTTACTCATATGTAGGAGCTACAAAAGTGGATCTCACAAAGATAGAGAGTAGATTGGTTGTTACCAGAGGCCAGGAAGATTAGGGAGGAGAGGAGAATAAAGAGAAGTTGATTAATGGGTGTAAGTATACAATTCAATAGGAGAAATAAGACCTTGTGTTTGATAGATCAGTAGGTTGCCCATAGTTAACAATAATCTATTGTACATTTTTTTTTGTTTGAGACGGAGTCTGGCTCTGTCGCCTAGACTGGAGTGCAGTGGCGTGATCTCGGCTCACTGCAAGCTCCGCCTCTGGGGTTCACACCATTCTCCTGCCTGACTCAGCCTCCCGAGTAGCTGAGACTACAGGCGCCCACCGCCATGCCTGGCTAATTTTTTGTATTTTTAGTAGAGATGGGGTTTCACTGTGTTAGCCAGGATGGTCTCGATCTCCTGACCTTGTGATCCACCTACCTTGGCCTCCCAAAGTGCTGGGATTACAGGCGTGAGCCACCACTCCTGGCTATTATTCAGTTTTAAAAAAGAAGGCCATTCTTCCATTTACAACAACATGGATGAGCCTGGAGGATAATGTTAAGTGGTATAAGCCAGACACAGAAAGAAAAATACTGCATGATCTCTCTTATATGTGGATTCTAAGACAAAGAGAGAGCCAGAGAATACAACAGTGGTTACCAGAGGCAGGCAGGGTTGGGGGAAATGTAGGCCAAAGTGTACAAAGTAAGTAGTTATTTAGGATGAACAAATCTAGAGATTTAAAGTACAGCATGGGGACTATAGTTAATAATATTGTATTGTATACTGGAAATTTTCTAAGCGCATAGATTATAAGTACTCTTATCCCACAAAAAAAGGTAACTATGTGAGATGATGTGTTTGTTAAATTGCTTACTTGTAATCATTTCACTATGTATTTGTATTTCAAAATATCATGTTGTACATCTTAAATTTTTACAATGAAAGAAATAAATAAGCATACATATTTAAAAACTAAAGTTATTCCTTTGCAAATAGAAAAAAACATTGCTCTGCTGCTGGAGTCTTTGTCAATGTCTCTGTTAACTCTATTTCATAGAGAATATTAACTGTGGCTATCTCCTGCAGATTTCCAGGGATACTGCATCTCAAATAAATGACCACAATCAAAGAGTTCGGCAACTAATTTGAAACGAGTGACACTTGGAAAATGGCAGAGCCTTTGTTACTACTCAAACAATAAAGAAACATACGAGTTCAAGACCAGCCGGCCAGCATGGCGAAACCCCAACTCTACTAAAAATACAAAAATTAGCCAGGCATGGTGGCGCATGCCTGTAGTCTCAGCTACTTGGGAGGCTGAGGCAGGAGAATCACTTGAGCCCAGCAGGTGGAGGTTGCAGTGAGCCGAGATTGCGCCACTGCACTCCAGCCTGGATGACAGAGCAAGACTCTGTCTCAAGAATAAAAAACAAACAAACAAAACAAAACAAACAACAAAAAAACACAGAACATTCAAAAACGCACCAGAGCCATAAAGATGTAAAAAACTGAGAAATCAGCTGTACAAGAAATATTAAGGAACTAGGATTACTCCCAGACCCTGACCCCGAGAAAGCTGAAGAAGTTCTTTTTTTTTTTTAATTTAATTTAATTTTATTATTATACTTTAAGTTTTAGGGTACATGTACACAACGTGCAGGTTAGTTACATATGTATACATGTGCCATGTTGGTGCGCTGCACCCATTAACTCCTCATTTAACATTAGGTATATCTCCTAATGCTATCCCTCCCCCCTCCCCCTACCCCACAACAAGCCCCGGTGTGTGATGTTCCCCTTCCTGTGTCCATGTGTTCTCATTGTTCAATTCCCACCTATGAGTGAGAACATGCAGTGTTTAGGTTTTTGTCCTTGCGATAGTTTGCTGAGAATGATGGTTTCCAGCTTCATCCATGTCCCTACAAAGGACATGAACTCATCATTTTTTATGGCTGCATAGTATTCCATGGTGTATATGTGTCACATTTTCTTAATCCAGTCTATCATTGTTGGACATTTGGGTTGGTTCCAAGTCTTTGCTATTGTGAATAGTGCTGCAGTAAACATATGTGTGCATGTGTCTTTATAGCAGCATGATTTCTGATCCTTTGGGTATATACCCAGTAATGGGATGGCTGGGTCAAATAGTATTTCTAGTTGGAGGTCCCTGAGGAATCGCCACACTGACTTCCACAATGGTTGAACTCGTTTACAGTCCCACCAACAGTGTCAAAGTGTTCCTATTTCTCCACATCCTCTCCAGCACCTGTTGTTTCCTGATTTTTTAATGATTGCCATTCTAGCTGGTGTGAGATGGTATCTCATTGTGGTTTTGATTTGCATTTCTCTAATGGCCAGTGATGGTGAGCATTTTTTCATGTGTTTTTTGGCTGTATAAATGTCTTCTTTTGAGAAGTGTCTGTTCATATTCTTTGCCCACTTTTTGATGGGGTTGTTTGTTTCTTTCTTGTAAATTTGTTTGAGTTCATTGTAGATTCTGGATATTAGTTCTTTGTCAGATGAGTAGGTTGCGAAAATTTTCTCCCATTTTGTAGGTTGCCTGTTCACTCTGATGGTAGTTTCTTTTGCTGTGTAGAAGCTCTTTATGGGCTTCACATACAGGCAAGCTCTGACCCACAGCAGTTTTCGTTTAAGAATCACCCTGACAATCATACCCAACTTATTATTCATGATAGTTATGACAGGTAGAGCCATAAATGCCACCCATCCAATTTGAAGGAAATGGATTCCAATTTGAATAGAGCAGAAAGAATTATACTGTAATCTTTAATTTTCATTTTGTAAGCTACAGGAAAATTTATAATGAGCAAAAGTGGTAATATAACAGACATCTCTGGATCATTTCGTCAAAAAGCTAAAATATAGCCCCAAGACTCAAAAGTCTTTAAAAAGATGCCTGTTAAATCTCCTCAGAAGACTACATGGATCTATACACTGGGTATTTATGCATTTTCTATATATTTGTGCATTAATTAAACCTTTTATTTTCAAAAATGACATCAGAGAAGCCTATTTAAATCCCTTGATTTCATAAAGGTGTTTCTTTACCTTATAATTTGCTGTGCTAATACAAGGCTGTGATTTCAAAGAACACAAAGGCTTTATGTAGTTCCTGTGATATTATATTTGTACCTAACAGGTTATTGTTAGCATATTTTATCTTTTTTTTTCTTTGAGACACAGTCTTGCTCTGTTGCACAGGCTGGAGTGCAGTGGCGCGATGTTGGCTCACTGCAAGCTCTGCCTCCCGGGTTCACGCCATTCTCCTGCCTCAGCCTCCCGAGTAGCTGGGACTACAGGTGCCCGCCACCATGCCCGGCTATTTTTTTTTTTTTTTGTATTTTCAGTAGAGAAGGGGTTTCATCGTGTTAGCCAGGATGGTCTTGATCTCCTGACCTCGTGATCTGCCTGCCTCGGCCTCCCAAAGTGCTGAGATTACAGGTGTGAGCCACCGCACCCGGCCAAATGTTTGTTTTATATTATGCAATGTACAAGTACATTTTTTTTTGAGACGGAGTCTCACTCTGTCGCCCAGAGTAGAGTGCAGTGGCACAATCTCAGCTCACTGCAACCTCCGTCTCTTGGGTTCAAGTGATTCTCCTGTGCCAGCCTCCTGAGTAGCTGGGATTACAGGTGTGTGTCATCATACCTGGCTATTTTTTTTTGTACTTTTTTAGTAGAGATGGGGTTTTGCCATGTTGGCCGGGCTGGTCTCAAACTTCTCACCTCAGGTGATCTGCCCGCCTCGGCCTCCCAAAGTACTGGGATTACAAGCGTGAGCTACAGTGCCCGGCCATACAAGTACATTTATACTAAATGAAATGTTATATTTTGGGCTAGGAATAAAAATTCCACTTGATTCCTAAAAGAAATTAAGTTAAATACACATATGTAATTTCAACTTCCAGCACCTTTCCTAGGAATCTAAGTTGTTAAAAATGTAAGAGTTGTTTGTCTATGACAGTTATGCACAGAAAATGGGAGCAACTGAAGTTAACATAGAATCAACCTAACAAATAACACAGCATGAGAACTTGCATTAGATACTAGAATGGGTTACAAAGGAGGATTGTGGAGTCTCCTTCAATGAACTTAAAAAAAAAACCCTCAGCTATCTAAGATGGCATAGTGGTCTTGCTAAAGCTAAAGGCACCTTACGGTTTATGATTTTATGATTATGTAAGAAGCAGTTGAATGCTTCAGATAACTAAATGGCATGCAATCTCAGCACTGTGTCTTATATGTACTTGTCCAAAGGAGACACCTAGCATTGTAGTGGAAAAAAACTAGGATTTGGAATCAAGATACCTTGACATGTGAGATTAACATCTCTCAATTTTAGTTTCTTAATTATAAAATAGGGATGCTATTAATAACACTGCCTATCTAACCTGAAAGTTGTGAGGGTCAAAGGATATGAAGAAAAAGTATAGGAAAGCAGTTTGTAAACTATGAAATAACATACTAATTTTTAATGACTGAATATTTTTGAAAAGGTCTGGAATTGGAGACTGCTTCAAAAAATGACCTCTTTATGATGTGATGCTATATCTACATTTAAAGTATTCCACTTGCCAACACAAAACTCAGATATGAATAGCTTTTTCCATTGTGAATTATTTCAAATGAGGCAAAGACCTGATAAGTATTTGGCTTCTATTAGAGTTTGGGCTTAATACCAAAATAAGAGTTGTTACAACTTGTGACTGCTGTAAGTAAAAGTCAGTTCAGAAAGACTGAAGACTGAAGGAAGATAGGTCAAAATATAGTCAATTTTCCAATAGTCAGCAGGAGGAAGTAAGGGAGTTGGCCTTGTAAGTTCCTTGGGATGGGCAATAACTGTTTTCTTTTTTATCTATGGATTTGTGGCTGTTTTATATTCCTTGGGCTTAGTAACATGCTTTTCTCTAAAACTAGATTTCCTGGTAATCAGGGCCTGGATAATCCAACTGGGTAAAAAAATTAGAAAGGCTTGCTCTCTACTGCTGCTCCCACTTCAATGCTTTTCCATGTCTTCATTTAGCCTCCTTCACCCCAGCTACTACAAGTTCCTACTCAAAATTGCTGCCAGCTACTGCATTATTGGGAACAGTAGCCAAAACTACTTTCTAATGGCTGGTATTAGCAACAAAAGTAAATGTTGGAGACACAAAAGTAGGCACAGCAACAGGTGGAGACAAGGAATAGGGCTGGCAATGGGGATACATTATATGAGAACTCAACTTTTAGCTCTTTACAAAATGCCTTAGGATGACCCAGTGACCTGGTAGGAGAAAGTTGAAGCTTATTTTCCCTTGACCCTCTTCCTTTTAGAAAAGTAGACTACATGCATGTGTAGGCTTGCCCTGTTAGTATCCTTTAGTTTTTAGTGTATTTAAACCATTCTAAAAAGAGAGTGAGTATAGGATTTTAAAGAAAATTTAACCAATGTGAATGAAAGAGGATGGAGAAAGGTGAAATGTTGCCCATTGATTAAATTGAACTCCACATTCAAGCAAAGCACTACAAGTGACTACCCAGCAGGATTGTTTAGAAATCCATATATATCCAGATGTATATCTGACTGGTGATATAAATCACGGAATCACAAAGCTGGTAAGGAGCCTCCCAAGCTGCAATCTAATCTTATCTAAACTACCCATTGTTACTAAACAAATCTGGCCATACTTGCTCTCCACCATCCAGAGGACACTTATGAGGTTGACATGCTTATAAAATCTTTCTGGACACTATTTACTCACCACACTACATTGGTTGTATTAATGTGGACTTCATAGTCTTTGACCCTACTTACCTTGGTTGTCATCCTCATTGTCTTCCCAGGGTTCTTCATTTGCTAGCAGTGGGTTCTGTGACTCATTCATAGACCTCATAGGGAAGGAGTGTCCATCACCAGGGCTGGTGGGAAAAGAAAGGCAGTGAGCTATTTCAGCTGACATAGACTTTTCTGAAGGTTATAATCCTCTTAAAAACAAGAGGGGGGTTCTTAGGTATATTTAGTCTTATTGTCTAAAGCCATGGTGGAATGGGCTCTTACAATAGCATTATTTAGTTGCTATATTGCTCTCGATTTCCGTATCTTATTTGTGTGTCTGCATCAGTGTTAACTTCTTGTTTGTAAGCAACTCTATAGTTTGCTTCCCAAAATGCCCAGTATGGCAATATGCACACACAGCAAGCTTCATACATATCACTTAATGATGATGATACCAATTTATATCCAATTATCTTACTGCTTTGATTCTAAGTTTTCAAGAAAGATGACCAGTCTCTGAAACATTGAATACAGTGGAGATAAGCTGGTGTGAACTGGTGAAAGACAATGCCCGAATGCACTGTTATTTATTTGGTTTGCATGGCAGAAAGGTTATTAGGAACTAGGGGAAAGAGCCAGAGTGAGCCATTTCTAGACTGCAGATTTTCGGGGCAATTATCCACATGCGGGGTCTTGCTTTGTGGCTACCTGTGGTAAGCTGGGGTCAACTCCCTGGTTAATTTCTGGCCACTAACAGATGGGATGCATTGGAGGGAACTGAGCCGGCCCTGGCTAGAAGAGGTTACAGTTTGAACATTTCAGTTTAGGTATCTGAATGCATTCCACATTTGAGTCTGAATGACTTTTGATGTTACCTATGCCTTTTCTCCTGTTCATGTATGTGGTAAATTGAAAGTTGACAGATTTTATTGATAGCACTCTAAAGAGAATGTAAGTGTACTGATTATAAATGAATGGGCTTTGATTTTTGGTTTTGTTCTTTATTCCAGAGAGGACTGATTTTTCACCTCCCTTTGATGTGGTGATGATGTGTGGATATTTGTGTATGTGAGTATGTGAATAGGGTATAGGTAATATCTGGTAACAGTTATTAATCAATATTACCCACTGACATAGTTTTGCCTTGTGATTTATAGACAGGTTAGTTGGATACACCACATCTCTGAAATACATGAGTCTTTAAAATACTAACTGCAATACAGGAAGTATCAAGGCAATCAATCAAGAAGAAATTTTTCCATAATTACCACCCTACCCCCAACAAAGTTTCCTCAACTAAGTGAACATGAGTGTATCCCTGTCTAAGGAGGGGACTGAAAAGTGGCTGCAAGAAGACTACAAGCAAGCTCTGCTCTAGAACTAGTTTAGTTGATGGTGGTTCAATCTGGTTCACAAAGTCATTCAGAGAACACAAGCTTGACTGTTTATTTCTTATCCACTACTTTCCCTGCATAAATGTTGCAGTTCTAAGAATGACCTACAACCTCAAATTAAACTACACTACAATGCTACAGTAACAAAAATAGCATGGTACTGATATGAAGACAGTTGTATAGACCAATGGAACAGAACAGAGGCCTCAGAAATAACATCATAAATCTACAACCATCTGACCTTTGACAAACCTGACAAAAACAAGCAATGGGGAAAGGATTCCCTATTTAACAAATGGTGTTGGGAAAACTGGCTAGCCATATGCAGAAAGCTGAAACTGGATCCCTTCCTTACATGTTATACAAAAATTAACTCAAGATGGATTAAAGATTTAAATGTAAGACATAAAACCATAAAAACCTTAGAAGAAAACCTAGGCAATACCATTCAGGACATAGACATGGGCAAAGACTTCATAAACAAAACAGCAAAAGCAATGGCAACAAAAGCCAAAATTGGCAAATGGGATTTGATTATACTAAAGAGTTTCTGCACAGCAAAAGAAACTATCATTAGAGTGAAGAGGCAACCTATAGAATGGAGAAAATGTTTGCAATCTATCCATCTGACAAAAGGCTAATATCCAGAAACTACAAATAACTTAAACATATTTACAAGAAAAAAACAAACAACCCCATGAAAAGAAACTACCATCAGAGTGAACAGACAACCTACAGAGTGGGAGAAAATTTTTGCAACCTACTCATCTGACAAAGGGCTAATATCCAGAATCTACAATGAACTCAAACAAATTTACAAGAAAAAAACAAACAACCCCATCAAAAAGTGGGCAAAGGATATGAACAGACACTTCTCAAAAGAAGACATTTATACAGCCAAAAGACACAAGAAAAAATGCTCATCATCACTGGCCATCAGAGAAATGCAAATCAAAACCACAATGAGTACCATCTCACACCAGTTAGAATGGTGATCATTAAAAAGTCAGGAAACAACAGGTACTGGAGAGGATGTGGAGAAATAGGAACACTTTTATACTGTTGGTGGGACTGTAAACGAGTTCAACCATTGTGGAAGTCAGTGTGGCGATTCCTCAGGGACCTCCAACTAGAAATACCATTTGACCCAGCCATCCCATTACTGGGTATATACTCAAAGGATTATAAAACATGCTGCTATAAAGACACATGCACACGTATGTTTATTGCAGCACTATTCACAATAGCAAAGACTTGGAACCAACCCAAATGTCCAACAATGATAGACTGGATTAAGAAAATGTGACACATATACACCATGGAATACTATGCAGCCATAAAAAATGATGAGTTCATGTCCTTTGTAGAGACATGGATGAAGCTGGAAACTATCATTCTCGGCAAACTATCACAAGGACAAAAAACCAAACACCGCATGTTCTCACTTATAGGTGGGAATTGAACAATGAAAACACATGGACACAGGAAGGGGAACATCACACACTGGGGCCTGTTGTGGGGTAGGGGGAGGGGGGAGGGATAGCATTAGGAGATATACCTAATGTTAAATGACGAGTTAATGGGTGCAGCACACCAACATGGCACATGTATACATATGTAACTAACCTGCACGTTGTGCACATGTACCCTAAAGCTTAAAGTATAATAAAAAAAAAGAAAAAACCAAACAACCCCATCAAAAAGTGGGCAAAGGATATGAACAGACACTTTTCAAAATAAGACATTTATGTGGCCAACAAACATATTTAAAAAAGCTCATTATCACTGGTCATTAGAGAAATGCAAATCAAAACCACAATGAGACACCATCTCATGCCAGTTAGAATGGCAATCATTAAAGTCAGGAAACAACAGATGCTGTTGAGGATGTGGAGAAATGGGAATGCTTTTATACTGTTGGTGGGAGTGTAAATTAGTTCAACCACTGTGGAAGACTGTGTGGCAATTCCTCAGGGATCTAGAACTAGAAATACCATTTGACCCAGCCATCCCATTACTGGGTATATACCCAAAGCATTATAAATCATTCTACTATAAAGACACATGCATATGTTTGTTTATTACAGCACTGTTCACAATAGCAAAGACTTGGAACCAACCCAAATGCCCATCAATGATAGACTGGATAAAGAAAATGTGTCATATATACACCATGGAATACTATGCAACCATCAAAAAAATGAGTCCATGTCCTTTACAGGGACATGGATGAAGCTGGAAACCATCATTCCCAGCAAACTAACACAAGAACAGAAAACCAAACACCGCATGTTCTCACTCATAAGTGGGAGTTGATCAATGAGAACACATGGACATTGGGAGCGGAACATCACACACCAGGGACTGTCCTGGGGTGGGGAGCTAGGGGAGGGATAGCATTAGGAGAAATGCCTAATGTAGATGATGCGTTGATATGCAGCAAACCACCATGGCACGTGCATACCTATGTAACAAACCTGCATGTTCTGCACATGTACCCCAGAACTTAAAGTATAATAAAAAAAGAATTACCTACAACCTCAAATTAATCTTTGTTCTTGCTTTTCATATTTTTTATTCATAAAATAATATTAGTATTAACCACAAAATATATAAAATGGAGAAAAGATAAATAATTTCTAAGACTATTGCCATTACCATTTTTAACATGTTTTGGTATATTTCTCTTCTGCTGTTTTCTTCTATATATATTTATGTTTTTAATCACAGTGTATTGAATTTTTCATTTTTCACTTAAAATATAGTACCATTTTTAACATTTTTTGGTATATTTCTCTTCTGCTGTTTTTCTTCTATATATACTTATGTTTTTAATCACAGTGTACTGGATTTTTCATTTTTGACTTAAAATATAGTAAGCACTTTCCCTTTTTGTGACATAGTCTTTAAAACCATTACTTTTGATTGTATAATATTCCATCCAGTATATATATATATATACTGGATGTATATATATATACACACACACATTTATTTATCCATTCCCATATTGTTGGATATTTAGGTTGTTTCCTAATTATTGGCTATAAATAATGCTGTGATGAACATTTTTGTGCATAGTTTGTCTCTGTCTTTAGGGTAGATTCAATTCCCAGAAATGGAATTACTGGGATGTTGGGCATGTAGATTCTTATGTTTTTTGATAGATATTACCAAATTCAGTTATAAAAGATTGGTAGTGCCACTGCACACTGCCACAAAGAAAGCGTGAGAATATCTATTTTATGAGACCCTCACCTCTTTAGTTGCCTTTATTAACCTAGAAATGAAGAACTTGGGGAATAGAGTTTCACACTGGACTGATACCTGCTGCATACTACAATCAAAATTGAATTTGCTGGTTTAAGGCATGGTCCAGTACTAACTTCTTCCAGTGGTAATATTTACTCACCTGGAACCAATAGGTATTAACCAGAACTTCTTCTTATCTCCAAACACCTGCTGGATATTCTTGATGAAGCCAAGGTTGAACCCATTTTTCTCTGGGCCACTTGTAAACACTGGAGTGCAGAAGGCCTCTAAGGCAGGGCAGGAGAGTTGAAGAAAAGAGGAAGAAAGCAGTAAAGAAACAAATTTCAGCATAGTCATGATTTTACATTTCTCCATGTATGTGACTTGGTTCTATGATATCTTTTTGCTGTGGTAGCACAGACCTCTCATTTTTAGGTATTGCTAAATTACTTAGTAAAAACCAGTTTAATCACTTCACACAAACTAAACTTGTTACTGCATATAAAGGATTAGAACTCTTTTTTTAAAAGATAGGGGAAACACATGGTGGTAGAAATAATTAAGCAGCCACGGGGGTAGTATGTATTTTGTACTGCTGAATTTAGAATATAGGAACAGATTTAACAGCACTTTATTTGAATCTAAGCGGCAACAACAGCCGAATGACCACCATCTTTAGAGCTGGGAAGAAAGTAATGACACATAAAGAGATGGTAATGACATTGATTTGGTTTTGAAACATTTCAAAAATGAAAGTGTTCATGCTGAAGCCTGCAGTGTAAGAAACTGAGTTTTACTTCAGATAAAATGTCAATTGGTGAGCCATAATCACTTCAAAGACTGTAAGGAATGGGACTGTGTTAGTGCACATTATTTTTAGACACACATTTATCCCATTAAGTAAATGATTTCACTGTTGGACTCTAGCTGCGTCTGACTTTTTCTCATTTGTTCTTTGTTTTCAGACTCTGTTATCACGAAGCTTTTAGTGGTTTTCCACTTCGTAGCTGGTCTCTAAGCCAAATGTGCTAATCTACCACCCTAGCAACTAGGGGCTACATATATATTTGGTTAAGAAAATGGGTGCAAATACTTTATTTTTTAAAAAATAGATACAGGGTCTTATTCTGTCACCCAGGCTGGAGTACAGTGGCACAATCTCAGCTTACCGCAGCCTTAAACTCCTGGCCAGGGTCAATCAATCTTCCTGTCTCAGCTTACTGAGGAGCTGCAGCCACAGGCACATGCCACCACACCCAGCTAATGACTATTATTTAAAAAATATTTTAACTATTATTTTAGCTTCAGGGTAAATGTGCACATTTGTTATATAGGTAAATTTGTGACTTGAGGGTTTGGTGTTTGTCACCCAGGTACTAAGCATAGTACCCGAGTGAATTTCTTTTTCTGAACCTCTCCCTCCTCCCATACTCCTTCCTCAAGTAGGCCCCAGTGTCTGTTGTTCCATTCTTTGTGTTTATGTGTACTCAGTCTTTAGCTCCCACTTATAAGTGAGAACATGAAGTATTTGATTTTCTGTTCCTGAGTTAGTTCACTTAGGATAATGGTTTCAAGCTTCATTTGTGTTGCTGCAAAGGACAGGATCTCGTTCTTTGTTATGGCTGCATAGCATTCCATGGTGTATATGTACCACATTTTCTTTATCTAGTTTGCCATTGATGGACCTTTAGGTTGATTCCATGGCTTTGCTATTGTGAATAGTCACCCAGCTAATTATTTTTATTTTTATTTGTAGAGATGGGGTTTTGTTATGTTGCCCAGGCTGGTCTCAAACTCCTCAGCTCAAGTGATTCTCCTGCCTTGGCCTTCCAAAGTGCTGGGAATACAGGAGTGAGCCATCATGCACGGCCAATAGATGCAAATACTTTCTTAGCTGTTAGCATTATTAGCAAACAAATTCCCAATGTGTAGTAGCTTTTGCACTAAACTTTTCTCAAATCTATCCTAGCTAAACATTCAACATTCAACACTTGGACACTTTGTCCTCACTCCTCATGTACTGATTTGTACACAATGTAAATACTTACTTCACCATAGATGAAATAAAATGTACTGGAATCCATCAGAAATATAGTTTTCCACATAATAGCCTATAGACTAACCGACAGAAAATATGTTCATTTACTTTACTCATTTTCTAGAGAATCATTTGTTCAATGTATTTCTCTCATTCCCATAGTACCTAAACAGCCCCTTGATGATTGCAGATATTTACTAATTTTTTTTTTGTTTCTCAAGACTTTGGATTCTTGTTGTGGTTGGTTTGGATTTTTTCTCAGGGCTCTGTTTTTAGATGTGCATAATAAATTAGATTCTACTATCTTTATCAACCTTCACTTCTCCCTTCTGACATCCCCTTCTGTACTGATTCTTTCTTTCATTTCCTCATGTGAACACCTTTTAGAAATCTTCTGAGCTATTAACCTTGGGAGCTATTACCCAGTATGCACTATAAAGAACAATGGCCATTTTTGTTTCTGTGTGGGGTTTCATTAAAAATATTCGCACATGTACCATAAAACCTAAAGTATAATAATAATAATAAAAGAAAAAAAAAACCCTAAAAAAAAATTCTCATAATTAGCCTATAAGCTTCATTCACTATGCCTTTCTATTTTGGTAAAATGTATTTTCATCTGTCTCAGTCTGGGAGTAGAGGGATGTCACTGCAGCTAAAATGCTTCACTGGAAGTTTTAATTGGGAACAATCCACAGGTCCCTCTGATACACATTAATATGTTTTTTCCTAATCTTAATATTCAGTCTTACCTAAGGTGGTTTTGTTTCTGCTGACAAGCCAACAATGGTAACCAAAGAGAATCACAAGGCTGACAAAAAACATGCAGGCCACAAAGAGAAGAAAAAGGACATGGAACTTAGAGCGAACACTGGGTAATTCCCCCTAGAAAAGAAATAATAAACAAGCAAAAGATTAAAGTGGAAAAGGATGGCTAGTTTTTCTAAATATATAGGTTAGTAGTTTTCACATGTATAAAGTATCTAGCTGTAATTTAAAAAATAGATTCTGTAAAATTTTTATAATATGGTTCTTTCGGTTAATGATGATACCTTTGAGTGTGCTCTCAGCCTACAAAGCCTAAAATGGATCCTTGCTTAAGTGCAGTTCAGTGTAAAATGGAGTATCTTAAGTACCAGTTATAAAAGGGTAATGTGAAAAGGGTATTCTCGGGCCATAATTGGTATGCAACCGCTTACAGTTTGTAGTCAATTTAGTTTGAGATCTTGAAGTCATATGCCTTATCCTCTTGTCTCAGGGTAAGTTATTCTGGAATTCTTTATATATCATGTTTCCTTGGGCATGTGTGTGTTGAAAATATCACAGTGATGTATGTAAGAAGTTAAAACATATAGGTAGAATTTTAAAATGTCCTACCCATAAGTCATAACCTGATTTTAAAGTTGTTGTAGATTTTGTGTGGTTGTTTTTTATAGCTGAGTTAGAATGTGCTGATATATTACATCCTGTGAAACAGCTGTTTAGACAGTAAAAATCAAGCAGAATTTTTACAGGCAACTGTAAAAGTAGGTGGCTAAAGATTTTTATAGTTATCTAGGACATCTTATTTTCCATGTGGCACCAGCCTTTTTTTCCGACATGCAGCCTAGACCAGAATGAATGTTATAAAGTTCTGTAACATGCGCAGCATGTAACATTTATCTTCTGAAGAGAATCTTAGAAAACATTTTCAATTTTGGAGTGAATAGTTGGGGGAATGACTATTATTTATTTCCTCCTTCCCTGTGATGATTATTGTTTCAGTGTGATGAATCACTTTGAAATATTTCCAATTGCTCTCTAGTAATAAAGTTAAATGTGATTCTTAAGTGGACCTTAACTTCTGAATGATCTAGTTCTACTCCAATTTGGAAGGAGAAAGTTAAGGCTTGGCAACACTTGGCAAGTTCAGATAGTACAGACTTTTTTCTTCTCTAATATTTTTATTCATTTTTATGTATGGAAATATTGGGAATCTTCCAGGTTATATACTGAAGGATGAAGATAAGGATGCTTCCCCTTATCTTCAGCCAGTCAGATGCTGTCAGCTGAGTGGGGGTCCAGGTGAAAATTGCACAGGGGCAGAGCAGCCCAGCAAAGAGCTACGTCAAGAACTTCAACCTTCAAGAATATTTATCTGAAACTCTCCTTTTTGAAATGATCCCTCTACAAATTCTCGGCCTAAGCACCCAAATTGAATTAGATTGGTTTTTGTTTTATTTTGAACTTATAGAAAAGATTCCATACATTGCTTTGCAGTCGGTTTTGCCTTGACTGTGTTTTTGCTTTCACAATCTTTATTTTTTAAAGAATGTTTTAAAAATATTTTAAAGCTCACATTTATTTTACTTCTTATTGTTTCACATATAAATGGATAGTAGAAAATGGCTGGACAAAAGGGACTGATATAAAGTCAGTCCACAGTTTGGCTGAGCTGAAGTCTATTCCCTCACCCCACCCAATTACTCTTAAAGAACATTTTTCTGTCTGCCAAAGCATATCTACTGTGTTGTCCCTTGATAGAGTTCTTCTTAAACTTTTTTTTTGTTAGAAGAGGGTGATAGCCCTATGTTCAAAAATACCTTCTCAGGAGATAACCAAGCTAAATCACTCAAAGTAATAGCCATCAGAGAGAGATCAGATGAATACTGGCAGAATAATGCTATTATCCTGATTCTAAAATAATTCATAGCTCTGTGAGGAGATCCATGGCCCAATATGTGAGGAATGTATTACTATTTTTTGCATAAGGAAAAGCTCAATCTCTTATCAAAGTAGCTATTGTTTAATACAGAGAAGAGAGAAATAATCTGTTGGTCTTCTGAATTCTTTATTCCCATGGAGCTAGAGCTCTCCACAGCAGAGCCATAATGGGCAGTAGGACATGGTATAGTGTGTAAGTTCATGGGGCTTAGGGTCAGACTTAGGTGAAAGTCCTAACTTTGGAAATTTACAAGCTGGGTGATCATAGACAAGTCACTTAAATACTATGAGCCTCAGTTTTTATCATCTTTGAATAAGACTAATAATTCATGCTTTGCCTACTTCACAGGGTTGTGGTAAGGATCAGATGAGATAAGGGGTATGAAAGTGCTTCAAAAACTAAAGTATCATACAAATGAAGGTTGCTAATGATAGGAGCACAGCTTGTCTCCTTGATACACAGCTTTCAAAATATATAGCAGTGTTTACTTTTTATTTTAAGGGGATATTCAATTTAAACAGAGAAAGCCATTCCTAAACTACACTAAAGTGTTATCTGGCTAAAGAGACTGCCAGGAAGCATTTCTCTGAACTGTCAATGCCCTTTTCATTTTTAGGACAAGCCAGGACAGATTTCCTTGCCTCTCATCTGTGAGGCATGAGCTAGCCTACTGTGGAGAAAAAAAATGAGGGAGTAGAAAGAGAACAAGGTTATGTTCATTCTTGGTATTACTTGTGAATACTGGCACATTTCTGATGATTAATTCATATCCAAATATTATCTTTCAAGAATGAAAAAAGCATATAGCACCTGGCTGGCATTGTGATATTTGATTATTGGCTGACTAGGTGGGCTAAAGGCAAATGTGTGAAATGCAATATTGTTTATTTTGTTACAAGGGTAAAAAGTGGCCTAAACAGTAGCCTACTGTGTTAAGCACCAAGAAAGGTCTGTAGTGAAGACCAAGGCCGACACTTTCCCTGCTGATTGGACATAGTAGATTTTCTTCACATTCAGGGTAGTAGCTCAGTATGTGGATTTTATAATACATTTTAAAACTATTGCAACTTTATAATAATCCTGTGCTGTGGAAAGGGACAAAGGAAGAGATGATGAAGCATTTTATATTTGTAGAAAAATTTATGAAAAAGTTTTACTTCTGCATAAAGTTTTGTTTGTATCCCTGAGTTAATGATTATGGCATCTATTATATAATTCCTTATTCTTAAAGTGATTAAATATCTGAACTGATTAAGCAAGTTGAAAGGGAAATGGAAAACACACATCACTATAATTTTCTACACTATCTTTTCTATATTACTCAGGATCAATGCACTGATTAATAATTTAAATATTCTTGGCTATTTAGATTCCTATTGCCTTACCCTTCTCCTTTTTTCTTCAGTTTATTATAGTCTATATTCTGGTCACTGAATTCATGTTCTTTCTCTACGGCTTTATGTCTCCATTTGAGGTGAGATATTCATGTTATATAGGCTTTTGTGCAACCCCTAAATAATTAGTAGCTCTGTCCACATCTGTCTTTTGATATTCAGGCTCAGTTTGGACAGCCTTCATCATGGATGCCTTAGTAATTGTACTGGAGTTGTGGGGAAGGGATATCTCTTGGAGTCCACTAGTATGACATTTAAAAAGAACATATTTCACTATACTTTTGCCAGACCTTGTACACATATGCAAATAAAAAAATCTGCTTTAAGTTTGTTTTTCTTTTTTGGAAGTAGTTGGATATGATTGATATCTTCAAGTAGATGAAAGAACTTTTTTTGAGATTTCATTATAATTATTAGACTCACATTTTGAAAGGTAAAGCACTTTCAACATCTGTTTCATTTGATCTTGGCAATGAGCCAGTGAAGCAGGTAAGAGATCCAGTATTAGATCCCAGTTCTCCTAATTGCTAACCCAGTGTTTGTCAAACAAAGTTAAAAAACAGAACAATAAAACCCCTCCCCATTATGTGAGATAAGTCAGTATATCTTTCTGTTCAGTAGGAATTCTGCAACTCGCCTTTGAATAGGGAATTAGGAAGTATTTTCTAACAACAGGGGAGTGATTTGTTAGCCTTTTTCTTAGGAAACTAGGAATTTAAAATTAGTTTCAACATTTTTCAAATCTATAACTGGTAAGAAGTGGAACTTTAAAACTCAATTGGAGAAATACATTGTAAAGAATCAGTAGGAGTCAAGACATTAGGTACCCGAAGGCCTTAGCAAGATTCTCGTGTATGACAGAAACTTGTTTAACTAGAATCTTTAAATAACAGCTTCCTAAATCTCAGAGTATTCAATATGGAAAACCTGTTTTTAGTGCCTTCTCTTCCAGTTACTTCAACAGTATTAGCTATTTAAAAATGTAAAAAGATAGAGGGTGAACAATGTCACAAGTTGGAGTGGGTGTGCATTTGTTCTAGGGGGACCCTTCAGGGTATTTTTAACTTACTCTCCAGTATTTGATGAAATAGCTGAAGACTGTTGTAGCAATGTACAGGCAGTAGAGAACAGAGTAAGCTAAGAATTGAAGGAAGAATTTGTAGTTGGAAAATCCAATGCAGTTATTAACCCTAAAAAAAAAGAAAAACTAATTTGAAATCAGAACCTCTTGATTGAGAGCACACTGATACATATGTGAACTAAGCAATGGAATCATGCTAGTTCTGCTGCTTCATTATGTGTCGTGTAAAAACCCAATAGAGATAGAAGTCCCTTAATAAGAACAGACTGGAAAAAACAAGTTCATGTCTCACTTGTTTATTTTTTCATTTGCAGGCACAGAAACACCTGACCTGCCTAACAGCTCTGGACTGGTTCGTGACACATCCAAGCAAACCTGGATCCTGGTTGCTAAAAATGTATTACAGTTTTAGCAGCTACATTTGGTACAGTTGTGGCATGTTCTTTTTGTAGTTAGGTGATTTCAGACTGGCCCGCAGGGTCTGATATACAAAATTTGGAAAATTGCTGAATTTAACATTCTAGAATATTTCAAACATCAAGCCAACTAGAAACAGAACTGAATTGTGTAATGTTAAAAGGAGAAATGTTTGTGCTGTATTTCATTACTATGCTCAATTGCTAAAGTTAATGAATACGAGACCATTACCTTTGTAACTCCAGGAATTCACTACCATACCTTTGGTGTTATATTTTTTCTTTATTTAAAAGGTTACCCCTCCCCTGTCCCCTACAGAAATATAAAACCCAGTGAATTATGGTGGCAGAAACAGGCATGTGACAACTATGCTTAGAAAAGTGTATATAATTGAGCAACTTTGACCCTTTTAGAGGAGAGAAATGAATCAAACAGACATACCAAGGGCAGTGATGATCCATTTTTAACACACACCTACGAAGGGGACAAAATACAGTGTGATAAGTGAGGCTATGGAAATTAAGCAACATCTCATAATTAAACTCAAGGTTTCACCAGTATTTTTACATGGTTCTAATAACACCCATTCTCAGATTTCCACTATAGTGACTCCAAAACTGTGGCCCTCAGTTATTTCTAGGATGAGGTAATCACAACAACACTTTATGGGATCATGCCAGCAGCAAGTTACATGCTTATAAATCCAAACTTTCAAAGGGATTGGAAACTCCAGATTATTAATACAGAGAAAAGGTCCAAGATGTCTCCTATCATTTTATTCAATACTTAGTTTAATAAAAAATACAGAAGAAAATATATGGCTATAGCCTCTATCTGAATCAAGGGTAAGAAAAATGTGGGTGGAATAAGTAAGAGAAAAGGCATTACATGTATCAATATAAAAATAGGGTTTACAAAGCTGGAACAATATGGGCAACAAAAAAGTAGTATTGGGTTATAATGCAAAATGTAAAATGAATATTTATGCTTTCATACTGATATAAATAAACGATTTAATAAATAAATAAATGAAGAGAAGAGATAAATGTCCCAAGCAAAATAACTTGAAATAATTTGTGTAGATACTCCACCTTCAAGGATGGAGGGCATAACTTCCCATTCCTTTAGTATTGGCTGTGCATAGTGACTTCCTTTCAAAGAGTAAAGCATAGAAAGGAAGAACAATTTTACAGTGGTGAAACCTGACATACTACCTCAGCCAGATGATCAAAATTAACCTTTCAGTGATAAGTCATGTTTATAGGTACCCTTAATATGATGTAATGAGAATGGCACCTTACTCTATTGTCTTCCTCCCCAAATCATATTACCCCAGTCTAACAATGATGAGGAAAGCATCAAACAAGTCTCAATCAAGGGACACTCTATGACCTACTTGACCATTAATCCTAAATACTGTCAAGGTTATCAAAAACAACTCTGGGAAACTGCCACAGCTAAGAGAAGCTAAGGAGATGAGACATTACTATTAAATGTAATGTGGTATCCTGGATGGGATCCTGGAACAGATAAAGGACATTATGGAAAGACTGAGGAAATCTAAATATAGACCTCAGTTAAAAATAATGTATCAATATTAGTTCATTAATTGTAACAAATGTATCATACAAATATAAGATGTTAACAACAAGGGAAACTGGGTGTGAGACATATAAGAACTATCTTCACAATAAATCTGTAAGTCTAAAACTGTCCACAAATACAATGTTAATTTTTAAAATGTGGTCTTACTTCTCTTACTTATCTTTAGAGTAGCTTGGATCATCATCATCCGTGTGAGGGGTTTTGGCATATGCTCATTATAATTGAAAGGAAATGCTCTTATCTAGGTATGGTTACATGTTGGGATCAGTCATTTTGTTGTCTAGGAAACCTTCAGTGGCCAAGCCCAGCCCAGGGGAAATATGGCCGTCACTTACATAGCACAGACAGAGCAGTGGTGGCAGCGATCTGGCTTGATCAGATGACACCGGTCACAGAATCGTACAGCTATAAAAAAAAATAAGGTGGTTAGCACTTGTTAGGGCTCAATATAAGACCTTATATCTTACTAGCTTATCTGGATGACTTGTTATGCACTGATAGTCAAACTCATCTCAAGTTACCAAGCAAAAGGCAGACTACATAAGAGAATTGGGGTATATATTCTTTTCCTTGTTGTATCCAATTTTGAAAGCACTTTTGGGGGCTGAAAGGAACGGGAAAAGTTTCTTATCTGGATATCTGTCATAAGATCTTTCATTATAAAACAAACTATACTATCAAATGCTTGAGGGATCTTGAAAAATCATTTAGCCTCTATTTATCCCCAACTTTCTGATCTGAAAATAAGGATTCACAGTTTATCTCCTGTCTCCAGAGGTTGGATTGTATGTGGTGGATAACACTCCTAAAACATGGTAAAGAGAGTGGTTTCTAGAATAATAATTTGGGGAACAGAAGAGACATTCTAGAACAATTAGTTTAATTGACCATTTCACAGATAAAGGAAATAAAGATCTGGGTCATATCAAGTGATTTGCCCAGGGTCACACAGCAAGTTGCTGGCAGGGCTGTGACCTGTACAGTTTTGATGACTTCTTATTTTAGGATTCTTTTAACTCTGTAAGTCTAATATAAAAAATCATTCCTCCTTCCCTCCCTCCTTCATTCCTTCCTTTCTTCCTTCCTTCCTTTCCTTTAGATGAAAGGTATTTTACTTTCCCTCTTATTTTCTAAATGTTCGTTGATAGAGTACGACTGTGTTTAATGTGATTATTAAGTATAAGAACTAAAATGATGAATAATTTGAACTAATATAATCATTTCATCTAAAGTGTACATTAAGCACATATTACTGATTCAACACAATAGACAGTTAATTCAGCAGAGATTTGTGTTCGCTTCCACTAACGGAAGTATGTGAGTGACTAAAGTTGTGGGTATAATTGAGTCAAAGAGGAAGGGAGAAGAACATGCATATCTGGGTCCTTTTGCACATTTTAAAATATACTGTCAATGCTCCTATCCTCATTTAAGCCACATTGTCTCTTAGCTAGTTGACGGCAATATCTGTGTAATTTATCACTCTGCTTTCATACTTGCCCCTCAAAAGACCTACTATACAGAGTAGCTGGGTGATCTGTCAAAATCTATATCAGATCTGGTGTAGTGGCTCATGTCTATAATCCCAGCACTTTGAGAGACTGAGGCACAACTATCGCTTGAGACCAGGAGTTCCAGACCAGCCTGGGCAACATAGTGAGACCCTGTCTCTACAAAAAATAAAATAAAATAAATTAGCCAGGCATGGTGGTGTGCACTTGTGGCCTCAGCTACTTGGGAGGCCGAGGTGGGAGGATTGCTAGAGCCCAGGAGTTCAAGGCTGCAGTGATCCATGAATGAACCACTGTACTCCAGCCTGGGCGATAGAGCAAGATCCTGTTTCTAAAAATAAAAAAATAAAATGTAAATCAGATCATATTACTCTCCACTTAAAACTCTCAATGGATTTCCAACACCTTCAGAATAAAATCCAAACTCCTTACCATGGCCTGTATCATCTAGCCTCTGCCTCTCTCTTCAAATGAATCTTGTAAAACTCTCCTCATACTATGTTCCAGTGAAACTGGCTGCCTATCTGCTCTTGTAATCAAGCTTGCTCCTGTTTCAGGGCTTTTTGTGCTTGCAGTTCCTTTTGCCTGGGATAATCATCCCTCTGCTCCTTTTGGTATGATGGTTAATTTTACTTTTTTAAATTTCAATAGGTTTTTGGGGAACGGGTGGTGTTTGGTTACATGGATAAGTTGTTTAGTGGTGATTTCTGAGATTTGGGTGCGCCCATCATCTAAGCCGTATACACTGTACCCAATGTGTAGTCTGTTATCCCTTGCCACCCCCTACCCTTTCCCCTGAGTCCCCAGAGTCCACTATATCATTCTTAGGCTTTTGCATCCTCATAGCTTAGCTCTCACTCATAAGTGAAAACATATGATATTAGGTTTTCCACTCCTGAGTTACTTTACATAGAATAATGGTCTCCAACTCCATCCAGGTTGCTGAGAATGCCATGATTTTGTTCCCTTTTTATGGCTGAGTAGTGTATACATATATATATTATATATTTTTTATGGCCAAGTAGTGTATACATATATATATTATATATTTTTTATGGCCGAGTAGTGTGTGTATATATATATACATTTTCTTTATCCACTCATTGATTGGTTTGGGCTGGTTCCATATTTTTGTAATTTGTAATTGCAAACTGTGTTGCGATGAACATGCCTGTGCAAGTGTCTTTTTCATATAATGACTTCTTTTGCTCTGGGTAAATACCCAGGAGTGGGATTGTTGGATCAAATGATAGATCACTTTAGTTCTTTAAGGAATCTCCATACTGTTTTCCATAGTGGTTGTAGTAGTTTATATTCCCATCAGGAGTGTAAAAGTGTTCCCTTTTCACCACATCAAAGCCAACATTTATTATGCTTTGATTTTTAAATTACGGCCATTCTTGCAGGAATAAGGTGGTATTGCATTGTGGTTTTGACTTGCATTTCTCTGAAAATTAGTGATGTTAAGAATGTTTTCACGTTTGTTGGCCATTTGTATATCTTCTTTTGAGAATTGTTTATTCAGGTCCTTAGCTCACTTTTTGATGGGATTGTTTTTTTCTTGCTGATTTGTTTGGGTTCCTTGTAGATTCTGGATATTCGTCCCTTGTCACATGCATAGTTTGTGGATATTTTTTCCCAGCCTTTGGGTTGTCTGTTTACTCTGCTATTTCTTTTCCTATGCAGAAGCTTTTTAGTTTAATTAAGTCCCATCAATTTATCTTTGTTTGTGTTGCATTTGCCTTTGGGTTCTTGGTCATGAACTATTTGCATAGGCCAATATCTAGCAAAGTTTTTCCAATGTTATCTTCTATAATGTTTACAGTTTCACGTCTTAGATTTAAGTCTTTGATCCAACTTGAGTTGAGTTGATTTTTGTATAAGGTGATAAATGAAGATCCAGTTTCATTCCTCTACATGTGGCTTGCCAATTATTCCAGCACCATTTGTTGAATAGGGTGTCTTTCCCCACTTTATGTTTTTGTTTGCTTTGTCAAAAATCAGTTAGCTGTAAGTATTTGGGCTTATTTCTGGGTTCTCTATTCTGTTCCATTGGTCTATGCACCTATTTTTATACCTGTACCATGCTGCTTTGGTGACTATAGCCTTGTAGTATAGTTTGAAGTCAGGTAACATGATGCCTCCAGATTTGTTCTTTTTGCTTACTCTTGCTTTGCCTAATGTGGGCTTTTATGGTTTCACATGAATTTTAGAATTGTTTTTTCCAGTGCTGTGAAGAATGGTGATGGTAGTTTGATGGGAATTGCATTGAATTTGTATATTGCTTTTGGCAGCATGGTCATTTTCACAATATTGATTCTACCCATTCATGGGCATGGGATGTGTTTCCATTTGTTTATGTTGTGTATGATTTCTTTCAGCAGTGTTTTGTAGTTTTCCTTGTAGAGCTCTTTCATGTCCTTGGTTAGGTATATGTCTAAGTTTTCTTTGTTTGTTTGTTTGTTTTCCGCTATAGTAAAAGTGGTGGAGTTCTTGATTTGATTCTCAGCTTGGTTGCTGTTGGTGTATAACACTGCTACTGATTTGTATACATTAATTTTGTAACCTGAAACTTTACTGAATTCATTGATCAGATCCAGGAGCTTTTTGGAAGAGTCTTTAGGGTTTTCTAGGTATATGATCAAATTATCAGCAAACAGTGACTGTTTGACTTCCTCTTTATTCATTTGGATGTCCTTTATTTCTTTCTCTTGTGTGATCACTCTGGCTAGGACTTCCAGTACTATGTTGAATAGAAATGGTGAAAGTGGGCATCTTTGTCTTGTTCCAGTTCTCAGGAGCAATGCTTTCAACTTTTCCCCATTCAGTATAATTTGGCTGTGGGTTTGTCATAGATGGCTTTTATTACCTTAACATATTTTCCTTCTATGCTGATTTTGCTGAGGATTTTAATCATAAAGGGATGCTGGATTTTGTCAAATGCTTTTTCTGCGTCTACTGAGATGATCATGTGATTTTTGTTTTTACTTATGTTTATGTGGTGTACCACATTTTTTGACTTGCCTATGTTAAACGAACCCTGAATCCATGGTATGAAACCCACTTGATGACGATGGATTATGTTTTTGATATGCTGTTGAATTCGGTTAGCTAGTATTTTGTTGAGGGTTTTTGCATCTATATTCATTAGGAATATTGGTCTGTAGTTTTCTTTTTTAGCTATGTTATTTCCTGGTTTTTGGTATTAGGGTAATATTGGCTTCATAGAATAATTTAGGAAGGATTCCCTCTTTCTCTGTCTTTTGGAATAGTTTCAGTAGGAGTGGTACCAATTCTTCTTTGAGTGTCTGATAGAATTCAGCTGTGAATCCATCTGGCCCTGGACTTTTTTTGTTGGCAATTTTTTTATGACCATTTTAATCTTGCTGCTTGTTACTGGTCTCTTCAGAGTTCCCATTTCTTTCTGGTTTAATCTAGGAGAGTTGTCTATTTCCAGGAGTTTATCCATCTCCTCTAAGTTTTCTAGTTTGTGCCCATGATTGTGTCCTTAGTTGCCTTGAATGATCTTTTGTATTTCTGTTATCAGCTGTAATGTCTCCCTTTTTGTTTCAAATTGAGCTTATTTGGATCTTCACTCTTCTTGGTTTATCTCACTAATTGTCTATCAATTTTATCTTTTCGAAGAACAAGCTTTTCGTTTCATCTATCTTTTGTATTCTTATTTTTTGCTTCAATTTCATTTAGTTCTGCTCTGATTTTTGTTATTTCTTTTCTTCTGCTGGGTTTGGGTTTGGTTTGTTCTTGTTTCTCTAGTTCCTTGAGGTGTAAGCTTAGATTGTCCATTTGTGCTCTTTCAGACTTTTTGATGTAGGCACTTAATGCTATGAACTTTCCTCTTAGCACTGTTTTGCTGTATCCCAGAGGTATTGATAGGTTGTGTTACTATTATCATTCAGTTCAAAGAATTTTTAAAACTTCCATCTTGATTTCATTGTTGACTCAACGATCATTCATGAGTAGATTATTTAAATTCTATGTATTCACATGGTTTTGAAGGTTCTTACTAAAGTTGATTTCCAATTGTATTCCACTGTGGTCTGAGAAAGTACTTGAAATAATTTTGATTTTCTTAAATTTACTGAGACTTGTTTTGTGGCCTATCATATGGTCTATCTTGAATAATGTTCTATGTGCTAATGAATAGAATGTATATTCTGCAGTAGTTGGGTAGAATGTTCTGTAAATATCTGTTTTTTTATTTTTTGGTTTTTTTTTTGTTTTGTTTTGATTTTTTTTGAGATGGAGTCTCGCTCTGTTGCCCAGGCTGGAGTGCAGTGGCGTGATCTCGGCTCACTGCAAGCTCTGCCTCCTGGGTTCTCGCCATTCTCCTGCCTCAGCCTCCCGAGTAGCTGGGACTACAGGTGCCCACCACCATGCTTGGCTAATTTTTTGTGTTTTTAGTAGAGATGGGGTTTCACCGTTTTAGCCAGGATGGTCTTGATCTCCTTACCTCGTGATCTGCCCACCCTGGCCTCCCAAAGTGCTGGGATTACAGGCCTGAGCCACTGCGCCCAGCCCCTGTAAATATCTGTTAAGTCTATTTGTTCTAGTGTACAGTTTAAGTCTATTGTTTCTTTGTTGTTTCTTTGTTGACTTTCTGTCTTGATGGCCTGTCTACTGCTGTCAGTGGAGTAGTGAAGTCCCCCGCTATTATTGTATTGCTATCTAGTTCATTTCTCAAGTCTAATAGTAATTGTTTTATAAATTTGTGGGCTCCAGTATTAGGTGCATATATATTTAGGATTGCGATATTTTCCGTTTAACTGTCCTTTTATCATTATATAATGTCCCTCTTTGTCTTTTTAAACTGTTGTTGCTTCAAAGTCTGTTTTATTTTCTGTTATAAGAATAGCTAACCCTGCATATTTTTAGTGTCCATTTGCATTGAATATCTTTTTTCACCCCTTTACCTTAAGTTTATGTCAGTCCTTATGTGTTAGGTGAGTTGAAGACAGCAGATACTTGGTTGGTAAACTTTTATTCATTCTTCCATTCTGTATCTTTTAAGTGGAGGATTTAGGCCATTTACATTCAACATTAATATTGAGATGTGAGGTATCATTCTATTCATCATGCTAGTTGTTGCATCAATGCCTTTTTTTCATTGTGTTTTTGTTTTATAAGCCCTGTGAGATTTATGCTTTAAGAAAGTTCTATTTTTCTGTATTTTGAGGTTTTGTTTCAAGATATTGAACTCCTTTTAACATTTCTTGTAGCTCTGCCTTGGTAGTGGTAAATTATCTCAGAATTTGTTTGTCTAAAAAAGATTTTATCTTTCCTTCATTCATGAAGTTTTCTTTTGCTGGATACAAAATTCTTGGCTGGTAATTATTTCTTTAAGGATGCAAAATATAGGACCCCAATCCCTTCTAGTTTGTAGGGTTTCTGCTGACAAATCTGCCATTAGTCTGATAGCGTTTCCTTCATAGGTTACCTGATGCTTTTGCCTCACAGGTCTTAAGATTCTCTCCTTTGTCTTGACTTTAGATAACCTGATGACTGTGTGCCTACCTGATGATTTTTTGCTATGAATTTCCTGGGTGTTCTTTGAGCTTCTTGTATTTGGATGTCTATATCTCTAGCAAGGCCACGTACATTTTCCTCGGTTTTTTCCCCCAAATAAGTTTTCCAAACACTTAGATCTCTCTTCTTCCTCAGGAACACCAATTACTCTTAGGTTTCAGAATAACATAATCATTTAACATAATCACACAACTTCTTGGAGGCTTTGTTCATTTTTTTGAATCTTTTTTATTGTCTTTGTCAGACTGGGTTAATTCAAAAGCCTTTTCTTTAAGCTCTGATGTTCTTTCTTCTACTTCTTCAATTATATTGTTGTAACTTTCCAGTTTCTTTTGCATTTCTCTAAGTGTGTTTCATTTTCAGAAGCTGTGGATGTTTTCTATTTATGCTGTCTATTTCTCTGGAGATATTTTAATCTATATCCTATAATATTTTTAAAATTTCTTTAAATTATTTTTCATCTTTCTCTGGTCCCTCCTTGAACAGCTTAATAATTGACCTTCTAAATTCTTTTCTGGGCAATTCATAGGATTCTTCTTGGTTTAGATCCATTGCTTGTGACCTAATGTGGTCTTTGGGGGATGTCAAAGAACCTTGCTTTATCATATTATCAGAATTGTTTTTCTCATTCCTTCTCATTTGGGTAGCCTATGTCAGAGGAACGTTCTGTGGCTCAAGGGCTGCTGTTCAGATTCTTTTCTTCCACTGGGTGATCCCTTGATGTGGTGTTCTCCCCATTTTTCTAAGGATGGGGTTTCCTGGGAGCCAGACTGCAGTGATTGTTATTTGCTCTTCTGGGTCTAGCCACCCAGCAGAGCTACCAGACTCTGTGCTGGTACTGGGGAGTGTCTGCAAAGAGTCCTGTGATTTGATCCATCTTCAGTTCTCTCAGTCATGGATACCAGCACCTGCTCCAGTGGAGGTAGAAGGGGAGTTGAAGTGGATTCTGTGAGGATCCTTGATTGTAGTTTTTTTTTATGGCCCTGGTTTTCTCAAATGCTTTTTGTGCTAATAGTGAAGCTATCATGTGGACAAACTCAGGACCTCTGGTTAGCCAGGATGTCCCAGGCAGTGGAATTAGCTGTTGTTTTCTTCTTTCTTGGAGCAGGGTTGTTCTTTTTTTCTTTTTTCTTTTTTCTTTTTCTTTTTTTTTTTTTTTTTGAGACGGAGATGGAGTCTTGCTCTGTTGCCCAGGCTGGAGTGCAGTGGCATGATCTCGGCTCAATACAAGCTCCGCCTCCCGGGTTCATACCATTCTCTCATCTCAGCCTCCTGAGTAGCTGGGACTACAGGCGCCCACCACCATGCCTGGCTAATTTTTTGTATTTTTAATAGAGACGGGGTTTCACCATGTTAGCCAGGACAGTCTCGATCTCCTGATAGCATTAGGAGATATACCTAATGTAAACGGCGAGTTAATGGGTGCAGCACACCAACATGGCACATGTATACATATGTAACAAACCTGCACGTTGTGCACATGTACTGTACAACTTAAAGTATAATAAAAAAAGAAAAAAAGCAACGCTATATATATATATATACACACACACACAAATTTATGTAGAATGGTATTTATTAAAATATCATGTGTACTAGTGCAGATTGGAAATGGTAATGTTTAAATAAATTACTGTATATCCATTATAAAAAAAATTCAGAGGAAGGGAGAATTTGTTCTCTCTGCCTGACTGCATGAGATAAGACATCAGACTGTCCTTAGACTGGGACTTATGTGATCAGGGTTCCTGGTTCTCAGAACTTCAGACTGAAACTGGAACTTACACTATTGGCTCTCAGGTTCTCAGGAGGCCTTTGGACTTGGAGTAGAACTTATACCATTGTTTCTGCTAGTGCTTATACTTTGGGCTCAAAGTAGGACTACACCGCCATCTTTCTTGGGTTTCCAGCTTGCTGATGGCAGAGAGTGGGACTTCTCAGCCTCCATAATTATGTGAGCTAATTCCTCAATATAAATAATGTAAATAATAATTTATATACATATACCTTATTGTTCTTTCTCTATAGAGAACCCTACTGATAGTTATTCCAAAGAAACAGAATTTTAGGAATGAGTTTTCTGAATTGGTTCTGAAGTTTCTGGAATTGGCTCTTCAATCTTATTAGTTTTGATGATGCTAATGACACTGTATCAAGTAATAAAGAGAGCACTGGTAATCTGTGGCATGATCTGGCAATGGAAATATGCAAAGTATCTTCAGTAGATGCTCTTAGTCAACCACTTATGAGAAGCAAGTAGCTGGGTGACTATATATGATAATATTTAACATTTTTGAAAAACAATGAATAAAATGAGGTTGGCTTGTAGCTTCTAACATGATTGAACAAAGTGCTAAAAGAAAAAGATGAGTTCAGGAATTCCCAGCCAAAGTGGTAGATAAATGACCTGAAAGCTTCTATGTATCTCCTAAAGGAGATGCTTATTGCATGTAGCCACAGGACTGAGATTGCTGAAAACCACAGAATTCCACCTGTAAATAGCTGAATTACAATGATAGCTGAACTCCCAGTCTTGTAGGGTGTCTACTGTTAAAATGAGGGCACTGATTTGTACAGAATTCGATCCTGTAAGTTAGGATGGGGATGTGTGGGAAGACCCTTATGGAGCCAGGGATACTGAGTGCCTAAATTCCAATGCATCTAATTTGCCAGGAGATGAGGCCTCCCTGCAACCAGTAGAAGTAGCTTCCAACTGCCCGTGGTATTGGCCTCTCCAATCCTGTCTGAAGGGATCAACCCTGCATTGCTTGAGGAAACTCAGGCCACTATACAAGACTATGTTGATTCTCCTCTGGACCCATCCCTCTTTGCTTCTAAGACCTATAATAAGAATCAAGCCCTAACAGATCCCTAAAGGTAAGGTACAAAGTGTGACCCACGAAGACATGTACTACACTCCAAAAGAACTACTCAAATTTTCTAATTTATACAGATAGAAATCAAGGGAACATAGGTGGAAACAAATACTAATGTTGGAAAAAACATAAAGTTGAATCTGGCCAAATTTAATGATAGGGGCCTACTAAGCAGAGATTCTCATTTTAATGTTGCAGCTCAGGGAGTTAGAAAGCATTCTAACAATTTGGTTGGTTGGTTTGCTAAAACACGATGAAAAGGTGGCCCACAGTGAGTGAACTGGAAATGCTGGTCCTGCCTTGGTTTAATGTTGAGGGGAGGATTCAAAGGCTTAAGGATAATGGAAGGTTAGAATAGTTCTGCTCACTCACACTGGGAAGGTATAGAAAATGTACCTTTCACTAACACTGTGAGAAATACATTTGTTTTTTTTTTTCTTTTTATTATTATTATTATTATTATTATTATTATACTTTAGGCTCTATGGTACATGTGCGCCACGTGCAGGTAAGTTACATATGTATACGTGTGCCATGCTGGTGCGCTGCACCCACCAACTCGTCATCTAGCATTAGGTATATCTCCCAATGCTATCCCTCCCCCCTCCCCCCACCCCACAACAGTCTCACATGGACACAGGAAGAGAAATACATTTGTAAAGAGAGCCCTGGTGACAAGGAAATTTGGAAAAGAAGTGTGTGGAAAGACTTCTCTGAATGGAAAAAAAGTGTGAAGATATTTGTATCTTGTGTGAATGCTCACTCATTGTTGATCACATGTCTTACTCCATTTGGGGCTGCTCTAACAAAGTACCATAGACTGGGTAGCTTCTAAACAACAAATTTATTCGCATGGTTCTTGAGGCTTGGAGTTCCAAGATCAAGGTACCAACAGCTTTAGTGCTCGTGAGGGCCTCTTTTATAGATAGTGCTTTCTTGCTGTGCCCTCTCATGGTGAAAGGGGCAAAGCAGCTCTCTGGAGCCTTATTATAAGGGCACTAATCACATTCATGAGGGTTCTACACTTATGACTTAACCACATCCCCAAAGACCTCACGTCCTAATATCATCCCCTTGGGGACAGGATTTCAATATATAAATTTTAGGGGCACACAAACATTTGAAAAATAGCACTACAGCAGAGAAGTATTTTAATAATCAAACAGACAGAATGACCTGTTCAATGATTACCAGTCAGCCTCTTTCCCCACCCACCCCAGTTACTGCCCAATGGGCTCATGAACAAAGTGGCCATGGTAGCAGGGATGGAGGTTACGTGGCTCAGCAATATTGACTTTCACTCACCAAGGCTGACCTGGCTACTGCCATTACTGGCAGCAGAGACCAACACTGAGTACCTGATATAGCACCATTCTCTGGGGTGATGAGCCATCAACCTGGTATCAGGTTGATTACATTGGAGTGCTTCTATCATAGAAGCGGCAGTGTTTTGTCCTTACTGGAATAGACACTTTGGATACAGGTTTGTCTTCCCTGCATGCTGCGCTTCTGCCAAAAGTGCCATCGATGGACTTACAAAATGTCTTATCCACCATCATGATATTCCACACAGCATTACGTCTGATCAAGGAACTCCCTTCACAGCAAGAGAAGTGCTGCAGTAGGCCCATGCTTGTGGAATTTACTGGTGTTACCACGTTCCCCATCATCCTGAAGCAGCTAGCTTGACAGAGTGATGACTTGGTCTTTTGAAGTGTCAGTTACAGTGCCAATACCTTGCAGGGCTGGGGCAAGATTTTCCCAAAAGCTGTATATGCTCTGAATCAGTGTCCAATATATGATGCTGATTCTCTGATAGTTAGGATTCACAGGTCCAGAAATCAAGGGGTGGAAATGGGAGTGGTACCACTCACCATTACCCTAAGTGACCCACTAACAAAATGTTTTCTTCCTGTTCCTGCAACCTTGTGCTTTGCTAGTCTAGAGGTGTTAGTCCTACAGGGAGGACTTCCACCAGGGGACACAACAATGATTCCATTGAACTGGAAGTTAAGCCTGCCACCCAGCCACTTTGGAATCCTCATATCTCTGAATCAATAGGACAAGAGGCAGGTGCAATATTGGCTGGGATAACTGATCCAGATTATGAAGTGTAAATTAGACTTAATAGTCCAATTTTGTTAGTGGGTAACTAAAGGTAATGGTGAGTGGTGCCACTTCCATTTCCACCCCTTGAGTCCTAGGTGGAAATCAAGGGGTGGAAATGGGATTGTAAACTGGTATAATAGACTTTTAGACTATTAAGTGTAAATTGGACTATTACTACTCTGCAATGGTGGAAAGAAAGACTATGTGAAGAATATGGGAGGTGCCTTAGGGCATCTCTTAGTATTACCATGCCCTGTGATTAGGTCAATGGAAAACCACAACAATCCAATTCAGGCAGGACTACTAATGACCCAGACTCTTCAGAACTGAAGATTTGGGTCACCATGTGAGGTAAAAAAAAACTACCAGCTGAGGTGCTTGCTAAAGGCAAAGGGAGTACAGAATGAATGGTGGGAGAAAGTAGCTATAAATACCAGCTATGACCATGTGACCAGTTACAGAAACAAGATCTGTTATTGTTATGGGTGTTTCCTTCTTATGTTGTTATGAATACAGTTGTGTGTGTGTATTTCAAATATCTTTGTTTTCTTCCTTCTCTTATTCCCTTATCATGTAACATAAGGTGTATTGACTTTACATCGTAGTATTTAAGTATTGTTAATTTTATATCATAGTATTTAAATAGTTTTTAATTAACAAAATAGCAAGGAGAAAAGTAAACTCACTCAAGAATACCTATTCTTCTGTGGAAGGGGTTAGTGTGTTTTCAGTTGAATGCATGATATTTGTATCATGTTAGGTAAAATTGTAACCTTGCTATTGTCTTTAAGTGGAGAGTATGGCTTAAGGAGATGTGTATGGGTGCCAAGTTGACAAGGGCTGGACTTGTGATAGTTAATTTTGTGTGTCAACTTCACTGGGTCATAGGGTACCTAGATATTGGGTTAAGTATTATTTCTAGGTGTCTCTGTGAAGGTGTTTCTGGGTGAGATTAGCATTCAAATCTAGACTGTGAAAGCAGACTGTCCTCCCCAATGCAGGTGGGCCTCATCCAATCCTTTGAGGACCTGAACAGAACAGAAATGTGGAGGATGAGAAAATTTGCTCTTGTTGCCTGACTGCATGAGCTGAGACATCAGTTTCCTGCCATTAGACTGGGGCTTACACCATCAGCACTACTGGTTCTCAAACCGTTTAACTCAGACTATAATTACATTACCAGCTTTCCTGATTCTCCAGCATGCAGATGGCAGACCGTGGGACTTCTCAGGTTCCAGAATCATTTGCTGATTCCTCATAATCTCTCTCTCTCTCTCTATACATACACACACACACACACAATTCTATTGGCTCTATTTATCTGGAGAATGCTGACTAATACACATGGCTAAATCCTTAACATTTAAGTCTTCAAATAGTATTTCCTCAGAGAAGCCTTTCCTATTACTGCCTATCCTGGGAGCTGCAAATACCTCAAGGTCCCAGAGAATAGTCAGTAGCAAAGGTACCATGGTAAGTACCATTACCCAGATTCAACAATTATCAACATTGTGTCACTTTTGTTTCACCTATCTCTTCCACTGGCTTTTTACTTGATCATTTTAAACAAATCCCAAACAGTGTGTCACTTCAAACCATAAATATTTCCATATGCATGAAGACTTTTAAAAATCATAACCACTACATTATTGCTCTAACAAAATTAACAGCAAGTCTTTAATATCATATAATACCAAGAACATAGTAAAATTTCCCCAATTGCCATATATCTTAACAAATATTTGCTGAATAAATGAACAAATGAATATGTGTCTGACAGTAAACTTTCTAAAGCCTTGAAATGTGAAACATAATCATCCTTATTAGAAACATTAGGATGACATATCAGAAGAACCATGGTTTTCAAACTTTTTAACATATTCCCCATACCTCTGTACATTTTCAAAATTTAAAAGGTGGAGAATTAGTTCAGCAAGTACTGTTTTAGTCATGCAGATGAAACCTAAGAGTAAAATTCTGTATTGGATATTTACTCAAGGAAAAAGAAGATATGTCTTTGCACAGATACTTACACAGTAATATTCATAGCAAATTGACTCATAATAACTAAACACTAGAAACAACCCAAGTATGTATCAACTAGTGAATGGATAAACTTTGATATATTCATACAATATAATGCTACTCAGCAATAAAAAAATACACAAAAAAGATGAATGAATCTTACAAACATTATGTTGAATAAAAGAAGCCAGACGCAAGAGTATATACTCTGTGATTCCAATTATATAAAATTTGAGAGCAGACAAAACTAATTTATAGTGAAAAGCTATCAGAATAGCGGCTGTCTGTGGGAAGTGGGGTGGGGTCGGATTGACTGGAAATGAGGCATGACAGAACTTTCTGAGGTGATGGCAATTTTATTGGGGGTTTAGTTACACAGATGTGTACACTTTTCAAAACACACGGAATTGTACCCTTAAGATTATGCATGTTTTTGTATGTAAATTTTACCAAAACAGAATAAAATATTTAGGTAGATGTCTTACTGATGTCAGCTATTTACTTTGAAATGCATCAGAAAAATAAGATGGCTTGACAAAAGATAAATAGAGGTATGCATATGTGGACAGATATGTGATATAGCAACATAGAAAAATGTTAGCAGAAGAATCCAGTTTGGGGTATATAGTTTGTTTACTATACAATTCTTCCAGCTTTGATATGTGTTTAAAATTTTTAAAAAATAAAATGTAGAGAAAAATCTCCATAGTGATTTTCAGAAGATGAGAGGAAAAAAAAGGGCTAGTTTGAGAACATATATGACTTAGCCTTTCTGAGATACTTGCTGAGCTGCCTCTCTAGCTGCCTTTCGATGAACTGACCTCCACTTCCAGTTCTTGTGTAAACCGGTAGCTTTTTGGCCATATCAACAAGCATCTGCTTCTGGACCTCAGGTCTCTCTTCATTTTCATAGCGCTCCTTGTCTGTGTAGGACAAGTGGAACTGGAAGCAGGAGTGAAAGGTAAGACTTTATTATCTAAAGTTAATAGAAAAGATTAAAACCAACAACAATAACTACTTTAATGAAATTATTTGTTACCTACCCTTGAAGCTCAGGTACCACTTGGTCTTATAATGTTCTCTGGGTAATTACTTCAATAATCTTGGCTTTTATCTCAATTATCAAAAGCATGAGATATGTGTATTGTTTTATAAAGATAATAAAACAGAGAGATTAAGTAACTTGCCTAAAGTTGCACTCAACTAACAAGTGGCAATGCTGGACCTCAAACTCAATTCATCTGATTTCAAGACTTGTCCCTTTCCATTGATTCATAATATGATGTTGCATACAGATGTGTAACACATTTTTGCCAGGGCCCTGTTGATAATTAACCATGCTTACCGAGTTGCAAGAGTCTTCATAGGTGACACTGATAACACCCTTGGAGAAGCCGGATGAGACTGCTTGTAACATTGTCTGCATATTTTAATCTTGTAAATAGGTGGAAATTTAGATATTCTCACTATTGAATACTTTTTTAGTCTGGTATGGAGCTTGTTGCCACAATAGTGCCACATTTTCCTAATCTTGCAAAAGATAAGCCAATGATCTTCAAAAGTAATATGAACCTGAAAGCATTTATTCTATCTGTGCCGCAGGGTAGACTGAGTTGAAAAAAAGGATCTGTGGTCAGAATTTCTGGGTTTAAGTCTCATCTCTATCACTTATAGAAAATCACTTTGCAAAATCAGACATTCTCAACCTGTTTCTTCATATGTAAAATAGAAGAAATAAAACCTATTTCATAATATTGGTGCAGAAGTGTCAGATAATAACAGGTAAATAAAAATCTCCTTTAGAAGTCTAATTTTTGAATTGTTTAAAAATATTTGATGTTGCTGCTAAGAGATTTTGTCACCACCAGGCCTACCTTACAAGAGCTCCTGAAGGAACCACTAAACATGGAAAGAAACAACTGGTACCAGCCACTGCAAAAACATGCCAAATTGTAAAGAGCATCGATGCTAGGAAGAAACTGCATCAATTAACGGGCAAAATAACCAGCTAACACCATAATGACAGGATCAAATTCACACATAACAATATTAACGTTAAAAGTAAACGGGCTAAATGCTCCAATTAAAAACAAAGACTGGCAAATAAGATAAAGAGTCAAGACCCATCAGAGTGCTGTATTCAGGAGACCCATCTCATGTGCAGAGACACACATAGGCTCAAAATAAAGGGATGGAGGAAGATCTACCAAGCAAATGGAAAGTGAAAAAAAAAAAAAAAAGCAGGGGTTGCAATCCTAGTCTCTGATAAAATAGACTTTAAACCAACAAAGATCAAAAGAGACAAAGAAGTCCATTACATAATGGTAAAGGGATCAATTCAACAAGAAGAGCTAACTAATCTAAATATATATGCACCCAATACAGGAGCACCCAGATTCATAAAACAAGTCCTAAGAGACCTAAAAAGAGACTTAGACTCCACACAATAATAATGGGAGATTTTAACACCCCACTGTCAATATTAGACAGATCAATGAGACAGAAGGTTAACAAGGATATACAGGACTTGAACTCAGCCCGGCACCAAGCAGACCTAATAGACATCTACAGAACTCTCCACCCTACATCAACAGAATATACATTCTTCTCAGCACCACATCACACCTATTCCAAAATTGACCACATAGTTGGAAGTAAAGCTCTCCTCAAATGTAAAAGAGCAGAAATTATAACAAACTATCTCTCAGATCACAGTTCAATCAAATTAGAACTCAGGATTAAGAAACTCACTCAAAACCGCACAACTACATGGAAACTGAACAACCTGCTCCTGAATGACTACTGGATAAATAATGAAATGAAGGCAGAAATAAAGATGTTCTTTGAAACCAATGAGAAGAAAGACACAACATACCAGAATCTCTGGGACACATTTAAAGCAGCGTGTAGATGGAAATTTATAGCACTTAAATGCCCACAAGAGAAAGCAGGAAAGATCTAAAATCAACACCCTCATATAACAATTAAAAGAACTAGACAAACAAGAGCAAACAAATTCAAAAGCTAGCGGAAGTCAAGAAACAGCTAAGATCAGAGCAGAACTGAAGGAGATAGAGACACAAAAAACCCTTCAAAAAAATGAATCCAGGAGCTGGTTTTTTTGAAAAGATCAACAAAAGCGATAGAGTGCTAGACTGCTAGCAAGACTAATAAAGAAGAAAAGAGACAAGAATCAAATAGACACAGTAAAAAATGATAAAGGGGATATCACCACCGATCCCACAGAAATACAAACTACCATCAGAGAATACTATAAACACCTCTACGCAAATAAACTAGAAAATCTAGAAGAAATGGATAAATTCCTCGACACATACACCCTCCCAAGACTAAACCAGGAAGAAGCTGAATCTCTGAATAGACCAATAACAGGCTCTGAAATTGAGACAATAATTAATAGCCTACCAACCAAAAAAAAAGTCCAGGACCAGACGGATTCACAGCCAAATTCTACCAGAGGTACAAAGAGGAGCTGGTACCAATCCTGAAATTATTTCAATCTATATAAAAAGAGGGAATCCTCCCTAACTCATTTTATGAGGCCAGCATCATCCTAATAGCAAAGGCTGGCAGTGACACAACAAAAAAAGAGAATTTTAGACCAATATCCCTGATGAACATCGATGTGAAAATCCTCAATAAAATACTGGCAAACTGAATCCAGCAGCACATCAAAAAGCTATCCACCAAGATCAAGTTGGCTTCATTCCTGGGATGCAAGGCGTAGTTCAACATATGAAAATCAATAAACGTAATCCATCACATAAACCGAACCAAAGACAAAAACCACGTGATTATCTCAATAGATGCAGCAAAGGCCTTTGACAAAATTCAGCAGCCCTTCATGCTAAAAACGCTCAATAAACTAGGTATTGATGGAACATATCTCAAAATAATAAGAGTTATTTATGACAAACCCACAGCCAGTATCATACTGAATGGGCAAAAACTGGAAGCATTCCCTTTGAAAATTGGCACAAGATAGGGATGCCCTCTCTCACCAGTCCTATTCAACATCATATTGGAAGTTCTGGCCAGGGCAATCAGGCAAGAGAATGAAATAAAGAGTATTCAAATAGGAAAAGAGGAAGTCAAATTGTCCCTGTTTGCAGATTGCAAGATTGTATATTTAGAAAACCCCATCGTCTCAGCCCAAAATCTCCTTAAGCTGATAAGCAACTTCAGCAAAGTCTCAGGATACAAAATTAATGTGCAAAAATCACAAGCATTCTTATACACCAATAACAGACAAACAGAGAGCCAAATCATGAGTGAACTCTCATTCACAATTGCTACAAAGAGAATAAAATACCTAGGAATCTTAATCCAATCTATCAATGATGGACATTAGGGTTGGTTCCAAGTCTGCTATTGTGAATGGTGCTGCAATAAACATACGTTTGCATGAGTCTTTATAGCAGCATGATTTATAATCCTTTGGGTATATGCCCAGTAATGGGATGGCTGGGTCAAATGGTATTTCTAGTTCTTGATCCCTGAGGAATCGCCACACTGTCTTCCACAATGGTTGAACTAGTTTACAGTCCCACCAACAGTGTAAACGCATTCCTATTTCTCTACATCCTCTGCAGCACCTGTTGCTTCCTGACTTTTTAATGACTGCCATTCTAACTGGTGTGAGATGGTATCTCATTGTGGTTTTGATTTGGGATGAGTTAATGGGTGGAGCACACCAACATGGCACATGTATACATATGTAACAAACCTGCACATTGTGCACATGTACCCTAGAACTTAAAGTATAATAATAAAAAATAAAAATGAAAAAATACCTAGGAATCCAACTTACAAGGGATGTGAAGGACCTCTTGAAGGAGAACTACAAACCACTGCTCAATGAAATAAAAGAGGACACAAACAAATGGAAGAATATTCCATGCTCATGGATAGGAAAAATCAATATCCTGAAAATGGCCATACTGCCCAGGGTAATTTAGAGATTCAATGCCATCCCCATCAAGCTACCAATGACTTTCTTCACAAAATTGGAAAAAACTACTTTAAAGTTCATATGGAAGCAAAAAAGAGCCCAAATTGCCAAGACAATCCTAAGCCAAAAGAACAAAGCTGGAGGCATCACACTACCTGACTTCAAACTATACTACAAGGCTACAGCAACCAAAACTGCATGGTACAGGTACCAAAACAGAGATATAGACCAATGGAACAGAACAGAGGCCTCAGAAATAACACCACACATGTATAACCATCTGATCTTTGACAAACCTGACAAAAACAAGAAATGGGGAAAGGATTCCCTATTTAATAAATGGTGCTGGGAAAACTGGCTAGCTAGATGTAGAAAGCTGAAACTGGATCCCTTCCTTACACCTTGTACAAAAATTAATTCAAGATGGATTAAAGACTTACAGGTTAGACCTAAAACCATAAAATCCCTAGAAGAAAACCCAGGCAATACCATTCAGGACATAGGCATGGGCAAGGACTTCATGACTAAAACACCAAAAGCAATGGCAACAAAAGCCAAAATTGACAAATGGGATCTAATTAAACTAAAGAGCTTCTGCACAGCAAAAGAAACCACCATCAGAGTGAGCAGGCAACCTACAGAATGGGGGAAAATTTTTGCAATCTACCCATCTGACAAAGGGCTAATATCCAGAATCTACAAATAACTCAAACAAATTTACAAGAAAAAATCAAACAATTCCATCAAAAAGTGGGCAAAGGATATGAACAGACACTTTTCAAAAGAAGACATTTATGCAGCCAAAAGACACATGAAAAAACGCTCATCATCACTGGTCATCAGAGAAATGCAAATCAAAACCACAATGAGATACCATCTCACACCAATTAGAATGGCGATCATAGAAACAACAGTTGCTGGAGAGGATGTGGAGAAATATGAACACTTTTACACCATTAGTGGGAGTGTAAACTAGTTCAACCATTGTGGAAGACAGTGTGGCGATTCCTCAATGATCTAGAACTAGAAATACCATTTGACACAGCCATCCCATTATTGGGTATATACCCAAAGGAATATAAATCATGCTACTATAAAGACACATGCACATGTATGTTTATTGTGGCACTATTCACAATAGCAAAGACTTGGAACCAACCCAAATGTCCAACAATGATAGACTGGATTAAGAAAATGTGGCACATATACACCATGGAATACTATGCAGCCATAAAAAAGGATGAGTTCATGTCCTTTGTAGTGACATCGATGAAGCTGGAAACCATCATTCTGAGCAAACTATCACAAGGACAGAAAACCAAACACCACATATTCTCACTCATAGGTGGGAATGGAACAATGAGAATACTTGGACACAGGGCGCGGAACATCATATACCAGGGCCTGTCATGGGGTGTGGGGCTGGGGGAGGCATAGCATTAGGAGAAATACCTAATGTAAGTGACAAGTTGATGGGCGCAGCACACCAACATGGCACATGTATAAATATGTAACAAACCTGCACATTGTGCAAATGTACCCTAGAACTTAAAGTATAATAATCAAAAAAAAATGGCGATAATTAAAAAGTCTGGAAACAACAGATGCTGGCAAGGATGTGGAGAAAGAGGAATGTTTTTATACTGTTGGTGGGACTGTAAATTAGTCCAACCATTGTGGAAGACAGTGCGGGGATTCCTCAAGGATCTAGAATCAGAAATATAATTTGACCCAGCAATCCCATTACTGGGTATAAAGAGACTGTTTTTGGAGACAATTACTGGCAGAATCCTCTGAGCAACGCTGCTCTATGACAACGTCTGTTCTCTGAGAGCAGTTGGGTCCAGCACTTCGCAAACATAACAGCAACAGGTGTCTCCCCTGTCAAGGCCACATACTATAAATTTAGACAGATCCAGGTTCAAGTCCCAACCACTTATGTAACATTTAAATTCTGTGACTTGGAGCATCTTGCTTAATTTCTCCAATATTTAATTTCCTCATCCAAGAAATAGAGATAATAATATCATCCCCATAATTACTGTTAAATGTAAAGCATTTAGCTGTGGTGTTTGGCACAGAGTAAGTACTCAACGAATGTTAGCTAAAATAATAAACATTAATAACATTAATAAACTGATATTTAGAAACAATCTAAAAAATATTTGATATTGCCAATGTTTTTAATTTTAACTCTTCTAGATGGTGTGTTGCATTAGTCTATTCTTGCAAACCATATCATTTGTAGTGGCATCTTATTGTGATTTTATTTTGTACTCCTTTGATTACTAATGATATTGAGCACCTTTTCATGAGTTTATTGGCCATTTGGATATCCTCTTGTGAAATAGCGTTTCAAGTCTTTGGTCCATTAAAAAAAGAATTGGGTTGTTTGTCTTTCTTTGGTATTAATTTGTAGAAATTCTTTATATATTTTGGATACTAGTCTTTGGTTGAATATTTTCTACCAGTCTGTGGCTTTCCCTTTTACTTCCTTTATGGTGGATTTTGATGGACAGAAGATCATGGTGGGAGTGGAGATTTATACAATTAGTTTGGAAAATTTTGTCATTATCTATTTACGCTAAATATATGCCTGTCTTATGACCCCAGCAATTTTATTCCTACTTATATACACAAGAAAAATGAATATCTGTGTGTATATGTGTGAGCATGTATTAAAGTTTTATTTACACGCACACACACACACACACACACACACACACAGAGTCTCTGATACACAGAGTCAGCCTTCCCTATGTATGGTTCCACATTCATGCATTCAACCAACTGGATTAAAAAAATATTTTTAAAATTAAAAATACAAGAAAAATAATATAAATAACAAACAATACAAAAACTATTTACATAGCATTTATAGTGTATTAGTATTGTAAATAATCTAGAGATGATTTAAAGTATGTAGGAGGGTGTGAATGGGTTACATGCAAATACCATGCCATTTCATGTAACGAACCTGAGCATCTGCGATTTTGGTATCTATGGGAGGTCCTGAAACCAATCCCCTGTGGGTACTGAGGAACAATTATATTTATATGCCAAAAGACATGTACAAGAATGTTCATTGGAGCTTTATTCATAACACACAAAAAAATGGAAACAAGTATACTTCAATGGCTGAATGGTTAAACCAAGTGTGATAAAAGGGAATAACTAACAGCAATCAAAGGAAATGAACTACTGAAAAATGCATCAACATGGATAAATTTGAAAAACACTGTGTTGAGTGAAAGGTACACATAGAATAGTACCAACTATGATTCCTTTTTTATGGACTTCAAAAACAGGCAAAACCAATCTATAGTGATAGAAGTTAGAGTAGTAGTTACCTCTAAGAGGAGGTTGGTTGAAAAGAGGCATGAAGATTTATGAGATACTAGAAATGTTTAAAATTTTAACCTGGATACTGATTACATAGTTATAATATATGGGGAAACATTCATCAAATTATTCTCTTTAAAACTTAATTCTGGGAGTAGAGTCTGTATGTTATACTTCAATAAAATAGCAGAACAAATAATAAAATATTTGAGATAATTTAAATATATCTAACTTAAAAGATTGGAAACATATAAAATCGAACACTGTGTTTTAAGAACCACACCTAGTGGTGCGTTTTTATGGTACTGTCATTCTCAGATAGAGTGAGAATTAAGTACCCGGCTGGGGTATGTGGAAATATGTAGGGGCATTTTTGGCTATTACAATGAATGTGGTGCACCATAGGCAATTAATCCTTAGCCTAGGGTGCTAAAGATTCTCCAATTAACTGAACAAATTCACACTATTTTTCCCAACCAAAGGTCAATAGGTGGTATGGGAGGGGCCTAGATGGCTGATTAGAAGCAGTGGTCCGTGGCACTCATGGAGAGGAATGAAAGTAGTGAGTGAGTTCAGCACCTTCAACTAAAATATACAGGTTCTCGCATTCGGACTGACTAGGTAAACAACTAGACCCATAGAGAATGAAGAAAAGCAGGGTGGGGAAATAGCCCTCCCAGGAGTGGCACAGAGCCAAAAAAAAAAAAAAACCCACCCCCAGCCAAGGGAATTGGTGAATGATTGTGCCACCCTGCTCAGGAAATCATGCTTCTCCCAGAGATCACTGCAACCCGCCGATAAGGAGATCCTCTGGTGATCCCATGCCACCAGGGCCTTGGGTCCGATACACAAAGCTGTGTGGAGTCACGGCAGAGCAGCTGCTCAGCCACACACAGAGACCCAGGAGTTTTACACACTCCAGCCCCAGTATCCCCAGCAAGGTGGGAGATCCATTTGTACATACACCTAAGAAGAGGGCTAAATCTAGGGAGTCAAGCAATGTCATTCTGCAGGCTCCACTTCCATAGCACTATACAAGCTAAGACCCACTGGCTTGTAATTCTAGCCAGCCAACTGCAACAGGCTGAAGTCTGCCTGAGATGAGATAAAATTTCTGTGGGAGGGGTGGCTGCCATCTCTGTGGTTCAGTCAGCTCAGCCATTCCAGCCTGCCAGCTTTGGAGAGTGCAAATGGTCCAGAAGAGGAAGGACCCCCCCACAGTGAAGCATACCTACTTTGCCAGGTTGTGGTCAGGCTGCTTCTATAAGCAGGACCCCAATCCATTCCTCCTCACTGGGTGGAGCTTGTCTGTGGGGACTTCAGCCACTCCAGCCAGGGTAATACAGAGAGAGCTCTGATTTCTCCCTGGGACAGAGCTCCTGGGGGATGGGGCAGCTACCATATCTGCAGTTCAGTGAACTCAGCCATTTCAGCCTCCAGTTTTAGAGAGTGAAAATTGTCCCAATGAGGAAGGGTCACTTTGGAAAATTTTGGACTTATCTATTTACACTAAATATATACAACACAATGCAGGAGAGCTGCTTTGGCAGATCATGGCCAGACTGCTTCTGTTTGTTTGTTTGTTTGTTTGTTTGAGACACAGTTTCACTCTTATTGCCCAGGCTGGAGTGCAATGGCACAATCTCGGCTCACTGCAACCTCTGCCTCCCAGGTTCAAGCAATTTTCCTACCTCAGCCTCCCAAATAGCGGGGATTACAGGCATGGGCCATGATGCCTGGCTAATTTTGTATTTTTAGTAGAGACAGGGTTTCTCCATGTTGGTCAGGCTGGTCTCGAACTCCCGAACTCAGGTGATCTGCCTGCCTTGGCCTCCTGAAGTGATGGGATTACAGGCGTGAGCCACCAGGACTGGCCAGACTGCTTCTTTAAGTGGGACCCCAACCCATTTCTCCTCACTCGGCAGGACCTCCCTGTGAGGTCTTCAGCCACTCCACCTAGGGTTATAGGGACAGAGCTCTGAACTTTCCCTGGGATGGAGCTCCCAGGGGGAGGGGTGGCTGTCATCTCTGTGGTGCAGTTGATTCAGCCATTCCAGTCTGCTGGCTTTGCAGAGTCCAAATTTTCTGGACAAGGACGGGTTCCCTCCAGTAGAGCAAACCTGCTCTACCAAAAAGCATCCAGACTGCTTCTTTAAGTGGGTCCCTGTTTCCACTCCTCCTGACTGGGTGAAACTTCCCAAAAGGGGTCTCGAGATACCTCCTATAGGTGCATTTGGGCCAGAAACAGGTCATTACCCCCCTGGGATGGAGCTTCCAGAGGAAAGAGAAGGCTGCCATCTTTGCTGTTTCACAGCCTTCACTGGTGATACATCCAGGTATGAAAAAAAAAAAAAAATGAGGCAAGTAGGGTCTGGAGCAGACCTGCAGCAAACCACAGCAGCCCTATAGGAGAGTGGCCTGACTGTTAAAAGGAAAACAAACAGAAAACAACAACATCAACAGAAAAGACCCCACAAAAAACTCATTCAAAGGTCAGCAACCTCAAAGATCGAAGATAGATAAGCCCACAAATATGAGAAATAATCAACACAAAAATGCTGAAAACAAAACGTCAGTGTCTCTACTCCTTCAAATGAATGCAACACCTCTAGAGCAAGGGCATAGAACTGGGCTAAAGTTAAGATGCCTGAATTGACAGAAGTAGGCTTCAGAAGGTGGGTAATAACAAACTTCACTCAGCTAAAGGAGCATGTTGTAACCCAATGCAAAGAGGCTAAGAATCATGATAAAACAATACAGGAGCTGATAGCCAGAATAGCCAGTTTAGAGAGGAATATAACCGACATGATGGAGCTAGAAAATACAATATGACAACTTTACAATGCAATCACAAGTATCAATAGCAGAATAAATAAAGCAGAGGAAGGAATCTCAGAGCTTGAAGACTATCTTTCTGAAATAAGACAGACAAGAATAGGGAATAAAGAATAAAATGGAATGAATAAAATCTGGGAAATATGGAATTAAATATAAAGAGAGCAAACGTACAACTGATTGGGGTACCTGAAAGAGATGGCATGAATTGAATCAAGTTGGAAAATATATTTCAGGATATCATCCAGGAGAACTTACCCAGCCTAGCAAGACAGGCCAACATTCAAATTCAGGAAATGCAGAGAACCTCAGTAAGATACTCCATGAGAAAATCAATTCCAAGACACATAATCATCAGATTCTCCAAGGTTGAAATAAAGAAAATATTCAGGGCAGCCAGAGCACAATGCCACGTTACCTACAAAGGAAAGTAGATCAGACTAACAGCAGATCTCCCAGTGGAAACCCTAAAAGCCAGAAGAGATTGGGGCCAATATTCAACATTTTTAAAGAAAATAATTTTCAGCCCAGTATTTGACACCTACCAAACTAAGCTTCCTAACTGAAGGAGAAATAATATCCTTTTCAGACAAGAAAATGCTGAGGGAATTAATTGCCACCAGGCCTGCCTTGCAAGAACTCTTGAAGGAAGCACTAAATATGGAAAGGGAAGACTGTTACAAGCCACTACAAAAACACACTGAAGTACACGGACCAGTGACACTATGAAATGACCACATAAACAAGTCTGCAAAATAGTCAGCTAGCTTCATGATGACAGGATCAAACTCACACATAACAATATTAACCTTAAATGTAAACGGGCTAAATGTCTCAATTAAAAGACACAGACTAGAAAGCTGGACAAAGAGCCAAGACCCATTGGTATGCTGTCTTCAAGAGCCCCATCTCAAGTGCAAAGACACACATAGGCTCAAAATAAAGGGATGGAGGAAAATTTACCAAACAAATGAAAAACAGAAAAAAGTAGAGGTTACAATCCTAGTTTCTAACAAAACTGACTTTAAACCAACAAAAATAAAAAAAAGACAAAGAAGGACATTACATAATGGAAAAAGGTTCAATTCAACAAGAAGAGCTAACTATTCTAAATATATATGCACCAAATATTCATAATGCAAGTTCTTAGAGATCTACAAAAAGACTTAGATTCCAACACAGTAATAGTGAAAGACTTTAACACTCCACTGACAGTATTAGTCAGATCATCAACACAGAAAATTAACAAGGATATGCAGAACCCGAACTCATCTCTGGATCAAGAGGACCTGATAGATATCTACAGAACTCTTCAGCCAGAAACAACAGAATATACATTCATCTCATTGCCACATGGCACTTACTCTAAAATTGAGCATATAAACGGAAGTAAAACACTCCTCAGCAAATGCATAAGAACTGAAATCATAACAGTCTCTCAGACCAAAACATAATAAATTAGAGCTCAAGATTAAGAAATTGACTCAAAACCACACCACTACATGGAAATTGAACAACCTGCTCTTGAATGACTATTGGGCAAATAATCACATTAAGACAGAAATCAACAAGTTCTTTGAAACTAATGAGAACCAAAAGACAATGTACCAGAATCTCTGGGACACAGCTAAAACAGTGTTAAGAGGGAAATTTATAGCACTAAATCCCCACACCAAAAAGCTAGAAAGATCTCCAATTGACACCCTAACATCACAACTAAAAGAACTAGAGAACCAAGAGCAAAGAAACACCAAAGCTAGCAGAAGATGAGAAATAGCCAAGATCAGAGCTGAACTGAAGGAGATAGACACGAAAAAACTCTTCAAAAAAAAAATAAACAAATCAAGGGTTTTTTAAATTAATCGAATAGATAGACCACTAGCCAGAATAATAAAGAAGGAAAGAGAGAAGAATCAAATAAACACAATCAGAAATGATCAGGGGATATCACCACTGATCCCACAGAAATACAAACAACCATCAGAGAATATTATAAAACCTCTATGTACATAAACAAGAAAATCTAGAATAAATTTCGGGGTACATACACCCTCCCAAGACTGAACAAGGAAGAAATTAAATCCTTGAACAGACCAATAATGAGTTCTGAATTTGAGGCAGTAATAAACAGCCTACCAACCAAAAAAAAAGCCCAGGACCAGATGAATTTACAGCTGAATTCTACCAGAGTTACAAGGAAAAGCTGGTATCATTTCTATTGAAACTATTCCAAAAAATTGAAAAGGAGAGACTCTTCCCCAACTCATTCTGTGAGGCTAACTTCATCTTGATACCAAAACCTGGAAGAGATACAACAAATTCTGCACAGCAAAAGAAACTACTATCAGAGTGAACAGGCAACCTACAGAATGGGAGAAAATTTTTGCAATCTACTTATCTGACAAAGGGCTAATATCCAGAATCTATAAAGAACTCAAATTTACAACAACAACAACAACCCCATCAAAAAGTGGGTAAAGGATATGAACAGATACTTCTCAAAAGAAGACATTTATGCAGCCAAAAAACACATGAAAAAACTGCTCATCATCACTGGCCATCAGAGAAATGCAAATCAAAACCACAATGAGATACCATCTCACACCAGTTAGAATGGTGATCATTCAAAAGTCAGGAAACAACAGGTGGGATGTGGAGAAATAGGAACAATTTTACACTGTTGGTGGGACTGTAAACTAGTTCAACCATTGTGGAAGTCAGTGTGGCAATTCCTCAAGGATCTAGAACTAGAAATACCATTTGACCCAGCCATCCCATTACTGGGTATATACCCAGAGGATTATAAATCATGCTGCTATAAAGACACATGCACACATATGTTTATTGCGGCACTATTCAGAAAAGCAAAGACTTGGAACCAACCCAAATGTCCATCAATGATAGACTGGATTAAGAAAATATGGCACATATACACCATGGAATACTATGCAGCCATATAAAAGGATGAGTTCATGTCCTTTGCAGGGACACAGATGAAGCTGGAAACCATCACTCTCATCAAACTATCGCAAGAACAAAACACCAAACACCGCATGTTCTCACTCATAGATGGGAATTGAACAATGAGAATACTTGGACACAGGAAGGGGAACGTCACACACCAGGGCCTGTTGTGGGGTAGGAGGAGGGAGGAGGGAAAGCATTAGGAGATATACCTAATGTAAATGATGAGTTTAATGGGTGCAGCACACCAACATGGCACATATATACATATGTAACAAACCTGCACATTGTGCACATGAACCCTAGAACTTAAAGTATAATAAAATAAAATAAAAAAAATAAACTCACAAAAAAATAAAAATAAAAACTGCTACCTCCTGCTTGTAAAAAAAAAAAAAAAAAAAGAAAACATCAGGCCAATATCCTTGATAAACATTGATGTAAAAATCCTAAATAAAATACTGGCAAAATGAATCCAGCAGCATATCAAAAAGCTATTCACAACAATCAAGATGGCTTCATCCCCAGATACAAGGTTGGTTCAACATATGCAAACCAATAAATGTGATTCATCATATAAACAGAACTAAAGACAAAAACCACATCATTATCTCAACAGATGCAAGCCTATGATAAAATTGAACATCTCTTCATGTTTAAAACTCTCAATAAACCAGGTATTGAAGGAACATACCTCAAAATAATAAGAGCCCTTTATCACAAACCCACAGCTAATATCATACTAAGTGGGCAAACCTGGAAGCATTTCCCTTGAAAACTGGCACAAGATAAAGATGCCCTCTCTCACCACTTCTCTTCAACATATTATTGGAAGTTCTGGCCAGGGCAATCAGGCAAGAGAAAGAAATAAAGGGCATTCAAATAGGAATAAAGGAAGTCAAGCTATCCTTGTTTGCACATGACATGATCCTATATGTAGAAAACCCTATTGTCTCAGCTCAAAAGTTTCTGAAGCTGATAAGCAACTTCAGCAAGGTCTCAGGATACAAAATTAATGTGCAAAAATCACTAGCCTTCCTATACATCAACAACTGGTAAGTAGAGAACCAAATTAGAAATGAAATCTCATTCACAATTGTCACAAAAAGAATAAAATACCTAGGAATACAGCTAACAAGAGAAGTGAAGGACTTCTTCAAGGAGAACTACAAACCACTGCTCAACAAAATCAGAGAGGACACAAACAAATGGAAAAACATTCCATGCTCATGAGATAGGAAGAGTCAATATCGTGAAAATGGCCAAACTGCCCAAAGTAATTTATAGATTGAATGCTATTCCCATTAAACTACCATTGGCATTCTTCACAGAATTAGAAAAAACTATTTAAAAATTCATATGGAACCAAAAAAGAGCCTGAATAGCTAAGACAATCCTAAGAAAAAAGCTAAAGGCATCATGCTACAGACTTCAAGCTATACTACAAGGCTACAGTAACGAAAACAGCATGGTATGGGTACAAGAACAGACATATAGACCAATGGAACAGAAAACAGAACACAGAAATAAGACCACACACCAAAAACATGTGATCTTTGACAAACCTGACAAAAACTAGCAATGCGGAAAGCATTCCCTATTTTGTAAATGATGCTGGGAGTGCTGGCTAGCTATATGCAGAAAACTGTAACTGGACCCCTTCCTTACACCTTATATAAAAGTTAACTCAAGATGGATTAAAAGATTTAAGTATAAAACCTGAAACTATAAAAACCCTAGAAGAAAATCCAGGCAATACTATTCAGGACATAGGCAGAGGCAAATATTTCATGATGAAAACACCAAAAGCAATTGCATCAAAAGAAAAAATTGACAAATGGGATGTAATTAAAGAGTTCCTGCACAGCAAAAGAAACCATTGTCAGAGTGAACACACATCCTAAAGAATGGAAGGAAAGTTTTACAATCTCTCCATCTAACAAAGGTCTAATATCCAGAGCCTATTACACAAGGAACTTACATTTCTAAGAAAAAAACAAACAACCTTATTAAAAAGTGGGCAAATGACATGAACAAACACTTCTCAAAAGAAGACATACATGTGGCCAAAACAAACATGAAAAGAAAAAAAAGCTCAACATCACTGATTATTAAACACAAATCAAAACCACAAAGAGATACTATCTCACGCCAGTCAGAATGGCTATTACTAAAAAGTCAAAAGCAACAGATGCTGACAAGGTTGCAGATAAAAGAATGCCTTTACACTGTTGGTGGGAGTGTAAATTAGTCCCACCATTGTGGAAGATAGTGTGGCGATTCCTTGAAGACCTAGAGCCAGAAATACCATTTGACCCAGCAACCCTATTACTTGGTATATACCCAAAGGAATATAAATTATTTGAGTTTAAAGATACATGCATTAATTGTAAGTTTCCTGAGGCCTGCCCAGTCATGTGTAACTGTGAGTCAATTAAACCTCTTTTCTTCAAAAATAAATAAATAAATAAAGATACATGCATGCATATGTTCACTGCAGCACTATTCTCAATAGCAAAGACATGAAATCAACCTAAATGTCCATCAATGATAGACTGGATAGAGAAAATGTGGCATATATATATAACCATGGAATACTATGCAGCCATAAATTGGAAGGAGATCATGTCCTTTACAGGGACATGGGTGGAGTTGGAAGGCATTATCCTCAGCAAACTAACACAGGAACAGATAACCAAACACCATACATTCTCACTTATAAGTGGGAGCTGAACAATGTGAACACATGGACACAGGAAGAGGAACAACACACACTGGGGCCTGTTAGGGGTCGGGGGAGGGACAGCATCAGGAAGAGCAGCTAATGGGTGCTGGAATTCACACCTAGGTTATGGGATTATCTGTGCAGCAAAGCACCATGGCAAACATTTACCTGTATAACAAACCTGCATATCCTGCACATGTACCCTTGAACTTAAAATAAAAGTTTAAGACAAAGAAAAAAACAAAAGTCAATAAATTGATATTATAAAACAGTAGCTAAATGAACTAAATACTGTAAGGTAATATAAAAAACAACTGGTTATTTTGTTTACTTAGAAGAACAGTTATACTGGTTAAGACAAAATTATAAGGTTTTAAAAATTCTTTTTAACATTATAATTAAAAGTAGCAACTTGTGGTGGCACTTTAATTTCTGGGTCGTTCTTGGGAATATAACTTCCTTATAGTACACTGCACCTACTTGAAAGGCACAGGAAGAGGACTTTCTATTTGTATGTGATAAATATCTCGTGTCTACTCAACAAACTGGATTTGGTTTGGAATAAGATGTCAGGCCTGGATGCCCTAATTCTGGCACTAACAAGCCTTATTGAAAACTCATAATACAATGAGTCAGTAAATGCATTTTGGATGAGGCAATTGATAATAGATTGGGATGTACTTGGTATTAAAGAATGTAATATTATGGCTATTAAATTGGCCCAATGTACTCTCCTTTTCTTTTTACAAGTTAAAAATAATAAAGATGTGGTCTTAAATGTTAGATATTTGTAGTGCATTTCTAAATTCTGTCATCGTCTCACCCAGGTTAGGGCTATGAAATTCCCAAACAATCAGACTTTCTACTGGCCTACAAGCTTCATAAGTTGATGACGACAGTCATTTTTATTTAGGCAAAATTCACATAACATAAATTCCATTGAAAGTGTCCATTTTATAGTGTACAATTCAGTAGCATTTAGTACAGAGTGTTGTGCAACCATTACCACTATCTAGTTCCAGAACAGTTTCATCTCCCCAAAATGAAACGCCATACCTAATAACAGTTATTCTCCATTTCTCTCTATCCCCAGAGCCTGGCAACTATTAATTTGCATTCTGTCTCTATGGATTTACCTTTCTGGATATTTCACATAAATGTAATCAAAACTATGTGGCCTTCAGTGTCTGGTGTCTTTCAACTGGCATATATATATATATATATTTTTTTTTTAAGACAGAGTTTTGCTCTTTGTTGCCTAGGCTGGAGTGCAATGGCACAATCTCGGGTCACTGCAACCTCTGCCTCCTGGGTTCAAGCGACTCTCCTGCCTCTGCCTCCCGAGTAACTGGGATTACAGGCATGCACCACCATGCCCGGCTAATTTTGTATTTTTAGTAGAAACGGGGTTTCTCCAAGTTGGTCAGGCTAGTCTCGAACTCCCGACCTCAGGTGATCCGCCTGCCTCGGCCTCTCAAAGTGCTGGGATTACAGGCATGAGCCACGTGCCCAGCCCTGGCATAATGTTTTCAAGGTTCATCCGTGTTGTACCATGTATCCGTACTACATTCCTTCTCATGGCTGAATAAAATTCCAGCCAGCATATGGACATACGACACCTTCATTATCCATTTATTCACTGATGAAAATTTGGACTGTTTCTACCTTTTGGCTATAGTGAATAGTGCTGCTATGAATAGTTATGTATAAGTACTTGTTTGAACACCTGTTTTCAATTATTTTGGGTATATATCTAGGAGTGAGATTTCTGGGTCACATGGTAATTATATATTTAACTTCATGAAAATTTGCCCAGCTGTTTTCACATCAGTCATACCATTTTACATTCCTAGTAGCAATGTATGAAGATTCTGATTTCTTCACATCCTCACCAAGAGTTATTATTTTTCATTCATTCATTTATTTAATTTGGCTATCCTAGTAGGTATCTATCATGGTCTTGTTTGCATTTCTCTAGTAATGATGTCAAGCATCTTTTCTGTGCTTTTTGGCTATTTGTATATATTCTTCGGAGACATGTCTATTCAAATCCTTTCACCAGTTTTAAATTTGATTGTTTGTTTTCTTGTTGTTTATTTGTAGAAATTCTTGATATATTCTGAACACTTGACACATCAGATACATGACTTGCAAATATTTTCTCCCATTCTTTGGATGATCATCTCACTTTCTTGATAGTGTTGTTTGACGTACAAAAGGCTTTTTTTTTAACTTTGATGAAGTCAAATTTATCCATTTTTTTCTTTTATTACTTACGCTTTTGGTGTCATATCAAATAATTCATTGTCAAATCCAAGATAATAAAGATTTTCCCCTAAGTTTTATTCAAAGAGTTTTGTAAGTTTAGGTCTTACATTTAAGTATTTGGTCCTTTTTAAAATAATGTGATAAATATGCACAACAAAATTTAACAATTTTAAAGTATATAGTTCAGTGGTATTAAGTACATTCACATTATTGTTCAACCATCACTACCATCCATCTCTGGAACTTTATTCATCTTCCCAAACTGATATTCTATACTCATTAAATAACTCCACATTTCCCTCTCCTCCCAGTCTTAGCAAAGACCATTCTACTTTTTCTCTGTGAATTCGTCTACTTTAGGTACCTCATATAAGTGGAATCATACATATTGGCCTTTTGTTACTGGTTTATTTCACTTAGTATGATGTCCTGAAGTTTCATCCATGTGGTAGCATGTGTCAGAATTTCCCTCTCTTTCAAAAGCTGAATAATATTCCATTTTATGTATATACTTGATTTTACTTACCAATTCATTTGGGTTGCTTCCACCTTTTGGCTATTGTGAATAACGCTATAAACACAGGTATACAGCCATCTCTTTGAGACCTTGCTGTCAACTCTTTTGGGTATAAACCCAAAAGTGGAATTGCTAGACCCTGTGGTGGTGCTATTTTTAACTATTTGAGGAACCATTATACTGTTTTCCATAGCAGTTACACCATTTTACCATTCCCACCAACAGCCTTCAAATGTTCCAATTTCTTTACATCTTCACCAACACTTGCTATTTTACAGGTTTTTTTTATAGTAAGCCTTTTAATAAAGGTTTTAATAAAGGGTGTGAGGTGGTATCTCATTGTTTTGATTTGCATTAATCTAATGATTAACGATATTCAGCATCTTTTCATGTGCTTCTTTGTGATGGTTAATATTGAGTGTCAATTTGATTGGATTGAAGGATGCAAAGGATCCTGGGTGTGTCTGCAAGGGTGCTGCCAAAGGAGATTAACATTTGACTCAGTGGGATGGGGAAGGCAGACCCACCCTTAATCTGAGTGGGCACCATCTAATCAGCTACCAGCGAATATAAAGCAGGCAGAAAAACGTGAAAAGACTAGACTGCCTAGCCTCCAAGGCTACATCTTTCTACCAAGTTGGACCCTTCCTGCCCTCGAACATCGGACTCCAAGTTCTTCAGTTTTGGGACTCGGACTGGCTTTCCTTGCTCCTCAGCTTTCAGATGGTCTATTGTGGGCCCTTGTGATTGTGTGAGTTAATACTTAACAAACTCCTGGAGTTCACGGCTTGTGAGAGGTGAGGAGTTTAGTGACTCTATACATAATACCATTGACCATATGTGGAGAACCAAGGAACATAATCTTTCTCCCATCCTTCCCCAAAGAAACATGTGGCCTTTTACCAGGGTAACTGCATTAGGGAAAGGGAAATGATCAGACATTTTGGGGACTACTGGACACTGGCTCTGAGCTGATGATTCCAGGCAAGCAAAAATGTCATTACAGTCCTCCAGTTAAAGTAGGGGCTTAGGAGGTCAGGGAATTAATGGAGTTTTAGCTCAGGTCTGATTTACAGTGTCCAGTGTCCAGTGGGTCCCCGGACTCGTCTTGTGGTCATATCCCCAGTGCCAGAATGCATAATTGGCATAGACATACTTAGCAGCTGGCAGAATCCCCACAATGGCTCCCTGACTGGTAGGGTGAGGGTTATTATGGTGGGAAAGACCAAATGGAAGCCATTAGAGCTGCCTCTACCTAGAAACATAGTAAATCAAAAACAGTATCACATCCCTGGAGGGATTGTGATTAGTGCCACCATCAAGGACTTGACAGATGCAGTGGTGGTGATTCCCACTACATCCTCCTTCAACTCTCCAATTTGGCCTGCACAGAAAACAGATGGATTTTGGAGAATTACAGTGGATTATCGTAAGCTTCACAATGACTCCAATTGCAGCTGCTGTAACAGATGTGGTTTCATGGCTTGAGCAAATTAACACATCTCCTGGTACCTGGTATGCAGACATTGACTTAGTAAATGCCTTTTTCTCCATTCCTGTCCATAAGGCCCATCAGAAGCAATTTGCCTTCAGCTGGCAAGGCCAGTAATATACCTTTATTGTCCTACCTTAGGAGTATATCAACTCTCTGTCTTTGTGACATTATCTTATTGGGAGACACCTTGATCGTTTTTTGCTTCTGCAAGATATCACACTGGTCCATTACATTGATGACATTATGCTGATTGGATCCAGTGTGCAAGAAGTAGCAAATACACTGGACTTATTGGTGAGACAATTGCATGCCAGAGGATGGGAAATAAATCCGACTAAAATTCAGGGACCTTCTACCTCAGTAAAATTTCTAGGGGTCCAGTGGTGTGAGGCCGTCAAAATATTCCTTCTGAGGTGAAGGATAAGTTGCTGTATTTGGCCCCTCCTACAACCAAGAAATTAGCACAATGCCTAGTGGGCCTATTTGGATTTTAGATGCAACACATTCCTCATTTGAGCGTGTTACTCTGGCCCATTTATCGAGTGACCCAAAAGGCTGCCAGTTTTTAGTTGGGTCCAGAACAGGAGAAGGCTCTGCAACAGGTCCAGGTTGCTGTGCAAGCTACTCTGCCACTTGGGCTATATGACCCAGCAGATCCAACGGTGCTTGAGTTGTCAGTGGCAGATAGGGATGCTGTTTGGAGCCTTTGGCAGGCTCCCACAGGTGAATCACAGCAGAGGCCTCTAGGATTTTGGAGCAAGGCCCTGCCATCTTCTGCAGATAACTACTCTCCTTTTGAGAGACAGCTCTTGGCCTATTACTGGGCTTTGGTGGAAACTCAACGATTGACTACGGGTCATAAAGTCACCATGTGACCTGAACTGTCTATCATGAACTGGGCACTCTGTGACCCATCTAGCCATAAAGTTGGTTGTGCACATCAGTATTCTATCATCAAATGAAGTGATATATACGTGATCATGCTTGAACAGGTCCCGAAGGCACAAATTACATGACAAACTAGCTCAAATGCCCATGGTCTCCACTCCTGCCACCTTGCCTTCTCTCCCCCAGCCTGCACTGATGGCCTCATGGGGGGTTCACTATGATCAGTTGACAGAGGAAGAGATTACTAGGGCCTGGTTCACAGATGGTTCTACATGAAATGCAGGCACCACCCGAAAGTGGACAGCTGCAGCACTACAGCCCCTTTCTAGGACATCCCAGAAGGACAGCGGTGTAAAGAAATCTTCCCATGGGGCAGAACTTTGAGCAGCACACCTGGTTGTGCACTTTGCGTGGAGGAAGAAATGGCCAGATGTGCAATTATATACTGATTCATGGGCTGTAGCCAATGGTTTGGCTGGATGGTTAGGGATTTGGAAGAAGCATGATTGGAAAATTGGTGACAAAGAAATTTGGGGAAGAGGTATGTGGATGGACCTCTCTGAGTGGTCATAAACTGTGAAGATATTTGTATCCCATGTGAGTGGTCACCAACGGGTGACTTCAGCAGAGGAGGATTTTAATAATCAAGTGGATAGGACAACCTGTTCTGTGGACATCACTCAGCCTCTTTCCCCAGCCACCCCTGTCATCGCCCAATGGGCCCATGAACAAAGTGGCTGTGGTGGCAAGGATGGAAGTTATGCATGGGCTCAGTGACATGGACCTCCACTCACCAAGGTCGACCTGGCTATGGCCACTGCTGAGTGCCCAATTTTGCCAGCAACAGAGACCAACACTCAGCATTCAAATTGGCACCATTCCTCGGGGTGATCAGCCAGCTACCTGGTGGCAGGTTGATTATACTGGACTTCATTTATCAGGAATGGGCAGAGGTTTTTCCTCACTGGAATAGATATAGACTCCGAATATAGGTTTACCTATCCTGCACACAATGCTTCTGTCAATACTACAATCCATGGACTCATGGAATCCCTTATCCACCATCATGGTAATCCACACAGCACTGCCTCTAACCAATGCACTCACTTTACGGCTAAAGATGTGAGGCAGTGGGCTCATGCTCATGGAATTCCCATGTTCCCTATCATCCTGAAGCAGCTGGACTGATAGAACGGTGGAATAGCCTTTTGAAATCACAATTACAATGTCAACTAGGTGACAATACTTTGCAGAGCTAGGGCATAGTTCTCCAGAAGGCCGTGTATGCTTTGAATCAGCATCCAATATATGGTACTATTTCTTGCATAGGCAGGATTCATGTGTCCAGAAATCAAGTGGTGGAAGTGGAAGTGGTACTACTCACTATCACCCCTAGTGATCCACTAGCAAAATTTTTGCTTCCTGTTCCCACAACATTATGTTCTGCTTGCCTAGAGGTCTTCGTTCCAGATGGAGGAACACTGCCACCAGGAGACACGATTCCATTAAACTGGAAGTTAAGATTGCCACCTGGACACTTTGGGCTTCTCCTACCTTTAAGTCAACAAGCTAAGAATGGAGTTATAGTGTTCCCTGGGGTGACTGACCCAGACTATCAAGATGAAATCAATTTACTACTCCACAACGGAGGTAAGAAAGAATATGCATGTAATACAGGAGTAGAAGAAGGTGGTCATCAATACCAGCTACAACCACGTGACCAGTTGCAGAAACAAGAACTATAATTAACATGAGTATTTCCTCCTTCTTTTCTTAAAAACATATTTGTGCATGTATACACTTGTACTAAGAAAATATCTTCTTCTATTTCCTTTTTCCTTTATCATGTGACATAAGATTTACTGACTTCATATCAGCATTTAAGTATTGTTAACTTTATGTAATAGCATTTGGTTTGGGTATTAGTGCATTTCTGGTTGTACAAAGGATAGTTGTATCATGTCAGGCATAATGATGACCTTATTATTGTCTTTATTTGAAGATTATGTATGATCTCAGGAGATGTGTATGGTTTCAACTTGACAAGGGGTGGACTTGTGATGGTTAATACTGAGTGTCAACTTGATTGGATTGAAGGATGCAAAGGACTGATCCTGGGTGTGTCTGTGAGGGTGCTGCCATAGGAGATTAACATTTGAGTCAGTAGGCTTGGGAAGGCAGACCCACCCTTAATCTGGGTGGGCACCATCTAATCAGCTGCCAGTGAATATAAAGCAGGCAGAAAAACGTGAAAAGACTAGACTGGCCTAGCCTCCAAGCCTACATCTTTCTCCTGTGCTGCACCTTTCATGCCCTCAAACATCAGACTCCAAGTTCTTCAGTTTTGGGACTCCGACTGGCTTTCCTTGCTCCTCAGCTTGCTGATGGCCTATTGTGAGACCTTGTGATTGTGTGAATTAATACTTAATAAACTCCTCTTTATATATATATAATACATATATATATACACACATACATATATGTACTTTTATTATACTTACACTTTTATATACTCCCATATGTGTGTGTGTGTATATATATATAAAATCCCCTTTATACACACACACACACACACACACACACACACACACACATATACTATTAGTTCTGTCCGTCTAGAGAACCCTGACTAAAATATTCCTGATCATTGAGATATATTCTTTGGAGAACTGTCAAGTTATTTACCCATTTTAAAACTGATCTGCACATATAACCCTTGAAACCAAAATAAAAGTTGAAATTATTTTTAAAAAAATAAAATGAGTTGGCTGGGCACGGTGGCTCATGCCTGTAATCTCAGCACTTTGGGAGGCCGAGACAGGTGGATCACGAGGTCAGGAGATCGAGACCATCCTGGCTAACATGGTGAAACCCCATCTCTACTAAAAAAAATACAAAAAATTAGCCAGGGGTGGTGGCAGGTGCCTGTGGTCCCAGCTGCTCGGGAGGCTGAGGCAGGAGAATGGCGTGAACCCGGAGGTGGAGCTTGCAGTGAGCCGAGATTGCACCGCTGCACTCCAGCCTGGGCGACAGAGGGAGACTCCATCTCAAAAATAAATAAATAAATAAAAATAAATAAATAAAATGAGTTTTTTGTTTAGCTGTAGTTTTTAAATATTCTGTATAATAACTCTTCATCTAACATATTACTTATATTTTCTGCTATTCTGTAGGCTGCCTTTTCACTCTGTTAAATGTATCCTTTGACATATGGAAATTTTTAATTATGATGTAGTCCAATTTATGTATGTTTACTGTTTTACAGTGTTGGTGTCATATCCAAGAAATTGCCAAACCAATGTTATAAAAATATTCCTCTGTGGAATATTTTTCTAAGTTTTATAATCCTAGCTCTTAAGTTTAGATCTTGGATCTATTTTAAGTTAATTTTTGTATATGGTGTGAGGTAAGGGTCATTCATTTGGGTATGGACATCCAGTTATCCCAACACCACTTGTTGAAGACTGTGCATTCTCCATTAGAATGCTTTTAGCATGGTTGTTGAAGATTTCTGACCAAATATGCAAGTGTTTGTTGTTGGGCTCTTTATCCTATTCCATTGTTCTACATATCTGTCCTTATGCCAGTACCATATTGTTTTGATTACTGTAGCTTTGTAGTAAATTCTGAAATCAGGAAGTGTGAAGCTACAGCTTTGTTCTTTTTCTAGATTGTTTTTGGTATGTGGGATCTCTTGATATTCTACATAAATTTTAGAAAATGATTTTTTATTTCTGCAAAAAAAAGATCATTGGGATTTTGATATAAATTGCATTAAATCTATAGATTGATTTGGGTAGTATTTATGTTTTAACAATATTAACTCTTCCAATTCATGAATACAGGATGCTTTTCCCTTTATTCACTTCTACTTTCTTTCAGTGACATTTTTTAGTTTTCACTTTAGAAGTCTTTCACTTTTTTGGTTATGTTTATTCTTAAGTATTTTATTATTTTTGGTGCTATTATAAATGAAATTGCTTTTTTAGTTTCTTTTCAGATTGTTCATTGTTAGTGTATCAAAACATAATTGGTTTTTGCGTGATGTGGTGATTTTGCATCCTGCAACTTTGCTGAATTCATTTATTATTTATAATAGGGTTTTACATGTGGAATATTTATGGTTTTCTATATGTAAGATCATACCTACAAACAGAGATAATTTTACTTCTTCCTGTTCAATTTCAATGCCTTTTATTTCATTTTCTTGCCTACTTGCACTGGCCAGAGGAAATGTTTCTTATTTTTTTTTAAGAAATTTGGGAAGGATTGATGTTAATTATTTCTTAAATATTTGATAGAATTCATCTGTGAAGCCATCTGGTCCTTGGGTTTTCTTTGTTGGCAGGTTTTTGATTACTAATTCTATATCTTTACTTGTTAAAAGTCTATTCAGATTTTTTATTTCTTCCTGAGTCAGTTTTGGCAGTTTGTGTCTTTCTAAAAGTTTTTCCATTTCATCTAGGTTATCAAATTTAGGGGCACACAATTCTTCATATTATTTTCTTATAATTCAATTTGTTTAAAGTTGGTAGTTACATCTCCACTTTCACTTCTGATATTAGTAACTTACGTCTTCCTTTTTTACTCCCTCCTTCCCTTCCTTTGTTCCTTCCTTCTTTCCTTTCTTCCCTCTCTCCCTTCCTTTCTAAGTAATTTGTGCCTGTACTTTTTTATCTTCCTTTCTCCTCCCTTCCCTCCTTTCTCCTCTCGTCCTCTTCCTTCCCTCCCTTCCCTTCTCTCCTCTTTTCCCTTCTCTTCCCTCCTTCTCTCCTTTTCAGTCTGGCTAAATAAAGGTTTGACAATTTTGTTAACCTTTTTAGAGTCTCAGTTTTGGTTTTGTTGGGTCTCTGTATTATTTTCTATTCCTTATTTTGTTACTTCTGTTCTAATCTTTATTATTTCCTTCCAATTACTTTGGTTTTAGATTGCTGTTTATTTTATGGTTTTTTAAGATGAAAAGTCAGACTATTTTGAAATTTTTATCCTTTTTAAATGAAGGTGCTTACAGCCATAAATTCTTCTCTGAGCACTGCTTTATTGCATCCCCTAATTTCCGGTAAGTTTTTTCTTGTTTTCATTCATCTCAAAATATTTTCTAATTTCCCTTATGCTTTCTTATTTGATTCATTTGTTAAGCATGTGTTTAATTTCCACATATTTATGAAACTGTAGATTTCTTTGTGTTATTGATTTCTGGTTTCATTCCATCACAATCAGAGAAGATATTTTGTGTCTTTTAAATGTATTGAGTCTTGTATTATGGCCTAATATATGGTCTATACTGGAAAATGTTCCGTGTACACTTAGGAAGAAAGTACATTTTACTCTTTTTGGGTGATCAATATAGGTATGTTACATGTAGCTGGTTTGGTGTTGTTCAAATCCTCCATTTCCTTATTGACCTTCTGTTTAGTTATTGTATCCATTATTGCAAGTGGGGTATTGAAGTCTCCAACTATTACTATGTAACTGTTATTGTGTATTTTTTTCTTTACTTCTGTCAGTTTTTGCTTCTTATAATTTGGGGCTCTCTTATTACATGCATATATTTTATAACTGTCACATATTCTTGATAAATTGACTCTTTTGTAAATATATGTCCTTCTTTGTCTCTTGTAACATTTTTTTACTTAAAGAGTCTTTGTTGTATGATATTAATATAACCACCCTTACTCTGTAATATCTTTTTCTAGCTTTACATTTTCAACCTATTTATGTCTCTGGTTCTAAAGTTAGACTTTTGTAAACAGTATAAAGGTAAATCACAATTTTTTATCCATTCTGTCAATCTCAACCTTTTAATTGAATAGTTAAATCCATTTATGTTTCAAGTAATTACTTATTATGAATAACTTCTGTCATTTTACTCTTTATTTTCTTCATATCTCATATCTCTTATGTTCCTCAATTCCTACATTATTGCCTTTCTTTGTAGTTAACTTTATTTTTCTTGTGTACCATTTTGGCTTCATTAAGGACACAGTATTTTTCCTAATGTTCGGAGGCTGGAAAGTTTCCCTGTTGTTCTTTTACTACTTTGGAACCTACCCTAATTTAGAGTAGTTACACATTACAAATGCCTGATATAATCACAAATTCTTTCATGAACCCTTAAAAATATTGCATGAAACACTTGCATTTAAGGTAACACAGTCTGAAAATGATTGATTTAACTATTGTGCTTTTTTCTCAGAGTTGTATTTCAGAGTCTCACTGGAATGAAATAACAGCACTAAATAAATAAAATAATCACTGGTACTAAAATAGTAGTTTCATAGAATTGAATTAGATGAGGCCTCAGAGTCCAAGTGGGTTCTTGTTTTCTAATTATATCACCAATGCAGGTAGTGGTTTCCTACTCTTTTTAAAATTTGAGACAGCGTCACTCATGCTGGAGTGTAGTGGCACCATCACAGGTCACTGCAGCCTCAAACTCCTGGGTTTAAGTAATCCTCCTGCCTCTGCCTCCTGAGTAGCTGGGAACACAGGTGTGCTCCACCATGCCAAGCTAATTAAAAAATTCTGTGTATTGACAGGGTCTCACTTTGTTGCCTAGGTCTCAAACTCCTAGCTTCAAGTGATTCTCCCGCCTCAGCCTCCAAAAATGTTGGGAATACAGGTGTGAGCCACAGCACCCAGTTGGCTTCTTAGTATTAAAGATATCCAGAGCTGGTGATTTCACAAACTCCTTCAATAGCCTATCCTACCCTCAATTCACCTTTATCACTAGGAGTTCTTTAAGATTACCCTGACTCTTTCGTATTATTTACTCCTCTTTTTGTCCTCTTCTTGCTTTATTGTCATTTCTACTTTTTTCTGTTCTTATCCTTTAAGAAGTAACCAATATTCTTACCTTCTGATTTGGCTGCTGTGGGAGTGTAAAGATAGACTTCCAGTAGGTCCAGGTAAAGAACACAAAGATGGCATGGTAGAGTATGAGGTAAACAACTGAAATAAAAAAAAATCAGTGTTTATACTATCTTTTTATCCATTTCTAAGAGTTCAAAAATACAAAGCTCCATGACAAATTTTTATTCTGTTTTCCTATTAACATGTATTCTCTTGTATTATTATGAAGTGTTAATTTTATTTTCCCATACAGTGACAGAAACAAGCCATAATGAAAAACTTGAAACAAAGACTTTCTGCAAGTTGCATACCTTAAAAGTTGCCATGTGATTCTTGAAGTAAAGGGGGAAATGTCCTTTATGACAATGTAGGGAAAACTACTTCAGCCAATTGTCATTATCTTTGCTACTTTGAGTACTGAAAGGTGATAATGACACAATTTACACAGCACTTTAGAGTTTACAACATGCTTTCGCATATGTTATTTCATTTTATTTTCTCAATAAATTTGTAAGATAGGTAATAAGATAGGGATAGTCGATTAACTACCAGAGGTAGTTGATTAACCAAAGTCATACAGGTAGTCTATAATGTAGCCAGGTGTTAAAGACTAAACACTTTTTTTCTTTTAAAAAAATTTGTATAAATTAATGGAGTACAAGTAAAATTTAGTTACATGCATAGGTTGCACAGTGGTGTAGTCAGGGCTTTCAAGAGTATCTATCACTTGAATAATGTACATTGTACCTATTAAGTAGTTTCTTATCATCCACCCCTCTCCCACCCTCTCACCCATACCAGTCTCTATTATCTATCATTCCACAGTCTATTTCCATATGTACACATTATTTAGCTTCCACTTATGAGTGAGAACATGAGGTATTTATCTTTCTGTGTCTGAGTTGTTTCACTTAAGATAATGGCCTCCAGTTCCATCCATCTTGCTGCAAAAGACATGATTTCATTCTTTCTTATGGCTGAATAGTATTCCATTGAAGATTATATACTTTTGAAGTGTGGGTTGTACTTCTGAGACAGTTATAAAAGTGGCTCTCTACTACCTTTCTTTTCATACCCTTTGCCTTTAGATAGCTCTTCTCATATGAGATATTTTGGTATTCTCCACAGAGGTGGCCATAAGACTGCAAGACTGTGAGTCCTTAAATGGTATGGTCTTATTACTTCAATGCATCAGAAAGACTCAAGGGAATAATGTGACTCAAGACCAACTTAACAGGACTGAGCCTCTCATACATTTATAATTGAATTGAAAAAAAAAAAGAGACTCTACTCTCCCGGCCCAGTGCTCCCAGCCCTACAAGACAAGACCATTTCTATGTGCTTGATTTTTGTAAGTATGAAATCTCATTTTAAAATTCAAGCAATATAAAGTAAAAGGTAAATGTCCACCCCACACATACATCTAACTTCTCACCTCCTCATTCTAAGGCACAACACCTCTTTGGTGTTTGGTATGTATCATTCCAGATCCTCTTATTTGTATATGTTTATACAAATATATGTACACCACAAACATGAAAGATTTGTAGTATTTTAACATTTTTAATTGTATCTCTTTTTAAAGATAATATATTTACAAGTTTTAAAATCTGAAAGTATGGAATAGTATACAGTGAAAAGTCTTCCTCCTATACCTGTCCCCCAGCCACCCAGTTCTCCTCGCTGGAAGCAACCAACATCTTTGTTGTGTATCCTTTATGATTGTATACATATAAAATCACCCAAATAGTGTGTTTTTCCACAAATAGCAGTATTCTATACACACTGTTTTGTAACTTACTTCTTTTTCACTTACTATAAGTTACCGTAATTTATTTAACCAGGCTGTCTCTGAGGAAAATTTGTTCTTCCCCCTTCTCTTGCTAATACAAATAATGCTTCAATCAATAATTTTTATATATGTCATCAGCACATGCACAAAAAATATCTATAGGATCAATTCTCTGAAGTGGAACTGCAAGGTCAAAAGGGATGTCTTTTGGTAGATACTGCCAAATTGCCATTAAGAATATTTGTATTTAATTTATATTCTCATCATCAATAAGTGAGAGCACCTCTTCCACTACCCTCTAGAATTCAAGATTTTTTCAAGAGTTGTGTCCAGTGTTTAGATGGCTACCCCCTGGGAGTGTCTCTAGGCTAGCCTTTGTGAAGTGTTATCATACTTTTTTCTCTTAGGCAATGCCTTTAAATGTTTTTTTTTCATGTGTTATCTTTTGCAATTGTTTCGTTTCTTTGATTTTATGAGGTTCTTACGGGGAAAATTACATGACTAAGTTATGTTAACCCATGTTCCTTCAGTATGGGAGTGTGAAATCTTTGATTTTTAAAGAGATCAGGAGAAAAAAATTTCATGTTTACCCTCTCATTATACCCTTGAAGGCTAATGTGGTTAACCAATTTGGATCACCTGAGTGACTGAGAACTAAACTCTTACACTTGGCAGTATCTTAAGCACATTAACTATATTTTTAATTCCAATGATTGAGATGGGAAGTGTGGGACTTTAACTTGTTCCAGGTACTACTACGCACCAACTGGTTCAATCATGGAATTGGAAACAGCTGGCTCCCATTCCTACATTACAAGGTTTCATAGAAATTATGGGTACTTTTAAATAAATGGGTAGAAAACGAAGGATTTTGAGGTTAAATGACTAAGTCGAGGTTATTCTATAAACTGGTAAAATAGGAACAATACCAATATTTTAGAGTAAGGTGAGACCATAAAGATCATTTGGTTCAACACCCTCATTTTACAGAGAAGTAACTGAGGCCCAGAGGGGCAAGTGATTTGATCAGAATTACCCAGCAAAGTTATGGAAGCAATGGAACCAGAATCCAAGTTTCTTCAGTCCCAGTCCAGAGTGCTTTTCCTTAGAGCAGTGATTCTCAAATTTTAGTCTGCATCAAAGCCACCCATAAAGGTTATTAAGATGCTGCAGATCAGGGGGAAGTTTGTCAGCCAGACGGTCACATCTCTCTTTGAGCCTAACACTTAGCAATAAAATGTTAATTCTAATATTTGAGTTCATTGCTTCACTTTACTTTCTCTGATTTACAAACTCTAACAAAAAGCTAGACCTTGTTTTTCAGCTATTTGAAGGAATGAAGATAATGGTGTAAGACGCCCATAAGTTGTGCCCAAGATCTCATTCTTCATGACAGTACAAGAATTGCTCAAGAGTTGTTTCCCAATAGACGATGGAGACTACTGTGTTGGGGGGTGGGGAGCAAGGGTTGAAAAACTACCTATTGGGTACTATGCTTACTATTTGGGTGATGGGCTCAATTGTACCCCAAATCTCACCATCATGCAATATACCCAGCTAACAAACCTGCACATGTACCCCCTGAATCTACAAAAAAAGTTGAAACTATTTTTTAAAAAGAGTTGTTTCCATGATTTAGCCACCCTCTAGAATTCAAGATTTCCTCAAGAGTTGCGTCCAATGTTTAGCTGGCTACCCGCTGGGAGTATCTCTAATGCTGGGATCAAATTCTGGTGCTAATATATGATATTATGTTTTGAAACGGCTTAGTTTTCCTCATTGATATCCACTTCAAAAGTTAGGGTTGTCTTCCAGGTATCCTAATTTCTTCTAATTATCCATTCAGCATCTACCACTCATCAATTTACATAAACCTTCTATGAAGCTGGTTAGATTATCAGTCTATACCAATTCTTTAGGAGTAGTGAGGCTCATAAGTTTGCCAGCCACTATGCAAAGCAGGGCTTCATATTAGTTGTCTTAAACAGCATTGTTAAGTTTCAAAGAGCTTTCTAGTACTCATGTATTGGAATTTGGTGAATGACATCAAGCTACCAAAATACATAAACTTCTTACGTTTATAAACTTTAATGATAGTCCCTTTCAGATTTTGTTTGTTCCATGCTGACGAGGTCTCTCCTTTTTGGTCTGTTTTGGGCATTGAAGTGTTGTGCAAAATCCAATGGATTTGGAATCAGATGACTAGGTTTTGAACTCTGGATTTGCCCTTAATAACTATATGTCCTTGAGAAGCTGGTTAACCTTGCCGAGAATCATAAGTGTATATATATGATCACATGTATGTATATGTGTGTGTGTGTGTGTGTGTGTGTGTGTGTGTGTATATATATATATGATTGAAATACCTGCTTGTCAAAGTTGTTGTGGTAATTAATTGGCTTAAATGTGTGAAAGTATCTGACATACTCTTAGGACTTAATAAACCTGTTTTCTTCTTCTCACTTCCTCTTAAATCTTAGTGATTTGTTTTCTGAGACATGGTGATAAAGATTACACAGATTTCGGGGGCAGATGAACCATGGTTTTGTTAAAAAAGAGAAAAAATGGCCCAGGCGTGGTGGTTCACACATGTAATCCCAGCCCTTTGGGAGGCTGACGTGGGAGGATTGGCCTAGGCAGAAAAGTAAGACCCTATCACTACAAAAAAAATTATCTGGCATGGTGGCACATGCTTGTAGTTCCAGTTACTTGGGAGGCAGAAGTGGGAAGATCACTTGAGCCCAGAAATTTGAGGCTGCAGTGAGCTATGATGGCACCACTGCATTCCAGCCTGGGTGATATAGTGAGACCCTGTCTCTAAAAAAATAAAAACTAAATTAAAAAAATAAAATAGTTTATTTCTAGTCCTCTTGTTGATAATGCCTACCCACAAGTTTCATTGATTCATTGATCTTGGGGATAAGAAAGTACACAGGCCAATATGCCTTGGGGAATAATCTTTGGCTTCTTTCCTGGTTTAAAATGGATAGTTGAAATATCATTATTCTGCATGTATAATTTGGATTAAGTACTGCCCAATGCATTCAAATTGTCAGGGATATTCATAGAAGACTACACACACACACACACACACACGCACACACACACACACAAAGTGGTATCTCCATTGCCTATATGGTGGGTAGGGATTTGTAAGCTAGTTCTCTGCTGGCTAAGGAAGTGGAAGGGATTCTACCAATCACAATGTGGTTCCCTCAGAATGTATTATCTTTTGTTGATGCAACCAATAATTCCTCTATCTCATTAATATGATGTTGACTTAATTTATGTTAATTTCATACATTTTCAGAGTTGGAAGAAAACTTAGATACCATTTAATCTAATGCATCAATCTGCTGTACATTATCCCTAATAATTGCTTACTCAGCTTTTGGAAACACCTGACGTAATGGAGGAATTTAGCTCCTGGAACAGCCTATTCTATTGTTGGAAAACTCCAATTGTTAGACACATTTTCCTCATATCAAGTATATATATACCTCCTCACAACTCCCTCCCATTGATTGTAATTTTGCTCTATGGGGAGGAATCAGATTTGCTTAAAAACAAACAGACTTATACCCAGGCATTTAAAGATCTGTTATAGCTCAATAATAAAATAAACAACTCAATAAAAAAAGGCAAAAGACTAAACAGACACTTCACATTAGAAGATATACAGATGGCAAACAAGCACATGAAAAGATTAGTCATTACAGAAGTGCAAATTAAAAACCACAAGGAGACTCCATTTCATACCTTATGGAATAGAATATAAGAAACTATCACCACCAACAACAAAAACAAACTTATAACACTAAATGATAATGAAGATGTGGAATAAAGAGAACTCTCATATATCAATTATAGGAAAGCAAAATGGTAGAACTGCTTTGGAAAACACTTTGGCAGTTTCTTATAAGGTTAATCATCCACTTACCATATGACCCAAGAATCCCACAGCTAGGTATTAACTCAAGAGAAACAAAATCATATATCTCCACAAAGGCTTATACATATATATTCTTATCATATTGAAACTTATTCAAAATAGTTTCAAACTGGAAACAACCCAAATGTTCCTAAACTGGTGAATAAATAAGCAAACTGTGATCATCTGTAATATGAAATACTACTCCACAATAAAAACAAGTTACTTCATACATATACTCACAGATGAATCTTAAAAATATATGATGCTAAGTGAAGAAAGCCTAATACAAAAGGCTCCATACTATATGATTCAATTTATATAACTATGGAAAAGGTAAAACTAAAGGGACAGAAAACAGATCAGCAGTTGTCAGGGATGGAGAGTGAGAGGATTTCTTGTGAATGGGGTAAAGGGAATCATTTGGGGTTATATAAATATAATATAAATATTCTATATTTATATTCTATAAATATTCTATATTTATATTCTATAAATATTCTATATTATTATATTATAATATTTATATATAATATAAATATTATATATGAATATTATGGATAATATTAATATATAATATTATATATAATAATATATAATATATATTAATATTCTATAATATTAAATATATATAAATATTATAGAATATTTATATTCTATATTCTATATATTACAGAATATTTATATTCTATAATATTCTATATATTACAGAATATTTATATTCTATAATATTCTATATATTACAGAATATTTATATTCTATAATATTCTATATATTACAGAATATTTATATTCTATAAATTCTATATATTACAGAATATTTATATTCTATAAATTCTATATATTACAGAATATTTATATTCTATAATATTCTATATATTACAGAATATTTATATTCTATAATATTCTATATATTACAGAATATTTATATTCTATAATATTCTATATATTACAGAATATTTATATTCTATAATATTCTATATATTACAGAATATTTATATTCTATAATATTCTATATATTACAGAATATTTATATTCTATAATATTCTATATATTACAGAATATTTATATTCTATAATATTCTATATATTATAGAATATTTATATTCCAGAACATTCTATATATTATAGAATATTTATATTCTAGAACATTCTATATATTATAGAATATTTATATTCCAGAACATTCTATATATTATAGAATATTTATATTCTAGAACATTCTATATATTATAGAATATTTATATTCTAGAACATTCTATATATTATAGAATATTTATATTCTAGAACATTCTATATATTATAGAATATTTATATTCTATAAATATTCTATATATTATAGAATAGTGTAAATATTCTATATATTATAGAATAGTGTAAATATTCTATATATTATAGAATAGTGTAAATATTCTATATATTATAGAATAGTGTAAATATTCTATATTATATGGATAGTGGTGGTTTTTACATTCCTGTTTACTACTGTCAAAACTTATCAACCTGTATACTCAAAAATGGTGACATTGCATATGAATTATATCTCAATAAATCTGACAAAAACAAAATAGGTCTTTACCTTTGGTGCTTTTTCATCTTAGATTTTTTGACATTTGGCAAAAAAGATGATACATATTTATCTAACTTGACTTCCCAGTCCAATATTTTTATTTTCCTCAATAGTCATACTCAAATGTGTTAGGACTTACAGGCTATAGGAATGAAAGCCGTGTTGATAGGTACACAGCTATGGTGGGAAGCAAAATCATGAGTCTAAAACCTACCATTGGCTGCACTGTGGCTGATGTTTCCATGTATATATATATAATCATTTTGGCTCAATATATGCCCCACCATCAGTAACCTGATACAAGTGGAGACTGCAAGGCATGTTGGGAAAGGCACAGGAGGATGGGAGGTCCAACCCAGCCCACTGGAGAGAGAAGTATTGAAGCATAGGAAAGGCAGAGCTTTGAAATGGTACATTTAGATGTAGCTATATCAAAAGTGACTTGTCAAAATGTAAAGGGGAAAAATCACTTAAAAAATTAAAACATGATATATACAATAGACACTACCAAATCTCACTCCATCTGTAACTCTGTAGTGACTACTAACAACTTACACTAAGTTATCCATTTCTGTATTATTTGCATTTTAAGAGATTCAAGTACTTCCATAATCAAGAAAAAAATAAGCTTCAGTTTTAAGTTGATCATTAATGGTTAAATAGAAAATTGGCAGACAGGAGACAAAACTAATGTGCGGCTCCTACTTGGACAGACAGAACAGCATCTGGAGACTCACATTGTGAACTTTTGCCCCAAGAGCCACTGCAAAAACATACCGGGAAAACCAAAAAAAAATCACAGACCCTTTGAAAGAAGCAGCTTGCTGCTGCAAATCCCATGAGACAGCTGAAAAACTGAGTTCCCAAAGTATGACAGAGAGAAAAGTCAACCTCCAAACATACATCCCCACTGGGAAACATGAAAATCCAGATCACCAGAGAAAGATTTAACCTTATGTAGAGCTGAAATGGATTTAGGGAGCCAAGCAAAATATAAAAGTCGAAGAAGCAGTGGGAAGGGCCCTATAGGCACTCATGGTCCCCAGCTCCAGCCCAGGGAAGCCATTCCTGGCTTTATCTCACAGAGGTCCCTGGGGAAGGGAAGGTAGCCAGCAAGAATTGTGGAGAGGCCACAGAATGAAAAAAGCTTCTAGCTGAACTCTGTAATAATTTCAACCGAGCATGAATTTTCCTGAGCAGAAACCTGGTAGGGGGAAGTGATCAGAAAGCTCAGATACGAGCATAGAAGCCATAGCTGACTAGGTGAGCAGGCAGGCAAGGAGGGGTAAGGCCTGAGCCCTGCATGCTTTCTCACTGGGGAGACTTGTAGCCTGGGGCAAGATCTCAGCCCTGCTCACCAGCTGCCTGGATATAAATGTGCAGTTGAGAGGTGGGGTAAAACAGGAATCAGATTGGCCTTGCTGGCTGCATGGAAGCTGGGTGAGGCCTGTCACTGCTGGCTTTCCCCCACTTCCCTGGCAACTGGTTTGATGCAGCAGACACAGCCATAATCCCCCTGGGAACATAACTTCATTGCCTGAGAATCACCACCCCTCCACCATCTCCCATAGTGGCTGCAGCAAGCCCCACCCAAGGAGAGTCTGAGCTCAGACTCACCTAACCTTGCCCCCACATGATGGTTTTTCTTTAACTGCCCTGGTCACCAAAGACAAAAGACATAAACTCCTGGGAAATCTATGGCACCACCCATCACCTGAAAAACGTGAGTACCCATCCTAGCCAATGTAGGGCAAGATTACATACCCTTCTACTACAGCAGAAGGCACTCTCTTCAAAGCACCACCTGCTGGAGGCCAGCCAACTCAAGCCATTACAGCAACTCATAACAGAACAATCCTGATCCAAAGAGGAGAAAACAACAGCTAATTCCATGTCCTACAACACCCTGGCTAACTAGAGGTCCTGAGTCTGTCCACGTGACAACTTCACTGCTAGCATAACCAGTATTTGAAAAAAAAACCAGCACACTAAACAAAACTATAAGCAAGGACTTCCACAGAGTCCACTTCACTCCCCTGCCACCTCCAGTGGAGCAGGTGCTGGAATCTATAACTGGGAGACCTGAAGATGGATCATATTACAGGACTCTTTGCAGACATTCCCCAGAAACAGCCTGGAGCCTGGCAGCCCCACTGGGAGGCTAGACTCGGAAGAACAATAAGAATCACTGAAGTCTGATTTGCAGGAAGCTGTATCCCTAGAGAAAGAAGGAGAGCACCACACCAAGGGATCACCCCGTGGGACAAAAGACTCTGAAGATCAGCCCTTGAGTTCCAAATCTTTCCACTGAAACAGTCTACCCAAATAAGAAGGAACCAGAAAAACAATTCTGGTAATACGACAAAACAGGGTTCTATAATATCACCAAAAGATCACACTAGCTCTCCAGCAATTGGCCCAAACTAAGAAGAACTCTCTGAATTGCAGATAAAGAATTCAGAAGGTTGATTATTAAGCTACTCAAGGAGGCACCAGACAAAGGTGAAAACCAGCTTAAAGAAATTAAAAAACAATACAAAATATAGATGAAAAAGTCTAGAGAGAAACAGAGATCATAAAAGACAAACACAAATTCTGGAAATGAAAGACACACTTAAAGAATTGCAAAATACACTGGAAAGTTTCAACAAAAGAATTGAACAAAGAGAAGAAAAAACTTCAGAGCGCAAAGAGAAGGCTTTCAAATTAAACCAATCTGACAAAGACATAGAAAAAAATTAAAAAATGAAGAAAGCCTTCAAAGAATTTGAGATTATGTCAAATGTCAAAACATAAGAATAACTTGTTTCTGAGGAAAAAAAATCTAAAAGTTTGGACAACTTATTTGAGGGAATAATCGAGAAAAACTTCCCTAGTCTTGCTACTGATCTAGACATCCGAATACAAGAAGCCAAGAACACATGGGAAATTCATCGCAAAAAGATCATCCCTAGGCATATAGTCATCAGGTTACCTAAAGTCAAGATGAAGGAAAGAATCTTAAGAGCAGTGAGGCAGAAGCACCACGTAAACTATAAAGAAAAACCTAGCAGATTAACAGCAGATTTCTCAGCAGAAACCCTGCAAGCCAGAGGGATTGGGGTCCTATCCTTAGCCACCTTAAACAAAATAATTGTCAGTAAAGAATTTTGTATCTGGCAAAACTAAGCTTCATAAATGAAGGAGAAATAAAGCCTTTTTCACAAAAACAAATGCTGAGGGAATTTGCCATTACCAAGCCAGCTCTACAAGAAATGTTAAAAGGAGCTCTATATCTTGAAACAAAACCTCAAAATACACGAAAATAAAATTTCCTTAAAGCATAAATCCCACAGGACATATTAAAAAATAACATAATGAAAAAGACCCAAGATGGCCGAATAGCAACAGCTCCAGTCTACAGCTCCCAGCATGAGTGACACACAAGACGGGTGATTTCTGCATTTCCAATAGAGGTACGGGGTTCATCTCACTGGGGAGTGTCAGAAAGTGGGTGCAGTGCACTGAGCGCTAGCCAAAGCAGGGCGAGGCATCGCCTCACCTGGGAAGTGCAAGGGGTCAGGAAATTCCGTTTCCTAGTCAAAGAAAGGGGTGACTGACGACAGCACCTGGAAAATCAGGGCACTCCCACCCTAATACTGCATTTTTCCAATGGTCTTAGCAAACGGCACACCAGGAGCTTATATCCTGTGCCTGGCTCAGAGGGTCCTATGCCCACAGAGCCTCCTTCATTGTTAGCACAGCAGTCTGAGATCAAACCGCAAGGCGGCAGGGGGAGGGGTGCCCGCCACTGCCTAGGTTTGAGTAGGTAAACAAAGCTGCCTGGAAGCTTGAACTGGGTGGAGCCCACCACAGCTCAAGGAGGCCTGCCTGCCTCTGTAGACTCCACCTCTGGGGGCAGGGCACAGCCAAACAAAAGGCAGCAGATTCCTCTGCAGACTTAAATGTCCCTGTCTGACAGCTTTGAAGAGAGTAGTGGTTCTCCCAGCACACAGGTGGAGATCTGAGAATGGACAGACTGCCTCCTCAAGTGGGTCCCTAATCCCCGAGTAGCCTAACCGGGAGGCACCCCCTAGTAGGGGCAGAATGACAACTCACATGGCCGGGTACCCCTCTGAGACAAAACATCCAGAGGAACGATCAGGCAGCAACATTTGCTGCTCACCAATATCTGCTGTTCTGCAGCCTCTGCTGCTGAAACCCAGGCAAACAGGGTCTAGAGTGGACCTCCAGAAAATTCCAACAGACCTGCAGATGAGGGTCCTCACTGTTAGAAGGAAAACTAACAAACAGAAAGCACATCCACACCAAAACCCCATCTGTACGTCACCACCATCAAAGACCAAAGGTGGATAAAACCACAAAGATGGGGAAAAAACAGAGCAGAAAAACTGGAAACTCTAAAAATCAGAGCACCTCTCCCCCTCCAAAGGAACACAGCTCCTCACCAGCAACAGAACAAAGCTGGATGGAGAATGACTTTGACAAGTTGAGAGAAGAAGACTTCAGACAATCAAACTACTCCGAGCTAAAGGAGGAAGTTCGAACCCATGGCAAAGAAGTTAGAAACCTTGAAACAAATTAGAGGAAAGGCTAACTACAATAACCAATGCAGAGAAGTCCTTAAAGGACCTGATGGAGCTGAAAACCAAGGCTCGAGAACTATGTGACAAATGCACAAGCCTCAGTAGCTGGTTTGATCAACTGGAAGAAAGGGTATCAGTGATGGAAGATCAAATGAATGAAATGAAGCCAGAAGAGAGGTTTAGAGGAAAAAACAATAAAAAGAAACGAACAAAGCCTCCAACAAATATGGGACTATGTGAAAAGACCAAATCTATGTCTGATCGGTGTACCTGAAAGTGACGGGGAGAATGGAACCAAGTTGGAAAATACACTGAAGGATAGTATCCAGGAGAACTTCCCCAATCTAGCAAGGCAGGCCAACATTCAAATTCAGGAAATACAGAGAACGCCACAAAGATACTCCTCGAGAAGAGCAACTCCAAGACACATAACTGTCAGATTCACCAAAGTTGAAATGAAGGAAAAAATGTTAAGGGCAGCCAGAGAGAAAGGTCGGGTTACCATCAAAGGGAAGCCCATCAGACTAACAGCTGATCTCTTGGCAGAAACTCTACAAGCCAGAAGAGAGTGGGGGCCAATATTCAACATTCTTAAAGAAAAGAATTTTTAACCCAGAATTTCATATCCAGCCAAACTAAGCTTCATAAGTGAAGGAGAAATAAAATCCTTTACAGACAAGCAAATGCTGAGAGATTTTGTCACTACCAGGCCTGCCCTAAAAGAGCTCCTGAAGGAAGCACTAAACATGGAAAGGAACAACCAGTACCAGCCACTGCAAAAACATGCCAAATTGTAAAGACCATCCAGGCTAGGAAAAAACTGCATCAATTAACAAGCAAAATAACCAGCTAACATCATAATGACAGGATCAAATTCACACATAACAACATTAACCTTAAATGTAAATGGGCTAAATGCTCCAATTAAAAGACACAGACTGGCAAATTGGATAAAGAGTCAAGACCCATCAGTGTGCTGTATTCAGGAAACCAATCTCATGTGCAGAGACACACATAGGCTCAAAATAAAGGGATGGAGGAAGATCTACCAAGCAAATGGAAAACAAAAAAAGGCAGGGGTTTCAATCCTAGTCTCTAATAAAACCAACAAAGATCAAAAGAGACAAAGAAGGCCATTACATAATGGTAAAGGAATCAATTCAACAAGAAGAGCTAACTATCCTAAATATATATGCACCCAATACAGGAGCACCCAGATTCATAAAGCAAGTTCTTAGAGACATAGAAAGAGACTTAGACTCCCACACAATAATAATGGGAGACACTGACACCCCACTGTCAACATTAGACAGATCAACGAGACAGAAAGTTAACAAGGATATCCAGGAATTGAACTCAGCTCTGCACCAAGAGGACCTAATAGACATCTACAGAACTCTCCACCCCAAATCAACAGAATATACATTCTTCTCAGCACCACACCGCACTTATTCCAGAATTGATCACATAGTTGGAAGTAAAGCACTCCTCAGCAAATGTAAAAGAAAAGAAATTATAACAAACTGTCTCTCAGACCACAGTGCAATCAAACTAGAATTCAGGATTAAGAAACTCACTCAAAACTGCTCAACTACATGGAAACTGAACAACCTGCTCCTGAGTCACTACTGGGTACATACAGAAATGAAGGCAGAAATAAAGATGTTCTTTTAAACCAATGAGAACAAAGACACAACATACCAGAATCTCTGGGAAACATTTAAAGCAGTGTGTAGGGGGAAACTGATAGCACTAAATGCCCACAAGAGAAAGCAGGAAAGATCAAAAATTGACACCCTAACATCACAATTAAAAGAACTAGAGAAGCAAGAGCAAACACATTTAAAAGCTAGCAGAAGGCAAGAAATAACGAAGATCACAGCAGAACTGAAAGAAATAGAGACACAAAACATCCTTCAAAAAATCAGTGAATCCAGGAGCTGGTTTTCTGAAAAGATCAACAAAATTGATAGACCGCTAGCAAGACTAATAAAGAAGAAAAGAGAGAAGAATCAAATAGATGCAATAAAAAATGATAAAGGGGGTATCACCACCGATCCCACAGAAATAAAAACTACCATCAGAGAATACTATAAACACCTCTATGCAAATAAACTAGAAAATCTAGAAGAAATAGATAAATTCCTCGACACATACACCCTCCCAAGACTAAACCAGGAAGAAGTTGAATCCCTGAATAGACCAATAACAGGCTCTGAAATTCAGCCAATAAGTAATAGCTTATCAACCAAAAAAAGTCCAGGACCAGATGGACTGACAGCTGAATTCTACCAGAGGTACAAGGAGGAGCTGGTACATTCCTTCTGAAACTATTCCAATCAACAGAAAAAGAGGGAATCCTCCCTAACTCATTTTATGAGGCCAGCATCATCCTGATACCAAAGCCTGGCAGAGACAAAACAAAAAAAGAGAATTTTAGACCAATATCCCTGATGAACGTCGATGCAAAAATCCTCAGTAAAATACTGGCAAACTGAATCCAGCAGCACATCAAAAAGCTTATCCACCATGATCAAGTGGGCTTCATTCCTGGGATGCAAGGCTGGTTCAACATACGCAAATCAATAAACTTAATTCAGCATATAAACAGAACCAATGATAAAAACCATATGATTATCTCAATAGAGGCAGAAAAGGCCTTTGACAAAATTCAACAACACTTCATGCTAAAAACTCTCAATAAATTAAGTATTGATGGGACGTATCTCAAAATAATAAGGGCTATCTATGACAAATCCACAGCCAATATCATACTGAATGGGCAAAAACTGGAAGCATCCCCTTTGAAAACTGGAATAAGACAGGGATGCCCTCTCTCACCACTCCTATTCAACATAGTGTTGGAAGTTCTGGCCAGGGCAATCAGGCAGGAGAAGGAAAAAAAGGGTATTCACAATTAGGAAAAGAAGAAGTCAAATTGTCCCTGTCTGCAGATGACAGGATTGTATATCTAGAAAACCCCATCATCTCAGCCCAAAATCCCCTTAAGCTGACAGGCAACTTCAGCAAAGTCTCAGGATACAAAATCAATGTGCAAAAATCACAAGCATTCTTATACACCAATAACAGACAAACAGAGAGCCAAATCATGAGTGAACTCCCATTCACAATGGCTTCAAAGAGAATAAAATACCTAGGAATCCAACTTACAAGGGACGTGAAGGACCTCTTCAAGGAGAACTACAAACCACTGCTCAATGAAATAAAAGAGGATACAAACAAATGGAAGAACATTCCATGCCCATGGGTAGGAAGAATCAATATCATGAAAATGGCCATACTGCCCAAGGTAATTTATAGATTCAATGCCATCCCCATCAAGCTACCAATGACTTTCTTCACAGAATTGGAAAAAACTACTTTAAAGTTCATATGGAACCAAAAAAAGAGCCCACATTGCCAAGTCAATCCTAAGCCAAAAGAACAAAGCTGGAGGCATCATGCTACCTGACTTCAAACTATACTACAAGGCTACAGTAATCAAAACAGCACGATACTGGTACCAAACAGAGATATAGACCAATGGAACAGTACACAGCCCTCAGAAATAATGCCACATATCTACAACCATCTGATCTTTGACAAACCTGACAAAAACAAGCAATGGGGAAAGGATTTCCTATTTAATAAATGGTGCTGGGAAAACTGGCTAGCCATATGGAGAAAGCTGAAAGTGGATCCCTTCTTACACCTTATACAAAAATTAATTCAAGATGGATTAAAGACTTACATGTTAGACCTAAAACCATAAAAACCCTAGAAGAAAACCTAGGCAATACCATTCAGGACCTAGGCATGGGCAAGGACCTCATGTCTAAAACACCAAAAGCAATGGCCACAAAAGCCAAAATTGACAAATGGGATCTAATTAAACTAAAGAGCTTCTGCACAGTAAAAGAAACTACCATCAGAGTGAACAGGCAACCTACAGAATGGGAGAAAATTTTTGGAATCTACTCATCTGACAAAGGGCTAATATCCAGAATCTATAATGAACTTAAACAAATTTTCAAGAAAAAAACAACCCCATCAAAAAATGGGTGAAGGATATGAACAGATACTTCTCAAAAGAAGACATTTATGCAGCCAAAAGACACATGAAAAAATGCTCATCATCACTGGCTATCAGAGAAATGCAAATCAAAACCAGAATGAGATACCATCTCACACCAGTTAGAATGGTGATCATTAAAAAGTCAGGAAACAACAGGTGCTGGAGAGGATGTGGAGAAATAGGAACACTTTGATACTGTTGGTGGAAGTGTAAACTAGTTCACCCATTGTGGAAGTCAGTGTGGCGATTCCTCAAGGATCTAGAACTGGGAATACCATTTGACCCAGCCATCCCATTACTGGGTATATAGGATTATAAATGATGCTGCTATAAAGTCACATGCACACATATGTTTATTGCGGCACTATTCACAACAGCAAAGACTTGGAACCAACCCAAATGTCCAACAGTGATAGACTGGATTAAGAAATTGTGGCACATATACACTATGGAATACTATGCAGCCAGAAAAAATGATGAGTTCTTGTCCTTTGTAGGGACATGGATGAAACTGTAAACCATCATTCTCAGCAAACTATCACAAGGACAAAAAACCAAACACCGCATGTTCTCACTCATAGGTGGGAATTGAACAATGAGAACACATGGACACAGGAAGGGGAACATCATACACCGGGGCCTGTTGTCAGGTGGGGGGAGGAGGGAGGGATAGCATTAGGAGACATACCTAATGTTAAATAACGATTTAATGGGTGCAGCACACCAACATGGCACATGTATACATATGTAACTAACCTGCACATTGTACACATGTACCATAAAACTTGAAGTATAATTAAAAAAGAAAAGAAAAACAAGGTATTCAGGTAACAACTAGTATAATGAATAGAACATTAGTTCACATCTCAATACTAAAGTTGAATATAAATGGCCCAAATAGTCTATTTGGAAGATACAGAACAGCAGAATGGATAAAAATCTACCACTCAAGTATCTCCTGTCTTCAAGAGTCTCACCTAAGACATATGGACTCACATAAACTTAAGGTAAAGGCATGGAAAAAGATATTCAATGCAAATGGAAACCAAAAGTGAACCAGAGTAGCTATTCTTATATCAGACAAAACAGACTTTAAAGGAACAAGTTTAAAAAAGACAAAGAGAGACATTATATAATGATGAAAAATTTAGGGCAATAGGAAAATGTAGCAATCCTAAATATATATGCACCTAACACTTGTGCTCCCAAATTTATGAAACAATAACTATTAGACCTAAGAAACAAGATAGATGGCAACACAGCAATAGTGGGGGACTTCAATACTCAACTTACAGCACTAGACTGGTCATCAAGACAGAAAGTCAACAAAGAAACAATGGATTTAAACTATATACCCTACATCAAATGGAATTAACAGACATTTACAGAATATTCTACCAAACTACTGCAGAATATACATTCTTTTCATCAGCACATGAAACATTTTGCAAGATAGATCATATGACAGGACACAAAAAAGTCTCAATAAATTTAAGAAAATTGAAATTATGTCAAGTACTCTCACAGACAACAGTGGAATAAAATTGGAAGTTGACTTCAAAAGGAATCTTCAAAACTATACAAATACATGGAAATTAAATAATCTGCTCCTGGATCAGCAATAAAATCAAGATGGAAAGGAAAAAATTGTTCGGACTGAATAATAATAGTGACACAACCTATTGTGTCTCTGGGATACAGCAAAAGCGGTGCTAAGAGGAAAGTTGTAACACTAAGCATCTACATCAAAAAGTCTGAAGAGTGTAAACAATCTAAGCTCACACCTCAAGAAACCTGAGAAACAAGAACAAACCAAATCAAACCAAGTGGAAAAAAAAAAGTAACAAAGATCAGAGCAGAACTAAATGAAATTGAAACAAAAAATACAAAAGAAATAAAATAAAAAGCTGGATATTTGAAAGATAAACAAAATCAATAGACCATAAGCGAGATTAACTAACATAAAAAGAGAGAAGTACAAATAAGCTCAATTAGAAACGAAATAGGAAATATTACAAGTGATAGCACAGAAATACAAAAGATCATTGAAGGCTACTATGAATACCTTCAAGACCACAAAGTAGAAAACCTAGAGGAGATGGATAAATTCCTAGAAATATTCAAGCTTCCTAGATTAAACCAGGAAGAAACAGAATCTCTGAACATCCCAATAACAAGTAGCAAGATAGAAAGAGTAATAAAAAAATGCTAACAAAAAGAAATCCAGGACCAGATAAATTCACAGCTGAATTCTATCAGACATTCAAAGAATTGGTACCACTTCTACTGAAACTATTCCAAAAGACAGAGACAAAGGGAATCCTCCCTAAATCATTCTATAAAGACAGTATCGCCCTAATACCAAAACCAGGAAAGGACATAACAAAAAAAGAAAACTACAGACCAATATCCCTGATGAATCGAGATGCAAAAATCCTCTACAAAATACTAGCTAACTGAATCCAATAGCATATCAAAAAGATAATTCAACATGATCAAGTGGTTTCCTACCAGGGATGAAGGGCTGGTTTAACATACACAAGTCAATAAATATGATACACCATATAAATAGAATTAAAACAATAATCATACGATTATCTGAATAGACACAGAAAAAGCATTTGATGAAATCCAGCATCCCTTTATGATTAAAATCCTCAGCAAAATCAGCATAGAAAGGACATACCTTATGGCAATGAAAGCCATCTATGACAAACATACAGCCAACATTATACTGAATGGGGAAAAGCTGAAAGCATTCTTCCTGAGAACTGGAAAAAGACAAGGATGCCCACTTTTTTTTTTTTTTTTTTTTGAGACAGTGTTTTGCTCTTGTTGCCAAGGCTGGAGTGCAATGGCGTGATCTCGGCTCACTGCAACCTCCGCCTCTCGGGTTCAAGCAATTCTCCTGCCTCAGCCTCCTGGGTAGCTGGGATTACAGGCATGCACCACCACGCCTGAATAATTTTGTATTTTTTGTAGAGACAGGGTTTTTCCATGTTGGTCAGGCTGGTCTCAAACTCCTGACCTCAGGTGACCCAGCTGCCTCAGCCTCCCAAAGTGCTGGGATTATAGGCGTGAGCCACTGTGCCTGGCCACCCACTTTTACCACTTTTAATCAACATAGGATCAGAAGTCCTAGCCAGAGTGATGAGACAAGAGAAAGAAATTGGTAAAGAGAAAAAAAAAATCCAAATCTGTAGAGAAATTCAAACTGTTGCTGTTCACCGATGATATGATCATACACCTAGAAAACCCTAAAGACTCACCCTAAAAGCTCCAGATCTGGTCAATGAATGCAGTAGTGTCTGGATATAAAATCAGTGTACATAAATCAGTAGCACTGCTATACACCAACAACACCCAAGATGAGAATCAAATCAAGAACTCAACCCCTTTTACAATAACTGAAAAAAACAACAACTTAGGAATATACCTAACCAAGGAGGTGAAAGACCTCTACAAGGAAAACTACATAACACTGCTGAAAGAAGTCATAGATGACACAAGCAAGTAGAAACACATCCCATGCTCATGGCTGGGTAGAATCAATATTGTGAAAATGACCATACTGACAAAAGCAATCTACAGATTCAATGCAATTCCCATTAAAATATCATCATCATTCTTCACAGAACTAGAAAAAAAAAATCCTGAAATTTGTATGAAACCAAAAAAGAGCGCACATAGCCAAAGAAAGACTAAGCAAAAAGAACAAATCTGGAGGTATCACATTACCCAATTTCTAAATATACTACCAGGCTATAGTCAACAAAACAGCATGGTACTTGTATAAAAACAGGCACACAGACCAATGGAACAGAATAGAGAACCCAGAAATAAAGCCAAATACTTAGAGCCAACTGATCTTTGAGGAAGAAAACAAAACACAAAATGGGGAAAGGACACCCGATTCAACAAATGGTGCTGGGATAGTTGGCAAGCCATATGCAGAAGAATGAAACTGAAGCCTCATCTCTCACCATATACAAAAATCAACTCAAGATGGATCAAAGACTTAAAGTAAGACCTGAAATCATAAAAATTCCAGAAAATAACATGGGAAAACTCTTCTAGACTTTGGTTTAGGCAAAGAGCTCATGACCCAGACCCAAAAGCAAATGCAACAAAAACAAAGATAAATAGATTGCACTTAAACTAAAAAGCTTCTGCACAGCAAAATCAATATTCAGCAAAGTAAACAGAAAATCCACAGAATGGGAGAAAACATTCTTAAACTATGCATCTGATACGGGACTAATATCCAGAATCTACAAGGAACTCAAACAAATCAAGAAAAAACAAATAATCCCATTAAAAAGTGAGCTAAAGACATGAATAGACAATTCTAAAAAGAAGATATACAAATGGCCAACAAACATGAAAAAATGCTCGATATCACTAATGATCAGGGAAATGCAAATCAAAACCACAATAAGATACTACCTTATTCCTGCAAGAATGGCCATAATTTAAAAATCAAAAAACAATAAACGTTGGCATGAATGTGGTAAAAAGGTAACACTTTTACACTGCTAACAGGAAGGTAAACTATTACAACCACTATGGAAAACATTACGGAGATTCCCTAAAGAACTGAAAGTAGATCTACCATTTGACTCAGCAATCCCACTACTATGTATCTTTGGTTTAAAATAAAAGAATAAAAGAAGTCATTATAAGAAAAATACATTTGCACATGTATGTTTATAGCAACACAATTCACAATTGCAAAAATATGAAACCAGCCTAAATGCTCATCAACCAATGAGTGGATAAAGAAAATGTGGTGTATACATACCATGGAATAGTACTTAGCCACTAAAAGGAATAAAATAATGGCATTTTGAGCAATCTGGATGGAGTTGGAGACCATTATTCTAAGTGAAGTGTCTCAGAAATAGAAAACCAAACATCATATGCTTTCAGTTATAAGTGGGAGCTAAGTTATGAGGATGCAATGCATAAGAATGGACTTTGGGGATTTACGGAAAGGATGGGAGTGGGGTGAGGGATAAAAGGCTACGCACTGGGTACAGTGTACAGTTTGGGTGTACAGTGTACAGATTACCAAAATCTCAGAAATCACAGCTAAAGTACTTATCCATGTAACCAAACACCACCTGCTCCCCCAAAACTATTGAAATAATAATAATAATAATAATAAATGGTTAAATAAATCTAGTACACCCATACTATGAAATACTCTGAGATCATTTTAAAATGAAATATATTTGTATATAGTAACATGGAAATACATTTATGATATAATATTAAGTAAAAAATGTAGTTTCAGAAAAATATGCACAGTATCACTCAATTAAAATAAACAACCAAGCCTATATAAATATACATATCTATACTTGTATGTTTCTATGTGAATGCAAAGAAAAATATCTCAAATACAAATAAAACTAAATATAGCAGTTGTCTATGAATAGTGATAGAGGAGGCAGCGTGAAGATAACTGGAAATTTTCATTTTCTAGATTTCTATATTGTTTGACTTTTCAATAAATATTTTTGTAACAAAAATATCTATATTTAAACATCTTTTAGGAGTGGGTTAGCATCTAAGGGAGGCTTTTATCTGATCTCTAAACCTTAATTATAAAGTAATTTTACAATAATAAATATAAAATAATATATTATTGAGAGCACTGAGATAACTAATTAAAACCCACCTGAAGATTTCCTATACAGTCTGGAGGTGAGTCTAAAAGATCATACTGTAGCCCAGACTTTTTACTCTCAGTGCCCTCTCACCTTCCTGATGTTTAATGTATTACCAATAAATTAAGGTTAGTATAATTGAGAATCTGACACAAAGCAGATCTTTCTTTTATTTTTAAACTTTTATTTTAGGTTTGGGGGCACATGTGAAGGTTTCTTATATAGGTAAACTTGTGTCAAAGGGGTTTGTTGTATAGATTATTTTGTCACCCAGGTATTATTAATCTTAGTACCCAATTGTTATTTTTTTTCTGTTCCTCTGCCTCCTCCCACTCTCCATCCTCAAGTAGAACCCAGTGTCTGTTGTTCTCTTCTTCATGGTTCATGAGTTCTCATCATTTAACTCTCACTTATAAGTGAGAACATGTGGTATTTTGTTTTCTGTTCGGTAAAGATAATAGCCTCCAGCCTCATCCACGTTCCCACAAAAGACATGATCTCATTCTTTTCTATAGCTGCACAGTGCTTCATGGTGTGTATGTACCAGATTTTCTTTATCCAGTCTGTCATTGATGGGCATTTAGGTTGATTCCACATCTTTGCTATTGTGAATGGTGCTGCAATGATCACTTGCCTGCATGTGTCTTTATGGTAAAATGATTTATATTACTCGGGGAATATACATCCAGTAATGGGATTGCTGGGTCGAATGGTATTTCTGTTTTTAGGTCTTTGAGGAATCACCACGCTGTCCTCCCCAATTGTTGAACTAATGTGCACTCCCACCAACAGTGTGTAAGTGTTCCCTTTTCTCCACAATCTCACCAGCATCTATTATTTTTTGACTTTTTAATAGTAGCCATTCTGAGATGGTATCTCATTGTGGTTTTGATTTGCAGTTCTGTAGTGATCAGTGATATTGAGCTTTTATTCACATTTGTTGGCCACATGTATGTTTTCTTTTGAAAATTGTCTGTTCATGCCCTTTGCCCACTTTTTAATGGGATTATTTGATGTTCTCTTATAAATTTGTTTAAGTTCTTTACAGCTGCTGGATATTAGACTTTTTTCAAGTGCATAGTTTGCAAAATTTTTCTTCCATTCTGTAGGTTGTCTCCCATTCTGTAGGTTGTTTACTCTGTTGATAGTTTCTTTTGCTGTGCAGAAGCTCTTCAGTTTAATTAGATCCCATTTGCCAATTTTTGCTTTTGTTAGAAGCTGATATTTCTACACTTTGGATTTTCAAATGGAAACCTAATATTCTTGTATCAGTTTGCTAGGGCTGCCATAATAAAGTAACATAGACTGGGTCTCTAAATGGCAGAAATTTATTGTCTCACAATTCTGGAGGTTAGAAGTCCAAGATAAAAGTGTCAGCAGGATTGACCACTTTGAAGGCCTCTCTCCTTGGCATGTAGATAGTCATCTTCTTCCTGTGTCTTCACATGTCTTCCTTCTGTACCTATCTGTGTCCAGATTTCCTTTCCCTATAAGGACATCAGACTGGATTACGGCCCACCCTAGTTCACCTCATTTTAACTTAACTACCTCTTTAAAGACCTTATACAAATAGTCACATTCTGAAGTACTGAAAGTAAGGGCTTAAACAGACGAATTTTGAGAGGACACAAGTTGACCCATAACAGTTCTGTTATTTAGAAATTATATCTGTTTCTGAAAAGGTAAATAATTACAACCATTTTATGAATGAAATCAGAAAATTTAGTATGCAAACCATTTAAAATGCAAATTAATTATTAGATGAGTTGAACTTTTGTTTAAAATGACTAATGGACCTTTTTTCAGAAGAGCAACTGTGGGCAATGCATTATTTTAATTATATGTGCATCATCTGATGGATCATGCCTAAAGTTCATATCATTCCTAAATTTATCTCTTAATCATCACCTCATCCCTGGACTCTACTAAATCCCTAAGCTCCAGATCATCCCAGATTTTTACTTCAAGGGTAGAAGAGGGAAGATTTCCCAGTCATGATCTTCAAAATATGGATAGTATGATGCTGAACGAAATCATCTATGCAATATATTTATGAAATCAAAATAAATACATTATCATGTTTTTAAAAGTATGATCTATGGGAAAACATATGAACTCACATATTTAAAAAAGATCTAGTATTTGATGGCACAACAGGGTGACAACAGTCAACAATATTTTATTGTATATTTAAAAATAACTAAATGGTGTAACTGGAATATTTATAATACAGAGAAATAATAAATGTTTGAAGTGATGGATATCCCATTTACCCTGATGTGATTATTACACATTGTATGCCCATATCAAAATATCTCATGTACCCCCTAAATATATACACCTACTATCTATCCACAAAAATTAAAAAATAAAAAAAGAGTATCTGAATCCTGCAAAACCAAGGCAGATATTATATATATATAATATTCAGGATTGTGATTCAGATGACCTGAGCTTTAGTCCTTTCTGTGCAGTAGAATCAGCATAACTAGGTCAATATATTTTACTTCTTTGGTTCTCAATTGTTTTCCCTATAAAATACAAATGTATGGATTTTGACAATCTATTCACAAAAGTAGTCATAAGGAATTATAATTCTGAAATATGTTATGCTTCTTAGAAGAAAGATCTTTCAGATCCTCTCCAATGTTAATAACAATAAAAATCATAATCATGATACTATTAACTATTATTTTGTATTTATCATGTGTCAGGCACTATACCAAGAGACTTACATACATAATCTCATTAGTGCTCAAAATAACCATGAAAGATCACAGAGGAAGAAATTGAAATTTAGAGAAGTTCCCCAAGATCACATATATAGTAAGCGGCAAAGTCAATACTTGATCCGAGGTAGATCTAACACCAAAGTCTGGTTATTTGCTACTGATATAACGCTTTTTAACAGTGCATTAGAGAGTGAAATTTATCAGGAATTGTATTAGTTTCCTAGGGCTGTGGTAATAAATGACCACAAGCTGGGTGGCTTAAAACAATAGAAATTTATTCTCTCAGAGTTCTGGAAGCTAGAAGTCTGAAATCAAGGTGTAGGCAGGGCCATACTCTTGCTGAAATGCCCAGGGGAGTATCTTTCTTTGCCTCTTCCTAGTTTCTGGAGGTTGCTGGCAATCCATAGTGTTACTTGGCTTGTGGCAGCATAACTCCAGCCTCTGTCTCCATTTTCATATGGCTGTCCTCTCTCTGTATGTGTCTGTGTATCCAAATTTCCCTCTTCATATAAGGATACGAATTACTGTATTAGGGCTCATTTGAATCCAGTATGGCCTCATCTTAACTTGATTATATCTGAAAAGACCATCTTTCCAAATAAGGTCACATTTACAAGTTCCAGGTGGATGTGAATTTTAGGGAGACACTCTACAACCCAGTACAGGAATCATTATAAGTAGATAAGAAATGGGAAAACTTTTGCAGTATGTTTGACTATGGTTTTCTTAAGCTTTGGAGACTGAAAGGTTATGTGATTTGAGGCTTTAATTTCACTGCTTTTTGTTTTCTTTGCCAATGCCAAATAATGTTCCTACTGGCAGCCATATACTGTATTGTGTTTTACTTTAATAGTGCAGTATAATTTGAAACCTATTACATAGAATTGTGAAAATATAATTTGAAGATGAGCAACTGTGGGCAATGCATTATTCTTGATTATATGTGAATCGTCTGATGGATCACGCCTAATGTTCATCTCATTCCTAAATTCATCTCTTAATCATCACCCCATCCCTGGACTCTACTAAATTCCTAAGCTCCAGATCATCCCAGATCTGTCACAGATCCACAGGATTAGAAGGGACCCCAGATAGTCATTAGACTATGAGTCTGTTTCTAGTCAAGTCTCACTGGCTTATGCCATTATTCCTGTTATGGTACAGTATCATCTAAGCCTCTACTCAATTTGTCTTAAAAATTTATTGTGGAAAATATTTATATATAATTATTTAATATTTTATTCAGAAGATGATCTCTGACCTTAAGCGTCATGCATAAGAATAAGAGGCAACTCAAGACTTGCTCTAATGTTGTAATAATGGTAGGAAACATGTACTGAATCACCAGTACATTCTGTTTACCACTGTTCTAAGTGCTCTACATACATTTACTCATTATATTTTGACACTCCTATGTAACAGGTAGTATTATCATTTTTATTCTATACATGAATAAAATGAACACAAAGAGGTAAAATAATTTACTAGGAAATAGCAGAGCCAGGATTTGAATTCAGACAGTCTAGCTACAGAACTCACACTTTTGTATACTATGGTCTACTGTCGTCCAACCACTCTGCTCTCTTGCCTCTACAGCCAATGCCTCTGTTGAATGAATAACAGCAAACTAGAGCTTTAAAACAGCATAATATGAATGCTAGGTAGGTTAACGAATTATAACAATTAATTCCCCTGAAGTGAGAGTTAAAACTGGCTGTATAAAGTGGCTACATAAACACTCATGGTTATTACTGATAAAATAATGTAAAGCTAAAGGTTTATTAAGACTAATGATTAGTTTACACTTTTTTAAATGGAAAATGCCACAATCTCTTTAGAAACGTAGTATATTTTGCAGGTCAAGCCAAGATGGTGGTGAGGAGCAGAGAGGAGCACAACGAATATACTGGAACTGTGATGGTGAAGGACTTAACCTTTAAAGTCTCTTCTGGGGCCTTTACTCCATGCCTTAAAGAGGAGATTGACTGGGCAGAAAGGCAACATACCTAGGACAACAGTGTTGAACAAAGAGACAGCCTAGGGTCACTATGTCAGACAGAGTGCTTAACTGTGTCCTTCTCTGTCATAAATCCTGATAATTTCCAATTCTTGCCCTACAGCCAAAGGGGACACTGAAAATGTTTTTCTCTATCTCTGGGTAAGCTTCCTGAAAACCATCATTCTAAACTTTCTCCTCACCCAAGTGTATTCCCGGGAAAATTGCTCAGTCTATAGGCTTTTATGTTATTTACTTTTAGATGAAAAAAAGGACACGGTCCTGATCAATACAATCTTACCTTTTTCTGCTGGGCTCAAAACAGTCACTGTGAAGGGACAGGAGAAAGAGAGAGAAAGAGTGAGAGACAGACAGACAGAGATGGATGAGAGAGAGAGAGAGAGAGAGAGAGAAATTAGTTACATTTAAAAAGTCTTGTCTAACTCATTTTCCACAGCATCATTTGAGTAATTAATATAATAGTACTTTAGGAAACCACTAGCCAAAGATGAGGGAAGGCAAGGGTGATTACATTCCATCCTTTGCTATCTTCCTTTGTCTTAAACCTTCAGCAAGACTTTCAATCATGAGAAGCTGCTTAATCAAGATGATTTTCAATGTTTCTTTCTCCATTGGGCTCTAATTACCCGGGTAGAGATCCAGCAATAAAAGGCCTATGTAAACATGCTTTCTTTTATTATTATTATTACTATTATTATTATTATTATTATTATACTTTAAGTTTTAGGGTACATGTGCACAACATGCAGGTTTGTTACATATGTATATATGTGCCATGTTGGTAAACAAACAAAACAAACAAAAGATGGTTTTCATACAAAATGATCAACAGTTAAGAATCAAAAAATAGGGAAAAAGTCCAAACAGAGAATGAGACTATGTTCTAAGGGCTATTGCTTCAGGCTTTTCATCAGTCATACTTTCTTTTTTTCTTCACATATAGGTCTATTTTATTGAGTCTTAAAAATTTTCCTTTTCATGATTATTTGAATGGATTTGTTACTATGGTTACATTTCACCTGTGTTAAAAATCTAACCAGACAATGTTTTTCTTTTTTCTAATGAGTCTGCTTGAAGATTGATACCAACTCCTTGTTGTTGTTGCCTTCCAGTTAAACAAACAATACTGGTTAAGAATGCTTGAAAGAGGCGCATACTCTACTTTCCCAATACAGATGGAAGTCGAAATGAAGCATTGATCAGTCAACCTGGGACTTCATGATTTTGTACGTACATGCTGCATGACTGCATTGGTTCCACTAGGCCCTGAATCGGACTGGTAACATTTCTTTTTAAAAAAACTTTAAAATGAAGTGAGAGAGAAAGCAGAGTTTCTTGGAGACCAATATTAATAAGGAGGAGCTGATAAATTGCTGTTTGGTATGTTTGCTATCCCTGGCTGAATACTTGCAGCTAAACAAGAAGTGGAGGTCCTAACTCCCATTTGCTTGGCTACTTGCTAAAGTACTGTGGGTGAGGGAAAATTACTTAGTACTTGTAGACAGTGAGACGAGACGTGTATAAAGAAGGAGTGGGAGCCGGTGAATTCTCCAGGTGGGGAACACCTATCTGTAAATAACTGCAGAACTTTTAAGTGCAAACGAGATTGGTTTATATGACCCAAGAGCAGAGGGCAGAAATAGAACCAATAGGTTAAAGCTGCAGGTTAACACATTTTAGCTCAGTATTAGAAAAAATAATGACAATGATAATGACGACGACAATGACTAGCAGCCTTGGGAAAAAGTGTTTCCCATTACATACACTTGGAAATGATGTAGAGGACATTCAGACATTAGTTTGGCAGTGGAATTGACTTGTAAAGTCTTTATTACCTCTTAAATTGTGTAGGAAGTAAGTCCAAGGGAAATTTTTTTTTTTTTTTTTGCAAACTTCCCTTTTGGAAATTACATACTTTTGAGGACAAAAGGACATCTATTCTAAAAGATGTGGCACTTATCTTGGTACTTCTGCCTTTCCTGTATTTTTCTAATAATGCCTTTTGCACTATTAAAGAAAGAGGCTAGAATATTTCAGTCATATTTAAAATGAAAATGTTACAAGAGTCACAACAAACTTTTACAAAATGAATCTGTTATCACAAATCTCATGGGTAAGTGTACATTTAGCCATTCTATGGGTAACTTGGCGTGCAGATTTTAGAGTGATGTGCTGATACATGTAATTATATACCTTCTCTGTCTCTTTAAGTTTCATTCACTACTAGGGGGTAAATTATTGGAGTTATCATCAAATAGCTTTTTGCACTGTCTCTCCTTTTTTTCTTTCATTATTTATTGACTCTTTGCAAGTAGATATGGAGAAAAATTAAGGAAGGATGGTGTATATGGAATAGTTTTTCATCACAGACAACGAGTGTTAAAAGCAAAGCATAGTTTATAATTTCCTTTAAATAAATGCATATTGTAGGGTTCACAAAAGTATACAAGTAGAAAAAGCCTAATTTGGGGCTAGATGGAAATAGTCAAAAATTGTAGAAAGGACACTGAAGAAACTCTACAGCAGTGCAATCCAATAGAAATGATGTGAGCCAGGTAGTTTAAATTTTCTAGTAGGAACATTTTTTAAAAAGTTAAAGAATGCCAAGTGAACTTAATTTAAAAAATATATTTTACCAATATATCAAAATATTTTCATTTGAACATGTTTTTTTAAATTATACTTTAAGTTCTAGGGTACATGTGCACAACATGCAGGTTCATTGCATATGTATACATGTGCCATGTTGGTGTGGTGCACCCATTAACTCGTCATTTACATTAGGTATATCTCCTAATGCTATCCCTCCCCACTCCCCCCACCCCATGACAGGCCCCGGTGTCTGATGTTCCCCTTCCTGTGTCCATGTGTTCTCATTGTTCAATTCCCACCTATGAGTGAGAACATGCGGTGTTTGGTTTTTTGTCCTTGAGATAGTTTGCTGAGAATGATGGTTTCCAGCTTCATCCATGTCCCTACAAAGGACATGAACTCATCCTTTTTTATGGCTGCATAGTATCCCATGGTGTATATGTGCCACATTTTCTTAATCCAGTCTATCATTGATGGACATTTGGGTTGGTTCCAAGTCTTTGCTGTTGTGAATAGTGCCGCAATAAACATATGTGTGCATGTGTCTTTATAGCAGCATGATTTATAATCCTTTGGGTATATATCCAGTAATGGGATGGCTGGGTCAAATGGTATTTCTAGTTCTAGATCCTTGAGCAATTGCCACACTGTCTTCCACAATGGGTGAACTAGTTTACACTTCCACCAACAGTGTAAAAGTGTTCCTATTTCTCCACATCCTCTCCAGCACCTGTTGTTTCCTGGCTTTTTAATGAATGCCATTCTAACTGGTGTGAGATGGTATCTCATTGTGGTTTTGATTTGCATTTCTCTGATGGTCAGTGATGAGGAGCATTTTTTCATGTGTCTTTTGGCTGCATAAATGTCTTCTTTTGAGAAGTGTCTGTTCATATCCTTCGCCCACTTTTTGATGGGGTTGTTTGTTTTTTTCTTGTAAATTTGTTTGAGTTCTTTGTAGATTCTGGATATTAGACCTAAAACCATAAAACCCTAGAAGAAAACCTAGGCAATACCATTCAGGACATAGGCATGGGCAAGGACTTTATGTCTAAAACACCAAAAGCAATGGCAACAAAAGCCAAAATTGACAAATGGGATCTAATTAAACTAAAGAGCTTCTGCACAGCAAAAGAAACTACCATCAGAGTGAACAGGCAACCTACAGAATGGGAGAAAATTTTTGCAATCTACCCATCTGACAAAGGGCTAATATCCAGAATCTACAACATGTTATCCACATAAAAATTATTGTGATAGTTTATATTCTTTTTTTCACTAAGTTTTGGAATGCTGGTGAATATTTTATGCTTCCAGAACATCTGAATCCAGATGACACATTTCAAGTGTTTAATAGCCACATGTGGCCAGTGGCTACAGAATTAGTGGAGTTCAAAAGGGACTTGTGAAAGGAGAGTAGGAAGTTTGAAAATATCCAGTGAGATGAGCTCTTACTTACAACATGAAGTTCTTTTTTAAAGAATGACATGTTTGGGAAGGGAGTTTATTATAATGATGTACAGCATGTACTTTGGCATGTATTCATATTTTGGCTCTTGACACTTATTCTGTGAACTTGGTTAATTAATCACTGTGTGCCTCAGTTTCCTCATCTGTAAAACAAAGATAAAATTGGTTATGTTATCAGATTGTTACAAGGATTAAGTAATAACATATGTGTAAAGCACTTGGGTGCTTTGCACATAAGTACTTAATTATTGTTAGCAATCATTGTTAAAAATTTATGATCATTTTTCTACAAACATAAATTGTTTAGTCAGGTTACACTTTACAATAAGTTTAGGACAAAACAAGTCTGATTTTTAAAAAATGTTATGGTTCCCAGAGTTACATATGATGGTATTAAAATAATTTATTCAGTGTCAAAATGAATAACTTTGATTCCCCCCACTTTTTCTCTTAGATGTTTCTTAGATTCTAGGTTAGGAGAGGGTAGAGTTTGAAATAGGGAACTGAGACACATTTCTGAGTGTTTTCTGTTGAAAGTAAGCTAATCAGGTCAGTCTTTATTTACTTGTTTGAAAAAGTTACTCACACCAGCCATTCATTTACTTTTAAGGCAGTCCCTCTCAAACCTGGATGATCGTAATACTTACTTAGGAAGCATAATAAAAATATAGATTCCAGGGCTCTCTTCACATAGCAAATCTTTGGGTGGAGGTGCAGAAATTTGTATTTGAAAACCTCAGCAGGTGATTCTGAGTTAGGTTTTAAAACCATTGGAGTTATATTAGGAGTTTGTTACAAGTTACTAGTCAGGTGTGATACATTTAACTGTTTGTCATATGAATGACATAAAACTGTTTTAGATGTGGTAATACCATGATTCCTATAGGCGTGAATGGAAAGTTTTACCTCTATAGAAACTTGGTTTCTAGAAAATGTTTCTTCTGTTTTTTTTTTTTTTTCTGTCTGATCAGTTTCTATTTCTTCTTTGGAGAATTTCTACCTTTCGAGTAGAAGCATATCACAGCTATTTTTATTTTTTAATCTCAGAATGGATACTATTGGGCACCAAAACTGAGAGTACTCCAGACTTATATGCCTCCTCAAAAGCAACTAATGAGCTGGCAAAAACTGTCAAAATAAACTTTTGCAGAACTCTGGAATCTAGTTACAATAAATTGTTACAATAACCAGAGAGGAAGACTTGGTGAAGAAAAGAACTGATGCTTTGTAGTAAGAGGATACCGTGACATTATAAAGTGGCTGCCTACCATCCTCTACATCCCAGATCAGCAGAGGCTGTGAGGACAGCCGCCTACACTCTACTATATACAATAATAGAGCCTACACTATAATATACAGCCTATATCCTAACATACTAATATACACATAATGGGGCTTCCAAAGTGAGAGGAAAGAGAGGAAGAACAGAAAGAGTATTTGAAAAAATGATGGCTAAAAAACTTCATATATTTGGTAAAAAATATGAATCTAAACATCCAAGAAGTGCAATGAACTCCAAATAGAATAAACTAAAAGATATCCACAATCAGACACATTATAGTCAAATTGCCAAAAAATAAAGAGAAAATCTTGAAAGCCGGAAAAGTGACTTTTTACATACAAAAAAACAATAAGACTAACAGCTGATTTCTCTTAAGAACCCACAGAGGCTAGAAGGCAGTGAAATGTCATATTTAAATTGCTGAAAGAAAAAGAAAAACATCTGTTAACACATATCCAGAATTCTATGTCCAGCAACACTACACTTCAAAGAATGAAAGCAAAAACAAGACATTCCCAGATAAACAAAAACTGAGGGAGCTGATCACTAGTAGAACTGCCCTTCAAGAAACGCCAAAGGGCGTTCTTTAGAAAAACTGAAAAGGCACTCATTGTAACCCAAGCTATACAAAAAAACAAGAACACTGGTAAAGTTAACTACATAGGTAGCTACGAAAGCAAGTAACATTGTGTTTTAGGTTTTTTTTAAACTCTTTTTACTATCTAATTTAAAGGAAAAAATGCACAAAACAACAATGATAAATCTACATTAAGGAGTATACAATGTATAAAGATGTAATTTGTGATAATAACAGCATAAAGGTGGCAACAGAGCTGTAAAGGGCTGGGTTTTATATACTACTAAATTAAGCTGGTATTCAACAGGCTCATTCCAAGATAGCTGAATAGGAACAGCTCCAGTCTACAGCTCCCAGCGTGAGCAACACAGAAGATGGGTGACTTCTGCATTTCCAACTGAGGTACCAGGTTCATCTCACTGGGACTAGTTGGACAGTGGGTGCAGCCCACGGAATGTGAGCCGAAGCAGGGAGGGGCATCACCTCACCCAGGAAGCACAAGGGGTCCAGGAATTCCCTTTCCTAGCCAAGGGAAGCTATGACAGATTGTACGTGGAAAATCGGGACACTTCCGCCCTAATACTGTGCTTTTCCAATGGTCTTAGCAAACGGAACACCAGGAGATTATATCCCATGCCAGGCTCGGTGGGTCCCACGCCCATGGAGCGTTGCTCACTGCTAGTACAGCAGTCAGAGATCTAATTGCGAGGCAGCAGCAAGACTAATAAAGAAGAAAAGAGAGAAGATTCAAATAGATGCAATAAAAAAAGATAAAGGGGATATCACCACCAATCCCACAGAAATACAAACTACCATCAGAGAATACTATAAACACCTCTATGCAAATAAACTAGAAAATTTGGAAGAAATGGATAAATTCCTGGACACATACACCCTCCCAAGACTAAATCAGGAAGAAGTTGAATTCCTGAATAGACCAATAACAGGCTCTGAAACTGAGGCAATAATTAATAGTCTACCAACCAAAAAAAGTCCAGGACCAGATGGATTCATACCCGAATTCTACCAGAGGTACAAAGTGGAGTTGGTACCATTTCTTCTGAAACTACTCCAAAAAATAGTAAAAGAGGAAATCCTCCGTAACTCATTTTATGAGGCCAACATCATCCTGATACCAAGGCCTGGCAGAGACACAACAAAGGAAAAAAAAAGAGAGAGAATTTTAGACCAATATCCCTGATGAACATTGATGCAAAAATCCTCAATAAAATACTGGCAAATTGAATCTAGCAGCACATCAAAAAGCTTATCCACCAAGATCCAGTTGGCTTCATCCCTGGGATGCAAGGCTGGTTCAACATATGCAAATCAATAAACGTAGTCCATCATATAAACAGAACCAAAGACAAAAACCACATGATTATCTCAATAACACAGAAAAGGCCTTTGAAAAAATTCAACAGCCTTTCATTCTAAAAACTCTCAATAAACTAGGTATTGATGGAACGTATCTCAAAATAGTAAGAGCTATTTATGACAAACCCACAGCCAATATCATACCGAATGGGTGAAAACTGGAAGCATTCCCTTTGAAAACTGGCACAAGACAGGGATGCCCTCTCTCACCACTCCTATTCAACATCATATTGGAAGTTCTGGCCAGGGCAATCAGGCAGGAGAAAGAAATAAAGGGTATTCAATTAGGAAAAGAAGAAGTCACATTGTCCCTGTTTGCAGATGATATGATTGTATATTTAGAAAACACCATCATCTCAGCCCAAAATCTCCTTAAGCTGATAAGCAACTTCAGCAAAGTTTAAGGATACAAAATCAATGTACAAAAATCACAAGCATTCTTATACACCAATAACAGACAAACAGAGAGCCAAATCATGAGTGAACTCCCATTCACAATGGCTTCAAAGAGAATAAAATACCTAGGAATCCAACTTACAAGGGATACGAAGGACTTCTTCAAGGAGAACTACAAACCACTGCTCAATGAAATAAAAGAGGATACAAACAAATGGAAGAACATTCCATGCTCATGAATAGGAAGAATCAATATCGTGAAAATGGCCATACTACCCAAGGTAATTTATACATTCAGTGCCATCCCCATCAAGCTACCAATGACTTTCTTCACAGAATTGGAAAAGACTACTTTAAAGTTCATGTGGAACCAAAAAAGAGCCCGCATTGCCAAGACAATCCTAAGCCAAAAGAACAAAGCTGGAGGCATCACACTACCTGACTTCAAACTATACTACAAGGCTACAGTAACCAAAACAGCATGGTACTGGTACCAAAACAGAGATATAGACCAATGGAACAGAACAGAGGCCTCAGAAATAATACCACACATCTACAACCATCTGACCTTTGTCAAACCTGACAAAAACAAGCAATGGGGAAAGGATTCCCTATTTAATAAATGGTGCTGGGAAAACTGGCTAGCCATATGTAGAAAGCTGAAACTGGATCCCTTCCTTACATCTTGTACAAAAATTATTTCAAGATGGGTTAAAGACTTAAATGTTAGACCTAAAACCTTAAAAACCCTACAAGAAAACCTAGGCAATACCATTCAGGACATAGGCATGGGCAAGGACCTCATGACTAAAACACCAAAAGTAATGGCAACAAAAGCCAAAATAGACAAATGGGATCTAATTAAACCAAAGATCTTCTGCACAGCAAAAGAAACTACCATCAGAGTGAACAGGCAACCTACAGAATGGGAGAAAATTTTTACAATCTACACATCTGACAAAGGGCTAATATCCAGAATCTACAAAGAACTCAAACAAATTTACAAGAAAAAATCAAACAACTCCATCAAAAAGCGGGCTAAGGATATGAACAGACATTTCTCAAAAGAAGACATTTATGCAGCCAAAACATACATGAAAAAAAGCTCATCATCACTGGCCATCAGAGAAATGCAAATCAAAACCAGTGAGATACCATCTCACACCAGTTAGAATGGCGATCATTCAAAAGTCAGGAAACAACAGGTGCTGGAGAAGATGTGAAGAAACAGGAATACTTTTATACTGTTGGTGGGAGTGTAAACTAGTTCAACCATTGTGGATGTCAGTGTGGTGATTCCTCAAGGATCTAGAACTAGAAATACCATTTGACCCAGAGATCCCATTACTGGGTATATACCCAAAGGATTATAAATCATGTTACTATAAAGACATATGCACACATATGTTTATTGCGGCACTATTCACAATAGCAAAAACTTGGATCCAACCCAAATGCCCATCAATGATAGACTGGATTAAGAAAATGTGGCACATATACACCATGGAATACTATACAGCCATAAAAAAGGATGAGTTCATGTCCTTTGTGGGACATGGATGAAGGTGGAAACCATCATTCTCAGCAAACTATCACAAGGACAGAAAACCAAACACTGCATGTTCTCAGTCATACGTGGGAATTGAACAATGAGAACACTTGGACACATGGTGAGGAACGTCACACATGGGCACCTGTCGTGTGGTGGGGGGAGGGTGGAGGGATAGCATTAGGAGAAATACCTAATGTAAACGACAAGTTAATGGGTGCAGCACACCAAAATGGCACATGTATACATATGTAACAAACCTGTACGTTGTGCACATGTACCCTAGAACTTAAAGTATAATAAAAAAAAGTTGGTATTCAATAATAGACAAGCCGAAACCGAAATCAGGAAAGTAATTCCATTCACAACTGCCACATAAACAATAAAATACCTAAGAATACAGCTACACAAGGAAGTGAAAGATCTCTACAAAGAGAATTACGAAACACTGTTCAGAGAAATCAGAGATGAGACAAACAAATGGAAAAACATCCCATACTCATGGACAGGAAGAATCAATATCATTAAAGTGGCCATATTTCCCAAAGCAACTTAGAAATTCAATGCTATTCTTATCAAACTATCAATGACATTCTTCACAGAACTACAAAAAAAAACTATTTTAAAATTCATATGGAAGCAAAAAAGAGCCTGAATAGCCAGGGCAATCCCAAGGAAAAAGCGCAAAGCTAGATGCATCATGTTAGCTGACTTCAAACTATACTACCGGGCTACAGTAACCAAAAAAACATGGTACTGGTACAAAAACAGACATATAAACCAAAGGAACAGAATAGAGAGCCCAGAAATAAGGCTGCACACCTATGCCCATCTGATCTTTGACAAAGCTGAAAAAAGCAAGCCATGGGGAAAGGACTCCTTAGTCAATAAATGTTGCTGGGATAACTTACTAGCCATATGCAGAAGATTGAAACTGGACCCCTTCATTACACCATATACAATAATCACCTCAAGATTGATTAAAGACTTAAATGTAAAACCCAAAACTATAAAAACCATGGACAACAACATAGGCAATACCATCCTGCACATAGGAACAGGCGAAAGAGTTCTTGACAAAGATGCCAAAAGCAATCACAACAAAAGCAAAAATTGATGAATGGGATCTAATTAAACTTAAGAGCTTCTGTACAGCAAAAGAAACTATCAACAGAGTAAACAACCTACAGAATGGGAGACAACCTACAGAATGGAAGAAAAATTTTGCAAACTATGCATCTGAAAAAAGTCTAATATCCAGCAGCTATAAGGAACTTAAACAAATTTATGAGACAACATCAACCCCATCGAAATGTGGGCAAAGGACATGAACACTTTGCAAAAGAAGACATACATGTGGCCAATATGCATATGAATAAAAGCTCAATATCACTGATCATTATAGAAATGCAAATCAAAACCATAATGAGATACTATCTCAGAATGGCTATTAAAAAGTTAAAAAATAACAGATGCTGGTGAGGTTGTGGAGTAAAGGGTACACTTGTACATTGCTGGTAGGAGTGTTAATTAGTTCAACAATTGTGGAAGACAGTGTGGTGATTCCACAAAGACATAAAAACAGAAATACCATTTGACCCAGCAATCCCATTACTGGGCATATACCCAAAGGAATATAAATCATTTTACCATAAAGACACATGGAGGCAAATGTTCATTGCAGCACTATTCAGAATAGCAAAGACATGGAATCAATCTAAATGCCCATCAGCAGCTGATGCGTTAAAGAAAATGTGGTACATATACACCATGGATTATTATGCAGCCATAGAAAAGAATGGGATTCTGTCTTTTGTGGGAACATAGATGGAACTGGAGGCCATTATCCTAGCAAACTAATGTAGGAACAGAAAACCAAATATCACATGTTCTCACTTATAAATGACGAGAACTCTTCAACACAAAGAAGGGAACAACAGACACTGGGGTCTATTTGAAGGTGAAGGGTAGGAAGAGGGAGAGGAACAGAAAAAATAATTATTGGGTACTAGGCATAATACCTGGGTGACAAAATAATCTGTATAATAACCCTCATGACACGAGTTTACCTATATAATAAACCTACATATGTATCACAAAACCTAAAAGTTAAAAGAAACCTAAGTTGGTATTAATTCAGACTTCATTATTCAAAAGTTAATGTGTTAATTGTAATACCTAGGGTAACCACTAGGAAAAAACTAAAAAATATACTGAAAAAGAAATGAGAGAAAATCAAAATGGGCACACTATAAAAATTAGTTAAAATATAAGGCAGTAAAACAACAATCAGATACCACTACACACCTATTAGAATGGTGAAACTCCAGAACACTAATCACACCAAATGCTGGCGAGGATGTAGAGCAACAGGAACTCTTATTCATTGCTGGTAGAAATGTAAAATGGTTCAGCTACTTTGGAAGATACTTTAGTGGTTTCTTACAAAACTAAACATACCCTTACCCTACAATTCAGTAATCACACTCCTTGGTATTTAGCCAAAGAAGTTGAAAACTTACGTTCACAAAGAAACCTACACAGAGATGGTTAAAGCAGCTTTATTCATAATTTCTAAAACTTGGACACAACCAAGATGTCCTTCAGTAGGTGAATGGATAAATAACCTATGATATAGCCATATAATGGAATATTATTTAGCACTGAAAAGAAATGAGCTATCAAGCCATGAAAAGACATGGAGGAATCTTAAATGCATATTATGAAGTAAAAGAAGCCAATTTGCAAAGGCTACATACTATATGCTTCCAAATATATGACATTCTGGACAAGGTAAAACTATGGAGATAGTAAAAAAGTCAATGGTTTCCAGGAGTTAAGTGAAAGGAAGAAATGAATGGGTAGAGCATGGAGGATTTTTAGGTAATGAAAATACTTTATATGATACCATAATGGTAGATATATATAATTATATATTTGTCAAAACCTGTAGAATGTAGAACAGCAAAAGTGAATGTTAATGTAAACTATGGATTTGGGGTGATAATGATGTGTCAATGGAGGTTCCTAGATTATAACAAGTGTACCATTCTGATGTGGAATATAGATAGTAAGGGAGGCTGTGGGGTGGGGGTGTTAGGGGAGGTGGAGAAATTTCCATGGAAACTCTACTTTCTGCTCAATTTTGATGTGAACTTAAAATTGTTCTACAAATAAAGTCTATTAAAAATTTTAAGGCAGTAAGGAAGGAACAGAAACATAAGGTATAAGACATACAGAAAAAAAAATTGCCAACATGGCAGAAGTCCCTCTTTATCATTAATTACTTTAAATGTAAATCGGCTAAATTCTCCAGGAAAAGGGAGAAATTGTCAGAATGGACTAAAAAAAATGACCAAACTATATGCCATTTACCATGGAATCACCTTAGATCCAAACACATACATAGATTGAAAGTGAATGGATACAAAAATACATCCATGCAAATAACAACTAAAAGAGAGCTAGGGTTGCTACTCCACTATTACATAAAATAGACTTTAAGCCATAAATTGATAATAAAGAGGAAATAAAGAATATTATATATTGATAAAGGGGTTAATCTATCAGGAAGATGTAACAATTATAAACATATACACATTTAACAACAGAGCCCCAAAATATAGGAAGTAAACATTGACAGTATTACATTAATAGTTGGAGACTGCAATACCCACTCTCAACTATGGATAGAAAAACTAGACACAGATCCAGCTGAAACTGGATCCCTTCCTTACACCTTATACAAAAATTAATTCAAGATGGATTAAAGACTTACATGTTAGACCTAAAACCATAAAAACCCTAGAAGAAAACCTAGGCAATACCATTCAGGACATAGGCATGGGCAAGGACTTCATGTCTAAAACACTAAAAGCAATGGCAACAAAAGCCAAACTTGACAAATGGGATCTAATTAAACTAAAGAGCTTCTGCACAGCAAAAGAAACTACCATCAGAGTGAACAGGCAACCTACAAAATGGGAGAAAATTTTTGCAACCCACTCATCTGACAAAGGGCTAATATCCAGAATCTACAATGAACTCAAACAAATTTACAAGAAAAAAACAAACAACCCCATCAAAAAGTGGGCGAAGGATATGAATAGACACTTCTCAAAGGAAGACATTTATGCAGCCAAAAAACACATGAAAAAATGCTCACCATCACTGGCCATCAGAGAAACGCAAATCAAAACCACAATGAGATACCATCTCACACCAGTTAGAATGGCGATCATTAAAAAGTCAGGAAACAACAGGTGCTGGAGAGGATGTGGAGAAATAGGAACACTTTTACACTGTTGGTGGGACTGTAAACTAGTTCACCCATGGTGGAAGACAGTGTGGCGATCCCTCGGGGATCTAGAACTAGAAATACCATTTGACCCAGCCATCCCATTGCTGGGTATATACCCAAAGGACTATAAATCATACTGCTATAAAGACACATGCACAAGTATGTTTATTGCGGCACTATTCACAATAGCAAAGACTTGGAACCAACCCAAATGTCCAACAACAATAGACTGGATTAAGAAAATGTGGCACATATACACCATGGAATACTATGCAGCCATAAAAAATGATGAGTTCATGTCCTTTGTAGGGACATGGATGAAACTGGAAATCATCATTCTCAGCAAACTATCGCAAGGACAAAAAACCAAACACCGCATGTTCTCACTCATAGGTGGGAATTGAACAATGAGAACACATGGACACAGGAAGGGGAACATCACACTCTGGGGACTGTTGTGTGGTGGGGGGAGGGGGAAGGGATAGCATTAGGAGATATACCTAATGCTAGATGACGAGTTACTGGGTGCAGCACACCAACATGGCACATGTATACATATGTAACAAACCTGCACACTGTGCACATGTACGCTAAAACTTAAAGTATAATAATAATAAAATTAAAAAAAAAAGCTGGACTCCTATCTTACGCCAGATACAAAAAATTAACTCAGAATGGCTAAAATACCTAAAAGTGAGAGCTAAAAGCATAAAATTATTATAAGAAAACACAGGGCACGTGCCTGTAGCCCCAGGTATTTGAGACGCTAAGGTGGGAGGATCACTTGAGCCCAGGAGTTTGAGATCAGCCTGGGCAACATAGTGAGGTCCCATATCAAAAACAAAAACAAAAGAAAACAAAACAAAAACAAACAAACAAAAAACCAAAACCAACCAACCAAACAAACAAACAAAAAAAATCCCACAGGGGTAAATCTTTATGCTCTTGCATTTGGTAATGGATTCTTAAATATGACACCAAAAGCATAGGCAACAAGAGAAAAAATAGATAAATTGAATTTTATTAAAATTAAAAATCTTTGTGTATAAAATGATACTATCAGGTATGGGGGAAAATGTTTGCAAATAATGTATCTCATAAAGATCAAGTATTCAGAATATGCAAAAAATATTAAAATTCAACAACAAAAAGACAACCCAATTTAAAAATCCCAATTAAAAAATGGACAATGGCTTGAATAGACATTTTCTCAAAGAAGATATATGGATGGCAAACAAGTACATAAAAAGATACTCAGTATTTTTAGTCATTATGGAAATACAAATCAAATCCACAATTAAATACTCCTTCACACCCAGTAAGATGGCTATAATAAAAATAAAACTGAAAATAACAAGTCTTGGTGAGAATGTGGACAAACTGGAACCCTTCTGTGCTGCTTGATGGGAATGTAAAATGGTGCAGTCACTGTGGAAGATAGTTTGGAGGTTTCTCAGAAAGTTAAACATAGAATTACCATACAGTCCAATTATCCCCATCTATTTCCCTGGTATATATACTCAAAAGAATTGAAGACAGATATTCAAACAAATACTTGTACATGAATGTCTGTAACGGCACTATTCAGAAGAGACAAAAGGTAGAAATAGCCCAAATGTCCATTAATGGATGAATGGATAAAAACTGGTATATATATATACAGGTATATATATATATATATATATATATATATATACACAGATATATATATATATATATACCTGTATATATATATTATATATATACAGGTGTATATATATTATATATATACAGGTATATATATATATTATATATATACAGGTATATATATATTATATATACAGGTATATATATATATTATATATATACCGGTATATATATATTATATATATACAGGTATATATATAATATATATATACAGGTATATATATATTATATATATACAGGTATATATATATATTATATATATACTGTGCCATATATATACTGGTGTATATATATATATATATACACACACACACAATAGACTATTATTCAGCCATTAAAAGGGATAAATTAGTGTTACATAATACAATGTGGACCAATTTCAAAAACATTTTGTTAATTGGAAGAAGTCAGACACAAAAGAACACATATTTTATGATCCTATTTATATGGAACATCCATAATAGGTAAATCCATAGAGACAGAATGCAGATTAATAATTGGCTAGGACTTGGGGGAAGAGGGAACAGGGAGTGACTGCTTAATGCCTATGAGGTTTCTTTATGGGATAACAAAAACATTTTGGAACTACATAGAGGTGATGGCTGCACAACATTGTGAGTGCTAAATGGCACTGAGGTGAACACTTAAAAATGGTTAATTTTATGTTATATAAATTTCACCCCAATAAAATGGATACTGTTACTTTCCTTCCTCTCTAAAAAGCTAAGCTTCTTATTTTCCTGGGTCAGGAAGAATCCTTTATTTCTTTACTCATCACAAGTTATTATCTAATGAGCTCTTATAATGTGTTGTGAACTGTGATGCATGCTTTTCAGGCATCATGTTATTTGAGCCTCACAGCAGTAATACCTGCCATATACTGAGTGTTAAGCAACCATTTGTCATATGGATGAACAACTGTAGAAGCAAGGTACATGTGAGACAACTGAGGTTGAGAGAGTGAAGATACTTGCCCCAGGTCTCCTCGCTAGTAAATGGCAGAATTCAAACTCTAAGAATTAAAGGACAAAAATACCTCTTTTGGTTTCAGCTCTAATGTAACGTTAGGGAGAAAGACATCAGGTTTTATCCCTGGAAAGATGTCAGGTCCTTAATGTTACTTTTTGAGTCCTATTGAAATGCAAATTTGTTAATTTATTTGTATTGGAAAAGGTATGGCCTTCAGCCTGGATTTGCAACTCTTCACTATTACTAAATGTGTGGCCTTGGGAAAATTTGATTTAACCTTTCTGAAACCCAGGTTGCTAATTTGTTACAAGATTGTTAAACTGATGATGGCAGGAGGGACTGGTTCAGCCAGAGTTGAAAGTCAAAGCTGCCTTATTCTCCTGACTTTTAAATAATGGGAACTGATGCAAAATGTTAAGAAAACACTGTGCAGGCCAGGCAAAATATATCTGAAGGCTACATCTGGCTTGTATGTCACAAGTTTTTACCTCTGCATTAGTTTAGAGAAGACTGTGGCAACATACTGCCTGGGTTTTAAGTTTGGCCATTTACTAGCTCTGTGACCTTAGGTAAGCTACTTATTCTGTCTGTTCCTCAGTTTACAAACAAGTAATGATAGTATATACATTGGAAAGTTGTTATAAAGATTAAGTGTCTGTGTGTGTAGTCACCTAGAAATAGTACTTGGCATGTAGCAGTGTGGTGCAAGTATGTTAACCAAAACAAACAAATAAGTCCTATGCTTCCTTTCATCTGTTAATATTACATGACTAAAGAAGAACTTATAGAAGGCCAATTATTTGCAGTAACTTGGTCTTTACCTTGGTTTGCTCATCTGTGCCTCAGTTTACACATCTGTACAATGGAAACAGCAATGGTACCTGCCTCATATAGTTATTGTGATGATTAAATGAATTAATATATAGTTAATCTATCTACAGAACTTAGAATATTTTCTGGCACAGAGTAAGCAATATATAAGTGTTAGTCATTATCATCATTAATTTTTAAAATATATCTTGGTGAAGCTCATATGAGTGAATACTGAAAAACTCCAAAATAAGTTGCTTACAATATGGCATTGATCCTAGGAGCAATGTCCATACCATAATAATGGTGCTGAACTTTTGACCCTTCAATCACTCATTCAAAAAGCCAAAGTAGTAAGGTCTGAGAACAGAAAAGCTTCCCAGTCATTGCATAGTCTACTTAATGCATCCCAATACTGGATTGAGATACAAAAGAAAACTAGGCTAACTTGTATCTATGAAGGCAACTAATGAAATTTATTTTAAGAGCTCTTTCTGCATTTTCCATAATATCTCTAAGAAAGAGGTAAGAAAAATTTAAATTGTGATTCAGAGAGGTAATTAGAATTAGAATATAGGAAGTTATAGAATTAGAATATAGAAAGTTCTATATTGGAAAAGAGGATCATCTCCTGCCTCCCTAGTTTATCCCAGTCTACCTGGGGTAGAATATTGCTTTGCAAATATGTAATAGAAGAAAATTACAAATGGAGTCAGGTCCTGGAGTTCAAAAAAGCAGCATCCTTACTGTCATTTTTAAGGTGAGAAGAGTTTGGTATGAAAAAATAAAGAAGTCTCAGAAGGACTTGGGAGTGAGGGGATGTCCAATGGGTCAGGAGTCCTACTGTGAGAGGAGTATAAACATATTGGAGCCCCAAACTAGATGAATGGGGAACATTGTAGGCCACAAGTTTAAGGGTGCTGGCGACGGAATTACAGTGTCGAAGTGACAAGAGTGACAAGTATTAGTGGAATCTCTTTTGAGAGGAGACACGGATTCTTCAATGTGAGAAGACAGGGACAAGGGGAGATTTTACCGTGAGAAAAGCAGGGACCCTACTGTAACAAGACAGGATGTAATATGAAAACGCCATTGTGAGTTGATGAGAGCATTGCAAGGCCAATAATAATAAGAATGGGGAACGGGGGGGAATTAAAGTGGAAAGTGGGAGTAATATAAGGGAGAGACTTGGGGTTTGTGTCGGGAAATATTGTAGAATTCTGAGTTTGAATGCACAAGCTATACTGTGAGAACCATTTTGCAAATAAGGAGGATACAGAGTGCTCCTTAGTGTGACAGGACAGGGTAAAAAAAGATCATAGAATTATAAAAGGGGTAGTCTAATGAGAAGGAATGAGAAATGATATGCCCATTGGGAGGAGTAGAAATATTAGAAATCCCAGTGAGAACGAATGGGGTTTCCCCAGTTTGAGAAGGTGGGACAAGTGCAATCCAATGAAAAGTAAGAAGAAACAATAATAAGAAACCCCAAAGGAGGTGGATGGCAGAATGTGGGGCTAAAAGTGAAAGAACACTGCGGGAGGTGGGGAGTGGATTTCCTAAAAAAGATAACGAGGAATAATGATTAGAAAAGTAGCGGCCCTTTGATGGAATAGGAGATAAATTATGGAAACCCTTGTGGGAGGGTAAAAGAGGTGACTCTAGTGGGAGAAGGCACTATCATCATGTGACAATAGCAGGGTCACCAGTATAAGGTGTCAGAAAATAATGTGGGGCTCCTAATGGGAAGGAGTCGAATGCTCCTCAAAGCAAGAAGGCAGGAGACTGGAGGGAACTCCAGTATAATATAATCAGGGCCTCTAATGTGAGAGGAGAGGATGTATTATAGAATACCAATGTGAGAGGAGAGGATGTATTATAGAATAGCAATCCCATGAAAGAAAATGATTAAATGGGGGGAGCCCACAGGGAAAGAGAATGGAGGGCTTACCACTGTGTGAAAAGGGAAGATCTTAATGGAGTAGAATAGGGTGCACTGTGGGATTACAAGTGGACAAAGATATGAAGCACTTCAGCCAGTGTGAGGAGATCACGGGAAAATGATAGATTCCAGTGTGGGAAAAAGGAGAGCTAGTAAGAGAGTAGAGGAAATATTTTGGAACTTTCAGTAGGAAATCCCTAGTAGGAAATCCTAGCAGGATTCTAGTAGGAGGGAAAATGGTGGCGCTCCTAGTTGGATGCATTGGTGAGATTCCTAGTGTGAGCAAACAGTTTAAAGACACAGGGTATGTTGTTTCCTCAACTTGGTACAGTAGGGGCTCCCAGAAGGAGAGCACAAGGTGCAGGTGGTTGCCCTGTATAAGAAAAGGGAGCCCTCGTGGGAAGAGCCAGGACATTATTGTGGGTAGGGCAAAGAAATAAGAAACCCTAGGTGGGAGACGATCGAGGCACGGCGGGACCCTGGTGGAAGGGCGCAGGAAATATTGTGGGAAGCCAGAGGCTGGGGACAAGGAGCTCTCCAGGGAGAGAAAGGGAAACCGCAGAGAGAGGGCTTGAGAACACAAGGGACACCAGTGTGAAGGTAGGGCAAACGATTATATTGGAGCATAATTTCCCCACCTTAGGTGCCCAGCCCCACTTACCCAGGCAGAGTTCAAAGACGTAGGCATAGTAGGACCAGAGCACGACGAGGACAATAACGAGCACTGGCACCCAGGACAGTACCCGGCGGCAGCACCGCAGCCCCCCAGATAGAGCCATCTTCCAGCCTCGCCGCATCTTTGGCTCGAAGATCGACCAAGCAGGCCTGCTGGCGCCGGGTCGGAACCGCTAGGGTGGCGGCTGCGAGGCTGGAAGGCGCGCTGTGCGGCACTCCACTGCCTAGCCTGGCGGGAACCCTCTCGCTGAGCCGTCGACACCTGTGGGGCTGCGCTGCTGAGTGCGCCCTGCCTGGCACAACAGGCTTGAGTCACGGCGTTGAGGAACTAGCCATGTTGGAGCGGAAAGGTGATCCGTCAGGCAGTCGGAGCTAGCACGCTCAGAGGGAGTGCAGTCCCTCCCCTTTCTGCCTCCTCCCCACCCTGTGTTTCCAGGCTGGATGCAGGGCTGGACCTCCGCAAAATCGTGAAGCAGAAGAAATTTGGGTCCGCCCATCTGCTCTTACTGCACTGTGTCCGCCGTCTTTGTTTCTGTCTCTGTGTCTCTCTCTCCCTTCGTTCTGTTTCCCTCCCCCTGCTACCCCCCACACAGTTACACACACACACACACGCAGTGTGAAAGATGCGAGCCATAGCATCTCATAACATGAAGGCCATCCAGCTCCATCCTCCCACTGCTGCTTGAACAATATGCTTAACACGTAGTGCCGCAGTCGCTGCTTGGGTAAGTCCTTTGACAGGGCACTCCCTCCTTCCCTTTTCCCTCCCCGCAGAATCAGCTTAGTATGTTTTTAGAACAAACACGTTGGTATAAAAAAACAAATGAGGGAGACAGTGATTCTGAGAGGGGTCAGGGAAAGCTACAAAGGTAGTGATATTTAAGCTGAGCTATATTAATAAATTCAGGTTTTCCAGGCAGATGAGAGGAGGAGGACCTTTTAGACAGAGGAAACAGCATTTACAAAGTCATAGAGTAATGAAAGTCCAAAAATGTTCCAGGAGCAGCTAGTGTGGCTTGAAGAGGGTGTGTGAAGAAGAGAGGCTAAGAATGAGACTGGGAATATGAGGCCATGGTGTGAAGGCTCTTATATGTCCTAGCATGGCATGGGGACATAATCATGTAAAGCAGATTATGAAGAGCCATCAAAGGTTTGGGGGAAACGGAGTGACATCAGGGATATGTTTTTGTGAAATAACTGGCAGGATTTTGGAAAGGAAGATGGCCTCGAAGTAGGAAGATCAATTAGGAGGTAATTTAATTCAACAAATGTTTTTGGAGTGGTTGCTTCCTGTTAGATCAACTTGGGTACAAAAAGAATGACAAAATAGTGGGCCTGACCCCAAGAAGCTCATGTTCTCATTGGGGCTGTAGTTGTTCATTGACACAAGTACAATAATAGAAGTACAGCAGGCTCTTGGCATTTATGGATTTGACACTCACTGTTTTTTCCAAAAGTCTTTTACATGGAGAAATTTGTGATTTTGCTGAGATGCATGTGTGATTCACATTCTGTGTGACTACTGTGTGGGAGCAAGTGTCTCTACGAGGTTGATCTCTGTTCTTTATTTATGGTTATATATGCAGTAAATTACCTAAAGGGATAAAAGCTTTATTGTTTCTTTTCAGATTAAGCTAATTTTATGGTTGATGTTACTAAATTCATGATGCAATGAAATGCAGAGTTCATTTTGGTTACAATATTTAGTAGCCTAGTTAATTATTTGAGCCCTAAGGTTCTGACATGTATACTTAAATTTTCCAATATTCATAATTTGGGGCTTGTGGAACATGTATCTTGGGATTGTCAAGGGTATACTATTTAAACCAAGTAGCCTTGAGGAGGCAATGATTAAGTGTGAAAGGGAAAGTCCCAGTTGGATTTTGAATAATGACTAGGATTTCACCGAGAAGATAAGATTTGGGAGTAGGATTTAAGGGAGTAGGGGATTCCAGGCAAAAGGAAATATGTGGTGGCAAATATATGCGAAACAGCACAACATACTTGGGGGACTGCAAGTAGCCCGCTTTTGCTGGAAGATATTAACAGTAGTCTAACCAAGAGATGGTAAGAGCCTAGGCCTAAGCCAGGCTATGAGGGGAAGGAGAGGAGGGGAAAGATGTAATAGTGTTCGGGGAAATCAACAGAATTTGTCATCCAGTTGGCAGGTGAGGAGTGAGATAAGTTAAAGCTAACAGCCGGATTTGTGACTTCAATGCCTGAATGAACAATGTTGCCAATCACCATGATAGGGGCTATTGTGAGAAGAGCAGAGTTGGTGGGGGAAGTTGATAACTTTCATGTTTTGACATGATTAATTTTGCCTAAATCTTCCTCTTCTAAGATAGCCCGATCACTAATCAAATAGTCTGGGGCCGGGGGGCTTATGACAGGGATAGCTCACACCCAAAGGAGCATGGAGGGCCAAGAACCAGAGAGACAAACCATGTTCAAGTGTATACATCAATGATTGGCAAACTATGCTTATGGGCCAAATATGGCCCACTGACTTTTTTATGAATAAAGTTTTATTGAAACACATTCATGTCAATTTGTAGTCTATGGCTGTTTTGTACAATGCTGAGTTGGAGTAGTTGTGACATAGATCATATAGCATGCAAAGCCTACATTGATTTAAATTTATTTTTAAAGACTTTATTTATTAGAGCAATGTTAGATTAACAGCAAAATTGAAAGGAAGGTTCAAAGATTTCCTATATAACCCCTACCACCACATGCATAGCCGCCTCCATTATCAACATCCCCCACCAGAGTGGTACATTTGTTACAATCTATGAATCAGCATCAACATATATTTATCATCCAAAGTCCATAGTTTCTATTAGCATTCACTATTGGTGTTGTACAGTCTGTGGGTTTGGACAAATATATAATGACTTGTATCCACCATTACAGTCTCATATAGAATATTTTTGCTGCCCTAAAACTCTGTGTTCTACCTGTTCATCTCTCCCTCTCCACAACTCTTGGAAACTATTGATTTTTTTTTTTTACTGTTTCCATAGTTTGCCTCTTCCAGAATGTCATATAGTTGGAATGATACAGTATGTAACCTTTACAGATTGGCTTCTTTCACTTAGTAATATGCATTTAAGATTCCTCCATGTCGTTTCATGGCTTGATAACTCATTTCTTATTAGTGTTGAATAATATTCCATTTTCTGGATGTACCACAGTTTATTTATACACTCACTCACTGAAAGACATCTTGGTTGCTTCCAAATTTTGGTTGTTATGAATAAAGCTGCTATAAACATCCCTGTGCAAGTTTTTGTGTGGACATAGGTTTTCACCTTATTTGGATAAATACCAAGGACTGAGATTGTTGGATCATGTGGTAAGAGTATATTTAGTTTTGTAAGAAACTGCCAAAGTGTCTTCAAAAGTAGCTGTACTATTTTGTGTTTCCAGCAGAAATGACTGAGAGTTCCTGTTTCTCTACATCCTTGCTAGAATTTCGTGAGGCTAGTGTTCTGGATTTTGGCCATTGGAAAAGTCTGTAGTGGTATTTCATTGTTTTAATTTGCACATCTCTGATGACATATAGTGTGGAGCATCTTTTTGTATGTTTATTTGCCATCTATATATCTTCTTTGGTGAGGTGTCTATTCAGGTCTTTAGCCCTTTTTTTGAGATGCTTGCTTTCTTATTGTTTAATTTTAAAGAATTTTTGTGTATTTTAGATTACAGCTCTTTATCATGTGTCTTTTGCAAATATTTTCTTTCAGTGTGTGGCCTTTTTATTCTCTTGATAGTGTCTTTAGCAGAGCAATTTTTTTATTTTAATGAAGTCCAGCTTATTAATTCTTTCTTTCATGGATTGTGTCTTTGGTGTTCCATCTAAAAAGCCATCACCAAACCCAAGGTTATCTGGATTTTCACATATGTTACATTCTGGGAGTTATACAGTTTTGTGTTTTATATTTAGGTCTGTAATCCATTTTGAGTTAATTTTTATGAAGAGTATAATGTCTGTGTCTAGATTTGTTATTTTTTTTTTTTTTGCATGTGGATGTCCATTTGTTCCAGAACCATTTGTAAAAATGATGATCCTTCCTAGCACTTTGGGAGGCCGAGGCCAGTGGATCACCTGAGGTCAGGAGTTCGAGACGAGCTTGGCCAACATGGTGAAACCCTGTCTCTACTAAAAATACAAAAATTAGCCGGGTGTGATGACATGCGCCTGTAATGCCAGCTACTCAGGAGGCTGAGGCAGGAAAATTGCTTGAACCCAGGAGGTGGAGGTTGCAGTGAGCCGAGATTGCGTCACTGCATTCCAGCCTGGGTTACAGAGCAAGACTCTGTCTTTAAAAACAAAACAAAACAAAACAAAACAAACAAGGTCTTTTCTCCATTGTATTACATTTACCCCTTTGTCAAAGATCAGGAGATTTTATTTATATGGGTCTATTTCTATTTCCAGGTTCTCTATGTTTTCCACTGATCTGTTTGTCTATTATTTCATCAATATCACAGTGTCTTGATTATTGTTGCTTTATAGTAAGTCTTGAAATTGGCTAGTGTCAGTCCTCTAACATTGTTCTTTTTCAATATTGTGGTGTTCTGGATATTTTGCCTCTCCATAAAAACTTTAGAACGAGTTTGTTGATATCCACAAAGTAATTTGCTTGGATTTTGATTGGGATTGCATTGAATCTATAGATTGGGAAGAACTGACATCATGATAATATTGGGTCTTCCTATCCATGAACATGGAACACCTTTCCATTTATGTAGTTCTTCTTTGATTTCATCAGAATTTTGTAGTTTTCCTCATATAAATCTTGTACATATTTTGTTAGATTTCCACATAAGTATTTCATGCTAATGTAAATGGGACTTCCACTTAAGTATTTCGTGCTAATGTAAATGGGATTGTGTTAGTAATTTCAGATTCTACTTGTTCATTGCTGCTTTATAGAAAATTGATTGACTTTTGTATATTCATCTTGTGTCCTTCGACTTTGCTATAATTGCTTATTAGCTCCAGCTTTTCCGTTGATTCTTTCAGATTTTCTGCATAAACAATGATGTGATTGATGAACAAAAACAATGTTATTTCATCCTTCCAAATTAGTGTTCCTTTTGTTTCATTTTCTTGTCTCATTGCATTAGCTAGGACGTCCAGTATGTTATTGAAAAGGATGACAAGAGGGTCATCCTTGCTCATGGACATCCTTGCCCTGTTCCTGATTTTAATGGGAAAGATTCTATTTTCTTACCATTAAGCATGATGTTAGTTACAGGGTTTTTAAAATAGACATTCTTATTACATTAAGGAAGTTCCCCTCATTTCCTAGATTCTAAGATTTTTAAAAAATTATGAATAGATGTTGGATTTTGTCAGATGTTTTATTTGCATCTAATGATATGATCATGTGATTTTTCTTCTGTAGCCTGTTGATGGTATGGATTACATTAATTGATATTCTAATGTTGTACCAGCCTTTCATACCTGGAATAAATCTCACTTGACTGAGGTGTATACTTATTTTTATACATTGGGTTTGATTTGCTAGTATTTTGTTGAGAATTTTTTTGCATCTATGTTCATTAGAGATATTGATCTATAGTTTTCTTCTCTTGTAGTGTCTTTGCCTGGTTTTTGGTATTAGGGTGATGCTGGTCTGATAGAATGTGTTAGGAAGTATTTCCTCTGCTTCTATAATTTGAAAGAGATTGTACAGGATTGGTATAATTTCTTCCTTAAATGTTTTGTGGAATTCACCAGTGAACTCATCAGAGCCTGGTGATTTCTGTTTTGGAAGGTTATTAGTTGTTGATTCAATATCATCAATAGATATAGGCCTATTCAGATTGTTTATTTATTTTTCTTAATTTTTAATTTTATTTTTTGGTTCTTTTTAAAAATTTCAATAGTGATAGGGGTACAAGTGATTTTGGGTTACGTGGACGAATTATATAGTGGGGAAGTCTGAGATTTTAGTGCACCTGTCACCCAAGTACTGTGCATTGTACCCAATATGTAGTTTTTTGTCCCTAATCCTCCTCCAACTCTCCCCTCTTCTGGGTTTCCAGTGTCCATTAAACCACTCTGTATGTCCTTGCATACCCATAGCTTAGTTCCCACTTACAAGTGAGAACATATGGTGTTTGGTTTTTCATTCCTGAGTTACTTCACTTAGAATAATGGCCTCCAGTTTCATCCAAGTTGCTGAAAATTACATTATTTCATTCTTTTTTATGGTTTAGTAGTATTCCTTGGTGTGTGTGTGTGTGTGTGTGTGTGTGTGTGTGTGTATGTGTATATATATACACATATATACATATATACGTATATATATATAAATATATATATATATATATTGCATTTTATTTATTCACTCATCAGTTGATGGGCACTTAGTTTGGTTCCATGTCTTCACAATTGTGAATTGTGCTGCAATAAACATACATGTGCAGATTTCTTTTTGATATAATGGCTTCTTTTCCTTTGGGTGGATATCTAGTAATGGAACTGCTGGATCAAATGGTAGATCTACTTTTAGTTATTTGAGAAATCTACATACTCCTTTCCATAAAAAGTTTTACTAATTTACATTCTCACCAGCAGTGTGTGTTTCTTCTTCACCACATGAGCATGGGATATATTTCCATTTGTTTGTGTCATCTATGATTTCTTTCGCCTCCTTGGTTAATACTCCTAGGTATTTCATTTTATTTTTTCCAGCTGTTGCAAAAGGAAGTGAGTTATTGATTTGATTCTCAGCTTAGTTGTTGGTGGTGTATAGCAGTGCTACTGATTTATGTATATTGATTTTATAACCTGAGACTTTACTAAATTCATTTATCAAACCTAGGAGATTTTTTGGAGGAGTCTTTGGAGTTTTCTTGGTATACAATCATATCAGCAAACAGAGGTAGTTTGACTTCCTCTTTTCCAATTTGGGTGCCCTTTATTTCTTTCTCTTATCTGATTGTTCTGGCTAGTATTTCCAGTACTATGTTGAATAAAAGTGTTGAATGTGAGCATCCTTGTCACATTCCTGTTCTCAGGGAATGATTTCAATTTTTCCTCATTCAGTATAGTGCTGGCTGTGGGGATTTTTATATACGGCTTTTATTATCTTGAGGTACATCCCTTCTATACCTAGTTTGTTGAGGATTTTTATCATAAAGGGATGATGGAATTTATCAAATGCTTTTTCTGAATCTATTGACTTTCATGTGTTGAACCATCCCTGCATCCCTGGGACAAAACTCACTTGATAATGGTTAATTAACTTTTTAATGTTGAATTTGGTTCGCTAGTATTTTGTTGAGTATTTTTGCATCTATGTTCATCAGGGATATGGGTGTGTTGTTTTCTTCTTCTTATCATGTCCCTTCTTGGCTTTGGTATTGGGGAGATACTGGTTTCATAGAATGAATTAGGGCATATGCTGTTGGTCTCTTCAGGATTTCTATTTCTGCTTCAAGCTAGGAGGGAAGTATGTTTTCAGGAATCTATTCGTTTTCTCTAGATATTCTAGTTTGAGTGCATAGAGGTGTTCATAGTAATCTCAAATGGATTTTTATACTTCTGTGCTGTTGGTTGTAAGTCTTCACTTTCATTTTCCATTAAGCTTATTTGAATCTTTTCTCTTTGTTTCTGGGTTAATCTACCTAATAGTCTATTGATGTTGTCTTTTCAAAAAACAGTTTTCTGTTTCATTGATCTTTGGTATTGTGTTTTTTATTTTTTAGTTTTAATTTCAGTTAGTTCTGCTCTGATCTTTGTAATTTTTTTTTCTTCTGCTAGCTTTGGGTTTGTTCTTCTTTCTCTAGTTCCTTGAGATGTGTTGTTAGTTTGTCAATTTGTGAGGTTTCAGATATTTTGCTGTAGGCATTTAGTGCTGTAAACTTTTTTCTTAGCGTGGCTTCTGCTTTATTTCAGGAGTTGTGGTAAGTTGCATCACTGTTATCATTAATTTCAAAGAATTTTTAAATTTACATCTTGATTTTATTAACCCCAAAATTATTCAGGAACAGATTGTTCAATTTTCATGTATTTGTATAGTTTTCAGGGTTCCTTATGTAATTGATTTCTAGTTTTATTCCACTGTGGTTTGAGAAGATACTCTAAATGATTTTGATTTTTAAAAATTTATTGAGACTTATTTTGTGTCCTGTTGTATGCTCAATCTTGGAGAATGTTCCATGTGCTGATGAGAAGAAGGTATATTCTGCAGTTATTGATAGAATGTTCTGTAGATATCTGTGTAGTCCATTTGTTCTAGAGTACAGTTTAAATTCAGTGTTTCTTTGTTGAATTTCTGCCATGATGATCTGTCTAGTGCTGTCAGTGGAGTCTTTTTTTTTTTTTTTTTTTTTGAGATGGAGTCTCGCTCTGTTGCTGTTGCCCAGGCTGGATGGAGTGCAGTGGTGCGATCTTGGCTCACTGCAAGCTCCGCCTCCTGGGTTCACACCATTCTCTGGCTTCAGCCTCCCAAGTAGCTGAGACTACAGGTGCTTGCCACCACGCCTGGCTAATTTTTTGTATTTTTGGTAGAGACGGGGTTTCACCGTGTTAGCCGGGATGGTCTTGATCTCCTGACCTCGTGATCCGCCCGCCTCGGCCTCCCAAAGTGCTGAGATTACAGGCGTGAGCCACCACGCCCAGCCAAGTGCTGTCGGTGGAGTCTTAAAGTCACTCACTGTTATTGTGTTGCTGTCTGCTGATCTCCTCAAGTCAAGTAGTAATAGTTTTATGAATCTGGGAACTCCCGAGGTAGGTGCATACATATTTAGGATTGTAATATTTTCTCGTTGGATTGATTCTCTTATTATTATCATTACTGTTGCTGCTTTAAAATGTGCTTTATCTAATATAGTAATAGGAATAACTGCTCACTTTTGGTTGTCTTTTGCATGGAATATCGTTTTCCACCCTTTTACCTTGAGTCTATAAAAATCCTTACATGTTAGGTGTGTGTCTTGAAGACAGCAGATATTCAGTTTATGATTTCTTTTTTAAGATGGAGTCTTGCTCTGTTGCCAGGCTGGAGTGCAGTAGTGCGATCTCAGATCACTGCAACCTCCAGCTCCCGGGTTCAAGCGATTCTCCTGCCTCAGCCTCCCAAGTAGCTGGGACTACAGGCATGCACCACCTCACCCAACTAATTTTTGTATTTTTAGTAGAGATCAGTTTGTGACTTTTAAAATCCATTCCACCAATCTGTATCTTTTAAGAAGAGCATTTATATCACATATATTCAACATTAATATTGAGATGTGAGGTACTACTCGAGTCATCATGTTGATTGTTACTTAGTTACATTGTTTTCTTCATTGTGTTATTCTTTCATAAGCCCTGTGAGTTTTATGCATTCAAGAGGTTCTCTTCTGGTGCATATCGACCTTTTGTCTTAATCTTTAGAACTTTTAGCATTTCTTGTAGGGCTGGTCTTGTAGTGTCAAATGCCCTCAGCATTTGCTTGAAAAATCTTTATTTCTCCTCCATTTATAAAACATAGTCTTGCTGGATAAAAATTTATTGGTCAACAGTTATTTTGTTTAAGGAGGCCAAAGCTAGGACCCCAATCCCTCCTGACTTGTCAAGTTCCTGCTGAGAAGTCTGCTGTTTGATAGGTTTTCCTTTATAGGTTGCCTTATGCTTTTGTCTTACTGCTCTTAGAATTCTTTTCTCCCTTACACCCTCTTGTATTTGGATGTATAAATCTCTATCAAGGCCAGGGAGGTTTTGCTCAATTATTTCCTCAAGCAAGTTTTTCAAAGTTTTTGCTTCTTCTTCAGAACACCAGTGATTCTTAGGTTTGGCAATTGTACATAGTCCCACATTTCTTGGAGACTTTGTTCTTTTATTTTATTTTTTTGTCTAATTGGGCTAATTAAAAAGCCTTTTTTTGAGCTCTGAAATTCTTTCTCTTTGGTATAGTGTATTGTTAAAATTTTCCATTGCATTTTGTAATTTCCTAAATGTGTCATTTACTTCCAAAATCTCTAATTTTTTTATTCTTCATCTTTTTTTAGTATTCATGATATGTTTCTGCATTGTTTGAATTTCTTTACAATTTAGCCATATATATTCATCATTTATCTCTCTGTGTGTACACTCAGCTCCTGGCTACATCTTTGGATGTGTCTTCCTAAGGACTAGTATGAGAACATATGGGGTGTACACCTAGGAGTGGGGTTTCTGGTTCCTTGGGGTGCTCATTCTTGATTTCCTTGAGTAGGCAACAATGTAGGTTTGCATCTGCAGGATCTGAGGGTTCTCAGACCTTCATATCATGTCCAACACTTAGTATTATATGACTTTCTAATGTTTTTCAATTGGATGGGTGCAATTTGTTATTCATTGCTTTGTTTTATGTTTCTCTATTTTCTACTTAAGTTGAGCCTCTGTCTCTGATTTTTTTTTGGAGCAGGGGGACCAAGTCTCACTCTGTCGCCCAGGCTGGAGTGCAGTGGTGTGATCTCGGCTCACTGCAACCTCCACCTCCTGGGTTCAAGCGATTCTCCTGCCTCAGCCTCCTGAGTAGCTGGGATTACAGGCACCCACCACCATGCCCAGGTAATTTTTGTATTTTTAATAGAGACAGGGTTTTGCCATATTGGCCAGGCTGGTCTTGAACTTCTGACCTCTGGTGACCCACCTGCCTTGGCCTCCCAAAGTGCTGGGATTACAGGCGTGAGCCACCACACCTGGCCAGTATTTCTTTTTTTTTTTTTTTCGTTTTTTCTTTTTTTGACTCTTTATTTCCATTTTAGTGATCATTCAGCATATGATAGAGCCATTATATTATTTATACAATAATGATAATAACAATAATTATTCTTTGTTTGCCAACATCTATCTTCAAATCAAAATAGTGAGATACTCAATTTCTCTATAAATAGACCAGCCTAATTTTGATAATGCATATAATGAAACATTTAATTATGTATTGTACTTTTTAAAGATTATTTAGAGTATTTTTTATTTCAGTAGTTTTTGGGGAACAGGTGGTGTTTGGTTACATGCATATGTTCTTTAGTGGTGATTTCTGAGATTTTGGTGTACCCATCACCGAGCAATGTACACTGCACCCATTGTGTAGTCTTATTCTTCACCCACCTCCCAACCTTCCCCTTGAGTCCCCAGAGTCCAATATATTATTCTTATCCTTTTGCACCCTCATAGCTTAGTTCCCACTTGTAAGTGAGAATATAAAATGTTTGGGTTTCCATTCCTGAGTTACTTCATGTAGAATAATGGTCTCTAACTCCATCCAGGTTGCTGTGAATGCAATTATTTCATTTTCTTAGGGCTGAGAAGTATTCCGTGGTATATATATGTATATATAAATATATACATTTTCTTTATCCAGTCGTGGGTTGATGGGCATTTAGGCTGGTTTCATAATTTTGCAACTGTGAATTGTGCTGCTATAAACATGTGTGTGTAAGTGTTTTTTTCATATAATGACTCCTTGTTCTCTGGGTAGATACTCCAGTAGTGGGATTGCTGGATCAAATGGTAGATCTACTTTTTGTTCTTTAAGAAATCTCCATATTGATTTCCATAGTGGTTGTACTAGTTTACATTCCCACCAGCAGTTTAAGTGTTCCCTTTCACCATATTCATGCCAGCATCTATTTTTGTTTATTTTTAAATTATGGCCATTCTTGCAGGAGTAAGGTGGTATCTCATTGTGTTTTTGATTTGCGTTTCTCTGATAATTAGTGATGTTGAACATTTTTTTATGTTTGTTGGCCATCTGTATATCTTCTTTTGAGAATTATCTATTCATGTTCTTAGCCCACTTTTTGATGGGATTATTTGCTTTTTTCTTGCTTATTTGTTTGAGTTCCTTGTAGATTCTGGATATTAGTCCCTTGTCAGATACATAATTTATGAGTATTTTTCCCACTTTGTGGATTTTGTTTACTCTGCTGATTATTTCTTTTGCTGTGAAGAAGCTTTTTAGTTTAAGTCCAATCTATTTATTTTTGTTTTTGTTGCATTTGCTTTTGGGTTCTTGGTTATGAACTCTGCATAGGCCAATGTCTAGAAGAATTTTTCCAAAGTTATCTTCTAGAAGTGATCAAAATATATACATTTAAAATAAACCATACAATTTTACTAGTAAGAAAGCCTGTAGTTAAATTTAATTCAAATTGAGTTTCACAAGTTAGTAATTTAAATCCTTAGACAAAGTTACAGAAAGTGCATCTTCTTGTTTTCCATCTTCATACAATGTTAAATTTTTCTCTTTGGTGTTTATACCATTTAAAAAATAAACACAGCCTAATACTTAAGCAATATGTACATTTAAATTTTTGGTGGTGGTTTGTATGTTAAAAGAAACAGCTTTCTTAGAATTTGCCTCAATTTCTGGTAGAAATGCTTACAGGAACTAGCTAATTAAAACTAAGAAAAGCACATTAAAAATATTGATTTACTTTATATCAAATGGTTGTTCTTTGAATACTAATGAAGATAGACAAGACCCATTAAGGTGAAGTGGGCTATTTCAAATATTCAACAGTTTGCATATATATATGTATATATATGTATTTTTTTTAATTTTTTTTTTGAGACAGAGTCTTGCTCTGTCTTCCAGGCTGGAGTGCAGTGGCCCAATCTCAGCTCACTGCAACCTTTGCCTCCTGAGTTCAAGTGATTGTCCAGCTCAGCCTCCTGAGTAGCTGGACTACAGGTGTGCACCACCATGCACAGATAATTTTTATATTTTTAGTAGACTGGGTTTCACCATGTTGGCCACGCTTGTCTCAAACTCCTGACCTCAAGTGATCTGCCCACCTTGGCTTCCCAAAGTGTTGGGATTACAGGTGTGAGTCACTATGCCCAACCCTAGTTTACATAAATATTAAAACAATGTTTTTTTTTTATCTTTGCCTAGAAACTGCTATTTTTTAAAAATCTTATTATTATACTTTAAGTTTTAGGGTACATGTGCACAATGTGCAGGTTGGTTACATATGTATACATGTGCCATGTTGGTGTGCTGCACCCATTAACTCGCCATTTACATTAGGTATATCTCCTAATGCTATCCCTCCCCCCTCCCCCAACCCTACAACAGTCCCCAGAGTGTGATGTTCCCCTTCCTGTGTCCATGTGTTCTCATTATTCAATTCCCACCTATGAGTGAGAACATGCAGTGTTTGTTTTTTTGTCCTTGCGATAGTTTACTGAGAATGATGATTTCCAATTTCATCCATGTCTCTACAAAGGACATGAACTCATCCTTTTTTATGGCTGCATAGTATTCCATGGTGTATATGTGCCACATTTTCTTAATCCAGTCTATCATTGATGGACATTTGGGTTGGTTCCAAGTCTTTGCTATTGTGAATAGTGCCGCAATAAACATACGTGTGCATGTGTCTTTATAGCAGCATGATTTCTAATCCTTTGGGTATATACCCAGTAATGGGATGGCTGGGTCAAATGGTATTTCTAGTTCTAGATCCCTGAGGAATCGCCACACTGACTTCCACAATGGTTGAACTCGTTTACAGTCCCACCAACAGTGTAAAAGTGTTCCTATTTCTCCACATCCTCTGCAGCACCTGTTGTTTCCTGACTTAAAAAAAAAAGTTTTTAAGAGCTAAGCATCTGTATCCACTGACAGCAATGCAATACCTAGTTTATGATGACGTGAAACAAAACAAATACCCATAAGGAAAAAAGCTGTATTTTATCTAAATTTACTTTCAGTCAATAGTTAAGTAGCATTTTCCTCCCAGTACTATACTCCCTCTCTCTATAAGGCTGTTCTTGGGAGCCAGACGGCTTAGGTAATAAGGTAGCCAAGAGGATAACTACTTGTAGTTATAAATCGACAATAACTTTTGCTTTTCTCTTAATTTGCTAATAGTTGTGTCTAAAAAATGCAATTCTTAAAAAGGTATCATTTCTGATTTAGTTGCCATCTGTAACCTGTGGAAACTAAGCACATGAAACTACAATATCAGCAAATTTCTTGAAATCCTTATAGAAAACATAAATTATCACTAATTTCAAACTCTGATTTATTAGTGTATCACTCAATCTTTTTAAAAAATGAAAAAGAAAAAGAAAAGCAGCTCCAAAGATAGTCTTATACCATCCTTTAAAAAGGAAACTGTTTCATTTAACTTTACACCCACCTCACACCGCAGTTTCAAAACAGAGTATTTAATTGTCGTAGTCATGGGAATTACACCAAGATGAGGTTTTATATTTTGTTCCCATAGCTTCTGGTTAACAAAAAACACATGCTTCTTTTATTGAAGGAGTTTGGTCCAGCTGATGTTAATGTATTTCTTCCAATATTTTTAATCCTCATCTTTGCTTCTGGAGGCATTGCCTCAGGTTGGCTACCTTCATCTTCATTAAAACCTGCTGCTACCAAAAGAATTTTTGAAGCAAGAGTTGGAACAGGTTCTTTAGGCTTACTTAATCCAAGTTTGATGGATATGGCTGATGCTTTCTTTGTCATGTGACTACCTGTGGCAGATCTAAACTTGATCTTTGTAGGCTTTGTTGGGAGGACTGCAGCTTCTTTTTCAGCTGATGGCTTCTCAGTGCTGCGACGAACACTTTTCTCTCCATTACCGGAATAAACAGCCTTAGTTTTCACAGGTTTTTTCACTTCTTCTTCAGGTCCTCCAATGGCTCCAGCTCACTGCAACTTTTCAGCCTTCTCCTCTCCCACCTTCCCATCTGCCATTTTCTCTGCCGTGGCCTACCCTGCAGCCAAGCCAAGCTCTTTCAGACTTTTTGCTGTAGGCGTTTAATGCTATGAAGTTTCCTCTTAGCACCACTTTTGCTGTATCTCAGATGTTTTGATAGGTTGTGTCACTATTATCATTCCGTTCAAAGGATTTTTAAATTTCTATCTTAATTTTATTGTTGACCCAAAGATTATTCAGGAGCAGATTATTTAATTTCCACGTATTTGTATAGTTTTGAACATTCCTTTTTGTATTGGCTTCCAATTTTTTTCCACTGTGGTCAGCAAGAGTACTGATATAATTTTGATACTCTTAAATTTATTGAGACTTTTTTGTTGCCTATCTTATGGTCTATCTTAGAAAATGTTCCATGTTCTGATAAAAAGATTATATATTCTGCAGTTGTTGGGTAGAATGTTCTGTAAACGTCTGTTAAGTTGATTTGTTCTAAGGCTATAGATTAAGTCAATTGTTTCTTATTTGACTTTCTGTCTTGATGACCTGTCCAGTGCTGTCAGTGTAGTATTAGTTTCCCACTATTACTGTGTTGCCATCTGTCTCATTTCTTAGGCCTAGTAGTAACTGTTTTATTGTTTTTTAAAATTGTTGTATTAATTTGGGAGCTCCAGTGTTACGTGCATATATATTGTGATATTTTCCTGTTGGCTAATTCTTTCATCATTATATAATGTCTCTCTTTGTCTTTTTAAACTGTTGAGGCTTTAAAATCTATTTTGTCTGGTATAAGAATAGCTACTCCTGCTTGCTTTTGGTTTTCATTTGCATTGAATATCTCTTTCCACCCCTTTACCTTATGTTTATGTGAGGCCATATGTGTTAGGTGAGTTTCTTGAAGACAGCAGATACTTTGTTGGTAGATTTTTATCCATTATGCCATTCTGTATCTTCTAAGTGAAGCATTTAGGCAACTTACATTTAACATTAGTATTGAGATGTGAGGTACCATTCTATTCATCATGCTACTTGCTGCCTGAATATCTTTTTTTCCTTGTGTAATGGTTTATAGGCCCTGTGAGATTTATGCTCTAAGTAGGTACTATTTTAGTGTATTTCAAGGTTTTATTTCAAGATTTAGAACTCCATTTAGCATTTCTTGTAGTGCTGGCTTGGTAATGGCAAATTCTCTAAGCATTTGTTTGCCTGAGAAAGACTTTATCTTTTCTGTATTAGTATGTTTACACACTGCTATAAAGGACTACCTGAGACTGGGTAATTTATAAAGAAAAGTGGTTTAATTGACTCACAGTTTCACATGGCTGTGGAGTCCTCACGAAACTTACAACTATGGCAGAAGGTGAAGCAGAAGCAAGGCATGTCTTATATGGTGGCAGGAGAGAGAAAGAAATGGGGAAAGTGCCACACTTTAAAACCATCAGACGGTGTGAGAACTCACTATCATAAGAACAGCATGGGAGAAATTCATTCCCATAATCTAATTACCTCCCTCCAGGTCCCTCCCCTGACACAGGAATTACAATTCAACATGAGATTTGGGTGGGTACATAGAGCCCAACCATATCATTCCACCCCTGGCCTCTTTCAAATCTCATGTCTTTCTCACATTACAAAATCAATTATGAATTCCCAACAGTTCATCAAAGTCTTAACTCTTTCCAGCATTAACTCAAAATTTCAAGTTCAATGTCTCATCTGAGACAAAACCAGTTCATTTTGCCCATGATGGGAGGGGCTGCCATGAATGTCTCTGACTGACCCTGGAGACATTTTCCCCATTGTCTTGGCTATTAACATTCAGCTTCTCTTTACTTATGCAAATTTCTGCAGCTGGTTTGAATTTCTTCTAGAAAATGGGTTTTTCTTTTCTACCACAAAGTCAGCTTCAAATTTTTTAAACTTTTATGCTCTACTTTCCTTTTATTTATTTATTTTATTATTATTATACTTTAAGTTTTAGGGTACATGTACACAATGTGCAGGTTAGTTACATATGTATACATGTGCAATGCTGGTATGCTGCACCCATTAACTCGTCATTTAGCATTAGGTATATCTCCTAATGCTATCCCTCCCCCGTCCCCCCACCCCACAACAGTCCCCAGAGTGTGATGTTCCCCTTCCTGTGTTCATGTGTTCTCATTGTTCAATTCCCACCTATGAGTGAGAATATGCGGTGTTTGGTTTTTTGTTCTTGCGATAGTTTACTGAGAATGATGATTTCCAATTTCATCCATGTCCCTACAAAGGACATGAACTCATCCTTTTTTCTGGCTGTATAGTATTCCATGGTGTATATGTGCCACATTTTCTTAAGCCCGTCTATCATTGTTGGACATTTGGGTTGGTTCCAAGTCTTTGCTATTGTGAATAGTGCTGCAATAAACATACGTGTGCATGTGTCTTTATAGCGGCATGATTTATAGTCCTTTGGGTATATACCCAGTAATGGGATGGCTGGGTCAAATGGTATTTCTAGTTCTAGATCCCTGAGGAATCGCCACATTGACTTCCACAATGGTTGAACTCGTTTACAGTCCCACCAACAGTGTAAAAGTGTTCCTATTTCTCTACATCCTCTCCAGCACCTGTTATTTCCTGACTTTTTAATGATTGCCATTCTAACTGGTGTGAGATGGTATCTCATTGTGGTTTTGATTTGCATTTCTCTGATGGCCAGTGATGGTGAGCATTTTTTCATGTGTTTTTTGGCTGCATAAATGTCTTCTTTTGAGAAGTGTCTGTTCATGTCCTTTGCCCACTTTTTGATGGGGTTCCTTCTGAAACTATTCCAATCAATAGAAAAAGAGGGAATCATCCCTAACTCATTTTATGAGGCCAGCATCATCCTGATACCAAAGCCTGGCAGAGACACAACCAAAAAAGAGAATTTTAGACCAATATCCTTGATGAACATTGATGCAAAAATCCTCAATAAAATACTGCCAAACCGAATCCAGCAGCACATTAAAAAAGCTTATCCACCATGATCAAGTGGGCTTCATCCCTGGGATGCAAGGCTGGTTCAATATATGCAAATCAATAAATGTAATCCAGCATATAAACAAAACCAAAGACAAAAACCACATGATTATCTCAATAGATGCAGAAAAGGCCTTTGACAAAATTCAACAACACTTCATGCTAAAAACTCTCAATAAATTAGGTATTGATGGGATGTATCTCAAAATAATAAGAGCTATCTATGACCAACCCACAGCCAATATCATACTGAATGGGCAAAAACTGGAAGCATTCCCTTTGAAAACTGGCACAAGACAGGTATGCCCTCTCTCACCGCTCCTATTGAACATAGTGTTGGAAGTTCTGGCCAGGGCAGTTAGGCAGGAGAAGGAAATAAAGGGTGTTCAATTAGGAAAAGAGGAAGTCAAATTGTCCCTGTTTGCAGATGACATGAGTGTATATCTAGAAAATCGCATCGTCTCAGCCCAAAATCTCCTTAACCTGATAAGCAACTTCAGCAAAGTCTCAGGATACAAAATCAATGTACAAAAATCACAAGCATTCTTATACACCAATAACAGATGAACAGAGAGCCAAATCATGAGTGAACTCCTATCCACAGTTGCTTCAAAGAGAATAAAATACCTAGGAATCCAACTTACAAGGGATGTGAAGGACCTCTTCCAGGAGAACTACAAACCACTGCTCAATGAAATAAAAGAGGATACAAACAAATGGAAGAACATTCCATGCTCATGGGTAGGGAAAGTCAATATTGTGAAAATGGCCATACTGCCCAAGGTAATTTATAGATTCAATGCCATCCCCATCAAGCTACCAATGACTTTCTTCACAGAATTGGAAAACACTACTTTAAAGTTCATATGGAACCAAAAAAGAGCCCGCATCACCAAGTCAATCCTAAGCCAAAAGAACAAAGCTGGAGGCATCACACTACCTGACTTCAAACTATACTACAAGGCTACAGTAACCAAAACAGCATGGTACTGGTACCAAAACAGAGATATAGATCAATGGAACAGAACAGAGCCCTCAGAAATAATGCCACATATCTACAACTATCTGATCTTTGACAAACCTGAGAAAAACAAGCAATGGGGAAAGGATTCCCTATTTAATAAATGATGCTGGGAAAACTGGCTAGCCAGATGTAGAAAGCTGAAACTGGATCCCTTCCTTACACCTTATACAAAAATTAATTCAAGATGGATTAAAGACTTAAATGTTAGACCTAAAACCATAAAATCCCTAGACGAAAACCTAGGCATTACCATTCAGGACATAGGCATAGGCAAGGACTTCATGTTTAAAACACCAAAAGCAATGGCAACAAAAGCCAAAACTGACAAATGGGATCTAATTAAACTAAAGAGCTTCTGTACAGCAAAAGAAACTACCACCAGAGTGACCAGGCAACCTACAAAATGGGAGAAAATTTTTGCAACCTACTCATCTGACAAAGGGCTAATATCCAGAATCTACAATTAACTCAAACAAATCTACTTTCCTTTTAAACGTAAGTTCCAATTTCAGACCAGCTGTTTGTGAATGCATATGACTGTACACTGTTAGGAGCAGCTGGGCAATATTTTGAATGCTTTGTTGCTTAGAAATTTTTTACTCCAGATACCGTAAATAACCTCTTTCACGTTCAAAGTTCCACGGATATTTGGGGAAGGGGCACAATGCCACTAGTCTTTTTTCATAACAAGAGTGACCTTTGCTTCAATTTCCAGTGAGTTTCTATCTTTATCTGAGACTACCTCAGCCTGGACTTCATTGTTTATATCACTATCAGCATTTTGGTCACAGCCATTCAACACGTCTCTAGGAAGTTCCAAACTTTCCCACATCTTCCTGTATTCATCTGAGCTTTTCAAATTGTTTCAACCTCTGCCTGTTACCCAGTTACCAAGTCGCCTCCACATTTTCATGTATCTTTATTGCAGTGCTCCACTCATCTGGTACAGAATTCCTGTATCAGTCAATTTTCACACTGCTATAAAGAACTACCTGAGACTGGGTAATTTATAAAAAAATAGGTTTAATTGATTCACAGTTCTGCATGCCTGGGGAGGCCGCAAAAATCTAACAATCATGGCAGAAGGTAAAGGGTAAGCAACGTATATGTTACATGACAGAATGAGAGAGAGCACGAGGTGGAGATGTGCCACACTTTTAAACCATCAGATCTTGTGAGAACTCACCCACTATCACAAGAACAGCATGAGGGAAATCTGCCTTCAGGATTTAATAACCTCCCACCTGGTCCCTCCCCTGACATATGGGAATTATAATTCAACATGAGATTTGAGTGGAGACACAGAGCCAAACTGTACCACCTTCACTTATGAAACTTAATTTTGCTGGATACAAAATTCTTGGCTAATAATTACTTTGTTTAAGAAAGCTAAAGATAGGACCCCAATCCTTTCTGGCTTCTAGGGTTTCTGCTGACAAATCTGTAGTTAATCTGACAGATTTTCTTTTATAGGTTACCTGATGCTTTTGTCTCACCGCTCTTAATATTCTTTCCTTCATCTTGACTTTAGATAACCTGATGACTATGTTCCTAGGTGATAATCTTTTTGCAATAAATTTTCCAGGTGTTCTTTGGGCTTCTTATATTTGGATGTCTAGATAGATCTCTAGCATGATGAGGGAAGTTTTCCTTGATTATTCCCTGAAATAAGTTTTCCAAACTTTTAGATTTCTTTTCTTTCTCAGGAAGAACAATTGTTTTTATGTTTGATCATTTAACATAATCCCAAATTTCTTGGAGGTTTTATTCATTTTTAATTTTTTTCTTTGTCTTTGATAGATTGGGTTAATTCAGATGCTTTTTCTTTGAGCTGTGAAGTTCTTCTATTTGTTTAATTCTATTTTTTTTAACATTTTCAGTGTATTTTGCATTTCTCTAAGTGTGTCTTTCATTTCCAGAAGTTGTGATTATCTTGTCTTTATGATAGCTGTTTCTCTGGAGGCTTTTTTATCCATATTCTATATTTTCAAAAAAGTTCTTTAAGTTGGTTTTCACTTTTCTCTGGTGCCTCCTTGAGTAGCTTAATAATCATCCTTCTGAATTCTTTGGCAATTCAGATTTTTTTTCCTTGGTTGGGATCCATTGCTGGAGAGCTAGTGTGATCTTTTGGTGTTGTTATAGAACCTAGTTTTGTCATATTACCAGAATTACTTTTCTGGTTTCTTCTCATTTGGGTAGACTGTTTTGGTTGAAAAATCTGGAACTCAAGGGATGCTGTTCAGATTTTTTTGTCCCGTGGAGTGATCTTTGATGTGGTACTATCCCCATTCACCTAGGGATAGGACTTCCTGAGAGCCAGACTGCAGTGATTGTGATTGCCCTCCTGGGTCTAAACACCCAGCAGGGCTACCTGACTTTTGGCTGGTGCTGAGGAATGTCTGCAAAAAGTCCTGTGATGTGACTCATCTTCAATCTCCCAGCTGTGGATACCAGCACCTGGTCCAGTGCTAGAGTAGTAGCTCAGGAATGTAGTGGATTCTGTGAGAGTCCTTGGTTGTAGTTTTGTTTAGTGCACCAGTTTTCTCAAATGCTTACCATGCTGACAGTGAAGTTATCACATGGATGGATTCGGGACATCTGATTAGCCAGGGTGTTGCAGGCGGGGGAATTAGCTGTTGTTTTCTCCTTTGGAGCAGGGGTGTTCTGTTAGGAGTTGCTGTAATGGCTTGAGTTGGTTGGCCTCCAGCCAGGAGGTGGTGCTTTCAAGGAGCACTAGTTGTGGTAGTAGAAGGAGGATACGATCTTGCCCTACATTGGCCAGGACTCCAGTTTCTCGGGTGATGGGTACAGTCATGGAACTCCCAAGAGCTTATGTCTTTCTCCTTTGGCTACCAGAGTGCATAGAGAAAAACCATCAGGTGGGTGCAGGGTTTGACAGGTCTGAGCTCAGACTCTCCTTAAGTGGGGCTTGCTGTGGCCACTGTTGGAGATGTAGGGTGGTTACCAGGCCAATGAAGTTATGTTCCCAGGGGAATTATGGCTACCTCTACTGCATCATACAGGTCACCAGAGAAGTGGGGGAAAGCCCGCAGTGGCAGGCCTTCACCCAGCTTTCATGCAATCAGCAAAGCCAATCTCATTCCTGCTGTGCCCCACCAACAGCACTGAGTTTATATCCAGGCAACTGGTGAGCAGGGCAGGGACATTACCCCAGGCTTCAAGCTTCCCCCTTGAGAAAGCAAGCAGGGTTCTCAGGCCTCATCCCTCCCTTCCCACCTGCACCTTTGGCTGAGGCTTCTGTGCTTGTATGTGCACTTCTTGTTTGCCCCCACCCCCCCATCCCCCACCACCCAGATTCTTCTCAGGAAAATTTGTGCTCAATAGAAATTATTACAGAGTTCAGCTATGAGCTTCCTTCACCCTGTGAGCCCTGCTCAATTCTTTCTGGCTGCCTTTCCTTCCCCAAGGACCTCTGTTAGATAAGGAATGGCTTCCCTAAGCTTGAGCTGGGGACCAAGAGTGCCTACAGGTTTCTTCCCGCTGCTCCTTCTACTTTCGTATTTTGCTCAGCTCTCTAAATCCACTTCAGCTCTAGGTAAGGTTAAATCCTTCTCCCAGATCTGGATTTTCAGGTTTCTCAGTGGTTATGTGTGTTCAGAGGTAGACTTTTCCTTTCTCTCACTTTGGGAACTCATAATTTTTTGGCTGTCTTACAGAGTTTTCAGCAGCAAGCTGCTTCTTTCAAAGGGGCTGTGAATTATTTTGATCTTCCTGGTGTGTTCCTGTGGTGGTTCTTGGAGCAAAAGTTTACAGTGTGAATCTTCAGATACTGTTCTGTTCATCCAAGTGAGAGCTGCACGCTGGTTCTGTCTTCTATCTGCCATTTTTTTTAACCACCTCCTGTTTTTTCTTTAAAATATCTATCTCTTTAGACATTTTTCATTTATATCCCAAATTATTCTTAAAATTTTTTATGTTGGTGTTCACCTTTCTTTTGTATCTTCATGAGTAACTTAATAATTAACTTTTTGCATTCTTTATCTGACATTTCAAAGATTTTATCTTGGTTTGGATCCATTGCTGGAGAGCTTGTGTGATGTTTTTGGGACCTCATAGAACCCTGTTTTTTCATTTTGCCACAATTAGTTTTTGGCTTCTCATTTTGATAAACTGTTTCTTCTTTTTTGAATTTATTTTTTTATTTGACTACATTTTTAGCAATTTCTTTTTTCTCCTTAGGGATATGACTTAAATGTTTGTGGTTCATTGTAACCTAATTTGACTCTGGATGCTTTTAGTGGTGAAGACTTTGTATGAGTTCCTTGGTTATGGAGAGTCTTTGTATGATGGCTTTCTCAGAAGCTGGTTATAGTAGCGATATACTTGGTGTGTGAGCAGGTTCACTGTCTCTTCTGGGGTTTGAAAGGCAGAAGTCTCATGAAGTTTATCTTGCTCCCAGTGGTGTGCACTGTTATTTATTTGTTTTTCTTTCCAGTATTTTTTTCTCTCATTTGAACAGTTCAGGCTTCAGGCCAGTAAGCAGTGTCTATGGGTAAAAACTGTGCATGGCTGAGGCAAATGGGTAAATACAATACCTAAAGTTGAACAGAGGTCCCAGCCTTGACAGAAGTGGCTGTGGGAGCTCTCAGTGAAACATACTGTCTTTTCAGGGGGAAGGGAGGAAGCCACCTCAGCTCCCCTGCCAGGCCAGCAGAAAAGCAATCTACCTCCAAGTCACAGTCCTGACCCAGTGTTCCAGCTATACAGATTAGACAGGCACCCTTTTCACTAGCAGAAATGCTGATGTTTCACATAGAGAAGGATCGTTACTCTACCCTTCATGCAAGCCCGAACCTGGAGGGCACTCCTCCTCTGGGGATGCAGTCACCCTGAAGTTCTCCAGACAGGCTGTCTACAGGTTTACTCATCACTGAGCTCTTATGGGAGAAGCCTCAGCTATGTCAGCATTGGTGGGCAAGGGGAAGAAGTCACCTTCTCTAGCACCCTTCACAAGTACCAGGGCTGCTTCTTTGGGTAGAGCCACAGACTTTCTCCACTGAGTCTAGTACTGCTCCTGTGCCTGTGCTTAAAGAAACTTTTCACAAGCAGAAAGTTCTGGAACTCAAAGCCTGCTGTCTGGATTCTTTTGTCCCACAGGGTACTTTTTTGATGTGGTACACTCTCCCTTCCCCTAGGAGTAAGAGTCCTTGAGGGACGAGCTACTGTGAATCATGCTGCTCTTCTGGGCCTAGCCACCTAGTGGAACTGCCACACTTCGGGATGGTGCTGGGGCATGTCTGCAAGGGATCCAGTGATGTGACATTTCCTCATGTCTCCCAGCAGCAGGTATCAGCACCAACTCTCACTCTCCTGCCACCGCCATCAGTTAGATTTCCTTGGTTATGAATAGTCTTAGTGTGTTGGCTTTCTCAAGTGCCAGTTGTAGTAGTAATGAGCTAGTCATGTGGACAGACTCAAGACTTCCTGGTTAACCAGGGTGCTGCAGGCAATGGTGATAGCTGAGGTCTTACACAAGTTTTCTTGTTCCTGGGCACTGTGTTACTTTGCTTACATGTACTGTATTGGACCATATTGATTGGCCTCCAGCCAGGAGGTTGTGCTTGTAAGAGAGCACCAGCTGCAGTGGTGGCGGTGGGAATTGTGCCTGCCTTATATTACCCAGGGAAGGTAATCTGGTGTCTCAGGCAATGAGCAGGGCCATAGAGCTCCCAAAAGTTCTGTGTTTTGTGTTAAGCTACCAGGGCAGGTGGAAGGGCAAAGCCAAGTGGGAGCTGACAGTGTTTTGTGAAGGTTATCCATGTAGTTCATTCTTTTTCATGGCTGAATAATATTTGATTGTATGGATATACTACATTTCGTTATAGTTGGTAGACACGTGGGTTGTTTCTACTTTTTGGCTATGTACATTATGTGTACGTCTTTTGTGTGAACATATTTTTCTTTTCTTTTTTTTCTTTGAGATGGAGTCTTGCTCTGTCGCCTAGGCTGGAGTACAGTGGCACAATCTCAGCTCACTGCAACCTCCACCTCCCTGGTTCAAGCAATTCTCCTGCCTCAGCCTCCCGAGTAGCTGGGATTACAGGCGCACACCATCATGCCGGGCTAATGTTTTTATATTTTTAGTAGAAATGGGGTTTCACCATGTTGGCCAGACTGGTATTGAACTCCTGACCTCAGGCAATCCACATGCCTCAGCCTCCCAAAGTGCTGGGATTACAGATGTGAGCCACTGCACCTGGCCAGTATCCCTTTTCTACAGCCATATTAAAACAGCTACAAACATTTGTTTTCCTATTTAGTTTTACTTTCCGTGCATATCAAAGTTGTACTCTTCAGACCAACAAACCAACTTGAGGCAAATTACATAGCTTCCCATATACCCTTTTTTCCTCAGGTGCTAATCAAAGGCTCTGAAAATGAATACTGCTTTAATAATGTCTGCTTTATTCTTAAAGTGCTCGTTTCTTTTACTAGATATAAAGATTTGGTGTTAACAAAAGGGGTTTTAATATGTAAATATGAATGAATGCCTTTAGTTTACCCCTGTTTGTCTATTATTATTAGTCTGTTTTCATTTATACTTCATAGAGGCTGATCCTTTCATGATCTTTAATACATTTCACTAGATATTGTTACATTTTAAGAATGAAAATACAGCTGTTTTCTGTCTTAGATTAATTGTGCTGCTGCTATGAGAAACTGAAAATCAAGAATGTGATGCACTTTTTACGTTACTATATACCATATATATACCATAGCTTGCTTTGATTCCTTTCCTGTAGCACAGCCACTAACAAGAGTGAGTGAATTATAAAATTCTCTTTGGGAAGGAATCAGTGCAAGTAACTAATTCTTAGCTGGTATTGGCCTATGAAGGACAATAACTTAGGAACTTAAGAATTCTGTTAATAGTACACTTTTTGGTCTTAAATGTCTCCTACTACTGAAAATAGTTTAAATCTTAGCTTTGTTTCTATTACTCCCTCTCTCTGCCTCAGCAACGGGAATTGGGAAGAATGGCTTAAAGGATGTAGTGTCATTGATTTGTTGCTGAACTTTTAGAAAACATTAATCTATGTATGCTGGGGACTTATATTTTGTTTATATATAGAGGAGAAATAATGCTGCCCTGAACCAATCACATTTAGTATAAATCACATCAATCAAAACCTGGCAGAGACACAACAAAAAAATAAAATTTCAGGCCAATATCCTTGATGAACATCAATATGAAAATCGTCAATAAAATGATGGCAAACCGAATCCAGCAGCACATCAAAAAGCTCATCCACCACAATCAAGTCGGCTTCATGTCTGGGATGCAAGGCTGGTTCAACATATGCAAATCAATAAATGTAATCCATCACATAAACAGAACCAATGACAAAAACCACATGATTATATCAATAGATGCAGAAAAGGTCTTCCATAAAATTTAATACCCCTTCATGCTAAAAACTATCAATAAACTAGGTATTGACAGAATGTATCTCAAAATAAAAAAGAGCTATTTATGACAAACCCACAGCCAATATGATACTGAATGGGCAAAAGCTGGAACCATTCCCTTTGAAAACCGGCACAAGACAAGGACGCCCTCTCTCACCACTCCTATTCAACAGAGTATTGGAAGTTCTGGCCAGGGCAATCAGGCAAGACAAAGAAATGAAGGGTATTCAAATAGGAAGAGAGGAAGTCAAATAGTCTCTGTTTGAAGATGACATGATTGTATATTTATAAAACCCCATTGTCTCACCCCAAATCTCCTTAAACTGACAGCAACTTCAGCAAAGTCTCAGGATACAAAATCAATGTGCAAAACTCACAAGCATTCCTATACACCAATAATAGACAATCAGGGAGCCAAATCATGAGTGAACTCCCATTCACAATTGCCACAAAGCGAATAAAATACCTAGGAATACAACTTACAAGGGATGTGAAAGACCTCCTCAAGAACTACAAACCACTGTTCAAGGAAATAAATAAGAAAGGACACAAACAAATGGAAAAACATTCCATGCTCATGGATAGGAAGAATCAATATCGTGAAAATGGCCATACTGTCCAAAGTAATTTATAGATTCAGTGCTATCCCCATCAAGCTACTATTGACTTTCTTCACAGAATTACAAAAAAAAACTACTTTAAATTTCATATAGAACCAAAAAAGAGCCTGTATAGCTAAGACAATCATAAGCAAAAAGAAAAAAGCTGGAGGCATCATGCTACCTGACTTCAAACTATACTACAAGGATACAATAACCAAAACAGCATGGTACTGCTACCAAAACAGATATATAGACCAATGGAACAGAAGAGAGGCCTCAGAAATAATGCCACACATCTACAACCATCTGATCTTTGACAAACCTGACAAAATCAAGCAATGGGGAAAGGATTCCGTATGGTCTTGGGAAAACTGGTGAGCCATATGCAGAAAAATGAAACTGGACCTCTTTCTTACACCTTATACAAAAATTAACTCAAGACAGATTAAAGACTAAAATGTAAGACCTACAACCATAAGAACCCTAGAAGAAAACCTAGGCAATACCATTCAGGACATAGGCATGGGCAAAGACTTCATGACTAAAACAACAAAAGCAATGACCAAAGCCAGAATTGACAAATGGGATCTGATTAAACTAAAGAACTTCTGCACAGCAAAAGAAACTATCATCAGAGTGCACAGGCAGCCTACAGAATGGGAGAAAATTTTGCAATCTGTCCATGTGACGAAAGGCTAATATACAGGATCTACAGAGAACTTAGACAAATTTACAAGAAAACAACAAACAACCCCATCAAAAAGTGGGCAAAAGATATGAACAGACACTTCTCAAAAGAAGACATTTATGCAGCCAACAAACATATGAAAAAAAGCTCATCATCACTGGTCATTAGAGAAATGCAAATCAAAACCACAATGAGATACCATCTCATGCCAGTTAGAATGGTGATTATTAAAAAGCCAGGAAACATCAGATGCTGGAGAGGATGTGGAGAAATAGGAACACTTTTACACTGTTGGTGGGAGTGTAAAGTAGTTCAACCATTATGGAAGACAGTGTGGTGATTCCTCAAGGATCTAGAACCAGAAATACCATTTGACCCAGCCATCCCATTACTGGTTTTATATACCCAAAGGATTATAAATCATTCTACTATAAGGACACATGCACATGTATGTTTATTGCAGCACTGTTCACAATAGTAAAGACTGGGAACCAACCCAAATGCCCATCAATGACAGACTGGATAAAGAAAATGTGGCACATATACACCATGGAATACTATGCAGCCATAAAAAGGATGAGTTCATCTCTTTTGCAGGGACATGGATGAAGGTGGAGACATCATTCTCAGCAAACTAACACAAGAACAGAAAACCAAACACTGCATGTTCTCACTCATAAGTGGGAGGTGAACAATTTTAACACATGGACACAGGGAGGGGAACATCACACACTGGTACCTGTCAAGGGAGTTGGGGGCTAGGGGAGGGATAGCATTAGGAGAAATATCTAATGTAGATGATCGGTTGATGGGTGCAACAAACCACCATGGCATATGTATACCTATGTAACAAACCTGCACATTCTGCACATGTATCCCAGAACTTAGAGTATAATAAAAATATTAAAAATTAAATTATTGAAGAAATAACTCCAACTATTCTGTTTTTCTTATATATTTTTACTGAGCAAAGGAAAACTTTAGTAAGAATGCTACTTGATAAGAAGAAAAGTCATTTCTCAAGCACATACCAAAACTTGAAGGTGATTGAACCAAAAATAATAGGTGGGCAACACCGAATGAGTTGGAGGAGTATGAGAAAGATGTGTGGGCCAAAGCTATCTGGTTATATTTTGATGTTGCCAAAATCACAAAGTCAAAATTTTAATTTTCTTATTTAATATATTTGTTGGCCAGAGAGCTATTTTTGTATCAATGTGCCTTGCACGTACATTAAAAAAATTTATGAAAGGCCATGTAGTAATGCCTGAGATAGTTGATGGTTCTTACCACCTCACTAATTTCTATGCAGTATGAAATGCTCATTCTGTTGTCCAACTGGTGTTCTCTGTTTGTAGATCTTGTCAAACTGTAACTATTTTATAAGCTGGGGATGTCAATTTACTGTTTTTGTTGTATCTTTTTTGTCCTTAGTCTGTTAGTGGCTGTTCTGTAGTGGGAAATAGTAAAAGGATTCTTCACTCCCTTTTTTTTTCCACTCAGCACCTTCTTCAAGTAATGTGATGACACCATTTCTTGTGTGCTTTGAAAAGTTTCAGCTTGCTGCCTCCTTTTGTGTTTTAAAGAAGTGTTATACAAAACACTGTTTGCAGAATGTAGGGAGATAATGGAGTCCACTTTAATTTGGAATTCTGTGTGAGCTATGATCCAAGTTATCAGCTCTTTCTAACTTTAAAAATTTTGTTGTTAAAAGCACCTTGCTTAGAAAATTTTAAATATTTATGTCTGCAACAATTTTCTCAAAATAATAAGCTGTGCAATTCTTGTCATTAAAGAAAAGATTGAATTCTCCCTAATGTGACTTGTTAGTTTCTCCGTGTATTTCCTGCCAGTGTAAATGTGAAAGCTTTGCTTGCATTAAGTTTTAGAAATGCATTTTGCACACTATAATTTTGCCGAAGCTCCGTGAAAAGGTTAGATCTAAGTAGATGAATAAAGCTATGCGCATGTTTTGAAAGTTTAATTTGTGTGTCATTACCAAAAGTGACCTATTTGTCCTTATTAGTTTGCTGTTCTTAGCTTTACCATCTTTGGAAACTTGGCTCAAAGTTATATAGTTCTGGGCTAGCTCATCAGTGGAACTAGGAGAGAGGAAAACTGGCACCTATTTTAATAAAGTTCAATTTAAATGAAAAAATAGTATACAGTATAGTATTGTTAACAATGCTGTACATTAGATCTCCAAAACTTATTTATCTCAGATAAATACAACTTTGTACACTTTGACCATTTCCCCATTTCCCACTCCACGCCTGCTGCCCACCCCCCAACCCCGGCCCTGCCAAGCCCCCTGGAAATCACCATTCTACTTTTTGCTTCTATGAGTTTGACTATTTTTAGATTCCATATATAAGTGATTGTGCAATATTCACTTATATATGTTGTTTTGAGCCTGGCTTATTTCACTTAGCTTGTTGTACAGGTTCATCCATGTTGTTTGGAATGGTAGGATTTTCTTCTTTATAAGGCTGAGCATATTTCTACTATACACACATACACTCACACACACACAATACATATATATGTATACACACACACACACACACACACACACCCTACATTTTTTTAATCCATTCGTCTGTTATGGACACGTATATTGTTTTCATATCTTGACTATTGTGAATAATGCTGCAGTGAGCATAGGAATGCAGATATCTCTTTGAGGTACTGATTTCGCTTCCTTTGAGTATATACCCAGAAGAGGGATTGCTGAGTCAAATGATAGTTCTATTTTTATTTATTTGACGAGCCTCTGTGCTGTTTTCCGTAATGGCTATACCAATTTACATTTTTATCAACAATGTATGAATGTTTCATTTTTTCCACATCCTCACCAATGCTTATTATATTTTGATTTTTGGTAATATTTATTTTAACAGGTATGAGGTGATATCTCATGAATATTTGATTTGCATTTTCATATACCTGTTGCCTATTTGTATGTCTTCTTTGGAAAAATGTCTATTCAAGTTTTTTGCCCATTTTTAATCTGGTTTTCCCTATTTGCTTTTGAGTTGTGTGAGTTCCTTATATATTTTGGATATTAACACTTTACCAGATGTATAGTTTCCAAATAATTTCTCCCATTCTGTAAATTGCCTTTTCATTGTGTTATTTCCTTTGCAGTGCAGAAGCTTTTTAGGTTGATGTAATCCCACTTGTTTATTTTACTTTTTATTCTCACTGCTTGTGGTGTCCTATCCAAGAAATTACTGTGAAGACCAATGTCATGGAGCTTTCCCCAGAATTTTATGGTTTCATTTTTTATGTTTAAGTCTTTAATCCATTTTGAATTGTTTTTGGTGAATGGTGTAAGATAAGTGTTCAATCTAATTATTTTGCATGTAGATAATCTAGTTTTCCTATACTTGATCTTAGCCAAAAGGCTGAAAAGCAGTATATTCAGTTTTTCTAATACAGTGTATTGAGACTGTTCTTTGAACATTTTGTATTCTTGGCAATCTTGTGGAAGACCAGTTGTGTATTTATGGGTTTATTTCTGGGCTCCCTATGTTTTTCCATTGTTCTTTGTGTCTGTTTTTATGGCAGTATCATACTGTTTTTATTACTATAGATTTGTAATATACTTTGAAATTTGAAATCAAAAGTGTGAGGCCAGATTTGATATTCTTTTTCAAGATCATTTTGGCCATTCAGAGTCTTTTGTAGTTTCATATGAAGTCTAAGATTGGTTTTTCTCTTTCTGTGAAAAATGCCATTGGAATTTTGATAGGGATCACGAATCTGTAAATATCTTAAGGTGGTATGGACAGTTTAACAGTATTAATTCTTACATTTCATGGATATGGAATATCTTGTGATTTATTTGTGCCTGCTTTAATTTCTTCATTGTTTTGTAGTTTTCATTGTACGATTTTTTTCCCCTCCTTGGTTAGGTTTTTCCTAAGTATTTTATTTTTTTGATGCTATTGTAAATGGGATTCCTTTATTAATTTCTTTTATCAGAGTTCATTTTTAGTGCATATACACATGACTGATTTTTGGATGTTGATTTTGTATCCTGCAACATTACTGAATTCATTTGTTAGTTTCAATAGTGTTTTACTGCAGTCTTTAGGGGTTTCTACATATAAGATCATGTAGTCTGCAAACAGGGACAATTTTACTTCTTCCTTTCTGATTTGGATGTCATTTATTATTTTTTTCCTAATTGTTCTGATTAGAACTTTTAATACTGTGTTGAATAGAAGTGGCATGAGTGGGGATCTTTGTCTTGTTCTTGCTATTAAAGAAAGAGCTTTCAGCTTTTCACCCTTGAGTATGATGTTAGCTGTAGGTTTTTTATGTATAGCGTTTATTATGTTGAGGTACATTTCTTCTATACCTAATTTGTTGTGGATTTTTACCATGAATGGATGTTGAATTTTTCTAATGTTTTCCTACATCTATTGAGATGATTACATGGTGTTTATTCTTGATCTATTCATGTGGTGTGTCACACTTATTGATTTATGTATGTTGAACCATTCTTGCATTCCAGGGATAAATCTCACTTAATCATGTTGCATCATTTTTTTAATGTGGTGCTGAATTGTTGAGCATCATTGCATCTGTGTTCATCAGGGATATTAGCCTGTAATTTTCTTTTCTCATAATGTCTTTATCTGGTTTTGGTATCAGGGTAATTCTGGCTTTGTGAAATGAGTTTATAAATGTTCCTTTCTCTTCAGTTTATGGAAGAGTTTGGTAAGGATTGACACTAATTCTTTTTAAATGTTTGGTCGAATTCACCTTTGATGCCATATGGTCCTGGGTTATTTTTTGTTGGGATATTTTTGATTACTGATTTTATACACCTACTTGTTGTTGGCCTGTTGAGATTTTTAAATTTCTTCTTAATTTGATGTTGGTAGGTTGTATGTTTCTTGAAATTTATTAATTTCTTGAAGGTTCTCCAGTTGTTGGAATATAATTTTTTCTTATGATCCTTATTTTTTTGTGAAAAGAGAAAATGAAAATAAATAAAATTATAAATGAAAGAGGAGCTATTTTTGATTTGACTTATTTTTGCTCTGGTCTTTATTGTTCCCTTCTGCTGACTTTGGGCTTAGTCTGTTCTTTTTTTTGGTTCTTTGATATGTAAAGTCAGATCGTTTGAGATTTTACTTTTTAATGTGGCCACTTGTTGCTATTACTTCTTAGTACATTTTTTGCTTCATCTCATGATTTGATATGTTGTGTTTTCACTTTTGCCTTGAGATATGTTTTAAATTTTCTTTGAATTTCTTCCTTGACCCAGTGGTTGTTCAAGAGTGTGTTGTTTAGTTTTCACGTATTTGTGAATTTCTCTATTTTCTTCCTGTTACTGATTTCTAGTTTTATTTCATTGTGGTCAGAAAAGATACTTGGAATGATTTTATTTTTCTTAAATTTGTTAAGATTTATATTTTGGCCTGACATGATCTATCCTGGAGAAGGTTTTGTGTGCACTTGAGAAGAATGTTTGTTTGCTATTAGGTGAAAAGTTCTGTACATGTCTGTTAGGTCCGTATGGTCTACAGTTTTGTTCAAGTCAGCTGTGTGTTTATCAATTTTCTGTCTGGATATTCTAACTATTATTGAAAGTTGAGCATTTCACTTCTGAGTATATATCTAAAGGAATTTTAATCAATATTTTGAGAGGATATTTGAACTTCCATGTTTATTGCAGCATTATGCACAATAACTATGATAAGTAATAAACCTAGATGTCCATCAGCGAATGAATGGCTAAAGAAAATGTGGTATATATACATAATGGAATACTATTCAGCCTTTAAAAAGAAGGAAATGCTGTCATTTTTGACAATGTGGATAAACCTGAAGGACATTAAGCTAAGTGAAGTAAGCCAGGCACAGAAAGACAGATACCACAGGATCTCACTTACATGTGTAATCTAAAAAAGTTGAAATCATAGAAGTAAAGAGTAGAATGATGGTTACCAGAGTCTTCCAGGGATGGAGAATGGAGTAAGGGGGGGAGAATGAGGAGTTGTTGGTCAAAGGATACAAAGTTTCAGATAGAAGGAATAAGTTTTGAGATCTATTGCACAGGAGGGTGACTATAGTCAATAATATTGTATATTTTAATATTACTAAAGTAAGGAGAGTAAATTTGAAATGTCTCACCACAAAAAGGATAAGTAAGCAAGGTTATGGATACGTTACTTAGCTTAATATACTCATTCCATATTTTATACATATATCAAACACATTTTGCCCTATAAATGTATATAATTATGATTTTTCAATTAAATATAATAGTAATAAAAAAGCAAGTGAGGTATAAAAGTATCCTACTATTATTGTATTGCTATTTCTCCTTCAAATCTGTCAATATTTGCTTTATATATTTAGGTGCCCTGGTGTTGGGTGTGTATATACAGTCATCTCTCATTATCTACACGACATTGGTTCCAGGACCCCTGCAGATACCAAAATCCACAGATGCTCAAATCCCTTAAATAAAATGGCATAGTATTTGTATATAATCTATGCACAACTCCTGTGTGCTTTAAATCATCTCTACATTACTTATAATATCTAATACAATGTAAGTGTTATATAAATAGATATACTGTATTTTTAATTTCTATCATTTTTGTTGCTGTTATTCTTTTATTTTTAAAGAATATTTTCGATTAATAGAGAGACAAGGCCAGCTGTAGTTATAATTGCTATATCTTCCTGTCAAGTTGATCTTCATCATTTTATAGTGACCTTTTTGTTTCTAGACAAAAAGTGTTTTGAATTGAAGCCCATTTTGTCTGATTAAGTGTAGCTACCCCTACTTTCTTTTAGTTACTATTTGCATGGAATATATATTCCTATCCCTTTGCTTTCATTATATGTGTCCTTAAGACTAAGGTGAATCTCATATATAGCATGTCACGGGATCTTACTTTTTAAAATTCATTCAGCCACTCTATGGCTTTTGTGGATTTGTAATGAGTATTTTAGGAACTATTTTTGGGCATTTCATAGATCTCCATTTCTTTTGAGTTGTTTACCGGAAATTTATTATGTTCCTTTGGTGGCGGGGGATCATGTTTTTCTGATTTTTCATATTCTTTGTAGCCTTGCATTGTGGTCTGTACATTTGAAGAAGTCACTTCTTCAAGACTTTACAGACTAGATTATATAGGGAAAGATTTTCTCCTGCAAGTGGGTATGAGGGTACTGGTTGGGTAGGGTGCATATCAGTGCCAGATTAGAACCAGGTCTGGGTTTGCAAGGGGATATCAATTATGGGGGTGTGCAGGGGCACCAGGTGCAGGAGTATACAGAGGCAACAGGTCTGAGGTGTGGGTGTGGGTGCATGTGGTGGAGCCAAGGCTTGGGGACAGGTGTTGTGTTGCTGGCTCTAGAAGAGTGCACATCAGCTCCAGCTCTAGGAGTATGCAGTGGTGTAGAGTCCAAGCAACTCTGGATGGTGGGGTCTGCATTGGCAAAGACTGTAGGAGTCCTTGGCAGTGAATGCTGCAGAGGTCCTTGGTAGTGGCAAGGGCTGCTGAGGTTCTCTTGCTCTCATTTCCCCTCTGGGAGACCTTATGGTTGAGGTGATTACTCTTTGTACTGAGCTATGCTAGCCTGGGGTACAGGAGGACAAGGATAAAATTCTTCCTGCCCTTTTCTATGTGGCCATCCTTAGTTTTTGTGTTCCACTGGTTTGCTACAGATTTGTTATTGTACTCAGGAGCACTCCCAGAGATATTTTTGTCTATGGATATTTACATTATTGTTTTTGTTAGAGGATGAGGGCTGGCACCTCCTAGTCTGCCGCCTTACTGACATCACTCCTGGTTCTGTCTATTATTGATAGAGGAATGTTGAAATCTCCAACTGTAATAATAGATTCATCTATTTCTCTTTGTAGTTCTATCAGTTTTTGCTTCACATATTTGGACACATTTTTGTTAGGTACATGCACATTAAGGATTGTTATATCTTCTTGGAGAATTGACAGTTTTATTATTATGTAATGCCTTTTATTATCCCTGATAATATGCCATACTTTGAAGTCTGCTATGTCGGGAAATAATATAGCTACTTTCATTTTACTTTGATTAGTATGAGAGTAGTGTATTATTCCCTATTCATTTACTTTTAATCTATTTGTGTGTTTATATTTAAAGTGCATTTATTTAGAGAATAAACAGGTTGGGTCTTGCTTTTTTATCTAATCTGACAATTTTTTAATCTTTTAGTTGGAATATTTAGACTATTGGCATTCAAAGTTATTTTTGATATATTCAGATTAATATTTACCATATTTGTTACTGTTTTGTGTTTGTTGCCCCTGTTTTATATTTCTATTTTTGCCTTTCACTTTCTTCTACATTTTCTGGTTTTGATTGAGCATTTTACATGATTCCACTTTATCTGCTTTCTTAGAATATTAGTTATACTCTTTTTAACTTCAGTTAGTTTTGCTTTTTACTTGTTCTTAGGACAGAGTGATGATTCCAACATTTTTACATGTTAGGCTGGATTTCCAAAGCCTATTTTTTTTTTTTTTTTACTATCAGATTTTTTATGGTTAGTTTGCCAACCCTGGTCTAGAAAGAAGACAAGATTCAAATGCCAAAGAGCACAACTATAAACATCAGGACTAGATGGTCAAAGCCTCTTCCATTCTTTGTAAGAAAATGGATGGATATTGATGAGGCTGGAGGTGGAAGTCTCAGTGGGCCCAAGTTTGAAGCAGAGAGTTTTCATCCAAGGTACCTTGGGGTGACCAAACCAGAGAACAAAATGAGTTGAAACAATGTAGGAAAGCCAGGCGCGGGGGAGGCCGAGGGGGGCGGATCACGAGGTCTGGAAATCGAGACCATCCTGGCTAACATGATGAAACCCCGTCTCTACTAAAAATCAAAAAAAAAAAATTAGCCGGGCGTGGTGGCGGGCGCCTGTAGTCCCAGCTACTCGGGAGGCTGAGAGGCAGGAGAATGGTTTGAACCCGGGAGGCGGAGCTTGCAGTTAGCCGAGATCACGCCACTGCACTCCAGCCTGGGCGACAGAGCAAGACTCCGTCTCAAAAAAAAAAAAAGAAACAATCTAGGAAAAATGATGGTTAAGGAGGAGGGGGGATTGACTGAAGGTTACTCCAACTCAAGGAAGGCTAGAGGCAGGAATTTGAAGCTGAGACAAAGCCAGTCATCCAGGACCAGGGAGATTAAAAGATGAGAGCAAGAATAAATGCAGACAACTTGGAATCAATGGCAGCAGCAACTGGAGTGGGTTGTTGGTGCAGTGGGAAAGAATGAGAGAATGAGAATATGCTTTTAGAGGTGATGTGAGAGGTCTGAGGTGATTACTAAAATGCCTGTTAGTATATGTAGCTTAGGTTTATGAGTCAGCCTATGTATGATACTTAAGTGGGTCAGTCAGATTAACAGAAAAATGGTAGACATAACCCTTTTCTGAGTTGGTGCACACTGTTCCTAGATTTTCCTGAAGGAAAATTCTGACATATTTTAAAATGTTTTGTGGTAGCAGGAAAGCTCCTGTAACTGCTCTTCTAGCTGATATCTGTCCAATTGTGCTAAGTATTGGAACTGATTAGTATCAATGGCAGTCAAATACTTATTTCACTATGTATTCTGATTTCCCATATGAAGTTTCCTAGGCAGTTGGAGAGGCATGGGATGGCATTGATAGGTAGGACCTAGCAGGGAGTAGTGGAATAAATATTAACATAGTTTGGGTGGGAAGCAATTGGAACTTGAAAGGCTGGCATGGTTTTTCAAAAGCCACAGATATTATTGTCAATGTTAGATAATGAAGACAGGTCTGAAAAGGAGAAGGCAGCATGCCACACATTTATATCTCCCATGGAGCTATTCAGCTGTCTTGTAGTATATCTTCTTGGGTGGTTTTTATCCCTTCTGGGTACTATGGGGCCTGACAGGGTTGTAGTATTGCTTAATATTAAGTATGGGGGAAATTGTGGGTCAGTGTTATAGAAGTCTCTTGATAGTGCTTTTTAGAACCCGGATATTAAGTGAGATCTTTGGTCAACTTTCAAGTTTTATGAAGTTCATGGAAATGGGACACTTCTTTGATAAACAAAGTGGCAATACCAGTTGTGAATGGGAGTTCGGGAAAGGGGATAAAACCTATCATCTTAATGAGGATTCTACCACTTCCAATATGGTATCATATCTTTAAGAAGGAGAAAGATCCATGTTGAAGCACAATGAAATGGTATTTAATGGAGAAATTGGTGGTCAAGATAGGATAGAATAATACATTTGGGCTTCCAGTGCCTGTCCATATAAACACTCTGTGTCCTCAGTCTAAAAGAACCATGCCTGGCATATAGTAGGTGCTTGATAAATATCTGTTGCATGAATGAATGATTTTTTTTTTCACTTACTAGCCATGTTAAGAGTTTTGAATGGGCTGTAGTGGCTGTTTAAGGTAGTGAAGAAGAACCACGTACCTGAAGTTTAGGCTACTCTTTTTATGACATAGATCACTCTTTGAACATTGGGACTAGCTGCTAGTAATTAGTTGAATAAGCATGTTATGTGAGAAGTTTCCAAGATTATCCCCATGTTTTGCGATTTGCTGGAAAGACACACAGGGCTCTGCATACAGTCTTTTATAAATCTTTTTATTATTTAAAAAAAGTTGTGGGTACATAGTATGTATATATATATACACACATATATATGTATGCATGTATATGGTACATGAGATGTTTTGATACAGGCATGCAATGTGAAACAAGCACATCATGGAGAATGGGCTATCCATTTGCTCAAGCATTTGTCCTTTGAATTACAAACAATCCAATTACATTCTTTAAGTTATTTAAAAATATACAAGATTTATATTGTGCTAAATATAGTAGGTCTTATTTATTGTATATTTTTTGTACCCTTTAACCATCCCCACCTCCTCCTCAGCCCCCCATACCCTTCCCAGCCTCTAGTAACCATCCTTCTATTCTTTATATCCATGAGTTCAATTGATTTGATTTTTAGATCTCACAAATAAGTGAGAACATGTGATGTTTGCCTTTCTGTGCCTAGCTTATTTCACTTTACATAGTAATCTCCAGTTCTGTCTATGTTGCAAATGATTGGATCTCATTCTTTTTATGGCTGAATAGTACTCCGTTGCGTATATGTACCAAATGTTCTCTATCCATTCATCTGATGGTGGACACATGGGTTGCTTCTAAGTCTTAGCTAATGTAAAAAGTGCTGCAACAAAAAGTGCAGATATCTCTTTTATATACTGATTTCCTTTCTTTGGGTATATACCCAGTGTAGGGAGACCTCCTGAAACTATTGCTATGGAATAAAAGATGAAATGCTCCTGATTATTGTAAATACAAAATTGCATGCAGGATTGTGTAAAGACAATGCCAGGTTGGACTGCCAGAATGAGCCAACAGCATGTGATGTGCTTCCTCCTGCAGAGAGCCTATGAATGGACGTGCAGTCAGGGAGGTTTCATATCACCAAGATTCCTATCCCAGAAAAGCAGATGTTCATAGCTCTGGGAATGGAATGCGACCCTTGTGGAGAGCCTATAAATGGACACATGAGGGGTGCCCTTTCATATGGATAAGGTAGGGCTATAAATGCCCTCATCTTGCCACGGCTCTTCTAGGCCTCTTTAGGGTTAAGGCATACTCCCTTCTGAGAATTTCTGGTCTAACCAGTTGTCTAGCTTCACGTCCTGTTTCTATGGATTGTTTGTAACTAGCTTTTGCTGCAGCTGTTACTGCTGATTAATATCTTGCTAATCATAGGTTATGGAAAGACTGTGTTTCAGTTTTAAGGCTGTGTTAGAAATTACTGATAAGCACACTATATTGTAAATTATTATCTCTGCATACTGTACTTCTGCATACAGATGTTATGTTAGAGAATTACTTCATCCCCATGTGACCATCTCACATCATAATCAAATGACCCTAAATCCCTCACTAACCTACCCCCGCCCTCACTAAGCTTAATAATAAATGCTGGTATATCCAGTACATTGGTGGCATCGTGGGACCAGAAGGCGGTGACCCCCCTGGACCCAGCTTTCACTATCTTGTGTGTGTCTATTATTTCTTGACCTGCCGATCCATCTGGGAACAAAGAAAGAGCCCCATTGCATTGCGGGCTGCTGGCCAGATCCCGCAATAACCCAGCAGTAGGATTGCTGGATTTTATGGTAGCTCAATTTTTAGTTTTCTGAGGAACCTCCAAACTGTTCTCCATAGTGATTGTGCTGATTTACATTCTCACCAACACTATATGAGGCTTTCTTTTTCCCCACATCCTCACCAGCATTTGTTATTGCCTGTCTTTAGATATAATTCATTTTAACTGGGAAGTGAGGGTATCACATTATAGTTTTGATTTGTATTGCTCTAATGATCAGTGATGTCCAGTACCTTTTCATATGCCTACTTGCTATTTGTATGTCTTCTTTTGAGAAAGGTCTATCCAAATATTTTGCCCATTTTTTGATGGGATTATTAGATTTTTTCCTGTAGATTTGTTTGAGCTCCTTATATATTCTGGTTATAAATCCCTTGTCAGATGGGTAGTTTGCAAATATTTTCTCCCATTCTGTGGGTTGTCTATTCACTCTGTTGATCGTATCCTTTACTGTGAAGAAGCTTTTGTCCATGTTTGCCTTGGTTGCCTGTGCTTGTGGGGTATTGCTCAAGAAGACTTTGCCCAGACCAATGTCCTAGAGATCTTCTTCAATGTGTTCTTGTAGTAGCTTCATAGTTTGAGATCTGAGATTTAAGTATTTAATCCATTTTGATTTGATTTTTGTATATGGCAGGAGATAGGGGCCTAGTTTTATTTTTTGTCATATGGGTATCCAGTTTTCCCAGCACCATTTATCAAAAAGATTGTCTTTCCCCCAGTGTATGTTCTTGGTAACTTTGTCAAAAATGACTTCAACGATGGGTGGGTGGATGTGTGCCTGGGTTCTGTATTCTGTTCCATTTGTCTACATGTCTGTTTTTATGCCAGTACCATGCTATTTGGGTTACTATAGTTATGTAGCATAATTTGAGTCAGATAATGTGATTCCTCCGATTTTGTTCATTTTTCTTTGGATAGCTTTGGTTATTCTGGGTCTTTTGTTATTCCATATAAGTTTTAGAATTTTTTTTCTATTGCTGTGAAGAATGTCATTGGTAGTTTGATAAGGATTGCACTGAATCTGTAGATTGCTTTGGGTAGTATGAACGTTTAAAAAATACTATTTTTCCAATACATGAACATTGAATATCTTTCAATATTTTTGTGTCCTCTTTAATTTCCTTCATCAGTGTTTTATAGTTATCATTATAGTAATCTTACACTTCTTTGGTTGAGTTAATTTCTGAGTATTTAATTTCATGTGTAGCTATTGTAAATGGGATTACTTTTTAAATTTCTTTTTCAGATTGTTCACTGTTGGCATATAGAAATGCTACTGATTTTGGTATGTTGATTTGTATCCTGAAACTTTACTGAATTTGTTTATCAGTTATAACAGTTTTCCTGTGGAGTCTTAGGATTTTCCAAATATAAGATTATACCATCAGCAAACAAGGATAATTTGACTTCTTTCTTTCTAATGTGGATGCTCTTTATATCTTTCTTTTGTCTAATTGTTCTAGCTAGGATCAGTATGATACTAGCTGTGTGTCTGTCATATGTGGCTTTTATTGTGTTTAGGTGTGCTGCTCCTTCTATACACAGATTTTTAAGCATTTTTATCCTGAGGCGATGTTGAATTTTATCAACTTTTTCAGCATAAATTGAAGTGCTCATATAATTTTTATCCTTTATTATGTTGATATGATATACCATATTGATTCACTTGTGTGTATTGAACCATCCTTACATCCTAGGGATAAATCTAACTTGGTCAGGAGGAATGATCTTTCTACTGTATTGTTGAATTCAGTTTGATAGTATTTTTTTGAGGATTTTTGCATCAATATTTATTAGAGATATTGTCTGGTAGTTTTTTTTTTTAATGTCTTTGTCTGGTTTGGGTATCATCGTACTACTGGCCTTATAGAATGAGTTTGGATGTATTTCCTCCTCCTCTGTCTTCTGGAATAGTTTGAGTAGAATTAGTATTAGTTCTTCTTTAAACATTTGGTAAAAACATTTGGTAGCTTGTATGTATCTAGGAATTTGTCTATTTCTTCTAGATTTTCCAATTTATTGGCATATAGTTACTCCTAGTAACCACTAACAATCTTTTGAATCTCTAACAATCTTTTTAATTTCTGCAGTATCAGTTGTAATGTCTCCTTTTTAATTTGTGATTTAATTTACTTTAATTCCTCTCTTTTTTTCTTAGTCTAGGTAAAACTTTGTCAATTTTAACTTTTCAAAAACAGCCACTTTTTGTTTCATTGACCTTTTGTATTGTTTTCTTTATTTCAATTTCATTTATTTCTGCTCTGATCTTTCTTATTTCCTTTTTTTATATTAGTTTTGAGTTTGGTTTGCTTTCTTTTCTAGTTCTTTAAGACACATCATTAAATTTTTTGTTTGAAGTTTTTTCTCTGTTTTGATGTAGGCACTTATAGCTGTAAATTTCCCTCTGAGTACTGCTTTTGCTGTGTCCCATAGGTTTTGGTGTGTTGTGTTTCCATTATTATTTGTTTCAAGAAATTTTTCATTTTTTTTATTAATTTCTTCATTGGCCCACTTGTCATTTAGGAGCATATTGTTTAATTTCCATGTATTTGTATCATTTCCAAAATTCCTCTTGTTATTTATTTCTGGTTTTATTCCACTGTCTTCAGAGAAGCTACTTGATATTATTTCAATGTTTTTGAATGTGTTATGACTTGTGACTTAACATATGGTCTGTCCTTGAGAATGATCCATGTGCTGAGGAAAAGAATGTGTATTCTGTAGTTATTGGATGAAATGTTCTGTAATTATCTATTAGAACCATTTGGTCTATAGTACAGATGAAGTCTGATATTTCTTTGTTGATTTTTCTGTCTGGAAGCTTTGTCCAGTGCTGAAAGTGGGGTGGTGAAGTCTTCAGCTATTATTGTACCAGATCTTATCTTTCTCTATAGCTCTAGTAATATTTGCTTTATATATCTGAGTGTTCCAGTGTTGGGTGCATATATACTTATAATCGTTATGTCCTCTTGCTGAATTGACCCCTTTATCATTATGTAGTGACCTTCTTTGTGTCTTCTTATAGCTTTTGTCTTGAAATCTGTTTTGGCTGACATAAGTATAGCTACTCCTACTTTTTTTTTTTTTTCCATTGACATAGAATACCTTTTTCCTCTCCCTTTATGTTCAGGCTATGTGTGTGTTTATAGGTGAAGTGTGTTTCTTGTAGACAGCACATCAGTGGGTCTTTTTATTTATTTAGCTAGTCTGTGTCTTTCTGATTCGATAATTTAGTCCATTTTCATTCAATGTTACTATTGGTAAGTAAAAACTTACTCTCACCATATTGTTATTTGTTTTCCAGTAGTTTTGTGGTCTTTTCTTCCTTCCTTCTTTCCTTCGTGTCTTCCTTTAGTGAAGGGGATTTTCTCTGGTGATATGATTTTGTTTCTTGCTTTTTATGTTTTATGTCTCCATTGTATGTTTTTAGGTTTGAGGTTGCCATGAGGCTTGCAAATACTATTTTGTAACCCATTATTTTAACCTGATAACTTAACACTGTTAGCATAAACAAACAAATGAGCAAAAGAAAACAAGCAGAAACCTTATGATTGAACTTCGTCCTTCGCTTTTTAATATTGTGTTGTTTCTATTTATATCTTATTGTATTGGCTATGTCTTGAAAATTTGTTGTAGTCATTATTTTTGATTGGTTCATTATTTAGTCTTTCTACTTAGGATAAGAGTAGTTTACACACCACAGTTACAGTGTTGTAATATTCTGTGTTCTTCTGTGTACTTACTACTACCAGTGAGTTTTGTACTTTCAGATGATTATTGCTCATTATTGTCCTTTTATTTCTGGTTGAAATACTTCTCTTAACGTTTCTTATAGGACAGGTCTGGTATTGATGAAATTCCTCAGCTTTTGTTTGTCTGGGAAAGTCTTTATTTCTCCTTTATGTTTGAAGGATATTTTTTCTGGATATACCTTTCTAGGGTAAAAGTTTTTTTTTTCCTTCAGCACTTTAAATATGTCATGCTACTCTGTCCTGGCCTATAAGGTTTCCACTGAAAAGTCTGCTGCCAGATGTTTTGGAGCCCCATTGTATGTTATTTGTTTCTTTTCTCTTTCTGCTTTTAGGATCCTTTCTTTATCCTTGACCTTTGGGGGTTTGATTATTAAATGTCTTGAGGTAGTTTTCTTTGGGTTAAATCTGCTTGGTGTTCTTCAACCTTCTTTTACTTAGATATTGATGTCTTTCTCTGGGTTTGGAAAATTCTCTGTTATGCCTTTGAATAAACTTTCTATTCCTGTCTTTTTCTCTACTTCCTCTTTAAGGGCAATAACTCTTAGTTTGTCCTTTTGAGGTTATTATCTAAGTCCTGTAGGAATGCTTTTTTATTTGATTTTTCTCAACACAGCTATTTTGAATTCTTTGTCTGAAAAGTCACATATCTCTGTTTCTCCAGGATTCATCCTGGTCTCTTATTTAGTTCATTTGATAAAGTCATATTTTCCTGGTTGATATTGATGCTAGTAGGTGTTCTTTTTTGTCTGGGCATTGAAAGGTTAGGTATTTATTATAGTCTTCACTCCAGGCTTGGCATTGAAAGGTTAGGTATTTATTATAGTCTTCACTCCAGGCTTATTTGTAGCCACCCTTCTTGGGAAGGTTTTCTAGGTATTTGAAAGGACTTGGGTGGCATGATCTAAGCTGCTTCTGCTCTAGGGGACACCCCAAATATAGTAATGTTGTGGTTTTCACACACTTATAGAGGTATCCTCTTCATGGTCTTGGACAAGATGGGGAAGAATTCTCTGAATTACCAGGCAGACTTGTTCTCTTCCCTTACTTTCTTCCAAAAAAGAATCTCTCTTTCTAAGCCACCTAAAGCTGGGAATGGGTGGCACAAGCAACCCTGTGGCCACCACCACTATGGCTATGCTGGGACAGACCTGAAGCCAGCCCAGTGCTGGATCTAGCCTAAGGCCTGCTGTGACCACTCCCTGGCTACTTCCTGTGTTCACTCAAGGTCCTGGGGCTCTACAATCATCAAGTGGCAAAGCCAGCCTGGACTGTGTCCTTCCTTTCAGGGAGGCAAGGTCCCCCAATTCCCTGGTGGGTCCAGAAGTGCTGTTTGGAATTCATGGACTAGAGTCAAATTCCTTTGAAGTCTACCAAGTGTTCTATTGCTTTGTGACTGCGCTGGCAGTCAAACCACAAAACACATTTTTTTAAAACTCTTCCCTCCCCTTTTCAAAGGCAAAGGAACCTTATTTCTTAGCTACTACCACCCCAGCCCACAAAGAGTACTGCCAGATTATTGCTTATATTCCCTTAACGCCCAGAGTCTCTTAAGTCAGCTTGTTATGAATGCTCCCTGGCCTGGGACTCACCCTTCAGGACAATATTCTCTCCTTTGGCCCAGGGCAGGTCCAGAAATGCTGTCCAAGATTCAAGTCCTGGAATTGCTCTACCCTACTGTGGCCATGCTGGTACCTAATGTGAAAGACAAAGTCCCCTTTCCTTTTTTCTCTGCTTTTCTCAAGCAGATGGAGTTTTGCCCTGTAGCCACCACAGCTGGTCATGTGCTGTGAGTCTCACCTGAAGCCAACAAGTCTCAGCCACTCACCCAAGGCGGGTATCACTGCTCATTATTTAAGGTCGAAGGGCTCTTCAGTTGGCATGTGATAAATGCTGTCAGGACTGGGTCCTTTCTTTCAAGGCAGCAGGTTCTCTTCTGGCCCAGGGTGTGTCTAGAAATGTTGTCTGGGATCTAGGGCCTAGAATGGGGCCCTTAGGACTCTGACCAGTGTCCTATCCTGCTGTGGCTTACCTGGTGTCTTAGATGTAAGATAAAGTTCTCCCCTCTCTTCTCTCTCTTCTCCTCAAGTGGAAGGAAGGAGTCTCTTTTGAAGCCATGAGCTGTGCAGCCTGAGGTTGTGGAGGGGTGATGGCAATATTCCCTTGGCTGCCCCAGCTGATGTCTTAGTATGTCATGTACTCACTCAGTTCACTGTCTCCAGGTCTAATTTAGCACTATAACTCACCTAAGAGTTGCAGTTCTTATGTCCTAGACTGCTTTTCAAGTTTACTTGGGGACACAGGATGCTATTGTCTTTAGTGGTGAGGTTTGCAGGCACTCAAGTTTGGACTTCTAGAATTGATAATTTTCCTCTGGCAAGGTCTGGTTTAAATGCTCCCTTCGTAAGTGGGCATCAGCTGAGTTTGGTCTGGTTTTCCTTTCTGCTCTAACTGGACATCACTGAGTTCACTGGGTAATAACTGCTGTGTTCTTTATCCCCCAGTGCCTAGAGAAGCTCTCTGCACCACTCTGTGGCTGCCAGAGTGGAGGAGGGGTGGCATCAGCAATTCAGGACTTTTGTCTCTTCAGTGACTCTTTCAACAATATGAAGTTAAATCCGGGTACTATGAGTGCTCACCTGATTTTTGGTTCTTATGAAGGTATTTTTTTTCTTCTGTGTAGATAGTTGTTAACTTGGTGTCCTTGTGATGGGGATGATTGCTGGAGCTTTCTATTCCATCATCTTGCCTGCACATAGTTTTATGGACGGTTAAGAGTTATTTTAGTGATGCAATAAGGATACACAACTAGATTATAAAGGAAAGAGACACAGGTGAAGTCTGGAGAAATCCCTGTGCAAGCCTTGTACGCTCTCCTTCTCTAAGAGGGGTGACACAGAGTGCACGTTTAGCCCAGCAATGAAAATGCAGCAACATGTGTGAAATGATTTCTACCATGGAAGCCCACTAGAGACTCAGGACCCAAGATTTTTACTGGGGACTAATCACACAAGCACTCCCTGCCTGGCACATGCCAAAATGCTGGATTCCCAGCAGGAAGGTAGGTGTTCAGCAAAAATCACATAGCTTGCACATATAATCTACAGTGTGCCTCCCTAATAAGTTATCTGTTGACTGAGAATACTCCAGAACCAAGGTTGAAGATGTCAGCTAAGGGCCAACCTTGTAACTAGGCCCTTCTAAGAATAGCAGTCTCAGGCCTGCTAAATTAAATCTTTATTCCTCACCATTTATCTACTGTGCTATAGCTGAAATTGATAATCAGAATGTTCTCAGGCCAGATAATCTTTCAGAATTGTATTCCTCTGCTACCTCCTAAGATTTGGGGCCTGTTTTAACTTTAGGATAATAGGAAAAGGGAAAGTTATCTATAAAAGAAAGTCTACCTCACTTGGTATAGACTGAGTTTTTCTGGCCTCTGATGCTGTAAGTTGTGATAGCTACATTAGACCTCCATGAAATTTTCGGATTTTTCAATGTGGTATATCCATGTCTCAATAATGGCCTTGATCATCAACTTCCTTTTCTCACATTGGGTAGCTGCCTTTAGCCATGACCAACCTTTTTTTAAAAATTAGTAACACAGAAATAATTTGCCAGGGTAAATGGTTGGATATTTGTAGGCCAATATTATGAGAGAAATAGTTTTTAGCTCCTGGAGTGCAAAACTATTTTCTGTATAACTCTTTCCTTTTCTGGAAAAGTAATTTAATGGAGTAGTCATTATGAAAGGATGATAAAGAGCTATCAGTAATATCTAGCAACTCCAGAGCTGCTAAACTTCCTTGATTATCTGGAGGGCTTCTTGGTATAGAACTTCTGATATTCTTTCTGGAATCATGTGGATGCCACGGCTCAACAAGGCATAATTCAAGAGCTTCTCTTTTATTCTTAAAATCAAATTTCTCGAGGTTGACCTAGAAGGGAGAGTGATGTACCTGGTCTAAAATCAAGAGTGTCATTCACTTTTAAAGAGATGTGACTTAGAACTTCCCTTTCCCTGGGAATTTAGGTAAATATAGCTTGAGTCCTCAATTTTATAACCTGTGCAAGTCTAGTATTCTCCCCATGATTGCTGTGAATGTTCAGTCTTATATCTTCCCATATGCCTCTCTGCTATTTAGAGACAGAAAGTAGGTATTAGTGGTTGCTCTCCCCACCCCAGTGATAGGGGTGGGGAGAGTTGTGAGGGGAAATGAGGAGCGACTGCTACTGTGAATGCAATTTATTTTAGAGGTGATGAAAATGATGTAAAACTGATTGTGGTGATGGTTACACAACTGTGAATTTATGAAAAATCATTAAATTGTATGGGTGTATTCACTTTAAATGGGTGAATTGTATAGTAGGTAAATTTTATTTCAATAAAGGTGTTACTTTTTTTAAAAAAAGTAAGGACATGTGTAGATTTATTAGGTATTGCAGATTTGCCACCAGAAGTGTTGTAGCAGTTTGCTTTCTCACCATGAATGTATGAGAGTGCCTGTTTCCTCGCAGCTTCACCAACAGAATATGTTGTCATTTTTTTTTGCCAGTCTGATAGGTGAGAAATTGTGTCTCAGTGTATTTTTACTTTGCATTTCTCTAATTCTGAATTTGAACATCTTTTCATATGTTTGAGGATAGTTTTTATATCTTTTGTGTGAATTGTCTGTTTATGTATTTTCCCTATTTTTCTATTGGGTTTTTGGTTTTATTCATTCAATTTTTAAGAGTTCTTTGTATGTTAGGAATATCAGCCATAGTCTGTCAGTATCCACATCCTTAACCATTACATTCCATTGACTTCCTGCTCTGGCACTTTATCCACTTAAACCCAATTTTTCTAACTTCTATAATTGTAAATGTCTCAAATACTTATCATAGAATGATTTAAATGTAGTATAGGCCCTTAAAACCTACTATTTAGGGGCATGTTTCAAGCCATGTTCTCCTGAAGCTCTACCAGTTCTGGGAAAATGGAGGTAGGTAGTACAGCTGGATAGCCTATTCTGGGAGATTTGGGGAAGTATTTGCTTCTAAGACTCTTTGCTATTTATTTCTCTCTATAGCCCCAGCCCTAAAAAATGAAGAACCTAATATCTCTCTGTTGCAATCACATTTATCAAATGAAAACACTTGGTAGACAGGACTGGAATGATGATTGGGAGATTCCTGATGGGCAGATTACAGTGGGACAAAGAATTGGATCTGGATCATTTGGAACAGTCTACAAGGGAAAGTGGCATGGTGATGTGGCAGTGAAAATGTTGAATGTGGCAGCACCTACATCTCAGCAGTTACAAGCCTTCAAAAATGAAGGAGGAGTACTCAGGAAAACATAACACGTGAATATCCTACTCTTCATGGGCTATTCCACAAAGCCACAACTGGCTATTGTTACCCAGTGGTGTGAGGGCTCCAGCTTGTATTACCATCTCCATATAATTGAGACCAAATCTGAGATGATCAAACTTATAGATATTGCACAACAGACTGCACAGGGCATGGATTACTGACACGCCAAGTCAATCATCCACAGAGACCTCAAGAATAATAATATAGTTCTTCATGAAGACCTCACAGTGAAAATAGGTGATTTTGGTCTAGCCACAGTGAAATCTTGATGGAGTGGGTCCCATCAGTTTGAACAGTTGTCTGGATCTTTTTTGTGTATGGCACCAGAAGTCATCAGAATGCAAGGTAAAAATTCATACAGCTTTCAGTCAGATGTATGTGCATTTGGGATTGTTCTGCATGAATTGATGACTGGACAGTTACCTTATACAAACATCAACAACAAGGACCAGAAAATTTTTATGGTGGGACAAGGATACCTATCTCCAGATCTCAGTAAGGTATGGAGTAACTGTCCAAAAGCCATGAAGAGATTAATGGCAGAGTGCCTCAAAAAGAACAGAGATGAGAGACCACTCTTTCCCCAAATTCTCGCCTCTATTAAGCTGCTGGCCCGCTCATTGCCAAAACTTCACCGCAGTGCATCAGAACCCTCCTTAAATTGGGCTGGTTTCCAAACAGAGGATTTTAGTCTATATGCTTGTTCTTCTCCAAAAACACCCATCCAGGCAGGGGGATATGGTTCATTTCTTGTCTACTGAAACAAGTGAGAGAGTGCAGGAGAGTAGAAACAAAGGGAAAATAAATGAACATATGTTTGCTTATATGTTAAATTGAATAAAATATTCTTTTTTTAAAGGTGAACCAAAGAAAACTTGTGTAGTTAAAGACTAGATATAATTTTTCCCCAAACTAATATTTATACTTAACATTGGATTTTTAACATCCAAGGATTAAAATACATAGACGTTGCTAAAAATTGGCAGTGCCTCTTCTAGAGGCTTTACTTTCTGTTCCGGGTTTGTTTCATTCACTTGGTTATTTTATGTATTAAACTTCAGTTTTCTCATGCAGCTTTTGTCATTAGCTATCACATGTCCACTAGGGACTCCAGAAGAAGACCATACCTGTGCCTATGTTTGCAGGTGGGAAGTTGGCAGTAGGTTAACCTGGGTTAGATAAGGCAAACTGAATAGATCTAATTTAGGAAGTCACTAGAATTTAATAATTCTATTTTTATTCTTAATACTTTTTCTTTCTTTCTTTCTTTTTTTTTTTTTTTTTGAGACAGAATCTTGCTCTGTTGCCCAGGCTAGGGTGCAGTGGTGCGATCTCGGCTCACTGCAAGCTCCGCCTCCTGGGTTCGTGCCATTTTCCCGCCGCAGCCTCCAGAATAGCTGGGACGACAGGCGCCCACCACCACGCCCGGCTAATTTTGTTTTTGTATTTTTAGTAGAGATGAGGTTTCACCATGTTAGCCAGGATGGTCTCCATCTTCTGATCTTGTGATCTGCCTGCTTCGGCCTCCCCAAGTGCTGAGATTACAGGCATGAGCCACCGCGCCCAGCCCTTAATACTTTTTCTATAATGATTTCTTTTTACAACAATTTGGAAAATGTGGATATCCCTTATTTCCTTGAAGCAATGAACTAAATTTCTTTTTATAAATTGTGAGTGCAGGTGACCAAAAATATTGCGGAGGAGCAGCATACTTGACATGAGTAAAATGTCTTAACTTTGGATTTTTAGTGGGAAAATGTTATAAATTGGAATTCCTTTTAAATAACTTTTAAAAAAATATATTAAGGATGTCTTGCTTATGTAGAAGTCAAATTTCATTGCAAATGTATTGCCCCCTTCACACCCACTTCCTCCCCTGCAAAAAATCTTCACAGAATTCTGTGAGAACTTTTAGGTGTGTTTTTCTTTGAGATAACTCTGGTTTCCAAACACCAGGTAATAGATATTTTAAAGTTGCTTATTAGATTTTTCTTACCTGTTATTATGCATATTTTAGCAATCACCTTATCATTGTCTCATGAAATTTCTGTCCTCCTTATATTCTTTGCCCAGCAAGATTCTACTTATGATGAATGAATGCTATTCTCCTTTTTGCATTCCATAGTATGAAGTATTTGTTAGCATTCTCTAATACTTATACTTTGTTGTGTAGAAAATGACTCTAATGTGATGGTCAGTGTATTCTTACTGTGATTCAGGAAATCAAAAGTAGACAGCAACAGCAGGTGGTCCTATCAAAGATTTGGCCATCTCTCTACTTAATTGTCAGCCTCTTAACTCTATCTTCACTTACTCAATTTGGTTTTGTCATGATTTTTAAATGTAGCCAATAGTTCAAGATTCTTCCAGTGAATACACATCTGTATAAATGCTTCTTTGAAGTCAATAAAGAATAAAATTGAGAAGACTTTAAATTAATGATAATTTAGTTTTTAAGTACCCAAAAATAAATTTTTGAAACATTATCTTTACTTGAATAGTTAGATGTCATCCAGGAAAATCACTCAATAATAATTATGGCAAACCGTTGGCCCCTCATTTGGGTAGCTTAAGATAAGTAATGCCATTATTATTTCAGAATTGTTTCATGACTTTCAGTTTAGTTAAGAAAATGAAAAGGAGTATTTCTCATATTTTAAAAAATGAGACTAAGAAAAGAATAAAGAAATGTAACTATTGGAAAATATCAAAGCATATTATTTTTAAAGCCTTCGGTGGCACTAAAGATATGATTATTAGCAATTGTTAGATAGGGTTTTACTCATTCAAAATAGAAGACTAGCAAGCATGTAACTAACAAGAGTTTTAAAAAACTTGACTTTGTCTGTGGAATACTCTGAAAGTTTGGCCATTTTGAGGCACAAGGTTTATTGATAGAGGTCTTTCTATAATTTCCCAGCATACCTGCCTCACTGTTATCTTCCTTCCATTTTTCACTCTCTTTTTCTTCTCAGTGCCATCCTGCCTAGGCTCCCATTATCTGCATCTGATGCCTTTCCTTTCTTTCTTTGCTAGTCTCCTTTGCAGTGGGACATGGCTAAGCTCTGTAGAGCTGCCCGGAAACTCATTGTCCCATTCTGTAGCCAGTAAAACATGCCTCCAAAGTATCACAGAGTAATTCTACTCTCCCTTCCAAATTAAGCCCACCAGAAATGTTAGTGAAAGGACATTAAAAATGTAACAGGTGGCATGTTTAGCTAACATGGATCTGGAGAAATAGGAAGCAGTAGAATTAAATGTTTCACTTTTAGGTTTAATTGTATTTGTTCTTGGGTTTTGTTTTATGCTGAGTTTTAAATATATTCTCCAAATAAAAACATTATTTTTCCTAACCAAAAAAAAAAAAAACATATATCCACACAAAACTTTGTACACAAATGTTATAGTGGCTTTATTCATAATAGCTAAAAAGTAGGAAAAATCCAGATGCCTTTAACAAGTAAATGAATAAGCAAATTACAGTACATTTATACCATGGAATATTACTCAGAAACAAATAGGAATAAGCTATACATAGATGCAAATTGGACAATTCTCAAAGGCATTATACTGAATGAAAAAAAGCCAGTCTCAAAATGTTGCATAGAATAATATTCCATTTACAGATCATTCTCAAAAAGACAAAATTAAAGTGTCAAAATCAGATAGTGGGTCTCAGGAGTTAAGGGTGGTGATAGGATATGACTACAAAGTAATAGCATGAGGGAGTATTTTGGATACTGTAGCTGTCCTTTGTCATGATTATGATAGTGTTATATGAGCCTATGCCTGTGTAAAAATTCATGGAACTGTAGACCAAAAATGCCATTTTGCTTTATTATAAAAACTGAATTTAAAATAAATTTAATATAAACATACTAACCATGTAGTTAATTAAGTATGGATGCAAATCACTCAAAATAGTGGAATGGAGCTAATATAGTGAACCTTAAGTATTCAGCAGAGGAATTGGGGATTTGTTCATCAAGTAGTGGTGAGGAAGTGAACATTTAAGTTGAGCAGTGAAAAGTCTTTTGGGAGTTGATTTATACAAATACCACTTTGAAAAGAATGGACGACAGATGGAAAGAAGTGAAACAGAAAACGGGAAATATTCTGTATGAGAGATAATAAACATCTAAAAGGAAAAGGAGAGCAAGAAGAGAAAAGGTTTGGTGAGGTCTAGATTTGTTACATATTATGATAAAATCTACAGGAATTTGTCACTGATTTGACTGGCAGGAAAAAAATGCTGTTAGTAAGTTCTTTATTTGAAAGGACCCTTCGTTCCTGGGTTGTGGCTAAGACCCCAACTTTATAAAATTCTAGAACAGCAGGACTTTGAGTATACATTTGTTCGGCAACACTCTATCTTGTGTCAGAATGGAAGTTCTGAAATGCAGATCCTGGGACACATCTAGCCATGCCAAAGTCTGCAGACTCCTCACGACCTGATTGTTCTGTGAGTGCTGGCACTGTCCCCAGATTCTCACAGTAATAATAGCTGAAACTTACTGCTTACCATGTGCTAGGCACTGCGCTTTTTTTTTATTATACTTTAAGTTTTAGGGTACATGTGCACAACGTACAGGTTTGTTACATAAGTATACATGTGCCATGTTGGTGTGCTACACCCATTATCTCTTCATTTAACATTAGGTATATCTCCTAATGCTATCCCTCCCCCGTCCCCCAACCCCACAACAGGCCCTGGGGTGTGATGTTCCCCTTCCTGTGTCCATGTGTTCTCATTGTTCAATTCCCACCTGTGAGTGAGAAAATGCGGTGTTTGTTTTTTAGTCCTTGCGATAGTTTGCTGAGAATGATGGTCTCCACCTTCATCCATGTCCCTACCTTTGCAGGGACATGAACTCATCCTTTTTTATGGCTGCTTAGTATTCCATGGTGTATATGTGCCACATTTTCTTAATCCAGTCTATCATTGTTGGACATTTGGGTTGGTTCCAAGTCTTTGCTATTGTGAATAGTGCCGCAATAAACATACGTGTGCAAGTGTCTTTATAGCAGCATGATTTATAATCCTTTGGGTATATACCCAGGAATGGGATGGCTGGGTCAAATGGTATTTCTAGTTCTAGATCCCTGAGGAATCGCCACACTGACTTCCACAATGGTTGAACTAGTTTACAGTCCCACCAACAGTGTCAAAGTGTTCCTACTTCTCCACATCCTCTCCAGCACCTGTTGTTTCCTGACTTTCTAATGATCGCCATTCTAACTGGTGTGAGATGGTATCTCACTGTGGTTTTGATTTGCATTTCTCTGATGGCCAGTGATGGTGAGCAGTTTTTCATGTGTGTTTTGGCTGCATAAATGTCTTCTTTTGAGAAGTGTCTGTTCATATCTGTCGCCCACTTGTTGATGGGGTTGTTTGCTTTTTTCTTGTAAATTTGTTTGAGTTCATTGTAGATTCTGCATATTAGCCCTTTGTCAGATGCATAGAATTCAAAAATTTTCTCCCATTCTGTAGGTTGCCTGTTCACTCTGATGGTAGTTTCTTTTGCTGTGCAGAAGCTCTTTAGTTTAATGAGATACAATTTGTCAATTTTGGCTTTTGTTGCCGTTGCTTTTGGTGTTTTAGACATGAAGTCCTTGCCCGTGCCTATGTACTGAATGGTACTGCCTAGGTTTTCTTCTAGTGTTTTTATGGTTTTAGGTCTAACATTTAAGTCTTTAATCCATCTTGAATTAATTTTTGTGTAAGGTGTAAGGAAGGGATCCAGTTTCAGCTTTCTCCATATGGCTAGCCAGTTTTCCCAGCATCATTTATTAAATAGGGAATCCTTTCCTCATTTCTTGTTTTTGTCAGGTTCATCAAGGATCAGATAGTTGTAGATATGTGGCATTAATTTTGAGGGCTCTGTTCTGTTCCATTGGTTGATATCTCTGTTTTGGTACCAGTACCATGTTGTTTTGGTTACTGTAGCCTTGTAGTATAGTTTGAAGCCAGGTAGCATTATGCCTCCAGCTTTGTTCTTATGGCTTAGGATTGACTTGACAATGTGGTCTCTTCTTGGTTCCATATGAAATTTAAAGTAGTTTTTTCCAATTCTATGAAGAAAGTCATTGGTAGCTTGATGGGGATGGCATTCAATCTCTAAATTACCTTGGGCAGTATGGCCATTTTCACGATATTGATTCTTCCTACCCATGAGCATGGAACATTCTTCCATTTGTTTGTATCCTCTTTTATTTCATTGGGTAGTGGTTTGTAGTTCTCCTTGAAGAGGTCCTTCATGTCCCTTGTAAGTTGGATTCCTAGGTATTTTATTATCTTTGAAGCAATTGTGAATGGGAGTTCACTCATAATTGGGCTCTCTTTCTGTTATTGGCGTATAAGAATGCTTGTGATTTTTGCACATTGATTTTGTATCCTGAGACTTTGCTGAAGTTGCCCATCCACTTAAGGAGATTTTGGGCTGAGACGAAGGGGTTTTCTAGATGTGCAATCATGTCATCTGCAAACAGGGACAATTTGACTTCCTCTTTTCCTAATTGAATACCCTTTATTTCCTTCTCCTAGCTGATTGCCAGAAATTCCAACACTATGTTGAATAGGAGTGGTGAAAGAGAGCATCCTTGTCTTGTGCCACTTTTCAAAGGGAATGCTTCCAGTTTTTGCCCATTCAGTATGATATTGTCTGTGGGTTTGTCATAGATAGCTGTTATTATTTTGATATATGTCCCATCAATACCTAATTTATTGAGAGTTTTTAGCGTGAAGAGTTGTTGAATTTTGTCAAAGGTCTTTTCTGCATCTATTGTGATAATCTTGTGGTTTTTGTCTTTGCTTCTGTTTATATGCTGGATTGTGTCTATTGATTTGCGTATGTTTAACCAGCCTTGCATCCCAGTGATGAAGCCCACTTGATCATGGTGGATAAGCTTTTTGATGTGCTGCTGGATTCGGTTTGCCAGTATTTTATTGAGGATTTTTGAATCGATGTTCATCAGGGATATTGGTCAAAAATTCTCTTTTTTTGTTGTGTCTCTGCCAGGCTTTGGTATCAGGATGATGCTGGCCTCATAAAATGAGTTAGGGAGGAGTCCCTCTTTTTCTATTGATTGGAATAGTTTCAGAAGGAATGTACCAGCTCCTCCTCGTACCTCTGGTAGAATTCGGCTGTGAATCCATCTGGTCCTGGACTTTTTTTGGTTGGTAAGCTATTAAGTATTGCCTCAATTTCAGAGCCTCTTATTGGTCTATTCAGAGATTCAGCTTCTTCCTTGTTGAGTCTTGGGAGGGTGTATGTGTCAAGGAATTTATCCATTTCTTCTAGATTTTCTAGTTTATTTGCGTAGAGGTGTTTATAGTATTCTCTGATGGTAGTTTGTATTTCTGTGGGATCAGTGGTGATATCCCCTTTATCATTTTTTATTGCGTCTATTTGATTCTTCTCTCTTTTCTTCTTTATTAGTCTTGCTAGCGGTCTATCAATTTTGTTGATCTTTTCAAAACACCAGCTCCCAGATTCATTGATTTTTTGAAGAGTTTTTTTATGTCTCTATTTCCTTCAGTTCTGCTCTGATCTTAGTTGTTTCTTGCCTTCTGCTAGCTTTTGAATGTCTTTCCTCTTGCTTCTCTAGTTCTTTTAATTGTGATGTTAGGGTGTCAATTTTCGATCTTTCCTGCTTTGTCTTGTGGGCATTTAGTGCTATAAATTTCCCTCTACACACTGCTTTAAATGTGTCCCAGAGATTCTGGTATGTTACGTCTTTGTTATCATTGGTTTCAAAGAACTTATTTATTTCTGCCTTCATTTTGTTATGTACCCAGTAGTCATTCAGGAGCAGGTTGTTCAGTTTCCATGTAGTTGAGCAGTTTTGAGTGAGTTTCTTAATCCTGAGTTCTAGTTTGATTGCACTGTGGTCTGAGAGAGTTTGTTATAATTTCTGTTCTTTTACATGTGCTGAGCAGTGCTTTACTTCCAACTATGTGGTCAGTTTTGGAATAGGTGTGGTGTGGTGCTGAGAACAATGTATATTCTGTGGATTTGGGGTGGAGAATTCTGTTGATGTCTATTAGGTCTTCTTGGTGCAGAGCTGAGTTCAATTCCTGGATATCCTTGTTAACTTTCTGTCTCATTGATCTGTCTAATGTTGACAGTGGGGTGTTAAAGTCTCCCATTATTAATGTGTGGGAGTCTAAGTCTCTTTGTAGGTCACTCAGGACTTGCTTTATGAATCTGGGTGCTCCTGTATTGGGTGCATATATATTTAGGATAGTTAGCTCTTCTTGTTGAATTGATCCCTTTACCATTATGTAATGGCCTTCTTTGTCTCTTTTGATCTTTGTTGGTTTAATTGTATACCTAGAAAACCTCATTGTCTCAGCCCAAAATCTCCTTAAGCTGATAAGCAACTTCAGCAAAGTCTCAGGATACAAAATCAATGTACAAAAATCACAAGTATTCTTATACACCAATAACACACAAACAGAGACTCAAATCATGAGTGAACTCCCATTCACAATTGCTTCAAAGAGAATAAAATACCTAGGAATCCAACTTACAAGGGATGTGAAGGACCTCTTCAAGGAGAACTACAAACCACTGCTCAGTGAAATAAAAGACGATACAAACAAATGGAAGAACATTCCATGCTCATGGGTAGGAAGAATCAATATCATGAAAATGGCCATACTGCCCAAGGTAATTTAGAGATTGAATGCCATCCCCATCAAGCTACCAATGACTTTCTTCACAGAACTGGAAAAAACTACTTTAAATTTCATATGGTACCAAAAAAGAGCCCGCATCGCCAAGTCAATCCTAAGCCAAAAGAACAAAGCTGGAGGCATCACACTACCTGACTTGAAACTATACTACAAGGCTACAGTAACCAAAACAGCATGGTACTGGTACCAAAACAGAGATATAGATCAATGGAACAGAACAGAGCCCTCAGAAATAACGCCGCATATCTACAACTATCTGATCTTTGACAAACCTGAGAAAAACAAGCAATGGGGAAAGGATTCCCTATTTATTAAATGGTGCTGGGGAAACTGGCTAGCCAGATGTAGGAAGCTGAAACTGGATCCCTTCCTTACACCTTATTCAAAAATTAATTCAAGATGGATTAAAGAGTTAAATGTTAGACCTAAAACCATAAAAACACTAGAAGAAAACCTAGGCATTACCATTCAGGACATAGGCATGGGCAAGGGCTTCATGTCTAAAACACCAAAAGCAATGGCAAGAAAAGCCAAAATTGACAAATGGGATCTAATTAAACTAAAGAGCTTCTGCACAGCAAAAGAAACTACCATCAGAGTGAACACGCAACCTACAAAATGGGAGAAAATTTTTGCAATCTACTCATCTGACAAAGGGCTAATATCCAGAATCTACAATAAACTCAGTCAAATTTACAAGAGAAAAACAAACAACCCCATCAAAAAGTGGGCAAAAGACATGAACAGACACTTCTCAAAGAAGACATTTATGCAGCCAAAAAACACATGAAGAAATGCTCACCATCACTGGCCATCAGAGAAATGCAAATCAAAACCACAATGTGATACCATCTCACAGCAGTTAGAATAGCAATCATTAAAAAGTCAGGAAACAACAGGTGCTGGAGAGGATCTGCAGAAACAAGAACACTTTTACACTGTTGGTGGGACTGTAAACTAGTTCAACCATTGTGGAAGTCAGTGTGGCGATTCCTCAGGGATCTAGAACTAGAAATACCATTTGACCCAGCCATCCCATTACTGGGTATATACCCAAAGGACTATAAATCATGTTGCTATAAAGACACATGCACACATATGTTTATTGCGGCACTATTCACAACAGCAAAGACTTGGAACCAACCCAAATGTCCAACAATGATAGACTGGATTAAGAAAATGTCACACATATACACCGTGGAATACTATGCAGCCATAAAAAATGATGAGTTCATGTCGTTTGTTGGGACATGGATGAAATTGGAAATCATCATTCTCAGTAAACTATCACAAGGACAAAAAACTAAACACCACATATTCTCACTCATAGGTGGGAATTGAACAATGAGAACACATGGACACAGGAAGGGGAACATCACACTCTGGGGACTGTTGTGGGGTGGGGGGAGGGGGTAGGGATCGCATTGGGAGATATACCTAATGCTAAATGGCGAGTTAATGGGTGTAGCACACCAACATGGCACATGTATACATATGTAACTAACCTGCACATTATGCACATGTACCTTAAAACTTAAAGTATAATAATAATAAAATAAAATAAAATAATAAATAAAAAATAAAGTCTGTTTTATCAGAGACTAGGATTACAACTCCTGCCTTTTTTGTTTTCATTTGCTTGGTAGATCTTCCTCCATCCCTTTATTTTCAACCTATGTGTGTCTCTGCACGTGAGATGAGTTTCCTGAATACAGCACACTGTTTGGTCTTGACTCTTTATCCAATTTGCCAGTCTGTGTCTTTTGATTGGAGCATTTAGCCCATTTACATTTAACCTTAATATTGCTATGTGTGAATTTGATCCTGTCATTATGATGGTAGCTGGTTGTTTTGTCGTTAGTTGATGCAGTTTCTTCCTAGCCTCGATGGTCTTTACAATTTGGCATGTTTTTGCAGCGACTGGTACCGGTTGTTCCTTTCCATGTTTAGTGCTTCCTTCAGGAGCTCTTGTAGGGCAGGCCTGGTGGTGACAAAATCTCTCAGCATTTGCTTGTCTGTAAGGGATTTTATTTCCCCTTCACTTATGAAGCTTAGTTTGGCTGGCTATGAAATTCTGGGTTGAAATTTTTTTTCTTTAAGAATGTTGAATATTGGCCCCCACTCTCTTCTGGCTTGTAGGGTTTCTGCCGAGAGATCAGCTGTTAGTCTGATGGGCTTCCCTTTGTGGGTAACCCGACCTTTCTCTCTGGCTGCCCTTAACATTCTTTCCTTCATTTCAACTTTGGTGAATCTGACAATTATGTGTCTTGGAGTTGCTCTTCTCGAGGAGTATCTTTGTGGCGTTCTCTGTATTTCCTGAATCTGAATGTTGGCCTGCCTTGCTAGATTGAGGAAATTCTGGATAATATCCTGCAGAGTGTTTTCCAACTTGGTTCCATTCTTCTAGTCACTTTCAGGTACACCAGTCAGACGCAGATTTGGTCTTTTCACATAGTCCCTTATTTCTTGGAGGCTTTGTTCATTTCTTTTTGTTCTTTTTTCTCTAAACTTCTCTTCTTGCTTCATTTTATTCATTTGATCTTCCATCACTGATACTCTTTCTTCTAGTTGATCGAATTGTCTACTGAGGCTTGTGCATTCATCACGTAGTTCTCGTGCTGTGGTTTTCATCTCCATCAGGTCCTTTAAGGACTTCTCTGCATTGGTTATTCTAGTTAGCCATTCATCTAATCTTTTTTTCAAGGTTTTTAACTTCTTTATCATGGGTTCAACTTCCTCCTTTAGCTCAGAGTAGTTTGATTGTCTGAAGCCTTCTTCTCTCAACTCGTGAAAGTCATTCTCCATCCAGCTTTGTTCCGTTGCTGGTGAGGAGCTGCATTCCTTTGGAGGAGGAGAGGCACTCTGAGTTTTAGAATTTTCAGTTTTTCTGCTTTGTTTTTTCCCCATCATTGTGTTTGTATCTACCTTTGGTCTTTGATGATGGTGACGTACAGATGGGGTTTTGGTGTGGATGTTCTTTCTGTTTGTTAGTTTTTCTTCTAACAATCAGGACCCTCAGCTGCAGGTTTGTTGGAGTTTGCCAGAAGTCCACTCCAGACCCTGTTTGCCTGGGTATCAGCAGCGGAGGCTGCAGAACAGCTGATATTGATGAACAGCAAAGGTTGCTGCCTGATCCTTCCTCTGGATGTTTTGTCTCAGAGGAGTACTCAGCCGTGTGAGGTGTCAGTCTGCCCCTACTGGTTCGTGCCTCCCAGTTAGGCTACTCTGGGGTCAGGGACCCACTTGAGGAGGCAGTTTGTCCGTTCTCAGATCTCAAGCTGTGTGCTGGGAGAACCACTACTGTCTTCAAAGCTGTCAGACAGGGACATTTAAGTCTGCAGAGGTTTGTGCTGCCTTTTGTTTGGCTATGCCCTGTCCCCAGAGGTGGAGTCTACAGAGGCAGGCAGGCCTTCTTGAGCTGCAGTGGGCTCCACCCAGTTCTAGCTTCCTGGCCACTTTGTTTACCTACTCAAGTCTTGGCAATGGCAGGCACCCCTCCCCCAGCCTCGCTGCAAGCTTGCAGATTGATCTCAGACTGCTGTGCCAGCAATGAGTGAGGCTCCGTGGGCGTGGGACCCTCCGAGCCAGGCATGGGATATAATCTCCTGGTGTGCCGTTTGGTAAGACTGTCAGAAAAGTGCAGTATTAGGGTGGGAGTGACCCGATTTTCCAGGTGCCATCTGTCACCCCTTTCCTTGGCTAGGAAAGGGAGTTCCCTGACCCCTTGCACTTCTCGGGTGAAGCGATGCCTCTCCCTGCTTCGGCTCACACTCACTGTGCTACACCCACTGTCCTGCACCCACTTTCTGACAATTCCCAGTGAAATGATCCTGGTACCTCAGTTGGAAATGCAGAAATCATTTGTCTTCTGTGTTTCTCATGCTGGGAGCTGTTCCTATTTGGCCGTCTTGGCTCAGGCCTTGCTTTAACTGCTTTCTGTGCACCGTTTGTTTAATCATGTTAAAAACTATGAGATTATACCATTATCGTTCCCTGTTTGGAGGTGTAGTAATTAAGACACAGACTTGGCTACAATTCATATAGAAATTAAGTGATTGAGCCAATATTGAAAACTTAGGTAGCCTGACTCCGTGGCCAAGGCTCTTGAATATTATGCTTTGCTACCTCATAAGAGGCCAAAGATCCTTGAAAGAAGTTGAGTAGAAAGAGAAAAACTCCTAGTAGCTTTCTTTGCCTTGACTACTTCCCTTCAATGATTTCTTCTTTCTGTGTTACCTATATTATTGTTATTTTGCCTATGATTAAATACTCCTGTCTCATTAACACTCCCCTCACAGTGACTTGGTAGGAAATCTCTTCTTAGTAGTCCTCATATCCCTGCCTCTATTTTAAGTATTTTATGTGGTGCTTGGTGAGTACTCCTACTAGTTTATCCTAATATGGAACTCTATGCTTGCATATTTCAGAGTCAGAAAGTGAGTGGGGCTGATGGACTGCTGGGATAAACAGAGCAGGCTTTCTATATGAGTTAGTTCATGGGTATGTGGAATGAGGATGTCTTGTCTTCATGCTAGACAAATATCAAAAACCAGGAAGAGGGAGCAAGTTTCGCTGAAGGGAGGCTATGCTTGTTAATACTAAGTCAAGGAAACTACAGGCAGCTGGTCAAAGCTAGCCTATTACCAGTTTTTGTAAATAAAATTTTATTGGAATACAGCCATCCATTCACTTATGTATTGTCTGTGGCTGCTTTTGTGTGATGACAGTAGAATTGAGTAGTTGCAGTAGAGACCATATGGCCCACAGAGGCTAAGATAACTACTATTTGGCCCTTTGCAGTAATATTTTGCCAGCCCTTGGTGTATGAGATGGAGCATCCTGTGTTATTGGAGGTTTCTATGCAGGGAAATGCTAAGAGATTAAATTTGAGTTTTAGATAGAGACATTTGGAAGCACTGAGAAGAAGAAATCTAGATTCAGGGGCCAGAGAGATCAAAACAGGGTAAAAAAGAACTAGCGAGCCCTGAGAGCAAGTAGATAAAAGGGATTAGCATTTAGAGGTGCCAGTGAAGATAGGTTTTCCAGGATTTGACTGAAGTGTGTGTGTGCGTTTGTGTGTGTGTGTATGCATGTGTATGTTGAGAAAGGAGGATTTCCAATTCTGAGAAAATGAGAGGACAGAGAGAGGAACATAGTACAAAAAGATAGAAGAAATACCCTCCCATTTCTGTAATTTCTGTTTGAAATGACCACTACATTTCTTTCTGCAGAAAGAGTTTTCTTTGCAGAAATGTTCCCTAGGGCTGGGCGTCCAGGACCTGTATTTCTTAGGCAACAGTGCCCCTAGTGTCTATATGGCAGCATCACAATCTGATAGACAAGATTTCTTTTTTTTTTTTTTTAGTTTATTATTATTATTATTATTATTATTATTATTATACTTTAGGTTTTATGGTACATGTGCGCAATGTGCAGGTAAGTTACATAAGTATACATGTGCCATGCTGGTGCGCTGCACCCACTAACCCGTCATCTAGCATTAGGTATATCTCCCAATGCTATCCCTCCCCCCTCCCCCCACCCCACAACAGTCCCCGAAGTGTGATGTTCCCCTTCCTGTGTCCATGTGTTCTCATTGTTCAATTCCCACCTATGAGTGAGAATATGCGGTGTTTGGTTTTTTGTTCTTGCGATAGTTTACTGAGAATGATGATTTCCAATTTCATCCATGTCCCTACAAAGGACATGAACTCGTCATTTTTTATGGCTGCATAGTATTCCATGGTGTATGTGTGCCACATTTTCTTAATCCAGTCTATCATTGTTGGACATTTGGGTTGGTTCCAAGTCTTTGCTATTGTGAATAATGCTGCAATAAACATATGTGTGCATGTGTCTTTATAGCAGCATGATTTATAGTCCTTTGGGTATATACCCAGTAATGGGATGGCTGGGTCGAATGGAATTTCTAGTTCTAGATCCCTGAGGAATCGCCACACTGACTTCCACAAGGGTTGAACTGGTTTACATTCCCACCAACAGTGTCAAAGTGTTCCTATTTCTCCACATCCTCTCCAGCACCTGTTGTTTCCTGACTTTTTAATGATTGCCATTCTAACTGGTGTGAGATTCTCATTGTGGTTTTGATTTGCATTTCTCTGATGGCCAGTGATGGTGAGCATTTTTTCATGTGTTTTTTGGCTGCATAGATGTCTTCTTTTGAGAAGTGTCTGTTCATGTCCTTTGCCCACTTTTTGATGGTGTTGTTTGTTTTTTTCTTGTAAATTTGTTTGAGTTCATTGTAGATTCTGGATATTAGCCCTTTGTCAGATGAGTAGGTTGCGAAAATTTTCTCCCATTTTGTAGGTTGCCTGTTCACTCTGCTGGCAGTTTCCTTTGCTGTGCAGAAGCTCTTTAGTTTAATTAGATCCCATTTGTCAATTTTGGCTTTTCTTGCCATTGCTTTTGGTGTTTTAGACATGAAGTCCTTGCCCATTTCTTGAGGAGGGCTTAAAAAAGACCAATTGCAAAGATCACATTGCTGAGACAATTTTTCCTTCTTTGTCAAAATTGATATAGATGACCAGGTACACTCTCACCAGAAATACACTGGTAAAGTCTGCTTATTAGGAGAGGCTGTGGAGGGTGGACCTGGTGTCTTTTTTTTTTGCCTTGTGTGGCTAATTCATATAAATGTCAGGTATAAAAATAGTATCTTCTTTCAAGAGACTGCCTTCAGCTTTGCCATATCTACAATGCCATGGACTAAGAATAACACCTTAATGAGTTTTGAGGGTTACTTTTGATAGGTGGTCTAGGGCAGGAACTACTGAATTTATGAACTGCCCCTCTTTGTCATCCTTTGCCTATCCTTCAAGGCCCGGATAGCTGCCTTCCAGTTGAAGCCTTGTTAGGATGTGAAAGCACAAGAAGATGCCAAGTCAAGGTCAAGTCCCGGTTGTGCAAAGCACCACCCCTATCATGTAGAAGCCTGGATGTCTTAGTCCCCAGGGCTTCCCTTACTTTTCCAGGGGATAGCCATAATTCTCAACCAAAAGTCTTTAGTCCCAACCTTGAACACACACTGAGTGTGTCAATTCAGTGCATTTTCCTCCATTATACCCTTTCAAGGGAGACTGGCCTATCTATTGGCACTAGCGTCAAGTAGCCAGGAATGGCAGGCAGCCATGAGCTACATATCATGGGAATTAAATTGAAAGTATAAATGAAAAGAGTATAATGGGGTAGGTCTACTGTGACTTTTGTTCTGCTTTCAGTCTCTAATTATTTTGGCATGGAGCAATTAAAGTAAATAATGACTAGTTACAATTGTGTCAATATGCTTCTTGCAGATTGAATGTGTTCATGCACAGATTTTATCATCTTGTTACTCAAAAGACTGATGGCTTCTGTCCCTGCCTGAAAATTTCCTAAGAGGTAGCGGTTCTAGAACACAGGTAAGTAGCAAGTGGGATTGCCCTTCCTGCTTCCTTTTTTATTTTTTCCTGTTTTCACTATTTCCTTCTTTCTTCTCCATCTTTCCTGAATCTAAGTCCTCTCAGTCTGATAACCCCATCACTAATGGACATTTTTTCACTTTATTAATTTTATGTTATTTTTACATGTGATCTATACTTGTAATACATTTTTAAGTGTACGATACAGTATTGTTGACTGTAGGTACATTGTTGTATTCATTGGGGTAATCTAGAACCAGCATGTAGACTAGAAAGAATTCTAGAACAGGAGTTGTGAAAAGCTCCTTCTAGACAGGAGTTGAAGCTTATCATTAAGTATCTTACTGGCATGGGGAATATTGCTTAATATGTCCGATGTCTGGTTTCTCACCTTTATTAAGGGAGTAGAGCCAGATGAGCTCTGAGATACCTGAAATCCATTTGAAATACCTTCAAATCCATGAACACATCTTTTCTAGTTCCCAGTGTTTCTGTGGGAGGATACAGAGATATCATGAGTTCACAATAAAGGGAGAGTAAGGAAGAGGGAGAAGATGAAGAAAAGAGCTCATTCAGTGAGAGAGGAGTTAATTCTAACCCATGACATCTGTGGAGACTTTAGGATGAGGTGAGAAGTGAGCATAATTTGAATATAAGGGAAGATAACTTCATGTTATAGGCTTGGGTTTGATTCTTGGATCACTGGGGAAACAAGCTTTGGAGCTAGACTTCCTGGGTTTGAATCCAAGCGTCACTACTTAGCAGCTATGATATTTATATGATTTAAAATCATCCATACCATGGGGATAAGATGGTAATTTGTTATGATTAAATGAGTTAACATATATAAATGTCTTAGAACAGTGTATGGTAGTTAGTAATGTTTCTGTACAGATAAATGGTAGGTGACTAGGTAAACTTTTGATATACTTTTTGTAGATACTATTGAAGATGTATGCTAAAGCGTCAAGAGTCAGTTGTAGGTGAAACATATGCTATTGAGATGTCTTCTGGGCTAGAAAGCAAGCAGGGTTCAGACCCACTCCGTCTCCCTCTTTTGATGTCCCTGTCTGTTTAATTGAGGGGTTTTCTCTGCAGAAATTTTCCCTAGGGTTGAACCTGAAGGTTCATGTTGGAGGAGAAGTTAAACAAGTATTTGTTTTCTCAAATGCTCAGAGGAGTGCCTGGCTCATAGTAGACACTATATATATATATATATGTATGTATATGTGTGTGTGTGTGTGTGTGTATGTATATATACTATATATGTATATACATGTATATATGTATACACATGATGTATATGTTACAAGTGAATGAATGATAGTTGGGGCAATGGAATGAAATAGAGTTTACATTGCACCCTAGACAGATTACTCTTTGAATGATAAAACCTTGCTGATGAATTAAGGGGAGAAAGAATGCTGACGTGCATGTCATTTGGGAGGCTCTCCTAGCAGTTCAGGTGAGATAAAATCAGGGCTCACACCAGGATATGGGACATGTGAGTAAAGAGTTGATTGAGTGGTGTGGCCTTCCAGAGGTCAAAAGTGTAGAACTGGATAAAAGTGGGGTGGGTATGATGGCTAGTATTCAGCCTCAGTGACTGACCGGTGTAATATGTTTCCTAGAGTAGTAGAAACTGGAGTGGAGGGGATGAAGGTGAGCAGAAGAGGTGAAAGTGGGAAGAAACCCACCTTGCTTTTGCCCCATGATTTGTTTTCAAGGGCCACTCTCTCTCCTGCTACACCTTAAGGCATATTCCAAAAACCTCCTCTAGGACTTCTGGCCAGGATTTCTACAGTTAGGCCATACTGTCTTTGCGGTTCACAATAAGGTGGGGTGGGTCTTCAAATTGAGAAAGCCAAAGACCTGTGAGCAAAGAAGGTGCTTACCATACTCAATCAGAAGTGGACTTCAGATTCATTACAGGAGTATGTTGGCATCAAGACACCACTGAATATTTCAAACAAAGGTCACTTCATCATGTATTTCACTCTGGAATTGGGTATTTTTCAAATTTCCTTATTTTTCACATTCAAATTTCCTTTATATGCAAATATTTAAAATATCTACAAATTCTTGTAAAATAAGACTAAAGAAAGGAGGACTTTCCCACAGTTGAGTCCACTGAACCAAAGTCAAGCTGGGTTTTCCCCCTATTATTGTTTTCTGTATTTATCCATAAATGATTGGTTTCTCAGACTAGGATGATTGCTCTTCCAAGACAGGTACCTGCTTTTCCTTGTACATTTCTCCAACACGGTACTTTGCCTGGCATTTCAGGCATCTTGTACTGATATCTTATGGTTCGAGTTTGGCCTCCTCATTCCACCATTGATTAGAATTCAAGAGCTAGAATCCAGGGACTATGAAGCATGAGAACTCTGTAATGCATCCAAAAGCTGATGTTTTTCTGATTGTTTCACTGATCCTTCTTTATGATAATCAGAAACACCATCGAACAAAAGAGACCTTTGTGCGTTTTCCTTTACTTGTAAACATGCAGAGACTTGGTCAATTGCTGTGCTGCAATTCATGATCCCAGGAGGTACTTTTCTTCTCCTGTTTTGCACCACAAGTATGATTGGTGTATACATTAAGGCCTAGCTAGTAGAGTGAGGTGGAAATAGTCAAGATGTGTTGTTATTATTTTCTCACTCTAAATATCTTAGTCCACATATATTAAGCTAGGATTGGTGGCTTTTGGTTTTCCAAATGTACATAAGAAAGTAAGTAAAGACAAGTTGGGGATCTTTTAAACTCAAAACATTCTTGTCTTACTGGTCTTTTTCAACAAGTTATCCATATTCTCTAATAAGACTTTAATTATGTAGTCCTTTCACCTTCATAACCCACACATTGGCCCACAGTCAACTGGGTACTTTTTCCTGTGAAGAAGCAACATGAAATGAACCAAGACTCCAGTTACAGCATCATGGTTGTACTCCTGATTCTACTCCTGATCAGACCACTAAGGTGTGTGTGACCTGGGAAAACTCACTGGACATCTCTTTTTAGCTTTTTGTCATTTTCCCCATTGTGGGAAAGGTAAGGCCTCCAGCCTAGCTTATTCATCCTTCTCCATTTTTCTCATGAGTTCTCTTATCCATTTCCCATAAGAACTGTTTTCAAATTTCTCCACCTTCTTCAAACTTCTATACTGAAACCACAACACACTATTGAGGTAAGCTAGAGTTCATAAAACAAGGTCCAAAGGATAACACATGATCTAGAAGTTCTGCTGAGGCTTGCTGCCTTATTAGTGTTCAAGCCTCAGTGGTCCACCACTGTTTCCTAGATCAGCACCCTCTCCCCCACACCCATTCTTATGTCATGCTCCCAGGTCCTTGAGTATTGTATGTTGTAAGTTATGTGGAATATGGACAATAAAGAGATGTCATGCTGCTGACCGAGAAGTCTCAGACAATGCACTGTAAAAACAAGGTGGAGAAGGCAGTCTCATGTATTATGGACCTTATGCAGATAAAATGTGAAGTCATGGGTATGACTTCACCCATGAAGTCATGGGTGAATCTGCCAATAATTGGAAGAGATAGGAGTGAAGAGTGTGTGGAGGTATATTGTGGTCTACAGACATACCTATATCCCTCGCATTTATTAGTTTTTGCATTTATTCATTTACTGTATAAGAGCCAACCTACTCCATCCAACCACTATGCTAGACACTAAAAATCTTGACACCACAGGAAGTTGGAAAGTACAACACAATATGGTCTGATGTATAATAAAAATGGAATGTTTGCACTGGGTTTACTGGAAACTCATAAGAGGGCCACCTCATCTGCACTTGTGTTTCCATATCAGCTTCCGGAAGGAAGTAACATCCAATCTGAAACCTAAAGCATGAATAGTCATTGCACGGGCAAGCAGAGATGAGAGATTGTGTTCTTGGCAGTGTGATTTGGCTGATGCAAAGGTCATAGAAACACAAAAATTCTGCAAGTTAAAGAAAATATATGGATTTTGTAATGCTTGTCAAGAGTGAAGGAAATGGTATGTCAAGCCTGGGAATTATTTTCTACAGATTTAAGGCAAATAGATAGTGGGGAACCAAGTTAGTAGGAAGTTTAATTGATACAAGAGATATTAATTGCATGAAATGTGTAAGATTTGAGCTTATACTGAAGGACTGGGGTAAGGTCTTTCTAGCACAAACTCTGGTTAAAGAAGAGCCATTAGCCAGATGTCAGAAATGTTAGAATGTTGGATGTGTTAGTGGAGTACCAGTGGTGATGTTCTATTTCCTGAAAAGTTTTGAACATTTATCAAAGAAAAATTTAGTATATCCTTTAGTACATGGGAAGTTCCTTTAAAATTTCTCCTTATGTTTGTTTCCTGTATGGAAAAATCATTGAGAAAACCAGGGAAAGACTGGATCAGTTGGGGGGAGCGGGGACTGGTGGCCTGGAAATTGATTCACAAAGGCTACAATAATGGATTGAAAGAAAGGCCCTGAATTGGCTGCCAGAGGCAGTGGGAGGGGTATGCCTTCTCCTTGTCTCCCCTTATTTGCATGTGAGACCAAGGTCCCAAGGAAACAGATGAGTCAATAGGTCGTTTTTTCCTTTCTCACTGTCTTTGCACTCATATTGTTTGAGTCCCATGTCTCTAGTATAATGAAGAGTGCACACACATAAAGGAAAGACTGCTGGCCTGGAAGCCTGGTGACCTGGATCCTGGTCTGCTTTCTACCACTAAACAATTGTGTGTCCTTGAACAAATTCTTTAACATCTCTGATTTCCAGTTTTCTCTCTGTAAAGTAAAAGTAGATGTGCTTTGAATTTCTGGTTTGTACATTGTAGTATTTGCATGTGTCTGTAGGGTGCCCAGTTGAGAATATAATGCAGTCCCTGCTGTGTGGTGTCTTAAAATCCATATACATATAGCTGACTGTCATATAATAATGCTAATGATGAGAACCTTATGAGAGATATTGCCTTCAGTGACAGAAAAGGGAGTGATAAAAATTTCAGCTTAGGGAAGTCACAAATTTCTCATGTCAGTGATAAGATGTGAGCACAGCTTTGAATGATATAATAATGGGGGACAAATTGATCAGGTTGAAGGAGCTAATCTCAGAATGTATAGGGCTTATTTTAGGGACACAACGAATAGTCCACAATGGATGGATCATGAAGTGTTTTAGGAAAGGTTTTGCTTTTGAAAAGTGGATGGGAGCTAGAACGTGTTGGTCCTAATACACCAAGCTCAGGGGATTCCAGGCTGATCTTGTAGGTACTTTAGAGGAAGCAAATATGTTTGGGCCTAGGAATGAAGTAAGAGTCAGATCAGTGCTTCAGGAAAAATGATTTTTGATATTTAGCCTTAGAAAAGAATGAAATTCTGCCATTTGCAACAACATAGATGAACCTGGAGGACATTATGCTAAGTGAAATAAGCTGGGCACAGAAAGACAAATACTGCATGTTCTCACTTATATGTACAATCTAAAATAATTGAACTCATAGAAGCAGAGAGTTGAATGGTGGTTCTCAGAGGGTGGGGATAGGGTAAATGGGAGATATTGGTCAAAGGGTACAAAGTTACAGTTAGACAGGAAGAATAAATGACAAGTATTTAAGATGAAAAAAGGTAAGTGAAGTTTCTTACTTTTATTATGGTCACTCTTAACAATTTTTTAAAAAAAATTCACCTTGTAAAACCATTCATTCAAATGTTTTTATAGGCCTAGCCAAGGCCTGATAATGTTTATAAGATAAGCTCTAAATTAAAATTGTAAGATGTTATGTTTTTGAACTCCTTCCAAGGGAGTATTCCTGGGTAATATTATTCATTTACTGTTACTTATAAAGACTAAAAGTTTTACCTGCTCATAAAAAAGGAAAAATAATAATAAGTCTGTAATAATGTAAAGTTCAACTTCATGGTATCTCTGAATGCCTCATCCAGGGGAAAGGATTTCAGCATGGACTGAAGAACTCATGTGAAATATGGGAAGACGTTTTTTCCAGGTACAGGATCTTTCTGAGAAGAGCCAATAGCCAAATAATAGAACGTGTGAGGGATATGTTGGGAGTAGCAAGTAGGATAATGCTGTTCTATTTTCTGGAAAAAGTCAAATGTTCATCAGAGATTTGAGTATATTCTGTGGTTAATGGGATTAAAATTTTGTAAGTATGTTTGTGGTACAATGCTGAATGATGTTGATTTGTGATTGAAAAATATCACTGGGACAGCAGTGTAGGGGGTTGAATGAAGACTGTGAATCAGTCATCAGGGAAACAGACTCTTATTTTAGAGACAGAGTTAATATAGGCTGTCCCCTGCCTGGATTAGGGACAAAGAATGCAGTAGCCTTGCCTGGTACAGTAATGTCTATGTGAATGAGCCTTCTCAACCATAGTGCTGCTTCAGGTCACAGCACTAGGGCCTCTTGCTATGCTCCCCTGTGAGCATAACCATTTATTCATAAGAAAGCCTCTGTCCCCAAGTCTTTCATTTGCTCTTCACTCTTCCCTGAAAGTTCCTCCCAGAGATCTTCTCTTAGCTATTGCTTCTACCTCCTGATTTTTATTTGTCAGAGAGACCTTCTCTGACCCTTTTGCTTGAAGTAAATTCCCTCAACTGGTCCCTCCCACACCCTCTGTAACTCTATATCATTCTTCCCTGTGTTATTTTCTTCTCATGACTTTACCAATGTCTGAAATAATCTTATTTTTATACTCAATTATTCCGCTAGAGGGTATAATGCCTTAACACAAATTACCATAAAGTGAATATTCTAAGGCAGTGTGTTATGTCTTTGCAGAGCTCTATGGGCTATGTTGAGGAAGCTGCTTACAGATGGAATTGACAGCATGAAGAAAGCTGTGGTCCTTACAAGTATAGGGCCTATGTTAATGAATTAGCCAGGCATAGCTTCAGCCAGGAGACTGAAGCACCAGGTATGCTGGAAGTTGTGCTATAGTTCACTCAAGTACACATAGAATGTTCCTTTAGGCAGATGAGCTTTCATTTGTTAAACATAACTTATTTATGTCTAACTGACATCTTGACTAACTGATTTAACTGACTGACATTGATGTCTAACTGACTCTTACCCTGGTCAGGACAGTTCAAGGATGATGAGCTCATTGGCTAAACGTGCTGCCTAGATAGATTGGAGGGTGGAATGGAATGAAGTAGGGAACCTAGGTGAGACTGTGTTGGTGTTGTTGGAGGGTATTAACTATGGTGGCATCTCTGGGACCTGACTGTTCGTTGTTTATGAGGTGCTTCAGGAAGAGGTAAGATTTAGTTTTTGATTATGATCTTGGGCCATTAACAGAGGGAGGCCCACATCTGGAGGAGAAGGAGGAGTGGGAGAATGAAGGAAAATACTCAACTTCCAGGGCTCTAAAGTTCAGTGTGAAGCAGGTGCTAACATATCCAGGTGACCATAATTAAAGGAAGAGGTTGACAGTTTTACTCATAAAAATAGAGGCTTCAGTGAGAACATAGGGATTAGTAAACTAATTTGCAACCTGGAGGTAATAGAAATGCTCAAATTTCAGCACAAATTTGAACAACAAAAATGTAAGTGAATATAATTTCAAGTTGGAGGTGATATCCTGAGATTTTTAGGACTCTTTCTGAGGGGAAAAGGCAGACAGTCACACATGTGAGGAGTGTTCACAGGGTTAGAAATGTATATAAAAGACTTTTGCTTCTGGGAAAATGGAGTAGACATACTCTATTCTTCTTGTTAAGTAGAGCAACAGCAGCAGCAGCAACAACAGTAACAACAACAACTAAAACCCACAACAACAGCAACAACTAAAACCCTAGATATGATATATAAAACAAATATAAGATTCTGAAAGGTAGCAAGAAGAAGGCATAGCAGCTAGGGATCTTGGGATCCAAAGAAAAAATGGTAGGTAGTTCACTGGGTTTCTTTTTGCCTCAAATATCCCAGATCTGGAGGAGCTGTAACTTCCATTCACTCCCATCAGATATCAATAGAGGCCAAGTGGAGAACTTGGGCCTTTACCCACACCAGAAAATAGCAAGGTGCTGCCACTCCCCCTTCTTATGCTGGTATGGTGTCAGAGGAACCCAGCTAAAGTAGAAGATTTGAATAAGATTCAGAGCCTCATAACATAATATCCAGAATGTGCAGGTTTTAGCTGGTAATCAATTATCATACCAAGAACCAGGAAGATCTCAAACTGAATGAAAAAAAAGGCAATCAATACTTGCCAACACTGAAATGAGAGCTTTTAGAATTATCTGACAAAAATTTTAGAGCAGACATGATAAAAATGTTATTTTTTTAAATTTCCAACTTTTATTTTAAGTTCAAGGCTACAGGTGCAGGATGTGCAAGTTTGTTACATAGGTAAACATGTGCCATTGTGGTTTGCTGCACAGATCATCCCGCCACTCAGGTATTAAGCCCAGCACCCACTAGCTAGTCTTCCTGATCCTTGCCTTCCTCCCATGCTCTGCCCTCCAACAGTTCCCAGTGTATGTTGTCCTCCCACCCAAAATGTGTCCATGTGTTCTTATAATTTAGCTTGCACTTTTATAGGTGAGAACATGCAGTATTTGGTTTTCTGTTCCTGCATTGGTTTGCTAGGGATACTGACTTCCAGCTTCATTCATGTCCCTGCAAAAGACACGATCTAATTCCTTTTTATGGCTGCATAGTATTCCATGTTGTTTATGTGCCACATTTTCATTATCCAGTCTATCATTGATAGGCATTTAGATTGATTCCATGTCTTTGCTATTGTGAATAGTGCTACAATGAACGTATGTGTATATGCATCTTTATAATAGAATGATTTATATTTCTTTGGGCATATACCCAGTAATGGGGTGGCTGGGTCAAATGATATCCCTGCCTTTATGTCTTTGAGGAATTGCCATGCTTTTTCCCACAATGGATGAACTAATTTTCACTCCAACTAACAGTTTAACAACATTCCTTTTTCCTTGAAACCTCACCAGCATCTGTTGTTTTTGAGTTGATAAAAATGTTTAAATAAGCAATTATACTCTCAAGACACATAAAAATAGACAGTCTCAGCAAATACATACAAAATACATACAAATTAGGAGAAATACCTAATGTAGATGATGGGCAGCAAGTTTTAGAATTGAAACGTATAATAACCCTAATTAAAAGCTTAGTGGATGGGCTCCATAACAGAATAGAACAGACAAAGGGAAGACTTAGTGAACTAGAAGACAGAAAAATAAAAGTTCACCAATTTGAAAAAGGGTGAGAAAATGGACTAAAAAAATTAACAGAGCTTCAGGGACCAGTAGAAATGTGGCAAGAGATCTAATACTTCTGTCATCAGGAATATTACATAATATTCCTGTCTTCTCTAGGAAAGAAGAAAGAAGGTAGGGCTGAAAAAGTATTCAAATAAATAGTGAGAAATATTCCAAATTTGGCAAGAGACATAAACTTACAGATTCAAGAAGCTGAGTGAACCCCAGACAGGATAAAACAACAAAAAAATACACACCAAGATACATCATAGTCAAACTCCTGAAAACGAAAGACAGAGAAAAAATCTTGAAAGGATTGACATCAATAGCACAATTTGTAAATGGAAAAATTTGAACAATTGGACCTCATCAAAGTTATTTTTTTAATTATGATTATACTTTAAGTTCTAGGACACATGGGCGGAACATGCAGGTTTGTTACACATGTATACACGTGCCATGGTGGTTTGCTGCCCGTCATCTACATTAGGTATTTCTCCTAATGCTACCCTCCCCTAGCTCCCTAACCATGACAGGCACCGGTGTGTGATGTTTCCCTCCCTGTGTCGATATGCTCTCATTGTTCAACTTCCACTTATGCGTGAGAACATGCAGTGTTTGGCTTTCTGTTCCTGTGTTAGTTTGCTGAGAATGATGGTTTCCAGCTTCATCCATGTCCCTGCAAAGGACATGAACTCATCCTTTTTTATGGCTGCATAGTATTCCATGGTGTATATGTGCCACATTTTCTGTATCCAGTCTATCTTGATGGGCATTTGGGTTGGTTCTAAATCTTTGCTATTCTGAATACTGCTGAAATAAACTTACGTGTCCATGTGTCTTTACAATAGAATGATTTATAATCCTTTGGGTATATACCCAGAAATGAGATTGCTGGGTCAAATGGTATTTCCGGTTCTAGATCCTTGGGGAATTGCCACACTGTATTTCACAATGGTTGAACTAATTTACACTCCCACCAACAGTGTAAAAGTGTTGCTATTTCTCCACATCCTCTCCAGCATCTGTTGTTTCCTGACTTTTTAATGACCGCCATTCTAACTGGTGTGAGATGGTATCTCATTGTGGTTTTGATTTGCATTTCTCTAATGACCAGTGATGATGAGCTTTTTTTCATATGTTTGTTGGCCACATAAATGTCTTGTTTTGAGAAGTGTCTATTTATATCCTTTCCCCACTTTTTGATTGGGTTGTTTTTTTCTTGTAAATTTGTTTAAGTTCTTTGTAGATTCTGGATACTTGCCCTTTGTCAGATAGATAGATTGCAAAAGTTTTCTCTCATTCTGTAGGTTGCCTGTTCACTCTGATGATAGTTTATTTTGCTGTGCAGAAGCTCTTTAGTTTAATTAGATCCCATTTGTCAATTTTGGCTTTTGTTGCCATTGCTTTTGGTGTTTTAGTCATGAAGTCTTTGCCCATGCCTATGTCCTAAATGGTCTTGCCTAGGTTTTCTTCTATGGTTCTTATGGTTTTAGGTCTTAACGTTTAAGTCTTTAATCCAACTTGAGTTAACTTTTGTGTAAAGTGTAAGTAAGGGGTCCAGTTTCAATTTTCTGCATATGGCTAGCAAGTTTTCCCAACACCATTTATTAAATAGGGAATCCTATGCTCATTACTTGTTTTTGTCAGGTTTGTCAAAGGTCAGATTGTTATAGATGTGTGGTGTTATTTCTGAGGCCTCTGTTCTGTTCCATTGGTCTGTATCTCTGTTTTGGTAGCAGTACCATGCTGTTTTGGTTACTGTAGCCTTCTAGTATAGTTTGAAGTCAGGTAGTGTGATGCCTGCAGCTTTGTTTCTTTTCCTTAGGATTTTCTTGGATATCTGGGCTGTTTTTTTGGTTCCATATGAAATTTAAAGTAGTTTTTGTTCTAACTCTGTGAAGAAAGCCAATGATATCTTGATTGGGATAGCATTGAATCTGTAGATTACTTTGGGCACTGTGGCCATTTTCATGATATTGTTTATTCCTACCCATTAGCATCGAGTGTTTTTTTAATTGTTTGTGTCCTCTCTTACTTCCTTGAGCAGTGGTTTGTAGTTCTCCTTGAAGAGTTCCTTTACATCCCTTGTAAGTTGTATTCCTAGGTATTTTATTCTCTTTGTAGCAGTTGTGAATGGGAGTTCACTCATTATTTGGCTCTCTGTCTTTTATTGGTGTACAAGAATGCTTATGATTTTTGCACATTGATTCTGTATGCTGAGATGTCAGCTCTGGAACAAGCCGACCTAATAGACATCTAAAGCACTCTCCACCCCAATCAACAGAGCATACATTCTTCTCAGCACCACATCACACTTTTTCTAAAATTGACCACATAATTGGAAGTAAAACACTCATCAGCAAATGCAAAAGAAGAGAATCATAACAAACAGTCTCCCAGACCACAGTGCAATCAAATTAGAACTAAAGATTAAGAAACTCATTCAAAACTGCACAACTACATGGAAACTGAACAACCTGCTCCTGAATGACTACTGGGTAAATAGCAAAATTAAGGCAGAAAGAAATAAGTTCTTTGAAATCAATAACAAAGACAAAATGTACCAGAATCTCTGGGACACAGCTGAAGCAGTGTTTAGAGGAACATTTACAGCACTAAATTCCCCACAGGCGAAAGTGGGAAAGATCTAAAATTGACACCCTAACATCACAGTTAAAAAAACTAGAGAAGCAAGAGCAAACAAATTCAAAAGTTAGCAGAAGACAAGGAATAACTAAAATCAGATCAGAACTGAGGAATATAGAGACACGAAAAACCCTTCAAAAAATCAATGAATCCAGGACCTGATTTTTTCTAAAAGATCAACAAAATAGATAGACCACTACTAGCCAGACTAACGAAGAAGCAAAGAGAGAAGAATCAAATAACCACAATAAAAAAATGATAAAGGGGACATCACCACTGATCCCATAGAAATGGTACAGACTACCATCAGAGAATATTATAAACACCTCTATGTGGAGAAACTAGAAAATCTAGAAGAAATGCATAAATTCCTGGAAACATACACCCTGCCAAGACTAAACCAGGAAGACGTTGAATCCCTGAATAGAACCATGACAAATTCTGAAATTGAGGCAGTAATTAACAGCCTACCCGCCAAAAAAAGCATAGTACTAGATGGATTCACAGTCGAATTCTACCAGAGGTACAAAGAGGAACTGGTACCATTTCTTCTGAAACTGTTCCGAACAAGAGAAAAAGAGGGACTCCTCCCTAACTCATTTTCTAAAGCCAGCATCATTCTGATACCAAAACCTGGCAGAGACACAACAACAACAACAAACGCAAAATCTCATTTCTTCTAGAAAATCTAGAAGAAATGGATAAATTCCTGGACACATACACCCTCCCAAGACTAAACCAGGAAGAAGTTGAATCTCTGAATAGATCGATAAGTGGCTCTGAAATTGAGGCAATACTTAATAGCTTACCAACCAAAAAAAGTCCAGGACCAGATGGATTCACAGCGGAATTCTACCAGAGGTACAAAGAGGAGCTGGTACCATTCCTTCTGAAACTATTCCAATCAATAGAAAAAGAGGGAATCCTCCCTAACTCATTTTATGAGGCCAGCATCATCCTGATACCAAAGCCTGGCAGAGACACAACAAAAAAAGAGGATTTTAGACCAACATCCCTGATGAACATCGATGCAAAAATTCTCAATAAAATACTGGCAAACCGAATCCAGCAGCACATCAAAAAGCTTATCCACCATAATCAAGGGGGCTTTATCCCTGGGATTCAAGCCTGGTTCAACATACGCAAATCAATAAATGTAATCCAGCATATAAACAGAACCAATGACAAAAACCACATGATTATCTCAATAGATGCAGAAAAGGCCTTTGACAAAATTGAGCATCCCTTCATGCTAAAAACTCTCAATAAATTAGGTATTGATGGGACGTATCTCAAAATAATAAGAGCTATCTATGACAAACCCACAGCCAATATCATACTGAATGGGCAAAAACTGGAAGCATTCCCTTTGAAAACTGGCACAAGACAGGGATGCCCTCTCTCACCACTCCTATTCAACATAGTGTTGGAAGTTCTGGCCAGGGCAATTAGGCAGGAGAAGGAAATAAAGAGTATTCAATTAGGAAAAGAGGAAGTCAGATTGTCCCTGTTTGCAGATGACATGATTGTATATCTAGAAAACCCTATCGTCTCAGCCCAAAATCTCCTGAAGCTGATAGGCAACTTCAGCAAAGTCTCAGGATACAAAATCAATGTGCAAAAATCACAAGCATTCTTATACATCAATAACAGTCAAACAGAGAGCCAAATCATAAGTGAACTCCCATTCACATTTGCTTCAAATAGAATAAAATACCTAGGAATCCAACTTACAAGGGATGTGAAGGACCTCTTCAAGGAGAAATACAAACCACTGCTCAATGAAATAAAAGACGATACAAACAAATGGAAGAACATTCCATGCTCATGGGGAGGAAGGATCAATATCAAGAAAGTGGCTATACTGCCCAAGGTAATTTATAGATTCAGTGCCATCCCCATCAAGCTACCAATGACTTTCTTCACAGAATTGGAAAAAACTACTTTAAAGTTCATATGGAACCAAAAAAGCCCGCATCGCCAAGTCAATACTAAGCCAAAAGAGCAAAGCTGGAGGCATCACACTACCTGACTTCAAACTGTACTACAAGGCTACAGTAACCAAAACAGCATGGTACTGGTACCAAAACAAAGATATAGACCAATGGAACAGAACAGAGCCCTCAGAAATAATGCCACATATCTACAACTATCTCATCTTTCACAAACCTGACAAAAACAAGAAATGGGGAAAGGATTCCCTATTTAATAAATGGTGCTGGGAAAACTAGCTAGCCATATGTAGAAAGCTGAAACTGGATCCATTCCTTATACCCTATACAAAAATTAATTCAAGATGGATTAAAGACTTAAATGTTAGACCTAAAACCACAAAAACCCTAGAAGAAAACCTAGGCAATACCATTCAGTACATAGGCATGGGCAAGGAATTCATGTCTAAAACACCAAAAGCAATGGCAACAAAAGCCAAATTTGACAAATGGGATCTAATTAAATTAAAGAGCTTCTGCGCAGCAAAGGAAACTACCATCAGAGTGAACAGGCAACCTACAGAATGGGAGAAAATTTTTGCAATCTACTCATCTGACAAAGGGCTAATATCCAGAATCCACAGTGAACTCAAACAAATTTACAAGAAAAAAACAACCCCATCAAAAAGTGGGCAAAGGCGTTATTTCTGAGGGCTCTGTTCTGTTCCATTGATCTATATCTCTGTTTTGGTACCAGTACCATGCTGTTTTGGTTACTGTAGCCTTGTAGTGTAGTTTGAAGTCAGGTAGCGTGATGCCACCTGCTTTGTTCTTTTGGCTTAGGATTGACTTGGCAATGTGGGCTCTTTTTTGGTTCCATATGAACTTTAAAGTAGTTTTTTTCCAATTCTGTGAGGAAAGTCATTGGTAGCTTGATGGGGATGGCATTGAATCTATAAATTACCTTGGGCAGTATGGCCATTTTCACGATGTTGATCCTTCCTCCCCATGAGCATGGAATGTTCTTCCATTTGTTTGTATCCTCTTTTATTTCCTTGAGCAGTGGTTTTTAGTTCTCCTTGAAGAGATCCTTCACGTCCCTTGTAAATTGGATTCCTAGGTATTTTATTCTCTTTGAAGCAATTGTGAATGGGAGTTCACTCATGATTTGGTTCTCTGTTTGTCTGTTGTTGGTGTATAAGAATGCTTGTGATTTTTGTACATTGATTTTGTATCCTGAGACTTTGCTGAAGTTGCTTATCAGGTTAAGGAGATTTTGGGCTGAGACAATGGGGTTTTCTAGATATACAATCATGTCATCTGCAAACAGGGACAATCTGACTTCCTCTTTTCCTAATTGAATACCCTTTATTTCCTTCTCCTGCCTAATTGCCCTGGCGAGAACTTCCAACACTATGTTGAATAGGAGTTGTAAGAGAGGGCATCCCTGTCTTGTGCCAGTTTTCAAAGGGAATGCTTCCAGTTTTTGCCCATTCAGTATGATATTGGCTGTGGGTTTGTCATAGATAGCTCTTATTATTTTGAGATACATCCCATCAATACCTAATTTATTGAGAGTTTTTAGCATGAAGGGTTGTTGAATTTTGTCAAAGGCCTTTTCTGCATCTATTGAGATAATCATGTGGTTTTTTTCTTTGGTTCTGTTTATATGCTCAGAAATAACGCCGCATATCTACGACTATCTGATCTTTGACAAACCTGAGAAAAACAAGCAATAGGGAAAGGATTCCCTATTTCATAAATGGTGCTGGGAAAACTGGCTAGCCAGATGTAGAAAGCTGAAAGTGGATCCCTTCCTTACATCTTATACAAAAATTAATTCAAGATGGATTAAAGACTTAAACGTTAGACCTAAAAGCTTAAAAACCCTAGAAGAAAACCTAGGCATTACCATTCAGGACATAGGCATGGGCAAGGACTTCATGTCTAAAACACCAAAAGCAATGGCAACAAAAGCCAAAATTGACAAATGGGATCTAATTAAAGAGCTTCTGCACGGCAAAAGAAACTACTGTCAGAGTGAACAGGCAGCCTACAAAATGGGAGAAAATTTTCGCAACCTACTCATCTGACAAAGGGCTAATATCCAGAATCTACAATGAACTCAAACAAATTTACAAGAAAAAAACAAACAACTCCATCAAAAAGTGGGTGAAAGATATGAACAGACACTTCTCAAAAGAAGACATTTATGCAGCCAAAAGACACATGAAAAAATTCTCATCATCACTGGTCGTCATAGAAACGCAAATCAAAACCAGAATGAGATACCATCTCACACCAGTTAGAATGGCAATCATTAAAAAGTCAGGAAACAACAGGTGCTGGAGAGGATGTGGAGAAATAGGAACACTTTTACACTGTTGGTGGGACTGTAAACTAGTTCAACCATTGTGGAAGTCAGTGTGGCGATTCCTCAGGGATCTAGAACTAGAAATAACCATTTGACCCAGCCATCCCATTACTGGGTATATACCCAAAGGATTATAAAACATGCTGCTATAAAGACACATGCCCATGTATGTTTATTGCGGCACTATTCACAATAGCAAAGACTTGGAACCAACCCAAATGTCCAACAATGATAGACTGGATTAAGAAAATGTGGCACATATACACCATGGAATACTATGCAGCCATAATAAAGGATGAGTTCATGTCCTTTGTGGTGAGATGGACGAAGCTGGAAACCTTCATTCTCAGCCAATTGTAGCAAGGAGAAAAAACCAAACACCGCATATTCTCACTCATAAGTGGGAATTGAACAATGAGAACACATGGACACAGGAAGGGGAACATCACACCCCAGGGCCTGTTGTGGGGTTGGGGGTGGGGGTAGGGATAGCATTAGGAGATATACCTTATATTAAATGAAGAGTTAATGGGTGCAGCACACCAACATGTCACATGTATACATATGTAACTAACCTGCACATTGTGCACATGTACCCTAAAACTTAAAGTATAATAAAAAAAACTGCTATATGATCTAGTAATTATATCTTTAGGAATTTATCACTGAGAAATGAAAACATGTTTACACAAAATCCTGTGCATGAATGTTTGTAGCAACTTTACTTGTTGTAACTCCAAATTGGAAACAACCTAGTTGTCCTTCAAAATGCAAATGGTTCAACGAACTCTTGAACCATTCCATACAATGGAATAAAAAGGAACGAACACACAACAACCAGCAACCTGGAGGAATCTTCAGAGAATTATGCTGAGTGAAATGAGCCAATCCCAAAGATTACATGATGTGTGATTCCATTTATATAGCATTTCTGAAAGGACAAAATTATGGAATTGGAGAAAAGATTAGTTCTATCCAGAGATTAAGGAAGGGTTGGGAGCAGGAAGGAAGTGAGTATAGCTGTAAAACAGCAACAGGCAGGATCCCTGTGGTGACGGAATATTCTGTATCTCACTATTAATGTGAATATCCAGGTTGTGATATTGTACTGTAGTTTTGCAAAGCTTTACCATTGGGAGAAACTGAATAAAGTGTACACAGGATCTCTGTGTAATCTTTGAATTATTTCTTACAACTGCATGTAACAACTGTCGTTTAACTAAACAGTAAAGATTAATTGAAAATATGTATAACAAGGCCTCTACCCATTTGATTCCTCCATGCAACTCTTTGCGAATTCATTACAAGTTTCTTGTCAGTTGTTGATGGATTGATGAGCCATCTCTTTACGGTGTTGAGGATGGATTTTTGAGAAAACCAGAAAGTGGAACAGGGAAGAGAAATTAGGAGGCTACTTGATCTGCCATGACAGGCATCATAAAAGTAGAATAGACAGATGTCCCTGACTTACGATGACTCAACTTACAATTTCTCAACTTTCATTAGCTTTTCTATGTATGATGGTGTTATGTTCAGAAAAATACAGCATATATTGAAAATATCGTCAGTCAGACTGTATAGAGGTGGATTGCTGTGCATTATGCATTTGTGTATGACTGTGTCCAGTGACTGGGAGTAGATCTGGAGGCATCAACAGAGAGAATAAACCAGGATATAGAGGAGAAAGGGAAAACCTCTATGCCACTAACTGTAATGTTTATTGGAAATCTTCTTTCCATTCTCTCTTAGAGATAAAGGCCAGTCTCAGATATTTCCTGAGTAATTCTGGCTCTTGTGATTATTTGTTAGGCAACACAGCCTCCAGTGTCAGAATTGCTGTACTGCACCTTGAATTATGAAGACACTGCCCAGGTGCAGATTGACAGGGTGTCTTAGGCCATTCTCACATTACTATAAAGAAATACCTAAGACTGGGTAATTTATAAAGAATAGAGGTTTAATTGGCTCGTGGTTCTGCAGGCTGTGCAGGAAGCTTGGTGCTGGCATCTGCTTGGCTTCTGAGGAAGCCTCAGGAAACTTATGATCATGGTGGAAGGTGAAGGGGAAGCAAGCACGTCTTACATAGCAGGAGCAAGAGAGAGAGGGCGAGGGAGGTGCTACACACTTTTAAGCAACTAGATCTCATGAGAACTGACTCACTATCATGAGAACAGCACCAAGGTGATGGTGCTAAACCACTGTGAGAAATCTACCCCCATGATCTAGTCACCTTCCCACCTCCAACATTGGGGATTACAACTGAACCTGATATCACAGGGACAGGAGCCAGTTACTTACAGGCCTAGTTACATCTTCCTGTTTTGAATTGAGACAGATGCAGAGTCAGGTTTCAGGACTTTATCCTGGCTATTGTGGTATTCAGGAAACAGCTGGATCTGCTCAATGTTGTGTATAAAAGACAAGGTGCAGAAACCATTTCAAATAAAGATTGGGTGGGGCTACAGTGCTTATGTTCAGTCTGGGTGTTGAAGGAAATTGATGAATCTTTATGTTGGTTGTTGGGGCTTCCATGCTTCCATACCATACAGACCCCAGTGATGGAACTGGGGTATAGAGTGGTATAGCCCTGGCAGCATAATTGGGGTTCATGCCTCTGCCATTGGTGGTGCTGGTCAGTCTGTGGTTTATAATCAGGCCTGGTTGTGTGGCAGAACCCGTAAGACAGGTGCATTATGAGGGGTGTCGGATGTCGGATGTGCAGTCATGTACAAAAATTTTTCTTTGTGAAGCTTTGTGGTCTAATATGCTTATGCTCTGGTTTGTTGTCACAGATGCTGGAGAGAGTGGAGGAAGAAGTTAAATTACCATATACAGCTCTTCCATATGCAAGGTCTCGGTGGCAAAACTGTCATTCTGTCTGAAGCCAGACCCTCAATGTCAGATTAAGAGAGTAGGATGGAGACTACATCTTCTGTGTGTGTTGCAGTGGGAGGACTTCTCTCCACCAAGTTTAGTGAGGGTAAGGTGCCAGGAAAAGAGATCATATTCATTCTTATGTTTATAAAAGAGTGATTGTTCACATATCTCTAAAAAGACCAAAACTGTGTATATTGCAACGGGAAGACTTCCCCCAACCAAGTTTAGTGAGGGTAAGGTACCTGGAAAAGAGATAATATTCATTCTTATGTCTGTAAAAGAGTGATTGTTCACATATTTCTAGGAAGACCAAAAGCTTCTCCCAGCCAGCGATCTGCTTTTCCCTCTGCATTTATTCCTAGTGGTACTTAATCCAGCTTCCTCTCTCACCCAGGATTTGCTACCTCCTACATTCTTATCTCTCAGAGACTGCAGAGATAAATATCCAGCTTCTATGTGCCAGAACCTGGGGCACCAGGGAAGAATCTCTACAAAGGCCACAAAAAGCACTAAAGCTCAAGAAAATGAGTTCTGATGTCATAGTAGGAAAGAAGATAGGCCATGTTAATCACATGATAATTGAGTGGAGTAAGAGAATTTCCAATCAGAGGCTTCATTGTGTGACTCAGGGGCCCTTTTTAGGGAAAGAAGTCATAGTCCTTCTGGAAGGAGCATGAATGGTGTGGAGCTGTGTTTTGTGCTTGAAAGAGTAAATGGGAATCAGAACCTGGTGGCCAATGTGTGCTGAGCAGAGATATTTTCTGGTTTATCTCTTGGTCAAAGGGTTGTGGGCAAGAGAGTGAAAGACATTATAACTTAGATCTGTGGTTTAAAAATGTAAGTTTGAGAATGATATATTTTAAAAGATGCATTGGAGGGAGTAAGAAGTGCTAAGTAGATGAAATACTTTTTAAAATTCCAGGTAAGACATGATAATGTGGAAGTATTAGCCAGTGCGACATTACAGACTTATGATCAATATGATTTGTTTACTGGATTGTGAGATGGTGAGAGTGATTTCACAGTCAATGCTGAAAGGTATTGGAGCCATTAACAAGAAGGGGAATGATGGAGGATAGGTGTGGGAGAAACAGCACTTTGTATTACTATATTCCTTTTTTCCTTGGTAGAACTTGAAGCCTATTTCATAAAATTTCTACATTTTTTCCAAACAGGTGTTCTGTTTGTTACATGACCGTGTTAGGCGTTTTGTTTTGTTGTTTTCTTTTTATTTTTGCTTTTTTTGGTTTTTGTTTTATTGTTTGTTTTGTTTTTTTAATTTTAATTTTTTAGTTTTTTTTTTTAATAAGTTATTGGGATACAGGTCTTGTTTGGTTACATGAGTAAGTTCTTTAGTGGTGATTTGTGAGATTTTGGTGCACCCATCACTGGAGCAGTATACACTGCACCATATTTGTAGTCTTTTATCCCTCACACCATTCCCACCCTTCCCCTAAGTCCCCAAAGTCCATGGTATCATTCTTATACCTTTGCGTCCTCATAGCTTAGCTCACACATATCAGTGAGAACATACGATGTTTGGTTTCTTATTCCTGAGTTACTTCACTTAGAACTATAGTCTCTAATCTCATCCAGGTCACTGCAAATGCTGTTAATTCATTCGTATTTATGGCTGAGTAGTACAGATATATATATATATATGTCACAATTTCTTTATCCACTCATTGATTGATGGGCATTTAGGTTGTTTCCACGATTTTACAATTGAGAATTGTGCTGCTATAAACATGGGTGTGCAAGTATCTTTTTCGAATAATGACTTATTTTCCTCTGGGTAGATGCCCAGTAGTGGGATTGCTAGATCAAATGGTAGTTCTACTTTTTGTTCTATAAGGAATCTCCACACTGTTTTCCATAGTGACTGTACTAGTTGACATTCCCACCAGCAGTGTAGAAGTGTTCCTTGATCACTACATCAATGCCAACATCTACTGTTTTTTTATTTTTTGATTATGGCCATTCTTGCAGGAGTAAAGTGGTATCACATTGTGGTTTTGATTTGCATTTCCCTGATCTTTAGTGATGTTGAGCATTTTTTATATGTTTGGTGGCCATTAGTATATCTTCTTTTGATTATTATCTATTCATGTCCTTAGCCCACTTTTTGATGAGATCGTTTGTTTTTTGCTTGCTGATTTGTTTGACTTCATTGTAGATTCTGGATATTGGGCCTTTGTCAGATGTATAGATTGTGAAGATTTCCTCCCACTTTGTGGGCTGTTTGTTTACTCTGCTGACTGTTCCTTCTGCTGTGCAAAAGCTCTTTAGTTTAATTAGGTTCCAACTATTTATCTTTGTTTTTATTGCATTTGCTTTGGGTTCCTGGTCATGAAATCCTTGCTTAAGCCAATACCTAGAAAGGTTTTTCCAATGTTATCTTCTAAAATATTTATAGCTTCAGGTCTTAGGTTTAAGTTCTTAATCCATCTTGAGTTGATTTTTCTATAAGGTGATAGGTAAGGATGCGGTTTCATTCTCCTACATGTCGCTAGCCAAGTATCCCAGCACCATTAGTTGAAAAGGGCATCCTTTTCCCACTTTGTATTTTTGTTTCCTTTGTCAAACATCAGTTGGCTATAAGTATTTGGGTTTATTTCTTTGTTCTCTATTGTGTTCCATTGGTCTATGTGCCTATTTTTATACCAGTGCCATACTGTTTTGGTAGTATGGCCTTATATTATAGTTTGAAACCAGGTAGTGTGACGCCTCTAGATTTGCTCTTTTTGCTTAATCTTGCTTTGGCTGTGTGGGCTATTTTTTGGTTTCATATGAATTTCAGAATTGTTTTTTCTAGCTCTGTGAAGAATGATGGTTTTATTTTGATGGGGATTGCATTGAATTTGTAGATTGCTTTTGGCAGTATGGTCATTTTCACAACATTGATTTACCCATCCATGGGCATGGGATGAGTTTCCATTTGTGTTGTCTATGATTTCTTTCAGCAGTGTTTTGTTGTTTTCCTTATAGAGGTCTTTCAACTCCTTGGTTAGGTGTATTCCTGAGTTTTTTTTTTTTTTTTGCAGCTATTGTAAAAGGGGTTGAATTCTTGATTTGATTCTCAGCTTGGTTACTGTTGGTATATAGAAGAACTACTGATTTGTGTACATTAATCTTGTATCTGGAAACTTTGCTGAATTCTTTTGTCAGTTCTAGGAGCTTTTTGGAGGAGTCCTTAGGGTTTTCAGGTAAACAATCATATCTTCAGCAGACAGGGACAGTTTGTCTTCCTCTTTACCAATTTGGATGCCCTTTATTTATTGTTCTTGTCTGATTACTCTGGCTAGGACTTCCAGTACTATGTTGAAGAGGAGTGGTGAGAGTGAGCATGCTTGTGTTGTTCCCATTCTCAGAGGGAATGCTTTCAACTTTTCCCCATTCAGTATTGTGTTGGCTGTGGGTTTGTCATAGATGGCTTTTATTACATGAAGGTATGTCCCCTGCATGCCAATTTTTCTGAGGATTTAATCATAAAGGGATGCTGGATTTTGTTGAATGCTTTCTCTGCATCTATTGAGATTATCATGTGATTTTTGTTTTTAATTCTGTTTATGTGGTGTATCACATTTATTGACTTGCATATGTTAAATCATCCCTGTTATGAAACCCACTTTATCATGGTGGATTATCTTTTTGATATGTTGTTGGATTTGGTTAGCTAGTGTTTTGTTAAGAATTTTAGCATCTATATTCCTTAAAGATATTTGTCTGTACTTTTCTTTATTGGTTGTGTCCTTTCCTGATTTTGGTATTAAGGTGATGCTGGCTTCATATAATGAATTAGGGAGGGTTCCCTCTTTTTCTATCTTGTGGAATAGTGTCAAAAGGATTGGCACCAATTCTTCTTTGGGTGTCTTGTAGAATTCTGCTGTGAATCTATCTGGTCCTGGACTTTTTTTTGTTGGTAATTTTTAAACTACCATTTCAATCTCGCTGCTTGTTATTGGTCTGTTCAGAGTATCAATTTCTTCCTGATTTACACTAGGAGGGTTGTATTTTTCCGGAATTTATCCATCTCTTCTAGGTTTTATAGTTTATGTGCATAAAGGTGTTCACAGTAGCCTTGAATGATGTTTTCTATTTCAGTGGTGTCAGTTGTAATATCTCATATTTCATTTCTTACTGAGGTTATTTGCATTTTTCTCTCTTCTTTTCTTAGCTAGCCTTGCTAATGGTCTATCCATTTTATTTATCTTTTCAAAGACCAGCTTTTTGTTTCATTTATCTTTTATGGAGTTTTGTTTGTTTGTTTCAGTATCATTTAGTTCTGCTCTGATCTTGGTTATGTCCTTTCTTCTGTTGGGTTTGGGTTTCACTTATTCTTGTTTCTCCAGTTCCTTGAGGAATGACCTTGGATTGTCTCTTTGTGCTCTTTTGGACTTTTTGATATAGGTGTTTAGGGCTCTGAACTTTCTTCTTAGCACAGCGTTAGCTGTATCCCAGAGGTTTTGATAGGTTGTGTTTTTTGTTTTTGTTTTTGTTTTTATTTATTTATTTATTTTTTAAGAGGGAGTCTCACTCTGTCACCCAGGCTGGACTGCAGTGGTGCGATCTCAGCTCATTGCAAGCTCCACCTCCCAAGTTCATGCCATTTTCCTGCCTCAGTCTCCCGAGTAGCTGGGACTACAGGTGCCTACCACCACACCTGGCTAATTTTTTTTTTTTTGTATTTTTAGTAGAGACGGGGTTTCACCATGTTAGCCAGGATGGTCTCGATCTCCTGACCTCATGATCCACCCGCCTTGGCCTCCCAAAGTGCTGGGATTATAGGCGTGAGCCACTGCGCCCGACCTAGGTTGTGTTGTTATTGTCATTCAGTTCAAAGAAATTTTTAAATTTCCATCTTGATTTTGTTTGACCCAGTGCTCATTCAGGAGCAAGTTATTTAATATCGATGTATTTGCGTGGTTTTGAAGGTTCCTTTTGGAGTTTATTTCCAGTTTTTTTCCACTATAGTGTGAGACAGTGCTTGATATAATTTCAATTTTCTTAAATTTATCGAGCCTCCTTTTATGGCCTATTATATGGTCTACCTTGGAGAAAGTTCCATGCATTGTTGAATTGAATGTGTATTCTGCAGTTGTTGGATAAAATGTTCGGTATATATCTGTTAAGTCCATTTGATACAAGGTATAGTTTAAATCCATTGTTTATTTGTTGACTTTCTGTCTTGATTGACCTGTCTACTGCTGTCAGTGAAGTATTGAAGTCCCTCACTATAATTGTATTGCTGTCTATCTCATTTCTTAGGTCTATTAGTAATTGTTTTATAAACTTGGGAGGTCCAGTGTTAGGTGCATATATATTTAGGTTTGTGATGCTTTCCTGTTGGGCAAGGCCTTTTGCCATTATATAATGGCCCTCTTTGTCTCTTTCAACTGCTGTTGCTTTAAAGTTTGTTTTGTCTGATATAAGAATAGCTCCCCTGCTTGCTTTTGTTGTCCATTTGCACAAAATGCCTTTTTCCACCCCTTTACTTTACATTTTTGTGAGTCCTTATGTGTTATGTGAGTCTCCTGAAGGCAGCAGATGGTTGGTGAGTTCTTATTCATTCTCCGGTACTGTATCTTCTAAGTGGAGCATTTGGGCTATTTACATTCAATGTTAGTATTGAAATGTGAGGTACTGTTGCATTCATCATGCTCATTGTTGACTGTGTACTTTGTTCTGTTTGTTTGTTTTTGCTTTTTAACTTGTATTTTTATTTTGTAGGTCCTGTGTGATTTATTCTTTAAAGTCGTTCTGTTTTGATGTGTTTCCAAGATTTGTTTCAAGATTTAGAGCTCCTTTTAGCAGTTCCTGTAGTAGTTGTTTGGTAATAGCAAATTATCTCAGCATTTGTTCATCTGAAAATGACTGTATCTTTCCTTCATATATGATGCTTAGTTTCACGGATACAAAATTATTTACTGATAATTGTTTTGTTTGAGGAGGCTGAAGATAGGGACCCAATCCCTTCTGGCTTGTGGGGTTTCTGGCAGAAATCTGCTGTTAATCTGATAGGCTTTCCTGTATAGTTTACCTGGTGCTTCTGTCTCACAGACGTTAAGATTTTTTCCTTTGTCTTAACTTTGGATAACCTGATGACAATGTGACTAGGTGAAGATCTTTTTGCAATGAATTTCCCAGGTGTTCTTTGTGCTTCTTGTAATTGCATGTCTAGGTCTCTAACAAGGCCACAGAAGTTTTCCTTGATTATTCCCCCAAATACGTTTTGCAAGGTTTTAGAATTGTCTTCTTTCTCAGGTACACCAGTTTTTCTTAGGTTTAGTCATTTAACATAATCTCAGACTTCTTGGAGGCTTTGTTCATATTTTCTTATTCTTTTTTCCTTGTCTTTGTTGGATTGGGCTAATTCAAAGACCGTGTCGTTGATCACTGAATTTCTTTATTCTACTTGTTCAATTCTCTTGCTGAGACTTTCCAGAGAATTTTGCATGTCTAAAAGTGTATTCTGCGTTTCCTGAAATTTTTATTGCTTTTTCTTTAAGCTATCTATTTCCTTGAATATTTCTCCCTTCACTTCTTGTATTATTTTTTTGGATTTCCTTGCATGGGGCTTTGCCTTTCTCTGGTCCCTCTGTGATTAGCCTAATAACTAACCTCCTGAATTCTTTTTTAGGTAAATCGAGGATTTCTTCTTAGTTTGGACCATTGTTGGTGAACTAGTGTGATTTTTGGAGGGTGTTAACAAGCCTTGTTTTGTCATATTACCAGGGTTGGTTTTCTTGTCCCTTTTCATTTGGGTAGGCTCTGTCAGAGGGAAGGTCTATGTCACACACGTCCATGTGAAGAGAGTCCACCAAACAGGCTTTGTGTGAGCAATAAAGCTGTTTATTTCACCTGGGTGCAGGAGGGCTGAGTCCGAAAAAGGAGTCAGCAAAGAGAGATAGGGGTGGGGCAGTTTTATAGGACTGGAGTAAGCAGTGGAAATTTACAGTTATAGGTGATTATCTATTGTCAGCAGAGGAGGGAGTCACAGGGTGCGTGGTAGGGAGATCATAAGACTCATTGCCCAGAAGAATGTCACAAAGTTGATTGATCAGTTGGGGCAGGGTAGGAACAAATCATAATGGAATGTTGTAAGGTTGGTCAATCAGTTAAGACAGGAGCTGGCTGTTTTACTTCTCTTGTAGTTTTGGGTTGCCCCAGACTTCTTGCCTCCTGCAGGCCATCTGGACATATATGTGCAGGTCACAGGGGTTACCATGGCTGAGCTTTGGCTCAGAAGCCTGACATTCCTGTCTTTTTATTTATAAAATATAAAGTTATAATAAAAGATAAAGAAAATATAAGTTTTACTGGGGATTATTGGGGTAGGGGCAATGTTTCTTGGGACTGCTTCAAGCGTGACCAGGGACTGCATGGACACCTTAAAAAAATTTTATAATGAGTTACAAGGAACAGGAATTTAGGCTGTGGGGAGATCTTGGGCAGAGGATGGTGCCGTGGGGTTGTTAAAAGTAGCGTTTGTCGTATAGGATGATTGGTAATGATCTGAATGTGGTTTTGTATGAATTGAGAAACCAAACAGAAGACACAAGGCCTGAATAAGAGAAGGAGAAACACAGGTACCAGGCGACTAAGAATAGGGAGGAGCCAAGATACCCATTTAGAAAGTGTTCAGGTGGGTCCACTGTAATTATTTGCCTGACTGCCGAGTTTTTGGGCCTTATCGTTAAGCTTTTTTGTGTTGTCATGTAGCAGGCTGGATTGTTTTAGATAAAAACAACATTATTCATTTAAAAATATACAGAGTCCTCCTTTTTCAGCAGTGAGTAGGTCAAGGCCTCGGCGACTTTGAAGGACAACTGCAGCTCAGGAGTCAACCTGGGCCTGAAGGACTGATAAAGTTTGTGGTTTATCTGTAATGCTAGTAGAAAAGTTATTAGAAAGGCTACAGAAGGCTGTGATAGAATTTGAAACTCCTGCTATTCCAGCTCCAAGGGCAGTAGTGGAAGCAGAAAGTCCTAAGCCTACAAATAGAGGGATTAGAGGAATAACTCTTTTTTGTCTGGTTGGTGTCATGTGGGGGACAGGAAGTTGCATCGTCCTATTTGAAAATGGAATTTTAGGAACAAGAAAAATAGTGTACATGTACCTATCCAATTAGCAGGTAGACACATGTAGGTGGAGGAACTGCAGAGGAAGAAAAGACCTTTGTAAGGCAAAACCGGAAATGTAAAGTGAAAAGATGAGAGGAAGCACCAAAAGAGGTGTCTTGCACCTAGACTCTTAGGGATTTAGCGAGAGCAGCACCTGTTAGAGGTTGTAATGGGGATTGATGGGGCAACTGGGTAGAGGGAGAGGTTCTATTTTTATGGTGTATGAGAAAGCTCATAGTGTCTATGAGTAACCTTTCACTGCTATTCATGGGGCTGGTTATAAGCAAGCAAGTGGAGGGGCTAGGAGGAGATTCCAAAGAACAAGGGGAAGGTAGCCAAGGATGGAGTGAAATGCAGGGCAAATGTCTTAAAGGAAATGAGAGATTCTAAGAGGCGGGCTAGTGGCTTGTAACCCACATGGAAGAGGTTATGAAAGGACGATAGAATGCAATGAGCTTGTGAGGCTGAAAAGAGGAATTTTCCTTGGTCTAAGAACCATTTGCCTTGAGTGGGGAGGGATTTATAGGTGGAAACTTCAGTGGGAGAGTAAGTAGGAGTGACTAATGAGAAAGAGAGAAACTGGCTGTGAGGGACAGAAGTAGGAATACTGGCTCCTTCTTTAGCTGTCTTATCAGCGTAATTGTTGCCTTGAGCAATGGGGTCTGAGGCCCTTTGATGGCCTTTGCAGTGAATGGCTCCACCTTCCTTCGGAAGTAAAGCAGCCTTGCGAAGAGTTTTTATTAAAGAGGCATTAATGATGGAGGACCCTTGCTCACTAGGAAACTTCTTTCAGCCCGTATGGTGGTACAGGATGTCGAAGGCATATTTAAAGCCAGTATAAATATTGATATGCAATCCTTTTGCAAGAGTGAGGGCTCAAGTTAAGGCAATGAGTTCAGCTTGCTGAGAGGTAGTGGAGTGGAGCAGAGCGGTAGCCTCAATGATAGACGTATAAGATACTATATCATAGCCTGCCTTTGCTGGTGAGTGGCGATTAGGCCTGGTGGAACTGCCATCAATAAACCAAGTGTGATCAGGGTGAGAAGGAAAAAAGGAAATATGGGGAAATGGAGTGAATGCCACCTGGATTAGAGAGATATAGTCATGGGGGTCAGGTGAGGTATCAGGAATAATGTGGAGGCCAGCCTAAAACAGTAAGGTCAAGTTGTTTTGACAGAAAGGCTACATGGGTGCGGCCCGGCTCTTGTGTAAGAATTCCTACCGCACAGCCCTGCACTTTGGCTGTGTGTAATGAAAAAGGGTTGGAATGAGTTAGGGAGAGCTAGTGTGGGAGCAGCTTCTAGGGCTGTTTTTAAGGAATGGAAAGAGGAGTGGGGAAAGGATTTAGGATCTATGGGGTCAGCTAGGTTTTCCTTTGTGAGTTTATAAATGGTTTTTTTAGGATGGCAAAACCAGGTATCCAAAGGTGAAAGTATCCAACCATGCCCAGGAAGGAAAGGAGTTGTTGCTTTGTAGAAGGTGTTGGGGTTTGATAGATCAGCTGGACACGATCGGCAGGGAGGGCATGCATGTTTTCAAGAAGAATTATGCCAAGGTAGGTAATGGATGTGGAAGAAATTTGAGCTTTGGAGGGGGATACCCAATATCTTTGGAAAGTAAATGCTGAAGGGTATCTTGTTGAAAAGACTCAAAGGAGGGACTACAGAGTAGAAGGTCATCAATATATTGAATAAGGTGAGAAGCAGAGGGGTGAAAGAAAGTAAATCATGAGAAAGAGCTTGGCTGAAGTAATGAGGGGTGTCCCAGAAGCCTTGAGGCAATACAGCCCAGGTAAGCTGCTGGGACTCATGGGTGTCAGGATCAGTCCAGGTAAAAGCAAAGAAAGGCTGGGATAAAGGGTCTAAAGGAATAGTAAAGGAAGCATGTTTGAGATCCAGAACAGAATAATGGGTTGTGCAGGGAGGTATTGAGGATAGGAGAGTATATGGGCTTGGCACCACAGGGTGGATAGGCAAGATAATTTGGTTGATAAGGCGAAGATCCTAGATCAGCCTGTAAGAATGGCCGGTTTTTGGACAGTTAGGATAGGAGAGTTGTAAGGAGATTTTGTAGGCTTTTTAAAGCCTGCTGTGGGATGGAGTATTAGCGTTGAACAGGGTAAGGGTAAGGGTTTTAATAGGTGTGTGACAGATTGCCAGAGAGGGAGTAGAGGTATCCCATATTTGTGGGTTTAGGTGGGGAGATACAAGAGGAAGATTCAAAGGAGACTTTGAACTGGGGAAAAGAGCAGCAATGAGGTGTGGCTGTAACCTAGGAATAGTCAAGGAAGCAGTCAATTTAAGATGTCTTGACCTAACAAGGGAGCTGAGCAGGTGGGAATAACTAAAAAGGAGTGCATAAAAGAGTATTGTCCAAGTTGGCACCAAAGTTGGGGAGTTTTAAGAGGTTTAGAAGCCTGGCCATCAGTACCCACAACAGTTATGGATGCAAGGGAAACAGGTCCTTGAAAAGAAGGTAATGTGGAGTGGGTAGTCTCATTATTGATTAAGAAGAGGATGGACTTACCCTCCACTGTAAGAGTTAGCCAAAGTGTCTGTGATGGTCCAGGAGGCTTCCAGGCGATCAGGCAGTGTCAGTCTTCAGCTACTAAGCCGAGAAGATCTGGGAAGGAGTCAGTCAGAGAGCCTTGAGCCAGAGTTTCAGGGGCTCTGGGATTGGCTGCTGGGTGAGTTGGACAGTCCAATTTCCAGTGGGGTCCCACACAAATGGGACATGGCTTAGGAGGAATCCTGGGCTGTGGGCATTCCTTGTCCCAGTGGCCAGATTTCTGGCACTTGAAGCAAGATCCTGGGGGAGGAGGTCCTGGAGGAATGCCTGGCTACTGCAGTTTAGGCGTTTCGAAGTTCTTGCGTGCTGGAGATGTGGCTGGGGTTTCTCATACAGGGGAGGCAGGTAATTGCAACTCGGAAATACGTTGCCATTTGGCTGTCTCTTGTCTGTTATTGTACACCTTGAAGGCGAGGTTAATTAAGTCCTGTTGTGGGGTTTGAGGGCTGGAATCTAATTTTTGGAGCTTTATTTCAGGAACGGATTGGGTGATAAAATGCATATTGAGAGTAAGGCGGCCTTCTGGCCCCTCTGGGTCTAGGGTGGTAAAGCATTTAAGGGTTGTTGCCAAACAGGCCATGAACTGGGCTGGGTTTTCATATTTCATGAAAAAGAGCCTAAACACTAACTGATTTGGGAGAGGTCAGATAAAGAAAAAGGAACACTAACCTTGACTATGCCTTCAGCTCCAGCCACCTCTGTAAGAAGAAATTGTTGGGCAGGTGGGGGGAGGGCTAGTCGCAGAATGAAACTGTAAGCCAGACTGTTTGTGAGGAGGGGAGGTGATAGAGGGATTATATGGTGGGGGAGTGGATGCTGAGGAAGAATTGGGACCTGGCTTGGCCTGGCAAGGAGCAGCCTGGGGAGGAGGGGAGAGGTCAGATGAGTCCATAGCAAAGGAGGATTCAAAGGACTCAGAGCTTGGGATGGAGACTGAAGGGCAGACAGGAGAGAAAGAAGAAATATTTGGGATGAGTCGCATTGGGAGCAGAGACTAGGGAGGGGCAAATGTGTAAAAGAATGCTGGATGTCAGGCATCTCAGACCATTTGCCCATTTTTCGACAAAAATCATCCAGGTCTTGTAAGATGGAGAAATCAAAAGTGCCATTTTCTGAACATTTGGAACCACTGTCGAGTTTGTATTTGGGCCTAGTGGTATTGCAGAAGAAAATAAGACTTAGTTTTAGTCTTGGTTTAGGTTTTAGGTCAGGTGTTAGTTGAAGGGGTTTTAGGTTTTTAAGAACACAGGCTAAGGGAGAAGAAGAGGGAATTGAGGATAGAAGGTTGCCTGTAGTGAAGGAGGCAAGCCCAGAGAAAAGAGAGGGTAGAGACATGGAGGCGGGTGGTGGTACTTGCCACCCAGGGGAGTTTTTATGGACTCTAGTACTGGATTATTCACTAAGGTGAAGAATCAAGGCAGGCGTCCCTGTGGTGATCAGACACCTCTGAAATGTGGGTGAATAATCAGGCAGGGGTCCCTGCAGTGATTAGGCACCAAGGGAAGACTGTCTTCCCAAGTCCGTGACTGGCACCGGAGTTTTGGGTCCATGGATAAAATGTGTCTCCTTTATCTCTACTAGAGAGGAAAAAGAACTGGAATTGGAAGGACAGGGAGATTGAAGGGTAGTGAGAGAGGCTGGAGAAGAGAGTGAAAAGACTGTTTACCTGATTTGAAATTGGTGAGATGTTCCTTGGGCTGGTTGGTCTGAGGACCTGAGGTCATAGATAGATCTCTTCACGGAGTGAGGGCGGGGATGGGAACGGTCTCCTGAAGGAGTCCTCCTGTCCCAGGTCTTTGGCACCAAATGTCATATGCGTCCGTGTGAAGACAGTCCACCAAACAGGCTTTGTGTGATCAATAAAGCTGTTTATTTCACCTGGATGCAGGCAGGCTGAGTCCGAAAAAGGAGTCAGCGAAGGGAGATAGGGGCGGGGCAGTTTTATAGGACTGGGGTAAGCAGTGGAAAGTTAGGACAGTCAGCAGAGGAGGGAGTCACAAGGTGCATGGTGGGGAGATCATAAGACTCATTGTCCAGAAGAAGAATGTCACGAGGTTGATCGATCGGTTGGGGCAGGGCAGGAACAAGTCATAATGGAATGTTGTAAGGTTGGTCAATCAGTTAAGACAGGAGCTGGCTGTTTTACTTCTTCTGTAGTTTTGGGTTGCCCCAGACTTCCTGGCTCTTGCAGGCCATCTGGACACATATGTGCAGGTCACAGGGTTTACAATGGCTGAGCTTCGGCTTAGAGGCCTGATAGTCTAGGGCTGAAGGCTGTTGCTCAGGATTTTTTGTCTCACGGGATGTTCCCTTGATGTTGTACTCTCCCTCTTTTTCTTTTTCTGTGGATGTGGCTTCCTGTTAGCCAAACTGCAGTGATTGTTGTTTCTCTTCTGGATCTAGCCACCCAGTGAGTCTACCCAGCTCCGGACTGTTACTGGGGTCTGCAGAGTCCTGTGATGTGAACTCCCTATGGGTCTCTCACCTGTAGATACCAGTGCCTGTTCTGGTGGAGGTGGCAGAATGTGCAGTGGACTTTCTGAGGGTCCTTAGCTTTGGTGGTTTAATGCTCTATTATTGTGCTGGTTGGCCTCCTGCCAGGAGGTAGTGCTTTCCAGATAGCATCAGCTGTAGTAGTGTGGAGAACAACCAGCAGTGGGTGGGCCCTAGGACTCCCAAGATTATATGCCCTTTGTCTTCTGCTACCAGGGTGGGTAGAGAAAGACCATCAGGTAGGGGTGGGGCTAGGCATGTCTGAGCTCAGAGTCTCCTTGGGCTGGTCTTGCTGCAGCTGCTGTGGGGGATGGGGTTGAGATTCCCAAGTCACAGGAATTGTGTACCTAGGAGAACTGTGGCTGTCTCTGCTGGGTCATGCAGGTTGTCAGGGAAGTGGGGGAAAATCAGCAGTCACAGGCCTCACCCAGCTGCCACCTAAACCAGAGGGCCATTCTCAGTCCCACTGTGCAGCCCACAACAGCCCCGAGTCTGTTTCCAGGCAGAGGGTGAGACAGCCTTGAAAACTTGCTGGATTCTTTCCACCTCCCAGCTGCAAAAGAAAAGGGCTTTAGTTCTTCCACCGCCTGTGAAGTCTGCAAGCCAGATTTGTGCCACTGCCCCCGCCCCGGAGTTCTGGCCAAGAGGCTTCTCGCCCTTTCAAATTGTTACAGAGTTCAGCTAGAGAATTCCTTCTTCCTGTAGAGTTTTACTCCCTGCTCCTCTGGCCACCCTCGTAATGGATCCCTGTGGTACAAGGCAGGAGTGGGCTGCTTGGGGATCTCGCGATCTCCTGGGGTCTTTCTGCTGCTTCCTCTACCCCTGTATTTCACTTGGTTTGGCACTCTGACTTGACTCAGCTCCAGGTAAAGTCAGAAACTTCTCTTGCAAACAGACCTTCAGCTGTGTGTTCAGGAGAGGAGAGTCTCCCTTTCCTACTTCCACAGTTGGGGCACTCACCATATTTGGCGTGTCTCTGGGGTCCTGCAGGAGCAGTCCACTTCCTTCAGAGGGTCTGTGGGTCCTCTCAGTATTGCCCGTTTGTTCTTGCAGTTGATCTGTAGCTAAAATGCACAATGCTAGCCTCCACATGCTGCTCTGTCCAGAGTTGCAATCTAGTCCCATGATCCCAACAAAATTCTCTGTTTTTGCGTTCCTATAAAGAAATACTTAAGACTGGGTAATTTATAAAGAAAAGAGGTTTAATTGGCTCACAGTTCTGCAGGCTGTACAGCAAGTATAGAATTGACATCACATGGTTTCTGGGGAGGCTTCACAGAGCTTTTACTCATGACATTAGGTTAAGCAGGAGCTTGCATATTATGTAGTGAAAGCAGGAGCAACAGATAGTGAGTGAGGGGAAGGTGCCACACACTTTTAAATGACCAGAGCTTGTGAGAACTCACTATCACCAAGACAGCACCAGGTCATGAGAGATCCATCCCTATGATCCAAACACCTACCACCAGGCCCTAACCTCCAGGATGGGGTATTGCAATTCAACCTGAGATTTGGGCAGAGACAAATATCCAAACTATATTATGACACTGTCCATAGTTGGTGCTCTGCCATGATAATGTGTGAGTCAGGGTGCAAAAGATGAAGACTGGACATTTTATGAATACTGAGTGATGTGTGGAGGGCCCAGTCATGGGCAGGCACACACTGACCCTTGAGGGTAAAGATAGCTACTTTATATCTGGGCCCAAAGTCTGTTGTCCTCTAGCTGCCTAGGTGCTGAGATTGTTGGGGGGAGCCTATACAAGTTCAGTCTTCTAGGACAATAAATGTAGTAGCCCACAAAACAGCAGTTGTCACCTATGTACCTTATCTTCCTAAAAATTATCACACGAATTTTAGGGGAGACTGAATGAGAGATTATTAGACCCCAGAGGTTCCTGCCTTATATCAGTTTGCCTTAGTGGTTCTCTTTGTGGTTTTAAGAATAGGCCCTTCCTTTACATAGCCTTTCCCTCACTGATATATACACAGACTCAGAGTCTCTAAGGACATATTTCCTTATGTAGAAGCAGTGTGAGGAGAGTAAAGTCAGAACTTCTGAGACATGATACATTCAGTATACTCCTGCCTTCACCACCATAGAGTATGGGAGCTAAAGATATTTCCTAGATATTTTTGCTTAGCTTATGGGGTAATTAAAGGACTTTAAAATAGCCTGATTTTTCTGTGTTTTCCTGATGATGTCTCTCACCGTTTCCTTGAGAAGTTCTCTATTTTATTTTCTTCCCATTACCTCAAGTATTTATTCTTTGTGTTATAAACAATCCAATTATACTTTTAGTTATTTTTAAGTGTAAAATTAAATTATTATTTATAGTTACCCTGTTATGCTATCAAATATTAGATCTTATTAATTTTCTCTATTTATTAGGCAGTTCCAGCTGCCTATGTGTCTGTCTGTGTGGCCAGACTGTACTCTAATGTATTAGTTGATGATTCGGGAGCTAGGTCATAGGCCTATGGCTCAATCTTTAGGCCTCTGGGGTAAAATAACTATAAATCATCAAATCTTAGGCTCTCGTGGTAGCTGCTGTGTCAGGTAAGAAATGGCCTTATCAGGACTTTTTTTTTTTCCTTTGGGCAGGTTGGGGAGTTTTATGGGAAGCTAAGTTACAAATAGGATGTCTATTTATTTAGATATGGTGAGAGGTGTGCCTGCTGAGAGGACAGTCTGGTGGTGATAGTCCCCCAAAACTATTTATTTTGATCCTGAGGATTCCTTGCAGAGGACCACAAGTGATAGCCAGGGGTTGTTGGAGGTCATGAAAACAGTTGAGATAAGGTTGCATAAAGGGTAGGTCTAAAAACTTCAGATACAAGGTATCAATCAACTGTATTTCTATATATTAGCAGTAAACAATTGGAAACCGAAATTAAAATTACAATGCTATTCAAATATGCTCAAAGAGACCAAAATATTTATAAATCTAACAAAACATTTAAAGAATTTTTATGCTTAGAAGTATTAAATGTTGATAAAAAAATCAAAGAAGACCTAAATAAATGGAGAAACATAACCATTTTCTTGGATTGGAAGATCCAACATAGTAAAAATGTCAATTCTTTGTAGATTTATATACAGATTTAACATCATTGCCATTAAAATGTCATGGGGATTCTTTTTAAATATAGAAAGCTGTTTGTAATTTTTTATGGGGAGGCAAAGGAACTAGAATAGTCAGAAAAATTGGGGGAAAATAGAATAGAGTTGGATGAATCACAACACTTGAATTAAAGACCTACTTATTCAAGACTTCATGATATTGGTGAATGGATAGACACATAGATTAATGGAACAAAATAGAGAGTCCGGAAATAGACCTAACAAATATGATCAATTGATTTTTTTTTTTTTTTTTTTACTTTAAGTTCCAGGATACATGTGCAGAACGTGCAGGTTTGTTACACAGGTATACATGTGCCATGGTGGTTTGCTACACCAAACAACCCATCATCTATGTTTTAAGCCCTACATGCATTAGGTATTTGTCCTAATGCTCTCCCTCCCCTTGCCCTCCACCACGCAACAGGCCCCGCAATGTGATGTTCCCCTCCCCATTTCAGTGTGTTCTCATTGTTCAACTCCCACTTATGAATGAGAACATGTGGTGTTTGGTTTTCTGTTCCTGTGTTAGTTTGCTGAGAATGACGGCTTCCAGCTTCATCCATGTGCCCGCAAAGCACGTGATCTCATTCTTTTTTTTGTGGCTGCATAGGATTCCCTGGTGTATATGTACCATATTTTCTTTATTCAGTCTATCATTGATGGGCATTTGGGTTGGTTCCATGTCTTTGCTATTGTAAATAGTGCTGCAATAAACATACATGTTCATGTGTCTTTATAGTAGAATGATTTATAATCCTTTGGGTATATACCCAGTAATGGGATTGCTGGGTCAAATAGGATTTCTGGTTCCAAATCCCTGAGGAATTGCCACACTGTCTTCCACAATGATTGAACTAATTTACATTCCCACCCACAGTGTAAAAGCATTTCTATTTCTTCACAGCCTCGCCAGCATCTATTGTTTCTTGACGTTTTAGTAATTGCCATTCTGACTGGCATGAGATGGTATCTCATTGTGGTTTTGATTTGCATTTCTGTAATGATCAGTGATGTTGAGCTCTTTTTCATATGTTTATTGGCCACATAAATGTCTTCTTTTGAGAAATGTCTGTTTATATCCTTTGCCCACTTTTGGATGGTGTTGTTTGTTTTTTTCTTGTAAATTTAAGTTCCTTGTAGATTCTGGATATTAGACCTTTGTCAGATGGATAGATTGCAAAAATTTTCTCCCATTCTGTAGGTTACCTGTTCACTCTGATGATAGTTTCTTTTGCTGTGCAGAAGCACTTTAGTTCAGTTAGATTCCATTTGTTAATTTTGGATTTTGTTGCAATTGCTTTTGGTGTTTTCATCATGAAGTCTTTGCCCATGCCTATGTCCTGAATGATATTATCTAGGTTTTCTTCTAAGGTTTTTATGGTTTTGGGTTTTACATTTAAGTCTTTAATCCATCTTGAGTTAATTTTTGTATAAGGTGTAAGGAAGGGGTCCAGTTTATGTTTTCTGCATATGGCTTCCAGTTTTCCCAACACCATTTATTTAAGAGAGAATTCTTTCCCCATTGCTTGTTTTTGTCAGGTTGTAGCAGGACAAGCCACAGACAAAACCCCTCAGATGCCAAGTTGTAGAAGGAAGGGGCTTTATTCAGCTGGAAGCATTGGCAGACTAGCGTCTTAAAATCCGAGCTCCCTGAGTGCACAATTTCTGTCCCTTTTAAGGGCTCACAATGCTAAAGGTTTCACATGAGAGGGTCGTGACTGATTGAGCGAGCTAGGGAGTACATGACAGGGGCTGCATGCACCGGTAGTCAGAGTGAAACAGAACAGAGCGAGAAGTTTCACAATGTCCTTCCATACAATGTCTGAAATCTATAGATAACATCAGTGGCTAGGTCAGGGGTTGAATTTTAACTACTAGGCTTAGACCAGGCAGGCCCAGGCCTGGTTTGGGTCCAGTTCTCAGCGCCGGTATCCTTGACTTTTGTTTTGCTTCCTTTTTTTTTTTTTTAAGACATATTGAGTATAAAACATTCTGAGAGGGTTTTTCTTTTCTCTCATTTTCCGCCTTTGAGACTCTCACTCACTTTATTACTGTGAGTTCTCACTTTCATTTTCACTACTTATGTCTTCCTGTATGATAGATTGGTAGTGATTCATATAGTACACTTGTGCTGAAGCATTTTGATGAACTAGGGTAGCAGCTTTTTATTACATGAATTAGTATAGGTAGTAGACAAGGGAGCAGTAAGCAGGTTCCTATTATTATTATAATTCTTATTATTAGGGTTTTAAATCTTCGTAGTGCTGGGAACTACCTTTCAAACATGGCCCCAGGGTCAAATCTGTGCCACATGTATACAGACACATGTGCCAGTTTTGTTATGTCTTTTACTGTATCTTCAACTACCTGTCTTTGATTTTCTATGTGTAGCCAGCAATTAGTAAGGTTAAATTTCCTACAGACCCCTCCTTTAGCTGCTAGCAAGTAGTCGAGAGCCAATCTATTTTGATAGCATTTTTCATCTGAGTTTCTTCCTGGGCCAGAATAGTCAAGCCTCTGCCAGTCTTATAGTGATTATTTCTAAGACAGCTTGTAACCATATGATTTGGTTGAGCAAGCAAATGGGGGTCTGGTATCCCCAGGAGCCATCTTGTGCCTAAGTAGCAGGCCCATAATATTGTATGATTCTCTCAGGGGGGCCATTCATTATTTTTCTAATTTTTTTTTGTAGCTATGTTTTTTTTTTTTTTTTTGAGGGAAGCATAGACAGGGAAGCCCAGGAGTTTGCCTTTCTTTATGGGCAGTAGGATGAAAGGTGGCTTAATAGTGCCAATAACACAATTACCTGCCCACTGGTTGGGTAATTTGGTGTAAACTGTATGCCCACATATCCAGTATAATCCAGTGGGGGCTCTCCACTCCTGGTGAGACTTTGGGTGAGTCCACACAGTTTGCAACTTTGGAAATTTACTAAATGGAGTTTTCTTAGTCTGGTATAAACTCCACTAGGTGGCTGTTTTTGTTGTTATTGTTGTTTGTGGTACTATTATACAGCTTCTGTCCCAGACAATTGAGTCGTCCTGCAGGATGAGTGAATTCTTTACCTTCTCTAGCTATGTAATATTGTCCAATAATTGACACTTTTAGAACCTAGAAACTATCCGGGTGATTCTTTTGGGCTGGGAATTCATCAGGAACTGGGTCTGTAGGTACTAATTCTCGGGCTTCCCATGGCCATTGATCTTCTATTACACTTTCTCCACATACATAGCATGAAGTGACATTGAGAGACTGGGATACATGCTCGGCTAATTGCAAAAACAAATTTCTTGTTTTTCCTGGAATTTCTGGTACTGGCACATTCAGTTCATCATAGAAGCTTTGAAATACTGGCTCAGGAGAGCGTTTATAAACTTCTCAAACCACGATATTTACTTGAGGATCCAGTCCAGCTCCATCGATTCCTAGGTTTACACGCTCTCTTTTTTCCTAGCGAGGATTAAGGGGGTTGGTTATTACTAATTCTAAGGGGTTACACTGACTACTGTTACAGGAAGGGCCACTTTTCCTTTTCTGAAGGTGGATAGGATTTTTTTCATTTTTTATCCAAGTAGCCTAAATGACACAAGACCAGTATCCACGTTCATTTTCACACAGTCCTAATTCATGACAAATTTACTTATTTTCTGCCATATAGCCTCTTTTCTAATTAAGAGAACCACATCTTATTCCTAACTTAATACTATTAATGACAGCACAGGCATGAAATTTTAAGGTGACTTCTTTGGGCACCCCTTTTTCTTCTGTTTTGGCTAACACTTTACTCATATAGTTTATGAGCCCCCACCAGTCCTCAGTCCTTAATCTTATTTTAAAAACTGTGGTCATGGGAGGCTCAGATGGGGCATAACACACATCAGGTTGGTCATTTCCTGGGCTACATACCTTGTATAGAATAACATTATACAAACAAGTTCTTTTTAGAGTTCCAGTATACTTATAATAACCATAAAATAATAGGACTGTAGCAACCTTTTGTCCTACCTCAGTGACTTGATGTATACACTGGAAACAGTCCTCAGTCTGAGGAAGGTCAGTTGAAGTCCTTACTGTACAAGTCCAAATTTTAAGGAAAATGAGTCCTGCAATGAGTTTTCTCATGCTTTGGCCATGTGTGGGCCAGTCAGCTTCTGCGTGTGACTGGAGCAGGGCTTGAAGTCTTCGTCAGTCACTTTGCAGGGGTTGGCGAAGCTGCTCCCGTCCACGTACAGCTCACGGTCTACTGATGTTCAAGGATGGTCTTGGAGGTTGGGCACACTAGAATAAACTGAGTCTAATACCTCTACACAGTTATGATCAACTGGGCTCTCTGACACTGGGAGCAAGGCTTTGGGGTTTAGGGTGTTGCAAACTTCAGTGGTTATGTGGGGATTTTCACATAGCAAACTTTGGTACTTGGTTAATCTAGCATTTGTTAACCATTGGGATGTCCTTTGGTATTTATCAAAGTTGCCACAGCATGGGGGTCCTTTATATTCAGGTTTTGCCCAAGGGTTAGTATATCTGCTTCTTGTGCTAACAAGGCTATTGCTGCCAGGGCCCTTAGACATGGGTCCAGCCTTTGGAAACCTCATTTAGTTGTTTTGAGAGATAGGCCACTGGCCTTGGCCACGGCCCCACAGTCTGGGTTAAAACTCCAACTGCCATTTTTTCTTTTTCTGACACGTAGAGTGTAAAGGATTTTGTCTGGTCAGGTAGCCCCAGGGCTGGGGCCAACATCAGTTTTTCTTTTAACTCATGAAAAGCTCATTGCTGTTGGTTGTAATAGATGTAGTTTATCCAATCTACATTTCTATTAACTGTCACCCACCAAAATATTGACTCAAATCCTGCAGCTATTTGATTTCAAGCTTTAAATTGATCTGGTATTCCCCGTGGGACTCTAGTTGCATCTAAATAGACATGAGAGTTGAAAGACCCATAAGGGGCTTCTCTCACTTTACGATGTCTTATTTTTCTTCCCTCTGGTTGATGAAATGCCAGGGTGAAAGGGATAGCCAATTGGACTAAAGTACAAGTGCCACTCCAGTTATTTGGCAGAGTGCCCAGTAAAGGTCCACCACAATACCACCACACATCCGCTTGGGGATTAACAAGGGCTGACTGATTGATAAGCTCTTGAAAATTCTTAAGCTCACTGCATCCCTTCAGGTCTCCAAGGAATGCTAAGTTTCCTCCCTGTTGTGAGAAACACGAAGTGAACTTAGTGTTGGGAGACAGAAGCTGGATGGCCCTCGGGGGCTGACCTTCAGGGTGCTGGACTTCAGGATATAGCAGAGAGAGCTTGGCACAACTTATTACTCCAGGCTGTAGAATCCTGGAAAAAAGCTACCATGCAGCCCACACCTGGTTGACTGGAGGACCACCTTAGTGGAAAGGGGACAATTTGGGCCTCTGGCCTGCCATGTGCACAAGCATAACAATTGCTTTTGTTTAATGTGCGGATGGAATATTTGATCCATTCCAACCAGGCATTTGCATCTTGGTATCTTGTCTTAATTGCCAAAGTTTAAGTCTTTAACTTATATGATCCTCTAGTAAAATCAATGTATGATTTTAGGAAATTACAAAAACCGGTTGGAGCAGTCCATCCTTGCTCTTTAGTGGTCCACAGAATGTTGGACCAACTATGGCATAAAAGCTCTACATTGGGTGGCAACGATCCTGGTTGACACTGGAGTCTTTATTGAAATTTTCCCGGATTAAATCGCCCTAATTTACTAATGCCCAATCTGAGGAGAGTCAGGAGGGACAGGGGTACTTTTCTGAGGTAGAGAGCTGTCTTTGACTTGGCAAGTCCCCACAGGGTATAACAAGACAAGCATTAAATGCAATAGTTTGAGGCGAAATTGACTTGGTTATGTTAATAACTAGATGGTCAGCAATAGAGCGATGAAAGAAGAAAGAGTACTAGAATAGATGAAAGAGTTAAATTTTTCTTAGCTTTAGTTTGGTAGGCTTTTCCCCTGGGACTGTGGCCTATGACTCGAGGGGGTGGTGCTTTGACTCAGGTGTGATGAGTCCATCCCCTTTTTGCTGTACGAACAGCAGTCTCGGTGGTTAGTAGCACAAGGTAGGGTCCTTCCTAGGCTGGCTCGAGTTTTTCTTCTTTCCTCCCTTTGTTAAGAAGGTGATCTTCAGGCTTGCACTGGTTTACTGGAAATTCTAGGGGTGGTACCTGTGCTACAAGACTTAGTTTTGAGGGAAAGGAAAGTGGAAGATAAACCAAGTATATAATTTCTAAGAGATTGACCTTTTGTTTTAAATGTGGGGACATCAACAGTGGACTTTATAGTCTTTGATGCCTTCTTACTGAGAAATTTCTTTTAGTACCTATTTTTATTAGTTTTTAGACCAAAGAAAGCCAAACACCATTTTATATTTAATAATGCTTTTTGTATGATGTTTATACCAGATAAGCTAAATTTCACCTTTATATTAGTGTGTCATTAATGTTAAACTTAGTTTTAATAAAACTTTGTAGGCATATTTATTCAACTTTTAATGTCAGACCATAAGGTAAGATTTTTATAGACCTTTTTTCAAACTTTTATTATCTTTGTTGAAGAGCAGGTTAGTGCTTTAAGAAAAACCCATTGTGTTTTTACTTTAATGTCCAGTTCACAGAAAAACTGGATGATACCCCTTTAACTTTAGCTAATATATTTAAACACAGAATTTACCCACAATTAACATTTTAAAACTTGCTTAAACCTTTACAACAATTTTTTAACCTTTTAATGTAGGCAAAAATCCACATTCTTATGTCTTATAATCCCTTTACCAAAGGTATACTTTTCTTATACACCTTGCTGACTCTTCAATAGTTTTACATTAGGAGGCCTAATTACTTTTAAATTATACAGCATTTCTTGCATAAATTCTTTTTCTAACATACTTTTAAAATAATTTTTTTCACGACTTTTACAGGCAATTCTTCAACATGTCTTAACTTTCTGACTTATTACAAACATTTTTTTCTTTAAACAACCAGTTAATTTATTTCAGGACAAGAATTTACCATATAACTTTTTTTTACATAAATTTTGCCCCCCCCCCTTTTTTCCCTTTTATCTAAGATAACCATTCTTTTCCACAGCGAACTTCCTTTATGTCTGTGGACTAGACTGTCTAAGGCCACAAGATTAGAAGTTACTATAATACATGTTACACTGTTAACTTTTAGCAAATTTTACTTTTGTTGAAAACCTTGTAAGTTTGGGATTTCAATTATCCTTTGCTATTAATAAGACCTTGTTTAGTCCAAACTAACTTAGAATTGGTATAGATGGCTTTTTTTTCCCCTTCAATTACCCGGGAGGAACCATCTATCGTCCTATCCTGAAGTGAGTTCCTCCTAGGTCTGGTTGGGCCTTTGTATGGCAATTAAGATTTAGATCTCCTGTTAGGAAACCTGGTGGGTTAAGGGAATTTTCAGTGGTTAATGTTAAATCATTTTTTTTTTTTTAACAGAATAGCCCCATGCTTCCTCAAGAAAAAAACACTACACTCACACCACATACACACCACAAAACAAAGAACGGGTAAAAAGGGCACACACACACTTTTACAGTTTACACCAAACCAGAATCAAAACCAAAACCAGTGTATCAAGAAAACCAAGCCAGATCAAAACCAAAACCAAAGTATCAAGCAGTTCAAGTCAAGTCAAAAATGAAAACCAAAGGTGCCGGTACAGGCACATCCTGGGTGATCAGGCCACGCTTCCACTCAAATGGAGTGGGCAAGTTCCAAAGCCCAGTCTTACCAAGTTTCAGATGTCTGGACTCCAAGTGCCAGCTCCTTCCTGGTGTTCAGCCACTGCGTTGATCCTCTGCGGGGGCCTGCCATGCACCGCTCTAATGATGTGTTCCACCGGGGAAAAGACCTACCCAGGAGCCCTCTCAGGATCTGCATTGCTTAAGCTGGCCGGAGTCCCCCGCAGGGATGTTCCACAGGGAAGGGTAAGCCATCTAAGGGGCTGCCTCGACCATCTGTCAGTTAATCACCTCATTTCCCAGTCAGGGAACCAAGAAATGTGGCAGGACAAGCCACAGACAAAACCCCTCAGACACCAAGTTGTAGAAGGAAGGGGCTTTACTCAGCTGGAAGCATTGGCAGACTAGCGTCTTAAAATCCGACCTCCCTGAGTGCACAATTTATGTCCCTTTTAAGGGCTCACAACGCTAAAGGTTTCACATGAGAGGGTTGTGACTGATTGAGCACGCTAGGGGGTACGTGACAGGGGCTGCAAGCACTGGTAGTCAGAGTGAAGCAAAACAGAGCAGGAAGTTTCACAATGTCTTTCCATATAATGTCTGGAATCTATAGATAACATCATTGGCTAGGTCAGGGGTTGAATTTTAACTACTAGGCTTGGGCCAGGCAGGCCCAGGCCTGCTTTGGGTCCGGTTCTCGGTGCCAGGCTGCCTGCCTTTTGTTTTGCTTCCTTTTTTTTTTTTTTTAAGACAGATATTGAGTATAAAACAATTTAAAACCATCTGAGAGGGTTTTTCTCTTCTCTCATTTCCCCGCTTTGAGACTCTCACTCACTTTATTAGTACATTGTCTCTTTGTTCCCATTGGTTTCAAAGAACTTCTTGATTTCTGCCTTAATTTCGATATTTACCAGGAGTTATTCAGGAGCAGGTTGTTCAATTTCCATATAGTTGTGTGGTTTTGTATGAGTTTCTTAATCCTAAGTCCTAATTTGATTGCACTGTTGTTAGAGAGACTGTTTGTTATATCTGCATTTTTGGAGTGTTTTACTTCCAATTATGTGGTCAATTTTAGAATAAGTGCCATGTGGCACTGAGAAGAATGTATATTTTGTTGATTTTAGGGGGACAGTTCCTTAGCTATCTATTAGGTTCACTTGACCCAGAGCTGAGGTCAAGTCCTGAATATTCTTGTTAATTTTCTGTCTCATTGATGTTTAACAGTGGGGTGTTGAAATCTCCCACTATTATTGGGTGGGAGTCTATCCCTCTTTGTAGGTCTCTAAAAACTTGTTATATGCGTCTGGGTTCTCCTGTATTGGGTTCATGTATATTTGGGATAGGTAGCTCTTGTTGCGTTGATTCCTTTACCATTATGTAATGCCCTTCTTTGTTGTTTTTGATATTTGTTTGTCTAAAGTCTGCTTTATCAGAGACTGGGTTTGCAACCCCTGCTTTTTTTTTTTACTTTCCATTTGCTTGGTAAATTTTTCTTCATCCCTTTATTTTGAGCCTATGTGTGTCTTTGCACGTGAAATGTGTCTCCTGAATACAGCACACATATAGGTGTTTACTCTTTACCCAATTTGCCAATCTGTGTCTTTTAATTGGGGCATTTAACCTCTTTATGTTTAAGGTTAATATTGTTATGCGTAAATTTGATCCTGTCATCATGTTGCTAGCTGGTGATTTAGCACACTAGTTGATGCTGTTTTCTCATAGTGTCATTGGTCTTTATATATTTTGGTGTGTTTTTGCAGTGGCTGGTACTGGTTTTTCCTTTCTATATTTAGTGTTTATTTCAGGAGCCCATGCAAGGCAGACCTGGTGGTGACAAAATTCTTTAGCGTTTGCTTGTCTGGAAAGGATTTTATTTATTTTTTGCTTATGAAGCTTAGTTTGGCTGGATATAAAATTCTGGGTTAAAAATTCTTTAAGAATGTTGAATATTGACTGCTACTCTCCTCTGGCTTGTAGGATTTCTGCTGACACATCCACTGTTAGTCTGATGGCTTTCCCTTTGTAGGTAACCTGACCTTTCTCTCTTGCTGCCCGTAACATTTTTTCCTTTTTTTTTTTTGACCTTGGCGAATCTGATCATTATGTGTCTTGGGGTTGGTTTTCTTGTGGAGTATCTTAGTGGTGTTCTCTGTATTTCCTGAATTTGAATGTTGGCCTGTCTCACTATGTTGGGGAAGTTCTGGATAATATCCTTAAGTGTGTTTTCCAACTTGGTTCCATTCTACCTATCTCTTTCAGGTACTCCAATCAATCGTAGGTTCAGTCTTTATACATAGTCAAAGATTTCTTGGACGTTTTCTTGTTCATTTCTTTTCATTCTTTTTTTTTCTAATCTTGTCTGCATGCCTTATTTTAGCAAGATGGTCTTCGAACTCTGATATCCTTCCTCCCTCTTGATCAATTAGGCTATTGATACTTGTATATGCTTCAAGAAGTTCTCAGGCTGTGTTTTTCAGCTTTATCAGGTCATTTATGTTCCTCTCTAAACTGGTTATTCTAGTTAGTAGCTCTTGTAACCTTTTATCAAGGTTCTTAGCTTCTTTGCATTGGCTTAGGACATGCTCCTTTAGCTCAGCAGTTTGTTGTTACCCACCTTCTGAAGCCTACTTCTTTCAGTTCGTCTATTTCATTCTCTGTCCAGTTTTGCACCCTTGCTGGAGAGGTGTTGCACCCATTAGGAGGAGAAGAGGCATTCTGGGTTTTCAGTGTTTTTGTGCTGGCTTTTCCTCATCTTTGTGGATTTATCTATCTTTGATCTTTGAGGCTGATGATCTTTGAATGGGGTTTATGTATGTGTTGGAGGATGGTTCTTTTCTGTTGATGTTGTTGTTGCTTTCTGGGTTTGTTGTTGTTTTGTTTTTTTCCCCCTAATAGGCTTCTCTTCTGCAGGTCTGCTGCAGTTTGCTAGAGGTCCCCTTCGGACCCTGTTTGCCTGGGTAACATCAGTGGAGGCTGCAGAACAGCAGACTGCTGCCTGCTCCTTCCTCGGGAAGCTTCGTCCCAGAGTGGCACCAGCCTCATGCTACTCAGAGCTCTCCTCTATGAGGTATCTGTTAACCCCTGTTGGGAGGTCTCTCTCAGTCAGGAGGCACAGGGGTCAGGGACCTGCTTGAGGAGGCATTCTGTCCCTTAGCAGAGCTGGTGCCCTGTGCTGGGAGTATCCTGCTTGTCAGGATCAACCACTCTCTTTAGAGCTGGCAGGCAGGAAAGATTAAATCCACTGAACCTGCTACCGCAGCTGCCCCTTCCCCAAGGTGCTCTGTCCCAGGGAGATCAGAGTTTTGTCTGTTAGCCCCTGATGGGAGCTGCCGGATTTCCTGCAGAGATGCCCTGCCCAGTGAGGAGGAATCTAGAGAAGCAGTCTGGCTGCAGCTGCTTTGCTGCGCTGTGGTGAATTTTGCCAAGTCCAAACCTCCCAGTCTCTTTAGCGCTGTAAGGGGAAAACTGCCTACTAAAGTTATGGGAATGATCGTCACCCCTCCCCTTATGAAACTTGATCATCCTAAGCCAACTCCAGAGTGCTGTGCTGGTAGTGAGAATTTCAAGCCAGTGTTTCTTGGCTTGCTGGGCTCCGTGGCAGTGGGACCCATTGAACGAGACTGCTTGGCTCCCTGGCTTCAGCCTCCTTTCCAGGGGAGTGGATGGTTCTCCTTTCTCACTGGAGTTCCAGATGCCACTGGAGTAGGATAAAACCCCTGCAGCTCGGTGCCTGCCCTGGTTTTGTGCTTGAAACCCAGGGCCCTGATGCTGTAGGCACATGAGGGAATCTCCTGATCCACAGACTGCGGAAATCCGTGGGAAAAGCATAGTACCCCAGGCAGATAGCACAGTCCCTCACCGCTTCCCTTGGCTGGGGGAGGAAGGTCCCCTGGCTCTGTGCACTTCCCAGGTGAAGTGACGCCCCACCCTGCTTCTACTCACTCTCTGTGGGTCACTTCCACTGCCTAACCAGTCCCAGTGGGATGAACCGGGTACCTCAGTTGGAAATGCAGAAATCACTCACTTTTCTGCGTTGGTCTTGCTGGGAGCTGCAGACCGGAGATGTTTCTATTTGGCCATCTTAGCCCCTCCCCTGATCAGTTGATTTTTAACAAAGGTGGAAAGGCAATTGAATGGAGAAAAGATAGTCTCTTCAGTAAATCGTATTGGAAAAACTGGACATCCATAAGCAAAAGAAAAAAAAATGCACCTCATACCTTATAGAAATAAGTCAAAGTGGATCACAGATCTAAATGTAACACATAAAACTATAAAACATTCCCCAGAGTGTGATGTTCCCCTTCCTGTGTCCATGTGTTCTCATTGTTCAATTCCCACCTATGAGTGAGAACACGCGGTGTTTGGTTTTTTGTTCTTGCGATAGTTTACTGAGAATGATGATTTCCAATTTCATCCATGGTTCTACAAAGGACATGAACTCATCATTTTTTATGGCTGCATAGTATTCCATGGTGTATATGTGCCACATTTTCTTAATCCAGTCTATCATTGTTGGACATTTGGGTTGGTTCCAAGTCTTTGCTATTGTGAATAGTGCCGCAATAAATATACGTGTGCATGTGTCTTTATAGCAGCATGATTTATACTCCGTTGGGTATATACCCAGTAATGGGATGGCTGGGTCAAATGGTATTTCTAGTTCTAGATCCCTGAGGAATCGCCACACTGACTTCCACAATGGTTGAACTAGTTTACAGTCCCACCAACAGTGTCAAAGTGTTCCTATTTCTCCACATCCTCTCCAGCACCTGTTGTTTCCTGACTTTTTAATGATTGCCATTCTAACTGGTGTGAGATGGTATCTCATTGTGGTTTTGTTTCGCATTTCTCTGATGGCCAGTGATGGTGAGCATTTTTTCATGTGTTTTTTGGCTGCATAAATGTTGTGGGGTGGGGGGAGGTGGGAGGGATAGCATAGGGAGATATACCTAATGCTAGATGACGAGTTAGTGGGTGCAGCGCACCAGCATGGCACATGTATACATATGTAACTAACCTGCACATTGCGCACATGTACCCTAAAACCTAAAGTATAATAATAATAAATAAATGAATAAATAAATAAATAAATAAATGAAAAAAACTATAAAACATTTAGAATGATAGAAAGGAGGAAATCTTCAGGACCTAGGGTCTGACAAAAATGTCTTAGATATGACACCAAAAGCCTGATCCATAAAATAAATAAGAATGAAATTGACTTTATTAAAATGAAGACTCTTACTTTGCAAAATCTTTGTTAAAGAGAATAAAAAGTCAAGTGACAGACCTGAAGAAAATATTTGTCAATCCCATATCCAACAAAGAACTTCTATCTAAAGCATGTAGTGAACTTTCAAAACACAACATTGAAAAAGAAGCAAATTAGAACATGGACAAAGGACATGAACAGACATTTTGCCAAAGAGGATCTATGGGTGGAAAGTATGCACATGAAAAATGTTCAATATCATTAGCCATTTAGGGAAGTGCTGATGATGTTAAGATTGCACAGATATTAGAATGGCTAAAATAAAAATATTGATAATACCAATGCAAGGATGCAGAGAAACTGGAACTCTCATAAATTACTGATGGGAATGCAAAGTGGTACTTCAACTCAGGCAAATAATTTGGATTTAAAAAAATTGAACATATCCTTTTCATATGACCCAGCAGTCCCACTCCTAGGTGTTTTATTTAAATAAATGAAAACTTAAGTTTATACAATAAACTGTACATTGTTTATAGCAGCACTTTTAATAATAAATAAAGAGTATGAACAACTCAAATGTCCTTCCATAGATGACAGATAAACTTTGTTACATCCATACTATGAAATACTATTCAGGAACAAATTGGAATAAGCTATTGATACACACGAGTTGGATGATTCTAAAAGGCATTGTGCTCAGTAAAAAAATGCCAGTCTCAAAATGTCACATACTCTGTTCGGTTTTGTATGACAGTCTTGAAAAGATAAAGTTATAGTGACTGATGGCAGATTACTGGTGCCAAAAATTAAGAATGGGGGAAGATATGACTACAAAAGGGTAGCACAAAGGAATTTTGGAGGTGGTGGAAAAGTACTGTATCCTAATGAGGCAGTGGTTATGTGAATCTATACATATGTTAAAATTCATAGAACTATGTATGAAAAAAGACTGTTAATTTTTAAAATAAAAATTTCAAAGGCTGAAAATAATTGGAGGACTTAATGGGTTTCTTAGCAAAGGAAAGAAACTATTACTCAAGAGGCCTTTGACTTTTGGCCCTGCCGTATACCACAAGCATTTTGAGTAAAGACTGAGTAATCAGAAGAATGTCAATCTGCTTTGTTCTGCCTGAGGAGGGTCACTGTCATACATTAAGAGCTACTAACTTGTATACCTGAAGTTTCTGGCCCTGCTTTCACATTTCCCCAGGAATGTAAGGGGAGACTGGGCAGGAGGATCTTGAGGCTTTAAGGATCCTACTTGGTTTGTCTTTCCTCATTTTCTCTGCTCTATCCTTCAATTTATAGGTAGGACTTGCCTGTACTATTCATACCCAGAACTGTCCTGAAGATAATTTCCATTAGTGTAAATCTAAAAGAATGTCGGTAATTTATTTATAGGTGCCCTCATTACCGTTTTATCACCTCCAGGTCTATTGTGTTCTCTCTTCTAGAAAAACGGTTCTTTCTGTAGTCCTTGACTCTTCTCCTGAATAAGATCAGGACAAGATCAGTGTAGGGAAATGATGAGTGTGACGGAGCTTGGAAATAGGTAAATCAACTCTGAAGCTGTTGCAGTCAACGCAGAGAGTGGGCTTAAGACGTTAACTATGGCAGTGATGGCATGAATATTAAAGAAGGGCTGGCCTCGGCAGATACTTCAGAGAGAGAAACTATAGAAGTTATACTATTTGTATATGCACTCATCAGTAACCCCAATTCCCTCCCCCTTACCATCTGCAATTTCAGGCTTGCTGGGATTATGAACAGGGCATATGGGCTAGCTGTAAACCCAATCAATGAAAGCTAGAAATCTGTCATCTATCCCTGCCTGGCTTCAGATTTGGTGAGCACAGAGATCTCCATTCTGGCTTTACCAGGGCAGTACCTCTGATTTTCAGAGCCACTTCTTCCTTAACAGTGTCTAAATACCTATACCCTGCTTTTCTATATTTCTGTTTTTGCTATGAGACACAGTAGTGATTAATTTTTTAAGGCAGTGATTCTTAAATTTTGCTGCCTGTTGGAATTACCTGTTGATCTTCAGAAAATAATAATGCCTGGCTCTTACCCGCAGACATTCTGATTTAATGTATATGGGATGTGACACAAGTGTCAGAAAATTTTAAAGTTTTCACGTTAAAATATCCATAAAATTTTGGAAACTACCACTTTAAGGACTTCTATATAATTATTACTAGCAACATAGCTTGGATGGAAAATGTATTCTGGGAGAAAAACCAGAACTGACTCCTTGACAAGCCAATGCATTAGTTGTGGTATTGATACTTTCTAAATGAATGATCCAAATGAAAGGACAAGGTTTGCTGAAGGAAGATTGTGTACCTCACCAGCATAAGAGATTGGCCATCATGAGTGAACTATGGTTTATGTGATAGAGAAATGTAAATGACCAGATTTGTATTTTAAGTGGAGTCTTTAGAAGTATTATTGAAGATGGATTGAGGTAAGAAGCTGGAACCGAGGACTAGAGAGAAGATTATTAGAATAGTCTGATCAGGGAGTGAGGATGTGGGAGTGCCAATAAGAGAGAGAGATTGGATTGTTTGGCAGACCCTGTCTTCATGTCATTCACTCATCTATCCACAAGGGTAGCAGAGGTGAAAAGCTGACAGATGTGGCAATATGGTGATACGGTGAACCCTACACAGGTCTGCTCACCACAAGGAGGCAGAAAGCAGGAAAAGCAGAAAGTGCCAAAGGAGAGGATATACAAGATGTCTTAATGAGGAGTTACTGATCCAGTCATGACCAGTGTGAGTAGCAGCACTTGCTCCCTGTGGGAGAGCATTAGTCTACTCTTTATGGGGTTGCAGACTGGATAGGGAAAAGTGTAGGAGAGCAGCAAATAGGATGATGATATTATGTCTCTTTGAAATCCCCATGTATATTGGGCAGAGGACAAGGTATAGGACTGGCATACTGGGCAGTATGGTTGCTGTCCTTGAAGGCCTAGGAAAATTCTCTTGACATGAATAGAGGAAGTTGAGTGAAGAAGTAGGGGAACCCTCTGGTAGTTTCTCTTTAATCTCTGAGTGAAAGACCTTTTTTTTCCCCCTCTGCTGTGGCTGGAATCTAGTTCCAGAGAATAGCAGTATCATATGTTAATTAATGACAATAAGTCTGAAACCAGGCTATTAAGAATCATATCCTGGCTTCCCTAATTTCTAGCATGCAAGACTTTGGGAAATTTTTTAACTTTTCTGTGCTTCAGTTTCTTCATCTTAAAACTTGGATGATTGCACCCACCTTATGGGATTCTGTGCAGGTTAAATTAATTTATTTCTGTAAATTACCTATAATACTCCATAAATGCCAATGATTACTATTACTATCAATTGCAGAAATTCTACTCAGGATTTAAGGCTTTTATTCTCATTGTTTAGGCAACACTGTCTCACATGTCTGAATGCTGTGCTGCACTGTTGACTGTCACTGTCGGAGATATTGGAAGATCACAAGAAACTCCTGATCCTGAATACTGGCCTGAGCCTCTTTTGGAAGAGGCCTTCCAGAACCCTACTCTTGCTAGAGCTCAATGCCAGAGCTGTGTAATGGGGACATCGTGTTGTGAACTTATGTCCTTTCTGGACAAATGTATTCAATTTGAGGCAGCATGCCCCATGGTTAGCCACTCAATCTCTGAACCCAAACTCCCAGCTCTACTGCTTAATAGCTATATAACCTTGGGAAATTTCATTAATATTCCTGTACTTCAATTTTATAAAATAAGGATAATAATTTTACATGTCTTATGAGGTTGTTATGGTGATTAAATGGGTTAACATTTCTAAAAAATACTTGAACAGTGCCTGATATATCATAAATGCATATATATGTGTTTTTAAAAATAGACAATTCTATACCATTAAATGTTAAACTGGCTTTGATGCAGCTAATTGATCAAATAATCTAAATCTTTGTAATTGGATAGTAATAGAAAAGAAGGAAGAGAAAGAGAATATGCATATTTACAAAAGCCTAGGCTTTGGATGTGGTGAGGACAGACATCTCTGAGATGTCCTTAATTTTATCCACTTCCAATGAATGTTATTTGCATTCACCCCTTTTGCAAAATAAGAACCAAAAGGGAGTCTTCCTTATTATCTCCCTTTCCTCTACATCCATACATAATGTCTATTGTGCCCCCAAGAGCTCTTCTAAGTGTCTAGAAAACCACAATAATCAAAGAGACATGATTTTTCCATCACAGAGCTACATTCAGATGGTAAACACACTAAAGTTTTAAAGAGATAATTTTAGTGGCTTGTTTAATGTGGCTTAATCTGAAGGGACACAGTAAAACCAGAGGAGGTTAATATCCCAGCACCTAACCTATATAGGCAGAAACATCCAAATATAGATGGGAGGAAATTTGACATGAACTAGGCCATGCTAGCAGGAAAAGATGAGAAGGATCAGATTTTAAGATAGAAGCACAGTAGCAGTATGAACCTACACGATTTGGCAGGACTTTGGATGTATTTGAGGATATGCATATAAGGGTACTTTCTGACCGAATAAGGGGATAGTAAGGCCATTAACAAAGAGAGGGGAATGGGAGGAGAAGGGAAAAATCACTCTTTTATGTGCTATAATTGCTGTTTGAAATGAATTACTACTGAGAGGGGATTTCCACAAAATGTTTCTGGGATTTTTCGAACCAGGGTCTTTATTTGGGCAACCCTGCACCTACTGCCTGCATCGTGGAGCCTACCCTCTGCTGGTGTGTGCTGAAGATTACATGATCAAGGCTCTTAAGTGTGTGATGGAAGGTGCTCAATGGGAATTGTATTCTTCCAAATGGAGACTGTCAGGGAAAAGTTTTCTGCATGCTCAGGTGATTTCTCAGAGCTGAGACCAAGTGCATGGGGGTCTGTGATCAGTGCCATGTGGGAGCTGCCCCTTACAGTTGACAGATAGCCAGGTGTCCTCAGATGGAGTTTATGAAACCTGAAGTTCAGCAAACCATTTCATATAATGATCACATTCATTTCTCAAATTGTTTTTCTTTTTAACCCAATCTAGTATTGGTAACCATCCAGACTCTTCAGAAATAGACATTGGCAAACTTTGCTCAGAAAGATTCTGCAAGACATAGAAGCGGCCAGGAAACATGACAAAATGCCTTATATCACTAATCGTCAGAGAAATGCACATCAAAACCACAATGAGATACCACACCATTCAGAATGGCTTTTATTAAAATTTCAAAAAATAACAGAGGTTGGGGAGGCTGTGAAGACAGGGGGACATATGCAATGATGGTGTGAATGTAAATTAGTTCAGCCACTGTGGAGAGCAGTTTGGAGATTTCTCAAAGAACTGAGTTGAACTACTGTTTAACCCAGCAATTCCATTGCTGGGTATATACCCAAAGGAAAATAGATCATTCTACCACAAGGACACATGCACCTGTACATTCATTGCAGTGCCCATCATAATAGCATAAACATGGAATAAACCAAGGTGCCCATCAATGGTGGATTGAATAAAAAATTGTGGTACAAATACATCATGGAATACTATGCAGCCATGAAAAAGCATGAAATCATGTTGTTTGCAGCAACATGAATGCAGCCAGGGGCCATTATCCTAAGCAAACTAATTCCAAAGTATAAGTAATTATACTTATTGTATAAATAATAATTTACAAATATTTGTTTTTTCCTTGAAAACCAAATACTGCATGTTCTTACTTACAAATGGGAGCTAAACAATTGGGTACTCATGGACATTAACATGGGAGCAACAGACGCTGGAGACTACTAGAGGAGGGAGAGAAGGAAGAGGTCAAGGGCTGAAAAACTACCTATTTGGCACTATGCTCACTACTTGGGTGATAGGTTCAGTCATACCCCAAGCCTCAGCATCACACAACTTACCTTTGTAACAAACTTGCACATGTACCCCCGATTCTAAAATAGAAGTTGAAAAAAGAACCTCAGTATCTCTTTTACTCATGAAAATGCGTTATGGTAAACCTGAAGTATTAAAAGCATTTCCCTTATCTATTGTACATATCTCACTCTTTAAATTTTTAAACAATTATTCTGGATACGTAATAGTTGTACATATATATAGGGTCCATGTGAAATTTTGATACAAGCATACATTGTATAATGATAAAATAGAGGTAATTGGGATATCCATTACCTCCAGCTTTTATTTTAGTTATAGAAGGTACATAAGTAGGATTGTTACATAAGCATATTGGATCCAGATAGTGAGCATAGTACCCAATAGGTAGTTTTTCAACTCACATCCCACTCCCGCTTTCCACTAGTAGTCCACAGTACTTATTTTTATCATGTTTATGTCCACGTGTGCTCAATGTTTAGCTCCAACATATAAGTTAGAATATGCATATTTGGTTTTCTATTCCTGTGTTAGTTCAGTCAGGATTATAGCCACCAGCTCCATCCATGTTGCTGCAAAGGACATGATTTTATTCTGTTTTATGGCTACGTAGTATTGCATGATATATATGTACCACATTTTCATTATCCAATCCACCATTGATGGGCACCTAGGTTGATTATATGTCTTTGCTATTGTGAATAATAACATGGCAACAAACATATGGGTGCATGTGTGTTTTTGGTATAATGATCTATATTCCTTTGGGGGTACATTCAGCAATGGAATTGCTGGGTGGAATGGTAGCTCTGTTTTAAATTCTTTGAGAAATCTCCAAACTGCTTTCCACAGAGACATGACGAATTTACATTTCCACCAACAGTCCATAGGCATTCTCTTGTCTCCACAGCCTCACCAGCATTGTCTTTTGACTTTTTAATAGTAGCCATTCTGAAGGGTGTGAGATAGTATCTCATTGTAGTTTTGATTTGCATTTCTCTGAGGATTAGCAATGAGCATTTTTTCATGTTTGTTGGCCGCCTGTATATCTTCTTTTGAGAAGTGTCTCTTCATGTCCTTAGTCTACTTTTTAACAGGGTTATTTGTTTTTTACTTGTTGATTTGCTTAAGTTTCTTAAGGATTCTGGATATTAGACCCTTGTCAGATGCATAGTTTGTCAATATTTTCTCCCATTCTGTAGGTTGTCTGATTTTTATTGATTTTCTTTCTTTCTTTTTCTTAACTGTTCAGAAGCTCTTTTATTTATTTAGGCCCTACTTGTCAATTTGTTTCTATTGCAATTGCTTTTGGGCACGTGGCCATAAATTCCTTGCCAAAGCCAATGTTAAGAAGGGTATTCCCTAGGTTTGCTTCTGGAATTTTTAGTTTGAGGTCTTACATTTAAATATTTAATCCATCTTCAGTTAATTTTTGCATATGGTGAAAGGTAAGGATCTACTTTCATTATTCTGCATATACCTAGCCAGTAACCTCAGCACCATTTACCGAATAGGGAGTCCTCTCCCCATGGCTTGTTTTTGTCAGCTTTGTTGAACATCCCCTCCAGGGCAAGTTCATCTCTGTGCTCCAGGTTGGAACTCCCACATCCAGGGAGTCACCTCAGGAGAGCATGCCGAAAGCATGCCTCCTTGGCCACTTTTACAACCTACTTCTGCCCAGGAAGGTGCCAACTCAACTTTCTAGTAGATAAGGCACAAGCTAGCAGGGAACCCCTGCCCTTGCTCATTTCCTCCCCTACCTTATAAAAATGTCTACTTTTTTCAGAATTTCCTTCTCTGTAAAGTATTTTATCTCTCCTTCACTTATGAAGCTTAGTTTGGGTGGATATGAAATTCTGGGTTGAAAATTCTTTTCTTTAAGAATGTTGAATATTGGCCCCCACTCTCTTCTGGCTTGTAGGGTTTCTGCCGAGAGATCAGCTGTTAGTCTGATGGGCTTCCCTTTGTGGGTAACCCGACCTTTCTCTCTGGCTGCCCTTAACATTTTTTCCTTCATTTCACCTTTGGTGAATCTGACAATTATGTGTCCTGGAGTTGCTCTTCTCGAGGAGTATCTTTGTGGCATTCTCTGTATTTCCTGAATCTGAATGTTGGCCTGCCTTGCTACATTGGGGAGGTTCTCCTGGATAATATCCTGCGGAGTGTTTTCCAACTTGGTTCTATTCTCCCTGTCACTTTCAGGTACACCAATCAGACATAGATTTGGTCTTTTCACATAGTCCCATATTTCTTGGAGGCTTTGTTCGTTTCTTTTTATTCTTTTTTCTCTAAACTTCCCTTCTCGCTTCATGTCATTCATTTCATCTTCCATCACTGATACACTTTCTTCCAGTTGATCACATCGGCTCCTGAGGCTTCTGCATTCTTCACGTAGTTCTCGAGCCTTGGCCTTCAGCTCCATCAGCTCCTTTAAGCACTTCTCTGTATTGGTTATTCTGGTTATACATTCGTCTAAATTTTTTTCAAAGTTTTTATCTTCTTTGCCTTTGGTTTGAATTTCCTCCTGTAGCTCAGAGTAGTTTGATCATCTGAAGCCTTCTTCTCTCTACTCGTCAAAGTCATTCTCTATCCAGCTTTGTTCCGTTACTGGTGAGGAACTGCATTCCTTTGGAGGAAGAGAGGCTCAGCTTTTTAGAGTTTCCAGTTTTTCTGCTCTGTTTTTTCCCCATCTTTGTGGTTTTTATCTACTTTTGGTCTTTGATGATGGTGATGTACAGATGGGTTTTTGGTGTGGGTGTCCTTTCTGTTCGTTAGTTTTCCTTCTAACAGACAGGACCCTCAGCCACAGGTCTGTTGGTGTTTGCTAGAGATCCACTCCAGACACTGTTTGCCTGGGTATCAACAGCAGTGGCTGCAGAACGCGGATTCTTGTGAACCGCAAATGCTGCTGTCTGATCGTTCCTCTGGAAGTTTTGTCTCAGAGGAGTACCTGGCCGTGTGAGGTGTCAGTCTGCCCCTACATGGGGGTGCCTCCCAGTTAGGCTGCTCGGGGGTCAGGGGTCAGGGACCCACCTGAGGAGGCAGTCTGCCCGTTCTCAGATCTCCAGCTGCATGTTGGGAGAGCCACTGCTCTCTTCAAAGCTGTCAGACAGGGACATTTAAGTCTGCAGAGGTTACTGCTGTCTTTTTGTTTGTCTGTGTCCTGCCCCCAGAGGTGGAGCCTACAGAGGCAGACAGGCCTCCTTGAGCTGTGGTGGGCTCCACCCAGTTCGAGCTTCCTGGCTGCTTTGTTTACCTAAGCAAGCCTGGGCAATGGCGGGCGCCCCTCCCCCAGCCTCGCTGCTGCCTTGCAGTTTGATCTCAGACTGCTGTGCTAGCAATCAGTGAGACTCCGTGGGCGTAGGACCCTCTGAGCCAGGTGCAGGATATAATCTCCTGGTGCACCATTTTTTAAGCCCGTCGGAAAAGCGCAGTATTAGGGTGGGAGTGACCTGATTTTCAGGTGCCCTCTGTCACTGCTTTCTTTGACTAGGAAAGGGAATTCCCTGACCCCTTGCGCTTCCTGAGTGAGGCAATGCCTCGCCCTGCTTTGGCTCATGCACGGTGCGCTGCACCCACTGTCCTGCGCCCACTGTCTGGCACTCCCTAGCGAGATGAACCCGGTACCTCAGATGGAAATGCAGAAATCACCCATCTTCTGTGTCACTCACTCTGGGAGCTGTAGACCGGAGCTCTTCCTGTTTGGCCATCTACCATCAGAGTGAACAGGCAACCTACAAAATGGGAGAAAATTTTCGCAACCTACTCATCTGACAAAGGGCTAATATCCAGAATCTACAATGAACTCCAACAAATTTACAAGAAAAAAACAAACAACCCCATCAAAAAGTGGGCAAAGGACATGAACAGACACTTCTCAAAAGAAGACATTTATGCAGCCAAAAAACACATGAAAAAATGCTCACCATCACTGGCCATCAGAGAAATGCAAATCAAAACCACAATGAGATATCATCTCACACCACTTAGAATGGCAATCATTAAAAAGTCAGGAAACAACAGGTGCTGGAGAGGATGTGAAGAAATAGGAACACTTTGACACTGTTGGTGGGACTGTAAACTAGTTCAACCATTGTGGAAGTCAGTGTGGCGATTCCTCAGGGATCTAGAACTAGAAATACCATTTGACCCAGCCATCCCATTACTAGGTATATACCCAAAGGACTATAAATCATGCTGCTATAAAGACACATGCACACGTATGTTTATTGCGGCACTATTCGCAATAGCAAAGAATTGGAACCAACCCAAATGTCCAACAATGATAGATGGGATTAAGAAAATGTGGCACATATACACCATGGAATACTATGCAGCCATAAAAAATGATGAGTTCATGTCCTTTGTAGGGACATGGATGAAATTGGAAATCATCATTCTCAGTAAACTATCACAAGGACAAAAAACCAAACACCACATGTTTCACTCATAGGTGGGAATTGAACAATGAGAACACATGGACACAGGAAGGGGAGCATCACACTCTGGGAACTGTTGTGTGGTGGGGGGAGGGGGGAGGGATAGCATTGGGAGATATACCTAATGCTAAATGATGAGTTACTGGGTGCAGCACACCAGCATGGCACATGTATACATATGTAGCTAACCTGCACATTGTGCACATGTACCCTAAAACTTAAAGTATAATAATAAAAAAAAAAAGTCTACTTTTTGCTGCAAAGGCAAAGCAGCACATTTACAGCAGGACACTTTAAATGTGATACTTCTTCCAAGCTAATTTTGGAAATGAATTTCTTTTTTTGTACCAGTACTCACTCTTGTTCATTGGACATTACATGTAGTAAGCCACTAACCTGTTTTTCGATTGCAATATGGTAGTTCTATTTTTAGCTTTTTGAGGAACTTTCATACCATAAGTGGTTTTAGTAACATACATTCCCACCGGCAGTGTACAAGGGTTCCCTTTTATTCGTGCCAGCATTTCTCTGATGATTAGTGATGGTGAGCATTTTTTCATATACCCGTAGACTATTTTTATGTCATCTTTTGAGCAATGTCAATTCAAGTTTTTTACCCATTTTTAATCAAAGTATTTTTTATTGAGATGTTTGAATTACTTATATATTCCAGTTATTAATTCCTTGTCAGATAAGTAGATTGCTAATATTATCTCCTGTTTTGTAGGTTGTCTGTTTATTTGTTGATCCTTTTCTTTGCCATGCAGAAGTCATTTAGTTTGCTGTGATTCCATTTGTTTTTTTTTGGTTTGATTACCTATACTTTTATTGTCTTAAAAAGTCTTTATGCTGACCAATGTCCTGGAGCATTTCTCCAATGTTTTCTGTTAGTAATTTCATGGTTTCAGGTCTTGGGTTTAGGTGTTTAATCCATTTAATTTGATTTTTGCATATTACAGGAGATATAGATCTAGTTTTATTCTTCTACATACAGATATTCAGTTTTTTCAACACTGGTTATTAAAGAGTTTATATTTCCCATTCTTGAGGAGTTTGCATGGTTTATTTTTAGAAAACCGAATTTTAACTTTAATTCAGAAGGCACATTGCAGGTTTGTTACATGAATATATAGGATGATGCTGAAGTTTGGGTTATGAGTAATCCCATTACCCACGTACTTAGCATAGTACCCAATAATTAGTTTTCTAATACTTAGCCCTTTATTTCTCTCTCCTCTCAGTAGTCACAAATTTATTTTGTTGCTATCTTTATATCTATGAGTACCCAATGATTACATCCTACTTAAAATTGAGACCATGCGGTATTTGGTTTTATGTTTCTCCCTTAATTTGCTTAGGATAGTGGCCTCCAGCTTCATCCATGTTGTGGCAATGGTTGCCTGTGTCTTTTTTGTGGAATGAATTATTTTCTTTTGGATATACACCCAGTAATGGGAATGCTGGGTTGAATGGTGGTTCTAAGATATTTGACAAATTTCCAAACTGCTTTCCACAATGGCAGAACTAATTTACATTCCCACCAACAGTTTATGAGCATTCCCTTTTCTTTGTAGCCTCACCAGCATTTGTTAGTTTATGACTTTTTAATATTAGCCATTCTGACTGTTGTAAGATGGTATCTCATTATGGTTTTGATTTGCATTATTTGATGATTAGTGATGTGGAACATGTTTTCATATGTTTGTTGGCTGTTTGTATGTCTTCTTTTGAAAAATGTTTATGTCTTTTGCCCACTTGTTAATGGGGTTATTTGTTTTTTGCTTGTTCACTTAAGCTCATTATAGTTTCTAGATATTAGGCCTTTGTTAGTTTGTGAATATTTTGTCTCATTCTTCAGTTTGTTTAATCTGTAGATTGTTTCTTTTACTGTGCAGATGCTCTTTTTAATTAGGTCACATTTGTCAATTTTTATTTTTGTTGCAATTGCTTTTGAGGAATAAGTCATAAATTTATTTCTAAGACCAATATACAGAGTGGTGTTTATAGCGTTGTTTTTAGAATTCTTATAGTTCAGGTCTTGAGTTCATTTTTGTATACAGTGAAAGGTGGGGATCCAGTTTAATTCTTCTACATGTTGATAGCCAGTTATTCCACAACCATTTATTGAATAGTGAATTCATTCCTCATTGCTTATTTTTGTGAACTTTGTCGAAGACTAGATGGCTGAAGGTGTGCAGCTTTATTTCTAGGTTATTTATTTTGTTCCATTGGTCTATGTCTGTTTTTATACCAGTACCATGCCGTTTTGGTTACTGTAGCCTTACAGTATAGTTTGAAATTTGGTAATGTGATACCTCCAGCTTTTTTTCTTTATATTAAGATTGCTTTTGCTATTTGGGCTCTTTTTGGGTATTTGGGCTCTTTTTAGGTTCCATGCGAATTTTAGAATTTTTTAAAAAATTATGTGAACAATGACATTGGTAGTTTGATAAGAATGATGTTAATTCTGTAAATTGCTTTCGGCAGTATGGTTATTTTAATTATATTGATTTTTCTAGTTTATGAGCATTAAATTTTCTTCCATTTGTTTGTGTCATTTATGATTTATTTCGACATTATTTTGTAAAACTCCTTGTAGTTAGATGTATTCCTAGGGATTTTTTTGTGGTTATTGTAAATGAGATTGCATTTTTGATTTGACTATCAGCTTGAACATTATTAGTATGTAGAAATGCTACTGACATTTGGACATTGCTTTCATGTCTTGAAACTTTGCTGAAGTTGTCAGTTCCAGGAGTCTTTTGGCTGAGGCTTTGGGGTTTTCTAGGTATAGAATCATATCCTTTGTAAAGAGATAATTTTATCTCTTCTTTTACTATGTGAATGCCTTTTATTTCTTTCTGTGATCTGATTTTTCTGGCTAGCACCTCTAATACTGTATTGAATAGAAATGGTGAGAGTGAGCATTTATGTTTTACTCCAGTTCTCAAGGGGAATCCTTCCAGTTTTTGCCCACTCTGTATGATGTTGACTCTGGGTTTTTTTATTTAGATGGCTTTTATTATTTTATGGTATGTTTCTTTGATGTCTAGTCTGTTGAGAATTTTTATCATGAAAAAATGGCAGATTTTATTGAAAGTCCAGAACTTCTTTGTTAGTTTTCTGCCCTAAAAGTCTGTCTAATGCTGTCAGTGGTGTGTTGAGGTCACCCAATTTTATTGTGTGGTTGCCTCAGTCTTTTTGTAGGTCTTGAAGTATTTCTCTTATGAATTTAGGTACTTCAATGTTGGGTGCATATATATTGAGGATATTTATGTCTTCTTGTTGAATTGAAACATTTATCTTTTTTACTGTCATTGGTTTGAAATCTGTTTTATAAGAATTTATCAGAATAGTGATCCCTGCTTATTTTGTTTTCAGTTGCATGGTAGATCTTTCTCCCACCCTTTACTTTGAGACTACATGTGTCATTACATGTGAGATTTGTTCCTAGAAGACAGCAGATGGATGGGTCTTAATTTTTTATACAACTTGCCCCTCTGTGCCTATTAAGTGGGGGCATTTATATCATTTACATTCAGTGTTAATATTGACATATTAGATTTTGATCCTATCATGAAGTTGTTATGTCGTTGATTTGTTTGTAGTTTCTATTATGTGGCTTCTTTATAGGGTTTGTGGGCTAGGTACTTAATAGGTACTTAAGTGTTTTTTGTTTTTTGTTTTTTCTCGGATGTTCTTTGGTTTCCATGTTTAAAACTTCCTTAATGATCTACTGGAAGGCTGGTCTAGTGTTAATAAATTCACTTAGCACTTGCTGATCTGGAAAACATTTTATTTCTCCTTCACTTATAAAGATTGGTTTGGTGGGATATGAAATTCTTGGTTGGAATTTCTTTCTTTTAAGGACGCTGACAGTAGATCTTCAGTCTCTCCTGGCTTGTAAGGTTTCTGCTGAGAAGTCTGCTTTTAGTATGATGGAGTTCCCTTTGTACATGATCTGACCTTTTTCTCTGGCTGCCTTTAAGATTTTATTTTTAGGAGTTATCTTGGACAGTTTGGTGACTATATTCCTTGGTGATGTTTGCCTTGTATAGTATCTTGCAAGTTGTATTAGTCCATTTTCACACTGCTGATTAAGACATATCCGAGACTGGGAAGAAATAGTTTAATTGGACTTATAGTTCCACAAGGCTAGGGAGGCCTCAGAATCATGATGGGAGGCAGAAGGCATTCTTACATGGCAGCAGCAAAAAAAAAATGAGCAAGATGCAAAAGTGGAAACCCCTGATAAAACCATCAGATCTCATGAGACGTATTCACTACCACGAGAACAGTGTGGGGTTAACCAACCCCATGATTGAAATGTTCTCCCACTGGGTTCCTCCCACAACACGTGGGAATTATGGGATTTGAGACAAGATTTGGGTGGGGACACAGAGTGAAACCATCTCATAAGTGTCGTCTGGATTTCTTCTATCTAGATGTCTACCTCTCTAGCAAGATTAGGGAAAGTTTTCTGAATTACTCTCTCAAATATGTTTTCAGAGTGTCAATGTTGTTTACTTTTTCTTCCTTCTCTTTCAGAAATGCCAATAATTAATAGGCTTCATTGCTTTATATATTTTCATATATCTCAAAGACTTTGTTTCATTTAAATATTTTTTTCTTTATTTTCTGTCTGAATGGGTTAGTTTAAAAAACTGGTCTTCAACCTTTGAAATTCTTTCTTCTGCTTGATTCAGTCTGTTGATAAAGCTTTGTACTGTATTTTGAAATTCCCTAAGTGAGTTTTTCAATTCCAGAAGCTCTGACTGATTTTTTTCTTAAGATGTTTATCTCTCTTTATTTCCTTGATTGCTCTAGAAATTTTTCATGTTGATTTTCAATGTTGTGTTTGATATTGTTATGTTCCCTTGCAATCCATGCTTGAAGTTCTTCATCTGACATTTCTTAGTTACCATTTTGATTAGGTAGCATTGCTGGAGAGCTATTGCGATTTTTTGATGGTGTCACTACATTCAGATTTCTTTTAGTTTCTGAATTCTTGTGCTGGGCCTTGGGGGAAACTGAGGGACAAGATGGGTGTGGCTGCCTACTAGTCCCCCAATGGCAGGCACAGGCACCAGCACCAATGGAGAATCCAGTGGGTGACTGCCAAGTGCCCAGAGATATGCCTAGGCACGGAGCTGTGAAACTTCTTCATCCCTAAGTTCTCTGCATGGGGATTGTGGTTGACTATACTCTTAATCCAGACATTGGGTGCTCTAGATTTCTGGAGATCTGCTGGGATGTGGAGTACAGAGGACACCCCTGCACCACAATTTATGTTCAAGAAAGGTAGGGCAACTTAGAATGCTAGTCTACACAAGTGAGTGGTAGGAATGCCGGGAGATCTGTGTACGTGTTGAATACAGAGTGTCCCCACTGCACCTCAATCTATGTACAAGAAAGGTGGGCTGGGTCAGGCTGTTGATCTGGGTGAACGGGTTCTCTGAATACTTGGAGATTTCTCTGGGCATGGAGTGGAGAGGGCCCTGCTGCACCACAATCTATGTCCATGGAGGGTGGGGTATTTCAGGCTGCTAGTGCTGGCAAGTGGGTTCTCTAAATGCCTGGATTTCTCTCTGGGAGTGGAGCAGAGAGGACCCCACTGCACCACAATCTCAGAGGAACAGGCTGGGGCACCCAGCAATGGCGCGCACAGATTGGTTCCATGTCACCACGCTGACTCTGGCTTCAAGTCTCTTTGCCCAGGAGAAACTTTAGCTGTAGCAACTCTCCTTCTTCCCCAGGCCTGTGACAGGAGAGAACACAATTTCACCACCTACTGCTGAAGCATTATTCATGGTTCTTGCTGTGGAGGCCCTTACCCTACTCCAGAGCAGTTCTTCAGGTTCCTGGCCCAAGAGTAAAATTCCTGCATGGCCGTGCATCCAGGTCAGCAAAGGATGGCTGACTCTTTATGTGCTTTGATTAAAAATGGCATTCCGCTCTCAGTCCTGCATCTGGGAAAACATCTGCACATTTTCCTGGTGTTTTTTTCCTCACAGCATCTCCCAAGTTAGCTCCAGGATTTGGGAGGAACAAACCACTCTCCCTCAGCTTGAGTTGCTCAGATCCACAGTGGAAAAAATAGTAACAGAGGGAGGCTCTCAACCTCTCTCAAGTACTGCAGCTTCACTCAGTTTTATCAGTGTTTACCTGCAGACTGTTTCGCAGCATTCGCTTCCCCAGGATCTGGGGTGTCCTTCATTTTTCCAGTGGAATTTTGTTTTCCTCCTTCAATTAAAATTCACAGAGGTGATCTTTATGCACCATCTTGCTATTTCCAAGTGGCTAGGCATGCTAAAATTCTCTAATCTCATATCTTGGAAAGAAAAATAAAACTTACATGGTTCTTAAAACAGGGATTATAAGGTATGGGCTTCTCTAGGGCAAGCTTTACCTTCTGAAGGAAGGAAGTCGTTCTATAGTCAGGCATTATATATCCATGAGGGCAAGTCTAGTACTCTCAGGATGCCTTGAAATCTTCTCTAAAAACATCTGGTTTATTCAGTCTTTTATTCCTTTAAAAGTTTTAGTTTTCCTTATGTTTATTGTCTCCTCTTCTCTACCTGTATTGACTACTCAAAAACATTTAGGTGTCTTCCTGTGTCAGATGAGAAGAGTCAGGTTTTTAAGTTTTTAGTTAATATTTTGGCTGGGGATTCAGAGCTTTCACATTCCTACCCTAACTCTCTCTACTTTTTCCCCATGAGATTTTCAGATAAGCTATACACAGAGGGATAAATAAAATAATTTTATTTATGCACTCCATTATTGTATGATTCAGTGTTTGCTAACCCCCAGGATGGTGCTCTGAACAGCTGAATTACAGACAATGACCTAGGTTCCAGACCCAAGTGATGGCTCTGCTATTTCTCCGGAAGATAAGAGCAAAGGTATACTGCTCTCTTGTTTGGATCCTATGGCATGTAAGGGATTCTAAGCTTTTCTACTTTAAGTCCTCTTTTACTCCCAGTTCTGTAAGTTCCTAGACCCACTTCTGGATGCTTACAAGAGTGCATTATGGCAGAATACTAGATAAAGTATGATCATTCATCAGTGCTCTTTAATTTCTACTTACAATCTCATTCCTAGGATCCGTGGATTTTCCTCATCAGGCCCACAACTTTTATTTTTTTCTACAGGTTTGGATAAGAAACCCAGGAGCCTTGGAAGTAAGGAGTAGAAATGAGAAACTCCTTCTTAAACCGTCTACTGCTAAAAGTTGGTGCCTCTGAGTTCATCATATTCTAATCTTTTATTTCTTTCATAAAATAGAAAGACTTCTGAACAAGAAGTCTGGAGTCATGAGTGAAATTCCTAGTAGCAAAACTAGCTACATCAGCCATTTTGTACAGGGTGATGTTCTGAGATCTGTGAGTTGATGTACAGATGAAATGGCAGTTTTTATTTTCTCCAGGTGCTCATAGTCTGAAGACAGGTAGAAACAACCATATATCAATCTTTAAACAAGAGATTTCAATGGTGAGTGTACTAATATAAGTCTGGGTATCCCTCATCCAAACCCTCATCTACTGAATAACTAGCTATAAAAACTTGCAAACATTTTTTTTACCGCAAATCTACTATCTGATAGGAAAACTCATTATAATTAATGCATAAACCAGTGTAAATGGTTAAGTAGTAGGCAGGTTTGGGAGTTAGAGGCTATAGAGTTCCCTGAAGTCATAGCTCACTTATTCTCTTAGTGAGTTTTGTTTTGTGCTCTTGTCTAACCATTATTGCAATTATCTTTCCCTTCATTTCCTTGGGATTTTACCCTTCCGGAGTCCTATGTTTTTTCATTCCAGGTGCTTGAAGTAAGTCAATATAAGCAAACAGCTGAGTTTTTGGGCCTAATAATGAAAATGTGCCACATCTGTGCTTTGAAAACCTGTCTGGAGCTGGGGAGTTAATGCAAATTTAAGAGGATGTACAGTGAAGTAGAGAGTGGTGGCAAGGTGAACCACTCAGGAGAGGTTTGTAAAATATTCTGATCCATGGACATAGTATATCACACCACCCATTTAGTTATTCTTAATATCTCAGCAATGTTTTGTAAGTTTTAATATATAGGTCTTGCTCGCTTTTTAAATTATTTCTAATTTATAATTTTGATACTACCCTAAATGGTATATTTTAGAACTTTATTTATTTTGAAAGAATTATAGGTTCATGGGAAGTTGCAAATGGAGTACAGAGAGGTACCATATGCCTTTCACATAGTTTCTCAAAATGGTTACCTCTTACGTAGCTTAACTACAGTATCAAAACCAGAAAATAGAAATTGGTACAATATATGTGTGTATGTGTGTCTGTGTGTGTGTAGACATTTTATCTATGTGTATTCTTTTATTTTTTAAACAATTTTTTGATGTATAATTGATATACAAAAAGCTGTTCATCTTTAATGTATACAACTTTATGAGTATGAAGGTAAGTATTTACCTATGAAACCATCACCACAGTCTATGGCATAGACATACCCAACATCTCCAAAAACTTCCTCCCATCATCTTTATTATTATTAATTTTTATAAGAATGTAACAAGATTATCTTCACAAATTTATAAGTATACAATAAAATATTGTTAACTGTAGGCACTATGCTGTACAGTAGATTTCTGGGATTTATTCATCTTGCACAAGTGAAACTTTATACCCATTAGCAGCAACTCCCATTTTCCCCTCACCCAACTTTAGCAATCACCATTCTACTTTCTGCTTCTATGAGTTTGACTACTTTAGACACCTCCTATAAGTGGAATCATGCAGCGTTTTTTCTTCTGTGACAGGCTTATTTCACTACCAGTTTATAATGTTTTTCAGTCTATCTCTTTGTATAGCTTGTATAATGGTTTTTTCTAGGTATTACATTATATACACATAATTTATCACAGTCTGCTGGTGGTGTTCATGTCATTCAAATTGCTTTTCTCCTAAAGGTACAAGTTTCATTTCTCACACAGCTTTTAATATCTTTCTTTCTAAAAAAATATTTTTATTAATTTATATTGAACATACATATTTTGGGGGTACAATAGATAATTTAATACATTTATATAATTTGTAAATATCAAGATAGCATAATTGGGATATCCTTCACCTTAAAATTTATCTTTTTAAGATAGAAACATTCAAATTATTCTCCTCTAGCTTTTCTGAAATATTTAGTAATATGGGTGTGGTGGCTTATGCCTGTAATCCCAATAATTTGGGAAGCCAAGAGGGAAGGATTACTTGAGGGCAGGAGTTTGAGACCAGCCTGAGCAACAAAACAAGACTGCCATCTTCACAAAAAAATTAAGTATTCAGTGATTTGTGGTGGTGCATACATTTAGCCTTAGCTACTCAGGAAGCTGAGGTGGGAGGATCACTTGAGCCCAAGAGTTCAAGGCTGCATTGAGCTATGATCAGGCCACTGCACTCCAGCCTAGGTGACAGAGCAAGAGCTTATAAAAAATAATGATATATCATAGATCATTGTAAATTATAGTTACTCTAACAAAGATCTTTTCTTTGTCTTTAGTTTTCAGAATCTAGACTTTAATGTGTCTTGGCATGGATTGCTTTATTTTTTGCTTTTATTATTATATTTAAATAAAAATTAACCAATAATAATTGTACATATTTATAGGGTACAGTGTGGTATTTTGATAGGTGTATACAATGCATAATGATTCAATCAGAGTGATTAACATATCCATCACCTGAAACATTTATCATTTCTTTGTGTTAGGAACATTCAAAATCCATTCTTCTGCAATTTGAAAATATATAATACATTGTAATTTTTTTTTATTATACTTTAAGTTTTAGGGTACATGTGCACAATGTGCAGCTTTGTTACATATGTATACATGTGCCATGTTGGTGTGCTGCACCCATTAGCTCGTCATTTAACATTAGGTATATCTCCTAATGCTATCCCTCCCCACTCCCGCCACCCCACAACAGTCCCCGGTGTGTGATGTTCCCCTTCCTGTGTCCATGTGTTCTCATTGTTCAATTCCCACCTATGAGTGAGAACATGCGGTGTTTGGTTTTTTTGTCCATGCGATAGTTTGCTGAGAATGATGGTTTCCAGCTTCATCCATGTCCCTACAAGGGACATGAACTCATCATTTTTTATGGCTGCATAGTATTCCAATATACATTGTAAATTATAATCATTCTATAATACTATAGAACACTATAATATATTCCTTTCTTTTAGCTGTACTTTTGTATCTGTTTGTTAACTTTTGGCTACACCACTCTCTGTTACTTTTTCCCACCTCTTGTAACCACTATTCTACTCTCTACTTCTATGAGAACATTTTCTGCTTCCACATATGAGTGAGAACATGTGGTATGGCATGCATTTATTTGTTTTTTTCCTTTTTTGTGTTTCCTCAGCTTATTGAATCTGTGGCTTTATTAATTTTTTTATTTGCTTCAACTATGTTTGTAATTGGTAATTGAAGCTTTTTCAAGTTTTCTTTTACAAATCTTTATCTGATAATTTTCACATCACTGTCATTTTGATGTTGGCATCTATTGATTGTCTTTTTTCTTTCTTTTTTTTCACACTTTCATTTTTTTTAATAAGGAATTTAAGATCCATAGTATCTTAAAGTTTAATGCTTGGAAGAGACACAAATTCAAGGTGATAAAAATATTAATTAGAAGACACATAACATGCCTCAAGTATATCAACACTTGACTCCATAAACAAGTCATAACCATGAAAACAACACTGCCTTTATTTTGGGCTCCCAAAATCAAAAGTAAGATTAGAAGTAATTTATTTAATCTATCACAGATATTTAGTATACTCAATAATGCACTAACAATTTCTTTAAAAAAACACTAATATTGTACAATGTTTCCGTGTTTTAGTTTTTCCCACAGCTGTTGAAAATTTCAGCCTTGATTTGAAACATGACCTGCCTGACAGCCTATAAGTTGTCAATAGTTCTGTTTCTTTGGAAAAGTGCAGTTGTTGCATTTACTCATTTTAGCAGATAGCTAAAAGGGAAAAATAAGGAAAAATATACACTTGACCTGTAGTTAAGTTCTTGACAATGCCAAGGATCAAAAACAGATGAAACAACATTTGTTGAAGACAAAAAGGTATTGCATTGGTCTTAATAGATGTTTCCATCTCTGGGTAAGGATGCTGACTGACTAGATTGCAGTATAGAGACACTTTTTCATTTCCCTATTGTTCCTAATACAGAATTGTAGAGCTGGAGAGTACTTTCAGTTTTCTAAATCTATTCTCAAACAAGACATCACTAACCTCTTTAGAATCATTCCTCAGTATACATCAATTTATTGAGAACTGCCTAATACTCAAAAGAAATGGAATCCTGAGTTCAGTAAGCTGTGTTCCAAGCAGGAATTATTTTCACTTACCGAAATATCTCCTGTTACCTCAAGGTATCCTTGTGGAGGAATGCCAAATTTTATGTATCAAGTCTAGACCATAGAGTGCTTTGGTGGGAGTATTTTGATTATATGCCTCCTACCCATCAGAAGCAGGCAGCTAATATTGTGAACTGAGTATTTTTGTCAAACGTCACAGGGAAGAGACTACAGAAGAATGAGAAAGGTCAAATGGACCTAGTGTGGCTGAGTACATGGATCTTGTCTCTTGGAGGTCTGTCGTAGAAGAGAAAACACACAGAGGTGAAGACACAGATTGTCTTTTTTCATTCAGTTTGAGATATTTCTCTTTTTTGATATGATGAGTAATTTTTTAAATTTCATTTGAATAATCAGAGGTATTCCCATCATAATTACAGTAACATGGATTAATGTGTCCCAACCCTAGAGATGAATTTGATTTCCTCATTATGTGTATTATCTTTATCATCCTCTCAGTACGTGTTTTTTTTTTTTTCTTTTTTTTATTGTACTTTAAGTTCTGGGATACATGTACAAAACGTGCAGGCTTGTTACATAGGTATATACGTGCCATGGTGGTTTGCTGCACCCATCAGCCTGTCATCTACATTAGGTATTTTTCCTAATGCTCTCCCTCTTCTAGCCACCACCCCCTGACAGGCCCCGATGTGTGATGCTCCCCTCCGCGTGTCCATTTATTCTCATGGTTCAACTCCCACTTATGAGCGAGAACATGCCGTGTTTGGTTTTCTGTTATTGTGTTAGTTTGCTTAGAATGATGTTTTCCAGCTTCATCCATGTCCCTGCAAAGGACATGAACTATGATGAGTAATTTTTGATAGAAACATGGTCATTGGAAGGAGTTTCAAGATGTCCATCTTTATTCAGCTGCAAAGGGCCACTCCCACATACAGAGACTAAGATTTCAGCTAAACTAGCATAATTTGAACAGATCTTTGGAGAAAAAAATGTTATATGTGGATGGAGAATAGATGCAGATGCTGACACTGATGAGGGAGGAAGCTGAGAGCACTACATGTGGTGCCTAAATGTTAGGGCTGGTTCCTGGCCCCAAACAGCTACTGGGGAAGGAGCAAGTGAAGCAACTGGGAGAGTGTTCACCATCACCAAGGACCTCTGAGATCCTAGCTGTAGGGGATTCCACACCCTTCCACAAATGTTTGAGCTGGCAGGAGGATCTCCCTGGAGATTAGATAGAGATGGACTGCAGCAGGCACAAAGCCAGGGACTTTGTATACAGAATAGCTCCATCAGAGCCTGACCATAAACACTTATTTTTCAGAGCTCTTCATCTTCCTCTGAGAGGATCTGGCCATAGATAACTGCCAGAGTAAAAGCAAGGCTGGCTTCCCCATAAGACTGATGCATGTCTGTCCTGCATGCCTGCTGCCAGCCACTCCCAGGGCTTCTGGCTGGCCACCCACAAGAACAAGTTCAGAGTACAGCCCTCTAGCCCAACCTCAGTGCTTTGCTCCATCTGAGTGCATTCCAGCAGGCTGGGAGCCCTCTGAGTTTTACAAAATACCCAGAATTTAAACTCCAGAGTCTAGAGGAGGAAGCCATGAGTAGTTCCTGGTGCCCATGGCTGAAGCCTGTGGATCAGGAGTGCTGAGCCAGGATCTCTGCCCAGCACTCAAGTGGGAGAGGAACAAGCACTCTCTGGAACCTGAGAGAGGTGAGCCATTTAGGTTTGCAGGCTGGTGTGGGAACTAGGCATGCCTCTCTCCATAAGATCACCTGGTAAGTGTGTGGCCTATTTCTTTACCAGACTTCTGCTCAAAGGAGCCCTATGGCTTGAAACTCTTAACAACAACAAAAAAATTGGCACAGTGCTAGTGATCTGAGGTGGCTCCCTCAAAGCTCAGAAGTGGACCTGGTGAGTAGATCACCACCCTATCCCATAGAGCACAGCTTCAAATGCAAAGATGAACAAAGGAGTCACGTGACTGAATATGAGCCTATCTACCACCCATTGCTCTCAAGCATCATCTACTGGATTGCAGTCCAAACCACAACACCAAAAAACACTGCTAATTTTACCCTTTGGAAAATCAAGGATAAGAAGTCAACAAACAACAAAGACTTTGTACAGAGCTTTAATTAGCCTTCTGAAAACTCAAAATGAAGCCAAGTGACTATACTCAATTTAAACCACAAAAAAAGAACACCAGCCCTCCCAGAAGAGAAAGAATCAGGACAAGATCTTTGGCAATTAAAAAAGTCAAAGTGTCCCCTTACCTCCAAATGGGCCCACTTGCTCCCCAGCAATGATTCTTAAACAGCCCGAAATGTGTCAAATGATACACATGGAATTCAGAATCTGGCAGGCAAGAAAGGTCACCAAAATCCATGGGAAAAATTGTAACTCAATCCAAGGAAGCCAAGATATCAAGTAAAATGATTCAAGAGCTTAAAGATGAAAAAGCCATTTTAAGAAAGACCCAAACTGAACTTTTGAGATGCAAAATTCACTACAAGAATTCTGAACTAGTTTTAAGTTAAAATATTAATGACAATCCTCAGAGCAGCCTTTAAGAAAATAACTCAAAAAATGCATAGTGGAAGAATACAAGAGAGTTAAAATTGTATACTAGAAAAATAACTAACCCAAAGACTGCGGTAATGACAGAAGATAGTAATGGCAAAACAGAGGAACAAAAAGGAAATACACACAGAAAACAAATAGCGAAATGGCAGGCATATATCCTATTTTATCAATAATTGCATTAAATGTGAGTTGATTAATACTCCAACCAAAAGGCAGAGATTGGCAGAATAATTTTTTTAAAAAAACAACATGATCCAATTATATGCTGTCTACAGGAGACACACTTAGACACAAATAGGTTGAAAGTAAAAAGATGGAAAAATATATGTCATGCAAACAGTAAAGAAAGCTGGAATGGCTATGCTACTATCAGGCAGAATAGACTGTAAGACAAAAATCATTACTGGAAGCAAAAAAAGAGACATTTTATAATTATAAAAGGATTGCTCCATCAGGAAGACATAACTATAAATGTATGTGCACCTAATACCTAAGCCCCAAAATACATGAAGCAAAAACTAATAGGATTGAAGGGAGAAATGGAAATTCAGTAATAATAGCTGGAAGCTTCAGTACCCCACTTTCAATAATGGATAGAGCAACTAGACAGAAGTTCAACAAAGAAATAGAAGACTCAAACAACACTCTACGCCAACTAGACCTCAAAGGCATCTATACAGCACTCTAAACAACAGTAGATACATGTTCTTCTCAAGTATAAATTAGACTACAAATTGAGCCTCAATAAATTTAAAAGATTGAAATCATACAAACTTCGGCAATCACAATGGAATGATTTTTTTTTTTTTTGGGGGGGGGGACAGAGTCTCACTCTGTCACCCAGGCTGGAGTGCAGTAGCACAATCTTGGCTCACTGCAACCTCTGCATTCCAGGTTCAAGCGATTTTTATGCCTCAGCCACCTGAGTAGCTGGGATTACAGGCATGCACCACCACACCCAACTAATTTTTGTATATTTAGTAGAGACAGGGTTTTGCCATGTTGGCCAGGCTGATCTTCAACACCTGGCCTCAAGTGATCTGCCCACCTTGGCCTCCCAAAATGCTGGTATTATAGGTGTGAGCCAACATGCCCAGCCATGGGGTGAAATCAATAATAACAAAAGGAAAATTTGGAAATTCTCAATTGTGTGCAAATTTAAAAACACACACACACAGACACACCCCTAAATAAGCAATAGGTCAAAGAATAAATCACAAGAGAAATTAGAAATGAATGAAAATGAAAACAAAAATACAACATATCAAAGCTCATGTGGTGTAGTTAAAGCAGTGGTTATAGGGAAATATACAGTTTAAATGCTTATGTTAAAAACTAATTTTATTGCATGTATATTGTACCTAAATAAAGCTGATATTAATGAAAAAAAGAATTTCTTAATATAATCTGAAGTATTAACAGCAGAATAAACTAAGCTGAGGACAAAATCTGAGAGCTCAAAGACAAGTTCTTTGAGTCAACTCAATCAGACAAAAATAAAGAGGAAAATGAAGAAAAATGAACAAAACCTCCAAGAACAATGGGATCATGTAAAGAGACCAAATCTATGACTCATTGGCATTCCTGACACAGAAGGAGAGATAATAAGCAACTTGGAAACTATATTTGAGGATATAGTCCATGAAAATTTTTCTAATCTCATTAGAGAGGTTGACACGCAAATCCAAGAAATACAGAGAACTTAAGCCAGATACTATAAATGACAACCATCCTCAAGGCCAATGCAAAAGAAAAAAATCTTAAAGACAGCTAGACAGAAGGGGCAGGTCACTTACAGAGGGAACTCCATCAGCCTAGCAGCAGACTTCTCAGCAGAAACTTTACAAGACAAAATATATTGAGAGCCTATTTTCAGAAAATTTTTTGTTTTGCAGTTCATCTTATTTTAATAAAATCAGAATATGCATGGCACATGCAGTGCTAGAACCTGAACTAATACAATAAGCAATTACTAAAGCTACAGTGACGTCAGGTTCAATCTTTACATTCAGCAAGTTTAAATCTTTACATGATTTTTGAAACCTTATTAACTGAAAATATTGCTTGCTGATAAAACTTACTTGCTCAAATGATATTGCTGAATGTACAAGTCACTAATTACACCAATACAACAAAGATAACCACGTTTGATGATTGCAATGTGCCAGACATTCACTGAAAAAAAAAACCATACACATAAGAAAATTCACACAACAAACATCTGAGAATCTGGACACCTCATGTCAGTGTTCTGAAGTGTTTAATTAATATCTTAAGACAAGTGTATCAAAACCTTGACATGATTTAATTTCAAGTCGCCAATTTTGGTTTTACTAACATTGGAAAGGTATGGCTACACTGCCAATGCCAGGTCTGCTTAATTTAACTTAAGAGTTTAATATGACTTAATATTAAAAACTCACACTACCACAAAATACATAGTTTCATGCATACGGTGACATTCAACATTCAAGTGCCAGTGTTTTTGTACTGTCTTTTGGTCAAGTTTCTTTAAAAAAGAAAAAGAAAGAGGAAGAGAGAGAGGAAGAAAGAAAAGAAAAAAGAAAGAAAAGAAAAAGGGAAAGGAAAGGAAAGAGGAAACAAAAATAAAAGAAAACATCAGGTCAATATCCCTGATTAATATTGATGCAAAAATCCTCAACAAAATGTTAGCAAATTAAATGCAGCAGTGCTTTATTCCTGGGATACAAGGCTGGTTCAACATGCACAAATCAATAAATATAGTACCAAAAGACAGTTTGAATATCCAAAGCAATTTCAAGTAAACAAACAAACAACATAAAAAAAGCCAGAGGCATCACATTACCTGACTTCAAACTATATTAGAAGGCTGCAGTAATCAAAACAGCATAGTAATGGTGCTAGCCCCTGGTAATCACTCCTCTATGTTCTGTCTTTTTGAATTTGACTACTCTAAGCATATTAGGCAGTTCTGCATGTCTTAACATAAATGCCATAAACTAGGTGGCTTAAACAACATAAATTTGGTGATTTTTTTTTTTAACACTCCCAGAGGATAGAAGTCTAAAATCAGGGTTGCAGCATGATTAGGTTCTGGTGAGGGCTCTCTTCTTTGGTTATATACGGCTGCCTTCTCTCTGTGTGCTCACATGGTCTTTCCTCGATGCATGCACATGGAAAGAAAGAGAGCAAGTTCTGTTGTATTTCCTCTTACAGGTGGACAAATCCTATCAAATTAGGATTCATACCCCTATAACCTCATTTAGCCTTAATTACCTCCTAAAAACCCTATCTTCAAATATTGTCACATTAGGGGTTAGGGCTTCAACATAAGAATTGTGGGGGAATACAATTCAGTTCATTTTGCTGGGTATCTGATAAACATGGAATTATCAATATTTGTCCTTTTGTGATGGATTTATTTTGGTTAACACAATTTCATCAAGTTTCATCAATATCAGATAGTAGAATTTTCTTCTTTTATACCTGAATAATCGTTTGTGTGTGTGTTGTGTGTCAGTGTGTGTCTGTGTGTGTGTCCAGCACATTTTGTTTATCCATTCATTTCATGGATCCTTTGGTTGCTTCTACCTTTTGACTCTTATGAATAATGCTGCCATGAACAAGGGAACACAAATAAATATTTGAGTCCCTGCTTTCAATTCTTTTTTTTTCTTTTTTTTTATTATTATTATACTTTAGGTTTTATGGTACATGTGCGCAATGTGCAGGTTAGCTACGTATGTATACATGTGCCACGCTGGTGCGCTGCACCCACTAACTCGTCATCTAGCATTAGATATGTCTCCCAATGCTATACCTCCCCCTCCCCCCACCACACAACAGTCCCCGAAGTGTGATGTTCCCCTTCCTGTGTCCATGTGTTCTCATTATTCAATTCCGACCTATCAGTGAGAATATGCGGTGTTTGGTTTTTTGTTCTTGCGATAGTTTACTGAGAATGATGATTTCCAATTTCATCCATGTCCCTACAAAGGACATGAACTCATCATTTTTTATGGCTGCATAGTATTCCATGGTGTATATGTGCCACATTTTCTTAATCCCATCTATCATTGTTGGACATTTGGGTTGGTTCCAAGTCTTTGCTATTGTGAATAATGCGGCAATAAACATACGTGTGCATGTGTCTTTATAGCAGCATGATTTATAGTCCTTTGGGTATATACCCAGTAATGGGATGGCTGCGTCAAATGGTATTTCTAGTTCTAGATCCCTGAGGAATCGCCACACTGACTTCCACAATGGTTGAACTAGTTTACAATCCCACCAACAGTGTCAAAGTGTTCCTATTTCTCCACATCCTCTCCAGCACCTGTTGATTCCTGATTTTTTAATGATTGCCATTCTAACTGCTGTGAGATGGTATCTCATTGTGGTTTTGATTTGCATTTCTCTGATGGCCAGTGATGGTGAGCATTTTTTCATGTGTTTTTTGGATACATAAATGTCTTCTTTTTAGAAGTGTCTGCTCATGTCCTTCGCCCACTTTTTGATGGGGTTGTTTGTTTTTTTCTTGTAAATTTGTTTGAGTTCATCGTAGATTCTGGATATTAGCCCTTTGTCAGATGAGTAGGTTGCGAAAATTTTCTCCCATTTTGTATGTTGCCTGTTCACTCTGATGGTCATTTCTTTACTATGCAGAAGCTCTTGTGTTTAATTATATCCCATTTGTCAATTTTGGCTTTTGTTGCCATTGCTTTTGGTGTTTTAGACATGAAGTCCTTGCCCATGCCTATGTCCTGAATGGTAATGCCTACGTTTTCTTCTAGGGTTTTTATGGTTTTAGGTCTAACGTTTAAGTCTTTAATCCATCTTGAATTGATTTTTTTATAAGGTGTAAGGAAGGGATTCAGTTTCAGCTTTCTACATATTGTTAGCCAGTTTTCCCAGCACCATTTATTAAATAGAGAATCCTTTCCCCATTGCTTGTTTTTCTGAGGTTTGTCAAAGAACAGATAGTTGTAGATATGCGGCATTATTTCTGAGGGCTCTGTTCTGTTCCATTGATCTATATCTCTGTTTTGGTACCAGTACCATGCTGTTTTGGTTACTGTAGCCTTGTAGTATAGTTTGAAGTCAGGTAGTGTGATGCCTCCAGCTTTGTTCTTTTGGCTTAGGATTGACTTGGTGATGCGGGCCCTTTTTTGCTTCCATATGAACTTTGAAGTAGTTTTTTCCAATTCTGTGAAGAAAGTCATTGGTAGCTTGATGGGGATGGCATTGAATCTGTAAATTACCTTGGGCAGTATGGCCATTTTCACAATATTGATTCTTCCTACCCATGAGCACGGAATGTTCTCATTTGTTTGTATCCTCTTTTATTTCCTTGAGCAGTGGTTTGTAGTTCTCCTTGAAGAGGTCCTTCACATCCCTTGTAAGTTGGATTCCTAGGTATTTTATTCTCTTTGAAGCAATTGTGAATGGGAGTTCACTCATGATTTGGCTTTCTGTTTGTCTGTTACTGGTGTATAAGAATGCTTGTGATTTTTGTACATTGATTTTGTATCCTGAGACTTTGCTGAAGTTGCTTATCAGCTTAAGGAGATTTGGGTCTGAGACGATGGGGTGTTCTAGATATACAATCATGTATTCTGCAAACAGGGACAATTTGACTTCCTCTTTTCCTAATTGAATACCCTTTATTTCCTTCTCCTGCCTAATTTCCCTGGCCAGAACTTCCAACACTATGTTGAATAGGAGTGGTGAGAGAGGGCATCCCTGTCTTGTGCCAGTTTTCAAAGGGAATGCTTCCAGTTTTTGCCCATTGAGTATGATATTGGCTGTGGGTTTGTCATAGATATCTCTTATTATTTTGAGATATGTCCCGTCAATACCTAATTTATTGAGAGTTTTTCGCATGAAGCATTGTTCAATTTTGTCAAAGGCTTTTTCTGCATCTATTGAGATAATCATGTGGTTTTTGTCTTAGGTTCTGTTTATATGCTGGATTACATTTATTGCTTTGCGTATATTGAACCAGCCTTGCATCCGAGGGATGAAGCCCACTTGATCATGGTGGATAAGCTTTTTGATGTGCTGCTGGATTCGGTTTGCCAGTATTTTATTCAGGATTTTTGCATCAATGTTCATCAAGGATATTGGTCTACAATTCTCTTTTTTGGTTGTGTCTCTGCCCGGCTTTGGTATCAGGATGATGCTGGCCTCATAAAATGAGTTAAGGAGGATTCCCTCTTTTTCTATTGATTGGAATAGTTTCAGAAGGAATGGTACCAGTTCCTCCTTGTACCTCTGGTAGAATTCGGCTGTGAATCCATCTAGTCCTGGAATTTTTTTGGTTGGTAAGCTATTGATTATTGCCACAATTTCAGCTCCTGTCATTGGTCTATTCAGAGATTCAACTTCTTCCTGGTTTAGTCTTGGGAGAGTGTATGTGTTCAGGAATTTATCCATTTCTGCTAGATTTTCTAGCTTATTTGCGTAGAGGTGTTTGTAGTATTCTCTGATGGTAGTTTGTATTTCTGTGGGATCCATGGTGATATCCCCTTTATCATTTTTTATTGCATCTATTTGATTCTTCTCTCTTTTTTTCTTTATTAATCTTGCTAGCGGTCTATCAATTTTGTTGATCCTTTCAAAAAACCAGCTCCTGGATTCATTAATTTTTTGAAGGGTTTTTTGTGTCTCTATTTCCTTCAGTTCTGCTCTGATTTTAGTTATTTCTTGCCTTCTGCTAGCTTTTGAATGTGTTTGCTCTTGCTTTTCTAGTTCTTTTAATTGTGATGTTAGGGTGTCAATTTTCGATGTTTCCTGCTTTCTCTTGTGGGCATTCAGTGCTATAAATTTCCCTCTACACACTGCTTTGAATGCATCCCAGAGAGTCTGGTATGTTGTGTCTTGGTTCTCGTTGGTTTCAAAGAACATCTTTATTTCTGCCTTCATTTCGTTATGTACCCAGTAGTCATTCAGGAGCAGGTTGTTCAGTTTCCATGTAGTTGAGCGGTTTTGAGTGAGATTCTTAATTCTGAGTTCTAGCTTGATTGCACTGTGATCTGAGAGATAGTTTGTTATAATTTCTGTTCTTTTACATTTACTGAGAAGAGCTTTACTTCCAAGTATGTGGTCAATTTTAGAATAGGTGTGGTGTGGTGCTGAAAAAAAATGTATATTTTGTTGATTTGGGGTGGAGAGTTCTGTAGATGTCTATTAGGTCCACTTGGTGCACAGCTGAGTCCAATTCCTGGGTATCCTTGTTTACTTTCTGTCTCGTTGATCTGTCTAATGTTGACAGTGGGGTGTTAAAGTCTCCCATTATTAATGTGTGGGAGTCTAAGTCTCTTTGTAGGTCGCTCTGGACTTGCTTTATGAATCTGGGTGCTCCTGTATTGGGTGCATATATATATAGGATAGTTAGCTCTTCTTGTTGAATTGATCCCTTTACCATTATGTAATGGCCTTCTTTATCTCTTTTGACCTTTGTTGGTTTAAAGTCTGTTTTATCAGAGACTAGGATTGCAACCCCTGACTTTTTTTGTTTTCCATTGGCTTGGTAGATCTTCCTACATCCTTTTATTTTGAGCCTATGTGTGTCTCTGCATGTGAGATGGGTTTCCTGAATACAGCACACTGATGGGTCTTGACTCTTTATCCAGTTTGCCAGTCTGTCTTTTAATTGGAGCATTTAGTCCATTTACATTTAAGGTTAATATTGTTATGTGTGAATTTGATCCTGTCATTATGATGTTAGCTGGTTATTTTGCTCGTTAGTTGATGCAGTGTCTTCCTAGTCTCGATGGTCTTTACATTTTGGCATGATTTTGCAGTGGCTGGTACCGGTTGTGCCTTTCCATGTTTAGCGCTTCCTTCAGGAGCTCTTTTAGGGCAGGCTTGGTGGTGACAAAATCTCTCAGCATTTGCTTGTCTGTAAAGTATTTTATTTCTCCTTCACTTATGAAGCTTAGTTTGGCTGGATATGAAATTCTGGGTGGAAAATTCTTCTCTTTAAGAATGTTGAATATTGGCCTCCAATCTCTTCTGGCTTGTAGGGTTTCTGCCGAGAGATCCGCTGTTAGTCTGATGGGCTTCCCTTTGAGGGTAACCCGACCTTTCTCTCTGGCTTTCGTTAACATTTTCTCCTTCATTTCAAGTTTGGCGAATCTGACAATTATGTGTCTTGGAGTTGCACTTCTCAAGGAGTATCTTTGTGGCGTTCTCTGTATTTCCTGTATCTAAATGTTGGCCTGCCTTGCTAGATTGGGGAAGTTCTCCTGGATAATATCCTGCAGAGTGTTTTCCAACTTGGTTCCATTCTCCCCGTCACTTTCAGTTACACCAATCAGACGTAGATTTTGTCTTTTCACATAGTCCCACATTTCTTGGAGGCTTTGCTCATTTCTTTTTATTCTTTTTTCTCTAAACTTCCCTTCTCGCTTCATTTCATTCATTTCATCTTCCATGGCTGATACCCTTTCTTCCATTTGATCGCATCGGCTCCTGAGGCTTCTGCATTCTTCACGTAGTTCTCGAGCCTTGATTTTCAGCTCCATCAGCTCCTTTAAGCACTTCTCTGTATTGGTTATTCTAGTTATACATTCTTCTAAATTTTTTTCAAAGTTTTTCAACTTCTTTGCCTTTGGTTTGAATATCCTCCCGTAGCTCGGAGTAATTTGATCGTCTGAAGCCTTCTTCTCTCAGCTCGTCAAAGTCATTCTCTGTCCAGCTTTGTTCCGTTGCTGGTGAGGAACTGCGTTCCTTTGGAGGAGGAGAGGTACTCTGCTTTTTAGAGTTTCCAGTTTTTCTGCTCTGCTTTTTCTCCATCTTTGTGTTTTTATCTACTTTTGGTCTTTGATGATGGTGATGTACAGATGGGTTTTTGGTGTGGATGTCCTTTCTGTTTGTTAGTTTTCCTTCTAACAGACAGGACCCTCGGCTGCAGGTCTGTTGGAGTACCCGGCTGGCTGTGTGAGGTGTCAGTCTGCCCCTGCTGGGAGGTGCCTCCCAGTTAGGCTGCTCGGGGCTCAGGGTTCAGGGACCCACTTGAGGAGGCAGTCTACCCGTTCTCAAATCTGCAGCTGTGTGCTGGGAGAACCACTACTCTCCTCAAAGCTGCGCCCACTGTCTGGCACTCCCTAGTGAGATGAACATGGTACCTGAGATGGAAATGCAGAAATCACCCATCTTCTGCATCACTCGCGCTGGGAGCTGTAGACCGGAGCTGTTCCTATTCCACCATCTTGGCTCCTCCCCCACTTTCAATTCTTTAGGGCATACCCACAGAATTAGAATTCTTGGATCATATGGTGATTTTGTGTTTATTTATTTATTTTTTAAACAATCACCACAATATTTTCCTCAGTGGCTGCTTTACCTTACATTCCAACCAAGAATGCACAACAGTTTCAGTTTCTTCACATCCTTACCAACATTTGTTATTTTTTTTCTTTTTTTTCTTTGTAATTGCCATCTTAAAGGATGTAAAGTGGTACTAATTGTGGCTGTGATTTGCATTTCTCTGATGGCTAATTATTTAGAGCATGTTTTCACGTACTTGTTGGTTATTTGTGTATCTTCTTTGGAGAAATGTTTATTCAGCTCCTCTCCCCATTTTTAAATTGTGTTGTTTGTTTTTTGTTGTTGTTTTTTCAGTTGTGGGATTTTAAAACACATATTCTAGATAATAATCTATCATTTCCTCTTCTCTGAATGTTTGTTCCTCCCACCCACCAAATTCAGATGTTGAAATTCTTTTTTTTTTATTTAAGTTTTAGTGTACTTGTGCACAGCATGCAGGTTTGATACATATGTATACATGTGTGATGTTGGTGTGCTGCATCCATTAACTCTTCATTTAACATTAGGTATGTCTCCTAATGCTATCCCTACCCCCTCCCCCAAACCCACAACAGGCCCCAGTGTGTGATGTTCCCTTTCCTGTGTCCATGTGTTCTTATTGTTCAATTCCCACCTATGAGTGAGAACACGTGGTGTTAGGTTTTTTGTCCTTGCGATAGTTTGCTGAGAATGATGGTTTCCAGCTTCATCCACGTCCCTACAAATGACATGAGCTCATCCTTTTTTCTGGCTGCATAGTATTCCATGGTGTGTATGTGCCACATTTTCTTAATCCAGTCTGTCTTTGCTGGACATTTGGGTTGGTTCCAAGTCTTTGCTATTGTGAATAGTGCCGCAATAAACATACGTGTGCATGTGTCTTTATAGCAGCATGATTTATAATCCTTTGGGTATATATCCAGTAATGGGATGGCTGGGTCAAATGATATTTCTAGTTCTAGATCCCCGAGGAATCACCACACTGACTTCCACAATGGTTGAACTAGTTTACAGTCCCACCAACAGTGTAAAAGTGTTCCCATTTCTCCACGTCCTCTCCAACACCTGTTGTTTCCTTTTTAACGATCACCATTCTAACTTGTGTGAGATGGTATCTCACTGTGGTTTTGATTTGCATTTCTATGATGGCCAGTGATGATGAGCATTTTTTCATGTGTCTTTTGGCTGCATAAATGTCTTCTTTTGAGAAGTGTCTGCTCATATACTTTGCCCTCTTTTTGATGTGGTTGGTTTTTTTTTCTTGTACATTTGTTTGAGTTCATTGTAGATTATGGATATTAGCCGTTTGTCAGATGAGTAGATAGCAAAAATTTTCTCTCATTCTGTAGGTTGCCTGTTCACTCTGATGGTAGTTTGTTTTGCTGTGCAGAAGCTCTTTAGTTTAATTAGATCCCATTTGTCAATTTTGGCTTTTGTTGCCATTGCTTTTGCTGTTTTTGACATGAAGTCCTTGCCTATGCCTATGTCCTGAATGGCATTGCCTTGGTTTTTGTATAGGGATTTTATGGTTTGGGGTCTAACATTTAAGTCTTTAATCCATCTTGAATTAATTTTTGTATAAGATGTAAGGAAGGGATCCAGTTTCAGCTTTCTACATATGGCTAGCCAGTTTTCCCAGCACCGTTTATTAAATAGGGAATGCTTTCCCCATTTCTTGTTTTTGTCAGGTTTGTCAAAGATCAGATAGTTGTTGATATGCGACATTATTTCTGAGGGCTCTGTTCTGTTCCATTGGTCTATATCTCTGTTTTGGTACTAGTACCATACTGTTTTGGTTACTGTAGCCTTGTAGTATAGGTTGAAGTCAGGTAGCGTGATGCCTCCAGCTTTGTTCTTCTGGCTTGGGATTGACTTGGCAATGCGGGCTATTTTTTTCATTCCACATGAACTTCAAAGTAGTTTTTTCCCATTCTGTGAAGAATGTCATTGGTAGCTTGATGGGGATGGCATTGAATCTGTAAATTACCTTGGGCAGTATGGCCATTTTCATGATATTGATTCTTCCTACCCATGAGCATGGAATATTCTTCCGTTTGTTTGTATCCTCTTTTATTTCATTGAGCAGTGGTTTGTAGTTCTCCTTGAAGAGGTCCTTCACGTCCCTTGTAAGTTGGATTCCTAGGTATTTTATTCTCTTTGAAGCAATTGCGAATGGGAGTTCACTCATGATTTGGCTCTCTGTCTGTCTATTATTGGTGTATGAGAATGCTTGTGATTTTTGCACCTTGATTTTGTATCCTGAGACATTGCTGAAGTTGCCTATCAGCTTAAGGAGATTTTGCACTGAGACAATGGGGTTTTCTAGTTATACAATCATGTCGTCTGCAAACAGGGACAGTTTGACTTCCTCTTTTCCTAATTGAATACCCTTGATTTCCTTCTCCTGCCTGATTGACCTGGCCAGAACTTCCAACACTATGTTGAGTAGGAGTAGTGAGAGCGGGCATCCCTGTCTTGTGCCAGTTTTCAAAGGGAATTCTTCCAGTTTTTGTCCATTCATTATGATATTGGCTGTGGGTTTGTCATAAATAGCTCTTATTGTTTTGAGATGCGTCCCACCATTACCTAATTTATTGAAATTTTTTAGCATGAAGGAGTGTTGTATTTTGTCAAAGGCCTTTTTTGCATCTATTGTGATAATCACGTGGTTTTTATCGTTGATTCTGTTTATATGCTGGATTACGTTTATTGATTTGCGTATGTTGAACCAGCCTTGTATCCCAGGGATGAAGCCTACTACATCATGGTGGATAAGCTTTTTGATGTGCTGCTGGATTCAGTTTGCCAGTATTTTATTGAGGATTTTTGCATCAATGTTCATCAGGGATATTGGTCTAAAATTCTCTTTTTTTGTTTTGTCTCTGCCAAGCTTTGGTATCAGGATGATGCTGGCCTCATAAAATGAGTTAGGGAGGAGTCCCTCCTTTTCTATTGATTGGAATAGTTTCAGAATGAATGCTACCAGCTCCTCCTTTTACCTCTGGCAGAATTCGGCTGCGAATCCATCTGGTCCTGGACTTTTTTTGGTTAGTAAGCTTTTAATTATTGCCTCAGTGTCAGAGCCTGTTATTGGTATGTTCAGAGATTCAGTTTCTTCCTTGTTTAGTTTTGGGAGGGTGTATGTGTTGAAGAATTTATCCATTTCTTCCAGATTTTCTAGTTTGTTTGCATAGAGGTGTTTATAGTATTCTCTGCTGGTAGTTTGTATTTCTGTGGGATCGGTGGTAATATCCCATTTATCATTTTTTATTGCGTGTATTTGATTCTTCTCTCTTCTTCTTTATTAGTCTTGCTAGCAGTCTATCAGTTTTGTTTATCTTTTCAAAAACCGAGCCTGGATTCATTGATTTTCTGAAGGGTTTTTTGTGTCTCTATTTCCTTCAGTTGTGCTCTGATCTTAGTTATTTTTTTTCATCTGCTAGCTTTTGTATGTGTTTGGTCTTGCTTCTCTAGTTCTTTTAATTGTGATGTTAGGGTGTCAATTTTAGATCTTTCCTGCTTTCTCTTGTGGGCATTTAGTGCTATAAATTTCCCTCCACACACTGCTTTGAATGCGTCCCCCAGATTCTGGTATGTTGTGTCTTTGTTCTCGTTGGTTTCAAACAACGTCTTTATTTCTGCCTTCATTTTGTTATGTACCCAGTAGTCATTCAGGAGCAGGTTGTTCAGTTTCCATGTAGTTGAGTGGTTTTGAGTGAGTTTCTTAATCCTAAGTTCCAGTTTGATTGCACTGTGGTCTGAGACATAGTTTGTTATAATTTCTGTACTTTTACATTTGCTGAGGAGGGCTTTACTTCCAACTGTGTGGTCAATTTTGGAATAGGTGTGATGTGGTGCTGAGAGGAATATATATTCTGTTGATTTGGGGTGGAGAGTTCTGTAGATGTCTGTTAGGTCTGCTTGATGCAGAGTTGAGTTCAATTCCTGGATATCCTTCTTAACTTTCTGTCTCGTTGATCTGTCTAATGTTGACAGTGGGGTGTTAAAGTCTCCCATTGTTGTTGTGTGGGAGTCTAAGTCTCTTTGTAGGTCTCTAAGGACTTGCTTTATGGATCCGGGTGCTCCTGTATTGGGTGCATATATATATAGGATAGTTAGCTCTTCTTGTTAAATTGATCCCTTTACCATTATGTAATGGCCTTCTTTGTCTCTTTTGACCTTTTTTGGTTTAAAGTCTTTTATCAGAGACTAGGATTGCAATTCCTGCCTTTTTTTTGTTTTCTATTGCTTGGTAGATCTTCCTCCATCCCTTTATTTTGAGCCTATGTGTCTCTGCACGTGAGATTTGTTTCCTGAATACAGCACACTGATGAGCCCCAGAAGGTTTGGCATTGAAACGGATGCAGTGGTTCATGGCCATGGGTGTTCACATCCAAAGGCTTGCCATACTCTTCTGGTGGCTTTTGCTTTTGTTGGCTGCTGTACCTGGACTTAGGAGGGCTATCTTTCCTGTGAGATGGGTAATGTTCCCGTTTGCTGGCCTATCCCAGAGTACGTGCGTGGCCACATCTACTTTCAGTCGTGGCACTGGCTGCTCAGTTGAGGCAGTTGCCAGCAGCCACGCCCATAACTATTTTGCCAGCAGATAATGCCTATTAGCTGGAGTACTTTTACAGGTGGGCCATTACTGGTGCACACTTTTCCACAGAAATTCCTCACTGACATGAACTCCCTGGCTTGCACTCACCCTCAGCCTCCTTCTGCTTCTTCACCAACTTTGATGTGCATGATGACTTCACTGCCCACTTGTTGCTGGTGTGTGCATGTGGGAATAACTTCTGCCTCGCTGCCACCCCACTTTTGCCAATATGCTCCACCAGAGTGTGTTTTTTCAGTGTGCTGGATACACCTCAGTTCCCCCAGCACAGCAGGTACTTAATCTTGAGGGGTCAGAGAATAAAAGCCACAGGCCTGGTCCCAACACCACAGGGTTAGAGCATGCACCCCAGGAGTGTTTAGTTGAGGTTTGGCAACCTGACATCATGCAGAAATGAAGCCAGTTGACAAAATGTGACTTATACCACAGTCAAACACTCAAGGTCATCAAAGTATATAAAAGTAGAAAGCCCCATTTAAAGGAAAACTACAAACATTTAAGGAACATCAGCCCACACAGATGAGAAAGAACCGGTGCAAGGACTTTAGAAACTCTAAAATTCAGAGTGCCTTCTTACCTCGAAACAAGAAGACTAGGTCCTGAGCAATGGTTGTTAGCCAAACTGAAATTGTTGAAACGACAGACTTAGAATACAGTATCTGAATGGCAACTGAGATCACCAAGATTCAGGAAAAAGTTGAAACTCAATCTAAGATATCTAAGGAATCCAGTGAAATAATACAAGAGGTGAAAAATGAAATAACCATTTTAAGAAAGAACCAAACTAATCTTCTAGAGCTGAGCAACTTACTATAAGAATTTTATGACACAAATGAGAGTATTAACAGCAGAAAGGACCAAGCTGAAAAAAGAAACTTAGAGCTGGAAGGCCAGTTCTTCAAATCCACTCAGACAAAAATGAAGAAGAAAAAATTTTAAAAAATGAACAAAACCTCTGAGAAATATGGGATTATGTAAAGAGTTTAAAATTATTGGCATCCCAGAAGAAGAGGGAGAGAGAGCAGGCAATTTGGAGAACATATTTGAAGACATTGTCCATGAAAATTTTCCTATGCTTCCTAGAGAAGTTGACGTGCAAATTCAGGAAATTTGGAAAACTCCTATGAGATAATACACAAGACAACCATCCCCAAGACATAGTTCAGATCTCCAAGGTCAACACAAAAGAAAAAATCATTAAAGGCAGTTAGAGAGAAAAGGTAGGTCTGGTACAAAGGGAACCCCACTGGGCTAACTGTCATCCTTTAAGCAGTAACCTGAGAAGTGAGAAGACATTGAGGGCTGTATTAGTCCATTTCACACTGCTGATGAAGACATACCTGAGACTGGGCAATTTACAAAATAAAATTGCTTATTGGACTTAGAGTTCTATGTGGCTAGGGAGGTTTTACAATCATTGCAGAAGATGAAAGGCAAATCTCACATGGCGGCAGACAAGAGAGCTTGTGTGAGGAAACTCCGCTTTATAAAACCATCAGATCTCTTGAGACATATTCACAATCACAGGATTAGCATGGGAAAAACCTGATACATGATTCAATTACCTCCCACTGGCTTTTGCTCTCAACACATGGGAATTATGGGAGTTACAATTCAAGATGAGATTTGCGTGGGGGCACAGCCAAACCATATTATTCCACCCCCAGTTTCTCCCATATCTCGTGCCCTCACATTTCAAAACCAATTATGCCTTCCCAACAGTCCCCCAAAGTCTTAACTCATTTCAGCATTAACTCAGAAGTCCACAGTCAAAAGTATCATCTCAAATAAGGCAAGTCCCTTTAGCCTATGAGCCTGTAGAATCAAAAGCAAGTTAGTTACTTCCTAGATACAATGGGCTTACAGGCACTGGGTAAATACCTCCCTTCCAAATGGGAGAAATTGGCCAAAACAAAGTGGCTGCAGGCCCCACACAAGTCTGAAATGCAGCTTACAAGACAAATCTTTAAGCTCCAAAATGATCTTCTTTGACTCATATCTCACATCCAGATCACACTGATGCAAGAGGTGGGTCCTCATGGGTCTTGGGCAGCTCCACCCCTATGGCTTTGCAGGGTACAATCTCCTGGCTGCTTTCAGGAGCTGGCATGGGTGACTGTGGCTTTTCCAGGTGCATGGTGCAAGCTTTCAGTGGATCTACCATTCTGGGGTCTGGAGGACAGTGGCCCACTTCCCACAGATTTACTAGCTGGTGCCCCAGTAGAGACTATGTGCGGGATCCAACCCATTTCCTTTCCACACTGCTCTAGCAGAGGTTCTCCATGAGGGCCCCTCCCCTGCAGCAAACTTCTGCCTGGGCATTCAGGCATTTCCATACATCCTCTGAAACCTAGGAAGAGGTTCCTAACTTCAGTTCTGTGCACCTGCAGGCTCAACACCACATGGAAGGCTTGGGGCTTACACACTCTGAAGCCATGGCCTGAGCTGTACCGTGGCCCCTTTTAGTCAGGGTTGGAGCAGCTGGGATGCAGAGCACCACGTCTCTGTACTGCACACAGCAGAGGGACCCTCAGCCCAGCCCATGAAACCATTTTTTTTCGTCTAGGTCTCTGGGCCTGTTATGGGAGGGGCTGCCACAAAAGACTCTGATATGCCCTGGAGACATTTTCCCCATTGTCTTGGTGATTAACATTCGGCTTCTTGTTATTTATGCAAAATTCTGCAGCAGGCTTGAATTTTTCCTCAGAAAATGGGATTTTCTTTTCTATTGAATTGTCAGGCTGCAAATTTTCTCAATTTATATGCTCTGTTTTTAACCTTTAACTTTTAACACCGCGTAAGTCACCTCTTGAATGCTTTTCTGCTAAGAAATTTGTTCTGCCAGATACCCTAAGTCATTTCTCTCAAGTTCAAAGTTCCACATATCTCTAGTGCTTTGGGAACATGCCACCAGTCTCTTTGCTAAAACGTAATGAGTTTCACCTTTGCTCCTATTCCCAAAAAGTTCCTCATCTCTATCTGATACCACCTTAGACTGGATTTCATTGTCCATATTTTTATCAGCATCTTAATCCAACCCATTCAACAAGTCTCTAGGATGTTCCAAACTTTCGTACATTTTCTTGTCTTCTTCTGAGCCCACAAAACTATTCCAACCTCTGCCTGTTACTCAGTTCCAAAGTCACTTCCACATTTTCAGTTATCTTTTCAGCAGCACCCCACTCTACTGGTAACAATTTACTTTATTAGTCCATTTTCATGCTGTTGATAAAGACATACCTGAAACTGAGCAATTTACAAAGGAATGAGGTTCATTGGACTTACAGTTCCACATGGCTGGAGAGGCCTCATAGTCATGGCAGAAGGTGAAAGGCATGTCTTACATGGCAGAAGACAAGAGAGCTTGTGTAAGGAGATTCCTTTTTTTAAAACCATCAGGTCTCATGAGACATATTCACTATTACTAGAAAAACATGGGAAAGACCTGCCCCTGTGATTCAATTACCTCCCACTGGGCCTTTCCCACAACACTTGAGAATTGTGGGATTTACAATTCAAGATGAGATTTGGGTGGAGGCACAGCCAAACCATATCAGGGGCCTGTGTTGGGCATCCTTAAAGGAAAGAAATTTCAACTAAGAATTTTGTGTCTAGCCAAACTAAAATGTATAAATGAAGGACAAATAAATTTTTTTTCAGACAAGCAAGGACTAAGGGAATTTGTTATCTCCAGACTTGCCTTACAAGAGGTCCTTAAGGAAGTGCTAAACACAGAAACGGAAGACCATTACCAGCAACCACAAAAAAAAATACTTAAATACATATCCCACTGACACTATAAAGCAACTCTACAAGCAGGTCTACATAACATCAGCTAACAACATGATGACAGGATCAAATTCTCACATATCGGCTGGGCACAGTGGCTCACACTTTTGGAGGCTGAGGTGGGCAGATCATCTGAGGTTAGGAGTTGAAGACCAGCCTGGCCATCATGGCGAAACCCCATCTCTACTAAAAATACAAAAATTAGCTGGACGTCATGGCAGGTGCCCATAATGCTGTCTACTTGGGAAGCTGAGGCAGAGGAATCACTTGAACCCAGGAGGTGGAGGTTGCAGTGAGTTAATGCCCTGCACTCCAGCCTGGGTGACAGACCGAGACTGTCTCAAAAAACGAACAAACAATGAGAACACTTGGACACAGGGTGGGGAACATCACACACTGAGGCCTGTCGTGGGGTGGGGGGAGGGGGAAGGATAGCATTAGGAGATACACCTAATGTAAATGACGAATTAATGGGTGCAGCACACCAACATGACACCTGTATACATATGTAACAAACTTGCCCATTGTGCACGTGTTACCCTAGAACTTAAAGTATAATAATAATAATAATAATAAAGGCTGGGCACAGTGGCTCACACCTGTAATCCCAGCACTTTGGGAGGCCAAGGCTGGTAGATCACAAGGTTAGGAGTTGAAGACCAGCCTGGCCAATATGGTGAAGCCCCGTCTCTACTGAAAATACAAAAATTAGCCAGGCGTGGTGGCACACACCTGTAGTTCCAGCTACTCGGGAGGCTGAGGCAGAAGAATCCCATGAACCCGGGGGTCAGAGGTTGCAGTGACCTGATATGGCACCACTGCACTCCAGCCTGGACAACAGAGCGAGACTTTGTTTCAAAATGAAACAAGAAAACACAAATTATCACATATCAATATTAACCTTGAATATAAACAAGCTAATTGGCCCCACTTAAAAGGCAAAGAGTGGCAAGTTGGATAAGGAAGCATGACCTAACTATATGCTGTCTTTAAGATAACAATCACATATGTAATGACACACATAGGCTCAAATAAAGGGATGGAAAAACATCTATCAAGCAAATAGAAAACAAAAAAGAGCAAGGTTGCTATTCTTATTTCAGACAAAACATAAATTTTAACAATAATGATCAAAAAGGACAAAGAAGAGTATTGCATAATGATTAAGGGTTCAATTCAATAAGAAGACATAAGTACCCCAAATATATATGTAGCCAATCCTGGAGCTCCCATTTCATAAAAGAAGTTCTAAGAGACCTACAAAGAGACTAAGATAATCACACAGTAATAGTGGAAGATTTCAACATCCCGATAACAGTGTTAGATTGGACCCAAAATTGCCACTCAACCAAATGGACCTAATGGACATCTACAGAACACTCAACCAAACAACAGCAGGATATACATCTTTCTCATCTGCATTTGGCACATACTCTGAGATCAACCACATGCACAACCAGAAAGAATTGTCCAAGAAATCTTAAAAAACAAACAGTAATACCAACCACATTCTCAAACCACAGTGGAAAAAAAAAATCAAGAAATCTCTCAAAACCATACAATTACATGGAAACGAAACAACTTGCTCCTGAATAACTTTTGGATAAGCAATGAAATAAAGGCAGACATCAAGAAATTATATGAAACTAATGAAAACAAAAAAGCAACATACCTGAATCTCTGGAAAATAGGTAAAGCACTGTAAAGAGGAAGGTTTATAGTAATAAGCAGCTACATCAAAAAGTTAGAAAGACATAAAACTAACAACCTAACATCACACCTAGAGGAACTAGAAGAACAAGAGCAAACCAACTCCAAAACTAGTAGAAGAAAAGCAATAACCAAAGTTTGAGCTGAAATGAACAAAATTGATTGTAAAAAGCCAGAAAAAGAAATGAAACCAAAAGTTCCCATTTGAAACAATAAATAAGATTGATAGGCCACTATCTAAACTAATAAAGAAAAAAGAAGATTCAAATTAAAAAAAAGCAGAAATGACAAAGGTGACATAATGACCAACCCCACAGGAATAAAAATAAAATTCTTGCTCCCAACCAGGGCCTCCAGCCACTCCCACTTATATTCTACGGCCATTAGAATTTTGATTTCTCCCTGAGATGGAGTGCTTAGGGGAGGATTGGGCTGCTAACTTTGCTGTTTGGATGGCTCAGCTGTTCTAGCCTGTGGGCTTTGGAGAACCCAAGCCAACTGGAGAAGGAAGGGATTCCTCAGCACAGCACAGCTGCTTTACCAAAATGTGGTCAGACTCCTTCTTTAAATGGAACCCTGATTCATTTCTTCTGACTGGGTGGGACCTCCCAACTGGGGCCTCCAGCCACCCCCGACCATATTCTCTGGCCTGACAGATATTTGAATTATCCCTGGTATGGAGTTCCCAAGGGGAGGGATAGGCCACCATCTTTGCTGCTTGGGTGACCCAGCCATTCCAGCCTGTGAGCTTTCAAGAGCCCAAGCCGACTGGGGTAAAAGGGGTACCCCAGCACATCACAGCTTTTCTATAAAAGCGTGAACACATAGCTTCCTTAAATGGGTTGCTGATCTGTTTCTCCTCATTGAGAAGGACTTCAAAACCAGGGCCTCCAGCCACTCCCTTCAATGTTCTCTGGCTGACAAAGATATGAAATCTTTCTGGGACAGAGCTCCTAGTGGGAGTGGTGGGCTTCTATCTTTGATGTTTCAGTGACTTATCCATGCCAGCCTTCAGGCTGTAGAGAGCCCAAGTTGACTGGGGGTGGAAGTGATATCCCATCATAGCACAGCTGCTCAACAAAAGTGTGACTAGATTGCTTCTTTCACTTAGTCACTGATCTAGTTCCTACTGACTGGATGAGAACTCCAACTGGGCTCTTCAGCCACCTCCTACACGTTCATTTGGGCTGGCAACAGGTCAGTAAGGCCTTGGGACTAAGCTCTCAGAGGAAGGGCCAGGCTGCCACCTTGGCCATTTTGCAGTCTTCACTGGTGATACCTCTAGGTACTGGAAAATCTGAGGCAACTGTGGACTTGAGCAGACCCACAGCAAACTACAGCAGCCCTATGAAATGGGGGCAAGACTATTAAAAGAAAAACAACCCCCCAACCCTAAAGTTCCATCCAAAGGTCAGCAACCTCAAAGATCAAAGGTAGATAATCCTACAAAGATGAGAAGGAATCAGCAGAAACACTGAAAATTCAAAAAGCCAGTGTTCTCTTTTCTCCAAATGACAAAAACACCTTTACAGCAAGGGTTTGGACCTTGGCTGAGGCTGAGATGATGGAAATGACAGAAGTACACTTCAGAATGTAAATAAAAATGAACTTTACTGAGCTAAAGGAGCACATTGTAACCTAATGCAAATAAGCTACAAATCATAATGAAACAATGCAAAATTTGATAGCCCAAATAGCCAGAATAGAGAAGAACATAACTGGCCTAATAGAATTGAAAAACACAATACAAGAACTTCACAATGTAATACAAGTGTTAATAGCAGAATAGAACAAGAAGAGGAAAGAATTTCAGATCTTGAATATGATCCTTCTAAAATAAGACAGGCAGACAAGAATAGAGAAAAAAGAAGAGAAAGGAATGGAAAAAACCTCTGAGAACTACAGGATTATTTAAAAAGACCAAGCCTGCGACGTATTGGGGTACCTGAAAGAGATGTGGAGAATGGAACCAAGTTGGAAAACATATTTCAGGATATCATCCATGAGAACTTCCCCAACCTAGCTGGAGAGGCCAACATTTAAATTCAGAAAATGCAGAGAACCCCAGTAAGATACACCATGAGAAGATAATTCCCAAGACACATAATTATCAGATTCTTCAAGGTTGAAATGAAATAAAAAATGTTAAGGGCAGCCCGAGAAAAAGAACACGTCACATACAAAGCGAAGCCCATCAGACTAACAGGAGATTTCTCAGTAGAAACCCTACTAGGCAGAACTGATTGGTGGCCAATATTCAACATTCTTAAAGAAAGAAATTCAAGACCAGAATTTCATATTCAGTCAAACTGAACTTGAAAAGTGAAGGAGAAATAAGATCCTTTTCAGACAAGCAAATGCTGAGGGAATTCGTTACCACCAGACGTATCTTACAAGAGCTTATGAAGGAAGCACTAAATACGGAAAGGAAAAACTGTTACCAGCCACTCCAAAAACACACACACACAAACAAGTATTTAATGAAAAACTTAATAAAATAGACCACTAGCTAGACTAATAAAGAAGAAAAGAGAGAAGAATCAAATAAAGATACTCCAAAATTACTAGGGGAATAACACCACTGACTCCACAGAAATACAGACAAGCATCAGAGAATACTATAAATAACTCTATGGACATAAACTAGAAAACCTAGAAGAAATGGATACATTGCTGGACACACACACACTCCCGAGGATGAACCAGGAAGAAATTGATTCCCTGAATAGACCAAGAGTGAGTTCTGAAATTGAGGCAGTAACAATTAGCCTACAAACTAAAAAAATCCTAGGACCAAATGAATTCACAGCTGAATTCTACCACAGGTACAAAGAAGAGCTGGTACCATTTCTACTGAAACTATTCCAAAAAATTGAAATGGGTGGGACTGCTCCCCATCTCATTCTATGAGACCAGTGTTATCCTGATACCACAACCTGGCAGAGATATAACAAGAAAAGAAAACATCAGGCCAGTATGTTTGATGAATATTTATGCAAAAATCCTCAGTAAAACACTGGCAAGCCAAATTCAGCAACACATCAAAAAGGTATCCACTGTGATCAAGTTAGCTTCATCCCTGGGATGCAAGGTTGGTTCATCATAAACAAATAAAAAAAGTGATTCATTATGTAAACAAAACTAAAGACAAAAACCACATGATTATCTCAATAGATGCAGAAAATGCTTTCAGTAAAGTTCAATATTTCTTCATGTTAAAAACTCCCAATAAATATAAAGGAAGCTACCTCAAAATAATAAGAGCCACACATGACAAACTCACAGGCAATGTCATACTGAATGAGCAAAGGCTGGAATCATTTCCTTTGAAAACCAACACCAGACAAGGATTGCCTTTCTCACCACTCCTTCTCAACATACTATTGGAAGTTCTGGACAGGGCACTCAGGAAAGAGAAACAAATAAAGGGTATTCAAATTGGAAGAGAAAAAGTCAAACTATCCTAGTTTGCAGATGACATTATTTTATACGTAGAAAATCTAACAGTCTCAGCACAAATGCTTTTTAAGCTGAAAAGCAACTTCAGCAAACTCTCACAATACAAAATCAATGTGCAAAAATTGCTAGCATTTCTAGACACCAGCAACACTCAAGCAGATAGCCAAATTATGATTAAATTTCAATTCACAATTGCCACAAAAGAATAAAATAATCAAAAATATGGCTAACAACGCATGTGAAGGATCTATACAAGGAAAATTACAAACCACTGCTCAAAAAAATCACAGCTGACACAAACAAATCGAAAAACATTCCATGCTCATAAATTAAAAAAACAATATTGTTAAAATGGTTATACTGCCCAAAGCGATTTGTAAATTTGATGCTATTCCTATTAAAGTAATATTAACATTCATCACAGATCTAGAAACAAATGGCTGGATGCAGTGGCTCATGCCTGTAATCCCAGCACTCTGGGAGGCTAAGGGTGATGGATCCCCTGAGGTCAGGAGTTCGAGTCTAGCCTGACCAACATGGCAAAAACCCATCTCCACTAAAAATACAAAAATCAGCCAGGAGTTGTGGTGCATGCCTGTAATTCCAACTATGTGGGAGGCTAAGGCAAGAGAATCGCTTGAACCTGGGAGATGGAGGTTGCAGTGAGCCAAGATTGCACCACTGCACTCCAGCCTGGTCATCAGAGTGAAACTCCATCTCAAAAAAAAAAAAAAGAACCCAGAAAAAATATTTTAAAATGTAGGGGCGGAGGAGCCAAGATGGCCGAATAGGAACAGCTCTGGTCTACGACTCCCAGCGTGAGCGACGCAGAAGACAGGTGATTTCTGCATTTCTATCTGAGGTACCAGGTTCATCTCACTAGGGAGTGCCAGACAGTGGGCGCAGGTCAGTGGGTGTGCGCACCGTGCTCGAGCCGAAGAAGGGCAAGGCATTGCCTCACTCGGGAAGCACAGGGGGTCAGGGAGTTCCCTTTCCTAGTCAAAGAAAGGGGTGACAGACGGCACCTGGAAAATCGGATCACTCCCACCCAAATACTGCGCTTCTCCGACGGGCTTAAAAAATGGCGCACCAGGAGATTATATCCTGCACCTGGCTGAGAGGGTCCTATGCCCACGGAGTCTCGCTGGTTGCTAGCACAGCAGTCTGAATTCAAACTGCAAGGAGGCAGCGAGAATGGGGGAGGGGCGCCCGCCATTGCCCAGGCTTGCTTAGGTAAACAAAGTATCTGGGAAGCTCGAAGTGGGTGGAGCCCACCACAGCTCAAGGAGACCTGCCTGCCTCTGTAGGCTCCACCTCTGGGGGCAGGGCACAGACAAACAAAAAGACAGCAGTAACCACTGCAGACTTAAATGTACCTGTCTGACAGCTTTGAAGAGAGCAGTGGTTCTCCCAGCACGCAGCTAGAGATCTGAGAACGGGCAGACTGCCTCCTCAAGTGGGTCCCTGACCCCTGATCCCCGACCCCCGAGCAGCCTAACTGGGAGGCATCCCCCAACAGGGGCAGACCGACACCTCACACAGCTGGGTAATCCAACAGACCTGCAGCTGAGGGTCCTGTCTGTTAGAAGGAAAACTAACAAACAGAAAGGACATCCACACCAAAAACCCATCTGTACATCACCATCATCAAAGACCAAAAGTAGATAAAACCACAAAGATGGGGAAAAAGCAGAGCAGAAAAACTGGAAACTCTAAAAAGCAGAGTGCCTCTCCTCCTCCAAAGGAACGCAGTTCCTCACCAGCAACAGAACAAAGCTGAACGGAGAATGACTTTGACGAGCTGAGAGAAGAAGGCTTCAGACGATCAAATTACTCCGAGCTATGGGAGGATATTCAAACCAAAGGCAAAGAAGTTGAAAAACTTTGAAAAAAATTTAGAAGAATGTATAACTAGAATAACCAATACACAGAAGTGCTTAAAGGAGCTGATGGAGCTGAAAATCAAGGCTCGAGAACTACGTGAAGAATGCAGAAGCCACAGGAGCTGATGCGATCAAATGGAAGAAAGGGTATCAGCGATGGAAGACGAAATGAATGAAATGAAGCGAGAAGGGAAGTTTAGAGAAAAAAGAATAAAAAGAAACGAGCAAAACCTCCAAGAAATATGGGACTATGTGAAAAGACAAAATCTACATCTGATTGGTGTACCTGAAAGTGACAGGGAGAATGGAACAAAGTTGGAAAACACTCTGCAGGATATTATCCAGGAGAACTTCACCAATCTAGCAAGGCAGGCCAACATTCAGATTCAGGAAATACGGAGAACGCCACAAAGATACTCGTCAAGAAGAGCAACTCCAACACACATAATTGTGAGATTCACCAAAGTTGAAATGAAGGAAAAAAGGTTAAGGGCAGCCAGAGAGAAAGGTCGGGTTACCCACAAAGGGAGGCCCATCAGACTAACAGTGGATCTCTCGGCAGAAACTCTACAAGCCAGAAGAGAGTGGGGGCCAATATTCAACATTATTAAAGAAAAGAATTTTCCACCCAGAATTTCATATCCAGCCAAACTGAGCTTCATAAGTGAAGGAAAACTAAAATCCTTTACAGACAAGCAAATGCTGAGAAATTTTGTCACCAGCAGGCCTGCCCTAAAAGAGCTCCTAAAGGAAGCGCTAAACACGGAAAGGCACAACCGGTACCAGTCACTGCAAAATCATGCCAAAATGTAAAGACCATTGAGACTAGGAAGAGACTGCATCAACGAACGAGCAAAATAACCAACTAACATCATAATGACAGGATCAAATTCACACATAACAATATGAACTTTAAATGTAAATGGGCTAAATACTCCAATTAAAAGACACTGACTGGCAAATTGGATAAAGAGTCAAGACCCATCAGTGTGCTGTATTCAGAAAACCCATCTCACGTGCAGAGACACACATAGGCTCAAAATTAAAGGATGAAGGAAGATCTACCAAGCAAATGGAAAACAAAAAAAGGCAGGGGTTGCAATCCTAGTCTCTGATAAAACAGACTTAAAACCAACAAAGATCAAAAGAGACAAAGAAGGCCATTACATAATGGTAAAGGGATCAATTCAACAAGAAGATCTAACTATCCTAAATATATGTGCACCCAATACAGGAGCACCCAGACTCATAAAGCAAGTCCTGAGTGACCTACAAAGAGACTTAGACTCCCACACATTAATAATGGGAGACTTTAACACCCCATTGTCAACATTAGACAGATCAACAAGACAGAAAGTCAACAAGGATACCGAGGAATTGAACTCAGCTCTGCACCAAGCGGACCTAATACACATCTACAGAACTCTCCACCCCAAATCAACAGAATATACATTTTTTTCAGCACCACACCACACCTATTCCAAAATTGACCACATAGTTGGAAGTAAAGCCCTCCTCAGCAAATGTAAAAGAACAGAAATTATAACAAACTATCTCTCAGATCACACTGCAATCAAGTTTGTACTCAGGATTAAGAATCTCACTCAGAACTGCTCAACTACATGGAAACTGAACAACCTGCTGCTGAATGACTACTGGGTACATAATGAAATGAAGGCAGAAATAAAGATGTTCTTTGAAACCAAGGAGAACCAAGACACAACATACCAGAATCTCTGGGATGCATTCAAAGCAGTGTGTAGAGGGAAATTTATAGCGCTAAATGACCACAAGAGAAAGCAAGAAAGATCCAAAATTGACACCCTAACATCACAATTAAAAGAACTAGAAAAGCAAGAGCAAACACTTTCAAAAGCTAGCAGAAGGCAAGAAATAACTAAAATCAGAGCAGAAATGAAGGAAATAGAGACACAAAAAACCCTTCAAAAAATTAATGAATCCAGGAGCTGCAGTTTTGAAAGGATCAACAAAATTGATAGACCGCTAGCAAGACTAGTAAAGAAAAAAAGAGAGAAGAATCAAATAAACGCAATAAAAAATGATAAAGGGGATATCACCACTGATCCCACAGAAATACAAACTGCCATCAGAGAATACTACAAACACCTCTATGCATATAAACTAGAAAATCTAGAAGAAATGGATAAATTGCTCGACACATACACTCTCCTAAGACTAAACCAGGAAGAAGTTGAATCTCTGAATAGACCAATGACAGGAGCTGAAATTGTGGAAATAATCAATAGCTTACCAACCAAAATGAGTCCAGGACCAGATGGATTCACAGCCGAATTCTACCAGAGGTACAAGGAGGAACTGGTGCCATTCCTTCTAAAAATATTCCAATCAATAGAAAAAGAGGGAATCCTCCCTAACTCATTTTATGAGGCCAGCGTCATCCTGATACCAAACCCTGGCAGAGACACAATAAAAAAAGTGAATTTTAGATCAATATCCTTGATGAACATTGATGCAAAAATCCTCAATAAAATACTGTCCAACCGAAACCAGCAGCATATCAAAAAGCTTATCCACCATGATCAAGTGGGCTTCATCCCTGGGATGCAAGGCTGGTTCAATATACGCAAAGCAATAAATGTAATCGAGCATATAAACAGAACCAAAGACAAAAACCACATGATTAACTCAATAGATGCAGAAAAGGCCTTTGACAAAATTCAACAACACTTCATGCTAAAAACTCTCAAGAAATTAGGTATTGATGGGACGTATCTCAAAATGATAAGAGCTATATATGACAAACCCACAGCCAATATCATATTGAATGGGCAAAAATTGGAAGCATTCCCTTTGAAAACTGGCACAAGACAGGGATGCCGTCTCTCACCACTCCTATTCAACATAGTGTTGGAAGTTCTGGCCAGGACAATTAGACAGGAGAAGGAAATAAAGGGTATTCAGTTAGGAAAAGAGGAAGTCAAATTCTCCCTGTTTGCAGACGACATGATTGTATATCTAGAAAACCCCATTGTCTCAGCCCAAAATCTCCTTAAGTTGATAAGTAACTTCAGCAAAGTCTCAGGATACAAAATCAATGTACAAAAATCACAAGCACTCTTATACACTGACAACAGACAAACAGAGAGCCAAATCATGAGTGAACTCACATTCACAATTGCTTCAAAGAGAATAAAATACCTAGGAATCCAACTTACAAGGGACGTGAAGGACCGCTTCAAGTAGAACTACAAACCACTGCTCAAGGAAATAAAAGAGGATACAAACAAATGGAAGAACATTCCATGCTCATGGGTAGGAAAAATCAATATCGTGAAAATGGCCGTAGTGCCGAAGGTAATTTACAGATTCAATGCCATCCCCATCAAGCTACCAATGACTTTCCTCACAGAATTGTGAAAAACGACTTTAAAGTTCATATGGAACCAAAAAAGAGCCCGCATCTCCATGTCAATCCTAAGCCAAAAGAACAAAGGTGGAGACATCACACTACCTGACTTCAAACTATACTACAAGGCTACAGTAACCAAAACAGCATGGTACTGGTACCAAAACAGAGATATAGATCAATGGAACAGAACAGAGCCCTCAGAAATAACGCCGCATATCTACAACTGTCTGATCTTTGACAAACCTGACGAAAACAAGCAATGGGGAAAAGATTTCCTATTTAATAAATGGTGCTGGGAAAACTGGCTAGCCATATGTAGAAAGCTGAAACTGGATCCCTTCCTTACACCTTATACAAAAATCAATTCAAGATGGATTAAAGACTTAAGCGTTAGACCTAAAACCATAAAAATCCTAGAAGAAAACCTAGGTATTACCATTTAGGACATAGGCATGGGCAAGGACTTCATGTCTAAAACACCAAAAGCAATGGCAACAAAAGCCAAAATTGACAAATGGGATCTAATTAAACTAAAGAGCTTCTGCACGTTAAAAGAAACTACCATCAGAGTGAACAGGCAACCTACAAAATGGGAGAAAATTTTCGCAACCTACTCATCTGACAAAGAGCTAATATCCAGAATCTACAATGAACTCAAACAAATTTATAAGAAAAAAACAACCCCATCAAAAAGTGGGTGAAGGACCTGAACAGACACTTCTCAAAAGAAGACATTTATACAGCCAGAAAACAAACGAAAAAATGCTCACCATCACTGGCAATCAGAGAAATGCAAATCAAAACCACAATGGGATACCATCTCACACCAGTTAGAATGGCAATCATTAAAAAGTCAGGAAACAACAGGTGCTGGAGAGGATGTGGAGAAATAGGAACACTTTGACACTGTTGGTTGCACTGTAAACTAGTTCAACCCTTGTGGAAGTCAGTGTGGCGATTCCTCAGGGATCTAGAACTAGAAATTCCATTTGACCCAGTCATCCCATTTCTGGGTATATACCCAAAGTACTATAAATCATGGTGCTATAAAGACACATGCACACGTATGTTTATTGTGGCATTATTCACAATAGCAAAGACTTGGAACCAACCCAAATGTCCAACAATGATAGACTGGATTAAGAAAATGTGGCACATATACACCATGGAATACTATGCAGCCATAAAAAATGATGAGTTCATGTCCTTTGTAGGGACATGGATGAAATTGGAAATCATCATTCTCAGTAAACTATCGCAAGAACAAAAAACCAAACACCGCATATTCTCACTCATAGGTGGGAATTGAACAATGAGAACACATGGACACAGGAAGGGGAACATCACACTCTGGGGACTGTTGTGGGGTGGGGGCAGGGGGGAGGGATAGCAATGGGAGATATACCTAATGCTGGATGACGAGTTAGTGGGTGCAGCGCACCAGCATGGCACATGTATACATATATAACTAACCTGCACATTGCGCACATGTACCCTAAAACCTAAAGTATAATAAAAATAAATTTAAAATGTATATGGAACCAAAAAAGAGCCCCAATAGCCAAGGCAATCCTAGGCAAAAAGAGCAAAGCTGGAGGCATAATACTACCTGACTTCAGACTATACTACAGGACTACAGTAACCAAAACAGCATGGTACTGCTGCAAGAACAGACACATAGGCTAGTAGAACAGAATCCAGAAAAAAGACGACATACCTACAATGATCTTGTCTTCAACAAACCTCACAAAAACAAGCAACGAGTTAAAGATTCTCTATTTAATAAGTGGTGCTGGGATACCTAGCTATGTGCAAAAAATTGAAACTGGACCCCTACCTTTTACCGTATACAAAAATCAACACAAACAAAACTAAAATCTTAAATGGAAAATTTAAAACTATAAAAACCCTGTAAGAAAACCTACGCAATACCATTTAGAACATAGGGGTTGGTAAGGATTTTATGATGAAGACACCAAAAGCTATTGCAACGAAAGCAAAAATTCACAAATGGGGTGTAATTAAAGAGCTTCTGCAGAGAAAAAGAAACTATAAATGGAGTAAACAGACAATCTATAGAATAGGAGATAATTTTTGTAAATTATGTATCTGACAACGGTCTACTATCCATCATCAATAATAAACTTAAATTTACAAGACAACCATAAAACCTAAAGTATAATAATAATAATAATAATAATAAATAAATAAATGAAAAATAAAATAAAATATCCTCAAGGAAGAAAGAAAAAAAAACAAAGAAAACCAAACAACCCCATTAAATAGTGGACAAAGAACATAAATAGACACTTGATGCAGGAAGTCAAGGATCCTGAATGGAGGGACTGGCTGGAGCCATCGCAGAGGAACATAAATTGTGAAGATTTCATGGACATGTATCAGTTACCAAATAATAATTTTATAATTTCTTTTTTTTTGGTGAAATGTAATTTTTTAATAGTTAATATATTTTGAGCCCTGTTTAAGAAGTCTTTCTGTATGCTAGAGTAGGAAGATATTATACTATGCTATCAACGAGAAGTTTTATTTATTTATTCTTTTTTTATTGTTATTATACTTTAAGTTTTAGGGTACATGTGCACAATGTACAGGTTTGTTACATATGTATACATGTGCCATGTCAGTGTACTGCACCCATTAACTCATCATTTAGCATTTGGTATATCTCCTAATGCTATCCCTCCCCCCTCCCCCAACCCCACAACAGTCCCCAGAGTGTGATGTTCCCCTTCCTGTGTCCATGTGTTCTCGTTGTTCAATTCCCACCTATGAGTGAGAGCATGTGGTGTTTGGTTTTTGGTCCTTGCGATAGTTTGCTTAGAATCATGATTTCCAGTTTCATCCATATCCCTACAAAGGAGATGAACTCATCACTTTTATGGCTGCATTGTATTCCACGGTATATATATGCCACATTTTCTTAATCCAGTCTATCGTTGTTGGACATTTGGGTTGTTTCCAAGTCATTGCTATTGTGAATAGTGCCACAATAAACATACGTGTGCATGTGTCTTTATAGCAGCATGATTTATAGTCCTTTGGGTATATACCCAGTAATGGGATGGCTGGGTCAAATGGTATTTCCAGTTCTAGATCCCTGAGGAATCGCCACACTGAATTCCACAATGGTTGAACTAGTTTACAGTTCCACCAATAGTGTAAAAGTGTTCCTATTTCTCCACATCCTCTCCAGCACCTGATGTTTCCTGACTTTTTAATGATCGCCATTCTAACTGGTGTGAGATAATATCTTATTGTTGTTTTGATTTGCATTTCTCTGATGGCCAGTGATGGTGAGCATTTTTTCATGTGTTTTTTGGATGCATAAATGTCTTCTTTTGAGAAATGTCTTTTCATATCCTTCACCCAATTTTTGATGGGGTTGTTTGTTTTTTTCTTGTAAATTTGTTTGAGTTCATTGTAGATTCTGGATATTAGCCCTTTGTCAGATGAATAGGTTGCGAAAATTTTCTCCCATTTTGTAGGTTGCCTGTTCACTCTGATGGTAGTTTCTTTTGCTGTGCAGAAGCTCTTTAGTTTAATTAGATCCCATTTGTCAATTTTGGCTTTTGTTGCCATTGCTTTTGGTGTTTTAGACATGAAGTCCTTGCCCATGCCTATGTCCTGAATGGTAATGCCCCTAGGTTTTCTTCTCAGGTTTTTATGGGTTTAAATCTAACATGTAAGTCTTTCATCCATCTTGAATTCATTTTTGTATAAGGTGTAAGGAAAGGATCCAGTTTCAGCTTTCTACGTATGGCTAGCCAGTTTTCCCAGCACCATTTATCAAATAGGGAATCCTTTCCCCATTGCTTGTTTTTGTCACGTTTGTCAAAGATCAGATAGTTGTAGATATGCGGCATTATTTCTCAGTACTCTGTTCTGTTCCATTGATCTACATCTCTTTTTGGTACCAGTACCATGCTGTTTTAGTTACTGTAGCCTTGTAGTACAGTTGGAGGTCAGGTAGCGTGATGCCTCTGGCTTTGTTCTTTTGGCTTAGGATTGACTTGGGGATGCGGGCTCTTTTTTGGTTCCATATGAATTTTAAAGTAGTTTTTTCCAATTCTGTGAAGAAAGTCATTGGTAGCTTGATGGGGATGGCATTGAATCTATAAATTACCTTGAGTAGTATGGCCATTTTCACGATATTGATTCTTCCAACTCATGAGCATGGAATGTTCTTCCATTTGTTTGTATCCACTTTTATTTCATTGAGCAGTGGTTGGTAGTTGTCCTTGAAGAGGTCCTTCACATCCCTTGTAAGTTGGATTCCTAGGTATTTTATTCTTTTTGAAGCAATTGTGAATGGTAGTTCACTCATGATTTGGCTTTCTGTTCGTCTGTTATTGGTGTATAAGAATGCTTGTGATTTTTGTACATTGATTTTCTATCCTGAGACTTTGCTGAAGTGTCTCATCAGCTTAAGGAGATTTTGGGCTGACACAATGGGGTTTTCTAAATATACAATGATGTCGTCTGCAAACAGGGACAATTTGACTTCCTCTTTTCCTAATTGAATACCCTTTATTTCCTTCTCCTGCCTGATTGGCCTGGACAGAACTTCCAACACTATGTTGAACAGGAGTGGTAAAAGAGGGCATCCCTTTGTTGTGCCGGTTTTCAAAGGGAATGCTTCCAGTTTTTGCCCATTCAGTATGATATTGGCTGTTGGTTTGTCATACATGGCTCTTATTATTTTGAGATACGTCCCATCAATACCTAATTTCTTGAGAGTTTTTAGCATGAAGGGTTGTTGAATTTTGTCAAAGGCCTTTTCTGCATCTATTGAGATAATCATGTGGTTTTTGTCTTTGGTTCTGTTTATATGCTGGGTTACATTTATTGATTTTCGTATGTTGAACAATCCTTGTATCCTGGGGATGAAGCCCACTTGATCATGGTGGATAAGCTTTTTGATGTGCTGCTGGATTTAGTTTGCCAATATTTTATTGAGGATTTTTGCATCGATGTTCATCAAGGATATTGGTCTAAAATTCTCTTTTTTGGTTGTGTCTCTCCCAGGGTTTGGTATCAGGATGATGCTGGCCTCATAAAATGAGTTAGGGAGGATTCCCTCTTCTTCTATTGATTGGAATAGTTTCAGAAGGAATGGTACCAGCTCCTCCTTGTACCTCTGATAGAATTCGACTGTGAATCCATCTGGTCCTGGAGTCTTTTTGGTTGGTAAGCTATTGATTATTGCCACAATTTCAGACCCTGTTATTGGTCTATTCAGGGATTCAACTTCTTCCTGGTTAATCTTTGGAGGGTGTATGTGTTGAGGAATTTATCCATTTCTTCTAGATTTTCTAGTTTATTTGCGTAGAGGTGTTTGTAGTATTCTCTGACTGTAGTTTGTATTTCTGTGGGATCAGTGGTGATATCCCCTTTATCATTTTTTATTGCATCTATTTGATTCTTCTCTCTTCTTTATTAGTCTTGCTAGTGGTCTATCAATTTTGTTGATCTTTTCAAAATACCAGCCCCTGGATTCATTAATTTTTTGAAGAGTTTTTTGTGTCTCTATTTCCTTCAGTTTTACTCTGATTTTAATTATTTCTTGCCTTCTGCTGGCTTTTTCATGTGTTTGCTCTTGCTTTTCTAGGTCTTTTCAATTGTGATATTAGGGTGTCAATTTTGGATCTTTCCTGCTTTCTCTTGTGGGCATTTAGTGCTATAAATTTCCCTCTACACACTGCTTTGAATGTGTCCCAGAGATTCTGGTATGTTGTTTCCTTGTTCTCATTGGTTTCAAAGAACATCTTTATTTCTGCCTTCATTTCGTTATGTACCCAGTAGTCATTCAGGAGCAGGTTGTTCAGTTTCCATGTAGTTGAGCAGTTTTGAGTGAGTTTCTTAATCCTGAGTTCTAGTTTGATTGCACTGTGGTCTGAGAGACAGTTTGTTATAATTTCTGTTCTTTTATATTTGCTGAGGAGTGCTTTACTTCCAACTATGTGGTCAATTTTGGAATAGGTGTGGTGTGGTGCTGAAAAAAAATATACATTCTGTTGATTTGGGGTGGAGAGTTCTGTAGATGTCTGTTAGGTCTGCTTGGTGCAGAGCTGAGTTCGATTCCTGGGTATCCTTGTTAACTTTCTGTCTTGTTGTTCTGTCAAATGTTGACAGTGGGTTGTTAAAGGCTCCCATTATCATTGTGTGGGAGTCTGATTCTCTTTGTAGGTCACTCAGGACTTCCTTTATGAATCTGGGTGCTCCTGTATTGGGTGCATATATATTTAGGATAGTTAGCTCTTCTTGTTGAATTGATCCCTTTACCGTTATGTAATGGCCTTCTTTGTCTCTTTTGATCTTTGTTGGTTTAAAGTCTGTTTTATCAGAGACTAGGATTGCAACCCCTGCCTTTTTTTGTTTTCCATTTGCTTGGTACATCTTCCTCCATCCCTTTAGTTTGAGCCTATGTGTGTCTCTTCATGTGAGATGGGTTTCCTGAATACAGCACACTGATGTATCTTGACTCTTTATCCAATTTGCCAGTCTGTGTCTTTTAATTGGAGCATTTAGCCCATTTATATTTCAAATTCATATTTCTATGTGTGAATTTGATCCTGTCATTATGATGTTATCTGGTTATTTTGCTCCTTAGTTGATGCAGTTTCTTCCTAGCGTTGATGGTCTTTACAATTTTGCATGTTTTTGCAGTGGCTGGTACTGGTTGTTCCTTTCATGTTTAGCGCTTCCTTCAGGAGGTCTTTTAGGGCAGGCCTGCTGGTGACAAAATCTCTCAGCATTTGCTTGTCCGTAAAGGATTTTATTTCTCCTTCACTTATGAAGCTTAGTTTGGCTGGATATGAAATTCTGGGTTGAAAATTCTTTTCTTCAAGAATGTTGAATATTGGCCCCCACTCTCTTCTGGCTTGTAGAGTTTCTGCCGAGAGATCAGCTGTTAGTCTGATGGGCTTCCCTTTTAGGGTAACCCGACCTTTCTCTCCGGCTGCCCTTAACATTTTTTCCTTCATTTCAACTTTGGTGAATCTGACAATTATGTGTCTTGGAGTTGCTCTTCTTGAGGAGTATCTTTTTGGTGTTCTCTGTATTTCCTGACCTGAATGTTGGCCTGCCTTGCTAGATTGGGGAGATTCTCCTGGATAATATCCTGCAGAGTGTTTTCCCACTTGGTTCCATTCTCCCCGTCACTTTCAGTTACACCAATCAGACGTAGATTTGGTCTTTTCACATAGTCCCACATTTCTTGGAGGCTTTGCTCATTTCTTTTTATTCTTTTTTCTCTAAACTTCCCTCCTCACTTCATTTCATTCATTTCATCTTCCATAGCTGATACCCTTTCTTCCATTTGATCGCATCGGCTCCTGAGGCTTCTGCATTCTTCACGTAGTTCTCGAGCCTTTGTTTTCAGCTCCGTCACCTCCTTTAAGCACTTCTCTTTATTGGTTATTCTAGTTATACATTCTTCTAAATTTTTTTCAAAGTTTTTCAACTTCTTTGCCTTTGGTTTGAATATCCTCCCGTAGCTCGGAGTAATTTGATCGTCTGAAGCCTTCTTCTCTCAGCTCGTCAAAGTCATTCTCCGTTCAGCTTTGTTCCATTGCTGGTGAGGAGCTGCGTTCCTTTGGAGGAGGAGAGGCACTCTGCTTTTTAGAGTTTGCAGTTTTTCTGCTCTGCTTTTTCCCCATCTTTGTGGTTTTATCTACTTTTGGTCTTTGATGATGGTGATGTACAGATGGGTTTTTGGTGTGGATGTCCTTTCTATTTGTTAGTTTTCCTTCTAACAGTCAGGACTCTCAACTGCAGGTCTGTTAGAGTTTGCTAGATGTCCACTCCATACCATTTGCCTGAGTATCAGTAGCGGTGGCTGCAGAACCGCGGTGGCTGTAGAACAGCAGTGGCTGTAGAACAGTGGATTTTCATCAACCGCAAGTACTGCTGCCTGATCGGTCCTGTGGAAGTTTTGTCTCAGAGGAGTACCCGGATGTGTGAGGCATCACTCTGCCCCTACTGGGGGGGTGCCTCCCAGTTAGGCTGCTCAAGGGTCAGGGACCCCCTTGAGGAAGCAGTCTGCCCATTCTCAGATCTCCAGCTGCATCCTGGGAGAACCACTACTCTCTTCAAAGCTTTCAGACATGGCCATTTAAGTCTGCAGAGGTTTCTGCTGTCTTTTTGTTTGTCTGTGCCCTGCCCCCAGAGGTGGATACTACAGAGGCAGGCAGGCCTCCTTTAGCTGTGCTGGGCTCCTCCCTGTTTGAGCTTCCTGGCTGCTTTGTTTACCTAAGCAATCCTGGGCAAAGGCAGGCGCCAATCCCCCAGCCTTGCTTCCATCTTGCAGTTTGATCTCAGACTGCTATGCTAGCAATCAGCAAGACTCCGTGAGCATAGGCCCCTCCAAGTCAGGTGTGGGATATAATCTCCTTGTGTGCCATTTTTTAAGCCTGTTGGAAAAGCGCAGTATTAGTGTTGGCATGACCCGATTTTCCGGATGCCGTCTGTCACCCCTTTCTTTGACTAGGAAAGGGAATTCCCTGACCCCTTGCACTTTCCTAGTGAGGCAATGCCTCGCTTTGCTTTGGCTCGTGCACAGTGCGCTGCACCTGCTGTCCTGCACCCAGTCTCTGGCACAGCCTTGTGAGATGAACCCGAAACCTCAGATGGAAATGCAGAAATCACCGGTCTTCTGCGTCGCTCTCGCTGGGAGCTGTAGACCAGAGCTGTTCCTATTTGGCCATCTTGGTTCCACCCAGAAAAAGATACATCTAAATAGGCATGTATCATGAATGGTACTTATAGTACTTGAAGTTGCTCTGGGTAAGTCAGCAAGTGTGTGAATGGTTAGAGAAAGTGAATGCCTAGGATACTACTGTCCACTACTATAGACTTTGTAAACATTTTTAACTTAGGCTATATTAAATTTATATAAAAATAAAGTAATTGCACTACAACATTAAACTGGCTATGATGTCACTGGGCAATAGGAATATTTCAGCTCCATTATAATCTTATGAGATCACCGTCATATATTAGTCACATCATTAATCAAAAAGTTATTTTATAGCACATGACTGTAGTTGCTTTTTTGGGGGGACACTTTGGCAATCTCCTTTTTTAATTGGTATATTTTGGTCACTCACATTTAAAGTTTTATTGATACATTTTGATAAATATCTACTATATTTGTACCTTTTTTGGTGCATTTACTTTGTTCTTTTTCTGCCTTCTCTAGATTTATTTAACTTTAATTTTAAGTTTGAGGTACATGTGCAGGTTTGTTATATAGGAAAAGTTGTATCATGGGGACTTGTTCTACAAGTTATTTTGACACACAGATACTATGCCTAGTACCCAATTGTTATTTTTTCTCACTTGCTTTATCCTTCACCCTCCACCCTCAAGAAGGCCCAGATGTTTTTTTTCTCCTCTTTGTGTCCATGTGTTCTCATCATGTAGCTCCCACTTATAAATGAGAGCATGTAGTATTTCGTTTTCTGTTCCTTAGCATTGGTTTGCTAAGGATAATGGCCTTCAGCTCCATTCATGTTCCTATAAAATATATAATCTCATTCATTTTTTATGGCTGCATAGTGTTTTATGGTCTGTATTTACCACATTCTCTTTATCTAATCTATAATTTATGGGCATTTAGGTTGATTCCATGTCTTTGCTATTGTGTATAGTGCTGCAATGAACATTTGCATGCATATGTCTTTATGTTAGAACTATTTATATTTCCTTGAGTATATAACAGTAATGGGATTGCTGAGTCCAATGGTAGTTCTGTTCTTAGATGTTTGAGGAATCACCACGCTGTTTTCCACAACAATTGAGCTATTTTACACTCTGACCAACAGTGTTTAAGTGTTCTGTCTTCTCTGAAACATAAGCAGCATCTGTTAATTTTTTTTGACTCACTAACAGTAGCCATTCTGACCAGTGTGAGATGGTATCTTATTGTGGCTTTAATTTGCAATTTCTCTAATCAGTGATACTGAGCTTTTTTCATATGCTCTTTGGCCAAATTCATGTCTTTTTTTGAAAAGTGTCTTTTTATTTCTCTTGCTCCCTTTTTAACGTTGTTTTTTGGTTGTTTTGGTAACTTTAAGTTTCTTATAGATGTTGAATATTAGGCCTTTCTCAGAGGCATCGTTGCAAAACTTTTCTCCCATTTCGTAGTTTTTCTGTTTACTCTGTTGATTTAATTAGAACCTATTTGTAAATTTTTGCTTTTGGTTCAATTGTTTTCAGCACCTTGGTTATAAAATTTGTGCCAGTTCATATGTTCAAATTTTTGCCAGTTCATATGCCTAGGTTGTCTTTCAGGATTTTCATAGTTCTGGGTTTTGCATTTAAGTCTTTAATCTACCTTAAGTGGATTTTTTTTTTTATGGTTTAGGTAAGGGGTGAAATTTGAATCTTCTGCATATGGCTAGCCAGTTATTTCAGCACCATTTATTGAACAGGGAGTCCCTTCCTAATTACTTGTTTTTGTCAGCTATGTCAAATGTAGGATAATCATAGGTGTGTGGCCATACTTCTGGGCTTTCTATTTTGTTCCATTGGTCTATATGTCTGTTCTTGTACCAGTACCATGCTGATTTGATTATTGTAGCCTTGCAGTATAGTTTGAAATTGAGTAACGTGATGCCTCCAGGTTTGCTCTCTTTGCTTAGGATTGCCTTGGCTATTCAGGCTCTTTTTTTACATTTTCATTTAAATTTTTAAATAGTTTTTTTCTAGTTCTAAAAAGAATGTTATTTGTAGTTTTATAGGAGTAGCATTGCATCTGTAAATTTCTTTAGGCAGTATGGCCATTTTAATGATATTTATTCTTCCTATCTTTGAGCATAGAATATTTTTTTTCATTTGTTTATGTTATCTTTGATTTCATTGAGCAGGGTTTTGTATTTCTCATTATAGAGATCTTTCACCTAGCTGGTTAAATGTTGTATTAGTTCATTCTCACATTGCTATACAGAAATGCCTGAGACTGGGTAATTTATAAAGAAAAGAGTTTTAATTGGCTCACAGTTCTGCGGGCTATACAAGAAGAATGATGCTGGCTATTTCCTCAGCTTCTGGGAAGGTCTCCTAAAACTTACAATTATTGTGGAAGGCAAAGTAGAAGCAGGCTCATCTTACATAACTGGAGCAGGAGGAAGAAGGGGAAGGTGCTACATACTTTTTAACGAACACATCTCATGAGAACTGTATAATGAAAACAGCCCTGGGGGATGGTACTAAACCATTAGAAACCACCGTCATGATCTAATCACCTGCCACCAGGCCACAACTCTAACATTGTGGTTTACAATTTGACATAAGATTTGGACAGGGGCAGAGATTCAAACCCTATTATTCTGCCCCTGGCCCCTCCCAAATCTTATGTCCTTCTCAATTTTAAAATACAGTCATGCCTTTTCAATAGTCCCCCCACAGTCTTAACTCATTCCAGCATTAATTCAAAAGTTCACAGTCTAAAGTCACATCTGAGACAAGGCAAGTACCTTCTGCCTATGAGCCTCTAAAATCAAAAACAAGATAGTTACTCCCAAAATGAAATGGGAGTACAGGCTTTGGGTAAATACTCCCATTCCATACGGAAGAAATTGGCCAAAAGTAAGGGGGGGTTTAAAGTATAACATTTAGAGCCACAGAACCCAGCAGGGCAGTCATTAAATCTTAAAGCTTCACAATAATCTCCTTTGACTCCATGTCCCACATTCAGGGCAGACTGGTTGAAGTGGTGGGCTCCCAAGGCTTTTAGAAGCTCCACCCATGAGGCTTTGCAGGGTACAGCTTCTATAGCTGCTTTAATGAACTGGTATTGAGTTCCTGCAGCTTTTCCAGGTGCATGACACAAGCTTTCAGTGGGTCTACCATTCTGGGCTCTGGAGGATAGTGTCGCTATTCTCATAGCTCCACTAGGGAATGCCTCAGTTAAAATCTGTGTGGGCTACCAACCCCACATTTCTCCCCCACACTGCCTTAGTAGAGATTTTCCATGAGGGCTCTACCCCTGCAGCAAGCTTCTGCCTGGACATTCAGGCATTTTCATACATCCTCTCAAATCTAGGTGGAGGCTCCCAAGCCTCAACTCTTACACTCTGTGCACCTGCAGGCTTAAGACCATGTGGAAACCACCAAGGCTTATTGCTCGCACTGTCAGAAGCAGTGTCTTGAGCTGTATCTTGGGCCCTTTTAGCCATAGCTGGAGCTGGAACGGCTGGGACACAGGGAGCAATGTCCCAAGGCTGTGCAGGATGGTGGGGCCCTGAGCCTGGCCATGAAAGCATTCTTCCTTCCTATGCCTTTTGGCCTGTAATAGGAGGGGTTTCCATGAACATCTCTGAAATTCCTTCAAGGCCCATTCTCCATTTTCTTGGCTATTAGCATTTGCCATTTTTTAGTCATGCAAGTTTTTCTAGCCAGCCTTAATTCTTCCCTTAAAAATGGGCTTTTGTTCATTTCATTTATTTGTTCACATATATGAGCATTGGTTATTAGAAGCAGCCAGGCCACACGTTGAATGCTTTGCTGCTTAGACATTTTTTTCACTAGATACCTTAAATTATCACTCTCAAGTTCAAATTTCCACAGATTCCTAAGGCATGAGCACAATGTCTCCAACCTTTTTGGTAATGCATAACAAAAGTTACCTTTCCTCTAGTTCCCAATAAGTTTTTTATCTCTATCTGAGACCCCTCTTACCTGGCTTTTACTGTCCATATCACTATCAGCATTTTGGTCACAACCATTCAACAAGTCTCTAGAAAGTTCCAAATTTTCCCTCATCTTCCTGTCCTCTTCTGAGCATTCCACTCTTTTTAACTCTGCCTGTTACAAAGCTGCTTCAACATTTCCAGGTATCTTTATAGGAATGCCCCATCCCTCATTACCAATTTTCTGTATTAGTCCATTCTCAAATTGCTGTAATGAAATGCCTGAGACTGGGCAATTTTTAAAGAATATAGATTTAATGGGCTCATGGTTCTGCAGGCTGTATGGGCAGCATTATGCTGACTATCTGCTCAGCTTCTGGAGAGGCCTCAGGAAACTTACAATCATGGTGGGTCTGTCATAAATAGCTCTTATTATTTTGAGGTATGTTCCTTCAATACCTTAGCTTTTGAGAGTTTTTAACATGAAGGGCTGTTGAATTTTATCCAAAGTTTTTCCTGCATCTATTGAGATAATCATGGGTTTTTTGTCTTTCATTCTGTTTATATGATGAATCACATGTATTGATTTGTGTATGTGAAACTAACTTTGCCTCCCAGGATTAAATCCCAAGTCGGTCTTAGTGGATTAGCTTTTTGATGTGTTGCTGGATTTTGTTTGTAAGAATTTTGTTGAAGATTTTTACATAAATGTTCATCAAGAATATTGGCCTGAGGTTTTTGTGTATGTGTCTCTCTGCCAGGTTTTGGTATCAGGATGATGATGGCTTTATAGAATGAGTTGGGGAGTAGTCCCTCCTCCTCATTTTTTGAGGGAATATATTCAGTAGAAAATGTACCAGCTCTTTTTTGTTATCTTGTAGAATTTGGCTGTGAATCCATCTGGTCCTGGGCTTTTTTGTGGTTTGTAGGCTATTTATTACTGATTCAATTTCAGATTCCGCTATTGGTCTGATCAGGGATTCAATTTCTCATTGGCTTATGCTTGGAGCATGGCTGTAGCCAGGAATTTATCCACATCTTCTAGGTTTTCTAATTTGTGTGCACAGAGGTGTTCTTAGTAGTCTCTGATGATTAATTGTATTTCTACAGGATCAATGGTCACATCCCCTTTGTCATTTCTGGTTGTGTTTATTTGGAAATTCTCTCTTTTCTGTTTTATTAGTCTAGCTAGAAGCCTGTCTATTGCATTATTTTTTTCAAGAAATCAACTCCTGCATTCATTGATTTTTTTAAAATTTGGAGGGTCTTGATTTTCTTTCATTTAGCTCTGATTTTGGTTATTTCTTTTTTTTTTTTTTTTTTTTTTTTTCTTTTATTGTAATTATTATTATTATTATTATTATTATACTTTAGGTTTTATGGTACATGTGCCCAATGTGCAGTAAGTTACATATGTATACATGTGCCATGCTGGTGCACTGCACCCACCAACTCGTCATCTAGCATTAGGTATATCTCCCAATGTTATCCCTCCCCCCTCCCCCCAACCCACAACAGTCCCTGAAGTGTGATGTTCCCCTTCCTGGATTTTGGTTATTTCTTATCTTCAGATAGCTTTAGGATTGGTTTGACCCTGCTTCTCTAGTTTTTGTTGTTGTTGTTGTTCTGATGTTTGGTCATTAATTTGAGATCTTTCTAACTTTTTGAAGTGAGCATTTAGCCTATATATTTTTTTCTCTTACACTGCATTACTTGTGTCCCAGAGATTCTGGTGTGTTCTATGTTCTCATTAGTTTTAAAGAGCTTCTTAGTTTATGCCTTAATTTCATTATTTACCCCCAAATCATTCAGGAGCAGGTTAATTTTAGTATAATTGTATAGTTCTGAGTGATTTTTTTGTTTTCTTTTCTATTTTTATTGCACTGTGGTCAGAGAGAGTGGTTGGTATGATTTTAGTTCTTCTGCTTTTGCTGAGGGGTGTTTTATGTCCAATAGTGTGGTCGATTTCAGAGTATATGCCATGTGGCAATGAGAAGAATGTATATTTTCTTGTTTTGGGGGTGCAGAGTTCTATAGAGGTTTATCAAATCCACGTGGTCCAATGTTGAGCTGAGGTCCTAAATACCTTTGTTAATTTTCTGCCTTGATGATCTAATACTGTCAGTGGAATTTTGAAGTCTCCCCCTATTATTATGTGGGAATCTAAGTCTCTTCATAGGTCTCCGAGAACTTGCCTTATCAATCTGGGTACTCCTGTGTTTGCTGCATATATATTTAGGATTGTTAGGTTTTCATGTTAAATTGAACGTTTTATCATTATGTAATGCCCCTTTTTGTCTTTTTTGATCATTGTTGGTTTAAAGTCTGCTTTTTCTGAAATTTGGATTACAACCCCTGATTTTTTCTGTTACCCATTTGCTTGGTAGATTTTCCTCCATCCCTGTATTTTGAGCCTATTAAGTGTCACTGCATGTGAGATGGGTGTTTTTAAGAGCATAACATTAAGTCTTGCTTTTATTATACAGATTTCCACTCTGTGCCTCTTAAATGGGGCACTTAGCCCATTTACATTCAAAGTTAGTATGTATATGTGTGGATTTGATACTGTCATTGTGTTTTTAGCTGGTTATTGCGTTGACTTATTTGTGTGGTTGCTGTAGAATGTCACTGGTTGGTGTACTTAAGTATGTTTTAGTATTGGCTGGTAATGGTCTCCTTTTCATATTTAGTGCTCCTTTCATGTCTCTCATCTGGCAGGGCTGATGGTAACAAACTCTCCGAGCATTTGCTTATCTGAAAAGGATATTATTTCTGCTTTGCTGAGGGAGCTTAGTTTGACTGGTTATAAAATTCTTGGTTGAAACATTTTTCTTTAAGAATGTAATATAGGCCCCCAATCTCTTCTGGCTTGTAGAATTTCTGCTGAGAGGTCCACTATTAGCTCAATGAGGTTCCCTTTGTAGGTGACTTGGCCTTTATTTCTAGCTGCCTTTAACATTACTTCTTTCATTTCAACCTTGGAAAATTTGATGACTCTGTCTTGGAGATGACCTTTTTGCATAAAATCTTGCAGGGGTTCTCTGTATTTCCTGAATTTTACTATTGGTCTCTCTAGCGAAGTTGGGGAAAGTTTCATGGATGATATCTTGAAATATGTTTTCTAAGTTGTTTCCTTTCTACTCACCCCTTTCTGTGATGCCAATAATTTTAATATTTGGCATCTTTATATAATCACATATTTTTCAGAGGTTCATTCATTGCTTTTCATTCCTTTTCTTTATTTTTGTCTGACAGTCGTATTTCCAAAAGCCATTCTTCAGGTTCTGAGATTCTTTCCTCAGCTTGGTATATTCTGCTGCTAATAATTGTGATTACATTGTGCAATTTTTGTATTGTGTTTTTGAGCTCTATCAGATCAGTTTCTTTTTTGTACTGGCTAATCTGTCAGCTCCTGTATCTTCTTATTTTGATTCTTAGTTTCCTTGGACTAGGTTTTCCCATTCTCATGAATTTCAATGATCTTCATTTTTATCCATATTTTGAATTTTATATCTGTCATTTCAGCCAACTCATGCTGATTAAGAACCTTTGTTGGTGAACTAGTGTAGTTGTTTGGAGGACATAAGACACTCTGACCATTTGAGTTGCCAGAGTTCTTTCATTAGTTCTTTCTCCTCTCTGTATGTGGTTGCTCCTTTTACTTCTGGGCTGCCTCTGATCAAACTGATTAGGTGGGGGCAGGGTGGTTATGCTGGAGTCCCTGATTGAGCATCCCTTCCCAGTAAGGAGAAGTGTGGATCAGGACCTGCATAAAGAAGAGTCTGGCCTTTTTTCCATGAAGTGGATGCTCTGTGCTGGGGGTCTTGACCAGCTTCTGGTCCCTGAAGAATTTTCAGAGCCTGGAGACAGCAAGGTTGAGGGTTGTGAGATCACAAATATGGCAACCAGTCCCTCTCACTGGGAGTTCTGTCTTGGGAAGTTGCAGAATTGCTGCTGGCTCAATAGCTCTGGTGGCAGTTGGCTGGAGACCCAGGCCAGGAGGACCAGTTGAGTGAAGAGATACAGGATCAGGGACCCATGTAACAAAGTGTCTGTCCACTTGTCCATAGGAATGCTGCAGTATGATGGAGGTACACTCCAGTCCCCAGTCACCTTCGATTTTCCAGTACCTGAAGGTGGCAACAGTGAAGGCTGCCAAACAGTAAAGATGGCAGCCTGTTCCTTCCTCTGGGAGCTGCATCCCAGTGAGGTACGGCCCTGTTGCCAGCCTGAACGCACCTGCAGGAAGTAGCTGGAGACCTTGTTCAGGAAATATCACCCAGTGAAGAGGAACAGGATCAGGGACCCACTTAAAAAAAGCAGTCTGGCCATTTTTTCATAAAGCAGCTCTGCTGTGCTGGAAATCCACTCAATCCCTTAGTCACCTGGGACTCTCCAAGGCCCACAGGCAAGAACAGCTAAGGCTGCCAAACAGCAAAGTTGGTGGCCCAAACTTTTCTCTGGGAGCTTCTTCCCAGGAAGGTTTGGAACTGCTGTTGGCTGGAAAACACTGGTGAGAGCAGCTGGAGACTGTGGTTGGGAGGTCCTCCCCAGTGAAGAGGAATAGGATCGGGGACCCACTTGAAAAATCAATCTGGCCACATTTTCATACAGCAGATGTGCTGTGCTAGGGGTCTGCATTAGCTCCCAGTGACCAGTGACCTTGGACTTTTCAAAGCTCAGAAGCAAGAACAGCTAAGGCTGCCAAACAGCGAAGATGGCGGCCTTCCCCTCCCTCTGGGAGCTCTATCCTAGGGAAGTTTGAACTGCTGCTGGCTGGAAGACATCTCCAGGGTAGCTATAATCCTGGTTGGGAGGTCCCACCCATTGAGGATGAATGGGATTTGGGACTTGCTTTTAAGAAACAGTCTGGCCACATTTTCACAGGGCAGCTGTGCTGTGCGGGGGGGTCTGCTCTAGCCCCCAGTTGTCTCAGATGCTCCAAAGCCTGAAGGTAAGAATGGCTAAGGTGGCCAAACAGAAAAGATGGCAGCCTATTCCTCCTTCTGGGAGCTCCATTCCAGGGAGGTTTAAAACCGCTGACGGCCACATAACACTAGCAGGGGTGACTGGAGACCCCAATCAGGGATTCTTCCCAGTGAAGAGAAACAGGATTTGAGACCCACGTGAATAAGCAGTCTGACTGCTTCTCTATTTAGCTGCTTGGCTGTGCCAGAGGATCGCTCCAGTCCCTATTTGACTCAGACTCCCTAGAGCCCTAAGGCACTAGCTAAGGCTGTGAAGCAGCAAAGATGGTTTCCCACTCCTCCCCCTGGGAGATGTGTCTCAGGGAGGTGTAACACTGGCGCAGGTCTGTCTGGCTCAGACAAATGTACACAGTGGACTGAAATATTCCGGGTGATGGCCCTGCAGAGTTACAGTGCCTGGTCCCACCTAACAGTGATGGTAGGTCCATTGCGTCTGGCTTATCATCAGCAATCATTTTGGCCCAGCCATGACAGTGCCCTTTGTGAGCTCAGGGTGGTGGCTGGCTGGGGTTCCAAGCCAATGGGTTTTATCCTGTGAGGTGCCATGAAAACAGGACCTGCAGAAAGTCTCTGCTCAGCCCCCTGGATTCAACCCCTTTTCTAAGTGTATATATATATGGGGGTCTATGCCAGAGTTAAGTTGCTTTTGCTGAGAATCATGGGTATCTAAGGTTCTTGGGGCTCTGCATGTGCCTGAGTGGCTGCTCTGCCAAGATTCCACATAGCTATGACTGAAGGCCCTGGCGGAGTGGGTTCATTAGGGAATCTCCTAAACTACAAGTTGCAAAGAAGCATGAGTTCCCAGGGTTTCTCACTCACTCACTGCTTCCCTAGGCAGGGGAGGTTCTCCTGGATCTGTCACTCCCACGTGGGGAATTGGCCTGCCTTACATTTCTCTGTTCTTCGTGAGTTGAGTTATTTCCTTGATTAGTCCCAATGCATGTACCTGGATATTTCAGTTAAAGGTGCTGTATTTACTCACTTTTTCCGTTCCTTTCCATGACAGCAGCACACCTTCATTTTTTTAATTACTTTTTTTTCCCTCAGACTGTATTTTCAAATAGGTGGTTTTAGCTCACTGATTTCTTTCTCTGCATGATCCATTCTGCGGTTAAGAACCTCTAATGAATTTTTCAGGTCAGCAAATGCATTCCATAGTTCAACAATTTATTTGATTTTTAAAAAATGATTTCAATTTCTGTCAAATTTTTCTCCTAAGTTTCTGAATTGTTTTTCTGTATTATCTTGAAGATTATCGAGTTTCCTTCAAACTGCTATTTTGAATTTTTGGTCAGAGAGCTCACATTAAGGTCAGTCACCAGATCCTTGCTTTGACTGTGGCAGTCACGGTTCCCTGTTTTCTTTTGTTTTCTGTGAATGTACGTTTATTTCTTTGCATTGATAGATTAGTTATTTATGCCAGTCTTCTCTGTCTGTCTTGTTTTGGTTTTTATTGCATTTGTTTGCTAGAGATTCGTTTTAGTTTTTCAATTTCTTTCTCTGTACACCTGCCCCACCCCCACCCCACCACTGGGTTGCTACCTCCTTTTTGGCACTACATGATGCCTTAAGCCCAGGTTTGCCTAAGCTTTAGTAACAGATCCCAGCACTGCTCATCCCCAGTGGTGGAGGTTCTAAATGGGATAACCTGATAGTGTGGGAAGGCTGGCTGGGGGTTGTGCCCAGTGGGCCTGTGGAATGAACCACTTACAGCATAGTGCTGCTGAATAGCCACTCTGAATGGTGTCCTTTTTGTCTGAATAACACAGCAGAGTTCTCAGGGCTGTGGGTGATAATGTCCCACTTCCACCCTTTGTGCCTGGCTGTCCTCAGGGAGATTTCTTTTTATGGGCACTCATGATGCATCCTGTGGGTTAAGACAGGGATGGGTCTCCTGCCAAGAACTCAAGATGGTGGAGAAGCTGGTTGTCTGCCTCAATCTCAGGTATTCCAGTGTAGAACACATAAGTCTGGGGAAATTTTTCTGCATCACTGGTGCAGGGCAGATTGTGGTTGATGTGTTGCAGATATATAAATCCAATTCTCTTACTGTCTGCTTGGATTTTTTTTTTTTTTTTTTACTTCTCTATGCTCCTGGAACTGTCTAACCTTCATATTTGAGTTCTCAGATATTGCTGGTGACAATTTCAACACTGTATGTTTGATTTAGGTTTTCTCAGGGAGGGAGGGTGAGTGAAGCCAGCTTGCTTCTATGCTATCATTTTGGAACTGGAAGTTCATCTTTTTTTGATCTGTTGATTTGATAACCAAGAAGGCTGCTAAGTAACTAATGGGCAAGTAGCTTCTCAGATGATATAGGATTGATTACATTAGAACCACATAGTTCATTTTTTTTTTCTTTAAATGTGCTGAATGCTACTCCTGTGTTAATTTTCTTTGTGCTTGTCTCTGAACCATGTGAAACTGCTTTTCCTGGATTTTCCATCTTGCACTATCATTGCTCTCTGTTACAAGATGCTGCAAGAGATTTTGCTAACAAATTGCTTCTTGTATTCTATACAGAGATAGTCCTGGGTTCATGAGTGCTACTCACACACTCAGCTTCTTTCTAACGATGCCCACTGATGCCCTATTAACCCACAGAAGATGCTTTTTTATGTGAAGTGTGTTGGCAAATTAATAGATGGCAAACTGATTTGCAAAAGTTTCTCCAGGTGACAAGGGAGAAGCTTGTTTTCTTACAAGATGATCTCACTCGTGCCCCTGTGTGGTCTTCCAACTTTACACCCTGCATGCGAGAAAACCTTCCATGGGCCTCACTCTTAAAATAGATAGAGCAGATACCCCACTGGGGATGCCTGCAGAAGAGTTTCCTCCATGCCGTCCTAGGAACCACAATCAGGAGATTAAGGTCCAGATTGTGAGACCAAACCGTCCCTCATGAATGAACACTCAGTGCACCAAAACCTCACTGACTTTTCTAAGGGTAGCCAATGTTCTCCAAAGCTCTGATTTACAGACAACTGAAGGCCCTTGGGGGAAAGGTAGACTATCACATGTGAACACAGACGCCTATGGGACAACTTTTTGTCAGAATTTTAAAGGCAACGTGGGACTGTTTCTCATAAGTTCTCACTTAAACACATTGTCCTGCCTCATATGGACCATGTCTATCTCTTCCCTATTTGCAAGTTAGAGAGAAAGAGGATCTCCTGTCACCATGGTCTTGGCTGTTTTCATATCATAGCTCCCAAAAGAAAGGACTGAAATGGACAATTTGTTTCTGGTTTTGAAGAGTGAGGCTATTGAGCTATGCTGAAGTAAAAAAGGGGAATGCAGCTCCTGCCTTTGGTCTGGTGGATCATCCCTGCTTACCTGCCTGTACCCCTTGCACCAACCTCTAGCTGTCTGCTTTTTCCAGATCTGTCTGGTCCTGGTTTCCACAGCTGTTCATGGGGCTCTCCAGAACTGCCTTTCCAGGATGGCTCTGCTTTGTATGCAAAAGGAACAGTACTGTCCACCAGGAGGATAGGCCAGAAACCTAGAAAGATTTCTAGAAAAAGGCTATAACTGAAGCAGAAGTGGGGATCAAGGGATGGAGGGAAGGGGTCTTTTTTCAACTACAGAAGTAACATCCAGGGTGTCAACCACGTTTCTATGGAAGTGTGCATATGTGTGTGCACACACATATACAGCTGTAGATTAGCTCTAGCTGCTGTGAAAGTAGACCGTGCTGTGTGTCTGGTATTTTTCAAACAAGTATCACAGTGATGGACAAGGTTCTGTCTACATTCCTGCCCTTCATTTCTCTTCTTTCTTCGTTCACCTCCATCTCCTCCTCCTTTCTCCTTATCCTTTATTTCTTCTTCATCATTATCTTTGTGTCTTTGTCTTAATCTTTTTTCTCTCTCTCTCTTACCTTCTTCCTCTCTTTTTCCTCCTCCTCTCTCTTTTACCCTTTTCATTCTCTGGTAACAGCCCCAACCCTCTTGCAGTTATCCACATAGGGCCTTCTTCCAACTATCCCCATCCCTCCAGACATCTATATTCAGCTAATCCTTGCAGAGTCCTTCTTACATTATGTCTCTTCTTTTCTGTGGTCATCATTTTTCTGGCTGACTCTAAGTCTCCTCCATCTTAACCAGTTTCCATGATTTTCCCAACCTCAAATGTTCCCAATATTTTATTAAAGTAATCATTGTAAACCTTCTGGTCCTTTGCACACATCAGCCAAGTTCTTTACAGGGCACCTCTGGTAATTTATCACCTTTTGCTTTTAACTCTTTCTTTCTTTTTTCTTTTTCTTTTTCTTTTTTTTTTTTTTTGCTCGTTTTAGAATGTTCTTTATTCTGACCGTTGTTGGACAAATATAAGGCATGTTCACAAGTATCTGAAGTTGTGTACAAAACACACTCATTCGACAGATATTCCTCTTCTCCTTTTGTACTTGCTGCTGCAAACTGATCTTTATGCATGTTAACACCCATAGTGCTCAATTCTTAGGGATATGCAGACAATGTTCTGGGGACCACCGTGGAGAACCTGTTTCAAACTAAGACATGAGCTTCTATGAACTAAATCACTAAGACATCAGAACTCACGGTGAACAAAGGCAGAGGAAGGTGACCAAATCAGCTCATAATCTTATGACTCTAAGTTTACAGTGGAGCAAAGAATACATCGAAAAACATTTTTTGATCCTTCATGTTGGAGAGAAATGGAATGTGTCCAGAATTCATGGTTCTATATTTATCACTGTCTAAAAGTCACAAAACAATATCTAATTTTTTCATGGTTTCAAATGCAGTTACAGTTTTGTTCTTAGGCCACAGTACAAGATTGCATGCATTACTTTACACAAATGTCAAACACAGAACGACTGTAACACAGATACCTCAGGGTTGTCTAAAGACACAGCTTCTCTTTTTGTGGTGGGGTCAGGAAGGAGAATGATGGTGGCCATTTCCATACACAGCCTGTTGTGTGCTCAGCACAGCTGGATGCGGATCCCAAGAACTTGCTGACTGACTCACAGAAGAGGACAGAAGCTGCTGAGGAAGGCAGGAGAGTTCAAAGAGCAGTCTCCAACCGGGGGCTGGGATGATGGACACACATCCTCGATTCCAGGGGGAAAAAGTCTTAGTCAATACTAGTTAAAAACTGTTAATGATTTTTGAAAATCAGATTACATCTATAAAAGATGAAAAGTAAACACTTAAAACAATCTATTGAGGGGAACATAAAATAATAAAAAATCAAATGCAGATGGGATTTCACAAAGAGGAGATTTGAATCTTTTGGTCTAAATCAGCCAATATTTTAACATTAACTATAAATTATTAAAATGTAGTTTGCTTATGCCCATTCTTAAAATGCAGAATCTTTGAGGAAAAATATAGGCATATTTTCAGGAATACAGACTCTTGTAAAAAAATTTAAAAGTCAGTATCATCTCTCTTGCGGAGCTACTAGAACAGGTTTTTCAAACACAAAAGGAGATCAAATGTGGGGCGCTTGAATATGTTAAAAATTCTTTTTTTTTTTTTTTTTTTTTTTTTTATGAGGCAGAGTTTTGCTCTTGTTGCCCAGGCTGGAGTGCAATGGTGCAATCTCGGCTCACCACAACCTCCGCCTCCAAGGTTCAAGCAATTCTCCTGCCTCAGCCTCCTGAGTAGCTGGGATTACGGGCATGCACCACCATGCCAGGCTAATTTTGTATTTTTAGTAGAGGCGGGGTTTCTCCATGTTGAGGCTGGTCTCAAACTCCTGACCTTAGGTGATCTGCCCGCCTCAGCCTCCCAAAATGCTGGGATTACAGGCGTGAGCCACTGCGCCTGGCCGGATATGTTAAGAATTCTTATCTCAAGAATACTGCTTTGGGGCGCTCACAGTACTTTCCAAAAGAAGCTACCCACCTCAAAGAGCCCTGCACAGCCCCAGCAACCCATGAGTGTGGTAGCCATCATTTTGTTAGCCACTGCTTGGCCATCATCAAAGTATTCACTTAGAGTGGGGAAATTACTTAATATCAATGATATTAATGATTTCCATGGGGAACATGACACACAATGCACAAGGGTCTTCAGATGTTTGCTTTTTACAGCAATGGTAGGAAATTGTCATTCTTCCGATTCAACACGCTGATGGATGACACTTTAGTGAAGTGTGACTACCTAGAGGAGCAGGAAGGCGGCTCCCGATTCTCACTGGGCCAGCCTCTTCCAGAAGGTGCAGGCTACTCTTCTGACAGGAGATCACGAGCCTGGCAGGCTGGGCAAGCGCTCTGTCCTTTAAGCCACTGCTTAAAACACCCTTTGTGATACTTGTGCCCACATTTGAGCACACGCACGTTTTTTGATTTGAACACCTCGTGGCATATTTCACAGGAACTTGCACCCGGTGCAACCCTCACAGGGACATCTTCTGCTTTCTGCCCCTTGGTTTTGGGTGATGGTGCAACAACCACCAAGGGTGGGCCCTGGGAGGACCTGGTCACGGGGGCAGCAGCGCTGGGCTCATAAGTCCTCTTGTCCTTCCCTGGGTTTGGCTTTTTCTTTTTCTGTTCATCTAGAATGTGTTCTGTCACTCTTTGGACAATTTCATCAATACTCAATCCTGAAAGTGAGTTCTTGTTTTTGCTTCGCACTTTTTTAATAAAACTAGCAAGCTCAGTGCTGTTGTAACATGGGAATACCACTGACAGGTGCTCAATAATACTATTGAATGGCTTTTTTGGAGACTGGCTTGAACATGCAGCACATCCTGGAGGAACAGGCTGCTTCCAATCAGCCACAGGGCTTTGCTCGGACAGAGCTTCCTGGCCAGCCCCTTTTGGTCCTGGCAGCTGAGTGGCTTCAGGCTGAGAGGGGGGTGGCCCTGGCAACAGCGCAGAAGGAGCCTCCCCTGGGGAATCACCGGCAGAGAACACACTGGGATCCCTGTGAAGTGCTGCGTGGTTTCCAGTCACATCGCTTGCAGAAGTCATAAGCCCTTGGTCATCATGGCCTGAAGACTCAGGGAGTAACTCAGGATGAACCGTGTTACAGGCAGGAAATGAGAGCTCGGAAATCTGCACTTTAGAAAGTTCACTGAGCCGAGAACCATTTTTAATTGCCTTAATTCGTTCTTCAAACTGAGACTTTGCTTTCTCAGTTTCTTTTGTAACATTAGAAAGAAACAATTCCCATGAACATATATCAGACTCCATGTCAGGATATGCTGCAGGATCATGGCTAATCAGCTCTAGCTTCTTCAGATAGGCTTCTGCTTGTGACTCCATGATCTGTAGCTTATACACTTCACTCTCCTTCCAGTTTTCAAGTACAGATACCTCTGCAGCCACAGCTCTCTGATGACTCTCTTCATAATCCTCTTTCCCTTTCTTTATACACTCTTCTATTTTCATTTTCTCGTTTGTAAGTGTGTTGCTGATTTCAAGGGACTGATCCAGATGTAATTCATGTTCCTTATCCTTTCCATCATTTTTCTGGGTATACATTTCATTGGCATTTGAAACCTTTTTAATTTTCTTCTTCAGTGATTTTAGTGTTGCTTGGATTTCTTTTTTTTCCTGTTGCCATTTTTTAATTTCTCTTTCCAAATCTTGAAGGAACCAATCTAATTCTGTCTTTGATATCTTGTTTTCTTCTAAGTGCCTTTTCAACTTTTCTTCCAGGTCCCTGGTCTCTTCTAAGCCCTTAAGTTTTATCTGCTCATAATTTTCATACACTTCTTTAAGTTGGTCTTGTAATACTTGGTACTCCTTTTCAATCTGTGAAATTTCCCCTTGTTGTTTCTCAAAAGGATTATAGGGCTCAGTATTGACTTCTTGGTGTGTTATGTTCCAAGATACCTGTATGGCAACCATCTGCACCTGTGGAATGTTTGTTACTGCACTGGTGCTTTCTGGAATTACTTCACATTTGTTGTTAGAATTTCCACAGTGCCCATCTTTTCTGTTAGACTCACTCAGGACTGTATGAGCATCACCTGTGCTGCACTGTGACTTTACAGATATTACCGAAGAATCCTCATGGATCTGTGTTTCGGAGGCAATCTGGTGACCAGCAGCATTCTCAGCATTCAAATGATGACCCTCAAAATAGGCAGTAGCATTTTTATCTGCTCTGTCATTGGCTACAAAAGACGGCACCACTGGTACTGATCTTGGTAGCTGATATTCAGGAGAAAGGCGGGCCAAGGGTGTATATATGCTGGTGTACTGGGGCAAACCTGGTAGCACATTTATGTATGCTGGTGGTGTCCGGGTGTTATCAAATCTCTGGAAAGGAAGATACGTACAGTATCCTGTGACTAAATGGGATTGAGCCCAATAAGTTGGTTTCACATCCTCAAGAACTGGTTTGGGAGAATTAGAGGAGACTCGCTTGTAATTTGCATCCTCAGAGCCTGGTTTGGGAGAATTAGAAGAGACCCCTTTGGGTTTCCCATCCTCAGAAACTTGTCTAGAAGAATTATCGGATACTGGTTTGGCCTTCACATCTTCACAAGCTGGCTTGGGAGAATTTGCAGGCACAGGTTTGGGTTTCACATCTTCAGAAGCTGGTGCTGAAGATGAACCTGATACTGGTTTAGACTTTACATCTGGTTTAAATTCCCTAGCAGCTGAATTCAGTGGTAGTTTAACTTGTAAATACTCTCCTGCTTTTGAAATGTCTTCTACTTTTGCTTTAATGTTTTTCTTCTTTCTTTTCTTCTTGAGCCGTGATGCAACTTTCTTCAATGCAATACAGTTGTCAATCACAACAAAACGAGGACATCCCAAGAGAAAAGATTTTAAACCTCCTGCTTTTTCTAGTATTGGTCGAGTTTCTTCTGGGAAAAACTCATATTCTTCAGAGAACATCTTGTGACTCATGTCCAAGGGACCATGTTCCTCCAACAACTGAGAGAAGTAATCATATAGAGTTGAACATTTTTGTTTTGGGTTCATGTCCCACAGCTTCTTATTGCGGACAACATATTCATTACTGTGTTGGTCATAGAGAGCTTCAAATTCTTCTACGTCTTGCCGAAGATGGTCAGGCACTGCAAATGGGCCTGCAGTATCTGAATTTTGATTGCTATGGTCTTCACTTGAAGTGATGATCTCATTATTTGGAGTTACTGAAGTTGTTCCAGACCCAACTAAGATAGGCTTTGAGTCCTTTGATTTCTTTTTCTTGCCTTTGTTTTTCACCTTGGTAGAACTAAACGGTGCTTCGCCACTGTCTTGTTTCCTTAACACAGTACAGCGGCTGTCCATTATATCAAAGAATTCATCTAAAGCACTATGTAATGCTGGGAACTTGTCTCTGTGTTCTTCTAGCAGCCATATTAAACAACGGGCTTCCTTCAATGATGTTGGCTCAAAGAAATAATCAAGTTGCTTTCCTTCTATAGTGTCTAGTTTGTGACCATATTTCTCATTCCAGAGGAAAGTCATGATGCTAAAATCAAGCTGTTTAAGAGATGCTTCATACCGAGAAAAGAAAGGTCCTGTGGCATCTAAGCCAAAGCTATTAAGTTTTTGGATCCAGGCGGCTAATTTGGGCTCCACTTCTTTAAGCTCACTCAAAACATGCAGAAATATTCTTGTCTTTACTCTGTTCTTTTCTTGAATCAAGTGATGAATAACATAGTCCACTGCTTCATTTAGAAAATTTCTGCTTGAAAAACAGGTTGTATAGTCCTCTGTGCTCAAAACTTTCCAAGAAAGCAATTCTTTGAGAAGCGTGGCTGTATTCCATATGCCGGATTTAATCTTGTCAGCATACTGCTTTATACACTGTAGAATTCTGTCATCAAGGAACTGACAATGCTGAACATCGTCTACAGTTTCTTTCTGCTCTTCATTTTTGGGTGGATTACTTTCTCTTAAGTCCTCCTCCATTCTTTCTTGTGCTAATTTTTTTGCTTCCTTTTTTTGGATCTTTCTCTTCAATTTTTTGTCTTCTTTCAGTCTTAGTTTCTCTAGGCTAGAACATTTCTGTTTCAGAATAGGTCTTGGAGGAACCTTTTCTTTTATGACCTTGTGTTCAAATTCACATTTAACTTGACCACCACTGCTGAAGATGATAATCTTAGAAATGACACCTTCACAGTCAGGGGTAAGACATATTCCTTGTAGAAAATCCTTGTCAATTTTATCATTAAAGGTTGTAGTTTTTAACTTCTTCCAGCAATTCATGTGAAATTCTATTTTACAGTACTGGCAACAGCTGATGCGTATAAAACCCTTAAAGTCTGGATCAGTTATGTATATCTGGATCTTAGAATATCCACAGCACTTCTGATAGCAACAAATGGCATCTGGCACTGGAGGGAACTTGCATTCTTCAACAAATTTCTCTAACAGCATCTTTATTTTTTCTGGCTGAGACTCTTCAATAATCACATTACTTGTGGGCCAAGTTAACACTCCAGGAAGACGACAAATCAAGGTTCTTGCTTTCTCAAAGTGATTGAGAGCTTCTAGAAATCTGTTTTTTTTCAAATATACTTTTCCAATTCCACAGTAGGCCAAGCAATCAAGTCCCTCATTGTGGTAGTGTTCAATAATCCTCTTAAACTGGTTTTCAGCTTCAGATAGTTCTTCAGGCTGTCCTATTCCAAGGAGAGAAATGGCAAGTCCATAGACAACCAAGACATAGTTAATCATGGCCAGGTTCAATTGCTTTATTTTTTGAGGATCTAAACCATTCAGCAACTCTGTAAAGGCATGTGCGGCACTGCGGCAACGCTGCTCCAATAAAGCTGTATAGCCATCTTGAATTAAGCTTCTCAGCATTGTCATTATATTAGCAAAATCCTGGTGTGCAGCTCTGGAAGATTTAGAAAACTGTTTCTCCAATATGTTCTTCAAATCTACTGGTAAAGTCAATTGTGAACTAGAACTGAACTTCTCTGATTCATTGTTTCGAGATTTTTGTTTTCCTTTATGTTTTGGAGGCTGATTTGATGGTGGTGAAAATTCAGGATGACAGTCACAATCATCTACCTTCAATGCCTCATCCATCACCTTTAGATTCTGATTACCACCGTTGGCCATTTCCTGATTAATTTTTCTGAAATCTCTTTCCTTCTCCACAAAGTTAAGTGACGTACTAAATACAGGTGCTGATAAACTCCTAGGTGTGTAGGCCCTGTTTTCATAAAAGGCTTTAATTGGATTCTTATTTGCTGTTCGACCTTGTAGGTCTTCTATTTGTTTTTGTAACTTTACATGCTGCTGAATTAGATCCTTGATTCCCTCAGGGTCATTTTTACAGAGTTTTTGAGCTGTTATGTTTGCTTGCAGGGCCCAGTTATATTCCCCCAGCATAGAAAGAGCATCACAATAACGATAATGACCCTTTGGCCAAGTGTTCTTCAGAATAGTGGCTCTCTTTCCATCACCGAGTGCATTTCTAAACTGTCCAGTACGAAGAAAACAAAGAGCTCGGTTACCATAAAGAAGGTAGTTTTCAGGTCTATATTCAATGGCTCTGGTGTAATAGATAATAGCTATATCAAATCTTTCTTTGGAAAACTCTTCATTTCCTTTCATTTTCATTAGTTCTCCTTGCTCTATACAATCCATACAACTTTGGGTTTTAAGTTCTTCAAGCAAATTGCAGTCTTCCATTACAATTTTAGTTATGTAGTACTTGTATTCACTAAAGAAAATACTTAACATAGGCCAACAATTGTCAATTGATCCTAATTTAGTTAGAATTGTTACATCGCCTGCATATTTTATCCAATTCAGAGCTTCTTCCATTGCCAAGATTTTATTTTCTATTTTATAACCAATTCTCAATAAGCCTCCAATAAGGAGTGAATCATTAGCAACTTTCTTTGCCAAATCCACAATATCTTCCATCAACTCAAGATGTTGTAATCTCTTCAAATTTATCTCGGAAGCACGTGAATTGTTGGCGTCCACACAGGGATGCAATCGTGATATTACAGAACTGTTTTGATGTTGAAACAGAAGTGGCCAGAAGATGTTTATTTTAATGGCATCACAATAATCTTGCAGGACAGAAATTGGTTTACTACACCATATACTGCAGATGTCAAATTCTAAATTCCTCTCACTTTGGACATAATCTTTATATTGCTTACCCACCCCATCACAGTAAAGCTGAGTCACACGAACATAATCATCGGTCATAAATTCAGCAGTAAAGACACAATCGTCCACGTAAGGGCAATCTTCTAACAAGGCATAATCCGCCATAGTGAAATCCCCCTCAGCAAAATTGTCCGTGATGCACAAGTCACGCACACACGGAGGAGTGTGGAAGGCCTCGCTCCCCTGGCATCTCGGCTGCAGCGGGACAAGGTAACACATCCGGGAGCCCGGCCGCGCGCCGGGTGTGCACTCACCCGGGCCTGCAGCCCGCGAGCCTGGGACGCGGGCATCCGCCGCCGCCGCCGCCGCCGCAGCAGCAGCCGCCGCCGCCGCCGCCGCCGCCGCCGCCGCTGCTTCCGCCGCCGCCGCCGCTGCCACCTCCGGCCCTTCACGTCAGCGGACGGTGGGAGGGAGCGGGTGCTTTTAACTGTTTCTGTGTCAATACTGACCACAGTCATTATTTTCTCTGGCTGTCCTTTAAAGTCGTACTGGTTGAAGCCGTGTATCCTTTGCCCACAGACCAGAGGAAGGGGAACCAGGTCCTTTCAGGAAAGTGCATGGGGATGCCTCTCTCTCATCATGTCCCCTGACTCCCAGGTGTAATCATAATCTCCGCATGGAAGTGCCAGGCACACAGAGAGTGCTCTTCCTGCTGCCTACACTCCTGCTAGACAGAGCCCTGTCAAGGTCATCATAAGGGCTGGGATCCACTAACAGCTTTGACCTTAAAGCAGAGTCTGATATTGGGGATGTCATTTCTTCACTCTGATGTACTAATTTTTTTTTTATCTATACGCTGATGAGAGGCCGCTCAGACACCTGCAAATTAGCATCACACTCCCCTAGGTTCTCTAGCAAGATATTCTGGGAGGAAAACCTCTGAATCTTATTTCCACCTGTTGCTCAAGGAAGGGACTGTTTCCAAAGAAAATCACAGTCGTATACAGAGGAGCTTTTCTGTGTCCCTTTTTCTCCTTTGTTCCTTTTCCCCTCTCTCTCTTTTAATGGCACCCATTTCTTCCCATCACTTAGAACCACTGAGAATCTTTTTTTACCCTGGCTTATAAATTGTGTAGAATTCCTGTAAAGTATGGTGCTCCTTTGTCTGTTTCCATTGTCTCTGACCTAATTCTTGACTGACTGGCCATTTACCTGATCCACTTTAAAAGCCAGGAGAACTGTGTTCTCATTTCAGAAGAAACTGTGTTGCCCTGGCCAGTTTTCTTCCCTTTTCTGGGATTCATTTCTTCATCTGTAAAATGGGGGGCGGGGGTTGACCATCCTGGGCTCTATCTGGAAGTCGATTGGAGTCATAGGGAGAGCTCTGACATGGTGATGCAGGGCCTTGAACTCCACTCACAGCTCTGCTGCTAACCTAGCATGTGATTTAGTTCTAGTCCCTTGCCACTTCTGAGCCTTAGTTCCCCATCTAAGCAGCCATGACTGACAAGGGAGGAGTCTTAGACTCCCACAAATGAGGACCTTGATCCCCTAACATGCCTGTGTGTTCATAAGACCCATATTCTCTGATCTTGAGCAGATAGAGCCTTTTCTTATCCTCTGGATTGCTTCTTGGAAATGGCTGTAGTGAAAGCCTCTTTTTTTTGTGCTTGATACTTTATTTTCCCAGGTAAGCTCCCTCTACCTTTGTCCTGGGGCATGTATTTATGGATATTTTAGTTAGAAAAAGCTATCAATTAGTGTAATTAGCTTATTGTCACCTTCAATCTTGACCCTCTCCATGCACTGTCCCCTACCCACCTCAGGTTCTCTCTTATTTTAACTTAGTGAGCAGAGCTCCTGGCTGCATCACCATAGCAACCAGCAGCTAGGACCTATTAAGCCATGACAAGTCATTAGACATCTAAGGTGATTATAGAGTCCAGAATGTTAACTTCAGAAGAGAGGCTGACAGAAGGAAAATGAGGCAGATCTTAACCTACAAACAAGTGGACAACAGAATAGCTGAGTGCTTCAAACTATCCCCCACCTGGATGCCATGGGCGCTATGGGCCTGGGTGTCAACACCTTGGCATGTACCCTCAGCCACCAGACCAGAGGGAGGGGTACCAGGCCCATTCTCTTCCCAGAGAAGTAATTCTGGACACCTCCCTGCCAACATGCTCTAAGTAGATGGATTTGAGTCTGGATTTTTCAATGGGCAGTACCAATTACTGAGTTCATCCTGAGTCCTACTCCTAATCTAGTGACACATTTCCTTATCTTTCAACTTTCCATAGAAGTTTCTTAAATGAAAAAAGGCCTTTTTTTTTACTTGTTTGAAACTCTCTTTTCCCAGTCAGTTCCCCTGCTGCCTTGGCCTGTATTTGTGGCCTGTTAAATTCAAAAGTCTATCAGTCTAATTAGGATATTCAAATTTTAATTCTTTTCCCTTCTCCACATGGGCAGCCACCCACCCTTCTTTTATTCTCTCTTTTTATTTCATTTAGGGAAAAAAGCTCTTGGCAGGATTGCCATAGAAACCAGCCACCAGGCAGACTAGGCCATTGTGCTTCTGGACACTGATACTCAAAGCTGATTATGGGTCTGGAAGCTTACATGGCTGAGCAAGACTGATGGAGTTAAGACAAAGAGGGTCTCAGCTACAGAGAAGGGGAAAATGAGCACCTCAGAACTTCAGACAAATCTCAGCCCTACCTTTATCTTTGCCCCTGTGTGCTTCATGGAAGAAAAAAGTTAGAGTGAGAATGAGGAAGGCTGTCCCCTATTAAAGATGAATGTCTGGGTTGACATCAGAACTTGTGCCCTTAGGCTAACCCTGCCATGACCACAAACCCACACCTGTGAACATGTCATTTTCACTGAGTATCCCTAGTTCCTATTAAATTACCTGGCATATACTTAAGGTTCTTGTAGTGCTTGGTGCTCAGCAGTTCTGTAAGACAGAGCACTGCTAGTGAGAGCACACGGAGACTACCTTGGAATATGAGCAAGTGAAGACTTCCTAACACACTGGATTTTTCTGGGAAATGACACCAATGAAAGCCTCTGCTATGTGCTCTAAGGCTCCCTGTTTGCAATTTACCTCCCCTACCTTCTGGCAGTGGTGGTGTAAATACCTGGTGGAGGGGCTTTGGAAGCTGTTAGTCACTGAAGTACCTAAGTGTATTAGGCTATTCTTGCCTTCAAGGATTTTCCCCTGGTCCCACAATGCACCCCTGTCTACATTAACAGGCTCCCACTCATTTACACTGGCAGAGCAGTGCTCCTGGACACATTGCCATAGCAACCAGAAGACAGACAGAGTAGGAGGATGAGCCAGACATTTGACAGCAAAGGTTAGTGGAGTATCTGTTGGAGAGGGGCTGACTCTTAGGAGGAAAATACCTTATCTCTGAGCTGCAGAGAAATAGGCCACTAGACCCTTCAGTGTTCCAACACCATCCCCTCCCCATCCTCCATCCCTGTGCCTCCAGATGAGGAGTAGTCAGAATGAGTTTTGTTTTATCTGGAGGCCAAGGCCTGTGTTTTATCAGAATATGTATCTTTTGCCCCGAAGCCGGTCAAGGGTACCAGGTACCAGATACTTCCTCCCACCCCACCTTGTTACCAAACTAACACCCATGAGTGAACATATGCTCCAAATGTGTATTCCCATGACTGCATCTCCTGTGCCTAGAATAGTGTCAAGAATATAGCAGTGCAACTTTCTGCACTTCCCCTGTCTACTCATTCCATGTTAGGCATTGCGGTTCACACCTTATCATTTGCAGAATTCCATTTACTGCTGGAATACCCACTGTATTAGTCTGTCCTCATGCTGCTGATAAAGACATACCCGAGACTGGGCAATTCACAACAGAAAGAGGTTTAATGGACTTACAGTTTCATGTGGCTGGGGAGGCCTCACAATCACAGCAGAAGATGAAAGGCACATCTCACATAGTGGCAGACAAAAGAAGAGACCTTGTGCAGGGAAACTTCTCTTTTTAAAACCATCAGATCTTGTGAGACTTATTCATTATCATGAAGAACAGCACAGGAAAGACCTGCCCCCATGATTCAATTACCTCTTAATGGGTCCCTCCCACAACATGTGGGAATTCAAGATGAGATTTGGGTAAGGACACAGCCAAACCATATCAGCCACAGTCTCAACTGATGACACTGAGAATGTGAAAGTAAAGGAATAGCCTTTAAAAACTTCTCACTTCCATGCATCTGCAACTTGATACTCTGCTTTCCCTTTCATCACTATGGATAAACTCTCTACATTCCTAAGAAAACCCATCCCTACTGTTGGCCACTAGATTACACCCCTTTTTGACTATTCAATGCATGGTCCCAGCAATGCTGTCTGTGCTCTTTGCCACATCATCAATTTACCTTTATCTACTGGATGATTCCCATCGGTACACAAATATTCCACAAAGTCTCCCTTGCAACAACAACAACAAAACCAACAAGAAAGAAACAAAACACCCTACCTTAACTGTACAACCCACTCCACCTACTGCATCATCTCTGTACACCAAAATTCCTCAAAAATCATTATGTGGTCTTGATTTGTTCACTTATGTACTCTCATTTTTTTCTTGAACCCACCCTAGTCAAGCTTTTATCCCCCACTCCATGGAAATAGCTCTTCTTAAGGTCTCCAAATAACCTGCATATTGTTAAACCTTGTGATTATTTCTCAGTGCTGGTCTTACTTGACTGAAAAGTAGAATTTGACACAATTGATCATTCCTCCTCCTTGTAATACTTTCCTCACTTAATTTATAGGACATTTCTGTCTCTTGGTTGTGCTTCTGCTTCAGTGTCTGCTATTTTTCAGAGTCATGGTTGGTTAATCCTCACTGCTTTGACCTCTTCACCCTGCTAGAAGCTATTAGTCAAAACATAAGTTTTTATTTAGCCAATTGAAGGTGTGTAACATAGGACTGTGGTTGTCAGAATGGAAACCACTTGGGCCTTCATATAGGTGGCTGAAGAAATTTATCCAAGCAAGAGATAGCATCAGGTCCTGGGCTGACAGCTTTCTGGTTGGGAAAGACCCCCAACACCTGCCTTCATTCAGTGAGACAATTGTATGACTCGCCTGCAGTAGTGTGCAGGTTAAAGTTAACGAGTTGAACTTGTAGCTTGCCCCTCTCTCACTACATAAACTCCTTTCTTCTCTCTGGAAGGAGTTCAGTTTCCAGCAGAGGTGATGACAGATGAACAGATCCCAGTTTGAAAAGTGCCAAAACCCTGAAGGGGGTGGGGTATGTTGGTGGATAAAAGAAGTTAGATCTTTAATAAATCCCACAAATTATTCTGGGCAATTTATTTACTGAGAATTTTTAACTCTCAAGTGTTAAGATTTTCCTAGATAATCATTTGTTTAATTCAGGTTTTCAAAAGCATTTACTTCAGACTCCTTTTATTCTCTTACTTTCTTTTCTATTGCTGTTTTAAAAACAAACAAAAAATACTTAGTGACTCAATTAAATAATATTATTGGTGAGGGGATGAAGCACAGTTTCAAAGAGTTACAAATTAAAAATATTAATTGGCATCTGAATTGCAATAGTCCATTTGCCTCCACTCCCTAAGCTCTAATGATGTTTGTGTCCCCAGGTCAAGTTCCAAAGTAACCATTATTCCCAATAGGTAAAATTCCTCTGGCCTCTGGTCCTGTTGAACCTTAAGGCTTACCATAAAATTGGTTCAAATTGCAAGAAATGAACATGGAATGCTTCCCTCCCCTTAGCCAAGGCCTGTTCCAGTTACAACCAACAGTCAATAAATCCCAGTGCTTCTTCCATAGTCCCAACCCTCTCATGCACTCTCACTGCCTCATTGAGGGCTTTGGAATTTCCAGGATACAGTATATGAGTCTTACCAAAATCCCAGATGGAGCACCTCTGAGTCATAACTTAAGAAGATGCTCTCAGATCTTGACTCCCAGACTCAGCCCAGACTCACTATGATCTTGAAGTGCCTTGTGAACTTTAACCAATGGCCCATCCTGTCCCCAATCTCTGGTGCATAAACTGTTTCCCACATCAAACATGAGCACAGGTTCTATGCCATCCAACACTGCATTGTTCCTTGACATGTTTTTTTTGTTGTTGTTTGTGCACTCAACACATAATTGATGAGGCACTTTCTACATGACAGGCACTGCACAAGAGACTGAGGGGTGAACTGATTAGCACCTTGCCCCTTTGGTGACCTGTTAAGATATAATAATAATGGTCATACTGAGCTCTGAGAGTAAAATAAAAACAGCAGTACACTCAGGAGGGGCCAAAAGTATTCCATTCCTTCCTTCCCCATCGACTTTTACTTTGTGGATCCTCAAGGCCGAATGATCCTGGAAGACCCCTGTCTGCATAAAGACATTTATTTGTGGCCTTTCATTTCAAGTAATTGAGTTTTGATATCTATACCAAACAAAGAAATGTCTAGACCCCCATCACATTATAGCTTCCCCTAAACAGTTGTTTGCAACAAACAGGTTCAGTAAGTGACCAGTTATAAGATTAATATATAAAAAAATAGCTTTCCAGTGACTAAAATCCAGCTGGAAGGGCAAGGAAGTTTTACTTCATTACTGCATCTCCTAAGAAGCTTACTAAGTCTCTGTTTCCCAAATATGTGAAAAGCAATAATTTGCTTCTAGGGTAAGAAGCAATAATGTATGTGTATGGAATGAACTGAATTCACCTGAAGCTCAATAAAAGTTATTCCCTTCCCTTTGGAAAAAAAAAAACCCCACTTGTCAAGGTGGGACTACAGAAAATGTTTGCTTTTCATCAATTCTTTAGGTAATTTTGAGTTTCATCTTGGGGCTGAGAATTTGGGTCAGGGCCTATTGAGAATAGCCACCACTCACCTCAAAAGAGATCACATCAGGAAGTTCATAATCTGTTTCTATCTTTCAAGTATTCTTATTGCTTTTTCACATTTTTCTTTGAGTACCTTACAATGAAAATATGGGCATTTCATAAAACAGAACGAGATAGTCACGTGCACAGCATTATCAGGGCCAAGCTTCAGAAAAATGGACTCTGATATTCAGGACAATATCCTTAGAAGAGGGCAATTTTGATTCTCAAACCCTGACCAGCAAAGTGCTTTGCAGTCTAATGATCCAAGCCTACCTCCAGTTTTTCTTTTGACATCTGAAGCCTTGAACTGATTCCATTTGCAACCACTTTACAATGAAGGTTTTAAAATCCCTAACACACAATTCTATCAATCCTTACTCATCAATCAGTCAAGTACCCTACGTTTCCAACCCTAGAAATTAGGCTGCCTCCATTCCCTGACATATAGAATGCTTTCAGATTTATAGTACAGTGCCAAGTCTTGCTTCCATCCCTGACTTTTTTACTTTCTTAAGAATCAGAAACCATGAAGAATTCTGGGCCCTTTGCTGATCAGCACAGTGCTATGAGAATTTCACAAGCCAAGGACAGTACAGATCCAGAAATCCTGTTTTATAAACTGTGTCAAGATTCAAAGTCCATTTTCTTTTTTATTATTATTATACTTTAAGTTCTAGGGTACATATGCACAACGTGCAGGTTTGTTACATATGTATACATGTGCCCTGTTGGTGTGCTGCACCCATTAACTCATCATTTACTCTAGGTATATCTCCTAATGCTATACCTCTCCCCTCCCCCCACCCCATGACAGGCCCCGGTGTGTGATGTTCCCCATGCTGTGTCCAAGAGTTCTCATTGTTCAATTCCCGCCTATGAGTGAGAACATGCGGTGTTAGGTTTTTTGTCCTTGCAATAGTTTGCTGAGAATGATGGTTTCCAGCTTCATCCATGTCCCTACAAAGGACATGAACTCATCCTTTCTTCTGGCTGCATAGTATTCCATGGTGTATATGTGCCACATTTTCTTAATCAAGTCTATCATTGATGGGCATTTGGGTTGGTTCCAAGTCTGTGATATTGTGAACAGTGTCACAATAAACATACGTGTGCATGTGTCTTTATAGCAGCAGGATTTATAATCCTTTGGGTATATACTCAGTAATGGGTTGGCTGGGTCAAATGGAATTTCTAGTTCTAGATCCTTGAGGAATCGCCACACTGTCTTCCACAATGGTTGAGCTAGTTTACGGTCCCACCAACAGTGTAAAAGTGTTCCTATTTCTCCACATCCTCTCCAGTACCTTTTGTTTCCTTTTTAATGATTGCCATTCTAACTGGTGTGAGATGGTATTTCATTGTGGTTTTGATTTGCATTTCTCTGATGGTCAGTGATGATCAGTATTTTTTCATGTGTCTGTTGGCTGCTGATCCCACAGAAATACAAACTACCATCAGATAATACTATAAACACTTCTACGCAAATAAACTAGAAAATCTAGAAGAAATGGATAAATTCCTCGACACATACATCCTCCCAAGACTAAACCAGGAAGAAGTTGAATCCCTGAATAGACCAATAACAGGCTCTGAAATTGAGGCAATAATTAATAGCTACTAACCAAAAAAAGCCCAGGACCAGATGCATTTACAGCCAAATTCTACCAGAGGTACAAAGAGGAGCTGGTACCATTCCTTCTGAAACTATTCCAATCAATAGAAAAAGAGGGAGTCCTCCCTAACTCATTTTATGAGGCCAGCATCATCCTGATACCAAAGCCCGGCAGAGACAAAGCAAAACAAAAGAGAATTTTAGACCAATATCCCTGATGAACATCGATGCAAAAATCCTCAATAAAATACTAGCAAACTGAATCCAGCAGCACATCAAAAAGCTTATCCACCATGATCAAGTGGGCTTCATCCCTGGGATACAAGGCTGGTTCAACATATGCAAATCAATAAACGTAATCCGTCATATAAACAGAATCAAAGACAAAAACCACATGATTATCTCAATAGATGCAGAAAAGGCCTTTGACACAATTCAACACCCCTTCATGCTAAAAACTCTCAATAAACTAGGTATTGATGGGATGTATCTCAAAATAATAAGAGCTATTTATGACAAACCCACAGCCAATGTCATAATGAATGAGCAAAAACTGGAAGCATTCCCTTCGAAAACTGGCACAAGACAGGGATGCCCTCTCTCACCGCTCCTATTCAACATAGTGTTGGAAGTTCTGGCCAGGGCAATCAGGCAAGAGAAAGAAATACAGGGTATTCAATTAGGAAAAGAGGAAGTCAGATTATCCCTGTTTGCAGATGACATGATTGTATATTTAGAAAACCCCATCGTCTCAGCCCAAAATCTCCTTAAACTGATAAGCAACTTCAGCAAAGTCTCAGGATACAAAATCAATGTGCAAAAATCACAAGCATTCATATACACCAATAACAGACAAACAGGGAGCCAAATCATGAGTGAATTCTCAAAGTCCATTTTCTTTTTTTTTAATATTATTATTCAAGTTTAATATATACTCAAATGCGCAACAATTTATCCTCTGTATTGGGAACAAGAGATTTCTGGACATCTCAGCTTTAGCCAGTTTATTATACACCTACTGCTTTATAGTTGAATTCTTCCAGAATATCTGTTAGAACTCCTGATAGCATACTATTTCATGATGAGATAAATACTTTTTAAAAATTATATGATCACAGTAGCATGGAATGACATTTCCTTAATGCTATGTTTGAGGGGCTTTTTCTTGTTTCTGCTAGTAGAATCTGTTCTGCCATTACTTATACACAAACATTATTTATTGCCAACATGATACACATTATATGGTGTGGATCCAGTAAATATTTGTTAATTAACTGATTTGGCACCCCACAATATCTCAAGACATGAGATTTAAGAAGAAAAGAGCTTGACTAGTAAACCTGGTAGAGAAAATGCCTTTATACAGTTAGTATATCCCATAATACTATCAACAAGTAGATTGGATTTTATTGTTATAACAGAATTGAGTGAGATTGTGAATAATAAGAAAGTTGAGTTGTGGTACATTGTCCTTAGATGTTTCCTTCCTTTCTTTCCTTGTGTTTAGTGTTGTGACCACAAATAAGAGGCACAGGTGCCTCCTCGGGCAGCTTGGGGCAAGTGATCTACTTTCTTTTTTTTTTCTTTTTTTTAATTTAATTATTATTATACTTTAAGTTTTAGGGTACATGTGCACAATGTGCAGGTTTTTTACATATGTATGCATGTGCCATGGTGGTGTGCTGCACCCATTAACTTGTCATTTAGCATTAGGTATATCTCCTAATGCTATCCCTCCCCCCGCCCCCCAACCCAAAACAGTCCCCGGTGTGTGACATTCCCCTTCCTGTGTCCATGTATTCTCATTGTTCAATTCCCACCTATGAGTGAGAACATGCGGTGTTTGGTTTTTTGTCCTTGCGATAGTTTGCTGAGAATGATGGTTTCCAGCTTCATCCATGTCCCTACAAAGGACATGAACTCATCCTTTTTTCTGGCTGCATAGTATTCCATGGTGTATATGTGCCACATTTTCTTAATCCAGTCTATCATTGATGGACATTTGGGTTGGTTCCAAGTCTTTCCTACTGTGAATAGTGCCACAATAAACATACGTGTGCATGTGTCTTTATAGCAGCAAGTTTTATAATCCTTTGGGTATATACCCAGTAATGGGATGGCTGGGTCAAATGGTATTTCTAGTTCTAGATCCCTGAGGAATCACCACACTGACTTACACAATGGTTGAGCTAGTTTACAGTCCCACCAACAATGTAAAAGTGTTCCTATTTCTCCACATCCTCTCCAGCACCTGTTGTTTCCTGACTTTTTAATGATCGCCATTCTAACTGGTGTAAGATGGTACTCATTGTGGTTTTGATTTGCATTTCTCTGATGGCTAGTGATGGTGAGCATTTTTTTATGTGTGTTTTGGCTGCATAAATGTCTTCTTTTGAGAAGTGTCTGTTCATATCGTTCACCCACTTTTTGATGGGGTTGTTTGTTTTTTTCTTGTAAATTTGTTTGAGTTCATTGTAGATTCTGGATATTAGCACTTTGTCAGATGAGTAGGTTGTGCCATCCCCGTCAAGCTACCAATGACTTTCTTCACAGAATTGGAAAAATCTACTTTAAAGTTCATATGGAACCAAAAAAGAGCCCGCATTGCCAAGTCAATCCTAAGCCAAAAGAACAAAGCTGGAGGCATCACGCTACCTGACTTCAAACTATACTACAAGGCTACAGTAACCAAAACAGTGTGGTACTGGTACCAAAACAGAGATATAGATCAATGGAACAGAACAGAGCCCTCAGAAATAATGCCGCATATCTACAACTATCTGATCTTTGATAAACCTGACAAAAACAAGAAATGGGGAAAGTATTCCCTATTTAATAAATGGTGCTGGGAAAACTGGCTAGCCAGATGGAGAAAGCTGAAACTGGATCCCTTCCTTACACCTTATACAAAAATTAATTCAAGATGGATTAAAGACTTAAATGTTAGACCTAAAACCATAAAAACCCTAGAAGAAAACCTAGGTAATACCATTCAGGACATAGGCATGGGCAAGGACTTCATGTCTAAAACACCAAAAGCAATGGCAACAAAAGCCAAAATTGACAAATGGGATCTAATTACACTAAAGATCTTCTGCACAGCAAAAGAAACTACCATCAGAGTGAACAGGCAACCTAGAGAATGGGAGAAAATTTTTGCAATCAAAGTCCATTTTCTACCCCATCTTAGGTTTATCTACCTGGCACTCAGTTTGCCTCAGCTTCTCTTTAGCCAACTGTCCTGAAGCCTTTGGCTGAGAGCCAAATTTATTTCTAACCCATGTGTAATTTTTTTTGCATATTTACTGTGTGTTGTGAAATAGATCTTTTATCACTATTCTGGTTTCCAGATATGTCCATTCCACTTTTCTTTGGTCTGTATCAAATAACTAAATTATCACTTAAAATTCTCCCTGTTCTTATATCCATATATTTGTAGTATCTTCTCAAATATTATTTGCAGTATATGTTGCAGAATTATTCATTCATATTATAATTGGTGTGTGTGTGTGTGCACGTGTGCGTGTGTTTCTCCAATATTCATTCTCTGCTCCACCCCAAGTTTAGAGAAAAGAGAGTAAGTACATATATTTCAAATATGATTAATAGCAGTTGGAAATACCATTGTTATTTATCATCTTCTCATGTTGAGTTGCATTTTTCTTTTCCTTTTTTTTTTCATGAGACTGACTTTTTGCTCTTGTTGCCCAGACTGGAGTGCAGTGGCATGATCTCAGCGCACTGCAACCTCTGCCTCCAGGTTCAAGCAATTCTCCTGCCTCAGCCTCCCACGTAGCTGGGATTACAGGCATGCACCACCACATCTGGCTAATTATTTGTATTTTTTTTTTTAGTAGAGATGGGGTGCCACCATGTTGGCCAGGTTTGTCTTGAACTTCTGACCTCAGATGATATAACCACCTCAGCCTCCCAAAGTTCTGAGATTACAGGTGTGAGCCACCACACCTGGTCACATTTTCTGATATTTATTCTACCAATGATTTTATTCATAAGAAAATTTATTTAAAATAATATTTAAGATTTGGATAAACTAAGAGTTCCAAGAAAAAGATACCCAAACAAACAAATAATAGATGATAAAAATATCAGACAAGAAGTAGCTAGTGTATGTGACTCTCACAGAATGGAATGGAAGGGGTGAGTAAATATAACAACCTCAGCTGAAATATCAAGGTAGTCACATTGGGACTAATCAAGGAAACAACTTGACCCACAGAGAACAGAGAAAAGCAAGGTAAGATGATGACCCACCAGGGAGCAACACAGAGCCAAGGGAACATCCCCAACCTAGGGAAGCAGTGAGTGAATGTGTGGCCCTGGGAAACCATGCTTCTCTCACAAATCTTTGCAACCCTTGGGTCAGGATATCCCCTTGTGAACCCACTGCACCAGGGTCTTCAGTCTGACACACAGAGCTAGTGAAATTTAGGCAGAGCAGCTGCACAGGCATGTGCAGAGACCAGGAGCCTTAGGAATTTGGGCTTTCTGGGCTCCCCTAAAAAAGTAGTTGCAACTCAAGAAAAGCAGGAACAGACCCCTGTACATACCCTAGGAAAGAGGCTGAATCCAGGGGGCCAAGCAGCAACAGTCTACAGGCCCCACTTCCATGGCATCTCACAGGATAAGACCCAGTGGCTTGGAATTCCAGCCAGACACCAGTAGTAGTGTTACACCTCTCTAAGACAGAGCTCCTGTGGAGAGGGACCAGGGGCCAACCTCCATCTTTGCTGTTTGGACAACTTCGCTGTTTCAGCCTTCGAGCTTTGGAGAGTCCAAACCAACTGGTGTTGGAAGGGACTCCTGAGCACAGCACAACTGCTCTATGAAAATGTGGCCAGTCTGCTTCTTTAAGTGGGTCCCTGATCCCATTCCTTCTCACTGGGTGGGACCTCCCAACTAGGGTCTCCAGCCACCCCCACCACTGTTATCTGGCTAAACAGTTTTGAAACCTCCTTAGGATGGAGTTCCCAGAGAGAAAAGTGAACCACCATCTTTGCTGTTTGTGTGACAACCATTCCAGCCTTCAGGTTTTGGAGAGTCCAAGCTGACCAGGGGAGAAAGGGATTACCCAACACAGCACAGCTGCTATACAAAAACATGGCTAGACTGCTGTTTAAAACAAGTTCCCAATCCCATTCCTCCTCACTAGGCAGGACCTCCCAACCAGAACCTCCAGCCACCCTCAAGGGTGTTCTTTGGCCAACAGAGATTCGAAGACTTCCTCAGTTGGAGCTCCCAAGGAGAGGGGCAGTCCTCCATCTTTGCTTTTTGGGTGACTTAGCTGTTTCACCCTTTTGGCTTTGAGATTCTGAGGTGACAAGAGGCTGAAGCAGACCCCCAGCACAGCACAGCTGCTCTATGAAAACATGGCAAGACTGATTTTTAAAGCAAGTCTCTGATCCTATTCTTCCTCACTGGAGGTGACCTCCCAACTCGGGTCTCCAGCCAGCTCCTTCAGATGCATTCAGGCTGGCAACAAGTCCATACCTTCCGGGGAGATGGAGGTTCCAGAGGGAGGGGCAGGTTGCCATTTTTACTGTTTTGCAGCCTTCGGTGGTAATACCTCCAGGTACCAGAAACTCCAAGGTGACTAGCAACTGGAATGGGCATCCAGCATACCACAGCAATCCTACAATAAAATGTCTAGACTGTTACATTGGTGTCTGTTTCCATATCTCATCACCAGGCAAGTCTTCCAGGCCTGGGCCTCCAGCCATCATCTGCCAGAGATGCTGAGCCAGTAGCAACTTTACAACTCCCTGGACAGAGTTTCCAGGGGCAACTGAAAGTCTTTCTACCATTGCCTTTGCAGTGGACCTGTCTTTGCTAATTTTGGACTAACAAAGGAGCAAAGACCCCACCTAAGTGCCTTATCCACACCTCCAACAAGCTGCAGTTGACCCAAGAAGAGGAGGCCAGTTTGTCTCCAATGGGTCCTACACACCCCCTGCTGCTCATCACCAGACAAGGAACCCCTGGCTTGGGCCCACAGCACAAACCCTCCATCCTGGGCTGATTTCACTGCACAATTGCTGACCCACATTTCTCTGGGGTGGAGCCCCCAGGAGACAAGCAAAGTGGTGGCACAGCAAGCCAGCTGATTTGGAGCCCAGTGGGTTTAGTGTGGGAGCATCTGTAGTGGAGCATGGCCAGGTACGGCCATCCCTCTTGGCTCAGCTTGCTCCTTTAAGAGACTTCAGACCTAGGGGAATGGTCACATCTGATCTCTGCCATGCAGTTTTGCACACCAGATGGGGCTGATCCAACCTGAGCACTCCTTGGTCTGCTGGCCTCTTCCAGGGTTTCACCCTGGTCACTCCAGCTTACAAGGCAGTCTTGGATGCCCTGGGGACACACACCATACCTTCTGCACTAGTAGACTGTGCCTGATCAGTGGAGAGTGCCAAAAATGTGGCCCCTATGGCCCTGCACAGCCTGCATATACCATCCTCATACTGCAGTTTTCCTCAAGTCCATGGCAACTCTCCACATCCCTTTGCTGGCACCTGTCTGCATGAGTAGGTTTCGCTTCACATGCTCTGCCAACACACAGGATAGCAGTACACCCCCACCACCTCCACTGAACACCATTGAAGATGAAGCCTTAGTGGGCACAGAGCCAGCAAGCCCCACCCCCACCAGCACCTAGCCCCTGTGCTAATGCTGCACAGAGAACACAGTATCCTCCCACACCCCGAGTGATCACTCCTGCTTGCAGGGAACAAAGAAGGCACCCAGACCTCTGCTAGCCAACAACCTTCCCAAAGCCAATACCACCTCCACTGCAACAGTGCACACAATCTTCAGCAGGGGCTTTCTGCTCCCCACCGCCTCCAGCTGCCTAGCCTTTGCCACTGTGGTAAATGCCTGCAGGAAGGCAGGTACCCCTGTATTTGCTAACACTCTTGCTGCAGCTGCGGCACATTGGGCCCCACAGCACAGTGGACTACAAACCTCATGGAGCCAGAGAACAAAGTCAGGGCCCCAGAGTTAGCATATGCAGGCCAGGGGTTGGGAGCTGAACACTGGCCCCCTAATAGCTTTCTGAAATGAAGTCATTTGGCTGAATCAAACTTGTATCACAATCAAACCCTCAAGGTCATCAATAAAAGAAAAGAAAAGAAACCCAGCCAAAGGTCAGCAACCTCAAAGATTGTAGGTACATAAACCCACAAATATGAGAAAGAATCAGTGCAAGAACACTAAAAACTCAAAAAGCCAGAGTGCCTTCTTTCCTACAAATGACCATATCACCTGTCCAGCAAGGGTTCACAACCAGGCTGAGGCTGAGATGGCTGAAATGACAGAAGTAGATTTCAGAACATGAACAGGAATGAAGTTCATTGAGCTACAAGAGTACATTGTGACCCACTGCAAGAAAGCTAAAAATTATGATAAAACATTGCAGGAGCTGACAGACAAAATAGCCAGTATACATAAGAATACAATTGACCTGATAGAGCTAAAAACACACTACAAGAATTTTATAATTCTATCACATGTATTAATAGCAGAATAGACCAAATGGAGGAGTCTCAGAGCTTGAATACTGTCTTTTTGAAATAAGACAGGCAGACAAGAATAGAGAAAAAAGAATAAAAAGAAATGAACAGAGCCTCCAAGAAATATGGAATTATGTAAAGAGATTGAATCTACGACGGACTGGTGTACCTGAAAGAGATGGGGAGAATGCAACCAACTTGGAAAACATATTTTAGGATATTATCCATGAGAACGTCCCCAATGTAGCTAGGAAGGCCAACATACAAATTCAGGAAATACTGAGAACCCCAGTAAGATATACCACAAGAAGATGATCCCCAAGACACAATCATCAGATCCTCCAAGGTTGAAATGAATGAGAAAAATGTTAAAGACAGCTAGAGACAAAGCTCAGGTGACCTACAAAAGGAAGCCCATTGGACTAAAAGTGGATTTCTCGGCTAAAACCCTACAAGCCAGAAGAGATTTGGGGCTAATATTCAACACTCTTAAAGAAAAGAAATTCAAACCGAGAATTTCATATCTGGCCAGACTAAACTTCATAAGCAAAGGAGAAATCAGATCTTTTTCAGACAAGCAAATGCTGAGGGAAATTGTTACCACCAGATCTGTCTTACGAGAATTCCTGAAGGAAGCACCCAATATGCAAAGGAAAGACTGTTACCAGCCACTACAAAAACACACTGAATTACACAGTCCAGTGACAGTATAAAGCAACCACATAAACAAGTCTGCAAAATAACCAGCCAGCATTATGATGACAAGATAAAAGGCATACCAATACTAAAGTTGAATGTAAATGGGATACATGCCCTAATTAAAGGGCATGGAGTGTCAGGCTGGATAAAGAGCCAAGGCCCATTGGTATGTTGCCTTCAAGTGACCCATCTCACATGTAATGACACACACCGGCTCAAAATAAAGGGATGGAGAAATACCTACCAAGCAAATGGAAAACAAAAAAAGCAATCCTAGTTTCTGACAAAACAGAATTTAAAACAACAAAGATCAAAGAAGACAAAGAAGGGCATCACATAATGGTAAAGGGTTCAGCTGACAAAGATGATCTAGCCATTCTAAATATATATGCACTCAACACAGGAGCACCCAGTTTCATAAAGCAAGTACATAGAGACTTTCAAAGAGTCTTAGACTCCCACTCAATAACAGTGGGAGATTTTAACACCCTACAGACAATATTAATTCAATCATTGAGACAGAATATTAACAATGATATTCAGGAATTGAACTCAGCACTGGATCAAATGGACCTGATAGTTATCTCCAGAACTTTTGACCTCAAACCAACAGAATATACATTATTCTCATCACTGCATTGCACTTACTCTAAAATCAATCACATAATCAGAAGTAAAACACTCCTCAACAAATGTAAAATAACTCAAATCATAACAAACAGTCTCTCAGAACACAATGCAATCAAATTCAAAATGAAGATTAAGAAATTTACTCAGAACGGTACAATTACATGGAAATTGAATAACCTGCTCCTAGATGACTTTTGAGTAAATAATGAAATTAAGGCAGAAACCAATATGGTTTTTGACACTAACGGAACAAAAAGACAACATACCAGAATCTCTGGGACACAGCTAAGGCAGTGTTAAGAGGAAAATTTATAGCACTAACTGCCCATGTTAAAAAGTTAGAAGGATCTCTAGTTAACAACCTAATGTCACAACTAAAAGAATTAGAGAGCCAAGAGAAAACATATTTTAAAGCTAGCAGATGATAAGAAATAACCAAAATCAGAGCTGAACTAAAGAAGATAGGCATTAAAAAAAAACATTCAGAAGATCAAAGAATCCAGGAGCTGTTTTTTTTTTTGAAAAAGTTAATTAAATAGATAGACTGCTAGCTAGATCAATAAAGAAGAAAAGAGAAAAGACTCACATAAGAATGGCATGAACCCGGGAGGTGGAGCTGGCAGTGAGCCGAGATCACACCACTGCACTCTAGCCTGGGTGACAGAGTGAGACTCCGTCTCAAAAAAAAAAAAAAAAAAAAAAAAAGAAATGACAAGGGGGATATTACCACTGGCACCACAGAAATACAAACAACCATCAGAAAATATTATTAATTCCTCTATGCACATAAACTAGAAAATCTATAAGAAATGGATAAATTCCTGGGCGCATACACCCTCCGAAGAATGAACCAGGAAGAAATTGAATCATTAAACAAACCCATAATGAGTTCTGAAATTGAGGCAGTAATAAATAGTCTACAAACCAAAAAAAGCTCAGGACCAGAAAGATTCACAGCTGAATTCTACCAGATGTACAAAGAAGAGCCGGTACCATTCCCACTGAAGCTATTCAAAAAAATGGAAAAGAAGGGACTCCTCTGTAATTGGTCTGAAAACTTCAGACCAATATTCAGCATCATCCTGATGCCAAAACCTGTAAGAGATGCAACAAAAAAGGAAACTTCAGAACAATATTTTTTATGAATATCAATGCAAAAATTCTCCACAAAATACTGGGAAACTGAATCCAGCAGCACATCAAAAAGCTTATCCATCATGATCAAGTAGATTTTATCCCTGAGATTCAAGGTTTGTTCAAAATATGCAAATCAATAAATGCAATTCATCACATAAACAGAGCTAAAAACAAAAACCACATGATTAGCTCAATAGATGCAGAAAAAGCTTTCAAAAAAATTTAATGTCTCTTCATGTTAAAAACTCTCAATAAACTATATATTGAAAGAACATACCTCAAAATTATAAGAGCCATTTATTGCAAACCCACAGGCAATATACTGAATGGGCAAAAGTTGGAAGCATTCCCCTCGAAAGCTGGCAGAAGACAAGGATGCTCTTTCTCACCACTCCTATTCAACATAATATTGGAAGTCCTGCCCAGCGCAATCAGGCAAGAGAGAGAAAGAAGGGACATTCAAAATAGGAAGAGAGGAAGTCAAATTATCCCTTTTTGCAGATGATATGATCCTATATCTAGAAAATTCTTTCATCTCAGCCCAAAAGCTTCTTAAGCTGAAAAACAACTTCAGCAAAGTCTTAGGATACAAAATCAATGTGCAAAAATCACTAACATTCCTATACCAACAACAGTCAAGCTGAGAGCCAAATCAAGAATGAACTTTCAATCACTATTGTCACAAGAAAGAATAAAATATCTAGCAATACAGCTTACTAGGGAGGTGAAAGATCTCTACAAGGAGAACTACAAACCACTGCTCAAATAAATCAGAGATGACACAAATGAATGAAAAATATTTCATTCATTCATTCATTTATGGATAGGAAGAATCAATGTCTCTAAAATGGCCTTATTGCCCAAAGCAATTTGTAGATTCACTGCTATTCCTATTTCAAAGCCATTGAGATTCTTCACAGAGCTAGAAAAACTATTTTAAAAATCACATGAACAGAGCTAGAAAAAACTATTTTAAAAATCACATGGAAAGAAAAAGAACACAACTGGTTAAGGAAATTTTAAGCAGAAAGAACAAAGCCTGAGGCATTACACCACCTGAATTTAAACTACTCTACAGGGTTACAGTAACCAAAACAGCATAGTACTGGCACAAAAATAGACACATAGGCCAATGGAACAGAATGGAGAATCCACAAATAAGACCACACCCCTACAACTACCTGATCTTTGACAAACTTGACAAAAACAAACAATGGGGAAAGGATTCCCTATTCAATAAATAATGCTAGGATAACTGGCTAGGTGGATGCAGATGATTGAAACTGGACTCCTTCTTTACATTATATACAAAATTAACTCAAGATGTATTAAAAATACTTAAATATAAAACTGAAAACAAGAAAAACCTTGAAAGTCAACATAGGCAATGCCATTCAGGGCATAGGCACAGGCAAATAATTCATGACAAAAATGACAAAATCAATTGCAACCAAAGCAAAAATTGACAAATGGGAACTAATTAAACTAAAGAGCTTCTGCACAGCAAAAGAAACTATCAGCAGAATAAACAGACAACCTAAAGAATGGGAGAAAATGTTTGCAAACTATGCATCTGATAAAGGTCTGCTATTCAGCATCTATAAGGAACTTAAATAAATTTACAAGAAAAAAACAAACTCATTAAAAAGTGGGCAAAGGACATGAACAGGCAGTTATCAAGAGAAGACATACATGTGGCCAAAAACTGTATGAAGGAAAGCTCAACATCACTGATCATTAGATTAATGCAAATCAAAATCACAATGAGATACTGTGTCACACCAGTCAGAATGTCTATTATTAAAAAGTCAAAAATAATGGATGCTGGCGAGGTTGTGCAAAAAAAGGAATGCTTATACACTTTTGGTAGGAGTGTACATTCATTCAACCATTGTGGATGACAGTTTGGTTATTCCTCAAAGACATAAAGACAGAAATACTACTTGACCCAGCAATCCCATTACTGGGATATACCCAAAGAGATATACATCATTCTATTATAAAGACATATGCATGCATATATATTATTGCAGCCACTATTCACAATACTAAAGATATGAAATCAATCTAAATGACCATCAGTGATAGACTGGATAAAGAAAATGTGGTACATACATACCATGGAATACTATGCAGCCAAAAAAAAAACCCAAAATTACATCCTTTGCAAGTACATGGATGGAGCTGGAGGTCATTATCCTCAGTATACTAATGCTGGAGCAGAAAACCAAGTACCACATGTTCTCACTTATAAGTGAGAGCTAAATTATGAGAACACATGGACACATAGAGGGGAACAATACACACCGGGGTCTATCAGAAGGTGAAGGTTGGGAGGAGGGAGATGATCAGGAAAACTAATTAATGGATGCTAGGCTTAATACCTGAATGATGAAATAATCTGTACACCAAAGCCCCCATGACCCCAGTTTACCTATATAATAAGCCTGCACATGTATTCCTCAACTTAAAAATTAAAAATAAATGTATAGAAAAAAGAAGTCACAAAAGACAATATAATGCATGTCTCCTTTTATATGAAATGTCTAGAATAGAATAATTTATGGATACAGAAAGTATACTTATGGTTGCCTAGGTCTCAAGAAAGAAGTGAATGGGGAGTGATTGCTAATGGATATGGGTTTTATTTTTGTAATGACTAAAATGTTCTAAATAAGATTGTGATGATGGTTGTACAAGTCTGTAAACACACCGATAACCATTGAATTATACACTTTAAATAGGCCAATAACATAGTATGTGACTTATATCTCAATAAAGCAGTTAAAATACAAAAAAATAATAGATTTTCATGTTCCTTTACACTGGCTATTGGCTTGCCGACTGGTATTTTCAAATCCTGTTGATTCAAGTGCAAATGTATACACATCACTCTGGGTTTGCTCTAGAAAATATTTGCTACGACCTTAAAACTTTGTGTATCTTCTGACCCTGAAGATATTGTCTAATGGAAATTATTGTAAGGCAATAGTCGTTTATGAGAACAAAGTTTTTACTCTCATAATGCTTATCACAGTGATACCCTGCAAAATTATTAAAACACAAAACATATCATTTCTATTACAAAAAGAAATGATAGAAGAGCTCTAAAATGTAAATATATGTCTCCATGAGAAGATAGCAGTAGCTTAGAAAACAATGTGGAGACAGGATTAATCACCTGCCAAGTAAAGATCCCCTGGGCCCTGAGTAATCAGCAACAATATCCAGGCAGTACAGTACTTTCCATGGGCCTTGGGTTAGACACAGAGACTTAATCGCTTCAGATTTGACCCAGCACATTCCCAGCTCTGGTGGCTCTGCGGGAAAGACTCTTTCTGCTTGAGGAAATATGAGAAAAGAGTAAAGGGGACTTTGTCTTGCAGCTTGGATACCAGCTTGGCCACAGTGAGGTAGAGCACCAAGAGGGCAATTGGGGTTTCCAATACCAGGCACTGGTTTGTGGAAGGCATTTATGAAACTTCCCTTCTATAGAGGGTATCTCGCTTCCTGGAAGGGAGGGTTCCAGTCCAGGCAGTACTCACCATGGTCCTGGGGTGGTGGTGGCCAGAGAGAGAAACTCCAATTCTTGTGAGAAGGGGAAGAAAGGGTAGGAATGGCTTTCTCTTGTGGCTTGGGTGCCACCTCAGCCACAGTAAAGCAGGGTACCAGGTAGATTCTTAAGATTGCTGATTCCAGGCTCTGGCTCCTGGATGACAATTCTGGACCTGCCTGAAAATGGGAACTTGCCAACTTGCAGGGATGGACAGAAGCCTGGCTGGCTTTGCTACCTGCTGATTATACAGCTCTAGAGGTTTGAGCAGACTTAGGTGGTAGGTAGATCACTGTTACCATGGGCCTTAGGGGAGAACAAGCACCTTGCTGGCTTCAGGTTTCAACAAGCACAGTTCAAGTGATGGTGGCCACAAGGGTTCTAATGTCCCTCTTCCCCAAGCTCCAGGCAGCTCTGCAAGACAGAGGCTCCATTTATTTGGAAGAAAGTAAGAAAAGAGAACAAGAGCCTTTGCCTTGTAATACAGAGAATTCCTTTGGACTGTACCCAAGACCACCAAGGCAGTACATCTACTACTCTTCAAGAGTCATGGCATTACTGAGCTTGGGGTACCTCCTAATGCAGATATGGCTGCAGTGGCCAGAAACTTAGATTACAAAACCCAAGTCCCTTCAAATACCTGGAAAGACTTTCCAAGAAGAATGGGTACAAACAATCCCAGACTATAAAGACTACAATAAATACTCAACTCTTCAATGTTCAGACATCAAGGAATATCCACAAACATAAACAACAAGACTATCCTGGAAACATGGCCTTACCAAACAACCTAAATAAGGCACCAGGGAGCAATCCTAGAGAGAGAGAGAGAGACATGTGACATCTTTGAAAGAGAATGAAAAATAATTGTTTTGAGGAAAGTGAACGAAATTCAAGATATCACAGAGAAAGAATTCAGAATACTATCAGATAAATTTAACAAAAAGATTGAAATAAGTAAAAAGAATCAAGCAGAAAATCTGGAGCTGAAAAATACCATTGCAATACCGAAGAATGCATCACTCTCTCTTTTTTTTTTCTTTTTTTATTATACTTTAAGTTTTATGGTACATATGCACAACTTGCAGGTTTGTTACATATGTATACATGTGCCATGCTGGTGTGCTGCAACACCATGGAATACTATGCAGCCATAAAAAAGGATGAGTTCATGTCCTTTGTAGGGATGGATGAAGCTGGAAACCATCATTCTCAGCAAACTATCTCAAGGACAAAAAACCAAACACCGCATGTTCTCGCTCATAGGTGGGAATCGAACAGTGAGAACACATGGACACAGGAAGGGGAGCATCACTCTCTCTTACCAGCAAAACTGATCAATCAGAGGAAAGAAATGGTGAGCCTGGAGACAGGTTATTTGAAAATACACAGTCAGAGGAGACAAAAGAAAAGAGAATAAAAAGGAATGAAGCACACCTACAGGATCTAGAGAATAACCTTAAAAGGGCAAATCCGTGGTATTGATCTTAAACAGGAGGTAGAGAAATAGATGGGGATAGAAAGTTCATTCAAAATGATGATAACAAAAGATTTCCCAAAACCACAGAAAGATATCAATATTTAAATAGAAGTACAAGCAGATTTAACCCAAAGAAGACTACCTCAAGGCAATTAATACTCAAACACCCAAAGGTCAAAGGGTCTTAATAGAAACAAGAGAAAAGAAACAAATAACATATAATGGAGCTTCAATATGTCTGGCAGCAGATTTTTTAGCAGGAATTTTATAGGCCATGAGAGACTGACATGACATAACATATTTAAAATGCTAAAGGAAAAAATCATGCATCATTGAATAATATATCTAGGAAAAATATTTAAAGAGTTTCCCAGACAAAAAAAAAAAAATAGCTGAAGGATTTCACCAACAGCAGAACTGTCCTACAGTTCTACAGCTGAAAGGAATTTTTCAGTCTGAAACAAAAGGATGTTAATGAGCAAGAACAAATCATCTGAAGGTAAAGAACTCACTGATAATAGCAAGTAAACACAAAAACAAGAATATTATAACATTATTATTGGTGTATAATTTACTGATATCTTGAGTAGAAAGACTAAAACTAAAGCAATAAAAAATAATAACCACAACTTTTCAAGACCTAAGCAGTTCAATAAGATGTAAATAGCAACAACAAAAACTTAAGAAGTCCAAGAATGAAGTTAAAAAGTGTAGAGTTGTGGGGGGAGGGGGGAGGGATAGCGTTAGGAGATATACCTAATGTTAAATGACGAGTTAATGGGTGCAGCACACCAACATGGCACAAGTATACATATGTAACTAACCTGCACATTGTGCACATGTACCCTAAAACTTAAAGTATAATTAAAAAAAGTGTAGAGTTGATATTGGTTGTCTTTTTGCTTGTTAGTTTCTTTATGCACTGAGTTTTAAGTTGTAATTAGTTTAAAATACTGAGTTATAAGATAGTATTTGCAAGCCTCATGCTAACAGCAATGCACACACACAAAAAAGCAAGAAATTGAAATACACCACCAGGGAAAATTATCCTCTAAAAGAAGACAAGAAGGAAGGAAGAAAAAGAGCGGATCACAAAACAACCAGAAAAAAATCAAAATTGCAGGAGTAAGACCTCACTTATCAATAATAACATTCAATGTAAATGGACTGAGCACTTCAGTCGAAAGACAAAGAGCAGATGCATGGATTAAAAAAAAGAGACCTAAGAATCTGTTGCCTACAAGAAACAAACTTCACCTATAAAGACACACATAGAGTGAACATAAAGGATGAAAAAATATATTCCATGCCATTGAAAACCAAAAAAGAGCAGGAGTACCTACACATGTATCAGACAAAATAGATTTCAAGACAAAAACTGTAAAAAGAGACAAAGAATGTCATTATGTAATGGTAAAGGGGTCAATCCAGCAAAAAAATATTGTAGATATATATGCACTCAACACTGGAGAATCAAGATGTATAAAGCAAACATTATTAGAGTTAAATACAGAGATCGGCTACAATATAATAAGAACAGGAGACTTTAACTTCCTCTTTCATCATTGGACAAATCATCTAGACAGAAAATCCACAAGGAAACATCAGGCTTAATCTGTGCTATAGATCAAATAGATCAAATAGATATTTATAGAACATTTTATCAAATGGCTGTAGATGCACATTCTTCTCCTCAGCACATGGATTATTTTCAAGGACAAATAATATGTTAGGCTAAAAAACAAGTCTTAAAAAATTAAAATTAAATTTTATATCAGGTATCATCTCAGACTTCAGAGATGACACAAAACTAGAAATCAATAATAAGAGAAATTTAGAAACTATGCAAATACATGGAAATTTAAAAAAATGTGTTTCTGAATGACCAGTGGATCAATAAAGAAATTAAAAAGGAAATAAAAAATTATTGAAACAAATGATAATGGAAATAAAACATAACAAAACCTATGGGATACCACATATGCAGTATTAAGAGGCAAGTTTGTAGCTATAAGTGCCTACATCAGAAAATTAAAAAAACTTCAAATAAACAACCAAATGATCCATCTTCAAGAGCTAGAAAAGCAAGAGCAAAGCAAATTCAAAATTGGTAGAAGAAAGGAAATAGATTCTTAATCCTGAGTTCTAGCTTGATTGCACTGTGATCTGAGAGACAGTTTGTTACAATTTCTGTTCTTTTACATTTATTGAGGAGAGCTTTACTTCCAAGTATATGGTCAATTTTGGAATAGGTGTGGTGTGGTGCTGAAAAAAATGTATATTCTGTTGATTTGGGGTGGAGAGTTGTGTAGATGTCTATTAAGTCCGCTTGGTGCAGAGCTGAGTTCAATTCCTGGGTATCCTTGTTGACTTTCTGTCTCATTGATCTGTCTAATGTTGACAGTGGGGTGTTAAAGTCTCCCATTATTAATGTGTGGGAGTCTAAGTCTCTTTGTAGGTCACTCAGGACTTGCTTTATGAATCTGGGTGCTCCTGTATTGCGTGCATATATATTTAGGATAGTTAGCTCTTCTTGTTGAATTAATCCCTTTACCATTATGTAATGGCCTTCTTTGTCTCTTTTGATCTTTGTTGGTTTAAAGTCTGTTTTATCAGAGACTAGGATTGCAACCCCTGCCTTTTTTTGTTTTCCATTTGCTTGGTAGATCTTCCTCCATCCTTTTATTTTGAGCCTATGTGTGTCTCTGCACGTGAGATGGGTTTCCTGAATACGGCACACTGATGGGTCTTGACTCTTTATCCAATTTCAAAACCGCTCAACTACGTGGAAACTGAACAACCTGCTCCTGAATGACTACTGGGTACATAACGAAATGAAGGCAGAAATAAAGATGTTCTTTGAAACCAACGAGAACCAAGACACAACCTACCAGAATCTCTGGGATGCATTCAAAGCAGTGTGTAGAGGGAAATTTGTAGCACTAAATGCCCACAAGAGAAAGCAGGAAAGATCCAAAATTGACACCCTAACATCACAATTAAAAGAACTAGAAAAGCAAGAGCAAACACATTCAAAAGCTAGCAGAAGGCAAGAAATAACTAAAATCAGAGCAGAACTGAAGGAAATAGAGACACAAAAAACCCTTCAAAAAATCAATGAATCCAGGAGCTGATTTTTTGAAAGGATCAACAAAATTGATAGACCGCTAGCAAGATTAATAAAGAAAAAAAGAGAGAAGAATCAAATAGATGCAATAAAAAATGATAAAGGGGATATCACCACCGATCCCACAGAAATACAAACTACCATCAGAGAATATTACAAACACCTCTATGCAAATAAACTAGAAAATCTAGAAGAAATGGGTAAATTCCTCAACACATACACCCTCCCAAGACTAAACCAGGAAGAAGTTGAATCTCTGAATACACCAATAACAGGAGCTGAAATTGTGGCAATAATCAATAGCTTACCAACCAAAAAAAAAGTCCAGGACCAGATGGGTTCACAGCCGAATTCTACCAGAGGTACAAGGAGGAGCTGGTACCATTCCTTCTGAAACTATTCCAATCAATAGAAAAAGAGGGAATCCTCCCTAACTCATTTTATGAGGCCAGCATCATCCTGATACCAAAGCCTGGCAGAGACACAACAAAAAAAGAGAAATTTAGACCAATATCCTTGATGAACATTGATGCAAAAATCCTCAATAAAATACTGGCAAACAGAATCCAGCAGCACATCAAAAAGCTTATCCACCATGATCAAGTGGGCTTCATCCCGGGGATGCAAGGCTGGTTCAATATACGCAAATCAATAAATGTAATCCAGCATATAAACAGAACCAAAGACAAAAACCACATGATTATCTCAATAGATGCAGAAAAGGCCTTTGACAAAATTCAACAACCCTTCATGCTAAAAACTCTCAATAAATTAGGAATTGGTGGGACGTATCTCAAAATAATAAGAGCTATTTATGACAAACCCACAGCCAATATCATACTGAATGGGCAAAAACTGGAAGCATTCCCTTTGAAAACTGGCACAAGACAGGGATGCCCTCTCTCACCACTTCTATTCAACATAGTGTTGGAAGTTCTGGCCAGGACAATTAGGCAGGAGAAGGAAATCAAGGGTATTCAATTAGGAAAAGAGGAAGTCAAATTGTCCCTGTTTGCAGATGACATGATAGTATATCTAGAAAACCCCATTGTCTCAGCCCAAAATCTCCTTAAGCTGATAAGCAACTTCAGCAAAGTCTCAGGATACAAAATCAATGTGCAAAAATCACAAGCATTCTTATACATCAATAACAGACAAACAGAGAGCCAAATCATGAGTGAACTCCCATTCACAATTGCTTCAAACAGAATAAAATACCTAGGAATCCAACTTACAAGGGATGTGAAAGACCTCTTCAAGGAGAACTACAAACCACTGCTCAAGGAAATAAAAGAGGATACAAACAAATGGAAGAACATTCCATGCTCATGGGTAGGAAGAATCAATATCATGAAAATGGCCATCCTTCCCAAGGTAATTTACAGATTCAATGCCATCCCCATCAAGCTACCAATGACTTTCTTCACAGAATTGGAAAAAACTACTTTAAAGTTCATATGGAAACAAAAAAGAGCCCGCATCGCCAAGTCAATCCTAAGCCAAAAGAACAAAGCTGGAGGCATCACACTACCTGACTTCAAACTATACTACAAGGCCACAGTAACCAAAACAGCATGGTACCGGTACCAAAACAGAGATATAGATCAATGGAACAGAACAGAGCCGTCAGAAATAATGCCACATATCTACAAGTATCTGATCTTTGACAAACCTGACAAAAACAAGAAATGGGGAAAGGATTCCCTATTTAATAAATGGTGCTGGGAAAACTGGCTAGCCAGATGGAGAAAGCTGAAACTGGATCCCTTCCTTACACCTTATACAAAAATCAATTCAAGATGGATTCAAGACTTAAATGTTAGACCTAAAACCATAAAAACCCTACAAGAAAACCTAGGCATTACCATTCAGGACATAGGCATGGGCAAGGACTTCATGTCTAAAACACCAAAAGCAATGGCAACAAAAGCCAAAATTGACAAATGGGATCTAATTAAACTAAAGAGCTTCTGCACAGCAAAAGAAACTACCATCAGAGTGAACACGCAACCTACAAAATGGGAGAAAATTTTCGCAACCTACTCATCTGACAAAGGGCTAGTATCCAGAATCTACAATGAACTCCAACAAATTTACAAGAAAAAAACAAACAACCCCATCAAAAAGTGGGCGAAGGACATGAACAGACACTTCTCAAAAGAAGACATTTATGCAGCCAAAAAACACATGAAAAAATGCTCACCATCACTGGCCATCAGAGAAATGCAAATCAAAACCACAATGAGATACCACCTCACACCAGTTAGAATGGCAATCATTAAAAAGTCAGGAAACAACAGGTGCTGGAGAGGATGTGGAGAAATAGGAACACTTTTACACTGTTGGTGGGACTGTAAACTAGTTCAACCCTTGTGGAAGTCAGTGTGGCGATTCCTCAGGGATCTAGAACTAGAAATTCCATTCGACCCAGCCATCCCATTACTGGGTATATACCCAAAGGACTATAAATCATGCTGCTATAAAGACACATGCACACGTATGTTTATTGCCACATTATTCACAATAGCAAAGACTTGGAACCAACCCAAATGTCCAACAATGATAGACTGGATTAAGAAAATGTGGCACATATACACCATGGAATACTATGCAGCCATAAAAAATGATGAGTTCATGTCCTTTGTAGGGACATGGATGAAATTGGAAATCATCATTCTCAGTAAACTATCGCAAGAACAAAAAACCAAACACCGCATATTCTCACTCATAGGTGGGAACTGAACAATGAGAACACATGGACACAGGAAGCGGAACATCACACTTCGGGGACTGTTGTGGGGTGGGGGGAGGGGGAAGGGATAGCATTGGGAGATATACCTAATGCTAGATGACGAGTTGGTGGGTGCAGCGCACCAGCATGGCACATGTATACATATGTAACTTACCTGCACATTGCGCACATGTACCATAAAACCTAAAATATAATAAAAAAAAAGAAGAAAGGAAATAATAAAGATCAGAACATAAATAAATAAAATGGAAACAAATAATACAAAAGATCAACAAAATGAAAAGTTTGTCTTTTGAAAACATAAAAAAATTCTCAAACCTTTACCCTAAAAAAAAGAGAGAAAACCCAAATGAATAATATGAGAAATGAAAAAAGGGACATTACAACTGATACTACAGAAATTCAAAGGATCATTAGAGGCTACTATGAGCAACTGTATGCCAATAAATTGGAAAACCTAGAAGTGGATAAATTTATAGATAATACAACCTACCAAGATTGAACCTCGAAGAAATCCAAAACATGATCAGAGCAATAACAAATAATGAGATCAAAGCCATAATCAACGTCTCTCAGCAAAGAAAAGTCCTGGACCTGATAGCTTCACTGCTGAAATTTGACATTTAAAGAAGAACTAATACCAATCCTATTCAAACTGTTCTGAAAAATAGGGGAATTAATACTTCCAAACTCTTGGTACAAGAACGGTATTACCCTGATACCAAAAACAGACAAAGACACATCAAAAATAGAAAACCACAGGCCAGTATTCTTGATGAACATTGACACAAATATTCTCAATTAAATACTGGCAAACCAAATATAATGACATATTAAAAAGATTATTCATCATAACCATGTTGGATTTATCCTAAGGATGTAAGGATGGCTTACCACATGCAAATCAATCACTGTGATACATCATGTCAACAGAATGAAATTTCAATTGATGCTGAAAAAAATTTGATAAAATTGAACATCCCTTTATGATAAAAAAAAAAAACCTGAAAAACTGGGTACAGAGGAAACATACCTCAACACAATAAAAGACATATGTCACAGACACACAGCTTGTATCATACTGAGTAGGGAAAACCTGCCAGCTATATTTTTCTGAGATCTAGGACATGACATTGATGCTTACTTTCATCATTGCTGTTCAACATGGTAGAAGTCCTAGCTAGAGCAGGCAAGAAAAAGAAGTAAAGGGCATTTATATTGGAAAGGAAGAAGTCAAAGTAAGTTTGTTTGCAGATGATATAACCTTATATTTGGAAAAGTGTAAAGATTCCACCAAATCTATTAGAACTAGTAAACAAAATTGCAGGATACAAAATCAACGTACAAAAATGAGTATCATTTCTATATGCCAGCAGTGAACAATCTGAAAAAGAAATTGAAAAAGCAATCTTATTTAAAATAGTCACAAAACCGAATCCAGCAGCACATCAAAAAGCTTATACACCATGATCAAGTGGGCTTCATCCCTGGGATGCAAGGCTGGTTCAATATACGCAAATCAGTAAATGTAGTCCAGCATATAAACAGAACCAAAGACAAAAGCCACATGATTATCTCAATAGATGCAGAAAAGGCCTTTGACAAAATTCAACAACACTTCATGCTAAAAACTCTCAAGAAATTAGGTATTGATGGGACGTATCTCAAAATAATAAGAGCTATCTATGACAAACCCACAGCCAATATCATACTGAATGGGCAAAAACTGGAAGCATTCCCTTTGAAAACTGGCACAAGACAGGGATGCCCTCTCTCACCACTCCTATTCAATATAGTGTTGGAAGTTCTGGCCAGGGCAATTAGGCAGGAGAAGGAAATAAAGGGTATTCAATTAGGAAAAGAGGAAGTCAAATTATCCCTGTTCGCAGATGACATGATTATATATCTAGAAAACCCCATCGTCTCAGCCCAAAATCTCCTTAAGCTGATAAGCAACTTCAGCAAAGTCTCAGGATACAAAATCAATGTACAAAAATCACAAGCATTCTTATACACCAATAACAGACAAACAGAGAGCCAAATCATGAGTGAACTCCCATTCACAATTGCTTCAAAGAGAATAAAATACCTAGGAATCCAACTTACAAGGGACGTGAAGGACCTCTTCAAGGAGAACTACAATCCACTGCTCAAGGAAATAAAAGAGGATACAAAGAAATGGAAGAACATTCCATGCTCATGGGTAGGAAGAATCAATATTGTGAAAATGGCCATACTGCCCAAGGTAATTTACAGATTCAATGCCATCCCCATCAAGCTACCAATGACTTTCTTCACACAATTGGAAAAAACTACTTTAAAGTTCATATGGAACCAAAAAAGAGCCTGCATCACCAAGTCAATCCTAAGCCAAAAGAACAAAGCTGGAGGCATCACACTACCTGACTTCGAACTATACTACAAGGCTACAGTAACCAAAACAGCATGGTACTGGTACCAAAACAGAGATATAGATCAATGGAACAGAACAGAGCCCTCAGAAATAACGCCACATATCTACAACTATCTGATCTTTGACAAACCTGAGAAAAACAAGCAATGGGGAAGGATTCCTTATTCAATAAATGGTGCTGGGAAAACTGGCTAGCCATATGTAGAAAGCTGAAACTGGATCCCTTCCTTACACCTTATACAAAAATCAATTCAAGATGGATTAAAGACTTAAATGTTAGACCTAAAACCATAAAAACCCTAGAAGAAAACCTAGGCATTACCATTCAGGACATAGGCATGGGCAAGGACTTCATGTCTAAAACACCAAAAGCAATGGCAACAAAAGGCAAAATTGACAAATGGGATCTAATTAAACTAAAGAGCTTCTGCACAGCAAAAGAAACTACCATCAGAGTGAACACACAACCTACAAAATGGGAGAAAATTTTCACAACCTACTCATCTGACAAAGGGCTAATATCCAGAATCAACAATGAACTCAAATTTACAAGAAAAAAATGAACAACCCCATCAAAAAGTGGGCAAAGGACATGAACAGACACTTCTCAAAAGAAGACATTTATGCAGCCAAAAAACACATGAAAAAATGCTCACCATCACTGGCCATCAGAGAAATGCAAATCAAAACCACAATGAGATACCATCTCACACCAGTTAGAATGGCGATCATTAAAAAGTCAGGAAGCAACAGGTGCCGGAGAGGATGTGGAGAAATAGGAACACTTTTACACTGTTGGTGGGACTGTAAACTAGTTCAACCCTTGTGGAAGTCAGTGTGGCAATTCCTCAGGGATCTAGAACTAGAAATACCATTTGACCCAGCCATCCCATTACTGGGTATATACCCAAAGGACTATAAATCATGCTGCTATAAAGACACATGCACACGGACGTTCATTGCGGCATTATTCACAATAGCAAAGACTTGGAACCAACCCAAATGTCCAACAATGATAGAGTGGATTAAGAAAATGTGGCACTTATACACCATGGAATACTATGCAGCCATAAAAAATGATGAGTTCATGTCCTTTGTAGGGACATGGATGAAATTGGAAATCATCATTCTCAGTAAACTATCTCAAGAACAGAAAACCAAACACCGCATATTCTCACTCATAGGTGGGAATTGAACAATGAGAACACATGGACACAGGAAGGGGAACATCACACTCTGGGGACTGTTGTGGGGTGGGGAGAGGGGGGAGGGATAGCTTTAGGAGATATACCTAATGCTAAATGACGAGTTAATGGGTGCAGCACACCAACATGGCACATGTATACATATGTAACTAACCTGAACATTGCACACATGTACCCTAAATCCTAAAGTATAATAATAATAAATAAATAAAATTTTTAAAAAGCCACAAATAAAATAACATACCTAGAAATTAACTTATCCAAAGAAGTGATAAATCATGGAAGAAAGATTTTACCTTACCTAGAGCTGAAATGGATTTAGAAAGCTTAGCAAAATATAAAAGTAGAAGAATCAATGGAAAGAGCCCTGTAGGCACTCCTGGTTTCCAGCTTGAGGTTGTGGAAATCATCCTTGTGTTTATCTCACAGGTTTCCTTGGGCATACAAAGCCATTGGAATTATGGAAGGGCCGCAGGGTGAAAGAAGCTTCTAGCTGAACTTTGTACTAATTTTGACCAAATGTGAATTTTCTTGAGCAGAATCCAATGGGCAAAGGGGAAGTGCAAGCTTTCTCTTTCTTTCTTTCAGGGATACCAATAGGTCATAGTTTTGGTCTCTTTTAGGTAATCCCATATTTCATGGAGGCTTGTTTATACTTCTTTATTGTTTTTTCTTTATTTTGTTTGACTGAGTTATTTCAGAGAGCCAGACTTTGAGCCCTGAGATTCTTTCCTCATCTTGGTCAATTCTGCTGTTAATACTGTGATTGCATTGTGAAATTCTTGAAGTTAGTTTTTACGTTTTATCATATCACTTTGATTCTTTCTAAAAGTGGCGATATTGCCTTTCATCTCTTTTACCATTTCATTGTATTCCTTAGAAACCTTGGATTGGGTTTTGACTTTATCCTGAATTTCAAGGATCTCCATTCCTGTCCTTATTCTGAATTCTACTTCTGCCATTTCAGCCTGGTTAGGAACCATTCCTGGGGACCTGGTGCAGTCTTTTGAAGGGAAAAAGACACTGTAGCTTTCTTAGTTGCCAGACTTCTTGATCTGCTTTTTTTCTCATTTTGTGGGCTGATGTTTCTTCAATAATTGATGTTCCTGTTTCTTTGGATAGCATTGGGTAGATTTTTTTGTCTTCTTTGATGTCCTTAGGGGTTTTGTTGTGGTAGATTCGGTCAACAGACTTTGTTTCTGGAAGATTTTAGGAGGCCAAGGCTCACCTCAGGACTTCTGGGCCTCATGTACTAACTCTGTGGGGCTGGTATTAGGTCCCCACCTTTGTTCTTTGGCTTCTTGATATTAGGAACCTGCTGTGCTAGAGTGGTTGATGTATTCCAAGGCTGGTGGTTACAACACTCCAATGGGTGGTGCCAATCAAACACTTCATTGGGTGGTGGCATTAGAATCTATGCGAATTCCCACCTGCCAGCAGCGGTGGAATCACAGCATGGTGCACACTCATTGGCTGGATAAGGGGTCTGGAAGGCACAGGGTTGCCAGCTTCCATGTGGGCATTTATAGTAGCAGTGGTAGTGGCACAGTATGTGGGAGGGGTGGGGCTGCTGATGTCCATTCATGCATTCATGTTGGTGGCAGTGTTGGTGTGGAAGCATGACATTGGCAGATATGAAACTAGTGCCCTCTATGCATGCATTCACACAAGCAGCAGTGGCAACACAGGGTGCAGGCCAGGGCTGCTGGTCTCTATGCACACATGCAAGCAATGGTGGTGCAGCAGGAGTGGGCAGGGTGTGCTCACATCCAGAGTAGTGGCATAGTGGGGTGCATACATAAATGCATGCTGGCAGGGAAGGGAGTTGAGGTCGACCAGCATGCACATGCACTGACAAAGCAATGTCAGGGGTAGCCGTGGGCAAACTTGTGCTGCCAAAGGGACACAGAGGAGGCTGTAGTGGGGGGAGTGTGTGGGTGGGCTTGTGTGTACCAGTAGAAGCTGCTCTGCTGGAGCTCTGCAAATGTGAGGCATGGTCTGTCAGTGCAGGAACTGTGATATGTGTCTCCAGGAGGCATTCCAGCTGGGCACCCAAGGCTGCACTGCAAGCATGTGCACTAGGGGAGTAAAGGTGAGCCTTGGGGGATGGACATCCCTGGCTGTACTCCACTGAAGACACTCACACACCAAATCCTTTGGGTTCCACACTGGCTGGTCTTCTGCCTCTACCACTTCTCTAAGCAGCTCTGCTTGCCACTACAAGTGTCCATGCAGGTTATGGGGTCTCCTGCTGCCAGAATTCCAGAGATCCATGGCGTGGGCAGGTTGCTCCTCACCTGCTCAACTTACCTTTTCCCTGGGAGTGGTTGGTGGCCAGGAACAAGTCCCAGTGCATGGAAGTCCCTTGCAGGGTTCCCATCTTCCCTTCTCTATAGCCCAGCATCTGTGTCTTCCCTCCATCAATTCTCATTGTCTTTCCTCCAAAGATATGCTTGGAGTGTGCCAGGCTTCCCAATGTCCTGGTCTCTTGGTGGCAGATATTTCTCTTGGCTGCACTGAGTGAGCCACCTTGCCTATAATTTTTAGAAGGCTTTTAACTAGATATTATCTCATTTATCCATTATTGCTTTGGTTGTCTGTGCTTGTGAGGTACTACTCGAATCTTTGCCTAGTCCAGTGTCTTGGAGAATTTCTGTAATATTTTCTTGTAGTAGTTTTATAGTTTGAAGTGTTAGATAATAATCAGACTCAACAAATGGCAGAATTCACAATTAATGAAACACACAATAGTAGATCAATGTAAAAATAACTTTAAAGATAAATCTGGTTTAAATATTGAAAGAGATGAAAATGGACTGTAATTTGTAAGACAAGAACAGAAATCTTCTTTAACAATAAGGTATATTTTAAAAAAGAAACAACTGGAAATTTTATAAATGAAACAGATATGCATTGAAATAAAACCATTAGTAGATTGCTCATATATTTTGACAGAGTCAAGGCTGAGTATTGAGTTAGAACACAGATTAGACAGGGGTCACATCTAATTCATCCCTGTACCCCAGTGTCTAATACAATAAGGCCAGCATATAACAGGTGTTTCAAAATTGCATATTAAATTGAATTGGGTAAGTGGTCTTCAGATAGGCCAGACATCTCTGGGCTTCTCCAGTGTATAGGGGTTTCAGGGGGCAGGACAGCCTCAAGTGGAACTACCTGAGGGCTGGGCAGAGCTGGGTGTGGTTCCTTGTGGGTGGAGTAGGCAATAAAGGCTATCTAGAAAAGAGGTATTGGCTTTACCATTCACCTCAGGGACTAGCTAGTTTGTTCCCTCTCAGAGCTGGAGAGTGAATTATCTTCATTCAGCACGTGTCTGGCTACTATTCATCCTCCCCATGTCAAAGATACTTAAAGTAGTGAAAACAGATCTTATTCAGTAACTACTAACAATGCTGAAAAAAGCTGAGCTCCATTCCAATTTGTGCAAAGGTGGTTTGGGCGTTTTAAAGGGAGAGTGATGTTGGGGGCTGAGTAGAGTCAGAGAAGTGAAAATTACAAAAGATTGGTCAGTGTAAATGCACTGTGTTTAGGCCATCTGTATTTGTTAGCCAGCAGTTATCAAAGTTGTGATTTGTCCTTCCACAGAGACTGGAAGACAGAGTTCCTATCTTTCTTGTTTACATTTCAAAGAAATGGCTCTCAGGTCCTTAGGAGAGACACTTCTAAATTGTAAGAGATACATATTCACCGTAATAAGCCCTTTTTAGTAAGTGCTCTAAAAAAGGGAGGTCAGGGTCTTATCATCCGATTTTGGCAAGAACAAACAGTATATTTTCCTGGCAGCATTGAACTTTCTCAGGCAGTCATTTTAGTGGGGTTTGGGGTCAATTATAGGGACCCAGCCTTAGGCTGTGAGAAACCATGCTAGAGTTTATTTAGATCTCTTACTACTACAGGGGTTTGGACAGAAGTGTTAGTTCTAGGAGTTCTGCAGTTCTCCCCTGTTAGAAACTATAAGGATGTCCATGGCTATATTTATGTGAGGAAACATTATATAAATGGTTGATGTTAACAACCTGCCAAAGATTATTTATCTTACTCCCTCCCTCCTAGGCCTTTTGCAACCCCCACCCCCATTCCAGAGAAAGGGGAACAATCCCGTGTGCAACCAGTTCTCCATACCTGGCCCCCACAGCTGGATCTCAGGGTGATCTCCTTTACCACCTGGAATGATAAATACCTTCTTCCAGGACAGCAGCCCTCTTTATCTTGCAGAAGGAGGCAATCCAGGCTGGGTCCTTCGCCAGGGCACCATTTTCCTGCAGTCTCTACAGGAAAATAAGCTCGTCTGAGCTGTGGCCTGAGCAGGTCAAGTCTTCAGTAGAGAGGTCAACTTTAGAAACAATGGCTATTCTTGTGTCTTCCCTTTCTCTATCCTTCTTCCCTTCTATATTACAAAAGAAGTGAAAACTTAGAGGACAGAAACTTTATCCTGTCTAGCCCATGCCAAAGAAGATGCTCTCAAGAGAAGAACAGTTTGAAAGAGGCTGCTTGGACCTTAAGCCTCAGCTCCCAACTCCCTCTCTAACTCTTCCCCCTTAGAAAGGAAATCATCCTCACTGACTGAAGCCCTGAGTGGCAAGTAAGCAGGTGGTTTCCTGTAGGACACTGAGGTCTGCTTAAATAGACCACCCATAAGCTTCCATAAAAATATCTTGTGTACTGGAGTCTACAAATAACATATTCTTGACACACCTAAACCTCACTAATTCATAACCACCTGGGGTTAACATTTGCCTGAAGTATTTTCTAAAGAAAACAAAGACTAGTGATTCTAACAACCCAGGAGTTGTTTAACTTCAGCTACCCAGGTGTTGACAAGTAGTAGTTTTAAAAGCAGTTGTATGGCATGGAAATATCACTAGACTAAGATACAACTGGTTTGGGTCACAGTTCCGAAATCATCAAATGGTAGATGTGTGACTGGGATTTTTTATCAATTTATTGAAAACAGCATTAAGTGGCCTAGAAAGATGTGAGTAACTTTCCCAAGTTCACACAGCTAGTAAGTGACAGAAAAAGTACCATCCAGATCTAGAGTTCATAACCATTCCAAATATATTGCCCCATCCTTATCAGGTGCTTGTTTATTCCTATGGTTTCTAGAGAGCAAAAGCATTAATATTTCAGGGTACACTTTTTTGCAACGTTTTTTGGCAACTATCTTCAAATCCTGCCTGCAGAGAATTCCTAAAGATATTGTTGAGCACTCATTGAGACGGAAGACAAACCCTGTTCAGTGAGAAATCTTACTGTCTGGAGATCCCCTCTAAGAAGGAAGAAGGAGACTGTGGGGGTCTTTTCTGAACATGAAAGACACTTATGAGTTGGTCTAGATTGTCAGTATTGGGGGATTTAGGGGCAGCAATCCTTCAGGCAGGGGGAATTTCCTTGAAATCCACATATGCCAGTCTAGCTCAGCTTTTGCTTGGATTGTATGTTTATTTCTGTATGTTTATTCTGGATGTGTGTGTATGAAGCTGATGTAGAGAAGGGGCAGGAAAGGCTTTTCTAACTACTTATCCCTGAAAGAGGGCACTCCTAGGACTCAGGAACTGAAAGTGATTATATTCTCCATGTTGTCTCCCTAGGAAGGATCCAAATCATAGGTTAAAGGGAACTCTGGATGGAATATATACAGGATGATGAATCCATATCTAACCAATACCTATTCTGCAAGCCCCAACATGGCCAAAACTTCAATACTTGGTGGACATTGATGGCCCACAGAGTCTGCAAATGAACTCAGGCCTTTCCATCTTCCAAATGAGTTCACAAAGATAAGAAAGATATTTTGTCTGGTGTTCTAAAGGCTTAATAGTGACTTACATTGGAGTAATTTGTACAGCATCCTCTGTAAGTCGTGTTTACTAGACACTCACTTCTACCCCTAAGTGTTTCTTAGTGGGTGTTAATTCTAAATTGGTGCCTAAAGCATGGGCGTACTCAAATCTCTCTTGGTATTCAAAGGAATGGCTGTGGCCACAGAGAGACGATACCTTTTCCCACACCATAGGCATGTGCCCTGCAAGTCTCACTCTTGTCACTTCTGGGAAACTGCATGTGGTCTCTGTGACACAGGGCTATTTACCACTTCTGTTCTTGCACTCTGAGCAACGCTGGGCAGGTCAGAAGTTCTTTCAGGTCATTGTTCTTTCAAGATTCCAAAAAAATTACTTAACACTTCTGGAGCTCCAGAAATGATGATATTTGACGCTCTCTAAATGAGATAAGCAGATAAGGCTGGAGGCTTGAAGAGGTTCAGCTGGAGAAGACTCATAGGTCAGAGTAGGGAGATTGGACAAAAATGCATACTCTATACCAAAAGAGCTCTCATGGAGCCCCAGTGGTGGAACAAGGAAGAGCCTGGAGAAATTTCAGCTTCACTTTCATTCTCCTGAGTGCTATCATCTTGCTTCTCCACTCTGACCATGCAGCCTTTCTTTGTATATTCCGAAAGTCAGAAAATTTGAGGGGGAATATTGGGCAGGCCCAGAGTGGGGATCCTTGGACTCCAAGCCCAGTTCTCATTGACTGGCTGTGTGACCTTGGGCATATTAGTTAAGCCTCAGTTTCCTGTAGTGTTAAGTGGGACTATTAAAATGCTTCTAAGAGAAATGGTGGAAAGATTAGATCTAAGAACATGAAGAACCCAGCACAGTGTCTGACGCATATTTAGTATTAAAACCATTGGCAGCATTACATTGATCATTGTTGTCCAGATGCTACATGTTCCCCTTGGCAGATTTCTTTCTCTCTTTACTGGAGCCCCCCAGAAGAGCTGACATGTTTGTGGACCCAGAAATTGCACCAATCCAAAAAGTCAGAGTAAAAAAAACTTGGCAACTTAAAGTGCTTACTTCCATCCTCTCTCCCGTCTCACAAGCACGTATGGGTTAACAGTCCAAGGGAGCTGAAGAATGAGAGAATTGCTGTTTAGTACACAGGCAAGATTTTGCTCCAAGGTCCCAGATTTTGAGTTGTATGCTCTCCCGCCTGACAACCCCACCCCACCTCATTTTCAAGAACCCTTTCAGACCGGACTTTCCAATTACTCATTTTCTCGTCGCTAGAAGCCCTGCCCTTAGCATTCAGACTTTGGAATGCTACGGATGGGAAGATCACTGAGACTGGGCTGTATTGCCCTAGCAACCGCGGAGTGCGCCTGCGCAGTGGCATCCCCATCCGACAGCTCTAATTAGGCTTCTGCATCTCAGCCGGCCAGACTTTGGATACAAAACGGCGTATCTTCCTTTTCCCTGCCGCTCCCCCAGCGAAACGATTGTGTCGTTCTCTTCCTCAGGCTGATGAAAATGTGAGGAATGTCTTCCAACTCTCTCCCATCTAACAGGAGGTAGCAGATGGGAGTAGCCCCCGGTGATTAAATGGATGAAAAAGGCAGAAAGCTTCTGTGTGCCAGGAAGTGAAGACATATAGATCCTACACTACCGGTAGGCAGCAGCTCTCCCTCTGTAATAAGTGATTTTCCATATGACACTCATCCTTATACCAGGGCTCCCTCTCAGAAATTGTTACCTGCTGGCTCTCTAGGGAAGGCTTATGGGGAGCTACGAGCCAGGTTAGAAGCTGTAAGGGGGATCAGAATGAAGAGAGCCTAAATGCAAACACTCACCTTAACAGCTTGGGTGCTGAAATAAACTGCATTGGCAGAGGATCCCCTGCAGAGTTCCTCCAGGTAGATTGTTCAGTCTGACTGAAGGTGCAAGGCCATTGTTGGCTCTCAAGAGTCACTCTGAGGATATGGGCCCTTGTTACCTCTGCCACAGACTTATTTCTCCCATTCCTCCTTTAAAGTCATTGTCTTTCTGAGCTATTTCAAATTCTTCACAGTTGCTTTACACACTGCCTCTGTCTTCACTAGCAGTCCTTCCCTTCCTCTCCCCAACCTCAGATCTTACAATAGATGTCACTAAAGCACATCTTGTCCCCAGCCCTCCATACCACTTCATCCTCCCCACCACTATTCCTGACTACTTTCCCACTCATTCAGGCTTGACACCCCTGCACCTTCCCCAGACTATCTTAGATGCCATTACCTTCCCACTATCCTTCCCAGCACTTAAAATTGGGAGTTATTCCTGTGGACTCTCATAGAACTCTGAGCTTATGCCTATTTTGCCACTTTCCATAGCATAATATAATTGCTGGTTTACTTCCATGAGCCCTCCCCCTTAAGCCCTGGAGCCCAGCTGGGTCTTCTTCACTCTTATATTCCCAGCACATAGCACTGTTCTCAGAGCATGGCAGGTGCTTAATAAATGCCTATAGAATAAATGAATGCACAAGCATGGTGTCTAATTCATTATGCTTTTATTGCAAATACAGGTAAATGACAGTTTTATATATATATATTTGTGTATATATATATTTGTGTATATATATATACATATAGTTGTGTATATGTATACGACAGTAGACACAAAGGGAGAGCAATCACAGATCAGTGGTTTTGTGTTTGTTTTGTTGTGTGTGTATCATAGATATTTAACTCCTGTACCAGACCATTTTACTGATTATTTCAAAGATGTAAATATTATCAATACATTTTACAGAGCTGTCTGAACTTTTATGCTGAAACAAGACCGGGATGGCAAATGAAAAATTCCATTTATAAATATTGAGCATTAACCTAATCCAAGAGTATATTAAAAGGAAGGAAATACTACTAGAATTGGAACACAGACAGCAAGCACAATTTGTACTTCCCACACAAGCCCTCCCCGGATTCTAATTTAGAGCCCCAATGCCTATTTTACCAAGGCATCTTTAACTGATGCCACTCAGCTGAAGTGATACATATTCCCTAGACTTCACGTGGGGCCAAGGAAAAACATGGTAGTTGCCTCAGATTTGGCTCTGGCCTCCTCATCTTCCACAGCCTCCCTATATTGTTCTGGCCAGTCCTGTGGTCGCTTTCTGTAGAGCCTGGCCATGTACTCCAAGACTTTCATTTTGGTGGTTTCATGGTGAGCTCGAGGACCCCATAGAAGCTCATATTCAACTGGGTTAGAGTAGGACAGTGGCCTGCATTCCAGATAGCGCTGTCTCATAAGCTTACGGGTGATGGCATGCTTTCTCCCTACATCCACACTAAATCTTTGAAGCAAGTTCCAGACATTGGCCTCTTTGACACGGTTGCCCATCAGGAAGATCAAACCTAGGATTGGCATTACATATTCTTGAGTGGGTCTCCCCAGGCTCTCTAGCATCACTTGTTCTTCCTCTGATTCTGGTTGCTGGACAAGGAGGTAGATGTGCTCACTGGTATCAACTTCAATCAGAGACAACCCATAGAACATATCAAGAATTAGAGTAGCTCTATTGAGGATATTTGGGAACACAACCTCAAATTCTTTGCCAGTGTGAGCCAATAGCTCATCCTGATGTATAGGCAGCATCTCCTCAGTGACACTAATGGCCAACTGGACCAAATCATTTGCCTTATCATTCATAGTGTCCTCCGACCAGAACTCTAAGCCAGCAGTCAGGCTTCTTTCTTTGGTTTTGTCAGCTTCCAGGGCCTTGTTATATTCTTCTGGCCAGCTCCAGGGTTCTTCATCATGGGCATCTGACACAAACTTCAGGGCTTCCATCTTTGTGATTTCCCTGTGGGCTCTAGAGCCCCACAAGAACTCAAATTCAAGGGGGTTAGTGCCATACACCGGCCAGTACTCCAAGAATCGCATGCGCACAAAGTCAGTAGTGAGAAGGTTCCTTGTGTTCCCAAAGAGGTTGTTGATCCTCTGAGGCTTATCCCACATATCAACTTTTAGCAGTAAGTCCCAAATGGACGCTTCTCTTGCTCGGTTCCCATTCAAGAGGATGTGGCCTAGGACTAGGGCCAGGAGACTTGCTTTCGGCATATCCAGGGACTCTGCTATCCTATCGGTGATCTGAGAACCCCGTTTGCTGACTAAATTGTAGGTGTCAGCCTGAGGATCAATAACTCTCAGGTTCAACCCAAAGACCTGGTCCAGGTGAGCTGAGGCTCGTCTGAGGATCTCAGGGAACTGATCTGAGTACTCTCTGAGAAACTCCAGCATCTCGGACTGCTGGATAGACCCCTCCTTCTGGCTTTTCATTCTCATGAAATTCACCAAAGCAATCGACCTGTCTTCTAGAGGGTCATGGACCCTGAGCGCCCCCAAACGTCTGGACTGCTCGTCGATCAGGACCTCCAGGTCATTCGGGTCCTGAACGGCCTGGGAAGTGTTGACACACTGACAGTTGATTGGCGCCTGAGGGCACTGGGGGGCATCAACGACTAGCATGGAGGTGGGAGACCCGGAGGCGTTAGTAGCTTGTATTTCACCTCTGCCGTCGCTGTAATCTGCAGTGATCTCTGCGCTACAGCGGCGTGCATTCTGGCTTACCAGAGACATGGTTCCAGGAGACAGGAGCGGGAACGGTGAGCTCAGCGATCAGTCGGAGAGAGGACCGCAGCAGTGTTGGTGCCTCGGCACAAAGCTGAAGCCCGAGACCCTGGAGCTGGAAGGATCAAAAGTGAAATCTGCTGTGAAGAGCGATCTTTCTACACAAGCGCTGGCCAGCAACGACTGCAAGTCTCAGAGCGTTATTTTGCCGCAGCCTACGCAGGCGCAGTCAGGCTTTGCAAGTGGTGGCCACGCCCCACTCCCTGTCTTCCATGCCTTGTCTCTCATTCCCACTCCCTTACCTCTGAAGGGCAGGCTAGGCTGGTTGAAGTGGTTGCTGCTGAACTCGAACTTGTTAGAGAAGAGAATTCGAGAAATGGAGTAACAGATATAGCAAAAGGGTCAAGGGATGAGGAGCCGTTCAGTGATGCTCTCTCCAATTGAAGTTTTTTTGTGGGGCATAAAGCACCATGCTATCAGGCGGTAGAGGATTCAGAGAGGAGGAGGAGGAGGAGGGCGCTAACGATTAGAATTATTTCACAGACTCGTTAAAGCATCCATTCACTCAACAGATATTTACTGACCACATGCCACATGCCAGGCACAGTGCTGTACATCAGAATACAAACATAGTGATTTTTCCCTTTTTGTGTGGAGCTTACATTTTGGGGTAGGTTCAAACAATGGTGATAATAATGAGAGATAACACTTATGGAGCACTGACTATGTGCAGGCACTCTTTCTGGTGCTTTCACTTTCCTCATACTTATTCATATAATGCTAACTCTTAGGTAGCTACTCTTAATGATCCACATTTTAAAGATGAGGAAACTGGGTCATGGAGGTAAATGTACCTGTCCAAAGTCAAGCAGCAATAAATGAAAGAGACCACTCAGGTCTGTCAGTCTCAAGCATATTACTTTCTCTCACACCATCTGATCTTTAACCTTATTTATTAAACATGACTCATGAAATAGATGAAAATAGGTGCTCTGATGGAGGGTCAATTAACATGTGATACAAACACAGGTAAGTAATGAATTACAGCTTAGTCTGGGGTATGTTAAATTGCGGGCAGTTTCCAATAAAGCCTCAAGAAGGAGTTGAGCTCTAAGTGATGAATAAATGGGAAGGGTTTATAGTAGTATTCTAACCTGAAGTAACAGCAACAGGAAAGACCTAGAGGAGTGTAAGTACAAGTTTGTGTAACAGCCACTCACCACGGTGACTAGAGCCGGAGTGCACTAGAATAGGTGGGAGATGAGAATGAAGGTTGCTAGACAGTAAGGATTGGATTTTCTATTCTTCACTTAGTATGTCAAAGCTTGTTGTGGCCACGGGGCAGGAATGGCAGCATCAGAATAGCAGCTATTTATTCAGAGGGTTTATGTATGTGTATGCGTGCCAGCACACATGTGTTTAGGGAGGCATAATCCAAACACTTTTGCCAGGAAGAGGTGAGTCAGCTGCTTTATTTTCTGAGAGCTCTACTAAAATAGTTGGGCTAAAACATAGGTCTAATCCTAGACTTCAGTCATCAAGTTGAAGACTGTGATGGTTGCATTTTTCAGTGCGGCATTGGAAAGAGAAAAGATGTATATAGGGTTGCCATCTGCAGTTACAATTGAAATTCTTCCTTAAATTCTTGATGGTAATGAATACTGTTACATTCCATGGAACATTACATTCAGTAATCTTATACCCTGGAATTCCTTCAGAGGCCACTGTCTTCACATGTGAGGTTTACTCACCTCTGAAATTGTCTACATCCCAGGTGCTTTCTTCAGTACTGAAGTAGGTAGCTCAGGGCCACGAATTTAGTCAAACTAGGCTAAAGAGATCAATGTTTACACAAATGAATGTGCATGTTCTAGAAGGTAGAAATGTGTGGTTTGTATGCTGATCCTTTTTTCGGGGAGAGTGTTGTAGAAACCAGCACTGTCTTCCAAGCTGCTACAAAGGTATGATTAAGGCCAGACCTGATGGGGCCCTTTGCCCTGGTCTTTACCCTTCTCCAGAAGGGCTCCTGTTCCTTGTCTTAGATAGGTGCTTCCCAGGGGGCAAATTGAGATAAGATCGTTAAGCTCTCTAGTTATAAACAAAAACAAATAAAAACAAACAATTTGGTACATTTTGCCGCTGAAATTCAGCTCACAGTTTGTTGTGAGTTGAACCTCCTACTACTCCCTCCATCTAATAAAGAAAAGCAACATTGAATGGCAGCATCTTATCTCTGAAATGACATCCTGATCCCATTCCACAGCACTGAAACCCTTAACAAGTTGGTCGCTGCTTGGCTCTCTATCTTCATCTTTATTCCTAAGCACATCCTTCCATGATATCTTCTTCCTGGCCATATTGAGCTACACTTCTCGTCTCAGCTATTTCTATTCTACAAGTTTCTAAAAAGTTCTAGTTATTGTTAAATGAATAACAAAAAGCTGTCTCTGTGACTGTGACATATGGAATGTTTTCTGCTCTTTAAGTGTAATGTAAAAAAGATGAGATCATGCTCTCCATTCTGAACTTCTTTTGATGCTTCGTGACCTCCTTTTTATACATTTCCAGAACAATTTTAATAAAGTATTTTTTCACCTTAATATTGAAATATGGCATACACAGAGTAAACAAGTCATGAATGTAGAGCTTGATAAATTATGAAAAATTTAACATACCATCTCTCCATGATGCCACTCAAGAAACAGACCATTACCAGCATCTCAGAAGCTCCCATGACACTCCCTCCCAATCTCTTCCCACTCATTTGTCCTGAGAGAAAACCCCTGTTCAGACTTCTAGCATCACAGTTAGTTTTGCCTCCACCCAAACTTTGACTAATATTAGTAGAATTCTACATCATATATTTATTTGTAGTTCTCTTTTTCCAACAAAATCCTACACTGTGTTATTTACCCATGTTGTATATAAAAGTAGTTTGTTCATTATCATTACTATATAGTTTACCATTGTAGAAATATGTACCACAACTTATCCTGTCAACTGTTGATGGGCATTTGCTTTGTTTCCCATTGTGGCTATTGCAAGTAATGCTACTATGAACCTTTTTGCACTTTTCTTTTAGTTTATGTGTATATTTATGTTGGAAATCAGTCTATGAGTAAAATTACTAGGTCACAAGTATGTATATTTTCAGTTTTCATAGACATTACTAAAGAGTTTTTCAAAATTCTTGCATCAATTTGTACTCCATGTAGTGCATAAGAATTTCTGTTGCTCTGTATTCTTGTCTACACTTGGTATTATTGTTCTGTTTGATTGTAGGCATTCTGGTGGGTGCATTGTGGTATATCATTATAATTTTTTCTTTACTCATATTTAGCTTTTTAAAAAACACTTTTCATAAAAAGCTGGTCATTTATCTTATCAGGCTAATGGATATTAAAGGCAGAATATTAAGAAGTATGGGAGTATGAGTAGCTAGAAGGTAGCCCTAAGAAGTGATAATTGGTAGATAATTCAAATGGAAGGAGATGGAAACAATGTTCAAAGCTGACATTGTGACTGAAATACTATGTTATCTGAGGGCATTCAGTGCAAGGACAGAAATGCCTAGATGTTCTAATTTTTCTCAAATTCTTTACTGTATAGTATAATCATGAATGACCTCGATTTATCAAGAAAAGTTAACTTTTGTTTAAGAGGGCAGATAAGTAAGTATTACAGAATTTTAAATCCAGAAAATCATAACTTTTTTTAAAAAAAAGATTGGTGCTCAAGTGAATATTATAATTACATAGAAAATTCACATACATAAAATATCATCCCTGGATGACGTTGTATGGCTATAATATTGTGGTAGCCATACCCCAAATTTTTATATTTATTTCTTTATATCTAAAATTGTAATAAGTATTTAGATTCAATTCATTTTTAAGCAATAATACTTATTCAGTTTCAAATAACAAGACCTGATTATTATTAGGTTGGAGTATACAAGAACATGACAAGATTTCTTTGAATATCCATGTTTCCACCCACCCGAGATATTTGTTTTTAATATTTTAGTATATGTTCTCTAATTTTCTCTTTTTTCATACTTTTATTAAAATACAACATTTCTATATAAAAGTGTGTAAATTATAAGTATGCAGGTCAATGAATTTTCATAAGTTGGACATATTGGTATGACAAGCAGCCAGTCAACAAACAGAATATTACCAGCAACCAGAAGTCCCCCTTACACCTCCTTCCACTCATTTGAAGACCCTCTGTCCCAAGAGTAAACATCATCTTAAGTTTTAACACCATAGATTCATTTTTGCCCATTTCTAAACTCTATGTAATTGTAATTATACAGTATAGTTATTTTCATGTCTAGCATCTTTTAGTGAATATTATGTTTGTGAGATTCATGCATATTGTTGTTTATGATTATAAAACATTCAATTGTTTGCCTTATAGCTTTCTATTTTGTGAACATATATATTTTTACTCACTATAATGGCAATGGGCATTTGGGTAATTTCCAGTTTTTGGAATAAATAGTGCTGCTTTTAATATTCTAGTATATGTCATTTCATGAACTTTTGCGTACACTTGTATTGGGTACTTAGGAACGCAATTTTTGGATCACAGATTATGCATACTTTCAGCTACTTTGAAGAGTTCCCAGAAGGAGTCACACCAATTTGTACTCTCATAAGCAGAGAATGAGTGTTCTGGTTTCTCCATGTCTTAACCAATACTTGTTTTTTTTTTTTTTCCTTTTTCATGATAGCTATTTTAATGAGTGGTGAAGCAGTATGGTATTACTATTTTAATTTACCTATCACTGGTAACAAATAACATTGAGCTCATTTTTATGTGTTTATCAGCCACTTGGATATTCTCTTTTGTGAGATACTTGTTCAAGTGTTCTGCCCATTTTTTTCAACTGATCTGTCTTTCTTTTCTTGCTGACTTGTTAAGTTTTGTACTTTATGGATACAAGTCTTTTGTCAAATATATGTACTGCAAATGTTTTATCTCATATATGGGTTACATTTTCACAGTCTTAATGTTATCTTTCAGTGAGCAGAAGTTTTTAGTCATTGTGTAGTCTACATTATCAATTAATTTCCTATGTGATTAATGCTTTTTGAGCTATGTTTAAAAAATCTTTGCGTATACCAAGGTGACAATGAGGTATTTCTGTGCCTTCTTCAAATATGATTTATTGTTTTACCTTTTATTTTGAGATCTAAAAATTATCTGGAATTTATTTTTGAGTATGATGTCAGGTAAGAGGTCGAGTTTTCATTTTATTTCCACCACATGGTAAATGGTAAAATACCATACCAATTTTCAATTTATCAAGCACCATTATTGCAAAAAAAAAAAACCCAGCTTTCATCATGGCATTGTAGTATCATGCTTGTCATAAATCAGGTGATCAAATATGTATGGGCTTTTTTATATCTTCTCAATGTTGTTCCATTGCTCAGGTTGTTTATCTCTCAATAATACCACACTGTCTTAATTGTTTTAATTTGACAGGTAATGTTAGTCTTCTAGTTCTTATTAAAAATTGTATTGACTATTCATGCCCCATTGCATTTTATTTAAATTTTAGTGTTTATTATCAACATTCATACTTGAGAAGCCTTGGAATTTTGTCACTTTCCAATTTAAGAGAGTCAGTATTTTTAAAATATCAAGTCTTACAATCCCTTAATATGGTGTACCCCTTCATGTATTTTGATCTCTATTTTTTCTCAATATGCTTTTGAGTATAAATGCCATCTAGATATTGACAACCAAGGATATACCTGTAGTTGAACAAATTGGGTTTATTACTCATTAAAGGGATAACACACATTATGGAGAATTGTCTCAGTAAGTGGATGTGAAAAGGACTTATTATGAGATCTGAGCTTCATTTGTGTGATTTGGTGGAGGATGTAAAGGATGTGGGTGTTCACACAGGATTGGATTCTGATAGGAACTAGGGCAATTCTATGTTTGGGTGTCTTAACAAATCTTATCTAGAAGGAGAGAAGGTTAGAATAAGGCTAAGTATATAATTGGTAAAGGGGTGACACTCACTCATGTTAGCAAGGATATAGGTATGCTTGGTAATTTTTATTGCAGAGACAATCTACATATTTTAATGTGCTCAGATCTGATTATACAGTAGTCATGTTTTTGTCTTGATCAGTTTTGGTCATAGATTGGTCTTATCTGAAGTTGGTGATGTGTGAAAATGTTCATGTTCAACAGGAGAGCACCAAGGCTTATCTGATAGTATACCAGGCTATGTGTAGGCTTGCGTCATGAACTTTTGCTTCAGAACAACTGCAGGAATAGATTAGGAAAACCAAGAGAACCCACAGTCCCTTCTGAAGGAAGTAGTTTGCTCCTGCAGGACCCAGGAGACACCCCAAATACTGTGAGTGCTCAAACTGGAATTGGGAAAGGGAGATCATCCACCCCTGAACACACTCCCCCACCGGGAAACCTGAAGGTCTAGATTAGAGGAGAATATTTTGACCTTACCTAGAGCTGAGTCAGTTTAGAGAGCGGAGTGAAATACAGGGGTAGAGAAAGCAGCAGGAAAAGCCCTGTTGGCTCACTGGGTTCCCTAGCAAGCCATTTCTGCTTTTCCTCACGGGGATTCTTGAAAAGGACTGCCAGAGGCACTGGGAAAAGACCACAAGGAAAAGGAAACCTCCAGCCGAGCCCTTTGGGTTGAGAGGGAGCTGGGTGAGGCCTGTGACTGCTAGCTTTCCCCCACTTCCCTGAGAGCCTGTGTGACACAGTAGAGGCAGCCATAATCCTCCTAAGATCATAACTCCATTGACCTGGGAACCTCATCCCCATCCCCCACAGCAGCCACAGCAAGACATGCCCAAGGAGAGAGTCTGAGCTCAAACATGCCTAGCCATGCCCCCACAAAATGGTCTTTCCCTATGCACCCTGGTAACTGAAGACAAAGGGCATATACTCTTGGGAGTTCTACGGCCCCACTCACCACTTGTTTCTCCCCATACTACCACAGCTGATGCTCTCAGGAAAGCACCTGACAGGCCAACTAGCACAAAAATAATGAATTAAACCACCAAAGCTAAGAACCCTCACAGAGTCCATTTCACTCCCCTACCACCTCCACCAGGACAGGTGCTGGTATCCATGGCTGAGAGACCCACAGATAGTACACATCACAGGACTCTGTGCAGATAACCCCCAGTACCAGCCCAGAGCCTAGTAGAGTTGCTGGGTGGCTAGATCCAGAAGAGAGATAATAATCACCACAGCTTGGCTTTCAGGAAGCCACATCCATAGAAAAAGGAGGAGAGTACTACAAGGGAACACCTGGTGAGACAAAATAATCTGAACAGCAGCCTTCAGCCCTAGACCTTCCCTGTGACAGGGTCTACCCAAATGAGAATGAGGCAGAAATCCAACTCTGGTAATGTGAAAAAACAAAGTTCTTTAACATCCCCCCAAAATCACACTAGCTCACCATCTATGAATCCAAACCAAGAAGTCCCTGATTTACCTGAAAAAGAATTCAGAAAGCTACCTATTAAGCTAATCAGGAAGGCACCAGAGAAAGGCAAAGCTGAATGTAAGGAAATTTAAAAAATAAATAAATAAAGGGGTGAAGGGAGAAATATTCAATGAAACAGATAGCATAAATAAAAACAATCAAAACTTCAGGAAACATTGGAGCACTTATAGAAATGCAAAATGCCCTGGAAAGTGTCAGCAATAGAATTGAACAAGCAGAAGAAAGAATTTTAGAACTCAAAGACAAGGTTTTCAAATTAACCCAATCCAACAATGACAAATAAAAAAAAATATGAACAAAGCCTTCAAGAAGTCTGGGATTATGATAAATGACAAAACCTAAGAATAGTCAGCCATCCTAAGGAAGAAGAAAAATAAGAAGTTTGTAAAATGTATTGAAGAGTATAATTGAAAAAACTTCCCTGGCCTTGCTAAAATCTAGACATCCAAATGCAAGAAGCTCAAAGAACACCTGGGAAATTCATCACAAAAAGATCATCACCTAGGCACATTTTCATCAGGTTATCTAAAGTTAAGATGATAGAAAGAATCTTAAAATCTGAGGTAACATATAAAGGAAAACCTATCAGATTAACAGCAGATTTCTCAGCAGAAACCCAACAAGCTAGAAGAGAGTGGGACCCTATCTTCAGCCTCCTCAAACAAAACAATGATCAGCTAACAATTTTGTATCCAGCAAAACTATGATTCATAAATGAAGGAAAGATAGAGTGTTTTTCAAACAAATGCTGAGATAATTTGCTACTACCAAGCCAGCACTACCAGAACTACTAAAACAAGCTCTAAATCTTGAAGCAAATCTTGGAATTACATCAAAACACAACCTCTTTTTTTTTCATGTCAGAGGGTTTTTTTTTATTATTATACTTTAAGTTCTAGGGTACATGTGCACAATGTGCAGGTTTGTTACATATGTATACATATGCCATGTTGGGGTGTGCTGCACCCATTAACTCACCATTTACATTAGGTATATCTCCTAATGCTATCCCTCCCCCCTCCCCCCATGACAGGCCCTGGGGTGTGATGTTCCCCTTCCTGTGTCCAAGAGTTCTCATTGTTCAATTCCCACCTATGAGTGAGAACATGCGGTGTTTGGTTTTCTGTCCTTGCAATAGTTTGCTGAGAATGATGGTTTCCAGCTTCATCCATGTCCCTACAAAGGACATGAACTCATCCTTTTTTTATGGCTGCATAGTATTCCATGGTGTATATGTGCCACATTTTCTTAATCCAGTCTATCATTGATGGGCATTTGGGTTGGTTCCATGTCTTTGCAATTGTAAATAGTGCTGCAATAAACATGCATGTACATGTGTCTTTATAGTAGAATGATTTATAATCCTTTGGTTTTATACCCAGTAGTGGGATTGCTGGGTCAAATGATATTTCTGGTTGTAGGTCCTTGAGGAATTGTCACCCTATCTTCCACAATTGTTGAAATAATTTACATTCCAACCGAGAGTGTAAAAGTGTTTCTATTTCTCTACAGCCTCTTCAGCATCTGTTTTTTCTTGCCTTTTTAATAATCTCCATTCTGACTGGTGTGATATCGTATTTCATTGTGGCTTTGACTTGCATTTTTCTAACTATCAGTGATGTTAAGCTTTTTTTTTTTTTTTTTTTTGTTATTTAAGTGTATTTGGTTTCTGAATTCTATAAAAAGGCCAAAAGGGCTTTGCTGTACATGCTGTCCTCTGGGACTTGCTTTTGTGATTCCAATTTATTTAAAAAGATTATCTATGTGTTGTATGTGGCTATAGTTCATTCATTTTCACTCTGATTAATATTCCATAGGGTGATAACGCAATTTTCTTATTGGGTGGACTCAAAGAGTAGCAAAGAATGCAAAACCCTCACAAAGGCACCTCTGAAAAGCTGGCTCATGGCCTCACACCATGGAGTCATACCCCAAAACAATCTATTTCTGATGTCAGTTGTGGCACCTTCATCTTTTTTTTTTTTTTTTTAATATCAACAGAAAAGTTTAATATAAATAATAATTATTTTTTTTTCTTTTATTATTATTATTATTATTATTATACTTTAGGTTTTATGGTACATGTGCGCAATGTGCAGGTAAGTTACATATGTATACATGTGCCATGCTGGTGCGCTGCACCCACCAACTCGTCATCTAGCATTAGGTATATCTCCCAATGCTATCCCTCCCCCCTCCCCCCACCCCACAACAGTCCCCAGAGTGTGATGTTCCCCTTCCTGTTTCCATGTGTTCTCATTGTTCAATTCCCACCTATGAGTGAGAATATGCGGTGTTTGGTTTTTTGTTCTTGCGATAGTTTACTGAGAATGATGATTTCCAATTTCATCCATGTCCCTACAAAGGACGTGAACTCATCATTTTTTATGGCTGCATAGTATTCCATGGTGTATATGTGCCACATTTTCTTAATCCAGTCTATCATTGTTGGACATTTGGGTTGGTTCCAAGTCTTTGCTATTGTGAATAATGCCGCAATAAACATACGTGTGCATGTGTCTTTATAGCAGCATGATTTATAGTCCTTTGGGTATATACCCAGTAATGGGATGGCTGGGTCGAATGGAATTTCTAGTTCTAGATCCCTGAGGAATCGCCACACTGACTTCCACAAGGGTTGAACTAGTTTACAGTCCCACCAACAGTGTAAAAGTGTTCCTATTTCTCCACATCCTCTCCAGCACCTGTTGTTTCCTGACTTTTTAATGATTGCCATTCTAACTGGTGTGAGATGGTATCTCATTGTGGTTTTGATTTGCATTTCTCTGATGGCCAGTGATGGTGAGCATTTTTTCATGTGTTTTTTGGCTGCATAAATGTCTTCTTTTGAGAAGTGTCTGTTCATGTCCTTCGCCCACTTTTTGATGGGGTTGTTTGTTTTTTTCTTGTAAATTTGTTGGAGTTCATTGTAGATTCTGGATATTAGCCCTTTGTCAGATGAGTAGGTTGCGAAAATTTTCTCCCATTTTGTAGGTTGCCTGTTCACTCTGATGGTAGTTTCTTTTGCTGTGCAGAAGCTCTTTAGTTTAATTAGATCCCATTTGTCAATTTTGCCTTTTGTTGCCATTGCTTTTGGTGTTTTAGACATGAAGTCCTTGCCCGTGCCTATGTCCTGAATGGTAATGCCTAGGTTTTCTTCTAGGGTTTTTATGGTTTTAGGTCTAACATTTAAGTCTTTAATCCATCTTGAATTGATTTTTGTATAAGGTGTAAGGAAGGGATCCAGTTTCAGCTTTCTCCATCTGGCTAGCCAGTTTTCCCAGCACCATTTATTAAATAGGGAATCCTTTCCCCATTTCTTGTTTTTGTCAGGTTTGTTTTTTAATGTTTGTTGGCTGCATAAATGTCTTCTTTTGAGAAATGTCTGTTGATAGCCTTTGCCTAGTTCTTGACAGGGTTTTTTCTTTTTTTCATATAAATTTGTTTATGTTCTTTGTAGATTCTGGAGATTAGACCTTTGTCAGATAGGCAGATTGCGAAAATTTTCTCCCATTCTGTAGGTTGCTTGTTCACTCTGATGATAGTTTCTTTTGCTGTGCAGAAGCTCTTTAGTTTAATTGTATTTCATCTGTCAATTTTGGCTTTTGTTGCATTTTCTTCAGGCATTTTGTCAAGAAATCTTTCTCAATGCCTATGTCCTGAATGGTTTTACCTAGGTTTTCTTCTAGGGTATTTATGGTTTTGCATTTTACATTTAAGTCTTTAATCGATCTTGAGTTAATTTTTGTATAATGTCTAGGGCAGAGGTCCAATTTCAGTTTTCTGCATATGGCCAGCCAGTTTTCCCAGTGCCATTTGTTAAATAAGGAATTCTTTTTCCATTGCTAATTTTTGTCAGGTTTGTTGAAAATCAGATGTATGTACATGTGTGGTGATATTTCTGTGGTCTCTGTTCTGTTCCATTGATCTATATGTCTGTTTTGGTACCCATAACATGCCGTTTTGGTTACTGTAGCCTTATGGTATAGTTTGAAGATTGGTAGCATGATGCCTCCAGCTTTGTTTCATTTTTTTTTTTTCCTTAGGATTGTCTTGGCTATACGGGTTTTTTTTTTTTTTTTGTTCCCTATGAAATTTAAAGGAGTTTTTTTTAATTCTGTGAAGAATGTCAATGGTAGTTTGATGGGAATAGCATGGAATCTGTAAATTACTTTGAGCAGAATGGTCATTTTAATGATATTGATTCATTCTATCCATGAGGATGGAATGTTTTTCCATTTGTGTGTCCTTTCTTATTTCCTTGAGCAGTGGTTTGTAGTTCTCCTTGAAGAAGTCCTTCACATCCCTTGTTAGATGTATTCCTAGAGATTTCATTCTCTTTGTAGCAATTGTGAATGGGAGTTCATTTATGTTTTGGCTTTCTGCTTGTCTATTTTTGATGTATGGGAATGCTTGTGATTTTTGCACATTGGTTTTCTATGCTGTGAATTTGCTGAAGTTGTTTACCAGCTTATGAAGTTTTGGAGCTGAGCCAATGGGGTTTTCTAAATATACAATCATGTCACCTGCAAACAGAGACAATTTGACTTCCTCTTTTCCTATTTGAATACTTTTTATTTTTGCTTTTTCCCTTGCCTGATTGCCCTGGCCAGAACTTCCAATACTATGCTAAAAAAAAAAAAGTGGTGAGAAGGAGTATCCTAGCCTTGTGCCGGTTTTCAAAGGGAATGTTTTCAGCTTTTGCCCATTCAGTATGATATTGGCTGTGAGTTTGTCATAAACAGTTCTTATTATTTTGAAATATGTTCCATCAATACCTAGTTTATCAAGAGTTTTTTCATAAAGAGATGTTGAATTTTATTGAAGGCCTTTTCTGCATCTATTTAGATAATCGTGTTTTTTTCATTACTTCTGCTTATGTAATGGATTACATTTATTGATTTGCATATTTTTAACCAGCCTTGTATTCCAGGAATGAAGCCAGCTTGATTGTGGTGGATAAACTTTTTGATGTTCTGCTGGATTTGGTTTGCCAGTAATTTATTAAGGATTTCTGCATCAATGTTCATCAGGGATATTGGCCTGATGTTGTTTTCTTTTTTTCTTGTGTCTGTGCCAGGTTTTGGTATCAGCATGATGCTGACCTCTTGAAATGAGTTCACGAGGAGTCCCTCTTTTTCTATTATTTGGAATAGTTTCAGAAGAAATGGTACCGGCTTCTTTTTGTACCTTTGGTAATATTCAATTGTGAATTTCTTTTATCCTGGGCTTTTTTGGTTGGTAGACTATTAATTACTGCCTCAATTTCAGAACTTGTTATTGGTCTATTCAAGGATTTGACTTCTTCCTGGTTTAGTCTTGGGTGGATGTATGTGTCCAGGAACACAACTGTTTCTTCTAGATTTTCTAGTTTATTTGCATAAAGATGTTTACAGTATTCTCTGATAATAGTGTGTATTTCTGTGGGGTCAGTGGTGATATCGCCTTTATCATTTTTTGTTGTGCCTGTCTGATTCTTCTCTCCTTTCTTCTTTATTACTCCAGCTAGTAGTCTATCTAATTCTAATTTTTTTTATAAAGACAGCTCCTGAATTCGTTAATTTTTTGGAGGGTTTTTCATGTCTCTATCTCCTTTAGCTCTGCTCTGATCTTTTCATGTCTCTATCTCCTTTAGCTCTGCTCTGATCTTAGTTATTTCTTGTCTTCTGCTAGCTTTTGGATTAGTTTGCTTTTGCCTCTCTAGCTCTTTTAATTGTGATGTTAGGAGGTCAATTTGAGATCTTTCTAGCTTACTGATGTGGGCATTTAGTACTATACATTTCCCTCTTAACAGTGGTTTACCAGAGATTCTGGTACATTGTCTCTTGCTTCTCATTGTTTTCAAAGGACTTCTTGATTTTTGTCTTAATTTCATTATTTACCAGGGAGTCATTCAGGAGCAGGTGGTTCAATTTCCATCTAGTAATGTGGTTTTGAGTGAGTTTCTTAATCTTGAGTTCTAATTTGATTGCACTGTGGTCTAGGAGACTCTTTGTTATGATATCAGTTATTTTGCATTTGCTGAGGAGTGTTTTACTTCCAATTATGTGGTCAATTTTAGAATAAATTCCATGTGGCACTAAGAAGAATGTATATTCTGTTGATTTGGAGTGGAGGGTCTATAGATGTCTATAAGGTCCACTTGATTAAGAACTGAGTTCAAGTACTGAATATCCTTGTTATTTTTCTGTCTTGATGATCTGTCTAATATTGACAGTGGGGTGTGCATCTCCCAGTATTGCTGTGTGGGAGTCTAAGTCTCTTTGCATTTCTGTAAGAACTTGTTTTGTAAATCTGGGTGCTCCTGTATTGAGTGCATATATATATTTAGGATACTGTGAATTTGATCTTGTCATAATTATTCTATCTGGTTATTTTGCTCACTGGTTGATACAGTTTTTTCATAGTGCCATTGGTCTTTATATTTTGGTGTGTTATTGTAGTGACCAGTACTTGTTATTTCTTTCCATATTTAGTGCTTCTTTCAGGAGGTCTTGCAAGGCAGACCTGGTGGTGATGAAATCTCTTAGGCTTTGCTTGTGTGAAAAGGATTTTATTTCTTCTTCACTTATGAAGCTTAGTTTGGCCAGGTATGAAATACTGGATTTAAAATTCTTTTCTTTAAGACTGTTGGATATTGGTCCCCACTCTCTTCTGGCTTGTAGGGTTTCTGCTGTGAGTTATGCTGTTAGTCTGATGGACTTCCCTTTGTATGTGAAGTAGCCTTTTTCTCTGGCTGCCCTTAACATTTTTTTTTTCCTTATTTCAACCATAGAGAATCTCACAGTTATGTGTCTTGGGGTTGATCTTCTCATGGAATATCTTAGTGGTGTTCTTTGTATTTTCTGAATTTGAATATTGACCTGTTTTGCTTGGTTGGGGAGGTTGTCCTGGAATATATCCTGAAGTCTGTTTTCCAACTTGGTTACATTCTCCTCATCTCTTTCAGGTAGTCCAATCAATCATAGGTTTCATCTTTTTTATGTAGTCCCATATTTCCCAGAGATTTTATTCATTCCTTTTCATTTTTTTCTCTAATCTTTCCTGCCTGCCTTGTTTCAGCGAGATGGTCTTCAAACTCTGATATTCTTCCTTCTGCTTGTTTGATTCAAATATTGATACTTTTGTATATTCACAAAGTTTTCATGCTGTGTTTTTCAGCTCCATCAGGTCATTTATGTTCCTCTCTAAACTGGTTATTCTAGTTAGCAGCTCCTCTAACCTTTTATTAAGGTTCTTAGCTTCTTTTCATTGGGTTACAACATGCTCCTTTAGGTCAGCAGAGTTTGTTATTACCCACCTTCTGAATCCTACTTCTGTCAATTCATCCATCTCATCCTCCATCCAGTTCTGCACCCTTGCTGGACAGATGTTGCAATCATTTGGAAGAGAAGAGGTACTCTGGACTTCTGGGGTTTTAGCATTTTTTTACTGATTCTTTTTCATCTTCGTGAGTTCATCTCATTTCAATTTTGAGGCTGCTGACCCTTGGATGAGGTTTTTTGGGGACTTTTTGTTGCTGTTGGTGCTGTTGTTGTTGCATTCTGTTTGTTTGTTTGTCTTTCAATGGTCAGATCCCTCCTCTTTGGGGCTGTTGTGGTTTGCTGGGAGTTCACTTCAGGCACTATTCATCTGGTTCACTCCTGTGCCTGCTGCTGTTACTCAAGGAAGGTGTAGAACAGCAAAGATGGGTTCCTGCTCCTTCCTCTCACATCTCTGACCTCAAGGAGCACCCACCTGATGTCACTAGGAATGCTCCTGTATAGGATGTCTGACGATCTCTGTTGGAGGGTCTCACTTAGTTGGATGACACAGGCAGCAGGACCCATTTAACAAAGCACCTTGGCACTCCCTTGGTGGAGGGTGTGTACTGCACTAGGGGAAACTCACTCATCTGAGCTGTCCAGATTTGTCAGAAGTAGCAGGAGGAAAGACTAAGTCTGCTGGTCAGCCACCCCTCCCCCTAGAGGCTCAGACCGAAGGAAATCAGATTTCTGTCCCTGAGCCTCTGGCTGGAGTTGTTGGAGTTCCTGCCAGGAGGCCCTGCCCAGTGAGGAGGGACAGGTCAGCTTCAGGCCTGAAGAGGCACTCTGGCCACAGACTACCACAGTCAGTGTGTTGGGCTGTGGGGAATACCTCTTGGGACCAATCCTTCCAGCCTCTCTGGCTCCAGCAGGGGAAAAGCATGGCCTGTAGCTATAGATATGGCTGCCATCCTTTCTCCATTCTGGGAACATAGTGTTTCAGGAAGGTAGCAGTCCCAGTGTTGGCTGCTGCTCCTCTCCCAAGGAGCTCAGACGGCTTAGACAGCAAGCAGTCACAGCTGTGGTAATGGCCACCCCTCCCTCCAGGAACTCGGCAAGCTTAAGCAGATTCTAGTTTAGTGGCTGTTGAGAATCTGCATGACTCTGTGGTTTGAACACTAGGCTCTGGTGGTGTGGGCTTGAGTGGGATCTTTCTATCCATGGGTTGGACAGTTCTGTGAAAAAAGCATGTTTTTCCAGGCTGAGTAGCATGTTCACTCACTGCCTCCCTTGACTGGGGGATGTGAGCTCCCCTGGCCCATGTGGCTGTCAGGTGGGCCACCACACCACACTACTCTTCCTTCTTCTTCTTGGGTCATGCCAACCACCTAGTCAGTCTTGATGACACAACTGGACACCTCAGTTGCCAATGCAGGATTCACACAGTGTTTTGATTCTTTTCGATGGGAGCCTCTTATCGTCGCTGCTTCTTGTCAGCCATCTTGGCTCCGCCCCTTAGTGCCATATTTCTTATATAGCCTGCAGGATCATGAGGCATAAAAGCCTCTCTTTATAAATTACACAGACTCAGATATTCCTCTATAGCAACACAACCAGACTAATATAACATATATATTTTTGTATTTTTGCTTTTATATGATAATTTTCCAAAGGAAAATTTATGGCTCAAAAAGAATTTGTGATTAAGAGTTTCCCAGCCAAGATGGTAGATGGGAGGCAGCACTAGCATGCATCTCCCACTTGGATGATCAGAATAGTGTGTGGAGGTTCACACTTTGACCTTTTGTTCCATAAACCACCAAAGTAACATTCCAGGAAAACCAAAAGACTTCACAGGTCCTTTGAAAGAAGCAGCACTCCACTGCAAATTCCATAATATGGTGAAAAACTTCCCAGAGTGTGAGAGGGGGAGAACCTTCCTCCAAACACACAACCCCACTGGGGAATCTGAAAATAGAGATAACAGGAGAAGGCTTTAACCTTACCTAGAGCTGGAATGGATTTAGGAAAAAACGCAAAACATAAAAGTAGAAGCAGAGGTGGGAAGAGCCTTGTAGGCATTTCCAGTCTCCAGCTTGAGCCCAGGGAAACCATTCCTGACTATGTCTCACAGGGTCCTATGGGGAAGGCAGCCAGCAAAATTGCAGAACAGTCACATGGTAAAAGAAGCTTACAACTGAATTTTGTAATAGTTCTGAGTGGGCATGAACTTCCTTAAACAGAATCTGGGGAGCTGGACATGAATGGCAATAGATATGAGAGCAGGCATGGGATGCCCAGCATTGTGAGCAGAGAGAGAGGGATGTGGCCTGAAAGCCATGCTTGCTTTATCAGTGGGGAAGTTTATGGCCTGGGGTAAATCTGAGTTCTGTGCACCAGCCTACTGGATTTAAACTCCGTGCTGTTAGTGGGGCACTGCTGAAGTGAAACTGGCCTCACCAACTGCATGAGATGAGTGAGGCCTTTCACTACCAGCTATCCCCAACTGCCCTGGCAAACTCTACTGCACAGCAGAGGCAACCATACTCCCTTCTGGATAATAATCCCATTGGCCTGAGAACCATTCTTTGCCATTTCCCCCAGTGGCCATGGCAAGCCCTGCCCAAGGAGAGTCTGAGCTCAGACCCACCTAACCCTGTACCAACCTGATGGTATTTCTCTGCCTGCCCCTGGTAGCCTAACACAAAAGACATAAACACTTGGAACCTTATGGCCCCACCCATCACCTGAGAAATTAGAATACTTTCACTTAACAACTTATGGAAAACTTATATCCCACTACAACTACCCCAGCAGATGGTCTCTTGATAACATTACCTTCTAACTGAGGGCCAACCAACTTGGGCCATTACAGCAACTATTGGCAGAATAACACTGCTCACAGTAAGGAGAAAACAACAGTTAACAATACTTTCTACAACATCCTGGCTAACCAGAGGTCCTGAATCTGTCCAAATGACAAATTCACTGCTAGCATAAGCAGCATTTGAGAAACACAGCGCACTAAACCTATCTACAACCAAAGAATCTCAGAGTCGACATCCCTCCTCTGCTACTTCCACCAGAGCAGGTGCTGGTACCCATGGCTGGAAGACCTGAAGACTGGTCACATCAATGGTCTCTTTGCAGATATTCCCCAGCAACAGCCGAGGGCTTGATAGCCCTGCTGGCTGGCTAGACTCAGAAGAGCTATAACAATCACTGCAGTCTAGCTCTCAGGAAGCCTTATTTTTAAGAGAAAGAGAAGACCACCACATCAAAGGATCATTTCATGGGACAAAATAATCTGAACAACAGGCCTTAAGTTCCAGATATTTCTGCTGGTGAGAAGTTTCTCACAGCAGAGATACAATTGCAGTGCTGGGCACAGTAGGGAAAGTCTGCACCTCTACCCAAAAGGCAGGCCGCCTCTGTGATCACAAAGGACCTTGGAGAAGTGGTCCTTGTTTCCCCTGGCACTCTACCACAGAAATAGCTGGGGATTTTTTCACAGGAATGCACAGGGGAGGCACCTATAGAGACAGTGTTTCTGGAAAACTCTGGGGTGAGTACAGCCACCCTCATCAAGGCTGTGACCTTGGCCAACAATTGGGTCTTACATATACTCACCTGCCTTAGCCACAACTAATGCCTACCCAGGGATACATCCGTTTTTGGCCTGAAGCCTAAGTTATCAACTCAGTAAGTAAAATACCAGGGAAAATTAAATAAATAAATAAATAAATAAATAAATAAAGTGTACACCATGAGAGAATGAAATAAGCTTCAAAAAAATCCCAGCCATTTCAAAACCTTAGGAGACAGTGAACTCACCCACACACCAAGAGCGTAACTACTACAACCAGTATTGAGGAAAGATAGTGCACAAAGACTCCCTAAAACTAAGGAATTCAGAAAAAATACATTTAAAAACACAGTCCAATCAAAAATAAATTCAAGAACAATCTGAAGAAATAGTCTACCCAAAAAGAAGAAACTAGAAAAGTAATTTTGGTAATATGACAAAACAGGGTTCTATAGCACCTTAAAAGATCACACTAGCTCCCCAGAAATGGATACAAAGCAAGAAGAAGTCTCTGAGTTGCCAAATAAAAAATTAAAAAGGTTGATTATTAAGCTTCTCAAGGAGATACCAGAGAAAGGAAAAAACCAAATTAAAGAAGTTAAAAAAATTAAGGACATGGATGAAAAATTTCCCAGATAAATAGACATTAAGAAAAAAACAATAAAAAATTGTGGAAATAAATGACACTTAGAAAATACAAAATTGCAGTGGAAAGTTGCAACAGTTGACTAGAATAACAAGAAGAAACAACTTCAGAGCTAGAAGACAAGGCTTTTGAATTAACCTAATCAGACCAAATCAAAGAAAAAGAAGGCAAAAAATGAACAAAGTCTCCAAGTAATTTGGGATTATGTCAAAAAGCCAAACCTAAGAATAATTTACATTCCTGAAGAAGATAAATCTAAAACTTTGAAAACATTATTTGTAGAAATAATTGAGAAAAATTTCCCCAGCCTTTCTAGAGATCTAGACATTCAAATACAAAAAAACTAAAAGAACTGGGAAATTCATTGCAAAAAGATCATTACCTAGACACATAGTGATCAGATATCTAAAGTCAAGATGAAGGAAAGAATCTTAAGAGCTGTGAGACAAAAGCATCAGGTAACCCATGAAGAAAAACCTATCAAATTAACAGCAGATTTCTTAGCAGAAACCTTACAAGCTAGAAGAGGGTGGGGTCCTACTGGGGAAACCAGCCACCAATATTTCAATGTAGGTCCTTTCCATTTTCCATAAGTGTTGGCGGGTCTGAGAAATAAAGAGAAAGAGTACAAAGAAATTTTACAGCTGGGCCTCTGGGGGTGACATCATATGTCAGCCGGTTCCGTGATGCCCCTTGAGTTGCAAAACCAGCAAGTTTTCATTAGGGATTTCAAAAGGGGAGAGGGGTATGAACAGGGAGTAAGTCACAAAGATCACATGCTTGAAAGGGCAATAAAAGATCATAAGGGCAGAGAGGCAGAGCAAGATCACAAGGCCAGGGTGAAATTAGAATTCTTGATGAGGTTCCATGTCCCACTGGGCACGCATTGTCATTGATAAACATCTTAACAGGAAACAGGATTTGAAAGCAGACAACGGGTCTGACTAGAATTTGCCAGGCTGGAATTTCCTAATCCTACCAAGCCTGAGGGCACTACAGGAGACCAGGGCATATTTCATCCCTTATCTTCAACTGCATAAGGCAGACACTCCCAGAGCAGCCTTCCATAGACCTCCCCTGGGAAAGCATTCCTTCCCCAGGGTTATTCCTTGCTGGGAAAAGAATTCAGCAATATTTCTCCTATTCGCTTTCTGCAAGAAGAGAAATATGACTCTGTTCTACCCAGCCCCACAGGCAGTCAGAACTTATGGTTATCTACCTTGTTCCCAGAAAATTGGTGTTATCCTGTTGTTTTTTAGGATGCCCAGATATCCTATTGTTAAAACACACATGTTTTACAAACAATTTTTGCAGTTAACGCAATCATCACAGGGTCCGGAGGTGACAAACATCCTCAGCTTATGAAGATGATGGGATTAAGAGATTAAAGCAAAGACAGGCATAGGAAAGTATAAGACTATTGATTGGGGAAGTGATAAATGTCCATGAAATCTTCACAATTTATGTTCGGCAATTGAAGTAAAGACAGGCATAAAAAACTATAAAAGTATTAATTTGCAGAACTAATAAATGTCCATGAAATCTTCACAATTTATGTTCTTCTGCCATGGCTTCAGCCAGTCCCTCCATTCGGGGTCCCTGACTTCCTGCAGCAGGTCCTAACTTTAGTCCCGTTAAACAAAATAATTGTCAGCCAAGAATATTGTGTCCAGCAAAACTAAGCTTTATAAATGAAGGACAGATAAAGCCTTTTTCAGACAAACACATGCTGATAGAATTTGCCACTACCAAACCAACACTACAAGAAATGCTAAAAGAAGTTTTAAATCTTCAAACAAAACTTCAAAATACACCAAGATAGAACCTCCTTAAAGCATGAATCTTACAGGATCTGTAAAACAAACAAACAAAGAAAAATAAAAAAAACAGGTTATTTAGACAACAACTAACACGATGAATAGAACAGTACCTAACATCTCATTACTAACAGTAATGTAAATGTCCTAAACATGCCACATAAAATATACAGAAAAACAGAATGGATACCAACCTATTGACCTGTCTTGAGGAGACTCACCTAATGAGAAATGACTCACAGAAACTTAAGGTAAAGGTGTGAAAAAAGATATTTTATGCAAATAAAAACCAAAAGCAAACAAGAGTAGCTATTCTTATTTATTTATTTATTTATTTTAATTATACTTTAAGTTTTACAGTACATGTGCACAATGTGCAGGTTTCTTACATATAGATACATGTGCCACGTTGGTGTGCTGCACTCATTAACTTGTAATTTCACATTAGGTATATCTCCTAATGCTATCCCTCCCCCCCATCCCCCTACCCCACAACTAGCCCCAGTGTGTGATGTTCCCCTTCCTGTGTCCATGTGTTCTCATTGTTCAATTCCCACCTTTGAATGAGAACATGCGGTGTTTGGTTTTTTGTCCTTGTGTTAGTTTGCTGAGAATGATGTTTTCCAGCTTCATCCATGTCCCTACAAACGACATGAACTCATCATTTTTTCTGGCTGCATAGTATTCCATGGTGTATATGTGCCACATTTTCTTAATCCAGTCTATCATTGTTGGACATTTGGGTTGGTTCCAGGTCTTTGATATTGTGAATAGTGCTGCAATAAACAAACGTGTGCATGTGTCTTTATAGCAGTATGTTTTATAATCCTTTGGGTATATATCCAGTAATGGGATGGCTGGATCAAATGATATTTCTAGTTCTAGATCCCTGAGGAATTGCCACACTGACTTCCACAATGGTTGAACTAGTTTACAGTCCCACCAACAGTGTAAAAGTGTTCCTATTTCTCCAGCACCTATTGTTTCCTGACTTTTTAATGATCGCCATTCTAACTCATGTGGGATGGTATCTCACTGTGGTTTTGATTTGCATTTCTCTGATGGCCAGTGATGATGAGCATTTTTTCATGTGCGTTTTGGCTGCATAAATGTCTTCTTTTGAGAAGTGACTGTTCATATCCTTTGCTCACTTGTTCATGGGGTTGTTGTTGTTTTCTTGTAAATTTGTTTGAGTTCATTGTAGGTTCTGGATATTAGCCCTTTGTCAGATGAGTAGATTGCAAAAATTTTCTCCCATTTTGTAGGTTGCCTGTTCACTCTGATGGTAGTTTCTTTTGCTGTGCCGAAGCTCTTTAGTTGAATTAGATGCCATTTGTCAATTTTGGCTTTTGTTGCCATTGCTTTTGGTGTTTTAGACATGAAGGCCTTCCCATGCCTATGTCCTGAATGGTATTGCCTAGGTTTTCTTCTAGGGTTTTTATGGTTTTAGGTCTAACATTTAAATCTTTAATCCATCTTGAATTAATTTTAGTATAAAGTGTATGGAACGGATCCAGTTTCAGCTTTCTACATATGGCCAGCCTGTTTTCCCAGCACCATTTATTAAATAGGGAATCCTTTCCCATTTCTTGTTTTTGTCAAGTTTGTCAAAGATCAGATAGTTGTAGATATGCGGCATTATTTCTGAGGGCTCTGTTCTGTTCCATTGATCTATATCTCTGTTTTGTTACCAGCACTATGCTGTTTTGGGTACTGTAGCCTTGTAGTGTAGTTTGAAGTCAGGTAGTGTGATGCCTCCAGCTTTGTTCTTTTGGCTTAGGATTGACTTGGCGATGCGGGCTCTTTTTTGGTTCCATATGAACTTTAAAGTAGCTTTTTCCAATTCTGTGAAGAAAGTCATTGGTAGCTTGATGGGGATGGCATTGAATCTATAAATTACTTTGGGCAGTATGGCCATTTTCACGATATTGATTCTTCCTACCCATGAGCATGGAATGTCCTTCCACTTGTTTATATCCTCTTTGATTTCATTGAGCAGCGGTTTGTAGTTCTCCTTGAAGAGGTCCTTCATGTCCCTTGTAAATTGGATTCCTAGGTATTTTATTCTCTTTGAAGCAATTGTGAATGAGAGTTCACTCATGATATGGCTCTCTGTTTGTCTGTTATTGGTGTATAAGAATGCTTGTGATTTTTGCACATTGATTTTGTATCCTGAGACTTTGCTGAAGTTGCCTGTCAGCTTAAGGAGATTTTGGGCTGAGACAATGGAGTTTTCTAGATATACTATCATGTCATCTGCAAACAGGGACAATTGACTGCCTCTTTTCCTAATTGAATACCCTTTATTTCCTTCTCCTGCCTGATTGCCCTGGCCAGAACTTCCAACACTATGTTGAATAGGAGTGGTGAGAGAGGGCATCCCTGTCTTGTGCCAGTTTTCAAAGGGAATGCTTCCTGTTTTTGCCCATTCAGTATGATATTTGCTGTGGCTTTGTCATACATAGCTCTTATTATTTTGAGATACGTCCCATCAATACCTAATTTATTGAGAGTTTTTAGCATGGAGGGTTGTTGAATTTTGTCAAAGGCCTTTTCTGCATCTATTGAGATAATCATGTGGTTTTTGTCATTGGTTCTGTTTATATGCTGGATTAGGTTTATTGATTTCCATATGTTGAACCAGGCTTGCATCCCAGGGATGAAGCCCACTTGATCATGGTGGATAAGCTTTTTGATGTGCTGCTGGATTCTGTTTGCCAGTATTTTACTGAGGACTTTTGCATCAATGTTCATCAGGGATATTGGTCTAAAATTCTCTTTTTTTGTTGTGTCTCTGGCAGGCTTTGGTATCAGAATGGTGCTGGCCTCATAAAATGTGTCAGAGGGTGTCCCTCGTTTTCTATTGATTGGAATAGTTTCAGAAGGAGTGGTACCAGCTCCTCCTTGTACCTCTGTTAGAATTCAGTTGTTAATCCGCCTGGTCCTGGACTTTTTTTGGTTGGTAAGCTATTATTTATTGCCTCAATTTCAGAGCCTGTTACTGATCTATTCAGAGATTCAACTTCTTCCTGGTTTAGTCATGGGAGAGTGTATGTGTTGAGGAATTTATCCATTTCTTCCAGATTCTCTAGTTTGTTTGCGTAGAGGTGTTTATAATATCCTATGATGGTAGTTTGTATTTCTATGGGATCGGTGGTGATATCCCTTTTATCATTTTTTATTGTGTCTATTTGATTCTTCTCTCTTTTCTTCTTTATTAGTCTTGCTTAGCGGTCCAACAATTTTGTTGATCTTTTCAAAAAACAGATCCTGGATTCATTGATTTTTTTGAAGGGTTTTATGTGTCTCTATTTCCTTCAGTTCTGCTCTGATTTTAGTTATTTCTTGCCTTCTGCTAGCTTTTGAATGTGTTTCCTCTTGCTTTTCTAGTTCTTTTAATTGTGATGTTAGGGTGTCAATTTTGGATCTTTCCTGCTTTCTCTTGTGGGCATTTAGTGCTATACATTTCCCTCTACACACTGCTTTGAATGTGTCCCAGAGATTCTGGTATTTGTGTCTTTGTTCTCGTTGGTTTCAAAGAACATCTTTATTTCTGCCTTCATTTTGTTATGTACCCAGTAGTCATTCAGGAGCAGGTTGTTCAGTTTCCATGTAATTGAGTGGTTTTGACTGAGTTTCTTAATCCTGAGTTTTAGTTTGATTGCACTGTGGTCTGAGAGACAGTTTGTTATAATTTCTGTTCTTTTACATTTGCTGAGGAGTGCTTTACTTCCAAGTATGTGGTCAGTTTTGGAATAGGTGTGGTGTGGTGCTAAGAAGAATGCATATTCTCTTGGTTGGGGTGGAGAGTTCTGCAGGTGTGTATTAGGGCCGCTTGTTGCATAGCTGAGTTCAATTCCTGGATATCCTTGTTAACTTTCTGTCTCATTGATCTGTCTAATGTTGACAGTGGGGTGTTAAAATCTCCCATTATTATTGTGTGGGAGTCTAGGTCTCCTTGTAGGTCTCTAAGTACTTGCTTTATGAAACTGGGTGCTCTTGTATTGGGTGCATATATATTTAGGTTAGTTATCTCTTCTTGTTGAATTGATCCCTTTACCATTATGTAATGGCCTTCTTTGTCTCTTTTGATCTTTGCTGGTTTAAAGTCTGTTTTATGAGAGACTAGGATTGCAACCCCTTTCTTTTTTGTTTTCCATTTGCTTGGTAGATCTTCCTCCATCCCTTTACTTTGAGCCTATACGTGTCTTTGCACGTGAAATGGGTTTCCTGAATACAGCACACTGTTCGGTCTTGAACCTTTATCCAATTCGCCAGTCTGTGTCTTTTAATTGGAGCATTAACCCATTTACTTTTAAGGTTAATATTGTTATGTCTGAATTTGATCTTATCATTATGTTGTTAGCTCATCATTTTGCTCATTAGTTGATGCAGTTTCATTGTAACCTTCATATTCTTTACAATTTGGCATGTTTCTGCAGTGGCTGCTACTGGTTGTTCCTTTCTATGTTTAGTGCTTCCTTCAGGAGCTCTTGTAGGGCAGGCTTGGTGGTGACAAAATCTCTCACCATTTACTTCTCTGTAAAGTGTTTTATTTCTCCTTCACTTGTGAAGCTTCATTCGGCTGGCTGTGAAATTCTGGGTTGAAAATTCTTTTATTTAAGGATGTTGAGTATTGGCCCCACTCTCTTCTGGCTTGCAGAGTTTCTGCTGAGACATCAGTTGTTTTAGTCTGATGGGCTTCCCATTGTGGGTAATCTGACCTTTCTTTATGGCTGCCATTAATAATTTTTCCTTCATTTCAACTTTGGTGAATCTGACAGTTATGTGTCTTGGAGTTGCTCTTCTCGAGGAGGATCTTTGTGGCATTCTCTGTATTTCTTGAATTTAAATATTGGCCTTCCTTGCTAGATTGGGGAAGTTTTCCTGGAGAATATCCTGCAGAGTGCTTTCCAACTTGATTCCATTCTCCCCATCACTTTCAGGTACACCAATCAGACGTAGATTTGATGTTTTCACATAGTCCCATATTTCTTGGAGGCTTTGTTCATTTCTTTTTTTCTTTTTTCTCTAAGCTTCTCTTCTCACTTCATTTCATTCATTTGATCTTCTATCACTGATACCCTTTCCTCCAATTGATCGAATCAGCTTCTGAGTCTTGTGCATTAGTTACGTAGTTCTTGTGCCATGGTTTTCAGCTCCATCAGGTCCTTTAAAGATTTCTCTGCATTGGTTACTCTAGTTAGCCATTCATCTAATTTTTTTTCAAGGTATTTAACTTCTTTGCCATGGGTTCGAACTTCCTCCTTTAGCTCGGAGTAGTTGATCATCTGAAGCCTTCTCTCAACTCGTCAGAGTCATTCTCTGTACAGCTTTGTTCTGTTGCTGGTGAGGAGCTGCATTACTTTGGAGGAGGAGAGGCGCTCTGAATTTTAGAGTTTCTAGTTTTTCTGCTCTGATTTTTCCACATCTTTGTGGTTTTATCTACCTTTGGTCTTTGATGATTGTGACGTACAGATGTTTTGGTGTCGATGTCCTTTCTGATTATTAGTTTTCCTTCTAACAATCAGGACCCTCAGCTGCAGGTCTGTTGGAGTTTGCTGGAGGTCCAATCCAGACCCTGTTTGCCAGGGTATCAGCAGCGGAGGCTGCAGAACAGCGGATAGTGGTCAGCAGCAAATGTTGCTGCCGGATCATTCCTCTGGAAGTTTTGTCTCAGAGGAGTACCCAGCCGTGTGAGGTTTCATTTTCCCCTTACTGTGGGGTACCTCCCAGTTAGGCTACTTGGGCATCAGGGACCCACTTGAGGAGGCAGTTTGTCTATGTTGAGATCTCCAGCTGCATGCTGGGAGAACCACTACTCTCTTCAAAGCTGTCAGACATGGACATTAAAGTTTGCAGAGGTTTCTGCTGCCTTTTTGTTGCCTATGCCCTGCCCCCAGAGGTGGAGCCTACAGAGGCAGGCAGGCCTCCTTGAGCTGCAGTGGGCTTCACCCAGTTCGAGCTCCCAGGCACTTTGTTTACCTTCTCAAGCCTCAGCAATGGTGGGCTCCCCTCCCCCAGCCTTGCTGCCGCCTTGCAGTTCGATCTCAGACTGCTGTGCTAGCAATGAGTGAGCCTCCGTGGGCATAGGACCCTCCGAGCCAGGTGTGGGATATAATCTCCTGGTGTGCCATTTGCTAAGACCATCGGAACAGTGCAGTGTTAGGGTGGGAGTGACCCAATTTTCCAGGTGCCATCCGTCACCCCTAGGAAAGGGAATTCCCCAACCCCTTGCACTTCCCAGGTGAGGCAATGCCTCACCCTGCTTCAGCTCAGGCTCAGTGCAATGCACCCACTGTCTTGCACCCACTGTCCAACAATGCCCAGTGAGATGCACCCGGTACTTCAGTTGGAAATGCAGAAGTCATTCGTCTTCTGTGTCGCTCACACTGGGAGCTGTAGACTGGAACTCTTCCTCTTTGGCCATCTTGGCTCCACCCTCCAAGAGTAGCTATTCTTATGTGAGACAAATCTTTAAAGTAACAACAGTAAATTTTTTAAAAATAAAGACATTATATAATGATAAAAGTATTAATCCAACAGGAAGACATCACAATTTTAAATATATATGCATTTAACTCTGGAAATCTCCAATTTATAAAACAATTACTACTAGACCTAAGAAAAGAGATAGGCAGGACCACAGTAATAGTAGGGCACTTCAATACTCCACTGACAGCTCTAGACAGATCGAGACAGAATGTCAACAAAGAAACAATGAAAAACTATATTCTAGAACAAATGAACTTAACATATATTTACAGAACATTCTACCCAACAAATGCAGAATATACATTCTATTCATCAGCACATGGAGCATTCTCCAAGATATGCCATATGATATGTCACAAAACAAGCCTCAGTAAATTTAAGAAAATCAAAATCATATCAGGTATCATCTCAGACTATAGTGGAATAAAACTGGAAATTAACTCCAAAATAAACACTTAAAACTATATAAATATATGGAAATTAAATCATCTGCTCTTAAATGATCTTTGGGTTGACAATGAAATAAAGATGAAAAATTAAAATTAATTGAACTCAATGGTATAGCTTGGATTTGTGTCCCCACCCAAATATTGTCAAATTGTGATCCCTAGTGTTGGAGGAGAGGCCTTGAGGGAGGTGACTGCATCATGGGAACAAATTTCTCCCTACCTGTTCACATGACAGTGAGTGATTTCTCACAATATCTGATTGTTTTAAAATGTGTAGCCCCTCCCCCTCCCCTCTCTTCCTTGTGGTTGAGCCAGGTAGGATGTTCCGGCTTCCCCTTCACCTTCTATCATAATTTTAAGCTTCCTGTTGCATCCCCAGGCAGGCTTCCTGTACAGCTTGTGGAACCACTAGTCAATTAAACCACTTTTCTGTATAAATTACCGAGTCCCAGGCACATCTTCATAGCAATGTGAGAATGGACTAATACACTTAACCATAATGGTGACACAACTTATCAAAACCTCGGGGTTTAGCAAAAGTGTTGCTAAGAGGAAAGTTCATAGCATTAAATAACTGCATCACAAAGTCTGAAAGAGCATAAATAGAAAACCTAATGTCACTCCTCAAGAAACTAAAGAAATAAGAATAAATCAAACCCAAGCCAAGCAGAAGAAAAGAAATTACAAAGACCAGAGCAGAACTAAATCCAATTGAAACAAAAAATACTAACTATAACTGAAACAAAAAGCTGGTTCTAAGAAAATATAAACAAAATTGCTAGACCATTAGTGAGTAACCCAGAAAAGGAGAAGATCCAAATAAGCTCAATTAGAAAGGAAATGGGAGATATTACAACTGATGCCACCGAAATACAAATAATGATTCAAGGCTATTATGAACACCTTTATGTACACAAACGAGAAAATCTAGAGAAAGGTGGATAATTTCCTGGAAATATACAACCTTTTTAGATTAAATTTAGGAAGAAATAGAAACTCCAATCAGACCAATAACAAGGAGCATGATTGAATTAATAAAATAAAAATTTCCAACAAAAGATGTCCAGGACCAGATGAATTCACAGCTGAATTATATCACACATTCAGATAAGTATTGGTAGCAATCCTACTGACTCTATTCCAAAAGATAAAGAAAGAAGGAATCCTCCCTAAATTGTTTAATGAAGCCAGTATTACCCTACTATCAAAACCAGGGAAGAACACAACACAAAAATAAAACTACAGACAAATATCCCTGGTGAACATAGATGCAAAAACCCCAAACAAAATACTAGGTAACTAAATAAAACAGCATATCAAAAAAATAACATATCATGATCAAGTGGGTTTCATCCCAGGAATGCTGGGGTGGTTTAACATACAACAGTCAATAAATGTGGTACAACACATAAACATAGGTAAAAACCAAAATCATATGATCATCTCAATAGATGCAGGTAAAACATTTGTCAAAATCCAGCATCACTTTATAATTAAAACCCTCATAAAAATTGGCATAGAAGGGACATATCTTAAGGTAGTAAAAGCTGTTCCTGACAAACCCACAGCCAGCATTATATTGAATGGGGAAGAGTTGAAAGCATTTATTCTGAGAACTGGAACAGGATGAGTGTGCCCACTTTAACGACTTCTATTCAACATAGTATTGGATGTAATAGCTAGAGCAATCAGACAAGAAAAAGAAATAAAGGGCATCCAAATTGGTAAAGAGGAAGTCAAACTACCACTGTTCACTGATGATTATACAATCAGATACCTGAAAAACCCTAAAGACTCCTCCAAAAAGCTCCTAAATCTAACAATTGAATTCAATAAAGTTTCAGGATACAAAATTAACATACACAAATCAGTAGCACTGCTGTACAACAAAAACCAAGCTGAGAATTAAACCAAAAACTCAACTCCTTTTACAAGAGCTGCAAAAAAATAAAATGAAATACATAGGAATATACTTAACCCAAGAAGTGAAAGATCGCTACAAGAAAAACTACAAAACACTGCTGAAAGAAATTATAGATGACACGAACAAAGAAAAACACATCCCATGCTCATGGATGGGTAGAATCAATATAGTGAAAATGACCATACAGCCTAAAGCAATCTACTCATTCAGTGCAGTTCTTGTAAAATTGTCATCACCATTCCTCACAGAACTGGAAAAAACAATCCTAAAATTCATATGGAACTAAAAATGAGCCCACATAGCCAAAGGAATACTAAGCAAAAACAACAAATCTGGAGGCAAAACATTACCTGATTCAAACTATACTTTAAAGCTACAGTCACCAAAACAGCATGGACTGCTATAAAAATAGGCAAATAGGCAAATGGAACAGAAAAGAGAATCCAGAAATAAAGCCAAATGCTTACAGCCAACTGATCTCTGACAAAGGAAACAGTAACATAAAGTGAAGAAAGGAAATCCTGTTCAACAAATGGTCCCGGGAAAATTGACAAGCCACATGTAGAAGAATGAAACTGGATCCTCCTTTCTCACCTTACACAAAAATCAATGCATTATCAATTGAGGTACTGACTTATCTCACTGGAACTGTTCAGACAGTGGTTGCAGCCCAAGGAGGGTGAGCTGAAGTTGGGAAGAGTGTCACCACATCTGAAAAGAGCAAGAGGTGTGGGAACTCCCTCCACTACCCAAGGGAAGCCGTAAGGAACTATGCCATGAGGAACAGTGCATTCGGGCCCAGATACTGCACTTTTCCCACAGTCTTGGCAACCCACAGACCAGGAGATTCCCTCAGGTGCCTATACCACCAGGACTCTGGGTTTCAAGCACAAAACTTTGGAGCCTTTTGGGCAGACACTGAGCTAGCTGCAGGAGTTTTTTTTTTTTTTTTTTTCATACCCCAGTGGCGCCTGGCATACCAGAGAGAAAGAACCGTTTACTGCCATGGAAAGGGGGCTGAAGCCAGGGAGTGAAGTAGTCTAGCTCAGTGGATCCCATCCCCATGGAGCTTAGCAAGCCAAAATCCAGTGGCTTGAAATTCCCACTGCCGGCACAGCAGTCTGAAGTTGACCTGGGAAACAACAGCTTGGTGGGGGGTGGGGGGGCATCCACCATTACTGAGGCTTAAGTAGGTGGTTTTCTTTTCACAGTGTAAACAAAGGCCCGAGAAGTTCGAACTGGGTGGAGTCCACGGCAACTCAGCAAAGCCACTGTAGCCAGATTGCCTCTCTAGATGCTTCCTCTCTGGGCAGGGCATCTCTGAAAGAAAGGCAGCAGCCTCAGTCAGGGGCTTATAAATAAAACTCCCTTCTACCTAGGTGAGAGCACCTGGGGAAATGGCAGCTGTGGGCACAGCTTCAGCAGACTTAAACATTCCTTCCTGCCAGCTCAAAAGAGAGCAGAGGATCTCCCAGCACAGCACTCAATCTCAGACTGCCTCTTCAAGTGGGTCCCTGACCCCTTTATCTCCTGACTGGGAGACACCTCCCAGCAGGGGTTGACAGGCACCTCATACAGAGGAGCCCTGGCTGGCATCTGGCAGATGACCCTCTGGAACCAACCTTCCAGAGGAAAGAACAGGCAGCAATCATTGCTGTTCTACAGCCTCCAATGGTGATACCCAGGCAAACAGGGTCTGGAGTGGACCACCAGCAAATGCCAGCAGACCTGCAGCACATGGGCTGGACTGTTAGAAGGAAAACTAACAAAATGAAAAAAATAGCATCAACATCAACAAAAAGGACCTTCACTCAGAAACCCCATCCAAAGGTGACCAAAATCAAAGACCAAGGGTAGATAAATCCACGAAGATGAGGAAAAACCAGTGCAAAAATGCTGAAAATTCCAAAAACCAGAATGCCTCTTCTCCTCCAAAGGATCACAACTCCTTACCAGCAAGGGAACAAAACCGGATGGAGAATGAGTTTGACAAATTGACAGAAGTAGGTTTCAGAAAGTGGGCAATAACAAACTGCTCAAAGCTAAATGGGCATGTTCTAATCCAATGCAAGGAAGCTAAGAACTTTGAAAAAAGGTTAGAGGAATTGCTAACTAGAATAACCAGTTTACCGAAGAACATAAATGACCTGATCGAGCATGAGAACTTCGTGAGGCATACACAAGTATCAATAACTGAGTGATCAAGCAGAAGAAAGGACATCAGAGAATGAAAATCAACTTAATGAGATAAAGTGCGAAGACAATATTAGAGAAAAAAGAATGAAAAGGAATGAACAAAGCCTCCAAGAAATATGAGACTATGTGAAAAGACCAAACCTACGTTTGATTGGTGTACCTGAAAATGACGGGGAGAATGGAACCAAGTTGAAAAACACTCTTCAGGATATTATCCAGGAGAACTTCCCCAACCTAGCGAAACAGGCCAACATTCATATTAAAAAAATTGAGAGAACACCACAAAGATACTCCTCAAGAAGAGCAATCCCCAGAAACATAATCTTCAGATTTCTCAACGTTGAAATGAAGGAAAAAATGTTAAAGGCAACCAGAGAGAAAGATCTGGTTACCCACAAAGGGAACCCTTCAAACTAAGAGCAAATCTCTCTGCAGAAACCCTACAAGCCTGAAGACAGTGGGGGCTAATATTCAACATTCCTAAAGAGAAGAATTTTCAACCCAGAATTTCATGTCCAGCCAAACTAAGCTTCATAAGTGAAGGAGAAATAAAATCCTTTACAGACAAGTAAATTCTGGGAAATTCTGTCACCACAAGGCCTGCCTTACAAGACCTCCTGAAGGAAGTACTAAACATGGAAAAGAAAAGTCGGTACCAGCCACTGCAAAAACATACCAAATTGTAAAGACCATTGACACTATGAAGAGACTGCATCAACTAATGGGCAGAATAACTAGCTAGCATCATAATGACAGGATCAAATTCACACATAGCAATATTAACCTTAAATGTAAACGGACTAAATGCCCCAATTAAAAGACACAGACTGGCAAATAGAATAAAGAATCAAGACCCTTCGATGTGCTGTATTCAGGAGATCCATCTCATGTGCAAAGACACTATACGCTCCAAATAATGGGATGGAGGAATATTTACCAAGCAAACGGAAAGAAAAAAAAAAAAAAGCAGGGGTTGCAATTCTAGTCTCTAATAAAACAGACTTTAAACCAACAAAAATCAAAAAAGACAAAGAACAGCATTACATATTGGTAAGGGGATTAATGCAACAAGAAGATCTAACTATCCTAAATATATAGGCACCCAATACTGGAGCACCCAGATTCATAAAGCAGGTTCTTATAGACCTGCAAAGAGACTTACAATCCCACACAATAATAATGGGAGACATTAACACCCCATTGTCAAAATTAGACAGATCAACGAAACAAAATTAACAAGGATATTCAGGACATTAACTCATCTCTGGGTCAAGCGAACCTAATAGACACCTACAAAACTCTCTGCCCCAAGTCAACAGAATATACATTCTTCTCAGCACCACATCACACTAATTCTAAAATTGACCTCATAATTGCAAGTAAGACACTCTTCAGCAAATGCAAAAGAACAGAAATCATAACAAACAATCTTTCACACCACAGGGCAATAAAATTAGAACTCAGGATTAACAAAGTCACTCAAAACCGCACAATTATATGGAAGCTGAACAACCTCCTCCTGGATCACTACTGGGTAAATAACGTAATGAAGGGAGAAATAAAGAAGTTCTTTGAAACCAATGAGAACGAAGACACAATGTACCAGAATTTCTGGGACACAGCTAAAGCAGTGTTTAGAGGGAAATTTATAGCACTAAGTGCCCACAGGATAAAGCGAGAAAGATCTAAAATCGACACCCTAACATCAAAATTAAAAGAACTAGAGAAGCAAGAGCAAACAAAGCCAAAAGCTAGCAGAAGACAAGAAATAATTAAAATCAGAGTAGAACTGAAGGAGATGGAGGCAGAAAAGACCCTTCAAAAAAATCAATAAATCCAGGAGCTTTTTTTTTTTTTTTTTTGAAAAGGTTAACAAAATAGACTGCTAACCAGACTAGTAAAGAAATTAAGGGAGAAGAATCAAATAGAAACAATAAAAACAGAGAAAAGGGATATCACCACTGATCCCACAGAAATACAAACTAACATCGGAGGATACTATAAACAGCTCTATGCAATTAAACTAGAAAATCTAGAAGAAATGATAAATTCCTCGACACATACACCCTCCCAAGACTAAACCAGGAATAGATCGAATCCCTGAATAGGGCAATAACAAGTTCTGAAATTGAGGCAGTTATTAATAGAATACCAACCAAAAAAAGCCCAGGACCAGACAGATTTGCAGCTGAATTCTACCAGAGGTACAAAGAGAAAATGGTAGCATTCCTTTGGAAACTATTCCAAACAATACAAAAAGAGGGACTCCTCTCTAACTCATTTGATGAGGCCAGCATCATCCTGACACCAAAACCTGGCAAAGACACAACAAAAAGAAAATTTCAGGGCAATATCCTGATGAACATCGATGTGAAAATCCTCAATAAAATACTGGCAAACTGAATCCAGCAGCACATCAAAAAGCTTATCCACCACTATCAAGTAGGTTTCATCCCTGGGATGAAAGGCTGGTTCAACATATGGAAACCAATAAATGTAATCCATCACATAAACAGAACCAATGACAAAAACCACATGATTATCTCAATAGATGCAGAAAGGCCTTCGATAAAATTCAACACCCTTTTATACTAAATACTCTCAATAAACTAGGTATTGATGAAAAGTATCTGAAAATATTAAGAGCTATTTAGGACAAACCCACAGCCAATATCATACTGAATGAACAAAAGCTGAAAGCATTCCCTTTGAAAACTAGCACAAGACAAGAATGCCTTCTCTCACCAGTCCTATTAAACATCGTGTTGGAATTTCTGGCCAGGACAATCAGGCAAGAGAAAGAAATAAAGGGTATTCAAATAAGAAGAGAGGAAGTCAAATTATCTCTGTTTGCAGATGACATGATTGTATATTTAGAAAACCCATCGTGTTAGTCCAAAATCTCCTTAGACTGAAAAACAACTTCAGCAAAGTCTCAGGATACAAAATCCATGTGCAAAAACCACAAGCATTTCTATATACCAATAATAGACAGAGAGCCAAATCATGAGTGAACTCCCATTCACAATTACTACAAAGAGAATAAAATACCTAGGATTACAACTTATAAGGGATGTGAAAGACCTCTTTAAAGAGAACTACATGCTACTGCTCAAGGAAATGAAAGAGGACACAAATAAATGGAAGAACATTCCATGTTCATGGGTAGGAAGAATCAATATCATAAAAATGGCCATAGTGCCTGAAGTAATTGATAGATTCAATGCTATCCACATCAAGTTATCATTGACTTTCTTCATAGAATTAGAAAAAAACTACTTTAAATTTTATATGGACCCAAAAAAGAGCTTGTATAACCAAGATAATCCTAAGAAAAAGGAAGAAAGCTGGAGTCATCACACTACCTTACTTCAAAGCATACTACAAGGCTACAGTAGCCAAAACAGCTTGGTATTGGCACCAAAACAGATATATAGATCAACGGAACACAACCGAGGCCTCAGAAATAATGCCAAACATCTACAACTATCTGATCTTTGACAAACCTGACAAAGAAAGCAATGGTGAAAGAATTCCCTATTTAATAAATGATGTTGGGAAAACTGGGTAGCCATATGCAGAAAACTGAAACTGGACCCCTTCCTTACAACATATACAAAAAGTAACTCAAGATGTATTAAAGACTAAAACATAAGTCCTAAAACCATAAAAGCCCTAGACAAAATCCTAGGCAATACCAGTCAGGACATAGTCATGGGCAAAGAGTTCATGACTAATACATGAAAAGCAGTGGCAACAAAAGCTAAAATTGACAAATGGGATCTAAATAAACTAAAGAGCTTCTGCACACCAAAAGAAACTATCATCATGGGGAAGAGGCAACCTACAGTATGGGAGAAAATTTTTGCAATCTATCCATCTGACAAAGGGCTAATATTCAGAATCTACAAGAAACAAATTTACAAGGTAAAAACAACCCCATCAAAACGTGGGCAAAGGATATGAACAGACACTTCTCAAAAGAAGACATTTATGCGACCAGCAAACATGAAAAAAAGCTTATCATCACTGGTGCTTAGAGAAATGCAAATCAAAACCACAATAAGATACCATCTCACGCCAGCTAGAATGATGATAATTAAAAAGTCATGAAACAACAGATGCTGGAGAGGATGTGGAGGAATAGGAACGCTTTTAAATAAACTGTTGGTCAGAGTGTAAATTAGTTCAACCACTTTGGAAGACAGTGGTGATTTTTCAAGGATCTAGAACCAGAAATACCATTTCACCAAGCAATCCCTTTACTAGGTATATTCCCAAAGGAATACAAATCATTCTACTATAAAGACACATGCACACGTATGTTTATGGAAGCACTGTTCACAATAGCACAGACTTGGATCCAACCCAGATTTTCATCAATGATAGACTGGATAAAGAATATGTGGCACATATACACCATGGAATACTATGCAGCTGTAAAAAAAATGAGTTTAGGTCCTTTGCAAGGACATGGTTGAAGCTGGAAACCATTATTCTCAGCAAACTAACACAGGAATGGAAAATCAACCACTGCATATTCTCACTCTTAAGTGGGAGTTTAACAATGAGAACACATGGACAAAGGGAGTTAAACGTCACACACCAGGATTGTCATGGTGTTTGGGGCTAGGGGAGGGATAGCATTAGGATAAATATCTAATGTAGATGACAGGTTGATGGGTGCAGCAAACCACCATGGCAAGTGTATACCTATGTAACAAACCTGCACGTTCTTCACATGTATGGCAGAACTTAAGGTATAATACTAAAAAAAAATCTAGACAGTAGGATGAAATATGAAGGTTAAAGGAGAGCAGCATAATATTGTTTCTTCTGTCAACATTTGAGAAACTAAAGATCAACAGTATTTTAACCCACTGTCTTGTTATCTATTATTGTATTAGAAAGTACCTGATAAAAGTTTATAACAGAAATGGTGTTAGGCATGAAATCAGGAGAACTACAGAGGTTTAATGACTCTGACAGATACACTGGTATACGTATATCAAGTGAATGAAAATATTAAGCCAAAAAATGAATGAGGGATAAGATATTCAAGTGACGTTGGTACCCAGCACAACAGAATATAATTGAGCAAATACTTCATTTACATTTTTAAAAACATAATGGTAATTGCAAAAACAAAGGCTGAATTATAAATTTCTTGTATCCTTTAGGACATATAATTCCTTTGCTATGCCATATAATAATGGGGCATACCATGTGGCATGATAAGATTTAAAAAATGAACCTTGTCAGCTGTACAATATATAATTTTATTTCTATGAGAACATCCAAAATATTTAATCTGGCAGTCTAAGTAAAATTTATGTTCAAAATTTATTTTTATCATATATGTCTAAGAAATTTTAAAATAACAATTTAAATGAAATTTTGACCGCAATTTGTAAATATCTGCACTCTAATTATCTCTACAAATGAGCTACACTACTTTACTTACTACCAAGGCTAATTATAAGGTAGTATACAATATTCTGCTCCTTAGAGTCTATTTCAATATGTTGTCTCCAATTATTTCAGTTTATATGAAAATATGGTGTAAAAAAATATAAAAATTTTCTTTTAAAATGTAAGATTTATTTCAATGTCAGAACATTATTTTTGACTTAGGAATAATATTTTTGAAGTAGTGCCTTGGAGGTGCATTTCTGCGGCTACTCAAACTCATCCAAAGTTTCTGAGACAGACATATAGACTAAGTAATTTAGCAAACAGTACAATCAATAATTTAAAGATATGTAAATTCATTATATTTTAGTTGCAATAAAATTGTAAGTATATTTCTATAATAACTTATTGGTATACATTAATTTAAAAATAGTCTTGGTATTCACCATGGAAATGTCTACCTGAACCTTGTTTAATCTTTATAAAAGTCGGTAATTATAGAATCTCTGCTTCAGAAAACCACACAAACTCCAGTTCATTGTCTATCAATTTTTGTGAAAAAAAATGTTTATTGAAAATAGTGGTGTTTTCATAGTCGAATAAACAACTAAGAAAACAAACAAAGAGCTCTGTTTACAGAGCCCTCAGAAGTCACGCCGCATATCTACAACTATCTGATCTTTGACAAACCTGAGAAAAACAAGCAAGGGGGAAAGGATTCACTATTTAATAAATGGTGCTGGGAAAACTGGCTAGCCATATGGAGAAAGCTGAAACTGGATCCCTTCCTTACACCTTATACAAAAATGAATTCAAGATGGATTAAAGACTTAAACGTTAGACCTAAAACCATGAAAACCCTAGAAGAAAACCTAGGCATTACCATTCAGGACAGGCATGGGCAAGGACTTCATGTCTAAAACACCAAAAGCAATGGCAACAAAAGGCAAAATTGACAAATGGGATCTAATTAAACTAAAGAGCTTCTGCACAGCAGAAGAAACTACCATCAGAGTGAACAGGCAACCTACAAAATGGGAGAAAATTTTCACAACCTACTCATCTGACAAAGGGCTAATATCCAGAATCTACAGTGAACTCAAACAAATTTACAAGAAAAAAACAAACAACCCCATCAAAAAGTGGGCAAAGGACGTGAACAGACACTTCTCAAAAGAAGACATTTATGCAGCCAAAAAACACATGAAAAAATGCTCACTATCACTGGCCATCAGAGAAATGCAAATCAAAACCACAATGAGATACCATCTCACACCAGTTAGAATGGCAATCATTAAAAAGTCAGGAAACAACAGGTGCCGGAGAGGATGTGGAGAAATAGGAACACTTTGACACTGTTGGTGGGACTGTAAACTAGTTCAACCATTGTAGAAGTCACTGTGACGATTCCTCAGGGACCTCCAACTAGAATACCATTTGACCCAGCCATCCATTACTGGGTATACACCCAAAGGACTATAAATCATGCCGCTATAAAGACACATGCACAGGTATGTTTTTTGCGGCAGTATTCACAATAGCAAAGACTTGGAATCAACCCAAATGTCCAACAATGATAGACTGGATTAAGAAAATGTGGCACATATACACCATGGAATACTATGCAGCCATAAAAAATGATGAGTTCATGTCCTTTGTAGGGACATGGATGAAATTGGAAATCATCATTCTCAGTAAACTATCGCAAGAACAAAAAACCAAACACCACATATTCTCACTCATAGGTGGGAATTGAACAATGAGAACACATGGAAACAGGAAGGGGAACATCACACTCTGGGGACTGTTGTGGGGTGGGGGGGGGGAGGGATAGCTTTAGGAGATATACTTAATGCTAAATGACGAGTTAATGGGTTCAGCACACCAGCATGGCACTTGTATACATATGTAACTAACCTGCACATTGTGCAGATGTACCCTAAAACTTAAAGTATAATAATAATAATAAAAAAGAAAATTACATTGCGAAAACCCTTCTAGACTTTGGCTTAGGCGAAGAATTTATAAACAAGAACCCAAAAGCAAATGCAACAAAAATGAAAAGAAATAATTAGGACCTAATTAAACTAAATAACTTCTGCACAGCAAATTAAATAACCTGCAGAATAAACAGGCAACCCACAGAGTGGGAGAATATATCTGCAAACTGTGCTTCTAACAAAGAACTAATATCCAGAATCTACAAGAAACTCAAACAAATCCGAAAAAAAAAACCAAATAATCTCATCAAAAAGTGGGCAAAGAACATGAATAAAAAATTATCAAAGGAAGATATTCAAACAGCCAACAAACATGAATATATGCTCAACATATCGCAAGGACAAAAAACCAAACACCCCATGTTCTCACTCATAGGTGGGAATTGAACAATGAGAAGACATGGACACAGGAAGGGGAAGATCACATACCGGGGACTGTTGTGGGGTTGGGGGAGTGGGGAGGGATAGCATTAGGAGATATACCTAATGCTAAATGACGACTTGATGGGTGCAGCACACCAAATGGCACACGTATACATATGTAACAAAGCTGCACGTTGTGCACATGTAACCTAAAACTTAAAGTATAATAATAATAAAAAAAGAGAAAGTATGCTCAACATCACAAGTTATCAGGGACATGCAAATTTAAACCAAAATGAGATACCACCTTACTCCAGCAAGAATGGCCATAATTTAAAAATTTAAAAAAATTAATGTTGTCGTGGTTGTGGTGAAAATTGAACACTTTTAAACTGCTAGTGGGAATGTAAACTAGTACAATCACTGTGGAAAACTATGGAAGTTCTTTAAATAACTAAAAGTAGAACAATTATTTGAACCAGCAATGCTACTACTGGGTATCTACCCAAAGGAAAATTAGTCACTGTTTGAAAAAGGCACATGGACACACAGGTTTATAGCATAGCAGCACAGCTCTCAATTGCTCAAATATGGAACCAACCTAAATGCCCATCAACCAAAGAGTGGATAAAGAAATTGTGGTATATATGCACCATGGAGTACTACTTAGCCATAAAATGAAATGAAATAATGGCATTTGCAGTAACTTGGATGGAGTTGGAAATCATTATTCTAAGTGAAGTGACTCAGGAATGGAAAACCAAATATCATTATGTTCTCACTTATAAATGGGAACTAAGCTATGAGGATGCTAAAGCCTAGGAATGATATAATAAACTTTTTGGACTTGAGGAAAACATTGAGAGGGGTGTGAAAGATAAAAACTACATATTGGGTACAGTGTACACTTCTTGTATGACAGGTGCACCAAAATTTCAAAAAATCATCACTAAACACCTAGCAATTTAACCAAAACAACTTGTTCCCCAAAAGCTATTGAAATAAGAAAGAGCAATCTAAATTTAAAAAAAAGTAAAGAAAGGAACCACTAAGGAAAAAAATAAAATCATCACTACTAATATGGTCATCCAGCCCAGAGGTAAAATTATATCAACAAGACTTTATTGTATTATAGATTCATTGTATTCTCTAACTTAAAAATATTTGTATTTTCAATTTTTATAGATATTTGCATATCATTTTCTCCACCCATTGGTTGTAGATGTTCAAGGGTTTGTGCCATTTTATGTAAATTTTAGAACAAGTTTGTCAATGTCTACAAAAAAATTTCTGAAATTTTGATAGGAATTGCATTAACCTATAGACCAATTTGAGTAGAATCAACATTGTCATTATGATGAGTCTTCCAATATATTAACATGGCATGTCACTATCCTTATTTAGTTCTTCTAAATATCAAAACAACAAAGTCCTGTATATGTATGGTTAGATTCACACCTGAATATTTCATGGGTTTTTTTTTGAGCAATTGTAAATACTTTTATATTTTTAATTTTGATGTCACATACTTATTGTTAATATATAAAAATACAATAGATTTGTATATGTTTATCTTGTATACTGTGACATTGCTGAACTTAATAATTTGTTTTAGGAAATTATTTTTGTGTATTCTTTAGGATTTTCTATGGAGACAATCATGTCATTTGCAAATAAAGATTTGTGTTTTGTTTTCACTATTATTTCTAATAATAGTGTATTCCTATTATTTCTTCTACTTGTCTTATTGCACTTACTAGGAATTTCATTTTAATGTTGCATAAGAGTGGTGGGAGTGAACATTCTTTTCTTGTTTTTGTTTATTTCCATCTAACTTTAATTTTGGTTCAGGGAGTATAAGTGGTTTGTTAAATGAGTAAATTATTTGTCACGGGGGCTTAGTGTAGATTTCATGTCTACAGGGGTGGGACAGCAGCAGTGAAATCTGCACATGTGCACCAGTTAATAAGTGGGGAGAGGCCATGGGTTAGTAAGTGCTGGTCAATCACTGAGAGGAGACTGTGTGCAAGTGTTTGTCAGTAAAGCAGTTAGTGGTAGGCTGTGGGCTGGTGTACAGTAGCTTCCTGATGGTTAGGAAGGGTCTAATGGCAAAGAAACTATGGCAGGGACCACTGAGAAATGTCCCAGCTTGGCATCTGAGGCTGCATCTCAAACAGGTGTGGCCAGGCAGGGCCATGGGAGAGACTTTCAGACAGGGCAGTGTTCAGATCATACTGGTCCCATCCCACGGGCCACATAGCCATGTTCTGTACAGGTTTGACAGTCAACAAAGGCCAAAGCCTCCTAGGGAAGCATGGCAAGCCTTGGGTAATGGGCATCTTTGGCCATGCTCCACTGCAGCAATTTTCATACCAAACCCTCTGGGCTCCACACAGGTTGGAGTCCTGTCCCTGTCAATTCTGCAAGCAGCCCTCCTGCACATATGTCCATGGGGGTCATGAGGCCTCCTGAAACTAGGATTCTAGAGGTCTGTAGTAAGAATGTGCCACTTCATGCCTATTTAACTCACCCCTTCCCTAGGGGCCACGTGGTGATAGGAATTATTTCCAGTGCTCAAAAACCTGTGCAAAGTTCCCAGATTTCTCCCCCTTCAGTCCAGGGTCTGCATCCTTCATCAATCCACTCTCAATACCTTACTTTTAAAGATCTGCTTGGGGTGTGCTTATGTTCTTGATCTTGTCTCTCAGTGGGAGAAGTACATCCTGGCTGTGTGTGTAGTCAGCCTTCTTGGCTTTTTCCCTTTTGTTCTTAATGTTAGGGAAAAGTACTCAGCCTGTAATCATTAAGTGTAGTGTTAGCTGTAGATGTTTTGCAAATGCTTTTTATTAAGTTAAGGAAATTTCTTTTTATAACTAGTTTTCTGAGAGTTTATATTATGATTGAGCAATGGACTTTGTAAAATGCAAGTTGATATGGTTAAATAATTTTTCTTTTTTAGTCTGATGATGTGGTACATGTATTAGTCCATTTTCACACTGCTAATAAAGGCATGCCCAATACTGAATAATTTATACAGAAAACAGGTTTAATGGACTCACAGTTCCACATGGCTGTGGAGATCTCACAATCATGGTGAAAGGCAAGGAGGGGCAAGTCACATCTTTCATGGATGGCAGCAGGCCAATAGAGAACTTGCGCAGGGAAACTCCCCCTTATAAAACCATCAGATCTCGTGACACTTATTCACTATCACAAGAACAGCACAGAAAAGACCTGCCCACATGATTCAATTACTTCCAACTGGATCCCTCCCACAACACGTGGCAATTCAAGGTGAGATGTGGATGGGGGCAGAGCCAAACCATACCATTCTGCCTGTGGCTCTTCCCAAATCTCATGTCCTCACATTTTAAAGCCAATCATGTCTTCCCAACAGTTCCCCAAAGCCTTAACTCATATCAACATTAACTCAACAGTTTACAGTCCAATGTCTCATCTGAGAAATTGGCCAAAACAAATGGGCTACAGGACGCATGCAAGTTCAAAATCCAGCAGGACAGTCAAATCTCAAAGCTCCAAAATGATCTCCTTTGACTCCATGTCTTGCATTTAAGTCATACTTATGCAACTGGTGCGTTTCTATTTTCTTGGGTAGCTCCATCCCTGTGGCTTTGCAGGGTACAGCCTCCCTCCTGGCTGCTTTCACGGGCTGTTGTTGAGTATCTGCAGCCTTTCCAGGTTCATGGTGCAAGCTGTCAATGAATCTACGATTCTGGACTCTGGAGGATGGTGGCCCTCTTCTCACAGCTCCACTAGGCAGTGCTCCAGTGGAGACTCTGTGTGGGGGCTCCCACCCCATATTTCCATTCCACACTGCTTTAGCAGAGGTTCTCCATAAGCTACCCACTCCTGCAGCAAACTTCTGCCTGGACATCCAGGCGTTTCCATACATTCTCTGAAACCTAGGCAGAGGTTCCCAAACCTCAATTCTTGACTTCTGTGCAACTGCAAGCTCAACATCACATGAAAGCTACCAAGGCTTGGGGCTTGCACCCTCTGAAGCCATGGCCCATGCTGTACTTTGGTCCCTTTTAGTCATTGCTGGAGCAGCTGGGAGGCAGGGCACCAAGTTCCTAGACTGCATAAAGAAGAGGGACCCTGGCCATCCCGTGAAATTATTTCTTCCTCCTAGGTTTCCAGCCCTGTGATGTGAAAGCCTGCCACAAAGGTCTCTGACATGCCCTGGAAACATTTTCCCCATTGTCTTGGTGATTAACATTTGGCTCCTCGTTACTTACACAAATTTCTGCAGCCAGCTTGAATTTATCCTTAGAAAATAGGATTTCTTTTCTATCACACTGTTAGGCTGCAAGTTTTCTGAACTTGTATGCTCTCTTTCCCTTTTAAAACTGAATGCCTTTAACAGCACCAATGTCACATCTTGAATGCTTTGCTGCTTAGAAATTTATTCTGCCAGATACCCTAAATGATCTCTCTTAAGTTCAAAGTTCCAGAAATCTCTAGGGCAGGGGCAAAATGCTGCCAGTCTCTTTGCTAAAATATAACAAGAGTAACCTTTGCTCCAGTTCCCAACAAGTTCCGCATCTCCATCTGATACCACCTCAGCCTGTATTTCATTGTCCATATCATTATCAGCATTTTGGTCAAAGCCATTCAACAAGTCTCTAGTGAGTTCAAAACTTTCCCACATTTTCCTGTTTTCTTCTGAGCCCTCCAAACTGTTGAGACCTCTGCCTCTTACCCAGTTCCAAAGTCAGTTTTATGTTTTTGGGTATCTTTTTAGCAATGCTCCACTCTACTGGTATCAATTTATTGCATTAATACGTTTTCATACTGCTAACAAAGACAAACTCAGGACTGGGTAATTTATACAGAAAAAACGTTTAATCGACTCTCAGTTCCACATGGCTGAGGAGGCCTCACAATCATGGCAGAAGGCAAGGAGGAACAAGTCACATCTTACATGGATGGCAGCAAGCAAAGGGCAAAACTGTGCAGGGAAACTCACCCTTATAAAACCGTCAGATCTCATGAGACTTATTTGCTATTACAAGAACAGCATGGGAAATACCTGCCCCCATGATTCAATTACCTCCCAGTGGGTGCCTCCCACAACACATTGTGGGAATTCAAGATGAGATTTGGGTGGGGACACAGCAAAACCATACCAGTAGAGTACACTAATATTCAAATGTTGAACTAGCTTTACATACCTAGAAAAATCCCACTTAGCCATGGTTTATAATTCTTTTTATACATTGCTGAATTTTAATTTGCTAATATTTTGTTGACTATTTTCCATTTAAGTTTATGTGAGGTGTGGGTTTATAATTTTTATTTTATTTTACTGTCTGTCTGATTCCAGTGTCAAGGCCTCTGCTATGGTTTGTTTGGCACTGCCAAGTTTATGTTAATATTTTAACCCCTATGTTGGAGGTGGACCTTGTGGGAGGTGTTTGGATTGAGATTGGATCCCTCATGAATGGCTTAGTGCCATTCTCATGGGAATGAGTAATTTCTCACTATTACTTGCCTTGAGAACAGTTGTTGGAAAGAGCCTGGCGGACCCTACCCTCACCCCCTTGTCTGTCTGTCTCTCTCTCTTTCTGTCTCTGTTGCTTCCTCTCGCCATGTGATCTCCACATGCCAGATCTTCATTAACTTAGGCCATAAAAGCCTTCAACAGAAGCAAATGCTGTCACTATGCTTCTCCTACTGCCTGTAGATCTATGAGTCAACTAAACAGTTTTTACTAATAAATTACTCAGTCACAGATATTTCTTCATAACAACACAAAGACAACTTCAAAAAATGAGTTAGCAATTGTTCCTTTCTATTCAATTTTCCAGAAGAATTTGTGTAAAATTTGTATTAATTCACCTGTAAATGTTGGTAAAATTCTTTATTGAAGCCATCTAGGCCTGGGGTTTTCTTTTGCAGGAGTTGCTTAATTACAAATTCAATTAATTTAATAGTTATAAGACTATTCCACTTATCTGTTCATCTTGGGTGAGTTTTGGTATTTTGTGTTTTTTGAGGAATTGCTTTATTTCTTCTAAGTTTTCAGATGTATGGGTGTAAACTTGTTGATATCTTTTTCTTATTATCTTTTTTAACAGTTTCAGGACTGCTAAGACATCTTTGGCTTTATTTATAATATTGGTGTTTTGTGTGTCTTCTTTTTATGTTTGTCACTCTTGTTAGATATTTCTCAAATTTTATTGATTAGTTTTTGAGAGCTACCTTTTTTATTTTGAGACAAGGTCTCAATCTGCCACCCAGACTGGAGTGTAGTGGCACAATCATGACTCATAGCAGCCTTGATTTCCCTGGGCTCAGGTGACCATCCAACATCAGCTTCCCAAGTAGCTGGGACCACAAGCATGTGCCACCATGACCAGCTAATTTAATTAATTAATTATTTTTTTTTTGTAGTGTTGGGCTTTTGCCATGTTGCCCAGGCTGTTCTCCAACTTCAGAGCTCAATAAATTCACCTGCCTTGGCCTTCCACAGAGTTGAGATTACAGGTGTGAGCACCTGCACCCAGTGAGAACTAGCTTTTAATTTTATTTTATTTCTTTTTTTTTCTGTTTTCAGGTTCATAGATTTCTGCTCATATTTTTATTAGCTACCTTCTGCTTGCTTTACATTCATGTTCCTCTTCTCTTTATAATTTCTTGAGGTAAGAATTTAGATTATCGATTTGAGATATTTTATCTTTTCTCATGTAAGCTTTAGTGCTATAACTTTTCTTCTAACCACTGCTTTAACTGTGTCCCACAAATTTTGATATGTTGTATAATTATTTTAATTCATTTGTATATATTTTCAGAATTTCCTTTGAGATTTCCTCTTTGAATCGTGGATTCTTTGAAAGTGTGATTTTTAACTTTGCAGGTCTTTGAAAATATTTATTTTTCTTTATTATTATCAATTTATGTTTTAATCTAGTTATGATTGGAAAAAAACTTTGTATTGTTTTGAGTCTCTTAAATTTGTTGATTTGTTTTATGACCCAAGTTTTGGTCTATCCTGGTGAAATTTTCATGGACACTTGAATAGAATATGCATTCTGCTGTTATTGGCTCAGGTGTTCTATATTTTGGGGTTTTTCTGTTAGATTGGTACAAAAGTAATTGCAGTTTTGCCATTATTTTGAGTATATTAATACGAATATATTCCTGCTGATTTTTGTATAGTACACGTTTCATCAATTGTTGACACAGAAGTGTTGAAATCTTTGATTAGAATTCTCATTTTTCTGTCCTTTTTCAGTTCCATCAGTTTTTGCCTCACATATTTTGTAACTTTTTTGGTACATATTTGAAATTCCTATGTATTGCTAGTATATTCATTATTTTATTATTATGCTGTGTCCCTATATGTTCATGGTAATTTTCTCTACTATGACATTTACTTTATCTTATTGATGTTGCTACTTCGAGGTGGTTTTTTTTTTTTAATCCGTGTTTGCATGACATTTCTTTTACATCTGTTTACTTTCAATCTTCCTATATTATTATGTGGGAACTGAGTTTCTAGTGGACAGTGTGTAGTCAGTCATACTTTTTAATCATTCTGCGAACCTTTATTTTTAAATTGGCATGTATAGAGAACTTGAATTTAATATAGTTATTGACATGTCTGGATTTAAGTCTACCATTTATAATTTGTTTTCTATTTATGTCCTCTCTCATTCCCCTGTTTCTCTTTACTTGTCTTTCTGTGTGTTATTGGAAAATTTGAGTAATTCCATCTTGGTTTGTGTACAGTATTCTTTCATTATGCTTTATCCGATTTTTTTCTTTTTTAATTTTACTTTAAATTCTGGGATACATGTTCAGAACGTGCAGGTTTGTTACATAGGTATACATGTGCCATTGTGGTTTGCTGCACCTGTCAACCTGTCATCTAGGTTTTAAGCCCTGCGTGCATTAGGTATTTGTCCTGATGCTGTCCCTCCCCTTGCCCCCGACCCCCTGACATTCCCCAGTGTGTGATGTTTCCTCCCTGGGTCCATGTATTCTCACTGTTCAACTCCCACTTACGAGTGAGAACATGCAGTGTTTGGTTTTCTGTTCCTGTGTTAGCTTGCAGTGATGGCTTCCAGCTTCATCCATGTCTCTGCAAAGGACATGATCTCATTTTTTTATGGCTGCATAGTATTCCATGGTGTATATATGCCACATCTTCTTTATCCAGTCTATCATTGATGGGCATTTAGGCTAGTTCCAAGTCTTTACTATTGTAAATAGTGCCACAGTAAACATACGTGTGCATGTGTCTTTATAGTAGAATGATGTATAATCCTTTCAGTTATTCCCAGTGATGGGATTGCTAGGTCAAATGGTATTTCTGATTTCAGATCCTTAAGGAATCACCACACTGTCTTCCACAATGGTTGAACTAATTTACACTCCCACCAACAGTGTAAAAGCATTCTCATTTCTCCACAGCCTCGCCAGCATCTGTTGTTTCCTGACTTTTTAATGATCGCCATTTTAACTGGCATGAGATGGTATCTCATTGTAGTTTGATTTGCATTTCTCTAATGACCAGTGATGATGAGATTTTTTCATGCGTTTTTTGGCACATAAATATCTTCCTTTGAGAAGTGTGTGTTCATAACCTTCACCCATTTTTTGATGGGGTAGTTTGATTTTTTCTTGTAAATTTGTTTAGGTTCCTTATAGATTATTGATATTAGACCTTTGTCAGATGGGTAGATAGCAAAAAATTCTCAATTATGTAGGTTTCCTGTTCACTCTGATGACAATTTGTTATGCTGTGCAGAAGCTCTTTAGTTTAATTAGATCCCATTTGTCAATTTTGGCTTTTGTTGCCGTTGCTTTTGGTGTTTTAGTCATGAAATCTTTGCCCATGCCTGGGTCCTGAATGGTGTTGCCCAGGTTTTCTTCCAGGGTTTTCATGGTTTTAGCTTTTACATTTAAGTCTTTAATCCATCTTGAGTTAATTTTTCTATAATGTGCAAGGAAGGGGTCCAGTTTCTGTTCTTTGCATATGGCATATGGCTAGCCAGTTTTCCCAGAACCATTTATTATATAGAGAATCCTTTCCTCATTGCTTGGTTTTGCCAGGTTTGTTGAAGATCAGATGGTTGTAGATGTATGGTGTTATTACTGAGCTCTCTGTTTTGTTCCATTGCTCTATATATCTGTTTTGATACCAGTACCATGCTGTTTTGGTTACTGTAGCCTTGTAGTATAGTTTGAAGTCAGGTAGTGTGATGCCTCCAGCTTTGTTCTTTTTGCTTAGGATTGTCTTGGCTAAACAAGATCTCTTTTGGTTCCATATGAAATTCAAAGTAGCTTTATCTAATTCTGCAAATAAAGTCCATGGTGGTTTGTTGGGAATAGCATTGGATCTATAAATTACTTTTGGCAGTATGGCCATTTTCATGATATTAGTTCTTCTTATCAACGAACATGGAATGTTTTCCATTTCTTTGTGTCCTGTCTTATATCCTTGAGCAGTGGTTTGTAGTTCTCCTTGAAGAGGTCCTTCACATTTTTTGTAAGTTGTATTCCTAGGTATTTTATTCTCTTTGTAGCAATTGTGAATGAGAGCTAACTCATCATTTGGCTCTCTGTTTGTCTACTGTTGGTGTATAGAAATGCTTGTGATTTTGTATCCTAAGACTTTGCTGAAGTTGCATGTCAGCTTAAGGAGTTTTTGGGCTGAGACAATGGGATTTTCTAAATATATAGTCATGTCGTCTGCAAACAGATTATTTGACTTCCTGTCTTTCTATTTGAATATCCTTTATTTCTTTCTCTTGCCTGATTGTCCTGGCCAGAACTTCCAATACCATGTTGAATAGGAGTGGTGAGAGAGGGCATCCTTGTCTTGTGCCAGCTTTCAAAAGGAATGCTTCCAGCTTTTGCCCATTCAATATGATATTGGTTTTGGGTTTGTCATAAATAGCTCTTATTATTTTGAGATATGTCCTATCAATACCTAGTTTATTGAGAGTTTTTAGCATGAAGGGCTGTTGAATTGTATTGAAGGTCTTTTCTGCATCTATTGAGATAATCATGTGGTTTTGCCATTTGTTCTGTTTATGTGATGGATTATGTTTTTTGATTTGCATATGTCAAACCAGTCTTGCATCCCAGGGATAACACCTACTTGATCGTGGTGGATAAGCTTTTTGATGTGCTCTGGATTCAGTTTGCCAGTATTTTATTGAGGATTTTCACATCAATGTTCTTCAGGGATATTGCCCTGAAATTTTTTTGTTGTTGTTGTTGTGTCTCTGCCAGGCTTTGGTATCAGGATGATGCTGGCTTCATAAAATGAGTTAGGGAGGAGTCCCTCTTTTTGTATTGTTTGGAATAGTTTCCAAAGGAATGGTACCATCTTCTCTTTGTACCTCTGGTAGAATTGGGCTGTGAATCCGTCTGTTCCTGGGCTTTTTTTTTTTTTTTTTGGTTGGTAGGCTGATAATTACTGCCTCAATTTCAGAACTTGTTATTGGTCTATTCAGGGATTTGACTTCTTCCTTGTTTAGTCTTAAGAAGGTTTCTGTGTCCAGGAATTTATCCATTTCTTCTAGATTTTCTAGTTTATTTGTATAGAGGTGTTTGTAGTATTCTCAGATGGTGGTTTGTATTTCTGTGGTGTCAGTAGTAATATCCCTTTTATTATTTTTTACTGTGTCCACTTGATTCTTCTCTCTTTTCTTCTATATTAGTCTAGCTAGTGGCCCATATTTTTTTTTTAAAAAAAAACAGCTTCTGGATTCATTATTTTTTGGAGGGTTTTTTGTGTCTTCATCTCCTTCAGTTTTGCTCTGATCTTAGTTATTTCCCATCTTCTGGTAGCTTTTGAATTTGTTTGCTCTTGCTTCTCGATTTTAGATCTTTCTAGCTTTTGTTGGCCTTTAGTGCTATAATTTTTTTTCCTAACACTGCATTAGCTATGTCCCAGAGATTCTGCTACATTGTCTCTTGGTTCTCATTAGTTTCAAATAAGTTCTTTATTTCTGCCTTAATTGTGTTGTTTACCAAGTAGTCATTCAGGAGCAGGTTGTTTAATTTCCATGTAGCTGTGCAGTTTTGATTGACTCTGTTAATCCTGAGTTCTAATTTGATTGCATTGTGGTCTGAGAGACTGTAATGATTTCCATTCCTTTGCATTTGCCAAGAAGTGTTTTACCTCTAATTGTGTGGTTAATTTTAGAATACATGCTATATGACACTGAGAAGAATGTATATTCTGTTCATCTGGGGTGGAGTATTCTGTAGATGTCTATCAGTTCTGCTTGGTCCAGAGCTGAGTTTAATTCCTGAATATCCTTGCTAATTTTCTGTCTCATTGATCTGTCTAATATTGACAGTTGGATTTTAATGTCTCCCACTATTATTATGTTGGAGTCTAAGTCTCTTTGTATGTCTCTAAGAACTTGCTTTATGAATCTGGTTACTCTTGTATTGCGTGCATATATATTTAGGATAGTTAGCTCTTCTTGCTGCATTGATCCCTTTACCATTAAGTAATGCTCTTTCTTTGTCTTTTTAATCTTTGTTAGTTTAAAGTCTGTTTTATCAGAGGCCAGTATTACAACCCTTGCTTTTTTTTTCTTTCCATTTGCTTGATAAACATTTTCCCATCTGTTTATTTGAGCCTGTATGTGTCTTTGCATGTGAGATGGGTCTCCTAAATACAGCACACTGATGGGTCTTGACCCTTTATACAATTTGCCAGTCTGTGTCTTTTAATTGGGGCATTTAGCCCTTTTACATTTAAGGTTAATATTGTTATGCATGAATTTGAACCCATCATCATGATGCTAGCTGATTATTTTGCACATTAATTGATGCATTTTCTTCATAGTGTCATTGGTCTTTATATTTTGGTTTGTTTTTTGCAGTGGCTGGTGCCAGTTTTTCCTTTCCATATTTAGTGTTTCCTTCAGGAGCTCTTGTAAGGCAGGTCTGATGTTGGCAAAATCCATCAACATTTGCTTGTCTGGAAAGGATTTTATTTCTCCTTCCCTTTTGAAGCTTAGTTTTGTTGGACCTGAATTTCTGGGTTGAAAATTCTTTTCTTTAAGAATGTCGAATACTGGTACCCACTCTCTGTTGGCTTGTAGAGTTTCTGCAGAGAGATCCACTGTTAGTCTGATGGGCTTTCCTTTGTAGGTAACCTGGTTTTTCTCTCTGGCTGCCGTTAACATTTTTTTGTTTGTTGTTTTAACCTTGTAGAAACTGATGATTTATGTCTTGGGATTGCTCTTCTCGAGGAGTATCTTAGTGGTGTTCTCTGTGTTTCCTGAATCTGAATGTTGGCCTGTCTTGCTAGGATGGCAAAGTTCTCCTGGATAATATCTGAAGTGTGTTTTCCAACTTGGTTCCATTCTCTCTGTCACTTTCAGGTACACCAATCAATTGTAGATTTCATCTTTTCACACAGTTCCTTATTTCTTGGAGGGTTTGTTCGTTCCTTTTCATTCTTTTTTCTCTAATCTTGTCTTCACACTTAAGTTCATGAAGTTGATCTACAATCTCTGATATCCTTTCTTCCGCTTGATCGATTTGGCTATTGATACTAGTGTGTGCTTCACAAAATTCTTGTGCTGTGTTTTTCAGCTCCATCAAGACATTTATATTCTTCTCTAAACTAGTTATTCTAGTTAGCAGTTCCTTTAACCTTATATCAAGGTTCTTATCTTTTTAGCATTGGGTTAGAACATGCTCCTTTAGCTCTGAGGAGTTTGTTATTACCTACTTTCTGAAGCCTACTTCTGTCAATTGATCAATTTCATTCTTTGTCCAGTTTTGTGTTCTTTATGCAGATGAGTTGCAATCATTTGGAGAAGCATTCTGGTTTTTGGAATTTTCATTGTTTTGTGCTTGGTTTTTCCTCATCTTCCTAGATTTATCTACCTTTGATCTTTGAGGCTGATGACCTTAGGATGGGGATTTTTGTGGGTGTCGTTTACGTTAATGTTGATGTTGTTGCTTTCTGTTTGTCAGGTTTTTTTCTAACAGTTTGGCCCCTCTTCTGCAGGTCTGCTGGAGTTTGCTGGAGGTCCACTCCAGACCCTGTTCACCTGGGTATCACTAGTGGAGCCTGCAGAACAGCAAAGGTTGCTGCCTGTTCCTTCCGCTGGAAGCTGCATCCCAGGAGGGCACCAGCCTGATGCCAGATGGAGCTCTCCTGTATAAGCTGTCTGTCAACTTCTGCTGGGAGGTTTTTCCCTGTCAGGAGGCTCGGGAATCAGGGACCCACTTGAGTAGGCTGTATGTCCCTTAGCAGAGCTGGAGCACGATGCTGGGAGAATCCCTGTTGTCAGAATGAGCTGCTCTCTTCACAGCCGGCAGGCAGGAATAATGAAATCCACTGAAGCTGCACCCACAGCCACCTCATCCCCCAAGTGCTCTGTCCCAGGGAAATAGGGTTTTGTCTGTAGGCCCCTAACTGGGGCTGTTACCTTTTCTTCAGAGATGCCCTGCCCAGTGAAGAGGAATCTAGAGTAGCAGTTTGCCTACAGCTGCTTTGCTGTGCCCAGCCCAGACCTCCCAGCCTCCTTAGCACTGTCAGGGGAAAAATGCCTACTAAAGCCTCAGTAATGGCAGATGCCCCTCCTCTCACCAAGCTCGATTGTTTCAGGTCAACTTCAGACTGCTGTGCTGGCAGCAAGAATTTTAAGCCAGTGGTTCTTAGCTTGCTGGGCTCCGTGGGAGTGGGACCTGCTGAGTGAGACCACTTGGCTCCCTGGCTTCAGTTTCTTTTCCAGGGGAGTGGATGGTTCTCTCTCACTGGGGTTCCATGCACCACTAAGGTATGAAGAAAAAAACTGTTGCAGCTGGCTCAGTGTCTGCTCAAACAACAGCCCAGTTTTGTGCTTGAAACTCAGGGCCCTGGTGGCGTAGGCATACGAGAGAATCTCCTGACCTGTAGATAGCAAAAACCGTGGGAAAAGTGTAGAAACCTGGCCTGGTAGCACAGTTCCTTAAGGCTTCCCTTGACTGAGGGGAGGGAGTACCCTGCCTCTTGCACTTTCCAGGTGAAGCCAAACCCTACCCTGCTTCTGCTTGCCCTCCATGGGTTAGACTCACTGCCTAACCAGTCCCAATGAGATGAACTGGGTACCTCAGTTGGAAATACAGAAATCACCCACCTTCTGTGTTGGTCTTGCTGGGAGCTGCAGACCAGAGCTGTTTCTATTTGGCCGTCTTGGCCCCTCCTGCTTTATTGCCTTTTTAAAAACTTTTATTTTAGGTTCAGGGGTACATGTACAAGTTTTTCATACAGGTAAAGTTGTGTTTTGGGCGGTTTTTATACAGATTATTTTATCACCCAAGTACCAAGCCCAGTACCTAATAGTTATTTTTTCTGATCATCTCCTTCATTTTTCCTTCCATATCCAGATAGGCCCCAGTGCCTGTTGTTCCCCTCTTTGTGTCCATGTGTTCTCATTATTTAGCTCCCCCTTATAAGTAAAAACATGTAGTATTTAGTTTTCTGTTTCTGCATTACTTTGCTAAGGAAAATGACCTCCATCTCCATCTATGTTCCTGCAAAGGAGATGATCTCATTGTTTTTTATGGCTCCGTTGTATTCCATGGTGTACATTTACCACATGTTCTTTATCCAGTCTGTCATTAATGGGCATTTAGGGTGATTATATGTCTCTTTTATTGTAAATAGTATTGCAATGAATGTATGTATGCATGTATATTTATGATAGAATGATATATATCTCCTTGGGTATATATCCTGAAGTGGGATTTCTGAGTCAAATGGTATTTCTGTTCTTAGCTCTTTGAGGAATCACCACACTGCTTTCCACAGTGGTTGAACTAATTGAAACTTCCAACAACATTGTATGAGTATTCCCTTTTCTCCACAATCTAGCCACCATTTGTTATTTTTTGTAATAGCCATTCTAACCAGTGTGAGATGGTGTCTCTTTGTGGTTTGATTTGCGTTTCTGTAATGATCAGTGATATTGAGTTTTTTTAAGAAAATAATGCCTGTTGGCCACATGTATGTCTTCTTTTGAGACAGTCTGTTCATGTCTTTTGCCCACTTTTTAATGGGATTGTGTGTTTCCTTGTAAATTTGTTTAAGTTCCTTATAGATGCTGGATATTACACAAATGTCAGATGCCTATTTCACAAATATTTTCTGTAGGTTGTCTGTTTACTCTGTTGGTAGTTTATTTTGCTGTGTAGAAGCTCTTTAATTACATACCATTTGTCAATTTTTGCTTTTGTTGCAATTGCTTTTGGTGTCTTCATCATAAAATCTTCATCAGTTCCTATGTCTAGAATGGTATTGGCTGGGCATTGTCTCTCAGGGTTTTTATAGTTTTGGGTTTTACACTTAAGTCTTTAATCCATCTTGAGTTTTTTTTTTATATAGTATATGGAAGGGACCCTGTTTCAATCTTCTGCTTATGGCTAGCCAGTTATCCCAGCACTACTTATTGTAAAGGAAAGCTTTTCCCCATTGCTTGTTTTTGTCACCTTTTTTGAAGATTAGATGGCCTTATTTCTGGGCTCTCTATTATGTTTCGTTGCTCTACATATCTGTTTTTTTTTTTTTTTCCCCAGTACTATGCTGCTTTGGTTACTGTTTCTCTGTAGTATAGTTTGAAGGTGGGTAAGTTTGATGTCTTTAACTTTATTCCTTTATTTTTAGGATTGCCTTGGCTATGTGTGTTTTTCTTTGGTTCCATATGAATTGTAGACTTGTTTTTTCTAGCTTTGTGAAAAATTACATTGGTAATTTGATAGAAATAGCATTGAATGTCTAAATTGCTTTGGGCAGTATGGTCATTTTAATAATATTGATTCTATCTATGGGCATGAAGTGCTTTTCCATTTGTTTGTGTCATCTCTGATTTTCTTGGACAGCATTTTATAATTCTTCTTGTAGAGATCTTTCACCTACCTGGCTAGTTGTATTCCTGGATATTTTATTCTTTGTGAGGCAATCGTGAATGAAATTGTTTTCCTGAATTTGCTCTTGTCTTGGCTCTTGTTGGTGTGTAGGAATTTTAGTGATTCTTATACATTGATTTTGTATCCTGAGAATTTGCTAAAATTGCTTATCAGCTGAAGGGGCTTTGGGGCCAAGACTGTGAAGTTTTCTAGGTATAGAATCATGTCACCTGCAAATGAGAATAGTTTTATTTTCTTTCCCCCTATTTAGATTCATTTCTTTCTTTTTCTTGTCTGATTACTCTAGTAAGAATTTCCAATACTATGTTGAATGGGAGTGGTGAGAGAGAGCATTCTTGCCTTGTGCTTGTTTTCAAGAGGAATGCTTCCAACTTTTGCCCGTTCAGTATGATGTTGGCTGTGGGTTTGTCATAGATGACTCTTATTATTTTGAAGTATGTTCCTTCAATGCCTAGTTGGTTGAGAATTTTTAACATTGAAATATGTTGAATTCTATCAAAAGCCTTTTCTTCATCTATTGAGATAATCATTTGATTTCTGCTTTAATTTGCTTAGGTGGTGAATGACATTTATTGATTTGATTATATTGAACCAATCTTGCATCCCAGAGATAAAGCCTACTTGATCATTTTAGATTGGATTTTCATTGTGCTTCTGGATTTCATTTGCCAGTATTTTGTTGAGAATTTTAGCATTAATGTTCATCCAGGATATTGATGTGTGTTTTTTTTGTTGTTGTTATTGTGTTTTGTTTGTTTGTTTTTTGTATCTGTACCAGGTTTTTATATCAGGATGATCCTGGCCTCATAGAATAAGTTGAAGAAGAGTCCCATCTCCTTAATTTCCAGGGGAATATTTTCAGTAAGAATGTTACCAGCTCTTCTTTGTACATCTGGTAGAATTTAGCTATAAATTCATCTGATTCTGGGTTTTGTTTCACTTTGTTTGGTTTGGGTTTTTTTTTTGTAGTATATTTATTGCTGAGTCAATTTTGGATCTTCTTATTGTTCTGTTTAGAGATTCAATTTCTTCCTGCTTCTGTCTAGGGAGTGTGCATGTGTCCATGAATTCATCCACTTCTTCTAGATTTTTAGTTTGTGTTAACAGAAGTGTTTATGGTAGTTTCTAAAGGTTGCTTTCATTTCTGTGGAGGTAAGTGGTAACGTCTCTTTCGTCATTTCTAATTGTGCTTGCTTGGATCTTCTCTTGTATTCTCTTTATTAGTCTACCTAGCTGTCGGTCTGTGTTATTAGTTTTTTCAAAGTACATACTACTAGACTTGTTGATCTTTTGAATGTTTTATGTCTCAATCTCCTTCAGTTCTACTCTGATTTTGGTTATCTCTTGTCCTCTGCTAGCTTTGGAATTGGTTTGCAATTGCTTCTAGTTTTTTTTTTTTTTTTTCTTGTGATGTTAGGTTGTTAATTTTAGAACTTTCTAACATTTTGATATTAGTGTTTAGTGCTATAAATTTCTCTCAACACTATCTTTTCTGTGTTTCAAAGAATCTGCTATGTTGTATCTTTGTACTCATTAGTGTCAAATAACTTATTGATTTCTGCCTTAATTTCATCATTTATTTATAAGTCATTCAGAAACAGCTTACTGAATCAATTGTATGGTTTTGAGAAATTTTTCTAGTCTTGATTTCTATTCTTATTGTGGTGTGGTGTGAGACAGTGGTTGGCAGGATTTTTTTTTTTTTTTTTTTTTTTGCATTTGCTGAGGTTAATCCAACTGTGTGGCTGATTTTAGATTATGTATCATGTGGTAATGAGAAAAATGTATATTCTGTTGCTTTTCGGTGGAGAGTTCTCTAGATATCTATCAGACCCATTTGGTCCAGTATTGTGTTCAGCTTCTGAATATCTTTATTAATTTTCTGCCTCAATAATTAGTTTTTTATTTTTATTTTTATTATTATACTTTAAGTTCTAGGGTACATGGACACAACGTGCAGGGTTTTTTTTTTTTTTTTTTTTTTTGAGACGGAGTCTCACTCTGTCACCCAGGCTGGAATGCAGTGGTGCAAACTTGGCTCACTGCAAGCTCTGCCTCCCAAGTTCAGGCCATTCATTCTCCTGCCTCAGCCTCCCAAGTACCTGGGACTACAGGTGCCCTCCACTATGCCCAGCTAATTTTTTGTATTTTTAGTACAGAGGGGGTTTCACCGCATTAGACAGGATGGTCTCGATCTCCTGACCTAGTGATTCACCCACCTCGGCCTCCCAAAGTGCTGAGATTACAGGCGTGAGCCACCGCGCCTGGCCCAATGTGGAGGTTTGTTACATATGCATGCATGTGCCATGTTGGTGTGCTGCACCCATTAACTCGTCATTTACATTAGGTATATCTCCTAATGCTATCCCTCCCCCCTCCCCCCACCCCATGACAGGCCCCGGTGTCTGATGTTCCCCTTCCTGTGTCCATGTGTTCTCATTGTTCAATTCCCACCTATGAGTGGGAACATGCGGTGTTTGGTTTTTTGTCCTTGCGATAGTTTGCTGAGAATGATGGTTTCCAGCTTCATCCATGTCCCTACAAAGGACATGAACTCATCCTTTTTTATGGCTGCATAGTATCCCATGGTGTATATGTGCCACATTTTCTTAATCCAGTCTATCATTGTTGGACATTTGGGTTGGTTCCAAGTCTTTGCTATTGTGAATAGTGCCGCAATAAACATATGTGTGCATGTGTCTTTATGGCAGCAGGATTTATAATCCTTTGGGTGTATACCCAGTAATGGGATGTCTGGGTCAAATGGTATTTCTAGTTCTAGATGCTTGAGGAATCACCACACAGTCTTCCACAATGGTTGAACTAGTTTACAGTCCCACCAACAATGTAAAAGTGCTCCTATTTCTCCACATCCGCTCCAGCACCTGTTGTTTCCTGACTTTTTAATGATTGCCATTCTAACTGGTGTGAGATGGTATCTCATTGTGGTTTTGATTTGCATTTCTCTGTTGGCCAGTGATGATGAGCATTTTTTCATATGTCTGTTGGCTACATAAATGTCTTCTTTTCAGAAGTGTCTGTTCATATCCTCCACCCACTTTTTGATGGGGTTGTTTCTTTATTTCTTGTAAATTTGTTTGTGTTCTTTGTAGATTCTGGATATTAGCCCTTTTCCAGATGAGTAGATTGCAAAAATTTTCTCCCATTCTGTAGGGTGCCTGTTCACTCTGATGCTAGCTTATCTTGCTGTGCAGAAGCTTTTTAGTTTAATTAGATCCCATTTGTCAATTTTAGCTTTGTTTGTTTAGTTTGAAGTCAGGTAGTGTGATGCCTCCAGCTTTGTTCTTTTGACTTAGGATTGACTTGGCAATGGGGGCTCTTTTTTTGGTTCTATGTGAACTTTAAAATATTTTTTTCCAATTCTGTGAAGAAAGTCATTGGTAGCTTGATGGGGATGGCATTGAATCTATAAATTACCTTGGGCAGTATGGCCATTTTCATGATATTGATTCTTCCTATCCATGAACATGGAATGTTCTTCTATTTGTTTGTGCCCTCTTTTATTTTGTTGAGCAGTGGTTTATAGTTCTCCTTGAAGAGGTCCTTCACATCTCTCGTAAGTTGGATTCCTAGGTATTTTATTCTCTTTGAAGCAACTGTGAGTGGGAGTTCACTCATGATTTGGCTCTCTGTTTGTCTATTATTGGTGTATAGTAATGCTTGTGATTTTTGCACATTGATTTTGTGTCCTTAAACTTTGCTGAAGTTGCATATCAGCCTAAGGAGATTTTGGGCTGAGATGATGGGGTTTTCTAAATATACAATCATATCATCTGCAAACAAGGACAATTTGACTTCCTCTTTTCCTATTTGAATACACATTCAAAAGCTAGCAGAAGGCAAGAAATAACTAAGATCAGAGCAGAACTGAAGGAGATAGAGACACAAAATCCCCTTCAAAAAATCAATGAATCCAGGAGCTGGTTTTTTGAAAAGATCAACAAAATTGATAGACTGCTACCAAGACTAATAAAGAAGAAAAGAGAGAAGAACCAAATAGATGCAGTAAAAAATAATAAAGGAGATATGACCGCCAATCCCACAGAAACACAAACTACCATCAGAGAATACTATAAACACCTCTACACAAATAAACTAGAAAATCTAGAAGAAATGGATAAATTCCGGGACAGATACACCGTCCCAAGACTAAACCAGGAAGAAGTTGAATCCCTGAATAGACCAATAACAGGCTCTGAAATTGAGGCAATAATTAATAGCCTACCAACTAAAAAAAGTCCAGGACCAGATGGATTCACAGCCGAATTCTACCAGAAGTACAAGGAGGAGCTGGTACCATTCCTTCTGAAACTATTCCAATCAATAGAACAAGAGGGAATCCTCCCTAACTCATTTTATGAGGCCAGCATCATCCTGATACCAAAGGCTGGCAGAGACACAACAAAAAAAGAAAATTTTAAACCAATATACCTGATGAACATCGATGCAAAAATCCTCAAAATACTGGCCAACCGAATCCAGCAGGACATCAAAAAGCTTATCCACCATGATCAAGTGGGCTTCATCCCTGCGATGCAAGGGTGCTTCAACATATGCAAATCAATAAACGTATTCCAGCATATAAACAGAACCAACGACAAAAACCATATGATTATATCAATAGATGCAGAAAAGGCCTTTGACAAAATTCAACAGCCCTTCATGCTAAAACCTCTCAATAAATTAGGTATTGGTGGGACGTATCTCAAAGTAATAAGAGCTATTTATGACAAACCCACAGCCAATATCATACTGAATGGGCAAAAACTGGAAGCATTCCCTTTGAAAACTGGCACAAGACAGGGATGCCATCTCTCACCACTCCTATCAACATAATGTGGGAAGTTCTGGCCAGGGCAATCAATAATTAGTTTTATAGTGTCAGTTGGTTGTTGAAGTCTTCCATTATTACTGTGTGGGGGTTGAAGCGTCACTGAAGGTCTCCAAGAATTTGCTTTATAAATTTTGGGTGCTTCTGCATTGGATGCATATATATTTAGAATAGTTAGGTCTTATTGTTGAATTGAACCCTTTATCATTATGTACTGCCCTTTCTTTTCTTTTATATCATTGTTGGTTTAAAGTCTGTTTTGTCTGAAATTAGGATTATGATTCTTTTTTTTTCTGTTTTCTATTTGCTTGATGCATTTTCCTCCATTCCTTTATTTTGAGCCTGTGGATTTCATTACATATAAGATTGTTCTCTTGAAGACAGCGTACCAATGGGTCTTGCTTCTTTATCCAGCTTACCAGTGTGCCTTTTAATTCATGTCATTTCGCCCATTTACATTCAATGTTAGTATTGATATGTGTGGATTTGATTCTGTCATTGTGTTCTTAGCTCGTTATTAAGCAGACTTGTTTGTGTGGTTACTTTATAGTGTCACTCATGTGTATACTTAAGTGTGTATTTCCAGTGGCTAGTAATGTTCTCTTTTCCATATTTAGTGTTTTTTCTAGGAACACTTGTGAGGCAATTTTGGTATTAACCAATACCCACAGCATTTGCTTATCTGAAAAGAACCTTATTTCTCCCTTGATTTTGTAGCTCAGTTTGGCTGGATATGAAATTCTTTTTCTGTAAGAATGTTGAACATAGTTCTTAGTGTCTTCTGTCTTCTAGGGTTTCTGCTGATAGGTTCACTGTTGGGCTTTTCTTTTTAGGTGACCTCTCCTTTCCCTTTTGATGCTTTAACATTTTTTTCTTCATTTTACCCTAGGAGATTCTAATAATCTTGTATCTTGGGTGATGATCTCATAAAGTATCTTTTTGGAGTTTTTTGCATTTCCTGATCTGAATGTTGGCCTCTTTACCTAGGTGGGGAAGTTCTCATGGATGATATACTGAAATAGGTTTTCCTAGTTGCTTCCATTCTCCTCATCTTTTTCAGGGATGCCAATTAATCATTGATTTGTTCTCTACATAATTCCATATTTCTGAGAGATTTTCTTCATTTCTTTTTATTCTATTTTCTTTATTCTTATCTGACTGTCTTATTTCAGAAGGCCAGTGTTCAAGCTCTGAGACTCTTTCTTCAGATTTGTCTATTCTTCTATTAATACTTGCAATGTCATTATAAAATTCTTGCAGTTTGTTTTTCAGCTCTATCAAGTTGGTTACATTTTTTTCTATACTGGCTATTTTGTCTGTCAGCTGCTGTATTATTTTATTGCGATTCTTAACTTTCTTTGAAACCCAGCACTGCATTCCCATCATGATTACCTTCTTTCCTATTCATATTCTGAATTCTATTTCTATTATTTCCACCATCTTAGCCTGGTTAAGAACCATTGATGAAGAACTAGTTCAGTGATTTGCAGGAAAAGGCAGTCTGACTTCTTGAGTTGTCAGAGTTCTTGCACTGTTTTTTCTCATCTATTTGGGCATATGTTCCTTTAATCTTTGAAGTTGCTGTCGTTTGAATGACTTATTTTCTTTTATCTTATTTGATTGCTACATGGGTTTTATGATGTATAAGTTAAATTTAGTTGACTGGCTTTGTTTTTGCAAGATTTTAAGAGTCCAAGGTTCAGCTCAGGACTCCTGGGCTGGGTGCTCTCCCTCTGGGAGACTGTTATCAAGTCCTGGCTTTGTTCTCTGGATCCTCAATCGTAGGAAACTGCTGCACTGGAGGGACCATGGCGTTTGCGAACTGCTGGTCACAATATTTTCAGGGGTGGTGCCAGCCAAAGTGCTTTGTAGGGTGGTAGCAGTGAGATCCATCCTTATTCACACTTGTCAGTAGTGGCAGCAGTAGTAGCAAGTGGTTTGCATGTTTTTTGGCTGCAGTAGGGTGCTAGTGAGTGCTGGGGTTCCAGCCTCCATGTGAGGTGAAGGACATGAACAGACACTTCTCAAAAGAAGACATTTATGCAGCCAAAAAACACATGAAAAAATGCTCACCGTCACTGGCCATCAGAGAAATGCAAATCAAAACCACAATGAGATGCCATCTGACACCAGTTAGAATGGCAATCATTAAAAAGTCAGGAAACAACAGGTGCTGGAGAGGATGTGGAGAAATAGGAACACTTTTACACTGTTGGTGGGACTGTAAACTAGTTCAACCCTTGTGGAAGTCAGTGTGGCAATTCCTCAGGGCTCTAGAACTAGAAATACCATTTGACCCAGCCATCCCATTACTGGGTATATACCCAAAGGACTACAAATCATGCTGCTATAAAGACACATGAACACGTATGTTTACTGCAGCACTATTCACAATAGCAAAGACTTGGAACCAACCCAAATGTCCAACAATGATAGACTGGATTAAGAAAATGTGGCACATATACACCATGGAATACTATGCAGCCATAAAAAATGATGAGTTCATGTCCTTTGTAGGGACATGGATGAAATTGGAAATCATCATTCTCAGTAAACTGTCACAAGAACAAAAAACCAAACACCACATCTTCTCACTCATAGATGGGAATTGAACAATGAGAACACATGGACACAGGAAAGGGAATATCACATTCTGGGGACTGTTGTGGGGTGGGGAGAGGGGGGAGGGATAGCTTTAGGAGATATACCTAATGCTAAATGATGAGTTAATGGGTGCAGCATACCAGCATGGCACATGTATACATATGTAACTAACCTGCAGATTGTGCACATGTACCCTAAAACTTAAAGTATAATAATAATAAAATTAAAAAAAAAGAAACTTGAAACTGTGGTAGTGACACAAAAGACTGGGGGGCCTCTGCCTGCATCTCTGTGTGCATTTACACTTGTATTAGTTTGTTTTCACACTGCAGTCCTGAGGCAGATCCGAGACTGGGAAGAAAATGGTTTAATTGGAATTACAGTGCCACATGGCTGGGGAGGCCTCAGAATCATGGTAGGATGCAAAAGGCCCTTCTTACATGGTGGTGGCAAGAAAAAATGAGGAAGAAGAAAAAGCAGAACCCCCTGATAAACTCACCAGATCTCATGAGACTTATTCACTATCATGAGACTAGCACGGGAAAGACTAGCCACCATGATTCAGTTACTTCCCCCTGGGTCCCTCCCACAACACGTGGGAATTCTGGCAGATACAATTCAAATTGAGATTTGGGTGAGGACACAGCCAAACCATATCATTCTGCCCCTGGCCCCTGCAAATCTTATGTCCTCACATTTCAAATCCAATTATGCCTTCCCAACAGTCCCCCAAAGTCTTAACTCATTTCAGCATTAACTCAAAACTCCACAGTCCAAAGTCTCATGTGAGACAAGGTAAGTCCCTTTTACCTAGAAGCCTGCAAAATCGAAAGCAAGCTCGTTACTTCCTCGATACAATGGGGGTGCAGGTATTGGGTAAATACAGCCATTTCAAATGGGAGAAATTGGCTAAAACAAAAGGGGTTGCATGTCCAAAATCCTGCAGGGCCGTCAAATTTTAAAGCTCCAAAATGATCTTATTTGACTCCAGGTCTCACATCCAGGTCACACTGATGCCAGAGCTGGGTTCCCATGGTTTTGGGCAGCTCCACTCCTGTGGCTTTATAGGGTGTAGCCTCCCTCCTGGCTGCTTTCACGGGCTGGATTGAGCGTCTGTAACTCTTCCAGGCACACGATGCAAGCTCTCGGTCGATCTACCATTCTGTTGAGGGTCCCGCCCCTGCAGGAAACTTTTATCTGGGCATCCAGGCATTTCCATGCATCTTCCAAAAGGTAGGCAGAGGTCCCCAAATCTCAATTCTTGACTTCTGTGCACCCGCAGGCTCTATAACACGTGGAATCTGCCAAGGCTTGGGGCTTCCACCCTCTGAATCCACAGCCTGAGCACTACACTGGCTCTTTTCAGCCATGGCTGGAGCATCTGGGATGCAAGGCATCAAGTCCCTAGGCTGCACACAGCACGGGGACCCTGGTCCCAGCCCATGAACCCACCCTTTCCTCCTGGACCTCTGGGCCTGTGATGGGAAGGCCTGCCAAAAAGTCTCTGACATGGCCTGGAGACATTTTCCCCATGGTCTTGGGGATTAACATTATCCTCCTTGCTACTTATGCAAATTTCCACAACCAGCTTGGATTTCTTCTCAAAAAATAGGTTTTTCTTTTCTATGGCATTCTCAGACTGCAAATTTTCTGAACTTTTATGCTCTGTTTCCCTTTTATAATGGAATGCTTTAACAGCACCCAAGTCACCTTTTGAATTCTTTTCTACTTAGAAATTTCTTCTGCCAAGTACCCTAAATCATCTCTCTCAAGTTCAAAGTTCCACAAATCTCTAGGGCAGGGGCAAAATGCCTCCAGTCTCTTTGCTAAAACATAACAAGTGTCACCTTAGCTCCTGTCCCCAACAAGTTCCCCATCTCCATCTGAGACCACCTCAGCCTGGATTTCATTGCCCATATCATTATCAGCATTTTTGTCAAAGCCATTCAACAAGTCTCTAGGCGGTTCCAAACTGTCTCACATTTTTCTATCTTCTTTTGAGCCTTCCAAACTGTTCCAACCTCTGCCTGTTACCCAGTTACAAAGTCACTTCCACATTTTTGGGTATCTTTTCAGTAACACCCCACTCTACTGGTACCAATTTACTGTATTAGTTCATTTTCATCCTGCTATTAAAGACAGAATCGAGATATGAAAGAAAAAGTTTAATTGGATTTGCAGTTTCACATGGCTGGGGAGGCCTCAGAATCATGGTGGAGGCAAAAAACATTTCTTATATGGTGGCGGCAAGAAGAAATGAGGAAGAAGCAAAATTGGAAACCCCTGACGAACCCATCAGATCTCATGGGACTTGTTCAGTATCATGAGAATAGCATGGGAAAGACCAGCCCCCATGATTCAATTACCTTCCCTTGGGTCCTCCCACAACACATGGGAATTCTGGCAGATATAATTCAAGTTGAGATTTGGGTGGGGACATGACCAAACCATATCAGCACCGGTGGTCGTGTTAGCATGGGGATGCGTAACTGGTGGGCAGAGGACTGTGTGCACCCTCTGTGCACTTTCACGGTGGCTGCTCAGGGCAGAGGTGGGTCCACTATTCTTTGTATCCAGTTTTGTGCTGGTAGTAGTTGTGGAACAGGAGAGGGGCACTGGTGCAAGAAGGGCTCATAGACTGTGCCCACCAACACTTCAACAGTGATGGTAATGTGATGGGAGGAGTTATGGGGCACACTCACACTTGCCACACTGAATGGCAGGGTTCATGTGCACACACGTGCTGGTGGGAAAAGGGAGGTAAGCTTTGCTTACCCAGACATGTGCTGGCAAAGTGATATAGGAAGTGGCTGTGTGAGAGTGCATTCAGGCAGAGTGGCTTGAGAGAGGCTGCCATGGCAGGAGGATGTGGGCAGGCTGGTGGGTGTCTGCAGGGACCACTCTGCTGGAGATCTCTGCTGATCAGGTGCTGTCTGCCAGTGCAGGAGCTGTTATTTCTGCACCCAGGAGATGCCCCCAGGCACCTGAGGCTACGCTACAAGCAGGCATGGCCAGGCTGGGGCCTGGGCAAGGCCAGCAGACTGAGGGGTTCTCAGGTTAAACCAGCCTTGTCTCATGACTGTGACCACCCTGAAGGGTTCGGGTCCAACAGTTCGCTTATGGCTAAAGTCCTCTATGAGAGCAAGTTGAGCCTGGGAGAATGGGTGTCCCCGGCTGTGCTCCACTACAGATGCTTCCACACCAAACCCTCTGGTCTCTGCACTGACTGGAGTTCCACCCCTAACACTTCTCTAAGCAGCTCTCTCTCACAACTCAAGTGTCTGTGGTGGTTATAGAATCTTCTTCTGCCAGGATTCCAGAGGCCTGTGGTGAGAGTGGGTTACTCCTTGCCTGTTCAACTCACCCTTTTCCCAGGAGTCATTGGAGGGCCAGGAATGAGTCCCAATGTGTGGTATCCCTGTGCAGGATTCCCATTCAGCCAAGCATTTTTGTCTGCCCTTCATCCACTCTCAATGTCTTCCCTCTAAAGATCTAGGGTTGCACCAGTCATTCTGACGTCCTGGTCTCTCAGTGGCTTGCTACACCCATCAACCCGTGATCTACATTAGGTATTTCTCCTAAGGCAATCCCTCCCCTAGCCTCACAGCCCCCGACAAGCCCCAGTGTGTGATATTCACTGCACTGTGTCCATATGTTCTCATTGTTCAACTCCCACATATGAGCAAAAACATGTGGTGTTTGGTTTACTGTTCTTGTGTTAGTTTGGCGAGAAAGATGGTTTCTAGCTTCATCCATGCTCCTGCAAAGACATGAACTCATCCTTTTTTATGGCTGCATAGAATTCTATGGTGTATATCTGCCACATTTTCTTTATTTAGTCTATCACTGATGGACATTTGGGTTGGTTCCAAGTCTTTGCTGTTGTGAACAGTGCCACAATAAACATACATGTGAATGTCTCTTTATAGTAGAATGATTTATAATCCTTTCGGCATATACCCAGTAAGGGGATTGCTGGGTCAAATGGTATTTGTGGTTCTAGATCATTGAAAAATTGCCACACTGTGTTCCACAATGGTTGAAATAATTTACACTCCCATCAACAGTGTAAAAGCGTTCCTTTTTCTCCATATCCTCTCCAGCACCTGTGGTTTCCTGACTTTTTAATGATCGCCATTCTAACTGGTGTGTGATGGTATCTCATTGTGGTTTTGATTTGCATTTCTCTAATGACCAGTGATGATGAGCTTTTCTTCATATGTTTGTTGCCAGCATAAATGTCTTCTTTTTAGAAGTGTCTGTTCATATCCTTTGCCCACTTTTTGATGCGATTGTTTGTTTTTTTTCTTGTAAATGTTTCTAAGTTCCTTTTAGATTCTGGATATTAGCCTTTTGTCAGATAGATAGGTAGACTGCAAAAATTTTCTCCCATTCTGTAGGTTGCCTGTTCACTGTGATGATAGTTCTTTTTGCTGTGCAGAAGCTATTTAGTTTAATTAGATCCCATTTGCCAATTTTGGCTTTTGTTGTCATTGCTTTTGGTATTTTAGTCACGAAGTCTTTGCCCATGCCTATGTCCTGAATGGTATTGGCTAGGTTATCTTGCAGGGTTTTTATGGTTTTAGGTCTTACATTTAAGTCTTTAATACATCTTGAGTTAATTTTTGTATCATATGTAAAGAAGGGGTCCAGTTTCAGTTTTCTGCATATGGCTAGTCAGTTTTCCCAACACCATTTATTAAATGGGGAATCCTTCTCCTATTGCTTGTTTTTGTCAGGTTTGTCAAAGATCAGATAGTTGTAGATGTGTGGCATTATTTCTCAGGACTCTGTTCTGTTCCATTGGTCTATATGTCTATTTTGGTACCAGTGCCATGCTGTTTTTGGTTACTGTAGCCTTGTAATATTGTTTGAAATCAGGTAGTGTGATGCCTCCAGCTTTGTTCTTTTTGTTTAGCATCCTCTTGGCTATGCGGACTCCTTTTTCATTCCATAAGAAATTTAAAATAATTTTTTCAAATTCCGTGAGGAAAGTCAATAGTAGCTTTATGTGGATAGCATTGAATCTATAAATTACTTTTGGCAGTATGGCCATTTTCACGATATTGATTCTTTCAATCCATGATAATTGAATATCTTTTAAAATATTTTTCCATAAATAAATATTTTTAAAACCAATTTTTAATTGATGTATAATAGATTTACATAGTTTGGGGTATATATATGTTAATTTAATGTTCATATATTTAGTAATGATCAAGTCAGTGTACTTTTAATATCCATCATATCAAATAAATTTTTTCTTCATGCTAGAAACATTAAATTATTGTCTTCTAGATATCTTGTAATGTACAATAAATAATTGTAAACTATGGTCACCCTAATGGTTTATCAAACACTATGTCTTATTTATTCTATCTAATGGTATTTTTTACACATTAATAAGTCTTCTTTTTTATTATACTTTAAGATCTAGGGTACATGTGCATAATGTGCAGGTTTGTTACATAGGTATACATGTGCCATGTTGGTTTGCTGTACCCATCAACTCGTCATTTTCATTAGGTATTTCTCGTAATGCTACCCCTTCCCCAGCCCCTCACCCCCTGACAGGCCCCAATGTGTGATGTTCCCAGCCCTGTGTCCAAGTGTTCTCATTGTTCAACTCCCAACTATGAGTGAGAACATGCGGTGTTTGTTTTTCTGTCCTTGTGATAGTTTGCTGAGAATCATGGTTTCTAGCTTTATCCATGTCCCTTTAAATGATATGAACTGATCCTTTTTTATAGCTGCATAGTATTCCACGGTGTATACATGCCACATATTCTTAATCCAGTCTATCATTGATGGAAATTTGGATTGGTTCCAAGTCTTTGCTGTTGTTAATACTGCTGCAATAAACATATGTGTGCATGTGTCTTTATGGTAGCATGACTTATAATCCTTTGGGTATATACCCAGTAATTGGATTGCTGGGTCAAAAGCTATTTCTAGTTCTATATCCTTGAGGAATTGTCACACTGTCTTCCACAATGGTTGAACTAATTTACACTCCCACCAACAGTGTAAAAGCGTTCCTATTTCTCCACATCCTCTCCAGCACCTGTTGTTTCCTGACTTTTTAATGATTGCCATTCTAACTGGTGTGAGATGGTATCTCATTGTGGTTTTGATTTGCATTTCTCTGCTGACCAGTGATGATAAGCATTTTTTCATGTGTCTGTTGGCTGCACAAATGTCTTCTTTTGAGAAGTGTCTGTTCATATCCTTCACCCACTTTTTGATGGGTTTGTTTGTTTTCTTCTTGTAAATTTGTTTGAGTTCTTTGTAGATTCTGAATATTAGCCTTTTGTCAGATGAGTACATTGCAAAAATTTTCGCCCATTCTGTAGGTTGCCTGTTCACTCTGATGGTAGTTTCTTTTGCCATGCAGAAGCTCTTTAGTTTAGTGAGATCCCATTTGTCTATTTTGGCTTTTGTTGTCATTGCTTTTGGTGTTTTAACCTTAAAGCCTTTACCCATGCCTACGTCCTGAATGGTATTGTCTAGGCTTTCTTCTAGGGTTTTTATGGTTTTTGGTCTAATATTTAAGTCTTTAATCCATCTTGAATTAATTTTTGTGTAAGTGTAAGGAAGGGATCCAGTTTCAGCTTTCTACATATGGCTAGCCAGTTTTCACAGCACCATTTACTAAATAGGGAATCCTTTCCCTATTTCTTGTTTTTGTCAGGTTTTTCAAAGATCAGATGGTTGTAGATGTGTGGTATTATTTCTGAGGGCTCTGTTCTGTTCCATTGGTCTATATATCTTTTTTGGTACTAGTACCATGCTGTTTTGGTTACTGTAGCCTTGCAGTATAGTTTGAAGCCAGGTAGGGTGATGCCTTCAGCTTTGTTCTTTTTGCTTAGGATCGTCTTGGCTATGTAGTCTCTTTTTTGGTTCCACATGAACTTTAAAGTAGTTTTTTCCAATTCTGTGAGGAAAGTCATTGGTAGCTTGATGGGGATGGCATTGAATCTATAAATTACCTTGGGCAGTATGGCCATTTTCACAATATTGATTCTTCCTTTCCATGAGCATGGAATGTTCTTTCATTTGTTTGTGTCCTCTTTTCTTTAATTGAGCAGTGTTTTGTAGTTCTTGAAGAGGTCCTTCCCATCCCTTATAAGTTGTATTCCTAGGAATTTTATTGTCTTTGAAGCAATTGTGAATGGGAGTTTACTCATGATTTGGCTCTCTGTCTGTTATTGGTGTATAAGAATGCTTGTGATTTTTGCACATTGATATTGTATCCTGAGACTTTGCTGAAGTTGCTTATCAGCTTAAGGAGATTTTGAGCTGAGACGATGGAGTTTTCTAAATATACAATTGTCACATGCGTCCGTGTGAAGAGACCACCAAATAGGCTTTGTGTAAGCAATAAAGCTTTTAAATTACCTAGGTGCAGGCGGGCTGAGTCTGAAAAGAGAGTCAACAAGGGTGGTGGGATTATCATTAGTTCTTATAGGTTTGCAATAGGTGTACAAAGTACATTCTCAAGGGTGGGGAGAATATTAAAAAGTACCTTCTTAACGGTCGGGGAGAATATTGCAAAGTACCTTCTTAAGGGCAAGGGAGAATATTACAAAGTACCTCCTTACGGGCAGGAGGGAATATATCGTATCAGTTATGGTGGGGCAGGAGCAAATCACGATGGTGGAATTTCATCAGTTAAGGATATTTTCACTTACTTTGTGGATCTTCAGGTGCTTCAGGCCATCTGGATGTATACGTGCAGGTCACAGGGGACATGATGGCTTAGCTTGGGCTCAGAGGCCTGACATTCCTGTCTTCTTATATTAATAAGAAAAACAAATCAAAATCGTGGTGAATTGGGGCAGCGAAAATTTTTGGGGGTGGTTTGGAGAAATAATTGGCGATCTTTCTCAGGGTTGCTTCAAGCGGGATTAGGAGCAGCATAGCAACCTACTGTGGGAGAGATTAAACTGAAGAAATATTTTGGGGTAAGGAGTGATATTGTGGGTTTGGTAGAAGGAGCATTTGTCATATAGAATTATTGGTGATGGCCTGGATGCGGTTTTGTATGAATTGAGAAACTAAACGGAAGACACAAGGTCCAAATAAAAGAGGGAGAAAAATAGGTATTAAAGGACTAACAATTGGGAGTACCCAGGACATCCAATTAGACAGTGTGCAAGGGGGTTCAACATAATTATTTTCCTGGTTGGCAAGTTTTTGGGCTCTATCCTTGAGTTTTTTTATGTTGTCGTATACCAGGCCAGATTCATTTAAGTAAAAACAACAATCTTCATTTAAAAATATACTCACTTTTTCAGCAGTGAGTAAGTCAAGGCCTCAGCGATTTTGGAGGAAAGAGAAATGCAAAGCCAGCAATTGTTTGTTAAAGAAGGATTAGAAATGGCTAAGAGAGAGTGAGTGAGATTGATAGTGTGGTGGAGATAGCTGTTGAGAGGTAGAGGGTGGCATAAAAACAGGAGCAAGAATAAGAGCGAGTATAAAAGTGAAGAATAGGACTTCATCATGGTGGAGGTATTGGAGTGTGCCATGTCAGCAAAGATCATCCATCCACTCCAAGAGGGTGTCAAGAGTGGTGGACTGGGGAGAGTACCAGCAGATATCCACTACGGTGGTTTGGAGGAAAAGTGTAAACCAGCCATGTAAACAAGGGCAGGGCATTTACGAGTAGTTGAGAATGGTGAATAGGAGTATGACTACACAGAAGATAGTAGGGATGACAAGTTTTTGGTGTGCAGTCCAAGTAGTGGGGGGTGACTGTGTAAAGCCCTGTTTTAAAGAGTAGGGTAAGGAAGAAGAGATCTAATAAAAATGAAAGGGTGTATTAGGACCATAAGGGTTATTACTGTTCTTAAGAAATGCGAGTGAGTTTAAGGGAAGTAGGGGTGAGTAATTGCGACTTCCAGGAGGAAGAGGAGAGATCAGGCTGGCTGTCCGATGGACACAGCTTTATTCTGGAACAATGAACCTAATGGGGGGGGGGCGCGGTCCTGCAGACAAACAGCCATTGGGGTACTATAGATGACTAAATAGGGTCTGGTCCACCGAGGTTGTAGAGTTTGTCAGATTCTTAACAAGAACTGATCATCCAGCTGAGGTGTCTTCATATGACTGGGAATCTGGAGTAGGCAAGAGAAAATTAGCAGCCTGGCGAATTTCCTGTCTAGCCTGCTGGAGGACTGGAAGATAATCACCTAGAGGGCTGGTGTCTGAAATGAAACTGGGGCTTAATAAAAAGGAGTGTCCCTACAGGAGCTCAAATGGGCTGTACCCTGTAGCATCCCAAAGACAGGCCCAAATTCTGAGAAGGGCAAGTGGTAAAAGTGCTGTCCAGTCCTTTTTAAGTTGGAGGCTGAGTTGGTGAGGTGTGTCTTTAAAAGACCATTAGTCCATTCTACCTTTCCTGAAGATTGAGGACGATAAGGAGTATGAAGGTTCCACTGAATACCTAGAGCCTGAGAAACCGCTTGGGTGATTTGACTAATAAAGGCCGGTCCATTATCGGACTGTATAGAGGCGGGAAGGACAAATCGAGGAATTATTTCTGACAGAAGGGAAGAAGTAACCGTGGTGGCCTTCTCAGACACTGTGGGAAAGGCCTCTACCCATCCAGTGAATGTATCTACCCAGACCAAAAGGTATTTTAGTTTCCTGACTCAGGGCATGTGAGTAAAGTCAATTTGCCAGTCCTGGGCAGGGGCAAATCTCCAAGGTTGATGTATAGGGAAGGGAAGGGACCTGAATGATCCCTGAGGAATAGTAGAATAACAGATGGAACACTGAGAAATAATTTCCTTGAGGATAGATTTCCATGATGGAGAGGAAATGAGAGGCTCTAAGAGGCAGGCTGGTGGCTTGTAAACTACATGGAAGAGGTTATGAAATGATGACAGAATAGAATGGGCCTGTGAGGCTGGAGATATTTTCATTTGCCCAAGAACCATTTGCCTTGTGTGAGAAGAGATTGATAGGTGGAAGTTTCAGTGGGAGAGTAGGTGGGAGTGACCGATGAGAAGGAGAAAAACTGGCCATGAGGGAGCAGCCCGGGGAGGAGGGGAGAGGACCAATGGGTCCATTGAAAAGGAAGATTCAAAGGACTTCGAGCTTGGGGTGGAGACTGGAGGAACAGACAGGAGAGAAAGAAGAAAGATTTGGGATGAGTTGCATTGGGAGCAGAGACTAGGGAGGGACTGACGTGTAAAAGAATGCCTGAACATCAGGCACCTCAGACAATTTGCCCATTTTTTGACAAAAAAATTATCAAGCTCTTGTAGGATAGAGAAATTGAAAGTGCTGTTTTCTGGCCATTTAGAGCCATTATCAAGTTTGTATTGGGGCCAAGTGGTGTTGCAGAAGAAAATAAGATGCTTAGGTTTAAGGTCAGGCAAGAGTTGAAGTGGTTTTAAGTTTTTGAGAACACAGGCTAAGGGGAAGGGGAATGGAGGATGGAAGGTTGCCCATAGTGAAGGAGGCAAGTCCAGAGAAAAGAGAGGTTAGAGACACAGAGAAGAGGGATAGTGAGCAGCCCTGGGCTGCAATGTGGGTGAGCAGCCAAAGCAGGTGTCCTCGCAAATTGACTTGCCACCAAGGGAATATGGGTGAATGACCAAGGCAGGTGTCCCCATGGTGATCAGACACCAATAGAATGGTGGTGAATAATCAGGGCAGGCATCCCCACAGTGATTAAACACCAAGGGATGACTGTCTTCCTGAGTCCGTGACTGGCACTGGAGTTTTGGGTCCACAGATAAAATATGTCTCCTTTGTCTCTATTAGACAGGAAAAAGAACTGGAACTGGAAGGACAGAGAGGTTGAAGAGTAGCTAGAGAGGCTGGAGAAGAGAGTTAAAAGACCGTTTGCCCGATTTGAAATTGTTGAGATGTTCCTTGGGCTTGTTGGTCTGAGGACCCGAGGTCGTATGTGGTTCTCCTCACAAAGGAGTATTTTATTGCCAGTATTTTATTGAGGATTTTTTGCACCAAAGTTCATCAGGGATATTGGCCTAAAATTCTTTTGTGTGAGTCTCTGCCAGGCTTTGGTATCAGGATGATACTGGCCTCATAAAATGAGTTATGGAGGATTCCCTCTTTTTCTATTGATTGAAATAGTTTCAAAAGGAAACACACCAGCTCCTCTTTGTACCTCTGGTAGAATTCGTCTGTGAATCCGTCTGGTCCTGGACATTTTTTGGTTGGTAGGCTATTATTGCCTCAATTTCAGAGCCTGTTATTGGTGTATTCAGAGATTCAACTTCTTCCTGGTGTAGTCTTTGGAGGGTGTATGTGTCCAGGAAGTTATTCATTTATTCTAGATTTTCCAGTTTATTTGCATAGAGGTGTTTATAGTATTATCTAATGGTAGTATGTATTTCTGTGAGATGGGTGGTGATATCCCCTTTATCATTTTTTATTGTATCTATTTGATTCTTCTCTCTTTTCTTCTTTATTAGTCTTGCTAGTGGTCTATCAATTTTGTTGATCTAAAAAAAATAATAATAAAAGAGAAACACCCAGCTCTGGCATTCATTGATTTTTTTGAAGGTTTTTTCTTTTGTCTCTATCTCCTTCAATTCCGCTCTGATCTTAGTTATTTCTTGCCTTCTGCTATCTTTGAGTTTGTTTACACTTGCTTCTCTGTTTTGTTTAATTGTGATGTTAGAGTGTCAATTTTAGATCTTTCCTGCTTTCTCTTGTAGGCATTTAGTGCCATAAATTTCTCCCTACACAATGCTTTAAATGTGTCCGAGAGATTCTGGTACATTGTGTTTTGTTGTCATTGGATTCAAAGAACATCTTTCTTTCTGCCTTCATGTCATTATTTACCCAGTAGTCACTCAGGAGCAGGTTGTTCAGTTTCCACGTAATTGTGCTGTTTTGAATGGGTTTCTTAATTCTGAATTCTAATTTGATTGCACTGTGGTCTGAGCGCCCATTGTTGTGATTTCTGTTCTTTTACATTTGCTGAGGAGTGCTTTACTTCCAATTATGTGGTCAGTTTTAGACTATGTGCGATGTGATGCTGAGAACAATGTATATTCTGTTGATTTGGTTTGGAGAGTTCTATAGATGTCTGTTAGGTTCACTTGGTGCAAAGCTGAGTTCAAGTTCTTGATATCCTTTTTATCCTTCTGTCTCACTGATCTGTATAATATTGTCAGTGGGGTGTTAAAGTCTCCTATTATTATTGTGTGGGAGTCTAAGTCTCTTTGTATGTCTCTAAGGACTTGCTTTATGAATCTGGGTGACCTGTATTTGCTGCATATATATTTAGGATAGTTAGCTCTTCTTGTTGAATTTATTTCTTTGCCATTATGTAATGGCCTTCTTCGTCTCTTTTGATCTTTGTTGGTTTAAAGTCTGTTTTATCAGAGACCAGGATTGCAACCCCTGCTTTTTTTTTTCTTTCCATTTGCTTGGTAGATCTTCCTCCATCTTTTTATTTTGAGCTTATGTGTGTCTCTGCATGTGAGATGTGTCTCCTGAATACAGCACACTGATGGGTCTTGACTCTATCCAATTTGCCAGTCTGTATATTTTAATTGGGCCATATAGCCCATTTACATTTAAGGTTAATATTGTTATGTGTGAATTTGATCCTGCCATTATGATGTTAGCTGGTTATTTTGCCCATTAATTGATGCAGTTTCTTCCTAGCATCGATGGTCTTTTCAATTTCGCATGTTTTTGCAGTGGCTGGTACCGGTTGTTCCTTTCCATGTTTAGTGCTTCCTTCAGGAGCTCCAGTAAGGCAGGCCTGGTGGTGACAGAATCTCTCAGCATTTGCTTTTCTGTAAAGGATTTTATTTCTCCTTTACTCATGAAGCTTAGTTTGGCTGGATATGAAATTCTAGGTTGAAAATTCTTTTCTATAAAAATGGTGAATATTGACCCCCACTCTCTTCTGGCTTGTAGAGTTTCTACCAAGAGATGAACTGTTAGTCTGATGGGCTTCCCTTTGTGGGTAACTCGACCTTTCTCTCTGGCTGCCCTTAACATTTTTTCCTTCATTTCAACGTTGGTGAATATGACAATTATGTGTCTTGTCGTTGCTCTTCTCTAGGAATATCTTTGTGGTGTTCTCTGTATTTTTTAAATTTGAATGTGGCCTGCCTTGCTAGGTTGGGGAAGTTCTCCTGGATAATATCCTGCAGAGTGTTTTCCAACTTGGTTCTATTCTCCTTGTGACTTTCAGGTACACCAATCAAATGTAGATTCGGTCTTTTCACATAGTCCCATATTTCTTGAAGCATTTGTTCATTTCTTTTCCCTCTTTTTTTCTCTAATGTTGTCCTCTCACTTTATTTCATTAATTTGATCTTCAATCACTGATACATTTTCTTGTACTTGATTGAATTGACTATTGAAGCTTGTGCATGTGTCATGAAGTTCTTGTGCCATGGTTTTCAGCTCCATCAGGTCATTTATGTTCTTCCCTATGCTGTTTATTCTAGTTAGTCATTCATCTAACATGTTTTTCCAGGTTTTTATCTTCATTGTGATGGGTTAGAACATGCTCCTTTAGCTCAGAGAAGTTTGTTATTACCGACATTCTGAAGCCTACTTCTGTCAACTCGTCAAAGTCATTCTCCGTCCAGCTTGGTTTTATTGCTGGCAAGGACCTGTGATCCTTTGGAGGGGAAGAGATGCACTGGTGTTTAGAATTTTCAGATTTTCTTCTCTGGTTTCTCCCCATATTTTTGGTTTTATCTACCTACCTTTGGTCTTTGATGTTGGTGTCCTACAGATGGGGATTTGGCATAGATGTCCTTTTTTTTTGGTGTTGTTGCCATTCCTTTCTGTTTGTTGGTTTTCCTTCTAACAGTCAGGTCCCTCAGCTGCAGGTCTGTTGGAGTTTGCTGGAGGTCCACTCCAAACCTTTTTTGCCTGGGTATCACCAGAGGAGGCTGCAGAACAGTAAATAGTGCAGAACAGCAAATATTGCTGCCTGATCCTTCCTGTGGAATCTTCCTCCTAGAGGGGCAGCCACCTATATGAGGTGTCTGTAAGCTCCTACTGGGAGGTGTCTCCCAGTTAGGCTACACGGGGGTCAGGGACCCACTTGAGGAGGCAGTCTGTCCATTTTCAGAGCTCAAATGCCATGCTGGGAGAACCACTGCTCTCTTCCGAGCTGTCAGACTGAGGTGGTTAAGTCTGCTTAATTTTCTGCTGCCTTTTGTTCAGCTGTGCCCTGTCCACAGAGTTGGAGTCTATGGAGGCAGTAGGCCTTGCTGAGCTGCAGTGGGCTCCACCCAGTTCAAGCTTTCCACCCATTTTGTTTACCTACTTAAGCCTCAGCAATGGCAGATGCTTTTCTCTTCACCAGGCTGCTGCCTCGCAGGTCAATCTCAGACTGCAGCGCTAGCAGTGAGTAAGGCTCCATGGGTGTGGGACCTAGCGAGCCATGCACCTGAGAGAATCTCTGGTCTACTGGTTTCTAATACCATGGGGAAAGTGCAGTATTTGGGCAGGAGTGTCCTGTTTTTCCAGGTGCAGTCTGTCACAGATTTCCTTGGCTAGGAAAGGGAAATCCCCTGACCCCTTGTGCTTCCCAGTTGAGGTGCCACCCTGCCCTGCTTTGGCTCACCCTCCGTGGGCTGCACCCACTGTCCAACAAGTCCCATTGAGATGAATCAGGTACCTTAGTTGGAAATGCAGAAATCACTCGTCTTCTGCTTCAATCATGCTGGGAGCTGCAGACTTGAACTATTCCTATTTGGCCATCTTGGAACAGAACCCCAATAAGTCTTCTTTATTCTCTCCTTTTTCCTATTCTTCCTAACTTCTGGTAACCACCAATCTTATCTCCATCTTTATGAGATCCACTTTTTTAGCTCCTACATGTGAGTGAGAATGTGTGATATTTGTCTTTCTGAGCTTGGCTTATTTCACTTAATGTAATGACCTCGTTTCATGCAAGTTACAGCAAATGACAGGAGTTAATTCTTTTTTATTGATGAATAGTATTCTGTCATGTAAATATACCACATTTTCTTTATTCACGCATTCATTGATGGGAACTCAGGTTGATTCCATATTTTGCCTACTGTGAGTAATGCTCCAATAAGCATGGGAGTGCAGATACCTCTTTTGTATATTAATTTCTTTTTTTTAAATATATCTCCAGTAGTGTAAATGACTGATCATATGGTAGTTCTTTTTTTGGTTTTCTGAGGTGCCTCCATACTCTTCTCCATATTGGCTGTACTAATTGACATTCTAACCAACAGTGTATGATGGTTCCCCTTTTACCCCAACCTTCCCAGCATTTTTATTGTCTGTTGTTTAATAACAGCCATTTTAATTGGTATGAAATAATATTTTATTGTAATTTTGATTTGCATTTTTTGATCATTAGTTATGTTGAGCACTATTTGTTATATATATTGGCAATTTGTATGTATTATTTTGAAAAATGTCTATTCAGATCTTTTGCCCATTTAAAAATTGAATTATTTATATTTTTGCTATTAACTTGTTTGAGCTCCTTATATATTCCAGTTATTAATTCTTTGACAGATAGAAGGTTTGCAAATATTATTCTCTCATTCTGTGGATTCTCTCTTCATTTTTTTAGTTGTCTCCTTTGCTGTGCATAACCCCTGTAGCTTGATATAATACCATTTTTTAATTTTGCTTTGGTTGCCTGTGCTTTTGAGGTCTTACACAAAAATATTTGTCAAGACAAATGTCTTTAGAGTCTTTTCCCAATGTTGTTTTTCTGGTAGTTTTCTTGTTTTAGGTCTTAGATTTAAGTTTTTAATTTGTTTTTACTTGATTTTGTTTTGGGCATTATATAGGAATCTAGCTTCATTCTTCTGCATATGGTTGTTCAATTTTCTCAGCAACATTTATTGAAGAGACTGTTATTTTCTCATTGTATGTTATAAGTGCCTTTGTCAAAGATGAGTTGGTTGTAAATGTGTGGATATATATCTGGGTTGTCTCTTCTTTTCCATTGATCCATATGTGTGTTTTTATACCAGTACTATACTAATTTTGTTACTAGAAATCCGTAGTAAATTTTGAAGTCAGGTGATTTGACGCTTCCAGCTTTTTTTTCCTTTTATTTTGCTAATCAACATACACTAATTGTTCATCTTTATGTAGTATATGGTGACTTTTCAATATAATAGTGATTTAGACAATTGGTATATCCATCATCTCAAACTTTTATCATTGTGTTATGTTGCAAACATTTAGTATCCTCCTTCTAGTTATTTCGAACTATATACTACATTATGGTTATGATTAACTATTGTCATTCTACAGTGGTATAAAACACTAGGACTTATTTATCATGTAATTTTATTCAGAATTGCTTTGACTATTTGTGTTCATTTGTAGTTCCGTATACATTTTGGGATATTAAAAATATTTCTGTGAAGAATGCTGTTGGAATTTTGATAGGGATGGCATTGAATCTGCAAATTGCTTTGGGTATTATTGTCATTTTAACAATATTAATTCTTTCGATCCATGAGCATTGAATATCTTTACATTTCTTTGTGTACTACTTAATTTATTTCTTTAATATTTTATAGTTTTCTTTGGATTGATCTTTCACTTCTTTGATTAAACTGATTCGTAGATATTTTGTATTCTTTGTAACTATGGTAAATAAGGTTGATTTCTTTAACAGATTCATCACTTTTGGCATATAAAAATGATACTGATTTTTGCATTTTGAAACTGTATCCTGCACTAAGTATAACATTATGATGTCTGTGAAAAAAAATTGTTTACCTACTTTTGTCCTATTCAGATGCTCTTTTCTGTTCTCTTGCCTAATTGCTCTGGCCACTACTTGCAGTATTATGCTGAATAAAGGTGGTGAACGTAAATATTTTGATCTTCTTCTATATCTTAGGAAAAGGTCTTTAATTATTCTATATTTAATATAGTGTTAGCTGTGGATTTGTCATGTATGGCCTTTATTAAGTTGAAGTGTGTTTATTGGATACCCAGTTTATGGATGACTTTTGTAACAAAGGAATGTTGAATTTTATCAAATGCTTTTTTTCCATCTATTAAAATAATCATATGGTCTTTGTTCTTGATTTTGTTGATGTGATATATTATGTTTATTACTTTGCATATGTTTAATGATTCCTGAACCCCTCGGATAAATCACTCCATCAGGTGGATGATCATTTTACAATGTGTTTTGGATTTGGTTTGCTTGTATGTTATTAAGGATTTTTGCATCTATGTTTATTAGTAATATTGACCTGAAGTTTTCTTTATTGGTTCTGTTCTTGTCTGATTTTCGTATCAGGGTAATACTGTTTTCTCTTCATGGTTTTGGAAACCTCCTGAGTAGCTGGGATTACAGGCATACACCACCATGCCCAGCTAATTTTTGTACATTTGGTAGACATGGGGCTTCACCATGTTGGCCAGGCTGGTCTCAAACTCCTGACCTCAAGTGATCCACCCAAATTGGCCTTCCAAAGTGCTGGGATTACAGGCATGAGCCACCATGCCTGGCCAGTATTAGTTGAATTCAGCAGTTAATTCATCAGATCCTTGGCTTTTTTTTTTTTTTGAGACTTCTTATTACAGCTTTGATCTCATTATTCTTTATTGGTTTGTTATGTTTTCCATTTCTTCTTGGTTTAATCTTGATAGGTTTTAGGTGTCAAAGAATTTATCTATTTCTTCAAGGTTTTCCTGTTTGTTGGCCTATATTCATAACAGTCTGTAATGAGTCTTTGCGTTTCTATGGTATCTGTTCTAATATCTCCTTTTTATTGCTGATTTTGTTTATTTGGGTCTTTTTTTCTTGGTTAGACTAGCCAGAAGTTAGTTAATTTTATTTATCTAAAAAACTAACTTTACATTTTGCTGATTTTTGGTAGTTTTAGTCTAAATTTTATTATTTCTGCACAAATTTTAATTTTTTCTTCTACTAAATATGTGTTTCTTTGTTTTTGTTTTTCTAGTTCTTTGAGGTGCATTGTTAGATTGTATATTTGTAGTCTTTCTACTTTTTTGATATAGGCATTTATTGCTTTAAACTTCCCTCTTAATACTGCTTTTTGTGTCCCATAGATTTTGGTATGTTGTAATTTTATTTTTATTTCTTTCAAGTAATTTTTAAATTTCCGTTTTAATTTCTTTATTGACCCATCGGTTGTTCTAGAGCATGTTGTTCAATTTGCATGTGTTCATGTAGTATATGAGGTTCTTATTATTATTGATTTTTAGTTATATCCCATTGTACTCAGAAGAGACTCTTGATGTGAGTTCCACTTTCTTGAATTTGTTGATACTTTGTTCGTGGCCCAAGATATGGTCTATACTGGAGAATGTTTCATGTGCTGATAAAAAGAATGTGTATTCTGCAGCAATGATGTGAAATATTCTCTAAATGTCAGTTTGGCTTATTAACTGATGTCTACATATGTCTATAGGTGAAGTGTTGTTCCTGTAGGCAGCATATAGTTGATTCTTGTTTCTTTATCCATTTAGCTACTGTATTTTTTTAATAGGAAAATTGAGCCCATTTTTTTCAGTGTTATTACTGATAAGTAAGGACTTTTACTACTACAATTTTTTTGCTTATTTTCTGTTTGATTTGTAACTCCTCTTTCTGTCTTTTTTCTTACTGTTTTCTTTTGTGGTTAAGCAATTGTATCTGGTGCTATGATTTAATTCATTGCTTTTTAAAGTGAACCTGTTATAGGTATTTTCATTTTGGTTTCCAGGTAGCTTACCAAAAGTTTATGGCTGTAGCATGTTATTCTAAAGAGATAGTAACTTATATCAGAAAGAAAATTATAGAAACAGACATGAAAAGTATTTACTTTAATTCCATTCTTTCCCCCATTTTATTTTTTTAGTTGTCTCAATTTATATATTTTTATATTGCCTATATCTTAACAGTTTACTGTGGCTATTATTGTTTTTGATAGATTTTTCTTTTGGCTTTATACTAGAGTTATGAGCAGATTGCACACCAAAATTATAGTAATTGAGTATTTTGGGTTTGTCCATGTACTTAATTTTACCAGTGAGTTTTATATTTTCAATGTTTTCTTTTTGCACTTTAGTGGTTTCTTTGTATTTTAGATTGAAGAACTTTCTTTAGCATTTTTTTCTAAGATGGGTCTCGTGATGGAGAATTCTCTCAGCTTTTGTTTCACTGAGAAATACTTTATCTCTCCTATATATTTGAAGGGCAGTGTTCCTGGATGCAGTACTTTTGATGGCAGGGTTTTCTATTATCACTTTGAAAATGTCATTTCACTCCCTCCAGGTCTGTATGGTTTCCATTGAGAAGTCTGTTGCCTGATGAATTGGAGTTCTATTGTGTGTTTTTTTTTAAATTTTCTCTGGCTGCTTTTAGGAGCCTCTCTTTGACCTGGACTTTGGGTATTTGATATATGCATTGGGGTAGTGTTATTTGAGTCAAACCTGTTTAGTGTTCTCTGACCTTTATGTACCTGGATATTTATCTTTTTCTCACATTTTAAAAGGTTTTTTGTTAATTTTTTTGATAAGCTTTTTGCCTTTTTCTCTTGCTCAACTCTCTTTGAGCATGATTAATTCTTAGATTTTGTCTTTGAGGTAATTTTCTATGTCTTGCAGGTAAGTCTTCATTCTTTTTTATTATTTTTTCCTTTTTCTCCTCTGAATGTGTATTTTCAAGTAGCCTGTTTTAAAGCTCACTGATTCTTTCCTCTGCTTAATACATACTTCTGTCGACAGCCGGTAATGAATTTTCAGTTTAATGAATGAATTTTTTAGTTTCAGTATTTTTGTTTGATTTTCTTAAATGATTTTAATTTCTTTGTAAAATTTCCCTCACAAATTTATAAATTGCTTCTCTGTTATCTTTGAGATAATTGAGTTTACTTAAAATTACTCTTTTGAATTCTTGACCAGACGTCTCACATATTACTGCATTGTTAGGGTCAGTCAGTTGTTGCTTTCTTTGTTGATTTGAGGTCATGGCTCCCCGTTTGCTGTTGTTTCTTGTGGATATACTTCTATGTCTTTGCATTGAGGAATTATTGATTCCAGTCTTCCCTGTCTAGCTATTTCTTTATTAGATATTTTGCTTAGAGGTTTTTTTACTGCTAGATTGCTGCCTCCTTTGAAGCTCCAGGTGGCACCTTAAACCAAAGTTGATCTTGGCCCTAGTAAACAATTGGAGTGCTGCCCATCCCACAATGGGAGAGTTCTTAAAGAGAATGTCCTGACAGTGTGGGAAGACTGGCTAGAGGTTCATGCCCAGGGACCTGTGGCACATATCTCTTGCAATGTGGTGCTGCTAAATAGCCGCTCTGATTTGGCATAATTTTTGGTTAGCATTCAGATAGGAACTTCTAAGGCTGGGGATAGTTGTTCTGCCTACTCCTCTTTTCTTTGCCTGTACTAAGGGATGTTTCTTTTTACAGGCTGTTGGAATGCTTTCCATGGATTAAGGCAGGAACAGGTCTTCTGCCAGGGAACCCAAGATGGCAGGGGAAACTGGTTTTTTACCTCAACCTCACTTTTTTAGTGTAGGAATTTTGAATTGGGGGAAATTTTTTGCATGGTTGATGATATGCAGAATGGTAGAGAGGCATCTCAGATGTGAAAGTTCAATTTTCTTACTGTCTGCTCAGAGTTTTCTTTACACCTCTGTGTCCCTGGGAACTATCTCATTCTAATATTTGTGTTCTGGGATATTCTTGGTAATACGATTTGGATTTGTGTCTCCACCCATATTTAATGTTGAATTGTAATTCTCAATGTTGGAGTTGGGTTCTGGTGTGAGGTGATTAAATCATGGGGGTAGTTTCTTATGAATGGTTTAACACCATCCCCTTGAGTTCTGTTCTCATAATAGTAAGTGAATTCTCATGTGATCTGGTTGTTTAAAAGTGTTTAGCACCTCCCTATCCCCCTCTCTTTCTTCTGCTCTGACCCTGTGAAATGCCTCGTTCCTTCTTTTCCTTCAGCCATAATTGAAAGCTCCCTGAGGCCTCCCCAGAAGCAGATGCTGCCATAGATTCTGTAATGCCTTCATAACCATGAGCCAATTAAACTTCTTTTGTTTATAAACTACCCAGTCTACAGTACTTTTTATAGCACTGTGAGAATGAATTCATACAGAAAATTGGTACAGAGGAGTAGGGCATTGCTATAAAGATACCTGAAAATGTGGAAGCAGCTTTGGAACTGGTTAATGAGCAGAGGTTGAAAAATTGTGGAGGGCCCAGAAGATAATAGGAAGATGAGGGAAAGTTTGAAACTTCCTAGAGACTGCTGGAATGCTTATGACCAAAATACTGGTAGTGAATGCTGGCTTTATTGCTATGGACAATGAAGTCCAGGCTGAGGAGGTCTCAGATGGAAATGAAGTACTTATTGGGAACTGAAGCAAAGGTCACTTTGTTATGCATTAGCAAAGAGGTTGGCTGCATTGTGCCCCTGCTCTAGGGATCTGTGAAACTATGAACTTGAGAGTGATAATTTGGGGTTTCTGGCAGAAAAAATTTCTAAGCAGCAAAGCATGTTCAGGAACTGACCTGGCTGCTTCTATCAGTTTATGGTCATTTGCATGAGCAAAGAAATGACCTAAACCTGGAACTTATATTTAAAAGGGAAACTGTGCATTAGGGTTTGGAAAATTTGCAGCCTGGCCATGTGGTAGAATAGAAAAGCCCGTTTTCAGGGGAGGAATTCAGACATCCTGCAGAAATTTGCATAAGTAAAAAGGAGCCAAGTATGAATAGCCAAGACAATGAGAAGAACGTCTAGAAGGCATTTTAGAGACCTTTGTGGCAGCCCCTTCCTTCACAGGCCCAGAGTCTTAGGAGCACAGAATGCTTTCATGGACCAATATCAGGGCCCCACTGCCCTGTGCAACCTCAGGACACTGCTCCCTGTATCCCTATCCCTCTGTCTCCAACTGTGGCTAAAATAAGTTCAGGTACAATTCAGGCCACAGTTTCAGAGTGTAAGCTATAAGCTTCAGCAGCTTCCATGTCATGTTAAGTCTGTGGGTGCACAGAGTGGAAGAGTTGAAGCTTTGAAGCCTCTGCCTAGATTTTAGATGAAGTATGGAAAAGCTAAAATATCCAGGCAGAAGCCTGCTGTAGAGGTGGAGCCATCATGAAGAATCTGTACTAGGGCAGTGTGGAGGGGAAATGTGGGGTTGGTGCCCATACACAGAGTGCCCACTGAGGCACTGTGTAATTGAATTGTGAGACGAGGGCCACTATCCAGAACCCAGAATGGTACATCCACTGGCAGCTTGCACCCTGAATCTGGAAAAGCTACAGGCACCCAACATCAGCCCTTGAGAAGAGCTGTGGTGGATGAACCCTGCAAATCCACAGGGGTGGAGGTGCCCAAGGCCTTGGGAGCCCACCCCTTGCACAAGTGTGCCCTGGATGTGAGTCATGGAATCAAAGGAGATTATTTTGGAGTTATAAGATTTAATGAGTGCTCTGCTGGGTTTCAGACTTGTATGGGGCCCATAGGCCCTTTCTTCTGTTAGATTTCTCTCTTTAGGAATGGGAATATTTACCCAATGCTGGTATCCCCATTGTATCTTGGAAACAACTAACTTCTTTTTTTGTTTTAGAGGCTCATAAACAGAAGTGAGTAGCCTTGTCTCAGATAAGACTTCAGACTCTGTACTTTTGAGTTAATACTGGAATGAGTTAAGACTTCGGGAGACTGTTGGGAAGGCATAATTATATTTTTCCATGTGAGAAGGACATGAGATTTGGGAGGGGCTGAGAAGAATGATATGGTTTGGATCTGTGGTCCACTGAGATCTCATGTTAAATTGTAATCCCCAATGTTGGAGGTGGGTCCTGGTAGGAGATGGTTGACTCAGGGGTGGCTTCTCATGAATGATTTAACACAATCTCCATGGGTGCTGTTCTCGTGATAGTTAGTTCTTGTGAGATCTAGTTGTTTAAAAGTGTGTAGCACCTCCCCCTGTCTTTCCTGATCCAGCCATGTGAAGTGCCTCACTCTCCCTTTATCTTCCACTATTATTGAAAGCTTGCTGAAGACTCCCCGGAAGCATATGCTGCCATATTTTCTGTACAGCCTGCCAAACCAGAAGGCCATTAAACCTCTTTTCTTTGAAAATTACCCTGTGTCAGGATTTCTTTATAGCAGTGTGAGAATGATCTAATACACTTGGTGATAATTTTGATGCTGTATATTTGTTTTTTGTTTTCTTTGGGGAGTTGTGGAGGTGTAATGCCAGATTGCTTCTACCCCACCATTTTGAACCAGAAGTCCCAATACGTCTTTCTTTTATTATTGTTTCCTTATTGTATAATTTCATGTATATGAACTGCCCAGAATAGGCAAATTGATCAGAGCAGAATGTAGATTAGTAATTTCTTAGGCCAGAAGTTGGATGGTTAGGCGACTGACTGCTCATAGATGTAGATTTTTTGGGGTAGGGAGTGGAATGCTCTGAAATTAGATTGTCGTGATGATCTTAGAACCTTATGAATATACTAAAAATCATTGGCCTGCACATTTCAAATGGGTCAATTTTAATATGAATTATATTTCAATAAATTTGTTTCTAAAAAATTTTCATCAGATAATTTTAACATTTGATTTATATTGCTATTGGCAACAGTTGATTATCTTTTCTCATGAATGTTGTGTAGTAGTTTTCCATGGTTGCCATAACAAAGGACAACACAATGGGTGGTTTAAACAACAGAAATTTATTGCCTCCTAGTTCTGATGGTTAGAAGTCCAATATGTTGGTAGGACTAGTTTCTTCTGAAGGCTGTGAGAGAGAATCTTTCATAACAGTCACCTAGCTTCTAGTGGTATAGCATAGGTTCTGGCTACTTTTGTGGGCTGTATTTACAATGACAATTTAGTTTTCTAAACCTTTTCAATATTGTTATGATCTGCTTCATTCTGTTTCTGCTTGATGTCCTGCTTTATTCATACTGGTGCCACCTATGGGAATGCAAGATTCTTCCCAGTGATATTGGTGTTAGTTGAGGTTAGAGGATGCCATTCCTAGCGCATAGAAATCATTTCTACTGGCCTGTTTTCCAACCACCGAATTCCAGTAGGCTTCTCACTGTATCTCCACTAGTGGCACCAGGTATGGAAGGCACCTATCTGTAACATATTTTTTGATGAGTGGAGGACCAAAAGTTCCAGGGTCTTGTTGGTGGAGGTTCAAGAGTCCATGTGCCTTATTTACCTCCTACTGCTAGGTAGAGGGCCAAGAATTGGTTGGCATGGTTGCCTTCTCCCATTTGGTGCAAGTCCAGACAATATCTTTCTTGTATCTCTCTCTGCCAATTTGTGGAAGCCAGGAGCTTCTGGGCCTAAGTGGCTATCTGCCACTGGGTGGAAATTTGTGAGACACTAGGCACCACTCATTTTAGAGAAGCCTGCCTGCTATTTGACACATGGGTTATGTTCGCAGTCCTTATTGCTCTGTTGCCAATTCTGTAGACAGACTGCTTACAGCTGCCAGTGGCCATAGTTAGAGAAAGTGCTGGGTTTGATTATTTTGAATATCACAGTTGGATTGTCTCACTGTTGCTGACTGAAGGATGGGTTGTACCCCTTTCCACCTGTTCTGCAGGTACTGCTTCTGTTGGCAGATTGGGGTGGATTTGTTACCTTCTCTGAGCTGTCAGTGTGGGAAGATCCAGCTGTCTAAACTGGTTTATATTTGATTCTAATATACACAAAGAATCCATTTATAAGAAGACTTGTGTTTCTGTGCAAAATGGAATATCAGGGAGCAGCTTTGTCTTTCTACCTGAAACAATTTTTTAAAAGACAAAATATATGAAGCAGCAGTTCAAAAAATCAGGCAGTGAAGGACAGTGATATCTGAGAATCGTGATGCAAACAAGATGAGCCTTGCAATTGCATCACATTACTTACATGATAGTCTCCAGAACTCAGTGCAGGAAAGGGAGCCATAGGCTCCCAGAGTTGAAGAAATAAAGCTGAGAGTTGAAGAAAACCACAGCAACTAGAGTCTAAACTTAAACAAGAAAAGAGAGCTCGTTGGAGAGAGGGGAGAGTATTAACAAAGACTGCCACTCAAACTTGCAGCAGGTTAATGATCAATGCTTGAATGTGAGAAAAGCACCCAAACAGGAGAAAGAACCACATGAAAGAAGCTGAGGGAAGAAGACCCAGAACTCATTCATAAGTAGCCCCTCTTCCAATCATTTAGACTAGAAAATCACATAAATAGGATACTGATAAGGTACTGAGAAAGGTCTGGTTTCAATACTGGGGAATAATTATCTGTAGACTAAATACTGCTCTACTCCCTGATTACAAAAATGGAACCAAAAAGGCTCAAAAACTATTTTTGTTGAACTTAATCACTTTGCAGAGAAAATCTCAAGAATATAGGAATAAGAAAAGTCTAACATCTAAGACCACTACCAGGATGGTAGAAGAGGAAACCCTGAATTCTCCATCACCCCATAGACATCATTTCAACAAACACACATGGATCAGTTCTTTGTGAGAAATCTGGAGACCAGCTAAGAGGCTCCTGCATCCCAGGAAAGTGCAAAATCCGCAATATGAAAACTAGTTTAAAAAAAGGCAGTGACACCATTTTGCCAAAATCCTCATCCTGGCATACCACAGGATGATCAGAAGGGAATCCTGAAATCCCTTCTTCTCCCTCAGTAGCAAAGGAGGTAGTTTGCACATCTAACATCCCAACATCTCTGATTGCTACCTTAGGAACTGGCTTATCTTCCATGTATACAGAGCTGTTAAAGCTTGCCAACCTATAGTGTCCTGTGGGCTACTGAGAACAAAGTAGCAGTTTGAATTAGCACTCGGGCAACCGCCACAGCTTGTCTCTCTGGCTCAAGTGTAGAGCAAGTGAGTAATAAGCTTCAGCTTTCGGTTTCTCCCTCAGAGTTCCAACTTCAGGAACTACCCAAGGGATTAGGTTCTGTTCCACTTGTTTCAGAGTGCTGATGAGGCCTGTAATACTCTAGATGCCTGGAGACCACTAACAAGAATAGTGGTTTGGACTAGCAGGAAAGATCGAAAGGCTCATATTGAATATGTTAAAAATGTTAAGTAGCGCTAAAGAAAATTATAGAAACAACCCAATTCAAATTTCTAAAGATGAAAACTACAATGAACAAAATGAAAAATACATTGTATGGAATTAATAGCAGAGTATATATTTCAGAAGAAAAAATAAGTGAAGTTGATGATAAACCACTGTAAACTATCCGAAATAAAACAGAAAGTATAGTAAAAAAAAAAATAACAAAGCACCAATAAGCTGAAGGACAACTCTAGTAGGGCTAACACACATGCAATTGGAATTCAAGAAGAAATAGAGAAGGGAATGGAAAAAAAATTTGAAGAATAATTGCCAAAACTTTCCAAATTAGATGAAAATAAATACAAGAATCTCAATAAGAGGAGCCAAGATGGCCGAATAGGAACAGCTCCGGTCTACAGCTCCCAGCGTGAGCGACGCAGAAGACGGGTGATTTCTGCATTTCCATCTGAGGTACCGAGTTCATCTCACTAGGGAGTGCCAGAGAGCGGGCGCAGGTCAGTGGGTGAGTGCACCATGCACCAGCCCAAGCAGGGGCGAGGCATTGCCTCACTCGGGAAGCGCAAGGGGTCAGGGAGTTCCCTTTCCAGGGGTGACAGACGGCACCTGGAAAATCGGGCCACTGCCCCCCGAATACTGTGCTTTTCCGACGGGCTTAGGAAACGGTGCCCCAGGAGAATATAGCCCGCACCTGGCTCAGAGGGTCCTATGCCCACGGAGTCTCACTGATTGCTAGCACAGCAGTCTGAGATCAAACAGCAAGTCCTCAGCGAGGCTGGGGGAGGGGCGACCGCCATTGCCCAGGCTCGCTTAGGTAAACAAAGCAGCGGGGAAGCTTGAACTGGATGGAGCCCACCACAGCTCAAGGAGGCCTGCCTGCCTTTGTAGGCTCCACCACTGGGGGGCAGGGCACAGACAAACAAAAAGACAGCAGTAACCTCTGCAGACTTAAATGTCCCTGTCTGACAGCTGTGAGGAGAGCAGTGGTTCTCCCAGCACGCAGCTGGAGATCTGAGAACGGGCTGACTGCCTCCTCAAGTGGGTCCCTGACCCCTGACCCCCGAGCAGCCTAACTGGGAGGCACCCCCCAGCAGGGGCAGACTGACACATCACACGGCTGGCCAGGTACACCAACAGACCTGCAGCTGAGGGTCCTGTGTGTTAGAAGGAAAACTAACAGAAAGGACATCCACACCAAAAACCCATCTGTACATCACCATCATCAAAGACCAAAAGTAGATAAAACCACAAAGATGGGGAAAAAACAGAGCAGAAAAACTGGAAACTCTAAAAAGCAGAGTACCTATCCTCCTCCAAAGGAACGCAGTTCCTCACCAGCAACGGAACAAAGCTGGACGGAGAATGACTTTGACGAGCTGAGAGAAGAAGGCTTCAGACGATCAAATTACTCCGAGCTATGGGAGGATATTCAAACCAAAGGCAAAGAAGTTGAAAACTTTGAAAAAAATTTAGAAGAATGTATAACTAGAATAACCAATACAGAGAAGTGCTTAAAGGAGCTGATGGAGCTGAAAACCAAGGCTCGAGAACTACGTGAAGAATGCAGAAGCCTCAGGAGCTGATGCGATCAAATTGAAGAAAGGGTATCAGCCCTGGAAGATGAAATGAATGAAATGAAGCGAGAAGGGAAGTTTAGAGAAAAAAGAATAAAAAGAAACGAGCAAAACCTCCAAGAAATGTGGGACTATGTGAAAAGACCAAATCTACATCTGATTGGTGTACCTGAAAGTGACGGGGAGAATGGAAACAAGTTGGAAAACACTCTGCAGGATATTATCCAGGAGAACTTCCCCAATCTAGCAAGGCAGGCCAACATTCAGATTCAGGAAATACAGAGAACGCCACAAAGATACTCCTCGAGAAGAGCAACTCCAAGACACATAATTGTCAGATTCACCAAAGTTGAAATGAAGGAAAAAATGTTAAGGGCAGCCAGACAGAAAGGTCGAGTTACCATCAAAGGGAAGCCCATCAGACTAACAGCGGATCTCTTGGCAGAAACCCTACAAGCGAGAAGAGAGTGGGGGCCAATATTCAACATTCTTAAAGAAAAGAATTTTCAACCCAGAATTTCATATCCTGCCAAACTAAGCTTCATAAGTGAAGGAGAAATAAAATCCTTTACAGACAAGCAAATGCTGAGAGATTTTGTCACCACCAGGCCTGCCCTAAAAGAGCTCCTGAAGGAAGCGCTAAACATGGAAAGGAACAACCGGTACCAGCCACTGCAAAGTCATACTGAAATGTAAAGACCATCGAGACTAGGAAGAGACTGCATCAACTAATGAGCAAAATAACCAGCTAACATCATAATGACAGGATCAGATTCACACATAACAATATTAACTTTAAATGTAAATGGACTAAATGCTCCAATTAAAAGACACAGACTGGCAAATTGGATAAAGAGTCAAGACCCATCAGTGTACTGTATTCAGGAAAACCACTCACGTGCAGAGACACACATAGGCTCAAAATAAAAGGATGGAAGAAGATCTACCGAGCAAATGGAAAACAAAAAAATGCAGGGGTTGCAATCCTAGTCTCTGATAAAAGAGACTTTAAACCAACAAAGATCAAAAGAGACAAAGAAGGCCATTACATAACGGTAAAGGGATTAATTCAACAAGAAGAGCTAACTATCCTAAATATATATGCACCCAATACAGGAGCACCCAGATTCATAAAGCAAGTCCTGAGGGACCTTCAAAGAGACTTAGACTCCCACACATTAATAATGGGAGACATTAACACCGCACTGTCAACATTAGACAGATCAACAAAACAGAAAATCAACAAGGATACCCAGGAATTGAACTCAGCTCTGCACCAAGCAGACCTAATAGACATCTACAGAACTCTCCACCCCAAATCAACAGAATATACATTATTTTCAGCACCACACCACACCTATTCCAAAATTGACCATATACTTGGAAGTAAAGCTCTCCTCAATAAATGTCAAAGAACAGAAATTATAACAAACTATCTCTCAGATCACAGTGCAATCAAGCTAGAACTCAGGATTAAGAATCTCACTCAGAACCGCTCAGCTACGTGGAAACTGAACAACCTGCTCCTGAATGACTACTGGGTACATAAGGAAATGAAGGCAGAAATAAAGATGTTCTTTGAAACCAACGAGAACCAAGACACAACATACCAGAATCTCTGGGATGCATTCAAAGCAGTGTGTAGAGGGAAATTTATAGCACTAAATGCCCACAAGAGAAAGCAGGAAAGATCCAAAATTGATACCCTAATATCACAATTAAAAGAACTAGAAAAGCAAGAGCAAACACATTCAAAAGCTAGCAGAAGGCAAGAAATAACTAAAATCAGAGGAGAACTGAAGGAAATAGAGACACAAAAAACCCTTCAAAAAATTAATGAATCCAGGAGCTGGTTTTTTGAAAGGATCAACAAAATTGATAGACCGCTAGCAAGATTAATGAAGAAAAAAAGAGAGAAGAATCAAATAGATGCAATAAAAAATGATAAAGGGGATATCACCACCAATCCCACAGAAATACAAACTACCATCAGAGAATATTACAAACACCTCTACGCAAATAAACTAGAAAATCTAGAAGAAATGGATAAATTCCTCAACACATACACCCTCCCAAGACTAAACCAGGAAGAAGTTGAATCTCTGAATAGACCAATAACAGGAGCTGAAATTGTGGCAATAATCAATAGCTTACCAACCAAAAAAAGTCCAGGACCAGATGGGTTCACAGCCGAATTCTACCAGAGGTACAAGGAGGAGCTGGTACCATTCCTTCTGAAACTATTCCAATCAATAGAAAAAGAGGGAATCCTCCCTAACTCATTTTATGAGGCCAGCATCATCCTGATACCAAAGCCTGGCAGAGACACAACAAAAAAAGAATTTTAGACCAATATCCTTGATGAACATTGATGCAAAAATCCTCAATAAAATACTGGCAAACAGAATCCAGCAGTACATCAAAAAGCTTATCCACCATGATCAAGTGGGCTTCATCCCTGGGATGCAAGGCTGGTTCAATATACGCAAATCAATAAATGTAATCCAGCATATAAACAGAACCAAAGTCAAAAACCACATGATTATCTCAATAGATGCAGAAAAGGCCTTTGACAAAATTCAACAACTCTTCATGCTAAAAACTCTCAATAAATTAGGTATTGATGGGTCGTATCTCAAAATAATAAGAGCTATTTATGACAAACCCACAGCCAATATCATACTGAATGGGCAAAAACTGGAAGCATTCCCTTTGAAAACTGGCACAAGACAGAGATGCCCTCTCTCACCACTTCTATTCAACATAGTTTTGGAAGTTCTGGCCAGGGCAATTAGGCAAGAGAAGGAAATCAAGGGTATTCAATTAGGAAAAGAGGAAGTCAAATTGTCCCTGTTTGCAGATGACATGATAGTATATCTAGAAAACCCCATTGTCTCAGCCCAAAATCTCCTTAAGCTGATAAGCAACTTCAGCAAAGTCTCAGGATACAAAATCAATGTGCAAAAATCACAAGCATTCTTATACATCAATAACAGACAAACAGAGAGCCAAATCATGAGTGAAGTCCCATTCACAATTGCTTCAAAGAGAATAAAATACCTACGAATCCAACGTACAAGGGATGTGAAGGACTTCTTCAAGGAGAACTACAAACCACTGCTCAAGGAAATAAAAGAGGATACAAACAAATGGAAGAACATTCCATGCTCATGGGTAGGAAGAATCAATATCATGAAAATGGCCATCCTTCCCAAGGTAATTTACAGATTCAATGCCATCCCCATCAAGCTACCAGTGACTTTCTTCACAGAATTGGAAAAAACTACTTTAAAGTTCATATGGAACCAAAAAAGAGCCTGCATCGCCAAGTCAATCCTAAGCCAAAAGAACAAAGCTGAAGGCATCACGCTACCTGACTTCAAACTATACTACAAGGCTACAGTAACCAAAACAGCATGGTACTGGTACCAAAACAGAGATATAGATCAATGGAACAGAACAGAGCCCTCAGAAATCATGCCACATATCTACAACTATCTGATCTTTGACAAACCTGAGAAAAACAAGCAATGGGGAAAGGATTCCCTATTTAATAAATGGTGCTGGGAAAACTGGCTAGCCATATGTAGAAAGCTGAAACTGGATCCCTTCCTTACACCTTATACAAAAATGAATTCAAGATGGATTAAAGACTTAAATATTAGACCTAAAACCATAAAAACCCTAGAAGAAAACCTAGGCAATACCGTTCAGGACATAGGCATGGGCAAGGACTTCATGTCTAAAACACCAAAAGCAATGGCAACAAAAGCCAAAATTGACAAATGGGATCTCATTAAACTAAAGAGCTTCTGCACAGCAAAGGAAACTACCATCAGAGTGAACAGGCAACCTACAAAATGGGAGAAAATTTTTGCAAGCTACTCATCTGACAAAGGGCTAATTTTCAGAATCTACAATGAACTCAAACAAATTTACAAGAAAAAAACAAACAACTCCATGAAAAAGTGGGTGAAGGACATGAACAGACACTTCTCAAAAGAAGACATTTATGCAGCCAAAAAACACATGAAAAAATGCTCACCATCACTGGCCATCAGAGAAATGCAAATCAAAACCACAATGAGATACCATCTCACACCAGTTAGAATGGCAATCATTAAAAAGTCAGGAAACAACAGGTGCTGGAGAGGATGTGGAGAAATAGGAACACTTTTACACTGTTGGTGGGACTGTAAACTAGTTCAACCCTTGTGGAAGTCAGTGTGGTGATTCCTCAGGGATCTAGAACTAGAAATTCCATTTGACCCAGCCATCCCATTACTGGGTATATACCCAAAGGACTATAAATCATGCTGCTATAAAGACACATGCACACGTATGTTTCTTGCGGCATTATTCACAATAGCAAAGACTTGGAACCAACCCAAATGTCCAACAATGATAGACTGGATTAAGAAAATGTGGCACATATACACCATGGAATACTATGCAGCCATAAAAAATGATGAGTTCACGTCCTTTGTAGGGACATGGATGAAATTGGAAATCATCATTCTCAGTAAACTATCGCAAGAACAAATAACCAAACACCGCATATTCTCACTCATAGGTGGGAATTGAACAATGAGAACACATGGACACAGGAAGGGGAACATCACACTTCAGGGACTGTTGTCGGGTTGGGGGAGGGGGGAGGGATAACATTGGGAGATATACCTAATGGTAGATGACGAGTTGGTGGGTGCAGCGCACCAGCATTGCACATGTATGCATATGTAACTTACCTGCACGTTGCGCACATGTACCATAGAGCCTAAAGTATAATAATAATAATAATAATAGTAAAAAGAAAAAAAAAAGAATCTCGATAAACCCTAAGTACAAGGAACATAAAGAACAATATATTAAGGCATGCCTTAATATATTGTTCAAAACAAATGAAAAAAAATCTTAAAATCATCCAGACAAAAATACATGTTACATTTAGAAGAACAAATTGAAGGATGACAGTAGATTGTCATTGGAAACAATGCAAACAAGAAGATCATGCATCAATATTTTTAAAAGATTTTGATGGTTAATTTTATGTGTTAAGTTGGCTGGGCCATGATGCCAAGACAATTGGTTAAACATTATTCTAGGTGTTTCTGTGAGTGTAATATTAAGATTTAAATTAGTAAACTTTGAATGAAGAAGTTTGCCTTCCATAATGTGCTGTACCTCCTCCAATCAACTGAATGCCTTTACAGAACAATGACTGACCTCCCCCAGCCAGAATAAATTGTGCCAACAGATTGCCTTTGGACTTAAACTGCAACAATGACCCTTCCCTTTGTTTCCAGCCTGACAAACCCTTGACGAAATTTGCAACATTAGCTCTTCTATGGGGTTCCAGCCTGCTATCCTACTCTACAGATTTTGCACTTGCCACCCTCCCCAGTCATGTGAGCAAACATCTTTCCTTTTTATTTCAAGTTTTTAAAATTATACTTTAAGTTCTGTGATACATGTGCAGAACGTGCAGGTTTGTTACATAGGTATACAGGTGCCATGGTGGTTTGCTGCACCCATCAACCCATCATCCACATTAGGTGTTTCTCCTAATGTTATCCACTCCCTAGCCCCCCAACCCCCAACAGATCCCAGTGTGTGATCTTCCCCTCCTTGTGTCCATATGTTCTCATTGTTCAACTCCAACTTATTAGTGAGAACATGCGGTATTTGGTTTTCTGTTCCTGTCTCAGTTTGCTGAGAATGATGGTTTCCATCTTCATCCATGTCCCTAAAAAGGACCTAAACTCATCTGTTTTTATGGCTGTATAGTATTCCATGGTGTATATGGGCCACACTTTCTTTATCCATTTGATCATTGATGGGCATTTGGGTTGGTTCCAAATCTTTGCTATTGTCAATAGTGCTGCAATAAACATATGTGTGCATGGGTCTTTACAGTAGAATGATTTATAATCCTTTGGGTATATACCCAGTAATGGAATTGCTGGGTCGAATGGTATTTCTGGCTCTAGATCCTTGAGGAATCACCACACTGTCTTCTACAATGGTTGAACTAATTTATAATCCCACCAACAGTGTAAACGCATTCCTAATTCTCCATATCCACTCCAGCATCTGTTGTTTCATGACTTTTAATGATCACCATTCCTACTGGCATGGGATGGTATCCCGTTGTGGTTTTGATTTGCATTTCTCTAATGACCAGTGATGATGAGCTTTTTGTCATATATTTGTTGGCCATATAAATGTCTTCTTTTAAGAAGTGTCTGTTCATATTCTTTGCCCACTTTTTGATGGGGTTGTTTTTTTCTTGTAAATTTGTTTAAGTTCTTTGTAGGTTCTGGATATTAGCCCTTTGACAGACGGATAGATTGCAAAATTTTTCCCCATTCTGTAGATTGCCTGTTCACTCTGATGATTGTTTCTTTTGCTGTGCAGAAGCTCTTTAGTGTAATTAGATCCCATTTGTCAATTTTGGCTTTTGTTGCCATTGCTTTTAGTGTCTTACTTGAAGTCTTCGCTCATGCCTCTGTCCTGAATAGTATTGCCTAGGTTTTCTTCTACGGGTTTAGGTATTACATTTAAGTCTTTAATCAATCTTGAATTAATTTTTGTATAAGGTATAAGGAAGGGGTTCAGTTTCAGTTTTCTGCATATGGCTAGCCAGTTTTCCCAGCACCATATATTAAATAGGAAATCCTTTTGCTGTTGCTTTTTATTTTTTGTCAGGTTTGTCAAAGATCAGATGGTTGTAAGTGTCCAGCATTATTTCAGAGGCCTCTGTTTTATTCCATTGGTCTATATATCTGTTTTGGTAGCAGTACCATCCTGTTTTTGTTACTGTAGCCTTGTAATATAGTTTGAAATCAGGTAGCACGATGCCTCCAGTTTTGTACTTTTTGCTTAGGATTGTCTTGGCTATACGAGGTCTTTTTTGGTTCCATATGAAATTTAAAGTAGTTTTTCCCAATTCTGTGAAGAAAGTCAATGGTAGGTCAATGGGGATAGCATTGAATCTATAAATTGCTTTGGGCAGTATGGCCATTTTCACAATATTGATTCTTCCTATCCATGAGCATAAAATGTTTTTCTATTTGTTTGGGTTTTCTCTTATTTCCTTGTGCAGTTGTTTGTAGTTCTCCTTGAAGAGGTCCTTCACATCCCTTGTAAGTTGTATTCCTAGGTATTTTATTGTATTTGTAGCAATTGTGAATGAAAGTTCACTCATGATTTGACTCTCTGTTTGTCTGTTATTGGTGTATAGGGATGCCTGTGATTTTTGCAAATTGATTTTGTACCCTGAGAATTTGCTGAAGTTGCTTAGCAGCTTAAGGAGTTTGGGGACTGAGGCGATGGGGTTTTCTAAACATACAGTCATATCATTTACAAACAGAGACAATTTGACTTCCTCTCTTCCTATTTGAATATTCTTTATTTCTTTTTCTTGCCTGATTGCCTTGGCCAGAACTTCCAATACTATGTTGAAAAGAGTGGTGAGAGAAGGCATCCTTGTCTTGTGTCACTTTTTAAAAGGTATGCTTCTAGCTTTTGCCCATTCGGTATTATATTGGCTGTGGGTTCGTCATAAATAGCTCTTATTATTTTGAGGTATGTTCCATCAATACCTAGTTTATCGAGAGTCTTTAGAACGGCTGTTGAATTGTACTGAAGGCCTTCTCTGTGTATATTGAGATAATCATATGGTTTTTTTTAGTGGTTCTGTTTATGTGATGGATTACATGTATTGATTTGCATATGTTGCACCAGACTTGCATCCCAGGGATAATGCCAACTTGATAGTGGTGGACAAGCTTTTTGGTGTGCTGCTGGATTCGGTTTGCCAGTATTTTATTGAGGATTTTTGCATCAATGTTCATTAAGGATATTGGTCTAAAATTCTCTTTTTTTGTTGTGTCTCTGCCAAGTTTTGGTATCAGGATGATGCTGGCCTCATAAAATGAGTTAGTGAGGAGTCCCTCTTTTTCTGTTGTTTAAAATAGTTTCAGAACAATGGTACCAGCTCCTCTTTGTACCTTTGGTAGAATTCGGCTGTGACTCTGTCTGGTCCTGGGCTTTTTTTTGTTTGGTAGGCTATTAATTACTTCCTCAATTTCAGAACTTGTTATTGGTCTATTCAGGGATTTGACTTCTTCCTGGTTTAGTCTTGGGAGGGTGTATGTGTCCAGGAATTTATTCATTTCTTCTGGATTTTCTGGTTTATTTGCATAGAGGTGTTTATAATATTCTCTGATGGTAGTTTGCATTTCTGTGGGATCAGTGGTAATATCCTTTTTATCATTGTTTATTGTTTCTGTTTGATTCTCCCTCTTTTCTACTTTATTAGTCTGGCTAACTGCCTATTTATTTTGTTAACCTTTTCAAAAAATGAGCTCCTGGATTCATTTATTTTTTAAGAGTTTTTCATGTCTCTATCTCCTTCAGTTCTGCTCTGATCTTAGTTACTTCTTGTCTTCTGCAAGCTTTTGAATTTGTTTGCTCTTGCTTCTCTAGTTCTTTTAATTGTGATGTAGGATGTCGATTTTAAATCTTTCCCACTTTTTTCTGTGGGTATTTAGTGCTATAAATTACCCTCTAGACACTGCTTTAGCTGTGTGCCAAAAATTCTGATATGTTGTGTCTTTGTTCTCATTGGTTTCAAAGAACTTATTTATTTCTCCCTTCATTTTGTTATTTACCCAGTTGTCATGCAAGAGCAGGTTGTTCAGTTTCCATGTAGTTTTGTGGTTTTGGGTGACTTTGTTAATCCTGAGTTCTAATTTAATTACAATGTGGTCCGAGAGACTATTTGTTATTATTTCCATTCTTTTCCATTGGCTGAAGAGTGTTTTACTTCCAATTATGTGGTCAATTTTAGAATAAGTGTGATGTGGTGCTGAGAAGAATGTATATTCTGTTGATTTGGGGTGGAGAATTTTTCAGATATCTATTAGGTTTGCTTGGTCGAAAGCTGATTTCAAGTCCTGAATATCCTTGATAATTTTCTGTCTTGTTCATCTGTCTAATATTGACAGCATGGTGTTAAAATCTCCCACTTTTATTGGGTGGCAGTCTGAGTTTCTTTGTAAGTCTCTAAGAACATGCTTTATGAATCTGGATGCTCCTGTAGTGGGTGCATGTATATTTAGGATAGTTAGCTCTTCTTGTTGTGTTGATCCCTTTACCATTATGTAATGCCCTTGTCTTTTTTGATCTTTGTTATTTAAAGTCTTTTTTATCAGAGACTAGGATTGCAACCCCTGCTCTTTTTTGCTTTATAACTGCTTGGTAAGTATTCCTCTATTCCTTTATTTTGAGCCTGTGTGTGTCTTTGCACATGGGATTGGTCTCCTGAATACAGCGCATCGATGGGTCTTGATTCTATCCAATTTGCCAGTCTATGTCTTTTAGTTGGGGCATTTAGTTCGTTTATATTTAAGGTTAATATTGTCCTGTGTGTATTTGATCCTTTCATTATGATGCTAGCTGGTTATTTTGCTCGTTAGTTGATGCAGTTTCTTCATAGTGTTGATGATCTTTACAATTTGGTATGTTTTTGCAGTGGCTGGTATCAGTTTTTCCTTTTCATATTTAGTGCTTTTTTTAGGAGGTCCTGCAGGCAGGCCTGGAGGTGACAAAATCTCTCAGCATTTGCTTCTCTGTAAGGGATTTTCTTTCTCCTTCAATTATGAAGCTCAATTTGGCTGAATAGGAATTTCTGGGTTGAAAATTCTTTTCTTTGAGCATGTTGAATTTTGACCCCCACTCTCTTCTGGCTTGTAGGGCTTCTGCAGAGAGATCTGCTGTTCACCTGATGGGCTTCCCTTTGTAGGTAATCCCACCTTTCTCTCTGGCTGCCCTTTTTTCCTTCATTTCAACCTTGGTGAGTCTGATGATTATGTGTCTTGGGGTTACTCTTCTCAAGGAATATATTTGTGGTGTTCTCTGTATTTCCTGAACTTGAATGTTGACATGTCTGGCTAGGTTTGGGGCTTTCTCCTGGATAATATCCTGAAGAGTGTTTTCCAACTTGGTTTTATTCTCCCCGTCACTTTCAGGTACACCAGTCAAATGTAGGTTTGGTCTTTTCATGTAGTCCCATATTTCTTGGAGGCTTTGTTTGTTCATTTTCATTCTTTTTTTCTCTAATCATGTCTTCAAGCTTTATTTCATTAAGTTGATCTTCAATATCGGATGTCCTTTTTTCCACCTGATTGATTCGGCTATTGATACTTATGTATACTTGACAAAGTTCTCATGCTGTGTTTTTCAGCTCCATCAGGTCATTTATGTTCTCTAAACTGGTTGTTTTAGTTAGCAATTTTTCTAACCTTCTTTCAAGGTTCTTAACTTTCTTGCAGTAGGTTAGAAGATGCTCCTTGAGCTCAGAGGAGTTTGTTATTACCCACCGTCTGAAGCCTACTTCTGCCAATTCATCAAACTCATTCTCCGTCCAGTTTTGTTCCCTTGCTTGCAAGGAGTTGTGATCCTTTGGAGGAGAAGAGCCTTTCTTGTTTTTGGAATTTTCAGCCTTTTTGCACTGTTTTTTTTTTTTTTTTTCTCATCTTTGTGGGTTTATCTACCTATGGTTTTTGACGTTGGTGACCTTCAGATGGGGTATTTCTGTGGATGTCCTTTTTGTTGATGTTGATGCTTTTCCTTCCTGTTTGTTAGTTTTCCTTATAACAGTCAGATTCCTCTGCTGCAAGTCTCCTGGAATTTGCTGGAGGTCCACTCCAGACTCTGTTTGCCTGGGTATCACCACTGGAGGCTGCAGATTGGCAAAAATCACTACCTATTCTTTTCTCTGGAAGCTTCGTCCCAGAAGGTACCTGCCAGATGCCAGCTGGAGCTGTCCTGTATGAGGTGTCTGTCAACCCCTGCTGGGAGGTGTCTCCCAGTCAGGAGGCATGGGGGTCAGGGACCCATTTGAGGAGGCAGTCTGCCCCTTAGCAGAGCTTGAGTGCTCTGCTGAGAGATCTGCCACTCTCATCAGAGCTGACAGGCAGGAATGTTTAAGGATGCTGAAGCTGTGCCCACAGCTGCCCCTCCCCCAGGTGCTCTGTCCCAGGGAGTTGGGAGTTTTAGCAATAAGTCCCTGACTCGAGCTGCTGCCTTTCTTTCAGAGATGCCCTGCCTGGAGAGGAGGGATCTTGAGAGGCAGTGTGGCTTCAGCAGCTTTGCCAAACTGCAGTGGGCTCTGCCCAGTTTGAACTTCCCAAAGCTTTGTTTACACTGTGAGGGGAAAACCACCTACTCAAGCCTCAGTAATGGCAGACGCCCCTCCCCACCCCACCAAACTTGAGTGTCCCAAGCTGACTTCAGACTGCTCTGCTGGCAATGAGAATTTCACCCCTGTGGATATTAGCTTGCTGGGCTCTGTGGGGGTGGGATCCACTGACCTAGACCAAGTGGCTCTCTGGCTTTAGCCCCCTTTCCAGAAGAGTGAATGGTTCTGTCTCGATGGCATTCCAGGTGCCACTGGGGTATGAAGAAAAACTCCTGCCGCTAGCTCAGTGTCTGGCAAATTGGCCACCCAGTTTTGTGCTTGAAACTCAGGGACCTGGTGGTGTAGGCACCCAAGGTAATCACCTGGCTTTGGGTTGTGAAGTATGTGGGAAAAGTAGTATTTGTGCTGTAGTATACAGTTCCTCACAGCACAGTCCCTCACACCTTCCCTTTACTAGGGGAAGGAGTTTCCTGACCCATTGTGCTTCCTGGGTGAGGCAATGCCCTACCCTGCTTTGGTGAGCCAATTTCTTAATACTAAGTCAATCTCTCTCTCTTCCTTTCCCTCTTTACCTCCCTTTTTTCTTCTCTCCCTTCATTGCTCCTTTTATTTTTCTCTCTACCCCCCTGCACTCTCTCTGTCTCTCTTTCTCTCTCTCTGTCAGTCTCTTGGTTCTGTTTTTCTGGAGAACCCTGACTGATACAAATACTGAAAGAGAGAAACTCGGTCTAGATTGTATACTTACCAAAAACATTTCCTTCAAAAAATGAAGGTGAAATTTTTTTATATCTTAAAAGGTAAAAGAATTCATCATCAGCAGATGTACATTACAAAAATGTTAAATGAACTTTTTTAAGCAGAAGGAAACTGATACCAGGGAAAAATATATCTACACCAAGGAATGATCGATCTCATAAATGAGCTGATTAGGTAAACATATAAGGTACTTTTAATTAAATCAATTTAAATATTTATTAACTGTAGTTTCTGATCTCTGCCAGAAGATATAGAGATGAAGGCTGAGCACTACTTTTATCTGTGTAAGAAAAATGCTAGATGATATAGAAATTAGCAACTTTTCTTGAACCTATTGGAGAAGTTATGTCAAAATGCAGACATCTAACCTAAATCCTGGAGAGAGGTGTCTGCAGGGAACATAACTGGATAATTTTCTACTAAAAATAGATATCACAGAATACCATATAAGATATAGGAAGGTTAAATATTTTGTTAGAAATATTTAGCCAACTCCTAATCGCTGATTGTGGGGTAACCTGAGAAAATAAAGCCTGTTTTCAGGCATAAGTGGTTTTCCATCACTTTTTAGGCCACTTCTCCAGGAATCCCATTCAGAGGACTGAGGAAGATACTAAGAAAACTCTTTCATTTCTTGCTGGAGGAAAAGAACAATAGCCCCTGCAAAAATCCACCCAGACTAATATATCTTTACTATCTGTACTAAAGAAAATACCTTATCTGCACAGGAATGCACTGGGAGAATTTCATCGCACCTGTGTAAGAAGAATGGAAATCATTGGGCCAGGTATGGTGGCTCATGCCTGTAATCCCAGCACTTTCGGAGGCCAAGGCAGACGGATCACCTGAGGTCGGGAGTTCGAGACCAACCTGACCAACATGGAGAAACCCCATCTCTACTAAAAATACAAAATTAGCTGGATGTGGTGGTGCATGCCTGTAATCCCAGCTACTCAGGAGGCTGAGGCAGGAGAATTGTTTGAACCCGGGAGGTGGAGGTTGCAGTGAGCTGAGATTGCACCATTGCACTCCAGCCTGGGCAAAAAGAGTGAAACTCTGTCTCATAAAAGATAAATAAATAAAATAAAAATAGAAATAAGAATAGAGATCATTTCCAAAACTGCACCCATACTCATCTCCCTGGAAGCTTCTCCATTTGGAGGAGGGATAGTAATACTTGTGAAGAACATACCTTAAAACCAAAGTTCAAAATACTTGCTTAATACTGAGGTTTTAAAAGAACATCAGAGAATGAACACCTTTCTTCCTCTACCTAATCAGGCTGACAAACCTTGAATAAATATTATAGTGGAATACAGCTGGAGAAATGGCAAGAGACTAGCTCTCTATGGGAAGCAAAACAAAAGAAAAATCCAAAGCCAAGTAGAGAAACAAAAACAAGGTATCACTAGAGGATTTTGAATTCTCTCATGCGCATGACAACAACAAAATCAAACTCTGATAACCATAGCAACAAATTCCAACCCTGGTAACCATAGTAACCGTAGCAACTAGGCAAATTTCAATCCTAGCCCAACTCCTGATTAGATCAACACAAACCCCCACACAAAAGGCCCAGCAGAAGGAAAATCATGCTAATCTTGAAGTGTATTTTTAAAATGAAATTATATATACTATCTTATAAATGGTCATCTTTCAACAACAACAAAATTATGTGGCATGCCAAAAAACATGAAATAAACACAATCTGAAGAGACAAAGAATCTTTCTAAAGCAGACTCAGATATCACATGATTGTTGGAACTATCATTAAAACATTTTAAACAACTTCAATTAACATGTGTAATCACTGGTTCTCAAAAGCAGGTAATTTTGCCCACAGAAAATATTTGGCAATATCTGGACACATTTATCATTGCCTTAGTGGGAGATGTGTTACTAGCATCTAGTGGGTAGGGGCCAAGGATGAGTCTAAATGTCCTGCAAGGTGCAGGACATCATTTTATTTATTCATTCTTACAGTTTTCATTTTTTGCTGAAAGTACAGATATAATCTTACGTGTCATCTACTTTTACTGTTAGAGCATTTAACACAGGAGTTCCCAACTTTGGCATAATTGATATTTTCAGGCAGATAATTATGTTGTAAAAATAAAATAGATATGTTAATAAGACTGTAGTAATTATTTCATGATGTATATGTATATCAAAACAACACCTTAAATTTATACAATGAAAAAGAAAGAATAATATGGCAATGCCAGAAATAAAAATCACAATAGGAAAGTCTTGGGGGAGAGTTGTGATGTACATCCAGTGAGTAGTTAGTGGTCCCAGGTGCTGCAGGTTTGTGTGCTCTGAGGAAGTCTGAGCCATACGCTGCTGCCAGAGGAGCCCCTCAGGCCAGTGTAAGCATTAATAATGTCTTTCATCTTTGAGTGAATCTACAATGGCTTCAGCATTGTGATCTAGTTTCTAGGACTCTACAAGAAATATAGAAAACTTGTATTCATGGGTTTGGACAATGCAGGCAAAACCACTCTTCTTCACATGCTCAAAGGTGACAGATCGGGCCAACACATTCCAACACTACATCTGACATCACAAGAGCTAACAATTGCTGGAATGACTTTTACAACTTTTAATCTTGGTAGGCACGAGCAAGCACGTCAGTTTGGAAAAATTATCTCCCAGCAATTAATGGGATTTTCTTTCTGGTGGATTGTGTGGATCATTCTTGCCTCGTGGAATTCAAATTTGAGCTTAAAGCTTTAATGACTGATGAAACAGTATACAATGTGCCAATTCGTATTTTGGGAAACAAAATTGACAGAACAGATGAACTCAAGGAAGAAAAACTCTGTGAGATATCTGGGCTTTATGGACAGACCACAGGAAAGGGGAATGTGACCCTGAAGTAGTTGAATGCTTGCCCCATAGAGGTGTTTGTGTGCAGTGTCCTCAAGAGGCAAGATTATGGTGAGGGTTTCCACTGGTTTTCCAAGTATATTGACTGATGTCTGGGCACTAAAAATAAAAGAGTTTTGCTTCTCTGGACTGATCCTAATCACAGCTTCGTCATGAACTTTTCTAAAAGAACAAGGAAAGCTCTCCAACCATGTCTGCTATTGAGAGGCCATGAGTATCTGTCAACTCTCTCATTGCCCAGTGGTGACATGTGCTCTTTTCCACACTGTTGAAAGGTAATGTTGCCCCATGTGCTGGTACAGGTTTGTATCCTGGGACTTGGAAGCTGTCAGGATTTGCTGGGTAAAGCTGTGTGCCATCATGGGGTACCTGAAAAGAAAAACACGTCTCACCACTGTGGTTGATTTCAAAAGAAACTGATTCTATTTTTAAAGAAAGTGTTGTTAATATAATTTGTATCCCTCCTAACTTTTCAATTTCATAATTTACTTGGCCCAGAGTGTTCTATTATTTTTTAAACTAATGAATAATATTTAGATACTTCATACAATTATGAACAGATACATATTGGAGGTCAGAGCTCATTTGGGTGAACTTACCACTGCTGAGTTAGCAGGTTGGGGTGAGAAGCTCCCCTAAAATCACCTGTCTCTATAACTGCCTTGTAGTAGGTGGCATTACCTTGTGCACAAAGAACTAGAAAAGGGGCAAAACCCTGGCCTTGCAGTTGTGGCAGGCTTCGACTGTAGCAAACTAGAGTCATTCATTATCAAGAAATGTGTAGCAGATTATTCACTGTGGAGTAGTTAATTATAGAGGGGGTTATTGGTATTATAATTTTTACTTATAAAGTTACAGATTTCAGCCAGTCTGCTTTTGTATAATACTTTCATGAGATTTTATTTCTCTCTATAGCACTTTGCTTTTTCATTTTCAGTTATTGAAAGTGAATTTCACCTTATAAAAGAGTTAAGAACATCTCTCATGTTGTCACATACTGCAGGTGTGTCTCAGTAACATTTGCACAGATTTTTAGGAGCAATTTTTTTAATAGGAAGACACAGGACAAAGTTAACAGCTTAAGGGTTCTCAATTCTATGAGTTGAGACTTAAAAATCTGGTATTGTAGCACTTATCTGGATCTAGAAAAAATTTTAGTTAGTGGGCTTCAAAACTTCCATTTGCAGAATTTGGTCTCTAATGGGCTGTTCCTGGACTCTTTTTCTTACATCTATTCTCTTTAGATATCTATTTTTGGTGTTTAAAGACAAGGTTAACATATGTAGCTTTTTTGGGTTTGTTTGTTTGTTTTTGTATGAAATTGCCTTTTTTCCTTCCAGAAATAAGCTGTGGAAAACACTAACCAAAAAACTTTCAGCAGAGCTGTTTTCTTGGAGGCAGCATCACTTATAGGCAGTAAAGACTCATTGTGAAAGCAACAGCATCCCTACTAGAGTAATGAGGATTAATTTTATAGCATTCAATTTTCCTAGTACCAACTGTGAAATTGGATTTTTATAATCTTAACCTATATTCTAACTTTGCAGTAAAATATGAAATGATAGTATATTCTAGGAAAAGAGAGAATATAGGAGATGAAAAGCTGGAAAGATATCTTTATTCTAATGTGAGGGTAGAGAAAATATGGTCAACATGTTACTGGGGTGACAGAATAATGTTCTTTAGTTGGAGTTCTCATTCTTAGTCTTCAGTAATGATTTGTTGGGAAATAATACTTTTTTTCACTACCAGGTGCCAAATGCAGAAACCCAGTGAAGTGCATCCCTGGGAACTACATACATTTTATTTATTAGCAAGCATAGCTGTATTAATAAAAAAAATCTTTGGTTTGCAAAGAAGTAAAGCCTTAGGTAAACAAATTTAGCTAACAGTAAATGAAGTAGGTAGTTAACTTGCATATTTGTATTTCCTTTGGTTAAAGATTACCTTACTTCTATATTCAGAGACATGAGAAGTAGGATTGCTTCAGTTTTAGTTTCCTTATTTTTGTTTTTTTTTTTTTTGTCCCTAATCACTTTGTTGCAAGCTATAAAACTGTGTGATCTACATAGGGCAGCTCTTTGTGAAAGTGGTTTATTCCCTCGGAGAAAGAGGGGATTTAATATCAGTTAGAGCACATCTATAATAAGATAACTGAAAAAAAGCTGCTGTGATAAGCTCAGCTCCAAACACAGAATCAGCCCCTTGTACAGGAACTCCCATGAATTGAGACTTTCCATTCTGTTTTATTAGAGTGAATATGTGTCCTATTTCAGGCAAAGTGAAACAGTTATTCACAAAAGAAAGTTAATCTGTATCCCAACCATCTTTTAAAAAGTTAAAACAAATAAAAAACCCACAATAACATAAATTAGATTGTTTAGGTTGGGCTCATCAGTAGATATACTACAGCTGAGAAAAACATAAATAATCTTGAAGTTGAGTCAGTAGAAATTCCCCAAACTGGAATGCTGAGAGAAAAAAGTAAGAAAATAGTACGGAACATGCAAGCGCAGTGGGATAATAACAAATGGTCTAATGTACATGTCATTGGAATCCTAGGAGGAGAAGAGAGACAAAAGCTCCTACTTCCCTGCCCCTCTCTAATCAGTATTCTTTCAAGAGTTCTTTGGTGAAGCCATCTATCTGAAACTAAAATGAACCAAACTCATATTTACTGGTGGTTGGAGAAAACCACGGCCAAAACCACTGTGGCAGGTCTAAATCTTGGGAGTTTTAAAGAAGGAATGTGCCAGAGGCCTTTCCCAAGAACGGAGTTTTGTTTTGCAGAGGCATTCAATGTGTCTAGTGCTTGCTGGCCACAGCAGTTAATACCACGGAGCCTTCTGGGAGGGACCGTTGTGTTGAAGGAGGCTCCTGCCTGAGGGACAGCATTAGGCAGTGGGCTCTGTAGAGTGAGAACCAGGTGGACGCCTTCTGTGCCCAGCTCAGAGTCCTGCACCACGTCAGGACTGCCCAGGCCAAGGGCTACTGACGCAAATTCCACTCATTCCGCTCTGTGGCGGGGGGCCTTGCACCTCTCCTGGAAGGGCTCTTGGAGAAGGAATTGGAGTTACGTGCAAGTGACCTAAATGGGAAGCTTTTCTAGATGAGATTGGATTAAATTCCATGTGATTTCTCTTTCCCTTTAATTCAGGTTGGGAGTCATTTCTTTCTGGTGGATCACAGCTGCCCAGATGTTGCAACTGATTTTTATGTTTCTGTAGAGAAGTATTTTTCTTTCATCTTCAGGATTTTTTTTTTTTTTTTACAACCAAAAGAAAACATTGGAACTCTGTGTTTCCTCTTGATTGTGACTTCCCAGTATTGACAGTTAAGTCCCTAGTGTCACAGGTCCCAGCCCACCAATACTATATCAAACACTGTTATGCACATAATGCAGCACTGTGATCTAATTTAAATAATACTTTTTATTATTTATACTACTATATACAATATGCATCAACACTTCTGCTATATAACCTAAGTGATAACCCTCTTTTAGTTACCTGCCAAACTCTGGACTTGGTTTATATTGCAGTTAACGGAGTACAAAGTTGTAATGGTGTCTTTTTTTCCTTTGTAATGGAATGTGTAAATCAAAGTATATACATTCTGTGGTGTTCTTGTTTCTGAAGTTTCATGAGGATTTACACATGGCATTCAGTGTTCTGTACAGATCTGCCTACCTTTGTGAATTCATCTGTTAACCCCTCTTCCTTTGAGAGAGCACCAGTGATGGTGACTAACTCCTTGTGTTTTCTCTCTCTCCTACTGGTTAATCTTGAATTAAGCACAGACTCGTCAGCTCAGTTGCTTTATCATGAATAATGTGTGTGATCTTGCAGTTCTTCCACAGTTCAGCAAACAAGTGCTAGCTTCACTGAACAAAAATTAAGGGAGGAAAACACAGTTTTTAAAATGATCCATCTTTTAACAGCCAAAACCGATGTGTCTATGGTGCAGCATCTTGCTGTTGTACTTCTGAAATCAGACCTGTGTGAATGATCATTTCTGACTTAACCGTGAGATGCTCATGTGTACCCTTCCTGTTGTTTTGTTAGCATTGAAATCAAGACTATTTAGTTGGAATATATACAACAGTGTTTTTCCACTGTATTTCATTTGAAAAAGTTGAGAACTGCTTTCTCTACCTTTTGCAAAATAATTGATATTCCATAGTGGATTTTCGAAGACTTTGATATGGTGAACCTATTAAACATAGAAATTGTATTCATCCTTTCATGACTGTGGCCTGAGTTCCCCAGCCCCTCTCCTCCTTTTTTTAGATGAGATTTAGCACACTCTCAGTTATTTAAGCATGCAACATTTCTTGAGTATGTATATTGAGGCCATCTGCGCTCATAGCTGATTCAGTAACCAGTTTCATGCTGTGTCATTCACACTCAGTACTTAATACTGCCATGGTGAAAATGTGGAGGAAAAATGTATCCATGTGTGTCTGGGAAGCATATACACTTGTACGTTTTTTAATACTCTGATTCTGTAACATTTCTGAGTTTTGTTTTGTTTTACAGAAAAAAAGAGTGATAAAGCAATCAGAAGACCAAGAGGTTTACTACTGATGCTTAGGGTTGTCTGACCTTGGCTGGCCAATAGACCTACATGGCCAAATTAACACAAGAGTAATAATTTTTCAAAAGCCAATTTTTTTTCTGTATTTCTGTATGAAGCTGCCAATATCATGAATAGAAAGAGAGAACCATAAAGGAGAAAGAACGTGATGTTCTGTTATGTTTGTGTGAACCTAAAGAAACAATGTGGAGGCAGGCACAATCAGCCAAACTCTAGGGACTTGATGGTGTTGCTTGGAAGGCATCCATACCTGCATTTTACATTCTTCATATGTAATCATATTGCCAAAGACAAAGTATTTCATCATTTATTGTAAATAACACTTTTCCCCAGACCTACCATAAAGTTTCTGTGATGTATTGTCTTCCAGTTGCAATAAAAATTACTGAGTTGCATCAATTGAAAAAAAAAGAACAGAGAAAATATTTTTTGAAAATGGCTGATAATTTTCCAAAATAACTACCAAATACTACAAATTGAAGAATTTCAGAAAACATCAAGCAGGATAAATGCAATACAAACAAAACAAAAACATATTACACACACGCACACAAACACACACACCCATAGGCATATTATATTCACACTACTAAAAACTACAAGCAAGGAGAACATTTTGCAGTCAGCCAGGGATAGGGGCACATTGTTTACAGAGGAAGAAGCATAAGAATCATAGCAGACTTCTCTTTAGAAACCACAAAAACAAGAATACATCTTTTAAGTGTTAAAATAAAAATATTATCAACTTAGTATTCCATTCCCAGTGAAAATGTTCTTCAAAAGTCTTCCAATGTGACCCAACTGACCTTTAAAAACCAACCTTCCAACAACAGAATACACATTCTTCACAAGTACATATAAAACATTCACAAAAATACATCATATTCTGGGCTGTAAAATAAACCTTGAAAAATTTAAAAGAATAGAAATTATACAAAGTATGTTACCAGGAAATAACATAATTAATCTAAAATCGATAGCATGGAGATTTTAAAAACCCACATATTTTGAAATTAAGCAGAACATATACGTGAAAGAGAAAGTCTCCAGGAAAATTGACGAATATTTTCAACAAAACAAAAAGTAAAATAAAATATATCAAAATTTGTGATATGTGGCTAAAGTGTAGTGCTGAAATAAAAATATATAGCATTAATGCATGTATTACAAAAGAAGAATAAGCTAAAATTAATAACCTAAACTTCCACCTTAGGAAAATATATTAAGAAGAGCAGTTTAAGTCTAAAGCAAGTAGAAGAAAGGAAACAATTTAAAAATTAAACAAAAGTCAAAAAATTAAAAATAATACAACGTTAAATTTTTTAAAAAGATGGTTCTTTGAAGATATGCAAATGCCAATAAGCATATGAAAAAATGTTCACCATTACTAATCATCAGGTAACACAAATCAAAACTGCAATGAGATATCAACTCACCTCAGTTAAGATGGCTTTTATCAACAAGACAAAATTAATGGATGCTGGGAAGGATGTAGAGAAAAGGGAGCACTCATACACTGTTGGTGGGAATGTAAATTAGTAAAGTCACTATGGAAAACAGTATGTAGGTTTCTTGACAAACTAACAATAGGACTACCATATGGTCCAACAACCCACTGCTGAGTATATATTTTTTTAAAAAGGAAATCGATATATGGAAGAGTTATCTACACTCCAATTTTTATTACAGCACTACTCACAAGAGCCAAAATATGGACTTAACCTAAATGTCTATCAATGGATGAATAGATAAAGAAAATGCGGTACATATATACACTGGAGTATTATTCAGCATAAAAAGAATGAAATTTTGTCTTTTGTGGCAACATGGTTGGAACTGAAGATCATTATGTTGAGTGAATTAAGCCAGGTACAGAAGAGACAAATATTGCATGTTTTCACTCATATGTCAGAGCAAAAAATAGTGGCTCTCATTGAGGTACAGAGTTGATTGGTGATTATCATAGGTTGGAAAGTGTAAGGAACAGGGGGAATGAAGAGATGTTGGTTAATGGGTACAAAAATACAGGTAGATAGAAAGAATATGGCTAGATGTGGTGGCTCACCCCTGTAATCCCAAAACTTTGAGAGGTCAAAGGGGGAGGATTGCTTGAAGGCAAGAGTTTAAAACCAGCCTGGGCAACACAGTGAGATCCCATCTCGACTAAGAAAAATAATAATAATAAAAAAGAGAAAAAATAAGATCTAGTGTTTGATAGTATAGTAGAGTGACTATAGTTAATAGTAATATATTGTATAGTTCAAAATACCTAAGAGAGAAGAATAAAAATTTTCCCAACATAAAGAAAATATGCTTTTGAGATTATGAGTATCCCTATTACCTAGCAGCTTAACTCTTTATCTCTCTCTCTCTGGCCCACTACATTTGCTGTTTCTTCCCCTTTATTTTTCAGATTTCCTGTCTTACTTTTTCTCTTTCTCCCTTTCCCAGTTTCTCTTTTCTTTCTTCTTACAAAAAACTTTTGAGCTTCGCTCAGTAACTCTTTAATCAACTTTTTATTCCAGCCATAAATCTTTTGTAACTTTTTGGTGATATCTGTCTACCTTTTGGTCATAAAGTTGACCTTTAGAAGACCCAGTCCTACTGGGTCTTCCAGATGTAATATACAGTATTTTCTCATCAGATCTTTAAGCCTCTGCAAGAATGCAAAGGGAGTTTCCTCCTTTTCTTGTTGAATTTCAAATGCCTTTGATAAATTCTGTGTCCTAGAAGTGGATTATTTGATCCCTTTAATTATTAGCTCTCTGAGGTCCTGCATTTGGGCATGACATCTAGGATCGTTATTATCCCATTCAGGATCAACATTTGCAAATTTTTATTCAGCTGACAAAACTCCTGTCTGAGAGGGTGCTGCCTTTCCCAAATGGTCATAGCTGCCCTCCTAATCATTCCCCTTTCTTCTCCGGTAAACAGAATATTCATGATAGATATTTTGGCCTGGGTTTAGAAAGTGGGTCCCAAGAATTGATCCAACAGTTCTGCTAACCCAAGGGGATCTTCTAGGAGTGGCTTCATTTCCCTTTTTAAATTTCTGACTTCAGTACTTGTTAAACTTGCATTAACAAATCCAATTTCGGCCTGTCACATAGGGACTTCCCTGAGGGGGAACATATTAGACATCTGCTCTTTAGAGGGGATAGGGAAGCTTTTAGTATCCTTCTTGCATTGTTCTCATTTCTTAAACTCGGATAAGGGTTTAAAGGAGCAGATGGTCTAGTTTCCTCATGGCCTCCAGCCTCTCTCCTTCTGACTTTTCTATTGTTCCCTGATTTTCCTGTTTCCTATTTTGCCTGAGATATGGGGGGTGGGCAGGCAAGAAAGGAGGTCCCAGGATTTCTCACTAAGTGTTGTTCATTTATTTTTCTTTGAGGGGTAACATGGAAAATAATTCCTTAATCTAGCAAATAGCATAATTTACTTCCTCTTGTGAAGGAGGGGTTCTATCATTAACATACATAATTAAAGCTTGGCATACCCAACCTTCATCTGAGCCAAACTTAGGCCAAAAGACAGAAAGCTGATGAATGGGGTCTTTAGGCCAGATAAAACAGCATTATTTTATCATCTTTTGTTTTTCCTTGTCCCTGGTTCAGGGATTATTCCCCAAAGCCTGTAACATCCTGCCCAATGGACTATCTGGGGGGAAGTTGGAGGGGACCTTCTTGGCTCCCTCCTTCCTTTTTTCCCTAGGCCTAGAATTTTTGCTTCCCATTTTCTGCTGGTCCCTGTTTCTGAGTTTCCCTGTGTACTCAACCCTCCCTAATGGAGGTTTTTGGCACACCCAGCAAATGAACTGCTTGGTCCATCTCTGGCCATTTCCCTTGAGGGAGACTAAAATCATGGATTGGACATCCGCACTCACTTCGTATCTAGGATACATCTCAGACACGCACACACTCGACCTGCAAAAATGCCCAACCACCAAGGCAGTACTTATGGTCCAATTTTTTTACCTTGGTTTGTGCACGAAGTTGCCTGGTTGCCACAGTGCCTGCTTTTCTCCCAGTGTCACTTCCATTGTCTTCTGAATAATGGTCTCGGGTTTGTCTTTGGCTTCTGCAGGGAGCTGGGACATCCAGACAGAGCAGGCCACATGAGTTGAGTGGGATGTGTCTCTCCTCTCAGCCGGAGTCTCACTCCATGGAGGCACAGAGATCTCCATATGGGCCACCAAGTTGTGAAAAACAAACTCACCCATCCAAACTGAAGAATGGACTCAGAGACCCAGAGAACAGTGAAAGTGGGACTTTTAATGATGGTCTTGCAAGACCGGGTTTCTAGAATGCAGCCACACCCAGCAGATATATATATATATATATATATATATATATATATATATATATATATATATATTAAGTATTTCTCCTAATGCTATCCCTCCCCTAGCCCCCCACCCCCCGACAGGCCCTGGTGTGTGATGTTCCCCTCCCTGTGTCCATGTGTTCTCATTGCTCAACTCCCACTTATGAGTGAGAACATGCAATGTTAGGTTTTCTGTTCCTGTGTTAGTTTGCTGAGAATGATGATTTCCAGCTTCATCCATGTCCCTGCAAAGGACATAAACTCATTCTTTTTTGGCTGCATAGTATTTGATGGTGTATATGTCCCACATTTTCTTTATCCAGTCTATCATTGATGGGCATTTGGGTTGGTTCCAAGTTTTTGCTATTGTGAATAGTGCTGCAATAAACATACATGTGTATGAGTCTTTATAGTAGAATTATTTATAATCCTTTGGGTATATACCCAGTAATGGGATTGCTGGGTCAAATGGTATTTCTGGTTCTAGATCCTTGAGGAATCGCCACACTGTCTCCCACAATGGTTGAACTACTTTACTCCCCAACCAACAGTGTAAAAGTGTTCCTATTTTTCTGCATCCTCTCCAGCATCTATTTTTTCTGGACTCTTTAGTGATTGCCATTCTAATAGGCATGAGACGGTATCTTACTGTGATTTTGATTTGCACTTCTCTAATGACCAGTGATGATGAGCTTTTTTTCATGTTTGTTGGCTGCATAAGTGTCTTCTTTTGAGAAGTGTCTTTTTATATCCTTTGCCCACTTTTTGATGGGGTTTTTTTCTTGTAAATTTGTTAAAGTTCCTTGTAGATTCTGGATATTAGCCCTTTGTCAGAGGGATGGATTGCAAAAATTTTCTCCCATGCTGTAAGTTGCCTGTTCACTGTGATGATAGTGTCTTTTGCTATGCAGAAGCTCTTTAGTTTAATTAGATCCCACTTGACAATTTTGGCCTTTGTTACCATTGATTTTGGTGTTTTAGTCATGAAGCCTTTGCCCATGCCTATGTCCTGAATGGTATTGCCTCAGTGTTCTTTTAGGGTTTTTATGGTTTTATGTCTTACATTTAAGTCTTTAATCCATCTTGAGTTAATTTTTGTTTAAGGTGTAAGGAAGGGGTCCAGTTTCAGTTTTCTGCATATAACTAGCCAGTTTTCACAACACCATTTATTAAATAGGGAATCCTTTCTGCATTGCTTGTTTTTGTCAGGTTTGTCAAAGATCAGATGGTTGTAGATGTGTGTCATTATTTCTGAGATCTCTATTCTGTTTAATTGGTCTATATATCTGTTTTTGTACCAGTACCATGCTGTTTTGGTTACTGTAGCCTTGTAGTATAGTGTGAAGTCAGGTAGCATGGTGCCTCCAGCTTTGTTCTTTTTGCTTAGGATTGTCTTGGCTACGTGGGCTCCTTTTTGGTTCCATATGAAATTTAAAGTAGTTTTTTTTCTAATTCTGTGAAGAAAGTCAATGGTAGCTTGATGGGGATAGCACTGAATCTATAAATTACTTTGGGCTCTATGGCCATTTTCACAATATTGATTCTTCCTACCCATGAGCATGGAATGTTCTTCCATTTGTTTGTATCCTCTTTTATTTCCTTGAGCAGTGGTTTGTAGTTCTCCTTGAAGAGGTCCTTCACATCCCTTGTCAGTTGAAATCTTAGGTATTTTGTTCTGTTTGTAGCAATTGTGAATGGGAGTTCACTCATAATTTGGCTCTCTGTTTGTTTATTATTGGTGTATAGGAATGCTTGTGATTTTTGCACATTGATTCTGTATCTTTTTTTTAATTATACTTTAAGTTTTAGGGGACATGTGCACAACATGCAAGTTAGTTACATATGTATACATGTGCCATGTTGGTGTGCTGAACCCAGTAAATCATCATTTAACATCTTGAGGCTTTACTGAAGTTGCTTATAAGCTTAAGGAGATTTTTGGCTGAGACGATGGGGTTTTCTAAATATACAATCATGTCATCTGCAAACAGAGACTATTTGACGTGCTCTCTTCTTATCTGAATACACTTTATTTATTTATCTTGCCCGATTGCCCTGGCCAGAACTTCCAATACTGTGTTGAATAGGAGTGGTTAGAGAGGGCATCTTTGTCTTGACCCAGCAAAGTTTTAGCAAGCAATTTATCCCATAGTGCGTAGGTCCTTCCTCTGGTTTATCATTGGCTGAGTACTATGGTGTCACAATCTTTCCCGGTGTCACCTATTGATTGTTAGGCAGGGGCTTCAAGTACGTTCTTTAGGGTCTTTCTGCTGCATTTTATCACAGCCCACACTGCATTACAACTGTCTCAGGACACTTCAAACATTTGACTTATGGCTCTAGTGGCTACACTTAGCTGGTAAGAAAAGGTACAATTGTCTATGTTGCAAGCTAGCTTATACTAAATTTTTTGGTGGGGTTGGGAAGGGGTAGTTGAGGGGGCCCCAACCAATAGGTGCCTGGCTGCTGGGTGAAAAGGAAGGCAGGAAGGAGGGAGGGTGGTGACTCACTACACTCTGCTTCTTTCTCTCTTTATTTCCATGTAGCCTGCTTAAAATTAAGGCACTTAGAATTGAAAATGAATGATCATATATAGGTTATTTTCCACATATATAGTATTGATTTATTTACTACAATAAACAACACATATTTAGGGTGTACTGATTGATAAGTTTTTGCATATGTAACTACCTGTGAAAACGTTACTACAATCAAGATCATGAACAAATTTATTATCCTCATAGTTTTTTATGCTTCTTTGCAATCTCTTCTTATCTTCTCTTACCACCCCCAGGCAACCATTGATTAACTTTCTGTCTCTATAGATTTGTTGGTATTTAAAAATTATTCATAAAAATGCAACTGAAGAGAAGGTATTCTTTTTTGCCTGGCTTCTTTTACTCAGTATAATCATTTTTTATATTTATCAGTGTTATTGCATTTATCAACTGTTCATTCTTTTTGTTATTAAGTAATATGTCATTGTCTTAGTTCAATTTGTGCTGCTACAAAAAAAACCACTGACTGACTAGTTTATAAAGAAAATAAATAATTATTTTCTCACAGTTTGGGAGGCTGGAAAGGCCAAAGCCAAGGCACTGGAAAGTTCAGTTGTCTGGAGATGACTGTATTATTTAGAGGGAAGGAACATTATGTCCTAATGTGGTGGAGGATAGAAAGACAAGAGAGCCAAATGCCACATGAAACGTCTTTTATAAGGGCCTTAATTCTAGGCACAAAAGAGGATCCCATATAATCTAATCACTTTTTATAGGCCCCACCTCTTAATATCATCATATTGGCCATTATGTTTAAATACTAGAATTTTGAAGGGGACACATTCAACCATAACTTCTATTGTAAGAATATACCACAATTTATTTATTTATCTCTTGATGGACATATTGGATGTTTAAAGTTTGGAGCTATTACAAATAAAACTGTCATGGCATTTTTGTAAAAGTCTTTATTGGCATGTACTTTTATTTTTATTGGATTAGTATCTAGGGGTGGAAAGGCTAGATCATACTGAAGACGTATATTTAATTTTTAAGAAACTCACACAAAAATTTTCAAAGTGGTTGTCCCATTTTACATTCCCACGAGCAATGCATGAGATTTTCTATTTTTGCAGATCGCAATTAACATTTGATATGGCCAGTTTTACAAATTTTGTACATTCTAATTTGTGTGGGTTCACATCTCCTTGCGGTTTTAATTTGCATTTATTTAATGACAATACCATGCATCTTGTTATTTGCCATGCTTATGGGGATTTTTCCAGTTAGTTATCTGTTCAAATATTTTTTCAATTTCTTATTGTGTTGCAAATATTTTCTCAGTGTTTAACTAATGGTCACAGTGCAATTCAAAAATCAGATGCCCAATTTATTGTTTTTTCTTTTGTGAATTGTGCTTTTGATGTAATATCTAGGGAATATTTGCCCAATTGAAATTAGAATTTTTTAAATATTTTCTGCTAGATTATTTTATGATTTTACAGTATACATTTAGTCTATAATCCATTTTGAGTTGATTTTTATAAATGCCGTGAAGTATGAATTGAAATTTAGATTTTTGTTTATGGATATACAATTGTTCTGACACAATTTTTTGAAAACACATGTCTGTCTCCACTGAATTGCCTTTGCAATTTTGTCAAAAATAAATTGTCTATTTGTATGTATGGGTCTATTTATGCACTATTTTTCTATTTGTTTATCTTTATGCCAATAACACAATGTGTTTATTACTACAGCTTTATAATAATTAATAGAGTGAAAACAGAGCTCCCATACAAAGGGAGGGGACCCAAAGGGGGTAGCCATTGCTGGCTCAAATGCCTGGGTTTATATCCCGATCATTGTCCCTCCCCCTGTGCTCACAGGTGATAGATGATTGGCTATTTCTTTACCTCCTGTTTCAGCCTAATTAGCATTTTAGTGAGCTCTCTTTACTACCTGATTGGTCAAGTGTGAGTTAAGTTGCAAGCCCCGTGTTTAAAGGTGGATGTGGTCACCTTCCCAGGTAGGCTTAGGGATTCTTAGTCGCCCTAGGAAATCCAGCTAGTCCTGTCTCTCAGTGCCCCCCTCAACAGGAAAATCCAAGTGCTGTTGGGGAGGTTGGCCGACGACTGCTCTAACGGCTTCCTGCTGAACTGGGGCATAGTAGGGGTCATGCAGTTGAGATTTCCTCAGGAGGGGTGCCTTCGATGTTATCAACATTGGAGCATGGGCTAGCAGGCTGGACCATGGGTCTGCGGTAGATCTTAGTCATGGACTGCATATGGGGCTCCATTTGAAGAATGATTTGTAGTTTTACAGCTTCGATTCTGGAAGAGACAAATTTAACAAGGAGGTTAAAGATACAGTGATTGAAATCTGCAGTGCAGGGGATTATTTCTTTGGCACACTTCACAGGCCCTGACTATCTGCTTGATAGTTTTGAAAAGGCCTGGTCCAGTAAATAATAATTTGGTCATCGGAAGGGTGCTATCAATGCCTAAGTGAAAGGTTTGGTGAAGGGTTTTAAGTACTTTCCTTTGGTTAGCTGCAGGCAAAAGTATTTTTTCTTCTTCGGTGGCTAGCCATCCTGAGGGGAGGAAATTATGTCCTCGTGAGGTTCCCTATTCTATTTCTCCCCCTGAGTACTGGGGCTTGGTTTCCTGGATGTGATTACCCCATACTAGGGGTCCTTCTACAAGCATTTCTAATGGAGGGTCCTGCCTTGCAGCTCTTTTGTCTTCAATATCCACTTGGCAGTTCCCTTCTATTTCCCTTTCCTTTTCTTTCTGATGACCCAGCAGTGTAAGACTGCCACCTCTTTAGGTTTCTGTACAGCCAATAATAATCTCCTAATGGCTTCCTGATGTTTGATAGGTGTTCCCTCGGAAGTTAGGAATTCCCTTTCTCTACATATTGCTGTGTGGGCATGGAGGACTAGGTAAGCATACTTACAGTCTGTATATATATTTACCATTTTTCCTTCTCCTAATTCTAGTGCCCAAGTGAGGGCTATTAGTTCTTCCAGCTGAGTGCTAGTTCCTGGAGTGAGGGGATTACTTTCAAGTATTCCATTATCACTGACCACTGCATACCCCACTTTTTGAAGTCCTTTTTCTACAAAGGAACTTCCATCAGTATAAAAGTTGAGGTCAGGATCAGTCAAGGGAACCTCTAGAAGGTCCCCTCGAGTAGCATAGGTTTGAGCAGTTACTTGTTGAGTCATGTTGTATTTTTTCTTCATTGTCTGGAAGAAATGTGGCTGGGTTAAGAGTTGCAGAAGTGCACAGTTGCAGCACTGGCCCTTCGAGTAATAGAGCCTGATATTTAAGCAAATGGTTGTCTGACAGCCACAAGTCTCCTTTAGAAGTGAGTATGCCGTTCACATCGTGAGATGTCCACACAGTTATATCTCTTCCCTGTATCATTTTAACTGTTTCAGATACTAAGACTGCTACTGCTGCTATTACCCATAAACAATGAGGCCAACCCTTTGTCACTATATCACTTTCCTTACTCAAGTATGCCACGGGTTGCAAGCTGGTCCCTCAGACTTGCGTAAGGACTCCAAGAGCTATTCCTGTTTTTTCTGTGACATATAAAGAAAAGTCTTGCCCCATTGGCAAGCTTAACATTGGGGCTTGGGGTAGGGCCTTCTTTAGGGCCTGGAAAGCCACTTCTGCTTCAGGTTTCCATCTTAATAAATGGGTATTGGCTTTCTGAGTTTTCTTAATTAGTGTATATAATGGTCTGGCTGTTTTGCCGTACCTGGGAATCCATATTCGGCAGAAGCCTGTTATTCCAAGGAACCCTCTTATTTGCTTTAGGGTTTTGGGATGAGGATAAGCCAGTATAGGCTGGATACTTTCCTCACTGAGGGCCCTGTTGGCTTTGGATAATTTTAGCCATAAGTACTTAACCTGCTGTGAGCAGAGCTGAGCCTTTGGTTTGGAAACCTTGTAGCCACAGGTGGCAAGGAGATTTAAGAGTGCTTGGGTGGCTTGATGGCAGAAGGTTTCTGAACAGGCAGCTAAAAGTAAATCATCCATGTACCAAAGGACAAGAGTGTCCAGGTATGAGAACTGGCTCAAGCCTTGGGCTAATGCCTGGCCAAATAGATGGGGGCTATCCCTGAACCCTTGGGGTAAAACAATCCAGGTGAGTTGAGACATTGTGTTCAAAGGATCTTGAAAGGCAAACAGGAATTGAGAGTCAGGATGTACAGGGATGCAGAAAAAGGCATCCTTAAGGTCCAGGACTGTAAACCACTCTGCTTCCTCTGGTATTTGGGAAAGCAGAGTATAAGGGTTAGGTACAGCTGGGTATAGAGGACAACGGCCTCATTGATAATCCTGATATCTTGCACTAAACTCCACTGTCCCTTGGGTTTCTGTACTCTTAAAATTGGAGTATTGCAGGGGCCATTACATGGTTTTACTAGGCCTTGGGCTTTTAGGTCCATAACAATCTTTTGGAGTCCTTGTTCGGCCTCAGGTCTAAGTGGGTACTGCCTTTGGTAGGGAAAGGAGGTGGAATCCTTTACTTTAACTTGAACAGGATGGTCATTCTTTGCTCATCCATATTGTCCTTCTGTTGCCCAGACTTCAGGATTAATTCCTTCTTCAAGCAGGGGACAACAAATGGGTGTTCCTTCTCCTATGTTCAGGTGTATAATGGTCCCTGCTTTTGCTAGAATGTCTCTTCCTAACAAGGGAGTGGGGCATTCAGGCATAATTAGAAAAGCATGTGAAAAGAGTAAAGTTCCCCCATCACAACTTAGTGGCTGGGAGAAGTATCTAGTGACTGGCTGTCCTAGGACCCCTCGGATAGTGACAGATCTGGAGGACAGTTTTCCAGGACAGGAGAGTATGACTGAGAAGGCTGCACCAGTGTCAAGTAGAGAGTTAACCTCCTGGCCCTCAATGGTCAAGCATACCCAGGGCTCTGTGAAGGTGATGGCATGGGCTGGCACTTGCCCTACACAACCTCAGTCCTGCTGCTGGATCATCTGGTTAGTGGCTTCTAAGTCAGAGGTCCTTCATCCCCTGGGGCAGTGGGCCTTCCAGTGATTTCCTTGACGTAAGGGACATGGACGAGGGGTGGCTTATTTCTATTCAATCTTTTTTAAAGTGTCCTTGTAGATTGCACTGGAAGCAAGCCCTATTAGGCATTCGATTTGCCCAGCCTTTCCGTGTTCCAGAGCCTCCAAAGTCCACTTGCCTGAAGGCCATGACTAAAGCAGTGGCCTTTTTCTTATCTCATTTGTCCTGTTCCACCTGCTCCTCCTGATCTTTATTATAAAAATCTGAGGTTGCCAAGTTCAATAGGGTTTCTAAGTTTTGCTCCAGGCCTAAGGTGGACTTTTGAAGTTTCTTTCTAATGTCTGCAGCTGACTGAGTGATAAACTTATCCTTTAAGATTACTTGGCCTTCAATAGAGTCTGGTGACAGAGAGGTGTGCTTTCTCATTGCCTCCCTTAGTCTCTCCAGAAAGGCAGTGGGATTTTCTTCCTTTCCCTGTGTTATAGTGGACATCATTGAATAATTCATAGGCTTCTTCCTAGTTTTCCTTAGTCCTTCTAGCATGCAAGTTAGTTAATGTCTGCAGCACCAACCTCCATGTTCTGATTCTGTGTCCCAATGAGGGTCTACATTGAGAACTGCCTGCTGGCCTGTGGAGAATTGTTCTTTCCTCTGTTGTCATCCTATCAATTGATCTGACTGAGATACCAGAGATTGCCAAACTCTCGAGCTGCAGTTATGGCAGCACTTCTTTCATTTGGGGTTAGTGTCTGATCTAGCAGTCACATTATATCTCTCCATGTCAGATCAAAGGATTGTCCTAACCCTTGTAAAACATCAATATAGCCATCAGGGTTATCTGAGAATTTACCTAAGTCTATTTTAATTTGCTTCAGGTCTCAGAGAGAAAAAGGTACACACACCCTGGCTGGGCCGAATTCTCCAGAATACATCTTAGGGGTGTTTTTGCCTTGGGGGGAACGTTTCTCATCTGAAAAAAGAACATAGGGATGCCAGCACCCCTAGTCATTTTCCAATGAGCATTATTCCTAGAGTGTCCTCTATGGTCCTAATGCTTATTCCTTTCCAGGGTGCGTAACCACCCATGGACATCTGCTTATCAGATTAGTTATGCTTACCAATGTAGCAGTCCTGCACCTCTTTTCCCACCTTTTTTGACCACAAAGAAAGGGGTCTGGGCTGCTGGATTCTAGTGGTCCTTTACCAGCATGCCCGACATTGCCTTTGGGCTCGGGGTGAGTTCTAGAGCTGGGCTGGGTTCCTAAGTATTTCATAATAACCCAGTTGCCCCATCAAGATGCATTCCTACAAACAACAGTTCTTATGCAAATTCATTTCAGAGAGGGTGTGGGTAATATTTTGAGTCAGGATTGAGATAGAGTTTTTTGATTCTGTAAGTATTTTAAGGCTTGGCTGAGTGTGAACAGCTCACACATTTGAACAGACCAATTATTAGGCAATTTGCTTAACTCTGCTTCTACAAGAGTTTCCCTCAATTATTGAATACCCATTGTATTTATTCTCAATCACCTGGGAGGAACCATCTATTGTCCTGTCCTGAAGGGAGTTCCTCCTAGGTCTGGTCGGACCTTTGTATGGTAATTAAGATTTAAATTCCCTGTTAGGAAATCTGCCGGGTTAAGGGAATTTTCAGTGGTTAATGTTAAATTATCTTTTTCAAACAGAATAGCCCCATACTTTAAGATTTTTGAGTTAGTAAGCTACACTTTTTGCTTTTTTGACCCTGACTAAAACAGGGGGCCTCATGACCCTGGCCAGTGCCATATCCTGCTGTGGCTGAGCTGGTATCCAAGATGCAAGTCAAAGTCCTCCCCACTCTGTCCTTTCCTCTCCTCTAGCAGAATAAATGGGTCTCTTTTGGAGCTGTGCAGCCTGGGGTTAAAGGAAGGGTGATGCCAGCACCCTCTTGGCTGCCCCAGCTGTGTCTCAGCATGTCATATGCCCTACCAATCCACTGTCTCTGGATCTAGCTTAGCCCTAGGATTCAACTAAAATTTGCAGTCCTTATGGCCTAGACTTCCTTTTGAGTTCACTTAGAGACAGAGTACTTTGGTCCTCTATGAGGAGGTTTATAGGCACTTGAGTTTAGACTGCTTGGGTAGGTGATTTACCTCTGTTTAGGGCTGGTTTAAATGCTCCCTCTGTGCAGGGGCATTAGCTGAGTTTAGTCTGGTTCTTTTTTATGCTCTAACAGAATGAGGCTGAGTTTAATGCCTCACAATTGCTGTCTTCTCTGTCCCTCAGCACTCAGAGAAGCACTCTGCACCAGGCCACCACTGCCAGGGGTTCAGGAGGAGTGGCATCAGCAGTTCACGACTTTTTTTCTATCTCTTTAGTGCTTCTTTCAGTGATATGATGTTAAAACCAACTACTATGAGTGCTTACCTGATTTGGGATTCTTATAATCACTTAATTTTTAGTAGAAAATTAAGTAGTAATTTTGTAGAAAGTTGTTAACTTGATGTCCTTGTGGGCGGGCTATGATTGATGGAGATTTCTATTCTCCTATCTTGTTCCACTTCTGCCCTTAAATATTGGTATCTCTCTCTAGGTTTGGAAAGTAGTGTGTTATTATCCCATTGAATAAATATTATGCCCTTTTCCCTCTCTCTACCTTCTCCTTAAGGCCAATAACTCTTAGATTTGCTTTTTTGAAACTATTTTCTAGATGTTGTAGACATGCTACTTTTTTATCATTTATTCTTTTGTCTTCTCTGTGCATTTTCAAATATCTTGTCTTCGAGCTCACTAATTTTTTTCTGCTTGATCTAATCTATTCTGCTATTAAGAGTCTGTAACTCATTCTTCAGCATGTGAATTACATTTTATATTTTTTAAAATTTATTTATTATTATTATACTTTAGCTTTTAGGGTACATGTGCAGAATGTGCAGGTTAGTTACATATGTATACATGTGCCATGCTGGTGCGCTGCACCCACTAATTCCTCATTTAGCATTAGGTATATCTCCCAATGCTATCCCTCCCCCCTCCACCCAACCCACAACAGTCGCCAGAGTGTGATGTTCCCCTTCCTGTGTCCATGTGTTATTGTTCAATTCCCACCTCTGGGTGAGAATATGTGGTGTTTGGTTTTTGGTTCTTGTGATAGTTTACTGAGAATGATGATTTCCAATTTCATCCACGTCCCTACAAAGGACATGAACTCATCATTTTTTATGGCTGCATAGTATTCCATGGTGTATATGTGCCATATTTTCTTAATCCAGTATATCATTGTTGGACATTTGGGTTGGTTTCAAGTCTGTTATTGTGAATAATGCCACAATAAACGTACGTGTGCATGTGTCTTTATAGCAGCATGATTTATAGTCCTTTGGGTATATACCCAGTAATGGGATGGCTGGGTCAAATGGTATTTCTAATTCTAGATCCCTGAGGAATCACCACACTGACTTCCACAATGGTTGAACTAGTTTACAGTCCCACCAACAGTGTCAAAGTGTTCCTATTTCTCCACATCCTCTCCAGCACCTGTTGTTTCCTGACTTTTTAATGATTGCCATTCTAACTGGTGTGAGATGGTATCTCATTGTGGTTCTGATTTGCATTTCTCTGATGGCCAGTGATGGTGAGCATTTTCTTCATGTGTTTTCTGGCTGCATAAATGTCTTCTTTTGAGAAGTCTCTGTTCATGTCCTTCGCCCACATTTTGATGGGGTTGTTTGTTTTTTTCTTGTAAATTTGTTGGAGTTCATTGTAGATTCTGAATATTAGCCCTTTGTCAGATGAGTAGGTTGTGAAAATTTTCTCCCATATTGTAGGTTGCCTGTTCACTCTGATGGTAGTTTCTTTTGCTGTGCAGAAGCTCTTTAGTTTAATTAGATCCCATTTGTCAATTTTGGCTTGTGTTGCCATTGCTTTTGGTGTTTTAGACATGAAGTCCTTGCCCATGCCTATGTGCTGAATGGTAATGCCTAGGTTTTCTTCTAGGGTTTTTATGGTTTTAGGTCTAATGTTTAAGTCTTTAATCCATCTTGAATTGATTTCTGTATAAGGTATAAGGAAGGGATCCAGTTTCAGCTTTCTCCATATGGCTAGCCAGTTTTCCCAGCACCATTTATTAAATAGGGAATCCTTTGCCCATTTCTTCTTTTTCTCAGGTTTGTCAAAGATCAGATAGTTGTAGATATGCGGCATTATTTCTGAAGGCTCTGTTCTGTTCCATTGATCTATATCTCTGTTTTGGTACCAGTACCATGCTGTTTTGGTTACTGTAGCCTTCTGGTATAGTTTGAAGTCAGGTAGCGTGATGCCTCCAGCTTTGTTCTTTTGGCTTAAGATTGACTTGGTGATGCGGGCTCTTTTTTGGTTCCATATGAACTTTAAAGTCGTTTTTTCCAATTCTGTGAAGAAAGTCATTGGTAGCTTGATGGGGATGGCATTGAATCTGTAAATTACCTTGGGCAGCATGGCCATTTTCACGATATTGATTCTTCCTACCCATAAGCATGGAATGTTCTTCCATTTGTTTGTATCCTCTTTCATTTCCTTGAGCAGTGGTTTGTAGTTCTCCTTGAAGAGGTCCTTCACGTCCCTTGTAAGTTGGATTCCTAGGTATTTTATTCTCTTTGAAGCAATTGTGAATGGGAGTTCACTCTTGATTTGGCTCTCTGTTTGTCTGTTATTGGTGTATAAGAATGCTTGTGATTTTTGTACACTGATTTTGTATCCTGAGACTCTGCTGAAGTTGCTTATCATCTTAAGGAGATTTTGGGCTGAGACGATAGGGTTTTCTAGATATACAATCATGTCGTCTGCAAACAGGGACAATTTGATTTCCTCTTTTCCTAATTGAATACCCATTATTTCCTTCTCCTGCCTAATTACCCTGGCCAGAACTTCCAACACTGTGTTGAATAGGAGTGGTGAGAGAGGGCATCCCTGTCTTGTGCCAGTTTTCAAAGGGAATGCTTCCAGTTTTTGCCCATTCAGTGTGATATTTGCTGTGGGTTTGTAATAGATAGCTCTTATTATTTTGAGATACGTCCCATCAGTATCTAATTTATTGAGAGTTTTTAGCATGAAGCGTTGTTGAATTTTGTCAAAGGCCTTTTCTGCATCTAATGAGATAATCATGTGGTTTTTGTCTTTGGTTCTGTTTATATGCTGGATTACATTTATTGATTTGTGAATATTGAACCAGCCTTGAATCCCAGGGATGAAGCCCACTTGATCATGGTGGATAAGCTTTTTGATGTGCTGCTGGATATGGTTTGCCAGTATTTTATTGAGGATTTTTGCATCAATGTTCATCAAGGATATTGGTCTAAAATTCTCTTTTTTGATTATGTCTCTGCCAGGCTTTGGTATCAGGAAGATGCTGGCCTCATAAAATGAGTTAGGGAGGATTCCCTCTTTTTCTATTGATTGGAATAGTTTCAGAAGCAATGGTACCAGTTCCTCCTTGTACCTCTGGTAGAATTCGGCTGTGAATCCATCTGGTCCTGGACTCTGTTTGGTTGGTAAGCTATTGATTATTGCCAAAATTTCAGCTCCTGTTATTGGTCTATTCAGGGGTTCAACTTCTTCCTGGTTTAGTCATGGGAGAGTGTATGTGTCAAGGAATTTATCCATTTCTTCCAGATTCTCTAGTTTGTTTGTGTAGAGGTGTTTATAGTATCCTCTGATGGTAGTATGTATTTCTGTGGGATCGGTGGTAATATCCCCTTTGTCATTTTTCATTGTGTCTATTTGATTCTTCTCTCTTTTTTTCTTTATTAGTCTTGCTAGCAGTCTATCAATTTTGTTGATCCTTTCAAAAAACCAGCTCCTGAATTCATTAATTTTTTGGAGGGTTTTTTGTGTCTCTATTTCCTTCAGTTCTGCTCTGATTTTAGTTATTTCTTGCCTTCTGCTAGCTTTTGAATGTGTTTGCTCTTGCTTTTCTAGTTCTTTTAATTGTGATGTTAGAGTGTCAATTTTGGATCTTTCCTGCTTTCTCTTGTGGGCATTTAGCAGTGTAAATATCCCTCTACACTCTGCTTTGAATGCATCCCAGAAATTCTGGTATGTTGTGTCTTGGTTCTCATTGGTTTCAAAGAACATCTTTATTTCTGCCTTCATTTCGTTATGTACCCAATAGTCATTCAGGAGCACTTTGTTCAGTTTCCATGTAGTTCAGCAGTTTTGAGTGACATTCTTAATCCTGATTTCTAGCTTGATTGCACTGTGATCTGAGAGATAGTTTGTTATAATTTCTTTCTTTTACATTTTCTGAGGAGAGCTTTACTTCCAAGTATGTGGTCAATTTTAGAATAGGTGTGGTGTGGTGATGAACAAAATGTATATTCTGTTGATTTTAGGTGGAGAGTTCTGTAGATGTCTATTAGGTCCTCTTGGTGCAGAGCTGAGTTCAATTCCTGGGTATCCTTGTTAACTTTCTGTCTCGTTGATCTGTCTAATGTTGACAGTGGGGTGTTAAAGCCTCCCATTATTAATTTGTGGGAGTCTAAGTCTCTTTGTAGGTCACTCAGGACTTGCTGTATGAATCTGGGTGCTCCTGTATTGGGTGCATATATATTTAGGATAGTTAGCTCTTCTTTTTGAATTGATCCCTTTGCCATTATGTAATGGCCTTCTTTGTCTCTTTTGATCTTTGTTGGTTTAACGTCTATTTTATCAGAGACTAGGATTGCAACCCCTGCCTTTTTTTGCTTTCCATTCACTTGGCAGATCTTCCTCCATCCTTTTATTTTGAGCCTATGTGTGTCTCTGCACGTGAGATGGGTTTCCTGAATACAGCACACTGATGGGTCTTGAGTCTTTATCCAATTTGCCAGTCTGTGTCTTTTAATTGAAGCATTTAGTCCATTTACATTTAAAGTTAATATTGTCATGTGTGAATTTGATCCTGTCATTATGATGTTAGCTGGTTATTTTGCTCGTTCGTTGATGCAGTCTCTTCTTAGTCTCGATGGTCTTTACATTTTGGCATGATTTTGCAGCAGCTGGTACCATTTGTTCCTTTCCATGTTTAGTGCTTCCTTCAGGAACTCTTTTAGGGCAGGCCTGGTGGTGACAAAATCTCTCAGCATTTGCTTGTCTGTAGATTGTTTTATTTCTCCTTCACTTATGAAGCTTAGTTTGGCTGGATATGAAATTCTGGGTTGAAAATTCTTTTCTTTAAGAATGTTGAATATTGGCCCCCACTCTCTTCTGGCTTGTAGAGTTTCTGCCGAGAGATCTGCTGTTAGTCTGATGGGCTTCCCTTTGTGGGTAACCCGACCTTTCTCTCTGGCTGCCCTTAACATTTTTTCCTTCATTTCAACTTTGGTGAATCTGACAATTATGTGTCTTGGAGTTGCTCTTCTCGAGGAGTATCTTTGTGGAGTTCTCTGTATTTCCTGAGTCTGAATGTTGGCCTGCCTTGCTAGATTAGGGAATTTCTCCTGGGTAATGTCCTGCAGAGTGTTTTCCAACTTGATTCCATTCTCCCCGTCACTTTCAGGTACACCAATAAGATGTAGATTTGGTCTTTTCACATAGTCCCATATTTCTTGGAGGCTTTTTTCATTTCTTTTTATTCTTTTTTCCTAAACTTCCCTTCTCGCTTCATTTCATTCATTTCATCTTCCATCGCTGATACCCTTTCTTCCAGTTGATCGCATCAGCTCCTGAGGCTTCTGCATTCTTCACGTAGTTCTCGAGCCTTGGTTTTCAGCTGCGTCAGCTCCTTTAAGCACTTCTCTGTATTGGTTATTCTAGTTATATATTCTTCTAAATTTTTGCAATGTTTTCAACTTCTTTGCCTTTGGTTTGAATATCCTCCCGTAGCTTGGAGTAGTTTGATTGTCTGAAGCCTTCTTCTCTCAACTTGTCAAAGTCATTCTCCGTCCAGCTTTGTTCCATTGCTGGTGAGGAACTGCGTTCCTTTGGAGGATGAGAGGCACTCTGCTTTTTAGAGTTTCCAGTTTTTCTGCTCTGTTTTTTCCCCATCTTTGTGGTTTTATCTACTTTTGGTCTTTGATGATGGTGATGTACAGATGGGTTTTTGGTGTGGATGTCCTTTCTGTTTGTTAGTTTTCCTTCTAACAGACAGGATCCTCAGCTGCAAGTCTGTTGGAGTACCCGGCCATGTGAGGTGTTAGTCTGCCCCTGCAGGGGGGTGCCTCCCAGTTAGGCTGATCGGGGGTCAAGGGTCAGGGACCCACTTGAAGAGGCAGTCTGCCCGTTCTCAGATCTCCAGCTGCATGCTGGGAGAACCACTGCTCTCTTCAAAGCTGTCAGACAGGGACATTTAATTCTGCAGAGGTTACTACTGTCTTTTTGTTTGTCTGTGCCCTGCCCTCAGAGGTGGAGCCTACAGAGGCAGGAAGGCCTCCTTGAGCTGTGATGTGCTCCACCCAGTTCGAGCTTCCTGGCTGCTTTGTTTACCTAAGCAAGCCTTGGCAATGGCGGGCACCCCTCCCCCAGCCTCGCTGCGGCCCTGCAGTTTGATCTCAGATTGCTCTGCTAGCAATCAGTGAGACTCTGTGGGCATAGGACCCTCTGAGCCAGGTGCGGGATATAATCTCCTGGTGCGCCATTTTTTAAGCCCGTCGGAAAAGCGCAGTATTTGAGTGGGAGTGACCCGATTTTCCAGGTGCCGTCTGTCTCCCCTTTCTTTGACTAGGAAAGGGAACTCCCTGACCCCTTGCACTTCCCGAGTGAGGCAATGCCTCGCCCTTCTTCAGCTCATGCATGGTGTGCGCACATACTGACCTGCGCCCACTCTCTCACACTTCCTAGTGAGATGAATCCGGTACCTCAGATGGAAATGCAGAAATCACCCATCTTCTGTGTCGCTCACGCTGGGAGCTCTAGACTGGAGCTGTTCCTATTCGGCCATCTTGGCTCCTCCCTTGTGAATTACATTTTTCAATTCAAGAGTTTCTCCTTCATTCTTTTTAATTATTTCAATCTTTTTTTCTTATATTTATCTAATATCATTCTGAATTTTTTTCTGTGTATTATCTTTTGTTTCATTGAGTTTCTACAAAGCAGCTATTTTGAATTCTCTGCTTGAGAATTTACATACCTCTGTTTCTGGTCACTTATTTACTTCATTTCATGAGATCACATTTTCCTGGATCATCTTGATGCTTGCAGATGTTCACTGGTTGCTGAGCATTGAAGAGTTAATTATTTAATGTAGTCTTCACAGTATGGGCCTATTTGTACCTGGGATTTGCTTTGGAGGGAGGAAGCTTTACACATGTTTGAAGGGACTTGGTTGTTATGATCTAAGTCTTTGGTCACTGCAGCTATGCAGCCATGTCATGTCTGCATTAGTGGGCACCCAAAGCCAAGTAACACTGTGGCTCTTGCAGATTCATAGATGTACTTGATGCCTAGTTTGTTTTGGGTATGATTCAGAAGAATTATCTGGATTCCCATGCTGAGAGTTTCGTTCTGTTCCCCTGCTTTCATCCAAACAAATGGTGTCTCTTTCTCTGTGCTGAGCTGCCTGGAGTTTGGGGAGGTGTAGCCACACACCCCTGTGGCCACCATAACTGGGACTGCACTGGGTCAAACCTGATGCCAGCACTGCACTGCCCTGGGTCTCTCCCAGGGCCCACTGTAACAACAACCTGGCTACTGCCCTTGTTTGTTCAAGGCCCTTGGGCTCTACAGTTAGCAGGTGGCAAAGCCAGCCAAGCTTATCCCCTTTCCTTCAAGGCTGTGAGTTCTTCCTGAACCTAGGCAGGGCTAGAGATTCTGTCCACAAGCCAGGGTCTGGAGTTGGAAATCTTAGGAGTCTACCTGGTGCTGTATTCTACTGTGCCTTAGATGGCATAGAAGCCATAAGACAGTCCATTCCCCTCTTCCCTTCCATTTCTACAAGCAGAGGAATCTCTTGCCATGAACACTACCACCAAAGGTTTGTTGGGAGTAGTGCCAGGCCACCACCAATGTTCACTCAAGGCTGAAGGAGTCTTCAGTCAGGTTGTGGTGAATGCTGCCAGTTTTTGGACTCACCCTTCAGGGAACTGGCCTCCCCTCTTGCCCTGTCCAGAAAGGCCACCAAATAGCCAAGGCCTAGAATCAAGGACCCCAAGCACCCCCTTGGTACTCTACCCAGTCATGCCTTAACTGATACCTGAGCTGCAAGACAAAGTCCTCTTTACTTTTTACTCTGCTTTTCTCAAGCAGAAGACTTACCCTATAGCCTCCAGCTGGGAATTTATTCTGTCCGTCCTGAAGCCAGTATGTCTGAGTAATAACCAGACATGGCGAGTGCTACCTGGCTACCACTGCTAATTATTCAGGGCCCAAGGGCTCTTTAGTCATTAGGTAATAAATTCTGCCAGGAAAGGGCTTCTTTTTTCAAGGCAGTGAGTTTCCTTATGGCCTAAGTTATGTCTAGAAATGTAATCTGGGATCTAGTGCTTGGAATGAGTGCCTCATGCCTCTGTTCTGGTGCCCGATCCTTTTGTGGCTAAGCTGATATATATGTTGCAAGACAAAGTCCTTCGTGATCTTCTCTCTCCTCTTCTCAAGTGGAAGAAAGTCTCTTTAAGAGCTGTGAGCTGTGCTGCCTGGGGTTGGGAGAGTAGTGGCACAAGTACTTCCTTGGATCCCCTGGTTGCCATCTCAGTAGGTCACATGCCCGCCAGTTCCACAGGCTCCAAGCCCAGCACAGCATTAGGACTTCCCTAGGAGCTGCAGTTTTTGTGGCTTGGTCTGTCACTCCAGTTTATTTAGAACCCCAGAGCACATTAGCTTGCAGTGGTGAGGTTTGCTGAAACTCATGTTCCAACCAATGTGATGCATGCTTTCTCTCTGGCTAGGGATGTTCTAAATGTTTCCTCAGTGGGCTTCAGCTGAGTTCTGTCCCATGTTGCTTTCCACTGTGACCTGGCAGAACTGACTTCCCATGCAATGTCCCACATCACTGTACTCTTTCTCTTCCAAGCACAGAGATTCTTCATGCCATGTAGCCACTACTGGAAAGTGAAGGAGAGGTGGTGTCTGCAATTCAAGAATGTCTTTTTTATTCCCTTCGCTACCTCTTTCTAAGCTGTGAACTTAAAACTAGATACTCTGATCATTCACCTGATTTTTGGTTCCTATGAATGTGCTCTTTTTTATGTTGATAATTGTTAACTTGGTGTTTGTGCAGGGAGGATGATGGGTGGGCTCCTATTTGGTCATCATGTACCAACTAGTCTGGACATGTTTTATTATTATTTTACCAAATTCATTAGTTGTTTCTTCCAAAATGTCTAATCTGCATGTATTAGGTTGTTCTTGCATTGCTATAAAGAAATAGATGAGATTAGGTAATTTATAAAGAAAAGAGGTTTAATTGGCTCAAGGTTCAGCATGCTTTATAGCGGACATCTGCTTGGCTTCTGGGGAGGCCTCCAGAAACTTACAATTATTGCAGAAGGTGAAGGGGGAGTAGGCACATCATATGGCAAAAGTAGGAGCAAAACAGAGAAGGGGGAGGCAACACACACTTTTAAATAAGCAGATCTCATGAGAGCTCACTCACTATCTTGAGGACAGTACCAAAGGTATGGTACTAAATCACTTATGTGAAATTCGCTTCCATGATCCAGTCACCTTCCACCAGGCCCCACCTCCAACACTGGAGATTACATTTTGATATGAGATTTCAGCAGAGACAACATCCAAACTATATCACTGAATTAATTGCATCTAGAAAATTTTTATCTCAGGTTTTGTAGTTTATCTCTCGAAGTTCAGTATGGGTCTTTTGGTTTTTTATTCTTAATCTTACATGTCTCTATGTAACATGATCAATATTTTCTCTAATATCAGCATATGAAATATAGTTATAATGATGGTTTTAATATCCTTGTCTGCTAATGTTATGATTTTTGGAGTGAATTGTGATTCATTTATTTTCTCCTTATTTTCCCATGTCTTTGTCTGCCTGTTATTTATAACTTAATGCCACATGTAAATTTTTACATTTTGCATTCTGGATTTTCTTTTTCTTATAAATGTTCTTCAATTTATTCAGCAGTGCAGTTTAAATGCTTGGAAACAGATCTCTTTGTGCTTTTTAAAATCTTTCTTTGGAATTACCACAGCTAGAATTTAGTCTGTGGCTATTTTTTTTCCCACTACTGAAATAAGAAACTTTTTGTTACTCTAACCCATACACTTTGAAATATGAGGTACTCCACTTTGGGTGTTAATAATAGGTAGTTTTGTCTGCCATATGCAATCTCTGAGTATTGCTTCAAGTGGTTCTTTCCCCTCCTTAACTAGATTTCACACATTCACTCACTGATCAGTACACAACTGAAGAGTCAAGGGAAACTCATTGCAAAACTTCAGAGTTCTCCCTATGTAGGAAATCTCTTTATTATGATATTCTGTTCTGTAAATTCTATTTTCCTTGGCCTCTCTAGACCCCCAATCCATTACCTCAACTCATATAGACATCCAGGTTTTGCCTGGAATCTTCTTCCATGTAACTTTGTGAACTAAGTGGAGGCAATTGTAGAGTACATTCAGTTTTTTTCCATCTCCAAGGGATTATTGTCATTTGTTGACCCATATCTAATGTTTGAAAAAAGTTAATTCACATATTCTATTTTCAATTTTTTTTCACATGATAAGGCATATTTAATGCTTCTTACACCATATTTACTGGAGTAAATATTATATACATTACAAAAATTTTTATAAAACCTTTATCAAAATGCAATTCACATACCACACAATTCACCCATGTGCACTATACAATTCAATGTTTTAGTATATTCACAAATTGTGCAACATACACCATAATTGATTTTAGAAAACTTTTATCGTCCTGAAAATAAAGTCTTTATCTCATAGCAGTTACTCATTCTTGCCCCCATAACCACCCAGTCCTAAGTAACCAGTAATCTACTTTCTTTCTTTTTTGATTTGCCTTCTCTTTAATTTTATACAAATGGAATTATACAGTGTGAATTATTTTGTGACTGATTCTATTTAACATAATATTTTCAAGGTTTATTCATGTTCCATGTGTCACTGTGTTAGTTTTTGTTGAGTAATAATATCCCATTATGTGGACATACCATGTATTATTTATCCACTTATCAATTGGCAGGTATTGACTTGTTTCCAGTTTTTAGCTTTTGTGAATGGTGCTACTATGGATATTCATGAACAAGTTTTTCTGTGAGCATATTCTTTATTCCTCTTGAGTATGTAAGTAAGAGTGAAATTGCTAGATTATAGGAAACTTATGCTTCACATTTGAGGAATTGACAAACTGTCTGCCAAGGGGATATACATCATTTTGCATTTCCACCAGCAACGTATGATGGTCCCAATTCTTAATATCTTCACTAGCAATCGTTATTGTCCTGATTTTAAATTATAGCCATTCCAGTGTGTTCAAAGGGGTACATCATTGTAGCTTTGATTTGCAGTTCCCTAATTGGAAATTTCCTAATGCACATCTTTCCACGTGCTTACTTGCAATTTGAATACCTTCTTTGGAAAAAATGTTTATTCAGATTGTCGTCTACTTTTATTGGGTTATTTGTCTTTTTATTATTGAGTCTTAATATTTTTTATACATTCTATATTTAATTCTCTGATTAGATCTATTGTTTGCAAAGTTTTTCTCCTATTCTATGGGTTGTTTTTCACTTTCTTTTCAGGAGAAGGAGAGCTTTCCTTCAATCTGTGGGAACCTTATGGGTTTGAATTAAGGGTAATTTCCCATAAAAAGGGTTTATATTTACTTAGTCTTTCATTTTCTTGATTTTTCTGTGTTTCAAACAATTTTTTCTTGTGATTTTGATTTCATATCTAAGAAACAATTTCCAAATCCAAGATTATAACCATTTATATGTTTGTTTTCTTCTAAAAGTATTTCTTCAAATACTAAAAGCATTATAAGTGCTTACATTTAGGTTTCTGATACATCTTGAGTGAATTTTTGTATATGGTGTACCTTGAATCTATAGATCATTTGGGGAGTATTACCAACTTAACAATAATAAGTCTTCTGATCCATGAACATGGGATGTCTTTTCATTTATTTAGTTCTTAAGTTTTTTTTAAACAAGCTTGCATAGTTCTTAATATAAAAAATATTGCACTTACTTTAAATTTACTATCATGTGATTTTTTTATGTTATACATAGGATGGTTTCCTCAATGTTATTTTAAGATTGCTTATTGCTAGTGTATAAAATATAATTGATTCTTGCATATTGATCTTGTATTCTAATATTTGATGACTTTCTTTTTTCTGGTAGTTTTGTTAGTTTAATCATTGAGATTTGTTAATATATGGGCCCATGTTATATGCAAACAGATATAGTTCTACTTTTTTTCCAATCTGAATGCCTTACAAAAAGTTGAAGAGGAGGTAACACTCTCAAATCACTCTGTAAGGCAATCATTACTATGATCAAAAGGCCAAAGACACTACAAGAAACAAAAAATGCAGACAGTCATCAATGATGACTATTGATGTAAACGTCCTGAACAAAATACTAGCAAGAAAAATTCAACGGTGTATTAAAAGGATTATAAGCTATAACTAAGGAAAATGTATTCCTGAAATGCTAGGATGGGGCAACATAAGAAAATTGATTAATGTAATATATCACATTAATAGAATTAAGGAAAAAGACCACATAATTATCTCAATTGATGTGGAGAAAGTATTTGACAAAATTCAACACCCTTTCATAATTAAAAAAAAAAACCCACTGAACAAACCAGAAATAGAAGAAAACTACTTCAACATAATAAAAGTCATATGGGAAAAGCTCACAACTATCCTCATACTTAATGGTGAAAGACTGAAAGCTTTTCCTTTAAGATCAGGAACAAGACTAGGATGCTTGCAAACATGTGAAAATCACTTTAATTTCAATAAACTAACAATGAGCTATCTGAAAAAGAAATTTAGAAAACAATTCCATTTACAAGAGCAAAAAAATATATAAAATATTTAGGAGTAAACTTAACCAAGGAGGCTGCTATATTCTGAATTTTTGAATCCCCCAAATTCATATGTCAAAACCTAATCACTGATGTGATTAAATTAGGAGTTGGGGGAACATTTTTAGGTAATTAGATCAGGAGGTTTTAGCTCTTATAGATGGGATTAGTGTCCTTATAAAAGAAGCCCCAGAAAGCTGCCTTGTCTCTTCCACCATGTAAGAACACAGGCAGCAGTTATCATCTATGAACCAGAAAAACCTAGCCTCACCAGACACTTACCCTGCTGGTGCCTGGACTTCCCAACCTCCAGAGCTGTAATAAAATTATGTTATGTTGTTTATAAGCCACCAGGTTTATAGTATTTTGTTATAGCATCCCAAACAGGATAAGACAGAGTTGAGCAACTTCTATATTGCAAACTACAAAGCTGTGCTAAAACAAATTGAAGAAGACACCAATAAATACACATTTCATATTCGTAGATTGGAAGACTTAATATTGTTAAGATGTGAAGAATACCCAAAGTAATTTACAGATTCAATGTAATTTCTATCCCAGTGTGAGCAACATTTTTTTCATAAGTAGAAAAATTCATCTTACAATTCATATAGAATCTCAGGATACTTTGAATAGCCAAAAGAATCTTGAAAGAGAAAAAAGTTGGAGATATCACACTTCCTGATTTCAAAACTTACCACAAAGTTACAGAAATCTAAACAATGTAGTTTTGGCATAAAAACAGACATACAGACCAAGGGAGTAGGGTAAGGAACCAAGAATTAAACTCACATATATGTGTGATTTTCCACAAGGATGCAAACACCATTAAATGATGGGTCAGTCTTTTCAACAAATAGTTTTTGGAAAACTAAATATCCATATTCAAAAGAATGAAATTTGAACCTTACCTTTCACTACATACAAATGTTAACTCAAAATTGATCTAGGACTTAAACATAAGAGCTAGAACTGTAAAACTCTTAGCATAAAACATAGGCAGAAAGCTCTATGACATTTGATTTGGCAATGATTTATTGGATATGACACCACAGACAAAAATAAATACATTGGACTACTACATCAAAATTATAAACATCTGTGGAACAAAGGACAAAGTGAACAGAGGAAAAAGACAACCCACAGAGTATGAGAAAGTTGCATGGAAGAGAGAAGAGTGAGACAGGACAGCTGCCTACCAGGGATTGGCATGGAGCCAAGAGAGGCTCCCCACTGTGGGGAAAAGGTGAGTAAGTGAGTCCCCAGTGACCTTTACTTCGGTCATGGACCTTTGCAATCCCAGAAACAGAAGATTCCCCTTCCCGATCCCTTCTCTACAGGGCATACAGACTGACATTGAGAGCTGCCTGAAGTCTGAGTAGAGATGCCCCTCAGACATACATGGAGTCCCAGGGGACTTGGATTCCTGAGCACCATCGCAGCAGTAGCTCCACTAACAAGGGAAGCCAGGTGCTCTTGCATGCCACCAGGATAAAAGCTGCATCCATAGTGCTGAGGGTTGAACAGATTGCAGGCCTCGCCACTGATACACCTTGCCAGACAAAGTCCACAGGCCTAGGGCCCCAAGGCAGCCACCCAACCAACACCTCTGAACTCTCAAGCCAGTGACAGTTCCAGCTTTCCCTGGTATGAAACTCCCAAAGGAAAAGACAGCCCAATATTTTTGTGACTGCCACAGCCCTTGCTCCTACTGATCTCAGGCTCAAGAGACAGAAAAATGCTTAAGAACTATTGCAGGCCTCCAGCACAATGCCACCACACTTTGCAGAAAAGTGGCCAGACTATTTTCCACCCAGGTCCCTGACCCTCCTACTCCTCACTGTGCAGGACCTCTAAACATGGGACCCAAGCACAGCCACCACAGCACTTGAGCTCTTGGACACGTAGCAGCTCTGCATTTCCCTGAAACAGAGAATTCAGAGGTAGAAGGCCTACCATTTTTGGTGCTCTGCAGCCTCCACTCCTACTGCCCTCAGGCTCTGGAAGGAGTGAAGAACTTAAAAACTGTCACAGGTCTCCAGCATAACTGACTTGAGAAAAGTGGCCAGACTGTTTTCAGTGCAGTTCCTTGCCGCTGTTGCTCCTCACTGGACAGTGTCTCTCAACCTGGGCCCTTAGCACAGCTGCACTCTCCCTACTTAAACATTTCAGTTAATGGTGGCTCTGCATTTGTCTGGGAAAGTAATCCCAGAGTAAACCCACAGACCCTCGGCCATAGCAGCTGAAGTGGAACCGTTCTTACTTCCCTTAGGCTGGGGAATAAAAGAATGTGCCTAGTCGCTTCACTGGCACATCCAATACGTCACAGCTGCCATATAGACGGGAGCCCAGTCTCTCTTCCCTGTGAACCTCCACCCCCTACCCTTCAGGAGGCAAGGCCCCAAGCTTGGACCCACAGTGCAGCTGACCAACCCAAGAATGAACATTCCCATTGGCAGCAGCTTTGCATTTCTGGGGTGGAGCTCCCAGAAGCAACTGGAAGTCCCTCTGACATTGCCACTGCAATGCTATTGCCCTTGCTGCATTCAGACTGGGAAAGGAACAAGGACCCTGAGTGCCTTACTTGCACCTCCAATATGCTTCACCTGCCTTATAAAGAAGAGGCCAGTCTGTCTTCCTCTGAACCCACTGATTCCCCTGCTTATCACCAGGAAGGGCCCTCGGGCTTGGGCCCACGATGCAGCTTCGCCACTCTGGGCTGATCATTTTGATTGGCAGCGGCTCTGCATTTATCTGGAGTGGAGAACTAAGAGACAAGTGAAAGACCCTCTGCCCAAAGGCTCCTAGATCTAATAAACAATTTCAGCAAAGTATCAGAATACAAAATCAATGCATAAATAAGGGGCACTTCTTTACACTAATAACATCCAAGCAGAGAGCAAAATAAAGAAACAATCCCATCCTCAAAAGCCACATAAAGAATAAAATACATAGAAATACAGCTAACAATGCAGGTGAAAGATCTCTTTAACAAGAGACTTTCCAAAACACTGGAAAGTGTTTTTTTTTATACTTTAAGTTTTAGGGTACATGTGCACAATGTGCAGGTTTGTTACATATGTATACATGTGCCATGTTGGTGTGCTGCACTCATTAACTCATCATTTACATTAAGTATATCTCCTAATGCTATCCCTCCCCCCTCCCCCCACCCCACAACAGGCCCCGTTGTGTATTGTTCCCCTTCCTGTGTCCAAGTGTTCCCATTGTTCAATTCCCACCTGTGAGTGAGAACATGCAGTGTTTGGTTTTTTGTCCTTGCGATAGTTTTCCGAGAATGATGGTTTCCAGCTTCATCCATGTCCCTACAAAGGACATGAACTCATCATTTTTTTTATTTTATTATTATTATACTTTAAGATTTAGGGTACATGTGCACAATGTGCAGGTTAGTTACATATGTATACATGTGCCATGCTGGTGTGCTGCACCCATTAACTCGTCATTTAGCATTAGGTATATCTCCTAAAGCTAGCCCACCCCCTTCCCCCACCCCACAACAGTCCCCAGAGTGTGATGTTCCCCTTCCTGTGTCCATGTGTTCTCATTGTTCAATAACCACCTATGAGTGAGAAGATGCGGTGTTTGGTTTTTTGTTCTTGCGATAGTTTACAGAGAATGATGATTTCCAATTTCATCCGTGTACCCACAAAAGACATGAGCTCATCATTTTTTATGGCTGCATAGTATTCCATGGTGTATATGTGTCACATTTTCTTAATCTAGTCTATCATTTTTGGACATTTGGGTTGGTTCCAAGTCTTTGCTATTGTGAATAATGCCGCAATAAACATACGTGTGCATGTGTCTTTCTAGTAGGATGATTTATAATCCTTTGGGTATATACCCAGTAATGCGATGGCTGGGTCAAATGGTAATTCTAATTCTAGATCCCTGAGGAATCGCCACACTGACTTCCACAATGGTTGAACTAGTTTACATTCCCACCAACAGTGTAAAAGTGTTCCTATTTCTCCACATCCTCTCCAGGACCTGTTGTTTCCTGACTTTTTAATGATCGCCGTTCTAACTGGTGTGAGATGGTATCTCATTGTGGCTTTGATTTGCATTTCTCTGATGGCCAGTGATGATGAGCATTTTTTCATGGGTCTTTTGGCTGCATAAATGTCTTCTTTTGAGAAGTGTCTGTTCATATCCTTCACCCACTTTTTGATGGGGTTGTTTGTTTCTTTCTGGTAAATTTGTTGGAGCTCATTGTAGATTCTGGATATGAGCCCTTTGTCAGATGAGTAGATTGCAAAAATTTTCTCCCATTCTGTAGGTTGCTTGTTCACTCTGATGGTGCTTTCTTTTGCTGTGCAGAAGCTCTTTAGTTGAATTAGATCCCATTTGTCAATTTTGCCTTTTGTTGCCATTGCTTTTGGTGTTTCAGACATGAAGTTCTTGCCCATGCCTATGTCCTGAATGGTATTGCCTAGGTTTTCTTCTAGGGTTTTTATGGTTTTAGGTCTAACATTTAAGTCTTTAATCCATCTTGAATTAATTTTTGTATAAGGTGTAATGAAGGGATCCAGTTCCAGCTTTCTACATATGGCTAGCCAGTTTTCCCAGCACCATTTATTAAATAGGGAATCCTTTTCCCATTTCTTTTTTTTGTCAGGTTTGTCAAATATCAGATATTTGTAGATATGTGGCATTATTTCTAAGGGCTCTGTTCTGTTCCATTGTTCTATCCACCATGATCAACTGGGCTTCATCTCTGGGATGCAAGGCTGGTTCAACATACGAAAATCAATAAACGTAATCCAGCATGTAAACAGAACCAATGACAAAAATCACATGATTATCTCAATAGATGCAGAAAAGGCCTTTGACAAAATTCAACAAAGCTTCATGCTAAAAATGCTCAATAAATTAGGTATTGATGGGACGTATCTCAAAATAATAACAGCTATCTATGACAAACCCACAGCCAATATCATACTGAATGGACAAAAACTGGAAGCATTCCCTTTCAAAACTGGCACAAGACAGGGATGCCCTCCCTCACCACTCCTATTCAATATAGTGTTGGAAGTTCTGGCCAGGGCAATCGAGCAGGAGAAGGAAATAAGTGGTATTCAATTAGGAAAACAGGAAGTCAAATTGTCCCTGTTTGCAGATGACATGATTGTATATCTAGAAAACCCCATTGTCTTAAGCCAAAATCTCCTTAAGCTGATAAGCAATTTCAGTAAATCTCAGGATACAAAATCAATGTGTAAAAATCACAAGCATTCTCATACACCAATAACAGACAAACAGAGAGCCAAATCATGAGTGAACTCCCATTCACAGTTTCTTCAAAGAGAATAAAATACCTAGGAATCCAATTTACAAGGGACGTGAAGGACCTCTTCAAGGAGAACTACAAACCACAGCTCAATGAAATCAAAGAGGACACAAACAAATGGAAGAACATTCCATGCTCATAGATAGGAAGAATCAATATCGTGAAAATGGCCATACTGTCCAAGGTAATTTATGGATTCAATGCCATCCCCATCAAGCTACCAATGACTTTCTTCTTAGAATTGGAAAAAACTACTGTAAAGTTCATACGGAACCAAAAAAGAGCCCGCATTTCTAAGACAATCCTAAGTAAAAAGAACAAAGCTGGAGGCATCATGCTACCTGACTTCAAACTATGCTACAAGGCTACAGTAACCAAAACAGCATGGTACTGGTACTAAAACAGAGATATAGACCAATGGAACAGAACAGGGCCCTCAGAAATAATGGAAAGTATTTTGAAAATAAATTGCTGATTTCTTCGGAAACACTTGGGTAGAAATCAGTGATGGCACAAACAAAAAGAAAATCATTCCATGCTCATGGATAGGAGGATTTAATACTGTTAAAATGATCACACTGCCCAAAGCAATTTAGATATCCAGTGTTATTCCTATCAAACTACTAAAACTGTTTTTCACAGAATAAGAAAATTCCATTTTAAAATTTTTTTGGAAGAAAAAACAGCCGCATAGCCATAGCAATCCTATACAGAAAGAACAAAGCTGGAAGCATCTCATGACCCAATTTTAAATTATACTACAAGACTACAGCAACCAAAAGCAACATGGTACAGATACAAAAACAGACAAATAGGCGAAGAAAATAGATTACACAACTCAGAAATAAAACTGAACATCTACAACCATCTGATCTTTGACAAAGCTGACAATAAGAAATGGTGAAACTACTCCCTATTCAACAAATACTGCTGGAATAACTGGCTAGCCATATGCAGAAGATTGAAACTGAACCCCGTCTTTTCACCATATACAAATATCAACTCAAGATGGAATAAAGGCATAAATGTAAAACCTAAAACTATAAAAGCCTTAGAGGACAACCTAGTCAATATCATTCTGGACATAGGAACTGGCAGAGATTTTATGACCAAGATACCAAAAGCAATTGCAAAAAAGACAAAAATTGATAAGTGGGACCCAGTTAAATGAAACAGCTTCCACACAGCTAAAGAAACTATCAACAAAGTGAAGCGACAACCTAATAAATGAGAAAAAAATATTTTCAAGCTATTCATCTGACAATCTCATATTCAGAATCTGTATGGAGCTCAAACAAATCAACAAGCAGTAATCAAACAACCCCATTAAAAATGGGCATAGGACATAAGCAGAAAACATGCACACAGTCAACAAGCATATGCAAAAAAATTCAGTATCACTGATCATTAGGGAAATGCAAACCAAATCGACAATGAGATATCATCTCACACCAATCAAAATGGCTATCGTAAAAAAAAAAATACTTTCAAGGTTGTAGAGAAAAGAGGACACTTATACTCTGCTGGTGAGAATGTAAATTAGTTCGGTTACTGTGAAAAGCAGTCTGGAAATTTCTTTTTTTTAAATTTTATTATTATTATACTTTAAGTTTTATGGTACACGTGCACAACGTGCAGGTTTGTTACATATGTATACATGTGCCATGTTGGTGTGCTGCACCCATTAACACGTCTTTTAGCATTAGGCATATCTCCTAATGCTATCCCTCCCCCCTCCCCCTACCCCACAACAGGCCCCGGTGTGTGATGTTCCGCTTCCTGTGTCCATGTGTTCTCATTGTTCAATTCCCACCTATGAGTGAGAACGTGCGGTGTTTGGTTTTCTGTCCTTGCGATAGTTTGCCTTTGTGGCAACACAGTTGGAACTGGAGGCCAGTATTCTAGGCAAATTAACCCAGATCAAAGAAACAAATGCCACATGTTCTCACTTGTAAGTGGGAGCTGAATATTCAGTACACATGGACACAAAAAAGGAAAAAGTAGACACTGAGGCCTACTTGAGGGTGGAGTGTGGGAGGAGTATAAGGACTAAAAAATTTTCTATCAGATATTGTGCTGATTACTTGGGTGACAGAATTATCTGCACACCAAACACCCACAGAATGCAATTTACCCATGTAACAAACCTATAAATGTACCCCTTGAACATAGAACAAAAGTTTGAAAGAAAATAATTACGTGTTATTTATCTGATAATGGATTAATATCAAGAATATGTAACAAACTCCTACAACTCAACAAAAAACAACCTGATTTTAAAATGGGCAAACTGCTTGAATAGACATTTCTTCAAAGAAGATATACAAATGGCTATCAAGCATATGAAAATATGCTGAATTTCATGAATTATTAGAGAAATGCAAATCAAAACCACAATGAGATGCCACCCAGCACCTAATAATATGGCTGCTATGTAAAAACAACAACAAAAGTAAATAACAAGTGTTGGCAAGGATGTGGAGAAATTGGAACACTATGCACTGTTGGTTTAAATGTAAGAAGGTCCAACTGTAATGGGAAAACAGTACGGTGGTTCCTCTGAAAATTAAAAATAGAATCACCATATGACCCAGCAATTCAAGTTATGGGTTTGTATCCATAGGAATGGAGAGCAGAGACTAAAATAAATATTTACACATCCTCATGTTTAATAGCAATATTATTCACAATAGCCAAAAGGTGCAAACGACCAAATAGTCTATCAATGGATGAATGGATGAATAAAATTATATATACACATACAATGGAATATTATTCACCCTTATAAAGAAAGGAAATTCTGAGAAATGCTACAAAGTTTGTGGGCATTATGCTAAGTAAAATAAGCCAGTCACAAAAGGACAAATACTGTATTATTCTACTGATATGAGGAAACTGGCATAAATTCATGGAGACAGAAATTAGAATGCTGGTTATGAAGTGCTGAGGGAAGGGAAGAATTGGAATTATTATTCAATGGGTATAGAGTACTGGTTTTGCCAGATGAATTGTTTAGATGGGTGTTGGTGATGGTTGCACAATATAAATGTACTTAATGCCAATGAACCACACAACTAAAATGGTTAAGATAATAAATTTGTGTTATATGTATTTTACCATGATTAAAGTTTTAAAAAATTAATTGACCATAAATTTATAGTTTACTTTTAGACTCATTTATGTTCTATTGGTATGCAGGCCCTTTTTTAATGCCAATAAAATAAAAGTATTCCCATAGATACAACATGTATGAATCACAAAAATAATTTGCTGAGGGAAAAAAGACAAACAGAAAAGTGGACACACTGTATATTATTATTTATATGATGTTTTAGAAATAACATAACAAATTTGTAGAAACAGAAAGCAGACCAATATTTGCCTGTAAGTTATGAGGGTAAAGATCGTTGGGGAAAAGACACAAAAAAAGTGTTATCAGGAGATGATAGGGTTCTCTATACTGATAGTGGTTTGGGTTATACAGATATATGCAATTGTCAAATATCAACAAATTGTATAGTTAAGATTTGTGCATTTTCCTTTATGTAAATTTTACTTCAAAAGGAAAAGAAACCACAAAGAAATATTGAACTCCAGTTAATCATTGGCTTGCTAAATTACTTAGGGTTGGAATATACTGTTGCCTATGGCTTACTTTAAAATGCATTCCCAAATAATAGAAATTTCTGAATAGGTAATGGATGGACATAGAAACATATACCTGATTAAGTAAAGATAGAAATCTGCTTATACTGCAGTCTCTAGATAATAGTTATGGTGATACTTACTGTACAATTCAGTCGACCTCTCTGGGTGTTTAATCGGTTTTATAATAAAATATTAGCAAAAGTGGAATTATGCTAAGTATACATTTTTACACTACTTAACTCATCTTCAGTATAGCTTGATTATATCTCCTCATTATTTTATGTGCTACTGATATCATTTCAAGGAACATATTATGCCATTTCTGCCTTAGGGTGTGTTTTATAATTTTGTGGTCATTAGCTTGCTAAATTGCATGAGAGTGAAACTTGATTCTCTTGTAAAAAAATGTTGCCTTAGAATTATTTCCTTGAGATAATATCGTCAGGGTCAGAAGATACATAAAGTTTTAGGTGGTGGTACATATTTTCTAGAGCAACTCCCAAATGATGCATATAAATTTGCAGCTGTACCAATAGGATTTGAGAGGGCTAGTTTGCAAGATGGGAGCCAATGCAAAAACATATGATCATCTATTATTCATTTATTTGGGTATGTCTTTTTTGGAATTCTTGGCCTATAAAAACTTGAATAATTACTTTAAATATAATCTTATAAATAAAAAATAATTAAATAAATATCAGAAAATGCAAGTCAAAATGAGATGATAAATGGTAACCATATTTCTTATCACTATTAATAACTTTTTAATATATAATTCTATTCTTTACTCTGAGATTAGGGTGGAGAAAATAATGAACACTGGAGAAACACACACAATGTCTGCCTTAGACACCAACCTGGAAAAAACAGAACATGTAGTTTCAGTTAACCCAGATGAAATGGTAGAAACTGCAAGGTTACGTTAAGAAACAGAAACACATAAAGGCGCACAAACTATAATATGAATTAGTAAGGATAATACTATAGAAGATACGGCAAAAAAAATTAAGAAGATACTATTACAAAGAAACAAATCTGTGGACAGGGAGAATTTTAACTGAATATTCAGTTATTTGATACAGACAAAGAGAAAGTAAAATTGATATATCTAGAAACCAAAATATTGGCTAAATGTTAGATCTGTTCACAACACAGAGAAAATGTACAAAAGAAGTTTTAGATTTACATTTCAAATTGACTGGGGCTCTGGGCCAAGGGCTTCAGGACAATTGTCTGCTTTGGGGGCCGGGATTGGACAGGGTTTGTTACCCAGGCTGTAGTGCAGTGGCACACACATGGCTTACTGCAGCCTCAACCTCCTGCACTCAAGCAATCCTCCAACCTGAGCCACCTATGTAGCTAGGACTACAGGCACACGCCACCACGCCTGGCTAATTTTACAAAATTTTCATAGAAACAGAGTCTCACTATGTTTCCCAGGCTGGCCTCCAACTCCCTGGCTCAAGCAATCCTCCTGCTTCAGCCTCCAAAAGTAGTGGGATTACAGGCATGGGCCACCACACCCAGCCCAGTTGTCTAAAGAAAGGCTGAGGCAGGCTGGGTGCCAAGTAGGTAAACATAAAGTAGAGAAGAGAATGAACTTTTCATCTTGATCCAGTTTATGAAACAGAAGGTCTGGATCTGCTTTCCATGGCTTGTAGGATCCCCATAGCATTGTGCTGATCAGGAATAGTCTCATAGTACTTCCTGAATTTTGATTAAGGGAGTCACAGGTAAGGGATGGAAGCTAGACTTGACACTGGGCTATGCATTTGAAAGCACTCTACAAATTAGGAAATGGAAGCAGCCTAGTCCTAGGATTAGAACCCAGAGTACTTGACTGAGGAATAAAGTTTGAAAGAATCATGTCTTAGGAATTTTAAAGCACTCACTGATCAGTAGATGTAGCCGGACCAGGTTCAAGGATTCAGATGTCAAAAGAAGGATTGAAGGTGGACTTGGATCATTCGACCTTAAGGCAATTTACTTGTCAGGAATTCAGAATCATAAGTATCCTTGGCTAAGGATATTGTCTTGAATATCAGAGTCCATTTTTTAAAAGCTTGATTCTAGCACCATTTATTAAATAGGGAATCATTTCCCCATTTCTTGTTTTTGTCAGGTTTCTCAAAGATCAGATGGTTGTAGATGTGTGGTATTATTGCTGGGGGCTCTATTCTGTTCCATTGGTTCCATCTCTGTTTTGGTACCAGTACCATGCTGTTTTGGTTACTGTGGCTTTGTAGTATAGTTTGAAGTCAGGTAGCGTGATGCCTCCAGCTTTGTTCTTTTGGCTTAGGACTGACTTGGCAATGCGGGCTCTTTTTTGGTTCCATATGAACTTTAAAGTACTTTTTTCCAATTCTGTGAAGAAAGTCATTGGTAGCTTGATGGTGATGGCATTGAATCTATAAATTACCTTGAGCAGTATGGCCATTTTCATGATATTGACTCTTCCTACCCATGAGCATGGAATGTTTTTCCATTTGTTTGTATCCTCTTTTATTTCATTGAGCAGTAGTTTGTAGTTCTCCTTGAAGAGGTCCTTCATGTCCCTTGTAAGTTGGATTCCTAGGTATTTTATTCCCTTTGAAGCAACTGTGAATGGGAGTTCACTCATGATTTGGCTCTCTGTTTGTCTGTTATTGGTGTATAAGAATACTTGTGATTTTTGTACATTGATTTTGTATCCTGAGACTTTGCTGAAGTTGCCTATCAGCTTGAGGAGATTTTGGGCTGAGATGATGGGATTTTCTAGATATACAATCATGTCATCTGCAAACAGGGACAGTTTGACTTCCTCTTTTCCTAATCGAATACCCTTTATTTCCTTCTCCTGCCTGATTGCCCTGGCTAGAACTTCCAACACTATGTTGACTAGGAGTGGTGAGAGAGGACATCCCTTTCTTGTGCCAGTTTTCAAAGGGAATGCTTCCAGTTTTTGCCCATTCAGTATGATATTGGCTGTGGGTTTGTCATAGATAGCTCTTATTATTTTGAGATACGTCCCATCAATACCTAATTTAATGAGCCCACATGAGCATGATGGATAAGCTTTTTGATGTGCTGCTGGATTCGGTTTGCCAGTATTTTATTGAGGATGTTTGCATCGATGTTCATCAGGGATATTGGTCTAAAATTCTCTTTTTTGGTTGTGTCTCTGCCAGGCTTTGGTATCAGGATGATGCTGGCCTCATAAAATGATTTAGGGAGGATTCCCTCTTTTTCTATTGATTGGAATAGTTTCAGAAGGAATGGTACCAGCTCAACCTTGTACCTCTGGTGGAATTCGATTGTGAATCCATCTGGTCCTGGACTTTTTTTGGTTGATAAGCTATTAATTATTGACTCAATTTCAGAGCCTGTTATTGGTCTATTCAGAGATTCAACTTCTTCCTCGTTTAGTCTTGGGAGGGTGAACGTGTTGAGGAATTTATCCACTTCTTCTGGATTTTCTAGTTTATTTGCATAGAGGTATTTATAGTATTTTCTGATGGTAGTTTGTACTTCTGTGGGATTGGTGGTGATATCTCCTTTATCACTTTTTATTGCGTCTACTTGATTCTTCTCTCTTTTCTTCTTTATTAGTCTTGCTAGCAGTCTATCAATTTTCTTGGTCTTTTCAATAAGGCAGCTCCTGTATTCAGTGATTTTTTTGGAAGGTTTTTGTGTCTCTATTTCCTTCACCTCTGCTCTGATCTTAGTTATTTCTTGCCTTCTGCTAGCTTTTGAATGTGTTTGCTCTTCCTTCTGTAGTTCTTTATTTGTGATGTTAGGGCGTCAATTTTAGATCTTTCCTGCTTTCTTTTGTGGGCGTTTAGTGCTATAAATTTCCCTCAACACATTGTTTTGAATGTGTCCCAGAGATTCTGGTATGTTGTGTCCTTCTTCTGGTTGGTTTCAAAGAACATCTTTATTTCTGCCTTCATTTCGTTATGTACCCAGTAGTCATTCAGGAGCAGGTTGTTCAGTTTCCATATAGTTGAGCGGTTTTGAGTGAGTTTCTTAATCCTGAGTTCTAGTTTGATTGCACTGTGGTCTGAGAGACAGTTTGTTATAATTTCTGTTCTTTTACATTTGCTGAGGAGTGCTTTACTTCCAACTATGTGGTCAATTTTGGAATACGTGTGGTGTGCTGCTGAGAAGAATGTATATTCTGTTGATTTGGGGTGCAGAGTTCTGTCGATGTCTATTAGGTCCGCTTGCTGCAAAGCTGAGTTCAATTCCTGGATATCGTTGTTAACTTTCTGTCTCATTGTTCTGTCTAATTTTGACAGTGGGGTGTTAAAGTCTCCCAATATTATTGTGTGGGAGTCTAAGTCTCTTTGTATGTCTCTAAGGACTTGCTTTATGAATCTGGGTACTTCTGTATTGGGTGCATATATATTTAGGATAGTTAGCTCTTCTTGTTGAATTGATCCCTTTACCACTTTGTAATGGCCTTCTTTGTCTCTTCTGATCTTTTTTGGTTTAAAGTCTGTTTTATCAGAGACTAGGATTACAACCCCTGCCTTTTTTTGTTTTCCATTTCCTTGGTAGATCTTCCTCCATCCCTTTATTTTGAGCCTATGTGTGTTTCTGCACATGAGATGCGTTTCCTGAATACAGTACACTGATGGGTCTTGACGCTTTATCCAATTTGCCAGTCTGTGTCTTTTAATTGGAGCACTTAGCCCATTTACATTTAATGTTAATATTGTTATGTGTGAGTTTGATCCTGTCATTATGATGTTAGCTGGTTATTTTGCTCGTTGGTTGATGGAGTTTCTTCCTACCCTCGATGGTCTTTACAATTTGGCATGTTTTTGCAGTGGCTGGTACCGGTTGTTCCTTTCCATGTTTAGCACTTCCTTCAGGAACTTTTTTAGGGCAGGCCTGGTGGTGACAAAATCTCTCAGCATTTCCTTGTCTGTAAAGGATTTTATTTGTCCTTCACTTATGAAGTTTAGTTTGGCTGGATATGAAATTCTGGGTTGAAAATTCCTCTCTTTAAGAAAGTTGAATATTGGCCCCCACTCTCTTCTGGCTTGTAGCGTTACTGCTGAGAGATCAGCTGTTAGTCTGATGGGCTTCCCTTCGTGGGTAACCCGACCTTTATCTCTGGCTTCCCTTAACATTGTTTCCTTCATTTCAACTTAGGTGTATCTGACAATTATGTCTCTTGGAGTTGCTCTTCTCGAGGAGTATCTTTGTGACGTTCTCTGTATTTCCTGAATTTGAATGTTGGCCTGCCTTGCTAGATTGGGGAAGTTCTCCTGGATAATATCCTGCAGAGTGTTTTCCAACTTGGTTCCATTCTCCCTGTCACTTTCAGGTACACCAATCAGATGTAGATTTGATCTTTTCACATAGTCCCATATTTCTTGGAGGCTTTGCTCGTTTCTTTTTATTCTTTTTTCTCTAAACTTCTCTTCTCGCTTCATTTCATTCATTTGATCTTCCATCACTGATACCCTTTCTTCCAGTTGATCGCATTGGCCACTGTGGCTTGTGCATTCACCACGTAGTTCTCGTGCCTTGGTTTTCAGCTCCATCAGGTCCTTTAAGGACTTCTCTGCATTGGTTATTCTAGTTAGCCATTCGTCTAATTTTTTTCAAGGTTTTTAACTTCTTTGCCATGGATTCGGAGTTCCTCTTTTAGCTCGGAGTAGTTTGATCATCTGAAGCCTTCTTCTCTCAACTCATCAAAGTCATCCTCCTTCCTGCTTTGTTCCATAGCTGGTGAGGGGCTGCGTTCCTTTGGAGGAGGAGAGGCACTCTGATTTTTAGAGTGTCCAGTTTTTCTGCTCTGTTTTTTCCCCATCTTTGTGGTTTATCTACCTTTGGTCTTTGATGTTCCTGATGTACAGATGGGGTTTTGGTGTGGATGTACTTTCTGTTTGTTAGTTTTCCTTCTAACTGTCAGGACCCTCAGACCTAAAACCATAAAAACCCTAGAAGAAAACCTAGGCAATACCATTCAGGACATAGGTATGGGCAAGGACTTCATGTCTAAAACACCAAAAGCAATGGCAATAAAAGCCAAAATTGACAAATGAGATATAATTAAACTAAAGAGCTTTTGCACAGCAAAAGAAACTACCATCAGAGTGAACAGGCAACCTACAGAATGGGAGAAAATTTTTGCAATCTACCTATCTGACAAAGGGCTAATATCTAGAATCTACAAAGAACTCAAACAAATTTACAAGAAAAAGACAAACAACCCCATCAAAAAGTGGGCAAAGGATATGAACAGACGCTTCTCAAAAGAAGACATTTATGCAGCAAAAAGACACATGAAAAAATGCTCATCATCACTGGCCATCAGAGAAATGCAAATCAAAACCACTAGCAGTGTATAAGAGTTCATTTTCACCATATCCACACCAATATCTATTATTTAAAAAATTTTTAATTATGGCCATTCTTGCAGGAGTAAAGTGATATCACATTGTGGTTTTGATTTGCATTTCCCTGGTAATTCGTGTTGTTGAGCATTTTTAAATATGTTTGTTGGCCATTTGTATATCTTCTTTTCAGAATTGTCTATTCAGGTCCTTACCCCACATTTTGATGGGATTGTTGCGATTTTTTGTGGATTTGTTTGAGTTCGTTGTAGATTCTGGATATTAGTCCTATGTCAGGTGCGTAGTTCGTGAATATTTTTCTCCCACTGTGTGGGTTGTCTCTTTACCCTGCTGATTATTTCTTTTGCTGTGCAGAAGCTTTTTAGTTTAATTAAGTCCTATCTATTTATCTTTGTTTTTGTGTCATTTGCTTTTGGGGTCTTGGTTATGAAGTCTTTGCTTAAGCCAATATTGAGAAGGGTTTTTCCAATGTTATCTTCTAGAATTTTTATGGTTTCTGGTCTCAGATTTAAGTCCTCAATCCATCTTGAATTGATTTTTGTATAATGTGAGAGATGAGGCTCCAGTTTCATTCTCCTACATGTGGCTTGCCCATTATCTTAGTACCATTTGTTGAATAGGATATATTCAACAAATATATAGATATTATCTATATAAATATATAGATAATAAAGTTCATTAAAAACTTTATGTTTTTTGTTTACTTTGCTGAAGATCAGTTGTCTGTAAGAATTTGGCTTTAAGTCGGAGTTATCTATTGTGTTCCATTCATCTATGTACCTATTTTTATACCAGTACCATGTTGTTTTGGTGACTGTGGCCTCATAGTATAGTTTGAATTCAGGTGACGTGATGCCTCCAGATTTTTTATTTTTAATTTTGCTTTGGCTATGTGGGCCCTTTTTATTGTTCCATATGAAATGAATTGAATTTGTAGATTGTTCTTGTCAGTATGGTCATTTTTACAATATTGGTTCTACCCATCCATGAGCATGGGAGGTATTTCCATTTGTTTGTTTCATCTATGATTTCTTTCAGCAGTGTTTTGTAGTTTTCCTTGTAGAGGTCTTTAAACTTCTTAGTTAGGCAAATTCCTAAGGATTTTATATTTTTTTTGCAGCTATTGTAAAAGGGGTTAAGATTTTAATTTAATTCTCAACCTGGTAGTTGTTGGTGTATAGCAGTGCTACTGATTTGTGTAAATTGATTTTGTATCCTGAAATTTTGCTGAATTTATTTTTCAGGCCTAGGAGTTTTTTGGGTGAATCTGTAGGGTTTTCTATGTATACAGTCACATCACTGGCAAACAGTAACAGTCTGACTTCCTCTTTATGGATAGGGACACCCTTTCTTTCTCTTGTCTGATGGCTCTGGCTAAGAATTCCACTACTATGTTGAATAGAATTGGTGAAAGTGGGCATCCTTGTCTTGTTTCACCTCTCAGGGAGAATGCGTTCAACCATTCTCGATTCAGTATAATTTTGGCTGTGCATTTGTCATAGATGGCTTTTGTTACCTTTAGGTACATCCCTTCTATGCTGATTTTACTGAGGTTTTTAATCATAAAGAGGTGCTGATTCTGTCAAATGCTTTTTCTGCATCTGTCAAGATGATCATGTGATTTTTGTTTTTAATTCTGTTTATGTGGTGAATCACGTTTATTGACTTGCCCATTTTAAACCAACTCTGCCTCCCTGTTATGAAACCCACTTGAAGATGGTGGCTTATTTTTTTTGATATGCTATGGGTTTCGGTGAGGTAGGTTTTTTTTTTTTTTTGAGAATTTTTACATCTATGTTCATCAAGGATATTGGTCTGCAGTCTTCATTCTTTGTCATGTCCTTTTCTGGTTTTGGTATTAGGTTTATACTGGCTTCATAGAATGATTTAGGGAGGATTTTCTCTTTCTCTATCTTTTGGAGTAGTGCCAATAGTATTGGTACCAATTCTTCTTTGAATGTCTAATAGAATTCAGCTGTAAATCCGTCTGATTCTAGACTTTTTTTTGGTAATTTTTTATTACCATTTCAACATCACTGCTTGTTATTGGTCTGCTCCGAGTTTACATTTTCCCTCGTTTAATCTAGGAAGGTAGTATATTTTCAGGAATTTATCCATCTATCGTAGGTTTTCTAGTTTGTGTGCATAAAGCTGTTCTTAGTAGCCTTAACTAATTTTTTGTATTTCTTTGGTATCAGTTGTAATAGCTCCCGTTTCACTTCAAATCGAGCTTATTTGGATCTTCTCTCTTCTTTTCTTGGTTTATCTTGCTAATGGGCGATCAATTTTCTTTACCTTTTTAAAGAGCCAACATTTTGTTTTATTTACTCTTTGGGTTTTTTTGTTTGTGTGTTTCAATTTCATTTAGTTCTGCTCTGATTTTTCTTATTTATTGTCTTCTGCATTGTTCTTGTTTCTTTAGTTCTTTGAAGAGTGACCTTAGATTGTCTACTTGTGCTCTTTTAGACATTTTGATGTTGGGATTTAATGCTATTCACTTTCCTTTTAGCACTGATTTTGCTCTATTACAGAGGTTTTCATAGGTTAGGTTGTGTCACTATTATTGTTCATTTCAAAGAATTTTTAAATTTTCATGTTGATTTCATTGTTGATACAATAATCATTCAGGAGCAGGTTATTTAATTTCCATATATATTCCTGGTTTTCAGGGTTTCTTTTGGAGTTGATTTCCAATTTTATTCCACTGTAGACTGAGAGAGTACTTGATATAGCTTGATTTTCTTAAATTTGAGACTTGTTTGTGGCCTATCATATAATCTAACTTAAAGAATGTTCCCTTTGTTGATGAACAGAATGTGTATTCTGCAGTTTTGGGGTAGAATGTTCTGTGAATATATGTTAAGTTTATTTGTTCTAGGGTATAGCTGAAATCCATTTTTTTTGTTGTTGAATTTCTGTCTTGATTACCTGACTAGTGCTGTCAGTGGGGCATTGAAATCTCCCACTTTATTGTGTTGCCATCTATCTTGTTTCTTATGTCTAGAAGTAAGAGTTTATAAATTTGGAAACTCTAGAGTTAGGTGAGTATATAATTAGGATTGTAATATTTTCCTGTTGGACTAGTCATTTTATCATTATATAACGTCTTGCTTTGCCTTTTCTAACTGTTGTTCCTTTAAAGTCTGTTTTGTCTGATATAAGAGTAACTATTCCTGCCTGCTTTTCTTGTCTATTTGCATGGAATAATTATTTCCACTTCTTTACCTTCAGTTTTATGTGAGTTCTTATGTGTTAGGTTAGTCTCTTGAAGATGACAAATACTTGGTTGATGAATTCTTATCCATTCTGCCATTGTGTATCTTTTAAGTGGAGCATTTAGGCCATTTACATTGAATGTTAGTATTGAGATGTGAAATACTATTCTATAGATTGTGCTAGTTATTGCCATAATACCTTGGGTTTTTTATTGTCTTGTTATTTTATAGGCCCTGTGACATTTATGCTTTAAGGAAGTTCTATTTTGGTGTATTTCCAGGTTTTGTTTCAATATTTACAACTCCTTTTAGCATTTTTTTTAGTGCTGGCTTGTAGGTGGTGAATTCTCTCAGCATTTGTTTGTCTGAAGAAGACTGTATCTTTCCTTCATTTATGAAGCTTAGTTGTTCTGGGTAGAAAATTCTTGGCTAATGATTGTTTTATTTAAGGAGGCTGAAGATGGAACCCCAAGCTCTTCTATCTTGAAGGGTTTCTGCTGATAAATCTGCTGTTAATCTGATAGGCTTTCCTTTTAGGTTACCTGATGCATTTGCCTCACAGGTCTTAAGATTGTTTCCTTCATATTGACTTTAGATAATCTGATGAATATGTGCCTAAGTGATGATCCTTTTGTGATGAATTTCCCAGGTGTTCTTTGAGTTTCTTGTATTTGGATGTCTAGATGCCTAGCAAGGCCAGGACATTTTTCCTTGGTTATTCCCTCAAATATGTTTTTGAAATATTTAGATTTCTCTTCTTCCTCAGGAACACATTTATTCTTAGGTTTGGTTGTTCAAAATAATCCCAAACTTCTTTGATGCTTTGCACATTATTTTGATTCTTTTTTCATTGTCTTTGTTTGATTGGGTTAATTTGAAAGCCTTGTCTTTGAGCTCTTAGTTCTTTCTTCCACTTTTTTGGTTCTATTGCTGAAACTTTTCAGGTTTTTTTTTTTTTGCATTTCTCTAAGTGTATCGTTCATTTCCAGAAGTTGTGATTGTTTTTTACTTATGCTATTTCTGTGCAGATTTTTTTTTGTTTACATCTTGTATTATTTTTTAAATTTCTCTAAGCTGACTTTCACCTTTCTCTGGTGCCTCCTTGAGTTGCTTAATAATCAACCTTCTGAATTTTTTTTGGCGATTTAGAGATTTCTTTTTAATTTTGATCCATTTCTCGTGAGCTAGTGGGCTTTTGGGGGGTGAAGAACCTTGCTATGTTATATACCAGAATTGTTTTTCTGTGTTTTTTTTTTCTCCCACTTGGATAGACTATGTCAGAGGAAAGGTCTAAGTCTCAAGGGCTGCTGTTCAGGTTCTTTGGTCTCACAGGGTGTTCCCTTGATGTGGTGCTCTCCCCCTTGCCCTAGGGATGGGGCTTTCTCACAGCTGGACTGCAGTTATTGTTACTGCTTCTCTGGGTCTAGCCACCCTATAGAGTTATCGGGCTCTGAGCTGGTACTAGGGAGTGTCTGCAAAGAGTCCTGTGATGTGATCCATCTTCAGGTTTCTCAGCTGTGGATACCAACACCTGCTCCAGTGGAGGTAGCAGGGAGTGAAGTCAACTCTGTGAGGGTCCTTTTTTGTTTTTTTTTGGGTGCACTGGTTTTCTTAAATGCTGGTTGTTGTAGCAGTGAAGTTGTCAAGTGGACAGATTCAGGACCTCTGGTTCTCCAGGATATTAGCTGTTGTTTTTTTTTCTTAGAGTGGTATTTTTATTTTATAAAAATAATGTTACTGTAATGTCTTCAGTTGGTTGGCCACCAGCCAGGAGGTGGTTCTTTCAAGAGAGCATCAGCTGTGGTAGTATAGAGGGGATACAAATTTCCCTAAGGTCATCCGCATAAGTATTCGAGTTTCTCAGGCAATGGGCTACCAATTGGCTGTAGAGCTCCCAAGATATTATGTCTTTGTCTTCAGCTACCAGGGTCGGGAAATAAGGACCATCAGGTGAGGGCAGGGTTTGGAGTGTCTGAGCTCGGACTCTCATTGGGCAGGGCTTGATGCAATCACTGTGGGGGATGGGGGTGTGGTTCTCAAGCCAATAGAGTTATGTTGCCAGGGGGATTATGGCTGCCTGTGCTGCATCATACAGATCACCAAGGAAGTGGGGGAAAGCCTGCAGTGACAAACCTCACCCAGCTCCCACGCATCCAGCAAGGCCAGTCTCACTCCCACTGTGCCCTACCAACAGCATCGAGTTCATATCCAGGCAGCCAGCAAGCAGGGCGGAGATCTTGCCCCAAGCTGCAAGCCTCCTTGCAGAGATAGCAAGGAGGGCTTTCAGACTTCACCATTTCCTGCTTGCCATGTCTTCTTTGCTGGTATCTGTACTCCCTTTTCACCCTCTACTTTCAGATTCTGCTCTGGACAATTCACGCTCATTTGAAATTATTACAAAGTTCAGCTGGAAGTTTTCTTCTCTCTGTGGTCCTTCCCCAATTTCACTGGCAGCCCTCCCCAAGTACCCCTGTGAGGTAAAGTCAGAAATGTCTTCCCTGGGGACCCAGAGTTCCTACAGGGCTCTTACCACTGCTTTTTTTACTTTTATATTTCACTTGGCTCTCTAGGTAAGGTTAAATCCTTTTCACAGGATCTGGATTTTCAGGTTCCCCATTGAGGATGTGTGTTCAGAAATGGGCTTTCTTCTCTCACATTTTAAGCACTCAGTTTTTTGGCTGTCTCATTGAGTTTGCAGTGGCAACTCACTTCTTCCAAAGGGTTTGTTAATCCCTTCAGTTTTCCTGGTATGTTCTGTGGTAGTTCTTGGAGCAAAAGTTCATGACGTGAGTCTCCACAGGCTTTTCTGTCTATCAAGTGGGAGCTGCAAGTAAGTCCTGCCCTCTCTCCACCATTTTTTCTATATGTACAGATTCTATTTTAATAGTTTTTAAAATTTCTCTTTGTACAGATTTCTAGTTTTATTCCACTGTGATTCAAGGAGATACTTGATGTAATTTAATTTTCTTTGTGGTCTAAAATATGGTCTATTTTGGAGAATGTCCCACATACAGATAAGAGGGATGTATAGTGTGTAACTGTTGGGTAGAATGTTCTCTAAATATCTATTAATCAATTTGGTTTAGAGTGCCATTTAAGTTTATAGTTTTCTTCTTTATTTTCTATTTTGATCAGCTCCCTGGTGCTGTCAGTGGGATGTTTAAATCCCCCACTATTATTGTATTGTTTTATGAAATACATAGTTTCTTTTTTTATTATCTTTTTAATTTTTTTAACTTTTATTTTAAGTTCAGAGGTACATGTGCAGGTTTGTGGTATATGGAAAATTCATACAACAGGGGATTGTTTTACAGATTATTTTGTCACTCAGGTATTAAGCCTAGTATGCATTAATTATTTTTTCATGATCCCCTCCCTCCTTCCACCCTCTACCCCCCAGTAGTAGACCTCAGTGTGTTTTGTTCCCCTCTATGAGTCCATGTGTTCTCAACGAGACAGAAGGTTAACAAGGATATTGAGGACCTCAACTCAGCTCTGCAACAAGCAGACCTAATAGATATCTACAGAACTCTCCACCCCAAATCAACAGAATATACATTCTTCTCAGCACCTCACCGCACTTATTCCAAAATTGACCACATAGTTGGAAGTAAAGCACTCCTCAGCAAATGTAAAAGAACAGAAAATATAACAAACTGTCTCTCAGACCACAGTGCAATCAAACTAGAACTCAGGATTAAGAAACTCACTCAAAACCACTCAAATACATAGAAACTGAACAACCTGCTCCTGAATGACTACTGGGTACATAACGAAATGAAGGCAGAAATAAAGATGTTCTTTGAAACCAACGAGAACAAGGACACAACATACCAGAATCTCTGGAAAACATTAAAAGCAGTGTGTAGAGGGAAAATTTATAGCACTAAATGCACACAAGAGAAAGCAGGAAAGATCTAAAATTGACACCCTAACATCACAATTAAAAGAACTAGAGAAGCAAGAGCAAGCACATTCAAAAGCTAGCAGAAGGCAAGAAATAACTAAAATCAGAGCAGAACTGAAGGAAATAGAGACATAAAAAACCCTTCAAAAAATCAATGTATCCAGGAGTTTTTTTTTTTAAAAAGATCAACAAAATTGATAGACTGCTAGCAAGACTAATAAAGAAGAAAAGAGAGAAGAATCAAATAGATGCAATAAAAAATGATAAAGGGGATATCACCACCGATCCCACAGAAATACAAACTACCATCAGAGAATACTATAAACACCTCTATGAAAATAAACTAGAAAATCTAGAAGAAATGGATAAATTCCTGGACACATACACCCTTCCAAGACTAAACCAGGAAGAAGTTGAATCTCTGAATAGACCAATAACAGGCCCTGAAATTGAGGCAATATTTAATAGCTTACCAACCAAAAAAAGTCTAGGACCAGACGGATGTCCATCAGAATTCTACCAGAGGTACAAGGAGGAGCTGGTACCATTCCTTCTGAAACTATTCCAATCAATAGAAAAAGAGGGAATCCTCCCTAAATCATTTTATGAGGCCAGCATCATCCTGATACCAAAGCCTGGCAGAGACACAACAAAAAAAGAGAATTTTAGACCAATATCCACGCAAAAGAAACAATTTTAGACCTTGAAGACAGGTTTTTTAATTAACCCAGTTAGACATAAATAAAATACAAAGAACTTTTAAAAATGAACAAAGACTTTAAGAAATACGAGGTTATGTAAAGTGTCCACAGCTACCAGACATAGCTATTCTTGAGTGACAAGAAGAAAAAGTAAAAAGTTTGGGTAACTTATTTGAGACAATAATAGAGGAAAACTTCTGTGGTTTTGCTAGATATTTAGGCACCCAAGTATAAGAAGCTCAAAAACATCCTTGGAAATACATCACAAATAAACTTCAGCCAGGCATATAGTTATGAAACTATCTAAAGTCAATATGAAGGAAAAATTTTTTAAATCAGAACGAGAAAAACATCTAATCATTATAAAGGACATCCCATGAGACTAACAATAGACTTCTCAGCAGAGACCTTACAAGCTACAAGAGATCAGGGCCCTATTTTTATACATCTTAAAAAATAATGTCAGCCAAGAATTTTGTATATTACTAAACTAAGCTTCATTAAAAGAAGAGAAATAAAGTCCTTCCCAGACAAAAAAAAAAAAAAAAAAAAAACCACTAAGGGAATATATCACCACTATACCAGCCCTACAAGAAATGATAAAAGGAGTTCTAAACATGAGAACTAAATGTCAAGACTCACCATCTTAAAAACGTATGAAAATATTAAATTCACTGGTCTTATAAAACAATTACACAATTGAGACTACAAAGCAACTAGGAAACAATTAACATTATAATGGGAACAAAACCTCACACATCAGTATTAACCCTGAAAATAAATGAATGAAAGGCTCCGCTTAAAAGATGAAGATTGGCAGAATAGATTTTAAAAACAGGATCTAACAATATATTTCTTACAAGAAACCCACTTAACTGGTGAAGACATTATAGACTCCAAATAAAGGGGTGGAAAGATATATTTCATATTACTGGAAACCAAAAGCAAGCAGGTGTAGCTATATTTATATCAGAAGCAACACTAATAGTACACACAACCTTGTGGGCACCTGTTATTTTTTGACTTTTTAATAACAACCATTTTGACTAGTGTGAGATGGTATCTTATTGTGGTTTTGATTTGCATTTCTTTAATAATCAGTGGTCTTGCACTTTCTTTCATATGCTGGTTGGCCACATACATATGTTATCTTTTGAAAAGTGTCTGTTCATGTCCTTGACCACTTTTTTATGTTTTGGTTTTTTTTCTTGTACAGTTGTTTAGGTTTCTTTATATATATATATATACATATATATATGTATATTATACTTTAAGTTCTAGGGTACATGTGCACAATGTGCAGGTTTTTTACATATGTATACATGTGCCATGTTGGTGTGCTGCACCCATTAACTCGTCATTTACATTAGGTACATCTCCTAATGCTATCCCTCCCTGCTCCCCTAACCGCACAACAGGCCCCGGTGTGTGATGTTCCCCTTCCTGTGTCCAAGTGTTCTCATTGTTCAATTCCCACCTGTGAGTGAGAACATGTAGTGTTTGGTTTTTTGTCCTTGTGATATTTTGCCGAGAATGATGGTTTCCAGCTTCATCCATGTCCCTACAAAGGACATGAACTCATCATTTTTTATGGCTGCATAGTATTCCATGGTGTATATGTGCCACATTTTCTTAATCCAGTCTATCATTGTTGGACATTTGGGTTGGTTCCAAGTCTTTGTTATTGTGAATAGTGCCACAATAAACATACGTGTGCATGTGTCTTTATAGCAGCATGATTTATAGTCCTTTGGGTATATACCCAGTAATGGGATGGCTGGGTCAAATGGTAATTCTAGTTCTAGATCCCTAAGGAATTTCCACACTGTCTTCCACAATGGTTGAACTAATTTGCAGTCCCACCAACAGTGTCAAAGTGTTCCTATTTCTCCACATCCTCTCCATCACCTGTTGTTTCCTGACTTTTTAATGATTGCCATTCTAACTGGTGTGAATGATATCTCATTGTGGTTTTGATTTGCATTTCTCTGATGGCCAGTGATGATGAGCATTTTTTCATGCGTCTTTTGGCTGCATAAATGTCTTCTTTTGAGAAGTGTCTGTTCATATCTTTCGCCCACTTTTTGATGTGGTTGTTTGTCTTTTTCTTGTAAATTTGTTTGAGTTCATTGTAGATTCTGGATATTAGCCCTTTGTCAGATGGGTAGATTGCAAAAATTTTCTCTCATTCTGTAGGTTTCCTGTTCACTCTGATGGTAGTTTCTTTTGCTGTGCAGAAGCTCTTTAGTTTAATTATATCTCATTTGTCAATTTTGGCTTTTGTTGCCATTGCTTTTGGTGTTTTAGACATGAAGTCCTTGCCCATGCCTATGTCCTGAATGGTATTGCCTAGCTTTTCTTCCAGGGTTTTTATGGTTTTACATCTAACATCTAAGTCTTTAATCCATCTTGAATTGATTTTTATATAAGGTGTAAGGAAGGGATCCAGTTTCAGCTTTCTACATATGGCTAGCCAGTTTTTCCAGCACCATTTGTTAAATAGGGAATCCCTTCCCCATTTCTTATTTTTGTCAGGTTTGTCAAAGTTCAGATAGTTGTAGATGTGTGGTGTTATTTCTGAGGCCTCTGTTCTGTTCCATTGATCTATATCTCTGTATATGTAAACAACATATACATGTTGTTTTGGTTACTGTAGCCTTGTAGTATAGTTTGAAGTCAGGTAGCATGATGCCTCCAGCTTTGTTCTTTTTGCTTAGGATTGACTTGGCAATGTGGGCTCTTTTTGCTTCCATATGAACTTTAAAGTACTTTTTTCCAGTTCTGTGAAGAAAGTAATTGGTATCTTGATGGGGATGGCATTGAATGTATAAATTACCTTGGACAGTGTCGCCATTTTCATGATGTTGATGAGCTGTGCAAGTTAAACTCCCAGCCAATAGATGGCACTTGCAGGTGAAAGCCAGCTGTGGTGGTAACAGTAGAATTTATGCTTCACCTGTGTTAACTAGAAAAAGTACTCATATATTTCAGTCAATGGGTGGAGCCATGGAACTCCCAGAGGTACCTCTCCCAAGTTCTACAACTTAGAAAAGTGGGGGAGGCAAAGCTGGGGAGGCATAAGTCAGACAAGGCCTTGTTCAGGCTGTCCAATGGTGGTTGTGAGAGGAAGTCTATCAGGGTTGAAAGTCAGTTCCCTGGCCCCTTAGGCAATGTTGCAGAAAGGAGTAGAACCACCTTTGCTGCTCAAAGGGGCCCACATGGGAAAGAGAGGATAGCTCAGGCTCCACAGCCCAGCAGGTGTTAGTAAGAGGCACCAAGCTACCACACCCTTGACCCAGTGGTCTACCACTAGAAGCAAGCTGAAACAGCCAGCTGGATTCGAAGCATTCTTTGCTCAGATTGCAAAATTGCCCCAGGCCACAATTCTCCCTTTCCCGAGAAAGAAATCATGGCTCTCAGGTCACAGTTCTAGTGGTCCAGGCCCACAGATAGGGAGTGCTCAATTCCTGCATCTACTGCAGCAGCTCACTGTCTGCTAACCTCCTAGTTCTCATTATGGGAGTTTATCTCCACTGTAAATTAGATCACAAACCTCAGTTGAGGGCCTCCTTCAACTTGTGACCAATATATGTGTTGGCTGTCAGATTTCTGTGAGATTTCCTATGAATTAGGGTCAGAAATGGTTTCCTTCTATTGGTGCAAATGGCTGGGAGTACACACAAAACATCCCTCAATGCCACTGTTTCTTACAGACTCTTCTCTGAAACGTTCTTGTATTGGTTCAAACCCTGACAGCACACCAACAGAGAACATGAGGCAGTGTGGAGCAACACTCTATTTTAATGAGTGCCTGGGTGCAGGTGGGCTAAGGCCTAAAATGTCGTCAGCCCCAAGTGAGGATGGGGCAGGGATTTTATAGTCTCCTGTAAACAGGAAGTGTCCCAGTTTGACATAACTGCTATGTGGTAACCAGATGGCCTCTTTCTCGATCTTCAAGGGTATGTATCTTCTGGCCAGGGTAGGTGTCTTCTGGACAGGGCAGGTGTGTTCCAGCCAGGGTGGATGTCTTCCAGCTGGCTCTCTTCCTGTTTCTGCTATCTTGCTGATGCACACTGCTGGCCCAAGTGGCCTTGTGCCTTGGGACTGGGCCTGAGAAGGGAACAGTTACTCATCCCTTCCAGCTTTCAGGCCCCAGGGAGAATCTTTCATTCCTGTCTATTTGGTTATAGAAAAAAGGAGAAAGGGACAACTTTCTCAGTAACTACTTCAGACGTGATGTAGGGGGTGGAGTGGGCGCCTTGGAAAAAGAAAACCTTAATTTTGGGGGTATTCTTGAAAGACGGGTTGGTATCCATAGTGTCATAGCAGGATCATCGTCTTGATTGTCTGGTGGCTAACTGTAGTTTCAACAAGAGTTTTAATGGCTTTTATTATTAGCGGGATAACACAGAGGAGAAACAGGAGGAGCCCAATGATAAAGATTACTGTCCTTACCAGCACTTTAAATCCTCCTAAATTAGAGAACCACCCTCCTAGAGGGTTTACTAGGTCCCATCCTTTCCAGGTTTGAACTGGTACATGGGCTACTTTTCTGATGTTTGAGATGCCTTGGGTAATTTGGCTAATGAAGGGGGGGGCTGTTATTGGACTGGATGGATGTTGCAAGTCTGAAACGGGGAATTACATGCATGATGAGAGTTTGTGTGATGATATTTACACCTTCTGAAATTGTTGGGAATGCTGCTTCTACCCACCTGGAGAAAGTACAGACAAAGACTAGAAGATAGCGGAGCCATTTATCAGGTGGCATGTGAGTGAAGTCTACTTGCCAATCTTGCCTGGGTATTTGGCCCCAGGCTTGGTGGACAGGAAGAGGCAGTGGCCAGAAGGATCCCTGGGGTGACACTGAGTGGGAGATAGGGCAGGACTGGGTGATCTCTCAAACACAGCTGGAAAGGTGAGGACAAGTGAGAATAGAGCAGAGAAGTTGCAAGAGAGGTTTGTAACTGACATGGAAAGGGTTGTGGAGGCTTTGGAAGATAGAAATTGTTTGAGAGTGAGAAAGAATGAAGCACCCTTCCTTGATATACCATGGTCCTTGCTTCTGAGGAGTAAAGAGGAGAGAACAAGGATAGGGACAGAAACTCAACTTGCACAGGTTGTAGGGCTACTTGTTTGGCTACCTCATCTGCTAAATCATTTCTGGCTGATATAGGATTGTCTGGGGTTTGGTGGCCCCTGCAATGAATGATGGTAACTTTCTGCAGGAGTCTGGCAGCTTGAAGGAGTTTGCTGATGAGAAAGCCATTTATGACAGGAGTGATTTTTGGAGTTAGAAAACCCCATTCTTTCCAGATAGATGAGTGTGAGTGTACTATATGGAATGCATAACAAGAATCCAAATATATGTTAATTTGTTGTCCAGCTGCTAGAGTGGGAGCTCGAGTGAGAGCAATGAGTTCAGCTTTTTGGGAGGTGGTGCCTATGGGGAGTAGATTGGCTTCAAGAGTGTTGGGGGTGGGGGATGGGTGACACTATAGCATAGCCAGCATGTCAGTGCCCTTGGTGTAGGAAGGAACTGCTGTCCACAAACCAAGTAAAGGAAGCATCTGGAAGGGGGTGGTCTGTTATGTTTGGAAAGGATATAAGAAAGGTTTGAACAGTGCCCACGAAGAAGTGTGCAGGGTCTTGAGAGGTAGAAGCTTCAGGTAAGAGCATGGCCGGGTTTAGATGAGCTGGTTAGCATGGTGATATGTGGAGTTTCTATGAATACAGCATATAGTTGGAGAAGCTGTGGGGCAGAGATAAGATGTAGTACACAGTGGTGAGCTAGCATGTCTTCGATGTTATGGGTTGAATAAACTGTTAGGTTGGCATGGAGAGATAGTTTTAGGCTTTCAAGTTTGAGGACAGCAGCTGCTGCCAATACTCAGAGACAGGCAGGCCATCTGAGAACTGTGGCTTCAAGCTATTTAGAGACATAGGCAACAATCTGGAGGGTGGGTCCTTTAGACTGGCTTAGAACACCTATTGCAACTCCACACTGTTCATTGGTATAGAGGAAGAAAGGTTTGGTAAGGTCTGGAAGAGTGAGGATTGGGGCTGAGATGAGAGCCTTTTGGAGTAGATGGAAAGGTTGGATAATAGGCTGTGCAGGGTTTAAAGGCTCATGGAGAGGGTCTTTAGCAGCTTGGTATAACAATTTGGCAAGTAGAGTGAAGGAGGGAACCCAGAGCCTAAAATGACCCTCTAGTCCTAGAAAAGAGAGAATTTCTTGCTTAGTTTGCAGAGGTGGCAGGGACTGGAGGAGGGATATGCAGTCGGTTTTAAGCCCTTGGGTTTGCGGGGTAAGGGCTAGGCCTAGGTATGTAACTGAGGGAGTGCATGTTAGTGCTTTTTTAGGGGAGAATCAATACCGCATTCTGCCAGGAAGTATAAAAGAGAGATAGTACAGGAGTTCCAGTATTTTGAGAGGGATTTGAGAGGGACTACACAGGAGCAGATCATCAACATATTGAATAAGAGTGGATGGTTTTAGGGATAAGGCACAGAAGTCATGAGCAAGGGCCTGTCCAAAAAGGTGGGGGCTGTCTCTGAAACTTTGAGGTACTATGCACCAAGTGAGCTGGTGTGAAAAGTGGGTGTTGGGGTCTTGCCACGTAAAGGCAAAGAGGTCTTGAGAATCAGGATGTAAAGAAATTATGAAAAAGGCATCTTTTAGGTCTAGGACAGAAAAATGGGTAGTATTGTGGGAGTCCTGGAAAGTAAAGTGTATGGGTTAGGAACTACTGGATATACTGGGAGTACAGCTTGGTTAATGAGCCTGAGGTCCTAGACTAAGTGATGTTACATCTGGCTTTTTAAGAGGTAGAATTGGTGTGTTAAAATGGGAGTTTGTTGGGTGGAGTAGGTGACTGGTGAGGAGGTGAGAAATGATAGGCTTTAGGCCTATGAGAGCTGCTTGGGGGATTGGATACTGCTCCTGTGATAGGAAATGGGTGGGGTTTTAAAGGGGATGCAGACAGGGATGTGGTGTTTTGTTACTTAGGGTGTGGAAGTATCTCAAACAGTGGGGTTAACTATGGATGGGGGACAAGGAAAGGTTGCATGTTTTAGGGTGGGAGGTTGAAGGAGTAGAAGAAAGCTAGAAGTACCAGAGGGGTCTGTGTGGATGCATTGGGTACTATGAGGAATGTGGAAATGGAGAGTAGTGTGGAGTTTTGAAAGGATGTCTCTGCCTAGGAGAGGAGTTGGGCATGAGGGCAGGGGTAAGAAAGTAAGTGAAGGAAAAGATGTAAAAGGAGCAGAAGAGTGGAGGTGTGGCTTGGGGTTTGGAGACTTGTCCATCAATTCCCACAACAGAGACTTGGGAGGACTGGGTCCTGAAAAATTAGGTAAAGCAGAGTAGATCACCTCAGTATTGATTAAAAAACATATTGGCCTACCTGCCACCATCAGGGTTACCCTTGGCTTGGATAAAGCGATGGTAGTTGCCGGGGTGTCTGCTCCAGGGCACCATCAATCTTCAGCAGCAAGGCTGATGAGATCCAAGTAGGAGGTTTTCAATAGTGATGGCAACTTTTTGTGGGAATCTGGCAGCTTAAAGAAGTTTGCTGATGAAAGCCATTGAATAAGAATAAGAGGGCCAGCTCAGGAAGGGATGGGGGGAGTTATTGCAGTGGTCGCTCACAGTCTGACTTCCAGTGGGATCTTCCACAGAGGGGGCACAGCCTGGTGGGCTTACCTGGGTTTGGGCATTGTCTGGACCAGTCGCCTTCATTGCCACACTTGAAACAGGCACAAGGTGGAGGTGGATTGCCAGGAGGCTTCCATGTGGAGCTGCAGCCCCATGGGCCTGCAGGGCCTCTGATGGTGGAGGCAAGCATTTGAAACTGCCTGTTTTTGCCTTTTACTTTCCTCATCACGATTGTTAAAGACTTTGAAGGCTAAATTAAGAAAGTCTCATTGTGGGGTTTGAGGGCTGTCATCAAGCTTCTGAGGCTTGTGCCGAATACTGGGGGTGGATTGGGAGATGAACCGAAGGTTTAAGATAGTGGTTCCTTCTGGGCTGGTTGGGAGAGAGAAAAAGGGTTGGGTTTTCATCAGGACCTTGGATGATTTCTGAAAATTTTTCATAGTTTACCACATTATGGGCATGTTTTTTGAGTCCTGCGAGGAGACACACAATCATGTGGTCTTGATGGTGGCGTCCAGAGACCCCGTCTTGATAATTCCAGTGGGGTCCTATTTGGGAACTGCCTTTTCACCAGTAGGCTGGGCAGGAGCTTGGTGATGAATTGTATCAGCATGTGCCTGAGCTAGGGTCCAGATACGGTCTTGGTCTTCTGGAGTAAGGGTGGAAGAGAGGATAACATAGAGGTCATGGCAGGTTAGTTCATTAGACTGAGTAAGGTACTGAAACTCCCTAATATAAGAGGTAGGGTTTTCTGGAAATGAACCGAGTCTTTTGTTAATTTGAGAGAGATCAGCGAGGGAGAAGGGAACATGAACTCTAACAATACCTTCAGATCCTGCAACTTCCTGAAGGGGGCACTCTAGCACTGGTGCTGGAGTAAGGGTGGGGCATGGGGCAAAGGTGGCCCCCGAGCGAGTATGGGCAGGAGAGAAGGAAGAAGCCAGAAGTGGTTGAGAGGGAGAGATAGGGGCTGGAAGGGGTGGACAGCAGTCAGCTGGATGGAACGAGGGAAAACAGGTAGGGTCGGGAGGAGAAAGACAATCTGGATAGTGAGAATGGAGGAGAAGGATTTGAACAGGTGAGCAAAAATTGCATAGGTCTGGTTGTAATCTGAGTGCAAAAAAAGCCTGGACATAAGGAATTTTTCCCCATTTTTCCAGTCATTAGCAATAATTGCTTAAGTCACTTAAAATTGTAAAGTTGAATGTTCCATTTGTGGACCATTTGGACCCATGATCTAATTCATACTGCAGCCAGCCTGTATTGCAAAAAAGACAAGGCACTTAGGGCGGATATATTGCCTGAGGCCTAAGGTTTGCAGATTTTTTATGAGGCAGACTACAGGGCTGTGTTTTGGAATGGAGGACCAGGAGTTTCCCATACCGGAGGGTCAGCTCAGGAGAATAAGGAAAAAGGAGACCATCCTGGAAAGCTGGAGGGAGAGTATAAAATGAGCAATCATCACTGCTGCCTTTTTCATTCCCGGAATAGGATCAAATGGCTTAGAGGCATCTCCCTAAGACCAGATGATCAGCGAGTGCCTGGCACACACCGAAGCCTTCTTGGACCAACGTTGGATTTTCAGACTGGAGAAACAAAGAGAGTCCATGTGGCTTTTTCTCTGTTAACCAGGCTTCTGGGGAAACTTACCAGTAGGTGAGATCAGTGACCGATGTGCATGCACAGAGGCAACTGGAGGCTGAGGAGCTTCCTTTGTCCGGCAGCTGTGGCCTGCTCTCTGGGGTGGAGTAAGTCCATGGGGGATGCAGACCTGAGCTCCTCCCAGGTTTTGGCACCAGATGAAAGGTTCTTGCATTGGTTCAAATGCCGAGAGCACACCAACAGTCAACATGAGGCAGTGTGGAGCAACATGGTGTTTTAATGAGCATCTGGGTGCAGGCGGGCTGAGGCCTAAGATGGCATCAGCCCCAAGTGAGGACAGGGCAGGGGTTTTATAGTCTCTAGTAAACAGGAAGTGTCCCAGTCTGATGTAACTGTTATGTGGTACCCGCATGGCCTCTTTCTTGATCTTCAGGGGTATGTGTCTACCGGCCAGGGTAGGTGTTTTCCGGCCAGGACAGGTGTTTTCCGGCCAGGACAGGTGTCTTCTGGCCAGGGTAGGTGTCTTCCAGCCAGCTCTCTTCCTGCTTCTGCTATCTTGCTGATGCATGCTGCTAACACAAGTGGCCTTGTGCCTTGGGACTGAGCCTGAGAAGGGAGGAGTTACTCATCCCTTCAAGCTTTCAGGCCCTGGGAAGAATCTTTCTTCCTCCACTCGCCAAGTGAGATCCATTACTTGAAGGCAGAGTCAAGGAGCACCCCCATGGCCTGGATTGCCTGGTTCTCCAGTGAGAATGTGTATTGTGGAGACAGTCTCTCCCTGCTTTCATGCTCTGAAGACTTCCAGTTTTCTACCAGACCTGCCACTTTTAAAAAGAAAACTAAACACTGCATGTTCTCACTCATAAGTGGGAGTTGAAAAATGAGAACACATGGCATGGACACAGGGAGGGGAACGTCACACACCAGGGCTTGTTGGGGGGTGGAGGGCTAGGGGAGGGATAACATTAGGAGAAATACCTAATGTATATGACAGGTTGATGGGTGCAACAAACCACCATGGCACATGTATACCTATGTAACAAACCTGCACATTCTGCACATGTATCCCAGAACTTAAAGTATAATAACAAATAATAAAAAAATAAAAAAGTATTTGAAGATTCTTTCACTCTTTCTATTGAGCTCCTGTTTTTGAACTTGGATAAAAGTTCACAGTGTGAATCTCTACACACTTTTTTTGCTCATTCCAAGTGGCTGAGGCGTTCCAAAAAAGCCTCTTGTCTGCCAGCATGGAAAAACATTTTTAAGAAAGACAGCAAATAAGTAAATTATAAACTCATTATTTTTTCAATATGTCAATATTACCCCTGGAAGGTAAAGAGATAAAAATACAGGAAACATCTAGGAATACTTGGTGGAGAGAAACCAATGATAAATTTCCTGATGCAATGATGTGATCTCTTTCTAGGTTAATGGTGGCTATTCCCAATAGGTTCTGATGAGACTCCTCAGCTTTGAGAGGTAACTCAAAATTACCTAAAGAATTGATGAAAAGCAAACACTTTCTGTTGTTCCAATTTGAAACCGTTTAGAGGGAGCTATAATGTGAAGGGAGTCTGGAGGACCCTTTGTTTGATATAGATATGCAAACTCAATTACTTGAAATGGAATGCCACAAATGAATGTCTTTATACAGACAGGGGGCTTCCAGGTCCATTCAGCCTTGAGGATCCACAAATTAAAAGTTGATGAGGAAGGAATGGGTGGGATATTTTGGTCCCTCCTGAGTGTACTGCTGCTTCCATTTTACTCTCAGAGCTCAGCATGACCATTATTATTATATCTCAACAGGCCACCAAAAGGGCAGGCCACTCATCAGTTCACCCTCAGTCTCTTGCACAGTGCCTGCCATGTAGAAATTGCCTCATCAATTACGTGTTGAGGTGTTGAGTGAACAAATAGAATAAATGAATTTCAAGGAATAATGCAGTGTTGGATGGTGTAGACCCTGTGCTGGTATTTGATATGGAAAACAGTTTATTCACCAGGGATTGGGGACTGGATGAGCCATTGGTTGAAGTTCACAAGGAAATTTAAGATCATAGTGAGTCTGGGCTGAGTCTGGAACTCAAGGCCTGAGAGCATCTTCCTAAGTTATGACTGAAAGATGCTCATCTGGGATTTTGGTAAGACTCTTACACTGTATCCTGAAAATTCCAAAGCCCTCAATGAGGCAATAAGAGTGGATGAGAAGGTTGGGACTATTAGAGAAGCACTGGGCCTTATTGGTGATTCGTTGTGACAGAAACAAGCCCTGGTCAGGAGGAGGAAAGCATCCCATGCTCATTTATTGCAATTTGAAGCAATTTTATGACGAGGCCTTGGGGTTCAACAGGACAAGAGGCCACAGGAATTTTACCCACTGGGAATAATGGTTACTTTGGAACATCACTTGGGGGTCCAAACTTCATTAGAGCTGAGAGAGTTGAAGCAAACAGACTCTTGCCATTCAGATCTCAATTAAGATTCTTAATTCATAACTCTTTGAAACTGTGCTTTCTCCTCTCACCAATACTATTTTTAACTGAGTATTTTTGTTTGTTTTAAAACAGCATTAGAGAAGAAATTAGCAGAATAAAAGGAAGAGTGAAGTAAAGGCCTTTGAAAACCTGGATTAAAGAAATGATTATCTAGGAAAATACAAGTCACCAAACCAAACACTTAAGAGTTAAAAATTCTCAGTAGATAAATTTCCAGGGAAGAATTTGTGGGATTTATCAGAGATCTACCCTACCATATCCTATTTATCCTATCCACCAACATACCCTGCCCCCTTCAGGGTTTTAGCACTTCCCAAACTGGAATGTGTTTCTCTGTCATCACCTCTGCTGAAAACTGAGCTTCCTCCAGAGAGAAGAAAGGATTTTGAGTAATGAGAGAGGGGCAAGCTACAAGATCAACTCATTACCTTTAACCTGCACACTGCTGCAGGTGAGTCATGTAATGGTCTCACTGACCAAAGGCAGGTGTTAGGGTGTCCCCCAACCAGGAAGATGTTAGCCCAGGACCTAATGCTATCTCTTGCTTGGGTAAATTTCTTCAGCCATCTATGTCAAGGCCCAAGTGGTTTGCATTCTGAAAACCACAATCCTAGGTTACTCACCATCAATTGGCTAAATAAGAACTAATGTTTTGACTAATACCTTCTAGCAGGGTGAATGGCCAAGGCTCTGCAGGCCTGATAGGGAGTTTCCTATCAAACAATGCTTTACTGGTACCGAGAGTGTTAGATTTGCATGAGACCTTTGGAGAACATATAGTATAATACTGTCTTCCCACAACCCTAGTTCTCTCATTTACAAGTGGGGAAGCCAAGACTTCAGGGAGTAAAGTGAAATGCCTGAGGTGAAAAGGTATGAAAGTGGAAGCCTCAGGACTCAAACTGAGACTCCTCATCTCTATTCTACTGTTTTTCCAAGCCACAGCTTCTGAAGCTAATAGTCTAGGTCTACTGGTCAGTTCTTACAGTATAGTGAGAACAGAGCGGGGATTAGGACCCCTGCCTTGAAAGCAATGGGAAAGTGGTGCTAAGAATATATGAGATGTATGGGCTGGCTGCAGCCTTTGCTGTAAAAAGACCTTTGTGCTGCTGCCATCTCTTGTCTGACCTCAGGTTCCTTTAACTGAATAGGTGGTGGAAAAACTCACATCATGGCCTGATTTATCTTGAAGGAAAGTTTCATTTGTTCTATAAATAGTTTTAATGATTTTGAAAATGAGTGCCTGTGCAGTTGACCACAGTCCTCACCACTCCTAATGTCTTATACCAGGTCAACTCAAAGAGCAAAGAATGCAAATGTGTTGCCATGGATCTGCTATGTGTGTGCTTGTGCTTTCATGTATGTACATACAAATCCTCACATGTGTGAATAAAACCTGCCATCTAACACCATATCGGTCTCTGTAATCCACATTCCAGGGCATTGGAAGAAAATGGGCTCCCACAAGCTTGCATATAGTTTTTGGAGAGAATATGTCTCCTGACATACATAATCATACAATTACCTGTGTGCAGAGTTATGGGAAAGAAACAAGTCTGTAAGCATCTGTAAGTGTGGAAGTTATCTGCTGGCTTGGTTTTTGTGAGACCATTGGGATGACACCACTGAGGTTGTTCATACAAGTAAGTGTTCAGGGTAGGACTCTGCAAGGCATGGCTGTCCCAGCCTCTGGAGGCCAGGCCCTTCGACAGAGGGTCTCAACCAGTGTGATCTTTCCTCACCATTCCACCCACTTTAGACCATGGGTACAAGAAGCTCTGCCTTGCCTCTGGGTTTCAGGAGAGCACACCTGTCAGCACCAGGGCCATGGTAGTTCCTTTTACTTCTCTGCTTGTTGTGTTTCAGAAACAGAAAGATTGCTAGTGTACATGGAGGCTTTTGCAAGACAGATACCATTACAGGAGGTGAGATTAAAGAGTTAATTAAATATTATTGTGTTTGGTTAGTGATAGGATGTGTGCAACAAGAAACCATGGGAGAGTTCTGAGCAGAGAAGTGGCATAATCTTGCAGAAAAGTTTCAGTCTGTATATCAAAGAGAGACTGTAAGGAGGGAAAGGCAGTAATGGAGGGTCCATTTAGAAGCTATGATGATAACAGTGCATTGTTACTAGAATGATATATATGAAGGGGAATGAGAAGTGAAGGAATTCCAAGTCTCTTTTGAAGGTAGAAATGACAGTATACATGAATGTGGGATGAGGTTGAGAGGAATACAAAAATGTCTCCAAAGGTTTTGGACTGAACAAGGGGAAGGATGGAGTTAATATTTCCTAGGATGGGGAAATTTATGGGAGGAGTGGATATAATGGAAAGGGAATCAGGGACTTAGTTATGTGTATCATGAATTTGAATTTAAAATGACTTTCAGAGACCCAAGTGGTGACGTTGAATAGACAATGAAATATGAGCCTGGAGTCCAGAGAGAGGACTGAGCTTGAAACATTAATGTGTGATTCCGTTATGTGTGGGTACGATCAAAGACATGAATAGAACTGTGTATGATTCTTAGCAAGTGAGCATAGGTGACAAAAACATGTCTGAGAGGCCAATCCTAGAGCCCTGCAATGCAAAGAAGTCAAAGCAGTGAGAAGTAACTATCCATGACTCTGAAAAGTAGCACACACTGAACCAGAAGCACAACCAACAGTCAGAAATTTCCTGTAAACTAAGGGAGGAAAGTATTACAAGCAGGAGGAAGTGATCAACTGTCAAATTCTACTTTTCAGTCAAGTAAGACCAGTACTGAGAAATGATCACTAGGTTTAGCAATATGCAGGTTATTTGGGGACCTTGAGAAGAGCTATCTCCATGGAGTGGTGGAGACAAAAGCTTGAGTGGGGTGGGTTCAAGAAAAAACATGAGAGTAGAGAAAGTTAAGAAATCAAGAACAGATAATGATTTTTTAGGAACTTCTGTGTACAGGGCAAATAGAGAGATGATGCAGTAGATGGAGTGGGTTGTACAGTTAAGGTGGGGTGTTTTGTTTCTTTCTCATTTTTTTGTTTGTTTGTCTTTATTTTTTGCATGGGAGACTTTGTGGAATGTTTATGTACTGATGGGAATCACCCAGTAGAGAAGGGTAAATTGGTGATGTAGGAAAGAGCGCAGGAAGCATTGCTGGGATCATGCACTGAATAGTCAAGAAGGGGTATAATCTAGTGGCCAAGTGTAGGAATGGGTTTTGATAGGAGTGTAGAGAGTTTATCCACTGTGGCAAGAGGCAAAGAAGAGTATCTAGTTACAGATGCAGGGAGGTGAGAAATTTTGTGAGGCTTTTCTTTACTTTCATGTTCTCAATGTCATCAGTTGAGACTGTGGGTGTTCCAGTAGTAGATGGAGATTTGCAGAAGATAAGATGTGAACTGCAATGTCTAACATGGAGTGATTAGACAGCGGATGTGCATGAGGTCGCACTACCATATTCTTGACACTATTCTAGGCACAAGAGATGCAGCCATGGGAATGCACATTTGGAGCATATGTCCACTCATGCGTGTTAGTTTGGTAACAAGGTGGGGCAGGAAGAGGTATCTGGTATCTGGTCTCATGCCCAGCTTCAAGACAAAGGACACATATTCTGGGCAAAACACAGACCTTGGCCTCCACGTAAAACAAAATTCATTCTGACTACCCCTCACCCGGAAGCACAGGAATGGAGGATGGGGAGGGGGCTGTGTTGAAGCACTGCGGGTCCTAGTGGCCTATTTTTTTGCAGCTGAGAGTTAAGGTATTTTCCTCCTAAGAGTCAGCCGCTCTCCAATAGATACTCCAGTAACCTTTGCTGTTAAATGTCTGGCTCACCCTCTTACTCTGTCTGGCTCCTGGTTGCTATGGCAGTGTGGCCAGGAGCACTGCTCTCCCAGTGTAAATGAGTGGAAGCCTGTGAATGTAGACGGGGTGCATCGTGGGGACAGGGGAAAATTCTCGAAGGCAAGAATAGCCTAATATACTTAGGTCCTTTAGTGATTAACACCTCCCACAGCTCCTCCATTAAACATTTACAGCACCATTCCCAGAAGCTATTCGAGGTAGATTGCAAACAGGGAGCCTTAAAGCAGATAGCAGAGCCGTTTATTAGTGTCATTTCCCAGAAAAAAAAATCCAATTTGTTAGGAAGATTTCACTTGCTCATGTTCCAAAGGTGGTATTAGTGTGCTTTTACTAGTAGTGCTCTATCTTACAGGATTGCTTAGCACCAAGCACTATGAGAACCTTAAGTATAAACTTGGTAACTTAATAGGAACTGTGGATACTCAATGAAAAGGAAATGCTCCCTAATGTGGGCTTGTGGCTAGGGCAGAGTTAGCCTAAGGGCACAAGCCCCTCCAATGTCCGATTCAGACATTCATCTTTAATAAGGGACAACCCTCCTTATTCTCACTCTCTTGTTTTCCTTCCATGAAGCACATGGAGACAAAGATAAAGTTAGGGTTGGGGTTTTGTCTGAAGTTCTGAGTTGCTCATATACCCCTTCTCTCTAGCTGAGAGCCTCTTTGTCTCAGTTCCGTCAGTCTTGCTCAGCCATCCAGGTTTCCAGACCCATAATCAGCTTTGAGTGTCAGTGTCCAGATGCACAATGGGCTAATTTGCCTGGTGGCAGGTTGCTACAGCAATCCTACCAAAAGCTTTTCTTCCTGAATGAAATGAAAAGAGCATAAAAGAAGGGCGGGTGGCTGTCCATGTGGAGGAGGGGGAGAATTGTAATTTGAATATCCTAATTACAGTAATTAATAGACTTTTGAGATTAACAGGCCAAACTCACGGGCCTAGGCAGCAGGGGACTTGACTGGGAAAAGAGAGCTTCAAACAAGTAGAAAATGGCCTTTGTTTCATTCAAGAAACTTCTGTAGAGTAAAGCTGAATGATAAAAAAATGTGTCACCAGATTAGGAGTAGGATTCAGGGTGAGTTCAGTAACTGGCACTATTTAAATATCTAGATGCAAATTCTTTCATTTGAAACATGTTGGCAGGGAGGTGTCCAGAATTATTTTCTTGGGAAGAGAATGGGCCTGGTGCCTCTCCCTCTGGCTTGGTGGCTGAGTGCACATGCCAAAGTGTTGACATCCTGCCCATGGCTCTTATGATGTCCAGGTCGGGGATGGTTTGAAGCATTCAGCTTCTCTGCTGCCCACCTTTTTGCAGCTAAGTTCTGCCTTGGATTCTTTCTTTCAGCCTCTCTCCTCCAGCTAATATTCTGGACTCTATAATCAGCTTAGGAGTCTAATGACTCAGTCATGGCTTAATTTGCCCTAGCTACTGGTTGCTATGGTGATGCAGCCAGGAGCTCTGCTCACTAAGTTAAGATAAGAGAGAATCTGATGTAGGTGGTGGACAGTGCATGGAGAGGGCCAAGATTGAAGTTGACAATAAGCTAATTACACTAACTGATAGGCTTTGCTGATGAAAAATCCATAAATACAGGCTCCAGGGCAAAGGTATGGAGAGCTTACCTGAGAAAATAAAATGTCAAGCATAAAGGAAAAGGCTTTTACTACATCCACTTTCAAGAAGCAATCCAGAGGAAAAGAAAAGGCTCTATCTGCTCAAGATCAGAGGATATGGGCCTTATCAACACACAGGCATATTGGGGGATTAAGTTCCTCATTTGCAAGAGTCTAGGACTCAGCCATTGTCAGTCATGGCTGTTTAGATGGGAAACTGAGGCTCAGAAGTGGAAAGAGACTAGAACTAAATCAAATGCTAGGTTAGTAGAAGAGCTATGACTGGAGTTCTTGGCCCTGGATCACCATGCCAGAGCTCTCTCTATGACCCCAACTTGCCTCCAGGTGGAGCCAAGGATGATCAAGTGCCTCATTTTACAGATGAAGACATGAATCTCAGAGAGGGGAATCAAACTGCCTGGGTCATACATTTTTTCCTGGGATGAGAACACAGTTCTCCTTGCTTTTAATGTAGATCAGGTAAATGGCCAGTCAGTCAAGAATTAGGTCAGAGACAGTGGAAATAGACAAAGGAGCACCTTACTCTACAGGGATTCTGCACAATTTGTAAGCCAGGGTAGGAAAGATTCTCAGTGATTCTAAGTGATGTGAAGGGATGGCTGCCATTAACAGAAAGAGAGAAAGGAACAAGGAAGAAAAAAAAGACACACACAAATAAAACTCCCCTATTTATGACTGTGATTTTCTTTGGAAACAGTCCCTTCCTTGAGCAGCAGCTGGAAATAAGATTCAGAGGTTTTTCTCCCAGAATATCTTGCTAGAGAGCCTAGGGGAGTGTGATGCTAATTTGCAGGTGTCTGAGAGCACCCCTCACCTCCATCAGAATATAGATGAAAAAACGAGTATACCAGAGTGAGGAAATGACATCCCAATATCAGACTGTGGTTAGAGCCAAAGCTGTAAGTGGATCCCAGCCCTCATGATGACCTTGCCAGGGTTCTGTCTAGCAGGAGTATAGGCAGCAGGAAGAGCACTCTCTATGTGCCAGGCACTTCCATAGGGAAAGTATGATTACACCTGGGTGTCAGGAAACATGGTGGTAGAGAGGCATACCCCATGCACTTTCCTGAAGGGACCTGATTCCCCTTCCTCTGACCTGTGGGCTAAGGATACATGGCTCCAACTAGGAATACTTTAAAGTATAGCAGGAGAAAATGGTAACTGTGATCAGAATTGACATAGAAGAAGTTCAAAGCAAAAGGTGATAAGTTACCACTGGGGCCTTGTGAAAAACCTGGTTGATGTATGCAAAGAACTAGAAGGTTTACAAGGATTACTTTAATAACAATATTAGAAACACATGAGGTTGGGGAAATCATGGAAACTGGATCAAATTTAGGAGACTTAGAGTCCTCCAGGGAAATGATAACCACAGGAAAGAGGAGACATGATGCAGGAGGGTCTCTGCAAGGATTAGCTGAATATTGATATATGGAGGGGTGGGGACAGCTGGAAATAGATCCTATGTGGATAACTGGAAGAGTATTGGGGCTGTTAACAGAAAATGAGAAGAGCAAAGGAGAGAGGAGGAAGAAGACAGGAAGAAGGAGAGAAAAAAGATGAAGACAAAAAGATGATGATGAAGAAGAAAAAAGTAATGAGGGATAAGGAGGAAGAAGAAGGAGGTAGAGGTGAAGAAAGAAAGAAGAGAAGGGAAGGAAAAAAGACAAAACCTTGTCCCCCACTGTGATATTTGCTTGAAAAAATACAAGACACACAGCATGGCCTACCCTTACAGCAGCTAGAGCTGATCTATAGGTGTATATGTGTGTGCACACATATATGCACACACTTATAGAAAAGTGGTTGATACCCTGGCTGTTACTTCTGTCCTTGAGAAAAGCCCTTTCCCTCCATCCCTTGATCCCCACTTCTGCTCCAGTTAGAGCCTCTTTCTAGAAATCTTTCTAGGTTTCTGGCCTGTCCTACTCCTGATGGGCAGTACTGTTCCTTTGAACACAAAGCAGAGCCATTCTGAGAAAGGTAGTCCTGGAGACCCCCATGAACAGGCATGCAAACCAGGAGCAGACAGATCTGGAAGGAGCAGACAGCTAGAGGATGGTGCAAGTGTGCATAGGCAGATAAGCAGGGAATGTCCACTGGTCTACAGGTGGGAGCTGCTTTCCCCTCTTTTTCTTCAGCACAGCAAAACAGCCTCTTCAAACCCAGAAACAAACTATAGATTTCAGTCATTTCTCTTGGGAGGTCATGATATGAGAATTGCCAAGACCATGGTGGCAGGAGATACTCTTTCTCTCTAACTTACAAACAGGGAAGAGCTAGACATGATCAGTATGAGGCACTGACAATGTGTTTAAGTGAGAACTTATGAGGGACAGTCCCACGGTACCTTTAAAATTCTCACCCAAAGTTCTCCCATAGTCCTCTGTGTTTCAACATTCTTGTCATCTGTGATAGCCTACCTTTCTCCCAAAGGCTTTCAGTTGTCTGTAAATCAGAGCTCAGGAGAACATTGGCTACCCTTTGAATCATCAATGAGGTTTTGGTACACTAAGTGTTAATTCGTGAAGGGCAGTTTGCCCTCAAAATCTGGACCTTAATCTCCTGATTCTGATCCCTAGGAAGGCATGGAGGAAACTGTCCTGCAGACCTCACCAGTGGGTGTATCTGATCTATCTGTTGCGAGACTGAGGACCATGGAAGGTTTTCTCTTATGCAGGGTGTAGAACTGGGGGACCACACAGGGCCAGGAGATGATCTTGAAAGAAAACAAAACCCTCCCTTGTCACCCGGAGGAACTTTTGCAAATCAATTTGACATCTGTTCCTTTGCCATCACATTACAAATGTGGATTAATAGGGCAGCAGTGGGCATTGTTACAGAGAAGGTGAATGTGTGAGTGGTGCTCATGACTCCAGGACTATTTCTGTATAGAACACAAGAAGCAATTTGTTAGCAAAAACTCTTGCAGCATCCTGTAACAGAGAGCAATGATAGTGCAAGATAGATAATCCAGGAAAAACAGTTTCACATGATTTAGGGACAGAGACAGGCACAAAGCAAATTAGCACAGGAGTAGCATTCAGCACATTTAAAGAAAAAATGAACTATATGGCTTTAAGGTAATCAGCCCATAACATCTGACAAGCTACTTGCCCATTGGTCACTTAGCAGCCTTCTTGGTTACCAGATCAACAGAACACAAAAAGATGATCTTCCAGTTCCAAAATGGCAGTATAAAAGCAACCTGGCTTAACTCACCTACCCTTCCTGAGTAAACCAAAATCAAACATACAATGCCGAGATTGTTGCCAGCAATATCCCAGAACTCAAATATGAAGATTAGGCAGTTCCGGGGACAGAGAGAAGTGAAAAAAATCCAAACAGATAAGAGAATTAGATTTCTACATCTGAAACACACAAACCTCAATCTGCCCTGCACCAAGAATGCAGAAAATTGTCCCCAAACTTATGTGTTCTACACTGGAATATCTGAGATCAAGGCAGACAAACAGCTTCTCCACCATCTTGAGTTCCCTGGCAGGAGACCTGATCCTGCCTTAAACCACGGGAAGCAACACAAATGTCCACAGGGAGAAATATCCCTGAGGACAGCCAGGCACAAGGGGGGAAGTGGGACTTTATCACCCACAGCCCTGAGAACTCTGCTCTGTAACTCAGCCAAAAAGGACATCATTCAGAGTGGCTGTTCAGCAGCACCATGCTGTTAGTTGTTCATTCCACAGGGCCCCTGGGCACAACCCCTCAGCCAGCTTTTCCACACTATCTTGCATCCCATTTAAGACCTCCACCTTTGGGGATAAACAATGCTAGGATCTGTTACTAAACCTTAAGCAAACCATGGCTTAAGGTGCCATCTAGTGCCAAACAAAAAGGCAGCAAGCCAGTGGGGCAGGGGACTGGGAGGAAGAAATTCAAAAATTATAAAAAACTCTAGCAAAAAAAAAAAAAAAAGCAATAGAAAACAAAACAAGCCAGACAGAGAAGAATGGCACAAAAAGCTAATCTGTCGATGTGAATAAATAAACATACATTCACTAGGAACAATAGAAAACAAGATACCATGACTTCCCCAAATGGTCAAAGCAAGTATCAAGTGATGGACCTTAATGACATGTTAATACTGAGCTCTCTGACCAAAAATCCAAAATAGCAGTTTGAAAGAAACTTGATCTCCAAGGTAACACAGAAAAGGAATTCAGAAACTTATGAGAGAAATTTGACAAAGAGATTGAAATAATTTTTTAAAATTAAATAAATCATGGAAGTAAGGAATACATTTGCTGAATTGAAAAATTCATTAGAAGCTCTTAACTGCAGAATGGATCAAGCAGAGGAAAGAATCAGTGAGCTCAAACAACCTATTTGAAAATACAGTCTTGAGGACAAAAAAAAAAAAGAAATAAAGATCACCTATGAAATAAAGAAAATTATTTCAAAAGACCAAATCTAAGAATTATTGGTGTTCATGAAAGAATTGAGCTAGAGGAAGGGGAAGAAATCTTATTCAAAGAAACAATAACAGAAAACTTTCCAAAACTAGAAAAATATGTAAATTTCCACTTATAGGAATGTAAGAGAACACCAAACAGATTAACCCAAATAAGATTACTCCAAGGAATATAATAATCAAACTCTCAACAGTCAAGTAGAAAAAGAGGATCCTAAAAGCAACCAAAGAAGTAAATAACATGTAAAAGTCCTTCAGTTCATCCAGCAATAGACTTCTCAATGGAAACCTTAGACATCATTAGAAAGCAGGAGTATATTCAAAGTACTGAAAGAAAAAAACTGCCATCCAACAATCCTGTATGCTGCAGAGCTATCCTTCAAGTTGAGAGAATTGAACACCACCAGACCTGTCTTACAGGAAGGGCTAAAAGGAATTTTTCTGTCTAAAAAGAAGAAATGCCAGTGTACAGAAAGAAAACATTTGAAGATATAAATCCCACTGGTAAAATTAAGTATACAACTGTAAAACACTCTAATTCTCTAACCGTGCTGTATATTTCACTCAAAACTCTATTATAAAGGTTAAAAGACAAATTTATCAAAGCTAATAATTGCTACAGTAACCTATGAAGAGATGGGCAATATTAAAATATGTAAATTGAGACAAAGAAATGTCAAAATGGGTTAGATGAAGTTAAATTGTAGAGTTTTAATTTTTAGTTTTTTCATTGTTTCTATTCTATTTTTGTGATCTGAGGTAAGTTGCCACCTTCTAAAAATAACTTGTTATGTCTGTATGATGTGTTTTGTAAACCTCATGGTAACTAAATGTGAAAAACTGTAATAGCTACTCTAAAAATAAAAGGAAAGAAATTAAAACATACTACCTCAGAAAATAACCACAAAGAAATACAGTAAAAAAGAAAGAAAGAAAGACATGAGTTACAAAACAACCAGAAAACAAGCAACAAAATGATAGTAGTAAGTCCTTACTCATCAAGGTAACAATCAATGTAAACAAACTCAATTCTCCAATTAAAAGACATGAAGTGCCTTGAATGGATAAAGAAACAAGATCCAATTATCTGCTGCCTACAAGATTCTCATATAACATGTAAAGACACACATAGTTGGAATGTGAAGGGTTTGGAAAAGATACTCCATGCAAGTGGAAGCTAAAAAAGAGGAAATGTATCTATATTCATATCAAATAAAACATACTGCAAGTCAAAGACTCTACAAAGAGATGAGGAAAGTCACTATACAAAGTCAATTCAGCAAGAGAATATGACAAGTATAAATGTCCATGCACCTGAGAGCAGAGCACCCACGTATAGAAAGCCAACATTAATATCTCTAAAAGGAGAGACAGACTACAATACAATGATAGTATGATACTTTCACACCCCCCTCATTAATGCATAGATTGTCCAGACAGAAAATCAACAAAGAAACATCAGTATTAAACTACACAATAGACATTAAAGGCCTAAGTGACATTTGCAGAATATTTCACACCATTGGTGCAGAATATATTTTCTTTTTATCATCACATGAAACATTCTCCATGTGGCTTAAGATAGACAAGTCTCAACAAATCCAACAAAGTAGAAATTATATCATTATATCATTTCTAGAATGAAAACATTCTATCATTTCTAGAATGAAACATTATATCATTTCTAGAAATGAAAACATTCATTTCTAGAATGAAAACATTCTAGAAAACAAACTAGAAATTATTTACAAGGGAGACCTCAGAAATTATACAAAAACACGAGAATTTTGAAACATGCTCCTGAATGACCAATGGGTTCATGAAAAAAAATTAAGACGAAAATTTTAAAATTTCTTTAATCCAATGAAAAGGAGAATATAACATCTCAAAATCCATGGGACACAACTAAAGCAGTACTAAGAGAGACGTTTACAACAATAAATGCCTAGACCAAAAAAAAAAAAAAAACTTCAAAAATATAACTTAACCATGCACCTCAGGGAAGTACAAAAGCAAAAACAAACCAATCCAAAATTAGTAGTAGAAGGAAAGAAATGGTAAAGAACAGAACAGCACTAAATAAAATTGAAACTAAAAACAATACAGAAAATCAACAAAGTCATTTTTTAAAAAAGATAGAGAAAATTGACAAACCTTTAGCTAGACTAAGAAAAACAGAGAGAAGACTCAGATAAATAAAATGATAAATGAAAAAGCAGACATAACACTTGAGACTCCAGAAATACAAAGAATCATTACAGACTATTAAAAATAACCATATGCCAACGAATGGAAAACCTAAAAGAAATGGGTAAATTCCTAGACACATGTAATTTACCAAGATTGAACCATGAAGAAATAGAAAGCTTCAAATAACCAATAATGAGTAATGAAATCAAAGTCATAATTAAAATTCTCTCATCAAAGAGAAGTCTAGGATCTGATGGCTTCACTGCTAAATTCTATCAAATATTTAAATAACTAATACCAACTCTCATCAAATTTTTCAAAAATTAGAAGAGGAGAGAACAAATTCAAACTTTTTCTACAAAGCCAGCATTAACCTGATACCAAAATTGACAAAGACACAACAACAACAAAAAGACATTTAAAAGATCATTCACCACAATCGGGTGGGATTCATCTCAGGGATTCAAGGATGGTTCAACACATACAAATGAGTAAAAATGATACAATACATTTACAGAACCAAGAACAGAAGCCATGTTATCATTTCAATAGATGCCGAAAAAGCATTTGATAAAATTTAACAACCCTTTATGAAATAAAACCATCAATAAACTGGGTATACAAGAAACACACCTCAAAATAATAAAGGCCACTAAGACAAACCGAGCCCACATCACACTGAATGAAGAAAAGTTGGCACCCTTTTCTCTAAGATCTGGAACAAGAAAAGAATGCTAACTTTTACCACATTTATTAATTATTATATGGAGATCCTGGCCAGAGAAATCGGGCAGGAGAAAGAAATAAAGAGCATCCATATTGGAAAGGAATAAGTTAAATTAGCCTTATTCACAGACATGATAATACATCTAGAAAATGCTAAACAATTCACCAAAAACCTGATACAACTGAGACGAATTCTGTAAAGTTGCAGGTTACAAAATCAACATTCAAAATTCAGCAGCACTTGTATATGCCAGTAGCAAACAATCTGAAGAAGAAATCAAGAATGTAATCACATTTTGTAATACCTACAAAAATATATAATAACTAGGAATGAATTTAATCAAAGAAGTGAAATGTTTATATAAAAAAGTGTAAAACATTGATGAAAGAAATTGAAGAAAACACACACAGAAAAAAGATATTCCATGTTCATGGATTTTAAAAATCTAATATTTTTTAAATGTCAATAATATCCAAAGCAATTCACAGATCCAATGCATTCCCTATCAAAATGCCAATAACATTTTTCACAGATATAGAAGAAAGTAATCCCAAAATTGATATGGAACCACAAAAGACCCCAAACAGACAACGTACTCTTGAGCAAATAAATAAACAAACAAACAAAGAAAGCAGGAAGCATCACATGATCTGACTCCAAAATAAATCACAAAGCTGTAGTAATAAAATCAGCATGGTATTGCCCTAAAAATTGACACATAGACCAATGAAACAGAAGAGAAAAACCAAATATAAATCCACACATTTACAGCCCACTTACTTTAGACAGAGATACCAAGAGCATTCAATGGGAAAAGGACAGTCTCTTCAATAAATGGGGCTCAGAAAACCATATGCAGAAAAATAAAACCAGAACCCTATGTCTCATCATATACAAAAATTAAATCAAAATGGACTAAAGAATTAAATACAAGACATGAAACTATGAAACTGCTACAAGAGAACTTTGGGAAAATCCTCTGGAACATTGGTCTGAGTAAAGATTTTTTGAGTAACACTGCAAAATCACAGGCAACCAAAGTAAAAATACACAAATGGTGTTACATCAAGGTAAAAAGCTTCTGCACAGCAAAGGAAATAATCGATGCAGTAGAGAAACAATGAACTGAATGGGAGAAAATATTTACAAACTATCCATCTGACAAGGGAATAATAACCAGAATATACTAGGAGCTCAAACAAATAAATAGCAAAAAAAAAAAAAAAACCCAAATAATCTAATTTTAAAATGAGCAAATGCACTACAAGGTATCTATCCAGAGGAAAAGAAGACATTATACAAAAAAGATACTTGCACATGCATGCTTATAGCAGCACAGTTCACAATTGCAAAATCGTGGAACCAACCCAAATATCTATCAATCATCAATCAATGAGTAGATAAAGAAACTGTGGTATGTATGCATAAGATGGAACACTACTCAGCCATAAAAAGGAATGAATTAACAGCATTTGCAGTGACCTGCATGAGATTGGAGACTCTTATTCTAAGTGAAGTAAGTCAGGAATGGAAAACTAAACATCGCATGTTCTCACTGATATGTGGGAGCTAAGCTATGAGGACACAAAGGCATAATAATGATACAGTGGACTGTGGGGACTTGGGGAAAAGTGGGAGGGGGTGAGGGATAAAAGACTATGAATATGGTGCAGTGTATGCTGCTTGGGTGTACCAAAATCTCACAAATCACCACTAAAGAACTTACTCATGTAACCAAATACTACCTGTACTCTAATAACTTATGAAAAAAATAAAATAAACATAAACATAAACATAAAACTAAAAAATAAATAAATATGGACAAATGGTCTGAATAGACATTTATCAAAGGAAGACCTACGAATGACCAAAAGGTATATGAAATAATGCTCAACATCACTAATTATCAGGGAAATGCAAATCAAAACCACAATAATGTGTCTTCTCACCCCAGTTAAAATGGCTTTTATCAAAAAGACAGGGAATAATGGATGCTGGTGAGGGTGAGGAGAAAGGGGACCTTGTACACTGTGGGTGAGAATGTAAGTTAGTATACTCACTATGAAAAACAGTATGGAGGGTCCTCAAAAAAAGTAAAAAATACAACTACCATATGATTCAGCACTTCCACTCCAGGTATATATCCAAAAGAAAGGAAATCAATATATTGAAGAGATATCCACATGTTCATGTTTACTATAGCACTATTCACAATAGCCAAAATATGGAATCAACCTAAGTATCCTTCAGTGGATGAATTGATAAAGAAACTGTGTTATGCATAAACACTGAGATATTATTCATCCATAAAAAGGGTTGAAATGCTGTCATTTGTAGCAACATGGATGAAACTGGTAGTCATTATGTTAAGAGAAATAAGCCAGACACAGAAAGACACATATCACATGTTCTCATAACATATGTGGGACCTAAACATTGAGTACACATTGACACAAAGAAGAGAACAATAGACACTGGGGCCTACTTGAGAGTGGAAGGTGGAAGGAGAGTGAGGATTTAAAAAACTATTAGGTTGGTTCAAAAGTAATTGCGGTTTTGCCATTACTTTTAATAAGGATGACACGTTCAGGTACTGTGTTTATTATCTGGATGATGTAATAACCTGTACACCAAACACCTGTGACACACAATTTACCCATGTAACAAACCGGTACATGTATCCTATGAACCAAAATAAAAATTATTAAAAAATAAAAACTGGGAATAAATGAGAACTTTATCAATTTCATAAAGAATATCTACAAAAACCTTTAGCTCCCCTCATACTTAATGGCGATATCCTTTACTGTCTTTTTAATGTCTATAATATCTGCACAGTTGACTCATGTTTTGTAATTCACATTAATAACTCATGTTTCCTGGCTTTTTTCATCATCAGTCTTGCTAAGAGACTGTCAATATTAATAATCTTGCCATGAATTCATGTATTGTTTGTTGGCTTTTTGTATTGTTCATTAAAAGAAAACATTTTATTGTGGTAAGAAGGCCCAACATAAAATTTACCCTCTCTTTTGGGAAGTGGGTGTTCATATCCTTTGCCCACTTTTTGATGGGGTTGTTTGTTTTTTTCTTGTACATTTGTTTAAGATCCCTGTAGATTCTGGATATTAGAACTTTGTCAGATTGGTAGATTGCAAAAATTTTCTCCCACTCTGTAGGTTGCCTGTTCACTGTGATGACAGTTCCTTTTGCTCTGCAGAAGCTCTTTAGTTTAATTAGATCCCATTTGTCAAGTTTGGCTTTTTTTGCCGTTGCTTTTGGTGTTTTAGACATGAAGTCTTTACCCACGCCTAAGTCCTGAATGGTATTTTCCAGGTTTTCTTATAGGATTTTTATGGTCCTAGGTCTTACATTTAAGTTTTTGATCCATCTTGAGTTGATTTTTGTATAAGGTGTAAGGAAGGGGTCCAGTTTCAGTTTTCTGCATATGGCTAGCCAGTTTTCTCAACAACATTTATTAAATAATAAGTCTTTTCCCCATTGCTTGTTTGTGTCAGGTTTGTCAAAAACCAGATGGTTGTAGATGTGTGGTGTTTTTTCTGAGGCCTCTCTTCTGTTCCATTGGTCTATATATCTGTTTTGGTACCAGCACCATCCTGTTTTAGTTACTGTAGCCTTGTAGTATAGTTTGAAGTCAGGTAGCAAGATGACTCCAGCTTTTATGCAGCTAAGAAACATATGAAAAAAAACTCACCATCACTGATTATTAGAGAAATGCAAATCAAAACCACAATGAGATACCGTCTCTCACCAGTCAGAATGGTGATCATTAAAAAGTCAGGAAACTATAGATGCTGGGGAGGCTGTGGAGAAATAAGTGTTCTTTTACACTATTGGCAGGAGTTTAAATTAGTTCAACCATTGTAGAAGACTGTATGGCTATTCCTCAAGTATCTAGAATCAGAAATAACATTTGACCCAGCAATCCCATTACTGGGTATATAACCAAAGGATTATAAATTATTCTACTGTAAAGACACATGCACATGTATGTTTACTGCAGCACTATTTGCAATAGCAAAGAGTTGGAACTAACCCAAATGCTTATAAATGTTAGACTGGATAAAGTAAATGTGACACATACACACCATGGAATACTGTACAGCCATAAAAAAAGAATGAGATCATGTCCTTTGCAGGGACATGAATGAAGCTGGAAACCATCATTTTCAGCAAGCCAACACAGGAACAGAAAACCAAACACCACATGTTATCACTCATAAATAGGAGTTGAACAATGAGAACACATTGACACAGGGAGGGTACAATGCATTATTGTTGACTATATGTACCATGTTGTATAGCAGATCTTTAAGGCCCATTTATACTACTTGACTAAAACCTTATGACCATTGATTTATAACTTCTCCTCCCTCCAACTCCCAGAAACCTCCATTTCACTCTCTGATACCATGAGCTTGACTAGTTTAGACATCTCATTTAAGTGGAATTATGAAGTATTTGTCTTTCTGTGACTGACTTATTTCACTTAGTATAATATCCTTAAGGTTCATAAATGTTGTCACATATTTCAGGTGTTGCTTATTTTTAAAGGTTGAATACTATTCAGTTTCTGTGCATACAACATTTTATGTATCCATTCATCTGTTGATGGACATTTAGGTTGTTTCCCACATCTTGGCTACTGTGAACAGTGCTGCAGTGAGTATAGGAGTGTTGCTATATCTTCAAGCTCTTGATTTGAATTTTTTTGAATAAATACTCAGAAGTGGGATTGCTGAAATATATGGTTGTTCTATTTTTAAGTTTTTAGGGACCTCCATATTTTATTCCATAGTGACTGTACCATTTTGCATTCCCACAAGCTTTGCACAATGGTTCCAATTTTGTCACATCCTCACCAACACTTGTGTTGTTTTTTTTTAATAATAGTAATCTTGAGAAGTGGTAGGTAATATCTTACTGTGGTTTCGATTTGCATTCCCCTGATGCATTTTTAAAATATACCTGATGGTCTTCTCTGACTTCTTTGGGAAAATGTCTATTCAAGTTCTTAACCAGTTTTTAATGAGATTTTTAATTTTTTTGCTACTGAGTTGTAGGATTTTCTTATACATTTTGGAGATAAACCTCTTGTCAGATATATGGTTTACAAATATTTTCTCTAATGTCACATGTTGCCTATTCACTGTTGATTGTTTCCTTTGTAGTGCAGAAGATTTTTAGTTTAATATAGTCCCATTTAATTTATTGGTTTTTTTTGCCTTTGCTTTTTGTGTCATATCCATGAAATCATTGCCAAGACCAATGTCCTATAGTTTTTTCCTGTTTACTTCTAAGAATTTTATAGTTTTCAGTCTTCTGTTTAAGTCTTTAATTCATTTTGAGTTCATTTTTTGTGAATTGTTGAAGATGAAAATTCAATTTCATTCTTTGCATGTGAATATCCTGTTTTCCCAACACCAATTGTTTCTCCTCATTGTATATTCTTTGTGCCCCTGTTGAAGATCAGTTCACTGTATATGTGTGCATTTATTTCTGGGCTCTGTATTCTGTTCCATTGTTCTTTGTGTCGGTTTTTATTTCAGAACCATACTCTTTTGTTTATCATGTATTTGTATTATATTTTTAAATCAGAAAGGGTGATGATTCTAGCTTTGTTCTTTCTCACGATTGATTTGGCTATTTATAGTCTTCTGTGGTTCTATATAAATTTTAAAATTGTTCTGTTTCTGTAAAAAATGCCATTGAGATTTTGATACGGATTGCATTCAATTTGTAGATCTTTTTGACTAATATAAACATATTAACAATATTAGATCTTACAAGCCACAAACACAAGATGATTTTCCACTTGTTTGTGCCTTATTTGATTTATTTTATTAATGTTTTATAGCTTTCAGTACATGAGTTTTTCATCTTCTTGCTTACATTTATTCCTAAAAAAATTTTTTGGTGCTATTGTAAATGGGAATTTTTCCCTAATCTTTTTTCAGAGGGGTCATTGTTCATGTGCATAAATGCAACTTATTTTTATATGTTGATATTGTTACCTGTAGCCTTACCGAATTTATTTATTAGCCTTAACAGTTTTTAGGAGTCTTTAGCATTTTCTATATATAAAATCATGTCATCTGCAAACAGGGACAATTCACATATTCTGAATTGAATATATTTTTTTTCTTGCCTAATTGCTCTGACTAGGATTTCCAGTACTATGTTGAATAGAAATGGTGAAAGTAGGCATTCTTTTGCTATTATTATTATTATACTTTAAGTTTTAGGGTACATGTGCACAACGTAGGCATTCTTGCCTTGTTTCTAAACTTAGGGGAAAAGCTTTCAGTTTTTCACCATTGAGTATGCTGTTACCTGTGTGCTTTCTGTATACAGACTTTGTAATGTTGAGGTAATTTCCTTTTTGTCTCAATTTGTTTAGAGTTTTTATCATGAATGTGTTTAGAATTATTTCAAATGTATTTAGGCATCTACTGAAATGATTGTGTGATTGTGTGTTTTTTATTCCTTTATTCTGTTAATATGGTATACCATATTGATAGATTTTTATATATTGAATTATCCTTTAATTCCAGGGATAAATCCCACTTGGCCATGGTGTATGACCTTATAAAGGTGTTGCTAGATTCAGTTTGCTAGTATTTTGTTGAGGATCTTCACATCTATGTTCTTCAGCAATATTAGCCTGTTATTGTCTTTTCTCATAACATCCTTGTCTGTCTTTGGTATCAGGGTAATGCTAGAGTCATAAAAGTAGTATGAAAGTGTTCTCTTTTCTTCCATTTGTTCAAAGAATTTGAAAATGACTGGCATTAATTCATCTTTTTGGGGAAAAAATTCTCTCAATTGTTTTATTAATCTTTCTGAAATGTATCTATAGCTGACATTTATTTTCATATTTGCCATTAGAAACATTTTGGTCTTTATTTAGGAGTTTGGTGATGTTTTTGCGACCAGGACTATTCCATAGGAATTTTCTTTATACTATACTTTAAGGTCTAGGGTACATGTGCAAAGCATGAAGGTTTGTTACATAAGTATACATGTGCCTTGTTGGTTTGCTGCACACATCAAGTCATCATTTACATAAGGTATTTCTCCTAATGTTATCCTTCCCCAAGCCCCCCACCCCCTGACAGGCCCCAGTGTGTGATGTTCCCTGCCCTGTATCCAAGTGTTCTCATTGTTCAATTCCCACCTAAGAGTGAGAACATGCAGTGTTTCATTTTCTGTCCTTGTGATAGTCTGCTCAGAATGATGGTTTCCAGCTTCATCCATGTCCCTGCAAAGAACATGAACTCATCCTTTTTTATGGCTGCATAGTATTCCATGGTTTATATGTGCCACATTTTCTTTATGCAGTCTATCATTGATGGACATTTGGTGTGGTCCCAAGTCTTTGCTATTGTGAATAGTGCCACAATAAACATATGTGTGCATGTGTCTTTATAGTAGCATGATTTCTAATCCTTTGGGTATATACCCAGCAATGGGATCACTAGGTCAAATGGTATTTCTAGTTCTAGATCCTTGAGGAATCACCACACTGTCTTCCACAATGATTGAACTAATTCCCACTCCCACCAACAGTGTAAAATGTTCCTATCTCTCCACATCCTCTCCAGCACCTGTTGTTTCCTGACTTTAATGATCGCAATTCTAACTGGTGTGAGATGGTATCGCATTGTGGTTTTGATTTGCATTTCTCTGATGACCAGTGATGATGAGCATTTTTTCATGTGTCTGTTGGCTCCATAAATGTCTTCTGAGAGGTGTCTGTTCAAATACTTCAGTGCAGGTTAGTTACATATGTATACATGTGCCATGTTGGTGTGCTGCACACATTAACTCGTCATTTAACATTAGGTATATCTCCTAATGTTATCCCTCCCCCCTCCCCCCACCCCACAACCATCCCCGGTGTGTGATGTTCCCCTTCCTGTGTCCATGTGTTCTCATTGTTCAATTCCCACCTATAAGTGAGAACATACAGTGTTTGGTTTTTTGTCCTTGTGATAGTTTGCTGAGAATGATGGTTTCCAGTTTCATCCTTGTCCCTACAAAGGACATGAACTCATCATTTTTTATGGCTGCATAGTATTCCATAGTGTATATGTGCCATATTTTCTTAATCTAGTCTATCATTGTTGGACACTTGGGTTGGTTCCAAGTCTTTGCTATTGTGAATAGTGCCACAATAAATATACATGTGCATGTGTCTTTAAAGCAGTATGATTTATAGTCCTATGGGTATATAACCAGTAATTAGATTGCTGGTTGGGTTGTTTTTTTTTTCTTGTAAATTTGTTTAAGTTTTTTGTAGATTCTGGATATTAGCCTTTTGTCAGATGGGTAGATTGCAAAAATTTTCTCCCATTCTTTAGGTTGCCTGTTCACTCTGATGGTTGTTTCTTTTGCCATGCAGAAGCTCTTTAGTTCAATTAGATTCAGTTTGTCTATTTTGGCTTTTGTTGTCATTGCTATTGGTGTTTTAGTCAGTAAGCACTTGAACATGCCTATGTCCTGAATGGTATTGCCTAGGTTTTCTTCTAGGGTTTGTATGGTTTTAGGTCTAATATTTAAGTCTTTAATACATCTTGAATTAATTTTTGTATAAGGTGTGAGGAAGGGATCCAGTTTCAGCTTTCTACATATGGGTAGCCAATTTCCCCAGCACCATTTATTAAATAGGGAATCATTTCCCCATTCCTTGTTATTGTCAGGTTTGTCAAAGATCAGATGGTTGTAGATGTGTGGTGTTATTTCTGAGGCCTCTCTTTTGTTCCATTGATATATGTATCTGTTTTGGTACCAGTACCATGCTGTTTTGGTTACTGCAGTCCTGTAGTATAGTTTGAAGTCAGATAGCATGATGCCTCCAGCCTTGTTCTTTTTGCTTAGGATTGTCGTGGCAATGTGAGCTCTTTTTTGTTCCATATGAACTTTAAAGTAGTTTTTTTCCAATTCTATGAAGAAAGTCATCAGACCTTGATGAGGATGGCATTGAATCTATAAATTACCTTGGGCAGTATGGCAATTTCATGATATTGATTCTTCCAATCCATGAGCATGGACTGTTCTTCCATTTGTTTGTGTCCTCTTTTATTTCTTTGAGCAGTGGTTTGTAGTTCTCCTTGAAGAGGTCCTTCACATCCCTTAGTTGTATTCATAGGTATTTTATTCTCTTTGTAGCAATTGTGAATGGGAGTTCACTCATGATTTGGCTCTCTGTTTGTCTATTATTGGTGCATAGTGATGCTTGTGATTTTTGTACATTGATTTTGTATCCTGAGACTTTGTGAAGTTGCTTATTAGCTTAAGGAGATTTTGGGCTGAGATGATGGGGTTTTCTAAATATACAATCATGTCATCTGCAATCAGGGACATCTTGACTTCCTCTTTTCCTAATTGAATACCCTTTATTTCTTTCTCTTGCCTGGCTGCCCAGGTCAGAACTTCCAACACTATGTTGAATAAGAGTAGTGAGAGAGAGCATCATTGTCTTGTGCCATTTTTAAAGGGAATGCTTTCAGTTTTTGCCCATCCAGTATGATATTGGCTGTGGTTTTATCATAAATAGCTATTACTATTTTGAGATACATTCCATCAATACCTAGTTTATTGAAAGTTTTTAGCATGAAGGGGTGTTGAATTTTGTCAAAGGCCTTTTCTGCATCTATTGAGATAATCATGTGGTTTTTGTCATTGGTTCTATTTATGTGATGGATTACATTTATTGATTTGCATGTGTTGAACCAGCCTTGCATTCCCAGAGATGTGGCCAATTTGATCATGGTGGATAAGCTTTTTGATATGCTACTGGATTTGGTTTGCCAGTATTTTATTGAGGAGTTTCACATTGATGTTCGTCAGGGATATTGGTCTAAAATTCTCTTTTTTTGTTGTGTCATTGTCAGGCTTTGGTATCAGGATGATGCTGGCCTCATAAAATGATTTAGGGAGGATTCCCTCTTTTTCTCTTGATTGGAATAGTTTCAGAAGGAATGGTACCAGCTCGTCTTTGTTCCTCTGGTAGAATTTGGCTGTGAATCCATCTGGTCCTGGACTTTTTCTTGGTTGTAGGCTATTAATTGTTGCCTCAATTTCAGAGCCTGTTATTGGTCTATTCAGAGATTCAACTTCTTCCTGGTTTAGTCTTGGGAGGGTGTATGCGTGCAGGAATTTATCCATTTCTTCTAGACTTTCTAGTTTATGTGGGTAGAGGTGTTTATAGTATTCTCTGATGGTAGTTTGTATTTCTGTGGGATTGGTGGTGATATCCCCTTTATCATTTTTTATTGCATCCATTTGATTCTTCTGTCTTTTCTTTTTTATTAGTCTGGCTACTGGTCTATTTTGTCAATCTTCTCAAAAAATCAGCTCCTGGATTCATTGATTTTTTGAAGGGTTTTTTTGTGTCTATCTCCTTCAGTTCTGCTCTGATCTTAGTTATTTCTTGCCTCTGCTAGCTTTTGAATTTGTTTGCTCTTGCTTTTCTAGTTCTTTTAATGATGATGTTAGGGTGTCAATTTTAGATCTTTCCTGCTTTCTCTTGTAGGCATTTTGTGCTATAAATTTCCCTCTACACACTGCTTTAAATGTGTCCCAGAGATTCTGCTATGTTGTATCTTTGTTCTCATTGGTTTCAAAGAACATCTTTATTTCTGCCTTCATTCCATTATTTACTCCTTCAGGAGAAGGTTTTTCAGTTTCCATGTAGGTGTTCAGTTTTGAGTGAGTTTCTTAATCCTGAGTTCTAATTTGATTACACTGTGTTCTGAGAGACAGTTTGTTGTGATTTCTCTTCTTTACATTTGCTGAAGATTGTTTTACTTCCATTTATGTGGTCAATTTTAGCATAAGGCAATGTGGTGCTGAGAAAATGTATATTCTGTTGGTTTGGGATGGAGAGTTCTGTAGATGTCTATTAGGCCCACTTGGTGCAGACCTGAGTTCAAGTCCTGAATATCCTTGTTAACATTCTGTCTTGTTGATCTGTCTAATGTCAATAATGGGGTGCTAACGTCTCCCATTATTATTGTGTGAGAGTCTATGTCTCTTTGTAGTTCTCTAAGGGCTTGCTTTATGAATCTGGGTGCTCCTGTATTAGGTGCATATATATTTAGGATAGTTAGCTCTTCTTGTTGAATTGATCCCTTTACAATTATGTAATGACCTTCTTTGTCTCTTTTGATCTTTGTTGGTTTAAAGTTTGTTTTATCAGAGACTAGGATTGCAACCCCTGCTATTTTTTGCTTTCCGTTTGCTTGGTAGATCTTCCTCCATCCCTTTATTTTGAGCCTATATGTGTCTCTGCACGTGAGATGGGTCTCCTGAATACAGCACACTGATGGGTCTTGATTCTTTATTCAATTTGCCAGTCTGTGTCTTTTAATTGGGACATTTAGCCCATTCACATGTAAGGTTAATATTGTTACATGTGATTTAGAACCTGTCATTATGATGTTAGCTGGTTATTTTGCCCATTAATTGATGCAGTTTCTTCATACCATCGATGGTCTTTACAATTTGGCATGTTTTTGCAGTGGCTAGTACCGGTTGTTCCTTTCCATGTTTAGTGCTTCCTTCAGAAGCTCTTTTAAGGCAGACCTGGTGGTGACAAAATCTCTCAGCATTTGCTTGTCCGTAAAGGATTGTATTTCTCCTTCACTTATGAAGTTTAGTTTGACTGGACATGAAATTCTGGGTTGAAAATGTTTTTCTTTAAGAATGTTGAATACTGGCCCCCACTCTTCTGGCTTGTAGGGTTTCTTCTGAGAGATCAGCTGTTACTCTGATGGGCTTCCCTTTGTGGGTAACCCGACCTTTCTCTCTGGCTGCTCTTAACATTTTTTCCTTCATTTCAACCTTGGTGAATCTCACAATTATGTGTCTTGGGGTTGCTCTTCTCGAGCAGTATCTTTGTGGTGTTCTCTCTTTCCTGAATTTGAATGTTGGCCTGCCTTGCTTGGTTGGGGAAGTTCTCCTGGCTTATATTTTGAAGGGTGTTTTCTAAATTGGTTCCATTCTCCCCATCACTTTCAGGTACACCAATCAAATGCAGATTTGGTCTTTTCATATAGTCACATCTTTCTTGGAGGCTTTGTTTCTTTTCACTCTTTTTTCTCTAATCTTGTCTTCTTGCTTTATTTCATTAATTTGATCATCAGTCACTGATATCCTTTCTTCTACTTGATTAAATCAGCTATTGAACGTTGTGTATGTGTCACAGAGTTCTCCTGCTGTGGTTTTCAGCTTCATCAGGTCACTTAAGTTCTTCTCTAAACTGTTTATTCTAGTGAGCCATTGGTTTAACCTTTTTTGAAGGTTTTTAGCTTCCTTGCGATGGGTTAGAACATCCTCCTTTAGCTCAGAGAAGTTTGTTATTACTGACCTTCTTAAGCCTACTTCTGTCAACTCGTCAAACTCATTCTCCCTCCAGTTTTGTTCCCTTGCTGGCGAGGAGCTGCAATTCTTTAGAGGAGAAGAATGCTCTGGATTTTGGAATTTTCAGCTTTTGGGCTCTGATTTCTCCCCATCTTTGTGGTTTTATCTACCTTTGGTGTTTGATGTTGGTGACCTACAGATGGGGTTTTGGTGTTGATGTCCTTTTTGTTGATGTTGATGCTATTTCTTTCTCTTTATTTGTTTTCCTTTTGACAGTCAGGCCCCTCAACTGCAGGTCTATTGGAGTTTGCTGGATGTCCACTCAAGATCCTGTTTGCTTGGGTATCACCAGTGGATGGTGCAGAACAGTAAATATTGCTGCCAGATCCCTCCCCTGGAAGCTGCATCCCAGAGGGGAATCTGCCTGTATGTGGTGTCTCTCGGCCCCTACTGGGAGATATCTCCCAGTCAGGCTACACGGGGGTCAGGGGCCCACTTGAGGAGTCAGTCTGTCTATTCTCAAAGCTCAAACACCTTGCTGGGAGAACCACTGCTCTTTTCAGAGCTTTCAGACAGGGACATTTAAGTCTGCAGAAGGTGTCTGCTGCCTTTTGTTCAGTGATGCCCTGCCCACAGAGGTGGACTCTAGAGAGGCAGTAGGCCTTGCTGAGCTGCAGTGGGCTCTGCCCTGTTTGAGCTTCCCAGCCACTTTGTTTACCTATTCAAGCCTCAGCAATGGTGGACGCCTTTCCCCCCTGCCAGGATGCATCCTTCCAGGTCAATCTCAGACTGCTGTGCTAGCAGTGATCAAGGCTCTGTGGGCATGGGACCTGCCAAGCCAGGCACGGGAGGGCATCCCCTGGTCTGCCAGTTGCTAAGACTGTGGGAAAAATGCAGCATTTGGGCGAGAGTTTACCGTTCCTCCAGGTACAGTCTGTCACAGCTTCCCTTGCCTAGGAAAGGGAAATCCCCCTACCCCTTGTGCTTCCCAGGTTAGGCGATTCTCCACCCTGCTTCAGCTCATGCTCTGTGGGCTGCAGCCACTGTCCAACCAGTCCCAATGATATGAACCAGGTACCTCAGTTGGAAATGCAGAAATCATTCATCTTCTACATTGATCTCACTGGGAGCTGCAGACTGGAGCTGTTCCTATTCAGCCATCTTGGAAGCAAATCCCAGACATTTTAAATGAAAGATAAAGTCTCTGTATTGTGTAGATTATAGCAAATGCTGAGTAAAACATCTGATCAAAAGGTATGGATTACTGTGTCCCTGTGTTGGAACACTGTGTTTCAGTTCATAAATATTAGTCAGCCCTTTCCTCCTAAAACACGCTTATGTTGAGTCTCATCCAGGGCAACAGAAGCAGAGCTTGGGAAATGGGATTTAGGACATAAGGTTCCTAAACAGTCTATATGACTGTTCTGTTCCTGGCTTTTCCTAAGATCACATGTAGGCAGTGATGAGTTAGCAAACTGGAAATAAAAGAAACATTTTGCTGTGTAGTATTTGCTAATTTTCGTGTTGTAAATACTCCCAACATCACTGACTTTAAGCTTCTTATGGTTAACAACCTGTCCACAATATTTGTGATTATTTAATAATTGGCTCTTATGAATAGAAATAGCTTCAATTCAACTGAGTCTAGGGTATCAAAACACATTATTTCTCTTTTTTTTACAAAAAAAATTTATTTTATGTTTACAGGGTACATGTGCAAGATGTCCAAGTTTGTTATATAGGTAAATGGGTGTCATGGGTTTTGTTATACAGATTATTTTCTCACCCAGATATTAAGCCTAATATCCATTAGTTATCTTTCCTAATCCTCTCCCTCCTCCCATCTTCCACCTTCTGATAGGCCACAGTATGTGTTTTTCCCCTTTATGTGTCCATGTGTTGTCATAATTTAGCTCCCACTTATAAGTGAGAATATGTGGTATTTGGTTTTCTGTTTCTGTTAGTTTGCTGAGGATAATGGCCTCCAGTTCCATCCATGCTTCTGCAAAGGACACAATCTCATTCTTTTTTATGGCTGCATAGTATTCCGTGGTGTGTATGTACCACATTTTCTTTATCCAGTCTATCATTAATGGTCATTTAGGTTGATTCCATGTCTTTGCTATTGTAAACAGTGCTGCAATAAATGTACACATGCAAGTGTCTTTATAATAGAACAATGTATATTCCTTTAGGTATATGCCCAGTAATTGGATTGCTGGGTTCTCTCTATAGGTCTTTGAGGAATTGTCACACTGTCTTCCACAATAGTTAAACTAATTTACACTCCCACCAACAGTGTATAAGCATTCCTTTTTCTCCACAATCTTGCCAGGATTTATTTTTGAATTTTCAATAGTAGTCATTCTAACTGGTGTGAGATGCTCTCTCATTGTGGTTTTCATTTGCAATTCTCTAATAATCAGTGATATTCAGCTTTTTTTCATATGCTTGTTGCCTACGTGTTTGTCTTCCTTTGAAAAGTGTCTGTTCATGTACATTCCTCAATTTTTAATGGATTGTTTGGTTTTTTCTTTTAAATTGGTTTAAGTTCTTATAAATTGGTTTAAAGATGCTAGATAGGCCAGGTGTAGTGGTCATACCTGTAATCCCAGCATTTTGGGAGCCTGAGGCAAGTGGATCACCTGAGGTCAGGAGTTCAAGACCAGCCTGGCCAACAGGGTGAAACCCCATCTGTACAAAAAATATTAAAAATTAGACAGGAATGATGATGGGTGCCTGTAATCCCAGCTGCTCAGGAGGCTGAGGTGGGAGAATCATTTGAAGCTCAGAGGCAGAGGTTGCAGTGAGCTGAGATCACACCATTGCAGTCCAGCCTGCGGGACAGAGTGAGACTCCATCTCAAAAATAAATAAATAAATAAATAAATAAATAAATAAACAAATGCTAGATGTTACACCTTTGTCAAAGGCTTAGTTTGCAAAATTTTTTCCATTCTCTAGGTTGTCTGTTTACCCTGTTGATATTTTATTTTGCTGTACAGAAGCTTTTTAGTTTAATTCAATACCATTTGACAATTTTTACTTTTGTTACAATTGCTTGTGGCATCTTCCTCGTGAAATCTTTGCACATGCCTATGTCTTGAATGGTATTGCTTAGGTTGTCTTCCAGGGTTTTTATAGTTGGGTTTTTACATTTAAGTTATTAATAAATCTTGAGTTAATTTTTGTATGTGGTTTAAGAAAGGGGTACAGTTTCAATTCTCTGAATATGGCTAGCCAGTTATCTCAGCACCATTTACTGAATAAGGAATTCTTTCCCCATTGCTTGTTTTTGCCAAATTGGTCAAAAATCAGATAGTTGTAGGTGTGTGGTCTTATTTCTGTGTTCTCTATTCTCTTCCACTGTCTATATGTATGTTCTTGTACCGGTACCATGCTGTTTTGTTTACTGTAGCCCTGTAGTGTAGTTTGAAGTTGGGTAGCTTGATGCCTTCAACTTTGTTCTTTTTGCTGAGGATTGCCTTAGCTATTTGGGCACATTTTTGGATCCATATAAATTTTAAAATAGTTTTTTTCTAGTTGTGTGAAGAAAATCATGGTAGTTTAATCAAAATACCATTGAATCTATAAATTGCTTGGGTGGTATGGCCATTTTAGCAATATTGATTCTTTGTATCTATGAGTGTAAAATGTTTTTCCATTTGGTTGTGTCATCTCTGATAACTTTGAGCAGTGGTTTTTCATTCTCCATGTAGAGATCCTTTACCTCCCTTGTTAGTTTTATTTCTAGATGTTTTATTCTTTTGTGGCAATTGTGAATGGGAGTTTGTTTGTGATTTGGCTTTCAGTTTGGCTGCTGTTGGAGTGTAGAAATGCTAGTGATTTTTGCACATTTATTTTGTATCCTGAGACTTTGCTGAAGTTGTTTATCAACTTAAGAAACTTTTCAGTTGAGATGATTGGGTTTTCTACATATAAGATTATGTCATCTGCAAACAGGGATAGTTTGACTTCCTCTCTTTCTATTTGAATGTCCTTTATTTTTTCTCTTCAGTGATTACCCTGGCCAGAATTTCCAACACTAGGTTGAATAGGAGGGATGAGAGGGGCATCAACTTTTTGTACCAGTTTTCAAGGGGGATACTTCCAGCTTTTGTGCATTCAGTATGATATTGGCTGTGGGATTCTTGTATATGGCTCTTATTATTTTAAGGTACATTCCTGCAATACTTAGTTTATTGAGAGTTTGTAACATGAATTGATGTTGAATTTTATCAAGAGCATTTTCTACATCTATAGAGAAAAGGATGAGTTTTTGTTTTCAGTTGTTTATGGGATAAATCACATTTACTGATTTGTGTATTTTGAACAAACCTTGCATCCCAGGGATGAAACCAACTTTATAATTGTAGATTAGATTTTTGATGTGCTGCTGGATTTGGTTTGCCAGTATCCTGTTGAGGATTTTTCCATTAGTGTTCACAAGGGATATTGGCGTGAATTTTTCTTTTTTTGTTGTGTCTTTGCCAGGTTTTGGTATAAGGATGACTCTGGCCTCATAGAATGAGTTAGGGAGATGTGTCTCTTTTTCAGCTTTTGGAAATGTTTCAGTAGGAATGGTAACAGATCTTCTTTGTACATCTGGTAAAATGCAGCTGAGAAGCCATCTGATCCTGGGGTTTTTTTGTTTGGTAGGCTAATTATTACTGCCTCAATTTCAAAACTCATTATTGGTCTCTTCCGGGATTCAGTTTCTTCCTGATTCAGTCTTGGGAGGGTGTATGTGTCCAGGAATCTATCCATTTCTTCTAGATTTTCTAGTTTATGTGCATAGAGGTGTTTATAATATTCGCTGATGATTGTATTTCTCTTGGGTCGCTGGTAACATCCCCCTTATAATTTCTGATTGTATTTGAATCTTCTCTTTTTTTTCTATATTATTCTATCTAGCAGTCTATCTTTTTTATTATTTTTTTCAGAATAGCAGCTCCTGGATTTGATTATGTTTTGAGTGTTTTTTCATGTCTATATCATTCAGTTCAGCTCTGATTTTGCTTAATTCATTTCTTTTACTAGCTTTGGGCTTTGTTTGCTTTTGGTTTTCTAGTTTTTTTAATTGTGATGTTAGGTTGTTAACTTGAGGTCTTTCTAGCTTTTGGTGTGGGCATTTAGTACTATAAATTTCCCTCTTAACGCTGCCTTAGTGGTATCCCAGTGATTCTGGGACGTTTTACTGTTGTTCTCATTAGTTTCAAAGAACTTCTTGATTTCTACCTTAATTTCATTATTTACCCAAAAATCATTCAGGAGAAGTTTATTTAATTTCCATGAAATTGTATGGTTTTGAGTGAATTTCTTTGTTTTAGTTCTGATTGGATTGTGCCGTGGCCAGAGAAACTGTTCATTATAATTTCAGTTCCTTTGCATTTGCTTAGGAATGTTTCACTTCTGAATATGTGATCAATTTCACAGTAAGTGCCATGTGGCACTGAAAAGAATGTATATTCTTTTGGTTTTGGGTGGAGAGTTCTGTAGATATCTATCAGGTCCATTTGATCCAGTTCAGGTTCTGAATATTTTTGGTAATTTTCTTTGTCAATGATTTAATATTGGCAGTGGGGTGTTAAAGTCTCCCACTGTGTGGGAGTCTAAGTCTCTTTGAAGGTCTCTAAGGATTTTCTTTATGAATCTGCGTGCTCCTGAGTTGGGCGTATGTGTATTTAGGATAGTTAAGTCTTCCTGATAAATTGAACCCTTTATGTTGAATTGGAGCCTGTTTAATTGAACCCTGTTGAATTACCCCATTATGTAATGCCCTTCTTTGTCTTTTTTGATCTCTGTTGGTTTAAACTCTGTTTTGTCAGAAACAGGATTGCAACCCCTGATATTTTTTTCTGTTTTCCATTTGTTTGGTAAATTTTCCTCCATCCCTTTATTTTGAGCCTATGTGTTTTATTGCATATGAGATGGGACTTTTGAAGACAACATGCCAATGGGTTTTGGCTCTTTATCTAGCTTGCTGCTCTGTGTCTTTTAATTGGGGCATTTAGCTCATTTACATTTAAGGTTAGCATTGTTATGTGTGAATTTGATCCTGTCATTGTGATGTTAGCTGGTTATTTTGCAAACATTTATGTGGTTGCTTCATAGTGTCACTGGTCTATGTACTTCAGTGTGTTTTAGTAGTGGCTGGTAATAGATTTTCCCTTCCATACTAAGTGCTTCCTTCAGGAGCTCTCGTAAAGCAGGTCTGGTGGTAATACATACCTTCAACATACGCTTGTCTGAAAAAGGATCTTATTTTTTCTTTGCTTATGAAGCATAGTTTGGCCAGATATGAAATTCTGGGTTAAAATTTCTTTTCTTTAAGAATGTTGAATATTGGCCCCAATTTCTCCTGGCTTTGAGGGTTTCCACTGAGAGGTCCAATTTTAGTCTGATGGGCTTCCCTTTGTAGGTGACCTTGTCTCTGTCTCTGGCTGCCCTTAACATTTTTTCTTTCATGTCAACCTTGAAGAATCTGATGATTGTGTGTCTTGGGGATGATCTTCTCATGGAGTATCTTACTGGGGTTCTCTGCATTTCCTGAATTTGAATGTCGGCCTGTCTAGCTAGGTTGGAAAAGTTTTTATAAATAATATCTTGAAATATATTTTTCAAATTTGTTTTATTCTCCCCATCTCTTTCACGTACACCAATCAGTCACAGATTCTTTTTTTTTTTTACACAATCCCATATTTCCTGGAGGTTTTGTTTATTTCTTTTTATTCTTTGTTCTATATTTTTGTCTGCCTGTCTTATTTCAAAAAGATCTTGAAGCTCACATTTTTTCTCCATTTGGTGTATTCTGCTATTAATACTTGCCATTGAATTATGAAATTCTTGTGTGTTTTTCAGCTCTATCAGGTCAGTTACATTCTTCTCTGTACTGAATATTTTGTTTGTCAGCTCCTGCACTGCTTTATCATGGTTTTTAACTTGCTTGCATTGAGATACAATGTGCTCCTTTAGCTCAGTGAAATTCATTTTTATCCATATTCTGAATTCTACTTCTGTCACTTCAGCCATTTTAGTCTCAGCCCAGTTCTGAACCCTTGCTGAAGAGGTGATTTGGGCATTTGGAGGAACAAGAGCACTCTGGCTTTTCGAGGTTTCAGTGTTCTTGCACTAATTCTTTCTCATCTTTGTGGGCTTATCTACCTTCATTCTTTGAGGTTATTGACCTTTGGTTGGGTTTTATTTTCTCTTAACAGTCTGGCCACTTTTCAGTAGGGCTGCTTCAGTTTGCTGGGGGTCCACTCCAATCCCTAGTCACCTCATATTTTCCAGTACCTGGAGGTATCACCAGTGAAGATTGCACAACAGCAAAGATGGCAGCCTGCAGCCTTTTTTGGGAGCTTCATTCCAGAATGTACAGACTTCTTGCCAGCCTGAATGCACCAGTAGGAGGTGGCTGGAGATATTGGTTGGGAGGTCTCACCCACTCAGGAGGAACAGAATTGGGGACCTACTTAAAAAGGCAGTCAGTAATGCTTTCATAAAGCAGGTGTGCTGGGCTGGGGTACTGCTTTTACCTCCAGTCAGTCATCTTGGGATCTCCAAAGTCTGGAGACTGGAATGGCTAAGTCACTGAAACACCAAAGATGGCAGACCATTCCTCCTTCTAGCAGCTCTGTCTCAGAAAGTTTTCAAATCTCTGTTGGCCAGAGAACATTAGCAGGAATAGCTGGAGTCCCCAGTTAGGAAGTTCCCCCTACTGAGGAGGAACAAATCAGGAACTCACTTAAGGAAGCAGTGTGGCCAAGCTTTTATAGAGCAGCTGTGTTATGCTGGTGTGCCACTTCTGCCCTGGTCAGCTTGGGCTCTCTAAAGCCCACAGGCTAGAATGGCTGAGTTGCTCAAGGAGCAAAGATTGAGGCCTGCCCCTCCCCTTGGGAACTTCATCCTGTCCCAGGTCCCAGATAGGTGCAACACTGTTGTCGATGGCTGGCTGGAATTCCAAGCCAGTGAGTCTTATGCTGTGAGGCACCACAGAAGTGGGGCCCACAGACCATCACTACTCAGCACCCTGTATTCAGCCCCCTCTTAGGGGTGTGTATGATAGTTCAACCTCCTGCCTTGCCTGAGTTGCAGTCACCTTTGCCAGGAATTCTGGAGCTGGTAGGCCATTGCCCTTCCCTGTTTTTCTCCATTCTCCATGAGTTGAGCTATTTCTTTGATCAGTCCCAATGCAAGTACCTGGATGTTTCCATTGAAGATGCTGTATTTGCTCATTCCTTTTATTTCTCTCTGTGAACACCATGCATTGTAGCTGTTTCTAGGTGGCCCCCTCCTATGTCTTTACTTCTTTGTACAGTTTAGTTGTTTCTGGGACCAGACAGATTAGATCCTGTCTTAACAACTTCCAATGTATGTGACTTTGATATTATATCTACCCTTTTTTTGTGCCTCAGAATCTTTGTCTACAAATTGGAGATAATGTTGCTACACACCTCATAGTTTTGTTGTGAGATTTGAAAGTGATAATTCTCATGATGCTCAGAAATATGTTCTTGGCACAGTGTTGCTGCTCAGTAAATGACAGCTATCATCATCATAATCACCATCATCATTACCATTACCATAATCATCACAACGCTTCCTGAAACCACTGCAAAACAGTATGGGATATAAAAGAGAGGAAATTGTAGAGGAGTGAGCCAGAAGTGACACCTCAGGAGCCTTTATTCCCTGACTAGTTCCAGAGAAGGCATGAAAGACACTGTCCTGCAGACCCACCTAGTGGTGTACAGGGAGACCCTCTGAAACTATTGCTATGGAATAAAAGATGAAATGCTCCTGATTATTGTAAATACAAAATTGTATGCAGGATTGTGTAAAGACAATGCCAGGTTGGGCTGCCAGAAGGAGCCAACAGTGCGTGATGTGCTTCCCCCTGAAGAGAGCCTATGAAGGGACATGCAGTCAGGGAGGTTACACATCACCAAGATTCCTATCCCAGAAAAGCAGATGTTCATAGCTCTGGGAATGGAATGCGACCCTTGTGGAGAGCCTATAAACGGACGCATGAGGGGTGCCTGTTCATATGGATAAGATAGAGCTATAAATGCCCTCATCTTGCCACAGCTCTTCTAGGGCTCTTTGGGGTTAAGACATACTCCCTTATGAGAATTTCTGGTCTAACACATTGTCTAGCTTCACGTCCTGTTTCTATGGATTGTTTGTAACCAGCTTTTGCTGCAACTGTTACTGCTGATTAATATCTTGCTAATCATGGGTTATGGAAAGACTGTTTCTGTTTTAATGCTCTGTTAGAAATTACTGATGCACACACTATATTGTAAATTCTTATCTCTGTATACTGTACGTCTGCATACAGATGTTATGTTAAAGAATTACTTCATCCTCATGTGACCATCTCACCTCATAATCAAATGACCCTAAATCCCTCACTAACCTACTCCCACCCTCACTAAACTTAATAATAAATGCTGGTATATCCAGTGCATTGGCAGCATAATGGGACCAGAAGGTGGTGACCCCCCTGGACCCAGCTTTCACTGTCTTGTACATGTCTATTATTTCTCAACCTGCTGATCTGCCTGGGAACAAAGAGAGATATTGCTTTGCGGGCTGCTGGCAAGATCACACAATAGTGGTGATCTTACATAATCTGCAACAAGGTTGCATACCAGAAAAGGTATTATGACATTCAGGGTGTAGAGATGAGTTTCACTTGGGGGCAGAGGCAAGGGGATCACCTTGAAAGAAACAAAATCCCTCCTTGTCTCTTTAGGAATATTAACAAATAAATTTTACATCTATTACTTTGTTGTGAAGTTATGATTGAAAACAGCATTGTCTATGGGTCAACAGAGCACCAGGGTGAGTCATCACAGGTACACTGGCTCTGAATGGTACTTATGACCTCAGTGCAAAAGGCCTGAACTATTCAATGGCTCATGAAATGTCAATTGCTGACCCTCTGGATGGACTCTCAACTGGAGGGGTTTCTTCAAAGAAAGACTGGGTCTTAGGGTAGATATCTCACAGAAGTAAGGACTCTGGAACTACGAAATGACAGACTGGGCAAGTAGTTTAGCAAGGAATATTGGAGTACACACTCTTTCCGAAAATGGCAAGAGCTATGGGTTCTCCTATGAGACTGAATTTAGACATGTACTTAGGACAAACTTCAGAAGTTGGGAGAAACAGGCCAGGTGCAGTGGCTCATGCCTGTAGTCCCAGCACTTTGGGAGGCAGATATGGGCAGATCACTTGAGGTCAGTAGTTCAAGACCAGCCTGGCAAACATGGTGAAACCCTGTCTCTACTAAAAATACAAAAATTAACCAGATGTTGTGGTGGGCACCTGTAATCCCAGCTACTTGGGAGGCTAAGGCAGGAGAATCACTTGAACCTGGGAGGCAGAGGTTGCAGTGAGCTGAGATCATGCAACTGCACCCTAGCCTGGGTGACAGAGTGAGATTCCATCTGATAAAATAAGAAATAATAAAAAATTTAAAAAGAAGTTGGGAGAAACAGCTATATAGCATGGCTGGCATATGTGTTTAAGGCCCCTTCATGGAAGAGAGAACAAGCCCAGAGGAAAGTAAAAACCACACACTTCTAGGGTCCAAGGCCTTGGATGCCTCTTGGGATAACAAGTGAAAAGTTCTGGTCATTGAAGGATATCTTTTTATTTCTGACATTAGCTAGATGCTGCCATGGTCTACAATCTAGATCTCCAAGAGAAAGTCATTGAGTCCAGGTAGGCAATCAGACATTCCATTTATTGCATACTTTCTACCTCATGATGACTATGCTAGGTATTTCACATGTAATGTCACATTTAATTCTTTCTATAACCACTGTAGCTAGAAATTATTATTCATAATGGACAAGAATTAAAATTAATTTACAAATTAAAAGTAATTTAAATATTAATTTTAAAAAGTAATTAAAATTCAGTATGATAAATTCTGTGTTCAGTACAAGTACAGGAATATATAACAATAAATAGGAGAAGGAGGTAATTCAGGGAAACATGTTGTTTCTTTTTTTTCACATAATTCTTCCTTTTAGCTGAGACCTTAAATGTGTTTGACATAATCCTAACCCCAAGAGCTTGGAGGAGAAAGAAAATAAATTTCTTCATAAAGACACCACTGACAAGTGGAAGAAAGCATTTGAGTAATGATGAGTATCTCAAAATGACTGAATGCTGCTTGGAGTTCGGATGCCAGAGAAAAAAACTGGAAAGATAAAAAGCAACTAGATCATCAAGAAAATAAACAGTTAAAGTGCTAGAAATGTATCCAAAAGGTATTTGTATTTCGTTCTTTCTGCCTCCATATACTGAACCGATTGTACAAAAATCTGCCTTGTCTGGAATAGTCCTGGTCATTCACCTCTGATCTCTACCTCCTCTACCTACTTGGCCGTATGGGTCAGTGAAGACACAGGCTGCTTTCCTTACACATCTATCACTATTGTTCAAAGGGCCACTATTAGTTCTTTAAGTTATTTCTTCCATGAGGCCGGTGAGTGGGCTATACATCTCAAGAGTTATGCCTAAATTTGGCCTAAGTAAATGCTGCACCTCAGCTGTGACCCTAAATTAGCATTAAACAGCACTCTCCCTGGAAATATCTCAGTAGTCCCTGAGGACTATTTTGATTGTAGCTTAGTTATTCTTGCCTCTGTGTAAAATTCAGAGACACTTACAGGGCAGGGAATAGCCTGGTGGGGGAATATGTTGGGATTTATAGGTTATTGCAACATGCAACCACAGGAAAACTTTATCCTCTACCTCTGAAAGATAGACAGATTGTCAGGTTTCATTTACTTGATAATTCAGTAGAAAATGAGAAAGATAGAGAACATGAATAAAATCATTTTTTTAAGACATTACTTATTAAACGAAGGAGATATAGGCAATTAGCTATTCAGAAATATGTGATTGGTGAAAGTTAATTTATTTCAAATTTCAAATGCAAGACCTTTAAGCAGTTTAATTGAGAATGGCAAGAAGCCTAGAGAAAGATGAAGAGAGACATAAAGACAGAGAAACCAAGAGAGAGAGATTAAATTTATAAGACATGAGAAGGAGAAAAAAAATGATGGATAGGAGGAAGGACTAAATTGCAGCTTCCACTCGGATGGACAGAGCAACGTGTGGAGATTCACACTGTGAAATTTTGCTCCAAGAACTACTGGTGAAATATACCAGGAAAGCAGAGAAAATCCACAAACCCTTTGAAGGAAGTGGATTGCTCCTGCAGGACCTGGGAGACAGCAAAATACTGTGAGTGCCCAAACTGTGAAAGCAGTAAAAGGGGGTCATCCACCCCTGAACACACACCCTCAGTGGGGAATCTGAAGATCCAGGTTACGGGAGAAGGATTTGATCTTATCTGGAACAGAGACAATGTAGAGAGCTGAGCAAAATACAGGGGTAGAGAAAACAGTGGGAAAAGCCCTGTGGGCTCTCTGGATCCCCAGGGAAGACATTTCTCACTTGTCTCACAGGCATCCTTGGGGAGGGCTGCCAGAGGAACTAGGAAAAGACCATAGGGACAAGAAAACCTTTAGTTGAACTTTCTAACAATTACAATCGGATGTGAAGATTCCTGTCCAGAACTCGGGGAGGGTGTGAGTCCGGTGTGCAGACTCTACAGGTGAAGGAGGTGTGAAAGCCTTGCTTGCTTTCTCAGCTGGGAGGCTGGTAGCCTGGGACAAGTTCTTAGCCTGCTCATTCACTACCTGGAAACAAAGTTGGTGCTGGGTGCTGTTGGTTGGGGCAGGGTGGGAGTAAGACCGGTCTTTTGGGTTGCATGGGAGCTGGGTGAGGCCTGCGACTGACAGCTTTCCCCCACTTCCCTGACAACCTGCATGACACAGCAGAGGCAGCCATAATCCTCCTGAGAACGTACCTCCAATGACATGGAAACCACACCCCGTCCCCCACAGCAGTCACAACAAACCCAACCCAGAGAGTCTGAGCTCAGATACAACTAACCCTGTCCCACCATGGTCTTTCCCCACCGACCTGGTAGTTGAAGTAAAAAATCATATTCTTTTGGAGTTCTAGGGCCCCACCCACTGCCTGATCCTCCCTATATTACCACAGCTGATGCTCTCTTGAAAGCACCACCTCTTGGCAAGTGGCCAACCAGCACAAAACTAGTACACTAAACAACTACAACTAAAGACCAACACAGAGTCCATTCAACTCCCCTGCCCCCTACACCAGAGCAGATGCTGGTATCCATGGCTGAGCGATCTGAAGATGGTTCACATCACAGGACTCTGTACAGACACCCCCTGACAAAAAAACAGCCCAAAGCCTGGCACTTATGCTGGGTGGCTAGATCCAGAAAAGAAACAACAATCACTACAGTTTGCTCTCAGGAAGCCACATCCCAAAGAAAAGGGGGAGAGTACTGAATCAAGGGGGCACACTGTGGGTCAAAAGAATCTGAACACCAGCCCTTGAGCCCCAGATCTTCCCTCTGACATAGCCTGCTCAAATGAGAAGAAACCAGAAAAACAATTTTGATAATATGACAAAACAAGGTTCTTTAATGCCCACCAAAAAAATCAAGCTAGCTCACCAGCAATGGATCCAAAACAAGAAGAAATCCCTGAATTGCCAGAAAAAGAATTCAGAAGGTCGATTATTAAGCTAATCAAAGAGGCACCAGAAGAAGGTGATGCCCAACTTAAGGAAATTTTTTTAAAAATGATACAAGGTATGAGGAGAGAAACCTTCAGTGAATTAGCATAAATACAAAACAATCACAACTTCAGGAAATAAAGGACACACTTACAGAAATGCAAAATTTACTGGAAAGTTTCAGCAATGGAATTAAACAAGCAAAAGAAAGAACTTCAGAGCTCAAAGACAAAGTTTTTGAAATAACCCAATCCATCAAAGACAAAGAAATGAGAACTTTTAAAAAGTGAACATAAACAAAGACTCCAAAAAGTTTGGGACTATGTTAAATGACCAAACATAAGAATAATTGGCATTCCTGAAAAAGAAGAGAAATCCAAAACTTTGAAAAACTCATTTGGGGAAATAACTGAGGAAGACTTGCCCAGAATTGCTAGAGATCTAGACATCCAAATACAAGAAGCTCCAAGAACACCAGAGAAATTCATCACAAAAAGATCATTGCCTAGGCATATAGTCATCAGGTTACCTAAAGTCAAGATGAGGAAATAACCGTAATGCCTATGAGGCAAAGGCACCAGGTAACCTCTAAAGAAAAACCTATTAGACTAACAGCAAATTTCTCAGCAGAAACCCTACAAGCTAGAAGGGATTGGGGCCCTATCTTCAGTCTCCTTAAACAAAACAATTATCAGCCTAGAATTTTGTATTCAGCAAAACAGCTTTATAAATGAAGGAAACGTACAGCTTATTTCCGACAAGCAAATGCTGAGAGAATTCACCACTACCAAGCCAGCACTACAAGAACCAATAAAAGGAGCCCTAAATCTTGAAATGAATCCTGGAAACACATCAAAAAAAAAAAATCTCTTTAAAGCATGAATCTCACAGGACATATAAAACAAAAATACAATAAATAAAATAAAATGAAGGTATTCAGGCAACAAATAGCATGATGAATGAAACACCACCTCACATCTCATTGCAAACATTGAATTTAAATGGCATTAACCTTCCACTTAAAAGATAAAAAATGGCAGAATGGATAAGCATTGAGAGCTTACCCATGGGTAAGGCCTCTTGAGGGCAGTATCTGCTGCCCTCAAGTTACTCATCTAACACATAAGAACTCACATAAACTTGAGTTAAAAAGGTGGAAAAAGACATTCCATGCAAATGGATACAAAAAGAGAGCAGCAATGGCTATTCTTATATCAGACAAAACAAAATTTAAAGCAACAGCAGTTGAAAAAAGAGGGATATTATATAATGATAAAACACCTTATCCAACAGGAAAATATCACAATCCTGAATATATGTGCATCTAACACTGGAGCTCCCAAATTTATAAAACAATTACTACGAGACCTAAGAAATGAGATAGACAGTAACACAATAATAGTATGGGACTTCAATCTCTACTGACAGCACTAGACAAGTTATCAAGACAGAAAGTCAACAAAGAAACAATGAATTTAAACTATACCTTAGAACAAATGACTTAACAGTTATTTACAGAACCTTCTACCCAACAACCACAGAATACACATTCTATTCATCAGTGCATGGAACTTTCTCCAGGATAGATGATGTAGTAGCCACAAAACAAGTCTCAATAAACTAAAGTAAATTAAAATTATGTGAAGCACTCAGACAACAGTGGAACAAAAATGGATATCAAATACATAGAAATTAAATAACCTGCTCCTGAATAATCATTGGGTCAACAACGAAATCAAGATGGAAATTTTGAAATTCTGGGAACTGAACAATAATAGTGACACAACCTATGAAAACCTCTTGGATACAGCAAAGGCAGTGTTAAGAGGAAAGTTTATAGCCTTAAATACTTACATCAAAAAGTCTGAAATAGCACAAATAGACAATCTAAGGTCAAACCTCAAGGAACTAGAGAAACAAGAAGAAACCAAACCCAAACCCAGCACAGAAAAGGAAATAATGAAGATCAGAGCAGAACTGAATAAAATTGAAACCAAAAAATACAAAATTAAATAAAACAAAAAGCTGGTTGTTTGACAAGATAAATAAAATTGATAGACCATTAGCAAGATTAACCAAGAAAAGAAGAGAGAAGATTTAAATAAGCTCAATTAGAAAGGAAATGAGAGATATTACAACCGACATCACAGAAATACAAGATTACTCAAGGCTACTATGAACCTTTACATGAATGAACTAGAAAACCTAGAGATGATGGATCAATTTCTAGAAATATGCAACCCTCCTAACTTAAATCAGGAAGAATTGAAAACCCTGAACAAAACAACAACAAGTAGCAAAATTGAAAATGTAATAAAAATTACCAACAAAAAAATCCAGGAGAACAGGTATTCACAGCTTAATTTAATCAGACATTTAAAGAACAATTGGTACCAACCTTATTGATACTATTTCACAAGATAAAGAAAGATAAAATTTTCCCTAAATCATTCTATGAAGCCAGTATTACCATAAGACCAAAATCAGAGAAAGACGTAACAAAAAAAAAGAAATCTGAAGACCAATATAACTGATGAACATAGACGCAAAAATTATTGACAAAATACTAGCTAATCGAATCCAAGAGAATATCCAAAAGATAATCCACCATGACCAAGTGGGTTTCATACCAGGGGTGCAGGAACGGCTTAATATATTCAAGTCAATAAATGTGATACACCACATAAACAGAATTAAAAACAAAAATCACATTATTATCTCAAAACATTCAGAAAAGCATTTGATAAAATTCAGCATTGCTTTATGATTACAACCCTCAGCAAAATCAGCATACAAAGGATATACCTCATCTATGACAAAAGCTATCTATGACAAATGACAGCCAACAGAATACTGAATGGGGAAAAGTTGAAAGCATTCCCTCAGAGAACTGGAACAAGACAAGGATGCCCACTCTCACCACTTTTGTTCAACATAGTACTGGAAGTCCTAGCCAGAGCAATCAGACAAGAGAAATAAAGCACATCCAAATCGGTAAAAAAGAAGTCAAATAGTCGCTGTTTGCTGATTATATTATTGTATAACTAGAAAATAAATACTTCTGCAAAAAGCTCTTCCAACAGATAAATCAATTCAGCAAACTTTCGGAATGCAAAATTAATGTACACAAATCAGTAGCTCTGCTACACACCAACAGTGACCAAGCTGAGAATCAAGTCAAGAACTCAACCCCTTTTACAATACGTGCAAAAAAAAGAAAGAAAATACGTAACAATATACCTAACCAAGGACATGAAAGACCCCTACCAGAAAAAAAAAAAAAAGAAACAGAAAATACTGCTGAAAGAAATCATAGATGACACAAACAAATGGAAACACATCCCACGCTCATGGACGGGTAGAATTAATAGTGTGAAAATGACCATACGGCAAAAAGCAACCTACAAATTCAATGCAACTCTCATCAAAATACCATCATCATTCTTCACAGGACTACAAAAAAAAAAGTCCTAAAATGTATATGAAACCAAAAAAAAGCCCACATAGCCAAACTAAATCTAAGCAAAATTACCAAATCTGGAGGCATCACATTAGCTGACTTCAAACTATATTATAAGGCCATAATCACCAAAACACCAAAACAGCATGGTACAGGTATAAAAATAGGCATATATACTAATGGAACAGAGTATAGAAATCAGAAATAAACCCAAATACTTACAGCCAACTGATCTTGGAGAAAGCAAACAAAACCATAAAGTGGGGAAAAAACACCCTATTCAAAAAATGGTGCTGGGATAATCGGCAAACCACATGTAGAACAATAAAACTGGAACCTCATCTCTCACTTTATAGAAAAATCAACTTAAGGTGGATCAAGGACTGAACTCCGAGACCTGAAACCATAAATATTCCAGAAGATAACATCAGAAAGATCTTTCTAGACATTGGCTTAGGCAAGGATTTCATGACCAATAACCCAAAAGCAAATGCAACAAAAACAAAGATAAATAGGAGGGATTTAATTAAACGAAAGAGGTTCTGCACAGCAAAAGAAACAGCAGACTAAGAAGACAATCCACAGAATAGAAGATCTTGACAATCTATACATCTGCAAAGGACTAATATCCAGAATCTACAACTAACTCAAACAAATCACCAAGAACAAAACAAACAATCCCATCAAAAAATGGGCTTAGGACATGAATAGACAATTCTCAAAAGAAGATATACAAATGGTCAATTAGAAAAAGAAAAAGTTCTCAACATCACTAATGATCATGGAAATTCAAATCAAAACCACAAAGCGATACCACCCTACTCCTGTAAGAATGGCCATAATCCCAGGGCAATCAGGCAGGAGAAAGAAATAAAGGATATTCAATTAGGAAAAGAGGAAGTCAAATTGTCCCTGTTTACAGATGACATGATTGTATATTTAGAAAACCCCATCATCTCAGCCCAAAATTTCCTTAAGCTGATAAGCAACTTCAGCGAAGTCTCAGGATAAAAAATCCATGTTCAAAAATCACAAGCATTCCTATACACCAATAACAGACAAACAGAGAGCCAAATAATGAGTGAACTCCCATTCACAATTGCTTCAAAGAGAATAAAATACCTAGGAATCCAACTTACGAGGGATGTGAAGGACCTCTTCAAGGAGAACTACAAACCACTGCTCAGTGAAATAAAAGAGGACACAAACAAATGGAAGAACATTCTATGCTCATGGATAGGAAGAATCAATATCGTGAAAATGGCCATACTGCCCAAGGTAATTGATAGATTCAATGCCATCCCCATCAAGCTACCAGGGACTTTCTTCACAGAATTGGAAAAAACTACTTTAAAGTTCATATGGAACCAAAAAAGAGCCCGCACTGCCAAGTCAATCCTAAGCCAAAAGAACAAAGCTGGAGGCATCACACTACTTGACTTCAAACTATACAACAAGGCTACAGTAACCAAAACAGCATGGTACTGGTACCAAAACAGAGATATAGATCAATGGAACAGAACAGAGCACTCAGAAATAACACCGCATATCTACAACTATCTGATCTTTGACAAACCTGAGAAAAACAAGCAATGGGGAAAGGATTCCCTATTTAATAAATGGTGCTGTGAAAACTGGCTAGCCATATGGAAAAGTTAGGTAAAATAGAATATTGTTTAATTAAGAAAGGCAAGTCAGAAGACTCTCAACTATCCCTCATGTGTACTCACTAGTCTACTCATGAAAACTTGTAGACAGGAATACAAGGAATAGGACTTTGAAATGACACAGCCTTCCTGTATGTGAGGAACTCTTTTTAACCTCATCAAATCAAATGGCAATGTGCTGATTATTCATGCTTTACACCAACATCCTGAAGAAAAAGTGAGGCAGAAATTTCTGAGGATCTTATAAAGCAGCATATAGATTCCACAGGGTCTCCATAATTATTCTCAAATAAATGGAGCACCTAGACCCATGTGAAATTTAGGGTTTCCTAAGGGGAAAAACATTTTGCGTTTCTATCATGGATGAATCAGCTAAGTATCAAAGTTGTGGACAAATTTTAAAAGTTCATTTCTTCCTATATCATACCTTACAATGATAGTCCCTATTCTATAGTACCTAAACTTTTTCTTTAATGGCATTAAGTGACCCTAGCAAGGATGCTTCTAGATGCTACAGAAAGGTTCTTAGACTATCAGCCCATGTAGATCTGGGCAAGCAACTATGGTAGAACCATAGCAAATCTCCATCTCTACCACCAACTTAATACAATCTTTTTGTGCCTAGCCTCTCTTTTTTCTGAAAGAAGACATTTCACAGCCAGGTGCCAAGAAGCTACACCTTTATGATGCAGTCTCTTCATTGCTTTCTTTATAGAATCTGCCCTTTCCCCATCAGAGTGGCAACCGCAATGAGAATATTTATTAAATTCCTTGTAGGAAAATGATTATCAGACATTAGCATGAACCAAAGTCACCTGAAGGACTTGTTAGAATACAAATTGCTGAGAAATTAGCTTCTTTGCATTGGGTTAGAACATGATCCGTTAGATCAGCGTAGTTTTTCAATACATATCTTCTGAAGCCTACTTCTGCAAAGTAGGCTTCTTAGAGTTTCTGATATTAAAGGTCGGAGATGGATCCATAAAATTTGCATTTTTAACAAGTTCCCAGGTGATAATGATGTTGCAGGCCTGGAAACCATACTTTGAGAACCACTGGCACACATATATGGAAGGCAGTGAGTTAAAGATAACACAGGGCCAGGTGCAGTGGCTCACGCCTGTAATCCCAGCACTTTGGGAGGCCTAGGCAGGGATAACCTGAGGTCAGGAGTTCAAGACCAGCCTGGCCAGCATGATGAAAGCCTGTCTCTACTAAAAAATACAAAAATTAGCGAGGCCTAGTGGCAGGTGCCTGTAATCCCAGCTACTCGGGAGACTGAGGTAAGGAGAATTGCTTGAACCAGGAAGACGGAAGTTGCAGTGAGCCAAAATCATGCCACTGCTCTCCAGCCTGGGTGACACAGCAAGACTCCATCTCAGGGGAAAAAAAAAGAAAGATAACACAGAAGGAAATGCTGGGCTAATTAATGCAGTGGAAACAAGAGTAGGGTAAATCAAGGGCCTTGCTTGAAAGAATTAGAAAAAAAAAGTAGCAATTTTTTATTTACACAATATTTTGTGTGTGTGTGATGCAGTTTTGCACTGTCACCCAGGCTGGAGTGCAGTGGCTCGATCTCGGCTCACTGCAACTTCCACCTCCCGGGTTCAAGTGATTCTCCTGCCTCAGCCTCCCGAGTAGCTGGGATTACAGGCACCCGCCACCATGCCCAGCTAATTTCTTGTATTTTTAATAGAGACGGCATTTCACCATGTTGGCCAGGCTGGTCTCAAACTCGCCCGCCTCAGCCTCCCAAAGTTCTGGGATTACAGGCACGAGCCACCGCATCCGGTCGTATTGAGGAGCTTTATTATAAACAAAACAGAGAAATGTGAGGAATAATTAGAGGAAGACTTCCTTGTTTAGAAAGGAAAAATAAGCCTTCCTGTATGCTGTGGAGGTGGTATATAAGAGAGAGAGAAAGAAAAGGGATAGAATGGAATATAGTGCAAAAATGGATTTCTAGCTTTTGCTGGAGGTTTATTTGTAATAGCATGTGAGGTGGAAGAATATATGGCTGTATATCTCATATGTTTGTAGACACAGTGATAGAAGTATGTGTGATATTCACTTTTAATTGTATCTGTATTCTTAGTACAATAGGAGATAAGGTCGTCAATTGAGAGTGAAAATGAAAAGGATGTTAAAGCTTCCAGGACAGAAATTTATTGGGGCGGGGTCAAAAGGAATTTACTGGGTTGGGGCCAAGATGGCTGACCAGAAACAGCAGTGATCAGAGTCTCCCATCGGAAAGAACCATAATTAGCATGTGAATCCTTTGACAGCAACCAAGATATCCAGGTTCTCTCACCAGAACTGATTAAGCGGCTGGCGTGATCCATGGAGAGGAAGAAAGAGCAGTGTCCTGCGGTGGCCACCTGAGAGCAGCATGAGGCATAGGAGCCCCCACACCCAAGCTAAGAGTGGTGGTAAGTGTCCCACCCAGCCAGGGAAACCATGCTTTTTCCACAGAACTGTGCAACCCACAGATCAGAAGATCCCACTCGCAAACCCACACCACTAGGGATGAGGGCCCCAACCCATAGCCGTGCAGATTCTCAAGCACCTCTCAGCCAGAATTTGCTTAAGCATGCTGAGCTCCTGAGGGGAAGGCGACCAGCAGCACAGCTGCAACTGTCTGCTGTCTAAGCCCTTTGAGCTCCTTGGACAGGGGCAGGAGCCAATACTGGGATTCACAGTTGTCTAAGACACTAAGCTCTCTGGGCAGGGAAAGCGTGCAATCCATCTCTATAGCTCTGGGCCATGCTTTTTCCCTGCTGGAGCTGGGGAGGCTGGACGGCTTGGTCCCAAGAAGTGTCCCTCACAGCCCAACACACTGACAGTGACAGACTGCGGCCAGAGCGCCTCTTCAGGTCTGAAACTGACTTATCCTTTCTCACTGAGTGGGGCTTCCCTGCAGGAACTCCAACTCCAGCCAGAGGCTCAGGGACAGAAGCCAGATCTACCTGGGCCTGAGCCCCTGGTGGGAGAGGCCGCCACAGTCTTGGCAGACCAACAGACTTAGCCTTTCCTCCTAATATTTCTGAGGAATCCAGGAAGCCCAGACGAGTAGGTTTCCCCTCAATGAAGCACACCCCCTCCATCAAGGGACAGTCGAAGTGCTTCATTAAAAGGGTCCTATTCCCCATGACATCCAACCGGGTGAGACCCTTCAACAGGAGTTGTCAGACACCCTATACAGGAGTGATCCTAGTGGCATCAGGTTGGTGCCCCTTGATATTAGAGATTTCAGAAGAAAGAGCAGCCACCCATCTTTGCTGTTCTCCAGCCTCCTTGAGTGACATCTCCAGGTGCTGGAGCGAACCAGATGAATAGGGCCTGAAGTGAACATCCGGCAAACCACAGCAGCTCTACAGAAAAGAGACCTGATGATTGAAAGAAAAACAAACAGAAAGCAACAAAAGAATCAACAACAAAAAAAGTCCCTACAAAAACCTCATCCAAGGGTCAACAGCCTCAAAATTGAAACTAGACAAACTCACAAAGATGAGAAAGAATCAACAAAAAAAGATGAAAACCTAAAAGGCTATAGTGACTCTTTTCCAAATGATTGCATGGTCTCCCAGCAAGGGCACAGAGCTGGATGGAAAATGAGACGAATGAAGTGATAGAAGCAGGCTTCAGAAGATGGATAATAAAAAACTATGCTGAGCTAAAGAGCATGTTCTATTCCAAAGCAAAGAAGCTAAGAACCTTTATAAAAAGTTAGAGGAGCTGCTAACTAGAATAATCAGTTTAGAGAGAAACAAATGACATGATGGAGCTGAAAAACACAGCATGAGAACTTCGTGAAGCATACAGAAGTATCAATAGGCGAATAGACCAAGCAGAAGAAAGGATATCAGAGTTTGAAGACCACCTTGCTGAAATAAGGCATGCAGACAAGATTAGAGAAAAAAAATGACAGGGAACAAACAAAGACTCCAGGAAATATAGGACTTTGTAAAAAGAGCAAACCTACGATTGATTGGAGTACCTGAAGGAGGTGGGGAGAATGGAAACAAGCTGCAAAACACACTTCACGATATTATCCAAGAGAACTTCCCCAACCTAGCAAGAAAGATCAACATGCAAATTCAAGAAATACAGAGAACACAACTAAGATACTCCTTGAGAAGATTAATATCAAGACACATAATCGTCAGATTCTCCAAGATTGAAATGAAGGAAAACATGTTAAGGGCAGCCAGAGAGAAAGGCAAAGTAACCTACAAAGGGAAGCCCATCAGACTAAGAATGGAGCTTCAGCAGAAACTCTACAAGCCAGAAGAGAGCGGGGCCAGCCAATATTCAATATTCTTAAAGAAAATAATCTTCAACCCCGGATTTTATATCCAGCCAAACTAAGCTTCATAAGTGGAGGAAAAATAAAATCATTTCCAGACAAGCAAATGCTGAAAGATTTTGTTATCACCAGGCCTCCCTTGCAAGAGTTTCAGAAGGGAGCACTAAATATGCAAAGGAAAAACAGGTACGAGCCACTGCAAAAACACGCCAAAATATAAAGACCAATGACACTATTAAAAAAAACCATCAACTAATGTGCAAAGAAACCATATAGAATAATGATGACATGGAAGATGGAAGAATAGGAACAGCTCCGGTCTACTGCTCCCAGCGTGAGCGACGCAGAAGACAGGTGATTTCTGCATTTCTATCTGAGGTACCGTGTTCATCTCACTAGGGAGTGCCAGACAGTGGGCGCAGGTCACTGGGTGAGCGCACCGTGCACCAGCTGAAGCAGGGGCGAGGCATTGCCTCACTCGGGAAGCACAAGGGGTCAAGGAGTTCCCTTTCCAGGGGTGACAGACGGCACCTGGAAAATCGGGCCACTACCACCCGAATACTGTCCTTTTCCGATGGGCTTAGGAAACGGTGCCCCAGGAGATTATATCCCGCACCTGGCCCAGAGGGTCCCACGCCCACGGAGTCTCGCTGATTGCTAGCACAGCAGTCTGAGATCAAACAGCAAGTCGGCAGCGAGGCTGAGGGAGGGGTGCCCGCCATTACCCAGGCTCGCTTAGGTAAACAAAGCAGCCTGGAAGCTTGAACTGGGTGGAGCCCACCACAGCTCAATGAGGCCTGTCTGCCTCTGTAGGCACCACCTCTGGGGGCAGGGCACAGACAAACAAAAAGACAGCAGTAACCTCTGCAATCTTAAATGTCCCTGTCTGACAGATTTGAGGAGAGCAGTGGTTCTCCCAGCACGCAGCTGGAGATCTGAGAACGGGCTGACTGCCTCCTCAAGTGGGTCCCTGACCCCTGACCCCCGAGCAGCCTAACTGGGAGGCACCCCCCAGCAGGGGCAGACTGACACCTCACATAGCCGGCCAGGTACTCCAACAGACTTGCAGCTGAAGGTCCTGTCTGTTAGAAGGAAAACAAACAGAAAGGACATCCACACCAAAAACCCATCTGTATATCACCATCATCAAAGACCAAAAGTAGATAAAACCACAAAGATGGGGAAAAAACAAAGCAGAAAAACTGGAAACTCTAAAAAGCAGAGTACCTCTCCTCCTCCAAAGGAATGCAGTTCCTCACCAGCAACGGAACAAAGCTGGACGGAGAATGACTTTGACGAGCTGAGAGAAGAAGGCTTCAGACGATCAAATTACTCCGAGCTAAGGGAGGATATTCAAACCAAAGGCAAAGAAGTTGAAAACTTTGAAAAAAATTTAAAAGAATGTATAACTAGAATAACCAATACAGAGAAGTGCTTAAAGGAGCTCATGGAGCTGAAAACCAAGGTTTGAGAACTACGTGAAGAATGCAGAAGCCTCAGGAGCCGATGTGATCAAATGGAAGAAAGGGTATCAGCCCTGGAAGATGAAATGAATGAAATGAAGCGAGAAGGGAAGTTTAGAGAAAAAAGAATAAAAAGAAACGAGCAAAGCCTCCAAGAAATGTGGGACTATGTGAAAAGACCAAATCTATATCTGATTGGTGTACCTGAAAGTGACGGGGAGAATGGAAACAAGTTGGAAAACGCACTGCAGGATATTATCCAGGAGAACTTCCCCAATGTAGCAAGGCAGGCCAACATTCAGATTCAGGAAATACAGAGAACGCCACAAAGATACTCCTCGAGAAGAGCAACTCCAAGACACATAATTGTCAGATTCACCAAAGTTGAAATGAAGGAAAAAATGTTAAGGGCAGCCAGAGAGAAAGGTCGGGTTACCATCAAAGGGAAGCCCATCAGACTAACAGTGGATCTCTCGGCAGAAACCTTACAAGCCAGAAGAGAGTGGGGGCCAATATTCAACATTCTTAAAGAAAAGAATTTTCAACCCAGAATTTCATATGCAGCCAAACTAAGCTTCATAAGTGAAGGAGAAATAAAATACTTTACAGACAAGCAAATGCTGAGAGATTTTGTCACCACCAGGCCTGCCCTAAAAGAGCTCCTGAAGGAAGTGCTAAACATGGAAAGGAACAACCGGTACCAGCCACTGCAAAATCATGCCAAAATGTAAAGACCATCGAGACTAGGAAGAGACTCCATCAACTAAAGAGCAAAATATCCAGCTAACATCATAATGACAGGATCAAATTCACACATGACAATATTAACTTTAAATGTAAATGGACTAAATGATCCAATTAAAAGACACAGACTGGCAAATTTGATAAAGACTCAAGACCCATCAGTGTGCTGTATTCAGGAAACCCATCTCACGGGCAGAGAGACACATAGGCTCAAAATAAAAGGATGGAGGAAGATCTACCAAGCAAATGGAAAACAAAAAAAGGCAGGGGTTGCAATTCTAGTCTCTGATAAAACAGACTTTAAACCAACAAAGATCAAAAGAGACAAGACCATTACATAATGGTAAAGGGATTAATTCAACAAGAAGAGCTAACTATCCTAAATATATATGCACCCAATACAGGAGCACCCAGATTCATAAAGCAAGTCCTGAGTGACCTACAAAGAGACTTAGACTCCCACACATTAATAATGGGAGATTTTAAGACCCCACTGTCAACATTAGACAGATCAACGAGACAGAAAGTCAACAAGGATACCCAGGAATGGAACTCAGCTCTGCACCAAGCAGACCTAATAGACATCTAGAGAACTCTCCACCCCAAATCAACAGAATATACATTTTTTTTTCAGCACCACACCACACCTATTCCAAAACTGACCACATACTTGGAAGTAAAGCTCTCCTCAATAAATGTAAAAGAACAGAAATTACAACAAACTATCTCTCAGATCACAGTGCAATCAAGCTAGAACTCAGGATGAAGAATCTCACTCAAAACCACTCAACTACATGGAAAGTGAACAACCTGCTCCTGAATGACTACTGGGTACATAACAAAATGAAGGCAGAAATAAAGATGATCTTTGAAACCAACGAGAACAAGGACACAACATACCAGAATCTCTGGGATGCATTCAAAGCAGTGTGTAGAGGGAAATTTATAGCACTAAATGCCCACAAGAGAAAGCAGGAAAGATCCAAAATTGACACCCTAACATCACAATTAAAAGAACTAGAAAAGCAAGAGCAAACACATTCAAAAGCTAGCAGAAGGCAAGAAATAACTAAAATCAGAGCAGAACTGAAGGAAATAGAGACACAAAAAACCCTTCAAAAAATAAATGAATCCAGGAGCTGGTTTTTTGAAAGGATCAACAAAATTGATAGACCGCTAGCAAGATTAATAAAGAAAAAAAGAGAGAAGAATCAAATAGATGCAATAAAAAATGATAAAGGGGATATCACCACTGATCCCACAGAAATACAAACTACCACCAGAGAATATTACAAACACCTCTATGCAAATAAACTAGAAAATCTAGAAGAAGTGGATAAATTCCTCGACACATACACCCGCCCAAGACTAAACCAGGAAGAAGTTGAATCTCTGAATAGACCAATAACAGGAGCTGAAATTGTGGCAATAATCAATAGCTTACCAACCAAAAAAAGGCCAGGTCCATATGGGTTCACAGCCGAATTCTACCAGAGGTACAAGGAGGAGCTGGTACCATTCCTTCTGAAACTATTCCAATCAATAGAAAAAGAGGGAATCCTCCCTAACTCATTTTATGAGGCCAGCATCATCCTGATACCAAAGCCTGGCAGAGACACAACAAAAAAAGAGAATTTTAGACCAATATCCTTGATGAACATTGATGCAAAAATCCTCAATAACATACTGACAAACAGAATCCAGCAGCACATCAAAAAGTTTATCCACCATGATCAAGTGGGCTTCATCCCTGGGATGCAAGGCTGGTTCAATATATGCAAATCAATAAATGTAATCCCGCATATAAACAGAACCAAAGACAAAAACCACATGATTATCTCAATAGATGCAGAAAAGGCCTTTGACAAAATTCAACAACCCTTCATGCTAAAAACTCTCAATAAATTAGATATTGATGGGACGTATCTCAAAATAATAAGAGCTATCTATGACAAACCCACAGCCAATATCATACTGAATGGGCAAAAACTGGAAGCATTCCCTTTGAAAACTGGCACAAGACAGAGATGCCCTCTCTCACCAATTCTATTCAACATAGTGTTGGAAGTTCTGGCCAGGGCAATTAGGCAGGAGAAGGAAATAAACGGTATTCAATTAGGAAAAGAGGAAGTCAAATTGTCCCAGTTTGCAGATGATATGATTGTATATCTAGAAAACCCCATTGTCTCAGCCCAAAATCTCCTTAAGCTGATAAGGAACTTCAGCAAATTCTCAGGATACAAAATCAATGTACAAAAATCACAAGCATTCTTATACATCAATAACAGACAAACAGAGAGCCAAATCATGAGTGAACTCCCATTCACAATTGCTTCAAACAGAATAAAATACCTAGGAATCCAACTTACAAGGGAGGTGAAGGACCTCTTCAAGGAGAACTACAAACCACTGCTCAAGGAAATAAAAGAGGATACAAACAAATGGAAGAACATTCCATGCTCATGGGTAAGAAGAATCAATATCGTGAAAATGGCCATCCTTCCCAAGGTAATTTACAGATTCAATGCCATCCCCATAAAAGCTACCAATGACTTTCTTTACAGAATTGGAAAAAAACTACTTTAAAGTTCATATGGAACCAAAAAAGGCCCGCATCGCCAAGTCAATCCTAAGCCAAAAGAACAAAGCTGGAGGCATCACATTACCTGACTTCAAACTATACTACAAGGCTACAGTAACCAAAACAGCATGGTACTGGTACCAAAACAGAGATATAGATCAATGGAACAGAACAGAGCCCTCAGAAATAATGCTGCATATCTACAACTATCTGATCTTTGACAAACCTGAGAAAAACAAGAAATGGGGAAAAGATTCCCTATTTAATTAAATGGTGCTGGGAAAACTGGCTAGCCATATGGAGAAAGCTGAAACTGGATCCCTTCCTTACACCTTATACAAAAATCAATTCAAGATGGATTAAAGACTTAAATGTTAGACCTAAAACCATAAAAACCCTACAAGAAAACCTAGGCAATACCATTCAGGACATAGGCATGGGCAAGGACTTCATGTCTAAAACACCAAAAGCAATGGCAACAAAAGCCAAAATTGACAAATGGGATCTAATTAAACTAAAGAGCTTCTGCACAGCAAAAGAAACTACCATCAGAGTGAACACGCAACCTACAAAATGGGAGAAAATTTTTGCAACCTACTCATCTGACAAAGGGCTAATATCCAGAATCTACAATGAACTCCAACAAATTTACAAGAAAGAAACAAACAACCCCATCAAAAAGTGGGTGAAGGACACGAACAGACACTTCTCAAAAGAAGACATTTATGCAGCCAAAAAACACGTGAAAAAATGCTCACCATCACTGGCCATCAGAGAAATACAAATCAAAACCACAATGAGATACCATCTCACACCAGTTAGAATGGCAATCATTAAAAAGTCAGGAAACAACAGGTGATGGAGAGGATGTGGAGAAATAGGAACACTTTTACTGTGTTGGTGGGACTGTAAACTAGTTCAACCATTGTGGAAGTCAGTGTGGCGATTCCTCAGGGATCTAGAACTAGAAATTCCATTTGACCCAGCCATCCCATTACTGGGTATATACCCAAAGGACTATAAATCATGCTGCTATAAAGACACATGCACACATATGTTTATTGTGGCAATATTCACAATAGCAAAGACTTGGAACCAACCCAAATATCCAACAATGATAGACTGGATTAAGGAAATGTGGCACATATACACCATGGAATACTATGCAACCATAAAAAATGATGAGTTCATATCCTTTGTAGGGACATGGATGAAATTGGAAATCATCATTCTCAGTAAATTATCGCAAGGACAAAAAACCAAACACCGTATATTCTCACTCATAGGTGGGAATTGAACAATGAGAACACATGGACACAGGAAGGGGAACATCACACTTCGGGGACTGTTGTGGGGTTGGGGGAGGGGGGAGGGATAGCATTGGGAGATATACCTAATGCTAGATGACGAGTTATTGGGTGCAGCGCACCAGCATGGCACATGTATACATATGTAACTTACCTACACATTGCGCAGATGTACCATAAAACCTAAAGTATAATAATAATAATAATAAATAAATAAATAAAAAATAAAAAAAAGAATAATTGTGACATGATCAAATTCACACATAACAATACTAACCTTCAAGGTAAATGAGCTAAATGCCCCAATTAAAAGACACAGACTAGCAAATTGGATAAAGATTCAAGACACAATGGTGTGCTGTATTCAGGAGACACATCTGATATGCAAAGACGCATATAGGCTCAAAATAAAGGGATGGAGAAAAATCTTCTAAGCAAATGGAAAGCAATAAAAAGCAGGAGTTACAATCCTAGTCACTGAAAGAAAAGCGTTTAAATCAAAGATCAAAAAAGACAAAGAAAGGCAAAACTAATGGTAAAGGGATTTATTCAACAAAAAGAGCTAACTATTTTAAATATATATGCACCCAATATAGGAGTATAAAAAAGTATTAAAAAGTCAAGTAACAATAGATGCTGGCAAGGCTGTGGAGTAATAGGAATGCTTTTACACTGTTAGTGGGAATATAAATTAGTTTAACCATTGTGGAAGACAGTATGGTGATTCCTCAAGGATCTAGAACCAGAAATATCATTTGACCCTGCAATCTCATTACTGGAGATATGCCCAAAGGAATATAAATCATTTTACTTAAAAGGCACATGCACACTTATGGTTACTGTAGCACTATTTACAATAACAAAGCCATGAAACCAACCCACATGCCCATCAATGATAGACTGGATAAAGAAAATATGGTACATATACACTATGGAATACTACACAGCCATAAAAAGGAATGAGATTATCTTCTTTGCAGGGACATGGATGAAGCTGGAAGCCATCATCCTCAGCAAACTAGCACAAGAACAGAAAACCAAACACCCAGTGTTCTCACTCATAAGTGGGAGTTGAACAATGGCAATATATGGACACAGTGGGGAAAAACATGCAACAGGGCTTGTTGGGGGGTGAGGGGTAGGGGAGGGAACTTAGAGGACAGGTCAACAGGTGCAGCAAACCATCATGGCACACATATCCCTATGTAAGAAAACTGTGGGTTTTGCACATGTATCCCAGAACTTAAAGTACAAGAAAAAAAGATTTCAAGACAAAAGGCGATGTGTAAAGTAGTTACTTAAAAGTGTGAGAGAATAAATGGACTAAGGATGTATAGCAGGACTGAGGGACCTCACCAAGGGCACTTACTCTAAGCCTATTATCCAAAGGTTGTCTCGTGGTATGGATTTTTATTTTATTTTATTATTATTATACTTTAAGTTTTAGGGTGCATGTGCACAATGTGCAGGTTAGTTACATATGTATACATGTGCCATGCTGGTGTGCTGCACCCATTAACTCGTCATTTAGCATTAGGTATATCTCCTAATGCTATCCCTCCCCCCTCCCCCCACCCCATAACTGTCCCCAGAGTGTGATGTTCCCCTTCCTGTGTCCATGTGTTCTCATTGTTCAATTCCCACCTATGAGTGAGAACATGCGGTGTTTGGTTTTTTGTCCTTGTGATAATTTACTGAGAATGATGATTTCCAATTTCATCCATGTCCCTACAAAGGAAATAAACTCATTTTTTTTATGGCTGCATAGTATTCCATGGTGTATATGTGCCATATTTAAACCCATCTCACGTGCAGAGACACACATAGGCTCAAAATAAAAGGATGGAGGAAGATCTACCAAGCAAATGGAAAACAAAAAAAGGCAGGGGTTGCAATCCTAGTCTCTGATAAAACAGATTTTAAACCAACAAAGATCAAAAGAGACAAAGAAGGCCATTACATAATGGTAAAGGAATCAATTCAACAAGAAGAGCTAACTATCCTAAATATATATGCACCCAGTACAGGAGCACCCAGATTCATAAAGCAAGTCCTGAGTGACCTACAAAGAGACTTACTCTCCCACACAATAATAATCGGAAACTTTAACACCCACTGTCAACATTAGACAGATCAACGAGACAGAAAGTTAACAAGGATACCCAGGAATTGAACTCAGCTCTGCACCAAGCAGACCTAATAGACATCTACAGAACTCTCCACCCCAAATCAACAGAATATACATTTTTTCAGCACCACACCACACCTATTCCAAAATTGACCACATAATTGGAAGTAAAGCTCTCCTCAGCAAATGTAAAAGGACAGGAATTATAACACTGTCTCTCAGACCACAGTGCAATCAAACTAGAACTCAGGATTAAGAAACTCACTCAAAACCACTCAACTACATGGAAACTGAACAACCTGCTCCTGAATGACTACTGGGTACATAACGAAATGGATTTTTTAAAGAACCCAGATAGCATAAAGAGCAACATCTTGTTTATAAAGGTCTTGGAATCCTGTAATGTCAGTCACGTCTCAAAAGGTTCTATCGGGTCATCGCCACCGCAGCCGCCAAGAGGAGCTGGCGGGACAACGGTGGCCTGTGAGGCTCATTGCAGACAACGTGGCGGCGGCGATGTCCGCGAGCCAGGCGAGTGTGGCAGCGGCAGCAGCGGGGCCTGGGGGCGCGGCAGGGTGGCCTGGGCTTTGGCCTCCCTCCGGTTCCCTGAAAGTGGGCCTGTGGCCAGCGCAGGAGCAGCAGCAAAGGCGGAGGTTCCAGCGAGTCTCTCTCCTCCCCCTCAGCCTGAGCCTGGAGAGGCCAGGCGGCCCGGGTGTCTGGAGGTGGGGGCGGCTGCCGGAGACTGAGAATTCTCTTCACCAGAATATGGAGACTGTTCAATCACCAGGAGTACAAAGTTATCATTGTTAAGCTGGATAATTCAGGAAAAACTACCATCTTTAACAATTTTCTACGAATGAAGTTGTACATACATCTCCTGTAGTAGGAAGTAATGTAGAAGAGATATTGATTAATAATACACATTTCCTAATATGGGATATTGGTGGCCAAGAATCTCTTTGTTCTTCCTGGAACACTTATATATTAACACAGAGTTTGTAATAGTTGTTGTGGACACTACAGAGAGAGGATTTCTGTAATTAGAGAAGAACTCTATAAAATGTTAGCACATGAGGACCTAAGAAAAGGTGCATTGCTGATTTTTGCTAATAAACAAGATGTTAAAGAATGCATGACTGTTGCAGAAATCTCCCAGTTTTTGAAGCTAACTTCTATTAAAGATCACCAGTGGCATACCCATGAAGGCTGTGCTCTAACTGGTGAGGGATTATGCCAAGGACTTGAATGGATGATGTCACGACTTCAGATTAGGTGATTTCTACTGACATCTTCTCACAGATTTTGTATAAATGAAGTGCTAGACTTTACCTGAAAGCTGCAAAATTAATGGTTTAGATATATTTATAATAAACTGATTTAAACTTTTTCTATAAGAAGAAAAATTAAGACCACTTAATGAAAACAAAGATGAAGTCTCACCTTCCAATTTGCTTTTTCATTAGTTTTTTCAGAGTAAGTTATTAAAGCTGTAATAGACATTTTTCTCATAATGAATCATCTCAGGACATTGTGTAGCCTGTGGTAAGTACAAAGGGAGAGGAAGACATTTTGAAATTTAAGAGCTTTATTATCAGCATAACCCTCCCTAGTTGAATGTTGTTTTCTTCTTGTTCCATTAAGTCAAAATACAAATCAACACAGATATTCAGTTTCCAATATTTTAAAACGTAATGTTACTTAAGTATTTTGCTTAAGGTTGTGTGTGTATTGTGTATGAACCTCAAGTTCAAGTTAATGACTTAGATTTATGTTCTAAAGAAAAACAACACAAATATTAATGATATCCTTAGTTACAACCATAATAAGTATTGGCATTGGTGTTAAGTGCCATTTTATACTTTCTCGCTATGTTTTCTGTATTGTACTAACCAACCTACCACATCACTGAGCTGCTTGTTAAAAAAAAAAAAAAAAAAAGGAAAAGGAAAAGGAAAAGGAAAAAGCATGACGTTGTGTATCTATATTTTGTTGTTGGCCAATCACACACATGGAAACATGCAACTCAATAGAGTGGGATAGCTATCAGATTCTTGGCTTAGTATTACTAATGGGCAGGATTGTACAATGAGAAACTATCAGATTATTCCTTTCAATGGTCCTTATTGCATCTAAATTACTGAATTATTAATCCATTAATCAGTGAATCATAAATTATGATTAAAATTATCAAATGAAGCCAGGCACGGTGGCTCACGCCTGTAATCCAAGCACTTTGGGAGGCCGAAGCAGGCGAACATGAGGTCAGGAGCTCGAGACAAGCCTGACCAACATGGTGAAACCCTCTCTACTAAAAAAATACAGAAATTAGCTGGGCGTGGTGGTGCGGGCCTGTAATCCCAGCTATTCAGGAGGCTGAGGCAGGAGAATCACTTGAACCTGGGAGGTGGAGGTTGCGGTGAGCTGAGATCACGCCACTGCACTCCAGCCTGGGCGACAGAGCAAGACTGTCTCAAAAAATATATATATATCAAATGAATTATCAGTATTAATTGAAAACTGTTGTGTGAAACATGTCTACCTAGTAAAGTAACATTCTATAAACACTATTAAACAACTTAGCTATATTATTTTTAAGTATTAAATTATGTATCAAACAGTTAAAGTGAATTTCAGAGTAAAAGGCATGTTTCTGAGTAACACTGATAATTTCTTAATTTGCAAATTTCTTCTTTCTTATTTTAGTATTTGGAATCTAGTGTGAGATTTTTTATTTCTAAATTTTGTTGTATCTTCTATTACATAAATGCATTGTTTGACAATTATAAAATGCAAGTGTTTTTTTGAATGATTTTCAGAATTTGACTTACAAATTGATTAATACAATGTATTATTTGTACTAAGAAGTAACTTGACCCCTCCCCCCAAAAATTTTCTATCTCTAATCAGTAGTGGAAATTGAAGCCCAGGGCAGGTAAGAGACTCTTGGTTAGTAAAGAGCTCAGAGTCCAGAGCTTCTGATAAACAAACAAGTGCACTATCTTGGAACATTTCTAGGTAGGACTGACTGCACCCATTTTGTGCCTATACATACTCCAATCAGAGGAATAGAGTTCTGACGATACACCTTGAGGAGGGTAAGATTACATATGTGTGTTTGGGGACGTCGTTGGAGGAGAAGAGGGGCCCAGAGGACAACTCTGAGAGGATCCAGTGTCTCTGCCTATTATCCTATGGTCAAGGATCCAATCTTTGTGCCCAAACCCAAGCCCTCAATATCCATGAGGCAAGAGGAAATGGTGGAACAATGTGCAACTTCTAGTGCCACCCACCCCCCCTTCTCCTAGAGATACAGCAAATGAAATTGAGTATAAGAAACTATGTTTGAGCATTGAAGTGCTCGGCTGCACACTTCACCTCAGCTGAGAGTTAATTTATTTTTCTTCTTCAAAGCATCACAATTTCATCTAAATGTGCCAGAACTGATAACCAGCTTCAATGAATGACTCACACTACTAACCTGTACAGGTGCTGTGTGCTATAGTGATTTTTAGAGCAGTTATGCTTTCACAGTGAAAATAAGAAGGAACCTAGGAGGACAGAGAGGAGCCAAGTGTGTGGGTGGGATAGAAATTTCAAGATAAGTTTATCTTAATTTTAGTAACGACGCTTGGTGACTAAAAGCCACACCTGGTTTAGGGCCTAAGGTAGAAGAGAAAAATATTTAAATGTGAGTATTGAGCCTTTTTTAAAAAAATAAACTTTTATTTTAGATTCAAGGGGTACATGTGCAGGTTTTTTACATGGGTATGTAGTATGGTGCTGAGGTTTGGGATACAATTGATCTAATTACCCAGCTAGTAATCAGAGTACCCAGTAGGTAGTTTTTCAACCCTTAACCCCTAGTAATCTCCATTGTTTTTTGATCCCATCTTTATGTCCATGTGTACCCAAAGTTTAACTCCCACATATAAGTGATAACATGTGGTATTTGGTTTTCTATTTTTTCATTAATTTGCTGAGTATAATGGCCTCTAGCTGCATCCATGTTGCTGCAAATAATATAATTTTATTCATTTTTATGGCTGCATAGTATGCCATAGTATGTACTACATATTCTTTATTGAATCCACCATTGTTTAGTACCTAGGTTGATTCCATGTATTTGCTATTGTGAATTGTGCTCTCATGAACACATACATGCATGTGTTTTTTTAACTTTAAGTTCTAGGATACATGTGCAGAAAGTGCAGGTTTATTACATAGGTATACATGTGCCATGGTGCTTTGCTGCACCTTATCAACTCCTTGTCTAGGTTTTAAGCCCCACATGCATTAGGTATTTGTCCTAATGACCTCCCTCACCTTGCCACTACCCCCTGCAAGGCCCAGTGTGTGATGTTCCCCTTCCTGTGTCCATGTGTTCTCATTGTTTAACTCCCATGTGTGAGTGAGAACATGCAGTGTTTGATTTTCTGTTCCTGTGTTAGTTTGCTGAGAATGATGACTTCCAGCTTCATCCATCTCCCTGCAAAAGACATGAACTCATTCTTTTTTATGGCTGCATAGTATTCCATGAAATATATGTGCCACATTTTCTTTATCTAATCTATCATGGATGGGCACTTATGTTGGTTCCAAGTCTTTGCTATTGTAAATAGTGCTGCAATAAACATATATGTGCATGTGTCTTTATAGTAGAATGATTTATAATCCTTTGGGTATATACCCAGTAATGGGATGGCTGGGTCAAATGCTATTTCTGGTTCAAGATCTTTGAGGAATAACCACACTGTCTTCCACAATGGTTAAACTAATATACACTCCCACCAGCAGTGTAAAAGCATTCCTATATCTCCACAGCCTCGCCAGCATCTGTTGTTTCCTGACTTTAATGATCGCCATTCTAACTTGTGTGAGATGGTGTCTCATTGTGGTTTTGATTTGCATTTCTCTAATGACCAGTGATGATGAGCTTTTTTTCATATGTTTGTTGGCCACATAAATGTCTTCTTTTAAGAAGTGTCTGTTTATATCCTTTGTTCACTTTTTGATGGGGTTATTTCTTTGTTTTGTTTTGTTTTGTTTTTGTAAATTTGTTTAAGTTTCTTGTAGATTCTGGATATTAGACCTTTGTCAGATGGATAGACTTCAAAAATTTTCTCGCATTCTTTAGGTTGCCTGTTCACTCTGATGCTAGTTTCTTTTGTTGTGCAGAAGCTCTTTAGTTTAATTAGATCCCATTTGTCAATTTTGGCTTTTGTTGCAATTGCTTTTGGTGATATAGTCATGAATTATTTGCTCATGCCTTTGTTCTGAATGGTATTGCCTAGGTTTTCTTCTAAATATTTTAAAATTATAGGGTTTACATTTAAGTCTTGAATCCATCTTGAGTTAATTTTTTGTAAGGTGTTAAGAAAGGGTCTAGTTTCAGTTTTCTGCATATGGCTAGCCAGTTTTCCCAGCACGATTTATTAAATAGGGAATCGTTTTCTCATTGCTTGTTTTTGTCAGGTTTGTTGAAGATCAGATGGTTGTAGATGTGTGGTGTTATTTCTGAGGTCTCTGTTCTGTTTCATTGGTCTATATATCTGTTTTGGTACCAGTACCATGCTGTTGTGATTACTGTAGGCTTGTAGTATACTTTGAAGTCAGGTAGCGTGATGCCTCCAGTTGTGCTGTTTTTGCTTAGGATTGTCATGGCTATACAGGCCCTTTTGTGGTTCTATATGAAATTTAAAGTAGTTCTTTTTTCTGATTCTGAGGAAAGTCAAGGGTAGTTTAATGGAAATTGCATTGAACCTATAAATTACTTCAGGCAGTATGGCCATTTTCATGATGTCGATTTTTCCTATCCATAGAGCATGGAATGTTTTTCTATTTGTTTGTTTCCTCTGTTATTCCCTTCAGCAGTGGTTTGTAGTTCTCCTTGAAGAGGTCCTTCATGTCCCTTGTAAGTTGTATTTCTAAGTATTTTATTCTATGTGTAGCAATCGTGAATGGGAGTTCACTCATGATTTGCCTCTCTGCTTGTCTTTTATTGGTGTTTAGGAATGCTTTGATTTTGTATTCTGAGACCTTACCGAAGTTGCTTTTCAGCTTAAGGAGTTTCTGAGCTGAGACTGTGGAGTTTTTTAAGTATACAATCATGTCATCTGCAAACAGAGGCCATTTCCATTCCTCTTTTCCTATTAGAATACTCTTATTTCTTTCTCTTGCCTGATTGCCCTGGCCAGAACTTCCAATACTATGTTGAATAGGAGTGGTTTGAAAGGGCATTCTTCTCTTTTGCTGGTTTTCAAATAGAATGCTTCCAGCTTTTGCCCATTCAGTATGATATTGGCTAAGGGTTTGTCATAAATAGCTCTTATTATTTTTTGATATGTTCCATCAATACCTAGTTTATTGAGAGTTTTTATCATGAAGCAACGTTGAATTTTATCAAAGGCCTTTTCTGCATCTATTGAGGTAATCATGTGTTTTCTGTCATTGGTTCTGTTTATGTGATGGATTACATTTCTTGATTTGCATACATTGAACTATCTTTGCATTCCAGGGATGAAGGTGACTTGATCATGGTGGATAAGCTTTTTGATATGCTGCTGGATTCGGCTTGCCAATATTTTATTGAGGATTTTCGCATCGATGTTCATCAGGGATATTGGCCTGAAATTTTTTTGTTGTTGTTGCCTTTCTGCCAGGTTTTGGTATCAGGATGATGCTGGCTTCATCAAATGAGTTAGGGAGGAGTCCTTGTTTTTCTATTTTTTTGGAATAGATTGAGAAGGAATGGTACCAGCTCCTCTTTGTAACTCTGGCAGAATTTGACTGTGAATCCCTCTGGTCCTGGCCGTTTTTTTCATTGTTAGGCTATTAATTACTGCCTCAATTTCAGAATTTGTTATTGATCTATTCAGGGATTCAACTTCTGCCTGGTTTAGTCTTGGGAGGATGTATGTGTCCAGGAATTTATCTATTTCTTCTAGATATTCTCGTTCATTTGCATAGAGTTGGTTATAGTATTTACTGATGGTAGTTTGTGTTTCTGTGGGCTCAGTGGTGATATCCCCTTCATCATTTTTTATTGTGTCTATTTGATTCTTATCTCTTTTTTTATCAATCTGGCTAGCAGTGTATCTATTTTGTTAATCTTCTCAAAAAAACAGCTCCTAGATTCATTGACTTTTTGAAGTGTTTTTCATATCACTATCTCCTTCTTTTCTTTTTTTTTAATTTTTTTTTAATTTTATTATTATTATTATTATTATACTTTAGGTTTTATGGTACATGTGCCCAATGTGCAGGTAAGTTACATATGTATACATGTGCCATGCTGGTGCGCTGCACCCACCAACTCGTCATCTAGCATTAGGTATATCTCCCAATGCTATCCCTCCCCCCTCCCCCCAACCCACAACAGTCCCCGAAGTGTGATGTTCCCCTTCCTATGTCCATGTGTTCTCATTGTTCAATTCCCACCTATGAGTGAGAATATGCGGTGTTTGGTTTTTTGTTCTTGCGATAGTTTACTGAGAATGATGATTTCCAATTTCATCCATGTCCCTACAAAGGACATGAACTCATCATTTTTTATGGCTGCATACTATTCCATGGTGTATATGTGCCACATTTTCTTAATCCAGTCTATCATTGTTGGACATTTGGGTTGGTTCCAAGTCTTTGCTATTGTGAATAATGCGGCAATAAACATACGTGTGCATGTCTCTTTATAACAGCATGATTTATAATCCTTTGGGTATACACCAAGTAATGGGATGGCTGGGTCGAATGGAATTTCTAGTTCTAGATCCCTGAGGAATCGCCACACTGACTTCCACAAGGGTTGAACTAGTTTACAGTCCCACCAACACAGTAAAAGTGTTCCTATTTCTCCACATCCTCTCCAGCACCTGTTGTTTCCTGACTTTTTAATGATTGCCTTTCTAACTGGTGTGAGATGGTATCTCACTGTGGTTTTGATTTGCATTTCTCTGATGGCCAGTGATGGTGAGCATTTTTTCATGTGTTTTTTGGCTGCATAAATGTCTTCTTTTGAGAAGTGTCTGTTCATGTCCTTCACCCACATTTTGATGGGGTTGTTTGTTTTTTTCTTGTAAATTTGTTGGAGTTCATTGTAGATTCTGGATATTAGCCCTTTGTCAGATGAATAGGTTGCAAAAATTTTCTCCCATTTTGTAGGTTGCCTGTTCACTCTGATGCTAGTTTCTTTTGTTGTGCAGAAGCTCTTTAGTTTAATTAGATCCCATTTGTCAATTTTGGCTTGTGTTGCCATTGCTTTTGGTGTTTTAGACATGAAGGCCTTGCCCATGCCTATGTCCTGAATGGTATTGCCTAGGTTTTCTTCTAGGGTTTTTATGGTTTTAGGTCTAACATTTAAGTCTTTAATCCATCTTGAATTGATTTTTGTATAAGGTGTAAGGAAGGGATCCAGTTTCAGCTTTCTACATACGGCTAGCCAGTTTTCCCAGCACCATTTATTAAATAGGGAATCCTTTCCCCATTTCTTGTTTTTCTCAGGTTTGTCAAAGATCAGATGGTTGTAGATATGTGGCATTATTTCTGACGGCTCTGTTCTGTTCCATTGATCTATATCTCTGTTTTGGTACCGGTACCATGCTGTTTTGGTTACTGTAGCCTTGTAGTATAGTTTGAAGTCAGGTAGCGTGATGCCTCCAGCTTTGTTCCTTTGGCTTAGGATTGACTTGGCGATGTGGGATCTTTTTTGGTTCCATATGAACTTTAAAGTAGTTTTTTCCAATTCTGTGAAGAAAGTCATTGGTAGCTTGATGGGGATGGCATTGAATCTGTAAATTACCTTGGGAAGGATGGCCATTTTCATTATATTGATTCTTCCTACCCATGAGCATGGAATGTTCTTCCATTTATTTGTATCCTCTTTTATTTCCTTGAGCAGTGGTTTGTAGTTCTCCTTGAAGAGGTCTTTCACATCCCTTGTAAGTTGGATTCCTAGGTATTTTATTCTCTTTGAAGCAATTGTGAATGGGAGTTCACTCATGATTTGGCTCTCTGTTTGTCTGTTATTGATGTATAAGTATGCTTGTCATTTTTGCACATTGATTTTGTATCCTGAGACTTTGCTGAAGTTGCTTATCAGCTTAAGGAGATTTTGGGCTGAGACAATGGGGTTTTCTAGATATACTATCATGTCATCTGCAAACAGGGACAATTTGACTTCCTCTTTTCCTAATCGAATACCCTTGATTTCCTTCTCCTGCCTACTTGCCCTGGCCAGAACTTCCAACACTATGTTGAATAGAAGTGGCGAGAGAGGGCATCCCTGTCTTGTGCCAGTTTTCAAAGGGAATGCTTCCAGTTTTTGTCCATTCAGTATGATATTGGCTGTGGGTTTGTCATAAATAGCTCTTATTATTTTGAGATACGTCCCATCAATTCCTAATTTATTGAGAGTTTTTAGCATGAAGGGTTGTTGAATTTTGTCAAAGGCCTTTTCTGCATCTATTGAGATAATCATGTGGTTTTTGTCTTTGGTTCTGTTTATATGCTGGATTACATTTATTGATTTGTGTATATTGAACCAGCCTTGCATCCCAGGGATGAAGCCCACTTGATCATAATGGATAGGCTTTTTGATGTGCTGCTGGATTCTGTTTGCCAGTATTTTATTGAGGATATTTGCATCAATGTTCATCAAGGATATTGGTCTAAAATTCTCTTTTTTTGTTGTGTCTCTGCCCGGCTTTGGTATCAGGATGATGCTGGCCTCATAAAATGAGTTAGGGAGGATTCCCTCTTTTTCTATTGATTGGAATAGTTTCAGAAGGAATGGTACCAGCTCCTCCTTGTACCTCTGGTAGAATTCGGCTGTGAACCCATCTGGTCCTGGATTTTTTTGGTTGGTAAGCTATTGATTATTGCCACAATTTCAGCTCCTGTTATTGGTCTATTCAGAGATTCAACTTCTTCTTGGTTTAGTCTTGGGAGGGTGTATGTGTTGAGGAATTTATCCATTTCTTCTAGATTTTCTAGTTTATTTGCATAGAGGTGTTTGTAATATTCTCTGATGGTAGTTTGTATTTCTGTGGGATCGGTGGTGATATCCCCTTTATCATTTTTTATTGCATCTATTTGATTCTTCTCTCTTTTTTTCTTTATTAATCTTGCTAGTGGTCTATCAATTTTGTTGATCCTTTCAAAAAACCAGCTCCTGGATTCATTGATTTTTTGAAAGGTTTTTTGTGTCTCTATTTCCTTCAGTTCTGCTCTGATTTTAGTTATTTCTTGCCTTCTGCTAGCTTTTGAATGTGTTTGCTCTTGCTTTTCTAGTTCTTTTAATTGTGATTTTAGGGTGTCAATTTTGGATCCTTCCTGCTTTCTCTTTTGGGCATTTAGTGCTATAAATTTCCCTCTACACACTGCTTTGAATGCATCCCAGAGATTCTGGTATGTTGTGTCTTGGTTCTCATTGGTTTCAAAGAACATCTTTATTTCTGCCTTCATTTCGTTATGTACCCAGTAGTCATTCAGGAGCAGGTTGTTCAGTTTCCACGTAGTTGAGCGGTTTTGAGTGAGATTCTTAATCCTGAGTTCTAGCTTGATTGCACTGTGATCTGAGAGACAGTTTGTTACAATTTCTGTTCTTTTACATTTATTGAGGAGAGCTTTACTTCCAAGTATATGGTCAATTTTGGAATAGGTGTGGTGTGGTGCTGAGAAAAATGTATATTCTGTTGATTTGGGGTGGAGAGTTCTGTAGATGTCTATTAGGTCCGCTTGGTGCAGAGCTGAGTTCAATTCCTGGGTATCCTTGTTGACTTTCTGTCTCGTTGATCTTTCTAATGTTGACAGTGGGGTGTTAAAGTCTCCCATTATTAATGTGTGGGAGTCTAAGTCTCTTTGTAGGTCACTCAGGACTTGCTTTATGAATCTGGGTGCTCCTGTATTGGGTGCATATATATTTAGGATAGTTAGCTCTTCTTGTTGAATTAATCCCTTTACCGTTATGTGATGGCCTTCTTTGTCTCTTTTGATCTTTGTTGGTTTAAAGTCTGTTTTATCAGAGACTAGGGTTGCAACCCCTGCCTTTTTTTGTTTTCCATTTGCTTGGTAGATCCTCCTCCATCCTTTTATTTTGAGCCTATGTGTCTCTCTGCACGTGAGATGGGTTTCCTGAATACAGCACACTGATGGGTCTTGAGTCTTCATCCAATTTGCCAGTCTGTGTCTTTTAATTGGAGCATTTAGTCCATTTACATTTAAAGTTAATATTGTTATGTGTGAATTTGATCCTGTCATTATGATGTTAGCTGGATATTTTGCTCGTTAGTTGATGCAGTCTCTTCCTAGTCTCCATGGTCTTTACATTTCGGTATGATTTTGCAGTGGCTGGTACCGGTTGTGCCTTTCCATGTTTAGCGCTTCCTTCAAGAGCTCTTTTATGGCAGGCCTGGTGGTGACAAAATCTCTCAGCATTTGCTTGTCTGTAAAGTATTTTATTTCTCCTTCACTTATGAAGCTTAGTTTGGCAGGATATGAAATTCTGGATTAAAAATTCTTTTCTTTAAGAATGTTGAATATTGGCCCCCACTCTCTTCTGGCTTGTAGGGTTTCTGCCGAGAGATCCGCTGTTAGTCTGATGGGCTTCCCTTTGAGGGTAACCCGTCCTTTCTCTCTGGCTGCCCTTAACATTTTTTCCTTCATTTCAACTTAGGTGTAGCTGACAATTATGTGTCTTGGAGTTGCTCTTCTCGAGGAGTATCTTTGTGGCGTTCTCTGTATTTCCTGAATCTGAATGTTGGCCTGCCTTGCTAGATTGGGGAAGTTCTCCTGGATAATATCCTGCAGAGTGTTTTCCAACTTGTTTCCATTCTCCCCATCACTTTCAGGTACACCAATCAGACGTAGATTTGGTCTTTTCACATAGTCCCACATTTCTTGGAGGCTTTGCTCGTTTCTTTTTATTCTTTTTTTCTAAACTTCCCTTCTCACTTCATTTCATTCATTTCATCTTCCAGGGCTGATACCCTTTCTTCCATTTGATCACATCGGCTCCTGAGGCTTCTGCATTCTTCACGTAGTTCTCGAGCCTTGGTTTTCAGCTCCATCAGCTCCTTTAAGCACTTCTCTGCATTGGTTATTCTAGTTATACATTCTTCTAAATTTTTTTCAAAGTTTTCAACTTCTTTGCCTTTGGTTTGAATATCCTCCCGTAGCTCGGAGTAATTTGATCGTCTGAAGCCTTCTTCTCTCAGCTCGTCAAAGTCATTCTCCGTCCAGCTTTGTTCCGTTGCTGGTGAGGAACTGCGTTCCTTTGGAGGAGGAGAGGTACTCTGCTTTTTAGAGTTTCCAGTTTTTCTGCTCTGTTTTTTCCCCATCTTTGTGGTTTTATCTACTTTTGGTCTTTGATGATGGTGATGTACAGATGGGTTTTTGGTGTGGATGTCCTTTCTGTTAGTTTTCCTTCTAACAGACAGAACCCTCAGCTGCAGGTCTGTTGGAGTACCTGGCCGGCCGTGTGAGGTGTCAGTCTGCCCCTGCTGGGGGGTGCCTCCCAGTTAGGCTGCTCGGGGGTCAGGGGTCAGGGACCCACTTGAGGAGGCAGTCAGCCCGTTCTCAGATCTCCAGCTGCGTGCTGGGAGAACCACTGCTCTCCTCACAGCTGTCAGACAGGGACATTTAAGTCTGCAGAGGTTGCTGCTGTCTTTTTGTTTGTCTGTGCCCTGCCCCCAGAGGTGGAGCCTACAGAGGCAGGCAGGCCTCCTTGAGCTGTGGTGGGCTCCACCCAGTTCAAGCTTCCAGGCTGCTTTGTTTACCTAAGCGAGCCTGGGCAATGGCAGGCGCCCCTCTCCCAGCCTTGCTGCCGACTTGCTGTTTGATCTCAGACTGCTGTGCTAGCAATCAGCGAGACTCCGTGGGCGTAGGACCCTCTGAGCCAGGTGCGGGCTATACTCTTCTGGGGCACCGTTTCCTAAGCCCGTCGGAAAAGCACAGTATTCGGGTGGGAGTGGCCCGATTTTCCAGGTGCCGTCTGTCACCCCTGGAAGGGGAACTCCCTGACCCCTTGCCCTTCCCGAGTGAGGCAATGCCTCGCCCCTGGTTCGGTTGGCGCACGGTGCGCTCACCCACTGACCTGCGCCCTCTGTCTCGCACTCCCTAGTGAGATGAACACGGTACCTCAGATGGAAATGCAGAAATCACCCGTCTTCTGCGTGGCTCGCGCTGGGAGCTGTAGACCGGAGCTGTTCCTATTCGGCCATCTTGGCTCCTCCCTATCTCCTTCTTTTCTGCTCTGGTCTTAGTTATTTCTTGCCTTCTGCTAGCTTTTGAATTTGTGTGCTCTTGCTTCTCTAGTTCATTTAGTTCTGATGTTAGGTTTTCTATTTCAGATCTTTCCCACTTTCTGATATGGGCATTTAGTGCTATAAATTTCCCCCTTAACACTACATTAGCTGTGTCCCAGAAATTCTGGTATCTGGTCTCTTTGTTTTCATTGGTTTCAAAGAATTTTTTTTTATCTCTGCCTTAATTTTGTTATTTACCCAGCAGTCATTTAGGAGCAGGTAGTTCAGTTTCCGTGTAGTTGTATGGTTTTGAGTGTGTTTCTTAATCCTGAGTTTTAATTTGATTGCACTGTGGACTGAGAGACTGTTTCTTATGATTTCCAATCTTTTGCATTTGCTGAGGAGTGTTTTACTTCCGATTATGTGGTCAACTTTATAATAAGTGTTATCTGGTGCTGAGGAGAATGTATAGTCTGTTGATTTAGGGTGGGGAGCTTTGTTGATGTCTATTAGGTCCACTTGGTCTACAGCAAGTCCTGAATATTCTTGTTAATTTTCTGTCTTGTTGATCTGTCTAATATTGACAGTAGAGTGTTAAAGTCTCCGACTATTATTGTGTGGAAGTCTAAGTCTCTTTGTAGGTCTCATAAAACTTCCTTTATGAATCTGGGTGCTCCTGTATTGGGTGCATATATATTTCAGAGAGTTAGCTCTTCTTGTTTCATTGATCCCTTTACTATTATGTAATGTCCTTCTTTGTCTTTTTTGATCTTTGTTGGTTTAAACTCTGTGTTTTCAGAGACTGCAATTACAACCCCTGCTTTCTTTGCTTTCCATTTTCTTGGTAAATATTTCTCCATCCCTTTATTTTGAGCCTATGTGTGTCTTTGCATGTGAGATGAGTCTCCTGAATACAAAACACCGATGGGTCTTGACTCTTTATCCAATTTGCCAGTCTGTCTTTTAATTGGGGCATTTAGCCCATTTACCTTTAAGGTTAGTATTGTTATGTGTGAATTTGATTCTGTCACCATGATGCTAACTGCTTATTTTGCACATTAGTTGATGCGGTTTCTTCATAGTGTCATTGTCTTCATCTTTTAGTATGTTTTTGCAGTGGCTGGTACCAGTTTTTCCTTTCCATATTTAATGCTTCCTTCAGGAGCTCTTGTGAGGCAGACCTGGTGGTGACAAAATCCTTCAGCATGTGCTTGTCTGTAAACAATTTTATTAATCCTTTGTTTATGAAGCTATGTTTGGCTGGACATGAAATTCTGGGTGTAAAATTCTTTTCTTTAAAAATGTTGAATACTGGCCCCTCAATCTCTTCTTGCTTGTAGGGTTTCTGCAGAGAGAACCGCTGTTAGTCTGATGGGCTTCCCTTTGTAGGTTACTTTGCCTTTCTCTCTGGCTTCCTTAACATTTTTTCCTTCGTTTCAACCTTGGAGAATGTGATGATTATGTTTCTTGTGGTTATTCTTCTCTAGGAGTATCTTAGTGATTTTCTCTGTATTTCCTGAATATGAATGTTTGCCTTCCTTGCTAGGTTGGAGATGTTCTCCTGGATAATAACCTGAAGTGTGTTTTCCAACTTGGTTTTATTCTCCCTGTCACTTTCAGGTACACCAGTCAATCATAGGTTTTGTCTTTTAGCACAGTTTCACTTGTATTGGAGGCTTCGGTCATTTCTTTTCATTCTTTTTTTTCCAATCTTGTCTTCACGACTTATTTCAGTATGCTGATCTTCAATCTCTCATATCCTTTCTTCTGCCTGATCAATTCAGGTATTGATACTTGTGTATGCTTCATGAAGTTCTCGTGCTGTGTTTCTCCACTCCATCAGGTCATTTATGTTCCTCTGTAAACTGGTTATTCTAACTAGCAGCTCCTGTAACCTTTTATCAAGGTTCTTAGCTTCCTTGCATTGGGTTAGAACATGCTCTTTAGCTCAGAAGAGTTTGCTATTACTCACCTTCTGAAGCCTACTTCTGTCAATTTGTCAATCTCATTCTCCATCCAATTTTGTGCGCTTGCTGGAGAGGAGTAGTAATCATTCTGAAGAGAAGAGGCATTCTGGTTTTTGGAATTGTTAGCATTTTTGTGCTGGTTTTTCCTCATCTTTGTGGATTTATCTACCTTTGATCTTTGAGGCTGATTAACTTTGAATGAGATTTTTGTGTGAGAGTCTTTTTGTTGACTTTGATGTTGCTATCTGTTTGTTAGTTTTTCTTCTAACAGTCACACTCCTCTTCTGCAGATCTGCTGCAGTTTGCTAGGGGTCCACTCCAGATGCTGTTCACCTGGGTATCACCAGTGGAGGCTGCAGAATAGCAAAGACTGCTGCCTGCTCCTTCCTCTGGAAGCTTTGTCCCAGACTGACACCGATCTGTAGCCAGCTGGAGCTCTCCTGTATGAGGTGTCTGTCTAACCCTGTTTGGAGGTTTCTCTCAGTCAGGAAGCATGGAGGTCAGGGACCCACTTGATGAGGCAGCCTGTTTCTTAACAAAGCTGGTGCACTATGCTGGGAGAATCCCTCTTGTCAGGATCAGCTGATCCTTCAGAGCCAGCAGGCAGGAGAGATTAAATCCACTGAAGCTGCACCAACAGCCACCCCTCCCCCAGGTGCTATGTCCCAGGGAGATGAGAGTTTATCTGTAAGCCCCTGTCTGGGGCTGTTACCTTTTCTTCAGTGGTGCCCTGCCCAGTTAGGAGGAATTAAGAGAAGAAGTCTGGCCACAGTGGCTTTGCTGCGCTGTGGTAAATTGAACCCGGTCCACACCTACCCGCCTCCTTAGAACTGTCAGGAGAAAACCATCTACTAAAGCCTCAGTAATGGTGGATGCCCCTCCCTCTTTCAAACTCGATCATCCAAGGTCAACTTCAGACTACTGTGCTGGCAGTGAGAATTTCAAGCCAGTGGTTCTTAGCTTGCTGGGCTCCATGAGAGTGGGACCCGCTGAGTGAGACCACTTGGATCCCTGGTTTCAGCCCCTTTTCCAGGGGAGTGAATGGTTCTGACTCACTGGGGCTCCAGGCACCACTGAGGTATGCAAAAAATCTCCTGCAGCTAGGTTGGTGTCTGCTCAAACAACTGCCCAGTTTTGTGCTTGAAACCCAGTACCTTGGAGGTGCAGGCACACGAGGGAATCTCCTGATCTTCAGATTGCAACAACCATGGGAAAAGCATAGTATTCCAGCCAGGTAGCACTGTCCCTCAAGGCTTCCCTTGGCTGGAGGAGGGACGTTCTCCCATCTTCTTGCACTTCCCGGGTGAAGCGATGCCCCACGCTGCTTCTGTTCGCCCTCGTGGCGGCACCCACTGCCTAACCAGTCCCAGTGAGATTAACTGGGTACCTCTTTTGGAAATGCAGAAATCACCTGCCTTCTGCATTGGTCTACCTAAGAGCTGCAGACAGGAGCTGTTCCTATTCGACCATCTTGGCCCCAACACTCAGATATATCTTTTGAATAGAATTACTTATTTTCCTTTGTGTATATACCCAGCAATAAGATTACTGGGTCAAATGGTAGTTCTATGTTTCGTTTTTTGAAGAATTTTCAAACTGCTTTCCACAGTGGCTGAACTAATTTATTTCCTCACCTATGGTGTACAAGTGATAGTTTCTTTTGCTGTGCAGAAGCTCGTAAGTTTAATTAGGTCCCACTTGACAATTTTTGTTTCCATTGCTACTGTTTTTGAACCCTTATTCATAAATTATTTGCCACGGCCAATGTCCAGAATGGTGTTTCCTCAAAGTTTTCCCAGATTTTTATAGTTTTAGGTATTATCTTTAAGTATTAAATTTACCATGAATTAGTTTTTGTATATGGTTAAAAGTAGTGGTTCAATTTTATTCTGCATAGAGTTAACTGGTTATTACAGCACTATTTGTTGAATAGGGGGTCCTTTCCCCATGTTTACTTTTGTCAACGTTGTTGAAAATCAAATGGTTTTAGGTGAGAAGCTTTATTTCTCGATTTTCTATTTCATTCCATTGGTTTATGTGTCTTTTTTTTTAATCAGTACCATGCTGTTTTCAATACTGTAGCCATGTAGTATAGTTTGAAAACAGGTAATGTCATGCCTGAGTTTTGTTGAATTTCTTCTGGATTTCTTTGGCTATTCTTATAGCTATTCAGGATATTTTTGCTTCCATGTGAATATTACAACAGCTTTTTCTAATTATGTGGAAAATGATGTTAATAGATTTTTATTTATTTATTTATTTATTTATTTATTATTATTATACTTTAGGATTTAGGGTACATGTGCGCAATGTGCAGGTTAGTTACATACGTATACATGTACCATGCTGGTGTGCTGCACCCACTAACTCGTCATCTAGCATTAGGTATATCTCCCAGTGCTCTCCCTCCCCCTTCCCCCCACCCCACAACAGTCTCCAGAGTATGATGTTCCCCTTCCTGTGTCCATGTGTTCTCATTGTTCAATTCCCACCTATGAGTGAGAATGCGCGGTGTTTGGTTTTCTCTTCTTGCGACAGTTTACTGAGAATGATGATTTCCAATTTCATCCATGTTGCTACAAAGGACATGAACTCATCATTTTTTATGGCTGCATAGTATTCCATGGTGTATATGTGCTACATTTTCTTAATCCAGTCTATCATTGTTGGACATTTGGGTTGGTTCCAAGTCTTTGCTATTGTGAATAATGCTGCAATAAACATACGTGTTCATGTGTCTTTATAGCAGCATGATTTATAATCCTTTGGGTATATACCCAGTAATGTGATGGCTGGGTAAAATGGTATTTCTAGTTCTAGATCCCTGAGGAATCACCACACTGACTTCCACAATGGCTGAACTAGTTTACAGTCCCACCAACAGTGTAAAAGTGTTCCTATTTCTCCACTTCCTCTACAGCACCTGTTGTTTCCTGACTTTTTAATGACTGCCATTCTAACTGGTGTGAGATGGTATCTCATTGTGGTCTTGATTTGCATTTCTCTGATGGCCAGTGATGGTGAGCATTTTTTCATGTGTTTTTTGGCTGCATAAATGTCTTCTTTTGAGAAGTGTCTGCTCATGTCCTTCACCCACTTTTTGATGGGGTTGTTTGTTTTCTTCTTGTAAATTTGTTTGAGTTCATTGTAGATTCTGGATATTAGCCCTTTGTCAGGTGAGTAGGTTGTGAAAATTTTCTCCCATTCTGTAGGTTGCCTGTTCAGTCTTATGGTAGTTTCTTTTGCTGTGCAGAAGGTCTTGAGTTGAATTAGATCCCATTTGTCAATTCTGGCTTTGTTGCCATTGCTTTTGGTGTATTAGACATTAAGTCCTTGCCCATGCCTATGTCCTGAATGGTAATGCCCAGGTTTTCTTCTAGGGTTTTTATGGTTTTAGGTCTAATGTTTAAGTCTTTAATCCATCTTGAATTAATTTTTGTATAAGGTGTAAGGAAGGGAATCAGTTTCAGCTTTCTAAATATCGCTAGCTAGTTTTCCCAGCACCATTAATTAAATAGGGAATCATTTCCCCATTGCTTGTTTTTCTCAGGTTTTTCAAAGATCAGATAGTTGTAGATATGTAGCATTATTTCTGAGGGCTCTGTTCTGTTCCATTGATCTATATCTCTGTTTTGGTACCAGTATCATGCTGTTTTGGTTACTGTAGCCTTGTAGTATAGTTTGAAGTCAGGTAGTGTGATTCCCCCAGCTGTGTTCTCTTGGCGATGTGGGCTCTTTTTTGCTTCCATAGGAACTTTAAAGAAGTTTTTTCCAATTGTGTGAAGAAAGTCATTGGTAGCTTGATGGGGATGGCATTGAATCTGTAGTTTACCTTGGGCAGTATGGCCATTTTCACGATATTGATTCTTCCTACCCATGAGCATGGAATATCCTTCCATTTGTTTGTATCCTCTTTTATTTCCTTGAGCAGTGGTTTGTAGTTCTCCTTGAAGAGGTCCTTCACATCCCTTGTAAGTTGGATTCCTAGGTATTTTATTCTATTTGAAGCAATTGAGAATGGGAGTTCACTCATGATATGGCTCTCTGTTTGTCTGCTGTTGGTGTATAAGAATGCTTGTGATTTTTGTATATTGATTTTGTATCCTGAGACTTTGCTGAAGTTGCTTATCAGCTTCAGGAGATTTTGGGCTGAGACAATGGGGTTTTCTAGATATACACTCATGTCATCTGCAAACAGGGACAATTTGACTTCCTCTTTTCCTAATTGAACATCCTTTTTTTCCTTCTACTGCCTAATTGCCCTGGCCAGAACTTCCAACACTATGTTGAATAGGAGTGGTGAGAGAGGGCATCCCTGTCTTGTGCCAGTTTTCAAAGGGAATGCTTCCAGTTTTTGCCCATTCAGTATGATATTGGCTGTGGGTTTGTCATAGATAGCTCTTATTATTTTGAGATACATCCCATCAATACCTAATTTCTTGAGAGTTTTTAGCATGAAGGGTTGTTGAATTTTGTCAAAGGCCTTTTCTGCATCTATTGAGATAATCATGTGGTTTTTGTCTTTGGTTCTGTTTATATACTGGATTACATTTATTTCTTTGCGTATATTGAACCAGCCTTGAATCCCAGGGATGAAGCCCACTTGATCATGGTGGATAAGCTTTTTGATGTGCTGCTGGACTCAGTTTGCCAGTATTTTATTGAGGATTTTTGCATCAATGTTCATCAAGTATATTGGTCTAAAATTCTCTTTTTTGGTTGTGTCTCTGCCAGGCTTTGGTATCAGGATGATGCTGGCCTCATAAAATGAGTTAGGAAAGATTCCCTCTTTTCCTATTGATTGGAATAGTTTCAAAAGGAATGGTACCAGTTCCTCCTTGTATCTCTGGAAGAATTCGGCTGTGAGTCCATCTGGTCCTGGACTCTTTTTGGTTGGTAAGTTATTGATTATTGCCACAATTTCAGCTCCTGTTATTGGTCTATTCAGAGATTCAACTTCTTCCCGGTTTGGTCTTAGGAGAGTGTATGTGTCGAGGAATTTATCCATTTCTTCTAGATTTTCTAGTTGATTTGTGTAGAGGTGTTTGTAGTGTTCTCTGATGGTAGTTTGTATTTCTGTGAGATCAGTGGTGATATCCCCTTTATCATTTTTTATTGCATCTATTTGATTCTTCTCTCTTTTTTTCCTTATTAGTCTTCCTAGCAGTGTATCAATTTTGTTGATCCTTTCAAACAACCAGCTTCTGGATTCATTAATTTTTTGGAGGGTTTTTTGTGTCTCTATTTCCTTCAGTTCTGCTCTGATTTTAGTTATTTCTTGCCTTCTGCTAGCTTTTGAATGTGTTTGCCCTTGCTTTTCTAGTTCTTTTAATTGTGATATTAGAGTGTCAATTTTGGATCTTTCCTACTTTCTCTTGTGGGCATTTAGTGCTATAAGTTTCCCTCTACACACTGCTTTGAATGCATCCTAGAGATTCTGGTATGTTGTGTCTTGGTTCTCGTTGGTTTCAAAGAACATCTTTATTTCTGCCTTCATTTCGTTAAGTACCCAGTAGTCATTCAGGAGCAGGTTGTTCAGTTTCCATGTAGTCGAGCAGTTTTGAGTGAGTTTCTTAATCCTGAGTTCTAGCTTGATTGCACTGTGATCTGAGAGATAGTTTGTTATAATTTCTGTTCTTTTACATTTGCTGAGGAGAACTTTACTTCCAGCTATGTGGTCAGTTTTGGAATAGATGTGGTGTGGTGCTGAAAGAAATGTATATTCTGTTGATTTGGGGTGGAGCGTTCTGTATATGTCTATTAAGTCTGCTTGGTGCAGAGCTGAGTTCCATTCCTGGGTATCCTTGTTGACTTTCTGTCTCATTGATCTGTCTAATGTTGACAGTGGGGTGTTAAAATCTCCCATTATTAATGTGTGGGAGTCTAAGTCTCTTTGTAGGTCTCTAAGGACTTGCTTTATGAATCTGGGTGCTCCTGTATTGGGTGCATATATATTTAGGATAGTTAGCTCTTCTTGTTGAATTGATTCCTTTACCATTATGTAATGGCCTTCTTTGTCTCTTTTGATCTTTGTTGGTTTAAAGTCTGTTTTATCAGAGACGAGGATTGCAACCCCTGTCTTTTTTTGTTTTCCATTTGCTTGGTAGATCTTCCTCCATCCTTTTATTTTGAGCCTATGTGTGTCTCTGCACGTGAGATGGGTTTCCTGAATACAGGACACTGATGGGTCTTGACTCTTTATCCAATTTGCCAGTCTGTGTCTTTTAATTGAAGCATTTAGTCCATTTACACTTAAAGTTAATATTGTTACGTGTGAATTTGATCCTGTCATTATGATGTTAGCTGGTTATTTTGCTCGTTAGTTGATGCAGTCTCTTCCTAGTCTCGATGGTCTTTACATTTTGGCCGGATTTTGTAGCGACTGGTACCGGTTGTGCCTTTCCATGTTTAGAGCTTCCTTCAGGATCTCTTTTAGGGTAGGCCTGGTGGTGACAAAATCTCTCAGCATTTACTTGTCTGTAAAGTATTTTGTTTCTCCTTCACTTATGAAGCTTAGTTTGGCTGCATATGAAATTCTGGGTTGAAAATTCTTTTCTTTAAGAATGTTGAATATTGGCCCCCACTCTCTTGTGGCTTGTAGCGTTTCTGCTGAGAGTTCCGCTGTTAGTCTGATGGGCTTCCCTTTGAGGGTAACCCGACCTTTCTCTCTGGCTGCCCTTAACATTTTTTCCTTCATTTCAACTTTGGAGAATCTGAAAATTTTGTGTCTTGGAGTTGCTCTTCTCAAGGAGTATCTTTGTGGCGTTCTCTGTATTTCCTGAATCTGAATGTTGGCCTGCCTTGCTGGATTGGGGAAGTTCTCCTGGATAATATCCTGCAGAGTGTTTTCCAACTTGGTTCCATTCTTCCCGTCACTTTCAGGTACACCAATCAGACGTAGATTTGGTCTTTTCACATAGTCCCATATTTCTTGGAGGCTTTGTTCATTTCTTTTTATTCTTTTTTCTCTAAACTTCCCTTCTCGCTGCATTTCATTCATTTCATCTTCCATCACTGATACGCTTTCTTCCATTTGATCACATCGGCTCCTGAGGCTTCTGCATTCTTCACGTAGTTCTTGAGCCTTGGTTTTCAGCTCCATCAGCTCCTTTAAGCACTTCTCTGCATTGGTTATTCTAGTTTTACATTCTTCTAAATTTTTTTCAAAGTTTTCAACTTCTTTGCCTTTGGTTTGAGTATCCTCCCGTAACTCGGAGTAATTTGATCGTCTGAAGCCTTCTTCTCTCAGCTCGTCAAAGTCATTCTCCGTCCAGCTTTGTTCCATTGCTGGTGAGGAGCTGCGTTCCTTTGGAGGAGGAGAGGCGCTCTGCTTTTTAGAGTTTCCAGTTTTTCTGCTCTGTTTTTTCCCCATCTTTGTGGTTTTATCTACTTTTGGTCTTTGATGATGGTGATGTACAGATGGGTTTTTGTTGTGGATGTCATTTCTGTTTGTTATTTTTCCTTCTAACAGACAGGACCCTCAGCTGCAGGTCTGTTGGAGTACCTGGCCATGTGAGCTGTCAGTCTGCCCCTGCTAGGGGTTGCCTCCTGGTTAGGCTGTTCAGGGATCGGGGGTCAGGGACCCACTTGAGGAGGCAGTCTGCCCTTTCTCATATCTCCATCTGCGTGCTGGGAGAACCACTGCTCTCTTCAAAGCTGTCAGACAGGGACATTTAAGTCTGCAGAGGTTACTGCTGTCTTTTTGTTTGTCTGTGCCCTGCCCCCAGAAGTGGAACCTACAGAGTCAGGCAGGCCTCCTTGAGCTGTGGTGGGCTCCCCCCAGTTCGAGCTTCCAGGCTGCTTTGTTTACCTAAGCAAGCCTGGGAAATGTTGGGCGCCCCTCCCCCAGCCTCGCTGCTGCCTTGCGGTTTGATCTCAAACTGCTGTGCTAGTAGTCAGCCAGACTCCGTGGATGTAGGACCCTCTGAGCCAGGTGCGGGATGTAATCTTCTGGTGTACCGTTTTTTAAGCCCGTCGGAAAAACGCAGTATTTGGGTGGGAGTGGCCCGATTTTCCAGGTGCTGTCTGTCACCCCTTTCTTTGACTAGGAAAGGGAACTCCCTGACCCCTTGGGCTTCCCGAGTTAGGCAATGCCTCTCGCTTCTTCGGCTCGCACACGGTGCACGCACCCACTGACCTGCGCCCATTGTCTGGCACTCCTTAGTGAGATGAACCCGGTTCCTCAGATGGAAATGCAGAAATCACCCATCTTCTGTGTCGCTCAAGCTGGTAGCTGTAAACCGGAGCTGTTCCTATTCGGCCATCTTGGCTCCTCCCAAAAAACGATGTTAATAGATTGATAGGAAATACCATTGAATCTATAGTTTGCTTTTGGTAGTATGACCATTTTAACAATATTGATTGATTCTTTAACAATACTTATCAATATTAATTCACTTTTGATTCCATGATCACGGAATGTTTTTCCATTTGTTTGTGACATTTATGATTTATTTCAGCACTGTTTTGTAGTTTTTCTCATAAACATATTTCCCCTTAAACTAGGTGTGTTTCTGCATGATATGGTTTTTATGAATGAGATTGCATTCTTGATTTGGCTCTTAGCTTAGAAATGCTACTAATAGTTCTACATTGATTCTGTGTCCCAAAACTTTACTGAAGTTGTTCATCAGGCCTAGGAGCATTTTGGTGGAGTCCTTAGAATTTTCTAGGCATAGAATTATATCATCAGTAAATTGAGATACTTTGACTTCTTTTCCTATTTGAATGCCTTTTATTTCTTTCTCTTGTCTGATTGCTCTGGCTAGGACTTCCAGTACTATGTTAAATAGGAATGGTAAGAGGAGGCGTCATTGTCTTGTTCCAGATCTTTTGAAGAATGAATCCAGCTTTTGCCTGTTTATTATGATGTTGGCTGTGGGTTTGTCATAAATGGCTCTTATTCTAAAATATGTTCCGTGGATGTCTGGTTTGTTGAAGGTATTTATCATGAAACAATGTTGAATTTTATCAAGAGCTTTTCCTACAGCTATTTAAGTAATCATACAGTTTTTGTTTTTATTGTTTTTATGTAGTGATTAATATTTATTGATTTGCTTATGTGGAAACAACCTTGCATTTCTAAAATAAAGCCTACTTGATTGTGGTGAATTAATTTTTTGGTGTGCTACTGCATTTAGTTGCTAGTATTTTACTGAGGATTTTTGCATTTTTGTTCATCAGGGACAGTGGCCTGTAATTTTCTTTTTTATTTTATGTTTGCCAGACTATGAAACTGGCTTCATAGAATGAAAGGGAGAAGTTTCTCCACTTCGATTTTTCTGAATAGTTTTGTTAAGATTGGCATCATCTCTCTTTGTATGCCTGATAAAATTTGTGTGTGACTTCATCTGGTGCAGAACTTTTTTTGCTTAGTTTCCTTGTTACTGATTCAAATTTGGAACTCATTATATGATTCTTCAGGGTTTCAGTTTCTTCTTGATTTAATCTTGGGAGGTTGTGTGCTTCCAGGCATTCATCCATTTTCTCTGTCTTTTCCAGTTTGTGCGCATAGGAACATTCATAATAGTCTCTGAGGATCTTTTGAATTTCTGTAGGGTTGCTTGCAATGTCACCTTTGTCAATTTTTATTGTGCTTATTTGGATCTTTCTTTTCTTTAACCTAGCTAGTTGTGTATTGATCTTATTTGTCTTTATGAAAAACACAAGTTTTTTTTTATTATTATTATACTTTAAGTTTTAGGGTACATGTGCACAATGTGCAGGTTAGTTACATACATATACATGTGCCATGCTGGTGTGCTGCACCCATTAACTCGTCATTTAGCATTAGGTATATCTCCTAATGCTATCCTTCCCCCCTCCCCCCCACAACAGTCCCCAGAGTATGATGTTCCCCTTCCTGTGTCCATGTGGCTGCTATAAAGACACATGCACACGTATGTTTATTGCAGCACTTTTCACAATAGCAAAGACTTGGAATCAACCCAAATGTCCAACAATGATAGACTGGATTAAGAAAATGTGGCACATATACACCATGGAATACTATGCAACCATAAAAAATGATGAGTTCATGTCCATTGTAGGGACATGGATGAAATTGGAAATCATCATTCTCAGTAAACTATCGCAAGTTTTTTTTTTTTAATCATATGTTTGGAGTTTGGGGTCTCAATTTTATTCTGTTCTGCTGATTTTAGTTATTTCTTTTCTTCTGTTACATTTGGGGTTAGTTTTTTTTTTTTTTAGTTTTCTAAATGCAATGTTAAATTCTTAATTTGAGATATTTGTAACTTCCTGATGCAGGTGTTTAGCAGTATAAACTTTCCTCTAAGCACTGTTTTGCTGTACCCCAGAGATTTTGGTATGTTGTGTCTCTGTTTTTATTTATCTTATCTCTAAGAATTTTTTTATTCCTTCCTTAATTTTATTGTTTAACCAGAAGTCATTTAGGAGCAAGTTGTTTAGTTTCCATGTAATTGTGTGGTTTTTAGAGATCTTCCTTGTATTGATTTATATTTTTTATTTCATTTTGGCCTAAGAGCATAGTTAGTATGATTTTAATATTTTTGAATTTATTGACCCTTGTTTTATACTTGAGCAAGTGGTAAATCTTAGAGTATGTTCTGTTTGCAGATGAGGAGAATGTATATTCTGTGATTTCTTGGGTGAAGTATTCTGTAGAATTCTATTGAGTCCAGTTGGCCAAGTGTCAGCTTTAAGTCCAGAATTTCTTGGTTTTTCACCTCAAGGATATGTTCAATACTGTCAGTGGGGTGTTGAGGTCTCTTAATATTATTATGTGGATGTCTAGGTCTTTTTGTAGGTTTAGAAGTGCTTGTTTTATGAATACAGGTACTCTAATATTGAGTGCATATATATTTAGCATAGTTAAATATTCTTGTTGAATTGAACCCTTTATCATTATGTAATATCCTTTTTTGTCCTTTTTGACTGTTGTTGGCTTAATGTTTCTTTTATCAAATATAACAATAGCAATTCCTGCAACCCATTACTTTATGCCTATGAATGTTTACATGTCAGATTTGTATCTTAAATACACAAGATGTTTGAGTCTTGTGTTTTTATTCACCTTGCCACTCTGTGCTTTTTAAGGGGATGTTTATATTACTTACATTCAAAGTTAATACTGGTATCTGAGAGTTTGATTTGGTCATGAAGTAGTTAACTGGTTGCTTTGTAATGTTGATTTTGTAATTGCTTTATGAGGTCTGTGAGATATGTACTTAAGTGTGCTTTTGTGATAGCAGGTATCATTCTTCTATTTCCGTGTTTTAAACTTCCTTAAGTGCTCCTTGTAAGTCTGACCTAGTGGTAACAAATTTCCTTAGTGATTGCTTGTCTGGAAAAGATTTTATTTCTCCATCATTTGTGAAGCTTAGTTTTATGAGATATGAAATTCTTGGTTGCAATTTCTTCAAGAATCCTAATTATGCAGGAACATGAAATGTTTTCCTCTCAAAATTCTGTTCCAGGCTTGTGACTCTTAGTTCAGATGCACACTGAAGTCTATCTCCAGAGCACAATGTTATTGAGGGCTACAGGAAACTCTTGTTTAATGACTCTGTGGGAATGGTTTCAGTGTAGAACCTTGTTACTCAGCCCAATACAAATAGCTTTATAGTTTGCCTGTTCCCCAGTGTAATAGCACTGCTGGTTTGTGTAAAGGAAGGGCTCTGTCTTTCAACTCATTCAGATAGGCTCTGGTTGTCATGATGTTGGATGTTTGAGTTGACGTGACCTCAAGCTCTGGGGATGTGGTTATGTGACAGCAGAATTGGAAATGGATACATAGTTATCCACTTCCCAGCTGAACAGCATGTTTGAATCCTGAAGGGGATAGAGCAGGGTCATGATAGCTCAGAATTGAAGTGCTTGCTGTGATGGGAAGGAGCAAGCTGATCCCCAGGTCACTGGCCAGTTGCTCAGGAAGGGGAAGGCAAAATGCTTAGGTGGTGACAGCCCAAGGGAATATCACATGCCTGTTGGGATTGGGTTTTCAGAAGGACTCTGGGCACAACTAAAATGTTCATTTTGGGGAAAAGTGAGTAGCCTGGGTGCCAGAAGGTGGCAAGCCTCATTTGGCAGGGAGTAGTGGAGGTGGGGAATTGTGGGGTGTGCAGTCTGTCCACTCTTCCTTTATATCTTGGCTGTAGAATCCATTCTGGTTGTGCACAACTATGCCAAGTCTCCACATTCCCTCTCTGGCCTGAGGGCAGCATGGGCAAGGGCAACAGCATAGGTGATGGTGAAAGCCTTTCAGGTACCTCTGGGCAATTTGATCCCAGAAGAATACAAAATCATGACTGACTGCAGTGTTAGGCAGGGGTGGGTTGGCTGCACTGGGAGCCCAAGCTGAAGGGCCATGCCTGGCAAGGAGCAGTGAGGGTAGGGGTCATGTGGTATGCAGTCTGGCCACCTGTCAGTAAAGCATTTGTGGCCTGCTGGAGTTGCACAAAAGTGCCCAAATGATGAGCCTTAATAAGGAAATAAAGGATTTTCATTAGAGACATTTCCAAGAAAAAACCCAGAGGGTAATAATTTTTATTTGCTCAAGACTCAGAGACTATCAGGATTCTAATGTTCAGTGATCTTAGAATCCTTGAATGCTAGGTAAGGGGGAAAAATCTTTTTTTTTAATCTCTGACTTTATACTATAAATATATTGATACAATTATATATAATTAGAAAGAACATAAGAGAAAATAAAGAAGGGAAGAAGTGGGGGAAGGGAAGGAAAGGGAATAGAAGGAAAGATTTTCTGCTTTTAACCCTCACCTTTCCCCGCTAACATTAATATTTACATATTACATCCATTATTAATACTAACAGCTAATGTTTATGTTGGGCCTACTCTGTGCAACACACTACACTAAGCACTTTGTATGTTTTGTCAATAAGAATTAACCATTTCACAATTAGGTAGGTCCCATTACTGTATTTATTGAGCAAGAAAGATAACTAATACCTTGAAAGGCTAGGGAATTTGACTTTAACTGACACAATAAGCTCTGGACTAACATTGTTCTGTAACTTTCCTTTTGCAACTGATGTTATGTAGTAGAGCATTAACATGTAATTACATAGAGATTATATGCATAGCATAACGTGCCATCGTTGAGTTTTAGAGTAATTTAACCAATTTTTTCTTGATGAATATTTGAGCTACGTACATTTTGTTTTACAATTACTAATACTGACATAGTGAATATCACTGAATATATATCTCTGTGCAGGTATAGTAGTGCTTAGGTAACATTGATTTCTAAAATTATTGTGTTCCTTTGATTTATGTGTCAATATCACATTGTGTTAATTACTGGGCTCTTATAATGTTTTATTTGTGTAAGAAAATTTATTACCCATTTTTATCTTTAAAAACATGTTTTAATCTTTCGTATTTTCTGCTCCAGTTGAATTTGACAGTCAGCTTATCAGTTTCCAGCAACAAAATTCTATGGCCTATTGATTTTTTACTTAATTATTTTAGAATAACTTAAGTTGTAGTAATATCTTCACAATATTGAGCCATCATGAAACTTCTTTATCATTGCATGTCACTCTCAGCCATTTTTATTTCTTCTGCTCTGAATTTTCTATTTATATATTTTGGCCATATTTTTATTGTCATATTATCTTTCATACTAACATTAATAATAGCTTTCTTAAGATTATTCACCTTTAATCTATTAAAATATTATAGATATGTTTAATATATACCGTGGTGGGGTGGCTATGATGACAGACTCTGAAACCAGATTGCCTGAATTCAAGTCCTGGTTCTACAGTTTGCAAGCTGTGTGACATTGTGAGAGCTTCATAGTGTTGCTATGAAGTTTCAATTCACTAGTACACATAAGTTGCTTAGAACGACTTATAATATATTGTAATCACTCAATAAATTTAAGTATGTGAAAAGGACTCCATATTCTTACAAACTGTCTCTTATTTTTATTATAAAATTAATTTTAATTGCAAAAAACTACATAAATGCATTTTCTGTGTTAAAAAGACCCAAAGCATTATAAATGATGTTAATTTTTTTCATTGACAATCCACCCCACAAATTAGCCACTATTGTATGATGGGTTTCTTTGTCGCGTATTTCAATTAACTTATATACACATCATGAGTCATAAAATATATGGACTTTTATTTATGGGTTTCTTTTTAACACAAAATACATAAAATATTGCAGGTTACATTGGCAGTTGGCTCCTCTCAAATATTTCCAAGAAGATATGTAATTCTTTTCATGGACTTCTTATCCTTTTGCAGTGATTGTTTTTGCCTATTCCACTGTCACTTTCTTTTATTTCTAATAATTTCACATGTGTTGATAACTATTATTAATTCCACTACATTATTTTTGGCTCTTCCTGAATACTCAGATTTGAGTTGTAGAATCAACATTTCAAAATCCATAGGTAAGCAAACTTAATTACTATTGATTCAAATTCTTAGACTAAAGAAGAAAAGAACTGACAAATTTATTTATTTATTTATTTTTATAAGCTACCAGTTTATGTTATTTTATTATAGCAGTCCAAATAAACTAAGACAATAATAAATCATCTAGAAAATATATACCCCCTGCCAAGAGACAAAAATTTCACAGACTACTTGAAAGAACTTATTTCCTTCTTTTTTGATGCATTGCATGCTGATAATTCTTTTTTTTTTCCTTTCTTTTTTTTTACTTTTATTATACTTTAAGTTTTAGGATACATGTGCACAACGTGCAGGTTTGTTACATATGTATACATGTGCCATGTTGGTGTGCTGCACCCACTAGCTCGTCATTTAGCATTAGGTATATCTCCTAATGCTATCCCTCCCCCCTCCCCCCAGCCCAAAACAGGCCTCAGTGTGTGATGTTCCCCTTCCTGTGTCCATATGTTCTCATTGTTCAATTCCCAACTATGAGTGAGAACATGCAGTGTTTGGTTTTTTGTCCTTGTGATAGTTTACTGAGAATGATGATTTCCAATTTCATCCATGTCCCTACAAAGGACATGAACTCATCCTTTTTTATGGCTGCATAGTATTCCATGGTGTATATGTGCCACATTTTCTTAATCCAGTCTATCATTGTTGGACATTTGGGTTGGTTCCAAGTCTTTGATATTGTGAATAGTGCCGCAATAAACATACGTGTGTATGTGTCTTTATAGCAGCATGATTTCTAATCCTTTGGGTATGTACCCAGTAAAGGGATGGCTGGTTCAAATGGTATTTCTAGTTCTAGATCCCTGAGGAATCGCCACACTGACTTCCACAATGGTTGAAATAGTTTACAGTCCCGTTGACAGTGTAAAAGTGTTCCTATTTTTCCACATCCTCTCCAGCGCCTGTTGTTTCCTGACTTTTTAATGATCGCCATTCTAACTGGTGTGAGACGGTATCTCATTGTGGTTTTGACTTGCGTTTCTCTGATGGCAAGTGATGATGAGTATTTTTTCATGTGCTTTTTGACTGCATAAATGTCTTCTTTTGAGAAGTTTCTGTTTATATCCTTTGCCCACTTTTTGATGGGGTTGTTTGTTTTTTTCTTGTAAATTTGTTTGAGTTCATTGTAGATTCTAGATATTAGCCCTTTGTCAGATGAGTAGATTGCAAAAATTTTCTCCAATTTTGTAGGTTGCCAGTTCACTCTGATGGTAGTTTCTTTTGCTGTGCAGAAGCTCTTTAGTTGAATTAGATCCCATTTGTCAATTTTGGCTTGTGTTGTCATTGCTTTTGGTGTTTTAGACATGAAGTCCTTGCCCATGCCTGTGTCCTGAGTGGTATTGCCTAGGTTTCCTTCTAGATTTTTTGGTTTTAGGTCTAACATGTAAGTCTTTAATCCATCTTGGATTAATTTTTGTATAAGGTGTAAGGAAGAGATCCACTTTCAGCTTCCTCCATATGGCTAGCCAGTTTTCCCAGCACCATTTATTAAATAGGGAATCATTTCCCTATTGCTTGTTTTTCTCAGATTTGTCAAAGATCAGATAGTTGTAGATATGTGGCGTTATTTCTGAGGGCTCTTTCTGTTCCATTGATCTATAGCTCTGTTTTGGTACCAGTACCATGCTGTTTTGGTTACTGTAGCCTTGTAGTATAGTTTGAAGTCAGGTAGCGTGATTCCTCCAGCTATGTTCTTTTGGCTTAGGATTGACTTGGCAATGTGGGCTCTTTTTTGGTTCCATATGAACTTTAAAGTAGTTTTTTCCAATTCTGTGAAGAAAGTCACTGGTAGCTTGATGGGGATGGCATTGAATCTATCAGTTACCTTGGGCAGTATGGCCATTTTCACGATATTGATTCTTCCTACCCATGAGCATGGAATATTCTTCCATTTGTTTGTATCTTCTTTGATTTCATTGAGCAGTGGTTTGTAGTTCTCCTTGAAGAGGTCCTTCACATCCCTTGTAAGTTGGATTCCTAGGTATTTTATTCTCTTTGAAGCAATTGTGAATGGGAGTTCACTCATGATTTGGCTCTCTGTTTGTGTGTTATTGGTGTATAAGAATGCTTGTGATTTTTGTGCATTGATTTTGTATCCTGAGACTTTGCTGAAGTTGCCCATCAGCTTAAGGAGATTTTGGGATGAGATGATGGGGTTTTCTCGATATGCAATCATGTCATCTGCAAACAGGGACAATTTGACTTCCTCTTTTCCTTATTGAATACCCTTTATTTCCTTCTCCTGCCTGATTGCCCTAGCCAGAACTTCCAACACTATGTTGAATAGGAGAGGTGAGAGAGGGCATCCCTGTCTTGTGCCAGTTTTCAAAGGGAATGCTTCCAGTTTTTGTCCATTCAGTATGATATTGGCTGTTGGTTTGTCATAGATACCTCTTATTATTTTGAGATACGTCCCATCAATACCTAATTTCTTGAGAGTTTTTAGCATGAAGCTTTGTTGAATTTTGTCAAAGGCCTTTTCTGCATCTATTGAGATAATCATGTGGTTTTTGTCTTTGGTTCTGTTTATAAGCTGAATTACGTTTATTGATTTTCGTATGTTGGACCAGCATTGCATCCCATGCAGCCCACATGATCATGGTGGATAAGCTTTTTGATGTGCTGCTGGATTCAGTTTGTCAGTATTTGATTGAGGATGTTTGCATCAATGTTCATCAAGGATGTTGGTCTAAAATTCTCTTTTTTTGTTGTGTCTCTGCCCGGCTTTGGTATCAGGATGATGCTGGCCTCATAAAATGAGTTAGGAAGGATTCCCTCTTTTTCTATTCATTGGAAGAGTTTCAGAAGGAATAATGCCAGACCCTCCTTGTATCTCTGGTAGAATTTGGCTGTGAATCCATCTGGTCCTGGACTTTTTTTGGTTGGTAAGCTATTAATTATTGCCTCAATTTCAGAGCCTTTTTTTGGTCTATTCAGAGATTCAACTTCTTCCTGGTTTAGTCTTGGGAGGGTGTATGTGTCGAGGAATTCATCCATTTCTTCTAGATTTTCCAGTTTATTTGCGTAGAGGTGTTTATACTGTTCTCCGATGGTAGCTTGCATTTCTGTGGGATCGGTGGTGATATCCCCTTTGTCATTTTTTATTCCGTCTGTTTGATTCTTCTCTTTTGTCTTCTTTATTAGTCTTGCTAGTGATCTGTCAATTTTGTTGATCTTTTCAAAAAACCAGCTCCTGGATTCATTGATTTTTTGAAGGGTTTTTTGTGTCTGTATTTCCTTCAGCTCTGCTCTGATCTTAGTTATTTCTTGCCTTCTGGTAGCTTTTGAATGTGTTTGCTCTTGCTTCTCCAGTTCTTTTAATCATGATGTTAGGTTGTCAATTTTAGATCTTTCCTGCTTTGTCCTGTGGACATTTAGTGCTATACATTTCCCTCTACACACTGCTTTGAATGTGTCCCAGAGATTCTGGTATGTTGTGTCTTTGTTCTCGTTGGTTTCAAAGAACACCTTTATTTCTGCCTTCATTTCGTTATGTACCCAGTAGTCATTCAGGAGCAGGTTGTTCAGTTTCCATGTAGTTGAGCGGTTTTGAGTGAGTTTCTTAATCCTGAGTTCTAGTTTGATTTCACTGTGGTCTGAGAGACAGTTTGTTATAATTTCTGTTCTTTTACATTTGCTGAGGAGTGCTTTACTTCCAAGTATGTGGTCAATTTTGGAATAGGTGTGGTATGGTGTTGAAAAGAATGTATATTCTGTTGATTTGGGATGGAGAGTTCTGTAGATGTCTATTAGGTCCACTTGGTGCAGAACTGAGTTCATTTCCTGGGTATACTTGTTGACTTTCTGTCTCATTGATCTGTGTAATGTTGATAATGGGGTGTTAAAGTCTCCCATTGTTATTGTGTGGGAGTCTAAGTCTCTTTGTAGGTCACTCAGGACTTGCTTTATGAATCTGGGTACTCCTGTATTGGGTGCATTTATATTTAGGATAGTTAGTTCTTCTTGTTAAATTGATCCCTTTACCATTATGTAATGGCCTTCTTTGTCTCTTTTGATCTTTGTTGGTTTAAAGTCTGTTTTATCAGAGACTAGGATTGCAACCCCTGCCTTTTCTTTGTGTTCCATTTGCTTGGTAGATCTTTCTCCATCTTTTAATTTTGAGCCTATGTGTGTCTCTGCACGTGAGATGGGTTTCCTGAATACAGCACACTGATGGGTCTTGACTCTTTGTCCAATTTGCCAGTCTGTGCCTTTTAATTGGTGCATTTAGCCCATTTACATTTAAGGTTAGTATTGTTATGCGTGAATTTCATCCTGTCATTATGACGTTAGCTTGTTATTTTGTTCATTAGTTGAGGCAGTTTCTTCCTAGCCTTGATGGTCTTTACAATTTGGCATGTTTTTGCAATGGTTTGTACCAGTTGTTCCTTTCCATGTTTAGTGCTTCCTTCAGGAGCTCTTTTAGGGCAGGTCTGGTGGTGACGAAATCTCTCAGCATTTGCTTGTCTGTAAAGGATTTTATTTCTCCTTCACTTATGAATCTTAGTTTGGCTGGATATGAAATTCTGGGTTGAAAATTCTTTTCTTTAAGAATGTTGAATATTGGCCCCCACTCTCTTCTGGCTTATAGAGTTTCTGCCGAGAGATCAGGTGTTAGTCTGATGGGTTTCCCTTTGTGGGTGACCCGACCTTTCTCTCTGGCTGCCCTTAATATTTTTTCCTTCATTTCAATTTTGGTGAATCTGACAATTATGTGTCTTGGAGTTGCTCTTCTCGAGGAGTATCTTTGTGGTGTTCTCTGTATTTCCTGAATTTGAATGTTGGTTTGCCTTGCTAGATTGGGGAAGTTCTCACAGATAATATCCTTCAGAGTGTTTTCCAACTTGGTTCCGTTCTCGCTGTCACTTTCAGGTACACCAATTAGACATAGATTTGATCTTTTCACATAGTCCCATATTTCTTGGAGGCTTTGTTCGTTTCTTTCTATTGTTTTTTCTCTAAACTTCTCTTCTTGCTTCATTTCATTCACTTCGTCTTCTATCACTGATACCTTTTCTTGCAGTAGATCGTATCGGTTACTGAGGCTTGTGCATTCATCACATAGTTCTCATGCCTTGGTTTTCAGCTCCATAAGGTCCTTTAAGGAATTCTCTGCATTGGTTATTCTAGTTATCCATTCATCTAATTTTTTTCAGAGTTTTTAACTTCTTTGCCATTGGTTCAAACTTCCTCCTTTAGCTCGGAGTAGTTTGATCTTCTGAAGCCTTCCTCTCTCAACTCGTCAAAGTCATTCTTCATCCAGCTTTGTTCCGTTTCTTGTGAGGAGCTGCGTTCCTTTGGGGGAGGAGAGGCAGTCTGATTTTTAGACTTTCCTGTTTTTCTGCTCTGTTTTTTCCCCATCTTTGTGGTATCATCTACCTTTGGTCTTTGATGATGGTGATGTACAGATGGGTTTTTGGTGTGGATGTCCTTTCTGTTTGTTAGTTTTCCTTCCAACAGTCAGGACCCTCAGCTGCAGGTCTTTTGGAGTTTACTGGAGGTCCACTGCAGACCCCATTTACCTGGGTATCAGCAGCAGTGGCTGCAGAACAGTGGATATTGGTGAACCACAAATGCTGTTGCCTGATCATTCCTCTGGAAGTTTTGTCTCAGAGGAGTACCCAGCCATGTGAGGTGTCAGTCCACCCCTACTGGGGTTGCCTCCCAGTTAGGCTACTCCAGGGTCAGTGACCCATTTGAGGAGGCAGTCTGCCCCTTCTCAGATCTCAAGCTACATGCTGGGAGAACCAATACTCTCTTCAAAACTGTCAGACAGGGACATTTAAGACTGCAGAGGTTATGGCTGTCTTTTGTTTGTCTGTGCCCTGTCCCCAGAGGTGGAGTCTACAGAGGCAGGCAGGCCTTCTTGAGCTGTGGTGTGCTCCACCTAGTTCAAGCTTCCTGGCCGCTTTGTTTACCTACTCAAGCCTGAGGAATGGCAGGCGCCCCTGCCCCAGCCTCATTGCCACCTTGCAGTTTGATCTCACACTGCTGTGCTAGCAATGAGTGAGGCTCCATGGTGTAGGACCCTCCAAGCCAGGTGCAGGATATAATCTCCTATTTTGCCATTTGTTAAGCCTGTTGGAAAAGTGCAGTATTAGGGTGGGAGTGATCCGATTTTCCAGGTGCCATCTGTCACCCCTGTCTTTGACTAGGAAAGGGAATTCCCTGACCCCTTGCACTTCCCAGGTGAGGTGATGCCTCACCCTGCTTCGGCTCATGCACGGTGCACTGCACACAGTCCTGCACCCAGTGTCTGGCACTCCCCAGTGAGATGAACCTGGTACCTCAGTTGGAAATTCAGAAATCACCCATCTTCTGCGTCGCTCACACTGGGAGCTGTAGACTGGAGCTGTTCCTATTCGGCCATCTTGGCTCCACCTGCACGCTGATTATTGTCCATGTGGCTCCAATATATGTTTTCCATTTTCTGCAGCTTCCCTTCAGAAAATTACTTTGTTCTCTTTCAGAGAGTGATTCACCCTCAAGCGTGAGTGAATGTGCAAAGAAGGGTTTTCAAGGCATCTGACAAATTTATAATATTGGGTTTTCCCATTAATGAGCAGGGTTTATTCCCCATTTATCATGCCATTCAATAAATGTGTATTAGTTCATCTTCACACTGTTGATAAAGACATACCTGAAACTAGGAACAAAAAGAAATTTAATTGGACTTACAGTTCCACAGGGCTGGGGAGGTCTCAGAATCATGGTGGAGGGTGAAAGATATTTCTTACATTGTGGCAGCAACAGAGAATGAGGAAGAAGCAAAAGCAGAAACCCATGATAAACCCACAGATCTCATGAGACTTATTTACTATCACAAGAATAGCACAGGAAAGACCAGCCCCCATGATTCAATTACCTCTCACCGGATCCCTCCCACAACATGTGGGAATTCTGGGAGACAAAATTCAAATTGAGATGTGAATGGGTACACAGCCAAACCATATCAAATGTTACCATTTCATATTTCTTCTTAGGTTTGTTCTAAGACATAATTTTTGTGTTACGGCAAGAAGGAGCTTTCTTTAATTACATTTTCTAGTGTTAGTTGCTGATGTATTGCATAGGTAGGGGAAAGTTATTTAATATATTTCTGCCTGTTTATCTGTAAGATAAGAATAATAATGGTAGAAAAATATTGTAAGGTTGTTGCTAGGATTATATTTGTTCACATTTAAAAGTTTTTCCAATGTTATCTTCTAGAATGTTTATGGTTTCTGGTCTTAGATGTAAGTCTTCAATTCATCTTGAGTTGATTTTTGTGTAAAGTGAGAAATGGAGATTCACTTTTGTACTTCTACATGTGACTTTCCAATTATCCTAGCACAGTTTGTTGAATATGATGTCTTTTCCCTACTTTATGTTTTTGTATGCTTTCTTGAAGATCTGTTGGCTGTAAGTATTTGGCTTTATTTCTGAGTTCTTCATTCTGTTCCATTGGTCTGTGTGCCTATCTTTATACCAGGGCCATGCTGTTTTGGAAACTATAGCCTTGTAGTACATCTTGAAGTCGGGTAATGTGATGCCTCCAGATTTGATCTTTTTGCTTAGTGTAACTTTGGCAATGCAGAAGTTTTTTGGTTCCATATGAATTTTAGGATTGTTTTCTCTAGTTCTTTGAAGAATGATGGTGGTATTTTGATGGGAATTGCATTGAATTTATAGATTGCTTTTGGCAATATGATTATTTTTACAATATTGATTCTACCCATTCATGAGCATGGGATATGTTTCCATTTGTTTGTGTCATCTATGATTTCTTTCAGCAGTGTTTTGTAGATTTTCTCGTAAAGATCTTTTACCTCTGTGGTTAGGTATATTTCTATGCATTTTCTTCGCAGCTGTTTTAAAAGGAATTGAGTTCTTGATTTGATTCTCAGTTTCCTAGGTATATTATTCTTCATATTGCAATAGTGAATGGGATTGCTTTCCTGATTTGGATTTCAGCTTTGTTATTGTCGTTGCATAGAAATGCTAGTGATTATTCTACACTGATTTTGTATACTGAAACTTTCACAAAGTTTGGTGAAAACAAGAAAGGAGGAAAGGACTCCTTGTTCAATAAATGGTGTTGAGATAACTGGCCATCCATATGCAGATTAACACTGAACTTGTTTCCTACATCGTATACAAAAATCAACCCAAGATGGATTCAAGACTTAATGTAAAACCAAAAACTATAAAAACCCTGGAACACAACCTAGGCAATGCCATTCTGGACATAGGAACTGGATAACATTTCATGATGAAGACTCCAAAATCAATTGCAACCAAAACAAAAATTGACAAGTGGGACCTAATTAAACTAAAGAGTTTCCACACAGCAAAATAAACTATAAACAAAGTAAACAGACAATCTACAGAAAAGAAGAAATTTTGCAAACTATGCATCTTAAAAAAGTCAATATCCAACATCTATAAGGAACTTAAACAAATATACAAGAAAAAAATAAATCCATTTAACAACGGGTAAAGAATATGAGCAGATGATTTATTTTTATTTTTATTTTTTATTTTACTTTAAGTCCTGGGATACATGTGCAGACCGTGCAGGTTTATTACATAGTTATACATGTGCCATGGTGGTTTGCTGCACCTACCAACCCATCATCTAAGTTTTAAGCCCTGCATGCATTAAGTATTTGTCCTAATTCTCTCCATCCCCTTGCCTCCCAACACCAGACAGGCCCCAGTGTGTAATGTTCCCCTCCCTGTGTCCATATGTTCTCATTTGAACAATTTTCAAAAGAAGATATACATGTGGCCAATAAGCATATTTTTAAAAAACCCTCAATATCACTTATCATTAGAAAAATTCAAATCTAAACCACAAAAAGATATCACCTCACACCAGTAAGAAGGGCTATTTTTTAAAATCCAAAAAGTAACATGTGTTGGCAAGATTGCAGAGAAAAGGGAGCACTTATACACTGCTGATGGGAATGTAAATTATTTCAACCATTGTGAAGTGCAGTGTGGTGATTCCTCAAAGAGCTAAAAACAGAACTACCATTTGATCCATCAATTCCATTACTGAGTGTATACTCAAAGGAATATAAATTATTCTGCTAGAAAGACACATGTATGCATATGTTCATTGCGGCATTATTCACAATAGCAAAGACATGGCTGCATGTCTTTGGATACAACCTAAGTATCCATCAAGTTTTTACTGTATGAAAAAAATATACACAGTGTGTGCTTTTTAAAAATGTAGTATATATACACCAGGGGATACTACTGAGTTATAAATAAAATCATTTCTTTTGCAGTGAGTTGAATAAAACTGGAGGCCATTATTCCAAGTGAAGAAACTCAGGAATGGAAAACCAAATACTGTATGTTCTTACTTATAAGTGGGTGCTAAGCTATGAGGATGCAAAAACATAGAGTGATAAAATGAATTATGAAGACTTGGTCAGGGAAAGTTGGGAGGAGGATGAGGGCTAAAAGACACCATGTTGGGTTCAGTGTACACTGCTCAAGTGATGGGTGCACTAAAATCTCAGAATTCACCAATAAGATACTCATGTAAGCAAAAACCACGTGTTCCCCCAAACTTAAAATTTAAAAAAAGAAACAAAAAAAATGTGGTGCATATACACTACGGAATACTATGCAGCCATAAAAAAGAATACAATCATGTCCTTTGCAGAAATGTGGATGGAACTGGAGGCCATTATCTTTAGCAAACTAGTGTAGGAACAGAAAACCGAATACCACATGTTTTCACTTATAAGTGGGAGCTAAATTAAAAGAACACATGGACACAAAAGAGGGAACAATAGACACTGAGGCTTATATGAGAGTACAAGATGGGAGGAGAAAGAGAATTGGAAAGAATAACTGTTCAGTCTTTGGCTTAGCACATGGGTGACAAAGTAATCTCTATAACAAACCCTCGTGACATGAGTTTACCTAGATAGCACATCTCCATATGTACCCTTGAGCTGAAAATAAGAGTTTAAAAAAGTACTTATGATACTGAATTACCAGGTGCTACATGATTTATACTATTCTACCTTTAATCTAGAAAGTATATTATCTTACTACAGAAATGATAAACTGACATGATGAAAGGATAGAGAGTACTAGGACTTTTTTGAGAGAAGAGAAGTATAAGGTATAAACTTTTATACTTTTGTGGGCTTCTTAAATATCCTATATATTATACAAAATATAAATTTATTATCAAGAAATAGAAAAACATGACAAATCCACAGCCAACATTATACTGAACAGGGAAAAGTTGAAAGCATTACTTCTGACAACTGGAACAAGGCAAGGATGCCCACTCTCACCACTTATATTTAACATAGTGCTGGAACTCCTAGACATAGCAATCAGAGGAGAGAAAGAAATAAAGGACATCCAAATCAGTAATGAGGAAATCAAAATATCAGTTTGCTGACAATATGATCATTTACTTCAAGAACCCTAAAGACTAATCCAAAAAACTCCTAGAATAGATAAGTAAATTCATCAAAGTTTCAGGATACAAAATCAATGTACACAAATCAGTATCTCTGCTCTACACCAACAGTGGCCAAGCTAAGAATCCAGTTGAAAACACAAGCACTTTTGCAACAGCAGCAAAAAATAAAATAAAATAAAATACATAGAAATACACTTAACCAAGGAGGTGAAAGACCTCTACAAGGAAAACTACAAAACACTGCTGAAAGAAATCATAGGCAACACAAACAAATGGAAACACATCCTATGCTCATGAATGCGTAGAATAGATATTGTAAAAATGACCATACTGCCAAAAGCAATCTACAAATTCAATGCAATTTCCATCAAAATACAACTATCATTCTTCACAGAACGGGAAAAGAATCCTAGAATTCATATGAAACCAAAAAAGAGTCTGCATAGCCAAAGTAAGACTAAGCAAAAAGAACAAATCAGAAGGCATCACATTAACCAACTTCAACCTATACTATAAAGCAATAGTCACCAAAACAGCATGGTACATGCATAAAAATATGCATATACACCCATAGGACAGAATGGAGAGCCCAGAAATAAAACCAAACACTTACAGTCAACTGATCTTTGACAAAGCAAACAAAAACATAAAATGGAGAAAGAATACCGTATTCAATAAACGGTGCTGGGATAATTGGCAAGCCACATGTAGAAGAATAAAACTGGATTCTCATCTCTCAACGTATACAAAAATCAACTCAAAATTAATCAAATACTTACATCTAAGACCCTGTAGCCATAAACATTCTGGAAGATAACATAAGAAAAACCCTTCTAGACATTGGCTTAGGCAAAGACTTCATGACCAAGAATCCAAAAGCAAATGCAACAAAAACAAAGATAAGTAGATGGGACCTAATTAAACTAAAAAGCTTCTGCACAGCAAAATAAATAATCAGCAGAGTATACAGACAACTCACAGAGTGGGAGAAAATCTTCACAATCTACACATCTGACAAAGGATTAATATCTAGAATCTACAAGGAACTCAAACAAATCAACAAGAACAAAACAGTCTCATCAAAACGTGGGCTAAGGACATGAATGGACAATTCTCAAAAGAAGATATACAAATGGCCAACAAACATATGAATCCTCAACATCACTAATGATCAGGGAAATGCAAGTCAAAACCATACTGTGATACTACCTCAGTCCTGCAAGAATGGCCATAATCAAAACATCAAAAATATTAGATGTTGGTATGGGTGTGGTGTAAAGAGAACACTTTTACACTGTTGGTGGGAATGTAAACTAGTAGAAACACTATGGAAAACAATGTGGGGATTCCTTAAATAAGTAAAAGTAGAACTACAATTTGATCCAGCAGTTCCACTACTGGGTATCTGCCTAGAGGAAAAGAAGTCATTATACAAAAATGATACTTGCACATGCATGTATATAGCAGCACAATTTGTAATTGCAAAAATATTGAACAAGCCAAAATGCTTATCAATCAACGAGTGGATGAAGAAATTTTGGTATATATACCATGGAATTCTACTCAGCTGCAAAAAGTAATGAAATAATGGCTTTCACAACAGCCTGGATTGAATTGGAGACCATTATTTAAAGTGAAGTAACTCAGGAATGAAAAACCAAACAGTGTATGTTCTCACTCATAAGTGGGATGTGGTATGAAGGCACAGAGGCATAAGAATGATACAATGGACTTTGGGGACTTGGAGGAAAGGATGGGAGGGGCCGAGGGATAAAAGACTACACATTGGCTATAGTATATACTGCTCAAGTGATGGATGCACCAAAATCTCAGAAATTACCAGTATAAAACTTATTCATGCAATAAGCACCACCTGTTTCCCCAAATACATATTGAAATAAAAACACTACCAGAGACTGGGTAATTTATAAATAAAAGAGGTTTAGTTGACCCACAGTTCTGCAGGCTGCACAGGAGGCATTGCTGGGAGGCCTCAGGAAACTTACAATCATGGCAGAAGGCAAAGGGGAAGTATGCAAGTGTTCACATGTTGGAGCAGAAGAAAGAGAGCAGCAGAGAAGTGCTACACACTTTCAAACAACCAGATTTTGTGAGAACCACATTATGAGACTAGGTGGAAGCTGTCTTCATGTGAGACCTTATGAGAACTTTATCATTAGCACTAGAGGAAAACCACCCCCATGATTGAATTACTTCTTACCAGGCTCGTTCTCCAACACTGTGAATTAAAATTTGACATAAGATTTGGGTGGGGACACAGCCAAATCATGTTATTTTCCCAAACCTCTCCCAAATCTCGTGTCCCTCTCACATTTCAAAACACAATCATGTCTTCTCAACAGTCTTCTAAGCCTTAACTCATTTCAGCATTAACTCAAAATTCCAAGTCCAAAATCTCATCTGAGACAAGGCAAGTCCATTCTGCCTATAAGCCTGGAAAATCAAAAGCAAGTTAGCTACATCCAAGACACAATGAGGGTATAGGTATTGGGTAAATATTCCCATTCCAAAAGGGGAAAATTGGCCAAACAAAGGGGCTACAGGCCAAAAGCAAGTCTGAAACCCAGTAGGGCAGTCATTAAATCTTAAAGCTCCAAAATAGTCTTTTTTGACTACATGTCTCACATCTAGGCCACACTGATGCAGGGGGTGGGATCTCAAGGAATTGGGCAGCTCTGCCTCTGTGGCTCTGCAGGGTACAACCCCCATGGTTGTTATTATGAGATGGCATTGAGTGCCTATGGCATTTCCAGTTACTCAGTGCAAGCTGCTTGTTGATCTACCATTGTGGGGTCTGGAGGATGGTAGCCCTCTTCTCACAGCTCTACTAGGCAGTTCCCCAGTAAGGACTCTGTGTGGGGGTACCAACCCCATATTTTTCTTCTGCACTGCCCTAATAGAGGTTCTCCATGAGGGCTCTGCTCCTGCAGCAGACATCTACCTGAACATACAGGCATTTCCATACATCCAGTGAAATCTAGGCAGAGGCTCTCAAGCCTCAAGTTTTGTCCTCTGCACACTCACTGACCCAACACCATATGGAAGTTGCCAAGGTTTGGGGCTTGCACCCTCTGAAGCAATGGCATGAAATGTACTTTGCCTCCTTTTAACCATGGCTTGGGAAGGAGCAGCTGGGATGCAGGGTGCCATGTCCCAAGGCTACACAGGGCTGTGGAGCCCTGGACATGCCCCATGCAACCATTTGTTCCCTCCTAAGCCTACAGGTTTGTGATGGGAGGGCCTGCAGTGAAGGCCTATGAAATGCCCTGGAGTCATTTTTCCCATTGCCTTGGCTACTAACATTCAGCTCCCCTTTACTTTTGTAAATTTCTGCATCCTTGAATTCCTCTCCAGAAAATGGATTTTTATTTTATACCACATGGTCAGGCTGCAAATTTTCCACTTTTATGCTCTGTTTTCCCATTAAATGTAAGTTCCAATTTCAGAAAACCTTTTTGCTCACAAATATGAGTATATGATATGAGAAGCAGCCAGGTCATATCTTGAATGCTTTGCTGCTTAGAAATTTATTCTGCCAGATACTCTAAATTGTCTTTCTCAAGTTCAAAGTTCCACAGATATCTATAGCAGAAGCACAATACTGCCAGTCTCTTTCTTAAAGCATAGCAAGATTGATCTTTACTGCAGCCCTCAATAAGTTCCTCATCTCCATCTGATACCTCCTCAGCCTGGACATCATTGTCCGTAGCACTATCATCATTTTGGTCACAGCCATTCAAAAAGTCTCTAGGAAGTTCCAAACTTTCTCTCATCTTCCTGTCTTCTTTTGAGCCCTCCAAACTGTTCCAATCTCTGTCTGTTGCTCAGTTCCAAAATCACTTCCACATTTTCAGGTATTTTTATAACAATGCTCCACTTCTCTGTTATCAATTTTCTGTATTACTCTGTTCTCACACCACTATAAAGAACCACTCGACACTGGGTAATTTATAAAGAAAATAGATTTAATTGACTCACAGTTCCATGGGCCGTACAGGAGGCATGGGTGGGAAGCCTCAGAAAACTAAAGATCATGGCAGAAGTCAAAGAGAAAATGAGTACTTCTTCACATGGTGAAGTGGGAGAGAGAGAGAGTGAAGGGAGGAAGTACTACAAACTTTCAAACACCACATTTCATGAGAACTTTATCCTGAGACAGCACTAGGAGGATGGTGCTAAACCATTAGAAACTGCCCCCATGATTTCATCATCTTTCACCAAGCCCCTCCTCCAAAACTGGGGATTACAATTTGACATGAGATTTGGATGAGGACAGAGCCAGACCATATCAAACAGTAAAGAATGCCAAAAGGGAACAATGATAGTGTGATATTCAAATAGTAGAAAAATGACATGACCCTGTTCAGAGTGAAGAGTGTCTTGGCATTTCAAGGACTGTGAAGTCCAAAATAACTCAATTTGGAGGTTGAGATGAGGAAATAATATTTTAAAATAAACAAGAATAAAAAGGACTGATGCTCAGAGAGCCCTCATCGGGAACAGAAAAAGGCCTGAGGGTGGCAACTTTTAAATTTTTACATTAAAAGCCCCTTTTAAAAAAAACTATCACAAGAATATAAGGTCTACATAAGCAGAAAATTAGTCTTGTCCACTAAGGTATTCTCAAAACCTCAAAGCATGACAAGCACATAGTAGATAATATTTGCTGTTGCATAAATGGAAGTGGAAATTCCATCAAAGCAGCATGAAATATATACGGCGATATTTGCAATAATGGAAAGCAATACTATTTTACTGCCACCGGCCACATCCCAACAACTATAATAAAGTAAAAATTTTCTTTGGCTTCTATAAGTACTATAAAAAAATATGAAGAACTCTGTGTTTGTAAACACGTTTAAAGTTCTCACTTGTTTTTTATTATTATTATTATTATTATTATTATACTTTAGGTTTTATGGTACATGTGCACAATGTGCAGGTAAGTTACATATGTATACATGTGCCATGCTGGTGCGCTGCACCCACCAACTCGTCATCTAGCATTAGGTATATCTCCCAATGCTATCCCTCCCCCCTCCCCCCACCCCACAACAGTCCCCGAAGTGTGATGTTCCCCTTCCTGTGTCCATGTGTTCTCATTGTTCAATTCCCACCTATGAGTGAGAATATGCGGTGTTTGGTTTTTTGTTCTTGCGATAGTTTACTGAGAATGATGATTTCCAATTTCATCCATGTCCCTACAAAGGACATGAACTCATCATTTTTTATGGCTGCATAGTATTCCATGGTGTATATGTGCCACATTTTCTTAATCCAGTCTATCATTGTTGGACATTTGGGTTGGTTCCAAGTCTTTGCTATTGTGAATAATGCGGCAATAAACATATGTGTGCATGTGTCTTTATAGCAGCATGATTTATAGTCCTTTGGGTATATACCCAGTAATGGGATGGCTGGGTCAAATGGAATTTCTCGTTCTAGATCCCTGAGGAATCGCCACACTGACTTCCACAAGGGTTGAACTAGTTAGTATAAGACAGAGGGGAGTTCTGAGGATCCATGGAGACAAAAGAAATAACCAAGACAATACAAACATAAGAGGGCTATAAAACACACCATTTTCTTTGGCAGAGGTGTAATGAGTGGGAGGCTTCAGGATTGAAAATTGATCTCAGAGAAACTAATTTGGTTGACAAGGAAATTAGATCTTGGAGATAATTTCAGGGTCTGGCAAGAACAGGTGACCTCTTTCCTATTTCTAGCTATTGCAAAGAAAGTATCATAATTTATATTACTATAGGAAAAAGAGAGAAAAGTGTTTTTAACAAATAATAACACATGTCTATCTCTGAGACTTGGGTGCTAGAAACACCTCAGTAGCTACAAGCATACCTGGGACCCAGATTTGGTTTTTAAACACATTCTCTGGTAAGAGAAACCAGGGTTCCTTGGAGAAATGGCTGATGCTAGAACTGGGACAAGAAATATGCAAAATGAGCTTGGAGCATCTTTTAGTACAAGAAAATGAGGAGGTCATTTTAAACAATCCCACCTTGATAGGGGTGAATCAAAGGGACATAAGAACCAACTTAGCTCATAATCACCAAATCTGGAACAATTTGCACAACGAAATAGTAAAATGGTATCAGATTATAATGCAAAGTACAAAAGAAATATTCATAAATTTATACTTATGTAAATAAATGATTGAATAAATTGGGAAGAAGAAGAAAATCGCCTTTGCAAACAAATTCTAAAATATATTTGTAAGTCTCTGCCTTCAAGAAGGTAAAAGATACTTCTGCTTCTTAAATCTGGGCTGTGTATTTTAACTTCCCGCCAAAGGGTTTAGTATGCAGTGGGAAGAGTGAGAAAAATTCATGGCACCAGTGTGGCAAACAAAACCTCAGTCAAGTGACCAAAGTTAACTTCATCAATTATAAGTCATATTGATAGCATGCACCCTTAAAATAATGTGATGAAAATGGCAGTTTCCCTGTGTGGTCAACTTCCCAAAAACCCATAACCTCAGTTTAATAATGATAGTAAAAACAGGCAAATCCCTATAGAGAAGTATTCTATAAAATTCCTGACTAATATAACTTAAACCTGTCAACATCATCAAAAATGAGGAAAATCTGAGAAATTGTCACAGCCAAATGAAACCTAAGAAAACGTGACAACTAAATGTAATGTGGTAATCTGGATCTTGGAATAGAAAAATGACATTAAGTAAAAACTGAGGAAATCTAAATAAGGTATGAATTGTATTTAAAATAATGCATCAATTTTGGCTCATTAATTAGAACAAATGTAGCATACTGAAATATGATGTTAATAATAGAAAAACTGCATGTAGGGTGTATGGCAACTCTCTGTACTATTTTTCCGGTTTTTCTGTAAAACTAGAACTATTTTAAAATTAAAAGTTTACATAAGTGATCTTAAAATTTGTATGGTTGCTTAAATTTTAAATATGACATTAAACTATACAGTAAGTTGTAAAAAGGTTCTAGGAACTGTATTCTGAAAACAAGCTCCTAGTCTCAGAACCTAATCCAGGAACTGTGTCATTAATACAGGATCTATAAAGGAACTATAGCTCCTGTATGGGACAGTGACAGACACTGGCAGACTCTTTTGCCCTACCTTGTTACTGTTTCTGGCTATCTCTTCTTTGCACTTTCTACTTAGTTGATCAATTTATAACCTTTTGTGGCATAAGGCCTAAAATTGAAGCACAAATTGATATGCTTTTTTGGCATCTGGTAAAACAGACAGGACCTCAAATGGCATAATCATAAATTTTCTTTCCCACTCTGTTGCAATGAATGAGGTCCCCTAGCCAAACAATCCTCCTTATCAAGAGGACCATGCACAATTCTTTCTTATCTCTGAATAGCAGTTTTCAGTTCCCTGCCAGTTCATGGTATTATTTGAATAAGCCAATAACATCTTCCCACCTATACTCTTGATATTGCAAAGCTGCCTCCTGCAGCCCTCGGTTGTGTATTCTATTCCTGAGTACATTTCTCATGTGGCCCTACGTAGTATATGGTATGCTCCACCCAGGCTGTGAGTACAGGTGATTGATAAACCTCTTTCAATCTCATCAGTCCTCTGCTGAATGTTGTGTGTTCAAACATCAACATAAAGTCAGGAGACAAGATGGCCGAATACGAACAGCTCCCGTCTACAGCTCCCAGCGTGAGTGAAGCAGAAGACGGGTGATTTCTGCATTTCCATTTGAGGTACCATGATCATCTCACTAGGGAGTGCCAGACAGTGGGTGCAGGTCAGTGGGTGTGCACGCACCGTGCGCGAGCTGAAGAAGGGCGAGGCATTGCCTCACACGGGAAGCCCAAGGGGTCAGGGAGTTCCCTTTCCTAGTCAAAGAAAGGGGTGACAGACGGCACCTGGAAAATCGGGTCACTCCCACCTGAATACTGCGCATTTCCGATGGGCTTAAAAAACTGCGTACCAGGAGAATACACCCCGCACCTGGCTCAGAGGGCCCTACGCTCACGGAGTCTCGCTGATTGCTAGCACAGCAGTCTGAGATCAAAGTGAAAGGTGGCAGCGAGGCTGGGGGAGAGGCGCCCACCATTGCCCAGGCATACTTAGGTAAACAAAGCAGCCTGGAAGCTCAAACTGGGGGGAGCCCACCACAGCTCAAGGAGGCCTGCCTGCCTCTGTAGGCTCCACCTCTGGGGGCAGGGCACAGACAAACAAAAAGACAGCAGTAACCTCTGCAGACTTAAATGCCCCTGTCTGACAGCTTTGAAGAGAGCAGTGGATCTCCCAGCATGCAGCTGCAGATCTGAGAACGGGGAGAATGCCTCCTCAAGTGGGTCCCTGACCCCTGACCCCCCAGGCAGCCTAACTGGGAGGCACTCCCCAGGATGGGCAGACTGACACTTCACATGGCCAGGTACTCCAACAGACCTGCAGCTGAGGGTCCTGTCTGTTAGAAGGAAAAGTAAAAAACAGAAAGGCCATCCACATCAAAAACCCATCTGTAAATCACCATCATCAAAGACCAAAAGTAGATAAAACCACAAAGATGGGGAAAAAACAGAGCAGAAAAAATGGAACCTGTAAAAAGCAGAGTACCTCTCCTCCTCCAAAGGAATGCAGTTCCTCACCAGCAATGGAACAAAGCTGGACAGAGATTGACTTTGATGAGCTGAGAGAAGAAGGCTTCAGACGATCAAATTACTCCGAGCTACGGGAGGATATTCAAACCAAAGGCAAAGAAGTTGAAAACTTTGAAAAAAATTTAGAAGAATGTATAACTAGAATAACCAATACAGAGAAGTGCTTAAAGGAGCTGATGGAGCTGAAAACCAAGGCTCGAGAACGACGTGAAGAATGCAGAAGCCTCAGGAGCTGATGCGATCAACTGGAAGAAAGGGCATCAGTGATGGAAGATGAAATGAATGAAATGAAGTGAGAAGGGAAGTTTATAGAAAAAAGAATAATAAGAAACAAGGAAAGCCTCCAAGAAACATGGGACTGTGTGAAAAGACCAAATCTACGTCTCATTGGTGTACCTGAAACTGATGCGGAGAATGGAACCAAGTTGGAAAACACTCTGCAGGATATTATCCAGGAGAACTTGCCCAATCTAGCAAGGCAGGCCAACATTCAGATTCAGGAAATAAAGAGAACGCCACAAAGATACTCCTCGAGAAGAGCAACTCCAAGACACATAATTGTCAGATTCACCAAAGTTGAAATGAAGGAAAAAATGTTAAGGGCAGCCAGAGAGAAAGGTCGGGTTACCCTCAAAGGGAAGCCCATCAGACTAAAAGCAGATCTCTCAGCAGAAACTCTACAGGCCAGAAGAGAGTGGGGGCCAATATTCAACATTCTTAAAGAAAAGAATTTTCAACCCAGAATTTCATATCCAGCCAAACTAAGATTCATAAGTGAAGGAGAAGTAAAATACTTTACAGACAAGCAAATGCTGAGAGAATTTGTTACCACCAGGCCTGCCCTAAAAGAGCTCCTTAAGGAAGCACTAAACATGGAAAGGAACAACCGGTACCAGCCACTGCAAAATCGTGCCTAAATGTAAAGACCATCGAGACTAGGAAGAAACTGCATCAACTAACGAGCAAAATAACCAGCTAACATCATGACAAGATCAAATTCACACATAACAATATGAACTTTAAATGTAAATGGACTAAATGCTCCAATTAAAAGACAAAGACCGGCAAATTGGATAAAGAGTCAAGACCCATCAGTGTGCTGTATTCAGGAAACTCATCTCACGTGCAGAGATACATATAAGCTCAAAATAAATGGATGAAGGAAGATCTACCAAGCAAATGGAAAACAAAAAAAGGCAGGGGTTGCAATCCTAGTCTCTGATAAAACAGACTTTAAACCAGCAAAGATCAAAAGAGACAAAGAAGGCCATTACATAATGGTAAAGGGATAAACTCAACAAGAAGAACTAACTATCCTAAATATATATGCACCCAATACAGGAGCACCCAGATTCATAAAGCAATTCCTGACTGACCTACAAAGAGACTTAGACTCCCACATATTAATAATGGGAGATTTTAACACCCCACTGTCAACATTAGACAGATCAATGAGACAGACAGTCAACAAGGATACCCAGGAATTGCACTGAGCTCTGAACCAAGTGGACCTAATAGACATCTACAGAACTCTCCACCCCAAATCAACAGAATTTACATTCTTATCAGCACCACACCACACCTATTCCAAAACTGACCACATACTTGGAAGTAAAGCTCTCCTCAGCAAATGTAAAAGAACAGAAATTATAACAAACTGTCTCTCAGATCACAGTGCAATCAAAGTAGAACTCAGGATTAAGAATCTCACTCAAAACCGCTCAACTACATGGACACTGAACAACTTGTTCCTGAATGACTACTGGGTACATAACGAAATGAAGGCAGAAATAAAGATGTTCTTTGAAACCAATGAGAACAAAGACACAACATACCAGAATCTCTGGGATGCATTCAAAGCAGTGTGTAGAGGGAAATTTATAGCACTAAATGCCCACAAGAGAAAGCAGGAAAGATCCAAAATTGACACCCTAACATCACAATTAAAAGAATTAGAAAAGCAAGAGCAAACACATTCAAATCTAGCAGAAGGCAAGAAATAACTAAAATCAGAGCAGAACTGAAGGAAATAGAGATACAGAAAACCCTCCAAAAAATTAATGAATCCAGGAGCTGGTTTTTTGAAAGGATCAACAAAATTGATAGACCGCTAGCAAGATTAATAAAGAAAAAAAGAGAGAAGAATCAAATAGATGCAATAAAAAATGATAAAGGGGATATCACCACCGATCCCAAAGAAATACAAGCTACCATCAGAGAATACTACAAGCACCTCTATGCAAATAAACTAGAAAATCTAGAAGAAATGGATAAATTCCTCAACACATACACTCTCCCAAGACTAAACCAGGAAGAAGTTGAATCTCTGAATAGACCAATAACAGGAGCTGAAATTGTGGCAATAATCAATAGCTTACCAACAAAAAGAGTCCAGGACCAGATGGATTCACAGCCAAATTCTACCAGACGTACAAGGAGGAACTGGTACAATTCCTTCTGAAACTATTCCAATCAATAGAAAAAGAGGGAATCCTCCCTAACTCATTTCATCAGGCCAGCATCATCCTGATACCAAAGCCGGGCAGAGACACAACCAAAAAAGAGAATTTTAGACCAATATCCTTGATGATCATTGATGCAAATATCCTCAAGAAAATACTGGCTAACCGAATCCAGCAGCACATCAAAAAGCTTATCCACCATGATCAAGTGGGCTTCATCCCTGGGATGCAAGGCTGGTTCAATATACGCAAATCAATAATTGTAATCCAGCATATAAACAGAACCAAAGACAAAAACCACATGATTATCTCAATAGATGCAGAAAAGGCCTTTGACAAAATTCAACAACTCTTCATGCTAAAAACTCTCAAGAAATTAGGTATTGATGGGACGTATCTCAAAATAATAAGAGCTATCTATGACAAACCCACAGCCAATATCATACTGAATGGGCAAAAACTGGAAGCATCCCCTTTGAAAACTGGCACAAGACAGGGATGCCCTCTCTCACCACTCCTATTCAACATAGTGTTGGAAGTTCTGGCCAGGGCAATTAGGCAAGAGAAGGAAATCAACGGTATTCAATTAGGAAAAGAGGAAGTCAAATTGTCCCTGTTTGCAGATGACATAATTGTACATCTAGAAAACCCAATTGTCTCAGCCCAAAATCTCCTTAAGCTGATAAGCAACTTCAACAAAGTCTCAGGATACAAAATCAATGTACAAAAATCGAAAGCATTCTTATACACCAACAACAGACAAACAGAGAGCCAAATCATGAGTGAATTCCCATTCACAATTGCTTCAAAGAGAATAAAATACCTAGGAATCCAACTTACAAAGGACTTGAAGGACCTCTTCAAGGAGAACTACGAACCACTGCTCAAGGAAATAAGAGGATACAAACAAATGGAAGAATATTCCATGCTCATGGGTAGGAAGAATCAATATCGTGAAAATGGCCATACTGCCCAAGGTAATCTACTGATTCAATGCCATCCCCATCAAGCTACCAATGACTTTCTTCACAGAATTGGAAAAAACTACTTTAAAGTTCATATGGAAGCAAAAAAGAGCCCGCATCGCCAAGTCAATCCTAAGCCAAAAGAACAAAGCTGGAGGAATCACGCTACCTGACTTCAAACTATACTACAAGGCTACAGTAACCAAAACAGCATGGTACTGGTACCAAAACAGAGATATAGATCAATGGAACAGAACAGAGCCCTCAGAAATAATGCCACATATCTACAACTATCTGATCTTTGACAAACCTGGGAAAAACAAGCAATGGGGAAAGGATTCCCTATTTAATAAATAGTGCTGGGAAAACTGGCTAGCCATATTTAGAAAGCTGAAACTGGATCCCTTCCTTACACCTTATACAAAAATCAATTCAAGGTGGATTAAAGACTTAAACGTTAGACTGAAAACCATAAAACCTTAGATGAAAACCTAGGCATTACCATTCAGGACATAGGCATGGGCAAGGACTTCATGTCTAAAACACCAAAAGCAATGGCAACAAAAGCCAAAATTGACAAATGGGATCTAATTAAACTCAAGAGCTTCTGCACAGCAAAAGAAACTACCATCAGAGTGAACAGGCAACCTACAAAATGGGGGAAAATTTTCACAGCCTACTCATCTGACAAAGGGCTAATATCCAGAATCTACAATGAACTCAAACAAATTTACAAGGAAAAAACAACCCCATCAAAAAGTGGGTGAAGGACATGAACAGACACTTCTCAAAAGAAGACATTTATGCATCCAAAAAACACATGAAAAAATGCTCACCATCACTGGCCACCAGAGAAATGCAAATCAAAACCACAATGAGATACCATCTCACACCAGTTAGAATGGCAATCATTAAAAAGTCAGGAAACAACAGGTGCTGGAGAGGATGTGAAGAAATAGGAATACTTTTACACTCTTGGTGGGACTGTAAACTAGTTCAACCATTGTGGAAGTCAATGTGGCGATTCCTCAGGGATCTAGAACTAGAAATACCATTTGACCCAGCCATCCCATTACTGGATATATACCCAAAGGATTATAAAACATGCTTCTATAAAGACACATGCACACGTATGTTTATCACGGCATTATTCACAATAGCAAAGACTTGGAACCAAGCCAAATGTCCAACAATGATAGACTGGATTAAGAAAATGTGGCACATATACACCATGGAATACTATGCAGCCAGAAAAAAATGATGAGTTCATGTCCTTTGTGGTGAGATGGATGAAGCTGGAAACCTTCCTTCTCAGCCAAGTATAGCAAGGACAAAAAACCAAACACCACATGGTCTCTCTCATAGGTGGGAATTGAACAATGAGAACACATGGACACAGGAAGGGGAACATCACACCCCAGGGCTTGTTGTGAGGTTGGGGGAGGGGGTAGGGATAGCACTGGGAGATATACCTAATGCTAAATGACGAGTTAGTGGGTGCAGTGCACCAGCATGGCACATGTATCTATATGTAACAAACCTGCACATTGTGCACATGTACCCTAAAACTTAAAGTAGAATAATAAAAAAAAAGCAAACATCACCATAACCTTAGGGTAGGAATCCCTTTCTCAACAATGAGGTGAATAGCAGGTGATTGAAATGCCTTGATAATGTACTATGTAAAAGGAGAATGAAGGTATTTTTGCATTTTGTGAAGCCAGTAGAGCTATCTCCAAACAAAAGACATCTACATTTTTGAAGCTAAAATAAAAATAATTTTGAAATCCAAGAAGATAGCAATAGCAATGCATATCATTTGTGTAATAAGCATAGGTTCCATAACAGTAATTCAAATCTGAGAGCAGCTTCAATACCTGTAGTCACATGCTTTCCACATACTTTGCCCATCCCTTCTTTCCAATACACAGTCCACACCCCCTGGAAGTATTATAGGGTGTACTGTAGTTGGTGTAGCCCACATCACAGCACACGATTAGGGTCAGTGTTTATCCATGCACTACTCTAATAGTTGTAGACAATCCTGAAAAACCACTGTGTACTTTGGGTGATAATGATGTGTATCAATATAGGTTCACTGATTATTAAAAAAAAAAAAAGTATCACTGTACTGAAATAAAAAATGTGGTACATATACTTTATAAAATACTATGCAGCCATAAAAAATGAAATTATGTTCTTTGCAGCAACATGGAAGCTGGAAGTCCATTATCCAATGAGAATTAATTCAGAAAGAATTAAAAAAAAAGAGGGAATTAATTCAGCAACAGAAAACCGAATACCACATGTTCTCACTTACAAATGGGAGCTAAACATTGAGTACACACAGACACAAAGAGGAGAATAATAGACACCAGGGCCTACTTGAGGATGGAGGGTAGGAAGAGGGTGAGGGTTGTAAAACTACCTATTGGGTACTATGCTCACTACTTGGATGATAAAATAATTTGTATGCCAAATCCTAGTGACATGCAATTTGCTCATGTAACAAACCTGCATATGTAACCCTTGAACCTAAAATAATATTTGAAAAAGAAGAAATAAATAAATTAAATGAAGAAGCCAAAAAAGAAAAAGAGTACTACTGTGATACAAATGTTAATATTGAGGGTGGTTCTGCATGTTTGGGGGCAGAGAATATGCAAAAACTCTTTGTGTTTTCTGCTTAATTTTGCTGTGAACATAGAACTACTCTAAAAAATAAAAAAGTATATTAAAATAACTAGAGAGATTCAAGAGCAAATTTTGAATGGCAAAAGAAAGAATAAATGAACTTGAAGGTATGTCATGTGAGATTATTCAGTCTGACATGCAGGAAAAAAAGAAGAAGGAAGAAAAATGAACAACACCTAAGAAATTGGTGGGCCATTGTCAAGCATACCAACATAGGCATAATTGAAATACCAGAAGCAGAGAAGAGAAAAAGTAGCAGAAATGATATTTGAAGAAATAATTAAAAACTTCCCAAATTTGATGAAATACATCAATCTACACATTCAAGGAACTCAATGAACCCCAAGTAGGATAAACTCAGAGATCCACTTTAACACACATTAAAATCAAACTGTCAAAAGCTAAAGAAGGAAATAATCTTGAAAGCAGCAAAATAAGGGGGAATCATTACATGCAAAAGAATCTTTCTAAGATTAACAGACAATTGTTTAATGGCCAGTTTTAGAAACCATGGATGCCAGAAGGCCATGAAATGACAAATTTAAGATGCTAAAATAAAAATAAATTTTCATTCAAAAATTCTATATCCAGCAAAACTTCAAAAATGAAGAAACTAAGACATTCCCAGATAAAAAAAAGCTGAAAGAACTGTCACTAGCAGGCCTGTTCCTCTAGATTGGTACAGACAGGACAAAAGAGAGATCAAGAGGAGGTGAACATATATAATGGCACCTCTGCCACTGTCACAGCAACAGTTCTATCCCTGCCACCCTCAGTCTGGGGAAAAAAACAAAGAGCTTGAGGTCTAGACCCAAACTTACAGCATTCCACAGTCACCATATAGAGAGGAGAAAAATCTCTCTTCCTGGTGAGCCCTCAACTTTCTACTCCCCAACAAGCAGGGCCCCAAGCTCATTCCAGCTGGACAGCCACCTTGTCCCACAAGCTAAACACTCTCAGTAACAGCAGCTTCATATTTCTCAGAGGTGGAACCTCCAGAGTCAAACAAATGCTTATTCTCTGCCACTGCCACTGAAGTGGTACTACCACTGCTACTCTTGAACTAACAAAGGAACAAAGATCCTAAGTGCCTTATCCACACCTTCAGGAAGCTTCAGTTGACTCAAGGAGAGAAGTCCAGTCCATCTTTCACAAGTCCCACCCACTGTCCATGCTTATCACTAAGCAGGGAATCCCCAGCTTGGGCCCACAGCACAGGGCCGCTATCCTGGGCTTATTGCACTGAGCAATTGCTAACCTGCATCTCTCTAGGGTGGGGCCCCCAGGAGACCAACAAAAGCCCCTCAGCCACAACCACTACTAAGGTCCTTTCCTCCACTGCTTCTGAGTTGGGGTGAAAACATAAACTCTGAGATCACCACAGAGCTGTGGCAGGCAGCCCAGGAATGCCAAGATATGATCTATAGCCAGCACTCAAGTGAGACAGAAGCTCACACTTTCAAAGCATTAAAAGGGAGCACAGATACAACTGTGAGGAAATATAGGGGAGCCACACAACTGAGAAAGGGCCTTCCAACTGAGCATTACAACTGAGCGCCACCTACTGAATCACACCTTAAAGCTTCAACACAAAAAACTACCTAACATACACACTTGTGAAGCCAAAGACAAGAAATAAGCTACAAATAAAGACCATGCACAAAACCTTGGCTCTGAAAAAAACATCCAGAAAAGAAGTCTATTGACCATACTTAATCTACACCACAGTTAAAGGAACACCCACACACTGAAATGAGTAAATAAACAATGCAAGAACTTTAGCAACTCAAATGCCAGAACATCTTATGTCTTCCAAATGACCACACTATTTCTCAAACAAGGGTCTTAACAAGGCTGAGCTAGCTGAAATTACAGAAATAGAATTCAACATATGGATAAGAACAAAGATCATCAAAATTCAGAATTGCAAAACCCAATCCAAGGAAACTAAGTATCACAATACAGCAATATCGGAGCTGTCAGAAAAAAAAAATCAGTACACAAAGTAACCTAACTGATTATATGGACCTGAAAAACACACTACAACGATTTCACAATGCATTCACAAGTATAAAAAGCAGAACAGACCATGCTGAGGAAAGAACCTTAGAACTTGAAGATAAGCTCTCTGGAACAGACAATCAGAAAAAAAAAAAGAAAAAAGCATAAAAAGAAATGAACCAAACCTACAAAAAATATGAGATTATGTAAAGAGGACACATCTATGGATCATTGGCATTCTTGAAAAATATGGGGAAAAGCAAACAAATTGGAAAACTTATTTTAGGATATCATCCATGAAAACATCCCCAATATTACTAGAGAGGCCAGCAGTAAAATTTAGAAAATACAGAAAAACCCCTGTTGCATTCAACACAAGATTATTGCCAAAACACATAATCATCAGATTTTTCCAAGGTCAAAATGAAGGAAAGTATGTTAAAGTTGGCTAGAAAGAACAGGTCACCGACAAAGAACTCCATCAGACTGACAGAAGACCTCCCAGCAGAAACCCTACAAGCCAGTATATATTGGGGGCCTATATTCAACATTCTGAAAAAAAAAAAAACTTCAATCAGGAATTTTATATTCAGCCAAACTAAACTGCCTAAGCGAGGGATAAATAAGATCCTTTTCAGATAGGCAAATTCTGAGTAAATTTGTTACCACCATACTTGCCTTACAAGAAACCTTGAAAAAAGCACTAAATATGGGAAAAAATAATTACCAGCCAGTATGATAACCCACTTAATTACACAGACCAGGGACACCATAAAGCAACAACACAAACAAGCCAGCATAATAACCAGCTAATCACATAATGACAGGTTCAAATTTATGTATATCGATAGTAATTTTCTATGTAAATGGGCTAAGTTTCCCTATTTAAAAGAAAAAGAGAGGCAAGCTGGATAAAAACGCAAGATCCAATAGTAAGTTGTCTTCAAAAGATCCATCTCACACGCAATGACACCCATATGCTCAAAATAAAGGAATGAAGGAAAATTTACCAAGCAAATGGAAATGAGAAAAAAAACAGAAATTGGAATTCTAATTTCAGACAAAACAGACTTTAAACAAAAAAGATCAAATAAGACAAAAGAAGGGCATTACATAATGGTAAAGGGTTCAATTCAATGAGAAGACCTAACTATCCTAAATATATATGCACCCACCACAAGAGCACCCAGATTGATAAAGCAAGTTAGTAGAGACTTACAAAGAAAACTAGAAAACCCACTATTATTAGTGGGAAACTTTAATATCCCAATTACAATATTAGAAAGATCATCAAGTCAAAAAATTAACAAATATATTCACGACCTGAACTCAATATTGGACTAAATGAATCTCAAAGACCTCTACATAACTCTCCATGCAAAAACAACAGAACATACGTTCTTCTCATCACCACATGACACATACTCTCTAGAATTGACAACACGATCACACACAATACAATCTTCAGCAGATGCAAAAGAACAGAAATTATATCAAACACACTCTCAAACCACAGTGCAATAAAAACAGAAGTTAAGACTAACAAAAGTCTTTCAAAATTATGCAATTACATGGAAATTGAATAACCTGTTCCTGAATAACTTTTGGGTAAATAATGAAATTAAGGGAGGAATCAGGAAGTCTTTGGAAACTAATGAGAAAAAAGATACAACATACCATGATCTCCAAGACACAGCTAAGGCAGAAATAAGAGGGAAATGTGTTGCAATAAATGCCCACATCAAAAAGTTAGTAATATCTCAATTTAACAACCTAACATCACAACTAAAGAACTAGATTACCAGCTCAATATCACTTATCGTTAGAGAAATGCAAATTAAAACCACAATGAGATACTATCTCATGCTAGTCAGAATGGCTATTATTAAAAAGTCAAAAAACAACAGATGCTGGCAAAGTTGCAGAGAAAAAGAAATGCTTTTATACTGTTGGTAGGAGTGTAAATTATTTCAGCCATTGTGGAAAGCAGTGTAGCAATTCCTCAAAGACCAAGAGGCAGAAATACAATTTGACCTAAAAATTCCATTACTTTGTATATGCTCAACAGAATATCTTATTCTATTATAAAGATACATGCATGCATGTGTTCATTGCAGCACTATTCACAATAGCAAAAACATGGAATCAATCCCAGTGCCCATCAATGATAGAATGGATAACGAAAATGTGGTATATATACACCATGGAACACAATGCATTGATAAAAAGGAATTAGATAATGTCCTTTGCAGGGACATGGATGAAGTTGGAAGCCACTTTCCTCAGCAAGCTAACCCAGGAACAGAGAACCAAACAGTGCATATTCTCACTTATAACTGTGAGCTGAATGATGAGAACACACAGACACAAGGAGGAAAACAACACACACTGGGGTCTGTAATGGGAGGAGGGAGAATATCAGAAAGAATAGCTAATGGATGCCTTGCTTAATACCTAGGTGATAGGATGATCTGTGCAGCAAACCACCATGGCACATGTTTGTCTATGCAGCAAACCTGCAGATGTGGCACATGTATCCCTGAACTTCAAATAAAAGTTGAAGAAACAAACAAACACAAAGAATCAGAGAACCTAGGAAAAATCAACTCCAAAGCTAACGAAGGCAAGAAAAAAAAAATCAGAGATGAACTGAAAGAAATTGAGACACAAAGAAAATTCAAAGAAACAACAAATTCAGGAGTTAGTTTATTGAAAAAATTAACAAGACAGGCCATTAGCTAGACTAATAAACAGAAAAAGAGAAGATCTGAACAAACACAATTAAAAATGACAAAGATGTTACCACTGACCCCACAGAAATACAAATAACCATCAAAGAATATTATGAACACTTCTATGCACATAAACTAGAAAATCTAGAAGAGATGGATAAGCTCCTGTATGCATACACCCTCCCAAGACTGAACAAGGAAGAAATTTATTCCCTGAAAAGACCAATAATGAGCTGAACCAGTAATAAATAGCCTAGAAAAAAAAAAGCCCAGAACTAGAACCAGATGGATTTACAGCTGAATCTACAAGATTTACAAGGAAGATCTGGTACTAGTCCTATTAAAACTATTCCAATAAATTAAGAAAGAGAGGCTCTACCCTAACTTATTCTATGAGGCCAGCATCATCCTGATACCAAAACCTGGCAGAGGCACAACAAAAAAAGAAGACTTCAGGCCAATAACCTTGATGAACATTGATGCAGAAATTCTCAACAAAATACTGGCAAACTGAAACCAGCAGCATATAAAAAGCAAATGCCCCATGATCAAGTAGTCTTCATCCCCAGGATGCAAGTTTTGTTCAATATATGAAAATCAATAAGGGTGATTCATCACATAAACAGAACTAAAGACAAAAACCACATGAGTATCTCAATAGATACAGAAAAGGCTTTTGATATAGTTTAACATCCCTTCATGTTAAAAACTCTAAAGAAACTAGGAATACACATCGAAGGGAAGGAAGACACATTGAAGGAATAAACATCGAAATAATAAGAGCCACCTATGAAAAACCCACAGTTAATATTATACTGAATGGTCAAAAGCTGAAAGCATTTCCCTTGAAAACTGGCACAAGACAAAGGTGCCCTCTGTCACCACTCCTATTCAACATTGTATTGGAAGTCCTGGCCAGAGCAATCAGACAAGAGAAAAAATAAAGCTCATCCAAATAAGCAGAGAAAAAGTCCAACCATCCCTATATCCCTGTTTGTATACAAGACAATTTTTTTTTTAGACAGAGTCTTGCTCTGTCACCCAGGCTGAATTGCAGTGACGTGATTTTGACTCGCTGCAACCTCCACCTCCCAGATTCAAGTGATTCTCATGCCTCAGCCTCCCAACTGGCTGGCATGCACAATCATGCCTGGCTATTTTTTTTATTTTTAGAAGAGACAGGATTTCACCATATTGGTCAGGCTGGTCTCAAACCCCTGACCTCAAGAAATCAGCATGCCTTGGCCTCCCGAAATTCCAGGATTACAGGCATGAGCCACTGAACCCGAGATGACTCTATATCTAGAAAACCAGATAGTCTTGGGCCAAAAGCTCTTTCAGGTGATGAACAAGCTCAGAAAAGTTTCAAGATAAAACAACAATGTACAAAAATATTAGCATTTTGATACACCAACAACATTCAGGCCAAGAGACAAATCAGGAATGCAATCCCATTCACAGTGGTCACACACACAAAAAAATATACCTAGGAATACAGCTTGCCAGGGAGGTGAAATATCTCTACAATGAGAATTACAAAATGCCACTCAAAGAAATCAGAGGTGACACCAAAAAATGAAAAACATTCCATGCTCATGGATAGGAAGAATCAATATTGTTAAAGTGGCAACACTGCCCAAAGCAATCTACAGATAAAATGTCATTCCAATCAAACTACTAATGACATTCTTCCCAGAACAAGAAAAATCTATTTTCAAATTCATATGGAACCAAAAAGGAGCTCTAACAGCCAAGGCAATTCTAAGCAAAAGGCATAAAGTTGAAGGCATCATGTTACCCGACTTCAAACTATACTGCAGGGCTACAGTAACCTAAACAGCATGGTACTGGTACAAAAAGAGACATATAGACCAACAGAATAGAATAAAGAGCCCAGACATAAGGCCACACATCTACAACCGTGTAGTCTTTGACAAAGCTGACAAAAACTAGCAATGGGAAAGACTCTCTATTCAATAAATGATTCTTAGATAACTGGCTAGTCATATGCAAAAGATTAAAACTGAACCCCCTTCTTATGCCATTTGCAAAAGTTAACTCAAGATGAATTGAAAACTTAAAGGTAAAACCTAGAGCTATAAAAACGCTGGACTACAACCTAGGCAATAACATTTTGAACATAGGATTGGGTGAAGATTCATGAGGACGATGCCAAAAGCAATTGTAACAAAAGCAAAAATTGACAAACCTATTGAATTAAACTAAAGAGCTTCTACACAGCAAAAATTAATTATAAACAGAGTATACAGCCTACAAAATGGGAGAACGTATTTTCAAACTAGGCATCTGACAAAGGTCTAATGTCCAACATCTATAAGAAACTTAAGCAAATTTACAAGAAAAAGAAACAACCCCATTAAGTGGGAAAAGAACATAAGCAGACATTTTTCAAAAGACGATATACATGTGGATGAAGCTGAAAACCATTACTCTCAGCAAACTAACACAAGAACAGAAAACCAAACACCGCATGTTTTCACTCATAAGTGGGAGTTGAACCATGAGAACACAGGCACACAGAGAGAGGAACAACACACACCGGGGCCTGTCGGGATCGGGGGCTAGGGGAGGGATAGTATTAGGAGAAATACCTAATGCAGATGACGGGTTGATGAGTGCAGCAAACCACCATGGCTCATGTATACCTATGTAACATACTTGTATGTTCTGCACATGTATCTGAGCTTAAAGTATAATTTAAAAATTTAAAAAAGAAAACATGTACCATGGTGGTTTGTATCAACCTGTCACCTAGGTATTAAACTTCAACATGCATTAGCTATTTGTACTGATATTCTCCCTCCCCTCACATTTCTCGAAAGGTCCCAGTGTGAATTGTTCCCTTTTCTGTGTCCATGTGTTCTCATTGTTCAGCTCCCACTTATAGATGAGAAACGTGTGGTGTTTGGTATTCTGTTCCTGTGTTACTTTGCTGAGAATGATGCCTTCCAGCTTCATCCATGTCCCTGCAAAGGACATAATCTCATTCCTTTTCATAGCTACATAGGATATACTGATTTTCTTCCTTTTGGATATATTCTTAGCAGTAGCATTGCTGGACTATATAGTAGCTCTGTTTTTAGTTTTCCGAAGAACCTCCAAACTGTTCTCCATAGTGGTTGTACTAATTTATATTCCCACCAACAGTGTACAAGTGTTCGCTTTTCTCCACATCCTTTACTAGCATTTGTTATTACCTGTCTTTTGGATAAAAGCCATTTTAACTTGGGTAAGATGTTATCACATTGAAGTTTTGATATGCATTTCTCTGATAATCAATGATGTTGAGCACCTTTTCATACATTCGTTTACCATTTGTGTGTCTTCTCTTGAGAAATATCTATTCAAAGATTTTGTCCATTTTTTATTGGGTTATTAGATTTTTTCCTGTGGAGTTGTTTGAGCTCCTTAGATATTCTGCTTATTAGTCTTTTGTTTTATCTCATTCTGTGGGTTGTTTCTTTGTTGATGATATCATTTGTTGTGCAGAAGCTTTTAACTTGATGTGATCCCATTTGTCCATTTTTTTCTTTGGTTGCCTGTGTTTGTGGGCAACCAAAAACTCAATGTTTTCTTGTTGTAGTTTTATAGTATGAGGTTTTAGATTTAAGTTTTTAATCCAATTTTATTTTTGTATACATTGAGAGATAATGATCAAGTTTTAATCTTCTGCATATGGATATCCAGTTTTCCTAGCACAATTTATCGAAGAGACTGTCCTTTCTCCAATGTATATTCTTGGTACCTCTGTTGAAAATTAGTTCACTGCAGGTGTATTAATTTAGTTTCGAGCTCTCTATGTGGTTCCATTGGTCTATGTGTCTGTTTTAATTCCAGTGCCATGCTGTTTTGGTTACTATAGCTCTGTAGCACAATTTGAAGTCAAGTAAAGTGATTCTTCTAGTTTATAACTAACTTTACATTCTAAATATGCTCCTCCACCATTCTTGGCCATGTCAGTCAATTGAATCACCCTGCACCTAGCCACTCAATCAAAACACCCGATAATTATTCTACATTTCTAATTTTGCTTCATCCTAAACCTTGAATCTATCAGAAAGTTTAGTTGTTTTTTTTTCTTTTTTCATCTTTTTTAAATTATACTTTAAGTTCTGGGGTACATGTGCCGAACGTGGAGTTTTCTTACTTAGGTATACAGGTGCCATGGTGGTTTACTGCACCCACCAACCAGTCACTTACATTAGGTATTTCTCCTGATGTTATCCCTCCCCTAGCCCCCCAGCCCCTGACAGACCTGAATGTGTTATGTTCCCCTCCCTATCTCCATGTGTTCTCATTGTTCAACTCCCACTTATGAATGTAAACATGCAGCGTTTGATTTTCTGTTCTTGTGTTAGTTTGCTGAGAATGGTGGTTTCCAGCTTCATCCATGTCCCTGAAAAGGACATGCACTCATCCTTTTTTAAGGCTTCATAGTATTCCATGGTGTATATGTACCACATTTTCTTTATCCAGTCTATTATTGATGGACAAGTCTTTGCTTTTGTGAATAGTGCCACAATAAACATATGTGTGCATGTGTCTTTATAGTAGAATGATTTACAATCATTTGTGTATATACCCAGGAATGGGATTGCTGGATCAAATAGTATTTCTAGTTCTAGATCCTTGAGAAATTGCCACACTGTGGTGATAGTTTCTTTTGCTGTGCAGAAGCTCTTTAGTTTAATTAGATCTCATTTGTCAATTTTTGCTTTTTTTGCCATTGCTTTTCATGTTTTAGACATGAAGTCTTTGCCCATGCCTATGTCCTGAATGGTATTGCCCAGGTTTTCTTCTAGGATTTTTATGGTCCTAGGTCTTAAGTTTTTGATCCATTTGAGTTGATTTTTGTATAAGGTGTAAAGAAGGGGTCCAGTTTCAGTTTTCTGCATTTGGCTAGCGAGTTTTCCCAACAACATTTATTAAATAGGGAATCTTTTCCCCATTGCTCATTTGTGTCAGGTTTGGTAAAGATCAGATGGTTGTAGATGTGTGGTGTTATTTCTGAGGACTCTCTTCTGTTCCATTGGTCTATATATCTGTTTTAGTACCAGTACCATGCTGTTTTGGTTACTGTAGACTTGTAGCATAGTTTGAAGTCAGGTAGAGTGATGCCTCCAGCTTTGTTCTTCTTGCCCAGAATTGTGTTGGCTATGTGGGCTCTTTTTTGGTTCCATAAGAAGCTTAAAGTAGTTTTTTTTTTCCAATTCTGTGAAGAAAGTCAGTGGTAGCTTGATGGGGATAGCGTTGAATCTATAAATTACTTTGGGCTGTATGGCCATTTTCATGATATTGAATCTTCTTATCCATGAGCGTGGAATGTTTTTCCATTTGTTTGTGTCCTCTCTTACTTTCTTGAGAAGTGATTTGTAGATGTCCTTGAAGAGGTCCGTCACATCCCCTGTAAGTTGTAATCCTAGGTATTTTATTCTCTTTGTAGCAATTGAGAATGGGAGTTCACTCATGATTTGGCTCTCTGTTTGTCTTTTATTAGTGTATAGGAATACAGGAATGCTTGTGATTTTTGCACGTTAATTTTGTATCTTGAGACTTTGCTAAAGTTGCTTAATAGCTTAAGGAGATTTTGGGCTGAGACGATGGGGTTTTCTAAATATATAATCATGTCTTCTGCAAACAGAGACAGTTTGAATTCCTCTCTTCCTATTTTAATACCCTTTATTTTTTTCTCTTGCCTGATTGCCCTGGCCAGATCTTCCAATACTGTGTTGAATAGGAGTGGTGAGAGAGGGCATCCTTGTCTTCTGCCAGTTTTCAAAGGGAATACTTCTTGTTTTTGCTCATTCAGTGTGATATTGGCTGCGGGTTTGTCATAAATAGCTCTTTTTATTTGGGATACATTCCATTGATACCAAGTTTATTTAGAGTTTTTAGCATGAAGTGGTGTTGAATTCTGTCAGAAGCCTTTTCTGCATCTATTAAAATAATCCTGTGGTTTTTATGATTGGTTCTGTTTATTTGATGGATTATGTTTATTGATGTGCATATGTTGAACCAGCCTTGCATCCCAGGGTTGAAGCCAACTTGATCGTGGTGGATAAGCTTTTTGATGTGCTGCTGGATTCAGTTTGCCAGTATTTTATTGAGATTTTTGCATCGATGTTCATCAGGGATATTGGCCTGAAATTTTCTTTTTTTGTTGTGTCTGCCAGGTTTTGGTATCAGAATGATGTTGGCCTCATTGAATGAATTAGGGAGGAGTTCCTCTTGTTCTATTGTTTGGAATAGTTTCAGAAGGAATGGTACCAGCTCCTCTTTGTACCTCTGGTAGAATTCGAATGTGAATCCCTCTGGTCCTGGCCTTTTGTTATTGTTGTTGGTAGGCTATTAATTACTGCCTCAATTTCAGAACTTGTTATTGGTTTATTAGGGATTCGATCTCTTCCTTGTTTAGACTTGAGAGGGTGTATGTGTCCAGGAATTTATCCATTTTTCTAGATTTTCTGGTTTATTTGTGTAGAAGTGTTTATAGAATATCCGATGGTAGTTTTATTTCTGTGGGATCAGTGGTGATATCCCCTATATCATTTTTATTGCATCTATTTGATTCTTCTCTCTTTTCTTGTTTATTAGCCTGTCTTGTGGTCTATTTTGTTTATCTTTTCAAAAAACCAGCTCCTGGATTCATTGATTTTTTTGAAGGGTTTTTCATGTCTCTATCTCCTTCAGTTCTGCTCTGATCTTAGTTATTTCTTGCCTCCTGCTAGATTTTTAGTTATCTTATGTGTCAAAAGTATTATGTTGTTGCAAATTTAATTGCGGTTTTGGCGTTGTTAGAATTTGCCATTTGATATTGGAATACATTCTCAAATAAATGTGGTTATATTCTACATCATTTTAATGGGCAATTCTCACCTTATAATTTTTTTGCTAATGACTTATTACTTGCTATTTATTATATGTTTATTTTAGACTATGGAAATAATGTTAAACAGAAAGCAAATTTCTGCAATTTTCTTATTCTTGTTCCAAATGGGCCATAAAGCAGCAGAGACAACTCGCAATGTCAGCAACACATTTGGCCCAGGAATTGCTAGTGAACACACAGTGCAGTGGTGGTTCAAGAATTTTGCAAAGGAGATGAGAGCCTTGAAGATGAGGAAAATAGTGGCTGGCCATCAGAAGTTGACAATGAGCAATTGAGAGCAATCGTTGAAGCTAATGCTCTTACAACTACACAAGAAGTTGCTGGAGAACTCAACGTCGTCCATTCTATGGTCATTCAGCATTTGAAGCAAATTGGAAAGGTAAAAAATCTTGATAAGTGGGTGCCTCATGAACTGAGTGAAATTTTTTTAAAAATCATCATTTTGAAGTGTCGTCTTCTCTTATTCTATCTAACAGCAACTTTCTGATAGATTCAAGCTTTAGGATGGAGGAAATATAGAAATGTAGGATAATTCTCAGGTGTTTTGACTGAGTGGCTAGGTGAAGTTTAATACAATTGACTGACATGGGCAAGACTGGTGGAAGAGCATGTTTAGAATGTAAAGACCTCAATTGGATTGTGACATGTGAAGAAAAGTGGATTTTATATGACAACCAGAGATGACCAGCTCAGTGGTTGGACTGAGAAGAAGCTCCAAAGCATCTCCTAAAGCCAAATTTGCACCAAAGTAAAGGGCATGGTCACTGTTTAGTGGTCTGCTGCTGGTGTGATCCACTACAGGTTTCTGAATCCTGGCAAAATCATCACATCTGAGAAGTATGCTCAAAAAATCAGATCAACAAGATGAACCAAAAATTACAACACCTGCAGCCAGCATTGGACAACAGAAAGGGCCCAATTATTCCCCCACAACAATGCCCAACCACACATCACACAACCAATACTTCCAAAGTAAAATGGAATCAGCTACAAAGTTTTGCCTCTTTTGCCATATTCACCTGACTTCTTGACAACCAACTAACACTTCTTCAATCATCTGGACAAGTTTTTGCAGGGAAAATGTTTCCACAACCAGCAGGATGCAGAAAATACTTTCCAAGAGTTCTTTGAATCCCAAAGCATGGACTTTTATGCTACAGGAATAAACAAACTTATTTCTCATTGGCAAAAATATGTTGATTGTGATGGGTTTCTATTTTTATTAATAAAGATATGTTTGAGCCTAGTTATAATAGTAATTCACTGTCCAAAACCACAGTTACTTTCGCACAAACCTGCAACTCTAGAGCCATTCAATTTTCCCCAGGTCCACTGCTACCACCACAGTGGCCTAAGGCACTATTAGATAGACCATCAGAAACAGCCTCCTAACTGAGCTCGATGTTCCCAATTTTGTCAATCCCCAGCTTTTTAAATTATTTTATACTGCAGCAATAGTGATCTTTTAAAACACATAAACTGGATCATGATCCTCTTTGACATAAAACACTTCAAGTGCTTTAAAACAAACATTTAACCAATTTGTTTTGGCTTATGTATTCTGGATACTGACTATATCTGTACCTTCATTTCCTGCTACTTAGTCCTTCGATCAAAATGCTTTTGGTACTATGAGATTTTTCTGTTTCTTGGGAGTATGTAAGGCTTTCTCCCATTGCAGGAGCTTTGCAAATGCTATATACTATCTGACTAGAAACATTGGCCCTTAGATCTTTGCAATGTTTTCTGCTTTCTGTCATTTGCATCTCAGTTTAAATATCACCACCTCAGCAAAGGTAAAATGCTCCATCATCATGCTATCTTATTTTCTTTTTCTTGAGCGCTTACTATTTGAAATGATTTTTAGTGCTCCACAGCCCAAACGGAATTGAAATACTTTGAAAATTGTACCTTGCCTATCATGTTCATGACTTTCTTTCCTGCACCAAGAACAGTGCCTGAAACATAATATGTCATATGTGCTCAATTATTACCAGTTAAATAAATGCCTTGCAGGTGTTACACCTGTGGTTCTAGGAAGGCTATAAAAATCAACAAAATGAATAACAGTATCACAGTTTTCCTCCCTTTCATTCATCCTGCTTAGGTTCCTCAGCATATGCTTTTATGGTACAAAGGTACAAAAATCATCTTGAAGACATTGTCTTTTTAGATTTGATCTAATTCTTGTCAGAGTAGCCAATTGGGGATGGTATTATCCCATGGAAGTGCTAAAATCTGCTCTTCTTCTGCCCATTGGGCTAGAAAAAAATCTAAATTTAGAGCAGGTTGAGCAATAGTCCTGTTCTGTAGCCGCTCTAATATTGTGAGCTGTCTTCCTTTAATTGTTTCTTTTTGAATCTTTTGCCAATCACTTTGGGTAGTATGGAAATTTTAACCATCATAAATCTTCCAATCCATGAACATTGGGTAGCCTTCCATTTGTGACATCTTTAATTTATTTTGGCAATGCTTTGTCATTTTCAGTGTGAAAATCCTCTGCATAATTGGTTAAGTTTATTTCCATTTTATTCTTTTTTGTGTTTTTTTTTTAATTTTTTCAAATTCTACTTTAAGTTCTGGGACACATGTGCAGAATGTGCAGGTATGTTACATAGGTATATATGTGCCATGCTGGTTTGCTGCACCAATCAACCTGTCATCTACAATAGATATTTCCCCTAATGCTATCCCTCCCCTTGCCCACCACCCCCTGATGGACCCCAGTGTGTGATGTTCCCCTCCCTGTGTCCACGTGTGTTCGTTGTTCAACTCTCACTTATGAATGAGAACATGCGGTGTTTGGTTTCTGTTCCTGTGTTTGTTTGCTGAGAATGATGGTTTCCAGCTTCATCCATGTTCCTGCAAAGGACACGAGCTCATTCTTTTTTATGGCTGCATAGTTTTCCATGGTGTATATGTGCCACAGTTTATCTATCCAGTGTATCATTGATGGGCATTTGGGTTGGTTCCAAGTCTTTGCCATTGTAAATAGTGTTGCAGTAAACATACATGTGCATATGTCTTTATAGTAGAATAATTCATAATCCTTTGAGTGTATATCTGGTAATGGGATTGCTGGGTCAAATGGTACTTCGGGTTCTAGAGCCTTGAGGAATCACCACAATGTCTTCCCCAATGGTTGAACTAATTTACACTCCAACCAACAGTGGAAAAGCATGCCTATTTCTCCACATCCTCTCCAGCTTCTGTTGTTTCTGGACTTTTTGATGATGGCCATTCTAACTGGCATGAGATGGCATCACATTGTGGTTTTGATTTGCATTTTTATAATGACAAGTGATGATGGCTTTTTTCATTTTTGTTGGTCACATAAATGTTTTTTTTTTTTTTTTTTTTTTTTTTTTTTTTTTATTGACAGGTTGAGATTTATTTATTTATTTATTTTTTCTTTTATTATTATTATTATTATTATACTTTAGGTTTTATGGTACATGTGCGCAATGTGCAGGTAAGTTACATATGTATACATGTGCCATGCTGGTGCGCTGCACCCACCAACTCGTCATCTAGCATTACGTATATCTCCCAATGCTATCCCTCCCCCCTCCCCCCACCCCACAACAGTCCCCAGAGTGTGATGTTCCCCTTCCTGTGTCCATGTGTTCTCATTGTTCAATTCCCACCTATGAGTGAGAATATGCGGTGTTTGGTTTTTTGTTCTTGCGATAGTTTACTGAGAATGATGATTTCCAATTTCATCCATGTCCCTACAAAGGACGTGAACTCATCATTTTTTATGGCTGCATAGTATTCCATGGTGTATATATGCCACATTTTCTTAATCCAGTCTATCATTGTTGGACATTTGGGTTGAGAAGAGTTCATATCCTTTGCCCACTTTTTGGTGGGATTGTTTGGTTTTGTCTTGTAAATTTGTTTAAGTTTCTTGCAGATTCTGGATATTAGCCCTTTGTCAAATGAATTGATTGTAAAAATTTTCTCCCATTCTGTAGGTTGTCTGTTCACTCTGATGCTGGTTTCTTTTGCTGTACAGAAGCTCTGTAGTTTAATTAGATGCCATTTGTCAATTTTGGCTTTTGTTGCCATTGCTTTTGGTGTTTTAGTCGTGAAGTCTTAGCTGATGCCTATGACCTGAATGGTATTTGCTAGGTTTTCTTCTAGTGTTTTTATGGTTTTAGGTCTTACATTTTAGTCTTTAATCTGTCTTGAGTTAATTTTTACATAAGGTGTAAGGAAGGGGTCCAGTTTCAGTTTTCTGCAAATGGCTATCCTGTTTTCCCAACACGATTAATTAAACAGTAAATCCTTTCCCCATTGCTTGTTTTGCCAGGTTTGTCAAAGATCTGATGGTTGTAGATGTGTTGTGTTTTTTTCAGGCCTCTGTTCTGTTCCATTGGTCTATATATCAGTTTTGGTACCAGTACCATGCTGTTTTGGTTACTGTAGCCTTGTACTATAGTTTGAAGCCATGTAGCATGATACCTCCATCTTTGTTCTTTTTGCTTAAGATTGTCTTGGCTATACAGGCTCCTTTTTGGTTCCATATGAAATTTAAAGTAGTTTTTTCTAATTCTGTGAAAAAGTTCAATGGTAGCTTGATAGGAATGGCATTAAATCTATAAATTACTTTGGGCACTAAGGTCATTTTCACAATATTGATTCTTCATATCCATGAGCATTGAAGGTTTTTCCATTTCTTTGTGTCCTCTTTTATTTCATTCAGCAGTAGTTTGTAGTGCTGTTTGAAGCGGTCCTTCACATTCCTTGTAAGTTGTATTCCTAGGTTTTTTATTCTCTTTGTAGCAATTGTGAATGGCAGTTGACTCATGATTTGGCTCTCTGTTTGTCTATTACTGGTGGATAGGAACGCTTGTGATTTTTACACTTTAATTTTGTATCCTGAGACTTTGCTGAAGTTGCTTACCAGCTTAAGGAGATTTTGGGCTGAGATGATGGGGTTTTCTAAATATATAATCATGTCATCTGCAAACAGACAATTTGACTTCCTCTCTTCCTATTTGAATACGCTTTATTTCTTTCTCTTGCCTGATTGCCCTGGCCAGAACTTCCAATACTATGTTGAATAGGAGTGGTGAGAAGACATCCTTGTCTTCTGTCAGTTTTCAAAGGGAATGTTTCCAGCTTTTGCCAATTCAGTATGATATTGGCTGTGGGTTTGTCATAAATAGCTCTTTTTATTTTGAGATATGTTCTTCGATACCTAGTTTATTGAGTGTTTTTGTATGAAGGGGTGTTGAATTGTATTGAAGGCCTTTTCTGCATCTATTGATATAATCATGTGGTTTTTGTCATTGGTTATTTTTATGTGATGGATTATGTTTATTAATTTCTGTATGTTGACCCAGCCTTGCATCCTAGGGATGAAGCCGACTTGATCGTTGTGGATCAGCTTTTCGATGTGCTGCTGGATTAGTTGGCCAGCATTTTACTGAGAATTTTCGCATCAATGTTCATCAGGGCTATTGGCCTGAAATTGTTTTTTTCACTGTGTCTCTGCCAGGTTTTTGTATCAGGATGATGCTGGCTTCATAAAATCAGTTAGGAAGGTTTCTCTCTTTTTCTACTGCATGGAATAGTTTCAGAAGGTAACTCTTCTTTGTACCTCTGGCAGAATTTGGCTGTGAATCCATCTAGTCCTAGGCTTTTTTTGTTTGTTGGGCTATTAATCACTGTCTCAATTTCAGAACTTGTAATTGGACTCTTCAGGCATTTGACTTCTCACTGGTTTAGTCTGCAGAGGGGGCATGTCTAGGAATTTATACATTTCTTCTAGATTTTCTAGTTTATTTGCAGAGAGGTGTTTATAGTATTTTCTGATGGTAGTTTGTGTTTCAGTGAGATCAGTGGTGATACCCCTTTATCATTTTTTATTGTGTCTATTTGATTCTTCTCCATTTTCTTCTCTATTAGTCTGGCTAACGGTCTATTTTGTTAATCTTTTCAAAAAACCAGCTCCTGGATTCATTGATTTTTTGAAGAGTTTTTCGTGTCTCTATCTCCTTCAGTTCTACTCTAATCTTAGTTATTTCTTGTCCTAATGCTAGCTTTTGAATTTGTTTGCTCTTGCTTCTCTAGTTCTTTTAATTGTGATGTTAGGGTGTCAATTTTAGATCTTTCCCACTTTCTGATATGGGCATTTAGTGCTATAAATATCTCTCTAAACACTGCTTTAGCCACGTCCCAGAGATTCGGATATGTTGTGTCTTTTTCTCATTGGTTTCAAAGAACTTATTTAATTCTGTCTTAATTTCATTATTTACCCAGTAGTCATTCAGGAGCAAGTAGTTCATTTACATGTAGTTGTTGGTTTTGAGTGAGTTTTTTAATCCTGATTTCTGATTTGATTGCACTGTGGTCTGAGAGACTATTTGTTATGATTTCTATTCTTTTGCATTTGCTGAGGTGTGTTTTGCTTCTTATTATGTGGTCAATTTTAGAATAAGTGCGGTGAGGTGTTGAGAAGAATGTATATTCTGTTGATTTGGGGTGGAGAGTTCTGCAGGTGTATATTAGCTCCACTTCATCCAGAGCTGAGTTCAAGTTCTGAATATCTTTGTTAATTTTCTCTCTCATTGATCTGTATAATATTGACAGTGGGGTGTTAAAGTCTCTCACTATTATCGTGTGGGAGACTAAGTCTTTTTGTAGGTCTCTAAGAACTTGCTTTAAGAATATGGGTGCTCCTGGCTGGGCGCAGTCACTCATGCTTGTAATCCCAGCACTTTGGGAGGCCAAGGTGGGCAGATCACATGTGATCAGGAGTTCAAAACCAGCCTGACCAATATAGTGAAACCCCATCTCTACTAAAAACACAAAAATTAGCCAGGCATGGTGGCAGGTACCTGTAGTCCCAGCAACTCAGGAAAATGAGACAGGAGAATTGCTTGAACCTGGGAAATGGAGGTTGCAGTGAGCTGAGATTGTGCCACTGCACTCCAGCCTGGCCAACAGAGTGAAACTCCATCTCAAATAATAATAATAATAATAATAATAATAATAATAATAATAATAAAATAAAAAATAAAAAAATAAAAGAATATGAGTGATCCTGTATTGGGTGCATATGTATTTAGGATATTTACCTCTTCTTGTTGCATTGTTCCCTTTAACATTATGTAATGCCCTTCTTTGTCTTTTTTGTTTTGATCTTTGTTGGTTTAAAGTCTGTTTTATCAGAGACTAGGATTGCAACCCCTGCCTTTTTTTTCTGTCCATGTGCTTTGTAAACATTCCCGCATCCCTTTATTTTGAGCCTATGTGCATCTTTGCACGTGAGATGCGTCTCCTGAATGCAGCACACTGATGGGTCTTCACTCTTTATCAAATTTGCCAGGCTGTGTCTTTTAATTGGGGAATTTACCCCATTTGCATTTAAAGTTAATATTGTTATTTGTGAATTTGAACCTGTCATCATGATACTAGCTGGTTATTTTGCACATTAGTTGATGCAGTTTCTTCAGTGTCATTGGTTCTTATTTTGGTATGTTTTTGCAGTGGTGGGTAACAAATTTTCCTTTCCATATTTAGTGCTTCCTTCAGTATCTCTTGTAAGGCAGGCCTGGTGGTGGCAAAAATCCCTCAGCATTTGCTTGTCTGTAAGGGATTTTATTTCCCCTTTGCTTATGAAGCTTAGTTGGCTGGATATGAAATTCTGGGTTGAAAATTCTTTTCTTTAAGAATGTTGAATATTGGTTCCCCCTCTCTTCCGGCTTGTAGGGTTTCTGCCAAGAGATCTGCTGTTAGTCTGATGGGCTTTCCTTTGTGAGTATCCTGACCTTTCTCTCTGGCTGCCCTTAACATTTTTTCCTTCATTTCAGTCTCAGTGAATCTGACAATTATGTGTCCTGGGGTTGCTTTTCTCAAGGAGTAGCTTAGTGGTGTTCTCTGTATTTCTTGAATTTGAATGTTGACTTGTCTTGCTAAGTTGGGGAAGCTCTCCTGGATAATATCCTAAATTGTGTTTTCCAGCTTGGCTCCATTCTCCTCGTCACTTTCAGGTACACCAATCAATCATAGGTTTGGTCTTTTCACATAATCCCATATTTCTTGGAGGCTTTATTCCTTCCTTTTCTTTCTTTTTCTTCTGATCCTGTCTTCACACTTTATTTCATTTAGTTGATCTTTAATCTCTAATATCTTTTCTTCCACTTGATTGATACCTGTGTATGCTTCACAAAGTTCTCATTCTGTGTTTTTCAGCTCCATCAGGCAATTTAAGTTCTTCTCTAAACTGGTTATTCTAGTTAACAGTTCCTGTAACCTTTTATCAAGGTGCTTAGCTTCCTTGCATTGGGTTACAGCATGCTCCTCTAGCTCAGAGGAGTTTGTTATTATGCACCTTCTGAGTCATACTTCTGTCAATTCATCAAACTCATTTATTCTCCATCCAGTTTTGTTCCCTTGCTGGAGAGGAGTTCTAATACTTTGAAGAAGAGGCATTCTGGTTTTTGAAATTTTCAGCATTTTTGTGGTGGTTTTTCCTCATCTTCATGGATTTATCTACCTTTGATCTTTGATACTGAAGACCTTTGGATTGGGTTTTTGTGTGTGCGTCCTTTTTGTTGATGTTGATGTTATTGCTTTCTGTTTGTTGGTTTTCCTTCTAACAGTCAGGCCCTTCTTCTGCAGGTCTGCTGGAATTTGCTCAAGGTCCACTCTAGACCCTGTTTGCCTAGGAATCACCAGCAGAGTCTGCAGAACAGCAAAAATTGCTGCCTACTCCTTTCTATGGAAGCTTCATCCCAGGGTGGCACCCACTGATGCCAGCCAGAGCTCTCCTGTTTGAGGTGTCTGTCGACCTCTGCTGGGAAATGTCTCCCAGTCAAGGGGCATGGGGTCAGGGACCCACTTGAGGAGGCAGTCTTTCCCTTAGCAGAGCTCGAGCACTGTGCTGGGAGATTCACTGCTCTCTTCAGAGCTGGCAGGAAGGTATGTTTAAGTCTGCTGAAGCTGCACCCTCAGCCACCCTTTCCTCCAGGTGCTCTCTTCTAGGGAGATGGGAGTTTTATCTATAAGCCCCTGACTGGGGCTGCTGCCTTTCTTTCAGAAATGCTCTGGCCAGATAGGAGAAATCTAGAGAGGTATTCTGGCTACAGTGGCTTTGCCAGGCTGGAGTGGGCTCTGCCCAATCCGAACTTCCTGGCAGCTTTGTTTACACCGTGAGGGGAAAACTGCCTAGTCAAGCCTCAGTAATGGCAGATGCCCCTCCCCTCATCAAGATCAAGCATACCATGTTTACTTCAGACTGCTGTTCTGGCAGCGAGAATTTCAAGCCAGTGGATCTTAGCTTGCTGGGCTTTTTGTGGGTGGGACCCGCTAAGCTAGGCCACTTGGCTCCCTGGCTTCAGCCCCCTTTCCAGGAGAGTGAATGGTTCTGTCTTGCTGGTGTTCCAGGCACCACTGTGGTATGAAAAAAAACTCCTGCAGCTAGCTCAGGGTCTGCCCAAATGGCTGCCCAGTTTTGTTCCTGAAACCCAGGGACTTGGTGGTGTAGACATCCGAGGGAATCTCCTGGTCTGCAGTGGAAAAACCATGGGAAATATGTAGTATCTGGGCCAGATATAACCGTGCCTCACAGCACAGTCCCTCATGGCTTCCCTTGGGTAGGGGAGGGAGTTTCCTGACCCCTTGCACTTCCTGGGTGAGGTGACATCCCATCCTGCTTCTGCTCACCATCCTTGGGCTGCATCCACTGTCTAATCAGTCCCAAAGAGATGAGCTGGGTACCTCAATTGGAAACGCAGAAATCATGTGCCTTCTGTGTTGGTCTCCCTGGGAGGTGCAGATTGGAGCAGTTCCTATTTGGCCATCTTGCCAGATCTCCCCTTTTCTGTTATGTTAAATAGAATTGTTTTCTTAATTTCCTTTTCAGATTGTTCCGTGTTAGTGCATAGAAATGCAGCTAATTTTTATATGTTCGTTTTCTATCGTACAACACTGCCAAATTCATTTATTAGTTCTAATAGTTTTTTGGGTAGCATCTTTAGTGTTATCTATATAAGATTATGTAATTTGTGAACAGAGATAATTTTACTTTTTCTATATGATTTAGTTGCATTTCTTTCTTTCTTTCTTGCCTATTTGCTCTAGCTAGGAAAACAAGTACCATGTAAATAGAAGTGGCTAGAGTGAACATCTTTACCTTAGTCCTGATCTTAGAGGAAACATTTCAGCTTCATCATTCAGTATGTTAGTTGTAAGTTTTCCTATTTGGCTTTTATGATGTTGAAGTAATTTCCTTCTATTTTTAGTTTGTTCAATGTTTCTATCATAAAAAGTGTTAAATTTTGTGAAATCCATATCAAAATCACAAAGACATGTTTTGCACACACACAAAAAATCTTAAAATTTGTATAAAACCACAAAAGAGTGAAGAGCCAAAAGACCATTAAGAAAGAACAAACTTGGAAGCCTCACAATTCCTAATTTCAACACATATTACAAAGTTACAGTAATCAAAACATTGCAGTACTGGCATAAAAATGGACACATGAATCAATGGAATAGAACAGAAAGCCCAGAAACAAATCGATACATACATATGGTCAGCTGATCTTTGACAAGGTTGCTAGTTATACACAATAGGAATAAAAATCTAGCTTTTTCTACAAATGGAACTGGGAAAACTTGATTTCTAAATGCAAAAAAAAAATGAAATATACCCTAGTACCACACACAAAAATCAATTCAAAATGGATTATAAACTTAAACATAAGACCCAAAATCTAAAACTCTTAGAAGAAAACATAGGAGAAAATCTTCATGCCATTGATCTTAGCAATTATTTCATAGCTATGACACCAAAAGGAAAGGCAAGAGAAGCAAAAATAGACCAGTGAGACTACATAAAAGCAAAAATCTTCTACATTGCAAAAGAGAAAATCAGCAAGTTGAAATGGCAACCTTTAAACCAGAGAAAATATTTGCAAACCATATATCTGATAATGGGTTAATCTTCAAAATACATAAGAAACTTTTATAACCCAAAAACTGTGTGTGTGTGTGTTTGTGTGTGTGTGTGTCTTTCTGTGTACAGCTCTTTAAAAGAAGGAAATTCTGTTATTTTGTCAACATGAATAAACCTGGAAAATATTAAGCTAAATAAAATAATCCAGGCACAGAAAGACAAATACTGCATGATTCCACATATATGGTGTGCCTAAAGTAATTAAAGTAATAGAAGCAGAAAGTAAAATGGTGTTAGTCAGAGACTGGGAGGAGAGAAAAGTGAGGAACTGCTCTTCAAGGAGTATAAAGTTTCACCACTTTACTTTCTAAAATATAAAAGAACTTCCTAGAATAAAAAAGTTCTAAAGGTTTGCTGTGCAATGTTGTGTTTACACTTAACGATAGTGTACACCTGAAAGTTTGTGAAGACAGTAGAGATTATGTGTGTTTTTTACCACAATATTTAAAAAAAAATTTTTGCCAAGCCATATGGAGAAAGGTTATATTTATGTTTAAATATATATTTAAACATGAATTATTTAATTGCTACTGAGGCAGAATAAATTTTAATAGGTTTTTTAGATACTAATATTTCTTCAATGAATTGTATCCTTATTTCATTTGCTCTTGTTTCTAATGGAGTTAATTGTATTACTTTTATTGTCATTGTAATACTAATATATGATGATTTTTAAGTTTTTGGAAAACAAATAATTATTGAAAAACCAATATCACCCTAATGCTTTATCCTTAAATTAGCCTACCATTGTTTCCTTAAAGTCTATGATTATATCTCTAATCCTAGATATTTAATAAATATTTTATGTAATTCTCAACATAGTGTATACTTTCCAGGATTTTTTTATATCTACCCATATATTTTCATAGGGTTGTAATCATGGTAGATAACAGTGGGCTGTATACTTTTTATATTTAGCACACTATAAATGTTCTCTTATTTTGTAAATGATTTATCATAAATATTTTTCTAAATAGACTTTTTTGCGATTTGTAGAATAATTTATGAGTTTCATTTAAAACTTAAAAAACCTAGACCACTAAAACTAAAAGAAAATAATCTATATTTTCTCAACATATAGATAACTATTTGAAGTATTTTTCCTAAATAATAACAACATGAATGTTACATATTTAATGTAATTAGAACCACACTATTTATATGGTTATATATAAGGAGATTTTTAATTTTTTTGAGTACATAGTAAGTATATGTATTTATGGGGCCCATAAGATATTTTGATGCAGGCATACAATATGTGACAATCACATCAGGTTAAATGGGGTATCTATCGCTTCAAGTATTTATCATTTCTTTGTGTATTAACATTTCAATTATACCCATTTAGTTACTTTAAAATAGAAAATAAGTTATTTTCGACTGCACTCACCCTGTTGTGCTATCAAATACTAGGTCTTCTTTATTTTATTTAAATATATTTCTGTACCCATTAACCATCCCCACATCTCCCACCACCACACTATTCTTTTTAGCCTCTGGTAACCTTCATTCTTCTGTCTTCATAAGTTTAACTGTTTTAATTTTTAGTTCCCCCAAAATAAGTGAAAATATATGAAGTCTGTCTTTCTTTTCCTAGTTTATTTCACTTAACATAATGTCCTACTATTCTATCCATGTTGTTACAAATAAAAATGTCATTTTTTATGGCTAAATAATACTCCATTTTGTATTTATAAAACATTTTCTTTATCCATTCATTTGTTAATGGAAATTTAGGTTTCTTCTAATTCTTAACTGCTGTGAATAGTGCTGCAGTAAACAAGAGAGTGCAGTTATCTTTTCGTCATACTGTTTTCTCTTCATTTGGGTAAATACACAGTTGTGGCATTACTAAATGATATAGTGGTTCTATCTTTAGGTTTTGTGAAGAAATTCCATATTATTCTCAATAGTGGCTGTACTAATTTACATTCTGACCAACAGTGTAAGAGGGTTCCCTTTTCTCCACATCCTCAGCAGCATATGTTATTGTCTGTCTTTTGGTTAAAAAAGCGATTTTTACTTAGGTGAGATAGCATTTAATTGTAGTTTTGATTTGCATTTCACTAATGATAAATGTTTAGTACATTTATATATGCCTGATTGCAATCTGTATATCTTCTTTTGAGAAATGTCTATTCAGATATTTTTCTCATTTTTTAATTGGATTATTTGACTTCTTCTATTGAGTTGTTTGAACTTCTTATATATTCTGGTTATTAATCCCTTGTAAGATGGGTAGTTTGCTAATACTTTCTTTCATTTTGTGGATTGTCTCTTCACTTTGTTGATTGTGTCCTTTGCTGTACGAAAGCCTTTTAACTTGATTTGATCAAATTTGTCCACTTTTGCTTAGGTTGCCCATGTCTGTGGTGTATTTCTTAATAAATATTTGTACAGACCAATGTCCTGAAGAGTTTCCCCAATGCTTTCTTGTAGTCTTATACTTTTAGGTGTTAGTTTTATGTATGTCTTCAATCCATTTTGATTTTACTTTTGTATATGGCAAGAAACAGGGGTCTAGTTTTATTCTTTTGCATATGAATATCCAGTTTTCCCAGCACCAATTATTGAAGAAACTGTCTTTTCCCCAATGTATGTTCTTTGTAAATTTGTTGAAAATGAGTTCACTGTAGATGTATGGATTTGTTCTGAGTTCTCTATTTTGTTTCATTTGTCTATGTGTCTGTTTTTATGCCAGTATTGTACTGTTTTGATGACAATCGCTGTGTAGTATAAAGTCTTGTAATGTGATTGCTTCCATTTTGTTTTTTTGTTGTTGTTGTTGTTGTTGTTCAATTTTGGGTCTTTTGTAGTTTCATATAAATTTAAAATTTCTTTTCAGTTTTTGTGAAGAATGTTGTTGGTATTTTGACAGAGATTGTGTTGAATATGTAGATTGCTTTGGGTAGTGTGGACATTTTGGCAACATTGATTTTTCCAATGTATGAACATAGAATATGTTTCCATTATTTTGTATCCTCTTAAATTTCTTTCATCGGTGTTTTATAGTATCCAGTTTAAAAAACTTTCAGTAGTTCGGGAAAGTTTATTAATAAATATCTCATTTTTTGTAGCTATTATAACTGTGAATACTTTTGATTTCTTGTTCAAATTGTTTGCTGTTGGCATATACTGTTACTTTTTGTATGTTGATTTTGTATTTTGCAAATTTACTTAGTGTATCAGTTCTAATACTTTTTGGTGGAGTTTTTAGGGTTTTTTTTCAAATATAAGATATCATCTGCTAACAAGGACAATTTGAATTCTTCATTTTAAATTTGGGTGACTTTTATTTCTTTCTCTTTTCTTATTGTTCCAGGTAGGACTTTCAGTGCTATGTTAAATAACAGTGGTGAAAATGGACATCTTTGTCTTCTTCTAAATCTTACAGAAAAGGCTTTTAGTTATTGCCTATTCAGTATGGTACTAGCTATGGGTCTGTCGTATATGGCTTTTATTGTGTTATGGAATGCTCTGCCTTTACCCATTTTTTCAGGGTTTTGAAGGGATGCTGAATTTTATCAAATACTCTTTCAGCATCAACTGAAATGGCCATATGGTTTTTGTCCTTCATCCAAATGACATAAAGTAACACATTGACTGATTTGCATATGTTGAACCATGCTTGGATTCCCGGGATAAATTTCTCTTGAACATAATAAATAATCTTTTTAATGTGCTGCTGAAATCAGTTTCCTAGTATTTTGTTGAGAAAATTTGCATTAATATTTATTAGTTTTATTTTTTGATGTGTCATTTTTTGCTTTTGTATCAGGGTAATACTGGCCTCATAGTATGAGTTTTGAAGTATCTACTTCTCTGTTTTTTGGAATGCTTTAAATATAATCGGTATAAGTTCTTCTTTAAATGTTTAGTTGAATTCAGCAGTGAAGCCAATGGGTCTTGGGCTTCTGTCTAGTCAGTGACTTCTTATTATGGTTTCCATCTCATTACTTGTTATTGGTCTGTTCAGGTTTTTGAAATGCTTCATGGTTCAATATTGGCAGGTTGTATGCATCTAGAAATTTATCCATTTCTTCTAGGTTTTCCAATTTGTTGCCATATAGTTACTTATAGTAGTCTCAATCCTCTGAATTTCTGCAATATCAGGTGTAATGTTTCCTTTTCCATCTCTGATCTTAGTGAATTTGGTCTGCTGTCTTTTATTCTTATTCTGCCTATAGGTTGCTAAATTTTGTTTATTCCAAAACCAAACTTTTTATTTCATTGATCTTTTGTATTTTTTGTTTAAATTTTATTTATTTCTGCTCTGATCATTATAATTTCTTTTCTGTCCACTAATTTTGAGTTTGCTTGGCTCTTGCTTTTTCAGTTTATTCAGATGCATCATTATGTTTTTTACTTGAAGGTTTCTACTTTTTTATATAGGCACTTATTGATATAAAGTATACTGTTAGTACTGCTTTCTTTGTATTCCATAGGATTTGGTATGCTGTGTTTCCATTTTCATTTGTTTTAAAAGACTTTCTAATTTTCTTAGTAATTTATTCTTTGATGCACTGGTCCTTCAAGAGCATATTGTTTATGTGTTTGTTTAATTTCCAGTGTTCCTCTTATTATTTATTCCTAGATTTATTTTATTTTGGTCAGAGAAGATAGTTGATATTAAATTATTTTAATGTTTTAAGGTTTGTCTTGTGGCCTAACATATGCTCTACTTTTGAGTATGATTCATGTGCTGAGAAGATAAATGTGTTTTCTGCAGCCATTGGATAAAATGTTCTATAAATATCTGTTAGACCACTAGGCCTATAGTGCAGATTAGGTCTGATACCTCTTTGTTGATTTTCTGTCTGGAAGGACTGTCCAATGCTAAAAGTGGGGTGTTGAAGTCTCCAGCTATTGCTGTATTGGAGTCTAACTCTCTTTTTAGTTATAATATTTGCTTTTTATATTTGAGTGCTCCAGTGTTGGGTAAATATATATTCACAATTGTTATGTTCTCTTGCTGAATTTACCCCTTTATTATTATATAATGACAGTCTTTGTCTTGTTTTATAGATTTTGTCTCAAAATTTATTTTATCTTATATAAGTATAGCAACCCTTGGTCTTTTTTTAAATTTCTATTTGCATGAAATATTTTTTCTGTCCTACCTCAGCCTTCCAAAGCACTGGGATTACAGGCAAAAGCCACTGTGTCCAGCCTTGACTGTGTATTTTCAAATAGTCTATATTCAAGCTCACTAGTTCTTTCTTCTGCTTAATAGCAATTCTGCTATTAACACTCTGATACATTCTTCAGTATGTCAGTTGAATTTTCCAGCTCCAGATTTTCTGTTTGAGTTTAATTATTTCAAAGTCTTTATTAAATTTATGTGATAGGATTATAAATTCCTTTTCTGTGTTATCTTGAATTTTTTGAGTTCCCTCAAAACAGATATTTTGAATTCTCTATCTGAAAAGTCACATATCTCTGTCTCTTCAGTATTGGTCCCTAGTGTTTTATTTAGTTCATTTGGTGAGGTCAAGGTTTTCCTGGATGATCTTGATGCTTATGAATGTTTGTCAATGTCTGGGAATTAAATAGTTAGGTATTTATTGTAGTCTTCAGAGCCTGGCCTTATTTGTACCTGTTTTACTTGGGAAGGCTTTTCAAGTATCCAAAGGAAATTGAATATTACAATCTAAATCTTTGGTCACTTCAACTGTATATCCATTAGCGGGCACCCTAAGTTCACTAACACTGTGACTCTTGCAGACTTACAGTTGTACTACCATGGTGTTCTTGAGTAAGATCTTAGAGAATTTCCTGGGTTAACAGGCAGACTCTTGTCCTCTTCTTTGGGATGAAAATCAGGAGACTGTCACCCAAACAAATGGAATCTCTCTCTCTATGTTGAGCTGCCTGGAGCTGGGAAAAGGGTGAAACAAGCATTCTTGCAGCCACCAACACTAGGACTGCTCTGGGCCAGAACCAATGCTATCACAGTAGTTGGTCTCACCCAGGGCCCATGGTGACCACTGCCTGGCTACCCCTCATGTTCACTCAATGTCTAATGGCTCCTAAATCAGCAGGTGGCTAATCCAGCCAAGCTTGTGTCCTTCCTTTTAGGGCAGCAAACTCCCTTCTGGCCCAGAAATACCATCTGGGAGCCAGGAACCTGAAGTTGGAAACCTTAGGAATCTACTTGGTGCTGTATTCTACCACTGCTGAGCTAGCACCCAAGCCATAAAACAAACTACTTCCTATTCCTTTCTCTCCTTTTGTCCTACAGGAGGGGTCTCTCCCCATGGTCACCACCACCCTAGGCCCACATCAGGTAATACTAGGCTGCTGCTGATGTTCACTCAAAGTCCAAAGGTTCTTCATTCACCTTGTGGCAAATACTGTCAGGCCTTGGTCTCTACCTTAAGGGCAGCAGGCCCCCATCTGGCCCAGGAAAGACTTAGACATGCCATCCATGAGCCTAGGCCTGGAATCAGGTTCTCCAGGAGCCTAGTTGGTGCTCTACCCTACTGTGGGTGAGCTGGTGCCCAAACTTTAAGAAAGAAATACCCTTTACTCTTTTCTCTTATTTTCTCAAGCAGAAGTAGTGTCTTCCTGTGGCCCCCAAACAGCTGGAAACATGCTGGGTCACACCTGAAGTCAGCATGGCCCTGTCTCATCCAAGGCTCAAAGCAAGGACTCCCTGGGAGCTGCTTACATTTATTCAAGGCCCGAGGACTCTTTAGTCAGCAAGTTATAAATCCTGCCAGGACTGGGTTCTTCCCTTCAAGGCAGCAGGCTTCCCTCTCACCCAGGATGTGTCTAGAAACGTCATCTGGAAACTAGGGCCTGAAACCAGGGACTCGGGACAGTGCCTGTTGCCCTGTCCGATTATGGCTGAGCTGGTATCCAAGTTGCAAGACAAAGTCTTCACTCTCTCCTCTGCTCTGCTGAAGGAGGAGTTTCTCTTGGAGCTGTGATCTGTGCTTCCTGGGGTTAGGGGAGTGGTGATGCATGCACTTCTTTGTCTTCCCTTGCTAGTGTCTCCCTAGTTGGCATGTATTCTATGTCTACTGGCTCTGAGCCCAGCAAAGTACCAGAACTTACCCAAGTATTGCAGTACTTGTGGTCTAGACTGCCTTTCAAGTTTATGTAGGACCCTAGAGCACATTAGCCCATGGTGGTGAGGCTAGCCAAAACTTAGGTTTCAACCACTGGAATGGATGATTCCACTCTGGCTAGTGCTGATCTAAATGTTCCCTGTGTGGGTGCTGGATGAGTTCTACCCCATGTTGCTTTCTGCTGTGACAGGGCAGCAAAGAGTTCCAATGCAAAGACCCATGATTACTGTGCTGTCTCCACCAAGCACACAGATTCTCTCTCCTTGCCACATGGTTGCTGCCAGGGGATGGGGCAAGAATGGTGTCTGCAATTCAAGACTGTCTTTTCTACCCTCTTCAGTGCTTTTTTTCCTTAACATGATGTTAAAACCAGGTATTGCCTGATTTTTCCTTCTTATGAAGGTGCTTTTTGTGGATAGTTGTTGAATTTGGTGTTCCTGCAGCTGGGGTTGATCACTGGAGGGCTAAATTTGGTCATCTTGCTTCACCACCTCCTCCTTAGTCACCTGTCAATTTTTAAATTATTCCCATAAGACTTTATTTAAACATTACTTGAGTAGTTTAATCCTTCATTTCACTATTCTCTTGCTGTTGGGCATTTAGTTTTATTCCATTATGTCGCTATTATTTAAAATATGATAAATTTTTAATGCAAAGGTATTTTATTGGACTAAGGATTCCACTTGCGGGATGGTGTCACTAAAAACCTTGAAGACCCTTCCCAGCAAAACGATTGTAAGTTGTCAAAATTACAAAATAAAGAACCCTAAAGTTGATTGTGGTAATGACTACACACAAAAAATGCAAATATATTAAAAACCGTTGAATTCTACACTTTAATGGGTAAATTTGATATCTAAATTATATCTCAATAAAGCCAGTTGCCAAAAACAATTTATTCATGAATGTTAATTGTAACATTATATGTAATAGCTAAAAGTGGACCAGCCCAACAGATAAACAAAATATCCTATATCTACATAATGGAATATTATTCAGCTGTAAAAACTGAAATTTTGGGCTGGGCATGGTGACTCATGCCTGTAATCCCAGCACTTTGGGAGGCTGAAGCAGGTGGAACACCTGAGGTCAGGAGTTCGAGACCAGCCTGGCCAACATGGCAAAACCCTGTCTCTACTAAAAATACAGATATTAGCTGAGCATGGTGGCACATGCCTGTAATCCCAGCTACTAGTAAGACTGAGGCAAGCGGATTGCTTGAGCCTGGGCAACAGAGCGAGACTCCATCTCCCACCACCAAAAAATGAAATTTTAATACATGTTGTAAAATTGACGAATCTCAGAAACATTATGTTTAGTAAAAAAAGGCAGACACAAAATACCACTTATTATATTATTCCATTGACATAAAATACCCCATAAATGCAAATCTAGGGACACAGATTAAATGCAGATGAGATCTAGGTATCTTATTGGGAATAGGAAAATGTTCTATGATGTGATTAGGGTGATGTGAATAGGTTTTGACACTATGTAACTTTTCTAAAAATTATTGTCCAAACTATATAAAGAATATACAAATATTAAAACAATAATAGAGACAAATAACACAATTTAAAATGGGCAAAGGATCCATATAGATATTATCCAAGAAGATATACAAAGAGGTACTACTTTATACCCACTGAGATAGCTAATATCCAAAGACTGACAATAACAAATGCTGGTGCGGATGCAGTGAAATAGGAATTCTCATTCATTGCTGATACAATGGTGCTACCAATTTGAAACAGTACTACAGTCTTTCAAAATGTTAAACATAGAGTTACCTTATAATACAGCAATTCCACTTCTAGGTATAAACTCAAAAGAAATAAAAACATGTGTCAGACTAAAATTTAAAAAAGAATGTTTATACCAACATTATCCATAGTAAACAAAAAGTAGAAATAGCTCAAATTTCCATCAGCCAGTGACTCGATAAACAACTTGTAGTATATCCATACAGTGGAATAAGAAACAAAGTAATGATCCGTGCTACAACATGGATGAAATAAAAAAACATTTTGCTAAGTGAAAAAAGCAAAACACAAAAGTTTATTACTGTATGATTGCACGTATAAGAAATCCTAGAAAAGGAAAAGCTATGGAAAAGCTATGGAGACAAAGAGCCAAATGATTAGTCATTATTGGGCACTGGTGAAGACAAAGATTGACTGTAAATAGAAAATAACTTTTGGGGGTGTTTTAAATCTGGTTATGGTGGTGGTTGCACAATTATATATACTTACCAAAACTCATTAAGATATACATAAAATAAGTGGGTTTATTGTTTGTAAATTATACCTCAATACAGTTGTAAAACAAAAGTTTGTGGTCATAGTATGAAATTATTTTTGTAGTGTTGTTACACAGGATTCATAACCTAAAAGGTTTAGGAATTTTTCCAGATTAAAAGACACCAAGAAGATATGACAGGTATTAGAAATATATGATCATGAAAAGTATAAAGAAACTGTTATCAATATTATTGTCAGGTCAATTGAAAAAAATAAAATACCATTGGTAATATAAAGTGTTAAAAGTCCTAAAGTTGAAAACCGAACTGAGCTTATCATATAATTGACTGCCCCTGTTTTTGAAAATAATGAAATTATTTAAAAGTTACTAAGTATGAAGTATATAACTTAATCTTAAATGGCTCAGCAAAGATAGATGACAGACAAAGAGAGAAATATAGCAATATGTAAATAGAGAATAATAAACAAATGTGGCAAGCTCTTAAACAGTCAGTCTGAACAAAGAGAATATGGGAGTTGTTTGTATTATTCTGCCATCTTTTCTATAATATTTACATTACTTATAAATAATAATAAATAAAAAGTTCATGAAAATGGAATGTGTAATGACAAATTGGAAAAGGTCTTACAATAGAGAATTTATGTTGAGAAAGCACAATTGCTAAAAATGCATGGAAATGCTTAATCTCACTGTTAGTTAAAGATATGCAAATTAAAACAAAGAACATGAATTTATTTTTACCAAACACACAAATATTTTTTAAAAATAACAATCACGAATGCCAGCAAGGATAAAATGATCACATTCATACACCAATGGTGGAAGTAAATAGTTAATTGTTTCAAAATATACATTCCATAAAGATGAGAATTTTTGTTTATTTTGTCCACTTCTATATCTCTAGAGGCTAGAGCAGTTCCTAGCAAGTGACAGGGACTCCATAAATATTTGTTGAATAAATTAGTTTTTTCACAAGTCAATGGATCAAGTAAAAAAATAAGATGAAAAGGACTTCAATAAAATAATTAACAACCCTGGTTTAATAGCTACACAGAGATCTTGATACTAAATAAACACAGAATGCAAATTGTTTTCATACAAACATGATATAGTCATAAAAGTAACTATGAATTAGGCAACAAAAAATGTATGTGTATGTGTGCATTATGTATCTGTGTGTATGAATGCATAGAAAAACATAAAAATACACATTGAACTATTGAACTATCAATACTGCTTGCCTGGATGGGGGTATGGAGAAGTGGGTTTGGTGAAGGAGAAACTTTCTTTTATGATTTATTCCCTAGCTTTATATTTTTCTGTATTATTTGAATTTTTTAGAAGAAGCATGTTTCCATGTATAATTGTACAATTAGAAGCGCAAACAAGAAAATAGAGGAATACAAAAAGAGCCAGAAGGAAATATACCAACATTTGGTAATAATGAGATTTGAGATCATGGATAATTTTTGTCTTCTTGTTTTCTTTTTGCTTTTATATATTGTCCAATGTTCCAACAATAACCATATATTACTTAAAAACATTTCCATAAAGTGTATAATGGATTACAACATGTTAACCATTCCATTATATGAGGAAGTTAATGAGCCTTTATTTTCCTCACTCATTGTTAAATAACTTTCTAGTCACTATGAGGAAAATAGAAACTGCTAGAAATATGTTTAAAAAGAAATATTCTGCAATCACATGGAACAAGTGGTGAAACATTACTGGAGAATATAAAGAAGTTAAATCAATAAAAGAATAAGCTATATTCTTGAATTAGAAAACTAATTATTTGGAAGATGTTACTTCTTAAGTTAATATATAGATTTCAAACAACGTTGAGTTTTAAAAATCCTTAATGAGGGAAGGGTTGAAAAAGTAATTCAAAATTCAATCTGGCATTCCAGCCTGGGTGACAGAGCGAGACTCTGTCTCGAAAACAATTTTTTTAATCTGGACAAATATAAAAATTATCAGTAATTTACAAAAATAATAGATATGCATTATCGTAAAAATTTTAATTGAATTATTTTAAAGGATATTAAGAAAAGTATTGAGATAGAGAGGGTCATAATATTAATTTAATTAAAAATGAGAAAGCAAAATCAGACAAAACATATAATTTTAACCTCAAAATGTCCCACCAAAACACCAGCATAGAATGGGGAGACATATCAAAATTTTAATAGTGGTAGACTCTGAATGTTGCTTTCTCTTTTACAACATTTCTGAAATTTATAATTGTTTAAATGAGATATATCATTTTTATTATGGCAAAAAAATTATCTTTTAAAACTCTCAACAGAAAAATGAACAATAGAAATAAAAATATAAATAGGAGGGGAAAAAAGCCAATGAAAACATGTAAAGTTAAATTCAACCCAACAATTTTAAAATACCTTTATTTATTTATTTATTATTTATTTATTTATTTTTTATTATACTTTAAGTTCTAGGGTACATGTGCACAACGCGCAGGTTTGTTACATAGGTATACATGTGCCATGTTGGTTTGCTGCACCCATCAACTCGTCATTTTCACAAGGTATTTCTCCTAATGCGATCCCATCCCCAGCCCTTGAAAGACCATTTTTTAAAAAAAATATTAATCTTTTTCATCTCACAATTTGGCAAACAGATTTTAACAGCATATTTTTCAACGTAGGTTTCCAGCATTCAAGGCATCAGAAATACACCCACTCCTTTTTCATTTTTTTTTTTTTTAATTTTCTTTTTTTTTTTTTTTTAACACAAAGGGTGGAGGAGGACTTTTTTTTGTTTGTTTCTTTGTTTTTTGGGGGGATGCTCTGCTGCCATCTACAGAAAAGTATGTAAAAAGCAACTAAGAAATTATTTCCTTAACTAAAGTCCACTGCAGCAGATATGCCCCAAATAAACAAGAAGTTGAAAATACTTGATATTTATCTTGAGACTTTGGTTTCTCTGTAGCTACAGAAATAAAATGGAGGAAGTGGGTCAGAGGAACATGGCTGAATAGAAGCCTCCACCATTCATCCACACTGATGGAACATCAAATTTAAAAACTGTCTACACAATAATACACGTTCATGACAACAAAAAAATCAGGTCTGAGGTCGGCCACAGTTGGATAGAGCACCAAGAGGTAGAAGCCGAACACAGTGATTCACTCTTGTAATTTCAGCACATTAGGAGGCCGATCTGGGCAGATCAATTGAGCTTAGGAGTTAGAGACCAGCCTGGGCAACAGGGTGAAACCCTGTCTCTAAGAAAAATATAAAAATTAGCCAGGCATGGTGGCACATGCCTGTAGTCCCAACTACTCATGAGGCTGAGGTGCGAGTATCATCTGAGCCTGGGGATTTTGAGGCTACGGTGAGCCATAATTGTGTCACTTCACTTCAGCCTGAGTGACAGAATGAAGCCCTATCTCAAAAAAAATAAAAAAGAGAGCCCTTGTCATCCCAAATTCCAAGCCTTCACTCTTAAATTGCACTTCTAGACCTGCTCTGGGACAAAGAAGAGCCCACTGCCCTGAAAGGTAAGTCCCAAGGCTGGTAGCATTCACCATGAGGTCACTGAAGAGTTCTTGGGCCTTAAGTAAACATTGGTGGTAGTTTGGCAGTACTCTCCATGGGCCTGTGGTGGTGACAGCCATGAGGAGAGGCTCCTCTGTCTGTGCAAAACAAAAAGGCAAAGTGAGAACTTTGTCTCATGGTTTGAGTGCCAGGTTAGCCACAGTAGAATAGAGCACCAGATTAATTTCTAAGGTTTTTGGCTCAAGGCCTTGGCTCCCAGACCGCATCTTAGGACCTGGTAGAGGCCTGGGAGAATTCACTACCTTGAAAAGAAAAACACAAACCTGGCTGTCTTCATCACCTGCTCATTGTAGAGGTCCAGAACCTCGAGCAAACATAAGTGGTAGCCTGGCAGTGGTTACAGCAGGCCTTGGGCAAGTGCAATACTGGCTTCAGTTTTGACCCAGTGTATTCCTACTGGTGGTGGCCACAGATATGCTTGTGTCACCCCTCACCCAACTCCAAATAGCTCAGCAGAGAGAGAAACACACTACTTTTGTTTGGAAGAAAGTAAGGGATGAGAACAAAAGTCTCTGCCTGATACTCCAGAAAATTCTTCCAGATCTTATCGAAGACCACCAAGGTGGTACCTCTACAAGTCTGCAAAAACCACAGTGTTACTGGGCTTGGGCTTCCTCCTAATGCAGATACATCTTAGATCACAACATCCAAGTCCCTTCAAATACCTGGCAAACCTTCCCAAGAAGGATGGTACACAGAAACCCAGTTAAGTATAAGAAATACCTAACTCTTCAATGCCCAGACACAGATGAACATCTACAAGCATCAAGATTATCCAGGAAAACATTACTTCACCAAATCAATCAAATACAGCACTGGAGACCAATCCTAAAGAAATAGGGATATGTGACTTTTCAGACAGAGTAATCAAAACAGCTGTTTTGAGAGAATTCAAATAAATTCAAGATAACACAGAGAAGAAAATGTAAAAAAGAAATTGAAATAGTAAAAAACATATTCTGTAGTTGAAAAACGCAAATGAGAAAGAATGCATCAGAATTTCTTAAGAGAATTCGTTAAGCAGAAGAAAGAATTAGTGAGCTTGAAGACAGGCCCTTTGAAAATACACAGTCAGAGGAGGCAAGGAAAAAGAATAAAAAACAATAAAGCATGCCTACAGCATCTAGTAAATAAGCCCCAAACAGCAAATCTAAGTGTCATTGGCCTTAAAAAGGAGGTAGAGGAGATAAGTGTAGACCGTTTATTCAAAGGGATATCAGAGAACTTCCCAAACCTAGAGAAAGATATCAATATTCAAGTACAAGAAGGTTATAAACACCAAGAAGATTTAATCCAAAGAAGACTACCAAAGGCATTTAATAATCAAACTCCCAAAGGTTAAAAGTAAGAAAGGATCGTAAAAGCAATAAGAGAAAAGAAACAAATAAGATAAAATGGACCTCCAATACATCTGACAGCAGACTTTTCAGAGGAAATCTTACAGGACAGGAGATAGTGGCATGACATATTTGAAGGGCTGAAGGAAAAAATCCTTATATTCTTGAATAGTATATCTGGCAAAAATGTTCTTCAAACATGAAGGACAAATAAAGATTTTCCAGACAAACAAAAGCTGAGGGATTTCATCGATATCAGAACTACCCTACAAGAAATGCTAAAAAGAGTTCCTTAGTGAGAAAGAAAAGACCATTGGTGAGAAAAAAAGAAATAATCTGAAGGTATAAAACTCACTGATAGTAGTAAGTACACAGAAAAACACAGAATATTGTAACACTGTAATTGTGGCATGCAAACTCTTATCTTCAGTAGAAAGACTAAAAAATGAACCAATTGAAATAATAACTATAACTTTACAAAACATAATACAAAAAGATATAAAAGAAACAACAAAAAGTTAAAAAGCATGGGGATTAAGTTAAAGTGTAGAGTTTTTTATTTTACTTTAAGTTCTGGGATACATATGCAGAATGTGGAGGTTTGTTTCATAGATATACATGTGCCATGATGGTTTGCTGCACCCATCAACCCATCATCTAGGTTTCAAGCCCCACATACATTAGGTATTCATCCTAGTGATCTCCCTCCCCTTGCCCTCCACGCCTCGACAGGCCCCGGTGAATGATGTTCCCCTCCTTGTGTCCATGTATTCTCATTTTTCAACTCCCACTTATGAGTGAGAACATGTGGTGTTTGGTTTTCTGTTCCTGTGTTAGTTTGCTGAGAATGATGGCTTCCAACTTCATCCATGTCCCTGCAAAGGACATGAACTCATAAAATGTAGTTTTTATTAGTTGCATTTTCACATGTTTGTGTGTTTTTTATGCAATTATTGCAAATTTTTATCAGTTTTTATAAATTGGTTTTAAGATAACATTTGGAAGCCTTATGATAAACTCAAATCAAAAAACATACAAGGGAAACCCAAACAATAAAAAGAAATAAATTAAATCATACCATCAGAGAAAATCACCTTTACTTAAAGGAAGACAGAAAGGAAGAAAAAGAAGATCACAAAGCAACCAGAAAATAAATAACAAAATGGCAGGAGTAGGTTCTTACTTATTATTAATAACGTTGGAGGTCAATGGACTAAACCCTCCAGTCAAAAGACATAGACGCCTTAACAGATTTAAAAAACACTCAACAATCTGTTGCCTACAGGACAAACACTTTACCTGTGAAGACACACACAGACTTGAAAAAATAGGAAAACATATTTCATGCCAATAGAAACAAACAGAGAGTAGGAGTAGCTATACTTATATCAGACAAAATAGATTTCATGATGAAAATTATAAGAAGAGATTAAAGAGATAATAATACCCATAACATTATCACTATATAATGATGAAAGGGTCAATTCAGTGACAGGATATATCAACTGTAAATATATGCACACCCAACACTCAAGTACCCAGATATATAATGCAAATGTGATTAGAGCTAAAGAAAGAGATTAACCCCAACACGATCATAGCTGGAGACTTCATCACCTCACTTTCACCTTTGGACAGATCTGTCAAACAGAAAAACAGAGATATCAGATTAAATCTGCACTATACACTAAAAGGACCTAATAGATATTTACAGAACTTTTCACTCAACAGCCAAAGAATACACATTATTCTCTTCAACACACGAATTATTCTTAAAGACAGACCGTATATTAGCTCACAAAACAAGTCTTAAAACATTCAAAAAAATTTCAATAAAATCAAAAGTCTTCTCTGACAATGATGAAATAAAACTGAAAATAAAAAAGAAGACGAATTTTGAAAACGATACAAACAAATGGAAATTAAACAATATTCTGAATGACCAGTGGGTCGGTGAAAAAATTAAGAAGGAAATTGAAAATTTTCTTGAAGCAAATGATAATGGAAACACAACATATCAAAACCTATGGTATACAGTGAAAGCAGTACAAAGAGGGAAGCTCCTATACAAAAAATTTTGAAAAACTTGAAATAAACAGCCTAATGCATCTTAAAGAATTAGAAAGGCAAGAGCAATCCAAACCCAAAACTGTAGAAGAAAAGAAATAATAATAAAGATAAGAGCAAAAATAAAATATAAATGAAGAAAACAATACAAAAAATCAATGAAAGAAAAAGTTGGTTTTCTGAAACGTTAAACAAAATTGACAAAATTATAGCCACACTAAGAAGGAAAGAGAGAAGACAAAGAAATAAAATTGGAGATAAAAACGGAGACATTACAACTGATACTCCAGAAATTCAAAGGACCATTAGTGGCTTCTATGAGCAACTATATTCCAATAAATTGGAAAAACTAGAGGATATTGATAAATACATAGGCACATACAACATACCAAGATTGAATCATGAATAAATTCAAAACCTGAACAAACCAATAACAAGTATCGAGAGAAAAGCCATAATAAAATGTCTCTCAGGAAAGAAAGTCTGGGACTCCATGGATTCACTGCTAAATTCTACCATACATTTAAAGAAGAAATTATACCAATCCTACTGAAACTATTCTGAAAAATAGAGAAGGGAATGCTTTCAAATTAATTCTATGAGGCCAGTGTTGTGGTTTTGTGTGTGTGTGTGGTTTTTTTGTTTGTTTGTCTGTTTTGAGATGGAGTCTTGCTCTGTCACCCATGCTGGAGTGCAATGGTGCGATCTCAGCTCACCACAGCAACTGCCTCCTGGATCAAGAGATTGTATTGCCTCAGCCTCCCCAGTAGCTGGAATTACAGGTGCACACCCCCATGCCCAGCGAATTTTTCTGTTTTTAGTAAAGACAGCATTTCGCCATGTTGGCCAGGCTGGTTTCGAACTCTGACTTCAGCTGATCCCCCACCTTGGCTTCCCAAAGTGCTGGGATTATGGGTGTGAGCCACTGCACCCGGCCAAGGCCAGTATTACTGTGATATCAAAACCAAGAAAAGACACATATTAAAAAGAAAACTACAGGCTAATATTACTGATGAATATTGATGCAAAAAATCCTCAACAAAATACTAGCAAACTGAATTCAACAACACATTAAAATGATTATTTATTATGACTGAGTGAGATTTATCCCAAGAATGCAAGCATGATTCAACATACGCAAATCAATCAATGTGATACATCATGTCAGCCTAATGAAGGACAAAATTCATGGGATCATTTCAGTTGATGTTGAAAGAGCATCAGCTTCCCTTTATGATTTAAAAACCCCTCAGAAAACTGGGTATAGATGGAACGTGCCATAATAAAATAAAAGCCATATATAACAGACTATTATCATACTGAATGGGCAATAACTGAAAGCCTTTCCTGTAAGATCTAGAACAAGACAAGGATGACCACTTTAACCACTGTTATTTAACATAGTACTGAAGTCTCAGCTAGAGCAATCAGACAAGAGAAAGAAATAAAAGGCATCCAAATTGAAATGGAAGAAGTCAAAATATACTCGTTTGCAGATGATATGGTCTTATGTTTGAAGAAACCTAGACTCCACCAAAAAGTATTAGTTCTGGTACACAAACTCAGTAAAGTTGCAGGATAAAAATCAACATATAAAAATCAGTAGCATTCCTATATGCCAACAGCAAACAATCTGAGTAAGAAATCAAGAAAAATTCACATTTACAATAGCTACAGATAAAATTAGATACCTAGCAATAAACTTAACCAAAGAAGTAAAAGTTTTCTATATTGAAAACTATAAAACACTGATGAAAGAAATTGAAGAGAATACAAAATAATAGAAAAAATATTCTATTGTTTATGTAATGGAAAAATCAATGTTGCCACAATGTTCATACTACTCAAAGCAATCCACAGAGTCAGTGCAATCTCTATCAAAATACCAATGGCATTCTTCATAGATATAAAACAAAATAATTCTAAAATTTATATGAATCCACAAAAGGCTTAGAATAGCCAAAGCAATTTTGACCAATCCTGAGCAAAAAGAACAAAACTGAAGGAATTACATTTCCTGACTTCAAATTATACTTCAAATTAACTTCAAATTAAACCATAACAGTATGTTACTGTCATAAAAACAGACACATAGACAAATGGAACAGAATACAGAACTCAGAAACAAATTTGTACATCTACAGTGAACTCATTTTCAATGAAGTTGCCAAGAACATACATTGGGAAAAGAACAGTTTCTTCAATAATAAGTGCTGAGAAAACTGAATATCCATATGCAGAACAGTAAAACTACACCCCTATCTCTCACCATATACAAAAATCAAATCCCAATGCATTGAAGACATAAATCTAAGACCTCAAACTATGAAAGTATACAAGAAAATACTGGGGAAGCTCTTCATGACATTGACCTGGGCAAAGATTTCTTGAATAGTACCCCACAAGCACACACAACCAAGGCAGAAATGAACAAATAGAATCACACCAAGTTGAAAAGATTCTGCACGATGAGGCAAACAATCAACAAATTGAAGAGACGACCTTCAGAGTGGGAGAAAATATTTGCAATCTACCCATCTTACAAGGGATTAATAATGATAACATATAAAAAGCTCAAACAATTCTACAGAAAAAAATTAATAATCTGATTTTAAAATGGGCAAAAGATCTGAATAGGCATTTTTCAAACAAAGACATACAAATGGCAAACAGGTATATGAAAATGTGCTCAACATCATTGATCATCAGAGAAATGCAAATGAATACTACAATGAGATACCACCTCACTCCAGTTAAAAAATGGCTTTCATCTAAAAGACAGGACAATAATAAATGCTGGTGAAGATATGCAGAAGAAAGAACCCTCATATACCATTGGTGGGAATGTAAATCAATATATCCCTTACAGAGAAACACTTCGGAGGTTCCCAGAGCTATAATATAATCTAGGAATCCCAGTGCTATGTATATACCCAAAAGAAAGAAAGTTTGTTTATCAAAGGGATATCTACACTCCCATTTTTATTGGACCATTATTTACAAAACCCAAGATTTGGAAGCAACGTAAGTGTTCATAAATTTTAAAATGTGGTACATATAAACAGTTCAGCCATGAAAAAGGAGATTCTGTCATTTGCAACAACGTGGATAGACCTGGAGGACATTATGTTAAATAAAATAAGTCAGGCACAGAAAAAGAAACTTCACATGTTCTCACTTATTTGTTGGAGCTAAAAATTGAAACAATTGAACTCATGGAGACAGAGAGAAAATGGATGGCTACTAGTGGCTGGGAAGGGTGTTTGGGGTGTGCGGCTGAAGTGGGGACGATTAATGGATACAAAAAGTAGTTAGAAAGAATAAATAAGATCTAGTATTTTATAGCAAAACAGAGTGACTATGGTCAACAATAATTTAATTGTACATTTTAAAATAACTGAAAGAGTATAATTGGATATTTGTAACACAAAGGATAAATTATTGAGGTAATAACCTATTTCTGCTGATGTTATTATTACATATTGCATGCCTGTATCAAAATATTTCATGTGTCTCATAAATATATACACTTACTATGTACCTACAAAAATTAAAAATAGAAACATTTAAAAATAAAATGAAATGGACATGGTGAGGTAGGAGGCCTTAGATCTACATTGCAAATATTCAGTTCTCAAATTAATGCAGGATGGGTATTGATAAAAGTAGGAAAAAGCCCATAAAGAATATAAATCACCTCCTGGGCCATAAAACAAACTTCAATAATTTTAAAAGAATTGAAATTTTACAGAGTACATTGTCTAGTCAGAATGGAATAAAACTAGAAAACAACAGATAGACAAAAAGAAAATCCCTGAGCACTTGGAAAATAGACAACACACTTACAAATAACCAATGGATCAAATAAAAAATCTAAAAGGAAACATAAGTACAACTGAATGAAAATATAGATGCAGCATATCAAAATATATCAGATTCAGCTAAAGTCGTTCTGAGAAGACAATTTACAGCACTAAATCCTTATATCAGTAAATAAGAAAGTTCTCAAATCTATAATCTCAGTGTCTAACTCCAGAAACTGGAAAATCAAGAGCACAATAAACACAAAGAAAGCAGAAGAAAGCAAATAAAGAGCAGAAATTAATAAAATTGAAAACAGACTTAGCTGTAAAAAGATGTGAAATACTGTCATTTGCAGCAACAGGGATAGAATTGAAGGTCATTATGTTATGTGAAATAAGCCAGGTGCAAAAAGACAAATGTCACATGTTTTTTTCTTATACATGGGAGCTAAAAGATGTGTATCTCATGAGGAGAGAGAGTAGAATGGTCATTACCAGAGGCTAGGAAGGGACGGATGGAAGAACAGATGAAGAGAAGTTGTTTAATGGGTACAAAAATACAGTTACATAAAAGGAATATGTTCTGGTATTCAATTATATGGTAGGGAAACTATAGTTAACAAGAATTTATCATATATTTCAAAATAGCTAGAAGAGAAGAATTGTAATGTTTCCAACAGAAAAAAAAAAGATAAATGTTTGAGGTGATGAGTATTGCAATTATCCAGATTTGATCATTACACATTGCCTACAGGTTTCAAAATATCACATGTACTCCCAAAATACATACATCTACTATACGTCAATAAAAAGAAAATATAAAGAAAATCCATTTTAAAAGGCTACTCCTTCAAAAAGATGGTTTATATTGATAAATCTATTGTAAGACTGACAAAAATTAAAAGAGAAAAGATAAATTACCTTAGACATAATACAAAGGATATTACTATAGATACTAGAACCATTATAAAGATAATAGAGGTAATACTATGATTAATTTTACACACAAAACTTGATAATTTAAAACAAATGAAATAATTCCTCAAAAACCACAAACTGTAAAACTCAATAAAGATGAAACAGACAACTTGAATAGTTCAAAGAGCTAAAGGTAACAATTTCTCATGAAAACCATGTGTCACTAAATAGAGAATATTAATAAAGAGATAGAAAGTATAAAAAAGGAACCAAAAGGAAATTCTGGAATTTAAAAGTAGAGTAATTAAAATGAAAAGTACACTAGATGGCCTCAACAGTGGATTTGAGCCCCAGAACATGAATGAACCTTGAAACCCTTATGCTAAGTGAAAGAAACAAGACATAAAAAGAAACAGCTTATAAGAGTCTATTTATATTATACATTCAGAAAAAAGCAATTTCATAGAGGCAGAAAGCAGACTGGTGGTTGACAGGGGGTAGGGACAAAGAAGAATGAAGAATGACTATGATATGATTTGGGTGTTTTGTCTCCTCCAAATCTCACGTTGAAATGTGACCTCTAATGTTGGAGGATCATGGCGAATCAATGTTTGAAACATGGGGGTGGATCCCCCATGAATGGCTTACTGCCATCTCCTTGGTAAGGAGTGAGTTCTCGCTGTTAGTTCCCACGAGATCTGGCTGTTTAAGAGTGTCTGACACCTCACCCTTCTCTTTCTTGCCCCCTCTCTCTTGTTCCTTCTCTTGCTATATGATGCTCTGGCTCTCCCTTCACCTTCTGCCATGATTGTAAGCTTCCTGAGTCCCTCATCAGAAGCTAAGGAGATGTTGGTGCCATACTTGAACAGCCTGCAGAACTGTGAGTCAAAATAAACCTCATTTCTTCATAAATCATCCAGCCTCAGATATTGCCCTATAGCAATGCAAATAAACTAATACAGAATACTAATGGGTACTGGATTTCTTTTAGTGGTGATAAAAATTTCTGAAATTAGATAGTGGTAATAGAAGCACAACCTTGTAAATATGCTAAACAGTCTACTGAATTGTATACATTAAAATGGTGAATTCTATAGTATGTGAATAATATCTCAATAAAAGAGAAATACCACTATTGAAATAGCTGGCATAAAATTAGTGATAACACATATTGATGAAGATGTGGAGAACTGGATCCCTCATACATTACTAGTTGGAATGTAAAATGTCCCAGTAACTCTTGAAAATTATTTGGCAATTTCTTATAAAACCAAATACATGACAACTGTATGACCCAACAATTGCACTACGGGGCATTTATTTTGAAGACAAGAAAACATTTTTCCCCACAAAAACCTGTACACAAATGTTTAGAGCAACTCTATTCCTAACAGCCCCAAACTGGAAACAACACAGATTGCTTCAACGAGTGAATGCTTTTTTAAAAAAAGCTATGGTACACATACCACGGAATACTAACCACCAATAAAAAGAATAAACTATTGATATAACCAACTTGATTGAATCTCAAGGCTATTATGCTAAGTGAAAAAATCAACTTCCTAGTGTTACATACTGATATGGTTTAGCTCTGTGTCCCCATCCAAATCTCACCTTGAGTTGTAATAATCCCCATGTGTCAAGGCCGGGACCAGGTGGAGATAATTAAATGATGGAGGTGGTTTCCCCCATGCTGTTCTCATGATAGTGAGTTATCACGAGAGCTGATGGTTTTATAAGGGGCTTCCCCCTTTGCTCAGCACTCATTCTATCTCCTGCTTCCCTGGGAAGAGGTGCCTTCCACCATGACTGTAAGTTTCCTGAGCCCTCCCCAAAACTGTGTGTCAGTTACACCTCTTTTTTTATAAATTACCAAGTCTTGGGTATATCCTTATAGCAGCATGAGAATGGACTAATACACATACCGTATAATTCCATTTATATAACACATTTGACATGTCAAATTTATAGAGATGGTGAAGAGATTTGTTGCTGCCAAGTGTTAGGGACAGGGGCAGGAAGCAAAAGGAATGGAGGCAATTGTGGTTATAAAAGGTCAACACTTGGGGAGTCTTTGTGGTAATGGAACTGTTCTATATCTTGACTATGGTGGTGAATTCAAAAGCCTACATATGATAAAATTGTGATAAATATATACACATTCACAAATGAGTACTATACAAATATAATTAGAGAAATCTGAATTAGATTAGTGGATTATATTAACACCAGTTTGCTGGTTGTGATATTGTACCATATCTTTGGAAGATGTTATCATTAGGGAAATCAGGATAAATAATACATGTGCTCATAAAACTGTGTATGAATCTACAATTGTCTCAAAATTTCAAAATTGTAGAAAAATTATGCATAACTTAAGATATTCCTAAGCAAGTCAGGAAATTTATAATTCACAGAGAAAAAAATGATACATTCAACTCCATAAAATTAATAATTTTAAATGGCAAAATATTCAACCCAATTTTTAAAATATGCAAAGGATATCAATTGTCCATTCACAGATTAACAAATTCAAAACACCCAGGAAGCATATGAAAAAATGCTCATTCTCACTAATAGAGGAATATGAATTAAAACTAAACTCAGATGTTCTTTATAACCCTTATTATTGGCAAAAAGTTTCAAGTGTGATAATATTTAGCTCTGAAGGTAAGGTGGGACTTGGTGAAAATGAGTGTTGTTACATCTCTGTGTATGTATATGTAAATAATCTGGTAATGTTAAATATTAAAACTATAAATACTCTTCTACATAGCAACCCTATGACTTGGAATTTATCAAAAAAATGAAGAATGTTTATTGTAACATTATGAGTAGTGGCAAAAACAAAAAAGGTAGAAACAAAGTGAATGTTAATAAATGGGGAAATGATTGAATTAAATAGAGGAATAGCCATACCGTGGAGTATTTTTTGTGGCTATATGTTGACTTTGAGAAATTGCTAAGAGAGCAAAGCAAGTCATGGACACAGCTCAGGTTATAATAATAGCTTATAAGAATTTTGTGGCTATTAAAAAGAGTGAACACTCTTATCAGTTGACTTTGAGGAAATTCTAAGAGAGTAAAGGAAGTCATGGACACAGCTCAGGTTATATTAATGGTAACCTGGAACTTCCTGAAGACAGAAAGCAGTAGCAGAACATTTGTAATTTCTTGGCTCATAGACCAAATGAAAAGCTTTAAGTACAGAATAACTCTGGCTTGCACGAGTTGGTGTAGCAACACATACTCATATTCCTACTTTCCTAGAAATTGGTTCTCACCCACAGATAATTATAAGGCATAATTTAGCATGTTTATAAGACATGCCACTGTGCTGGTGTTGGACTTCCTGTGGCAGATTTGGGGAAATCCATTTACTAGCTGGGTATCCCTGGGCTAAATATTTAACCTCTCTCTCATGTATAACATAGGGACAATAGCAGTACCTATCTCATAGTGTGCTTCTGAAGATTAAATGAGTCAATATGTGCAACATGCTTAGAATTGTGCCTGAGACGAAGTAAGCGCTAAATAAATATTGATGTCTTTTTTATTACCATTTCCACCCAGATGATTAAAATTGGCTTTTTACTCAATCTCCTTCCTTTTGGAAGGAAGCCTCTCCTTCCTTCAGTCTCTGGTCATATCTGGTAGGGTCTATGTAATGAGGATAATATTGTTAAGGGGAAAGAGAGCAGCAGTTACAGATTCCAGGGGAGACCCTGGACCCCTAGTCCAAAGGCCTGCTTGGTTATTCTTCTTTGTCTGATTGTCTATTTAATGGATATCCCTTCCCTTCTATTTCCTATGAGACTTCTAATGTGTACTGTGTAATAGGAGACAGAAAGTGTCCTGACAGTGAAGGAACAAGAGGTCTAGTTCCAATTTAACAAACATATGGACTGACAAAGAGAAAGATAGCACAAATTACCTGTAACATAATTTCTAAAGCAGAGAGGGAATTGGGGGCTTAGGAAAGTCTAGCAGAAGTGAAGTCTACAGCTTTAAAAATTTTCCCCATGTTGCTGATCTCCTAAGCAACCGTAACCTCCACACTCTGGGATGTATTATAAGATTGGTATAGTGGTTTCAAGGATGGAATTGGGAAAAATTCTTGTGATACAAGTCTGACTCTTCCTGGGTGGTCTAGGTAGGCAAGTTTGCTCTTTGAATGTGTACAGAGACTAACATTTTCTCTCCCTCCTTATTCATCTTAGTCTTGCCCCTTGCCAACATCCTGATATAGTGACTTAAAGTATAACAGATAAAACACAAGTTTCCTAGCCTTTGAAAACTAAAAAAATTGTTTTCTACAGATATGTGAAGTGCTTTAGAACTGAAGGCTCCATTAATCATTCTAGACAGTGTTGACTATTGCCTTTGTTAAAATTTTAATGATTTAATAAAAAGCGTTATTCTATTGCTGTTTAATTTGTCCTTTTAAAAAATTACTTCTGAGATTAGGCATTTTCTTCCACTGTTTATTGTCTATTTGGCTGTCTTTTTAATTGAAATGCCTACATTAATCTATTTTTCTATTAGGTTTTTTAAGGTCTAATAAAATTTATTACCTCCTCCACATTAAACTAACATATCATTATTGTTGAGAATTTGAAAAATTCACCAATGCAGAAGCTAGAGTGAAAAATAACTCATGATCACTCACTATTATTATTTTGGTGGATTTCTGTGGTGTTTTCCAATATTATTTTCTCTATTGGCATGTAATCCAGATAATTACACATACATGTACCCACATACATAATGAAATGGTGGTCATATTTTATAGATTTATATGTGATGTTTTGAATTAATGAACATTTTTTCATCTCTTAAAAAATTCTTCCAGAACACACCTCAACATAATAAAAGCCATGCATATATGGCAAACCAACAGCAAACATAATACTGACTGGCAAAAATTTAAAAGAATTCCCCCTCAGAACTAGAACATGACAAGGATGCCCACTTTCATCACTTCTACTTAACATAGTACTGGAAGTCCTAGCCAGAGCAATCAGAAAAGAGGAAGAAATAAAGGGCATCCAAATAGGAAGGGAGGAAGTCAAACTATCTCTGATTGCTGATAATATGACTGTATACCTAGAAAACCCTACAGACTCCTCCAAAAGACTTTTATATTTGATAAATGAATTTGATAATATCTCAGATTAAGAAATCAACATACACAAATCTGTAGCACTGCTATGCACCCACAAGAACCAAGCTGAGAATCAAATGAAGAACTAAATCCCTTTCATAATAGCTGCAAAAAATGTACCTAGGAATATACTTAACCAAGGAGGTGAAAGATCTCTACAGGGACAACTATTACATGAAACACTAATGAAAGAAATCATAGATGACACAAACAAATGGAAATATATCCAACGCTCATGGCTCATGAATTAAGAATCAATATTGTAAAAATGACCGTACTGTCCAAAACAACCTACAGATTAAACGCAATATCTATCAACATACCAACATTATTATTCACAGAATTAGAAAAGATCAATCCTAAAATTTATGTGGAATCAGAAAAAAGCACAAATAGCCAAAGCAAACCTAAGCAAAAAGATTAAATCTGGAGGCATCACATTACCTGATTTTACAAAGCATACAAAAACATAAATTGAGGAAACAACACCCTATTAAATAAATGGTGCTGTGAAAACTGGATAACCACATGTAGAAGAATGAAACTAAATCCCCATATCTCACCATATACAAAAATCAACTAAAGATATATAAAACATGTAAATCTAAGACCTGAAACCATTAAAATTATAGAAGAAAACCTAGGAAAAACTCTTTTGAATATTTGCTTAGGCAAATAATTTATGATTAAGACCTCAAAAGCAAGAGGGTCCAGGATGGCTGATTGGAAACAGCTGTGGTACATAGTCCTCAGGGAAAGGAATAAAAGGAGTGAGTGAATTTAGCACCTTCAACTGATATATCCAAGTTCTTGCATTGGGACTGACTAGGCAAACAGCTCGACCCATGGAGAGCAAAGAGAAGCAGGGTGGGGTGATTGTCCACCCAGGAGCATCATAGAGCCAAGGGAACCCTCAACCCCAGCCAAGGGAAGTAGTGAGTAACTGAGTGCTCCCACCCGAGAAACCACACTTCTCCCATGGCTCTTTGCAACCCACAGATCAGGAGATCCCCTTGTGAGCCCACACAACCAGTGCCTTGGGTCCAATAAATGGAGCTGTGCAGAGTCTTGCCAAAATGGCCACGCGGGCAAACAGAGAGACCCCAAAGTTTTGCATACACCAGCCCCAGGGTCCATGGCAATGTGGGAGATCTATCCATGCATGTTCATGGGAAGGGGTCTAGATCTAGGGAGCCAAGTGACATTGTTCTGCGGTCACCTCACGAGTTGAGACTCACTGGCTTGGAATTCCATCCAGCCAGTGGCAGCAGGCTGGAGTCTGCCTGAGTTGGGACCAAGTTCCTGGGGGGAAAGGCAGTCACCATCTCTGCAGTTCAGTAGACTCAGTCGTTTTAGCCCACCTGCTTTGAAGAATACAGGCACTCTGGACAAAGAGATGTCCCCCCAGCACAGCACAGCTGCCTTGCCAGATTGTGGCTAGACTGCTTTTTTAAACGGAACCCTGATCCATCCCTCCCCAGTGGGCGAGACCTCCCTGCAGGAGCTTCAGCCACTCCAGCAAGGGTTCTAGAGACAGAACTCTGAGCTCTAGTGAAGAGGAGCAGCCACAACCTCTGTGGTTCAGTAGACTCAGCCATTTCAGTCTGCCAGCTTTGGAAAATACACACGGTCTGGATGAGGAACGGTCCCACCCAATGCAATGCACCTGCTCTACCAAAGGGCAGCCAGACTGCTTCTTTGGAGGGGTGCCTGATCCTGTTTCTCCTGGCTGGGTAAGACCTACCAGCAGGGGTCTCCAGGACATTCTACAGGAGAGTTCAGGCCAGCAACAGGCCAGTTATCTTCTAGGTTTGAGCTGCCAGAAGAAGAAGCAGGTTGCTATCTTTGCTGTTATCTTTGCCTTCACTGGTGATAGCAAGCTGTTATGTTTGCATTCACTGGTGATACCTCCAGGTATGCGAAACACTGAGGCAAGTAGGGTCTGAAGCAGACCTCAAGCAAACCACAGCAGCCTTATGGAAGAGGGGCCTGACTGCTAAAAGAAAACCAAACAAATAGAAAACAACAACTGCAACAACATCAACAAAAAAGACCTCACAAAAACCTCATTCAAAGGTCAGCAACCTCAAGGATCAAAGGTAGAGAAGCCTACAAATATGAGAATCAATGCAAAAAAAGCTGAAAATGCAAAAAGCCAGAGGGCCTCTTCTCCTCCAAATGACTGCAACACCTCTCTAGCAAGGGCACGGAACTGGGCTGAGGCTGAGATAGCTGAATTGAAAGAAGTAAGCTTCAGAAAGTGGGTAATAATAAATTTTGCTGAGCTAAAGGAGCATGTTGTAATCCAGTGAAAAGAAGCCAAGAATCATAATAAAACAATGCCAGAATGGATAGTCAGAATAGCCAGTATAGAGAGGAACATAACTGACCTGGTGGAGCTGAAAAACACATCATGAGAACTTCACAATGCAATCACAAGTATTATTAGCAGAATAGACCAAGTGGAGACAAGAATCTTAGAACCTGAAGACTATCTTTCTGAAATAAGGCAGGCAAACAAAGAATACAGAAAAAAGAATAAAAAGGAATGAAAAAAACCTCTGAGGATTATGGGATTATGTAAACAGACTGAACCTACAACTGATTGGAGTACCTAAAACAGATGAGGAGAATGGAACTAAGTTGAAAAACATACTTCAGGATTTCATCCTGGAGAACTTCCCCAACCTAGCAAGACAGGCTAACATTCAAATTCAGGAAATGCAGAGAACACCACTAAGATACTCCATGAGAAAATCAACTGCAAGACACGTAATAATCAGATTCTCCAACTTTGAAATGAAAGTAAAAATGTTAAGAGAAGCCAGAGAGAAAAGCCAGGTCACCTAAAAAGGGAAGCCCATCAGACTAACAGTGGATCTCTCAGTGGAAACCCTACAAGCCAGAAGAGATTGGGGGCCAATATTTAACATTCTTAAAGAAAAGAGTTTTCAACCCAGAATTTGACATCCTGCCAAACTAAGCCTCATAAGTGAAGGAGAAATGAGATTATTTTCAGACAAGCAAATGCTGAGGGAATTTATCACCACCAGGCCTGCTTTGCAAGTGTTCCTGAATGAAGCACTAAATATTGAAAGAAAAAACCATTACCAGCCACAACATAAACATGCTGAAGTACACAGACCAGTGATACTATGAAGCAACCACATAAACAAGTCTGCAAAATAATCGGCTAACATCATGATGACAGGATTACATTCACACATAACAATACTAACCTTAAATGTGAAAGGGTTAAATGCCCTAATAAAAAGACAAAGGAGGGCAAGCTGAATAAAGACACACATAGGCTCAAAATAAAGGGATGGAGAAAAATTTACCAAGCAAATGGAAAACGGAAAAAAGCAGGGGCCACAATCCTAGTTTCTGACAAAATTCTTCAAACCAACAAAGGTCAAAAACGACAAAGAATGGTAATGCCTAGGTTTTCTTCTAGGGTTTCTATGGTTTTAGGTCTAACGCTTAAGTCTTTAATCCATCTTGAATTGATTTTTGTATAAGATGTAAGGAAGGGATCCAGTTTCAGCTTTCTCCATATGGCTAGCCAGTTTTCCCAGCACCATTTATTAAATAGGGAATCATTTCCCCATTTCTTGTTTTTCTCAGGTTTGTCAAAGATCAGATAGTTGTAGATATGTGGCATTATTTCTGACGGCTCTGTTCTGTTCCATTGATCTATATCTCTGTTTTGGTACCAGTACCATGCTGTTTTGGTTACTGTAGCCTTGTAGTATAGTTTGAAGTCAGGTAGTGTGATGCCTCCAGCTTTGTTCTTTTGGCTTAGGATTGACTTGGCGATGCGGGCTCTTTTTTGGTTCCATATGAACTTTAAAGTAGTTTTTTCCAATTCTGTGAAGAAAGTCATTGGTAGCTTGATGGGGATGGCATTGAATCTGTAAATTACCTTGGGCAGTATGGCCATTTTCATGATATTGATTCTTCCTACCCATGAGCATGGAATGTTCTTCCATTTGTTTGTATCCTCTTTTATTTCCTTGAGCAATGGTTTGTAGTTCTCCTTGAAGAGGTCCTTCACATCCCTTGTAAGTTGGATTCCTAGGTATTTTATTCTCTTTGAAGCAATTGTGAATGGGATTTCACTCATGTTTTGGCTCTCTGTTTGTCTGTTATTGGTGTATAAGAATGCTTGTGATAGGCATGGGCAAGGACTTCATGTCTAAAACACCAAAAGCAATGGCAACAAAAGCCAAAATTGACAAATAGGATCTAATTCAACTAAAGAGCTTCTGCACAGCAAGAGAAACTACCATCAGAGTGAACAGGCAACCTGCAAAATGGGAGACAATTTTCGCAACCTACTCATCTGACAAAGGGCTAATATCCAGAATCTACAATGAACTCCAACACATTTACAAGAAAAAAACAAACAACCCCATCAAAAAGTGGGTGAAGGACATGAACAGACACTTCTCAAAAGAAGACATTTATGCAGCCAAAAAACACATAAAAAAATGCTCACCATCACTGGCCATCAGAGAAATGCAAATCAAAACCACAATGAGATACCATCTCACACCAGTTAGAATGGCAATCATTAAAAAGTCAGGAAATAACAGGTGCTGAAGAGGATGTGGAGAAATAGGAACACTTTTACACTGTTGGTGGGACTGTAAACTAGTTCAACCATTGTGGAAGTCAGTGTGGCAATTCCTCAGGGATCTAGAACTAGAAATTCCATTCGACCCAGCCATCCCATTACTGGGTATATACCCAAAGGACTATAAATCATGCTGCTATAAAGACACATGCACACATATGTTTATTGTGGCATTATTCACAATAGCAAAGACTTGGAACCAACCCAAATGTCCAACAATGATAGACTGGATTAAGAAAATGTGGCACATATACACCATGGAATACTATGCAGCCATAAAAAATGATGAGTTCATGTCCTTTGTAGGGACATGGATGAAATTGGAAATCATCATTCTCAGTAAACTGTTGCAAGAACAAAAAACCAAACACCGCATATTCTCACTCATAGGTGGCAATTGAACAATGAGAGCACATGGACACAGGAAGGGGAACATCACACTTCGGGGACTGTTGCGGGGTGGGGGGAGGGGGAAGGGATAGCATTGGGAGATATACCTAATGCTAGATGACGAGTTAGTGGGTGCAGCACACCAGCATGGCACATGTATACATATGTAACTAACCTGCACATTGCGCACATGTACCATAAAACCTAAAGTATAATAATAATAATAAAAAAATAAAAAAAAGACAAAGAAGGGCATTTTATAATGGTAACAAGTTCAATTAAACAAGAAGAGCTAATGATCCTAAATATATACATACCCAATACAGGAGCATTCAGATTAATAAACCAAGTTCTTAGAGACCTACAAACAGACTTAGATTTCCACAAAATAATAGTGGGAGATGTCAACATTCCACTGTGAATATGAGACAGATCATCATGACAGAAAATTAACAAAAATATTCAGGACCTGAACACAGCTCTGGATCAAGTGGACCTGATAAATATCTACAGAACTCTCCACCCCAAAACAACAGAATACATATTATTCTCATCACCACATGGCACTAATTCTAAAATCGACCACATAATTGGAAGTAAAACAATCCTTAGCAAATGCAAAGTAATGGAAATCATAACAAACAGTTTCTCAGACCACAGCACAATCAAATTAGAACTCAAGATTAAGAAACTCACTCAAAACCACAAATCTACATGGAAATTAAGCAACCTGCTTCTGATTGACTCCTGGGTAAATAATAAAAATCAAAAAGTTCTTTGAAACCAGTGAGAACAAAGAGACAACGTACCAGAATCTCTGGAATTCAGCTAATGCAGTGTTAAGAGGAAAATTTATAGCACTAAATGCCTACATCAAAAAGCAGAAAGATCTCAAGTTAACAGCCTGACATAACAACTAAAAGAAATAGAGTACCTAGAGCAAACACACCCCAAAGCTAGCAAAAGACAAGAAATAACCAAGATCAGAGTGGAACTGAAGAAGATAGAGACATAAAAACCCCTTCAAAAAATCAACAAATACAGAAGTTTTTTAAAAAATTAATAAAATAGATAGACCACTAGCTAGACTAATAAAGAAGAAAAGAGAAAAATCAAACAAAAACCATCAGAAATGATAAGGGGTTTATCACCACTGAGCCTGCAGAAATACAAACAACCACCTGAAAATACTATAAAAACCTCTATGCACATAAAGTAGAAAATCTAGAAAAAAAATGGTTAAATTCCTGGACTCATACACCCTCCCAAGACTAAATCAGAGATAAATTGAATCCCTGAATAGACAAATAACTAGTTCTGAAATTGAGGCAGTAATAAATAGCCTACCAACCAAAAAAAGCCCAGGACCAACAGATTCATAGGTGAATTGTACCAGAGGTACAAAGAAGAGCTGGTACTGAGAGACAGGACTAGCTGGATTTCCTAGGCCAACTAAGAATTCCTACACCTTGCTGGAAAAGGTGACCACACCTACCCTTAAGCACGGGGCCTTTAACTCAGCTCACACCCAACCGATCAGGTAGTAAAGAGGGCTCACTAAAATACAAATTAGGCTAATGCAGGAGGTAAAGAAATAGTCAAGTCATATATTGCCTGAGAGCACAGGGGGAGGGACAATGATTGGGATATAAACCCAGGCATTCGACCAGGGAGGAGCAACCCCCTTTGGGTTCCCTCCCATTTTATGGGAGCTCTCTTCACTCTATTTAAATCTTGCAACTGCACACTCTTCTGGTCCGTGTTTTTTTATGGGTTGAGCTGAGCTTTCACTCACCATCCACCACTGCTGTTTGCCGCCATCACAGACCCACTGGTGACTTCCACCCCTCCAGATCCAGCAGAGTGTCCACTGCAATTATGATCCAGCCAGGCGGTGCCCATTGCTGCTCCCAATTGGGCTAGAGGCTCACCATTGTTCCTGTGCAGGCTAAGTGCCTGGGGTTCATCCTAATCAAGCTGAATAGAGCTGTAACATTCACCGCATGGCCCAAGATTCCATTCCTTGGAATCCATGAGGCCAAGAACCCCGGGTTAGAGAATAAGAGGCTTGCCGCCATCTTGGAAACAGCCCACCACCATCTTGGGAGCTCTAAGAACAGGGACCCCCGGTAACAGTACCATTTCTACAGAAACTGTTCCAAAAATTTGAAAAGGAACAACTCCCTAACTCGTTCTATGAGGTCAGCATCAGCCTGATATGAAAACTTGGCATAGATACAACAAAAAAAGGAACTTCAGGCCAATATCCTTGATGCATATCAATGCAAAAATCTTCAATAAAATATTGGGAAACTGAATCTAGTAGCACATCAAGGAGCTTATTCACGACCATCAATTTGGCTTCATCCTGGGATGCAAGACTGGTTCAACATACACAAATCAATAAGCACAATTCATCACATAAGCAGAACTAGAGACAAAACCACCTGATTATCTCAATAGATGAAGAAAAAGCTTCCAATAAAATTCAACCTCCTTTTATGTTAAAAACTCTCAACAAACTAGGTATTGATGGAAATATATCTCAAAATCATAAGAGCTATTTATGACAAATCCACAGCCAATATCATACTGAATGGGCAAAATCTGGAAGCATTCTCCTTGAATACCAGCACAAGAGAAGGATGTCCTCTCTCACCACTCCTACTCAACATAGTATTGGAAGTTCTGGCCAAAGCAATCAGGGAAGAGAAAAGAATAAGGGGTATTCAAATAAGAAGAGAGGAAGTCAAATTGCCTTTGTTTACAGATGACATGATCCTATATCTAGAAAAACCCATCATCTCATCCTGAAAGATTCTTAAGCTGATAAGCATCTTCAGGATACAAAGTCAATGTGCAAAATTCACTAGCATTCCTATACATCAACAATAGGCAAGCAGACAACCAAATCCTAAATGAACTATCATTCACAATTGCTACAAAAATAATAAAATACCGGCTGGGGTTGGGGGCTCACTCCTTTAATCCCAGCACTTTGGGAGGCCGAGGTGGGTGGATCGTGAGGTCTGGAGTTCAAGATCAGCCAGGCCAAGATGGTGAAACCCATCTCTACTAAAAACACACACAAAAAATTACCGGGCATGGTGGCGTGCACCTGTAATGTCAGCTGCTAGGGGGGCTGAGGCAGAGAATTGCTTGAACCTGGGAGGCGGAGGTTGCAGTGAGCCGAGATCGCGGCACTGCACTCGAGCCTGGACAACAGACCGAGGCTCTGTCAAAAAGAAAAAAAAAAAAAGAATAAAATACCAAGGAATACCAAGGAATATATTTGACAACTGAAGTGAAGGACCTCTTCAAGAACCACAAACCACTGCTCAAATAAGTCAGAGAGGACACAAACAAATAGAAAATATTCCATGCTCATGAGTAGGAAGAATCAATATCGTGAAAATGGCCATACTGCCCAAAGTAATTTATAGATTCAATGCCATTTCCATTGAGCTACCACTGACATTCTTGACAGAATTAGAAAAAACTTTTTTAAAATTTATATGGAACCCAAAAAGAGCCTGAATAGCTAGAAACAATTCTAAGCAAAAAGAACAAAGCTGGAGGCATCACACTACCTGACTTCAAACTATTCTATAAGGCTACAGTAACTAAAACAGCATGGTACTGGTACAAGAACAGACAGACAGACCAATGGAACAGAATGGAGAACTCAGAAATAAGACTGCACACCTACAACCATCTGTTCTTTGACAAACCTGACAAGAGCAATGGAGGAAATATTGCCTATTTAATAAATGGTGCTGGGAGAACTGGCTAGCCATATGCAGAAAATTTAAACTGGACCCCTTCCTTACATCATATACATAAATTAACTCAGGATAGATTAAAGACTTAGATGTAAAACACAAAACTATAAAAAACCTAGAAGAAAATCTAGGCAATACCATTCAGGACATAGGCACAAGAAAAGATTTCATAATAAAAATGCCAAAAGCAACTGTAACAAAAGCAAATTTGGCAAATGAGATCTAATTAAACTAAAGAACTGCTGCACAGCAAAAGAAACTGTCATCAGAAAGAACAGACAGCCTACAGAATGGAAGAAAATTTGTGCAATCTATGCACCTGACCAAGGTCTAATATCCAGAGTCTACAAGGAACTTAAACAAATTTACAAAGAAAAAAATTAAAAAGTGGGCAAAGGACATGAACAGACACTTCTCAAAACATACATGTGGCCAAGAATCGTGGAAAAAAATCTCAACATCACTGATCATTAGAGAAATGCAAGTCAAAAACGAGATACCATCTCATGCCAGTCAGAATGGTGACTATTAAAAAGTCAAAAGCAACAGATGCTGGCGAGGTTGTGGAGAAAAAGGAACACTTTTACACTGTTGGTGGGAGCATAAATTAGTTCAACCATTGGGGGAGACAGAATGTGGCAATTCCTCGAAGACAGAGAGGCAGAAATACCATTTGACCCAGCAATATCATTACTAGCTATATACCCAAATGAATATAAGTAATTCTATTATAAAGATACATGCGCACGTATGTTTATTGCAGCACTATTCACAAGAGTAATACATGGAATCAACCCCATTGCCCATCAGTGATAGACTGGATAAAGAAAATGTGCTACATATATACACTATGGAATACTATGCATCCATAAAAAGGAAGGAGATGATGTCCTTTGCAGTGACATGGATGGAATTGGAGGTCACTATCCCCAGCAAACTAATCCAGGAACAGAAAACCAAACACTGTATATTTTCACTTATAAGTGGGAGCTGAATGATGAGAACACATGGACACATGGGTTGGGAGGAAATACACATCTGGTCTGTCAGAGGGGGTGTGAAGGGACGGAGAGCATCAGGAAAAATAGCTAATGGATGCTGGGCTTAATACCTAGGTGATGGGATGATCTTTGCAGCAAACCACTGTGGCACACGTTTACCTATGTAACAAACCTGCACATAAGGCACATGTACCCCTAAACTTAAAATAAAAGTTGAAGGAAAAAAGAAAAGAGAAATAAAAAGATCCCAAAAGCAAATGCAACATAAAGAAAAATAAATAAATGGGACCTAAATAAAACTAAAAACTTTTGCACTACAAAAGAAATAATAATCAGAGTAAACAGGCAACCCACGGAATGGCAGAAAATATTTGCAAACTATGCATCCAACAAAGGACTGATATCTAAAATCCACAAGGAACCCACACAAATTAGCAAGAAAAAAAAACTCAAATAATCCCATCAAAAAGTGGGCAAATGACACAAATAGACACTTCTATAAAGAAGATATACAAATCACCAATAAACATATAAAAAATGTTCAACATCAGTAATCATCACGGAAACGCAAATTAAAATCACAATTAGATACCACTTTACCCTAGGTACATTGAATATTATTAAAAAGTCAACAAAACAATAGCTGTTGGTATGGATATGGTGAAAAGTGAACACTTTTACACTGTTGGTGGGAACGGAAATAGAGGTTGTTAGTACAACCTCTATGGAAAATGGTACGGAGATTTCTCAAAGAGCTAAAAGTAGATCTAACATTCGATCCAGCAATCCCACTACTGGGTATCCATCCAAAAGAAAAGAAGTCATTATATCAAAAAGACACTTGCACATGTATGTTTATCACAGCACAAATCAAATTTGAAAACATATGGAACCAACCTAAGTGCCCATTAACTGATGAGTGAATAAAGAAAATGTGGTATATATACACACACACAAACACACACACGATGGAATACTACTCAACCATAAAAAAATGTATTTTCAGCAACATGGATGGAGCTGAAGGCCATTATTCTGAATGAAGTAACTCAGGAATGGAAAGCCAAATACCTTATGTTCTCAATTATAAGTGGATACAAAGCTATGGGTATGCAGAGGCAGACAGTAGTATAATAGACACTGGGGACTCAGAAGCAGAGAGGGTGGGAAGGTGTGGGGAATAAAAAACTACATATTGGGTACAATGTACACTACTCAGATGTTAGGTGCACTGAAATCAGACTTCACCACTATACAATTCATCCTTGTAACCAAAAACCACTTGTGCCCCAAAAGCTATTGAAATAATATATATTTATACATAATAAAATCCAAAAATTCTTCCAGAACAGTATTTCTAAAGGTTGCCAAATAATTCACCTGCCAAAGATGCATATCTTATCATTTATTGACTCACTGTCTCATCACACATTTATCTCTTCGTATTTCATTATCATTAATAAAGTACAATGACTATCATCTTTGTACATAATGATTAGGGAATGTACTTTAGTTGGTAAGATTATACATAAGGATATCAATTTTGTATCATGTATATTGTAAAGTTTTCCAACTTTATCATTGTCTATTTATTTATTTATTTATTTTAATTTTTGAGACGGAGTCTTGCTATGTCACCCAGACTGGAGAGCAGTGGCGCGATCTCGGCTCACTGCAAGCTCCGCCTCCTGGGTTCACGCCATTCTGCTGCCTCAGCCTCCCCATTAGCTGGGACTACAGGTGCACACCGTCACGCCCAGCTAATTTTTTTTCTTTGTGTTTCTCTATTTTATTTTTTATTTTTATTTTTTATTATTATTATACTTTAAGTTTTAGGGTACATGTGCAAAATGTGCAGGTTAGTTACATATGTATACATGTGCCATGCTGGTGTGCTGCACCCATTAAGTCATCATTTAGCATAAGGTTTATCTCCTAAAGCTATCCCTCCCCCCTCCCCCCACCCCACAACAGTCCCCAGAGTGTGATGTTCCCCTTCCTGTGTCCATGTGTTCTCATTGTTCAATTCCCACCTATGAGTGAGAACATGCGGTGTTTGGTTTCTTGTTCTTGCGATAGTTTACTGAGAATGATGATTTCCAGTTTCATCCATGTCCCTACAAAGGACATGAACTCATCATTTTTTATGGCTGCATAGTATTCCATTGTGTATATGTGCCACATTTTCTTAATCCAGTCTATCATTATTGGACATTTGGGTTGGTTCCAAGTCTTTTCTATTGTGAATAGTGCCGCAATAAACATACGTGTGCCTGTGTCTTTATAGCAGCATGATTTATAGTCCTTTGGGTATATACCCAGTAATGGGATGGCTGGGTCAAACGGTATTTCTAGTTCTAGATCCCTGAGGAATCGCCACACTGACTTCCACAATGGTTGAACTAGTTTACAGTCCCACCAACAGTGTAAAAGTGTTCCTATTTCTCCACATCCTCTCCAGCACCTGTTGTTTCCTGACTTTTTAATGATTGCCATTCTAACTGGTGTGAGATGGTATCTCATTGTGGTTTTGATTTGCCATATGTAGAAAGCTGAAACTGGATCCCTCCCTTACAGCTTATACAAAAATTAATTCAAGATGGATTAAAGACTTAAACGTTACACCTAAAACCATAAAAACCCTAGAAGAAAACCTAGGCATTACCATTCAGGACATAGGCATGGGCAAGGACTTCATGTCTAAAATACCAAAAGCAATGGCAATGGCAACAAAAGCCAAAATTGACAAATGGGATCTAATTAAACTAAAGAGCTTCTGCACAGCAAAAGAAACTACCATCAGAGTGAACAGGCAACCTACAAAACGGGAGAAAATTTTCACAACCTACTCATCTGACAAAGGGCTAATATCCAGAATCTACAATGAACTCAAACAAATTTACAAGAAAAAAACAACCCCATCAAAAAGTGGGTGAAGGACATGAACAGACACTTCTCAAAAGAAGACATTTATGCAGCCAAAAAACACATGAAAAAACGCTCACCATCACTGACCATCAGAGAAATGCAAATATTTTTGTATTTTCAGTAGAGACGGGGTTTCACCGTATTAGCCAGGATGGTCTTGATCTCCTGACCTCATGATCTGCCCGCTTCGGCCTCCCAAAGTGCTGGGATTACAGGCGTGAGCCACAGCCCTGGGCCCATTGTCTTTTTAAAATAAAACTTACTGAAAAGGTAACATATTTCATGTATCAAAAACCAAATAGAAGTATAAAGTATCTCTTCCAACTTAATCTCCCATCTTCCCAGTTCCCACCTTCTCTACCCACACAGTTAACTTTTATTCATTTCTTTTGTAAACTTTGTGTGTGTTTACATAAACAGATAGCCCCCACCCACTTTTTCATACAATTTGTAGCATACAATATACACTTTTTTTTCTTTTCTTTTCTTTTCTTTTTTTTTTTTTTTTAAGACGGAGTTTCCGTCTTGTTGCCCAGGCTGGAGTGCAGTGGAGCGATCTCGGCTCACCGCAATCTCTGCCTCCCGGGTTCAAGTGATTCGCCTCCCTCAGCCTCCCGAGTAGCTGGGATTACAGGCATGTGCCACTATGCCTGGCTAATTTTGTATTTCTTTTTTTAGTAGAGACGGGGTTTCACTATGTTAGTTAGGCTGGTCTCGAACTCCCGACCTCAGGTGATCCACCCACCTTGGCCTCCCAAAATACTTGGATTACAGGAGTGACCCACAGCGCTAGGCACAATATACACTTTTTAACTCACTTAAAATATATCTTATTGGTCTTTCCATGTCAGTACATTGAACACTTCCTTGTTCTTTTTTGTAGCTTCATTGTATGGTTGTACCATAATTTATTTAATGTGTCACTCTGATGATAGACACTAAGGTTTTGCTCTTACAAACAATGCTTCAGTAAACAACCTGGCACATATTTTTTTTAAATATATATAAATACCGGCATGTCTGTGGGATAAATTTCCAGAGGTTAATTTGTTTTGTTAGAGCCTTATGCATTCATAATTTGATAGACTCCCTAAATTGCCTTCAACAGGTGTGCCAAATTATACTGTCACCAACAATGTGTAAAAATTTCCCATAGACTTGCTAACAGTATTTTATCAAACTTTTGGGTGAATTTTTTTGTAATTACAATTGGTGAAAAAATAGTCACATATCTTTGATTTTTAGTAATGGGTTTCCAGCTTAAAATGGTCTTTAATAAGCAGTACTTGATGTTGCCTTTCTTGGCTTCTGACTAATATACAAAAGAAGATCCAGAAGAGGAGGAAAGCTTGCAGTAACTCTGAAAAGTAAGACTGAGAATGAACTCATTGCCAGAATATATGAAACATTCCCATAAATTCTAAATTGAGTGATGTAGTACCCAATTATTGAATACTCACTATATGTGGAGGAACTTATATCTATTTGTGTACACACACACACACACACACACACACACACACACACACTTCACTCATTTCTCCCTTGGAATTCTTCATAATGATCCTGTGAGTATGTGAAATTATGAGCCATATTTGACAAGTGAAGAAACTTTGTCTTGGAAAACTGAAGTGACTGACTTGCCTAAGGCCATGTAATAAGAGGCACATCTGAGGTTCAAACACAGGCCTGCCAGACTCCAAACTATAATAGAACTCTTTTCAACATTTCACATGCTTTATACCTCTCACACTTTGATTCCTGGCTCAGCAACCGAAAAGTTATACCAGTCAGAAAATTTGCCATCTCCCTCAAAACTTTATTAGCACTGATATCTGAGGTAGTTCAAAATACCTTTCCTTTTTCTATTCCTTCCCACAGATAGTATCTTCCTTTCTCTATCAATAAAGAAACTAGAACTTGGAAACTCAAAGTGTATGTGCAAGATAGGAGGCTAGATGTAGAACTGACAATAGGGTTGCAGCTGGCAGCCCATTGCATTCTGGCAAGTGGAGAAGATAACCCAATATAATGATGATGGTTAATATAGATTGAGCTTTTACAGTGGTCAGGGACTTCGCTAAGTGTTTTCCAGGCATTAGTTTATTACAACAGATTCTTGGGGTAGGTAATATTATTATTCCCTCATTCTAGACGAGGAAATGGAAGCTTGAATAAGTGAAATTACTTGCTGGGATGTTTGTAAAAAGATCTTCGCTCTGGAAGTCAGGAGGCTTCTGTGATACTGCTGCTAGTTTACTTTATAATTTTGTATAAGTGGCTGTCCCTTTCCTTGCTTCAGTGTCTGAACCTGGAATTTTTTTATGTGGTTTCTGAGACTCTAAGGTCATTGGGGTGGAATTTGGAAGGGTGGTCAAGCATGAATAGGACTAGAAGGGAACACAAATATTTTTTGCTCAAGACAGTAGTCTCAGCTGTACCTCCATATGTCTTTGCCCTGCTTTACCCCTTCCTACTTGTTCTCTTGCTCATGGCACTCATTCTCTTCCCTAGTTGTAGATTTAAGTTAAGTCCAGTAGGAACTTGACACACTTAGAAAATGGATGAAAACCCAAGGGGATGCTACTTTTGGGACCATTTTCTGAGCTTTTTTGGGTTACTTCCCACCTGTCACAGTTTAAGAGATGTGGAGAGCCACTCATGGCTGTCAGAGGCTGTGTCAAGGAAACAATATTCTGGTAATGATTTTTATTTACCATGAGGGTTTGGTTTCCTCTTCTGGTGCCTACTTGGACTTCCTTAATAATTAGTTACCTTGGTTCTTGGGCTTGGCATCAGCCCACAGAGCATGGAGCCAGTCAAGTACCATAAGTCCTTAGAGATTTAAATTTCCTGGTGGCAGCATTTCTGGCACAGGCTTATGTTTTCCTATGGTTACTTAAGCCCTTTATTAATGCACTCTGAGTTTCTCTCATGGTTTGGCTCCTCAAGAAGTCAGGCAGTAGCGTTCAAGATATGGGGAAGGTATCAGGTCAAGACAGAAATATTTGGCAGCTTTAGGGATTTTCTGTTTCCACTCTTAAGGTGTGCCCTGAATAAGAGCTGTAGAAGAGTCATCTGGGGCTGACTTCTTTGAGGCCCCAAAGAGTCTGGCCTGGGCTTCAAGGGATCTGAGTCCTAGAATATGCTCAGCCACGAACTCCCTGGGTCACCTTAGGCAGACAAATTCACTTCCCTGAATCTCTGTTTCCTCAAACTTCTTCCATCTCAAACATCCTATAATTCATGAAAGCTGAATAGTACTGGAAATTCTTCTGCTCAGGATAATGATTTGAGCAGAGAAATGAACAGGCTGGGTAAACTGTGACCTTCCCAGGCTACATAAAATGTTTTTCCAATTAAATGAACATTTCCTAAATCAGTTCCCAATTAGTAGAGCTGGTGTGTGTTAGCCTTGTGATGGGGCTGCCTAAATAGCAATTCAGAATCCAGGAAGAAAGTGGCCAATAGGCCCACTCTGCTTCTTACCTGTCATAGCAAAAAAGGAGTATGGTGCTCACAGCTGAGCATCACATTTTAGAGAGGACACCATGAGGCTGGAGCTATTTCAGGGCCATAGGTAAGGTGATGAGGGAACTCTGAACTATGCCATATGAGGAAGAGCAGAATGGCCTGGGGGTAAGTAACCAAGAGAAGACCTCCAGCAACATCTTGGCCCGTGTTTTTGGCTCCTATGGGGAAGAGGGTGTATTAGTTTGTTTTCTGTTGCCTATCAAAGAATGCCTGAAACTGGATAATTTATAAAGAGAAGGAATTTATCTCCTACAATTATAGAGGCTGAGAAGTCCAAGTTTGGGGGCTGTGTCTGGTGAGGGCCTTCTTGCTGGTGGGGACTCTCTGCAGAGTCCTGAGGTAGCATTAATAAAGGGCATAAGGAACTCCAGAAAAATATCACATGGTGAGAGGGCTGAGTGTGCTTGCTCAGGTCTCTCATTCTCTTCTTATAAAGCTACGAGTTCCACTGCCATGATGATCCATTAATCCATTAATCCATGAATGGATTGATCCATACATAAGGGCAAAACCCTCATAACCCAAACACTTCTTAAAGGCCCTATCTTTCCATAGTGCCACATTGAAGATTAAGGTATAATACATACAATTTTGGGGACACACTCAAACCATAACAGAGGTGTGTTGTGGGGAAAATGGAGTGACTTCAAACCTGACCAAATAGCTATACTGCAGGTTCAGTAAATAGATGCTACCAAGAGACAGATTTCACACCAAAGTTCACGAAAAATTTCAGAGTAAAATCAGTTTTATGTGGAATTAGATGGTTAATGATCTATAAACCAGAAGAAGATAATCTGAATTTCAGCTGGAGGAAATTTTGGACAAAAGCCTGGATCTGTCTAAGGGCATGGTCCTTGCACTGTTTGACCTCTAGGGAGAAATACAACTGAATTTGTACAAATGATGGGTGCACCAGGTAGCAGATGAGAGTGTTGTGACAAAGTGAGCTACTTAACCATGTGTGGGAGTGCTAATGCATCTCTCTCTTAAGTATGTGTGAAAGCCCTAATGAAACTTCAATAAATACTCCTGATATTTCATTGGGAGAATAGACATGGTCTTGAAATATTGCATGGGAGTGAAATAAGAGAGATATTACATTTTCAGGGACCTCTCCAAAATTCCGATAATATAAACTTTTATGTTTAACTTATGGGTTTAATTAATCTCCACATCTCAAATATCATTAATTCTGGAATAGAGCAAGGCATGCCACTTTACAGTTAATACAAAAGTGCCTATCAAATCACATCAAATAGAAAATTCCAAATTATTGTGTCTCAGTGATAATTCAGCATTGTTATGACATACAATAATCCCTCAGGCTACTTAGGTAGTCCTTTTACGAGAAATATATAACACAAGCATGTCCTTGTGGATCTTATTTAGTGTGGCTGCCATTAGTTTTTTGTCCAACACATAAAACCTATGTGTGACCTTTCCAGCCTAGATGAATAGAACACTTACTGACATATTACCAATCTGCTTGACTTCTATGCAAGGCCTTCTTGAGAGACTCTGGAGTTTTTAGTTGAGCTGTTCTACACATGGGCCTGGGTTTTGCCCATGTTCACCTCAGCTTACCTCTAAGCAGAACATAATGATCACAGTTTCCACATAGGGAATACTCTGGGGAAGGAACACATCTTCTAGGACCTGGGACTCAGGATACTGAGACAGACTCTTCACTCAGATGCCTAGAACATAGGAGATGGTAAACTTAACAGGCTGAAATAAGACAGCCTACATTTTTTGGTATGACCTCATTCTTCATCTGTTAAAACTGCTTTAGGCTGCAGTGACCAAATGTATGGTCATTGACCTGCAGGTCTGTATTAGACAGTTCAGGCTGCTATAACAAAGCAAAGTGGGTGGCTTATAAGAAACAGACATTTATTTCTCACAGTTCTGGAGGCTAGAAGTCCAAGATCAGTGTTTTTTTTTATATATATATACTTTAAGTTTTAGGGTACATGTGCAAAATGTGCGGGTTAGTTACATATGTATACATGTGCCATGCTGGTGTGCTGCACCCATTAACTCGCCATTTAGCATTAGGTATATCTCCTAATGTTATCTCTCCCCCCTCCCCCCACCCCACAACAGTCCCCAGAGTGTGATGTTCCCCTTCCTGTGTCCATGTGTTCTCATTGTTCAATTCCCATCTATGAGTGAGAACGTGCGGTGTTTGGTTTTCTGTCATTGCGATAGTTTACTGAGAATGATGATTTCCAATTTCATCCATGTCCCTACAAAGGACATGAACTCATCCTTTTTTATGGCTGCATAGTATTTCATGGTGTATATGTGCCACATTTTCTTAATCCAGTCTATCATTGTTGGACATTTGGCTTGGTTCCAAGTCTTTGCTATTGTGAATAGTGCCGCAATAAACATACGTGTGCATGTGTCTTTATAGCAGCATGATTTATACTCCTTTGGGTATATACCCAGCAATGGGATGGCTGGGTCCAACGGTACTTCTAGTTCTAGATCCCTGAGGAATCGCCACACTGACTTCCAAAATGGTTGAACTAGTTTACAGTCCCACCAACAGTGTAAAAGTGTTCCTATTTTTCCACATCCTCTCCAGCGCCTGTTGTTTCCTGACTTTTTAATGATCGCCATTCTAACTGGTGTGAGATGGTATCTCATTGTGGTTTTGATTTGCATTTCTCTGATGGCCAGTGATGATCAGCATTTTTTCATGTGTCTTTTGGCTGCATAAATGCAAGATCAGTGTTTTGATGAAGATCCTCTTCCAGGTTGCAGAGTGCTGAATTCTCATTGTATACTCACATGGTTGAAAGAGAGACAGCATGCCACCCTCATGACCTAGATTTACCTCCCAAAGACTCCACCTACAAATGCTGCTACCCTGAGAATTAGATTTTAGCATATAAATGTTGATGGAATATAAAAATTCAGTCCAAAACAAAACCTCACCAAAGTATCGCCGCTGAGTCACTTAGACAACCTTTGTCTGAGTTCATCTTTTTTATTCTTTTTGCAAACTGGGTAGGAATTTGGAATGTTGTAGAGAGATGCATATTAGTTCTTGCACAGAGCTAAGGTGTGAGATGGATCACCCAAACTAAAAGAAGAATTTAGAATAAAAGCAAGATGCTCAAGTACTTCAAGTTCATGAGCCACATATTTCAGAAGAAAAATTGCAAGGTCATTCCAACACAAAGTGAAATCTACACCACGTCTGAATCAGGAGACACACAGCTGAATTCCAGAACGAGTTTAATGATGATGGAGGGCAAGGCAAAGATAAGCTGTCCCTAGACTGATTAGGCTGATAAATCAGGCTTGTCTTGAATAACAAAGCTAAAGGACAGAAAATGAGAAAGAAACATACCTGAAGTGATTTAAAGCCAGGATGTGATACAAAACTATTTATATACACGTATTGCTAAACTGAATAGGAGACACTTCCCAGGTAGTAAAAGGAAGGATGTAGAAGAAAGTATTTATAAGTCAAATGAGCTCTTTGTTTTTGATATTGTAGTTGGTGCCCACTAGGACTTGCTTTGGATAGAAATAAATAAGAAGGCAAAAATTGAGAGGGTTCAGTCAAGCTGATCAGGTTAGAGAAAGATGCAAGAAAAGTTTGACAGATTCTCATTAATACAAGACATGTAAGATGAAAATAAACAAAGATAATCATTTTTGTGAAAAGACTCAGTAGATAATCTCACAGCTTCTTTTTCCGGCAGAGAATACGGATGTGCTAAGATGAAAGGCACTTGTCATCACCAATCTAATGGGCTCAACTGGGACAAGTGATTGCATTTTTCTTCTCAGATGGTGGGCTACTTAACAAGAATTTAGCATTAGACAGGTATGCCAGTGTTGCTGCTAGTGGAAAGTGCACCAATATACATGCTACTCCAGGATAAGATTGGCAGATATGCTTTGGTCAAACGTTGGCATGCACAAGGGACGAACAAACAAACGTAGACAGCCGTCATATCCTGCCATCAAGAACGAGATTTAAGAAAAGACCTGTGGCTGTGGTCATGTATGATGTAGCTCAATCACCCCAGAAACAGAAGATGTTATTAAAAGTATAAGCTGATTCCAGTTTGGCTCCGGCAGAGTGAGGGCAGAAGAGAGGACAACGTGTTGGAGGGGAAGCCAGAGAGTTAACCAGAGATTAAATCCTGTTGGATCTTAGCGGACATAGACTGGGCTTTTACTCTGAGTGAGATCAGAAGCCATTGCTGGGCTGGGACCGGAGGAGATACACAGCTCACAAAACACATCAATACAGAGAATTCAAACTTCTGAAAAACATATTGGATGAAGAAATCAAGTCCAAATTAAAATAAGGAATTCTAATCAGATGACGAACTTGAACACAAAGAGCATGCCATTGAGCACTAGTTGGCCACAGATGTGGATTTAAGTTTTCTAGCTGCCAGAATGTAAAGAGGGAAACATGATCCTCTGCAGGACTCAACAGTATCCCTGAGATCGAATCTGACAAACTGCTCAGAAGGGGCACCTATGCTTTTCCCTGAGATGAATGTCTCCCATCGTCAGATGTCAGATTCTGGATCTATTTTGACAAGAGAGCTCAAAGGATTTCTTCACAGATGGAAATGAGGGGTGAGTAGAACAGTGGCGTGAAGGATCACCCTCAAGTCTACAGCATGAACAATTGGAAGGATAAGAGTGTCCTTAACTGTGAGGGGTGGGGCGAGGGGGGACGCTGCAGTGGGAGGAGGTTTCTAGGGGAAGATGGGAGAGTTTGATTTTTGACTTGTTAATTTGGGTTGACTCTTAGGCAATTTTCTCAGCGAATTAGAAAGGAAGGTCAGAGGCTGAATGTGAGGAGTCGGGAGGCAGTGTTGGACGCTTGCAGAGAGAAAATAAGTTGTGAAATAGAAGGGTGAACGGAGACGAAGGCTTGAGAGAAATGAGCAGTTGGAAGATTTGGACTACAAACCTGGCAGAAAGATGTTTTGGTTAAAATGGATAGGGACCCTGGGTGTTTCCAGATCAGACAATGTTCATTCTTTATGATCCAGCCAGAAAACTGTGGCTTTTGCTAGCCTTTCCCACCTCTGAACACAGGTTTCCCCTTGCTGGTGAGGGTGGCGTGGAGAGATCCGAGTGAGGAAAGAAGTTGTCAGTGTTTACGCTTATTTCTTCAGTCATGCTGAAGAGGCCGATAGGCCTAACACATAATAGCACAGAACACAATCCACCCGGACTTCCGCCTTACGCACAACTGCACTTTCAGTTTTGCTCATAGAGATAGAGCTCACACAATTAGGTAATTGGGCCCAAATCTGAAAGTGAGAAACAGGCCAGAAAGGACACCCAGAGGATGAAAAGGGAAACCAGGAAGCCCCACTGTTTCATACGCCGTTGTCATCATGGTTTTACGTTCGTGCTGACCCATAGAATTCCTTAAACCATCACAACCCTGGTCATTTGTGCCAATTCTACAAGGCCTCCAAAACTACACAGGAGATACTGCACCGTGGGCCCATTCCAAACACTTATTCGGAATTAAAATTCCACTGGCTTTCCATTGATAGCACTAGAGGTCTGTCTGTGACACGCTGCTCCATTACAGCAAAGCAAAGCCCCATAACGACCTAATCCGGAAGGATAAGATCCCAGGACCCATAGAACAAGGAGGCCAGAGGGAAGGCAGGCCACAAAGAAGAAGGAAACCAGACTTCCCCATCCCTCTGGGCTCCTGGGGGGGTCAGTGGAAAAAGGCCTTTAACCTAAGTGCTCAAGGCCCTCACCTAACAACAGCTTTTGTTATTCACGCTGGAGTGCTGGCACTTCCTGACCCCGCTTAGTCCTTCTATTAGAATTTTGTACTCTGATGCTAGTTTTCAGAGTATAGGAGCAACTGCAGGGAATGAAGCAGCAGACCTATCAATATTTTGTGGTGATCTAAGTCTCTGTTAATAAGCCTGAGACAAGGCAAAACCAGGAAGAAGCCTTGACCCTTATCAAGGTCATCAAAGCCATACAGGACCCTTCCTAATGTCTTCAACTGTCATTTTTGAAAGAAGCCGAGTCTGACCACCAAGTATAAATGGGTATAACATCCACCGCATTTCTTTGTCATATTGTCACAGGAAAGGAGTCTTGATCCAGACCCCAAGAGAGGGTTCTTGGATCTCGCGCAAGAAATAATTCAGGGCGAGTTCACAGTGCAAAGCAAAAGAAAGTTTATTGAGAAAGCACAGTGGTGAAAGGACAGCTACTCCATAGACAGAGTAGGATGTTCCCAAAAGTAAGAGGAGGAACGCGTCCACCCTAGGTACAATGCTTGTTATATGAGGAGATGTGCTCTGCTACAAGGGTTTGTGATAGAGGATTAATTTTCTTAATTACTATGTTTTGCAAGAATCGGCGTTATTATCTTTAAAGCAAAATTAGGAATACCTTTCTTCTCCAGATATCGGGATATCTGGACACTCCCAAGTCTGGGTCTGTTTAGTAAACGTTATTAATTTGTTCCCTTAACCGTAAACATCTAGAGGCTAGGAATACCTAACTTTCTGGGAATGCAGCCCAGCAAGCCTCAGCTTCATTTTCCTAGCCCTCACTCGGAACGGAGTCGCTCTGGTTCAAACGCCTCTGACAATATCACCCCGTTTTATTTTCTCACTATCACTTACCACTATCTGAAATTAAGTAGATAATTTATTTGTTTACTGTCTGCCCCCACCCACTAGAATGAGAACGCGGCCCTTGCATCCTTACGTGTGTCTGGCATATAAGGGGTGCTCAATGATTATTTGTTTCATGGATGAACAGATTTACGGATGGCTGGGTGGATGACGATCTTAGAAGGGGTTCCAGGGCTAGCTGGCTTTCTGTTTCTCCCACTCAAGCACCCCAAGCCCTGACCCACAAAGTAAAGGAACAGGCGAAACTTCTCGCCAAATAGCTTCAAGGCAGAAACTACGCAGCTGGCTTGGGAATTCCGTACAACGCGAATGCGCATGCACAGGCAGGACTGAGCGTGTCCATCTTCGCATTACTCCCGGAGATGACTCTCGGAAAGGGTCCGAGGACTAACGGCTTTCTCTTCCTCGCCCTCATTCCTCCCAGTAACGTCCGCTACAAAAGAAACCGCGCACAAAATAAACTCGGGCGGCGGGTAGAAAGGAGAGAGCCGAATTCCCTACACCCATGATCAACACGCCCACACCTCCCATCAGGCACGGGGCTCCCGCCTCCCCGAAGAGGCGATGGAACCTGGGGGGCGGGGGTGCTCGGGGAGGGCTGGCGGGGGGAGGGCCGGGGGAAGGAGCGGGGCGGGAACGTCCTTCTGCTACTGCTATGGCTTCCGGGGCAACACTTCGGAAGACCGCCGGCCTCCCAATTGCAAATCCACTTCCGGGGCACCCCCACCGGCTGCCCGGTGGGTTCTCTGCTCGAACTTCTGTCGCTTTTCCCTTCCCGTTTATCTTGTTCAGATCCCTCAGTGGACTGCTCCGGATCTAAAGAGCAGAAATTGGGCCGCAAAGAGAACGTCCTCCCAGACTTTCTCCGTCGCGGTGAAATTATGCCCGTTTGGTGGCAGTATGTATTCACACACGCGTGCAGCTCTGCTCTTACCCCGCCCTTCGCGTTTAGAAAAAAAGCGCCGTTCCTCAGAGTCAAAACAAAGTTTCTTTCCGCTGTAGAGGCACAGCTTTTAGGGTGGCCTACTAACTCCCGCTTTTTCTTTTCTGAAATCTCTGTGCCAATCTGATGGACAGAAGAGCGACAAAAAATATTTTTAACGTGAGATTCTTTGTTGACTAGCCTGCTTGTAAACTTTCTGACATATGCCTCTGACATATGCCTTTTTTTTTTTTTTTTTTTTTTTTTTTTTTGCCGTAGGGCTGTGAACCCCTGATAGATCTGAGACGTGTCTCAGTCAATTTAGAAAGTTTATTTTGCCAACGTTAAGGACGCGCCGGTGACAGCCTCAGGAGGTCCTGACGACATGTGCCCAAGGTGGTCAGGGCACAGCCTGCTTCCATACATTTTTGTGAGACATGAAACATCAATCATTTTATGTAAGATGTACACTGGTTCGGTCTCTAAAGGTGGGACAACTTGAATTGTGGAGGGGACTTCCTGGTCATAGGTAGATAAAGACACACTGGTTGCATTCATTTGAGTTTCCGATTAGCCTTCCATATTTTTTAAATTGAAAAATACCCAGTTAATGTCATAACTTATCTTACTATAAATTTAGAATCTAAATTATAACAAGTTTTTTCTAAAAGCATTTATCTCATTACATTTACCTACTTATTGTAATAGTTTACCTAGATTATTTATGAAACTGAGATAGTCATTTTAAGTTATTTCCTTTTCAACCATTTTATAGCCTGTGAATTTCAGGTGTTTACCTAAGTAAGAGCCTTAAGATTAAATATATGTTTATTTTACTGAATAAGTGGCTATTTAGCGATTTTCATTAATCCAATATTAATGTTTTTTTATCAAAAATTACACAAGCAAAAATTCTGTTTTTGCCGGATTTATAGTTTTGTAACCCTCGTGCCAAATTTTGATAAGTATGAAATTGCTTGATTAATAAATGCAAAAATGTATGCTGGCAATTTTTAAGAAATTTCTGTTATTAGTTTACCAATAATTTTTAAGCAAGCATATGATAGATTTTACTTAAGTCATGTAAACATGAAAACCATTTGGGCTAATTAATTTATGAGTACTTGTTAAGCCAGTGTGGTACCTTGTGGCCCAAAACACAACAAAATACGTGTACATACACATGAACACACACATACTCACTTACACAGCTGTTCCCGGTGCAAACTGAGGGTCAGCCTACTTATTCCTGCTACCTGGTAATGACGTGCAGATGAACTGGGAAAGAAGAGAGTTTATATAAGCTCAGAAAACTTTGTAATTTTTAGTTGGTCTGGCAATATTTTTGAGGCCTTCTCCCTGTGGAAAGATTGTCATCAGACCAACTCAAAATTACAAAGTTTTCCAGAGCTTATATACCTTCTAAGCTATATGTTTACATATAACTGCATTCATCTAAACATATAAGTTACTAACTTCTTCTAATCTACAACTAAGTTCTCAGTTTTGAAGACCTTCCTCTGGAGCCTCAGTACATTTACTTAATCTAGATGAGTCCGGGTGCTTGGGTGATTACCCTTATCTTGTCTGCTGTAAATCATAGAGGTTTTAGAAGTTCCTTTAGACCACCAGTAAAACTTGTTTGTGGAGGTCTGGGGAGTTTCTTCAGACCTCCAATAAAAACTTGTTTAATCCTAAAGGGGTCCTGTTAAGAATTCCTTTATCTTGTCATGCTTCAAGGCCCAGGAGGACATAGGCAAAACTCTTCGTGGGCTTTTGTTAAATCCCAGCCTTTGTATAAGGGCACTGGCTCTTTCAGCTTTTAATATTTAACCAGTCAGTGCTGAAACAGTTGTTAAGGAGGCCTCCCTGTTCAGGTGTGAGACCTGGCCTGCCACACAACCAAAAATCCTATAGCTTTTACTTCAGAACTCTAGTCATGAGATATTAATACAAACTCATTGGTTTACAAAAACAATAACAAAATGAAATGGATGGATGCAAATGGTGGATTTTATCTCAGTAGAAACGTAACAGCAGACTTAATGCAGGCAGAAAAGAAAGCAGAGCCATACACAGAGAACTTAGGAACTTTATACTCACAGATGGACCTTTGGGATCTGAATTTTCCTTGCTGTAATTGTGCAGAAAAGGACCACAGTATATCAATTTTACACAAACATTCGCAAGAAGAGGCCCGATAAAACCAACAGAGTGCCTGAAAGGGGGTCATTCTTGTTTTTCCTCTTTCTTAGATTTATTTTTTGAAGGAAGGAACTTTAGCTGTGGCCTAAGGTTTCAGTGGAGTGGGTCCAAGTATCCAGGTTGTGGGCGGGACTCCACAGTGTGTCACCACAGAGTAATTTCCGCCTTATGTGTCTCATTTTCTCTATATGGAGGTCTAGCATCTATGGGAGGGGTCAAAGCAGAGTGACCAGCTCTAATAGGCATTTCCTGGATGAGGTTTTTAAAACTATTTTGTTGTAGGTTTTCTGTAGGGCTGCTGGTTGTCACGGGGGTCAACAACCCCAGACACTCCCACTGGGCCCCCAGTCACCCAGGGGTGCCTTTCTGCTGGGAGGAGCAAAATGCCCTTTCCCGTTGGAGGTCAGGAAACAGTCTCTCGTTTATCTATGAAAACAACAGTACAGCTCCTCGCGCAGATGCACACACAAAACAACAAGATTAATTTGGGGAGGAAAAGCAATGGAGAAAACACTTTAGAATGCATCTCCAAATTAGAATTCGGATCCTAAACAATAACTTCCTAAGAGGGGAAAAAAGAGGGGGGCAGCTATGACCATTTCCTGTAAACTCTTCAGCCACTTGTAATTTTGTAGCTCTCATCTACCATTACACATGCCAAGGTCAAATCCTCTCACAGCACAAGGTCCTTTCCCGACCGAAACACTTTACATCTTACATAAAATGATTGATATTTCATGTCTCACAAAAATGTATGGAAGCAGGCTGTGCCCTGACCACCTTGGGCACATGTCGTCAGGACCTCCTGAGGCTGTCACCGGCGCGTCCTTAACGTTGGCAAAATAAACTTTCTAAATTGACTGAGACACGTCTCAGATCTATCAGGGGTTCACAGCCCTACGGCAAAAAAAAAAAAAAAAAAAAAAAAAAAAAAGGCATATGTCAGAGGCATATGTCAGAAAGTTTACAAGCAGGCTAGTCAACAAAGAATCTCACGTTAAAAATATTTTTTGTCGCTCTTCTGTCCATCAGATTGGCACAGAGATTTCAGAAAAGAAAAAGCGGGAGTTAGTAGGCCACCCTAAAAGCTGTGCCTCTACAGCGGAAAGAAACTTTGTTTTGACTCTGAGGAACGGCGCTTTTTTTCTAAACGCGAAGGGCGGGGTAAGAGCAGAGCTGCACGCGTCTGTGAATACATACTGCCACCAAACGGGCATAATTTCACCGCGACGGAGAAAGTCTGGGAGGACGTTCTCTTTGCGGCCCAATTTCTGCTCTTTAGATCCGGAGCAGTCCACTGAGGGATCTGAACAAGATAAACGGGAAGGGAAAAGCGACAGAAGTTCGAGCAGAGAACCCACCGGGCAGCCGGTGGGGGTGCCCCGGAAGTGGATTTGCAATTGGGAGGCCGGCGGTCTTCCGAAGTGTTGCCCCGGAAGCCATAGCAGTAGCAGAAGGACGTTCCCGCCCCGCTCCTTCCCCCGGCCCTCCCCCCGCCAGCCCTCCCCGAGCACCCCCGCCCCCCAGGTTCCATCGCCTCTTCGGGGAGGCGGGAGCCCCGTGCCTGATGGGAGGTGTGGGCGTGTTGATCATGGGTGTAGGGAATTCGGCTCTCTCCTTTCTACCCGCCGCCCGAGTTTATTTTGTGCGCGGTTTCTTTTGTAGCGGACGTTACTGGGAGGAATGAGGGCGAGGAAGAGAAAGCCGTTAGTCCTCGGACCCTTTCCGAGAGTCATCTCCGGGAGTAATGCGAAGATGGACACGCTCAGTCCTGCCTGTGCATGCGCATTCACGTTGTACGGAATTCCCAAGCCAGCTGCGTAGTTTCTGCCTTGAAGCTATTTGGCGAGAAGTTTCGCCTGTTCCTTTACTTTGTGGGTCAGGGCTTGGGGTGCTTGAGTGGGAGAAACAGAAAGCCAGCTAGCCCTGGAACCCCTTCTAAGATCGTCATCCACCCAGCCATCCGTAAATCTGTTCATCCATGAAACAAATAATCATTGAGCACCCCTTATATGCCAGACACACGTAAGGATGCAAGGGCCGCGTTCTCATTCTAGTGGGTGGGGGCAGACAGTAAACAAATAAATTATCTACTTAATTTCAGATAGTGGTAAGTGATAGTGAGAAAATAAAACGGGGTGATATTGTCAGAGGCGTTTGAACCAGAGCGACTCCGTTCCGAGTGAGGGCTAGGAAAATGAAGCTGAGGCTTGCTGGGCTGCATTCCCAGAAAGTTAGGTATTCCTAGCCTCTAGATGTTTACGGTTAAGGGAACAAATTAATAACGTTTACTAAACAGACCCAGACTTGGGAGTGTCCAGATATCCCGATATCTGGAGAAGAAAGGTATTCCTAATTTTGCTTTAAAGATAATAACGCCGATTCTTGCAAAACATAGTAATTAAGAAAATTAATCCTCTATCACAAACCCTTGTAGCAGAGCACATCTCCTCATATAACAAGCATTGTACCTAGGGTGGACGCGTTCCTCCTCTTACTTTTGGGAACATCCTACTCTGTCTATGGAGTAGCTGTCCTTTCACCACTGTGCTTTCTCAATAAACTTTCTTTTGCTTTGCACTGTGAACTCGCCCTGAATTATTTCTTGCGCGAGATCCAAGAACCCTCTCTTGGGGTCTGGATCAAGACTCCTTTCCTGTGACAATATGACAAAGAAATGCGGTGGATGTTATACCCATTTATACTTGGTGGTCAGACTCGGCTTCTTTCAAAAATGACAGTTGAAGACATTAGGAAGGGTCCTGTATGGCTTTGATGACCTTGATAAGGGTCAAGGCTTCTTCCTGGTTTTGCCTTGTCTCAGGCTTATTAACAGAGACTTAGATCACCACAAAATATTGATAGGTCTGCTGCTTCATTCCCTGCAGTTGCTCCTATACTCTGAAAACTAGCATCAGAGTACAAAATTCTAATAGAAGGACTAAGCGGGGTCAGGAAGTGCCAGCACTCCAGCGTGAATAACAAAAGCTGTTGTTAGGTGAGGGCCTTGAGCACTTAGGTTAAAGGCCTTTTTCCACTGACCCCCCCCAGGAGCCCAGAGGGATGGGGAAGTCTGGTTTCCTTCTTCTTTGTGGCCTGCCTTCCCTCTGGCCTCCTTGTTCTATGGGTCCTGGGATCTTATCCTTCCGGATTAGGTCGTTATGGGGCTTTGCTTTGCTGTAATGGAGCAGCGTGTCACAGACAGACCTCTAGTGCTATCAATGGAAAGCCAGTGGAATTTTAATTCCGAATAAGTGTTTGGAATGGGCCCACGGTGCAGTATCTCCTGTGTAGTTTTGGAGGCCTTGTAGAATTGGCACAAATGACCAGGGCTGTGATGGTTTAAGGAATTCTATGGGTCAGCACGAACGTAAAACCATGATGACAACGGCGTATGAAACAGTGGGGCTTCCTGGTTTCCCTTTTCATCCTCTGGGTGTCCTTTCTGGCCTGTTTCTCACTTTCAGATTTGGGCCCAATTACCTAATTGTGTGAGCTCTATCTCTATGAGCAAAACTGAAAGTGCAGTTGTGCGTAAGGCGGAAGTCCGGGTGGATTGTGTTCTGTGCTATTATGTGTTAGGCCTATCGGCCTCTTCAGCATGACTGAAGAAATAAGCGTAAACACTGACAACTTCTTTCCTCACTCGGATCTCTCCACGCCACCCTCACCAGCAAGGGGAAACCTGTGTTCAGAGGTGGGAAAGGCTAGCAAAAGCCACAGTTTTCTGGCTGGATCATAAAGAATGAACATTGTCTGATCTGGAAACACCCAGGGTCCCTATCCATTTTAACCAAAACATCTTTCTGCCAGGTTTGTAGTCCAAATCTTCCAACTGCTCATTTCTCTCAAGCCTTCGTCTCCGTTCACCCTTCTATTTCACAACTTATTTTCTCTCTGCAAGCGTCCAACACTGCCTCCCGACTCCTCACATTCAGCCTCTGACCTTCCTTTCTAATTCGCTGAGAAAATTGCCTAAGAGTCAACCCAAATTAACAAGTCAAAAATCAAACTCTCCCATCTTCCCCTAGAAACCTCCTCCCACTGCAGCGTCCCCCCTCGCCCCACCCCTCACAGTTAAGGACACTCTTATCCTTCCAATTGTTCATGCTGTAGACTTGAGGGTGATCCTTCACGCCACTGTTCTACTCACCCCTCATTTCCATCTGTGAAGAAATCCTTTGAGCTCTCTTGTCAAAATAGATCCAGAATCTGACATCTGACGATGGGAGACATTCATCTCAGGGAAAAGCATAGGTGCCCCTTCTGAGCAGTTTGTCAGATTCGATCTCAGGGATACTGTTGAGTCCTGCAGAGGATCATGTTTCCCTCTTTACATTCTGGCAGCTAGAAAACTTAAATCCACATCTGTGGCCAACTAGTGCTCAATGGCATGCTCTTTGTGTTCAAGTTCGTCATCTGATTAGAATTCCTTATTTTAATTTGGACTTGATTTCTTCATCCAATATGTTTTTCAGAAGTTTGAATTCTCTGTATTGATGTGTTTTGTGAGCTGTGTATCTCCTCCGGTCCCAGCCCAGCAATGGCTTCTGATCTCACTCAGAGTAAAAGCCCAGTCTATGTCCGCTAAGATCCAACAGGATTTAATCTCTGGTTAACTCTCTGGCTTCCCCTCCAACACGTTGTCCTCTCTTCTGCCCTCACTCTGCCGGAGCCAAACTGGAATCAGCTTATACTTTTAATAACATCTTCTGTTTCTGGGGTGATTGAGCTACATCATACATGACCACAGCCACAGGTCTTTTCTTAAATCTCGTTCTTGATGGCAGGATATGACGGCTGTCTACGTTTGTTTGTTCGTCCCTTGTGCATGCCAACGTTTGACCAAAGCATATCTGCCAATCTTATCCTGGAGTAGCATGTATATTGGTGCACTTTCCACTAGCAGCAACACTGGCATACCTGTCTAATGCTAAATTCTTGTTAAGTAGCCCACCATCTGAGAAGAAAAATGCAATCACTTGTCCCAGTTGAGCCCATTAGATTGGTGATGACAAGTGCCTTTCATCTTAGCATATTTATACTGCCTGCTAGAAAAAAAAATCTGTTAAACTACCTACTGGTAGCCATTCATCTCTGCTTTTCTCTTTGCATCTGATTCCAACACACTTTCATGTTACATGTAGTTAGACACACATTAGAGGGGCAGGAGAGTCCTTTTCCCCAATACGCACTGGGAATGTCACGTGATCGGGTGATGGTTCAACAATTATCATATTGCCTGTCTAAAAATGGTACTTTGGCACCTGGAGTCAGGGAGAGATAATCTCCTGCTGATCTACAGCTGTTAACATTAACGTGGTTAACTGAATGCCAGGTAGAAACAAAAAGGGCTTCCAATAAAATCAAGTATTGTGGAAGTGAGCTCAAGCATGTGAATTAAGACACAAAATGACGGAGTATGACCTTGCTATTGACACTTCACCAGAAAAGTGAAGAAAGCCTCAGGCGGGAATCCGTACAACTTCCTAAACCCACCGTGCATGCTCGCCTCCCAAGGGTAAGGAGGGTACTGTGCATGGGGCAGCACAGTACCCATGGGAAGAATCATGGTAAATGAGCCAGTCTATGAAGTTCCAGGATCAAGGTTAAACACCACACTTGACCTTCATGTGCCCGCTTGGGCCTCTTCCAAGTGTACTTTCTTTTATGTTCTAAACGCTTTTTAAATAAATTTCCACTCCTGCTCTGAAACGTGCCTCGGTCTGTTTTTCTGCCTTCTGCCTCTCAGTGGAATCTTTCTTCTGTGGAGGCAAGAATTAAGGTTGCTGCAGACCCATGTATGGATTCGCTGCCGGTGGTAGCTCAGATACCTTACCCCGGTCACATTCACAGTTCCTTTCTCCTAACTAACCCGTTTTGACTGTTTACTCCCTATTTGTAATATCTCCAGCAAGCTAATCTGGGTTTTAGGAATGGAGTATTAAACATACCAATGGCTAGACTTTCAGGGGCACTGTGACATTTCTAAGACATTGCTATCTTGAAAAATCTAGCCTATTGACAGCACACATCTACAACTATCTGATCTTCAACAAACCTGACAAAAACAAGCTATGAGGAAATGATTCCCTATTTAATAAATAAAAATAAACAGGAATAAAAAGGGTTTAGAACAAAAAAGCTAGGAAAACTGGCTAGCCATATGCAGAAAACAGAAACTGGACCCCTTCCTTATACCTTACACAAAAATTAACTCAAGGTGGATTAAACACTCAAATGTAAAACCTAAAACCATAAAAACCCTAGAAACATACCTAGGCAATACCATTCAGGACACAGGCAAGGGCAAAGACTTTATGACTAAAATGCCAAAAGCAATTGCAACAAAAGCCAAAATTGACAAATGGAATATAATTAAACTAAACAACTTTTGCACAGCAAAAGAAACTGTCATCAGAGTGCACAGGCAACCTACACAATGGGAGAAAATTTCTACAATCTATCCATCTGACAAAGGTCTAATATCCAGAGTCTACAAGGAACTTAAACAAATTTAAAAGAAAAAAACAACTCCATCAAAAAGTGGGCAAAGGATATGAACAGACACTTCTCAAAAGAAGACATTTATGCAGCCAAAAAACATATAAAAAAAGCTCATCACCACTGGTCATTAGAGAAATGCAAATCAAACCACAATGAGATACCATCTCACACCACTTAGAATGGTGATCATTAAAAAGTCAAGAAGCAACACATGCTGGTGAGGCTATGGAGAAATAGGAATGCTTTTCCACTGTTGATGGGAGTGTAAATTAGTTTAACCATTGTGGAAGACAATGTGGCGATTCCTCAAGGATCTAGAACCAGAAATACTATTTGACACAGCCATCCCATTACTGAGTATATACCCAAAGGATTATAAATCATTCTACTATAAAGACACATGCACACGTTTGTTTATTGCGGCACTGTTCACAATAGCAAAGACTTGGAACCAACCCAAATGCCCATCAATGATAGACTGGATAAAGAAAATGTGGCACATACATACCATGGAATACTATGCAGCCATAAAAAAGAATGGGTTCATGTCCTTTGCAGGAACATGGATGAAGCTGGAAGCCATCATTCTCAGCAAACTAACACAGGAACAGAAAACCAAACACCGCATGTTCTGACTCATAAGTGGGAGTTGAACAATGAGAACACATGGACACAGCGAGTGGAATATCACGCACCAGGGCCTGTTGGGGGTTGGGGGACAAGGGGAGGGAGAGCATTAGGACAAATACCTAATGCATGCTGGGCTTAAAACCTAGACGAGGGGTTGATGGGTGCAGCAAACCACCATGGCACATGTATACCTATATCACAAACCTGCATGTTCTGCACAGGTATCCCAGAACTTAATGTAAAATAAAATAAAATAAAGAAAGAAAAAATAAAAGGAGAGAAAAATCCTGCCTATTGGGCTCATTTATAGAACCACTTGAAAACCGCCCTTGTCAAGTAAAAACTTTCCAACAAGTAACCCCTTAGAAATGCAGCCTTCTTGTATACACATTATAGGATTTCATCAGTGTACAGGTGCACCAGGTGGCCTTGGGGTAAAGATAGATTAAAGATCATAAATAATTACCTGCATTTCAGTGTTAAGGACCAGAAAGCTTCTCTTGCTTCCTTTTACCTCAGTGAATGCCCTCAGGCAATGCTTCTGGAGCCAGCTTACTCAATCTTTTCTCACCAGTAATGCCAGCCCTTCATTCCAGATTTTGTTGTTATATTTAACCCACCATATGCACTTGAAATCTTTACTTGAGAAAACTTGGAAAGTAAGGGAAGGTTTTCACAATAAATGAAAAGGTTGCCATAATTCTACAACCAATGTATAATGACTCTTAGTTCTTTAGTTTACTTCCCAATTGACTCTTTTCTATGCGAGTAAAATAATGTTGTATGCATGCTACTATGATGATATTAAATGGTGTCACTTGCTACATTTCAGGTATTGTTGGGTATGTGTGGTTACTGTCATAAATGACTTTCCTGCTTTCTTTCGCCCACTCATCTTTCACAGAAAAAGATACTTAATATCAAAGTTAATCAGGTAATAAAAATTTTAATCATGGTGAGATACTATTTCTTTTCTATCAGATAACTCTTTGATTTGGGGACTAAAAAGGATACTAGAAAATAACATCCTTAGGAAGTAATATCCAGGAAGCTCAGCTTGGCCAACTACGTAACACTGTGGCTGTTTGAGGAAAGTGGTGATTTTGAAGAGAGGACTACATTGCCTTCTCAGGTGTGTCTCCTTTGCCCAGCTCCCATGGGATCAAATATGAATCCAGTGAGGGCTGCAAGTTATATTTATGAGTTCAGAAACAGTGCAAGTCACTTGGCACAGCCTAAATAACTCTATCTCAAGGCAGTTGGTCAGTGCAACTGGTGGGCCAGTGGTCAAAACAAAGGTTACTCTTGTGCCACCAGCACCAAGGAGCCATTCTTAGAGATGTCTGGTTATTCCTTGGTCCAGAGCCCTGAATTATCCTGTAGATGTGTCTGAATCAGAACAGAGTAAACACCAAGTTAGCAGGAAAAGCTCATCACTACTCTCATTCTTATCTCTCCTCTGGCTGCTCACCTAGTGAGCTCTGCAGCAATATGCTTAATAGCCCCAGCCAGGGTGTGATGGCCAGCAATGTTATCACCAGGCTTAGACAGAGGAAGGCTTGATGATATATTCTGACATAGAGTGCCATATCCTTACCTGAGAATGGAATGGAATGACAAAGGAGATCTCAATTATGGGTGTGAGAAAAGTTTCAGACAATTCTGAGTGAAAAATTAGTCCAATTCCTAAATGACCAAATTGTTCTGATTAGTTAGAAAAAAAGCACAACGGAGGCAGAAACTTTTCTACATTTCTAGCTGAGAAAATTTAAAGATGGGGCTTGAATTACCAAGTGTTAATAGTATTTAAAAATGTTTTATGTTTCTATGAAAAATTGCTCTGTGACTACAAGAAAGTAAAACAAGAAAGAAGGAAGAAAGGAAGCATTGAGACAGAGTAAACAAAGCCAATGAAGGGATGGAGAAAACAGGGACTATATATAGAGAAAAAGCATGGGCTCAGTTCATTTTCCTCTTTAAAATCCAGAGCTGCCTGCCTCTAAAGTTCAAAGTCTTGTCTATAACATCCTGGTGTTGTGCTTTCTGAGTGGGGCTTTCAGAACTTCCCTTGGGGAAAGCCTATGATGCACTGCAAAGAGATGGGCATGTCTGGGGTCAGTGCGCATCCAGTGTGATAGCCCCAACTCACCACAGTATCAAGAAGTTGCAGCTGGACCCACAAGTACTAGGGCTAACATATGCCTATTTCTCCCCCATGCTCAACCTAGGTATCTCCCTTAGCAGATGTGGAGCAAAATAACCTTTGCAGAAAATAATCTTAGAGTTTAAACCTGAGCTATGTCTGGAAAGTCCATGGCATTCTGAATGATCTATAATTTACTGAGCATTTGCTGTATTCTAGTCCCTGTGCTAAGAGCTCATACATTCATGTCTTATATAATTCCATCATTGAAATAAGCACATAAGTCAAGTGCGTCTGTAATCTTCACTTTCAAAGTGAGGAAGCCAAGACTCTGCATTTAAGAGACTTGCCTAAAGTCACATAGATAATAAAACTCAGTTGCCTCCGAAATAAAAGATGACATAACTTTAACCACAAACCATCATGGCCCTGAGACTGAGTATGAGAGTAAGGTTGGTAACTTCCAAGGAGGATGTGAATTTAAATCTATCCTGATTCCAGATCATTTGTACTGCCCCTGGTATAGTTGGAGAGGTGTCACTGTTTTTCTTTTTCTTTTCTTTCTTTCTTTTCTTTCTCTCTCTTTTTTATTTATTTTTTTTTTGAGATTGGGTCTCACTCTGTCACCCAGGCTGAAGTGCAGTGGCATGATCTCGGTTCACTGCAACCTCCACCTCCCAGGCTCAGGTGATCTTCCCACCTCAGCCTCCAAAGTAGCTGGAACCACCACGCCCAGCTAATTTTTTGTATTGTTAGTAGAGACGGAGTTTCACCATGTTGCCCAGGCTGGTCTCGAACTCCTGAGCTCAAGTGATCCACCCTTCTTGGCCTCCCAAACTGCTGGGATTACAGGCATGAACCACCACACCTGACCCACTCTTTTTCTTAAATGCATTCATGCACATGGATATGTACATATGTGCACACACATACTCATATACTAACACAGACTGGTATGGAACAGTCTGAGTCCCATGTGATCCATAGTCAGCAGTTGACATTAATTATTTCTGTACCCTTACCTATGGAAGACATTCAGTCAAAAGTGGCAATTGCTAAGGTTTTCATGGGAACTTAATGTGTCAGGAGCTTTTAACCTTAACCTTAAGATGTATTCACTTCAGGAGTCAAGCGCCTTCCAGCATGGTCACAGGATAGGTTTCATGTCTTTGTCTTCCAGTAATGCTTTGAATGTATTGTCCATTCATGCAACAAAAAGTCATGGCACTCCTCTAATATGTGTCAGCCACTGTGCTATTCCTTGGAATCACTATCATTATAATTACTACTGTCTTTTTTTTTTTTTTTTTTTTTGGTAATGGTCAGTTTTAGTATAACAACATATCACACTAAGATGAGTACATTATAAGAGGGTACTGTGCATTTTTCATCACTACATGTCTAGGTCTTAGAAACATATGGACATAGCTCTGAGTAGGCGATCAACAAATATTGGGGATTAAATTACAAATTTCATGGGGTGTATAGCATATGTAAGAAATAAGGAACACTGGAGCCCTGGCTGGCAAGATGGCCAAATAGGAACAGCTCCAGTCTGCAGCTCCCAGCGAGATCAATGCAGAAGATGGGTGATTTTTACATTTTCTACTAAGGTACCCGGCTCATCTCACTGGGACTGGTTGAACAGTGGGTGCAGCCCAAGTAGGGTGAGCCGAAGCAGAGTGGGGTGTTGCCTCACCAGGGAAGCGCAAGGGGTCCGGGAGCTCCGTCTCCTAGCCAAGGGAAGTCATTAGGGACTGTACTGTGCACTTCGGCCCAGATACTGTGCTTTTTCCACAGTCTTGGCAACCCACAGACCAGGAGATTCATTCTGGTGCCCACGCCACCAGGGCCCTGGGTTTCCAGCACAAAACTGGGCGGCCATTTGGGCAGACACTGAGCTAGCCGCAGAAGTTTTTCATACCCCAGTGGCTCCTGGAATGCCAGCAAGACAGAACTGTTCACTCCCCTGGAAAGGGGGCTGAAGCCAGGGAGCCAAGTGGTCTGGCTTGGTGGGTCCCACCCCCAAGGAGCCCAGCAAGCTAAGATCCACTGGCTTGAAATTCTCACTGCTACCACAGCAGTCTGAGCTCGACCTGGAATGCTCCAGCTTGGTGGGGGGAAGGGCATCTGCCATTGCTGATGCTTGAGTAGGTGGTTTCACCCTCATAGTGTAAACAAAGCCCCCTAGAAATTCCATCTGGGCAGAGCCCACCACACCTCACTCAGCAAGGCCACTGCAGCCAGACTGCCTCTCCAGATTCCCTCCTCTCTGGGCAGGGCATCTCTGAAAACAAGGCAGCAGCCCAATTCAGGGACTTATAGATAAAACACCCACCTCCCTGAGACAGAGCACCTGGGGGAAGGGGCGGTTGGGGGCACAGCTTCAGCAGACTTAAATGTCCCTACCTGGCAGCTCTGAAGAGAGCAGCGGATTTCCCAGCACAGTGTTCGAGCTCTGATAAGGGACAGACTACCTCCTCAAGTGGGTCCCTGACCCCCATGTATCCTGACTAGGAGGCACCTCACAGTAGGGGCCGACAGAAACCTCAAACAGGAGAGCTCTGGCTGGCATCTGGCAGGTGCCCCTCTAGGAAGAAGCTTACAGAGGAAGGAACAGACAGCAATCTTTGCTGTTCTGCAGCCTCCGCTGGTGATAACCAGGCAAACAGGGTCTGGAGTGGACCTCCAGCAAACTCCAGCAGACCTGCAGCGGAGGGGCCTGACTGTTAGAAGGAAAACTAATAAAGAGAAAGGAATAGTATCATCATCAACGAAAAGGACATCAATTCAGAGACCCCAGCAGAAGGTCACTGACTTCAAAGACCAAAGGTACATAAATCCACAAAAATGGGGAGAAATCAGCACAAAAAGGCTGAAAATTCCAAAAACCAGAATGCCCCTTCTCCTCCAAAGGATCACAGCTCCTCTCCAGCAAGGGAACAAAACTGGATGGAGAATGAGTTTGATAAATTAATAGAAGTAGGCTTCAGAAGGTGGTTAATAACAAACTCCTCCGAGCTAAAGGAGCATGCTCTAACCCAATGCAAGGAAGCTAAAAACCTTAAAAAAGGTTAGACGAATTGCTAACCACAATAACCAGTTTAGAGAAGAACATAAATGACCTGATGGAGCTGAAAAACACAGCACAAGAACTTTGTGAAGCATACACAAGAATCAACAGCTGATTCGATCAAGCAGAAGGAAAGATATCAGAGATTGAAGATCAACTCAAAGAAATAAAGTGAGAAGCCAAGATTAGAGAAAGAACAGTGAAAAGAAAGAAACAAAGCCCTCAAGAAACATGGGACTATGTGAAAAGACTAAATCTGTGTTTGATTAATGTACCTGAAAATGACAGGAAGAATGAAACCAAGTTGGAAAACACTCCTCAGGATATTATCCAGGAGAACTTCCCCAACCTAGCAAGGCAGGCCAACAATCAAATTCAGGAAATACAGAGAACACCACAAAGATACTCTTCAAGAAGAGCAACCCCAAGACACGTAACTGTCAGGTTCACCAAGGTTGAAAGGAAGGAATAAAATACTAAGGGCAGCCAGAAAGAAAGGTTGGGCTACCCACAAAGGGAAACCCATAAGACTAGCAGTGGATCTCTTGGCAGAAACCCTACAAGCCAGAAGAGAGTGGGGGCCAATATTCAACATTCTTAAAGAAAAGAATTTGCAACCCAGAATTTCATATCCAGCCAAACTAAGCTTCATAAGTGAAGGAGAAATAAAATCCTTTACAGACAAGCAAATGCTGAGAGATTTTGTCACCACCTGGCCTGCCTTACAAGAGCTCCTGAAGAAAGCACTAAACATGGACAGGATCAACCGGTACCAGTCACTACAAAAACATACCAAATTGTAACGACCATCGACACTATGAAGAAACTGCATCAACTAGTGGACAAAATAACCAGCTAGGATCACAATGACAGGATCAAATTTACACATAATCATATTGACCTTAAATGTAAATGGACTGAATGCCCTAATTAAAAGACACAGACTGGCAAGTTGGATAAAGAGTCAAGAATACAGCATCAGTGTGCTGTATTCAGGAGATGCATCTCACGTGCAAAGACACACATAGGCTCAAAATAAAGGGAGGGAGGAATATTTACCAAGCAAATGGAGAGCAAAAAAGAAAGCAGGGGTTGCAATCCTAGTCTCTGATAAAACAGACTTTAAACCAACAATGATCAAAAAAGACAAAGATGGGCATTACATAATGGTAAAGGGATCAATACAACAAAAAGAGCTAACTATCTTAAATATATATGCACCCAATACAGGAGCAGCCAGATTCATAAAGCAAGTTCACAGAGACCTACAAAGAGACTTAGACTCCCACACAATAATAGTGGTAGACTTTAACACCTCATTGTCAATATTAGAAAGATCAGTGAGACAGAATATTAACAGGAATATCCAGGACTTCAACTCACCTCTGGACCAAGCAGACCTAATATACATCTACAGAACTCTCCACCCCGAATCAACAGAATATACATTCTTCTCAGCACCACATTGCACTTATTCTAATATTGCCCATATAAATGGAAGTAAAACACCCCTCAGCAAACGCAAAAGAACGGAAATCATAACAAACAGTCTCTCAGACCACAGTGCAATCAAACTAGAAGGTAGGATTAAGAAACTCACTCAAAACCACACAACTACATGGAAACTGAAGAACTTGGTCCTGAATGACTACTGGGTAAATAGCAAAATGAAGGCAGAAGTAAAGATGTTCATTGAAAACAGTGGGAACAAAGACACAACGTACCAGAATCTCTGGGACACAGCTGAAACAGTGTTTAGAGAGAAATTTATAGCACCAAATGCCCATAAAAGCAAGCAGAAAAGATCTAAAATCAACACCCTAATATCACATTTAAAAGAACTGGAGAAGCAGGAGCAAAAAATTCAAAAGCTAGCAGAAGTTAAGAAATAACTAAGGTCAGAGAAGTGAAGGATATAGAGACATGAAAAAACCTTCAAAAAATCAATGAATCCAGGAGCTGGTTTTTTGAAAAGACCAAAAAAATAGATAGACCACTAGCCAGAATAATAAAGAAAAAAAAAGAGAAAAGAATCAAATAGATGTAATAAAAATGATAAAGGGGATGTCACCACTAATCCCACAGAAATACAAACTACCATCACAGAATACTATAAACACTTCTATGCAAATAAACTAGAAAATCTAGAAGAAATGGATAAGTTCCTCGAAACATACACTCTCCCATGACTAAACCAGGAAGAAGTCAAAACCCTGAAGAGACCAATAACAAGGTCTGAAATTGAGGTAGCAATTAATAACCTGCCAACCATAAAACGTCCAGGACCAGACAGATTCACAGCCAGATTCTACCAGAGGTACAAAGAAGAGCTGGTACCATTCCTTCTGAAAATATTCCAAACAATAGAAAAAGAGGGAATCCTCCCTAACTCATTTTATGAGGCCAGCATCATCCCAATACCAAAACCTGGCAGAGACACAACAAAAAAAGAAAATTTCAGGCCAATATCCCTGATGAACATCGATGCAAAAATCCTCAATAAAGTACTGGCGAACCAAATCCAGAAGCACATCAAAAAGCTTATCCAACACGATCAAGTCAGCTTCATCCCGCGGTTGCAAGGCTGGTTCAACATATGCAAATCAATAAACGTAATCCATCACATAAACAGAACCAACGACAAAAACCACATGATTATCTCAATAGATGCAGAAAAGGCCTTCCATAAAATTCAACAGCTCTTCATGCTAAAAACTTTCAATAAACTAGGTATTAATGGAAGATATCTCAAAATAATAAGAGCTATTTATAATAAACCCACAGCCAATATCATACTGAATGGGCAAAAACTGGAAGCATTCCTGTTGAAAACTGGCACAAGATAAGGATGCCCTCTCTTACCAATTCTATTCAACATAGTATTGGAAGTTCTGGCCAGGGCAATCAGGCAAGAGAAAGAAATAAAGTGTATTCGATCAGGAAAAGAGGAAGTCAAATTGTCCCTGTTTGCAGATGACATGAATGTATATTTAGAAAACCCCATTGTCTCAGCCCAAAATCTCCTTAAGCTGATAAGCAACTTCAGCAAAGTGGCAGGATACAAAATCCATGTACAAAAATCACAAGCATTCCTATACACCAATATAGCAGATCAACAGAGAGCCAAATCATGAGTAAACTCCAATTCACAATTGCTACAATGAGAATACAATACCTAGGAAAACAGCTCACAATGGATGTGAAGGATCTTTATAAGGATAACTAAAAACCACTGCTCAAGGAAATAAGAGAGGACACAAACACATGTAAAAATATTCCATGCTCATGGCTAGGAAAAATCAATATCGTCAAAATGGCCATATTGCCCAAAGTAATTCATAGATTCAATGCTATGCCCATCAAGCTACCATTGACTGTCTTCACAGAATTGGAAAAAACTACTTTCAATTTCATATGGAACCAAAAAAGAGCCCGTATAGCCAAGACAATCCTAAGCAAAAACAACAAAGCTGGAGGCATCACACTACCTAACTTCAACTATACCATAAGGCTACATTAACCAAAACAGCATGGTACTGCTACCAAAACAGATATATAGATCAATGGAACAGAACAGAGGCCTCAGAAATAACTCCACATGTATACAGCCATCTGATCTTTGACAAACCTGAGAAAAACAAGCAATTGGGAAAGGATTCCCTATTTAAGAAATGGTGTTGGGAAAACTGGCTAGCCATATGCAGAAAGCTGAAACTGGATCCCTTCCTTACACGTTATACAAAAATTAACTCAAATGATTCAAAGATTTAAACGTAAGACCTAAAACCATAAAAACCCTAGAAGAAAACCTAGGCAATACCATTTAGGGCACAGGTATGGGCAAAGACTTCATGACTAAAACACCAAAAGCAATGGCAACAAAAGTCAAAATTAACAAATGGGATCTAATTAAATTAAAGAGCTTCTGCACAGCAAAAGAAACTATCATCAGAGTGAACAGGCAACCTACAGAATGGGAGAAAATTTTTGCAATCTATCCATCTAACAAGGGTCTTATATCCAGAATCTACAAAGAACTTAAACAAATTTACAAAAAAAACCCAAAAACCAAAAAAACCAAACAACCTCATCAAAAAGTGGGCAAAGGATATGAACAGACACGTCTCAAAAGAAGACATTTATGCGGCCAAAATCATATGAAAAAAAGTTCATCATCACTGGTCATTAAAGGAATGCAAATCAAAACCACAATGAGATACCATCTCATGCCAGTCAGAATGGCAATCATTAAAAAGTCAGGAAACAACAGATGCTGGAGAGAATGTGGAGAAATAGGAACACTTTTCCACTGTTGGTGGGAGTGTAAATTAGTTCAACCATTCTGGAAGACAGTGTGGTAATTTCTCAAGGATCTAGAACTAGAAATACTATTTGACCCAGCAATCCCATTACTGGGCATATACCCAAAGGATTATAACTCAGTGTACTATAAAGACACATGCACATGTATGTTTATTGTGGCACTGTTCACAATAGTCGAGACTTGGAACCAACCCAAATGCTCCTCAATGATAGACTGGATAAAGAAAATGTGGCACATATACACCATGGAATACTATGCAGCCATAAAGAAGGATGAGTGTATGTTCTTTGCAGGGACATGGATGAAGCTGGAAGCCATCATTCTCAGCAAACTAACATGAGAACAGAAAACCAAACACCACGTTTTCACTCATAAGTGGGAGTTGAACAATGAGTACACATGGACACAGGGAGGGGAACATCACACACCGGGGCCTGTTGGGGGGTAGGGGGCTAGGGGAGAGGGAGCATTAGGAGAAATCCCTAATGTATGTGACGGGTTGATGGGTGCAGCAAACCACCATGGCACGCATATAGCTATGTAACAAACCTTCACGTTCTGCACATGTACCCCAGAACTTAAAGTATATATATAGAAATAAGGAACACACAAAGGAGATAACATGTAAACTATGTGAAATGCAAGCCCCACTAAGGGTAAAACGATGGTATCACACTGAAAGTGGATACCATCTCTTGTGCTACCCTAAAATGCTCCACAAAATGAACCATGGTCTCTACACTAAGATATTAATACATCTTAGATAGGATGGCGAAAGAACATCCAGCTGTATAATGAGAGCCCTCGCTTATCAATCTCAGGTCTCTTTGAGGCCTGGTCTGTTGATTGTGACATAATCTCCTACAACACCAGGGACAGTGTAAGTGAGATGTGAAAGATAAATATCTCCATGGAAGGAAGGAAGCCCTTCCTTCTAGGATACTTTCGACTCTGACTCACTGGCCTCTCTTGCTGGTTTCTCAAAGTATAAAAAGTTTTGTACCCTCAAAACCTGCTTGCACAAAACCTACATGCTCCCTAAGTATGCACAGGGTTGAAGGGCCAATTTTTCTTCCCAGTTTCCCCAGAGATAGTAGAATTTATCTGTGAGTTCTGTTGGTTGGGCCCATCTCATATTCTTCAGGTTCCATTTATTTATAAGACATTGCTGCTTTCAATGTGTCATCAAATCTTTTTGCTCTCCGAGAAGCCTGAAATATCTTATGGTTCCTGGCACAGGGTTCAAGGATGATGCAGGGCTTTTTTTTTTTTTTTCAGTTGTGCTGCAGATAGCATGAGGGAGCAGCCCATAATTTCTGCATGCAGCTGCTTATTACAGTAAATAAAATCATAGTATCTTAGTTCATTTGTGCTGCTTTAACAAAATACTACAGACTAGGTAATTTATAGACAGTAGAAGTTTATTTATCACAGTTCTGGAGGTTTGGAAATCCAGCATCATGGCACCAGCTGGTGAGGGCCTGGCCTCTCTGCTTCTATGAATGATACTTTGTTGTTGCATCCTCTGGAGGGTAGGAACTCTGTGTTGTCTGTCGCATGGCAGAGGGAACAGACAAGGCAACAAGGGGTGAACTTCCTCTTCAGGCCCTTTTATAAGATCGCCTAATCCCATTCATGAGGGCTCTACCCCAATCACCTCCCAAAGGCCACAACTCCTAATACTGTTGCTCTGGGGATGAAGTTTCAAAGTCAGTTTTGGAGGGCACGAAAACATTTGTACTGTAGAGTATAACTTCCACTAATTGAGCCAGTCTCCTAATTAGATTATGTTCTGCACTACATGAATGATTTCAGAATAATGCCACAGTTAGGTATTTTTGTGCTCATTTAATTCTTTTAAATGAGACCCTGTTCTAAAATGGTATATAAAAGAATTAGGACTTGATTTCAAGGTCTAAGTTTATCACTAGATGGTATTATGGATACTGGATGGTTTTTCTTGAGTTTCCCTTCCTGAGAGGCAAATCTGTTTACCAGCTACAATATGGCAGTACCTGTAGTTCATGGCCAGCCTGGCAGCACTATCTTACTACAGTACCCTTTGGAGCACTAAAGTTACTGTTAATGACAAAGAGAAAGGATGGAGAAGAAATTCTGGATATGACAAAATGCCGAGAGGGGTTTATGGAGACTAGTGAATGTAAAAGGGAGGGACATTGATGGCATCCGTGTCATGATGGCCACTGCACCTCAAGACAACAAGATCTTCAGGGATTTGTGAGTCCTCAAGTCATAAGGGATGCAATACATTGTGTCATCTCCTGTAACAACTGTGTCAGGTTGGCCAGAATGGCATCTCAAAGAACTGTTGTACTTACCCCTGACCACAAAACAGTCTGGGGACAGGATCACCATTCTCACATGTAACAGTTTCAGCAAGATGGCACAAACCACTTGTTTTACTTGCTCCCCATTACATTTTGTTAACCAGGTTTTCTCCTCTCATGGAATACTCTATCACAATATTTCTGACCACAGCCCCAGGTTTTTTTTTTCTTTTGCTTCCAGCTTTTGGTAACAGGTTTCTAAGCCAACCAAGTTTGCTTTCCTGTCTGTAGTCTAATAGCCAAATAGACCATAAGAATCATGTCCCTGAAGAATGACCACATGGCCTATTTTGCTACTCAATTCATGTTCAGTAACTCATTGAGCTCATTATCCCAGGTATGGCTAGTTTATACCTAGTTCATACATCAATTTAGGCTAGAAGCCATACCTGGTATTAACTCTTTGTTACTTTTTGAGACATACTGCACCACATGTTGTAATGTAATTATTATAACTGTTTCATGGATGCTTGAAAATAATGCATAGTATATAATTGTTGGGTTTAGGGTTGTGTACTCATGAAATCAAGTATTTTTATTATGTTGTTTGAAACTTCTAAATTCTTATTAAATTATTGGCTGTTTGATCTATCAATTGCTGAGAGATGTGTTAAAATATATCTTTTAATGACTTTGCTTATTTCTGCTTGTACTTTTTTCAATTTTTGCTTTATATATCTTGAAGCTGTACTACTACAAAGTGTCTGGGACAAGGCTTAATCTGGGAAGGCATCCCGAGGTCACTGTTGCACTTTCTCCTGACCATAGAACATGTCTTGTTAACATGATTAATAGAGATATCCTCTTTAACATCCTGCTTTCACATTAAGCAGCCTTATAAGAGGATATGAGTTATCTCCTGTAATTATCATGAACCACACCTGTCACAACAAACACTTTTATTATCCAGATTTTATATTTTTATAGCAAACTAACTTACATGATTTCTCACTGTAGCCCTATTTTTACTCCCAGCTTTTAATGACCAGCTTCAACATTTTTCAAATTGCCTGTCTCATATAGTCTGACAGCCACCAAGACCATGTAATCCATTTTCTTAGGTAGTATGTACATGGTTTAACCAACTGCAAATAGCAGTACTCATCTAACTACTGTGCTACTGACAAACCCATGTTTGATAACTCACTGCCTTCCTCTACCCTGTCTCCTACCAATTATAATTTTTACCTTCTCCACTCTCCTTGGATACCTTGTGTTATAGATGCCTTAGCCTTTTAATCAGGACTGGCGATGCCTTTTGGTTCCACCGATGGCATATTCCCATTACCCGTATAGGAAGCTAAAGAACAACTCATTGGAGTCCTTCCAAAAAATAGAGGAAATTATACCAGTGGATTTCCATCCCCAGTTTTCTTACTCAACACCAAAAGGTCTTTTCTTGATGTAGGTTTTTTTTTTTTTTTTTTTGGAGACGGAGTCTTGCTCTGTCACCAGGCTGGAGTGCAGTGGTGCGATCTTGGATCTTGGCTCACTGCAACCTCCACCTTCCCAGTTCAAGCGATTCTCCTGCCACAGACTCCTGAGTAGCTGGGACTACAGGCGTGCGCCACCACGCCCGGCTAATTTTTTTTATTATTAGTAGAGATGGGCTTTCACCATGTTGGTCAGGATGGTCTCGATCTATTGATCTCATGATCCACCCACCTCGGCCTCCCAAAGTGCTGGGATTACAAGCCTGAGCCACCGTGCCCAGCCTGATATAGCTCTTAAAGTCCACCAACCCTCCCTTTTTATTTCCTGCCTTTCGTTCTTGACTGATTCCTCTCTCCTTTGTTTTAACAGCTAACTATTTTGAGTCTATCCAAAATAAGGTAAAGGCAAACACATATTCTGATAACTTTGCCTAGGCTGGTTTCCTTGCCTGGCAATATGAAAAGCTCCAGGTGACAATTTTATCTCCTGCTGTTTTGGGATACAGAGGCAGTTGGCTTTTGCAATATTGGGAGGAGTCAATTCCTGGTCTCTACAAGTATCTAAGTCTGAGTGGTTGAGTAGTAAGTATTTATCTTATTTTATAGTTATGTATGTATGTATGTATCTATGTATTTATTTGAGGTAGAATCTTGATCTGTCACCCAGGTTAGAGTGTAGTGGCACAGTTGTGGCTCACTGTAGCTAGCCTTGGCCTCCCAGCCTCGAGCAACCCTCCTGCCTCAGCCTCCCAAATAGCTGAGACTACAGGCATGTGCCAACACTCCAGGCTAATTAAAATTTTTTTTTTTGTAGAAATGGAGTTTCACCATATTGCCCAGACTTGTCTCAATCTTCTGGAGTCAAGCAAACCGCCTGCCTCAGCCTCCCAAACTGCTGAGGTTACTGGTTTGAGCCACCACATCCAGCCTAGTTACCTTATTTAAAACAATAAAAAATAACCCTAAAAAACAAAGTATTCACATATTACACATTTTAATGGGTTTTTAAATTGAAAGGCAGGCAAGGGGCAGTGGCTCACACTTGTTATCCCAGCACTTTGGGAGGCCGAGGTGGGTGGATCATTTGAGGTCAAGAGTTCGAGACCAGCCTGGTCAACATGATGAAACCTCGTCTCTACTAGAAATAAAAAAAAAAAATAGCCCAGCGTGGTGGTGCGCACCTGTAATCCCAGCTACTCGGGAGGCTGAGGCAGGAGAATCACTTGAACCTGGGAGGCAGAGGTTGCAGTGAGCTGAGATCGTGCCACTGCACTCCAGCCTGGGTGACAAAGTGAGACTGTCTCAAAAATAAATAAATAAATAAATAAATAAATAAATAAATTAATTAATTTAAAGGCAATTAATTTCCTCAAAATATTAGATAAAGCAAATTACTCAAATGCTTCCTCAAGTAAAAGACCAGTTGGGTCTCTTGGATTTATTCATGTCTATTTATTATGCACCAATTTGGCCATCAACTTGAGTCTATACCTCTATGCTACTCTATTGACCTCCTGGTAATGCTTCTGCATTTACTAACATTCGGCATACATGTGGATGATTCATCTTACATTCAGAGTTCTGTATTATATGGAGACTGCTGCCTTTGAAAAATCATGTCCTCCAGCTTTAGCGGTTCCCTAAAAACTTCCCTCCATCTCCCTGTTTGATTGGTTCTTCCACTCCCCTGAGTTGCTATTCAGAGCAAGCAAATTGTTAAAGACAAGACTTTAACATATTCCCTCTTGCGCTGAGCTGCCCTCTTACACTTTATGGAGAAAACAGAAGGTGTCTGGAAGGAACACCACAATTTCCTATTTTTGCTATCTCTCTTCATTCATGAAGTTTCTCTGGAGATAGACCTAGCTCATCCTCCAGGACGGTATTTTGCATAAGGCCAGTTACAAAGTACTCTTAAGTTTCTCTAAACTGAAAATAATTTTTGAAGTGCCTGGGTTTCCTAAAACATTAAAAATAAGACCCATTAACCATATGATTAATTATATGATCCAGTGATCCCAATTCTGGGTAAATATCCAAAAAAAATGAAGGCAAGTTCTCACAGTGATATTTGTACACTCATGTTCATAGTAGCATTATTCACAATAGCCAGAAGGTGAAAGCAACCCAAGTGTTTATCGATGAATAAATGGATAAACAAGATGTTGTATTTACATACAATGGATTTTTTTTTTTTCTTGAGATAGAGTCTCACTCTGTTGCCCAGGCTGGAGTGCAGTGGCGGGATCTCGGCTCAGTGCAACCTCTGCCTCCCAGGTTCAAGCAATTATCCTGTCTCAACCTCCCAAGTAGCTGGGATTACAGGCACCCGCCACCATGCCTGGCTAATTTTTTTGTATTTTTAGTACAGACGGGCTTTCACTGTGTTAGCCAGGCTGGTTTCAAACTCCTGATCTCAAGTGATCCGCCTGCCTCAGCCTCCCAAAGTATTAGGATTACAAGCATGAGTCACCGCACCCGGCCTTAATGGAATATTATTCAGCTTTAAAAATGTAAGAAATCCTGTCATATGCTACAACGTGGATGAAAGTTGAGGACATTATCCAGTCCCCAAAAGAAAAATACTGTATAACTCCAGTTATATGCAGTGTCTAACATAGTTAAATTCATAGAAACAGAAAATAGAATGGTGGCTACCAGGGGCCAAAAGGAGAGGAAAGTGGAGAATCATTCTTTAATGCATACAGAGTTTCAGTTTTGCAAGATGGAAAAGTTCTGGAGATCTGTCACACAACAATGTAAACATACTTAACACTACCTAAGTGTACACTTAAAAGTGAATAAAACGGTAAATTTTTATATTATCTGATCTTTACCCCGATTTTTTTTTTAAATCCCTAGACCTCATGTTTCTTTCTAGCTGCACCTGTTTTGGAAGAACTTTCCATGATCACTAACATCTCTTCTTTATCTCCTACTCCCTCTTCAACCCACTACCATCTGACTTCTGCCCTTGTTCAGGTTGTCAATGACCATTCCACTAAACCTGCTCTTGCTAAGGTTGTCAACCTCCCTATATTTTTATGCTTAGTATACTCAACTGAGAGTATTGGGGTCTGGTCACCACTTATTTCTAGAAGCTCTTACATCCTTTGGTTTCTGTGAGGCTCTGCCTTGTTCTTTGACAGACAATCGACAACTTTTTTTTGTCTTTTTTTTTTTTGCTGCCTTTTTTCCTTCATAAATGCTTGACCTGCTGCTTTTTATGTCTTTACAGTTCTTTAGAGTCTTCTTATGAAAGCTCAACTAAACCTGAAGTACCAACTATCAAATTTATCTCTGATCAGATCTCCCTCTGCCTGGTCAATTCTATCTGAATGACCCATAGGCTCTTCTAACTTAACTTCTCAAATTAAACTCATCATTTCTCCTCTGTGTTCCCTTGCTCAACGATATTTATGCCCAAATCCTATTCTGAAATCTGGGAGTCATACTAGAATCCTAATTCCCCTTTATCCTCTACATGAAATTAGTCAAAAAGTTCTATTGATTCTAAGCCCCATTAATTCTCAAAATTCATCTCAACTGCCACTGCTTTAGTTTAGATTTTCATCACCCACTGCCTTCAAGCTGGTGTCTCTGTCTCCAATTTTGTCTTCCTCAAATTAATCTTCTATGTTGTGTTAGAGTGATCATAAAAGTTAAATCTGACCATGAAGCTGGCCTACTTAAAAATCTTCAGTAGCTTACTGTTGCTCTAAGGGTAAACTCTCTACTCCTTAACATTCAGCATACCAAAGGCCCTGTGCTCCCTCAAATGATTATAGATGACTCCACTTTGGATTCAGCTATACTGTTTCTGTAATTCCCAGCAAGGTGCCACTAATGGCTTTGTTTGTGCTATTCCCTCTGCCTGGACTGTCGTTCCCTGTCTGCTTGGCTAAGCTCCCCTTCGTGATTAGGCTCAGGTATCCCCCATTCATGCTCCCACATCATCCGATGCTATGCTGTGAGCACTACTGTGTCCGGTCCCTCACTATATCTAGTTCTTCCAAGGCAGGGACTAAATTCTTCATTCCTGCACTCTGCGCCCTAGCACCATGCATTTTCGTGAATCACTCCCTGGTTCGGGGTACTGGTGTGTATGTGTATGCGCATGTGCGTATATGCGCATATGAATGGAGAGTAAATTTGAATTTTTTGCTGGGCACACGGCGCAGTGAAGACAAGAAAGGGGCACTATTTTAACACAACCTTTTCCCGTGATCACCACCGAAAATTACTGACGAGTCAATCACCTCAGATCTCTCAAGCAGTCCAGCCTACGCAACAGTACTCCACCTCTGCGCCTGCGCAGAGAGGGTAAGGCGGGGCCAGCAACCTCCTCAGCGGGAGGGAGAGCTCACGGTGGAGCCGCCAGTTGAGGACTCTGATACCGCTCAGCTTTCCAATCAGCTGCGGAAGGAGCCACGCTTTCTGGGTTGCAACATGGCGGCCACCAGTGGAACTGATGAACCGGTGAGACGCTGCTCTGGGGTCGGGTGAGTGGGGAGGTCGAGCCAGGTGGAGCCTTTTTTTTTTTCTTTTTTGAGACAAGGTGTCACTCAGTCGCCCAGGCTGGAGTGCAGTAGTGGGATCACGGCTTACTGCAGCCACGACCTCCGGGGCTCAGGTCTTCCGCCCACCTCAGCCTCCCGAGGAGCTGGGACTACAGGCCCGTGCCACCACGCCCAGCTACATTTTTTGTATTTTTTGTAGAGACGGGGTTTCGCCATGTTGCCCAGGCTGGTCTCAAACTCCTGGGCTCAGGCGATCCGCCCGCCTCGGCCTCCCAAAGTGCTGGGATTACAGGCACGAGCCACCGCGCCCGGCCTTGGGGGGAGCCTTGAACTCTTTTTCCTCCTTTCTAGGTTTCCGGGGAGTTGATGTCTGTGGCACATGCGCTTTCTCTCCCAGCAGAGTCGTATGGCAACGATGTGAGTATGACTCACCCACAGCTCCCACCCACTCAGCTAGCCTGGAATCTCTGCAGGACCTGCCACTAAGTTATAACTTCATGTCCTGATAATCTACTGCAGACCCTCTCCACTTACACCAGAAACTGCACCTTCGTTCAGTTCGTTTTAATCTTGGTCCACAAACGCAGGACTAACGCCTGTGGAAGTGGTTCCCCAAGTTGGCCACGCTTTGGAATTACTGGGGAACTTTTAAACATCCCGCTGCCTAGATTGCAGTTCATACCACCCAAATCAGAATGTCTGGAGAATGAGAGCCAAGAATCAGTATTTTTAAAGGGTCTCTGAGGGACTCCATTGTGCAGCAAAGTTGCACTGGCTTATGGTGTGTCTGGTTTAGAAAATTACTGAGAAGGTATATGAGGTATTTTCCAAAACAAGACAAGGGGATGTGAGAATAGTAAAAACACCCAAATAAGAGTATGATACATATAATGAGTGGGTCAGGCCATAAGATCCAAATAATTTAGCTGAAGGAGAAATCCCTAAGGGGCCAAGGCAGTGGAAGACTTGACTGAGGAAATGGAGCTTTACCTGTATCCTCAAAGTGTAGGTGGACAAAGGACATGGATTGGCACGTAGGAAAAGTGCATGATCTAAGGCATGGAGGTAACGAATGTAAATGGCTTTTTCTGGAGTCAGTGAAATAGCTCGGTCTCGTTGGAGTGGGAGATTCCAGTGGAACCTCCAGTGGGGTGCTTGGTAAGACTTATTATAACCTTGACCTGTTTCATGTGCAAATTCATTTCTAGGTGTTACAGTATGGGGAATTGGCTGTTTGGTAAACAAAAATGATTACGACATGCTTCAGTCTTAAAAGTGAAAAGTAATTTTCATTTTGATTCTTTGTTCTCCCAACAGCTCAGTGGAATTGATGGGTATATTATTTCAGTTTTACAATGATTTAACTCAATCCTGAGAAGGTAATTTATCTGCTGCTTTATTTAGTCTCCCAGCTTTCACTAGCAGCTGGGAAAAGATAGCCGGTGGCTCATTGTGTTCATTATACTGTGTAGGTAGCTTCTTTTGGTTGTCATACAGACAAAATAATTACTGTCCAAATTTATTACTCCAGTTTTTATCATTTGACAGTAACATCAAGTTTGGTAGCCCTCTTGAGCATTAACTAGACATCCATATACTTCCTTTTTATGACCTGGAATTCTTCACTCCTTTGCAGCCTGACATTGAGATGGCTTGGGCCATGAGAGCAATGCAGCATGCTGAAGTCTATTACAAGGTGAGTTGTCTTTCTTCATCATTAAGCAGAATTAAACATGTAATTATAGTGTATGATGCTCTGCTTATCACTATTCTCAGCAAGTTAAACAGTTGTGTTTTGGAGATAGTTTTTATTAATGTAAGTTCTTACCCACAGACAACAGAGGAGCGAAGGCAAATTTGTTTCTACAATGAGTTCTGCTGCTTTCCCAGCATTATAATGCTAACTGACAAAAGGGCGTCTGGCCCATACATAGTAGGCACTTAATAAATGTTTGTTGAATGAATGAACAATCCACAGAGGGCAATAGCCAGGCAGTACTATGGTTAAGTAAGCCAACTGCCAAATTGGTGGAATGGATTGTAATAATATATTATAGCCTTAAACTGTGTCATGATTTCATCCAGGATGTAGACTGTCGACACTTCCTGAAGAGATCTTCTGCCTTGAGAATCATAAAGGTTTTCTGGTGGGGATGGGGAAGATAGAAGTATAGTAAATTACAGACCAGCATCTGTATGTTGTCTTACTGTTTCGCAGCTGATTTCATCAGTTGACCCACAGTTCTTGAAACTCACCAAAGTGGATGACCAAATTTACTCTGAGTTCCGGAAAAATTTTGAGACCCTTAGGATAGATGTATTGGACCCAGAAGAACTCAAGTCAGAATCAGCCAAAGAGGTAAAAATTCTCTTTTTTAAATATTACTTAGCATTTAACCACCAATTTTTTATTGTGAATTTCTTTTACATTTAAGCTCTTTTTTTGTTTGAGAAAAATATGTAAAGAACCAGAACTTCTTTTCTAGTTGTAATCAACTAAGTTAGGAAATGAATGTTTTTCCAGTTTATGGACTTTTCATGTTGTTGAGTCTATTTTTTTCTCCTTTTTGTCTTGGACATTTTAAATCTCCACCCATCAGCCCTTTCAGAGGAGGATGGATCAGTTTATTTAGGTAGTATAGCCAGAAGGCTTGGATGGGGAGTGGCAAATAGGGTATAGGAAGGTGTTTTGATTCTCTGGATTTAAGTTCATGTGATTACAGGCCATGGGTAATTGGAAAACTTTTGTTTTTCATTGCTTATGTGATTATCCTATACTTTGATAGGAAACTAACACTTTTACAGTTAGGAAAAAAAAGTTTTCCTTGCGAGTAAACCCTTGGCTAATGAAAAATCTAAAGTTTTTGTTTGTTTTTTTTTTTTTGTTTGTTTTTTGTTTTGATACAGGGTCTCACTCTGTTGCCCAGGGTGGAGTGCGGTGGTGCCATCTCAGCTCACTGCAACCTCCACCTCTTGGGCTCAAACAGTCCTCCTGCTTCAGCCTCCCTAGTAGGTGGGACTGCAGGTGCATGCTACCATGCCCAGCTAATATTTTGTGTTTTTGGTAGAGACAGGGTTTCACCATGTTGACCAGGCTGGTCTTAAACTCCTGAGCTCAAGCGATCCGCCTGCCTCGGTCTTTCAAAGTGCTGGGATTGCTGGCGTGAGCCACCGCACCCAGCCAAGAATCTACAGTTTTAACTCCTAGCAGGCAGTTAGTGATCTTTGTCTTTGGAAAATTGTCACTACTGAATGGACTTCTTTATTAAAATCATTTGTGTTTTAGTGGGGATAGATGACCATTTTGGGCTGAACTGACCAATAACTTCAAAACAAAACAATTGACTTAAGAAATAATATTTTAATTCTGCAGTAAAGGATTTATATATTTTTCAGAGTAAAATATTGTTCATCTTGGGAAATACCAGTCTAAAGACACAATAGGTAGCACAGAAATGCATTGTTAGTTTCACTGTGAAACCAACAGTCACCTCAATCCTAGTCTCACTATGATTATTTTCCTTACTGGGGAAATGGAAGTCCCTCTCCTGGCTTTAGTACATCAGCCTCTTGCATTTGTCAGCTAAAGCATCGTTTTTGCCTTTATAGAAGTGGAGGCCATTCTGCTTGAAGTTTAATGGGATTGTTGAAGACTTCAACTATGGTACTTTGCTGCGACTAGATTGTTCTCAGGGCTACACTGAGGAAAACACCATCTTTGGTGAGTTTCTTCCCTCTGGAATTGTTTCTGTGTAAGGAGACTGAACAGTCTGGCTTTACTGATGAATCAGTGACATGTATAGTTAGGTCACCTTATCTTGTTTCATCTTTAAAGATCTTGTTGCTATTTTTTATGTGACTCGAAGATAGTTAAGTATTTTCAATCTCATTAATATGAGATTGGAATTAAAGATCTCTGAAATTTATGACTATACTGGAATGGTTTGCATGTTATTTCAATTTTGTCAGTAGATTTCCAGCATATTTAGGGAAGAGGCCAGGCACAGTGTCTCATGCCTTGTAATCCCAGCACTTTGGGAGGCTGACGTGAGGATCACTTGAGCTGAGGATTTTGAGACCAGCCTGGGCAACATAGGGAGACCCCATCTCTACAAAAACATTTAAAAAATTAGCCAGGTATAGTGGTGAGTGTTTGTAGTTCCAGCTATTCAGGAGACTGAGGCAGGAGGATTGCTTGAACCAGGGAAATTGAGGCTGCAGTAAGCTGTGATTGTGCCACTGCAGTCCAGCCCTGGTCATCAGAGTGAGACCCTGTCTCAAAAAAAAAGAGATTTAGGGAATAAACTGAGAGTAGGATGATAATCAATTCTGTTCACTTTTCAGCCCCCAGGATACAATTCTTTGCCATTGAAATTGCTCGGAACCGGGAAGGCTATAACAAAGCTGTTTATATCAGTGTTCAGGACAAAGAAGGAGAGAAAGGAGTCAACAATGGAGAAGAAAAAAGAGCTGACAGTGGAGAAGAAGAGAACACCAAGAATGGAGGAGAGAAAGGAGCTGATAGTGGAGAAGAAAAAGAGGGAGGAATCAACAGAGAAGACAAAACTGACAAAGGAGGAGAAAAAGGGAAAGAAGCTGACAAAGAAATCAACAAAAGTGGTGAAAAAGCTATGTAAGGTATACAGGGAACAGCACTCTAGAAGCTATGACTCAATTGAGACTACAAGTACCACGGTGCTACTTGCATAGACCCCTTTGGTTAAATGTAAATTCTTGTACAATGGAAGGATACTCAGGAGGACATCTTTCTAGTCTAACAGTCAGGAGCTGCTGTGGTCATTCCCTTGTATGAACTGGTCTAAAGACTGTTAGTGGGGTGTTAGTTGATTTTTCCTGGTATACTGTTTCTTGGCTGACACCCCTGGTCAAGTAAGAAATTTGTAAATAAATTTCTTTTGGTTATTATCTATATCTGTGACTGACTTTAAAAAGGTATTTGACACTTGAAATTTTTTTCAAATATGTAATCTCATCACCATGTCTTACATAAAATAATTTACTCCTGTTTCTTACTGCTTCTCACTGTTTCCTGTAGTGAAGTTCTCTAAGCTTGTTAAGTTATACCTGGTGTTGGGATTAGAAGTCCTTACATAAGAATTGACTCTTAATCTCTGAGTGACTATAACTCCCTGATTTCTTTGCTATATATGACAAAAGATTTGATAAATAGCAGCATCCTGAACCTGTCAGACTAGTGAATGCAGCCCAGTTCATATTAGAAGAGCAAGAGACTGGACATGCTTCAGTATTTGCTTTTCTTTTGGTAGCCAGAATGTTACCTGAAAGGTAGCAAAAAAAAAAAAAAAGGGAAAACCAGATAGAGTGGCTACCCTTTTTTTTTTTTTTGGACATGAAGTCTTACTCTGACTCCCAGGCTGGAGTGCAGTGGCACAATCTCGGCTCACTGCAACCTTGGCCTCCTGGGTTCAAGTGATTCTCCTGCCTCAGCCTCCCAAGTAGCTGGGACCACAGGTGCGTGCTGCCACGCCCAGCTAATTTTTTGTATTTTTAGTAGAGACGGGGATTCTGTGAAGAAAGTCAATGGTGGCTTGATGGGGATAGCATTATATCTATAAATTACTTTGGGCAGTATGGCTATTTTCACTATATTGATTTTTTTCTCTCCATGAGCGTGGAATGTTTTTCCATCTGTTTGTGTCCTCTCTTATTTCCTAGAGCAGTGGTTTGTAGTTTTCCTTGAAGAGGTCCTTCACATCCCTTGTAAGTTGTATTCCTAGGTCTTTTATTCTCTTTGTAGCAATTGTGAATGGGAGTTCACTCATGATTTGGCTCTGTTTGTCTATTTTTGGTTCATTGGTGATTTTTGCACATTGATTTTATATCCTGAGACTTTGCTGAAGTTGCTTATCAGCTTAAGGAGATTTTGGGCTGAGACGATGGGGTTTTCTAAATATACAATCATGTCATCTGCAAATAGAGACAATTTGACTTCCTTTTTTCCTATTTGAAAACGTTTTATTTCTTTCCCTTGGCTGATTGCCCTGACCAGAACTTCCAATACTACATTGAATAGGAGTGGTGAGAGAGGGCATCCGGGTCTTGTGCCGATTTCCAAAGGGGATACTTCCAGCTTTTGCTCATTCAGTATGATATTGGCTGTCGGATTATCATAAATAGCTCTTATTATTTTGAGATACGTTCCATCAATACCTAGTTTATTGAGAGTTTTTAGCATGAAGGAGTGTTGAATTTTATGGAAGGCCTTTTCTGTATCTAATGAGATAATCATGTGTTTTTTGTCATTGGTTCTGTTTATGTGATGGATTACGTTTATTGATTTGCGTATGTTGAACCAGCCTTGCAACCGCGGGATGAAGCTGACTTGATCGTGGTGGATAAGCTTTTTGACGTGCTGCTGTATTCGGTGTGCCAGTATTTTATTGAGGATTTTCCCATCGATGTTCTTCAGGGATATTGGCCTAAAATTATATTTTTTTTGTTGTGTCTCTGCCAGGCTTTGGTATCAGGATGATGTTGGCCTCATAAAATGAGTTAGGGAGGAGTCCCTCTTTTTCTATTGTTTAGAATAGTTTCAGAAGGAATGGTACCAGCTCTTCTTTGTACCTCTGGTAGAATCTGGCTGTGAATCCGTCTGGTCCTTGAATTTTTTTTGGTTGCTAGGCTATTAATTACTGCCTCAATTTCAGACCTTGTTATTGGTCTATTCAGGGATTCGACTTCTTCCTGGTTTAGACCTGGGAAGGTGTATGCGTCCAGGAATTTATCCATTTCTTCTAGGTTTTCTAGTTTATTTGCATAGAGGTCTTTTTAGTATTCTCTGATGGTAGTTTGTATTTCTGTGGGATCAGCGGTGATATCTCCTTTATCATTTTTTATTGTGTCTATTTCATTCTCTCTCTTTTCTTCTTTGTTAGCCTGTCTAGCAGTCTATCCATTTTTTTGATCTTTCCAAAAAACAGCTCCTGGATTCATTGATTTTTTGAAGGGTTTTTTGTGTCTCTGTTGCCTTCAGTTCTGCTCTGATCTTAGTTATTTCTTGTCTTTAGTTAACTTTTGAATTTGTCTTCTCTTGCTTCTCTAGTTATTTTAATTGTGATGTTAGGGTGTCGATTTTAGATATATCCTGCTTTCTCTTGTGGACATTTAGTGCTATAAATTTCCCTCTAAATACTGTTTTGGCTGTGTCTCAGAGATTCTGGTATGTTGTGTCTTTTTTCTCATTGGTTTCAAAGAACATCTTTATTTCTGCCTTCTTTTCGTTATTTTCCCAGTAGGCATTCAATAGCAGGTTGTTCAGTTTCCATGTAGTTGTGCGGTTTTGAGTGAGTTTCTTAATCCTACCTTCTAATTTGATTGCACTGTGGTCTGAGAGACTGTTTGTTATGATTTCTGTTCTTTTGCATTTGTTGAGGAGTTTTTACGTCCAAATATGTGGTCAATTTTAGAATAAGTGTGATGTGGTTCTGAGAAGAATATATATTCTGTTGATTTGTGGTGGAGAGTTCTGTAGATGTCTACTAGGTCTGCTTGTTCCAGAGCTGAGTTCAAGCCGTGAATATCCTTGTTAATTTTCTGTCTCATTTATCTTTCTAATATTGACAGTGGGGTGTTAAAGTCTACCACTTTTATTGTGTGGGAGTCTAAATCTCTTTGTAGGTCTCTATGAACTTGCTTCATGAATCTGGGTGCTCCTTATTGGGTGCATATCTATTTAGGATAGCTAGCTCTTTTTGTTGCATTGATCCCTTTACCATTATGTAATACCCTTCTTTGTCTCTTTTGGTCTTTGTTGGTTTAAAGTCTGTTTTATCAGAGACTAGGATTGGAACCCCTGCTTTCTTCTGCTTTCCATTTGCTTGGTAAATATTTCTCCATCCCTTTATTTTGAGCCTATGTGTGTCCTTGCACGTGAGATGGGTCTCCTGAATACAGTACACTGATGGGTCTTGACTCTATCCAATTTGCCAGTCTTTGTCTTTTAATTGGGGCATTTAGCCCATTTACATTTAAGGTTCAGATTTTTAATGTGTGAATTTGATTCTGTCATTATGATATTTGCTGGTTATTTTGCCTGTTAGTTGATGCAGTTTCTTCATAGTGTTGATGGTCTTTACAATTTGGTGTTTTTGCACTGACTAGTACCGGTTGATCCTTTCCATGTTTAGTGCTTCCTTCAGGAGCTCTTGTAAGGCAGGCCTGGTGGTGACAAAATCTCTCAGCATTTGCTTGACTGTAGAGGATTTCATTTCTTCTTCGCTTATGAAGCTTAGTTTGGCTGGATATGAAATTCTGGGTTGAAAATTCTTTTAAGAATGTTGAATATTACCCTCCACTCTCTTCTGGCTTGTAGTGTTTCTGCAGAGAGATCCGGTGTTAATCTGATGGGTTTCCCTTCATAGGTAACCCGACCTTTCTCTCTGGCTGCCCTTCACATTTTTTCCTTCCTTTCAACCTTGGTGAACCTGACGATTATGTGTCTTGGAGTTGCTCTTCTCGAGGAGTATCTTAGTGGTGTTCTCTGTATTTCCTGAATTTGATTGTTGGCCTCTCTTGCTATTTTGGGAAAGTTCTCCTGGATAAGATCCTGAAGAATGTTTTCCAACTTGGTGCCATTTTCCCCGTCACTTTCAGGTACACCAATCAATCATAGGTTTGGTCGTTTCACATAATCTCATATTTCTTGGAGGCTTTGTTTACTTCTTTTCATTCTTTTTTCTCTCATCTTGTCTTCACACTTTATTTCATTAAATTGATCTTCATTCTCTGATAGCCTTTCTTATGCTTGATCGATTTGACTATTGATCCTTGTGTATGCTTCATGAAGTTCTCATGCTGTGTTTTTTTAGCTCCATCAGGTCATTTATGTTCTTCTCTAAACTGGTTATTCTAGTTAGCAATTCTTCTAACCTTTTTTCAAGATTCTTAGCTTCCTTGAACTGGGTTAGAACATGCTTCTTTAGCTCAGAGGAGTTTCTTATTACCCACCCTCTGAAGCGTACTTCTGTCAGTTTGTCAAACTCATTCTCCATCTAGTTTTGTTCCCTTGCTGGCGAGGAGTTGTGGTCCTTTGAAGGAGAAGAGGCATTCTGGTTTTTGGAATTTTCAGCCTTTTTGTGCTGTTTTTTTCTCCTCTTCGTGCATTTATCTACCTTTGCTCTTTGATGTTGGTGAGCTTTGGATGAGGTTTCTGTCTAGACGTCCTTTTTGTTGATGTTGATGCTATTCCTTTCTGTTTTTTAGTTTTCCTTCTAACAGTCAGCCCCCTCTCCTGCAGGTCTGCTGTAGTTTGCTGGAAGTCCACTCCAGACTCTATCTGCCTGGGTATCACCAGCAGAGGCTGCAGAACAGCATAGATTGCTGCCTCTTCCTTCTTCTAGAAGCTTCATCCCAGAGGGCCCCAGCCAGATGCCAGCCGGAGCTCTCCTGTATGAAGTGTCCGTCAACCCCTGCTGTGAGGTGTCTCCCAGTCAGGACGCACAGGGGTCAGGGACCCATTTGAGGCAGTCTGTTTCTTAGCAGAGCCCAAGCGCTGTGCTGGGAGATCCACTGCTCTCCAGAGCTGGCAGGCAAGAACGTTTAAGCCTGTTGAAGCTACACCCACAGTCACCCCTTCCCCCAGGTGCTCTGTCCCAGGGAGATGGAAGTTTTATCTATAAGCCCCTGACGGGCTGCTGCCTTTCTTTCAGAGATGCCCTGCCGCGAGAGGAGGAATCTAGAGAGGCAGTCTGGTTACAGTGGCTTTGCTCAGCTTCGGTGGGATCCACCCAGTTCAAACTTCTGGGAGGCTTTGTTTACACTCTGAGGGGAAAACCACCTACTGAAGCCTCAGTAATGGCAGACGCCCCTCCCCCCACCAAGCTTGAGAGTCCGAAGTGGACTTCAGACTGCTGTGCTGGTTGCAAGAAATCAAGCCAGTGGATCTTAGCTTTCTGGGCTCCGTGGGGGTGGGTTCTGCTGAGCTAGACCACTTGGCTCCCTGGCTTCAGCCTCCTTTCCAGGGGAGTGAACGGTTTTGTCTCACTGGCGTTCCAGGTGCCACTGGGGTTTGAAAAAATATTCCTGCAGCTAGCTTGGTGTCTGCCCAAAAGGTATTCCAGTTTTGTGCTTGAAACCAGGTCCCTGGTAGTGTAGGCACCATAGGGACTCTGCTGGTCTGCAGGTTGCGAAGACCATGTGAAAAGCATAGTATTTTGGCCTGAGTGTCCTCAGGGCACAGTCCCTCATGGCTTCCCTTGGCTAAGGGAGGGAGTTCCCCATCCCTTTCCCTTCCCAGGTGAGGCAACGCCCCATCCTGCTTCAGTTTGCCCACCATGGGCTGCACCCACTGTCTAACCAGTCCCAATGAGATGAGCCGGTTACCTCAGTTGGAAATGCAGAAATCACCTGCCTTCTGTGTTGATCTCGCTTAGAGCTGCAGACCGGAGCTGTTCTTATTTGGCCATCTTGCCAGCCACCGTCTAATGGCTTTTCAGAGTACATGCTTCAGTTATCTCATGTATATAAAAGTTTATTCATTACCTCATAGACACACTGAGCTTGACTGCTGAAACTGGTTAGAAGAAACCACAATGTTTATAGTACATACAGTAAATACAAGGCTAACCACACCATGATGATGCAAGAAAGGATTTACCAAAGCAGAGAAGGGGAAAATGAGGCTTTTTTTATTCCAGTGGACACAGGGAAAAAATAAAATTAAAATTAATTGACAAGTTATGCCCTAGGCAAGAGCTGAACTGTAGATGCATACATCTAGCAGCAACAATTGTGCACAAAGCAAATAGGTTTCTCCATGAATTGTCTTTGGCAAATTCTTAGAAATATTTAAAACATTTGTTAGAGTCTTCATTTTATAAAAATGTCTTTTTTAAAAGGGGTAAGAGAATGTTAAATACGTCACACTAGACAGACTTTGTTATTAAGAACTTTTACTGTATTAACTTTTTCTAGTTTGTATCATATTAAATATTAACAAAAGTGCATTCATATACATTGTCTCAGGCTGAGGAAGAATAAAGATTATTGGCCACATACAATTGTGCCCCTGATGGCCTTTTCCAGGTAGCTCACAAGTAAGAAAATGTGCTTAATGACTTCTCTCTGATTGGTTTTAGAGAATGAGAAACATGCAGTTGAAAGTAAGAGTACTTTAAAGCAAGAGGCATCTGTCCAAAGACTGGTTGATGAAATCTGGGGAAAGGGAGGGAAATACAAAGAATACTGTGGCTGCCCTGTAAGCGAACAGGAATTCAAGGCAGTATCCAAAGTTAGAGGTAAAGGAGCGGGCAGAATGGTGCTCTGGTGTGGTAAGCAATTCTTAAGATGGACTTAAGGTAACCACCACTTGGCATACATGTCCTTATAATTCCCATCTGTTTCAGTGTGGGCATGACTTGTGAATACGAAGAAATTTCATTCCTGTGATTAAGTTACTGATCATTTTATTTCGAGTTAATCAAAGGGGAGATTATCCTGAGTGGATCTTGCCTAATCAGGTGAGCTCTTAGACAAGTGGCCACAGCAGATGTTCTCATGTTGGCCTTCAGGAAGCAAACAGCCATGTTGTCAGAGGAGGGTACTTTGTGGTAAGGACATGAGAGTGGCTCTCTAGGACCTGGGATTGTTCCCTGTCCGACAGCAAGAAAACAGGATTTCACTCTTAAGTTGCAAGTAATTGAATTCTGCCAACAACCAGTGAGCTTGTAGAACTCAAGCCTCAGATGAGATTGATACCATGACTTCAGCCCTGTGAGATCCTGAACAGGGGACTCAGTTAAATTGTACCTGGACTCCTGACCCATAGGACTGTGAGATAATAAATGGGTGTTGTCTTAAGCCACTAATTACATGTCAATTTGTTACAGAGCAATAGAAAACGACCACCGACTTTGGTACTTGGAGTGGAGTGCCACTGTAACAAATGACTAAAATGTGAAAGGGGGCTTTGAAATCAGGTACTGAATTGAGGCTGGAAGAATTTTGAGGAGCATGATAGAGAAAGCCCAAATTGCCTTAAACAGACTTTCAGTAGAAATAAGGACTTTAAGGATGCTGCTGGTGAGGGCTCAGAAGGAAGTAAGGAACAGATTATTGGAAAGTAGAGGAAGCGGGACTGTAGCATTGTAGTTAGCAGGAAATTTGAGATTTGAGCCCTTGTTCTGAATTATTTGAAAGATGTTATTCAGATTTACCATAGTGTGCAAACAACTATTTATTCAGAATGTGATAGCATTCCAATAAGACATCTTTTGGAGGCAGGAAAAAGGTATAGACTAATTTTTTACACTTGCAGAAGGGAAAAGTGCAGCCATATTTAAGTTTTAAGTCACAAAATTTTTGATAATTTGTTACATCAATAATAGGAAATTAATAAAGAAGACATGCTGAGCACTACCCCAAAAGTAGAGACATTCACTGCACTGTCATTGTTTATTTTGAAACTACAAACACACGGATATGTTGTACCAGAGGACTGAAGACATAACCTGCATACAAAGTGAGCTTGAATGATTGTAAACCATTTTTAACGTACTCTCCACAGGAACTCTATAGCTGAGTTTGTGTGTGTTGGGTGGTATTGGTATAACTGGAAGTTCTCTAAATTTACCTTTATGGACAATAGGATTCTTATTAAAGAGAATGTGCTAATTTGAAGCTGATATATACATATTAATAAAACTCAACAGTAACTTCAATTGTATAGAACTTGGACCAAGAAAATATTTTTCTGGGGAAAAGTATTTTATCATTAACATTGTTTAAAATTGCCAGAGCATGATGAAAATTTAAGCAGACAAGGTTTTTGTTGGTTTTTCTGTTTTTAAATTTTCTACAGAGAATACAACTTTTTTATAGCCTGCACTCAGTGTGGACAATTCTCATTACCCAACTTTGCTACATCATTATTGTTTTCACAAATCTGTCATTCAGATAAATAGTATCATAACTGATTGTTCAAAAATAAAGGCATGTATGTATGTTATGTAAATGGTCATTTTGCCATACCTAAATGTTTCTATCTCTAGAATTGTGAAAACATTACAACTGTCAATACGTTGTTGGTTTCCTGAATTACACTGCTGCCACTTGACTGTATAACTGGCTAGTTTTTGAAATGTTTTAAATTTTGGATTCAGGGAACACATGTGCAGGTTTGTTACCTGGGTATATTGCATGATGCTCAAGTTTGGAGTATAGATGGTCCTATCACCCAGATAGTGAGCATAGTACCCAATAGGTAGTTTTTCAGCACATAACCTCCTCCTTTACTCTCCCCCTCTAGTAGTCCCCAGTGTCTGTTGTTCTCATCTTTATGTATATTTGTATTCAATGTTTAGCTCCTACTTACAAGTGAGACCATGTTGCTGCAAAGGACGTGATTTCATTCTTTTTTATGGCTGTGTAGTATTTCATGGTGTATATGTGCCACATTTTCCCTATCCCCGCCACCATTGATGGGCATCTAGGTTAATTTTACATCTTTGCTATTGTGAATAGTGCTGCTATGAACATATGAATGCATATGGCTCTTTGATAGAGCGATTTATTTTTTTGAGACAAGAGTCTTACTCTGTTGCACAGGCTGGAGTGCAGTGGCATGATCTCGGCTCACTGCCATCTTTGCCTCACAGGTTCAAGTGATTCTCATGCCTCAGCCTCCTGAGTAGTTGAGATTACAGGCATGCACCACAATGCCCGATTGGTTTTTGTATTTTCAGTACAGATGGGGTTTCACCATGTTGGCCAGGCTGGTCTCGAATTCCTGGCCTCAAGTGATCCACCCACCTTTGCCTCCCAAAGTGCTGGGATTACAGGTGTGATGGCCTAGAACAGTTTGGTACATACCCACTAATAGGATTGCTGTGTTGAATGGTAATTCTAAATTCTTTGAGAAACCTCTAAGCTGCTTTCCACAATGGCTGAACTAATTTACGTTCCCACCAGCAGTGTATACATGTTCCGTTTTATCCACAGCCTTACCAACATGTTATTTTTTTACTTTTTATAGCCATTCTGACTGTTGTGAGATGGTATCTCACTGTGATTTTGATTTTTATTTCTCTGATGATTAAATATGAGCATTTTTAAAAATATATTTGTTGGCTACTTGTATGTCTTTTTCTGAGAAGTGTCCATGTCTTTTGCCCACGTTTTCATGAAGTTATTGGTTTTTCGCTTGTTCAATTGTTTAAGTTCCTTATAGATTCTGGATATTACATCTTTGTCAGATGCAGTTTGTTAATATTTTCTTCCATCCTGTAGGTTGTCTGTTTACTCTGTTAATAGTTTCTTCTGGTGTGCAGAAACTCTTTAATTAGGTCCCATTTGTTAATTTTTGTTTTTGTTGCAATTGCTTTTGAGGACTTAGTCATAAATTCTTTGCCAAAGCTGATATCTAGAAGGGAATTTCCTAGATTTTCTTTCAGGATTTTTATAGTAAGAGGTCTTAAATTTAAATGTTTTATCCAACATGTTAATTTTTGTATGTGGTAAAAGGAAGAGTTTGTTTCATTCTTCTGCATATGGCTAGCCAGCTATTCCAGCACCATTTATTGACTAGAAACTTCTTTCCCCATTTCTTATTTTTATCAAATTTACTGAAGATCAGTTGGTTGTAGGTGTGCAGCTTTATTTCTGGGTTCTCTTATTCTGTTTCACTGGTCTGTGTGTCTGTTTTTGTACCATTACCATGCTATTTTGCTTACTGTAACCTTGTAGTATAGTTAGAAGTTGTGTAATGTGATGCCTACAGCTTTTTCTATTTTTGCTTAGGATTGCTTTGACTATTTCAGCTCTTTTTTGGCTTCATATGGAATTTTTTTTCTATTTTTGTGAAAAATGATGTTGGTAGTTTGATAGCATTGAATCTGTAGATTGCTTTGTGTAGTATAGCCATTTTAACAACATTGATTCTTCTAATCCATGAGCATGTAATGTTTTCTTATTTGTCTGTGTCATCTATTATTTCTTTCAGCAGTGTTTTATAGTCCTTCTCGTAGAGATCTTTTCCTTCCTTAGATAGGTGTATTCGCAGGTATTTTATATTTTGTGGCTTTTGTAAATGGAATTGCATTATTGATTTGGCTCTCAGCTTGAATGTTATTGGTGTATAGAAATGCTACTGATTTTTGTACATTGATTTTGTATCCTGAAACTTTACTGAAGTAATTTATCAGTTCTGGGAGCTTTTGGGCAGAGTCTTTATTGTTTTCTAGGTATAAAATCATATCATTGGTGAAGAGAGATAATTTTACTTTTTCTTTTCCTATTTGGATACCTTCTTTTTATTTCTCTTGCCTGATTGCCCATGGAGGATTTTACATGGGAGATTTTTATTGGCCAGTCCTAGAACTGATATGTATCTTCTACTCACATTCTTTCAAATATAACTCAGTCCCCTGCAAGAGGACTGCAGAGGAGAGGGGGAAATTTATTCTAGGCATGTGCCCAGGAAAATGAGGAGAAAAATGTTTTGATGATTACCTACCCAGTCATTGTTACAGTAGGTAGTTATTCTTGTCTCCCATGCATATGATTGATTTCAGCTTATTCACTTCTCAAATCCTAGAAACAGGTTCCCAGTCTGTTACTCTGTTACCCAATGAATTTCTAATTGCACACTTCTTTTTTTTAAACCAGCTTTACTGAGGTATAATCTTGAAATGAAATTGTATATATTTAAGTTGTACATGATGTTTTGATACACATATACAATACATTATGAATGGATTACCACAATCGAGCTAATTAACATACCTATCACCTCCCATTATTACCACTTGTTTTTTTCTGGTGAGAATACTAAAGATCAACTCTCTTAAATTTCAAGTATACAATACTTTATTAACTATAGTCATCATTTTGTACATCAGGAGTCCAGAACTCATTCATCTTACAATTGAAGGTCTGTGCCCTTTGAAAACTATCTCTTCATTTCCTTCACCCCAGCCACTGGCCATCACCTTTCTACTCTCTGCTTCTATAAGTTCAACTGTTTCAGAGTTCACATATAAGTGAGATCATGCAGTAATTGTCTATCTGTATCTGGCTTATTTCACTTTGCATAATGCCCTCCAGGTTTATGTGTGTTGTAACAAATAACAGAATTTTCTTCATTTTTAAGACTGAATATTATTTTATCATATATATATGGTGTATACATATATATGGTGTGTGTATATATATACATATGTATATATACACCATATTTTCTTTATTCATTCACCCATCAATAAACATGTAAGTTGTTTTCTAGGCTATTGTGAATAATGCTCCAGTGAGCACTGGGGGTGCAGTATGTCTTTGAGAAGTGATTTTATTTTCTTTGTATATATACTCAGAAAGTGAGACTGCCAGATAATATGGTTGTTTTATTTTTAAGATTTTGAGGAACCTCCATACTAATTTCATAATGACTTTACCAATTTTTAATACATTCTCAACAACAGTGTACAAGGGGTTCCTTTTCTTCACATCCTCACCAATACTTATCTTTTTACTTTTGATAATAGCCATTCTAACAGGTGTGCAGTGATAGTTAATTGTGGTTTTGATTTGCATTTCCTGGTGATTGGCGATGTTGGACATTTTTCACATACATGTTGGCCATTTGCATTTCTTCTTTGAAAAAATTTCTATTCAGGGTCTTTGACAATTTTTCTTTTCTTTTTTTTTTGCTACTGAGTTGTATGAATTTCTTATATTTTTGGATATTAACCTCCAATCAGATATATGACTTGCAAATATTTTTTCTCATTACCTACGCTTCCATTGATTTCATTTTTTTTCTTTGCTGTGGAGAAACATTAGATTGATGAAGTCTCAGTTGTATATTTTTCCTTTTGTTCCCTGTGCTTTTGGTGCCATTAAAAAAAATTATTGCCAAGACAAATGTCATAAAGCTTTGGCCTTATTTTCTTCTGGTAATTTTATGCTTTCAAATCTTACATTTGAATCTTTGATCTATTTTGAGTTGATTTTTGTATATGAGGCGAATAAGGCTCCAATGTCATTCATCAGCATGTGGATATCTATTTTTGCCAACAGTATTTATTGAAGAGACTGTCATATCCCCCTTGTGTTTTCTTGGCTTTGTTTTTTAGATCAAATTACCATAAACTATTGGGTTTATTTCTGGTCTCTCTCTTTTCTTCCATTGATCTATGTATCTGTTTATATATCACTACCATGCTGTTTTGATTACTGTTGCTTTGTAATATAATTAGAAACAGTTTTTTAATTTTTGTTCAAGATTGCTTTGGCTATTCAGATCTTTTGTGGTTCCATGTGAATTTTATAATTTCTTTTGCTATTTCTGTGAAAATTTCATTGGAGTTTTGACAGGGATTGCATTGAATCTGTAGACCACTTTGAGTAATATGGACATTTTAACAATATTAATTCTTCCAATCCATGAACATGGTATATCTTTCTATTTGAGTCTTCTTCAGTTTCTTTCATCATTGTCTTATAATTTTGGGTGTAGAGATCTTTTACCTCCTTGGTTAAATTTATTCTTAGGCATTTTATTTTTTACAGCCATTGTAAATGGGACAGTTTTCTGGATTACTTCTTCAGATAGTTCATTTTTAGTTTATAAAAATGCTTACAATTTTTTATGTTGCTTTTGTGTCCTGCAACTTCATTCATTCATTAGTTCTAACAGTTATTTTGGTGGAGTACTTAGGGCCTTCTATATATAAGACAGTGCTATCTTTAAATAAATCATGCTGCTATAAAGACACATGAACACATATATTTATTGTGGCACTATTCACAAGAGCAAAGACTTGGAACCAATCCAAATGTCCAACAATGATAGACTGGATTAAGAAAATGTGGCACATATACACAATGGAATACTATGTAGCCATAAAAAATGATGAGTTCATGTCCTTTGTAGGGACATGGATGAAGCTGGAAACCATCATTCTCAGCAAACTATCACAAGGACAAAAAACAAGCACCGCATGTTCTCACTCATAGGTGGGAATTGAACAATGAGAACACATGGACACAGGAAGGGGAACATCACACACCGGGGACTGTTGTGGGGTGGGGGGAGTGGGGAGGGATAGCATTAGGAGATATACCTAATGCTAAGTGACGAGTTAATGGGTGCAGCACACCAACATGGCACATGTATACATACGTAACAAACCTGCACATTGTGCACATGTACCCTAAAACTTAAAGTAGAATAATAATAAAATAAATAAATAAATAAATAGATAGATAGATAGATAATGTTACTTCTTTCCTATTTGAATGCTGTTTATTTCTTTTTATTTTCTATTTGCTCTCTAGGACTTCCAGTGCTTTTAAATAGAAGTGGCAAGAGTGGGCATTCTTTTCTTCTTCTCAGTCTCAGAGATAAAACTTTCAGCTTTTTACAATTAAGTATGATGTTAGCTATAGGCTTGTCATATATATTTTTTTAAAAGATTTTTAAAAAATTTAAATTATTTTTTAACATTTTTGTGGGTACGTGTATATATTTATGGGGTACATGAGATGTTTTGATAAAAGCATGCAATATGAAATAAGCATATCATAGTGGGAGATAGGATATCCATCACCTCAAGCATTTATTATTTGAATTACAAACAATCCAATTATATTATTTTAGTTATTTACAAATATATAATTAAGTTATTATGACTATAATCACCCTCTTGTACAGTCAAATAGTAGATCTTATTTATTCTATTTTATTGGACCCATTAACTCTCCCTACCTCCTCCCCGCCTCAGCCTCCCACTACCTTTCCCAGCCTCTGGTAACCATCCTTCTACTCTGGATGTCCATTAGTTCAATTTATTGGACTTTTAGATCCCACAAATAAGTGAGAACATTCAACGTTTGTCTTTCTGTGCCTTATTTCACCTAAAATAATGATCTCCAGTTCCATCTATGTTGTTGCAAATGATAGAATCTCATTCTTTTTTATTGCAGACTTTATTGTGTGTATGTAGCACAATTTCTCTATCAATTCATTTGTTGATGGACACTTAGGTTGCTTCCAAATGTTACCTATTGTAAACAGTGCTGCAACAAATGTAGGAGTGCAGGTATATTCTTGATATACTGATTTCCTGTCTTTTGGGTATATACCCAGCAGTGGGGTTGCTGGATCATATGGTAACTCTATTTTTAGTTTTTTGAGGAACCACCAAACTGTTCATAGTGGTTGTACTAATTTACATTTTTAACCAACAGTGTACAAGGGCTTCCTTTTCTCCACATTTTTACCGGCATTTGTTACTGCCTGTCTGTTGGATGTAAGACATTTTAACTGGGGTGAGATGGTATCTTATTGTACTTTTTATTTGCATTTACCTTATGATCGATGATGTTGAGCACTTTTCATATGATTGTCACGTCTATGTCTTCTTTTGATCAATGTCTATTCAGATCTTTTGCTCACTTTTTGATTGGATCATTATATTTTTTTTCTTTTGAATTGCTCGAGCTCCCTATATATTCTGCTTATTCATCCCTTGTCAGAGGGGTAGTTTGCAAATATATTCTCCTATTCTGTGCATTGTTGATTGTATTATTTGCTGTGCAGAAATTTTTTAACTTGATGTAATCTCATTTGTCCATGTTTGCTTTGATTACCTGTGCTTATGGGGTATTACTCAGAAAATCTTTGCCCAGATCAATGTCCTGGAGATTTTCTCCAATATTTTCTTGTAGTAGTTTCATAGTTTGAAGTCTTAGATTAAAGTCTTTAATGCATTTTAATTTGATTTTTGTATATGGTGAAAGATAGAGGTTTAGTTTCATTCTTTTGCATATCGATATCCAGTTTTCTCAGCATCATTAATCTAAGGCTGTCTTTTTCCTCGTGTATGTTCTTGGCTCCTTTATAAAAATAAGTTAGGTGGCTCACACCTGTAATCCCAGCACTTTGGGAGGCCAGATAGGTGGATCTCTTGAGGTCAGGAGTTTGAGACAAGCTTGGCCAACATGGTGAAAACCTGTCTCTACTAAAAATACAGAATCAGTTGAACCCAGGAGGTGGAGGTTGCAGTGAGCCAAGATTACACCACTGTACTCCAGCCTGGGCAACAGAGCAAGACTCTGTCTCAAGAAAAAAAAAAGTTCACTCTAGATAAATGGATTCATTTATAGGTTCTCTATTCTGTTCCATTGGTCTGTCTGACTCCTTTGTATTCCAGTGCCATGCTGTTTTGCTTACTGTAGCTCTGTAGTATAATTTGAAGTCAGGTAATGTGATTCCTCCAGTCTTGTCATTTTTGCTTATGATAGCTTTGGCTATTCTAGGTCTTTTGTGGTTCTATATAAATTGTAGGTCTGATTTTTCCATTTCTGTGAGGAATGTAATTGGTATTTTTTGGGGATTGCATTGAATCTATAGATTGCTTTGAGTAGTATGGACATTTTAACAATATTGATTTTTTTCTGATTTATAAACATAAAATTCTTTTCTATTTTTTAATGTCCTCTTCAGTTTTCTTCGTCAGTGTTTTTCAGTTTTTGTTATAGAGATTTTAAATTCTTTAGTTAATTTCTAGGTATTTATTTTATGTGTAGCTATTGTATATGGGATTACTTTTTAATTTATTTTTTATGTTGTTCACTGTTGGCATATAGAAATGCTACTGATTTTGTACATTGATTTTGTATCCTATAAATGTACTGAATTTGTTTATCAGCTCTAATAGTTTCTTGGTGATGTCTATAGGTTTTTCCAAATATAAGATTGCATCATCAACAAACAAGGACAATTTGACTTCTTCCTTTCCAATTTGGATTCTCTTCATATCTTTCTCTTGTCTGATTACTCTAGCTAGGACTTACAGTACTATGTTGAATAACAGTAATGACAGTGGGCATCCTTATGTTCCAGATTTTAAAGGAAAGGCTTTTAGTTTTTCCCCATTCAGTATGATACTCACTGTGGATCTGTAGTATATAAATTTTATTATGTTGAGGTATGCTTTTATCTATACTCAGTATTTTGAGGGTTTTAAAAATGATGGATGTTTAATTTTATCAAATGCTTTGTCAGCATCAATTGAAATGATTATATGGCTTTTATCCTTCATTCTCTTGATGTGATGTATCATGTTGATTGATGTGCAATTGTTGAAACATTCTTGCATCCCAGAATTAAATCCCACTTGATCATAATGAATAATCCTGTTAATATATTGTAGAACATAGTTTGCTAGTATTTTGTTGATGATTTTTGCATTAATATTGTTGTATTAGTCTGTTCCCACACTGCTAATAAAGACACACATGAGATTGGGTAATTTATAAATGAAAGAGGTTTAATTGACTCATAGTTCTACATGGCTGGGGAGGCCTCACAGTCATGGTGAAAGGCAAAGGAAGAGCAGAGTCATGACTTGCATGGTGGCAGGCAAAAGAGAGTATGTGCAGGAGAACTTCTTTTCATAAAACCATCAGATCTTGTGAGACTTATTCAGTATCATGAGAACAGCACACGAAAGATCTGCCCCCATGCCCACCAGGTCCCTCCCATGACACGTGGGAATTATGGGAGCTACAGTTTATGATGAGATTTGGGTGGGGACAGAGCCAATCCATATCATTTCACTCCTGACCCCTCCCAGATCTCATGTCCTCACATTTTAAAACCAATCATACCTTCTCAATAGTCTCCCAAAGTCTTAAATCATTTCAGCATTAACTGAAAAGTCCACAGTCCAAAGTCTCATCTGAGACAAGGCATGTCTTTTCCACCTATAGGCCTGAAAATCAAAAGCAAGTTAGTTACTTTCTAGATACAATGTGGGTACAGGCATTGGGTAAATGTTCTCCTTCTAAATGGGAGACAATGGCCAAAATGGAGGGGCTATAGGCCCAATGCAAATCCAAAATCCAATAGGGCAGTCATTAAACCTTAAAGTTCCAAAATAATCTCCTTTGACTCCATGTCTCGCATCCAAGTCATGTTGATACAAAAGGGGGGTTCCTGTGGTCTTGGGCAGCTCTACTCTTGTGGCTTTGCAGGGTACAGCCCTTTTTCTGGCTAATTTTACAGGCTGGCATTGAGTGTCTGTGACTTTTCCAGGCACACAGTGCAAGCTTTCAGTGGATCTACCTTTCTGGGGTCTGAAGAACAGTGGCCCTTTTCTCACAGCTCCCCTAGGCAGTGCCCCAGTGGGGACTCTATTTGGGGGCTTCAACCTCACATTTCCCTTCCACACTACCCTAGCAGAGGTTCTGCATGAGGGCCCCATCCCTTCAGTAAACTTCTGGCTAGATATCCAGGCATTTGCATACATCATCTGAAATCTAGGCGGAGGTTCCCCAACCTCAACTCTTGACTTTTCTGCTTCTGAGGACTCAACGCTATGTGAAAACTGCCAATGATTGGGGCTTGCACCCTCTGAAACCATTGCCTGAGCTGTACCTTGGCCCCTTTTAGTCATGGCTGGAGCAGCTGAGATGCAGGGCACCAAGTCCCTATGCTGAACATAGCAGGGGGGCCCTGGGCCTGGCCCACCAAACTGTTTTTTCCTCCTAGGCCTCCGGGCCTGTGATGGGAGGCACTGCCGTGAAGGTCTCTGACATGCTTCAGAGATATTTTCCCCATTGTCTTGGTGATTAACATTTGGCTCCTCATTACTTATGTAAATTTCTACAGCTGGCTTAAATTTCTCCCAAGAACATAGGGTTTTCTTTTGCATCATCAGGCTGCAAATTTTCCAAAGTTTTCTTCTGCCACATACCCTAAATAATCTCTCTCAAGTTAAAATTTCTGCAGATACCTAGGGCAGGGGCAAAATGCCACTGGTCTCTTTGCATAGTAAGAGTAACCTTTACTCCAGTTCCCAACAAGTTCCTCATTTTCATCTGAGACCACTTCGGCCTAGAACTTATTGTCAGTATCACTATCAGCATTTTGGTCAAAGCCAATCAACAACTTTCTAGGAAGTTCCACACTTTCACACATCTCCCTTTCTTTTTCTGAGCCCTCCAAACTGTTCCAGCCTCTGCCTTTTACCCATTTCCAAAGTCACTTCCACATTTTTGGGTATCTTTACACCAGCACCCCAATACTGGTACCAATTTACTGTATTAGTCTGTTCTCACACTGCCAATAAAGACATACCCAAGACTGGGTAATTTTTAAAGGAAAGAAGTTTAATTGAGTCACAGTTCCACATGGCTGGGGAGGCCTCACAATCATGTCAGAAGGCAAAAAAGGAACAAAGTCATGTTTTGCATGGTGGCAGGTAAAAGAGAGCATTTGCAGGGGAGCTCCCCTTTGTAAAACCATCAGATCTTGTGAGACTTATTCAGTATCATAAAAACAGCATGGGAAAGACCTACCCTTATGATTCAGTTACCTCCTACCGGGTCCCTCACACAACTTGTGGGAATTATGGGACCTACAATTTAAGATAAGATTCGGGTGGGATACAGCCAAATCATAGCAATTATTCAGAGGTATTGGCCTGCAGTTTTCTTTTTTTGATATGTTCTTGATATCGGTGTAATACTGGCCTCATAGAATGAGTTTGGAAGTATTCCCTCCTCTATTTTTTAGAATAATTTCAGTTGGATTAGTATTAGTTCTCTTTTAAATGTTGGTAGAATTCAGCAGTGAAGACATTGGGTCTTGGACTTTTTTCTTGAGAGTTTTTTTATTATAGTTTTGATCTCATTACTTGTTATTGGTCTGTTCAGGTTTTGGATTCGTCCCTGGTTTATTCTTGGTAGGTTGTATGCGTCTAGAAATTTGTCCATTTCCTCTAGATTTTCCAATTTATTGGCATATAGTTGCTCATAGTAGCCACTAATAATCCTTTGACTTTCTGCAGTATCAATTGTAATATCTTTTTTAAAATTTTCATCTTCTCTCTTTTTTTCTTAGGCTAAAGGTTTGTCAATTTTGTTTAACTTTTTACAAAACCAACTTTTGTTTCATTGATCTTTGTATTTTTAAATTTCAATTTCCTTTCTTCTCTGATCTTTATTATTTCTTTTCTTCTACTAATTTTATTAGATTTGGTTTGCTCTTACTTTTCTAGTTCAAGATGAATAGTTAGATTTTTTTTTGAAGTTTTTACTCTTTATTATGTAGCCACTTATAGCTATAAATTTCACTCTGAGTACTGCTTTGTTGTATTCCATGTGTTTTGGTATGCTGTGTTCCCATTATCATTTGTTTCAATAAATTTTTTAATTTTCTTCTTAATTTCTTCATTCACCCACTGGTCATTCAGAAGCATATTGATTAATTTCCATGTATTTGTATATTTTCTTTTTATTTCTTTTTATTTTTTATTTTTGCATAGGTATTGGGGTATGGTTGGATTTTGGTTACATGAGTAAGTTCTTTAATGGTGATTTGTGAGATTTTGGTGCACTTATCACCTGAGCAGTATACACTGCATCACATTTGCAGTCTTTTATTCCTCACTCCTCCCATCCTTCCCTGCTGAGTCCCCAAAATCCATTGTATCATTCTTATTCCTTGAATCCTCATATGTTTGCTCTCACATTTCAGTGAGAACATAGGATGTTTGGTTTTCCATTCCTGGGTTACTTCACTTAGAATAATAGTCTACAATCTTATCTAGGTTGCTGGAAATGCCATTAATTGATTCCTCTTTATGGATGATTAGTATTCCATCATATTGAGATACATATATATATCTCACAGCTTTTTTATCTACTCATTGATTGATAGGCATCTGGGTTGGTTCCACGATTTTGCAATTGCGAATTGTGCTGCTATAAACGTGTGTGTACAAGTATCTTTTTCATATAATGACTTATTTTCCTCTGAGTAGATACCCAGTAGTGGGATTGCTGGATCAAATATTAGTTTTACTTTTAATTCTTTAAGGAATCACAACACTGTTTTCCATAGTGGTTGTACCAGTTTATATTCCCACCAGCAGTGTAGAAGAGTTCCCTGATAACTGCATCCATGCCAACATCTACTGATTTTAATTTTTTGATTATGACCATTTTTTTGCAGGAGTAAAGTGGTATCGCATTGTGGTTTTGATTTTCATTTTTCTGATCATTAGTGGTGTTGAGTATTTTTTCATATATTTCTTGGTCATTTGTGTATATTCTTTTGAGAATTGTCTATTCATGTCCTTAGCCCACTTTTTGATGAAATCATTTGTTTATATCTTGCTGACTTAAGTTTGTTGTAGATTCTGGACATTAGTTTTCTGTCAGATGTATAGATTGCAAAGATTTTCTCCCACTCTTTGGGTTTTCTGTTTACTCTTCTGACTGTTTCTTTTGTTGTACAAAAGCTCTTTAGTTTAATTAAGTCCCACCTCTTTATCCTTGTTTTTATTACATTTGCTTTTGGGTTCTTGGTCATGAAATCCTTGGCTAAGCCAGTGTCTAGAAGGGGTTTTCCAATGTTATCTTCTAGAATTTTTATAGTTTCAGGTTTTAGATTTAAGTTCTTAATCTATCTTGAGTTGATTTTTGTATAAGGTGAGAGATAAGGATCCAGTTTTATTCTCCTACATGTGGCTAGCCAGTCATCCCAGGAATATTTGTTGAAAATGATGTCTTTTCCCCACTTTATATTTTTGTTTGTTTTATTGAAGATCAGTTGGATATAAGTATTTGGGTTCATTTCTATGTTCTCTATTCTGTTCCACTGGTCTATGTGCCTATTTTTATACCAATATCATGCTGTTTTTGTGACTATGGCCTTATAGCATACTTTGAAATCAGGTAGTGTCATGCCTACAGATTTGTTCTTTTTGCTTAGCCTTGCTTTGTCCATGTGGAATGTTTTTTTGGTTCATATGAATTTTAGAATTGTTTTTTCTAATTCTGTGAAGAATGATGGTGGTATTTTGATGGGATTGCATTGAATTTGTAGATTGCTTTTGGCAGTATGGTCATTTTCACAATATTGTTTCTACCCATCCATGAGCATGGGATGTGTTTCCATTTGTTTGTGTCATATATGATTTCTTTCAGCAGTGTTTTGTAGATTTTCTTATAGAGGTCTTTTGACTCCTTGGTTAGGTATATTCCTAAGTATTTTATTTTTTTTGCAGCTATTGTAAAAGGGGTTGAGTTCTTTATTTGATTCTCAGCTTAGCTGCTGTTGGTGTATGGAAGAGCTAATAATTTGTGTATATTAATCTTGTATCTGGAAATTTACTGAATTATTTTATCAGTTCTAGGAGCTTTCTGAAAAAGTCTTTAGGGTTTTCTAGGTATACAATCATATCATCAGCAAACAGTGACAGTTTGATTTCCTCTATACCGATTTGGATGCTCTTTCTTTCTCTTTTCTGATTCCTCTAGCTAGGACATCCAGTACTGTGTAGAAGAGGAGTGGTGAGAGTGGGTGTACTTGTCTTGTTCCTGTTCTCAGAGGAAATGCTTTCAACTCTTCCTCATTCAGTATTATGTTGGCTTTGGGTTTGTCATAGATGGCTTTTATTTCATTGAGGTATGGTTCCTGTATGCCAATGTTGCTGAGAGTTTTAATCATAAAGGGATGCCAGATTTTGTTGAATGGTGTTTCTGCATCTATTGGGATGGCTATGTGATTTTTGTTTTTAATTCTGTTTGTGTGGTGTATCACATTTATTGACTTGCATATGTTAAACCATCCCTGCATCCCTGGTATGAAACCTACTTGACCATGGTGGATTATCTTTTTGATATGTTGTTGGATTTGGTTAGATATTACTTTTTTAAGGATTGTAGCATCTATGTTCATCTGGGATATCAGTCTGTAGTTTTCTTTTTTGCTTATGTCTTTTCCTGGTTTTGGTATGAGGGTGAAACTGACTTCATAGAATGAATTAGGGAGGGTTCCTTCTTTCTCTCTATTGTCGAATAGTGTCAATAGAATTGGTACCAGTTCTTCTTTGAATGGCTGATAGAATTCTGTTGTGAATCCATCTAGTCCTGGACATTTTTTTGTTTCTATTTTTTAAATTATCATTTTAATCTCGCTGCTTTTTATTGGTGTCTTCAGGGTATCTAATTCTTCCTGATTTAAGCTAGGATGATTGTATTTTTCCAGGAATTTATCCATCTCTTATAGGTGTTCTAGTCTATGTGCATAAAAGTGTTCAGAGTAACCTTGAATGACCTTTTGTATTTCTTTGGTGCCAGTTGTAATATCTCTTGTTTTATTTCTTGTTGAGGTTATTTGGATTTTCTCTCTTCTTTTCCTGGGTAATCTTGCTAATGGTTTATCAACTTTATGTATGTTTTCAAAGAACCAGCTTTTTTAACACAAATTATCTTTTGTATTTTATTTTGTTTTGTTTTAATTTCATTTAGTTCTCTGATCTTGGTTATTTCCTTTCTTCTGCTGGCTTTGGGCTTGGTTTATTCTTGTTTCTTTAGTTCCCTGAGGTGTGACCTTTGATTGTAAGTTTCGGCTCTTTTAGTCTTTTTGGTGTAAACATTTAGGGCTGTTAACTTTTCTATTAGCACCACCTTTGCTGTATCCCACAGGTTTTCATAGGTTATGTCACTATTGTCATTCAGTTTGAATAATTTTTTAATTTGTATTTTAATTTTGTTTTTGATCTAATTCTCATTCAGGAGCAGGTTATTTAATTTCCATTCATTTTCATGGTTTTGAAGATTCATTTTGAAGTGGATTTCCAGTTTTATTCCACTGTGGTCTGAGAGAGTGCTTGGTATAACTTCAATTTTCTTGAATTTATTCAGGCTCATATTATGGCCTATCATATGGTTTATCTTAGAGAAATTTCCATGTGCTGTTCAGTAAAATGTGTATTCTGAGGTTGGATGGAATGTTTTGTATATGTCTGTTAAGTCCATTTGTTCCAAAGTACAGTTTAAATCCATTGTTTCTTTGTTGACCTTCTCTCTTGATGTCCTATGTAGGGCTATCAGTGGAATATTAATTCCCCACTATTATTGTGTTGCTGTCTATCTCATTTCTTAAGTCTATTAGTAATTGTTTTATAAATTTGGGAGCTCCAGTGTTAGGTGCATATATGTTTAGGATTGTGATATTCTCTTGTTGGACAAGGCCTTTTACCATTATATAATGTCCTTTGTCTCTTTCAACTGCTGTTGCTTTAAGGTTTGTTTTGTCTGCTGTAAGAATAGCTACCCCTGATTACTTTTGGCTTCCATTTGCATGAAATGCCTCTTTCAACTCCTTTAATTTTAAGTTCATGTGAGTCCTTATGTGTTAGGTGAGTCTTTTGAAGACAGCAAATAGTTGGTTGGTGAATTCTTATTTCTTCTGAGATTCTGTATCTTTTAAGAGGAGCATTTAGGCCATTTACATTCAATGTTAGTATTGGGATGTGAAATATCATTCCATTCGTTATGCTATTTTTTGCCTGTTTACCTTTGTTTTTTGTTTTTGCTTTTTAACTTGTATTTTGTTTTACAGGTCCTGTGTGATTTATACTTTATAGAGGTTCTGTTTTGATGTGTTTTCAGGATTTGTTTCAAGATATAGAGCTCCTTTTAGCTGTTCTTGTAGTGGTGGCTTGGTAGTGGTGAATTCTCTCAGCATTTGTTTGTCTGAAAAAGACTGTATCTTTCCTTCATATAGGATGCTTAGTTTTGCTGGATACAAAATTTTTGGCTGATAATTGTTTTGTTTGAGGAGGCTGAAATAAGGCCTTAATCCCTTCTAGCTTGTAGGATTTCTGTTGTGAATTCTTCTGTTAATCTGATATATCTTTCTTTATAGGTTACCTAGTGCTTTTCTCTAATAGCTCTTAAGTTTCTTTTTTTCTTCTTAACTTTAGAAAGCCTGATGACAATGTGCCTAGGCAATGATCTTTTGTGATGAATTTCTTTGTGCTTGTTCTTTATGCTTCTTGTATTTGGGTGTCTAGGTCTCTACCAAAGCCAGGGACATTTTCCTCAATTATTCCCCCAGTATGTTTTCCAATGTTTTAGAATTCTCTTCTTGCTCAGGAACACTGATTATTCTTAGGTTGGGTCATTTAACATATTCTCAGATTCTTGGAGGCTTTTTTCATTTCTTTAAAATTATTTTATCTTTGTCTTTGTTGGATTGGTTTAATTCAAAGTCCTTGTCTTCGAGTTCTGAATTTCTTTCTTCTACTTGTTCAATTCTATTGCTGAAACTTTTCAGAGCATTTCCCATTTCTATAGGTTTGCCCAATGTTCTGAGAAGTTTTGATTGTTTTTTATTTATGCTGTCTATTTTCTTGATTATTTCTCCCTTCACTTCTTGTATCATTTTTTTGGGATTTTCTTGCATTGGGCTTTGTCGTTCTCTGGTGCCTCTTTGATTAGCTTAATAACTAACCTTCTGAATTCTTTTTCAGGTAAATAATGAATTTCATCTTGGCTTGGATCCATTGCTGGTGATCTAGTGTAATTTTTTGAGGGTGTTAAAGAGCCTTTTTTTTGGGTCATATTACCAGAGTTGATTTTCTGGTTTCCTCTTATTTGGGTAGGCTCTGTCAGAGGGAAGGTCTAGGGTTGAAAGCTGTTGTTCAACCCTAGGCCCACGTGGTGTTCCCTTGATGTAGTAGTCTTCCCCTTTTCCTATGGATATGGCTTCCTGAGAGCCGAGCCATAGTGATTGTTATCTGTTCTGGATCTAGCTACTCACCAAGTCTGCCAGGCTCCAGGCTGGTACTGGGGGTTGTCTGCACAGAGTCCTGTGATATGAACTGTCCATAGGTCTCTCAGCTGTGGATACTGGCACCTGTTCCAGTGAAGGTGGCAGGGGGTTGAAATGGATTCCATGGGGGTCCTTAGCTTTGGTAGTTCAATGCTCTATTTTTGTGCTGGTTGGCCTCCTGCCAGGAGGTGGTGCTTTCCAGAGAGCATTAGCTGTGGTAGTATGGAGTGGTAGTGGTGGTGGGTGGGGCCCTAGAACTCCCAAGAGTATATGGCCTTTGTCTTCAGCCAGCAGGATTGGTAGAAAAGGACCATCTGGTAGGGGCAGAGCTAGACCTGTCTGAGCTCAGACTCTCTTTGGGTGGGTCTTGCTGCGGCTGCTCTGGGTTATGTGGATGAGGTCTCAGGTCAATGGATTGATGTACCTAGAAAGATTATGGCTGTCCTTGCTGAGTCCTGGAGGTTGTCAGGAAAGTAGGGGAGAGCCAGCAGTCACAGACCTCACCCAACTCCCAGACAATTTGAAGGGCCAGTCTCACTCCCACCATGCCTCCCATAACAGCACCAAGTCTGTTTCCAGGCAGTAGGCAAGCAGGGCTGAGAACTTGCCTCAGGCTACCTGCCTCCCAACTCTAAAAGAAAAGGGCTTTATTTCTTCTCCTGCCTGTGGAGTCTGCATGCCAGATTTGTGCCCTCATCTGAGTTTTGACCAGGAGGCTTCTTGACCAGTTCAAATTGTTACAAAGTTTAGCTGGAGACTTCCTTCTCCCTGTGGTGTTTTTCCCACATCTCTGGCTGCCTTCCCAAAGGATTCCTGTGATGCCAGGCAGCAGTGGCCTACTTGAGGACTCAGCAAGCTCCCAGGGCCTTTAGTGCTGCTTCCTCTACCCCTGTATTTTGCTCAGCTCTCTGAATTGACTCATCTCCAACTAAGGTCGAAATATTTTCTCACAAAGTAGGCCTTCAACTTTCCCAATGAAGGTTTGTGTTCAGGGGTGGAGGATCTCCCTTTCCTACTTCCACAGTTTGGGCACTCATAGTATTTGGAGTGTCTCCCGGGTCTTGCAGTAGCAGTCCGCTTCCTTCAGAGGGTCTGTGGGTCCACTCAGGATACCTGATTCATTTCTACAGTTGTTCTGGAGCTAAAATTCACAATGCTAAAATTCTGCATGCTGCTCTGTCTGAGTTGGAGCTATAATCTAGTCCTGCCTCCTGTACACCCTGATGATCCTGAGTCTCCATTTGTATATTTTCCAAAATTCTTGTTATTACTTTCTAGTATTATTCCACTGTGGTCAGAGAAGATGCTTGATATTATCTCATTTTTTGAATGACTTAATATGTGTTTTGTGACCTAACATATGGTCTATCCTAGAGAATGATCTGTGAGGTGACGAAAAGAATGTTTATGCTGTAGTTGTTGAATGAAATATTCTGTAAATATCTATTAGATCCATTTGGTCTATAGTGCAGATTAAGTCTGATGTTTCTTTGTTGATTTTTTTGTCTGTCATAGCTGGAAGGAGGTGCTGAAGTTTCTAGCTATGATTGTATCGAGGCCTATCTCCCTCTTGAGCACTAACAATTTTTCCTTTACATATCTTTGTTATCTAGTGTTGGGTGCATATATATTTAAAATTATTATATCCTCTTGCTGAATTGACTGGTTTATCATTATATAGTGACCCTCTTTGTCTCGTCTCATAGTTTTTGTCTTGAAATCCATTTTTTCTGATATAAGCATAGTGACTCTTGCTTTTTTTTTTTTTCTCCATTGGTGTGGCATATTTTTTTCATCCTTTTTTTCAGTCTATGTGTATGTTTATAGGTGAAGTGTGTTTCTTGTAGGCCACAGATCAATGAATCTTGTTGTTTATCTATCTAGTTATTCTATGTTTTTTAATTGGACAGTTTTGTCCATTTTCATTCAATGTATTTTTGATAAGTAAAAACTTATTCTGGCCATTTTGTTATTTGTTTTCTAATTGTGTGGTCTTCTTTCCCTTCCTTATTTCCTTTCTTTCTTTCTTTTTCTTTCTTTCTTTCTTTCTTTCTTTCTTTCTTTCTTTCTTCCTTTCTTTCTTTCTTTCTTTCTTTTTCTTTCTTTCTCTTTCTTTCTTTCTTTCTTTCTTTCTTTCTTTCTTTCTTTCTTTCTTTCTTTTCTGTCTTCTATAGGGAATAATATTTTATCTTATAATTTAGTTTTTTGCTTTTTATTTTTTGTATATCCATTTTGTTTTCTGGTTTGAAGTTACTATGAGGCTTGCAAATACTATCTTGCAACCCATTATTTTTACCTGATAACAACTTAACACTATTTGTATAGACAAAAAAAAAAGAAAACTCTGTGCCTTAACTTCATCACCCTACCTTTTATCTTTTCGTTGTTTATATTTGTTATTGTCTTTACTATGTCTTGTAATTATTATTTTTTATTAGTTCATTGTTTAGTTTTTCTAGTTATGATAAAAGTAGCTTATACACCATAGTTACAATGTTATAATATTCTGTGTTTTTGTATGTACTTACTGTTACCTGTGAATTTTATATGTTCAGGTGATTATCTGTTGCTCATTAATGTTTTTCCTTTCTGATTGAAGTACTCCCTTTAGCATGTCTTCTAGGACAGGCCTGGTATTAATGAAATCCTTCAGCTTTTGTTTGTCTGGAGAAGTATTTATTTCTCCATGTTTGAAGAATGTTTTCACTGGATACACTCTTCTAGGGTAAAAGTTTTTTCCTTTCAGCACAGTAAATATGTTATGCTACTCTCCTTTAGACTGTAAAGTTTCCACTAAAAAGTCTGCTGCATTGTACATTATTTGTTTCTTTTCTCTTATTGCTTTTAGAATCCTTTCTTTATCTTTGACTTTTCAGAGTTCAATTATGTCTTGAGATAGTCTTCTTTAGGTTAAATCTGCTTGATGTCCTATTATCTTCTTGTACTTGAATATTGATGTCTATTTCTAGGTTTGAGAAGTTCTCTACTATTACTTATCTACCCCCATTTCTTTCTCTGTGCCCTCTTTAAGGCCAATAATTTTTAGATTTGCCCTTTTAAAGATGTTTTCTAAATCCTGTAGGCATGCTTCATTGTTTCTTATTGTTTTTTTGTTTGTCTTTTCTGATTGTGTATTTTCAAATAGCCTGTCTTCAAGCTCCCTAATTCTTTATTCTGCTTGATCAATTTTGCTATTAAAGAACTCTGGGGCATTCTTCAGCGTGCCAATTGCATTTTAAATCTCCAGAATTTCTGCTTGATTCTTTTAAATTATTTTAATTTATTGGTTAAGTGTATTTGAGAGAATTCTGAATTTATCCCCTGTGTTATCTTGAATTTCTTTCAGTTTCCTCAACATAACTGAGTTCTCTTTCTGAAAGGTCACATATCTCTGTTTCTTCAGGATTGATCCCTGGTGCCTTATTTAGTTTATTTGGTGGGGTCATGTTTTCCTGGATGGTGTTGATACTAGTAGATGTTCTTTGGTGTCTGGGCATGGAAGGATTAGGTATTTATTGTAATCTTCACTGTCTATGCTTATTTGTAGTCATTCTTCTTAGGAAGACTTTTCAGATATTTGAAAGAAACTGGTTGTTATCATCTAAGCTGTGTCTGCCTTAGGGGGCACCCCAAGCCCTGTAATGCTGTAGATCTTGCAGACTCATATATGTACTGCCTTGATGGTCTTGGATAAGATCCAGGAGAATTCTCTTAGTTTCTAGGCAGAGACTTTTCTCCTTTCTTTTACTTTCTCCAAGAAAATACAGTCTCTCTTTTCTGAGCCCCCTAAAGCTGGGGGTGGAGTGATATTATTGCCATTACCTCTATGACTGCACTGGGTCAGACCTAAAGCCACCACAGTGCTGGGTCACCTCAAGACCTGCTGTCACCACTCTCTGGCTACTGCCTATGTTCACTCAAGTCCCTGGGGGTCTACAAACTGCAGATGGCAATGCCAGCCAGGCCTGTGTCCTTCATTCAGGGTAGTGAGATCCCTCAATTACCAAGTGGGTTCAGAAATGCTCTTTGTGAGTTAGAAACCATAGTCAAAAATTTTAGAATTCTACATGGCATTCTATTGTGCAGTGACTGAGCTGGTACTGAGTTCACATGATGCAGTCCTTTCCACTTTTCTCTTCCCTGCCCAAAGGCAGAGAAGCCTCATCCTGTAGCCATTGCCTTCACAGATCATGAAGAGTACTGCTGGACTACTGAGAATGGTCCTTTAAGGCCCAAGGTCCTTCAAGGCAGCTTGCTGTGAATGCTCCCTGGCTTAGGAGTCAAACCTCAGGGCAGTGGACTCCCCTCTGGCCCAGGGCAGATCCAGAAATGCCATCCAAGAGCCAAGTCCTGAAATTGGTGACCCCAAGAGCTTACTTGGTGCTCTACCCACTTGTGATGGTTATGTGCTGAGTCTTACCTGGAACCAGCAAGTCTCAGAGGCTCATCCAAGCCCGTGATGTAGTACCAGGGTATTGTTGCTGGTTATTCAGGACTCAAGGGCTATTTAGCTAGCACATGATGATTACTGCCAGGACTTCATCCTTTACTTCAAGACAACGGGTTTCCTTTTGGCCCTGGATGTGTCTTGAAATGTCATCTGGGAACTTGGACCTGGAATGGGGGCCTCATGACTCTGACTGGTGCCCTATTCTGCTGTGGCTGGGCTGATATTCTAGATGTAATATTCCTGAGGAGAAGGCTGATATTCCTTCTCCTCTCCTCAAGTGGAAGGAAAAGGGTCTATTTTGGAGCCACAAGCTATGGAGTCTGGGTTTAGGGGAGAAATGATGCCGGGATTCCCTTGGCTGCCCCAGCTGGAGTCTCAGTATGTCATGTCCCCCACCCTACCCCCAGTCCACTGTCTCTGGGCCTAGTTCTGCCATAGGACTCACCTAAGAATTGTAGTCATTATGGCCTAGACTGCCTTTCAAGTTTACTTGGAGATACAGAGCACTGTAGCCCTTGGTTTGCAAGCATTCAACTTTGGATCCTGGGATTAGCAATTCCCTTCTGGCTAGGGCCGGTTTAAATGCTCCCTCTGTGGGTGGGCATAAGCTGAGTTTGTTCTGTTTTTCCTTTCTGCTCTAATAGGTAAGCACTGAGTTCAATGCCTCACAATTGCTGTGTTCTCCTTCCCCTAGCACCCTGAGACACTTTCCGTACCATGCTGCTGCTGCCCACGGTTGGGGAGGGGTGGCGTCAGAGATTCAGGACTTTTTTTTAAATGTCTTCAGTACCAATTTTAGCAATATGAAGTTAAAAGCAGGTGCTATGAGTGCTCACCTAATTTTTTGATCTTATGAAGGTATTTTTTCCGGGTAGTTTTTAACTTTGTGTCCTTGTGGGTTAGGGTTGGGGATTCAATCAGTGGTGCTTTCTATTCCACCATCTTGCTCTTTCCTTTTCATATATGACCTTTATTGTGTTTAGGTATTTTTTTGTACCTCATTTTTTGAATTTTTTAAAATGAAAGTTTGTTGAATTTTTTCAAATGCTTTTTCTGCATGAATTGAGATGATTATATGATTTTTGTCCTTCATTCTGTAAATGTGGTATGTCACATGTATTGATTTGTGTATGTTTAACCTCCCTAGCAACACAGGGATAAATCCCAGTTGATCATGATGTATGACCATCTTAATGTGATGTTTAGTTTTGTTTGCTAGTATTTTGTTGAGAATGTTTGCATCTATGTTCATCAGGGATATTGGGACTATAGTTTCTTTTCTTGTAGTATCATTGTCTGGCTTTGATATTGTGGCAGACCAATTCTCCCTGATGATCACACAGGCAGGCCTGCATAACACTTCAGTTACACAGACAAATTTCCACAGAGCTGTCTTAACATTGAGCAAATAGTTAAACCTAGGGAAATCAGTGCCCAGATATCAAAGCTAGAAATGAAACATATGGTCAGCAGGAGCCTTTGATGGGGTTCTCCCTAACCTGGGGCAAGCCAAAATAATAGAGACAGACAGTCTTACATTCCTAGTGCCAGGACCTGTCTCAGGTCAAAGAAATCTGAGATGAGTCAAGGTAATAGAGGTAGCTGTTTGAATAGAGTCATTGGAGATCTAAGGCATGTCTCCTGACCAAGCTGTGAAGGAGATAAGACAGAAATAATCACTCCAGTACCACAGTAAACAAGACTTGAAGGTACTGGGGCCTTTTTAATCAGACTTAGCAAGCATTTTTTTTTTTTTTTGCCTCTGACCTTCTAGTTGAAACAAAATTAGTTATCAATAGACTTAGCCGAATGCTATACTGCACGTAGACACATAACCCCAACCTATATAAGCACTAAGAAAATTTTGACACTTTGAATTAGTCTGGTGAAATTATCTGCAGCCTTCTCCCTATATTGGTAACAGCAATAAATTCCCTTCTTTCCTAGTTTGTCTGCTTCCCATTACTGGGTCTCGAGAAAACAGCCAGACCCAGCTTGGTTCCGAGAACACTATCAGGGTAATGCTGGCATCATCAAATGAGTTTGGAAGTATTTCCTTCTCTTCAGTGTTTTGGAAAGAGTTTTAGAAGGATTGTTATTAATTCTTTAAATGTTTGATATAATTCACCAGTTAAGCCATATTTTGTCTTTTTTTCTGATCTTAGTCCTGATATTAGTCTGTTCAGATGATCTGTTCCTCATGACTTTGTTTTGACAGTTTGTATGTTTTTGGAAATTTATCCATTTCTTCTTGGTTATCAAATTCATTGGTTATAATTGTTCATAGTAGTTTCTTTTAATCTTTTATATTTCTGTGGTATGAGTTCTGAAAACCAAAAAGTATTGGAGACAAGTCTCAATGAATTTATAAAGCTTATTTTGCCAAGATTAAGGACAAACCCATGACACAGCCTCAGGAGGTCTTGACAACATATGCCCCAAGTGGTCAGGGTACAGCTTGCTTTTATACATTTTAGAGACACATAATACATCAGTCAGTACATGTAAAATTTACATTTATTCAATCTGGAAGGGTGAGACAACTGGAAGTGGGGGCTTCCAGGTCATAGGTAGATTAATTAATTTGTATATATTTTTTAAATTTTTAAATTTTTTCATAAGTTATTGCGGTACAGGTGGTATTTGGTTACATGAGTAAGTTCTTTAGTGGTGATTTGTGAGATTTTGGTGCACCCATCACCCGAGCAGTATACAATGCACCACATTTGTTTGTAGTCTTTTATCCCTCGCTCCCCTCCCACTCTTTCCCCCAAGACCCCAAAGTCCATTATATCATTCTTATGCCTTTGCGTCCTCAGAGCTTAGCTCCCATATATCAGTGAGAACATATGATGTTTGGTTTTCCATTCCTGAGTTACTTCACTTGGAATAATTATCTCCAATCTCACCCGGATCACTGCAAATGCTGTTAATTCATTCCTTTTTATGGCTGCGTAGTATTCCATCATGTGTATATATATATCACAGTTTCCTTAACCACTCATTGATTGATGGACATTTGGATTGGTTCCACAATTTTGCAATTGTGAATTATGCTGCTATAAACATGAGTGTGCAAGTATCTTTTTCGAATAATGGCTTATTTTCCTTGCAGTACATACCCAGTAGTGAGATTGCTGGATCAAATAGCAGTCCTACTTTTAGTTCTTTAAGGAATCTTCACACTGTTTTCCACAGCAGCTGTACTAGTTTACATTCCCACCAGGACTGTAGAAGTGTTCCCTGATCTCCGCATCCATGCCAACATCTACTGTTTTTTAATTTTTTGATTATGGCCATTCTTGCAGGAGTAAGGTGGTATTGCATTGTGGTTTTGATTTGCATTTCCCTGATCATCAGAGATGTTGATTATGTTTTCATATGTTTGTTGGCCATTTGTATATCTTGTTTTGAGAGTTGTGTATTTATGCCCTTAGACCACTTTTTTATGGGATTGTTTTTTTCTTACTGATTGGTTTGAGTTTGTCGTAGATTCTGGATATTAGTCCTTTGTCAGATGTATAGATTGTGAAGACTTTCTCCCACTCTGTGGGTTGTCTGTTTACTCTGCTGACTGTTCCTTTTGCTGTACAAAAGCTCTTTAGTTTAATTAGGTCCTAGCTATTTATTTTTTGTTTTATTGCATTTGCTTTTGGGTTCTTGGTCATGAGATCCTTGCCTAAGCCAATGTCTAGAAGGGTTTTTGCCAATGTTATCTTCTAGAATTTTTATAGTTTCGGATCTCAGGTTAAGTCCTTAATCCATCTTAAATTTATTTATTATAAAGTGAAAGATGAGGATCCAGTTTTGTTCTCCTACATGTGACTGGCCAATTATCCCAGCACCATTAGTTGCAAAGTGTGTCCTTTCCCCCAACTTTATTTTTATTTATTTATTTATTTATTTTGCTTTGTCAAAGGTGAAGGTCAGTTGGCTGTAAATATTTGGGTTTATTTCTGGCTTCTCTATTGTGTTCCATTGGTCTTTGTGCCTATTTTTACACCAGTACCACGATGTTTTGGTGACTATTGTCTTACAGTATAGTTTGAAATCAGGTAGTGTGATGCCTCCAGATTTGTTCTTCTTGCTTAGCCTTGCTTTGGCTATGCAGGCTGTTTTTTGGTTGCATGTAAATTTTATATATATATTTTTAATTCTATGAAGAAAGATGGTGGTATTTTGATGGGGATTGCATTAAATTTGTAAATTGTTTGTGGCAGTATGGTCATTCTCACAATATTGATTCTACCTGTCCATGAGCATGGGAGGTGTTTCTATATGTTTGTTTCATCTATGATTTCTTTCAGCAGTGTTTTGTAGTTTTCTTTGTAGAGGTCTTTTGACTCCTTAGCTAGGTGTATTACTATGCATTTTATTATATTTTTGCAGCAAATGTAAAAGAAGTTGAGTTCTTCATTTGATTCTCTGCTTGGTCGCTGTTGGTGTATAGAAGATCTACTGATTTGTGTACATTAATCTTGTATCCAGAAACTTTGCTGAATTCTTTTATCAGTTCGAGGATAGTTTTTAGAGTTTTCAGGGTAAACAATCATATTGTCAGCAAACAGTGACAGTTTGACTTCCTCTTTATTGATTTGGATACCCTTTATGTCTTTCTCTTTTCTCATTGCTCTGGCTAGGATTTCCAGTACTATGTTGAAGAGGAGGGGTGAGAGTGGGCATCATTGTGTTTTTCCCATTCTCAGACAGAATGCACTCAGTTTTTCCCCATTGGGTATTATGTTGACTGTGGGTTTGTCATTCTTAGATGGCTTTTATTACATTAAGGTAATAATGTTTCTTTATGCCATTTTTGCTGAGAGTTTTATTCATAAACGGATGCTTAATTTTGTCGAATGTATTTTTGCATCTGTTGAGATGATCATGTGATTTTTCTTTTTAATTCTGTTTATATGGTGTATCACATTTATTCACTCACATATGTTAAACTATCCCTGCATCCCTGGCATAAAACCTGCTTAATCATGCTGGATTATCTATTTGATATGTTGTTGGATTTGGCTAGCTAGTATTTTGTTAAGAATTGTAGCATCTATGTTCATCAGGGATATTGGTCTGTCATTTTCTTTTTTGGTTATGTCCTTCTTTGGTTTTGGTATTAGGGTGATGCTGGTTTCATCCAATGAATTATGGAAGGTTCCTTCTTTTTCTTTCCTCTGAAATAGTGTCAAAATTATTGCTATCAATTCTTCTTTGAATATCTGGTAGAATTCTGCTGTGAATCCTTCTGGTCTTTTACTTTTTTTATTGGTAATTTTTTAATTACCCTTTTAGTGTCTCTGCTTGTTATTGGTCTTTTCAGGGTATCTAATTATTCCCGATTTAAGCTAGGAGGGTTGTATTTTTTCCAAGAATGTATCCATCTCTTCTAGGTTTTCTAGTTTATGTGTGTAAAGGTGTTCATAGTATCCTTGAATAATCTTTTGTATTTCGGTGGTGTTAGTTGTAATTTCACCTGTTTTTTTCTTAGTGAGGTTCTTTGGATTTTCTCTCTTCTTGGTTAGTCTTGCTAATGGCCTACCAATTTTATTTATCTTTGCACAGAACCAGCTTTTTGTTTCATTTATCTTTTCTATTGTTTTTCTTGTTTCAATTTTATTTCATTCTGCTCTGATCTTGGTTATTTCCTTTCTTCTGCTGGGTTTGGGTTTGGTTTGCTCCTGTTTCTCTAGTTTTTTGAGGTATGACCTTAGAATGTCATTTTCTGCTCTTTCAGTTTTTTTGAGGTAGGCATTTAGGGCTTTAAAATTTCCTCTTGGCATAGTCTTCACTGTATCCCAGAGGTTTTTGTAGGTTGTGTGATTATTGTCATTCAGTTCAAAGAAATTTTTAATTTCTATCTTGATTTCATTTTTTACCCAAAGCTCATTCAGGAGCAGGTTATTTAATTTTCGTGTATTTGCATGATTTTGAAGGTTCCTTTTGGAGTTGATTTCCAGTTTTATTCCACTGTGGTCTGAGAGAATGCTTGATATAATTTCAATTTTTTAAAATTTATTGAGGCTCATTTCATGTCCTATCATATGGTCTACCTTGGAGAAAGTTTTATGTACTGTTGAATAGAATGTGCATTCTGTGGTTGTTGGATGAAATGTTCTCTATATATCAGTTAAGTCCACTGGCCCAAGGTATAGTTTAGATCCATTGTTTCTTTGTTGACTTTCTGTCTTGATGACCTGTTTAGTGCTGTCAGTGGAGTATGGAAGTGCCCCACTATTAGTGTATTACAGTCTGTCTCATTTCTTAGGTCTATTAGTAATAGTTTTATTAAATTGGGAGCTCCAATGTGAGGTGCATATATGTTTAGGATTGTAATATTTTCCTGTTCGACAAGACCTTTTACTATTACATAATGTCCCTCTTTATCTTTTTAAACTGCTGTTGCTTTAATGTTTGTTTTGTGTTATATAAGAATAGCTACCCCTGATCACTTTTGGTGTCCATTTGCATGACATGCCTTTTTCCACCCTTTTACTTTAAGTTTTTGTGAGTCCTTATGTGTTAGGTGAGTCTCCTGAAGGCAACAGATAGTTAGGTGTTGAGTTTGTATCTGCTCTGTGGTTCTGTATCATTTAAGTGGAGCATTTAGGCCATTTGCATTCAACGTTAGTATTGAAATGTGAGGTACAATTGCATTCATTGTGCTCTTTGTTGCCTGTATACTTTTTTGTGTGTATTGTTTTTGCTTTTTAACTTGTATACTTGTTTTATAGGTCCTGTGTCTTTTATGCTTTAAAGAGGCTCAGCTTTGATATATCTCCAGGATTATTTTCAAGATTTAAGCTCCTTTTAGCAGTTCTTGTAGTGGTGGCTTGGTAATTGTGAATTCTCTGAGCATTTATTTGTCTGGAAAAGATTGTATCTTTCCTTCATATATGATGCTTAGTTTCACTGAATACAAAATTCTTGGCTTATAATTGTTTTGTTAGAGGAGGCTAAAGATAGGTCTCCAATCCCTTCTAGCTTGTAGAGTTTCTGCTGAGAAATCTGCTGTTAGATTTTCTTTATAGGTTACCTGGTGCTTCTGTCTCACAGCTCTTAAGATTTTTTCCTTTGTCTTCATTTTGGATAACCTGATGACAGTGTGCCTAGGCAATGGTGTTTTTGTTCTGAAATTTTCAGGTGTTCTTTGTGCTTCTTGTATCTGGATATCTAGACCTCTAGCAACACCAGGGAAGTTTTCCTCTATTTTTTCCCCAACTATGTTTACCAAGTTTTTAGAATCCTCTTCCTCAGGAACACCGATTATTATTAGGTTTGGTCATTTAACATAATCCCAGACTTCTTCGAGGCTTTGTACATATTTTCTTATTCTTTTTCTTTGTCTTTGTTGGATTGGGTTAATTCAAAGACCTTGTCTTTGAGCTCTGAATTTCTTTCTTCTTGTTCAATTCTATTGTGGAGAGTTCCCAGAGCATTTTGTATTTTTAAAAGTGTGTCCAAACTTTCCTGAATTTGTGATTGTTTTTTAATTTAAGCTATCTTTTTTTAATATTTGTTTCTTCACTTCTTGTATTCTTTCTTGGATTTTCTTTCATTGGGCTTTGCCTTTCTCTGGTGCCTACCTTATAAGCCTAATGACTAATCTCCTGAATTTTTTTATTTTTTTCAGATAAATCAGGGATTTCTTCTTGGTTTGGTTCTGTTGCTGGTCAACTAGTCGTATTAACATATTTGGTTTTCTGGTGCCTTCTCATTTGGGTAGGCCCTGTCAGAAGGAAGATCTAAGGATGAAAGCTGTTGTTCAGATTCTTTTGTCCCATTGGTTTTTCCCTTGATGTAGCACTCTTCCCCTCTTCCTATGGATGTGGCTTCCTGTTAGTCAAACTGCATTGATTGCTGTGTCTCTTCTGGGTCTAGCCACCCTGTGAGTCTACCTGGCTCAGGGCTGGTACGGGGGGTTGTCTGCACAAAGTTCAGTGTGGTGAACTGATTATGGGTCTCTCAGCCATGGTTACAAGTGCCTTTTCCTGTGGAGGTGGTGGGTGGGTGCAATGGACTTCATGAGCATTCCTAGCTTTGGTGGTTTAATGTTCTATTATGTGCTGATTTGCCTCCTGCCGGGAGGTGGTGCTTTCCAGATAGCATGAGCTGTAGTGTTAGGGAGAGGGACCGGTTGTGGGCAGGGCCCTAGAACTTTTAAGATTTATATTCCCTTTGTCTACTACTACCAGGGTGGGTAGGGAAAGAGCAGGAGGTGGAGACAGGGGTAGGCAGGTCTGAGCTCAGATTCTTTTTTCAGTCAGGTCTTGCCGCAGCTGCTGTGGGAGATGTGGGTGAGATTCCAAGGTCTGGATTTGTGTACCTAGGAAGATTATGGCTGCCTCTGCTGAGTCCTGCAGGTTGTCAGGGAAGTAGGGGAAAGGTGGCAGTCACAGGCCTCATCCAGCTCCCATGCAAACTGAAGGACCAGACTGACTTTCACCGTGAACCCCTAACAGCTCCCGAGTCTGTTTCTAGGTGGTGGGCAAGACAGCCTTGAAAACTTGCCCCAGGGTACTCACTTCCCAGCTGCAAAAAAAAAAAAAAAAAAAAAAGAAAAGAAAAGAAAAGAAAAACGGCTTAGTTCTTCTCCTACCTGTGTAGCCTGCACACTGGATTTGTGCCCTCCACTGAGTTCTGGTCAGAAGGCTTCTTGCTTTGTTCAAGTTTTTACAAATTTTGGCTGGATACTTCCTTCTCCCTGTGAAGTTTTACTCCCTGCTTCTCTGGCTACCCTCCTGATGGATCTCTGTGGTGCCAGGCAGGAATGGCCTGCCTGGGGACCCAGCTAGCTCCAAGGGCCTTTCCATTGCTTCCTCTACCCCTGAGTTTCGCTTGGCTCTCTAAATTGACTCAGCTCCAGGTAAGGTCGGCAACATCTCCCACAAACAGACCTTCAGTTTGTCCAGTGGGTGGATGTGTCTGGGAGAGAAGTTTCCCACTTCTGCAGGTGGAGCACTCACAGTATTTGGGGCACCTCCTGGGTCCAGCAGGAGCAGTCTACTTCCTTCAGAGGGTCTGTGAGTCCTGTCAGGATTGCTGGATTGTTCTTGCTAAAATTCACAATGTGAGCCTCTGCATGCTGCTCTGTCTGGAGCGGCAATCTAGTCCTGCCTCCCGTCCATCATGATCCAATGTTCTCAAGTCCTTCTGGTTTAGATACTCTAGTGGATTTTATTTCTTTGATTAGATTTTTTTTAAAATGGAGTCTTGCTCTGTCACCCAGACTTGAGTGCAGTGGCATGATCTCAGCTATTGCAACCTCTGCCTCACAGGTTCAAGTGATTCTCCTTCCTCAGCCTCCCGAGTAGCTCAGATTACAGGCCCATAGGTAGACCATAAGTAGATTTAAACTATTCTGATTGGCAATTGGTTGAAAGAGTTATTATCAGTAGAAAGGAATGTCTGATTATGATAAGGGGTTGTGGAGACCTAGGTTTTATCGTGTAGATGAAGCCTCCAAGTAGCAGGCTTTAGAGAGAATAGACTGTAAATGTTTTTAATCAGAATAAAGGCTTGTGTTAATGTTAATGCTGGAAGGGTGTAATGAGGCATGTCCAACCTTCACTTTCCCACATGGTCCAAACCAGTCTTTCACTTTGAAAGTGCCACAGTAGAGTGTGCAACCCAAGCATGTCCAGAATTGCTGTGAAGAGATTTTGAATCATTATTTCCAGAAGTGGATAATAGTAAACTAATTATTCTGACCATAACACCACAAAACCAAGAATGATATGATAGTTTGACATGAAGAAGTAGAAATTGAAAGAGAAATGCTCTTGGAAAAGTTTATCAATAGTGCTAAATAAATTTGCTATGCACTTCAAGCTGAGGAGAGTGGACTGACTTTATTGGTTTGGCATTATTTTGACGATGTATAAACAACCCTCTTTTTATTGTTATTATTATTATATTTTAAGTTTTAGGGTACATGTGCACAATGTGCAGGTTAGTTACATATGTATACAAGTGCCATGCTGGTGTGCTGCACCCATTAACTCGTCATTTAGCATTAGGTATATCTTCTAAAGCTATCCCTCCCCCCTCCCCCACCCCACAACAATCCCCAGAGTGTGATGTTCCCCTTCCTGTGTCCCTGTGTTCTCATTGTTCAATTCCCACCTATGAGAGAGAAGATGCGGTGTTTGGTATTTTGTTCTTGCGATAGTTTACTGAGAATGATGATTTCCAATTTCATCCATGTCCCTACAAAGGACATGAACTCATCCTTTTTTATGGCTGCATAGTATTCCATGGTGTATATGTACCACATTTTCTTAATCCAGTCTATCATTGTTGGACATTTGGGTTGATTCCAAGTCTTCACTATTGTGAATAGTGCCACAATAAACATACGTGTGCATGTGTCTTTATAGCAGCATGATTTATAGTCCTTTGGGTATATACCCAGTAATGGGATGGCTGGGTCAAATGGGATTTCTAGTTCTAGATCCCTGAGGAATCGCCACACTGACTTCCACAAGGGTTGAACTAGTTTACAGTCCCACCAACAGTGTAAAAGTGTTCCTATTTCTCCACATCCTCTTCAGCACCTGTTGTTTCCTGACGTTTTATTGATTGCCATTCTAACTGGTGTGAGATGGGATTTCATTGTGGTTTTGATTTGCATTTCTCTGATGGCCAGTGATGGTGAGCATTTTTTCATGTGTCTGTTGGCTACATAAATGTCTTCTTTTGAGAAGTGTCTGTTCATGTCCTTCACCCACTTTTTGATGTGGTTGTTTGTTTTTTTCTTGTAAATTTGTTTGAGTTCATTGTAGATTCTGGATATTAGCCCTTTGTCAGATGAGTAGGTTGTGAAAATTTTCTCCCATTTTGTAGGTTGCCTGTTCACTCTGATGGTAGTTTCTTTTGCTGTGCAGAAGCTCTTTAGTTTAATTAGATCCCATTTGTCAATTTTGGCTTTTGTTGCCATTGCTTTTGGTGTTTTAGACATGAAGTCCTTGCCCATGCCTATGTCCTGAATGGTAATGCCTAAGTTTTCTTCTAGTGTTTTTATGGTTTTAGGTGTAACGTTTACGTCTTTAATCCATCTTGAATTAATTTTTGTAAAAGGTGTAAGGAAGGGATCCAGTTTCAGCTTTCTCCATATGGCTAGCCAGTTTTCCCAGCACCATTTATTAAATAGGGAATCCTTTCCCCATTGCTTGTTTTTCTCAGGTTTGTCAAAGATCAGATAGTTGTAGATATGCAGCAATATTTCTGATGGCTCTGTTCTGTTCCATTGATCTATATCTCTGTTTTGGTACCAGTACCATGCTGTTTTGGTTACTGTAGCCTTGTAGTATAATTTGAAGTCAGGTAATGTGATGCCTCCAGCTTTGTTCTTTTGGCTTATGATTGACTTGGTGATGCAGGTCTTTTTTGGTTCCATATGAACTTTAAAGTAGTTTTTTCCAATTCTATGAAGAAAGTCATTTGTAACTTGATGTGGATGGCATTGAATTTGTAAATTACCTTGGGCAGTATGGCCATTTTCATGATATTGATTATTCCTATCCATGAGCATGGAATGTTCTTCCATTTGTTTGTATCCTCTTTTATTTCATTGAGCAGTGGTTTGTAGTTCTCCTGGAAGAGGTCCTTCACATCCCTTGTAAGTTGGATTCCTAGGTATTTTATTCTCTTTGAAGCAATTGTGAATGGGAGTTCACTCATGATTTGGCTCTCTGTTTGTCTGTTATTGGTGTACAAGAATGCTTGTGATTTTTGTACACTGATTTTGTATCCTGAGACTTTGCTGAAGTTGCTTATCAGCTTAAGGAAATTTTGGGCTGAGACAATGGGGTTTTCTAGATATACAATCATGTCATGTGCAAACAGGGACAATTTGACTTCCTCTTTTCCTAATTGAATACCCTTTATTTCCTTCTCCTGCCTGATTGCCCTAGGCAGAACTTACAACACTATGTTGAATAGGAGTGGTGAGAGAGGGCATCCCTCTCTTGTGCCAGTTTTCAAAAGGAATGCTTCCCGTTTTTGCCCATTAAGTATGATATTGGCTGTGGGTTTGTCATAGATAGCTCTTATTATTTTGAGATATGTCCCATCAATACCTAATTTATTGAGAGTTTTTAGCATGAAGGATTGTTGAATTTTGTCCAAGGCCTTTTCTGCATCTATTGAGATAATCATGTGGTTTTTGTCTTTGGTTCTGTTTATATGCTGGATTGTGTTTATTGATTTGCGTATGTTGAACCAGCCTTGCATCCCAGGGATGAAGCCCACTTGATCATGGTGGATAAGCTTCTTGATGTGCTGCTGGATTCGGTTTGCCAGTATTTTATTGAGGATTTTTGCATCAATGTTCATCAAGAACATCGGTCTAAAACTCTCTTTTTTTGGTTGTGTCTCTGCCCGGCTTTGGTATCAGGATGATGCTGGCCTCATAAAATGAGTTAGGGCGGATTCCCTCGTTTTGTATTGATTGGAATAGTTTCAGAAGGAATGGTACCAGTTCCTCCTTGTACCTCGGGTGGAATTTGGCTGTGAATCCATCTGGTCCTGGACTCTTTTTGGTTGGTAAGCTATTGATTATTACCACAATTTCAGAACTTGTTATTTGTCTATTCAGAGATTCAACTTCTTCCTGGTTTAGTCTTGGGAGGGTGTATGTGTTGAGGAATTTATCCATTTCTTCTAGATTTTCTAGTTTATTTGCGTAGAGGTGTTTGTAATATTCTCTGATGGTAGTTTGTATTTCTGTGGGATCGGTGGTGATATCCCCTTTATCATTTCTTATTGCGTCTATTTGATTCTTCTCTCTTTTCTTCTTTATTAGTCTTGATAGCAGTTTATCAATTTTGTTGATCTTTTTGAAAAACCAGCTTCTGGATTCATTGATTTTTCAAGAGATTTTTGTGTCTCTATCTCTTTCAGTTCTGCTCTGCTTTTAGTTATTTCTTGCCTTCTGCTAGCTTTTGAATGTGTTTGCTGTTGCTTCTCTAGTTCTTTTAATTGTGATGTTATGGTGTCCATTTTAGAGCTTTCCTGCTTTCTCTTGTGGCCCGTTAGTGCTATAAATTTCCCTCTACACACTGCTTTAAATGTGTCCAAAAAATTCTCGTACGTTGTGTCTTCATTCTCTTTGGTTTCAAAGAACACCTTTATTTCTGCCTTCATTTTGTTATTTACCCAGTAGTTGTCAGGAGGAAGTTGTTCATTTTCCATGTAGTTGTGCAGTTTTGAGTTTATTAATCCTGAGTTCTAATTTGATTGCACTGTGGTCTGGGAGACTTTTTGTTGTGATTTCTGTTCTTTTACATTTGCTGAGGAGTGCTTTACTTCCAATTATGTGGTCAATTTTACAGTAAGTGTGATATGGTGCTGAGAAGAATGTATATTCTGTTGATTTGGGGTGGAGAGTTCTGTAGATGTCTATTAGGTCTGCTTGTTGCAGAGCTGAGTTCAGGTCCTAGATATCCTTGTTAACCTTCTGTCTTGTTGATATTTCTAATGTTGACAGTGGGGTGTTAAAGTCTCCCGTTATTATTGTGTGGGAGTCTAAGTCTCCTTGTAGGTCTCTAAGGACTTGCTTTATGAATCTGGGTGCTCCTGTATTGGGTGCATATATATTTAGGATAGTTAGCTCTTCTTGTTGAATTGATTTCTTTACCATTATGTAATGTCCTCCTTTGTCTCTGTTGATCTTTGTTGGTTTAGCGTCTGTTTTATCAGAGACTAGGATTGCAACCCCTGCTTTATTTTTGGCTTTCCATTTGCTTGGTAGATCTTCCTCCATCCCTTTATTTTGAGCCTATTTGTGTCTTTGCAGTTGAGATGGGTCTCCTGAATATAGCACACTGATGGGTCTTGACTCTTTATCCAATTTGCTAGTCTGTGTCTTTTAATTGGAACATTTAGCCCATTTATATTTAAGGTTAATATTGTTATGTATGAATTTGATCCTGTCATTATGATGTTCGCTGGTTATTTTGCCTGTAAATTGATGCAGTTTCTTCCTAGCATCAATGGTCTTTACAATTTGGCATATTTTTTCAGTGGCTGGTACCAGTTGTTCCTTTCTGTGTTTAGTGCTTCCTTCAGGATCTCTTGTAAGGCAGGCCTGGTGGTGACAAAATCTCTCAGCATTTGCTTGTCTGTAAAGTATTTTATTTCTTCTTCACTTATGAAGCTTAGTTTGGCTGGATATGAGATTCTGGATTGAAAATTATTTTCTTTAAGAATGTTGAATGTTGGCCTCCACTGTCTTTTTGCTTGTAGGGTTTCTGCCAATAGTTCTGCTGATAGTCTGATGGGCTTCCCTTTGTGGGTAACTCGACCTTTCTCTCTGTTTGCTCTTAACACTTTTTCCTTCATTTCAACCTTGGTGAATCTGACTATTATGCGTCTTGGGGTTGCTCTTCTTGAGGAGTATCTTTGTGGTATTCTCTGTGTTCTCTGAATTTGACTGTTGGCCTGCCTCGCTATGTTGGGGAAGTTCACCTGGATAATATCCAGAAGAGTGTTTTCCAACTTGGTTCCATTCTTCTCATCACTTTCAGGTACACCAATCAAACGTAGATTTGGTCTTTTCACTTAGTCCCATATTTCTTGGAGGCTTTGTTTGTTTACTCTTTTTTCTCTAACCTCGTCTTCTCACTTTATTTCATTAATTTCATCTTCAATCACTGATACCCTTTCTTCCACTTGATCGAATTGGCTATTGAAGCTTGTGCATGCCTCACAAAGTTCTCGTGCCATGGTTTTCAGCTCCATTAGGTCATTTAAGGTCTTCTCTAAACTAGTTATTCTAGTTAGCCATTCATCTAACCTTTTTTCAAGGCTTTTAGCTTCCTTGCAATGGGTTGAAACATCCTCCTTTAGCTCACAGAAGTTTGTTATTACCGACCTTCTGAAGTCTACTTTTGTCCCCTCATCGAAGTCATTCTCTGTCCAGTTTTGTTCCATTGCTGGTGAGGAGCTGCGATCTTTTGGAGGAGAAGAGACACTCTGGTTTTTAGAATTGTCAGCTTTTCTGCTCTGGTTTGTCCCCATCTTTGTGGTTTTATCTACCTTTGGTCTTTGATGTTGGTGCCTTACAGATGGGGTTTTGGTGTAGATGAACTTTTTGTTGATGTTGATGCTATTGCTTTCTGTTTGTTAGTTTTCCCTCTGACAGTCAGGTCCCTCAGCTGCAGGTCTGTTGGAGTTTGCTGGAGTTCCACTCCAGACGCTGTTTGCCTGGGTATCACCAGCAGAGGCTGCAGAACAGCAAATATTGCAGAATGGCAAATATTGCTACCTGATCCTTCCTCTGGAAGCTTCGTCCCAGAGGGGCAGCTGCCTATATGAGGTGTCTGTCAGCCCCTACTGGGAGATGTCTTTCAATTAGGCTACACAGTTAAGCGACCCACTTGAGCAGGCTGTCTGTCCGTTCTCAGAGCTCAAACGCTGTGCTGGGAGAACCACTGCCTTCTTCAGAGCTGTCAGAGAGGGACATTTAAGTCTGCAGAAGTTGTCTGCTGCTTTTTGTTCAGCTATGCCCTGCTCACAGAGGTGGAATCTAGAGGCAGTAGGCTGTGGTGGGCTCTGCCCAGTTCTAGCTTCCCGGCGGCTTTGTTTACCTACTCAAGCCTCAGCAATAGCAGATGCCCCTCCCCCAACCAGGCTGCTGCCTCACAGATAGATCTCAGACAGCTGTGCCAGCAGTGAGCGAGGCTCTGTGAGCATGGGACTGCCAAGCCAGGCATGGGAAGATCTTGGGAAAAGTGCAGTATTTGGGCAGGAGTGCTCCGTTTTTCCAGGTAGTCTGTCATGGCTTCCCTTGGCTAGAAAAGAGAAATCCCCCAACCCCTTGTGCTTCCCGGGTGAAGTGATGCCCCGCCCTGCTTCAGTTCACCCTCTGTGGGCTGCACCCGCTGTCCAACCAGTCCCAATGAGAAGAACCAGGTACCTCAGTTGGAAGTGCAGAAATCACCGGTCTTCTGCGTCCATCATGCTGGGAGCTGCAGACCGGAGCTGTACCTATTTGGCCATCTTGCTCTGAAATGTCTCTCTCTCTCTCTTTCTTTTCTGACAGAGTATTGCTCTGTCACCCAGGCTGGAGTGCAGTGGTGCAATCTTGGCTCACCACAACCTCCACCTCCTGGGTTCAAGCAAGTCTCCTCTATTAATTCTTTTATTATTATTATTACTATTATACTTTAAGTTCTGGGGTATATTTGCAGAACGTGTAGGTTTGTTACATAGGTATACACATGGCATGGTGGTTTGCTGCACCCATCAACCCATCATCTACATCAGGTATTTCTCCTAATGCTATTCCTAACCTATCCTCCCACCCCCTGAGAGGCCCCAATGTGTGATGTTTCTCTCCCTGTGTGCATGTGTTCTCATTGTTCAATTCCCACTTATGAGTGAGAACATGTGTTGTTTGGTTTTCTGTTCTTGTGTTAGTTTGCTGAGAATGATGGTTTTCAGCTTCATCCATGTCCCAGCAAAGGAGATGAACTCATTTTTTTAATGGCTGCATAGTATTCCATGGTGTATATGTGTCACATTTTCTTTATCTAGTCTATCATTGATGGGCATTTGGGTTGGTTCCATGTCTTTGCTATTGTGAACAGTGCTGCAATAAACATACATGTGCATGTGTCTTTATAGTAGAATGATTTATAATCCTTTGGGTATATACCCAATAATGCAATTGCTGTGTTAAATGGTATTTCTAGTTTTAGATCTTTGAGGAGTTGCCACACTGTCTCCCACAATGGTTAAACTAATTTACACTACCACCAATAGTGTAAAAGCTTTCCTATTTCTCCACATCCTCTCCAGCATCTGTTGTTTCCTGACTTTTTAATAATTGCCATTCTAACAGGCCTGAGATGATATCTCACTGTGGTTTTGGTTTGCATTTCTCTAATGATCAGTGATGATGAGCTTTTGTTTTTTTCATATGTTTCTTGGCTGAGAAATATCGTCTTTTGAGAAATGTCTGTTCATATCCTTCACCCACTTTTTGATGGGGTTGTTTGTTTTTTTCTTGTAAATTTGTTTGAGTTCTTTGTAGATTCATGGTATTAGCCCTTTGTCAGATGAATAGATTGCAAAAATTTTCTCCCATTCTGTAGGTTGCCTGTTCACTCTGATGATAGTTTCTTTTGCTGTGCAAAAGCTCTTTAGTTTAATTAGATCCCATTTGTCAATTTTGGCTTTTGTTGCCATTGCTTTTGGTGTTTCAGTCATGAAGTCTTTGCCCATTCTTATGTCCTGAATGGTATTGCCTAGTTTTTCTTCTATGTTTTTTATGGTTTTAGGTCTTATTTCATCTTGAGTTAATTTTTGTATAAGGTGTAAGAAAGTGATCCAGTTTTAGTTTTCTGCATATGGGTAGCCAGTTTCCCAACACCATTTATTAAATAGGAAATTATTTCCACATTGCTTGTTTTTGTCAGGCTTGTCAAAGATCAGAGGTTTGTAGATGTGTGGTGTTATTTCTGAGGTCTCTGTTCTGTTACATTGGTCAATATATCTGTTTTGTACCAGTACCATGCTGTTTTGATTATTTTAGCCTTGTAGTATAATTTGAAGTCAGATGGCATGATGCCTCCAGCTTTGCTTTTTGCTTAGGATTCTGTTGGCTGTGTGGGCTCTTTTTTGGATCCATATGAAATTTAAAGTAGTTTTTTAAAATTCTGTGAAGGAAGTCAGTTGGAGCTTGATGGTGATAGCATTGAATCTATAAATTACTTTGGGCAGTATGGCCATTTTCATGATATTGATTCCTTCTATCCATGATCATGGAAAGTTTTTCATTTGTTTTTGTCCTCTCTTATTTCCTTGAGCAGTGGTTTGTAGTTCTCCTTGAAGAGGTCCTTCATATCCCTTTTAAGTTGTATTCCTAGGTATTTTATTCTCTTTGTAGCAATTGTGAATGAGAGTTCACTCATGATTTGGCTGTCTGTTTGTCTGTTATTTGTGTATAGAAATGCTTGTGATTTTTGCACATGGATTTTGTATCCTGAGACTTTACTGAAGTTGCTTATCAGCTTAAGGAGATGTTGGTCTGAGACTATGGGGTTTTCAAAATATACAATCATGTCATCTGCAAACAAAGACAATTTGGCTTTCTCTTTTTCTAGTTGAATACCCTTTATTTCTCTTGCCTCATTGTCCTGGCCTGAACTTCCAGTACTATGTTGAATAGAAGTAGTGGGAGAGGGCATCCTTGTCTTATACCCATTCAGTATGATATTGGCTGTGGGTTTGTCATAAATAGCTTTAATATTTTGAGATATGTTCCATCAATACCTAATTTATTAAGAGTTTTATCACGAAGGGATATTGAATTTTGTCAAAGACCTTTTCTGCATCTATTGAGACAATCATGTGGTTTTTGTCATTGGTTCTGTTTATGTGATGGATTACATTTATTGATTTGCGTATGTTGAACCAGCATTGAATCCCATGGGTGAAGCAAACTTGACCATGGTGGATAAGCTTTTTGATGTGCTGCTGGGTTCATTTTGCCAGTATTTTATTGAGGATTTTCACATCGATATTCATCAGGGATATTGGCCGGAAATTTTCTTTTTATGTTGTGTCTCTGCCAGGTTTGGTATCAGGATGATGTTGGCCTCATAAAATGAGTTACGGAGGAGTCCTTCTTTTTCTATTTTTTGGAATAGTTTAAGAAGGAATGGTACCAGCTCTTCTTTGTACCTCTGGTAGAATTTGGCTTTAAATCCATCTGATCCTGGACTTTTTTTCATTGGTATGTTATTAATTACTGCCTCAATTTTATAATTTTTTTTGGTCTATTCAGGAATTCAATTTCTTCCTGGCTTACTCTTGGGAGGGTGTCTGTGTCCAGGAATGTAACCATTTCTTCTAGATTTTCTAGTTTATTTGCATTGAGGTGTTTATAGTATTCTCTGATGGTAGTTTGTATTTCTCTGGGATCAGTGGTGATATCCCTTTTATCATTTTTTATTGCATCCATTTGATTCTTCTCTTTTCTTCTTTATTAGCCTGCCTAGCTGTCTGTCTATTTTGTTAATCTTTTCAAAAAACAGATTCTGGATTCATTGATCTTTTAAAGGGTTTTTCCTGTCTGCATCTCCTTCAGTTCTGCTCTGATCTTAGTTATTTTTTTGTATTCTGTTAGCTTTTGAATTTGTTTTCTCTTGCTTCTATAGTTCTTTTAAATGTGATGTTAGGGTATCAACTTTAGATCTTTCCTGCTTTCTCTTGTGGGCATTTAGTGCTATAAATTCCCCGCTAAATCTGCTTTAAATGTATCCCAGAGTTTCTGGGATGTTGTATCTTTGTTCTTATTGCTTTCAAAGAACATCCCTGTTTCTGCCTTAATTTCGTTATTTACCTAGCAGTCACTCAGGAACAGGTTGTTCAGTTTCTATATAGTGCGATTTTGAGTGAGTTTCTTAGTTCTGAGTTTTAATTTGATTGCACTGTGGACTGAGAGACTGTTTGTTATGATTTCCGTTCTTTTGCATTTTCTGAGGAGTTTTTACTTCCAGTTATGTGGCCAATTTTAGAATAAGTGCGTTGTTGTGTTGAGAAGAATGCATATTCTGTTAATTTGTGCTACAGAGTTCTGTAGATGTCTATCAGGCCTGCTTGGTCCAGAGCTGAGTTCAAGACCTTAATATGCTTGTTAATTTTCTGTCTCATTCATCTGTCTAATATTGACAGTGGGAAGTTAATTTCTCCCACTATTATTATGTGGGAGTCTGAGTCTCTTTATAGGTCTCTAAGAACTTGCTTTATGAATCTGGGTGCTCCTGTATTGGGTGCATATCTATTTATGATAGTTTGCTCTTCTTGTTGCATTAATCCCTTTACCTTTATGTAACGCCCTTCTTTGTCTCTTTTGATCTTTCTTGGTTTAAACTCTGTTTTCTCAGAGACTAGGATTGCAACCCCTGCTTTCTTCTGCTTTCCATTTGCTTGGTAAATATTTTTCCATCCCTTTATTTTGATTGGGGGCATTTAGCCCATTTATATTTGAGGTTAATATTGTTATTGTGAATTTGATCCTGTCAGTATGATGCTAGCTGGTTATTTGGCCCGTTAGTTGATGCAGTTTCTTCATAGTGTCGATGGTCTTTACAATTTGTTATATTTTTGCAGTGGCTGGTTCCAGTTGTTTCTTTCCATGTTTAGTGCTTCCTTCACAAGCTCTTGTAAGTCAGGCCTGGTGGTGACAAAATCTCTCAGCGTTTGTTTGTCTGTAAAGGATTTTATTTCTCCTTCACTTATGAAGCTTAGTTTGGCCGAATATGAAATTCTGGTTTGAAAATTATTTTCTTTAACAATGTTGAATATTGGTCCCCACTGTCTTCTTGCTTGTAGGGTTTCTGCTGATAGATCTGCTGTTAGTCTGATGGGCTTCCCTTTGTGGGTAATCCAACCTTTCTCTCTGGCTGTCCTTAACATTTTTTCCTCATTTCAACCTTGGTGAATTTGACAATGATGTGTCTTGGTGTTGCTCTTCTCGAGGAATATCTATGTGGTGTTCTCTGTATTTCCTGAATGTGAATCTTGGCCTGTCTTGCTAGGTTGGGGAAGTTCTCCTGGATAATATCCTGAAGAGTGTTTTCCAACTTGGTTTCATTCTCCGCATCCTTTCAGGTACACCAATCAAATGTAGATTTGGTCTTTTCACATAGTCCCATATTTCTTGAAGGCTTTGTTTTTTCTTTTCACTCTATTTTCTCTAATCTTGTCTTCTTACTTTATTTCATTAAGTTGATCTTCAATCTCTGATATTCTTTCTTCCACTTGATCGATTCAGCTATTGATACTTGTGTATGCTTCCCAAAGTTTGTTCTTCTCTAAAGTGGTTATTCTAGTTAGCAATTTATCTAACCTTTTTTCAAGGTTCTTAGCTTCCTTGCATTGGGTAAGAACATGCTCTTTTAGCTCAGAGGGGTTTGTTATTACCCACCTTCTGAAGCTTACTTCTGCCAGTTCATCAAGCTCATTCTCCATCCAGTTTTGTTTCCTCGCTGGTGAGGAGTTGTGATTCTTTGAAGGAGAAGCGTTCTGGTTTTTGGAGTTTTCAGCCTTTTTGCGGTGGTTTCTCCCCATCTTCGTGGATTCATTTACCTTTTGTCTCTGATGTTGGTGACCTTCAAATGGCGTCTCTGAGTGGACATACTTTTTGTTGATGTTGATGCTATTTCTTTCTGTTTGTTAATTTTCCTTCTAACAGTCAGGGCCCTCTGCTGCAGGTCTGCTGGAGTTTGCTGGAGGTCCACTTCAGACCCTGTATGCCTGGGTATCACCAGCAGAGGCTTCAGAACAGCAAAGATTTCTACCTGTTCTTTCCTCTGTAAGCCCCGTCCCAGAGAGGTATCTGCCAGATGCCAGCCAGAGCTCTGGTATATGAGATGTCTGTTGGCATCTACTGGAAGGTATCTCTCAGTCAGGATACACAGGGGTCAGTGACCCTCTTGAGGAGGCTGTCTGACCCTTATCAGAGCTCGAATGCTGTGCTGGGAGATCCACTGCTGTCTTCAGAGCTGTCAGTGAGGGACAGTTAAGTCTGCTGAAGCTGTGCCCACAGCCACCTCTTCTCCCAAGTGCTCTGTCCCAGGGAGAGGGGGGTTTTATCTATAAGTCCTTGATGGGCTATTGCCTTTTATTCAGAGATGCCTTGCCCAGAGAGGAGGAATCTAGAGAGGCAGTCTGGCCGCAGGGGAGTTGCTGAGCTGTGATGGGCTCCACGCAGTTCAAAATTCCTGGTGGCTTCATTTACACTGTGAGGGTAAAATCTCCTACTCAAGCCTCAGCAATGGTGGACACCCCTCCCCCGCCAAGCTGGAGCATCCCAGATCGACCTCAGACTGCTGTTCTGGCCGCAAGAATTTCAAGCCAGTGGATCTTAGCTTCCTGGGCTCCATGGGGTTGGGATCCACAGAGCCAGACCACTTGGCACCCTGACTTCAGCCCCCTTTCCAGAAGAGTGAACGCCTCTGTCTGACTGATGTTTCTGGTGCCACTGGGATATGTATATATATATATATATAATATATATATAATATATATAATATATATAATATATAATATATTATATATTATATATTATATATTATATAATATATAATATATATTATATAATATATAATATATTATATATAATATATTATATATTATATAATATATAATATATTATATATAATATATTATATATTATATATATTATATACACACACACACATATACATATATGTGTGTATATATGTATATATATATATATATGTGTGTGTGTATATATATATGTATACTCCTGCAGCTAGCTTAGTGTCCTCCCAAACAGCTGCCCAGTTTTGTTCTTGAAACTCCGGGCCTTGGTGGCATAGGCACCAGAGGGGATCTCCTGGTCTGTGGGTTGCAAAGACCATGAGTAAATCACAGTATCTGGGCTGGAGTCCACTGTTCTTCATGGCACAGTCCCTTATGGCTTCCCTTGGCTAGGGGAGGAAAATTTCCCAACCCCTGGCACTTCCCCGGTGAGGTGACATGCCAGCCTTCTTCAACTCACCCTCTGTGGGTTGCACCCACTGTCCAACCAGTCCCAATGAGATGAACTGGGTACTTCAGTTGGAAATGCAGAAATCACCCACCTTCTGCATCTGTCTCACTGGGAGCTGCAGACCGGAACTGTTCCTATTTGACCATCTTGCCAGCAAATTCAACAATATTAATTCGTTCAATCCATGAACATAGATGTCTTTTCATTTCTTTGTATTGTCTTCAATTTCTTTCATCAATGTTTTATACTTTTCAGTGTAGAGATCTTTTACCTCCTTGGTTGAACTTATTCCTAAACAGTTTATGTTTTGTAGATATTGTAAATGGGATTGTTCTCTTATTTTCCTTTTGAATTACTTTGTTGTTAATGTATAGACATGCTACTGAATTTTCTATGTTGATTTACTGAATTCCTTTACTTTATTGAATTTGTTTTTTAGTTCTAGTTCTAACAGTATTTTGGTGGAGTCTTTAAGTTTTCTGTGTATGAGAGTATGTGATCTGCTAACAGAAATGATTTTACTTATTTATTTTTAATTTGGAATCCTTTTACTTTTTATAAGCTTTCAACTTTTCCCCATTTAGTATGATGTCTGCTGTGGATTTGTTATAAATCGTCTTTACTGTGTTGAAATACATTTTTTACTTCTAGTTTGTTGAATGTTTTCACCATGATGGAATGCTGAATTTTGTCAAACAATTTTTATGTATATATTGAGATGATCAAACGACCTTTGTCCCTCATTCTGTTGGTGTAATGTTTCATATTGATTGGTTTGTATACGCTCAACCATCCTTGCATCCCTGAGATAAACCACACTTGATTATAGTAAATGATTTATTTTATGTGCTGTTGAATTTGATTTGCTAGTATTTGGTTGAGAATTTTTGAGTCTGTGTTCATCAGGAATATTGATCTATAGTTTTCTTTTTTTGTTGTCTTCTCGTCTGGCTTTGGTATGACGGTAAATTGGCCTCATAGAATGGGTTTTAATGTATCCTTTTCTATTTAATTTTTTTGAACAGTTTGAGGTTTGAGTAATACTAGTATTCTTTAAATGTTTGGTGGAACTCAGCTTTGAGCTAGAGGCCCTGAGCTATTCTTTGACAGAAGATTTTTTATTATAACTTCAATCTAATTATTCATTATTGCTTCATTGAGATTTTGTATTTCTTCATGGTTCGATCTTAATAGGTTGCGTGTGTCCAGGAATTTATCCATTTCTTCTAGGTTTTGCAATTTGTTGGAGTGTAGGTTGTCCGTAATAATCTCTAATAATTCTTTCTTTTTCTGAAGTCTCAGTTCTTATGTCTCCTTTTTTGTTTCTGATTTTATTTGAGTTCTCTCTTTTTTTCTTAGTCTAGCTAGAGCTCTGTTAATTTATTTATCAAAAAACAACTTTTTGTTTAGCTGGTCATCTGTATTTTTTTACTTTTAATTTTATTTATTACTGCTCTGATTCTTATTACTTTGTTTCTACTAATTTTGGGTTTGTTTGCTCTTTCATTTCTAATTCCTTGAGGTGCATCTTTAAGTTGTTGATTTAAACTCTTCATACTTTTTTGATGTAAGCATTTATTGGTATAAACATTCTTATTAGTACTGGTTTTGCTGCATCTTATAGATTTTGGTATGTGGTATTCCATTTTCATTTGTTTCAAGAAATATTTAAACTTTATTCTTAATGTCTTCATTTGCTCATTGGTCAATCAGGAGCATGGTGTTTAATTCCCATGTGTCTGTGTAATTTCCTAGGTTCCCCTTATTATTGATTTCTAGTTTTTTATTCTATTGTGGCTAGAGGAGATTCTTGATGTAACTTATATATTTTTTTAAGTTTTAAAAACTTGTTTTGTGGCCTAAGATATGATTTATTCTGGAAAATATTCCGTGTGCTGATGAAAAGAATTTTTATTCTCCAGCAATTGGGTGATATTGTCTGTAAATATCTGTTAGGCCTATTAGATCTCACGTGTAGTGTAACCCCCTGTTGCTTTTTTGATTTTCTGTCAAGGTGATCTGTCCATTACCAAGAGTGGGTTGTTAAAGTCCTCTACTGTTATTATAATGCAGTCTATCTCTCCCTTCAGATATATTAATGTTTGCTTTAGAGTGTTGGAAGCTCTGGTGTTGGATGCATAGCTATTCATAAGTGGTATACCCTCCTTCTGAGTTGACTCTTTTATGATTATATAGTGACCTTACTTTAAAAGAGTCTTTGATTTACAGTCTATTGTATTAATATCAATATAAGCATGGCTACTCTTGTTTTTTTTTTTTGGTTTTCATTTCAATGGAATATCTTTTTCAATGCCTTCACTTTGTCTGTGTGTGTCTTCATAGGGTAAAGTGGGTTCCTTAAAGCAGCATATAGTTGTGCCTTGTGTATTTTTCTATTCAGCCACTTTATGCCTTTCAATTGAAGACGAGGCCATTTACATTCGGTGTTATTATTGATAAGTAAGGACTTACTACTGTCATTTTGTTGCTTGTTTTCTGGTTATTTTGAGACCTCTCTTTTCCTTTCTTCTTGTCTTTCTTTCTTTGTGGATAAGTGATTATCACTGGAATTATGTTTTAATTTGTTGCTTTTTGTTTTTAGTGAATCTAAAAATTGGTTTTTGTGCTGTGGTTATTATTAGACTTAGAAAAATATTTTATAGATGTAACGAGCAATTTTGAAGAGACAATGACTTACGTCAAATCACAAATAAAAGAAAAGAAAGAAAGAAAGGGAGAATAACACAAAAAATCTACTCTTTTACTCCATCAGCTCTCTTATTTTGACTTTTACTTGCCTCAATTTACATATTTTTATATTGACTACCTATCTATTAAAAAGTTGTTGTAGCTATTATTGTTTTTGCTAAATTTTTCTTTTGGGCTCTGTACTAGAGTTATGAGTGGATTGCACACTGAAAATACAACAATATTCTGGGTTCATGTATGTACTTTATCAGTGGGTTTTATGCCTTGAAAAGTTTTATTCTGCACATTAGTGCATTAGTGTTGTTTTCTTTCAGACTGAAGAACACCCTTTAGCATTTCTTATAATGCAGGTGTGGCAGTGGTGAATTCTATCACCTTTTATTTGTCTCTAAAATAATTTATCTTTCCTTCAAATTTGAATGAAAACTTTGTTGGACACAATATTCTTGGGTGCGAGGGTTTTTTTTTTTAATTATACTTTAAGTTTTGGGATACATGTGCAGAATGTGCAGGTTAGTTACGTAGTTATACACCCGCCATGGTGGTTTCCTGCACCCATCAACCTGTTATCTACATTAGGTATTTATCCTAATGCTATCCCTCCCCTAGCCCCTGACCACCGACAGGTGTATGATGCCCCCTTCCAACAGGGTTTTTTTAAAAGCACTTTGAAAATGTCATTTTTTTCCCTGCGGCATTTTTTGTTACCATTAAGAAATTTGTTGCCAGATGAATTGAATCTCTTTTGCATGTTATTTGCTACTTTTCTCTTGCTGTATATAGGATCTTCTTTTTGTTCTTGCCTTTGAGAGTTTGATTGTTATTTGCTTTTGAGGTAGTCTTATTTGGGTTGAATCTGTTGTTATCAGACCTTCCTGTATCTGGATATTTATATATTGCTCAAATTTTGGAAATTTTTTTGTTATTACTCCTTTAAATAGCCTTTCCAGCCCTTGCTCTTGCTCAGCTCCCTTTTGAACACCAATAATTCTCAGATTTGATCGTTTGAAGTAATTTTCTACACCTTGTAGTTGATTTTCATTCCTTTTTATTCTTTTTTCATTTTTTGTCCTCTAAATGTGCACTTTCAAATAGCCAGTCTTCAAGCTGACTGATTCTTTCCTCTGCTTGATCCATTCTACTCTTTTGAGCCTCTAATGACTTTGGATCAGCAAATGTGTTTCTCATTTCCAACATATCTTTTTATTATTTATGTCAGTTTCTTAGTCAATTTTTTTCTGAAAAATTTCTAATTTACTTTTTATTGTTATCTTGGAGATCAATAGGTTTCCTTAAAACTGCTACTTTGAACTCTTCATCAGAGAGCTCACAAATTGCTATCTTGTTTTGGTCAGTCACTGGATTTTTGCTTTGTCGTTTGGGGAAGGTTATGTTTCCATTTGCTGTAGTTTTCTGTGGTTATAAATCTATGTCTTTGCATTGAAGTATTTATTTTTATTCCACTTTTCTGTATCTAGCTTGTTCTGGTTTTTACTAGATATATTTGCTTAAGTTTTACTGTTTGCTTTAGGTTTACTGATAGGTTGCTGTCTCCTTTTTGGCTCTAGATGGCACCCTAACCCCAGGTTTGTCTCAGCTCTAGTAAATTGTCAGAGCACTTACCTGTTCCAAATGTGGAAGATCCTAAAGGGATTATCCCAGCAGAGTGGGAAGTCTGGCTGGATTTTTCCCTGGGGACCCGGAGAATGTACCTCCAGCCACTCTCATTTGGGATCTTTTTGGCTGACTTACAGAGCTGAATTTCCTGGCTAAGGATGCTAGTCCTTCTTCTTTCCTTTGTCTCTGCCTGTCCTCAGGGATTGTTCTCCCTCTAGAAGTTGTGATAGTACCTGTGAATTAAGGCACAAACAGTTTTTTTTTTTTTTTTTTTTTTTTTTTTTTTTTTTTTTTTTTGCCAAGGGAACCAAGAAGGTGAAAATGATGGTTGATCAGCTCAATTTTACTTTTCCCAGTGTAGAAATCATGAGTTGAGGGGAGTTACTCATTATGGTTGGTGCCTGGAAGAATGGAGGGGAGGGCATTGTGGATGTGAATTTCCAGATCTCCTATGTTCTGCTCAGAGTTTTTCCACTGCTCTGTGACCCTGATAACTGTCCATCCTTATACTTGAGCTCTGGGTTGTTGCTTGTGAAGATCTTGGTGCTATATATTTTTTTTTTGTTTTCGTTTTTCGTGGGTGAAAGAGAAACAAACTTGCTTCTATATTGCCATGTTAGAATTGAAATTAAAATTTTTAATTTATGTGGGTACGTAATAGGTTTATATGTTTATAAGATATATGAGATGTTTAGACACTGGCAAGCAATGCATAAGAATCACATCATGGAAGATGGCGTATTTATCTCTTCAAGTATTTATTCTTTGTGTTACAAACAATTCAATTATACTATTTTTGTTATTTTTACATATACAATTAAATTATTATTGATTATAGTCATCCAGTTGTGCTATCAAATACTAGGGCTTATTCATTCATTTTAACTATATTTTGTACCCATTAACCATCCCCACCTCCCACTCACTGCCCCACTACCCTTCAAAGCCTCTGACAACCATCACTCTACTCTCTATCTCCATGGGTTCAATCGCTTTGATTTTGAGATTTCACAAAAAAAGTGACAACATGTGATGTTTGTCTTCCTGTGCCTGGCTTATTTCACGTGACATAATAAACTCCAGTTTCATCCGTGTATGGCAAATAACTGAATTTTATTTTCTAATAGCTGAATAGTACTCCGTTGTGTATATGTACAACATTTTCTTTTTCTTTTTTTAAATTTTAAGTTCTAGGATACAAGTGCACAATGTGTAGGCTTGTTACATAGGTATTGTGTGCCATGGTAGTTTGCTGCACCTATTAACCCATCATCTACATTTTAAGCTCCACATGCATTAGCTATTTCTCTTAATGACTTTCCTCTCCTTACCTCCCATCCCCAGACTGGCCCTGGTGTGTATTGTTTCCCTTCCTGTGTCCATTTGTTCTCATTGTTCATCTCCCAATTATGAGTGAGAACATGTAGTGTTTGGCTTTCTGTTCCTGTGTTAGTTTGCTGAGGATGATGGCTTCCAGATTCATCTATGTCCCTGCAAAGCTCATGATCTCATTCCTTTTTATGGCTGTGTAGTATTTCATGGTGTATATGTACCATATTTTCTTTATACAGTCTAGAATTGTTGGGCATTTGGGTTGGTTCTGTCTTTGCTATTGTAAATAGTGCTGCAATAAACTTACGTATGCATGTGTCTTTATAGTAGAATGATTTATATTCATTTGGGTATATACCCAGTAATGGGATCATTGGGTCAAATGGTATTTCTGGTTCTAGATCCTTGATGATTCGCCACATTGTCTTCCACAATGGTTGAACTAATTTGCATTTCTAGCAACAGTGTAAAAGAGTTCCTCTTTATCCACACCCTCAGCACCATCTATTGTTTCTTGACTTTTTAATAATTGCTATTCCAACTGGCATGAGATGGTATCTCATTGTGGTTTTGATTTGCATTTCTCTAATTATCAGTGATGTTGAGCCTTTTTTCATATGTTTGTGGGTCACATAAATGTTTTCTTTTGAGAAGCGTCTGTTTATATCCTTTGCAACTTTTTGATGAGTTTATTTGTTTTTTTCTTGTAAATATAAGTTCCTTGTAGGTTCTGGATATTAGACCTTTGTCAGATGGGTGGATTGCAAAGATTTTCTCCCATTCTGTAGGTTGCCTGTTCACTCTGATGATAGTTTCTTTGCTGTGCAGAAGCTCTGTAGTTTAATTAGATCCCATCTGTCAATTTTGGCTTTTGTTGAATTTGCTTTTGGCATTTTCATCACGAATTCTTTGCCCATAACTATTTCCTAAATGGTATTGCCTAGGTTTTCTTCTAGGTTTTTATGGTTTGGGGTTTTACATTTAAGTCTTTAATCCATGGATGTCTTGTCTCAACATTCCTATTCAACATAGTATTGGAAGTTCTGGCCAGGACAATCAGACAAGAGAAAGAAATAAAGGGTATTCAAATAGGAAGAGAGGAAGTCAAATTGTCTCTGTTTGCAGATGACATAATCATATATTTAGAAAATCCCATTTTCTCAGCCCAAAAACTCCTTAAGCTTATAAGCAACTTCAGCCAAGTCTCAGGATTCAAAATCGATGTGTAAAAATCACAAGCATTCTTAGACACCAATAATAGGTAAGCAGAGAGCCAAATCATGAATGAACTCCCATTCACAATTGTTACAAGGAGAATAAAATGCCTAGGAATACAGCTAACAAGGGATGTGAAGGAACAAGGAGAACTACAAACCACTGCTCAAGGAAATAAGAGAGGACACCAACAAATGGAAAAACATTCCATCCTCATGGATAGGAAGAATCAATATTATGAAAATGGCTATACTGCTCAAAGTAATTTATAGATACAATGGTATTCCCATCAATCTACCATTGACATTCTTCACAGAATTAGAAAAATATACTTTAAATTTTATAGGGAACCAAAAAGGAGCCCATATAGCCAAGACAATCCTAAGCAAAAAGAACAAAGGTGAAGACATCATGCTACCTGACTTCAAACTATATTACAAGGCTACAGTAACCAAAACAGCATGGTACTGGTACAAAAACAGACTTATAGACCAATGGAACAGAACACAGACCTCAGAAGTAACACTACACATCTACAACCATCTGATCTTTGAGAAATCTGACAAGAACAAGCAATGCAGAAAGCATTCCCTATTTAATAAATGGTGCTGGGAAAACTGGCTAGCCATAGGCAGAAAACTGAAACTGGACCCCTTCCTTACACCTTACACATTTCCTTTTTGCATTAGTCTATTAAGAGACACTTAGATTGTTTCCAAATCTCAGCTATTGTTAACAGAACCACAACAAATATGGGAGTGTAGATATTTCTTTGACATATTGGTTTTCATACTTTGGGTATATACCCAGCTGTAGTATTGCTGGATTGCATGGTAGTTCTATTTTTAGATTTCATTTTTGAGGATTCTCCAAACTGTTCTCCATAGTGGCTGTACTAATTTAGATTTCCACCAACAGTGTATGAGGGTTCCCTTTTCTCCACATTCTTCCCAGTGTTGCCTATCTTTTGGATATAAGCCATTTTAACTGGAGTGAGTTGATATCTTATTGTAGTTTTGACTTGCATTTCTCTGATCGTAAATGGTGTTGAGCACCTTTTCGTATGCCTGTTGTCATTTCTATGTTTCCTTTTGAGAAATGTATATACCAATCTTTGTGCACTTTTCGATTGAATTATTAAATTTTTCCCTATAGAGTTGTTTGAGCTCCATGTATATTCGGATTATTAATCCCTTGTTATATGGGTAGTTTGCAAATATTTTCTTCCATTCTGTGAACTGTCTCTTCACTTTGTTGATTGTATCATTTGCTTTGCAGAAGTTCTTTAACATGATGTCATCCAATTTGTTGATGTTTTCTTTGCTTGCCTGTGCTTGTGGTGCATTGCTTGATAAATCTTTGCCCAGAGTAATGTTCTGGAGATTTTCCTGAACATTTTCTTGCAGTAGTTTTATAAATTGAAGTGTTAGATTTAAGTCTTTGATTCATTTTGATCTAGTTTTTGTGTAGGGTGAAAGATAGAGAACTAGTTTTATTCTTCTGCATATGGATATCCCGTTTTTCTTCACCATTTATTGAAAAACAATAAACATACACTGTCTTTTCCCCAGTGTATGTTTTTGGCACCTTTATTAAAAGTGAATTTGCTGTAGGTGTGTGTATTTATTTCTTGCTTCTCTATTCTGTTCCATTGGTCTGTCTGTTTTTATGCCAGTACCTTGCTGTTTTGGTTACTATAGCTCTGTAGTATAATTTGAAGTCAGGTAATGTGACTGCTCTGGTTTTATTATTTCTGCTTGGGATAGCTTTGGTTATGCTGTGTCTTTGTAGTTCCATATAAATTTGAGAATGTTTTTTATTTCCCTGAAGAATGTCTTTGTTATTTTGATAAGAATTGCATTGAATCTGGAGATTGCTATAAGTAGTAAGGACATTTTAAAAATATTGAATCTTCCATTCCATAAACATGAAGTGTATTTCTATTTTTTATGTTCCTTTCAATTTCTTTCATCAGTGTTTGATAGTTCTTGTTATAGAGATTTTTCACTTTTCTGGTTAGGTTAATGTAATGTGTGGCTATTGTATTAATAAATGGGATTGGTTTTTAATTTTTTTCACATTGTTTACTGTGGCATATGAAAACATGACTGATTTATGTATGTTGATATTATATCCTGCCAGTTTACTGAATTTGTTTGTCAGTTCTAATAGTTTTTTTTGTGGAGTCCTTATTTTTTTCCATATATAAGATCATATTATATGTAAACAAGGATAATTTGACTTCTTTTTTTCCATTGTGAATGTCCTTTATATCTTTATCTTGTCTGATTCCTCTAGTTAGAACTTCCAGTATTATGTTAAGTAAGAGTGATGAAAGTGGTCATCCTTGTCTTGTTGCAGATCTTAGAGGAAAGGCTTTCAGTTTTTTGCCATTTGGTCTGGTACTCACTGTGGCTCTTTCATATATAGCTCTTATTATGTTGATGTATGTCCCTTCTGTACCATGTTTTTTGAGAGTTCTTTTCCAATCATGAAGGGAGGATACATTTTATCAAATGCTTTTTTAGCCTTAATTAAATAATTGTATGGTTTTATCCTTCATTCTGTTGATATGGTGTATCACATTGATTGATTTGCATATGTTGAAGCATTTTTGCATCCCAGAAATAAATCTCACTTGGCCGTATTGTATATTCTATCTAACATATTGTTGAATTTTGTTTGCTAGTATTTTGTTGAAGATTTTTGCATCAATATTCATCAGTGATATTGACCCATAGTTTTCTTCTTCTTTTTTTAATGTGACTTTGTTTGGTTTTGGTATTAGGGTACTAGTGGCTTTGTAGAATGAGTTTGAAAGTATAACCTCCTCCTCTATTTTTTGGAATAGTTTGAGTTTAATTGGTATTAGTTCTTTAAATGTTTGGTAAAATTCAGTAGTGAAACCATTGGGTTCCAGGCTTTTCTTTACTGGGAGACTTTTTATTACAGCTTTAATCTCATTACTTGTTAGTGATCTGCTCAAGATTTTTATATCTTTCTGCTTCTATCTTGGTAGGTTGAATGTGTCTGGGAATTTTTCCATTTCTTCTAGATTTCCCAATTTCTTGTCGTATAGTTGCCCATAGTAGCCACTTATAATCCTTTGAAATTCCATGGTATCAGTCATTATGTCTTCTTTTTTATTTTGTTTTATTTGTATTATCTCTCTTTTTGTCTTGATTAGGCTAACAATTGGTCTATTTTGTTTAACTTTTCAAAAAACCAACTTTTTGTTGCATTGATGTTTTGAATTGGTTCTTCATTTCAATTTTATTTATTTCTGCTCTGATCTTAATTTTTTTTCCTTCTACTAACTTTGTATTTGACTTGCTCTTGCTTTTGTGGTTTTAATATGCATTGTTAGATTGTTTATTTTGAGTTTTTCTCTTTTTTGATGTAGGCACTTAGAGCTATAAACTTTCCTCTTTGTACTGCTTTCACTGTATACCTTAGGTTTTATATATTGTGCTCCCATTATTATTTGTTTCAAGACATCTTTCCATTTTCTTCTAAATTTTTTCAATGATGCAGTAGATATTCAGGAGCATATTGTGTAATCTTCATGTATTTGTATATTTTTCAAAACTGCTCTTTTTTTCTGATTTTGATTTCTAATTCTATTTCATTATGGTTAGAGAAAATACTTGACATTATTTTAATTATTTTTTTGACATGTAGTCTCGCTCTGTCACCTAGACTGAAGTGCGGTGATGCAATCTCAGCTCACTGCAACCTCTGCCTCCTGGGTTCCAGTGATTCTCCCTCCTCAGCCTCCTGAGTAGCTGGGATTACAGGCATACACCACCATGCCCAGCTAATTTTTTGTATTTTTAGTAGAGACTGGGTTTCATCATGTTGGCCAGGCTGGTCTCAAACTCCTGACCTCAGATGACCTACCCACCTTGGCCTCTCAAAATGTTGGGATTACAGGTGTGAGCCACCATGACCTGCCTCATTTTAATTTTTAAAATGTTTTAAGACTTGTCTTGTAGCCTAACATATGGTCTGTCTTTGAGAATAATCCATGTGCTGATGAATATAATATGTATTCTGCAGCCATTTGATGAAATATTCCATAAATGTCCTCCACATTTATTTGGTGTATAGTTCAGACTATGTTTCTTTGTTGATTTTTCGTCTGGATGTTCTGTCCAATGCTGAGAATGAGGTATTGAAGTATCCAGCTATTATTGTATTGGAGTCAATCTCTCTCTTTAGCTTTAATAATATTTGTTTTATATGTCTGTGTGCTCTAGTGTTGGGTGCATATATATTTAAATTTGTTATGTTCTCTTGCTCAATTGACCATTTTATTGTTATATAGAGATATTAATTGCCTCTTTTTATAGTTTTTTTGTCTTGAAATCTATTATGTCTGATATAAGTATAGCTACTTCTGCTATTTTTTTGTTGCCATTGGCATAGAATATCTTTTTTCCATCCCTTTATATTTACTCTTGTGTTTTTATAGGTGAAATGTGCTTCCTGTAGGCAACAGATCAATGAGCATTGTGCTTTCACCCGTTAAACCACTCTATGACTTTTAATTGGAGATTTAGTTCATTTACATTCTATGCTGCTAATGATAAAAGTAAAGACTTGCTTCTGTCATTTTGTTATTTGCTTTCTGCTGTTTTGTGGTCTTTTCTTCCGTCTTTTTCTCTTCCTTCCTTTCTCTTAGTGAAGTTGGTTTTCTCTGGTGATATAATTTAGTTTTTTGCTTTTTATTTTTTGTATGTGTGTTATATGTTTTTTTGCTTTGAGGTTACTACGAGGCTTGCAAACACTATCTTATAACCCATTATTTTAAGCTGATAACAACTGAACACTGTTTGCATAAACAAACAAACAACAACAACAACAACAACAACAACAAACCTAATGGCCAGGCATAGTGGCTCACTTCTGTAATCTTAGCACTTCAGGAGGCCAAGGTGGGTGGATCACCTAAGTCAGGGGTTGAAGACAAGTCTGGACAACATGGTGAAACCCTGTCTCTACTAAAAATACAAAAATCATCTAGGTGTGGCAGCACATGCCTGTAATCTCAGCTACTTAAGAGATTGAGGCTGGTGAATCACTTGAACTCAGGAGGTGGAGGTTGCAGTGAGCTGAGATTGCACCACTGCACTCCAGCCTGGGCAACAGAGTGAGACTCCATCTCAAAAAACGAACAAGAAAAATGAAAAAACTAACAGCTCTACACCTCGACTTCATCTCCCTGTTTGTTAACTTTTTGTTGTATATATTAGTGTCTTATTCTACTGTTTATGTCTTAAAAAGTTGTAGTTATTCTTTTTGATTGATTCATTGTTTAGTCTTTGTTTTTTCTCTTTTTTATTATTATACTTTAAGTTCTGAGGTACACGTGCAGGACATGCAGGTTAGTTACATGGATATACATATGCCATGGTCGTTTGCTGCACCCATCAACCCGTCATCTACATTAGGTACCATACCTAGCCCCCAACCCCCTGATATGCCCTGGTGTGTGATGTTCACCTCCCTGTGTCCATGTGTTCTCATTGTTCAATTCCCACTTATGAGTGAGAACATTCTGTGTTTAGTTTTCTTTTCCTGTGTTAGTTTTCTGAGAATGATGGTTTCCAGCTTTATTCATGCCCCTGCAAAAACCATGAACTCATCTTTTTTTATGGCTGAATAGCATTCCGTATTGTACATGTGCCAAATTTTCTTAGTTCAGTCTGTCATTGATGGACATTTGGATTTGTTCCAAGTCTTTGCTATTGTGAATAGTGCCACAATGAGCATACATGTGCATGTGTCTTTATCATAGAATGATTTATAATCCTTTGGGTATATACCCAGTAATGGGATTGCTGGGTCAAATGGTGTTTCTAGTTCTCGATCCTTAAAGAGTTGCCACACTGTCTTCCACAATGGTTGGACTAAATTACACTCCCACTAACAGTGTAAAAGCATTCCTATTTTTGCACAATCTCTCCAGCATCTGTTTCCTGACTTTTTAATGATCGCCATTCTAACTGGCATGAGATGGTATCTCATTGTGGTTTTGATTTACATTTCCCTAATAACCAGTTATGATGAGCATTTTTCGGGTCTGTTGGCTGCATAAATGTCTTCTCTTGAGAAGTGTCTGTTGATATCCTTTGCCCATTTTTTGATGGGGTTGTTTGTTTTTTCTTGTAAATTTGTTTAAGTTCTTTGTAGATTGTTGATCTTAGCCCACTGTCAGATGGATAGATTGCAAAAATTTTCTCCCATTCTGTAGGTTGGCTGTTCACTCTGATGATAGTTTATTTTGTGGTGCGGAAGATCTTTGGCTTAATTAGATCCCATTTGTCAATTTTGGCTTTTGTTGCCATTGCTTTTTGCGTTTTGGGCATGAAGTCTTTGCCCACGCTTATGTCCTAAATAGTATTGCCCAGGTTTTCTTCTAGGATTTTTGTGGTCCTAGGTCTTACGTTTAAGTATTTGATCCATCTTGAGTTGAAAAGGTGTAAGGAAGGGGTCCAGTTTCAGTTTTCTGCATATGGCTAACCAGTTTTCCCAACACCATTTATTAAATAGGGAATCTTTTCCCCATTGCTTGTGTGTGTCAGGTTTGTCAAAGATCAGATGGTTGTAGCTCTATGGTGTTATTTTTGAGGCCTCCATTCTGTTCCATTGGTCTGAATATCTGTTTTGGTACCAGTACCATGCTGTTTTGGTTAATATAGCCTTGTAGTATAGTTTGAAGTCAAGTAGTGTGATGCCTCCAGCTTTGTTCTTGTTGCCCAGAATTGTCTTGGCTATGCAGGCTCTTTTTCAGTTCCATATGAAGTTTAAAGTAGTTTTTTCCAATTCTGTGAAGAAACTCAGTGGTAGCTTGATGAGGATAACATTGAATCTGTAAATTACTATGGGAAGGAAGGCCATTTTCATGATATTAATTTTTACTATCCATGAGCATGGAATATTTTTGCATTTGTTTGTGTCTTCTCTTATTTCCTTGAGCAGTGGTTTGTAGTTCTCCTATAATAGGTCCTTCACATACCTTGTAAATTGTATTTTTAGGTATTTTATTCTCTCAGTAGCAATTGTGAATGGCGGTTCATTCATGATTTGGCTCTCTGTCTGACTATTACTGGTGGATAGGAATGCTTGTGATTTTTGCATATTGATTTTGTATCCTGAGACTTTGCTGAAGTTGCTTATCAGCTTAAGGAGATTTTGGGCTGAGACAATGGGGTGTTCTAAATATACAATCATGTCATCTGTAAACAGGGACAATTTGACTTCCTCTCTTCCTATTTGAATACCCTTTATTCCTTTCTCTTGCCTGATTGCCCCGTCCAAAACTTCCAATAGTATGTTGAATAGGAGTGGTGAGAGAGGGCATTGTTGTCTTGTGCAAGTTTTCAAAGGGAATGCCTCCAGTTTTGGCCCATTCAGTATGATATTGGCTGTGGGTTTGTCATAAATAGCTCTCATTATTTTGAGATATTTTCTGTTGATACCTCGTTTATTGAGAGTTTTTAACATGAAGGGATGTTGAATTTTATTGAAGGCCTTTTCTGCATCTATTGAGATAATTATGTGGTTTTTGTCTTTGGTTCTGTTTATTTGATGGATTACATTGATTGATTTGCATATGTTGAACCAGCCTTGCATCCCAGGGATAAAGCCAACTTGATCGTGGTGGATAAGCTTTTTGATGTGCTGCTGGATTCGTTTTGCCAGTATTTCATTGAGGATTTTCACATTGATAATCATCAGGGATATTGGCCCGAAATTTTCTTTTTTTCCTGTGTCTCTAGCAGGTTTTGATATCAGGATGATGGTGGCCTCATAAAATGTATTAGGGAGGAGTCCCTCTTTTTCTATTTTGTAGAATAGTTTCAGAAGGAATGGTACCAGCTCCTCTTTGTACCTCTGGAGGAATTCAGCTGTGGATCTGTCTGGACCTGGACTTTTTTCCATTGTTAGGGTATTCATTACTGCCTCAATTTCAGAACTTGTTATTGGCCTATTCAGGGATTCGACTTCTTCCTGGCTTTGACTTGGGAGGGTGTATATGTCCAGGAATTTATCCATTTCTTCTAGATTTTCCAGTTTATTTGCATAGAGGTGTTTATAGTATTCTCTGATGGTAGTTTGTGTTTCTGTGGGATCGGTGGTGATATCACTTATATCATATTTTATTGCATCTATTTGATTCTTCTCTCCTTTCTTCTTTATTATTCTGGCTAGCAGTCTATTTTGTTTATTTTTCCAAAAAACCAGCTCCTGGATTCGTTGATTTTTCTGAAGGGTTTTCCATATCTTTTTCTCCTTTAGTTGTACTCTGTTCTTATTTCATGTCTTCTGCTAGCTTTTGAATGTGTTTGCTGTTGCTTCTCTAGTTCTTTTAATTTTGATGTTAGGGTGCCAATTTTAGATCTTTCTTGCTTTCTCTTGTGGGCATTTAGTGCTATAAATTTCCCTCTACACATTGCTTTATATGTGTCTCAGAGATTCTGGTACATTATGTCTTCATTCTCATTGGTTTCAAAGAACATCTTCATTTCTGCCTTCATTTTGTTATTTACCCAGTAGTCATAAAGGAGCAGGATGTTCAGTTTCCACGTAGTTTTACAGTGTTGAGTGAGTTTCTTAATCTTGAGTTCTAATTTGATTGCACCGTGGTCTGAGAGACTGTTTGTTACAATTTTCATTCTTTTGCATTTTCTGAGGAGTGTTTTACTTCCAATTACGTGGTCAATATTAGAATAAGTGCAATGAGGTGTTGAGAAGAATGTATATTATGTTGATTTGGGGTAGAGAGTTCTGTAGAGTTCTATTAGGTCTGCTGGGTCCAGAGCTAAGTTCAGGTCCTGGATATCCTTGTTAATTTTCTGTCTCGTTGACCTGTCTAATATTGACAGTGGTGTGTTAAAGTCTCCCATTATTATTGTGCGGGTGTCTAAGTCTCCTTGTAGGTCTCTAAGAACTTGCCTTATGAATCTGGGTGCATATACATTTAGGAAAGTTAGCTCTTCTTGCTGCATTGTTCCCTTTACCATTATGTAATGCCCTTTGTCTCCTTTGATCTTTGTTGGTTTAAAGACTGTTTTATCAGAGAGTAGGATTGCAACTGCTGCTTTTATTTGCTTTCCATTTGCTTGGTAAATATTCCTCCATCCCTTTATTTTGAGCCTATGTGTGTCTTTGCATGTGAGATGAGTCCCAGTGATGGGTGTTGACTCTACAGAATTTGCCAGTCTGTGTCATTTAATTGGGGCATTTAGCCAGTGTACATCTAAGGTTAATATTGTTATGTGTTAATTTGATCCTGTCATTAAGATGCTAGCTGGTTGTTTTGCCCATTAATTAACGCAGTTTCTTCATAGTGTCGATGTTCTTTACAATTGGCAAGTTTTTGCAGTGGCTGGTACCAGTTGTTCCTTTCCATATTTAGTGCTTCTTTCATGAGCTCTGGTAAGGCAGGTCTAGTGGCGGCAAAATCCCTCAACATGTGCTTGTCTGTAAAGGATTTTATTTCTTCTTTGCTTGTGAAGCCTAGTTTGGCTGGATATGAAATTCTGGGTTGAAAATTTTTTTAAATGCTAAAATTTGTTTTATTGTGGTAACAACAATAAATCATAGAACAACATTGATCATTTTAACCATTCTTAGATAGGTAGTTCTGTGGAATGAAGTATATCATGTTGTTGTGCTCCCGTCACCACCATCCATCTCCAGAACTTTTTCGTCATCTCCAACTGAGGCTCTGCAGCCATTAAGCAGTAACTCTCCATTGCTTCTTTCTTCAGCCCCTGGAAACCACCACTCTACTCTCTGTCTCTCTAGATTGGATTGCTCCAGGTACCTCATATAAGTGAACTAATACAATATTCGTCCTTTTGTATCTGGCTTATTTCACTTAGTGTAATGTCTCCAAGTTTCATCTGTGTTGTAGCATGTGTTAGAATCTTCTTCCTTTTTTAATTTTTTATTATACTTTAAGTTCTAGGGTACATGTGTACAATGTGCAGGTTTGTTACATATGTATACATATGTCATGCTGGTGTGCTACACCCATTAACTCATCATTTACATCAGGTATATGTCCTAATGCTATCCCTCCCCCCTCCCCCAACCCCACAACAGGCCCTGGTGTGTGATGTTCCCCTTCCTGTGTCCAAGTGTGCTCATTGTTCAATTCCCACCTATGAATGAGAACATGAAGTGTTTGTTTTTTTGTCCTTGTGATAGTTTGCTGAGAATGATGGTTTCCAGCTTCATCCATGTCCCTACAAAGGACATGAACTCATCCTTTATTATGGCTGCATAGTATTCCATCGTGTATATGTGCCACATTTTCTTAATCCAGTCTATCATTGATGGGCATTTGGGTTGGTTCCAAGTCTTTGCTATTGTGAATAGTGCCGCAATAAACATATGTGTGCATGTGTCTTTATAGCAGCATGATTTATAATCCTTTGGGTATATACCCAGTAATGGGATGGCTGGGTCAAATGGTATTTCTAGCTCTAGATCCTTGAGGATGAAAATTTTTTCTTTAAGAATTATAAAAATTTGCCCCCACTCTCTCCTGGCTTGTAGGGTTTCTGCAGAGAGATCCCCAGTTAGTATGATGGGCTTCGATTTCTGGGTAACCCGAACTTTCTCCTGGCTGCCCTTAACGTTTTTCTCATTTCCATCTTGGTGAATCTGATGATTATGTGTCTTGGGGTTGTTCTTCTAGAGGAATATCTTTGTGGTGTTCTGTGTATTTCCTGAATTTGAATGTTGGCCTGTCTTGCTAGGTTGGGGAAGTTCTCCTGGATAATATCCTGAAGAGTGTTTTCCAACTTGGTTCCATTCTCCCTGTCACTTTCAGGTACACCAGTGAAACATAGATTTTGTCTTTTCACATAGTCCCATATTTCTTGGAGGCTTTGTTCATTCCTTTTTGCTCCTTTTTCTCTAATCTTGTCTTCTTTCTTTATTTCATTATGTTGATCTTCAATCACTGGTATCCTTTCTTCTGCTTTATCGATTTGGCTATTGATACTTGTCTATTCTTCACAAAGTTCTTGTGCTGTGTTTTACAGCTCCATCAGGTCACTTATGTTCTTCTCTACATTGGTTATTTTAGTTAGCAATTTGCCTAATATTTTTTCAAGGTTCTTAGCTTCCTTGCAGTGGGTTAGAACATGCTCCTTTAGCTTGGAGTTTTTTGTTATTGCACACCTTCTGAAGCCTACTTCTGTCAGTTCATCAAAGTCATTCTCCATCCAGTTTTGCTGCCTTGCTGGCTAGGAGTTGTGATCCTTTGGAGGAGGAGAGGCTTCCTGGTTTTTGGAATTTTCAGCCTTTTTGCGCTTGTTTTTCCCCATCTTTGTGGATTTATCTATCTTTTGTCTTTGATGTTGGTGACCTTCGGATGGGGTCTTTGAGTTGACATACTAATCCTTTCTGCTTCTTTCTTTTCCTTCTAACAGTCAGGCCCCTCTGCTGCCAGTCTGTTGGAGTTTGCTGGACATTCGCTCCCGACCCTCTTTGCCTGGGTATCACCAGCAGAGACTGCAGAGCAGCAAAGATTGCTGCCTGTTCTTTCCTCTGGAAGCTTTAACCCAGCAGGAAACCTGCCAGATGGCAGCCAGAGCTCTCCTGTATGAGGTGTCTGTCACCCCCAACTGGGAGGTGTCTTCCAGTCAATATACATGGGGTCAGGGACCCACTTGAGGAGGTACACTGACCCTTAGCAGAGCTTGAATGCTGTCCTGAGTGGTCCACTGCTCTCTTCAGAGCCATCCGGCAGGGACCTTTAAGTTTGCTATAAGCCCCTGACTGGGGCTACTGTCTTTTTTACAGAGATGCCCTTTCCAGAGAGGAGCAATCTGGTAGTCTGGCCACAGAAGCCTTGTTGAGCTTCAGTGGGTTCCACACAGTTCAAACATCCCAGCAGCTTTGTTTACACTGTGGCCATAAAACCACCTACTCTAGCCCAAGCAATGGCAGACTCACCTCCCTCCACCAAGCTTGACCTTCCCAGATGGATCTGAGATTGCTGCTGTGCTGGTAATGAGAATTTCAAGCCAGTAAATCTTAGATTCCTGGGCTCTATGGGAGTGGAACCCGCCAAGCCAGACCACTTGGCTCCCTGGCTTCAACCCCCCTTTCCAGCGTTCCAGGCACCATTGAGTATGGAAAAAAAAAGAAGAACCTCCTGCAGCTAGTTTGCTGCCTGCCCAATTGGCTGCACAGTTTTGTGCTTGAAACCCAGGGTCCCAGTGGGGTAGTCGCCAGAGGGAATCTCCTGGTTTGCAGGTTGTGAAGACCATGGGACTAGCGCAGTATCTGTTCTGGAGTTCCTCAGGCTCAGACCCTCATTGCTTCCCTTGGGTAGGGGGGGGAAATTCCTTGACCCCTTGTGCTTCCCAGTTGAGGCAACACCCCACCCTGCTTCAACTCAGCCTCCGTGTCCTGCACCCACTGTCCAACCAGTCCCAATGAGATGAACCATGTACCTCAGTTGGAAATGCAGAAATCACCCACCTTCTGTGTTGATGTCACTGGGAGATGCAGACTGGTGCTGTTCCTATTCTGCCATGTTCCCTGTAGTTCTTTTAATTGTGATGTTAGGGTGTTGATTTTAGATCTTTCCTGCTTTCTCTTGTGGGTGTTTAGTGCTATAAATTTCTCTTTAAACACTGCTTTAAATGTGTCCCAGAGATTCTGGTATGTTTTCTCTTTGTTCTTATTGGTTTCAAAGAACATCTTCATCTCTGTCTTAATTTCTTTATTTACTCAGTAGTCATTCAGGAGCATGTTTTTCAGTTTTCATGTAGTTGTGCAGTTTTGAGTGAGTTTCTTTATCCTGAGTTCTAATTTGATTGCACTGTGGTCTGAGAGACTGATGTGATTTCCATTTTTGCATTTGCTGAGGAGTGTTTTACTTCCAATTATGTGGCCAATTTTAGAATAAGTGCAATGTGGTGCTGAGAAGAATGCATATTCTGTTGATTGAGGTGGAGAGTTCTGTAGATGTCTGTTAGATCCACTTGATCCAAAGCTGAGTTCAGGTCCTGAATATCCTTGTTAATTTTCTGTCTCATTGATCTGTCTAATATTGACAGTGGAGTGTTAACATCTCCCACTATTATCGTGTGGGAGTCTAAGTCTCTTTGTAGGTCTCTAAGAACTTGCTTTATGAATCTAGGTACTCCTGTGTTGGGTGCATATATATTTAGGATAGTTAGTTCTTCTTGTTGAATTGATCCCTTTACCATTATGTAATTCATTTATTTGTCGCTTTTTATCTTTGTTGGTTTGAAGTCTGTTTTATCAGAGACTAGGATTGCAATCCTTGCTTTTTTTTTTTTTTTGCTTTCCGTTTGCTTGGTAAATATTCCTCCATTTCTTTATTTTGAGCCTCTACGTGCCTTTGCACTTGAAATGGTTCTTCTGAAAACAGCACATCGATTGGTCTTCACTCTATCCAATTTGGCATTCTGTGTCTTTTAATTGGGGCAGTTAGCCCATTTACAACTAAGGTTAATATTGTTATGTGTGAATTTGATCCTGTCATTATGATGGTAGCTGGTTATTTTGCCCATTAGTTGATGCAGTTTCTTCATAACAGTGATGGTCTTTACAATTTGTTATATTTTTGCAGTGGCTGGTACAAGTTGTTCCTTTCCATGCTTAGTGCTTCCTTCAGGGGCTCTTGTAATGCAGGCCTGGTGGTGACAAAATCTCTCAGCATTTACTTGTCTGTAAAGGATTTTATTTCTCCTTCACTTATGAAGCTTAGTTTGGCTGTATATAAACCTCTGAGTTGAAAATTCTTTCCTTTAAGAATGTTGAATATTTGCCCCCACCCTCTTCTGAGTTGTAGGGTTTCTGCTGAGATATCTGCTGTTAGTCTGATGGTCTCCCCTTTGTGGGTAACCTGCCCTTTCTCTCTGGCTGTCCTTAACATTTTTTTCTTCATTTCAACCTTGGTGAATCTGACGTTGATGTGTCTTGGGGATGCTCTTCTCGAGGAGTATCTTTGTGGTGTTCTGTGTATTTCCTGAATTTGAATGTTGGCCTGTCCTGCTACATTGGGAAATCTCTCCTTGATAATATCTTGAAGACTATTTTCCAACTTGGTTCATTCTCCCCGTCACTTTCAGGTACACCAATGAAATGTAAATTTTGTCTTTTCACATAGTCCCATATTTCTTAGAGGCTTTGTTCATTTCTTTTCATTCTTTTTTCTCTAATCTTGTCTTCATGCTTTATTATATTAAGTTGATCTTTAATCTCTGATATTCTTTCTACTACTTGATTGATTTGGCTATTGATACCTGTGTATGTTTCACAAATTATCATGCTGTGTTTTTCAGCTCCATCAAGTCATTTATGTTCTTGTCTAAACTGATTATTCTAGTTAGCAATTTGTCTAATCTTTTTTTAAGGTTCTTAGATTCCTTGTATTGGTTTACAACATGCCCCTTTAGCTCGGAGAAGTTTGTTATTACCCACTTTCTGCAGCCTACTTCTGTCAATTCATCAGACTCATTATCTGTCCAGTTTTGTTCCCTTGCTGGTGAGGAGTTGCTCTTTTTTGGAGAAGAGGCATTCTGGTTTTTCGAATTTTCCACCTTTTTGTGCTGGTTTCTCCCCATCTTCATGGAATGATCTACCTTTGGTCTTTGATGTTGGTGATCTTCGGCTGGGGTCTCTGGGTGGACGTCCTTTTTGTTGATGTTGATACTATTTCTTTCTGTTTGTTAGTGTTTTTTTCTAACAGTCAGGCCCCTTTGCTGCAGGTCTGCTGGAGTTTTCTGGAGGTCCACTCCAGACCCTGTTTTCCTGGGTATCTCCTGCAGAGGCTGCAGAATAGCAAAGATTTCTTCCTGTTCATTCCTCTGGAAGCTTTGTCTCAGAGGGGCACCTGCCAGATGCCAGCCAGAGTTCTCCTGTATGAGGTGTCTGTTGACCCCTACTTGGAGGTGTCTTCCAGTCAGGATACATGGGGTTCAGGGACCCACTTGACGAGGCAGTCTGACCTTTATCAGAGCTCAAACACTGTGCTGGCAGATCCGCTGTTCTTTTTAGAACCCTCAGGCAGGGAGATTTAAGCCTGCGGAAGCTGAGCCTACTGCTGCCTCTTCCCCCAGGTGCTCTGTCCCAGGGAGTTGGGGGTTTTATTTATAAGTCCCTGACTGGGGCTGCTGCCTTTTTTTTTTCAGAGAGGCCCTGCCCAGAGAGAAGGAATCTAGAGAGGCAGTCTGGCTGCAGGGGCCTTGCTGAGCTGGGGTTGGTGTCAACCAGTTCAAACTTCCCAGTGGCTTTGTTTACACTGTGAGGATAAGACCACCTACTCAATCCTTAGCAATGGTGGATGTTCTTTCCCCCACCAAGTTAAGTTTCCCAGGTCGACTTCAGACTGCTGTGCTTGCAGTGGGAATTTCAAGCCAGTGGATGTTAGCTTGCTAGGCTCCATGGACGTGAGACCCACCGAGCCACACTACTTGGCTCTCTGGGTTCAGCCTTCTTTCTAGGGGTGTGAACGGTTCTTTCTCACTGGTGTTGCGGGTGCTACTGGGATATGAAAAAAAAAACTCCCACAGCTAGCTTGGTGTCTGCCCAAATGGCCACCCAGTTTTGTGCTTTAAACCCAGGACCCTCGTGGTGTAGGCACCGGAGGGAATCTCCTGTTCTGTGGGTTGTGAAGACAGTGGGAAAAGCACATTATCTGGTCTGGAGTGCACCATTCATCATGGCACAGCCCCTCATGGCTTCCCTTGGCAGGGGGGAGAAATTGCCTGACCCCTTGTACTTCCCGGGTGAGGTGATGCCCCACCCTGCTTTGGCTCACCCTCCATGGGCTGCACCCAATGTCCAACCACTCACAAAGAGAATAACCAGGCACCTCAGTTGGAAATACAGAAATCACCCATCTTCTTTGTCAATCTCGCTTGGAGCTGCCGACTGGAGCTCTTTCTATTCGGCCATCTTGTCAGCCCACCCTTGTTTAATCTTTGTACTTAAGATAAGGGTAGTTTACACACCACAGTTACAGTATTATAATATTCTATGTTTTTCTGTGTACCTACTATTACCTGTAAGTTTTGTACCTTCAAGTGATTTCTTATTGCTCATTACTGTCATTTTTTTTTTTTTTGACTGAAGTACTCCCTTTAGCATTTTTATGTATGACAATTCTGATGTGGATAAAATTCTTCAACTTTTCTTTTGCCTAGAAAATTCTTTATTTCTTTTTTATGTTTTAAGGGTAATTTCACCACATATACTATTGTAAGGTGAAAGTTCTTGTCTTTTAGCCTTTAAATATGTCATGTCACTCTCCACTGGGCTTTAAGATTTCCACTGAAAAGTCTGCTGCCATACATACTGGAGCTCCACTGTATATTATTTGTTTATATCTTCTTGCTGCTTTTAAAATTCTTTATACTTGACCTTTGGGAGTTTGATTATTAAATATTTTGAGGTAGTCTTCTTTGTTTTACATCTGGTTGCTGTTCTGTTACCTCTTGTACTTGGATATGATATTGTTCTCTAGGTTTGAGAAGTTCTTTCTTATTATCTCTTTGAATATCCTTTCTACCCTTATCTCTTTCTCTAGCTCTTCTTTTAAGCCAATTACTCTAAAATTTGCCCTTTTAAGGCTATTCTCTGGATCCTGGATGCATGCTTTATTGTTTTTTATTTTGTCTCCTGAGTGTGTATTTCTAAATAGCCTGTCTTAAAGCTCACCAATTTCTTCTTCTGCTTGAATAATTTTGCTTTTTTATTTTATTTTATACTTTAAGTTTTAGGGTACATGTGCACAATGTGCAGGTTAGTTACATATGTACACATGTGCCGTGTTGGTGTGCTGCACCCATTAACTCGTCATTTAGCATTAGGTATATCTCCTAATGCTATCCCTCCCCCCTCCCCCCACCGCACAACAGTCTCCGGTGTGTGATGTTCCCCTTCCTGTGTCCATGTCTTCTCATTGTTCAATTCCCACCTATAAGTGAGAACGTGCAATGTTTGGTTTTTTGTCCTTGCGATAGTTTGCTGAGAATGATGGTTTCCAGCTTCATCCATGTCCCTACAAAGGACATTAACTCATCAAACTTTTCTATCAATAGATTCTGTTGTGCTTTTAAGTATGCCAATTGCATTCTTCAGCTCCAGAATTTCTGCTTGCTTTTTAAAATTTATTTCAATCTTTTTATTAATCTTATAAAATTCTGAATTTCTTCTCTATGTTATCTTGAATTTCTTTGAGTTTCTTCAACACAGCTAATTTAAATAATCTCTCTGAAAGTTCACATATTTCTGTTTCTCTAGCATTGGTCCCTGGTACTTTAGTTCATGTGGTGAAGTCATGATTTCATGGACCATCTTGATACTTGTAGATTTTCGACCCTGGGCGTTCAACAATTTGGTATTTATTTTAGTCTTTGCTTTCTGGGCTCATTTGTACTCTTTCTTCTTTGAAATGTTTTTCAGATATTCAAAATTACTTGGGTGTTGTGATCTAAACTTTAGGGGAACCCAAAGTCTAGTAAAGCTCTAGTTCTTGTCAACTCATAGAGGTACTGCTTTGTTGGTCTTGGACAAGATTTAGAAGATTTCTCTGGATTAATAGGCAGAGACTCTTGTTCTCTTCTTTTACTTTCTCCCAAACAGACAAAATCTCTCTCTCTCTCCTGAGCCACTTATAGCTTGGGATAGAGAGAAAAAAGCACTTATGTTGTCACCATCCCTAGAATGTGCTCGGTCACACTTGAAGCCAGCATAGCACTTGGTCTCATCCAAGGCCTTCTGTAATCACCCCCTCATTAGCACTTATTTCTGCTAAAAGCTCTGGAACTCTACAGTCAGGTGGCAAAGCCAGCCAGGCCTTGTTCTTCCTTTCAAAGTGGTGAGTTCCCCCAGGCCACAGCCAGGTACAGGGACGCTGTCTTGGATTGAGGGACTAGAGTCAAAAACCTTAGAAGCCCACCTGGTGTTCTATTGTACTGAAGCTGAGCTGGTGCTCTAATCACAAGATGCAGCCCTTCCCACTCTTTCTTTTTGTTTATAAAGGCAGAGGTTCCTCACCCTATGGCCACTGCCATCTCAGGCCCACTGAGAGTACTGCCAAACTGCTGCCAATATTCTCTTTTGTCTCAAGGGCATTTTAGTCAGCTTGTGGTAACTGCTGTTTGGTCTGGGACTCACCCTTCAATGAAATGGGCTCCCTTCTGGCCCAGGGCATGTCCAGAGATGCCATCCTAGAGTCAAGGTCTGGAATTGGGAATTCCAACAACCCACTTTCTCATTTACCACTCTGTGGCTTAGCTGATATCTGAGGTGCAACAGAAAGTACCCTTTACTTTTTTCTCCACTTTTCTCAAGCAGAAGGAGGCTTGCCTTGTAGCCAGCACAGCTGGAAATGTGATGAGACTTACCTGAGGCCAGCAAGTCTCAGCATCTCATCCAAGGCTCTCAACATAGTGTCTGGATATCACTGCAGGTTATTCAGGACCCAAAGGCTCTTCAGTTAGAAGGTAATGAATCTTCCACAACTGGGTCCTTTCCTTCAAGCCAATGAGTCCCCTACTGCCCCAGAGTGTTTCTAGAAATGTCATCCAGGAGCTAGGTCCTGTAACAGGGGCCTAATGACTCTGACTAGTGCCCTATTCTCTTTTGGTTGAGCTGTTTTTGAAGAAACAAGACAAGTATTCCCCACTCGTCTATCTCCTGTCCTCAAGTGGAAGGAATGGTTCTCTTTTGGAGCCATGAGCTGTGCAACCTGGGGCTTGGGGAGGATAACTGCCAGCACTCTCTCTTAGCTGCCCCACCTGATGTCTCAGTAGGGCATGTGCTCCCCACGTCCAGCCTCTGGGCCCAGTTGAGCCCTAGAACTGACCAAGCAGTTGCAGTGTTTGTGGTATAGACTACCTTTCAAGTTTATTTGGAGCTTCAGAGCACCTTAGCCCATGCTGTTGAGGCTTGCTCGAACTCAAGTTCTGACCACTGACATTGGCAGATTCCCTCTACTTAGGATTGGTTTAAAATTACACTCTGTGAGTGGGCATCAGCTTAATTTTTTTTTCTGTTATAACAAGGGCAGCACTTAATCTAATGTCTCACAATTGCTGGCTCTCCCTCTCTCCAGAGCACATAAATGCTCTCTGCATCATGCCAGGGGGTCAGAGAGGAGTGGCTTTGGCAATTCAAAACTGTTTTTCCTACCTCTTCAGTGCTGTTTTTGGTTATATGAATATGAAGCTATGTTCTGTGAGTGCTCACCTAATTTTTAGTTCTTATGAAGGTGCATTTTTGTGTAGATAGTTGTTAAATTGGTCTCCTTGTGTCGGGGACAATCAGTGGAGCCTTCTATTCTGTCATTTTGCTCTCTGTTTTTATTTCTCTAATCTATTCTTTATTCTTCTTTTATTTTTTCCCTGTTTTTGCATTAATCAATAATTTTTGTTATTCCATTTTATCTCCTCAGTTGGATTATTAGCTACAACCCTTGATTTTGCTCAGGGCTTTTTGCTTTCATATTTATAGTTTACAACTTTGGCTTATAACATTGTTCCTCCAAGTAACCATATAAAAATACATATATATTGTAAGAACACTGCAACAGTATACTTCCATTTTTCTTCTTCTGACCTTTGCCTTAGTTTTATCATCCATTTTACTTTTGTGTTTGTTATAAGCCCCAAATTCATTATTATTTCTTATAAACAGTAAATTATTTTAAAAAAGATTCAGATTATGAGAAAATGTGTTATATATTGTTACCAACTCTGTGGCTCTCCATTTCTTTGTATAGATTCAGATTTCTATCTTTTATTATTTTTTCTGTCTGATAAACTCACTTCAACATTTCTTGTCATACAGTCTGCCAGTGATGAATTCTTTACACTTCATAAATCTAAAATATGTCTGCAATTTTCTTTATTTTTGAGAGATTTTTTACTGGGTATAGAGTTCTAGGTTTAAATTTTTTTTTTCTTTCATGCTATAGAGATGTTGTTTTACTCTCATCTCTCTTGGATTCTCACCAGTACATTTGACATTATCATCATCTTTGTTATTTGGAACCTAATACATCTTCTTTTTTCTCTGAGTGCCTTTAAAATACTCTGGCCAGGCATTGTGGTTCATGCCTGTAATTCCAGCACTTTGGGAGGCCAAGATAGTGAAATCCCGTGAGCTCAGGGATTTGAGACTAGTCTGGGCAACATGAAAAAACCCTGTCTCTAAAAAAACAAATACAAAAATTGGCCAGGTGTGTTGGTGTGTGCCTGTAGTCCCAGCTACTCAGGAGGCTGAGGTGGGAGAATCACTTGACCCTGGGAGGTCAAGGCTGCAATAAGCCACGATTGTGCCACTGCACTCCATCTTGGGTAACAGAGTGAGACCCTGTCCAAAAAAAAAAAAAAGAAAAAATATTATATTTTTCATAGGTTTTAAGCAATTTGATTATGATGTGCTTAATGTAATTTTATTTCTATTTATTGAATCTATGGAATTATAGTATTTATCAATTTTTTAAAAATTTTAGCCATTATTTTTTAAAATTTTTTCTGTCTTATTCTCTCTTCTTCTTTGACCAGTCAAATTATACTTGTATTATGTCACCTAAAGTTGTCCAACATGTCAGTGATGCTATAGTTATATTTTCAGGTTTTTTCTGTGTTTCTTTATCTCCTCAGTTGTCCAACAGGTCAGTGATGCTATACTTATATTTTCAGGTTTTTTCTGTGTTTCATTATTAGATTATTTCTATTGATATGTATATTTTCAATAATGTTTACATCTGAAGTGTCAAATATGCTAATAGACCCAAACCGTGTAATTTTCTTCTAAGAAATAGTATTTTTTCAGTTCTTGACAATGTTTTGAGGCTTTTTAAATTGTAAAAAATTAATTGGTAAAACTATATATATTCAACGTGTACAATGTAATGATTATATATAATTTTACATGGTATAATATTTACCAAAATAAAATTACCATGCCAATTACCACCCATAATTCACATTGTGTGTATATGTTTGTGTGTTTATGTGTGTAGTGAGTACACTTAAATTTTCTCATATCAAATTTAAAGTTTATAATACATTATTAACTATAGCCACCGTGCTCTACATTAGATAGGCAGGACTTATTCATCTTATAGTGAAAGTTTGTATCCTTTGACCAACATTTTCCCATTTTGCTTACACCTGTCCTCAATCCCTAGCAAATGTCTTTTTGCTTTCTGCTTTGTTATAAGTTTAAATACTTTAGATTTCAAATATAAGTGAGATCATGCAATGTTTTTCTCTCTGTGTCTCACTTAACTCATTTCACATATCCTCCAATTTTATTGATGTTGCCACAAACAGCAGGGTATCCTTTGTTTAAAATTTTTATTTTAAGTTCAGGGGTAAACATTCACATTTGTTACAGAGGTAAACTTGTGTCATAGGGCTTTGTTGTACAGACTATTTCATCATCCAGCTATTAAGCCTAGTACCCCTCAGTTATTTTTCCTTGTCTTCTCCCTCTTCCTATCCTGCACCCTCTGATAGGCTTCAGTCTATGTTGTTCCCCTATGTGTCCGTGTGTTCTTATCATTTAGCTCTCACTTATGAGTAAGAACATGTGGTATTTGGTTTTCTGTTCCTGCATTAGTTTGCTAAGGAAAACGGCCTTCAGCTTCATTGATGTCTCTGCAAAGAACATGAGCACATTTTTTTTTTAATGGTAGCATAGTTTTTCATAGTGTGTATGTATCACATTTTCTTTATCCAGCCTATCACTCTTGATTATTTAGATTGATTCCATGTCTTTGCTACAGTGAATAGTGCGATGATAAACATTCATGTGCATGTGTCTTTATTTTATTTTTTAAAATTTTTATTATTTTATTTTATTTTTCCATAAGTTAATGGGGTACAGGTGGTATTTGGTTACATAACTAAGTTCTTTCATGGTGATTTGTGAGATTTTGGTGCACCCATCACCCGAGCGCTGTACACTGCACCATATTTGTAGTCTTTTATCCCTCCCCACCTCCCACTCTTCCCCCCAAGTCCCCAAAGTCCATTGTATCATTCTTATGCTTTTACATCCTCATAGCTTAGCTCCCAAATATCAGTGAGAACATACGATGTTTGGTTTTCCATTCCTGAGTTACCTCACTTAGATTTATAGTCTTCAGTCTCATCCAGGTCACTTCAAATGCTGTTGATTAATTCCTATTTATGGCTGAGTAGTATTCTGTTTATATATATATATATGTATATATATATATATATATATATATATAAATTTCTTTATTCACTCACTGATTGATGGGCATTCGGATTGGTTCCACGATTTTGCAATTGTGAATTGTGCTGCTATAAACATGCATGTGCAAGTGTCTTTTTTGAATAATGACTTATTTTCCTTGCAGTAGATACCCAGTAGTGGGATTGCTCGATCAAATAGTCATTCTACTTTTAATTCTTTGAGGAATCTCCACACTGTTTTCCATGGTGGCTGTACTAGTTTACGTTCCCACCAGCAGTGTAGAAGTGTTCCCTGATCACTGCATCCATGCGAACATCTACTATTTTTTGATTTTTTGATTATGGCCATTCTTGCAGGAGTAAGGTCATATTGCACTGTGGTTTTGATTTGCATTTCCCTGGTCATTAGTGATGCTGAGCATTTTTTCGTATGTTTGGTGGACATTTTTCTATCTTGTTTTGAGAATTGTCTATTTGTGTACTTAGACCACTTTTTAATGAGATTGTTCATTTTTTTTCTGATTGGTTTGAGTTTGTTGTAGATTCTGAATATTAGTCCTTTGTCAGATGTATAGATTGTGAAGATTTTCTCCCACTTTGCCGGTTTTCTGTTTACTTTGCTGACTGTTCCTTTTGCCATGCAAAAGCTCTTTAGTTTAATTGTGTCCCAGATATTTATCTTTGTTTTTGTTGCATTTGCTTTGGGGATTTTGGTCACAAAATCCTTGGCTAAGCCAATGTCTAGAAGGGTTTTTCCAATGTTATTTTCTAGAATTTTTACAGTTTCAGCTCTTACGTTTAAGTCTTTAATCCATCCTGAGTTGATTTTTGTATAAGGTGAGAGATGAGGGTCCAGTTTCATTCTCCTACATGTGGCTAGCCAGTTATCCCAGCACCATTAGTTGAAAAGGGTGTCCTTTCCCCACTTTATGTTTTTGTTTGCTTTGTCAAAGATCAGTTAGCTGTAAGTACTTGGGTTTATTTCTGGGTTTTCTATTCTGTTCCATTGGTCTAAGTGCCTATTTTTATACCTGTGCCACACTGTTTTGGTGACTATGGCCTTAGAGTATAGTTTGAAACCAGGTAGTGTGATGCCTCCAGTTTTGTTCTTTTTGCTTAACCTTGCTTTGGCTTTGTGGGCTCTTTTTTTATTCCATATGTATTGTATTTCTATCTCTGTGAAGAATGATGGTGTTACTTTGATGGGGATTGCATTGAACCTGTAGATTGCTTTCAGAAGTATGGTCATTTTTACAGTATTGATTCTAATTGTCCATGAGCATGGAATGTGTTTCCATTTGTTTGTGTTGTCTATGATTTTTTTCAGCAGTGTTTTGTAGTTTTCCTTGTAGAGGTCTTTTGACTCCTTGGTTAAGCATATTCCTATTTTATTTTATTTGTTTGCAGCTATTGTAAAAGGGGTTGAGTTCCTGATTTGATTCTCCACTAGGTTGCTGTTGATGTGTACAAGAGCTACTGATTTGTGTACATTAATCTTCTATCCAGATAGTTTGCTGAATTATTTTATTAGTTCTAGGAGCTTTCCTGAGGAGTCCTTAGGTTTTCAAGGTAAATGATAATAGAGTTGGCAAACAGAGACAGTTTGACTTTCTCTTCACCAGTTTGGATGCCCTTTATATTGTTCTTTTGTCTGATTGTTCTCGCTAAGGCTACCAGTACTATGTTGAAGAGGAGTGGTGAGAGTGGACATTCTTGTCTTGTTCCTGTTCTCAGAGAGAGTGCTTTCAGCTTTTCCCCAGTCAGTATTATGTTGGCTGTGGGTTCATCATAGATGGCTTCTATTACATTAAGGTATGCTCCATGTTTGCTGAATTTGCTGAGAGATTTAATCATAAAGTGATGTTGGATTTTTTTGAATGCTTTTTCTGTATTTGTTGAGATGATCATGTGATTTTTGTTTTTAATTTTGTTTATGTGGTGTATCACACTTATTGACTTGTGTATGTTAAGCCATTCCTGCATTCCTGGTATGAAACTCACTTGATCATGGTGGATTATCTTTTTGATAAGTTGTCGGATTCAGTTAGCTGGTATTTTGTTAAGGATTTTAACATCTATATTCATCAAGAATATCAGTCTGCAGTTTTCTTTTTGGTTGTGTCCTTTCCTGGTTTTGGTATTAGGGTGATGCTGGCTTCACAGATTTAATTAGGGAAAATTCCTTCTTTCTCTATACTGTGGAATAGTTTCAAAAGGATTGGTACCAATTCTTTTTTGAATGTTTGTAAAATTCTGCTGTGAATCCATCTGCTCCTGGACTTTTTTTGTTGTTGTTGTTGGTAATTTTTAAATTACCATTTCAATCTTGCTGCTTGTTATTGGTCTATTCAGCGGATATAATTCTTCCTGATTTAAGCTAGGAGGGTTGTATTTTTTCAGGAATTTATCCACCTTTTCTAGATTTTCTAGTTTATGTGTGTAAAGGTGTTCATAGTAGCCTTAAATGATCTTCCGTATTTCAGTGGTGTCAGCTGTAATATCTCTTGTTTTGTTTCTTAATGAGGTTAGTTGGATTTTCTCTCTTCTTTTCTTGGTTAATCTTGCTAATGGTCTATCAATATTATTTATCTTTTCCAAGAATCAGATTTTTCTTTCATTTATCTTTTCTATTTTTCTGTTTCAATTTTATTTAGTTCTGCTTTGATCTTGGTTATTTCTTTTCTTCTGCTGTGTTTGCATTTGCTTTATTCTTGTTTCTCTAGTTCCATCAGGTGTGGCCATAGAGTGAATGTTTGTGCTCTTTCAGTCTTTTTGATATAAGCATTTAGGGGTATGAACTTTCCTCTTAGCACTGTCTCAGCTGTATCCAAGAGGATTTGATAGGTTTTGTTGTTCTTGTGATTCAGTTGGAAGAATTTTTAAATTTCCATCTTGATTTTGTTTTTGACCCAATGCTCATTCTGGGACAGTTACTTAATTTCCATGTATTTGCATGTTTTTGAAGTTTCCTGTTGGAATTGATTTCCAGTTTTATTTCACTGTGGTCTGAGAGAGTGCTTAATATAATTTCAATTTCCCTAAATTTATTGAGGCTCATATTGTAACCTATTATATGGTCCATCTTGGAGGAAGTTTCGTGTGCTGTTGAATAGAATGTGTATTCTGCAGTTGTTGAATGAAATGTTCTGTATATATCTGTTAAGTCCATCTATTCCAACGTATAGTTTAAATCCATTGTTTCTTTTTTTGACTTTCTGTCTTGATGACCTGTCTAGTGCTGTCAGTGGAGTATTGAAATCCCCCACTATTATTATGGGGTTGTGTATCTCATTTTTTAGGTCTATTACTAATTGTTTTATTAATTTCGGAGCTCCAGTGTTAGGTGCATATATGTTTAGGATTGTCATATTTTCCTGTTGGACAAGGCCTTTTATTATTCCTTATTTTTATTTTTTATTATACTTTAAGTTTTAGGGTATATGTGCACAACGTGCAGGTTAGTTACATATGTATAAATGTGCCATGTTGGTGTGCTGCACCCATTAACTCATCATTTAACATTAGGTATATCTCCTAATGCTATCCCTCCCCCCTCCCCCCACCCCAAAACAGGCCCCGGTATGTGATGCTCCCCTTCCTGTATCCATGTGATCTCATTGTTCAATTCCCACATATGAGTGAGAACATGCAGTGTTTGGTATTTTGTCCTTGTGATAGTTTGCTGAGAATGATGGTTTCCAGCTTCATCCATGTCCCTACAAAGGACATGAACTCATCATTTTTTATGGCTGCATAGTATTCCATGGTATATATGTGCCACATTTTCTTAATCCAGTCTATCATTGTTGGACATTTGGGTTAGTTCCAAGTCTTTGCTATTGTGAATAGTGCCACAATAAACATACTTGTGCATGTGTCTTTATAGCAGTATGATTTATAATCCTTTGGGTATATACCCAATAATGGGACTGCTGGGTCAAATGGTTTTTCTAATTCTAGATCCTTGAGGAATTGCCACACTGTCTTTCACAATGGTTGAACTAGTTTACAGTCCCACCAACAGTGTAAAAGTGTTCGTATTTCCCCACATCCTCTCCAGCACCTGTTGTTTCCTGACTTTTTAATGATTGCCATTCTAACTGGTGTGAGATGGTATCTCATTGTGGTTTTGATTTGCATTTCTCTGATGGCCAGTGATGGTGAGCATTTTTTCGTGTGCCTTTTGGCTGCACAAATGTCTTCTTTTAGAAGTGTTTGTTCATATCCTTCACCCACTTTTTGATGGGGTTGTCTGTTTTTTTCTTGTAAATTTGTTTGAGTTCATTGTAGATTCCGGATATTAGCCCTTTGTCAGATGAGTAGATTGCAAAAATTTTCTCCCATTCTGTAGGTTGCGTGTTCACTCTGATGGTAGTTTCTTTTGCTGTGCAGAAGCTCTTTAGTTTAATTAGACCCCATTTGTCAATTTTGGCTTTTGTTGCCATTGCTTTTGGTGTTTTAGACATGAAGTCCTTGCCCATACCTATGTCCTGAATGGTAATGCCTAGGTTTTCTTCTAGGGCTTTTATGGTTTTAGGTGTAACGTTTAAGTCTTTAATCAATCTTGAATTAATTTTTGTATAAGGTGTAAGGAAGGGATCCAGTTTCAGCTTTCTACATCTGGCTAGCCAGTTTTCTCAGCACCGTTTATTAAATAGGGAATCCTTTTCCCATTGCTTGTTTTTCTCAGGTTTGTCAAAGATCAGATTGTTGTAGACATGTGATACTATTTCTGAGGGCTCTGTTATGTTGCATTGGTCTGTATCTCTGTTTTGGTACAAGTACCATGCTGTTTTGGTTACTGTGGCTTTGTAGTATAGTTTGAAGTCAGGTAGTGTGATGCCTCTAGCTTTGTTCTTTTGGCTTAAGATTGACTTGGCAATGTGGGCTTTTTTTGGTTCCATATGAACTTTAAAGTAGTTTTTTCCCATTCTGTGAAGAAAGTCATTGGTAGCTTGATGGGGATGGCATTGAATCTATAAATTACCTTGGGCAGTATGGCCATTTTCACGATATTGATTCTTCCTATCCATGAGCATGGAATGTTCTTCCATTTATTTGTGTCCTCTTTTATTTCATTGAGAAGTGGTTTGTAGTTCTCCTTGAAGAGGTCCTTCACGTCCCTTGTAAGTTGGATTCCTAGGTATTTTATTCTCTTTGAAGTAATTGTGAATGGGATTTCACTCATGATTTGGCTCTCTGTTTGTCTGTTATTGGTGTATAAGAATGCTTATGATTTTTGTACATTGATTTTGTATCCTAAGTCTTTGCTAAAGTTGCTTATCAGCTTAAGGAGATTTTGGGCTGAGATGATGAGGTTTTCTAGATATATAGTCCTGTCACCTGCAAACAGGGACAATTTGACTTCCTGTTTTCCTAATTGAATACTCTTTATTTCCTTCTCCTGCCTGATTGCCCTGGCCAGAACTTCCAACACTATGTTGAATAGGAGTGATGAGAGAGGGCATCCCTGTTGGAGAAGGCCTTTTAGCATTATATAATGTCCCCCTTTGTCTCTTTTAACTTCCATTGCCTTAAAGTTTGTTTTGTCTGATATAAAAATAGCCAGCTCTGCTCATCTTTGGTGTCCACTTCCATGAAATTCCTTTTTCCACCCTTTTACTTTAAGTTTATGAGAGTTCTTATGTCTTATGTGGGTCTCCAGAAGGCAGCAGATCTTTGGTGACCTCTTACCCTTTCTGCAATTTTCTATCTTTTAAGTGGAACATTTAGGCCATGTACATTCAATATTTGTATTGAAATATGAGGTCGTTGGATTCATCATGCTCTTTCTTTCCTATGTACACTGTTTTGTTTGTTTGCTTGCTTTGTGCTTTAACTTCTATTTTTGTTTTATAAGTCGTGTGTGATTTGTGTTTTAAAGAGGTTCTGTTTTGATGTGTTTCCAGAATTTGTTTCAAAATTTAGAGCTCCCTTTAACAGTTCTTGCAGTGGTGGCTTGGTAATGATGAATGTTCTCAGCATTTTTTTTTTTTTTGGTCTGAAAACGACTGTATCTTTCCTTCATATGTGATACTTCATTTCTGTAGATACAAAATTTTTGGCTAAAAATTGTTTTGTTTGACGAAGCTGAAGATAGGGCCCCAATCCCTGCTAGCTTGTAGGGTTTCAGCTGAGAAATCTACTGTTAACCTGATAGCTTTTCCTTTACAGGTTATCTGGTGCTTCTGTCTCAGAGCTTTTCAGATTCTTTCCTTTGTCTTAACTTTGGATAACCTGATGAGAGTGTGCCTAGGAAAAGATGTTTTGGGGATGAATTTCACAGGTGTTCTTTGTCCTTTTCTTATTTGCATGCCCATGTCTCTAGCAACACCAAAGCAGTTTTCCTCTATTATTTTTCCAAATATGTTTTCCCAGCTTTCAGAATTCTCTTCTTCCTCAGGAACACTGATTCTTCTTTTTTTTTTTTTTTTTTTTTTTCTCAGATGGAGTCTCACTCTGTCAACCAGGCTGGAGTGCAGTGGCATGATCTCGGCTCACTGCAATCTCCACCTCCCGGGTTCATGCCATTCTCCTGCCTCAGCCTCCCGAGTAGCTGGGACTACAGGTGCCCGCCACCACACCTGGCTAATTTTTTTGTTTTTAGTAGAGACAAGGTTTCACCATCTTAACCAGGATGGTCTGGATCTCCTAACCTTTTGATCTGCCCACCTCAGCCTCCCAAAGTGCTGGGATTACAGGCATGAGCCACCATGCCTGGCCTGATTATTCTTAGGATTGGTTATTTAACATAATACCAGAGTTCTTGAGGGCTTTGTTTGTGTTTTCTTATTCTTTTTTTTTGTCTTTGTTGGATTGGGTTAATTTGAAGACCTTCTCTTTGAGCTCTAAATTTCTTTCTTCTACATGTTCCATTCTATTGCTGAGACTTTCCAGAGCATTTCGCATTTCTAAAAGTGTGTCCAAAGTTTCCTGAATTTTTTATTGTTTTTGCTTTAAGCTATCTATTTCCTTTAATATTTCCCCATTCACTTCTTGTATTACTTTTTGGGTTTCCTTGCCTTGGGCTTTGCCCTTCTCTGATGCCTCCCTGATTAACTTAATAACTAACGCATTCAATTCTTTTTCAGGTAAATCAGGGATTTCTTCTTGGTTCGGATCCATTGCTGGTGAACTACTGTGACTTTTGGGGGTTGTTGATGAGCCTTGTTTTGTCATGTTCCCAGGGATGGTTTTCTCATTCCTGCTCATTTGGGTAGGCTCTGTCACAGGGAAGGTCTAAGGCTGAAGGCTGTTGTTCAGATTTTTTTGTCCCACAGGATGTTCTCTTGATGTAGTACTCTCCCCTCATTTCCTGTGGATGTGGCTTCCTGTGAGCTAAACTGCAGTGACTGTTGTCTCTTTTCTGGGTCTAGCCACCCAGTGAGTTTACCCAGCTCTGGGCTGGTACTGTGGGTTGTCTGCACAGAATCTTATGATGTGAACCACCTATGGGCCTCTCAGCTGTGGATACCAGGTCCTGTTCTAGTGGAGGTGGTGGAGGGTGCAATGGACTCCATAAGGGTCATTAGCTTTGGTGGCTTAATGCTCTATTTTTGAGGTGCTTGGCCTCCTGCCAGGAGGTGGGACTTTACAGAAAACATCAGCTGTAATAGTGTGGAGAGGAACCAGTGGTGGGTGGGGCCCTAGAGCTCCCAAGATTATATGCCCTTTGTCTTCAGCTACCAGGGTGGGTAGAAAAGGACCATCAGGTGGGGGTGGGGCTAGTCATGTCTGAGCTCAGACCCTCCTTGGGTGGGTCTTGCTGTGGCTGCTGTGGGGGATGGGGTTGAGATTTGCAGGTCACTGTAGTTGTGTACCTAGGAGGATTATGGCTGTCTCTGCTGAGTCATGGAGGTTGTCAGGGAAGTGGGGGAAAGCCGGTAGTCACAGGCCTCACCAAGCTCCCACTCAAACTGAAGGGCTTGCCTCACTCCCACCATGCCCTTCACAAAAGCCCTGAGTCTTTTTCTCGGTGGAGGGTTAGACGGGGTTGAAAACTTTCCTGGGCTTTCCACCTCCCAGCTGGGAAAGAAAAGGGCTTTAGTTCTTCCCCAGCCTGTGAAGTCTGTAAGCCAGATTTACACCCTCCCCTGAGTTCTGGCCAGGAGGCTTCTCACCTGTTTCAAATTGTCACAAAGTTTAGGTAGAGAATTCCTTCTCTCTGTGGAATTTTACCCCCTGCTCATCTGGACACCCTCCTGATGGATCCTTATGGTGCCAGGCAGGAATGGGCTGCTTGGGGAACCCGTGAGCTCCCATGACCTTTTCACTGCTTCCTCTACCCCTGTATTTCGCTTGGTTCAGCTCTCTAACTTGATTTGGCTTCAGGTAAAGTTGGAAACTTCTCCTGCAAACAGACCTTCAGCTTCTTCAGTGGGTGTGTGCATTTGTGAGAGGAGGGTCTCCCTTTCCCACTTCCACAATTGGGACACTCACAGTATTTGAGGTGTCTCCTGGGTCCTGTAGGGGCAGTCTGCTTCCTTCAGAGGGTCTGTGGGTCCCCTCAGGATTGCTGGTTTGTTCTTTCAGTCGGTCTGGCGCTAAAATTCACAATACAAGTCTCCACATGCTGCTCTGTCCACAGCTGCAACCTAGTTTTGCCTCCTATCCACTATGACCCACTCATGATCCCTTTGGGTATATACCCAGTAATGGAATTGCTGGGTCAAATAGTATTTCTGTCTTTAGATCTTTTAGAAATCGCCACACTGTCTTTCACAATGTTTTCACTAACTGACATTTCCATCAACAATATATAAGCCTTCCTTTTTCTCCAAAACCTCGCCAGCCTCCTTTATTTTTTGACTTTTTGATAATAACCATTCTGACTGGTGTGAGATGGTAACTCGTTGTTTATATTTGAATTTCTCTAATGATTAGCAATATTAACTTTTGTATTACATGATTGTTGGCTGCATGCATGTCTTCTTTTGAACATCGTCTCTTTATATTAGTTTTTGTATGAGGTTGTTTGTTTTTCTCTTGTAAATTTGTTTAAGTTCCTTATATATGCTGCATATTAAACTTTTATTTAATCCAATGTCTGCAAAAATTTGCATCTAATTCTATGGCTTTGAGTGAATTTCTTAGTCTTGATTTCTAATTTGATTGCACTATCCTTGAGAGATTGTATGTTATGATTTCAGTTTTTTGGCATTTGCTGAAGAGTGTTTTACTTCCAATTATGTAATCAATTTGAGTATGTGCCCTGTGTCAATCAGAAAAAATGCATATTCTTTTGTTTTTGAGTGGAGAATGCTGTAGCTATGTATCAGGACTTTTTGATCCAGTGCTGAGTTCAAGTCCTAAATATCTTTGTGAATTTTCTGTCCTGGTGATCTGTCTAATATTGTCAGCGAGGTGTTACAGTCTCCCACTGTTATTGTGTGAGAATCTAAGTATTCCTGAGGTTCTTCAAGAACTTGCTTTATGAATCTAGCTGCTCCTTTGTGATAAATCTTTAATCCAACAGCTCCAGAATACACATTTTTATCTTCAGCACATGAATATTCTCAAAAACAGACCTTATGTCAGGTCATAAAACAAGTCTTAAAACATTCAAAAACATTGAAATAATATCGAGTATCTTCTCTGACCGCAATAAAGGAAAACCAGAAATTAATAAGAACAGGAATTTTGGTAACTATACAAATACCTGGAAATTAAACAGTATACTTCTGAATGATCAGTGGGTCACTGAAGAAATTAAGAAGGAAATTGAAAATTGTTTGGAAACAAATGATAATGAAAACACCTATGGCATGCAGCAAAAGCAGTACTAAGGGAAATTAATAGCTATAAGTGCCTACATCAAAAAAGAAGAAAAACCTCAAATAAACAATATAATCATAAAACATAAAGAACTAAAAGTAAGAGCAAACCATATCAAAATTAGTAGAAGGAAAAAACATAGACCAAAGAAGAAATAAATATAATTGAAATGGAGAAAAGAATAGAAAATATGAATAAAAGAAAAAATTTTTTTTGAAATGTTAAAAAAATTGACAAACCTTTGGTGAGGGTAAGAACTAAAGCAGAGAATATGCAAATAAATACAATCAAAAATGAAAAAAAGAGACATTACAACAGATACTTCACAAATTCAATGGCTAATTAGTGCATACTATGAGCAACTATATGCCAATAAGTTGGAAAATCTAAAAGAAATGTACAGTTTCCTAGACACATACAACCTATAAAGATTGAACCAGAAATAAATCTATAATTTGAACAGATTTATAAGAAGTAATGAAATCAAAGCTGTAACAAAAATTTCCCAGTGTAGAAAAACCTTGGAACTGATGGCTTTACTGCTGAATTTTACCAAACATTTAAGTAGAAACTAAAAACTAATACCAATCCTTCTCGAACTATTTGGAAAAATAGAGGAGGAAATATTTCCAAATCTATTCCCTGAGACCAGTTTTACTCTGATACAAAAACCAGAAAAAGACACATCAGAAAAAAGAAAACTATAGGCTAACGTTACTGATGCATATTGATGCAAAGATCCTCAACAAACTACTAGCAAACTGAATTCAACAGCATATTAGGAAGTGCATTCATTATGACCAAATGGGATTTATCCCTGGTATGCAAGGATCATTCAACATATGCAAACCAATTAATGTGTTATAGCATATCAACAGAATGAAGTATAAAAACCATATGATTATTTCAATTGATGCTGAAAATACATTTGATAAAACTCAACATCCATTCATAATAATAATAAAAAAAAACCTTCAAAAACTGGGAGAGGAAGAAACATACCTCAACACAACAAAAGACATACACTACAGGCTGATGGTTAGTATAATAATAAAGAAAAACTGAAAGCCTTTTTGCAAGATCTGGAACAAGCCAAGAATGCCCATCTTCATCACTGTTATTTAACATAGTACTGGAAGCCCTAGCTAGAACAATCAGTCAACAGAAAAAATAAAGGACATCCAAATTAGAATAAAAGAAGTCAAATTATTTTTGTTTGCAGATAATATGATCTTATATATGAAAAACCCTGAAGATTTTACTAATAAATATTGGAATAAATAAACAAATTCAGTAAAGTTGCAGCATATATCAACAAACAAAAATCTGTAGCATTTCTATATGCCAACAGTGAGCAATCTAAACACAATTTAAAAAGTAATTCCATTTACAATAGCCATACGTAAAACTAAATACCCAGAAATTAAGCAAAGTAGTGAAAGATTGCTATAATGAAAAGTATAAAACACTGATAAGAGAAATTGAAGAGGACAGAAAAAATAAAAAAAAAGTTCTGTGTTCATGGATAGAAAGAATTAATATTGTTAAAATGTCCACACTACCCAAGAAATCTACAGATTCAATGCATTTTCTATCCAAATATTGCAATTGCTTCTAAGTGCAAAAACATCAATTACTTTTGCACCAACCTAATATCAACTATATTCTTCACATAAATAGAAAAACTACTATAAAATTTTTATGAAATCATTAAAAATCCAGAATTGTCAATGTTATCCTAAGCAAAAAGAATAAAATGGGAAGAGTCACATTATCTGACTTCAAATTATATTACAGAGCTACAGTAACCAAAATAGCATGATCCTGCCATAAAAACAGACACATATACCAATGCAACAGAATACAGAACTCATAAACCATTCCATGCATTTTTAGTGACTTCATTTTCAAGAAAGGTGCCAATAGCTTACACTGGGGAAAAGACAATCTCTTCAATAAATAGTGCTGGAAAAACTGAATATCTATATGCAGAATGATAAAACTAGACACCTCTGTCTCACCATGTACAAAAATCAAATCAAAATGGATTTAAATTTAAGACCTCAAAATGTGAAAAATTAGTATAAGAAAACTTTAGGAAAAGTTTCCGGGGCATAGGTATGGGCAAAAATTTCTCAAGCAACACCCCACAACCACAGTGAATCAAAACAGAAATTGATAAATAAGATTTTACCAAGCTAAATAACTTCTGCACAATAAATGATACAGTCAACAAAATGCAGAGACAACTTAAGATTGGAGGAAAATATTTTGAAATTACTCATGTGACAAGGAATTAACAACCACAATATATAAGAAGCTCAAACAACTCTATGGAAAAAATCTAATAATCCAATTTAGAAAATGGGCAAAAGATTTGAATAGACATTTATCAAAAGATGACATACAAATGCCAAACAGACATATGAAAAGTTGCTCAACATCATTGATCATTGGAGAACTGCAAATTAAAACTGCAATGAGTTATTACCTCACTCCAGTCAAAATGCCTTATATTCAAAAGGAGGCAATAACAAAGGCTGGTGAGAATGTGGAGAAAAGGGCACCTTTGTACACTGCTGGTGGGAGTGTAAATTAATACAACCACTATGGAAGACAGTTTGAAGGTTCCCTCAAAAACTAAAATTAAACTACCATATGATACAGCAATCCCACTGCTAGGTATATACCCAAAGAAAGGAAATCAGTATATTGAAGAGCTATCTGGAGAGGTGGGGCCATGATGACTGACTTGAAATAGCAGAGATCAGAGACTCCCATCAATAAGAACTAAAACAGTGTGTGAATCCTGCACCAGCAACTGAGGTATCCAGGTTCTGTCATCAGGACTGACTAGATGGCTGGGATGACCCACAGAGAGGAAGAAAGAGCACTGCAGTGTGGTGGCACATCTAAGAGCCACATGGGGCAAAGAAGCCCCCAACCCCCAGCCAAGGGAGGCAGTGAGTGAGTGTGCTACCCAGCCTGGGAAACTGTGCTTTTGCACAGTTTCTGTGCAAAAGAACTGTACAACCCATGGAATGAAAGATCCTACTCATGAGCCCATGCCACTGGGGCCTAGGGTCCCAACCAAGGAGCTGTGCAGATTCTCAACAGCCACTCAGCTAGAATCTGCTTAAGACTGCGGAGTTCCTTGGCAGAGGGGTGGACATCACCACAGCTGTTGCTGCCTGCTGTCTAAGCCATCTGAGTTCCTTGGGGGAAGGGTGGCAGCCAACACTGGGACTGCTAGCTGCCTAACACACTAAGCTTCTAGAACTGGGGAAGAGCGGCAGTCATCTCTATAGCTCCAGGTAACACTTTTACCCTGCTAGAGCCAGGGATGCTGGATGGCCAGGTCCCAAGAGGTATTCCCCACAGCCCAACACACCAGCTGTGGAAGACTGCAGTCAGAGTGCCTCTTCAGGTCTGAACCTGAGCAATCCCTCCTCACTGGGTGGGGCCTCCTAACACTGCTTTAGCTGTGTCCGAGAGATTCTGGTACATTGTCTCTTTGTTCTCATTGGTTTCAAAGAACTTCTTGATTTCTGCCTTAATTTTATTATTTACCCAGGAGTCATTCAGGAGCAGATTGTTCAATTTCCATGTAGTTGTGTGGTTTTGAGTGAGTTTCTTAACCCTGAGTTCTAATTAGATTTCACTGTGGTCTGAGAGACTGTTTGTTATGATTTCAGTTCTTTTGCATTTGCTGAGGAGGAGTTTACTTCCAATTATGGGGTCGATTATAGAATAAATGCCATGCATGCAGCACTGAGAAGAATGTATATTATATTGATTTTGGGTGGAGAATACTGTAGATATCTATTAGGTCCACTTGACCCAGATCTGAGTTCAAGTCCTGAATATTCTTGTTAATTTTCTGTCTCATTGATCTGTCTAGTATTGACAGTGGGGTGTTAAAGTCTTCCACTATTATTGTGTGGGAGTCCAAGTCTTTTTGTAGGTCTCTAAGAACTTGTTTTATGAATCTGAGTGCTCATGTATTGGGTGCATATACATTTAGGATAGTTAGTTGTTCTTGTTGAATTGACCCCTTTACCATTATGTAATACCCTTCCTTGTCTTATTTGATCTTTGTTGGTTTAAAGTGTCTTTTGTCAGAAACCAGGATTGTAACTCCTGCTTTTTTCCACTCTCCATTTGCTTGGTAAATTTTCCTCCATTCCTTTATTTTCAGCCTATGTGTGTCTTTGCACATGAGATGGGTCTCCTGAGTACAGCACACTGATGGGTCTTTGCTGTTTATCCAATTTGCCAGCCTTTGTCTTTTATTTGGGATATTTAGCCCATTTAAATTTAAGTTTAATATTTTTTATGTGTGGATTTGATCTTGTCATCATGATACTAGCTGGTTATTTTGTACACTAGTTGATGCAGTTTCTCCATAGTGTCATTGGTCTTTATAATTTAATGTGTTTTTGCAGTTGTTGGTACCAGTTTTTCCTTTCCATATTTAGTGATCTTTCAGGAGCTCTTGCAAGACACACCTGCTGGTGACAAAAATCCTGGAGTAGTATTCCATCATATATGTATACCACAGTTTCCTTATCCAAAGTTAAGACAAAAGAAAGAATAAAAAGCACAAAGTAACCTATAAAGAAAAGCCTATCAGATTAACAGCAGATTTCTCAGCAGAAACCCTACAAGCTATAAGAGATGGGGGGCTGGTGACTGGCAAGATGGCCAAATAGGAACAACTCTGGTCTGTAGCTCCCAGCAAGATCAATGCAAAAGGTGGGTGATTTCTGCATTTCCAACTGAGGTATCTGGCTCATCTCATTGGGACTGGCTAGACAGTGGGTGCAGCCCATAGAGGGTGAGCTGAAGCAGGCTGGGGTGTTGCCTCACCCAGGAAGCACAAGCGGTCAGGGAACTACCTCCCCTAGCCAAGGGAAGCTGTGAGGGGCTGTGCCATGAGGGATAGTGCACTCTGGCCCCAGATACTATGTTTTTCCACAGTCTTCACAACCCACAGACCAGTAGATTCCCTTACATGCCTATGCCACCAGGGCTCTGAGTTTTTAGCATAAAACTGGGCAGCCATTTGGACAGACACCGAACTACCTGCAGGAGTTTTTTTCATACCCCAGTGGCGCCTGGAATGCCAGTGAGACAGACCTTTTTAGCCTTCTTAAAGAAATAAATGCCAGTCAAAATTTTATATCCTGCCAAACTAAGTTTCATAAATGAGGGTGAAAAAAGTCTTTCCAAGATAAGCAAATGCTAAAGGAATTTCTCACCACTAGATCAGTCCTACAAGAAATATTCAAAGGAGTTAGAAGCATGAAAGCAAAAGGATGATACTCATAATCATAAAATCACATGTAAGTGCAAAATTCACATCCTATAAAGCAGTCACAAAATGGAGACTACAAATTAGCTAACTAAAAACACTATGACAAAAAGAAAACCTCACTGATACCAATATTAACTCTAAACACAACTGGCTTAAATGTTCCACTTAAAAGATATAGACTGGCAAATTGGATACAATGAAAAAGACTCAACCACCTTCTGCCTGCAAGAGACACAGAAAATGGCTAAAGGCACCTACAGATTTAAAGTAAAGATGTGAGAAAAGATATATCACATACATGGAAAAAAAAGTAACTAGGAGCAGCTGTTCATATATCACATAAAACATAAAACAAACTATAAATCAACAACAGTAAAAAAAGGACAAAAGAGAGCCTTGTATAATGATAAAGTGGTCAATAGAACAAGTATTCTAAATATGTATGTATTAAATACAATAGCACTCAGATTCATAAAACAACTACCACTAGGCTTAAAAAAAGAAATGATCAGCAATAAAATAATAGTGGAGGACTTTAGCACCACACTGACAACACTAGACAGAACATCAAGGCAGAAAATTAACAAAAAATTATAGTTAAACTAGACTGTTGACCAAATGGAACTAATAGACATTTACAGCATTTACAGAACATTCTACCCAGCAACTGCAGACTACACTTTTTCTCATCTGCACATGAAATATCCTCCAAAATTGGTCCAATCCTTGGACATAAAACAAGTCAATAAATTCAATAAAAAGCAAAATTCTATCAAGTATCGTCTTGAACCACAATAAAATAAAATTAGAAACAATACCGAGTGGAACTCTCAAAACTATACAAGTATACTGAAGCTAAACAACTTGTTCCTGAATAACTTTTGAGTAAACAACAAAATTAACGCAGAAATAAAACAAGTTTTTAAAATGAATAAAAATAGAGATACAACATAGCAAAAACTCTGGGATACAGCAAAAGTAGTGTTAAGAGGAAAGTTGACAGCATTAAATGCCTACATCAAAGGCATAGAAAGATATCAAATGAGCAACTTAACATTACACCTCAAGCAATTTGAGAAACAAGAACAAACTAAATCCAAAGTTAGCTTAAGAAAAGAAGTTACAAAGATTATAGCAGAAATAAACAAGACTGAGACAACGAAAACTGTGCAAATTATTAACAAAAAGTTTGTTCTTGGAAATAATAATGAAATTTGTAGACCACTAGCTAGATTAACCAAGAAGAAAGAGAAGATTCAAATAAATATTAAAAGAAATAATAGAGGTCACAATAGATTCCACAGAAATACAAAACGATTATCAGAGACTACTATGACCATTGCTATGTGCACACACTAAAAAATCTAGAGGAAATAAATAAATTTCTGGAAACATAAAACCTACCAATATTGACCAGGAAGAAATAGAAAAAAATAAATTCATTGAGATAGTGAGTAGAAGGATTGTTACCAGAGGCTGGGAAGGGTAGGAGGGGGTTGGGGAGGATGTAGGGATGGCTAATGGGTACAAAAAAGTAGAAAGAATGAATAAAACCTAGTATGTGATAGTAGAATAGGGGGGCTATAGTCAATTATAATTGATATTGTTTGTATGTGTGTTCTTATCCAAATCTTATATTGAAATGTAATCCCCAGTGTTGGAGGTGGGACCTGGTGAGAGGTGATTTAATCATGGGGGTGGATTTCTCATGAATGATTTAGCAGTATTCCCCCTTGGTACTCTCATAATAGTGAGTGAATTCTTGAGAGAGCTGGTCATTTTAAAGTGTATAGCACCTCTCCTCTCACTCTCTTGATACTTCTTTCACCATGTGATGTTACGGCTCTCCCTTTGCCTTCTGCCATGATTAGAAGCTTCCTGAGGCCTCCTCAGAAGCAGATGATGCTATGCTTTCTGTACAACCTGCAGAATCATGAGCCAATTAAACCTTCTTGCTTTCTCTTTTTTTTTCAGAAGCACACTACAATAGTTAATTTTATTTGTTCAAGAACTCATATTGCAAGCATTAAACCAAGCATAGGCTTTGATTCTGTGAGCCCAAATTCACATGTTGAAGAAGATCAAAGCAAACTGGGATCCATGTAAATGGATGAAAACTAAAGGCTCAGAGTTAATCACATTGTAGTTTTTAAATTTCTACAGCCTAGAACTCAGTAGTCACAGGTCTTTTAGGTCCTTCTGGATGTCCCACGGTGTATCTGTACTTTTCTTGAACTGAGCAACCCCATCATCATCCTTTAGCTTCTGGTTGATAACGCTGGTTAATCCCCGGGCATTGAGGATACATGGAAGGCTGAGAAAGACTTCATTCTCGATGCCATACATCCGCTTTACCATTGTTAACACGGGATGAATCCTGGATAGATTTTTCAACACGGATTCAATAAGATCAGCCACACTTAATCCAATAGCCCAGTTGGTATATCCTTTTAGCTTGATGACTTCATAGGCACTTTCAACCACCATCTTATGCACTTCCTTCCAATTTTCACTATCATTGTCAGTTCCTATTTCTGGATTCAATTCCTGGAGAGAAAAACCTGCCATATTCATGCCAATCCACACAGCCACACTTGAGTCACTATGTTCCCCCAAAATCCTTCCATGGCAGCTGCTGGGATGAATGCCAAATTTTTCAGCCGTAAGGCAGTGAAATCTAGCAGAACCCGGATTACATCCACTTCCAATCACATAGTGTTTGGGTAATCCACTTATTTTCCAGGTAACATATGTAAGAATGTCCCCTCAGTTGGAAACCACAATTATGTGCAATCAGAAGTGTACTTGACAATTTGAAGAATAATGAATTTGAAGACATTAACATTTTTTCTGCACCAAATTGAGACGCCTCTCCCTTTCTTGCTGAAGGGCTCCTGCAGTTACCACTACAATCTTATAACTGGCAGTCACAGAATAATCTTTATCCGGCACAATTTTAAGCGTCTGGAGAAATAAGCTCCCATGCTGCAGATCCATCATTTCTCCTTTAAGCTTATCTTCCAAGCAAGTTCATCAGCCAGAGACTTTCCCAGAATGCTGATAGCACACGCAATACCAACTTGTCCACCACTCACTACAGTGATCTTATTGTTTTGGACTGCTGCCTCTTCTTCTGCAACTGGTACAATGAGTTTTTCCTTAAGAGTTGTCATTTTGCACAGGAGAGAGAAGGTTCTGGAAACCGCTGTAACAGCGTGTGGAGGAGACAATGTCAGCTGTGTCAAAACCTTCTTTATAAATTACCCAGTCTCAGGTATTTCTTTATAACCATGTGAGAACAGTCCAACACAATAATTTAATTGAACATTTTAGAATAACTAAAGAGTTATAATTGGATTGTTTGTAACACAAAAGATATATATTTCAGGGAATGGATACTCCATTTTCTATAATGTGATTATTATGCATTATGTGCCTGTACCAAAACATCTAATTTACTTCACAAATATATACACCTACTATGTACTCACAAAAATTAAAATAGATAATTAAAAATAGAAGCAGAAATCCCGAACAGGCCAATAATGAGCAATTAAATCAAAACAGTAGTAAAAGTTTTCAACAAAGAAGACCAGGACTAAACTGATTCATAGCCAAATTTTGCTGGATGTACATGCAAGCACTAGTACCAATACTACTGAAACTATTCAAAAATACCAAGGAGGAGAGATTTCTCCCTAACTCATACTATGAAGCCTGTATCACTCTGATACCAAATCAGGCAAACACACAATAACAAGGAAGAAAACTACAGACAAATATCCACGATGAACATAAATGAAAAAATCCTGAGCAAAATACTAGCAAGTAAATTCCAATAGCACATCAAAAAGATAATATATTGTGATCAAATAGATTTTCTCCCAGAGATGCAAAGATGGTTCAAAGCATACAAATCAATAAATCAATCACCACATAAACAGATTTAAAAATAAAAACCATATAATCATCTCAATAGATGCAGAAAATGGATTCCATGAAGTCCAACATTCCTTCACGATAAAAACACTAAAAAAAAAAAACCTAGACATTAAAGAAACGTATCTCGAAATAATAAGAGCCATATAGTACAAGCCCACAGCCAACATTATACTAAATGGGAAAAATGGGGAGCATTTTCTCTCAGACTAGAACAAGATGAGGTTGTGCACTCTCACCACTCCTATTCAACATAGTTCTATAAATCCTACAGAGCAATGAGACAAGTGAAAGCAATAAAAGGCATTCAAATAAAAACTTAAATCAAATTACCTATTTTTACTGATGATATGATTTTATACCTAGAACACTCTGAGGACTCCACCAAAAGGCTCTTAGAACTGATAAAATCTGCAGTCAAAGTTTCAGAATAAAGAATCAGTGTACACAAATTAGTAGCATTTTCATACACCAATAACAATCAAGCTGAGAACCAAATTAAGAACAAAATTTTATTTACAATAGCCTTAAAAAAGCCAGAATACATTTAAGCAAGAAGGTAAAAAGTATCTACAAGGAGAACTAGAAATCATTGATGAAGGAAATTGTAGATGATACAAATGGAAAAATGTCCCATACTCATCAATTAGAAGAATAAATATTATTAAAATGACTACACTGCCCAAAGCAATCTATGGATTCAATGCAGTTAATATCAATTTACTAATGACATTTTTCACAAATTTAGAATAAACAATTCTAAAGTTTATACAGAACCGGGCATGGTGGATCATGCCTGTAGTCCCAGCACTTTGGGAGGCTGAGTCCAGTGGATCACTTGAGGCCAGGAGTTGAAGACCAGCCTGGTCAACATGGTGAAACCCCATCCCTACTAAAAATCCAAATAAAATAAAATAGCCTGGCATGGTGGTGCATGCCTGTAATCCCAGGTACTCTAGAGACTAAGGGAGGAGAATCACTTGAACCCAAAAGGCAGAGGTTGCACTGAGCCAAGATTATGCCACTGAATTCCAGCCTGGTCAACAGAGTAAGACTGTCTCAAAATAAATAAATAAATAAATAAATAAATAAAGTTTATATGGGATCAAAAGGGAGTACAAACAGCCAAAGCAATCCTAAGCAAAACATACAAAGCTAGAGCCGTTACATAGCCTGACATCAAATCATACTACAAGGCTATAGTAACTAAAACAGCATTGTACTAGTACCAAAATAGACACACAGATCAATGGAACAGAATAGAAAGTCCTGAAATAAAGCCACGCACCTATGACCCACTGACCTTCAACAAAACCAGCATAAATAAGCAATAAAGAAAGAACTCCTTTTTCAATAATTGGTGTTGAATAAATTGGCCAGCTATATGCAGAAGAATAAATCTGGACCTTCACCTATCATGATATACAAACATTAACTCAAAATGGATTAAAGACATAAATATAAAGCCTGAAACTATAAAAATTCCAGAAGAAAATCAAGAAGAAGCTCTTCTGGTCATTGATTTAGGAAAATAATTTATAAATAAGACCTCAAAAGTGAATACAAAATAAAAACCCAAAATAGATAAAAGGGAGCAAACTAAACTAAGAAGCTTCTGCACAGCAATAGAACTATTCAACAGAGTAAACAGACAACCTACAAAGTGGGAGAAAATATTTGCAAATTAATCCTCTGATAAAAATAATCTTCAAGGAACTCAAACAACTCAACAAGAAAAAACAAACAACTTCATTAAAAAGTGGACAAAGAACAAGAATGAGCATTTTTTTAAAAGAAGACATACAAGCAGCTAAGAAACATGAAATAATGCATGATATCAATAATAATCAGATAAATGCAAATTAAAACCACAATGAGAAACTAGTTTATACTAGTCAGAATTATTATTATTAAAAAATCGAAAACAATAGATGTTGACATGGATGTGGAGAAACACAGATGTTTATGCACTGTTAGTGGGAATGTAAGTTAGCACAAGCCTTGTGTAAAACTGTATGAAAATATTTCAAAGAACTGAAAATAGAACTACCTTTCTACCAAGCAATCTAACTACTATCTACCCAAAGGAAAATAAGTTATTGTATAAAAAAGAAATCTGCAGTCATATGTTTACTCTATTCATAGTAGCAAAGTCATGAGATTAACCTCATTGTCCTCACTGGTTGATTGAATAAATATAATGTGGTATACATTCACAATGGAATACTATGCAGCCATAAAAAGAATAAAAACTTGTTCTTTGCCAGAATATGGATGGAGCTGGAGGCCATTGTCCTAAGTGAAATAACTCAGAAACAAAAAATCAAACACTGCAGGTTCTCACTTATTAGTTGGAGAAAAACAATGGGAACACATAGGCACAAAGATGAATGTTATGAACACTGGGGGCTCCAAACAAGGGGAGGGGTAGAGGAGTGTGAGTGTTGTAAAAATATCTATTGGGTACAATGTTCACTATTTGAATGATGGGTACAACAGAAGCCCAAACCTTACCATTATGCACTGTATTCATGCAAGAAACCTACATATGTACCCCTTGAAAATAAAGTTAAAATGCATATTCTATTTCAGTTGTGCATAAAATGAGTGAAAAAATATGAGAAAAGAGAATAAATATTTTATTTCTAGTGTGCTTCCCTCCATCAAAAATGATGAATGATAACAAGCGTTGTCAAGGATGTGAAAAACAGGGTACACTTGTACCTAATTGGTAAAAATGTAAACTAGTAAAACTATTTTAAAAATTGTATGGAGCTTTCTCAGAAAGATAAAAATAGAATTACCATATGATCCAGCAATCCCACCCCCTGGTATTTGCTCCAAAGGGTTGAAATCTGTATGTCGAAAAGAAGTCTGCATTTTCATGTTCATTGCAGCACTGTTCATAACAGCCAAGTTACAGATTCAACCCTTTGTCAGATGAGTAGGTTGTGAAAATTTTCTCCCATTTTGTAGGTTGCCTGTTCACTCTGATGGTAGTTTCTTTTGCTGTGCAGAAGCTCTTTAGTTTAATTAGATCCCATTTGTCAATTTTGGCTTTTGTTGCCATTGCTTTTGGTGATTTAGTCATGAAGTCCTTGCCCATGCCTATGTCCTGAATGGTAATGCCTAGGTTTTCTTCTAGGGTTTTTATGGTTTTAGGTCTAACATTTAAGTCTTTAATCCATTTTGAGTTAATTTTTGTATAAGGTGTAAGGAATGGATCCACTTTCAGCTTTCCACATATGGCTAGCCCGTTTTCCCAGCACCATTTATTAAATAGGGAATCCTTTCCCCATCTCTTGTTTTTCTCACGTTTGTCAAAGATCAGATAGTTGTAGATATGTGGCATTATTTTCGATGGCTCTGTTCTATTCCATTGATCTATAGCTCTGTTTTGGTACCAGTACCATGATGTTTTGGTTACTGTAGCCTTGTAGTATAGTTTGAAGTCAGGTAGTGTGATGCCTCCAGCTTTGTTCTTTTGGCTTAGGATTGACTTGCTGATGTGGGCTCCTTTTTGGTTCCATATGAACTTTAAAGTAGTTTTTTCCAATTCTGTGAAGAAAGTCATTGGTAGCTTGATGGGGATGGCATTGAATCTCTAAATTACCTTGGGCAGTATGGCCATTTTCATGATACTGATTCTTCCTACCCATGAGCATGGAATGTTCTTCCATTTGTTTGTATCCTCTTTTATTTCATTGAGCAATGGTTTGTAGTTCTCCTTGAAGAGGTCCTTCACGTCCCTTGAACTCAATCAAATTTACAAGAAAAAAACAAACAACCCCATCAAAAAGTGGGCAAAGGACATGAACAGACACTTCTCAAAAGAAGACATTTATGCAGCCAAAAAACACATGAAAAAATGCTCACCATCACTGGCCATCAGAGAAATGCAAATCGAAACCACAATGAGATACCATCTCACACCAGTTAGAATGGCAATCATTAAAAAGTCAGGAAACAATAGGTGCTGGAGAGGATGTGGAGAAATAGGAAGACTTTTACACTGTAGGTGGGTCCATAAACTAGTTCAACCCTTTTAGAAGTCAGTGTGGCAATTCCTCAGGGATCTAGAACTAGAAATACCATTTGACCCAGCCATCCCATTACTGGGTATATACCCAAAAGACTGTAAATTATGCTGCTATAAAGACACATGCACTTGTATGTTTATTGCAGCACTATTCACAATAGGAAAGACTTGGAACCAACCCAAATGTCCAACAATGGTAGACTGGATTAAGAAAATGTGGCACATATACACCATGGAATACCATGCAGCCATAAAAAATGATGAGTTCATGTCCTTTATAGGGACATGGATGAAACTGGAAATCATCATTCTCAGTAAACTATCGCAAGAACAAAAAACCAAACACCGCATGTTCTCACTCATAGGTGGGAATTGAACAATGAGAACACATGGACTGAGGAAGGGGAACGTCACACCCTGGAGACTGTTTTGGTGTCAGGGGAGGGGGGAGGGATAGCTTTAGGAGATATACCTAATGCTAAATGATGAGTTAATGGGTGCAGCACACCAGCATGGCACCTGTATACATATGTAACTAACCTGCACATTGTGCACATGAACCCTAAAACTTAAAGTATAATAATAGTAAAATAAAAAAAAATTTTTACTATAACTGTAAAAAAAAAACAAAAAAAAAGAAAAAAGTATTTGGCACATGTTCATCATGGAATACTATGCAGCCATAAAAAAGGATGAGTTCATGTCCTTTGTAGGGACATGGATGAAGCTGGAAACCGTCATTCTCAGCAAACTATCACAAGGACAAAAAACAAAACACCAGATGTTCTCACTCATAGCTGGGAATTCAACAATGAGAACAGTTGGACACAGGAAGGGGAACATCATACACTGGGGCCTGTTGTGGGGTTGGGGGAGTGGGGAGGGATAGCATTAGGAGATATACCTAATGTAAATGAAGAGTTAATGGGTGTAGCACACCAACATGTCGCATGTATACATATGTAACAAACCTGCACATTGTGCACAGGTACCCTAGAACTTAAAGTATAATAAAAAATAATGATAATAATAATTTTTAAAAATTGAGTTAATTAATAAGCCTACAATGACCTCTAAGTGTTCAAGTCAAAGAAAGAGTTGCACGTCTCTTAATTTAAATCAAAAGGTAGAAGAGACTAAGTTTTATTTGTATTAAATATCAAAACCCAAAACAGGTCCAAAGCTAGGCCTCTAGCACCAAGCAGCCATGCTGTGAATGCAAAGAATGGTTCCTGAAGGAAATTTAAAATGTACTCCAGTGAACACATGAATGAAAAGAAGGTAAAACAGCTTTTTTGCTGATATGGACAAAGTTTTAGTGTTCTGGATAGAAAATCAAATCAGTTCCTACACTCTTTCAAGCTAAAACCTAATTCTGAACAATGCCCAGACTCACTTAAATTCTATGAAGGCTGAGATAGGTGATGAAGCTGAAGAAGAAAACTTTGAATCTAGCAGAGATTGGTTCATCAGGTTGGAGTAAAGAAGCCATCTCCACAACGTAGAAGGATATGTGAACCAGCAAATACTGATGAAAAGTTGCAGCAAATTATTTAGAAGATTTGACTAAGATAATTGACAAAGGTGGCTACAGTAAAAATTATATTTTTAATGCAGGTTAAACAACCTTATATTGGAAGATGATGACATATATAATAGAATATTCATAGCAGAGAGAAGTTAATGCCTGGCTTCAAAGCTTCAAAGGACAGGCTGACTCTCTTGTTCGAGGCAAATCCAGCTTGTGACTTAAAGTTAAAGACAATGTTTATTTACCTGTCTGAAAATCCTAGAGCCTTTAAGAATTACCCTGAGTCTACTCTACTGTGCTTTATCAACGGAACAACAAAGTCAATATTAAAGCACATCTATTTACAGTATGGTTTACTGAATACTTTAAGCGCATTGTTGAGACCTACTGCCCAGAAAGAAAGATTTCTTTCAAAATATTACTTCTCATTGATAATGCACCTGGTCAGCCAAAAGTGCTGATTGAGATGTAGAAGGATACTAATGTTGTTTTCATGCCTGGTAACACAACATTCATTTTTTTCCCCATGGGTCTAAAAGTATATTTGACTTTCAAGTCTTACTCATTAAGAAATATATTTAGTAAGGCTATAGCTGCCATAGATAGTGATTCCTTTGAGGAACCTGAGCAAAGTAAACTAAAAACCTTCTTGAAAGGATTCACCATTCTACATGCCATTAAAACTTTAGTATTTCATGGAAGGAGGTCAAAATATCAGCATTGACAAGAGTTTGGAAGATATTAATTTCAATCCTCATGAATGATTTACGGGAGTTCAAGACTTTAGTGGAGTAAGAAACTGTAGACATGGTGGAAATAGCAAGAGAACTAGTATTAAATGTGGATCTTGAAGATGTGACTGAATTACTGCAATCTCATAGTAAAACTCAAATAGATAAAGAGTTGCTTTCTATGGATCAGCAAAAAAAGTGATTTCTTGAGACGGTATCTATTTCTGATGAAGGTACTGTGAACATGGTTGAAATGACTATAAAAGATTTAGAATATTACATAGACTTAATTGATAATAAAGTGTGAGAAGTTGAGAAGATTAACTAATTTTGAAAGAAGCTCTGCAGTAAATAAAATGCTATCAAATACCAAGGCATGCTACAGAGAAATGTTTTGTGAATGAAGAGTCAATCAATGCAGCAAAATTCATGTTTGTCTTTTGTAAGTAATTGTCACAAGCACTCAAACCTTTAGCAATTTTCACCCTAATCAGTAAGCAGCCATCAACATTGAGGCAGAATCTTCCATCATTAAAAAATATGATTCCCTGAAAGCTCAGATAAGTTTTTAGCACTTTTAGCAATAAAATATTTTAGAATTAAGGTATATACATTGTACTTTAGACATAATGCTATTATACACACAAGTGGTCTACAGTATAATGTAAACATAACTTTTATATGCACTGGAAAACCAAAAACTTTGTGTGATTTGTTTTATTGTAATATTTGCTTTTTTGCTGTGGTCTGGAACCAAACTTGCAATATCTATGAGGTCTGCCTGTGTGCATAATGAAATACTATTCAGCCTTAACAAACAAAAAAAAATTTGTCAATTTTGACTATGTGAATGAAATTGGAGAACATTATGCCAAATGAAATAAGCTAAGCACGGAGAGACAAATACTGCAATACTTAATGTGGAATTTAAAACAATCCAACTCAAAGAATCAGATAGTAAAATTGTGATTATCAGAGGCCTGGAAACTGGGAGTAATAAAGAAATTATGGTTAAGAGGTGCAAAACCTCAATTAAATAAAAGGAATAAGTGTTGCGCTTTTTTTTACATTCCAATATATTGCATACCATGTAGAATATAGTAGATAATAATGTACATTTTAAAATAGCCGAGAGAAAACTTCAAATGTTCTCATCACAAAAATAAGTATTTGAGGTGATAGATTTGTTAATTAGCCTTATTCAATTATTACACATTACAGTCATAGATTATAACCTCATTTTGTACCACATAAACACATACAACTATAATTTGTTAATTTAAAATTAAAAATAAAAATTGAAAATTATTTATTAACAAATAATATACAACTACCACACAACCCAGACACTTTATTTTTGAGTATTTATCAAGAGAAATGAAATAATATGTCAATAAATAGACTTGTAAGACCAGCATGGTGGCTCATGCCTGTAATCCCAGCACTTTGGGAGGCCGAGGTGGGCGGATCACCTGAGTTCACGAGTTCTAGACCAGCCTGGCCAAAACAGTGAAACCCTGTCTCTACTAAAAATACAAAATTTAGCTGGGCATGGTGGCTGGTGCCTGTAATATCAACTACTCGGGAAGCAGAGGCAGGAGACTTGCTTAAACCTGGGAGGCGGAGGTGGCAGTGAGCCGAGATTGTGCCATTGCACTCCAGCCTTGGTGACAAAAAGTGAAACTCCATCTTAAACTAAACTAAACTAAAATAAAATAAAATAAAGGCTTGTACATGATTATTCATTGTGACCTTATGTATAAAAATAAAAAGCTGGAACAAAAAGAATTTTTATCAAAAGGTGAATTGATAAATGAATTATCATATATTCATATAATGGAATGCTACTCAGCAATAAAAAGGAGCAAAGTATTGATACACACAACAACACAGATGACTCTCAAAATAGTTACACTAAGTTAAAAATTCAGGTGTGAAACCGTTATATGCTATATAAGTCTAGTTATTTAGAATTTTAAAAAATTATGACAGGAAAAGGTCAGTGATTGTCTGGGACAGAAAGTGGGGATGGATTACAGAGGAGCATGAGAAAACTTTTGGTGGTGATAAACATGTTTGTTATCTTAATTGTTGTAATGGTTTATTGGATGTTATAACAAGACTTTAGAGTAAACAGAAAAAAAATGGATTTCTTGACTATCTTGTTGAAAGTAACCATGATTTAACTCAGCTAGTTAATAATGTAGCAAAGAAACTGCTTGTTTTAGATCAGGTTAGTTAAGTAAACTGTGACTCAGTTATGCTGCTGTATTTAATAATAACTTATTTTTCTCCTGTCTTTCTGCCTAACCTAACTTTCTCTTTTTTCCTATTCAAATTGCGTACTACAAAATACGTACGTACATATGTGTGTGCACACATGTATTTATATATACATAAAACAGTTTAATTTTAAAATATGGGTAAAAAACGTGAATAGACATTTCTCTACAAAAAAAATTATACCAATGACCAACAAGCACATGAAAACGTGCCCAACATGACTAATCATTAGGAAAATACAAATCAAAACTACAAGGAGATACTACTTCACATCCAGTTGGATGGCTATTATAAAGTAAGAAGGAACTAGTGATGGTGAGAATGTGGACAGATTTTAACTTTTGTTCACTGTTGATGACATTATACAATGATGTAGCCACTATGGAAGCAGTGTGACATTTTTTAAAAAAAACCTTACCATATGATCTAGCTGAGTATGATTTTCTGAGTGTATTCTCAAAAGAATTAAAAGTAGGAACTCAGATATTTCTATACCTTGTTCATAGCTGCATATTCACATTAGCCAAAAGGTGAAAACAACCTGTGCCCACCATTGAATGAATGGATAAACAAAATGTGGTACATAAAATGTGACATTATTCAACCTTAGAAATTCTGACACCTGTTACAGCATGGATAAAATTTGAAGATATGATGCTAAGTAAAATAAGCCAGTCATAGAAAGACAATTTGCATAATTCCACTTACATGATGTACCTGCAGGGGCAAATTTATGGAGACAGAAAGCAGAATTGTGATGGATGGGGACTGGGTATAAGGAAAAGTGGTTATTAATTGTTTAATGAGCACAGAGTTTATTGTTTTATTTTTTAACTTTTATTTTAAATTCAGGGGTACATGTGCAGGTTTGTTACATAGGTAAACTATCATGGAGATCTGTTGGACAGATCATTTCATCACAAAGGTATTAAGCCTGGTACCCATTAGTTATTTTTCCTGTTCCTCTCCCTCCCCCAACTCTCCACCCACCAAAAGGCACCAGTGTGTGTTGTTTCTCCACCATGTGTCAATGTGTTCTCATCATTTAGCTCCCATTTTAAGTGAGAAAATGTGGTATTTGGTTTTCAGTTCATGCCTTTGTTTGCTAAGTGTAATGGCCTCCAGCTCCATCCATGTTATTGCATAAGACATGATCTCATTCTTTTTTACGGCTGCATAGTATTCCATGGTGTATACGTACCATATTTTCTTCATGTAGTCTATTATAGATGGACATTTAGGTTGATTCCATGTCTTTGCTATTGTGAATAAGATGGACATTTAGATTGATTCCATATCTTTTCTATTGTGAATAGTGCTGCAGTAAACACATTTGTGCATGTGTCTTTATAATAGAATAACTTATGTTCTGTTGGGTACATACCCAGTAATGAGATTGTCGGGTCAAATGCTATTTCTGTCTTTAGATATTTCAGGAATCACCATACTGTCCTCCCCAATGGTAGAACTAATTTACAGTTCCACCAAAAGTTTGTAAGCATTCCTTTTTCTCCACGATCTTGCCAGCATCTGTTATTTTTTGACTTTCTAATAATAGCCATTCAGACTGGGTGAGATGATATCTCATTGTAGTTTTGACTGGCATTTCTCTAATGATCAGTGATGTTGAGTTTTTAAAAATATGATCATTGGACAAATGTATGTCTTATTTTCAAAAGTGTTTGTTCATGTCCTTTGCTCCCTTTTTAATGGGGTTGTTTTATACTATAAATTTGTTTCAGTTTCTTATAGATGTTGGATATTAGAGCTTTGTCAGATGCATCATTTGCAAAAGTTTTCTTTCATTCTGTAGGCTGTCCTTTTATTCTGTTGATTATTTATTTTGCTGTGCAGACATTATTTAGTTTAATTAGATCCCACTTGCCAATTTATGCTTTTGTTGGAATTGCTTTCGGCATCTTCATCATTAAATCTTTGCCTGAGCACAGAGTTTCAGTTTTGGAAAATAAAAAATGTTTTGAAGATAGATCGTGATGATAGTTACACAACAAGGCGGATGTGCAAATGCCTCTGAACTGTATACTGACAAAAAGTTAAAATGGTAAATTTTATGCTGTGTATATTTTGTCACAATTAAAAAATAAAAGTAAGAATTTAAATTAAAAAGTCAACAAATAAATGATGATTAAATAATATCTCTTTGGTATAAAATAAGCTAGTAAAGTAGGAACAGAGGAACAAAACAAGCACACACATACATGAAACACATAGAAGACATAAATCCAACCATATTAATAATAAAATTAGCTATAGATGGATTAAACACTCCATCAAAATCATAAATAGGCTGAATTAATATATCTACTAGTTGCTGTCTACCAGAGACACACTTAAGTTTTAAAAACATAAAGAGATTGAATGTAAATGACAGAAAAATATATACCATGGAATCAATAACTGAAGAACTTAAGTGGCTATACTAGTATTACATAAATAAAATTTAAAATATAAAATTAACCAGAGACAAGAACACACATTTATAGTGATAGAAATATAAAATCACCTGGAAGATATACAAATTATAAAAGTGTTGGTACTTAGAAGATGCACCAAAATACATAGAACAAAAACTGATAAACTTGTACCAATAGACATTTTTCTTTTTAAAATTTTATTTTATTTTAATTATATTTAAATTTTATTTTAAGTTCATGGGCACATGAGCAGATTTGTTGTATAGGTAAAGCTGTATCATGAGGGTTTGTTGTACAGATTATTGCATCACCCAGGTGTTGAGCTTAGTACCTATTAGTTATTTTTATTTCTCAAGTAAACATGAGACATTCTATATAACAGACATATGATAGGCCTTAGCGAAAATCTCAATGGAGTTAAAAGAATAGGAATTATCCAAAGTATGTAATTGTAACATAATGTAATTAAACAGGAAGTCATCAAATGAAGGAATGTTGAGAAATCCAAAAATCATAAAAATTAAACAATCATAAAAACAATTAAAAAAATTAAACATTGTAAAAATTAAACAATGCACTTCCAGAGAACATATGGGCCAAACAAGTAATCATAAACTTAGTTAGAAAATTCTTTGCGGTAAATCAAAATGAATATACAATATATCAAAATTTAAGGAATGCAGCTACAGTAGAGCTTAGGGAAAGAGCTATTGCTCTGTACACATATATTTGAATATAATAATCTCATATCAATAACCTATTTTTCCACCTTTAAAAAACAAGAAAATGAAGAGATACCTAAACATAAAGGGTGAAAATAATAAACATGAGAATCAAAGTTAAACAAAGAGCAGAAAGCAATCCAAAAGAAAAAGAATTTGATCTGTGAATGACCAACAAATTTGACAAAACTTTTTCTGTACTCCCTAACAACAACAAAAAATAAATTAAAAACACACATTATCAAATCAGGAATCAAACATAGAATATCAACATAATTCAGTGGTCAACAAATAATTACATGTGCTTAAACACTTTTTGTCTGTATATATTTTACTCTTTGCTCAAGGTATTTGTGTGTAAAAGTACATATAATATTCAGGATGTTTACAATTCTGGCTGAATTTTCACTTTTTGCTGGGACAATGCCTGATCTATGGATCACACTTTTATATTTTTGTGTAACATAATTTCTTATTCAAACATTATATTATAAAATATATGATGACAAGTATGCATTATTATTTTCCCACCCAGGAATCATTTTTTTTGCTCTTCATTTTGTTTTACTTATTTGGTGATTTGACAGTACTCATTTTGTAGTGTTTTTCCCCGCACAACGTATAGTCACTTTTGTCTCTGTTCAGTTTTTTATACTTTTGTTACTGTTTTTGATATTATCCTTATTTTTTATTATTATTTTATTATTATTATTATTATTATTATTATTATACTTTAGGTCTTATGGTACATGTGTGCAATGTGCAGGCAAGTTACATATGTATACATGTGCCATGCTGGTGCACTGCACCCACTAACTCGTCACCTAGTATTAGGTATATCTCCCAATGCTATCCCTCCCCCCTCCCCCCACCCCACAACAGTCCCCGAAGTGTGATGTTCCCCTTCCTGTGTCCATGTGTTCTCATTGTTCAATTCCCACCTATGAGTGAGAATATGCAGTGTTTGGTTTTTTGTTCTTGTGATAGTTTACTGAGAATGATGATTTCCAATTTCATCCATGTCCCTACAAAGGACATGAACTCATCATTTTTTATGGCTGCATAGTATTTCATGGTGTATATGTGCCACATTTTCTTAATCCAGTCTATCATTGTTGGACATTTGGCTTGGTTCCAAGTCTTTGCTATTTTGAAAAATGCCGCAATAAACATACGTGTGCATGTGTCTTTATAGCAGCATGATTTATAGTCCTTTGGGTATATACCCACTAATGGGATGGCTGGGTCAAATGGAATTTCTAGTTCTAGATCCCTGAGGAATCGCCACACTGACTTCCACAAGGGTTGAACTAGTTTACAGTCCCACCAACAGTGTAAAAGTGTTCCTATTTCTCCACACCCTCTCCAGCACCTGTTGTTTCCTGACTTTTTAATGATTGCCATTCTAACTGGTGTGAGATGGTATCACATTGTGGTTTTGATTTGCATTTCTCTGATGGCCAGTGATGGTGAGCATTTTTTCATGTGTTTTTTGGCTGCATAAATGTCTTCTTTTGAGAAGTGTCTGTTCATGTCCTTCACCCACTTTTTGATGGGGTTGTTTGTTTTTTTCTTGTAAATTTGTTTGAGTTCATTGTAGATTCTGCATATTAGCCCTTTCTCAGATGAGTAGGTTGCAAAAATTTTCTCCCATTTTGTAGGTTGCCTGTTCACTCTGATGGTAGTTTCCTTTGCTGTGCAGAAACTCTTGAGTTTAATTAGATCCCATTTGTCAATTTTGGCTTTTGTTGCCATTGCTTTTGGTGTTTTAGACATGAAGTCCTTGCCCATGCCTATGTCCTGAATGGTAATGCCTAGGTTTTCTTCTAGGGTTTTTATGGTTTTAGGTCTAACATTTAAGTCTTTAATCCATCTTGAACTGATTTTTGTATAAGGTGTAAGGAAGGGATCCAGTTTCAGCTTTCTACATATGGCTAGCCAGTTTTCCCAACACCATTTATTAAATAGGGAATGCTTCCCCATTTCTTGTTTTTCTCAGGATTGTCAAAGATCAGAAAGTTGTAGATATGTGGCATTATTTCTGACGGCTTTGTTCTGTTCCATTGATCTATATCTCTGTTTTGGTACCAGTACCATGCTGTTTTGGTTACTGTAGCCTTGTAGTATAGTTTGAAGTCAGGTAGTGTGATGCCTCCAGCTTTGTTCTTTTGGCTTAGGATTGACTTGGCGATGCGGGCTCTTTTTTGATTCCATATGAACTTTAAGGTAGTTTTTTCCAATTCTGTGAAGAAAGTCATTGGTAGCTTGATGGGGATGGCATTGAATCTGTAAATTACCTTGGGAAGGATGGCCATTTTCACGATATTGATTCTTCCTACCCATGAGCATGGAATGTTCTTCCATTTGTTTGTATCCTCTTTTATTTCCTTGAGCAGTGGTTTGTAGTTCTCCTTGAAGAGGTCCTTCACATCCCTTGTAAGTTGGATTCCTAGGTATTTTATTCTCTTTGAAGCAATTGTGAATGGGAGTTGACTCATGATTTGGCTCTCTGTTTGTCTGTTATTGATGTATAAGAATGCTTGTGATTTTTGTACATGGATTTTGTATCCTGAGACTTTGCTGAAGTTGCTTATCAGCTTAAGGAGATTTTGGGCTGAGACAATGAGGTTTTCTAAATATACAATCATGTCATCTGCAAACAGGGACAATTTGACTTCCTCTTTTCCTAATTGAATACCCTTGATTTCCTTCTCCTGCCTAATTGCCCTGGCCAGAACTTCCAACACTATGTTGAATAGAAGTGGTGAGAGAGGGTATCCCTGTCTTGTGCCAGTTTTCAAAGGGAATGCTTCCAGTTTTTGCCCATTCAGTATGATATTGGCTGTGGGTTTGTCATAGATAGCTCTTATTATTTTGAGATACGTCCCATCAATACCTAATTTACTGAGAGTTTTTAGCATGAAGCATTGTTGAATTTTGTCAAAGGCCTTTTCTGCATCTATTGAGATAATCATGTGGTTTTTGTCTTTGGTTCTGTTTATATGCTGGATTATGTTTATTGATTTGCATATATTCAACCAGCCTTGCATCCCAGGGATGAAGCCCCCTTGATCATGGTGGATAAGCTTTTTGATGTGCTGCTGGATTCTGTTTGCCAGTATTTTATTGAGGATTTTTGCATCAATGTTCATCAAGGATACTGTTCTAAAATTCTCTTTTTTGGTTGTGTCTCTGCCAGGCTTTGGTATCAGGATGATGCTGGCCTCATAAAATGAGTTAGGGAGGATTCCCTCTTTTTCTATTGATTGGAATAGTTTCAGAAGGAATGGTACCAGCTCCTCCTTGTACCTCTGGTAGAATTCGGCTGTGAACCCATCTGGTCCTGGACTTTTTTTGGTTGGTAAGCTATTGATTATTGCCACAATTTCAGCTCCTGTTTTTGGTCTATTCAGAGATTCAACTTCTTCCTGGTTTAGTCTTGGGAGGGTGTATGTGTTGAGGAATTTATCCATTTCTTCTAGATTTTCTAGTTTATTTGCGTAGAGGTGTTTGTAACATTCTCTGATGGTAGTTTGTATTTCTGTGGAATCGGTGGTGATATCCCCTTTATCATTTTTTTATTGCATCTATTTGATTCTTCTCTCTTTTTTTCTTTTTTAATCTTGCTAGCAGTCTATCAATTTTGTTGATCCTTTCAAAAAACCAGCTCCTGGATTCATTTATTTTTTGAAGGGTTTTTTGTGTCTCTATTTCCTTCAGTTCTGCTCTGATTTTAGTTATTTCTTGCCTTGTGCTAGCTTTTGAATGTGTTTGCTCTTGCTTTTCTAGTTCTTTTAATTGTGATGTTAGGGTGTCAATTTTGGATCTTTCCTGCTTTCTCTTGTGGGCATTTAGTGCTATAAATTTCCCTCTACACACTGCTTTGAATGCATCCCAGAGATTCTGGTAGGTTGTGTCTTGGTTCTCGTTGGTTTCAAAGAACATCTTTATTTCTGCCTTCATTTCGTTGTGTGCCCAGTAGTCATTCAGGAGCGGGTTGTTCAGTTTCCATGTAGTTGAGCGGTTTTGAGTGAGATTCTTAATCCTGAGTTCTAGCTTGATTGCACTGTGATCTGAGAGATAGTTTGTTATAATTTCTGTTCTTTTACATTTATTGAGGAGAGCTTTACTTTCAAGTATGTGGTCAATTTTGGAATAGGTGTGGTGTGGTGCTGAAAAAAATGTATATTCTGTTGATTTGGGGTGGAGAGTTCTGTAGATGTCTATTAGGTCCGCTTGGTGCAGAGCTGAGTTCAATTCCTGGGTATCCTTGTTGACTTTCTGTCTTGTTGATCTGTCTAATGTTGACAGTGGGGTGTTAAAGTCTCCCATTATTAATGTGTGGGAGTCTAAGTCTCTTTGTAGGTCACTCAGGACTTGCTTTATGAATCTGGGTGCTCCTGTATTGGGTGCATATATATTTAGGATAGCTAGCTCTTCTTGTTGAATTAATCCCTTTACTATTATGTAATGGCCTTCTTTGTCTCTTTTGATGTTTGTTGGTTTAAAGTCTGTTTTATCAGAGACTAGGATTGCAACCCCTGCCTTTTTTTGTTTTCCATTTGCTTGGTAGATCTTCCTCCATCCTTTTATTTTGAGCCTTTGTGTGTCTCTGCACGTGAGATGGGTTTCCTGAATACAACGCACTGATGGGTCTTGAGTCTTTATCCAATTTGCCAGTCTGTGTCTTTTAATTGGAGCATTTAGTCCATTTACATTTAAAGTTAATGTTGTTATGTGTGAATTTGATCCTGTCATTATGATGTTAGCTGGTTATTTTGCTCGTTAGTTGATGCAGTCTCTTCCTAGTCTCGATGGTCTTTACATTTTGGTATGATTTTGCAGTGGCTGGTACCGGTTGTGCCTTTCCATGTTTAGCGCTTCCTTCAGCAGCTCTTTTAGGGCAGGCCTGGTGGTGACAAAATCTCTCAGCATTTGCTTGTCTGTAAAGTATTTTATTTCTCCTTCACTTATGAAGGTTAGTTTGGCTGGATATGAAATTCTGGGTTGAAAATTCTTTTCTTTAAAAATGTTGAATATTGGCCACCACTCTCTTCTGGCTTGTAGGGTTTCTGCCGAGAGATCCGCTGTTAGTCTGATGGGCTTCCCTTTGATGGTAACCCGAACTTTCTCTCTGGCTGCCCTTATCATTTTTTCCTTCATTTCAACTTTGGTGAATCTGACAATTATGTGTCTTGGAGTTGCCCTTCTCGAGGAGTATCTTTGTAGCGTTCTCTGTATTTCCTGAATCTGAATGTTGGCCTGCTTTGCTAGATTGGGGAAGTTCTCCTGGATAATATCCTGCAGAGTGTTTTCCAACTTGTTTCCATTCTCCCCGTCACTTTCAGGTACACCAATCAGACGTAGATTTGGTCTTTTCACATAGTCCCACATTTCTTGGAGGCTTTGCTCGTTTCTTTTTATTCTTTTTTCTCTAAACTTCCCTTCTCGCTTCATTTCATTCATTTCATCTTCCAGGGCTGATACCCTTTCTTCCATTTGATCGCATCGGCTCCTGAAGCTTCTGCATTCTTCACGTAGTTCTCGAGCCTTGGTTTTCAGCTCCATCAGCTCCTTTAAGCACTTCTCTGTATTGGTTATTCTAGTTATACATTCTTCTAAATTTTTTTCAAAGTTTTCAACTTCTTTGCCTTTGGTTTGAATATCCTCCCGTAGCTCGGAGTAATTTGATCGTCTGAAGCCTTCTTCTCTCAGCTCATCAAAGTCATTCTCCGTCCGATTTTGTTCCATTTCTGGTGAGGAACTGCGTTCCTTTGGAGGAGGAGAGGTACTCTGCTTTTTAGAGTTTCCAGTTTTTCTGCTCTGTTTTTTCCCCATCTTTGTGGTTTTATCTACTTTTGGTCTTTGATAATGGTGATGTAGAGATGGGTTTTTGGTGTGGATGTCCTTTCTGTTAGTTTTCCTTCTAACAGACAGGACCCTCAGCTGCAGGTCTGTTGGAGTACCTGGCCAGCCATGTGAGGTGTCAGTCTGCCCCTGCTGGGGGGTGCCTCCCAGTTAGGCTGCTCGGGGGTCAGGGGTCAGGGACCCACTTGAGGAGGCAGTCTGCCCATTCTCAGATCTCCAGCTGCGTGCTGGGAGAACCACTGCTCTCCTCACAGCTGTCAGACAGGGACATTTAAGTCTGCAGAGGTTACTGCTGTCTTTTTGTTTGTCTGTGCTCTGCCCCCAGAGGAGGAGCCTACAGAGGCAGGCAGGCCTCCTTATGCTGTGCTGGGCTTCACCCAGTTTAAGCTTCCTGGCTGCTTCGTTTACCTAAGCTAGCCTGGGCAGTGGCTGGCGCCCCTCCCCCAGCCTCGCTGCCGACTTGCAGTTTGATCTCAGACTGCTGTGCTAGCAATCAGCGAGACTCCGTGGGCGTAGGACCCTCTGAGCCAGGTGCGGGCTATACTCTCTTGGGGCACCGTTTCCTAAGCCCGTCGGAAAAGCACAGTATTCGGGTGGGAGTGGCCCGATTTTCCAGGTGCCGTCTGTCACCCCTGGAAAGGGAACTCCCTGACCCCTTGCGCTTCCCGAGTGAGGCAATGCCTCGTCCCTGCTTCGGCTGGTGCACGGTGCACTCACCCACTGACCTGCGCCCACTGTCTGGCACTCCCTAGTGAGGTGAACACGGTACCTCAGATGGAAATGCAGAAATCACCCGTCTTCTGAGTCGCTCACGCTGGGAGCTGTAGACCGGAGCGGTTCCTATTAGGCCATCTTGGCTCCTCCCCATTATTATCCTTATTGTTGCTTTTAAGTATTTAGTTTTTTTTCCTTTGAGCCATCTCTGGATCAGCATAACTTAGGGCCCACCAAATGACTCATTTCCATCTAGAGATTCACCTGGTGTTGGAAATTTTTCTATTCCCATAAGTACTCTTGAGATTTGTTCTTGTATTAATTTACCATGCTTCGAAGAGTTTGATCCCCTCAGATCTTGCTTTTTAGCTTTATAAGGGTGAGAAAATAGCAACAATTATTGTAGGGATTTTCTTGCTTTTTAGCTTTATGAGGGCGAGAAAATACAACAATTAGTATAGGGATTTTTTTCCCCCACCACTGAGAAAAATAAAAGTGTTCTTATTTCTCAACACAACTTCCAATGAAGTTTTTCACTTTGGGTGGTGCGCACAGACAGTATTCCTAGCCCTGTATTAGCTGTGGATTTTTCTATCTAATTCTGCTATGTAGTCCTTGCTCAAGCTTTCAGTAATTTCTCATTTGCAGTTCTCACTCCACAGCTTTCTAGTTTTCAATACTTTGTCCTACAAATGCTATTTATTTGGGCTTCTTTGAGCTCAAAGCTTATTCTAATTATTTATTTTTCAGTAATAATAATAAAAGCACTTTAACTCTCTATTCTGATATCATTTTTCCTTATTACATTGGCTAGAACCTTCAATATAATGTTTATTAAAAGTGGTGGGGATTATTTTTCAAGATAGATTGTAGGCAGTGTTAGCCTGCCTCTCACACTTGTAAGAACAGAATAGTATGTAGAGATTCACACTGAGAACTTTTCTCCAACATGCAATGCAGGAATTTAACATTAAAAGAAAAAAATTCCACAGACCCTTTGAAAAAAGTAGCAGGTTGCAGCCTACTCTGTGTGACAGGTGAAAAACTGTAAGTCCCCAGAGTGTGATAGGGACAGAGACTGCCTCCAGAATACACATCTCCACTGGGGAACTGAAAATTGAGGCCACAGGAAAAGGTCTTAACCCTACCCAGAACTGGAACTGATTTAGGGAGTGGCAAGGAATATAAAAGTATAAGGAGCAGTGGCAAGTGCCTTGCAGGCATTTCCCGTCTCCATCATGGACTGAGGGAAGTTATTCCTAATTATATCTCACACAAGACACTAGGAAAGTCAGGCAACTAGCTCAAGGAATGGTCACAGGGTGAAAGAAGCTCCCAACTGAATTTCTTAATATAATCTTGAGTGGGGCAAGACTCCCTTGATGAGAACTCAGGTGGTGAGTGAGAAATGTGCTGCAGACACAAACACGGGACTTGGGTGACTGATCTTGTGGCCAGATAAGGAGGCAAGTGGCCTGAAACCTGCGTTGTTATCTCTGTGGGAAAAGCTCATTGCCTTGGGCAGGACTGAGTTCTGTGCACAGACTGCCAGGATTTTATCCTGGTGCTGTTAGTGGAGCACTGCAGAAGTGAGATTTACTTTGCCAACTGTATTGGAGCTGCATGAATCTTACTGACACCTGCTACTCCCCACTCCCTTTGTGAACTCTTCTGTGTAGAAGGGGCATTTATAATTCCTTCTGGAACATTACCCCAGCAGCCTGAGTACCACCCCCTGACCTCATAAGGGCCATGGCTTGCCCTTCCCAAGGAGAGTTTGAGTCCAGACCTGCCTAATGGTACCCCTAACCTGGTTGTGCCTCCATCTGCCCTGGTAGCTTACCACGAATGACAAATTTTTGGGAGCTTTAGCCCTGCTTATCACCTGAGAAACCAGAATACACTCCCTGGGGAACTTAGGAAAAGCTCAAAACTCACCGCTGCTACTGGAGCTGGTGTTCTTTTGCAAGTGCCACCTCCTGGCTGGAGGACAACCAACACAGTCCATTACAGCATTTCTAGGTAGAAGAACACTGTGACCAGGAAGGAGAAAACAGCTACATGACTTCAGCTATCTACACTGGCTAAAGAGAGGTCCTGAGTCTGTTTATGTGACACGTTCACTACAATTATGACCAACATTTGAGAAAGCCAGCACACTAAGCCTATCTACAACCAAGGAATTTCAGTCTATGTCACTCCCCTGCCACCTCCATTAGAGCTCGTGCTGGTACCCACTGCTGAGAGACTTGATGACAGGTTTCATCAATGGATACCTGCAGACATTCCCAAGCACAAGCCCAGAGTGTGGCAGCCCCACTGGGTGGCTAACACTTGAAGAGCAGTAACAATTACTGCAGTCTGGTTCTTAGGAACTCTTACTCCTGAGGGAAAAGAAAGGGTGCCACATCAAGGGAACACCCATAAAACAAAAGAATCTGGACAGCAACGCTTGAGTCTCAGATTTCTCTGCTGTTGGGAAGTTTCATACAGCAGAGACACAATTGCAGTGCTGAGTGCAGCAGGGAATGTCTGCACCACTACCCCAGTCAGGGAGACTTCATGCTCGTAAAGGATCTTGGAGAAGAGATTCTTGTTCCACATCCCCCTTGTCTACCACTGCAGACACAACTGAGGCTTCTCCCATGAGACCTCAGCATGAATGCACCTATAGACAGCCTTTCTGAAATGATTGAGAATGATTGCAGGCCGGGCACGGTGGCTCATACCTGTAACGTTAACCTTTGGGAGGCCGAGGTGGGCAGATCACTTCAGGTCAGGAGTTAGAGACCAACCTGGCCAAGATGATGAAACCCCGTCGCTGTTAAAAATACAAAACTTAGCCAGGCATGGTGATGGATGCCTGTAATCTCAGCTACTTGGGAGGCTGATGCAGGAGAATCACTTGAACCTGGGAGGTGAAGGTTGCAGTGAGCTAAGATCGTACCACTGCACACCATCCTGGGGAACAAGAGGAAAACTCAGTCTCAAAAAAAAAAAAATTACATCCCCACTGGAGGAGCACTCCCCAGGTTCAGGCTTGCACAAAGGCAGAGTTACAATTCATTTTTACTTGGAACATCAACATTTCTACAGATAAAAAGAGATGCCTGAGTGACCTGAATAGCCAGGACATTGGGTCGGGAATGAGGCTGCGAGGTGGATAGCTTTTCTGTTGGCCCGGCAAGTGAGTTGAGACAGCTCCCACCCTTCACCCCAATGAAACTTAAGTGCATTAATTGAGAGCTCCCTAGGCACCTTCATCAATGCTGGGATCTTTGTCCACCATTGGTTATTGCATCTGCCCAAATGCTTTAGCTACAACCAGCTCCTAGCCAGGGATACCTCCCCTACTGGCCTGAAGTCTGAACCATCAACTCAGTAAATAAGATACTGGTGGGGAAAATTAAATTAAAAAGGTGTGCACCACGAAAGAATGAGATAAGCTTCAAGAGATCCTTGCCATTCCAACCCCATGGGAGATAGTAAACTTGCTCATACGAGTACATAACTACTATTAATACAACCAGAATCTGAGAAAGCCAGCACACAAAGACTCTCTATAACCAAGAAACTTATACAGAGTATTTACCCCTAAAACATCAAGAACCAAATTAAGCTATAATAAACTGCAAACATTAAAGTCACATCTTTAAGAAGAAAAACAATTTTTTTAAAAAGTCAAACCAATAATAAAATTTAAAAAAAATTAAAGAAGTAGTGCACTCAAATGAGAAGAAAGCAGAAAAGTAATTCTGGTAATATGACAAAACAGGATATTATAGCACCCCCAAGAGATTGTGCTAATGCCCAGCAATGGATCCAAACCAAGAAGAAACCTTCGAAATACCAGATAAAAAATTCAGAAGTTTAATTAGTGAGCTACTCAAGGAGATATGAGAGCAAGGTGAAAATCAACATATATAATTAAAAAAAATCAGTATAAATATTTTAAAATTTCCAGAGAGATAGATATCATAAACAAAAACCATTCAGAACATTTGGAAATGAAAGACACACTTATAAAAACACAAAGTATGGTGGAAAGCTTCAAAAATAGACTAGAACAAGTAGAAGAAAAAATTTCAGAGCTTGATGACCAGGCTTTCAAATTAACCCAATCACACAAATATAAAAAAGAAAGAATCAAAACAAATGAACAGAGTCTCTAAGAAATATGGGGTTATATAAAATGGCCAACCCTAAGAATAATTGGTGTTCCTGAGGAAGAAAAAGCTAAAAGTTTGGAAAACATGTTTGAGGGAATAATTCAGGAAAATTTCCTTGGCTTCAATAGAGATTTAGATATTCAAATGTAAGAAGCTCTAAGAATCTCTGAAAAATTTATTTCAAAAAGATTACCGAAGCACATAGTCATCAATCTATCTAAAGTCAACATAAAAGAAAGCATTCTAGAAGCTGTGAGACAAAAGCATCAGGCAACTTGAATATATATATATAATATATATATATATATATAAAACTAACTAATAGTGGACTTTCCAGCAGTAGCTTTACAAGCTAGAAGAGAGTGGGGTTCTATCTTGAGCCTCCTTAAACAGAATAATTATCAGCCAATAATTTTATATCTGGTAAAACTGAGCTTCATAAATGAAGGAGAGATAGTCTTTTACAGACAAAAAATGTGGAGGAAATTTGTCACTACCAAACCAGTACTATAAGAAATTATAAAAGAAGGATTAAGATGGTGGATAGGTGGCAGGACTAGCTTGCATCTCTCTCTGAGATGGACAGAACAGCATGTGGAGACTTACATCATAAACTTTTGCTCCAAGAACTACTGCAGGAACATACCAGGAAAGCCAAGAGAATCCACAGACCCTTCGAAGAAACTGGATCACTGCTGCAGGTGCCCTGAGATGCTGAAAAACTTTGAGTCTGGTAGCTTCCTCAGCAGGGAGGCTCATGGTCTGTTGCAAGTTCTCAGCCATGATTACCAGCTGCCTGGAAATAGACTCCATGCTTTTGTGAGGGCATGGTGGGAATGAGACTGGTCTTTAGGACTGTGGGCTGCATGGGAGCAAGGTGAGGCTTGTGACTGCCAGCTTTCCCCTAATTTCCTGATGACCTGTATGACTCAGCAAAGACAGCCGTAAGACCCTGGGAATATAACTCCATTGGACTGGGAACCACACTCCCATCCCCCACAGCAGATGGGGCAAGCCCCAATCAAGGAGAGACTGAGCTCAGACATGCCTATCCCTGCCCTTACCTGATGGTCTTTCTCTACCTGCTCTGGCAGCAAAAGACAAAGGTCATGATCTCTTGGAAGCTCTATGGCCCTGCCCACTGCGTGAGAAACCTAAATACTTAACCAGGCATCTGTAGGGCAAGTTTGCATCATCTCTATAGGACTGCAGCTGATGCACTCTTGAAAGTGCCACATTCTGACTGGAGGCCAACCAATACAAAGCCAGCATACTAAACAAAAACACAACCAAGGACCTGAAGAGAGTCTGCTTCCTGTGATTCCTTGTGTTAGGTGAGTCTCCTGAAGACAGCAGATACTTCATTGGTGAATTCCTATCTATTTTGCCATTCTATATCTTTAAGTGGAGCATTTAGTTCAAAGGCATCTATGACAAAGCCACAGCCAATATTATACTGAATGGAGAAAAACTGAAAACATTCCCCCTGAGAACTGGAAATAGAATACTTACGAATATGCCTAACCAAGGAGGTAAAAGATCTCTAAATAACAAACTACAAAACACTGCTGAATGAAATTATAAATGACGCAAACTAATGGAAACACAGCTCATACTCATGGATGGGTAGAATCAATATCGTGAAAATGACAATACTGCCAATAGCAATCTACAAATTCAATGCAATTCCCATCAAAATACTACCATAATTCTTCACAGAACTAGAAAGAACAATCCTAAAATTCATGTGGAACCAAAAAAGATGCCACATAGACAAAGCAAGACTAAGCAAAAAGAACAAAGCTGGAGACATCACATTCAACTTTAAAATAACTACAAGGCTACAGTCACCAAAACAAAATAGTACTGGTATTAAAATAGGCACATAGACCATGGAACAGAATAGAGAACCCAGAAATAAAGCCAAGTGCTTACAGATGACCGACTGATCTTTGACAAAGCAAACAAAAAGACAAAGTGGGGAAAGGACACGTTATTCAGTGAATGGTGCTGAGATAATTGGCAAGCTACATGTAGAAGAATGAAACTAAATCCTCATTTCTCATCTCATACAAAAATCAACTCAAAGTGAATCAAATACTTAAATCTAAGACCTGAAACCATAAAGATTTTAGAAAATAGCATCAGAAAAATTCTTCTAGACATTAGCTTAGGCAAAGTCTTCATGACCAAGAATTTAAAAGCAAATGCAACAAAAACAAAGATAAATAGATTGGATTTAAACTAAAAAGTTTCTGCACAGCAAAATAAATAATCAGCAGAGTTAATATACAACCCACAGAGTGGGAGAAATTTTCACAATCTATACATTCAACGTAGGACTAATGTTCAAAATCTACAAAGAACTCAAACATATCAGCAAGGAATAAGCAAACAATCCCATTCAAAATGTGGGCAAAGGACATGAATAGACAACTCTTAAAAGAAGATATACAAGTGGACAAGAAGCATATTAAAAAATGCTCAACATCACTAATAATCAGACAATACAATTCAAAACATAATGCAATACCATCTCACTCCTGTAGGAATGGCCATAATCAAAAATTAAGAAAAAAATAGGTGTTGGCATGGATATGGTGGAGAGAACACTTTTACACTGTTTGTGGAAATGTAAACTAATACAACCACTATTGAAAATAGTGTAGCAATTCCTTGAAGAACTAAAAGTAGATCTACCATTTGACACAGCAATCCCACTACCAGGCATGTATCCAAAGGAAAAGGAATCATTTTATGAAAAAGATACTTGCACACGCACGTTTATAGAAGCACAATTTGCAATTGCAAAAATACGAAACCAGCCCAGAAGCCCATCAATGAATGAGTGTATAAAGAAAATATGGTATATATATCCCATCGAATACTGCTCAAAATGTAGTGAAATAATGGCATTCCCAGCAACCTGAATGGAATTGGAGACCATCATTCTAAGTGAGGTAATTCAGGAATAGAAAACCAAACATTGTATGTTCTCACTCATATACACAAGCTAAGTCATGAGAATGCAAAGGCATAAGAATGATACATTAGACTGTGGGGACTCAGGGGAAAGGGTAGGGGGCAATGAGGGATAAAAGACTGCACCTTGGGTACAGGGTACACTGCTCAGGTGATGGGTGCACCAAAATCTCAGAAGTCACCACTAAATAATTTATTCATGTAACTGAACAACACCAGTTTTCCAAAAACCTATTGAAATAAAAAATAAAAAAAGAGAAATGCTAAAAGAAGTTTTAAATCCTGAAGCAACAGCCCAATATGCAGCAAAGTGGAACCTACTGAAAATCTAAAACTCACAGGGACTATACAACAATAACACAATGAAAAAAATTAATTAGGTAACAACTAATATGATGAATAGAACAGTACCTTGCACCTCAATATTGACATTGAATGTAAATGACCTAAATGTTACACTTAAAAAATACAGAATGGGAGAATGGATAAAAATCCACCTACCAAATATCTTCTGTCTTCAAGAGACTCACCTAACATAAGGATTCATATAAACTCAAGGAAAAGGATTGGGGAAAAAATATTCAATTCAAATGGAAACACAAAGCAAAGAGAAGTAACTATTCTGAGACTAAACAGAGGTTAAATCAATGACAGTTAAAAAGGGCATTATATAATTATAAAAGGATCAGGCCAAAGAGAATATATTACAACCATAAATTTAAATGAACTTCATACCGGAGTTACCAGATTTATAAAACAATAACTACTAGACCTAAGAAATGAAAGAGACAGCAACACAGTAATAGTGAGTTACTTCAATACTCCACTGACAGCACTAGACAGATCTTCAAGAAAGCAAGTCAACTAAGAAACAATAAACTATGTCCTAGAACAAATGGACTTATATATTTATAGAACATTTTCCCCAAAAAACTGCAGAATACACATTCTTCTCATTAGAACATGGAACATTCTCCAAGGAAGACCATAGAGCAGGCCACAAAACAAGTCTCAATAAATTTAGAAAAATCAAAATTATATCAAAGTATCTTCTCAGACTACAGTGAAATAGAACTGGAAACCAACTTTAACAGCAATGCATAAAACTCTACAACTACATAGAAATTAAATAATCTGTTCTTAAATGACTTTTGGGTTAACAAAAAAAACAGCATAAAAATTTTAAAATGTTTTGAAATTAATAATTGTGACACAAATTATTTAAAACTCTGGGATACAACACAAGCACTGCTAAGTGGAAAACTCATTGTGTTAAATTCTGACATCAAAATGTCTGAAAAAGGACAGATTGACAACTTAATGTCATGCCTCAAAAAAACAGAGAAACAAGAGAAAATTAACCCAAAGCCAGCGAAGGAAAGAAGTAACAAAGATCAGAGCAGAGCTAAATAAAATTGAAACAAAAAAGGAAGACAAAAGATAATTAAAATACTTTTTCTTTGAAAGCATAAACAAAATTGGTAGACTATTATCAAAATAACCAGCAGAAGAGAAACGATCCAAATAAGCTCAATTAGAAATGAAACTGGAGATATTACAATGGATATCAAAAAATGCAAAAGATCTTTCAAGAATGTTATTAATATCTATACATGCATAAACTAGAAAATCTAGACAAAATGGATAAATTCTTAGAAACATATAATCCTCCCGAATTAAAACAGGAAAAAATAGAAGCCCTGAATGGATCAATAACAAGCACTGAGATTTAATCACTAAATAAAATATTGCCAACAAATAAAGGCCAGGGTCAAATGAATTCAAAGCTGAATTCTACTAGATATCCAAAGAAGAACTGAGACTAATTCTACTGAAACTATTCCAGAAGATACAGAAAAAGAAACGTGTAATAACTTTTTATTGACTGTATAATTACTTTGTGCTATTACATACTAGATCTTATTCATTCTATTTTGATACTTATTAACCATCCTCTTTTTCTCCCACCCACTATGCTTCCCAGTTTCCAGTAACCATCATTCTAATCTATATCTTCATGAGTTCAATTGTTTTAATTTTTAGCTCCTACAAATGAGTGGAAATATGCAAATTTGTCTTTCAGTGCGTGGCTTATTTTACATAACATAATGTCCTTCAGTTTCATCCACGTAGTTGCAAATGACAGAATCTCATTTTTTATGGCGGGATAGTATTCCATTGTGTATATGTAACACAATTTCCTTATCCATCTGTCTGTTTAGGAACACTTAAGTTGCTTCCACACTTGACTGTTGTCCATTATGCTGCAATAAATATGGGAGTTCTGATATCTATTTAATATACTATTTTTTTAAATTTGGGGTACAGATTTCGCAGTCAGATCATTGGATGATATGGTAGTTCTATTTTCAGCTTTCTGAGGAAAGTCCAAACTGTTCTCTATAGTAGCTGTACTAATTTATATGCCCACAGTGTACAAGTGCTCCCTTTTCTCCACATCTTTGCCAGCATTTGTTACTGCCTGATTTTTGAATAAAAGTCATTTTAAGAGGGGTCAGGAAACCTTATTGTAGTTTCATTTACAATTCTCTGATGATTAGTGACGTTGAGCACTTTTGGTATACCTGTTTGCCATTTGTATGTTTTCTTTGAGAAATGTCTATTCAGATTTTTTGCCCATTTTTAATTAGAGAAATAAATTCTTTCATATTGAGTGTTTCAGTTCCTTATATATTCTGGTTATTAATGCCTTTTCAGATGGATAGTTTGCCAATGTTTTCTCCTGTTCTGTGGGTTTGTTCTTCACTTTTTTGATTGTTTCTTTTGCTGCGCAGAAGATTTTTAATTTGATGGTATCCCATTTGTCCATTTTTGCTTTGGTTGGCTGTGTTTGTGGGGTATTACTCAGAAAATTTTAGCCCAGTCTAATTTCCTGGAGAGTTTCTCCAACATCTTCTTTCAATAGTTTCACAGTTTGAGGTCTTTAATGTAAGTGTTTAATCCATTTTTATTTTGTTTTTTTATATAGTGAGAGATAAGAGTCTACTTTTTTCCTTCTGATTATGGATATCCGGTTTTCCCAGCACTATTAACCGAAGAAACTGTCCTTTCTTCTATGCATGTTTTTGGCATGTTTGTCAAAAATGATTTCACTGTAGATGTATGGAATTTATTTGGAATTCTATATTCTGTTCTATTAGACAGTGTGTCTGGTTTTTTTTACTGTACTTTAACTTCTATGGTATATGTGCACAACATGCAGGTTTGTTACATAGGTATACACGTGCCATGTTGGTTTGCTGCACGCATCAACTTGTCATTTACTTTAGGTATTTCTCGTAATGCTATCGCTACCCCAGCACCCCACTCACCAACAGGCCCCTGTGTGTGATGTTCCCTGCCCTGTGTCCATGCGTTCTCATTGTTCAATTCCCACCTATGAGTGAGAACATGGGTGAGAACATGAATGGGATTATATCACAAGAACTCTGTTCTTGTGATAGTTTGCTTAGAATGATGGTTTCCAGCTTCATCCATGTCCCTGCAAAAAAAACATGAGCTCATCCTTTTTTTATGGCTGCATATTATTCCATGGTGTATATATGCCACATTTTCTTAATCCAGTCTATCATTGATGGGCATTTGGGTTGGTTCCAAGTCTTTGCTATTGTGAATAATGCCACAATAAACATGCGTGTGCATGTGTCTTTATAGTATGATTTATAATCCTTTGGGTATATACCTAGTAATGGGATCGCTGGGTCAAACTGTATTTCTAGTTCTAGATCCTTGAGGAATCACCACACTGTCTTCCACAATGGTTGAACTAATTTACACTCCCACAAACAGTGTAAAAGCATTCCTATTTATCCACATCCTCTCCAGCATCTGTTGTTTCCTGACTTTTTAATGATCGCCATTCTAACTGGCATGAGATGGTATCTCATTGTGGTTTTACTTTGCATTACTCTAATGACCAGTGATGATGAACATTTTTTCATATGTCTGTTGGCTGCACAAATGTCATCTTTTGAGAAGTGACTGTTCGTATCCTTTGCTCAGTTTTTGATGTGGTTGTTTGTTTTTTTTTCTTGTAAATTCGTTTTAAGTTCCTTGTAGATTCTGGATCTTAGCCCTTTGTCAGATGGGTAGATTGCAAAATTTTTCTCCCATCTGTAGGTTGGCTGTTCACTCTGATGATGGTTTCTTTTGCTGTGCAGAAGCTCTTTAGTTTAATTAGGTCCCATTTGTCAATTTTGGTTTTTTTGCCATTGCTTTTGGTATTTTGGACATAAAGTCTTTGCCCATGCTTATGTCCTGAATGGTGCTGCCTAGGTTTTCTTGTAGAATTTTTATGGTGTTAGGTCTTATATTTAAGCCTTTACTCCATCTTTAGTTAATTTTTGTATTTGGTGTAAGGAACGAATCCAGTTTCAGCTTTCTACATATGGCTAGCCAGTTTTCCCAGCACCATTTATTATACAGGGAATCATTTCCCCATTGCTTGTTTTTGTCAGGTTTGTCAAAAATCAGACGGTTGTAGATGTGTGGTGCTATTTCTGAGGCCTTTGTTCTGTTCCTTTGATCTATATATCTCTTGTAGTACCAGTAACATGCTGTTTGGTTACTGTAGCCTTGTAGTATACTTTGAAGTCAGGTAGCATGATGCCTTCAGCTTTGCCCTTTTGACTTAGGATTGCCTTGGTTATGTGGGTCCTTTTTTGGTTCCATATGAACTTTAAAGTAGTTTTTTTCCAATTCTGTGGAGAAAGTCAGTAATAGCTTGATGAGGATAGCATTGAATCTGTAAATTACTATGGGCAGGAATGCCATTTTCATGATATTAATTTTTACTATCCATGAGCATGGAATATTTTTCCATTTGTTTGTGTCCTCTCTTATTTCCTTGAGTAGTGGTTTGTAGTTCTCCTTGAAGAGGTCCTTCACATCCCTTGTAAGTTGGATTCCTAGGTATTTTATTCTCTTTGAAGCAATTGTAAATGGGAGTTCACTCATGATTTGGCTCTCTGTTTGTCTGTTATTGGTGTATAGGAATGCTTGTGATTTTTGTACATTGATTTTGTATCCTGAGACTTTGCTGAAGTTGCCTATCAGCTTAAGGAGATTTTGGGCTGAGATGATGGGGTTTTCTAGATATACGGTCATGTCATCTGCAAACAGGGACAATTTGACTTCCTCTTTTCCTAATTGAATACCCTTTATTTCCTTCTCCTGCCTGATTGCCCTGGCCAGAACTTCCAACACTATGTTGAATAGGAGTGGTGAGACAGGGCATCCCTGTCTTGTGCCAGTTTTCAAAGGGAATGCTTCCAGTTTTTGCCCATTCAGTATGATATTGGCTGTGGGTTTGTCATAAATAGCTCCTATTATTTTTCAATACATCCCATCAATACCGAATTTATTGAGAGTTTTTAGCATGAAAGGCTGTTGAATTTTATCAAAGGCCTTTTCTGCATCTATTGAGATAATCATGTGGTTTTTGTCTTTGGTTCTGTTTATATGCTGGATTACCTTTATTGATTTTCATATGTTGAACCAGCCTTGCAGGCCAGGGATGAAGCTGACTTGATCGTGGTGGATAAACTTTTGGATGTGCTGCTGGTTTTGGTTTGCCAGTATTGTATTGAGGATTTTTGCATCGATGTTCATCAGGGATATTGGTCTAAAATTCTCTTTTTTTGTTGTGTCTCTGACCGGCTGTGGTATCAGGATGACGCTGGCCTCGTAAAATGAGTTAGGGTGGATTCCCTCTCTTTCTATTGATCAGAATAGCTTCAGAAGTAATGGTACTAGCTTCTCTTTGTACCTCTGGTAGAATTTAGCTGTGAATCCGTCTGATCCTGGACTTTTTTTGGTTGGTCGCTTATTAATTATTGCCTCAATTTCTGAATCTGTTATTGGTCTATTCAGACATTCAACTTCTTCCTTGTTTAGCCTTGGGATGGTGTATGTGTCCAGGAATTTATCCATTTCTTCTAGATTTTCTAGTTTATTTGCATAGAGATGTTTATAGTATTCTCTGAAGGTAGTTTGTATTTCTTTGGGATCGGTGGTAATATTCCCTATATCATTTTTTATTGCATCTATTTGAGTCTTCTCTTTTCTTCTTTATTATTCTGGCTAACGGTCTATCTATTTAGTTGATTTTTCCAAAAAAACAGCTCCTGGATTCATTGATTTTGTTGACTTTTTTTTTTTGCATGTCTCTATCTTCTTCAGTTATGCTCTGATCTTAGTTATTTCTTGACTTCTGCTAGCTTTTGAATGTGTTTGCTCTAGCTTTTCTAGTTATTTTAATTCTGATGTTAGGGTGTTGATTTTAGATCTCTCCTGCTTTCTCTTGTGGGCATTGTTGTAAAGATCTTTTACCTTCTTAGTTCAGTATATTTCTAAGTATTTTATTCTTTTTGTGGTTATTGTGAATGGGATTGCATTCTTGATTTGGCTCTCAGCTTGGATGTTGTTGGTATATGAAAATGCTACTGATTTTTGTACATTGATTTTGCATTCTGAAACTTTGCTGAAGTTATGCAACGTATCAAGAAGCTTTGGAACAGAGACTATAGGGTTTTCTAGGTACAAAATTATATTGCCTGCAAACAAGGAGAGTTTGAGACTTTCTTTCTTCCTATTTAGATGCCCTGTTCTGGCTAGGTCTTTTTGTACTATGTTGAATAGGCGTGGTGAGAGAAGATATCCTGTCCTTGTTTCAGTTTGAAAGGGGAATGCTAGTAACTTTTGTCCATTCAGTAGATGTTGGCTGTGGGTTTGTCATAGATGGCTTTTATTAAAGTATGTTTCTTCAATGCCTAGTTTGTTTAGGGTTTTTAAAATCAAGGGATGCTGAATTTTTTTGAAAGCCTCTTCTGCATCTATTGAGATAATGATGTGGTTTTTGTTTTCGTTCTGTTTATGCAGTGAATACCATTTATTGATTTGTGTATGTTCATCCAAACTTGCATCCTGGGGATGAAGCCTACTTGATAGTGGTACATTAGCTTTTTAATGTGCTGCATTAGCTTTTTAATGTGCTGCTGGATTCGGTTTTCTAGTATTTTGTTGAGTATTTTAGCATCCATGTTTATCAAGGGTATTGGCCCCTAATTTGTGGTGTGTGTGTGTGTGTGTGTGTGTGTGTGTGTGTGTGTGTGTGTCTGCCAGGTTTTGATACCAGGATGATGCTGGCCTCATAGAATGAGTTGGAAAGGAGTCTCTCTTTCTCGATTTTTTGACATAGTTTCCACAGGAATAGTACGAGCTCTTTTTTGTACATCTGGTAGAATTTATCTCTGAATCCATCTGGTCTTGGGCTTTTTCTGGTTGGTAGGCAGAACTCATTATTGGTCTCCTCAGGGATTTAATCTCTTCTTGGTTTAATCTTAGAAGGTTGTATATTTCAAAGAATATATCAATTTCTTCTAGGTCTTATGATTTGTGTGTATAGAGAAGTTCATAATGGTCTCCAAGGGTTTTTTATTTCAGTAAGTTCAGTGGTAATATTCCCTTTGTAATTTGTAATTGTGTTTATTTGGATCTTCACTCTTTTTTGAATAGTTAATCTAGCTAGTGGTCTAAGTTTCTTAGATTTTCAAAAAAAACAAGCTTCTGAATTCATCGACTTCTTGTATGTTTTTTCATGTCTCAATTTCCTTCAGGTCCACTCTAATTTTGGTTATTTCTTGTCTTCTGTTAGATTTGGAGTTAGTTTTCTCTTGTTTCTCTAGTTCCTCTAGATGCAATGTTATATTGTTAATTTGAGATCTTTTTAACTTTTTGATGTGAGTGTTTAGTACCATAACCTTTCCTCTTAACACCGTTTTGGCTGTTTCTGAGAATCTGGTATGTTGTATCTTGGTTCTTATTAGTTTCAAAAACTGTCTTGATTTCGACTTTAATTTTTATTATTTACCCAGAAGTAAATCAGGAGCAAATTGTTTAATTTTTTTTAATTGTGTGGTTTTGAGTGATTTTCTTAGAATTGTGTAATGCTCTTCCTTGTCTTTTTAATATCTTTGTTAGTTTAAAGTTGGTTTTGTCTGAAATTAGGATAGCAACCCCTGTTATTTTCTGCTTTCTGTTTGCTTGGTAGATTATTCTCTATCCCTTTACTTTCAGCCTGTGGGTGTCATTGCATGTGAGATGAATCTCTTGAAGACATCCTACCACTGGTTATTGTTTCCTTCAAACTTGCCACTCTGTGCTTTTCAATCGAGACATTTAGTCTATTTACATTCAAGGTTGGTATTGATATATGAGAGTTTAAACCAATTGTTAGCTGGTGATTAGGCAGACTTGTTCGTGTGGTTGCTTTATAATGGTAATGGTTTATGTACTTCAGTGTGTTTTTGTAGTGGCTGATAATGGTATCTCCTTTTCATATTTAGCACTTCATTCAAGACCACTTGTAAGGCAGGTCTGATGGTAACTAATTCTCTTATAATTTGCTTTTCTTAAAAGCATCTTATTTATCCTTCACTTATAAACCCTAGTTGGACTGGACATAAAATTATTGGTTGAACAATTTATTTCGTATTTTTTAAAATTTTTATTATTATTATACTTTAAGTTCTGAGTTACATGTGCAGAACTTGCAGTTTTATTATATAGGTATACACACGCCGTAGCGGTTTGCTGCACCCATCAATCCATCACCAACATTAATTATTTCTTATAATGCTATCTCTCCCCTAGCCCCCACCCCCCGACAGGCCCTGGTGTGTGATATTCCCCTTCCTGTGTCCATGTGCTCTCATTGTTCAACTCCCACATGTGAGTGAGAACATGCGGTGTTTGGTTTTCTGTTCTTGTGACAGTTTGCTGAGAATGACAGTTTCCAGCTTCATCTATGTCTCTGCAAAGGACATACATTTATCCTTTTTTGCTGCATAGTATTCCATGGTGTATATGTGCCATATTTTCTTACTCCAGTCTATTATTGATGAACATTTGGGTTGGTTCCATGTCTTTGCTATTGTGAATAGTGCCACAATAAACACACATGTGCATGTGTCTTTATAGTAGAATGATTTATAATCCTTTGGGTATATACCCAATAATGAGATCGTTGAGTCAAATGGTATTTCTAGTTCTAGATCCTTGAGGAATCACCACACTGTCTTCCACAATGGTTGAACTAACTTACACTCCCACCAACAGTGTAAAATTGTTCCTATTTCTCCACATCCTCTCCAGCATCTGTTGTTTCCTGACTTTTAAATGATTGCCATTCTAACTGGCATGAGATGGTATCTCATTGTGGTTTTGGTTTGCATTTCTCTAATGACCAGTGATGATGAGTATTTTTTCATGTGTTTGATGGCTGCATAAATGTCTTCTTTTGAGAAGTGTCTGTTCATATCCTTTGCCCCCTTTTTGATGGGGTTGTTTTTTTCTTGTAAATTTGTTAAAGTTCTTTGTACATTCTGGATCTTAGCCCTTTGTCAGGTGGATAGATTGCAAAAATTTTCTCCCATTCTGTAGGTTGGCTGTTCACTCTGATGACAGTTTCTTTTGCTGTGCAGAAGCTCTTTAGTTTAATTAGATTCCATTTGTTAATTTTGGCTTTTGTTGCCATTGCTTTTTGTGTTTTAGACATGAAGACTTTACCCATGCCTATGTCCAGAATGATATTGCCTAGGTTTTCTTCTAGAAGTTTTATGGTTTTAGGTCTTATGTTTAAGTCTTTAATCCATCTTGAGGTAATTTTTGTATAAGATGTAAGGATGGGGCCCAGTTTCAGTTTTCTGCATATGGCTAGCCAGTTTTCCCAACACCATTTAGTAAATAGGGAATTTTTTTTTTTTTTTTTTTTTTTACTAATGCTGACTATAGGCCTATAATCTTTTCTGGCTATATTCTGGCTTATAGAGTGTCTGCTGACAGGTTTTTTATTAGCCTAATGAGATTCCCTTTGTAGGTGACCTGCCTTTTGTCTCTAGTTTATATATATATATTTCATTTTGACCTTGGGATTCTCTGCATCTCCTGAATTTAACTGTTGGCCATTCTAACGAGGTTGGAAAGTTTTCCGTGGACAATATCCTATAATATGTTTTCCAAGTTGCTTGATTTCTCTTTCTGTCTCTCAGACATGTTCGTGAATTGTAGATTTGGTCTCTACATAATTCTATATTTCTTGAAGGTTTTGTTTATTCTTCTTTATTGTTTTTTTCTTTATTTTTCTCTGAATGAGTTATTTCATAGAACCAGTTTCCAAGCTCTTAGATTCTTTCCTCAGCTTGGTAAATTATGCTGTTAATACTTGCCATTGCATTATGAAATTTTTGTAGAATGTTTTTTCAGCTCTATCAGATTTGTTTGGTTCTTTCTTATAATGGGCCATTTCACCTATAAGATCCTGTATTATTTTATTGTAATCTTTAGATTCCTTGGATTGATATTTTTATTTTATCCTTTACGCCTGTGACCTTCATTTCTATCTATATTCTGAATTCTATTTCTATCATTTCAGCCATCTCAGTGTGGTTAGAAACCCTTGCTGCAAAATAGTGCGGGTGTTTGGAGGGAAAAAGACATTCTGGCTTTTTGAGTTGGCAGAGTTTTTGTGCTAGTTCTTTCTCATTTTGGGGGGATTTTATTCCAACAATCTTTGAAGTTGCTAATCTTTGGAATTTTTTTCTTTTATAGTATTCAATGTCCTTGGGTGTTTGATTGTGGTGTAAGGTGAGTTTAGTCAACTTAATTTGTTTCTGGAGAATTTTAGGGGGCCAGCGCTCAGCTGAGGACTCCTGGACTGTGTGTTGTCACTCTGCGGACTTGTATTAGACCTCTAGCTTTGTTCTGTTGCCCCTGGAAGTTAGCAAACTCTCATGCTGGCTGGTCTGTGTTGTTCCTGGACTGCTGGTCACAGTAATCCAAAAGATGGTGCCAGCCACAGTGCTTCATAGAATGGTGGTAGCAGGATCCGTCTGCATTTGTACATGCCAGCAGCAGCAACAGTGCGGCTGGGTGCACACTCCTTGGGATTAGCAAAGTGCTGATGGGTGAAGGTTTGCTGGCCTCTGTGTGGGCATTCACAGTAGCAGCAGTGGCAGCATGGCATGGGGGGGGGGCCTGCCAGTGTCTATATTTGTTTGCACCAGTGGTGGTTTTAGCACGGGGGCTAGGTACTGACAGGTGTGGGACTGTGCCCTTTATGCATGCATTTATATGGGTGGCACCTGTCGCTAGGAATGAGGGAGGTCCCGCTGGTTCCTGCATAGTTTTGCATGAGCAGCAGTATCACACATGGGCAGGGCACTGGTCAGCACAAGGCTGATGGTCTCCATGCTCACAAATGCTCTGACAGCAATGGTGGCATGGCAGGAGTTTTGGGGGTCGGGGTGCACTATGCCGTAGCTGTGGCACACTGGGGTGAACACGCACATGTGTGCTGGTGGAGAAGTGGAAGCAAGGTTTGCCCGCATGCCCACACACTGGCAAAGTGATGTGAAGTGTGGCCTTTGGTGAGTGGATGCAGGCAAACTGGCTTGGGGAAGGCTGCAATGTGGAAAGGGCATGATCAGGCTTATGCACGTCTGTGAGAGTGCACTACTGAAGCTCTCTGCTGATCAAGTATGGTCTGCCAGCTCAGGAGCTATAATATGGGCCCCAAGGAGTTACCCCACTTGGGCACCTGAGGCTGCAGTGCAAACAGGCATGGGCACACTGGGGCACTGGAAGAAGCCAGCTGACCAAGGGGTGCTCAGGTTAGACCAGCTTTGTTCTTGTGGGCAAGACTGCTCTTCACTGTTTGGGCCCAACAGTTTCCCTTGGGTTAAAGTCTTCTAAAAAAGCAAGGCAAGCCTTGGGGAATGAGTGTTTCCTATCATGCTCCCCGACAGACACTCAAACACCAAACCCTCTGGGCTCTGCATTAGATGGAGTTATGTCCCGACCACTTTTCTAAGCAGCAATCCTTGACAGCTCAAGTGTCTGTTGGTGTAGTGGAGTCTTCTGCTGGCAGGTTTCCAGAGGCCCGTGGTGAGAACAGGTTGCTCCTTGCTTGCTCAACTCACTCCTTCCCCAGAAGTCACTGGGTGCTAAGAATGAGTCCTGGTGTGTGGCAGACCCATGCAGGGTTCCTAGCTTCCTCCCACTTCAGCCCAGCATCTGAGTCTTCCTTCCATCTACTCTCAACGCCTTCCCTCTGAAGGTCTTCCTTTTTATTTTTGTAAAGTTGGTAGTGACAGTCCTTCCTTCATTTCTGATGTTATTGAATCTTTCCTCTGTTTCTTTCTTTCATTTTTTTTGATCAGGCTAAATTTTTGTGAATTTTGTTGATAATTTTAAACAACCAACTTTTAGTTTTGTTAATTTTTCTCTATTATCATTTATTTCCTCCATAGCGTTTCTGATTTTCTTCTTTCTGCATGTTTTAGGTTTAGTGTCCTGTTGTTTTAGTAATTTATTAAGGTGAAAGTTTCAAATATTGATACAAGATTTTTCTTCTCCTTCAGTATAGGTATTTTGAGGTATAAATTTCCCCCCTAAGCACTGATTTCTCTTCATTTCCTACATTGTGTTATGTTTTCTTTTCCTCTTTATTTATCTGGAAGTAATTTCTAATTTTTCTTGTGATTTCTTCTTTTCTCCTTGGTTATTTAGACAGGTGTTGCTTAAATTCCATACATTTTTTAAATTGAGTTCTAGTTTTATTACAATGTGGTCAGATACCAGCTGGGATGATTTCAATTTATTTAAATGTATTGAGACTTGTTTTATAGCCTGTCTGTTAATGGTGGAGGGTGTCTAGGTTCTTGGCATCTTGAACGAAGAATTGGACAAAACACACAAACAAAGTAAGGAAGGAATGAAGGGATTTATTGCAAAATGGAAGTACACTCCACAGTGTGGGAGTGGGCCTGAGCATAAGGGCTCAAGGGCTGCATTACAAAATTTGGGGGAGTTTAATTAGCCCCCCAGAGGATTCAATTGGTTACTTTGGGTATGCCCTATGTAAATGGAGAGGATGAAGTAAAGTTACAAACTCATTTATGGTTTACATTCTATGGAGAAGATATTTCTTGTCATAGCAGAAGTGTGAATCGACCTTATATTTTATGCCTCCAGACCCTATTTCCTGCCTCATCTCCCTCCTGAGGGACGTTATTTACAATGAATCTTTATGGGAGGCAGATGGACCTATTGTCCTTTTTCTGTAGCTGATTCATGCTGGCTCGGGACATAGTCCCTACCTACTGGGGATCACTGAACTGCTCTATCTGGTGGAGGCAGGGTAACTTCTTGATGGCCAAGGGTGATGTCTTCACCTGTACCTGGCTGGAACCTTTGTTGCATGATCATCTGAAACTTGACAGTCTCTAGAGGAAATAAATTTGGTTAAAAGATTTAATGGGAACTTCAGAGGGTGGATACCAATGCTCTCAGAAATGTTTGTTATAGTAATTTGCAGGAGAAAAAAACAAAACCTGGTCTGTTCTAGAATCTATGTTTCCTTAAAGTCTTAGCACAAATGACTCCATTTTGGTTTGATTTGATCTGTAGGGGCCTAGCACTTGAGTTTAGTTCAAAGCAATGGCCTCCTAGAATTTTGTTTGAAAAAATCCCCCTTTTTTGGTCACTCTCACTTATGTGAGAGTGTGACCAAAACTTAGGGCCCTAGTGCCAATCTCAGTTGCCATCATTTTGGGTTTCTGGTCTCAGCACGTCATTTATAGGTTATGGTGTCCTCATGGTTACACATATCTTTTAGCTTCTGTCATTCCAGTTGAAGAGAGGCCATATGACATTCTAGAGATGGCTGCATGCAATCATTTAAAACCTTTGAGAGAATACAGTGCACCAGGGAGACTATTATTATGACTATTGGGAGGTTAATATCAAGAGTTGGGAATATGCTCCTTATCCATGGTCCCCATAAACCAAACCTCCTAAAATCAAATAGATAAAAAAAGAGTTAAATAATGAGCATTTACTTACTTAACTAAGCAGTCTCTTTGTTAATCCCCTATCACTGAATTTCTATAATCTTCATTTGATGTATTTCCTTATAGGTCACAAGTACCAGCAGCTGCACAGATACTTCTCCGTTTAGCCAATTTTATCATAACTTTCACAAGAGATTTTAAGGCTATTGTGTAGCTGTAGACTTTACAGTAGAATTTCCTATAGAGCCTATCATGGGGGATACATTCTTATTCACTGCTTCTTTTATTCTAAACCAAGGAAAAAGGACTTACCAAATGATGCCCTTCTAGAATAGTGAAGGTCTCCTGGCAATGTTCTCTTTAACCCATCATGAGGGTTAAGAGAAGTAAGCCAATGTTTTGTTTTTGACTGATTATGATGCAACGTATGTACCATTAATGTTTCTTGCCTACATTGGGATGTCATCTTTTGTCTATCAAAGTACAAGGTAATCCTTGTGTAAAGCTGACTGAAAACTCATTCACAAATAAAAGTGCACCCCATTAGTGCATATAACAAACCCCTTGTCCACTTCTATTGTTCATAGAGGCATAATCACAAAAAATATTCAAAGATAAGAGTTTCATAATAGCAGAAGTCTTAATCTGTGAACTTGGGAAAAGCTGTTCACATGAAGGATGCCATCTTTTTCCTGGGAGAAATTTCTCTGGTTAGCTTTACATCAAAGGTTCCAATGGTGCACATTCCAAAACTGTGGTGGGGCCCTTCTCAGTTGTTAGACCATGGACCCAAAGCCCAAGGTCCTGAAGTTTTGTTGTAGTGTGGATGGCAAGGACAATCTTTCTCTGATGTTTCCAAAAAATTCAAACCATAAAAAGCTTTAATTACCTGGTGAAAATATACTGTAGCATAATAATTGACTGTTATAACATCAGCCCTCTTGAATGGGAAAACTTTTATACAACCAGGAAACCTGCATTGAAAATAACAATTGAATGAAATTCCTTTATAAAATGTTTAAATGGCCCACCAGGTGACCAAATGTACTTGAGGATTAAATTGTCTTCCCAGGAACATGGGAGCAAGCATGGTTATAAGCTATTTTAAACAATTTCAGTATCAGCTGGTTTAACATGAAAATCTGACAAAGCATTTTCTTGATACTTAATTAATTTTTGTTTTACTTCAGTTAGTAGCCTTATACAAGGAAATTTGGTTATTTCTGTAGTTTAGAATAACAACGTAATAACTATACTAAAGTATTAGAATTTTAGACATTCTATACAATTTTGGAACATATTTTAGTATTATTCACAAAAATACAAACTAAAGAAGACTGAACATCATTTTGGCAATCCTATGTATCTAAGCACTTTAAATAATCCTGTTTACCTCTTTTCTGGATGTTTTCACAGGCCCTCTGATTCATCCTAAAGAGTCAGGCATTAAAAAAGAGAATTTTGAAATTGACATTTGATTTTGGAATTCCAAATTACCGTAAATTATTTATTTTGCCAAAATGATGACTAAAAATTTCAAAGAAGTAAAAACCTTTTATAACCGTTTACAAAATAAGAAACATATTCTATTGCTCTTACACACCTTGCATGTAAAACTGTTTCTAGTAGTCTTAATTATATGTTAAAATGGTGAATTTTAATGTAAATCCTGGTAAGTTATGTTCTGATAATGTTTGACAATTTCCAGCATAGCTATGGGTATGGCCAACTCTGCACATCCAAAGGCTTCACTTAGCTGAAAAGCAGGCAATCTAAACAATGTTCAAAAGCCAAAGAAGCAGTTTATGACCCTAAAGCATTTAACAAACCTATTGTTTGTACATAATTTAGACCACATGTTTACATTTTGAAGAAAATTGTGTTTTACCAACAATATTTATAACCATCTTTATTACCCAAAGATTACTGTAGTCAAGTGAACTAAAAGGCATTACATTTTCTAAAATGTGGGTAAATGGGGTGGCTGGCAAGATGGATGAATAGCAACAGCTTCTAGTGAGATCAACGCAGAAGGTGAGTCATTTCTGCATTTCCAACTGAGGTACACAGCTCATCTCATTGGGACTGGTTAGACAGTGGGTGAAGCCCATAGAGGGTGAGTTGAAACAGGGTGGTGTGTCACCTCACCTGGGAAGTGAAAGGGATCGGGGAACTCCCTCTCCTAACCAAGGGAAGCCTTGAGGGAATGTGCTGTGAGGAACGGAGCATTCCAGCCCAGAAACTACACATTTCCCACAGTCTTTGCAACCCACAGAACAGGAGATTCCCTCAGGTGCCTATGCCACCAGGGCCCTGGGTTTCAAGCACAAAACTGTTCAGCCATTTGGCCAGAAAACAAGCTAGCTGCAGGAGTTTTTTTCATACCCTAGTGGCTCCCAGAATGCCAGTGAGACAGAACTGTTTACTCTCCTGGAAAGGACGCTGAAGCCAGGGAGCCAAGTGGTCTAGCTCAGCAATTCCCACCCCCATGGAGCCCAGCAAGCTAAGATCCACTGACTTGAAATTTTCACTGCCAGCACAGCAGTCTGAAGTCAACCTGGGATGCTACAACTTGGTGAGAGGAGGGGTGTCTGCCATAACTGAGGCTTCAGTAGGCAGTTTTCCCCTCACAGTGTAAACAAACCCTCTAATAAGATTGAACTGGGCAGAGACCACCACAGCTCTGCAAAGCCACTGAAGCCAGACTGCCTCCCTAAATTCTTCCTCTCTGGGCAGGACATCTCTGGAAGAAAGGCAGCAGCTCCAGTCAGGGGCTTATAAATAAAACTGTCATCTCCCTAGTATAGAGCACCTGGGGCAAGGGGTGGATGTAGGTGCAGCTTCAGCAGACTTAAACTTTCCTCTTGCCAGCTCTGAAGAGAGCAGTAAATCTCCCAGCACAGCGCTGAAGCTCTGCTAAGGTACAGACTGCCTCCTCAAGTGTGACCCTGAAACCCATGCATCCTGACTGAAAGACACCTTCCAGCAGGAGTCGACAGACACCTCATACAGGAGAGCTCTGGTTGGCATCTGGTAGGTGCCTCTGGGATAAAGTTTCCAGAGGAAGAAACAGTCAGAAAACTTTGCTGTTTTGCAGCCTCCACTGGTGATACCCAAGCAAACAGGGTCTGGACTGGACTCCTAGCAAACTCCAGCAGACTGCAGCAAAGGGGCCTGACCGTTAGAAGGAAAACTAACAAATGGAAAGGAACCCCATCAACATCAACAAAAAAAAAGTTTACACAGAAACCCCATCCAAAGGTCACCATCATCAAAGACCAAAGCTACATAAATCCATGAAGATGAGAAAAAAAACAGTGCAAAAAAACTGAAATTTCCAAAAACCAGAATGCCTCCTTTTCTCCAAAGGATCATAACTCCTTGGCAACAAGGGAACAAAACTGGACAGAGAATGAGATTGACAAATTGACAGAAGTAGTTCAGAAGGTGGATAATAGCAAACTCCTCCAAGATAAAGGAGCATGTACTAATGCAATGCAAGGAAGCTAAGAAACATGAAAAAATGTTAGAAGAATTACTAACTAGAATAACCAGTTTAGAGAAAAACATAAATAACCTGAAAAACAGAGCATGAGAACTTCATGAAGCATAGACAAGTATCAATAGCCAAATTGATCAAGCAGAAGAAAGGATATTAAAGATTGAAGATCAACTTAATGAAATAAAGCTGGAAGACAAGACTGCAGAAAAAAGAATGAAAAGGAACGAACAAAGCCTCCAAGCAATATGGGACTATGTGAAAAAAAAGAAACAAAACAAAAATACATTTGACTGGTGTACCTGAAAGTGATGGGAAGAATGGAACCAAGTTGGAAAACACCCTTCAGGATATTATCCAGGAGAAATCACCCAATCTAGCAAGACTGGACAACATTCAATTTTGAAAAATACTGAGAACACCACAAAGATACTCCTCAAGAAGAGCGACCCCAAGACACATCATTGTCAGGTTCACCAAGGTTGAAATGAAGGAAAAAATGTTAAGGGCAGCCAGAGAGAAAGGTTGAGTCACCCACAAAGGGAAGCCCATGAGACTAATTGAATTTCTCTGCAGAAGAGCATGGGGGCCAATATTTAACATTCTTGAAAAGAATTTTCAACCCAGAATTTCAAATCCAGCCAAATAAGCTTCATAAGCAAAGAAGAAAAAAAAAATCCTTTACAGACAAGCAAATGCAGAGAAATTTGTCACCACCAGGCCTGCCTTAGAATAGCTCCAGAAGGAAGCACTAAACATGGAAAGAACAACCAGTAGCAGCCACTGCAAAAAATTACCAAATTTTAAAGATCATCAACACTATGAAAAAACTGCATCAACTAATGGGCAAAATAACCAGCTAACATCACAATGACAGGATCAAACTATTAACGTTAAATGTAAGCAGGCTAAATGCCCAAATTAAAAGACACAGACTGGAAAATTGAATAGTCAAGACCCATCAATGTGCTGTAATCAGGAGACCCATCTCATGTACAAAGACACACATAGGCTCAAAATAAAGGGATGGAGGAATATTTACCTAGCAAATGGAAAGCAAAAAAAAAAAAAAAGTGGGGGTTGCAATTCTAGTCTCTGATAAAAGAGACTTTAAACCAACAAAGATCAAAAAAGACAAAGCATCACATAATGATAAAGGGATCAATGAAACAAGAAGAGCTATCTTAAAAAATATGCACCTAATAGAGGAGCACCCAGATTCATAGAGCAAGTTCTTAGAGATCTATAAAGAGATTTATCCTCCCACACAATAACAGCGGGAGACTTTAACACCCCACTGTCAATATTAGACTGATCAATGAGACAGAAAATTAACAAGAATATTCAAGACTTTAACTCAACTCTGGACAAAAGGGATTTAATAAACACCTACAGGACTCTCCACCAGAAATCAACAGAATATACATTCTCCTCCAAACTACATTGCACTTATTCTAAAATTGACCCCATAATTGGAAGTAAAACACTGCTCAGAAAATTCAAAAGAAGGGAAATTATAACAGTCTCTCAGACCACAGTGCATATTAGAACCCAGCATTAATAAATTCACCCAAAACCGCACAGTTACATGGAAACTGAACAACCTGTTCCTGAATGACTACTGGATAAATAATGAAATTAAGGCAGGAATAAATAAGTTCTTTGAAACCAATGAGAACAAAGATACAACGTAACAGAATACCTGGGACACAGCTACAGCAGTGTTTAGAGGAAAATTTATAGCAGTAAATGCCCACAGGAGAAAGTGAGAAAGATCTAAAAGCGACACTCTAACATCACAATTAAAAGAACTAGAGAACCAAAAGCAAACAAATTCAAAAGCTAGCAGAAGACAAGAAATAACTAAGATCAGAGCAGAACTGATAAAGACAGACACAAAATCCCTTCAAAAAATCAATGAACCCAAGAGCTGCTTTTTTGAAAAGATTAACAAAATAGATAGACTGCTAGCTAGACTAATAAAGAAGAAAAGAGAGAAGAATCAAACAGACACAATAAAAATAATAAAGGGGATATTACCACAGATCCCAGATAAATATAAACTACCACCAAATAATACTATAAACACTTCTACCCAAATAAACTAGGAAATATAGAAGAAACGGATAAATTGCTGAACACATACATACCCCCAAGACTAAACCAGGAAGAAGTCGAATCTGAATAGACCAATAACAACTTCTGAAATTGAGGCAGTAATTAATAGCTTACCAACCAAAAAAAAAAAAAAAAAACCCAAGACCAGATGGATTCACAGCCAAATTCTACCACAGGTACAAAGAGGAGCTGGTACCATTACTTCTGAAACTATTCCAAACAATAGAAAATGAGGGGCTCCTCCCTAACTCATTTTATAAGACCAGCATCATCCTGATACCAAAACCTGCCAGAGACACAGTAAAAAAAAAATTTTCAGGGGAATATCCCTAAGAAACATCAATGTACAAATCCTGTATAAAATACTGGTAAATCGAATCCAGCAGCACAACAAAAAGCTTATCCACCATGATCAAGTCAGCTTCAACCCTTGGATGCTAGCCTGGTTCAACCTACACAAATCAGTAAACATAATCCATAACACAAACAAAACCATTCAACCTACACAAATCAATAAATGTAGTCCGTAACACAAACAGAACCAATGACAAAAAACACATGATAATCTCAATAGATGCAGAAAAGGCCTTCCATAAAATTCAACACCCCTTCATGCTAAAAACCCTTAATAAACTAGGTATTGATAGAATGTATCTCAAAATAATAAGAGCTATTTATGACAAAACCACAGCCAATATTATACTGAATGGGCAAAACCTGGAAGCATTCTCTTTGAAAACCAGCACAAGACAAGGATGCCCTCTCTCACCACTCTTATTCAACATAGTCTTGGAAGTTCTGGCCAGGGCAATCAGCCAAGAGAAGGAAATAAAGAGTATTCAAATAGGAAGAGAGGAAGTCAAATCATCTCTGTTTGCAGATGGCATGATTGTACATTTAGAAAACCCCATCGTCTCAGCCCCAAATCTCCTTAAGCTGATAAGCAACTTCAGCAAAGTATCAGGATACAAAATCAATGTGAAAAAATCACAGGCATTCTTATACACCAGTAATAGACAAACAGAGAGCCAAATCATGAGTGAACTCCCATTCATAACTGCTACAAAGAGAATAAAATACCTAGGAATACAACTTACAGGGGATGTGAGCGACCTCTTCAAGGAGAACTACAAACCACTGCTCAAGGAAATAAGAGAGGACAGAAACAAATAGAAAAATATTCCATTCCCATGGATAGTAAAAATTAATATCGTGAAAATGGCCTTCCTGCCCAAAGTAATTTACAGATTCATTGCTATTCCCATCAATCTACCATTGACTTTCTTAAAAGAATTAGATAAAACTACTTTAAATTTCATATGGAACCAAAAAAGAGCGTGTAGAGCCAAGAAAATCCTAAGCAAAAAGAACAAAGCTGGAGGCATCATGCTACCTGACTTCAAAGTATACTGCAAGGCTACAGTAACCAAAACAGTACGGTACTAGTACCAAAAGAGATATATAGACGAATGGAACAGAACAGAGGCCTCAGAAATAGTGCCACACATGTACAACCATCTGATCTTTGACAAACCTGACAAAAACAACCAATGGGGAAAGATTCCTTACTTAATAAATCGTGTTGTGAAAACTGGCTAGCCTTATGTGAAAAAATGAAACTGGGCGTATTCTTTACACTTTATACAAAAAGTAACTCAAGACAAATTAAAGACTTAAATGCAAGGCCTAAAACCATAAAAGTGCTAGAAGAAATCTTAGGCAATACCATTCAGGACATAGGAATGGGCAAAGACTTCATGACTAAAACACCAAAAGCAATGGCAACAAAAGCCAAAATTGACAAATGGGATCTAATAAAACTAAAGAGCTTCTGCACAGCAAGAGAAACTATCATCAGAATGAACAGGCAATCTACAGAATTGGAGAAAATTTTTGCAATTTATCCACCTGACAAAGGACAAAGATCCAGAATCTAAGACAAAATTAAACAAATTTACAAGAAAAAAACAACCTCATCAAAAAGTGAGAGAAGGATATGACCAGACATTTCTCAAAAGAAGACATTTATGTTGCCAACAAACATATGAAAAAAAAGCTCATCATCACTGGTCATTAGAGAAATGCAAATCAAAATCACAATGAGATACCATCTCATGCCAGTTAGAATGGCAATTATTAAAAAGTCAGGAAACAACAGATGCTGGAGAGGATGTGGAGAAATAGGAACAATTTTACACTGTTGGTGGGAGTGTAAATTAGTTCAACCATTGTGGAAGACAGTGTGGTGATTCCTCAAGGATCTGGAACTAGAAATACCATTTGACCCAGCAATCCCACCACTGGGTATATACCCAGGGAATTATAAATCATTTTACTATAAAGACACATGCACACGTATGATTATGGCTGCAATGTTCACAATAGGAAAGACATGTAACCAACCCAAATGCCCATCTATGATAGACTGGATAAGAAAAATGTGGCACATATACACCATAGAATACTATGCAGCCATAAAAATGTGTGAATTCATGTCCTTTGCAGGAACATGGATGAACCTGGAAACCATCATTCTCAGCAAACTAACACAGAATTAGAAAACTAAGCACCACATGTTCTCACTCATAAGTGGGAGTTGAACAATGAGAACACATGAATACAGGGAGGGGAACACAACACTCTGGGGCCTGTCAGGGGGTTGGGGGCTAGGGGAAGGATAGCATTAGGAGAAACACCTAATGTAGATGACGGGTTGATGGGTGCAACAAACCACCATAGCACGTGTATACCTATGTAACAAAACTGCACATTCTGCACATGCATCCCAGAACTTAAGTATAAAAAAAAAGCATTAGGGAGGAGCCAAGATGGTCGAATAGGAACAGCTCCAGTCTACAGCTCCCAGCATGAGCGACGCAGAAGACGGGTGATTTCTGCATTTCCATCTGAGGTACCGTGTTCATCTCACTAGGGAGAGCCAGACAGTGGGCGCAGGTCAGTGGGTGAGTGCACCGTGCACCAGCCGAAGCAGGGGCGAGGCATTGCCTCACTCGGGAAGTGCAAGGGGTCAGGGAGTTCCCTTTCCAGGGGTGACAGAGGGCACCTGGAAAATCGGGCCACTCCCACCCGAATACTGTGCTTTTCCGACGGGCTTAGGAAACGATGCACCAGGAGATTATAGCCTGCACCTGGCTCAGAGAGTCCTATGCACACGGAGTCTCGATGATTGCTAGCACAGCAGTCTCAGATCAAACAGCAAGTCGGCAGCGAGGCTGGGGGAGGGGCGCCCGCCATTGCCCAGGCTCCCTTAGGTAAACAAAGCAGCAAGGAAGCTTAAACTGGGTGGAGCCCACCACAGCTCAAGGAGGCCTGCCTGCCTCTGTAGGCTCCACCTCTGGGGGCAGGGCACAGACAAACAAAAAGACAGCAGTAACCTCTGCAGACTTAAATGTCCCTGTCTGACAGCTTTCAGGAAAGCAGTGTTTCTCCCAGCATGCAGCTGGAGATCTGAGAACGGGCAGACTGCCTCCTCAAGTGGGTCCCTGACCCCTGAACCCCGAGCAGCCTAACTGGGAGGCAACACCCAGCAGGGGCAGACTGACACCTTACAAAGCCGGCCGGGTACTCCAACAGACCTGCAGCTGAGGGTCCTGTCTGTTAGAAGGAAAACTAACAGAAAGGACATCCACACCAAAAACTCATTTGTACATCACCATTATCAAAGACCAAAAGAAGATAAAACCACAAAGATGGGGAAAAAACAGAGCAGAAAAACTGGAAACTCTAAAAACCAGAGTACCTCTCCTCCTCCAAAGGAACGCAGTTCCTCACCAGCAACGGAACAAAGCTGGACGGAGAATGACTTTGACGAGCTGAGAGAAGAAGGCTTCAGAAGATCAAATTACTCTGAGCTATCGGAGGATATTCAAACCAAAGGCAAAGAAGTTGAAAACTTTGAAAAAAATTTAGAAGAATGTACAACTAGAATAACCAATACAGAGAAGTGCTTAAAGGAGCTGATGGAGCTGAAAACCAAGGCTCGAGAACTACGTGAAGAATGCAGAAGCCTCAGGAGCTGATGCGATCAAATGGAAGAAAGGGTATCAGCCCTGGAAGATGAAATGAATGAAATGAAGCGAGAAGGGAAGTTTAGAGAAAAAAGAAAAAAAACAAACGAGCAAAGCCTCCAAGAAATGTGGGACTCTGTGAAAAGACCAAATCTACGTCTGACTGGTGTACCTGAAAGTGACGGGGAGAATGGAACCAAGTTGGAAAACACTCTGCAGGATATTATCCAGGAGAACTTCCTCAATCTAGCAAGGCAGGCCAACATTCAGATTCAGGAAATACAGAGAACGCCACAAAGATACTCCTCGAGAAGAGCAACTCCAAGACACATAATTGTCAGATTCACCAAAGTTGAAATGAAGGAAAAAATGTTAAGGGCAGCCAGAGAGAAAGGTCGGGTTACCCTCAAAGGGAAGCCTATCAGACTAACAGCGGATCTCTTGGCAGAAACCCTACAAGCCAGAAGAGAGTGGGGGCCAATATTCAACATTCTTAAAGAAAAGAATTTTCAACCCAGAATTTCATATCCAGCCAAACTAAGCTTCATAAGTGAAGGAGAAACAAAATCCTTTACAGACAAGCAAATGCTGAGAGATTTTGTCACTACCAGGCCTGCCCTAAAAGAGCTCCTGAAGGAAATACTAAACATGGAAAGGAACAACCGGTACCAGCCACTGCAAAATCATGCCAAAATGTAAAGACCATCGAGACTAGGAAGAAACTGCATCAACTAACGAGCAAAATAACCAGCTAACATCATAATGACAGGATCAAATTCACACATAACAATAGTAACTTTAAATGTAAATGGACTAAATGCTCCAATTAAAAGACACAGACTGGCAAATTGGATAAAGACTCAAGACCCATCAGTGTGCTGTATTCAGGAAACCCATCTCACGTGCAGAGACACAAATATATATGCACCCAATACAGGAGGACCCAGATTCATAAATCAAGTCCTGAGTGACCTACAAAGAGGCTTAGACTCCCACACATTAATAATGGGAGAATTTAACACCCCACTGTCAACATTAGACAGATCAATGAGACAGAAAGTCAACAAGGATACCCAGGAATTCAACTCAGCTCTGCACCAAGCGGACCTAATAGACATCTACAGAACTCTCCACCCCAAATCAACAGAATATACATTTTTTTCAGCACCACACCACACATATTCCAAAATTGACCACATACTTGGAAGTAAAACTCTCCTCAATAAATGTAAAAGAACAGAAATTATAACAAACTATCTCTCAGATCACAGTGCAATGAAGCTACAACTCAGGACTAAGAATCTCACTCAAAACCGCTCAACTACATAGAAACTGAACAACCTGCTCCTGAATGACTACTGGGTACATAACGAAATGAAGGCAGAAATAAAGATGTTCTTTGAAACCAACGAGACCCAACACACAACACACCAGAATCTCTGGGATGCATTCAAAGCAGTGTGTAGAGGGAAATTTATAGCACTAAATGCTCATAAGAGAAAGCAGGAAAGATCCAAAATTGACACCCTAACATCACAATTAAAAGAACTAGAAAAGCAAGAGCAAACACATTCAAAAGCTAGCAGAAGGCAAGAAATAACTAAAATCAGAGCAGAACTGAAGGAAATAGAGACACAAAAAACCCTTCAAAAAATTAATGAATCCAGGAGCTGGTTTCTCGAAAGGATCAACAAAACTGATAGACCGCTAGCAAGATTAATAAAGAAAAAAAGAGAGAAGAATCAAATAGATGCAATAAAAAAATGATAAAGGGGATATAACCACTGATCCCACAGAAATACAAACTACCATCAGAGAATACTGCAAACACCTCTACGCAAATAAACTAGAAAATCTAGAAGAAATGGATAAATTCCTCAACACATACCCCTCCCAAGACTAAACCAGGAAGAAGTTGAATCTCTGAATAGACCAATAACAGGAGCTGAAATTGTGGCAATAATCAATAGCTTACCAACCAAAAAAAGTCCAGGACCAGATGGGTTCACAGCCGAATTCTACCAGAGGTACAAGGAGGAACTGCTACCATTCCTTCTGAAACTATTCCAATCAATAGAAAAAGAGGGAATCCTCCCTAACTCATTTTATGAGGCCAGCATCATCCTGATAACAAAGCCGGGCAGAGACACAACCAAAAAAGAGAATTGTAGACCAATATCCTTGATGAACATTGATGCAAAAATCCTCAATAAAATACTGGCAAACAGAATCCAGCAGCACATCAAAAAGCTTATCCACCATGATCAAGTAGGCTTCATCCCTGGGATGCAAGGCTGGTTCAATATATGCAAATCAATAAATGTAATCCAGCATATCAACAGAACCAAAGACAAAAACCACATGATTATCTCAATAGATGCAGAAAAGGCCTTTGATAAAATTCAACAACGCTTCATGCTAAAAACTCTCAAGAAATTAGGTATTGATGGGACGTATCTCAAAATAATAAGAGCTATCTATGACAAACCCACAGCCAATATCATACTGAATGGGCAAAAACTGGAAGCATTCCCTTTGAAAACTGGCACAAGACAGGGATGCCCTCTCTCACCACTCCTATTCAACATAGTGTTGGATGTTCTGGCCAGCGCAATTAGGCAGGAGAAGGAAATCAAGGGTATTCAATTAGGAAAAGAGGAAGTCAAATTGTCCCTGTTTGCAGATGACATGATAGTATATCTAGAAAACCCCATTGTCTCAGCCCAAAATCTCCTTAAGCTGATAAGCAACTTCAGCAAAGTCTCAGGATACAAAATCAATGCACAAAAATCATAAGCATTCTTATACACCAATAACACACAAAAAGAGAGCCAAATCATGAGTGAAATCCCATTCACAATTGCTTCAAAGAGAATAAAATACCTAGGAATCCAACTTACAAGGGATGTGAAGGACCTCTTCAAGGAGAACTACAAACCACTGCTCAAGGAAATAAAAGAGGATACAAAGAAATGGAAGAACATTCCATGTTCATGGGTAGGAAGAATCAATATCGTGAAAATGGCCATACTGCCCAACGTAATTTACAGATTCAATGCCATCCCCATCAAGCTACCAATGACTTTCTTCACAGAATTGGAAAAAAATACTTTAAAGTTCATATGGAACCAAAAAAGAGCCTGCATCGCCAAGTCAATCCTAAGCCAAAAGAACAAAGCTGGAGGCATCACGCTACCTGACTTCAAACTATACTACAAGGCTACAGTAACCAAAACAGCATGGTACTGGTACCAAAACAGAGATATAGATCAATGGAACAGAACAGAGCCCTCAGAAATAACGCCGCATATCTACAACTATCTGATCTTTGACAAACCCGAGAAAAACAAGCAATGGGGAAAGGATTCCCTATTTAATAAATGGTGCTGGGAAAACTGGCTAGCCATATGGAGAAAGGTGAAACTGGATCCCTTCCTTACACCTTATACAAAAATCAATTCAAGATGGATTAAAGACTTACATGTTAGACCTAAAACCAAAAAATCTAGAAGGAAACCTAGGCAATACCACTCAGGACATAGGCATGGGCAAGGACTTCATGTCTAAAACACCAAAAGCAATGACAACAAAAGCCAAAATTGACAAATGGGATCTCATTAAACTAAAGAGCTTCTGCACAGCAAAAGAAACTACCATCAGAGTGAACAGGCAACCTACAGAATGGGAGAAAATTTTTGCAACTTACTCATCTGACAAAGGGCTAATATCCAGAATCTACAATGAACTCAAACAAATTTACAAGAGAAAAACAAACAACCCCATCAAAAAGTGGGTGAAGGACATGAACAGTCACTTCTCAAAGGAAGACATTTATGCAGCCAAAAAACACATGAAAAAATGCTCACCATCACTGGCCATCAGAGAAATGCAAATCAAAACCACAATGAGATACCATCTCACACCAGTTAGAATGGCGATCATTAAAAAGTCAGGAAACAACAGGTGCTGGAGAGGATGTGGAGAAATAGGAACACTTTTACATTGTTGGTGGGACTGTAAACTAGTTCAACCCTTGTGGAAGTCAGTGTGGCGATTCCTCAGGGATCTAGAACTAGAAATTCCATTCGACCCAGCCATCCCATTACTGGGTATATACCCAAAGGACTATAAACCATGCTGCTATAAAGACACATGCACACGTATGTTTATTGCAGCATTATCCACAATATCAAAGACGTGGTACCAACCCAAATGTCCAACAATGATAGACTGGATTAAGAAAATGTGGCACATATACACCATGGAATACTATGCAGCCATAAATAATGATGAGTTCATGTCCTTTGTAGGGACATGGATGAAATTGGAAATCATCATTCTCAGTAAACTATCGCAAGGACAAAAAACCAAACACCACATATTCTCACTCATAGGTGGGAATTGAACAATGAGAACAGATGGACACAGGAAGGGGAACATCACACTTCGGGGACTGTTGCGGGGTGGGGGGAGAGGGGAGGGAGAGCCTTGGGAGATATACCTAATGCTAGATGACGAGTTAGTGGGTGCAGCGCACCAGCATGGCACATGTATACGTATGTAACTAACCTTCACATTGCGCACATGTACCATAAAACCTAAGGTATAATAAAAATAATTTAAAAAAGCATTAGATTTTCTACCTTTTTGACAAAATATTTTATTTAATCTCTTATTATTTATTAAACCAATTAATTTAAAACTATATAGCAGGGATAAACAGTGACTTTTACTTCATATTTAACCTGTTTGCACGCAAGAAATAGGTAAGAGACAGAATGGTAAGAAATTTTTATTCTTTTCCCTGCATGCTGAGTTTCAGGGTTCTTTCTTTCTGAGTATCCCTAGCAATCCTTCATGACTGTATAGAAACAAACACATTGCATAAATTAAGAATTTAATTAGAATGAATTAAATTATTAATGAATTCAAAATTTTTACAAATAGTTTAAGCATTTTGGAGTAATTTTGCAGAGAGAGAAATATGACTCAAGTTTTAAGTATGCTTAGCACACTTAAAGTATCAGGAAGCCTAAAATTCAAGAAGTTAGTTTAAGAATAGAAAGTCTGTATGCTCCACTATTTCCTGTGGGCCCAACAAAGATAACTTAAGAATTCCAGATAAATGGAATGAATGATGACTTGGTAGAAATGCAAAGGAAACAAAATAAGTTTTCAAGGAATCAAATAAAAGCCTTTCACTGGAGACTAAAAAGCATCATGGTTTTATATATATGGATACCCAAGCAAAGCCAGAAGAGAATAAACAGAAAACAAGTGAAAACTAGAAGCAAAAAGAAATAAAGAGAAACCAACCCCAAATTTTCATACTCAATTTACCCTGGAGGCTACAGAGTTACATAGGGCACCCCCAAAACACACACAATGTATATTGTATTTCTGTTACACAATTTCATACCCTTAAGTTTACCAATATTATTATACATCCTGCAGAATTAATAAATTCACTTTAGGCACATAACCAACAAGTACTCTACACCATCCATGCAAAACAGTAAATACATTGTGAAGTAACGCAAGTAGGTATGTGAAATTTGGCTTTACTCTAAATCCAGCTTCATACTTAACTATATTAAAAAAATTGCCAAGCTGCTGATGCATCTGTACAATACTTTTTATTTTACTTTAATCAAGACTAAGAGCTTTAACTATGAAAATGTTAATTAGCCAAATGTCTCCAATTCTTTATTAGGTTTTAAATAATATTATATTTTTAAACTTTTACACATCTTTCTCCCCTACTTAACGGTTTCTTACCACATTGTATCATAAATAACCTTTTAAAATCTGTAATTTGAACTAACCTTTAGATAACTTCTGATTTAGACAAAATTATCCCTTTTTCCACTAGTAAAGTAATTCTTTCTAACACATTCTTAAATACAGAATTACTTGTTAACTAGAATTTTATCCTCAGTACTCTAAAATTTTAGTGAAACCCTAACTTTGGGATTTCCTCTTCCTCCTGGCTGGCTCGCCAAAATATTTTATGGTGGAGGGTGTCCAGGTTCTTGGCATCTTGAACAAAGAATTGGACAAAACACACAAAGCAAGGAAGGGATGTAGCGATTTATTGAAAAATTGAAGTACACTCCACAATGTGGGAGCAAGCCCAAGCATAAGGACTCAAGGGCACCATTACAGAATTTTTGGGAGTTTAAATACCACTTAGATGATTGCATTGGTTACTTTGTGTATGCCCTATGTAAATGGAGAGGATGAAGTAAAGTTAGAAAATCATTTACGGCATACGGCCTATGGAAAGTATATTTACTGTATAGCTGAAGTGTGAATCGGCCTTATGTTCCCTGCCTCCACACCCTATTTTCTTGCCTCATTTCTATCCCAAAGAATGCTCTGTGTGCACCTGAGAAGAATGTTTGTTTTTTAATGAGTGTTTTACATATGTGTAGTTTAATCATAGTGTTATTTAATTATTCTATTTCTTTGTTGATCTGTCTGCTGTTCTTGTCCTTGCGGGAAAGTGGTGTATTAAAGTCTTCAATTAGTGTTACATTGTCTATTACTTCTTTCAATTTACCATATTTTACTTTATATATTTTTTGAACTCTGTTGTTAGGTCCAGGTAAGTTTTTATGCCTTCTTCAGTAATTAACTTTTGTCATTATAAAATGCCTTCCTTTGGCTCTATGTTATTTTTGTTTACTAAAGTGTATCTTGTCTGTAATAGTATAGTCACTTCAGCTGTTTTTTAGTTTATGTTTGCTTGGTAAGTTTCCCCCTCCTTTTACTTGCAACCTATTTTTACTTTTTTTTTTTTGGCCAAATCTGTCTCTTTTTGACAGCATACAATTGAATCACATTTTTAAAGTTCATTCTACTCAACTTTACCTTTTGATTGAAGCCTTTATTTCACTCACATCTAACATGATTACTGAGAAGGTACTATTTACATATACCAATTTTTAGTTATTTAATAGATGAACTTTATTTTTTAATAATTTTAGATTTTCAGAGATTTGTCAAGATAGTACAGAGTACCTACATATGCTACACTCAGCTTCCCCTTACATATTAGTATGGTACACTTGTGTACAGTTGATAAATCAAAGTTTTATTTTAAAAGTTCTGAGGAATATGTGTTTTTTGGCTCCATGGATAAGTTCTTTGTGTTGATTTCTGAGATTTTGGTGCACCAAAATCTCAGTGTCACCTGAGCTGTGTACACTGTACCCAATGTGTAGTCTTTTATTCCTTACCTCCATCCCATTCTTACCCCTGAGTCCCCAAAGTCCACATCATATCAGTCTTATGCATTTGCATCCTCATAGCTTAGCTCCTACTCATAAGTGAGAACATACAATATTTGGTTTTCCATTCCTGAGTTACTTCACTTAGAATAAGGGTCTCCAGTTCCATCCAGGTTGCTGTGAATGTCTATGTATATCACATTTTCTTTATTCACTCATTAGTTGGTGGGCAGTTAGGCTGGTTTCATATTTTTGAAGTTGCAAATTGTAGTGCTATAAACATGTATGTGTAAGTGTCTTTTTTATATAATGACTTATTTTCCTTTAGGTAGATACCCAGTAGTAGAATTGCTGGATCAAATAATAGTTCTACTTTTAGTTCTTTAAGAAATCTTCTTACTGTTTTTTATAGTTGTTGTACTAGTTTACATTCCCACCAGCAATATAAAAGTGTTCCCTTTTAACCACATCCATACCAACATCCATTTTTTTTAATGGCCATTCTTGCAGGAGTGAGGTGGTATCACATTGTGGTTTTAATTTGCAGTTCCCTGATCATTGGTGGTGTAGAGCATTTTTTCATATGTTTGCTGACCATTTCTATATCTTTTATTGAGAATTGTCTATTCATGTCCTTTGCTCACTTTTTGATGAAACTTTTTTTCTTGCTGATTTGTTTGAGTTCCTTGTAGATTTTGGATATTAGTTTTTTTGTTGGATGCAGAGTTTGCAAAGATTTCCTCCCACTCTGTGGATTGTCTGCTTACTGATTATTTTCTGTACAGAAAATTTTAGTTTTATTATGTCTCATCTATTTAATTTTATTTTTGTTGCATTTACCTTTGGATTCTTGGTCATAAAGTTTTTGCCTAAGCCAATGTCTAGAAAGATATTTCCTATCTTATCTTCTAGAATTCTTATGGTTTCAGGTGTTAGATTTAAGTATTTGATCCATCTTGCATTGACCGTTGTATAAGGTGATAGATGAGGATCCAGTTTCATTCTTCCACATATGGCTTGCCTATTATCCTAGCATCATTTGTTGAAAGGGTGTCCTTTTCCCAATTTATGATTTTTGCTTGCTTTGTCAGAGATCAGTTGGCTGTATTTGCCTTCATTTTTGAGTTCCCTATTTAGTTCCATTGGTCTACATGCCTATTTTTATACCAGTACTGTGCTGTTTTGGTGACTATAGCCTTATAGTATTGCCTGAAGTCAGGTAATGTGATGCCTCCAAATTTGTTTCTTTGGCTTCGTCTTACTTTGGCTTTTCAGGCTTTTTTATGGTTCCATATGAATTTTAGGATTGTTTCCTCTACTTCTGTGAAGAACGATGTTGGTAATTAGGTGAGAGTTGCATTGAATTTGTAGATTGCTTTTGGCAGTATGGTCATTTTCACAATATTGACTCTACTCATCCATGAGCACGGAATGTGTTTTCATTAGTTTGTGTCATTTATAATTTCTTTCAACCATGTTTTGCAGTTTTCTTTGTAGAGGTCTTTCACCTCCTTGATTAGGTATATTTCTAAGTACTTTTTTTTTTTTGCGACTGTTGTAAAGCGGTTGAGTTCTTGTTTTGATTCACAGCTTGGTCGTTGGTGGTGTATAGCAGACTTGTGTACATTGATTTTTTATCCTGAAATTTTGCTGAATTTATTTATCAGTTCTAGGAACTTTTTAAATGTCTCTTTAGGGTTTTTTAGTTATATGATCATATCATCAGTGAACAGCAATATTTTGACTTCTTCTGTATTTATTTGGATGTCCTTTATTTCTTTCTCTTGTTTGATTATTCTGGCTAGGACTTCCAGTACTACGTTGAATAGAAGTGGTGAGTGTGGGCATACTTGCATTGTTCCAGTTCTCAGGGGGAATGCTTGCAACATTTCTCTGTTTGATATAATATTGGCTATGCGTTTGTCATAGATGGCTTTTATTACATTGAGATATGTCCCTTTTATGCCGATTTTTCTGAGAGTTTTAATGATAAATGGATGCTGGATTTTGTCAAATGCTTTTTCAATATCTATAGACATAATAATGTTATTTTTGTTTTTAATTTTGTTTATGTGGTGTATCACATTTATTGACATGCATATGCGAAACCATCCCTACATCCCTGGTATTAAACCCACTTGATCATGATGTATTACATTTTTGATATGCTGTTGGATTTGGTGAGCTGGTATTTTGTTGAGGACTTTTGCATTGATGTTTATCATGGATAGTGATCTGTCATTTTATTTTGTATGTACTTTCCTGGTTTTGACATCAGGGTGACACTGGCTTCATAGAATAATATAGGTAGGATTCCTTCTTTCTCTATCTTTTGGAATAGTTTCTATAAGATTGATACCAATTCTTCTTTGAATGTCTGATACAACTCAGCTGTAAATCCATCTGGTCCTGAATTTTGTTGTTTACAATTTTTTATTACTGTTTTAGTCCTGCTACTTGTTATTGGTCTGTTCAGAGATTTTATTTCTGCCTGACTTAATCAAGGAGGGTTGCATATTTCCAGGAATTTATTCATCTTTTTTAGGTTTTCTAGTTTGTGTGCATAAATGTGTTCCTAGTAGCTTTGGGTGATTTTTTCTATTTCTGTGGTATCATTTGTAATATCTTCCATTTTATTTCTAATGGAGCTTATTTGGATCTCCTCTCTTCTTTTCTTGGTTAATCTCACTAATGGCCTATAAATTTTGTTTGTCTTTTGAAGGAATCCCATCTTTCTTTCGTTTATCTATGGTGACGTCTTTTTTGTTTCAATTTCATGTAGTTCTGCTCTGATCTTTGTTATTTATTTTCTTCTGCTGGGTTTCAGTTTGGTTTTTCTTGTTTCTCTACTTCCTTGAGGTGTGAGCTTAGATTGTCTATTTGTGGTCTTTGAGACTACTTGATATAGGCATTTAATCCAATGAACATTTCTCTTAACATTGCCTTTGCTGTATTCCGGAGATTTTGATAAGTTGTGTAACTATTCTTGTGCATTTCAGAGAATTTTAAAATTTCCATCTTGATTTTATTGTTGATCCAAATATCATTAAAAGGCATATTGTTTGATTTCTGTATATTTGTACAGTTTTGAGAGTTCCTTTTGAAGTTAATTTCCAGTTTTATTCTACTGTGGTCTGAGGATACTTGATATAGTTTTGATTTTCTTTTTTTTCCTTTTTTATTATACTTTAAGTTCTAGGGTACACGTGCACAATGTGCAGGTTAGTTACATATGTGTTCATGTGCAATGTTGGTGTGCTGCACCCATTAACTCGTCATTTAACATTAGGTATGTCTCCTAATGCTATTCCTCCCCCTCCCACTACCTAACAACAGGCCCAGGTGTGTGATGTTCCCCTTCCTGTGTCCATGTGTTCTCATTGTTCAATTCCCACATAGAGTGAGAACATGTGGTGTTTGATTTTTTGTCCTTGCGATTGTTTGCTGAGAATGATGGTTTCCAGCTTCATCCATGTCCCTGCAAAGGACATGAACTCACCCTTTTTTATGGCTGCATGGTATTCCATGGTGTATATGTGCCACATTTTCTTAATCCAGTCTATCATTGTTGGACATTTGGGTTGGTTCCAAGTCTTTGCTATTGTGAATAGTGCCGCAATAAACATACGTGTGCATGTGTCTTTATAGCAGCATGTTTTATAATTCTTTGGGCATATACCCAGTAAAGGGATGGCTGGGTCAAATGGTATTTCTAGTTCTAGATCCCTGAGGAATCGCCACACTGACTTCCACAATGGTTGAACTAGTTTACAGTCCCACCAACAGTGTAAAAGTGTTCCTATTTCTCCACATCCTCTCCAGCACCTGTTGTTTCCTGACTTTTTAATGATCGCCATTCTAACTGGTGTGAGATGGTATCTCATTGTGGTTTTGATTTGCCTTTCTCTGATGGCCAGTGATGATGAGCATTTTTTCATGTGTCTTTTGGCTGCATAAATGTCTTCTTTTGAGAAGTATCTGTTCATATCCTTCTCTCACTTTTTGATGGGGTTGTTTTTTTCTTGTAAATTTGTTGGAGTTCATTGTAGATTCTGGATATTAGCCCTTTGTCAGATGAGTAGATTACAAAAATTTTCTCCCATTCTGTAGGTTGTCTGTTCACTCTGATGGTAGCTTCTTTTGCTGTGCAGAATCTCTTTAGTTTAATTAGATCTCATTTATCAATTTTGGCTTCTGTTGCCATTGCTTCTGGTGTTTTAGACATGAAGTCCCTGCCCATGCCTATGTCCTGAATGGTATTGCCTAGGTTTTCTTCTAGGGTTTTTATGTCTTTAGGTCTGACATTTAAGTCTTCAATCCATCTTGAATTAATTTTTGTATAATGTGTAAGGAAGGGATCCAGTTTCACCTTTCTACATCTGGCTAGCCCATTTTCCCAGCACCATTTATTAAATAGGGAATCCTTTCCCCATTTCTTGTTTTTTTCAGGTTTGTCAAAGTCAGATGGTTGTAGATATGTGGCATTATTTCTGAGGGCTCTGTTCTGTTCCATTGATCTATATCTCTGTTTTGGTACCAGTACCATGCTGTTTTGGTTACTGTAGCCTTGTAGTATAGTTTGAAGTCAGATAGCGTGATGCCTCCAGCTTTGTTCTTTTGGCTTAGGATTGACTTGGCAATGTGGGCTCTTTTTTCCTTCCATATGAACTTTAAAGTAGATTTTTCCAATTCTGTAGAGAAAGTCTTTGGTAGCTTGATGGGGCTGGCATTGAATCTATAAATTACCTTGAGCAGTATGGCCATTTTCATGATATTGATTCTTCTTACCCATGAGCATGGAATGTTCTTCCATTTGTTTGTATCCTCTTTTATTTCATTGAGCAGTGGTTTGTAGTTCTCCTTGAAGAGGTCCTTCACATCCCTTGTAAGTTGGATTCCTAGGTATTTTATTCTCTTTGAAGCAATTGTGAATGGGAGTTCACTCATGATTTGGCTCTCTGTTTGTCTGTTATTGGTGTATAAGAATGCTTGTGATTTTTGTACATTGATTTTGTATCCTGAGACTTTGCTGAAATTGCCTATCAGCTTAAGGAGATTTTGGATCGAGTCAATGGTGTTTCTAGATATACAATCCTGTCATCTGCAAACAGGGACAATTTGACTTCCTTTTTTCCTAAAGAAATACCCAGAATCTCTGGGATGCATTAAAAGCAGTGTGTAGAGGGAAACTTATAGCACTAAATGCCCACAAGAGAAAGCAGGAAAGATCCAAAATTGACACCCTAACATCACAATTAAAAGAACTAGAAAAGCAAGAGCAAACACATTCAAAAGCTAGCAGAAGGCAAGAAATAACTAAAATCAGATCAGAACTGAAGGAAATAGAGACACAAAAAACCCTTCAAAAAATAAATGAATCCAGGAGCTGGTTTTTTGAAAGGATCAACAAAATTGATAGACTGCTAGCAAGATTAATAAAGAAGAAAAGAGAGAAGAATCAAATAGATGCAATAAAAAATGATAAAGGGGATATCACCACCGATCCCACAGAAATACAAACTACCATCAGAGAATATTACAAACACCTCTATGCAAATAAATTAGAAAATCTAGAAGAAATGGATAAATTCCTCAACACATACACCCTCCCAAGACTAAACCAGGAAGAAGTTGAATCTCTGAATAGACCAATAACAGGAGCTGAAATTGTGGCAATAATCAATAGCTTACCAACCAAAAAAAGTCCAGGACCAGATGGGTTCACAGCCGAATTCTACCAGAGGTACAAGGAGGAGCTGGCACCATTCCTTCTGAAACTATTCCAATCAATAGAAAAAGAGGGGATCCTCCCTAACTCATTTTATGAGGCCAGCATCATCCTGATACCAAAGCCTGGCAGAGACACAACAAAAAAAGAGCATTTTAGACCAATATCCTTGATGAACATTGATGCAAAAATCCTCAATAAAATACTGGCAAACAGAATCCAGCAGCACATCAAAAAGCTTATCCACCATGATCAAGTGGGCTTCATCCCTGGGATGCAAGGCTGGTTCAATATACGCAAATCAATAAATGTAATCCAGCATATCAACAGAACCAAAGACAAAAACCACATGATTATCTCAATAGATGCAGAAAAGGCCTTTGACAAAATTCAACAACCCTTCATGCTAAAAACTCTCAATAAATTAGGTATTGATGGGACGTATCTCAAAATAATAAGAGCTATTTATGACAAACCCACAGCCAATATCATACTGAATGGGCAAAAACTGGAAGCATTCCCTTTGAAAACTGGCACAAGACAGGGATGCCCTCTCTCACCACTTCTATTCAACATAGTGTTGGAAGTTCTGGCCAGGGCAATTAGGCAGGAGAAGGAAATAAACGGTATTCAATTAGGAAAAGAGGAAGTCAAATTGTCCCTGTTTGCAGATGACATGATAGTATATCTAGAAAACCCCATTGTCTCAGCCCAAAATCTCCTTAAGCTGATAAGCAACTTCAGCAAAGTCTCAGGATACAAAATCAATGTGCAAAAATCACAAGCATTCTTATACATCAATAACAGACAAACAGAGAGCCAAATCATGAGTGAACTCCCATTCACAATTGCTTCAAAGAGAATAAAATACCTAGGAATCCACCTTACAAGGGATGTGAAAGACCTCTTCAAGGAGAACTACAAACCGCTGCTCAAGGAAATAAAAGAGGATACAAACAAATGGAAGAACATTCCATGCTCATGGGTAGGAAGAATCAATATCATGAAAATGGCCATCCTTCCCAAGGTAATTTACAGATTCAATGCCATCCCCATCAAGCTACCAATGACTTTCTTCACAGAATTGGAAAAAACTACTTTAAAGTTCATATGGAACCAAAAAAGAGCCCGCATCGCCAAGTCAATCCTAAGCCAAAAGAACAAAGCTGGAGGCATCACACTACCTGACTTCAAACTATACTACAAGGCTACAGTAACCAAAACAGCATGGTACTGGTAACAAAACAGAGATATAGATCAATGGAACAGAACAGAGCCCTCAGAAATAATGCCACATATCTACAAGTATCTGATCTTTGACAAACCTGACAAAAACAAGCAATGGGGAAAGGATTCCCTATTTAATAAATGGTGCTGGGAAAACTGGCTAGCCATATGTAGAAAGCTGAAACTGGATCCCTTCCTTACACCTTATACAAAAATCAATTCAAGATGGATTAAAGACTGACATGTTAGACCTAAAACCATAAAAACCCTAGAAGAAAACCTAGGCATTACCATTCAGGACATAGGCATGGGCAAGGACTTCATGTCTAAAACACCAAAAGCAATGGCAACAAAAGCCAAAATTGACAAATGGGATCTAATTAAACTAAAGAGCTTCTGCACAGCAAAGGAAACTACCATCAGAGTGAACAGGCAACCTACAAAATGGGAGAAAATTTTTGCAACCTACTCATCTGACAAAGGGCTAATATCCAGAATCTACAATGAACTCCAACAAATTTACAAGAAAAAAACAAACAACCCCATCAAAAAGTGGGCGAAGGACATGAACAGACACTTCTCAAAAGAAGACATTTATGCAGCCAAAAAACACATGGAAAAATGCTCACCATCACTGGCCATCAGAGAAATGCAAATCAAAACCACAATGAGATACCATCTCACACCAGTTAGAATGGCAATCATTAAAAAGTCAGGAAACAACAGGTGCTGGAGAGGATGTGGAGAAATAGGAACACTTTTACATTGTTGGTGGGACTGTAAACTAGTTCAACCCTTGTGGAAGTCAGTGTGGCGATTCCTCAGGGATCTAGAACTAGAAATTCCATTCGACCCAGCCATCCCATTACTGGGTATATACCCAAAGGACTATAAATCATGCTGCTATAAAGACACATGCACACGTATGTTTATTGCCGCATTATTCACAATAGCAAAGACTTGGAACCAACCCAAATGTCCAACAATGATAGACTGGATTAAGAAAATGTGGCACATATACACCATGGAATACTATGCAGCCATACAAAATGATGAGTTTATGTCCTTTGTAGGGACATGGATGAAATTGGAAATCATCATTCTCAGTAAACTATCGCAAGAACAAAAAACCAAACACCGCATATTCTCACTCATAGGTGGGAATTGAACAATGAGAACACATGGACACAGGAAGGGGAACATCACACTTCGGGGACTGTTGTGGGGTGGGGGGAGGGGGGAGGGATAGCACTGGGAGATATACCTAATGCTAGATGACGAGTTGGTGGGTGCAGCGCACCAGCATGGCACATGTATACATATGTAACTTACCTGCACATTGCGCACATGTACCATAAAACCTAAAGTATAATAATAATAATAATAATAATAATAATAAAAAAGCCCATGTCTTTCTGTGTAACCCATTTAAATAAATAAAAGCCTATTGTCTTTCTGTGTGAACTGTTTCCAGGAAGATAGGGTAGGCCAAAAACCTAAGCACTGTTTTCTTTGAGATACTGTCTTACTCTGTCACACAGACTAGTGTACAGTTGTAGGATCATGGCCCACGGCAATCTCTGCCTCCCATACTCAAGCAATCCTACAACCTCAACCTCTGGAATAGCTTGCACTACAGGTACACACTACCATGCCTGGCTGGTTTATTTTCGTAGTGGCAAGGTTTTGCCCTGCTGCCCAGGATGGTCTTGAACTCCTTAGTTCAAGAGATCCTCTGTTCTCAGCCTCCTAAAGTGCTAGGATTACAGGCATGAGCCACCATGCCTGGCCAGCAATGTTATTTTGTAATGCCTACATTTTCACTTGCTTTACAGTGAAGTGGAAGCCCTGTTCTTACTGTGTAACTTGTGGTATTCCCAAAGAATATAAAAGCTGTTTTGTTAACCACCCAATAACATCAGCAGAGGTTGGTGTTTTGTATTGGTAATCCAATAAAAAGCCTGTAGAAGTATACATAATTGCTAAGGCATATTTAATGGTTCCTGCCACTTGCAGAGAGAGAACCAATGAAATTGTTTTCCAAGTTTTGATTGACCCTTCTATGTAATTTTATCCTTCCATAATGTAGGCCCAGTGTCCAGATTATTCAAGTGTGGTATAGTTCTTAGTAGCTTTATGTGAATGTCTCTTTGCTGTAGCCACTCCTCTTAATCCATTTTTAAACCCCATGATATTCAAATGCCCTGATGTCTCTTGTGCCCACTGGTAGAAGCATTGAAGAGTTCATATAAAAGTTCTAGAAACTCCCTATCCTTCAAGATATCTACCTGCTTTGGTGGTTTTGTTAGTTTGTTGGCTTTTTGCACTTTATGCCACCTCCTCTGTGTCTTGTCTGTTATGAATCAAGGTATGGTACACCAATATGGGAACAGTGGGAGCCAATGGGAAAATTTATTCCCATCTCTCTACCCCCAGTGTCTTGGCCTTGTATTTTAAAGCCCTGATTTTGCCAAAGTCCTGACCAAATAATTAGCCCATTAGCTACAAAGCGGGAGTTGATCAAAACATAAACCTTAGAAGAATGTTTCTCAAGGGCATACTCTGTGTCTAGTAGCATTGTGAACAGCTTAGCCTATTAAGCACTTTATTCTATCCCCTGCATTGAAATTGGAATGTTTGAATAAGGGTCACAGGTTGAATCTGTTCATTTTCTGGCTCCTTTATATCCTGTGCTTCCTCCATTGCTTTTCTTTTTTGTCAGTGCTGACCATCCTATCTCCAGTACCCATTGAACAAGAGGTAGAGACATTTCTGGGATTTTTGACAACATAACATCAGTGACAATGCACGTGGCTATTTCCTTATGAAATTGTGACATTCCAGTAAGGCCAAGTTTAACTTGATCACATAGATGTCATATCCATCTTAATAAGGAGTATGACATCAACAAGAAGGTGGAATAGGAGTTCTCTAGCTCTATTACCCCTCATGGAAATCCAAGTAGCAACTATCTGCAAACAAGAATACCTTTGTCAGTATCTCAGAACTTGGGAATGAAGCTGAAACACCCCCTTGGACTGCAGAACTCCACATTTTATGTGTAAGAGAAACAGTTTCTCTTACTGCGTTGGCTCTCCTCCAAGTTTGGATGGTGCCACACACAGAAAATTCCCTTTGCCCATGGTTTTTACAGTGGGAAAAGAATGTTGGAATCAGACATTCAGCTACTCCACCATTCTGGGAATCTTTTCAGGAGGCCCACTCCTATCTCACATGACAGAAAACATTGCAGGTATCAGCAGAACAAGGCCATCTTGGGTTGGTTAGAAAGAAAGAATGGGGTGGGGCTTGCAGCAATCAGCACACAGTTCTTGGTGGTGATGCTGCCTTCCAGCCAGGAGGGGTACCACACCAGAGAGATTAGCCAATAGCATTACTCTGCTGGAAGCATGATCTGCATGTTTGCCAGGCACAAGTCCCTAGCCAGCTTCTCCACATAGTCCTGGTCCTCTCCTTTAGCTTGCATCAGTCTGGGAAGCAAGGGAAAGTCAGCAGCTATCCACAGAGGGAGCATCTGGCCCCAGTAAAACCCAGAAGTTGAGTGCTGGCCCAACCAAGCCCCAGTGCTCTCCTCAAGCCTTTCCTAAGACAGGAGAAAAGTGCAAGTCATCAATTATCTGTGGAGAAAGAACTAAAACTCAGCAAATGAGTGGTGACCTTACTAAGCCTCAGTTCTCTGCTTGGGGCTATCCTAGACCAAGAGGCAAGCTGAAGTCTACACACATCTGTGAAGCATAGATTCTGACTCTGTCCAACCCAAGTTGCCCAGTGGTGACCCCAGAGCCATTACCCAACCTTGGAGCCCAACACACAGCACTGCTCAACTACTGATTCCAAACACAATGCCTTCCCAGCCATGGAAGACAACCTGCAAACCTGCCTGATCAGAGGCAATAACAGAGCCTAGTCATCAGGCCCACTTGACTACAGAGTTTAGCTAGTAGTCTCACCAGATTGCAGAGGACAGCCAGCAGTTCCATTTTACCTCAGAGTGCAATTACTGTCCCAGCCCAGGTAGGGAACCAAACACTAAACTCTGCCTGTCCAGAGTTGCTACCAGCTGGCTCATCCAGAATCCTAAGCTAGGCTAAATAGTGAAGGTTTATCACCACCGAAGAACACTTGCAAAAGTCAGAAGAGATGGCCATTTCCTCAAAAGTGCAGGCATCAATGCAGAGACATAAAGACTACTTAAAAATCAGAAAAAAATATAACACCACCAAAAGAAATTAATACAGCTATAATAGTGAATCCTGAAGAAATTAAGATCTATGAATGACTGACAAAGAGTTCAAGATAATCTCTTAAAGAAGTTCAGAGAACTTCAAGAAAATACAGATTAAAACATTAAATAAATTTGGAAAACAATTTATGAACAAAATGAGAATTTTGACAAGTAAATAGAAAATATAAAAAGAGATACTAGAGATAATATAATAATCAAACTAAATTTAATAGAAAGCTTCAACAGCAGACTTGATTAAATGAAGACTCAGTGAGCTTGAAGATAGGATGTCTGAAATTATCCACTCAGAAAAGCAAAAAGAAAAAAGAATAAAAAAGAAATAAGAGGTCTATGAGAATTATGGAACACCATCAAGAGAACTAACTTTCATATAATACAAGTTTCCGAAAGAGAAGAGAAAGTGAAGGAAAGACTGTTTAAGGAATAAATGGCTGAAATTTCCCTAAATCTGGAGAAATACAAAAACACCCAGGTTCAGGAAACTCAGAGTTTTCCAACCAAACTCATGCCAAAGAAAAGTTCACTAAGACACATCATAATCAAATTATCAAAAATCAAAGACAAATAAAGGATGCTGAAATCATAAGAGATAAGAAATATGTTACATTCAAAGGAATTCCAATACAACTATCAGCAAGGTTTTCAGCAGAAAACCTGCAGGCCAGGAGAGATTGAGATAATATATTCAATGTGCTGAAAGAACAAAACCCTGTGAAATAATAATGCTTTAACCAGCAAAGCTGTCATTCAAAAATGAAAGAGAAATAAAAATTTGTCATGACAAACAAAAGCTAAGGGAGTTTATTACCATTAGGCCTGCTTTACAGAAATTGCTAAGGGAGTTTTTAAAGCAAAATGAAAAACTGTTAATTAATTACAAAAAATAAATAAAAGTTAAAAACTCAATTGTATAAGTAATACATAGTTATATTCAGAATTCTCTAATACCATAAGAATGGTAGGTAAAGCAATTTTATTCCCACTATGAGAATTTAAAAAATCTATTAAAAATATAACTATAATAAATAGATAAGAATACAAATTACTATAAATAAATACATTTTGAAATCAAAGTCATAAAAAGTGGGGAGGAGGAAGAAAAAGTATAAAGTTTCTTATGAGGTTAAATCTCAGTTATTATCAACTTAAAATAGCCTGTTATGAAGAGAAGATATTTTGTGTAAGCTCTCCTGGTAACCACAAAATCAAAACCTATAGAATCTACACAAAATATAAAAATAAAGGATTAAAAGCATGCCACCACAGAAAACCATCAAATCACAAAAAGATATGAAGAGAGGAAGAAAGAGTTCAGTTGTCATCAGTTTAAAATAATTGGCCATAAGATTTTGCTTGTGGCCAGGCACGGTGGCTCATGCCTGTAATCCCAGCACTTTGGGAGGCTGAGGCGGGCAGATCACCTGAGGCCTGGAGTTCAAGACCAGCCTGCCCAACATGGAGAAACCCTATCTCTACTAAAAATACAAAATTAGCCAGACGTGGTGGCACATGACTGTAACCCCAGCTACTCGGGAGGCTGAGGCAGGAGAATTGCTTTAACCCAGGAGGCAGAGGTTGTGGTGAGCTGAGACTGCACCATTGCACTCCAGCCTGGGCAACAAGAGCAAAATTCTGTCTCAAAAAAATAATAATAATTTGCTTGCAAGCCTGATGGTAACGTCAAATGACAAAACCCATAACAGGTACACAAAAAATAAAAAGCAAAAATTTAAAACATATTACCAGAGAAAATTCCTTTTTCACAATAGAAGGCTGGAAAGAAGGAAGGGAGAACCAGAAAACAACCAGAAAAAAATTACAAAATGGTAGTAGTAAATTCTTACCTATTATTGATTACCTTGAATATAAATAAATTAAATTCTCTAATTAAAAGACACAGTGTGTCTGAATGGGTTTGTTTTTTTAAAAAATCTAACTATGTGCTGCCTATAAGAAACTCACTTTACTAGTAAGTATACACATAGACTAAAATTGAAGAGATGACACGTTATTTCACACAAATGAAAAACAAAAGAGAGCAGAGGTACTTATATTAGACAAGATAGACTTTAAGTCATAAACTATGAAAAGAAACAGAAAGTAATTATATTTTGATAAATGATCAATTTACCAAGAGGGCATAATAATTGTAAATGTACACGCACCTAACGTTGGAGCAACTAAGTACATAGAGTAAGTATCAAAAGATCTGAAGTGAGGTAGGGAGCAGTGGCTCATGCCTGTAATCCCAGGAATTTGGGAGGCCGAGGCGGGCAGATCACGAGATCACGAGTTCAGGAGATCGAGACCTTCCTGGCTAACACGGTGAAACCCCGTCTCTACTAAAAATACAAAAAATTAGCCGGGCGTGGTGGTGGGTGCCTGTAGTCCCAGCTACCCGGGAGGCTGAGGCAGGAGAATGGCGTGAACCCAGGAGGCGGAGCTTGCAGTGAGCGGAGATCGTGCCACTGCACTCCAGCCTGGGCGACAGTGCAAGACTCCTTCTCAAAAAAAAAAAATAAATAAGATCTGAAGTGAGAGACTGCAATACAATACAATGATAGTGGGAAACCTCAATACACTTTTGAAAGTGAACAGATGATCTAGACATAAAATGAGTAAGGAATCATTAGATATGAATTACACTTTAGACCAAGTGAACCTAACAGACATATGCAAAACATTCCATCCAACAGCAGCAGAATACACATTCTTCTCAAGTTCACATGGAATATTCTTCAGGGAAAAAACGATTAAAATCATATCAAGTATCTTCTTGGATTACAATAGCATGAAACTAGCAATCAATAACTGGAAAATATTAAAATATGTGGAAATTAAACAACATGCTCCTAAACAGCTAATGGGTCACAGAAGAAATAAAAAAGGAAATAAAAAATACTTTGAGACAAACAAAAATAGAGATAAATTTATAGAAATAATTGCCTATATCAAAAAGGAGAAAGATCTCAAATGAACAACACATTATACCTCAAGGAACTAGAGAATATAAGAGCAAGCTAAGCCCAAATTTAGCAGATGGAATAAAATAACTATCAGAGAAGAAATAAGTAGAATAGATACAGAAAAATATATGTGAAAAAAAGTGAATGTAAGAGTTGGGTTTTCTTTTTTGAAAACACAAACAAAATCAACAAACCCTAAGCTAGTCTAAATTTAAAAATGGAAAGATTGAAATAAATAAAATCAGAAATAAGAAAGTAGATATTACAACCAACCAAAGAAATACAAAAGATCCTAAGAATCTACTATGAAAAATCATATGCCAATAAATTGAATAATATAGAATAAATGGATGCATTTCTAGACACATACAACCTACCAAGACTGAATCTTGAAGAAATAGAAAACTTGAACAGAGCAATAATGAAAAAGAAGATTGAATCAGCAATAAAAATTCTCCCAACAATGAAAAGCCCAGGACCAAATATACTAGACAGAGATTGTAACAATAATAGCATGGTGCTAGCACAAAAACAGACACATCATACAATGCAAAAAGATACAAAGATATAAAGCCCAGAAATTCACCCATGCATTTATGCTTAATTAATGTTTGACAATGGTTCAAAGAACACAATATGGGAAAAGGACAGTATCTTCAATAAATGATGCTAGCAAATCTGGTTATCCAAATGCAGAAGAATGAAATTGGATCATTATCTCACACAATATAAAAATATCAAATCAAGATTGATTAAAGACTTAAATATAAGACTTAAAACAATAAAAGTACCAGAAGAAAAAAGAAAGCATAGGTGAAAAGCTACATGACATTGGCCTGTGCAGTAAATTCTTGGATATAATTGCAAAGGCACAAGAAACAAAAGCAAAAATAAACAAACAGGAATGCATCAAACTAAGTCTTCTGCATAGCAAAGGAGAAAACAGAGTGAATAGACAACCCACAGAATGAGAGAAGAAATATTTGCAAACCATACATCCAATAAGGGGTTAAAATCCAAAACATTTAAGAAATTCAAACAACTCAATAGTGAAAAAAAAATAAACCAATTAAAATGTGGGTAAAGAAACTGAATAGACATTTCTCAGAAGAAGACATACAAATTACCAACAGGTACATGAAGAAAAGCTCAACATAATTAAATATTAGAAAAATAAAAAGTAAAACCACAGTGAGGTATCACCTTCACACCTGTTAGAATGTCTTTTATAAAAAACATGAAAGAAAATAAGTGTTGGCAAGGGTTCAAAGCAAGGGTAATTCTTGTTCATTTTTGGTAGGAATGGAAATTAATACAGCCATTGCCAAAAATGGTATGGAGTTTCTTCAAAAAAAAAAAAAAAAACTAAAAATAAAACTACCATATATTCCAGCTGATCCACTTCTGGGTATATATCCAAAAGAATTGAAATCAGTGTGTCAGATATCTGCACTCCTATGTTAATTGTAGCATTATTTACTATAGTCAAGACAAGGAATCAATCTGTGTCTATTAGCAGATAAATTGATAAAGAAAATATGGTACACATACACAATGAAATACTATTCATCCATAAAAAATAATGAAATCTTAATCATTTGTGACAATATTGATGAACCTGGAGAACATTATGCTAAGGGAAATAAGTCAGACATAGAAAGACTTCATTATTTTACTTATATGTAAAATCTAAAAATATCTAAAAAAGTAGAAAGCAGAATGGTGGTTATTAGAGGCTGAGGATGGGGGAATGAATAAGGAAGTTGTTGGTCATAAGGTACAAAGTTTCAGATAGAAGGAATAAGTTCTGATATCTGTTGTACAGCTGAATGATTATTATAGTCAACAATAATGTACCATATATTTCAAAATAACTAAAAGAGTAAATTTTAAATGGCTCATCACAAAAAATAAGTGATGTAATGGGTATGTTAATTACTTTGATTTAATTATTCCACAATGTATGCAAGTATCAAAACATCACCTTGTACCCCAAAAATGTATACAATTATTATTTGTCAATTAAAATAATACAGATGCTTCTTCACTTATCATGGGGTTATGTCTTGATAAACCCATCATAAGCTGAAAACATCGAAGTCAAAAATGCATTTCAGCTATCGTACTGAACATCATAGCTTGTCTAGTGTAATTTAAACACTCTCAGAACACTTGCAGTAGCCTACTATTGAGCAAAAGCATCTACTCCAAAGCCTGTTTTGTCATAAAGTGTTGATTATCTCCTGTAATTTATTGAGTACAGTACTCTGTATAGTATTGGTTATTTAGCCTCATGATTACATGGCTGACTGGGAGGTGTGGCTCACTGCTGCTGCCTAGCATCATGAAAGAGTATTGTACTGCATATCAGTAACCCAGGAAAATGACAAACTTAAAAATTTTGTATGCTTTCTGCTGAATGCATATCAATTTTGCACCATCATAAAGGTGAAAAATCATAAGTCAAACCATCATAAGTTGGGGACCATCTATATTAATTTTTAAAAAATTTTGAAGCCCCACCCCATACCCTGCAAAATAAGGAGGCTTTTATTTATTATAAGAGACATTTTCCATTACCCAGGGTATAATAAAAATCTCAGTTACTAGGGTAATTGGCTCTGTCTTTAATTTTGATAAGTGCTCAGTGTGACACCAAGAGTCACTTCTTCAGTGGTGAATACTTTTGGGCTGAGTCTGGTAGCCACTTATACCAAAAATCCATTGGTGTACATTTACCAGTCCATTCGGTCCAAAGGCTCCAGAGAGCAAATGTTTGGGTGGTTGAAACTTCTAATTGTAAGTCTTGCCCTCAGGGAACTAGTGTGAAAACAAAAGCTATGGCCTCTTTTAGTTTATCTAATGCCTGTTGTTGTTCAAGAAACCACTAAAAAGTAGAAGACTTACAGATGACTCAATAGAATGGAACCAACAAATATCAGAGGTGAGGAACAGCTTGGTGCTTTAATCCAAACATTTCTACCAAATATTGGTGCTATTTTATCAATGTGGGAGGTAGAAATGCTGGGAGCTTGTGTTTTGCCAGATTGAGAAAATTCACATTTCCGAGTTTTAAGAGTAGCCCCAAAATTTATCTATTGCACAGCCTTAACTTTCAGGCCTGCCTCTAATTTCCACCTGTGACAGGGTTCTGCCCACATGAAAATACAGTGGTAGATGAAGTAGGACTTTTCCAACACAAAGTAGTTTGAGTGACAGAAAATGTAAAATATCAGAGGTGCTTTCTGGAGCCTTGGACCCAATGGACTGGTAAATGTACACCCGTGGGTTTTTGGTATAAGTGGCTAGATCTGTTGGACAGGGATACCCAAGGGAAGAGTCTTATACATCCTGCAGAACAATTGCCCATGTCTTCTCAGTATTTCTTCATGGTTGTGATGTCCTGTGAGACAGATTTTTGGCCAGGTTCAGTGACTTAGTTTCCATTAATATAATGGCAAAACTAAGCTTCTGATAGGGGTGTGGGGGAGGCATTTAGGCCCTGTTGCCAAAGATTACACGCAATTCCTAGGTTACTTGAGTTTCCCATAAGCAATTAGGAAAATGTGTACTGTTGACCTTTGAATTTGAAGAGAAGCTGTGGTTGACTCTTTGAAATGTTTACTAAATAGAACATGTAAGTCAAGTCTATAACTCCAAACTATTTACACATGTTCTTTTGAATGGCATTCATTAAGGTGACAATATCTGGTAGAAGTACTCTAATAAGGGAAACAGCCTTGTTAAATCTCTACAGTCTACAGTTACCCACCACCATGTAGTGACTTTAAGCACAGGCCGTCATGAAAACTTGACAAGTGAAGTAGTAGGAATTAATACTCCTTTTTTTAGTTAAGTTGTCTATGAGGGATTCTATCCTTCAGTGTCTTGCCTTCTCCAGTACTGTGGCATGTTTACCACCAATACCAATAGGGCAAGGTTAGCTGAATTCTATCAGTCAGTGTCCATCAATAGCAAAAATCATTTTTTCCATGAGGTTACCTGCTTCCTGAGGTTGTCCATTCCAATTTTAATAGTTAAGCAGGTAATTACCCAATTTATTATCCTCCTCCAAAGCCAGTCATCCCCTGAGGGCATTTCTTTAAAGCATGGATACTTTCTGGGATTAGGGAGATTTGCATACCCCTGTCCAACAGATCTAGACACTTATACCAAAAATCCATGGGTGTATATTTACCAGTCCATTGGGTCCAAGGCTCCAGGAAGCACCTCTGATATTTTGTATTTTCTGGCACTCAAACTACTTTGTGTTGGAAAAGTCCTACTTCATCTACCACTGTATTTTCATGTGGCCAGAACCCTGCCACAGGTGGAAATTAGAGGCAGGCCTGAAAGTTAAGGCTGCATCTGAAGGAGAAGCCTGCTGAAGATTGTCCACTAACCCTAACAGGTATCGTAATTGTTCCACTTATTTATCAGAGGTCTTCCAATTTGGGTCCCCCTTTGTTCCTTAAGGATCTCTATAACCTCTCTTATTCATCTTGAAGTTCATGCTTAAATGGGGGCCTGACTACAGTTGTTTTGTTTGACCTAAGAGTGAGATAACCACACTGTTTACAGAAATTTTGATTTAGGCCAATTGGGATACTGTTTGGAGAATTAACAGGCAACAGTTGACACTGAGTTTGTCTTTCATGAGTTTCTATTAAATTCAGGGCATCTATTGCCTGTTGAATTGTTTCAGTATTAGCCATGATTGCCAGTAAAGAGAGCTTATACTTATCAGAAGCATCCTCACCAAAAAACAAACAAACAAAAAAACAACTGAATGGACTCAGGACTCAATTCAGCCTCCTCCAGATTTGCCATGACCTCATGCTTCATGCCGTCTGTTGTCTGATAAGCCCATTTAATCCCAGCTGGTGGAGGAAATCTTTTGCCTTAGCTAATGATTTATATTGACAGTTTGACCAGCCTAATGGTATGAGGACTAAGGCAAGATGAACAGCCTTATAAGCCTTAAATTTTTCATCAGTTGAACGCATAGAAGTAGAAAGTAGAATGGTGATTACCAGGGGCTGAAGTGGGGAGGGAGATTGGGGAGATGTTACTCAAGGGATATAAAATTCAGTTAGGAGGAATAAGTTTGTGATATCTACTGTACAATGTGGTGACTATAGTTAATAACAATGTATCATATTCTTAAAAATTGCTGAGAAAATAGATTGTGTTCTTACCACACACACACACAAACACACACACACACATGAAAAAAGAAAAAAATCCACATCAACAAGTTGTATGCAGATTGGGGTTCAAAATCTTCTCTGTGAGTCATTTCCACTTCTCACAATAATTGTGCAGGATTTATTAGTAAGGAAACCACTTTTCCATTCTTTACTATGGCAATGAATCATTAAATTTAAGCTCCCATTGGTGAAGCTTTCTCCTCACCAGATACATTCCCTATAACCAGGCAGCCACTTTTTAACTTGATCCCAAAGTTATTAAGGAAAGATTGGGCCTCACAGTGAGAGAGATAATGTCCTATTTCTTCAACTGAGAACCAATCTCTTCTTGTGCCTTTTTTGCCTTTTCTATCTTTCTTACTCTGCTGGTGGTTACAACAGAACAGAAGGTAAAGTATTCTCATCACTATCATGATGATAACGTGCTGCCTTTTTGCTCTAGCGAATAAAATTCTTTTTCTCTAGGGTCCTGTCCTTCATCTGGTCTCTCATAGGAATTTAAGATTCTACCTCATCTCCAGGGAGTGTCCTGGTAAGAAGGAGCCTCTAGCAGATTTCACTATACATCTGGTCCTTTGGAGCATCTGTTCAGTTAGATATCTACCTCTTTGGAGACCTGGAAGGGACTGCAATAAAAACTTCCATTTCTTCTGTTATTATAAGTAACATTTTAGCTGGCCGAGCCCTAGAACTGGGGGCTCAATATCCCTTAGAGATATAGGACTAGAATGATGCTATCTGGGACAGAAGGTCCAAGTACAACAGTAGCAGAGGCAAGCTAACTATTTACAAAATTTTTTTTCCCAATTGCACTTAGGAGGCTAGCCTCAGCCTTACATCTCAGACTTATTGTCTTGTTTACCTACCACAGAAGTCCACAGGAATAAGGATCTCCTCTCACCTTGTAGTACCCCAAATGACCATCCCTAATGCAGAGCGTTTCTTCTACCATAGCCCATTATTCAGAGGTGTGTACTCCATCCCTTTTTTATTTAGGCCCACAGGTTTTATAATGTCCAGTGCCTGCCTAGTGGGAGATTCAGGCAGGCAGGCTGACCTTCCCAGGAATCTAGGTGTCTCTGATCCCCCAAAATCAGTTCTAACGATGTGGGTTCATACATATTCTGGTGCTACAACTTGGCTAGGCTAATGGAAAGACCATAAAAATATAGAGAGCAGTACAGCACCGAGGATGCTATGTCAAATTAATATTGAGGCATTCTGAGTTTTCTTTTGAGACAGGGTGTCACTTTGTTGCTCAGGCTGAATTATGTAGTGGCATGATCATGGATCATTGCAGCTTCCAACTCCTGGGCTCAAGCAATCCTTCTGTTTCAGCCTCCCAAGTAGTGAGGACTACAGGCATGAGCCACCACATCCAACTCATTCTCAAATTTCAGTCCCAACTACTTAAGTCTTTCCAAGATCATTTTGCCAAATGATTGTTCTACTGACTGAACCTTATCACCAAATCCTCCCCTTTTCTCTCCATCACTTATAGTGAGATTCAGGGAATATTAGAGCTATCAAGAAAAAAATATGAACATGAGATGGTAGTAGCACATAATAAGCTTTATTTGGGCAAAACTTTGCCAAGTTTTTGTGCAGGAAGTGCAAAGACTAGAGGAGTAAAATGAAATGTTTGTTATACCATGAGATCTTCTAAGCAGGGGTGTCCAATCTTTTCACTTCCCTGGGCAACATTGGAAAGAGAAGAATGTCTTGGGCCACACATAAAATACACTAACATTAATGATAGCTGATGATCTACAAAAAACTCATAATGTTTTAAGAAAGTTTATGAATTTGTATTGGGTTTCATTCAAGGCCATCTTGGGCTGCAGGCAGCCCATGGGCCACAGGTTAGACAAGCCTGTTCTAGAGGCTGTCAGGGAAGGAAAAGGAAGGGAACCAACCAGAAGGGGAAAGGGCAAGGGAAGTCCTGGGGAAGATGGGAATTTAAAAGGCCGCTTATGTGCCTAGGTGATGTTACTCAGAAACATGATGGGAAATCTCTGGGTTACAGAGCTCTGAAGGGCAGCAGTGGCTTGGAGTCTTCTTGCACTAGGGTTTTTCTTACTTATGACTAGCAGATGTTTGGTGTAGTTTCATAGGGCCTGTAAAGCATCTAGCCTCTAAATGGTTAAGATGTGCTTATTTGAGTTATATTGAAATAATTGGATATATAAAACTTTGATTTTTTTCACCAATGGGCTTTTGAGCTAATGGAATCTGACCTGCTCTGAAGAGGTACACAACAGGAGCAAAACACAGAGGACATCCTTGGCTTATTTATATAAAAGATACAATAGCATTAAGATGTGGAAAAAAAATGTAGTTTAAATGTTCTAAGATCCTTGCAATATCTAGGACACGGTGTAAGTACCAGTTGAAATTGGTCAATAAGCAGCTGTTGTAGTGCTAAAAGGAGCTCTAACTCTTGAAACAAATCCTGGAAACAAATTAAAACAGAACCTCTTTAACACATAAATCTCACAGGACCTATAAAAAATACAATTTAAAAATCCCCAAGGTATACAGCAACCAACAGCATGATGAATAGATTAGTACTTCACATCTCAATACTAACATTGAATGTAAATGGCCTAAATATCCCATTTAAAAGATACAGAATGGCAGAATGGATAAGAATTTATCAACCAAGTAACTGCTGCTTTCAACAGACTCACCTAACACATAAGGACTCACATAAACTTAAGGTAAAAAGGTAGAAAAACAATTCCATGCAAATAAACACCAAAGGCAATCAGGAGTAGCTATTCATATATTAGATGAAACAAATTTTAAAGCAACAGCAGTTAAAAAAGAGACAAAGAAGGACATTATATAATAATAAGAGGCCTTGTCCAACAGGAAAATATCACAATCCTAAATATATATTCACCTGATACTAGAGCTCCTTAATTTATAAAACGATTACTACTTAACCTAAGAAATGAGATAACAACACAATAATAGCGGGGGACTTCAATACTCCACTGACAGTACTAGACAGGTCATCAAGGCAGGAAGTAAACAAAGAAACAATGGATTTAAACTATACCCTGGAACAAATGGGCTTAACAGATATTTACAGAACATTCTACCCAACAACCACAGAATATACATTTTATTGATCAGCGCATGGAACTTTCTCCAAAATAGACCATATGATAGTCCACAAAACAAATCTCAATAAATTTTTAAAAATTGAAATTATATCCAGTACTCTCTCAGACCAAAGTGGAATAAAACTGGAAATCAACTCCAAAAGGAACCTTCAAACCCATGCAAATACATGGAAATTAAATGACCTGCTTCTGAATGATCATTGGGTCAACAATGAAATCAAGATGGAAATTAAAAAATTCTTCAAGCTTAATAAGAATAGTGACACAACCTATCAAAACTGCTGGGATACAGCAAAGGCGGTCCTAAGGGGAAAGTTCATAGTCTTAAATGCCTACCTTAAAAAGTCTGAAAGAGAACAAATACAGAATCTAAGGTCACACCTTAAGGAACTAGAGAAACAAGAACAAACCAAAACCTGAATCCAGCAGAAGAAAGAAAAGAACCAAGATTAGAGCAGAACTAAATGAAATTGAAACAAAAAAATAGAAAAAATAAATAAAACAAAAAGTTGTTTTTTGAAATAATACATAAAATTGATAGACCATTAGCAAGATTAACCGAGAAAAGAAGAGAGAGGATTAAAATAAGCTCAATTAGAAACAAAATGGGAGATATTACAACTGACACCACAGAAATACAAAAGATCACTAAAGGCTACTATGAACACCTTTATGTGCATAAACTAGAAAACCTAGAGGAGATGAATAAATTCCTGAAAAAATACAATCCTTCTAGCTTAAATCAGGAAGAATTAGAAATCCTGAACAGACAAATAACAAGCAGCCAGATTGAAATGGTAATTAAGATAATCTGCACATTGTGCACATGTACCCTAAAACTTAAAGTATAATAATAAAAAAAAAAAAGAAAATAACTGAACCAAATTGCACTGAAGTTTTTGAAATACCTTTTTAATTACTCAAGCCATTACTCCCTACACTGATGCAAGGATTACAGAAACTGATGTCAAGGAGGTGAATGAGTTCAACTACCTGTTCTGGGGGCCTGGAGATAAAAGACTTTGCAAATGGAAAGAGGTGAAAATGAAGAAGAAAGCTGTGTTGAAACAGAAATACAAGTCAAAAGGAACAATTACAAAGAATCATGTAGGAAGGAAAACTATGTATTGATTTAGAACGGCTGAGTTACATTAAAATAAACCAAATATGCTTTGTTAAAGTTTAAATGTGCAGCCATAGTTTGAGTATTTTTTGGTTTATATGCCCTCAAGTAAAGGAAAAGCTGAAAGAATTAATCATATTTGAAAACCATATTTTATTGTATTTTGATATTAAATTTGCAATTTAATTAGATATTAAATTTGCAATTTTATTATAAATTGTACTGTTATTTTATGACATGAAAACTTATTTATGCTATAAATTTGGACTGCTATAGACTGCTTAGGTCCAACTTCAAGCAGATCCTCAATTTTTTATGTCATATTAAATATTTATTTTCTGCAAAAAAAAAAAAAAGAAATGGTAATTAAGAAATTATCAACAGGCTGGGTATGGTGGCTCACATCTGTAACCTCAGCACTTTGGGGGGCATAGTTGGGTAGATAACCTGAGGTCAGGAGTTTGAGACCAGCCTGGCCAACATATTGAAACCCCATCTCAAGGATAATACAAAATTAGCCAGGTGTGGTGGTGCATGCCTGTAATCCCAGCTACTTGGAAGACTGAGGCATAAGAATTGCTTGAACTCGGGAGGTGGAGGTTGCAGTGAACCCAGATCATGCCACTGCACTCCAGCCTGGACAACAAGAGTGAAACTCTGGGCCAGGTTCAGTGGCTCACACCTGTAATGCCAGCACTCTGGGAGGCCAAGGTGGGCGGATCACCTGAGGTTGGGAGTTCAAAATCAGCCTGACCAACATGGAGAAACCCTGTCTCTACTAAAAATACAAAAATTAGCTGGGCATGGTGGTGTGCACCTGTCACCCCAGCCACTTGGGAGGCTGAGGCAGGATAATCGTTTGAACCCAGGAGGCAGAGGTTGCAGTGAGCCGAGATCACACCACTGCACTCCAGCCTGGGTGACAGATTGAGGCTCCATCTTAAAATAATGATAATAATAATAAAATAAAAAATAAAAGAGTGAAACTCTGTCTCAAGAACATTTTTTTAAAAATTATCAACAAAAAAAGGTCCAGGACCAGATGAATTCACAGGTGAATTCTTCCAGAGACTCAAAGAAGGAGTGGTACCAATCCTATTGACCCTATTCCACATGATAGAGAAAGAGGAAATTCTCCCTAAATCATTCTATGAAGCCAATATCACCCTAATACCAAAAGCAGTGAAGGACATAACAAAAAAAATGACAAACCAATACCCCTGATAAACATAGATGCAAAAATGCTTAACAAAACACTAGCTAATGAATCTAACAGCATATCAAAAATATAATCCACCATGATAAAGAGGGTTTCACACCAGGGATGCAGGGATGGTTTAACATATGCAAGTCAATAAATGTGATACACCACATAAACAGAATTTTTAAAAATTACATAATCATCTCCATAGATGGAGAAAAAGCATTTGACAAATCTTAGCATACATTTGTGATTAAAATCCTCAAAAAAGTCAGCATACAAAGGACATACTTCAGTGTAATAAAAGTCATCTATGACAAACCCACAGCCAATATAATATTGAATGGGGAAAAGTAGAAAGCATTCCCTTTCAGAAAAGGAACAAGACAAGGATGCCCACTCTCACCACTTCTATTCAACATAGTACTGGAAGTCCTAGCCAGAACAATCAAACAAGAGAAAGAAATAAAGGACATCCAAATAGGTAAAGAGAAAGTCAAACTGTTGTTGTTTGCTGATGACATAATTGTATACCTAGAAAACTCTAAAGACTCATCCAAAAAGCTCCTAGAACTGATAAATGAATTCATCAGAGTTTCAGGACAAAAACTTAATGTACACAAATCAGTAGCTCTGCTATATACAACAGCAACCAAGCTGAGAATCAAATCAAGAACTCAACCCCTTTTACAATAGCTGCCAAAGAATAAAATACTTAAGAATCTACCTAACGAAGGAGGTGAAAGACCTCTACAAGAAAAACTACAAAACACTGCTGAAAGAAATCATAGATGACACAAACAAATGGAAACACATCCAATGCCCATGGATAGGTAGAATCAATATTGTGAAAATGACCATACTGCCAAAAGCAATCTACAAATTCAATGCAATTCCCATCAAAATGCCACCATCATTCTTCACAGAACTAGAAAAAACAATCCTAAAAATCACAAGGAACCAAAAAAAGAGCCTGCATAGCAAAGGGAAGGCTAAGCAAAAAGAACAAACTGCAGGCCTCACACTACCTGACTTCAAACTACACTATTAGTCCATAGTCACCCAAATAGCATGGGACTGGTATAAAAATAAGCACATAGACCAATGAAACAAAATGGGACTGGTATAAAAATAAGCACATAGACCACTGAAACAGAATAGAGAACCCAGAAATAAACCCAAATACTTACAGCCAACTGATCTTCAGGAAACCAAAAAAAAAAAGAAAAAAAAGCCAAGTGGAAAAAAGATATGCTATTTAAAAAATTATTCCAAGATAATTAGCAAGCCACATGTAGAAGAATAAAACTGAATCCTCGTCTCTCACCTTATACAAAAATCAACTCAAGATGGATCAAGAACTTAAATCTATGACTTGAAAATATAAAAATTATGGAAGATAACATCAGAAAGACCCTTGTAGACATTGGCTTAGAAAAAGATTTCATGACCAGGAACCCAAAAGCAAATGCTATACAAAAATCAACTCAAGATGGATCAAGCACTTAAATCTATGACTTGAAAATATAAAAATTCTAGAAGACAACATTAGAAGGACCCTTCTAGACACTGGCTTAAAAATATCACTAATGATCAGAGAAATGCAAATTAAAACCATAATGTGATACCACTTTACTCCCACAAGAATGGCCATAATGAAAAAATCAAAAAATAATAGATATTGGCATAGATGCAGTGAAAAGGGAACACTTCTACATTGCTGCTGGGAATGTAAACTAGTACAAACACTATGGGATACAGTGTGAAGATTCCTTAAAGAACTAAAAGTAGAAGTACCATTTGATCCAGCAATCCCACTACTAGGTATCTACCCACAGGAAAATCAGCCATTATACAAAAAAAGATACTTGCACATGCATGTTTATAGCAGTACAACTTGCAATTGAAAAAACATGGAACCAGCCCAAATGCCCACCAATCAATGAGTGGATAAAGAAACTGTCGTATATATATACAATTGAATACTACACAGCCATGAAAAGGAATGAATTAATGGCATTTGCAGCAACCTGGATGGAATTGGAGACTATTATTCTAAGTGAAGTAACTCAGGAATGAAAAACCAAACATTAAATGTTCTCTCTCATAAGTGGGAGCAAAGCTATGATGATGCAAAAGCATAAGAATGATACAATGGGAGGGTGGAGCCAAGACGGCCAAATAGGAACAGCTCCAGTCTACAGCTCCCAGCATGAGTGACAGAGAAGACGGGTGGTTTCTGCATTTCCAACTGAGGTACCGGGTTCATCTCACTGGGGAGTGTTGGACAGTGGGTGCAGGACAGTGGGTGCAGTGCACCAAGAATGAGCCAAAGCAGGACAAGGTATCACCTCACCCAGGAAGCGCAAGGAGTCAGGGAATTCCCTTTCCTAGTCAAAGAAAGGGGTGACAGACAGCACCTGGAAAATCAGGTCACTCCCACCCTAATACTGCGCTTTTCCAATGGTCTTAGCAAATGGCACACCAGGAGATTATATACCACGCCTGGCACAGAGGGTCCTATGCCCATGGAGCCTTGCTCATTGTTAGCAAGGCAGACTGAGATCAAACTGCAAGGTGGCAGTGAGACTGGGGGAGGGGAGCCCGCCATTGCCGAGGTTTCAGTAGGTAAATAAAGTGGATGGGAAGCTCGAACTTGGCGGAGCACACTGAAACTCAAGGAGGCCTGCCTGCCTGCTTCTGTAGACTCCACCTCTGGGGGCAGGGCATAGCCAAACAAAAGGCAGCAGAAACCTCTGCAGACTTAAATGTCCCTGTCTGACAGCTGTGAAGAGAGTAGTTGTTCTCCCAGGATGCAGCTGGAGATCTGAGAACGGACAGACTGCCTCCTAAAATGGGTCCCTGACCCCCGAGTAGCCTAAGTGGGAGGCACCCCCCAGTAGGGGCAGACTGACAACTCACACGGCCAGGTACTCCTCTGAGACAAAACTTCCAGAGGAACGATCAGGCAGCAACATTTGCTGTTCACCAATATCAGCTGTTCTGCAGCCTCCACTGCTGATACTCAGGCAAACAGGGTCTGGAGGGGACCTCCGGCAAACTCCAACACACCTGCAGCTGAGGGTCCTGACTGTTAGAAGGAAAACTAACAAACAGAAATGACATCCACAACCAAACCCCATCTGTACGTCACCATCATCAAAGACCAAAGGTAGATAAAACCACAAAGATGGGGAAAAAACAGAGCAGAAAAATTGGAAACTCTAAAAATCAGAGCACCTCTCCTCCACCAAAGGAATGCAGCTCCTCACCAGCAACGGAACAAAGCTGGATGGAAAATGACTTTGACGAGTTGAGAAAAGAGGCTTCAGACGATCAAATTACTCTGAGCTAAAGGAGGAAGTTCGAACCAAAGGCAAAAAAAAAATAAAAACCTTGAAAAAATATTAGACGAATGGCTAACTAGAATAAGCAATGCAGAGAAGTCCTTAAAGGATCTGATGGAGCTGAAAACCATGGCACGAGAACTACATGACGAATGCACAAGTCTCAGTAGATGATTTGATCAAGTGGAAGAAAGGGTATCAGTGATGGAAGATCAAATGAGTAAGAAGAAGTGAGAAGAGAACTTTAGAGAAAAAAGAATAAAAAGAAATGAACAAAACCTCCAAGAAATATGGGACTATGTGAAAAGAACAAATCTACGTCTGATTGGTATACCTGAAAGTGACGGGGAGAATGGAACCAAGTTGGAAAACACTCTGCAGGATATTATCCAGGAGAACTTCCTCAATCTAGCAAGGCAGGCCAACATTCAGATTCAGGAAATACAGAGAACGCCACAAAGATACTCCTCGAGAAGAGCAACTCCAAGACACATAAATGTCAGATTCACCAAAGTTGAAATGAAGGAAAAAATGTTAAGGGCAGCCAGAGAGAAAGGTCGGGTTACCCTCAAAGGGAAGCCCCTCAGACTAACAGCGGATCTCTTGGCAGAAACTCTACAAGTCAGAAGAGAGTGGGGGCCAATATTCAACATTCTTAAAGAAAAGAATTTTGAACCCAGAATTTCATATCCAGCCAAACTAAGACTCATAAGTGAAGGAGAAATAAAATACTTTACAGACAAGCAAATGCTGAGAGATTTTGTCACCACCAGGCCTGCCCTACAAGAGCTCCTGAAGGAAGGACTAAACATGGAAAGGAACAACCGGTACCAGCCACTGCCAAAACATGACAAATCGTAAAGACCATTGAGGCTAGGAAGAAACTGCATCAACTAACGAGCAAAATAATCAGCTAACATCATAATGACAGGATCAAATTCACACATAACAATATTAACCTTAAACGTAAATGGGCTAAATGCTCCAATTAAAAGACACAGAATGGCAAATTGGATAAAGAGTCAAGACTCATCAGTGTGCTGTATTCAGGAAACCCATCTCATGTGCAGAGACACACATAGGCTCAAAATAAAGGGATGGAGGAAGATCTACCAAGCAAATGGAAAACAAAAAATGGCAGGGGTTGCAATCCTACTCTCTGATAAAACAGACTTTAAACCAACAAACATCAAAAGAGACAAAGAAGGCCATTACATAATGCTAAAGGGATCAATTCAACAAGAAGAGATAACTGTCCTAAATATATACGCACCCAATACAGGAACATCCAGATTCATAAAGCAAGTCCTTAGAGACCTACAAAGAGACTTAGACTCCCACACAATAATAATGGGAGATTTTAACACCCCACTGTCAACATTAGACAGATCAATGAGACAGAAAGTTAACAAGGATATCCAGGAATTGAACTCAGCTCTGCACCAAGCGGACCTAATAGACATCTACAGAATTCTCCACCACAAATCAACAGAATATACATTCTTTTCAACACCACACCACACCTATTCCAAAATTGACCACATAGGTGGAAGTAAAGCACTCCTTAGCAAATGTAAAAGAACAGAAATTATAACAAACTGTCTCGCAGACCACAGTGCAATCAAACTAGAACTCAGGATTAAGAAACTCACTCAAAACCACTCAACTACATGGAAACTGAACAATCTGCTCCTGAATGACTACTGGGTACACAACGAAATGAAGGCAGAAATAAAGATGTTCTTTGAAACCAACGAGAACCAAGACACAACATACCAGAATCTCTGGGATACATTCAAAGCAGTGTGTAGAGGGAAATTTATAGCACTAAATGCCTACAAGAGAAAGCAGGAAAGATCTAAAATTGACACCCTAACATCACAATTAAAAGAACTAGAGAAGCAAGAGCAAACACATTCAAAAGCTAGCAGAAGGCAAGAAATAACTAAGATCAGAGCAGAACTGAAGGAAATAGAGATGCAAAAAACCCTTCAAAAAATCAATGAATCCAGGAGCTGGTTTTTTGAAAAGATCAACAAAATTGATAGACAGCTAGCAAGACTAATAAAGAAGAAAAGAGAGAAGAATCAAATAGACGCAATAAAAAATGATAAAGGGGATATCACCACCAATCCCACAGAAATACAAACTACCATCAGAGAATACTATAAACACCTCTATGCAAATAAACTAGAAAATCTAGAAGAAATGGATAAATTCCTCAACACATACCCCCTCCCAAGACTAAGCCAGGAAGAAGTTGAATCTCTGAATAGACCAATAACAGGAGCTGAAATTGTGGCAATAATTAATAGCTTACTAACCAAAAACAGTCCAGGACTGGATGGATTCACAGCTGAATTCTACCTGAGGTACAAGGAGGAGCTGGTACCATTCCTTCTGAAACTATTCCAATCAATAGAAAAAGAGGGAATCCTCCCTAACTCATTTTATGAGGCCAGCATCATCCTGATACCAAAGCCTGGCAGAGACACAACCAAAAAAGAGAATTTTAGAACAATATCCCTGATGAACATCAAGGCAAAATCCTCAATAAAATACTGGCAAAGCGAATCCAGCAGCACATCAAAAAGCTTATCCCCCATGATCAAGTGGGCTTCATCCCTGGGATGCAAGGATGGTTCAACATACACAAATCAATAAATGTAATCCAGCATATAAACAGAACCAAAGACAAAAACCACATGATTATCTCAATAGATGCAGAAAAGGCCTTTGACAAAATTCAACAACACTTCATGCTAAAAACTCTCAAGAAATTAGGTATTGATGGGACGTATCCCAAAATAATAAGAGCTATCTATGACAAACCCACAGCCAATATCATACTGAATGGGCAAAAACTGGAAGCATTCCCTTTGAAAACTGGCACAAGACAGGGATGCCCTCTCTCACCACTCCTATTCAACACAGTGTTGGAAGTTCTGGCCAGGGCAATCAGGCAGGAGAAGGAAATAAAGGGTATTCAATTAGGAAAAGAGGAACTCAAATTGTCCCTGTTTGCAGATGACAATATTGTATATCTAGAAAACCCCATCGTCTCAGCCCAAAATCTCCTTAAGCTGATAGGCAACTTCAGCAAAGTCTCAGGATACAAAATCAATGTACAAAAACCACAAGCATTCTTATACACCAATAACAGACAGAGATCCAAATCATGAGTGAACTCCCATTCACAATTGCTTCAAAGAGAATAAAATACCTAGGAATCCAACTTACAAGGGATGTGAAGGACCTCTTCCAGGAGAACTACAAACCACTGCTCAATGAAATAAAAGAGGATACAAACAAATGGAAGAATATTCCATGCTCATGGGTAGAAAGAATCAATATCATGAAAATGGCCATCCTTCCCAAGGTAATTTACAGATTCAATGCCATTCCCATCAAGCTACCAATGACTTTCTTCACAGAATTGGAAAAAACTACTTTAAAGTTCATATGGAACCAGAAAAGATCTGCATTGCCAAGTCAATCCTAAGCCAAAAGAACAAAGCTGGAGGCATCATGCTACCTGACTTCAAACTATACTACAAGGCTACAGTAACCAAAACAGCATGGTACTGGTACCAAAACAGAGATATGGACCAATGGAACGAACAGAGCCCTCAGAAATAATGCTGCATATCTACAACCATCTGATCTTTGACAAACCTGAGAAAAACAAGAAATGGGGAAAGGATTCCCTATTTAATAAATGGTGCTGGGAAAACTGGCTAGCCATATGTAGAAAGCTGAAACTGGATCCCTTCCTTACACCTTATACAAAAATTAATTCAAGATGGATTGAAGACTTAAATGGTAGACCTAAAACCATAAAAACCCTAGAAGAAAACCTAGGCAATACCATTCAGGGCATAGGCACGGGTAAGGACTTCATGTCTAAAACACCAAAAGCTATAGCAACAAAAGCCAAAATTGACAAATGGGATCTAAATAAAGAGCTTCTGCACAGCAAAAGAAACTACCATCAGAGTGAACAGGCAACCTACACAATGGGAGAAAATTTTTGCAATCTACTCATCTGACAAAGGGCTAATATCCAGACTCTACAATGAACTCAAACAAATTTACAAGAAAAAAAACAAACAACCCCATCAAAAAGTGGGTGAAGGATATGAACCGACACTTCTCAAAAGAAGACATTTATGCAGCCAAAAGACACATGAAAAAATGCTCATCATCACTGGCCATCAGAGAAATGCGAATCAAAACCACAATGAGAACACATGGACACAGGAAGGGAAACATCACACACCAGGGCCTGTTGTGGGGTGGGGGGAGGGGGGAGGGATAGCATTAAGAGGTATACCTAATGTTAAATGACGAGTTAATGGGTGCAGCACACCAACATGGCACATGTATACATGTGTAACTAACCTGCACATTGTGCACATGTACCCTAGAACTTAAAGTGTAATTAAAAAAAAAAAAAAGAAAAAAAAAAAGAAACAACCTGGAGAACAATGGTTCCCCCAGTGGTCAAAAGTAGTACCTGTAGCCCTGATTATATGACATAACTACACTACACTGAAATTTACAACAAATGAGGAGACCACCAACAGAGATGTTGTGACCTCTGTTGTTGTACATACTTACACTAAACACAACCTATTACCAGTTTTCATAAACATGAGAGCCCAGAAATTGCCACCTATAACAGAGGAACACCCATATGGTACTTTCACCTTACACTTGTTCCTCATAGAAAACCAGACCCTAGCCACTTTCTCCTCGCTGTGGACCACTAACTCTGGAATCATCCTCAGTCTGCATTCACTCATCTCTTCGAATAAGTTGAGCAAACTATCCACAACTATTTGGAGATAGAAGTGCCCTTATCTGTCATCCATGTACTTTGCTCCACTAAAGGCACTGTGAAACAAACCTGGAACTACTCCCAACACCCAGAAGGTGGAACTAATCTCCATGGACTGGGTAACACCATTTTGGTGATACCCAGGGAACAACCAGATCTCGTACTTCTGGTTGGAGATAACCTCTAATTTTACTCCACTTTTGCTGTGCTGTCCTTGCTTAAGAAGTTACTACCCTCACCAGTGTTGGCTACACATCAACTGGTGGATCACCCTATCTCTGATAATCTATACCCTACTGCTGACAAGGTATGTTTGGAAACAACATGCCACAGGTTCATCACAGGGAGACACACAACATGGGTCAGTTTGGGAACAATGGGAACCACACCATTAACTATTTAGGTTGTACAATCCTACTAACATAACCACAGACATCATCTCTGAAGTTACCACTCCCCATCTTTTCTCTGCTACTCTTAGCAGCACTCAGTATGGCTAAGCCAGACTCTACGATACCACTTGTGACTCATATAAATGCTTTCTAAGCCCTATGGGCCATCATTTTCTTCAAATTAGACAAAACCCACTATTATTAACTACTGCCATTGAGTAAATAGAGCAATGGGCCACGACCTTTTGAGTTCCATTTAAGGAAAGCCCAGAGACAGTATGTACCAGTATTATAACCAAGATACTTGTGATTTATGTAATCAAATTAAAAATGCTGTATTTCAAAGACAATAACAACAAACACTAAAGGATTGCCAAAATAAAATCATAATTTGTAATAATCCCTGTGATGATGATAAATGTAAACAATATAAGTCCTTACAACTATTGGTGTCTTTTTAAATTAATTATGATGTTCTTGCTCCCCTCTAGTACAAACCCCATTTATTGAGACTCTGTGTACAACTTATTAATAAATAGCCTTTGCTTTCCACATTTGGATGGTTTTTGTTATTCCAACAATATATTATTTGGGATACCCCAGAAAAATAACATTGGGCAGAAATTTTTCCCAAATATTTCTCAAGCCTTTATTCATGGCAATTTTGGTATTTTTTAAATATTTGCAAAATTTCTAATAAATATAAGCAAGTAGTTGTCGATTTGGGTAGAGAAACTCCAATTTAGAGAGCAGTTAGAGTTCTTCATGGGATCAAATATGTTTTTAGTAGGAAGTGTCTTTGCTGTAACCCTCAAGAGCTATGAAAATATTGTACTAAGTGGCCAGGGGCATCTTACTATGGACTTCCTCTCTGGTGGCCAATTAATTTAAACAAGTAAAGCCATGTTTACTATGTAATATTACCTGGGCCAAGGCACATCCGATAAATCAGGGACTACAATCAGCTTAACAATTCTTCCATATTCTTCTTACAATACCAACTGCAAGTTTTACGTAACACTCAATGGAAGCTGGCTCTACAACAATTGCAAGACTGGCTGTCCATGGTAAACAATCATAGCTCTTGAGGGTTACAGCAAAGACAATTCCTACTAAGAACATATTTGATTCCATGGAGAACTCTAACTGCTCTCTGCATGGTAGTTTCTCTACCCAAATCGACAACTACTTGCTTGTATTTATTAGAAATTTTGCAGGGTCTACCAAAACTGCCATTAATAAAGTCTTGGGAAATATTTGAGGAAAATTTATGACCAATGTTACTTTTCTGGAGTATCCCAAATAGTATACTGTGGGAATAAGAAAGACCACCCAAATATGAAAAGCAAAGGCTATTCAGAGCTTGCTATAGTAAGGGAGTCAACTATTGTCATTTGTGTTTTGGCAGAGACTCAATGATGAGCAGAACAGTGAGAAAGTTTGTAGCGGGAAAAAAAAAAGGCTACAACTACACACTGAATAGAGATTATTGGCATGGGGAAGATATAGGCAGGCTAACTAGAAGTGGATCATCCTATGTGATTAGTTAGAGGTGCATACTTGGCTTTCTCTGGTTGGATCTAAGTTGGATGCAGAGACAAGAATTAAGAAGGTAGTCAGTTATTAATCAAGTCCTGGCCATTTTGGGCTGATTTGTTATAGAAATTATTGTTTATTTCCTTGGATTGTTGCTAAAGATAAAAATTTGACATCCTACAAGTCTGACTTATAGCAGGCTAATGCTCTGGGGTGCTTACTGTAGTTAAGTGGGTTGGTTTCCTAGGCAAGTTGTTGAAGTCTGCAGGTCACTGTTCTACTTTTTACATATGGTCCAACCATTGTCCATTTGTACATTCAATCTTTCAATATACATCCCACCATACAGGAGATAGGAACAATAACGAGAAGCCTGATATCAAAGCTAACCTGGGAAGAAACTTATTGGTGACATCACATTACCACCTCTGAAGAGGTCACCCTTGAGGCTATTCGAGCTATACAAATAGACTCCCTAGAAAAGTTTCCCTGGAATAAAAATGATGGAACAGGTGGCCTCCCACTAAAATTAGAACAACATCATCATAAACAGGGAAATAAATAGGTCAAATTTATAATATGATTGATGGTTATTTTTGAAATAATTTGGCCTACCTTTGAGGATCACATATGTGAGTACTCCACAGTTCAGAATCAAATTTGGTGCATGTATAAATTAATAACTTTTTAAAAACTGCCAAGAGTTACTGTGAAGCTTACTCTAGATCCATGCAAATATTCTGATGCTATTTACTACTGGCAATCACCCAGAAACTCAAGGAAGGCACACCAATCCAAATAAGGAGGAACATTCATTTGCCTAAACCTGCAGATATCTTAAGTCACAGCAACACATATAATGACAAATTTAACTGCATGCTGGACTTGCTTCTGCCAATCTGATTCTAGCATTATGGACAGCCAGGAACATGTAGCAAAAGGGTTATAATGTCACTCTACTGAGTGAATAATTGAACAAATTAAAATCTGCTCCTTTTTCTAATCGATTCCCCTGGCTTTCCTCCATTACGTGGGCTATTGGCTATTGGCTATTCAAGGGTTTTGAAATCCTTGTTTGTGCCTTTATAGGATTCTGTCTCCTTTATTTCTGGCAAGAAACTCAGGCACTGCAAAATAACATACAATTTTAATTAGAAGATAACATTGGGCCAGCGGATGGACTGTTATATGCATGAGCCAAAGATAGCCTCTATATATTGATTCTGTCAGTACCAAACTCAATTTTTTACACATCAATTGTTTTAAATATAGACCAATAAGTAGATTGTTAGCCATTTAGAGGCTGCCTTCTTTTCATGTCCCTGTGAAACTACAATCATCTGCTAGCTATAGGTAGGATAAACTCCAGGAGATAAAAACCCTAACCTACTGCTGCCCTTCAGAGATCTCTGACCCAGCAACTCCCTGTATTGCTGCTGAGAGACATCACATACATGTATAAGCCATCTCTTTGATTCCCCTCCCTCTCTCCAGTTAGCTTGTCCTCTCATTTTCTAGGTTGTCACTTCCCACCAGCCTCTGGAAGATCTCAGACTTTGATGAACCCCATGCCCTTGCAAACCTGTCAAAGAGTTGACCAAATGAAACTCGTATGCTTATACACTGTTTGTGGGAATGTAAAATAGTAATAATAAACACTATATATAGTTCAACCACTATAGAAAGCAGTTTGGAGATTTCTCAAAGAACATAAAACACAACTACCATTCAATTCAGTAATCACATTATCGGGCATATATCCAGAAGAAAAGAAATCATTCAACCAAAAAGACACATACACTCAGTTGTTTGCAGCCTTATTAACAAGAGCAATGACATGGAGTCAACTTAGGTGTCTATCATTGATATTTGCTAAAGAAAATGTGGTACATATATACCATGGAATACAACACAGCCATAAAAACTAATGAAATAATGTCCTTTGCAGCAACATGGATGCAGCTGGAGGCCATTATCCTAAGCGAATTTACACAGAAACAGAAAACCAAATACCACATGTTCTCATTTATAAGTTGGAGCTAAACATTGGGTACTCATCAACATAAAGATGGCAAAAACAGACACTGGAGGACTATTAGAAGGGGGAAGAAGAGAGGTGGGCATGGGTTGAAAAACTGTTGAGTATTATGCTCACTACCTGGGTGATGAGATCATTTGTTTTCCAAACCTCAGCATCATGCGATATACCCGTGTAACAAACCTGCGTATGTATCCCCAGAATCTAAAATAAAAGTTGAAATTCTAAAACAGACAAACAACAAAAACTCATTGTGTGTTACTGAAAACTTGTGGTAGTATATTTTTTTCTTGATCAGTCCCCAAATCTCTTGCACTCACTTGTTTCCTATATTTTAATTCTACATATAAATTACACAAAACATATTATTATTATTGTTTTACATTGTCAATATGTCTGTTTACCCACATATTTATCCTTTCTATTACTGTTCGCTTCTTGCATCTCTTCAGTTTCAGATGAGAACCTTTCAGTATTTCCTCAGTGTGGGTGTACTGGTGATCAATTTACTCAGCACTGATTTCCGGACATGTATTTATTTTGCCTTCATTTTTGATGTACTATTTCAGTAAGTTCAGAATTCCAAACTATCAGCTTACAAATCATTAAATTCCTTAAGTGACAAAGTTGTATACAATGTAAGACTCACCTCTTTGCACTTCCCTTTTTTCTGAGATCATTACTCTTGAAGTCCTCATTGCCTTTATAGGTTTCTGATGCTGTATTGGTAGCCTTTGTTGCCATAAAAGGGTTTCTTTACCTAAATTTCTGGGTTTTTTTCTTCCACAGGGCTGCTGCAATCAACTATACATTATTAGAAATAGAATTCTTTGATATCATTATAATGACTTACTGGTATTCCATTTTTAGTACCATAATTTCTTCAAATACTCTTTAGTTATTTAAAATTCATTTAGTTTTCAGCTCTGTTATACTAGAACTAATTATATAATAAAAGTTATTTTAGCTAAATATTTGCACATATATCTTATTATTTCTTTAGAATATATTTCTAGAGGTAAAAATGTTTAGTTTATAGGTTTGAACAACTTCAAGGTCTTTAAAAATCACTGTACCCTAGGTTAGGAATATCTGTTGCTGAAGCTTAGAAATATCTTAGGTTTTTTTGTGCCTCCCATTCTGAATTGGCCCCGGGCATAAAAACTGCATTGGACTTCACAGAGCCGGAACTGGTTTTGCATATAAGGGATTGCTTCTCCAATTGGAGACAGAGATGGTGACACATTGTGACTGCAGCCAGTTATTTCCCCTTTCCTAAAGACGTATATAAAAAAAGTATTGGAACCAACCCAAATGCCCATCAATGACAGACTGGATAAAGAAAATATGGCACATATACACCATGGAATACTATGCGATAAAAAAGGATGAGTTCATGTCTTTTGCAGGGGCATGGATGAAGCTGGAAACCATCATTCTCAGAAAATTAACACAAGAACAGGAAACCAAACACCACATGTTCTCACTCATAAGTGGGAATTGAACAATTACAACACATGGACACAGGGAGGGGAACATCACACACCAGGGCCTGTCAAGGGGTGGGGAGATAGGGGAGGGATAGCATTAGGAGAAATACCTAATGTAGATGATGGGTTGATGGGTGCAGCAAACCACCATGGCACGTGTGTACCTATGTAACAAATCTGCACATTCTGCACATGTACCCCAAAACTTAAAGTATAAAAAAAGAAAAAAAGACAAAAGTATACTCCCAGATTTTTGAGAAGATATAAAGAAAGACAACATATAATAAATGTTTGCAGCAAGATATAAACATGTCAATAGAGGGTCCATAGTGGTAAGCTGAATTGTAGTGGTTGTGTGAGTGTCAGAAAGTTAGTGTTTTCCCTCTATCTCTCTTCCTCTCTCTCTCTCCCCTACTTCTAAAAACAGCCTGCCTGTGCTCTTCAGTGTTTTCTTTCTTACTCACTGCTGCCGTGCTACTCTCAGTTGGAATGATTTTCTCATCCTTGTCCTTTTGGTAAATATCTACCCACTCATCTTTATAAACATCTCCTCTTTTATGAAGCCTTTTCTGCATCTACAGGTAGAACTGACCCTGCCCTCCCCTGCATTCTTTACAAACTTCTAGAAAATTTGGCTTCACTTTTTCTTTGACTCCCATTTTTACATCGGGTGCTCCTTGATGACAAAGAGATTAACTGTAACTTCTGGATAGATGACCAGTGTTTGTTGAGTGAATGAATAAAGGGATCAGGGTTGGATCTGCTCAAAAGTGCTAGAGTAATAGAGCAAAACAGAGCAGGTAACACATCCCTTAACACTCGGTATCTCAACTGACTTTCACAAAAGCTCTATTAAATGAGCAGGTGATTGTGGAGTGACAATCACCTTGAAAATTAAACAAATTTTCAAGAGTTTTAGTGGCTTTCCCACTAAAGCCTGGGTGACTGGGAAAGTTTGGGCTGGGAATGTTGGGCTTTTCAAGCGTGTTCGAAGCTCCCTAATTGGTACTAAATTTCAGGCATTCAGACCCTCTAGGAAAGAGTTCTTTCTAGCTCACAACATTAGGGGAGGAGTTAGACACATAAATGGAGAAAGTGATAGAAGAGACATGGTCAGGGATGGGGGTTCTACCCTTCCAGAGACAATGCACATTTTCTTTGAAACAGCTTCGGGAAAACTGCAAATCTCAATGATATTTACCAATTTTGAGAATCTATTAAGTGCCTGGCACTCTGTGTAGAAGCCCTCCAATCGTACCCTAAGTCTGAGAAGTATTTATTATTATTTCCATTTTTACTCCCTATGCATCTACTGTAAGCTCCTTGCTTCACCCTACCAAAATTTCCCTTCTGCTAGTGCTCTCCTTTTGTGCAGAACCACCGCATCCACTTTCTCAAGCCCAGGGGAGGGGCGGGGCGGGGCGATTTCGCCGTGCCGCAGAGCCAGTCTGCGCCTGCGCGGACTGCGGCAGAGGGCGGGGTGTGAGAAGCGGAGTACACAGACTAGCGTTCACTGCTGGCCAGTGCCTGCCTTTTTCACCACCTCTAATTTCAGCTTCAGCAGTTGCTTGGAACTTTGGTTCTGGCAGCAGCAGCAACATCATTACCGCTAGCGGCAGTTTTGTGCCGAGGCACCTACACACCTCCGGTCCTCTCTGACAGATCGCGGGCCTGTCGGTGTCTGCTCCTACACGCCGGTCGGCAGGACCATGTCTCTGGTAAGCCAGAATTCGCGCCGCCGCCGCCGCCGCGTTGCAAAGGCTACTGCGCACAACAGCAGCTGGGGCGAAATGCAGGCCCCTAATGCCCCCGGTCTCCCCGCTGATGTGCCAGGCTCAGACGTCCCCCAGGGTCCCAGCGATTCCCAGATCCTCCAGGGCCTCTGTGCCTCTGAGGGCCCAAGCACCTCCGTTCTGCCCACCTCCGCTGAGGGCCCAAGCACCTTTGTGCCGCCCACCATCTCTGAGGCCTCAAGCGCCTCCGGGCAGCCCACCATCTCTGAGGGACCTAGCACCTCCGTGCTGCCCACCCCTGGTGAGGGCCTAAGCACCTCCGAGCCTCCCACCATCTCTAAGGGGCTGTGCACCTCTGTGACGCTTGCCGCCTCTGAGGGCCGGAACACCTCCAGGCCGCCCACTTCCTCTGAGGAACCGAGCACCTCCGTGCCGCCCACCGCCTCTGAGGTACAGAGCACCTCCCTGCCGCCCACCCCTGGTAAGGGAACGAGCACCTCCGTGCCGCCCACAGCCTATGAGGGACCAAGCACCTCCGTGGTGCCCACCCCTGATGAGGGACCGAGCACCTCCGTGCCGCCCACCCCTGGTGAGGGACCAGGCACCTCCGTGCCGCTCACCGCCACTGAGGGCCTGAGCACCTCCGTGCCGGCCACTCCTGATGAGGGACCGAGCACCTCCGTGCCGCCCACCGCCACTGAGGGCCTGAGCACACCCGTGCCACCCACCCGTGATGAGGGACCGAGCACCTCCGTGCCGGCCACTCCTGGTGAGGGACCGAGCACCTCCGTGCTGCCCGCCGCCTCTGACGGACAAAGCATCTCCTTGGTGCCCACCCCCGGTAAGGGATCAAGCACCTCCGTGCCACCCACCGCCACCGAGGGCCTGAGCACCTCCGTGCAGCCCACTGCTGGTGAGGGACCGAGCACCTCCGTGCCGCCCACCCCTGGTGGGGGACTGAGCACCTCTGTGCCTCCCACCGCCACTGAGGACTTGAGCACCTCCGTGCCTCCCACTCCCGGTGAGGGACCAAGCACTTCCGTACTGCCAACCCCCGGTGAGGGACTGAGCACCTCTGTGCCGCCCACCGCCTCTGATGGATCGGACACCTCCGTGCCACCCACTCCTGGTGAGGGCCCAAGCACCTTAGTGCAGCCCACCGCCCCTGACGGACCGGGAAGCTCCGTGCTGCCCAACCCTGGTGAGGGCCCGAGCACATTGTTTAGCTCTAGTGCTTCTGTGGACCGGAACCCCTCCAAGTGTTCCCTTGTTTTGCCAAGCCCTAGGGTAACCAAGGCCTCCGTGGACTCAGACTCTGAGGGTCCTAAGGGTGCAGAAGGCCCTATAGAATTCGAGGTCCTGAGAGACTGTGAGAGCCCCAACTCCATTAGTATTATGGGCCTCAATACTTCCCGGGTTGCAATTACCTTGAAGCCCCAGGACCCTATGGAACAGAATGTAGCTGAGCTGTTGCAGTTCCTGCTGGTGAAGGATCAGAGCAAGTACCCTATCCGGGAGTCTGAAATGCGGGAATATGTTGTTAAAGAATATCGCAACCAGTTTCCTGAGATACTCAGGCGAGCAGCAGCCCACCTGGAGTGCATTTTTAGGTTTGAATTGAGAGAACTTGACCCTGAGGCACACACCTACATTCTGTTAAACAAACTGGGACCTGTGCCCTTTGATGGGTTAGAAGAGAGCCCAAATGGGCCAAAGATGGGCCTCCTGATGATGATTCTAGGCCAAATATTCCTGAATGGCAACCAAGCCAAGGAGGCTGAGATTTGGGAAATGCTCTGGAGGATGGGGGTGCAGCGGGAAAGGAGGCTTTCCATTTTTGGGAACCCAAAGAGACTTCTGTCTGTGGAGTTTGTATGGCAGCGTTACTTAGACTACAGGCCAGTAACTGACTGTAAACCAGTGGAGTATGAGTTTTTCTGGGGCCCAAGATCCCACCTAGAAACCACCAAGATGAAAATTCTGAAGTTCATGGCTAAAATATATAACAAAGATCCTATGGATTGGCCAGAGAAATACAACGAAGCTCTGGAAGAAGATGCCGCCAGAGCCTTTGCTGAGGGTTGGCAGGCTCTCCCTCACTTTAGGAGGCCCTTTTTTGAGGAAGCTGCTGCAGAGGTAGCATCCCCTGATTCAGAGGTTTCCAGCTATTCCTCAAAATATGCCCCACATTCATGGCCTGAGTCAAGATTGGAGAGCAAGGCAAGGAAGTTGGTGCAGTTATTTCTGCTTATGGATTCAACTAAGCTGCCTATACCAAAGAAAGGAATTCTGTACTACATTGGCCGAGAGTGCAGCAAAGTGTTCCCTGACCTCCTGAATCGTGCTGCCCGCACCCTGAACCATGTCTATGGGACAGAACTAGTGGTACTTGATCCCAGGAATCACTCCTATACCCTGTACAACCGAAGGGAGATGGAAGAAACTGAGGAGATCGTAGACAGTCCAAACAGGCCTGGCAACAACTTTTTAATGCAGGTCCTAAGCTTCATCTTTATAATGGGCAACCATGCCAGGGAGTCTGCAGTCTGGGCCTTTCTGCGGGGCTTAGGGGTTCAAGCTGGGAGAAAGCATGTGATTACCTGCAGATACTTGAGTCAGCGCTATATAGACAGTTTACGGGTTCCTGACAGTGATCCAGTGCAATATGAGTTTGTATGGGGTCCTAGAGCCCGTTTGGAAACCTCTAAGATGAAAGCCTTGAGATATGTGGCCAGAATCCACAGAAAGGAACCACAGGACTGGCCACAGCAGTACAGGGAGGCAATGGAAGATGAGGCCAATAGAGCTGATGTTGGGCACAGGCAAATCTTTGTTCACAACTTCAGGTAGAGGAATGCATGGCAGTCAGAGGGGCCTTGCAAGGAGGGGCCTTTGAGCCTCAGTTCTCATGTATTGGGGGGTGGGGGCGGGTACATACTGTATTTGGTATTTGTGTTCCAGTTATATTTATGTCTTGTCATATTTAGTTCTTGTGTGGTGTCTGGAAATGTTTCAGCTGTTTTAATATATTGTCTGATTGGGTAAATGTGATTGACCACTTGCTGTCTCTGTTGTATTTTGGTATGAGTTTTGATAGCTCTGTAAAATGTTTTGGAAATCTTTCCATCTTGTTGCATTATCTAGAAGAGAATATATAGCATATAGCTATAGATATAGGCTTTTCCTTGAAAGCTTGAAAAAAATTCGCCAGTAAAATAATCTAGCTTAAAGTGGTAAACTAACAAACAAATATAACAACAACTGAAAAAGCACTCTAAATTGTGGCTGGCTTCCCTTTCTGTCCGCTATTGTATGAAGAATACTGATGTTTACCTGTATTTGCTTTGCTGTACTAAAATGTAATGAAAAATAAAAGATTAATAAATGAAACATAATGCTAATACACTGACTTATTCAACTGCTTTCATACAATGAGCACAGTGGTGTGCCTTAGTTATAGAAGTATAAAAGTTTACAAGATATAGTACCTGCCCAAGAATTCAGAGACTGGATAGGGTACAGGGGGAGGTCATTTAAATCACCAATTTATTATGTTGTACTATGTGCTACAATAGAATAATAGAGAGTGCTATGGTAGTTAAAAAGAGGCACACCTGACCAATTCCTGGGGTGTTCAGGGTGGTCCTTAAGGAAGATGTTGGGTATGTTGGGTGGAGACAAGATGGGGTCCTTTTTTTTTTTTGAGACAGAGTCTCGCTCTGTTGCCCAGGCTAGTGTGCAGTGGCATGATCTCGGCTCACTGCAACCTCTGCCTCCTGGGTTCAAGCAATTCTCCTGCCTCAGCCTCCAGAGTAGCTGGGACTACAGGCACGTGCCATCACACCCAGATAATTTTTGTATTTTTAGTAGAGACAGGGTTTCACTATTTTGGCCAGGCTGGTCTCAAACTCCTGACCTCGTGATCTGTCCACCTCAGCCTCCCAAAGTGCTGAGATTACAGGCGTGAGCCACCGTGCCCAGCCAAGATGGGGTCCTTAATACAATCATGAATTAAACTGATTCTAGGCTGGATTTCAGTCTTCATGTGTGCTGGTAGGAAAAAAAGTCAAAGATGTAAGGCCAGAGAGCAGGAGATATTGTGTCGTCAATGGTTTCAATAAGATGTATGAGCCAGCTTTCTCTAAGTTATGCTGTGGGTTTTTAAAAAATATCCAAATCTCAGAGGCTTACAACAACAAAATTTTGGGCTCATTTTACATCCCTTTCATGGGCTGTCTGTGATTCTGTTTATATTGTCTTCCTTTAGGTAACCAGGTTAAAGGAGTAAATCATATATGGGACACCTGTTCTTGTGGCAGAAGTAAAAGAGCCATAGTGGAACCATGTGATAGTTTTCAAAGCCTATGCTCATGTATGGTATATTATAGTCGTAATCCATTGGCAAAAGCAAGTCACATGGGCAAGCTTGATGTCAATGAGATGGGAAGTATACTTCTACAGGGAAGAACATATAGGAATGGGACCAGTAGAGAGGAAGAACATATATTTTTGAATAAAAAATTAGTCTACCATATAAGAATTTGGCTTTAGTTGTGAGTGAGATGGAAAACTATTTAAGGCTTTTGATCTGAGCGATGGCAGGAAACCACTTAGTTTTGACAGGATTCTTTTGGCTCTCGTATTGAAAAACTAAAGGGGGTGGTGAGGGCAGAAACTCTAATTTTAGCATAGTAGTTTGTTCTTAATGTACCTATGAAAAGAGGTGTTATTTTCTGAACAAAATCAAATTTAAAGAAATTGAAGTCAGAAAGCCTGTTATCTTTTAAAAAACACCTTGGAAATCAAACTCCATGGTATCAAGGTTAAAAGGCATTAGAACATAGTGGTAAGAGCATGTAGTCTAGAGTCAAAGTGCCTGGGTACAAACCCTGGCTCTCTCTCATACTAGAGATGAGAACTCAGGCAAGTTACTTAACCCCTTTGTGCCTCCATTTTTTCATCTGTAAAATGGGCATAGTAATTTTGCCTATGCCATAATGTTGGGGATTAAATGTGTTAACATGTAAAACACAAGAGCACTTGACATGTAGTTAGCAATATATAAGTGGCATTGTTGCATGTTGATTTTTTCCAGGAATGAGACTGTGAGTGATTTCCTTGCAGACATTCTACTGGAGAGTTGTTTTGGGTTCGACAGCTGTGGGGAGCAAGAGAAGCAGAATTGTGTAGAAGGAGAAGTCGAGCAGTGATTCAGTCACAGCAAATAAATTAACTGATTCCAAAGGGAGCTCTGGAGTTGGTGTGGTCCTGCAGAGTTGTCCCAAATTAGGAAAAAGAGGCCAAAGTTTTATCCCACCATACTCACCAGTCGTTGGATGCAAACTGCCTCCTAGTAAGGGGCTATGACTTTTTGAGAATCAGTTCTTTTCAGCTGAGAGTAATCCCTGAGAAAGATACTCAGCTGTAAACACAGCAGCTGTCATCACCGTCAAGAGCTGGAGGAATGAGTAATGTGATCCTGAAGAGTAGGGGCATCTGGGTGATAGATTACAGTCTCCACTACAGTTGTTGCTGTTTTTATTGGTTTCCTTCCCCTCCCCTCCTACTCTTTAATAATAATTCTTCCTCTTCTTCTTCTTTCTCTTCTTCATCATCCTCATCTCTTTCCCCTTTCCCCTTCCCACCTTCTCCTCCTTGTTATCATCACTATTACTATTGTTATAATCTAAAAGAATTACATATCTTCTTATATTATTACTACTATTGTTTTTTTAAAAAATCTGTAAAGATTACATATATTCTCATTGTTCTGCCTGGGATATAACACCCACATCACTGAATCATTTTACTCTTCGCACAACCTTCCTGAGAGAGAGGCTCTGATAACAGAGCTTCATTTACCTCTTAAGTTCTGTATTAGTTCTCTATTCTTTTCATGTTTCTTAGTAGACTTGTGTGTTATCCAGTTGTTTCCAGAAGATGTTACCTAAGCAAGTTTCTTTGTTGGTTGTTTGTCATTTAAATACTGCAAACTATTTTTCTCTCAGATACACTTGACCAACATGCACAAACATTCAGAATATCCCACTAAAGACAACCAAGGAAGAAAATATGTTTTTTTCATGCATTTCTCTCAAAAGTAACCATTTTGGTCTCAGAAAATGTCTGATTAAATATCTTTGTTCAAATGCACCTGTTAGATTAGGATGCAAGCTTTTGTTTCAAGATTCCATGTGTTCAGTGGAGGGTCATGCTCTCATGATTACATGAATGTGTACTATTTTTTAAAAAGGGTCCTGTCATTCTGCATTAAGGTAATGATCATTGACTTGTGTCAAACCCTTGCAAAGACCTACAGTCAATGTGACTGACTAATTGCAGTACTCACCTGTGGTGGAATGCAAAAGCTTCTAAACTTCACAGGAAGAAGTCTCTTCTCTTTATGTAGAGAGAAATCATGGGTGGGACTCTGGTGATTGTCTTCACATTGTTATTCAATCTTGCCAATGAATGGTTCTGTAAGATTTCCCCTTTTGCCTAAGAAGTTATGTAGCCACTTAATCTAATCTAAGAAACTGCTAAAGTTCTCTAGGTTATCCACATATCTCAGATGATGACTCATCAAAATTGATTAAAAACGATTATTTCCCCAAAATTGAATTTGAGATACAGCCTTAAAAATTGGTAGATCGAACAGAAAGGATGATTATGGAAATTCACAACTGTGATCCTTTGTTGATAGAGAGGATAGCGGAAAAGCAGTCATTTTGAGATGAATGTGGGGTTTGATTGTTTTGTTTTGTTTGGTTTTTTGATGAGTGAGATAACTTTGCTCTGTCTTCCTGGATTAGAATATTTCAAGTAGTAACAGTGATAGAAATCAGGTAGGTAAATGGAAGTCATCATATTTTGATGAAAATTTGTGAGGCAGTAAAATACCCAGTTCTCAGATAATCATATAAAATGTAAAAACTACTTTAAAAGGCTAACAAGAAGAAAAACACAGTAGCTAAAGTATGAAAGGAAGGAAATTAGAAAATACCAAGTTTTTTTTTTCAGTGCATTTGCTAAAATTGAAAAAGAGTTATTGTTTCTACTGCTTTCTTTCTTGGAAATGTTATTATTAACATTCAATGTTTAACTGAAATTATCTTCTAAGTGTGCTCAGATTTAAAAGATTACTTTTGCTGGCAGAAATCAGAAGAATATCCTTTCCAGCAGAAGCCAAACTTCTTGAAAGAATGTTTATTCTTGATATCTCCTATTTCACTTCTACTATTTATTTCTGAACTCAACACAATTAGGTTTTTCTTACACCAATCAACTGCAGCTGCTTCTCTCAATGTGTACAGTGACCTATATAAAAATTGATAAATCCACTGATCTTTTCTCAGACATTATCTTCATTAGTGGATTTTGACATAGTTAATTTATTTTTTCCTCTTCAAAACATTTTGAACATGTGAGATACTCCTCTGGTTTTCCTCCTGCCTTTCTTCCTACTGCTTTCTCACCTCCTTTACAGGTTCCTCTCCTCCCAGAATTCTAAGAATGCTCCAGGATAAGTTCTTGAACTTATTCACTTTTTTTTCTGTTTATATGCTCTCCTTAATCTCACCCATTTATTTCCTATATTTAAAAAATATTTTATATGCTGGAGAGCCCAGAATTTGTAACTCAAGCCTCAGGGTATGTACCCCTATTGTGAATTCCTCTCACATTCAATTCTTTTCTCAGGTTTTCCACTTGGATGTCTAGTATGCACTAAATTCTAACATGCCCAAATCTGAGCTCCTGGTATTTATTTACAAACCTGTTCCTTCTACAGATTTTCTCAACTTAATCAATGGCCAGTTCATTCTTACAATTGCTCAGCATAAAAGGTTGGGCACATACTTGACTGTTTTTTTTTTTTCATTTTCTGGATATTAGAAAAAATTTAATATGTCAACAAATTCTGATGGCTCTGCTCCCAAAATAAGTTCAGAAACTAATATCATGTCAACTCCAGCATTACTACTATGATTGTATCTCACCTATATTATTGCAGTGGGGTTAGAATTTGTCCTTCTACTTCTGACCTAGTATATTTTATTCTTAGCACAGTAGCCAGAGGAACTCTGTAAGAATCCATTTAACTTGTAGGCGTGACTTATTTTTCTTATAGTATACACCTGAGCGATATTATCTAGCCTGCAATTTCTTTTCTAACTTTATCTCTTATTATGCTCTCTGCTACTGTTATACAATTTGTTTTTTGAGCAGGTCTGACAAGCTACTACCTCAGGGCTTTTAAACTTTCTGTTCTCATTGCTTGGAATGCCTCAAATAAATGCATGACTTATTCATGTCTTTTATGCTTTTGCTAAAAATACACCACTTAGTAAGTACACTCTATCCAAAATTAACTATATAACCTTCCTCCTTGCTTTACTTTTTCTAGCACATATCATTATCAATAATCTATTTTAAAGAATCAATTATTGCCTTTGCCTATATTTTGCAAGCTACTTCATTAACTTCTGCTAAGTATTATTTCCATCTTTCCACTTTATATGGTTTCACCTTGATTTTTTCTACCTTCTGTAGATTAAAGCTTGGATGACAGATTTTCAACCTATCTTTGTTTACAATATGTGCATTTAAAGATAGAAATTTCTTTCTCTCACTGCTTCTTGTACCATCCCATAAAATATTTTGTCTCTTTACTTATCCATCTTAACATTTATTCTCATGAATATAAACTACAAATATAAACTTATGTATGAATAAAAACACATAAAATTATCTATATATTACTTCTATATGATATATATATACATATATACACACACACACACAAGTATTTCAATGGGAAAATATACTCCTGATACTGAATTGCAAAGGCATCTGTTCTTTTTCACTGTTACATAATATTTGTACATACTTATGGGATGCATATGATATTTTGTTACATACATAGGATGTATAATGATCAAGTCAGGATATTTAGGATATCCATTACAACAATCATTTATTATTTCTATGTGTTGAGAACATTTCAAGTTCTCACATCTAGCTACATTGGAATATACAATATATTGTTGTTAATCACAGTCACCCTACTTTACTATTGAACATTAGAACTTCATCCTTTTATCCAAATGTATGTTTGTACCCATTAACCGACATCTGTTCACTCCCTCACACACACCCCCACATCTTTCCCAGCCTCTGTTAAATATCATTCTACTCTCTACCTCCATGAGATCACCTTTTAAAACTCCCACATGAGTACATGAGATATCTGTATTTCTGTGTCTGGCTTATTTCACTTAGCATAATGACCTTTATTTTCATCCAATTGCTACAAATGATATTTTTTAATTTTTTTATGGCCAAACAGCATTCCATTGTGCAAATATACATTTTTTTCATACATTCATCCATTGAAGGGCGCTTAGTTTTATTCCACACCATTGCTGTTGTGAATACTGCTGAAATAAACACGGAGGTGCAATAAACCTGAGTCCCTTTGATATATTTATTTCCTTTCCTTTGGATAAACACCTAGTAGTGAAATGGGTGGATCCTATGGCAGTTCTATTTTTAGTTGTGTTTTTTTTTTTTTTTGAGAAATCTCCATACCATTTTTTATAATGGCTATACTAATTTACATTCCCAGAGTGTGTAAGAGTTCCATTTTCTCTGCATCTTCCCCAGCATCTGTTATTTTTTGTCTTTTTGATAATAGCAATTCCAACTGGGGGAAGGTGATATCTCACTGTGGTTTTCATATGCACCCCTTCATGATTAGTGATGTTGAGCATTTTTTACATACTGTTTGGCTATTTGCATGTATTTTTAAATAATGTCTATTCAGATCCTTTGCCCACTTTCCAATAGGATAGATTGTTTTTGATTTTGAGTTGTTTGAATTCCTTGTATATTCTGGACATTAGTCCCTTGTCAGATGAATATTTTGGAAATATTTTCTCCTATTCAACAGGTTATTTCTTCGCTTTGCTGATTGTTTCCTTTGCTGTGCAGAAGATTTTTAGCTTAATATTTTTCCAGTTGTCTATTTTTTATTTGGTTATCTGTGCTTTTGGGGTCTTAGCCATAAACTCTTTGCATAGAACAATATCCTAGTGGGTTTCTCCTATATATTCTTATAATAGTTTTATAGTTTTGAATCTTACATTTAAGTCTTCAGTTCATATTAATTTTTTAAAAGGTAAGAGATCAGGGTCCTTTCATTCTGCTGCATATGAATATCCTATTTTTCCAGAACGGCTTATTGAAGAGGGTATACTTCCCTCTTCCTAAGGGGGAAGTATTGGGTACTCCTCTTAAAGTATATTCTTGGTGCCTTTGTCAAAAATCAGTTGGCTATAAACACATGGAATTATTTCTGGGTTATATATACTCTTTCATTGGTCTATGTGTCTGCTTTAATCCTAATACCATGCTGATTTGGTTACTATAGACTTATAATATATTTTGAAGTCAGGTAGTGTGATGCCTTCAGCTTTGTTTTGTTCAGGGTTGCTTTGGTTATTCAGGCTCTTTCTTGATTCTATACAAATTTTAGGATTTTTTTTCTATATTTGTAAGAAATGTCACTGGTATTTTGATAGGGATTGCATTAAATCTGTACATTCCTTTAGGTAGTATGGTAATCTTAACAATATCAATTCTTCTGATTTATGAGCATGGGGTGTTCTATATTTTGGATGTTTGTCTCCTCCATATCTCATGTTGAAATTTAATCCTCAGTATTGGAGATGGGCCTAATGGAAAGTGTTTTGATCATGAAGGTGGATCTCTTATGAATAGATTAATGGTCTCCCAGGAGAGGGAGTGTGAGTTTTCACCCTATTAGTTCCTGGGAGAGCTGGTTGTTAAAAAAAAAACATGGCACCTTCCCCCTCTCTCATGCTTCCTTTCATGCCGTGTGATATCTACACAAGCCAGCTCTCCTTCTCTTTCCCCTTTCTCCATGAATGGAAGCATCTCAAGGCCCTCAGATGATGCAGATACTAGTGGCATGCTTCTTGTATAGCCTATAGAACCATGAGCCAAATAAATCTTTTCTCTTTTTAACTTACACAGACTCAGGTGTTTCTTTATGGAAACACAAACTAAAACAAGATGTCTTTCTATTTGCTTGTGTCCTTGTCAATTTCTTTCTTCAGTGTTTTGTAGTTTTCCCTGTAGAGATCTTTCACCTTCTTAGTTAAATTTATTCCTAGGAATTTTATTTTTTTATAGATTTTGTAAATTGGATGCTTTGCAATTTATTTTTCAGCTAGTTCATTACTGGTATGTAGAATAGCTACTGATTTTATATGTTGATTTTGTATTCTCCAACTTTATTGAACTTCCTTATCAGATCAGATCTAAGAGGTTTTTTTTTTGATGGAGCCTTTAGGTTTTGCTAAATATGAGATCATGTCATGTGCAAAGAGAGATTATTTGACTTCCTCTTTTTCAATTTGGATGCCTTTTATGTCTTTCCATAGCCTGATTGCTCTCACTAAGACTTCTAGTACTATGTTGAATAAGACTAGTGACAATGGGGTGGGCATCTTTGTCTAGTTTCAGTTCTTAGAGGAAAGGTCTTCAGCTTTTCCCTGTTCAGTATTATGTTAGCTGTGGGTTTGTCATATATAACCTTTATTATGTTAAGGTATGTTCATTCTATGCCTCATTTGTTTAGCACTTATTATCATGAAGAGATATTAAAATTCATCAAAGAACTTATCTGCATCTATTGAGATGATCATACATTTTTAATCCTTCATTCTGTTGATTTGATGCATCATGTTTATTGAGTTCTATATGTAGAACCATCCTTGCATCCCTGGGATAAATCCCACTTGTTTGTGATGTATTATCTTTTGCATGTGCTGTTGGAATCAGTTTGCTAGTATTTTTTTGAGAATTTTTGCATCTATGTTAATCAGGGATAGTGGCCTGTAGTTTTCTTTTTTTGTTGTGCTCTTGTTTGGTTTTGGTATTAGGGTAATGCTGGCTTTAAAGAACAAATTAGAAAGAATTTCCTCCCTTTTCTATTTTTGGAATGGTTTGGGAGAATTGGTTTTAGTTCTTCTTTAGAGGTTTGGTGGAATTTGGCAGCAAAGTCAAAAGGTCCTAGACATTTTTTTGTTGGGAGACTTTTTATTACTGATTCAGTCTCATTACTGATTATTGTCTGCTTAGTGTTTTTACTTCTTCCTGATTCAATCTTGGTAGATTGTATGGTTCCAGAAATTTATTTGTTTCCTCAAGGCTTTGTAGTTTCTTAGTGTATAGTTGTTCATGGTAACATCTGACAATCTTTTGTATTTCTGTGGTATCAGTTGTAATGACTTATTTTTTATTCTGATTTTATTGCATCTTTTTTCTTGGTTAGTCTAGCTAGTGGTTTATTGATTTTATCTTTTTAAATATCTACTTTTTATTTTGTTCTTTCTTTTTTTTAGTCCATTTCATTTAGCTCTGCGCTGATTTTTCTTATGCATTTATTTCTACTAATTTTGTGTTTAGTTTGTTCTTAATTTATAGTTCTTGAGGTGGATTGTTAGATTGTTTATTTAAAAATCTTTCTTCTTTTTGATGTAGGCATTTATTGCTATAAAATTCCCCTCTTGGTACTGATTTTACTGTATCTCATAGGTTTTTGTATGCTATGTTTTCACTTTCATTTGTTTCAAGATTTTTTATCATTTCCTTCTTAATTTCTTCATTGACCCAATGGTTATTCAGGACCATGCTTAATTTCCATGTATTTATACAATTTCTAAAGTTTTTCTTGCTATTGATTTCTAGTTTTATTTCATTGTGATCTGAGAAAATACTTGATATGATTCTATTTTTAAAAATTTGTTGACTTGTTTTGTAGTCTAACATATGGTCCATCCTGGAGAATGTTCCATGTGCTTATGAGAGGAATGTGTTTTCTGCAACTGTTGGACAAAATGTTCTGTAAATGTCTGTTAGGCATATTTGGTCTATTGTACAATGTAAATCCAATATTTCTTTGTTGCTTTTATGCCTAGATGATCTCTCTAATGCTAAGAGTGGGGTGTTGGTGTCCTCAGCTGTACTGTATCAGAGTCTGTCTCTCCTTTTAGATCTAATAATATTTGCTTTATATATCTGAGTGCTCTGGTGTTGGGTGCATATATATTTGTGATTGTTATATCTTCCTATTGAACTGATGTTTTTATCATTATATAGAGACTTTCTTTGTCTTTTTTTTACTGTTACTTACTTAGAGTCTATTTCATCTGACATAATTATAGCTTCTTCTACTTGTTTTTGTTTTCTGTTTGTATGAAAAATTTATTTATTTATTTTGTTCTATGTGTATTCTTAAAGGTGAAGTAAGTTTCTTGTAGGCATAATGTATTTGAGTGATATTTTCTTATCCCTTCAGCCAGTCTGTATCTTTTAAGTGGAAAATATAATCTGTTTACATTCAAGGTTACTATTCATATGTGAAGATTTATTCCTTTCCGTTTGTTGATTGTTTTCTGGTTGTTTTGTATATCCTTTTTTCCTTTCTTTCTCTCTTTTCGTTTCTTTATGGTTTGGTGGTTTTCTACAGTGGTAACATTTGAGTTCTTTCTGGTCCTCATTGGTGTGTCTGCTCTACCAGTTAGTTTTATCCTTTCTTCTGTCTTCATGAGGGTAGATAGCATCCTTTTGATTCTAGGTGTGGGACTTCTTAAGTAGTTCTTATAGGGCTGGTATTGTGTTGATGAATTCCCTCAGTTTTTAATTGTCCAGGAAAGTATGTCTTTTTTATTTATAAAGAATAACTTTGCTAGTTATGCTATTGTTAGTAGAGAGCTGTTTTCCTTTAAGCACTTTGAATATATCATCTCATTCTCTTCTGGCCTGCAAGATTTCTGTTGTAAAATTCACTATTATTCTGATAGAGGTTCCCTAACATGTGACTAGATGGTTTTCTCTTGCTGTTTAAAGAATTCTTTCATTTTCTTTGACTTTGGACAGTTTCACTATAATGTGCTGCAGGAGAAAAGCTTTTTGAATTGTATCTAGTTGGGGATCTCTGAACTTCATGTACCTGGATGTCTAAATTTCTTGCTAGACTTGAGAAGTTTCAGCTATTATGTCATTTAATAGGTTTTCATGCTTTAAACTTATCTACACCTTCTGGGACACCCCAAATTCAGATATTTGGTCACTTTCTGGTGTACCATATGTCTTGCAGGCTTTTTGTATTTCTTTTCTTCTTTTTTTGGTCAGACTGGATTATTTTGAAAGACCCATCTTCAAATTCTGAAATTCTTCTGCTTGATTTTGGCTATCTTTGAAGCTGTCCATTGTATTTTTTACTTCATTCATTGAATTCTTCAGTTCTGAGATTTATGTTTAGTGCATTATTTATGGTTCAATAGAACCAAACCATTCTTTTCTAATGATATCTATCTCTCTAGTGAATTTCTTATTTGTATTCTGAATTGCTTTTCTGATTTTTTTTGGTATTGGTTATCTGTTTTCTCTTGTATCTCAATGAGTTTATTTAGTATCATAATTTTGAATTCTCTTCAGGCAGTTAATAAATTTATTTTATGCTAAAATCTGTTATTGGACAATTATTGTATTCTGTTGGATGTATCATATTTCTTCACTTTTCATGTCCTTGTGTCCTTTAGTTGACATCTGCGTATTAGTTGTAGGGTACATAGTAGGTATATATGTATTTATGGGGTCCATGAGATGTTCTGATACAGGCATGCAATGCATAATAATCAGACCATAGAAAAAATATCCATCACCTCAAGCATGTATTCTTTGTGTTACAAACAATCCAATTATACTCTTTCAGCTATTTAAAAATGTACAATTAAATTATTATTTACTATAGTTACCCTATCGTGCTATCAAATACTAGGTATTATTCACTCTTTCCAACTAATTTTTTTGTACTCATTAGCCATCCCCACCCCCCTTCAGCCCCATGCTACCTGTCTTAGTGTCTAGTAACCATCCTTCTATCTCCATGAGTTCAGTTGTTTTGATTTTTAGATCCCACAAATAAGTGAGAACATGTGATGTCTTTCTTTCCATACCTGGCTAATTCCACTTAACATAATGACCTGCAGTTCCATCCATGTTGTTGCAAATGACAGGATCCCATTCTTTTTTTGTGACTGGATAATACTCCATTGTGTATAAATATCACATTTTGTTTATCCATTCATCTTTCGATGGATACTTAGGTTGCTTCCAAATCTTGGCTACTGTGAACAGTGCTGCAACAAAGATGAGAAGAGTCCAGATATCTTTTTGGTATACTGATTTTCTTTTTTTTTTATTTTTATTTTTTATTTTACTTTTATTATACTTTGAGTTTTAGGGTACATGTGCACAATGTGCAGGTTAGTTACATATGTATACATGTGACATGCTGGTGTGCTGCACCCATTAGCTCGCCATTTAGCATTAGGTATATCTCCTAATGCTATCTCTCCCCCCTCCCCCCACACCACAACAGTCCCCAGAGTGTGATGTTCCCCTTCCTGTGTCCATGTGTTCTCATTGTTCAATTCCCATCTATGAGTGAGAACATGTGGTGTTTGGTTTTTTGTCCTTGGGATAGTTTACTGAGAATGATGATTTCCAATTTCATCCATGTCCCTACAAAGGACATGAACTCATCATTTTTTATGGCTGCATAGTATTCCATGGTGTATATGTGCCACATTTTCTTAATCCAGTCTATCATTGTTGGACATTTGGGTTGGTTCCAAGTCTTTGCTATTGTGAATAGCGCCGCAATAAACATACGTGTGCATGTGTCTTTATAGCAGCATGATTTATAATCCTTTGGGTATATACCCAGTAATGGGATGGTTGGGCCAAATGGTATTTCTAGTTCTAGATCCCTGAGGAATCGCCACACTGACTTCCACAATGGTTGAACTAGTTTACAGTCCCATCAACAGTGTAAAAGTGTTCCTATTTCTGGTATACGGATTTTCTTTCTTGTGAATATATACCCAGCAGTGGGATAGCTGGATCATATTGTAGCCTTATTTTTAATTTTTTAAGGAACATTCAAACTTCTCTTCATAGTGGTTGTACTAATTTACAGAAGTTGCAAACCCTGATGGTCCTCTGCTCTACCAGCTGAGCTATCGAATGGTGTATACTAATTTACATTGCCACCAACAGTGTACAAGAGTTCCCATTTCTGCTCATCCTCACCAGCATTTGTTATTGCATGACTTTTAAATGTAAGCCATTTTAACTGGGGTGAGATGATACATTGTAGTTGTGATTTGCATTTCTCTGATGATCCATGAGTTTGAGCACTTTTACATATATTTATTTGCCATTTGTATGTTTTCTTTTGAGAAATGTCTATTCAAATCTTTTGCCCATTTCTTAATCAGATTATTAGGGTTTTTTCCTATAGAGTTGTTTGATTTCCTTATATATTTAGGTTATTAATCTCTTGTCAGTTGGGTAGTTTGCAAATATTTCTTCCCAATCTTTGGGTTGTGTGTTCACTTTGTTGATTGTTTCCTTTACTGTGCAGAAGCTTTTTAATTTGATGTGATCCCATTTGTCCATTTTTGCTTTGGTTGCCTGTGCCTGGGGGATATTACTCAAGAAATGTTTGTCCAGACCAATATCATGGAGATTTTTTCCAATGTGTTCTTGTAGTAGTTTTATAGTTTGAGGTCTTAAAGTTGTTAATACATTTTGGTTTGATTTTTGTATATGATGAGAAATAAGGGTCTAGTTTCCTTCTTCTGCATGTGAATATCCAGTTTTCCTAGCACCATTTATTGAAGATACTGTCTTTTCCCCAGTATATGTTCTTGAAGACTTTGTCAAAAATGAGATCACTGTCGATGTATGAATTTGTTTGTTGGTTCTCTATTCTGCTCCACTGGTCTATGTGTCTGTTTTTATGCTGGTACCATCTTGTTTGGGTTATTATAGCTGGTAGTATAATTTTAAGTCAGGTAATGTGATTATTGAAGTTTTGTTCATTTTGCTTAGAATAGCTTTGGCTATTCTGCATCTATTTTAAAATTGTGTTTTCCATTTCTGTGAGGAATGTCATTGGTATTTTGATAGGGATTGCATTGTATCTGTAGATTGCTTTGGGTAGCATGGACATCTTAACAATATTAATTCTTCCAATCAATGAACATGGAATATTCATCTATTTTTGGTGTCTTCTTTGACTTCTTTCATCAATGTTTTCTAGTTTTCATTATAGCAATTTTTGAATTCTTTGCTTAATTCCTAGGCATTTTATTTTATTTGTGGCTATTGTAAATGGGATTACTTTTTAATTTCCTTTTTTAGATTTTTTACTTTTGGCATATAGAAATGCTACTGATTTTTGTATGTTAATTTTGTATCCTCCGACTTTACTGAATTTGTTTATAAGTTCTAATTTTTTTGGTAGATTCTTTGGAGTATTCTAAATATAAGATTATATCTCATCTGACAAAGGGCTAATATCCAGAATCTACAATGAACTCAAACAAATTTACAAGAATAAAACAAACAATCCCATCAAAAAGTGAGCGAAGGACATGAACAGACACTTCTCAAAAGAAGACATTTATGCAGCCAAAAAACACATGAAAAAATGCTCATCATCACTGGCCATCAGAGAAATGCAAATCAAAACCACAATGAGATACCATCTCACACCAGTTAGAATGGCAATCATTAAAAAATCAGGAAACAACAGATGCTGGAGAGGATGTGGAGAAATAGGAACACTTTGACACTGTTGGTGGGACTGTAAACTAGTTCAACCTTTGTGGAAGTCAGTGTGGCGATTCCTCAGGGATCTAGAACTAGAAATACCATTTGACCCAGCCATCCCATTACTGGGTATATACCCAAAGGACTGTAAATCATGCTGCTATAAAGACACATGCACACGTATGTTTATTGTGGCACTATTCACAATAGCAAAGACTTGGAACCAACCCAAATGTCCAACAATGATAGACTGGATTAAGAAAATGTGGCACATATACACCATGGAATACTATGCAGCCATAAAAAATGATGAGTTCATGTCCTTTGTAGGGACATGGATGAAATTGGAAATCATCATTCTCAGTAAACTATCGCAAGGACAAAAAACCAAACACTGCATATTCTCACTCATAGGTGGGAATTGAACAATGAGAACACATGGACACAGGAAGGGGAACATCACACTCTGGGGACTGTTGTGGGTGGGGGAAGGGGGAAGGGATAGCATTGGGAGATATACCTAAAGTATAATAATAATAATAATAATAAAGATTATATCATCTGTAAATAAAAAATATTGACTTGTTTCTTTCCAATTTGGATGCATTCTAGTCCTTTCACTTGTCTGATTGCTCTAGCTAGGACTTCCAGTACTGTGTTTAATAACAGTGGTCAAAGTGGGCATCCTTGTCGTGTTTCAAATCTAGGAGAAGAACTTTTAAGTTTTTGCCCAATTCAGTATATTAACAGTGGGCCTGTCATATAAGGTTTTTTTATGTTGAGGTGTTTCTTCTGTACTGAGTTTTTTGAGGATTTTATTATGAAGGGATGTTAAAATTTATCAAATTCTTTTTAGCACCAATTGAAACGACTGTATAATTTTTGTCCTTTATTCTACTGATACGGTGTGTCACCTTGGTTGTTTTTCCTATATGGAACCATCCTTGCATCCCAGGGTAAATCCTCCATGGTCATGATGAATAATCTTTCTAATGTATTGTTGAATTTGGTTTGCTAGTATGTTGTTGAGGATTTTTGCATCAATATTTATCAGATATATTGGTCTATGTTTTTTCTTAATGTGTCTTTGTCTGGCTTGGTATCGAAATAATACTGGACTTATGGATTGAGTTGGAAAGTGGTCCCTCCTGCTCTATTTTTCAGAATAGTTTGAGTAGAATTGGTACTAGTTCTTCTTTAAATGCTTGGCAGAATTCAGCAGTGGCACCTTTGTGTCCCAGGCTTTTTTTATTTTTTATTTTTATTTTTTTTCCTATGAGACTTTTTACTGTGGCTTCAATCTCATTACTTGTTATTGCTCTTTTAAGGTTTTCCATTTCTTCCTGGTTTAATCCTGGTAGGTTGTATGTGTCTAGGAATTTATTCATTACCTCTAGATTTTCCAATTTATTGGCATATAGTTGCTCATAGTAGCCACTAGTGATCCCTTGAATTTCTGCAGTATCAGTTGTAATGTCTCTTTTTTCATCTCTATTTCATTCATTTGGATCTTCTCTCTTCTTTTTATGAGTTTTGCTAAAGGCTTGCCCGTTGTGTTTCACCTTTAAAAACCATTTTTTTCATTGATCTTTTGTATTGTTTCATTTTCATTTCTATTTTAGTTATTTCTGCTTTGATCTTTATTATTTATTTTCTTCTGCTAATTTTGAGTTCGGTTTGCTCTACTTTTCTAGTTTTTAAAGATGAATTGTTAGGTAGTTTATTTGAAGCTTTTTTTTTTAAATGTAGGCACTTATAGCTATAAATTTCCCTGTTAGGACTGCTTTGGCTGTATCCCATAGCCTTTGATATATTGTGTTTCCATTATTATTTGTTTCAATTTTTTTTCAATTTTTTTTGGTTTCTTTATTGATCCACTAGTCACTTAGAAGCATATTGTTTAATTTCCATGTATTTGCATATTTTCCAAAGTTCTTGTTGTTATTGATTTCTAGTTTTCTTACATTGTAATTAGAAAAGATGGTTGATATTATTTCAGTATTTTTGAATGTTTAAAGACTTGTGATTTAACATATTGTCTATCCTTGAGAATGTCCCATATGCTGAGGAAAATAATGTTTATTTGGCAGCTGTTAGATGAAAATTTATTTAAATATTAAATAGATTCATTTGATCTATAGTGAAGATTAAGTTTGATGTTTCTTTGTTGATTTACCATCTGTCTAATGCTGAAAGTGGGATGTTGAAGTCTCCAGCTATTATTGTATTGGGGCCTATCTCTATTTTTATCTTTAATAATATTAGCTTTATATGTCAGGGTGCTCCACTGTTGGGTGCATATGTATTTAAATTCATTATATCTTCTTGCTGAATTGAGCCCTTTGTCTTTATATAGTCACTTTTTTGTGTCTTTTTATAGTTTTTGCCTTGGTAATCCATTTTTTTCTGATACAAGTATAGCTACTCCTGCTTTTTAAAAAAATTTCCGTTAGCATGGAATATCTTTTTTTTCCATCCTTTACTTTTCACCTATGTGTGTCTTTATAGGTGGAGCATGTTTCTTATAGGCAAAAGATTATTGAGTCTTTTTTTTTAATGTATTCAACCACTCTATGTTTTGTGATTGGAAAGTTTAGTCCATTGATATTTGATATTAAATATTAATATACCTGTTGGCCAAATGTATGTCTGTTTTTAAGAAATTTCTGTTCAGGTTTATTATGGTTAGAATATATTCCCTACACAATTTAGCTGTTGCCAATATGATAGTATTAAGTAGAGGCATTAGGTGTTTGTTAGACCAAGAGGACTTTTCTTTTGTGAATGGATATAGGTGACTTTATAAATACGAGGGAATTTTTTTCTTGCTTGCTCTTCCATCTTTCTCCATATGAGGACACAGCTTTTTTTCCTCTGGAGAATGAAGGCCTCACCAAACACCAAATCTTGGTGTCTTAGCCTTAGACTTCCAGCTTCCAGAACTGTGAGAAATACATTTTGGTTCTTTATGAATTACCAGTCTGTGATATGCTTTTACAGTAGAACAAGATGGAGTAAGTCAAGGTCCTTTGCCCATTTTAGAATTAGGTTATTTCTTTATTTTTTTTTTTAACTACTGAGTTATTTGAGTTTTCTATGTATTTTGATATTAACACCTCATCAGATGTATGGATTGCAAACTTTTTCTCTCATTCTGTAGGTTGTGTCTTTACTCTGTTTATTGGTTTCTATGCTCTGCAGAAGCTTTTTAGCTTGATGAAATTCAACGTGTTTTCTTCTTTTTTGCCTGTGCTTTTAGTGACATATCTAAAAAATTTTTGCCCAGACTAATGTCATGAGATTTTCCCTAGGTATTTTAAGTGGTTTTACAGGTTCTGATCTTACATTTAAGTCTTTAATTCATTTGAGGTGGGGACTTTAAGAGGTGAATGGGTTATGAGGCCTTTGCTCTGAATTAATGGGTTAATGGATTATAACAGGAGTGAGTAACTTATCACAAGATTGGATCTGTTATAAAAACCGGTTTGCTTCTCAGTGTGTCCTCTCACCATGTGATGTCCTGCAGCACCTCAGAACTGTGCAGAGTTCCTATCAGCAAGGAAACTCTCACCAGACATAGCTCCTCGACCTTGGACTTTCCAGCCTCCAGAAATGTAACAAATAAATTTATTTTCTTTATAGATTACCCGATTTCAAGTATTCAGTTATAGAAAGAGAAAATGTACTAAGTCATAAGATTATTTTAGTGAATGGATGTAATATATGTAGTGATGTATTTGTAGACACATGTTTCATAGATGTCTTAAAGAAAATTACTTATAAGTTGTGTTATTAACAGAGTTAATTTAGGGAATATAAGTGGTTATCCAACTGTAACATATGTAATGGGGTATTTAAAAATACTTTTCTGAAGGAGAAAGTTGCAATTTTATTGTATTTTTATTGAAAAGTAATGATTATATATATTTATGTGGCATGATGTGATGTTTTAATGTATGTTTACATTATGAAATGATGAAATCAAGATTGTTAACACATCCATCACCTCACATACTCATCCACTTTTTTGTGGTGAGAACATCTGAAGTAAAATCTTTAAGCAACTTTTAAATATACAATGCTTTATTATCAATAATAGTCATCAATTTTTACACTACATTACTAAAGCTTATTTTTCCTGTCTAGCTGAAACTTCATACCCTTTGATCAATTTCTCCCCTTTTCTCCATTTTCCCCCTCTCCAAGCCTCTGGTAACCACTATTCTGCTCTCTACTTCTATGAGTTCTGCTGTTTTAGATTCCACATATACATGAAATTATGCAGTATTTTCATTTATGTGCCTGGTTTATTTCACTTGGCATAATATCCTCCAGGTTTACATATATTGTAGCAAATGATGGAATTTCCTTCTTTTTTAAGGCTGTATAGTATTCCATTATATGTATGTGCATATATATATATATACTTGCACATATTTATATACACATATACATGTCTATAGATTACATTTTTAAAATCATTCTTCTGTTGATGGAAACTTAAGTTGCTTCCATTTCTTAGCTATTGGCAATAATGCTACAGTAAACATTACAGTGCAGATATCTCCTTAACATACTGATTTCAAATCTCTGGACACGTGGCCAGAAGTGGGATTGCTAGATAATATGATAGTTCTAGTTTTCCAAAGAACATCCACACTGCTTTCCAAAGGGGGTATATTAATTTATGTTCCCACCAGTAGTGCACAAGGGCTATTTTTCTCTACATTCTTGCCAAAATTTATCTTTGTTAAATAATAGTTATTCTAACAGATGTGAAGTCATATCTTATTGTAGTTTTAATTTGCATTTTCCTAGTATTAAGTGATGTTGAGCATTTATTTATATATTTAATGACCATTTGTATGTCTACTTTTGAGAAATGTTTATTCAGGTCCTTTGCCCATTTTTAAATTGGGTTAAAATTTAAAATTTAAATTAATTTAGTTTAAAATTAAAATTTAAACTTTTTCTTGCTGAGTTTAGTTCCTTATATATTTTGAATACTAGTTCCATATCAGATGTATGGTTTGCACATATATTCTTCCAGTCTATGGGTTGCCTCTTCAACCCATTGATTGGTTTCTCTTCTCTGCAGAAGCTTTTCAGTTTGATGCAATCCCACTTAGTTTTTTTTTTTTCTTTTGCATGTGTTTTTGGGTTCATATCCAGGAAATCGTTGCCCAGACCAATGTGAAAGAGTTTTTCACTTATGTTTTCTGCTATTAATTATACAATTTCAGGTTCCATATTAATCCCTTAATCTAGTTTAAGTTGATTTTTGTATATGGAGTGAGATGAGCATCTAATTTCATTCTCTTTATGTGGATATCTAGTTTTCCCAGCATCATTTGTTCAAGAGACTGTCCATTCTTCATTGTGTGTTTTGGGATCTGTGTCAAAGATCAGTTGAATATAAAAGCATGGGTTTATTTCTTGGCTCTCTGTCCTGTTTTATTTATTGATGTGTCTGTCTTTATATTAGTACTATGCTATTTTGATTACAATCACCTTATGGTATATTTTGAAATCAGAGTATGTGATGCTTTCTGACGTTTTTCATTTACAAAAGATTTCTTTGGCTATTCTGAATCTTCTGTGGTTCCATAATTTCTAGGAGTTTTTAAAAAATTTCTGTGAAAAATGACATTAGAATTTTGAAAAAATTGCATTAAATGTTTAGACAGCTTTGGATAGCATGGAAAATAACAATAATTTTTTAAAATTCTTAAATTTGGGTTACATTTTCATTTATTTTGTCCTTATTTGATTAATGTTTTATAGTTTTCAGTGTACAGATCCTTCAGGAAATCATAAAAATTATTTCTAAATATTTTTGTAGCTATTAAAAATGGAATTGTCTTGATTTCTTTTCAGATAGTTTATTATTATTGTTTAAAACATAATAGTTTTTTGTGTATTGATTTTGTAACTGACAAATTTACAGAATTTGTTTATTAATTCTAACAGTTACTTGGTTGAGTCCTTAGGGTTGACTATATATAAGATCATGTCATCTGCAAAAATAGAAACTTCTTTTTCATATTTGGATTTCTTAAATTTGTTCTCCTTGCCTAATTCCTCTGGCTATGACTTCCAGTGTTGTGTTGACTAGAAGCGGCAAGAGGGGACATCCTCATCTTGTTTTTAATTTTTTTTTTTATTTTTATGAGTATATAGTAGGTGTGTATAATTATCAGGTGTACAAGATATTTTGATACAAGAATACAATGTGTAATAATCATATCAGGGTAAATGGGGTATCCCTCATCTCAAGAATTTATTACTTCTTTGTATTACAAACATTCCAATCATATTTTTTAAGTTGTTTAAAAATGTACAATTATTGTTGAATGCAGTAATTCTCTTGTGCTATCAAATACTAGATCTTATTAATTCTATCTAACTGTATTTTTGTACCCATTAACCACCCCCACTCCCCCCCCCACACACACTACAGTTCTCAGCCTCTTGTAACCATTATTCTATTCTCAATCTCCATTAGTTCAGTTGTTTTAATTTTTAGCTTCCACAAGTGAGTGAGAACATGTGAAGTTTATTTTTGCTTTTGCTGCCTGTGCTTTTGGGGTCAAATCCAAGAAATCTTTGTCAAGATCAATTTCATGAAGGTTTTCTCCTGTTTTTTTTTCTAATAGTTTTATAGTTTTTGGTCTTATGTTTAAGTCTTTTGTCTATTTTGAATTGATTTTTGTATATGGAATGAGACAAGTGTTCAGTTTCATTCTTCTACCTGTGGATATCTACTATTTTCAGCACTATTTATTGAAGACTGTCCTCTCCCCATTGTAGGTACTTGGCATCTTTGTCAAAGATTAATTAATCAGAGATGAGTAGATTTATTTCTAGGCTCTTCTTTCAGTTCTGTTGATCTATATGTCTGTTTTTCTGCCATACCATGCTGTTTTGATCATTATCAAATCAGCTTTGTAGTTGATTTTGTGACCATGTAGTGTGATGCTTTCAGCTTTTTTTTTTCTGCTCAAGATTGCTTTGGTTATTTATGATATTTTGTGGTTCCATATGAGTTTTAGGATTGTTTTATTCATTTCTGTGAAAAAGGTCATTGGAATTTTGATAAAGATTACACTGAATTCAGATTGGCTTTAGTAGTATGGAACTTTAACAATATTATTTCTTTCAATCTATGAACATGGAATAGCCTTTCTGTTTATTTGCATCTTCTTCATTTTCTTTATCAATGTTATAAATTTATAGTTATCAATGTACAGATTCTTTAACTTTTTGGTTAAATGTATTCCAAAATATTTTTGTAACTATTTTAAATAAGATTGCTTGATATTTTTCAGATAGTTTGTTTTTAACATATACACATGCAACTAACTTTTGTACATTGATTTTGTATCCTGCAGCTTTAATGAATTTATTTGTTCTAACAGTTTTTTGGTGGACTTTTCATGGTTTTTCATATTTCAAATAATATCTGAGAACACAGACCATTTAACGTCTTACTTTCCAGTTTGAATGGCTTTTATTTATTTTTCTTGCCTAATTGCTCTGGCTAAGAACTTCTAGTAATATGTTGAGTAGAAGTAATGAGACTGAATATCCTTGTGTTGTTTCTTACCATAGAGAAAAAGGTTTTACTTTTTCACTCTCAAGTTTGATGTTAGCTGTGGCCATGTGATACATGGCCTTTATTCTGTTGAGGTACATTGTTTTTATACCTAATTGGCTAAGAGTTTTTATCATGAAAGAATGTTGAAAATTTTTAATGCTCTTTGTACATCTATTTAAATAATCTTATAACTTTTATTCTTCATTCTGTTAAAGTGTTGCATCACATATATTGATTAGTGTATGTTGAATTATGCATCTTAGGGAAAATCCTACTTAGTCATTATGAATGGCTCTTTTTATTTGGTATTAAATTTGTTGTGTTTGTATTTTTTGAAGATTTTTTTTTGTATTTGTGTTCATCAGGGATATTGGCCTGTAATTATTTTTCTCAGACTATTTGTGTCTGGCTCTGGTGTTAGGGCATTGCTTGCCTAATACATGTTTTTAAAAGCATTCCCTCATTTTTAATTTATAGAAAAGAACTTTAGCAGGATTTGTATTAGCTCTTTCTTAAATATTTGATAAAATGTAGTCAAAAAGCCATCTGATTCTGGGTTTTTCCTTTTGGGGGGTTTTGAATACTAATTAGATCTTTTTATTATTGGTATAAGATTCTTCATTTCTTCATGATTCAGTTTTCGTAGGTTATATTATTGTATGAATTTATTCATTTCTTCTAGATTATCCAATTTAGCAGGATGTGATTACTCATAATGGTTTCTTATGATTTTTTTTATTTCTGTACTATCAGTTTTAATGTATCCTTTGTATTTCTGAGGTATCAGTTATAATGCATCTTTTCACTTTTCTAAATTTGTATATTTAAATCTCTCCTCTTTTGTAGTGTAGCAAAAGTTTCCTTGATTCTGTTTATCATTTTTACAAAACTAACTTTTGTTTACCTTTCCTGTTGTTTTTCTATTCTATTCATGCTCTGATCTTTGTTTCTGCCTTCTTACACTAACTTTGGGCTTAGTTTACACATCTTCACTCAGCTCCTTGAGATCTTATGTTAGGTTGTTTGTTTGAGATCATTCTTCTTTTTTGATGCATTCATTTATTACAATTAACTTCTCTCCTAGAACTACTTTTGCTACATCTCAATGGTTTGTAAAGGTTGTGGTTCTATTTTATTTTCTCTCAAGATATTTTTTATTTCTCTGTTAAGTTCTCCTTTGATCCATGGGTTGTTTGGTAGCATGCTGTTTAATTTCCATATATTTGCAAATTTTCCTGTATTTTTTTTCTTGTTGATTCCTAGTTTCATATCATCGTAGTCAAAGAAGATACTTAACATAATTTATATCTTCTGAAATTTGTTATGACTTCTTTTGTGGCCCAACATATGACTATCTCAAAAAATATTCCACGTATGCTTGACAGAAATACATACTTTGCTGTTTTTGGATAGAATGTTTTGTACGTGTGTTCACCCCACTTTATCTAAACTGTAGTTCAAGGGAAGGAACAAGATGACTGGCTAGATAAAGCAAGGAAGCACCTCTTACACCAAAAGAAAGCAAAATATTTAGTAAACCATCACACTTTGAACAGACATTTTGAGAGAAAATACTGCAAGTCAATAGACAGGTGATAGAGACACTGAGGCTGAAGAGGGAGGAAGCTAGGAAACTCACATCCAGTCACCAAGCACCAAGACCAGCTCACAGTCCTGAACAGGTCCTAAGGAAGGGATGAGTGAAGAAACAGTGGGGCACCACACTCCCACAGTGGATCTCTGAGATCCTAAATATAAGAGATCCCATGACCCACATAAACATTTGAATTGACAGAGTAGGTGCATGGAGAGTAGGTGAAGGCAGAGCTCAAACCTGTGAAGACTCCAGAACATTTTATGGCATGCAGAGGAGCTGCAGCAAAATGCGACCAGAGGTGCCCATTTGCCAAGGTTTTCCATTTTTATCTAAGTGGCTGTAGACCCAGCTGACTGTTAGGCCAGGAAAAAGCAGGCCTTCCTTTCCTGTTAGACCAGGGCACATTTTATCTACATGTCCCCTTGTCTGCTGGCCTTTCCTAAGGTAGCCTGCCTGGCTGCTTCTGCAAGAGGATGCACACAGCACACAATTCACTGCCTCACCTTCATGTGTTGTTGGTGGCTTGGGATCAGTTTGGCTCCACCAACACAGCTAGTGTTTGACCCCAAGGACCCAGAAGAAAATGCCGCAGGCCCAGTCCCAACCCTCTAGTGTTTGAGCACGCAGCCCAGGGTTATTGAGCTGAGATCTGTGGCCTGAGCTTGAGCCAGAGAAGAGCCCCCAGTTTCAGAACACTGCAAAGCATAAGGAATGTGTTTGTGTGATGAAATAGGAGCTAGGCATTCCTTCCTCTGCAAGACTGGCCTGGGTTGCCCTGTTGGCCAGCTACAGCTTTTGTCTGAGGGAGCCATGTGAACCAGAACACCTGGAACAGCTCAGCGATCTGGGTGCAGAAGGCCTGGGACAAATCTAGCTGGTCAAGCCTGCACATGAGGAGACACCAAAGGGAGACTCAGACAGAAAACTGCAAGCTTGGAGGAACCCACAGCCATCTGCTGGGAAAAAAAAATCCCTAGGCTGCAGGCGCTACACCAGATGCAAACCTACAGAACCACCACCCTACCTATGAATTCTCTGCCCTTTATACACTGCATCACCAGACCACTCACAGACATACCCCACAACCCACTGTGACCCTGCCAAGTTGAGAGAACCAGTGGATCACTGGGGAGTTGCAGGTCTCCCAGTGGCCTAACCTTCAGCTCAAGTCACCCCAAGTGAAGGGGGAGTGCAGCCCATAGGGGTCCCCTTGAGGGTAAAGAAATGTGGGTGCAGCTCCAATGATCAAAGGGGCTCTCCCCAGGCCTAGGAACAGACTTGGTGAGGGGGTAATCTCTCATCCCCATCCCCCAACTGCCCCTTCTGAGAGCACTGCTGCATATGCATTGAAATAGAAAAGAGGCATGAAGCTAAGAATCTCTCTGCGGATAGTTACTCTTAAGCACCATCTACTGGATTGTAGCCTGCATTACACCACAAAGGAAAAACAAATTCCTTCAGCACCCAGTCAATGCCGGTAAAACCCAATTCAGAAAGCCAGCTACAACTAAGAAATTCATATGCCTTGGCTTTCTGAAAGAACCCAGAAATAAAGCAAATTGACTATACCCAACATACACCACAGTCAAACCCTCAAAAGAAAAAAAGAATATAAAAAACAAAAGTTTCATTTAAACAACAACAATTTTAAAAAGAAAAAGGAACACTAACCCCCTCGGATGAGAAGGAATCAGTGCAAGAAATCAAACAACTTAAAAGGTCATAGTGTTGTTTTTTACTAGAGGATTGCATTAGCTCACTAGCAATGGATTCTAACCATGTTGAAATGTCTGAAGTGACAGACATAGAATTCAGACTGTAGATGTCAAGGAAGCTTAATGAGATTTAAGAGAAAGTTGAAATCTAATCCAAGGAGGTAGGTAAAATGATCCCAGAGTTGAAAAGTGACATAGACATTTTAAAAAATAACTAAACTCAACTTCTGAAACTTAATAATTTACTACAAAAATTTCAAATATAGTTGGAAGACTTAAAATTAGACTAGAACGAGTAGAGGAAGGAATGTCAGAGCTTGAATACTCTTTCTTTGAATCAACCCAGTCAGACCAAAGTGAAGAAAAAAGAATAGAAAAATGAGCAGAGCCTTCAAAAAATTTGGGATTATGTAAACAAACCAAACCTATTGAGGCAGCAGAATAGGGACTGGAGGCAGAGAACATGGGGCCAATCCATGCTGACTTCCTAGAACTAAAGCAAATGAAAGCACTTTAGCAATGACAGGAATGTAAATGGCTTTATAACTTCACTTCATCCTCTCCATTCACGCCATTTACACTTTGTAACTGCACATTCATCCTCACCATTTACATAGACCACATGCTCCAGGTAACATTCTCTCCTTTTACACTTTGTAACTTCATATTTATCCTCTCCATTTACATAGATCACACACACCAAGTAACAACTTCTCCATTTACAATAGGGTTCATTCTGAGTAAATGACTCTGTGACTTCACTTCATTCTCTTCATTTACATAGAATATTCACCAAGTAACCAATGGGAAACCTCTAGAGTATTGAAACCCCAGAAAATTCTGTAAGTGGAGCTCTTGAGCCTCCATGCTTGGGCCTGCTCCCACACTGTGGAGTGTATTTTTGTTCTCAATAAATCCCTACTTTTGCTTTCCTCACTTCATTTTTGCATTTTATCCAATTCTTTGTTTGAGATGCCAAGAACTTGGACACCTTCTATCAGTAATATATTGACACACTACCATATCTAAGAGAAAAAGTGAGAGAGTAAACAATTTGGAAAACATATTTGTGGATATGGCCCATGAAAATTCCTCCAATTTTTCTACAGAAGTTGACATTCAAATTCAAGAAATTCAGAAAACCCCTGAGACACACTATACAAGATGACTGCTCCAAGACATGTAGTCATCAGACATTCCGAGGTCAACATGAAAAAAAATCTTATAGAAATTTAGAGAAAAGGGTCAAATCATTTACAAGAGGAACCCCATCAAGGTAACAATGGAATTACCAGCAGAAAGCTTACAAGACAGAAGAGATTGAGGGCCTATTTTCAACATTCTTGAAGAAAACATATTCCAACAAAGAATTTCATATTCCTACAAACTAAGCTTCATAAGAAAAGAAGAAATAAAAACTTTTGCATACATGGAATAACTAAGGGAATTTGTTTCCATTAAACCAGCCTTCTAAAAGATTCTTAAGGGAGTTCTAAAGATGGAAACAAAGGAGCAATACTTGCTATAACAAAAACACAATTAAATGCATAGCCCAGAGATGCTGTAAAGCAACTACACTATCAAGACTACAAAGCAACTAGCTAAAATCACAACAGGATCAAAATGTCATATATCAATATTAATTTTGAATGTAAATGGCTTAAATGCCCCACTTAAAAAAAAAACAGAGAGTAGCAAATTGAATAAAACTATGACTCAATTATTGCTGTCTTCAAGAGGCCCATCTCACATGTAACTACACCCATGGGTGCAAAGTAAAGGGATGGAGAAAGAGCTTTTTTTTTAAAAAAAAAAAAAGCAGAGATCACTATTTTTATATCAAATAAAACAGAATTTAAACAAAAACAGTTAAAAAAAGAACAAATAAGAGCATTACGTAGTGATAAATGGCTCAATTCAACAAGACTTAACTATTCTAAGTATACATACACTCAACATTAGAGCATCCAGTTTAATAAAACATGTATGTCTAGAACTAGAAAAAGACTTAGACAGCCACAGAATAATAGTGGGGGACATCAACACCATACTGAGAATATTAGGTTGATTATCAAGGCAGAAAACTGACAAAGAAAGTCTGTACTTAAATTAGACACTTGGCAAATGGGAACTAATATATATATTTCACCCATCATTCACAGAATATACATTATTCTCATCTGCTCATGGAATGTACTCCAAGATTGATCCCATGCTCAGCCATAAAGCAAGTCTCAATAATTTTTTTAAAAAGTCATACCTAGCATAATCTCAGACCACAATGGAATAAAAATATAAATCAATACCAAGAAGATCTCTCAAAAACCACAAAATTAATTGGAAACTGAAATACTTTTTCCCAAATGACTTTGGGGGTAAACAAGAAAATTAAGGCAGAAGTCAACAAATTCTTTGAAATAAATTAAAACAGAGATACAACAAAAAATCTCTTGCAACAAAAGCAGTGTTAAGATGAAAGTTTGTAGCACCAAATGCCTACATAAAGAAGTTAGAAAAGTCACAAATTGACAGTTTGCATCTAGAAGAAGTAGAAAGAAAGAGCAAACTAACCCCAAAGCTAGCAGAATAAAATAAAAAACTAAAATCAGAGCAGAATGGAATGAAATTGAGACATAAAAATTTATAAAAATGATCAATGAAACCAAACAGAGAAGATCCAAATAAGCCCAATCAGATGACAAAGGTGATATTATAACTGATCCCACAGAAATACAAAAGGTCTTCAGAAATTATGATGAACACCTCTATGCACAGAAACTAGAAAATTTAGATAAAATGGATAAATGTCTGGAAACACACAGCCTACTAATATAGGATCAGGAAGAAATTGAAACCCTGAACAGACTGATAACATGTTCCAAAATTGAATCTGGCATAAATACCAACCAAAAAAGCTGTGGACCACATGGATTCATAGTTAAATTCTACCAGATGTACAAAAAGAGTTGATACCAACTCTACTTAAACTATTTTTAAAAATTTAGGCAGAGGGACTCTTCCTTAACTCATTCTACATAACCAGGATCATCCTAATACGAAAGTCTGACAAACACACATGAAAAAGTAAACTACAAGCCAACATTCATGATTAATATATATGCAAAAATCCTCAAGAAATACTAGCAAAGTGAAACCAGTGGCACACAAAAAAGTTAATTCACTATAATTAAATAGTCTTTATTCCTAGGATGCAATGTTGGTTCAAGATATGCAAGTCAATAAATTGATTTATCACAGAAACAAAATTAAAAACAAAAACCATGTGATCATCTCAAAAATCCTTTGATAATACCTAACATCTCTTCACGATAAAAACCTTCAACAAACTAGGCATTGAAGGAACATACCTCAAAACAATAAGAGTCATTTATGACAAACCCACAGCCAACATCCTACTGAAAGGACAAAAGCTAGAGTCATTCCCTTTCAGAACTGTATCAAGACTGGAACAAGCCCACTATCACCACTCCTCTTTAACATGGTACTGGCAGCCCCAGCCAGAGCAATCAGGCAAGAACAAAAAATAAAAGGCACCCGAATAGGAAAAAAAATAAAAGTCAAGGTATCTCTCTTCATTGGTGAGATAATTCTATCCCTAGAACACCCAAAAGACTCTGCCAAAAGGCTACTGGAGCTGGTAAACAATTTTAGTAGGGTTTCACAAAACAAAATTAATATTAAAAAATTAGTAGTATTTCTATGCACCAGTATTATTCAGTTTGACAGTCAAATCCACAAAACAATTTTATTTATAATAGCTACAAAAAAAAGAAATAACTATAAATATAGCTAACCAAGAAGGTGAAAGATTTCTACAAAAAGAATTACAAAACACTGCTGAAAGAAATCAGCAACAACAGAAATAAATGAAAAAAAATATGCTAATGGATTGAAAGAGTCAATATTCTTAAAAGGCCATACTGCCTAAACCAATCTACATATCTAATGCTATTCTTACCAAAATACCAATGTTGTTCTTCAAAGATTTAGAAAAATTTATTCTAATATTTATGTGGAACCAAAAAGGAGACAGGATAACCAAAACAATTCTAAGCAAAAAGAACAAACCTTGAGACATTACACTACCCAACATACAACTATACTATAAGGCTGTGGTAATCAAAACAACGTGGTACTTGCACAGAAACAGACACATAGACCAATAGAAGATAATAGAAAACACAGAAATAAAGCTGTACACCTCCAGCCATCTAACCATCAAGAAGGCTGACAAAAACAAACAACAGGTGAAGGACTTCCTATTCAATAAACAGTGCTGAGATGACTGCTATGCTATAGACAGGAGAACAAAACTGGACCCTTACCTTTCAGTATACACAAAATTAACTGAAAATTGATTAAAAATTTCAAGGTAAGACCTCAAACTGCAAACATCCTGGAAGACAACTTGTGAAATACCATTCTTGACACTGGACTTAGCAAATAGTTTTTAGCTGAGTCCCCAAAAGCAATTGCAATGAAACAAAAATTGACAAGTGGGACCTAATTAAACTAAAAAACATTTGAACATCAAAAGAAACTCTCAACAGAGTAAACAGGCAATCTACATAGTACCAGAAACTATTAACAAATTATGCATCCAACAAAGGTCTATTATCCAGAATCTAGAAAGACCTTAAACAATTAAACAATAAGAACCAATTAATTCCAATAAAAATGGTCAAAAGACATGGACACTACTCAAAAGAAGTCCTACAAGCATCCAACAATCATATGAAAAAAGTTCTACATCACTAATCATTAGGAAAATGCAAATCAAAACCACAGTGAGACACCATCTAACATCATCTGTCAGAATCGCTATTATTATTATTACTTATTATTTTAGTATTTGAGACAGAGTCTCACTGTGTCACCCAGGCTGGAGTGTAGTGGCACTATCTTGGCTCACTGCAGCATCTGCCTCCCAGGTTCAATCAGTTAACATGCCTCAGCTTCCTGAGTGGCTGGATTACAGGTGCATGCCACCACACACAACAAATTTTTTTTTATTTTTAGTAGAGACAGAGTTTCACTATGTTGGCCAGGCTCATCTTAAACTCTTGCCCTCAAGTGATCCACCAGCCTCAGCCTCCCAAAGTGCTGGGATTAGAGGCATGACCCACCATGCCTGGCCAAGAATTGCTATTATTAAAAAGTCAAAAAACAACAGATGCTGGTAAGGCTGCAAAGAAAAGGGAATGCTTATATACTATTAGTGGGAATGTAAATTAGTTCAGCCACTGTGGGAAGAAGTTTGGGGATTTATCAAAGAAATTAAAACTACCATTTTACTCAGAAATCTCATTACTGGGTATATATCCTGAAAAAAAATTACTAAAAAGAAGCTATGCACTCATGTTTGTCACAGCATTATTCACAACAGAAAAGATAACGGATCAATGTAGGTGCTCATCGATGGTGGAGTGGATTTTTAAAAATGTGGTATATATACACCATGGAATACTACACAGCCATAAAGAGGAATGACATCATATCTTTTGCCACAACATGGATGCAGGAGACCATTATTCTAAGCAAATTAACCTCAGAACAAAAAGGCAAATACTACATGTTCTCACTTGTAAGTGAGAGCTAAATTTTGGGTACCCATGGATGAAAAGGTGACAACAACAAACACTGGGGACTACTAGAAGAAGGAGGGAGGGAAGGGTAAGCGTTTAAAAACTAGCTTCTAGGTACTATGTTCACCCTCTGTGTGACAGGATTATTTGTGTCCCAAACATTAGCACCACACTGTGTACCCATATAACACACCTGCACATGTACCCCCTGAATCTAACATGATAGCTGAAATTATAAAACAGATAAAATAAGTTCAACAGAATTTGGATGCTAATTTTATATCCTGCAACTTTACTGAATGCATTTATTAATTCTGAAAGTGTTTTGGTGGAGTCTTTAGGGTTTCATACATCTCAGGTTATGTCATCTGAGAACAGAGATAATTTCACTTTTTCCTTTTCAATTTGGATTCTTTTTATTTTTTTCCTCACTAATTTCTTTGGCTAAGATTTCCGGCACTATGTTCAATAGAAGTGGCAAAAGTGAGCATACTGGCCTTGTTCCTGATCTTAGCAGAAAAGCTTTCAGATTTTTATCATTGAGTGTGATGTAAGCTATGAGATTTTTATATGTGCTATTTATTATGTTGAGTTATTTTTATACCCATTTATTTCAGAGTTTTAAAAATCATGAACTGAAGTCAACTTTTGGCAAGTATATATTGTTTTATTTTTATTTTTTATAGGTTCGTAGTAGGTCTATATATTTTTGGGTATATGAGATGTTTTGATACAGGCATGCAATGCTTAATAATTACATTATGGAAGATGGTGAGGCCATCCAATCAAGCACTTATTTTTTGTGTAACAAACAATCCAATTATACTCCTTTAGTTGTTTTTAAATGTACAATTAAATTATTTCTGACTATACTTGACCTATTGTTCTATCAAACAACAGGCCTTATTTATTAATTCTAACTATTTTGTGTATCCATTAACTATCCCACATTCCCAATAGCTCCCCGATACCCTTCATAGTATCTGGTAGCCACCCTTCTACTCCTTGATCTCCATGGGTTCAATTGTGCTGATTTTTAGACCCCACAAATAAGTGAGAATAGGCAATGTTTGTCTTTCAGTACCTGGCTTATTTTACTTAACATAGTAACTTATGGTTTCAACCATGTTGTTGCAAATGACAGAATCTCATTTTTTATGACTGTATAGAACTCTAGGGTGTATATGTGTACCCCACCTTTTTTTGTTTTTTAAAGAATGATGCAATAGTTTTATTTAAATGTTGATTTTTTACATGAATAAATACTTTAGTGGTGATTTCTGAGATTTTTGTACACCTATCACTCAAGCTGTATCCAATATGTAGTCTTTTATTCCTCACCCCTTCCCACCCTTTCCCCTGAGTCCCCAAAGTCTATTGTATCATTCTTATTTGCATCCACATAGCTTAACTCTCACTTATGAGTGAGAACATACACTCTTTGGTTTTCCACTACTGAGTTATTTCACTTACCATACTGGTCTCCTATTCCATCCAGGTTTCTGTGAATGACATTTTTTGTTCCTTTTTATGGCTGAGTGGTATTCTTTGTGTGTGTGTGTGTGTGTGTGTGTGTGTGTGTGTGTGATATTTTCTTTATCCACTCATTGACTGATGGGCATTTGGGCTGGTTCCATATTTTTGCAATTGCAAATTGTGCTGCTATAACACGTGTGTGCAAGTATCTTTTTTCTATAATGACTTTTCTTGTGGGTAGATACACAGGAGCGGGATTGCTGGATCAAATGGTAGTTCTAGTTTTATTTCTTTAAGGAATCTCCACAGTTTTCCATAATGGTTATGCTAGTTTATATTCCCACAAACATTGTAAAAGTATTCCTTTTTCACTATGTCTATGGTGAAATCTATTATTTTATGATTTTTTGATTATTGCCATTTTTGCAGGAGTGAGATGGTATCGCATTGTGGGTTTGATTTGCATTTCTGTGATAATTAGTAATGTTGAGCATGTTTCATATGTTTGTGGGCCATTTGTTTATCTTCTTTTGAGAATTTTCTATTCATGTCCTTTGCTCACTTTTTGATGGGATTATTGTTTTGGTTTTTTTTCTTGATTATTTGTTTGGGTTCCTTGTAGATTCTGGTCCTTTGTCAGATATTAGTCCTTTGTCAGAACGGTAGATTGTGAAGATTTTCTCCCACTCTGTGGGTTGTCTGTTTACTCTGCTGCTGCTTCTGATTATTATTATTATTACTTTTTGTTGTTGTTGTGCAGAAGCTTTTTTGTTAAATTAAGTCCCATCTACTTATCTTTGTTTTTATTGTATTGCTTTCGGGTTCTTGGTCATAAAGTCTTTGCCAAATCCAACATCTAGAAGGGTTTTTCTGATGTTATATTCTAGAATCTTTATGGTCTTGGGTCTTAGATTTAAGTTTCTGATCCATCTTGAGTTGATTTTTGTATAAGGTGGGGGTTGAGGATCCAGTTTCATTCTTCTATATGTGGCTTGTCAATTATCTCAGCACAATTTGTTTAATAGGGTGTCCTTTCCCCACTTTATGTTTTTGTTTGCTTTGTTGAAGGTCAGTTGGCTATAAGTATTTTGGTTTACTTCTGAATCCTCAATTCTGTTCCATTGGTATATATGCCTATTTTTATACCAGTCCCATGCTGTTTTGGTGACTAGGGCCTTATAGTATAGTTTGAAGTCAGATAATGTGATGCCTCCGGATTTATTCCTTATGCTTAGTGTTGCTTTGGCCATGAAGGATCTTTTTGGTTTCCTATGAATTTTATTTTGATGAGAATTGCATAGAATTTGTAGATTGCTTTTGGTAGTGTGGTCATTTTTAAAATGTTGATTCTACCCATCCATGAATATAAGATGTGTTTCCATTTGTTTGTGTCATCTATGATTTCTTTCAGCAGTGTTTTTTAGTTTTCTTTATAGAGGTCTTTTACCTCCTTGGTTAGGTATATGTGCAAGTATTTTACTCTTTTGCAGCTATTGTAAAAGGGGTTGAGTTCTTGATATGATGCTCAGCTTGGTCACTGTTGGTGTATAGAAGAGCTACTGATTTGTGTACATTAAATTTTTATCCTGAGACTTTCCTGAATTCATTGACCAGTTTTAGGAGCTTTTTGGATGAGTCTTTAGGGTTTTCTAGGTATACGATTGTTATCAGCAAACAGAGACCGTTTGACTTCCTCTTTACCAGTTTGGATGTCTTTATTTCTTTCTCTTGTCTGATTGCTCTGGCTAGGAATTCCAGTACTATGTTGAATATAAGTGGTGAAAGTGGGCATCTTGTCATGTTCCATTTCTCAGGAGGAATGCTTCCAACTTTTCCCTATTCAATATAATGTTGACTGTGGGTTTGTCATAGATGGCTTGTATTACTTTAAGGTATGTGCCTTCTATGCCAATTTTGCTGAGGGTTTTAATCATAAAGGGATTCTGGGTTTTGTCAAATGCTTTTTCTGCATCTATTGAGGTGATCATGTGATTATTGTTGTTAATTATGTTTATGTAGTGTATCACATTTATTGACTCACATATGTTAAACCATCCCTGTGTAACTTGTATGAAACCCACTTGATCATGGTCAATTATCCTTTTGATATGCTGTTGTATTCAGCACATTAGTATTTTGTCGAGGATTTTTGCATCTATGATCATCAGAGATATTAGTCTGTAGTTGCCTTTTTTTGTTATATCCTTTCCTGGTTTGGGTAGTAGAGTGATGCTGGCTTCATAGAATGATTTAGAGAGGATTTTCTCTTTCTCTATTTTTTAAAATAATGTCATTAGAATTGCCACCAATTCTTCCTTGAATGTCTGATAGATTCAGTTGTGAATTCATCTGATCCTGGGCTTTTTTTTTATTGCTAACATTAATTACCATTTTAATCTTGCTGCTTGTTATTGGTCTGTTCAGAGTTTCTATATCTTCCTGGTTTAATCTAGGAGAGTTATTTATTTTCAGGAATTTATTATTCTTTTCTAGGTATTCTAGTTTGTGTGTGTAAAGGTGTTATAGTAGCCTTGAATGGTAATTAGTATTTCTGTGATATCAGTTGTAATATCTTCTATTTTATTTCTAATTGAGCTTATTTAGATATTTTCTCTTATTTTCTTGGTTAATCTTACTAGTGTTTTATCAATTTTATTTATCTTTTCAAAGAACCAGCTTTTTGTATCTTTTGTATTTTTCTTTTGTTTTGTTTTCATTTCATTTAGTTCTGGTTTGATCTTGGTTATTTCCTTTCTTCTGCTGGGTTTGGGTTTGGTTTCCTCTTCTTTCTTTAGTTCCATGAGGTGTGACCTTAGATTGTCTATTTGTGTTCTTTCAGACTTTTTGATGTAGGCATTTAATGCTATGAACTTTCCTCTTAGCATCAGCTTTTGCTGTATCCAAGAGGTTTAGATAGGTTATGTCACTATCATCATTCAGTTCAAATAATTTTTAAATTTCTATCAAGATTTCATTATTGACCCAATTATCATTCTGTAGATGGTTATTTAATTTCCATGTATTTGCAAGGTTTTGAGGGCTCTTTTTAGAGTAGATTTCCAATTTTATTCCACTGTGGTCTAAAAGAGTACTTGGTATAATTTTAATTTTCTTAGATTTGTTGAGACTAATTTTGTGGCCTACATATGGTCTATCTTGGAGAATGTTCTATGTGCTGAGGAATAGAATGTTTATTCTGTATTTGTTGGGTAGAATGTTCTGTAAATATCTATTAAGTCCATTTGTTCTAGGGCATACATTAAGTTCATTGTTTCTTCATTGAATTTCTGTCTTGATGACCTGTCTAGTGCTGTCAGTGGAGTATTGAAATTCCCCACTATTGTGTTGCTATCTCATTTTTTAGGTCTAGTAGTAATGGTTTTATAAATTTGGAAGCTCCATTGCTAGGTGCATATGTATTTAGGATCGTGATACTTTCCTTTTAAACAAGACTTTTTATCATTATATAGTGTCCCTCTTTGTCTTTTTTTAAGTGCTGTAGCTTTAAAGTTTGTTTTGTCTGATGGAAGAAGAGCTACTCCTGCTTGCTTTTGGTGTTTATTTGCATAGAGCATCTTTTTTCTGTCTCTTTACCTTAAGTTTATGTGAGTCCTTATGTGTCAGGTGAGTCTCTTGAAAACAGCAGATATTTGGTTGGTGAATTCTTTTCTACTCTGCTATTCTGTATCTTTTAAGTGTAACATTTAGGCCATTTACATTTAATGTTAGTATTAAGATATGAGGTACTATTCTATTCATTGCACTATTTGTTGCCTGAATACCTTGATTTTTATTGTGTTATTGTTATATAGGTCCTGTGAGATTTATGCTTTAAGGAGATTCTATTTTGGTGTATTTTCAGGATGTTTTTCCAGATTTTGAGTTCATTTTAACAGCTCTTGTAGTGCTGGCTTTGTAGAGATGAATTCTCTCATCATTTATTTTTGCACAAAATATCACTTTTTTATTTATGAAGCTTAATTTCACTGGATATAAAACTTTTGGTTGATTTTTTTTTTTTTTAAGAAGGCTAAGTATAGGAATTTAATCCCTTCTAGCTTGTAGAGTTTCTGCTGAGAAATCTGCTGTTAATCTGGTAGGTTTCCTTTGTAGGTTACCTGGTGCTTTTGCCTCACATCTCTTAAGACTTTTTCCTTTGTCTTGACTTTAGATAACCTGATAACAATGTGCCAAGGTGATGATCTTTTTGCACAGAATTTCCCGAGTGTTCTTTGAACTTCTTGTATTTGGATGTCTAGATTTCTAGCAAGGCTGGGGAAGTTTTCCTTGATTATTCCCTCAAATATATTTTTCAAACTCTTAGATTTCTTTTCTTTCTCAGGAATGTGAAACATTCTTATGTTTGGTTGTTTAACATAATCCCAAACTTCTTTGAGGCTTTGTTCAATTTTGTAATTCTTTTCTCCCAACCCTTTGTCAGATTGGGCTAATTTGAATGTGTTGTCTTTGATCTTTGAAGTTCTTTTTCTTTTACTTGTTTGAGTCTATTGTTGAGACTGTCCAGTGTATTTTGCATTTCTCTACATGTTTCATTCATTTCAGAAGTTGTGATTGTTTTTTATTTATGCTATCAATTTTACTTGAGATTTTTCCATTTGCATCCTGTATTTTTTTTGTTTCTTTACTTTGGACTTCACTGTTATCTGGTGCCTCCTTGATTAGCTTAATAATGCACCTTCTCCATTTGTTTTCTGGCAATTCAGGTATTTCTTTTTGGTTTGGATCTTATGTTAGTGAGCTAGTGTAATATTTTAGGGGTGTTAAAGACCTTGTTTTGTCATATTACCAGAATTGCGTTTCTGATTTCTTTTTATTTGAATAGACTATGTCAGAAGGAAGATCTGGCACTCAAGCGTTGCTGTTCAGATTCCTTTGTCTCATGGACTGTTTACTTGATGTGGTATTCTTCCCTTTCCCCTAGGGATGGGGTTTCCTGAGAGTAGAACTTCAGTGGTGGTTATTTCTCTTCTGGATTTAGGCACTCAGTGGAGCTACCAGGCTCCAGGATGATACTGGGGAGTGTCTGTAAAGAGTCCTGTGATGTGATTCATCTTCAGGTCTCTCAGCCATGGATACCAGCAACTGTATCACTAAAGGTAGCAGGAGAGTGAAGTGGACTTTGTGATGGTCCTTGGTTGTATTTTTGTTAATTGCAAGGGTTTTGTGTTGCTTGGCCTCCAGCTAGGAGGTGGTGCTTTCAAGAGCACATTAGCTGCAGTAGTATAAGGAAGATACAAATTTGCCCTAGGGTCAGGCAGTGAGTAGAGCCATGGATATCCCAGGAGATTATGTCCCTTTGTCTTTGGCTATCAGGTTGAGTAAAGACTATCAGGTGGGAGCAAAGTTAGGTGTGTCTGAGCTCAGATTCTCCTTTGGCAGGGCTTTCTGTGGCTGCTGGTGGGGGGTGTAGTTGTGGTTCCCAGACCAATTGAGTTATGTTCCCAGGAAGATTATGGCTGCCTCTGCTGGGTCACACAGGTCACCAAGGAAGTGGTAGAAACCCAGCTACTACACAGCCCACAGCCCAAAAGCCAATCTCACACCATGCCTCCCTCAACAGCACCGAATTTATTTCCAGGCAGCCAGGGAGCAGAGCTGAGACCTTGCTTCAGCTTTCAAGCCTCCCAGCTCAGAAAGCAAGCAGACTCACAGTTCCTCGGCTGTCCCATGTAGCCTACAGTGTCAATCCACCTCCTTCAAAAAGTCTGTGGATTCTATTGGCTTTCCTGGTATGTTCCTGCAGTAGTTCCTGAAGCAAAAGTTTACGAAGTGAGTTTCCACATGCTACTCTTTTCATCTAAGTGGGAGCTGCAAGTGAGTCCTACCACTGAACCACCATTTTTTTCTCCATGTGTTCTTTATCTATTTACCTGTTGATGAACACTTAGGTTGCTTTCAGAACTTGATTATTGTAAACAGAGGTGAAACAAAAATAAGAGTGCAGATACCTCTTAGATATACTGATTTTCTTTCAGTTATATACCCAGGAGTTGGGTTGCTGGATTCTATAATGTCTCTACTTTTAGTTTTTTGAGGAACCTCTAAATTGTTCTTTATAGTGGTTGTACTAACTTACATTCCAACCAACAGTATATGAAGATTCCATTTTCTCCACAACAGCATTTGTTATTTACTGTCTTTTGGATATAAGCCATTTTATCTAGGATGAGATGATATTTCATTGCAGTGTTGATTTGCATTTCTCTGATGATCAATTATGTTGAGCAACTTTTCTTCAATGAATGATGCTGGGAAAAGTCAATATCCGTATGTAGAAGAATAAAACTAGACCTTATATCTCATTATATACAAAAATCAAATAAAAATTATTAAATACTTAAATGTAAAACCTCAATCTATAAAACTACTATAATAAAACATTGTGGAAACTCTCCAGAACATCAGTCTTGGAAATGATATTTTGAGTAATAGCCCACAAACACAGGCACTGCAAGCAAAAATTTTAAAAAAAATAGAACACATCAAGTTAAAAATCTGCACAGCAAAGGAAACAAAGTGAAGAAACAACTCACAGTATGAGAGAAAATATCTTCAAACTACACATCTGACAAGGGTTTAATAATCAGAATATGTATAAAGTTCAAACAACTGTATAGAAAAATTATAATTATGCAATTAAAATGGGCAAAATATTTAAATAGACATTTTGCTAAAGAAGATATACAAATGGAAAACAGTCTGTTCCATTGGCCTATAAGTCTGTTTTTATGTCAGTACCATGTTGTTTTGGTTACTATAGCTGTGTAGCATAATTTGAAGTCAGGTAATATGATTCTTTCAGTTTTGTTCTTTCTGTTTAGGATAGCTTTGGTTATTTTGGATCTTTTGTGGTTCCATATAAATTTTAGGATTGCTTTTTTCTATTGTTCTGAAAAAGATAATTGGTATTTTGATAGGGATTGCACTGAATCTGTAAATTGCTTTGGATAGTAGAGACATTTTAACATTATTGATTCTGCTAATCAGTGAACATAAAATATCTTTCCACTTTGGGGTGTGCTCTTTTATTTCTTTCATCAGTGTTTTATAGTTTTTATAACAACGTTTGACTTTTTTAGTTAAGTTAATTCCTAAGTATTTAAATTTATTTGTGGCTATTGTAAACAGGACTATTTAAATTTTTTTCTTCAGTTTGTTCACTGTTAGCATCCAGAATGCTACTGATTGTTGTATGTTGATTTTGTATCTCACAACTCTATTTAACTTTTTTTTTAGTTCTAATAGTTTTTTGGCATAATATTTCAAATTTTCCAAATATAAGATTATATCATCAGCAAACAAGGATAATTTGACATCTTGCTTTCCAAATTAGATGATGATTATTTTTTTCTTTGTCTGATTGCTGTAGCTAGAATTCCCAGGGCTATGTTGAATAACAGTTGTGAAAGTGGGCATTTTTGTCTTGTTCCAGATCTTAGAGGAAAAGATTTCAGTTTTTTTTTTTAATTCAGTATGATACAAGCTGTTGAACTGTCATATATGGCTTTTATTACATTGAGGTATATTCCTTCTATACCAATTTTTTAAGGGTTTTTATCACAAAGGGATGTTAAATTTTATAAAATTCTTTTTCAGCAATATTTGAAATTATTGTATGGTTTTTCTCATTTTTTCTGTTGATATAAGGTGTATCATTGATTGATTTGCATATGCTGAACCATACTTGCATCTCAGGGATAAACCCTTTTTGTTCATGATGAATGATCTTTCTAATGTATTGTTGAATTCTGTTTGCTAGTATTTTGTTAGAATTTTTCTGTCAATATTTGTCAGTGATATTGGCCTGGAGATTTCTTTTTATTTGATATGTCTTTGTCTAGTATATACATATTTTGATATGTCTTTTTCTTTGGTATCAGGATAATACTGGCTTTATAGAATGGCCTTGAGTGTATTTCCTCCTCCTATACTTTTTGGAATAGTTTGAGAAGAATTAGTGTTTGTTTAACTTTAAATGTTTGGTAGAATTCTTCAGTGAAGCCATTGGGTTCTGGGCTTTTATTTATTTGGAGAGTTTTTATTATGTCTTCAATCTCATTACCTCTTATTGCTCTGTTTAGATTTCAGATTTTTTTTCATGGTTTAATCTTGATAAGTTGCATCTGTCTAAGAATTTATCCATTACCCCCAGAGTTTCTAATTTATTGGTATATAGTTGCTTGTAGTAGCCAGTGATAACTCTTTGAATTTCTGCAGTATCAATTCTCATGTATCTTTTGTCAACTCTGATTTTATTTATTTGGATCTTCTTTGTAGTTAGTCTGGCTAATGTTTAGTCTATTTTGTTTAGCTTTTAAAACAACAAACTTTTTGTTTCATTGATGTTGTGTATTGTTTTGTTTATTTCCATTTCATTTTTTATGCTCTGATCTTCGCTATATTTTCTCTTCTACTAATTATGGATTTGGTTTGCTGTTACTCTTCTTGTTCTTTAGATGCATAAATAGGTGGTTTATTTGAAGTTTTTTATTTGATGTAAATATACATTTTCCTCTTAGTATTTCTTTTGCTGTATTCCGTTGTTGTGTTTTCACTATCAATTGTTTCATAAAATTTCACAATTTTTAAAAAATTATTTATCATTCCACTGGTCATTCTGGAGTATATTATTTAATTTCTATGTATTTGCATAGTTTCCAAAATTATCCTTTTTAATTTCTAGCATTATATTATTGTGGTCAGAGGAGATTCTTGATATTATTTTAATTTGAATGTTTTAAGACTTGCTTTGGATCTGGGATGGCAAGATGGCTGAATAAGAACAGCTCTGATCAGCAGCTTCCAGGAAGATCAATGCAGAAGGTGGGTGCTTTCTGCATTTCCAACTGAGGTACCCGGCTCGTCTCAATGGAACTGGTTATATAGTGGGTGCAGCCCATGGAGGGTGAGCCAAAGCAGGGTGGGAATTCACCTCACCTGGGAAGCATAAGGGGTCAGGGAAGTCCCTCCCCTAGCCAAGGGAAGCCATGAGGAACTATGTCGTGAGAAATGGTGCATTTCATCCCAGATACTATGCTTTTCCCATGGTCTTCTCAACCCGTCAACAAGGAAATTTCCTCAGGTGCCTACACCACCAGAGCCCTGGGTTTCAAGCATAAAACTAGGCAGCCATTTGGGCTGACACCAAGCTAGCTGCAGGAGTTTTTTTTTTCTTAACCCAGTGGCGCCTTGAATGCCAGCAAGACAGAACTGTTTGCTGCCTGGGAAAGGGGTCTGAAGCCAGGGAGCCAAGTGGTCTAGCTCAGTGGACTCCCCTCCCCACAGAGCCCAGCAAGCTAAGATCCACTGGCTTGAAATTCTTGCTGCACTCAAAGCTGTCTGAAGTCGACCTGGGATGCTCGAGCTTGGTGGAGGGAGGGGCATCTGCCATTACTGAAGTTTGCATAGGCAGTTTTTCCCTCAAAGTATAAACAAAGCTGCCCAGAAGTTCTAACTGGGCAAAGTGCACTGCAGCTTGGCAAACCTGCTGTAGCTAGACAGCCTCTCTAGGTTCCTCCTCTCTCAGCTGGGCATCTCTAAAAGAAAGGCAGCAGCCACAGTCAGGGGCTTATAGATAAAACTCCCATATCCCTGAGACAGAACACCTGGGGGAATGAATGGCTGTGGGCACAGCTTCAGAAGACTAAATGTTCTTGCCTGCTGACTCTGGAGGGAGCAGCAGATCTCCCAGCACAGGACTCAAGCTCTGCTAAGGGACAGAGTGCCTCCTCAAGTGGGTCCCTGACCCCCATGTCTCCTGACTGGGAGACACCTCCCAGCATGGGTCAACAGACACCTCATACAGGAAAGCTCTGGCTGGCATCTAGTGGGTGCCCCTCTGGGATAAAGCTTCCAGAGGAAGGAACAGGCAGCATTTTTTGCTGTTCTGCAGCCTCCACTGGTAATACCCAGGCAAACAGGGTCTGGAGCAGACCTCCAGCAAACTCCAGCAGACCTGCATCAGAGGGGCCTGACTGTTAGAAATAAAACTAACAAACAGAAAGGAATAGCAACATCATCAACAAAAAGGATGTCCACACATAAACCATTTCCGAAGGTCACTAATATCAAAGATCAAAGGTAGATAAATCCATGAAGATGACGAAAAACCAGCACAAAAAGCTAAAAATTCAAATAATCAGAATGCCTCTTCTCCTCCAAAGGATCACAAATACTCACCAGCAAAGGAACAAAATTAGACAGAGAATGAGTTTGATGAGTTGACAGAGGTAGGTTTCAGTAGGTGGGTAAAAACAAACTCCTCCAAGCTAAAGGAACATGTCCTAACCCAATGCAAGGAAGCTAAGAAACTTGAAAAAAGGTTAGAGGAATTACTAACTAGAATAACCAGTTGAGAGAAGGTAGCATACACAAGTATCTGCAGCCAAATCAATCAAGCGAAAGAAAGAATATGCGAAATTGAAGATCAACTTAATAAAATAAAGCATGAAGACAAGATTAGAGGAAAAATAATGAAAAGGAACAAACAAAGCCTCCAAGAAATATGTAACTATGTGAAAGACCAAACCTAAGTTTAATTGGAGTATCTGAAAGTGATGGGGAGATTAGAACCAAGTTGAAAAACCCTCTTCAAGATATTATCCAGGAGAACTTCCCCAACCTAGTAAGACAGGTCAACATTCAAATTCAGGAAATACAGAGAACACTACAAAGATACTCCTAGAGAAGAGCAACCTCATGATACACAACCATCAGATTCATCATTGTTGAAATTAAGGAAAAAATGTCAAGGCCAGCCAGAGAGAATGGTCGGGTTACCCACAAAGGGAAGCCAATCAGACTAACAGTGGATCTCTCTTCAGAAACCCTACAAGCCAGAAGAGAGTGGGGACCAATATTCAACATTCTTAAAGAAAGAATTTTCAATCCAGAATTTCATATCCAGCCAAATAAGCTTAATAAGTGAAGGAGAAATAACATCCTTTCCAGACAAGCAAATGCTGAGAGATTTTGTCACCACCAGGCCTGCCTTACAAGAGCTCCTGAAGGAAGCACTGAATATGGAAAGGAAAAACAACTGGTACCAGTAACTGCAAAAACATACCAAATTGTAAAGACCATCGATACTATGAAGAAACTCCATCAACTAATGGGCAAAAAAAACAGGTAGCATCATAATGATAAGATCAAATTCACAATACAAATATTAACCTTAAATGTAAATGGGCTAAATACCTCAATTTAAAGTCACAGACTGGTAAATTGGATAAAAAATCAAAACCCATTGATCTGCTGTATTCAGGAGACTGATCTCATGTGCAAAGACACACATAGGTTCAAAATAAATGGATGGAGAAATATTTACCAAGCAAATGGAAAGAAAAAAAAATTGTAGGGGTTGCAATCCTAGTTTCTGATAAAACAGACTTTAAACCTACAAAGATCAAGAAAGACAAAGAATTGCATGACATAATGATAAAGGGATCAATGCAACAAGAAGAGCTAACTATCCTAAATATATATGCACCCAATACAGGAACACCCAGATTCATACAGCAAGTTTTTAGAGACCTACAAAGAGACATAGACTCCCACACAATAATAATGGGGGTCGTTACCACCTCACTGTCTATATTAGATCAATGAGGCAAAAAATTAACAAGGATATTCAGGACTTGAACCCAGCTCTGCACAAAGCGGACCTAATAGACAACTACAGAACTCTCCTCCACAACTCAACACAGTATACATAATTCTCAGCACCACATCTCACTTATTCTAAAACTGACATTATAATTGAAAGTAAAACACTTCTCAGCAAATGCAAAATAATGGAAATCATAACAAACAGTCTCTCAGACCACAGTGCAATAAAATTAGAACTCAAGATTAAGAAACTCAATCAAAACTGCACAGCTACATGGAAATTGAACAACCTGCTCCTGAATGACTACAGGGTAAATAATGAAATTAAGGCACAAATAAATAAGTCATTTGAAACTGGTGAGAAAAAAGACACAATGTACCAGATTCTCTGGGACACAGCTAAAGCAGTGTTTAGAGAAAAACTTATAGCCCTAAATGCCCACAGGAGAAAGTAGGAAAGATCTAAATTTGATGCCCTCACATCACAATTAAACGAACTAGGGAAGCAAGAGCAAACAAATTCAAAAGCTTGCAGAAGACAAGAAATAAGTAACATCTGAGCCAAACTGAAGGAGATAGAGACATGAAAAACCTTTCAAAGAATCAATGAATCCAGGAGCTGGTTTGTTGAAAAGATTAACAAAATAGATAGACCAATAGCCACACAAATAAGAACAGAGAGAAGAATCAAATAGACCCAATAAAAAATGATAAAAAGAATATCACAAGTGATCCCACAGAAATACAAACTACCATCAGAAGAGACTATAAACACCTCTACTCAATAAACTAGATAACCTAGAAGAAATGAATAAATTCCTGGATACATACACCCTCCTAAGTCAAAACTGGAAAGAAGTTGAATCCCTGAATAGACCAATAACTAGTTCTGAAATTGAGGCAGTAATTAATAGACTACCAACCAAAAAAAGGCCAGGACTAGACGAATTCACAGCCAAATTCTACCAGAAATACAAAGCAGAGCTGGTACCATTCCTTCTGAAACTATTCCAAACAAGATAAAAAGAGGGACTCCTTGCTAACTCATTTTGTGAGGCCAGCATCATCCTGATGCCAAAACCTGGCAGACACACGCACACACACACACACACACACACAAAACAACAACAACAAAAACAACAAAACAGAAAATTTCAGGCCAATGTCCCTGAGAAACAGTGATGCAAAAATCCACAATAAAATCTGGCAAACTGAATCCAGCAGCATATCAAAAATTTGCCCACCACAATCAAGTCAGCTTCACCCCTGGGATGCAAGGCTGGATCAACATATGAAAATCAATAAACGTAATCCACCACATAAACAGAACCAATGACAAAAACCGCATGATTATCTCAATAGATGCAGAAAAGGCCTTCAATAAAATTCAAAACCCCTTCATGCTAAAAAATCTCAATAAACTAGGTATTGATGGGACATATCTCAATAAGAGTTATTTGTGACAAAATCACAGCCAATATCATACTGAATGGGCAAAAGCTAAAAGAATTCCCTTTGAAATCCAGCACAAGACAAGGATGCCCTCTCTCACCATTCCTATTCAACATAGTTTTGGAAGTTCTTGCCAGAGCAATCAGGCAAGAGAAAGAAATATAGTGTATTCAAATAGGAAGACAGGAAGTCAAATTGTCTCTGTTTGCAGATGACATGATTGTATGTTTAGAAAACCCCATCATCTCAGGCCAAAAACTCCTTAAGCTGATAAGCAACCTTAGTAAAGTCTCAGGATACATAATCAATGTGCAAAAATCACTAGCATTCCTATACCTTAATAATAGGCAAACACAGAGCCAAATTATTAAACTCCCATTCCCAATTGCTACAAAGACAATAAAATATTTGGGAATACAATTTACAAAGGATGTGAAGGAACTCTTCAAGGAGAACTACAAACCACTGCTCAAGGAAATAAGAGAGGACACAAAAAAATAGAAAAATTTTCTATGCTTATGGATAGGAAGAATCAATATCGTGAAAATGGCCATACTGCCCAAAGTAATTTATAGAGTCAGTGTTATCCCCTTCAAGTGACCATTGACTTTCTTTACAGAATTAGAAGAAACTACTTTAAATTTCATATGGAACCAAAAAAGAGCCCATAAAGCCAAGGCAATTCTAAGCAAAAAGAACAAAGCTAGAGGCATCACGCTACCTTACTTCAAACTATACTAAAAGGCTACTGTAACCAAAAGAGCATGGTACCGGTACCAAAACAGATATATAGACCAATGGAACAGAACAATGGCCTCAGAAATAATGCCACACATCTACAACCATCTGATCTTTGACAAACCTGACAAAAACAAGTAATGGGGAAAGGATTCCCTATTTAATAAATGGTTTTGGAAAAACTGGCTAGCCATATGCAGAAAACTGAAACTGGACCCCTTCCTTATACCTTATACAAAAATTAACTTAAGATGGATTAAAGACGTATATGTAAGACCTAAAACCATAAAAACCCTAGAAGAAAACCTAGCCAATACTACTCAGGACATAGACATGGGCAAAGACTTTATGATTAAAATCCCAAAGCAATGGCAACAAACGCCAAAATTGACAAATGAGGTCTAATTAAACTAAAGAACTTCTGCACAGCAAAATAAAATATAATCAGAGTGAGCTGGAAACCTACAGAATGGGAGAAAAATCTGTGCAATCTATCCATCTGACAAAGGGCTTAGATTAAGAATCCACGAGAAACTTAAACAAATTTACATTAAAAAACCAACCACATAAAAAGTGGATGAAGGATATGAACAGACACTTCTCAAAAGAAAACATTTATGCGTTCAACAAACATGAAAAAAAGGTCAAAATGTCCCTGACAGCTTTGAAGAGAGCAGTGGTTCTCCCAGCACGTAGCTGGACATCTTAGAACGGGCAGACTGCCTCTTCAAGTGGGTCCCTGACCCCTGACCCCCGAGCAGCCTAACTGGGAGGCACGCCCCAGTAGAGGTGGACTGACACCTCACACGGCCGGGTACTCCTCTGAGACAAAACTTCCAGAGGAATGATGAGACAGCAGCATTTGCCGTTCATGAAAATCTGCTCTTCTGTAGCCACGACTGCTGATACCCAGGCAAACAGGGTCTGGAGTGGACCTCTAGCAAACTCCAACAGACCTGCAGCTGAGGGTCCTTTCTGTTAGAAGGAAAACTAACAAACAGAAAGGACATTCACACCAAAAACCCATCTGTATATCACCAACATCAAAGACCAAATGTAGATAAAACCACAAAGATGGGGAAAAAACAGAGCAGAAAACTGGAAACTCTAAAAAGCAGAGCACCTCTCCTCCTCCAAAGGAATGCAGTTCCTCACCAGCAACAGAACAAAGCTGGACGGAGAATGACTTTGACAAGTTGAGGGAAGAAGCCTTCAGATGATCAAACTACTCCGAGCTACAGGAGGAAATTCAAACCAAAGGCAAAGAAGTTGAAAACTTTGAGAAAAATTTAGATGAATGTATAACTAGAATAACCAATACAGAGAAGTGCTTAAAGGAGCTGATGGAGCTGAAAGCCAAGGCTCGAGAACTACGTGAAGAATGCAGAAGCCTAAGGAGCTGATGCAATCAACTGGAAGAAAGGGTGTCAGTGATGGAAGATGAAATTAATGAAATGAAGCGAGAAGGGAAGTTTAGAGAAAAAAGAATAAAAAGAAATGAACAAAGCCTCCAAGAAATATGGGACTATGTGAAAGGACCAAATCTGCGTCTGATTGGTGTACCTGAAAGTGACAGGGAGAATGGAACCAAGTTGGAAAACACTCTGCAGGATATTATCCAGGAGAACTTCCCCAATCTAGCAAGGCAGACCAACATTCAGATTCAGGAAACACAGAGAATGCCACAAAGATAAACCTCGAGAAGAGCAACTCCAAGACACATAATTGTCAGATTCACCAATGTTGAAGTGAAGGAAAAACAGTTAAGGGCAGCCAGAGAGAAAGGTCGGGTTACCCACAAAGAGAAGCCCATGAGACTAACAGCGGATCTCTCAGCAGAAACTCAACAAGCCAGAAGAGAGTGGGGGCCAATATTCAACATTCTTAAAGAAAAGAATTTTCAACCCAGAATTTCATATCCAGCCAAACTAAACTTCATAAGTGAAGGAGAAACAAAATCCTTTACAGACAAGCAAATGCTGAGAGATTTTGTCACCACAAGGCCTGCCCTAAAAGAGCTCCTGAAGGAAGCACTAAACATGGAAAGGAACAACCGGTACCAGCCACTGCAAAATCATGCCTAAATGTAAAGACCATCGAGACTAGGAAGAAACTGCATCAACTAATGAGCAAAATAAGCAGCTAACATCATAATGACAGGATCAAATTCACACATAACAATATGAACTTTAAATGTAAATGGACTAAATGCTCCAATTAAAAGACAGAGACTGGCAAATTGGATAAAGACTCAAGACCCATCAGTGTGCTGTATTCAGGAAATCCATCTCACGTGCAGAGACACACATAGGCTCAAAATTAAAGGATGGAGGAAGATCTACCAGCAAAAGGAAAACAAAAAAAGGCAGGGGTTGCAATCCTAGTCTCTGATAAAACAGACTTTAAACCAACAAAGATCAAAAGAGACAAAGAAGGCCATTACATAATGGTAAAGGGATCAATTCAACAAGAAGAGCTAACTATCCTAAATATATATGCACCCAATACAGGAGCACCCAGATTCATAAAACAAGTCCTGAGTGACCTACAAAGAGACTTAGACTCCCACACAATAGTAATGGGAGACTTTAACACCCCACTGTCAACCTTAGACAGATCAACGAGACAGAAAGTCAACAAGGATACCCAGGAATTGAACTCAGCTCTGCACCAAGTGGACCTAATAGACATCTATAGAACTCTCCACCCCAAATCAACAGAATATACATTTTTTTCAGCACCACACCACACCTATTCCAAAATTGACCACATAGTTGGAAGTAAAGCTCTCCTCAGCAAATGTAAAAGAACAGAAATTATAACAAACTGTCTCTCAGACCACAGTGCAATCAAACTACAACTCAGGATTAAGAAACTCACTCAAAACTGCTCAACTACATGGAAACTGAACAACCTGCTCCTGAATGACTACTGGGTACATAATAAAATGAAGGCAGAAATAAAGATGTTCTTTGAAACCAACGAGAACAAAGACACAACATACCAGAATCTCTGGGACACATTCAAAGCAGTGTGTAGAGGGAAATTTAGACCACTAAATGCCCACAAGAGAAAGCAGGAAACATCCAAAATTGACACCCTAACATCACAATTAAAAGAACTAGAAAAGCAAGAGCAAACACATTCAAAAGCTAGCAGAAGGCAAGAAATAACTAAAATCAGAGCAGAACTGAAGGAAATAGAGACACAAAAAGCCCTTCAAAAAATTAATGAATCCAGGAGCTGGTTTTTTGAAAGGATCAACAAAATTGATAGACCGCTGGCAAGACTAATACAGAAAAAAAGAAGAATCAAACAGACACAATAAAAAATGATAAATGGGATATCACCACTGATCCCACAGAAATACAAACTACCATCAGAGAATACTACAAACACCCCTACACAAGTAAACTAGAAAATCTAGAAGAAATGGATAAATTCCTTGACACATACACCCTCCCAAGACTAAACCAGGGAGAAGTTGACTCTCTGAATAGACCAATAACAGGCTCTGAAATTGTGGCAATAATCAATAACTTACCAACAAAAAAGAGTCCAGGACCAGATGGATTCACAGCCGAATTCTACCAGAGATACAAGGAGGAACTGGAACCATTCCTTCTGAAACTATTCCAATCAATAGAAAAAGAGGGAATCCTCCTTAACTCATTTTATGAGGCCAGCATCATCCTGATACCAAATCCTGGCAGACACACAACCAAAAAAGAGAATTTTAGACCAATATCCTTGATGAACATTAATGCAAAAATCATCAATAAAATACTGGCAAACCGAATCCAGCAGCACATCAAAAAGCTTATCCATCATGAACAAGTGGGCTTCATCCCTGGGATGCGAGGCTGGTTCAATATATGCAAATAAATAAATGTAATCCAGCATATAAACAGAACCAAAGACAAAAACCACATGATTATCTCAATAGATGCAGAAAAGGCCTTTGACAAAATTCAACAATGCTTCATGCTAAAAACTCTGAATAAATTAGGTATTGATGGGACATATCTCAAAATAATAAGAGCTATCTATGACAAACCCACAGCCAATATCATACGGAATGGGCAAAAACTGGAAGCATTCCCTTTGAAAACTGGCACAAGACAGGGATGCCCTCTCTCACCACTCCTATTCAACATAGTGTTGTAAGTTCTGGCCAGGGCAATCAGACAGGAGAGGGAAATAAAGGGTATTCCATTAGGAAAAGAGGAAGTCAAATTGTCCCTGTTTGCAGATGACATGATATTATATCTAGAAAACCCCATTGTCTCAGCCCAAAATCTCCTTAAGTTGATAAGCAACTTCAGCAAAGTCTCAGGATACAAAATCAAAGTACAAAAATCACAAGCATTCTTATACACCAATAACACACAAACAGAGATCCAAATCATGAGTGAACTCTCATTCACAATTGCTTCAAAGAGAATAAAATACCTAGGAATCCAACTTACAAGGGACGTGAAGGACCTCTTCAAGGAGAACTACAAACCACTGTTCAATGAAATAAAAGAGGATACAAAGAAATGGAAGAACGTTCCATGCTCATGGGTAGGAAGAATCAATATTGTGGAAATGGCCATACTACCCAAGGTAATCTATAGATTCAATGCCATCCCCATCAAGCTACCAATGACTTTCCTGACAGAATTGGAAAAATACTACTTTAAAGTTCATATGGAACCAAAAAAGAACCCGCATCACCAAGTCAATCCTAAGCCAAAAGAACGAAGCTGGAGGCATCACCCTACCTGACTTCAAACTGTACTACAAGGCTACAGTAACCAAAACAGCATGGTACTGGTACCAAAACAGAGATATAGATCAATGGAACAGAACAGAGCCCTCAGAAATAATGCCGCATATCTCCATACTATCTGATCTTTGACAAACCTGAGAAAAACAAGAAATGGGGAAAGGATTCCCTATTTAATAAATGGTGTTGGGAAAACTGGCTAGCCATATATAGAATGCTGAAACTGGATCCCTTCCTTACACCTTATACAAAAATCAATTCAAGATGGATTAAAGACTTAAACGTTAGACCTAAAACCATAAAAACCCTAGAAGAAAACCTAGGCATTACCATTCAGGACATAGGCGTGGGCAAGGACTTCATGTCTACAACACCAAAAGCAACGGCAACAAAAGCCAAAATTGACAAATGGGATCTCATTGAACTAAAGAGCTTCTGCAGAGCAAAAGAAACTACCATCAGAGTGAACAGGCAACCTACAAAATGGGAGAAAATTTTCACAACCTACTCATCTGACAAAGGGCTAATATCCAGAATCTACAATGAACTCCAACAAATTGACAAGAAAAAAACAAACAACCCCATCAAAAAGTGGGTGAAGGACATGAACAGACACTTCTCAAAAGAAGACATCTATGCAGCCAAAAAACACATGAAAAAATGCTCACCATCACTGGCCATCAGAGAAATGCAAATCAAAACCACAATGAGATACCATCTCACACCAGTTAGAATGGCGATCATTAAAAAGTCAGGAAACATTAGGTGCTGGAGAGGATGTGGAGAAATAGGAACACTTTTACACTGTTGGTGGGACTGTAAACTAGTTCAACCCTTGTGGAAGTCAGTGTGGCGATTCCTCAGGCATCTAGAACCTTAAATACCATTTGGCCCAGCCATCCCATTACTGGGTATATACCCAAAGGATTATAAAACATGCTGCTATAAAGACACATGCACACGTATGTTTATTGTGGCAGTATTCACAATAGCAAAGACTTGGAACCAACCCAAATGTCCAACAATGATAGACTGGATTAAGAAAATGTGGCACATATGCACCATGGAATACTATGCAGCCATAAAAAAGGATGAGTTCATGTCCTTTGTCGGGACATGGATGAAATTGGAAATCATCATTCTTAGTAAACTATCGCAAGAACAGAAAACCAAACACCGCATCTTCTCACTGATAGGTGGGAATTGAACAATGAGAACACATGGACACAGGAAGGGGAAGATCACACTCTGGGGACTGTTGTGGGATGGGGGAGGGGGGAGGGCTAGCTTTAGGAGATATACCTAATGCTAAATGACGAGTTAATGGGTGCAGCACACCAGCATGGCACATGTATACATATGTAACTAACCTGCACATTGTGCACATGTACCCTAAAACTTAAAGTATAATAACAATAAAATAAAAAAAAGAAAAAAAGCTCATCATCGCTACTCATTAGAGAAATGCAAATCAAAACCACAATGATATACCGTCTTATGCCATTTAGAATGGCAATCATTACAAAATCAGGAAAAAACAGATGCTGGAGAGGATGTGGAGAAATAAGAATTCTTTTACACTGTTGGTGGGAGATTGAGTTAGTTCAACCACTGTGGAAGACAGTGTGGCAATTTCTCTTGGCTCTAGAACCAGAAATACCATTTGACTCAGCAATCCCATTACTGGGTATATACCCAAAGAATTGTAAATCATTCTCCTGTAAAGACACATGCACACTTACGTTTATTGCAGGACTATTCACAATATCAAAGACTTGGAACCAATCGAAATGCCCATCAATGATAGACCGAATAAAGAAATTGTGGCAGAGATATACCACGAAATAGTATGCAGTCATAAATATGGATGTGTTTATGTCCTTTTCAGGGACATAGATGAAGCTGGAAACCATCATTCTCAGCAAACTCACATGGGAACAGAAAACTTCTGCATGTACTCACTCATAAGTGGGAGTTGAACAATGAGACATTGACACGGGGGGGGGGGAACACCACACACCAGGACGTGTTAGGGGGCTGGGGGTTAGGGGATGGGTAGCATTAGGAGAAATACTTAACGCAGATGACAGGTTTGTGGATGCAATAAACCATTATGGCCCATGTATACCTGTGTAACAAACCTGCAAATTCTGCACATGTATCTAAAAACTTAAAGTGTAATTAAAAAAAACAGACTTGCTTGTACCCTAATATAAAGTCTGCCTTTGAGAGTGAGCTATGCACTGAAGAAAGGAATTTGTAATATGCAGCCATTGGGTTAAATATTCTGTAAAGTTCTATTACATCTTCTTGGTCTACAGTGCAGATTAAGTCAATTTTTTCTTTGTTGATTTTCTGTGTGGAAGATCTGTCCAGTGCTGAAAGTGAGATGTTGAAGCCTCCAGCTAGTATTGTATTAGGATCCATCTCTCTCTTTAGTTGTAATAATATGTGCTTGATATACTAGGTGTTCCACTTTTAGGTGCATGTATATTCAAAATTGTATATCCTCTTGCTGCATTGACCCATTTATCATTATATAGTGACCCTCGTTGTCTCTTCTTATAGTTTTTGTCTTGATATCTATTTTGTCTAATATAAGTATAGCTACTCTTGCTCTTTTTGGTTTCCATTGCCATGAACTATATTTTTCCTTCCCTTTATTTTTAGTATAAATTTATCTTTATAGGTGAAGCTTATTTCTTATAAGCAACAGATCAATAGGTGTTGTATTTAATGCACTCAGCACCCTATGTGTTTTGATTGGAGTGTTTAGTCCATTTACATTCAATATTATTATTGATAAGTAATTACTTACTTCTGGCATTTTGTTGTTTTCTGATTGCTTGGTAATTTTCTATTCCAGTTTCTTTTCTACCTGCCTTATGAAGGTGATTTTCTCTGGTGATGCAATTGAGTTTCTTTCTTTTTATTTGTTTGTGTATCTATTGTATGTTTTTTGGTTTGAGGTTACCATGAGACTTGAAAATACCATCACATAACCTGATATTTTAAGCTGACAACAACTTACCATTGTTTGCATAAACAAACAAGGAAGCAACAAAAAACTAATAAAGATTCCATGCCTTGACCTTGTTGCCTTGCTCTTTAACTTCTCATTATTTCTATTTTAAACATCTTGCAGATTTTCTATAATTATTATTTTTAATTGATTTATCATTTACCCTTTTTACTTAAGATAAGGGTAGCTTATGCATTATATTTATAGTGTTATAATATTCTGTTTATCTGTGTACTTACTATTACCATTTTCTGTGTTTTTGCTATTACTTTATGTGTGGAAGATCTGTTCAATGCTGAAAGTGCAGTTTTGAATTTTCCAGCTATTATCGTAGTGCGGTCTATCTCTCTCTTTAGCTCTAATAATATTTGCTTTATATATCTGGGTGCTCCATTGTTGGGTGCATATATATTAAAAATTCTTATATACTGTTTCTGAATTGACCCTCTTATTACTATATAGTAACCTTTTTTGCCTCTTTTTATAGCTTTCATCTTGAAGTCTGTTTTGTCTGATATAAATATAGCTACTCCTGCTTTTTCTGGTTTCTGTTTGCATGGAATATCTTCTGCCATCAGTGAGTTTTGTACCTACAGATGATTTATTATTACTCATTAATGCTTTTTTCTCATGCACGTCCATGTGAAGAGACCACCAAACAGGCTTTGTGTGAGCAACGTGGCTGTTTATTTCACCTGGGTGCAGGCGGGCTGAGTCCGAAAAGGGAGTCAACGAAGGGAGATAGGGGTGGGGCTGTTTTACAGGATTTGGGAAGGTAATGGAAAATTACAGTCAAAGGGGGTTGTTCTCTGGTGGGCAGGGGCGGGGGTCACAAGGTGCTCAGTGGGGGAGCTTCTGAGCCAGGAGAAGGAATTTCACAGGGTTAATCACTCAGTTAAGGTGGGGCAGGAACAAATCACAATGGTGGAATGTCATCAGTTAAGGTGGGGCAGGGCCTTTTCACTTCTTTTGTGATTCTTCAGTTACTTCTGGCCATCTGGGCGTATACGTGCAAGTCACAGGGGATGCGATGGCTTGGCTTGGGCTCAAAGGCCTGACATTCATGCCTTCTTATATTAATAAGAAAAATAAAACAAAATAGTGTTGAAGTGTTGGGGCAGCGAAAATTTTTAGGGGGTGGTATGGAGAGAGAATGGGCGATGTTTCTCAGGGCTGCTTCAAGTGGAATTAGGGGTGGTGTGGGAACCTAGAGTAGGAGAGATTAAGCTGAAGGGAGATCTTGTGGTAAGGGGTGATATTATGGGGTTGTTAGAAGAAACATTGTCATATAGAATGATTGGTGATGGCCTGGATATGGTTTTGTATGAATTGAAAAACTAAATGGAATAAGAGGAGAAAAACAGGTATAAAAGGACTAAGAATTGGGAGGACCTAGGGCATCTAATTAGAAAGTGCCTAAGGAGGTTCAGGGTAGTCCTGCCAGCAAAGATTATTTATTTACTTCAAGAGTTAAGAGTGGCAGTTTGGGGATAGCATGAGGAGATATCAGCTGTGATGGCTTGGAGAAACAGTAAACTGGCAGTGTAAACAAGAGCAGGGCATGTATGAGTAGTTGAGAACGGTGAATAGGAGTCACAGTCTAAGTTGGTCTGGTGTCTGGCTTTACAGGAGCTTAAATGGGCTGTACCTTGTAGCATTCTGAGGACAGGTCTGACTTCTGAGAAGGGAAAGTGGTAAAAGTATTGTCCAGTCCTTTTTAAGTTGGTGGCTGAGCTTGGTGAGGTGTGTTTTTAAAAGACCTTTAGTCCATTCTACTTTTCCTGAAGACGGAGGACCGTAAGGGATATAAAGGTTTCACTGAATACTAAGAGCCTAAAAAAGTGCTTGGCTGATTTGACTAATAAAGGCTGGTCTGTTATCAGACTGTATAGAGGTGGGAAGGCTAAACTGAGGAATTATGTCTGACAGAAGGGAAGAAATGATTGTGGTGGCCTTCTCAGACCCTGTAGGAAAGGCCTGTACCTATCCAGTGAGAGTGTCTGCCTAGACTAAGAGTTATTTTAGTTATCTGACTCGGGGCATGTTGAGTAAAGCTAATTTGCCAGTCCTGGGTGGGGGCAAATCCTTGAGCTTGATGTGTAGGGAAGGGAGGGGGCCTGAATAATCATCCTTGAGGAGTAGTAGAATAGCAGATGGAACACTGAGAAGTTATTTCCTTGAGGATAGATTTCCACGATGGAAAGGAAATGAGAGGTTCCAAGAGGCGGGCTAGTGGCTTGTACTATAGCATAGCCTGCCTTTGCTGGTGTGTGGCGATTAGGCCTGGTGGAACTGCCATCAATAAATCAAGTGTGATCAGGTGAGAAACAGGGAAGAAGGAAATGTGGGGAAAATGGGATAAACATCAGGTGGATCAGAGAGATGCAGTCATGAGGGTCAGGTGTGGTATCTGGAATAATGTGGGAGGCTGGATTGAACTCCGGGCCAGGAACAATGGTAATTGTGGGACTTAACAAAGCGTGAGTACAGCTGAAGGAGCCAGGGAGCAGGAAGTATATGCATCAGGTATGAGGAAGAAAATAGATTTTGGAAGTTATGAGAAATGTAGAGAGTGAGTTGAGCATAGTTTGTGATTTTGAGGGCCTCTAAAAGTATTAAAGCAGTGGCAGCCGCTGCATGCAGACACGAGGGCTAGGCTAAAACAGTAAGGTCAAGTTGTTTGGACAGAAAGGCTACAGGGTGCAGTCCTGGCTCTTGTGTAAGAATTCTGACGCACTAACCATGCCTAGGAAGGAAAGGAGATGTTGTTTTGTAAGGGATTGAGGTTTGGGAGATTAATCGGACACGATCAGCAGGGAGAGCATGTGTGTTTTTATGAGAATTATGCTGAGATAGGTAACAGATGAGGATGAAATTTGGGCTTGACTGAAATAATGGGGTCTGTCTGTGAAGCCTTGCGGCAGTACAGCCCAGGTAATTTGCTGAGCCTGATGGTTGTCAGGGTCAGTCCAACTGAAAGTGAAGAGAGGCTGGGATGATGGGTGCAAAGGAATAGTAAAGAAAGCACGTTTGAGATCCAGAACAGAATAATGGATTGTGGAGGGAGGTATTGAGGATAGGAGAGAATATGGGTTTGGCACCATGGGGTGGATAGACAAAACAATTTGGTTGATAAGGCATAGATCCTGAACTAACTTGTAAGGCTTGTCTGGTTTTAGGACAGGTAAAATGGGGGAATTGTAAGGAGAGTTTATAGGCTTTAAAAGTCCATGCTGTAGCAGGCGAGTGATAACAGGCTTCAATCCTTTCAATGCATGCTGTGGGATGGAATACTGGCATTGAGCAGGGTAAGGGTGATTAGGTTTTAATGAGATGGTAAGGGGTACATGATCGGTCACCAAGGAGGGAGTAGAGGTATCTTATACTTGTGGGTTAAGGTGGGGGAATACAAGAGGAGGATGCAAAGGAGGCTTTGGATTGAGAAGAAGGGCATCAATGAGATGCAGCTGTAGTCCAGGAATAGTCAGGGAAGCAGATAATTTGGTTAAAATATCTCAGCCTAATAAGGGAACTGGGCAGGTGGAGATAACTAAAAAAGAGTGCATAAAAGAGTGTTGTCTAAGTTGGCACCAGAGTTGGGGAGTTTTAAGAGGTTTAGAAGTCTGGCTGTCAATACCCACAACAGTTATGGAGGCAAGGGAAACAAGCCCTTGAAAAGAAGGTAATGTGGAGTGGGTAGCCTCGTTATTGATTAAGAAGAGGACGGACTTACCCTCCACTGTGAGAGTTACCTAAAGCTCGGCATCCATGATGGTCTACGGGGCTTCCGAGGTGATCAGGCAGTGTCAGTCCTCAGCCGGTAAGCCAAGAAGAAGTCAGTCAGAGAACCTTGGGCCAGAGTTGCAGGGGCTTTGGGAGTGGCTGCCAGGTGAGTTGAACAGTCCGATTTCCAGTGGGGTCCTGCACAGATGGGACATGGCTTAGGAGGAATCCTGGGCTGCAGGCATTCCTTGGCCTGCTGGTCAGATTTCTGGCACTTATAGCAAGCTCCTGGGGGAGGAGGTTCTGGAGGAACAACTGGCCCCTGCAGTTCAGGCGTTTGGAAGTTCTTGTGTGCTGGAGATGTGGCAGGGGTTTGTCTCACAGTGGAGGCAAGGAATTGCAACTTTTTTTTTTTTATTATAATAAAAAAGGTTAGTTAAGTCCTGTTGTGGGGTTTGAGGGCCAGATTTTAATTTTTGGAGTTTTATTTAATGTCGGGAGCAGATTGGGTAATAAAATGTATATTGAGAATAAGATAGCCTTTTGACCTTTTAGGGTCTAGGGCTGTAGAGCGTTTCAGTGTTGCTGCCGAACGAGCCATGAACTGGGCTGGGTTTTTATATTTGATGAAAAAGAGCCTAAACACTATCTGATTTGGGATAAAGAAAAAGGAGCATTAACCTTTGCCTCCAGCCACCTTTTTAAGAGTAAATTGCTGGGCAGGTGGGGGAGGGCTAGTCACAGAATGAAACTGTAAGCCAGACCAGGTGTGAGGAGGGGAGGCGATAAAAAGATTACAGGGTGGAGGAGCAGAGGCTGAGGAAGAATTAGGACCTAGCTTGGCCTGGCGAGGAAGGGAGAGGTCAGATGGGTCTGTAGAAAAGGAAGATTAGAAAGACTCAGTGACACTTGGGGTTGGGACTGAGGGGACAGGCGGGAGGGAAAGAAGGAAGATTTGGGACGAGTTGCACTGGACACAGAGACTAGGAAGGGATGGTGTGTAAAAGAATGCCTGGACGTCAGGCACCTCAGACCATTTGCTCATTTTAGGACAAGAATTATTTAGATCTTGTAGGATGGAAAAATTGAAAGTGCCATTTTCCGGCTATTTGGAACTACTGTCGAGTTTGTATTGGGGTCAAGCAGCATTGCAGAAGAAAATAAGATGCTTAGATTTTAGGTCAGGTGAAAGTTGAAGAGGTTTTAAGTTCTTAAGAATACAGGCTAAGGGAGAAGAAGGAGGAATGGAAGGTGGAAGCTTGCCCATAGTGAAGGAGGCAAGCCCAGAGAAAAGAGTAGAGACACGGAGAAGGGGTGGGGGTTTCTTGCTCTCCAGAAAAGCAGAGAAAGGGTTGGGTCATGGAAATGAGGGATTGGGGGTTCTTGCCCCCTAGAAAAGCAGGACTTGCCACTAAGGGTGAAGGAGAAGGGGTTGAGGGGTACTTGCCCTCCCCCAGAAAAGTGGGACTTGCTGCTAAGGGTGAAAGAGAAGGGGTTGAGGGGTACTTGCCCCTCCCCCAGAAAAGCAGAGAAGGGGTAGAGACAAGGAGAGAAGGGGTTGGGGTACTTGCCCCTTCCCCAGAAAAGTGGGACTTGCTGCTAAGGGTGAAAGACCAAGGCAGGCATCCCTGCATGGTCTGACACCCTTGAAATGTGGGTGAATAATCAGAGAGGCGTCCCTGCAATGATTAAACACCAAGGGAAGTCTGCCTTCCCAGTCCGTGACCGGCACTGGAGTTTTGAGTCCATGGATAAAACATGTCTCCTTTGTCTCTACCAGAAAATGAAAGGAATTGAAATTAAGAGAAGGGAGAGATTGAAGTGTGGCGCCAAGATTGAAAGGAGAAAGAGGTTGAGGGATAGTGAGGGAGGTTGGAGAAGAGAGTAAAAAGAGGCCGTTTACCGGATTTGAAATTGGTGAGATGTTTCTTGGGCTGGTCGGTCTGAGGACCTGAGGTCGTAGGTGAATCTTTCTCATGGAGCAAAGAGCAGAATGACAGGAAATTGATCTCCCAAGGGAGGTCCCCCAATCCGAGTTATGGCACCAAATTTCATGCACGTCCATGTGAAGAGACCACCAAACAGGCTTTGTGTGAGCAACATGGCTGTTTATTTCACCTGGGTGCAGGCGGGCTGAGTCTGAAAAGGGAGTCAGTGAAGGGAGATAGGGGTGGGGCCATTTTATAGGATTTGGGAAGGTAATGGAAAATTACAGTCAAAGGGGGTTGTTCTCTGGTGGGCAGGGGCGGGGGTCACAAGGTGCTCAGTGGGGGAGCTTCTGAGCCAGGAGAAGGAATTTCACAGGGTTAATCACTCAGTTAAGGTGGGACAGGAACATATCACAATGGTGGAATGTCATCAGTTAAGGTGGGGCAGGGCCTTTTCACTTCTTTTGTGATTCTTCAGTTACTTCAGGCCATCTGGGCATATACGTGCAAGTCACAGGGGATTCGACAGCTTGGCTTGGCTTGGGCTCAGAGTTCTGACACTGACTAAAGTACACTCTTTAGCATTTTTTGTAGAATAGGTCTCGTGTTGAAAAATATTCTAATGTTTTTTATTTGTCTGGAAATATCTTTGTCCTTCAGGTTAAAAGAAAATTTTGCTGGATATATATACCTTACAATGCTAGGTTAATGTTTTTTTGGCACTTTACATATGTAATACCACTCTCTCACAGCCTGTAATGTCTCCACTCAACAGTCAGCTGCTAGACTTATTGGAGCTCCACTGTATCTTATTTGTTTCTTTTCTCCTTCTGTTAGATTTTTTTATCCTTAATATTTGAGAGTTTACTTTCCAAATGCCCTGAAGTAAGCATCATTGGGTTAAATCTGCTTGGTGTTCTCTAGCCTTCTTATACTTGTATATTGATAACTTTCTTTAGGTTTGAGAAGTTCTCTATTATCATTGCATATTGTAAACTTCCTAGCCCAATTACTTACTCTGCCTCCTCTTTAAAGCCAATAACTCTTATATTTGTTATTTTGAGGCTATTTTCTAAATCCTGTAGGCTAGCTTCATCATTGTTTGGTTTTGTTTCCTTGTCTCTTTTTACTGTGTATTTTCAGTTAGCATCTCTTCCAGCTTAATTTTTTTTCTTCTGCTTGATTGGCCAATTATGCAATTAAAAGACACAGTGCAAATTATTATTTCAGTGAGCCAATTACATTTTTAAACTACAGAATTTGTGCTTGATTATTTTTAGTTATTTAAATTTTTTGTTAAATTTACATGACAGTATTCTGAATTCCTTCTGTGTGTTATCTTGAACTTCTTTGCGTTTCTTGAACACAGCTATTTTGGATTTTTTTTTTTTTTTTTTTTTTTAGAGATCACATATTTCTGTTTCTCCAGGATTGTTCCCTGGTGCCTTATCTAGTTCATTTGGTGAGAACATGTTTTCCTGGATTGTCTTTTAAAAAGATTGTGTTTTTTTTTTTTTTTTAATTTCAATAGCTTTTGGGGAAACAGGTTATGTTTGGTTACAAGAATAAGTACTTTAATGGTGATTTCTGAGATTTTGGTGCACCCATCACCTGAGCAGTGTAAAACCTACCCAGTGTGTTGTCTTTTAACTCTTGCCACCCCCAAACTTTACCCCAGGTACCCAAAGATTAATGTATTATTCTTATGCCTTTGCATTCTCATTGCTTAGCTCCCACATATTAGGGAGAACAAACTATGTTTGGTTTTCCATTCATAGTCACTTCACTTAGACTAATAGTCTCCAATTCCATCCAGGTTGCTGCAAATGCCATTATTTTATTTCTTCTAATGGCTGAATAGTATTCATATGTATATATATTTGGTTCCATATTTAGTAGTATATATATACACATATACACATATATACATATATACACATACATATACACATATATACACACATATATATACACACATATATATATTCCATATTTTTGCAATCACAAATTGTGCTGCTATAACATGTGTGTGCAAGTATCTTTTTGTATAATGACTTCTTTTCTCTGGGTAGATACCTAGTAGTGGGATTGTTGAATCAAATAGCAAATCCACTTTTAGTTGTTTAATAAATCTCTTCACTGTTTTTCATAAGAATTTTACTAGTTTACATTCCCACCAACAATATAAAAGTGTTTCCTTTTCACTGCATCCATGCCAACATCTGTTATTTTTTGAGTTTTTGGTTATGGACATTCCTGCAGGAGTGAAATGGTATTGCATTGTGGGGTTGATTTGCATTTCTCTGATCATTAGTGATGTTGAGCATTTTTCCCGTATGCTTTTTGGCCATTTGTATATCTTCTTTTGAGACTTCCCTATTAATGTCCTTAGCCCACTTTTTGATGGGATTGTTTTGTTTTCTTGTTGATTTGTTTGAGATCTTCGTGGGTTCTAAATATTAGTCCTTTGTTGGAAGTATAGATTGTGAAAATTTTCTCCCACTCTGTGGGTTGTCTGTTTACTCTGCTGATTATTTCTTTTGTTGTGCAGAAGATTTTTCGTTTACTTAAGTCCCATCTATTTATTTATTTATTTTTTGTTTGCATTTGCTTTTGGGTTTTGTGTTGTGATGTCTTTACATAAGCTAATTTCTAGAAGGATTTTTCTGATGTTATTTTCTAGAATGTTTTTGGTTTTGGGTCTTAGATTTATGTCTTTAAACCATCTTGAGTTCATTTTTCTACAAGATGAGAGATGAGATCCAGTTTTACTTTTCTACATGTGGCTTGTTAATTATCACAGTACCATTTGTTGCATAAGGTGCTCTTTCCCCACTTAATGTTTTTGCTTGCTTTGTCAAAGATCACTTGGATATAAATATTTAAGTTTATTTCTGGGTTCTTTATTCTCTTACATCGGTCTACGGGCCTATTTTTAAACCAGTACATGCTATTTTGGTGACTGCCCTTATAGTATAGTTTGAAATCTGGTAATGTTATGCCTCTAGATTTGTTCTTTTTGCTTAGTCTTGCCTTGGCTATGCGGGTTCATTTTTGGTTTCATATATATCTTAAGATTGTTTTTTTCTAGTTCTGTGAAGAATGATTATGATAGTTTGTTAGGAATTGCATTGAATTTGTAGATTGCTTTTGACAGAATGATCGTTTTTACTATATTGATTTACCCATCTATGAGCATTGGATGTGTTTCCATTTATTTTTGTCCTCTATGACTTCTTTTAGCAATGTTTTCCTTATGAAGGTCGCTCACTTCCTTGATTAGGTATATTTGTAAGGATTTAATTTTTTTGCAACTATTATGAAAGGGATTGAGTTCTTGATATAATACTCAGCTTGGTTGTGGTGGGTGTGTAGCAGAGCTATACACTGATTTGTGTACATTAATTTTTCTTATCCTGAGACTTTGCTGAATTCATTTACCAGTTTTGGGAGCTTTTTGGACCCTTTATTTTTTTCTCTTGTCTGATTGCTCTGGCTAAGAATTCCAGGATCATATTGAATATAAGTGGTAAAATTTAGCATACTTGTGTTCTTCCAGTTTTTAGGAGGAATGCTTTCAACTTTTCCCCATTCAGTATAATGTTGGCTGTGGGTTTTTCTTTTTTTTTTTTTTAGTTGGTTTCTTTTTCTTTTTTTTAAATTATACTTTAAGTTCTAGGGTACATGTGCACAATGTGCAGGTTTGTTACATATGTATACATGTGCCATGTTGGTGTGCTGCACCCATTAACTCATCATTTACATTAGGTATATCTCCTAATGCTATCCCTCCCCACTCTCCCCAACCCGCAACAGTCCCCAGTGTGTGATGTTCCTTTTCCTGTGTCCAAGTGTTCTCATTGTTCAACTCCCACATATGAGTGAGAACATGCAGTGTTTGGTTTTCTGTCCTTGTGATAGTTTTCTGAGAATGATGGTTTCCAGCTTCATCCATGTCCCTACAAAGGACATGAACTCATCATTTTTTATGGCTGAATAGTATTCCATGGTGTATATGTGCCACACTTTCTTAATCCAGTCTATCATAGATGGACATTTGGGTTGGTTCCAAGTCTTTGCTATTGTGAATAGTGCCGCAATATACATACGTGTGCATGTGTCTTTATAGCAGCACACTTTATAGTCCTTTGGGTATATACCTAGTAATGGGATGGCTGGGTCAAATGGTATTTCTAGTTCTAGATCCTTGAGGAATGGCCACACTGTCTTCCATGATGGTTGAACTAGTTTACAGTCCCACCAACAGTGTAAAAGTTTTCCTATTTCTCTTCATGCTCTCCAGCACCTGTTGTTTCCTGACTTTTTAATGATTGCCATTCTAACTGGTATGAGATGGTATCTCATTGTGGTTTTGATTTGCGTTTCTCTGATGGCCAGTGATGATGAGCATTTTTTCATGTGTCTTTTGGTTGCATAAATGTCTTCTTTTGAGAAGTGTCTGTTCACATCCTTTGCCCACTTTTTGATGGGGTTTTTGTTTTTTTCTTGTAAATTTGTTTGAGTTTTTGGAGATTCTGGATATAGCCCTCTGTCAGATGAGTAGATTGCAAAAATTTTCTCGATTCTATAGGTTGCCTGTTCACTCTGATGGTAGTTTCCTTTGCTGTGCAGATGCTCTTCAGTTTAATTAGATCCCATTTGTCAATTTTGGCTTTTGTTGCCACTGCTTGTGCTGTTTTAGTCATGAAGTCCTTGCCCATGACTATGTCCTGAATGATATCGCCTAGGTTTTCTTCTACGGTTTTTATGGTTTTAGGTCTAACATTTAATTCTTTAATCCATCTTGAATTAATTTTTGTATAAGGTGTAAGGAAGGGATCCAGTTTCCGCTTTCTACATCTAGCTATCCAGTTTTCCCAGCACCATTTATTAAATAGGGAATCCTTTCCCCATTTCTTGTTTTTGTCAGGTTTGTCAAAGATCAGATGGTTGTAGATGTGTGGTATTGTTTCTGAGGGCTCTGTTCTGTTCCATTGATCTATATCTCTGTTTTGGTACCAGTACTATACTTGTAGTATAGTTTGAAGTCAGGTAGCATGATGCCTCCGGCTTTGTTCTTTTGGCTTAGGATTGTCTTGGCAATGTGGGCTCTTTTTTGGTTCCATATGAACTTTAAATAGTTTTTTCCAATTCTGTGAAGAAAGTCATTGGTAGCTTGATGGGGATGGCATTGAATCTATCAATTACCTTGGGCAGTATGGCCATTTTCATGATATTGATTCTTCCTATCCATGACCATGGAATGTTCTTCCATTTGTTTGTATCCTCTTTTCTTTCCTTGAGCAGTGGTTTGTAGTTCTCCTTGAAGAGGTCCTTCATGTCCCTTGTAAATTGGATTCCTAGGTATTTTATTCTGTTTGAAGCAATTGTGAATGGGAGTTCATTCATGATTTGGCTCTCTGTTTGTCTGTTATTGGTGTATAAGAATGCTTGTGATTTTTGCACATTGATTTTGTATCCTGAGACTTTGCTGAAGTTGCTTATCAGTTTAAGGAGATTTTGGGCTGAGATGATGGGGTTTTCTAAATATACAATCATGTCATCTGCAAACAGGGACAATTTGACTTCCTCTTTTCCTAATTGAATACCCTTTATTTCTTTTTCCTGCTTGATTGCCCTGGCCAGAACTTCCAACACTGTGTTGAATAGGAGTGGTAAGAGAGGGCATCCCTGTCTTGTGCCAGTTTTCAAAGGGAATGCTACCAGTTTTTGCCCATTTAGTATGATATTGGCTGTGGATTTGTCATAAATGGCTCTTATTAGTTTGAGATATGTCCCATCAATACCGAAATTATTGAGGGTTTTTAGCATGAAGTGCTGTTGAATTTTGTCAAAGGCCTTTTCTGCATCTATTGAGAGAATCATGTGGTTTTTGTCTTTGGTTCTGCTTATATGCTGGATTATGTTTATTGATTTTCCTATGTTGAACCATCCTTGCATCCCAGGGATGAAGCCCACTTGATCATAGTGGATGAGCTTTTTGACGTGCTGCTGGATTTGGTTTGGCAGCATTTTACTGAGGATGTTTGCATCGATGTTCATCAGGGATGTTGGTCTAAAATTCTCTTTCTTTGTTGTGTCTCTGCCAGGCTTTGGGATCAGGATGATGCTGGCCTCATAAAGTGAGTTAGGGAGGATTCCCTCTTTTTCTATTTATTGGGATAGTTTCAAAAGGAATGATACTAACTCCTCCTTGTACCTCTGGTAGTATTCGGCTGTGAATCCATCTGGTCCTGGACTTTTTTGTTGGTAGGCTATTAATTGTTGCCTCAATTTCAGAGCCTGTTATTGGTCTATTCAGGGATTCGACTTCTTCCCGGGTTAGGCTTGGTAGGGTGTAGGTGTCCAGGAATTTATCAATTTCTTCTAGATTTTCTAGTTTAGTTGTGTAGAGGTGTTTATAGTATTCTCCGATGGTAGTTTCTATTTCTCTGGGATTGGTAGTGATATCCCCTTTATCATTTCTTATTGTGTCTATTTGATTCTTCTCTCTTCTTTATTAGTCTTGCTAGTGGTCTATCAAATTTTTTATCTTCTCAAAAAAAAAAGCAGCTCCTGGATTTATTGATTTTTTGGAGTTCTTTTTGTGTCTCTGTCTCCTTCAGTTCTGCTCTGATCTTAGTTATTCCTTGCCTTCTCCTAGCTTTTAAATGTGTTTGCCCTGGCTTCTCTAGTTCTTTTAATTGTGATGTCAGGGTGTCAATTTTGGATCTTTCCTGCTTTCTCTTGTAGGCATTTAGTGCCATAAATTTCCCTCTACACACTGCTTTAAATGTGTCCCAGTGATTCTGGTATGTTGTGTCATTGTTCTCTTTGGTTTCGAAGAACATCTTTATTTCTGCCTTCATTTTTTTATATACCCAGTAGTCATTCAGGAGCAGGTTGTTCAGTTTCCATGTAGTTGAGTGGTTTTGAGGGAGTTTCTTAATCCTGAGTTCTAGTTTGATTGCACTCTGGTCTGAGAGACAGTTTGTTATTATTCCTGTTCTTTTACATGTGCTGAGGAGTGCTTTACTTCCAAGTATGTGGTCAATTTTGGAATAAGTGTGGTGTGCTGCTGAGAAGAATGTATACTCTGTTGATTTGTGGTGGAGAGTTCTGTAGATATCTATTAGGTCCACTTGGTGCAGAGCTGAGTTCAGTTCCTGGATATCCTTGTTAAATTTCTGTCTCATTGATCTGTCTAATGTTGACAGTGGGGTGTTAAATTCTCCCATCATTATTGTGTGGGAGTCTAAGTCTATTTGTAAGTCTCTAAGGACTTGCTTTATGAATCTGGGTGCTCCTGTATTGGGTGCATATATATTTAGGACAGTTAGCTCTTCTTGTTGAATTGATCCCTTTGCCATTATATAATGGACTTCTTTGTCTCTTTTGATCTTTGTTGGTTTAAAGTCTGTTTTATCAGAGACTAGGATTGCAACCCCTGCCTTTTCTTGTTTTTCATTTGCTTGGTAGATCTTTCTCCATCACTTTATTTTGAGCCTATGTGTGTGTCAGCATGTGAGATGGGTCTCCTGAACACAGCACACTGATGGGTCTTGACACTTTTATTTTATTTTATTTTATTTTTATTACACTTTAAGTTTTAGGGTACATGTGTACAATGTGTAGGTTAGTTACATTTGTATACATCTTCCATGCTGGTGTGCAGCACCCATTAACCCATCATTTAGCATTAGGTATATCTCCTAAAGCTATCCCTCCCCCTTCCCCCCATCCCACAACAGTCCCCAGAGTGTGATGTCCCCCTTCCTGTGTCCATGTGTTCTCATTGTTCAGTTCCCACCTATGAGTGAGAACATGCAGTGTTTGGGTTTTTGTCCTTGCGATAGTTTACTGAGAATGATGATTTCCAATTTCATCCATGTCCCTACAAAGGACATGAACTCATCATTTTTTATGGCTGCATGGTATTCCATTGTGTATATGTGCCACATTTTCTTAATTCAGTCTATCATTGTTGGACATTTGGGTTGGTTCCAAGTCTTTGCTATTGTGAATAGTGCCACAATAAACATATGTGTGCATGTGTCTTTATAGCAACATGATTTATAGTCCTTTGGGTATATACCCAGTAATGAGATTTCTGGGTCAAATGGTATTTCTTGTTTTAGATCCCTGAGGAATCACCACACTGACTTCCACAATGGTTGAACTAGTTTACAGTCCCACCAACAGTGTAAAAGTGTTCCTATTTCTCCACATCCTCTCCAGCACTTGTTGTTTCCTGACTTTTTAATAAATGCCATTCTAACTGGTGTGAGATGGTATCTCGTGGTTTTGATTTGCATTTCTCTGATGGCCAGTGATGGTGAGCATTTTTTCATGTGTTTTTTGGCTGCATAAATGTCTTCTTTTGAGAAATGTCTGTTCATGTCCTTTGCCCACTTTTTGATGGGGTTGTTTGTTTTTTTCTTGTAAATTTGTTGGAGTTCATTGTAGATTCTGGATATTAGCCCTTTGTCAGATGAGTAGGTTGTGAAAATTTTCTCCCATTTTGTAGGTTGCCTGTTCACTCTGATGGCAGTTTCTGTTGTTGTGCAGAAGCTCTTTAGTTTAATTAGATCCCATTTGTCGATTTTGGCTTTTGTTGCCATTGCTTTTGGTGTTTTAGACATGAAGTCCTTGCCCATGCCTATGTCCTGAATGGTAATGCCTAGGTTTTCTTCTTGGGTTTTTATGCTTTTAGGTCTAACGTTTAAGTCTTTAATCCATCTTGAATTGATTTTTGTATAAGTTGTAAGAAAGGGATCCAGTTTCAGCTTTCTACATATGGCTATCCAGTTTTCCCAGCACCATTTATTAAATAGGGAATCCTTTCCCCATTGCTTGTTTTTCTCAGGTTTGTCAAAGATCAGATAGTATGGAGATATGCGGCATTATTTCTGAGGGCTCTGTGCTGTTCCATTGATCTATATCTCTGTTTTGTTACCAGTACCATGCTGTTTTGGTTACTGTAGCCTTGTAGTATAGTTTGAAGTCAGGTAGGGTGATGCCTCCAGCTTTGTTCTTTTGGGTTAAGATTGACTTGGTGATGCGGGCTCTTTTTTGGTTCCATATGAACTTTAAGGTAGTTTTTTCCAATTCTATGAAGAAAGTCATTGGTAGCTTGATGGGGATGGCATTGAATCTATACATTACCTTGGGCAGTATAGCCATTTTCATGATATTGATTCTTCCTACCCATGAGCATGGAATGTTCTTCCATTTGTTTGCATCCACTTTTATTTCCTTGAGCAGTGGTTTGTAGTTCTCCTTGAAGAGGCACTTCATGTCCCTTGTAAGTTGGATTCCTAGGTATTTTATTCTCTTTGAAGCCATTGTGAATTGGAGTTCACTCATGATTTGGCTCTCTGTTTGTGTGTTATTGGTGTATAAGAATGCTTGTGATTTTTGTACATTGATTTTGTATCCTGAGACTTTGCTGAAGTTGCCTATCAGCTTAAGGAGATTTTGGGCTGAGAAAATGGGGTTTTCTAGATATACAATCATGTCTTCTGCAAACAGGGACAATTTGACTTCCTCTTTTCCTAATTGAATACCCTTTATTTCCTTCTGCCTAATTGCCCTGGCCCAAACTTCCAATACTATATTGAATAGTAGTGGTGAGAGAGGGAATTCCTGTTTTGTGCCAGTTTTCAAAGGGAATGCTTCCAGTTTTTGCCCATTCAGTATGATATTGGCTGTGGGTTTGTCATAGATAGCTCTTATTATTTTGAGATACGTCCCATCAATACCTAATTTACTGAGAGTTTTTAGAATGAAGAGTTGTTGAATTTTGTCATAGGCCTTTTCTGCTTTTATTGAGGTAATCATGTGGTTTTTGTCTTTGGTTCTGTTTATATGCTGGATTACATTTGTTGATTTGCGTATATTGAAACAGCCTTGCATCCCAGGGATGAAGCCAATTTGATCATGATGGATAAGCTTTTTGATGTGCTGCTGGATTCAGTTTGCCAGTATTTTATTGCAGATTTTTGCATCAATGTTCATCAAGGATATTGGTCTAAAATTCTCTTTTTTGGTTGTGTCTCTGCCCCGCTTTGGTATCAGGATGATGCTGGCCTCATAAAATGAGTTAGGGGGGATTCCCTCTTTTTCTATTGGTTGGAATAGTTTTAGAAGGAACCGTACCAGTTCCTCCTTGTACCTCTGGTAGAATTCGGCTGTGAATCCATCTGCTCCCTATTGATTATTGCCACAGTTTCAGAGCCTGTTATTGGTCTATTTAGAGATTCAAATTTTTCGTGGTTTAGTCTTAGGAGAGTGTATGTGTCGAGGAATTTATCCATTTCTTCTAGATTTTCTAGTTTATTTGCATAGAGGTGTTTGTAGTATTCTCTGATGGTAGTTTGTATTTCTGTGGGATCGGTGATGATATCCCCTTTATCATTTTTTATTGCATGTATTTGATTTTTCTCTTTTCTTCTTTATTAGTCTTGCTTGCTGTCTATAAATTTTGTTGATCCTTTCAAAAAACCAGCTCCTGGATTCGTTAATTTTTTGAAGGGTTTTTTGTGTCTGCATTTCCTTCAATTCCGCTCTGATTTTAGTTATTTCTTGCCTTCTGCTTGTTTTGAATGTGTTTGCTCTTGCTTTTCTAGTTGTTTTAATTGTGATGTTAGGGTGTCAATTTTGGATCTTTCCTGCTTTCTCTTGTGGGCATTTAGTGCTATAAATTTCCCTCTACACGCTGCTTTGAATGTATCCCACAGATTCTGGTATGTTGTGTCTTTGTTCTCGATGGTTTCAAAAAATATCTTTATTTCTGCCTTCATTTTGTTATGTACCCAGTAGTCATTCAGGAGCAGGTTGTTCAGTTTCCATGTAGTTGAGCAGTTTTGAGTGAGTTTCTTAACCCTAAGTTCTAGTTTGATTGCACTGTGATCTCAGAGACAGTTTGTTATAATTTCTGATCTTTTCCGTTTGCTGAGGAAAGCTTTACTTCCAACTATGTGGTCAATTTTGGAATAGGTGTGGTGTGATGCTGAAAAAAATATATATTCTGTTGATTTGTGGTGGAGAGTTCTGTAGATGTCTATTAGGTTCACTTGGTGCTGAGATGAGTTCAAATCCTGGGTATCCTTGTTAACTTTCTGTGTTGGTGATTTGTCTAATGTTGACAGTGGGGTGTTAAAGTCTCCCATTATTATTGTGTGGGAGTCTAAGTCTCTTTGTAGGTCACTCAGGACTTGCTTTATGAATCTGGGTGCTCCTGTATTGGGTGCATATATATTTAGGATAGTTAGCTCTTCTTGTTGAATTGATCCCTTTACCATTATGTAATCGCCTTCTTTGTCTCTTTTGATCTTTGTTGGCTTAAAGTCTGTTTTATCAGAGAGTAGGATTGCAACCTCTGCCTTTTTTTGTTTTCCAATTGCTTGGTATATCTTCCTCCATGCTTTTATTTTGAGCCTATTTGTATCTCAGCGTGTGAGATGGGTTTCCTGAATACAGCACACTGATGGGTCTTGAGTCTTTATCCAATTTGCCAGTCTGTGTCTTTTAATTGGAGCATTTAGTCCCTTTACATTTAAAGTTATTATTGTTATGAGTGAATTTGATCCTGTCATTATGATGTTAGCTGTTTATTTTCCTCGTTAGTTGATGCAGATTCTTCCTAGCCTCGATGTCTTTACAATTTGGTATGATTTTGCAGTGGCTGGTACCGGTTGTTCCTTTCCATGTTAAGTCCTTCCTTCAGGAGCTCTTTTAGGGCAGGCCTTGTGGTGACAAAATCTCTCAGCATTTGCTTGTCTGTAAAGTATTTTATTTCTCCTTCACTTGTGAAGCTTAGTTTGGCTGCATGTGAAATTCTGGGTTGAAAATTCTTTTCTTTAAGAATGTTGAATATTGGCCCCCACTATCTTCTGGCTTGTTGAGTTTCTGCCGATAGATCCGCTGTTAGTCTGATGGGCTTCCCTTTGTGGGTAACCCGACCTTTCTCTCTGGCTGCCCTTAACATTTTTTCCTTCATTTCAACTTCAGTGAATCTGACAATTATGTGTCTTGGAGTTGCTCTTCTCGAGGAGTATCTTTGTGGCATTCTTTCTATTTCCTGAATCTGAAGGTTGGCCTGCCTTGCTAGATTGGGGAAGTTCTCCTGGATAATATCCTGCAGAGTGTTTTCCAACTTGGTACCATTCTCCCTGTCACTTTCAGGTGCACCAATCAGACATAGATTTGGTCTTTTCACATAGTCCCATATTTGTTGGAGGCTTTGTTCATTTCTTTTTATTCTTTTTTCTCTAAACTTCCATTCTCACTTCACTTCATTCTTTTCATGTTCCATCACTGATACCCTTTCTTCCAGTTGATTGCATGGGTTCCTGAATCTTCTGCATTCTTCACGTAGTTCTCGAGCGTTGGCTTCAGCTCCATCAGCTCCTTTAAGCACTTCTCTGTATTGGTTATTCTAATTATTCATTCGTCTAAATTTTTTTCAAAGTTTTCAACTTCTTTGCCTTTGGTTTGAATTTCCTTCTGTAGCTCGGAGTAATTTGATTGTCTGAAGCCTTCTTCCCTCAACTTGTCAAAGTCATTCTCCGTCCAGCTTTGTTCTGTTGCTGGTGAGGAACTGCGTTCCTTTGGAGGAGGAGAGGTGCTCTGCTTTTTAGAGTTTCCAGTTTTTCTGCTCTGTTTTTTCCCCATCTTTGTGGTTTTATCTACTTTTGGTCTTTGTTGATGGTGATGTACAGATGGGTTTTTGGTGTGGATGTCCTTTCTGTTTGTTAGTTTTCCTTCTAACAGAAAGGACCCTCAGCTGCAGGTCTGTTGGAGTTTGCTAGAGGTCCACTCCAGACCCTGTTTGCCTGGGTAACAGTAGCGGTGGCTGCTGAACAGTGGGTTTTCGTGAACCACGAATGCTGTTTTCTGATCGTTTCTCTGGAAGTTTTGTCTCAGAGGAGTACCCGCCCGTGTGAGGTGTCAGTCTGCCCCTACTAGGGAGTGCCTCCCAGTTAGGTTGCTCAGGGGTCAGGGGTCAGGGACCCACTTGAGGAGGCAGTCTGCCCATTCTCAGATCTCCAACTGCGTGCTGGGAGAACCACTGCTGTCTTCAAAGCTGTCAGACAGGGACATTTAAGTCTTCAGAGGTTACTGCTGTCTTTTTGTTTGTCTGTGCCCTGTCCCCAGAGGTGGAGCCTACAGAGGCAGGCAGGCCTCCTTGAGCTGTGGTGGGCTCCACCCAGTTCGAGCTTCCAGGCTGCTTTGTTTACCTAAACAATCCTGGGAAATTGCAGGCACCCCTCCCCTAGCCTGGCTGCCGCCTTGCAGTTTGATCTCAGACTGCCGTGCTAGCAATCAGAGAGACTCCGTGGGCATAGGACCCTCTGAGCCAGGTGTGGGATATAATCTCCTGGTGGGCCATTTTTTAAGCCCATCGGAAAAGCGCAGTATTCGGGTGGGAGTGACCCGATATTCCAGGTGCCATCTGTCACCCCTTTCTTTGACTAGGAAAGGGAACTCCCTGACCCCTTGTGCTTCCCGAGTGAGGCAATGCCTCACCTTGCTTCGGCTTGTGTACTATGCACTGCACCCACTGTCCTGCACCGACTGTCTGGCACTCCCTAGTGGGATGAACCCTGTACCTCAGATGGAAATGCAGAAATCACCCATCTTCTGTGTCGCTCATGCTGGGAGTTGTAGACTGGAGCTGTTCCTATTCGGCCATCTTGACTGCCCCGTCGGGTCTTGACTCTTCATCCAATTTGCCAGTCTGTTTCTTTTAATTGAAGCATTTGGCCTATTGACATTTAAGGTTAATATTGTTGTGCGTGAATTTGATCCTGTCATTATGATGTTATTTTGCTCATTAGTTGATTCAGTTTCTTCCTGGCATCGATGGTCTTTACAATTTGTTGTGTTTTTGCAGTGGCTGGTATCGGTCATTCCTTTCCATGTTTATAGTGTTTCCTTCAGAAGCTCTTGTATGGCAGGCCTGCTAGTCACAAAATCTCCGAGCATTTGCTTGTCTGTAAAGGATTTTATTTCTCCTTCACTTATGAAGCTTAGTTTGGCTGGATATGAAATTCTGGTTTGAAAATTATTTTCTTTAAGAATGTTGAATACTGGCCTCCACTCTCTTCTGGCTTGTAGAGTTTCTGCCAAGAGATCTGCTGTTAGTCTCCTGGGCTTCCCTTTGTGGGTAACCCGACCTTTCTCTCTGGCTGCCCTCAACATTTTTTCCTTCATTTCAACTTCAGTGAATCTGACAATTATGTGTCTTGGAGTTGCTCTTCTCAAGGAGTATCTTTGTGGCATTCTCTGTATTTCCCAAATTTGAGTGTCGGCCTGCCTTGCTAGGTTGGGGAAGTTCTCCTGGATAATATCCTGCAGAGTGTTTTCCAACTTGGTTCCATTCTCCCCGTCACTTTCAGGTGCACCAATCAGATGTAGATTTGATCTTTTCACACAGTCCCGTATTTCTTGGAGGTTTTTTTCATTTCTTTTTACTCTTTTTTCTCTAAACTTCTCTTCTTGCTTCATTTCATTCATTTCATCTTCCATCACTGATACCCTTTCTTCCAGTTGATCAAATCAGTTACTGAAGCTTTCGCATTTGTCATGTAGTTCTCTTGCCATGGTTTTCAGCTCTATCAAGTCATTTAAGGACTTCTCTACACTGGTTATTCTCGTTAGCCATCCATCTCATCTTTTTTCATGATTTTTAGCTTCTTTGCAATGGGTTCAAACTTCCTTCTTTAGCTTGGAGAAGTTTGGTCATCTGAAGCCTTCTTCTCTCAACTCATCAAAGTCTTTCTCTTTCCAGCTTTGTTCTGATGCTGACAAGGAGCTGCATTCCTTTGGAGGGGAGAGGCACTCTGATTTTTAGATTTTTCAGCTTTCCTGCTCTGTTTTTTCCCCATCTTTGTGGTTTTATCTACCTTTGGTCTTTGATGATGGTGATGTACAGATGGGGTTTTGGTGTGGATGTCCTTTCTGTTTGTTATTTTTCCTTCTAACAGTCAGGATCCTCAGCTGCAGGTCTGTTGGAGGTTTCTAGAGGTCCACTCAAGACCCTGTTTGCTTGGGTATCAGCAGCAGAGTCTGTAGAACAGCGAATATTGTTGAACAGCAAATGTTGCTGCCTGATCGTTCCTCTGGAATCTTCGTCTCAGAGGGGTACCTGGCCATGTGAGGTGTCAGTCTGCCCCTACTGGGGGGTCCCTCCCAGGTAGGCTACTCGGGGGTCAGGGACCCACTTGAGGAGGCAGTCTGCCCGTTCTCAGATCTGAAACTCCATGCTGGGAGAACCACTACTCTCTTCAAAGCTATGAGACAGGGCACATTTAAGTCTGCAGAGGTTTCTGCTGCCTTTTGTTCAGCTACGCTCTGCCCCCAGAGGTTGAGTCTACAGAGGCAGGGAGGCCTCCTTGAGCTGTGGTGGGCTCCACCAAGTTCGAGCTTCCTGGCTGCTTTGTTTACCTACTCAAACCTCACAATGGCGGGCACACTTCCCCCAACCTCACTTCCACCTTGTAGTTAGATCTCAGATTGCTGTGCTAGCAATGAGTGAGGTTCCTTGTGCGTGGGACCCTCTGAGCCAGGCATGGGATATAATCTCTTGGTATGCCATTTCCTAAGACCATTGGAAAAGTACAGTATTAGGGTGGGAGTGACCCGATTTTCCAGGTTCTGTCTGTCATGGCTTTCCTTGGCTAGGAAAGGGAATTCCCTGACCCCTTGTGCTCCCTGGGTGAGGTGATGCCTTGCTCTCCTTCAGCTCTCACTCGGTGGGCTGCCCCCACTGTCCTGCACCCACTGTCCAACATGGCCCAGTGAGATGAACCCGGTACCTCAGTTGGAAATGCAGAAACCACCCGTCTTCTGCGTCACTCATGCTGGAGCTGTAGACTGGAGCTGTTCCTGTTCAGCCATCTTGGAACTGCCCCTTTGGCTGTGGGTTTTTTAAAGATGGCATTTATTACCTTAATGTATGTCCCCTCTATACCGATTTTGCTGAGGGTTTTAATTATGGAAAGATGCTGCATTTTGTCAAATGCTTTTTTGTGTGTCTATTGAGATCATCATGTGATTTTTGTTTTCATTTCTCTTTATGTGGTGTATGACATTTATTGACTTACATATGTTAAATCATCCCTGCATCACTGGTATAAAACCCACTTGATCATGGTGGATTACTTTTTTGATATACTGTTGGATTCAGTTCACTAGTATTTCATTGAAAATTTTTTGATTTATGTTTATTAGAGATATTGGTCTGCAGTTGCCTTTTTTTATTACGTCCTTTTCTGGTTTTGGCAGTACGGTAATACTGGCTTCACAGAATGATTTGTGAAGGATTTCCTATCTCTAAATCTTGTGGAACAGTGTCACTAAGATTGGTACCAATTTTTCTTTGAACATCTGATAGATTTCAACTTTGAATCCTTCTGGTCCTAAACCTTATTTTTGTTGTTGACAATTTTCTGAAAACAATTCAATTTGAAGCTTGTTCATAAGTTTATATCTTCCTGGTTTAATCTGGAAGGATTTTGTATTTCCCAAAATTCATCCGTCCTCTCTAGGTTTTCTAATTTTTGTGCATAAATGTGTTTATAGTAGCCTTGAGTAATCTTTTGTGTTTCTGTGGTGTCAGTTGTAATATGTCCTATTTTATTTCTAATTTAGCTTATTTGGATCTGCTCTCTTCTTTTCTTTGTTAATCTCACTAACGGCCTATCAATTTCATTTATCTTTTCAAAGAACCAGCTTTTTGTTTCATTTATTTTTTTGTCGATTTTTTGGTTTCAACTTTCATTTTATTCTGCTGTGATCTTGGTTATTTTTTTTTTCTTTTCCACTGGATTTGTGTTTCTTTTATGCTTGTTTTGCCAGTTCTGTAAGGGGTGACCTTAGATTGTCTGTTTCTGCTCTTTCAGACACTTTGATGTAGGTGTTTAAGGTTGTGAACTTTCCACTTAACATTGCTTTTGCTGTATCCCAGAGGTTTTGATAAATTGTGCCACTGTTATCATTTAGTTTAAAAATTTTTTAAATTTTCATCTTGATTTCATTGTCGACCCAATGATTATTCATAAACAGGTTATTAAATTTTCAAGTATTTGCATGGTTTTTAGGGTTCCTTTTGGAGTTGATTTTTCTTTTTTGAGACAGAGTCTCACTGTGTTGCCCAGGCTGGAGTGCAGTGGTGCGATCTCAGCTCACTGCAGGCTCCGTCTCCTGGGTTCATGCCATTCTCCTGCCTCAGCCTACCAAGTAGCTGGGAAATACAGGCACATGCCACCGCACCCAGCTAATTTTTTTTGTATTTTTTAGTAGAGACGGGGTTTCACCATGTTAGCCAGGATGGTCTCGATCTCCTGACCTTGTGATCTGCCTGCGTCACCCTCCCAAAGTGCTTGGATTGCAGGCATGAGCCACCACATCCGGCCTGGAGTCGATTTTTAATTTTATTTGACTGTGGTCTGAGAGAGTATTTGTTATACTTTTGATTTTCTAAATTTCTCTCTGACATAGTCTACCCAAATGAGAAGGAACCATTTATATAGTCTATTTTGGAGAATATTGCATGTGCTGAGGGATAAAATGTATATTCTGCAGTTTCTTGGAATGTTCTGTAAATATCTGTTAAGTCCATTGTTCTAGAAAATAGTTTAAGTCCATTGTTTCTTTTTTACTTTCTGTCTTTATGACATAGCTAGAGCTGTCAGCGGAGTATTAAAGCTCCTCACTATTATTGTGCTGCCCAAGTTTCATTTCTTAGATCTAGTAGTAAGTGTTTTGTAAATTTGTCAGCTCCTGTGTTAGATGCATATATATTTAGAATTGTGATATATTTTCCTGTTGGACAAGTCTTTTTGTCATTATATAATGTCCCCCTTTGTCTGTTTTTTAACTGCTGTAGCTTTAAAGGTTGTTTCATCTGATAAAGGAATAGTTACTCCTGGTCACTTTTGGTGTCCATTGGCACAGAATATCTTGTTCTACCTATTTACCTTAAGTTTATATGAGTCCTTTTGTGTTATACGAGTCTCTTGAAAACAGCAGAAACTTGGTTGGTGAATTATTATCCATTCTGCCATTTTGTATCATTAAGTGGAGCATTTAGGCCATTTACATTCAATGTTAGTATTGAGATGTGAGGTAATATTCTATTCATTATGCTATTTTTCTGTGTTGTTGTTATAAGTACTGTGAGATTTGTAATTTAAGGAGATTCTATTTTGGTTTATTTTGAGGATTTGTTTAAAAATTTAGAGCTCCTTTTAGCAGTTTTGTAGTGCTGGCTTTGTAGCGGTGAATGCTGTCAGCATTTGTTTTTCTTAAAAAAACCCTATATTTTTCTTTCATTTATGAAGCTTAGTTTTGCTGGATACTATATTCTGGGCTGATAATTGTTTTGTTAAGGAGGCTAAAAATAGGACTCCAATTCCTTCTACTTGTAAGTTTTCTGCTGAGAAATCTGCTGTTAATCTGATTGGTTTTCTTTTGTAGCCTACCTGATGCTTTTGCCTCTTAAGATTTTTTTCTTGGTTTTGACTTTAGATAACCTGGTGACTATGTGCCTAGTTGATGATCTTCCAATAATGAATTTCCCAGGTATTCTCGGAGCTTCTTGTATTAGGATGTCTAGATCTCTAGCAAGGCAGCAGAAGTATTTTTTTTTTTATTATTCCCTCAGTATATTTTTAAAATTTTAGATTTTTCTTCTTCCTTGGGAACAAAAATTATTCTTAGGTTTTAACATAGCCCCAAAGTTCTTGGAGGCTTTTTTCATTTTTGTACTTTTTTTTGTCGTTGTCAGATTGAGTTAATTTGAAAGCCTTGTCTTTGAGCTCCAAGGTTTTTCTTTTGCTTGTTCAATGCTATTACTGAGAATTACTAGTGCATTTGGCATTTTTTGTGTGTTCCTGATTTTCAGAAGTTGTGATGGCTTTTTATTTATGATCTATATTACACTAAGAATTTTCTTTTTATATCCTGTATCATGTCTTTTGATTTCTTTAAGTTGGACTTCACCTTTGTCTGGCCCCTCCTTTATTAGCTTAATAATTCACCATCTCTATTCGTTTCCTGGCAATTCAGTTATTTTATCGTGGTTTGGATCTATTACTGGTGAGTTCGTATAATCTTTTGGAGGTGTTAAAAAGCATTGTTTTGTAATATTACCAGTACTGTTTTCCTGGTTCCTTCTCATTTGGGTAGACCATGTCAAAGAGAAGATTTAGGTTTCAGGCCCTGCTGTTCAGATTTTTTTGTGCTCCCTTGATTTGGTGTTCTTCCCTTTCCCCTAGAAATGGGGTTTCCTGGGAGGCATACTGCAGGGATTGTTTTTGCTCTTCTGGGTCTAGACACCCAAAAGAGCTACTGGGCTCCATGCTGATAATATGGAGTGTCTGCAAAGAGTCCTGTGATGTGATCTGTCTTCAGGTCTTACAGCTGTGAATACCAGCATCTGCTCCAGTGGAATTCTCAGGGAAGTGAAGTGGACTCTTTGAGGGTCGTTGGTTGTGATTTTGTTTATTGTACTGGTTTTGTGTTGGTTGGCCTCCAGCCAAAAGGTGGCACTTTCAAGAATGCATTAGTGGGGAGAGCTGGCAAGATGGCTGAATAGGAACAGCTCCAGTCTGCAGCTCCCAGTGAGACCAATGAAAGAGGATGACTTCTGCATTTCCAACTGAGGTACCCGATTCATCTCAATGGGACTGGTTAGACAGTGGGTGCAGCCCAAGGAGGGTGAGCAGAAACTGGGTGGGGTGTTGCCTCACCTGGGAAGTGCAAGGGGATGGGGAACTCCCTCCTCTAGTCAAGGAAAACTGTGAGAGACTGTGCCGTGAGGGATTGTGCTATCTGGCCCAGATACTATGCTTTTCTCACAGTTTTTGCAACCCCTAGACCAGAAGATTTCCTTGTGTGCCTACAACACCAGGGCCCTGAGTTTAGAACACAAAACTGGGCAGCTGTTTGGGTAGACACTGAGCTAGCTACAGGTTTTTTTTTTTTTTTTTTTTTTTTTTTTTTGCCCTGTGGCACCTGGGAAACCAGTGAGACAGATCTGTCCACTCCCTTGGAAAGGGGACTGAAGCCAGGGAGCCAAGTGGTCTTGCACAAAGAGTCCCACTCCCACAGAGCCCAACAAGCTAAGAACCACTGGGTTGAATTTCTCGCTGCCAGCACAGCAGTCTGAAGTCAACCTGTGACAATCGAGCTCAGTGAGGGAGGGGCGTCCACCATTACTGAGGCTTGAGTAGCTGGTTTTTCCCTTGCAGTGTTAAATGACTGTGCAGAACTCACTGCAGCATGGCAAAGTGCATGGGGCCATACTTCCTCTCTAGATACCTTCTCACTGGGCAGGGCATCTCTGAAAGAAAAGCAGCAGCCACAATCAGGGGCTTATAGATAAAACTCGCATCTCCCTGAGACAGAGCACCTCGGGGAAGGGGCAGATGTGGGTGCAGCTTCAATAGACTTAAATATTCCTGTCTGCTGGCACTGAAGATAGCAGCAGATCTCTCAGCACAGCACTTGAGTTCTGCTAAAGGACAGACTGCCTCCACAAGTAGGCCACTGTCCCGTATGCCTCCTAACTGGGAGTCACCTCCCAGCAGAGGTCAACAGACACCTCATACAGGAGAGCTCCAGCTGGCATCAGCCAGGTGCCCCTCTGGGATGAAGCTTCCAGAGAAAGGAGAAGGCAGCAATCTTTGCTGTTCTGCAGCATCCACTGGTGATACCCAGGCAAACAGCATCTGGAGTGGACCTGAAGTAAACTTCAGCATAAGAGGGGCCTGACTGTTAGAAAAGAAAATAACAAACAGAAAGCAATAACATCAACATCAACAAAAACAATGCCAACAGAAAAGCCCCATCCAACAGGTCATCAGACGCAAAGATCAAAGATAGGTAAATCCATGAAGATAAGAAAAAACGGTGCAAAAATCCTGAAAATTCCAAATATTAGAATGCTCCTTCTCCTCCAAATGATTGCAACTCCTCTCCAGCAAGGACACAAAACTGAACAGAGAAAGAGTTTGATGAATTGACAGAAGTAGGCTTCAAAAGATGAGTAATAACCAACTCCTCTGAGCTAAAGGAGCATGTCCTAACTCAATGCAAGGAAGCTAAGAATGTTGATAAAAGGTTACAGGAACTTCTATCTAGAAAAAACCATTTTAGAGAACATAATTGACCCAATGGAGCTGAGAAACACAGCACGAGAACTTCGTGAAGCATACACAAGTGGCAATAGTGGAATCGATCAAGCAGAAGAAAGAACATCTGAGATTGAAGATCAACTTAATGAAATAAAGTGTGAAGACAAGATTAGGAGAAAAAAGATGAAAAGGAACAAAACCTCTAGGAAATATGGGCCTATGTGAAAGAGCAAACCTGCAATTCATTGGTGTACCTGAAAGTGACAGGGAGAATGGAACCAAGTTGAAAAACACACTTTGGGATATTATCCAGGAGAATTTTCCCAACCTAGCAACACAGACCAACATTCAAATACAGGAAATACAGAGAAAACCACTAAGATACTCCTCAAGAAGATGAAGCCCAAGACACATAATTGTCAGATTCTCCAAGATTGAAATGAAGGAAAAAAAATGTTAAGGGCAGCCAGAGAGAAAGATCTGGTTGCCAACAAACAGAAGCCCATCACACTAACAGTGGATCTCTCTGCAGAAATCCTATAGGCCAGAAAAGAGTGGGGGTAAATATTTAACATTCTTCAAGAAAAGGATGTTCAGTCCAGAATTTCACATCCAGCCAAACTAACCTTCATAAGCAAAGGAGAAATAAAATCCTTTCCAGACAAGCAAATGCTGAGACATTTTGTCACCACCAGGCCTGCCTTACAAGATCTCCTTAACGAAGTACTAAATAAGGGAAGGGAAAACCAGTAACAGCCACTGCAAAAACATACCAAAATATAAAGATCAACGAGACTACGAAGAAACAGCATCAACTAATGTGCAAAATAAACAGCTAGCATCATGATGACAACATCAAATTCACACATAACAACATTAAACTTAATTGCAAATAGGCGAAGTGCCCCAATTAAAAGACACAGACTGGCAAATTGGATAAAGGGTCAAGACCCTTTGGTGTGCTGTATTTAAGAGACCCATCTCAGGTGCAAAGACACACATAGGCTCAAAATAAAGGGATGGAGGAATATTTACCAAGCAAATGGAAAGCAAAAAGAAGCAAGGGTTGCAATCCTAGTCTCTGAGAAAAACAGACTTTAAAACGACAGAGATCAAAAAAGACAAAGAGAGGCATTACATAATGGTAAAGGGATCAATGCAATAAGCAAAGCTAACTATCCTAAATACATATGCACTCAAAACAGGAGCACCCAGATTAATAAAGTGAGGTCTCAGAGACCTACAATGAGACTTAGACTCCCACACAAAAATTGTGGGAGACTATAAAACCCCACTGTCAATATTAGACAAAAAAATTTAAAAGGATATTAAGGACTTGCACTCAGCTCTGGACCAAGCAGACCTAATAGACATCCACAGAGCTCTCCACCTCAAATCAACAGAATATACATTGTTCTCAATATCACGTAGCACTTAATCTAAAGTTGACCACATAATTGAAAGTAAAACACTCCTCAGCAAATACAAAAGAACGGAAATCATAACAGTCTTTCAGAACACAGTTCAATCAAATTAGAACTCAGGATTAAGAAACTCACTCAAAACTGCACAACTACATGGAAACTGAAAAACCTGCTCCTGAACGAGTACTGGGTAAATAATGAAACTAAGGCAGAAATAAATAAGTTCTCTAAAATGAATGAGAACAAAGACACAACATAGCAGAATCTCTGGGACACAACCATAGCTGTGTTAAAAGGGAAATTTATAGCACTAAATGCTCACCTTAGAAAGTGGAAAAGATCTAAAATTGACACCCTAACATCACAATTAAAAGAACTAGGCAAACAAAAGCAAACAAATTCAAAAGCTAGCAGAAGACAAGAAATAACTAACATCTGAGCAGAACTGAAGGAGATATAGAAACAAAAACTTCAAAAAATGAACGAATCCAGGAGCTGGTTTTTTGAAAAGATTAACAAAATAGACAGATCCCTAACCAGATTAATAAAGAAGAAAAGACAGAAGAATCAAATGAACACAATAAAAAATGATAAATGAGTTATCATCACTGATCCCACAGAAATATAAACTACCTTCAAACAATACTATAAACACCTCTATGCAAATAAACTAGAAAATCTAGATGAAATGGTTAATTCCTGGACACACACACTCTCACAAGACTAAACCAGGAAGAAGTTGAATCCCTGAATAGAATAATAACAAGTTCTGAAATTGAGGCAGAAATCAGTAGCTTAATAATAAAAAAAGCCTAGGACCAGATGGATTCACAGCCGAATTCTACGAGAGGTACAAAGAGAAGCTTGTACCATTCCTTCTGAATCTATTCCAAACAACAGAAAGAGAGGGACTTCTCCCTAACTCATTTTATGAGGCCACCATTATCCTGATACCAAAATGTGGCAGAGACACAACAAAAAAAGAAAACTTTAGGCCAATTGCCCTGATGAACATCGATGCAAAAATCCTCAATAAAATACAGACAAACTGAATCCAGCAGCATATCAAAAAAGCTTATCCACCAGGATCAAGACAGCTTCATCCCTAAAACGCAAGGCTGGTTCAACATATGGAAATCAATAAACATAATCCATCACGTTAACAGAACCAATGACAAATAACACATGATTATTTCAATAGACACAGAAATGGCCTTCAATAAAATTCAACACCCTTCATGCTAAAAACACTGAATAAACTAGGTATTGGTGGAACATATCTCATAATAATAAGAGCTATTTATGACAAACCCATAGCCAATGTCATATTGAATGGGTAAAACCTTGACGCACTTTCATTGAAAACTGTCACAAGACAAGGATGCCGTCTCTCATCACTCCTTTTCAACATAGTACTGGAAGTTATGGCCAGGAAAATCAGGAAAGAAAAATAAATAAAGCATATTCAAATAGGAAATCAAATTATCTGTTTGTAGATGAACTGATTGTATATTTAGAAAACCCCATTGTCTCTGCCCCAAAACTCCTTAACCTGATAGACAACTTCAACAAAGTCTCAGGATACAAAACAAAGTGCAAAAATCACAAGTATTCCTATACTTTAATAATAGACAAACAGTGAGCCAAATCATGAGTGAACTCCCATTTGAAATTGCTACAAAGAAAATAAAATACCTAGGAATACAACTTACACAGGACATGAAGGACCTCTTCAAAGATAACTACAAACCACTGCTCGAGGAAAAAATAGGATACAAACAGAAAAACATTCCATGCTCACGGATTGAAAAAAGCAATATCGTGTAAATGGCCATACTGCCCAACGTAATTTATAGATTCAATGTTATTCCCATCAAGCTACTATTGACTTTCTTCACAGAACTAGAAAAAACTACTTTAAATTTTATGTGGAACCAAAAAAGAGCCTGTATAGCCAAGATAATACTAAGCAAAAAGAACAAAGCAGGAGGCATCACCCTACCTGACTTCAAACTATACTACAAGGCTACAGTAACCAAAACAGCATGGTACTGGTACCAAAACAGATACATGGACCAATTGTACAGAACAGACACTGCAGAAATAACACCACACACCTACAACCATCTGATCTTTGACAAACCTGACAAAAATAAGCAGTGGGAAATCATTCCCTATTTAATAAATGGTGCTGGGAAACTGGCTAACTATAAGCAGAAAACTGAAACTTGACCCCTTCCTTACACCTTATACAAAAATTAAAATGGATTAATGACTTAAATGTAAAACCTGGAACCATGAAAACCCTAGAAGAAAACCTAGGCAATACAATTCAGGACATAGGCATGGGAAAAGACTTCATGACTAAAACACCAAAAGCAATGGGAACAAAAGCCAAAATTGACAAATGGGATCTAATTAAACTAAGGAGCTTCTGCAGAGCAAAAGAAACTATCAACAGAGTGAACAGGCAACCTACAGAATAGGAGAAAATTTTTGCAATCTATCCATCTGACAAATGTCTAATATCCAGAATCCACAAGGAACTTAAACAAATTTACAAGAAACAAACAATCCCATCAAAAAATGGACGAAGGATATGAGCAGACATTTCTCAAAATTAGACATTTATATGGCCAAGAAAACACATGAAAAAAAGCTCATCACCACTGGTCATTAGAGAAATGCCAATCAAAACCACAATGAGATACCATCTCACACCAGTTAGAATGGTGATCATTAAAAAAATCAGGAAACAATAGATGCTGGAGAGAACGTGAAGAAATAGGAAACCTTTTACACAATTAGTGGTTGTGTAAATTAGTTCAGCCATTTTGGAAGACAGTGTGGTGATTCATCAAGGATCTAGAACCAGAAATAACATTTAACCCATCAATCCTATTACTGGGTATATACCCAAAGGAATATAACTTATTCTAATATAAAGACACATGCACACGTATGCTTATTGCAGTGCTATTCACAGTAGCGGAGACTTGGAACCATCTCAAATGCTCATCAATGACAGACTGGATAAAGAAAATGTGGCACATATACACTATGGAATACTATGCAGCCATAAAAAGTAATGAGTTCATGTACTTTGCAGTAATATGGATGAAGCTGGAAACCATCATTCTCAGCAAACTAACACAGGAACAGAAAATCAAACATCGCATGTTCTCAGTCATAAGTGGGAGTTGAACAGTGAGAACACATGGATACAAGGAGGAGAACATCACACACCAGGGTCTTCCGGGGTGTGGGGGGCAAGGGGAAGGAGAGCATTATGACAAATACCTAATGCATGTGGGGCTTAAAACCTAGATGATGGATTGATGGGTGCAGCAAACCACCATGGCACCTGTAAAACTATGTAACAAACCTGCATGTTCTGCACATGTTTCCCAGAACTTAAAGTTTAATAAAAAAGAAAACAAGTGTGGATTAGCTGCTATAGTACTATAGGGGGATGCAACCTTTTCCTAGGGACACCTAGTTAAGTATTCGGGTTTCTCAGAAGATGGACAACCCTTAGAGCTCCCAAAAGATTGTGACCTTTGTCTTTGGCTACCAGGGTGAATAGAGAAAGACCACCAGGTGTTGCCAGGGATAGGCATGTCTACCCTTAGCCTTTCCTTGGGTGGGGCTTGCTGTGGTTGCTGTGGTCGATGAGGGTGTGGTTCTCAGTCCAATGGAGTTTTTATTTTATGAGTTATTGGGGAACAGTTGTTATTAGGTTATGTGTGTAAGTTCTCTAGTGGTGATTTGTGAGACTTTGGTTCACCCATAATCCAAGCAGCATACACTGCACCATATTTATAGTCTATTATCCCTCCCCCCAACTCTTCTTACCAAGTCTCCAAAGTTCATTGTATTATTCTTATGCCTTTGCATCCTCTTAGCTTAGCTCCCATATATCAGTGAGAACATACAATATTTCCTTTTCCATTCCTGAATTACTTCACTTAGAATAATAGCCTCCAATCTCATCCAGGTCACTGCACATGCTGCTAATTCATTCCTTTTTATGGCTGAATAGTATTTGTGTGTTGATGTGTATATATATATACATATATATATATACATGTATATATATATACCACAGTTACTTTATCCTCTTGTTGATTGATGGGCATTTGAGTTGTTTCCATGATTTTGCAATTATAAATGCCATAAACATGTATGTGCAAGTATCTTTTTCGAATAATGACTTCTTTTTGTATGGGCATATATGCAGTAGTGGGATTGCTGGATCAAATGGATCCAGATCAAATAGAAAGTAGAGTGGAGTTCGTTAAGGAATCTCCACTCTGCTTTCTATAGTGAGTGTGCTAGTTTACACTCACACCAGCAGTGTAGAAGCATTCCCTGATCACAGCATCCACGCCAACATCTACTAGTTTTTGATTTTTTGATTATGGTCATTCTTGCAGGAGTAACGTGATATTACATTGTGGTTTTGACGTGCATTTTTCTGATCATTACTGGTGTTGAGCATTTTTTCATATGTTTGTTGGCCATTTGTTAATCTTCCTTTGAGAATTGTCTATTCATGTTCTTAGCTCACTTTTTGATGGGATTGTTTATTTCCTTCTTATGGATTCATTTGAGTTTGTTGTTGATTGTTGATATTAGTCCTTTGCCAGATGTATAGATTGTGAAGATTTTTCTCCCACTCCGTGGGTTGTCTGTTTACTGACTGTTCCTTTTGCCGTGTGAAAGCTTTTTAGTTTAATTAGGTCTTTACTATTTATCTTTGTTTTATTGCATTTGTTTTTGAGTTCTTGGTCATGAATTGCCTAAGCCAATGTCTAGAAGGGTTCTTTCCATGTAATTTTCTAGAATTTTTATAGTTTCAGTTCTTAGGTTAAGTCTTTAATCCATCTTGAGTTGATTTTTTTTTCTTTTATTATTATTATTATTATTATTATTATTATTATACTTTAGGTTTTATGGTACATGTGCCCAATGTGCAGGTAAGTTACATATGTATACATGTGCCATGCTGGTGCGCTGCACCCACCAACTCGTCATCTAGCATTAGGTATATCTCCCAATGCTATCCCTCCCCCCTCCCCCCAACCCACAACAGTCCCCGAAGTGTGATGTTCCCCTTCCTGTGTCCATGTGTTCTCATTGTTCAATTCCCACCTATGAGTGAGAATATGTGGTGTTTGGTTTTTTGTTCTTGCGATAGTTTACTGAGAATGATGATTTCCAATTTCATCCATGTCCCTACAAAGGACATGAACTCATCATTTTTTATGGCTGCATAGTATTCCATGGTGTATATGTGCCACATTTTCTTAATCCAGTCTATCATTGTTGGACATTTGGGTTGGTTCCAAGTCTTTGCTGTTGTGAATAATGCGGCAATAAACATACGTGTGCATGTGTCTTTATAGCAGCATGATTTATAGTCCTTTGGGTATATACCCAGTAATGGGATGGCTGGGTCGAATGGAATTTCTAGTTCTAGATCCCTGAGGAATCGCCACACTGACTTCCACAAGGGTTGAACTAGTTTACAGTCCCACCAACAGTGTAAAAGTGTTCCTATTTCTCCACATCCTCTCCAGCACCTGTTGTTTCCTGACTTTTTAATGATCGCCATTCTAACTGGTGTGAGATGGTATCTCATTGTGGTTTTGATTTGCATTTCTCTGATGGCCAGTGATGGTGAGCATTTTTTCATGTGTTTTTTGGCTGCATAAATGTCTTCTTTTGAGAAGTGTCTGTTCATGTCCTTCGCCCACTTTTTGATGGGGTTGTTTGTTTTTTTCTTGTCAATTTGTTGGAGTTCATTGTAGATTCTGGATATTAGCCCTTTGTCAGATGAGTAGGTTGCGAAAATTTTCTCCCATTTTGTAGGTTGCCTGTTCACTCTGATGGTAGTTTCCTTTGCTGTGCAGAAGCTCTTTAGTTTAATTAGATCCCATTTGTCAATTTTGGCTTTTGTTGCCATTGCTTTTGGTGTTTTAGACATGAAGTCCTTGCCCATGCCTATGTCCTGAATGGTATTGCGTAGGTTTTCTTCTAGGGTTTTTATGGTTTTAGGTCTAACATTTAAGTCTTTAATCCATCTTGAATTGATTTTTGTATAAGGTGTAAGGAAGGGATCCAGTTTCAGCTTTCTACATATGGCTATCCAGTTTTCCCAGCACCATTTATTAAATAGGGAATCCTTTCCCCATTTCTTGTTTTTCTCAGGTTTGTCAAAGATCAGATGGTTGTAGATATGTGGCATTATTTCTGAGGGCTCTGTTCTGTTCCATTGATCTATATCTCTGTTTTGGTACCAGTACCATGCTGTTTTGGTTACTGTAGCCTTGTAGTATAGTTTGAAGTCAGGTAGCGTGATGCCTCCAGCTTTGTTCTTTTGGCTTAGGATTGACTTGGCGATGCGGGCTCTTTTTTGGTTCCATATGAACTTTAAAGTAGTTTTTTCCAATTCTGTGAAGAAAGTCATTGGTAGCTTGATGGGGATGGCATTGAATCTGTAAATTACCTTGGGAAGGATGGCCATTTTCATGATATTGATTCTTCCTACCCATGAGCATGGAATGTTCTTCCATTTGTTTGTATCCTCTTTTATTTCCTTGAGCAGTGGTTTGTAGTTCTCCTTGAAGAGGTCTTTCACATCCCTTGTAAGTTGGATTCCTAGGTATTTTATTCTCTTTGAAGCAATTGTGAATGGGAATTCACTCATGATTTGGCTCTCTGTTTGTCTGTTATTGATGTATAAGAATGCTTGTGATTTTTGCACATTGATTTTGTATCCTGAGACTTTGCTGAAGTTGCTTATCAGCTTAAGGAGATTTTGGGCTGAGACAATGGGGTTTTCTAGATATACTATCATGTCATCTGCAAACGGGGACAATTTGACTTCCTCTTTTCCTAATTGAATACCCTTGATTTCCTTCTCCTGCCTAATTGCCCTGGCCAGAACTTCCAACACTATGTTGAATAGAAGTGGCGAGAGAGGGCATCCCTGTCTTGTGCCAGTTTTCAAAGGGAATGCTTCCAGTTTTTGCCCATTCAGTATGATATTGGCTGTGGGTTTGTCATAAATGGCTCTTATTATTTTGAGATACGTCCCATCAATTCCTAATTTCTTGAGAGTTTTTAGCATGAAGGGTTGTTGAATTTTGTCAAAGGCCTTTTCTGCATCTATTGAGATAATCATGTGGTTTTTGATTTTTTTTTTTTTTTTGAGACAGAGTTTTGCTCTTGTCACCCAGGCTGGAGTGCAATGGCACAATCTTGGATCACTGCAACCTCTGCCTTCTGGGTTCAAGCAATTCTCCTGCCTCAGCCTCCTGAGTAGCTGGGATTACAGGTGCCCACCACCAAGTCCAGCTAATTATTTTTTATTGCTAGTAGAGATGGGGTTTCACCATGTTGCCAAAGCTGGTCCCGAACTCCTGACCTCAGGTGATCCACCGGCCTTGGCTTCCCAAAGTGTTGGGATTACAGGCGTGAACCACGGTGCCAGGCTGAGTTGATTTTTGTATAAGGTGAGAGATGAGGATCCACTTGCATTCTCCTACAGGTGGCTAGCCAATTATCCCAGCACCATTTATTGAAAAGGGTGTCCTTTCTCCCCACTTTATGTTTTTGTTTGCTTTGTCAAAGATCAGTTGGCTTTAAGTATTTGGTTTTATTTCTGGGTTTGCACTTCTGTTCCATTGGTATAAATACCTATTTTGATACCAGTACCATGCTGTTTTGGTGACGATCGCCTTATAGTATAGTTTGAAATCAGGTAGTGTGATACCTCCAGATTTGTTCCTTTTGCTTATTCTTGCTTTAGCTTTGCAGGCTATTTTTTGATTCCATATGAATTTTAGAATTTTTTTTTTCTAATTGTGTGAAGAATGATGGTGGTATTTTGATGGGGATTTTGTTAAATTTTTGGGTTGCTTTTTGCAGTATGGCCATTTTCACAGTACTGATTCTACCCATTCATGAGCATGGGATGTGTTTCTATTTGTTTGTGTCATCTATGATTTCCTTCAGCAATATTTTGTAGTTTTCCTTGTAGAGATTTTATGACTCTTTTGTTAGGTATATTCCAAGTATTTTATTTTTTGCAGCTGTTTTAAAAGGGGTTCAGTTCTTGATTTGATTTTCTGCTTGGTTACTGTTTTGGTATAGAAGAGCCACTAATTCGTGTATATGAATCTTGTATCTTAAAACTTTGCTGAAATTTTTTATCAGTTGCAGGAGCTTTCTGGCGGAGTCTTTAGGGTTTTCAAAATAAACAATCATATAATCAGCAAACAGTGCCAATTTGACTTTCTCTTTACCAATTTCAATGCCCTTTCTTTCTTTCTCTTTTCTGGTTGCTCTGGCTAGGACTTCAAGTACTATGTTAAAGAGGAGTGGTTAGAGTGGGCATCCTTTTCTTCCAGTTCTCAGAGAAAATGCTTTCAACTTTTCCCCATTTAGTACTATGTTGCCTGTTGGTTTGTCATAGATGGCTTTTATTACATTGGGGTACGTCCCATGTATGCTGATTTTACTGAGAGTTTTAATTATAAAGGAATGCTGAATTTTGTCAAATGATTTTTCTGCATCTATTCAGATGATCATGTGATACGTGTTTTTAATTCTGTTTATGTGGTGTGTCACATTTATTGATTTGTATATGTTAAACCTCCCTGCATCCCTGGTATGAGATCCACTTGATCATGGTGGATTATCTTTCTGATATATTTTTGGATTTGGTTAGCTAGTATTTGGTTAAAGATCTTAGCATCTCTGTTTATTAGAGATATTTCTTTGTAGTTGTCTTTTTTGATTATGTCTTTCCCTGGTTTTGGCATTAGGGGGTGCTGGTTTCATAGAATAATTTAAGGAGGGTTCCTTCTTTCTCTGTATTGTGGAATAGTGTCAAAAGGATTGATACCTTTTTTTTATATCTGGTTAAATTCTGCTGTGAATTCTTCTGATCCTGACCTTATTTTTGTGGGTAATTTTTTTCATGTCCTTTGCAGGGACATGGATGAAGCTGGAAATCATCATTCTCAGCAAACTAACACAGGAACAGAAAGCCAAACACCACATGTTCTCACTCATAAGTGGGAGTTGAACAATGAGAACACATGGACACAAGGAGGGAAACATTGCACACTGGGGACTGTCAGGGTGTGGGGGTCTTCAGGAGGGATAGCATTAGGACAAATATCTAATGTAGATGATGGGTTGATGGTTGCAGCAAATCACCATGGCACATGTATACCTATATAACAAGCCTCAACATTCTTCACATGTATCCCAGAACTTAAAGTATAGTAACAAAAAAATAAATAAAAGACAATCAAGAGCTTGGCAATAACCCCATGCCTTAATTACTTGTACTTTCAGAAATTCAAAGTCCAAACAAACAAGAAAAATTACCATTTTAATCTTGCTATTTGTTATTGGTCTCCTCAGGGTATCTAATTCTTCCTGATTTAAGCTAGGAGGGTTGTATTTTTCCCAAATGTATCTATCTCTTCTAAGCTTTCCAGTTTATATGTGTAAAGGTGTTCATAGTAGCCTTGAATGATCTTTTGTATTTCAGTGGAGTAAGTCGTACTATCTCCTGTTTCATTTCTTAATGAGGTTGTTTGAATTTTCTCTCTTGTTTTCTTGGTTTATCTTGCTAATGGTTTATCGATTTTATCTTTTTAAAAAGCAGATTTTTGTTTCATTTATCTTTCATATTGTTTTCTTTGTTTCAATTTTATTTAATTCTCCTGTAATCTTGGTTATTTCCTTCCATCTGCTGTGTTTGGGTTTGGTTTGTTCTTGTTTCTCTAGTTACTTGAGGTGTGACCCTAGCTTCTCTCTTTGTGCTCCTTCAGTCTTTTTGATGTAGGCATTTAGGACAATGAACTTTCCTCTTAGCACTGCCTTTTGCTGTATACCAGAGGTTTTGTTATGTTGTGTCATCATTGTCATTCAGTTCAAATAATTTTTAAATTTTCATCTTGATTTAATTTTTTACCTTGGATCATTCAGAAAAAGGTTATTAATTTCCATGTATTTGCATGGTTTTGAAAGTTCCTTTTGGAGTTGATTTCCACTTTTATTCCACTGTGGTCTGAGAGAGTACTTGATGTAATTTCAATTATCTTAAATGTATTGAATCTCATTTAATGGCCTATCATATAGTCTATCTTGGAGAAAGTTCCACGCACTGTTGAATAGACTGTGTATTCTGTTGCTGTTGGATAAAAAATGTTGTGTATATATCTGTTAAATCCATTTTCAAGGTATAGTTCAAATCCATTGTTTCTTTGTTGACTTTCTGTCTTGATGACCTGCCTAGTGCTGTCAGTGGAGTATTGAAGTCCGCCACTATTATTGTGTTGCTGTCTATCTCATTTATTAGGTCTATTAGCAATTGTTTTATAAATTTGGGAGCTCCAGTGTTAGGTACACATATATTTAGGATTGTGATATTTTTCTGCTGGACAAGGTCTTTTACCATTATGTAATGTCCCTCTTTGTCTCTTTTAACTTCTGTTTCTTTAAAGTTTGTTTTGTCTCATATAAGAATAGCTACTCCTGCTCACTTTTGGTGTCCATTTGCATGAAATGCCTTTTTCCACCCCTCTACTCTAAGTTTATGTGAGTCCGTATGTGTTAGGTGAGACTCCTGAAGGCAGCAAATACTTGGTTGGTGAGTTTTTATCTATTCTGTGGTTCTGTATCTTTTAAGTGGGACATTTATGCCATTTACATTCAATGTCTGTATTGAGATGTGAGGTGCCATTGCATTCACGATGCTATTTGGTGCCTGTGTACTTTGGCTTTTTTGGTTTTTGTTTTTGCTTTTTAACTTGTATTTTTGTCTTATAGGTCCTGTGTTATTTATGTTTTCAATAGGTTTTGTTTTGATATGTCTCCAGGATTTGTTTCAAGATTTAGAGCTCCTTTTAGCAGTTCTTGTAGTTGTGGCTTCATACTGATGAATTTTCTTAGCATTTGTTTGTCTGAAAAAGACTGTATCTTTTCTTCATGAATGATGCCTAATTTTGCTGGATACAAAATTCTTGGCTGATAATTGTTATGTTTGAGGAATCTGAAGATATGGTCCCTATCCCTTTTAGCTTGTAGGGTTTCTTCTGATAAATCTGCTGTTAATCTGATATGTTTTCCTTTATACGTTACCTGATGCTTTTGCCTCACAGCTCTTATGATTTTTTCCTTCATCTTAACTTTGGATAAACTGATGACAGTGTGCCTAGGCGATGATCTTTTTGTAATGAATTTCCCAGGTGTTCCTTGTGCTTCTTGTATTTGAATGTCTATGTCTCTAGCAAGGCTGGGGAAGTTTTCCTCAATTATTCCCCCAAATATGTTTTTGAAGCTTTTAGAATTCTCTTCTTGCTCAGGAACACCAATTATTCTTAGGTTTGGTCATTTAACATAATCCCAGACTTCCTGGAGTCTTTGTTTATAATTTTTTTTCTTTTTCCTTTGTCTCTGTTGGATTGGGTTAATTTGACCTCGTCTTCGAGCTCTAAATTTTTTTCTTTTACTTGTTCAATTCTATTGCTGAGACTTTCCAGAGCATTTTGCATTTCTGTAAGTGTGTCCAGTGTTTCCTGTAGTTTTGGTTGTTTTTTCTTTAAGCTATCTATTTCCTTGAATATTTCTCCCTTCACTTCTTTTATCTTTTTTTTTAATTTTCTTTTATTAGGCTTCACCTTTCTCTGGTGCCTTCCCGATTAGCTTAATGATGAACCTCTTAAATTATTTTTGAGGCATCAGGGATTTCTTCTTGGTTTGAATCCATTGCTGGTGAACTAGTGTGATTTTTGGGGGGAGTTAAAGGCCTTGTTTTGTCATATTACCGGAGTTGGTTTTCTGGTTTCTTCTCATTTGGGTAAGCTCTGTCAGAGGGAAGGTCTAAGGCTCAAGACTGTTGTTCAGATTCTTTGAGTCCCATGGGGTGTTACCTATATTATGCTCTCCCTTTCCCTATGGATTTGGCTTCCTGTGAGCTGAACTGGAGTGATTTTTCTCTCTTTTCTGGGTTTAGCCACCCAGCAAGTCTACCCAGCTCTGGGCTTTTACTGGGGGTTGTCTGCACAGAGTTCTGTGATGTGAAACTTCTATGGGTTTCTCAGCCATGGATAGCAGCATTTGTTCCAGTGGAGGTGGTGGTGGGGTGCAATGGACTCCATGAGAGTTCTTAGCTTTGGTGGTTTAATGCTCTATTTTTGTTCTGGTTGGCCTCTAGCCAGGAGGTGGCACTTCAGAGAGCATCAGCTGTGGTAGTATTAAAAGGATCCCACAGTGAGTGGGGCCCTAGAACTCCCAAGATTATGTGCCCTTTGTCTTCTGCTACCAAGGTGGGTAGGGAAGGACCATTGGTTGGGGCCAAGTCTAGGCATGTTTGTGCTCAGGCTCTCCTTTGGTGGGTCTTGCTGCAGCTGCTATGGAAGATGGGGCTGAGATTCCCAGATCACTGGAGTTCTGTAGCTAGGAGGATTATGGCTGCCTCTGCTGAGTCATGCAGGTTGTCAGGGTAGTGGGGGAAAGCCAGCAGTCACAGGCCTCACCCAGGTCTCACACATACCAAAGAGCCAGTCTCACTCCTACCATGTGCCCCCAACAGCGCTGAGTCTGATCCCAGGCAGTGGGCAAGCTGGGCTTGAAAATTTGCCCCACTTACCTGCCTCCCAGCTGCAAAGGAAAAGGGCTTGGTTCTTCCCCGACCAGTGGAGTTTGCACGTCAGATTCACACACTCCCCTGAGTTCTGGCAAGGAGGCTTCTCTCCCTATTCAAACTGTTACAAAGTTCAGCTGGAGATTTTCTTCTCCCTACAGAGTTGCCCCCAACCCCCACCCCCACCCCCACCCCACCTCCTCTGGCCGGTCTCCCAGTGGATCCCTCTGGTACTAGGCAGGGATTTACTGCTTGGGGACCCAGCGAGCTCCCAGGACCTTTCTGCTGCTCCCTCTACTGTATTTTTCTCAGATCTCTAAATTGATTTACCTCCAGATAAGGTCAGAAACTTCTCGTGCAAACAGACCTTCAGTTTCTCCAGTGTGGGAATGTCTTCAGGAGATGAGGCTCTCCCTTTCCCAGTACTGCAGTTAGGGTACTCACAGTATTTGGGGTGTCTCCTAGATCCTGTAGAAGCAGTCCACTTCCTTCATAGGGTCTGTGGGTCCTCTTGGGATTGCTGATTTGTCTTGCAGTCGATCTGGAGCTAGACTTCTCAATGTGAGCCTCTGAACGCTGCTCTGTCCGTCTGAGTCAGAGCTGCAATCTAGTCCTGCCTCCCGTCCGCCATGATGATCCCTCTTTCTCCCCAGTCCAATGGAGTTATTTTCCCAGGGGGATTATGGGAGCCTCTGCTGAGTCAGACAGGCTGCCAAGAAAGTGGAAGAAAGCCAACAGTCACTGGCCTCATCCCTCCCCGATGGAGCTCATAGTCCTAAAGGCCAGTGTCACTTCCACTGTGCCCCTTCTAACAGCACCAAGTCTATTTTCTGGCAGCCGGTAACCAGGGCTGATCCCTTGCCCCAAACCATGAGCATCCCTGCTGAGAAAACAAGCAGACTCACAGTTTTTCAGCATCTCAGGGAGCCTGAAGCAGTGATCCAATTTCTTCAAAGGGTCTGTGGTTTTTCTTGGCTTTCCTAATATGTTCCTTTGGTAGTTCTTGGGAAAAAAGTTCACAAAGTGCATCTCCACACACTTCTCTGTCTGTTTGAGTGGGAGCTGCAAGCTAGTTCTTCCTCCTATTGCCATTTTAACCTTCACCTTTTCCTGGCTTATTTTAATACTGGTAGATGTTTTTCTGTGTATGAGCATTGAAGAGTTAGGTTTTTATTGTACTCTTTACAATCTGGGCTTATTGGTACTTGTCCTCTTTTGGGAGGCTTTCCAAATATTCAAAAATATTTAGGTGCGCTGATCTAGGCTGTATATGCTTTAAGGGAGAGCACAAGCTCAGTAGTGCTGTGATTCTTGCAGACCTATAGAGGTATTGTCTTTATGGTCTTGGACAAGATCCAGAAGATTTCTCTAAATTACCAGGCAAAAAATGTTGTTCTGTTTTCTTATTTTCTCTCAGAATCACAGAATTTCTCTCATTGCTCTGAGCCACGTAGAAATTGGGATGGATTGACACAAGCACCCCAGTGGCCACTACCCCTTAAACTGCACTGAGTCAGACCTGAAGCCAGCACTGTATTGGAACTCACTCAAGGCCTGCTATAACCACTCCCTGGCTACTTTTTATGTTCGCTCAACTCCCTGGGGCTTTACAATCAGTAGGCAGACAAACCAGCAAGGTATGTGTCCTTCCTTTCAGGGTGACCAGTATCCCCACACCCCAGTTAGGCCCAGAGGTATTTCTGGGAGCCAGTGATGAGAGTCAAAAACCTTAGAAGTCTACCTGGTGTCCTACTGCTGACATTTTCTTAAGTCCCACGGACTCTTCAGTCAGCTTGTAGTAAATGCTGGCTGGCCTGGGACTCACCCTTCATGTGAGTAGGCTCCCCTCTCACCCAGGATAAGTCCAAAAATGCCATCAAAGATTCAAGCTCAGGAATTGAAGACCTTAAGAACCTGTTTGATTCTCTATCACCTGTGGCCAAGCTGGTACCTATGGTGCAAGACAAAGTCCTCTTTACTTTTCCCTCTGCTTTTCTCAAGCAGTAGTAGACTCACCCCATAGCCACTACAGCTGGGAATGTGCTAAGTCTTCCCTGAAGCTAGCAAGTCTAAGAAGTTAACTCAAGGCCCTTGATGTATTACCTGGGTATCACTGTTGACTATTCAGGATCCAAGGGCTTTTCAGTTAGCAGGTGATAAATGCTGCCAGGACTGGCTCCTTTTCTTCAAGGCAGCAGGTTCTCTTCTGGCTCGGAATGTATCTAGAAATGTTCAGCAGTTGAAAAGGGATCTGATGACTCTGACTGGTGCCCTGTCTTGCTGTGGTTGAGCTGGTATCCAAGATGCAAGACAAAGTACTTCCCACTTTTCTGTCTTCTCTCCTCACGTGAAAGGAAGGGGTCTTTTTGGGAGCCATGAGCTGTGCAGCCTGGAGTTAGGAGATCAGTGATGTCAGTTCTCCCTTAGCCTTCCTGACTGATGTCTCAGGTCACATGCCCTCCCAGTCCATTGTCTCTTGGCCCAGTTCAGCCCTAGGACTCACCTAGGTGTGACAGTCCTTGTGGCCTAGACTGCCTTTCAAGTATATTTGAGGACCCACAGCACGTTAGCCCGTGGTGGTGAGGCTTGTGGGAATACAAGTTCTGACCACTAGGATTGGTGATTCTTCTCTGGCTAGGGCTAGTTTAAACGCACTCTCTGTGGCAGACATCAACTGAGTTTGGTCTTGTTTTGATTTCTTTTATGACAAGAATAGCACCGAGTTCAATGTCTCATAATTGCTACTTTCCCCCCTACTCTCCAGCAAACAGAAGCACTCTCCACATCATTCTGCCTCTGCAAGGAAATAAAAAGAGGCGGTGTCCATGATTCAAAACTATTTTTCTACCTTTTTAGTATCTCTTTCAATGATATAAAGTAAAAATCAAGTACTGAGCATGATTACTTGATTTGTGGTTTTTACAAAGGTCTTTTTTTGTCTGTAGATAGTTGCTAAATTCGTGTCTTTGCATGGGGAAAAATAGAGTGTATCTTTGTTTTCATTAGTTTCAAAGAACTTCTTGATTTCTGCCTTAATTCTATTACTTACCTAAAATTTGTTCAGAAGCAGGTTGTTTAATTTTCATGCAATTGTATGGTTTTCAGCAATTTTCTTAGTCTTCAATTCTATTATTATTGTGTTGTGGTCCAATAGAGTGGGTGGTATAATTTTTTTTTTTTTTTTTTTTTTTTTTTTTTGCATTTGCTGAGAATTGTTTTAGGCCCATTCATGTGGTTGATTTTAGAGTATGTGCCATGTGCAGATGAGGACAATGTATGTTCTATTGCTCTGGGGAAGAGAGTTCTGTAGATGTCTATCATATCCATTCGGTCCAGTGTTAAGTTCAGATTCTGAATGTCTTTGTTAATTTTCTGCCTTGGTGATAAGTCTCATAATGTCAGTGGGGTGTTGAAGTCTCCCATTATTATTGTGTGAAAGTTTGTGTCTCTTTGAAGATCTCTAGGAACTTGCCTTATGAATCTGCATGCTCCTGTGTTGGGTGCATATACATTTAGGATAGTTAGGTGTTCTTTTTGAATTGAAACTTTTACCATTATGTAATGTCCTTGTTTGTCTTTTAAAAATTTTGTTGGTTTAATATCTGTTTTGTCTAAAATTAGAATTTCAACCTCTGTTTTTTTTCTGTTTTCCATTTGCTTAATAAATTTTTCTTCATTCCTTTATTTTTAGCCTATGGGTGTCATTGGATGTGAGATTCGTCTCTTGAACACTGTACTACTGGTTCTTGCTTTTTTACTCAGCTTGTCACTCTGTGTCTTTTAATTGGGGGCATTCAAGCCTAGTGTTGATATGTGTGAATTTGTTTCTGTCATCATGTTATTAGTTGTTTATTATGCTGACATGTTTGTGTGGTTTCTTTATAGTGTTACTGGTCTGTGTACTTAAGTGTGTTTTTTTAGTGGACAGTAGCAATATTTTCTTTTCATATGTAGTGCTTTATGCGAGGTATTTTGCAAGGATTTTCTGAATTTTCTTAATTTTTATGTGGGCTAAACTAGAAAAGTTTACACAAAAGATATCCTGAACTATGTTTCCAAGTTTATTCCATTATCCCCATTTCTTTCAGATATACCAAGGAGTAGTAGATTGGGTCTTTCTCCATAATCCCATATTTCTCAAAAATTTTATTTGTTCCTTTTAATTCTTTTTTAGTTATTCTTTTCTGACTATCCTATTTCAGAAAGCCAGTCTTCAATCTCAGATTATATCCTCAGCTTGTCCTATTCTGCTATTAATACTTCTGCTTGTACTGTGTATTCTCACTTATAATAAGTGGGAGCTGAATGATGAGAACACATGGACACATGATGGGGCCTACAACACACATTGGGGCCTGTCAGAGATTGAGGTGTATGAGGAGGGAGAGCATCAGGAAGATGCTGGGCTTAATACCAAATAGATTCTGGGTCTAACACCTGGGTGATGGGATAATCTGTGCAGCAAACCATCATGACACATTTATCTATGGAACAAACCTGCACATCCTGCAAATGTACCCCTGAACTTAAAATGAAAGATGGAAATAAAAGAAAAAATACTCCCAATTATATTATAAAATTCTTTTGGAGTATTTTTCAGCTCGGTCTGATCAGTTACATTCTTTCTATACTGGCTATTTTTTCAGCTCTTCTACCATTTTATTGTGATTCTTGGCTTCTGTGGATTCTATTTCAATTTTCTCCTTAATCTTGATTATCTTTCCTATACATTTTCTGAATTCTATTTCTGTCATTTAAGCTGTCTCAGCCCAGTTAAGAACTCTTTCTGGAAAATTAGTGTGGTCATTTGGAAGAAATAAGACACTTTGGCTTTTTGAATTGACATTTCTTATACTGGTTCTTCTCATCTTTTGGGGCTGATGTTCCTTCAATCTTTAAAGTTTCTGTCTTTTGCATAACACAACAGAAAGCTACAGACCAATATTCCTGGTGAACATAAATGCAAAAATTCTCAATAAAATACTAGCTAACAAAATCCAAGAGTATATCAAAAAGGGAATACATCACAAACAACTGAGTTTCATCCTAGTGATGCAGGGATGCTTTAACATACAGGTCAGTGTATATGATACATCACAAAACAGAATTAAAAACAAAAATCATATGATTATCTAAATAGATATAGAAAAATCATATGATGAAATTCATCATCACTTTATGATTAAAACCCTCAACAAAATAAGCATAGAAGAGACTTACCTGAAAGTAACAAAAGCCATATATTACAAACCCACAGCCAACATTATACTAAATGGGGAAAAGTGGAAATTATTCTTCCTGAGAAATGGAACAAGACAAGAATGATAACTTTCACCACTTTTATTAAACATAGTACTGGAAATCCTTTTCAGAGCAATCAGACAAGAGAAAGAAATGAAGGGAATCAAAATTAGAAAATAGAAAATCAAACTTTCACTGTTCACAGTTGAAATGATTGCATACCTAAAAAATCCTAAAGACTCCACCAACAGACAATTAGATTTGATTAACAAATTCAGTAGAGTCTCAGGTTACAAAATCAGTGTACACAAATAATTAGCACTGCTATACACCAACAAAGACTAAGCCGAAAATCAAATCAAGAACTCAATCCGTTTACAACAGCTACAAAAAATACCTAGGGATATAACTTAACCAAGGAGGTAACAGATCTCTGCAAGGAAAACTACAAAACACTGCTAAAAAAATTTTATAGATGAAAAAAGCAAATGGAAACACATTCCATGCTCATGGATGGAAAGAATCAATATTGTGAAAATAACCATATTGCCTAAAGCAATCTACAGAGTCAATGCAATTCTTATCAGAATACTGTCATCATTCTTCACAGAACTGGAAAAAAATCTTAAAATTCATATGTATCCAAAAAAAGAACCCAAATAGCTAAACTAAGACTAAGCAAACAGAAAAATCTGGAGGTATCCCATTACCTTACTTGAAATTATACTGGACGGTTATGGTTACCAAAACAGCATGATACTGGTATAAAAATAGTCACTTAGGCTAATTAAACAGAATAGAGAATCCACAAATAAAGCCAAGTACTTACAGTCAACTGTTCTTTGACACAGCATACAAAAATATAAATTGAGGAAAGAACATGCCATTCAATAAATGGTGCTGGGAATACTGGTAAGCCACATGTAGTAGAATAAAACTGGATTCTCATCTGTGATGGTTAATATTGAGTGTCAACTTCATTGGATTGAAGGATGCGAAGTATTATTCTTGGGCATGTCCATGAGGGTGTTGTCAAAGTAGATTAATGTTTGAGTTAGTGGACTAAAAAAGGCAGACCCATCCTCAATCTGGGTGGGCACAATCTAATCATCTGCCAATGCAGCCAGCATAAAAGCAGGCAGAAGAATGTGGAAAGACGAGACTGGTTTAGTCTTCTGGACTGCATTTTTCTCCAATGCTGGATGTTTCCTGCCCTTGAACATCACATTCCAAGTTAGCTTTGGGGCTTGGACTGGATTCATTGCTCTTCAACATGCAGACAGCCTACTGTGGGACCTTACCTTGTCATTTTGTGAATTAATACTTCTTACTAAACTCCCCTTTATATATACATCTATCCTATTATGTTCCTCTAGAAAACCCTGACTAATACAGATTTTTATACCAGGAGTGGTTCTAGAGAAACAAAATATTAAGGATAGAGTTATTTAGTCAGCTTTGGGGTTTCTGGATTTGGCTACTTAATATGATTAGATCCCAAAATGCTAAGGACTCTACTTCTAATAGTATGGAGAACACTGATAATCCATGGTATGAACTATTTAGACAGTTGTGCAAAGTAAATACATTTGCTAATCTTGATAAACTGCTCTTGAGAGGCCAGGAGTTTAGTGACTCTATACATAATACATTTGACCATATGTGCAGATCCAAGGAATATAATGAAGTTGGTTGGTTGCTCCTAAGTTCCCTGGACAAAGTGATGAGAGAAAATAATGAATTCAGAATTTCTAACTCCTGGCTTCAGAAGCAGATACTGAGCCTCAAATCTTCTAAGATTGCCCTGAGTGAGAGTCTTATCATCTGTAGAGAAATAGCTGAAATTGTGGAAAATCAGACACAAGCTCTTAACATGTGAGTGGCTGACCTGCAACAAAAGTGCACGCACAGCTTCGCCAGGTATCCATTGTAAAAATGAGGGCATTGATTGGAAAAAGAATGGGACCCTCCAACTTCAAATGGGGATGTGTGGGAGGACCTTAATAAAGCTGGGGACACTGAGCTTGTGAACTTTGATGAGACTTTTTTGCCAGAAGAAACAGCTTTTCCATCCTCTGTAGTGGAAACATCCTCTCCCCAAGACACGTTGCCATCAGCCTTTATTCCTTTGTCTGAAGAGATAAATTCTGTGCTGTTTGATACAAGAGTGATGGCCTCCCCTAAGTCAGTTGCCAGGCAAGACAATGTTGATTCTTCTCAGGAGCCACTCCCAACCCTCCTGTTTGCTTGTAGACCTATTACTAGACCCAAGTCCCTGCAGGCCCCTAGAGGGGAGGTTCAGAGTGTGACCCATGAGGAGGTGTGCCATACTCCAAGAGAACTGCTTGAGTTTTCTAATTTATATAAGCAAAAATCTGGAGAACAGGCATGGAAATGGATGTTAAGGGTATGGGATAATGGTGGAAGGAACAGAGTTGGATCAGTCTGAATTTACTGATTTGAGCCTACTAAGCAAGGATTCTAGATTTAATGTTGCAGCTCATAGAGTTACAAAAGATTCTAATAGTTTATATGCTTGGTTAGCAGAAATATGGATTAAAATATGGCCCACTGTGAGCAATCTGAAAATGCCTGATCTCCTTTATTTTAATGTAGAGGAAGGGATCCAAAGGCATAGGGAGATTGGATGCTGGAGTGGATTAGTCACTTTAGACCTACTCATCCCAGCTGTGAGGGTTCAGAAGATATACCCTTGACAAATACTTTGCAAAATAAGTTTGTGAGGGCAGCACCTGCATCCTTGAAGAGCTCTGTTATTGCTCTTCTCTGTATACCAGATATTACAGTAGGAACTGTAGCCACTCAATTATGAAATTTAAATGCAATGGGAATAATTGGATCCCAAGGTGGCAGGGGCAAAGTGGCAGCACTCACCCATCAAAGGCAATGTGGGTTAAGTTACCATAACGGACAGCAGATACAAAGCAGCAATCAGAATAGTCTGACTCATGTAGAGCTCTGACATTGGCTAATTAACCACGAAGTCCCTAGAAGTGAAATTGATAGGAAGCCTACTGCATTCTTATTTATATAACCAGAAAACTTCCAGGTCGAATGGACAAAAACCTAATTTGAATTATAAAAACAAAATCACGGTCCCTCAATCAATTTCTAGACTTGAGCCGGTTTGAACCCCTTGAATGAAGGGGAGGCTGGGTCTGTTTGAGGAAGAATCCCACTACACTACCAACAATGTAATGCTATTAATCTTTCTACCATCCTTCCCCAAGGAGACCTTCAGCCTTTTACCAGGGTAACTGCATTGAGGAAAAGAAAATTATCAGAACTGTCAGGGACTACTAAACACTGACTCTCAGCTGACATCAATGCCAGGGGACCCAAAACATCACTGTGGTCCTCCAGTTAAAGCAGGTGCTTATGGAAGTCAGGTAATTAATGATGTTTCAGCTCAAATCCCACTTACAGTGGGTCCAGTGGGTTTCCAGACTCATCCTGTGGTCATTTCCCCAGTGCCAGAATGCATAATTGGCATAGACATATTTAGCAGCTGGTAGAGCCCCCACTTTGGCTTTCTGACTGGTAGGATTAGGGATATCATGGTGGGAATGGCCAAATGGAAGCAATTAGAGCTGCCTCTACCTAGAAAAAAAATAGTAAATAAAAAACAATATTGCATCCCTGGAGGGATTTCAGAGATTAGTGCCACCATAAAAGACTTGGAAGACTCAGAGGTGGTGATTCCCACCACATTCCTGTTCAACTTTTCTATTTGGCCTGTGCAGAAGACAGATGGATCTTGGAGAATGAAAGTGGATTATCATAAGCTTAACCAAATGGTGACTCAAATTGCAGCTGCTGTACCAAAAATGGTTTCATTGCTTGAGCAAATTAACACATTTCCTGGAACCTGGTATGCAGCTATTAATTTGGCAAATGGCTTTTTCTCCATTCCTATCCATAAAGCCTACCAGAAGCAATTTGCCTTCAGCTGGCAAGGCTAGCAATATACCTTCATTGTCCTTTCTCAGGGATATATCAACTCTCCAGCTTTGTGTCATAATCTTGTTCTCAGAAACCTTGATCACTTTTTCCTTTCACAAGACATCACAATGGTCCATTACATTGGTGACATAATGCTGATTGGATCCAGTGAGCAAGAAGTAGCAAACACATTGGACTTATTTGTGAAACATTTGCATGCCAGAGGATGGTAAATAAATGCAACTAAAGTTCAGGGACCTTCTACCTCAGTAAAATTTCTAAGGGTTCAGTGGTGTGGGGACTGTTGAAATATTCTTTTTAAGGTGAAGAATAAGTTGATGCACTTGGCCTCTCCTACAGCCAAGAAAGAGACACAATGTCTAGTCAGGCTATCTGAATTTTGGAGGCAACACATTCCTCATCTGAGTGTGTTGCTTTGGTCTATTTATTGAGTGACACAAAAGGCTGCCAGTTTTGAATGGGGTTCAGAACAGGAGAAGGTTCTGCAATAGATCCAGGCTGCTGTGCAAGCTACTCTGCCACTTGGGCCATATAAGCCGGCAGATTCAATGGTGCTTGAGGTGTCAGTGGCAGATGGATATGCTGTTTGGAGCCTTTGGCAGGCCCATTGGTGAATCACAGTGGAGGCCTTTAGGATTTTGATGCAAGGCCCTGCCATCTTCTGCAAATAACTACTCTCCTTTTCAGAAACAGCTCTTGGCCTGTTACTGGTCTTTAGTAAAAACTGAACGTTTGACTATGGGTCATTAAGTCATCGTGTGACCTGAACTGCCTATATGAACTGGGTTCTTTCTGACCCATCTAGCCATAACGTGGGCATGCACAGCCGCATTCCATTATCAAATGGAAGTGGTCTATATGTGATCGGGCTGAAGCAGGTCCTGAAGGCACAAGAAACTTACATGAGGAAGTGGCTCAAATGCCCATGGTTCCCACTCCTGCCACCCTACCTTCTCTCCACCAGCCTGCACTGAAAGCCTCATGGGGAGTTCCCTATGATCTGTTGATAGAGGAAGAGAAGACAAGGGCCTGGTTTTCAAATGGCTCTGTATGATATGCAGGCACCACCTAAAAGTGGACAGCTGCAGCACTACAGCCCCTTTCTAGGACATCCCTGAAAGACAATGGTGAAAGAAATCTTCCCAGTGGGCATAACTTTGAGCAGTGCACCTTGTTGAGCACTTTGCTTGGAAGGAGAAATGTCCAGATGTGCGATTATATACTGATTCATAGGCTCTAGCCAGTGGTTTGGCAAGATGGTCAGGGACTTGGAAGAAGAATAATGAGAAAATTGGTGACACATAAATTTAGGGAAGAGGGGTATGTCGATGGATCTCTCTGAGTGGTCAAAAACTGTGAAGATATTTGTATCTCATGTTGGTAGGGATGGAGATTATGCAAGGGCTCAGCAACATGAACTTCCACTCACCAAGGCTGACCTGGCTACTGCCACTGCTGTGTGCCCAATTTTCCAGCAGCAGAGACCAACACTGAGCCCTCGATATGGCACCATTCCTCAGGGCGATCAGCCAGCTACTTGGTGGCAGGTTGATCATACTGGACTTCTTCCATCATGAAAAGGGCAGCGGTTTGTCCTCACCGGAATAGATACTTACTCCAGATACAGGTTTGCCTCTCCTGCACACAATACTTCTTCCAAGACTACCATCTGTGGACTCACAGAATGCCTCATCCACCATCATGGCATTTCACATAGCATTGCCTCTTACTAAGGCACTTGCTTTATGGCTAAAGAGGGGCAGCACTGGGCTCATGCTCATGGAATTCACTGGTCTTATTATATTCCCCATCATCCTGAAGCAGCTGGATTGATAGAACAGTATAATGGCCTTTTGAAGTCACAATTACAGTGCCAACTAGGTGGACAAAACTTTGCAGAGCTAGGGCAAAGCTTTCCAGAAGGCTGTGTATGCTCTGGATCAGCATCCAATATATGGTACTTTTTCTCTCATAGCTAGGATTCATGGGTCCAGGAATCAAGGAATGGAAGTGGATGTCACATCACTCACCATTACCCCTAGTGACCCACTAGAAAATTTTTGCTTCCTGTTCCCACAACATTATGTTCTGCTGGCCTAGATGCCTTAGTTACAGAGAGAGGAACACTGCCACCAGGAGACACAACAACAATTCCATTAAACTGGAAGCTAAGACTGCCACCTGACCACTTTGGGCCCCTCTTACCTCTACGTCAAGAGACAGAGACTAAGAAGGGCATTACAGTGTCAGCTGGGGTGATTTACCTGGACTATCAAGAGGAAATTAGTCTACTACTCCACAACAGAGGCAAGGGAGAGTATGCATATTATAGAGGAGATCTCTTAGGGCATTTCTTAGTATTACTATGCCCTGTGATCAAGGTCTATGGGAAACTACAACAGGCCAGTCCAGGCAATACTACAAATTGTCCAGACCCTTCAGGAATGAAGGTTTAGGTCACTACACTACAAACAAACAAACAAACAAAAAAACAAAAAAACAACAACAAAAAAGACCTGCTGAGGTGCTTGCTGAAGGCAAAGGCAATACAGAATGTGTAGTAGAAGAAGGCAGTCATCAATACCAACTACAATCACATGACCAGTTGCAGAAACGAGAACTAATTGTCATGAGTATTTCCTCCTCTTTTTGTTAAGAACATATTTGTGCATGTATACACTTGTACTAAGAAAATATCACTTTATTTGCTTTCTTTTTTCTTTATCATGTGACATGAGATTTATTGACTTCATATCAGCATTTAAGTGTTATTAACTTTATGTAATAGAATTTGGATTGGGGACTGGTGCATTTCCAGTTGTACAAAAATAGCTGTAGTATGTTAGCCGTAATTACAACCTTATTATTTTCTTTATTAGAAGATTATGTCTGATTTCAGGAGATGTGTATGGGTTCGAGTTGACAAAGGATGGACTTGTGATGGTTAATATTGAGTGTCTACTTGATTGGATTGAAGGATGCAAAGTATAGTTCTTGGGTGTGTCTGTGAGGGTGCTGCCAAAGGAGATTAACAATTGAGTCAGTGGATTGGGAAAGGCAGGCCCAACCTCAATCTGGGTGGGCACAGTCTAATCAGCTGCCAGTGTAGCCAGAATAAAAGCAGGCAGAAGAACATGGAAAGACTAGACTGGTTTAGTCTTCTGGCCTACATCTTTCTGCCGTGCTGGATGCTTTCTGCCCTGGAACATCACACTCCAATATTTCTGCTTTGGGACTTGGGCTGGCTTCCTTGCTCCTCAGCTTGCAGAAGGCCCACTATGGAACCTCACCCTGTGATTGTGTGAGTCAATACTCCTTAATAAACTTCTCTTTATATATGCATCTATCCTATTCATTCTGTCCCTCTAGAGAACCCTGACTAATACACCATCTCTCACTTTATACAAAAATCATCTCACGATGGATCAAAGACTTAAATCTGAAAACTAAAATCATAAAAATTCTGGAACACAACATTAGAAAAACTCTTCTAGACATTAGCTTAGGCATAGAATTCATGACTAAGTCCCCAAAAACAAATGTAACAAAAACAAAAATAGATAAATGTTACCTAACTAAACAGCTTCTGCATAGTAAAATAAATTATCAGCAGAGTAAAGAGACAACCCACAAGATATGAGAAAATATTCTCAACCTGTGCATCCAACAAAAGATTAGTATCCAGAATCTACAAGAAACTAAAAAAAAATCAGCAAACAGCAAACCAGTCTTATCAAAAAGTGGACAAAAGGAATGAACAGGTATTTCCCCAAAGAAGATATACAAACAGCCAACAAACATACAAAAAAAAAAAAAAAAAAAAAAAACTTCACAGCACTAATCATCAAGAAAACGCAAATTAAAATCACAATGACATACTATTTTACTCCTTGTAAGAATGACTGTAATTAAACTCAACAAACAATAGATGTTGGCATGGATGTGCGGAAAAGGGAATACATATATACTGCTGGTAGAAATTTAAATTACTACATAGTAATTACCGTTACTATGGAAAACAGTTTGGAGATTCCTTAAAGAACTAAAAGTAGGACTATTCAGTCCAGCAATCCCACTACTGGATATCTTCCCAAAGAAAAAGAAGTCATTATATGAAGAAAAAAAAAAACACATGTTTAGAGCAGCAAAATTTACAAGAGCATAGATATGGAACCAACCTAAGTGCCCATCAACCAACAAATGGATAAAAGTAAATGTGGTATATATACACCATGGAATACTACTCAGTCAGGAAAGGGAATAAAATAATGTCTTTTGCAGCAAGTTGGGTGCTGCTGGAGGCCATTATTCTTAGTGGAGCATGGCCAGGGATGCCCATCCCCCTAGACTCAGTCAGAAAAAGGAACAAAATAATGTTTTTTGCAGCAACTTGGGTGCTGCTGGAGGCCGTTATTCTGTAGTGGAGCACAACCAGGGATGCTCATCCCCCTAGGCTTAACTTGCTCCCATAGAAGACTTTAGCCCTAGGGGAACTATAGGGCCTGAACTCTGCAGGGTCGATTTGACATGAGCACCCCTTGGTTTACTGGCTTCTCCTGGGGCCTGGCTGTGTCCACTGAGGTGAAGTAACTCGGGAATGGAAAACCAAATATTGTATGTTCTCACTTAGAAGTGGGAGCTAAGCTATAAGAACGCAAAGGCGTAACAATGATATAATGTACTCGGAGGGTGGTGAAGGTCGGGAGCGGAGTGAGAGATGAAAGACTACATATTTGGTACAGTGTACACTGCTTGAGTGACTGGTGCACTAAAATTTAAGAAATCACCACAGAAGAACTTATCCATGTAACCAAAAACCACCTGTACCCCAAAACCTATTAAAATAAGAAAAATATATATTTTTAAAAATTTTATCTTATTTGATGTCCTTGGGGTTTTCATTGTGGTGTAAGTGGGTTCGGTTTACTGGCTTTTTTCCTGAAAGATTTTAGGAGACCAGGGCTCAGCTCAGGACTACTGGACTGTGTGTTCTAACTCTGGGGGACTGGTATCTGGTCCTGGCTTTGATCTGTCTTCTCGAGGTTAGAAACATGCTGTGCTGGAGGGGCCAAGGTGCTCCAGGACCACTGGTCACAACACTGATGAGTGGTGCCAGCCAAAGCACTTCGTAGGCAGTGGCAGCAGGAATTGTCCTCGCTCGCACACGCCGGCAGCAGTAGCAGAAGCAGCGTTGCTGGGTGTACGCTCCTTGGCTGCAGCAGGATATTAGCGGGTGCTAGGGTGCGAACCTCTGTGTGAGCACTGGAAACAGTGGACACGGCAGTACAGCTTGGGGGCTGGGAGGCTCCCCCTGGTGACTGTGCACGCGTTAATGCCGGTGGTGGTGTTAGCATGTGGACCGGGTTCTGTTGGGTGCAGGATTCTGTGAGCCCTCTGTGCACCCTCACGCTGGTGGTGGTCACCGCTCCCGCCTAGGGGCAGGTCCCCTGATTTCCAAGCCTAGTTTCCTGCTGGAGGCAGTGTTAGCAGAATGCTGGCGCGGGCAGATCTGGCGGCTCCATACCTGCCACTGCTCCAACGACAATGGTGGTGTGATGAGGGGAGCGGGGGGAGGTGCGCTCATGCCCATAGCAATGGCACGGCAGAGTGCATGCGCACACGCGTGCTAGCAGAGAAAGGAGGGCTTGGTGCCCCCATGCACACACGAACCAGCAAAGCGGTGTGGAGGGGTGGCCATGGGTAAGTGACTGCAGGCAAAGGGACACAGGGGAGTTTGCAATGGGGGAGGACGCAGACTAGCTGGTGCATGTCCGCTGGGGCCACTATGCTGGAGCACTCTGCCAGTCAGGCATGGTCTGCAAGTGCAGGAGGTATAATGTGAGCCCCCAGGAGGCACCTAGGGGCTACACTGCAAGCAGACACAGCCATGCTGGGACCGCAGGAGCAGCCAGTAGACCGAGGGTCACTCATGTCACAGTGATCCTTTCTCATGATCAAAACCGCCCTGCAGACTTCAGGCCCTATAGTCCCCCTAGGGCTAAAACCTCCTATGGGAGCAAGTTAAGCCTAGGGGGATGGGTATCTCTGACCGTGCCCAATTAAGATATTCCTCCACCAAACCCTTATGGGCTCCACACTGGCTGGAGTTCTGCACCTACCACTTCTCTAAGCAGCTTTCTCTGACAACTTAAGTGTCTGTTGAAGTCGAGGGGTCTCCTGATGAGGTTCCAGAGGCCCCTGGCAAGAGCGAGTTTCTCCTTGCCTGTTAAAGTCACACCTTGCACAGGAGTCATTGGGAACCAAGAATGATTCCAAGTGCTGGGTAAGTCCCAGTAGGCCTTCCATCTTCCTCCCCCTTCATCTCAGACACTCTTTCTTTCCTCCCTCTGCTCTCGATAACTTCCCTCTGAAGATCGGCTAGGAATTATACAGTCTTCCCAATGTCATGGGAGATGTTACTCCTGGTGGCCTCTAGTCAGCCATCTTGGGCAGAAATATTTAAGTTATTATAGACTATGGTCACCCTGTTGTCTTGAATTCTATTTTTGTCTTTATAGTAGAATGATTTATATTCCTTTGGGTATATACCCAGTAATGGGATTGCTGGGTCAAATGGTATTTCTGGTTCTAGATCCTTGAGGAATTGCTGCACTGTCATCCATAGTGTTTGAACCAATTTACATTCCCACCAACAGCGTAAAAGCGTTCCTATTTCTCCAAAGTCTCACCAGCATCTATTGTTTCCTGATATTTTAATAATCGCCATTCTGACTGGCATGGGATGGTATATCATTGTGGTTTTGATTTGTATTTCTCTATTGATCAGTGATGATGAGATGTTTTTGTTCTTTTTTTATTATACTTTAGGTTCTAGGGTACATGTACACAAAGAGCATGTTTGTTACATAGGTATACATGTGCCATGTTGGTTTGCTGCACCCATCAACTCATCATTTACATTAGGTATTTATCCTAATGCTATCCCTACCCCAGACCCCCACCCCCTAACAGGCCCCAGTGTATGATGTTCCTTTCCCTGTGTCCACGTGTTCTCATTGTTCAACTCCCACTTATGAGTGAGAACATGTGGTGTTTGGTTTTCTGTTTCTCTGTTAGGTTGCTGAGAATGATGGTTTCCAGCTTCACCCATGTCCCCGAAAAGGACATAAACTCATTCTTTTTATGGCTGCATAGTATTCCGTGGTGTATATGTGCCAAATTTTCTTTATCCAGTATATCATTGATGGGCATTTGAGTTGGCTCCAAGTTTTTGCTATTGTGAATAGTGCTGAAATAAACATATGTGTGCATGTATCTTTATAGTAGCATGATTTTTAATCTTTGGGTATATACCCAGTAATGGGATTGTTGTATCAAATGGTAGTTCTAGTTGTAGATCCTTAAAGAATCACCACACTGTCTTCCACAATGGTTGAACTAATTTACACTCCCACCAGCAGTGTAAAAGCCTTCCTATTTCTCCACATCCTTTCCAGCATCTGTTGTTTCCTGACTTTTTAATGATCGCCATTCTAACTGGTGTGAGATGATTTGCATTTTTCTGATGACCAGTGATGATGAGCATTTTTTCATGTGTCTGTTGGCTACATAAATGTCTTCTTTTGGGAAGTGTCTGTTTATATCCTCTGCCCACTTTTTGATGGGGTTGTTTATTTATTTATTTATTTATTTATTTATTTATTTGTAAATTTAAGTTCTTTGTAGATTCTGGATATTAGCCCTTTGTCAGACGGATAGATTGCAAAAATTTTCTCCCAATTTGTAGGTTGCCTGTTCACAGCTTTTGCTGTGCAGAAGCTCTTTAGTTTAATTAGATCCCATTTGTCTATTTTGGCTTTTGTTGCCATTGGTTTTGGTGTTTTAGTCATGAAGTCTTTGCCCATGCCTATGTCCTGAATGGTATTGCCTAGGTTTTCTTCTAGGGTTTTTATGGTTTTAGGAATTACATTTAAGTCTTTAATCCACGTTGAGTTAATTTTTGCATAAGTTGTAAAAAAGGGATCCAATTTCAGCTTTCTACATCTGGCTAGCCAGTTTTCCCAGCACCATTTATTAAATAGGGAATCCTTTCCCCATTTCTTGCTTTTGTCAGGTTTGTCAAAGACCAGATGGTTGTAGATGTGTGGTGTTATTTCTGAGGCCTCTGTTCTGTTCCATTGGTGTATATATCTGTCTTGTTACCAGTACCATGCTGTTTAGGTTACTGTAGCCTTGTAGTATAGTTTGAAGTCAGGTCGTGTGATGCTTCCAGATTTGTTCTTTTTGCTTAGGATTGCCTTGGCTATGTGAGCTCCTTTTTGGTTCCATATGAACTTTAGTTTTTTTCCAATTCTGTGAAGAAAGTCATTGGTAGTTTGATGGGGATAGCATTGAATCTATAAATTAACTTGGGCAGTATGGCCATTTTCAGGATATTAAATCTTCCTATCCATGAGCATGGAATATTCTTCCATTTTTTTTGTGTCCTCTTTTATTTCGTTGACAAGTGGTTTGTAGTTCTCCTTGAAGGGGTCCTTCACATCCCTTGTAGTTGGATTCCTAGGTATTTTATTGTCTTTGTAGTAATTGTGAATGGGAGTTCACCCATGATTTGGCTGTTTGTCTCTTCTTGGTGTATAGGAATGCATGATTTTTGCACATTGGTTTTGTATCCTGAGACTTTGCTTAACAGGTTAAGGAGATTTGGGGATGAGATGATGGGATTTTTTAAGTATACAATCATGTCATCTGCAAACAGAGGCAATTTTACTTTCTCTTTTCTTAATTGAATACCCTTTATTTATTTATCTTGTCTGATTGCCGTGGCCGAACTTCCAATACTATGTTGAATAGTAGTGGTGAGAGAGGCATCCTTGTCTTGTGCCAGTTTTCAAAGGAAATGCTTCCAGTTTTTGCCCATTCAGTATGATATTGGCTGTGGTTTTGTCATAAATAGCTCTTATTATTTTGAGATATGTTCCATCAATACCTAGTTTTTTTGAGAGTTTTTAGCATAAAAGGCTGTTGAATTTTGTTGAAGGCCTTTTCTGCATCTGTTGAGATAATTATATGGTTGTTGTCATTGGTTCTGCTTATGTGATGGATTACATTTATTGATTTGTGTATGTTGAACCACCCTTGCATCCCTGGGATGAAGCCAACTTGGTCATGGTGGATAAGCTTTTTGATGTGCTGCTGGATTCGGTTTGCCAGTATTTTACTGAGGATTTTCCCATCGATTTTCATCAGGGATATTGGCCTAAAATTCTCTTTTTTTATTGTATCTCTGCCAGAATTTGGTATCAGGAGGACGCTGCCCTCAGAAAATGAGTTAGGGAGAATTCCCTCTTTTTCTATTGATTGGAATAGTTTCAGAAGAAATGGTACCAGCCGCTCTTTGTACCTCTGGTGGAATTCGGCTGTGTATCCATCTGGTCTTGGATTTTTTTGCTTGGTAGGCTATTAATTATTTCCTCAACTTCAGAACCTGTTATTGGTCTATTCAGAGATTCAACTTCTTCCTGGTTTAGTCTTGGGAGGGTGTATGTGTCCAGGAATTTATCCGTTTCTTCTAGATTTTCTAGTTTATTTGCATAGACGTATTTATCATATTCTCTAATGGTAGCTTGTATTTCTATGGGATCGGTGGTGATATCGCTTTTATCATTTTCTATTGTATCTGTTTGATTCTTCTCTCTTTTCTTCTTCACTAGTCTGGCTAGCAGTCTATCTATTTTGTTGATCTTTTCAAAAAAACAGCTCCTGGATTCATGGATTTTTTTAAGAGTTTTTTTTTGTCTGTATCTCCTTCAGTTCTGCTCTGATGTTAGTTATTTATTGTCTTCTGCTAGCTTTTGAATTTGTTTGCTCTTGCTTCTCTAGTTCTTTTAATTGTGATGTTATGGTTTCAATTTTAGATCTTTTCTGATTTTTATTGTGGCCACTTAGTGCTATAAATTTCTCTCTACACACTTCTTTAAATATGTCCCAGAGATTCTGATATTCTGTGCCTTTTTTCTTACAGGTTTCAAAGAACATCTTTATTTCTGCCTTCATTTCGTTATTTACTCAGTATTCATTCAGGAGCAGGTTTTTCAGTTTTCATGTAGTTGTGTGGTTTTGAGTGAGTTTCTTAATCCTGAGTTCTAATTTGATTGCACTGTGGTCTGAGAGACAGTTTGTTGTGATTTCTGTTCTTTTACTTTTGCTGAGGAGTGTTTCACTTCCAATTGTTTGGTCAATTTTAGAATACGTGCAAAGTGGTGCTAAGAAGAATGTATATTTTGTTGATTTGGGGTGGAGAGTTCTGTAGATGTCTATTAGGTAAGCTTGGTCCAGAGCTGAGTTGAAGTCCTGGGTATCCTTGTTAATTTTCTGTCTAGTTAATCTGTCTAATATTGACATTGGGGTGTTAAAGTCTCCCATTATTATACTGTGGGAGGCTAAGTCTCTTTGTAGGTATCTGAAAACTTGCTTTATGTATCTGGGTGCTCCATGTATTGGGTGCATATGTTTAGGATAGTTAGCTTTTCTTGTTGAATTGATCCCTTTACCATTATGTAGTGGCCTTCTTTGTCTCTTGTGATCTTCGTTGGTTTAAAGTCTGTTTTATCGGAGACCAGGATTGCAACCCCTGCTTTTTTTTTTTTTTTTTTTTTTGCTTTCTATTTGCTTCGTAGATTTTCCTTCATCCCTTTATTTTGAGCCTATATGTGTCTTTGCATGTGAGGTGGGTCTCTTGAATACAGCACACCAATGGGTCTTGATTCTTTATCCAATTTGCCAGTCTGTGTCTTTTAATTGGGGCATTTAGCCCACTTACATTTAAGGTTAATATTGTTATGTGTGAATTTGATTCTGTCATTATGTTGCTAGCTGGTTATTTCACCTGTTAATTGATGCAGTTTCTTCATAGCATCAATGGTCTTTACAATTTGGCATGTTTTTGCAGTGGCTGATACCGGTTGTTCCTTTCCATGTTTAGTGCTTCCTTCAGGAGCTCTTGTAAGGCAGGCCTGGTGGTGACAAAATCTCTCAGCATTTGCTTGTTTGTAAAGAATTTTATTTCTCCTTCATTTATGAAGCTTAGTTTGGCTGGTTATGAAATTCTGGGTTGAAAATTCTTTTTTTTAAAGGATGTTGAATACTGGCCCCCATTCTCTTCTGGCCCCATATTTCTTGGAGGGTTTGTTCATTTCATTTTTACTCTTTTCTCTGTAATCTTGTCTTCTCACTTCATTTCATTAATCTGATCTTCAATCACTGATATCCTTTCTTCTGCTTGATCAAATTGGCTATTGAAACTTGCGTATGCTTCACAAAGTTCTTGTAGTGTGTGTTTCAGCTCCATCAGGTCATTTAAGGTCTTCTTTACACTTGTTATTCTAGTTAGCCATTTGTCTAATCTTTCTTCAAGGTTTTTAGCTTCCTTGCAATGGGTTAGAAAATGCTCCTTTAACTCAGAGAAGTTTGTTATTATCGACCTTCTGAAGCCTACTTTTGTCAACTTGTCAAACTCATTCTCCATCCAGTTTTGTTCCCTTACTGGTGAGGAGTTGTGTTCTTTTGAAGGAGAAGAGTCATTCTGGTTTTTGGAATTTTCAGCCTTTCTGCTATGGTTTCTCTCCATCTTTGTAGTTTTATCTACCTTTGGTCTTTGATGTTGGTGACCCACGGATGGGGTTTTGGTGTGGATATTTTTCTGTTGTTGTTGTTGATGTTGATGCTATTCGTTTCTGTTTGTTAGTTTTCCTTCTAACAGATAGGCCTCTCTGCTGCAGGTCTGTTGGAGTTTGCTGGAGGTCCACTCCAGACCCTATTTGCCTGAGTATCACCAGGAGAGGCTGCAGAACAGCAAATATTGCTGCCTAATCCTTCTTCTGGTAGCTTTGTACCAGAGGGGCACCTGCCTGTATGAGGTGTCTCTCAGACCCTACTGGGAGGTGTTCCAGTCAGGCTACACTGGGGTCAGAGACCCACTTGAGGAGGCAGTCTGTCCATTATCAGAGCTCTAACGCTGTGCTTGGAGAACCACTGCTCTCTTCAGAGCTGTCAGGCAGGGATGATTATGTCTGCAGAAGCTGTTTACTGCCTTTTGTTCAGATATGCTCTGCCCCCAGAGGTGGAATCTAGAGAAGTAGTAGGCCTTGCTGAGCTGTAGTGGGCTCCACCCAGTTAGAGCTTCCCTGCCACTTTGTTTGCATTGTGAGCATAGAACTGCCTACTCAAGCCTCAGCAATGGCTGACGTCTCTCCGCACACCAAGCTCCAGCATCCCAGGTCAATCTCAGACTGTTGTGCTAGGAGTGAACAAGGCTTTGTGGGTGTGGGACCTCCCGAGCCAGGCACAGCAGGGTATCTCCTGGTCTACCGGTTGCAAAGACCATGGGAAAGCACAGTATTTGGACAGGAGTATACTGTATCTCCAGGTACAGTCACTCAAGGCTTCCCTTGGCTTGGAATGGGAAATCCCCCGATCACTTGCACTTCTCTGGTGGGGTAACGTCTTGCCCTGCTTCAGCTCACCCTCTGTGGGCTGCACCCACTGTCCAACTAGTCCCAATGACATGAACCATGTACCTCAGTTGGAAATGCAGAATTCACCCATCTTCTTCATTGATCTTGCTGGGAGTTGTAGACCAGAGCTGTTCCTATTTGGCCATCTTGGAAGTGACTCCAATTATGAGATTTTTTTCATATACGTTTGTTGGCTGCATAATTGTCTTCATTTTTATTTCTAAAAAAAAAAAAAAAAAACTGGGATACTTGCGCAGAATGTGCAGGTTTGCTACATAGTTATACATGTGCCATGGTGGTTTGCTGCACCTATTGACTCATCCTCTAAGTTCCCTCCCCTCAACCCCACCCCCCAACAGACCCTGGTGTGGGCTGTTCCCCTCTCTGTGTCCATGTGTTCTCAATGTTCAACTTCCACTTACGAGTGAGAACATGCTGTGTTTGGTTTTCTGTTCCTATGTTAGTTTGCCGAGGATGTTGCCTTCCAGCTTCATCCATGTCCCTGCAGAGGACATTATTTCATTCTTTTTTATGCCTGCATAGTATTTCATGGTGTATGTATACCACATTCTCTTTATCCAGTCTATCATTGATGAGTATTTGGATTGCCTCCATGTCTTTGCTATTGTAAATAGTGCTGCAAGAAACATTTATGTGCATGTGTCTTTATAGTAGAATTATTTAATTCCTTTGAGTATGTACCCAGTAATGGAATTGCTCAGCCAAATGTATTTCTGGTTCTAGATCCTTGAGGAATCAGCACAGTGTCTTCCACAATGGTTGAACTAATTTACATCTCCACCAATAGTGTAAAAGTGTTTGTATTTCTCCACAGCTTCACCAGCATCTATTGTTTCCTGACTTTTTAATAACTGCCATTCTAACTGGCAGGAGATGGCATCTCATTGTGGTTTTTTTATTGAGATAATCATTGTGGTTTTGATTTGCATTTATCTGATGATCAGTGATGTTGAGCTTTTTTTTGTATGTTCATTGGCCATTTAAATGTCTTCTTTAGAGAAACATCTGTTCATATCCTTTGCCCATTTTTTGATGAGGTTGTTTGTTTTTTTCTTGTAAATATATTTAAGTTTATTGTCCATTCTGGATATTAGGCCTTTGTCAGATTGATAGATTGCAAAAACTTTCTCCCATTCTGTAGGTTGCCTGTTCACTCTGATGATAGTTTTTTGTTTTGTTTTGTTTTGTTTTGTTTTGCTGTGCAGAAACCCTTTAGTTTAATTAGATTCCACTTGTCAATTTTGGCTTTTGTTGCCATAGCTTTTGGTGTTTTACTCATAAAGTCTTTGACCATGCCTATGTCCTGACTGGTATTGCCTAGGTTTTCTTCTAGGATTTTTATGGTCCTGGGGTTTACATTTAAGTCTTTACCCCATCTTGAGTTAATTTTTTATAAGGTGTAAGGAAGGGGTCAAGTTTCAGTTTTCTGCATACTGCTAGCCAGTTTTTCCAGCACTATTCATTAAATAGAGAATGATTTCCCCATTGCTTGCTTTTTTCAGGTTTGTCAATAATCAGATGGTTGTAGATGTGTGGCATTATTTCTGAGGCCTCTGGAATGCAAGGCTGATTCAACATATGCAAATCAGTAAACGTAATCCATCACATAAACAGAACCAGTGACAAAAACCACATGATTATCTCAATAGATGCAGAAAAGGCCTTAGACAAAATTCAACACCACTTTATGCTAAAAACTCTCAATAAAGTGGGTATTGGCGGAACGTATCTCAAAATAATAGGAGCTATTTATGACAAACCCACAGCCAATATCATACTGAGTGGACAAAAACTGGAAGCATTTTCTTTGAAAACTGGCACAAGACAAGGAAGCCCTCTCTCACTACTCCTATTCAATATGGTATTTGAAGTTATTTGTTCTTTTTTTTAGTTCCTTTTTTTTTTTTTTTTTGAGACAGAGTTTCACTCTTGTCACCCAGGCTGGAATGCAACGGCACAACCTCGGCTTACCACAACCTTCACCTCCTGGCTTCAAGTGATTCTTCTGCCTCATCCTCCTGGGTAGCTGGGATTACAGGTGCGCACCACCATGCCCGGCTAAGTTTTTTATATTATTAGTTGAGATTGGATTTCACTAAGTTGGCCAGGCTTATCTCTAACTCCTGACCTCAGGTGATCCACCCACCTTGGCCTCCCAAAGTGCTGGGATTACAGGCATGAGCCACCTTGCCAATCCTATTTAGTTTTTTCAATTGTGATGTTAGAGTGTCAATTTGAGATTTTTTTTTCTTGAGATGGAGTCTTGCTCTGTCACCCAGGTTGGAGTGCAATGGCATGATCTCAGCTCACTGCAACTTCTGCCTCCTGGGTTCAAGCAATTCTCCTGCCTCAGCCTCCTGAGTAGCTGGGATTACAGGTGTGCACCACCATGCCTGGCTATTTTTTTGTATTTTTAGTAGAGACGTGGTTTCACCATGTTGGCCAGGCTGGTCTTAAACTCCTGACCTCATGATCCACCCATCTCAGCCTCCCACAGTGCTGGGATTACAGGTGTGAGCCACCATGCCCAGCTGATTTGAGATCTTTCCAGCTTCTGATGTGGGCATTTATTGCTATAAATTTTACTCTTAACACTGCTTTAGCAGTGTCCCAATGATTCTGGTATGTTGTCTCTTTGTTCTCACTGAATTCAAATAACTTCTTGATTTCTGCCTTAATTTGGTTGTTTACACAGGAGTCATTCAGGAGCAGGTTGTTCAGTTTCCATGCAGTTGTGCAGTTTTGAGTGAGTTTCTTAATCCTGAGCTCTAATTTGATTGCACTGTGGTTGAGGGACTTTTTGTTATGATTTCAGTTCTTTTGCATTTGCTGAGGAGTGTTTTACCTTCAATTATTTGGTCAATTTAGAATAAGTGCCCATAACACTTAGAAGAATGTATATTCTGTTGATTTGGGGTGGAGAGTTCTGTAGAAGTCTATTAGGTCCTCTTGATCCAGACCTGAATTTAAATTCTGAATATTCTTGTTAATTTTCTGTCCCATTGATCTGTCTAATATTGACAGTGGGGTGTTAAAGTCTTCCATTATTATTGTGTGGGAGTCTAATTCTCTTTGTAGTTCTCTAAGAACTACATAAATCTGGGTTCTCCAATGTTGGGTGCATATATATTTAGGATTGCTAGCTCTTGTTGTTGTGTTGATCCCTTTACCAGTATGTAATTCCCTAGTTTGTCTTTTTTGATCTTTGTTGGTTTAAAGTCTGTTTCATCAGAGACTAGAATTGCAACCCCTGCTTTTTGCTTTCCATTTGCTTCATAAATATTCCTCCATCCCTTTATTTTGTGTCTTTGCATGTGTGATGGGTCTCTTGAATACAGCACACTAATAGGTTTAGATTCTTCATCCAATTTGCCAGTCTGTGCCTTTTAATTGGGACCTTTAGCCTATTTACATTTAAGGTTAATATTGTTATGTGTGAATTTGATATTGTCATTATGATGCTAATTGGTTATTTTGCCCATTATTTGATGCAGTTTCTTCATAGTGTCATTGGTTTTGATATTTTGGTGTGTTTTTGCAGTGGCTGGTACTGGTTTTCTCTTTCCATATTTAGTGCTTCCTTCAGGTGCTGTGGCAGGGAAGGCCTGGTGGTTGCAAAATTTTTTAACTGTCACTGAAGCTGTGACTGCAGCCGCCTTTCCTCCTAGGAGCTCTGTCCTGGAAGATTAGCATTTTATCTGTAATTCCCTGGCTGGGGCTGCTGCATTTCCTGCAGAGATGCCCTGCCCAGTGAGGAAAAATCTAGAGAAGCTTTTCTGGAAATTATTTTATTTTTCTTTGCTTATGAAGCTTAATTTATGAAATTAAGTTTTGCTTAAATATGAAATTTAATATTTGCTTAAATATGAAATACTGGGTTGAAAATTCTTTTTCTTTAAGAATGTTGAATATTAGTCCCCCACTATCTTCTAGCTTTTAGGGTTTCTGCTAAGAGATACCCTCTTATTCTGATGGACTTTTCTTTGTAGGTGACCCGACCTTTCTCTTTGGCTGCCCTTAAAATTTTTTTTCTTCATTTCATCCTTGGAGAATCTGATGATTATGTGTTGTGGAGTTGATATTCTTGTAGAGTATCTTAGTGGTGTTCTGTGTATTTTCTGAATTTGAATGTTGGTCTGTCTTGCTAGGTTGGGGAAGTTCTCTTGGATAATATCCTGAAATGTGTTATACAACTTGGTTCCATTCTCTCTGTTACTTTAATGTACACCAATCAGTTGTAGGTTTAGTGTTTTCACATAGTCCCATATTTCTTGGAGGCTTCGTTCGTTACTTTTTTTCTCTAATCTTATCTGCATGCCTTATTTCAGCAAGGTGGACTTCAATCTCTGATGTTATTTCTTCCACTTGCTGTATTTGCCTGTTTATACTTGTGTATGCTGCACAATGTTCTCATGCTGTGTTCTTGAGCTCTCTCATGTTATTTATGTTCCCCTCTAAACTGTTTACTCTAATTAGCAGTTCCTGTAACCTTTTATCAAGGTTCTTGGCTTTCTTGCATTGGATTGGAACATGCTCCTTTAGCTCAGAGGATTTTGCTATTCCCACCTTCTGAAGACTGCTTCTGTCAATTCATCAATCTCATTATCCATCCACTTTTGCATCCTTGCTGAAGTGGTGTTGTGATCCTTTGGAGGAGAAGAGGCATTCTGACTTTTGGAATTTTCATCATTTTTCCTCTGTTTTTTTTTTTTTTCTCATCTTCTTGGATTCATTTATCTTTGATTTTTGAGCCTTACTACCTTTGGGTGGGTTTTTCTGGGTAGTCTTTTTGTTGATGTTGCTGTTGCTTTCTGTTTGTTGGTTTTTCTTCTAATAGTCAGACTTCTCTTCTGCATGTCTGCTGCAATTTGCTGGAGGTTTACTACAGACCCTGTTCACCTGGGTATCACCAGTGAAGGCTACAGAGCAGCAAAGATTGCTGCCTGCTCCTTCCTCTGGAAGCTTCATCCTAGAGGGGCACCGTCCTGATGCCAGCTGGAGCTCTCCTGTATGAAGTGTCTGTCAACCCCGAGAGGTCTTTCCAAGTCAGGAGGCATGAGGTTCAAAAACCCACTTGAGAAGGAGTCTGTCCCTTAATAGAGCTAGTGCACTGTGCAGGGAGAATTCCCCTTTTCAGGATCAGCTGCTCTCTTTAGAGCTGGCAGGCAGAAAAGATTAAGCTCACTGAATCTGTGACTGCAGCCACCTTTCCTCCCAGGTGCTCTGTCCCAGGAAGATTAGAGTTTTATCTGTCAGCCCCTGGCTGGTGCTGCTGTATTTCCTGCAGAGATGCCCAGCCCAGTGAGGAGGAATCTAGTGAAGCAGTCTCACCACAGCCGCTTTGTCATGCTGTGGTGAATTCCACCCAGTCCAAACCTCCCAGTCTCCTTAGCACCATCAGGGAAAAATTGCTTACTGAATTCTCAGTAATGACAGTCACCTCTCCCTGCACCAAGCTTCATTGTCCCAGATCGACTCCAGACTGCTCTGCTGGCAGTAAGAATTTCAAACCAGTGGTTCTTAGCTTGCTGGGCTCTGTTTTGCTCTGCTGGCAGTAAGAATTTCAAACCAGTGGTTCTTAGCTTGCTGGGCTCTGTGGGAGTGGAATCTGCTGAGCAGGACAGCTTGGCTCACTGGCTTCAGCCCACTTTACAGGGGAGTGGAAGGTTCTCTTGTCTCACTGGAGTTCAAGGTGCTGCTAGAGTATAAAAGAACCCTGAAGCTTGGTGCCTGCCCAAACAGCTGCCCAGTTTTGTGCTTGAAACCCAGGGCCCTAGTGGTGTAGGCTCACAAGGTAATCTGACCTGCAGATTGCAAATACCATGGAGAAAGTGTAGTGCCTGGGATGGGTAGAACAGTCCCTCATCACTTCCTTTGGCTGGGGGAGGGAAGTCCCCTCACTCCATGCCATTACTGGATGAAGTGATGCCCCACCCTGCTTCTGCTCACTCTCCATGGGTTGCATCCACTGCCTAACCCGTCCCAATGAGATGAACTGGGTATCTCAGTTGGAAATGCAGAATCACCCATTTTCTGTGTTGTTCTCACTGGGAGCTACAGATCAGAGCTGTTTCTGTTTGGCCATCTTGGCCCCTCCACCACCCCTTATCATTATATAGTAATTTTTTTTGTCTATTTTTACCATTTTTGTCTTGGATTCTATTTTGTCTGATATAAGTATAGCTACTCCTGCTCTTTTTTGGTGTCTATTTCCATGGAATATATTTTTACATCCATTTATTTTTAGTCTATGTGTGTCTTTATATGTGAAATGTGTTTCCTGTAGGCAAGGGGTCAATGGGTCTTATTTTTTCATCCATTCAGTCACTATGTCTTTTGATTGTAGAGTTTAGTTCATTTACATTCAATAATTGTATTGCTAAGTAAAGACTTACTCCTGAAAATTTCATATTTGTTTTTTGTTGTTGCTGTTGTTTTGTGGTCTTCTCTTCTTTTTTAATTTCCTTCCTGTCTTCTTTCAGGGAAGGTAATTTTCTCTGGGGATGCAATTTAGTTTCTTGGGTTTTTTATTTTTTGTGGATCTATTGTATATTTTTTTGTTTTAGGTTCCCATGAGGCTTGCAAGTTATAACCCAGTGTTTTAAGCTGAAAGCAACTTAACACATTTTACATAAACCTAACAACAAAAAGCCAAAAGAAACCTCCTAATAATGCTATGCCTTAATTTTGTCCCCTTGCTTTTTAACTACTTCTAATTTCTACTTATATATTTTTGCCCTGTTAGTATCTTGAAATGTTGTTTTAGTCCTTATTTTTATTAGTTCATTATTTTCTATGTAGAATAACAGTTGTTTATACATCACAGTTTAACAGTGTTATAATATTCTGGGTTTTTCTGTGTACTTAACTATTACCAGTGAGTTTTCCATGGTTAGGTGATTTCTTACTACTTTTTGGCATACTTTTCTTTCTGATTGAACTACTCCCTTTAACATTTTTTGTAGGACAGGTCTGGTGTTGATGAAATCCCTCGGTGTTTGTTTTTTGGAAGGAGTCTTTGTTTCTGCTCTGTGTTTGAAGAATAGTTTTGCTGGATGTACTATTCTAGGGTAAAAGTTTTTTCTCTTCAGCCCTTTAAATATATAATGCCCATCTCTTCTGGTCTGTAATGTTTCCAGTGAAAAGTCAGCAACCAGACGTTCTGGAGCTTCATCATATACTATTTGTTTCTTTTTTCTTGCTGCTTCTAGGATCTTTTCTTTATCCTTAACCTTTGGGTGTTTGATTATTAAATTCTCTGAGATAGTATTTTTTGGGGGATTAAATGTGCTTGGTGTTATAGAACCCTGTTGTACTTGGACATTGATATCTTTCTCTTGATTTTGGAAGTTCTCTCTTATTATCCCTTTGAATAAACTTTCTATTCCTATCTTTTTTCTATGATTTCTTTAATGTTCATAATTTTATTTATTTTTTATTATACTTTAAGTTTTAGGGTACAGGTGCACAACTTGCAGGTTCCTTACATATGTATACATGTGCCATGTTGATGTGCTACACCCTTTAACTCGTTATTTACATTAGGTATATCTCCTAATGCTATCCATACCCCTTCCCCCCACCCCACAACAGGCCCCAGTGTGTGATATTCCCCTTCCTGTGTTCAAGTGTTCTCATTGTTCAGTTCCCACCTATGAGTGAGAATATGCGGTGTTTGATTTTCTGTCCTTGCCGTAGTTTGCTGAGAATGATGGTTTCCAGCTTCATCCATGTCCCTACAAAGGACATGAACTCATCATTTTTTATGGCTGCATAGTATTCCATGGTGTATATGTGCCACATTTTCTTAATCCAGTCTATCATTGATGGACATTTGGGTTGGTTCCAAGTCTTTGCTATTGTGAATAGTGCCTCAATAAACATACGTGTGCATGTGTCTTTATAGCAGCATGATTTACAGTCCTTTGGGTATATACCCAGTAATGGGATGGCTGGATCAAATGGTGTTTCTAGTTCTAGATCCCTGAGGAATCGCCACACTGACTTCCTCAATGGTTGAGCTAGTTTACAGTCCCACCAACAGTTTAAAAGTGTTCCTATTTCTCTACATCCTCTCCAGCACCTGTTGTTTCCTGACTTTTTAATGATTGCCATTCTAACTGGTGTGAGATGGTATCTCATTGTGGTTTTGATTTGCATTTCTCTGATGGCCAGTGATGATGAGCATTTTTTCATGTGTCTTTTGGCTGCATAAATGTCTTCTTTTGAGAAGTGTCTGTTCAAATCCTTTGCTCACTTTTTGATGGGGTTGTTTGTTTTTTTCTCGTAAATGTGTTTGAATTCTTTGTAGATTCTGGATATTAGCCCTTTGTCAGATGAGTAGATTGCAAAATTTTTCTCCCATTCTGTAGGGTGCCTGTTCACTCTGATGGTAGTTTCTTTTGCTGTGCAGAACCTTTTTTGTTGAATTAGATCCCATTTGTCAATTTTGGCTTTTGTTGCCATTGCTTTTGGTGTTTTAGACGTGAAGTCCTTGCCCATGCCTATGTCCCGAATGGCATTACCTAGGATTTCTTCTAGGGTTTTTATGGTTTTAGGTCTAACACTTAAGTCTTTAATCCATCTTGAATTAATTTTTGTATAAGGTGTAAGGAAGGGATCCAGTTTCAGCTTTCTACATATGGCTAGCCAGTTTTCCCAGCACCATTTATTAAATAGGGAATCGTTTCCCCATTTCTTGTTTTTGTCAGGTTTGTCAAAGATCAGATAGTTGTAGTTGTGTCACATTATTTCTGAGGGCTCTGTTCTGTTCCATTGGTCTATATCTCTGTTTTGGTGCCAGTATCATGCTGTTTTGGTTCCTGTAGCCTTGTAGTATAGTTTGAAGTCAGGTAGCATGATGCCTCCAGCTTTGTTCTTTTGGCTTAGGATTGACTTGGCAATGCAGGCTCTTTTTTGGTTCCATATGAACTTTAAAGTAGTTTTTTCCAATTCTGTGAAGAAAGTCATTGGTAGCTTGATGGGGATGGCATTGAATCTATAAATTACCTTGAGCAGTATGGCCATTTTCACGACATTGATTCTTCCTACCCATGAGCATGGAATGTTCTTCCATTTGTGTCCTCTTTTATTTCATTGAGCAGTGGTTTGTAGTTCTCCTTGAAGAGGTCCTTCACATCTGTTGTAAGTTGGATTCCTAGGTATTTTATTCTCTTTGAAGCAATTGTGAATGGGAGTTCACTCATGATTTGGCTCTCTGTTTGTCTGTTATTGGTGTATAAGAATGGTTGTGATTTTTGCACATTGATTTTGTATCCTGAGAGTTGCTGAAATTGCTTATCAGCTTAAGGAGATTTTGGTCTAGGACAATGGGGTTTTCTAGATATACAATCATGTCATGTGCAAACAGGGACAATTTGACTTCCTCTTTTCCTAATGGAATACCCTTTATTCCCTTCTCCTGCCTGATTGACCTAGCCAGAACTTCCAAAACTATGTTGAATAGGAGTGGTGAGAGAGGGCATCCCTGTCTTGTGCCAGTTTTCAAAGGGAATGCTTCCAGTTTTTGCCCATTCAGTATGATATTGGCTGTGGTTTGTCATAAATAGCTCTTATTGTTTTGAGATACGTCTCATCAATACCTAATTTATTGAGAGTTTTTAGCATGAAGTGTTGTTGAATTTTGTCAAAGGCCTTTTCTGCATCTATTGAGATAATCATGTGGTTCTTGTTATTGTTTCTGTTTATATGCTGGATTGTGTTTATTGATTTGCATGTGTTGAACCAGCCTTGCATCCCAGGGATGAAGCCGACTTGATCATGGTGGATAAGCTTTTTGATGTGCTGCTGGATTTGGTTTGCCAGTATTTTATTGAGGATTTTTGCATCAATGTTCATCAAGGATATTGGTCTAAAATTCTCATTTTTGGTTGTGTCTCTGCCAGGCTTTGGTATCAGGATGATGCTGGCCTCACAAAATGAGATAGGGAGGATTCCCTCTTTTTCTATTGATTGGAATAGTTTCAGAAGGAATGGTACCAGCTCCTCCTTGTACCTCTGGTAGAATTCGGCTGTGAATCCATCTGGTCCCACCCTTTTTTTGGTTGGTAAACTATTAATTATTGCTTCAATTTCAGAGCCTGTTTTTGGTTTATTCAGAGATTCATCTTCTTCCTGGTTTAGTCTTGGGAGGGTGTATGTGTTGGGGAATTTATCCATTTCTTCTAGATTTTCTAGTTTATTTGTGTAGAATTGTTTATAGTATTCTCTGATGGTAGTTTGTATTTCTGTGGGATTGATGGTGATATGCCCTTTATCGTTTTTTATTGCGTCTTGCATTTTTCAGTTTTAGAATCTGTACATAATTGTTTTTAATTTGTAAAATCTTTTTGTTAATCTGATAGAATTCTGAATTTCTTCTCTGTATTATCTTGAATTTCTTTGAGTTTCCTCGATACTGCTGTTTTGAGTTCTACGTCTGAAAGTTCATATAGGTCTGTCTCCAGGATTGATCCCTGGTGCCTTATTTAGTTCATCTGGTGAGCTTATGTTTCCTGGATGGTACTGATGAAGCTGCCTCGTTGTCTGGCATGACACCTGAAGTTCATTGTCTCATGGCCATGAAAATCAAGAATGTAGACATACAAAGAGTGAGGATAAGAGCAGAAATTTTATAGGCAAAAAAAAAAAAAAAAAAAAAAGATAGTAGCTCTCTGCTACAGAGGGGGATCCCACAAAACTCTATTGCCAATCAATAGTGAATTCAGGCATTTTTATACATGAGCTAGTGGGGAGGCAGTATCTGATCTACATAGGGTAGAAGTAACTGATTAGGACCTGGTGTGCCAACTTCATAGGGTGCAAATCTGTGGAACCCCCTTCCAAATGTTTTATTATTCAGGTAGGTTCTGTCCCTGAGCTTCTCCATGTTGCGTACTTCTTTCTAACTGTGCACATGCTAAGAAAAATATAAAGATGGAGCTTCCATGGGGAATGTATCTGGTCCTCAAGTAGCCATTTTCTATTGGTGCAACTGCTGGCATTCCCCCATGCAAGCTTCCAGCTTTCTTATCTATGTTTGCAGCTCACTCTTTCAGGCTGCTATTTGTTAGAAAATAAAACTATTTCTTGGTTCACTTTTTGGGAGAAGGGAAGCTCTGCCAAGGACTATTTGCCCTCACTATCTGCCTAAATAATTTCTTTCTATCTTCTATATCATTCCCTCCCCCCTGTAGTGGAAATACTAATTGCTGTTGGCTGGGAGTGAGTATTAGAAAACAACTCTTCTGGCTGCTTCTTGCTGGAGAGGGATGTCGTGTCGGGAACAGCAGCTAGGGCTTCTCCTGGGGGCCAATCTAAGGGTCCTTGGAAAAAAGACATGTCAATGCGTGGTTCTATATGCAACACCATTTAGAGTTTAATAACTTCCAGGTGAGAGAAAACAATTTGAGCTACAGTATTGAGTATACAAGTTCCAAATATTAGCTCAAAACACATGAGCAAACAACCTAATACAGGAGCTAACCATTTTCATGAAGAAGACTGGAACTTATTAAGAAGGGATGGTAGCCACCTGGGACTGGAGCCTACATTTTCTCTTAACCTGTTAATGATTCTAATTTGATCTTTAAGCACCTGTAGCTTCTCTTCTACTTGACTAGAGGTGTTGATCCAGAAGCAACATGTTTTATTTAAAAGTGCACAAGTATCCCTACTTCAGTCGTAAGGACATCTAGGGCTTATCTATTTTGTGCTACTACTGAGGCTAAAGAGCCTATGAATTGTTCTGCTTCTATGGCTCCTATTGTTGCCTTCTACCCTCATTGCATCATAATAGAAATGTTAAGTACTAATCTTTCAAGGAGAGGAATACTAGCAAACCAGAATAAGCCTCTGGATATAGAATCCCCTATCCATGTTTTTTCTAAGATAGAGTTGTCATGTTCATATCCTCTCCAGTCTTCTCTTTCAGTTAACTCTCCATACAAGGTCATGGAAATGGTAGACCTTTTTGTTTGGTTTATCCAAGATAGTGTAGTCTCTAGAAAAGAGCCTAGGTTAAGGATGTCTCCAGATAGTGCTGCCATTTCAGTGAAATTTAAAAATAGTAGTTCGGGGACCACTGCTATTACAGTTCAGGTTTCCTTCCAGTGCATATGGAGAATTAAGTGTATTTAGGAGCCACAGAGGAAATATAGCCCTGTTTTTTGAAAGGACCATTCTAAGTTGTGGCTTATGAAAGACACAGGCAGATCTTTCTCATGTCTTAGAAGCTTTCTCTTTTTACACATAACAGGAGCATCTTTGGGATAGGGATATTCATATTCAGGATAGTCATTCGTGATGCTGTTTGGAATTTTACACACCAAATGAGAAGGGTCCACCTGTCAAATGAAGTTTTAAAAGATCAGGGACACAATATGTCCTGGCCAATATCTTAGATAATCCTTGTGGCAAGAGCCATCGGTCCAGATGTCCCCTGTTTGCCCACAGATTTGCAGGCCACTACTATCAGCAAGCCTCATACAAGGATCTGGAATTTCATGAGGGGGCATATGTTGGAAGGCTTGTGGTTTTTTTTTTTTTTTTTTTTTTTTTTTTTATATATATCATAGTACCATGTGTCAAGGCAGTTACCTAGAGCCTGTAATTCCCACGGGGACGTCCAAGCAGGAGGAGAGGCCAGATTCTGGATGTCCCTCGTTATAGGGCTTCCATTTTTTTAAGATCATCCCTATAGTGTTTTATTTTCCATACCTCTGAGCTTTCAGCAAATACAAGTGTGATGTGTTACAATATTTGAGATATCCCAAGTATGGTTTCTTTCCCCTGCTCCTAAAGCAGAGGGAGGCATTTGCTATTACTCGGTCAACTTTTCCTAATCTGAGGGTGTGAAGCTTATTTTTTAGGAGATTGTTTTCTGCACCGGGGGAGGAGTGTTTTCCTGTGAGGAGTTAGTTACCCAGTTGAAAGTGCCCCCATACCATGTTTCATTTATGCCTGAAAAGTATTTAATGTTTAAAGGTAAAGCTAACAAAAGGAATCCTAAGACAATAAGTTCTGGGTCATCAAGAGGTTCTTTGGTGTTATTGAACTGAGCAAACTGTTCAGGAAAGAGCCAGCAATTAGTTTTACTGTATAAATGGGCAATGGCTGATATTGTAGCTAAACAATGTGACATATTACTACACTCAATAAAAAGTCCTAGCAGACTCAATGATAGTAAAACTTCCGTCTTCTTTTCTTTAATTATTACCCATGCTATAAAGATAATAATTAAGCAAAATACTCTAGAGATTTTTTGTCCAATATTCCACTCTGGGAGTGCTACTGTATATAGCCCTACTGCAAATAGTAGAGCAAGTATAGCAATTCCCACAAGTGTGAGATAGTAAATAATTTCCATCTAAAATTTTACTCACCAAGATGTAGAATTTTCCTTTGGGGGTCTATGAGGTTACAAATGTAATTCCATGGGCAATCAAAATCTCCCTGCAAGTATGTTTCTAAAAGAAGTTCTAATATCTGATGGTGCACCTTGAGAGGAAAGGTAGAAATGACTGAAAGTATCTGCTAAGGTAGAGGTGGGACTAAGTAGGACGAGCAACACTCACTCATTTACTTATCCTTTATAATTTTCAGCTTAAAATCCCCTATTTCTTTGCATTAATATTTGGGATGTTTCTGTAGGCTTTCAGGGGTTGCTCCCTCAGCTTTTCAGGCTTTGACTCAGGTGTGATGTATCCAGGTGTTGATTCCTGTAACTTTTACCACCGAGGCCTTCCCAGTTTGGGCTAGTACTAGATCTCCTGGGTTGAATAAAGATAGATCTGGGTTGAATAAAGATAGTCCTATTCCTTGAGATTGGGCTTCTGTTAGTTGTGTGAATTTCTTTTAGAAGTGAGCTAGGGTGGCTACATTCTTAACCAATTCAGAAGCCTCTTGGTCCAATAGAAAATCACTGGTAAGAAAAGGCCATCCATCAGCATTTCAAAAGGTCTCAGACCTAACTTTGAAGGGGGATTTCTGACCTGTAATAAAGCCATGGGAAGAAGAGTGACCCAAGGAAGATGAGTTCCCAGGGACAGTCTTCTGAGGTGTCTTTTGATGATATTGTTTGTCTTCTCTCCCTTTCGTGAGGACTGGGGTCTCCAAGCACAATAGATATATTGTATTTATAGTGCCTTGAGACCCCCTGTGTGATGGCTGCCTTAAATAAGGGGACGTTGTAACTTGGATGTACTTAGGTAGACCAAAGTGGGGAGATATTTTATTAACTAATACTTGTATTACCTCAGAGGCCTTTTCTATATGGCATGGAAATGCTTCTACCCAGTGGGTGAAAGTACCCATTACAGGAGGTATGGGTGCCTTTGGTCTTTGGGATGTGGGTGAAGTCTATCTGCCAGTTTTCCCGTAGATAGCTTTTCATTTTGGGGGTTTAAAAAGGAAGAAGCTCTCTGTTTAGGGGATTATTGTTAAGACAGACTTCACAAGCATTAACAACCTGTTTGACTGTTTTTAACAAGTTCTCTCCTGAAAACAATCTTTGAGCACAGTGATAAGTTTATCCTTTTCCAAGTGAGAAGCTTCGTGAAGAATATTAAGGACTTTTCACTGACTCGAGGCTGGCAAGTGGAGTTTGTCATCCCCTGACTGTAGCCATTCTGAGGGCTGGAAAGTGTACCTTCAAGAGGTGGCCCATTATATTTCTGCAGGGGAGCACTGAGGCTTAATTTCTCTTATGGAGACTTCCCAGATTAGAAGGGCTTCAAGTGTGTTGAGACCCTGAGGCTTTCTTGTCAATGACTTAGCTTTCTAATCAGCTAACTTGATTCCTTTGGCTATTTCATCTGTTCCCTTCTGATGTCCTTTTTTTTTATTACACTATAAGTTCAATTCTGGGATACATGTGCAGAAAGTTCAGGTTTGTTACATAGGTATACACATGCCATGGTGGTTTGCTACACCCATCAACTCGTCATCTACATTAGGTATTTATTCTAATGCTATCCCTCCCCTAGCCCCTCACTCCCTGAGAGGCAAAAGTGTGTGACGTTCCCCTCCCTGTGTCCACGTGTTCTAATTGTTCAATTCCCACTTATGAGTAGGAACATGCAGTGCTTGTTTTTCTGTTCCTGTGTTAGTTTGCTGAGAATGATGGTTTCTAGTTTCATCCATGTCCCTGCAAAGGACATTATCTCATCCTTTTTTTATGGCTGCATCGTATTGCATGGAGCATATGTGCCACATTTTCTTTATCCAGTCTATCATTGATGGGCATTTGGGTTGGTACCAAGTCTTTGATGTTGTAAACAGTGCTGCAATAAACATATGTGTGCATGTGTCTTTATAGTAGAATAATTTACAAAAATTTGGATATATACCCAGTAATTTGATTGCTGGGTCAAATGGTATTTCTGGTTCTAGATCCTTGAGAAATTGCCACACTGTCTTCCACAACGGTTGAACTAATTTACACTCCCAACGACAGTATAAAATTTTTCCTATTTCTCCAAATCTTCATCAGCATCTGTTCTTTCCTGATTTTTTTTTAATGATCACCATTCTAACTAGCGTGAGATGGTATCTTATTGTGGTTTTGATTTGCATTTCTCTAATGACCAGTGATGATGAGCCTTTTATCATGTGTTTGTTGGCCGCATAAATGTTTTCTTTTGAGAAGTGTCTGTTCATATCCTTTGCCCACTTTTTGATGGAGTTGTTTGTTTTCTTCTTGTAAATTTGTTTAAGATCTTTGTAGATCCTGGATATTAGCCCTTTGTCAGATAGATAAATTGCAAAAATTTTCTCCCATTCTGTAGGTTGCCTGTTCACTCCGATGATAGTTTTTATTTTTATTTTTATTTTTATTTATTTATTTATTTTTGCAGAAGCTCTTTAGTTTAATTAGATTCCCATTGTGAATTTTGGCTTTTGTTACCATAGCTTCTGGTGTTTTAGTCATGAAGTCTTTGCCCATGCCTATATCCTGAATCGTATTGCCTAAGTTTTCTTCTAGGATTTTTATGGATTTATGTCTTATATTTAAGTCTTTAATCCATCTTGGGTTAATTACTGTATAAGGTGTAAGGAAGGGGTCCAGTTTTAGTTTTCTGCATATGGCTAGTAAGTTTTAACACCATTTATTAAATAGGGAATCTTTTCCTCATTGCTTGTTTTTGTCAGGTTTGTCAAAGATCAGATGGTTGTAGATGTGTAGCATTATTTCTGAGGTCTCTGTTCTGTTCCATTGATGTATATATCTGTTTTGGTAGCAGTACCATGCTGTTTTGGTTACTGTAGGCTTGTAGTATTGTTTGAAGTCAGCTAGCATGATGCCTCTAGCTTTGTTCTTTTTGCTTAGGATTGTCTTGGCTATACGGAATCTTTTTTGGTTCCATGTAAAATTTAAAGTATTTTTTTTTCTAAATCTTTGAAGAAAATCAACGGCAGCTTGATGAGAATAGCATTGAATCCATAAATTACTTTTGGCAATATGGCCATTTTCACAACAGTGATTCTTGCTATCCATGAGCATGGAATGTTTTTCCATTTGTTTGTGTCCTCTCTTATTTCCTTGAGTAGTGGTTCATAGTTCTTTTTAAAGAGGTCCTTCATATCCCTTGTAAGTTGTGTTCCTAGGTATTTTATTCTCTTTGTAGCAGTTGTGAATGGGAGTTCACTTATGATTTGGCTCTCTGTTTGTATACTATTGGTGTATAGGAATGCTTGTAATTTTTGCACATTGATTTTGTATCCTGAGACTTTGCTGAAGTTGCTGATAGGCTTAAGGAGATAGGGGGCAGAGGCGATTGGTTTTCTAAGTATACAATCATGTCATCTGCAAACAGAGACAATTTGACTTTCTCTTTTTTTAAATGAATACCATTTATTTCTTTCTCTTGCCAGATTGCCCTAACCATAACTTCCAATACTATGTTGAATAGGAGTGGTGAGAGAGGGAATCCTTGTCTGGTGCCGGTTTTTAAAGGGAATGCTTCCAGTTTTTGCCCATTCAGTATGATATTTCCTGCGGGTTTGTCATAAATAGCTCTTATTATTTTAAAATACATTCCATCAATATCTAATTTATTAAGAGTTTTTAGCATGAAGGGGTATTGAATTATATCAAGCATCTTTTCTGCATCTATTGAGATAATCATATGCTATTTGTCATTGGTTCTGTTTATGTGATGGATTATGTTTATTGATTTGCATGTGTTGAACCAGCCTTGCATCCCAGGGATGAAGATGACTTGATCATGGTGGATAAGCTTTTTGATGTGCTGCTGGATTCAGTTTGCCAGTATTTTTTTGAGGATTTTTGCATCAATGTTCATCAGGGATATTGGCCTGAAATTTTTGTTGCTGTTGTTGTGTCTCTTCCAGGTTTTGGTATCAGGCTGATGCTGGCCTCATAAAATGAGTTAGGATGGAGTCCCTCTTTTTTATTGTTTGGAATAGTTTCAGAAGGAATGGTACCAGCTCCTCTTTGTACCTCCGGTAGAATTCGGCTGTGAATCTGTCTGATCCTGGGCTTTGTTTCATTGATAGGCTATTAATTACTGCCTCAATTTCAGAACTTGTTATTCAGGGATTCGACTTCTTCCTGGTTTAGATTTGGGAGGGTATATGTGTCCAGGAATTTATCAACTTCTTCTAGATTTTCTAGTTTATTTGCATAGAGGTGTTTATAGTCTTCTCTGGTGGTAGTTTGTATTTCTGTGGGATCAGTGTGAATATCCCCTTTATCATTTTCTGTTGCGTCTATTTGATCTTCTCTCTTTTCTTGTTTATATTCTGGCTAGTGGTCGATCTATTTTGTTAATTTTCTCAAAAAACCGGCTCCTGAATTCATTGATTTTTTGAAGGATTTTGTGTCTCTATCTCCTTCAATTATGCTCTGATCTTAGTTATTTCTTGTCTTTTGCTAGCTTTTGAATTTGTTTGCTCTTGCTTCTAGTTCTTTTAATCATGATGTTAGGTTGTTAATTTTAGATACTTTCTGCTTTCTTCTGTGGGCATTTAGTGCTATAAATTTCCCTCTAAACATGCTTTCACTGTGTCCCAGAGATTCTGGTATTTGTGTCTTTGTTCTCATTGGTTTCAAAGAACTTATTTATTTCTGCCTTCATTTTGTTATTTACCAAGTAGTCCTTCAGGAGCAGTTTGTTCAGTTTCGATGTAGTTGTGCGGTTTTGAGAGAGTCTCTTAAACCTCAGTTATAATTTGATTGCACTGTGGTCTGACAGACTGTTTGTTATGATTTTCATTCTTTTGCATTTGCTGAGGGCTGTTTTACTTCCAATTATGTGGTCAGTTTTAGAATAAGTGCGATGTGGTGCTGAAAAGAATGTATATTCTGCTTATTTGGTGTGGAGAGTTTTGTAGATGTCTATTAGGTCTGCTTTGTCCAGAGCTGTGCTCACGTCCTGAATGTTCTTATTAATTTTCTGTCTCATTGATCTGTCTAATATTGGCAGTGGGGTGTTAAAGTCTTCCAGTATTATTGTGTGGGAGTCTAAGTCTTTTTGTAGGTCTCTAAGAACTTGCTTTATGAACCTGGGTGCTCTTGTGTTGGGTACATATATATTTAGGATAGTTAGTTCTTCTTGTTGCATTGATCTCTACCATTATGTAATGCTCTTCTTTGTCTTTTTTGATCTTTGTTGGCTTAAAGTGTGTTTTATCAGAGACTAGGATTGCAACCCCTGCTTTTTTTTTTCTTTCCATTTGCTTGTTATATATTCCTCCATCCTTCTATTTTGAGGCTATGGGTGTCTGTATCGAGATATTTGTCTCCTGAATACAGCGCACAGATGACTCTTGACTGTCAATATGGTACTAGCTGGTTATATTTCCTGTTCATTGATGCAGTTTCTTCGTAGTGTCAATAGTCTTTACAATTTGGTATGTTTTTGAAGTGACTGGTATTGATTTCTCCTTTCCATATTTAGTTCTTCCTTCAGGAGCTCTTGTAAGGCAGGCCTGGTGGTGACAGAGTCTCTCAGCATTTGATTTTCTGTTAAGGATTTTATTTCTCCCTCACTTATGAAGCTTAGTTTGGCTGGATATGAAATTCTGGGTTGAAAATTCAATTCTTTAAGAATGTTGAATATTAGCCCCCACTCTCTTCTGGCTTGCAGGATTTCTGCAGAGAGATCCACTGTTAGTGTGATGGGCTTCTCTTTGTTGGTAACCCAATCTTTCTCTCCGCCTGCCTTTAACATTTTTTCCTTCATTCAACCTTGGTGAATCTGATGATTATGTGTCTTGGGCTTGCTCTTCTAGAGGAGTATCTTTGTGGCATTCTCTGTATTTCCCGAATTTGAATGTTGGCCTGTCTTCCTAAGTTGGGGGAATTCTCTTGGATAACATCCTGAAGAGTGTCTTCTAACTTGATTCCATTCTTCCTGTCATTTTCAGGTACACCAATCAAACGTAGGTTTGGTCTTTTCACATAACCCCATAATTCTTGGAGGCTTTGTTCATTTCTTTTTATCCTTCTTTCTCTAATCTTGTGTTCACACTTTATTTCATTAGTTGATCTTAAATCTCTGATATCCTTTCTTTCACTTGTTCAATTCGGCATTTCTTATGTACGGTTCATGAATTTCTTGTGCTGTGTTTTTCACCTCCATCAGGTCATTTATGGTCTTCTCTAAACTGGTTATTCTAGTTAGCAGTTCCTGTAACCTTTTATTAAGGTTTTAGCCTCCTTGCATAGGGTTAGAACATGCTCCTTGAGCTTGGAGGAGTGTTATTACTCACCTTCTGAAGCTTGTTTCTTTCAATTTCTCAAACTCATTCTCTGTCCAGTTTTGTTCCCCTGCTGGCAAGGAGTTGTGATCCTTTGGAGAAGAGGTGTTCTGGTTTTTGAAATTTTCAAACTTTTTGCACTTTTTTTTTTATCTTCGTGGATTTATCTACTTTTGGTCTTTGATGTTGGTGACCTTTGGATGGGGTTTCTGTGTGGCTGTCCTTTTTTTTTGATGTTGATGCTATTTCTTTCTGTTTGTTAGTTTTTCTTCTAACAGTCAGGTGCCTCTGCTGCAGGTCTGCTGGAGTTTGCTGGAGGTCCACTCCAGATCCTGTTTGCCTGGGTATCACCAGCAGAGGCTGCAGAAGAGCAAATATTGCTGCCTGTTCCTTTCCCTGGACGTTTCATCCTAGAGGGGCACCTGCCAAATGTCAGCCGGAGCTCTTCTGTATGAGGTGTCTGTCGACCCCTGCTGGGAGGTGTCACCCAGTCAGGAGGCACGTGGGCCAGGTACCCATTTGAGGAGGCAGTCTGTCTCTTACCAGAGCTCAAGCACTATGCTGGGAGATCCACTGCTCTCTTCAGAGCTAGCAGGCAGTAATGTTTAAATCTACTGAAGCTGTACCCTCAGCCTCCCGTTCCCCCACGTGCTCCGTCCCAGGGAGTTGGGAGTTTTATCTATAAGCCCCAACTGGGGCTGCTGCCTTTCTTTCAGATATGCCCTGTCCAGAGAGGAGGGATCTAGAGAGGCAGTCTGGCTACAGCGTCTCTGCCGAGCTGCAGTAGGCTTCACCCTGTTTGAACTTCCTGGCAGCTTTGTTTACACTGTGAGGGGAAAACCACCTACTGAAGCCTCAGTAATGGCAGACTCTTCTCTCCCCACCAAGCTTGAGCATCCCAGGTTGACTTCAGACACCTGTGCTGGCATCAAGAATTTCAAGCCCATGGGTCTTAGCTTTCTGGGCTCTGTGTGTGTGTGATCTGCTGAGCAATATCACTTGGCTCCCTGGCTTCAGCCCCCTTTCTAGGCTGGTGTTTCAGTCACCACTGGGGTATGAAAAATAACTCCTGCAACTAGCTCGATATCTGCCCAAATGTTTACCCAGTTTTGGGCTTGAAACCCAAGGTCCTGGTGGCATATGCACCCAGGGGAATCTCCTGGTCTGAGGGTTGTGAAGACCATGGGAAAAGCATAGTATCAGGGCTGGAGTGCACCATTCCTCACAGCACAGTCCCTCAGGTCTTCCCTTGGCTAAGGCAGAGAGTTCCTCCACCCCTTGCACTTCCCAGGTGAGGTGATGCCCCACCCTGCTTCATCTCACCCTCTGTTTGCTGCACCCACTGTCTAGCCAGGTATCTCAGTTGGAAATGCAGTAATCACCCACCTTCTGCCTTGATCTCACTGGAAGGTGCAGACTGGAGTTGTTCCTATTCTACCATTTTGCCTGCCACCAGCTGATGTCCTTTATAATGCATCACTGCTACCTCTCATGGAAGGAAAACTGAGGATACTAGCCTGTTAATTTCCTGATGGTATTTTATAGGGAATCCATTAGTGGTAAGAAAGTGTCTTTCCTTCCAAATGGCAGCATGAGCATGAAGAACTAAGAAAGAATACTTGGAGTTAGTGTAAACGTTAGCTACCTTTCCTGTGCTTATTTTAAGTTTAGTTGTAAGAGCTACCAGTTCAGCTAGTTCAGCACTTGTGCCTGAAAAGTGTGGTGCACTTTCAATAAAATTATTTAGAGTGCCTACTGCATATCCCACTTTATGGACTCCCCGCTCCACAAAGGAGCTCCCATCCGTGAAGAGGGTTCAGTCTGGATTTTCTAGGGAAGTTTCCCTGAGATCTTCCCTGGCTACATAGGTCTGTACTACAATTTGTTCACAGTCATGTTCAGGGTTCCTAGTTTTCTTGGGGAGGAAATTTTCTGGGTTTCAGTGAGAGCAAGTTTTTAATTGGATTCTAGATCCCTCTAACAGCACAGCCATATATATATATATATATATATATGTGTGTGTGTGTGTGTGTGTGTGTGTGTGTATGTATATATATTTGAGATGGAATCTCACTCTGTCACCCAGGCTGGAGTGCAGTGGCATGGTCTCAGCTCACTGCAGCCTCCATCTCCCGGGTTCAAGCAGTTCTCTGCCTGAGCCTCTTGAGTACCTGGAATTGCAGGTGCCCGCCACCATGTCTGGCTAATTTTCTTTCTTTCTTTCTTTTTTCTTTGGTAGAGAAGGGGTTTCACCATCTTGACCAGACTGGTCTTGAACTCCTGACCCTGTGACCCATCAACCTCAGCCTCCCAAAGTGCTGAGATTACAGGCATGAGCCACTGTGCCAAGCCAAGCCTGATATTTAAGGAGCTGGCTGTGTGTTTCCCAAAGGCTTCTCCTACAGGGCAGTAATTCTGCTACATTATGTGGAGTATAAACAGTTAAGCCATTTCCCAGGGTTAATTTGGTGGCCTCTGGTACCAGTAGGGCCACTGTTGCAACTGCTCAGTGGCATGCTAGCCATCTTTTAGCCACCAGATCAAGTTTCTTACTCAGGTTGTAACTTACTCAGCCTTAAACTTGCTGTTGATCTGGTTCTCAGGCTTGAGTTAAAACTCCCAGGGCCATTCACTTCCTTTCAGATACATAAAGATTGAAGGTCCTCCCTACAGGAAAGCTGAGTGCTTGAGTAAGCTTTAAGTGCCTTAAGTAAGCCTTGTTTTAACTGATTAAAGGCATTTTGAGTTTCAGGTTCCCAGGTTAGGAATTGAGCTTTGGCCACTTGGGTTTCTTTCATGAGGTGACATAAGGGGCAAGGTATCTAACAGTACTCAGGTATCCATAGTCTGCAAAAACCTGTAATGCCCCAAAATTCTCTCAGTTGCTTGATGGTTTTAGGAAGGGGGAAAGAGAAAATGGGCTTAGTCCTTTATTTCCCTAATGCTCTGGTTCCTTCAGACAATACTAAACCCAAACACTGAGGTTTGGCAAAGCTGGGTCTTGGATTTTGAAACCTCATGTCCTCTGTTAGTTAAGAAATTAAGAACTTCAGTGCTTTCCTGAGAAGCTTCTTCAGTTAGGGAACTGAACAGAACAGAAGACAGAACAGAATGTCATCTACATATTGTAAACTCCTGACCTGAGGGTGGGAAAACTCAGAGAGATTATTTGACAGTGCCTGTCCAAACAAGTGAGGACTATCTGGAAATCCCTGAGGCAGTTGTTCATGTTGTCTGGGCAGTTTGGCTAGAGGGATCTGCAAAAGCAAATGGGTATTGAGAGTCAGGATATAATGGTATACTGAAAAGGACATCCTTTAGATCTAGGACTGTGAAACATTTTGTTGCCTCAGGTATTTGAGTCAGCAAGGTATAGGAATTAAGAACCACCAGATGAATGGCCTCATTAATGAGACAAAGGTCCTGAACTAGTCTCCATTCCCCATTGGGTTTTTGCACTCCTAATATTGTTGTGTTGCAGAAGCTGCTACAGGGTTTAAGATGACTCTGCGTTTTCAGGTTTTTCACAATGGTTTCTATCCCCTTTCTAGTCTCTGGCATTAGGAAATATTGTCTCTGGTTATTAAAAGAAGTGGTATCCTTATGATGGATTTGGACTGGCCTAGTGTTTACAGCTCAACTTATTCTTCCTTGGGTTGCCCACACTTCTGGATTAATATTAGCTTCCACTGGGGGAGACAAAGAGTTTGTCCTGGGGCCATAAAGATGCTGGCCCCCATGCAAGCTAAAATGTCTCTACTTCATAAGGGAGTGGAACTTTCAGGCATGATTAAGAAGGCATGGTCCCCCCAACTATGACTAAGGTGTTGAGAAAAATATTCTGTTAAAATTTCTCCTGAGATACCCATCAGAGTCATGCTATGGAAAGATGGGGTGCCTGGATTGGAGAGAAGAGAGAGATTTGCTCCAGTATCTAGAAGGGGGTCCACCCTCTTTTCTTCAATTTCCAGAGACCTGGGCATCCTTAGCATTAATGGCAGTTTGAGCCATTGGAGCTAGGGGTTTGAGCCCTGGGACCCATCAGTCTTTCTGGACCATCTATGAGACTGGTTCTGGACACAGTGACCTCCATCTCTGGGTGCAGTCTAATCTCCACTGGTCCCCACCACAGGCTGGACAGGGTCAAAGTGGCTTCTTCTTGCTTCCTAGGCAATATTTTTTGAAGTGTCCTGACTTGCCACACCAGTAGCAATTAGCAGATGCACCTTGGGGATCCTGGACTCTGCAAGCCTGCAAAGCAACCATAGAGTGTTTGTCCCTCACTTGTGTTTCCTCTCCTTTTCTTGGGCCTCCTCCTGGTCCCTATTATAAAAGACTGAGGTGGTCACCCTCAGGAGATTTTCCAAGATGCTGTCTGGTTTTATAGCCTGCTTATGCAGTTTCCTTCTAATATCAGGAGCTGCCTGTGTAATAAACTTGTCCTTAAATATTAGCTGTCACTTTACTGAATCAGGAGATAAAGAGGTGTGTTTTATTAGTGCCTCTCTGAGCCTTTTTATAATGGCTGAGGGATTCTCACCTGGCTTTTGTTCTATCATAGACAGTTTAAAGTAATTAAAAGGTTTGCCCCTAGTTCTTCATAAGCCCTCTAATATGCACCTTAAAAAGTGTTTATTTTTTATTCATCTGTTGAGTCATTGAGATTTCAATCAGGGTTGTCAAGAGATACTGCCTCTCTTCCTACTGGGGATGATGGTTCCCATATTTTTTCACCTTTCCTACCTCCTCTTTTCCTTTTTGGCCTGCTATAGGAGACATATTGCTCATCTCTGAACTTCTCTGCTGCCTGCAGAGCTGCCTGTTTTTCATTAGTGGTTAGGGATTGGCTTAGGAGCAGCCTAACATCTCTCCATGTGAAGTCAAACATCTGAGTTAAATTTTGTAATCTATATATCTATCAAGGTCATCAGAAAGTCAGTCCAAGTCTCCTCCCTTATTTGCCTAAGGTGCTATAATGAGAAAGGATAATGAACCCTAGTGGCATAACTTTCTTTTTTTTTTTTTTAGTTTTTTATTTTTGAGATGGAGTCTCGCTCTGTTGCCCAGATGGGAGTACATTGGCACAATCTCAGCTCACTGTAACCTCTGCCTCCCTAGTTCAAGCAATTTTCCTACCTCAGCCTCCAGAGTAACTGGAATTACTGATACCTGCCATCACCCACAGCTAATTTTTGTATTTTTCATAGAGATGGGGTTTCACTATGTTGGCCAGACTGGTCTCAAACTCCTGACCTCAGATGATCCACCCACTTCAGCCTCAAAAGTGCTGGGATTACAGACATGAGCCACCATGCCCAGTCATTAGTGGCATAACTTTCATTGGGCATTACCTGTAGGGATAAGAGTGAAGCTAGGGGAATGGGGACTTTTGGAGGTGGTGGAACTGGAGAAGCTGATGGTGTAGTTGGAGGGTACCCTGAGTAAGGTGGACAAGAAAGCCAAGGCACTCAATAGCTTCCTCAGATGGTTGCCCTGAAATTTGTTTTTCTAGTTTTGGAGAATCATTCCATTTGGGCCTGCCTGGTATGACTTCTAAAAGAGCTGGGTCAATTGTGTAAGCTTGCAAAGGTCTGGGTTGTCTCACAGGACAAAGAAAGCCTCTGCATAGGGGAACTTGGATGATTAGCTGTCCTGTCTACAGAAAAGATCTAATTGTTGGATAGTATTAAAATCAAGGCTTCCCTCACTGGAACAGGTCTATTCAGCCCCAAGTTGATAAGAAGGCCACGTCCTTGTGCAAAAGGAAATAAGCTGCTTTGTCTTCAAAGTCTTGGGTTCAAAGGAATCTCAGTGCTTCAGAACATACTTGAGAGAAGTGCAGGCCAAAGATTGTCTGTTACTCATCTAGAAAAATAGAGAGGCAACCCTCTGCTCCTTCTTAACTTTGGAATAGCCTAGGGTGGAGGGAAAGACAGTGGGAGCATCTCCCCTGTTGATTTTCCTCTTTGGTTCCTTGGGCCCCAGCATCTATTAAAGGTGCCACCCATGGATGCAGGCATGACCCACAAGTATGAATCTGGAAGAGCTGGGAGGTAGGATTAGTCATGCTTCCTCATTTAACTCTAGTCCTCCACTGGTGATTTCCCTTTGACATCCTAGACTTGTGTGATCTGCATGGCTCCCTGATAGGTAGATTTTGAGAAAGACTACATAACAATTACATCTGGGCAAGACCCCTTAATGGAGGAAATGTATTGAGTTGAGTTCTATATTCTGCTATTATGGCCTGGATTTATTTAGTAAGGGAAATTTATGTCTGGTTAATTTCCAGACATAAAATAACCTTACTATGTAAGTACCATTTTAATTGGATGAAGAATAGGTGTCTTAACAGAACGTAGGGACCAAATGGCTGTTTTCCTGCAGCTGTAGACAGTATTGAGGATAAATGTGGTTATGGATGACAATTTTCTTCTCCTTGTTGAGTTTCCCAATTCACAGAAGAGGCATAAAGCCTGATCTCTAGTAGAGGGGCACAAAAAGGGAGGAAAATTGGGAAACTAGAGGTTTTCAGCACTGACAAGGTCCCTCATGGAGAGGATTCATATTCCACTAGGTGGCGCTGTAGACCTTAAAATACCAGGCAGTAGCTTTGTTTCCATGTGCTCTCTAGACAAAAGAGACAGAGAAACAAATGTTCCTCGGGGTGTGGGGACACTCTTTTCCTAGAAAATCACAAAAACGGCAATCACTTGAGCTATGTTCCAAGTTACTATGGCATTTGTTGATACTATATAACAGAATTATTTCTCTGAGCTGTAAAAATTCCCACAGCATTGAATACAGAGAGGGAATAGGAGACACAGTCACTGAAAGAAAAGAAGGAAATTGCAGTAGTAAAATCTCAGAGATCTTGTTGTGAAGCTTGGAGATCCTGTTGCCAAAGCCCAATGAGCTGTGAGGAGCTCGAGTTAGTCCAGAAGCCTTCAGTTAACACTGGAGTGTGGCCCTGGCCAGAAACTGTCATTTGCCTCTAGACCTCTTCCAGACCTATGCAATGGCTAGGCTCTCTGTGAAGGAAAACTGGTTCAAAACAAAGCCAGCATTCACAGCACCCTGAGGGTTCTGGGGGATTAGCTATGTTCTCCCCAGCAAGCCTGTCATCTATTTCTTTAGACCAACGGCTGCACTAACCACATCTAGGTGGCTGACTGATGCCTGTTTTTTTTGTTTTTTGTTTTTTTGTTTTCATTTTTTGCTTGATTTTAAAATTGAGGACAGGAGACCCAGAAAGTAAAAGTAGAAAGTTGGGCCTGGCTCCTATACTCACTCTTTCAATGAATCTAAATTGGGTCCTTGGCAATCCCTCACAAGGAAGTTGCCTAATTATTTGGGGTGACATTTCTAGACAAACCATGGCCCAGAGGGGATTTCCTCTCTTTTCTGACATTCATTGTCTCATGGCCACAAGAACAAGAATGCAAACACACAAAGAGTGAGGTTAAGAACAGAAATTTAATAGGCAAAATAAAGATAATAGCTTTCTACTACAGAGAGGGGTCCTGGAAAAATGAGTTGCTGATCCACTGTTAAATGCAGGCTGTTTTATAGATAGGCCAGTGGGGTGGTGGTGTCTTATCTACATAGGGTGTGAAAAACTGGTCATGACCAGATGTGCCATCTGCATAGGGTGGGAATCTCTGGCAGTCCTCACCCCAATATTTTATTATGCAAGTGGGTTCTCTGCCTGAGCTTCTCCATGTTTCCCATTTCCTTCTTATTGTACATGTGCTAACAAAAAAAGGAAGGTGAAACTTCCATGGTGGACAGGCCTGGCCTCCAGGTAGCCCTTTTCTGATGACACAGCTCCCAGCATTTCCTCGTGTAAACTTCCAGCTTTCTTATATATGTTTGCAGCTCGATCTTTCAGACTGTTCTTTGTTAGAAAAAAATATTTTCTGAGCTGCTTTTAGTTAGAAGGGAAGTTCTGCTGAATACTTATTTGCCCTCACTATCTGCCTAAATAATGTCTTTCTATCTCCTGTATCAATGCTGCTAGTAGATGTTCTTTGGTGCTTGGCCACTGAAGAGTTAGGTATTTATAATAGTGGTTATGGCGTGGGATTGTTTGTATCTGTCCTTTTTCAGATGACTTTTCAGATATTCAAAAGGACTAGACTATTGTGATCTAAGCTGTATCTGCTTTAGGGAGTAACCCAAGTCCAGTAACACTGTGGTTATACAGACTCATAGAGGTACCATCTTGATGATTTGGGACAAGTTCCAGGAGAATTATTTGGATTACCAGGCAGAGACATTTGTTCTCTTCCCTTATTTCTCCCCCCAAAATGTAGTCTTTCTCTCAGTTCTGAACCACTTTAAGCTGGGAGCAAAATGACATAAGCATCCCTGTGGCCGCCTCCACTATGACAATTTTGAGTTGGACCTTAAGCCAGCACAGCACTGTGTCTTGACCAAGGCATACTGTTAACACTTGCTGACTACTGTCTGTGTTTGCTCAAGGTCCTGGGCCTCTAAAATCAGTAGGTGCCAAGGCCAACCAGGCCTATGTCTTTTCCTTCAGGGCAGTGAGTTCCCCCATTTCTTTAGTTGGTCCAGAGATGCTCTCTGGTAGTCAGGGCCTAGAGTGAAAAATATTAGAGTCCTATCTGGTGGTCTGTTTTACTTAAGCTGAGCTGGCACTCAAACCACAAGATGCAATTCTTCCCATTCTTTCCTCTGTTTTCCAAAGGCAGAGAAGCTTCACCTCTTAGCTACCACCACCACAGACCATGTGGAGTGCTGCCAGACAATGGCCAATGTTTTCTTAAGCCCCAAGGGCTTTTGATATCAGCTTGTGATGAATGCTGCTTTTCCTGGGACTCAGTTTTCAGGGCAATGTGTTCCCCTCTGGCCCAGGGCAGGTCCAGAAGTTCCAGACAAGATCCAAATCCTGGAATCAGATACCCCAAGAGCCCACGTGGTGCTCTACCCCCTGTAGCCAAGCTGGTACCTAAGGTGTAAGACAAAGTTCCCTTTACTTTTTTCTCTACTTTTCTCAATTAGAAAGAGTTTTACTCTATGGTCACAACAACTAAGAATCTACTAAGTCTGACTTAAAACCAGCAAGTATAAGAGGCTCACTTAAGGTCCTCAATGCAGTAACCATATATTGCTGCTAGTTTTTCAGGGTCCAAGTGCTCCTTAGTTAGCAAGTGATGAATGCTTCCAGAAGTGGGGTTTTTCCTTCAAGGTGTTGGGTTTCCCTCTGGGCCACAATTTGTCTAGAAATGTAATCCAGGAACTAGGGCCTAGAACCTCACAACTCTGACCAATGCACTATTGTGCTGTGGCTGATTGTATCCAAGATGTAAGACAAAGTCCTCCCTCACTCTTCCCTCTCCTCTCCTCAAGTGAAAAGAAGAGATCTCTTTTGAAGCCATAAGCTGTGCAGTCTGGGGCTAGGGTAAGGGTACTTTCAGCACTTTCTTAGCTGCCACAGCTGGTGCCCCACTAGGTTGTGTAACCCCTCTCCTTGATCACTGTATCTGGACTCAGTTCAACCTGGGACTCATCTAAGCATTGAAGTTACTATGGTCTAGACTGTCTTTCAGGTTTCTTAGAGACCCAGAGTATTTTAGCCCTCGGTGGTGAGGCTTTCTGGAACTCAAGTTCTAACCACTGGATCTGGTAATTTCTCTCTAGTTAGGGCTTGTTTAAATGCTCCTTCTGTGGGTGGGTGTCAGCTGAGTTTGATCCTGTTTTCATTTTTGCTCTAACAGCACAGCACTGAGTTAAATGCGTCAAAATTGCTGATCTCTCCCTCCTAAAGTGTCCAGAAGTCCTTTGTACACCATGCCACTACTGCTGGGGTTTGGGGGAGATGTGGCATTGGCAATTCAAGACTGTTTTGCTACCTCTTTAGTACCCCTTTCATTGATATGAAGTTAAAACTTAGTACTACGAAAGCTCACCTAATACTTAGTTTTTATGAAGGTTTTGTGTGTGTGTGTGTGTGTGTGTGTATGTGTAGATAGTTGTTAAATTTGTTTTTTTGCAGTGAGGACATTCAGTGCAGCCTTTTACTCCACCATTATGTTCAACAACCCTCGACATTGACAATTTTTGTATGTTGCACGTTCCTTGCATCTTGGAGATAAATCCCAATATAGGAGGAGGTTCCAAGATGGCTGAATAGGAACAGCTCCTGTCTACAGCTCCCAGCAGGAGTGATGCAGAAGATGGGTGATTTCTGCATTTCCAATTGAGGTACCAGGTTCATCTCACTGGGGCTTGTTGGACAGTGGGTGCAGGACAGTGGGTGCAACCCACTGAGCATGAGCCAAAGCAGGGTGAGGCATCACCTCACCCAGGAAGTGCAAGGGGTCAGGGAGTTCCATTTCCTAGCCAAGGGAAGGTGTGACAGATGGCACCTGGAAAATCGGGTCACTCCCACCCTAATACTGCACTTTTCCAATGGTCTTAGCAAACGGCACACCAGGAGATTATATCCCATGCCTGGCTTGGAGGGTCCCGTAACCACGGAGCCTCACTCATAGCTAGCACAGCAGTCTGAGATCGAATGGCAAGGTGGCAGCGAGGCTGGGGGAGGGGTGCGTGCCATTGTTGAGGCTTGAGTAGGTAAACAAAGCGTCTGGGAAGCTTGAACTGGGTGGAGCCCACCACAGCTCAAGGAGGCCTGCCTGCCTCAGTAGACTCCACCTCTGGGGGTAGGGCATAGCTGAACAAAAGGCAGCAGAAATCTCCACAGGCTTAAATCTCCCTGTCTGATAGCTTTGAAGAGAGTATTGGTTCTCCCAGCACCAAGTTTGAGATCTGAGAACAGACAGACTGCCTCCTCAAGTGGGTCCCTGAACCCCAAGTAGCCTAACTGGGAGGCACCCCACAGTAGGGGCAGACAGACACCTCACATGCCTGGGTATCCCTCTGAGATGAAGCTTGCAGAGGAATGATCAGGCAGCAACATTTGCTGTTCAGCAATATTCACTGTTCTGCAGTCTATGCTACTGATACCGAGGCAAACAGGGTCTGGAGTGGACCTCCAGCACACAGCAACAGACCTGCAGCTGAGGGTCCTGACTGTTAGAAGGAAAACTAACAAACAGAAAGGACATCCACACCAAAACCCCATCTGTACGTCACCATAATCAAAGACCAAAGGGAGATAAAACCACAAAGATGGGGAAAAAACAGATCAGAAAAGCTGAAAATTCTAAAAATCAGAGTGTCTCTCCCCCTCCAAAGGAACACAGCTCCTCACCAGCAATGGAACAAAGCTGGACAGAGAATGAATTTGACGTGCTGAAAGAAGGCTTCAGATGATCACACTTCTCCGAGCTAAAGGATGAAGTTCAAATCCAAGCACAAAGAAGCTAAAAACCTTGAAAAAAGATTAGACAATTGGCTAACTAGAATAACAAGTGTGGAGAAGTCCTCAAATGACCAGATAGAGCTGAAAACCATGGCATGAGAACTATGTGATGAATGCACAAGCTTCAGTAACTGATTCGATCAACTGGAAGAAAAGGTATCAGAGATTGAAGATCAAATAAATGAAATGAAATGAGAAGAGAAGTTTAGAGAAAAAAGAATAAAAAGAAATGAACAAAGCCTCCAAGAAATGTGGGACTGTGTGAAAAGACCAAATCTACATCTGATTGGTGTACCTGAAAGTGACAGGGAGAATGGAACCAAGTTGGAAAACACTCTGCAGGATATTATCCAGGAGAACTTCCCCAACCTAGCAAGGCAGGCCAACATTCAAATTCGGGAAATACAGAGAACACCACAAAGATACTCCTCAATAAGAGCAACTATAAGATACATAATTGTCAGATTAACCAAAGTTGAAATGAAGGAAAAAATGTTAAGAGCAGCCAGAGAGAAAGGTCGGGTTACCCACAAAGGGAAGCCCATCAGACTAACAGTGGATCTCTTGGCAGAAACTCTACAAGCCAGAAGAGAGTGGGGGTGAATATTCAACTTTCTTAAAGAAAACAATTTTCAACCCAGAATTTCATATCAAGCCAAACTAAGCTTCATAAGAGAAGGAGAAATAAAATCATTTACAGACAAGCAAATTCTGACAGATTTTGTCACCACCAGGCCTGCCCTACAGGAGCTCCTGAAGGAAGCACTAAACATGGAAAGGAACAACCAGTACCAGCCACTACAAAAACATGCCAAATTGTAAAGACCACTGATGCTAGGAAGAAACTGCATCAACTAACGAGCAAAATAACCAGCTAACATCATAATGACAGGATAAAATTCACACATAACCATATTAACCTTAAATGTAAAGGGGCTAAATTCTCCAATTAAAAGACTCAGACTGGCAAATTGGATAAAGAGTCAAGACCCATCACTGTGCTGTATTCAAGAGACCCATCTCACGTGCAGGGACACACATAGGCTCAAAATAAAGGGATGGAGGAAGATCTACCAAGCAAATGGAAAACAAAAAAAAGGAAGGTGTTGCAATCCTGGTCTATAATAAAACAGAATTTAAAGTTCAAAACAAACAAAGATCAAAACAGACAAAGAAGACCATTACACAGTGGTAAAGGGATCAATTCAACAAGAAGAGATAACTGTGCTAAATGTATATGCACCCAATGCAGGAGCACCCAGATTCATAAAGCAAGTCTTAGAGACCTACAAAGAGACTTAGATTCCCACACAATAATAATAGAAGAATTTAACACCCCACTGTCAACATTAGACAGATCAACGAGACAGAAAGTTAACAAGGATACCTAGGAATTGAACTCAGCTCTGCACCAAGCGGACCTAATAGACATCTACAGAACTCTCCATTTCACATCAACAGAATATACATTCTTCTCAGCACCACAACGCACTTATTCCAAAACTGACCGCATAGTTGGAAGTAAAGCACTCCTCAGCAAATGCAAAAGAATAGAAATTATAACAAACTCTCCCTCAGACCACAGTGCAATCAAATTAGAACTCAGGATTAAGAAACTCACTCAAAACTGCTCTACTACATGGAAACTGAACAACCTGCTCCTGAATGACTACTGGGTACATAACGAAATGAAAGCAGAAATAAAGATGTTCTTTGAAACCAATGAGAACAAAGACACAAGGTACCAGAATCTCTGGGACACATTCAGAGTGGGGTGTAGATGGATATTTATAGCACTAAATGCCCACAAGAGAAAGCAGGAAAGATCTAAAATTGACACCCTAACATCACAATTAAAAGAACTAGAAAAGCAAGAGCAAACACATTCAAAAGCTAGCATAAGGCAAGAAATAACTAATATCAGTGCAAGACTGAAGTAGACAGAGACACAAAAAACCCTTCAAAAAATTTATGAATCCAGGAGTTGGTTTTTTGAAAATATCAGCAAATTGACAGACTGCTAGTAAGACTAATAAAGAAGAAAAGAGAGAAGAATCAAATAGACGTAAAAAAAAATCATAAAGGGACTATCACCACCAAACCCACAGAAATACAAACTACCATCAGAGAATACTATAAACACCTCTACACAAATAAACTAGAAAATCTAGAAGAAAAGGATAAATTCCTCGACACATACACCCTCCCAAGACTAAACCAGGAAGAAGTTGAATCCCTGAATAGACCAATAATAGGCTCTGAAATGGAGGCAACAATTAGTAGCTTACCAACCAAAAAAAGTCCGGGAGCAGACGGATTCACAGCTGAATTCTACCACAGGTGAAAGGTGGAGCTGGTACCATTCCTTCTGAAACTATTCCAATCAATAGGAAAAGAGGGAATCCTCCCTAACTCATTTTATGACGCCAGCATCATCTTGATACCAAAGCCTGGCAGAGACACAACAAAAAAAGAGAATTTTAGACCAATGTCCCTGATGAACATCGATGCAAAAATCCTCAACAAAATACTGGCAAACTGAATCCAGCTGCACATGAAAAAGCTTATCCACCGTGATCAAGTGGGCTTCATCCCTGGGATGCAAGGCTAGTTCAACATATGCAAATCAATAAATGTAATCCAGCATATAAACAGAACCAAAGACAAAAACCACATGATTATCTCAATAGATGCAGAAAAGGCCTTTGACAAGATTCAATAGCACTTCATGCTAAAAACTCCCAAATAAATAGGTATTGATCTCAATTAATTAGGTATGTATCTCAAACTAATAAGAGCTATTTATGACAAACCCACAGCCAATATCATACTGAATGGGCAAAAACTGGAAGCATTCCCTTTGAAAACTGGCACAAGACAGGGATGACCTCCCTCACCACTCTGATTCAACATAGTATTGGGAGTTCTGGCCAGAGCAATCAGGCAGGAGAAGGAAATAAAGGGTATTCAATTAGGAAAAGAAGAAGTCAAATTGTCCCTGTTAGCAGATGACATGGTTGTATATTTAGAAAGCCCCATCATCTCAGCCCAAAATCTCCTTAAGCTGATAAGACACTTAAGCAAGTCTCAGGATACAAAATCAATGTGCAAAAATCACAAGCATTCCCACACAGCAATAACAGACCCAAATCATGAGTGAACTCCCATTCACAATTGCTTCAAAGAGAATAAAATCCCTAGGAATCCAACTTACAAGGGACGTGAAGGGCCTTTTCAAGGAGAACTATAAACCACTGCTCAGTGAAATAAAAGAGGACACAAAGAAATGGAAGAAAGTTCCATGCTCTTGGATGGGAAGAATAATATCGTGAAAATGGCCATACTGCCCAAGGTAATTTATAGATCCAATGCCATCCCCATCAAACTACCAATGACTTTCTTCACAAAATTGGAAAAAACTACTTTAAAGTTCATATGGAATCAAAAAAGAGCCTGCATTGCCAAGACAATCCTAAGCCAAAAGAACAAAGCTGAAGGTATCACGCTACCTGACTTCAAACTGTACTGCAAGGCTACACTAACCAAAACAGCATGGTACTGGTACTGAAACAGAGATATAGACCAATGGAACAGAATAGAGCCCTCAGAAATAACACCACATATCTACAACCATCTGATCTTTAACAAACCTGACGAAAACAAGTAATGGGGAAAGGATTCCCTATTTAATAAATGGTGCTGGGAAAACTGGCTAGGCATACGAAGAAAGCGGAAACTGGATCTCTTTCTTACACCTTATAGAAAAATTAATTCAAGATGGATTAAAGACTTAAATGTTAGACCTAAAACCATAAAAACCCTAGAAGAAAACCTAGGCAATATCATTCAGGACATAGGCATGGGCAAGGACTTCATGTCTAAAACACCAAATGCAATGGCAAGAAAAGCCAAAATTAACAAATGGGATCTCATTAAACTAAAGTGTTTCTGCACAGCAAAAGAAAGTACCATCAAAGTGAACAGGCAACCTACAGAATGGGATAAAATTTTTGCAATCTACTCATCTGACAAAGGGCTAATATCCAGAATCCACAAAGAACTCGAACAAATTTACAAGAGAAAAACAAGCAACCCCATCAAAAAGTGGGCAAAGAAGATGAGCAGACACTTCTCAAAAGAAGATGTTTATGCAGCCAACAGACACATGAAAAAGTGCTCATCATCACTGGCCATCAGAGAAATGCAAATCAAAACCACAATGAGATACCATCTCACACCAGTTAGAATGGCGATCATTAAAAAGTCAGGAAACAGATGCTGGAGAGGATGTGGAGAAATAGGAACACTTTTACACTGTTGATGGGACTGTAAACTAGTTCAACCATTGTGGAAGTCAGTGTGGCGATTCCTCAAGGATCTATAGCCAGAAATACCATTTGACCCAACCAATGCTTTACTGGGTATATACCCAAAGGATTATAAATCATGCTGCTATAAAGACACATGCACATGTATGTTCATTGTGACACTATTCACAATAGCAAAGACTTGGAACCAACCCAAATGTCCATCAATGATAGACTGGATTATGAAAATATGGCACATATACACCATGGAATGCTATGTTGCCAGAAAAGGATGAATTCATGTCCTTTGCAGGAACATGGATGAAGCTGGAAACCATCATTCTCAGCAAACTATAGCAAGGACAAAAAACCAAACACTGCATGTTCTCACTCATAGGTGGGAATTGAACAATGAGAACACTTGGGCACAGGAAGGGCAACATCACACACTGGGGTCTGTCGTGGGGTAGAGGGAGGGGGGATGGATAGCATTAGGAGATATACCTAATGTAAATGACGAGTTAATCGGTACAGCACACCAACATGGCACATGCGTACATATGTAACAAACTTGCACGTTGTGCACATGTACCCTGGAACTTAAAATATATTTAAAAAGATCCCACTATATTTTGATATATCTTTTTAATGTGCTGTTGAATTTGGTTAGCTAATATTTTGTTGAAAATTTTTGCACCAAACTCAGCAGAATTTTTGGTCTGTAGTGTTTTTTCTCATCGTGTCTTTGATTTTACTTCACATTAGAGTGATGCTGGCCTTATGTGTTTGGAAGTCTTCCCTCCTTTGTCTTTTTTTTTACAATTAAAAAGGATTGGTATTAATTCTTAATATTTGGTAAAATTGACCTATGAATCCATCTGGCCCTGTGGTTTTTTATTTGTGTGAGTATTTGATTACTGATTCAATTTCCATATTTTTATTTGTCTGTCCAGGCTTTTTATTTCTTCTTCTTTTTTTTTAGCTTTTATTTTTATTTCAGGTTGTTACTTAGGTAAACTTGTGTCATGGGGGTTTGTTGAACAGACTATTTCATCACCCAGGTATTAAGCCTAGTACCATAAGTTGTTTTTCCTTATCCTCTTTCTCCTCTTACTCTTCACCCCCTGAAAATCCCAGTATGTGTTGTTCCACTCTGTATATCTATGTGTTATCATTATTTAGCTCCCACTTATAAGTGAAAACATGTTATATTTGGTTTTAAGCCTCCAGCTTCATCCATTTCCTTGCAAAGAACATGGAAGAATTTTTATCGTTGCGTGGTATTCCACGGTGTAGATGTACCACATTTTCTTTATCCAGTCTAACATTTATGGACATTTAGATTGATTCTGTGTTATTGCTATTGTGGATAGTGTTACAGTGAACATATGCTTGCATGGGTCTTTATAATAGAATAATTTATATTCCTTTGTGTATATACCCACTAGTGCCATTGCTGGGTCAAATGGTATTTCTGTTTTTAGATATTTGAGGAAATGCCACACTGTCTTCCCCAATGGCTGGACAAATTTACACTTTCACCAACAGTGTGTAAGCATTCCTTTTTTAACACAACCTTGCCAGCATCTGTTATTTTATTACTTTTTTAGTAATAGCCATTCTGACTGGTGTTAGATGATATATCATTTTGGTTTTGATTTGCATTTCTTTAATGATCAGTGATGTTGAGATTTTTTTATATGACCTCTGTCCACATGTATGTCTTATTTGAAAAGTGCAATTTCATGATTCTGGGACATTTTATAAGATTTTTTTCCTTGTAAATTTAAGTTTCTTGTGGATGCTGTATATTAGACCTTTGTCAGATGAATAGTATACAAATTTTTTTTTCCATTCTGTAGGTTGTCTGTTTACTCTGTTCATATATATATTTTTGCACAGAAGCTCTTTAATTAGATCCTACTTGTGAATTCTTGCTTTCATTGCAATTGATCTTGGCATCTTCATTAAATCCTTGCCCGAGCCTTTGTCCTGAATGATACTACCTAGGTTGTCTTCAAGGGCATTTACAGTTTTGGGTTTTACATTTAAGTCTTTAATCCATCTTGAGTTGTTATTATTATTGTTATTACTATTATTATTATTTGAGATCGAGTGCAGTGGTGCAATCTTGGCTCACTGCAACCTCCTACTCCCACATTCAAACAATTCTCCTGCCTCAGCCTCCCAAGTAGCTGGGAACACAGGTGCATGCCGCCATGCCCAGCTATTGAATTAATCTTTGTATATGGTGTAAGGAAGGGGTCCAGTTTCAATCTTTTTCATATAATAAGTCAGTTATCCCAGAAAAATTTATTGAATAGAGAATCCTTTCCTATTGCTTGCTTTTGTCAGGTTTGTCAAAGATTAGATAGTTGTAAATGTGCAGTCTTATTTCTGGGTTCTCTATTCTCTTCCATTATTTATGTGTCTCTTCTTTTACCAGTACTATGCTGTTTTGTTTTTGTTTTTGTTTTATTTTTTACTGTAGCCCTGTAGTATTGTTTGAATTCAGGTAGTGTAATGCCTCCAGCTTCATTCTTTTTGCTTAGGACCACCTTGGCTATTCAGGCTCTTTCTTGGTTCCATATGAATTTTAAAATAGTATTTCATAATTCTGTGAAGAATGTCGATTAGTTTAATGGGAATAACATTGAATCTATAAATTGCTTAGGGCAGTATGGCAATTTTAATTTAAAAATAGTATGTTTTTTCTATCCATGAACATAAAATGCTTTTCCATTTCTTTGTGTCATCTCTGATTTTTTTAAGAAGTGGTTTTTAGTTCCCTTTGTAGACACCTTTTAGCTTCCTAGTTACCTGTATTCTTGGGTATTTTGTTTTCTTGTGGCAATTGTGAATGGGAGTTTATTCCTTATTTGATTCTTGGCTTGACTATTGTTGGTGTATAGAATTACTAGGTTTTTTGGTCCACACTTCCAAGATGGCTGAATAGGAACAGCTCTGGTCTGCAGCTCCCAGTGAGATCAGTGCAGAAGATGGGTGATTTCTGCATTTCCAACTGAGATACCAGGTTCATCTCATTGGGACTGGTTGGACAGTGGGTGCAGCCCATGGAGGGTGAGCTGAAGCAGGGCAGGGCATCACCTCACCTGGGAAGCACAAGGGGTTGGGGGATTTTCCTTGCCTAGCCAAGGGAAGCTGTGACAGACTGTACCTCGAGAAACAGTACACTCCTGACCAAATACTCTGCTTTTCCCATAGTCTCAGCAACCAGCAGACCAGAAGATACCCTCTCATGCCTGGCTTGGCAGGTCCCACACCCAAGGACACTTGCTCCCTGTTAGCACAGCAGTCTAAGATCAAACTGCAATGCAGCAGCTTGATAGGGGGAGGGGCATCCTCCATTGCTAAGGTTTGAGTAGCTCATAGTATAAACAAAGCAGCCAGGAAGCACGAACTGGGTGGAGCCTACTGCAGCTCAGCAAGGCCTACTGCCTCTCTAGATTCCACCTCTAGGGGCAGGGCATAGCAGAACAAAAGACAGTAAACAGCTTCTGCAGACTTAAACGTTCCTGTCTGACAGCTCTGAAGAGAGCAGTGGTTCTCCCAACACAGGGTTCGATCCTCCAGAATGGACAGACTGCCTCCTCAAGTGGGTCCCTGAGCCCGTGTAGCCTGACTGGGAAAAACCTCCCAGTAGGAGCAGACAGACACTTCAAACAGGCGGGTGACCCTCTTGGACAAAGCTTCCAGAGGAAGGATCAGGCTGCAATATTTGCTGTTCTGCAGCCTCCACTAGTGATGCCCAGGCAAACAGAGTCTGGAGTGGACCTCCAGCAAACTCCAGCAGACGTGCAGCTGAGGGGTATGACTGTTAGAAAAAAAACTAACAAACAGAAAGGAATAGCACCAACATCAACAAAAAGAACATCCACACTAAAACCTCATCTGTAGATCACCAACGTCAAACACCAAAGTTAGATAAAACCACAAAGATGGGGAGAAACCAGAGAAGAAAAGCTGAAAATTCCAAAAATCAGAGGGTCTCATCTCCTTCAAAGGATCACAGCTCCTCACCAGCAAGGGAACAAAACTGGACAGAGAATGAGTTTGACAAGTTGACAGAAGTAGTCTTCAGAAGGTCTGTAATAACAAACTTCTCTGAGCTAAAGGAGCTTGTTCTAACCCATTGCAAGGAAGCTAAAATACTTGAAAAAATGTTAGACGAATGCCTAACTAGAATAAACAGTGTATAAAAGACCTTAAGTGACTCAATGGAGCTGAAAACCTTGGCACAAGAACTTCGTGTTGCATGCACAATTTTCAATAGCTGATTTGATCAAGTGGAAGAAAGGCTATCAGTGATTGAAGATCAGATGAGTGAAACAAAGGAAGAAGACAAGATTAGAGAAAAAAGAGTGAAAAGAAATGAACAAAGCCTCCAAAAAATATGGGGCTATGTGAAAAAACCAAATCTAGGTTTGATTGGTGTACTGGAAAGTGACAGGGAGAATGGAACCAAGTTGGAAAATACTCTTCAGGATATTATCCAGGTGAACTTCCCTAATCTAGCAAGGCAGGACAACATTCAAATTCAGGAAATACAGAGAACACCACAAAGATACTCCTTGAGAAGAGCAACCCCAAGACATAATTGTCAGATTCACCAAGGTTGAAATGAAGGAAAATATGTTAAGGGCAGCCAGAGAGAAAGTCAGGTTACTCACAAGGAAAGCCCATCAGACTAACAGTGGATCTCTTGGCAGAAACCCTACAAGCCAGAAGAGAGTGGGGGCCAATATTCAACATTCTTAAAGAAAAGAATTTTAACCCAGAATCTCATATCCAGCCAAAATAAGCTTCATAAGTGAAGGAGAAATAAAATCCTTACAAACAAGCAAATGCTGAGAAATTTTCTCACCACCAGGCCTGCCTTACAAGAGCTCCTGAAGGAAGCACTAAACATGGAAAGAAACTACTGGTACCAGCCACTGCAAAAACATGCCAAATTTTAAAGACCATCAACACTATGAAGAAACTTCATCAATTAATGGGCAAAATAACCAGCTAACATCATAATTACAAGATTAAATTCAAACATAACAATATTAACCTTAAATGTAAATGGGCTAAATGCCCCAGTTAAAAGACACAGACTGGCAAACTGGATAAAGAGTCAAGACCCATTGGTGTGCTGTATTCAGGAGACCCATCTGACATTTAAAGACGCACATAAGCTCAAAATAAAGGGATGGAGGAAGACCTACAGAGCAAATGGAAAGCAAAAAAAGAGCAGGGGTTGCAATGCTGGTCTCCAATAGAACAGACATTAAACCAACACCGATCAAAAGAGACAAAGAAGACCACTACATAATGGTAAAGAAATCAATTCCACAAGAAGAGCTAAGTATCCTAAATATACATGCAGCCAATACAGGAGCACCCAGATTGATAAAGCAAGTCCTTAGAAAATTACAAAGAGACTTAGACTCCCACACAATAATAATGGGAGACTTTAACAACCCAGTGTCAATATTAGTCAGATCAACAAGACAGAAGTTTAACCAGGATATCCAGGACTTGAACTCAGCTCAGGGTCAAGCAGACCTAATATACATCTACAGAACTCTCCACCTCAAATCAACAGAATATACATTCTTCTCAGCACCACATTGCACATATTCTAAAATTGACCACATAATTGGAAGTAAAATACTTTTCAGCAAATGAAAAAGAACAGAAATCACAACAAACAGTTTCTCAGACCACAGTGCAATCAAATTAGAACTCAGGATTAAGAAACTCACTCAAAACCACACAACTACATGGAAAGTGAGCAACCTGCACCTGAATGACAACTGGATAAATAATGAAATGAAGGCAGAAATAAAGATGTTCTTTGAAACCTGTGAGAACAAAGACACAACGTACCAGATCCTCTGGGACACAATTAAAGCAGTGTGTAGAGGGAAATTTATAGCACTGTATGTCCACAAAAGAAAGCAGGAAAATCTAAAATTGACACCCTAACATCACAATTAAAAGAACTAGATAAGCAAGAACAAACAAATTCAAAAGAGAGCAGAAGACAAGAAAAAACTAAGATCAGAGCAGAACTTAAGGAGATACACACAAAAAACCCTTCAAAAAATCCATGAATCCAGGAGCTGGTTTTTTGAAAAGATCAACAAAGTAGATAGACTACTAGCAAAGCGTATAAAGAAGAAAAGAGAGAAGAATCAAATCAATGCAATAAAAATGATAAAAGGGATATCACCACCAATTCCACAGAAATACAAACTACCACCACAGAATAGTATAAACACCTCTATGCAAATAAACTAGAAAATCTAGAAGAAATGGATAAATTCCTGGACACATACTCCCTCCCAAGACTAAACCAGGAAGAAGTTGAATCTCTGAATAGACCAATAATTGGTTCTGAAATTGAGGCAATAATTAATAGCCTACCAAGCAAAAAAGTCCAGAACCAGACAGGTTCACAGCCTAATTCTACCAGAGGTACAAAGAGGATCTGGTATCACTCCTTCTGAAACTGTTTAAATCAGTGGAAAAAGAGGGAATCCTCCCTAATTCATTTTATGAGGCCAATATCATCCTGATGCCAAAGCCTGGTAGTGACACAACAAAAAAACAGAAATTTAGGCCAGTATCCCTGATGAACATCAATGTGAAAATTTTCTTTTCTTTTTTTTTTTGACAGTATTTTATTTTATTTTATTTTTTATTATTATTATACTTTAAGTTTTAGGGTACATGTGCACAATGTGCAGGTTAGTTACATATGTATACATGTGCCATGCTGGTGTGTTGCACCCATTAACTCGCCATTTAGCATTAGGTATATCTCCTAATGGTATCCCTCCCCCCTACCCCCACCCCACAACAGTCCCCAGAGTGTGATGTTCCCCTTCCTGTATCCATGTGTTCTCATTGTTCAATTCCCATCTATGAGTGAGAACATGTGGTAAAATACTGGCAAGCCAAATCCAGCAGCACATCAAAAAGCTTATCTACAATGATCAAGTTGGCTTCATCCTTGGGATACCAGGCTGGTTCCACATAAGCAAATCAATAAATGTAATCCATCACATAAACAGAATCAATGACAAAAACCACATGATTATCTCAATAGATTCATTAAAGGCCTTCAACAAAATTCAGCAGCCCTTCATACTAAAAACTCTCAATAAACTAGGCATTGATGGAACACATCTCAAAATAATAAGAGCTATTTATGACAAATCCACAGTGAATATTATACTAAATGGGCAAAAACTGGAAGCATTCCCTTTGAAAACTGGCACAAGACAAGGATGCCCTCTCTCACCACTCCTATTCAACATAGTGTTGGAAGTTCTGGCTAGGGCAATCAGGCAAGAGAAAGAAATAAAGGGTGTTTAATTAGGAAAAGAGAAAGTCAAATTGTCTCTGTTTGCAGATGACATGATTGTATATTTAGAATACCCCATTGTCTCAGCCCCAAATCTCCTTAAGCTGATAAGGAACTTCAGCAAATTCTCAGGATACAAAATCTGTGTGCAAAAATCACAAGCATTCCTATACATCAATAATAGGCAAACAGAAAGCCAAAACATGAGTAAACTCCCATTCACAATTACTACAAAGAAGATAAAATACCTAGGAATCCAACTTACAGGGGATGTGAAGGACCACTTCAAGGAGAACTACAAACTACTGCTCAATGAAACAGAAGAGGACACAAACAAATGGAAGAACATTCCATGCTCATGGATAGGAAGAATCAATATTGGGAAAATGACCATACTGCCCAAGGTAATTTTTAGATTCAATGCTATCCCCATCAAGCTACCACGGACTTTCTTTACAGAATTGGAAAAAACTACTTTAAAGTTCATATGGAACCGAAAAAGAGCCCACATAGCCAAAAGAATCCTAAGCAAAAAGAACAAAGCTAGAGGCATCACACTACCTGACTTCAAACGATATACTACAAACTATACTTTGGTTACTATACTGTAAGGCTACAGTAACCAAAACAGAATGGTACTTGTAGCAAAACAGATACATAGACCAATGGAACAGAATGTATGCCTCTGAAATAACACCACATATCTAAAACCATCTGATCTTTGACAAACCTGACAAAGACAACCAATGGGAAAAGATTTCCTATTTAATAAATGGTGCTGGGAAAACTGGCTAGCCATATGTAGAAAGCTGAAACTGCATCCCTTCCTTACATCATGTACAAAAATTAACTCAAGATGGATTAAATACTTAAATGTAAGACCTAAAACCATAAAAATCCTAGAAGAAAACCTAGGCAATACCATTCAGGACATAGGCATGAGCAAAGACTTCATGACTAAAACACCAAAACCAATGGTAACAAAAGCCAAAATAGACAAATGTGATCTAATTAAACTAATGGGCTTCTGCACAGCAAAAGAAAATATCATCAGAGTGAACAGGCAACTTACAGAATGGGAGAGAATCTTTGCAATCTACCCATCTGACAAAGGGCTAATATCAAGAATCTACAAAGAACTCAAACAAATTTACAAGATAAAAACAACTCCATCAAAAAGTGGGCAAAGGATATGAACAGACACTTCTCAAAAGAAGACATCTATGCAGCCAACAGACATATGAAAAAATGCTCATCATCACTGGTCGTCAGAGAAATGCAAATCAAAACCACAGTGAGGTGCCATCTCACGCCAGTTAGAATGGTGATCATTACAAAGTCAGGAAACAACAGATGCTGGAGAGGATGTGGAGAAATAGGAATGCTTTTACACTGTTGGTGGGAGTGTAAATTAGTTCAACCATTGTGGAACAGAGTGTGGCAATTCCTCAAGGATCTAGAACTAGAAATACCATTTGACTCAGCGATCCCATTACTGGGTATATACACAAAGATTATGAATTATGCTAGTATAAAGTCACATGCACATATGTGTTTATTGTGGCACTATTCACAATAGCAAAGACTTGGAACCAACCCAAATGTCCATCAATAATAGACTGGATTAATAAAATGTGGCACATATATATCATGGAATACTATGCAGCTATAAAAAGGATGATTTCTTGTCCTTTGCAGGGAACTGGATGAAGCTGGAAACCATCATTCTAAACAAACTATCACAAGGACAGAAAACCAAACATAGCATGTTCTCTCTCATAGGTGGGAGTCAAACAATTAGAACACATGGACACAGGGTGGGGAACATCACACACCGGGGTCTGTTGTGGGGTTTGGAGCTGTGGGAGGGATAGCATTAGGAAAAATACCTAATGTAAATGACGAGTTGATGGGTGCAGCAAACCAACATGGCACATATATACCTATATAACGAACCTGCACATTGTGCACACGTACCCTAGAACTTAAATATAGTAATAAAAAAAAAGAGTGTTTTTCGCACATTGGTTTTGTATCCCAAGACTTTACTGAAGTTGTTTGTCAGCTTAAGAAGCTTTTGGGCTGAGATTATGGGTTTTTCTAGATACAGGATTTTGTCATCTGCAAACAGGGATAGTTTGACTTTCTCTCTTCCTATTTGGATGCCTTTTATTTCTTTCTTTTGCCTGATTTCCCTGGCCAGAACTTTTAATACTATGTTGAATAGAAGTGGTGAGAAATGATATCTTTGTCTTCTGCCAGTTTTCAAGAAAATATGCTTCCAGTTTTTGCCCATTCAGCAAGATATTGGCTGTGTGTTTGTCAGAAATGGTTCTTATTATGTTTCTTCAATACTTAGCTTATTGAGAGTTTTTAACATGAATGGGTAATAAATTTTATTGAAAGTCTTTTCTGCATCTGTTAAACTAATTATATGTTTTTCTTTAGTTCTCTTTATGTAATGAATTACATTTATTGATTTGCATATGTTGAACCAAACTTGCATTCTGAAGAAGAAGACTATTTGATCGTGGAGGATAAGTTTGTGATGTGCTGCTGAATTCGGTTTGCCAGTATTTTGTTGTGGATTTTTGCATTTGTGCTCATCAGAGATGTTGGCCTCATTTCATTTTTTTTTTTTTTTTGTATCTCTGCCAGGGTTTGGTATCAGAATGATGCTGGCCTCATAGAATGAGTTAAGGAGGAGTTCCTCCTCCTCTATTTTTTGTAATAGTTTCAGTAAACATGGTACCAGCTCTTTTTTATACATCTGGTAGAATTTCACTGTGAATCTATCTGGTCCTGGTCCTGGGCTTTTTTTTTTTTTTTGGTTGGCTACTTATTACTGCCTCAATTTCAGAACTCATTATTGGTATTCAGGTATTCCATTACTTCCTGGTTTAGTCTTGGGAGGGTGTATATGTCCATGAATTTATTCATTCCTTTTAGATTTTTTAGTTTGCATCCATATAAGTGTTCATAATATTCTCTGATAGTTGTTTGTATTTCTGTTGGGTCAGTGGTAATATCCCTCTTGTTATTTCTGATTATGTTTATTTGAAAATTCTCTATTTTGCTTATTTAATTGTAGCTAATACTCTACTATTTTATTATTATTATTTACTAAACCAGCTCCTGGATTCATTGATTTTTTTTAATGGTCTTTTGTGTCTCTATCTCCTTCAGTTCAGCTTTGATTTTGGTTGTTTCTTGTCTTTGTTTGCTCTTGGTAATCTGGTTCTTTTTGTTGTGATGTTAGGTTGGTAACTTGAGATCTTTCTATGTTTTTGATATAGGCATTTATTTCTATAAATTTTTCTTTTAACAGTGCCTTAGCCATGTTGCAGAGATTCTAGTGCCTTTTATCTTTGTTCTCATTAGTTTTTAAAAAACTTCTTTATTTATGCCTTCATTTTGTTATTTACCCAAAAGTCTTTCACGAGCAGGTTATTCAATTTCCATGAAATCATATGGTTTTGAGAGAATTTTTTCATTGTGAATTCTAATCTGATTTTGGTGTGGTCCATGAGACCATTTGTTATAATTTTGGTCCATTTTCATTTGCTTATAGATGTTTTACTTCTGATTATGTGATTGATTATAGAGTAAGTGCCATGTGGTGACAACCAGAATGTATACTGTGTTAGTTTTGGGTGACTAGTTCTGTAGATATCTATAAGGTCCATTTGATCCAGTGCTGAGTTCTGGTCTTGAATATTTTTGTTTATTTTCTGTCTTTATGATTTATCTATTATTGTCAGTGAGATGATAAAGTCTCCCACTATTATTGTGTGGGTGACTTTGTGTCTTTGAAAGTCTCTAGGAACTTGCTTTATGAATATGGGTGGTCCTGTGTTGGGTGCATATGTCTTTAGTATAGTTAGATCTTCCTGTTAAATTGAACACTTTACCATTATGTAATGCCCTCCTTTGTCATTTTAAATCTTTGTTGGCTTAAAATCCTTTATGTCTGAAACTAGGATTTCAACCCCTGTTTTTTTCTGTTTTCTGTTTACTTGGTAGATTTTTCTTAATTCTTTTATTTTGAGCCTATGTATGTCATTGAATGTGAGATGGTGTTCTTGAAGACAGCATACCAATGGGTCTCGGTTCTTTATCCAGCTTTCTACTCTGTGTCTTTTAATTTTGGCATTTAGTCCATTTACATTTAAGGTTAGTATTGATATGTGTGGATTTTATTCTGTCATCATTATGTTAGCTGGTTATTTTGCAGACTTGTTTATGTGGTTGCTTTATAGTATCACTGGTCTATATACTTCAGTGGGGTTTTTTTTAGTGGATGGTAATGTGTTTTTTTTTTTTTTTTCTATTTTTATTGCATCCTTTAGGAGCTCTTGTAAGGCAGGTCTGGTGGTAACAAATTCCCTCAGCATGTGCTTATCTGAAAAGGATCGTATGTGTATATACATATATATATATAGCTTATGAAACTTACTTTGGCTGAATATAAAATTCTGGGTTGAAAATTCTTTCTTTATGAACGTTTAATATTAGCCTCTAATATCTTCAGGCTTGTAGGGTTTCAGCAGAGAGGCCCCCTGTTGGTATGATGGCCTACCCTTGGTAGGTAACCTGGCCTTTCTCTCTGACGGCCTTTATCATTTTTTTTTTTTTATTTCAACCTTGGAGACTGATGATTATAGATCTTTGGGATCATCTTTTTGTGGAGCTTCCTACTGGGATTCTCTACATTTCCTGAATTTGAATGTTAGCCTCTCTAGCTAGGTTGAGGAAGTTCTCATGGATGATATCCTAAAACGTGTTTTCCATTCTCCCCATCTTTTTTAGGTGTACCAATTAATTGCAGATTCAGTCTCTTTACATAATACCATATTTCTCTGAGCTTTTGTTCATTCTTTTTTATTTTTTTCTCTATTCTTGTCTGCCTGTCTTATTGCAGAAAGGCAGCCTTCATGCTCTGAGATTCTTTTTTTCTGCTGGGTCTATTCTGCTATTAATACTTGTGATTGCATTATAAAATTTTTGTGGTGTGTTTTTCAGCTCTATCAGGTTGTTCATGTTCTTTTATTTACTGACTATTTTGTATGCCAGCTCATGCAATGTTTCATCATGATTTTTAGCTTCCTTGCATTGGGTTACAGTGTAATCCTGTAGCTCAGTGAACTTCATTTTTATCAAAATTCTAAATTATATTTCTGTCATTTCAGCTATCTCAGCCTCAACCCAGTTCCACCCTTGCTGGAGAGAGGACATTGTCTTTGGAAGAAGGAGGGTACTCAGACTTTTTGAGTTTTCAGAGTTCTTTGTGGTGATTTATTCTCATTTTTGTGGGCTTATCTACCTTCAATCTTTGAGGTTTCTGAGTTTTCAACGGGTTTGCTTTTTCTTTTTAACAACCTGGCCACTTGTCCATAGGGCTTCTGCAGTTTGCTAAGGTCTCACTCCAGTCCCTAGTCACCTCAGATTTTCCAATACCTGGAGGTATCACCAGTGAAGCCTGTAAAACAGCAAAGATGGCAACCTGCTCCTTTCTCTGGGAGCCTTGTTGCAGAGTTATGGACCTGTTGCTGGCCCAAACACACCTGTAGGAGGTGACTGGAAGTCCCATTTGGGAGGTTTCACCTAGTCAGGAGAAAATGAATTGGGGATGCACTTAAAGAAGCAGCCTTGGCATACTTTCACAGAGCAGTTGTGCTGTGCTGGAGTACTGCTTCTGCATGGTTGGCTTGGGCTCTCCAAAGCCCTCAGGCTGGAACAATTAAGTTTCCCAAACAGCAAATACAACACCCCACTCCTCCATCTTAGAACCCTGTCCCAGAGAGTAGTCAAATCTCTGTCAGCCAGAGAACACCAGTGGGGTTGGCTGGAGGCCCCAGTTGAGAGGTGTCCCATCCAGCAAGGAGGAATGGATACAGGATCTGCTTAAAGAAGCAGTCTGGCCACATTTTGGTAGAGCAGCTGTGCTGTGGTGGGGAATCTCTTCCACCCCCAGTTGATTAGGTGGAACAGCTGAATTGCCAAAAGATTGCAGATGGTGGCTCACACCTCTCTCTGGGAGTTTTGTCCCAGGGAGAGTTCAAATCTCTGTCACCCAGAGAACACTAGTGGGGGTTACTGCAGTTCTCTGGGAACTCCCAGTGAACTGGGAGTTCCCAGCTAGTGAGGATGAATGAATCAGCGACCCACTTAATGAAGCAGTCTGGAGCTAGGGACGGTGGCTCATGCCTGTAATTCCAGCACTTTGGGAGACTGAGGAAGGCAGATCACAAGGTCAGGAGTTTGACACTAGCCTGGCCAACACAGTGAAACCCTGTCTCTACTAAAAATACAAAAAATATTAGCTGAGTGTAGTGGAGGGCACCTGTAATTTCAGCTGCTTGGGAGAATGAGGCAGGAGAATCATTTGAACCCAGGAGGTGGAGTTTGCAGTGAGCCGAGATGGTGCCATTGCCCTCCAGCCTGGGTGGCAGGGTGCGACTCTGTCTGAAGAAGAAGAAGAAGAAAAAGAAGAAGCAGAAGAAGAAGCAGAAGCAGAAGAAGCAGAAGAAGCAAAAGAAGAAGAAGAAGAAGAGGAAGAGGAAGAAGAAGGAGGAGGAGGAGGAAGGAAGAAGAAGAAGAACAGGAAGAGGAAGAAGTCTGATCATGTTTTTGTAGAGCAGCTGCGCTGTGCTGGGGGATCCCTTCTGCAGTTGGTCAGTTGGACTTTCCAAAGCCTGCACTGTGGAAGGGCTGAGTCAACCCAATTAACAAAGATGGTGGTCTCCTTCCCCATGGAAAGTCTGTCCCAGGTAGGTGCAACACTGGTACTGGCAACTGGCTGAAATTCCAAGCTAGTGGGCCTTATCATGGGAGGTGACATGGAATTGTGGCCCCTAGATTATCTCTGCTCAGCCCCCTAGATTCAGCCTCTTTCCACAGAGTATGTACCAGGGTCTAACTTCTCGCTTTGCCGGAGTTGCAGTTACTTTTGCTTGGAAGCTCAGAGCCAAAGTATCTAAAGCTTCCAGGTCTCTATGAGTGCTGGAGTGGCTTATCCACTGAGACTCCACATAGTTCTGTGTGTCAGACTGAAGGCCCTGGTGGAGTGGGCCCATGAGGGGATCTCCTGACCTGAGAGTTTCAATGACCTGTGGGAAGAGCATGGGTTCCCAGGGTTGCACGTCCACTTAATGCTTCTCTGGATGAGGGAGGTTCTCTTGGCTCTGTGTTGCTCATGAATGGGCCTTCGTCCAGCCTTGCTTTTCTCCATTCTCTATGGGTCAAGTTGTTTTTTCAATTTGTATCAATATGAGTACCTGAATGTTTCAGCTGAAGGTGCTGTATTTACTCACCCCTTTTTTTCCTCTTATCAGAGTACTAAGCAAGTCCAAACCTGCTTAGCTTCGGAGATCAGAAGAGATCGGGTGTATTCAGGATGGTATGGCCATAGATGCACCATTTGTTTCTCTTCATGAGAGCCAGGCACCCTAACTGCTTCTAGTCGGCCATCATGGCCACTCCCCTCTGTTTCTTCTATATTCAGTTGTAGGTTGTATATTTGAAGGAATTTATACATTTCCTCTAGGTTGCATAATTTGTTGGCATACAATTGTTCATAATAATCTTGTACAAGTCTTTGTATTTACTTGGCATCATTTGTAATGTTTACTTTTTCATTTCAGATTTTATTTTCATCTTCTCTTTTCATCTTAGAAAGTCTAAAAAATGGTTTGTTGATTTTGTTCACTCTTGGAAAACGCAACTCTTAATATTGTTGGTTTTTTCATTGTTTTTCAGTTGTCTATTTTATTTCTTCTGTAATCTTTATTTTTTTATCTTTTTGTTAAATTTAGACTTAGTTTGTTTTTCTTTTCTCACACATTAATATGTAAACTTAGTTTCATTATTTGAGATCTTTCTTTTTTAAGGCAGGCCTTTATCAAAATATACTTCTCTGTAAGTGCTGCTTTGGCAACATCTCAGAAGTTTTGGTATGTTGCGTTTTTGTTCTCATTTGTCTGGAGATATTTTCAAGTTTCCCATAAGATTTCATCTTCAATCTCGTGCTTGTTCAAAGTGTGTTACTTAATTTTTAGTTATTTGTAAATTTGTAATTTTTTAAAAAACATTTCCAGTTTAAGTTTATTGTATTAAGAACAGTTGCTTGATACATTTTCAGTCTTCTTAAATTTGTTGAGATTCATTTTGTGACCTAGAATGTGTTCTATTCTGGATAATGTTCTATGTATGTTTGAGAAAAATGTGTATTCTGATGCTCTTGAGTGGAATGTTGTGCATTAGTCTGTTAGATCCATTTGATCTAGAATGTTTCCAAGTCTGCTATTTATGTGTTGATTTTTTGTTTTGATGATCTGTCCATTATATAACATGGGATGTTCCAGTATCTTACTAGTATTTATTTGATTTCTATTTCTTAATTTTTCAATGTTTGCTTTGTATATTTATTTGCTCTAAGGTTGGGTGCACATATAATTGCTTTATCTTTCTGTGGAATTGGCCCTGTTATCATTATGCAAGTATGTTTTTATCTGTTGTGACAGTTTTTTACTTAAATTCTATTTTATCTAAGTATAGCCACTCCTGCTCCTTTTTGGGTCACTATTTTCTTGGAATACATTTTATCGTCTTTAACTTTCAGCTTATGTGTGTCCGTAAATATAAAGTGAGTGTCTTGAAGAAAGCATATTATTCAATTTTGTTTTTTATACATTCAGCTAGCTCATTTTTGGGGTGAGTTTTATCTATTTAAATTTACAGTAACTATTGATATACAAGGGTTTATTATTGCCGTTTTGTTAACTGTTTTCTGTATGTTTTGTAGTTCCCATGTTCCTGTTTTCTCTTGCTCTCTACATTTGTGATTTGATTATTTTTCTTGTAGTGATATAATTTGGTTATTATTTCTTTTTCCTTTTTTACCTTCTGTCGTTTTTTTCATAGTTCTATGGAGTTTTTAAAAAACTTCTTATATGTATAAATGTCTATTATATGTTGATCACTTAAATTATATACAACATCACCACACTTTGACTCTTCCCTCACATACTCTCTGTTATTAATACAAGAATTTTACTTTTAAAATAATTTTTGATATACAATTTTTGTGGGTACAAAACAAGAGTATGTATTTATGGGGTGCATGAGATACTTCAATACAGGCATACAAGGTGTAATAATCAAAACATGATAAATGGGGTATTCATCCCCTCAAGCATTTATTCTTTGTTTTAATAACAATCCAATTATACTTATTTATTTATTTTTAAATATACAGTTAAATTATTATTGACTATCATCATTATTTTGTTCTACCAAATACTAGGTTTATTTATCATTTCTAATTATTGATTTTTACATATTAACCATATTTATTTTACCTTATTCCTCTACTACTCTTCCCAGCCTCTGGTAACCAACCTTATACTCTCTAACTTCATCAGTTCAATTGCTTTAATGTTCAGCACCCACAAATAAGTGAGAAATATGTAAAGTCTGTCTTTCTGTGCTTGGCTTATTTCACTAAACATAATAACACCTGGTAATATCTGTGTTGTTTCAAATGACAAAAACTCATTTTTTGTGGCTGAATAGTACCCCATTGTGTATGTGTACCACATTCTCCTTATCCATTCATTGGGAAACACTTAGGTTGCTTCCAAATGTTGGCTTTTGTGAGTAGTACTGCAATAAACATGGGAGATCAGATATCTCTTCCATACACAGATTTTCTTTTTTATGATATATACCTAACAGTTGGATTGCTGGATTGTATCGTAACTCTATTTTTAGTTATTTGAGAAACCTTTAAACTGTTCTCCATAGTGATTGTATTAATGTACAGTCCCAACCACAGTGTATGATGGTTTCCTTTTCTCCACTTTCTCTCTCACTTTTGCTATTGCCTGTCTTTTAGATATAAGCCATTCTAACTAGTGTGAAATGATATCTCATTGTAGCTTGAATTTGCATTTCTCTGATAAGTAAATGCTGTTGAGCATGTTAACATATGCCTGTTTGCCATTTGTATATCTTCTTTTGAGAAATGTATATTCAGATCCTTTGTCTATTTTAAAATCAGAATATCAGATTTTATTTTCTTTTGCTATAGAGTTATTTCAGCTCCTTATAGATTCTGGTTTTTAATCCCTTGTCAGATGGATAGTTTGCAAAGATTTTTTCTCATTCTGTAAGTTGTATCATCACTTTGTTTATTGTCTCCTTTGCCGTGCAGAAGCTTTTAACTTGTTCTAATCCCATTCATCCATTTTTGCTTTGGTTGCCTGTGCTTGTGGGGTACTACTCAAGAAATTTTTGCCCAGTTTGATGTCCTATAGAATTTCACCAAGGTTTTCTTTTAGTAGTTTTATAAATTAAGGTACTAGTTTCAAGTCTTTAATCCATTATGCATTGCTTTTTGTATGTGACAAAATATACACATCAATTTTTTGTTCTTCAGAATATGGATATTCAGTTTTCCAAGCACCATTTATTGAAGAGAATGCTCTTTCCCCAATGAATGTGCTAGGCAAATTTGTTGAAAATGAGTTCACTGTAGATATATGGTTTGTTTCTAGAACATCCAATTTGTTCCATTGGCCTGTGTTTCTGTTTTTATGCCAGTACCATGCTGTTTTGGTTACTACAGCTTGGCAGTTTAATTTGAAGTCAGGTAATGTGATTCCTCCACTTTTTGTTTTGGATGGAGGCTTGCTCTGTAGCCAGGCAAGAGTGCAAAGGCATGATCTCAGCTCACTGCAACCTCCACCTCCCAGCTTCAAGCGATTCTCCTGCCTCAGCCTCCTGAGTAGCTGGTAGTATAGGCATGCACCACCACACCCAGATAATTTTTGTATTTTTAGTTGAGATGAGATTTCACCACGTTGGCCAGGATGGTCTCGATCTCTTGACTTCATGATCCGTGATCGGCCCACCTCAACCTCCCAATGTGCTGGGATTACAGGTGTGAGCCAACGTGCCCAGCCCTCCCATTTTGTTCTTATTGGGCAGGACAGCTTGGGTTATTCTGAGTCTTGTTTGTTTTCATGTAAATTTTAAAATTATTTTTATTTCTGTGAAAAATGTCATTGGTATTTTGATAAGGATTGCATTGAATCTGTAGATTTCTCTGAGAAGTATTGTTATTTTAATAATATTGTTTCTTTAAATCCCTGAACTTGAAATATCTTTCCATTTTCTTGTGCCCTTTTCAATTTCTTTAGTCAGTGTTTTATAGTTTTTATTGTAGAGATAAAACTTTATTTGTAGAGATAAAACTTTTATTGTAGAGATAAAACTTTCTCAATTAAGTTAATTCCTAAGTGATTTTAATTCTGGCTACTGAAAATGAGATTACTTTTTGATTTCTTTTTCAGATGGTTCAGTGTTGGCATTTAGAAATGCTACTGATTTTTCTATCTTGATTTTGTGTTCTGCAACTTCACTAAATCTCTTTATCAGTTCTAAAAGTTTTTGTTCTAGTCTTTAGTTTTATCCAGATATAAGGTTATATCATCTGCAAACAAGGATAATTTGTCTGCTTCCTGTCTAATTAGAATGCCTTTTATTGTTTTCTCTTTTCTGGTTTCTCTAGCTAGAATTCCTGGTACTATATTGAATAAAAGTGGTGACAGTAGGAATCCTTATCTTGTTACAGGTAGTAAAAGAAAGGCTTGCAGATTTTTTCCCATTAATTTTGATACTGGCTCTGGGTTGATCACATATGGTTTTTATAATACTGAGGTATGTTTCTTCTATACATAACTTTTGAGGGTTTCTTATTATAAGGAATGTTGAATTTTATTAAATTCCCTCTCAACATCAATTGCTATAATTATATGTTTTTTTCCTTTATGTTGTTGATATGATGTATCACATTGATTAAATTGCATACAGTGAAATATATGGCATCCTTTGGATAAATCTCACTTAATCCTGATGAAGATTTTTAATCTATTGTTGAATTCTGTTTGCTAGTATTTTGTTAAGAATTTTTGCATTTGGTCTGTAGTTTTCTTTTTTGGGGTGTCTTTGTCAGATTTTAGTATTCGGGTAATATTGGCCTTACAGAATAAATCTGTTATTATTCACTAATTTTCCTGTATTTTTTAGAGTACTTTGAGTCAGATTGGTGTCAGTTTTTCTTTAATTGTTTGGTGTAAAATTTAGCAGTGAAACCATCATGTCCCAGGCTTTAAACTATTGAGAGACATTTTATTTTATTTTATTTGAAGTTTTTTAAAAATTATACTTTAAATTGTGGAATACATGTGCAGAAAGTGCAGGATTGTTACATAGGTATACACGTGCCATGGTGGTTTGCTACACTAACCAACCCGTCATCAACATTAGGTATTTCTCCTAATGCTATCCCTTCCCTAGCCCCACAACCCCCAACAAGCACCAGTGTGTGATGTTCCCTGCCCTGTGTCTATGTGTTCTCATTGTTCAGTTCCAACTTATGAGTGAGAAGATGTGGTGTTTGGTTTTCTTTTATCTTTTTTTTTTATCAGTATCAAGTTGTTGTATTTAAAAATAGGTTCAGACTATCAATCCTAAAAATTATGCTGTCATGAAAAAAGATAAAATAAGTTTCTTTTGTTCTAGATAGCACAACCGCTTTTACAGATTTTTTTCTAAAAGTTCATCATACTGTACAAAGAGTAGAGTTGCATATTATTATTTTTTTGATTTTTATTTATTTATTTTTTATTTTATTATTATTATTATTATTATCCTTTAGGTTTTATGTACATGTGCGCAATGTGCAGGTAAGTTACATATGTATACATGTGCCATGCTGGTGTGCTGCACCCACTAACTCGTCATCTAGCATTAGGTATATCTCCCAATGCTATCCCACCCCCTCTCCCCACCCCACAACAGTCCCTGAAGTGTGATGTTCCCCTTCCTGTGTCCATGTGTTCTCATTGTTCAATTCCTACTTATGAGTGAGAATATGCAGCGTTTGGTTTTTTGTTCTTGCGATAGTTTACTGAGAATGATGATTTCCAATTTCATCCATGTCCCTACAAAGGACATGAACTCATCCTTTTTTCTGGCTGCATAATATTCCATGGTGTATATGTGTCACATTTTCTTAATCCAGTCTATCATTGCTGGACATTTGGGTTGGTTCCAAGTCTTTGCTATTGCGAATGATGCCGCAAGAAACAAACGTGTGCATGTGTCTTTATAGCAGCATGATTTATACTCCTTTGGGTATATACCCAGTAATGGGATGGCTGGGTCGAATGGAATTTCTAGTTCTAGATCCCTGAGGAATCGCCACACTGACTTCCACAATGGTTGAACTAGTTTACAGTCCCACCAACAGTGTCAAAGTGTTCCTATTTCTCCACATCCTCTCCAGCACCTGCTGTTTCCTGACTTTTTAATGATTGCCATTCTAACTGGTGTGAGATGGTATCTCATTGTGGTTTTCATTTGCATTTCTCTGATGGCCAGTGATGGTGAGCATTTTTTCATGTGTTTTTTGGCTGCATAAATGTCTTCTTTTGAGAAGTGTCTGTTCATGTCCTTTGCCCACTTTTTGATGGGGTTGTTTGTTTTTTTCTTGTAAATTTATTGGAGTTCATTGTAGATTCTGGATATTAGCCCTTTGTCAGATGAGTAGGTTGCAAAAATTTTCTCCCATTTTGCAGGTTGCCTGTTCACTCTGATGGTAGTTTCCTTTGCTGTGCAGAAGCTCTTTAGTTTAATTAGATCCCATTTGTCAATTTTGGCTTTTGTTGCCATTGCTTTTGGTGTTTTAGACATGAAGTCCTTGCCCATGCCTATGTCCTGAATGGTAATGCCTAGGTTTTCTTCTAGGGTTTTTATGCTTTTAGGTCTAACATTTAAGTCTTTAATCCATCTTGAATTGATTTTTGTATAAGGTGTAAGGAAGGGATCCAGTTTCAGCTTCCTACATAGGGCTATCCAGTTTTCCCAGCACCATTTATTAATTAGGGAATCCTTTCCCCATTTCTTGTTTTTCTCAGGTATGTCAAAGATCAGATAGTTGTAGATATGTGGCGTTATTTCTGACGGCTCTGTTCTGTTCCATTGATCTATATCTCTGTTTTGGTACCAGTACCATGCTGTTTTGGTTACTGTAGCCTTGTAGTATAGTTTGAAGTCATGTAGTGTGATGCCTCCAGCTTTGTTCTTTTGGCCTAGGATTGGCTTGGCAATGCGGGCTCTTTTTTGGTTCCATATGAACTTTAAAGTAGTTTTTTCCAATTCTGTGAAGGAAGTCATTGGTAGCTTGATGGGGATGGCAGTGAATCTGTAAATTACCTTGGGAAGGATGGCCATTTTCACGATATTGATTCTTCCTACCCATGAGCATGGAATGTTCTTCCATTTGTTTGTATCCTCTTTTATTTCCTTCAGCAGTGGTTTGTAGTTCTCCTTGAAGAGGTCCTTCACATGCCTTGTAAGTTGGAGTCCTAGGTATTTTATTCTCTTTGAAGCAATTGTGAATGGGAGTTCACTCATGATTTGGCTCTCTGTTTGTCTGTTATTGAGGTGTAAGAATGCTTGTGATTTTTGTACATTGATTTTGTATCCTGAGACTTTGCTGAAGTTGCTTATCAGCTTAAGGAGATTTTGGGCTGAGACAATGGGGTTTTCTAGATATACACTCATGTCATCTGCAAACAGGGACAATTTGACTTCCTCTTTTCCTAACTGAATACCCTTGATTTCCTTCTCCTGCCTAATTGCCCTGGCCAGAACTTCCAACACTATGTTGAATAGAAGTGGTGAGAGAGGGCATCCCTGTCTTGTGCCAGTTTTCAAAGGGAATGCTTCCAGTTTTTGCCCATTCAGTATGATATTGGCTGTGGGTTTGTCATAGATAGCTCTTATTATTTTGAGATATGTCCCATCAATACCTAACTTATTGAGAGTTTTTAGCATGAAGGGTTGTTGAATTTTGTCAAAGGCCTTTTCTGCATCTATTGAGATAATCATGTGGTTTTTGTCTTTGGTTCTGTTTATATGCTGGATTACATTTATTGATTTGCGTATATTGAACCAGCCTTGCATCCCAGGGATGAAGCCCTTTTGATCATGGTGGATGAACTTTTTGATGTGCTGCTGGTTTCTGTTTGTCAGTATTTTATTGAGGATTTTTGCATCAATGTTCATCAAGGATATTGGTCTAAAATTCTCTTTTTTTGTTGTGTCTCTGCCACGCTTTGGTATCAGGATGCTGCTGGCCTCATAAAATGAGTTAGGGAGGATTCCCACTTTTTCTATTGATTGTAATAGTTTCAGAAGGAATGGTACCAGCTCCTCCTTGTACCTCTGGTAGAATTCGGCTGTGAACCCATCTGGTCCTGGACTTTTTTTGTTGGTAAGCTATTGATTATTGTCACAATTTCAGCTCCTGTTATTGGTCTATTCAGAGATTTAACTTCTTCCTGGTTTAGTCCTGGGAGGGTGTATGTGTTGAGGAATTTATCCAGTTCTTCTAGATTTTCTAGTTTATTTACGTAGAGATGTTTGTAATATTCTCTGATGGTAGTTTGTATTTCTGTGGGATCGGTGGCGATATCCCCTTTATCATTTTTTATTGCATCTATTTAATTCTTCTCTCTTTTTTTCTTTATTAATCTCGCTAGCCGTCTATCAATTTTGTTGATCCTTTCAAAAAACCAGCTCCTGGATTCATTGATTTTTTGAAGGGTTTTATGCATCTCTATTTCCTTCAGTTCTGCTCTGATTTTAGTTATTTCTTGCCTTGTGCTAGCTTTTGAATGTGTTTGCTCTTGCTTTTCTAGTTCTTTTAATTGTGATGTTAGAGTGTCAATTTTGGATCTTTCCTGCTTTCTCTTGTGGGCATTTAGTGCTATAAATTTCCCTCTACACACTGCTTTGAAAGCATCCCAGAGATTCCGGTGTGTTGTGTCTTGGTTCTCGTTGGTTTCAAAGAACATCTTTATCTCTGCCTTCATTTCGTTATGTACCCAGTAGTCATTCAGGAGCAGGTTGTTCAGTTGCAATGTAGTTGAGCGGTTTTGAGTGAGATTCTTAATCCTGAGTTCTAGTTTGATTGCACTGTGATCTGAGAGATAGTTTGTTATAATTTCTGTTCTTTTACATTTAGTGAGGAGAGCTTTACTTCCAAGTATGTGGTCAATTTTGGAATAGGTGTGGTGTGGTGCTGAAAAAAATGTATATTCTGTTGATTTGGGGTGGAGAGTTCTGTAGATGTCTATTAGGTCAGCTTGGTGCAGAGCTGAGTTCAATTCCTGGGTATCCTTGTTGACTTTCTGTCTCGTTGATCTGTCTAATGTTGACAGTGGGGTGTTAAATTCTCCCATTATTAATGTGTGGTAGTCTAAGTCTCTTTGTAGGTCACTCAGGAGTTGCTTTATGAATCTGGGTGCTCCTGTATTGGGTGCATATATATTTAGGATAGTTAGCTCTTCTTTTTGAATTGATCCCTTTGCCATTATGTACTGGCCTTCTTTGTCTCTTTTGATCTTTGTTGGTTTAAAGTCTGTTTTATCAGAGACTAGGATTGCAACCCCTGCCTTTTTTTGTTTTCCATTTGCTTGATAGATCTTCCTCCATCCTTTTGTTTTGAACCTATGTGTGTCTCTGCACATGAGATGGGTTTCCTGAATACAGCACACTGATGGGTCTTGAGTCTTTATCCAATTTGCCAGTTTGTGTCTTTTAATTGGAGCATTTAGTCAATTTACATTTAAAGTTAATATTGTTATGTGTGAATGTGATCCTGTCATTATGATGTTAGCTGGTTATTTTGCTCGTTAGTTGATGCAGTCTCTTCCTAGTCTCGATGGTCTTTACATTTTGGCATGATTTTGCAGTGGCTGGTACCAGTTGTGCCATTCCATGTTTAGCGCTTCCTTCAGGAGCTCTTTTAGGGCAGGCCTGGTGGTGACAAAATCTCTCAGCATTTGCTTGTCTGTAAAGTATTTTATTTCTCCTTCACTTATGAAGCTTAGTTTGGCTGGATATGAAATTTTGGGTTGCAAATTCTTTTCTTTAAGAATGTTGAATATTGGCCCCCACTCTCTTCTGGCTTGTAGGGTTTCTGCCGAGAGATCCGCTGTTAGTCTGATGGCCTTCCCTTTGAGGGTAACCCGACCTTTCTCTCTGGCTGCCCTTAACATTTTTTCCTTCATTTCAACTTTGGTGAATCTGACAATTATGTGTCTTGGAGTTGCTGTTCTCTAGGAGTATCTTTGTGGCGTTCTCTGTATTTCCTGAATCTGAATGTTGGCCTGCCTTGCTAGATTGGGGAAGTTCTCCTGGATAATATCCTGCAGAGTGTTTTCCAACTTGTTTCCATTCTCCCCGTCACTTTCAGGTACAGCAATCAGACGTAGATTTGGTCTTTTCACATAGTCCCACATTTCTTGGAGGCTTTGCTCATTTCTTTTTATTCTTTTTTCTCTAAACTTCCGTTCTTGCTTATTTCATTCGTTTCATCTTCCAGGGCTGACACCCTTTCTTCCATTTGATCACATCGGCTCCTGAGGCTTCTGCATTCTTCACGTAGTTCTCGAGCCTTGGTTTTCAGCTCCATCAGCTCCTTTAAGCACTTTTCTGTATTGGTTATTCTAGTTATACATTCTTCTAAATTTTTTTCAAAATTTTCAACTTCTTTGCCTTTGGTTTCAATATCCTCCCGTAGCTCGGGGTAATTTGATCGTCTGAAGCCTTCTTCTCTGAGCTCGTCAAAGTCATTCTCCGTGCAGCTTTGTTCCGTTGCTCGTGAGGAGCTGCGTTCCTTTGGAGGAGGAGAGGTGCTCTGCTTTTTAGAGTTTCCAGTTTTTCTGCTCTGTTTTTTCCCCATCTTTGTGGTTTTATCTACTTTTGGTCTTTGATGATGGTGATGTATAGATGGGTTTTTTGTGTGGATGTCCTTTTTGTTAGTTTTCCTTCTAACAGACAGGACCTTCAGCTGCAGGTCTTTTGGAGTACCTGGCTGGCCGTGTGAGGTGTCAGTCTGCCCTTGCTGCGGGGTGCCTCCCAGTTAGGCTGCTTGGGAGTCAGGGGTCAGGGACCCACTTGAGGAGGCAGTCTGCCCATTCTCAGATCTCCAGCTGTGTGCTGGGAGAACCACTGCTCTCCTCAAAGCTGTCAGACAGGGACATTTAAGTCTGCAGAGGTTACTGCTGTCTTTTTGTTTGTCTGTGCCCTGCCCCCAGAGTTGGAGCCTACAGAGGCAGGCAGGCCTCCTTGAACTGTGGTGGGCTCCACCCAGTTCAAGCTTCCTGGCTGCTTTGTTTACCTAAGCTAGCCTGGGCAATGGCAGGAACCCCTCCCCCAGCCTGGCTGCCGACTTGCTGTTTGATCTCAGACTGCTGTGCTAGCAATCAGCGAGACTTCGTGGGTGTAGGATCCTCTGAGCCAGGTGCGGGTTATAATCTCCTGGGGCACCATTTCCTAAGCCCGTCGCAAAAGCACAGTATTCGGGTGGGAGTGGCCCGATTTTCCAGGTGCCGTCTCTCACCCCTGGAAAGGGAACTCCCTGACCCCTTGTGCTTCCCGAGTGAGGCAATGCCTCGCCCCTGCTTCACCTGGCGCACGGTGCGCTCACCCACTGACCTGCGCCCACTGTCTGGCACTCCCTAATGAGATGAACACGGTACCTCAGATGGAAATGCAGAAATCACCCGTCTTCTGCGTCGCTCATGCTGGGAGCTGTAGACTGGAGCTGTTCCTATTCGGCCATCTTGGCTCCTCCTCAGTGTTTGGTTTGCAGTTCCTCGGTTAGTTTGCTGAGGATGAGGGTTTTCAACTTCGTCCATGTCCCTGCAAAAAACATGAGCTCACCCTTTTTAATGGCTGCAGAGTATTCCATGGTGTATATGTGTCACATTTTCTTTATCTAGTCTATCATTGATGGGCATTTGGGTTGGTTTCAAGTCTTCACTATTGTGAACAGTGCCACAATCAGCATACGTGTGCATGTGTCTTTATAGTATAATGATTTATAATCTTTTGGATATATACCCAGTAATGGAATTGTTGGGTCAAATGGTATTTCTGGTTTTAGATCCTTGAGGGATCAACACTCTGTCTTCCACAATGGTTGAAATAATTTACACTCCCACCAACAGTGTAAAAGTGTTCCTATTTCTCCACATCCTCTCCAGCATCTGTTGTTTCCTGTCTTTTTAATGATCACCATTTGAACAGGCATGAGATGGTATCTCATTGGGGTTTTGAGTTCCATTTCTCTGATGACCAGTGATGATGAGCTTTTTTTCATGTTTGTTCGCCACAAAAATGTTTTCTTTTGACAAATGTCTGTTCATATCCTTCATGCACTTTTAAATGGGGTTGTTTTTACTTTTCCCGTAGATTTGTTTAAGTTCCTTGCAAATTCTAAATATTAGCCAAAGTCTGATGGATAGATTGCAAAAATTTTCTCCTGTTCTGTAGGTTGCATGTTCACTCTGACAATAGTTTCTTTTGTTATGCAGAGCTCTTTAGTTTATTTAGGTCTTATTTGTCAATTTTGGCTTGTCATAGCTTTTGGCATTTTAGTCATGAAGTCTTTGCCTATGCCTATGTCCTGAATGGTATTGCCTAGGTTTTCTTTAGGGTTTTTACGGTTTTAGGTCTTACATTTAAGTCTTTAATCCATCTTGAGTTAATTTTTGCATAAGGTGTAAGAAAAGGGTCCAGTTTTATTTTTCTGCATATGGCTAGCCAGTTTTTCCAACACTATTTATTAAATAGGGAACCCGTTCCTCATTGCTTCTTTTTGTCAGATTTGTCAAAGATCAGATGGTTGTAGAAGTGTAGTGTTATTTCTGAGGCCTCTGTTCTGTTCCATTAGTTTATATATCTGTTTTGGTTCCAGTACCATGCTGTTTTGGTTACTGTAGCCTTGTACTATAGTTTGAAGTCAGGTAGCATGATGCCTCCAGCTTTGTTCTTTTTTTTAAGATTGCCTCAGTTATACAGGCTCTTTTTTGGTTCTATATGAAATTTAAATTAGGTTTTTTTCTAATTCTGTGAAGAAAGTCAACGGTAGACTGATGGGGATGGCATTGAATTTATAAATTACTTTGGGCAGTATGGCTATTTTCACAATATTGATTCTTCCTAGCCATAAGCATGGAAAGTTTGTACCTTTGTTTGTGTCTTCCATTATTTCTTTGAGCAGTGGTTTGTAGTTCTCCTTGAAGTGGTTCTTCACGTCCCTTGTAAGTAGTATTCCTAGGTATTTTATTCTCTTTGTAGCGATTATGAATGGGAGTTCACTCATGATCTGTCTTTCTGTTTATCTATTATGAGTGTATAGAAATTCTTGTGATTTTTGCACATTGATTTTGTATCGTGAGATTTTGCTGAAGTTGCTTATCAGCTTAAGGATATTTTGGGCTGAAACAATGGGGTTTTGTCATTATACAATCAATATACAATCATGTCAATATACAATATACAATCATGTCATATGTAAACAGAGAAAATTTTACTTCCTCAATTTTTATTTGAATACCCTTCTTTCTTTCTTTCTTTTCTTTTTTTTTTTTGCCTGATTGCCCTGGCCAGAACTTCCAATATTATGTTGAATAGGAGTGGTGAGAGAGGGTATCCTTGTCTTGTGCCAGTTTTCCAAGGGAATTATTCCAGCTTTTGCCCATTTAGTATGATATTGGCTGTAGGCTCATCATAAGTAGCTTGTATTATTCTCAGATACGTTACATCAATACCTAGTTTATTGAGAGTTTTTAGCATGAAGGGGTGTTGAATTTTATCAAACGATTTTTCTGCATCTATTGAGTTAATCATGTGGTTTTTGTCATTGATTCTGTTCATGTGATGGATTACATGTATTGATTTGCATGTGGTGAACCAGCCTTGCATCCCAGGGTGAAGCCGACTTGGTCATGGTGGATAAGCTTTTTGATGTGCTGCTGGATTTGGTTTGCCTGTATTTTCTTGAGGACTTTCGCAGCTATGTTCATCAGGGTTATTGGCCTGAAATTTTCCATTTTTGTTGTGTCTCTGCCAGGTTTTGGTATCGATATGATGCTGGCCTCATAAAATGAGTTAGGGGGAATTCCCTCTTTTTTCTCTTGTTTGGAATAGTTTCAGAAGGAATGGTACCAGCTCCTCTTTGTACCTCTAGTAGAATTCGACTGAATCCATCTGGTCCTGGATTTCTTTTGGTTGGAAGGCTAATAATTACTGCCTCAATTTCAGAACTTGTTATTGGTCTATTCAGGGATTCAATTTGTTACTGGTCTAGTCTTGGGAAGGTGCATGTTTCCAGGAATTTATTCATTTCTTCTAGGTTTTCTAGTTTATTTGTGTAGAGGTGTTTATAGTATTCTCTGATGGCAGTTTGTATTTCTGTAGGATCAGTGGTGTTATCTCCTTTATCACTTTTTATTGTATCTATTTGATTCTGCTCTCTTTTTTTCCATATTAGTCTGGCTACTGGTCTATGTATTTTGTTAATATTTTCCAAAAAACAGTTTCTGGATTCATTGATTTTTTAAAATATTTTTTCGTGAAAAAAAATTTAAAAAATTTTTCTCGATCTCCTTCAGTTCTGCTCTGATATTAGTTGTTTTTTGTCTTCTGCTAGCTTTTGAATTTGTTTACTCTTTCTTCCCTAGTGCTTTTAATTGTGATGTTAGGGTGTCAATTTTAGATGTTTCCCACTTTCTTCTGTGGGTATTTGGTGCTATAAATTTCCCTCTAAACACTGCTTTAGTTGTGTCACAGAGATTCTGGTTCATTGTGTCTTTGTTCTTATGAGTTTCAAAAATGTTATTTATTTTTGCCTTAATTTCTTTATTTGCAGTAGTCATTCAGGAGCAGGTTGTTCAGATTCCATTGTGGTTTTGAGTGAGTTTCTTAATCCTGAGTTCTAATTTGATTGCACTGTTGTCTGAGAGATTGTTTGTTATGATTTCTGTTCTTTTGCCTTTGCTCAGGAGTGTTTTACTTCCAGTTATGTGTTCAATTTTAAAATAAGTGTGATGTGTTACTGAGAAGAATGTACATTGTGTTGAGTTGAGATGGAGAGTTCTGTACATATGTATTAGTCCCACCTGGTCCAGAGCTGAGTTCAAGTCCTGAATATCCTTGTTAATTTTCTGTCTTATTTAGCTGTCTAATATTGACAGTGTAGTGTTTAAGGCTTCCACTATTATTGTGTTGGAGTCTACGTCTTTTTGTAGGTCAGAACTTGCTTTATGAATCTGAGTGCTCCTGTATTGGGTGTGTATATATTTAGGATAGGTAGCTTTCCATATTTCATTGATCCCTTTATTATTATGTAATGCCCTTTTTCATCTCTTTTGATCTTGTTGGTTTAAAGTCTGTTTTGTCAGAGACTATGATTACAATCCCTGCTTTTTTTTGTTTTGCTTTTCATTTGCTTGGTGTCTTTCTCCATCCCTTTATTTTGAGGCTATGTGTGTCTTTGCAAGTGAGATGAGTCTCCTGAGTACAGTACATCAATTGGTCATGACTCTATCCTATTAGCTAGTCAGTGTCTTAATTGGGGCATTTAGCCCATTTACATTTAAGGTTAAGTTTCTTATGTGTGAATTTGATTTGGTCAATGTGATGCTAGCTGGTTATTTAGCCCATTAGTTAATACAGTTGCTTCATGGTGTTGATGGCCTTTAAAATATGGTATTTTTTTGCAGTAGCTGGCACTGATTTTTCCTTTCCACATTTAGGGCTTCCTTCAGGAACTTTTGTAAGGCAGGCCTAGTGGTGACAAAATCTTTCAGCATTTGCTTGTCTGGTAAGGATTTTATTTCTCCTTTACTTGTGAAGCTTAGTTTGGCTGGATATGAAATTCTGGGTTGAAAATTCTTTTCTTTAAGAGTGTTGAATATTGGCCCCCACTCTCTTCTGTCTTGTAAGATTTCTGCAGATACATCCACTGTCATTCTGATGAGCTTTACTTTGTGTGTAACCCGACCTTTCTCTCTGGCTGTCCTTAACATTTTTTTTTCCTTTCATCCTTGGTAAATCTGATGATTATATGTCTTGGGATTGCTCTTCTTGAGGAGCATCTTTGTGATGTTCTCTGTATTTTCTCATTTTGAATGTTTGCCGGTCTTGCTAGGTTGGAGAAATTCTCCTTCATAATATCCTAAAGAGTGTTTTCCATCTTGGTTTCATTTTCCCTGTCACGTTCAGGTGCACCAATCAAACATAGGTTTGGTTTTTTTCACATAGTCCCATATTTCTTTCAGGCTTTGTTTTAATTATTTTTTTCTCTAATCTTGTCTTTATGCTTTACTTCATTAAATTGATCTTCAATCTCTGGTATTCTTTCTTCCACTTGATCGATTCAGCTATTGATACTCGTGTATGCTTCATGAAGTTCTCATGCTGTGTTTTTCAGCTCCATCAGCTCATTTCTGTTCTTCTCTAAACTGGTTATTCTAGATATCAACTCGTCTAACATTTTTTCAAGGTTGTTAGCTTTCTTGCATTGGGTTAGAACATGCTCCTTTAGCTTGCAGGAGTTTGTTATTACCAACCTTCTGAAGCCTTCTTCTGTCAATTCGTCAAACTCATTCTCCATCTAGTGTTGTGTCCTTGCTGGTGAAGAGTTGTGATCCTTTGGAGAAGAAGAGGCGTTCTGGTCTTTGGAATTTTCAACTTTTTGCACTCGTTTTTCTTCATCTTCATGGATTTATCTACCTTTGGTTTTTGATGTTGGTAACCTTCAGATGGGGTTTCTGTGTGGACATTCTTTTTGTTTATATTGATGCTATTTCTTTCTGTTTGTTATTTTTTTTTTTTCTAGCATTCAGTCTCCTCTGCTGCAAGTCTTCTGGAGTTTGCTGGAGGTCCACTCCAGATCCTTTTTTCCGGGGTATCATGAGCAAAGGCTGCAGAACAGCAAGTATTGCTGCTTGTTCCTTTTTCTGGAAGATTCATCCCAGGGGGCACCCTCCAGATGCCAGCCGGAGCTTTCTTGTTTGATGCGTCTGTCGACCCCTCATGGGAGGTGTCTCCCAGGCAGGAGTTACGGGGGTCAGGTACCCATTTGAGGAGGCAGTTTATTCTTCAGCAGAGTTCGAACGCTGTGCTTAGAGATCGGCTGCTGTCTTCAGAGCTGGCCAGCAGGTACCTTTAAGTCTGCTGATGCTGCGCCCACAGCTGCCCTGCCCAGAGAGGAGGAATTTAGAGATGCCCTTTTTAGAGAGGAGGAATCTAGAGAGGACTTATAGCAGCAGTGGCTTTGCCAACCAGTTCAAACTTCCTGTAAGTCTTGTTTAAACTATGATGGGAAAACCACCTACTCAAGTCTCAATAGTGGCTGACGCCCCTCCTTCCACCAAGCTCGAGCATTTCAGGTCAACTTCAGACTGCTGTGCTGGCAGCGAGAATTTCACGCCAGTGGATCTTAGCTTGCTTGGCTCTGTGGGGGTGGGATCCGCTGAGCTAGACCGTGTGGCTCCCTGGCTTCAGCCCCCTTTCCAGGGGAGTAAATGCTTCTTTCTCGCTGGCATCCCTGGCACCACTGGGGCATGAAAAAAACTCCTGCAGCTAGTTCAATGTCTTCCCAAATGGCCGCCCAGTGTTGCGCTGGAAACCCAGAGCCCTTGTGGTGTACATACCCAAGGGAATCTCCTGGTCTCTGGGTTGCGAAGATTGTGGGGAAAGCATAGTATCTGGTCTGCAATGCACCGTTCCTCATGGAACTGTTCCTCATGGCTTTTCTTGTCTAGGGGAGGGGTTTCCCTGACCCCTTGTGCTTCTTGGGTGAGGCGACTCCCCACCCTGCTTTGACTCACTCTCTGTCGGCTGCACCCACTCGCTGGGAGCTGCAGACTGGAGCTGTTTCTATTTGACCATCTTGCCAGCTCATCACAAATTTCTTTTTTACTAACCTTTACTACCTAGACTATTCATGATATACCTGGACTTTCTGGCTTCTTCTAAATGTTTCTCTTTGTCAACCAACCCAGTCATTTTATTTTAGGACAATAATTCACTATATAAGACCCTTTCTTATATAAAATTACTTTTCATTATGCTATGTTACCAAAAATATCTTTTTACTTCTATAACTTTCTTTACATATTTAAATATTTCTTATTCCCTAGATCATTTTACCTTGTTTTTCTTTTCTTTTTACATTTTTCTTTTCTTTCTTTATTTTATTTTATTTTTTTTTTTTTGAGAGAGAGTTTTACTCTGTTGCCCAGTGCAGTGGAATGAACTTGGCTCACTGCAACCTCCGTCTCCTGGGTTTAAGTGATTCTCCTACCTCAGCCTCCTGAGGAGTTGGGATTACAGGCATGCACCACTACACCCAGCTAATTTTTTTTATTTTTAGGAGAGACAGGGTTTCACCATGTTGGCCAGGCTTGTCTCGAAATCCTAACCTCATGATTCACCCGCCTTGGCCTCCCAAAGTGCTAGGATTACAGGTGTGAGTCACCGCCCAGCTACCTTGTTTTTTACATAACCTTTAAATAAGCTTTGCATTAGAAAAAAAGTTATTCACCTTTTAACAAGAACACACATTTTTTATAACGTTTTCCTACAATATATATATTTAATTGGAACACCCAGATATTTAATTAAATATCTATTATTTAACTTTAGATTTTAAATTATGACAAGTTTGTCTAAAAGTATGTACTCCATTACATTTACCTAATTATCTATTTTAATAGTTTACCTATTTTATTTATGAAAACTATGATAGTCCTCGTTAAAAGTTATTTTCCTGTCAATCATTTTATAGTCTGTGAATTTAAGATATTTACCAAAGTAAGAATCATAAGATAAAATATCTGGTTATTTTGCTAAATAATTCAAGATTTAGGTGTTTTTATTAAACTAATACTAATGTCTTATTTCTCAAAAATGACACAAGCAAGGATTATTCTGTTTTGGGCTGGGTTTATAGTTAATAACCCTTACGCCAAATTTTGACACCTTATAGTATTAGGCAGAGATAAGTATAAATTCTCTTGATCAAAAAATGCAAAAAAAGTGTTCTGATAATTATTAAGGCATTTCTGATATTCCCTTACCAATAATTCTAAAATTAATTTATTAAAAATTTTACTTAAGTCGCATGAACTCGAAAAGCATTTGGGATTATTATTTAGTTTATGAGTACTCTTTAAGTTTTAGCCAATTTAATACCTTGTGGCCTAAAACACATCACAAAATGTGTGCACATATGCATAAACACAAACATACTCATACAAAGAGCTTATAGCTTTTACTTCTGAACTGTAGCCATAAGATATTGATACCAACTCACTGGTTTGCAAACAATAACAAAAAGAAATTGTAGGTGCAAATAGTAGCTTTTTCTCAGTACAAAAGTAGCCACAGACTTAAAGCAGGCAGAAAAGAAAGCAGCAGGATAGAGAACTTACGAACTTCGTAGTTGCAGGTCAACCCCTGGGCTCCAAATTTCCTTAATATAATTTGTCCATCAGTTTAAAATCTGCACAAGAACAGACCTAATGTGTAACCAGTTGGAGTATTAGAAAACCTGACATGATTTTCCGTTTACACAACCACATCCAGGTAGAAGCACCATGAAACCAAATGGAGTGCCCAAAAGTTGTCATTCTCTTTGTCTTTTCTCATTCTTAGATAATTTGTTTTCCACACTTTTCCTTAAAAGGAGGAGCTAAACTGTGGCCTAGAGTTTGGTGGAGTGGACTGAAGTGTGCTGGTTGTGGGTGGGACTCCACAGTGTGTCACCATTGAGTTGTTTCTGCCCTCTTATGTGTCTCACTTTCTCTCTTCAGAGATCTAGCACCTCTGGGACGGCTCAAAGTGTGGAGTGACCAGCTCCTATATGTACTTCCTGGATAAGCCTTTTTAAACTAGTGTTGTTGGGAGTTCCCTGTAAGGCTGCTGGACGTTGTGGTGGGGGGCAACTCTGAGACACTCCCACTTAGCCCTAAGTCACCCAGAAGCACCTTTCGGCTGGAAGGAAGAAAATGTCCCCTCTTTTTGGAGCTGAGAAAACTCAGTCTCTCATTTATCCATGAAAATGACAATTCAATTCCTCATACAAAAGCACAAACAAGCCAATTGAGATTAATTTAAGGAGGAAGGGCAGTGGAGAAGGCTGTATAAAAATGCACCTCCAAACTAGAATTGGAATCCTAAACAACAACTTCCTAGGATAAATATAAAACAGCTAAGACCACTTTCTATAAGCTTTCCTTAGCCACCCTAATTTTGTAGATCTCGTTCACCATTACACATGCCAAGGTCAAATTCTCTCATTGTACAAGGTAATCTCTAGTACCCCCAAAAGTCAAAGAGGTCAGGTAATGCCATATAGAATAACGGAGTTTTAGACCTAAGAAGAGTTTGCCCATGACTCTTGAAGCTTCACAAAGAAAACAAAACACACCCAAAAAAAGGTGAGGGGCACATTTGTTCTGAGTTCTTTAAGGGATTTTAATCATTAGAAGCCTTATCTATACATTTCTTGGTACCAGAGATGGTGTAAGGGGATGGAGAAATTGGTTGGAAGAAAAGCAAATGAAACAATTGTTTTCTTGAGACATAAAGCAAACACAGAAATCAAGTGCGTGATTTTGATTTTTTTTTCTTTTTGCAGCTGCAAAGAATTTTAGCCTATTCAGAGGCTTTGTTTTACATAATTTGGAAATCTGATTCAGATTTGACCAAGTCAGGTAGAGTTGGTCAAATCTGATTGGAGAAAGAATGGAACAACAACAAAAATAAACTCCAAATATGACCACTGAATGCTCTAACTGATAAGAAGGAATTAAGACCAGCTGGTTGTTAATCTTAACTTTAGCCAAACAAAACCCCAATTCAGCTACTTACCTAGGAATGGGTCTCAGGCTGCTACCATCCTAGAAACAGGAAAAAACCTCAAACTCACCTTCAATGTTGGAAGCAAGCTCAAACTCTAGAAAGGAAGTACCTGCCTTCTATCGTCATAGAAGTAGAGAAACTTGCCTTTCTTGTTGGAAGGAAGTAAAGCTCCAGAAAAAGAACTTGTACAGCAAAACAAATTTTAGATCTAGACCAAATTTTGAGAAATCAGGGATTCTCTACAGTGAGGGCTCCTAGGCCTCAGAAAATTGTCATATTGGCTTGAGCCATAAAGATAGCTGGTACCAAGCACTGATAGGAGATTTGTCAAATATCAGGGGTGCTTCCAGTCAGAATTCCTTCACAGTTGCCAAATTGTGAACCCAAAATATCAAAGAAAGGTCTCAGTCAATTTAGAAAATTTATTTTACCAAGGTTAAAGACACACCATGACACAGCCTCAGGAGTTCGGGATGACATGCGCCCAAGGTGATTGAAATACAGCTTGCTTTTATACATTTTAAGGAGACAAAATACATCAATCATTGCAGGTAAGATTTATATTTGTTTGATCTGGAAGAGTGACACAACTCAAAGTGGGGGCTTCCAGGTCATACATAGATTTAAACATATCCTGATTGGCAATTTTTTGAAAGAGTTAGTAGCAGTAGAAAGAAATGTCTGGGTTAAAATAAGGGGTTGTGGGGACCAAGATTTTATCATGCAGATGAAGCCTCCAGCTAGCAGGCTTCAGAGAGAATAGATAGTGTTTCTTATAAGACTTAATATCTGTGTTGATGTTAAGGCTGGAGAGGTATAATGAGGCATGTCCTACTTCCACTCCCTGTTATGGTCTGAACCAGTCTTTCAGATTAAATGTTAGAGTATCCTGGCCAAGGAGGGAGTTCATTCAGATGGTTGTGCAGGGGCTTCGAATTTTGTATTTTGTTTACATGTACATATTGATGGAGTACATGAGATATTTTGATACAGGTATAAAATGTGTAATCATATCAGAATAAATGGGGTATCCATCACCTCAAGCATTTATCTTTTCTCTGTGTTACAAACAATCCAATTATATTATTTTACTTACTTTTAAATGTACAATAAATTATTGTACGTGGTAGTCACTTTGTTGTGCTATCAAACATGAGATCTTATTTATTGCATCTGACTATATTTTGATATCATTAACCATTTTCCCTTTTCTCTCCCCAACTACCTATTTCATCCTCTAGCAATCATTGTTCTACTCACTAACTCCATGAGTTAAATTATTTTTATTTTTATTTTTTGGGAGGTGCTACACATTTCATTATGAACGCTTCTTTATTTTTTAACACACATAAGCTTAATAGAAATACCTTTCATTTTCATTATCTTTTTAAAATTTCACTTATTTATTTACCAATATTTCTGTTACAAACTTGGTATTCTTGTTTTTAATTCTTTAAGTTCTAGGGTACATGTGCACAAAGTGCAGGTTTGATACATAGGTATACATGTGCTGTGTTGGTTTGTTGCACCCATCAACTCATCATTTACATTAGGTATTTATCCTAATGCTATCCTTCCCCCAGCCCACCACACCCTGACAGGTCCCAGTGTGTGATGTTCCCCACCCTGTGTCCAAGTGTTCTAACTATTCAATTCCCACCTATGGGTGAGAACATGTGGTGTTTAGTTTTCTGTCTTTGTGATAGTTTGCTGAGAATGATGGTTTCCAGCTTCATCCATGTCCCTGCAAATGACATGAACTCATCCTTTTTTTTGGCTGCATAGTATTCCATGTTGTATATGTGCCACATTTTCTTAATCCAGTCTGTCATTGATGGACATTTGGGTTGGTTTCAAGTCTTTGCTATTGTGAATAATGCCCCAATAAACATACGTATGCATGTGTCTTTACAGTAGCATGATTTATAATCCTTTGAGTATATAACCAATAACGGGATTGCTGGGTCAAATGGTATTTCCTGTTGTAGAATCTGGAGGAATCGCCACACTGTCTTCCACAATGGTTAAACTAATTTACACTCCCACAAAGAGTGTAAAAGTCTTCCTATTTCTCTGCATCCTCTCCAGCATCTGTTGTTTCTTGACTTTTTAATGATTGCCATTCTAACTGGCATGAGATGCTATCTCATTGTGGTTTTGATTTGCATTTCTCTGATGACCAGTGATTATGAACATTTTTTCATGTGTCTGTTGGCTGCATAAATGTCTTCTTTTGAGAAGTGTCTGTTTATATCCTTTGCCCACTTTTTGATGGGGTTGTTTGTTTGTTTTTTCTTGTAAATTTGTTTGAGTTCTTCATAGATTCTGGATATTAACCCTTTGTCAGATGGCTAGATTGGAAAAATGTTCCCCCATTCTGTAGGTTGCCTGTTCACTCTGATGGTAGTTTCTTTTGCTGTGCAGAAGCTCTTTAGTTTAATTAGATCCCATTTGTCTATTATGACTTCTGTTGCCTTTGCTTTTGGTGTTTTAGTCATGAAGTCCTTGCCCATGCCTATGTCCTGAAAGGTATTGCCTAGGTTTTCTTCTAGGGTTTTTATGGTGTTAGGTCTAACATTGAAGTCTGTAATCCATCTTGAATTAATTTTTTACATGATATAAAGAAGGGATCCAGTTTCAGCTTTCTACATCTGGTTAGCCAGTTTTCTCAGCACCATTTATTAAATAGGGAATCTTTCCCTATTACTTGTTTTTGTCAGGTTTGTCAAAGATCAGATGATTGTAAATGTGTAGTGTTACTACTGAGGCCTCTGTTCTGTTCCATTGGTCTAGATATCTGTTTTGGTACCAGTACCATGCTGTTTTGGTTTGTGTAGCCTTGTAGTATAGTTTGAAGTCAGGTAGCATGATGCCTCCAGCTTTGTTCTTTTTGCTTAAGATTGTCTTGGCTATGTGGGCTCTTTTTTGGTTCCATATAAAGTTTAAGGTAGTTTTTTTCAATTCTGTGAAGAAAGTCAGTTGTAGCTTATTGGGGATAGCATTGAATCTATATATTTCTTTGGGCAGTATGGCCATTCTCATGATACTGATCCTTCCTATCCATGAGCATGGAATGTTTTTCCATTTGTTTGTGTCCTCTCTTATTTCCTTAAGCAGTGGATTGTAGCTCTCCTTGAAGAGGTCCTTCATATTCCTTGAAAGTTTTATTCCTAGGTATTTTATTCTCTTTATAGCAATTGTGAATGGGAGTTCACTGATGATTTGGCTATCTGTTTGTGTGTTATTGGTGTATAGGAATGTTAGCGATTTTTGCACATAGATTTTGTATCCTGAGAGTTTCCTGAAGTTGCTTATCAGCTTAAGGAGATTTGGGGCTGAGATGATGGGGTTTTCTAAATATACAATCATATCATCTGCTAACATAGACAATTTGACTTCCTCTTTTCCTCTCTGAATACCCTTTATTGTTTTCTCTTGCTTGATTGCCCTGGCCAGACCTTCCAATAGTCGTTGAATAGTAGTGGTGAGAGAGGGCATCCTTGCCTTGTGCCGGATTTCCAAGGAAATGCTTCCAGTTTTGGCCCATTCAGTATAATATTGGCTGTGGGTTTCTCATAAATAGCTCTTATTTTGAGATCCATTACATCGGTGCCTAGCTATTGAGAGTTTTTAGCATGAAAGGGTTTTGAGTTTTCTCAAAGGCCTTTTCTGCATCTATTGAGATAATCATGTGGTTTTTGTTATTTGTTCTGTTAATGTGAGGGATTATGTTCATTGATTTGCGTATGTTGAACCAGCCTTGTATCCCAGGTATGAATTCGACTTCATTATGGTGGATAAGCTTTTTGATGTGCCTCTGGATTCAGCTTGCCAGTATTTCATTGAGGATTTTTGCATCAATGATCATCAGGGATATTGGCCTGAAATTTTCTTCTTTTGTTGTGTCTCTGCCAGGCTTTGGTATCAGGATGATGCTGATCTGATAAAATAATTTAGGGAGGACTCCATTTTTTTCTATTGCTTGGAATATTTTCAGAAGGAATGCTACCAGATCCTCTTTGTATCTCTAGTGGAATTCAACTATGAATCCATCTTGTCCTGGACTTTTTTTGATTGGTAGGCTATTAATTACTGCCTCAATTTCCAAACTTGTTATTGGTCTATTCAGGGATTCAACTTCTCCCTGGTTTAGTCTTGGGAGGGTGTATATGTCCAGGAATTTATCAATTTCTTCTCGGTTTTCTGGTTTATTTGTGTAGAGGTTTTTATTGTATTATCTGGTGGTAGTTTGTTTTTCTGAAGGATCAGTGGTGATATCCCCTTTATCATTTTTTATTGTGTCCATTTGATTCTTCTCTCTTTTCTTCTTTATTAGTCTGACTGGTGGTCTATTTATTTTGTTGAGCTTTTCAAAAACCAGCTCCTGGATTCGTTCACTTTTTGAAGGGTTTTTCCTGTCTCTGTCTCCTTCAGTTCTGCTCTGATCTTAGTTATTTCTTGACTTCTGCTAGCTTTTAAATTTGTTTGCCCTTGCTTCTCTAGTTCTTTTAGTTTTGATGTTAGGATGTTGATTCTAGATCTTTCCTCCTTTATCTTGTGGGCATTTAGTACTATAAATTTCCCTCTACACACTGCTTTAAATGTGTCCCAGAGATTCTGGTACATTGTGTCTTTGTTCTCATTGGTTTCAAAGAACATCTTTATTTCTGCCTTCATTTCATTATTTACCCAGTATTCACTCAGGAGCAAGTTGTTCAGTTTCCATGTAGTTGTGCATTTTTGAGTGAGTTTCTTAATCCTGATTTCTAATTTAATTGCACTGTGTTCTGAGAGATGGTTTGTTATGATTTCTGTTCTTTTACATATGCTGAGGAGTGCTTACCTTCCAACTATGTAGTCAATTGTGGAATAAGTGCGATGTGGTGTTGAGAAGAATGTATATTCTGTAGATTTGAGATGGAGAGTTCTGTAGATGTTTATTAGTTCTGCTTGGTCCAGAGCTGAGTTCAAGTCCTGTATATTCTTGTATAATTCTGCCTCATTGATCTGTGTAATATTTACAGTGGGGTGTTAAATTTTCCCAGTATTATTTTGTGGGAGTATAAATCTCTTTATAGGTCTCTAAGAACTTGCCTTGTGAATCTGGGTGCTCCTGTATTGGGTGCTTATATATATAGGATAGTTAGCTCTTCTTGTTGCATTGATCCCTTTACCATTATGTATTGCCCTTCTTTGGTCTTTTGATTTTTGTTGGTTTAAAATCTGTTTTATCAGAGATTAGGATTGCAACTCCTGCTCTTTTTGCTTTCCATTTACTTGGTAAATATTCCTCCGTCCCTTTATTTTGAGCCTATGTGAGTCTTTGCACATGAGATGGGTCTCCTGAATACAGCACACTGAAGGGCCTTGACTCTTTATCCAAGTAACCAGTCTGTGTCTTTTATTTGGGGCATTTAGCCCATTTACCTTAAAGGTTAATATTGTTATATGTGAATTTGATCATGTCATTAAGATGCTAGCTAGTTATTTTGCCATTAATTGATGCAGTTTCTTCATAGTGTCAATGTTCTTTACAATTTGGTATGTTTTTGCAGTGGCTGGTACCAGTTGTTCATTTCCATTTTTAGTGCTTCCTTCAGGACCTCTTTTAATGCAGGCCTGGTGGTGACAGAATTTCTCAGCATTTGCTTGTCTGTAAAGGATCTTATTTCTCCATTACTCATGAAGCTTTAGTTTGGCTGGATATGAAATTCTGGATTAAAATTTCTTTTCTTTAAGAATGTTGAATATTGGCTCCCTGTCTCTTCTGGCTTGCAGGGTTTCTGTCAGGAGATATGCTATTAGTCTGATGGTCTTACCTTTGTGAGTAACCCAACCTTTCTCACTGTCTTCAGTTGACATTTTTTCCCTCATTTCAATGTTGGTGAATCTGAAGATTGTGTGTCTTAGGGTTGCTTTTCTGGAAGAGTAGCTTTGTAGTGTTCTCTGTATTTCCTATATTTTAAAGTTGGCCTGTCTTACTATGTTGGGGAAGGTCTCTTGGATAATATCCTAAAGAGTGCTTTCTAACTTGGTTCTATTCTCCCATCACTTTCAGGTACACCAATCAAATGTAGATTTGGTCTTTTCACATAGTTCCATCTTTCTTAGAGTCTTTGTTCATTCCTCTTTATTCTTTTTCCTCTAATCCTGTCATCTCCCTTTATTTCATTAAGTTTATCTTCAATCTGTGATATCCTTTCTTCTGCTTGATCAATTTAGCTATGGATACTTGTGTATGCTTCACGAAGTTCTTGTGCTGTGTTTTTCAGCTCCATCCGGTCATTTCTGTTCTTCTTTAAACTGGTTATTTTAGTTAGCAATTCATCTAACCTTTTTTCAAAGGTTTCAAAGCTTTGCGCTGGTTTCTCTCCGTCTTTGTGGATTTATCTACCTTTGGTATTTGATGTTCATGACCTTCAGATAAGTTCTCTGAGTGAACATGCTATTATTCCTTTCTGTTTGTTAGTGTTCCTTCTAACAGTCAGGCCTCTCTGTTGCAAGTATGCTGCAGTTTGCTGGAGGTACACTCCAGACCCTGTTTGCCTGGGTATCACAAGCAGAGACTGCAGAACAGCAAATATTGTTGCCTGTTGTTTCATCTGGAAGCTTTTTCCCAGAGGGGCACCTGCCAGATGCCAGCCTGAGCTCTCCTGTATGAGGTGTCTGTTGTCCTGTACTGAGAGGTGTCTCCCAGTCAGAACACATGGGGGTCAGGGACCTACCTGAGGAGGCAGTGTGACCCTTAGCAGAACTTGAGCTCTGTGCTGTGAGGTCTGCTGCTCCTTCAGAGCTGTCAGACAGGGACTTTTAAGTCTGCTGAAGCTGCACCCACAGCTGCCTCTTTCCCCAGGTGCTCTGTCCTAGGGAGATAGGGGTTATATCTATAAGTCCCTGAAGGGTTGCTGCCTTTTTTTCAGAGATGCACTGCTCAGAAAGGAGAATTCTGACAGTCTGGCTGCATTGGCCTTGCTGAGCTGCAGTGGGCTCCATCCAGTTTGAGCTTCCCACCAGTTTTGTTTACACTGTGAGGGTAAAACCACCTGCTCAAGCCTCAGCAATGAGGGCCGCCCCTGCCACCCACCAAGCTCAGGCATCCCAGGTCAATCTCAGTTGCTGCTGTGCTGACAGCAAGAATTTCAAGCCAGTGGATCTTAGTTTGCTGAGCTCTGTGCAGGTGGGACTCACTGAGCCAGACCACTTGGCTCCCTGGCTTCAGCCCCCTGTCCAGGAGAGTGAATGGTTCTGTCTTGCAGGCATTCCAGGTGCCACTGGCGTATGAAAATAAAAAACTCCTGCAACTAGTTCGATGTCTGCCCAAGTGGCCACCCAGTTTTGTGCTTAAAACTCAGAGCCCTGGTGAGTTAGGCACCTGAGGGTATCTCCTAGTCTGTGGGTTGTGAAGACCACGAGAAAAGAGCTGTGTCTGGGCTGGAGTGCATGGTTCCTCAGGCTCAGTCCCTCACAGTTTTCCTTGAGTGGGGAAGAAAATTCCCAGACTCTTTGTGCTTCCTGGGTAAGGTGACACCCCACCCTGCTTTGGGTAACCCTCTGTGGGCTGCACCCACTGTCCAAACAGTCCCAGTGAGATCAACTGGGTACCTTAGTTGGAAATGCAGAAGTCACTCACCTTCTTTGTCGATCTCACTGGGAGCTGCAGACTGGACCTGTTCCTACTTGGCCATCTTGACAGCACTCCTGAGTGATCTTTTAATGTATTGTTGAATTTTGTTTGCTAGTATGTTGAGGATTTTTGCATAAATATTTATTGGTAATATTGGCTTGTACTTTTTTTTTTTTTGATGTGTCTTTGTCTGGTGTTGGTATCAGGGTTATTGGCTTCATAGAACGATTTTCAAAGTATTTTCTTCTGTATTTTTTAGAATAATTTGAATAAAATTGATATTAGTTCATCATTGAATGTTTGGTAAAATTCAACAGTGAAGCCATCAGGTCTCAGGCTTTCCTTTAATAAGAGAATTTTATTATGGCTTCTATCTCATTACTTGTTATTGATTTGTTTAGGTTTTGAATTTCTTTGTGGTTCAATATTGGTAGATGGTATGTGACTAGGAATTTGTCCATTTTTCTAGACTTTCTCATTTATTGGCATATAGCTGCTCATAGTAGCCACTTATAGTCCTTTAAATTTCTGCAGTGTCAGTTGTAATGACTTTTTTATTTATGATTTTATTTATTTGTATCTCCTCTCTTTTTTCTTAGTCTAGCTAAAAGTTTGTCAATTTTGTTTCACTTTTTAAATCAAAATTTTGTGCAATTAAATGAAACAATATATGTATTATTATTTTTTATTATTATACTTTAAGTTGTGGGGTACATGTGCAGAATGTTCAGGTTTGTTACATAGGTATACATGTACCATAGAGATTTGCTGCACCCATTAACCCGTCATCTACATTAGGTATTTCTCCTAATACTGTACCTCCCCTAGTCCCCCACCCTCCAACAGGCCCCAATGTGTGATATTCCCCTCCCTGTGTTCATGTGTTCTCACTGTTCAACTCTCACTTATGAGTGAGAACATGTGGTGTTTGGTTTTCTGTTCTTGTTTCAGTTTTCTGAGAATGATGGTTTCCAGCTTCATCCAAGTCCCTGCAAAGGACATGAACTCATCCTTTTTTATGCCTGCATAGTATTCCATAGTGTATATGTGCCACATTTTCTTTATCCAGTCTATCACTGATGGGCATTTGGGTTGGTTCCAAGTCTTTGCTATTGTGAACAGTGCGTCAATAAACATATGTATGCATGTGTTCTTTATAGTAGAATGATTTATATTCCTCTGGGTATATACCTAGTAATGGGATTGCTGGGTCAAATGATATTTTTAGTTCTAGATCCTTGAGGAATCACCACACTGTCTTCCACAATCTTTAAACTAATTTAATTTGTTTCAATTTTGAAAAACCAATTTTTTGTATTATTGATACATTGTATTCGTTTTTTGTCTGAATTTTATTTATTCTGCTCTGATTTTATTTGTTTCTCTTTTTCTATTCTGGAGTTGGTTTGCTTTTTCATTTATAGTTCATTGAGATGCATCATTATGTTATTTATTTAAAGTTTTTTTAAAAATTTCGGCACTCATAGCTATAAGCTTTCTTCTTAGTACTGCTTTTGCTGTATTCAATAAGTTTTAGTATTTTGTGTTTTTATTATTATTTGTTTCAAATTTTTTTTTAATGTTTTTCTTAACTTCTTCACTGACATAGTGGTCATTTAGGAGTATATTGTTTAATTTTTATGTATTTCTATAGTTTCCAAATTATTGTTGTTGATTTCTAGTTTTATGCCACTGTGGTCATCAAAGAAGCTTGATATTATGTAAAATTTTTGAACTTGTTTTGTGACCTAATATATGGCCTATCGTTGAGGATATTTCATGTGCTGAGTAAAAGAATGTGTATTCTGCAGCCATTCAATAAAATGGCCTGGAAATATCTATTAAATCTATTTATTCTATCATGTACATTAAGTCTGACATTTCTATGATGATTTTCTATCTGAAAGATCTGCTCAGTGTTGATAGTGTGATGTTGAAATCTTAAGATATTATTGTATTGGGACCCATCTCCCTCTTTAGCTCAAATAATATTTCCTCCACATATCTGGGTGCTCCAGTGTTGGGTGCACATATATTTAAAATTGTTATATCATCTTGCTGAGTAGACCCCTTTATCATTATATTACAGTGTTCTTCATTGTCTCTTTTTTCAGTTTTTGTCTTTAAATCCCTTTTGTCTGATGTAAATATATTGACTTCTGTTCTATTTTAGTTTCCATTGTCGTGGAATATTTTTTTCTATGCCCTTATTTTAATCTAAGTGAGGTTATATAGGTTAAGTTTGTTTCCTGTAAGCAACAGATCTATGAGTCATTTCTGCATCCATTCAGCCAGTCTATGTCTTTTGATTGGAGAGTTTAGTCTATTGACATTCAATGTTATTATTGATAAGTAATGACTTACTCCTGCCATTTTATTGTTTTATTTCTGCTTGTTTTGTGGCCTTCTCTTCCTTCTTTCTTTCCTTCCTGTCGTTTTTTAGTAAAGATGATTTTCTCTGGTATATGATTTACTTTCTTGCTTTTTATTTTTTCTGTATTTATTGTATTTTTTTTTGGTTTGAGTTTACCATGAGGCTTGCAAGCACTATCATATAAGCCATTATTTTAAAATGAAAACAACTTAACATTGCATAAAAGAAAAAGCAAGCCAAAAGAAAATGAATACAAACTCTGTGCCTTAGCTTCACCCCCCACTATTTAACTTTTTATTTCTATTTCTATTGTATTATGATATATATTACATTATTATATTGTATAATGTATTTTATTATATTGCATATACATTATCTTTATAATATATTGTATATATGCTAATTTTTTGAAAAGATTTAGTAGTTATTATTTTTGATTGGTTAATCATTTACTCTTTCTACATAGAATAATGTTAGTTTACAAACCACAGTTACAGTATTATACTATTCTGTGTGCTCTGTGTACTTACTATTACCAATGAGTTTTGTTTCACCAGGTGATTATGTATTTCTCATTTATTTATTTATTTCCTGATGGAAGTACTCCCTTTAGCATTTCTTGCAGGACAGAAGTGGTGTGGATGAAATCCCTCAGCTTTTGTTTGTCTGGAAAATGCATATTTTTTTCCTTTAATTTTGAAGAATGTTTTCACCAGATATACTATTCTAGAGTAAAAAGACTTTTTCTTTAGCATTTCAAATTTTTCATGTCACTCCCTTCTGGACTGCAAAGTTTTCACTGAAAAGTCTGCTGCCAGATGTATTGAAGCTCCCTTATGTTATTTGTTTCTTTTCTCTTTCTACTTGTAGGATCCTTTCTTTATCCTTGACCCTTGGCAGTTTGATTATTAAATGCCTTGAGATAGTCTTTGGGTTAAATCCCCTGGGTGTTCTATAAATCTCTTGTCAATGAATGTTGATATCTCTCTCTAACTTTGGGAAGTTCTCTGTTATTGTCTTTTAGAATACACTTTTTACCCCTAACTTTTTCTCTACCTCCTTTTTAAGGCCAATAAGTCTTAGATTTGCCTTTTTGAGGCTATTTTATAGATCCTGAACGTGTGCTTTTTTTTTTTTATTCTCCACTGACTTTGTATTATTTCAATCTTCTTGTTGAATTTATCTGATAAAATCCTGAATTTGTTCTGTTTTCTCCAATTTTTTTTGAGTTTTCTCAACACAACTATTTTGAATTATCTGTCTATAATGTAACAAATCTCTGTTTCTCGAGGATTGGTCCCTGGTGCTTTATTTAGTTTATTGGTAAGGTCATGTTTTCCTGAATAGTGTTGATGCTAGAAAATATACTTCAGCATCTGGGCATTTAAGGGTGAGGTATTTATTGTCATCTTTACTGTCTGGCCCTATTTGTACCCATCTGTATTAGTCCTTTTTCATGCTGCTGATAAAGATATACTCAAGACTGGGTAGAAAAAGAGTTTTCATTGGACTTCCAGTTCCACATGACTGGGGGGGCCTCAGAATCATGGCAGGAGGTGCAAGGGACTTCTTACATGGTGGGAGCAAGAGAAAATGAGGGAGATGCAAAAGTGGAAGCCCCTGATAAAACCACCAGATTTCATGAGACTTATTCACTACTATGAGAACAATATGGTGGAAACCACCCCCATGACAAGTTATCTCCCACCAGCTCCCTCCAACAACACATGGGAATTATGGGAGTACAATTCAAGATGAGATTTGGGTGGGGACACAGAGCCAAACCATATCATTCATCCCCTCCAAATCTCATATCCTCACATTTCAAAACCAATCATGCCTTCACAAGAGTCCCACAATTTCTTATTCAGCATTAACCCAAAAGTCCACAGGGCAAACTTTCATCTGACATGAGGCAAGTCCCTCTCACCTATGAGCCTATAAAATCAAAAGCAAGCTAGCTACTTCCTAGATACAAGGGGGTACAGATATTAGGTAAATACAGCCATTCCAAATGGGATAAATTGGCCAAAACAAAGGAGTTACAACGACCATGCAAGTTCGAAATTCAGCAAGGCAGTCAAATTTTAAAGCTCCAAAATAATCTTTTTTGACTCCAGGTCTCATATTCAGGTCACGTTAATGCAAGAGTTGGGTTCCCATCATCTTGGGCAGCTGCACCTCTGTGGCTTTGCAGGATACAACCTCCTTCCAAGCTGTTTTCATGGGCTGGCATTGAGTATCTGTGACTTTTCCAGGCAAACAGTGCAAGCTGTCAGTGGATCTACCATTCTGGGGTCTGGAAAATGATGGCCCTCTTTTCACAGCTCCACTAGGTGGTGCCCCAGTAGGTACTCTGTGTAGGGGCTCCAACCCCACATTTTCTTTCTGCATTGCCCTAGCAGAGGTTCTTCATGAGTGCCCTGCCCCTGCAGCAAACTTCTGCCTGGACGTCCAAGCATTTCCATTCATCTTCTAAAATCTAGGTGGAGGTTACCTAACCCCAATTCTTGACTTCTGTGCACTTGCAGGCTCAACACGTCATGGAAGCTGCCTAGGTTTGGGGCTTTCATCCTCTGAAGCCATGGCTCAAGCTCTATGTTGTCCCCTTTCAGCCACAGCTGGAGTGGCTGGGACGCAGGGCACCGAGTCCCTAGGCTGCATACAGCATGGGGACCCTGGGCCTGACTCACAAAACCATTTCCTCCTAGGCCTCTGGGTCTGTTATGAGAGGGGCTGCTGTGAAGACCTCTGAAATGCCCTGGAGATACTTTCCCTATTGTCTTGGGAATTAACATTCAGCTTCTCATTACTTATGCAAATTTCTGCAGCTGGTTTGAATTTCTTCTCAGAAAATGGATTTTTCTTTTCTGTCACATTGTCAGGCTGCAAATTTTCTCAACTTTATGCTTTGCTTTCCTTGTAAAATTAAATGCCTTTAATAGCAAACAGGTCACCTCTTGAATGCTTTGCTGCTTAGAAATTTCTCCTGCCAGATACCCTAAATCATCTCTCTCAAGTTCAAAGTTCCACAAATCTCTACGGCAGGGCAAAATGTCACAATTCTCTTTGCTAAAACATAACAAGAATAATCTTTGCACCAGTTTCCAACAAGTTTCTCATCTCCAACTGAGACCACCTCAGTCTGGACTTTATTTTCCATATCACTATCAGGCTTTCAGTCAAAGCCATTCAACAAGTTTCTAGAAAGTTCTAAACTTTCCCACATTTTTCTGTCTTCTTCTGAGCCCTCCAAACTGTTCCAACCTCTGCCTGTTACCCAGTTCCAAAGTTGCCTTCACATTTTTCAGGTATCTTTTCAGCAACACCCCACTCTTGGTACCAATTTACTGTATTAGTCTGTTTGCATGCTGCTGATAAAGACATACCCAAACCTGGGTAGAAATGGACGTTTAATTGGACATGCAGTTCCACATGGCTGGGGCCAGGGGGGCTCTCAGAATCATGACAGGAGGTGAAAGGCCCTTGTTACATGGTGACATAAAGAGAATGAGGAAGATGCAAAAGTGGAAACCCCTTATGAAACCATCAGATCTCATAAGACTTATTCACTACCATGAGAACAGTACGGTAAAAACTGCATGTGATTCAAGTTACCTTCCACCTGGTCCCTCTCACAACACGTGGGAATTATGAGAGTACAATTAAAGATGAGATTTGTGTGGAGACACAGAGCCAAACCATATCACCATCCTTCTTGGGAAGACTTTCCGGATATTTGAAATGGCTTGAATGTTTTGACCTAAACTGTATCTGCTTTAGGGGATACTCCAAGCTGAGTAACACTGTGGTTCTTGCAAACTCAAAGAGGTATTACCTTGATGTTTTTGGATAAGATCCAGAAGAATTAACTGAAATACCAGGCAGAGAGTCTTGTTCTATTGGCTTGCTTTCTCCCTAGCAAACAGAGTCTCTTTCTCTCTTTTCTGAGTCACCTAAAGCTGTGAGTGGAGTGAAACAAGCAGCCCTGTGGTCACCATCACTAGGACTGTGCTGGGTCAGACCTGAAGTGAACAAACCACTGGATCTCATCCAACACCTGCTGTAACCACTCTCTGGCTACTACTTATGATCTGCTGATGCCCTGGGGTTCTAGAATCATTCAGTGGCCAAGCAGCCAGACCTATGTTCTTCAATTCAGGGTGTGGTCATCCTCTAGGCCCTGGGCAAGTCTAGAGGTACCATCTGGGAATCAGAGACTAGAAGCAAAAATGTGAGCAGTCTACCTGATGTTCTATTTTACTGAGGCTGAGGTGGCACTCACACCACAGAATAAAGTTCTTCCCACACTTCTCACCATTTTCCAAAAAAAAGAAATGCCTCACGCTATAGCCACCAGCCCCCCAGGCCATGAGGAGTATTGCCAGAATACCACTGATGTTTCTTTAAGGTCCAAGGGCTATTAAGTCAACTTGTTGTAAATGCTGCCTGGCCAGGACTCACTCTTTTTTTTTTTTTTTTTTTGAGACAGAGTCTCCCTCTGTCGTCCAGGCTGGAGTGCACTGGTGCAATCTAATGCCCAGCTAATTTTTTTTATTTTTAGTAGAGACAGGGTTTCACCATGTTAGCCAGGATGGTCTCGATCTCCTGACCTCATGATCTTCCCGCCTCGGCCTCCCAAAGTGCTGGGATTACAGGTGTGAGCCACCGCACCAGGCCTGGGACTCACTCTTTAAGGCAGTGGGCTTCTTTCTGGCCCAGAGGAGGTCCAGAAATGCTGTTCAAGAGTCAACTCTGGAATGAGGGACCCCAGGTGTCTGCTTGGTACTCAACCCCTCTTTGGCAGTGCTGCTACGTAAGGTGCAAGACAAAGTTCCCTTTTCTCTTTCCTCTGCCATTCTCAAGCAGAAGACATTTTTCCTGTCGCCACCACAGTTAATAATGTGCTGAGTGTCACCTGAAGCTAGTTTCAGAGGCTTACCCAAATCCCTTGTAGTAGTACCTGAATATCACTGCTGGTAATTCAGGACTCCAGGGCTCTTCAGTTAGCGTGTAACAAATGCTGCCAGGACTGAGTACTTTACTTTAAGGCAGCAGGCTCTTTTCTGTCTGAGGCTTTGTCTAGAATAGTCATATGGAAGCTAGGGCCTGAAACAGAGGCCTCACATCTCTGACCATTGTTCTATCATTCTGTAGATTAGCTGGTATCCATGATGCAAAACAAAGTCCTCTCCACACTTTCCTCTTCTTTCCTTAAGCAGAAGGAAGGGTTCTTTTTGAGCCATGAACTTTGCAGACTGAGGTTAGAAAAAGGGTGCGCCAGCACTCCCTTGGCTGCCTCAGCTGGTGTCTCAGTATGTCACATGCTTACCGGTCCAATGTCTCTGGGCCTAGCTCATCACTAGGACTCACCTAAGAGTTTCAGTCCTTAGGGCCTAGACTGCCTTTCAAGTTCATTTGCAGACAGAGGGCACTGTAGCCCTTAGTGGCGAGGTTTGTGGGAACTCAAGTTGGAATTACTGGAATTGGTGATTCCCCACTGGCTAGGGTTGATTTAAATGCTTCCTCCATTACCAGGTATCAGCTGAGTTTGGTCTGGCTTTCCTTTCTGCACTAGTAGGACAGCACTAAGTTCAATGCCTCACAATTGCTGTGTTCTCCTTCCCCAAGTGCCCAGAGACACTCTCCACACCATGCTGCCACTGCTCAGGGGTGGAGAAGGGGTGGCATGAGCAATTCAGGACTGTTTTTTTTCTATCTCTTTCTTGCTTCTTTGAGTGAGATGATGTTAAAACCAAGTGCTATGTGTTCTCAACTGATTTTTGGTTCTCATAAAGGTTTTTTTTTGTGTAGATAGTGTTAAATTGGTGTCCTTGTAGGGGAGATGATTGGTGAAGTCTATAGTATTCCGCCATCTTGCTCCATCTCTTCCCTGACTGTGTATTTTCAAATAGCCTGCCTTCAAGCTTACTAATTCTGTATTCTGTTTCATTGATTCTTCTATACTCTGTTGTATTCTTCAGTATGTCAATTGCATTGTTCAACTCTAGAATTTCTGCATAATCTTTTAAAATTATTTTAACCTCTGTTAAATTTATCTGATTGGATTCTGAATTCCTTCTCATTGTTATCTTGAATTTCTTTGAATTTTCTCAAAAATATTTTGCATTCTCTGTCTGAAAAATTACATATCTCTATCCTTACAGGATTGGTCCGTTGTGCCCTATTTAGTTTGTTGAGGTTATATTTTCCTAAATAATCTTGATACTTTTGGATGTTTATCAGTGTCTGGGCATTGAAGAATTAAATATTTATTGTAATCTTTACAGTCTGGACTTCTCTGTATACATTTTTCCTGAAAAAGATTTAAAGGGATTCAGAGAATCTTGGTTTGTATTATCTAAGTTTTTGGTCTCTTCTGCCATGTCTGTATTAGTGAGCACACCAAGCCAGTAATGCTGTGGTTCTTGCAAACTTGTTGAGATACCACCTTGGAGGCCTTGGGTAAGATACAGACAAGTTCTCTGCATTACAAAGTGAAGAAACTTGTTCTCTTTTTCTACTTTATCCCAAGCTAACAAAGTCTGTCCGTGCTGAGCTGGTACCTAAGCTGCAAGACAAAGTTCCATTTACTATTCTTCCTGCTTTTACCAAGCAGGAGTCTCCCTATAGGCACCACAGCTGGAAATATTCTGGGTTACCTCTGAAGCCAGCATGTTTCAGACTCTTACCAAGGCACACAGCAAGTACTGCCTGAGTATCGCTGTTTATTATTCAGGACTTAAGGGCTTTTTAGTCAGTAGATGATAAATCCTGCCAAAACTTCACCCTTTCTGTTAAGGCAGCATGTTTTCTTTTTGCCCAGGGTGTGCCTAGAAATGTAATTAAGGAGCTAAGGCTGAGAATAGGACCCTCATGATTCTGCCTGGGGCCCTATCTTACTGTGGCTGAGCTGGCATCTAAGTTGCAAGAAAGTCCTCTTTACTCTTTTCTCTTCTCTCTTCAAGTAAAGAGGAGAATTATCTCCTAGATCTGCGAGCTGCACTGCCTGGCAATAGGGGAGGAGGTGACACAAACACTCCCTGGTCGACCTGGATGGTGTCTCAGCTGGTCATGTGTCCCCCAAATCCACTTGCTCTGAGCCCAGAAGAATACCAGGACTTGCTCTAGAGTTGCCTACCTAGTGGCCTGGACTGCCTTTCAAGTTTATATAATACCCCAGAGCCCTTTAGCTTGTGGTAGTAATGCTTGTTAGAACTTATGTTTCAACAGCTAGGATTGGAGACTCCCATTTGGCTAGGGCTGATCCAAATGCTCCCTCTATGGGTGTCAGCATAGTTCTGCCCAGTCTTGCTTTCAGCTGTGACAATGCAGAACTCATTTCCAGTGAAGTCTCACAATCACTGTGCTCTCCCTTTCCGAAGTGCACAGATTCTCTTTCCATGCCTGATGGGTAATGGGGGAGGGGTGGCATTGGTAATTCAAGACTGTCCTTTGTACCTTCTTCAGTGCCTTTTCTGTAATAAGAAGCTAAAACAAGGTAATGTGATCATTCACCTGATTTTTGTTCTTATGAAGGTGTTTTTTGTGTGGATAGTTATTCAATTTGGTGTTTCTGTGGAGAGGATAATTGGTGAAGGCTTCTATTTAGTCATCTTGCTTTGCCTCCTTCAAAGTAGCATTTTAATCTCACCATCACGCATAACCTGACAAATAATGAATTCTAACACTTCACTCTGTATCCACTACTTTATTTCCCTTTAGCTCATCTGTGCAACTACTCTCACTACTCTCCATCAACCCCAGATATACGTACACACCGTTTACTCACTTATATTCTCCCTTTCCACTAAAAGATTTTTGTATTTATTTCACTCTTCATCTACTTTATATTAGAACCTATTATTGTAGTAATAACCTTTCTGGTACTCCTCACCTCGTTCTATTTTTTTATATTCCTTTGCCTCTTTTTATTTTTTAAAAAAACTAATATGTCTAAGCCAAAGCCTTGAATGATACACCCACTTATTATTTTTTTTTATCCCACCACTTGGGCAATCTAAGGTTGTTGAGAAAACGTTTCCAAATCGGGCAATTTGGTTATGATAGAAATTTATAATCATCAATGTCAGATATAGGTCCTCAACTTTGTTCTGCAATGCTACTTTTTTCCTCTCATAACTGCTATTGCAAAATTTCTCCTCTAATATCTGTGCTTCCCTTCTACACCACTTGCACTTGTCTGCATTTATGTATGTTCTAGTCTTCTTTTTTTCATGATACAATAGAGGAGCTGTTCCTCCTTCTTAAACTAACTCTTTACAACTATATAGTACTTTGACTTATTTCCCCTTTAGCCTTCTATTTCTTTTCACTTTGGCTTGGCTCTCTCATCTGAATATTCTTCCATTACTTTTTAAGTATGTTCAAATCTCTGCCTTTAAACAAATTATAACTGAACCTTGCTTTTTAATTTTATTACTCTTATATTCTCTTAAAATGTTCTGTCGTTTTTACTAACTGACACAATAATCTCAAGTCATACTGACTACTGTTTCCACCCTAATGTCTTCTGTAACTGTGCTAGCACAAAGTAGCTTTTGTTAATATTATCAGTAATCTCTAAGTTACTAAATTTAATAAGTTTTATACAGCATTTTCACTTGAATTTTTATAATAATTATAGAATTTTGAATATTCTCTCTTTCCTAAGAAAATTATATTTTTTACTTCATGACACATTTATCTTCTTATTCTTTTCTTTCACAACAGTATACTTTTTGTACCACCCATTTTATTTTGAATCCTCAAGGATCAGTTCTTTTCTCATTCTATACTCTTTCTCTAAAGAAGTCTACACATATACTCTGCTTCTATCATCACTTAAACACAATAAATTACACATTTATATCACCAGTCACCTGGAAACTCTTGTTCTCTGAGTCCAGAAATGTATATTCAGCATCTTATTTGACATCCTTATCCCTGCTAGTTTCAGTTATCCATAAGCCAAATATTTGATTCTTTCTTACTTATAAAAAAAATTTACAATTGGATTCATTATCCCTCCAACATTTCTCCTTTTACAAATTTTTTACTGACAACCTTTTTTTCACATAGGTGATTCTTCTATGACACTTTCTTTTTAACTGCTGAATCTCCTCTTCTCCAATACTGGTTCTTCCGACCTCTTTTAGCCATTCATTTCCATACTCACATCCTAGACTTTGTCATCATAATTGGAAGAAACCCATCCAGAATTTTCTGCATTTCATTTTAAATACCCCATCTGCTCTTTTTCCAGATTACTCTTCTCATATCTAAACTCATGCAATTAGTCACACCCTCTTGAGCTTATAATCGATAAAAATTTTCAATCAAAAACATCTCTCTTTATCCTCACCATTCTATCCAGATATTTTCTTCTTTTTCACTTCATAATATATTTGGTAAAATAACAACCCTATTTAAAAACAACACCTTCTAGCTGCTTCCAGCCTTCATCCACACAAATAAATGTGGTTTGAAAGAAAACACAGAAAATGTCAACTTTTCTTACCCTCAATTTATAACCACTAACCCTATGTATGTCTACTAAATCTGGCCATAAATCATAATATATTTCTAATATCTAATTACTCTGCCTTTCTTAGACATTTTTTCCACATTTTCTTCTCTCTCTTCAGTCTGCCAACATCTCAGCTTCACTCCCACTTTTCTCTAATGTTTTTCTTATTTTTCTTCCTATCTCTCCATTTCCACAAAAAATAGAATTAATAACTGCCTCATTTCCACAAACTTACAGTACCACATCTACCCATTTTTCATTACCTATACTCAAACATGGTCTCTTAAATTTCTAGAGATTAAGTGTTCATACGCCTACATGAGGCAAATACCTCTATGTATGAACTAGATTCCATGCCTTATCATGGACTCAAAATTGTTGTTATTGGAAATTCTTTCCTTCTCTCAAAAGAAAGAATTTATGTACACTATTTTGTTCTATTTATCTATTTGTGTAGAGTCATGTTTTTAATTAGCCTATGTTTTAAAATAACTATTGATTATAATTTATTTTCAATGAATATCCCATTTATCTATTCTTTAAAGCAAAACTGTGAGAGTATAGAAATATGGAATAAAAGCCTACACCATTTGTCTTCCACGATGGAAAATTAAATCTTAACAACTATCTGAACACAAGAAAAGCACCATTACCAGAACCAAAAATTAGGAGAGTAATCACAGTACCTGGTTTTAACTTCATATTACTAAAAGAGGTATGAAGGAGGACAGGAGAGACAGTCTTTAATTGCCAATGTCACCCCTCCTCCATCCCTCAGCAGTGGCCATGTGACACAGAAAGAGAATCTGCGCATTTTGGAGAGAGAGAACACGGTGATGGGGGGGATCTTAAATTGAACTCAGTGGTGACTTGTCACAGTGGGGAAGACAGACATGCTGGGTTCAGTCACTTGTGCAGAGAGGAAACATTTGGACAGGACATAATCAGAGAAAAATTGCCCACCCTAGTAGTCAGACCTTAAGTTTCTCAGCAAGCTTAGCCAATGCAGGCTGAAGTTCTCTGAGGTCCTAGTTAAACTTGAAAGGCAGTCTAGGACACATAGACTGTCATTCCTAGGCAACTACTAGTCCTCGGCTGGGATTAGAGCTAGTGGATTAGGGTGAAACATGACCTAGGGTCACACCAGCTGGCACAGCTATGAAGGTGCTTGTGACACCTCTCCCACAATCCCAGGCAGTGCATCTTGCAGCAGTAAAAGTGACTTCTTCCTTCTGCTTAAGGAGAGGAGAGTGAAGAGTAAAGATGACTATGTCTTGAATGTTAGATATCCGTTCAGCACAGTTCATGGGCTTTGAGCTCTGAGTACTGGCTTTAGGGATGTTCCTACACATTCCCAACTGTGATAGTAATGGTAAAAGATGCCTTCCATGTGAGAAAAGCAGAGGAAAATGTAAAGAAAACTTCGTCTGGCACCTTAGATACCAGATAGACAACAGTAGGTAGAGCAACAAGCAGCCTTAGACCTAGGCTCTTGGACAGCGTGTATGGATCTTCCCTAAGTTAGAAGGCATTCTACTGCCCTGAAGGTGGGTTCTAGGCCTGGCAGTATTTATCACAAGCTGATGGAAAAGCCTTGAGCTTTAAGTGAGCACAAGTGAAGGCCTGGAAAAACCACATAAACCGATAGTCATGGTGGCCACCAAGAGAGCCTCATCTTGCTGTGGAAAAGGAAAGGACAAGTGGGAAGAACTTTGTATTGTAGTGTGAGTGCCACCTTAGTCATCATAGAGTAGAACATCAGGTTAACTTGTAAAGTTTTTGACTCCAAGACTTGGATCCCAGAAAACATCTCTGAACATATGCAGGGCCAGAGAAAAAATACCACCCTGAAGGGAAAGACCATGGGCAAGATGTAGTGCTGTGCTGGCTTCAAGTCTGACCTATTGCAGTCCCACTGGTGATAGGGGTACCAAGGTGGTACTTTTATGATTCTGTAAAATACAGCAGCATTATTGGGTTTGAGGCCAAAGTCTCTAAATACATGAAAAAAATCTTTCTAAGAAAAACAAGCTCAGATTGAACTCTATAAAAAAATACTTAACTATTCAATGCTCAGACACCAAGAAACATCTATAAGGATCAACACCACCCAGGAAAATATGGCCTCATCAAACAAACTATGTAAGACATCAGGGACCAATCAAGGAGAAACAGAGATATAGTACCTTTCAGCCAGAAAATTCAAAACAGCCATTTTGTGGAAACCCAAAGAAATTCAACATAAAACAGAGGAATAATTTGAATTATAACAGATAAATGTAACAGAGAGATTAAAATAATCAAAAAGAATCAAGCAGAAATTCCAGAGTTGAAAAATGCAATTGACACAATGAACAATGTATCAGAGTCTCTCCATGGCAGAATTGATAAAGCAGAAGAAAGAATTAGTGAAGTTGATGTCAGAATATTTGAATATACACAGTCAGAGGAGACAAAAAAAGAATAAAAAACAGTTTTCTGCACCTAAAAGATGTAGAAAATAGCTTCCATAGGGTAAATCTTAGAGTTATTGGCCTTAATTAGGAGGTAGAGAGAGAGAAAAAGTATAAAGTTATTCAAAGAAATAAGAGAACTTCCCAAAACTGCAGAAAGATATCAACCTTCAACTATGAGAAGGTTATAGAAAACCAAGTGTATTTAACCCAAAGAAGGCTATCTCTAGGCATTTCATATTTAAACTTTATAGGTCAAGGATGAAGAAATAATTCTAAAAGCAGCAAGATAAAAGAAACAACATAAAATGAAGCTTCAATACATCAGTGGAGCAGACATTTTAGTGGAAATTTTACAAGTCAGAATAGAGTGATATGACATATTTAAAGTGCTGAAAATATAAAGACCTTTTACTCTGTAATAGTGTATCTGGTGAAAATATCCTTCAAGCATTAAGAACAAATAAAGACGTTTTCTTTATTATTATTATTATTATTATTATTATACTTTAAGTTTTAGGGTACATGTGCACAATGTGCAGGTTAGTTACATATGTATACATGTGCCATGCTGGTGTGCTTCACCCATTAACTTGCCATTTAGCATTAGGCATATCTCCTAATGCTATCCCTCCCCCCTCCCCTCACCCCACAAAAGTCCCCAGAGTGTGATATTCCCCTTCCTGTGTCCATGTGTTCTCATTGTTCAATTCCCACCTATGAGTGAGAACATGCGGTGTTTGGTTTTTTGTCCTTGCGATAGTTTACTGAAAATGATGATTTCCAATTTCATCCATGTCCTTACAAAGGACATGAACTCATCATTTTTATGGCTGCATAGTATTCCATGGTGTATATGTGCCACATTTTCTTAATCCAGTCTATCATTGTTGGACATTTGGGTTGGTTCCAAGTCTTTGCTATTGTGAATAGTGCAGCAATAAACATATGTGTGCATGTGTCTTTATAGCAGCATGATTTACAGTCCTTTGGGTATATACCCAGTAATGGGATGGCTGAGTCAAATGGTATTTCTAGTTCTAGATCCCTGAGGAATCGCCACACTGACTTCCACAATGGTTGAACTAGTTTACAGTCCCACCAAAAGTGTAAATGTGTTCCTATTTCTCCACATCCTCTCCAGCACCTGTTGTTTCCTGACTTTTTAATGATTGCCAATCTAACTGGTGTGAGATGGTATCTCATTGTGGTTTTGATTTGCATTTCTCTGATGGCCAGTGATGATGAGCATTTTTTCATGTGTCTGTTGACTGCACAATTATCTTCTTTTGAGAAGTGTCTGTTCATATCTATTGCCTATTTTTGAAGGGGTTGTTTGTTTGTTTTTTTGTAAATTTGTTTGGGTTCATTGTAGATTCTGGATATTAGTCCTTTGTCAGATGGTTAGATTGCAAAAATTTTCTCCGATTCTGTAGGTTGCCTGTTCACTCTGATGGTAGTTTATTTTGCCATGTAAAAGCTCTTTAGTTTAATTAGATCCCATTTGTCAATTTCAGCTTTTGTTGCCATTGCTTTTGGTGTTTTAGTCATGAAGTCCTTGCCCATGCCTATGTCCTGAATAGTAATGCCTAGATTTTCTTCTAGGGTTTTTATGGTTTTAGGTCTAATGTTTAAGTCTTTAATACATCTTGAATTAATTTTTGTATAAGGTGTAAGGAAGGGATCCAGTTTCAGCTTTATCCATATGGCTAGCCAGTTTTCCCTACACCATTTATTAAATAGGGAATCCATAAAGCTGAGGGTTTTAATCAACACCTAACCTGTTCGACAAGAAATGCTAAGGAGAGTTATTCAAACAGAAAGAAAAGGATGTTAATGAGCAAGAAGAAATCGTCAAAAGGGACCATACTCAGTGGTAACAGTAAGTACACAGAAAAATATAGCACTGTAGTGGTGCTGTGTAAACTAGTCTTGTCTTAAATAGAAAGACTAAATGATGAACCTATCACAAATAATAACTAAAACAATGTTTTAATACATAAACAATAAAATAAGACATAAAAGAAACAACAAAAAATTAAAACATGAAGAGAAAAAGATAAAGTATAGACTTTTAATTACCTTTCTTGCATGCATGTTTGCTTGTATATGCAATCTTTATTAAGTTGTTATCAGTTTAAAATAATGAGTTATAAGATAGTATTTGCAGCAGAATCGTAACCTCAAATTTAAAAACATGCAACAGACTCACAAAAATAAAAACCAATAAATTGAAGCAAGGCACCACAAAAATTACGTTCACTAAAAAGAAGATAATAAGGAAAAAAAATCAGAAAGAGAAGACAGCAAAACAACCAGAAAACAAATAACAATATTACAGGAGTAGTTGCCTACTTATCAAAAATAACATTGAGGCTGGACGCAATGGCTCATGCCTATAATGGCTATAAATGGCTCATGCCTATAAATGGCTCTGCACTTTGGGAGGCAGAGGCAGGCGAATCACCTGAGGTCAGGAGTTCAAGACCATCCTGTAGAGTGAAACCCCATCTCTACAAAAATACAAAAATTAGCCGAACATGATGGCATGATGGCAGGTGCCTGTAATCCCAGCTACTCAGGAGGCTGAACCCAGGAGACAGAGGTTGCAGTGAGCCATAATCACACCGTTGCACTCCAGCCTGAGCAACAGAGCAGGACTCCGTCTCAAAAAAAAAAAAAGTTGAATGTAAATAGATGAAATTCTCCAATAAAAAGACATAGAGTGAATGAATAGATGAAAAATCAAGACCCAGTGATCTCTCACCTACCGGAAATACATAACACCTATAAAGATACACATAAATAAGAAGTAAAGGGATGAAAAAAGTTACTCCATGTCAATGAAAATCAAAACAGAGCAGAAGTAGCTATACTTACATTAGACAAAATATATTTCAAGAGGAAACTATAATAGAAAATAAAGAAAGTCCTTATATAATAATAAAGGTGACAAATTCAGCAAGAAAGTATAATGACTGTAATTATATATGCACCTAATAGTGGAGCACCCAGATATATAAAGAAAAGTTTATTATAGCTAAAAAGAAAGATAGACTCCAATACAGTAATAGCTGAACACTTCAACACCAAATTTTCTGCATTGGACGGATCTCCCAAATAGAAAATCAACAAAGAAACATTGGATTTAATCCATACTATAGACCAAATAGATCTAATATATATGTACAGAAAAATTTATCTAGTGGCTCCAGAATACACATCCTTCTCAGCCCATGGAACATTTTCAAGGACAGATCCTATATTAGGTCATAAAACAGGTCATAAAACATTCAAAAATTGAGATAATGTCTAGTTATTTTATGACCACAATGGAAGAAAACTAGAAATCAATAACAAGAAAAATTTTGGAAACTATACAAACACATGGACATTAAATAACATGCTCCTGAATGACCAGAGGGTACACGACAGAATTAAAAACAGAATTGAAAACTTCTTGAAGCAAATGCTAATTGAAACACAACGTATCAAAACCTAGACATACAGTAAAATAAGTACAAGAGGGAAATGTATTGCTGTAAGTGCCTACATAAAAAAAGAAAAACTTCAAATTAATAAGCTATTGATGCATCTCCAATACTAGAAAAGAAAGAGAAAATAAACCTAAAATTAGTAGAAGAAAAGAAAAAGAATCAGTGTAGAAATAAATAGAATTGAAATAAAGGAATCAATACAAAAGATCAATCAAACAAACAGTTGGTTTTTTGTAAAGATAAAATTGACAAACCTTTAGCCAGATTAACTAAGAAAAACGAGAAGACCAAAATAAACAAAATTGGAGATGGAAAAGGAAACATTGCAGGGGTTACAAGAGTAATTCGAATAGCTATTAGTGGTACTGTGAGCAACTATATTTCAATAAATTGAAAAATATAAAAGACATGTACAAATTCCCAGACACATACACCCTACCAAGCTTGAATAAAAAATTTAAAACATAAACAGATCAATGACAAATAATAAAATCAAAGCCATAATAAAGTCTTTTAGAAAAGGAAGGACCAGGACCCAATGGCTTCAATGTTCAATTCTATCAGACATTTCAAGAAAAACTAATACCAATACTACTTAAACTATTCTGAAAAACAGAAAAAAAGGGAGTACTTTCAAACTAATTCTACAAGACTAGTATAACTCTGACACTAACACCAGACAAAGACACATGAAGAAAAAAAAAACTACATGCCAATATATCTGATAAATATTGAAGAAAAAATTCACAAGATTATACAAATTCAAACTCAACTACACATTAAAAAATCATTCATCAAGACCAAGTGAGATTTATGCCTGGGATGCAAATGTGGTTCAACATATGCAAATCAATCAGACTGATACATCATATCAGCAGAATATGATAATTTAAATTAATGTTGAAAAAACATTTGATAAAGATCAACATCCCTTCATTTAAAAAAAAACCCTCAATAAAGTGGGTATAGAAGGAACATACCTCAACCTAATAAAGGCCATATATGAGAGAACTACAGCTACTATCATACAGAATAACATTAAAAAAAAAAAACCTGAAAGCATTTCCTTTTAGATCTGGAACATGGCAAAAATCTTCCACCACTGTTATTAAACGTAGTACTGGAAGTCTTACTTGGAGAGAACAGACAAGAGAATAAAATAAAGGTTATCCAAATTGAAATTCAAGAAGTCAAATTATCCTTGCTTGCAGAAGATAAGACCTTATATTTCAAAAAATGTAGAGAATACATCAAGAACCTATTAGAACTGATAAATTCAGGAAAGTTGTAAAACACAAAAAATCTATAGCATTTCTATATGCCAACAGTGAACACTCTGGAAAAGCAATAAAAAACATAATTTCATTTACAGTAACCACAAATAAAATTAAATACCTAGGAATTAACATAACCAAACACATGAAATTTCTCTACAATAAAAACTACAAAACATTGATAAAGAGAATTGAAGAAGACACAAAAAGAAAAGATATTCCATGTTCATGAATTGAAAGAATGAATATTGGTAAAATATCCATACTGCCCAAAGCAATATGCTGATTCAATGCAGTCGCTATCAAAATATCAATGACATTTTTCACAGAAACAAACAAACAAAAATTCTAAAATTTATCTGAAACCAAAGAAGACCCACAATAGCCAAAGCTATTCTAAGCAAAATGAACAAAACTGGAGAAATCACATTACCTGACTTCAAATTATACTACAGATCTATAGTAGCAAAAGAAGCATTGTTGGTACTGGCATAAAAACAGACACATAGTTCATATGAAAAGAATAAGAACCCAGAAACTAATCCATATACCCAAAGTGAAGTCATTTTTAACAAATAGGCCAAGAACATATACTGAGAAAAAGACAGTGCCTTCAATAAATGGTGCTGAAAAAACTGAAAGTTCGTATTCATAAGAATGAAAATAGATTCTCATTTCTTGCCATGTACAAAAATGAAATCAAAATAAAGACTTAAATTTAAGACCTTAAACTGTGAAATTATTACAAGAAAACTTTGTAGAGTTATTCTCCAGGACATTGGTCTAGGCAAAAAATTCTTGATTAATACCCAAGAAGTACAGGCAACCAAAGCAAAAATGGACAAGTGGAATAATATGAAGTTAAAAAACTTATGTATAACAAAGGAAACAATCAACAAAGATGCAACAAACCGAATGAAAGAAAATATTTACAAACCATCAGTCTGACAAGGAGTTAATAACCAGAATACACAAGGAGCTCAAACAACTCTATAACAAATCTGACAATCTGATCAAAAAGTGGGTAAAATAATTGAATAGACATTTTCAAAAGAAGACATACAATGGCCAATAGGTACATAAAAAGGTACTCAACATCATTGATCTTCAGAGAAATGCAAATCAAAACTACAATGAGAAACCTTCTCACTCCTGTTGAAATGGCTTACAGTCAAATGACAAGCAACAGAAAATGCTAATGAAAATGTGGGAAAGAAAGAACACTGAAACACTGTTGGTGGGAAGGTAAATTAGTAAAATCACAACAAAGAACAGTGTGGAGGTTCCTCAAAATGAGAAAAATTGAGCGACTATATGATCAAACAATCCCATTGCTGGGTTTATGCATAAAAGAAAGAATATTGGTATATCCAAGAGATATCTGTGTTCCCATGTTTGTTGTAGCACTGCTCACAATAGCAAAGATTTGTAAGCAACTTAAGTGTTCATGAAGAGATAAATGGATAAACAAAATCGCATACATGTACATAATGGTGTACTATTAAGCCATAAAAAAAGAGTGATGTTCTGTCATTTGCAACAACATGGATGGAACTGGAGATCATTAAGTGAAATAAGCCAGCACCGAAAGACAAAAATTGCATGTTCTCACTTATTTGTGGCACCTAAATATCATAACAATTTAAATCATCAACATAAAGAAAGGAAGGATAGTTACCAGCAGATGGAAAGGGTAAAGGGGAGGAAGACGGAGATGGAGATGGTTAATGACTATAAAAAATAAAAATAGAATGAATGAATAAAACCTACTATTTGAGAGCAGAACAGGGTGACTATAGTCAATAATAACTTAACTGTACATTTTAAAATAATGAAAAAGTATAATTGGATAAATACTTGAGAGGATGGATACCTCATTCTCCATGATATCATTATTTCACAGTGCATGCCTGTATCAAAATAGCTCATGTACCACATAAATGTATACACCCACAAAAATAAAAATTAAAAAAGTAAAAAAAAACAGTAGCATGCCTACACACTTATAAGAACCTATCCAGAAAAGAAATAAACAGGACATTCCCTCCAAGGAGATAAAAGAGCTGTATGATGAAAACAATAAAACATTAATGAAAGAAATGGAAGAAAACACAAATAAATATGAAAATATCATGTGTTCATTGTTTGAATGAATTAATATTGTTAAAAATATATTCGATGCTCATGGGTAGGAAGAATCAATATCGTGAAAATGGCCATACTGCCCAAGGTAATTTAGAGATTCAATGCCATCCCCATCAAGCTACCAATGACTTTCTTCACAGAATTGGAAAAAACTACCTTAAAGTTCATATGGAACCAAAAAAGAGCCCGCATTGACAAGTCAATCCTAAGCCAAAAGAACAAAGCTGGAGGCATCACACCACCTGACTTCAAACTATACTACAAGGCTACAGTAACCAAAACAGCATGGTACTGGTACCAAAACAGAGATATAGATCAATGGAACAGAACAGAGCCCTCAGAAATAATGCCACATATCTACAACTATCTGATCTTTGACAAACCTGAGAAAAACAAGCAATGGGGAAATGATTCACTATTTAATAAATGGTGCTGGCAAAACTGGCTAGCCATATGGAGAAAGCTGAAACTGGATCCCTTCCTTACACCTTATATGAAAATTAATTCAAGATGGATTAAAGACTTAAATGTTAGACCTAAAACCATAAAAACCCTAGAAGAAAACCTAGGCATTACCATTCAGGACATAGGCATGGGCAAGGACTTCATGTCTAAAACACCAAAAGCAGTGGCAACAAAAGCCAAAATTGACAAATGGGATCTAATTAAACTAAAGAGCTTCTGCACAGCAAAAGAAACTACCATCAGAGTGAACAGGCAACCAACAAATTGGGAGAAAATTTTTGCAACCTCCTCATCTGACAAAGGGCTAATATCCAGAATCTACAATGAACTCCAACAAATTTACAAGAAAAAAACAAACAACCCCATCAAAAAGTGGGCGAAGGACATGAGCAGACACTTCTCAAAAGAAGACATTTATGCAGCCAAAAGACACATGAAAAAATGCTCATTATCACTGGCCATCAGAGAAATGCAAATCAAAACCACAATGAGATACCATCTCACACCAGTTAGAATGGCAATCATTAAAAAGTCAGGAAACAACAGGTGCTGGAGAGGATGTGGAGAAACAGGAACACTTTTACACTGTTGGTGGGACTGTAAACTAGTTCAACCCTTGTGGAAGTCAGTGTGGTGATTCCTCAGGGATCTAGAACTAGAAATACCATTTGACCCAGCCATCCCATTACTGGGTGTATACCCAAAGGACTGTAAATCATGCTGCTATAAAGACACATGCACAAGCATGTTTATTGCGGCACTATTCGCAATAGCAAAGACTTGGAACAAATCCAAATGTCCAACAATGATAGACTGGATTAAGAAAATGTGGCACATATACACCATGGAATACTATGCAGCCATACAAAATGATGAGTTCATGTCCTTTGTAGGGACATGGATGAAATTGGAAATCATCATTATCAGTAAACTATCGCAAGGACAAAAAAACAAACACCACATGTTCTCACTCATAGATGGGAATTGAACAATGAGAACACATGGACACAGGAAGGGGAACATCACACTCTGGGGACTGTTGTGGGGTGGGGGGAGGGGGGAGGGATAGCATTAGGAGATATACCTAATGCTAAATGGCAAGTTAATGGGTGAAGCACACCAGCATGGCACATGTATACATATGTAACTAACATGCACATTGTGCACATGTAACCTAAAACTTAAAGTATAATAAGAATAATAATAATAAAAGTACATACTATCAACGTAATCTACAGAATCAGTGTAATTTCCGTCAAATTTCAATGACAGTTTTCACAGAAATAGAAAACTAATCCTAAATGTCATGTAGAACCACAAATGCCCCAAATAGAGAAATCTGGATGGAGCAAATAGAGCAAAGCTGGAGGTATCACATTGTCTTTTTTCAAACTCTAGGAGAGAACTATAATATTCAGAACAGCATAAATACAAACACATGTGCTAATGGAACAAGAGAACTCAGAAAAAAATTCATGCGTTAAACACAGGAGAAAAGCTCCATTATATGGCTCTGAACAATAACTTTTTGGATATGAGCACAAAGCACAAGCAACAAAAAATACTATAAACACCTCTATGCAAATAGAAAATCTGGGAAAAATCAATAAAGTACTGGACACATACACCCTCCCAAGACTGAACCAGGAAGAATTCCAATCCATGAATAGACCAATAACAAGTTCTGAAACTGAAGAAGTGATTAATAGCCCACCAACCAAAAAAAGCCCAGGACCAGACAGCTTCACAGCTGACTTCTTCCAGAGATAAAAAGAGCAGCTGGCATCATTCCTTCTGGAACTCTTCCAAAAAAATGAAAAGGAGAGACTCCTCTCTAACTCATCTTATGAGGCCAGCATCATCCTGATACCAAAACCTGGCAGAGACACAATAACAACAAAAACTTCAATCCAATATTCCTGATGAACATAGATGAGAAAATCCTCAATAAAATACTGGCAAACCATATAGCATATCAAAAAGCTTATCCACCACGGTGAAGTCGGCTCCATCTCAGGGATGTGAGTCTGGATTAACATATGCAAATCAATAAACACAATCCATCACAAAAACAGAAGCAATGACAAAAACCACATGATTATCTCAGTAGATGCAGAAAAGCCCTTTGATAAAATTTAACATCAATTCATGTTAAAAACTCTCAATAAACTAGTTATTGATGGAGCATATCTCATAATAATAAGTGCTATTTATGACAAACCCACAGCCAATATCATACTGAATGGGTGAAAGCTGAAAGCATTCCCTCTGAAAACCGGCACAAGGCAAGGATGCCCCCTCTAACCACTTCTATTCAACATAGTATTGAAGGTTCTGGGTAGGGTAATCAGGCAAGAGAAAGAAATTAAGGGTATTCAAAGAGGAAGAGAGGAAATCAAATTGTGTCTGTTTGCAGATGATACAATTCTATATTTAGAAAACCCCATCGTCCCAGCCCAAAAACTCCTTAAGCTGATAAGCAACATAAGCCAAATGTCAGGATACAGAATCAATGTTCAAAAGCCACAAGCATTCTTATACACCAACAACAGAAACACAGAAAGCCAAATCATAAATGAACTCCTATTCACAATTGCTACAAAGAGAATAAAGTACCTAGAAATACAGCTAACAAGGGATGTGAAGGACCTCTTCAAGGTTAACTACAAACCACTGCTCAAGTGAAAAAGAGAGGACACAAACAAATAAGAAAACTTTCCATCCTCATGAATAGGAAGAATCAATGTCATGAAAATGGCCATACTGCTCAAAGCAATTTATAGATTCAATGCTATTCTCATCAAACTATCATTGACATTCTTCATACAATTAGAAAAAAAAACTACTTTAAATTTCATATGGAACCAAAAAAGAGCCTGTACAGCCAAGAAAATCCTAAGCAAAAAGAACAAAGCTGGAGGTATCACGCTACCTGGCTTCAAACTGTACTACAAGTCTACAGTAACCAAAACAGCATGGTACTGGTACCAAAACAGACATATAGGCCAATGGAACAGAACAGAGGCCTCAGAAATAACACCACACCTCTAAAATCATAGATTACAATTATTTGTAAGTTTTGACAAACCATACAAAAACAAGCAATGGGGAAAGAATTCCCTATTTAATAAATGGTGCTGGGAAAACTGTCTAGCCATATGCAGAAAACTGAAACTGGACCCCTTCCATAAACTTTATACAAAAATGAACACAAGATAAATGAAAGACTTATATATAAAATCCAAAACCATAAAAACCCTAGAAGAAAACCTAGGCAATACCATTCAGGGTACAGGCATGGGCAGACTTCATGAGGAAAACACCAAAAGCAATTGCAACAAAAGCCAAAATTGACAAATGGGATATAATTAAACTAAAGAGCTTCTGAACAGGAAAAAAAAACTATAATCAGAGTGAACAGGCAGCCTACAGAATGGGAGAAAATTTTTGCAATCTACCCATCTGGCAAAGGTCTAATATCCAGAATCTACGAGGAACTTAAACAAGTTTACAAGACAAAAACAAATAATTCCATCAAAAAAATGGGCAAGGGATATGAACAGAAACTTCTTAAAAGAAGACATTTATGTGCCCAACAAGCATATGAAAAAAAGCTTGACATCACTGATCATTACAGCAAATCAAAACTACAATGAGATACCATCTCATGCCACTCAGAATGACAATTATTTAAAAAGTAAAGAAACAAGAGATTCTGGTGAGGCTGTGAAGAAATAGGAATGCTTTTACACTGTTGATGGGAATGTAAATTAGTTCAATCATTGTGAAAGACAGTGTGGCAATTCCTCAAGGATCTAGAACCAGAAATACCATTTGAACCAGCAATCCCATTACTGGGTATATACCCAGAGGAATATAAATTGTTCTACTGTAAAGACACATGCACATGTATGTTTATTGAAACACTAATTACAATAGTGAAGGCACTGAACCAACCCAAATCCCCATCAATGATATACTGGATAAAGAAAATCTGGTGCATATACACCATGGAATACTATGCAGCCATAAAAAGAAATAATATTACGTCCTTTGCAAAAACATAGATGAAGCTGGAAGCCATCATTCTCAGCAAGCTAACACAGAAACAGAAAACCAAACACCATATGTTCTCACCTCACTCATAAGTGGGAATTAAACAATGAGAACACATGGACACAGGGTGGGGAGCAACACACACTGGGGCCAGTCGAGAAATAGGGGGTGAGGGGAGGGAGAGTATTAGGATAAATAGCTAATGCACGCAGGGCTTAAAACCTAGATGATGAGTTGATAGGTGCAGTAAGCCACCATGGCATACCTATGTAACAAACCTGCATGTTCTGCACTTGCATCCCAGAACTTAAAGTAAAATTTAAAAAATAAAAAATAAACAATTGGTTTCGAGAAGAGTGGCCAAGATGGCCAAGTATAAGTGGCTAGTGTGTGTGGCTTTCATGGAGAGGAACAGAAAGAGTGAGTAAATACATCACCTTCATCTGAGACATTCGGGTACTCACATTGGGACTAATCAAGGAAACAACTTGACCCACACAGAATGAAGAAAAGCAAGGCAAAACAACAGCCCATCCAGAAGCAACACAGGGCCAGGGGAACCTCCTCCATGCAGGGAAGCAGTGAGTAAATGTGCGACTTCAGGAAACCATGCTTCTTCCATGGATCTTTCCAACTCTAGGGTCAGGATGTCTCTTTGTAAACCCACTCCACCCATGCCTTCAGTCTGGGAATCAGAGTTAAAAAGAGTCTCAGCAGAGCAGCCACTCATGCATTCATAGCTAGCCTAAGATACTTGGCCTTTCCAACAAATAAAGTTCCTGCAAAGTGGGAGGTTAAACACCCATACATACCCCAAAAAAGAGGCTCACTCCTGGGGCCTGAGCAGTGACAGCCTGCAGGCTCCACTTCCATGGCATCTCACAAGATAAGACCCATTGACTTGAAATTCCAGCCAGCCACCAATGGTGACACTGCATCTCCCTAAGAAGGAGCTCCTGACGGTAGGCACAGGCCTCCATCTTTGCTGTTTGGGCACCCTAGCCCTTTCAGCCTTCAGGCTTTGGAGAGTCCGAGCCTACTGGGGGTGTTAGGGATCCCCCAGTACAACACAGCTGCTCTATCAACATGTGACCAGACTGCTGCTTTAAGTGGGTACCAGATCCTGTTCCTCCTCACTGGATGGATGTCCCAAGCAGGGCCACCAGCCACACTCTCCCATGTTCTCCAGTGAAAAAAGGGTAGAATTCTACCTGGTAGAGTGCTCCCAGAGAGAGAGGTGAGCCACCATCTTTGCTATTTGGGTGACTTAGCCATTCCAGCCTTTCGGCTTTGGAGAGTCCAAGCCAAGCAGAGGCAAAAGCGAGTTCCCAGCACAGTATAGCTGCTCCACCAAAACGTGGCCAGATTGATTCCCCAAGTGGGTCCTTGATCCCATTCCTCCTAACTGGGTGGGACCTGAAAACTGGGGCCTCCAGCCACCCCTGCCAGTGTTTTTCAGCCTACAGAGATTTGTAACCTCCCTAGTATAAAGCTCCCAGAGAGATGAACAGGCCACCATTTTTGCTTTTTAGGTGACTTAGCTATTCTAGCCTTTGAGTTTTGGAGCATCTGAATGGACCTTGGGCTGACGGACCCCCAGAAAAGTACAGCTGCTCCACCAAAACGTGGCCAGACTGCTTTTTTAAGCGGATCCCCAATCCAGTTCCTTCTCACTGGGTGAGACCTCCCAACCAGGGTCTGCAGCCACCTCCTAAAGGTGTCTTTGGGCTGGCGACAGGCCTGTACCTCCCTGGGATGTAGCTTTCAAAGGAATGGACAGGCTTCCATCTTCACTGTTTTGCAGTTCTCATCGGTGATACCTCCAGGTACTGCAAAATCCAAGGTGAGTAGAAACTGGAGCAGGCCCCCAGCATGCTGCAGCAGCCCTATGAAAAAGTGGCCGAATGTTATGTGAGTGCCCACTCTCATATCTCCTCATCAGGTGCGTCCTCCAAGCTTGGGACTTCAGCCAACCCATGCCAGACATACTGAGCCAGTAACAAGTTGGCAACTGCCTGGACAGAGCCTCCTCCAGGGGCAGTTGAAAACCTCTCTGCCACTGCCTCTGCAATGAAACTACCCTTGCCACCCCCAGACTAACTAAGGAGCAAAGATCCTTAGTGCTTTATCCACACCTCCAACAAGCTGCAATTGACCCAAGGAGAGAAGAACAGTTCATCTCCCATGGGTCTAGCACACACTCCACTGCTCATCACCAGAGAGGGAACACCTGGCTTGGGTCCATAACACAGACGCTCTGTCCTAGAATGATTGCACTGAGCAATTGCTGACCTGCACCTCTCTGGGGCGGAGCCCCCAGGAGACAAAAAGACCCTCAGCCACAACCACTACTAAGATCCCTTCCTCTGCTTCCTCCAAGTTAGGGAAAGAACATAAACACTGAGACCATCCCAGAGCTGCAGAGGGAAGCCCAGTTGTCCCAAGTCATAATCTATAGCCAACATTCAAGAAGGAGAGGATTCCACACTTTCAGAGCATTGAGAGGGAACATGGCTGCAACTGTAAGGAAACAGTGGAGTCAGACAGCTGAGTAAGAGTCTACCAACTGGTTAATAAGCCTAAGTGACACCTGCTGGATCACACCTCAGAGCTTCAATACCAAAACTACTTCACTCACATACCCCCCTGTAAAACCAGAGACAAGAAGTTAGTTTCAAATAAAGACCCTGCATAAAACCTTGGTCTGGTGAAAATATTCAGAAAAGAAGCCTATTGACTGTAATCAATCTACACTGCAGTTAAAGGAACACCCGCATGCAGACATGAGTAAGGACCGATGCAAGAAGCCTGGCAACTGAAATGGCCTAAATGTCATATGTCCTCCAAATGACCACATCTGTTCTACAACAGGAGTTCTTAACCAGGATGAACTGGATGGAATGACAGAAATATAATTCAGTATATGGTTAAGGACGAAGATCATTGAGATCCAGGAGGATGGCAAAACCCAACCCAAGGAAAATTAAAAAATAACAATAAAGCAATACAGGAGCTGAAGGACAAAATAGCTAGTATAAAAAAAGAACCTAACAGGTCTGAAACAGCTGAATAACACAACACAAAAATTTCACAATGCAATCACAAGTATTAACTGGTGAATAAACCAAGCTGAGAAAAGAATCTCAGTAGTTAAAGATCTGGTTCTTTCTGGTCACAACTGGTTCTCTGAAATAAGAGGGTAAGACAGAAAAAAAGAAAAAAGAATAAAAAAGAATAAACAAAACCTTTGAGTAGTGTGTGGCTATGTAAAGAGGCGAAATCTATGAATCAATGATATGCCTGAAAGGGAGGGAAAGAAAGCAAATAACTTGGAAACAATATTTCAGAATATCATCAATGAAAACTTACCCAATCTTGCTAGAGAGACCAACAGTAAAATTCGGGAGATGCAGAGAATACCTGGAAGAGTCTACACAAGAAGACCATCTGCAAGTCACATAATTATCAGATTTTTCCAAAGTCGAAATTAAAAAAAAAAAATTCTAAAGGCAGGTAGAAAGGAAAGGCAGGTAACCTACAAAGGAAACCTCAACAGACCTAAAGGCAGACCTCTTAGCTGAAACCCTAAAATCCAGAAGAAATTGGGGGCCTATATTTAACACTCCTTTTTGTTTGTTTGATTTTTTTTTTTTTACTTTTTTTTTATTATTACACTTTAGGTTTTATGTTACATGTGCACAATGTGCAGGTTAGTTACATATGTATACATGTGCCATGCTGGTGCGCTGCACCCACCAACTCGTCATCCAGCATTAGGTGTATCTCCCAATGCTATCTCTCCCCCCTCCCCCCACCCCACAACAGTCCCCGAAGTGTGATGTTCCCCTTCCTGTGTCCATGTGTTCCCATTGTTCAATTCCCACCTACGAGTGAGAATATGCAGTGTTTGGTTTTTTGTTCTTGCGATAGTTTACTGAGAATGATGATTTCCAATTTCATCCATGTCCCTACAAAGGACATGAACTCATCATTTTTTGTGGCTGCATAGTATTCCATGGTGTATATGTGCCACATTTTCTTACACCAGTCTATCATTGTTGCACATTTGGGTTGGTTCCAAGTCTTTTTTTTTATTTTAATATAATTACTATTTTTGCTTTTCTTTATTTTTCTTTTATTTATTTATTTATTTTTATTTTTATTATTATTATTATTATACTTTACGTTTTATGGTACATGTGTACAATGTGCAGGTAAGTTACATATGTATACATGTGCCATGCTGGTGTGCTGCACCCACTAACCCGTCATCTAGCATTAGGTATATCTCCCAATGCTATCCCTCCCCCTTCTCCCCACCCCACAACAGTCCCTGAAGTGTGATGTTCCCCTTCCTGTGTCCATGTGTTCTCATTGTTCAATTCCCACCTATGAGTGAGAACATGTGGTGTTTGGTTTTTTGTTCTTGTGATAGTTTACTGAGAATGATGATTTCCAATTTCATCCATGTCCCTACAAAGGACATGAACTCATCATTTTTTATGGCTGCATAATATTCCATGGTGTATATGTGCCACATTTTCTTAATCCAGTCTATCATTGTTGGACATTTGGGTTGGTTCCAAGTCTTTGCTATTGTGAATAATGCTGCAATAAACATACGTGTGCATGTGTCTTTATAGCAGCATGATTTATAGTCCTTTGGGTATATACCCAGTAATGGGATGGCTGGGTTGAATGGAATTTCTAGTTCTAGACCCCTGAGGAATCGCCACACTGACTTCCACAAGGATTGAACTAGCTTACAGTCCCACCAAAAGTGTAAAAGTGTTACTATTTCTCCACATCCTCTCCAGCACCTGTTGTTTCCTGACTTTTTAATGATTGCCATTCCAACTGGTGTGAGATGGTATCTCATTGTGGTTTTGATTTGCATTTCTCTGATGGCCAGTGATGGTGAGCATTTTTTCACGTGTTTTTTAGCTGCATAAATGTCTTCTTTTCAGAAGTATCTGTTCATGTCCTTTGCCCACTTTTTGATGGGGTTGTTTGTTTTTTTCTTGTAAATTTGTTTGAGTTCATTGTAGATTCTGGATATTAGCCCTTTGTCAGATGAGGAGGTTGCAAAAATTTTCTCCCATTTTGCAGGTTGCCTGTTCACTCTGATGGTAGTTTCTTTTGCTGTGCAGAAGCTCTTTAGTTTAATTAGATCCCATTTGTCAAGTTTGGCTTTTGTTGCCATTGCTTTTGGTGTTTTAGACATGAAGTCCTTGCCCATGCCTATGTCCTGAATGGTAATGTCTAGGTTTTCTTCTAGGGTTTTTATGGTTTTAGGTCTAACATTTAAGTCTTTAATCCATCTTGAATTGATTTTTGTATAAGGTGTAAGGAAGGGATCCAGTTTCAGCTTTCTCCACATGGCTAGCCAGTTTTCCCAGCACCATTTATTAAATAGGGAATCCTTTCCCCATTTCTTGTTTTTCTCAGGTTTGTCAAAGATCAGATAGTTGTAGATATGTGGCATTATTTCTGATGGCTCTGTTCTGTTCCATTGATCTATATCTCTGTTTTGGTACCAGTACCATGATGTTTTGGTTACTGTAGCCTTGTAGTATAGTTTGAAATCAGGTAGCGTGATGCCTCCAGCTTTGTTCTTTTGGCTTAGGTTTGACTTGGCAATGAGGGCTCTTTTTTGGTTCCATATGAACTTTAAGGTAGTTTTTTCCAATTCTGTGAAGAAAGTCATTGGTAGCTTGATGGGATGGCATTGAATCTGTAAATTAGAGTATGGCCATTTTCACGATGTTGATTCTTCCTACCCATGAGCATAGAACGTTCTTCCATTTGTTTGTATCCTCTTTTATTTCATTGAGCAGTGATTTGTAGTTCTCCTTGAAGAGGTCCTTCACATCCCTTGTAAGTTGGATTCCTAGGTATTTTCTTCTCTTTGAAGCAATTGTGAATGCGAGTTCACTCATGATTTGGCTCTCTGTTTGTCTGTTATTGGTGTATAAGAGTGCTTGTGATTTTTGTACATTGATTTTGTATCCTGAGACTTTGCTGAAGTTGCTTATCAGCTTAAGGAGATTTTGGGCTGAGACAATGGGGTTTTCTAGGTATACAATCATGTCATCTGCAAACAGGGACAAATTGACTTCCTCTTTTCCTAATTGAATACCCTTTATTTCCTTCTCCTGCCTAATTGCCCTGGCCAGAACTTCCAACACTATGTTGAATAGAAGTGGTGAGAGAGGGCATCCCTGTCTTGTGCCAGTTTTCAAAGGGAATGCTTCCAGTTTTTGCCCATTCAGTATGATATTGGCTGTAGGTTTGTCATAGACAGCTCTTATTATTTTGTGTTACGTCCCATCAATACCTAAATTATTGAGAGTTTGTAGCATGAAGGGTTGTTGAATTTTGTCAAAGGCCTTTTCTGCATCTATTGAGATAATCATGTGGTTTTTGTCTTTGGTTCTGCTTATATGCTGGATTATATTTATTGATTTGTGTATATTGAACCAGCCTTGCATCGCAGGGATGAAGTCCACTTGATCATTGTGGATGAGCTTTTTGATGTGCTGCTGGATTCTGTTTGCCATTACTTTATTGAGGATTTTTGCATCAATGTTTGTCAAGGATATTGGTCTAAAATTCTCTTTTTTGATTGTGTCTCTGCCTGGCTTTCGTATCAGGATGATGCTGGCTTCATAAAATGAGTTAGGGAGGATTCCCTCTTTTTCTATTGATTGGAATAGTTTCACAAGGAATGGTACGAGTTCCTCCTTGCACCTCTGGTAGAATTCAGCTGTAAACCCATCTGGTCCTGGACTTTTTTTGGTTGGTAAGCTATTGATTATTGCCTCAATTTCAGAGCCTGTTATTGGTCTATTCAGAGATTCAACTTCTTCCTGGTTTAGTCTTGGGAGGGTGTATGTGTCAAGGAATTCATCCATTTCTTCTAGATTTTCTAGTTTATTTGCATAGAGGTGTTTGTAGTATTCTCTGATGGTAGTTTGTATTTTTGAGGGATCAGTGGTGATATACCCTTTATCATTTATTTTTTGCATGTATTTGATTCCTCTCTCTTTTTTTCTTTATTAATCTTGCTAGCGGTCTATCGATTTTGTTGATCCTTTTAAAAAACCAGCTCCTGGATTCATTAATTTTGTGAAGGGTTTTTTGTGTCTCTATTTCCTTCAGTTCTGCTCTGATTTTAGTTATTTCTTGCTTTCTGCTAGCTTTTGAACGTGTTTGCTCTTGCTTCTCTATTTCTTTTAATTGTGATGTTAGGGTGTCAGTTTTGGATCTTTCCTGCTTTCTCTTATGGGCATTTAGTGCTATAAATTTCCCTCTACACACTGCTTTGAATGCATCCCAGAGATTCTGGTATGTTGTGTCTTTGTTCTCATTGGTTTCAAAGAACATCTTTATTTCTGCCTTATTTCATTATGTACCCAGTAGTCATTCCAGAGCAGGTTGTTCAGTTTCCATGTAGTTGAGCGGTTTTGAGTGTGATTCTTAATCCTGACTTCTAGCTTGATTGCACTGTGATCTGAGAGATAGTTTTTTATGAATTCTGTTCTTTTACATTTACTGAGGAGAGCTTTACTTCCAAGTATGTGGTCAATTTTGGAATAGGTGTGGTGTGGTGCTGAAAAAAATGTATATTCTGTTGATTTGGGGTGGAGAGTTCTCTAGATGTCTATTAGGTCCACCTCGTGCAGAGCTGAGTTAAATTCCTGGGTATCCTTGTTGACTTTCTGTCTCGTTGATCTGTCTAATGTTGACAGTGGGGTGTTAAAGTCTCCCATTATTAATGTGTGGGGGTCTAAGTCTCTTTGTAGGTCACTCAGGACTTGCTTTATGAATCTGGGTGCTCCTGTATTGGGTGCATATATATTTAGGATAGTTAGCTCTTCTTGTTGAATTAATCCCTTTACCATTATGTAATGGCCTTCTTTGTCTCTTTTGATCTTTGTTGGTTTAAAGTCTGTTTTATCAGAGACTAGAATTGCAACCCCTGCCTTTTTTTGTTTTCCATTTGTTTGGTAGATCTTCTTCCATCCTTTTATTTTGAGCCTATATGTGTCTCTGCACATGAGATAGGTTTCCTGAATACAGCACACTGATGGGTCTTGAGTCTTTACCCAATTTGCCAGTCTGTGTCTTTTAATTGGAGCATTTAGTCCATTTACATTTAAAGTTAATATTGTTATGTGTTTATTTAATCCTGTCATTATGATGTTAGCTGGTTATTTTGCTCATTAGTTGATGCAGTCTCTTCCTAGTCTCGATGGTCTTTACATTTTGGCATGATTTTGCAGTGGCTGGTACCAGTTGTGCCTTTCCATGTTTAGCGCTTCCTTCAGGAGCTCTTTTAGGGGAGTCCTGGTGGTAACAAAATCTCTCAGCATTTGCTTGTCTGTAAAGTATTTTATTTCTCCTTCATTTATGAAGCTTACTTTGGCTGGATATGAAATTCTGGGTTGAAAATTCGTTTCTTTAAGAATGTTGAATATTGGCCCCCACTGTCTTCTGGCTTGTAGGGTTTCTGCTGAGAGATCAGCTGTTAGTCTGATGAGCTTCCCTTTGAGGGTAACCCGACCTTTCTCTCTGGCTGCCCTTAACATTTTTTCTTTCATTTCAACTTTGGTGAATATGACAATTATGTGTCTTGGAGTTGCTCTTCTCGAGGAGTATCTTTGTGGCGTTCTCTGTATTTCCTGAATCTGAATGTTGGCCTGCCTTGCTAGATTGGGGAAGTTCTCCTGGATAATACCCTGCAGAGTGTTTTCCAACTTGTTTCCATTCTCCCCGTCACTTTCAGGTACACCAATCAGACAGAGATTTGTTCTTTTCACATAGTCCCACATTTCTTGGAGGCTTTGGTCATTTCTTTTTATTCTTTTTTCTCTAAACTTCCCTTTTCACTTCATTTCATTCATTCCATCTTCCATGGCTGATACCCTTTCTTCCATTTGATCACATCGGCTCCTGAGGCTTCTGCATTCTTCACGTAGTTCTCGAGCCTTGGTTTTCAGCTCCATCAGCTCCTTTAAGCACTTCTCTGTATTGCTTATTCTAGTTATATATTCTTCTAAATTTTTTTCAAAGTTTTCAACTTCTTTGCCTTTAGTGTGAATATCCTCCCATAGCTCGGAGTAATTTGATCATCTGAAGCCTTCTTCTGTCAGCTCGTCAAAGTCATTCTCCATCCAGCTTTGTTCCATTGCTGATGAGGAACTGCGTTCCTTTGGAGGAGGCGAGGCACTCTGCTTTTTAGAGTTTCCAGTTTTTGTGCTCTGTTTTTTTCCCCATCTTTGTGGTTTTATCTACTTTTGGTCTTTGATGATGGTGATGTACAGATGGGTTTTTGGTGTGGATGTCCTGTCTGTTAGTTTTCCTTCTAACAGAGAGGACCCTCAGCTGCAGGTCTGTTGGAGTACCCAGCTAGCCTTGTGAGATGTCAGTCTGCCCCTGCTGGGGGGTGCCTCCCAGTTAGGCTGCTCGGGGTTCAGGGGTCAGGGACCCACTTGAGGAGGCAGTCTGCCTGTTCTCAGATCTCCAGCTGAGTGCTGGGAGAACCGCTGCTCTCCTCAAAGCTGTCAGACAGGGACATTTAAGTCTGCAGAGGTTACTGCTGTCTTTTTGTTTGTCTGTGCCCTGCCCCCAGAGGTGAAGCCTACAGAGGCAGGCAGGTCTCCTTGAGCTGTGGTGGGATCCACCCAGCTCAGGCTTCCTGGATGCTTTGTTTACCTAAGCGAGCCTGGGCAATGGTGTGTGCCCCTCCCCCAGCCTCGCTGCCGCCTTGTTGTTTGATCTCAGACTGCTGTGCTAGCAATCAGCGAGACTCCATGGGCATAGGACTTTCTGAGCCAGGTGCGGGCTATAATCTCCTGGTGCACCGTTTCCTAAGCCCATTGCAAAAGCACAGTAATCGGTTGGGATTGGCCTGATTTTCCAGATGCCGTCTGTCACCCCTGGAAAGGGAACTCCCTGACCCCTTGCACTTCCTGAGTGAGGCAATGCCTTGCCCCTGCTTCGGCTGGTGCATGGTGCCATCACTCACTGACCTGCACGCACTGTCTGGCACTCCCTAGTGAGATGAACCTGGTACCTCAGATGGAAATGCAGAAATCACCCGTCTTCTGCGTCACTCATGCTGGGAGCTGTAGATGGGAGCTCTTCCTATTCGGCCATCTTGGCTCCTCCCGTACTTAACACTCTTTAAGAAAAAAATGTTTTCGAACAAATGGGCTCGAAGATGGCCGAATAGGAACAGCTCCGGTCTACAGCTCCCAGCGCGAGCGACGCAGAAGACGGGTGATTTCTGCATTTCCATCTGAGGTACCATGTTCATCTCACTAGGGAGTGCCAGACAGTGGGCGCAGGTCAGTCGGTGAGCGCACCGTGCGCCAGCCGAAGCAGGGGCGAGGCATCGCCTCACTCGGGAAGCGCACGGGGTCAGGGAGTTCCCCTTCCAGGGGTGACAGACAGCACCTGGAAAATCGGGCCACTCCCACCCGAATACTGTGCTTTTCCGACGGGCTTAGGAAACGGTGCCCCAGGAGAGTATATCCCACACCTGGCTCAGAGGGTCCTACGCCCACGGAGTCTCGCTGATTGCTAGCACAGCAGTCTGAGATCAAACAGCAAGTCGGCAGCGAGGCTGGGGGAGGGGCGCCCGCCATTGCCCGGGCTCGCTTAGGTAAACAAAGCAGCCTGGAAGCTTGAACTGGGTGGAGCCCACCACAGCTCAAGGAGGCCTGCCTGCCTCTGTAGGCTCCACCTCTGGGGGCAGGACACAGACAAACAAAAAGACAGCAGTAACCTCTGCAGACTTAAATGTCCCTGTCTGACAGCTGTGAGGAGAGCAGTGGTTCTCCCAGCACGCAGCTGGAGATCTGAGAACGGGCTGACTGCCTCCTCAAGTGGGTCCCTGACCCCTGACCCCCGAGCAGCCTAACTGGGAGGCACCCCCCAGCAGGGGCAGACTGACACCTCACACGGCCGGCCAGGTACTCCAACAGACCTGCAGCTGAGGGTTCTGTCTGTTAGAAGGAAAACTAACAGAAAGGACATCCACACCAAAAACCCATCTGTACATCACCATCATCAAAGACCAAAAGTAGATAAAACCACAAAGATGGGGAAAAAACAGAGCAGAAAAACTGGAAACTCTAAAAACCAGAGTACCTCTCCTCCTCCAAAGGAACGCAGTTCCTCACCAGCAACGGAACAAAGCTAGACAGAGAATGACTTTGACGAGCTGAGAGAAGAAGGCTTCAGACGATCAAATTACTCCGAGCTACGGGAGGATATTCAAACCAAAGGCAAAGAAGTTGAAAACTTTGAAAAAAATTTAGAAGAATGTATAACTAGAATAACCAATACAGAGAAGTGCTTAAAGGAGCTGATGGAGCTGAAAACCAAGGCTCGAGAACTACGTGAAGAATGCAGAAGCCTCAGGAGCCGATGCGATCAAATGGAAGAAAGGGTATCAGCCCTGGAAGATGAAATGAATGAAATGAAGCGAGAAGGGAAGTTTAGAGAAAAAAGAATAAAAAGAAACGAGCAAAGCCTCCAAGAAATGTGGGACTATGTGAAAAGACCAAATCTACGTCTCATTGGTGTACCTGAAAGTGACAGGGAGAATGGAAACAAGTTGGTAAACACTCTGCAGGATATTATCCAGGAGAACTTCCCCAATCTAGCAAGGCAGGCCAACATTCAGATTCAGGAAATACAGAGAACGCCACAAAGATACTCCTCGAGAAGAGCAACTCCAAGACACATAATTGTCAGATTCACCAAAGTTGAAATGAAGGAAAAAATGTTCAGGGCAGCCAGAGAGAAAGGTCGGGTTACCATCAAAGGGAAGCCCATCAGACTAACAGCGGATCTCTCGGCAGAAACCCTACAAGCCAGAAGAGAGTGGGGGCCAATATTCAACATTCTTAAAGAAAAGAATTTTCAACCCAGAATTTCATATCCTGCCAAACTAAGCTTCATAAGTGAAGGAGAAATAAAATACTTTACAGACAAGCAAATGCTGAGAGATTTTGTCACCACCAGGCCAGCCCTAAAAGAGCTCCTGAAGGAAGCGCTAAACATGGAAAGGCACAACCGGTACCAGCCACTGCAAAATCATACCGAAATGTAAAGAACATCGAGACTAGGAAGAGACTGCATCAACTAACGAGCAAAATATCCAGCTAACATCATAATGACAGGATCAGATTCACACATAACAATATTAACTTTAAATGTAAATGGACTAAATGCTCCAATTAAAAGACACAGACTGGCAAATTGGATAGACTCAAGACCCATCAGTGTGCTGTATTCAGGAAACCCATCTCACGTGCAGACACACAAAGGCTCAAAATAAAAGGATGGAGGAAGATCTACCAAGCAAATGGAAAACAAAAAAAGGCAGGGGTTGCAATCCTAGTCTCTGATAAAACAGACTTTAAACCAACAAAGATCAAAAGAGACAAAGAAGGCCATTACATAATGGTAAAGGGATTAATTCAACAAGAAGAGCTAACTATCCTAAATATATATGCACCCAATACAGGAGCACCCAGATTCATAAAGCAAGTCCTGAGTGACCTACAAAGAGATTTAGACTCCCACACATTAATAATGGGAGACTTTAACACCCCACTATCAACATTAGACAGATCAACGAGACAGAAAGTCAACAAGGATACCCAGGAATTGAACTCAGCTCTGCACCAAGCGGACCCAATAGACATCTACAGAACTCTCCACCCCAAATCAACAGAATATACATTTTTTTCAGCACCACACCACACCTATTCCAAAATTGACCATATACTTGGAAGTAAAGCTCTCCTCAATAAATGTAAAAGAACAGAAATTGTAACAAACTGTCTCTCAGATCACAGTGCAATCAAGCTAGAACTCAGGATTAAGAATCTCACTCAAAACTGCTCAACTACATGGAAACTGAACAACCTGCTCCTGAATGACTACTGGGTACATAACGAAATGAAGGCAGAAATAAAGATGTTCTTTGAAACCAACGAGAACCAAGACACAACATACCAGAATCTCTGGGATGCATTCAAAGCAGTGTGTAGAGGGAAATTTATAGCACTAAATGCCCACAAGAGAAAGCAGGAAAGATCCAAAATTGACACCCTAACTTGACAATTAAAAGAACTAGAAAAGCAAGAGCAAACACATTCAAAAGCTAGCAGAAGGCAAGAAATAACTAAAATCAGAGCAGAACTGAAGGAAATAGAGACACTAAAAACCCTTCAAAAAATAAATGAATCCAGGAGCTGGTTTTTTGAAAGGATCAACAAAATTGATAGACCGCTAGCAAGATTAATAAAGAAAAAAAGAGAGAAGAATCAAATAGACGCAATAAAAAATGATAAAGGGGATATCACCACCAATCCCACAGAAATACAAACTACCATCAGAGAATATTACAAACACCTCTATGCAAATAAACTAGAAAATCTAGAAGAAATGGATAAATTCCTCAACACATACATCCTCCCAAGACTAAACCAGGAAGAAGTTGAATCTCTGAATAGACCAATAACAGGAGCTGAAATTGTGGCAATAATCAATAGCTTACCAACCAAAAAAAGTCCAGGTCCAGATGGATTCACAGCCGAATTCTACCAGAGGTACAAGGAGGAGCTGGTACCATTCCTTCTGAAACTATTCCAATCAATAGAAAAAGAGGGAATCCTCCCTAACTCATTTTATGAGGCCAGCATCATCCTGATACCAAAGCCTGGCAGAGACACAACAAAAAAAGAGCATTTTAGACCAATATCCTTGATGAACATTGATGGAAAAATCCTCAATAAAATACTGGCAAACAGAATCCAGCAGCACATCAAAAAGCTTATCCACCATGATCAAGTGGGCTTCATCCCTGGGATGCAAGACTGGTTCAATATACGCAAATCAATAAATGTAATCCAGCATATAAACAGAACCAAAGACAAAAACCACATGATTATCTCAACAGATGCAGAAAAGGCCTTTGACAAAATTCAACAACCCTTCATGCTAAAAACTCTCAATAAATTAGGAATTGATGGGACGTATCTCAAAATAATAAGAGCTATTTATGACAAACCCACAGCCAATATCATACTGAATGGGCAAAAACTGGAAGCATTCCCTTTGAAAACTGGCACAAGACAGGGATGCCCTCTCTCACCACTTCTATTCAACATAGTGTTGGAAGTTCTGGCCAGGGCAATTAGGCAGGAGAAGGAAATCAAGGGTATTCAATTAGGAAAAGAGGAAGTCAAATTGTCCCTGTTTGCAGATGACATGATAGTATATCTAGAAAACCCCATTGTCTCAGCCCAAAATCTCCTTAAGCTGATAAGCAACTTCAGCAAAGTCTCAGGATACAAAATCAATGTGCAAAAATCACAAGCATTCTTATACATCAATAACAGACAAACAGAGAGCCAAATCATGAGTGAACTCGCATTCACAATTGCTTCAAAGAGAATAAAATACCTAGGAATCCAACTTACAAGGGATGTGAAAGACCTCTTCAAGGAGAACTACAAACCACTGCTCAAGGAAATAAAAGAGGATACAAACAAATGGAAGAACATTCCATGCTCATGGGTAGGAAGAATCAATATCATGAAAATGGCCATCCTTCCCAAGGTAATTTACAGATTCAATGCCATCCCCATCAAGCTACCAATGACTTTCTTCACAGAATTGGAAAAAACTACTTTAAAGTTCATATGGAACCAAAAAAGAGCCCGCATCGCCAAGTCAAACCTAAGCCAAAAGAACAAAGCTGGAGGCATCACACTACCTGACTTCAAACTATACTACAAGGCTACAGTAACCAAAACAGCATGGTACTGGTACCAAAACAGAGATATAGATCAATGGAACAGAACAGAGCCGTCAGAACTAATGCCACATATCTACAAGTATCTGATCTTTGACAAACCTGACAAAAACAAGAAATGGGGAAAGGATTCCCTATTTAATAAATGGTGCTGGGAAAACTGGCTAGCCATATGTAGAAAGCTGAAACTGGATCCCTTCCTTACACCTTATACAAAAATCAATTCAAGATGGATTAAAGACTTAAATGTTAGACCTAAAACCATAAAAACCCTAGAAGAAAACCTAGGCATTACCATTCAGGACATAGGCATGGGCAAGGACTTCATGTCTAAAACACCAAAAGCAATGGCAACAAAAGCCAAAATTGACAAATGGGATCTTATTAAACTAAAGAGCTTCTGCACAGCAAAAGAAACTACCATCAGAGTGAACAGGCAACCTACAAAATGGGAGAAAATTTTCGCAACCTCCTCATCTGACAAAGGGCTAATATCCAGAATCTACAATGAACTCCAACAAATTTACAAGAAAAAAACAAACAACCCCATCAAAAAGTGGGCGAAGGACATGAACAGACACTTCTCAAAAGAAGACATTTATGCAGCCAAAAAACACATGAAAAAATGCTCACCATCACTGGCCATCAGAGAAATGCAAATCAAAACCACAATGAGATACCATCTCACACCAGTTAGAATGGCAATCATTAAAAAGTCAGGAAACAACAGGTGCTGGAGAGGATGTGGAGAAATAGGAACACTTTTATACTGTTGGTGGGACTGTAAACTAGTTCAACCCTTGTGGAAGTCAGTGTGGCGATTCCTCAGGGATCTAGAACTAGAAATTCCATTCTACCCAGCCATCCCATTACTGGGTATATACCCAAAGGAGTATAAATCATGCTGCTCTAAGGACACATGCGCACGTATGTTTATTGCGGCATTATTCACAATAGCAAAGACTTGGAACCAACCCAAATGTCCAACAATGATAGACTGGATTAAGAAAATGTGGCACATATACACCATGGAATACTATGCAGCCATAAAAAATGATGAGTTCACGTCCTTTGTAGGGACATGGATGAAATTGGAAATCATCATTCTCAGTAAACTATCGCAAGAACAAAAAACCAAACACCGCATATTCTCACTCATAGGTGGGAATTGAACAATGAGAACACATGGACACAGGAAGGGGAACATCACACTTCAGGGACTGTTGTGGGGTGGGGGTAGGGGGGAGGGATAGCATTGGGAGATATACCTAATGCTAGATGACGAGTTGGTGGGTGCAGCGCACCAGCATGGCACATGTATACATATGTAACTTACCTGCACATTGCGCACATGTACCATAAAACCTAAAGTATAATAATAATAATAATAAAAGAAAGAAAAAAAAAATATTTTCAACTAAGAATTTCATATCCAGCCAAACTAAGTTTTCTATGTGAAGGAGAAATAATATAAGACCACAACCAACTAATACAAAACACACTTACATACATAGACCTGTGTCAGTATAAAGCAACCACACAAAGAACAAACATACAAACCAGCTAAAAGCCCAATGACAGAATCAAATGTACATATATTAATACTAACTTGAATGAAAATGGTCTAAATACCCCACCTAAAAGGCACAGACTGACAAGCTGGATAACAAAGCAAGACTTAATGGTAAGCTGTCTTCAAGAGACCCATCTGACATTTAATGAGACTCACAGGCTCAAAATAAGGGGAGGATAAAAATCTACCAATCAAATGGAAAACAGAAAAAAGCAGAAGTTGCCATCCTAATTTCAGACAGAACTACAGACTTTGAAGCAACAAAGCTGAAAAAGACAAAGAAGGGCATTACTTAATGATAAAGGATTCAATTCAACAAGAAGACCTAACTATCCAAAATATAAGTGCTCCCAATACAGAAACACCAAGATTCATAAAGCAAGTTGTTAGAGACCTTCAAAGACATATAGGCTCCTCCATTGACAGTATTAGACAGATCATCAAGGCAGAAAATTTAAAAAACTCAGGACCTAAACTCAATATTGGACCAAATGGATCTCATAGACCTCTACAGAATTCTCCTTTAAAAAACAGTAGAACACACATCCTTCTCATTGCCACATGGCACATTCTCTAAAATCGACCACATAATTGGACATAAAACAATCCTCAACAAATGTAAAACAAAATTACACCAAACACACTCTTTAATCACAGTGCAATAAAAATAGAAGTCAAGACTGTCAAAATTGCTCAAAACCATGCAATTACATGGAAATTAAACATCATGCTCCTGAATGACTTGGATAAATAATGAAATTAAGGCAGAAATAAAGAAGTTCTTTCAAACTAAGAAGAACAAAGATGCAACATACTAGAATCTTTGGGACACTGCTCAGGCACTGTTAAGAGGGAAATTATTAGCACCAAATACCCACATTAGAAAGTTAGAAAGACCTCAAATTAACCACCTAACTTCACAACTAAAACAATAAGAGAAGCAAGAACAAATCAACACCAAAGGTAGCAGAAGATGAGAAATAAAAATTTGAGCTATACTGACAAAAAGAGAGACACAAAAAACCATCCAAAAAGTCAATGAATCCAGAAGTTGGTTTTTTAAAGTAAATTAATAAAATGGATAGGCCACTAGCTAGACTAATAGAGAAGAAAAGAGAGAAAGTCCAAATAAACACAATTAGAAATGACTTAGGAAGTGTTACTACTGAACCCACAGAAATAAAAACAACCATCAGAAAATATTAAAAAAACCTCTGGTCACAAAGTAGAAAACCTAGTAGAAATGGATACATTCATGGACACATATAATCTCTCAAGAATGAAGTAGGAAGAAACTTATTCCTTGAAGAGACCAATAACGAGCTCTAAAATCTAATCAGCAATAAATAGCCTGCCAACCAAAACAAGCCCAGAACGTGATAGATTCATAGCCTAATTCAACCAGATGTACAAGGAAGAGCTAATACCACTCCTACAAAAACTATTCCAAAAAATTGAGGAGACGGGACTTCTCCCAAACTCATTCTATGAGGCAAATATCATCTTGATACCAAAACCTTGCAAGGACACACACACAAACACACACACTTCAGAAAAATATCCCTGATAAACATCAATGCAAAAATCCTCAACAAAATACTTGAAAACCGAATCCAGCAGCACATAAAAAGAAAAGAGAGAATTTACCAAGATCAATTAGGGTTTATTCCCTAGATGCAACATTGGTTCAAAATATTCAAATCAATCAATGTGATTCACCACATAAACAGATCTAAAGACAAAAACCGTATGATTATCTCAATAGATCCATAAAAGTCTTTTGATAAAATTCAACATCCCTTCATGTTGAAGGGTCTCAACAAACTAGGTATTAAAGAAACATAGCTCAAAATAATAAGAGCCATCTATGACAAATACACAGTGAGCATGATAATGAATGGGTAGAAGCTGTGACCATTTCCCTTGAAAACTGCCTAAGACAAGGATGCCCTCTCTCACCACTTATATTCACCATAGTATTGGAAGTTATAGTCACAGTGATAGGCAAAATAAAGAAATAAAGGGCATCCAATTAGTAAGAAAGGAAGTCAAACTACCTCTGCTTGCAGACAATATAATTCTATATATAGAAAACCCCGAGTCTCAGCCCAAAAGCTCTTTCAGATGATAAACAACTTCAGCAAAGTTGCAGGGTACATAATCAGTGTACAAAAATTACCAGCATTTCTCTCACCAACAACAGCCAAATGGAGAGCCAAATCGGAAATGTAATCTTATTCACAGTTGCCACAAAAAGAATAAAATACCTAGGAATACAGCTAACCAGGGAGGTGAAAGATCTCTACAGTGAGAATTACAAAACACTGCTCAAAGAAATCAGAGAGACAAATGGAAAAACATTTCATGTTTATGGGTAGAAAGAATCAATATCACTAAAATTACTGCCCAATGAAATTTACAGATTCAATGATATTCCTATCAAAGAGCAAGTGACATTCTTCACAGAACTAGAAGTAACTATTTTAAAATTCATATGGAACTGAAAAAGAGCCTTAATTGCTGAAGCAATCATAAGCAAAAAGAGCAGGGCTGGAGATATGCTACCTGACTTCAAACTATACTACAAGGCTACAGTAACCAAAACAGCATGGTACTGGTACAAAAACAGGCCAATAGACCCATTGGACAAAATAGAGAGCCCAGAAATAAGGTGACAAATTGATGATGATCTGATCATCAACAAAGCTGACAAAAACAAGCAATGGGGAAAAGACTCTCTACTCAATAAATAGTGCTGGGATGACTGGTTAGCCATATACAGAAAATTGAAGCAGGACTGCTTTTTTTACACCATATACAAAAATCAACTCAGTATAAATTAAATACTTCACTGTAAAACCCAAAATTATAAAAATCCTGGAAGCCAACCTAGGCAATACCATCCTGGATATAGGAAAGGACAAAGATTTCATGACAAAGACACCAAATTCATTTGCAATAAAAGCAGAACTTGACAAGTGGGATTAAATTATACCTAAGAGCTTCTGTGCAGCAAAAGAAGCTATCAACAGAATAAACAGACAACCTACAGAATGGGAAAAAAAATTGGCAAACTATGCATCTGACGAGGGTCTAATAGCCACCATCTTTAAAGAGCTTAAACACATTTACAAGAGAAAAACAAACAACCCCATTAAAAAGTGGCAAAGGACATGAACAGACACTTTTCAAAAGAAGACAGTTTTACTATTCAATATATACCCAAAGGAAATAAAATAAGTTCATCAAAGAGATATCTGCCCTCTTGTTCACTCCAGCACTATTCACAGTAGCCTAGATACAGAAACAGTGGAAGTGTTCATTAGTGGATTAATTGATAAAGAATATCTGGTATCAATGCATGAAATAATATGCTTTAGCTTTAAAGAAGGAAATCTTGTCCTTTGTGATGACATGGATACAAGTGGGGAACCTTATGCTAAATGAAGTACGAGCAGCACATATAACATATGGTCTCACTTATATGTGGAATATAAAAAAGTTGATCTTATAGAATCAGATAGTAAAATTGTGGTTACCATGGGCTTGGGGGAGAAGTGCCATTAGGGGAGATGATCAAAGGACAAAAATTTTCAGCTAGAGACAATACATTAATAACAATGCATTGTAGTCTTGAGAATTGCTGAGAGAGTAGATTTTAAGTGTTCTCACCACAAAAAAAGTGATAATTATGTGAGATAACACATATGTTAATTAGCTTTAGACATTCCACAATGTGTACGTATTTCAAAACAAAATGTACACAATAAATACATATTTTTTTCTTACAAATTTCTTTATTTCCACACATTTAACATAACCATAGCGATAAACCATATGTACTTCTATTTATTTTATTTTACATTAAGAGGGCACATATGCAGGTTCATTACTTGGTATGAGGTAGGTTAGATAGTGTGGTTATAGCCTTTCTTAAAGGTGAACAAACTGGCTAAATAGATGGAGGGAAAAAAATCACCCAACAGTGCACAAACCACATCATGGGTTCTTGGTTAGAACATCCTGCAGCAAGGAGGTAGAAGAACAAAAGAGAACATCCTGAAATGTGCATAAGTGCAGAAACCCATGATTAGTGTCCTTGGGCTGATAAATGCTCATTATAATTGTAAAAAAAAATACAGTACTATGTGGAAATTTAATATGCTAATGAGACATGCAATGTATGTACTAGCATGTACAACCACCGCCCATGTTCCACCAGAAAACCATGCATAACATGCTTAACGGTAAACCCCTTCACATTCCTTTATAAATAATCGTGTAAGACTCTTGTAAAGGAAGTCTACCCAGTGTCTGTCAGTGCTGTCTCACTCTCAAGCAGCCTATTCTGATCAGCTGTCAGGGTGTACTTTCACTTCACAATAAACTTTCTTACTTACTTGTACTTTGGCCTCACTCTCAAATTCCTTTGTGTGGAGAAGTCAGAACCTGAACCAGCCCACCAGAAACAAGTATATTTTATGATGCTGAGATTTGGACTTCTAATGATCCCATCACCCAAGTAGTGAACATATACTACCTAATAGGTAGTTTTTGAACTTTTTTTGCATTTCTTGCTCCCTCCCTCCTTTCCTCTCTCCCTCATTTTGGTATCCCCTGTGTTTATTGTTCTCATTTTTGTGTCTATGTGTACCCAATTTTTAGCTGCCACTTAGAGGGAAAAACATGCAGCATTTGGGTTTCTATTCCTACAATAATTTGCTTTGTATAATGGTCTCCGTCTGCATCCATGTTGCTGCAAAAGCCATAAGTTCATTCTTTTTATGGGTGCATAGTATTCCATGGTCTATATGTACCATGTTTTCTTTATCCAATCCACTGGTGATGGGCACCTTGGTTGATTCTATGCATTTGCTATTGTGTATAGTGCCACAATAAATATACAAGTACAGGTGTCTTTTTGGTAGAACAATTTATTTTCTTTTGGGTATATACATAGTAATAGGATTGCTGGGTCACAGGCTAATTCTATTTTTAGTTGTTTGAGATATCTCCAAACTGCTTTCCACAGGGGCTGAAATAATTTTCATTCTCACCAAAAGTGTATAAGTGTTCCCATTTCTCCACAACCTCACCAATACCTTTTTTTTTCTTTTTAATAACAGCCATTCCACCTCGTGTAACACAGTAACTTATTGTGGTTTTGATTTGCATTACTCTTATAATTAGTGATGATGAGCATTTCCTTATATGTCTCTATAAAAATACAGATAGAAAAATATCTCATATATTTCTTTATATGACCTTTGTTGGAAGTATAGTTTGCAAATATTTTCTCTCATCCTGTAGGTTGTCTGTTTAATGTGTTGATACTTTATTTGCTGCACAAAAGCTGCTTAGTTTAATTAAGTCCCACTTATCTATTCTAATTTTTGTTGGATTTGCTTTTGAGGAGTTCTTCATAATTTTTTTGCCACAGTCAGTGTCCAGAAGAGTATTTCCCAGGTTTAATTCTAGGATTTTTATAATTTGAAGTCTTACACTTAAATCTTTATTCCATGTAGAATAAATTTTTGCATATGGTAAGAGACAGGGGTCCAATTTTTTTCATCTTCATATAGTTAGCCAGTATTCCCAGCACCATTTATTGAATAAGACATCCTTTCTTCATTGCTTATTTTTCTTGAGTTTATCAAAAATCAGTTGGTTTTAGGAGTGCAGTTTTATTTCAGGGGTCTCTATTCTGTTTCATTGGTCTATATGTCCATTTTTCTATGAGTCCATATTGTTGTGGTTACTATAACAGTGTAGTACAGTTTGAAGTTGGGTGTGATGTCACTGGTTTTGTTCTTTTTGCTTAAGATTGCTTTGGCTAGTTTGGCTCTTTTTTTGGGTTCCATATGATTTTGGAATAGTTTTTTCTAATTCTGTGATATATGATGTTGATTATTTGTTAGGAATAGTGTTGAACATGTAGATTGCTTCAGACAGTATGACCACTTTAATGTTTTTTATTTTTCAATTTTTCCAATCCATGAGCATGGAATGCTTTTCCATTTGTTTGTGTCACATATAATTTCCTTCAGCAGTGTTTTGTAGTTCTCCTTGTAGAAGTAATTCCCTTCTTGGTTATATGTATTCCTAGGTTTTTATTTTTGTTTGTGTGGCTATTGTAAATGAGAATGCATTTTTTATTTGATCCTCACCTTGAATATTATTGGTGTGTAAATATGCTTCTAATTTTTGTATGTTGATTTTGTATTCTAATACTTTGCTGACATCACCATGTCTAAGTGTCTTTTAGTGAAGCCATTAGTGTTTCTAGGCATTTAATCATATTATCAGTAAAGAGACATAATTTTAATTTCTCTTTTTCTATTTGGATGCCTTTTATGACTTTCTCTTACCTGATTGCTCTGTCTAGGAATTCCAGCAGTATGTTGAATAGAAATTATGAGAGTTGATATCTTTGTCTTGTACCAGTTTTTAGAAGAAATATTTTCAGCTTTTTCCTTGTAAGTATGATGTTGGCTGTGGGTTTGTTATACATGGCTATATGTTTCTTTGATTCCTAGTTTGATGATTGTCTTTATGATAAAGTGATTGAATTTTATCCCATGCTATTTCTCCATCATTTGGGGTGATTATGTCATTTAGTTTTTAATTATGTTTATGGGGTGAATCACATTTGAGTTGCATACATGGAACCACCTTTGCATGCCTGGAATAAAGCCCACTTGATCATGGTATACTCACTTTTTAATGTGCTGCTAAGTTCAGTTTGCTATTATTTGGTTGAGGATCATTGCATCTATGCTCATCAGGGATATTAGCGTGTGGTTTACTTTTTTTGTTGTAACTTTGACAGATTTTGGTATGAGAATAATACTGGTTTCATAGACTGAGTTAAGGAGGAGTTTCTGCTCCTCAATTTTTTAGGGGATACTTTTAGTAGATTTGGTCCCAGCTCTTCTTTGTACAGCTGGTAAAATTTGGTTGTGAGTTTATCTGGTACTGGGATTTTATTTGATTGATAGGTTTTTTTTTATTATGGATTCAACTTTATTACTCTTTACTGGTCTTATCAGGATTTCTGTTTCTTCCTGATTCAATCTTGGAAGGTTGTGTTTTTTCAGGAATTTATCAAATTTCTAAATAACTTTGTAGTTATAGTATATAGTAGTCTCTGAGAGTCTTCTGTATTTCTGTGGGATTAGTTGTGATGTCACCTTTGCCATTTCTGAATGTGTTTATTTGGGTCTTCTGTTATTTTTTTCTTTGTCTAATGGTCTATTTTTTCTTTGTCTAATGGTCTATTAATCTTCTTTATCCTTTCAAAGAACAAACTTTTTTAAAAATTTATTTTATGATTTTTTGGGTGTCAATCATATTCACTTCTGATCTAATTTTAGTTATTTATTTTATCCTTTTAGCTTTGGGCTTAGTTCATTCTTATTTTTCTAATTCATTTTGTGTGGGGGGTTAGGTTGTTAATCTGAAAACTCATTGTGGAAGAAGCTGCATCTGGCTATCAGGCCACACCATTCTTGGATTGAACTTGTGAATGGAGGGACACCCAGCTTTTGCATTGGTGCATGAACCTGTACCACATTCTTCTCAGTGTTCTGAGAGTGGGGACTCCATCATTGCTAAAGTTTACACCAAAGATCTCAGCTGGATTCCCCTGGGAGGTATCTTTGAGGTTGGATCTAGGCCAACAGATTTGTTCTATGGCCCTTGGGGTCAAGCACTGGCTATACTGTTTGGGGGCAACTGCTTACAGGCTGCCAGAAAAACTCAGATGAGGCAAGGGAGGCTGTGCTGTGGGCACTCTTCTGTGGGAGTGGCCAGGTAGGTGGCCTTGAAAGGAACTGGCAGACAAGTGGGCATATCATCAGATGCACCCCAGTCCCAGAGCAATGATGGCCCTGCTCTCTGTTGGCTAGGCAGACAGGAGAAACTGCACCTGTTCAGTGCAAGATGGAGAGGCTCAGGAAATTGTTATTTATGGTTTTGTTTCTCTGCAGCTGCACCACGCAGTGAACCCTTCTGGGCTCCACATGTGTTCAAGTTGTCTTTCAGCCTGTTCTCTGGGTGGCTTCCTCTACCAGTACTAAGGTTTAGGGGGGTCATGGAATCTTCTGTGGCTAGGATCCCAGATGTCTGAGGTAGGAGGATGGTGCCTTAAAATTCCTTTACTCACCCCTTCCTTAGGTCCAGTTTGGGACTGCATCCCTTCGTGATAGAAACCTTCAACAAATGAGGCATAAAGGGAACATACCTTAAAATAATACAAGCTGTATATGACAAACCCACAGAAAAAATCATACTGAATTGAGAAAAGTTGAAAGTATTTTCCCTAAGAATTGGAACAAGACAAAATACCCACTTTCACCACTTCTATTCATCTTAGTACTGTAAATCTTAGCAAAAGTAATCAGGCAAGAGAAAAAGAATAAATGGCATCCAAGTTGGAAAAGAGGAAGTTCAGTTATCTCTGCTCATAATATAATTTTATACTTAGAAAACCCTAAAGACTATGCTAAAAGACTCTTATATTTGATAAATGTATTCAGTAAGCTTTTGGGAATCAAAATTCATGTACAAATATTAGTAACATTTCTATACACCAGTAACAATCAAGTTGAGAAACAAATAAAATATTCAATCCTGTTTATGATAGCTACAATCAAAATAAAATACCTGGAATACATTTAATTAAGAAGGCTAAAAATCTCTGTAAGAAAAACAAAACAAAAAATGATAAAAGAATCATAGATGACACTAAAATAGAGAAACATCCCATGTTTATGGATCTGAGGAATTGATATTGTTAAAATGGCCATACAGTTAAAGCAATCTACATATTCAATGCAATTGCTATTAGAATACCAACATCATTTTTCATAGAATAAGAAAAGAAATTCTAAAGTGCATGTGGGGCCAAAAAAGAGTCTAAATAGTTAAAGCCATTCTAAGCAATGAAATAAAGCTGAAGATATCACATTATGAAACTTTTATTTATTCTACAAGTCTATAGTAACGAATTCAGCAGGGTACTCATATAAAAATAGACATATAGATCAGTGGAATGGAAAAAAGGACTCAGAAGTAAAGCAACATCCCTGCAACCAACTGATGTTCAATAAAGTCTACAAAAACATACATTATAAAAAGGACACCCTATTCAGTAAATGGTGCTGGGAAATTTGGCTTGTCATATGCAGAAGAATGAACCTGGAACCATATCTGTCACTATATAAAAAATAACTCAGGATTAATTAAAAACTTAAGATATAATACTTAAAACCATAAAAATTCTAGAAAAAACTAGGAAAAACTTTTATGGACTTTGGTCTAGGCAAAAAAATTATGCATAATACATCAAAAGAAAATGCAACAAAAATAGACAAATGAAACTTAAATGAAAAAACTTCTGCATAGCAAAAGAAATAACACAATAAACAGACAAGCTGCACAATAGAGAAAATATTTGCAAGCCATGCCTCTGACAAAGGACTAATATTCATAATCTACAAGGAATTCAAACTTTAGAAATAAACAAATAACCCCATTAAAAGTGAGCAAATGAACAGATATTTGGCAATATAATATATACCAATGGCCAACTAACATTAAAAAATGCTCAATCTTTTTTTATTTTTCAAGATGGCAGACAGAAGGCATTGCTAGCATGCCTCTTCCACTTGGAAGGAGAGAACAGTGTGAAGATTCACACTGTGAACTTTTCTTTCGAGAACCACTTCAGGAACATACCCTGAAAACTGAAAGAATTTACAGATTATTTTTTAAAAAGTGGCATACCATGGCAAACTCCATGATAAACGTGAAAAACTGTTTCCAGAGTGTGAGAAGGGGAGACCCTACCTCTTAACACAAATCCACACTGGGGAATCTGAAAATCCAGATCATGGGGAAAGGCTTTAACCCTACCTAGAGCAAGAATAGATTTAGAGAGTGGCGTGAAGTATAAAAATAGTCAGAGCTGTAGGAAGAGTCTTCTGTGTATTCCTAGTCTTCAGCTTGACCCCAGGGAAGAGGAAGCTATCACTGACTATATCCCACAGAGAAACCACAGGTAAGTCAGCCAGTGAACTCAGGGAAGTGTCACAGGGTGAAAGAAGCTTCCAACTGAATTTTGTGGTGTAATTTTGAGTGGCCATAAACTCACTTGAAGAGAATCTGGGGGGGCAAATGAGAAGTACTGTAAATATGAGTACAGGAGCTGGGATCCCAGCAGTGCAGGCAAATGGAAAGTTGTGTGGACTGAAAGCCATGCTTGCTTTCTCAACAGGGAAGAATATGGCTGGGGTCAGGTCTGAGTTCTCTGCACAGGCTTCCTGATTCTAAACTCGGTGTTGTTAGTAGAGCACTGCAAGAGCAAGACCAGCCTCACCAACTTCGTGGGAGCTGGGTGAAGCCTATCACTACTGGCTATTCCTTACTTTTCTCGCAGAGGCAGTCATACTCTTCTCTGAAACACAACCCCATTGGCCTGAGAACCATACCCCACAATCCCCCACAGGGGCTGTGAAAAGCCCTGCCCAAGGAGTGTCTGAGCTCAGACCTAGCTAACCATTCCCAGACTTGATGGTATTTCTCTACCCACCCTGTTAGCTTAACACAAAAGGCATGAATTCTTGGGAGCTTTATGTCCCTGCCAATCACCTGAGAAACCAGAATACTTCCCCTGACCAACAAAGGGCAAACTCAAATTCCACTACTACTACCACAGCTGGTGCTCTCTTACAAGTGTCACCTCCTCACTGGAGGCCATTAAACTCAGGCTATTAAAGAAACTCGTGGCAGAATAACACTGCTCCCAAGAAGGAGAAAACAACAGCTGACACCACTGCCTGCAACTCAGTGACTAACGAGAAGTCCTGAGTCTGTCCACTTGACAACATCACTGCTAGCAAAACCAGCATTGGAGAAAGCCAGCACAGTAAACCTGTCTACAGCCAAGGAAAATCAGAATCTATATTACTCCCCTGCCATCTCATTATACAGGTACTGGTACCCATGACTGGGAGACCTGAAGACTGGTCTCATTATTGGACTCTTTGCAGACATTCCCCAGCACCAGACTGGAGCCCAACAGCCCTACTGTGTGGCTACACCCAGAAGAGCCATAACAATCACTGCAGTCTGGCTCTGAGGAAGCCCCATTCCTAGGGAAAGAGGGGGAGTACCACATCAAGGGATTACCTGGTAGGACAAAAGAATCTGAACAGCAGGCTTTGAGATCCAGACGTTTTCCTGGTGGAAAGTCCCTCACAGCAGAGACAATTTCAGTGCTGGGTGCAGTGTGGAATGTCTGCACCTCTACCCCAACAGCCAGGCAGCCTCTGTGATCACGAAGGGCTTTGAAGAAGAGGTCCTTTTTTCCCTCTGGCACTCCACTGCAGACAGATCTAGGGCTCCCCCCTACAGAAATGCAGCATAGATGCACCTACAGACAGCCTTTTTAGAAGAATCTAGGGTGAGTGCAGCCCCACAGAAGGAACATCCCCCAGATTCAAACCAGCATGACGGGCAAATGATGTACACAAATCAGTAGCGTGGCTATACACCAACAATAAACAATCTGAGGATCAAATCAAGAACTCAACCCCTTTTATCATAACTGCAAAAAAATAAAATAAAACATTTAGAAATACACTTAGCCAAGGAAGTGAACGATTTCAACATGGAAAAACTACAAAACCCTACTGAAAGAAATCATAGATGACACAAACAAATGAAAATACATTCCATACTCATGGATGGGTAGAATCAATATTGTAAAAATTACTTTACTGCCAAAAACAATCCACAGATTCAATGCAAATCTCATCAAAATATTATGATTATTACTTAGAGAACTAGAAAAAACATTTAAAAATTCATATGGAATCAAAAAAAGAGCCCACATAGCCAAAACAATACTAAGCAAAAAGAACAAATCTGGAAGCATCACATTACCTTACTTCAAACTATACAATAAAGCCATAGTCACCAAAACAGCATGCTGCTGGTATAAAAATAAGCTGTAGACCAATGGAACAGAATAGAGAACCCAGAAATAAAGTTAAATATTTAAAGGCAACTGATATTTGACAAAGCACACAAAAACATAAGTTGAAAAAAGGACACCCTATTCAACTGATGATGCTGGGTTAACTGGCAAGCCAAATATACAACAAGGAAACTGAATCATCATCTCTTATCTTATACAAAAATCAACTCAAGATGGATGAAGGACTTAAATCTAAGACCTAAAATCATAAAAGTTTTAGAAGATAACATCAGAGAAACCCTTCTAGACATTAGCTTAGGCAAATAACTTATGACAATGAACTCAAAAGCAAATGCAACAAAAACAAACAAATGAGACCTAAGTAAACTAAAAAATTTCTACACAGCAAAAGAAATAATTAACAGATTAAACTGACAAGAGTGGGAGAAAATCTTTGCAAACTATACATCTGACAAAAGACTAATATCCAGAATCTACAAGGAAGTCTAACAAATCAGCAAGAAAAAAAATTCCCATCAAAAAGTGGGCAAAGGACATGAGTAGACAACTCCCAAAATAAGATACACAAACCACCAACAAACATATAAAAAAATGCTCAACATCACTAATTTCAGGGAAATGCAAATTAAACTCACAATGAGATATCCCCTTACTCTTGTAAGAATGACCATAATTTAAAAATAAAGGAAAAAAAAAACAGATGTTGTCATGGATGTGGTGAAGAAGGAAAATGTTTACACTGCTGGTGAGAATGTAAACTAGTACAACCACTGTAGAAATCAGTATGGAGAATCCTTAAAAAACAAAGAGGAGAACTACCAATTGATCTAGCAATTCCACTACTGGGTGTCTATCCAAAGAAAAATAAGTTATATGAACAAGACACATGCACACACATGTTTATAGCAGCACAATTCAAAATTGCAAAAATGTAAAACTAACCTAAATGCTCAACCACTAATGAGTGGATAAAATATGGTCTAGATACACCATGGAATATTAGTCATAAAAAGAAATGAGACAATATTATTTGTAGCAACTTGGATTGAGTTGGAGGCCATTATTCTAAGTGAAGTAACTCAGGAATGGAAAAGCAAATACTGTATGTTCTTACTTATAACTGGGTGCTAAGCTATGAGAATGCAAAGGCATAAGAATAATAGAATGCACTTTAGGGACCCAGGAGGAATGATGGGAGTGGGGTGAGGTATAAAAAACTACATATTGGGTACAATGTACAATGCTGGGGTGATGGGTGCACCAAAATCTCCAAAATCACCACTAAAGAACTTATTCATACAACAAAAAACCACCTGTTTCCCCAAAACTATTGAAATAAAAATTTTAAAATGCTCAAACTCACTAATAATCAAATAAATACAAATTAACACTACAAAGATATACTATCTTACCTTACTCAGAATGGCTATTACTACAAAGTCAAAAAGCAACAGATTTTAGTGAGGATGTGAAGAAATAGAATGCTTATACACTGTTGGTGGGATGTAAATTTGTAAAACCTGTATGGAAAACAGGTTGGAGAATTCTCAAAAGAGTAAAAATAGAACTGTCATTCCACTCAGCAATCCAACTATTGGATGTCTACCCAAAGAAAAAATGTTATATCTAAAAGACACCTACACTCATATGTTTATCGCAGCACCATTACAGTCTCAAAAATATGTAGTCAACCTCAGTGTCCATCAACAGTTGTTTGAATAACTATACACACACATGCACACACACACAGACACACAAACGTGCCATTAAATACTATTGAGCCATTAGAAATAATAAAATTATGTGCTTTGCAACAACAAGGATGCTGCTGAAGGCCATTATTTTAAATAAGATAGCCCAGTAACATAAAGTCAAATACCACATTCTCTTGCTTATAATTGGGAGCTAAAGAATGTGTACTCATGGAAATAGAGAGCAAAATCATAGGCACTGGAGACTCAGAGGGGTGGGAGAGTGAGAGGGGGTGATGGATGAAGAATTACCTAATAAGTACAATGTACACTATTTGAATGATGGTTACACAAAAAGCCCAGATTTCACCACTACATAATATATCCATGTAACAAAACTGCAAATGTACCCTATACATCTAGAAAAAGAAAAATCAAGTTTATGAGGAAAAGAGAAATAGTGGCTTAAATTTTCTCAAAGTTTATGGAAAACATTAATCTACACATCAAGAAGCTCAATAAACTCTACATACGATAAACTCAGAGCTCAGAGATCCCCACCTAGACATGATAATCAAAATTTTGAGAAACAAAGATGAATAGAGCATCTTGAAAGCAGGAGAAGATAAGTTCCTCATTAATAAGGATTCTCAGTAAGATTAATAGATGATTTCTGGCAGAAACCATGGGGCCTGTAAGCAATGAGATGACATCAAAGTGCTGAAAGAAAGACTGAAAGTGCTGAAAGAAAGACTGTTTCATATACAGAAACACTTTCAAGAATGAGAGAGAAATTAAGAAATTCTTATATAAGCAAGAACTAAGAAGAGAGTTTGTTGCTAGCAGCCACTTGCCCTACACAAAATACTAAAATGTGACCTTTAGGCTGAAATTCAAGCACTCTATGTAGTAACTAGAAACCACATGAATAAAAGCACTAGTAATTTTTTTTTATTTCAACAGATTCTGAATATAAGTGGGTACACATTGTTTTTGGTTACATGGATAAATTATAAAGTGGTGGATTCTGATATTTTAGTATATGTGTATTCCAAGCAGTGCACACGTACCGAATATGTAGTCTTATTCCTCACCCCTCCCCAGCTCCCCCACTGAGCCTCACAAGTTCAATATATTATTCTGTATGTCCTTGCATCCTCATAGCTCAGATTCCACTTATAAGTGAGAGCATACAGCATTTGGTTTTTCATTCCTGAGTTACTTCACTTAGAATTATGGCCTCTAACTCTATCCAAGTTCCACAAAAGACATTATTTCATTTTTTTTATGGCTGAGTAGTATTTCAGATATATATATATGTGTGTTATTTTCTTATCTACTCATTGGTTGGTAGGCATTTAGGTTGATTTTATACTTTTGCAATTGTAACTTGTGCTGCTACAAACGTGTGTGCATGTGTTTTTTGATATAATAACTTCTGTTTCTTTGGGTACATACCCAGTAGTGAGATAGATGTATTGAATGCTACTTCTCCTTTTAGTTCTTTAAGGAATCTCCATACTGTTTCCCATAGTGGTTTACTAATCTACCTTCCCACCAGCAGTGTAAAATAGTTCCCTTTTCACCATCTCTATGCCAACATCTATTGTTTTTTGACTTTTTAATTATGTCCCTTCTTTGAGGAGTAGGTGGTATCTCATTGTGATTTTAATTTGAATTTCCATGATGATTACAAAAGCACCAGTAATTGAAACATATAGATAATATAAAAGACATTATAAATATATTTATTGCTTGTACTGCCTTTTAATCTCTTATATGATTTAAAACACAACTTTACAAAGGAGTAATTTTATATCATTGCTTATGGTCAAGTAATGTATAAAGATCCAAGCATGAAAATAATAGCATAAGAGACGGGAAGAAAATGAAGCTATAAAAGAGTAACTTTTACATTTTTATTTATTTTCTCTTTCTTAATTTCAATAGATTTTTGGGGAAAAGGTGATGTTTGGTTACATGAATAAGTTATTTAGTGGTGATTTTTGAGATGTCAGTGCACACATCACCTGAGCAGTGTACACTGTACCCAATGTGTAGTCTTTTATCTCTCACCCCCATCCCACCCTTTTCCCTGAGTACCCAAAGTCCTTTTCATCATTCTTATGCCTTTGCATCTTCATAGCTTAGCTCCCACTTATGAGTAAGCATATAGGATGTTTGATTTTACATTCCTGAGTCACTTCACTTAGAATAATGGTCTCCAATTCCATCCAGGTTGCTGTGAAGACCATTGGTTTTTTTAATGGCTGAGTAGCATTCCATGGTGTATATATACACACCACAATTTCTTTATCCACTCGTTGATTGATGGGCATTTGGGCTGGTTCCATATTTCTGCAATTGCAAATTGTGCTGCTATAAACATGTGTGTGCAAATATCTTTTTTGTATGACTTCTTTTCCTCTGAGTAGATACCCAATAGTGGAAAGGCTGAATCAAATGGTAGTGCTACTTTTAGTTCTTTAAGGAATCCCCACACTGTTTTCTATAGTGATTGTACTAGCTTACATTCCCATCAGTAGTGTAAAAGTGTTCACTTTTCATGACATCCAGGCAAGCATATATATATATATATATTTTTATTATACTTTAAGTTTTAGGGTATATATAATATATATATATATATATTATTTTTTATTATGGCCCTTCTTGCAGGAGTAAGTGGTATCACACTGTGGTTTTTATTTGTATTTCCCTGATCATTAGTGATGTTGAGCATTTTTTCATATGTTTGTTGGCCGTTTGTATATCTTTTTTTGAGAATTTTCTATTCATGTCTTTAGCCCACTTTTTGATGGGGATTTTTTTTTTTCTTTCTTTCTGATTTGTTAGAGTTCCTTGTAGATTCTGGATATTATCTTTTGTTGAATGTATTGATTGTGAAGATTTTCTCCCAGCCTGTGGGTTGTCAGTTTAATCTAGTGATTATTTCTTTTGTTGTGCAGAAACCTTTTTAGTTAATTAAGTCTCATCTATTTATTTTTGTTTTTATTACATTTGTTTTTGGGATTTTGGTAATGAAGTATTTGCCTAATCCAATGTCTTGTAGGGTTTTCCGAAGTTATCTTCTAGAATCTTTACTGTTTCAGATCTTAGATTTCAGTCCTTGATCCATCTTGAGTTGATTGTTGCAAAAAGTAAGAGATGAGGATCCAGTTTTATTCTTCTACATGTGGCTTGCCAATTATTCCAGCACCAGTTGTTGAATAGGGTGTTATTTCCCCACTTTATGTTTTTGTTTGCTTAGTCAAGGATCAAGTTGGCTGTAAATAATTTGCTTAATTTCTGGATTCTCTCTTCTGTTCTATTTGTCAATGTGCCTATTTTATACCAGTACCAAACTGTTTTAGGAACCAGGGCCTTATAGTATTATTTGAAGTCTGGTAATGCGATGCCTCCAGATTTCTTCTTTTCACCAAATATTGCTTTGGTTATGTGGGCTCTCTTTTGTTCCATGTGAAATTTAGGATTGTTTTTATCTAATTTTGTAAAGAATGATGATGGTATTTTCATGGGAATTGCACTGAATTTTTAGATTGCTTTTGGCAGTATGGTCATTTTCACAACATTCATTCTACCCATCCGTGGGCATGAGATGTGTTTTTATTTCTTTGTGACATCTATGATTTCTTTCAGCAGTGTTTTATAATTTTCCTTGTTGAGGTCTTTTACGTCTTTGGTTAGGTATACTCCTAAGATTTTTTTTCTGCAGTTATGGTAAAAGGGGTTGAATTTGAGATTTGATTCTCATTTTGGTCGCTATTAGTGTATAGCACAGCTACTAATTTGTGTACATTAATTTTGTATCCTGAAACTTTGCTGAATTCATTTACCAGTTCTAGAAGCTTTTAGGATGACTCTAGGATTTTATAGGTATATGATAATACCATCAGCAAAAAACAACAATTTGACTCCTCTTTACCAATTTGGATGTCCTTTATTTCTTTCTTTTGTCTGATTGCTCTGGCTAGGAATTTCACTACTGTGTTGAATAGACATGGAGAGAGTAAGCATTCTTGTCTTGTTCCATTTCTCAAGGGGAGTGCTTTCAATTTTTCCCCATTCAGTATTATGCTGGCCATTGGTTTGACATAGATGGCTTTTATTACTTTAAGGTATGTCCCTTCCACACCAACTTTGCTGAGGATTTTTATTTTTTTAAGCAGATGTAAGTACTTTAACATTAGGGCAGTATAATTTTTTATTTATTTTTACATTTTTATTATACTTTAAGTTTTACGGTACAAGTGAACAACGTGCAGGTTTGTTACATATGTATACATGTGCCATGTTGGTGTGCTGCACCCATCAACTCGTCATTTAACATTAGGTATATCTCCTAATGCTATCCCACCCCCTACCACCACTCCACAAAGGGCCCCAGTGTGTGATGTTCCCCTTTCTGTGTCCATGTATTCTCATTGTTCAATTTCCACCTATGAGTGAGAATATGCGGTGTTTGATTTTTTGTCCTTGTGATAGTTGGCTGAGAATGATGGTTTCCAGCTTCATCCATGTCCCTACAAAGAACATGAACCCATCCATTTTTATGGCTGCATAGAATTCCATGGTGTATATGTGTCACATTTTATTAATCCAGTCTATCATTGTTGGACATTTGGATTGGTTCCAAGTCTTTGCTATGTGAATAGTGCCACAATAAACATACGTGTGCATGTGTCTTTATAGCAGCATGATTTATAATCCTTTGGGTATATACCCAGTAATGGGATGGCTGGGTCAAATGGTATTTCTAGTTCTAGATCCCTGAGGAATCACCAAACTGACTTACACAATGGTTGAACTAGTTTACAGTCCCACCAACAGTGTAAAACTGTTGCTGTTTCTCTACATCCTCTCCAGCACCTGTTGTTTTCTGACTTTTTAATGATTGCCATTCTAACAGGTGCGAGATGGTATCTCATTGTGGTTTTGATTAGCATTTGTCTGATGGCCAGTGATGATGAGCATTTTTTCACGTGTCTTTGGGCTGCATAAATGTCTTCTTTTGAGAAGTGTCTGTTCATATCCTTCGCCCACTTGTTGATGGGGTTGTTTGTTTTTTTCTTGTAAATTTGTTGGAGTTCATTGTAGATTCTGGATATTAGCCCTTGGTCAGATGAGTAGGTTGCAAAAATTTTCTCCCATTCTGTAGGTTGCCTTTTCACTCTGATGGTAGTTTCTTTTGCTGTGCAGAAGCTCTTGAGTTTAATTAGATCCCATTTGTCAATTTTGGCTTTTGTTGCCATTGCTTTTGGTGTTTTAGACATGAGGTCCTTGCCCATGCCTATGTCCTGAATGCTATTGCCTAGGTTTTCTTCTAGGGTTTTTATGGTTTTAGGTCTAACATTTAAGTCTTTAATCCATTTTGAATTAATTTTTGTATAAGGTGTAAGGAAGGGATCGAGTTTCAGCTTTCTACATCTGGCTAGCCAGTTTTCTCAGCACCATTTATTAAATAGGGAATCATTTCCCCATTTCTTGTTTTTGTCAGGTTTGTCAAAGATCAGATAGTTGTAGATATGGTGCATTAGTTCTAAGGGCTCTGTTCTGTTCCATTGGTCTGTATCTCTGTTTTGGTACCAGTACCATGCTGTTTTGGTAAGTGTAGCCTTGTAGTATATTTTGAAGTCAGGTAGCGTGCTGCCTCCAGCTTTGTTTTTTTGGCTTAGGATTGAGTTGGAGATGCGGGCTCTTTTTACTTCCATATGTACTTTAAAGTAGTTTTTCCCAATTCTGTGAAGAAAGTCATTGGTAGCTTGATGGGAATGGCATTGAATCTATAAATTACCTTGGGCAGTATGGCCATTTTCACAATATTCATTCTTCCTATCCATGAGCATGGAATGTTCTTCCATTTGTTTGTATCCTCTTTTATTTCATTGAGCAGTGGTTTGTAGTTCTCCTTGAAGAGGTCCTTCACGTCCTTTGTAAGTTGGATTCCTAGGTATTTTATTCCCTTTGAAGCAATTGTGAATGGGAGTTCACTCATGATTTGGCTCTCTGTTTGTCTGTTGTTAGTGTATAAGAATGCCTGTGATTTTCGCTCGTTGATTTTGTATCCTGAGACTTTGCTGAAGTTGCCTATCAGATTAAGGAGATTTTGGGCCGAGATGATTGGGTTTTCTAGAAATACAATGATTCATCTGCAAACAGGGACAATTTGACTTCCTCTTTTCCTAATTGAATACCCTTTATTTCCTTCTCCTGCCTAATTGCCCTGGCCAGAACTTCCAACACTATGTTGAATAGGAGTGGTGAGAGAGGGCATCCCTGTCTTGTGCCAGTTTTCAAAGGAAATGCTTCCAGCTTTTGTGCATTCGGTATGATATTGGCTGTGGGTTTGTCATAGATAGCTCTTATTATTTTGAGATACGTCCCATCAATACCTAATTTATTGAGAGTTTTTTGCATGGAACATTGTTGAAGTTTTTCAAAGGCCATTTCTACATCTATTGAGATAATCTTATGGTTTTTGTCATTGGTTCTGTTTATATGCTGGATTACATTTATTGATTTGTGTATGTTGAACCAGCCTTGCATCCCAGGGCTGAAGCCCACTTGATCATGGTGGATAAGCTTTTTGATGTGCTGCTAGATTCGGTTTGCCAGTATTTTATTGAGGATTTTTGCATTGATGTTCATCAGGGATATTGATCTAAAATTCTCTTTTTTTGTTGTGTCTCTGCCAGCCTTTGGTATCAGGATGGTGCTGGCCTCATAAAATGAGTTAGGGAGGATTACCTCTTTTTCTATTGATTGGAATAGTTTCAGAAGGAATGGTACCAGCTCCTCCTTGTACCTCTGGCAGGATTCGGCTGTGAATCCGTCTGGTCCTGGACCGTTTTTGTTAGTAAGCTATTAATTATTGCCTCAATTTCAGAGCCTGTTATTGGTCTATTCAGAGATTCAACTTCTTCCTGTTTTAGTCTTGGGAGGGTGTATATGTAGAGGAATTTATCCATTTCTTCTAGGTTTTCTACTTTATTTGCATAGAAGTGTTTATAGTGCTCTCTGATGTTAGCCGTATTTCTGTGGGATCGGTGGTGATCCCACAGATCTAACATTTAGGTCTAAATGTTAGACCTAAAACCATAAAAACCCTAGAAGAAAACATAGGCAATAGCATTCAGGACATAGGCATGGGCAAGGACCTCATGTCTAAAACATCAAAGGCAATGGCAACAAAAGCCAAAATTGACAAATGGGATCTAATTAAACTAAAGAGCTTCTGCACAGCAAGAGAAACTACCATCAGAGTGAACAGGCAACCTACAGAATGGGAGAAAATTTTTGCAATTTTAGCCCTTTGTCATTTTTTATTGCATCTATTTGATTCTTCTCTCTTTTCTTCTTTATTAGTCTTGCTAGTGCTCTATCAATTTTGTTGATATTTTCAAAAAACCAGCCCCTGAATTCATTGATTTTTTAAAGGGTTTTTTGTATCTCTATTTCCTTCAGTTCTGCTCTGATCTTAGTTATTTCTTGCCTTATGCTGGCTTTTAAATGTGTTTGCTTTTGCTTCTCTAGTTCTTTTAATTGTGGTTTTAGGGTGTCCATTTTAGATCTTTCCTGCTTTCTCTTGTGGGCATTTAGTGCAATAAATTTCCCTCTGCACTCTGCTTTGAATGTGTCCCAGAGATTCTTTTTATGCCGTATCTTTTCTCTCGTTGGATTCAAAGAACATCTTTATTTCTGCCTTCATTTCGTTATGTACCCAGTAGTCATTCAGGAGTAGGTTGTTCAGTTTCCATGTAGTTGAGTGGTTTTGAATGAGTTTCTTAATGCTGAGTTCTAGTTTGATTGCACTGTGGTCTGAGAGACAGTTTGTTATAATTTCTGTTCTTTTACATTTGCTGAGGAGGGCTTTACTTCCAACTATGTGGTCAATTTTGGAATAAGGGTGGTCTGGTGCTGAAAAGAAGGTATATTCAGTTGATTTGTTAAATGTATATTCTGTAGATGTCTATTAGGTCTGCTTGGTGCAGAGCTGAGTTCAACTCCTGGATATCCTTGTTAACTCTCTGTCTTGTTGATTTGTCTAAGGTTGACAGTGAGGTGTTAAAGTCTCCCATTATTATTTTGTGGGAGTCTAAGTCTCTTGGTAGGTCTCTGAGGACTTACTTTATGTATCTGGGTGCTCGTCTATTGGGTGTATATATATTTAGGATAGTTAGCTCTTCTTGTTGAATTGATCCCTTCACCTTTATGTAATGGCCTTCTTTGTCTCTTTTGATCTTGTTGGTTTAAAGTCTGTTTTATCAGAAACTAGGTTTGCAACCCCTGCCTTTTTTTTGTTTTCCATTTGCTTGGTAGATCTTCCTCCATCCCTTTAGTTTGAGCCTATGTGCGTCTCTGCATGTGAAATGGGTTTCCTGAATACAGCACACAGATGGGTCTTGACTCTATCCAATTTGCCAGTCTGTGTCTTTTAATTGGAACATTTAGCCCATTTACATTTAAGCTTAATATTGTTATGCGTGAATTTGATCCTGTCATTATGATGTTAGGTGGTTATTTTGCTCGTTAGTTGACGCAGTGTCTTCCTAGCCTCGATGGTCTTTACAATTTGGCATGTTTTTGCAGTGGCTGGTACCAGTTGTTCCTTTCCATGTTTAGTGCTTCCTTCAGGAGCTCTTGTAGGGCAGGCCTGGTGGTGGTAAAATCTCTCAGCATTTGCTTGTCTGTAAAGGATTTTATTTCTCCTTCACTTATGAAGCTTAGTTTGGCTGGATATGAAATTCTGAGTTGAAAATTCTTTTCTTCAAGATTGTTGAATATTGGCCCCCACTCTCTTCTGGCTTGTAGAGTTTCTGCTGAGAGATCAGCTGTTAGTCTGATGGGCTTTCCCTTTGTGGGTAACCCGACCTTTCTCTCCGGCTGCCCTTAACATTTTTTCCTTCATTTCAAGTTTGGTGAATCTGACAGTTATGTGTCTTGGAGTTGCTCTTCTCGAGGAGTATCTTTGCGGTGTTCTCTGTATTTCCTCAATTTGAATATTGGCCTGTCTTGCTAGATTGGGGAATTTCTGGATAATATCCTTCAGAGTGTTTTCCAACTTGGTTCCATTCTCCCTGTGACTTTCAGGTACACCAATCAAATGTAGATTTGCTCTTTTCACATAGTCCCATATTTCTTGGAGGTTTTGTTCATTTCTTTTTATTCTTTTTTCTCTAAACTTCTCTTCTCGCTTCATTTCATTCCTTTGATCTTCCATCACTGATACCCTTTCTTCCAGTTGATCGAATCTACTACTGAGGCTTGTGCATTCATCACGTACTTCTCATGCTGTGGTTTTCAGCTCCATCAGGTCGTTTAAGGACTTCTCTGCTTTGGTTATTCTAGTTAACCATTCATCTATTTTTTTCCCAAGGTTTTTAAGTTCTTTGCCATGGGTTCAAACTTCCTCTTTTAGCTCAGAGTAGTTTGATCATCTGAAGCCTTCTTCTCTCAACTCGTCAACGTCATTCTCTGTCCAGCTTTGTTCCATTGCTGATGAGGAACTGCGTTCCTTTGGAGGAGGAGAGGCACTCTGATTTTTAGAGTTTCCAGTTTTTCTGCTATGTTTTTTCCCATCTTTGTGGTTTTATCTACCTTTGTTCTTTGATGATGGTGATGTTCAGTTGGGGTTTTGTTGTGGATGTTCTTTCTGTTTGTTAGTTTTCCTTCTAACAGTCAGAACCCTCAGGTGCAGGTGTGTTGGAGTTTGCTGGAGTTCCACTCCAGACCCTATTTTCCTGGGTATCAGCAGCAGAGGCTGCAGAACAGCTGATTGGTGAACAGCAAATGTTGCTGCCTGATCATTCCTCTGGAAGCTTCCTCAGGGATCTAGAGTTAGAAATTCCATTTGACCCAGCCTTCCAATTACTGAGTATATACCCAAAGGATTATAAATCATGCTGCTATAAAGACACATGCAGAGGTATGTTTATTGTGGCACTATTCACAATAGCAAAGACTTGGAACCAACCCAAGTGTCCAACAATGATAGACTAGATTAAGAAAATAATCATACTGCTATAAAGATACATGCACACGTATGTTTATCGCAGCATTATTCACAATAGCAAAGACTTGGAACCAACCCAAATGTCCAACAATGATAGACTGGATTAAGAAAATGTGGCACATATACACCATGGAATACTATGCAGCCAGAAAAAATGATGAGTTCATGTCCTTTGTAGGGACATGGATGAAATTGGAAATCATTATTCTCAGTAAACTATCGCAAGAACAAAAAACCAAACACCGCATATTCTGACTCATAGGTGGGAATTGAACAATGAGAACACATGGACACAGGAAGGGTAACATCACACTTTGGGGACTGTTGCGGGTTGGGGGAGGAGGGAGGGATAGCATTGGGAGATATACCTAATGCTAGATGACGAGTTAGTGGGTGCAGTACACCAGCATGGCACATGTATACATATGTAACTTACCTGCACATTGCGCACATGTACCATAAAACGTAAAGTATAATAATAATAGTAATAATATAAAAAAATAAAATAAAATAAATAAAAAAAAAAGAAAATGTGGCACATATACACTGTGGAATACTATGCAGCCATAAAAAATTTTTTGTTTTTTATTCTGTTTATGTGGTGTATTACATTTTTTGACTTTTGTATGTAAAACCCACCCTGCATCCCTTGTATGAAACCCACTTGATTATCGTGAATTATATTTTTGATATGCTGTTGGATTCAGTTTTCTAGTATTTTGTTGAGGATGTTTTCATCTATGTTCATAAGGGACATTGGCCTGTAGTTTTTTTTTTTGTAAGTCTTTTCCTGGTTTTGGTCTTAGTGTCATATCTTCTTCATAGAATGATTTAGAGAGTATTCTCTATTTCTCTATCTTGTGCAATATTGTCAGTATAATTGGTATCAATTCTTTTTTGAATGTCTGATAGAATTCAGCTGTGAATCTGTCTGGTCCTGGACTTTTAATTTTATTGGCATTTTTTTATTATCATTTCAATCTAGCTGCTTGTTATTGATCTGTTCAGTTTCTATTTCTTCCTGATTTAATCTAGGATCATTGTCTATTTCCAGGAATTCATCCATCTCTTCTAGGTTTTCTACTTTGTGCACATAAATGTGTTCATAGTAGCCTTGAATTATCTTTTGTATTTCTCAGGTATCAGTTGTAATTTCTCCTCTTTAATTTGTAATTGAGGTTATTTGGATCTTCTCTCTTCTTTTTTTTGGTTAATCTCGCTAATAGTCTTTCAATTTTATTTGTCTTTTCACAGCCAGCTTTTTGTTTCTTTTTTTGTACTTTTTGTTTCAATTTTATTTAGTTCTGCTTTGATCTTCACTATTTCTTTCCTCCTGCTGGGTTTGGGTTAATTTTTTTCTTGTTTCTCTAGTTCCTTGAGGTGTGACTTTAGATTGTCTATTTGTGCTCTTTCAGTCTTTTTGATGTACACATTTAAGGCTATGAACTTTCCTCTTAGCACTGCTTTTGCTTTATCCCAGAGGTTTTGATAGGTGGTCTCACTATTAGCATTCAGATCAAAAATTTTTTTAAAATTTTTTTCTTGATTTTTATTATTGACCCAACTATCATTCAGGATATGTTGTTTAATTCCTCTACATTGGCATGTTTTTGTGGGTTCCTTTTGGAGTTATTTCCAAATTTATTTTACCATGGTTTGAGAGGGTACTTGATATAATTTCAATTTATTGAAATTGATTAAGACTTGTTTTGTGGCCTATAATATGGTCTATCTTGGAGAATATTTCATGTGCTGGTGAATAGAATGTATATTCTGCCGTTTTTGAGTAAAAGGTTTTGTAAATATCTATTAAGCTCCTTTGTTCTAGGGTGTAGCGTAAATCCATTGTTTCTTTGTTGACTTTCTTTCTTGATGACCTGTCTAGTGCTGTCAGTGGAGTGTTGAAGTCCCCCACTCATTCTGTGTTTCTGTCTATCTCATTTCTTAGGTTTAGTTGTTATCGTTTTATAAATTTGGAAGCTATGACACCAGGCCCATATATATTTAGAACTGCAATATTTTCCTTTCGGACTAGTATTTTTATCATTAGATAATGTCCCTCTTTGTCTTTTTTAACTGTTGTTGCTTTAAAGTTTGTTTTGTCTGATATAAGAATAGGTAATCTTCCTTGTTTTTGGTGTCCATTTGCATGGAATATCTTTTTCACCGTTTTACCTTAGGTTTATGTGAGTCTGTAAGTGTTACGTGAGTCTCCTGAAAACAGCAGAAACTTTATTGGTGAACTCTTATGTATTTTGCCATTGTATAGCTTTTAAGGTGAGCATTTAAGCCGTTTTCAGTAAATGTTAATATTGATATGTGAGGTAGTATTTTATTCATCATGCTATTTGTTGCCTGAATTCTTCGTTTTTATATTGTGTTTTTGCTTTCTATTTCCTGTCAGATTTATGCTTTAAGGGTGTGTCATTTTTTATTTTGTGGACTTTTTTCAAGATTTATAGCTCCTTGTAGTACTGGCTTGGTAGTAGCATATTTTCTCAGCATTTGTTTGGAAGAGATTGTATCTTTCCTTAAATTATGAAGCTTGGCTTTGCTGGATGCAAAATTCTTGGCTGATAATTGTCTTATTTAAGGAGGCTGAAGATAACCCCAATCTTGTCTACCTTATAAGATTTCTGCTGAGAAATCTGCCATTAATCTGATAGGTTTTCTTTTATAGGTTACCTGGTGCTTTTGCCTCCCATGTCTTAAGATTTTTTCCTTCATCTTGACTGTAGATAACCTGATGACTGTGTTTCTAGATGATGATATTTATGTGAAGAATTTCCCAGTTGAGTTGTTCTTTGAGTTTCTTGTATTTCAATGTACAAATCTCTAGTAAGGCCAGGGAAGTTTTCTCCAATTATTCCCTCAATTATGTTTTCCAAACTTTAGATTTCTCTTCTTCTTTGGGAGCCCCAATTATTCTTGAGTTTTATCATTCAACATAATCCCAAATTTCTTGGAGCCTTTGTTTATGTTTTTGATTATTTTTTATTGCCTTTGTTGGATTGGGTTAGTTCAAAAACCTTGTCTTCAAGCTCTGAGGTTCTTCCTTCTGCTTGTTCAATCCTATTGCTGAGATTTTCCAGTGCATTTTTTATTTCTCTAAGGATATCCTTCATTTCCAGAAGTTGTTATTGTATTATATTTATGATGTCTATTTCATTGAAGATATTTCACTTTATATCTTGTATCTTTTTAAAATTTTATTAAGTTTAACTTCACCTTTCTTTGGTGCCTTCTTGATTATCTTAATAATCAACTTTCTGAAATCTTTTTCTGGCAATTCAGGTATTTCTTCTTGGTTTGGATTTATTGCTGGTAAGCTAGTGTGATCTTTCGGGTGTGTTGAACAACCTTGTTTTGTCATATTACCAGAATTATTTTTTCTGGTTTCTTCTCATTTGGACAGACCATGTCAGAGGGAATATCTGGGATTCAAGTGATGCTGTTCAGATTACTTTGTCCCACAGGGTGCTCCATTGATTCAGTGCCCTCTCTCCCTTTTCCTAGGGATGGGGCTTCCTGAGAGCCAAACTGTTGTGATTGTTATTTCTCTTCTGGATCTAGCCACTCAGCAGAGCTACCGGGCTCTGGGATGGTACTGGGGGCTGTCTGAACCCCACAGTGATGTGAACTATCCTCAGGTCTCTCAGCCATGCATAGCATTACCTGCTGTGGTGCAGGTGGCAGTGGGGAGTAAAAGGAATCTGTGAAAGTCGTTAGTTGCAATTTTGTTTATTACACTAGTTTTGTGTTGGTTAGCTTCTTTCCAGGAGCCAGTGCTCCAAAGAGAACATCAGCTGAGATTGTATAGGGATGATCAGGCAGTAGGCCCTAGAGCCCCCAGGAGCTTTGTCTTCAGCTACAAGGGCAAGTACAGAAAGACCATCAGGTGGATGCAGGTATAGACTTGTCTGAGCTCAGACTCTTTGGGTGGGGCTTGCTGTGGCTGCTGCTGGAGGTGGGGTTGTGGTTCTCAGGCCAAAGGAGTTATGTTCCCAGAGGGATTATGGCTGCCTCTGCTTTGTCATGTGGGTCATCAGGGAAGTTGGGGAAAACCAGCAGTTAGAGGCCTCACTCAGCTCCCAAACAGCCCAAAAGGGTGGTCTGAAAAGACTGGTCTCATTCCCACGATGCCTCCCTCCAACAGCACCAAGTTTATTTCTGGGCAGTGGGTGAGCAGAAAAAAATACAAATGGTATAGGTACTATGAATGAATTAAAATGTTACACTAGAAAATATCTATATAACAGAAAAGAAAGTAGTAATAAACAAATTGGGGAATAAAAATGATACAAGATATAGGAAAATAAATAGCACAATGGCAGGAAGATAAATTTAATCTATTTAAACTTAATGTAATTACTCTCCAACTAAAAGGAACAGTTGGTGGTATGAATTAAAACCATGATAATGCTGTCTACATTTTAGATTTAAAGCATGTTTAAAGAAGAAGAATGAAAAAGGATGTATGATATGGTTTGACTGTGTACTCACCAAAATCTCATCTTGAATTACTTTTCCCTTAATCCCCATATGTAATGGGGGAGACTTGGTGGGAAGTAATTTAATCATGGGGACAGTTACCCTCATGCTGTTCTCAGGATGGTGAGTGACTTCTTGCAAGATCTGATGGTTTTATAAGGGACTTTTCCCCTGTGTGCTCAGCACTTCTCCTTGCTGCTGCCATGTGAAGAAGGGCATATTTTCTTCCCCTCCATCATAATTGTACGTTTCTTGAGGCCTCCTCAGTCATGCTGAACTGTAAGTCAATGAAACCTTTTTTCTTTATAAATTACCCAATCTCAGGTATGTCTTTATTAGGAACATGAGAATGAACTAATAAAGTAAATTGGTACAGCAAAGAGTGGTGTGCTGCTATAAGAATATCCAAGCATGTGAAAGCAACTTTGGAACTGGGTAACAGGCAGAGGTTGGAAGTTTGGAGGGCTCAGAGGAAAATAGAAAAATGTGGGAAAGTTTGAAACATTGTAGAGACTTGGAGGGCTCAGAAGACAGAAAGATGTGGGAAAGTTTGGAACTTCCTAGAGACTTGTTGAATGGCTTTGGCCAAAATACTAATAGCAATATGGACAATAAAGTTCAGGCTGAGGTTGTCTCAAATGGACATAAGAAACTTGTTGGGAACTAAAGTAAAGGTAACTCTTGTTATGCTTTAGCAAACAGACTGGCAGCATTTTTCCCCTGCCCTAGAGATCTATGGAACTTTGAAATTTAAGATGATTTAGGGTATCTGGTTGAAGAAATTTTTAAGCAGCAAAGTGTTCAAGGGGAAGCAGAAGATAAATGTTTGGAATTTGTGCAGCTTGACCATGTTATAAAAAAGAAAATCTTATTTTCTGGGGAGAAATTCAAGGCAGCTGTGGAAATTTGCATAAGTAATGAGGAACTGAATGTTAATCACCAAAACAATGGGAAAAATGTCCCCAGGGTATTTCAGGAACCTTCACAGCAGCTTGTCCCATCACAGGCCTGGAGGCCTAGGAGGGAAAAATGGTTTTGTGGGCCCCATTCTGTGCAGCCTTGGAACATGGTGCACTGCACCCCAGCTGCTTCAGCTTCAACCATGGCTAAAAGGGGCAAATGTACAGCTCAGGTCATTGATTCAGAGAATGCATGCCCCACGTCTTGGTGGCTTACAGTTGGTGTTGGGCCTGTGGGTGCAAAGAACTCAAGAATTGAGGTTTGGGACCTCTACCTAGATTTCAGAGGATGTATAGAAACACCTGGATGTCCAGGCAGAAGCTTGATGCAGGGGCAGGGCCCTCATGGAGAACCTCTGCTGGCAGGGTGGAAGGAAAATATGGGGTTGAAGTCCCTACACAGACTCCCCACTGGGGTACTGCCTAGTGAAGCTGTGAGAAGAGGACCACTGTCCTCCAGATCCCTGAATGATAGGTTCACCAACAGCTTGCACCACACACCTCAAAAAGCTCCAGACACTCAATGCCAGCCTGTGAAAGCAGCTGGAAGTAGAATTGTACCATGCAAAGCCACAGGGACAGTACTGCACAAGGCCCTGGAAGCTCATCTCTTCCATCAGCATGCCCTGAATGTGAGATAGGAAGTCAAAGGAGATAATGTTGAAACTTTAAGTCTTAAGAACTGCCCTATTGAATTTCAGACTTACTTGGGGCCTGTGGGCTCTTTGTTTTGCCCAATTTCTCTCATTTGGAACAGGTGTATTTGCCCATTTCCTGTGCCTCCATTGTATCTAGGAAGTAACTAACTTGCTTTTGATTTTGCAGGCTCATAGGTGGAAGAGACTTGCTTTTTCTCAGATGAGACCTTGGATTTGGACTTTTTGATTAATGGTGGAATGAGTCGAGATTTTGGAGAACTGTTGGAAAGGCATGATTGTGTTTTCTAATGTGAGGACATGAGATTTTGGAGGGGGTAGAATAATATTGTTTGGCTGTGTCCCCACTCAAATCTCATCCTGAATTGTAGTTCCCATAATACCCACGTGTTGTTGGAGGGACCCAGTGGGATGTAATTTAATCAAGGGGATGGTTACCCTCAGGCTGTTCTCATGATAATGAGTTCTCATGAGATCTGATGGTTTTATAAGGGGCTTTTTCCTTTTTCACTCACCACTTCTCCTTGCTGCTGCCTTGTGAAGAAAGATGTGTTGGCTTCCCCTTCTGCCATGATTGTAAGTTTCCTGAGGCCTCCCCAGCCATGCAAATTGTGAGTAAATTAAACCTTTTTCCTTTATAAATTACTCAGACTGCTATCAATTACTCTTATTAGCAGCATGAAAATGGACTAATACAATCTATTATGCAAACAATAACTCAAGAAGACACAGAGTGGCTGTGTAAGGCTAAATACAAATTGCCAATTGGAGGCTTAATTTTTTCTATTAAAAAAAGGGAAGAGACTTCTTGCTCTTTTTTTATTTCAGAATTCGTATCTTTTCTTTTCAAATATATGCAAATTTTTATCATAGAGAAATAAAGTTCTTGCCAGTCTCACAATTTATGAATGTCTTTCTCAGGAAGCTGGGAGGCACTGTTTTGAAATCAGACACCTAGGGAGAAAGCCCCTTTTCTCCCAGTTTTTGTGAGATTGTAAGAGCCTAACTTCTGTGGGCACCTTGCTTCAGTATACAAAATACTTCCTATTCTAAAGATATAAAAAAAAGAGTTTCTTTTTCTGTATAAAAGCTAATTATCTAACATGAGTGGTCCACTAAAGTTTCTATCATAAAGTTATGATTAGCTATATGTTACAAAAGGTGCTGTCAAGTCCTCTTACTTGAAGACTTGTTATTATTGTTTATATTGAAAACATGTATAAAGCAGGTTGTATTAATATCTGCTTGGCTATATCAGGAGTTGAGATTCTTTCCTTTTTTTGTACTCAGTGGATTGCCTGTGATATGCATGACATTTGGCTTTAATGTTTAAACAATAATTAAAGTATTTTCTTTTTTACTACTTTCATGGAGAGGATTTCTGTGTTGGGAGATTTTGTTTTTAGCTATACTATACTTATATCAGATAAAATAGACTTTAAGCAAAAACATCTGTTAATAGTGACAAAAATGTTTTATAACAGGGTAAACCCATAAAGAATTCATAACAATTTTAAACTTGGGTATATACAGAGACTTTTTGCATAAAGTAAAACTGGCATAATTAAAGGAGAACTAGATGATTCAACACTAGTAGTTGGATATGTCACTACACCATTTTAAAAAATAAATGGAATGACTAGACAGAATATCAACAGTTTTCTTAGTTCATTTTCTACTGCTATGACACTTTTGTCACAGACTGAGTGATTTATGATAATAACAAATTTATTTCTCATGGTTTTGGAGAGTGGAAAGTTCAAGATCAAGGTGCTCCCATCTAGTCAGGGTCTTCTTGCTGCATTATAACATAGCAGAAGGGCAAAGAGAGAGTGAAAAGGAGAGCAAAAGGAGGCAAACCCACTCTCTCAAGAAGAAAGCCACTCCCACAATAATGAAATTAATTCATTTATGAGTGGGAAGCTCTCATGACCTAAACATCTATTAAAGGTCTCACTTTTAAATATTGTCACCACGGCAATTAAATTTCAACATGAGTTTTGGAGGAAACAAACATTCAAACAATAGCATTTTGGTCTTAACACCATAAACTCATGTCTTTCTCACATATGAAATACATTTATTTTATCTCAGTAGCCCCCAAATTTTTAACTTGTTCCAGCACCAGCTCAAAAGTCCTAAGTCCAGAGTGTCATCTAAATTAGATATGGGTGAAATTCAAGGCAAAATTTATCCCGGGGCAAATTCCTCTCTAGCTGTGTCTGTTAAATCAAATGGGTTACCTAATTTTAAAATACAGTGACAGCACAGGCATAAAATAGACATTTTCATTCCAAAAGAAATAGGCAAGAGGAAAAGAGTAACTGGTTCCAAGTAAGTATAAAACCCAAAAAAAGAAAACAACACTAAATCCTAAGTCTTGATGATAATCTCCATTGACTTTATGTCCTACCTCCTGGACACACTGGGGCAAGAGTTGGGCTCCCATTCCCAAGGCAGCCCAAACCCTGTTGTCTTGCTGGACTCAGCCTACAAAACAGCTTTTATAACTTGGAGGCTTGTGCTTGCAGCTCTCCCAGGCCAATGTGATCACTGGTAGGCTTATAGTTCTGGATTTTCTCACTCCTCACAACCCCACTGGACATTTCCCTAGTGGGGACTCTTTATGGTGACTTCACCCCATCGTAGATCTCTGCATCATTATTTGAAATCTATATAAAGGCAGCTATGCCTCCACAACTTGCACACTATGCTTGCCTGCATAATGAAAACCACATAAACAATGCTAAGGTTTATGGACTGTGCATTATAGAGTAATGGCTGGAGTGGTGGCCAGAGTAGCAGCAGGGCCCGCTTGAACCATGATTGAGGAGGCCAAGTGGTGCTTCACCAGAATACATGGAGTAGAGACTTGTGGCAGTACAGAGCAGTGAATGCTGACATCCCATGCGTACTTCTCTTGAAATCTTACCCTTAAAGTACTAGCTTGCCTTGAAGATCTCTAAAATGCTCTCAGGGTCATTCTCCTATTATCTTGATGAATAACACCTGTCTTCCTTCTAGTCCTACTACTTTCTTTAACAAGGAGTTGTTGGCGCCACTTTTGTTGCTCTACTAAACATACCTTTTCAATCGCTACATGACCAGACTGAATATTTTCAAAATCTTTATGTCCTTTTTTCCATTCTAATTATAAATTGATTCTTTAGTTTTTCTCTTTTTTCATTTGACTATATGCAGTTAAAATAATCCATGCAGCTCCTTCAATATTTTCCTTAGAAATTTCTTCTACCAGATATTCCAGTTTGTTGATTTTTTTTTTTGACCTAGATCTGTGTCTTCACCCAAATCTTGTGTTGAATTGTAATCCCCAATGTTGGAGGTGGGGTCTTGTGGGAGGTAATTGGATTTTGGGGGCAGTTTCTCATTCTGCTTTCTTGAAAGCGCTCAGGCCTGGACACAATTCAGACAAGTTCTTTGGCACTTTCTAACAAGCATAGCCTTTACTGAAGTTTTCAATGAGATAATCCTCACTATCGTCTGAGACCTTATCAGAATAATTATTACCATCTATATTTCTACCAACATTCTGATCACAACCACTTGAGTAATTTCTAGGAAGATTCAGACTTTCTCTACAGCTATTCTCTTCTTCTGAGTTTTAACCAGAGTTGCCCTTAATTCTCCATTTATAGTAATACAGGCTTATTCCAGCATTCATTTCAAAACTGTTCCATTCTCTACCCATTACCCAGTCCGAAAGCCAATTCCACATATTCAGGTATTTGATATAGCAACACTGCATTCTCTGGCATCATTTTTTGTCTCAGTCTATTTAGCACTGCTGTAACAAAATATCATAGGATTGGCAATTTGTAATAAACAGAAATTTACTGCCTCACAGTTCTGGAGCCTGGAGCATCAAAGACTGAGACACTGGCATCTGGCTAGGACCTTTGTGCTGCATCACATCACGGGAGAAGGCAGAAGGGAAAGACAGAGCAAGAGAAAGAACAAGATGGCGGCAAGCCCACATCTGCAATAGCAAACCCATTCCTGTGATAATGGCATTAGTACCTTCATGAGGGTAGAGCCCTTATGACCTAAACACCTCTAAAGGTTCCACCTCTCAATATTGTCACAATTACAATTAAATTTCCACATGAATTTTGAAGGGAACAAGCTTTGAAACTATAGCAAAAAGAAAATAGTAGTCGTGAACAACACTACAGTCAACTAAACTTAACAGACATGTATAGAACACTTTAACCAACAACAGCAGACTACACATCCTTCTGAAGTACTATGGAACATTCTCCAGGATAGATCATGTTCTAGGCCATAAAACAAGCCTCAAAAAATTGAAATTACTGAACTTATGCAGAGTAAATTGTCTAATTATAATGGAATGAAACTACAAATTGATTTAAAAAATGAGAAATCCAAAAATATGTAGAAATTAAAGTAAACCCTTAAAATTCAATGGAGGAATAAAAAATTACAAGGAAAACTAGAAAATACTTTGAGATAAATAAAAATGAAAATATAACGTATAAAAACTTTTGGGCTGCAGGTAAAGAAATGCTCAAAGAAAATTTGTAGTTTGTATGTCTATATCTAAACAGTAAAATCTCATATCAATAATCTAAGTTTGTACCTTAAGAAATTAAAATAAGAAAAACAATCTAAACCCAAAACACCTGACAAGAGAGATCCAAAACATATAAAGAAAAACACTGACAGAGTTGAAGGGACAAATATACAGTTCTCTAATAACAGGTGAATACTTTAATATCCCACTTACAATAATAGATTAAACAAGTACATGAAGTTGCAAAATGGAAATAGAGGACACAAAAATACTAAAAAGCAATAAGACATAACAGAAATTCATAGACCAACCAACCAAAACACAAAAGAATACACATTCTTCTCTAGTGCACACAAAACATTCTCCAGGATAAATGATATATTAGGCCTTAAAACACAGCTCAACATATTTTTGACGAATGAAATTATTCAGTCAGTTCTCTGACCACAGAGGAATAAAATTAGAAATAAACAACCAAAGAAATATTTGGAAATCCACAAATATGTACCATTGAAAAATTACACTTTTAAGTAATCAACATTTTAAAGAAGAAATCAGAAAGAAAATTAGAAAACACCAGGTGTTGTTATCAGGGTGAGGTTGGCCTACTTTCTCTATTGTTTGGAATAGTTTCAGAAAAAAATGGTAACAGCCCCTCTTTGTACCTCTGGTAGAATTTGACTGTGAATCCGTCTGATCCTGGACTTTTTTGGATGGTAGGTTATCAATTACTGCCTTGACTTCAGAACTTGTTATTGGTCTATTGAGGGATTTGACTTCTTCCTGGTTTAGTCTTTTTGTTGTTGTTGTTTTCTTTTTTTTATTATTATACTTTCAGTTTTAGGGTACATGTGCACAATGTGCAGGTTAGTTACATATATACATGTGCCATATTGGTGTGCTGCACCCATCAGCTCGTCATTTAACATTAGGTATATCTCCTAAGGCTATCCCTCCCCCCCTCCCCACACCCCACAACATGCCCCGGTGTGTGATGTTCCCTTTCCTGTGTCCATGTGTTCTCATTGGTCAATTCCCACCTATGAGTGAGAACATGCAGTGTTTGGTTTTTTTGTCCTTGAGATAGTTTGCTGAGATGTTGGTTTCCAGCTTCACCCATGTCCCTACAAAGGACATGAACTCATCATTTTTTCTGGCTGCATAGTATTCCATGGTTTATATGTGCCACATTTTCTTAATCCAGTCTATCATTGTTGGACATTTGGCTGGAGAGGATGTGGAGAAATAGGAACACTTTTAGACGTTGGTGGGACTGTAAACTAGCTCAACCATTGTGGAAGTAACTGTGGCGATTCCTCAGGGATCTTGAAATAGAAATACCATTTGACCCAGCAATCCCATTACTGGGTATATACCCAAAGGATTATAAATCATGCTGCTATAAAGACACATGCACACATATGTTTAATGTGGCACTATTCACAATAGCAAAGACTTGGAACCTGGTTTAGTCCTGAGAGGGTGTGTATGTCCAGGAACTTAGCCATTTCTTCTAGATTTTCTAGTCTATTTTTTATTTTATTTATATATATATATTTATTATACTTTAAGTTCTAGGGTACATGTGCACAACGTGCAGGTTTCTTACATATGTGTACATGTGCCATGTTGGTGTGCTGCACCCCTTAACTCGTCATTTACATTAGGTATATCTCCTAATGCTATCCTTCCCCCTTCTCCCCACCCCACAACAGGCACAGGTATGTGATGTTCCCCTTCCTGTGTCCAAGTGTTCTCATTGTTCAATTCCCACCTATGAGTGAGAACATGCAGTGTTTCGTTTTTTTGTCCTTGCGATAGTTTGCTGAGAAGATTTTCTAGTTTAATTGCATAGATTTGTTTGTAGTATTCTCCGATGGTAGTTTGTATTTTTGTCAGATCAGTGGTGATCACCCCTTTTTCATTTTTTTATTGTGTCCATTTGATTCTTCTCTCTTTTCCTCGTTATGAGTCCGGCTAGCCATCTATCTATTTCGTCAATCTTTTCAAACAACAAGCTCCTAGATTCATTGATTTTCTGAAGGGATTTTCATGTCTCTATCTCCTTCAGTTCTGCTATGATCTTAGTTATCTCTTGTCTTCTGCCAGCTTTTGAATTTGTTTGCTCTTGCTTCTCCAGTTCTTTTATTGTGATGTTAGGGTGTCAAATGTAGATATTTCCCGCTTTGTATAAAAATGAAGACACATCATACAAAAACTAATGAGATGCAACTAAAGCACTGCTCAGAAGAAAATCTGTAATTTTAAATGTCCATATTTATTTATTTATTTTTATCTGAACGCAACTTTATTTTTTATTATACTTTAAGTTTTAGGATACATGTGTACAACGTGCAGGTTTGTTACATATGTATGCATGGGCCATATTGGTGAGCTGCACCCATTAACTCATCATTTAACATTAGGTATATCTCCTAATGCTATCCCTCCCAGTCTATCATACATGGCCATTTGGGTTGGTTCCAAGTCTTTGCTATTGTGAATAGTGCTGCAATAATTATATGTGTGCATGTGTCTTTATGGCAGCATATTTTATAATCCTTTGGGTATATACCGAGCAATGGGATGGCTGGGTGAAATGGTATTTCTAGTTCTAGATCGCTGAGGAATTGCCACACTGACTTCCACAATGGTTGAACTAGTTTACAGTCCCACCAACAGTGTAAAAGTGTTCCTATTTCTCCACATCCTCTCCAGCACCTGTTGTTTCCTGACTTTTTAATGATCGCCATTCTAACTGGTGTGAGATGGTATCTCACTGTGGTTTTGATTTGCATTTGTCTGATGGCCAGTGATGATGAGCATTTTTTCATGTGTTTTTTGGCTGCATAAATGTCTTCTTTTGAGAAGTGTCTGTTCATATCCTTTGCCCACTTTTTGATGGGGTTGTTTGTTTTTTTCTTGTAAATTTGTTTGAGTTCATTGTAGATTCTGGTATTATCCCTTTGTCAGATGAGTAGATTGCAAAAATTTTCTCCCATTTTGTAGGTTTCCTGTTCACTCTGACGGTAGTTTCTTTTTCTGTGAAGAAGCTCTTTAGTTTAATTAGATCCCATTTGTCAATTTTGGCTTTTGTTGCCATTGCTTTTGGTGTTTTAGACATGAAGTCCTTGCATATACCTGGGTCCTGAATGCTATTGCCTAGGTTTTCCTCTAGGGTTTTTATGGTTTTAGGTATAGCATTTGAGTCTTTAATCCATTTTGAATTAATTTTTGTATAAGGTGTAAGGAAGGGATCCAGTTTCAGCTTTCTACATATAGCTAGCCAGTTTTCCCAGCACCATTTATTAAATAGGGAATCATTTCCCCATTTCTTGTTTTTGTCAGATTTGTCGAAGATCAGATAGTTGTAGATATGTGGCATTATTTCTGAGGGCTCTGTTCTGTTCCATTGGTCTATATCTCTGTTTTGGTACCAGTACCATGCTGTTTTGGTTAGTGTAGCATTGTAGTATAGTTTGAAGGCAGGTAGCGTGATGCCTCCAGCTTTGTTCTTTTGGCTTAGGATTGACTTGGCAATGCAGGTTCTTTTTTGGTTCCATATGAGCTTTAAAGTAGTTTTTTCCAATTCTGTGAAGAAAGTCATTGGTGGCTTGATGGGGATGGCATTGAATCTGTAAATTACCTTGGCAGTATGGCCATTTTCCTGATATTTTTTCTTCCTACCTATGAGCATCAAATGTTCTTCCATTTGTATCCTCTTTTATTTCCTTGAGCAGTGGTTGGTAGTTCTCCTTGAAGAGGTCCTTTGCTTCCCTTGTAAGTTGGATTCCTAGGCATTTTATTTTCTTTGAAGCAATTGTGATTGAGAGTTCACTCATGATTTGGCTCTCTGTTTGTCTGTTATTGGTGTATAAGAATGCTTGTGATTTTTGTACATTGATTTTGTATCCTGAGACTTTGCTGAAGTTGCTTATCAGCATAAGGAGATTTTGGGCTGAGACAATGGGGTTTTCCAGATATACAATCATGTCATCTGCAAACAGGAAAAATTTGACTTCCTCTTTTCCCAATTGAATACCCTTTATTTCCTTCTCCTGCCTAATTGTCCTGGCCAGAACTTCCAACACTATGTTGAATAGGAGTGGCGAGAGAGGGCATCCCTGTCTTGTGCAGATGTCTATATTTAAAAAGAAGAAAGATTTTGAATGACTAACTTAACTGTATCCCTTAGAAGACTAGAGAAAAGAGCAAGCTAAACCTAAATGAATTAGGAAGAAATAAAGAAAAATTTCAGTGCAAATGCGTAAAGTGAAGAATAGAAAATCAACCAAACTAATAGCTGTTTAATTGAAAATAGCCACAAAATTAATAAACTTTCAGCTAGGTTGATGAAAATATGGGAAGAAAAATTACTAAAATTGGCAATGTATAATCAATGAATATTATAAACAATTATAGACCAAAAGGCTGGTTGACATACTAGATCACAAGGTTGATTCACTAAATAACAGAAACTTGATTGACTTATTAAATGGACACATTCCTAGAAAGGCACCAACTACAAAACTGACCCAAGATAAATAGAAAATCTAAATGAATCTATAAGAAGTAAAAAGGTTCAGCTAATAATTGTATTAAAAGAACTTCCAATAAGAAAAACCTGTCAGACGATGGCTTCACTGGTTAATTCTATAAAATAACAACTGAATGTCAATCAATGCAATGCAGCTTATTGATAGAATAAAGAGGGAAAGTCATGATCATTTTAAGAGATGCATAAAAAGCATTTGACAATACCGTACACTATTTCATAATAGAAATACTCAACAAACTAGGACTGTTAAGAAAACTTTCTTAACCTGAAGTATTGCTAAGTATTTCACGTAACAAGAAAAGTGAATTTGGGATGGCTGGGTCAAATGGAATTTCTAGTTCTAGATCCCTGAGGAATAGCCGCACTGACTTCCACAAGGTTTGAACTAGTTTACAGTCCCACCAACAGTGTAAAAGTGTTCCTATTTCTCCACATCCTCTCCAGCACCTGTTGTTTCCTGGGTGTATACCCAAAGGACTATAAATCATGCTGCTATAAAGACACATGCACACGTATGTTTATTGCAGCATTATTCACAATAGCAAAGACTTGCAACCAACCCAAATGTCCAACAATGATAGACTGGATTAAGAAAATGTGGCACATATACACCATGGAATACTATGCAGCCAGAAAAAATGATGAGTTCATGTCCTTTGTAGGGACATGGATGAAATTGGAAATCATCATTCTTAGTAAACTATCACAAGAACAAAAAACCAAACACCACATATTCTCACTCATAGGTGGGAATTGAACAATGAGAACACGTGGACACAGGAAGGGAAACATCACACTTCAGGGACTGTTGTGGGGTAGAGGGAGGTGGGAGGGATATCATTGGGAGATATACCTAATGCTAGATGACGAGTTGGTGGGTGCAGCACACCAGCATGGCACATGTATACATATGTAACTTACCTGCACGTTGTGCACATGTACCATAGAGCCTAAAGTATAATAATAATAATAATAATAATTAAAAAAAGAAAAAAATAATAAAAATTAAAAAAAAGAAAAGTGAATTTGGCTGGAGGACGCAGCCTCCTGTTGTTCTGGGATACAGCCAGACGGCAGGGCTGGTGACCCCGTGAACTCCCACCACTGGTAGCCAGGTAAGCAACACTTGCTAGAGCTTCTGACCCAGTGATCCTGCTTCTGTGTAAACTCAGCTGGAGGGTGCACCCTTCTATTACTATTACATTGGGTCTTAGTTTCCAACATATGAATTTGAGGGGAATACACACATTCAAACCATAGCTGTGAACATTTGCAAAGTTAAGTCTAACATACAAACATGTGGGTCTATTACGGACATGTGGGGAATGTATTTGTGCTTGGTGTGTTTGTGTGTGTGTCTGTGTGTGTTTATCTGTCAGGTTCTCAAGATAAAAGAAAGAATAGGGTCACAATTGATAAAGAAATTATGTACAAAGATGTGGTGAGTGAGTGAGGAAAGCTAGAGATTGTATAATGCAGTAACTCAGAGCTATAATATTAACAGGAGCTTCATTACCATTCCTGGCCTTAGAGAAACAATTGAAAGAAGCATGTTACATATATACATATGTAACTAACCTGCACATTGCGCACATGTACCCTAAAACCTAAAGTATAATAATAAAACATAAATAAATAAATAAATAAATAAACGAAATAAGTACGTAACTTCTGTTATTTTCATAGATAATGCATTCGTGAATTGCTTCTACACTAAGAAGTCAATGCTTAAATTTTAAAAGAAAAGCAATGTGAAAGGGCAGAAGCTTAAGGAAAACATCACCATTGAAGATGATAAATCTTGCATGCTCAAAAGTCAGTAATTAGCTAATATCTAAAATGGCTTAATTTTTCTAAAGAAAAATTAATTTGTGAATGAAGTATTGAAGAACAACTTGTTTAACAAGTCCATTACACACTTCTTCAGATGCAGTTTTATTCATGATTAGGACCTCAGGACTTTGTGAAAGACAGAGGTGAGAGCAAATCCTTGTTCTTCCACTTGCTGTTTAGGTAACCATTGTGGTTTAGAGTTTCAGACCTTATACCAACGTGTATGAACCTACTAAATCTACCTTAAGAAAGAAATTGGTATGTTTCTAGTTTTTTTAAAAGTAAGTCTGATTTTTAGCTTTGAATAAAAGTAAAAGTATGCATTATGCTAATTTTATGAACCAACTGTGTGATTCAAGTAGTTTTCATAAGGGTCCCTGCAGAAATAACAACTGATGAAAATAAACCAACTTCTCAGTTCATAGAATTTTGCCAGAGATGTAAATGAGAAGGAGCCAGGTCAATGTGTTGCATAAATGCAATTCTCAAGCCCCAATAATATAGAATGCCATTAGAAAAGGTCACGTTTTTTCCAAGGTAGCAAATGTCAGCAAGTTTAAATAATAAAGGTCATCCTCGATTATATGAAGCACTGCCATAGTTAACTGTTGACTGAGAGGGGAGGGGAAAATAACTAAACAAGATCATGTTGAAATCTTATCAAATAAGCTATAGTAATTATTTAAATTAAATTATCAAAATATCTCTGATATTTTATATTTTCTCCCCTCCAAGTACTAACCAGACCTGACCCTGCTTAGCTTCTGAGATCAGACAAGATTGGGCATCTTCAGGGTTGTATGGCCGCAGACTAATATTTTATGTTTTCTATTACTGCTTCACTGAAACAGGAAGTGTCAAATGCTATATGCATTTATGAAAAGCAGTTATAATCATTCTAAAAGGAAAAAAATCCAATGACCATCCGTAATAATATTAACAAAGTTATAAAAATTAGGAAATAGACAATAAATTATATAAAGAATTAGAAAGTACTTCACATAACATGAAAATGATCAGATTTTTAAAAAATCAGCAAATGTTTAATTTTCAAAGGCACTCAAAATCTCAAAGGAAGTAAATTAAAATAATTAGCCTTTGTACTTGATCTTAGTTGATCATTTTGCTGCTGACAAAACTATGAAAAGATTTTCTGTAAAACTTCCTAGAAAGCATACCTTCAGCTTTTCATTTTAACATTGGAAGGTATTACACAGGCATTTGCAACATTATCATAGTCATATGTTTTCTGTAGTGATTTGTCTGTTAGCTGTATCCCAGAGACACTTTGCAGGCCTAGTTTTAAAAATAGTAGTGTTTAGGTAAAGCAGAGAGATGAACATGAAAGCAGCTTTCCAAGATACCTTCCTGAACTTCCATACCAATGAATAGAATCTGTATCACACATATTCAAAATCAATTTCATTTTCCTATCACTGCAGTTTGTTGTTTTGCAGGTAATATGAAAAGGCTCTTCTAGTTACAGAATCTGGGATCATCTCCAAAGACAGCCTCATATTTTCATGACCTGGAGACTCTTAAAAGTTGGATTGTCTGTAGCATTGCCATTTCACCTAGATTTCTTTTCGACACTATATCCAATTTTCCCATTTCTCTTAGTCCCTTAATGATACCAGCTTCTACTGAACATTTCTGCTTAAGTTGAACATGGTCTAAGTACTGGCGTCCTTCCATTGACTGCAAAAATGTCGTTGTTCCAAATGTACATTCATTTTCTCCATCTTGGTTCACAGTATTTAATTCTTTTCCAGTGTGCATATCAGATGACACAAAGGAAATACTTTGTATAAACACAGTTGAAGATGAAGTATTCTGAATCTTGACTTTGAGAAATAAGTCATTCTTCTCTGAATTGTAAAACTTGGTTTTATCATCCAATTGTGAGAGGAAAGAAAATAAGCACAGTTTCCTAAAAAAAAAAACATTTTTTCTCCACACTGAGCTGAATAGACACTAAGCCCATAAGGACAACTCTTCCAATGCCTGTTACATGTCATGGATGACATCATCAATACGACAATGGGATACAAGTTCTGCCACTATAGCCATGGAGACCAAAACATGTAAGGGTTAAGTATTTGTTTGAATATCAGCATTTTCAATATGATTTTTGCAACTTAATTGCTATCTTTGGAAATACTCATATAACCATATTTTTTTACCTCTCTCAAAAATATAGTTCTAAGGATTTATGTTCATTTCAATCTTTTCCTCAAACATTCACATTTCTGGTGGAGGACCACCTCTGATTAACTGATTAAAGAAATTACCAGGTAAGTCATTCTCTTCATACGTGACTAGAAAATTAGTTAACAAACTATGCCTAGTAGACAGTATCACCCTAGTAGACAGTATCATTTGAGTGTCATAAAGATCTCCTGTCTGTGTGGATTATCTTCCATTTTAACGACAATTTTTTCCCATTGTTTTAAAATTTACCCAGGATTTGTCTTAATAAGGCATGGTAAGATGACAGACACAGAAAACCACCTTGGCAAGAGGAATTTATTACTTACAATTCCCAAGAAAAAAGGGGACGGTGCTCCTCACAGAGCCACATGAGGAAGCACGAGGGTCTATTAGGAGGCAGAAGCAGCCAGGGGAAAGCACAGGTACAGGACTACGTTGTGGCTTCCATGGCAAAGACAAGGCAGTTCAAGGGATGTGACTTAGGATTGATTAGTTTAAACAATGTCAGTAGTCTCAGAACTGTAGGTACTACCCCTGGTTGCCTAGTGCCTGGTCCTGGGATAATACTAAGACAGGAGGATAGTGACTCAATAAATTAGGTAGTTAGCAGGCATGGGCTCTGGATTGGTTTGTTTGCATATGACAGGTGTGCTCAGATGGCAGTTGTTTTCTATCTCTAGGAATTAGCTAGCCCTGGGAAGGGAAGTCTCTCCTCATCCATCAAGGCCCCAAAAGGTCAAAGCATCATAAAGTATAGGCAATTTTTGAAACCATGATTAATACACCTACTGGCTATGGTCACTGGGGAAATGAGGGGTGCAGGCAGGCCCAGAACAAAAAAAGGACAGTACACAGAGGAAAGAGCCTGTCTTCAGAATAACTCCTATATCAGTCAGTGTCCAGCCTGAGAAGTAGAACCAGTAAAACATAGATAGATAGTGATATGGTTTGTCTGTGTCCCTACCAAAATCTCATGCTGTATTGTGAACCCAATTGTTGGAGGTAGGGCATGGTGGTGGATGACTGAATCATGGGGCTGGTTTCTAATGGTTTAGCACCATCCCCCCAGTGCAGTCTCATGACAGAGTTCTCATGAGATCTGGTTGTTTGAAAGTGTGTAGCACTTCCCCCTTCACTCACTGTCTCTCTCCTGTTGGCCATGTGAAGACATGCCTTGCTTCTTCTTCACCTTCAGCTATGACTGTACATTTCCTGAGGCTTCCCCAGCCATGTGTTCTATACATCCTGTGGACCTATTAGTCAATTAAACCTCTTTTCTTTATAAATTACCCGATCTTGGGAAGCTCTTTCTAGAGTGCAAGAATGGACTAATACAGCTAGGTAGATCAATAGATTGATAGATAGACAGACAGATGAATGGATGGATGGATAAATACTTGTTACAGGGATTTGGCTTACACAGTTGTGGGGGCTACTCAAGCAGTCCATATAATGTCTCTACATCTGATTCAAGTGCTTGAAGTCCATAGCATATGCAGTTAGAAAGGTAATATCATAAAAAAGGCAGGAACTCCAAGAGTAGGAGCTGGAAGCCCACAGAATGGACTGAAACACATGTCTGCTCTAGAAGCCTGTGAGCTTGGTGATGATAGTATTCTGCAGAAGCTAAGGACCTTTGTCCTTGAGCTGTACACACACAACTGGCTCAGCTGCTGCTTCATCCCAAGTTGAGTCAGCAGATAAGCAATAATGTGTTTATGTTACCAAATGGATTCTGCCTCCCTTCCAACTTCTGAAATCCTGGAAGAATCTCCTTTGCAGCCCATCCTAAATGGAAAAATACAATAAATGAAATTCCAGGAAATGTAGTTTGGCTCAGCAAAGTTGATACATTACAAATCCATCAATAACATCTATCCCTGCCAACATGTCAACTTTGTTCATGATTCCATTGGAAAATAAGAGGAATTCCTTGTGATGAAGCCTGACTGATATCCACAGAATGGGTCATTTTATTTACCTGATTATTCAAATCCTCCTCTGCTCATATCACTCTTTGTTGAGCATTCACAGGGGACACTAATATCTTCACATTTTGTGGAGCATTCTATTTATGTATCTCTTCCCAAGCCCCTGAATCCTGGACAGCACCTCTGAACCCATCTGAAGGCTGAGAGACCTCACCACCGTGAAGAGAATAAAACAGGTGTGACTTGTGTTGCCACCTGCTGATTGTAAGCTCCAGGGCCATGAGTAAACATAGGCAGCAGCCAAGGAGTGGTTACAGAAGGCCTTTAATTAGACCTAATGCTGTGTTTGCTTCAGGTCTCACCCAGTGCAGTCATAGTTGTGGCATCAGGTGGCTCAGAGCAGAGATAAAGACTCTGTTTGAGAGAAAGCAAAAGAAAAGAACAAAGGTCACTGCCTTATAATCCAGAGAACTTGCCCATATCTTGTCCAAGACCATCAAGGGGGTAATCTCAGAGTCTGGAAAAACCACAGCATTACTGGGTTTGGATGTCTCCTAAAGCAGAAACAGCTTAGATCACAGCATCCAAATTATTTTAAATATCTGGAAATCCTTCCCAAGAAAGAAAGGTAAAATAAGCTCAGTCAGTGAGGACTACAATAAATACCTAACTCTTCAATGCCTGGACACTGAAGAACATCTGCTAACAACACCAACCTGGAAAACATGACCTCACCAAATGAAATAAATAAGGCACAAGGGACCAATCCTGGAGAAACAGAGATATGTTACATTTCAAAGAATTCCAAGTAGCTGCGTAAAGGAACCTCAAAGAAATTCAAGATAACACAGAAAAGGAATGCAGAATTCTATCAGATAAACTTAGTAAATAAATTGAAATAATTTAAAAGAATCAAGCAGAAATTCTGGAACTGAAAAAAATGTAATTGGCATACTGAAGAATGCATCAGATTCCTTTATTAGCAGAATTCATCAAGCCAAAGAAAGAATTAGTGAGATTGAAGACAGGATATTTGAGAATGCAGAGTCAGAGGAACAAAAGAAAAAAGAATAAAAAACAATGAAGCATGCCTAGATGATCTAGAAAATAGCTGCAAAAGGGTGATTCTAAGAGTTGCTAGAAGAGTTGCTAGTCTTAAAGAGGAGATAGAGAAAGAGATGGGAGTAGAAAGTTTATTCAAAAATATAATAACAGAGAACATCCTAAACCTGGAGAAAGATATTGATATTCAAATATAAGAAGTTTATAGAACACCAAGCAGATTTAACCCAAAGAAGACTGCCTCAAATCATTTAATAATCAAACTCCCAAAGGTCGAATATAAAGATAGGATCCTGAAAGCAGGAAAAGAGACATATAACATAAAATGGAACTCCAATACGTCTGACCTAAGACTTTTCAGTGGAAACCTTTCAGGACAGGAGAGAGTGGCATGACATTTTTAAAGTGCTAAAGGGAAAAACATTTACCCTAGAATAGTATATCTAGCAAAAAATATCCTTCAAACATGAAGGAGAAACAAAGACCTTCCCAGACAAACAAAGTCTAAGAGATCTTACCAACACCATACCTGGCCTACAGAAATGCCACAGGGAATACTGCAATCAGAAAGAAAAAGACATGAGTGAGCAATAAATTATCACCTGAGGGTACACAACATGCTGGTAATAGTAAGTACACAGAAATTAAAAAAACTCAAAATATAACAATGTAACTGTGTTATGTAAACTACTCCTATCCTAACTAGAAAAATTAAATAATGAGCTAATCAAAAATAATAAATATAACAACTTTTTAAGACATTGTCAGCACATTAATATACAAATAGGAACAAAAAAATGTTAAAAAGCAGGAAGACAAAGTTGAGGTGTAGTATTTTTATTAGTTTTCTGTTCGTTTATGCAAATAATTTTATGTTGTTATCAGGTTAAAATAATGGGTTATAAGATAACATTTGCAAGCCTCATGGTAAACTCAAAACCAAAAAACATACAATGGAGACACAAAAAATAAAAAGCATAAAACTATATTATGTTACTAGAGAAAATCACCTTCACTAAAAAAAGATAGGAAGGAAGAAAAGGAAGAAGAAATGAGCACGAAATCACCAGAAAACAGATAACAAAATGACAGGAGTAAGTCCTTACTTATCAATAATAACATGGAATGCAAACGGACCAAATTCTTCAATCAAAAGAAATAAAGTGGCTGATAGAATTTTAAAAAAAGACTCATTGATCTGTTTTCTCCAAGAAACATACTTTACATATAAAGACACACATAAATATCTTAAAGGACTAGAAAAGCTAGCGCAAACCAAACCCAAAATTCGTAGAAAAAAATAAAGATCAGAACAGAAATAAATGAAATTGAAATTTAAAAACTACAAAAGACCAATGAAAGAAAAAGTTGGTGTTTTGAAAATTTAAACAAAATTGACAAACTTTTAGCCAGGCTAAGAAAAAAGGAGAGAACACATAAATAAATAAAATCAGAAATGGAAAAGGACATATTACACTGATACTGCAGAAATTCAAAGGATTATTAGTGGCTATTATGGGCAACTATATGCCAGTAAATTAGAAAATCTAGTAGAAATTGACAAATTACTAGACAACTACAACCTATCAAGACTGAACCAGGAAGAAATCCAAAACCTGAACAGACCAGTACCAAGTAATAAGATTAAGAGTGTAATAAAAATTTTCCCATAAAAAAAAGAACCTCAAGACATGACAGCTTCAATGCTGAATCCTGCCAAACATTTAAAGAACTAATACCAATGGTACTTAACCTATTCCAAAAAATTGAGAAGGGAATACTTCCAAATGTATTCAATGAGGCCAGTATTACCCTGACATGAGAACCAGACAAAAACACATAAAAAAGAAAACAGGAATCAATATTCAACATCTCTGGTGAATACTGATGCAAAAACCTTCAACAAAATACAAGCAAACCAAATTCCACAATACATTAGAAAAATCATTCATCATGACAATGTGAAATTTATTCCTTGAATATAAGGCTGGTTCAATATATGCAAATCAAACAATGTGCATCATCAACAGGATGAATGATAAAACCCATATGATTATTTCAATTAATGCTGAAAAGCAATTGACAAAATTTAACATCCATTCATAATAAAAACTCTCAATAAACTGGGGATAGGAGAAACATACCTCAACATAATAAGGTACAAACTGAAATCTTTTTTTTCTAAGACCTGGAACATTACATCAATGCCCACTGTCACCAATGTTGTTCAAGATTGTACTGGAAGTCATAACTAGAGAAATCAGACAACAGGAAGATATAAAGGGCCTCCATATTGGAAAGGAAGAAGTCAAATTATCATTGTTTGCAGATGATATAATCTTAAATTTAGAAAAAACTGAAGACTCTACAAGAAAACTATTAGAACAGATCAACAAATTCAGTAAAGTTGCAAAATACAAAATCAACATACAAAAATTAGTATATGCCAATACTGAACAACGTGCAAAAGAAATTTTAAAAGTAATTCCAATTATAATAGTCACACATACAATTAAATACTTAGGAGTTAATTTAACCAAAAATGTTCATTGATTGGAAGTATCAATATTGTTAAAATGTCCGCCTTACCCAATGCAGATTCAATGCAATCCCTGTCAAAATACAAATAACATTTTTCATGGAAACACACACACACACACAAACACTTTTAAAATTTATTTCAAACGCAAAAAGGCCCAGACTACCAAAGCTATCCTAAGCAAAAATAACAAAACTAGAGGAATCACATTATCTGATTTCAAATTATACTACAGAGCTACAGTAATGCCATGGTAATGCCATGGTAATGGCATAAAACAGACACATAGACAAATGAAACAGAAGACAGAATCCAGAAACAAGGCACATACATATAGTAAACTCATTTTTATACAGGGGTCAAGAACATATATTGGGGAAGAGACAGTCTTTTCAATAAATGGTGCTGGAAAAACTGGATATCCATATCCAAATGAACAAAATGAGACCCCTTTCTTTCACCATATACAAAAACAAAATCAAAATGGATTAAATATTTAAATCTAAGACCTCAAACTATAAAACTATTACAAAAATGCATTGGGAAATGCTGGGAAAACTGGCTAGCCATATGTAGAAAGCTGAAACTGGATCCCTTCCTTACACCTCATACAAAAATTAATTCAAGATGGATTAAAGACTTAAATGTTAGACCTAAAACCATAAAAACCCTAGAAGAAAACCTAGGCATTACCATTCAGGACATAGGCATGGGCAAGGACTTCATGTCTAAAACACCAAAAGCAATGGCAACAAAAGCCAAAATTGACAAATGGGATCTAATTAAACTAAAGAGCTTCTGCACAGCAAAAGAAACTACCATCAGAGTGAACAGGCAACCTACAAAATGGGAGAAAATTTTCGCAATCTACTCATCTGACCAAGGGCTAATATCCAGAATGTACAATGAACTCCAACAAATTTACAAGAAAAAAACAAACAACCCCATCAAAAAGTGGGTGAAGGACATGAACAGACACTTCTCAAAAGAAGACATTTATGCAGCCAAAAAACACATGAAAAAATGCTCACCATCACTGGCCATCAGAGAAATGCAAATGAAAACCACAATGCGATACCATCTCACACCAGTTAGAATGGCGATCATTAAAAAGTCAGGAAACAACAGGTGCTGGAGAGGATGTGGAGAAATAGGAACACTTTTACACTGTTGGTGGGACTGTAAACTAGTTCAACCATTGTGGAAGTCAGTGTGGCGATTCCTCAGGGATCTAAAACTAGAAACTCCATTTGACCCAGCCATCACATTACTGGGTGTATACCCAAAGGACTATAAATCATGCTGCTATAAAGACACATGCACACATATGTTTATTGTGGCTCTATTCACAATAGCAAAGACATGGAACCAACCCAAATGTCCAACAATGATAGACTGGATTAAGAAAATGTGGCACATTTACATCATGGAATACTATGCAGCCATAAAAAATGATGAGTTCATGTCCTTTGTAGGGACATGGATGAAATTGGAAATCATCATTCTCAGTAAACTATCGCAAGAACAAAAAACCAAACACTGCATATTCTCACTCATAGGTGGGAATTGAACAATGAGAACACATGGACACAGGAAGGGGAACATCACACTTCGGGGACTGTTGTGGGGTGGGGGGACGGGGGAGGGATAGCATTGGGAGATATATCTAATGCTAGATGACGAGTTGGTGGGTGCAGCGCACCAGCATGGCACATGTATACATATGTAACTTACCTGCACATTGCGCATATGTACCATAAAACCTAAAGTATAATAATAATAATAATAATAATAATAAAATAAAATAAAGAAAAATAAATAAAAATAAAAATATCACAAAACAGCTTATTTTCAATTGTCATAGCTGACATTGAATCTATACCTAATGGTGTAAGCAATGTGGATATTGGAATGTCTCTGAGTTTTATATTAATAAATTTACTAGCTAAATAAGTGAAAAAAAATGCATTGGGAAAAATTTCCAGGAAATTTATCTGGGCAAGGATTTCTTGAACAGTACCCCAAAAGCACAGGCAAACAAAGCAAAGATGGACAAATGTAATCACATCAAGATAAAAACTTCTGCAGAGCAAAGAATACAATCAATAAAATGAAGGGACAAGGCAAAGAATAGAAGAAAATACTTGAGAATATTTGCAAATATTTGCAAAATTACTGATCCAATGAGGGATTAATAACCATAATATATAAGGACCTCAAACAACTATATACGTGAATAAAAATAATAATCTGATAAAAAAAGCGTAAAAGGTTTGAATAGACATTTCTCAAAAGAAGACATACAAATGGCAATAAGGTATACAAAAAGCTGCTCAATATTATTGATCACTGGAGAAATGCAAATCAAATCTACAATGAGATTTCATATCACCTCAGTTAAAATTACTTATATCCAAAACACAGGCCATAACAAATGCTGGTAAGAATGTGCAGAAGAGAGAACACACATACACTGTTGGTGAAAATGCAAATTAGTAAAAACACTATGAGGAACAGTTTGAAGCTTCTTCAAAAAACTAAAAATTGAACTAACATGTGATCTAGGAATTGTACTGCTGTGTATATACCCAAAAGAAAGGAAGCTCCAATAGCAAAGAGATTTTTGCACTCTTGTGTTTGTTGTAGCATTGTTTACAATAGGTAACATTTGGAAGCAACCTAAGTGTCCATCAACAGATAAATGTATAAGATAAAGACAATGTGGTATAGATCCAAAATGAAGTACTATTTAGCTGCAAAAAAGAATGAGATCCAGTCATCAACATTCTAGGCAGCTGGCAAGATGGCAGAATGGAAACATCTCTGATATGCAGCTCCCAGAGAGATTGGCAAAGAAGGTGGGTGATTCCTGCATTTCCATCTGAGCCTTTGCTGGTGATACCCAGTCAAACAGGGAATAGACTGGACCTCCAGAAAACTACAGCAGACCTGCAGCAGAGGGGCCTGACTGTTAGAAGAAAATCTAACAAACAGAAAACAATAGTATCAACATAACCAACATCAACGACCAAATATAGATAAATCCGCGAAGATGGGGAGAAACCAGTGCAAAAAGGCTAAAAATTCCAAAAACAAGAACATCTCTTCTCTTCCACAGGGTCACAACTCCTTGCCAGCAAGGGAACAAAACTGGATGGAGAATGAGTTTGATGAGTTGACAGAAGTAGGCTTCAGAAGGTGGGTAATAACAAACTCCTTTGAGCTAAAGGAGCACGTTCTAACCCAATGCAAGGAAGCTAAGAACCTTGAAAAAATGTTAGACAAATTGCTAACTAGAATAACTAGCTTAGAGAAGAACATAAGCGACCTGATGGAGCTGAAAAACACAGCATGAGAACTTCGTGAAGCATAGACAAGTATCAATAGCCAAATCAATCAAGCAGAAGGAAAGATATCAGAGATTGAAGATCAAGTTAATGAAAGAACTTGAGAAGACAAGATTAGAGAAGAGTGAAAAGAAATGAACAAAGCCTCCAAGAAATATGGGGCTATGTGAAAAGATCAAATCTGTGTTTGATTGGTGTACCTGAAATTGACGGGGAGAATGGAACCAAGTTGGAAAACACTTTTCAGGATATTATCCAGAAGAATTTCCCCAACCCAGCAAGGCAGGCTAGCATTCAAGTTCAGGAAGTACAAAGAACAGCTCAAAGATACTCCTTGAAAAGAGCAACTCCAAGGCAAATACTTGTCAGATTCACCGAGGTAGAAATGAAGGAAAAAATATTGAGGGCAGCCAGAGTGAACGGTAAGGTTACCCACAAAGGGAAGCCCACCAGACTACCAGCAGATTTCTTGGCAGAAACCCTACAAGCCAGAAGAGAGAGGGGGCCAATATTCAACACTCTTAAAGAAAAGAATTTTCAACCGAGAATTTCATATCCAGCCAAATTAAGATTCATAAGGGAGGGAGAAATAAAATCCCTTACAGACAAGCAAATGCTGAGAGATTTTTTCGCCACCAGGCCTGCCTTATGAGACCTCCTGAAGAAAGCACTAAACATGGAAAGGAACAACCAGTACCAACCACTGCAAAAACATACCAAATTGTAAAGACCATTGACACTATGAAGAAACTGCATCAAATAATGGGCAAAATAACCAGGTAGCATGTTAATGACAGAAACAATTTCACGCATAACAGTATTAACCTTAAATGTAAGTGGGTTAAATGCCCCAAATTAAAAGACACAGACTGGCAAATTGGATAGAGTGAAGACCCATCCATCAGGGTACTATATTCAGGAGACCCATCTCACGTGCAAAGTCATACCTAGGCTCAAAATAAAGGGATGGAGAAAGATTTACCAAGCAAATTAAAAGCAAAATAAAATAAATAAAAAAGCAGGGGTTGCAATCCTCGTCTCTGATAAAACAGACTTTAAACCAACAAAGATGAAAAGAGACAAATAAGGGCATTACATAATGGTAAAGGGATCAATGCAACAAGAAGAGCTAACTATCCTAAATATATATGCACCCAATACAGGAGCACCCAGATTCATAAAGCAAGTTCTTAAAGACCTAAAAAGAGAATTAGACTCCCACACAATAATAGTGGGAGACTTTAACTCCCCACTGTCAGTATTAGACAGATCAATGAGACAGAAAATTAAAAAGGATATCCAGGACTTGAACTGAGCTCTGGACCAAGCGGACCTAGTAGACTTAGACAGAATTCTCCACCCCAAATCTACAGAATATACCCTCTTCTCAGTGCCACGTCACATTTATTCTAAAATTGACCACATAATTGGAAGTAAAACACTTCTCAGCAAATGCAAAAAAACAAAAAACATAACAGTCTTTCAGGCCACAGTGCAATCAAATTAGAACTCAGGATTAAGAAACTCACTCAAAAACCGCACAACTGCATGGAAACTGAACAACCTGCTCCTGAATGACTCTTGGGTAAATAACAAAATGAATTCAGAAATAAAGATGTTCTTTGAGGGGTGGGGGGAGGGGGAAGGGATAGCATTGGGAGATATACCTAATGCTAGATGACGAGTTAGTGGGTGCAGCGCACCAGCATGGCACATGTATACATATGTAACTAACCTGCACATTGCACACATGTACCCTAAAACCTAAAGTATACTAATAAATAAATAAATAAATAAATAAATAAATAAATAAAGATGTTCTTTGAAACCAATGAGAACAAAGACACAATGTACCAGAATCTCTGGGACACACCTAAACAGTGTGTAGAGAGAAATTTATAGCACTAAATGCCCACAAGAGAAAGGAGGAAAGATCTAAAATCTACACTATAACATCACAATGAAAAAAACTAGAGAAGCAAGATCAAACAAATTCAAAAGCTAGCAAAAGAAAAGAAATAACTAAGATCAGAGCAGAACTGAAGGAGATAGAGACAGGAAAAACCCTTCAAAAAATCAATGAATCCAGGAGCCATTTTTTTGAAAAGATCAACAAAATGGACCGCTAGCCAGACTTATAAGGAAGAAAAGAGAGAAGAATCAAAGAGATGCAATAAAAAATGATAAAGGGGATATCACCACCAATCCCACAGAAATACAAACTACCATCAGAGAATACTATAAACACCTCTACAAAAGTAAACTAGAAAATGTAGAAGAAATTGATAAATTCCTGGACATATACACACACTCAAGAGTAAACCAGGAAGAAGTCGAATCCCTCAATAGACCAATAACAAATTCTGAAATTGAGGCAGTAATTAATAGCCTACCAACAAAAAAAAGTTCAGGATCAGAGGGATTCACAGCCGAATTCTACCAGACGTACAAAGAGGAGTGGGCACCATTTCTTGAGAAACTATTCCAAGCAATAGAAAAAGAGGAAACCCTCCCTAACTCATTTTATGATGCCAGCATCATCCTGACACCAAAGCCTGGCAGAGACAAAACAATAAAAGAAAATTTTGGGCCAATATCCCTGATGAACATCAATGTAAAAATCCTCAATAAAATACTGGCAAACAGAATCCAGCAGCACATCAAAAACTTGTCCACCACAATCAAGTCAGCTTCATCCCTAGGATGCAAGGCTGGTTCAACATATGCAAATCAATAAATGTAATCCATTACATAAACAGAACCAATTACAAAAAACACAGGACTATCTCAATAGATGCAGAAAAGGACTTCAACAAAATTCAACAGCACTTCATATTAAAAACTCTCAATAAATTAGGTATTGATGGAACGTATCTCAAGATAATAAGAGCTACTTTTGACGAACCCAAAACCAATATCATACTGAATGGGCAAAAGCTGGAAGCATTCTCTTAGAAAACTGGCACAAGACAATGATGTCCTCTCTCACCACTCCTATTCAACATAGTATTGGAAGTTCTGGCTAGTGCAATCAGACAAGAGAAAGAAACAAAGTGTATTCAATTAGGAAAATAGGAAGTCAAATTGTTCTTGTTTGCAGACGATACGATTGTATATTTAGAAAACCCCATCGTCTCAGCCCCAAATCTCCTTAAGCTGATAAGCAACTTCAGCAAAGTCTCAGGATACAAAATCAATGTGCAAAAATCACAAGCATTCCCATACAACAATAACAGACAAACAGAGAGCCAAATCATGAGTGAACTCCCATTCACAATGGCTACCAAGAGAATAAAATACCTGGGAATACAACTTACGAGGGATGTGAAGAACCTCTTCAAAGAGAATTACAAACCGCTGCTCAATGAAATAAAAGAGGACACAAACAAATGGAAAAATATTCCGTGGTCATGAATAGAAAGAATCAATATCGTGAAAATGGCCATACTGCCCAAAGCAATTTATGGATTCAATGCTATTTCCTTCAAACTACCATTGACTTCCTTCACAGATTTGGAAAAAACTACTTTAAGTTTCATATGGAACCAAAAAAGAGCCTGCATAGCCAAGACAATCCTAAGCAAAATGAGCAAAGCTGGAGGCATCACACTACTTGACTTCAAACTATAATACAAGGCTACTGTAGCCAAAACAGCATGGTACGGGGAGGGGAATATCACACAGTGGGGCCTATCGTGGGCTGGGAGGCAGGGAGAGGGATAGCATTAGGAGAAATACCTAATGTAGATGATGGGTTGATGGGTGCAGCAAACCACTATGTCACATGTATACCTATGCAACAAACCTGCACGTTTTGCACATGTAACCCAGAACTTAAAGTATAATAATAATAATAAAAAGAATGAGATCCATTCACTTGCAACAACATGGATGGATCTGGAGTTCGTTATGTTGAGTAAAATAAGTGAGACACAGAAAAAAAATCACACGTTCTCACTAATTTATGGTATCCAAATTCAAACAATTGAATTCTTGGACATTAAGGATAGAAGGATGCTTATCAAAGGTTGAGAACAATAGTAAAGAGCTGGGCGGGAGGGATGTGGGGAGGTAGGGATTGTTAATGGGTACAAAAAATAAAAAGAATGACTAAGATCTACTGTTTCATATCACAGCAGGCTGACTACAGTCAATATTAACTTAACTGTACATTTTAAAGTAACTTAAAGAGTGTAACTCAATTGTTTGTTATTTAAAAGATAAATGCTTGAGGGAATGAATACCCCATTCTTCATGATGTGCTTATTTCACATTGCATACCTATATCAATATACTTCATTTACCCCAGAAATATATGTACCTACTATGTACCCACAAAAAATAAAAATAAAAAATTTAAAGAAATAAAAATAAAATTTTAAAAAATATAAAGAAGGGCATTACATAATTGGAAAGGGCTCAATTCAACAAGAAGACCTAACTATCCTAAATATATACACACCCAACACAAGAGAACCCAGATTCAAAAAGCAAGTTCTTAGAGAGCTACGAAGAGATTTAGATGGCCACACAATAATAGTGGGAGACTTCAATACTCTTCTGATAACATTAGACAGATTATGAAGGCAGAAAAATAACAAAGATATTTAGGACCTGAACTCAACACTTGAACAAATGGACCTAAGAGACACGTACAGAACACTCCACCCAAAGACAACTCCCTAAGAAGAAATTTACATTCTTCTCATTTGTTCATGGCACATAATCTGAAATCAACCACAAAATCAGAAATAAAACAATCCTCAGCAAATTAAGGAAACCAAAATCATAGTAACCATAACAACATGATCTTGTTTTTTCTTATGGATACATAGTATTCCATAAAGGATATATACCACATTTTCTTTATCCAACCTATCATTGATTCCATTTCTTTGATTCCATCTAAATTGATTCCATTTCTTTGCTGTTGTGAATAGTGCTGTGAACATACACATGCATGTGGCTTTATAGTAGAACAATTTCTATTTTATTTGGGTAGATATGCAATAGTGGAAATGCTGAGTATAATGGTAATTCTGTTTTAAATTCTTTGAGAAATCGCCTAACTTCTTTCCATAGAGGCTGAACTTATTTAAATTCCCACCAGTGCTGTATAAGCATTCCTTTTTCTCCACAGACTCACCAGCATCTCTTTTTTTTTCTTTTTTTTTTTTTTTGGACGTTTTAATAATATCCATTCAGACAAGTACGAGATGGTATCTCATTGTGGGTTTAATTCGAATGTCTCTGATAATTAACGATGTTGAGAATATTTTCATATGTTCTTGGCCACTTGCATGTTATCTTTTGAGAAGTTTCTGTTCATGTCCTTTGCCTGATTGTTAATGGGATTATCTGTATTTTGCTTGTTGAATTTAATTCCTTATAGATTCCAGATATTACACTTTTTCAGATGTATGCGTTTGTGAGAATTTTCTCCCATTGTTTAGGTTCTCTGTTTACTCTGTTGATAGTTTCTTTTGCTGTGCAGAAGCTCTTCATTTTAATTTGTTTCCACTTGTCAATGTTTGTTTTTGTTACAATTGCTTTTGAGAACTTAGTCATAAATTATTTACAATAGCCAATGTCCAGAATGATATTACCCTTCTTCTCAAGGGTTTGTATCTTGTTTGAGGACTTCCATTTCAATCTTTGTCTAATCTTGAGATAATTTCTGTATGTGGTGAAAAATAGGGGTCTATGCATATGGTTATCTAGCCATCCCAGCACCACCTGTTGAATAGAGTGTTGTTTCCCCAGTGTTTATTTTGTGTCCAAGATCAGATAGTTTTAGGTGTGTGGTTTGTTTGCTGGGCTCTCTATTATATTCTGTTGGTCTATGTGTCTGTTTTTGTTTTTGTTTGTTTGTTTGTTTTTTACCAGTACCGTGCTGTTTTGGTTAATGTAGCCTTTTAATATAATTTGAAATTGGGTAATGTGATATTTCCAGCTTTGTTCTTTTTGCTTAGGATTGCTTTGGCGATTTGGCCTCTTTTTTGGTTCCATATAAGTTTTAAAGGTTTTTTGGAATTCTGTGAAAAGTGACATGACTATTTTGGTAGGAGAAGCATTGAATCTGTATATTGTTTTGGGCAGCATGGCCAATTTGACAATATTGATTCTTCCAATCCATGAGCATGGAATGTTTGTTCCATTTGAATGCATCATGTATGAATTCTTTCAGCAGTGTTTTGTAGTTTCCTTTGTAGATACCTTTTTCTTTCTCGGTTGGATATATTCCTACATATTTTATTCTTTTTGTAACTATTGTAAATGGAATTGCACTCTCGACATGTCCCTTAGCATGAATGTTGTTGGTGTAAAGAAATAGTTTTATTTTGTGTACGTTCATTTTACACCCTGATACTTTACTAAAGTTCTAGAAGCTTTTTGGTTGATCTTTTAGGGTTTTCTAGGTTTATAGCCATATCATCAGTGAAAATAGATTATTTGACTCCTTTTTTTTCCTTCATATTTGGAAGCCTTTTTTTTTTTTTTATCTTGCCTGATTGCTTGGGGTAGGACATCCAGTACTATGTTGAATAGATTGCTGAATGTGGACATTCTTGTCTCATTTCTGGTCTTAAAGGGAATGCTTTCAGCTTTTGCCCATTCAGTATGATGTTGGCTGGGGTTTTACAAATATGGCTTTTATTATTTTGAGTTGTGCTCTTTTGATGCCTAGTTTGTTGAGGGTTTTTTTAAGAAGGAATGTTAGGTTTTATTGAAAGCTTTTTCTGCATCTATTGAGATGATTATATGTTTTTTGTTTATAATTTTGATAATGTGGTAAATCACATTTACTGATTTGCATATGTTAAATCAACATTCCTTCCCAGTAATAAATTCTACATAATTGTAGTAAGTTAACTTTTTGATGTGCTGCTGGATTTATTTTGCTAGTGTTATGTTGAGAATTTTTGCATCTATGTTCCCCAGAAATATTAACCTGTGGTTTTATCTTTTTATTGTGTCTTTGCCAGATTTTGGTATCAGGTTAATGCTGGCTTTATAGAATGAGTTTGGGAGAATTCTATCCTGATCTGTTTTTTGCAATAGTTTCAGTAGAATTATTACCACCTTTTTTTGTACATTGGATAGCATTTGGCTGTGGATCCATTTGGTCCAGGACTTTTTTATTGTTAGGTATTTTATAACAGATTCAATGTCAAGACTCCATATTGGTCTGCTCAGGGTTTTAACTTTTTCCTATTTCAACCTTGGGAAGTTGTGTGCTTCCAGGAATTTATTCATTTTGTCTAGATTTTCTAATTTTTGTGCAAAGAGGTGTTCATCAGGATCTCTGATATTTTTGTATTTCTGTGAGATAAGATGTAAAGTCATCTTTGTCATTTCTGATTGTGCTCATTTGGATCTCTTCTCTTTTCTTTGCTTAGCTAGTTGTCTATCCATCTTTTATATCCTTTAAAAAAAAACCCAACTTTTAGTTTTTTTGTTTCTTTGTGTAGATGTTTGGATCTTAATTTCATTCAGTTCTGCACTGATTTAAGTTGTTTCTTATATTCTGCTAGCTTTGGGAGGGGTAGTTTGTTTTTTTCCTAGCTCCTCTAGATGCGATATCAGGTCAGTAATTTGAGTTATTTTAAACTTTTTGATGAAGACGTTTAGCAGTAGAAACAGAATAGAGAGTCCAGCAAACAAACTATACACCTAAAACTATCTGATCTTAACACTGGTTTTCTTAACATTGCTTTTGTTACATTCTGAAGATATTGGTATTTTGTGTCTCTGTTTTAATTTATGGTAAAGAATTTTTTAAATTTTTGCACTAATTTTGTTTTTTATTCAAAGTCACTCAACAGCAAATTATTTAATTTTCACATAACTGTGAAGTTTTGAAAAATCTTCTTGATATTGATTTCTGTTTTTATTCTACCATTATCTGACAATATGGTTTATATTATTTCAAATCTTACAGATCTATTGTGACTTGCTTTATGGCCAAGCATATGGTCAATCTTAGAGTGTGTTTCTTGTACAGATGAGAAACATATATATTCTGTGGCTGATGAGTGGAGTATTCTCTAGAAATCTATTAGGTCCAATTGGTCAAATGTGGAATTTAAATTCAGAATTTCTTTGTTAGTGTCCTGCTTTGAGGATCTCTCCAACACTTTCTGTGGGATTTTGAAGACTCCTATTATTATTGTGTTGCTGTCTAGGTTTACTTGTAGGTCTGTAAGTACTGTTTTAATGAATCTGGGTGCTCTAATGTTGGGTGGGTATATATTGAGGATAATTACTCTTTGTTATTATTACTGTTACTGGTTTAACATGTTTTATCTGATATAAAAATAAAAGACTCTGCTCTTTTTTTGTTTGTGTGATATATATCTGCTTTCTTCCCTTTACTTTGAGAATATGAATGCTGTCCTATGTGAGATGGGTCTCTTGAAGAGCAGATGGTTGGAGATGGTTGGATTTTGCTTTTTTTCTTTTGACAGAGTATCACTCTGTCTTCGCTCTGTCACCCTTGTGGAGTTCAGTGGCATAAACTTGGCTCAATGCAGCCTCTGTGTCCTGGGTTCAACAAATTCTTCTGCCTCAGCCTCACAAGTAGCTAAAAGTACACATGCCCACCACCATGGCTGGCTAAATTTTTCTGTGTTTTTAATAGAGATGGGGTTTCTCAATGTTGGCCACCCTGGTCTCAAACTCCTGACCACAAGAAATTCACCAGCCTTCCTCTCCCAAAGTGCTGAGGTTACAGGTGTGAGCCACCATTCACAGCTGGGTCTTGCTCCTTTATCCAACTTGCAATGATGTCCCTTTTAAGTGGGGAGTTTAGGCCATCCACATCTAAGGTTCATATTAATATATGAAGCTTCCGTCCTGTAATGATGTTTTTAGCTGGTTGCTTTGTAGTCTTGATTGTATGGTTACTGAATAGGGTCTGTCGCTATGTACTTATATGTTTTGTTGTAGTAACAGCTATTGTTCTTTCATTTGCATGCTTAGAATTCCCTTTAAGTCTCTTGAAAGGCTGGTCTCATGGTAATGAATTCCTTTGGTGCTTGCTTGTCTGGAAAGTTTTATTTCTCCTCCACTTATAAATCTGTTTTTGGTGAGATGTGCAATTCTTGTTCGGATTTTCTCTTTTTTCACAATGCTGGAAATTGATCCTCAAGGTCCCTTGTCTTTTATGGTGTGTGCTGATAAGTCCACTTTAGCCTAATGGAGTTATTTTGTATGTAATACAAAAAAGGCAGCTTTTTATTAGCTGCCTTTGAGATTTTTTTCTTCAGCATTTACTTGAACAGTCTTCAACTACATGCCACCATGATGTTTGTTTTATTATAGCGTCTCAAAAATGTACTCTGAGTATCTTGTATCTGCATTTCAAACCCTCTAGCAAGATTAGAATAATTATCTTGAAATATTTTTTCTCAATATGTTTTCCAAGTTGCTTAATTTTTCTTTTTCTCTATCAAAAATCTCAATAGTTCAATGTAAAAGAACAGAAATTATAAGAAACTGTCTCTCAGACCACAGTGCAATCAAACTAGAACTCAGGATTAAGAAACTCACTCAAAACCACACAACTACATGGAAACTGAACAACCTGCTCCTGAATGACTACTGGGCACATAATGAAATGAAGGCAGAAATAAAGATGTTCTTTGAAACCAATGAGAACAAAGACACAACATACCAGAATCTCTGGGACACATTCAAAGCAGTGTGTAGAGGGAAATTTATAGCACTAAATGACCACAAGAGAAAGCAGGAAAGATCCAAAATTGACAACCTAACATCACAATTAAAAGAACTAGAGAAGCAAGAGCAAACACATTCAAAAGCTAGCAGAAAGCAAGAAATAACTAAAATCAGAGCAGAACTGAAGGAAATAGACACAAAAAACCCTTCAAAAAATTAGTGAATCCAGGAGCTGGTTTTTTGAAAGGATCAAGAAAATTGATAGACCACTAGCAAGACTAATAAAGAAGAAAAGAGAGAAGAATCAAATAGACGCAATAAAAAATGATAAAGGGGATATCACCACCGATCCCACAGAAATACAAACTACCATCAGAGAATATTACAAACACCTCTATGCAAATAAACTAGAAAATCGAGAAGAAATGGATAAATTCCTCGACACATACACCTTCCCAAGACTAAACCAGGAAGAAGTTGAATCACTGAATAGACCAACAACAGGTTCTGAAATTGTGGCAATAATCAACAGCTTATCAACCAAAAAGAGTCCAGGACCAGAAGGATTCACAGCCGAATTCTACCAGAGGTACAAGGAGGAACTGTTACCATTCTTTCGGAAACAATTCCAATCAATAGAAAAAGAGGGAATCCTCCCTAACTCATTTTATGAGGCCAGCATCATCCTGATACCAAAGGCAGGCAGAGACACAACCAAAAAAGAGAATTTTAGACCAATATCCTTGATGAACATTGATGCAAAAATCCTCAATAAAATACTGGCAAACAGAATCCAGCAGCACATCAAAAAGCTTATCCACCATGATCAAGTGGGCTTCATCCCTGGGATGCAAGGCTGGTTCAATATATGCAAATCAATAAACGTAACTCAGCATATAAACAGAACCAAAGACGAAAACCACATGATTATCTCAATAGATGCAGAAAAGGCCTTTGACAAAATTCAACATCACTTCATGCTAAAAACTCTCAATAAATTAAGTATTGATGGGACGTATCTCAAAATAATGAGAGCTATCTATGACGAACCCACAGCCAATATCATACTGAATGGGCAAAAACTGGAAGCATTCCCTATGAAAACTGGCACAAGACAGGGATGCCCTCTCTCACCATTCCTATTCAACATGGTGTTGGAAGTTCTGGCCAGGGCAATCAGGCAGGAGAAGGAAATAAAATGTATTCAATTAGGAACAGAGGAAGTCAAATTGTCCCTGTTTGCAGATGACATGACTTTATATCTAGAAAGCCCCATTGTCTCAGCCCAAAATCTCCTTAAGCTGATAAGCAACTTCAGCAAAGTTTCAGGATACAAAATCAGTGTACAAAAATCACAAGCATTCTTATACATCAATAACAGACAAACAGAGAGCCAAATCATGAGTGAACTCCCATTCACAATTGCTTCAAAGAGAATAAAATACCTAGGAATCCAACTTACAAGGGACATGAAGGACCTCTTCAACGGGAACTGCAAACCACTTCTCAATGAAATAAAAGAGGATACAAACAAATGGAAGAACATTCCATGCTCATGGGTAGGAATAATCAATATTGTGAAAATGGCCATACTGCCCAAGGTAATTTATAGATTCAATGCCATCCCCAACAAGTTATGAATGACTTTCTTCACAGAATTGGAAAAAACTACTTTAAAGTTCATATGGAACAAAAAAGACCCGCATCGCGAAGTCAATCCTAAACCAAAAGAATAAAGCTGGAGGCATCACGCTACCTGCCTTCAAACTATCCTCCAAGGCTACAGTAACCAAAACAGCATGGTACTGGTATGAAAACAAAGATATAGACCAATGGAACAGAACAGAGCCCTCAGAAATAATGCCGCATATCTGCAACTATCTGATCTTTGACAAACCTGAGAAAAACAAGCAATGGGGAAAGGATTCCCTGTTTAATAAATGGTGCTGGGAAATCTGGCTAGCCATATGTAGAAAGCTGAAACTGGATGCCTTCCTTACACCTTATACAAAAATTAATTCAAGACGGATTAAAGACTTAAATGATAGACCTAAAACCATAAAAACTCTAGAAGAAAACCTAGGCATTACCATTCAGGACATAGGCATGAGCAAGGACTTCATGTCTACAACACCAAAAGCAATGGCAAGAAAAGCCCAAATTGACAAATGGGATCTAATTAAACTAAACAGCTTCTGCACAGCAAAAGAAACTACCATCAGAGTGAACAGGCAACCTACAGAATGGGAGAAAATTTTCGCAACCTACTCATCTGACAAAAAGCTAATATCCAGAATCTACAATGAACTCCAACAAATTTACAAGAAAAAAACAAAAAACCCCATCAAAAAGTGGGTGAAGGACATGAACATACACTTCTCAAAAGAAGACTTTTTTTTTTTTTTACAGGTTTTTTAAATTTTTATTTATTTATTTACTTATTTACTTATTATACTTTAAGTTTTAAGGTACATGTGCACAATGTGCAGGTTATTTACACATGTATACACGTGCCATGCTGGTGCGCTGCACCCACTAACTCGTCATCTAGCATTAGCTATATCTCCCAATGCTATCCCTCCCCCCTTCCCCCACCACACAACAGTCCCCAGAATGTGATGTTCCCCTTCCTGTGTCCATGTGTTCTCTTTGTTCAATTCCCACCTATGAGTGAGAATATGCCCTTTGTAGGGACATGGATGAAATTGGAAATCATCATTCTCAGTAAACTATCGCAGGAACAAAAAACCAAACACCACATATTCTCACTCATAGGTGGGAAAAGAAGACATTTATGCAGCCAAAAAACACATGAAAAAATGCTCACCATCACTGGCCATCAGAGAAATGCAAATCAAAACGACAATGAGATACCATCTCACATCAGTTAGAATGGCGATCATTAAAAAGTCAGGAAACAACAGGTGCTGGAGAGGATGTGGAGAAATAGGAACACTTTTACACTGTTGGTGGGACCGTAAACTAGTTCCACCATTGTGGAAGTCAGTGTGGCAATTCCTCAGGGATCTAGAACTCGAAATACCATTTCACCCAGCCATCCCATTACTGGGTATATACCCAAAGGACTATAAATCATGCTGCTATAAAGACACATGCACACGTACGTTTATTGCGGCTCTATTCACAATAGCAAAGACTTGGAACCAACCCAAATGTCCAACAATGATAGACTGGATTAAGAAAATGTGGTACATATACACCATGGAATACTATGCAGCCAGAAAAAATGATGAGTTCGTGTCCTTTGTAGGGACATGGATGAAATTGGAAATCATCATTCTCAGTAAACTAGCGAAGGACAAAAAACCAAACACTGCATCTTCTCACTCATAGGTGGCAATTGAACAATGAGAACACATGGACACAAGAAGGGGAACATCACACCCTGGGGTCTGTTGTGAGGTGGGGGTAGGGTGGAGGGATAGCTTTAGGAGATATACCTAATGCTAAATGACGAGTTAATGGGTGCAGCACAGCAGCACGGCACATGTATACATATGTAACTAGCCTGCACATTGTGCACATGTACCCTAAATCTTAAAGGATAATAATAATAAAATTTAAAAAATAAAGTAAAATACACACCAGATTATAAAGATTTAATACCATGAAAAAAAAAAGAATGTCAATAGTTCATAGGTTTTGTCACATTACATAATCCCATATTTCTTGCAGGCTTTGTTTATTTTTAAAAATTATTTTTAATTTTTTTTGTGACTCATTTAGTTCAAAGGACCGGTCTTCAAAACGTGAAATTATTTCCTCTGCTTGGTGTAGTCTATTAATAAAGTTTTCAATTGTATTTTTAGATTTCTAAAGTGAATTTTTGAGTTTCAGAAGCTCTAATTAATGTCTTCTTAAGATGTTTGTCTTCCTTTATTTACCAAATTGCTCTAGAAGTATCTTTGTGTTGATTTTCAGCCTTGTCTTGGATCTCCTTGAGCTTCCTTGCAAGCTGTGTTTTGAGTTCTTTATCTACCATTTTTTAGTTTCCATTTTGTTTAGGGCACACTGCTGAGAAGCCTCTGTAATCTTCTGGTGGTTGATATGGTTTGGCTGTGTCCCCACCCTAATTTCATCTTGAATTGTAGTTCCCATTATCCCCATATGTCAGGGGAGGTACCTGATGGGTGGTAATTTAATCATTGGGGCGGTTACGCTCATGCTGTCCTTATGATAGTGAATAAGGCTTAAGAGATTTGATAGTTTCATAAAGGGGAGTTTTGCTGCACACGTGCTCTTGCCTGCCACCATGTAAGATGTGTCATTGCCCCTCCTTTGTTTTCTGCCATGATTGTGAGGCCTCCCAAGCCATGTGGAATTGTGAGTCCATCAAACCTCTTTTTCTTTATAAATTACCTAATCTTAGGTATTACTTCATAGCAGTATGAAAATGGACTAATACAGTGGTTTTACTACATTCAGGTTTTTCTTGGTGCCAGAATTTTTGTTCTTGTTTCTTCTCATTTGAAAATACTGGCACTTCTAACTTTTGCATTTATTTTCATGTAAATAGAATTTTTTTCTTTTTTTCTCATAATATTTTTTTTTCTTTTTCTTTCCCTCCTTCCTTAGGGGGTGTGACTATAAAGAATATTGTGCAGGCTCTTTTGACTTTATTTCTATAGCTATATGTAATTGTTTCAGTAGGTTTTATATTGAATGGTGCAGTTTCCCCTATAAGCCAGTAGATTGCACTTACAGGTAAGAGCTGGCTGTGACCAATGTGACTGGGTATAAACTTGATCCTTGTTTACTGGCAGAAGCTCCCTGTTGCCTGTGGTAATGGGCTGATTCATGGAGTGCACAATGATGTCAACTCCTTGCTCAGCCCTGTAGGGGTGGACTAAGATTGATTGGGCTGGATTATGAAGGCCCTTTTACAGGTTCCCCAATGACAGGCACAAGCTCCAACTGAAGGGGGGGGTCTAGTGAGTGGCCACCTAGTGCCCAGAGGTGTGCTTAGGCATGGAGCTAGGAAACGTCATCAGCCGCAAGTTCTCTGCATGTTGAGGGGGCAACCTAAACTCCTAATCAAGGACAGTAGGTGCTACAGATGCCTGGAGATCTGCCTGAGAATGGAGTGTAGAGGGCCCCTTTGAACCACTATCACAACACAGGAAGAATAGGGCAGCATAGGCTGCTAATCCAGGTGATCTGGTGCTCCAGATGCCTGGAGATGTACCTGAACATGAAGAACAGTGGGCCTGACTTCTCCATGTGGCTCTTCTCCTGCATTGGAAAGGTACTCAGGCTGCTGATCCCAGCAAGCAAGTGCTTCAAATGCGTAGAGATATGCCTGGTTGTGAGGCCGAGACCACCCTGCTGCACTACAGTTTATTCACAGGAACCTTGGGGCAGCTTGCACTGCAGATTCAGGTCAATGGGTGCTCCAAATGCCTGGAGATATGCCTGTGCATATGGCAGAGAGTCCCCCAACCCCGTCATATGATTTATGCATAAGAAGGATGGGGTGGTTCAGGCTGCTGATCCATAAAAGCAGTTGCCCTGAATGCCTGAAGCCTTGCCTGGGTGGGCAGCATAGAGGATCCCACTATATTATGATCTCAGAGGAGCAGACTGGGGTATCCAGCAATGGCACACACAGACTTGTTTCAGGTCACCATACTGGCTCTGGCTATAAGCCTCATTGCCCAGGAGAAACCACAGCTGCAGCAATTCTCCTACTTCCCAAGACCTGGAAGCAGGGAGAGCACAATTCCAGTGCCTAGTTCTGGGGCATTTTTCACACTCACCACTCAGTTCTGGCTGTGGAGGTCTCTACCATACTCCAGAGAAAGCTCTCCAATCTCTGACTTGAGACTAAAATGGCCACATGTTCATTATGCCGGGTTTCCACAAAATGACTGACTTTTTATAAGCCCAGATTAAAAATGGCATCCTGTTCTGGGTCCTAGGTCTGGGAAAATGCACACAGCTTCTACCAATGCCTATCCCTCTCAGCATCTTTAAGCCTTTCCCCACATTAGCCCCAGGGCTTAGGAGAAACAAAGTGTTCTCCTTTGGCCTGAGTTTCACAGATCCTGAGTGGAAAGTTAAGTCATAGAGTGATTCTCTTCTCCTCTCATGTACTGGGGCTTCACTCACTTTTATCAGCAGGATGCTGTCACTGCCAGCTGGATGGGCTGCTTACCCACTGTCTCCTCCACAAGATCTTTGGTGTCCTTTACTTTTCCAGTGGATTCCCATTTTTCTTCTTGAATTAAAACTCACAGATTTCCCATTCTTCTTCTTGAGTTAAAGCTCACAGAGCTGATCTTTGTGCACTATTTTGCTATTTCCATGGCTAAGGCATGCTAAAAGCCTGTAATGTGCCATTTTGGCGAGAAATGTGAATGGCCATTTAGACAGAAGATATTTTTTAAAATTAATACACTAGGGCCCAGCAATTTCAATTTATGCGATTTTTATATCCTGGCAAAAAATTAGAGAATACACAAAGAGATGTATATAAAGACGATTCATTGAGAATTGTTTGAACTATTATAAATGCAAATAAAACCTAAGTCAATAAAAGTATGGCAAAAAAACTGAGGTTTAGGAAAATGGTACGGGAGAATTTAGTCTACAGGTCAGACACATTGAGGGGACTTTTGGACATTTTACATGTGCCAGTTTATTCTCTGCGTAGACAGTTATGATTGGCCAATAGTAATAAAAGGTGATTTAGCACAACATTGTGGTTTTTATTGAACTGAGAAACTTACATATATTACAATCAGAGGAGAATAATTAAAGCACGTTATGTTCCACAAATATCTTCTATTGCGTGGTCTCTGAATGGAAATAAATCACGTTTTGTTATGTTTCTAATTAGTAATAGAAAAACGCTCAGGTATTATCACTGCTGATGAACTATAGTTTACTCATGCATTCCTCATCTTCAGTGTTTCATCTCTGATTACAATGCCTCTTCTTTTCTGTCAGTTCAGCTCCCTGTTCTTTCACAGTCATTATACCTCACATCACTAAATACCTTTTCCCAGGAAGCTAATGCTGTACTATCTGGGTAGAACATGTACTCCTTTTCTGAGTTACCTAAGAATATTTTGTATAAAATATCTTCACTTATTTATTTATTAAAAATTAACTGAGACATCCAAGAAACATAAAGACAATTTTATGATTGTAGAGATGGAGGCCAAGTGAAAATTTTACATAATTTCTTTGATTAAAAACATCCTTAAAGAGTATAAGATAGTTATTTGCAGCATAAGACAATACTCGAAACACCCAGAGTTCTAATTTTTTTTTTTTTGTCTTCCTGGGAATTTTATTCTTTTTTTAAATTTTATTATTATTATACTTTAAGATTTAGGGTACATGTGCACAATGTGCAGGTTAGTTACATATGTATACATGTGCCATGCTGGTGTGCTGCACCCATTAACTCATCATTTAGCATTAGGTATATCTCCTAAAGCTATCCCTCCACCCTACCCCTACCCCACAACAAACCCCAGAGTGTGATGTTCCCCTTCCTGTGTCCATGTGTTCTCATTGTTCAATTGCCACCTATGAGTGAGAAGATGCAGTGTTTGGTTTTTTGTTCTTGCGATAGTTTACTGAGAATGATGATTTCCAATTTCATCCATGTCCCTACAAAGGACAGGAACTCATCATTTTTTATGGCTGCATAGTATTCCATGATGTATATGTGCCACATTTTCTTAATCCAGTCTATCATTGTTGGACATTTGGGTTGGTTCCAAGTCTTTGCTATTGTGAATAGTGCCGCAATAAACATACGTGTGCATGTGTCTTTATAGCAGCATGATTTATAGTCCTTTGGGTATATACCCACTAATGGGATGGCTGGGTCAAATGGTATTTCTTGTTCTAGATCCATGAGGAATCGCCACACTGACTTCCACAATGGTTGAACTAGTTTACAGTCCCACCAACAGTGTAAAAGTGTTCCTATTTCTCCACATCCTCTCCAGCACCTGATGTTTCCTGACTTTTTAATGATTGCCATTCTAACTGGTGTGAGAAGGTATCACATTGTGGTTTTGATTTGCATTTCTCTGATGGCCAGTGATGGTGAGCATTTTTTCATGTGTCTTTTGGCTGCATAAATGTCTCCTTTTGAGAAGTGTCTGTTCATATCCTTTGCCCACTTTTTGATGGGGTTGTTTGTTTTTTTCTTGTAAATTTGTTGGAGTTCATTGTAGATTCTGGATATTAGCCCTTTGTCAGATGAGTAGGTTGCGAAAATTTTCTCCCGTTTTGTAGGTTGCCTGCTCACTCTGATGGTAGTTTCTTTTGCTGTGCAGAAACTCTTTAGTTTAATTAGATCCCATTTGTCAATTTTGGCTTTTGTTGCCATTGCTTTTGGTGTTTTAGTCATGAAGTCCTTGCCCATGCCTATGTCCTGAATGGTAATGCCTAGGTTTTCTTCTAGGGTTTTTATGGTTTTAGGTCTAACATTTAAGTCTTTAATCCATCTTGAATTAATTTTCACATAAGGTGTAAGGAAGGGATCCAGTTTCAGCTTTCTACATATGGCTAGCCAGTTTTCCCAGCACCATTTATTAATAGGGAATCCTCTCCCCATTGCTTGTTTTTCTCAGGTTTGTCAAAGATCAGATAGTTGTAGATATGCAGCATTATTTCTGAGGGCTCTGTTCTGTTCCATTGATCTATATCTCTGTTTTGTTACCAGTACCATGCTGTTTTGGTTACTGTAGCCTTGTAGTATAGTTTGAAGTCAGGTAACGTGGTGCCTCCAGCTTTGTCCTTTTGACTTAGGATTGACTTGGCAATGCAGGCTCTTTTTTTGGTTCCATATGAACTTTAAAGTAGTTTTTTCCAATTCTGTGAAGAAAGTCATTGGTAGCTTGATGGGGATAGCATTGAATCTATAAATTACCTTGGGCAGTATGGCCATTTTCACGATATTGATTCTTCCTACCCATGAGCATGGAATGTTCTTCCATTTCTTTGTATCCTCTTTTATTTCATTGAGCAGTGGTTTTTAGTTCTCCTTGATGTGGTCCTTCATGTCCCTTGTAAGTTGGATTCCTAGGAATTTTATCCTCTTTGAAGCAATTGTGAATGGGAGTTCACTCATGATTTGGCTCTCTGTTTGTCTCTTATTGGTGTATAAGAATGCTTGTGATTTTTGTACATTGATTTTGTATCCTGAGACTTTGCTGAAGTTGCTTATCAGCTTAAGGAGATTTTGGGCTGAGACAATGGGGTTTTCTAGATATACAATCATGTCATCTGCAAACAGGAACAATTTGACTTCCTCTTTTCCTAATTGAATACCCTTTACTTCCTTCTCCTGCCTAATTGCCCTGGCCAGAACTTCCAACACCAGAGTTGTAATTTTTTTTTTGTATGCCTTTATCTCTTAGAGAAAATATGTTTTTTATTCTGGTTTCTCCCTCTTTTTTAGTTTTCTGTAGTAATCTGCAAAGAAAAAATGTGATGTATTTTTAAAAGACACATTCCAAAAGTCCGAAAAAGAAATTGGCAAAATTCTTGGTTGACAGGTTTGTTTTTTTGTTTTCAATGAGAACTTTAAATATGCCATCCTACTGCCTTCTGACCACCATGGTTTCTGATAATAAATGGAGTGTTAACCTTTTTGAAGACACCTTGTGTGTGATGAGTTATTTCTTGCTGCTCTCAAGATTTTCTCTTTGGTCTTGGCTTTTGTCAATTTGGCTATTATATGATTTACAATACCTTTCAGTGTATATTATTTTGTGCCTATCACTTTATAAATTACTTGGAGTCCTTAGAGCTTATTGAATGCATAGACTTATGTTTTATTTCCAAATTTGGGATGTTTTCAGTCATTATTTCTTCAAATATTTTTCAGGGTAATTCTTCTGTATTTTCAAATACTTTTCAGGTAGCTAATGTCACATAGGAGAAACACAGTAATTTGGATATGAGGTCTGTCCTCCTCTTTCTGGAACCAAAGACCAAGTTCTCGCACTAAAAATGCAGACCTCTATATTTAAGACTACTGCTGAGCCAGAGGAAAAAAATGCGTGTAAAAATACCACAAAACTTTCCTGACCTTTTAAAGTAGTCATTTTCTTAATTCAGTATTCCCTTGGTTGTTATAAACATTTTATTGTTTTCTGGAGTGCTGGCAAGGTTGGTTCCAGAAATTCTGCTTGTCTTTTCATGATTCTGTTGAAGAATGGGAGCTTGAAGCTGTCTACTCTTCCAATTCACTGACATTGCACTGTTGTTTGCCTTTTAATTAATTTTTTGGGCAAATTCTGTAAAGTTTGTATTTTTTGTCATGTGTAACCATTCAGGTAGCTTAATGGTTAAAAATGATTGAACAGATTTTTTTTAAAATGCCTAAAACTGACAAGTCTCCCAGTCTTTGCTGACAGCCTCTGTCTGCAGGTTGGGTCATGCTTTAAGCAATAAGCAAGGAGACAGACAACTTTGTCTTTGTCTATACTTCCAGCTTGTTCAGAACCACCTTGTTCAGCCGAAGGTAAGAGTTTAGAACTTTCCCAGTTCTTTCCTCAGTTGGAGCACAAACCTCCAAATGTTTTGGACTAATGCCTTCAGGGAAAAGGCTTTCTACACTGAATGAGCTCCAAGTAAAATCAAATAATGAAAATCTTGCAAGTTGGGTGTTTCAGGAAACCAGAATACTGGTCAAATAATGACATCTCCTTGGGAATAGGCTTTGGAGGAACTCCAACTTCATTCTTTCCCCTTTGTTGTTGGTAGGATAATGGTTTTCACTGTGAGTGTAAGCTGTTGATTCTCAGATATTGTAGAACTGCAAAAATAAAAATAAGAATGGGGCACATCAAAATGCTGTGTAAGCTCACTGTTCTTACTGAGATTTAGCAATTTAAAAAAATGCTTCCCAGTTTGCTGCAAGAATTTTTTTAATTTCAGAATTCTTAAAAAGTTTATTCTCCCAAATTATGGAAATTTTCATGTTGCTTTTATAGAGGAGGTAATTTTCAGAGGCTCTTATTTCACCATTTTAATAGGGATCAATTTTATCAATGTTTGCTGGTTTTTATACTTGAAATGGCTACAGGAAATATATAATCTGAGTTGTTAATAATAAGCTCCTCACATTCTTGTTAATCATAGTGTTAGACCATTTTGTGTTGCTATATAGTGATTTCTGAGGCTGAGAAATTTATTTTAAAAAATAAGTTAGTTTGGCTTATGGTTCTGCGGGCTGTACAAGAAGCAGAGTGCCAGCATCTGCTCCTGATGGGGGCCTTGGAAGTCTGCAATCATGGTGGAGTGTAAAGGGAAAGCTAGCATATCACATGGTGAGAGAGTGAGGAGTAGAGAGATAAGGAGTTTCCAGGATCCTTTAAACAACCAGCTCGCAGGAACTGATAGAGTGAGAATTCATTTATTACCACAAGGACAGCACCAATTCATTCATGAAGGATCTGCCCCTGTGACCCAAATGCCTCATACCAGGCCACATCTTCAACAATGGGGATGACAGTTTAACATAAGATATAGAGGGGGCAAATATCCTAACCATATCATTCTGCCTCTGTTCACCCACCCCAGGTTTCATATTCTTCTCACATTGTGAAATACAATAATCCCTTTCCAATAGTTTACCAAAGTCTTAATTTTTTCCAGTATTAACTCAAAAGTCCAAAGTCTAATTTGAGGCTCAAGTTACATTTCTACTACTTATGAGCCTGTGAGATAAAAAAACAAGTTATCTACATCCAAGATACAATGGTGGCACAAGTATTGGGAAAACATTCTAATTCCAAAAGGGAGAAACTGGCTAAAAGAAAGGGGCAATAGGCTCCACAATATCTGAAACCCAGCAGGATGGACATTAAGCATTAAAGCCACAGCAAAATTTGTGATGCCAGATTCTGCATTCTGGGCACACTCATATAAGAGGTGCAATCCCAAGGCCTTGGGCAGCCCTACCCCTGTGGTTTAGCAGGATGTAGCCCCTGGGACTACTCTCACAGGTTGGAGTTAAGTGCTTGCAGCTTTTCCGGGCTCAGGGTGTAAGTTGTTGTTGGCTCTACCATTCTAGGATCTAGATGGTGGTGGTCACTTTCTCATAGTCCCATTAGGCAGTGACCCAATGGGGATTCTTTGTGAGGACTCCTACTCCACATTTCCCCTCTACACTGACCTAATAGAGGCTCTCGTCAAGGGTTCCACTCCTGCTGCTGTCTGTGCTTCTTCTTGTGCACCCAGGCTTTCCAATACATCCTCTGAAATCTAGGTGAAATCTACCAAGCTTCCTTCACTCTTGCATACTGTACACCTTCAGGTTTAACACTACATGGAAACCACCAACGCTTGAATTTGCTCTTTCTGGAGTGGTGGCCTGAGCTGTATCTTGGGTTTTTTGAGCCACAGATAGAGCTGAAGTGGCCTGGGTGCACTGAGCAGTGTCCTGAGGCTGTACAGGGCAGTGGGTGTTGGGCTTGCTCCCTGAAATTATTCTTTAACTCTAGGCCTATTGGCCTGTGATGGGATGAGCTATCTAAAAGTTTTCTAAAATGCCTTCAAGGTCTTTTATCCATAGTCTTGGCTATTAGCACTTTTCTCCCTTTTGGTCACATGAATCTCTCTAGAAAGTTATTGATCCACAGCTCGTTTGTATTCCTCTCTTAAAAATGTTCTTTCTTTCTCAACTACATGGCCAGGCTGCAAATTTTCCAAACTTTGATGGTTTCTTTTTAATTTTCCCAGCTTTTATGTTTCCATTTTAATTATAAATTTCAACTTTAAGTCATTTATTTGCTCCTGGGTCTGAAAATAGGATGTTAGAAACAGCCAGACCACATCTTGAATACTTTGCTGCTTAGAAATTTCTTTCACAAAATACCCTAGATTATCATTCTTAAGTTCCAACTTCCATTGATCTTTAGGGCATGAACACAATACAGCCATTTTTTGTTGTTGATGCTAAGGCATGCCATTGCTGACCTTTACTTTGGTTCACAATAACCTACTCATCCCCATCTGAGACCTCATCAACCTGAACTTCACTGTTCATATTTTTATTAACATTTTTAATCACAACCCCTTAACCAGTCTCTAAGAAGCTCCAATGTTCCCTCATCTCCCTGACTTCTTCTGAACCCTCCAACCTCTTCTGAACCCTGCCTGTTACCCAGTTCCAAAACTACTTTTACATTTTTAACTTTCTTTATAACAACACATCACTTCTAAGTACCGATTTTCTGTGTTAGTATGTTTAGTATTGCTACAAAGAAATACCTGAGGTTGGGCAATTTATTTACAAAAGAGGTTTATTTGGCTCACAGCTCAGCAGTCTGTTCAAGAAGAATAGTGCCTGCATCTATTTCTAGTGAAGGCTTCAGGGAGCATAGAATGAAAAGTCAAATTGGGAGCTGGCATGTCACATGGTTATACGGTAAGCATGAGGGAAAGGAGAAAGATTCAGAATCCTTTAAATGACCAGCTCTGAAGTGAACACATTCACTCATTACCATGAGCACAGCACCAAGCCATTCATGAGAAATCCAGCCCCATGCCTCAAACACTTCTTGCCAGGCCCCATCTCCAACACTGGGAGTTACATTTCAGCATGAGATTTTGAGGATGCAAATATCCAAACCATATCATTCATCACCAGCAAAAACCTTTGTTTTTTTTTCTTTCCATGTGAATATATTTTTTAAAGCCACTTTTTTTAGCTACCACGCTGTGCTGTTGTTGACTGTGTCACGGACATGAACAAGGAGGCAACCAGCCCTATGCCAGTCAGCCTCCATGCCCAAGCTGACACCTCTGCTATGCAAATGCACACATGGATGCCAGTGGCCCAGGCACCCACTGCACCACCCCTATTGCTAGCAGGAATGTGCACATGAAGGACACGAGGCTCACACCCACCAGTGCCTCTCTCATGCTGACACTGCCATAGAGGTCAGCAACCATAATCCCCTGCAATGCCATCATTGCTGCTGCTGCAAATGCCTGCACAGAGACTGTCCCACCATGCCCACCAGTACCCCAACCCAGCTGATGAGCATTCAGCCTGCCACACTGCTACTGCTACTGCTACTGCTACTGGAATATATGAATGAGCATGGATCCACCAGCTACTACCTGAGGGAACACTTTAGCCAGAACTATCCATCAGAGTGTTGTGGCCAGTGGGAACAACTGAGAACACCTTGGCCCCTCCAGTACTGCAGTTGGCTAACTTCAAGGGGCCAAAGAACATCCAGGGGCCTGATAACAGCCCCACAGAGTTGAAATATGCAGCCCAAGAATGCAGAGGTAAGCCATGACCCTGTAAAATATTCCATAAATAAAGCCCATTCACTTAATTACCCTCCTTTACACCACAATTAAACACCCAATGGCATCAAAGAAGATAAAAGAGAAAAAAAAAAAAACTCCTACAAGGGAACACAACAACAAAGACTGAATAAACAGCAGCCACAAAAGTGAGAAAGAATCAGTGCAAGAACTATCGCACTTAAAAAAGCCAGAGTGTTTTCCTACCACCAAATGATCACACAAATTCCTCAGCAATGTTTCTTAACCTGGCTGAAATAGGTGAAATGACAGAAGTAGAATTTAGAATATGTAAAGAAATTAAGGTCACCAAGTCTCAAGAGAAAGTAGAAACCCAACTCAAGGATTCTAAGTAATACAATAAAATGATACAGAAAATGAAAGACAAAATGGCCATTTTTAAAAAGAACCAAACTGATCTGATGGAGTTGAAAAATTCACTTTAAGAATTTCAAAATACAAACACATGTATAAACAGCAGAATCACCAACTAACAAGATGACAAGAACAAATCTGCACATATCAATACTATCCTTAAGTGTAAACAGGTTAAATGATCCAATTAAAAGAAACAGACTGGCAAGTTAGAAAAAGAAGCAAGACCCAGTCGTATGCTGTTTTCAAGAGATCTACCTCACATGCAATGACACCCATAGCCTCAAAGTAAGGGGATGGAGAAAAATCTTCCAAGCAAGTGGAAAACAGAAAAAAACAGGTGTTATCATTCTTATTTTAGAAAAAAACAGACTTTAAAATGATGACAATCAAAGAAGACAAAGGAACACATTACATAAAAGTAAAAGGCTTGATTACTGGACAAGATGGCTGACTAGGAACAGCTCTGGTCTGAAGCTCCCAGTGAGACCAACACAGAAGGCAGATGATTTCTGCATTTCCAACTGAGATACATGGGTCATCTCATTGGGACTAGTTAGACAGTGGGTGCAGCCCACAGAGGGCGAGCAGAAGCAGAGTGGGGGCATCAACTCACCTGGGAAGAGGAAGGGATCAGAAAACTCTTTCCCCTAGACAAGGGAAGCCGTCAGGGATTGTACCCTGAAAAATGGTGCATTCTGGCCCAGATACTATGGTTTTTCCATGGGCTTCTCAAGCCACAGAACAGGAGATTCCCTCGGGTACCTACTAAACAAGGGCCCTTGGTTTCAAGCACAAAACTGGGTGGCTGTTTGGGCAGAAACCTAGCTAGCTGAAGGATATTATTTTTTATATAACCCAGTGGCACCAGGAACACCAGCAATACAAAACCGTTCACTCTCCTGGAAAGGGATCTGAAGCCAGGGATCCAAGTGGTCTAGCTCAGCGGATCCCATGCCCATGGAGCCCTTCAAGCTAAGATCCACTGGCTTGAAATCTTTGCTGCTAGCACAGCAGTCTGAAGTTGACCTGGGATGCTTGAGCTTGGTGGGGGGAGGGGCATCTGCCATTACTGAGGTTTGAGTAGGTGGTTTTCCCCTCACAATATAAACAAAGCCACCTGGAAGATCAAACAGGGCAGAGACCACCACAGCTCTGCAAAGCCACTATAGCCACACTACCTCTCCAGATTCCTCCTCTCTGGGCAGGGCATCTCTAAAAGAAAGGCAGCAGCCCCAGTCAGGGGCTTATAGATAAAACTCCCACCTCCCTGGGACAGAGCACCTGCAGGAAGAGGCAGCTATGGGCACAGCTTCAGCAGACTTAAACGTTCCTGCCTGCTGATTCTGAAGAGAGCAGTGGGTCTCCCAGTACAGCCTTCAAGCTCTGCTAAGGCACAGACTAACTTCTCAAGTTGGTCCCTGACCCCCATGCCTCCTCATGAGACATCTCCCAGCAGGGATCAACAGACACCTCGAACAGAAGAGCACCAGCTAGCATCTGGCCGGTGCCCCTCTGGGACTAAGCATCCAGAGGAAGGGAGAGGCAGCAATCTTTGCTGTTCTGCAGCCTCCTTTGGTGATACCCAGGCAAACAGGATCTGGAGTGGACCTCCAGCAAACTGCAGCACGCCAGCAGCAGAGGGGTCTAACTTTTAAAAGGAAAACTAACAAACAGAAAACAATAGCATCAACATCAACAAAAAGGGAATCCACACATAAATCACTCCCGAAGGTCTCCAACATCAAAGACCAAAGGTAGATACATCCAAGAGGACATGAAAAAACAAGCGCAAAAAGGCTGAACATTCCAAAAGCCAGAATGCCCCTTCTCCACAAAAGGATCACAACTCCTCGCCAGCAAGGGAACAAAACTGGATGAAAAATGAGTTTGACGAATTGACAGAAGTAGGCTTCAGAGGTGGGTAAGAATCAACTCCTCTGAGCTAAAGGAGCATGTTCTAACCCAATGCAAGGAAGCAAAGGACCTTGAAAAAAGATTAAAGGAATTGCTAACTAGAATAACCAGTTGAGAGAGGAACATAAGTGACCTGATAAAGCTGAAAATCACAGCATGAGAACTTCATGAAGCATAATTGAAAGTAAAACACACCTCAGCAAATGCAAAAGAACAGAAATCATAACAGTCTCTCAGACCACAGTGCAATCAAATTAGAACTCTGAATTAAGAAACTCCCTCAAAACTGCACAACTACATGGAAACCAAACAACCTGCCCCTGAATGACTACTGGGTACATAACAAAATGAAGGCAGAAATAAATAAGTTCTTTGAAACCAATGAGAACAAACACACAGTGTACTAGAATCTCTGGGACACAGCTAAAGTGGTGAAAAATTTATGGCACTGAAATCCCACAGGAGAAAGTGGGAAAGATCTAAAATCGACACCCTAATATCACAATGAAAAGAACTAGAGAAACAAGAGAAAACAAATACAAGAGCTAGCAGAAGGCAAAAAATAACTAAGATCAGAGCAGAACTGAAGAACACAGAGACATGAAAAACCCGTCAAAAAATCAATGAATCCAGGAGCTGGATTTTGAAAAGATTAACAAAATATATAGAATGCTAGCCAGACTAATAAAGAAGAAAAGAGAGAAGAATCAAATAGACGCAATAAAAATTGAAAAAGGGGCGATCACCACTGATCCTACAGAAATACAAACCACCATCAGAGAATCCTATAAACACCATAATGCAAATAAACTAGACAATCTAGAAGAAATGGATAAATTCCTGGACGCATCCACCCTCCAAAGACTAAACCAGAAAGAAGGCAAATCCCTGAATAGACCAATAACAAGTTCTGAAATTGAGGCAATAATTAATAACCTACGAACCAAAAAAACACCCAGGACCAGATGGATTCACAGCCGAATTCTACCAGAGGTAAAAAGAGGAGCTGGTACCATTTTTTCTGAAACTATTCCAAAAAATAGGAAAAGAGGGACTCCTCCCTAAATCATTTAATGAGACCAGCATCATCCTGATACTAAAGCCTGGAAGAGAAACACAAAAAACTATTTCAAGCCAATATTCCTGATGAACATCGATGTGAAAATTCTCAAAAAAAAAAAAAAAACCTGGCAAACTGAATTCAGCAGCACATCAAAAAGCTTATCCACCATGATCAAGTCGGCTTCATCCCTGGGCTGCAAAGCTGTTTCAACATACGTAAATCAATAGACGTAAACCATCGCATAAACAGAACCAATGACAAAATCCACATGATTATCTCAATAGATGCAGAAAAGATCTTCAATAAAATTCCACATTCCTTCACACTGAAAACTCTCAATAAACCAGGTATTGATGAAACATATCTCAAAGTAATAAGAGCTATTTACAACAAACCTACAGCCAATATCATACTGAATGGGCAAACCTGGAAATATTGATGGAACATATCACAAAAAAATAAACTAGGTATTGATGGAACATATATCAAAATAATAAGAGATACTTATGACAAACCCACAGCCAATATTGTACTGAATGGGGAAAAGCTGGAAGCATTTTCTTTAAAAACAGGCACAAGACAAGCATGCCATCTCTCATCACTCCTGTTGAACATAGTATCAGAATTTCTGTTCAAGGCAATCAGGACAGAAAAAGAAATAAAGGGTATTCACATAGGAAGAGAGGAATTTAAATTGTCTCTGTTTGAAAATGACATGATTGTATATTTAGAAAACCCCAGCGTCTCAGCCCAAAATCTCCTTAAGCTGATAAGCAACTTCAGCAATCTCAGGAAACAAAATCAACGTGCAAAAATCACAAGCATTCCTATACACCAATAATAGACAAACAAAGGGCCAAATCATGAGTGAACTCCCATTCACAATTGCTACAAAGAGAATAAAATACCTAGGTATACAACTTACAAGGGATATGAATGCCCTCTTCAAGGAGAACTACAAACCACTGCTCAAGGAAACAAGAGAGGACACAAACAAATGGAAGAATATTATATGCTCATGGATAGAATCAATATCGTGAAAATGGCCATAATGTCCAAAGTAATTTATAGATTCAATGCTATCCCCATCAAGTTACTATTGACCTTCTTCACAGAATTAGAAAAAATTATTTTAAATTTCATATGGAGGGGCATGGAGCCAAGATGGCCAAATAGCAACAGCTCCAGTCTACAGCTCCAGTCTACTGCTCCCAGTGTGAGTGACACAGAAGACAGGTGATTTCTGCATTTCCAACTGAGTTACCAGGTTCGTCTCACTGGGCAGTGTTGGAAAGTGGGTGCAGGACAGTGGGCACAGGGCACCGAGTGTGAGCTGAAGCAGGGTGAGGGATTGCCTCACCCAGAAAGCACAAGGGATCAGGGAATTCCCTTTCTTAGTCGAAGAAAGCGGTGACAGATGGCAACTGGAAAATCGGGTCACTCCCACCCTAACACTGCGCTTTTCCAACAGTCTTAGCAAATGGCACGCCAGGAGATTATATCCTGTGCCTGGCTCAGAGGGTCCTACGCCCACAGAGCCTCACTAATTGCTAGCACAGCAGTCTGAGATCAAACTGCAAAGCAGCAGCCAGACTGGGAGAGGGGTGCCCGCCACTGCCAAGGCTTCAGTAGGTAAACAAAGTGGCCAGGAAGCTTGAACTTGATGGAGCCCACTGCAACTCAAGGAGGCCTGCCTGCCTCTGTAGACTCTACCTGTGGGGGCAGGGCATTGCCAAACAAAAGGCAGCAGAAACCTCTGCAGAGTTAAATGTCCCTGTCTGACAACTTTGAAGAGAGTAGTGGTTCTCCCAGCATGCAGCTGGAGATCTGAGAATGGACAGATTGCCTCCTCAAGTGGGTCCCTGAACCCTGAGTAGCCTAACAGGGAGGCATCACCAAGCAGGGGCAAACTAACACCTCACATGGCCGGGTACTCCTCTGAGACAAAACATCCAGAGGAATGATCAGGCAGCAACATTTGCTATTCAACAATATCTGCTATTCTGCAGCCTCCGCTGCTGATACCCAGGCAAACAGGGTCCAGAGTGGACCTCCAGCAAACTCCAGCAGACCTGCAGCTGAGGGTCCTGACTGTTAGAAGGAAAACTAACAAACAGAAAGGACATCCACACCAAAACCCCACCTGAACATCACCATCATCAAAGACCAAAGGTAGATAAAACCACAAACATAGGGAAAAAGCAGAGCAGAGAAAAAGGAAACTGAAAAAATCAGGGTGCCTCTCCTCCTCCAAAGGAACGCAGCTCCTCACCAGCAATGGAAGAAAGCTGGATGGAGAATGACTTTTATGAGTTGAGAGAAGAAGGCTTCAGACGATCAAACTACTCCAAGCTAAAGGAGGAAGTTCAAACCCATGGCAAAGAAGTCAAAAACCTTGAAAAAAATTAGATGAATGGCTAACTAGAATAATCAATGCAGAGAAGTCCTTAAATCACCTGATGGAGCTGAAAACCAAGGCATGAGAACTACATGACGAATGCACAACCCTCAGTAGCTGATTTGATCAACAGGAAGAAAGTGATTCAATCAGTGATGGAAGAAGAAATGAATGAAATGAAGCGAGAAGAGAAGTTTAGAGAAAAAAGAATAAAAAGAAATGAACAAAGCCTCCAAGAAATATGGGACTATGGGAAAAGACCAAATCTACATCTGATTGGTGTACCTGAAAGTGATGGGGAGAATGGAACCAAGTTGGAAAACACTCTGCAGGATATTATCCAGAACGTCCCCAATCTAGCAAGGCAGGCCAACATTCAAATTCAGGAAATACAGAGAACACCACAAAGATACTCCTCGAGAAGAGCAACTCCAAGACACATAATTGTCAGATTCACCAAAGTTGAAATGAAGGAAAAAATGTTAAGGGCAGCCAGAGAGAAAAGTCAGGTTACCCACAAAGGGAAGCCCATCAGACTAACAGCAGATCTCTTGGCAGAAACTCTACAAGCCAGAAGAGAGTGGAGGCCAATAATCAACATTCTTTTTTTTTTTTTCTTTTATTATTATTATTATTATACTTTAGGTTTTATGGTACATGTGCCCAATGTGCAGGTAAGTTACATATGTATACATGTGCCATGCTGGTGCGCTGCACCCACCAACTCGTCATCTAGCATTAGGTATATCTCCCAATGCTATCCCTCCCCACTCCCCCCAACCCACAACAGTCCCCGAAGTGTGATGTTCCCCTTCCTGTGTCCATGCATTCTCATTGTTCAATTCCCACCTATGAGTGAGAATATGCGGTGTTTGGTTTTTTGTTCTTGCGACAGTTTACTGAGAATGATGATTTCCAATTTCTCAAAAGAAGACATTTATGCAGCTAAAAAACACATGAAAAAATGCTCACCATCACTGGCCATCAGAGAAATGCAAATCAAAACCACAATGAGATACCATCTCACACCAGTTAGAATGGCAATCATTAAAAAGTCAGGAAACATCAGGTGCTGGAGAGGATGTGGAGAAATAGGAACACTTTTACACTGTTGGTGGGACTGTAAACTAGTTCAACCCTTGTGGAAGTCAGTGTGGCGATTCCTCAGGGATCTAGAACTAGAAATTCCATTTGACCCAGCCACCCCATTACTGGGTATATACCCAAAGGACTATAAATCATGCTGCTATAAAGACACATGCACACGTATGTTTATTGCCGCATTATTCACAATAGCAAAGACTTGGAACCAACCCAAATGTCCAACAATGATAGACTGGATTAAGAAAATGTGGCACATATACACCATGGAATACTATGCAGCCATAAAAAATGATGAGTTCATGTCCTTTGTAGGGACATGGATGAAATAATCAACATTCTTAAAGAAAATTTTCAACCGAGAATTTCATATCCAGCCAAACTAAGCTTCATAAGTGAAGGAGAAATAAAATGTTTTACAGGCAAGCAAACGCTGAGAGATTTTGTCACCACCAGGCCTGCCCTACAAGAGCTCCTGAAGGATGCACTAAACAGGGAAAGGAACAACCAGTAACAGCCACTGCAAAGACATGCCAAATTGTAAAGACCATCGAGGCTAGGAAGAAACTGCATTAACTAACGAGCAAAATAACCAGCTAACATCATAATGACAGGATCAAATTCACACATAACGATATTAACCTTAAATGTAAATGGGCTAAATGCTCCAACTAAAAGACACAGACTGGCAAATTGGATAAAGAGTCAAGAATCATCAGTGTGCTGTATTCAGGAAACCCATCTCACATGCGGAGACACACATAGGCTCAAAATAAAGGGATGGAGGAAGATCTACTAAGCAAATGGAAAATACAAAAGGCAAGGGTTGCAATCCTAGTATCCAATAAAACAGACTTTAAACCAACAAAGATCAAAAGAGACAAAGAAGGCCATTACCTAATGGTAAAGGGGTCAATTCAAAAAGAAGAGCTAACTATCCTAAATATACATGCACCCAATAAAAGAACACCCAGATTCATAAAGCAAGTCCCTAGAGACCTACAAAGAGACTTAGACTCCCACACAATAATAATGGGAGACTTTAACACCTCACTCTCAACATTAGACAGATCAACGAGACAGAAAGTTAACAAGGATATCCAGGAACTGAACTCAGTTCTGCACCAAGCGGACCTAACAGACATTTGCAGAACTCTCCACCCCAAATCAACAGAATATACATTTTTTTCAGCACCACACCACACTTATTCCAAAATTGACCACATATTTGGAAGTAAAGCTCTCCTCAGCAAATGTGAAAGAAAAGAAATTATAACAAACTGTCTCTCAGACCACAGTGCAATCAAACGAGAACTCAGGATTAAGAAACTCACTCAAAACCGATCATCTACATGGAAACTGAACAACTTGCTCCTAAATGACTACTGGGTATATAACAAAATGAAGGCAGAAATAAAGATGTTCTTCGAAACCAGTGAGAACAAGGACACAACACAACAGAATCTCTGGGATACATTCAAAGCAGTGTGTAGAGGGAAATTTATAGCACTAAATGGCCAAAGGAGACAGCAGGAAAGATCTAAAATAGACACCCTAACATCACAACTAAAAGAACTAGAGAAGCAAGAGCAAACACATTCAGAAGCTAGCAGAAGGCAAGAAATAACTATGATCAGAGCAGGAATGAAGAAAATAGAGACACAAAATACCCTTAAAAAATCAATGAATACAGGAGCTGGTGTTTTGAGAAGATCAACAAAATTGATAGACCACTAGAAAGACTAATAAAGAAGAAAAGAGAGAAGAATCAAACAGACACAATAAAAAATGATAAAGGGGATATCACCACCGATCCCACAGAAATACAAACTACCATCACAGAATACTATAAACACCTCTACACAAATATATTAGAAAATCTAGAAGAAATGGATAAGTTCCTCGAATTGTACACCCACCCAAGTCTAAACTAGGAAGAAGTTGAATCTGTGAATAGACCAATAACAGCCTCTGAAATTGAGGCAATAATTAATAGCTTACCAACCAAAAAAAGTCCAAGGCTAGATGGATTCACAGCCAGATTCTACCAGAGGCACAAGGAGGAACTGGTACCATTCCTTCTGAAACTATTCCAGTCAATAGAAAAAGAGGGAATCCTCCCTAACTCATTTTATGAGACCATCATCATCCTGATACCAAAGCCTGGCAGAGACACAACAAAAAAGAGAATTTTAGAACAACATCCCGATGAACATTGATGCAAAAATCCTCAATGAAATACCCAGAAACCAAGTTCAACAGCACATCAAAAAGCTTATCCACCATGATCAAATGGGCTTCATCCTTGGGATGCAAGGCTGGTTCAACATATGTAAATCAACAAACGTAATCCAGCATATAAACAGAACAAAAGACAAAAACCACATGATAATCTCAATAGATGCAGAAAAGGCCTTTGACAAGATTCAACAGAACTTCATGCTAAAAACTCTCAAGAAATTAGGTATTGATGGGATGTATCTCAAAATAATAGGAGCTATTTATGACAAACCCACAGCCAATATCATACTGAATGGGCAAAAACTGGAAGCATTCCCTTTGAAAACTGGCACAAGACAGGGATGCCCTCTCTCACCACTCCTATTCAACATAGTGTTGGAAGTTCTGGCCAGGGCAATCAGGCAGGAGAAGGAAATAAAGTGTATTCAATTAGGAACAGAGGAAGTCAAATTGTCCCTGTTTGCAGACAACATGATTGTATATCTAGAAAACCCCATTGTCTCAGCCCAAAATCTCCTTAAGCTGATAAGCAACTTCAGCAAAGTCTCAGGACACAAAATCAATGTGCAAAAATCACAAGCATTCTTATACACCAATAACAGAAAAACAGAGAATCAAATCATGAGTGAACTCCCATTCATAATTGCTTCAAAGAGAATAAAATACCTAGGAGTCCAACTTACAAGGGACATGAAGGACCTCTTCAAGGAGAACTACAAACCACTGCTCAAGGAAATAAAAGAGGATACAAACAAACGGAAAAACATTCCATGCTCATGGATAGGAAGAATCGATATCGTGAAAATGTCCATACTGCCCAAGGTAATTGATAGATTCAATGCCATCCCCATCAAGCTACCAATGACTTTCTTCACAGAATTGGAAAAAACTACTTTAAAGTTCATATGGAACCAAAAAAGAGCCCGCATTGCCAAGTCAATCCTAAGCCAAAAGAACAAAGCTGGAGGCATCACGCTACCTGACTTCAAACTATCCTACAAGGCTGCACTAACCAAAAGAGCATGGTACTGGTTCCAAAACAAAGATATAGACCAGTGGAACAGAACAGTGCCCTCAGAAATAATGCCCCATGTCTACAACCATCCGGTCTTTAACAAACCTGACAAAAACAAGAAATGGGGAAATGATTCCCTATTTAATAAGTGGTGTTGGGAAAACTGGCTAGCCATATGTAGAAAGCTGAAACTGGATCCCTTCCTTACACCTTATACAAAAATTAATTCAAGATGGATTAAAGACTTAATTATTAGACCTAAAACCATAGAAACCCTAGAAGAAAACCTAGGCAATACCACTCAGGACATAGGCATGGGCAAGAATTTCATGTCTAAAACACCAAAAGCAATGGCAACAAAAGCCAAAATTGACAAATGGGATCTAATTAAACTAAACAGCTTCTGCACAGCAAAAGAAACTACCATCAGAGCGAATGGGTAACCTATACAATGGGAGAAAGTTTTTGCAATCTACTCATCTGACAAAGGGCTAATATCCAGAATCTACAATGAACTCAAACAAATTTATAAGAACAAAACAAACAACCCCATGAAAAAGTGGGCAAAGGATATGAACAGTCACTTGTCAAAAGAAGACATTTATGCAGCCAAAAGACACATGACAAAATGCTCATTGTCACTTGCCATCAGAGAAATGCAAATCAAAACCTCAATGAGATACCTTCTCACACCAGTTAGAATGGCGATCATTAAAAAGTCAGGAAACAACAGGTGCTGGAGAGGATTTGGAGAAATAGGAACACTTTTACACTGCTGGTGGGATTGTAAACTAGTTCAACCATTGTGGAAGTCAGTGTGGTGATTCCTCAGGGATCTAGAGTTAGAAATACCATTTGACCCAGCCATCCAGTTACTGGGTATATACCCAAAGGATTTTAAAACATACTGCTGTAAAGACACATGCACACTTATGTTTATTGTGGTACTATTCACAATAGCAAAGACTTGGAACCAACCGAAATGTCCAACAATGATAGACTGGATTAAGAAAATGTGGCACATATACACCATGGAATACTATGCAGCCATAAAAAATGAAGAGTTCTTGTCCTTTTTATGGACATGGGTGAAGCTGGAAACCATCATTCTCAGCAAACTATCACAAGGACAAAAAAAAACAAACACCACATTTTCTCATTCATAGGTGGGAATTGAACAAGAGAACACATGGACAAAAGAAGAGGAGCATCACACACTGAGGCCTGTTGTCGGGTGGGAGGAGGGGGGATAGCTTTTGGAGATATACCTAATGTTAAATCACCAGTTACTGGGTGCAGCACACCAAGATGGCACATGTATACATACGTAACTAACCTGCATGTTGTGCACATGTACCCTAAAACTTAAATTATAATAAAAAAAATCATGTAGAACAAAAACAAGAGCCCATATAGCCAAGGCAATCATAAGCAAAAGGTACAAAGCTGGAGGCATCATGCTACCTGACTTCAGTTGATATTACAAGGCTACAGTAACCAAAACAGCATGGTGCTAGTACCAAAACAGGTGTATAGACCAATGGAACAAAACAGAGGCCTCAGAAATAACGTCACACATCTACAACAATCTGATCTTTGACAAACCTGACAAAAACAAGCAATGGGGAAAAGAATCCCTGTTTAATAAATCGTGTTGGAAAAACTGGCTAGCCATATGAAGAAAACTAAAACCGACCCCTTTGTTTAAACCTTATACAAAAATTAACTCAAAATTGATTAAAGATTTAAACATAAGACCTAAAACCTTAAAAACCCTAGAAGAAAACCTAGGCAATACCATTCAGGACATAGGCACAGGCAAAGACTTCATGACTAAAACAGCAAAGCAATGGCAACAAAGCCAAAATTGACAAAGGGATCTAATTAAACTGAAGAGCTTCTGCACAGAAAAAGAAACTATCATGAGATTGAACAGGCAACCTACAGAATCAGAGTATAATTTTGCAATCTATCCATCTGACAAAGGGATAATATCCAGAATCTACAAGAAACTAAAACAAATTTACAAGAAAAAACAACCCCATCCAAAAGTGGGCAAATAGTATGAACAGACACTTCTCAAAAGAATATATTTATCTGGCCAAAAAACATGTAAAAAGAAGCTCATCATACTGGTCATTAGAGAAATGCAAATCAAAACCACAATTAGATACCATCTCATGCCAGTTAGAATGGTGATCTTTAAAAAGCCATAAAAAATGATGAGTTCATGTCCTTTGTAAGGACATGGATGAAATTGGAAATCATCATTCTCAGTAAACTATTGCAAGAATAAAAAACCAAACACCGCATATTCTCATTCATAGGTGGGAATTGAATAACGAGAACACATGGACACAGGAAGGGGAACATCACACTCTGGGGACTGTTGTGGGGTGGGGGGAGGTGGGAAGGATAGCATTGGGAGATATACCTAATGCTAGATGACAAGTTAGTGGGTGCAGCACACCAGCATGGCATATGTATACCTATGTAACTAACCTGCACATTGCGCACATGTACCCTAAAACCTAAAGTATAATAATAATAAATAAATAAACAAATACATAAAAAAGTTGGAAAACTTCAGATGCTGGAGAGGATGTGGAGAACTAGGAAAGCTTTTACACTGTTGGTGGAAATGTAAATTAGTTCAACCACTGTGGAAGACAGTGTGGCAATTATTCAATTTTCTAGATTCAGAAATACCATTTGACCCAGGAATCCCATTACTGGGTATATACCCAAAGGATTATAAATCACTCTACTATAAAGACATATGCACATGTATGTTTATTGCAGCACTATTTACAATAGCAAAGACTTGTAACCAACCCAAATGCCCTTCAATGATAGACTGGGTAAAGAAAATGTGGCTCATATACACCATGGAATACTATGCAGCCATCAAAAAGCATGAGTTCATGTCCTTTGCAGGGACATGGATGAAGCTGGAAACCATCATTCTAAGCAAACTAACACAAGAACAGCAAACCAAACACTGCATGTTCTCACTTATAAGTGGGAGTTGAACAATGAGAACACATGGGCACAGAGAGGAGAACATCACACACAAGGGTCTGTTGGGGGGTGGTGGTCTAGGGGAGGGATAGCATTAGGAGAAATACCTAATGTAGATGACTGGTTGATGGGTGCAACAAACCACCATGGCACATGTATACATATGTAACAAACCTGTATGTTCTGCACATGTATCTCAGAACTTAAAGTATAATAAAAAAAATAATAATAAAGAAAGAATAAAAGACTAATTTCAACAAGAAGATCTAACTATCCTAAATATACATGTACCCAAACAAGAACATCCAGACTCATAAAGCAAATTTTTAGACACCTGTGAAGAGACTTAGATAACTACACAATAATAGATGAAGATTTCAAAATCTTTCTACACCTTACTGACAGTATTAGATCATCAGGGCAGATAACTGAAGAAGATATTCAATACCTTAACTGGACACTTGACTAAATGGACATAATAGACATCTACACAACTCTCCATCCCAAAATAAGAGAATATACAGTCATCTCATCTGCACATGGCACATACTCTAAAATCAACCACACAATTGGACATAAAACAATCCTCTGGAAATTAAAAAAAAATAAGCCAGCCATGGTCACAGACCGCAGTGTAATAAAAATATGAAATAATAAAAAATGAATCACTTAAAAACAAAATTACTTGTAAGTTAAACAACTTGCTTCTGAATTACTTTTGGGTAAACAATAAAATCCTGAAATTCTTTGAAACTAGTGAGAACAAATATACAAAATATCAGAATCTCTGGTATACAGCTAAACAGTATTAAAAGAGAAGTTTATAGCTGTAAATGCACACACGAAAACGCTAGAAAGATCTCAGTTAACAACCTAACATCATAACTAGAGGAACTAGAGTAACAATGGCAAACCAACCACAAAACTAGCAGAAGATGGGAAAGAAACAAAATTGAAGCTGAACTGAAGAGAATTAAAAATGGAAAAATAAATAAATAAAAAATATTTGTAAAAATCCAGGAGTTGGACCTTTGAAAAAATTGATGACAGACCACCAGCTAGATGAATAAAAAAAAAAGAGAGAGAAAAGATCCAAATAAATACAATTAGAAATGACAAAGGGACATTAAAACTGACCCCACAAAAATACAACCACAACAAAAACTACTACAGACACCTCTATGCACACAAGCTAGAATATCTAGAAGAAATAGTTACATTTCTCGACACATACAACCTTCCAAGATTGAATCAGGCAAAGTGTACCCTTGAACAGACCAATAATGAGTTTCAAAATTGAATCAGTAATAAAAAGCCTACCAACAAGGAAAAGCACAGCACCAACCAAATGGATTCACAGCCAAATTCTACCAGAAGTCTAACGCTAGCAATTTCTCAAAGAACTCACGTCAGAATTAGTATTTGACCTAGCAGTCCCATTACAGGATATATCTCCAAATGAATAGAACCATTTCACCCTAAAGACACATGTACACGTATGTTTATTGCAGCACTATCCACAATATTGAAGTCATGGAATCAACCTAAATGCTCAAAACCAACTGGATTTAAAAATGTGGTACATATTCATCATGGAATACTACACAGTCATAATAAAGAATGAGATCATGTCCTTTTCAGCAACATTGTTGGAGTTGGATGCCTTGATAAAGCGAACATAGAGGAAGAGAAAACCACATGTTCTCACTTATTAGTGGGAGATAACATTGATTACATGTGGACACAAAAAAGGAAACAACAGAAACTGGACCTACTTGTATGTGGAAGAAGGGAGGAAGGTGAAGATAAAAAAAGATAAACAAAAATCTACCTATTGGGTATTATGCTTATTACCTGTGTACACCAATCTCCCATGACATACAATTTACCTATATAACAAACCTGCACATTTACCCCTGAATATAAAATAAAACCTACAAAATAAGTGAATAAAAAGTCAAAGCTTGTTATACTGGATATAAAAAATAAAAAGATTTAACAATATAAAAACATTTTTACAACCATTCAAAGGCACATTAGTAAAATTATACTGACATAAACTACCAACCCATTTTTATTTTGCTAACAAAAATTAAATTCAAATTTCCTGTGACGATGCGAATGTAATTTTTGTGAATCTGAAAAATTGCATACCAAATATTTGTTGAAAACAGTGATGAAGTTCTAATTTGAAAAACATGCTTTCATTGTAAGAGTAGTCACTCTAGACTCCAAAACATAGGACAACAGTTGGAAAGAAGGAGGCATAAAAAACACAGATTTTGATTTGGGGTAGTTCCTTGGAATGGAGATAGTGAGTTCTTGCCCATCTCTACTTGTGTTGTTTTGCTCTGTATACCAAGATGGGCTTCCTAAACAAGAACTCCCCTTGCTCACCTTAACTAGAAATATCTACAGTGTCTAATCCCTTACAACTATGAGGATGTGATCTGAGAAGTGATAGTGACAACAAACAAGTTAAAACAAATTTTGAGGTTACTATAATCAGTGGTATTTTGGATGTGTTTTAAGCCATATATCTTTTGCTTGGGAAATACAAGTCCTTGCCTTGCCCACATACACCCCTATGTGTCTGATTTTTCCTATTTCACACTTAGTTGCATATAATAATCCTCAAAACCAAAGTAGAAAAGAGAGAAAGGTAGTGTGCTGTATAAGCTCACACTCTCCTTTTTTCCACTTTCTCTTCAGTTGAAAATTCTACAACAACTTTGTTCTACGAGTGGAAACAGGGAAGGGCATATGAAGCCACCTATACCAGGAATCGGAATTTGTACACTAACTGCTTGCATGACCCTGGCAGCTCTTTTGTTTTCTCTGAGACCAAGAAAAGCTTTTGTTTTGTTTTGTTTTGTTTTCTTGAAAGAAGGAAAATTAAAGATGCATTCTTTATGGCTAATTCTCTATTAGATATAACGTTTTATACACTTTACCTTCTCAAACAAGTTCGTTGGTATTCAAATACCCTATAGTTTTATTTTTTGTGTGCTTTTGATATGTCCATTTCTAAAAGAGATGTATTAAAGACTCCTCTATGGAGAAATAGAAACATTTTTACACTGTTGTTGGGAGTGTAAATTAGTTCAACCATTGTGGAAGACAGTGTAACAATTCCTCAAGGATCTAGTCCTAGAAATACCATTTGACCCAGCAATCCCATTACTGGGGATATACCCAAAGGATTATAAATCATTCTACTATAAAGACACATATACATGTATGTTTACTGCAGCAAAATTCACAACAGCAAAGACTTGGAACCAACCCAAATGCCCATCAATGATAGACTGGATTAAGAAGATGTTGCACATATATGCCATGGAATGCTAGGCAGCCATAAAAAAGGATGAGTTCATGTCATTTGCAGGGACATAGATGAAGCTGGAAACCATCATTCTCAGCAAACTAACACAGTAACAGAAAACCAAACACTGCATGTTTTCACTCATAAGTGGGAGTTGAACAATGAGAAAACATGGACAGAGGGAGAGGAACATCATACACCACGGTCTGTGTAGGGTTGGTGATCTTGGGGAGGGATAGCATTAGGAGAAATACCTAATGTAAATGATGGGTTGATGGGTGCAGCAACCCACCATAGCACGTGTGTACCTATGTAGCACGCCTGCCCATTCTGCACATGTATCGCAGAACTTAAAGTATAATTTAAAAAATGAATAAATACTCCACTATGATTGTAAATTTGCTGGTTCCACCTAACACTACTTGCAGTTTTGTTGTTTATATTTTGAAATCATGTTGGGTGGGTAGAGGATGGTAACTATTACCATATCTTCCTCCTAGGCAATATAATGCATATCTATTTGGTTTTATAATAGATTTAGGGGATACAACTACAGTTTTTGTTACATGGATATATGTCATAGTGGTGAAGTCTGGGCTTTTGGTGTAGTCATCACCCAAATTGTGTATATTGTACCCATTAAGCAATTTATCATTTCTCACCCACACCCATTTTTCCACCTTTTCAAGGTTCCAATGACTATTATTCCACTCTCTATGTCCATGTCTACAAATTATTTAGCTTCCATTTCCACGTAAGAACATGCAGTAGTTGACTTTCTGTTTCTGAGTTATTTTACTTAATGTAATGGTCCCCAGTACTACTCATGTTACAGCAAAGTAGATTATTTCATTATTTTTTATGGTTGAGTAGGGTTCCATGCCATATGCATATATGATATATATATATGATACATTTATATGATATATATGATATATAAATGATATATATGTATCATATAAATGATATATATGTGTCATATATATGATATATATGACACATATATGATCTATATATGATATATATGACATATATATGATCTATATATGATATATATGATCCATATATGATAAATATGGATATATAGGGATATATATGGATATATATGATATATATATAGGATATATATATCCTATATATGATTCATATAATATATGTGATATATGATATATGATATATATTATATATGATATATATCATATTTTTTATACAATATTTTGTTGACAGACACAAGTTTTTTTCCATGTCCTTGATATTTTATATAGTGTTGTGATAAACACATGAATCTCGGTATCTTTTTAATTTCTTTTCCTTTCAGTAAATACTGAGTAGTGGTATTAGTGGATCAAATGATAGTTGAGTTTTAAGATCTTTGAGAAATATCTTTTCTGTTTTCCAAACAGATTGTACTAATATAAATTCACACTAACAGAGTAAAAGGGTCTCCTTTTCTTCATATCCTTGCCAACATCTGTTATATATTGACTTTTTAATAATAGCCATTATGACCAGTGTAAGATGGTATCTTACTGTGGTTTTAATTTGCATTTCCCTGAAAATTAGTAATGTAGAGCATTTTTTCATATGCTTCTTGGTCATCTATATGTCTTTTTCAAAATGTCTGTTAGTGTCTTTTACCTAACTTTTTTTTCTTTTTATACTTTAAGTTTTAGGGTACATGTGCACAATGTGCAGGTTAGTTACATACGTATACATGTGCCATGCTGGTGTGCTGCACCCATTAACTCATCATTTAGCATTAGGTACATCTCCTAATGATATCCCTCCCCCCTCCACCCACCCCACAACTATCCCCAGAGTGTGATGTTCCCCTTCCTGTGTCCATGTGTTCTCATTGTTCAATTCCCATCTATGAGTGAGAAAATGCGGTGTTTGGTTCTTTGTCCTTGCAATAGTTTACTGAGAATGATGACTTCCAATTTCATCCATGTCCCTACAAAGGACATGAACTCATCCTGTTTTATGGCTGCATAGTATTCCATGGTGTATATGTGCCATATTTTCTTAATCCAGTCTATCATTGTTGGACATCTGGGTTGGTTCCAAGTCTTTGCTATTGTGAATAATGTGGCAATAAACATACGTGTGCATGTGTCTTTATAGCAGCATGATTTATAGTCCTTTGGGTATATACCCAGTAATGGGATGGCTGGGTCAAATGGAATTTCTCGTTCTAGATCCCTGAGGAATCGCCACACTGACTTCCACAAGGGTTGAACTAGTTTACAGTCCCACCAACAGTGTAAAAGTGTTCCTATTTCTCCACATCCTCTCCAGCACCTGTTGTTTCCTGACTTTTTAATGATCGCCATTCTAACTGGTGTGAGAAGGTATCTCACTGAGGTTTTGATTTGCATTTCTCTGATGACAAGTGATGATGAGCATTTTGTCATGTGTCTTTCAGCTGCATAAATGTCTTCTTTTGACAAGTGTCTGTTCATATCCTTTGCCCACTTTTTCATGGGGTTGTTTGTTTTGTTCTTATAAATTTGTTTGAGTTCATTGTAGATTCTGGATATTAGCCCTTTGTCAGATGAGTAGATTGCAAAAACTTTCTCCCATTTTGTAGGTTGCCTGTACACTCTGATGGTAGTTTCTTTTGCTGTGCAGAAGCTGTTTAGTTTAATTAGATCCCATTTGTCAATTTTGGCTTTTGTTGCCATTGCTTTTGGTGTTTTAGACATGAAATCCTTGCCCATGCCTATGTTCTGAGTGGTATTGTGTAGGTTTTCTTCTAGGGTTTCTATGGTTTTAGGTCTAACATTTACATCTTTAATCCATCTTGAATTAATTTTTGTATAAGGTGTAAGGAAGGGATCCAGTTTCAGCTTTCTACATATGGCTAGCCAGTTTTCCCAGCATCATTTATTAAACAGAGAATCTTTTCCCCATTTCTTGTTTTTGTTAGGTTTGTTGAAGATCAGATGGTTGTAGACATGGGGCATTATTTCTGAGGGCACTATTCTGTTCCACTGGTCTATATCTTTGTTTTGGATCCAGTACCATGCTGTTTTGGTTACTGTAGCCTTGTAGTATAGTTTGAAGTCAGGTAGCGTGATGCCTCCGGCTTTGCTCTTTTGGCTTAGGATTGACTTGGCGATGCGGGCTCTTTTTTGGTTCCATATGAACTTAAAAGTAGATTTTTCCAATTCTGTGAAGAAAGTCATTGGTAGCTTGATGGGGATGGCATTGAATCTATCAATAACCTTGGGCAGTATGGCCATTTTCACGATATTGATTCTTCGTACCCATGAGCATGGAATGTTCTTCCATTTGTTTGTATCCTCTTTTATTTCCTTGAGCAGTGGTTTGTAGCTCTCCTTGAAGAGGTCCTTCAATTCCCTTGTAAGTTGGATTCCTAAGTATTTTATTCTCTTTGAAGCAATTGTGAATGGGAATTCACTCATGATTTGGCTCTCTGTTTGTCTGTGATTGATGTATAAGAATGCTTGTGATTTTTGTACATTGATTTTGTGTCCTGAGACTTTGCTGAAGTTGCTTATCAGCTTAAGGAGATTTTGGGCTGAGACAATGGGGTTTTCTAGATATACAATCATGTTATCTGCAAACAGGAACAATTTGACTTTCTCTTTTCCTAATTGAATACCCTTTATTTCCTTCTCCTGCCTAATTGCCCTGGCCAGAACTTCTAACACTATGTTGAATAGAAGTAGTGAGAGAGGGCATCCCTGTCTTGTGCCCGTTTTCAAAGGGAATGCTTCCAGTTTTTGCCCATTCAGTATGATATTGGCTGTGGGTTTGTCATAGATAGCTCTTATTATTTTGAGTTACATCCCATCAATACCTAATTTCTTGAGAGTTTTTAGCATGAAAAGTTGTTGAATTTTGTCAAAGGCATTTTTCTGCATCTATTGAGATTATCATGTGGTTTTTGTCCTTGGTTCTGTTTATATGCTGGATTACATTTATTGATTTGCATATATTGAACCAGCCTTGCATCCCAGGGATGAAGCACACTTGATCATGGTGGATAAGCTTTTTGATATGCTGCTGGATTCAGTTTCCTGGTATTTTATTGAGGATTTTTGCATTAATGTTCATCAAGAATATTGGTCTAAAATTCTGTTTTTTGTTGTGTGTCTGCCCACCTTTGGTATCAGGATGAAGCTGGCCTCATAAAATGAGTTAGGGAGGATTCCCTCTTTTTCTATTGATTGGAATAGTTTCAGAAGGAATGGTACCAGTTCCTCCTTGTACCTCTGGTAGAATTCGGCTGTGAATCCATCTGGTCCTGGACTCTATTTGGTTGGTAAGCTATTGATCATTGCCACAATTTCAACTCCTGCTGTTGGTCTATTCAGAGATTCAGCTTCTTCCTGGTTTAGTCTTGGGAGGGTGTGTGTGTCGAGGAATTTATCCATTTCTTCTCGATTTTCTAGTTTATTTGCATAGAGGTGTTTGTAGTATTCTCTGATGGTAATTTGTATTTCTGTGGGATCGGTGGTGATATCCCCTTTATCATTTTTTATTGCATCTATTTGATTCTTCTCTCTTTTCTTCTTTATTAGTCTTGCTAGCGGTCTATCAATTTTATTGATCCTTTCAAAAAACCAACTCCTGGATTCATTAATTTTTTGAAGGGTTTTTTGTGTCTCTATTTCCTTCAGTTCTGCTCTGATTTTAGTTATTTCTTGCTTTCTGCTAGCTTTTGAATGTGTTTGCTCTTGCTTTTCTAGTTCTTTTAATTGTGATGTTAGGGTGTCAGTTTTGCGTCTTTCCTGCTTTCTTTTGTGGGCATTTAGTGCTATAAATTTCCGTCTACACGCTGCTTTGAATGTGTCCCAGAGATTCTGTTATGTTGTGTCTTTGTTCTCATTGGTTTCAAAGAACATCTTTATTTCTGCCTTCATTTCTTTAAGTACCCAGTATTCATTCAGGAGCAGGTTGTTCAGTTTCCATGTAGTTGAGCGGTTTTGAGTGAGTTTCTTAATCCTGAGTTGTAGTTTGATTGCACTGTGGTCTGAGAGACAGTTTGTTATAATTTCTGTTCTTTTACATTTGCTGAGGAGAGCTTTACTTCCAACTATATGGTCAATTTTGGAATAGGTGTGGTGTGGTGCTGAAAAAAATGTGTATTCTGTTGATTTGGGGTGGAGAGTTCTGTAGATGTCTATTAGGTCAACTTGGTGAAGAGCTGAGTTCAATTCCTGGGTATCCTTGTTAACTTTCTGTCTCATTGATCTGTCTAATGTTGACAGTGGGGTGTTAAAATCTCCCATTATTATTGTGTGGGAGTGTAAGTCTCATTGTATGTCACTCAGGACTTGCTTTATGAATCTGGGTTCTCCTGTATTGGGTGCATATATATTTTGGATAGTTAGCTCTTCTTGTTGAATTAATTCTTTTACCATTATGTAATGGCCTTCTTTGTCTCTTTTGATCTCTGTTGGTTTAAAGTCTCTTTTATCAGAGACTAGGATTGCAACCCCTGCCTTTTTTTGTTTTCCATTTGCTTGGTAGATCTTCCTCCATCCTTTTATTTTGAGCCTATGTGTGTCTCTGCATGTGAGATGGGTTTCCTGAATACAACACACTGATGGGTCTTGACTTTTTATCCAATTTACCAGTCTGTGTCTTTTAGTTGGAGCATTTAGTCCATTTGCATTTAAAGTTAATATTGTTATCTGTGAATTTTATCCTGTCATTATGATGTTAGCTGGTTATTTTGCTCGTAAGTTGATGTAGTTTCTTCCTAGTCTCAATGGTCTTTACATTTTGGCATGATTTTGCAGCAGCTGTTACCGGTTGTGCCTTTCCATGTTTAGCACTTCCTTCAGGAGCTCTTTTAGGGTAGGCCTGGTAGTGACAAAATCTCTCAGCATTTGCTTGTCTGTAAAGGATTTTATTTCTCCTTCACTTATGAAGCTTAGTTTGGCTGGATATGAAATTCTGGGTTGAAAATTCTTTTCTTTAATAATGTTGATTATTGGCCCCCACTCTCTTCTGGCTTGTAGAGTTTCTGCGGAGAGATCTGCTGTGAGTCTGATGGGCTTCCCTTTGTGTGTAACCCGACCTTTCTCTCTGGCTGCCCTTAACATTTTTTCCTTCATTTCAACTTTGGTGAATCTGACAATTATGTGTCCTGGGGTTGCTCTTCTCGAGGAGTATCTTTGTGGCGTTCTCTGTATTTCCTGAATCTGAATGTTGGCCTGCCTTGCTAGATTGGGGAAGTTCTCCTGGATAATATCCTGCAGAGTGTTTTCCAACTTGTTTCCATTCTCCCCGTCACTTTCAGGTACACCAATCAGACGCAGATTTGGTCTTTTCACATAGTCCCATATTTCTTGGAGGCTTTGTTTGTTTCTTTTTATTCTTTTTTCTCTATACTTCCCTTCTCACTTCATTTCATTCATTTCATCTTCCATCACTGATACCCTTTCTCCAGTTGATCGCATCGACTCCTGATGCTTCTGCTTTCTTCACGTAGTTCTCGAGCCTTGGCTTTCAGCTCCATCAGCTCCTTTAAGCACTTCTCTGTATTGGTTATTCTAGTTATACATTTGCCTAAAGTTTTTTCAAAGTTTTCAACTTCTTTGCCTTTGTTTGAATTTCCTCCTTTAGTTCGGCATAGTTTGATCGTCTGAAGACTTCTTCTCTCAACTCGTCTAAGTCATTCTCCATCCAGCTTTGTCCCGTTGCTGGTGAGGAACTGCGTTCTTTTGGAGGAGGAGAGGCGCTCTTCTTTTTAGAGTTTCCAGTTTTCCTGCTCTGTTTTTTCCCCATCTTTGTGGTTTCATCTACTTTTGGTCTTTGATGATGGTAATGTACAGATGGGTTTTTGTTGTGGATGTCCTTTCTGTTTGTTAGTTTTCCTTCTAACAGACAGGACCGTCAACTGCAGGTCTGTTGGAGTTTGCTAGAGGACCACTCCAGACCCTGTTTGCCCAGCTATCAGCAGTGGTGTCTGCAGAACCACGGAATTTCGTGATCGACGAATGCTGCTGTCTGATCGTTCCTCTGCCGTCAGTCCCCCCTTTCCTTGACCCGGAAAGGGAACTCCCTGACACCCTGCACTTCCCGAGTGAGGCAATGCCTCGCCCTGCTTCGGCTGGCACATGGTGGGCTGCACCTACTGTCCAGCGCCCACTGTCTGGCACTCCCCAGTGAGATGAACCCGGTACCTCAGACGGAAATGCAGAAATCACCTGTCTTCTGCGTCGCTCACACTGGTAGCTGTAGACCAGAGCTGTTCCTATTCGGGCATCTTGGCTCCTCCCCCTGTTTTACCTAGTTTTTAATGGGGCTTTTTGTTGTTGTTGACTTGCTTGAGTTCCTCATAGATTCTGGATGCCAGCTCTTTGTCAGATGCATAGTTGAAATATATTTTCTCCCATCCTGCAGATTATCTCTTCATATTGTTGATTATTTCTCTTACTATGCAAAAGCTTTTTAGTTTCATTGTCTCATTTTTCTATTTTTTGTTGCATTTGCTTTTGAGATCTTAGTCATGAATTTTTTGTCAGAGCCAATATCCAGAAGAACTTTTCCCGGTTTATTTTTGAGTATTATTACAGTTTCAAGTCTTATATTTAAGTCTTTAATCAATCTTGAGTCAATTTTTGTATATGGTGTGGAATAGTGGTCCAGTTTTATTCTTCTGCACATGGCAATCTAATTTTCCCAGCACCAATTATTGAAGAGGGTGTTCCCAGTGCATGTTTTTGTTGACTTTGTCGAACATCAGTTGGTTGTATGTATGTCACTTTATTTCTTCATTACCTATCCTGTTTTTTAAATCTATATTTTTATTTTTATTCGAGTATCATGGTGTTTTCGTTACTATAGTGTTGTAGTATAATTTGATGTCAGGTAATGTGATGCTTCCAGCTTTGTTCTTTTTGCTTAAGATTGTTTTGGCTATTCAGGCTATTTGTTATTGTTGTTCCATGTGAATTTTAGGATCATTTTTCAAGTCATGTTAAAAATGATGTTGGTATTCTGATAGGAATTTTTTTGAATCTGTAAATTGCTTTGAGCTGTATGGTAATCTTAGTGATTTTTTTCCCATTCCATGAACATGGGATGTATTCCATTTGTTTGTATCTTCTGCAATTTCTTTAATCAGTGTCTTATAGTTTTTGGCAGAGATCTTTTACTTCCTTTGTTAAATATATTCCTAGGTATCTTATTTTTTGTAATCATTGTAAGTGGTATTAACATATTAATTTGGTTCTTGTATTGATCATTATTGTTACATAGAAATGCTGATGATTTTTGAACATAGATTTTGATTCCTGAAACTTTACTGAATTCAGTGATCAAATCTAGGAGTCTTTTAGTGATTTCTTTAGGGTATTCAAGGTATACAATTATATCATTGTTAAACAGGAATAATTTTACTTCCTTCTTTTCAATTTGGATACATTTTATTTCTGTCTTTTGCCTGATTGCTTTGTCTAAGGCTTCCAATACTATTTTGAATAGGAGTGGGGAAATTTGGCATTCTTGGGTTTTTTTTTCAGTTCTTAAGAGGTATGCTTTCAACTTTTCCCCATTCAATATAATATGGTCTCCAGGTTTTTTATATATGGCTTTTATTATTTTGAGGTATGTTCCTTGTATGCCTAGTTTGTTGAGGGTTTTTATGATAAAGCAAGGCTGAATAAAATTATTTATCTACACCTATTGACATGACCTTATCCTTACTTGTTATTAATTTTGTTTATGTCGTAAATCACATTTATTTATTTACATATGTTAAACCATGCTTGCATTCCTTGAATAAAATCCACTTGATCATGATGTATTATTATCTTTTTGATGTGCTATTGAATTTTGTTTGCTAGTATTTTGTAGAGAATTTTTGCATTTATGTTCATCATAAATATTGATCTGTAGTTTTCCTCTTTTTATTGTGTGCTCATCTGGCTTTTATATCTAGATCCTGCTACTGTAGTAGATGAGCGAGGAAGGATGTCAACCTTCCCAATTTTTTGGAATGATTTCAGAACGATTGGCATCAGCTCTTCTTTGCATGTCTGGTAGAATTTAGCTGTGCATCTGTCTTGCCTGGGATTTTTTTTTTGTTTAGAGGTATTTTATTACTGGATAAATATCACTATTTGTTACTGGTCTGCTCAAAATTTCCACTTTTTCTTAGTTCAATCTTGGAAAGTTGTACATTTTCAGAGATTTATCTATTTCCTCTGGATTTTCTTTACATACGTTTTTATTTCCAAAATTTCTATTTTGTTTTTCTAAATATAGATCTCTTTGGTAAATTTCTCATTCATATCCTAAATTAATTAATTAATTTTCTGGTTACTTTGTATCTGTTTTCATATTTTTCTTGCATTTCACTAAGCTTCTTTAATATCAATATTTTGAATTCATTTTCTGGTATTTAAAATTGCATTTTTGTTATGATCCACTGCTATAGAGCTATTTTGATCCTTTAGGGGTCTCATACAACTCTTTTATTTTATACTTCTAGAATTATTATTCTTATGCCTTCTCATCTGGAGAAATTTTCATGTCTTTTTATTTTTTAATATACTTCCATTTGGTCAGGACTTTTTAATATTTTCCTTTGAAATGTGACTATAATATATGCTGAGTGGGCTTGTTTGGCTTTAGTTCTGAATGATCTCAGTGGCAAAGACTTTGTATAAATTCCTTTGTTACAGATTGCCTAGTGTGGTGGATTTCTCAAGTGCTGTTTGTAATAGTGGTATACTGGACACGTAAGCATGCTCATGGCGTCCTGGAGAGCTGAGGTGGCAGAGGTCTGCATAAGCTCTTCTTGTTTCCAAGCTCTGTGCACTTACATCAGCAGATTTTGTATTAGATTGTGCAGTTTGACCCCATGACAGTAAGTGGCACTGGCAGGCAATAGCTAATTGTGGTGGTAGCAGTAGAGTTTATGCTTGACTTTTTTTTTTTTTTTTTCCCAGAAAGAAGCTCTCTAATGCATCAAGCAATGGGCTGCTCTGTAGAACACACAGTGGCCTGGGCTTTGTGCTCAGATTCAAAGGGGTCACAGCTGGGCAGAGCTGGGTTGGGCTGGCCTGCCCGCAGGTATGCTAATGTCAGGCACAGACAACAGCCCTTGTGGGGGTGGCAGGGGACTTTCCTAGCCTCTCTATGATTTCCTCAATTGTATATAAACTTAGTGTGGTGGCTTTCTCAAATGTTAGTTGTAGTAATAATTTACCAGGTGGATAAGTAGGCTCAAGTCTTCATGAATATCTGGTGTAGTGTGGGCAATGATGATAGCAGAGGTCACAAAATGCCTGTTTCCTTTCTGATTACTGTGCATTTGTGTCATCAGATGTTGTAATGGGCTGTGTAGATGCTATAATGGGCTGTGTGATTAGCTGTGAGGTGGGGCTGGGCCAAGAAAGCCCAAATTCAGGCTTCATGACATCAAGTGCAAGCACTAGCCCTGACAGGAGTCAGAAGAGAGTTCTCAGGCTGCTGGTGCTATGTTCCATGGAGGAGAGGTGCAACATCTGCAATGCCAAAGAGCCCACACAAGGAAAGAAGGGCAGCTCATCCTCCACAACCTAGCAGGCTATAGTGAAATCTGACTCATTCCCATACTATCAATCTGGTGGAGCTCCCTATTATGCCTTGCCGCTGGAAGAAAACTAAAACAGTTATCTAAGTTACAAGCAGTCTGTCCTCAGACCAGAGAACTGCCCCAGGCCACAAAACTCCTTGCCCAGCACAAAATCCATGGCTCCAAAACCACACCCCTTTCAGTCCAGTCCTGTGAAGGGGGGTTGCCCAATTCCTGTGCCGGTGGCTCCATCTCATGCCACATTCACCTCTGAAGTCTGATTCTGGGGGTTCTTCCCCAACTCAAGACTAAATCTCAAATCTCAGTCCAGAGACTCTCCAAACCAATGACTGCTGCTTGTGCTGGCTGGGAGTTTCCTGAGCAGCCCACTGTGAGTTAGAATCAGGAATGATCATGCTTTATTTGTACTAGGGTCTGGAAGCATGTGCAAAAGGCTTCCCACTGCCATTCCTTCTCACAATCTCCCCACTGCTCCTCAAGTCAGATCCAGTACTGGGTGGGGTCAAAGAGCTCCCTTGTGGCCTGGATTGCCTGCCTCTCCAGTGGAAATGTGTGTCAGGGAGACATTTCCTATCCTTCTTTTTTTTTTTTTTTCTTTTATTATTATTATTATTATTATACTTTAGGTTTTATGGTACATGTGCGCAATGTGCAGGTAAGTTACATATGTATACATGTGCCATGCTGGTGCGCTGCACCCACCAACTTGTCATCTAGCATTAGGTATATCTCCCAATGCTATCCCTCCCCCCTCCCCCCCACCCCACAACAGTTCCCGAAGTGTGATGTTCCCCTTCCTGTGTCCATGTGTTCTCATTGTTCAATTCCCACCTATGAGTGAGAATATGCAGTGTTTGGTTTTTTGTTCTTGCGATAGTTTACTGAGAATGATGATTTCCAATTTCATCCATGTCCCTACAAAGTACGTGAACTCATCATTTTTTATGGCTGTATAGTATTCCATGGTGTATATGTGCCACATTTTCTTAATCCAGTCTATCATTGTTGGACATTTGGGTTGGTTCCAAGTCTTTGCTATTGTGAATAATGCGGCAATAAACATACGTGTGCATGTGTCTTTATAGCAGCATGATTTATAATCCTTTGGGTATATACCCAGTAATGGGATGGCTGGGTCAAATGGAATTTCTAGTTCTAGATCCCTGAGGAATCGCCACACTGACTTCCACAAGGGTTGAACTAGTTTACAGTCCCACCAACAGTGTAAAAGTGTTCCTATTTCTCCACATCCTCTCCAGCATCTGTTGTTTCCTGACTTTTGAATGATTGCCATTCTAACTGGTGTGAGATGGTATCTCATTGTGGTTTTGATTTGCATTTCTCTGATGGCCAGTGATGGTGAGCATTTTTTCATGTGTTTTTTGGCTGCATAAATGTCAAAAAGCTTATCCACCATGATCAAGTGGGCTTCATCCCTGGGATGCAAGGGTGGTTCAATATACGCAAATCAATAAATGTAATCCAGCATATAAACAGAACCAAAGACAAACACCACATGATTATCTCAATAGATGCAGAAAAGGCCTTTGACAAAATTCAACAACCCTTCATGCTAAAAACTCTCAATAAATTAGGAATTGATGGGACGTATCTCAAAATAATAAGAGCTATTTATGACAAACCGACAGCCAATATCATACTGAATGGGCAAAAACTGGAAGCATTCCCTTTGAAAACTGGCACAAGACAGGGATGCCCTCTCTCGCCACTTCTATTCAACATAGTTTTGGAAGTTCTGGCCTATCCTTCTTGTGCAGTGGGGAGCCACTCCCAGTTTTCTGCCAGACCCATGGCATGGTCTGCTGCCTGCCATGTTTTTCAAAGTATCTGAAGTTTCTTTTGTTTTTATGTTGAGCTCCTGTGTTTCTTCTCAGATAAAATTCCACAGTATGAATCTCTACACTCTATTTTGCTATTTCCAAGTAAATGAGATGCACCAACAAAGCCTCTAATCTGTCATCTTAGAGGGAAAAAAAGCCACATTTATCCATTTCTATCGTCTAATAATTTTACCATGAATTCTATTTTGTCTAAAATTCAGGTTGCTACATATGCTTGGTATATACCTTTACATCCTTATTTTTTTCCAATTTATGTCATTTTGTTTTAGGTATATTTCTTATAAACAGCTATATTTGGGGGTTTATATTTTGTTTGCTTTGCCCAATCTGACAGTGTCTGGCTTCCAATAGAGAAATTTATTTTATTTTATTTTATTTTTATCAAAGTAATATGTGTGTGTAACACACACACACACACAAATAATAAAATTCCATTGTTCACAAGGGCTCATAATAAACTATCCTGAATGCCTGTTTTCTCCTTTATTCCTCAACATTTAAATGTCTGTTTCTATTCTTGGGGTAGTAACTTCCTTAACTCTAAGTAATTTACTTATTTTGGAATTTCTTGGTTTATTAGCTTTAGATGTCACTTATTTACTCTTTTACAAGAAAAGTGAGAATTTAAGTCACACTCACTCTTCAAAGTTTTAATTATATTATTTTAATTCATCTGTATTTAAAAGTATCTCTCATTTGCCCATTATGCATTTTGCTGAACAATATGAATCTCCTAATTTTAGTTGAAAAATTGTTGGATATCAGCAAATTCATATTGTTCAGCTTAATAAAAAGAAGCTAACAGCATTCCTATATTTTCTTTCACTTTTCTTCACCAATTTTCTCCTATCACCTTCTGTCAGTTGTGTCTTTATTTTTATAGTTGTGTAATGCTCCAAAATCATAATAAAATATTCCTTGCTATGTGTATAGGTTGAAAAATCAATAAACAGCATGATTTACACTAGTATTAAAGAAAAAAATGGGGCTGGTTATGATGACTCTCTCCTGTAATCCCAGCACTTTGGGAGGCCAAGGCAGGTGTATCATGAGGTCAGGAGTTCGACACCAGCCTGGCCAATATGGTGAAACCCCATCTCTACTAAAAACACAAAAATTAGCTTGATGTGGTGACACATACCTATAGTCCCAGCTGCTTGGGAGGCTGAGGCAGGAGAATTGCTTGAACCTGGGAGGTGGAGGTCGCAGTGAGCCAAGATCATGCCACTGGACTCCAGCCTGGGTGACAGAGTGAGACTCTATCAAAAAAGAAAAAGGAAGAAAAAGAAAAAGAAAAATTGGAAGATAAATATGAGGAAATCTAGAACAAAGAGAAAGATTGTGACAATAAATACATGAGATATTGAGAAACAATTCAAGATGCACAACATCCAACTTCCAGGAGTTCAAGACAGGAGAGAAGAAAAGAATAAGGCAAAGAAAACTATCAAGAAATTTTATAAGGTTATATATGGTTTCTCATTGCTGAAATCGTTCAAGTTGAAATGGCCCTTAGAGTGGTGACTGGAGTAAATAGGAAAAGACCCCACAACATGGTGCATCTCAACAAAATTTTAGAACAAGATTAAGTAGAAACTGGTAAAAATAAAAATTCCAAAGTAGGGGACAGGGACAGATAACATGAGAGAAATGAAAATTAGACTGTCATCATATCTGTTATTAGTAAGTAGCATAAGATTCTAGGAGACAAGTATGTATGAGAGATTCTGAGAAGTAGAATTGTTGACACATAGCCTTTGAATATTTAAAACTTTTATAGATACTACAAAATTATTCTTCTAAAATGCTTAAACTATTTATACTCCTAAAGCCAGTGCATAACAATGTTCATTTCCCTTCGTTCTCACTCACACTAAACAGTTATCAATTTAAAAAAAATTTGTTGCCTTAACTTCAATACGACAGGTGATAATTATTTTAATTTGCATTTGTGTGATGAAATTTAGCTTTTAAAAAAGTATTGACAATTGTGTTCTTTTCATATTTTTCTATAGAGTTTATATAAACTGTATTATTGTTTAAAATACTTGGTATTATTCTTAATGGGGCTCCTCCCTAGAATAGGCTTATATTCTTGTCTCACAGACATCAGACTTGGCTTTGTGACTACCATGGTGAATGGAATGCATTTGGACATGAAATATGGCACTTAAGAGAAAGGTTTAAGAAACCTTTTATAATTCACCAACTTTTCTCTGCCACAAGATTAGTAATGTCCTAGATAGAGGCTGTTCTCTCACCTAGAGTTTTAAAATGAGGATGACAGACAGCAAGGCCACAGCTGATCTGAAAGAGACATGTAACCTGAGATGTAAATAAACATTTGTGGTTGTAAACTACAGGTATTTTTAGGCATTTTTTTTTTTTGCTCTAGTATAATTTAATGTAAGCTAACTGATACAGGGATGTCCAGCTGTTATTTTAATTAATTAGCAATAGATATTTTATACTAGATATATTCACCATTGTTTCTTGTATATGTCACAATTTTCAGTGTTCTGTAAACATTTTAATTTTGTTTATTATATTTTATAGTTCTTGTTATTCATTATATGCTTTTAAGAAGTTTTACAGTATTTATATAGTCAAATCTGTCAATCATTTTTACTACAGTTTGTGGCTTTTATGCCATATTTAGAAAAGAACCTCTCCCCAAACCATGATTTTTAAAATCCTTATCAATATTTATTTTAATACCTCTGGAGTTTCATTTTGTACATTTAAAATATTTAGCTATTTGGTAAATTAATGTATTTCCAGTGGCCAGCTCATTGTTTCAATACCAATAATTGATAGTCTATCCTTTACCTAATAATTTAAAATATTTCCTGTATTCTATATTAAATTACATAAATTTGGACGTGCTTTAAACCTGTTATATGGTTTGGCTCTTCTGTCCCCATCCAAATCTCATTTTGAATTGTAATCCCCATGTGTCAAGGGAGGGACCTGGGAGAATGTAATTGGATCATGGGGGCAGTTTTCCCGATGCTGTTTTCATGATAGTGAGGGAGTTCTCATGAGATCTGATGGTTTTGAAGTGTGGCACGTCCCCTTAGCTCCCTCTCTCTCTCTCTCCTGCCACCTTGTGAAGAAGGTGCATGCTTCTGCTTTGCCTTTTGCTATAATTGTAAGTTTCCTGAGGCCTCCACAGCCATGCCATACTGTGAGTCAATTAAAACTACTTGATTTGAAAATTACACAGTTTCAGGTGCTATCTATATAGCACTGTGAAAATGAGCAAATGCACTCTGTCCCAGGGTTCTGTCAGACTATTACTGTACTTATATTATTTTTATTATTTTTTTATTATTATACTTTAACTTTTATGGAACATGTGGACAATGTGCAGGTTAGTTACATATGTATACATGTGACATGCTGGTGTGATGCACCCATTAACTCGCCATTTAGCATTAGGTATGTATCCTAACGCTATCCCTCCCCCCTCCCCCCACCCAACAACAGGCCCCAGAGTGTGATGATCCCCTTCTTGTGTCCATGTGTTCTCATTGTTCAATTCCCATCTATGAGTGAGAACATGTGGTGTTTGGTTTTTTGTCCTTGCGATAGTTTACTGAGAATGATGACTTCCAATTTCATCCATGTCCCTACAAAGGCCATGAACTCATCATTTTTTATGGCTGCATAGTATTCCATGGTGTATATGTGCCACATTTTCTTAATCCAGTCTATCATTGTTGGATATTTGGGTTGGTTCCAAGTCTTTGCTATTGTGAATAGTGCCACAATAAACGTACGTGTGCATGTGTCTTTATAGCAGCATGATTTATAGTCCTTTGGGTATATACCCAGTAATGGGATGGCTGGGTCAAATGGTATTTCTAGTTCTAGATCCCCGAGGAATCACCACACTGACTTCCACAAGAGTTGAACTAGTTTACAGTCCCACCAACAGTGTAAAAGTGTTCCTATTTCTCCACATCCTCTCCAGCACCTGTTGTTTCCTGACTTTTTAATGATCACCATTCTAACTGGTGTGAGATGGTATCTCATAGTGGTTATGATTTGCATTTCTCTGATGGCCAGTGATGATGAGCATTTTTTCATGTGTCTTTTGGTTGCATAAATGTCTTCCTTTGAGAAGTGTCTGTTCATATCCTTTGCCCACTTTTTGATGGGGTTGTTTGTTTTTTTCTTGTAAATTTGTTGGAGTTCATTGTACATTCTGGATATTAGCCCTTTGTCAGATGAGTAGGTTGCAAAAATTTTCTCCCATTCTGTAGTTGCCTTTTCACTCTGATGGTAGTTTCTTTTGCTGTGCAGAAGCTCTTGAGTTTAATTAGATCCCATTTGTCAATTTTGGCTTTTGTTGCCATTGCTTTTGGTGTTTTAGACATGAAGTCCTTGCCCATGCCTATGTCCTGAATGGTAATGCCTAGGTTTTCTTCTAGGGTTTTTATGGTTTTAGGTCTAATGATTAAGTCTTTAATCCATCTTAAATTCATTTTTGTATAAGGTGTAAGGGAGGGATCCAGTTTCAGCTTTCTACATATGGCTAGCCAGTTTTCCCAGCACCATTTATTAATTAGGGAATCCTTTCCCCATTGCTTGTTTTTCTCAGGTTTGTCAAAGATCAGATAGTTGTAGATATGTGGCATTACTTCTGAGGGCTCTGTTCTGTTCCATTGATCTATATCTCTGTTTTGGTACCAGTACCATGCTGTTTTGGTTACTGTAGCCTTGTAGTATAGTTTGAAGTCAGGTAGCATGATGCCTCCAGCTTTGTTCTTTTGGCTTAGGATTGAATTGGCGATGTGAGCTCTTTTTTGGTTCCATATGAACTTTAAAGTAGTTTTTTCCAATTCTGTGAGGAAAGTCATTGGTAGCTTGATGGAGATGGCATTGAATCTATAAATTACCTTGGGCAGTATGGCCATTTTCACGATATTGATTCTTCGTACCCATGAGCATGGAATGTTCTTCCATTTGTTTGTATCCTCTTTTATTTCATTGAGCAGTGGTTTATAGTTCTCCTTGAAGGGGTCCTTCATGTCCCTTATAAGTTGGATTCTTAAGTATTTTATTCTCCTTGAAGCAATTGCGAATGGGAGTTCATTCATGATTTGGCTCTCTGTTTGCCTGTTATTGGTGTATAAGAATGCTTGTGATTTTTGTACATTGATTTTGTATCCTGAGAATTTGCTGAAGTTGCTTATCAGCTAAAGGAGATTTTGGGCTGAGACAATGGGGTTTTCTAGATATACAATCATGTCGTCTGCAAACAAGGACAATTTGATTTCCTCTTTTCCTAATTGAATACCGTTTATTTCCTTCTCCTGCCTAATTGCCCTGGCCAGAACTTCTATATTATTTTAATTACCACGGATTTATGTTTCAATATTTGGTAGGGCTGTCCCTCATTATTTAAAATTTTTTCAGAATTGAACTATTATTTTTAAATGTTTCATTTATGCAGGTAGTATTTAGAAATATTTAATTACATAAAAATAGAATATTTATCATGTCATTCCACTGCTTAAAATACTCAGGCCTTTCCTCTTTATTTTACCTTTTATGACTTGTCACAACAACCCCAGGTGAGGAATCAGAGTACATAGTGATGTGAGCTTTGAATTCCCAGTGATGCTATGGGAAGCGCTAATGTCATAATTGGAACCTATCTTTTACTTCCAGAGTACCCCAAAATGTATAGTGTATTTCAAAAGTGAATGAACCTAGGGACTTCCTGATTTAATCTAATTATGGGGAAAGGAGCAAGTGAAGCAGATGAATGCTCCAGTCCTAGTCCCATAAACCAAACTGAACTTCCCATTTTGTTATGACCCTGCAAACCTATAAAATCAAGCAGAAAAAACTAGATGGCACTCTAGGCTACTGGTTTTGGTATTGCTTTATTCTTCAAACAAAATTGCATGTACATATTCAATACATAAAAAAGAGACTCTATTTAAATATAGGAGTTTTCTGTGCCACTTTTGCTGAAACCCTAGCACTCCAGGAAATATAATTAGACAACTCAATGTTCTGCAACCTCCCCAAGAGATCTTGATTCTAATCTGCTTGTTTAGCTAATCCCAGCATCCCATCCCTTTGACATATGGCCTTTTATTTTCTCTAGTGAGAATTCCCAGCCGCTCAGAGATCTGCCTCCTTCCAACCTCTTAAATGGCTCGAGACTGGACCAGCCATACCTATTTTATTAGTGATAACTAAGGGATAAGACTGGTTCCCTTATGATCACTGATGAATGACGTCAGCTAAAGCAGAAAATCAGGTAGTCTACATATGAAACCTCCTAATTTTCTCTTCTACTCTTCTCTTCTTCTCTTTTTCTTTCTCTTGTCATGGAGATTTTTTCAATATTTTTCTTTTGGTGGCAGTATTGCTCCACTGATAGAGCCATCTCTTTCTCCCGCCTTTTGTTTTTGAAAAACACCTGCAGTTGAAACAAGTATATTTCACTTGATAAGAGTTTTTCATCTGGGATTTGCATCTAAGGGAGATTTTCCAGAACTTACCACTGATAATTCTCTGCCCAGGCTTTCTTGATTACATCGGAAAAGAAGATCAGGGAGATTCCATGATTTACTTTCTGTTTCTTTTCTTCATGATTTTTTCTTTTTAATAACTTTTCTGTAGCTGTAAAATATACACCAATCGTTATATAAAATTTGAAAAACAGAAAATGTTAAAGACAAAAATAACATCATCATTTATCCCATAAACAAGAGAGAGCACTATTGTTAAAAATTTAAAGCAATCTCTCCAGTGAGTTTTCTTTGTGTACATTTTGATATAACTGTGATCATATTGTACACATAATTTAATTATCTGATTTTGTATTGTTTATATGTCATAAGCATGTTTACATATTCTTCTAAACTTTTTTAAAAGATTTTATAATTTAAAACTTTTAATTATATCATTTAATGCCTGTGGAATTATCTACCATATAGATGTATCATCAGTTAATTGGGATTGCTTACAAAACGTTGGTATTTTAAATAATACCAATATAGATTGCTTATAAAACATTATTATTTTAAATAATATATAAATAATATTTCTATAAACTAAGTAAACTGGGTGCTTTCTTACTTATATTTCAGGCAAAATGCATCCCTGAAAAAAGAAAGACTGGTTGACCAAGTATCCTTCTAATTGGAGAATGCCAATCTTTGAGGTATTTTATCATTTAGTCTCCAAAACTCACCTATTTAAGGAAGAGAATAAATTCCTGTAGAACTTTTCCTGAGCACAAAAATTTTGGTCATTTTTTCTCTCAATTATGATCTATTCTGAAACAAACTAGCTGTGAATTTTTGAAATTGACTTACCCAGTGCTGTGATAAAATTGTGCCTTTCTAAAATGGTTCAAATCCATGGAAGTGGCAACCTTGCACATATTTTTAAACAAAATTACCCTTCTCCTAGCCATGAAAATCTATCCTCCAGAACCAAAGAATTTTTGATGATGAGGGTCACCTTAAATTATGAGATACATGCATACATTGTTTTATTGCTCTTCACTTTATTGAAATTCATAAATATTGCTTTCAGGTTTGTGGCAACCATGTACCAAGAAAGTCTGTCATTGTCATTTTTACAACACCATGTATTCACTTATTGTTTCTTTGCTACAATTTGGTAATTCTCAAAATATTTCCAACTTTTTCATTATTGTGTCAGTTGTGGTAATCTGTAACCAGTGATCTTTGCTGTTACTGTTGTAATTTTTTTTTTTTTTTTCTTTTCAGGCAGAATCTTGTTCTCTCTCCCAGGCTGGAGTGCAGTTGCGTGATCTCAGCTGACTGCAAACTCCACCTCCTTAGCTCAAGCAATTCTCCTGACTCAGCTTCCTGAGTAGCTGGTATTACAGGTGACCCCCACCATGACTGGCTAATTTTTGTATTATTAGTTGAGACGAGGTTTCACCATGTTGGCTAGGCTGATCACAAAATCCTGACCTCAGGTGATCCGCCCTCCTTGGCCTCCAAAAGTGCTGGGATTACAGGTGTGAGTCACCATGCCCAGACTGTTGTAGTCGTTTTGAGGTGCCATGAACCACGCTCATATAAGATGGCAAACTTAATACATTTTGTGTGTGTTCTGACTGCTCCACTGACCAGTCATTCCACCATCTCTCTCTCTATTCCTCAGGCTTCTCTATTTGCTGAGACACAACAATATTTAATATAAATCAGTTAGTAACCCTAAAATGGTCTCTAAGTGTTCATGTGAAAGAGTCATTTTAAATCAAAATGACTTTTTTCATTTTAAATCAAAAGCTAGAAATAATACATTTACTGAGACTAATCAGCTTACTGAAAGTAACCATATCAAAAGGTGAGAAAAGCCAAACTAGGCTTTTTGAGCCAAACAGTTAACCAAGGTGTGAATACAGAAGAAAAAGTCTTAAAATAAATTTAAAATGCTACTCCAGTAAACACAAGAATGATAAGAAAGTAACACAGTCTTATTGCTAACAAGAATTAAGTTTTACTGGTCTGGTTAGAAAATCAAACAAGTCACAACATTCCCTTAAAACGAAGCCTAATTCAGAGCAAGGCCCTAACTCTCTTCAACTCTATGAAGGTGGTGAGTGTTAAGAAAGCTGCAGAAGAAAACTTTGAAGCTAACGGAGGTTGGTTTATTAGATTTAAAGGAAAAGGCCATCTCCGTAACATGAAAGTGAAAGGTGAAGCAACAAGTGCTGATGTGGAAACTACAGCAAGGTATCCAGAATATCTAGCTAAGATCATTGAAGAGGTGGATAGACTAAACAACCTTGTCAATTTAAAGAAAACTGCCTTCTATTGGAAGAAGATGCCAGGACATTCCCAACTAGAGACAACTCAATGCCAGCCTTCGAAGCAGTAACAAAACAGGCTGACTCTTGTTAGGGGCTAAAGCAGCTGGTGATTTTAAATTGAAGCCAATGGTCATTTACTATTCCAAAAATCCTAGGGCTCTTAAGAAATATACTAATTTTACTCTACAAATTAGAAAACTTATATGAAATGAATACATTCCTGGATACATATAATCTATCAAGGTTAATCCATAAAGAAATAGAAAATTTAACTGACCAGTAATGAGTAATCCAATTGAAACAGTAACAAAATATCTCCCAATAACAAGAAAAAACTATACTCAGGACTGACTTTAATGTTGTATTCTACCAAACTTTGAAAAAAGAACTAACAGCAATTCTACTCAAATTATTTCAAAAACTTGAAGAGGAGGGAATTCTTTGTAACTCAATCTATAAGGCTAGCATTATCCTGATATTAAAATTAGACAAGAGCACAATAAAAAAAGAAAACTACATATCCCTGATGAAAATAAACACAAAGATTGTCAGTAAAATACTGGCAAATTGAATTCAACAACACATCAGAAAGATAATACAATATAATCAAATATTTTTTAATCCAGGAATGCAAGGATGGTTCCACATATACAAGTTAATGTGATACATCACATCAACAAAATGAAGGACAAAAACTATAAGTTTATCTCAATAGACACCAAAAAAGTATTTGATAATACTCAACAATGGAGAAAGGGGGAGCTAGATGGTGGGAAGAAAAGCTCCATTGATCATCCCTCGTGCTGGGATACAATTTTAACAACTATCTACACAGAAAAAAGTAACTTTCCTAAGAAACAAAAATCAGGTGAGCCCGCATAGTACCTGGTTTTGTCTTTGTATCACTGAAAAAGGCACTAAAGAGATAGAAAAATAAGTGTTAAATTGCAAATTCCACCTCTCTCTCCCACACCCCATGCAGCAGTGGCTTGGTGCAGAGATCATCACTGGATGCTGAGGGAGGGAGAACACAGCAAGTGTGAGGCATTGAACTCAGTCCTGTCTTGTTAGAGGAGAAAACAAATCCAGACCAAACTTAGATGACACCCACCCATGGAGAGAGCATTTAAACCAACACTAGCCAGAGAATTACCAATCCCAGCAGACCAAACTTGAGTTTTCACAAACCTCATTACTATGGACAACAGTGCTCTGTGTCTCTAAATGAACTTGAAAGACAATCTAGGCTATAAGGACTGCAACTCTTCAGTGAGTCATATTGCTGAACTAGACCTAGAGAAAGTGGACTGGAGGGACACATAACCTACTGAGACATCAGTTAAGGTGATTAGGAGAGTGCTGGCATTATCCCTCCCCTAAATCCAGGGTGCACATCTCACAGCTACATAAGAGACCCCTTCCTTCCACTTGAGGAGAGGAGAGGGAAGAATGGGGTAATCTTTGCCTTCATCTTGGCTATCAGCTCAGCTGCAACCAGATATGGCACTGATAAGAGAGTGCTGAGGCTCCTGTTTTAGTCCCCAGATCCCAGAAAAAAATTCTAGGTAAACAGTGGGCCAGAAGAAAGCACACTTCTTTGAAGGAAATAACCCAGTCCTGGCAACATTCATCACCTGTTAACTGAAAAGCCCTTATTCCCTGAATAACCAGCAGCAACATAGCCAGGTACTATGTCAAGGGCCTTCAGTAAGCCTCTGAGACTTGCTGTCTTCAAGAGACACTCAATGATTACCAGCTGTGGTGGCTACAGGGCAAAATTTCTGCTTGAGAAAAGCACAGGAAAAAGTAAAGGGGACTTTGTCTTGTGACTTAGGCTCTAGCAAGACCACAAGGTGGTAGAGCAACAAGCAACAAGCAACATCTTTGGATCCCTGGTTTCAGAACTTGGCCCTTGGACAGCATTTCTGGATGTGCCCTAGGCAGAGGGGAGCCCTCTGCCTTGCAGGTGAGTATCAAGTCAGTCAGCATTTACAACAAGCTCACTTAAGAGACCTTGGGGATAAGGGAAAATAAGCAGTAGTCTGGCAGTTCTCTTCATGGCCTGAGGTGGTGGTAACTATGGGGTGAGGCATCTCTGTCTTTGGAAAGGGGAGGGAAGAGTGGGAAAGGCTGCATCCTGTGATTCGACTGACAGCTCAGCCACAGTACAATAGAACACAAAGTAGATTTCTAAGGTTTTTTACTCTAGTCCCTGAATCTTGGATAAAAGCTCTGAACCCACCTGGAGCCTGGGGCACCTCACAACTCTGGAGGGAAGAACACAAGACTGGCTGGTTTTGCCACTGGTTGATTCTAGAGCCCTAGGGCCTAGAGAAAACATAGGCATTAGCAAGAAAGTGCTTACAGCAGGCCTTGGGTGAGACCCAGTGCTGTTCTGGCTTCAGGTCTGACCCAGTACAATCATAGTGATTGTGGTCACAGAGAGGCTTGTGTCACTTCACCCCAGTTTTACGTGGCTCAGAACAGAGACAGAGATTCTTTTGGTTTGAAGAAAGTAAGAGAAGAAAATAAGAGTCCTTGTCTGGTAATCCAGAGAAATCCCCTAGAGTTTTTCCAAGACCATCAAGGTGATACCTCTGGGAGTCTGCAAGAACCACAATGTTATTGGGCTTGGAGCACCCCCTAAAGCAGATGCTGCTTAGATCACAATACCCAAGTCCTTTGAAATATCTGGAAAGCCTTCCCAAGAAGGATGAGTACAAATAAGCCCAGACAGTGAAAACTACAATAAATACCTAACTCTTCAATGCCTGGATACTGATGAGCATCTACTGACATCAACAGCATCCAGGAAAACATGGTCTCACCAAATGAATACACAAAGCACCAGGGACTTATCCTGGAGAAAGAGATATGTGATTTTTCAAACAGGAAATACAAAATAGCTGTGTTGAGGAAAATCAAAGAAATTTAAGATATTGCAAACAAGGAATTTACAATTCTATCAGATAAATTTAACAAAGAGGTTGAAATAATCAAAGATAACCAAGCAGAAATTATGGAGCTGGAAAATGCAAGTGGCATACTGAAAAATACACCAAAGCCTTAAATAGCAGAATTGATCAAAGCAAAAGAAAAAAATAGGGAGTTGAACAATGAGAACACATGGACACAGGGAGGGGAACATCACACACTGGGGCCTGTCAGGGAGTGGGGGACTAGAGGAGGAATAGCATGAGAAGAAATACCTAATGTAGATGACAGGTTCGTAGTTGCAAGAAACCACCATGGCATGTGTATACCTACAAAACAAACCTGCACGTTCTGCACATGTATCCCAGAACTTAAAGTATAATAAAAAATATATAATGAGCTTGGAAACAGGCTACTTAAGGATACACGCAAAGAAGAATAAATAAATAAAAAACAATGAAACATGGCTACAGGATTTAGAATATAGCCTCAAAAGGGAAATTTTTTTGGCCTTAAAGTTATTGGCCTTAAAATGGAGGTAGATAAAGACATGGGGTAGAAAGTTTATTTAAAAGAATAATAACAAACAACTTTCCAAATCTAGAGAAGGATATCAATACTCAAGGAAAAAAAAAAAAACAAAAAACAGTTACAGAACACCAAGCAGGTTTAACCCAAGAAAGACTCCCTCAGGGCTTTTAATAATCCATCTCTGAAAGGTCAAGGATAAAGAAAGAATTCTAAAAGCAGAAAGAGAAAAGATACAAGTAACACACAATAGAGCTCCAGTACATCTGGCAGCAAACTTTTCAGTGGGAACCTTACAGGCCAGGCAAGAATGACACGACATATTTAAAGTGCTGAAGGAAATAAAACTATTACCTTAGAATGGTATGTCTAGCAAATATATTATTCAAATGAGAAAGAGAAATAAAGACATTGCCAGACAAATGAAAACTGAAGGATTTTGTTAACACCAGTCTTGTCCTACAAGAAATGGTAAAGAGAGTCATTCAGTCAGAGGGAAAAGATTAATGAGCAATAAGAAATTACCTGAAGGTATAAAACTCACTGGTAATGGTAGGTACACAGAAAAACACAGAATATCATAACACTGTAACTGTCATGTGTAAACTACTCTTATCCAAAGTAGAAAGATGAAAGGAAAGAATCAAAGTAATAACTACAACAACTTTTCAAGACGTAGTACATTAAGATATGACTAGAAACAAAAAAAGATAAAAACTGAGGGAAGAAAGTTAAAGCATAGAGTTTTTATTAATTTTTTTGCTTGTTTGTTTATGCAAACAATTTCAAGTTGTTATCAGGTTAAAATAATGGATTGTAAGGTAGTATTTGCAATCTTCATTGTAACCTCAAACCAAAAAGCATACAATGGAGACACAAAAAATAAAAAGCAAGAAACTAAATCATATCATCAGAGAAAATCACCTCTACTAAAAGAAGATAAGAATGAAAGAAAGAAGAAAGAGATGACCATAAAAAAAGAAAACAAATAACAAAATGGCAGGAGTAACTCCTTACTTAATAATAACACTGAATGTAAATGGGTTAACCGCTCGAATTGAAAGATATTGATTAGCTGGCATAAAAAAAAGACCCATTGATCTGTTGCCTACAAAAAAAAAAATGGAACACATTTCACCTAGGAAGACACACAGACTGAAAATAAATGAATGGAAAAAATATTCCAAGCCAATGGAAACCAAAAAAGAGCAGAAATTGCTTTACTTATATCAGGGAAAATAGATGTTAAGACAAAAACTATAAGAAGAGATGGGAAGGTCAGTATATAATGATAAAGGTGTCAGTTCAGCAAAGGCATACAACAATTTTAAATATATAAGCACCTGACACTGGAGCTACAAGATGTTAAATCAGATTTAGCCTAAAGCCACCTCCTTACATAGTTAGGTTCAGCCCAAAGGTATTTTTGCACATTGTGAAATATAACAAGTGGAAGTGTGAACAGACAGTAGTCTACACTTCTGCCAGTCAGCGAGTTTTGGCCAATCAATGTAGCCAACTGTTTGAACCTTGCTCAGATAAGGCAAAAGCCAAGCTGTAACCAATCTAGCTGTTTCTGTACCTCACTTCCATTTTCTGTATGTCACTTTCCTTTTTCTATCCATAAATCTTCTTCCATCATGTGGCTCCACTGCAGTCTCTGAGTCTACTGTGGCTCAGAAGGCTGACCGATTTATGAATCATCCATTGCTCAACTAAACTCCTTTACATTTAATTCAACTGAAGTATTTCTTTTATCAGAGATATATAAAGGAAATACTATTAGAGACAAAGAGAGAGAGAGAAGCCCCAATACAATAATAGCTGGAGACTTCAACACCCAACTTTCAGCATTGGACACAACTTCCAGACAGAAAATCAATAAAGAAACATCAGATTTAGTCTTAACTATAAACTAAATGGACCTAATAGACATTTAGAGAACATTTTATCCAATGGCTGCAAAATATATATTCTTTTTTTCAGCACATAAATTATTCTCAAGAGTAGACTATATGTTAGATCACAAAACAAGTCTAAAAATATTCAAAAACTGAAATAATATCAAATAACTTCTCTTACTATAAGGAACTAAAACTAGATATTAATAACAAGAGACATTTTGGAAACTATACAAATACATGGAAATTAAACAATATGCTCCTGAATGACATGTGGATCAATGATGAAATTAAGAAAGAAACTGAAAAATTTCTTGAAACATATGCTAGTGGAAACACAAAATTCCAAAACTTATGAGATACAACAAAAGCAGTACTAAGATGGAAGTTTATAGCTATAAGTGCCTACAAGAAAAAAGAGGAAAACATTCAAATAAACAATTTAACAATGCATCTTAAAGAACTAGAAATGCAAGAGCAAATCAAAACCAAAATTAGTAGAAGAAAAGTAGTAATAAAGATCAGAGCTGAAAGAAATTAAATTGAAATGAAGACAACAATACAAAAGATCAATGAAATGAAAAGTTATTTTTTGGACAGTTAAACAAAATTGACAAAATATTACATAGACTGACTAATAAAAATAGGAGATAAAATAAATAAAATCAGAAAAGAAGGAGACATTACAACTGATACCACAGAAATTCATTAAATTATTAGTAGCTACTGAGCAACTATATTCTAATAAATTGGAAAATCTAGAAGAAACGGACAAATTCCTAGGCACATAAAACTTACCAAAGTTGAACAAGGAAGAAATTCAGAACCTTAACAGATCAATAACAAGTAACAAGATCGAAGCCATGATAAAATTCCCCCAGTTAAGAAAAGCCCAGGACCCTAAAGCTTCACTGTTGAATTCTACCAAACACTTAAAGAAGAACTAATACCAACCCTACTCAACCTCTTCCAATAGAATAGAGGAAGAAGGAATACTTCCAAACTCATTCCATGAGGCCATTATTACCCAGATTCCAAAACTAGACAAAGAAACATCAACAAAAAAAAAAAAAAGAGAAAACAACAGGCCAATATCTCTAATCAATATTTATGCAAAAATCCTCAACAAAATACTAGCAAATTGCATTCAACAATACTTAGAAATGTCATCCATTATGACCAAGTTGGGTTTATCCATGGGATGCAATGGTGGTTCAACATAGAAACAAAATATTGTGATACATCATATCAACAGAGTGAAGGATAAAAACCATATGATCATTTCAACTAATGCTGAAATAACATAACTTTTCTTCATGAGAAAAACCCTCAAAAAACTGGAGATAAAAGAAACATACCTCAGCATAACAAAAACCCTATACAACAAACCCACAATTAGTATATACTGAATAAGGAAAATTGAAAGAAAGCCTTTCCTAAAAAATGACAAGGATGCCCACTGTCACCACTGTTATTCAGCATTGTACTGGAAGTCCTAGCTAGAGCAATTAGACAAGAGAAAGATATAAAGATATAAAAGACATCCAAATTGGAAAAGAAGTTAAATTATCCTTGTTTGCAGATGATATAGCTCATATTTTGAAAAACCTTAAGACTACAAAAAAAAAACCTATTAGAACCAATAAACAAATTCAGTAAAGTTGCAGGATACAAAACCACCATATAAAAATCAGTACTTCTATATGCGAACAATGAACAATCTAAATAAGAAATTTAAAAAGTAATCCCAACTACAATAGCTACACATAACATTAAATACCTAGCAATTAACTAAAAAAGTCAAAGACCACTATAATAAAAACTATAAAACATTGATGACAGAAATTGAAGAAAATATCAAATATAGAAAAATAGTCCATGTTCACAGATTGAAAGAATCAATATTGTTAAAATGTCCATTCTACCCAAAGCAACCTGCATATTCAGTGTGATCCCTGTCAAAATACCAATGGCATTCTTCACAGAAATAGAAAAAGTAATTCTAAAATATATATGAAACCACAAAAGACCCAGAGTAGCCAAAATTATCCTAATCAGAAAGAACAAAACTGGATGAATCACACTATCTGATTTCAAATTATGCTACACAGCTCTAGTAACCAAAATAGTACGGTATTGGCATAAAAACAGGCACATAGACCAACGGAAGAGAATAGAGAACCCAGAAATGAATCCACTCATGTACAGTGAACTCATTTTAAACAAAGGTGCAAATAACATACACTACAGACAGTCACTTCAATAAATGATGCTGGGGAAACTGGATATCCACATGCAGACAAATAAAACCTGACCCCTCTCTTTCAGTACCATATACAAAAATCAAATCAAAGTGGTTTAAAGACTTAAATCTAAGACTTCAAACTATGAAACTACTGCAAGAAAACATTAGGAAAAATCTCCAGGACATTGGTCTGGGCAAAGATTTATTGAGCTGTACCTCACAAACACAAGCAACCAAAGCAAAATGGACAAATGAGATCACATCAAGTTCATCAATTTCTGCACAGGAAAGAATAGAAACAACAAAGTAAAAAGACAACCCACTGAATGAAAAAAAAAAACTATTTGCAAACTACCCATCTGGCAAGGGATTAATAACCAGAATATATAAAAAGCTCAAACAACTTTATGGAAAAGAGTTTAATAATCTGATTTTTAAAAATGGGTGAGAGATTTGAGTCTGTCTCAAAAGAAGACATATAAATGGAAACAAGCATATGAAAAGGTGCTCAACATCATTGATTGTCAGAGAAATATAAATCAAAACTACAATGATATATTGTCTTACCCCAGTTAAAATGGCTTATATTCAACAGATAGGCAATAACAAGTGTTGGATAAGACGTGGAGAAAAGGGAACACTTGTACACTGTCAGTGGAAAAGTATATTAGTACAACCACTACATAGAACAGTTTATAGACTCCTCAAAAAATTACAAATGGAAATACCATATGACCCAGCAATTCTGATGCTGGGTCACACCCAAAACAAAGGACATTAGTGTATCAAAGAGATATCTGCACTTCTATGTTTGTTGCAGCACTATGTACAATAGCTAAGATTTGGAAGCAACTTGTGTCCATCAACAGGCAAATGGATAAAAAAAAATGGTACATATACACAGTGAAGTACTATTTAGCCATAAAAAAGTGACATACAGTTATTTGCAGCAATGTGGATGAAACTGGAGATCATTATGTTAAGTGAAATATGCCAGACAAGACGAACATCACATGTTCCCACTTAGTTATGGAATCTAAATTTAAAAAAAATGAATTAGTGGGCATAGAGAGTAGAAGAATGGTTACCAGAACCTGGCAAGTGTAGTGGAGGGGCTGAGGCAAAGTGGGGATGGTTAATGGGTACAAAAAGTTGGTTAGAATGAATGAATAAGACCTACTGTTTGATATCACAACCGAGTGACTATAGTAAATTATAATTTAATTGTACATTTAAAAATAACTTAAAGATTACTATTGGATTGTTTGTAATTCAAAGGATAAATGATTGAGGTGATAGATACCCCATTCTCCATTATGTGTTTATTTCACATTGCATGCTTGTATCAAAACATCTTAAGTACCCCATAAATATATACAAATACTGTGTACCCACAAAAATTAAAAATAATAAAAAATAAAACTGAACAATGCTTTGTGATAAAACCTCTTGTTAAATTAGATGTAGAAAGAGCATACCTCATCACAAAAATGACCATAACATACCTCATCGCAATAATGACCATATACGATAAACACACAGCAAACATCACAATGAATGGGGAAAACCTGAATGTGTTTCCTCTAAGAAATGGGCAACTATGCTCACTTTCACTAGTCCTATTCTACATAGTACTGGAAGACCTAGCCAAAGCAATTAGGTAAGAGAAGTAAATAAATGACATTTAAATTGGGAAAGAGAAAGTCAAAAGGTTTCTCTTTGAAGATGACTTGATCTTATAAATAGAAAAACCTAAAGACTCCACCCAAATTCCCTTAGAACTAATACACAAATTCACTGAAGTGGCAGGATAGAGAATCAACATACAAAAATCAGTAGTGTTTTTACATAACAATAATAAATCAACTGAAAAGATTTCATGAAACCAGTCCCTAAGTGGGACAGCTATAAAAATAATAAAATGCCTAGGAATAAGGTTAAACAAAAAAGGTGAAATATTTCTACAATAAAAATTTTAAAACATAGGTGAAATAAATTGAAGAGGACACAAACAAATAGAAAGTCATTCTATGTACATGAATTAGAAGAATTAATATTATTAACATGGCCATACTACCCAAAGTGATCTACAAATTCAATGCAATCCCTATGAAATCACCAAAGAAAATTTTCACATAAATAGAAAAACCATTCTAAAATTTATATGGAACCACGAAAGACCCCAAATAGCCAAAGCAATCTTAATCAAAAAGAAAAAAAGCTAGATGCATCACACTATCTCACTTCATAATATGTTACTGCACAATAGTAAGCAAATAGCATGGTATTGATATAAAAGCAGACACATAGTTCAATGGAAAAGTATAGAGAACCCAGAAATTAATCCACACATTTATGGCCAGCTCATTTTCAACAAAGGTGCCAAGAACATACATTGGGGAAAGAATACCCTCTTCAATAAATGGTGCTGGGAAAACTGGATGTTCATATGCACAATAATGCAACTAGATCATTGTCCCCTACCAAAATCAACTTAAAATAGATAAAAGACTAAAACATAAAACCCAAAACTATACAACTACTAGAAGAAACCATTGAAGAAGGGCTTCTTGATGTTGGTCTAGGCAAATATTTGTATGGGTAAGTTTTCAAAAGCACAGGCAACAAAAATAAAAATATGTAAATGAGACTATATCAAAATAAAAACCTTCTGTACAGAAAAGAAAACAATAAACAGAGTGAAGAGACAACCTGTAAAATTGGGAGAAGATATTTGCAAACTATTCATCCAACAGGGACCTAATAGCCAAGCTATACAAAAAACTCAAACAACTGAACAGCTAAAACATATGATTAATCAATGGCCAAAATATCTGAATAGACATTTTTTCTTAAAAATATAAACAAATGGCCAAATGTATGAAAAATGATCAACATCACTAATCATCAGGAAAATGCAAATCAAAACTACAATGATATGTCATCTCATCCGACTTAGAATGACTATTATCAAAAGCACAAAAAAAAAATACAAATGCTGGGAAGATGCATAGAAAAGAAAACTCATACACTGTTTGTGGGTGTATTAGACAATTATGGGTTGCTATGAAGGCATAACTGAGACTGGATAATTTATAAAGAAAATTATTTGGCTTATAGTTCTGCAGTCTGTACAAGCATGGAACCAGCATATGAAGCTTCTGGTGAGACCTCAGGGAGCTTTTAGTCATAGAAGAAGGTGGACAGGGAGCCAGCATGCCACATGGTGAAAAAGGGAGCAAGATAAATGCCAGCCTTTTTTTTCTTGAGATACAGTCTCTCTCTATCGCCAGGCTGGAGTGCAGTGGCATGATCCCAGCTCACTGCAATCTCCACCTCCCAGGTTCAAGCAATTCTCCTGCCTCAGCCTCCCAAGTAGCTGGGACTACAGGCATGCACCACCACGCTCAGCTAATTTTTTTGTATTTTAGTAGAGATGGGGTATCACCATGTTGTCCCAGATGGTCTCGATCTCCTGACCTCGTGATCCGCCCCCCTGAGCCTCCCAAAGTGCTGGGATTACAGGCATGAGCCACCGCACCCGGCCATACCAGACTCCTTTAAACAACCAGCTGTCATGTCAACTGATAGAGTGAGAACCCACTCATTAGCATGAGGACAGCACCAAGGCATTCATGAGGGATCCACCCCCAAGACAAAATCACCTCCTGCCAGACCACATCTCTAACATTGGGGATCATATTTTAACATGAGATTTGGAGGGGATAAACATCCAAACAGTATCAGTGAGAATGTGACTTAATCCAGCCATTGTGAAAAATAGTATAGAAGTTTTTCAAAAAACTAAAAATATAATTACCTTACAGCCCAGCAATTCCACTACTGGTTACTTATTCAAAGAGAAGGAAATCAGTATATGCTTATTGCAGTTTATTCACAATAGGCAAGATATAGGCTCAATATAAGTATCTATTAAATGATGAATTGGTAAAGGAAACATGGTATATATACACAATGAAATATTATTCACCCATAAAAAGGATAAAATCCTGTCATTCACAGCAACATACATAAACCTGTAAGACATTATGTGAAATGATAATTATAAATGCCTATCAATGATGGACTAGATTTAAAAAAAGTGGTACATATACACCATGGAATATTATGCAGCCAAAAAAGAAGAAGATCAATTCCTTTGCATGGGTGGAACTGGAGGACATTATCCTCAGCAAACTAACACAGGAAGAGAAAACCAAATACTGCATGTTCTCACTTATAAGTGGGAAATAAATGGTGAGAACACATGGGCACATAAAGGAGAACAACACACACTGGAAGCTTTTGGAAGTTGGAAGGTGAGAGGAGGGAGATAATCAGAAAGAATAACTAATGGGTACTACGCTTAATACCTAGGTAATGAAATAATCTGTACAACAAACCCCCATGACACAAGTTTACCTGTGTAATAAACCTGCACTTGTATCCCTGAACTTAAAATAAAAGTTAAAAAAGGAATTATAAATACCACATATTCTCACTAATATGTGGAAGCTAAAAAGTATTGAGCTCATAGTGGAAAGTACAATTGTTATTAGAGCCTAGAAATAATCAAGAAAGGAAAGGATAGGGAGAGGTTGATTAACATACACAAAGTTACAGCTAAATGGGAGGAATAAGTTGTAATGTTCTGTAGCACTGTGAGGTAAATGTAGTTAACCAAAATTTAGTGTATGTTTTCAAAAAGCTAGAAGAGAGTATTTTCAATGTTCACAACAGAAAGAAATGATAAATATTCAAGATGATGGATATGCTACTTATCCTGATTTGATCCTTACACATTATATATTACACATGTATCAAAATATCACTCTGTATCCCATAAATAGGCACCGTTATTAGATGTCAATTAAAAATAAAAGGAAAATATCGTGTGACATTGTATTGCTTTATTTGCTTTATCGCTTTGGTCTGGAACTGAACCCACAATTCGTAGAGGCATGTTTTTATCAGCTGCCAGGTGCTTGGCACCTGGGGCTGGCATAGCTAATCAGAAAATTCAATCCATTCTAGGTGAGCTGAGGGAGTTTGCTTGGGGTTTTTTCCCCCAGATTTAATACCCTAAAAGTTGTCAAAAAGTTACCACACTTTCTGGTCCAACTCCACTAGTTATAATGATCCACCTGGTCTTCCATCACACTTCAATGTCCAGGTCATGAATTTCCAATCATTTAGCCATACCCAGATAACCATCTCAGACAGAGATGGGAGAATAGGATGCCACTAGTGCCATAGCCAATTGTGACACCTGGGATGAGTTTAACCTAGAAGAGTAGACATGGGACACCAAATATCACTTAAATAGTGGCCCAGAATGCATCAGAGCATTCCAACATGCAAACGAATACCAAATCACTTCAGTCCCTGGTCCACTTCTCAGCTCCAGCTCTAACTCAGTCTTCCTGTGCTTTTAATTGGTGCAGAACTCATCACTCCTAGATCGTAGCTGATATATATTCAGAGCTTCTGTTACTAAGTACAGGTTCTCCTTGACATATAATGGGTTTACGTCCTGATAAACCCATTGTATATGCCCATTGTAAGCTAAAAGTATTATGTCAAAAAATCATTTACTACACCAAACATCATAGCTTAGCCTAGCCTACCTTAAATGTGCTCAGAACACTTACATTAGCCTACACTTGAAGAAAATCATCCAAAACAAAATGTATTTTGAAATAAAGTGTTAAATATCTCATATAATTTATTGAAAACTCTGCTGAAAGTAAGAAACAGAATGGTTGTATGAGTACTCAAAGTACAGTTTCTACTAAATGTGTATCACTTTCATACTATTGTAAAGTAAAAAAAAATCATAAATCAAATCACTGTAAGTCAGGGGCCATCTACATATTTTGGGAAAGTCTCTTCATTTCTTCATATCATACTTGCCTGAAAAGTAGACCATTATTTATTAAACTCCTATCTTCCTTCCTATTATTCCCTCAAATAAGCTCACTGATTTCTTTGTGTTTTAGGTATATTAACCATTGACAAATAGATGAAGGAAACAAAAATAGCAAATATGGGCATTGAGAAAAGTTTAAGATTCTGACAAAATTACAAATATGCTAGTTTAGTCCTTCTGAATGCTTTTCTATCAATGCCATTTAAAACTTCATCGTACATTTATTTTTTTCCCCTCAAACCTTCACCCCATCTCAAATACTCATTTTCTCTCTAGATTATATAGACTATTTTTTCATGAAGATCTACCTTTCTAGACATTAAGTCTGAGGAAACAGTAAAGTATAATGATTTAAAAGACATGCTTATAGACTGATCTCAAATTCCAGCTCAGTCATTTAATGTCTATGTGGATTTTCACAATGCACTTCTCAATTTGTGTACCAGTAAAACACAGAGGGTAGACTACACTACTTTTACATTGTTTTATCTGTGTTAAATTTGGCAGTGTGAACTGGTATCATCAAGAAAGTCTGAAATGTCAGAAATGGAGAGTGAAATTGTCCACAAAAGCCTAAAAAAAAGTTTTGGAGAAAATAAGAAACTCTTCATTACATTACCCATATCATGGGACATCTACAGCCTTCTTGGTTTGCTTCTCCCATTATTTATTATTCTATTTATTTCAAATGTTGTATTTTTGAACAAATATGTAAATATAAGAATGCTAAAGATAATCAATATAAAAACTGAGAGCTAGCACAGCCCCTGTCGTGGAAGGAAAGAACAGTGTTGCTGCAGATGAAGGCTGAAAAGAGTCTTCAAGTTTCAAAGTCTGGCTTCAGTTTCTCCAAGAATTTATAAATTCTTTCTAGGCAAAGTTTTGAGTGAGTCCCAGGAAACAGGCTCATCGAAGTGAGGATATATGCCAGAGCAGTAATGTGGGTCTGGTACTGGACATCTGACAAATATGATGGAGGGGTGGGCTAATCTACATTTTTTCAGTCTAAAACCACCATGGTCAATCTACCTCTCTCAGGAGCAGATCAAAGCAAAACACTTTACTTGGGATGCATTAATCAGGGTAGGCCAGTGACTGCAATAAACAAAATTTTGATAGTTTATCACAATAAAATTTTATTTTTAACACATCACAGTACAATGTGTGGAGGCAGAGTGAGCATTCTCTGCCACCATCCTTAGTTGATTCATAGAGCATAAAAGGGAAAATAGTAACTTCATCAACACATGATCTAGGAAAACCAAGTACCTCAGAAGAATCTGAGCCTGACCCTCCAATGAATTTTGTCCTCAGATTATAAAAATAAATAATATCATCCCAGCAGGAATCTTGTTGTCTGTTCTGAACCACACTGTGCCAGTCTAAATTGGTTGCCTTCAATACTCTGTGCAAAGCAAAGATCTCCCTTTACCATTTTCCTGGGGATTCCTTTTGACTCTTTCATGCATTAGATTCTAGTTTCCTGTATCCTATGCTTTTCTATTTTATTATTTACTACCTAATTTTGGTAGGGTACAACTTCCGGTTTCTACGTGAGAAATGGTACACAGTAGGTGAAGTTTTAAAAACTTCATGTATGAGTTTGCTAGGGCTGCCGTAACAAAGTACCACAAACTGAGTGGCTTAAACAACATACATTTATTGTCTCACAGTTATAGAGGCTAGGAGTTCAAAATCAAGGTGTTGGCAGGTTTTGTTCCTTCTGAGGGTTGTGATGGAGAAACTGTTTCATAGCTCTCTTCTATCTCCTGGTGGGTTGCTTAAAATCTTTTGCATTCCTTGGCTTGTAGACACACCACTCCAGTCTCTACTTTTATCTTTGCATGGCGGTCTCAATATGTGTGTGTCTGTATAAATTTTTCCTTTTAATAAGAATCCCAGTCATATTAGATTAAGGGTCCACCATACTTCAGTATGATCTCATTTTAAGTAACTACAGCTGCAACAACCCTACTTCCAAATAAGGTCATGTCCTAAGATACTGGGATTTAGGACTTCAACAGGTGAATTTAAGGGAGACACAATTCAATGCATAACAAGTCAGATGTATAAAAATATTTTCATTCCAACCTAAAATTTGACTGGTCATAAAATTCAATGTCAGAAATAAATTTTCTTCAGATTTGGAAAATATTGCCTCATTGTTGTCTAGCTTGCTTGCTCAGTAAGCTTCTTGCTTGTTGAGAAATCTAAAGTCATTCTAATTAGTGATTTTTAAATATATGACCTGTTTATATCTTTCTGGAAGCTTTTATATATTTTCTTTGCTGTAAGCACTCTAAAGTCCTATAAAAATATTACTTGGTGTGAATCTATTTTTATCCATTTTCCTAGGCACTCTGTAGGCTTTCTCAGTCTAGAAACTTATACCTTTTAGTCCTGAGTTTTTTTAAGTTTTTTGGTAATTGAATCATTTCTCTGCTTCCATTTTCACAGTTTTTTTCCTCTGTAACTCCTATTATATGAATGTTGTATCTTCTGAATTTTTCTTTAATTTTGCCCATCTTTTCTCTCCTGTATCCTATTTTCTGTTTTTTTTTTTTCCATTTCCTGGGAGATTTCTTCAACCATCTTCAAAAATTTGTATCAAGTTTTAAAATTTTTACTATAATATTTTTAAGTTCCAAGAGTCTTTTTTGTTCTCTGAATATTCCATTTGTATAACGTCCTGTTCTTATCTGTTCATAGTTCTCCCTACATAATCTCTGTTTGCTTTAAATTTCATTTTCCATTAGTCTCCTTGGTTGTCTTACAGTTTTTAGTTGACTGCTCTTTAAGCTAAGAATCTCTGAGTTTACATTAAGAACTTATTGACTGTAGACTTCATTTTAAGCTTACTGTTAGTATGATTATATCTTTCCTTTAAAGATGGTCAGATGGCACCCACATTACATTTCCAGATTCCCAGCTGAAAGGCAAAGGCCTACCTGCTAGCTTACTGGGAGCCCAGAAGAGGAAGAAGACTTGAAGGAGGTAGTCTCAGATGGCTTCAACATTCCTGTCCTTAACGATACTTGTTATCCTTCAGTCAAGTTATTTTTGCTTTGCCTTCTCCAGTAAATAAATGCTTAGATTTCTGCCAAGGTGGAAAAATAAAGTTGTCCAGCAACGTGGATCTGTGGGTGCAGGAGGGAAGAATCTAGGATGCAAACCTGCTTGCTAAAAATCCATCAACCAAAAATTTTTATTTCAACCTCCTTTATGGTAGATATTAAGGTCATATAAAAATAGTCCAGTTTTTCTTATTCGAAGCATATAGTAGGATTTCAGTTTTGCATTCCCTTTGAATGTTAAGTTCACCATGTGACTTGTTTTGACTATTAAATGTGAGCAGATGACAAGTGACATTTCTAGGCAGAAGGTTTAAAAGTGAGTGTGTGATTTTCCATGTTATTTTTTCTCCACTATGGTAGTCACAGAAGTATGTTTCAATATGGATCCACCATAAGCCTGACTGTGTATGTTTTACATTAGATAACTAGTATGAGCAATAGATATATCTTTTTTGTTTTAAGTCTGAGATTCTGGGATTGTTTGTTACTACAGTATAACTTAGCCTATTGTAACTGACGCCCTTTAATCTTTACTTTTGATTTAACTATTGTCACATCACCATTCCTGAGCTTTTTGAGGGTGATTAAGTATAAAATGTGTTCTCAGCTCTTCTCTATTTCTAATACCCTTGTATTGTGTTTTCTTAGGCATATTTATTTGGTTGTTATGTATCCATCTGCACTCTGGCTGACAAAATTTAGTGACTTCTATCTCTATTTTTATTCCTCCCCTGCCTGTAGGTTTTTTCCTTCAAAAGTATTACATTTCTCTATATTATTGAGGTTTCAAGAGATAATGAAATTAGATGTGTGCATGTTCAATCTTCCGTCTTTACTCAGAAGTTTCACCTTACCTAACTTGCACACTCATTTCTCCCACACCCAACCCAAACTCCCCTTGTTCTATTGGAACTTGAAACACTAAGAATACGAAGAAAAATTGACAGGCATGTTGCTTTTTGAACCCACCCCCTTACCTCTTTTGGACTTCTGCTATCTGCCACAATTTGAGCTGAAGAAAACCACTCATGAGTGCCAAAGGTTACCACCCAAATCACTGTATACCTTTTGATTCAGACAAACAAAATTGTACTCTTGTGAGTGAATATAATTACACCAACAGTAATAATCCTGCACTTTTCTATGTTACTTTACAACTTACCAAACAGCTTTGTATTCATTATCATATTTGAAACTCAACACCTTTGTGATATTCTGATACAAATATTAAATTTATACTTGGGGAGGGAGATAAGAATGAACAAACTGAAAAAAAGATGTACTTTTTGTGTTGTGGGAAATAATGACAAAAATGCCAGGGTCTTCAAGATAACAAGCAGATATTTCTTTAGTAGGCAGTGGCCAGGATCAGTGTTATAAATGATGGTATATAAGTTTGTTTTGTTTGCTTATTCTCAAGAAAGATATAGTCTGGTTAGGGTCTGTGTTTAGCATGAAGGATCTAGGACTTGAATGTACTTACCATACTCTAGTATCATTGAAATCCCCTCCCTAAAATACTTACCTTAGCTCTTGGGCCTGGCATCAGCCTACAAAGAATAGAGCCAATCAAGTACTATGTGTCTTGTAGAGTTTTTTATTTCCTTGTGGCCACACTTCTGGCACAGGCTTATGTTTTCCCTGAGATTCCTTAGGCCCTTTGTTAATACACATTGAGATTCTCCCACGTTTTGGCTCATCAGGAAGTCAGGCAGTAGTTTTTAAGCTATGGGGAAGGTATGAGGTCAGGAGAAATATTTGGCAGCTTTGGGGATCTGTGTTTCCACTACTGAGGTATAACCTGAAAGACAAGGGATGTAGAAAAGGCAGCTGAGGCTAACCTCTCTAAGGTCCTAAGGAACTCTTGCCTGGGCTTCAGAAAATCTGAGCCCTAGACTATGCTTAACTACTAACACCCTGTGTGACCTTGGGCATACAACTTCACCTCCCCGAGCCTCTTGGTTCTAAAAGCACTTCCGCCTCAATTACTCAGTAATTCATGAAAGCTTAATAGTAATGGGAATTGTCTTGCTCAGGGTGATAATGGTTTAAGCAAAGTTTTGAATAGGCTGAGTAAAGTGCCACCTTCCCAGTGGATATAAAATGCTTTCCAAATTAAATGCATATCTCCTAAAGCAATTCTTTATTATTATACTTTAAGATTTAGGGTACATGTGCACAATGTGCAGGTTAGTTACATATGTATACATGTGTCATGTTGGTGTGCTGCACCCATTAACTTGTCATTTAACATTAGGTATATCTCCCAATGCTATCCCTCACCCCTCCCCCCACCCCACAACAGGCCCCAGTGTGTGATGTTCCCCTTCCTGTGTCCATGTGTTCTCATTGTTCAACTCCTACTTGTGAGTGAGAACATGTGGTGTTTGGTTTTTTGTCCTTGAGATAGTTTGCTGAGAATGATGGTTTCCAGCTTCATCCATGTCCCTCCAAAGGATATGAACTCATCATTTTTTATGGCTGCATAGTATTCCAAGGTGTACATGTGCCACATTTTCTTAATCCAGTCTATCATTGTTGGACATTTGGCTTGGTTTCAAGTCTTTGCTATTGTGAATAGTGCCACAACAAAAATATGTGTGCATGTGCCTTTATAACAGCATGATTTATAATCCTTTGGATATATACCCAATAATGGGACTGCTGGGTCAAATGGTATTTCTAGTTCAAGATCTAAAGCAATTCTTAATTGGCAGAGCTGGTGTGAGTAAGTCTTGTGGTGAGGCTGCACAGACAAGAATTCAGAATCCAGGGAGAAGGTGATAATAGGCCCAATCTGCTTCTTACCTCTCATAGCAAAGAAGGAGTGTGGTTATAAAAGCTAGGCATCACATTTCAGGGGAAGAAAAAGAGGATAGAGAGGTTTCAGGGCTTTGACCAGGATGATGGGAGTACTCTGAATTATGCCACATAAGGAAGAGCAGACAGAAATAGGGGTGAGTAGTCAGAAGACCTCCAGAAAAGTCTTGGCCCCTGTTCTTAGCATCTCAAGGGTTCTTTTGGGAAATAGGAGTGACTTAAAATCTTAATAAAAAGGTATACTGTTGTTGGTAGGTAGACATAACACAGGGACATATTTCAATAGAAAGTTACTACTAAGTATTAGAAGCATAGGATGTCTCAAGAAGTAGTGAGTTTTTGTTGAAAGTTTATATGGAAAGGCCAAAATACCACCTGATAGAAATAATATCGATAGGGTCAGAGATCAGGTGAGGAGTTAGATTAAATTCTTTAAGTTCCTTCTAAATTCCGAGGGTAAATAATTCCACATTAGTGGTCAAGCTAGTGGAAAGGAGATTCTAATCACAGGGTCTGAAATTCCAAGCAGGAGAACACTTATACATCACCGATTATAAAATTGGTTCCCCACTGCACTGTCCACTGAATTAACATCTGATTGTTATCTTGAAGACCCAAGTACTTTTGTCATTGTTTCCAACAACTCAAATTGTACATCTTTTTTCAGTTTATACATTCTTATTCTTATTGCTTCCTCAAGTGTAAATTGAGTATTTGAATCAGAATATCACAAAGTTGTTGAGTTTTACTTATGATAGTGAATACAAAGCTGTTTGGTAAGTTGTAAAGTGCCATAGAAAAATACAGGATTGGTCAGGCATGGTGGCTCATGCCTGTAATCCCAGCACTTTGGGAGGCCGAGGTGGGCAGATCACGAGGTCAGGAGTTTGAGACCAGTCTGACCAACATAATGAAACTCTGTCTCTACTAAAAATACAAAAAATTAGCCAGATCTGGTGGTGTGTGCCTGTAATCCCAGCCTCTTGGGAGGCTGAGGCAGAATAATTCGTGTGAACCCAGGAGGTAGAGGTTGCAGTGAGCCAAGATTGTGCCTCTGCACTCCACCCTGGGTGACAGTGTGAGACTCCATCTCAGAAAAAATAAATACAGGATTATTGTTGTTGGTGTTATTATATTCACTGGCCTGAGTACAATTTTGTTTGGTTGGTTTTAGCTTTTTTATTATTTCTTATTCATACATAATAGATGTACATATTTTGGGGTAAATGTGACAATACATTAATATAATATCAAATCAGAGTAATTGAGATATCCATTGATATAGTTTGGCTGTGTCCCCACCCAAATCTCATCTTGAATTCCCATGTGCTGTCGAAGGGACCCCGTGGGAGGTAATCAAATCATGGAGGTGGGTCTTTCCCATGCTGTTCTCATGATAGTGAAGAAGTCTCATGAGATCTGATGGTTTTATAAAGAGACATTCTTTTGTGCAACTTCTCTTCTCTTCTCTCACCATGTAATATGTGCCTTCCACCTTCTGCCATGATTGTGAGGCCTCTCCAGCCATGTGGAGCTGTGAGTCCACTAAATCTCTTTCTTTAGTAAATTTCCCAGTCTCAGGTATGTCTTTATCAGCAGTGTGAAACTGACTAATACATCCATCAGCTTGAACATCTCTTTTCTTTATGCTAGAAGCATTTAAATGATTCCCTTCTAGCCATTTTGAAATGTACAATAGATTAATGTTAACTAAAGTCATCCTACTGATCAATCAAATGCCAGGTTTTATTTCTTATATCTAACTGTATGTCTTGGTACAATTTGATCTCTGATAGAGTTTAAATAAGGACAGATTCCTCAAGGTAGAAAAAAGCGGATGGTTTGCTGAGTGATTCTCTCTAGGGTTACTTGACTAATGATTTCCTTTATAATTTACTTTTCCCACTAGAGCCATGTGATGAGAAGCTGGAGAGAGATGGCTGGAGGCTATAGATATTTGAGGGTACAAGGGTTTAGAGTAGAAATGTAACAGCTATAAAATATATTGGGAGAGGAGGACTGAGTACAGCAGAACCAGGAATCAAACATATAAAAGCCAAGGTAAGACAGTGAGTGTCTATGCAGAAGTTTACAGTATTTTTCTTAAAAAAAAAACTTGTAGACATTAGTTGTACTTTTGTACAAAAGTATTTCGGTGGGGCCACCCCAAGACAGAGAACATTGTTCAAAGCCTGGGGTCTCTGATGGAATAGAAATGTCTCTACTTTGGCACATATACGATGGGTGTGGAGTTTTGTATCTGCAAATTGGTTGCCTAAAGAACCGGCATGATGGAAAAAGGAAATTGGATCCCTGGAATAAACTTAGGGCTGACAAGAACAGATAATAGTCCTCCTTACTTTCCCAACTGTTTCTAGGAAACAAGACTTGTTTACCTCTTGAAGAACAGAAGAAAAAATGACATTTCTTTTGCTGGGGAAGATTAAAAAGATATTTCTGTTGATCATCTCTTGGTTTGGGCTTGTTTATTTATTAGCTGTTTTCTGAAGTCAAGTTCCAGGTCACAGGGCTTTTGTAATGGGAGGAGGTATCATGAGTGAACAGTGGATATTAGCAGCACTGTGTCTAGTGACACCTTGGTTAAACCCATTCTCAGCTACTATTCTTTCTTCTTTTTCTTTTTGTTTTCTGCTTCACTCTACTCTTTTCTCATTTCTTCTCCTCTTCACTTTGCTTATCTTTTCTTTCCTGGTTCTTGTTTATTATTCCTGTCTTGCATTCCTTCTTTTTTCTCTCCTCCCTATGCATTTCTTTTGCTTCTTTTTATCCCCAGCTGAATCAGACTCCAGTAAGATGTGCATACAGAAGACTTTTCCATTCCCAGCTTAGAAAAAAAGACAGATGCAAAGCCTTTATTAGCTCATCTCCTTAGTCTCCTAGCCAGGGAAAGATTGCTCCTCAAAATAGATTTTACTTTACTTTACTTTGATTCAATGTGAAATGACTCAAGCCAAGGGCCTTCTATATCTTTCCTTGAGAAATATCATTCCATATTGTATACAACTTGCTTTCAAATATTCCCATTCCCTGGCATAATATTTATTTTATTTCAGTTCAGCACATTACTACTGGTTAGTTTATCTAGGACCTCCCTAAACTTTTCTGTTCTTTTTTTGGTATTTATTGCTTTCTAGAGGTTAAAAATGCTTATCACACTCTCAGAGAAATTATTTTGGCCCCTGAAACATTCTATTCCATGACCACTACTCCATGAGGCAGTTATTACTGTCATTTAAAAATATGAAATCTGAGATCTGAATGGATTAAGACACTTCCATATGATCACAGAGTTACAACACAGTGGGCCTGAGATTCAAAACTAGATCTGTTTGATTTCAAAATTAATGGTCTTTCCACAACATCAAAACAGGGCTCAGCATAGCTTATGAGAAACTGCACAAAATACTTCTCTAGTTACTTGATCAACCCTTATGTCTAGCCCAAAGCTTATCTGAACAATTTGATATTGGACTACATGAGAGGTAGTATGGTATATTAGAGGAGCTCCTGAACTACACACACAAACACACACACACACAAATACATCTTTCCTTCATTTTGGCTGAAGAGTTTGGAAGATTCTCATATGTGTTCAGAGACTGGATTCAGCTCCATTTGTGAATTGTTTAAGTCCTGTGACATTGATGTCAGACATCGTATTAGAACTTTCATGAGTTATAGACCCTACTAAGAGTAATTTCCATTAGTCTGGTTACATTCCAATTATCATGGAGTTTTATGAAGAAAAAAAGATAAACCAATTTTGAAAACTGGTGGCCATAATTTAATTTCATGACAACAAAATAAGTTGACATAGTAAATTTATGGCCTATCTGTAGTTTACTTAATGGTATAATACAATGCCAGATAACTTACTTGAAACTTATCCCATAACCAAGTAATAGATGAACTTCTCTGGATTACTGCAATATGAATAATTTTATCAGTTGGACTATCAATCATGGTATGCCCAATATAACAAAACCAATGTTATGAAACCAAGAATAAGAAAAGGGAAGCATCTTTTTTAAAAAAAAAATGTATTTTAGGCCGGGCGGGGTGTCTCACGCCTGTAATCGCAGCACTTTGGGAGGCCGAGGCGGGCAGATCACAAGGTCAGGAGACGGAGACCATCCCGGCTAACACGGTGAAACTCCGTCTCTACTAAAAATACAAAAACAAACAAACAAACAAACAAAACTAGCCGGGCTTGGTGGCGGGTGCCTGTAGTCCCAGCTACTTGGGAGGCTGAGGCAGGAGAATGGCGTGAACCTGGAAGGCGGAGCTTGCAGTGAGCCAAGATCGCGCGACTGCACTCCAGCCTGGGCGACAGTGGGAGACTCCGTCCCAAAAAAAAAAAATTATTTTAGTTTTAGGGGTACATGTGCAGGATTGCTTTATGGATAAACTCGTCACAGTGTTTTCTTGTACAGATTACTATGTCACTAAGGTACTAAGCCTAGTGCCCAACAGTTGTTTCTTTCTTCTCCTTTTCTTTCTTCCAGCCTCCACCTTCAAGTAGACCCCAATGCCTGTTGTTCCCTCTTTTGTGTGTGTCTATGAGTTCTCATCATTTAGCTCCCACTTATAAGTGAGGGCATTCGGTATTTGATTTTCTGTTTCTATGTTAGTTTGCTAAGGATAATGGCCTCCTGCTCCATCTGTGTTCCTGCAAAGACATGATCTCATTCTTTTTATAGCTGCAGAGTATTCCATGGTGTATATGTAACACATTGTCTTTATCCAGTCTGTCATTGATGGGCATTTGGGCTGATTCCATATCTTTGCTATTGTAAATAGTGCTGCAATGAACATTCACATGCATATGTCTTTGTGGTAGAATGATGTATAATTTTGTGGGTATATACCCAGTAATGGGATTGCTGGGTGGAATGGTAGTTCTGATTTTAATTGTTTGAGGAAACCCCATACTGATTTCCACATTGTTTGAACTAATTTACACTCCAAACAACAGTGTTAAAGTGTTCCCCTTTGTCTGCAACCTCGCCAGCATCTGCTATTTTATGACATTCTAATAACAGCCATCTGACTGGTGTGAAATGGTATCTGATTGTGATTTTGCTTTGAATTTTTCTAACGATCAGTGATATTGAGGTTTTTTTCATATGCTTCTTGTCCACATGTACATCTTCTTTTGAAAATTGTCCACTAAAGTCCCTTGTCCAGTTTTTAATGGGGTTGTTTCTTTCTTGTAAGCTGCTGTAAATTCTTTATATATGCTGGATATTAGAATTTTTCAGCTGCATAGTTTGCAAATATTTTCTCCCATTCTGTGGGTTGTCTGTTAATCTGTTGATAGCTTCTATTGCTGTATAGAAGATCTATGGTTTAATTAGATCAAATTTGCCAATTTTTGCTTTTGTTGTGATTGCTTTTGGTGTCTTCATTGTGAAATATTTGCCCATTCCTATGACCAGAATGGATGTACATAGGTCTTTTTTCAGAGTTTTTATAGCTTTGGGTTTTACATTTAAATCTTTAATCCATCTTGACTTGGTTTTTGTATATGATACAAGAGAGGAGTCCAGCATCAATCATCTGCATATGGCTAGCCAGTTATCCCAGAACCATTTATTTAAAATGGAGTCTTTTCCTCATTGCTTGTTTTTGTCAGCTTTGTCAAAGAACAGATTGTTGTTGGTGTGCAGCACTATTTCTGGTCTCGCTATTCTTTTCCATTGGTCTATGTGTCTGCTTTTGTACTAGTACCATGCTGTTTTGTATATTGTAGCCCTGCAGTATACTTTGAAGTTGGGTAGTATGATGCCTCCAGTTTTGTTCTTTTTGCTTAGCATTGCCTTGATTATTCAGGGTTTTTTTAATATATAAATTTTAAAATAGCTTTTTCTAGTTCTGTGAAGAATGTCATTGGTAGTTTGATAGAAATAGCTTGAATCTGTAAATAGCTTTGGGAAGTATGACCATTTTAATGATATTGATTCTATCTGTAAACATGAAATGTTTTTCTTTTTATTTGTGTCATCTCTGATTTCTTTGAGCAGTATTTTGTAATTCTTATTGTAAAGATCTTTTATCTCCCTGGTTAGTTGTATTCCTAGGTACTTTATGTTTGTGTAGCAATTGTGAATAATATTGCATTCCTGATTGGGCTCTCAACTTGGCTGCTGTTGGTGTATAGGAATCCTAGTGACTTTTGTACATGATTTTGTATCCTGAAACTTTGCTGAGGTTGTTTTTCAGCTTATATGATTGTTGGGCTGAGACTATGTGGTTTTCTAGATATGGAATCATGTCATCTGCAAACAGGGATAGTTTGATTTCCTCTCTTCCTATTTGGATGCACATTATTTCTTTCTCTTGCCTGATTGCTCTAGCCAGGACTTCCAATACAATGTTGAAGATTATTGATGAGAAAAGGCATTCCTGTCTTTTGCCAGTTTTCAAGGGGGATGCTTCCAGCTTTTGCCCATTTGGTATCATGTTGGTTGTGGGTTTGTCATAGATGACTCTTATTATTTTAAGGTATGTTCCTTAAATATCTAGTTTATAGGGAGTTTTTAACAGATAGGGATGTTAAATTTTATGGAAAGTCTTTTCTGCATCTATTGAGATAATCATGTGGATTTTGTCTTTATGTTTACATGATGAATCACATATACTGATTTGTGTATGTTGAACTAATCTTGCATCTTGGGGATGAAGCCTACTTGATTCTGTTTGGTTAGCTTTTTGATTTGCTGCTGGATTAGGTTTGCAGTTTTTTTTGTTGAGGATTTTTGCATCAATGTTCATCAAAGACATTGCCCTGAAGTTTTCTTTTTCTGCTGTGTCTCTACCAGGTTTTGGTATCAGAATGATGCTGGCCTCATAGAATGAGTTGGGAAAAAGTCCCTCCTCCTAAATTTTGTGGAATAGTTTTAGCAGGAATGGCACCAGATCTTCTTTGTACATCTGGGAGAATTCAGCTATGAATCCATCTGGTCTTGGATTTGTTTTTGTTGACATTATATTTATTACTGATTCAATTTTGGAGCTCATTCTTGGTCTGTTCAGGGAATCAATTTCTTCCTAGTTCAGTCTTGGAAGGGTGTTTGTGTCAAGAAATTTACTCATCTCTTCTAGATTTTATAGTTTGTGTGCATAGAGTTGTTTATAGCAGTTTTCTATAGTTATTTTTTCTCAGTGGTGTCAGTGGTAGCATTCCCTTTTTCATTTCTAATTATGTTTATTTGAATCTTCTGTATTTTTTTCTTTATTAGTCTAGCTAATGGTCTATAATTAATTTTTTCAAAAAACAACTTGTAGATTTGTTTTTTTTTTAATGGTTTTTGTGTCTTGATTTCTTTCAGTTCAGCTCCGATTTTTATTTTTATTTTTTGTCTTCTGTTAGTTTTGGAGTTGGTTTGCTCTTGCTTCTCTAATTCTTTCAGTTATGATTTTAGGTTGTTCATTTAGAATCTTTCTATTGTTTTGATGTGTGCATTTAGTGCTATGAATTCCCCTCTTAACACTGCCTTAGCTGTGTCCAGATATTCCAGTAAGTTGTATCTTTGTTCTTTCTTGTTAGTTTCTAAAAACTTCTGGATTTCTGTCTTAATTTCATTATTTAACCAAGACTTATTTGGCAGCATGTTGTTTAATTTCCATGCAATTGCATGGTTTTGAGCAATGTTTTGTCTTGACTTCTATTTTTATTTTGCTGTGGTGCTAAAATGAGCTCTAAATCTTGACAAAAAATTATTGATATACATCAAAACAAAACTTCCTTAAAGCCTAAATCTCCCAGGACATATAAAATAGCAACACAATACATTTTTAAGAAACCAAGGTATTCAGGCAACAAATAGCATGATGAATAAAATGGTAGCTCACATCTCAATACTAACATTGAATGAAAATGGCCTAAATGCTCTACTTGAAAAATACAGAATGGAAGAATAAATAAGAATTTACCAACCAAGTATCTGCTGTCTTTAAGAGACTCACCTAACACATAAGGACTTACATAAACTTAAGGCAAAGGAGGAGAAAAAGACATTCCATGCAAATGGACACCAAAAGTGAGCTGGAGTAGCTATTCTTATATCACACAAAACAAACTTCATAGAAACAGTGGTTAGAAAAGACAAAGAGGGGCATTATATAATGATCAAAGGTCTTGTCCAACAAGAAAATATCAGAATTCTAAATATATATGCACCTAACACTGGAGCTCTCAAATTTATAAAACAGTTACTACTAAACCTAAGAAATGGGATAAACAGCAACACAATAATAGTGGGGGACTTCAATACTCCACTGACAGAACTAGACAGGTTACAAAGACAGAAAGTTAACCAAGAAATAATGGACATAAGCTATAACCTAGAACAAATGGACTTAACAGATATTTATGGAACATTCTACCCAGCAACTGCAGAATATACATTCTATTCATCAGTGCATGGACTATTTTTTAAGACAGACCATATGATAGATGACAAAACAATTCTCAATAAACTTAAGAAAATTGATATTATGTGAAGTACTCTCTCTGACCACAGTGGAATAAAATTTGAAATGAATTCCAAAGGGAACCTTCAACAATGTGCAAATGAATGGAAATTGAGTAACTTACTCCTGAATGATCATTGAGTCAACAATGAAATCAAGATGGAAATTTAAAAATTATCTGAACTGAACAATAATAGTGACACAATCTATCAAAACCTCTGGGATATGGCAAAGGCAGTGCTAAGGGAAAAGTTCATAGCCTTAGATGCTTACATCAAAAAGTTTGAAAGAACATGATTGATGATCTAAGGTCACACCGCAAGGAACTAGAGAAACAAGAACAAACCAAACCCAAACCCAGCAGAAGAAAAAACAAAAACAAAAACAAAAAAACAAGATCAGACCAGAACTAAATGAAATTGAAACAAAAAAAAATCCATAAGACAAATGAAAGAAAAATCTGGTTCTTTGAAAAGATAAATAATATTGATAGACCACTAGCAAAATTAACCAAGAAAAGAACATAGAAGATCCAAATAAGCTCCATTAGAAAAGAAATGGGGACCAAACGCAGTGGCTCATGCCTGTAATCCGAGCACTTTGGGATGCCAAGGCAGGCGGATCACGAGGTCAGGAGTCCAAAACCACTCTGGCCAACATAGTGAAACTTCATCTCTGATAAAAAATTAGCTGGGCTTGGTGGCAGGAATCTGTGATCCCAGCTACTTAGGAGGCTGAGGCAAGAGGTTGCAGTGAGCCGAGACTGCACCACTGCACTCCAGCCTGGGTGACAGTGCAAGACGAGACTCCATCTCCAAAAGAAAAAAAAGAAAGAAAGAAAACAAATGGGAAATACTACAACCAACCAATACCACATAAATACAAAAGATTATTCAAGGTTTCTATGAACTCCTTTACAAGCATAAACTAGAAAACCTAGAGAAGATGGATACATTGTTCTAAATATGCAACCCTCCTAGCTTAAACCAGGAAGAATTAGAAACCTTGAACCTGCCAATAACAAGCGGTGAGATTGAAATAGTAATTTTGAGATTGCCAAAAATAAAAAGTCCAGGACCAGAGAGATTCTCAGCTGAATTCTATCAACATTCAAAAACGAATTTATACCAATCTATTTGATACTATTCCACAAGATAGCGAAAGAAGGAATCCTCCCTAAATCATTCTATGAATCCAGCATCATGCTAATACCAAAACCAGGGAAGAACATAACAAAAAAAGAAAACTACAGACCAATATCCCTGATAAACATAGATGCAAAACTCCTTAACAAAATAATAACTAACCTAATCTAATAGCATATCAAAAGGATAATCCACCATGATCAAGTGTGTGTCATACCAGGGATGCAGGGATGGTTTAACATCAGCAAGTCAATAAATGTGATACACCACATAAACAGAATTAAAAACAAAAATCACATAATTATCTCAACAGATGCATAAAAACCACTTGACAAAATCCAGCATCCCTTTATGATTAAAACCCTCAGCAAAATCGGCATAAAAGGCCATACTTTAATGTAATAAGAGCCATCTATGACAAACCCACAGCCAACATAATACTGAATGGGAAAAAGCTGAAAGCATTCCCCCTGAGAACTGGAACAAGACAAGGATGCCCACTACAACCACTTTCATTCAGTATAGTACTCGAAGTCTTATCCACAGCAATCAATCAAGAGAAAGCAATAAAGTACATCCAAATCAGTTAAAAACAAACAAACAAAAAAAGTCGAACTGTTGCTGTTTGCTGATGATATGACTGTATACCTAGAAAACCCTAAAGACTCCCCCAAAAAGGTCCTAGAACTGATAAATGAATTCAGTGAAGTTTCAGGATACAAAATTAATGTGCACAATCAGTAGCTCTACTACACACCAACAGCAACTGAGGTGAGAATCAAATCAAGATCTCAACCCCTTTTACAATAGCTGCAAAAAATCAAATATATATAAACCAAGCAGGTGAAAGACCCCTACAAGGAAAACTGCAAAACTGCTGAAAGAAATCATAGATGAACTAAACAAATGGAAAAACATCCCATGCTCATGGAAGAGTAGAATCAATATTGTGAAAATGACCATACTGCCAAAAGCAATCTAAAAATTCAAGGCAATTCTCATTAAAATACCACCATCATTCTTCACAGAACTAAAAAAAAATCCTAAAATTCATATGGAACAAAAATGAGTCCATATAGCCAAAGCAAGACTAAGCAAAAATAACAAATTTGGAGACATCCCATTACTCAACTTTTAACTATACTATAAGGCCATAGTCACCAAAACAGTGTGGTACTGGTATAAAATTAAGCACGTAGACAAGTGGAACAGAATAGAGAACCCAAAAATAAACCCAAATACTTAATGCCAATTTATTTTTGACAAAGCAAATAAAAACGTAAAGTGAGGAAAATACATCCTATTCAACAAATGATACTTGGATAATTGGCAAGCCACACGGAGAAGAATGAAACTGGATTCTCATCTCTCAACTTAAACAAAAATCAAATCAAGCTGGATCAAAAACTTAAATCTAAGACTTGAAATTATAAAAATTTTGCAAGATAACATCATAAAAATGTTTCTAGACATTGGCTTAAGCAAAGACTTCATGACCAAGAACCTAAAAGCAAATGCAACAAAAACAAAGATAAATAGATGTGACTTAAATAAAAAGCTCCTGCACAGCTAAAGAAATAATCAGCAGAGTAAACAGACAACCCACAGTGTTGGAGAAAATTGTCACAATCTGTACACCCTTCAAAGGACTAACATCCAGAATCTACAGGAAACTCAAAGAAATTAGCAAGAAAAAAAGAAAAGAGTGACATCAAAAAATGGGCTAAGGACATGAATAGACAATTCTTAAAGGAAGATGTAGAAATAGCCAACAAGCATGTGAACAAATGCTGAACATCATTAATGATCAAATAAATGCAAATCAAAACCACAATGTGTTACCACCTTACTCCTGCAAGAATGGCCATAATGAAAAAATTAAAAAAAAAAAAAACAACAATAGATCTTGGCAGGGATGTGGTAAAAAGAGAACACTTTTACACTGTTGGTAGGAATGTGAAGTAGTACAACCACTGTGGAAAACAGTGTGGAAATATCTTAAGTAACTAAAAGTAGAATTATCATTTGATACATCCATCCCACCACTGGGTGTCTACGCAGAGGAAAATAAGTCATTATACGAAAAAGATACTTACACACACATGTTTATAGCAGCATAATTTACAGTTGCAGATTATGAAATCAGCCTAAATGTCCATTGATCAATTAGTGGATAAAGAAATTGTGGTATACACATACAATGTAATACTATTCAGCCATGAAAAGGAAAAAAAATAATGGCATGTGCAGCATCCTGGATGAAATTGAAGACCATTATTCCAAGTGAAGTAACTCAGGAATGGAAAACCAAAAATCCTATGTTCTCACTCATAAGTGGGAGCTAAGCTATGAGGATACAAAGGCATAGGAATGATACAATGGATGTTGGGGACTTGGGGGAAAGGGTAGGAGGGGGTTGAGGAAGAAAAGACTACAAATTTGGTACAGTGTATACTGCTAGGTTAATGGGTGCACTGAAATCTCAGAAATCAACACTAAAGTAGTTACTCATGTAACCAAATTCCACCTGTTTCCCAAAACCTATGGAAATTAAAATAAAATAAAAATACAGCCTAATCACATTTTTGTAGAGCATCTATGTGTGCTGGGGGTTCACTCCAGCCTGCAGTTGCTTTGGACTCTCCAAAGCACAAAGGCAAAAACAGCTAAGGCAGGCAAACAGCAAAGATGGTGGCCTACCCCTCCCCATGGGAGCTGTATCCCAGGGAGGTTTTAAACTGCTTTTGGTTGGAAAACACCAGCAGGGTTTACTGGACACCCTGGTTGAGACATTCCACCCACTGAAGAGAAATGGGATTCAAGATACATGTGACTAAGCAGTCTGATCACTTCTCCTTAGAGCGCTAGGCTGTGCTGGGGGAGCGCTCCTGCCTACAGTTGCCTTGGACTCCCTGATCAGTCTTTGTTGTTGTAAGTATAGAAGAAGAATGATTAAACAGATAGCAAAGTGGATGTATAATATTTTGAGGTGCTTTCTAATCACCAAGATAATCTACTATCTTTTTATTTTATATCCATTCTATCATTGGACCTTCAAAATTACATATATATTTTTAATTTTCTTTTATTATTATTATTATTATACTTTAGGTTTTACGGTACATGTGCACAATGTGCAGGTAGGTTACATATGTATACATGTGCCATGCTGGTGCGCTGCACCCACTAACTCGTCATCTAGCATTAGGTATATCTCCCAATGCTATCCCTCCCCCCTCACCCCAACCCACAACAGTCCCCAGAGTGTGAGGTTCCCCTTCCTGTGTCCATGTGTTCTCATTGTTCAATGCCTACTTATGAATGAGAATTTGCGGTGTTTGGTTTTTTGTTCTTGTGATAGTTTACTGAGAATGATGATTTCCAATTTCATCCATGTCCCTACAAACGACATGAACTCATCATTTATTATGGCTGCATAGTATTCCATGGTGTATATGTGCCACATTTTCTTAATCCAGTCTATCATTGTTGGACATTGGGTTGGTTCCAAGTCTTTGCTATTGTGAATAATGCCGCAATAAACATACGTGTGCATGTGTCTTTATAGCAGCATGATTTATAGTCCTTTGGGTATATACCCAGTAATGGGATGGCTGGGTCGAATGGAATTTCTAGTTCTAGATCCCTGAGGAATCGCCACACTGACTTCCACAAGGGTTGAACTAGTTTACAGTCCCACCAAGAGTGTAAAAGTGTTCCTATTTCTCCACATCCTCTCCAGCACCTGTTGTTTCCTGACTTTTTAATGATTGCCATTCTAACTGGTGTGAGATGGTATCACATTGTGGTTTTGATTTGCATTTCTCTGATGGCCAGTGATGGTGAGCATTTTTCCATGTGTTTTTTGGCTGCATACATGTCTTCTTTTGAGAAGTGTCTGTTCATGTCCTTTGCCCACTTTTTGATGGGGTTGTTTGTTTTTTTCTTGTAAATTTGTTGGAGTTCATTGTAGATTTTTGATATTAGCCTTTTGTCAGAAGAGTAGGTTGCGAAAATTTTCTCCCATTTTGTAGGTTGCCTGTTCACTCTGATGGTAGTTTCCTTTGCTGTGCAGAAGCTCTTTAGTTTAATTAGATCCCATTTGTCAATTTTGGCTTTTGTTGCCAGTGCTTTTGGTGTTTTAGACATGAAGTCCTTGCCCATGCCTATGTCCTGAATGGTAATGCCTAGGTTTTCTTCTAGGGTTTTTATGGTTTTAGGTCTAACATTTAAGTTTTTAATCCATCTTGAATTGATTTTTGTATAAGGTGTAAGGAATAGGTCCAGTTTGAGCTTTCTCCATATGGCTAGCCAGTTTTCCCAGCACCATTTATTAAATAGGGAATCCTTTCCCCATTGCTTGTTTTTCTCAGGTTTGTCAAAGGTCAGATAGTTGTAGATATGTGGCATTATTTCTGATGGCTCTGTTCTGTTCCATTGATCTATATCTCTGTTTTGGTACCAGTACCATGCTGTTTTGGTTACTGTAGCCCTGTAGTATAGTTTGAAGTCAGGTAGTGTGATGCCTCCAGCTTTGTTCTTTTGGCTTAGGATTGACTTGGCGATGCGGGCTCTTTTTTGGTTCCATATGAACTTTAAAGTAGTTTTTTCCAATTCTGTGAAGGAAGTCATTGGTAGCTTGATGGGGATGGCATTGAATCTGTAAATTACCTTGGGAAGGATGGCCATTTTCACGATATTGATTCTTCCTACCCATGAGCATGGAATGTTCTTCCATTTGTTTGTATCCTCTTTTATTTCCTTGAGCAGTGGTTTGTAGTTCTCCTTGAAGAGGTCCTTCACATCCCTTGTAAGTTGGATTCCTAGGTATTTTATTCTCTTTGAAGCAATTGTGAATGGGAGTTCACTCATGATTTGGCTCTCTGTTTGTCTGTGATTGATGTATAAGAATGCTTGTGATTTTTGTACATTGATTTTGTATCCTGAGACTTTGCTGAATTTGGTTATCAGCTTAAGGAGATTTTGGGCTGAGACAATGGGGTTTTCTCGATATACAATCATGTCATCTGCAAACAGGGACAATTTGACTTCCTCTTTTCCTAATTGAATACCCTTGATTTCCTTCTCCTGCCTAATTGCCCTGGCCAGAACTTCCAACACTATGTTGAATAGAAGTGAGAGAGGGCATCCCTGTCTTGTGCCAGTTTTCAAAGGGAATGCTTCCAGTTTTTGCCCATTCAGTATGATATTGGCTGTGGGTTTGTCACAGATATCTCTTATTATTTTGAGATACATCCCATCAATACCTAATTTATTGAGAGTTTTTAGCATGAAGTGTTGTTGAATTTTGTCAATGGCTTTTTCTGCATCTATTGAGATAATCATGTGGTTTTTGTCTTTGGTTCTGTTTATATGCTGGATTACATTTTTTGATTTGCGTATATTGAACCAGCCTTGCATCCCAGGGATGAAGCCCACTTGATCATGGTGGATAAGCTTTTTGATGTGCTGCTGGATTCTGTTTGCCAGTATTTTATTGAGGATTTTTGCATCAATGTTCATCAAAGATATTGGTCTAAAATTCTCTTTTTTTGTTGTGTCTCTGCCAGGCTTTGGTATCAGGATGTTGCTGGCTTCATAAAATGAGTTAGGGAGGATTCCCTCTTTTTCTATTGATTGGAATAGTTTCAGAAGGAATGGTACCAGCTCCTCCTTGTACCTCTGGTAGAATTCGGCTGTGAACCCATCTGGTCCTGGACTTTTTTTGGTTGGTAAGCTATTGATTATTGCCACAATTTCAGCTCCTGTTATTGGTCTATTCAGAGATTCAACTTCTTCCTGGTTTAGTCTTGGGAGGGTGTATTTGTTGAGGAATTTATCCATTTCTTCTAGATTTTCTAGTTTATTTGCATAGAGGTGTTTGTAATATTCTCTGATGGTAGTTTGTGTTTCTGTGGGATCAGTGGTGATATCCCCTTTATTATTTTTTATTGCATCTATTTGATTCTTCTCTCTTTTTTTCTTTATTAATCTTGCTAGCGGTCTATCAATTTTGTTAATCCTTTCAAAAAACCAGCTCCTGGATTCATTAATTTTTTGAAGGGTTTTTTGTGTCTCTATTTCCTTCAGTTCTGCTCTGATCTTAGTTATTTCTTGCCTTCTGCTAGCTTTTGAATGTGTTTGCTCTTGCTTTTCTAGTTCTTTTAATTGTGATGTTAGGGTATCAATTTTGGATCTTTCCTGCTTTCTCTTGTGGGCATTCAGTGCTATAAATTTCCCTCTACACACTGCTTTGAATGCATCCCAGAGATTCTGGTATGTTGTGTCTTGGTTCTCATTGGTTTCAAAGAACATCTTTATTTGTGCCTTCATTTTGTTATGTACCCAGTAGTCACTCAGGAACAGGTTGTTCAGTTTCCATGTGGTTGAGCGGTTTTGAGTGAGATTCTTAATCCTGAGTTCTAGCTTGATTGCACTGTGATCTGAGAGATAGTTTGTTATAATTTCTGTTCTTTTACATTTATTGAGGAGAACTTTACTTCCAAGTATGTGGTCAATTTTGGAATAGGTGTGGTGTGGTGCTGAAAAAAATGTATATTCTGTTGATTTGGTGTGGAGAGTTGTGTAGATGTCTATTAGGTCCGCTTGGTGCAGAGCTGAGTTCAATTCCTGGAATACACTAGCCCACAACGTCCCCCGCTAATTCACCAGGGAGCGTTCACCCACAGCATCCCACTGCTGTTTCACTGGCATGGGCACACATGCTGACCCCACCACCATCTCATCCCACTACTAGCAAGAATGTATAGGCAAGAACCACCACCTACCACAGCCCTGGCTAAGTGCATTTGTCAGCAATTCCCTTATTGATGTTGTTACCAATGGACTGGCAACACTTTAGCCCCTCCAGTGAAGCAAGTGCTTAACCTCCAGTGGCCAGAGAAAAAAGCTCTGCATGCCCCAGGGCTGGAGCATGCAGCCCACATGTGCTGAGCTGAGCCTTGGACCCATAAAATCTTCCAGGAACAAACCAATTAACTAAACCAAATGGATAACACACTCAAACCATCAAGAGCATCAAACAATAAAAAAGTAAAAAGCAGAAGCATAGCTAGATGACCATCAACTGTTCACCCTGCAATGACACTAACTGAACAACTATCGACAAAAAAAATAAAAAATAAAAATAAAAATAAATTACATTCATAAGAACCAAAAATCAGGCGAGCCCTCATAGTACCTGTGTTTAACTTTGTATCACTGAAAAGATAGAAAAAAAAGCCTTGAATCACTGAAGCTAGCCCTCCCACACCCCCTGGCAGCAGCAGCATAGTTCAGGGGGCTTCTCTGGGCTCTAGGGGAAACAGAGCCAGCAATTGTGAATCACTGAACTCAGTGCTGTCCTTCTGGAGCAGAAAGAAAAACCAGACCAAACTCAGCTGATGCCTGCCCACAGCAGGAGAATTAAAACCAGCCCTAGCCAGAGGAAAATTGTAATCCCAGAAGTTAGAATGTGAGTTCCTGAAAACCTTACCACCAATGGCTAAAGTGCTTCAGGTCTCTACGTAAACTTGAAAAGTAGTCTAGGCCATAAGAACTGCAACTCTAGATGAGTCCTAGTGGTGAACTGGGCCCAGAGACAGTGGAATTGGGAGGACATACAATCTACTGAGACACAAGCTGGGGATGGAAAAAGCAGTGCTGGCATCACCCCTCCCCCAACCACAGGCTGCACAGCTCATGACTCCTAAAAATATGCCTTCCTTTCACTTGAGGAGAAGAGAAGAAAGAGTGGGAAAGACTTTGTCTCACATCTTGGATACCAGCTCAGTCACAGCAGGATAGGGTACTAGTCAGAGTTGTGAGGTCCCCTATCCAGGGCCTAACTCCCAGACAGTATTTCTAGATACACTCTGGGCCAGAATTAAACCTGCTTGCCTTGAGAGAAAGGACCCAGTCCTGGCAGCATTCATCACCTGCAGCTGAAGAGCCCTTAGGCTTTGAATAATCAGCAGTGATACCCAGGTACTATGTTGAGGGACTTGGGTGAGCCCTCAAGACTTGTGAGCTTCAGATGAAACTCAACACATTACCAGCTGTGGTGGCTATTATACACATCATTTTCTGCTTGAGAAAAGCAGAGAGTAAAGTAAAAAGGACTTTGTCTTGCACCTTAGGTACCAGCATTGCCATCTGGGGCATGGGTAGTGTGCCTACAGTCCCTTGGGGTCCCTGATTCCAGGACTTGACTCTTGGATGACATTTCTGGACCCACCCTGGGCCACAGAGGAGCCTAATTCTCTGAAAAATGAGTCCCAGGCATGTTAGAATTCACCAAAAGCTGACTTAAGAATGCTTGTGCCTTAAGGGAACATCAGTGATAGTCTGGCAGTACACCCCATGGTCTCTGGTGGCAGTGACTACAAGGTGAGGCTCTTCTGTCTTTGGAGAAAGGAGGGAAGAATGGAAAGGTCTGCATCTTGTGGTTTGATTGCCAACTTAGGCATAGTACAATAGAACACCATGTAGATTTAAGGTTTTTCACTCTAGTCCCTGACTCCCAAAGGGCAACTCTGGATGAACCCAGGCTGGGGGAACTTGTCAACCTGAGGGGAATGACACAGGTCTGGCTGGATTTGCCAGTTTTCAATTTTAGAACCTCAGTGCCTTGAGTGATCATAGGCAGTAGCCAGGGAGTGGGTACCATCGTCCTTGGGTGAGACCCAGTGCTGTGTTGTCTTCAGGTCTGACCCAGTACAGTCCCAGTAGTGGTGGCCAAAGGGTTACTTGTGTCACTCCATCTCTAACTTTAGGTGGCTCAGAACAGAGAGAGAGATTCAATTTGTTTGGGAGAAAGTGAAAGGAAAGAAAAAGAGTTCCTACCTGGTAATCAAGAGAATTTTACCAGATCTTGTCTAAGACCATCAAGGTGGTAGTTCTATGAGTTCTCAAGAACCACAGTATTACTCTGCTTGGGATGTCCCTTAAAGTAGATATAGCTCAGATCACAACATCCAAGTCATTTCAAATATATGGGAAGTCTTCCCAAGAAGGATGGGTACAAACAAATCCAAACAGTGAAGACTGCAATAAATACCTAGTTCTTCACTTCCCAGACACCAAAGAACATCTACTAACACCAACACCACCCAGAAAAATGTGACCTCAAAAAATGAACTAAATAAGGTACAAGAATCCAATCCTGGGAAAACAGAGATATGTGGCCATTTAGACAGAGAATTCAAAATAGCTGTGATGGGCAAGCTGAAAAAAAAAGTCAAGATAACAGAGAAGGAATTCAAAATTATATAAGATACATTTAACAAAAAGGTTGAAATAAACAGAATCAAGCAGAAATTCTAAAGTTAAAAATGCAATTGACATACTGAAGAAAGTATCAGAGTCTTTTAACAGTAGAAATACTGAGCATGAAGTCAGGCTATTTGAAAATTTCTAGTCAGAGGAGACAAAAGAAAAAAGTTTTAAAAATAAAGCACACCTACGGGATCTGGAAAATTGCCTCAAGAAAGCAAATCTAAGGGTTGTTGACAATAAAGAGACTATATAGAGAAAAAGAGAAGGCTAGAATGTTTATTCAAAAAGATAATGAAAGAGAATTTCTCAAACCTAGAGAAAAATACCACAATCCAAGTACAAGAAGGTTATAGAACACTAAATAGATTTAACCCAAAGAAGACTGACTCTAGGCATTTAATAATTAAACTCCAAAAGACTTATTATAAATAAATAATTCTAAACTCAGCAAGATAAACAACAAACAAACAACATACATTGGGGCTGAAATATGCCTGCCAGCAGACTTTTCAATGGAAACCATACAAGCCAAGAGAGAGTGACATATTTAAATACGTCAAGAGGCAAGACATGGGCCTGGCGCAGTGGCTCACGCCTGTAATTCCAGCACTCTGGGAGGCCAAGGCGGGCGGCTCACGAGGTCAGAAGATGGAGACCATCCTGGCTAACACGGTGAAACCCCGTCTCTACTAAAAAATACAAAAAATTAGCTGGGCGTGATGGTGGGCGCCTGTAGTCCCAGCTACTCGGGAGGCTGAGGCAGGAGAATGGCGTGAACCCAGGAGGCAGAGCTTGCAGTGAGCCGAGATGGCGCCACTGCACTCCAGCCTGGGCGACAGAGCGAGACTCCGTCTCAAAAAAAAAAAAAAAAAAAGAGGCAAGACATATTTAAAGTGCTAAAAAAAAAAAAAAAAAAAAAAAAAAAAAAAAACATGTTTAACCTAGAATAGTTTATCAGGTGAAAATATCCTTCAAGCATGAAGCAGAAATAAAGTCTTTACCAGACAAACAAAAGCTGAGGGATTTCAACACCAGAACTCTCCTACAAAAAATGCTAAATTGAGAAATAAAAAGACATTAATGCGCAATTAGTGATCACGTGAAGGTACAAAACTCACTGGTAATATAGTAAGTACAAAAAACAAAACAAAAAAATGGCTGCACGTGGTAGCTCACGCCTGTAATCCCAACACTTTGTGAGGCCAAGGTGGGCAGATCACAAGGTCAGGAGTTTCAGACCAGCCTGGCCAACATGGTGAAACCCTGTCTCTACTAAAAAAATACAAAAATTACCTGGGAATGTTTGCATGTGCCTGTAATCCCAACTACTCAGGAGGCTGAGGCAGGAGAATTGCTTGAACCCAGGAGGCAGAGTTTGCAGTGAGCTGAGATGGCACCACTGCACTCCAGCCTGGGTGACAAAGCAAGACTCAAGAAAAAACAAACAAACAAACAAAAAACACCACTGAATATCATAACACTGTAACTGTGGTATGTAAACTTCTCTTATCTGAATTAGAAAGACTAAATAATAAACCAATCAGAAATGGATTAAGACGATGGATAGGAGGCTAGACTATCTTGCAGCTGCTGCTCGGATGGACACAGCAGTGCGTGGAGACTCACAGAGTGAACTTTTCTCCAAGAACTACTGCAGAAACATATCAGAAAGCTGAAAGGATCCACAGACCCTTTGAAAAAACTATATCACTGCTGCAGTCTATCTGAGACACTGAAAAACTGTGAGTCAGTTTGCTTTCTCAATGAGGAGGCTCACAGTCTGGGGCAAGTTCTCAGCCCTGGTCACCAGCTGTCTGGAAATAGACTCGGTGCTCCTGGGGGTGGGGAGTGATGGGAGTGAGATCAGCCTTTAGGGCTGTGGGCTACATAGGAGCAAGTTGAGGCCTCTGACTGCCGGCTTTCCCCTACTTTCATGGAGACCAGTATGACTCAGCAGAGACGGCCATATTCCCCCTGGGAATACAAACTCCACTGGTATGGGAACCACACCCCTATCCTTCACAGCAACCCCACCCAAGGAAAAGCTCAGCTCAGAAAAGCTTATTCCTGCCCGCACCTGGTGGTCTTTCTCTACCTGCCCTGGCAGCAAAAGACAAAGATCATAATCTCTTGGGAGTTCTATGGCCTTGCCCACCACCTAAGAAACCTGAATACTTAACCAGTTGACCCTAGTGCAAGTTTGCTTCCTACATATAGTGCAACAGCTGATGCACTTTTAAAAGTGCCACCTCCTAGCTGAAGGCCAATCAATAAAAAACATGCCCACTAAACAAGAACACAATCGAGGACCCTCACAGAATCTACTTCACTCCCCTGCTACCTCCACCAGAGCAGGTGCTGGTATATATGGCTGCAAGACCCGAAGACAGATCACATCGCAGGACTCTTTGCAGACACGCTCCAGTTTCAGCCTAAAGCCTGGTAGCTCCACTGGGTGGCTAGACCTGGAAGAGCAAAAACAATCACTACAGTTTGGCTCTCAGGAATCCCCATTCTTAGGGGAATAGGGAGAACACCACATCAAGAGAGCACACAGTGGGACAAAAGAATCAGAACAGCAAGCCTTGAATCCCAGATCTTCCCTGTGACATAGCCTCTTCAAATGAGAAGAAATCAGAAAAACAAGTCTGGTAATATGACAAAACTTGATTCCTTAACACCTGAAAAGATTATACCAGCTCACCACCAATGGACCCAAATCAGTACAAAATCTCTGAATTGCCATAAAAAGAATTAAGAAGGTCGATTATTAAGCTAATTGAGAAGGCACCAGAGAAAGGTGAAGTCCAACTTAAAGAAATAAAAAACATGATAAATGATACAAAAGGAAAATTCTTCAGTGAAATAGCATAAATAAAAAACAATCACAACTTTGGGAAATCAAGGATACACTTTGATAAATGCAAAATGCACTGGAAACTCTCAGCAATGGAATAAAAAAATTAGAAGAAAGAACTTCAGAGTTTGAGGACAGGCTTTTGAATTAATCCAGTCCATCAAAGACAAAGAAAACATAATTAAAAAGAAAATAAACATTCTCCAAGAAGTATGGGACTATATTAAACATCCAAACCTAAGAATAATTGGTGTTGTTAAGAAAGAAGAGAAATCCAAAAGTTTGGAGAACATATTTGAGGGAATAATTGAGGAAAACTTCCCTAGCCTTGCTATAGGTCTAGATATCAAAATACAAGAAGTTCAAAGAACACCTGGGAAATTAATTGCAAAAAGATTATTGCCTAGGCACGTAGTCAACAGGTTATCTAAAGTCAAGATGATGGAAAGAATATTAAGAGCTGTGAGATAAAAGCATCTGATATCCTACAAAGGAAAACCTATCAGATTAACAGCAGATTTCTCAGCAGAAACCCTACAAGTTAGAAGGGATTGTGCCCTTCTTAAAACAAATACCAGCCAATAATTTTGTATCCAGCAAAACTAAGTTTCATAAATGCAGGAAAGTTACACTCTTTTTAGACAAACAAATGCTGAGAGAATTCATCACTACCAAGCCAGCACTACAAGAACTGCTAAATGGAGCTCTAAATATTGAAACAAATAATAAAAATAAACACAAATAGAACTTATTTAAGGTATAAATCTCACAGTAGCTATATAACAATAACACACACACCAAAAAACAGAAAAAATAATAAAATCAAAAAACAAGGAATTCAGGCAACAAATAGCATGATGAATAAAATAATACTACCTCACATCTCAATACTAGCATTGAATGTAAAAAGCTGAAATGCTCCACTTGAAAGATACAGAATGGAAGAATGGATAAGAAGTCACAGCCAAGTTTCTGCTGTCTTCAAGAGACTCATCTAACACATAAAGACTCAAATTTAAGGCAAAGGAGTGAAAAAAGATATTCCATGCAAATGGACAGCAAAAGCAAGCAGGATTAGCTATTTTTACATCAGACAAAACAAGCTTTAAACAAACAGCAGTTAGAAACACAAGGAGGAAGATTATATAATGATGAAAGGACTAGTCCAACAGGAAAATATCACAATTTTAAATATATATGCACCTATCACAGGAGCTCCAAAAATTAATATGACAATTACTACTAGACCTAAGAAGTGAGATAGCGGGCAGCACAATAATAGTGGGGGGTTTTAATACTTCACTGACAACACTAGACAAGTCAACAAGACACAAAGTCAACAAAGAAACAATGAATCTAAACTATACCATACAAAAATTGACTTAACAGATATTTACATAACATTCTACCCAACAACTGCAGAATATACATGCTATTCAAAGCACATGGAACATTCTCCAAGATAGATCATATGATAGACCACAAAACAAGTCTCAGTAAATTTAAGAAAATCAAAATCATATCCAGTATTCTCTCAGACCACAGTGGAATGAAAATAGGAATCAACTCCAAAAAGAACCCTCATAGCCATGCAGATATATGGAAATTTTAAAACCTGTGGTTAATTGTTAGGTCAAAAATGAATTTAAGATAAAAATATAAAAAGTTCTTTGAAATGAATGATAATAGTGACACAACCAATCAAAACCTCTGGGATACAGTAGAAGCAGTGCTAGGAGGAAAGTTTATAGCATTAAATGCTTACATCAAAAAACTCGAAAGAGCACAAATAGACAATCTAAGGTCACACCTCATGGACCTGGAGAAACAAGAACAAAGCCAACCTCAGCAGAAGAACTAAATGAAATTGAAAAAAAACCCAACAAAATATAAACAAAACAAAAACCTGGTTCTTTGAAAAAACAAATAAATTTGATAAACGATTAGCAAGATTAACCAAGAAAAGAAGAGAGCAGATGCAAATAAGCTCAATTAGAAATAAAACAAGGGATATTACAACTGATATCACAGAAATACAAAAGATCATTCAAGGCTACTATTAACACCTTTATGCACATAAACTAGAAAATCTAGAGGAGGTGGATAAATTCCTGGAAATATACAACCCTCTTAGATTAAACCAGGAAAACATAGAGTCTCTGAACAGACCAAAAACAAGCAGTGAGATTGAAATGGTAATTTAAAAATTGCCAACAACAACAACAACAGCAAATATATCCAGGACCAGATGGATTCACAACTGAATTCTATAAGACGTTCAAAAAAGATTTGCTACCAATACCTATTGACACTATTCCAAAAGACAAAAAAAAAAAAGGGAATCCTCCCTAAATCATTCTATGAAGCCAGTATCACCCTAATACCAAAACCAGGGAAGGACATAAGAAAAAAGAAAACTACAGACCAATACCCCTGATGAATGTAGATGCAAATATCTTCAACAAAATACTAGTGAACTAAATCCAACAGCATATCAAAAAGATAATCCACTATGATCAAGTAGATTTTATACCAGGGTTTCAGGGATGGTTTAACATACACAAGTAAATAAATGTGATACACCACATAAACAGAATTAAAAACAGAAATCAAATGATTATCTCAATAGATGCAGAAAAAGCATATGATAAAATTCAGTATTTTTATGATTAAAACCCTCAGCAAAATCGGCATAGAAGAGACATACGTTAAGGTAATGAAAGCCATCTACAATAAACCCACAGCCAACATCATACTGAATGGAGAAAAGTTTAAAGCATTACCCCTGAGAACTGGAAAAAGGCAAGAATGTCCACTTTTACCTCTTCTGTTCAATATAGTACTGAAAGTTCTAGCCAGAACAATCAGACAACAGAAATAAAGGGCAACCAAATCAGTAAAGAGGAAGTCAGACTGTCACTGTTTGCTGATGATACAATCATATGTCTAGAAAATTCTAGATTCCACCCAAACACTCTTCAATTTGCTTAACAAATTCAGTAAAGTCTTAGCTTACAAAATCAGTGTACAGAAATCAGTAGTTCTGTTATACATCAACAGTGATCAAGCTGAGAATCAAATCAAGAACTCAACCACATTCACAATAGCTGCAAAGAAAATAAAATAATTAGAAAAATACCTAACCAAGGAGGTGAAAGACTTGTACAAGGAAAACTGCAAAACACTGCTGAAAAAATAATAAATGACAAAAACAAATAAAAAAATTCTATGCTCATGGATAGGTAGAATTAATATTATGAAAATGACCATACTGCCAAAAGAGATCTACAAATTGAATGCAATTCCCATCAAAATACCACCATCATTCTTCATGGAACTAGGAAAAACAATTCTAAAATTCATATTGAACAAAAAATGAGCCTGCATAGCCAAAGCAAGATTAAGCAAATTGAACAAATTTGAAGGTATCATATTACTCGACTTCCAACTATACTATAAGGCCATAGTCACCAAAACAGCATGATATTGGTATAAAAATAAGAACATAGACCAATGGAACAGAATAGAAAACCCAGAAACAAACTCAAATACTTACAGACAGCTGATCTTTGACAAAGCAATCTGAAACATAAAGTGGGGAAATGACACCCTATTCAACAAATGGTGCTGGGATAATTGGCAAGCCACATGGAGAAGAATGAACCTGGATCTTCATCTCTCACTTCATACAAAAATCAACTCAAGATGAATCAAATACTTAAATCTAAGACCTGGAGCCATAAAGATTATAAAAGATAACATATAAAAAACTCTTCTAGACATTAGCTTAGGCCAGAACTTTATGACCAAGAACCCAAAAGTAAATGCAACAAAACCAAAGATAAATAGATGTGACTTAAACTAAAAAGCGCCTGCACAGCTAAAGAAATAATCAGCATAGTAAACAGACAACCCAGAGAGTGGGAGAAAATCTTTACTATCTATACATCTGACAAAGGATAATATCCAGAATCTACAAATAACTCAAACAAATTAGCAAGAAAAAAAAATCACATCAGAAAGTCGGCTAAGGACATGAATAGACAATTCACAAAAGAAGGTATAAAAAGGGCCTACAAGCATATGGAAAAATGCTCAACATCACTAATTATCAGGGAAATGCAAATCAAAACCACAATTCAATAGATACCACATCACTCCTGCAAAAATGGCCATAATGAAAAAATAAAAAAAAAAATAGATGTTGATGTAGATGCAGTGAAATGGGGACACTTATACACTGTTGGTGGGAATGTAAACTAGCATAACCATCATGAAAATCTGTGTAGAGATTCCTTAAAGAATTAAAAGTAGATCTACCTTTTGATTTAGGAATTCCAATACTGGGTATCTACCGAAAGGAAAAGAAGTCATTATACGAAAAAAGATAATGGCACACACATGCTTGTAGCAGCACAATTTGCCATTGCAAAACTACAGAACCAGCCTAAATGCCCATCAATCAATGAGTGGACACAGAAAATGTTATATATTATACATATATGAATATTACTGAGCCATAAAAAGAAATGAAATAATGGCATTCACAGAAACCTGGATAGAATTGGAGACCATTATTCTAAGTGAAGTAATTCAGGAATGGAAAACTAAATATCTTATGTTCTCACTCATGTGGGAGCTAAGCTATAAGGATGCAAAGGCATAAGAATAATACATTCAAAGTTGGGGACACTCGGGAAAGGGTAGGTAGAGTGCACACTGCTTAGGTAATGGGTACACCAAAATCTCAGAATTCACCACTAAAGAACTTATTCATGTAACCAAACACCACCTGCTCCCCAAAAACCTATTGAAATGAAAAAATAAAAAATAAGAATAATAATGAACAATCGAAAATAATAACTACAAAAACATCTCAAGGCATAGACAGTACAATAAGATATATAAATTGTAACAACAAGTTTAAAAGTGAGAGTATAAAGTTAAGACATCGAGTTTTAATTGGATTTATTCTTGCTTGTTTATGAAAACACTGTTGTTATCACGTTAAAATAACAAATTATAAGATATTAACTGCAAGTCTCATGGTAACCTCAAAATTTAAAAAAAATACAATGGAGATGCAAAAAAAATTAAAAATCCTAATTATATCACCAGAGAAAATTAAATTTACTAAAGGAAGACAAGAAAGAGGGGAAGAAGGAAGAGATGAGAGTGAAACAACTATAAAACAACAAAATGACAAAAGCAAGTCTTTATTTCTCAATAATAACATGGAATGTAAGTGGACTAAACCATCCTAATAAAAGACATAGACTGGCTGGATGAGTTTTTACAAAACGATCATTGATCTGTTGACTAAAAGAAACACACTTTCCATATAAAATACTGAAAATAATGGGATAAAAAATAGTATTTTATGACAGTGAAAATCATAAAAGACCAGTAGTAGCAATGCATATACCAAACAAAATAGATTTCAAGACAAAAACTAGAAGAAGAAACATAGAATGTCACTATATAATGAAAACGAGGTCAATTTAATAAGAGAATATAATACTTGCAAATATGTATGCATCCAACACTGAAAAATCCAAATACATAAAGCAAATATTATTACAGAGCAGTTGGGCTCCAATATATTAATATGTGGATGCTTTGAAACCCCGTTGTTAACATTGGACAGAACTTCGAGATAGAAAATCAGTAAAGAAGCATTGAACTTAATCTGTGCTATACACCAAATGGATCTAATAAATATTTACAAAATATTTTATACAAGAGCTAGAAAATACCTATGGTTTTTCTTAAAACATTGGTTATTCTCAAGGATATATCATATGTTAGGTCACAAAACAATTCTTAAAACATTCAAAAAATTAAATAAATCTCAAGCATCTTCTATGACCACAATGTACAAAACCTAGAAATTAACAAGAGGGATTTTGGAAATTATACAAATATATGAAAATTAAAGAATATGCTCCTGCATGACCAGTGAGTCAAAGAAGAAATTAAGAAGGGAACTGAAAAAAATCCTTGAAAAAAATGATAATGGAAACTCAACATACCAAAATCTATGGGATACTGCTAAAGCAGTACTAAGAAGGAAGTTTATAGCTAAAATTTATCTAAAATTGACTACATCAAAACAAAGAAAAACATCAGATAAACAACCTAATGATGAATCTTAAAGAACTAGAAAAGCAAGATCAAACAAACCCCAAAATAAGTAGAAGAAAACAGAATAAAGATCAGAGCATAAAAAATAAAATTGAAATGAAGAAAACAGCACAGAAGATCAATAAAATAAAAAGTTGGTTTTTGGAAAAGTTAAACAAAATTGACAAACTTTAAGCTGGATTATCAAAGAAAAAAGAGAGAAGATACAAATAAAATTAGAAATGAAAAAGAAGACATTACAACTGATGATACCACAGAAATTCAAAGGATCATTAGTAGCTACTATGAGAAACTGCATGACAATAAATTAGAAAATCTAGATAAAATTGACAGATTTCTAGACACATACAATCTACCAATATTGAACCATGAAGAAATCCAAAACCTAATTTCAGCTCCTGTTATTGGTCTATTCAGAGATTGAACTTCTTCTTGGTTTAGTCTTGGGAGGGTGTATGTGTTGAGGAATTTATCCATTTCTTCTAGATTTTCTAATTTATTTGCATAGAGGTGTTTGTAATATTCTCTGATGGTAGTTTGTATTTCTGTGGGATCGGTGGTGATATCCCCTTTATCATTTTTTATTGCATCTATTTGATTCTTCTCTCTTTTTTTCTTTATTAATCTTGCTAGCGGTCTATCAATTTTGTTGATCCTTTCAAAAAACCAGCTCCTGGATTCATTTATTTTTTGAAGGGTTTTTTGTGTCTCTATCTCCAACAAATTTACAAGAAAAAAACAAACAACCCCATCAAAAAGTGGGCGAAGGACATGAACAGACACTTCTCAAAAGAAGACATTTATGCAGCCAAAAGACACATGAAAAAATGCTCACCATCACTGGCCATCAGAGAAATGCAAATCAAAACCACAGTGAGATACCATCTCACACCAGTTAGAATGGCGATCATTAAAAAGTCAGGAAACAACAGGTGCTGGAGAGGATGTGGAGAAATAGGAACACTTTTACACTGTTGGTGGGACTGTAAACTAGTTCAACCCTTGTGGAAGTCAGTGTGGCGATTCCTCAGGGATCTAGAACTAGAAATTCCATTCGACCCAGCCATCCCATTACTGGGTATATACCCAAAGGACTATAAATCATGCTGCTATAAAGACACATGCACACGTATGTTTCTTGCGGCATTATTCACAATAGCAAAGACTTGGAACCAACCCAAATGTCCAACAATGATAGACTGGATTAAGAAAATGTGGCACATCTACACCATGGAATACTATGCAGCCATAAGAAATGATGAGTTCATGTCCTTTGTAGGGACATGGATGAAATTGGAAATCATCATTCTCAGTAAACTATCGCAAGAACAAAAAACCAAACACCGCATATTCTCACTCATAGGTGGGAATTGAACAATGAGAACAAATGGACACAGGAAGGGGAACATCACACTTCAGGGACTGTTGTGGGTTGGGGGGAGGGGGGAGGGATAACATTGGGAGATATACCTAATGCTAGATGACGAGTTGGTGGGTGCAGTGCACCAGCATGGCACATGTATACATATGTAACTTACCTGCACATTGGGCACATGTACCATAAAACCTAAAGTATAATAATAATAATAATAATAATAATAATAATAATTACAATAAAAGAAAAAAAAAAAAAGAAATCCAAAACCTAAACAGAAAAATAACAAATAACAAAACTAAAGCTGTAATAAAAAGTCTCCCAGTAAAGAAAGGCCTAAGACCCTATGGCTTCATTGCTGTATTCTACCAAACTTTTAAAGAAAAAGTAACAGCAATCCAACTCAAATTATTCCAAAAAATAGAGGAGGAGGAAATACTACAAACTCATTCTATGAGGCCAGTAGTAACCTGATACCAAGACCAGACAAAGACACACCAAAAAAACAAAATGACAGGCCAATATCTGTGATGAATATAAATGCAAACATTCTCAACAAATTACTAGCAAACTGAATTCAACAATATATTAGAAAGATCATTCATCATGACCAAGAGGGATTTATCGCTGGGGTGCAAGGATGGCTCAAGATATATAAATCAATCAATGTGATACATTCTATCAACAGAATGAAGGACAAAAACCATGTGATCATTTCAATTGATGCTGAAAAAGCATTCAATAAAATTCAACATCCCTTCATGAGAAAAACTCTCAAGTAACTGGGTATAAAAGAAACATACCACAACATAATAAAAGCCATTTATGACAGCCCACAGCTAGTATTATACTCAATGTGGAAAAACTAAAAGCCTTTCCTCAGAGATCTGAAAGATGAAGAGTGAACTCCCTCAAGCCTGAGAGCTGCCTGCCGGGGAACTGCTGATAGCAAACCCACCTACACCAACAGAAAAACCTCATACTCTAACACTGGACCTGAGGCCAGGTTCTCCACACCCATTGCAATAGATTACCCTGCCTTGCCTACTATAGCCTACACCTCTGCAAACCACCTGGGGCCTGAGGTCAGACCCACCGGGCCTGGAACCACCCCCTGCAGTGGTTAAGCACACTGCTCAAAGACCCAGGGATCACACTACCCATTCTACCATCTCTGGCATTTGTGCACTTATCACAGAAACCTGAATATTGGCCCACTCAGCCAGCTGCCAGTATTACAGACAACATCTACTCACACATAACACCTAGAAGCCTGGTAACTGCCTGTTGCAGCCACTGCCAAAACCAGCATGTACCACTTGGGATCCAGAGACTTGTCCTACAATTGTCACTGCCATCATCCATGCCACAGCAACTTCCCAGGGTTTCAAGAACCTGTGCACCTTCCCAGCTCACCACCATCATTACTGGCATCTAAGCAAGAAACCTAGAAGCTCATGAATTGGCCCACCTGGACCCACTAGCACCAGGGCCAGTATACACCCCTCTGGGCTCAAAGACAGGAATTCTAAGGCCACTTCTGCCACCACTGGGGCCCACAGACTGGCCCATCTCCCATCCCTGTCCACAGCAAAACATCACTTCAGCCTCTGCTAATAATCACAACATAAGCCACCAAAGAAATCACAGACACCACTGATGTTTTCAGCCTAAGAAATCATACAGACAGTACACTACTGCAAGCCCTGAGAATAAAAGCCAAAATGCTGTACCCAATAAACAACATAGATATATCTTAAGGAGAAGCTCTTCCCTACAAAAGCCACTTCAAAAGATTGGAAGAAGCAACTATTACACAAGATGTGCAGAAAACAATGTAAGGACATGTAATACATGAAAAGTTTCCAAGTCTAGGAAGACATTTAGACATCCAGATACAGGAAGCTCTCCCAACACCAAAAAGATAAATACAGAAAGATCTTCTCCAAGGCACAACAAATCTTTTGACACTCTAAAGTCAAAGACAGAGCAAATCCTAGAAACAGCAAGAGAAAACCATCTAGTCATCTGTAAACAACCTTCACCACACTAACAGTGGACTTAGCAGCTATCTTACAAACCAGGAGAGAATGAAATGATTTATTCAAAGTGCTGGAAGAAAAACATAGCAACTTAAAATACTATATACAGCAAAATTATTCTTCATGAATGAGGAATAAATAAAGTATTTCAAAGACAAGCAACTACTAAAGGAATTCATCACCACTAGACTGGTCCTACAAGAAAGGCTCAAAGGATTTGTGAACATGGAAGAGAGAGGACAACAGTTACCATCATGTAAGGACACAAAAGTCTAAAACTTACTGGCAAAGAAAATACACAAATAAGGAAGAGGAAAGATTTAAATGGTAACATTACACAAAGCTACCAAACCACAAAGACAAACAATAAGAGAAAAGTTAAAGAATACACGACCAGGTGTAGTGGCTCACGCATGTAATCCCAGCAATTTGGGAGGCTGAGATGGGTAGATCGCCTGAGGTTGGGAGTTCGAGAACAGCCTGAGCAACATGGAGAAACCCTGTCTCTACTAAAAATACAAAATTAGCCAGGGGTGGTGGTGCATGCCTATAATCCCAGCTAGTCAGGAAGCTGAGGCAAGATAATCGCTTGAACCCAGAAGGCAGAAGTTGTGGTGAGCCGAGATTGCACCATTAGACTCCAGCCAGGGCAACAAGAGCAAAACTGCATCCCCCCCCAAAAAAAAGAAAAAAAGAAAAAGAAAAAATAATACACAAATTAGAAAACAAACAGAAATATGACAGGAAAAAAGCCTCACATATCAATAATAACCTTGACTGTAAATGGATTAAATTATCTACTTAAAAAACCTAGATTGGCTAAAGAAATAAATAACATTACCCAACTATATACTGCCTACAAGAAACTCACCTCATATGTAAAGACAAATATAGACTGAAAGTAAAGGGGTGGAATAAGATATTTCGTGCAAACATAAACCAAAAATTAGCAGTTGTTAGACTCATTTCAGATGAAATAAACTTTAAGTCAAAAACAGAAATTACAAAGAAGATCATTATATAATGATAAAGTGATCACTCCTGAAAGATAATATACCAATTCTAAATCCATATGTACACAATGCTGAAGCACCCAGATTCATAAAGCAAATATTACTAGATCTAGGGAGAAAGAGAAACACCAATACAATAATAGGGGGGAATTTCAACACACCAATCTCAGCATTAGACAGATAATCTAGACAGAAAACTAACAAAGAAACATTGGATTCCAACTACACTTTAGACCAAATGAACCTAACATATATTTACAAAACATGTTATCCAACAACTACAGAAAACACATTCTTCTCATCAGCACATGGAACATCCTCCAGGATGGACTATATAATAGGCCACATTACAAGTGTGATCAAATTTATAAAAATCAAAGTTATACCAATTATTATCTCAGAACACAATGAAATAAAACTAGAAATCCATACAAAGAAGAACTCTGAAACTATAAAATAAAGGAAAATTAAACATGTTCTGTGGCCTAACAGTGTACCTCAAGGAAATAAAAAGCAAGAGCAAATGAAAACTAAGTGAAACCCTTCGGGACATAGATTTAGGGAAAGAACTCAATAAAATCCCCACAAATAACTCCATTAAAAGGTGGACAGAGGATATGAATAAATGCTTCTCAAAATAAGACATAAGAGCAACCTACAAACATGAAGAAAAAAGCTCAACATCACTAATTATCACATAAACACAAATGAAAACCACCATGATATACCATTTCACACCAGTTAGAATGGCTATTACTAAAAAGTCAAAAAAAAAAAAAAAAAAAAAAAAAAAAACAGATGTTGGCCAGGATGTGAAAAAAAAAGGGAAATGTTATACCCTGTTGGTGAGAGTGTAAATTAGTTCAGCCCTTGGGAAAAGCAGTATGGAGATTTCTCAAAGAACTTAGAACTACCATTCCCACTACTGACTATCTGCCCAAAGAAAAATAAATCATCCTACTGAAAAGTCACCTAGACTATTATGTCTATTGCACCACTATTCACAATAGCAAAGCCATGGAATCAACGTAGGTCCCCATCAACAGCGGACTGGATTTTTAAAAAGTGATACATATACACCATAGAATACTATACAGCCTTAAAAGAGAATGAAATTATGTCCTCCACAGTAACATGGATGCAGCTGGGGTCATTATCCTAAATGAATTAGCACAGAAACAGAAAATCCAATACTGCATGTTCTCACTTATAAATGGGATCTAAACAATGGGTACACATGGACATAAAGATAGAAACAATAAACACAGGGGATTCTAAAAGGTGGAAGGGAGGAAAGGGCAAAGGTTGAAAAACTACTTTTATCATACTATTTTTATTACTTGTGTGATGGCTTCAACAGAATCCCAAACCTCAGTATTATAAAATAAATACATGTAACAAAACTCCACATGTACCCTTGAATCTAAAATAAATAAAAAATTGCTAATATAGTTCTGAGATTAGGAAACATCATAGATATATTTAACTCATGTTTCTGTTCTTTTCTAATAATAGCCAATTTCTAACTGTCGACAATTTATAAATAGCTCTACATAAAATATGTAACTTTTTAATTAGTGAAAAAAAATAGGCCTGGCACAGTGGCTCACACCTGTAATCCTTGCACTTTGAGGGGCCAAGGTGGGTGGATCACCTGAGATCAGGAGTTAGAGACCAGCCTGGCCAACATGGTGACACCTTGTCTCTACTAAAAATACAAAAAATTAGTCAGGTGTGGTGGCTGGCACCCGAAATCCCAGCTACTAAGGAGGCTGAGGCAGAAGAGTCGCCTGAACCCAGGAGGCAGAGGTTGCAGTGAGCTGAGATCACACCACTGCACTCTAGCTTGGGAAACAAGAGTGAAACGAGGTCTCAAAAAAAATAAAAAATAAAAAAATAGAGTTTATTTGTAATAAAATGAATTAAAATGCAATAATTTTTTTAAAAAGTAAGAACAAGCCAAATCCAAATTAGCAGTAGAAAAGAAAAAGCAAAATCAGAGTTTAATAAAATCAATACTGAAAAACAATACCAAAAAATCAACAAGCTCAAATTTGATTTTCTAAAAAATTAACAAAAATTATCTACCATTAGCTAGACTAACCAAAAAAAAGAGAAGACCCAAATAAGCAAAATCAGAAAAAAAAAAAAAAATTGCAAGTGATACCACAGAAATAGAGAGGATCATCAGAGACCATTATGAACAACTATGTACTAACAAACTGAAAAACCTAGAGGAAATGGATAAATTCCTGGAAACATAAAACCTACCAAGATTGAATCAGGAAGAAATAGAACACCTGAAGAGACCAATAATGAGTACTGAGTATACCTGGTGAAGATAGATGCAAAAATATTCAACAAAATAGTAGCAAGCTGAATTCAAAAACAACCCAAAAATATAATGTACCATAATCAACTGGGACTTATACCAGGGATTCAAGGAAGTTTTGACATACACAAATAAAAAAAAAAAGATACGAAGATGGCAGAATAGGAACAGATCCGGTCTACAGCTCCCAGCGTGAGCAACGCAGAAGACAAGTGATTTCTGCATTTCCATATGAGGTACTGGGTTCATCTCGATAGGAAGTGCCAGACAGTGGGTGCAGTGCACTGGGCATGAGCTGAAGCAGGGCAAGGCATTGCCTCACTCAGTAAGCACAAGGGGTCAGGGAGTTCCCTTTCCTAGTCAAAGAAAGGGGTGACAGACGGCACCTGGAAAATCGGGTCACTCCCACCCTAATACCGTGCTTTTCCAATGGGCTTAAAAAATGGCACACCAGGAGTTTATATCCCACACCTGGCTCGGAGGGTCCTATGCCCATGGAGTCTCACTGATTGCTAGCACAGCAGTCTGAGATCAAACTGCAAGGCGGCAGCGAGGCTGGGTGAGGGGGGCCTGCCATTGCCCAGGCTTGCTTAGGTAAACAAAGCAGCCAGGAAGCTCGAACTGGGTGGAGCCCACCGCAGCTCAAGGAGGCCTGCCTGCCTCTGTAGGCTCCAGCTCTGGGGACAGGGCACAGACAAACAAAAAGACAGCAGTAACCTCTGCATACTTAAATGTCCTGTCTGGCAGCTTTGAAGACACTAGTGGTTCTCCCAGCACACAGCTTGAGATATGAGAATGGGCAGACTGCCTCCTCAAGTGGGTCCTTGACCCCTGAGCAGCCTAACTGGGAGGCACCCCCCCAGTAGGGGCAGACTGACAGCTCACATGTCCAGGTACTCCTCTGAGACAAAACTTCCAGAGGAAGGATCAGACAGTAGCATTCGCGGATAACGAAATTCCATGGTTCTGCAGACATCGCTGCTGATAGCCAGGCAAACAGGGTCTGGAGTGGACCTGTAGCAAACTCCAACAGACCTGCAGCTGAGGGTCCTGTCTGTTAGAAGGAAAACTAACAAACAGAAAGGACATCCACACCAAAAACCCTTCTGTGCATCACGGTCATCAAAGACCAAAGGGAGATAAAACCACAAAGATGGGGGAAAAACAGAGCAGAAAAACTGGAAACTCTAAAAAGCAGAACACCTCCCCTCCTCCAAAGAAACACAGCTCTTCACCAGCAACGGAAAAAAGCTGGACAGAGAATGACTTTGACAAGCTGAGAGAAGAAGGCTTCAGATGACCAAACTACTCTGAGCTACAGGAGGAAATTCAAACCAATGGCAAAGAAGTTAAAAACCTTGAAAAAAAAATTACATGAATGGATAACTAGAATAACCAATGCAAAGAAGTCCTTAAAGGAGCTGAGGGAGCTGAAAACCAAGGCTTGAGAACTACGTGAAGAATGCAGAAGCCTCAGGAGCCAATGCTATCAACCGGAAAAAAGGGTATCAGTGATGGAAGACAAAATGAATGAAATTAAGCAAGAAGGGAAGTTTAGAGAAAACAGAATAAAAAGAAACAAACAAAGCCTCCAAAAAATATGGGAATATGTGAAAAGACTACGTCTCATTGGTGTACCTGAAAGTGACGGGGAGAATGGAACCAAGTTGGAAAATCCTCTGCAGGATATTATCCAGGAGAACTTCCCCCATCTAGCAAGGCAGGCCAACATTCAGATTCAGGAAATACAGAGAACACCACAAACATACTACTCGAGAAGAGCGACTCCAAGGCGCAATTGTCAGATTCACCAAAGTTGAAATGAAGGAAAAAATGTTAAGGGCAGCCAGAGAGAAAGGTCGGGTTACCCACAAAGGGAAGCTCATCACGCTAACAGTGGATCTCTCGGCAGAAACTCTACAAGCCAGGAGAGAGTGGGGGCAAATATTCAACATTCTTAAAGAAAAGAATTTTCAACCCAGAACTTCATATCCAGCCAAACTAAGCTTCATAAGTGAAGGAGAAATAAAATCCTTTACAGACAAGAAAATGCCAAGAGAATTTGTCACCACCAGGCCTGCCCTAAAAGAGCTCCTGAAGGAAGCACTAAACATGGAAAGGATCAATCGGTACCAGCCACTGCAAAAACATGCCAAAATGTAAAGACCGTCAAGGCTAGGAAGAAACTGCATCAACTAATGAGCAGAATAACCAGCTAACATCATAATGACGGGAACAAATACACACATAACAATATTAACTTTAAATGTAAATGGGCTAAATGCTCCAATCAAAAGACACAGACTGGCAAATTGGATAAAGAGTCAAGACCCATTAGTGTGCTGTATTCAGGAAACCAATCTCACGCACAGAGACACACATAGGCTCAAAATAAAGGGATGGAGGAAGATCTACCAAGAAAATGGAAAACAAAAAAAGGCAGGGGTTGCAATCCCAGTCTCTGATAAAACAGACTTTAAACCAACAAAGATCAAAAGAGACAAAGAAGGCCATTACATAATGGTAAAGGGATCAATTCAACAAGAAGAGCCAACTATCCTAAATATATATGCACCCAATATAGGAGCAACCAGATACATAAGGCAAGTCCTTAGTGACCTACAAAGAGACTTAGATTCCCACACAATAATAATGGGAGATTTTAACACCCCACTGTCAACATTAGACAGATCAACGAGGCAGAAAGTTAACAAGGATACACAGGAATTGAACTCAGCTCTGCACCAAGCAGACCTAATAGATATCTACACAACTCTCCACCCCAAATCAACAGAATATATATTTTATTTCAGCACCAGACCACCCTTATTCCAAAATGGACCACACAGTTGGAAGTAAAGCTCTCCTCAGCAAATGGAAAAGAACAGAAATTATAACAAACTGTCTCTCAGACCACAGTGCAATCAAACTAGAACTCAGGACTAAGAAACTCACTCAAAACCGCTGAACTACATGGAAAGTGAACAACCGGCTCCTGAATGACTACTGGGTACATAACGAAATGAAGGCAGAAATAAAGATGTTCTTTGAAACCAATGAGAACAAAGACACAACATACCAGAATCTCTGGGACACATTCAAAGCAGTGGGTAGAGGGAAATTTATAGCATTAAATGCCCACAAGGGAAAGCAGGAAAGATCCAAAATTGATACCATAATGTTACAATTATAAGAACTAAAAAAGCAAGAGCAAACACATTCAAAAGCTAGCAGAAGGCAAGAAATAACTAAAATCAGAGCAGAACTGAAGGAAATAGAGACACAAAAAACCCTTCAAAAAATGAATGAATCCAGGAGCCGGTTTTTTGAAAAGATCAACAAAATCAATAGACCACTAACAAGACTAATAAAGAAGAAAAGAGAGAAGAATCAAATAGACGCAATAAAGAATGACAAAGGGGATATCACCACCGATCCCACAGAAATACAAACTACCATCAGAGAATACTATAAACACCTCTACGCAAATAAACTAGAAAATCGAGAAGAAATGGATAAATTCCTCGACACATACACCCTCCCAAGACTAAACCAGGAAGAAGTTGAATCTCGGAATAGACCAATAACAGGATCTGAAGTTGTGGCAATAATCAATATCTTATCAGCCAAAAAAGTCCAGGACCAGATGGATTCACAGCCGAATTCAACCACAGGTACAAGGAGGAACTAGTACCATTCCTTCTGAAATTATTCCAATCAATAGAAAAAGAGAGAATCCTCCCTAACTCATTTTACCATGCCACAATCATCCTGATACCAAAGCCTGGCAGAGACACAACAAAAAAAGAGAATTTTAGAAAAATATCCCTGATGAAAATTGATGCAAAAATCCTCAATAAAATACTGGCAAACTGAATCCAGCAACACATCAAAAAGCTTATCCACCTTGATCAAGTGGGCTTCATCCCTGGGATGCAAGGCTGGTTCAACATAAGCAAATCAATAAATATAATCCAGCATATAAACAGAACCAAAGACAAAAAACACATGATTATCTCAATAGATGCAGAAAAGACCTTTGACAAAATTCAGCAACACTTGATGCTAAAAACTCTCAATAAAGTAGTTATTGATGGGACGTATCTTAAAATAATAAGAGCTATCTACGACAAACCCACAGCCAATATCATACTGAATGGGAAAAAACTGGAAGCATTCCCTTTGAAAACTTGCACAAGACAGAGATGCCGTCTCTCACCACTCCTATTCAACATAGTGTTGGAAGTTCCGGCCAGGGCAATGAGGCAGGAGAAGGAAATAAAGGGTATTCAATTAGGAAAAGAGGAAGTCAAATTGTCCCTGTTTGCAGATGACATGATTGTATATCTAGAAAACCCCATTGTCTCAGCCCAAAATCTCCTTAAGCTGATAAGCCACTTCAGCAAAGTCTCAGGATACAAAATCAATGTACAAAAATCACCAGCATTCTTATTCACCAATAACAGACAAACACACAGCCAAATCATGAGTGAACTCCCATTCACAATTGCTTCAAAGAGAATCAAATACTTAGGAATCCAATTTACAAGGCACGTGAAGAACCTCTTCAAGGAGAATTACAAACCACTGCTCAAGGAAATAAAAGAGGACACAAACAAATGGAAGAACATTCCATGCTCATGGGTAGGAAGAATCAATATCGTGAAAATGGCCATACTGCCCAAGGTAATTGATAGATTCAATGCCATTCCCATCAAGCTATCAATGACTTTCTTCACAGAATTGGAAAAAACTACTTTAAAGTTCATATGGAACCAAAAAAGAGCCTGCATCACCAAGTCAATCCTAAGCCAAAAGAACAAAGCTGGAGGCATCACCCTACCTGACTTCAAACTATACTACAAGGCTGCACTAACCAAAACAGCATGGTAATGGTACCAAAACAGAGATATAGACCAATGGAACAGAACAGAGCCCTCAGAAATAACGCCACATATCTAAAACTCTCTGATCTTTGACAAACCTGAGAAAAACAAGCAAAGGGGAAAGGATTCCCTATTTAATAAATGGTGCTGGGAAAACTGGCTAGCCATATGTGGAAAGCTGAAACTGGATCCTTTCCTTACACCTTATACAAAAATTAATTCAAGATGGATTAAAGACTTAAACGTTAGACCTAAAACCATAAAAACCCCAGAAGAAAACCTAGGCATTGCCATTCAGAACATAGGCATGGGCAAGGACTTCATGTCTAAAACACCAAAAGCAATGGCAACAAAAGCCAAAATTGACAAATGAGATCTAATTAAACTCAAGAGCTTCTGCACAGCAAAAGAAACTACCATCAGAGTGAACAGGCAACCTACAAAATGGGAGAAAATTTTCGCAACCTACTCATCTGACAAAGGGCTAATATCCAGAATCTACAATGAACACAAGCAAATTTACAAGACAAAAACAAACAACCCCATCAAAAAGTGGGCAAAGGATATGAACAGACATTTCTCAAAGGAAGACATTTATGCACCAACAGACGCATGAAAAAATGCTCATCATCACTGGCCATCAGAGAAATGCAAATCAAAACTGCAATGTGATACCATCTCACACCAGTTACAGTGGTGATCATTAAAAAGTCAGGAAACAACAGGTGCTGGAGAGGATGTGGAGAAATCTTCTGGTTTTCAAAAGAAAGAAATGTTGATTTTTAAATGTTAAATTTTCCAATTAAATAAAAATATTGGCTGAATTTCAAACACTGTGTAAACCAAACAAAACACATATTTAGCCTAAATCCTCACTTAGTTTGTGTTCACTATAGATAATGCCCAGTATGTGAGAGGTAAGCAAGAGGTCATTTCTTATCACTGTAGCTGCTAAGAACAAAATGAGTGGTACAGATTATAATGTCAGAGGAGGCTGCCACCATGAGCCAGTGACAGTGTTGAATATTAGAAAAAAGTATTGGAGAAGGGGTAGTGTAGTCTGAGTCTTGATGTCTAAGAAACATATTGAGAAAAGAAAGAAACTTTTATCTGAGGAATGCAAGTTCTTTTAATTATCAGGCCCAGAGAGAAATTAAAATGAGACCTCAATCGTGCTCTATTTCCCATTTTGAGCTAAGAGCTTATATCTTCAAACTGTTTGTTATTGCCTCAAGTAGCTATAAATTAACCTCATAATGTCACACCAGACACTATAACATACATCCTATAGCTTAACAATATATATCCAATCACTAACCAATATTATTTCTGTAAACCAAAAAGTATTTCTGACAAACAGCTTTGTCTCAGCTCACTCCCTGCCCCCCTTTTTTCTGGCTTTAAAAATCCACTTGTAACTCTTGTTAATTGAAGTGTATATTCAGGGCAACATGAATCTATGCTTCTAGGTTACAATCCTCAAGCTTGGCTCAAATAAACTTTCTACTTATATTAATTTTTTTCAGCTTCTTCCTTTTGGTTGACAATGTAGGCAAATGGAGAGAAGAGGAATAAGAAATTCGGGTCTGGCTGTGAATATAACATAAGTAGAAATTTGAAGGTAGATGTGCACACGACATGTTTTGACAATGAGTAGAAAAACTTACCTCAGTAGGTGACTTATTATTGGAAATAGAGATTACTTTATAAAAACTGGGACACAATTGTGAGTAACTTTGAATTCCAAGTTATTCAGAATATGTTAACAAATAAACTCAATCTAGGACCAATATTACTAAATAAACTCTACTGACCTGCTCCCTTTAGCCTTTAGCTGAAACCATTGCCAATTTCAGTTTTCCAAGGCTTTTTGTGATATCTATACAAGCAACCTTCTATATGTAAATCACTCTGTCAAGTATTTTGGAAAATATAAAAAATAAACAAGTATGTAGCATGTGGTTTATGGGGACAACTATGACGCTTCTGTCTTGTGCATATGGATGTGAAGAAACTACCAATTAAAAAGCACTTTTGCCATAGTGAGTTGTGTTTTACTCCCTCCCTCACCAAACTCCATCTCCCCACCTTACCCTTCCCCATCACTTTTCCCCCTTTCCTCCTATATAATCAACAGACTCAGCTTCTCCTGTGATATTTGTGTTTGTACTCTGAAATGATGTGAATACATATTTTGATTAACACTGTTTCCTTAGAGGAAAGAACACTTGTCTTACAATTACATTGCAGTGCAAATGTTTAAAATCACTCCAAAGTGCCTTAAGTGGGACTTACATCAATGTTTCTCTTTGACTTTTTCACAGAAGAAATGATATCTTCTGGAAAGCAAAGGGAAAGAAAATTCTTTTGGAACAGAAATGAGTAAGGAATCATCTCCATTAAACAAAATGGTAGAACCATTGCTGTTCAATTAAGGTCTTTATAATGAATCATAAAAATGCAAGAAGAAAAGTGCGTCTGCATGGTTGAGCTCCAATTCTTAATGATAAATTGAGATGATTTCACCCCCAGTGAGTTTGGAGTGTTTGGATTTTATCTTTTCTTTATTCTGTCTTAATCATTAATTATAATTTCAAAAATAATATGAGTCACTGTTTCACAGCTTGGAAGCAAAGGCAGCATTCTGTTTTGGGGAAATGTTTTTATAGCAATTAACTTCTATTTATGTCTCTCTTCTGCCATATTTAGAAGTCACCACATTTCTGATAAAGTCTACTATGTGGCCTTGGATAGCAAACAAAATTTTACCACCTTTCATTTAACTCTGGACATCAAAATCTTGGATGAGCTCAAATTGTCCACAGGTGGTACCTCGAGGTAACCAGTGAAACACCCAAGGAGCTCTTCAAGCATAGGCATTACTTCCTTCTTTTGTAATATTGTTGAAGTTGACTTTAAGGTCTTCAGGCTGAACCTATTGATTTATCCTAGTTTGTGTCTACTTCTGTGGCAGTCTCAGCAGTCTTGTTTTATTAGCCTCAAATGAAAGTCACCTTTCCCTGCTCTCCACTTCATGGGACTAAAATGGCTGTGGTGTGTTGGAAGAGGAAAAATAAAAATAAAGCACATATATTACTCAAATCAGCTGTGGTTCTGGATTTCTCTCTCAGGGTATAATCACTTTTTTTGCTTAGCTATTTCTTATAGAAACAGGGAGGTAAAGGAAGAAGAAATATTGAATCCTCAGCTGTGGATTAAAAGAAACAGAAAATAAAGGCACCCCTAAATTGGTAAGGTACCTTCTCTAGATACCTATGTGGTTGGAAGTGAACAAGATTTCAAATATGCCAGTATTCTCATGGAAATGTAATATGTAATTTGAAGTCCCAAAACACTTATTAGAAGTATGAAAAAATTCAGGAAGTTACTCCAGAAAGGGAGTCTCGTTAAAGGGAGATTGGTTTAAAGTCTATCTCAGTCATGAAGCCATTCTATACAAAAGCAGAATAGCATATGTATACAAAAGCAGAATAAGCATATCTATCTATGCTTATTTGAAGGCCACAGCTTCATACTTGCCTCCAAATATCTTTCTCCAGTATTACATCCTACTTTTTTCTCATACCAGTCTCAAATAATTATACTTTAAATATTCTTCAGAGTCAAACAACAAAAAGCCTCCTTCCAGTTAAAAATGCAAAATGGTTTTTTTCCCCCAAGATGGTGGATTTGAGGCTTTGTTAGCACACCTCATCCTCTTGGAAAAAGCAAAACAGTATGTAGAAATTTTCTTTTTTTGTTGTTTGTTTTTGTTTTTGTTGTTGTTTTCATTTTTGGAATTGTTTTATTATTATTATACTTTAACTTTTAGAGTACATGTGCACAATGTGCAGGTTAGTTACATATGTATACATGTGCCATGCTGGTGTGCTGCACCCATTAACTCGTCATTTAGCATTAGCTATATCTCCTAAAGCTATCCCTCCCCCCTCTCCCCACCCCACAACAGTCCCCAGAGTGTGATGTTCCCCTTCCTGTGTCCATGTGTTCTCATTGTTCAATTCCCGCCTATGAGTGAGAACATGTGGTGTTTGGTTTTTTGTCCTTGCGATAGTTTACCAAGAATGATGATTTCCAATTTCATCCATGTCCCTACAAAGGACATGAACTCATCATTTTTTATGGCTGCATAGGATTCCATGGTGTATATGTGCCACATTTTCTTAATCCAGTCTATCATTATTGGACATTTGGGTTGGTTCCAACTCTTTGCTATTGTGAATAGTACCACAATAAACATACGTGTGCATGTGTCTTTATAACAGCATGATTTATAGTCCTTTGGGTATATACCCAGTAATGGGATGGCTGGGTCAAATGGTATTTCTAATTCTAGATCCCTGAGGAATCGCCACACTGACTTCCACAAGGGTTGAACTAGTTTACAGTCCCACCAACAGTGTAAAAGTGTTCCTATTTCTCCACATCCTCTCCAGCACCTGTTGTTTCCTGACTTTTTAATGATTGCCATTCTAACTGGTATGAGATGGTATCTCATTGTGGTTTTGGTTTGCATTTCTCTGATGGCCAGTGATGGTGAGCATTTTTTCATGTGTTTTTTGGATGCATAGATGTCTTCTTTTGAGAAGTGTCTGTTCATATCCTTCGCCCACGTTTTGATGGGGTTGTTTGTTTTTTTCTTGTAAATTTGTTTGAGTTCATTGTAGATTCTGGATATTAGCCCTTTGTCAGATGAGTAGGTTGCGAAAATTTTCTCCCATTTTGTAGGTTGCCTGTTCACTCTGATGGTAGTTTCTTTTGCTGTGCAGAAGCTCTTTAGTTTAATTAGATCCCATTTGTCAATTTTGGCTTTTGTTGCCATTGCTTTTGGTGTTTTAGACATGAAGTCCCTGCCCATGCCTATGTCCTGAATGGTAATGCCTAGGTTTTCTTCTAGGGTTTTTATGGTTTTAGGTCTAACATTTAAGTCTTTAATCCATCTTGAATTAATTTTTGTATAAGGTGTAAGGAAAGGATCCAGTTTCAGCTTTCCACATATGGCTAGCCAGTTTTCCCAGCAACATTTATTAAATAGGGAATCCTTTCCCCATTGCTTGTTTTTCTCAGGTTTGTCAAGGATCAGATAGTTGTAGATATGTGGCATTATTTCTGAGGGCTCTGTTCTGTTCCACTGGTACCAGTTTTGTACCAGTATCATGCTGTTTTGGTTACTGTAGCCTTGTAGTATAGTTTGATGTCAGGTAGCGTGATGCCTCCAGCTTTGTTCTTCTGGCTTAGGATTGACTTGGTGATGTAGGCTCTTTTTTGGTTCCATATGAACTTTAAAGTAGTTTTTTCCAATTCTGTGAAGAAAGTCATTGGTAGCTTGATGGGGATGGCATTGAATCTATAAATTACCGTGGGTAGTATGGCCATTTTCATGATATTGATTCTTCCTACCCATGAGCATGGAATGTTCTTCAATTTGTTTGTATCCTCTTTTATTTCATTGAGCAGTGGTTTGTAGTTCTCCTTGAAGAGATCCTTCACATCCCTTGTAAGTTGGATTCCTAAGTATTTTATTCTCTTTGAAGCAATTGTGAATGGGAGTTCACTCATGATTTGGCTCTGTGTTTGTCTGTTATTGGTGAATAAGAATGCTGGTGATTTTTGTACATTGATTTTGTATCCTGAGACTTTGCTGAAGTTGCTTATCAGCTTAAGGATATTTGCTGATGACATGATTGTATATCTAGAAACTTTCACACTGTGATTTTTTTTTAAGTTCTGGGACACATGTGCAGAACGTGCAGTTTTGTTACATAGGTATATATGTGCCATCGTGATTTGCTGCACCTTTCAACCCATCATCTAGGTTTTAAGCCCTGCATGCATTAGGTACTTTTCCTAATGCTCTACGTCCCCTTGGCCCACACCCGCTGACAGGCCCTGGTGTGTGATGTAATTTTTTTTTTTTTTTTTGAGACAGAGTTTTGCTCTTGTCACCCAGACTGGAGTGCAATGGCATGATCTCAGCTCACTGCAACCTCCGCCTCCTGTGTTCAAGCCATTCTCCTGCCTCAGCCTGCCAAGTAGCTGGGATTACAGGTATGCACCACCATGCCCAGCTAATTTTTGTATTTTTAATAGTGATAGGGTTTCACTATGTTGGTCATCCTGGTCTTGGCCTCCTGACCTCAGGTGATCCACCTACCTTGGCCTCCCAAAGTGCTTGGATTACAGGCATGAGCCACAGCACCTAACTCTCACACCATGAACTTTTATCCAAGAAAAATCATGGGAGCTCAACAGAAAAAGTGGAAGAAAGTTTTGATACTCTGAAAGAAACTGTGGACAGCTGCCTGACCCAAGGTTCCAGCAGAAATCTGCAAATCTTGGTTGGGTACAGCATTTTGGGAGGCCAAGGTGGGTAGGATTGCTTGACTCAGGAGTTCAAGATCAGTCTGGGCAACAATGCAAGACCCCTGATCTTTACTAAGAAAACAAACAACAACAACAACAAAAAAGCACGGTGGTGCATGCTTGTAGTTCCAAGTATTCAGGAGGCTGAGGTGGAAGGATCACTTGAGCCCAGGACTCAAAGCTACAGTGAGCTGAGATTGAGGTTGCAGTGTGCCATGATCATGCCACTGCACTCCGCCTAGAAGACAGAGTAAAATCCCATTTAAGAAGGAAGAGAAAGAAAAAGAGAAAGAAAGGAAAGGAAAGGAAAGGAACAGAAAGGAGAGGAGAGGGAGAAGGAGAGGGAAGGGGAGAGGGAGAGGGAGAAAGAAAGAGAGAGTGGGGAGGAAAGGAGAGAGGAGAAGGAAGAAAAAATTGAAGGAAAGAAGGAAGGAAGGAAGGAGAAACTGTCAGTCTTCACAGAGTGAAGTAGGAGAGACTACCTTGATGATACACATTCCCACTGGGAACTGGGCAATCCAGGCCACAGGAGAGTTCCTGGACCCTACCCAGCACTGGATCTTACTTGGTGAGAGAGGGGAGTCTTCAGAAAAAAAAAAAGTAGCATTTTGCAGAAAAAAAGTAGCACTTTACATAATCCCTAGACCCCAGTGTCAATAGAAAAGAAAAAGCCATCTCTGATCCTAATTCACAGTGTACCTTTCGGAAATCTGCCATCCAACTCAGGCAGTAATCACATGCTGGGAGAGGCTGCCAACTGAGATTTGCAATGTAATCTAGAGTCAGGATAAACCCCCAAGGACAAAACAAGTGTCAATAAATTTTAAAAAATTGAAATCATACCAAGTATCTTCTCAGACCACAGTAGAATAAAACTAGAATTAATTACTGACAGGAACTCTCAAAACTATACAAACACATGGAAATTAAACCATCTGATTCTGAATGACCTTTGGATTCAATGATGAAATTAAAATGGAAAGCAAAAAGTTTGTAAAAATGAATGAAAATAGAGACACAACATACCCATACCTCCGGGGTGCAGAGAAAAAAGTTCTAAGAGGGGAGATTTTATCATTAAATACCTATGTAAAAAACGTAAGAAGATCACTAGTTAATATCCTAACACTGCACCTCTAGAAACTAGAAAAACAAGAAAAAACCCAACCAATGCCAGCAAAAGAAGCGAGATAACAAAGATCAAATTAGATCTAAGTAAAAATGAGACAAAAATACAATACAAAGGATTAACTAAATGAAAAGTTGGTTCTTTCAAAAGATAAATATAACTGATAGCCCACTAGCTATAATAAACAAGAAAATAAGATAGAAAATTCAAATAAGCACAGTGAGAAATGAAAAAGGAGGCATTACAACTGATACCACTTAAATACAGAAGATAATCAAAAACGGCTATGAACATGTCTATGCTCACAAACTAGAAAACATAGAGAAAATGAGTAAATTCCTAAAAACTTACAACCTATCAAGATTAAACCAGGAAGAAATAGAAATCCTCAACTGATCAATAATAGGTAGTGAGAGTGAGTCCGTAATTAAAAACATATTTCCCCACCTGCCAAAAAAAAAGCCCAGTACCAGATGGAATTGCAGCTGAATTCTTCAAGATATACAAGATAAAACTGGTACATATTCTCTTGAAAATGTTCCAAAATTAGAGGAGGACGAAATCCTTTCTAGCTCAATCTACAAAGCCAATATCATTGTGATACCAAATCCAGACAAGGAAACAACAACAACAAAAAGCTACAAACCAATATATCTGAAGAACATCGATGCAAAACTTCTCAATAAAATAGTAGCAAATTGAATCCAACAGCACATCAAAAAGATAATACACCACAATCAAGTGGGTTTTATTTCAGAAACACAAGGATAGTACAACATATGCAAATCACTAAATATGATTCACCACATAAACAGAATTAAACAGAATCCGTATGATCCTCTCAATAGATGCAGAAAAAGCATTTGATAAAATTCAGCAATTTTTGTAATAAAAACATTCAACAAACTAGGCATAGAAGGAACAAACCTCAAAATAAGAAAGCCATACATGGCAAATCCACAGTCAACTTCATACCAAATGGGGAAAGTTGAAATATTTCCCCTAAAAACTGAAACAAGACAAGAATGCCCACTTCCACCACTCCTATTCAACATAGTATGGAATTTCTAGCCAGAGCAATCAGGCAAAAGAAAGAAAAAACATCCAAATTTGGAAAGAGACAGTCAAAATTATCTTTGTTTGCTGATTATATGATCTTTTACCTAGAAAACCCTAAAGAATCTGCCAAAAGATTCCTAGTTTAATAAACGACTTCAATAAAGTTTGAGAATACAATATCTATGTACTTCAATAAAGTTTGAGAATACAATATCTATGTACTTCAATAAAGTTTGAGAGTACAATATCCATGTACAAAAATCACTAGCATTTCTATTCACCAATTAGGAGAAACTGAGTACCAAATCAAAAACTCAATCCCATTTACAACAACTACATAAATATAAAATAGCTAGAAATACATTTAACCAAGTTGATGAAGGGTCTTTACAAGGCAAGCTACAAAACACTGATTAAATAAACTGTAGAAGGCAAAGGTAAATGGTGAAATTTCCCAAGCTCATGGGTTGGAAGAATCAATATCATTAAAATGAATACATGGCACAAAGCAATCTACAGACAATGCAGTGCTTATCAATATATTATTATTTTACACAGTTAGAATAATAATCCAAAAATTAAAATATAACCAGAAAATAAAAGAGTCCAAATAGCCATCCTAAGCACAAATAACACAACTGGAAGCATCACATTACCTTACTTCAAATTATACCTCAAGACTATAGGAACCAAAACAACATGGTACTGAAATAAAAATAGACAGATAGATAAATAAAACAGAAGAGAGAACCGAGAAATTAAGCCACATACCTGCAACCAACTGATTTTTATAAAGTTGAAAATAAAACATACACTGTGGCAAGGACACCCTATTCAATAATTAGTGCTGTGAAAATTGGATAGCCATATGCAGAAGAATGACACTAAGCTCCTATGTCTCACCATGTATAAAAATTAATTCAAGATGGATTAAAGACTTAAATTATAATACCTGTAACTATAAAAACTTTATTTAAAGAAAGCTTTGGAAAAAGTTCTCTCTACATTAGCCTTGGCAAAGAGATTATAACTAAGACCTCAAAAGCAAATGCAACAAAAACAAAAATAGGCTAATGGGACTCAATGAAACTAGAAAGCTTCTGCATAGCAAAAGATACAGAGTGAACAGACAGCATACAAAATGGGAGAAAGTATTTGCAAACTATGCATTTGACAAAGGAGTAAGATCCAGACGCAAACAACTGAAGATATAAAAGCAAATAACCCCATTAAAAAGCAGTCAAAAGACATTAGTAGACATTTTTCACAAGAAGATGTACAAATGATCAACAAGCATGTTAAAAAAAATAGTTTGACATAACTAATCATCAGAAAAAGCAAATTAAGACCACAATGAAATATCATCTTATACCAGTTACAATGGCTACTATTAAATGTCAAAAAAAAAAAGATGTTGGCAAAAATGTAGAGAAAAGTGAATAATTATACACTGCTGCTTGGAATGTTTATTAGTAAAGTCTGCATAGAAAAAGTATAATTTTTCATAGAGCTAAATTAATTTCTTGTAGAACTAAAAATAAAACTACCACTCAACCCAGAAATCTCACTACTGGATATCTACCCAAAAGAAAGGAAATCATTATATCAAAAGATACCTGTTTATAATAACACTATTCACAAAAGCAAAGATATGGAATTATCCTAAGTGTCCGCCATCAACAGATGATTGGATAAAGAAAATGTTACACACACACACACACATACACACACACAGAATACTATTCAGCCATAAAAAAGAATAAAATCATGTCGTTTGAAGCAACATGGATGGAACTTGGAACTGCAGGCCATTATATTAAGTGAAATAACTCAGAAACAGATAGTCAAATACCAGATGTTCTCACTTATAAGTGGGAGCTAAATAATGTATACATATGGACACAGAGAGTGGAATAATATACATTGGAGACTCTGAGAGATGGGAGGGTGGAAGAATTTTGAGAGAAGACAAATTACTAATGGGTAAAATATACTCTATTCAGGTGATGATTACACTAAAAGTCCAGACTTCATCACTATGCAATATATCCATGTAACAAAACTGCACTTATACCCACTAAATCTATAAAAACAAAATAAAGAAATAAAAGATATTCAGGAGACATGAAAACTAAATAAATAAATCTATAAAATAAATAAAAATGCAACTGTAGCTAGATAAACGAAACCTCTAGCCCTCTTTTATAAGTTCATTGTGAGTATAAGTTTTTTTGACCAGTTGATAACCCTGACAATTCTGTCTCCTGAACTAGGAAGTATAAAATGACCAACAGTACAATAGGGACCATGGGGTGTTTGGGAATTCTTCTTCTTATTGTTATTATACCTTAAGTTCTAGGGTACATGTGCAGAACATGCAGGTTTGTTACATAGGTATACATGTGCCATGTTGATTTGCTGCACCCATCAACTCGTCATTTACATTAGCTTTTTCTCCTAACGCTCTCCCTCCCCCAGCCCTCCACTCCCCAACAGGCCCCGGTGTGTGATGTTCCCCTCTCTGTGTCCATGTGTTCTCATTGTTCAACTCCCAATTATGAGTGAGAACATGCGGTGGTGTTTAATTTACTGTCCTTGTGATAGTTTGCTGAGAATGATGGTCTCCAGCTTCATCCATGTACCGGCCAAGGACATGAACTCATCCTTTTTTATGGTTGCATAGTATTCCATGTTGTATATGTGCCACATTTTCTTTATCCAGTCTATTATTAATGGGCATTTGAGTGGGTTCCAAGGCTTTGCTATTGTGAATACTGCCGCAGTAAACATACATGTGCATGTGTCTTTATACTAGCATGATTTATATTCCTTTCGGTATACACCAAACAATGGGATTGCTGGGTCAAATGGTATTTCTAGTTCTAGATCCGTGAGGAATCGCCACACTGTCTTCCACAATGGTTGAACTAATTTACACTCCAAAACCGGCATAAAAGCATTTCTGTTTCTCCACATCGTCTCCAGCATCTGATGTTTCCTGACTTTCTAATGATCGCCATTCTAACTGGTGTGAGATGGTATCTCATTGTGGTTTGATTTGCATTTTTCTGATGACCAGTGATGATGAGCATTTTTTCATGTGTCTGTTGGCTGCATAAATGTCTTCTTTTGAGAAGTGTCTGTTTATATCCTTTGCCCACTTTTTGATGGGGTTGTTTGTTTTTTTCTTGTAAGTTTGTTTAAGTTCTATTAGCCCTTTGTCAGATGGATAGATTGTAAAAATTTTCTCCCATTCTGTAGGTTGCCTGTTCACTCTGACGGTAGTTTCTTTTGCTGTGCATAAGCTCTTTAGTTTAATTAGATCCCACTTGTCTATTTTGGCTTTTGTTGCTATTGCTTTTGATGTTTCAGTCATGCAGTCTTTGCCCATGCCTATGTCAAGAATAGTATTGCCTACGTTTTCTTCTAGGGTTTTTAAGATTTTAGGTCTTACATTTAATTCTTTAATTCATCTTGAGTTAATTTTTGTGTAATGTGTAAGGAAGGGATCCAGTTTCAGCTTTCTATATATGGCTAGCCAGTTTTCCCAGTACCATTTATTAAATAGGGAATCTTTTCCCCATTGCTTGTTTTTGTTAGGTTTGTCAAAGATCAGATGGTTGTAGATGTGTGGTGTTATTTCTGAGGGCTCTGTTCTGTTCCATTGATCTATATCTCTGTTTTGGTACTAGTATCATGCTGTTTTGGTTACTGTAACCTTTCAGTATAGTTTGAAGTCTGGTAGTGTAATGCCTCCAACTTTGTTCTTTTTGCTTAGGATTGTCTTGGCAATGCAGGCTCCTTTCTGATTTCATATGAAATTTAAAGTAGTTTTTTCTGGTTTTCTGAAGAAAGTCAATGGTAGCTTGATGGGGATAGCATTGAATCTATAAATTACCTTGGGCAGTATGGCCATTTTCATGATATTGATTCTTCCTACCCATAAGCATGGAATGTTCTTTCATTTGTTTGTGTCCTCTTTTATTTCATTGAGCAGTGGTTTGTAGTTCTCCTTAAAGAGGTCCTTTACATCCCTTGTAAGTTGGATTCCTAGGTATTTTATTCTCTTAGGAGCAATTATTAATGGGCGTTCACTCATGATTTGGCTCTCTGTTTGTCTGTTCTTGGTATATATAAATGATTGTGATTTTTGTACATTGATTTTGTATCATGAGACTTTGCTGAAGTTGCTTATCAGCTTAAGGAGACTTTGGGCTGAGATGATGGGGTTTTCTAAACATGCAATCATGTCATCTGCAAACAGAGACAATTTGACTTCCTCTTTTCCTATTTGAATACGCTTTATTGCTTTCTCTTGCCTCATTGCCCTGGCCAATACTACGTTGAATAGGAGTGGTGAAAGAAGGCATCCCTGTCTTGTGCCAGTTTTCAAAGGGAATGCTTCCAGTTTTTCCCTATTTAGTATGATATTGGCTGTGGGTTTGCTCTAAGTAGTTGTTATTATTTTGGTATACGTTCCATCAATACCTAGTTCATTGAGAATTTTTAGCATGAAAAGCTGTGAATTTTGTTGAAGACCTTTTCTGCATCTAATGAGATAATCTTATGATTTTTTCATTGGTTCTGTTTATGTGACAGATTACGTTTATTTATTTGCATATGTTGAACCAGCCTTGCATCCTAGGGATGAAGCTGACTCTTTTGTGGTGGGTGAGGTTTTTGATGTGCTCCTGGATTCGTTTTGCCAGTATTTTATTGAGGAATTTTGCATCAATCTTCATCATGGATATTGGCCTAAAATTCTCTCTTTTTTTTTATGTGTCTCTGCCAGGATTTGGTACCAAGATGATGCTGGCCTAATACAATGATTTAGGGAGGACTCCTTCTGTTTCTACTGATTGAAGCTGGAAACCATCATTCTAAGCAAACTATTGCAAGGACAAAAAACCAAACACCGCATGTTCTCACTCATAGATGGGAATTGAACAATGAGAACACATGGACACAGGAAGGGGAACATCACACACCGGGGCCTGTTGTGGGGTGGGGGGAGGGGGGAGGGATAGCATTAGGAGATATACCTAATGTTAAATGACGAGTTAATGGGTGCAGCACACCAGCATGGCACATGTTTACATATGTAACTAACCTGCACGTTGTGCACATGTACCCTAAAACTCAAAGTATAAAAAAATAAGGAAATAGTTTCAGAAGAAATGGTACCAGCTCCTCTGTGTACCTCTGGTACAATTAGGCTGTGAATCTGTCTGCTCTTGGACTTTCTTTGGTTGGTAGGCTATTAATTATTGTCTCAATTTCAGAACCTGTTATTGGTCTATTCAGAGATCAACTTCTTCCTGGCTTAGTCTTGGGAGGGTATATGTGTCCAGGTTTATCCGTTTCTTCTAGATTTTCTAGTTTATTTGCGTAGAGGTGTTTATAGTATTCTGATGGTAATTTGTATTTCTCTGAGATCAGTGGTGATATCCCCATTATCATTCTTTATTGAGTCTATTTGATTCTTCTCTCTTTTCTTCTTTATTAGTATGGCTAGTAGTCTATTTACTTTGTTGATCTTTCCAAAAAACCAGCTTCTGGATTCATTGATTTTTTGAAGGGTTTTTTGTTTCTCTATGTCCTTCAGCTCTGCTCTGATCTTAGTTATTTCTTGCTTTCTCCTAGCTTTTGAATGTGTTTGCTCTTGCTTCTCTAATTCTTTTAATTGTGACATTAGGGTGTTGATTTTAGATCTTTCCTGCTTTCTCTTGTGGCCGTTTAGTGCTATAAATTTTCCTCTACACACTGCTTTAAATGTATCCCAGATATTCTGGTATGTTGTGTTTTTGTTCTCATTGGTTTCAAAGAACATCTTTATTTCTGCGTTCATTTTGTTACTTACCCAGTAGTCATTCAGGAGCAGGTTATTCAGTTTCCATGTAGTTGTATGGTTTTCAGTGAGTTTCTTTATCCAGAGTTCTAATTTGATTGCTCTGTAGTCTGAGAGACAGTTTTTGTTATTTCTGTTCTTTTACATTTTCTGAGGAGTGTTTTACTTCCATTTGTGTGGTCAATTTTAGAATAAGTGCAATGTGGTGCTGAGAAGAATGTATATTCTGTTGATTTGGGGTGGAGAGTTCTGTAGATGTCTATTAGGCCTGCTTGGTCCAGAGCTGAGTTCAATTCCTGGGTATCCTTGCTAATAAAATTGAAAAGGACACAAATAAATAGAAAGACATCCCATATTCATGAATCAAAAGCATTAATAGTGTTAAAATAACCATATTACCCAAAGCAATGTACAGATTCAATGTAATGTCTGTCAAAATGCCAATGACATTCTTCACAGAAATAGAAAAACAATCCCAAAATTTGTGTGGAACTACAAGAGACACCAAATAGCTACAACAAATCTGAACAAAAAGTATGAAGCTGGAGGCCTCACACTATCTGACTTCAAAAATATACAACAAAGCTATAGTAACCAAAACAGCATAGTACTGGCATACCAACAAACACATAGACCAATGGAACCGAATAGAGAACCCCGAAATTAGTCCATACATTTACAGCCAACTGATTTTTGAGAAAGATACCAAGAACATACCTTAGGGAAACACCCTTTTCAATAAATGGTTTTAGGAAAACTGGATATCCATATGCAGAAGAATAAAACTAGGTCACAAATCATTGTTCATAAGTATCGTCTGTGATTCTGTTATGCATCCAAGTTTGAAAACTACTGGTCTATGGTTTGCATGTTGAGGAGTATGCTGCAGGAATTCTGAAGGTATTGTGATTAGAGTTGTGATAGACATTGAGGCATATATGTTGGATTTGGGAATGTCTTCTCTAAATTCACTGTTAAATGTCTCAGCTGCTTTCACTTGACTTGATCTGAACTGGATTGCCCCTCATTGGCTCAGCCAGGACAATCAGTTGGGCTCAGCACAGGTAGGTGCAAGCAGTAGGTTGCCAATATCTCTAACGTGCCACTTATTTCCATCTGTACCAGGGATATATAAAGATTGATTCAGAATTGAAGAAAACTTGCTGACCCAGTTTTATACCTAAAATAATCAAATCTTGCAGGAGGAAAATGAGAGAAGTCTGAAATATTGAGTTTTACCTGTTTCCTCTAAGGCTGTTATGCAGATAGATACAAATATATGTGTAAACATGACAGAATAATACGTTCCATTAATTCAGGGAGAAGCTGAAAAGCCTCCAAGTTGGATTGTTTCTCATACTTTAATGTGCATATAAAATCATCTGGGGATCTAAGTCCCCATGCCAGATCTTCTAAAAGATAATCTGCAATTTAACTAAGATATCCAGGTCTGAACCAGAGGTTCTTAAAATGTGGTCCCAAGAACAGCATTAGCATCACCTGAGTACATGTCAAAAACTGACTTTCTTGGGGTCCCACCTCAGAACTTATGAATGAAAAACTCTGGAGATGAAGCCCAGAAATCTGTGTTTTAAGAATCCATCCAGGGGATTCCGATGCCTACTCAAATGTGAGAACTGCTGTATGCCATTCCTCTGCCTTCAGACAATATTGGCTTCCACTCAGCCATAGAAGACTGCAGTAGGAGATGGGCAGGCTTTCAGAAATTCCACTATTCATTCAAAAAAACTCTCCCTCCTTTTTTACTGAAAACCTTTATGCTGCTTTCTCTGCCTCCAGAGCCCTCATTCTCATTGGCAACACTTTTCAAATCTTCTTTGCTACAGGAAAACCTTCAGAGATTTGGCAACGACTTCTTAAAATCCCCTATAGAGTGCCTATTTTCTGAGACTCAGTCTCTTAGTCATAACCATCTGTAAGGAACGTGGCTGTGGTGAAGCCAGGCAGGCATAGGCTGAAGTAAACATCTTGCATGACTCAGCAGGATTGGAAAGCAGGCACACAATTCCACGCATTATATAATCAACAGCTATGTAGCCATAACATGGGAGGCTCATCATCTGGCTCTAAGCCACTATTGTTTCTGAGGTGCATAAATGCAATACTGACACTGAAAGAGCTGCTGAATAAAGCCATGTCTCATCTATCTGCTGTCTCTCAAGTGTTCTTCCAGCCAGCTGCCCCCCCACCCACTCCCCTCAGACCTCAGCTGGGGACTGACTCTGACATTTGGTGTTGTCGTCAGGATGAGATGAGTGGGTTTTCAGCCCCTGAGTCTCCCGGGTCAGCTACGTGGCTGCAGAACGGGCTGTGGTAACTGGTGGCAGAGGTGCTGCTTGGATGGGCCCCAATGGGAACATGGGAGGCAACGGAAGGGACTCCATGAGTGTGGGAAAGGCACTGAAGCAGCTGGAAGCACACAGCACCAAGAAGAAATGCACCTCTGCTGGCAGAGTCAAATGGGCATTTATGACTGCACTGCAGGAAGTACATGCTCAGTTCCTGTGGTACACTGCACAGGTAAGGGACCTCCAGGCACAAGCTGCATGCCTGGGCACCCAAATGCACAGCTTGAAGCAAAACTTGGGGGTGAAGGACCTCCAGGCACAAACGGAGCACTTATAGGCCCAGATAAACAGCCTGGAACAGGAGTTAGAAACAGCTGTCAGTGCAACCTTGAGCCTGTCCTCCTGACCAGACACTCCCATTTGGTCTGATGCCAAGGAGGAGGAGGCTCCTCTGCTGAGAGCTCACCCCACAATCCGTCAGAAGGTAGAACATGAGCAGCCAATAGGACTCCAGCAGGGAGCCCCCCACCCCACCATGGTGGAACACACCTCTCATAGTGTTTATACCCCCACGGAGTTGCCAGAGTTAGGCAAGCAGTACTGGTATCATGTGAGGGAGCCCTTTCCTGCCTGGTTACTTTGCCTTTGGGATGAAGGAGCTGATAGCATTTTCTGCTCCACCTCTGAGATGGAGAAGCTGGCTTCTATCACAACTCACCTCCTCCCTCATTAGCAGCTGCAGCTATGCCAACAGTTAGCACAGAGGCAAGGTGACCACACTTTCATTGAGTGGCTGATGGCAGCCATATGGATGTGTGGAATGATGCTGGAGAAATACCAGAATCTATGAGTAAATGGAAATCATATACTGAGTTGGTGCAGATATTCCAGTAGATGGATATGCAGCAGGCTGTGTTTGATTTGAATACCCAGGGGCCAGATGATGAACACTTTATCTCCCACATGAAGGATCTTGTGTTTGGGCTCAGTGGCTCCCACCCAACGTGTTTGGCTTTCTGGCCACTGTCCCCACCCCGTATGTGGGGCACCACATACATGAAGTGACTACTTCTATGACAGTCCTCAGGGAGGCAGAAAGCCATTGGTGGGACCAGGGAATCTGCACCATAAAGAAGGGGAAGCTGCTCCCTCCTCAGGTAACCACCCCACAAGATAAAAGAGGGTCCCAGCAGGTAACTTCCATGAACATGTGGTTTGATTTAATTGCAGCTGGGTTTATTATTATTATTATTATTATTATACTTTGGGTTTTAGGGTACATGTGCACAATGTGCAGGTTAGTTACATATGTATACATGTGCCATGCTGGTGTGCTGCACTGATTAACTCGCCATTTAGCATTAGGTATATCTCCTAATGCTATCCCTCTCCCCTCCCCCCACCCCACAACAGTCCCCAGAGTGTGATGTTCCCCTTCCTGTGTCCATGTATTCTCATTGTTCAATTCCCATCTATGAGTGAGAACATGCGATGTTTGGTTTTTTGTCCTTGCGATAGTTTACTGAGAGTGATGATTTCCAATTTCATCCATGTCCCTACAAAGGACATGAACTCATCATTTTTTATGGCTGCATAGTATTCCATGGTGTATATGTGCCACATTTTCTTAATCCAGTCTATCATTGTTGGACATTTGGGTTGGTTCCAAGTCTTTGCTATTGTGAATAGTGCCGCAATAAACATATGTGTGCATGTGTCTTTATAGCAGCATGATTTATAGTCCTTTGGGTATATACCCAGTAATGGGATGGCTGGGTCAAATGGTATTTCTAGTTCTAGATCCCTGAGGAATCGCCACACTGACTTCCACAACAGTTGAACTAGTTTACAGTCCCACCAACAGTGTAAAAGTGTTCCTATTTCTCCACATCCTCTCCAGCACCTGTTGTTTCCTGACTTTTCAATGATCGCCATTCTAACTGGTGTGAGATGGTATCTCATTGTGGTTTTGATTTGCATTTCTCTGATGGCCAGTGATGATGAGCATTTTTTCATGTGTCTTTTGGCTGCATAAATGTCTTCTTTTGAGAAGCGTCTGCTCATATCCTTTGCCCACTTTTTGATGGGGTTGTTTGTTTTTTTCTTGTAAATTTGTTTGAGTTCATTGTAGATTCTGGATATTAGCCCTTTGTCAGATGAGTAGGTTGCAAAAATTTTCTCCCATTTTGTAGGTTGCCTGTTCACTCTGATGGTAGTTTCTTTTGCTTTGCAGAAGCTCTTTAGTTTAATTAGATCCCATTTGTCAATTTTGGCTTTTGTTGCCACTGCTGTTGGTGTTTTAGACACGAAGTCCTTGCCCATGCCTATGTCCTGAATGGTAATGCCTAGGTTTTCTTCTAGGGTTTTTATGGTTTTAGGTGTAACGTTTAAGTCTTTAATCCATCTTGAATTAATTTTTGTATAAGGTGTAAGGAAGGGATACAGTTTCAGCTTTCCACATATGGCTAGCCAGTTTTCCCAGCAACATTTATTAAATAGGGAATCCTTTCCCCATTGCTTGTTTTTGTCAGGTTTGTCAAAGATCAGATAGTTGTAGATATGTGGCATTATTTCTGAGGGCTCTTTTCTGTTCCATTGATCTATATCTCTGTTTTGGTACCAGTACCATGCTGTTTTGGTTACTGTAGCCTTGTAGTATAGTTTGAAGTCAGGTAGTGTGATGCCTCCGCAGCTGGGGTTTCATGAAAGAAAATTGACAGGCAATGCAACAGAATGCTGTTGGCTCCATGGAGGCAATTGTCCCTGGAGCAACAATTCCAGAAAATGCTCAAGAGTGGGCAAAACAACATTGTTCAACCTAATCCTGCCCAGATGCTTCAGCTCAAGGACTATTTGCAGAAGGGCAGCAATATGGGGCCTTTCCTGTTTAATTAGGGAACTGGCTGAGGTGCCTGGCTCTGAAGGATGCCAGCCAACCAGAGGCCACCTGTGAAACTGGCGATCCACTGGTAACCCATTAATATATAGCAGGGTCCTTGTCCTGGTAGATACTGGTGCAGACTGCAGTTTAGCTTACAGGAATCTAGTTTACAGAGTAGCAATAAGTTCCAGCATAAGTTTCCAGGAAAAGCTGCATTCATTGATGGTTATGGGGGTCAGTCAGTGAAGGTGAAACCTGTGTCTCTGCATCTTGGCCTCGGCTGCTTGGCTCCCCGCCTATATACTGTGTATGTCTCTCCCATACCTAAATATATTCTGGAGGTGGACAGTTTGCATGGTCTGGGCTAAAACACCATGGCCAGAGAATTCAGACTCTGAGTTCACGTAATAAAGCCAGTAATGCATGGATATACACACCACCAGCCCCAAGTTCTGCCACAACCCCAATGGGTTACCTCCACTCATCAATACCATTTGCCAGGGGGGCATACAGAGATAACTAAGACTATAAAGAATTTAGAGGAGCTGCAAATAGTGTGTGGCACCCACAGGCCCTACCATTTCCCAGTATGGCCAGTCAGAAAGCCTGATGGAACTTGGTGCATGACAGTGGATTATCGGGAACTAAATGAAGCAACACCCCCTCTGCATGCAGCTGTACCTTCCATCATGGATTTTACGGAACACTTAACAACAGAACTGGGACAGTACCACTTTGTGGTGGACTTAGCTAATGCATTCTTCTCCAGTCACATTGCTCCAGAGAGCCAGGAACAGTTCACCTTCACATGGGAAGGATCACAATGGACTTTCACTGTGCTGCCACAGGGATATGTGCATAGCCTCACCATTTGTCATGGTTTTGTTGCCATGGACTTAGCCACCTGGAAGTGTCCAAAAGGGGTGAGCCTGTTTCATTATGTTGATGATATTATGATTCTCTTGCAGATCTAGAAGTGGCAGGGCCCCTCTTGCAGCAACAATTGGCAACATACAGGTGGACCATCAATGAATCCAAGGTCCAAGGACCTGGATTGTCTGACAAATTATTGGGAGTTATTTGGTTGGGTAAGCAAAGGCCATACCAGAGGACATGACTGATAAAACCCAGGCATACCCCTGACCCACCACGGTGAGGCAGCTGCAGAATTTTGTGGGCTTCTTGGGGTATTGGCAGGCATTAGTGCCCCATTTGGCTCAAATGGTAAAACCATTGTACCAGTTAACAAAACAAGGGACTACCTGGAATTGGGTTGATGAAGCTGAAACAGACTTTTGGGCCACCAAGCAGGCTATTCATTAGGCATGGGCCTTACAAGTGATTGATCAGGGGTGCCCATTTGAATTTGATGTACATGTGGCTACAGATGGTTTTGGCTGGGGCCTATGGTGGTGCATGGAACATTTTAGAATGCCAGTAGGCTTTTGTCCCACCTACGGAAGAGAGCTAAGCTACGGTAATAATTGTTAGAGAAGCAATTAGCTGCTGCATATGCTGCTCTTCAGGCCTGTGAGAACCTGACAGGATGGCCTGCAGTTGTCATGCAGATGACTTATCCAATAGCGGAGTGGGTAGGTTCATGGGTAATAACCCCTCCGACAGGGAGAGTGTAGACATCCACTTTAGCAAAGTGGGGTGCCTACTTAGAGCAGCAGAGTATGCTGAATACAAGTCCCTTAGCAGCAGAGTTACAAGAAGTCTTGGGACATGTAGTCCTAATGCAGGGTAAGGCCATGGGGCCTGAGGCACCCCTAGACACTGAGCCATCACCATTTAAGGAAGGGTGCCCTCCCATTCCTGATGGGCATGGTATACAGATGGGTTCAGCCAAGTTGCTACTGCTGCCTGGACTGCTGTAGCAGTCCAGCCGAGCACTCACACCATATGGTTTTGTACTGGACATGGACAAAGCAGCCAATGGGCTGAACTCAGAGTGGTGTGGATGGTGATTACCAAGGAGGAGTCATCTATGGTAATCTGTACCAGTAGCTGGGCAGTCTATTGAGAGTTATCCTGGTAGTTGACTACCTGGAAGTTACAGAATTGGCTTGTAGGCCATTGGCCCATTTGGGGCCAAACCATGTGGCAAGACATCTGGGAAATGGGTCATCAAGTGTCAGGCCATATGCCTTTGGCCACCCCCAGTAATGATGAGGCAGATGCCTTGACCAAAGTTCAATGGTTAGAGTTGGCACCTACATGAGATGTGGCTTTGTGTCTACACAGAAAACTGAGACATGGGGGTGGGGGAGTAAACTGATGCAACAGGTCAGTGGGTGCTGAGGTTTGTCTTTGCCCTCACAGGACACCTTGGAGGCCTGCCAGAAGTGCCCAGCATGCACTCAGGCATACCCCAGATATAGACAACTGCCCAGTGTGACACAACAAGTAATGGTAGGGCAAATGCCCTTGAACAGATGGCAAATAGATTACATTGGGCCACTGCCAAAATTGCAGGGCTACACACATGCACTGATGGCTGTAGACATGGCCACTGGCTTGTTGTTCACCTACCCTTGCAGGGTGGCCGACCAGCAACGCACTGTTCAAATCTTGCAGCATGTATGTGCCTTATACAGCCATCCCCTGGCCATTGAAAGTGATAGGAGAACACATTTCACTGGACAGCAGGTACAACAATGGGCACAGCAGATAGACATACAATAGGGGTTTCATGTTTCTTATAACCCACAAATCACTGGCATGATTGAGCAATATAATGGATCCCGAAGAATGGGTTACATTTGCATGTTACTCACCCATTTTTGTGGGGCTGGAGTTCCAGGTTGGACTTGGTGCTCCAAATCCTGAATGAGCAGTCACGGAAATGTGGCTGTGGCCCAGCCCCAGTGGAGGCACTGTTACACTGGGCCACTGCCCCTATCCAGCACAGATACAGACCAAGGATGACCTCCTCTGACCAGATATGGGGACAAATGTTCATCTGTTGTTGCCTGCTGCAATGCCCCAGAAGGCAGGGGAACAGAAAACCTTGCGTTGACCATGGACCCTCCAAGCACACTATTGCAGATGGTTGGCTATCATAGCCCCCTGGGGGGAGGGCCTGCCGTGTGACTTACATGTTACTCCTTGGGTATTTACTGTGTGACCTCCACAATTGACCATTCATAGGGGAACGGCCAGGGAAGGGACCCTCTCCTGGGAGACATAGGTACTGTCTGTGTGACCCAGCTCTCCTGTGACTTTAGCATGTGCACAAGACACAAAATAACTATGGAGAGCTGATAAGATGTGGTACCATCACCTAGGGAAGAAGCCATTGGTGACTGCATAGTTATCCAGAAATAAAAAGTGGTCTCGTATTTTGCCTGAGGAACGTGATTTACCCCTGTTAGTACCTGTGCCTGCTTTGCCATTTTGGCCATAGGTTGACCTGCTACAACAGAATCGTGGACTAGGCCCACACCTATGCTGAGGTGACCAATGTCTCCAACTGTTGGATCTGCACCACCTTTCCAGCAGCAGCTGCAGATGGCTTGCCCTGGCACATACATCCAGCTTCTGTGCAGAACTGGACTTGGCTAGAGATGGGGGCCCACAGACAATGGATGGGATGCAACATGGTGTGCTTTGGATACGGGGTGTTGTAAAACCCATGGCAAGCCTGTCCCCTTGCTGACTCATAGTGTCCATGATGGATGATGCTGGCTAATGGGAGAAAACATGGTGCCCCCATTGCAGGCACCACAATGTATAGAGCAACACTGGGGTAAAGTCAATGTCAGAAAGTTGCCCATCGAGCCCAGTGCAAACATAACACATGTCACAACACCAAGGGTGTAGTGGAACAAGCAGTCTTACCAAGGCCGGTCCCCAATGGATGTTGTACCCTCTGGGAGTTTATGTGTCTGTGGGGACATAGGATGGCCATATCTGCCAGCCAATTGGAACGAATGTTGTACCTGGAGGTGGCCTTATGTGCTTCCCACATTGCCTAGTCACTCTCATAACTGGGAGGCATTGCATTCCCAGTTTTTCTGAGTGTGGCTGGGCCCCTGGTGGTTCTACTCTTTAGCAATAAATTTGTTTGGAGCAGGTGTAATCACTGTAGAAATGCAGGTTACAGACCTTGTAGAGCACAGAGCTCAGACCCTGAATTGCACCCATGTTATCTTCCTTTTGTTTACTGATGAGGTTGATCACATTAAGAAGACAGTGCTGCAAAACCGGATGGCCTTAGACATAGTCACCACTGCTCAAGGTGGCACTGTGCCCTTGTAGGGACACAGTGTTGTACATTTATCTCTAACAACCACCAGAACATAACAGCAGCTTTACAGGGGGTGTCATGGTAAATTAAAGTGATTGAATGCTTTACTGATGACCCCCTGTAGAGATGGTGGGCATCCCTGGGCTCTGGCCTATGGTGGGCTTTCATAATCATAGGTAGCATAGCGGGAATATCAGTGGTATGTTGTTCCTCTCTAGATTATTGTTGTGGCCTGTGGGTTCCGGGTGCTGCCCTATGGGCACAGGTCACCACTAAGATGACTCCTTCATCCTAGGGGATGTAGTGTAAGGAACATTGCTCTGCTGCAGTCAGGCAGGCATAGGCTGAGGTAAACATTCTGCATGACTCAGTGGGATTGGAGCTCAGTTGCATAATTCCATGCATGATGTAATCACAGCTATGTAACCATAACATGGGAGGCTCATCATCTGGCTCTAAGCCACTATTGTTTGTGAGGTGTATAAACGCAACATTGACGCTGTGAAAGAGCTGCTGAATAAAGCCATGTCTCATCTCCCTGCTGTCTCTCAAGTGTTCTTCCAGCTCCCTGACTCCCATCCACCCACTCCCCTCGGACCTCAGCTGGGGCTTGAAGCTGACACTATCCAAAATAAAATTCCAAAATTTTCAACATTGGAAAGCTACCATGAGTTTATAGTTTCCTTAGTATGCTGAAGTGTTCTTTATTTAAAGATATCTTTACTCATATTATCTCACTTCACCTTCTAAAGGAGTTCATTTTGTTATTCCCATTTTAATGAGAAACTGAAGTGTAGGAAGGTTAGTAACTTCCCTGAAGCCACAAAGTTAGCAAGCAGCAGAGCCATGATTCAAATAGAGGTATAATTTCAAAGTCTATGCACTTAATTGCAAAAGCATGCATGGCTCCCTTTCCTAACAGAGTAGTTGACTACTCCAAATATCATGTTGAGTTTCAATTCCAAATGCTGGAGGTGGGGCCTAATGGAAGGTGTTTGAATCAGGCAGGGTGGATCCTTCAGGAATGACTTGGTGCCATTCTAATGATAACGAATGAATACTCACTCTATTAGTTCCCACAAGAACTGGTTGTTGAAAGGAGCTTGACACTCTCTACTCCGTCTCTCTTGCTTTCTCCATCACCATGTGATCTGCACATGCCAGCTCCTGTCTGCCTTCCACCATGACCGGAAGCAGCCTGAAATTCTCACCAGAAGTAGATGCTGGTGCCATGCTTCTTGTACAGCCTGCAGAACTGTGAACCAAATGAACATCTTTTTTAAAAAATAAATTATCCACTTTTAGTTATTCCTTTATAGCAACATGAAAATAAACTAAGATACTATACTAAGGGCAAGAACACAAAAGGAAAGGCCCTGGATAGTTACACTTACTAGGCACAATAGGGAATAGGTGTACTGGCAAGATAGACTTGGGGGAAGGAGGTTAGCCACATTTTCAGAGCATGCACTAGGAAGAAAAAGCACAAACATTTCCTGATAGATTGTGCTCCACTCAAACCAGGAGAACATGTACAAATGGGGCATTCAACAAGAGAGTCTGAGATAATTTACCAGAGACAAGTAAATTTCAAATCTAAACTGGTGTTAGAGGACTAGGGATGGTGAAAGTAAAGAGCAGTGGAAAACTTGGAGACAACTAGAATTAATTCTGGAGATAGTGGAGAAAAAGCAAGGGGACCACAACAGGGCTTTTTTGAGTAGCCAACATGTGTCCATGTCATCTCATCACACATTATATTTTACTGTTAAATGTAATATTATATATGTAAAATGGTCCACCAATTAAACTATAAACCTTTTGATGACAGCAATCATTACTCACACTTCTTCTATGTTCCCTCATAATACCCAATATTCACTAATTCATTTATTCTTTTATTGATTTCTCATGCTCTACACTATGTACTGGGGATAAAAACACAAACAAGACATGATTCTTAGTCTCATGAAGGTCACAGTGTAAAATCAATTCTGAATTGGAATTAATAGATGGAATCTGGGCATGGCGCTGTCCATAGATCTGAGTAATAAGGGCTATGTGATCATGATGCATTTTTCTGTGGGAATCTATAGTTTTTATCAGGCCCTCCAAATGGATTTAGAGCTGTAAGCAAGGGTGGGGGAGAACAGACATGTAGATAAATAATTCAATGTAACTCCTAAGAGTTTGAGTGGGAGCAGGTCACGGAAGCATGGAAAGCTTCACAGAAGAGGTGATGTTCGATCATTTCATCCAAGCAGGTGGAAAGAGCATTCCAGGGATAGGGATAGGATATGCAAAGTTATAAAAGGGTAAAAGAGCATACTGCATTTGGGAAACTACAAATAGTTTGATATGGCAGGAACATGAGACCAGAGGCAGCATGCCAACTCCAGACTGACACCCTCCTGCATTCACTCCACTTGTGGAATATCACCAACTGCTTATAGATTCATCCACATTGTCCCCACACTGCAATAGCTGCTTAGAAGAGATGACTAGTAGGCAGATATTCCCCACAGAACCTGCCACTTATCTCAGAATTTTAAAGTGAGAAGCAATAAAAGAAGGTTTGAAAAAGTAGCTTTATTCTCCTATTGCATTTGAATTCCTAGTTTTGGCACTTAGGAAATCACCAGTGGTAAGTGGAATGTCATCAGTTACTTCTCTTTATTTCTTTTTCATTTTATATCTAAAAGAATTCTAAGGCCCAGAGCATAAGTTGTGGAGCAGTGTGTCTGCTGTCATGTAGACTTATCTAGTTGCTAACTTTCCAACTCATTCTATACTGCTGCTCTATACCTATGTCCAATATCCTAACCCATTACTGGCTATGCTTGTTTCTTTTCTCCCAGAACTAGTATCTTGTGCACCATTTTATGCCCCTGCCTTTTTCTCCTTATTTCTCAGGCTGCTCCTGAATTTAAAAGTTTTTTTAAAAAATATTTTACACATTCTTTATTCATTATCCCCTTGAAAGACTTTTAGGATTGTTCTGCTTTTTAACTCTTTTGAATAAAGGTGTTCTAAATATTTATACAAAAGTCTTTGTGTGGACATGTGTTTCCATTTTTCTTGGAAACATGCATTAAAAATAGAAAAGCTGAATTATATGGAAGGTCCATATTTAACTTCATAACAAACTCCCAATATTTTATTTAAAGTGGTTGAAACATTTTTCTTTTTTAGAGATGAGATTTTGTTCTCACTACGTATCATTTTACACTCTTACAGAAATGTATAATATTTCTCATCATTCCACATTTTCACTGATGCCAGTCATTTTAGCCATTCTAGTAGATGGGTACTGGTATATTATTATGCTTTAAATTTGCATTTGTCTAATAAAAATGATGGTCATTATGCCTACTGGCCATTTATGTATCTTCTTTTGTGAAATGTCTGTTCAAGTGTTTTGCCCACTTTGAGCAGGGAAAGAGGCTATTCTATTTATTATTGAATTTTGGGAGTTCTTTAAAATTCTGGATACAAGTTTTTTATCAGATATATTTTGTTAGTTAAAATCCTCCAAAAAATAGATACCAAGATGGAATTAGAAGGTAAGAGAATGATTGGGGAATGTGCCCTTGAATGATAAAAGAGAAGGGGCACGAGTAGGCAGAGAGGGCTTCAGACTATAATCAGGTCTGACATCTGACACAAGGAAAAGGAAAGGAAGGAGGATAGAAAGAGCCTCAGGCTGTACCATGGTCTGAGAGAATATCGAGCAAGCTAACGGAAGCACTGGAACAAAGGTTGTCCACTAAAGGAATGTATGCCACATTAGGCATGAATGTCCCAGCTCTGGTACCACCACCATGCTCAGTCATAGATTGGGAACATACTGGAGATACTTTGGCCATTACGTAAATGCTGAATTGGACCCAGAAAGTGTAGCAGCTTTTGGTTTCCAGCTAACTACACTTGTCATAGCAGGTTCTATTTGAAGGAAGATCTGAGAGGAACATTCTCATGACTGTCAAAATCCATCCTAGTGTCACACTAATATTTTCCATCCATGTACCTGAGAGCAGTTTCTTCCATGGCTCCTATAGGAATCTACTTCTAAGGGAAAGTTTAAAAAGGGGAAGTGAGTTTGATGAATTATAACCTTCATTGCTACAGTTGGTCTTCAGACAACAATTGATACACATGTCCATCTTTTACTCTCCATTGTAAAGTTCCCTCATTCTAAACTATCACTTGTGCACATCTTGGTGATCCACCTTATTGCCTGACCTAAACCTTTATTCCTGAAGGGTGTGAGTTCCTGAACAAATTGTACACTTCTCAGGATGGAATTACTGTTTACGTCCAGCATAGTTACACTTGCACAAGAGAGTAACAAGAGGTGCATTGCAATGCAAATGTAGTTTCATTTTAAAAAATAAATTAACATAATTTGTGATACTAATAGAATAAGAAAGAAAACACATATTGTCATCTCAACAGGTGTAAAAAAGCATACAAGAAAATTTGACACCCAAACATGATGAAAATGCAAAAAAATTATAAATGAAAGGGAAGTTCATCAACTTGATAAAGGGTTATCTTTAAGAACATACTCAAACCATTCTGAAAAATAGAAGAGAGGGAAACATTTCCAAACTTACTCTATGAAGCCAGTCTTATCATAATACAAAAACCAGACAAAGTCACATAAAAAAACTACACACAATAAATTTGATGACAGTTGATGCAAAAATTCTCAACCAAAAACTAACAAAAAACACTTAAGACTCAATCAAAAAACTATTCAAACTGATAAACTAATTCAGTGAAGTTTCAGGATACAAACTCAACATACAAAAATCCGTAGCACTTTCATATGCCAACAGTGAACAAACTGAAAAGGAAATTAAAAAGTAATCCCCATTTACAATAGACACACATAAAATTAAATACCTAGGAATTGTCTTAACTGAAGAAGTGAAAGAGCTCTGTAATGGAAACTATAAAACAGTAATGAGAGAAATTGAACAGGACACCAAAAATTGGAAAATATTTTATGTTCATGGATTAGAAGAATCAATATTGTTAAAATGTCCATACTAACCAAAGCAATCTGCAGGTTCAAAGTAATTTCTATCAAAATACCAATGATATTCTTTACAAAAATAGAAACAAAAATAATTCTCAAATTTATATGGAACCACAAAAGACCCCAAATAGCCAAAACCATTCTAAGCAAAAGGAACAAAACTGGAAGAATCACATTACCTGACTTCAAATTATGTTACAGAGCTATAGTAATCAAAACAACATAGTACTGGCATGAAAACAGACATATAGACCAATGGAACAAAACAGAGAGCTCAGAAACAAATCCACACACCTACAGTGAACTCATTTTTTGACAAAGGTGCCACAGGCTCTTTAATAAATGGTGCTGGGAAAACTGGATACCTATATGCAGAAAAATAAAACCAGACCCGCATCTCTCAAATCAAAATAGATTAAAGACTTAAATCTAAGATTTCAAACCATGAAACTCATTAAAGAAAACACTGGGGAAAATCTCCAGAACATGGATTTGGGCAAAGACTACTTGGGCAATGCCCCACAAGCACAGGCAACCAAAGCAAACATGAACAAATGGGATCACTTCAACTTCATAGCTTCTGCACAGGAGAGAATAGAAACAACAAAGTGAAGAAACAACCCACACAATGGGAAAAAAATATTTGCAAATGACCTGACAAGGGATTAATAACCAGAATGCACAAGGAACTCAAACAACTCTAAAAAAAACATAATCTGATCAAAATCTAAGCAAAAGGTTAGAAAAACAAATGGCAAACAGGCATAATGAAAAGATGCTTAACATCATTGATCATCAGAGAAATGCACATCAGAACTACAATAAGATATCATCTCACCCCAGTTAAAATGGCTTACAGATAGGCAATAACAAATGCTGGCAAAGATGTGGAGATAAGGGAATTCTTGTACACTGTTGGTGGGAATGTAATTTAGTACAATCACTATGGATAACAGTTTGGAGGTTTTTCAAAAAACTTAAAATTGAGCTACCATATGATCCAGCAATCTCACTGTTGGGTATATATCAAAAGAAAGGAAATCAGTGTATCAAAGAGATATCTGCACTCCTACGTTTGTTGCAGCACTATCTACAATAGCTAAGATTTAGAAGCAACCTAACTGTCCATCAGCAGACAATTGGATAAAGAAAATGTGGTACAATTACAAAATGGAGCACTATTTAGCCATTAAAAAAGAATAAGGACAAGTCATTTGCAACATCATAGATGAAGCTGGAGATCATTATGCTAAGTGAAACAAGCCAGGCTAAAAAAGACAAACATCACATGTTCTCTTTTATTTGTGGGACCTACAAATTCAAACAATTGAACTCATGGAGATACAGAGTAGAAGGATGGTTACCAGAGACTGGGAAGGGCAGTGGGATATTGAGGGGGAGGTGGAGATGGTTAATGAGTAGAAAAGATAGTTAGAAAGAAGGAAGAAGACCTACTATTTGATAGCACAACAGGGTGACTAAAGTCAATAATACATTAATGGTGCTTTTTAGAATAACTTGAAGAGTATAATTGGATTTGCTGAAACTCAATGGATAAATGCTTGAGGTGATGGATACCCCACTCTTCCTGATGTGCTTATTTCACATTGCATGCCTGTATCAAAACATTCCATGTACCCCATAAACATATACACCTACTATGTACTCACAAAAATTAAAAAATAATTTAAAAGATAGTATGTGTAAGTCTCATGATAACTTCAAAGCCAAGAACATGCAACAGATACACAAAAAAACAGAAAGGAAGAAACTAAATTATATGCCAGACAAAATCATCTTCATTAAAAGGAAGAGAGAAAGGCAAGAAAGAAGAAAGAGAAAACCACAAACAAGCAGAAATCAAATAACAAAAGAGCAAAAGTGAGTTCTTACTTAGCAATAATGTTGAATGTAAATGTACTAAACTTTTCTAACAAAAGACACAGAGTGGCTCAATGAATAAAATAACAAGACTTAATGACCTGTTGCCTGCAAGAAACACAGTTTACATATAAAGACACACATAGAATGAAAATAAATGGATGGAGAAAGATATTCCATGTCATTGGAAATCAAAAAGAAGTGCAGGAGTAACTATATTTAGATAAAATAGGTTTCAAGACAAAAACTATAAGAAGAGACAAAGAATGTCACGATGTAATAATAAAGGGGTCAATTCCACAAGAGGATATGACAATTTTAAATATATATGCACTCAATATTGGAGCACCCAAATATATGTAAGAAATATTATGACAGCTAAAGAAAGAGAGAGACTCCAATGCATTAATGGCTAGAGACCTCAACACCGCACTTTCAGCATTGGACAGATCTTCCAGACAAAAAGTCAGGCAAGAACACTTAATCTGCATTGTAGGCTAAAAGGACCTAATGGGTATTTACAGAACATTTCATTCAGTGCTACAGAATACATATTCTTTTACTCAGCACATGGATTATTCTCAATGATAGACTATGTTTTAGATCACAAAGCAAGTCTTAAAACATTCAAAGTAATTAAAAATAATATGAAGCATTTTATCTGACCACAATGAAATAAAACAGAAATCAATAACAACAGGAATTTTGGAAACTATATGAATACATGGAAATTAAACATATGCTCCTGAATGACTAGTGGGTCAATGAAGAAATTAAAAAGGAAAGTGAAAAATTTTATGAAACAAATGATAATGGAAACACAACATACCAAAACCTATGGGATACAGTGAAAGCAGAACAAAAAGGGAACTTTACAGCTATAAGTGTCAACATCCAGAAAGAGAAAAAAGCTTTAAATAAACAATCTATCATCTTAAAAAACTAGAAAAGCAAAAGGAAACCAAACCCAAAATTAGTAGAAGAAATTAAATGCTAAATATCAGAGCAGAAATAAATCAAATGGAAACAAAAAAATAAAATATTAATAAAGCAAAAAATTGACTTTTTACAAGGATAAACAAAACTGACAAACCTTAAGCCAGACTAATCAAAAAGAGAGAAGATCCAAAAATACAATCAGAGATGAAAAAGGAGACATTACAACTGATACTATAAAAATTTAAAGGATCATTAGTGACTACTATAACCAACTATATGTCTATAAATTGGAAAATCTAGAAGAAATAAACAAAATCCTAGACACATACAACCTACCAAGATTGAACCAGGAAGAAATCCAAAATCTGAATAGACCAATAACAAGTAATGAGCTTAAAGGTGTCACAAAAAGTCTCTCAGTAAAAGAAAGCCCAGGGTGCCATGGCTTCACTGCTGAATTTTTACCAAATATTTAAGCGAAAACTAACACCAATCCTATCCAAAATATTGCGAGAAACACAGAAGAACATACTTTGAAACTCATTCTATGAGGCCAGTTTTGCCTTGATACAAAAACCAGACAAAAACACATCAAAAATAGAAATCTACAGACCAATACCTCTAATCATTATTGATGCAAAAATCCTCAACAAAATAATAGTAAATCAAACTCAACAATACATTAAAAAGATCATTTTATCATGATCAAGTGGTATTTATCCCAAGAATACACAAATGGTTCAATATGCACAAATCAACTAATGTAATACAAATAACATACCTCAACATAATAAAAGCCATGTATGACAGACCCACAACATGTGTCATATTGAATGGGGAAAAACTAAAAGACTTTTCTATAAGATCTGGAACATGACAATGATTTCCACCACTGTTATTCAACATAGTACTGAACATCCTAGATCGAGCAACCAGAAAAGAGAAAGAAAGAAAGGGCATCCAGATTGGAAAGGATGAAGTCAAATTATCCTTGTTTGCATCTGATATCATCTTACATCTTAAAGACTCCACCAAAAACCTATTCAAACTGATGAATTCAGTAAAGTTGCAGGATACAAAATTAACATACAAAAATTGGTGGCATTTATATTTGCCATTTCTATATGTTAATATTGAACAATCTGAAAAAAGAAATAAAAAAAGTAATCTCATCTACAACAGCCACAAATAAAATTAAATATCTAGGAATTGACCAAAGAAGTGAAAAATATCTATAATAAAACTATAAAACATTGGTGAAAGAAATTGAAGAGGACAACAAAAAATGGAAAGATATTTCATGTTTAGGAATTTGAAGAATCAATATTGTTAAAATATACTACCCAAAGAAATCTAGAGCATAATGCAACCCCTATCAAAATACCAATGCCATCCTTCACAAAAATACAAAAAAAAATCCCCAAATTTATATGGAACCACAAAAGACCCATAATAGCCAAAGTTATCCTAAGCAAAAAGAACAAAACTGGAGAAATCACATTACCTGATTTCAAATTGTACTATAGACCTATAGAGCTACCTGATTTCAGATTTTACTATAGAGCTGTAAACAAAAAAACATTGTACTGGCATAAAAACAGACACATAGACCAATGGAACAGAATAGAGAATCCAGAAACAAATCCACACACCTGTAGTGAAATCATTTCTGACAAAGGTGACAGAAACATAGACTGGGGAAAAAGTCTCTGCAATAAATGGTGCTATGAATCCATATGCTGAAGAGTAAACCTAGACATCTGCCTCTTACCATATACAAAAATCAAACCAAAATGAATTAAAGCCTTAAATCTAATACATCAAACTATTTAACTACTACAATAAAACATTGGAGAAAATCTTCAAGGAGTTGGTCTTGGCAAAAATTTCTTAAGTAATACCCCACAAGCATGGGCAACCAAAGCAGAAGTGGAAAAATGGGAGCACATTGAGTTATAAATTTTCTGCACAGCAAAGTAAAGAATGAACAAAGTGAAGAAACAACCCACAGAATGAGAGAAAATATTTGCAAACTATCCATCTGATCAGGGATTAATAATCAGAATACATAAGGAGCTCAAACAACTCTACAGAAAAATAATCTAATAATCCAATTTAAAAAATGAGCAAAATATTTGAATAGATATTTCTCAAAAGAACACATCGCAAACAGGCATATGAATAGATGTTCAATATCAACGATCAGTGAAATGCAAATCAAAGCTACAATGAGATATCATCTCACCTCAGTTAAAATGGCTTATAAAGACATGCAATAACAGATGCTGGCAAAGATGTGGGGAAAAGGGAACCATCATATATTGTTGGTGAGAGTGTAAGTTAGTACAACCACTATGGAGAACAGTTTGGAAGTTCCTCGAAAAAACTAAAACTAGAGCTATCATATCATCCAGCATTCATCCCACTGCTGGGTATATATCCAAATGAAAGGGAATCAATATATATATATATATTTTTTTAGTTGTAATATTTTGTTGGAGATATCATATACCATAAAATTCACTCTTTTTAAGTGAACAATTAAGTGATTTTTAGTGCATTTGCTAGGTTTTGCAACCATCTCTGTTATCTAATCCCAGTATATTCTCACCACCTTGAAAAGAAACCCCATATCATTGGCAATCAATCCCTATTTCTTTCTCCCCCCTAGCCGCTGGCAACCAGTAATTTACTTTTTGTCTCTATGTAATTGCCCAATATTGAAAAGACATTTGTTTCCCCATGTTTGTTGCAGCACTGTTTGCAATAGCCAAAATTTGGAAGCAACCTAAGTGTCCATCAACAGATGAATGGAAAAAGAAAGTTTTGTACATATACACAATGAATTGCCATTCAATCATAAAAAGAATGAGATCCTGTCATTTGCCACAACATGAATGGAACTGGAGGTCATTATGTTATGTGAAATAAGCCAGGCACAGAAAGAGAAATATCACATGTTCTTGCTTATTTGTGATACCTAAAGTTCAAAACAATTGAAATAGAAAATAATAGGATGGTTACTAGAAGCTGGGAAGGGAGTTACAGTAAGAAAAGAATCACTACTTCTAAGGGCAACCCCTCCACTTGTGCTGTATATATCAATGCCTCAAACTTTCCCATAAGCTATACTCCTACAATTATCCTCCCTTTCAGTTGCATCATCAGTTTCTTCATCTCTACCATATCATTCTCATTATCATAAAATATCTTACATCTTTAGAAGACATCTACTTTCTAGGCCAGGTGTGGTGGTTCGTGCCTGGAATCCCAGCACTTTAGGAAGGCAAGGCAGGCAGATCACTTGAGGTCAGGAGTTAGAGACCAGCCTGGCCAACATGGTGAAACCCCATCTCCACTAAAAATACAAAAATTAGCCAGGTGTGGTGATGCATGCATGTAATCCCACCTACTCGGGAGGCTGAGGCAGGAGAATTGCTTGAATCCAAAAGGTGGAGGTTGCATTGAGCCGAGATTGCATCACTGCACTCCAGCCTGGGCAACAGAGTGAGATTCTACCTCAAAAAGGAAAAAAATAAGACATCCACTTTCTTGTTCCCCCTACCTTCTCCTTCTAATCCCTATCTCACTCTCCAATTCAAAGTTTCTTGAATGGTTTGTTGTTATATACTGTCTATAATCTCCTCCCATTATCTCAAAATGACACCAATTAGGCTTTCAACCCCAACACTCCAGTGAAATTGCTCTTGTAAAGTTCTCATTTTCTTTCATATGGCCAAATTTATTTATCAAATTCTCCTCTTGCTCAACCTGCTAACGTAATTTAACACAATTTTCCACTACCTTCTCATTAAATTACTCTCCTCTTAGCTTCTGTGACACCATACTCTCATGGATTTCCTTCTACACCACTAACTTTTCTTTCTCTGACTCATTTGCTACTTCTTCCTTCTCCACTCAACTTCTAAATATCAAGTAGCTCAGGCCCCTTCTTTGGCCCTCTTTTCCTCTCTGGCTATACTCTCCATCTAAGTAATCCAATCTACACCCATGGATTTAAACTAAACACCATCTCTCTGCAGATGACTCTCAAATTGAAATCTTTAACTAAGACCTTTCCCCTGAGCTCCAAACAGCCTCCCTGACATATCTTATTTGCAACTGAGTCCCATTCTTTCATTCTCTCTTTATCTACTGTTAATTGACCAGATATACTCTGGGTTTTATACACATTCAACTTTCCCCTATACCATGGATGTCATTCTCCAAGTTATTTCTTCTACACATGCTATATCCCATGTGGAATGCCCTTCCCATCTATCTATCACTATAACAACTAGGGTTTCCCAAACCTGACTGCATCAGAATAACCGGAGAAGATTCTGGGGCCACAGTCCTAGGAATTCTGAGTCAAAAGATTGAGCCTGGGTGCCAATAACTTCTCTCAGTAAGCATGTTCTGTGATTTTACTACATATTCCAGGTGGAGAAATCATGACCCAAGAAAAATATTTACTGTGCACAAACGTTATCTCCTCTGTGAATACTTGTCAGACTCCTGGAGACACGATTCAGTACTTCTTTCCCTATGCTCCAACGGCTTTTTATACTTAATTCTCGTGTAGCTTATATTATGCTTTCTAAATAATCGGCTCTTTTGTCTACCTCTCCCTGCTCCACTCCATCAGCTCCTTGAGAACAGGGACTGTGCGTTTGATCTCTGCATATTCATAGACTAACACAACATCTGACACATACTCACTGACTGACTGATGAATAAATTGTTTCAGGATCCAAGAGAACATCAAGGTTATGAAGTCAGAGTTCTGAGAAATCTTCTCTAACTGGCAGTAGGTACATCACACACCCAATTCTCTATATCTATACTGTTTTATAGGCATCTCAATTTAACATGGCCTAAAGAGGGCTCTAGAAGTTTTGCCACTGAACTTTATTCTCTCCAGTCTTTCCCATCTCCTTAAATGGCAGCTTCATAAGCCCATTTACCCCAAATAAAACTTAGTTCCTTTCTAAACCTAATTCACCCTCCCCCCAATTCAATCCATCAACTCTATTCATTCAACATAATTTTATTCTCACTGAGATAAGTGATTCTACTGGAGTTGCAGCCCCTTTCACCAACATCCTTGACCTGGAAAGAAAGGCTGAGGGAGCACCTTTCAAAGACATTGGTTGGCTTTCCTTCATCAATCTAAATATAATATGAGAGAGAGAAAAGTACAAAGTAGAATCTTCTGGGCCCTAGGATGTACAAAATAAAGGTAGACAGGTGAACAGGACCCATAATAGATCCAATCTCATCCCTCTCTAATCTTTTTATTTTATTAAGGTAAAATTCACATAATATAAAATTAACCATTTTAAAGTTTCCAACGTGGTGGCATTTAGTTAATTCACAGCATTGTGCAATCACCACTTATATCAAGTTTGAAAACATTTTGTCACCCTCAAAATATACTCCTGCATTCATTTAAGCAAGTATATCAAATTTCTTACTACTTGCACACCCTGATGACCACCAGTCTTCTTTCTGTCTTTATAGATTTACCTATTGTGGATATTTTATATAAATAAAATAATACAACATGTGACTTTGCTCTTCTTTCACTTAGCATAATGCTTTCAAGGTTCATGTATGTTTTAGCCAGTATGAATAATTCAGTTCATTTTATAGCTAATAATATTTCATTATATGAATATACCACATTTATTTATTCATTTATCCATTAATAAACATTTGGGTCGTCTTTCACTTTTAACTGCTATGAACTAGTGTACAAGTATTTGAGTGCTTGTTTTTAATTCTTGTGGACATATACCTAAGAGTGAAATTGCTGAGTCATATGGTAATCATGTTTAAATTTTTGTGAAACCACCATGCTATTTTCCAAAGTAATTGAACCATTTGACATTCTTACCTGCAACGTATGAGTTCCAATTTCTCCATATTCTCACCAGTACCTATTTTCATTTTTCCAAATTATAGCCAACCTAGTTGATGTGATGTAGCATCTCATTGTGGTTTTGATTTGCATTTCCCTAATAAATAGTGATATGAAGCATCTTTTCATGTTCTTGTGGCCATTTACAGATCTTTGGAGAAATGTTTGGTCAAGTACTTTGCCAATTTTAATTGGGTTGTTTATCTTGCTGTTGTTGAATGCTAAGAATTCTTTATATATCTTAAATACTAGATCCTTATCAGATATGTGATTTGAAAAATTTTCCTCCAATTCTGTGGGTTATATTTTTATTGTGTTGAAAATATTCTTTGATGCACAGAAGTTTTAATTTTGAAGCAGTGCAATTTATTTATTTTTTGTTCTTTTTGCTTTTTGTGTCATACCTAATAATTCATTGCCAAATACAAGGTCATAAAGATTTACTTCTATATTTTCCTCTAAGAGATTGTGATGGTTAATTTTATGTGTCAACCTGACTGGGCCACAGTGCCAGGATGTGTGGTAAAACATTATTCTGGATGTTTCTTTGTGAGTGTTTTTGGATGAAGTTACCATTTAAATTGATGGGCTTTAAGTAAAGAAGATAGCCCTCTGTAATGTGAGTGGGCTCAGTTAATGAGTTAAAAGACTGAGTAGAACAAAAGTCCAACCTCTTCTGAGTAGGAGGAAATTCTGCAACAGACATACATTGGACTTGACCTGCAACGCCGGCTCTTTCTTGAGTCTCCAGTCTGATGCCCTGTGGTCTTGAACTGAAACATTAGCTCTTCCCTGAGTATCCAGCTTGCCAGTCCACCCTTCAAATATTGGACTTGCTAGCCTCCATTATTACATCAACCAAGTTTTAAAAATAATTTTTTCTGTATATGTACATATATTCTATTGGTTCTGTTTCTCTGGTAAATCCTGACTAATACAAAGGTATATACAGAGGTTTGGCTCTTAAATTTAGATTGTTGATTTGTTTTTAGTTAATTTTGGTATGCAGTGTGAGTTAAGGCTCCAACTTCATTCTTTTTTTATGTGGATAGCAAGTTATCCCAGCACCAATGGTTGAAGAGACACTTTCTCCATTGAATGATCTTGGAATCTTTGTCAAAAATCATTTGGCCATTGATATATAGGCATATTTCTGGACTCTCAATTCTATTCCATTAGTCTATATGTCTGTCCATATGCCAATATGATACTGTTTTGATCATTGTAACTTTTTAGTAAGTCTGAAAATCAGAAGTATGGGTCCTCCAACTTTATTCTTTTTTTTTTCAATATTGTTTGGACTTTTTACAGTCACTGCAATTCCATATCAATTTGAGAATTGGCTTTTCCATTTCTGCAGAAAAACAAAAAGGATATTGGAATTTTAATAAGGATAGCATTGAATCTTTAGATCACTTTCGGTGGTATTGCCAACCTAACAATGTTGTCTTCCAATACATAAATACTGGATATATCTCCATTTATTTAGAATTTGTTAAATTCCTTTCAGCAGTGTTTTGCAGTTTTTAGTTTGCAAGGCTTTTATCAGCTCGGTGAAATTTATTCCTAGGTATTTTATTCTTTTGAATGCTATTATAAATTATTTTTTCCTTAATTTTATTTTAGAATTTCTCACTGTAAGTGTATAAAATACATCAAATTTTTGTGTGTTTATTGAATCCTACAACTTTATTGAATTTATTAGCTCTAATAACTTTTTTTGTAGATTCTTCAAGATTTTCTATGTATAAGATCATAATATCTGCAAACAAAATAGATTTATTTCTTCCTTTCCAATTTGAATGATGATATTTTTCATTTGTGATTGATCTGGCTAGGTCTTCTAGGTACTTGAATTAAAATGGTAAAAATAGACATGCATGTATTGTTCCTAATTTTAGAGAGGAAGCTTTCAATCCTTCACATTGAGTGTGATGTTAGTTGTGAATTTCTCATAAAGCCCCTTTATCTGGTTGAGGAAGTTCCCTTCTATTTCTAATTTGTTATGTGTTTTTATCATAAAAAAGTGTTGGAAGTTGCCAAGAGTTTTTTCTCCATCAGTAGAGTTCATTATATGTGGCTTTTCCCATTAATTCTATTTACATACTGTATGACATCAATTTTTTTTTAATATTATGAGCCACCCTTGAATTTCTGGGATAAATCTCCTTGATCATGATGTATATAATTCCTTTAATATGCTGCTGAATTTGTTAAAATTTTGTTGAGGATTTTAGCATCTACATTTATAAAATATTTTTCTGTGGTTTTCATGTGATATTTTTGTCTGGGTTTGATATCAGGGTCATGCTGGCCTAATGGAATTAGTTAAGGAGTGTTTTCTTCTCTTCTAATTGTTGAAAAAAATTTAGAAGGATGGATCATAATTCCTCTTTAAATGATTGGTAGCATTCATAAGTGAAGTGATATGGTCCTGGGTTTTTGTTGTTGTTGTTGTTAGGAGGCTTTTAATTAATGATTTCATCTCTTTACATGTTATAAGTCTGTTCCAATTCCCTATTTCTTCCTGAATTAATTTTGATATTTTGTGTGTTTCTCTAATTTTTTTCATTTCATCTATGCTATCTAGTTTGTTGGTATACAATTGCTTATATAATAGTATATTCATAATCCTTTTTATTTCTGTAACTTTAGCAGTAAAGTCTCCACATTAAATTCTGGTTTTAATAACTTGAGACTACTTAAGTTTTAGTTAATATAGCTCAAGATTTTTCAATTTATAGATCTTTTCAAATAACCAATTTTGATTTTATTAATTTTATCTATTGTTTTTCTGTTTATTTCACTTATCTCTGCTGTAATCTTTATTTCCTTCCTTTCATTGTATTTGAGTTTTTTTTCTTTTTTCTAGTACTTTATGGCATAAAGTTGTTTGAATTTTGTTGATTAAGGTGATTTTTTTAATTGACAAATAAAATGATATGTTTATTGTATACAATATGATATTTTGAAATATGTATATACCGTAAAACGGCTAAATTGAGCTACTTAACATATATGTTATCTGATATGCTTGTCATGTTTTGTGGGGTAAACACTTAAAATTCTTTTAGCAATTTTCAGCAATACAATATATTGTTAGTAACTATAGTCACCATGTTGTACAATAAATATCTTGAACTTATTCTTCCTATCTAACTAAAATTTTGTTTCTTGTGATCAACATCTCCCACACTTCCCAACCCTGGAATGTCAAAGCCCATGCTGACTACAACTTTTTTATTTTAAATTTTTATGGTTACATAATATGTGTACACATTTATAAAATATTTGTAATATTTTATATGTGCATACAATTTAATGATCAATTTAGTGATTTAGGGTATCCATCACCTTGAATTTTTATCATTCTATGTTTTGGGAACACTTCAAGTCCTCTCTTCTACCTATTTTGAAATATACAATCCATTGTTGTTAACTATAGTCACCCTACTCTGCTATTGAACATTTGAACTTATTCTATCTAACTATATGTTTCTACCCATTAACCAACTTATCTTCATCCTTCTAACCCACACACACTTCTCAGACTCTAGTATCTATTTTTCCACTCCCTGCCTTTATTAGATCAACCTTTTCAGCTCCTACATATGAGTGAGAACATGCGATATTTGTCTTTTTGTGCCTGACCTATTTCACTTAACATAATGACCTAGAGTACCATCCATATTGCTGCAAATGAGAGATTTATTTTTCCCATTGTGTAAATGTACCACTTTTTTATCCATTCATTTATAGGTACTTAGGTTGATTCCATACTTTGGGTAATGTGAATAGTGATGCAATAAAGATAAGAATGCAGATATCTGTTCAATACACTGATTTCCTTTCTTTTGGATGTTTGCCTGGTGGTGGGGATTACTGAATCACACAGTAGTTCTTATAATATATAGGTCATATGGTAATTCTTTGTCCTTGATTTTTGGCAGTTTGATTTTAATATGTCTTGGGGTAGTATTATTTGGGTTGGATCTGATTGGTGACTTCTTCCTTACCTGGGTATTTTTGTCTTTCCCTCAGATTGGAGAGTTTTCTGCTATTACTTCTTTAAATAAGCCTTTTATCCCTTTGTCTTTCCCTACTCCCTTTGGAAGCCCAACGACCTGAAGCCTGGGGCTCTGTGGGCAGATGCAGCTCTAGGGTGATCTGAAACCTGAGTTGGTCCTGGAGCCTGGAACCACAAGCTGGCCTGGCAATGGGTGTGCTTAAAGCCTGTGTCTGCAGGGGTCATCTTGAAAGCTAGTTCCATTTGTTCTGGCGGATATGTAGAGATTTGGGTGGCATCCTGGTGTTGGTAAGGGCCTAAAGCCTGTTGCCATAAGTGTCAGCCCAGCACATGGGTGTAGTCCAGAGCCCAGGGATGCTTGGCCCAGCCCAGTCCTGAGGCAGCCCTGGAGTCTGTCTATGAAGCCTGGCCTGGCAAGAGGTCAGGCTTAAAGCCTAGGGCTACCGGTACTGGCCCAGTGCCTTGGCCAGTCCAGAGCCTAGGGGTACTGGGGTTACCTTGGCCCTGGGGCAGCACAAAGTCCTAGCTCACCACACAGGTCTGGAGCCTAGGGCTACAGAATCCCACCTGGTGCCATGGCAGGCCTAGAGAATAAGTCCTAGAGCACTGGCCTCGAGTATGGGGCTGTAGGATCCTGCTAGGTGCTGAATTTTACCGGGATGGGCCTCTTAGTGGGGTCAAGGCAATGTTCTGTGCTCACTTCCTTCTCCTTTCCCCAAACAGAAGGTATCTCTGTCCACAATGTGCCACCTGCATTTGGGGGTGGACTGATGCAGGTAATGTAAAACTGTCCTTCCTATTCTTTTCAATGCATCATTTCTTTTTATTTTTCTTTTTTTTTCTTTTTTAAAGGAGTCTCACTCTGCTTGGGGATGGGGGGATGCAGGTAATGTAAACTGTCCTTCCTATTCTTTTCAATGCATCATTTATTTTTCTATTTCTTTTTTTGTTTTGTTTTTTCAAATGGAGTCTCACTCTTCTTGCCCAGGCTGGAGTGCAATGATGCGGTCTTGGCTCACTGCAAGCTCCACCTCTTGGGTTCAAGCGATCCTCCTGCCCCATCCTCCCAAGTAGCTGGGATTACAGGCACCCACAACCACACCCAGATAATTTTTTTATTTTTAGTAAAGACGAGGTTTTACCATGTTGGCCAGGCTGGTCTCTATTGCGGGATCTGGCCAGCAGCCCTCAATGCAACGGGGCTCTCTCTCTCTGCTCCTAGGCAGATCGGCAGGTTGAGAAATAATAGACACACACAAGATAGTGAAAGCTGGGCCCATGGGGGTCACCGCCTTCTGGTCCCACGGTGCCAAAAATGCACTGGATATACCAGCATTTATTATTAAGTTTAGTGAAGGTGGGGGTAGGTTAGTGAGGGATTTAGGGTCATTTGATTATGAGGTGAGATGGTCACATGGGGATGAAGTAATTCTTTAACATAACATTTGTATGTAGAAGTACAGTATACAGAGATAAGAATTTACAATATAGTGTGTGCATGAGTAATTTCTAACAGAGCCTTAGAACAGAAACACAGTCTTTCCATAACCTGTGATTAGCAAGATATTAATCAGCAGTAACAATTGCAACAAAATCTCGTTACAAATAATCCAAAGAAACAGGACTTGAAGCTAGACAACTGGTTAGACCAGAAATTCTCAGAAGGGAGTATGCCTTAACCCTAAAGAGGTCTAGAAGAGCCGTGGCAAGATGAGGGCGTTTATAGCCCTATCTTATCCATATGGACAGGCGTCCCCCATGCATCCATTTATAGGCTTTCCACAGGGGTCGCATTCCATTCCCAGAGCTATGAACATCTGCTTTTCTGGGATAGGAATCTTGGTGATGTGAAACCTCCCTGACTGCACGTCCATTCATAGGCTCTCTGCAGGGGGAAGCACATCACACACTGTTGCTTCGTTCTGGCAGTCCAACCTGGCATTGTCTTTACACAATTCTGAATGTAATTTTCTATTTACAATAATCAGGAGAATTTCATCTTTTATTCCATAGCAATAGTTTCAGGGATCTCCCTACATCCCCCCCTTTTCTCTGATTTAAATGAACCATAGCAATCATAGCTTGGCACTGATCACGATTGGATTAAAGAATATTTTTTCCAATTTTACACATGAACAATAAACCAGTAGCACAAATTATACAGAGAACAAAATTAACGATAGTGGACCCTCCCAAAGATTTTACCCATTGAATGGGGTTGAGATTAGCTAATCCCTCAGAGATACCATCTAAAACTTCAGCACCGGGTAAAGCAGTTAAGTGTGCTTGAGAGGCCTCAAAAATCTGTTCTTTTAGCTTGCTTATGTTTAAACTTAAATTATCTTCACTTCCTTGTAAATGGCGTTTTACTGATTCCCAATTGTGAACAGACTCATTATATTAAAACGGAGTTATACAAAAATCAGAAGTATTCCAATCACATTGCATTTATAATCTATGTTCTAAACTCGTGATTCTATCTCCCATCCATATAACAGTTTGTCTTAGATGATTAATTTATTTGCCAATTTTTGATCAACACCTGATTGAGAATTCCACATGGAGTAGAATTTTTTTTGCCATTTATCCACAAAATGAACAGTTTGAATAGATTGATGTAATGCAACTCCAGCAGTAGCAGCAGTCACAATAACAGCAATCAAGCCCATTATTATTGCAATTAATGTAAAAATAAATCATTTACTCCTTTTAAGAATTTTTTGTAGAATATTGTTAATAACATGGATAGAAGGGGAAGATTCCCAAGGCCTATGTAAGGCTACGGGGAGCCAAATAGCTTCTCTGGCTCTGACTATTAAAATACTATGATATTGATTAATGGATGAGTCAATACAAGTAGCAATTAACACAGGTAATTATGTTAGTTTTTGAACTAATATGCATCTTTCCTACTAATAACATATATGGTGGTTTAACACAACTTTTAAGTGGTATAGTTTTGTTGGACTCCATATAGATAGTATACATATTTTGAGGTGACAAAGTGGATTTACTTATAACACTTTCTCCAGCCCAAACTCTCATACCAGTCATAGCTATTGTTAGTCTCCATAATTCTGAATGTTCAGGTCCTAAGTGGGGAACAATGAGCCTTGGCTTTGGAGGGGCAACCCCTGCCCATTTCCACTTAAGAGGAAAAAAAGAGTTAAATTTATGATATAACATTGGGCGCCAGATATTGCAGGATCTGGCCAGCAGCCCGTAATGCAACAGGGCTCTCTCTCTGCTCCTAGGCAGATCGGCAGGTTGAGAAATTATAGACACACACAAGACAGTGAAAGCTGGGTACAAGGGAGTCACCACCTGGTCCCATGGTGCCAACAATGCACTGGATATACCAGCATTTATTATTAAGTTTAGTGAGGGTGGGGGTAGGTTAGTGAGGGATTTAGGGTCATTTGATTATGAGGTGAGATGTCACATGGGGATGAAGTAATTCTTTAACATAACATTTGTATGTAGAAGTACAGTGCATTTGTATGTAGAAGTACAGTATGCAGAGATAAGAATTTACAATATAGTGTGTGCATGAGTAATTTCTAACAGAGCCTTAGAACAGAAACACAGTCTTTCCATAACCTATGATTAGCAAGATATTAATCAGCAGTAGCAACTGCAACAAAATCTGGTTACAAATAATCCATGGAAAGAGGACGTGAAGCTAGACAACTAGTTAGACCAGAAATTCTCAGAAGGGAGTATGCTTAACCCTAAAGAGGCCTAGAAGAGTCATGGCATGAGGGTGTTTATAGCCCTGTCTTAACCATATGGACAGGCACCCCCCATGCATCTGTTTATAGGCTTTCCACAGGGGTCGCATTCCATTCCCAGAGCTATGAACATCTGCTTTTCTGGGATAGGAATCTTGGTGATGTGAAACCTCCCTGACTGCACTTCCATTCATAGGCTCTCTGCAGGGGGAAGCACATCATGCGCTGTTGGCTCATTCTGGCAGTCCAACTTGGCATTGTCTTTACACAATCCTGAATGCAATTTTTATTTACATTAATCAGGAGCATTTCATCTTTTATTCTATAGAAATAGTTTCAGGGGGTCTCCCTACAGGTCTCAAACTCCTGACCTCAAGTGATCCACATGCCTCGGCCTCCCAAAGTGCTGGGATTACAGGAATGAGCCACTGCACCCCACCCATCTTTTCTTATTTCTGTGCTATATCCAGGTACTATAATGTTTCACCTAATTTCCTTAACTCTTGTGAAGGAAGGTTTTTTGTGTGTGTGTGCATGGATGATTTTGCAAATTAATGTTTCTGATAGGGGATGAGCACCGGAAAGTCCTATTCTACAATCTTGCTGACACGAAGTTTTTATTTCTTTTTTAATGTAGGCATCCACAACTATGAATTTTCCTCTAAGGATTGCTTTCACTGTATCCCATAAGTTTTGTTATGTTGAGCTTTTATTGTCATTTGTCTCAAACTATTTGTAATTTTCCTTGTGATTTCTTCATAGAACCATTGATTATTTGTGGGTGTGTTAAATTCTACATATTTGTGAATTTCAGAAATGTTCTTCCATTATTGATATCTAATTTCACTCCATTGTGGTTGGTGCTATTTCAATTTTTTAAATTCATTCAGATTTATTTTGTGGCCTAACATATGATCTAACCAGAAGAATGTTACATGTGAAGTTGAGGAAAACATGTATTTCAGTATTGTTGAGGAGACTATCCTGTATGTGTCTGTTAGGTCTAGTTGGCTTACAGTGTTGTTCAAGTCCTCTATTTTTTTACTTATCTTTTGTGTAGTTATTCTGTTCATTATTGAAATTGGAATATTAAAGTTTCCAAATATTATTTTAGAAGTGTATTTTTCACTCTCTAGTTCAATCAGTTTGCTTTATATATTTTAGTCCTTGATTTTTTGTGTGCATATGTTCATAATTATTGTATATTCTTGGTGGATTGATCTATCTATCTATCTATCTATCTATCTATCTATCTATCATCTATGTACCTATATGTTGTCTTTATCTCTTTTAACAGTTTTTGATCTATTTTTTCAGATATTAGTAAAGCCATCCCAACTCTCACTTTGTTACTATTTATATGAAATATCATTTTGATTCTTTCACTTTTAATGTATTTGTGCCTTTGTATCTAAAATGAGTCCCTTAATGTATCACCATAAAAAATGGTAACTATAGGAGGTGATGGACATGCTTATTAGTTTGATATTGGTAATCATTTCACAATGTATACATATATTAAAACATCACATAGTACACCTCTTTGAGATCCTGTACATCTCTTTGAAACTCTGCTTTCCATTTTTCTGAGTGTATATCCAAAAGTTGAATTGCTGAATCATATGGTAAAATTTTTAAATATTTTTTAAAAATCACCATACTGTTTCTCATACTGGTCACACCATTTTACATTCCAGTCTACAGTGCACAAGGGTTCCAATTTCTTCACTTCCTCATCACCACTTGTTTTCTGCTTTGTTTTCAAGATAGTGGCTGTATTATTCAGATAGATAGATAGATAGATACATACATACATACATACATACACACATACATACATAGATGATTGGTTCTGTTTCTCTGGAGAACCCTGAATTTTATATATATATATATAAAATTAAAATTCTATAAATTTTATATAATTTACAAAATTATATAAACATACAATTATATAATATATAAAATTATATATATAATCATATGTATTATATATATGATTTATCTGTTTATTTATATATGATTTATTATAAGATCATAAGGAATTGGCCCATGCAATTATGGATGGCCGGTCCTAAAATCTACAGGCTGCATCAGCAATCTGCAGACCCAGAAGAGCCAATGGTTTAGTTCCAGTCTAAAGGCTGGCAGACTCTAGACCCAGGAATATCCAGTGTTTTACTTCATTTCTGAAGAAGGAATAAAGTAATTGTCTCAGTTAGAAGTCCATCAGGCAGAAAGAATTCTCTCTTGCTCAGTGAAGAGTCAGCCTTTTTGTTCTATTCGGGTCTTCAATTAAGTGTATGAGCTTCCTCACATTATTGAGGGCAATCTTTTTTACTCAGTCTACTGGTTGAAATGCTACCTTAATCTAAAAACACCTTCACAGAAACACAGAGTACTGTTTGACCAAATATCTGGTTTCCCTGTTGCCCAGTTAAGTTGACACATATGGTTAACTATCGTAGTAGCCATCCTAATGGGTGTGATGTGGTATCCATTTACTTTTAAAGTAACTATTCGTAAGGAAGGAATTCTGCCTATTTGTTATTGATTTTCTATATGTCTTATATCTTTCTTGTTCCTTCATTTCCTCCATTGCTGCCTCCTTTTGTATTTCATTTTAGAGTCCCATTTAATTCCTTTCTCATTTACTTTAGTGCATATTTTAGTTATTTTCTTAACAATTGCCTTGGGGGTTACAATTATTTTTGTAGTATGTATGTGTAATATATAATATAACAAATATATAATTAGATTTATAACAATATATTTTGAATTAACAACACCTTTGCTTTAATTGCATACAAAAACTCTGCTCATATAGAGCTCCATTCCTCTTCTTGCAATGTTGTTGTCATAAAAAGTTTTTACCCTTTTTACATTGGTTATCCATTAACATACATTGATAATTATTATTTTATGTATTTCTCTTTAAAACCATTATGTGCCTGAAATCCCAGCACTTAGGGAGGCTGAAGCAGGGGATCACTTGAGCTCAGGAGTTTGAGAAAAGCCTGAGTAACATAGTAACACCGCATCTCTACAATTTTTTTTTTACACAAAAATTATTAAAAGTGTTATTTTTAGAAAATAGCTGGGCATGATTATGTATGTCCATAGCCCCAGCTACTTGGGAAGCTGAGGTAGGAGCATCTCTTGATGGGTGACAGAGTAAGACTCTGTCTCAAAAAAAGTCAAATGTGAGAAAAAGCAGCATTACAAACCAATAATGCAAATAATACTATATAATACAATAACACTTTTATGTTTACCTATGTAGCTATAATAATTTTACCCAATTTCTTGTATGTCTTCAAGTTATTATCCAGTATCCTCTCATTTCAGCCAGAGAGCCTCTTTTCAGAGCTCATGCCTGTAATCCCAGCACTTTGGGAGACTGAGGTAGATGAATCATTTAAGCTCAGGAGTTTGAGACCAGCCTGAGCAACATAGGGAGACCCTGTCTCTACAAAAAAAAAATAATAATACAAAAATTAACTAGGCATGGCTGTGCATGCCTGTAGTCCCAGCTATTTGGGAGGCTGAAGTAGGAGGATAATCTGAGCCCAGAAAGGTGGAGGCTGCAGTTTGCCATGATTGCAGCTACTGCACTCCAGCCTGTGCAAGAGAGTGATACTCTGTCTCAAAAAAAAAATTAAATGTGTCTTGGTGTATGTATATTAGTTTGCTGCAAAAGTAATTGTGGTTTTATGTCATGAACTTTAAATTACTACAATCAGGCCCAAATGCATCTTTACTAATGAAAATAGGAACCACTACAATCAACACGTTTTTGCCAATGAGAAATAAGTTTGTTTATTCCTGTAAAAGTCCATGCTTCAGGATTTGATCAACTCTTGGGAAGCATTTTCTGCATCCTACTGGTTATGGAAGCATTTTTCCCTGCCAAAAGCTGTCGAGATGCTTGAAGAAGTGGTAGTCAGTTGGCAAGAGGTCAAGTGAATATGGTAGATGAGGCGGAATTTTGTAGACTAATTTGTTCAACTTTTGAAAAGTTGGTTGTGTGACATGTGGTCAGGTGTTGTTGTGGAGAAATATTGGACCCTTTCTGTTGACCAATGCCAGCTGCAGGTGTTGCAGTTTTTGGTGCATCTCACTGAATTGCTGAGCATACTTCTCACACGTAATAGTTTTGCCAGAATTCAAGAGGCTATAGTAAATCAGACAGGCAGCAGACCACCAAAGAGTGATCGTGACTTTTTTTGTGCAAGTTTGGCTTTGGGAAGAGGTTTGGAGCTTCTTCTCAGTCCAACCACTGAGCTGGTCATCACCGGTTGTTGTATAAAATCCACTTTTTGTCACATATCACAATCCAATTGAGAAATGGTTCATTGTTGTTGCATAGAATAAGAGAAGACGACACTTCAAAAGGACCATTTTTTGGATTTTCGCTCAGCTCATAAGGCACCTATTTACTGAGCTTTTTCACTATTCCTGTTTTCATCAAATGCCAAACCACTGTAGAATGACCAACGTTGAGTTCTTCAGCAACTTGTCATGTAGTTGTAAGAGGATCAGCTTCAATAATTTTTCTCAGTTGGTCATTGTCAACTTCTGATGGGCAGCCACTGAGCTCCTCAACTTCAGGGTTCTTGTCTCCTTGTAAAACTTCTTGAACCACCACTGTACTGTATGTTTGTTAGAAGTTCTTGGGCCAATCCATTGTTGATGTTGCAAGTTGTCTCCGCTGCTTTACAACCCCATTTTGAATCCAAATAATTAAATTATTCAAATTTGCTTGCTAACATCATTTACATTGTCTAAAATAAACAAAATAAACAGCAAGTAATAAATTATTACCAAAAAAATAAAATGAGAAAAGCCCATTAAAATGATGTATATCATACCACATTTATTTAAGAATGTATTCAAATATCAAATGGCAAATTCCAACAATGCAAAAACCGCAATTACTTTTAAACCAACCTAATATTTTTTAATGTATCCTTCTTGGGATTCATTGAGCTTCTTGGAATAGTAGATTCATCACTATTTTTTACATTTGGGAAGGCTTTGGTCATTATTTCTTAAAATATTTTTGCTTTCCCTTTCTCTTTCTCCTCTCCTGAAACTTTCATTATGTGCTTGTTGTCACACTTGATGATGTTCCACCGGTCTTTTAAACTCTGTTCATTTTTCTTCATTCTTTTTTCTTTCTGCTCCTCAAATTGGATAATTTTCAGTAGTCCTATCTTCAAATTTGCTGTTTCTTTCTTTTGCATGGTCAGGTCTGCTGCTGAACTTGTCTACTGATTTTTTTTTTTCATTTCACTTATTGTACTTATCAGCTTCAGAACTTCTGTTCAGTTCCTTTTTATAATTTCTATTTCTTTATTGATATTCAGCATTTATTGAGACATCATTTTCCTGGTTTCTTTTAGCTCTTTGTGCGTGTATAAAACAGGAGAGTTACTAATCTTTGTGTAATAAATCCAATGTGTCTGGACCTCCTCAGGGACATTTTAGTTAAAATGTTCTGTGCATAGGTTATATTTTCTTATTTGCATGCCTCATAATTTTTGATAGCATCTCAACATTTTAAAGATTATAATATGGGAATTCTGAAAATTAGATATGTCCCTGCTTTGGGGTTTGTTTTTCTTGCTCACTGTGCACTGTGGTTGTTTGTTTAGTGGCTTTTCTAAACTATTTTTGTAAAGTCTTCGTGTGGTCTCTGAAGTCTCTTTCTTTATATCTTGTGGTCAGCTAGTGTTTTTCTTTTTTTTATTTCCTTAACAGAGATTTCCTTGAGTGCATGTATTTAAAGAAAAAGAAAGAAAAAAAATCTCTCAGGTATTGCAGATTTGCTTTGTGTTGGGGCACTCCTTCAACACTTAACCAAGCTGTTTACAACTCTACCTTATCCTTACCCTGCTGTTTGTGCTGAGCCTAGAGATCAGCCAAAGGTGGAAAGCTTAGAGTCTTCTTAAGCTGTATTGTGAGCTGTGTCCTGCCCTTGGTATGTTTGTATCTTTATAGCTTTTCAAATATATGTGCATGCTTTAGAATGCCCTAATTTCCCATGGAAACTCTCCCCAGCTTTTCCTTACAAGCTTTCAACCTATCTATTGATTATCTTGACAAAGGTAAGAACTCTCTCCTTTGATAAAATTTGAGTTGGACTTCTCTGAGTCCTCTTTCTGACTATTCCCTAACCTTAGGCTCTGTCCTTAGTCTAGTGTCTTTGCCTGTTTATTTCACAGCAAAAATAATGCTGGATCAGTTTAGCAAAAATTCCTCACCCTTGATATCTTATCAAATTCATTATCCCTCATTCCCAATACCTTATCACTCTGACGTGGCTTCAGTAATAATCTTGTCAACTCAATATGGCCAAAATCTTCCTTACCCATAATATTTCTTCTTAATAATATTCCATCCACTGATCTCCATCCTGCTTCTTGGCTATAAATCTCCACTTGTTGTATTTGGATTTGAGTTCAACCTCTCTCATCTACTACAATACCCCATTTTTGTGGTCCTCTTGAATAAAATCTGCTTTACTGTGTTCAACAGGTATCATGAATTATTTTTCCTTAACAGTGTCAAATAATGTTTTGCCAGAGGTGGCAGCAGGTTGTTCATTTGGCTTACAATGCTTTTTAGAAATGTTCTCTGCATAGCCACGTTTCCTTATTAAGAAGGTTACTACATAGGTGATGCAGAGATGAGTCCCTTGCATCAGTCCTTCAGATAGCCCCCAGGCTGATCAAGACAGAAAAACACAATTATTTTAGAATAAGATCCATTCTGCTTTCTCAGGAACCAGGGACAAGAAATTATACTGGAAATGTATATTGCTCACTCCAAGACTATAGCTTATCTGGGGAGGCATTAGGGTAAGGGCAATTAAAAATTCTGTAAAGCTTTTATCCCATTTATAAGTTCTTTTTCTTGATCCAGCTTTTCTTTGTTGCTGTTAAACTTTGATTATTTTCCTGAGCTCTTAAAAAGTTGGCTTTGACAGATTCTTGCTCAATTATTTTGCATTTCTTTTGAGGGAAGACCCTTGGTGCTACTTGTTTCACTATGTTTTCTTGTCCTGTAATATATTAACTCATTATTATTCCTTCAGTGGCAGCTAGAGTAGCCATCTCTGAACCTGTTTTGCATCAGCCAACTCAGAAAACCATGAGAACCTTAGCCTGTGGCCTGGCTAGCATATTGAATGAGATGTCTCTAGTGAGTGTCAGCCCAATCTAAAATTATGTCTTGCTTCTCTTGGTAGAGAATCTTTAAAATCCATAGTCACATATTCCTTCTGGGTATCTTCTAATATTCATTAGGAAATCCTGTAATTGTTTTCTGGAGTTCTATTTATTTTTACTCTGATTATTTATATTACTCTTTAGATATTTAGTATATATTTTTTGAGACAGAGTTTCACTCTTGTTGCCCAGGATGGAGTGCAATGGCACAATCTCAGATCACTACAACCTCTCCCTCCCTGGTTCAAGTGATTCACCTGCCTCGGCCTCCTGAGTAGCTGGGATTATAGGCGCATGCCACCACGCCCAGCTAATTTTGTATTTTTAGTAGAAATGGGGTTTCTCCACATTGGTCAAACTGGTATCGAACTCCTGATGTCAGGTTATCCACCTGCCTTGGCAATCCCAAAGTGCTGGGATTACAGGCATGAGCCACCACTTCTGGCCTTAGGTATTTAGTTTTAATTATATTTATGTGTAAGCCAGAATTAGAGTGGAGCACATCAGGGAGAGCTAATACTTTATACTGTGGTAAGAAAAAAAATACTACCAAGAGTAATACTACTCCAGGTACTCCCATGTACCTTTCTTTATAATTGTCAGGTTACAAAAATCAGACATCAACTTTACCTTACTTAAGCAAAAAAATATAAATGTACAGAATTGGAGGTACCACAGAAGCTCTGGGACCTTAGCAATAGGAGTTGCTGGGTCTTCCTTCTAATACATTGTCATTAAAGTGATTCAGTTACCTACTTTTGGCCTCCCTATGTCTGAGTTCAAAATTGCAACCTTACAAGAGACAGAATCTGATTGGCCCTTGTTTGAATTAGGTGTATCTATCTCTGAATCCATCAGTTATGCCTGGGAAGAATGGGAATAGGATTATATAATACTTGTTAAGTGGTAAAGACTATTTTATAGATAATAAATGTAGAGACATAGAGGTATTATACATAATAATACATGTAAGATATATATTAAGAGGTTCGTTGTAGGAATTGGCTTACATGACTGTGAGATCTGGCTGGTCAAATAAAACATCCAGAGGGCAGATAATCAGGAAGGATAGACCAGACCTGTTGGGCACAAGGTGAGGCTGTTATCCACAGGCAAAATTTATTTTTCTTCAGGGAATCTTCCACTCTTTTCTTAGGGCCTTCCAAAGAGTCTTCCAGATTACCTAGGATAGCCTCCCTTACTTAAATTTAACTGATTGTGGACTTTAATCACATATACAAAACACCTTTACAGCAGCAATTAGTGTTTGATTGAATAATGGGGAACTGTAGCCCAGCCAAATTGACATATAAAAAATGACCATCACATTGAGTAAGGCCCATTTGTGTGGATTTGGGCTCAGCTTTGTAGATTAGAACAAGGTAATAACCATAAAAGGAGACATTGCAGAGATCTGGGGAGATTACCGTATGGGTATCACTAAAATGTCTACTCAACAGCTCTAAGTTTTACATGTGTAGCAGCATAATTTATTAAGTCATTAATTTTTAGGGTTTTTCTTCTCGATGTATTTTGTCCTACCCTATTTCAAAAACAGAGTCAAACTCTGTGCTCTGTTGCCTCAGAGGAGTTAGAACCAAAACCAGTAGATAACTACAGAATATTTCATTTTCCAATTAAAAAAAGCTGCTCACCCAAGGTTAACACAGAATCTACAAAGCCACCAGATTTCAAGTGTAATAAGCAGACATAGATACTGCTGATTTTATTGATAACCCCATTATTTAAGCACCAGACAAGGCTTTTATATACTTTTTCAGTATTTATTTATTTATTTATTTATTTATTTATTTATTTATTTATTTTTCTATAACCTCATATTAGAAGTGAAATTTTCATATTATTCTATGACTTATGGGAGGCCCTCAAAAATGACTTGAATTTTATTGCATTTGGAATTTTTATTTCTTTAATTTTTAAATTTTATTTTAGATTCAGGTGTTACTTCTGCAGGTTTGTCACCTGGGTATATTGCAGAATGCTGAGGTTTGGGGTACAGATGAGCCCATCACCCAGTTACTGAGCATAGTGCCCAGTAGACAGTTTTTCAACCCTGGCTTTCACTCTCAGTCTCCCTTCTAGTAGTCCCAGTTTCTACTGTTGCCATTATTATGTTCATGAGTACCCAATATTTACTACCAATTATAATAGAGATCATGCAGTATTTGGTTTTCTGTTCGTGAGTTCATTTACTTAAAAAAAAAAAGGCCACCAGCTCCATGCACCTTGCTCTAAAGGACATGATTTTATTCCTTTTAGGACTGAGTAGCACTACATGGTATATATACAGATATATAGATATATATTTGAGATGTGTGTATATAGATATAGAGATCTATAGATCTCTATATCTATCTATATCTATATCTATATATATCTATCTATATCTATCTATATCTATCTATATCTATCTATATCTATCTATATCTATATATATATACATATCTCACATTTATTTTTCCAATCCACCATTGATGGGCACCTAGGTTGATTCCATGTTTCTGCTGTTGTGACTAGTGCTGCAACGAACATACAAATGCATGTGTCTTTCTTTGTGAGAACGATTTGTTTTCTTTTGGATATATACACAGTAATGGGATTGTTGGGTCAAATGGCAGTTCAGTTTTAAGTTCCTTGAGAAATCTCCAAACTACTTTCCACAGTGGATGAACTGATTTATGTTTCCACCAAAAGAGTATAAGCATTACCTTTTCTCTGCAGTCTCACCAACATCTGTTGTTTCTTCATTTTTTAAATAATAATCATCCTGACTAGTGTGAAATGATATCTAATTGTGCTTTTGATTTGCATTTCTCTGATGATTAATGATACGGAGCATTTTGTCATATGTTTATTGGCCAATTGTATGTCTTATTATTATTACTATTATTATTATTGGTTCATCAATTGTTTAAGTATCTTATGGATTCTGGATATTACCCCTTTGTCTTAAGCATAGTTTGTGAATATTTTTTCCATTCTGTAGGTTGTCTGTTTATTCTGTTGATAGTTTCTTTTGCTGTACAAATCTCTTTAGCTTAATTAAGTCTCACTTGTCAATTTTGTTTTTGTTGCATTTGCATTTGAGGATTTAGTCATAAATTCTTTCCCAAGGCTTATGTCCAGAATGGTGTTTCCTACATTTTCTTCTAGGATTCTTATAGTTTGAGGTCACACATTTTAATCTTTAAACCATCTTGAGTTAATTTTTGTATATGGTTAAACTTAATGGTCTGGTTTCATTGTTCTGCATATGGCTATCTAGCACCATTTATTGAATAATGAGTCCTTTCATGATTACCTATATTGATCGACTTTGTCAAAGATCACATGAGTGGAAATGGTTGGCTTTATTTCTAGGTTCTGTATTCTGTTCCAATGGTCTATGTGACTGTTTTTCTACCAGTACCATGCTGGTTTGGTTACTATAGCCTTATGGTATAGTTTGAAGTCAGGTAATATGATGCCTCCAGCTTTGTTCCTTTTGCTTAGGATTGCTTTGGCTATGCAGGCTATTTATTGGTTCCATATGAATTCTAAAATACTTTTTCTAGTTCTGTGAAGAATGTTAATGGTATTTTTGTAGGAATAACATTAATTCTGTACATTGCTTTGGGCAGTATGGCTAATTCAATGATATTGATTCTTCCAATCCATGAGTATAGAATATTTTTCCATTTGTTTGTGTAATCCATGATTTCTTTTAGCAGTGTTTTTTAGTTCTCCTTGTAGAGATGTTTTGCTTCCTTGGTAACATGTATTTTTATGTATTTTACTTTTTTGTGGGACTGTAAGTGGGATTGCATTCTGGATTTGGTTCTCAGCATGTACTTTATGGGTGTATACAAATGTTACTGATTTTTATACATAGATTTTGTTTCCTGAAACTTTGATGAAGTTATTTATAAGTTCCAGCAGGTTTTGGGCAGAGACTATGGGCTTTTCTAGGTATGGAATTACATTGTTCATGAAAAAAAAGTATTTTTACTTCTTCTTTTCCTATTCAGATGCATTTTATTTCTTTCTCTTGCTCAGTCAGAGCTCAGTCAATTGCTCTGGTAGGACTTCCAGTACTATGTTAAATAGGAGTATTAAGAGTGGGCACCCTTGTCTTGTTCCAGTTCTCAAAGTGATGCTTCCAATTTTTGCCCATTCAGTACAATGTTGGCTGTGGGTTTGTCATAGGTGATGCTTATTATTTTGAGGTATGTTTCTTTCATTCCTAGTTTGTGGAGGGTTTTTTTTCCATGAATGGATGTTGGATTTTATCAAAAGCTTTTTCCAAGCCTATTGAGATGATCATATAGTCTTTGTTTTTAATTCTGTTTATATGATGAATCCCATTTATTGGTTTGTGTATTTTGAAACAATTTCCTTGTGTCACTGCAATAAAGCCTACTTGAACATGGTGAATTAACTTTTTGATGTGCTCCTGGATATGGTTTGCTAGTGCTTTTTTGAGGATTTTTGTGTCTATGTTCATCAGGAATAGTGGCCTAGTTTTTTCCCCCTTTTATGTTTTTGCCAGGTATTGGTATTAGAGTAATGCTGGCTTTATAGAATAAGTCAAGAAGGAGTCTCTCCTCCTTGATTTTTATGTATAACTTAGGTAGATTTGGTGCCATCTCTTCTTTGTATGTCTGATAGAATTCCACTCTGAAACCACCTGGTCTGGAGTTTTTCATTGTTGTTGTTTGGTTGGTTGGTATGTTTTTTATTTTTATTTTTACTGATTCAATTTTGGAACTCGATATTAGTCTGTTCAGGATGTCAATTTCTTCCTGATTCAATATTGGGAAACTTTGTTTCCAGGAATTTATCCATTTCATTTGCATGTTCTAGTTTAGATAAATAGAGGTGCCCATCATAGTTTCTAAGAATTTTCAGTATTTCTGTGGGATCAGTGGTAATGTCACCTTTGTGATTTCTGATTGTGCTTATTTGGCTCTTTTCTTTCTCTGTCAATCTAGCTAGTAGTCTATTCATCTGTTTATTCTTTCAAAAAACCAACTTTTGGTTTTGTTGACTCTTTGTATGGATTTTTGGGTCTCAATTTTGTACAGTTCTGCTCTGATTTTAGTTATTTCTTTGTTTCTGCTTGCTTTGGGGTTAATTTGTTATTGTTTTTGTAGTTCTTCTAAGTTTTATGTTAGATTGGTAATTTGAGAAGTCTTTCTGAGGTAGGCGTTTATTGCTATACACTTTTCTCTTAACACTGCTTTTGTTGTATCCCAGAGATTTTGGAATGTTGTGTCTCCATTTTCATTAATTTCAAAGAATGTTTTAATTTCTGCCTTAATTTTGTTGTTTACCCAAAAGTCATTCAGGAGCAAGTTTTTAAAATTTCCATGTAATTCTGTAGTTTCCAAGATCCCCTTGATATTGAATTCTATTTTTATTCTACTGTGGTCTTAGAGTATGGTTGGTTTCATTTTGTTTGTTTGTTTTTTTTCAATTAATTAAGACCTACTTTATTGCTGAGCATGTGGTTGATTTTGGAGTATGTTCAGCGTGTGAATGACATGAATATATATTTTGTGGTTGATGGGTGGAGTATTCTGCAGATGTCTATTAGGTCCAAGTGGTCACGTGTTGAATTTAACTACAGAATTTATTTGTTAATTTTCTTCCTCAGTGATCTCCCTAATGCTGTTAATGGGGGTGTTAAAGTCCCTCACTATTATGGTGTGGCTATCTAAGTCTTTGGCAGGTCTAGAAGTACTTGGTTTATAAATCTGTGTGCTCCAAAGTTGGGTGGAGACATATTAAAATAGATAAATCTTCTTAGAGAATTGAACCTGTTACCATTATTTAATGCCCTTCCTTGTTCTTTTTTACTGTTGTTGGTTTAAAGCCTGTTTTATCTCATATAAGAATAGCACTCCTGCTCTAATTTGTTTTCTGTTTGGCTGATAAATCTTTCTCCAACCTTTTACTTTGAGCCTATGGTTGTTGGTAAGTGAGATGGATCTCCTGAAGACAGCAGATAATTGGGTCACTTTTTAATGCAGCTTGCCACTCTGTGCCATTTACATGGGGCATTTAGACTGTTTACATTAAAGGTTAATATTCATATGTGATGCTTTGATTTTATCATAAAGTGGTTAGCTAGTTCCTTTGTAGTTTCTATTGTATAGTTGCTTTATAGAATCTGTGAGCTATGTACTTAAATATGGTTTTGTCATAGCAGGTATTGTTCTTTTATTTCCATGTTTAGTACTCCCTTAAGAATCTCCTGTATGGCTGGTTTAGTGTAATAAATTATTTTAGCAGTTGCTTGTCTGGAAAAGATTTTATTTCTCCTTCACTTATGAAGCTTAGTTTGACAGGTTATAAAATTCCTGGTTTAATTTTTTTCTAATAATACTAAAAGTAGGCCCCCAAATGTCTTCTGGCTTGTAAGGTTTCTGCTGAGAAGTCCACTGTTAGCCTGATGATGTTCCCTTTGTATGTGATCTGACCTTTTTCTCTAGCTGCCTTTAAGATTTTTTTTTCTTTAGCATTGATCTTGGACAGTCTGGTGACTATATAGATTGGTGATGTTCATTTTGTATAGTATCTTGCAGGCGTTCTCCATCAGACCTTTTGTATCTGGATGTCTATCTCTCTAGCAAGATTTGGAAATTTTTCTTAAATTGTTTCCTCAAACATGTTTTCCAGGTGGTTTACTTTTTCTCTGTCACTCTCAGGAGTGCCAATAATTTGTATCTTTGGTCATTTTACATAATCACATGTTTCTCAAAAGCTTTGTTCATTTTTAAAATTTCTTTCTTCAAGAATGAGATTATGCCCTTTGCAGGAACATGGATGGAGCCCGGGTAATTATTTTTAACAAACAAACGCAGAAACATGAATCCAAATACCACATGTTCTCACTTATAAGTGAAAGCTACATGATGAGAATGCATGGACACATAGAGGAAAACAACACACACTGTGGCCTATCAAACGGTGGAATCAGGAAAAAATCTAATGAGTACTAAACTTAATAACTGGATGATGAAATAATCTGTACAACAAACCCTTATGACACAAATTTACCTATATAACAAACCCACACAACATGTACCCCTGAACTTAAAATAAAAGTTAAATTTAAATGATAAAAGGAAAGCCTTTTTTTTCTTTATTTCCATCTGACTTGGTTAGTCCAGAAGACTGTTCTTCAAACTGTAATATTGTTTATTCTGCTTGACTCAGGCAATTGATAAAGGTTTCCAATGTATTTTTGAAATTTCCTAAATGAGTGCTTCAATTCCAGAAGCACTGGTTTACTTCTTTTAAAGATATTGATCTCTTATTTCCTGGATTGCTTTAGAAGTTTTTGTGTGTGTGTGTTGATTTTCAAATATGTCTTGAATCTCTTTGAGTTTCCTTGCCATCTGTATTAGCAAATTTTTGCACTTCCATAAGGAAATACGTGAGATTGGGTAATTTATAAAGAAAAGAGGTTTAATTGGCCCATAATTCTGCAGGCTGTACATAAAGGATGGCTAAGGAGGCCTCAGAAACATGCAATCATTGCAGAAGGCAAGGGAAAAGCAGGCACATCTTCACATGGCCAGCCAGGAGAAACAGAGAAGGGAGGAAGATACTACACATATTTAAACAACCAAATATTATGAGAACTCACTCACAGTTAGGAGAACAGCACTCAGGGTGACAGTGTTAATCCACTAGACACCAACCCCATTGTATTAGTCCATTTTCACATTGCTATAAAGAGATACAAAAGACTGGGTGTATTAGTCCATTTTGTTGCTGATAATAAAGACATACCTGAAACTGAGTAATATATATTAAAAAAGAGATCTAATTGACTCACAGTTCAGCATGGCTGGAGAGGCCTCAGGAAACTTAAAATCATAAGGAAAGGGGAAACAAACACATCCTTCTTCACATGGCAGCAGCAAAAGAATTGCTAAGCAAAAGGGGAAAAAGCCTTTTATAAAACCATCAGATCTAGTGAAAACTCACTCACTATCATGAGAACAGCATGAGGGTGGCCACCCCAGTGATTAAATTATGTCCCACTGGGTCCCCTTTATGACACGTGGGGATTATCAGGACTACAATTTAGGATGAAATTGGGTTGGGGACACAAGGCCTAACCATATAATTCTGCTCCTGGCCCCTCTCAAATCTCGTGTCTTCAATTTCAAAACCAATCATGCCTTCCCAATAGTCCCCAAAGAGTTAACTCATTTCAGCATTAACTCAAAAATCTAAATCCAAAGTCTCATCTGAGACAAGGCGAGACCCTTTCATCTAGGAGCCTGTAAAATCAAAAGCAAGTTAGTTACTTCCAAGACACAATGGGGGTACAGGCATTGAATAAATGCTCCTTTTTCAAAAGAAAGAAATTTGCCAAAACAAAGGAGCTACAGTCCCCATGCAAGTCGGAAATCCAGTGGGACAGTTATTAAATCTTAAAGCTCTGAAATCATCTCCTTTGACTACATGTCTCACACCCAGGGCACCCTGATGCAAGAAGTGGAGTGCCACAGTCTTGAGCAGCTCCACCCCTGTGGCTTTGCAGGGTACAGCACCCATCCCAGCTGCTTTAACAGCCTGTCATTGAGTATCTGTGGCTTTTACAGGTGCACAGTGAAAGCTGTCAGTGAATCTACCATTCTGAGGTCTGGAGGACAGTGGCCCTCTTCTCACAGCTCCACTAGGCAGTGCCCCAGTGGAGACTCTGTGTGGAGGCTCCAAATTTTTCTTCCACATTGCCCTAGCAGAGGTTCTCCATGAGGGCTCCACTCCTGCAGCTAACTTCTGTACAGACATTCAGGCATTCCTGTGCATCCTCTGAAATCTATGCAGAGTTCTCCAAACCTCAATTCTTGATTTCTGTGCACCCACAGGACCAACATCACAAGTAAGCTGCCGAGGCTTGGGGCTTGAACCCTCTGAAGTAAAGGCCTGAGCTGTACATTGGCCCTTATAGCCATGGCTGGAGCTGAAGCAGCTGGTACACAGGGCACCAGGTCACGAGGCTACATAGAGAACGGGCGCCCTGGGACCAGTCTACAAAATGATTTTTTTCCTCCTCGGCCTCTAGGCCTGTGATTGGAGAGGCTGCTCTGAAGGTCTCTGACACCCTAGAGATATTTTCCCCATTGTCTTGGTGATTAACATTCAGCTTCTTGTTAATTATGCATATTTCTGCAACAGACTTGAATTTCTTTCAAAAAAAGGGTTTTTCTTGTCTACTGTATCATCAGGTTGCAAATTTTTCAAACTTTTATGCTCTACTTCCACTTGAATGTTTTGCTGCTTAGATATTTCTTCTGCCAGATACCCTAAATTATCTTTCTCAAGTTCAAAGTTCCACAGATCTCTAGGGCAGGGGAAAAATGCTGCCAGTCTCTCTGCTAAAGGATAACAAGAGTCACCTTTGCTCCAGTTTCCAACAAGTTTCTCATCTCCATCTGAGACCACCTCAGCCTGGACTTTATTGTCCATATCACTATAAGCATTTTGGTTAAAGCCATTCAACAAGTCTCTAAAAAGTCCCAAACTTGCCCACATCTTCCTGTCTTCTGAGCCCTCTAATTCTCTACGAAGTTCCAAACTTTCCCACCTTTTCCTGTCTTCTTGTGAGCCCTTCAAAAAGTTCCAACCTTTGCCTGTTACCCAGTTCCAAAGTCACTTCCACACTTTGGGTGTCCTTATAGCAGTGCCCCACTGTCTGTGGTAACAATTTACTGTATTAGTCCATTCTGATTCTGCTAATAAAAGGCATATCCAAGACTGGTTAATTTATAAAGAAAAGAGGTGTAATGGACTCACAGTTCAGCATGGCTTGGGAGGCCTCAGGAAATTTATAATCATGGAGGAAGGGGAAACAAACATGTCTTTCTTCACTTGGCAGCAGCAAAAAGAAGTGCCAAGAAAAGGGAGAAAGCCCCTTGTAAAATCATCAGATTTCATGAGAACTCACTCATTGTCATGAGAACCACATGAGAGTAACCACCCATGATGATTAAATTACTTCCCACCAGGCCCACTTCATGACACGTGGGTAATATGGGAACTACAATTCAAAATGAGATTTTGGGGGGACACAGCCAAACCATATCACTGGGGTAATTTACTTTAGAAAAGGTTTAATTGCTTAACAGTTCTGCATGGCTGGGAAGGCCTCAGGAAACTTACAATCATGGCAGAAGGAGAAGAGGCATGTATTGCATGGCAACAGGTGAGAGAGAGTATGTGTGAATAGATGGAACTGTCAAACACTTATAAAACCATCAGATCTTGTGAGAACTCACTCAGTATCATGAGAACAACATGAGGGAAATTACCTCCATGATCCAATCACCTCCCACCAGGCCTCACCAACAACACTGAGGATTACAGTTGAACATGAGATTCAGGTAGAGACACATATCCAAACCATATCATTCCCCCCTTGGGCCCTCACAAATCTCATGTTCTTCTCACATTGATGAAATTGGAAATCATCATTCTCAGTAAACTATCACAAGAACAAAAAACCAAACACCGCATATTCTCACTCATAGGTGGGAATTGAACAATGAGAACACATGGACACAGGAAGGGGAACATCACACTTTGGGGACTGTTGTGGGGTGGGGGGAGGGGGGAGGGATAGCATTGAGAGATATACCTAATGCTAGATGACGAGTTGGTGGGTGCAGCGCACCAGCATGGCACATGTATACATATGTAACTTATCTGCACATTGTGCACATGTACCATAAAACCTAAAGTATAATAATAATAATAATAATAATAAAAGAAAAAAAAAAAAAAGAAAAATACAATCATGCCTTCCCCAAAGTCTTAACTCATTCCAGCATTAACTCAAAAGTCCACAGTCCAAAGCTTCATTTGGGACAAAGAAAGTCTCTTCCAACTATGAACCTTTAAAATCAAACCCAAGTTAGTCACTTCACAAATACATTGAGGATATAGGCATTGGTTGAATATTCCCATTCCAAAAGAAAGATATTGACCAAAAAGCAGGGGCTACAGGCCCCACGCAAGTCTGAAATCCAGCAGGGCAGTCATTAAGTCTTAAAGTTCCAAAATAATCTCTTTTGACTCTATGTTTCACATCCAGGGTACACTGATGCAAGAGGTGGGCTCCCAAGGCCTTGGGAATCTCCAGCCCTGAGGCTTTGCAGGGTACAAGCACAACAGCTGCTTTCACAGGTTGACACTGAGTGCCTACAGCTTTTCCAGGTACATGATGCAAGCTGTCAGTGGATCTACCATTCTGGGGTTTCAAAAATAGTGGCCCCCCTTCTCACAACTTCACTAGGCACTACCCCAGTGGGGACTCTGTGTGGAGGCTCTAACCCCACATTTTTCCTTCACATTGCTTTAGCAGAGGTTCTCCATGAGAGTTCCACCTCTGCAGCAGGCTTCTGCCTGGACATCCAGGCTTTTTCATACACCCTCTGAAATCTAGGCAGAGGCTCCCAAGCCTCAACTCTTGTACTGTGTGCACCTGGAAGCTTAACGCCATGTGAAAGCTGCCAAGGCTTATGGCTTGCACCGTCTGAAGCAGTAGCCTAAGCTTTATCTAGGGCCATTTTAGCCATGGCTGGATCTGGATTGGCTAGGATGCAGAGAGCTATGTCCTGAGGTTGTTCAGAGCAATGCAGAATGGTGCAGACCATTATTCCCTCCTAGGTTTCTGGGCCTGTGATGCAAGGGGTTGCCTCAAAAGCCTCTGAAATGCCTTCAAGGAATTTTTCCCATTGTCTCTAGGAAATTCTAAATTTCCCTTTATCTTCCTGTCTTCTTCTGAGCCTTCCACACTCTTCCAAACTCTGCCCATTACCCAGTTCCAAAGCCACTTTCACATTTTCAGGTAACTATAGCAAACTCCACTCTCAGTACCAATTTTCTGTGTTAGTCCATTCTCACTCTGCTGTAAAAAATACCTGACACTGGGGAATTTATAAAGAAAAAAAGGTTAATTGGCTCATAATTCTGCAGGCTGTATAGAAAGCATGACTGTGGAGGCCTCAGGAAACTTACAATTATGGCAAACATTGAAAGAGAAGCAGGCACATCTTCACATGGCCAGAGCAGGAGGAACAGAGAGAGAGGGGAGGTGTTACCCACTTTCAAACAAGCAGATCTTGTGAAAAATCACTCAGTATCATGAGAACAGCCCCCAGGGGGTGGTATTAAACCATTAGAAACCACCCCCATGATCCAATCACTTCCCTCCAGGTCCAAGATTCAACAGTGAGGAATACAATTGAACATAAGATTTGGGTGGGGACACAGATCCAAACCATATCGCAATCCATGCTTCGAATTATTTGTCTGTCATTTCTGAGTTTTCATTTTGACTAGGAGCCATAGCTAGAGAACTAAGCAATCCTTTGGTTGTGTCACTACATTCAGATTTTTTATGGTGTCACAATTCTTGTGCTGGTTCCTTCTCATCTGGAGACCCTCGCACTTCTAATTTTTGTAATTATTTTCATGAGGGTAGGGTTTTTTCTATTTCTTTCTTTCCCTATAATATGATCGGGTTGTTCCTTACCTTTCCTTTCTCTTCCTCCCTAGGTGGTTGACTACACAGAATGCTGGGTATGGTCATTTGGTTTGCTTCTATAGCTCTATGAACTTTTTTGGCAGGTTTTGTATTGAGTTGTGCAGATTGACCTACAAGCCAGTAGATGGAGTTTATAGGTACGAGCCAGCTACAGCCAGTGCGACCGGGTATATACTTGATCCTAATTTGCTGGGAGTAGCTCTCTGTTGCCTCAGACAATGGGCTGATGCATGGAATGCATAGAGTTCTGAATTCCCTGCACAACCCATGGGGCAGAGCCATGCTGAGTGGGCCTGGGCCAGGTAGGTCTGCTTACAGATCCTCTGATGGTGGGCACAATTGCTAGCACTGAGGAAGAATCCAGTGGGAGATCACCTAGTGCCCTGAGGTGTGCCTAGGTGTGGAGCTGGGAAACCTCCTTAGCCCCAACTTCTCTACATGGGGTTGGAGGGTGGCCTAAACTCCTCATCCAAGAGAGTGGGTGCTCTAGATGCCTAAAGATTGCCTGGGTGTGGAGCAGGGAGTTCCCCTGCACCAAGATCTCTGCACAAGAGGAGTAGGGTAATTCAGTGCTGAACCAGGCAAGCAAGTACTCTGAATGCCTGGAGATCTGCCTGCATGTGGAGTGTAGAGAGCCCCACTGCACCATGATCTATGCCCAGGAAGGGTCTGTTGGCTCAGGCTGCTGAACCAAACGAGTGGTTGCTCTGAATGCCTAGAGATCTTCCTGTACATGGATCTCAGAAGGCCCCCTGCACCAAGAACTCTGTGCAGGAGGGATGGGGGTGACTCAGGCTGCTGAACCAAGCAAGCAGTTGTTCTGAATGCCTGTAGATCTGCCTGGGCATGTAGCAGAGAGAGCCCCCCTGCACCAGGATCTCTGCACAGGAAAGATGAGACAGCTCAAGCTGATCCAGGAAATCTGGTGCTCTGAATGCCTGGAGATCTCCCTGTGCATGAAGCAGACAGGGCCTCCCTGCACCAACATTTCTGCACAGGAAGGTGGGGTGGGACAGACTGTTGAATCAGATGAGGAAGTGCTCCAAATGCTTAAAGATCTGTCTGAGTATGGAGTGTAGAAAGCCTCACTGTATCGTCATGTATGCCCAGGAAAAGTGGGGTGGTTCAGGCTGCTGAACAAGGTAAATGGGTGCTCTGAATGCCTGGACATCTGCCTCAGCATGAAGTGTAGTGGGCCACACTGCACTACAGTCTCAGGGGAGCAGGTTGGGGCATCCAGCAATTGCACATACAGACAAGTTCCAGGTTGCAAAGCTGGCCCTGACTGCAAGTCTTGCCACCCAGGAAAAACTGCACCTGTAGTAGCTCTCCTCCCACCTTAAGATTTTGATGGCAGAGAGCACAATTTCAGCACCCACTGATGAGGCACTGTCACCAGTTCTGGCTATGGAGGTCTCTATCCAACTCCAGAGCAGGCTTTCCAATCTCTGGCCTGAGACTAACATGCTTTTGTGGCCATGCTGCCAGGTCACCAGAAAAATGGTTCAGTTTGTATGTGCCTGGATTTTAAAATGGCATCCTTCTCTTGGTCCTAGGTCTGGGAAAATGTCTACAGCTTTTACCAGTGCCTTTCTCTCATACTATCTCCAAGCCTTTCTCCACATCCATTCCAAGGCTTGGGAGAAACAAGGTGTCTTCCCTCAGCCTGGGTTGCTTGGCTCTCCAGTGGAAAAATTAGTCTTAGAGAGAGACTCTCTGCCTCTCTCTTGTACTAGGTTTTCACTCACTTTTATCAGCTTGACACCATCACATGGGCTGTTTGCTGGTATTCTACTCCTTAGGATCTGGGGAGTCCTTCATGATTCCATGGACTCCTATCTTCCTTCTTGAATTAAAACTCACTGAGTTGATCTTTATGCACTACTTTCCCATGTACAAGTGGCTGTAGCATGCTAAAAGCCTCTAATCCATCACCTTGGGGGAAAAAACTTGAGATTTTGTTAAATAAGTAGTTTTCAGCTGCTTCTGTCACAAAAAGAAAACTATGTGAGAAAACAGATAAGTTGTTTCACTATAGCAACCATTTTACTATCTATATGTTTCCCATAACATGTCATAAACCTCAAATATACATAATAAAATTTATTTTTATGGAAATATCAGAATAGCAAAATAGATAACCCAGCTGGATTATCACTAAGAGTCATAGAAGCAGTCATATTCTAGTATCTGGTTTAATAGAAATGATCTGGTAATTAGTCTACAGGTGTTTGACAATAGACAGAAAGATGTTGATATGCAGGACTTTCACCAGCAAGATTTAAATATGCAGTAGAAACAAAGGATAAAAACTAGGCACAGAAGTCAAGGTGTGAGACCTGCGGATCCCATAATGGTGGATGACTTTCTTCATAAATGAAGTAGCCATGGTCTATGCTGTAAAGGAGATGAAAGAGTATACTTCCCATGAACATGGTAGCCATGGAGTTGGATGATTTGTTTTATACACAACATAACCATTAACAAGACAGAGAAAAAGATGGGAGATATTTTATAATCAATGTAGCCATGACTGACACAGATGCAGAAAAATGAAGCACAGATGCTTATTTCACGAAGAAAAGTAACTAAACTGAAACTTGAAGACTTCTTTTGTGAGCAAAGTGGCCATGGCCAATGCCAACAAAGAGATGATAGTCTTGTTCATGAACAAAGTAGACACAGTAGCTGGAGAAGCAAGATGAGGAGGAAAGTTTTTTCTTGAACAAAGTAGCCATGTAAGAAATGCAAACAGGATGATGGAAGATTTACTTTGTGAAGCTATGGTTGGCACAGTTTGGGAGATCAAAGATTTATTTTATGAACCAGGAGAAACAGCTAGTGTGGACTAGAAAGCAAACATCTTTTGTGAATAAAGCATCACCAGTGGTGCTGACAAAGAGGTGAAAGACTTTTTTTCTAAGCAAGATAGCCATGGCCAATTCAAGGAACAACAGGGAAGATTTTTCATTAAAAAATGTATCCATGGACTGGGTGTGGTGGCTTATGCCTGTAATCCCAGCACTTGGAAGTCAGAGTCAGGAGGATCATCTAAGGTCAGGAGTTCATGAGCATCCTGGCCAACACGGTGAAAGCCCGTCTCTACTAAAAATACAAAATTACCTGGGCATGGTAACACATGCCTGTAATCTCAAATATTTGGGAGGCTGAGGCAGGAGAATCACTTGAACCCGGGAGGCAGAGGTTGCAGTGAGCTGAGATAGTGCCCTTGCACTCCAGCCTGGGTGACAGAGCAAGACCCTGTCTCAAAAATACATAAATAAGTAGATAAATAAATAAAAATAAAAATAAAAAATGTACCCATGGTTATTGTAGTCATGGGAGGTTGAACAATTATTCATGAACAAAAGCACTTATAGCTTGAGCTCTTTATATATTTTCTTTTTCTTATTGATTCACATTATATGTAATATGCAAAAATAATACTAGATAACACTTCTAGCACTTACTGTGCATTTTAGGTATTTTACATACATTAATGTATTTAACCTTGAAAATAACACTATAAGTTAAATATTATTGTTATTTTTATCCCTGTCTTTTTTTATGAATTAGAGGCAGCTATATTATGAATTAGAGGCAGCTATAACTTGGGAAGACGTTGATATTGAAGGCTTCTTTCGTGACCAAAATAAATACAGCTGTAGAAGACATGTAATCAGAAGATTTTTATCTTGATTATTGTATTAGTCTGTTCTCATGCTGCTAATAAAGACATATCTGGCCAGGAGCGGTGGCTCACACCTGTAATCCCAGCACTTTGGGAGGCCAAGGCTGGCAGATCACCTGCAGTCAGGAGTTCAAAACCAGCCTGGCCAACATGGTGTACCTGTCTCTACTAAAAACACACACACAAAAATCTAGCTGGGGTCAGTGGTGGGCACCTGTAATCACAGCTACTTGGGAGGCTGAGGCAGGAGAATCACTTGAGCCTGAGAGGTGGAGGTTGTTGTGAGCTGAGATCATGCCACTGCACTCCAGCCTGGGTGACATAGTGAGACTCCATCAAAAAAAAAAAAAAACAAAGGCATATCCAAGACTGGGTAATTTATAAAGGAAAGAGGTTTAATTGACTCACAATTCCACATAGCTGGGAAGGCCTCACAATCATAGTGGAAAGCAAAAGGCACATATTACATGGCAGCACACAAGAGAGAATGAAAGCCAAGCAAAAGGGGTTTCCCCTTCTAAAATCATAAGATCTCATTAGTTTTATTCACTACCACAAGAAGAGTATGGGGGAAAACCACTTCTATGATTCAATTATCTCTGACTGGGTCCCTCCCACAACACGTGGGAATTATGGGAGCTACAATTCAAGATGAGATTTGAATGAGGACACAACCAAAGCATATTATTTCACACCTGGTCACTCCCAAATCACATGTCCTCACATTTCAAATCCAATCATGCTTTCCCAACAGTCCTCAAAATCTTAACTCATTTCCACATTAAATCAAAAGTTCACAGTCCAAAGTCTTATCCAAGACAAGGCAAGTCCCTTCTGACTGTAAGCATGTAAAATCAAAAGCCAGTTAGTTACTTCCTAGATACAATGGAGGTATAGACATTGGATAAATATGCCCATTCCAAATGGGAGAAATGGCCCCAATGAAGGGGCTACAGGCCCCATGCAAGTCCAAAATACACTGGGGCAGTCAAATCTTAAAGCTCCAAAATGATCTCCTTTGACTCCATGTCTCACATTCAGGTCATGCTGATGCAAGAGGTGGGTTCCCATTTTCTTGGGCAGCTCTACCCCTGTGGCTTTGCATGGTGTAGCCCAACTCTTGGCTGCTTTCAAGGGGTGGCATTGAGTGTCTGCAGTTTTTCCAGGTGCACAGTGCAAGCTGTTGGTTGATATACCATTCTGGGGTCTGGAGGATGGTGGCCCTCTTTTCACAGCTCCACTAGGCAGTGCCCCATTGGGGACTGTAGGAGGGGGACACTGACCTCGATTTCCCTTCTGCACTGCCCTAGCAGAGGTTCTCCATAAGAGCCCCACCACTTCAGCAAACTGCTGCCCAGACATACAGACATTTACATACATCCTCTGAAATCTAGGTGGAGGTTTCCAAACCTCAATTATTGACTTCTGTGCACCCACAGGCCCAACACCACATGTAAGCCACCAAGTCTTGGGGCTTGCACATTCTGAAGTAATGGCCTAAGCTCTACATTGACCCATTTTAGCCAGTGCTGGAGCTGAAGCAGCTGGGATGCAGGGCACCATGTCCTGAGGTTGCATAGAGCAGTAAGGCCCTTGGCCCAGCCCACAAAACCATTTTTCCCTCCTAGGCCTCCAGGCCTGTGATAGGAGGGGCTGCTGTGAAGGTCTCTGACATAACCTGGAGACATTTTTCCCATTGTCTTGGTGACAAGACTAGGGCTGCCTAAGAGTTGCAGTCCTTATGGCCTAGACTGTCTTTCAAGTTTACTTGGAGACACGGAGTGCTGTAGCCCTTGGTGGCAACGTTTGCAAGCACTCAAGATCGGATCGCTGGGACTGGCGATTCCCCTCTGGCTAGGCTCCTCATTATTTATGCAAATTTTTGCAGCCAGCTTGAATTTCTCCACAGAAAATGGTATTTTCTTTTCTGTCACATTGTTGGACTGCAAATTTTCCAAAATTGTATGCTCTTCTTCCTCTTCAATGCTTTGCTGCTTAGAGATTTCTTCTGCCAGATACTCTAAATTATCTCTCTCAAGTTCAAAGTTCTACAGATCTCTAGGATAGAAGAAAAATGGTGCCAGTCTTTTTGCATAGCAAAAGTGACCTTTACTCCAGTTCCTAACAAGTTCCTCTTCCCCATCTGAGACCACTTCAGCCAGGATTTTATTGTCCATATCACTATTAGCATTTTGGTCAAAGCCATTCAACAAGTCTCTAGGAAGTTTCAAACTTTCCCACACCTTCCTGTCTTCGGAGCCCTCCAGGTCTCTAGGAAGTTCCAAACTTTCCCACATTTTTCTATCTTCTTCTGAGCCTTCCAAACTGCTTCAATCTCTTCCTGTTACCCAGTTCCAAAGTGGCTTCCAGATTTTTGGGTATCTCTACAGCAGTGCCCCACTCCTAGTGCCAATTTACACCATTACCCTATTCTCATGCTGCTAATAAAGACATACCCAAAACTGGGTAGTTTATAAAGGAAAGAGGTTTGATTGACTCAAAATTCTGCATGGCTGGGGAGGCCTCACAGTCATGGTGGAAGGTGAAAGTCTAGTCTTACATGGCAGCAGACAGGAGAGAATGAGAGCCAAGCAAAAGGGATTTCTCCTTCTAAAACCATCAGATCTCATGAGACTTATTCACTGCCATGAGAACAGTATGGGAAAACCACCCTCATGGTTCAATTATCTCCCACAAGGTCCCTCCCACAACACGTGGGAATTATGGGAGCTAGAATTCAAGATGAGATTTTGGTGGAGACACAGCCAAACCATATCGACTACAATAAATAAAGATGATGAGAATATGAAAATAGTAAACTTCCTTTATACCCTATATAAGATTACCTCTGTGGTAGAGGTGGAGTTGAAAGGTTTCTTTCTTGGGCAGAGCATAGATAGCTAGATAAAACCTGAATGTAGAAGACATTTTTTATGACAAAAGCAAAAATAAGTGGTAAGGAAAGAATGCAGAGGATATTATTCATAATTAGTGCAGTTCTGGCTGTGGAAAACATCTCATGGTAAGTCCTCTTCATTATGTTTGACAGCTGAAGAAAAATATTACAATAACATTGATATGCTTTTCAATAAATGTAGATTAATTATTTAAGGCAATTAAATTATAAATGAGGGAGAGTAAAAGTATATAAAAGGAGGTAAGATTTTTTATGTTTCACTAGTGTTTGTAAAATATAGACACCAGTAAACTGTGTTAAGTTGTGTATATATAACGTACTAAGAGCCACCACTAAAATAGTCATCAAAGGCATACATACAATAACACCAAAGAAAAGTAAAAATGGATTTCTAAAAATATTCATGTAACTCACAGTATGACAGAAAAATAAAATGGAGAAAAAATGGTAAATTTAAGCTCTTGCATTTTAATAATTATATTAATGCAAATAGTCTAAATGCATTAGTTAAATAACAGAATGAGAATGATATCAGCAAAATGGCAAGTAGGCAGCTCTGAACTCCCATCCCTCTACAGAAACAACGAGGAAAAACTCAGAAACTAACTGTTAGAACTCTGAACAACAAAAGTTTATATCAACTAAGCAAATGCTGAGTCAAGAAAAAGGCAACTTAAAAATAATAGAAAAACTGTGTCATTTTTACTTGCTTTTTCTCTCACCTCTCAGCATCTCTCTGCTGCCTTACCAAGATTGGCCACAGTCTTAAAGTTGAGTGCCCATATTCCCAGTGCGGGACCTTGGTCCTTATTTCCAGAGGGAGCCAAGCAGAGTTCTCTCAAAAATAATTGTTTCTCTATCCTAAACTGCCTAGAGAAATGCACAAGGCAACTGAATCTGTGTCACCTAACTGGGAATGCACTTGGAGTTGAAAAGGGGCAGGCAAGCTCAAAAACATTCTAAGGCAATTGAAAAACTCAGAAAATCATAGAGCAAAAGATTACAGATGAGGAAAACAATATGTCACCCATAGCTGGGATTAAAAGCCATGGAGAAAGTTTCTTTGGGAAATGAGGGTGTTAAAGAGTAATCATGGTATACTAAGGAATTTAAAAACTCCACATACCCACCCAGGATAGGAAACATGCTCAGAAATGACCTCAAAAGACTCCAAGTTTTCACCACTGGCTTATCTATATGCTCAGGGAAATAAGGAAGTGAAGGCTTAGGCAAAATTAGAAATGGCCTGGCTAAGTATAAAAGAAGTGCCTGGAATAAAGTCAACCTGCAGAGACTGGGAAAGGCGGTTTTTGTTGTTGTTGTTGTTGTTGTTTTTGTTTGTTGGTTTCTTTTGTTTTTTGTTTTTTTTTTTTAGACGGAGTCTTACATTGTTACCCAGTCTGGAGTGCAATGGTGTGATCTTGGCTCACTGCAACCTCCATCTCCTGGGTTCAAGTGATTCTCCTGCCTCGGCCTCCCTAGTAGCTGGGATTACAGGTGACCGCCACCACGCTTAGCTAATTTTTTGTATTTTTAGAAGAGAGGGGGTTTCACCATGTTGGCCAGGCTGGTCTCAAACTCCTGACCTCATGATTCACCCACCTCAGCCTCCCAAAATGCTGGGATTACAGGCATGAGCCACCATGCCTAGCCTTTCCCCCCCTCCCCAAGCTACTGAAGTTCAAGGAAAACTCAGCAACAACACGTGTTGAACACAAGCTAAGCTTTCAACAACTGAGAACAACATACCCTAGGAAATAGGAAAAATCTGAATCCAAGAGTTACCAGATTACGATATTTGAATACCCCATATTCAACAAAAAACCACAAAGCATGCAAAGAAACAGGAAATTATGGCCCATTCAAAGGAAAAAAAATTAATTCAAAGAAACTGTTCCTGAGGAAGCTCAAGCATTGAACTTACCAGTAAAATACTTTAAATTAATTGACTTCAGTATACCCAAAGGCTGAAGGAAATCAGGGACAAAGAACTAAAGTAAACCAAAAATGTCATATATGAACAAAATGTGAAAATGAATTAAAAAACTGAAATTATAAAAGGGAACCAACTAAACATTTTGAAGCTAAATGTACCATGACAGAAATTAAATAATTACTAGAAAGGACCCACGGCAGATTATATTTTTTTATTTTTATTTTTTTTGGTATCATATTGACGTTTTGTGAATTTTCTTTTTTTTATTTTTTTATTTTATTATTATATTTTAAGTTTTAGGGTACATGTGCACAATGTGAAGGTTAGTTACATATGTATACATGTGCCATGCTGGTGTGCTGCACCCAGTAACTTGTCATTTAGCATTAGGTATATCTCCTAATGCTATCCCTCCCCCCTCCCCCCACCCCACAACAGTCCCCAGAGTGTGATGTTCCCCTTCCTGTGTCCATGTGTTCTCATTGTTCAATTCCAACCTATGAGTGAGAACATGCGGTGTTTGGTTTTTTGTCCTTGCAATAGCTTACTGAGAATGATGATTTCCAATTTCATCCATGTCCCTACAAAGGACATGAACTCATCATTTTTTCTGGCTTCATAGTATTCCATGGTGTATATGCGCCACATTTACTTAATGCAGTCTATCATTGTTGGACATATGGGTTGGTTCCAAGTCTTTGCTATTGTGAATAGTGCCGCAATAAACATATGTGTGCCTGTGTCTTTATAGCAGCATGATTTATAGTCTTTGGGTATATACCCAGTAATGGGATGGCTCGCTCAAATGGTATTTCTAGTTCTAGATCCCTGAGGAATCGCAACACTGACTTCCTCAATGGTTGAACTAGTTGACCGTCCCACCAACAGTGTAAAAGTGTTCGTATTTCTCCACATCCTCTCCAGCACCTGTTGTTTCCTGACTTTTTAATGATTGCCATTCTAACTGGTGTGAGATGGTATCTCATTGTAGTTTTGATTTGCGTTTCTCTGATAGCCAGTGAAGGTGAGCATATTTTCATGTGTTTTTTGGCTGCATAAATGTCTTCTTTTCAGAAGTGTCTGTTTATGTCCTTTGCCCACTTTTTGATGGGGTTGTTTGTTTTTTCTTGTAATTTTGCTTGAGTTCATTGTAGATTCTGGATATTAGCCCTTTGTCAGATGAGTAGGTTGCGAAAATTTTCTCCCATTTTGTAGGTTGCGTGTTCACTCTGATGGTAGTTTCCTTTGCTGTGCAGAAGCTCTCTAGTTTAATTAGATCCTATTTGTCAATTTTGGCTTTTATTGCCGTTGCTTTTGGTGTTTTAGACATGAAGTCCTTGCCCACGCCTATGTCCTGAATGATATTGCCTAGGTTTTCTTCTAGGGTTTTTATGGTTTGAGATCCAACGTTTAAGTCATTAATCCATCTTGAATTAATTTTTGTGTAAGCTGTAAGGAAGGGATTCAGTTTCAGCTTTCTACATATGGCTAGCCAGTTTTCCCAGCACCATTTATTAAATAGGGAATCCTTTCCCCATTGCTTGTTTTTCTCAGGTTTGTCAAAGATCAGATAGTTATAGGTATGCAGCATTATTTCTGAGGACTCTGTTGTGTTCCATTGATCTATATCTCTGTTTTGGTACCAGTACCATGCTGTTTTGGTTACTGTAGACTTGTAGTATAGTTTGAAGTCAGGTAGCATGATGCCTCCAGCTCTGTTCTTTTGGCTTAGGATTGACTTGGCAATGCGGGCTCTTTTTTGGTTCCATATGAACTTTAAAGTAGTTTCTTCCAATTCTGTGAAGAAAGTGGATAGTAGCTTGATGGGGATAGCACTGAATACATAAATTACCTTGGGCAATATGGCCATTTTCACGATATTGATTTTTCCCATCCATGAGCATGGAATGTTCTTCCATTTGTTTGTATCCTCTTTTATTTCTTTGAGCAGTGGTTTCTAGTTCTCCTTGAAGAGGTCCTTCACATCCCTTGTAAGTTGGATTCCTAGGTATTTTATTCTCTTTGAAGCAATTGCGAATGGGATTTCACTCATGATTTGGCTCTCTGTTTGTCTCTTATTGGTGTATAAGAATGCTTGTGATTTTTGTACGTTGATTTTGTATCCTGAGACTTTGCTGAAGTTGCTTATCAGCTTAAGGAGATTTTGGGCTGAGACAATGGGGTTTTCTAGATATACAATCATGTCATCTGCAAACAGGGACAATTTGACTTCCTCTTTTCCTAATTGAATACCCTTTATTTCCTTCTCCTGTCTGATTTCCCTGGCCAGAATTTACAACACTATGTTGAATAGGAGTGGTGAGAGAGGGCATTCCTGTCTTGTGCCAGTTTTCAAAGGGAATGCTTCCACTTTTTGCCCATTCAGTATGATATTGGCTGTGGGTTTGTCATAGATAGCTCTTATTATTTGGAGATACAACCCATCAATACCTAATTTATTGGGAGTTTTTAGCATGAAGCGTTGTTGAATTTTGTCAAAGGCCTTTTCTGCATCTATTGAGATAATCATGTAGTTTTTGTCTTTGGTTCTGTTTATATGCTGGATTACATTTATTGATTTTCGTGTATTGAACCAGCCTTGCATCCCAGGAATGAAGCCCACTTGATCATGGTGGATAAGCTTTTTGATGTGCTGCTGGATTCAGTTTGCCAGTATTTTATTGAGGATTTTTGCATCAATGTTCATCAAGGATATTGGTCTAAAATTCTCTTTTTTTGTTGTGTCTCTGCCAGGCTTTGGTATCAGGGTGATTCTGGCCTCATAAAATGAGTTAGGGAGGATTCCCTCTTTCTCTATTGGTTGGAATAGTTTCACAGGAAATGGTACAGCTCCTCCTTGTACCTCAGGTAGAAATAGACTGTGAATCCATCTGGTCCTGGACTCTTTTTGGTTGGTAAGCTATTGATTATTGCCACAATTTCAGAGCCTGTTATTGATATATTCAGAGATTCAACTTCTTCTTGGTTTAGTCATGGGAGGGTGTATGTGTCCAGGAATTTATCCATTTCCTCTAGATTTTCTAGTTTATTTGCATAGAGGTGTTTGTAGTATTCTCTGATGGTAGTCTGTATTTCTGTGGGATCAGTGGTGATATCCCCTTTATCATTTTTTATTGTGTCTATTTGATTCTTCTTTTTTTCTGTATTAGTCTTGCCAGTGGTCTATCAATTTTGTTGATCCTTTCAAAAAACCAGCTCCTGGATTCATTGATTTTTTGAAGGGTTTTTGTGTCTCTATTTCCTTCAGTTCTGCTCTGATTTTAGTTATTTCTTGCCTTCTGCTAGCTTTTGATTGTGTTTGCTCTTGCTTTTCTAGTTCTTTTAATTGTGATGTTAAAGTGTCAATTTTGGATCTTTCCTGCTTTCTCTTGTGGGCATTTAGTGCTATAAATTTCCCTCTACACACTGCTTTGAATACGTCCCAGAGATTCTGGTATGTTGTGTCTTGGTTCTCGTTGGTTTCAAAGAACATCTTTATTTCTGCCCTCATTTCGTTATGTACCCAGTAGTCATTCAGGAACAGGTTGTTCAGTTTCCATGTAGTTGAGCAGTTTTGAGTGAGTTTCTTAATCCTGAGTTCTAGTTTGATTGCACTGTGGTCTGAGAGACAGTTTGTTATAATTTCTGATCTTTTACATTTGCTGAGGAGAGCTTTACTTCCAACTATGTGGTCAATTTTGGAATAGGTGTTGTGTGGTGCTGAAAAAAATGTATATTCTGTTGATTTGGTGTGGAGAGTTCTGTAGATGTCTATTAGGTCCGCTTGGTGCAGAGCTGAGTTCAATTCCTGGGTATCCTTGTTGACTTTCTGTCTCGTTGATCTGTCTAAGGTTGACAGTGGGGTGTTAAAGTCTCCCATTACTATTGTGTGGGAGTCTAAGTCTCTTTGTAGGTCACTCAGGACTTGCTTTATGAATCTGGGTGCTCCTGTATTGGCTGCATATATATTTAGAATAGTTAGCTCTTCTTCTTGAATTGATCCCTTTACCATTATGTAATGGCCTTCTTTGTCTCTTTTGATCTTTGTTGGTTTAAAGTCTGTTTTATCAGAGATTAGGATTGCAACCCCTGTCTTTTTTTGTTTTCCATTTGCTAGTAGATCTTCCTCCATCCTTTAATTTTGAGCCTATGTGTGTCTCTGCACGTGAGATGGGTTTCCTGAATACAGCACACTGATGGGTCTTGACTCTTTATTCAATTTGCCAGTCTATGTCTTTTAATTGGAGCATTTAGTCCATTTACATTTAAAGTTCATATTGTTATGTGTGAATTTGATCCTGTCATTATGATGTTAGCTACTTATTTTGCTCATTAGTTGATGCAGTTTCTTCCTAGTCTCGATGGTCTTTACATTTAGGCATGATTTTGCAGTGGCTGGTACTGGTTGTTCCTTTCCATGTTTAGTGCTTCCTTCAGGAGCTCTTTTAGGGCAGGCCTGGCGGTGACAAAATCTGTCAGCATTTGCTTGTCTGTAAAGGATTTTGTTTCTCCTTCACTTATGAAGTTTAGTTTGGCTGGACATGAAATTCTGGGTTGAAAATTCTTTTCTTTAAGAATGTTGAATATTGGCCCCCACTCTCTTCTGGCTTGTTGAGTTTCTACCGAGAGATCCGCTCTTAGTCTCATGGGCTTCCCTTTGTGGGTAACCCGACCTTTCTCTCTGGCTGCCCTTAACAGTTTTTCCTTCACTTCAACTTTGATGAATCTGACAATTATATGTCTTTGAGTTGCTCTTCTCGAGGTTTATCTTTGTGGCATTCTCTGTGTTTCCTGAATCTGAATGTTGGTCTGCCTTGCTAGATTGGGGAAGTTCTCCTGGATAATATCCTGCAGAATGTTTTCCAACTTGGTTCCATTCTCCCCGTCACTTTCACGTACACTAGTCAGACGCAGATTTGGTCCTTTCACATAGTCCCATATTTCTTGGAGGCTTTGTTCGTTTCTTTTTATTCTTTATTCTCTAAACTTCCCTTCTCGCTTCATTTCATTCATTTCATCTTCCATCACTGACACCATTTCTTCCAGTTGATCGCATCAGCTCCTTAGGCTTCTGCATTCTTCACGTAGTTCTCGAGCCTTGGCTTTCAGTTCCATCAGCTCCTTTAAGCACTTCTCTGTATTGGTTATTCTAGTTATATATTCTTCTAAAGTTTTTTCAAAGTTTTCAACTTCTTTGCCTTTGGTTTGAATATCCTCCCGTAGCTCGGAGTAATTTGATCGTCTGAAGCCTTCTTCTCTCAGCTCCTCAAAGTCATTCTCTGTCCAGCTTTGTTCCGTTGCTGGTGAGGAACTGTGTTCCTTTGGAGGAGGAGAGGCACTGTGTTTTTTAGAGTTTCCAGTTTTTCTGTTCTGTTTTTTCCTTATCTTTGTGGTTTTATCTACTTTTCATCTTTGATGATGGTGATGTACAGATGGGTTTTTGGTGTTGATGTCCTTTCTGTTTGTTAGTTTTCCTTCTAACAGACAGAACCCTCCGCTGCAGGTCTGTTGGAGTACCTGGCTGTCCGCATGAGGTGTGAGTCTGCCCCTGCTGGGTGGTGCCTCCCAGTTAGGCTGCTCGGGTGTCAGGGGTCAGGGACCCACTTGAGGAAGTAGTCTGCCCATTCTCAGATCTCCAGCTGCGTGCTGGGACAACCACTGCAAATGCCTAAATTTTTCTAAGAGACCTATGATTCTTCATTTGAAAGGGTTTCCAGAAGTCACACTATCCATTTCCTATCTCCAAGCAGAGCTGCATCCAACTTTGATGACTGCAATCATGTGTAGTATCACTGATATAAGATTATGTATAGAGAGGGTATAGTATCACTGATATATAGTATTGTATCACTGATCTAAGATTTTATATATATATTTAGAGAGAGAGAGAGAGATATATATATATTTAATCCACACCATAATTCTAACAGATGGATGTTATTATCTCTACTTTATAGATGAGGAAAATAAGGGGTAGGGAGATTAACTGACATTCATAATTAAAAAGGTAGTAAGTTGCTGAGCCAAGGTTTGAACTCAATTTATTTTGAGAATTTAGACTCTTAATCACTTTACTCTGTTCCCACATTATTTTATGATTATTAAATAGTATTCCCAGGATGTCTCCACTAACCTAAGATGAAAGGCAGTAAGCAAAAAGTAAGGAAATGAAATAGGAGTCTAAATGGGGACTCTATATTTCCCTTAAACTCAGAGAAACTTACCCCACCATGAGAAGAAAAAGCAAAAGCCACAATTTTTTCATAAAGGAGTGATGAAGAGACTAAACTTGTATTTTTATTAGATTTCTTCACAACGTAGTACAACATAAAATGTTCTAGGGGAAGTTTCTTGGGATAATTTTAATTCTTTTGGTCTCTTAAATACAGTCTCAACAAGATATAAAGTGGAAAAAATGTAGCATTTCCACTAAGCTTTTGAGCTTTATGCTCCAAAAGTGTTACTCATCCTACCTTCACCCCCCACTGTCACTGCCATCCCCACAATTTAACAATACAAGAAGTAGAACAATCTACCTTTTGGGAAAAGTGAGTCTTTGCAATCATTTCAAAACATAAGAACATACCATTTCTCCCATGATGATTTCCCACCTCAATTTCCCAGCAATGTGTTTCCTAATGCCTAGGCTGTCAGCAGTATTTCTGCTAAGAAAAGCTGCTTCCCAATTCTACCTTGAAGGTAGAATTCAGTCTAAAGTGGATGGTAATGCTGCAAACCTCAATAACTATGCCAGCAAATGGGACAGAGAGGCTACCTGGCCAATGGCTTCTGTGATAAGGTTTCTGTGGAAGATATCATCTTAAAAGAACAAATCAGTCAGATTTGTTTCACATCACATGGGATAAATGAGGGCAAAAAGTGTCAGCACTGGGGAGAAGATGGAAGAGAGTGAACAGTGCTTAAACAGAGTGTATACATCTATTTCAAGACGGGAGTGACAAACGGAAGACAACATAATATCTAGCACTTCTGTCCTGACCCAAATAATATAATGACAGGTTTGCAGAAAAGAATCTGACTTCTTGGATATGTTCCACCAGATAAATCACAAAGAAACTGATCCATCTGTCACAAAATTCTCAGGTGTATATCTTCCCTCTGCCTGCCAATTAAGCATAGAGCACTACAAAAGAAAATACCTGCCATATGTACAAATGCTAACCTATTGCTAAAGGCTTACAGAAGAAGGATTGTCCTCCCTTACTCATTCCATAACCAAGAAGTTCGTCCTCTGGTCAAACCCACATCTTTCTTCGATAACAACAAAACCCAATTTCCTTTAAATGGTCTGTCTGCCTGGGCTTAGGTTTGGGGTTCAGAAACACTTAATCAGGCTGTATTAGTTCCCCTTGACTCATCCCTCTGATGACCTCTTAATTGGGGTGAGCCTCTAGTAAGAGCTTGCAAAGGGTTGGCTCCAGGATGCTTATCCCTGATGACTCCTTAGGTAACTTACTTACATCTTGGAGCCAAAGTTCCCATTAGTCTCTGCCTTATCTGGAATAACCGTCTCTGTTGTTCTTGGCCAAGAAGGTAATTACAGCAAACTCTTTCATGGTTTTGAGCAGGCTCAGCAGGGAACAAAGCTGAAGGCTCATGGTAAACAGGTGCATAGAAACTGAAGGTAGGGGATTCCAGCCACTGTCTTTATTGCACAACCAGTAAATTTGAAGGCTAGAAGTGAAGGATGAGGTATGGAAAATAGGAAAAAGATCAATGACTAACTTTTTAAAAACATTTTCACTAATTGCCTGTCAGAGAGACAGTGCGAGGAACTGCTTTGTGTCTTGGAGCTTAATATTTGTGTCAAAAATTTCCACACAGTTCCCAAATGCTTGGAACATTAGAGATAGAGATAGAGAGAGATAGAGAGAGATAGAGACAGAGATAGAGATAGCTCAGACACTGCATGTAGCTTTAAAAAAAGATAGTACAAAGATAGAACTGGAAAGATACAACTTTGCAATAGCACAGACTTTTCAGACTAAGGCCCAGTTAGTTTTTTAAGTTCAGAATGAGTTAGCAGGCTGTCAAGAAAATTAGGTTACATTAACAGAAGCATAATATTCAGAATGAGGGAGATGATTATTCCACTCTAATCTGAGTTGTCAAGACTATACTTGAGATCATTGTTTTTATTTCTGGATACCATACTTTAAATTTTATGACTGACAAAGATAAGTCAAGGTGGAATCCCAGATTATGCTGTCTGAAAACCAAAAAATATAAAAATAAATAAATAAAATATAATAAAAAGATGCTCAGTAGCGTTCAAAGTCCAGTTAGGAGAACCAAGAGAGAAAAATTAGCCATGCCAGAACAGCAATGCCAATTAAGTTCTACCTTGCTAGCTATGTCATGGCTCCTTCAAAAACAGAAAACTTTTGAGAAGGTGACTCAAAATGACAACTGACTAAAATGGTCACTTCCCCCAAGTGTCTTGGGAATCTAAAGCTAGAGGACACCTTGGAGACCCGATGATCCATATTCTGTTTCAGAGCTAACTTTGAAACTCTATTTCATGCAGTATTTAGTATACTTGTCCAGAACATGTTAATTTCAAATTGACAACCACGCAAAGCACACAAACATCACACTTGAGCAACACTATTTAGCTACAATAACTCGGTAGTCTTTCTCATTAGGGCAGAGGTCTTATACAGCATTGCAATGAACTTCACCTGAATACTACTTTGTATGCCAACTACAGGTCAAACTCCAAGGACTTCTTGCTCTCTGCCTCTTTCCACAACTTTCCCCATTGTGTGTAATTGTCTCAGGTACTCAGAGCAATGTAGGCTGACTTCCAATTAGTCCTCCAAAGTTTTAAGGACGTATATAAATGACTATATGGAAACAATACTCTCTAAGGAATCCTACTACCCTGGAAACAAGATATAGCTACCCAGTCAATTTCTATTCCTCATGTAAATTCCATAACCTTTTAGTTAAAACTATAACATATTCTCAAGATCTACTTTATATCGCACTGATCCTCAGCCAAAGTCAGTCCAACACTCTAGGCAACATCAAAAATGCCATTCTTTGAACAAGTTAAAGTATAAGAAGGATATACATATGCATAAGACTTCCTATCCAGACAAGATAGCATAGAATCTCATCTCTCTCCCTTTCCCCACTTTGTACATTGAGACTAGCAAGTGAAAACTAAGAAAAGTAGAACGTGTTAGGGAATCACAGGATTGTAGGAATAACACAGTGGCAGGGTGCCTTACATCACACCACTCAGTAAGAGAAAGTAATCCAGGCATGTCATTTTCTTACCCCCAACTTAACACCAGAAGGTGGTGCAGATAGGTTAATTTCTCTCCCAGATCACATAGAATCCTTCCTGTAACACCGGGCAACATCAGCACCACAGGAAAAGAGGATTAATCTCTCCACTGATAACAAGTGGCCAGGGAAATTTGCCTTCTCTGAAGGGTCTGAAATTCCCAACACCATCACCAAGTGGACTGAGTGCCTGGGTGCTACTGACAAAAGGATCCAAACACAAGAACCTGAGTAGGAAGCACTCTTCATCCCCACAGTCCAGAAATTTTATTCTCCCATTTAGAAGCACCAGACAGACCTGCCTTGGGAAGCCCCTTCTGCCACTTCAAGCAGCACTGGCTGAGACCAGTGGGAGATCCAGCAGTATAAGGTAAACCAAGCATATCAGAATAGGACTGGAAATGTTCAGGAAATTAGACTTCCATTAAAACCACAGCTTACAAAAGTAAGCAAGTAGATCTTGTGTGCTAAACCCAAACAAGCTAACTACTTGCTAAAATAAAAAAATATATAAACAAGACTCAGAATCTGCTAATATAATAGATTAAATGTCCAGCATGAAATAAAAAACTACCTATATTACCAAGAAAAAGGAAAATTACAACTTGAATGAGAAAAGACAATCAACTGATATCAACACCAAAATGAATCAGATGTTGGAATCATCTGATAAAGATTTTGAAGGAATAAGGATTTAATATCATAAAATAGTTTAACAAGAACAATAAATTCTCTTGAGATACAAGAAGACACATAAAACCGCAGCAAATAAATAAAAATCATTAAAAAAACCACATGAAAATTATAGAACTGAAAATAGAATAACAGAAAATATTTTAAAAACTCACTGGATAGGCTCAGTAATCAAGCATAGGTGTCAGAGGGTAGAATCACTAAACTTGAGAAAATATCAATAGAATTTAACCAACATGAACAAAAGAGAAGAAATAGACTGGGGGAAAAATGAATAGAGTCTTGGGGACTTGTGGGACAATAGTAAAAGATCAAACATTTATATCATTAGGTTCCAGAAGAAGAAGAGAAAGAGTAGAGTTTAAGATGTCTCAAATTTATTGAAAGACCTAAATGCACAGATTTTAAAAGCTGAGCAAATCCCAAATAGAAAAACCCAAAGAAATGCATACCAACAAACATCATAATTAAACTTCTGAAAAACTAACGACAAAGAAAATATCTTGAAAGTAAATAAAGAAAGAATATATCAAGATTTAGTTATTTCTATATTTACACAATCATCATTGGTGGTTTCTCTACCTCGAGATCTGGAAAACATTCAACCCAAAGACAACATCTACCAATAATTTTACCCTTCACTTCATAGCTACCATTTGCCTCACATCAGTGCTATTTCCATAAAATCTAAAAGATTGAGGAGCAGATATGCTAAGGCTTCCTGAGTCCTGAAGTTCTAACTTTAAAAGTACCCATTCTGTCACCTAAGCTAGAACTCCTCAGGTTTATTCCCAACATACTTCTATACTGTGCTTTATGTCCTTGGGCATACACCAAGTCCCAGATTATCTAACTTCTCCCAGGAAATGATGATACCATCATTAATTACTTCTGTTTGCTAAGATCTGTTCTACCTTGTCATTATATATTCTACCACCTCTTATTAATTTTATATTATTTGTCTTAATTTCTTCCCTGGTACCAGTCCAAAGAATCCTTCTCAATTTCTTATATTTGTAGGATATTATCATATTCCCCTCCTTCCTCTCAGACCTTAGTAGGCAGTAATTCATTCACCCTATTCCTAGATCCCCAAGCTGCCTTCATCCATCAAGAAGCCTAGATTCTATTTGTCTGATTCTGGTTATCATTCAATAACTGTTTTTAAATTTCCCTAATTTGATGACCTCTCTTTAAAGGCCTTTCATATGTTATCAGCTTAAAAGAACATTATAAAATGGTATTTCCAAGCCTCATGGTAACCTCAAATATAAGTCACAGAATGGACTTAAAAAAGCAAGTAATTAAATTATATCACCTGAGAAAATCACCTTCACTAAAGGAAGACAGGAATGAAGGAAAGAAAGAAGACCACAAAATGACCAGAAAACAAATAAAAGAATGGTTGGAGTTAAGTCCTTACGTATCAAAAATAACATTGACTGTAAAAGGACTAAGCCCTCAGAAAAAATACATAGATTGGCTGAATAGATAAAATAACAACACCCAATAATCTGTTGACTGCAAGAAACACACTCCACATACAAATACACAGATAGACTGAAAATAAAGGCATGAAAAAAAATATTACATGCCGCTGGAAACCAAAAAAGCAAAAGAAGTTATACCTATACAAACTAGATTTCAAGACAAAAATCGCAGGAAGAGACAAAGAAGCACACTATATTATGATAAAGGAATAAATTCAGTAAGAGGATATAACAATTATAAATATATATGCACCCAACATTGGAGCACCAAGATATCTAAAGCAAATATTATTAGAGCTAAAAACAGAAATAGGCTCCTATAGAGTAATAGCTGGAGAGTTTAACACCCCATTTCAGCACTAAATAGATCTTCTAGACATGAAATTTAAAAAGAAACATTGAATTTAATCTTCACCAGAGACCAAATGAATCTAACAAATATTTACAGAACATTTTATCCAATAGCTACAGAATACACATTATCTTTCTCAACACATGAATTATTTCAAGAATAGATCATAGTTAGGTCACAAAACAAGTTATAAAACATTCAAAAGGTATGAAAATAATATCAAGCATCTTCTCTGACCACAGTGGAATAAAGCTAGAAAGCAATAACAAGAGGAATTTTGGAAACTATACAAATAGATAAAAATTAAACAGTATATTTCTGAATAACCAGTGAGTCAATGAAGAAATTAAGAAAGAAATTGAAACATTTTGTGATACAAATGATAACGAAAACACAACATACAGAAACCTATGGGACACAGCTAAAGTAGTACTAAGAGGGAAGTTTGTAGATGTAAGTGCCTATATAAAAAATTTAAATAAACAACTCAACAATGCATCTTAAAGAATTAGAAAAACAAATTCTAAAGCTAGCAGAAGACAAGAAATAACTAAGATCAGAGCAGAACTGAAGGAGATAAAGACAGCAAAGACCCTTCAAAAAAATCAATCAATCCAGGAGCTGCTTTTTTGAAGAAAAAAATAACAAAATAGACAGATTGCTAGCTAGACTAATAAAGAAGAAAAGAGAGAAGAATAAATACACACAACAAAAATGATAAAAGGGATATCGCCATTGATCCCACAGAAATACAAACTACCATCCGAGAATACCATAAACACCTCTATGAAAATAAACTAGAAAATCTAAAAGAAATGGATAAATTCCTGGACACATAACCCTCGTAAGAAATAACCAGAAAGAAGTCAAATTCCTGAATAGACCAATAACAAGTTCTGAAATTGAGACAGTAATTAATAGCCTACCAACAAAAAAAAAAAACCCAGGACCAACGAAATCACAGCTGAATTCTACCAGAGGTATAAAGACGAAATGATACCATTCCTTTTCAAATTATTCCAAACAACAGAAAAAGAGAGACTCCTCCCTAATTCATTTTATGAGGCCAGCATCATCCTGATACCAAAACCTGGCAATGACACAACAAAGAAAAAAAATTTCAGGCCAATATCCCTAATGAACATTGATGCAAAAATCCTCAATAAGATACTGGCAAACCAAATCCAGCAGCATAACAAAAAGCTTGTTCACCACGATCAAGTCAGCTTCATCCCTGGGATGCAAGGCTGGTTAAACATATGCACATCAATAAACGCAATCCATCACATAAACAGAACCAAAGACAAAAACCACACGATTATCACAATAGATGCTGAAAAGGCCTTTGATATAATTCAACAACGCTTCATACTAAAATTCTCAATAAACTAGGTATTGATGGAATGTATCCCAAATAATGAGAGTGATTTATGACAAACCCATTGCCAATATCATACTGAATGGGCAAAACTGGAAGCATTTCCTTTAAAACCAGCACAAGACAAAGATGCCCTTTCTCACCACTTCTATTGAACATAGTTTTGGAAGTTCTGGCCAGGGCAATCAGGCAAAAGAAAGAAACAAAGCGTATTCATACAGGAAGAGAGGAAGTCAAATTGTCTCTGTTTGCAAAATACATGATTGTATTCTTAGAAAACCCCATCACCTAAGCCCAAAAATTCCTTAAGGTCATAAGCAACTTCAGCAAAGTCTCAAGATACAAAATCAATGTGCAAAAATCACAAGCATTCCTGTACACCAATAATAGACAAGCAAAGAACCAAGTCGCGAGTGAACTCCCATTCACAATTGCTACAAACAGAATAAAAAATTTAGAATACAACTTACAAAGCATGTGAAGGATCTCTTCAAGGAGAACTACAAACCACTGCTCAAGGAAATAAAAGAGGACACAAACAAGTGGAAAAGCATTCTGTGCTCATGGATAGGAAGAATCAATAAAAATGGCCATACTGCCCAAAGTCATTTATAGATTCAATGCTATTCCCATCAAGCTATCATTGACTTTCTACACAGCATTAGAAAAAACTACTTTAAATTTCATAGGGAACCAAAAAAGAGCCTGTATAGCCAAGACAATTCTAAGCAAAAACAAACAAACAAACAAAGCTGGAAGCATCACGCTACCTGACTTCAAACTATACTACAAGGCTACAGTAACCAAAACAGCATGGTGCTGGTACCAAAACAGATATATAAACCAATGGAACAGAAGGGAGACCTCAGAAATAACACCGCACATCTACCACCATCTGATCTTGGACAAACCAAACAAAAAGAAGCAATGGGGAAAGGATTCTGTATTTAATAAAAGGTGCTCAGAAAACTGGCTAGCCATATGCAGACAACTGAAACTGGACCCCTTCCTTACACCTTATAGAAAAATTAACTCAAGATGAATTAAAGACTTAAATGTAAGACCCAAAACTATAAAAACCCTAGAAGAAAACCTAGGCAAAACCATTCAAGACAGGCATGGGTAAAGACTTCATTACTAAAACACCAAAAGCTATTGCAACAAAAGCAAAAATTGACAAATGGGATCTAATAAAACTAAAGAGCTTCTGCAAAGCAAAAGAAACTATCATTAGAGTGAACAGGCATCCTACAGAATGGGAGAAAATTTTTGCTATATACCCATATGAAAAAGGTCTAATATCCAGAATCTACAAGGAGCTTAAACAAATTTACAAGAAAAAAAAAACAAACAAGCCCATCAAAAAGTGGGGAAAGGATATGAACAGACGCTTCTCAAAAGAAAACATTTACGTGGCCAACAAGCATATGGAAAAAAATCTCATTATCACTGCTCATTAGAGAAATGCAAATCAAAACCACAATGAGATATCATCTCATGCCAGTTAGAATTGCGACCATTAAGTCAGGAAACAACAGATGCTGGAGAGGCTATGTAAAAAGAGGAACACTTTTGCACTGTTGCTGGGAATGTCAATTAGTTCAACCGTTGTGGAAGACAGTATGGTGATTCCTTAAGAATCTAGAACTAGAAATACCATTTGACCCTGCAATCCCATTAGTGGGTATATACCCAAAGGATTATAAATCATTCTACTATAAAGACACATGTACATGTATGTTTATTGCAGCACTATTTACAATAGCAAAGACTTGGAACCAATGAAAATGCCCATCAATGGTAGAATGGATAAATAAATGTGGCACATATATACCATGGAATACTGTATAGCCATAAAAAAGAATGAGTCCATGTACTTTGCAGGCACATGTATAAACTTGGAAGCCATCATTCTCAGCACACTATCATAGGAACAGAGATGCAAATATCACATGTTCTCACTTATAAGTGGGAGTTGAACAATGAAAATGCATGGACACAGGGAGGGAAACATCACACGCCAGGGCCTGTCAGCAGATGGGAGGGCAAAGAACATTAGGACAAATACCTAATGCATGGAGGGCTTAAAACCTAGATGTCGAGTTAATAGGTGCACCAAACAACCATGGTACATGTATACCTATGTAAGAAACCTGCATGTTCTGCACATGTACCCCAGAACTTAAAGTAAAATAAATAAATAAGCAACTTAACAATGCATCTTAAAGAATTAGAAATGCAAGAGCAAACCAAACCAAAATTAGTAGAAGAAATGAAATAAAAATCAAAGCAGAAATAAATGAAATTGAAATGAAGAAAACAAAAAAAAATCAATGAAAGAAAAAGTTGATTTTTGAAACTTTAAATAAAACTGACAAATCATTAGCCAGGCAAATAAAACAAGAGAGCTGACCTAAATAAATAGAATTAGAGATGAAAAAGGAGGCATTACAACTGATACAGCAGAAATTCAAAGGATCATTAGTGGCTACTATGAACAACTATTTGTCAATAAACTAAAAGCTCTAGAAGGAATGCATAAATTCCAAGACAAATACTACCTATCAAGATTGAATGAGGAAGAAATCAAAAGCCTGAAATGATCCATAACAAGTAACAAGATCAAAGCCATAATAAAAAGTCTTCTGGCAAAGACTAGAGACTGACAGTTTTGCTTCTGAATTCTTCCAAACATTGAAAGAAGAACTAATAGGAATCCTACTGAAACTATTCTGAAAAATAAAAAAGGAGAGAATACTTCCAAACTCATTCCACAAGGCCAGTATTAACCTGACTTTAAAAAATCAAAGACACATCAAAAAAAAGAAAACTACAGGCTAGTATCTCTGATCAATATTGGTTCAAAAATCCTCAACAAAATACTAGTAAAACAAATTCAACAACACATTAAAAAGATCATTCATCATGACCAAGTAGGATTTATGCCAGGGAGGCAAGAATAGTTCAATATACACAAATCTATCCATGTGATACATCATAGAAACAGAATGAAGGACAAAACTATATGATTATTTAAATTGATGCTGAAAAACCATTTGATGCAATTTGATATCCCTTCACGAAAAAAAAACCCTCATAAAATGTGATTGAAGGAACGTACCTCAACATAATAAAAGCCATGTATGACAGTCGCAGTTAGTATCATACTGGATGAGGAAAAACTGAAAGCCTTTCCTCTAAGATCTGGAACACGGCAAGGATGCCCACTTTTGCTTCTGTTATTCAACACAATACTGGAAGACCTAACTAGAGCAATCAAAAAAAGAAAGAAAAAAAGGATATCCAAATTGAAAAGGAAGAAGGCACTGGCCAAGATAGCCAACTAGAAGCAGCTAGTGTGCACTGCTGTCATGAAGAGGAATGGAAGGGGTGAGTTAATACACACCTTTAACTGAAACATTTAGGTCCACACAGTGGGACTAATCAAGAAAACAACCTGACCCATGGAGAATGGAGAAAATAAAGAAAAACTGATGGCTCACCCAAAAGCAATGTGGAGCCGGGGGAACCTTTCCCACCTAGGGAATTGGTACTGAAAAATCCGAGGTAACTAGGGACAGGATCAGACCACCACATACCACAGCAGTCCTGTGGAAAAGTAACCAGATTGTTATGTGGGTGCCTGTTCCCATGTCTCCTCACTGGGAATGTCCTCCAGGTCTAGGCCTCCAGTCACCCTGTGCCAGAGATATCAAGCCAGTAGCAGCTCTGCAACTACCTAGACAGAGGTCCGAGGGGCAAGTGAAAGCCTCTCTGCCACTGCCTCTGCAGTGAAACTCCCTTGCTATTCCTAGACTAACAAAGGAGCAAAGGCCCTAAGTGCCTTATCCACACCACCAACAACCTGCAGTAGACACAAGAAGAGGCTAGTACATTTCCCACAGGTCCACCCACCTCTCTTCCACCTGCTTGTCACCACACAGGAAACACCCAGCTTGGGACCCACAACACAGATCTTCCATCCTGGGCTGATTGTACTGGGAAATTGCTGACCTGCATCTCTCTGGGGTAGTGCCTCTGGGAGACAAGCAAAAGACCCTTGGCCACAATCACTACTAAGGTCCCTTCTGCTGCCTTGAAGTTAGGAGAAAAAAGACATAAACCCTGATATTGCCTTAGCGTTGCAGTGGGCAGACCAGGCATGCCGAGCCATAATCTACAGCCAGCACTAAATGGGGAGAAGAACCCACAATTTCAGAGCATTGAGAGGGAAAACAGCTGCATATCTTATGCAACATAGAAAAACTATACAACTGAGCAGAAGTCTACCAACTGACAAATATGCCTAGTACCACCTACTGGATCATACCCCAAAGCTTCAACACCAAAAATACCTCATTAATATGCCCCCTCTGAAACCAAAGACAAGAAGTCACCTTCAAATAAACATCTTGCACAAAGCCTCATACCTGTGAAAACATCCAAAAAAAAAGCAGTCTATTGACTGTACTCTATCTACACTGCAGTTGAAAGAACACTCACATGCAGAGATGAGAAAGAACCAATGCAAGAACTCCAGTAACTCAAATGGCCAGAGTATTGTGTGTCCTCCAAATGATTGCACCAGTCCTCCAACAAGAGCTGTTAACCAAGCTAAGCTTACTGAAATGACAGAAATTAAATTCAGAATATGGATAGGAAGAAAGATCATCAAGATTCATTAGAATGGCAAAACCCAATTTAAGGAAACAAAGAATCCCAATAAAATGACACAGGAGCTGAAGAATGAAACAGTCAGTATATTAAAAAAAAAACCTAATGGACCTGACAGAGCTGAATAATACAATACAAAATCATTACAATGCTACCATAAATATTAGTAGCATAATAGACCAAATAGAGGAACTAATCTCAGAACTTGAAAACTGGCTCTCTGAAATAAAACAATCAGACAAAAAGAAAAAGAAAAACAAAATAAACAAAAAATCTGAGAAGTATGAGATTATGTAAATATGCCAAATCTATGAATTACCGGCATCTCTGAAAGGGAGGTGAAAATGCAAATAGCTTGGAAAACATATTTTAGAATATTGTCCATGAAAACTTTCCTAACCTCACTAGAGAGGCCAACAGTCAAATTCAGAAAATGCAGAGAACTCCTGCAAGATTCTACAAAAGGTCATCCCCAGACACATAATCATCAGATTTTCCAAGGTCAAAATGAAAACATGCTGAAGTCAGCAAGAGAAAAAGGGCAGGTCATCTACAAAGGGAACCCCATCAGGCTAACAATGAACCGCTCAACTGAATGAAACCCTACGTGCCAGAGAAGATTGGGGTCCTATATTCAACATTCTTAAAGTCAAAAATTTTCAACCAAGAATTTCATATCCAGCCAAACTAAGCTTGCTAAGCAAAGGAGAAATAAGATGCTTCTTAGATAAGCAAATGTTGAGGAAGTTCATTGCCACCGTACCTAGCTTACAAGAGATATTGAAAAAAGCACTAAATATAGAAAGAAGAGACCACTACCAGCTCATACAAAAACACACTTAAATAAAAGCAACCACACAAGCAAACCAGCCTAATTACCAGCTAGCAACACGATGACAGTATCAAATCCACACATATCAATACTAACCTTGTATATAAATGGGCTAAATGCCCCCAAGTAAAAGGCACAGAGTAGCAAGTTGCATAAAGAACCAAGACACACTGGTTTGCTCTCTTCAAGAGGCTCAACTCACATGTAATGAAATCCTAGGCTCAAAATAAAGGGATGAAGGAAAATCTACCAAGCAAATAGAAAACAGAAAAAAGCAAGAGTTGCAATCCTAAATTCAGATAAAACAGACTTTAAACCAACAAAGATCAAAAAAGACAAAAATAGACTTACATAATGGTAAAGAGTTCAATTCAGCAAGAAGACCTAACTATTCTATATACATATGTACTTAACACAGGAGTACTGAGCTACATAAAGCAAGTTCTTAGAGTTTACAAAAAGGCATAGAGTCCCACACAAAAATAGTGGGAGACTTCAACACTCCACTGACAGTATTAGACAAATTAGTGAAGCAGATAATTAACAAATATATTCAGGAGCTGAACTTAACATTGGATCAAGTGGATCTAATAGACCTCTACAGACCTCTCAAACCAAAAAAATAAAAAAATACATTCTTCACATAGCCACATGGCGTATGCTCTAAAATCAACCACATAATTGGGAATAAAAAAAATCCTCAGCAAATATAAAAGAACCAAAATCATACTAAATGCACACTCAGAGCACAGCTCAATAAAAATAGAAGTTGAGACTAAGAAAATAACTCTAAACCATGAAATTACATGGAAATTAAACAACATGCTTCTGAATGATTTTTGGGTAAATAATAAAATTAAGGCAGAAATCAAAAAGTTCTTTGAAAGTAATGAGTACAAAGACAAAACATACCAGAACCTCTAGGACACAGCTAAGGCAGTGTTAAGAGAAAAATTAGTAGCACTAAATAGCCACATCAAAAACTTAGAAAGATCTCAACTTAAATGACCTACCATCACAACTGAAAGCATTAGAGAAGCAGGAACAAATCAACCCCAAAGCTAGAAGAAGACAAGAAATCACCAAAATCAGAGCTAAACTGAAGGAGATGGAGAATGAAAAAACATTCAAAAAAATCAGTGTATACAGGAGTTGGTTTTTTGAAAAATTCATAATATAGATGGGCTAGTAGCTAGACTAATAAAGAAGATAAAACAGAAGATCATTTTCTCTATTAGTCTGTTTTCACGCTGCTATAAACAGGTGCCTGAGACTGGGTAACTTATTAAGAAAAAAAGTTTAATTGACTCAGTTCCACATGCTGGGGAGGCCTCAAGAAACTTATAATCATGGTAGAAGGCGAAAAGGAAACAAGGACCTTTTCACATGGTGGCAGGATTGAAAGGGACTGCCAAACACGTTTAAAGCATCAAATCTTGTGAGAACATACTCACTTTTATGAACACAGCATGGGGGAAACTTCCCATCAGGTTTCTCCCTCAACATGTGGGGATTACAATTTGAGATACAATTTGGATGGGGACACAGAGCTAAAGCACATCATTTGGCCTCTGGCTCCTCCAAAATCTAATGTTCTTTTTACATTTTAAAACCAATCATGCTTTTCCAACAGTCCTCAAAGGCCTAACCCATTCCAGTATTAACTCAAACATCCAAGTGCAAAATCTTAATCTGAGACAAGGCAAGTCCTTTCCACCCATAAGCCTGTAGAATAAAAAACGAGTTAGTTACTTGCAAGACATAATGGGATCACAAACATTGAGTAAATGCTCCCATTCCAAAAGGGAGAAATTTACCAAAGCAAAGGGACAACAGGGCCCATGCATGTCCAAAACACAGAAGGGCAGACATTATATCTTAACACTTTATAATAATCTCCTTTGACTCAATTTCTCAGATTCAGGGCATGCTGATGCAAGGAGTGCACACCCAAGGCATTGGGCAGCTCCAGCCCTGTGGCTTTGCAAGGTGCAGCCCCTGTGGCTGTTTTCATGGGAAGTGTTGAGTCCTGCATATTTTCCAGGTGCATGGTGTAAGCTGTCAGTGGCTCTACCATTCTCGGGTCTGGAGGATGGTGGCCCTCTTCTCACAGCTCGATTAGGCAGTGCCCCAGTGGAAGTGGGGATTCTTTGTGGGAGCTCCAACCCCCATATCCCCTCTGCATTGCCCTAGCAAAGGTTCCTCATGAGGGCTCTGATCCTGCAACAGAATTCTGCCTGAACATTCAGGCATTTCCATACATCATTTAAAATTTAGGCAGAGGATCCCAAGGCTCAATTCTTATTTTCTACATACTCACAAGCCCAACACCACATGTAAGCCACCAAGGCTTGGGGCTTGAACTTTCTGAAGAAACAACCTGAGCTGTACATTAGCTCCTTTTACTAATGACTGGAGCTGGAGTGGCTGGCATGTAGAGCACTGTGTCCCAAGGCTGTACAGAGCAGTGGCAGCCTGGGCCTTGGGCACAAAACCATTTCTTTATCCCAGGTCTCTAAGCCTGTGATTGGAGGGGCTGCCATTATCTCTGAAATGCTCTGGAGACATTTTCCCCATTGTCTTGGTGATTAACATTCAGCTCCTTGTTACTTATGAAAATTTTTGCAGCTGGCTTAAATTTCTTCCCCGAAAAGTGGGTTTTCTTGTCCACCACATGGTCAGGCTTTCCATGTGGTAGCCTGGGAACTACCAAACTTTATGCTCTGTTTCCTTTTTAAATAAAAGTTCCAATTTCAGATAATCTTTTGTGAATGCACAGCACTGTATGGTTTCAGAATTAGCCAGGTCACCTCTTGAATGCTTTGCAGATTACAAATTTCTTCCACCAGATACCTTAAATTATCTCTCTCAAGTTTAAAGTTTCACAAATCTCTATGGCAAAATGCTGCCAGTCTTTGCTAAAGTATAGAAGAGTTACCTTTGCTCCAATTCCAAATAAGTTTCTCATCTCAATCTGAGACAACCTCAGCCTGAACTTTATTGTCCATATTACTATTAGCATTTTGATCAAAACTATTCAACAAGTCTCTAGGAAGTACTGATATTTCCCACATCTTCCAGTCTTTTGAGTCATCCAAAGTGTTCCAGCCTCCACCCATTTCTCAGTTCCAAAGTTACTTTTACATTTTGGGATATCTTTATAGTAATAACCCACTCCTAGTACCAATTTTCTGTATTAGTCCATTTTCAAACTGCTATAAAGAACTGCCTGAGGAACTGGAGCCAAGATGGCCAAATAGGAACAGCTGCAGTCTGCATTTCCCAGTGTGATCGACGTAGAAGAAGGGTGATTTCTGCATTTCCAAATGAGGCAACTGGTTCATCTTATTGGGACTGGTTGGACAGTGGGTACAGCCCATGGAGGGTGAGCCAAAGCAGGGTGGAGCATCGCCTCACCTGGGAAGCTCAAGGGGTTGGGGAATTTCCCTTTCCTAGCCAAAGGAAGTCGTGACAGACTACACCTGAAAAAACAGGACACTCCTGCCCAAATACTGTGTTATTCCCATGGTCTAGGCAACCAGCAGACAAGGAGTTCTTCCACATGCCTGGCTCGGTGGGTACCATGCCCATGGAGCCATGCACACTGCTAGTGCAGCAGTCTCAGATTGATCTGCAAGGCACCAGCCTGGCAGGAGGGAAGGGCGTCAGCCATTGCTGAGGCTTGAGTAGGTAAACAAAGCAGCTGGGAAACTCAAACAGGGTGAAGCCCACCACAGCTCATCAAAGCCTACTGCTTCTACAAACTACATCTGTGGGGCAGCGCATAGCTGAACAAAAGGCAGCAGAAACTTCTGCAGACTTAAACATCCCTGTCTGACAGCTCTGAAGAGAGCAGTGGTTCTTCCAGCATGGGGTTTGAGCTCTGAGAGCAAACAGACTGCCTCCTCAAGTGGGTCCCTGACCCCGGTGTAGCATAACTGGGAGATATCTCCCAGTAGGGGCAAACAGACACCTCACACAGGTGGGTACCCCTGTGAGACAAAGCTTCCAGAGGAAAGATCAGGCAGCAATATTTGCTGTTCTATAATATTTGCTGTTCTTCAGACTCTGCTGGTGATTCCCAGGCAGAGTCTGAAGTGGACCTCCAGCAAATTTTAACAGACCTGCAGCTCAGGGACCTGACTGTTAGAAGAAAAACTAAGAAACAGAAAGGAACAGCATCAACAGCAACAAAAAAGACATCCACACCAAAACCCAATCTGTAGGTCACAAACATTAAAGACCAAAGGTAGGTAAAATCACAAAGATGGGGAGAAACCAGAGCTGAAAAGCTGAAAATTAAAAAAACCAGAGCACCTCTTCTCCTTCAAAGGAGCACAGCTCCTCACCAGCAACGGAACAAAGCTGGATGGAGAATGACTTTGACGAGTTGACAGAAGTAGGCTTCAGAAGATCGATAATAACAAACTTCAACTTCTCCGAGCTAAAGGAGGATGTCCAAACTCATCACAAGGAAGCTAAAAATCTTGAAAAAAGATTAGACGAATGGCTAAGTAGAATAAACAGCATACAGAAGACCTTAAATGACCTGATGGAGCTGAAAACCATTACATGAGAACTACGTGACACATGCACAAGATTCAGCAGCCAATTCAATCAAGCAGAAGAAAGAGTATCAGTGATTGAAGATCAAATGAATGAAATGAATCAAGAAGAGAAGTTTAGAGAAAAAAGAGTAAAAAGAAATGAACAAAGCCTCCAAGAAATATGGGACTATGTGAAAAGACCAAATATAAGTTTGATTGGTGAACCTGAAAGTGATGGGGAGAATGGAACCAACTTGGAAAACACTCTTCAGTATATTATCCAAAAGAACATCCCCAACCTAGCAAGGCAGGCCAACATTCAGATTCAGGAAACACAGAGAATACCACAAAGATAATCCTCGAGAAGAGCAACTCCAAGATATATAATTATCAGATTCACCAAAGTTGAAATGAAGGAAAAAATGTTAAGGGCAGCCAGAGAGAAAGGTCAGGTTACCCACAAAGGGAAGCCCATCAGACTAACAGCTGATCTCTTGGCAGAAACTCTACAAGCCAGAAGACAGTGGGGGCCAATATTCAACAATCTTAAAGAAAAGAATTTTCAACCCAGAATTTCATATCCAGCTAAACTAAACTTCATAAGTGAAGGAGAAATAAAATACTTTACAGACAAGCAAATGCTGAGAGATTTTGTCACCACCAGGCCTGCCCTACAAGAGCTCCTGAAGGAAGCACTAAACATGGTAAAAAAGAGCTGGTACCAGCCACTGCAAAAACATGCCAAATTGTAACGACTATCAATGCTATGAAGAAACTGCATCAAATAACGAGCAAAATAACCAGCTACCATCATAATGATAGGATCAAATTCACACATAACAATATTAACCTTAAATGTAAATGGGCTAAATGCTCCAATTAAAAGACACAGACTGGCAAATTGGATAAAGAGTCAAGATCCATCAGTGTGCTGTATTCAGGAGACCCCTCTCACATGCAGAGACAAGTGTAGCCTCAAAATAAAGGGATGGAGGAAGATCTACCAAGCAAATGGAAAACAAAAAAAAAGCAGGGGTTGCAATCCTACTCTCTAATAAAACAGACTTTAAAGCAACAAAGATCAAAAGAGACAAAGAAGGCCATTACATAATGGTAAAGGGATCAATTCAACAAGAAGAGCTAACTATCTTAAATATATATATTCATCCAATACAGGATCACCCAGATTCATAAAGCAAGTCTGTAGAGACCTAGAAAGAGACTTAGACTCCCACACAATAACCATAGTAGACTTTAACACCCCACTGTCAATATTAGACGATGAATGAGACAGAAGGTTAACAAGGATATATCCACGACTTGAACTCAGCTCTGCAGCAAGCTGACCTAATAGACATCTACAGAACTCTCCACCCCAAATCAACCAAATATACATTGCTCTCAGCACCACATCACACGTATTCTAAAATTGACATTGTTGGAAATAAAGCACTCTTCAGCAAATGTAAAAGAACAGAAATAATAACAAACTGTCTCTCAGAACACAGTGCAATCAAATTAGAACTCAGGATTAAGACACTAATTCAAAACCACACAACTACATGAAACTGAACAACCTGCTCCTGAACGACTACTGGGTACATAATGAAATTAAGGCAAAAATAAAGATGTTCTTTGAAACCAATGAGAAAAAAGACACAGTGTACCAGAATGTCTGGGACACATTTAGAGCAGTGTGTAGAGAGAAATTTATAACACTAAATGCTCACAAGAGAAACCAAGAAAGATCAAAACTTGACACTCTAACATCACAATTAAAAGAACAAGAGAAGCAAAAGCACACACATTCAAAAGCCAGCAGAAGGGAAGAAAAAACTAAGATCACAGCAGAACTGAAGGAGACAGAGACACAAAAAAAATTCAAAAAATCAATGAATCCTTGAGCTGGTTTTCTTTGAATTGATCAATGAAATTGATAGACAACCACCAAGACTAATAAAGCAGAAAAGAGAGAAGAATCAAATGGAAACAATAAAAAATGATAATGGGGACATCACCACTGACCCCACAGAAGCACAAACTACCATCAGAGAATATTACAAACACCTCTACACAAATAAACTAGAAAATCTAGAAGAAATGGGTAACTTCCTGCACACACACAACCTCCCAAGACTAAACCAGGAAGAAGCTGAATCTCTGAATAGACCAATAATAAGCTGTGAAATTGAGGCAATACTTAATAGCCTACCAAACAAAAAAAGTCCAGGACGAGACAGATTCACAGCTGAATGCCACCAGAGGCAAAAAGAGGAGCTGGTACCACTCCTTCTGAAACTATTCCAATCAACAGAAAAAGAGAGAATCCTGCCTAACTCATTTTATGAGGCCAGCATCACCCTGATACCAAAGCCTGGCAGAGACTCAACAAAAAAAGAGAATTTTAGACCAATATCCCTGATGAATATTGATGTGAAAATCCTCAATAAAATAACTGGCCAACTGCATTCAGCAGCAAAACAAAAAGCCTATTCACCATGATCAAGTTTGCATCATTCCTGGGATGCAAGGCTGGTTCAACATACACAAATCAATAAACGTAATCCATCACATAAACCGAACCAACAACAACAACAAAAACACATGATTATCTCAATAGATGGAGAAAAAGCCTTCAACAAAATTCAACACCGCTTCATGCTAAAAACTCTCAATAAACTAGGTATTGATGGAACACATCTCAAAATAATAAGAGCTATTTATGACAAACCCACAGCCAATATCATACTGAATGGGCAAAAACTGGAAGCATTCCCTTTGAAAACCAGCACAAGACAAGGATACCCTCTCTCACCACTCCTATTCAACATAGTGTTGGAATTTCTGGGCAGGTTAATGAGGCAAGAGAAAGAAATAAAGGGTATTCAAATGGGAGAAGAGGAAGTCAAATTGTCCCTGTTTGCAGATGACATGATTGTATATTTAGAAAACCCCATCATCTCAGCCCAAAATCTCCTTAAGCTGATAAGCAACTTCAGCAAAATCTCAGCATACAAAATCTATGTGCAAAACTCACAAGCATTCCTATATGCCAATAATAGACAGACAGAGATCCAAATCATGAGTGAATTCCCACTCACAATTGCTACAAAGAGAATAAAATACCTAGGAATCCAACTTACAAGGGATGTGAAGGACCTCTTCAAGGAGAACTACAAACCATTGCTCAACAAAATAAAAGAGGACAAAAACAAATGGAAGAACATTGGATCCTCATGGATAGGAAGAATCAATATCATGAAAATGGCCATACTGCCCAAAGTAATTTATAGATTCAATGCTATCCTCATCAAGCTAACAATGACTTTCTTCACAGAATTGGAAAAAACTACTTTAAAGTTCCTATGGAACCAAAATGTGCCTGCATAGCCAAGTCAATACTAAGCCAAAAGAACAAAGCTGGAGGTGTCACGCTACCTGACTTTGAACTATACAAGGCTACAGTAAGCAAAACACCATGGTACTGGTACCAAAACAGAGATATAGATCAATGGAACAGAACAGAGCCCTCAGAAATAATGCCACATACCTACAACCATCTGATCTTTGACAACCCTGACAAAAACAAGAAATGGGGAAATGATTCCCTATTTAATAAATGGTGCTTGGAAAACTGGCTAGCCAGATGTAAAAAGCTGAAACTGGATCCCTTCCTTACACCTTATACAAAAATTAATTCAAGATGGATTAAAGACTTAAATGTTAGACCTGAAACCATAAAAACTCTAGAAGAAAACCTAGGTAATACCATTCAGGACATAGGCATGGGCAAGGACTTCATGTCTAAAACACCAAAAGCAATGGCAACAAAAGCCAAAATTGACAAATGGGATCTAATTAAACTAAAGAGCTTTTACACAGCAAAAGAAACTACCATTGGAGTGAACAGGCAACATACCGAATGGGAGAAAATTTTTGCAATCTACCCATCTGACAAAGGACTAATGTCAAGAATCTACAAAGAACTTAAACAAATTTACAAAAAAAACAACCAAACAACCCCTTCAAAAATGGGCAAAAGATATGAACAGATACTTCTCAAAAAAGATAATTGTGCCATCAACAGACACATGAAAAAATGCTCATCATCACTGGTCATCAGAGAAATGCAAATCAAAACCACAATGATATATCATCTCATGCCAGTTAGAATGGCAATCATTAAAAAGTCGGGAAACAACAGATGCTGGAGAGGATGTGGAGAAATAGGAACACTTTTCCACTGTTGGTGGGACTGTAAACTAGTTCAACTACTGTGGAAGACAGTGTGGTGATTCCTCAAGGATCTAGAACTAGAAATACCATTTGACCCAGCAATCTCATTACCGGGCATATACCCAAAGGATTATAAATCATGTGACACCTACACACGCATAGTTATTGTGGCACTATTCACAATAGCAAAGACTTGGAACCAACCCAAATGTCCAACAATGATAGACTGGATTAAGAAAATGTGGCACATATACACCATGGAATACTATGCAGCCATAAAAAAAGATGAGTTCATGTCCTTTGCAGGGACATGGATAAAGCTGGAAACCATCATTCTCAGCAAACTATCACAAAGACAGAAAACCAAACACTGCATATTCTCACTCTTAGGTGGGTGGGAATTGAACAATGAAAACACTAGGACACAGGGCGGGGAACATCACACACAGGGGCCTGTCAGGGGTGGGGGTTGGGGGAGGCATTGCATTAGGAGAAATACCTGATGTAAATGACGAGTTGATGAGTGCAGCGAACAAACATGGCCCATGTATACCTATGTAACAAACCCGTACGTTGTGCACATGTACCCTAGAACTTAAAGTATAACAATAAAAAACTTAAAAAAATAAAGAAACTGCAGAAAAATAAAGAGGAAGAGAAAATCTGAAAACCTCAATAAAATCAACTTACTGGTAAAAAAAAAATCATGAAACAACAGATGCTGGAAAGGATGTGGAGAAATAGGAATACTTTTAAACAGTTGGTGGGAATGTAAATTAGTTCAACCATTGTGGAAGACAGTGTGGTGTTTCCTCAAGGATGTAGAACTAGAAATACCATTTGACCCAGCAGTCTCATTACTGGGTATATACCCAAAGGATTATAAATCATGCTACTTTAAAGATACATGCACACATATGTTTTTTGCAGCACTATTCACAATAGCAAAGACTTGGATCTAACCCAAATGTGCATCAATGATACACTGGATAAAGAAAATGTGGTACATACACACCATGGAGTACTATGTAGCCATAAAAAAGGATGAGTTCATCTACTTTGCAGGGACATGGATGAAGCTGGAAACCATCATTCTCAGCAAACTATCACAAGGACAGACAACCAAACACCACATGTTCTCTCTCATAGGCAGGAAGTGAACAATGAGAACACTTGGACACAGGGCAGGGAACATCACACACTGGGGCCTGTTGGGGGGTCAGGGGCTGAGGGACGGATAGCATTAGGGGAAATACCTAATGTAAATGACAAGTTGATTAGTGCAGCAAACCAACATGGCACATGTATACACATGTAACAAACCTGTGCATTGTGAACATGTACCCTAGATCTTAAAGTATAATAATAAAAAAAGAACTGCCTGAGATCGTGTAATTTATGAAGAAAAATTATTTAATTCAGTAACAGTTCCATTTGGCTGGAGGAATTCAGGAAACTTGCAATTATGGCGAAAGGTGAAGGAGAAGCAATGACCTTCTTCACGTGGTGGCAGAAGATAGGGTAGGAAACTGCCAAGCACTTTAAAGGCATCAGATCTCATGAGAACTCACTCTCTATTATGAGAACAGCACGGAGGAAACTGCCATTATGATCCAATCCCCTCCCAACAGGTCCTTCTCTTAACATATGAGGATGACAATTCAAGATGAGATTTGGGTGGGAACACAGAACCAAACCATATAAAAAATAAACACAATGAGAAACCACAAAGAGGATGTTGCCACTGATTCCACAGAAATAAAAATAACCATCTGCAAGTACCATGAACAATGCCATGCACACAAACTGGAAAATCTAGAAAAGATAAATAAATTCCTGGACACCTACAAGCTTCCAAGGTTGAAGCAGGAAGAAATTCTTTCCTGAACAGATCTATAATGAGTTCCAAAATTAAATCAGTAATAAATACTCTCCCAACCAAAAAAAAAAAAAAAAAATCCCAGGACATGACAGATTCACAGACAAATTCTACTAGATGTACAAAGAGCTGGTACCATTCCTACTGAAACTATCCCCCCAAAATTGAGGAGTCCTCCCCAACTCGTTATATGAGTCCAGAATCTTCCTGATACCAAAACCTGGCAGAGACACTCACACACAAAAGAAAGCCCATCACATATCCTTGAGGAACAGCAATGTAAACATCTTCAACCAAATACTGGCAATCTGAATTCATCAGCACATTAAAATCTAATCTGCCATGATCAAGTAGGCTTCATCCCCAGGATGCAAGTTTGGTTCAACACATGCAAATCAATAAATGTGATTTATTACATAAACAGGACTACCTGATTATCTCAATAGATGCAGAAAGGCTTTTTATAGAATTCAACATCATTAACATTAAAAATTCTCAATAAATTAGGTATTGAAGGAACATCCTCAAAATAATAAGAGCTATCTATGTCAAAGTCATTGCCAACATCATACTGAATGGGCAAAAGATGGCAGTGTTCCCCTTGAAAACTGGCACAATACAAAGATGCTCTCTCACCACTCCTATTCAAGATAATGTTGGAAGTCCTAGCCAGAGCAGTAAGGCAAGAGAAAGAAATAAAGGGTATCCAAATAGAAAAAGAGGAAATCAAAATATCTGTGTTTGTAGATGACATAATTCTATATCAAGAAATCCCATAGTCTTGGCTCAAAAGCTACTTCAGCTGATAAACAACTTCAGCAAAATTTCAGTATACAAAGTCAATGTACAAAAATTACTAGGATTCCTATGCACCAATGACGGCCAAGATGAGAACCAAATCAGGAAGGCTATTCAATTCACAACTGCCAAAAAAGAATAAAATATATAGAAATGCAGCTAACCAGGGAGGTGAAAGATCTCTACAATGAGAATTTAAAACACAGCTAAAAAACTAAACAAAACAAAAACAAATACAAAAAAAACATAGAAGACACAAACAAATGGAAAAGCATCCCAGGCTCATGGATATGAAGAATCAATATCATTAAAATGGCTATACTGCCCAAAGCAATTTACATATTCAATGCTATTCCTATCAAACTACCACTGATATTCTTCACAGAACTAGAAAAAAATATTTTTTTTTTTTTTTTTTTTTTTTTTTTGGAGAAACAGATAAAAAGCAAACTTTATTAACGCAGTGCTTGATTGCATGGAAACAATGTATTATAGTTATTCAAATAATAAGATTTTTCCATCAATTCATTTTCCATTATTATCTCTTTGTATAGTCAATCCCTTTCCCGTTCTTTATTGCATTCATAAGTGTTTGGTATCAAAACCAGTGAATACTGCCATCTCAACCATGGTAAACTAGGTTAAGCTTCAGCCAGGCTAACAGACAACTGGTGCATATCGGCGGCTTATCAACAAAGGTTTCTCCCTTATGCTGTGGGTCCAAGATGGGCTTACTGAGGCTCCACTCCACGTTTTTTGAAGGACATGGCCAGACATTGTGGCAGAGGGACAGAGCCCCTGAGAACCTTGGACTGCTCCTCTGATTTAAAAATGATACACATGCCATTTCCATACACATTTCATTGGTCATAAAATGTCATGTAGTCATGCCTGAGTTCAACAGGCTGGGAGTGTATAGTTTTTCCAAAGGGAGGGTGACTAAAAGATCCATTGGATATAAAGGTGACTAAAAATACAACTTACCTCATTTACTTCTTCTCCGTGAAGAAGATTTAGTACTTTGAGGTTAAGTAAACTGTTCAATGTCACACAACAGGTAAGTTATCAGACAAAGGTTCACATTTAAACAGTTTAATTTCCAAAGCATGATATTACAGTTTTACTGTGTGCCTCTTTCCTGAACATGGTTAAATGGGTTGAGATTCTTTTTTTTTTTTTTTTTTTTTTTTTATTATTATACTTTAGGTTTTATGGTACATGTGCCCAATGTGCAGTAAGTTACATATGTATACATGTGCCATGCTGGTGCACTGCACCCACCAACTCGTTGTCTAGCATTAGGTATATCTCCCAATGTTATCCCTCCCCCCTCCCCCCAACCCACAACAGTCCCTGAAGTGTGATGTTCCCCTTCCTGTGTCCATGTGTTCTCATTGTTCAATTCCCACCTATGAGTGAGAATATGCGGTGTTTGGTTTTTTGTTCTTGCGATAGTTTACTGAGAATGATGATTTCCAATTTCATCCATGTCCCTACAAAGGACATGAACTCATCATTTCTTATGGCTGCATAGTATTCCATGGTGTAGATGTGCCACATTTTCTTAATCCAGTCTATCATTGTTGGATATTTGGGTTGGTTCCAAGTCTTTGCTATTGTGAATAATGCGGCAATAAACATACGTGTGCATGTGTCTTTATAGCAGCATGATTTATAGTCCTTTGGGTATATACCCAGTAATGGGATGGCTGGGTCGAATGGAATTTCTAGTTCTAGATCCCTGAGGACTCGCCACACTGACTTCCACAAGGGTTGAACTAGTTTACAGTCCCACCAACAGTGTAAAAGTGTTCCTATTTCCCCACATCCTCTCCAGCACCTGTTGTTTCCTGACTTTTTAATGATTGCCATTCTAACTGGTGTGAGATGGTATCTCATTGTGGTTTTGATTTGCATTTCTCTGATGGCCAGTGATGGTGAGCATTTTTTCATGTGTCTTTTGGCTGCATAAATGTCTTCTTTTGAGAAGTGTCTGTTCATGTCCTTCGCCCACTTTTTGATGGGGTTGTTTGTTTTTTTCTTGTAAATTTGTTGGAGTTCATTGTAGATTCTGGATATTAGCCCTTTGTCAGATGAGTAGGTTGCGAAAATTTTCTCCCATTTTGTAGGTTGCCTGTTCACTCTGATGGTAGTTTCCTTTGCTGTGCAGAAGCTCTTTAGTTTAATTAGATCCCATTTGTCAATTTTGGCTTTTGTTGCCATTGCTTTTGGTGTTTTAGACATGAAGTCCTTGCCCATGCCTATGTCCTGAATGGTATTGCCTAGGTTTTCTTCTAGGGTTTTTATGGTTTTAGGTCTAACATTTAAGTCTTTAATCCATCTTGAATTGATTTTTGTATAAGGTGTAAGGAAGGGATCCAGTTTCAGCTTTCTACATATGGCTAGCCAGTTTTCCCAGCACCATTTATTAAATAGGGAATCCTTTCCCCATTTCTTGTTTTTCTCAGGTTTGTCAAAGATCAGATGGTTGTAGATATGTGGCATTATTTCTGACGGCTCTGTTCTGTTCCATTGATCTATATCTCTGTTTTGGTACCAGTACCATGCTGTTTTGGTTACTGTAGCCTTGTAGTATAGTTTGAAGTCAGGTAGCGTGATGCCTCCAGCTTTGTTCTTTTGGCTTAGGATTGACTTGGCGATGCGGGCTCTTTTTTGGTTCCATATGAACTTTAAAGTAGTTTTTTCCAATTCTGTGAAGAAAGTCATTGGTAGCTTGATGGGGATGGCATTGAATCTGTAAATTACCTTGGGAAGGATGGCCATTTTCATGATATTGATTCTTCCTACCCATGAGCATGGAATGTTCTTCCATTTGTTTGTATCCTCTTTTATTTCCTTGAGCAGTGGTTTGTAGTTCTCCTTGAAGAGGTCTTTCACATCCCTTGTAAGTTGGATTCCTAGGTATTTTATTCTCTTTGAAGCAATTGTGAATGGGAGTTCACTCATGATTTGGCTCTCTGTTTGTCTGTTATTGATGTATAAGAATGCTTGTGATTTTTGCACATTGATTTTGTATCCTGAGACTTTGCTGAAGTTGCTTATCAGCTTAAGGAGATTTTGGGCTGAGACAATGGGGTTTTCTAGATATACTATCATGTCATCTGCAAACAGGGACAATTTGACTTCCTCTTTTCCTAATTGAATACCCTTGATTTCCTTCTCCTGCCTAATTGCCCTGGCCAGAACTTCCAACACTATGTTGAATAGAAGTGGCGAGAGAGGGCATCCCTGTCTTGTGCCAGTTTTCAAAGGGAATGCTTTCAGTTTTTGCCCATTCAGTATGATATTGGCTGTGGGTTTGTCATAAATAGCTCTTATTATTTTGAGATACGTCCCATCAATTCCTAATTTATTGAGAGTTTTTAGCATGAAGGGTTGTTGAATTTTGTCAAAGGCCTTTTCTGCATCTATTGAGATAATCATGTGGTTTTTGTCTTTGGTTCTGTTTATATGCTGGATTACATTTATTGATTTGCGTATATTGAACCAGCCTTGCATCCCAGGGATGAAGCCCACTTGATCATGGTGGATAAGCTTTTTGATGTGCTGCTGGATTCTGTTTGCCAGTATTTTATTGAGGATTTTTGCATCAATGTTCATCAAGGATATTGGTCTAAAATTCTCTTTTTTTGTTGTGTCTCTGCCAGGCTTTGGTATCAGGATGATGCTGGCCTCATAAAATGAGTTAGGGAGGATTCCCTCTTTTTCTATTGATTGGAATAGTTTCAGAAGGAATGGTACCAGCTCCTCCTTGTACCTCTGGTAGAATTCGGCTGTGAACCCATCTGGTCCTGGACTTTTTTTGGTTGGTAAGCTATTGATTATTGCCATAATTTCAGCTCCTGTTATTGGCCTATTCAGAGATTGAACTTCTTCCTGGTTTAGTCTTGGGAGGGTGTATGTGTTGAGGAATTTATCCATTTCTTCTAGATTTTCTAGTTTATTTGCATAGAGGTGTTTGTAATATTCTCTGATGGTAGTTTGTATTTCTGTGGGATCGGTGGTGATATCCCCTTTATCATTTTTTATTGCATCTATTTGATTCTTCTCTCTTTTTTTCTTTATTAATCTTGCTAGCGGTCTATCAATTTTGTTGATCCTTTCAAAAAACCAGCTCCTGGATTCATTTATTTTTTGAAGGGTTTTTTGTGTCTCTATTTCCTTCAGTTCTGCTCTGATTTTAGTTATTTCTTGCCTTCTGCTAGCTTTTGAATGTGTTTGCTCTTGCTTTTCTAGTTCTTTTAATTGTGATGTTAGGGTGTCAATTTTGGATCTTTCCTGCTTTCTCTTGTGGGCATTTAGTGCTATAAATTTCCCTCTACACACTGCTTTGAATGCATCCCAGAGATTCTGGTATGTTGTGTCTTGGTTCTCGTTGGTTTCAAAGAACATCTTTATTTCTGCCTTCATTTCGTTATGTACCCAGTAGTCATTCAGGAGCAGGTTGTTCAGTTTCCACGTAGTTGAGCAGTTTTGAGTGAGATTCTTAATCCTGAGTTCTAGCTTGATTGCACTGTGATCTGAGAGACAGTTTGTTACAATTTCTGTTCTTTTACATTTATTGAGGAGAGCTTTACTTCCAAGGATATGGTCAATTTTGGAATAGGTGTGGTGTGGTGCTGAAAAAAATGTATATTCTGTTGATTTGGGGTGGAGAGTTCTGTAGATGTCTATTAGGTCTGCTTGGTGCAGAGCTGAGTTCAATTCCTGGGTATCCTTGTTGACTTTCTGTCTCGTTGATCTGTCTAATGTTGACAGTGGGGTGTTAAAGTCTCCCATTATTAATGTGTGGGAGTCTAAGTCTCTTTGTAGGTCACTCAGGACTTGCTTTATGAATCTGGGTGCTCCTGTATTGGGTGCATATATATTTAGGATAGTTAGCTCTTCTTGTTGAATTAATCCCTTTACCATTATGTAATGGCCTTCTTTGTCTCTTTTGATCTTTGTTGGTTTAAAGTCTGTTTTATCAGAGACTAGGATTGCAACCCCTGCCTTTTTTTGTTTTCCATTTGCTTGGTAGATCTTCCTCCATCCTTTTATTTTGAGCCTATGTGTGTCTCTGCACGTGAGATGGGTTTCCTGAATACAGCACACTGATGGGTCTTGAGTCTTTATCCAATTTGCCAGTCTGTGTCTTTTAATTGGACCATTTAGTCCATTTACATTTAAAGTTAATATTGTTATGTGTGAATTTGATCCTGTCATTATGATGTTAGCTCGATGTTTTGCTCGTTAGTTGATGCAGTCTCTTCCTAGTCTCAATGGTCTTTACATTTCGGTATGATTTTGCAGTGGCTGGTACCGGTTGTGCCTTTCCATGTTTAGCGCTTCCTTCAAGAGCTCTTTTAGGGCAGGCCTGGTGGTGACAAAATCTCTCAGCATTTGCTTGTCTGTAAAATATTTTATTTCTCCTTCACTTATGAAGCTTAGTTTGGCAGGATATGAAATTCTGGGTTGAAAATTCTTTTCTTTAAGAATGTTGAATATTGGCCCCCACTCTCTTCTGGCTTGTAGGGTTTCTGCCGAGAGATCCGCTGTTAGTCTGATGGGCTTCCCTTTGATGGTAACCCGTCCTTTCTCTCTGGCTGCCCTTAACATTTTTTCCTTCATTTCAACTTTGGTGAATCTGACAATTATGTGTCTTGGAGTTGCTCTTCTCGAAGAGTATCTTTGTGGCGTTCTCTGTATTTCCTGAATCTGAATGTTGGCCTGCCTTGCTAGATTGGGGAAGTTCTCCTGGATAATATCCTGCAGAGTGTTTTCCAACTTGTTTCCATTCTCCCCATCACTTTCAGGTACACCAATCAGACGTAGATTTGGTCTTTTCACATAGTCCCACATTTCTTGGAGGCTTTGCTCATTTCTTTTTATTCTTTTTTCTCTAAACTTCCCCTCTCGCTTCATTTCATTCATTTCATCTTCCAGGGCTGATACCCTTTCTTCCATTTGATCGCATCGGCTCCTGAGGCTTCTGCATTCTTCACGTAGTTCTCGAGCCTTGGTTTTCAGCTCCATCAGCTCCTTTAAGCACTTCTCTGTATTGGTTATTCTAGTTATACATTCTTCTAAATTTTTTTCAAAGTTTTCAACTTCTTTGCCTTTGGATTGAATATCCTCCCGTAGCTCGGAGTAATTTGATCGTCTGAAGCCTTCTTCTCTCAGCTCGTCAAAGTCATTCTCCGTCCAGCTTTGTTCCGTTGCTGGTGAGGAACTGCGTTCCTTTGGAGGAGGAGAGGTACTCTGGTTTTTAGAGTTTCCAGTTTTTCTGCTCTGTTTTTTCCCCATCTTTGTGGTTTTATCTACTTTTGGTCTTTGATGATGGTGATGTACAGATGGGTTTTTGGTGTGGATGTCCTTTCTGTTAGTTTTCCTTCTAACAGACAGAACCCTCAGCTGCAGGTCTGTTGGAGTACCTGGCCGGCCGTGTGAGGTGTCAGTCTGCCCCTGCTGGGGGGTGCCTCCCAGTTAGGCTGCTCGGGGGTCAGGGGTCAGGGACCCACTTGAGGAGGCAGTCAGCCCGTTCTCAGATCTCCAGCTGCGTGCTGGGAGAACCACTGCTCTCCTCACAGCTGTCAGACAGGGACATTTAAGTCTGCAGAGGTTACTGCTGTCTTTTTGTTTGTCTGTGCCCTGCCCCCAGAGGTGGAGCCTACAGAGGCAGGCAGGCCTCCTTGAGCTGTGGTGGGCTCCACCCAGTTCAAGCTTCCAGGCTGCTTTGTTTACCTAAGCGAGCCTGGGCAATGGCGGGCGCCCCTCCCCCAGCCTCGCTGCCGACTTGCTGCTTGATCTCAGACTGCTGTGCTAGCAATCAGCGAGACTCCGTGGGCGTAGGACCCTCTGAGCCAGGTGCGGGCTATACTCTCCTGGGGCACCGTTTCCTAAGCCCGTCGGAAAAGCACAGTATTCGGGTGGGAGTGGCCTGATTTTCCAGGTGCCGTCTGTCACCTCTGGAAGGGGAACTCCCTGACCCCTTGCGCTTCCCGAGTGAGGCAATGCCTCGCCCCTGCTTCGGCTGGCGCACGGTGCGCTCACCCACTGACCTGCGCCCACTGTCTGGCACTCCCTAGTGAGATGAACACGGTACCTCAGATGGAAATGCAGAAATCACCCGTCTTCTGCGTCGCTCGCGCTGGGAGCTGTAGACCGGAGCTGTTCCTATTCGGCCATCTTGGCTCCTCCCCCCGAAAAAAATATTTTAAAATTTACATGCAACCCAAAAAGAGACAGAATAGCCAAAGCAATCCTAAGCAAAAAGAACAAAGCTGGAGGCATCACACTACCTGACTTCAAACTATAAAACAAGGCTACAGTGACTTCGACGGCATTGTATTTGTACAAAACCAGGCACATAGACCAATGGAACAGAATAGAGAGCCCAGAAATAAGGCCACACACCTATGACCATCTGATCTTCGACAAAGCTGACTAAAACAAGCAATGGAGGACAGACTACATATTCAATAAATTGTGCTGGGATAACTGGCTAGCCATATGTAGAAAATTGAAACTGGACCCCTTTCTTACACCATATACAAAAATCAACCCCAGATGTATTAAATACTTAAATGTAAAATCCAAAGCTATAAAAATCCTGGAAGCTAACCTAGGCAATACCATCCTGGACATAAGAACAGGCAATGATTTCATGACAAAAACACCAAAAGCAATCTAAACAAAAGCAAAAATGGACAAATGGAATCTAATTAAACTTAAGAGATTCTGCACAGCAAAATAAACTCTCCACAGAGTAAACAGAAAACATACAGAATGGGAAAAATATTTGTAAACTATATATCTGACAAAGGTCTAATATCCAGCATCTATAAGGAACTTAAACAAATTTACAGGAGAAAAAGAAGCAACCCCATTAAAAAATAGGCAAACAACATGAACTGACACTTTTCAAAGAAGTCATATATGTGGCCAACAAGTATATTTTAAAAAACTCAATATCACGGATCATTAGAGAAATGCAAATCAAAACCACGATAAGATAGCATCTCACACTTATCACAATGGCTATCGTTAAAAAGTTAAAAAAAACAGATGTTGGTGAGGTTGTGCAGAAAAGTCACACTTATACACAGGTAGTGGGAGCATAAATTAGTTCAATCATTGTGGAAAGTAGTATAGTGATTCCTCAAAGAGCTAAATGCAGAACTACCATTCAACTCAGCAATTCTGTTACTGGGTTTATATATTCAGAGGAATATAAATCATTTTACCATAAAGACACATGAACATGAATGTTTATTGTAGCACTATTAACAATAGTAAAGATATGAAATCAACCTAAACGTCCATCAATGACAGACTGGATAAAGAAAATGTGGTACACATACACCACAGAATACTCTTCAGCCATTAAAAAAAAATGAGATCATGTCTTTTAGGGGAACATGAATGGAGCTGGAGGCTGTTATTCTTAGCAAACTAAAACAGGAACAGAAAAATAAATACTGCATGTTCTTATAAGTGGGAGCTAAATGATGAAAACTCACTAATACAAAGAAAGAAACAATGCACACCTGGGTTTACTTGAGGGTGGAGGGTAGAAGGAGGGAGAGGACAAGAAAAAATAAACATTGGGTACTAGGTTTAATACGTGGGTGATGAAATTATACTTATAACAAACATCCATGACACGATTTTACCTGTATAACAAACATTCGGGGGGTGGAGCCAAGATGGCCGAATAGGAACAGCTCCAGTCTACAGCTCCCCCAGCATGAGCGACACAGAAGGCAAATGATTTTTGCATTTCCAACTGAGGTACTGGGTTCATCTAACTGGGGATTGTTGGACAGTGGGTGAAGGACAGTGAGCACAGCACACTGAGCCTGAGCCAAAGCAGGAAAAGGCATTACCTCACCCGGGAAGCACAAGGGGTCAGGGAATTCCCTTTCCTAGTCAAGGACAGATGGCACCTGGAAAATCAGGTCACTCCCACCCTAATACTGCGCTTTTCCGATGGCCTTAGAAAATGGCACACTAGGAGATTATATCCTGTGCCTGGCTTGGAGGGTCCTATGCCCACGGAGCCTAGCTCATTGCTAGACAGCAGTCTGAGATCAAAGAACAAGACAGCATTGAGGCTGGGGGAGGGGCGCCTGCCATTGCCGAGGCTTGAGGAGGTAAACAAAGTGGCTGGGAAGCTCGAACTGGGTGTAGCCCACCACAGCTCAAGGAGGCCTGCTTGCCTCTGTAGACTCCACCTCTAGAGGCAGGGCATAGCCAAACAAAAGGCAGTAGAAACTTCTGCAGACTTAAATGTCCCTGTCTGACAGCTTGAAGAGAGTAGTGGTTCTCCCAGCACACAGCAGGAGATCTGAGAACAGAGAGACTGCCTCCTCAAGTGGGTCCCCGACCCCTAAGTAGCCTAAATGGGAGACATCCCCCTATAGGGGCAGACTGACACCTCACATGGCCGGGTACTCCTCTGAGACCAAACTTTCAGAGGAATGATCAGGCAGCAATATTTGCTGTTCATCAACATATGCTGTTCATCAAAATCTGCTGTTCAACAACATCTGCTGTTCTGCAGGCTCCGCTGCTGATACCCAGGCAAACAGGGTCTGGAGTAGACCTCCAGCAAACTCCAACAGACCTGCAGCTGAGGGTCCTCACTGTTAGAAGGAAAAATAACAAACAGAAAGGAGATCCAAACCAACACCCCATCTGTATGTCACCATGATCAAAGACCAAAGGTAGATAAAACCACAAAGATGGGGAAAAAACAGAGCAGAAAAACTCAAAAGTCTAAAAATCAGAGTGCCTCTCCCCCTCCAAAGGAACGCAGCTCCTCACCAGCAATGGAACAAAGCTGGATGGAGAATGACTTTGACGAGTTGAGAGAAGAAGGCTTCAGATGATCAAACTACTCTGTGCTAAAGGAGTAAGTTCGAACCCATCGCAAAGAAGTTAAAAACCTTGAAAAAAGATTAGATGAACGGCTAACTAGAATAACCAAAGCAGAGAAGTCCTTAAACGACCTGATGGAGCTGAAAACCAATGCATGAGAACTACATGACAAATGCACAAGCCTCAGTAGCCAATTCGATAAACTGGAAGAAAGGGTATCAGTGATGGAACATCAAATGAAATAAATGAAGTGAGAAGAGAAATTTAGACAAAAAAGAATAAAAAGAAACGAACAAAGCATTCAAGAAATATGGGACTATGTGAAAAGACCAACTCTACATCTGATTGGTGTACCTGAAAGTGACAGGGAGAATGGAACCAAGTTGGAAAACATTCTGCAGGATATTATCCAGGAGAATTTCCCCATTCTAGCAAGGCAGGCCAACATTCAAATTCAGGAAATATAGAGAATACCACAAAGATAATCCTCGAGAAGAGCAACTCCAAGACAGATAATAGTCAGATTCACCAAAGTTGAAATGAAGGAAAAAATGTTAAGGGCAGCCAGAGAGAAAGGTCGGGTTACCCACAAAGGGAAGCCCATCAGACTAACTGGATCTCTCAATAGAAACTCTACAAGCCAGAAGAGAGTGGGGGCCAATATTCAACATTCTTAAAGAAAAGAATTTTCAACCCAGAATTTCATATCCAGCCAAACTAAGCTTCATAAGTGAAGGAGAAATAAAATCCTCTACAGACAAGCAAATGCTGAGAGATTTTGTCACCACCAGGCCTGCCCTAAAAGAGCTCCTGAAGGAAGCACTAAACATGGAAAGGAAAAACCGGCAACAGCTACTGGAAAAACATGCCAAATTGTAAAGATCATCAAGGCTAGGAAGAAGCTGCATCAACTAATGAGCAAACTAACCAGCTAACATCATAATGAAAGGATCAAATTCACAAATAACAATATTAAACTTAAATGTAAATGGGCTAAATGCTCCAATTAAAAGACACAGACTGGCAAATTGTATGAAGACTCAAGACCCATCAGTGTGCTGTATTCAGGAAACCCATCTCATGTGCAGAGACACACATAGGCTGAAAATAAAGGGACAGAGGAAGATCTACCAAGCAAATGGAAAACAGAAAATGGCAAAGGTTGTAATTCTAGTCTCTGATAAAACAGACTTTAAACCAACAAAGATCAAAAGAGACAAAGAAGGCTATTACATAATGGTAAAGGGATCAATTCAACAGGAAGAGCTAACTATCATAAATATATATGCACCCAATACAGGAGCACCCAGATTCATAAAGCAAGTCCTTGGAGACCTACAAAGAGACTTAGACTCCCACACAATAATAATGAGAGATTTTAACACCTCACTGTCAACTTAGACAGATCAATGAGACAGAAAGTTAACAAGGATATCCAGGAATTGAACTCAGCTCAGCACCAAGTGGACCTAAAAGACATCTACAGAACTCTCCACCCCAAATCAACAGAATATACATTCTTTTCAGCACAACACCACACCCATTCCAAAATTGACCACATAGTTGGAAGTAAAGCACTCCTCAGCAAATGTAAAAGAAGAGAAATTATATCAAACTGTCTCTCAGATCACAGTGCAATCAAACTAGAACTCAGGATTAAGAAACTCACTCAAAACTGCTCAATTACAGGGAAAGTGAACAATCTGCTCCTGAATGACTACTGGGTACATAACGAAATGAAGGCAGAAATAAAGATGTTCTTTGAAACCAACGAGAACAAAGACACAACATACCAGAATCTCTGGGACACATTCAAAGCAGTGTGTAGAGGGAAATTTATAGCACTAAATGCCCACAAGAGAAAGTAGGAAAGATCTAAAATTGAAACCCCAATATCACAATTAAAAGAACTAGAGAAGCAAGAGCAAACACATTCAAAAGCCAGCAGAAGGCAAGAAATATCTAAGATCAGAGCAGAACTGAAGGAAATAGAGATACAAAAAACCCTTCAAAAAATTAATGAATCCAGGAGCTGGTTTTTTCAAAAGATCAACAAAACTGACAGACCCCTAGCAAGACTAATAAAGAAGAAAAGAGAGAAGAATCAAATAGACGCAATAAAAAAAGATAAACAAGATATCACCACCAATCTCACAGAAATACAAACTACCATCAGAGAATAGTATAAATTACTCTACACAAATAAATTAGAAAATCTAGAAGAAATGGATAAATTCCTCAACACATACACCCTCCCAAGACTAAACCAGGAAGAAACTGAATCTCTGAATAGACCACTAACAGGCTCTGAAATTGAGGCAATAATTAATAGCTTACCAACCAAAAAAAGTCCAGGAACAGACGGATTCACAGCCGAATTCTACCAGCGGTACAAGGAGGAACTGGTACCATTCCTTCTGAAATTATTCCAATCAATAGAAAAAGAGGGAATCCTCCCTAACTCATTTAATGAGGCCAGCATCATCCTGATACCAAAGCCTGACAGAGACACAACAGAAAAAGAGAATTTTAGACCAATATCTCTGATAAACATCGATGGAAAAATCCTCAATAAAATACTGACAAACGGAATCCAGCAGCACATCAAAAAGCTTATCCACCATGATCAAGTGGGCTTCATCCCTGGGATGCAAGGCTGGTTCAACATACACAAATCAAAAAATGTAATCCAGCATATAAACAGAACCAAAGACAAAAACCACATGATTATCTCAATAGATGAAGAAAAGGCCTTTGACAAAATTCAACACTACTTCATGCTAAAAACTCTCAATGAATTAGGTATTGATGGGACATATCTCAAAATAATAAGAGTTATCTATGACAAACCCACAGCCAATATCATACTGAATGGGCAAAAACTGGAAGCATTCCCTTTGAAAACTGGCACAAGGTATATCTCCCAACGCTATCCCTCTCCCCAATAATAATAATAATAATTAAAAAGAAAAAAAAAAGAAAACTGGCACAAGACAGGTATGCCCTCTCTCACCACTCCTATTCAACATAGTGTTGGAAATTCTGGCCAGGGCAATCAGGCAGGAGAAAGAAACAAAGGGTATTCAATTAGGAAAAGAGAAAGTCAAATTGTCCCTGTTTGCAGATGGCATGATTGTGTATCTAGAAAACCCCATTGTCTCAGCCCAAAATCTCCTTAAGCTGATAGGCAACTTCAGCAAAGTCTCAGGATACAAAATCAATGTACAAAAATCACAAGCATTCTTATACACCAATAACAGACAAACAGAGAGCCAAATTATGAGTGAACTCCCATTCACAATTGCTTCAAAGAGAATAAAATATCTAGGAATCCAACTTACAAGGGATGTGAAGGACCTCTTCAAGGAGAACTACAAACCACTGCTCAATGAAATAAAAGAGGATACAAACAAATGGAAGAACGTTCCATGCTCATGGGTAGGAAGAATCAATATCGTGAAAATGGCCATACTGCTCCAGGTAATTTATAGATTCAATGCCATCCCCATCAAGCTACCAATGACTTTCTTCACAGAATTGGAAAAAACTACTTTAAAGTTCATATGGAACCAGAAAAGAGCCCGCATTGCCAAGTCAATCCTAAGTCAAAGAACAAAGCTGGAGGCATCATGCTACCTGACTTCAAACTATACTACAAGTCTACAGTAACCAAAACAGCATGGTACTGGTACCAATACAGAGATATAGACCAATGGAACAGAACAGAGCCCTCAGAAATAATGCCACATATCTACAACTATCTGATCTTTGACAAACCTGAGAAAAACAAGCAATGGGGAAAGGATTCCCTATTTAATAAATGGTGCTAGGAAAACTGGCTAGCCATATGTAGAAAGTTGAAACTGGATCCCTTCCTTACACCTTATACAAAAATTAATTCAAGATGGATTAAAGACTTAAATGTTAGACCTAAAACCATAAAAACCCTAGAAGAAAATCTAGGCAATACCATTCAGGACATAGGCATGGGCAAGGACTTCATGTCTAAAACACCAAAAGCAATGGCAACAAAAGCCAAAATTGACAAATGGGATCTAATTAAACTAAAGATCTTCTGCACAGCAAAAGAAACTACCATCAGAGTGAACAGGCAACCTACACAATGGGAGAAAATTTTTGCAATCTACTCATCTGACCAAGGGCTAATATCCAGAATCTACAATGAACTCAAACAAATTTACAAGAAAAAAACAACCCCATCAACAAGTGGGCAAAGGATATGAACAGACAGTTCTCAAGAGAAGACATTTATGCAGCCAAAAGACACATGAAAAAATACTCATCATCTCTGGCCATCAAAGAAATGCAAATCAAAACCACAATGAGATAGCATCTCACACCAGTTAGAATGGCAATCATTAAAAAGTCAGGAAACAACAGGTGCTGGAGAGGATGTGGAGAAATAGGTACACTTTTACACTGTTGGTGAGACTGTAAACTATTTCACCCATTGTGGAAGACTGTGTGACTATTCCTCAGGGATCTAGAACTAGAAATTCCATTTGACCCAGCCATCCCATTACTGGGTATATACCCAAAAGATTATAAATCATGCTGCTATAAAGACACATGCACACGTATGTTTATTGCGGCGCTATTCACAATAGCAAAGACTTGGAATCAATTCAAATGTCCAACAATGATAGACTGGATTCAGAAAGTGTGGCACTTATACACCATGGAATACTATGCAGCCATAAAAGAGGATGAGTTCATGTCCTTTGGATGGACATGGATGAAGCTGGAAACCATCATTCTCAGCAAACTATCTCAAGGACAAAAAACCAAACACCACATTTTGTCACTCATAAGTGGGAACTGAACAATGAGAACACATGGACACAGGAAGGGGAACATCACACACAGGGGCCTGTTGTGGGGTTGGGGGAGGGGGACGGATAGCATTTTGCATTAGGAGATATACCTAATGTTAAATGATGAGTTAATGGGTGCTGCACACCAACATGGCACATGTATACGTATGTAACTAACCTGCACATTGTGCACATGTACTCTAAAACTTAAAGTATAATAAAAAAAATTCACCTGTACCCCAAAAACTGAAACAAAAGTTTAAAAAAAGGAATAAAAGAAAAAGTTTGAATTACTTCTGTTTCCAGATAATATGATATTTTATTGGGAAAAACCTAAAGACTCCACTAAAAAAGTATTAGAACTGATAAACAAATTCAGTAAAATGGCAGGTTACAAAATAAACATACAACAATCAGTAGCATTTCTATATTCCAACAGTGAACAAACTGAAAAAAAGTTAAAAAGTATTTCCATTTACAATAGTCACCAATAAGATTAAATACATAGAAATTAACTTAACCAAAGATGTGAATGATCTCTACAATAAAAACTATAAATCATTGTTCAAAAGGGTTGAAGACAACACAAAAAACTAAAAGATATTCCATGTTTATGGATTGGAATAATTATTATTTTTAAAATGTCCATACTACACAAAGCAATCTATAGCTTCAATGCAATTCCTATCAAAATACCAATGACATTCTTCACAGAACTGGAAAATAATATCCTCAAATGTATATGGAACCACAATAGACTCAGAATAGCTAAAGCTATTCTAAGCAAAAAGAACAAAACTGGAGGAATCACATTACCTGATTTCAAATTTTACTAGAGCTATAGCAACCAAAACAGCATAGTACTAGCATTAAAAAAGACACATAGACCAATGGAGCAGAATAGAGAACCCAGAAATAAATCCATACATATACAGTGAACTGATTTTCAACAAATATTCTGAGAACATATATTGTGGAAAGAACAGTCTCTTCAATAAATGGTGCTGGGAAAACTGGATATCTATGTGTGGAAAAATGAAACTACACCTTTATATCTCACCATATGCAAAAATCAAATAAAAAAGGATTAAAGACTTAAATCTGAGACCTCAAACTATGAAACTACCCCAAGAAAACACTGGGCAACCTCTCTGAGACATTGGAGTGAGCAATGATTTTCTGAGTAATACTCCACAGGCACAGGTAACCAAAGTAAAAATGGACAAATGGGATCACATCAAGTCAAAAACTTCTGCACATTAAAGAAAACAATCAGCAGTGTGAAGAGACAATACACAGAATGAGAGAAAGTATTTGGAAACTACTCATCTGACCAGGGATTTATAATCAGAATATATAAGGAGCTCAAACAACTCTGTAGGAAAACATTTAATAATTCCATCAAAAATTTGGCAAAAGATCTGAGTATACATTTCTCAATAGATAACATACAACTTGCCAAAAGGTATATGAAAAGGTGCTCAGCATCACTGATCAACAGATAAATGCAAATCAGAACTACAATAAGATATCACCTCACCTCAGTTAAAATCCTTTATCCAAAAAACAGGCAATACCAAATTCTGGTGAGGATGTGGAGAAAAGGAAACCCTTCTAAACTGTTGGTGGAAAGATAAATCACTACAACCACTATGGGGAACAGTTTGGAGGTTCCCCAAAAAACTAAAAGTTGAGCTACCATACCATCTAGCAATCTCACTTCCAAGTATAAACCTAAAAGAAAGAAAATCAGTATATCAAAGAGATATCTACACTACCCTGTTTATTGCAGCACTATTCACAATAGCCAAGATTTGGAGGCAACCTAAGTGTCCATCAACACACATATGGATAAAGAAAATGTGGTACTTATACACCATGGAGTAGTATTCAGCCATAAAAAGAATGAGAGCCTGTCATTTGCAACAACATGGATAAAGCTGGAGATCATTATATTAAGTGAAATAAACCATGTACAGAAAGACAAACATAGCATGTTCTCATTTATCTGTGAGAGCCAAAAATTAAAACAGCTGAACTCATGCGGGTAGAGAGTAGATGGACTGTTACCAGCAGCTGGGAAGGGTAGTTGGGTAGCAAAGTACTGGGGATGGGCAGATGGTTAATTGGTACAGAAAATAGAAAGAATAAATATGAAGTAGTACTTGCCAGCACAGCAGGGTGACTATAATAAAAATAACTTAATTTTGGGAGGCTGAGGCTGGTGGATTCCTTGAGTCCAGGAGTTCAAGGCCAGCCTGGCCAACAGAGCAAAACCCCATCTCTACTAAAAATACCAAAATTAGACAGGCATGGTGGCTCACACCTATAATCCCTGCTACTTGGGTGGCTGAGGCATGAGAATTGCTTGAACTTGGGAGGCAGAGGGTGCAGTGAGCTGAGATTACGCCACTGCAATCTAGCCTGGGTGAAAGAGCAAGACTCTGTCCCAGAAAAAAAACAACTTAATTGTACATTTTTAAGTAACTAAAAAAGTATAATTGGAATTTTTGAGACACAAAAGATAAATAGGTGATGGATACTCTATTTACCCTGATGTTATTGTCATGCATTGCATGCTTGTATCAATTTATCTCAGTAACCCATAAATATATACACTTCATATTTACCCAAAAAATAAAAAAATAAAAATTTAAATAAAATAAAATAAAACATGAAGGCCTTCCTTGAATACTTCTAGTACTGGCACAGTACTAGAATCTATAGAGTATTTTTGTGACAACAGAATTCAGAAACTGATGAAAATGCCACATTTCACCTGTTAAGTTACAATCTTCCTGTGCCTATTCATTCCTTGGTTTCTCAGTGGGATATTATTCAGGATCAAAATCAAGATGTTGGTCCAAGTCGTCTTTCATTCCCATTTTATCCTATATACTCACATGCTGCTGCTAATACCTCCTGTTGCAGAAGAACTTGATCTGATAAATATATTTATTATATATATATAAAATATATGTATATATTTAAAATATAACTATATTTAGATTGAAGCACAAAAGACTTAGGATGATATTCCTTCATGGATTATTCCATTTTAAAAGATGCTGGAAGAAGGCAATGACAAACACAAAACTAGAGAATGTAATTACATTGACAATTCTGGAAAGCAACTTTGGTCCATCACAAGAGACAATGTGATCAAAGTGGAAAAGAGAATGAAAGTCTGCCACTGATTTACCCAGAAGGGCTTAACACAAACAGTGTAAATGTGAAGAAGTTATTTTCCTTTCTATTTTGGAGACCATTAATTGCTATGAAAGGGTTTCAATCAGCTTACTTTAAGGTTTCTTTCAGACTTAAATTTTATGAATTGCCAATGTTGGACACCTTCCAAACAGGCTTCAGGTTACACCACAAAGGCTATTTTGGCTGTTTATAAACAAAGCTGACTATGGATAGAAGTTCTTCACTTCACCTAGGATTCAATGCCATCCCCATCAAGCTACCAATGACTTTCTTCACAGAATTGTAAAAAACTACTTTAAAGTTCATATGGAACCAAAAAAGAGCCCGCATTGCCAAGTCAATCCTAAGCCAAGAGAACAAAGCCGGAAGCATCACGCTACCTGACTTCAAACTATACTACAAGGCTACACTAACCAAAACAGCATGGTACTGGTACCAAAACAGAGATATAGATCAATGGAACAGAACAGAGCCCTCAGAAATAATGCCGCATATCTACAACCATCTGATCTTTGACAAACCTGAGAAAAGCAAGCAATGGGGAAAGGATTCCCTATTTAATAAATGGTGCTGGGAAAACTGGCCAGCCATACGTAGAAAGCTGAAACTGGATCCCTTCCTTACACCTTATACAAAAATTAATTCAAGATGGATCAAAGACTTAAATGTAAGACCTAAAACCATAAAAACCCTAGAAGAAAACCTAGGCATTACCATTCAGGACATAGGCATGGGCAAGGACTTCATGTCTAAAACACCAAAAGCAATGGCAACAAAAGCCAAAATTGACAAATGGGATCTAATTAAACTAAAGAGCTTCTGCACAGCAAAAGAAACTACCATCAGAGTGAACAGGCAACCTACAAAATGGGAGAAAATTTTCGCAACATACTCATCTGACAAAGGGCTAATATCCAGAATCTACAATGAACTCAAACAAATTTACAAGAAAACAAACAACCCCATCAAAAAGTGGGTGAAGGACATGAACAGACACTTGTCAAAAGAAGACATTTATGCAGCCAAAAAACACATCAAAAAATGCTCACCATCACTGACTATCAGAGAAATGCAAATCAAAACCACAATGAGATACCATCTCACACCAGTTAGAATGGCAATCATTGAAAAGTCAGGAAACAACAGGTGCTGGAGAGGATGTGGAGAAATAGGAACACTTTGACACTGTTGGTGGGACTGTAAACTAGTTCAACCATTGTGGAAGTCAGTGTGGCAATTCCTCAGAGATCTAGAAATAGAAATACCATTTGACCCAGCCATCCCATTACTGGGTATATACCCAAAGGACTATAAATCATGCTGCTATAAAGACACATGCACACGTATGTTTATTGTGGCACTATTCACAATAGCAAAGACTTGGAACCAACCCAAGTGTCCAACAAAGATAGACTAGATTAAGAAAACGTGGCACATATACACCATGGAATACTATGCAGCCATAAAAAATGATGAGTTCATGTCCTTTGTAGGGACATGGATGAAATTGGAAATCATCATTCTCAGTAAACTATCACAAGGACAAAAGACCAAACACCGCATGTTCTCACTCATAGGTAGGAATTGAACAATGAGAACACATGGACACAGGAAGGGGAACATCACACTCTGGGGACTGTTGTGGGATTGGGGGAAGGGGGAGGGAGAGCATTGGGAGATATACCTAATGCTAAATGACGAGTTAATGGGTGCAGCACACCAGCATGGCACATGTTTACATATGTAACTAACCTGCACATTGTGCACATGTACCCTAAAACTTAAAGTATAATAATAATAAAAGAAAAAAGAAAAAATAAAGAGTAGTTGGATGAGGCTAGGGAATCATTTATATGGTGGGAGTTGAACCTAAAGTAGTTTAGGTTCACACTGTGAAAGGCACTGAATGCTGTTCCCAGTGTTAGAAATTAATCCTGTAAGCAATGGATAACCACTGAGGATTTGTAAACTAGGGGGTGAAATGATAACATCTGTGCTTTAGGACAAGACCTCTGGCTACAATGTAAAGCATAGATTTTAGGAGAGCTGCCTAGAGGCAGAGAAGCTTTTTGGGAACTTATTGCAGAAATCTAAACAGAAAGTGATGAGAGCCTGAATTTCTCCTCCAAGAAGAAAATGAGAATGGAATGAGAAAATAAGGAATGAGGCAGAGAAAGATGAGTGGTACTTTGGAGGAAAGCAATATCGAGATAACCATGTGGCTCTTCCTTAAGCCTTCCCAGGGCAAATACAAAGCCTTACACCTTTTTCTGTCTCCTATAATTTCCAGTTGTTTGCTGGGCTCACAGGAGGCATAGGACACACTAAGCAATAATAGTTGAAGACTCCGGAAGTTCTTGGTTCTACTAAGGTTTCTAAGCTAGCTTTCACTTGAGGTAACACAAAATCGAGCATAAAGAAGTCCCCCAGAAATATTTCAAGTGAGTCAAAAAATCTGATTTAAAAAACATTAAGCTCTTGGTTTTTTGATAAAGGATTAATTTGTCATTCCCTACTAACAAGGCAGGACTAGGCTTTAGCAAAAGACTTGCAGGCCTTCCAGAGAGATTTTCATGAATCTTTCAATTAGAACTCTCATTTCATGGACCATATTTTCTGTTCTTGCTTCTATCAAAAAGTACATCCTGTTTTTTTCCAAGAATGGCATATTAGAGTCTTTTAGAATGCCTCAGCCACTTGGAAATAGAAAAATAGTGCATAATGATCAACTCTGTGAGCTTTAATTCAAGAAGGAAAATGGGAATCTACCAAAATCATGAAGAACACCCCACATCCCAGGACGAGCATGTGGAGGAAAGCCCCTATGATGGCGTCCAGTTGATAAAAGTGAGTGAAACCCCAGTATGAGAGAGGGACGGAGAGCCTCCCTTATGTGACTTACTTTCCACTGCAGATATGAAAAACCAAGGCCAAGGGAGAACACTGTGTTTCTCCCAAGCCCTGGAGCTAATATGGGGAGAGGCTTGGAGATGCTGACAGGGAAAGACACCAGGAAAAACATCAGTCATTTTCCCAGACCTGGGACCAAGAGCAGGATGCCATTTTTAATCTGGGTACATAGTAAGTCAATCGATCACTGTTGACTCAGCAGCATGGCCATGCAGGCCGTTTAATTTTAGGCCAGAAATTGGAGCACTTTATCTGGAGCAGGGTAGGGGTCTCCACAGACAAAGTTGTAGAAAATGCTTCAGCAGTCGGCACTGGAGTTATGCTATCCCCTACTACAGGCCTGGGGAGAGAGGAGAGCCGCTACAGCCATGTTTTCTCCTGGGTAATGAGTCTTTCAGCCAGAGCCAGCCTGACAACCCAGAAAAGGTCTGTTTGTGTCATCACTGGGTGCCCCAGGCTGCTCTCCTGAGATTATTGTGCAATGGGGCACTCTCAACTCCATACCCAGGCAGAAATCCAGGACTTCAGAGCAACTGCTTACATGGGCTACCAGCCTGAATCACCCCATCTTTCCGGTGCAAATATTTGAGTGCAGGAGGTTCATTTCTACTTCATGCCCTGAAAGATCTTCAGGCTCTCACAGTACCTGTTCTCATGGACTAGCAGCCTGAGCCAGCGCCCCCTTCCTGTGCATAGATCATGGTACAGTGGTAACCTCTCTGCTCCATGCCCAGGCAGATCTCCAGGAATTCAGAACACCTGCTCCCATAGAATAGCAGCCAGACCTGCCCCACCCTTTCAGTGCAGAAATCCTGGTACAGTAGGACCCTCTCTGCTCCATGCCCAGGCAGATATACAGGCACGCAAAGCATCTGCTCACTTGAATTGGCAGCCTGAGCTGCCCAAAATTTCATGTGCAGAGGTCCAGGTGCAGGGAGGCCCTCTCTGCTTTATGTCCAGGCAGATCTCCAGGCATTTGGAGTACTCATTCACCAAAATCATGAGCTTGAGCTCTCTCACCCTTCATATGCAGAGTCTGTGTTGAAGTGGGGCCCTTCTGTTCCATGCCCAGGCAGGTCTCCAGGCATTTGGAGCACCCACTCACCTGGATCAGCAGCCTGAACCACCCAACCCTTCCTGTGAAGAGTGTGATGTAGCAGAGCACTCTATGTTCCATGCCCAGTCATATCTCCAGATATCTGGAACACCCATTCTCCTGGATTAGGAGTTTAGGCCACCCTCCCCTTGCCAGAAAGAGAAATTAGGACCAACGAGATTTCCAAGATCCACACATTGGCATACATTTGTGTGCCTGGTGGCTACCCACTGGACCCTCCCTTGGTGCTGGTAGTTGTGCCTGCCACTGGGACACCTATAGGAGGGCCTTCCCAGTCCAGCCCTTCCCATCTTGGTCTACCCCTATGGGGCTGAGCATGGATCCAAAACATTCCTGAAAAGAGAGATGTAAAAATCATCAACAAAATATGAGCAAACTGAATCCAGCAGCACATCAATATGCTAATTCATCCCAATCAAGTAGGCTTTATTCCTTGAAGGCAAGGTTTGTTTACCATATCAATAAATATGATTCACTACAAAAACAGAATTAAAAACAAAAACTATATAATCATCTCGATAGATGCAGAAAAGCTTTCAATAAAATCTAATATCCATTCATCATAAAAAGCCTCAACACACCAGCATTAGTGTGCATATGCAGAGATATCTACCTCAAGCCCACAGACACCACTTCCCTGCTGATGCACATGTGCCCTGCTGCACTACTACAGCCATGGCTGGCATGGCCAAGTGCACAGATACCACTGCACTGCAACCTCCAGCACGCATGTACACTCTGCATCACCACTGCTCCTGCTGGCACACATATGTGCACATGAGTGTGACTGCCTCACCTCCCCAGGCAGCTCACTGCCACCAACATGCATGCACCATGCCATACCACCACTGCTTTTGGCACATACATGTGAATGTGAACTATGCGGCCAATGCCCTGATTAAGTGCACTAACTGGCACTTCCAAACAAAGTGTTATTGCCACTGGACCAGAAACACCTCAGGCCCTCCTGTGCAGCAGGTTCTTAACCTCAAGGAGCCAGGGAACAAAGCTGTGGGCCTGGAACGAGCACCCCAGTGTTAGCGCATGCAGCCGTGGAGTGCTGAGCTAAGCCTTGACCCCCTGAAATCTTCCAGAAATTAAGCCAGTCTATTTAACTCACCTAATACAACAATCAAACCCTCAAGGGCATCAAAGAATTTAAAAGCAAAAAAACCATCCAAAGGACATTAATTTCAGAGATTAAAGGACTATCGGCCAACACAGATGAGAAAGAACCAGCACAAGAACTCTGGCATGCAAAAGCCAGAGTGCCTCTTTACTTCCAAATGACCACACTGGTTCCAAAGCAATGATGGTTAACCAGGCTGAGATGGCTAAAATAATATACATAGAATTCAAAATCTGGATAAGAATGAAGATTTTCAAGATTCAAGGGAAAGTCAAAACCAAATCCAAGTAATCTAAGGAGCCCCATAAAATGATTCACAAGCTTAAAGATAAAATAGTCATTTTAAGAAAGAACAGAACTGAACTGATAGAGCTTACTATAAGAATTTTATAATATGATCAGAAGTATTAACAGAGGAATGGACCTAGCTGAGGAAATAATTTCAAGCTCAAAGACTGGTTCCTTCAATCAACTCAGTTATACAAAAAAATAAAGAAAAAATATTTTTTTAAAGAAAAGAATGAACAGAACCTCTGAGAAATACAAGATTATATGAAAAGAACAAATCTGTGACTCATTGGCATCCATGAATAAGAAGGAGAAAGAACAAGTAACTTAGAAAACATATTTGAGGATATAGTCCACAAAAATTTCCCCAACTTCACTACAGAGGTCAACATTCAAATTCAGGAAATACAAAGAACCCCTATGAGATACCCTACAAGATGACTATCCCCAAGACACATAGTCATCAGACTCTCGAAGGTCAACATGAAACAAAGAATATTAAAGGCAGCTAGAGAGAAGGGGCAGGTCACTTACATTGGAATCACATCAGGCTAACAGCAGACCTTTCAGCAGAAACCCTACAAGCCAAAAGACATTGGGAGCCTTCATTTACCATTCTTAAAGAAAATAAATTCCAACCAAAAATTTCATATCCAGCTGAACTAAGCTTAATAAGTGAAGGAGAAATATTATCCTTTTCAGACAAGCAAATGCTAAGGAAACTCTTTACCACCAGATCTGCCTTACAAGAGGTCCTTAAGGAGTGCTAAACCTGAAAATGAAAGACAATTACCAGCCAACAAAGAAGCACACTTAGTGTACAGACCACTGACAATAGAAAGCAACTACACAATCAAGTTTACATAACAACCAGCTGAAAACATGATGACTGGATGAAAGCTGCACATACCCATATTAACCTTGAATGTAAATGGACTAAATGCCCACACTAAAAAGCAGATGACAAGCTGGATAAAGAAGCAAGACTTAACTGTATGCTGTCTTCAAGAGACCTATCTCTCATACAATGATACCCATAGGCTCAAAGTAAAGAGATGGAAAAAAAAGTCTACCAAGGCCAGCTGCAGTGGCTAACACCTGTAATCCCATCATTTTGGGAGGCTGAGGTGGTGGATCACCTGAGGTCAAGAGTTCAAGACCAACCTGGCCAAAATGGTGAAACCTCATCTCTAATAAAAATACAAAAATTAGCCAGGCATGGTGGCATGTGCCAGTAATCCCAGCTACTCAGGAGGCTGAGGCAGAATCTCTTGAACTCAGGAGGTGGAGGTTGCAGTGAGCTGAGTTCATACCAATACACTCCAGCCTGGGTGATAGAGTGAGACTTTGTCTCAAAAAAAAAAAAAAAAAGTCAACCAAGCAAATAGAAAACAAAAAGAGTGGGGATTGCTCTTCTAATTTCAGGCAAAACAGACTTCAAACTAGCAATAATCAAAAAAAGACAAGGAAGGGCATTACATAATTATAAAGGGTTCATTTCAACAAGAAGACTTAACTATCCTAAATATATATACCCCACTGACATTACTAGATGGATCATCAAGGCAGAAAATTAACAAAGATATTTAAAACCTAAACTTGACACTTGACCGAATGAGCCTAACAGACACCTACCAAATACTCCACCCAACAACAACAGAATATATATATTTTTTCATCTGCACATGGCACATACTCTAAAATTGACCACATTATTGGCCATAAACCAATTCTCAAAAAATTCAAAAAAACTAAAATCATACCAGCCATACTCTTAGACCACATCACAATAAAAACATAAATCAATACTAAGAAGGTGTCTCAAAACCATACGATGACATTGAAATTAAACAATCTGCTCCTGAATGACTTCTGGATAAACAATAAAATTAAAGCAGAAATCAAGAAATTCATTAAAACTAATGACAATGAAGATACAACATAACAAAATACCTGGGACACAGAAAAAGCAATGTTAAGAGGAAACTTTGTACTGTTAAATGCCCACATGAAAAAGTTAGAAAGATCTCAAATTAACAGCCTAAACTCATAAATAGAGGAATTAGAATAACAAGGGAAAAGCAATTCAAACCTAACAGAAAAAAATGACCAAAATCAGAGCTAAACTCAATGAAATTGAGACAAGAAAAACCATACAAAGCATAAATGAAATCAAAAGTTGGTTCTGTGAAAGAACAAGTAAGATTCATAGACCAATTCCTAAACAAATCAAGAAAAGAGAGAGAATCCAAATAAACACAATCAGAAATGACAAATGGACATTACCACCAACCCCATAGAAGTATAAAAATCCTTAGAGATTTTTTTGTCTTTTTAAAATTTAATTTAAGTTCCAGGATACATGAGCAGGATGTGCAGGTTTATTACATAGGTAAACATGTGCCATGGTGGTTTGCTACACCAAACAAGTGCAGCAAACCTAGGTATTAAGCCATGCATGCATTAGCTGTTTATCCTGATACTCTCTAACCCCCAACCCCACTCCCTGAGACCCCAATGTGTGTTGTTCCTCTCCCTGTGTCCATACGTACTCATTGTTCAGCTTCAACGTACAAGTGAAAATAAGTGGTGTTTGGTTTTCTGTGCCTGTGTTAGTTTGCTGAGGATAATGGCTTCAGGATCCATCCATGTCTCTGCAAAGAACATGATCTCATTCTTTTTTATGGCTGCATAGTATTCCATGGTATATATGTACCACATTTTCTTTATCCTGTCTATCATTGGTGGGCATTTGGGTTGATTCTATGTCTTTGCTATTGTGAATAGTGCTGCAATGAACATAAGCATGCATGTCTCTTTATAATACAATGATTTTTATTCCTTTGGGTATATATGCAGTAATGGGATTGCTGGGTCAAATGGCATTTGTGCCTCTAGGTATGTGAGGAATTGCCACACTGTCTCCCACAGTGGTTGAACTAATTTACATTCCCACCAACAGTGTAAAAGAGTTCCTATTTCTTCACAGCTGTGCCAGCATCTGTTATTTCTTGACTTTTTAATAATTGCCATTCTGACTGGTGTGAAATGGTATCTCATTGCAGCTCTGATTTCCATTTAATGATCAGTGATGTTGAGCTTTTTTTCATATGTTTGTTGGCAGCATAAATGTCTTGTTTTAAGAAGTGTGTGTTCCATGCACACATATGTTTATTGTGGCACTATTCACAATGGCAGATTTGGAACCAACCCAAATGTCCATCAATGATAGACTGGATTAAGAAAATGTGGCACATATACACCATGGAATACTATGCAGCCATAAAAAAGGATGAGTTCATGTACTTTGCAGGGACATGGATGAATCTGGAAATCATCATTCCCAGCAAACTATCACAAGAACAGAAAACCAAACACCACACATTTTCACTCATTGGTGAGAATTGAACAATGAGAACACTTGGACACAGGGCGGGGAACATCACACACTGGGGCCTTCAGGGGGTGGAGGACTGGGAAAGGGACAGCATTCGGAGAAATAGCTGATGTAAATGATGAGTTGATGGGTGCAGCAAACCAACATGGCACATGTATATCTATTTAACAAACCTGCATGTTGTGCACATGTACCCTAGAACTTAAAGTACAATAAAAAAAGAAGTGTCTGTTCATGTCCTTTGCCCCACTTTATAATGGGGTTGAAAATCCCTTAGACATTATTACAAACACCTCTATGCACACAAACTAGAAAATATGGAAAAAATAGATAAATTCTTGAAACTTACAACCTTCCAAGATTGAACCAGGAAGAAACTGAAACCCTGAACTGACCAATAATGAGTTCTGAAATTGAATCAGTAATAAAAACCCTATCAACAAGAAAAAAACCCTGGACCAGATGGATTCACAGACAAATTCTAAGAAACATATAAAGAAGAGCTGGTACCAATCCTACTGAAATTATTCCAAAAAAAAATTGAGAAGAAAATACTCTCTAACTCATTCCATGAGGCCATCATCATTCTGAAACTAAAATCTGGCAGACATAAAACAAAAAAAAAGAAAACTTCAGGCCAATATCTCTAATGAATATAGGTGCAAAACTCCTCAGCAATATATTATCAAACAGAATCCAGCAGCACATCAAGAAGCTAATCCACCAAGATCAAGTAGGCCTTATTTTTGCAATACAAGGTTAGTTCAACATACACAGACCAATGAATATGATTCACCAAATAAAGAGAACTAAAAACATTGGCCAGGAGTGGTGGCTCATGCCTGTAATTCCAGCACTTTGGGAGGCCAAGGTGGGTGGATCATGAGGTCAAGAGATCGAGATCATCCTGGCCAACGTGGTGAAACCCTGTCTCTACTAAAAATACAAAAAAAAAAAAAAGAAAGAAAGAAAATACGCTGGGCATTGTGGAGTGTGCCTGTAGTCCCAGCTACTTGGGAGGCTGAAGCAGGAGAATCACTTGAACCCAGGAGGTGGAGGTTGCAGTGAGCCAAGATTGCACCACTGCACCCCAGGTTGGCAACAGAGTGACACTCTGTCTCAAAAAAAAAAAAAAACAAACAAACAAAGAAAACAAAACAAAAAAAGTTTTTCAATAGATGCAGAAAAGGCTTTCAATAAAATTCAACATGTCGTTATGTTAAAACACCTCAAAAAACTAGGCATTGAAGGAACATACTTCAAAATAATAAGTGCCATCTATGACAAACCCACAGCCAATGTCATACTTAACAGGCAAAAGCTAGAAGTATTCCTTCTTGAGAAGTGGAACAAGACAAGGATGTCCCACTCTCACCAATCCTAGTCAACATAGTACTGGAAGTTGTAACCAGAGCAATCAGGCAAGAAAAAGAAATCAAAGGCCTCCAGATAGGAGGAGAGGAAATCCAACTCTCTCTCTCTCTTTGCAGATAATATGATTTTCTACCTAGAAAACCCCATAGTCTTTGTTAAAGAGCTCCTAGATCTGATTACCAACTTCAGCAATGTTTCAGAATACAAAATCAATGTACAAAACTCAGTAGCATTCCCATACACCAATAATGTCCAAACTGAGAGCCAAATCAAGAATACAATCCCATTCCCAATAGCCATGAAAAGATTAATATATCTAGAAATACACCTAACCAAGAAGATGAAAGATCTCTACAATGAGAATTATGAAACATTGCTCAAAGAAATCATAGATGGCATGAAAACATTGAAAATCATTTCATGCTCATGAATTGGAAGAATCCATATCACTAAATTGCCATACTGCCCAAAGCAATTTAAAGATTCAATGCTATTTCTATCAAACTACCAATGTCATTTTTCACAGAATTAGAAAACATTATTCTAAAATGTATATGGAACCAAAAAAAGAGCCCAAATAGTCAAAGCCATCCTAAGCAAAAAGAACAAAGGCAATCACATCACATTAGCCGACTTCAAACTATAAGTAACCAAAACAGCATGGTGATGGTATGAAAATAGACACATAAGCCAATGGAACAGAATTGAGAACCCAGAAATAAAGCTGCACACCTGCAGCCACATGATCCTCAACAAAGTCAACAAAAACAAACAACGAGGAAAGGATTCCTTATTCAATATGTGGTTCTGGGATAGCTGGCTAGCCATATGCAGAAAATAAAAGTGGTCCCCTACCTTTCACCATATACAAAAATTAACTCAAACTGGATTAAAGGTTTAAATGTAAAACCTCAAGTTATAAGAATCTAGAAGAAAACCCATGAACTACCATTCCAGGTATTGGTCTTGAGAAAGTGTTTGTGACTAGGTCCTCAATAGCAATTGCAAAGAAAACATAAATTGACAAGTGAGATCTAATTCAACTAAAGAGCTTCTGCACAACAATAGGAATTATCAACAGAGTGAACAGAAAATTTACCCAATGAGAGAAAATATTTGTGAATTATGCATCCTGACAAAGGTCTAATATCCATAATCTATAAAGAACTTAAACATTTCAACAACAACAGCAATAACAGAGAAAAATAACCCTATTAAAAAGTAGGCAAAAGACATGAACAGACACTTCTCAAAAGAAGGCACACAAGCCACCAACAAACACAAAAAAAGTTTTATATCAGTAACCATCAGAGAAGTGCAAGTCAAAACCTCAATGAGATAGCATCTCACACCAATCAGAATGGCTATTACTGAAAAGTCAAAAAATAACAGATGCCAGTGAGGCTGCAGAGAAAAGGAAACACTTATACACTATTGGTGGACATTTAAATTAGTTCAGTCACTGTGGAAAGCAGTTTGGATGTTTGCCAAATAACTTAAAACAGAACTATCATTTGACCCAGCAATCCCATTACTGGCTATATATCCAAAGAAAAATAGATCATTGTACCAAAAAGACACATGCACTCATATGTTTATTGCCACACTATCCATAGTAGCAGAAACATAGAACCAACGTAGGTGCCCATCAATGATGAATTGGATAAAGAAAATATGGTACATATCTACCATGGAATACTATGAGGCTATTTTTAAAAGAAGGAAATAATGTCTTTTGCAGCAACATGAATGCACCTTTATCCTAAACAAATTAATTTAGGAACAGAGAACCTAACTCCCCATGGTCTCACTTATAAATGGGAGCAAAATATTGAGCACTCATGGACATAAAGATGGCAATAATAGACAATGAGAATTTCAAGAGGTGGGAGTGAGGGAGGTAGGGAAGAGCTGTAAAACCATCTACTGAATACTATGCTAAGTACCTGGGTGATGGGATCATTTGTGCCCCAACCCTTACAGTTTAATAACACTCTATTTATATGCTAATAGCAGTTAACAAACTGTTTAATAAATTTATTATTTTAGCAATAATTATCCAACTGTTAATATGTGTAGGACACTATTGTGGCTGGGTAGGTGGAGAGGAAGGTGGTTGAATGGGGATAGAGGATAAAATCAGATATAAACATTACTTTCAATGAGCTTAACATCTAGTAGACCAGATTACTGGTGAAAAATACAGGACAAACCATTGATGCCAAAGATCATTTACCAAGCTAGGTATAATGAGAAGCATGGCTTACCCTCCTGAGAAAGAGGAATAAAACCAACTTTTCCAATAAATCTTAAATTTACCCAGTGGTTTGCTACATAATGAAAAGTGTTTCTCTTTGCATGTTCTCACTCATAGGTGGGAATTGAACAATGAGAGCACATGGACACAGGAAGGGGAACATCACACTCTGGGGACTGTTGTGGGGTGGGGGAGAGGGGAGGGATAGCATTAGGAGATATACCTAATGATAAATGACGAGTTACTGGGTGCAGCACACCAGCATGGCACATGTATACATATGTAATTAACCTGCACATTGTGCACATGTACCCTAAAACTTAAAGTATAATAATAATAAAATTTAAAAACAAGAAAGAAAAGTGTTTCTCTCCTCCTTTCAGTTTTTGTTGGCATACCACCACCCACTCTGTGGCTGGCTTGCAGACTGTCATAGTGAATGATGACCTCCAAATGCCACCGTCCCTTGGGCCCATTAGTCATGAGCACTGTTCAGTAGAGAAAATAGATTTGAAAATGCTTTCCTAAGGACTCTGGTATTTGTTGATGATATCCAATCTAAAGAATATCTATAACCATTGCTCTCTCTCTGCTGAAACTTCAGAGCTCTCTAATTTCCCTGAATTGCCAAAAAAAAATGTTATTAGCATTTGGCAGAAGGGTCAAAACAGTACTATGTAAATAAGTTTTTGTTTGTGACCTTTCAAAGTTCAATCGACTTTACTAGCAGGAATATACTATCTTGCCTTCCATCAACTGGACTGTTACTCAAAAAAATAACTCCTTCCTATGTTTGGAAATCATTTGTACCTTATATTCCTCTTTCTCAATATGAAAACATCCAAGGTGTTGTGATGAGGTTTCCAATTTGATTAGAAACAATTTCTTGGAATCCTGTTTTTAAAAACCATGAAGTACACATGAACTGAGTAAGTGGAATATAATCTAAATTTGTCTTAATGTTTCAAGGTTACTATTATAAAAATGAATCACTGTACTATGCTGTGCTACTCTTAAGGGTAATTAAGGTATGTAGGAAAGTTGTCCCTTAAGCTGATTCCTGATTGCTATTCTTAAATAATTTTCTCCACATTTATCTTATCCTCACTGTAAGACATTTCTTCTTGTTGCTGTCATCAGAGCTGACTCCAAATAAAATGACTGCTTTCTTGTCTAAAATGGATTAACCAGTTACCTTCTTAACTAATTCAGCTAAAAGGTTAATGAATAAAAACAGTTTAATATCCTTGCCTTAAATAAACCTAAACTCTTCTCTTAAGCTATATTCTCAGCCTTTACCACTTCTCAAAATAACAAATTCCAAGTGCTCATCACCCCTTTCATTTTCCTAAATTTACTTGAATTTTGGTATTCAGGAATATGGGTAGTCCAGTAAACAAATCCAAGTCCACCTGATCCACCCTTTTACAGACTTCAATGATACCCCTTTTACTTTTGTCTTTCTGAATAACAAGCACCCATCTTTTTAGACTATCCTTATATGATGTTTTATATGACATGTTTCTTACATAATATCTCTCACTACTAGTATTTTTGTTGCCATTATTCCCTTCCCACACCATATTTCTTTCCTTTTTCAGAATCAATGCATCACTCCTCAAGCATAGTGGCAACATATTTGGTCAATGGTTCTCTGTACTAAAGTCCAAAGTATATTAGTGTCCTTCACTTGACACTTAGTAGATACCACCTTGCATCATTCTTTATCCTTGTATCATCAATAGCAGCCAATATTGAATATTTAGTAGGTGAGGCACACAGAGGGGAAGGAGCATCCATTTTCCAAGGCACTATTAATTTCAAATAGGCTACCTACATTTTCAGATAATGCATTCCATCTTTTAGTTTGGAAAATATGGTCACCATAGGTGAAAAATATCATACATGAAACTATCATACATAAAAAAATATACACTATATAATTAGATTGGCAAAACTCAGTGCTAGAAACAAAATGAACTTAAAGGGCTGGAGAAGTTTTTTGTCTTTTTTTTAAAGATACCCAGGCCAGCACGGTGGCTCATGCCTGTAATCCCAGCACTTTGGGAGGCCAAAGCTGGCAGATCACGAGGTCAGGAGATCGAGACCATCCTGGCTAACATGGTGAAACCCTGTGTCTACTAAAAATACAAAAAATTAGCCATGCGTGGTGGCGGGCACCTGTAGTCCCAGCTACTTGGGAGCCTGAGGCAGGAGAATGGCGTGAACCCAAGAGGCAGAGATCATGCCATTGCACTCTAGCCTGGGTGACAGAATGAGACTCCATCTCAAAAACAAGAAAAAAAAAAGATAGGCCAGTCTGACCCAAAGCAACTAGAGGAGTTTCACAGAGAAAAGACATCTGAGCTGGGCCCTGACAGTTGAGTCATCTCTGGATACAGTAGAGATGAAAATGGGAGTGAGGTTTCTCATCTGAGCAGGTTTAAGCACCCATTTATATGACTGTCAAATATTGCTCAACAGCATCTTACAACATCAGTCAATTCCTTGGCACCTATAATAGATTCTGATGTCAATTGTTACAAGGCCCTGCCTAATAAATCAGAGATTTACCCCTTGGTTCCACATCCCATGTTGCTAGCTCATTCCCTGGCCTCATTTTACTGGGCTTCCTGAGATGGTCCAATTACATTAGTCAATCAGAAGTTAACCAAAATGGTTTAATTGTTGGAATGGACTGGAGATACTCCAGCCTGAGAGAGTAAAGAATTCCAGTCAGTGACGCAATATGATCTTAACTATCAAAGGCTAAACTAATTCAACATTTTTCTTTTTCATCTCCAAATTGTCGGGGATGATTATACAGAGATAACATATAACAGAAAATGTTGACATAAACCAATGTGTAGATCATTTCAAAATAGTAAATGAAAATAAGATAAATGCAGATGGGAATCAAATATATAGATAAGACAATTACACCATGTGCATACTCAGGCCCATTAGCAGGGAGGTGAGCAGGGAAAGGCAAGGAAGTTTCAGGTTGACACAGAGGAGGTTGGTACAATTTATTGGGTTTCTCTTGAGTAGCCTAGGAAAACTTGGAGGAGTTAGGATATTAAAAACTGCTTACATGGAGTCGAGTAAGGTAGGGAAAAGGAAAGCAAGCTTGAGCTAAAGCTTGTGAACAGGAATAAGAAAATTTGGATAGGGATTTAGAGGATCTGATAAACAAGCTTCCCTTTATATGTTTGTTGGTTTCTTTTATTTCTAGTGCCTCTTAAAATGAGCATGCTCGAAGCCCTGAATCACCAAACAGCTAGTAAAAATTCAGGAATTTGTGAGAGCTATAAAAATTAAGTAGCATTATTATTACTAGAATTATGATTAATATGTAGACATATAAACAGACAGATAAGTAGAATTGCTAAAACAAATGTTGCAATCCAAAGATGTCATAGAGATGGCCAGTTGCATCTTGAAGGTTTCCTATGTATTTCAGGCATCTTGTTATTTGCATATATGTTACAGGCATTATGAAAAATTTCTAGGAATGACTTATGAACATTATACATATTGTCTAGGAATTGTTTACAATTCCTGATTTAACATTCTGCCTATAACATAAATACTAGTTAAAAGGCAAGGAACTTGATCATACACTGGCATCAAATCAGAAGGCACTATTTCTGCAGGCCTGACATATAACCAGATGATTGATTATCTATAAAAAATGTAATATAGCATATGTAATAGCTAAATAACTATATTGTACTTTTTAAGATGCATGTGTAGAAGACTACATAAAGTAAATGAAAATGTAAGTGCAAAGAAAATTTTGATTCAATTATTTTTAAAGAAAGTTATAAAATTTCTTATTGAGTTGTACAACCATAAGTCCAAACATATGATACATATTTAAAAATCTAACATTTTAAAACGTGAAATACCAACATGATGGCTATATTGAAAGTAAGACCATGCTTCCTTCTGGCAATGAGCCCAAGATATCACTGCTTGGCTGTTGTTAACAAAGATGATGATGATGGCTGGTGATGGCTATAGCATATCTCTGGATTAGGAGCTTATTAGATTAGCTTAGTGCCTTCAGAGGCTAATATCATGTCCCTTGTGGACCAGTTTGCATATACCATATTCCATTCACAGATTAAGACTCTGGTTTAGGCCAGCTAGATTGCAAATACATGTCATAGGGTTTTATTTTCAAGTGTGGGAACTACAGAGATCTACAGTGGCTTGAGCTAGGACACATAGCAAACTAATGAAGGGAAGAAGAGCTTTGTTCTCAGATGAGGAAAACCAAATATCAGGTCCCTGCGTGCTCTGGCATTTACCCTGTTCCAAGCTAAAATTGCAGTCCTGGAATCTTTCTCCATGGTCGGACCACCTTCTTCTTAGGCTAGAAAATCATGACCCTGAGGCCCTCTTCAACTCCCCATCTAATGTGGGAATAGCCCCCACTGCCTGTATTAGAAATAGCAGCAGCAACAGTACTACTACTAATACTGCTACTACTACAACATAACATGCAGTATGGTGACCCTTTATATGTGATATCTCTTTTAGTTCCTTTCACAAACCCATCAAGTAAGCAATGTTATTATCTTACTTTTATAAATAAAGAAACTGAGGCTTGAAGAAGTTAAGTCACCCAGTTAGTCAGGGATCTAAGCCTTTACCTGCCCAACTCTGAAGCCCAGACTCTGAAGTACAACAGTATGTTTCTTTCTCAGCATTGTGTACTGCTCTCTGCCACATCCTTCTCCTAACCCACAATAAAGCTGCAAGAAAAATCTGAAGAGCCATCATAATTCAAACTTTAAAGTGATTTGGTATCACTTAGAGCACTCAATAATAATGGCTGAAAAGCAACACAATCCTAGAGAATGACCATCTGTTTTAAGAGCTTAAGTGAGTATGTTTTTCTGGAATATCCCCTTAGAAATGTTTTTTGAACATTTGTTCAAACAAGTTGAAGTCTGGACACCCTCTGATGCCTTTCTCAACTGGTTAAATGCCAAGTATGACATAATCTTTCTGCATGTGGTTTGAGTTAGGTGGAAGTATTGTACGTGCCTGGGACACTGGGCAAGCCCTCCAGAGATGCTTCTAAATCTGGCCAAGAAGGCCCACTGAGGAGATGGCAGCCTTGGAATGATGGGACTGAGATCACTAATAGGCTGAGTAATCCTATAAGCCCCATTTAGGGGGCATCCTTCACCTGACAACTAGGACATTTGTGTTCTCCTAGTCTTTAGGATATTCTCTCATCTTTGGGACAGGTCCCAGAAACGCCCAATGGACTTTTCTTGCCTTATGACTTAAGAGTTTCAGGGGCTCTGACCTTAAACCACTAAGCCAGCATTGCTGTGGCCTTACTTTCCTGCTACAAGTCACCTGAGCTCCACCTGCTGTACCATGAAATCATTAGGGAACTGATTAAAAAGTGCCTCCTAGTGCACATAACTGGAAGGTACTACAATCCCAGACAGTTTTACAGCTTTGGCAGGATGGAAATATTCTCTGTGGATAGATAGAATGTCATCTCTTGGCAAGGGTTTGTGGGAGATGGCTGCAGGGCCCATCAGCAAAGCTGCCATGTGGCCAAGTCCACGTGATTGATGGGAACATGACTGTGGGAAGAGGCCAATGCTGGTAATGATGGGAGATGCTTAAACCTAAGGGAAATCCCTGAATCCCCAACATCTGTGAGATGGATCAGATGAGGCTAGAGGACAAAAAGCAACAGAAAAACATTCAGCTGATATAAGTATCTAATAAAAGAAGCAAAGAAGATTAAATCTTATGGGGTTGTAGTCATAGGAAAATTATAGATATCAGGTCTGCTTTAACGTTCAAATTAGCAGGTAAAATATACAATGGGAGTGTTTCAAAGTTTGACACTAATGTAAGTATGGGAGAATCTTTCACTAGGCTACTTTGTACTTCTGAAATTGCCTCCAACTATTCCAGGAAATTGCACAAGTTGATGATGTTCCTTGTAACTGAGAATGCTATTCTTTCTCTACCTCCCTCAATGCAAAATGCACCCATACCACTGAAAATTGACAATGTAATCTCCCCATACACTTGGTCTAATACTAAGGGTAGAAAAAGAAACTAAGCTAAAGGCTTCTGTAGATTTTTATCGATTGAAGATGACAAGGTTTAAAGAGAATGGATCAGATATGTTAGTATAGTATTTAGAATGGGAAGTCATGAAGGCCTAAATGAGAGTGGTGGCAGTAAGTATGGAAAGGGGTTGCTGACTGTGAGACAGATTATAAAGGACTATCCACATAACTTGGCAACCGACTGGATTTAGCAGGGCAATGGAAGATTCAGAGATATTGCCAAGATTATTGTTCTTAGTGATCAGGAAAAAATAGTGGTGCCAGTAACAGAAGGAAAGGGGTCTGGGAGGGAAGATAAATGAGTTTGAGGTGTTAAATTGAGAGACAGAACAGGCACTGTGAAATTCTGATGATGGAGATTTGGGCTAAAGATAAAATTTCAGGCAGGCATCATTTGTCCAATCCTTCACCTAAGTCCAAACCTGCTAATTTCCAATCCCTACAAGTGAAGACCACATACAAATGCTATTTGAAACTTCCGGCTTCTCCCTGTTTGTTGCTAGTCCTCCCCACTTCCCAAATTCTTCTGCCCTCTAATTATCTCCAGAACCTTACAGTGGAGAAACCTAGTTGGCCTCTTTGTCTACTCCAAGCGTTCATTGTAAATGTATAGTTTTAAGACTGGTTCTTCATATTCCCAAGCACATGTTATTTATGAGTAATACGTGATCCATGCTGACTACATTGATAAAAGTTTCAATTGCTTTGAAAGCTATTTATATTGATAAAGAAATTGATATACATGAGGAAAACCTAGAAAGAAAAGATCACATAAGTGCTACAGAATTATGGCAACTCTAGTTTCTGAAGCAAAAATTGTTCATTGACTCCTGTTGAAAAAAAAACTTTGATATTCTGAAGTCCTTTTTGATTGAATGGGGCAATTTTGGAGATGTAATTGGAATGGTGAAACATTGCAATTTTTGGGATATTTGGATTGTTTCTAGGGACAAAAGGACAGAGTATTTATCCTGGAAACTCTGGGAAATGCATAGAGTAGAAAACTAGTAACACAACGCATACCTCTTTATTTTTTCTTCCTTAGATGGAATCTCACTCTGTCGCCCAGGCTGCAGTGCAGTGGCACCATCTCTGCTCACTGCAAGCTCCACCTCCCAGCTTCATGCCATTGTCCTGCCTCAGCCTCCTGAGTAGCTGGGACCACAGGCGCCCGCCACCACACCTGGCTAATTTTTTTGTATTTTTAGTAGAGACGGGGTTTCACCGTGTTAACCAGGATGGTCTCGATCTCCTGACCTAGTGATTAGCCTGCCTCAACCTCCCAAAGTGCTGGGATTACAGGCATGAGCCACTGCACCCGGCCACATACCTCATGTTTTTGTACTCTAAAATTGTTTTTTAAAATTATTTTATATTATATAACTTCCAGTTTAGGATGCCTAACAGTCTTGATATTTGCTTCTTCTCTAAAGAACTTGAGGACACAAAAGTATCGAAGGTCAGAGTGAGTCGGTACCTTGGAGATCAATAAATTGAACCACTTTTTTCCATATAAAGAGACTGAGGACCAGACCTAAGAACTGACTTGCCAAAAGTTACACAGCAAGCCAATGGCAGAACTAGGACTAGAATCCAGGTATCCTGATCTCCAAACTTCCATCTGGGCAACAGCCCCTCCGCTCCTTCTTCACATCTCCTCCCTGCCCTTGGCCTTGGAAGTCCCTAGAGAAATGGGGCTCACCATTAAGAGGACACAATGCAAAAATATGGAATCCCCAATGCCCATCATCTCAAATTTCTGTGCTATATAGCAGCATCACTCCCTCCGCTCACCCAAGTATCTTTTCCTCTTGTCAGCTGAAACACCTACACCTCTGTTACAGCAAGTGTCTTAGGGTCAAATGGGACATCAAGGGGAAACACAAGTGAAACCTGGGTACCTGTTATTCCCAGAATTTCATTCCCAGATGCCTAAAACTTAAGACCTTTGCACACATCCATCCTGATGAAATGTCAGCACACTTCCTGCTTTCCATGTTTTCCTGCTTTCCATGTTTTTTTTTTTTTTTTCAAAATTGTTGAAAGGACCAAACCTCCTGCTCAGGGGCAGAGATTCACTACTGGGAGAAAAATTATTGATGGTCATATCTCATTCCTGAAAGGCTGTTAAACTCCTTCCCTGTGGTTAAGAAAGAAAATAATATTACATCTGTATATGCTACAAGAAGTGACATGATCAAAATCAATACAACAGAAGACTTAGAACCCAAAATTTACACTTCCCATGACAAAGATCCATTTTCTATTTTCTACTGCCTCCCAAGGCTGTTAGAGAAATTAGTGGTCAGAAATGGAGCAGGGGTGGATTCCATTCCCTCATGTACAGCTTCTTTATGTGGAGCAAGCTTCTATAGTTCTATTCATCATGCATGACACTTTAAAATTTTCCCCTCTGAGACTATTAGCTTGTGAGCTGCTTAAAGAAGGACCTGTAGAGCCAGACATGGTGGTACATGCCTGTAGTCCTAGCTACTCAGGAGGATGAGGCAGGAGGATTTCTTGAGCCCAGAAGTTCAAGGCTGCAGTGTACTGTGATAGCGCCTGTGAATAGCCGCTGAACTACAACCTGGAAAGCAATAGAGAGACTTACATTCCCAAAATTTTGAAAAAAGAGAAAGGCCTGTATAGATTCATCTGTCTATCCCTGGGGCCTAGCATGTGGCCATCAAATATGATGCAATCACTCAAATACATGTATATGAAACTCTCCTAAAAGAGTGATAAAAGAGTGAATGCAGTAGAAGATTAGAATGGAATTGGAAGCCAGAGCAAGAATATTGAGGGCTTGAAATGAAGCTCCTCGAATCTATAATTTCTGACATAGGCTATGACTGTACACCTTTGTGTGCCATGCAAAACCGAACAATTTCAACATTGGGGTAACTCCCCAAAATGTAGAAACTTTGAAAACCATTCCTCCTTTAGTTCAGTGCCTGTATGTGAAGTATTCAGCCTTTTTTAAAAAATATATTTGAGGAACTCATAGTTCCCAGGCACTCACTCCAATATGTTGCAAGCAATTTGATTGAAGTATTGCATATATCTTGGGCTTCAGACCAAGTGTGAGGAATTATACTCCATCAGAAAAATCATTGAGGCAGCTTAAAGTAATGGAAACTGGTGCTTTGGATTAAACCTGTCTCTTTCCATCTCTGTTTTTCGTGCCTGGATAATGCCTCTTGGGGGAAAAAAAAACCAGAGGCATATAGTTTGAATACCTTGGAGTTAAAGAGGGAAGAATGGCAAAATGGAGAGGAGGTTGAACAAACTATGTTCTAGTCTTTAATTCGGGTCCTAAATGAGACCTAAAGAGCAACATACAAATAAAATCTTCAAACCAGGGGCACCCCACATGTCAGTATATTCCACTGCCACCGCCCAAGCTTAGAAGATCTGCTCTTTAGACTGTAATACAACTCAGGTTGAGCAAAATACCAGGTACTCGATGGCTTAAACAACAAATACTTGTTTTCTCATGGTTCTGGAGTCTAGAAGTCCAAGGTCAAGATGTCAGGGTTGATTTTGCATAAGGGCCGTCTTCCTGGCTTATAAATATCACCTTCTCACTGTGTTCTCACACAGCCTTTCCTCTGTGCGTGCACAAAGAGAAAGAGAGCAACCTCTGGTATCTCTTCCTCTTCTTATAATGACACCAGTTCTATTGTATTAGGGCCCCACCATTATGACCTCATTTAACCTTAATTATATCCCTAAAAGTTTTATCTCCAAATACAGTCACACTGAGGTTACAGCTTCAACATATGAATTTGGGGATTGAGGAGACATAATTCAGTTTGTAACAGTACTATTAAACATACTTTGCTGATTAAAAAATAAACTGAATCTCAAAGAGGTTTAGTGATTTTCACATACTAGTAAGTAATAGAAGTCAAGACTGGAACTCAGAACTGTTAGCCCCTGGTTTTGCGTTCTTTGTATTATATTATGTTGCCTTATAAAATGAGTTAAGAATTGCTCCTTCTGTTTCTATTTTTTATTTGGGAGAATTTGTAGATAATTGGTTAAAAAAACTTTAAGTGTTTGGCAGAATTCACCAGTTAACCTATCTGGGTCTGATACTTTCTGTTCGGGAAGGTTATTAATTATTAATTCAATTTATTTAATAGACACATGCCTATTCAGATTATCTATTTCTCCTTGTGTGAGTTTTGGTAGATTTTGTCTTTCAATGAATTGTCCCATTTCAAATAGGTTATCAAATTTGTGGTCATAGAGCTGTTCATAATATTCCTTGGTTATCCTATTAATATTTATGGGATTAATAGTAATGGTACCTCTTTCATTTTAGATATTTTCTCTCTTTCTCTCTCTCTCTCTCTCTTTTTTGAGATGGAGTCTCACTCTGTCACCCAGGCTGGAGTAGAGTGGCACGATCTTGGCTAACTGCAACTTCCACCTCTGGGGTTCAAGAGATTCTCCTGCCTCAGCCTCCTGAGTAGCTGGGATTACAGGCATGCACCACCAAACCTGGCTAATTTGTAAATTTTTAGTAGAGACAGGGTTTCACCATGTTGATCAGGCTGGTCTCGAACTCCTGACCTCGTGATCCACCCACTTCAGCCTCCCAAAGTGCTGGGATTGCAGGCGTGAGCCGCCGAGCCCAGCCTTCTCTCCTTTTTCTCAGCTAACCTCGCTAGAGGTTTATCAATTTTGTTAATCTTTTCAAAGAAACATTTAGCTTTATTGATTTTCTCTGTTGATTTCTACTCTTTTATTATTTTATTGCTTATGCTTCTTTGGACTAAGTCTAATCATTTTGTAGTCTTTTAAGGTGGAAGCTCAGATGACTAATTTTAGATCATTATTTCCTAATATACACATTAAGTGCCATACACTTCCCTCTAATGACTGCTTTGGCTATATGCAACAAAACTTGATGTGCTATATTTTCACCTTAATCTGATGCAAAATATTTTAAAATTTCTCTTCAGAGCTCTTCTTCAACCTATGTGTTATTTGGAAGTGTTTTGTTCTAGATCCTTGAGGAATCACCACACTGTCTTCCACAATGGTTGAACTAATTTACACTCCCACCAACAGTATAAAAGCATTCCTATTTCTCCACATCCACTCCAGCACCTGTTGTTTCCTGACTTTTACCCCAAGGATTACAAATCATTCTATTATAAAGACACATGCACACGTGTGTTTATTGCAGGACTATTCACAACAGTAGAGTTGGAACCAACCTCAAAGCCCATCAATGATAGACTGGATAAAGAAAATGTGGCACATATTCACCATGGAATACTATGCAGCCATAAAAAAGGATGAGTTCATGTCCCTTGCAGGGACATGGATGAACCCAGAAACCATCATTCTCAGCACACTAACACAGGATCAGAAAATCAAACACATGTTCTCACTCATAAGTGGGAGTTGAACAATGAGAACACATGGACGCAAGGAGGGGAACATCACACACTGGGTCATGTTGGTGGGTGGGGGTCTAGGGGAGGGATAACATTAGGAGAAATACCTAAAGTAGATGATGGGTTGATGGGTGCAACAAACCACCATGGCATGTGTATACCTATGTAACAAACCTGCATGTTCTGCGCATGTATCTCAGAATTTAAAGTATAATAACAAATAGAAGGGAGTTGTTTAATCTCTAAGTATTTTGAAGTTTTCTATCATTCTGTTATTTATTTCTAGTTTAATTCTATTATTATCTAAGAGAAGACATTGTATAATTTATATATTTTTTAAGTTTGTTATGGTGGCTTTTATGCCTGAAGTGTGACCAAATGTGAGCTAGAGAAGAAAGTATATTCAAAGTGGCTGGCAAGATGACCGAATAGGAACAGCTTTGGTCTGCAGCTCCCAGCGAGATCAACTCAGAAGGCAGGTGATTTCTGCATTTCCAACTGAGGTATCTTGCTCATCTCACTGGGACTGGTTAGACAGTGGGTGCAGCCCATGGATGGCAAGCTGAAGCAGAGTTGGGTGTTGCCTCACCCAGGAAATGCAAGGGGTTGGGGAACTCTCTCCCCTTGCCAAGGGAAGCTGTGAGAGACTGTGCCAGGAGGAACAGTGCATTCTGGCCCAGATACTATGCATTTCCCATGGTTTTCACAACCTGTAGACCAGGAGATTACCTCAGGTGCTTATGCCACCAGGCTCCTGGGTTTCAAGCACAAAACTGGGTGGCCTTTTGGGAAGACACTGAGCTAGCTGCAGGAGTTTGTTTCATAACCCAATGGCACCTGGAATGCCAGTGAGACAGAACCGTTCACTCCCCTGGAAAGGGAGCTGAAGCCAGGGAGCCAAGTGGTCTAGCTCAGTGGATCCCATCCCCACAGAGCCCACCAAGCTAAGATCCACTGGCTTGAAATTTTCGCTGCCAGCACAACAGTCTGAAGTCAACCTGGGATACTCAAGGTTGGTGTGGCGAGGGGCATCAGCCATTACTGAGGCTTGAGTAGGCTGTTTTCCTCTCACAGTGTAAACAAAGCCACCAGGAGGTTCGAACTGGGCAGAGCCCACTGCAGCTCCACAAAGCCACCAGGAGGTTCGAACTGGGCAGAGCCCACTGCAGCTCCACAAAGCCACTGTAGCCAGACTACCTCTCCAGATGCCTCCTCTCTGGGCAGGGCATCTCTGAAAGAAAGGCAGCAGCCGCTGTCAGGGGCTTATAGATGAAATTCCCATCTCACTGGGACAGATCACCTGTGTGAAGGGGCGGCTATGGGTGCAGCTTCAGCAGACTTAAATGTTCCTGCCAGCTGGCTCTGAGGAGAGCAGCAGATCTCCCAGCACAGCATTTGAGCTCTGCTAAGGGACAGACTGCCTCCTCAAGTGGGTCTCTGACCCTTGTGCCTCCTGACTGGGAGATACCTCCCAGGAGGAGTTGACAGACACTTCATATAGGAGAGCTTTAGCTGGCAACTGGTGGGTGCCCCTCTGGGACAAAGCTTCCAGAGGAAGAAACAGGCAGGAATCTTTGCTGTTCTGCAGCATCTGCTGGTGATACCTAAGTAAACAGTGTCTGGAGTACACCTCTAGCAAACTCCAGCAGACCTAGAGCAGAGAGGCCTGACTGTTAGAAGGAAAACTAACAAACAGAAAGGAACAGCATCAACATCAACAAAAAGGACGTTCATACAGAAACCCCATCCGAAGGTCACCAACATCAAAGATCAAAGGTAGATAAATCCACAAAGATGAAGAAAAACCAGTGCAAAAGACCGAAAATCCCAAAAACCAGAATGCCTTTTCTCCTCCAAAAGATCACAACTCCTCTCTAGCAAGGACATAAAACTGAACAGAGAATGAGTTTGATGAATTGACAGAAGTAAGCTTCAGAAGGTAGGTAATGAGAAACTCCTCTGAGCTAAAGGAGCATGTTCTAAAAAAATGCAAGGAAGCTAAAACCTAGAAAAAAGGTTAAAGGAATTGCTAACTGGAGCAACCAGTTTATTGAACATAAATGACTGGATGAAGCTGAAAAGCACAGCACTAGAGCTTTGTGAAGCATACATGAGTATCCATAGCTGAATTGATCAAGCAGACCAGAAGATTTCAGAGATGGAAGATCAACTTAATGAAATAAAGTGTGAAGACAAGATTAGAGGAAAAAAAATGAAAAGGAATGAACAAAGCCTCCAGGAAATATGGGACTATGTGAAAAGACCAAATCTACATTTGGTTGGTGTACCTGAAAGTGGCAGGGAGGATGGAACCAAGTTGGAAAATACTCTTCAGGTTAACATCCAGGAGAACTTGCCCAACCTAGCAAGACAGACCAACATTCGAATTCAAAAAATACAGAGGACACCACAAAGATACTCCTTGAGAAGAACAAACCCAAGACACATAATTGTCAGATTCACCAAGGTTGAAATGAAGGAAAAAATGTTAATGGCAGTCAGGGAAAAAGGTCAGGTTACCCACAAAGGCAAGTCCATCAGATTAACAGTGGATTTCTCTGCAGAAACCCTACAAGCCAGAAAAGAGTAATGGCCAATATTCAACATTCTTAAAAGAATTTTCAACCCAGAATATCATATCCTGGCAAACTAAGCTTCATAAGTGAAGGAGAAATAAAATCCTTTACAGACAAGCAAATGCTGAGAGATTTTTGTCACCACCAGGCCCACCTTACAAGAGCTCCAGAAGAAAGCATTAAATTTGAATAGGAAAAATTGGTACCAGCCACTGCAAAAACACACCAAATTGTAAAGACCCTCAACACTATAAAGAAACTGCATAAACTAATGAGCAAAATAACCAGCTAGTATCATAATGACATGATCAAATTCACATATAACAATATTAAACTTAAATGTAAACGTGCTAAATGCCCCAGTTAGAAGACACATACTGGCAAATTGGATTAAGAGTCAAGACCCATTGGTGTGCTTTTTTGAGGAGACCCATCTCACGTGCAGACACACGTAGGCTAAAACCAAAGAAATGAAGGAATATTTACCAAGCAAATGGAAAGCAAAAAAATAAAAATAAAAAAAGCAAGGACTGCAATCCTAGTCTCTGATAAAACAGACTTTAAACCAACAAAGATAACAAAGACAAAGAAGAGCATTACATAATGGTAAAGCAATCAGCACAATAAGAAGAGCTAACTATCTTAAATATATATGCACCCAATACAGGAGCACCCAGATTCATAAAGCAAGTCCTTAGAGACCTAGAAAGAGACTTAGACTCCCACATAATAATACTGGGAGATTTTAACACCCCACTGTTAATATTAGACAGATCAACAAGACAGAAAATCAGCAAGGATATTAAGGACTTCAAATCAGCTCTGGACCAAACAGTCCTAATAGACATCTACAGAACTCTCCACCCCAAATCAACATAATATACATTCTTCTCAACACCACATTGCACTTATTTTAAAATTGACCACATAATTGGAAGTAAAACACTCCTCAGCAAACGCAAAAGAACAGAAATCATAACAGTCTCTCAGATCACAGTGCAATCAAATTAGAACCCAGGATTAAGAAACTCACTCAAAACCACAAAATTACATGGAAACTGAACAATCTGCTCTTGAATGACTACTGGGTAAATAAAGAAATTGCAGCAGAAATAAATAAGTTTATTGAAATCAAGGAGAACAATGACACAACATACAAGAATCTCTGGAACATAGCTAAAGCACTGTTTAGAGGGAAATTTATAGCACTAAATGCCCATATGAGAAAGCACGAAAGATCTAAAATCAACACCCTAACATCACAAATAAAAGAACTAGAGAAGCAAAAGCAAACAAATTCAAAATCTAGCAGAAGACAAGAAATAATTAAGATCAGAGCAAAAACGAAGGAGATAGAGACACCAAAAAAACCTTCAAAAAGTAAATTAATCCAGCAGCTGTTTTTATAAAAGATTAACAAAATAGATAGACCCCTAGCCAGACTAATAAAGAAAAATAGAGAGAAGAATCAAACAGACAAAATAAAAACTGATAATGGGGTGATCACCACTGATTTCACAGAAATACAAACTACCAGCAGAGAATACTATAAACACCTCTAGGCACATAAACTAGAAAATCTAGAAGAATTGGATACATTCTTGAACACGTACACCCTCCCAAGACTAAACTAGGAAAAAGTCAAAACCCTGAATAGACCAATAACAAGTTCTGAAATTGAGGCAGTAATTAACAAACTACCAACCAGAAAAAGCCCAGGAGCAGACAGATTCACAGCTGAATTCTACCAGAGGTACAAAGAGGAGCTGGTACCATTTCCTTTTCTTTTTTTTTTTATTATACTTTAAGTTTTACGGTACATGTGCACAACCTGCAGGTTAGTTACATATGTATACATGTGCCATGTTGGTGTGCTGTACCCATTAACTCGTCATTTAGCATTAGGTATATCTCCTAATGCTATCCCTCCCCCCTACCCCCACCCCAAAACAGGCCCTGGTGTGTGATGTTTCCCTTCCTGTGTCCATGTGTACTCATTGTTCAATTCCCACCTATGAATGAGAACATGCGGTGTTTGGTTTTTCGTCCTTGTGATAGTTTGCTGAGAATCATGGTTTTCAGCTTCATCCATGTCCCTAAAAAGGACATGAACTCTTCATTTTTTATGGCTGTGTAGAATTGCATGGTATATATGTGCCACATTTTCCTAATCCAGTCTATCATTGTTGGACATCTGGCTTCATTCCAAGTCTTTGCTATTGTGAATAATGCCGCAAAAAACATACGTGTGCATGTGCCTTTATAGCAGCATGATTTATAATCCTTTAGGTATATACCCAGTAATGGGATGGCTGGGTCAAATGGTATTTCTAGTTGTAGATCCCTGAGGAATCGCCACACTGACTTCCACAATGGTTGAACTAGTTTACAGTCCCACCAATAGTGTAAAAGTGTTCCTATTTCTCCACATCCTCTCCAGCACCTGTTGTTTCCTGACTTTTTAATGATTGCCATTCTAACTGGTGTGAGATGTTATCTCATTGTGGTTTTGATTTGCATTTCTCTGAAGGCCAGTGATGATGAGCATTTTTTCATGCGTCTTTTGGCTGCATAAATTGTCTTCTTTTGAGAAGTGCCTGTTCATATCCGTCACCCACTTTTTGATGGGGTTGTTTTTTCTTGTAAATTTGTTTGAGTTCATTGTAGATTCTGGATATTAGCCCTTGGTCAGATGAGAAGATTGCAAAAATTTTCACCCATTCTGTAGGTTGCCTGTTCACTCTGATGGTAGTTTCTTTTCCTGTGCAGAAGCTCTTTAGTTTAATTAGATCCCATTTGTCAATTTTGGCTTTTGTTACCATTGCTTTTGGTGTTTTAGACATGAAGTCCTTGCCCATGCCTATGTCCTGAATGGTATTGCCTAGGTTTTCTTCTATGGTTTTTATGGTTTCAGGTCTAACAATTAAGTCTTTAATCTATCTTGAATTAATTTTTGTATAAGGTGTAAGGAAGGGATCCAGTTTCAGCTTTCTACATATGGCTAGCCAGTTTTCACAGCACCATTTATTAAATAGTGAATGCTTTCCCCATTGCTTGTTTTTCTCAGGCTTGTCAAAGATCAGATGGTTGTAGATATGCAGCATTTCTTCTGAGGGCTCTGTTCTGTTCCATTGGTCTATATCTCTGTTTTGGTACCAGTACCATGCTGTTTTGGTTACTGTAGCCTTGTAGTATTCTTTGAAGTCAGGTAGTGTGATGCCTCCAGCTTTGTTCTTTTGGCTTAGGATTGACTTGTCGATGCGGGCTCTTTTTTGGTTCCATATGAACTTTAAGGTACTTTTTTCCAACTCTGTGAAGAAAGTCATTGATAGCTTGATGGGGATGGCATTGAATCTATAAATTACCTTGGGCAATATGGCCATTTTCACAAAATTGATTCTTCCTACCCACGGGCATGGAATGTTTTTCTATTTGTTTGTATCCTCTTTTATTTCATTGAGTAGTGGCTTGTAGTTCTCCTTGAAGAGGTCCTTCACATCCCTTGTAAGTCAGATTCCTAGGTATTTTATTCTCTTTGAAGCAATTGTGAATGAGAGTTCACTCATGATTTGGCTCTCTGTTTGTCTGTTATTGGTGTATAAGAATGCTTGTGATTTTTGTACATTGATTTTATATCCTGAGACTTTACTGAATTTCCCTATCAGCTTAAGGAGATTTTGGGCTGAGATGATGGGGTTTTTTAGATATACAATCATGTCATCTGCAAACAGGGACAATTTGACTTCCTCTTTTCCTAATTGAATACCCTTTATTTCCTTCTCCTGCCTGATTGCCCTGGCCAGAACTTCCAACACTATGTTGAACAGGAGTGGTGAGAGAGGACATCCCTGTCTTGTGTCAGTTTTCAAAGGGAATGCTTCCAGTTTTTGCCCATTCAGTATGATATTGGCTGTGGGTTTGTCATAGATAGCTCTTAATATTTTGAGATACATCCTATCAATACCTAATTTATTGAGAGTGTTTAGCATGAAGTGTTGTTGAATTTTGTCAAAGGCCTTTTCTGCATCTATTGAGATAATCATATGGTTTTTTCCATAAAAACTATTCCAAAAAATGGAAAAAAAGGACTCCTCTCTAACTCATTTTATGAGGCCAGCATCATCCTGATACCAAAACCTGGCAGAGACACAATAAAAAAAGAAAATTTTAGGCCAATATCCCTGATGAACATCAATGTGAAAATCTTCAATAAAATACTGGCAAACCAAATCCAGCAGCATATCAGAAAACTTATCCACCACTATCAAGTCAGCTTCGTGCCTTGAATGCAGGGCTGATTCAACATACACAAATCAATAAATAAACATCATCCATCACATAAACAGAACCAATGGGAAAAAAACACGCAATTATCTCAATATATGCAGAAGAAACCTTCGATAAAATTCAACACCCCTTCATACTACAAACTCTCAACAAACTAGGTTCTGATGAAACATGTCTCAAAGTAATAAGAAGTATTAATGACAAACCCACAGCCAATATCATACTGAATGGGCAAAACTGGAAGCATTGCCTGTGAAAACTGGCACAACACAAGGATACCCTCTCTCACTGCTCCTACTCAACATAGTATTGGAAGTTCTGGCCAAGGCAATCAGGAAAGAGAAGGAAATAAAGTTTATTAGAATAGGAAGAGAGAAAGTCAAATTGTCTCTGTTTTCAGATGACATGATTGTATATTTAGAATACCCCATTACCTCAGCCCAAAAACTCCTTAAGCTGATAAGCAACTTCAGCAAAGTCTCAGGATACAAAATCAATGTGCAAAAATCACAAGGATTCTTGTACACCAATAATAGACAAACAGAGAGCCAAATCATGAGTGAACTCCCATTCACAATTGCTACAAAGAGCATAAGATACCTAGGAATACAACTTACAAGGGATGTGAAGAACTTCTTCAAAGAGAACTACAAACCACTGCTCAAGGAAATGAGAGGACACAAACAAATGAAAAAATATTCTGTATTCATGGATATGAAGAATCAATATAGTACTGCCCAAAATACTTTATCGATTCAATGCTATCTCCATCAAGCTGCCATTGATTTTCTTCACAGAATTAGAAAAAACTACTTTAAATTTCATATACAACCAATAAGAGCCAGTATAGCCAAGACAATCCTAAGCATAAAGAACAAAGCTGGAGGTGTCATGTTACTTGACTTCAAACTACACTACAAGGCTACAGTAACCAAAACAGCATGGTAATGGTACCAAAACAGATATATAGACCACTGGAACAGAACAGAGGTCTCAGAAATAATGCCACAAATCTACAACCATCTGATCTTTGGCAAACCATACAAAAACTAGCAATGAGGAAATGATTCCCTAGTTAATAAACGGTGCTGGGAAAACTGGTTAGCCATATGGAGAAAACTGAAACTGGACCTTTTCCTTATACCTTATGCAAAAATTAACTCAAGATGGATTAAACACTTAAATGTAAGGCCTAAAACCATAAAAAGTCTAGAAGAAAACTTAGGTAGTCCATTTAGAACATAGGCATGGGCAAAGACTTAATGACTAAAACACCAAAAGCAATTGCAACAAAAGCCAAAATAGACAATATGAGATCTAATTAAACTATAGAGCTTCTGCACAGTGAAAGAAATATTATCAGAGTGAACAGGCAACCTAGAGAATGGGAGAAAATTTTTGCAATCTGACAAAGGGCTAATATCCAGAATCTACAAGGAAGTTTAACAAATTTACAATTTAAAAAACCACTTCAAAAAGTGGGTGAAGAATATGAACAGGCACTTCTAAAAATAAGACATTTATATGGCCAAAAAACATATGAAAAAAAGCTCATCATCACTGTCATTAGAAAAATGCAAATCAAAACCACAATGAGATATTATCTCACACCAGTTAGAATGGTGATCATTAAAAATTCAGGAAACAACAGATGCTGGAGAGGATGTGGAGAAATAGCAATGTTTTTACACTGTTGCTGGCAATGGAAATTAGCTCAACCATTGCGGAAGACAGTGTGGCGATTCCTCAAGGATATAGAATCAGAAATACCTTTTGACCCAGCAATCCCATTACTGGGCATATATCCAAAGGATTATAAATCATTCTACTCTAAAGACACTTGCACATGTATTTATTGCAGCATTATTTACAATGGCAAAGACTTGGAACCAACCCAAATGCCCATCAATGATAGACTGGAAAAAGAAAATGTGGCACATATAAACCGTGGAATACTATGCATCCATAAAAAAGAAAGAGTTCATGTCCTTTGCAGGGACATGAATGAAGCTGGAAACCATCACTCTCAGCAAACTAACCGAAGAACAGAAAACCAAACACCTGATGTTCTCACTCATAAGTGGGAGTTGAACAGTGAGAACACATGGACACAGAAAGGGGAACATCACACACCAGGACTTGTCAGAGGGGTGGAGGGTGGGGGGAGGATAGCATTGGGAGAAATACCTAATGTAGGTGATGGGTTGATGGGTGCAGCAAACCACCATGGCACTTGTATACCTAGGTAACAAACCTGCACATTCTGCACATGTATCCCAGTACTTAAAGTATCATTAAAAAAAAATAAAAGAAAGTATATTTTACTGTTGTTGAATGAAGTATTCTATAGATGTCAATTGGATCCAATTGACTGATGGAGCTATTCAGCTCACTGATCTTCTTGCTGATTTTCCACCTTCTAGAACTGTCAAGAACTAATACACAGGGGTTGAAATCTGCCAGTATAACAGTGGGCTTCTCTATTTTTCCTTACAATGCTATAAGTGTTTGCTTCACATTCTTTGTTTTTATGCATACACGTAAGGATTTTTATGTCTTTATGAAGAAGTGAACCCTTGTAATGTTGTACTATTAATGCCTCTCTTTATCCTTGTTAATTTTCCTTGTTCTGAATCTGCTTATTCTGAAATTAATGTTGCTACTCCAACTGTCTTTATTTTTACTTATGTTTTTAACTTTTATTTTTGATTTAGGAGAACATGTGCAAATTTGTTATATAGCTAAACCTCATATCACAGGGCTTTGTTTGATTTACAGATTATTTTATTACCTAGGTAATAAGCGTAGTAGCCCATAGCTAGTTTTTCAATTTTCACCCTCATCCCCCCTCCATGCTCAAGTAGGCCCAGTGTCTGTTCCTTTCTTTGTGTCCATATGTACTCAATGTTTAGCTACCACTTATAAGTGAGAACATGAAGTATTTTGTTTTGTGTTCCAGTGTAATATGTCAGTTCGCTTAGGAAAATTGCCTTCAGCTCCATCTTTGTTGCTACAAAGAACGTGATCTAATTCTTGTATATGACTGTGTAGTATTCCATGACATATTTGTACCACATTTTTAAAATCCAGTCTAGCACTGATGAGCATTTAGGTTGATTTCATGTCTTTGATTTTGTGAATAGTGTTTCAATGAAAATATGCACGATTTGGTATCAGGATGATGCTGGCCTCATAAAATGAGTTAGGGAGGATTCCCTCTTTTTCTATTGATTGGAATAGTTTCAGAAGGAATGGTACCAGCTCCTCCTTGTACCTCTGGTAGAATTCGGCTGTGAACCCATCTGGTCCTGGACTTTTTTTGGTTGGTAAACTATTGATTATTGCCACAATTTCAGCTCCTGTTATTGGTCTATTCAGGGATTCAACTTCTTCCTGGTTTAGTCTTGGGAGGGTGTATGTGTTGAGGAATTTATCCATTTCTTCTAGATTTTCTAGTTTATTTGCATAGAGGTGTTTGTAATATTCTCTGATGGTAGTTTGTATTTCTGTGCGATTGGTGGTGATATCCCCTTTATCATTTTTTATTGCATCTATTTGATTCTTCTCTCTTTTTTTCTTTATTAATCTTGCTAGTGGTCTATCAATTTTGTTGATCCTTCCAAAACACCAGCTCCTGGATTCATTTATTTTTTGAAGGGTTTTTTGTGTCTCTATTTCCTTCAGTTCTGCTCTGATTTTAGTTATTTCTTGCCTTCTGCTAGCTTTTGAATATGTTTGCTCTTGCTTTTCTAGTTCTTTAAATTGTGATGTTAGGGTGTCAATTTTGGATCTTTCCTGCTTTCTCTTGTGGGCATTTAGTGCTATAAATTTCCCTCTACACACTGCTTTGAATGTGTCCCAGAGATCCTCGTACGTTGTGTCTTGGTTCTCGTTGGTTTCAAAGAACATCTTTATTTCTGCCTTCATTTCGTTATGTACCCAGTAGTCACTCAGGAGCAGGTTGTTCAGTTTCCATGTAGTTGAGCGATTTTGAGTGAGATTCTTAATCCTGAGTTCTAGCTTGATTGCACTGTGATCTGAGAGATAGTTTGTTATAATTTCTGTTCTTTTACATTTATTGAGGAGAGCTTTACTTCCAAGTATGTGGTCAATTTTGGAATAGGTGTGGTGTGGTACAGAAAAAAATGTATATTCTGTTGATTTGGGGTGGAGAGTTCTGTAGATGTCTATTAGGTCTGCTTGGTGCAGAGCTGAGTTCAATTCCTGGGTATCCTTGTTGACTTTCTGTCTCATTGATCTGTCTAATGCAGACAGTGGGGTGTTAAAGTCTCCCATTATTATTGTGTGGGAGTCGAAGTCTCTTTGTAGGTCACTCAGGACTTGCTTTATGAATCTGGGTGCTCCTGTATTGGGTGCATATATATTTAGGATAGTTAGCTCTTCTTGTTGAATTAACCACTTTACCATTATGTAATGGCCTTCTTTGTCTCTTTTGATCTTTGTTGGCTTAAAGTCTGTTTTATCAGAGACTAGGATTGCAACCGCTGCCTTTTTTTGTTTTCCATTTGCTTGGTAGATCTTCCTCCAACCTTTTATTTTGAGCCTATGTGTGTCTCTGCCCGTGAGATGGGTTTCCTGAATACAGCACACTGATGGGTCTTGAGTCTTTATCCAATTTGCCAGTCTGTGTCTTTTAATTGGAGCATTTAGTCCATTTACATTTAAAGTTAATATTGTTATGTGTGAATTTGATCCTGTCATTATGATGTTAGCTGGTTATTTTGCTCGTTAGTTGATGCAGTCTCTTCCTAGTCTTGATGGTCTTTACATTTCGGTATGATTTTGCAGTGGCTGGTACCAGTTGTGCCTTTCCATGTTTAGTGCTTCCTTCAGGAGCTCTTTTAGGACAGGCCTGGTGGTGACAAAATCTCTCAGCATTTGCTTGTCTGTAAAGTATTTTATTTCTCCTTCACTTATGAAGCTTAGTTTGGCAGGATATGAAATTCTGGGTTGAAAATTCTTTTCTTTAAGAATGTTTAATATTGGCCCCCACTCTCTTCTGGCTTGTAGGGTTTCTGCAAAGAGATCTGCTGTTAGTCTGATGGGCTTCCCTTTGATGGTGACCCGAACTTTCTCTCTGGCTGCCCTTAACATTTTTTCCTTCATTTCAACTTTGGTGAATCTGACAATTATGTGTCTTGGAGTTGCTCTTCTCGAGGAGTATCTTTGTGGCATTCTCTGTATTTCCTGAATCTGAATGTTGGCCTGCCTTGCTAGATTGGGGAAGTTCTCCTGGATAATATCCTGCAGAGTGTTTTCCAACTTGTTTCCATTCTCCCCGTCACTTTCAGGTACACCAATCAGATGTAGATTTGGTCTTTTCACATAGTCCCACATTTTTTGGAGGCTTTGCTCGTTTCTTTTTATTCTTTTTTCTCTAAACTTCCCTTCTCACTTCATTTCATTCATTTCATCTTCCAGGGCTGGCAGAGACACAACAAAAAAAGAGAATTTTAGACCAATATCCTTGATGAACATTGATGCAAAAATCCTCAATAAAATACTGGCAAACAGAATCCAGCAGCACATCAAAAAGCTTATCCACCATGATCAAGTGCGCTTCATCCCTGGGATGCAAGGCTGGTTCAATATATGCAAATCAATAAATGTAATCCAGCATATAAACAGAACCAAAGACAAAAACCACATGATTATCTCAATAGATGCAGAAAAGGCTTTTGACAAATTCAACAACACTTCATGCTTAAAACTCTCAATAAATTAGGTATTGATGGGACGTATCTCAAAATAATAAGAGCTATTTATGACAAACCCACAGCTAGTATCATACTGAATGGGCAAAAACTGGAAGCATTCCCTTTGAAAACTGGCACAAGACAGGGATGCCCTCTCTCACCACTTCTATTCAACATAGTGTTGGAAGTTCTGGCCAGGGCAATTAGGAAGGAGAAGGAAATCAAGGGTATTCAAGTAGGAAAAGAGGAAGTCAAATTGTCCCTGTTTGCAGATGACATGATAGTATATCTAGAAAACCCCACTGTCTCAGCCCAAAATCTCCTTAAGCTGATAAGCAACTTCAGCAAAGTCACAGGATACAAAATCAATGTACAAAAATCACAAGCATTCTTATACATCAATAACAGACAAACAGAGAGCCAAATCATGAGTGAACTCCCATTCACAATTGCTTCAAAGAGAATAAAATACCTAGGAATCCAACTTACAAGGAATGTGAAGGACCTCTTCAAGGAGAACTACAAACCACTGCTCAAAGAAATAAAAGAGGATACAAAGAAATGGAAGAACATTCCATGCTCATGGGTAGGAAGAATCAATATCGTGAAAATGGCCATCCTTCCCAAGGTAATTTACAGATTCAATGCCATCCCCATCAAGTTACCAATGACTTTCTTCACAGAATTGGAAAAAACTACTTTAAAGTTCATATGGAACCAAAAAAGAGCCCTCATTGCCAAGTCAATCCTAAGCCAAAAGAACAAAGCTGGAGGCATCACACTACCAGACTTCAAACTATACTACAAGGCTACAGTAACCAAAACAGCATGGTACTGGTACCAAAACAGAGATATAGATCAATGGAACAGAACAGAGCCCTCAGAAATAATGCCACATATCTACAACTATCTGATCTTTGACAAACCTGACAAAAACAAGAAATGGGGAAAGGATTCCCTATTTAATAAATGGTGCTGGGAAAACTGGCTAGCCATATGTAGAAAGCTGAAACTGGATCCCTTCCTTACACTTTATACAAAAATTAATTCAAGATGGATTAAAGATTTAAATGTTAGACCTAAAACCATAAAAACCCTAGAAGAAAACCTAGGCATTACCATTCAGGACATAGGCATGGGCAAGGACTTCATGTCTAAAACACCAAAAGCAATGGCAACAAAAGCCAAAATTGACAAATGGGATCTAATTAAACTAAAGAGCTTCTGCACAGCCAAGGAAACTACCATCAGAGTGAACAGGCAACCTACAAAATGGGAGAAAATTTTCGCAACCTACTCATCTGACAGAGGGCTAATATCCAGAATGTACAATGAACTCCAACAAATTTACGAGAAAAAAACAACCCCATCAAAAAGTCGGCAAAGGACATGAACAGACACTTCTCAAAAGAAGACATTTATGCAGCCAAAAAACATATGAAAAAATGCTCACCATCACTGGCCATCAGAGAAATGCAAATCAAAACCACAATGAGATACCATCTCACACCAGTTAGAATGGCAATCATTAAAAAGTCAGGAAACAACAGGTGCTGGAGAGGATGTGGAGAAATAGGAACACTTTTACACTGTTGGTGGGACTGTAAACTAGTTCAACCCTTGTGGAAGTCAGTGTGGCAATTCCTCAGGGATCTAGAACTAGAAATTCCATTCGACCCAGCCGTCCCATTACTGGGTATATACCCAAAGGACTATAAATCATGCTGCTATAAAGACACATGCACAAGTATGTTTATTGTGGCATTATTCACAATAGCAAAGACTTGGAACCAACCCAAATGTCCAACAATGATAGACTGGATTAAGAAAATGTGACACATATACACCATGGAATACTATGCAGCCATAAAAAATGATGAGTTCATGTCCTTTGTAGGGACATGGATGAAATTGGAAATCATCATTCTCAGTAAACTATCACCAGAACAAAAAACCAAACACCGCATATTCTCACTCATAGGTGGGAATTGAACAATGAGAACACATGGACACAGGAAGGGGAACATCACACTTCGGGGATTGTTGTGGGGTGGGGGGAGGGGGGAGGGATAGCATAGGGAGATATACCTAATGCTAGATGACGAGTTGGTGGGTGCAGCGCACCAGCATGGCACATGTATACATATGTAACCTACCTGTACGTTGCGCACATGTACCATAGAGCCTAAAGTATAATAATAATAATAATAGTAATAATAATAAAAAAAGGAAACAAAAAAAGCCTCATTGGAAAAAAATGATAAATGTTTAAGATAATGGATATGCTAATTATCCTGATTTGATCATTACATAATGTATACATATATCAAACATCATATTGTATCCCATAAATATGTACAATTATGTGTCAATCATAAATTAATAAAGAAAATTATTTTATAAAAAAAGAAAATATGCATGCATGTGTCTTTATGGTAGAACAATTTATATTCCTTTTGGTATATACCCAATAATAGTTCGAATGGTAATTCTTCTGTGAGTACTTTGAGAAATCACCAAACTGCTTTCCACAATGGCTGAACAAATTTACATTCCCACCAGCAGTCTATAAGCATTCCTTTTTCTCCACAACCTTGCAAACAACGGTTATTTTTGACTTTGCAATAATAGGCATTCTGACTGATGTGAGATGATATCTCATTGTGGTTTTGAATTGCATTTATCTAATGGTTAGTGATGTTGAGCATTTTTTCATGTGTTTATTGGCCGCATGTATGTCTTCTTTTGAGAAGTGTCTGTTCATGTCCTTTGCCCACTTTTTAAAGGGATTGTTTGGTTTCTACTTGTTAATTTGTTTTCGTTCTTTATAGATTCTGTATATCAGACCTTTGTTGGATGCATAGTTTGCAAATATTTTCTCCTGTTCTTTATGTTATCTGCTTACTCTGTTGACAGTTTCTATTGCTCTGCAGAAGCTCTTTCAGTAAATTACATCCCATTTGTTAATTTCTGGTTGTTGCAGTTGCTTTTGGCATCTTCGTCATCAAATCTTTGCTAGGTCCTATGTCCCAAATGGTATTTCTTAGATTATCCTTCAGGATTTTTATAGTTTTAGGTTTTACAATAAAGTCACTTTGAGTTATTTTTTGTGTATGTTATAAATAAGGGATCCAGTTTCTGTATTCTGCATATGTCTAGCCAGTTGTCCCAGCAACATTTATTGAACAGAGAGTCCTTTCCCCATTGCTTATTTTTTTGTCAAAGATTACATTATTTTAGGTGTGTGGCATAATTTCTGGGCCCTCTATTCTATTCCTTTGCTCTATGTGTCTGTTTTTGACCAGTACCATACTGTTTTGGTTATGAAAGCATTGTAGTATAGTTTGAAGTCAGGTAATGTGATTTGGCTGGCATTGTATTTTTTGCTTAGGATTACATTGGATTTTTGAGCTCTTTTTTTGGTTTCTTATGAATTTTAAAATAGAATTTTCTAGTTTTGTGAAGAATATCTTTGATAGTTTGATGAGAATAACATTGCATCTGTAAATTGCTTTGGGCAGTGAGGCCATTTTAACAATATTGATTCTTGCAATCCATGAACATGGAATGTTTTTCCATTTGTTTGTGTCATCTCTGATTTCTTTGAGCAATGTTTTGTAATTCTCATTGTAGAGATCTTTCACCTCCCTGGTCAGATGTATTCCTACATATTTTATTCTTTTTGTGGCTATTGTGAATGACATTGCATTCTTAATTTGACTCTCAACTTGAATGTTGTTGGTGTATAGAAATGCTAATGATTTTTGTATACTGATTTTGTATTCTGAAACTTTGCTGAAATTGGTTATCATACCAAGGATCTTTTGGGCAGAGACTATATCAAGGATCATACCAAGGATCTTTGGGCAGAGATTTCTAGGTATAGAATCATATTATATGCAAACTGGGACCATCTGACCTCCTCTCTTTCTATTTGGATGCTTTTTACTTCTTTCTCTTGTCTGATTGTACTGGCCAGGACTTTCAGTACTATATTGAATAGTATTAGTGAGAGTGGGCATATTTGTATTGTTCTGGGTTTCAAACAGAATATTTCAAGATTTTTCTCATTCAGTATGGTATTGGCTGTGGGTTTACTGTAGATGGCTCTTGTTATGTTGAAGTATATTCCTCCTTCATTGCCTAGTTTGTTGAGGGTTTTTCAACATGAAGTGATATTAAATTTTATCAGGAGATTATTTTGCATCTGTTGAGATAATCATTTGTTTTAATTTTTAATTGCCTTTATGTGATGAATCACATTTATTGATTTGCATATGTTGAATCAGTCTTGGATCACAGGGATAGCCTAGTTGATTATGATGGATTACCTTTTAGATGCGTTGATGGATTCAGCTTGCTATTACTTTGTTGAGGATTTTTGCATCTACATTCATCAAAGATATTGGTCAGAATTTTTCTCTGTGTGTGTGTGTGTGTGTGTGTGTGTGTCCGTGTGTCCGTGTCTGCTAGGTTTTAGTATCAGGATGATGCTGGCCTCATAGAATGAGTTAGGAATGAATCCCTCCTCTTCCATTATTTGGAATAGTTTTGATAGAAATGCTACCAGCTCTTCTTTATAAATCTGGTAGAATTCAGCTGTGAATCTCTCTAGCATTGGGCTTTTTCTGGTTAGTAAGCTACTTTATACTGATTCAATTTCGGAACTCATTATAGTTCTGTTCAGGGATTCAATTTCTTTTTGATTCAATCTTGGGAAGTTGTATGTTCCCAGGAAGGTATTCATTTCTTCTAGATTTTCTAGTTTGTGTGCATAGAGGTTTATGTAGTAGTCTCTGAGGGTTTTTTTTTTTTTTGTACTTATGTAGGGTTAGTGGTAACACCTTCTCTTTCATTTTTAATTATGTTTTTTTAGATATTTTCATTTTTTTCTTTATTAGTCTACCTAGTGGTCTAGCTATCTTATTATTTGGATCGTCTCTATTTTTTTCTTTATTCATCTAGCTACTTATCTACCTATCTTATTAATTCTTTCCAAAAAAACTCCTGAATTTGTTTATCTTTTGTATTTTGTTTTACATCTCAATTTCCTTCAGTTCAGCTCTGATTTTTATTTATTATCTTCTATCTTTGAGAATGGTTTCCTTTTGTTTCTCTATCTCCTCTAGGTGGTATGTTAAGTTTTTAATTTGACATATTACTAACTTTTCAATTTCGGTGTTTAGTGCTATAAACTGTCCTCTTAACACTGCCATGGCTGTGTCTCAGAGATTCTGGTATGCTTTGTTTTTGTAGTTTTTGGTCCTGATTATGTTTCTAATACTGTCAGTGGAGAGGTGAAGTCTAACACTATTATCATGTGGCTATCTAAATCTCTTCCTAGGTCGCTATGAACTTACTTATTAATATAGGTGGTCCTGTATTGGATGCATATATATTTAGGCTAGTTTGTTCTTCTTGTTGAAATGAGCCTTTTACCATTATGTAATGCCTTTCTTTCTCTTTTTTGCTCTTTCTTGGTTTAAACTCTGTTTTGTCTAAAATTAAAATAGCAAGCCCTACTGTTTTCTGTGTTCTGTTTGCTTGGTAGATTTTTTTTCCATCTGTTTACTTTGAGCCTATGGGTGTCAATGCATGTGAGACAGCATACCACTGGGTCTTGCTCCTTTTTCCAACTTATCACTCTTTGCCTTTTAATTGGGGTGTTTACCCTGTTTGCATTCAAGGTTAGCATTGATATTTGAAAATTTGACCTTGTCATCATGCTGTTAGCTGGTGATTATGCAGACTTGCTTGTGGTTGCTTTATAGTGTCACTGGTCTATATATTTCAGTGAGATTTTGTAGTGGCCAGTAACAGTCTTTCTTTTCGATATTTAACTATTTAACACTCCCTTCAGGACCTCTTGTAAGGCAAGTCTGGTGGTAATAAATTCCCTCAAAATTTGTTTATCTTAAAAACAACTTATTTCTTCTTCATTTATGAAGTTTAGTTTGGCTGGATATGAAATTCTTGGTTGAAATTTGTTTTATTTAAGAGTGTTGAGGGGGGGAGGTTCCAAGATGGTTGAATAGGAACAGCTCCAGTCTACAGCTCCCAGCATGAGTGATGTGTAAGATGGGTGATTTCTGCATTTCAAACTGAGGTAGGGTGTTCATCTCACAGGGGCTTGTCAGACAGTGGGTGCAGCCTACTGAGCAGAGTGAGGCATTGCCTCACCCAGGAAGTGCAAGGGGTCGGGGAATTCCCTTTCCTAGCCAAGGGTAGCTGTGACAGACAGTACCTGGAAAATCGGGACACTCCCACCCTAATACTGTGCTTTTCCAATAGTCTTAGAAAATGGCACACCAGGAGATTATATCCTGAGCCTGGCTCGGAGGGACCCACACCCAGGGAGCCTCACTCACTGCTAGCACAGCAGTCTGAGATCGAACTACAAGGCGGCAGCAAGGCTGGTGGAGGGGAGTCCACAATTGCTGAGGCTTAAGTAGGTAAACAAAGAGGCTGGGAAGCTTGAACTGGGTGGAGCCCACCACAGCTCAAGGAGGCCTGCCTGCCTCTACAGAATCCACCTTGGGGGTAGGGCATAGCTGAACAAAAGGTAACAGAAACTTCTGCAGACTTAAACGCCCCTGTCTGACAGCTCTGAAGAAAGTAGTAGTTCTCCCAGCACTGAGTTTGAGATCTGAGAATGGACAGACTGCCTACTCAAGTGGGTCCCTGACCCCCATGTAGCCTAACTGGGAGACACCTCCCAATAGGGGTTGACTGACACCTCATACAGCTGGGTACCCCTCTGAGACAAAGCTTCCAGAGGAAGGATCAGGCAGCAATATTTGCTGTTCTGCAATATTTGCTGTTCTGCAGCCTCTGCTGGTGCAACTCAGGCAAATGGGGTCTGGAGTGGACTTCCAGCAAACTCCAACAGACATGCAGCTGAGGGTCATGACTGTTAGAAGGAAAACTAACAAACAGAAAGGACATCCACACCAACAACCCATCTGTACATCACCATCATCAAGGCCCAAAGGTAGATAAAACCACAAAGACGGGGAGAAAACAGAGCAGAAAAGCTGAAAATTCTAAAAACCAGAGTGCCTCTTCTCCTCCAAAGGAGTGCAGCTCCTCGCCAGCAATGGAACAAAGCTGGATGGGGAATGACTGACAAATTGAGAGAGGAAGGCTTCAGACGATCGGTAATAACAACCTTCTCTGAGCTAAAGGAGGATGTTCAAACCCATTGCAAAGAAGCTAAAAACCTTGAAAAAAGATTAGAAGAATGGCTGACTAGAATAAACAGCATAGAGAAGCTCTTAAATGACTTGATGGAGCTGAAAACCATGGCATGAGAACTAAATGACACATGCACGAGCTTCAGTAGCTGATTTGATCAAGTGGAAGTAAGGGTATCAGTGATTGAAGATCAAATGAATGGAATGAAGCAAGAAGAGAATTTTAGAGAAAAAAGAGTAAAAAGAAATGAACAAAGCCTCCAAGAAATATGGGACTATATGAAAAGACCAAATCTATGTCTGATTGGTGTACCTAAAAGTGATGGGGAGAATGGAACCAAGTTGGAAAACACTCTGCAAGATATTATCCAGGAGAAATTCCCCAACCTGCAAGACAGGCCAACATTGAAATTCAGAAAATACAGAGAACTCCACAAAGATACTCCTCGAGAAGAGCAACTCCAAGACACATAATTGTCAGATTCAACAAAGTTGAAATGAAAGAAAAAATGTTAAGGGCAGCCAGAAAGAAAAGTCAGGTTACCCACAAAGGGAAGCCCATCAGACTAACAGCCCAACAGACTCACTAAACATGGAAAGGAACAACTGGTACCAGCCACCGCAAAACATGCCAAATTGTAAAGTCCATCAATGCTAGGAAGAAACTGCAGCCACTAATGAGCAAAATCACCAGCTAACATCATAATGACAGGACAAAATTCACACATAAAAATATTAACCTTAAATGTAAATGGGCTAAATGCTCCAATTAAAAGACAAAGACTGGAAAACTGGATAAAGAGTCAAGACCCATCAGTGTGCTGTATTCAGGGGACCTATCTCACGTGTAGAGACACACATAGGCTCAAAATATAGGGATGGAGGAAGATCTACCAAGCAAATGGAAAACAAAAAAAAGCAGGGTGGCAATCCTAGTCTCTGATAAAACAGACTTTAAACCAACAAAGTTCAAAAGAGACAAAGAAGGCCATTACATAATGGTAAAGGGATCTATTCAACAAGAAGAGCTAACTATCCTAAATATATATGCACCTAATACAGAAGCACCCATATTCAAAAAGCAAGCCCTTAGAGACCTACAAAGAGACTTAGAGTCCCACACAATAATGGAAGACTTTAACACCCCGCTGTCAACATTAGACAGATCAATGAGACAGAAAGTTAACAAGGATATCCAGGAATTGAACTCAGCTCTGTACCAAGTGGACTTAATAGACATCTACAGAACTCTCCAACCCAAATCAACAGAGTAAACATTCTTCTCAGCACCACATCGCACTTATTCCAAAATTGACCACATAGTTGGAGTAAAGCACTCCTCAGCAAATGTAAAAGAACAGAAATTATAACAAACTGTCTTCAGGCCACAGTGCAATCAAATTAGAACTCAAGATTAAGAAACTCACTCAAAACCACTCAACTACATGGAAACTGAACAACATGCTCCTGGATGACTATTGGGTACATAACGAAATGAAAGCAGAAACAAAGATGTTATTTGAAACCAATGAGAAAAAAGACACAACATACCAGAATCTCTGGGACACATTTAAAGCAGTGTGTAGAGGGAAACTTATAGTACTAAATGCCCACAAGAGAAAGCAGAAAAGATCTAAAATTGACACCCTAATATCACAATTAAATGAACTAGAGAAGCAAGAGCAAACACATTCAAAAGCTGGCAGAAGGCAAGAAATAACTAAGATCAGAGCAGAAATGAAGGAGATAGAGACCCAAAAAAACCCTTCAAAAAATCAATGAACCCAGGAGCCAGTTTCTTGAAAATATAAAAAAATTGATAGACCACAAACAAGATGAATAAAGAAGAAAAGAGAGAAAAATCAAATAGACCCAATAAAAAATGATAAAGGGGATATCACTACCTATCCCACAGAAATAAAACTACCATCAGAGAATACTATAAACACCTCTATGCAAATAAACTAGAAAATCTAGAAGAATTGGATGAATTCCTGGACACATACACCTTCTCAAGACTAAACCAGAAAGAATTTGAATCCCTTAATAGACCAATAACAGGCTCTGAAATTGAGGCAATAATTAATAGTCTACCAACCAAAGAAAGTCCAGGACCAGACAGAATCACAGCCGAACACTACCAGAAGTAAAAAGAGGAGCTGGTAGCATTCCTTCTGAAACTATTCCAATGAATAGAAAAAGACGGAATCCTCCCTATCTCATTTTATGAGGCCAGCATCATCCTGATACCAAAGCCTGGCAGAGACACAACAAAAAAAGAGAATTTTAGACCAATATACCTGATGAAAATCAATGCAAAAATCCTCAATAAAATACTGGCAAACCAAATCCAGCAGCACATCAAAAAGCTTATCTACAATGATCAAGTTAGCTTCATCCCTGGGATGCAAGGCTGGTTCAACTTACACAAATCAATAAACGCAATCCATCATATAAACAGAACCAAAGACCTGATTATCTCAATAGATGCAGAAAAGGCCTTTGACAAAATTCAGCAGCCCTTCATGCTAAAAACTCTCAATAAACTAGGTATTGATGGGATGTATCTCAAAATAATAAGAGCTATTTATGACAAACCCACAGCCAATATCATACTGAATGGGCAAAAACTGGAAGCATTCACTTTGAAAACTGGCACAAGACAGGAATGCCCTCTTTCACCACTCCTATTCAACATAGTGTTGGAAGTTCTGGCCAGGGCAATCAGGCAGGAGAAGGAAATAAAGGGTATTCAATTAGGAAAATGGAAAGTCAAATTGTCCCTGTTTGCAGATGACATGATTGTATATCTAGAAAACCCCATCGTCTCAGCCCAAAATCTCCTTAAGCTGATAAGCAACTTCAGCAAAGTCTCAGGAAACAAAATCAATGTGCAAAAATCACAAGCCATTGTGGAAGTCAGTGTGACGATTCCTCAGGGATCTAGAATTAGAAATACCATTTGACCCAGCCATCCCATTACTGGGTATATACCCAAAGGATTATAAATTATGCTGTTATAAAGACACATGCACACGTATGTTTATTGTGGCACTATTCACACTAGCAAATACTTGGAACCAACCCAAATGTCCAATAACGATAGACTGGATTAAGAAAATGTGGCACATATACACCATGGAATACTATGCAGCCATAAAAAAATGATGAGTTCATGTCCTCTGTAGGGACATGGATGAAACTGGAAACCATCATTCTCAGCAAACTATTGCAAGGACAAAAAATCAAACACCACGTGTTCTCACTCATAAGTGGGAATTGAAAAATGAGAACACATGGACACAGGAAGGGGAACATCACGCTACAGGGACTGTTGTGGGGCTGGAGGAGGGGGGAGGGATAGCATTAGGAGATATACCTAATGTTAAATGACAAGCTAATGAGTGCAGCACACCAACAATGTACATGTATACATATGTAACTAACCTGCACATTGTGCACATGTACCCTAAAACTTAAAGTGTAATAATAATAATAATCACAAGCATTCATTTACATCAATAACAGACAAACAGAGAGCCAAATCATGAGGGAACTCCCATTCACAATTGCTTCAAAGATAATAAAATACCTAGGAATCCAACTTACAAGGGATATGATGGACCTCTTCAAGGAGAACGAAAAACCACTGCTCAGTGAAATAAAAGAGGATACAAACAAATGGAAGAACATTCCATGCTCATGGATAGGAAGAACCAATATCATGAAAATGGCCATACTGCCCAAGGGAATTTATAGATTCAATGCCATCCCCATCAAGCTAGCAATGACTTTCTTCCCAAAATTGGAAAAAACTACTTTAAAGTTCATATGGAACCAAAAAAGAGCCTGCATTGTCAAGGCAATCCTAAGCCAAAAGAACAAAGCTGGAGGCATCATGCTACCTGACTTCAAACTATACTACAAGGCTACAGTAACCAAAACAGCATGGTACTGGTACAAAAACAGAGATATAGATCAATGGAACAGAACAGAGCCCTCAGAAATAACACCACACATCTACAACCATCTGATCTTTGACAAACCTGACAAAAACAAGAAATGGGGAAACGATTCCCTATTTAATAAATGGTGCTGGGAAAACTGGCTAGCCATATGTAGAAAGCTGAAACTGGATCCCTTCCTTACACCTTATACAAAAATTAATTCAAGATGCATTAAAGATTTAAATGTTAGACCTAAAACCATAAAAACCCTAGAAGAAAACCTAGGCAATATCATTCAGGACATAGGCATGGGCAAGGACTTCATGCCTAAAACACCAAGAGCAATGGGAGCAAAAGCCAAAGTTGACAAATGGGATCTAATTAAACTAAAGAGCTTCTGCACAGCAAAAGAAACTACCATCAGAGTGAACAGGCAACCTACAGAATGGGAGAAAATTTTTACAGTCTGCCCGTCTGACAAAGGGCTAATATCCAGAATCTACAAAGAACTTAAACAAATTTACAAGAAAAAATCAAACAACCCCGTCAAAAAGTGGGCGAAGGATATTAACAGACACTTCTCAAAAGAAGACAATTTATGCAGCCAAAAGACACATGAAAAAATGCTTATCATCACTGGCCATCAGACAAATGCAAATCAAAACCACATTGAGATACCATCTCACACCAGTTAGAATGGCAATGATTAAAAAGTCAGGAAACAACAGGTGCTGGAGTGGATGTGGAGAAATAGGAATACCTTTACACTGTTGGTGGGACTGTAAACTGGTTCAACCATTGTGGAAGACTGTGTAGTGATTCCTCAAGGATCTAGAACTAGAAATACCATGTGAGCCAGCCATCCCATTACTGGGTATATACCCAAAGGATTATAAATCATGCTACTATAAAGACATATGCACACGTATGTTTATTGTGGCACTATTCACAATAGCAAAGACTTGGAACCAAGCCAGATGTCCAACAATGATAGACTGGATTAAGAAAATGTAGCACATGTATACCATGGAATACTATGCAGCCATAAAAAATGATGAGTTCATGTCCTTTGTAGGGATATGGATGAAGCTGGAAACCATGATTCTCAGCAAACTATCACAAGGACGAAAAACCAAACACCGCATGTTCTCATTCATAGGTGGGAATTGAACAATGAGTACACATGGACACAGGGTGGGAACATCACACACCGGGTCCTGCCATGGGGTAGAGGAGGGTGGAGCAATAGCATTAGGAGATATAGCTAATGCTAAATGACGAGTTAACAGGTGCACCACACCAACATGGCACATGTATACATATGTAACAAACCTGCACGTTGTGCACATGTACCCTAGAACTTAAAATATAATTAAAAAACACATTTACAAATAAATAAATAAATACATAATAGTGTTGAACATAGTCCCCCAATATCTTGTCATTTGTATGGTTTCTGCTGAAAGGCCTGCTGTTAGCCTGAAGGGGTTCCCTTTGTAAGGGCCTTGCCCCTTCTCTCTAACTGCCTTTTACATTTTTACCTTGGAGAATTTGATGACTACGTGTCTTGCAGATGGCTGTCTTGTGAAGTATTTTGCAGAGGGTCTCTGCATTTTCTGAATTGGAGTTGGCCTCTCTAGACAGGTTGGCTAAATTTTCATGGATGATATTCTAATACATGTTTTCCAAGTTGCTTACTTTTTCTCACTCTCTTTTAGGGATGTTTCAGAGGTTTTCTTCATTCTTATTTAAGTCTTTTTTCTTTATTTTTTTCTGACAGTTATTTCAGATAACTGGTCTTCAAGCCCTGAGATTCATTTCTCACCTTGCTTAATCCTGTTGCTAATGCTTTTGATTGCATTCTGAAACTCTTCAAGTGAGTTTTTCAGTTCTATTAGATCAATTTGGTTACTTCTTAAGATGACCATTTTATCTTTCATTTTCTGTATCATTTTATTTTATTCCTTAGAACCTTTGGATTGGGTTTCTACTTTTTCCTGAATGATCTTTGTTCCTATACATATTCTGAATTCTATTTCTGTCATTCCAGATATTTCAGCCTGGTTAAGAAACATTGCTAGGGAACTAGTGTGGTCATTTTGAGGTAAGAAGACACTGTGGATTTTAGAATTGCCAGAGTTTTGCACTGGTTCTTTCTCGTGTATGTGAGCTGATGTTCCTTTCATCTTTGAATTTGCTGTCTTTTAAATTTTTTTTTATCTTCTTTTATGTTCTTGGGGTTTCTATTGTGTTATAACATGGATTCCATTGAATGGCTTCATTTCTGAAAGATTTTAGGGGGCCAAGGCTCAGTTCAGCACACCTGGGCTGTGTGATCTCACTCTAGGGGGCTGCTTTCAGGCCCACCGTTTTGTTCTCTGGCCCCTTGAAATCAGAAACCTGCTGTTCTTGGGTGGTGGCCATGGTGGTCTCCAACTGCTGACCACAACACTCTAATGGGTGCTGCCAGCCAAAGTGCTTCATCAGATGCTGGCTGTGATCTTTCACACATGCCAGCAGTAGAAACACAGTGGGGTCCACACTCATCAGGTGGAGCAGGGTGTTGGTGAACATAGTGCTGCCAAATCCTGTGATGTTCACAGTGACAACAGTGGTGGCATGGGGGGCCAAGACCACTGATGGCTGCTGTTCGCACATTCACACAGGCAGTATTGGTGTCATTGTATGGGTGGTGGGACTGTTGGTTGTCTCTGTGCATGCATTCACCCAAGTGGCAGCATCAGCACTGGGACAGGGTGCTAGTGAGTGCAGGGCTGGCAGCCTCTATGCATGCCTTCATGCCAGTGGCATTGGCAACATGGGACTAGCCTTCATTCATGGGTTCATATAGGCAACAGTGGTGGCACAGGGTGGAGGGGCACTGGCCTTTGTGTGTGCATTCAGGCTCACAATGCCAGTGCAGCAGGGGGTGGTGGGGTGCCCTCACACCATCAGCAGTTGTGTGCTGGGGTGCATGTGCAAACATGCACCATGCAGGGAGGAGTAGTGAGGTCCATGTGCTCATACACCAGTAAAGTAATGAGGGGTGGCCATGGGTGAATGTGTGTTGGCAAAGTGGTACAGGGGAGGCTTCAGTAGGGGGAGGGTACAGGTGAGCTGCTATGCATTGATGGCAGCCACTCTGCTGGAGCTCTCTGAAGGTCCGGCGTGATTTGACAGCACAGGATCTATGTTGAGGGCCCCCAGGAGGCACTGACATTGGGCATCTGAGGCTGCATTGCAAGTAGGCATGGCTTGGCTAAGGCCCTGGAAAATAACAACAGATACGGGTACTGAGGTTGGACTGACCCCATCTTACAGGTAAGATTGTCCTGTTCTGTTCAAGTCCAATAGTTTCCCTAAGGCTAAAGTCTCCTAGGGGAGCATGGTGAGCCTTTGGAAATGGGCATCCCAGGCCATGCTCCACTGCAAATGTTCCCACAACAAACCCCCTGAGCTCTTCACAGGTTAGAGTCCTGTCCCTCTCATCTCTCTAAGCAGCTTTGCCTGCCAGCTCGAGCATCCATTGGGTCATGGGATTTCCTGCTGCCAGGATTCCAGAGATCTGTGGAGACAGGCTATCTCTCCTTGCCTGTTCAACTCATCCCTTTCCCAGGAGACATTGAGAGCTAGGAATGAGTCCCGGTGTGCAGTAGCCCCGTGAAAGGTTTCTAGCTTCCTCTCCCTTTAAGCCAGCATCTGTGTCCTTCCTCTGTCCACTCTCAATGCCTTGCCTCCAAAGATCAAGTTGGAGTGAACCAGACCTCCTGATATCCTGGTTCCTCAGTGGCAGATGTTCCTCCTGACTGCATCTAGTCAGCCATCTTGCCCACTCTCCATTGAGCTTTCTTTTGATTAGTGGTAGCATGGTATCTTTCTCTATCCCTTTACTTTTTATCTATCTGTGTATTTATAAATAAAGTGGGTTTCCTGTAGATAACATACAGTTGGAGTCTTCTTTTGTTATCCACTCTGACAATCTCTGACTTTTATTTGGGATAGTTAGACCATTCACATTCAAAGTGACTATTTATATTGTTGGTTTAATATCTACCACATTTTTTACTGTTTTTCTGTTTTTTGCCTTTCTTTATTTTTTTCCACTTTTTTACTGCCCTTTCTGGTTTTAAATGAGCATTTATATGATTACTTTCTATCTCTTTTCCTAGCATATGTTATACTTATTTTTTCACTGTTTTTATTGGTTGCCCTAGAGTTCACAGTATACATTTACAACTAATCTAAGTATACTTTTAAATAACACTGTACCATTTCATGGGTAGTACAAATATCACATAACAGAGCTTAAACAATTTATTTATTTTTATTTAATTTTTTTTTTTTTGAGACAGAGTCTTGCTCTGTTGCCCAGGCTGGAGTGCAATGGCACAATCTTGGCTCACTGCAAACTCCACCTCCCAGGTTCAAGTGATTCTCCTGCCTTAGCCTCCTGAGTAGCTGGGATTACAGGCACATGCCACCATGCCTGGCTAATTTTTGTATTTTTTTTAGTAGAGACAGGGTTTCACCATGTTGGTCAGGCTGGTCTTAAACTCCTGACCTTCTGATCCACCTGCCTCAGACTACCAAAGTGCTGGGATTATAGGCGTAAGCAACTGTGCTTGGCCCATAATATATAATCTTCAATTACAATGTTGCTATTTATTTATTAGCTAAACTAAGAATACAAAAATAAATCTTATTTTACCTTCATTTATTCTTTTATTAATGTTCTTCCTATCTTTATGTAGATCCAAGTTTCTGACCTGTATTATTTTCCCTCTTTCTGAAGAACTTATTTAACATTTCTCACACTCACAAGGCAGGTTAACTGGTGACAAATTCCCTTCATTTTTGTTTGTCCAAGAAAGTACTTTTTCAGTTTTGAAGTGTAATTTCTCTGGGTGCAGAATTCTAAGTCCATGGGTGATTTTTTCTTTCAATACTTTAAATATTTCATTATTTCAAGAATTTTACTTTGTCTTTGAATTTTTGTAGTTTGATTCCGATCTGCCTAAAAAACAGATTTTTTTTTTGTATTTATCCTGCTTTGTATTCACTGAGCTCCCTGCATCTGTGGTTTGGTGCCTTTCATTAGTTTTGGAAAGTCCCCAGTCATTATTACTTGAAATATTTTTTCTGTTTCTCTCTTATCCTTCTGATATTTGCATTATGTAAATGTTGCACGTTTTATAATTGTACCACAGTTCTTGTGTATTCCATTCTGCCTCTTTCGTTTTTAATTTTCTCTTCATTTCAGTTTTGGCCATCTCTCTTGACATTTCTTCAAGCTCTTTATTTTTTTTCTTTGCTCTATCCTGTCTATTAATGAGTCTATCTATATTTCTTCATTTCTGTTATAGTGGTTTTGATTTCTACCATTTCCTTTTTATTATTTCCAAGAGTTTCCACCTCTCTGCTTATATTACCTATCTGTTCTTCCATGTTATCCACTTTTTCCATTAAATTCCTTAGCATATTCTATTTCATTTAAATTCCCAGCCCTATAATCTCAACATCTTTGTTACATCTAAGTTTGAATCTGGTGTTTACCCTGTCTCTTCAACCTGTGTTTTTAGTCATTTTGTATGCTTCTGTAGTTTTTTGTTTTTGTTAGTTAGACATGATGTACTTGGTAAAAGGAACTGAGGTAGATAAGCCTTTAGTGTGAGATTTTATGTTTATCTAGCTAGGGATTAGACTGTGTTTACTGTCTACAATAGCTGTAGATGTTGAAGGTTAAAATTATTCCTCTTAGTTGCCTTTGGGTTTTCCTACAGACTTCTCAAATAAGATCTGAGACATGCAGTTATTTCAGTTATACTCCCCTGTTTTTATACAGGAACCTTACAGATATGGTGGGAAGTATTCTATAGTCTTATAATTAGGCTTTAGCCTTTAATGAGCCTGTGCCCCAGGACTGTGACCTTCACAAGCACTTCTCAGCTTTTTTCTTCTTCAGGCAAGACAGGAAGGATAAAGGAGACTGGCATTGGGTATTTTCCTTCCCTCAGGTCAGTGAGGCTCTCATAGAACTCCAGCCAGTTTGTCTCTGGTAGAATAGCTTCCTTTGCAGGCAGACCTGTTCACAGAGAGAAGAATGCTCTAGGTGCATTTCAAGATAGGTACTTTCCCCATCCACTTGCAGAAAGCACAAGAAGACTATTCTCAGATCTTCACTATAAAACGTGGTAGGGCTCCTGGAGATAAAATTCATGAAAATGTGAGGGCTCCTCTAAAACTGCCCTCTTCTGGAGTTTTTACTATCAAGCTTGTCCACACCATGCCTCCAGCAATTTTTCAATTACAGTTTGTTTTTCTACCCTGATACTGGCTCCAGTGGTAATTTCTGCTCCTGAGCTTCTGCTTCAGTAAGCTGTGGTTCTCTTTAGCTGCCTATGTGCTCAGTTTAGGGAATAGTGGTATTCCCTGTGACCTCAGCTCTCTGATTTATCTGAGAAGAGTTGCTGGTTTTTCATTTCTTCTTTCCTCATTATGAGGATGGGAATGGTAAATTCCAAATGCTTTACATGCTGGAGTAGACACCAGAAGTATCAGTTGCCTTAACATACAAGGTCTTGTTTTTTCCATTTCCATCTGTTTTCACCTCTGTGCTCTTTAGCTTCCTCTTAGAATCCCTAGTCCTAGCAAGTCTTCAAGTCTGTCCTGCTTTGTTTTGAATCCCCTTCACTCCACACTTTACCTAGTCTCAGGTCAAAACCGCCCATGCTTCACCATCAACATCTACCTCTTTGTTGAAGCTACAATTAAAACATTTATGCTGCTCCATTATTATAGTTTTGATTCAAGTCCAAATAAGTTGCTATGTCCATGTATATGTTGCAAGACTCTGTTGACAGTTTTATATTTCCCACAGAATCTCGCATATAGTAGGTATGCCATAAATGGGGAATTTCTTTAAAAGTTTTTTTTTTCCTAAAGATTAAAGCAAATGCTATAATGTGTATGATCAATTCCACAGGTTTGGAGAGAGCATCATGTTTTAGAATGACCAAGAAAGGCTTCATAATCAAGCCAAAATTGAATCCTGCCCTGAAGGATGAATAGGATTTTTATTAATTGAGAGGAGAATAAAATGGCATTCCAAATTTGGGGTACAACATGAGTAAAAGTGATGAGACAGAATAAGAAGAAAAATATCTGCTTCTAAGGGCTCCGGTCAGCCAACTAAACTTCCTTTTATAATTATGTATGAGAAATGGAAACTACTTCTCCTCAATTAAATATAAATTAATTCAGAAAAGACCAACTACAATTTGACCACTTGAAGCTCCCCAGCTAACAGTAGGCCTTAAAATAATATTTTTTTATATTTTTAAAATTTCATTAGCTTTAAGGGTACAAGTGGTTTTTGGTTACATGGATAAATTGTATAGTGATGAAATCTGGAATTTTAGTAACCCCATCACCTGAATGGTATACATTGTACCCAACAAGTTTTTCATCACTCACCCTCCTCTCACCTTCTCTCCTTCTGTGTCTCCAGTGTCCATTATACCACTCTGTATGCCTTTGCATACTCATAGCTTATCTGCTACTTATAAGTAAGAACATGAGGTATTTAGTTTTCTATTCCTGAGTTACTTCACTTAGGATAATGTCCTCCAATTCCATCCAAGTTGCTGCAAAATACACTATTAGATTATTTTGTATGGATGAGTAGTATTCCATGCTGTATACATACCATATTTTCTTTATCCACTCTTCAGTTGATGGAGACTTTGGTTGATTCCATGTCTTTCCAATTGTGAATTGTGCTGCAATAAACATACGTGTGCAGGTGTCTTTTTTATATAAAGACTTTTTTTTTTCTTTTGAGTAGGTATCCAGTAGTGGGATTGTTAAATCAAAAGGTAGGTTTACTTTTAGTTTTTTGAAAATTATCCATACTGTTTTCCATAAAGGTTGTACTAATTTCTATTCCCACTAGCAGTTTATAAGCATTCCTTCATTACCACATTCATGCCAACACTTATTGTTTTTGGGTGTTTAATAATGGCCATTCTGGCTCAGGTAAGGTGGTTTTCTCATTGCGGTTTTAATTTGTATTTCCCTGATGATTAGCTATATTGAGTATTTTTTCATATGTCTGTTGGCCATTTGTATATCTTCTTGTGAGGAATATCTGTTCATGTCATTTGCCTGTTTTTTAATGGGATTGATTTATCTTGCTGCTTTGTTTGAGATTCTGCATATTAATCCTTTTTCAGATGCATAGTTTGCAGATATTTCCTCCCATTCTGTAGGTTGTCTGTTTACCTGCTTTTTATTTCTTTTGCTGTGCAGAAGCTTTTTAGTTTAATTAGGTCTCATTTATTTATTGCTGTTTTTTGTTGCATTTGCTTTTGGGGACTTCGTTACAAATTATTTGCCTGTGGCAATGTCCAGAAGTGTTTTTTCTAGATTTTCTTCTAGAATTTCTGTGGTTTAAAGTTTAAGTCTTTAATCCATCTTGGGCTAATTTCTACATGTAGTGAGAGATGGATTGAAAGAGTCAATATCATGAAAATGACCATAATGATCAAAGCAATCTACAGATTCAATACAATGTCCATCAAAATACCAACACTCTTTTTCACAGAATTAGAAAAAAAAAAGACCCTAAAATTCACAGGAAATCAAAAAAGAGCCCAAATTGCCAAACTAATCCTAAGTAGAAAGAACAAATCTGGAGGCATTAAAATTACCTGACTTCAAATTATACTACCAAGCTGTAGTAACCAAAACAGCATGTTACTAGTATAAATGTAGACATATAGACCAATGAAACAGAATAGAGAACCCAAAAAGTCAAATACTTATTGCCAACTGATCTTCAGCAATGCAGACAAAAACATGCACTGGGGAAAAGACACTCTATTCAACAAATGGTGCTGGGAAAATCAGATAGCCACATGTAGAAGAAAAATAGCATTTTAAAAAATAGCAAACTTCACCTCTGCCACAGATGTTCACTCCTACTGCATTTTTACCAACCTCATTATCTTGCAAGGAAACCCAGGATATGACAAAATGTTCATATCTGAACGTTTGAAAAATATATTTAAGGTCAGTCATCACTATTTGGCCATAAATTAAAGGCAAGCTGGAGTCACAAGTTACAGCCCTATTGTAAATGCCTGTGAACAAGTGCAAAACAAAAGCAGTTGTCCATAACCAACAGTCTTTTTCCAGTACAAGACGTGACTGAAAATCTTCCAGCATAAATTTTGAGCAGATTTCTTTGAAGACTAAGTCCTCCAAAGACTTCCCAAAGGGCTATTACTAAATCAGAGAATTTAGTTCTCTCTGTGTCCAGCTGCAATTCCTCTATTGGATATCATCTTGATATTACAAAAAAGGAACTTGACTCTTAAAGCTTGTTCTTTTGGGTATCAATGGTTCTGAGTTCATGTAGCATGAAATCCTGTCTAGCAAGGCTTTCAAAACTGAAAAAAAAAAGTCATAAATTTGGGTGTCTAAAGTAGGGTCTTATCTAATGTGTTACTGAATATTTCCAATTACTACGCACATTGCATTAGGAAGAGGAGGGTGATCCATAAAAGTATTTTTATCTATGATTTCATATATATAACTTTACCAAGAGGTGAAAGAGTTGACTAAGATGAGAAGGAAGTGTAACAGACCTAAGCCCTGAGCTGCCACTATAGGGCTCATTGTTGGTGGAAATACTAGACCCTGAATAACAACAACAACAACAACAATACATTTTTATTGAGCTTTAGCTGTGAATCTGCACTGTTTTCAGTGGATACAGGAAATCAAAAGACACAGTCATGTTTCCTCAAGGAGCTCTTACAATTCAATAACCCTACTGACACTCCAATTTGTGCTTTCCTAACACTGTGTTTATAGGACAATTAAACATTTCAGAGGTTGTATTGTCAAATGTATGTCTATAATGAATGCCCCTCGAGGTGGGCTGTGGGATCTTTGAGGGCAGTTCTTTACATTTATGTTTCCATTATACCTAACAAATATAGTGGATACCCACTGAAATGTTTGAATGAATCAAAAAATTAGCAAATAGAAGACATATATGAACTACATAAAACAAAATCAAAAATTAGTCAAGGTTGAAAGCTTCTAATCTCATCTTTTTCCAATGTACTCGCTATACTTCTATCAGAGTAAACTTTCCCACAAATATAATCAGATTACTGCCCTAGTTAAATAGGTCCGCATTGCTTTGGGGACAAAATCCTGAATCTCTTAAGCATAGTATACAGTCATCCATGACTTGCTCTCTGCCTGCCTCATCTCTCGCCATATCATGGGTTATACTATTATAACCATGGTTAACTCTCTGACTACACCATAAGTTTTTTTAGGATAAATATTTTGTCTAATTTATCTGTATGGCATCAGTTCCCCAAACAGCGTGTCCTCATACTTCCAAAATATTATCTATGTACCAGACCACTCCAATGACACTGGAATGCTGCTACACATTTAATTATTTTCATCCCTTATAAAAATTTGTCAAATAAACAATTCCATATGTCTCTTTATGAGTTAGTAAACTCAGGTTCTTTTCCTGGGAGTCCTGCTATTTATTTGAATGTATATATGCCTGTGTCTTTATTCATAAAAGAAAAATAATATCACCTGTACTTTATACCTGACATAGTGTTCTAAGCTGATATACTTTCTGGAATAAGATAGGGCAGTGGTCCCCAAGCTTTTTGGCACCAAGGACCAGTTTCGTGGAAGACAATTTGTCCACAGACAAGGGAGTGCGGAATGGTTTCAGGATGAAATTGTTCCACCTCAGATCATCAAGTATTAGTTAGATTCTCATAAGCAGCACACAACCCAGATCCCTTGCATGTGCAGTTCACAATAAGGTTCACACTCCTATGAGAATCTGATGCCTCTGATCTGACAGGAGGCAGAGCTCAGATGGTAATGCTTGCTCGCTCACCACTCACCTCCTCCTGTGCAGCCCAGTTCCTAACAGGCCACGAACCGGTACCGGTTTAGTTCATGGCCCAGAGGTTAGGGACCTCTGAGATAGGGTATATATAAATACCCATGTGCACAAGTGTTATAATAAGCAAATGTTATCAATGTAAAGTGGTAGTTATAATAATAATTTCTATGAATTGTACTAAGTCTAGAGTCAGGTTGGCTGGATTTAAATCTTGACTCAGCCACCTGCGATCAGGCACTATCTTTTCCTCACTTTCTTTATCTGTAAAGTAGAGATAATAATTGTACTTATTTCTTTGGGTTGTGTTGAAGAATAAATGAGTAAATTTATGTAAAATAATTAGAATATTACCTGACACATAGTAGATACTCAACAAATGTTAGGCATTTTATTCCAGTTATCTGTAACTTGATTGTGGTAGTGACTGTCAAATTATCCATCAAATAAAGATATCAGCTATACATATCTGATGGCTGCCCAAGCCCTAAGAGCTAAACCCTAGCATGCTCAGAGATGGACTTGCCTCTAAATTCTATCCTCAACCCTAAAATGTAATATATATGGCCAACTCTTGAGAACTTTCCAAACACTTAAGGTATGCCACCTGGTACTCAAGACTGAATACATTTTTATTTATTTGGAAACTGTGAATTTGCTCCAGTAACCAGGGACAGTTCCAAGTTTATATATTTCCATGAAAAATGTGAGAGCCAACTCCCCCCAAGTAGGTGTGATATACGGGGTTCCCCAAAACCTGTTTCCAAGTAAATCCCTACTGAACTTCTCTCACCCCACTGGCCTCCTGCCTGATGAGAAAACCAATTGTTAGAGCCCTCTTGAATCATAACAGCTCCAGAGAATGAAAGGGTGGGGAGAACTTTCACATACTTTTTATGTTTATTGCTTCTTAGAGTTGTAAATAGAGTAGCTCAGCTCCCTTGAACCAGCTCAGAGAGGAGTATATCATGAAAGTTTCCCAAGTCCAGTAAAGAAGATATCATAGAAAATTTGATTTGGAAAGAAAGTCAAGAAGAGAGAGGAAGGGACGTACACAGAAAGTAAATGTGTTTGACTTTACACATTTGAATTTACAGGGTAGGTTGAATCAGTAGCCCTTATTGATCATAAAGCCACAGACTCACAGGGATACAAGATTTTTGCCATGTCTCAAAATAAAAGAGAACTTAAAAAGGTAAATTGAAGGCAGGGTGGGAGCTAGGGGTGATTTTAAATGGATGAAAGAAATTTAAGTCTTATTTTAAATGCTGGAAGAATAAACCTGGAAAGGGAAAGGGATACATCAAATGGCTTCCTCTGCCAAAACTAATCCAAAGATGAGATCCAAAGATGAGAGTTCACTCTGCCAGCATAATTCTGATTGCCTCATCCCCATACTGGTCACTCATCTCCCAGCAGATAGGATAGCATCATCTTGATTTCCAGCAGTCTGTTAAAGTAGAATTTATGATGCTTACAGAGAATTCTAAGAGTATTTTTAGTATGTGTTTTCTCTATCCTCCTCTGACACATTTATTTCTAATGTTATTTTTAAAATGAGCAATTTCAGTTGCTTCTTCAGATCACACACAATTCCCAATAACTAATTTTGAATTTTTCATCTGGTTCCAGGAATGAGCCAGTGCCCAACAGAGAACTCATATTGCTCTTGGAAAACTGCAATCTCCCAAAAGAGGAGTGTAGCATCAAACTCCAATTCATCAGTCCAATGGGCCTCTCTAGGAAGAGTTAATAGGCCAAGATAGAAAATATGAGGCATACTGCAAGCCCAAAACTCAGACTTTCAATTCAGAATCATTCCTTTTGAACTTCTACAGTCCCAGAAGATGAATGTGTCCAATTCTGCAACTCTTTTCAACTTTGCTTATGGTTAACATGGGCCATCAAATAAACCATTTTAATTAAGCAAAGCAGATGTCTCTAGCAACGAGAGAGTTGATTTAGTTATACAAACAGTTGAATTAATTTTTCAAGTCGATCTAACAAAATTAAGTCAATTTGGTCAAGGAAATGTTCTGCTAGCCAATGCAAAATACTAGTTCATTCAAATAGATAATTCAGTCTACTAGGTCAGTTCTGCCTCACAACTAATTAATTCAGTATAACTACTTGTCAGTTCTATAAATTTATTTAATCTATCAAGCAAGCATATTTAACAGATTATATTCACTCCATTAAATAAACTGATAAGAATAGACAGAAATACTTGGGGGAGGGGGCACAGAGCTCCTGAAAGATTCTCACATGTAACATAAGAATTTGCCCTTTTTTCTGGTATATGTTAAATGTGCCAAGCCAAAGCAAACTCACAGAAACCCCTGAATTAAGAGATAATTTACAGAAAATAAAATCACAAATAGTAACTTATTGTTAACATGATATACTCAAGATGGACCATGGGAACATTTTTAGATGTGTTAATCACACCTTAAAAACTGATGTAGATTTTTCCACTTCACTGTGAGAAAGACTTTAATCAGTTTTCATTCTTTATACCATTCCATAAATCACTATCTGCATAATCAGTAGCATCAAAAAGCATTTAGTAAGAAACTTACCACACAGGGGTATTGGACCAAAATTTACATAGGCTTAGGCATGCTCACTGGTAGCTCATAGTCTAAGTTGAGCCAAATACATAGTTATAGGAAAATATATATATACACAAACGAGATCAAAACATTAAATGCAAGATGTGAACAACCACTAAGATATATGCATTCGGGTCATACTCTTTACCATAGCAGTAAGATGGAATTAGTAGAAATATTTTTCTGTTTCAATAATGTGATACCAAGGGAGTCTTCACCTCTCCTTTCATTAATTCCAGAAGACTTCATAAAATTGGAGACCCAACTTGACTTAATCAGATTATCTTACACACTCACTTCCCCTTCCTCCTACCATACACATACCACATATCTACCTGGTACAGTCACTGGAACATTTAAAGATTCTCTAGAATATGTTCTTTGTTGACTCTAACCTCACTCCCATTCCAGTGTATTATGATTTCCAGTTAAGATTTAAATAATAAGATTTCACACTAAATGCCTTAAATTTAGGGAACATGCAGGTACCCAAAATAAATGTAGTAGCTGTGAAGAAATGTAGTAGCTGTGAAGAAACTTCTGCATTTCTAAAGTGTTTATTTGAAATGATTTAAAAAGAAAAATGGCATGTTCTTCAGAAGGACACAGGAATTAGAAAAATGGTGGGTGCAGTGCACCAGCATGGCACATGTATACATATGTAACTTACCTGCACATTGTGCACATGTACCATAAAACCTAAAGTATAATAATGATAATAATAATAATAATAATAATAATAAAAGAAAAAAAAGAAAAAAAAAAGAAAAATGGAAACTTCCTTATACAATTATCTTCTTCTATTCTAATCAAAAATAATAGAAGAATCCAGAAAAATGTAGTAGTTCAATATGTCTTAAGCTCCTACTGTGTCAAACTCTAGGCTCTTTCGGGGCAAGAATTATGTATTTTCATCTTAAGATCCCAGGACCAGAATATCTGGCATAAATATGCATTTAATAATATTTGATAACCAAATAAATTCATTAATAAAAGGTACTTTGTAGCCAGCAATGATGACTAAGACACTAAGACATAGTTAATGCTCTCAAAAAGCTTATGAAATAATAAGAAGAATCAGTTGTGTATACAGTGTACTGAAATACAAAATAAGTGCTATAATGAAGTACCAGAATAAGGACTACGAGAGTAGAAGGAGAGCAGTTAATTTTGACTCACGATATCTTGGAAAGTCCACTGAAAGAGACAGCACTTGAGCTGAGCATCAATTCAGATTGTTACACAATCATTTTGATACCAAGAACTTTTTGACCTGGTTACCTTAACCCAGCCATTTTGATGAGGCCTAAAAAAAATGTCATTACACTTTCAGCTGTTTTATAAATTACCAATAATGTGTAAAACACATTACCTTACCCCACTCCCAAGACTCACCATAATGCTAGCCTTTATAAGAAGGAGAGGTTCAGGGATAGAGTGGGGATTTGGCATATTTATACTTTTCATTTACCAAGAATTGTGCGTTGACCACCCTTGGTCACCTCATAAGTGGCCAACAATTATACTCAGTAAACTATCTTCTCATTCTGAGAATTTACATGTATCTTAATATACCCTTCAAATATTCTGATTTTTCCCTAAACGTCAGAGATGTTGGAGAGAGAAGATATTTGAGCCACATTATAATATCCTATTCTGAGATCCAGACTGTACAGGAAATCTTCAGTTAAATATCTCACAGTAATCTCGGGCATCTCAGTAAAATACATATATTTGATATCATAATGCTCCTTTAATTGAGGGTTTTCAAAAGCTTAATTGATAACTCCTTAGAAGTTAGCCTAGTTGTCTCAATAGATATATATTTTTAAATTTCCTTTTTTCCTAACTATAAAAGACATGTCAATTTTTTTAAAGCAAGAAATTAATACAGGAGAAAGTGAAAAACTCTACTAAATAGTATTGGAGTTAGGTAGAGTTGTGTGCTACACACAAAAACTGAGAGGTTTAAAACAATAGTAACTGCTCCTAGTTGGAACAGTTTCATTGAAATGACAAAGTCAAAATGTCTTGCTTTAGATTTTTGGCAGTAGGACATGGTGGCTGAACTGGAAAACATGGGATAGCAGAATAAAAGAGATTGATTAACTAGTAATAACTAAGAAAATTATCAGAATGAAAACTGTCATCAAATGAGACTCCACTAATGTCAACAGCTACATAAAGATGCACAGTGACTTTATAAAAGGGAGAAGTGGATACAAGCCTTTCAATACTGCATGGAAGCAAGAGATAAAGCAATGAAGACAGGATTAAATAGCAACAAAAATAGATAAGAAAGTTTTAAATGTGTATATATGTGTTTATATTTCTTTAACCCTTACTCTACATAATATACTATGGCATATCTAAGAAAGAATAAAGATTAATATTATGCTTTTATTTTACTTAACAAATAATGTGCTAAATAATCTCCACACTCAACTATCATAAAATTACAGCATATCTTGCTAATGGGTCTACATGATGAATATATAAGATTCCACCATTCTCCTGTCACTCGATACATAAAAACCTGGAGAAAATAACTGGATTGAAGCCTGTAAATCTGAATCTATGTAGCAGTGGTTCTTAACTTTTCGAGGATTTCAGATCCTTAGAGAATCTGATCAAAGCTAAGGACTCCAGAAAAATGCACATATGCATACACACACAAAAATTTTTTTGCTTATGATTTCTAGGGTTTCATAGACTTGAAGTTAAGGGCCTCTGTCTTGGTTCTTTTGGCCCTGAGCTTGCTTTCCTGGCTAAATATATAACATTATTAGCTGAATATTAGCAGAGTCACTTCCAGAGACATGTTTCTTGCTTTCTCTCTTCTTCAGATACTATGCTGATGAAGTATGGATAGTGACACAGCTCAACTTCATCTGGGGTCCTTAGGAGACTGGCATGTTGCCATAGCTGCTAATCCTCTCATGGAGGCTAATGTGCCAGCTCAGGTATAATAATAACATAGTAAAACTGACAGAACAGGAACTCCCCAAACCTTTTTTTTAACCCAGCATATTTATAGGCATGCAAAACTCGACTGGAGATGTAATATTTTTTGCCTTCTTTCTACATTAATTTTTCTTCCTGATTTCAATTAGCCAAACTTGAATGGAGACATTACAGACAGCTCAACCCCACCTCAGAGCTGTGCAGACAGCTCTTGCTGCCAAGTTGTCTATCACCAAGACAACTAGGCCAATGTGCTTTGCTCTGGGTAAATACCTCATCAGGGCCAGTTGCAGAAGGAGCCTCTTTGCAATGACCTCCCATCAGATAAAAATCCTTACTCTTAGCAATCCAAAATATGTTTTGAAAGTACATGGGTATAAATAATAACCTTTAATATTTTAAATATTTATGCTGATGAAAGGAGGCTTATTTCCAGAGATAGTCTCATATGCAGGCAAGTTGATTTCAGGGATCTAGAAAAGCTCTAGTCACCCCAGTATGTCTGAAGTTCCTGTTTGTGAGTCATTATTCTTTTTTCCTTTGAATTCATCATAACTTTCTTCAAACACCTTCTTTTAAGCTACAAATTACCCTGAAGTGGTCATTAGTAATATAGCAATCTTTCTGCCTCTAGTCTCTTTAAAACATTTTGAATAAGAGATGATAAAAGGTGAAATGGTTAGCATTCTCACCCTAAATGAAAAATGGAAGACATGGGTTAACTCTTTGGACACAGTGGCATTTGAGAAAGTGAAACTTTTATAAGTTCAGTATATGTGAATGAGTCAAAAACAGAAAACGCTACTTTCAACAGATTCAAAGAAAGATTTTTTAAATCTCAGCAAAATGTGCTGAGTTTTTGTGTCCTTCAGGATCAGGCAGAGGTGTCAAATCATTTTACTCCTCCCATCCAGGCTCTGTTAATGCTGATCCACCCTCAGGAGCAGCCCCTCACAGCTTTATTGTTTGCTGGTCTCCTTTGTGGCAGGTGTCTGCTAATCAAAGGCTTAAGAAGCTTGGAGTTTAGGAGTCGGCCCTGACTGGAAGGAAAACTTTCCATTCAGCCTTGGGCAACAATATTGGAGCTTTTTTTGAATGTTGTAATAAACTCTGTGCCAAGTGGGGGCCCAACCTCCCCCTACACAGCCCCAGGAATCCAAAGAAAGAAGTGTTTTCAATTCTCTTTCAGGACGTCTGATCTCCTACACTGAGACCAAATAAAAACAGTCTGGGCTAATTATGTCTCTCCTACCCCCATCTATTGTGGAGTCTGCCTGGGCGAAAATCAGGAAAGCTGGTCTGAAGCCAGTATTGGTCTTCCATGGAGGCAGAAAAATTCTCTCACCTTCCCTCCATGGACTATCCTGGACAGTAAAGAGCTCCCACCTCAGATATCTTATGGGGAGGGAAGCTGTGGGAGGCAGGGCAGGGCCTAAGATGGTGTAGCTGAAATATCAAGGCCTAAAAAGTTCTAACACCTGTGTTGGTATTTTCTGTGCGCTTACTATTTTGTCAGTTAGCATTTCTCTTATCAAGTAGAAAGGGAGGAAGAGTGGAAAGAGTTGCTTGGGAGTTCAAATGGCCAGGGAATGACTCTAACACCATTGATTACTATTAATAACTATAACATTAGACAACATATTCCACAGATCAAGGCTCTCATCCCAGTTCTCTCACTTGCAAGCTATGTGACCTTGGCGAAATTCCTACTCCAACCTTGGTTTCCTCATCATAAAAATGGGGAGGTTTAACTAGAAGATCTCTAACAGCCTAGGAGATTAAGTAACTTCTGGGATTCTGAATCTGGAAAACACCCAAATGGGATTAGATACTCAGAAAGTTATTGTCCACCCCATTCCTAACTTCCATCCATCTCAACAGGGTTTGGCCATAGCTTCCCCAAGCCATTTCTCTTGGGGATCTCCTAGCCCTGGAAAGGAGAAAGGAGAGTAGGCAATTCAAGACTATGCCCACAACAAAAATCCAGGTAGTCATGCTCAAAGCAAGAACAACTCAAAACTGTAGGTTTCCAAGCCGTAAATGCCAGTTTATGAGCTGATAATAAGGTAAGTTTTTCCCTGAGAATCTTACCAAGCAAACCTTACCATATGAACTGGAGGTATCCCAGAGAACACAGCTCAAGGCCACCACAGCCAGCGCTCAGAGCTCAGGTAATGTATCCAAGCATGTTAAGGGAACAGCAAATGATCTAATGGAAGGGAATCATGGAACATGAGGCTGGGAAAGTTCTTAAGGACAGATAGAAGGAAACACCTCTAAAAACCTAACAGTAGGACACAAGGACAGAAAGCTCTTTCATGCTGTGGGGGTTATCAACTATGATCCAGAAGAGATAATGCAAAAGATCTAGATAAACTACAAACAAAGATTAAAATGAAGAGTCTTGAAAATCAAAACTCCTTTAGGTACCTGAATGAACAAAAGGTTAAAATGCTATTTGTAAAATTTCAGGTACTGTCACAGTTTAGTAGGGAAAACAATTGGGAGAGTAGAATAAGATAATGACCTACTAAAGAATCCATATAACTCTTTTTTTTCCTTAATATAGAATCATCACCACTGAAAACTGTTGGGGGTAGAAATAGGAGGGGGAATATAGTGAAAATGTAAACAATATGATCCTTACAATAAAAATACAGGCTATTTCCATACTCAAAATATATTCTACTATGAATTTAGTAAAATAAACCCAAATAAATAAAACTATATCAAAAAAAGAACAAGGCTAAACTCAAACTTTATGTTTTTGTGTTCATGACACTAAAGAAATAGATTCTAGTGAATTATCCCTTTTTAACTAGCTGGTTGGTATTGTATAGATGCAGCCAGCATCTAATCTGCTCTCAATTGTGCCCTCAGCCCTCAGGACCCTGGGGGTCTGAAATCTCAGCCAACTTTGCAATTTAATCCAAAACCCAAAGCAGTTCAGGTTCCAAGTAACCTGTTACCCTCTGCTAGCAAAACATCATTCGTGGTTTGAAAAATACCATTTTTAATAACCTCTTTTCAGTTCTTTGGCAGGTCCCCAGCTTTTCTTCAAAGTTGATTTTCCCCAGTGAGAGTACAGCTGGAAGAATCCAGAAGTACAGTGTGTCACACTCCCTCTACCCCAGGCTGTGAAGGCCCAGTGCTAGGGCAATGAAGAAGGCTGGAGTGGGAAGGCAAGCAGGGGAATGGGCAAGCTGTGGATCACATGGAAATGGCCTCAGCTCAGGTCTTCCCAGAAACAAAACAATGTATCACCCTTAACAGTCAACAACTGGAGGAACTAAATTCAAAATTGGATTTTGGGTTGTATCATTTATTTTAAAATAAATTCAATTTTTAAAAGCACTATAATTTGGGCTACTTCATGAATACCATGTTTATTTTTTCTTTACAGTGAACCACTGTTCAGATATCATATAAACAAATGCCAAGAAAACAATCTATGAAGAGAGACACTGGAGGCAGAACTGGAGGCAAGGAAGCAGAACTTCATCTTTGGAGATTTAGGGTCTCTTAAGACAAGTGCAGAATGAACTCTTCTTTAACTTCAAGACAGTAGCCTTAAAGTCCTGAATTTACTCTTGCATTTTTTGTCCAGGACTAGTGAAGCTGGGGTTGCCAATAAAATGACCACTTTGCTCAAAATGTCTCATTTAAACTCCAAGTCTTCTTAAAACAGCAGGGTAGGATTTTGGCCAGAACGTGCTTTCTAGTACAAACACTAGTGCACTTTTACAAGGCAGGTAAAGCCCAAAATTATGTTGCTAATTAATTTTATATTTCCTCTAGCTACCTAGAACTAACCCAACATTCCCCAATTGGGATTTTGCCAAGAATTTAGATAATGCCATTTATGGACCATGCCAACAGCTGAGGTCACGCTTTCTGTCTAAAGGGAAAAAAAGAAAAAATAAATAAATAGGGAAGGAATCATGAAAAGTGCATATTAGGGGATTGGGGCAGACAGGAGAGGAAAGAGGCAAGAAGTAAAAATCTTTCTATAGCAACCAAGCCCAAACAGACACACACACACGCACCAGAGGAGGGCCTGGAGGCTTTGGGTTTGTATGATTTTGGAGTAAACATGAAGTAAAACAGTAAAAGAAATGATCACAGGGAATGTTAGAGAAGTGACAACTTGATATCCAAGAAGTAACTCTCCCCCACAAAATGTAAAGAATATAAAAAGGAAAAAGCCTGATGTCTTGCATCATGGCTGATACAAATGCTGTCTGTAATGTGCATGCCAGGAATGTGAATCACCTGCTACTTGATTTGGGGTTCTGTAATTATGAGTAAAGTTTCTTTTTTTCTAGCACAAATTCAGATTCCAAGGACTAAAAAGAACCTCTAAAAGTCACAGTATCCTGAACACTAGAGCTGGAAAAAAAAAAAAAAACCTTTAAATCTCCTTTAACCTAATTGTCCCATTGTAGAGATGAGAAAAATGAGGCCCCAAATGGGGAAGAAACATGGCCAAAACATGTCACACAGTAAGTTAGTGGCAGAGTGAAGAATAGAATCCAAATCTAGTTGGGTGGTTCCTAAATATCAATTCATAATGAAATTTTCACTGGTCCAAATGAAAAATGAGCAAAACAAGAACTATGTGGTGATTGCTTTAAAAAGTTAAAAACTTTCGACTATTTTTAATTTTGAGATTATGTCTTTTCTTATTTTTGATGTGAAAATACCTCTTCTTTTTTGAAATGATGAAAATCACAGAGAGTAGCTGTTGTTTTATAATGTCCTTAATTAGCAAAATAATAAATTAGCAGCCCTATATGACACCTTGATATTTTTTGGAAAATATTTGGCATGTGAAAACCATAAGTCTTGTATCACTAGTCTAGTCCAATCTCCTTCCATTAGGCAGAATATCACCACTCAACCCAATTTCTCTTCTGACCTTAACAGTTTTGGTACCCACTGAATATGCAACTTAAAAGTGTTACATGGTGAACAATGCACTAGAAAAAGACTGGTTTGAGCCAGGTGTGATTGTGTGCATCTGTAGTCCCAGCTACTTGGGAGGCTGAGGTGGGAGCATCACTTGAGCCCATAGGTTCAAGAAACACACTGGTTTGGCTGGGATGTGGGCTGGAGGATAAACCAAAAAAAGTAAAGAAGCACATGACAGAGCATGGAGAAACAAACTGGCTTGTGATCAATACCTATTTTTTGTTATGGTAACTTCAAATTATTGTAATACCCTAATTTAATAAGCAATAGCTCTTCCATTACCTATTTATATTTATCATTTGTGGCTTAATTCAAATTTTCATCGTGAGGAAAAAAGCCACAGACACCCAATTTCTGTGAGGTAAGTACATTCTATAAAAGAGGCTTAGAGAGGTTAAGTGACTTGCCCAAGATCACATGGTTCATAGGGGATTGAGCCAGGAATAAATCTTAGAACTTCATTCTAGATCTCATAATCCTTCTTTGAGTCCACATGTTTACTCTGTATGCATGTTAACTCAGTTTCTGGGTATGACCCATCAGCTGGGCAATGATATTGTGGTATGTGCTATCTGTCTAGATGCTAGTGTGCAGCATCACAGCTCTAGCTGCCAGGCCCAAGAAACGTCAGGCTCCAGGACCCAGAGGATTACAAGATTACTGGGAGTATAAATGTCTCTGGCTCCTGGCTACCCACTGATGTGATTTGTGGGAGATAAGTGCCCCGACAGTCCTATTGCTGTAGCTATCTGTTGCTACCACTTCTAGTTAGACGAACGCCAGAGGAGGGTACTTGTGTATCAAAATGCATGCCCAGGTATCATCATTATCATAAAACTTTCAATGGTCTTCATTGAGACTACATTGCTTATGTATTATCTAAGACACATATTTCATCCTATCCGCCACCACCTTCTACCACTCAATCAAGACTCAATCTGATTATCTAAATGGATTTTAGCATCATCCTAAACTGAACAGAATTTTAAAGTTAAAGCAAATAATACTAACCAAAAACACCACATAATATGTTATAAAGCCAAACCCAAATGCTTTCGAGATTCCTGCTATTTGGAACTTTCATTATTTGGGATTGCTGCTATTTGGGATTCTGACTGTTTGGGATAATCTCCCTTTCTGTACCCCTTTAGGTGAGCAGGAATCATTTAAAAGCAGATGGCAAAGATGGCCTCCTGGCTCCTGGTTAGTTGGTGGTTAGCAATTTTCAGGGTCCTGACTCAGCAGAGTATAGGAAGGAACTGCATAGTCACTTAGCTGTGGACCAACTAGAAAACTGCCTTTATTCATAACAATAACGTTTGAAAAAGAAACCAGTATCTCTATCTGAACAGGCACAAGCCCAATATAGATCTCGGATCTGGCACATCAATAGATGTTTATCTCTCAGACCCTCAAAAAATAAAACAAGGCTCGGGGGCTCTGGGTAAAACAATCAGCTTCCTGGACTCACATAGGAAAAAGTTCATATGGCGGTAATAAGCCACTTAAATGCCTGTCTGCCTATGTTACAATAACATGCCCTTTGCATTCCTTCCGACAGCTCCCAAAGGCCATGTGCTGTGGACAGTCACACTTTGTGGGTACCTCTATCCCACTCCATACACCTACCCAAAGAAAACAGATCATTTTTAATCTCTCCCAAACTTTAAAACAATGTATTGAATTTTTCCTTTTCCTTTGTTTTTTCTTCTTTTTTTTTTCTTTCCCTTCTGCTTTTAGTTTATTGGATTTTTTTCTTCTTATCCTTTTTAGAGTTGGGGTATTTTTTTTCTTTGTTATTGTTGATGATGATGCTTTTGCCTTTCCTTCCTCTCATTTTTCCATTTCTTCTTTTGTTGTTGTTGTTGTGTTTTTAGGACAGTTTCCTTTTCTGTTTTCAGGGATTTGTTTTAAATTTTTGTGATTTGGGATTTCGGGGTTTGGGATTTTCTTTTTGCTTTGTTGTTTTGTGTGTTGTGTGAGTTTTGTGTTTGTTTTGTTCCTTTTTTGTTTAGTGCTTTTATTTTTATTTTCCATCTTTAAAATTCTTCCTCTTGTTTGCTTGTTTTTTTTTTCTTTTCTGTGTTTTTTATTATACATGCTTTCTTTCTTTATTTGGGTTTTAATTGTGTTTTTCTTGTTTTTTAGGGTTTTTGTTTGGAGTTTTTAGATTTTTTTAGAATTTAAGACTTTAAAAAATTTTCCCTTTTTCTATGCTATTTTTTTAATTTTTAAAATCCTTTTTCTCCTCTTATTTGTCTGTCATTTTTCACTTTTTGTCTTTTCATTTTTAAATAATATTTTTATTTTAGAATAGTTTTAAATTTACAGAAAAGATGCAAAGACAGTACAGTGGGTTCCCATATATTCAACACCCAGTTTCCCTTATTATTAACATCTTACATTAGTATGGTTAGTATGAGATTACTTTAATGTATTTGTTACAATTAATGAACCAATTTTGATATACAATTTTTAATTAAAGTCTATATTTTATTCATTTTTTTGTTTTTGTTTTTTTGTTTTTAACTAATTTTTTTTTCTGTTCCAGGATCTCATATAGGATACCATATTACATTTAGGTGTCATGTTTCTTTAGACTGCTCTTGGTTTGGAGAGCTTCTCAGACTTTCCTTGTTTTTGACTACCTTAACAGTTTTGAGGAGTACTAGTCAAGTGTTTTATACAACGTCCTTACAATGGGATTTTTCCAATGGTTATCTCATAATTAGACTGAGGTAATGTGTTTTGGAGAGGAAAACTACAGAGGTGAAGTGCTCTTCTCATCACATTAAAACAAGAGTACATACTATCGACATGATTTATCACTATTGATGTTAACCTTATCACCTGGCTGAGGTGTGGTTGCCAAGTTTCTTTACTATAAAGTTACTTTTCTCCCTTTGCATAATGTACTTTTTGGATCAAGTTACTAAGTCTGGTCCACGCTTGGGATGACTGAGATTAAGATCCATCTTTTGGGAGAGTATCTATAAAAATGATTTAGAATCCAGTACCACATTATTTATTTTGCTGCTCCAACTGGTCCAGCTTTGAGATTGGGATTCTATTCAGTTCGGCTCCTGTGTTCCTTTGACATACCCCCTTCCTTATATTTTTTCAACTCCTCTAACTTTTGAAAAGTATTTCTTTCTCTTCTTTTACATTTGTTTGTTTCCTTGTTTATTTCAATTTTTCTTCTATTTTCCCTCCTCTTCCTCTTTTCTCTCCTTTGTTAGCTTTTAATATTTTCTCATTTCCTCCTTCTTATCTTTTTACTTTTCCACCTATGTTTTTAAAATAATTTTCTCCTTACCAACATTCTTTTTATATTTTTTCTTTTTACATAACATTTTCCTTGTTAATATTTTAAAATATATTCTACATAACTGGTATATTCTGCATACCTAGTGAAACAAAGTAAACATCCAAAAATAAAAATATACCCTCATTCCCCCACTCTCAGCATGACTGCCAATATTGTTGGTCACCTACTGGATTTCATAGCACTCTTGTAAATCTCTGTATTTCCTCCCAGGAATGATCAAAGGACCTTATGTGGTAACTTCTGAGGGTCTGCTACCTTCCTTGACAACTCTGTTCTACCAGTAGCCATAGACATTACACTGAAAATTGGCTGGAATGCCAAAGCAGTAATCAGACATTTAATACCCTGCTTACATAGAAACATCCCATTAAAATTGCCTCCTCCATCGGGCCAATATGTCTGACTAGAAGCAGCTGCTTTCAGAGGCTCCCTTCAAAACAAACCATAATAAACATGTGAATCCTTTACTGTCAACCAAGGTATCCAGGTTCTCTCATCAAAGTTGACTAGAAGGCTGACGTGACTCATGGAGAGAAGTCAGAACAGTGTGGTGTGGTGGCCTACCTGAGAGCCACACAGGGAAGGGGAACCCCTTCCCCACGGTCAAGGGAGGCAGTGAGTAAGCATGCTACCAAGCCAGGAAAACTGTGATTTTTCGATGAAACTGTGCAATCCATGGATCAGAACAACCAACTCGCAAAATCATGCCACCAAGGCCTAACGTCCCAACCCCAGAACGTGCAGATTCTTACAACCTCTCAGCTGGAATCTGTTAAAACCTATTGAACTCCCCGGGGGAGGGGTTACCAGCACCAACTGTGGCTGCCTGCTGTCTAAGCCATTTGAGCTCCTTGGGGGAGGGGCAGCAGCCAGCACTGAGACTCACAACTTCCTAACACACTAAGCTCCCTGGGAGTGGGGAAGGGCGGCACCCATTTCTATAGCTCTGAGCTGTGCTTCTCCCCTGCTGGAGCCAGAGAGGCTGGAGTGCTTGGTCCCAAGACTTGTCCCCACAGCTCAACACACTGGTTGTGCAGTCTGCAGCCAGAGTGCCTCTTCAGGCCTAAATCATACCCATCCTTCCTCATTGGGTGGGGCTTCCCTGCAGTATCTTTAATAACTCCAGCCAGAGGCTCAGGGACAGAATTTGGATCTCCCCAGGCCTGAGCCCCTAGTGGGAGAGGTGGCTGCAGTCTCTGCAGACCAGCAGACAGCCTCTCCTCCTGGTAGTTCTGAGGAATCCAGGCAGCCCAGATGAATGGGTTACTCCCCAGTGAAGCGCACACTCTCCACCAAGGGACAAAGTGCTTTATTAAATGGGTCCTGCTCCCCATGCCATCAAACTGGGTGAGACCTTCCAACAGGGGTTGCAGACACTCTACACAGGAGCAATCCTACTGGCATAAGGTTGGTGCCCCTCGAGGTCAGAGGTCCCAGAAGAAGGATCAGGCACCCATCTTTGCTGTTCTCCAGCCTCCTTGAGTGAAATCTCCAGGAACAGGAGCAAATCAGATGAATAGAGCCTGAAGTGAACCCTCAGTAAACCACAGCAGCCCTACAGAAGAGGGACCTGACTATTGAAAGAAAAAACAAACAAGCAGAAAGCTACAGCAACAGCATCATCAACAACAGCAAAAAAGGCCCCAACAAAAACCTCATACAAGCATCAGCCTCAAAGACCAAAAATAAAAAAACTCAGGAAGATGAGAAATAATGAATGAAAAAAATGCTGAAATTCCAAAAGAACAAAGTGTCTCTTCTCTCCAAATTATCACAATGTCTTTCCATCAAGGGTGCAGAACTGGATGGAGAATCAGATGGATAAATTGACAGAAGTAGGCTTCAGAAGATGAGCAATAAAAAACTACACTGACCTAAAGGAGCATGTCCTAACCCAATGCAAATAAGCTAAGAACCTTGATAAAAGGTTAAAGGAATTGCTAACTAGAATAACCAGTTTAGAGAGGAATATAAATGACCTCATGGATCAGAAAAACACAGCACAAGAACTTTGTGAAGCATACACAAATATCAACAGCTGAACTGACCAAGTGGAAGAAAGGATATCAGAGTTTGGAGACCACCTTACTGAAATAAGACATGCAGACAAGAATAGAGAAAAAAGAAAGAAAAGGAATGAATAAAGCCTCCAAGAGATGTGGAAATTCATAAAACGACCAGACCTATGATTGATCAGAGTACCAGAAAGAGATGGGGACAATGGAAAAAAGCTGGAAGACATACCTCAGGATATTGTCCAGGATATCTTCCCCAGCCTAGCCAGACAGGCCAACATACAAATTCAGGAAATATAGAGAACACCATTAAGATACTCCATGAGAAGTTCAACCCTGAGACACATAATCATCAGATTTTCTAAGGTCAAAATGAAGGAAAAATTGTTAAGGTAGCCAGAAAGAAAGGCCAGGTTATCTACAAAGGGAAGCCCATTAGACTAACAGTGGACTTCTCAGCAGAAACTCTACAATCCAGAAGAGATTGGAGGCAAATATTCAACATTCTTAAAGAAAAGAATTTTCAACACAGAATTTTATATCCAGCCAAACTAAGCTTCATAGATGAAGGATAAATAAAATGCTTTCCAGACAAGCAAAGACTGAGGAGTTTTGTTACAACCAGGCCTACCCTGCAAGAGCCCCTAAATATGGAGAGGAAAAACCAATACAGCCCCTGCAAAAACACACCGAAATATAAAGATCAATGACACTATGAAGAAATTGCATCAACTAGTGTGCAAAATAAATAAATAGCATCATGATGACAGGATAAAATTCACACATAACAGTACTAACCTTAAATAAATGGGATAAATGCCCCAATTAAAAAACACAGACAGGCAATTTGGATAAGGAGTCAAGACCTATTGGTGTGCTGAACTCAGGAGACCCATCTCACATACAAAGACACACACAGGCTCAAAATAAAGAGATGGAGGAAAATTTACCAAGCAAATGGAAACATGAAAAAGCAGGAGTTGCAATCCTAGTCTCTGACAAAACAGACTTTAAACTAACAAAGAACAAAAAAAAGAAAAAAAAGAATTACATAATGGTAAAGGGAATAATTCAGCAAGAAGAGCTAATTATTCTAAATATATATGCACCCAAAAAAGGTGCACCCAGACTCATAAAACAAGTTCTTGGAGGCCTACAAAGAGACTTAGACTCCCACACAATAATAGCCAGAGACATTAACACCCTCTCAGTGTTGGACAGATCAACACTCTCAGTGTTGGACAGATCAACAAGACAGAAAATTAACAAGTACATTCAGGACTTGAACTCAGCTCTGGATCAACTGGAACTAGAAGACGTCTACAGAACTCTCTACCCCAAATCAACAGAATATATATTTTTCTCAGTGCCACATGGCACTTATTATAAAATCCAACACACAACTGGAGGTAAAATGCTCCTCGGCAAATGCAAAAGAACTGAAATAATAACAAACAATCTCTCAGACCACAGTACAATCAAATTAGAACTTGGGATTAAGAAACTCACTCAAAATCACACAATTTAATGGAAATTGAACAACCTGCTCCTGAATGACTGCTGGGTAAATAATGAAATTAAGGCAGAAATCAAGAAGTTATTTGAAACCAATGAGAACAAAGAGACAACATACCAGAATCTCTGGGACACAGCTAAAGCAGTGTTAAGAGGAAAATTTATAGCAGTAAATGCCCACATCAGAAGGAAGATCTCAAATTGACACCCTAACATCACAAATAAAAGAGCTAGAGAGGCAAGGGCAAACTAATCCAAAAGCTAGCAGAAGACAAGAATTAACTAAGATCATAGAAGAATTGAAGAAGATAAAGACATGAAAAACCTCTCAAAAATCAACGGATCTAGGTGCTGTTTTTTTGAAAAATTAACAAAATAGATAGATCACTAGATAGACTAATAAGAAGAAGAGAGAAGAATCAGAGACAATAAAAAATGATAAAGCAGATATCACCACTGACACTACAGAAATACAAACGACCATCTGAGAATACTATAAATACTTCTATGCAAATAAAATGGAAAATCCAGAAGAAATGGATAAATTCCTGGATGCATACAACCTACCAAGACTAAACCAAGAAAAAGTAGAATCCCTTCACAGACGAATAACAGTTCTGAAATTGAGGCAGTAATTAGTAGCCTAGCAACAAAAAAAAAGCCTGGAACCAGAGAGATTCACATCTGAATTCTACCAGAAATACAAAGAGGAGCTGGTACAATTCCATCTGAAACTATCCCAAAAAAAATTGAAAAGAAGAGGCTCCTTAATTCATTTTATGAAGCCACCATCATCCTGATAACAAAACCGGGAAGAGACACAACAAAAAAAGAAAACTTCAGGCCAATATCCTTGATGAACATCAATGTGAAATCCTCAGTAAAATACTGGCAAACTGAATCCAGCAGCACATCAAAAAACTTATCCATCAGGATCAAGTTGGCTTCATTCCTGGGATAAAAGGATGGTTCAACATATTGAAATCAATAAACATAATCCATCACATAAACAGAACCAAAGACAAAAACCACATGATTATCTCTATAGGTGCAGAAAAGGCCTTCAATCAAATTCAACATTCCTTCATGTTAACAATTCTCGGGCTGGGCACGGTGGCTCACGCCTGTAATCCCAGCACTTCGGGAAGCTGAGGCAGGCAGATCACGAGGTCAGGAGATCAAGACCATCCTGGCTAACATGGTGAAACCCCGTCTCTACTAAAAAATACAAAAAAATTAGCCAGGCATGGTGGCGGGTGCCTCTAGTCCCAGCTACTCAGGAGGCTGAGGCAGGAGAATGGCAGGAACCCAGGAGGTGGAGCTTGCAGTGAGCCGAGATCGCACCACTGCACTCCAGCCTGGGCGACAGAGCAAGACTCCGTCTCAAAAAAAAAAAAAACTCAATAAACTAAGTATTGATGAAACGTATCTCAAAATAATAAGAGCTATTTATGACAAACACACAGCCAATATCACATTGAATGGATAAAAGCTGGATGCATTCCTTTTGAAAACTGGTACAAGACAATGATGTCTTCTCTCAATATTCACATTCAATGTAGGATTGGAAGTTCTTGCCAGGGCAGTCAGGCAAGAGAAAGAAATAAAGGTATTCAAATAGGAACAGAGGAATTCAAGTTGTCTCTGTTTGCAGATGACATTATTTTATACTTAGAAAACCCCATCATCTCAGTCCAAAACTTATTGAACTGATAAGCAACTTCAGCAAAGTCTCAGGATACAAAACCAATGTGCAAAAATCACAAGGATTTCTTTACACCACCAATAGACAAGGAGAGAGCCAAATCATGAATGAACTCCAATTCACAATAGCTACAAAGAGACTAAAATACTTAGGAGCACAGCTAACAAGAGATGTGAAGGGCCTCTTCAAGGAGAACTACAATTCACCACTCAAGGAAATAAGAGAGGACACAAATGAATGGAAAAATATTCCATCCTCATGCAATATTTTGGCCATACTGCCCAAAGTAATTTATAGATTCAATGCTATTCCCATCAAACTACTATTGACATTCTTCACAGAATTAGAAAAGACTATTTTAAATTTCTATTTTTTAATTTTAATTTAAGTTCTGGGATACATATGCAGAACATGCAGGTTTGTTACATAGGTATACATGTGCCATGGTGGTTTGCTACACCCATCAACCTGTCATCTAGGTTTTAAGCTCCATATGCATTAGGTATTTGTCCTAATGCTCTCCCTCCCCTCGGCCCCCACCCCCTGACAGGCCCTGGTGTGTGATGTTCAACTCGTTGTGTCCGTTTGTTCTCATTGTTCCACTCTCACTTATGAGTGAGAACAGGCAGTGTTTGGTTTTCTGTCCCTGTGTTGGTTTGCTGAGAATGATGGTTTCCAGCTTCATCCATGTCCCTGCAAAGGACATGAACTCATTCTTTTTATGGCTGTATAGTATTCCGTGGTGTATATGTGACAAATTTTCTTTATCCAGTCTATCATCAATGGTCATTTGGGTTGGTTCCAAGTCTTTGCTATTGTAAATAGTGCTGCAGTAAACATACATATGTATGTGTCTTTATAGTAGAATGATTTATAATTTATTGAGTATGTATCCAGTAAAGAGATTGCTGGGTCAAATGGTATTTCTGGTTCTAGATCCTTAAGGAATCGCCACACTGTCTACCACAATGGTTAAACTAATTTAAACTTTCACCAACAGAGTAAAAGCGTTCCTATTTCTCCACATTTTCTCCAGCATCCATTGTTTCCTGACTTTGTAATGATCGCCATTCTAATAGGCATGAGATGGTATCTAATTGTGGTTTTGATTTGCATTTCTCTAATGATCAGTGATGATGACTTTTTTTCATATGTTTACTGGCCGCATAAACGTCTTCTTTTGAGAAGGGTCTGTTCATATCCTTCACCCACTTTTTGATGAGGTTGTCTTTTTCTTATACATTTGTTTAAGTTCCTTGTAGATTCTGGATAGTACACCATTGTCAGATGGATAGATTGCAAAAATATTCTCCCATTCTGTAGGTTGCCTGTTCACTCTGATGATAGTTTCTTTTGCTGTGCAAAAGCTCTTCAGTTTAATTAAATCCCATTTGTAAATTTTGGCTTTTGTTGCATTTGCTTTTGATGTTTTAATCATGAAGTCTTTTCCAATGCCTATGTCCTGAATGGTATTGCGTAGGTTTTCCTCTAGGGTTTTTATGGTTCTAGGTTTTATGTTTAAGTCTTTAATCCATCTTGAGTTCATTTTTGTACAATGTGTAAGGAAGGGGCCAGTTTCTGTTTCTGCATATGGCTAGCCAGTTTTCCCAGCACCATTTATTAAATAGGTAACCCTTTCCCCATTGCTTGTTTTTGTCAGATTTGTCAAATATCAAATGGTTGTAGATGTGTGGTGTTATTTCTGAGGCCTCAGTTCTGTTCCATTAGTCTTTATATCTAATTAGTGCAGTACCCTGCCTTTTTGGTTATTGTAGTCTGGTAGTATTGTTTGAAATCAGGTAGCATGATGCCTCCAGTTTTGTTAATTTTGCTTAGAATTGTCTTGGCTATATGGGCTCTTTTTTTTTTTGGTTCCATATGAAATTTAAAATAGTTTTTCTAATTGTGTGAAGAAAGTCAATGGTAGATTGATGGGAATAGCATTGAATCTATAAATTACTTTGGATGACACGGCCATTTTCACATTATCATTTCTTCCTATCCATGAGCATGGAATGTTTTTTCATTTGTTTGTGTCCTCTCTTATTTCCTTGTGCAGTGGTTTGTAGTTTTCTTTGAACAGGTCATTCACTGTTTTTGTAAGTTGTATTCCTAGGTACTTTATTCTCTTTGTAGCAATTGTGAATGGGAGCTCACTCATGATTTGGCCCTCTGTTTGTCTAATATTGGTGTATAGGAATGCTCATGATTTTTGCACATTGGTTTTGTATCCTGAGATTTTGCTGAAGTTGCTTATCAGCTTAAGGAGTTTTTGGAGTGAGATGATGGGGTTTTCTAAATATACAATCATGTCATTTGCAAACAGAGATAATTTGACTTCTCTCTTTCTATTTCAATATGCTTTATTTCTTTATCTTGCCTAATTGCCCTGGACAGTACTTCCAATACTATGTTGAATAGGAATGGTGAGAGAGAGCATCATTGTCTTGTGCCAGATTTCACAGGGAATGCTTCCAGGTTTTGCCCATTCAGTATGATATTTGCTATGCATTTGTCATAAATAGCTTCTGTTTTCTGCTACCTTTTGAATTTGGTTGCTCTTGCATCTCTAGTTCTTTTCATTGTGTTGCTAGGTTGTTGATGTTAGATTTTTCTAGCTTTCTGTTGTGAGCATGAAGTGCTACAAATTTCCTTCTTAACACTGCTTTAGCTGTCTCCCAGAGATTCTGGCATGTTGTCTCTTGGTTCTCATTGGTTCCAAAGAAGTTCTTTATTTCTGTTTTAATTTCATTATTTACTGAGTAGTCATTCAGGAGCACGTTGTTCAACTTCCATGTAGTTGTGCAGTTTTTAGTGAGTTTCTTAATCCTGAGTTCTAATTTGATTGCACTGTGGTCTCAGAAACTGTTTGTTATGATTTCCGTTCTTTTGCATTTGCTGAGGAGTGTTTTACTTCCAATTATGTGGTCAATTTTAGAATAAGGGTGATGTGGTGCTTAGAAGAATGTATATTCTGTTGATTTGGGGTGGCAAGTTCTGTAGATCTCTATTAGGTCCGCTTGGTCCAGAGCTTAGTTCAAGACCTGAATATCCTTGCTAATTTTCTGTCTCGTTGATCTGTCTAATATTGACAGTAGAGTGATAAACTCTCCAACAATTATTGTGTGGGAATCTAAATCTCTTTGTAGGTCTCTAAGAACGTTTTTTATGAATCTGGGTGCTCCTGTATTAGGTGCATATGTATGTAGAATAGTTAGCTCTTCTTATTGCATTGATTCTTTAACCATTATGTAATGCCCTTCTTTGTCTTTTTTTATCTTTGTTGGTTTAAAGTCTGTTTTGTCAGAGATTAGGATTGCAACCCCTGCTTTTTTCTGCTTTCCATTTGCTCGGTAAATATTCCTCAATCCCTTTATTTTGAGCCTATGTATGTGAGATTGGTCTCCTGAATACAGTACACCGATGGGTCTTGACTCTTTATCCAATTTGCCAGTCTGTATCTTTTAATTGGGGCATTTAGCTCTTTTACATTTAAGGTTAATATTGTTATGTGTGAATTTTCTCCTGTCTTCATGATAATAACTGGTTATTTTGCATATTAGTTGATGTAGTCTCTTCATAGTGTCATTGGTCTTTTTATTTTGGTGTGTTTTTGCAGTTGCTGGTACTGGTTTTTCCTTTCCATATTTAGTGCTTCCTTCAGGAGCTCTTGTAAGGCAGGCCTGATGGTGACAAAATCCCTCAGCATTTGATTGTCTGTAGAGGATTTTATTTCTCCTTCTCTTATTGTGTCCGGAATTGGTGGGTTCTTGGTCTCACTGACTTCAAGAATGAAGCCATGGACAATCACGGTGAATGTTACAGTTCTTAAAGGCAGCGTGTCTGGAGTTTGTTCCTTCTGATGTTCAGATGTGTTCAGAGTTTCTTCCTTCTGGTGGGGTTCGTGGTCTCGCCAGCTCAGGAGTGAAGCTGCGGACCTTCACTGTGAGTGTTACAGCTCTTAAGGCAGCGCATCTGGAGTTGTTCGTTCCTCCCGGTGGGTTCATGGTCTTGCTGGCTTTAGGAGTGAAGCTGCAGACCTTCACGGTGAGTGTTACAGCTCATAAAGGCAGTGTGGACCCAAAGAGTGAGCAGCAGCAAGATTTATTGCAAAGAGCAAAAGAACAAAGCTTCCACAGTGTGGAAGGGGACCCGAGCAGGTTGCCACTGCTGGCTCGGGCAGCCTGCTTTTATTCTCTTATCTGGCCCCACCCACATCCTGCCGATTGGTAGAGCTGAGTGGTCTGTTTTGACAGGGCACTGATTCGTGCGTTTACAATCCCTGAGCTAGACACAAAGGTTCTACACGTCCCCACCAGATTAGCTAGACACAGTGTCAACACAAAGGTTCTCCAAGGCCCCACCAGAGTAGCTAGATACAGAGTGTCGATTGGTGCATTCACAAACCCTGAGCTAGACACAGGGTGCTGATTAGTGTGTTTACAAACCTTGAGCTAGATACAGAGTGCCGATTGGTGTATTTACAATACCTGAGCTAGACATAAAGGTTCTCCACGTCGCCACCAGATTCAGGAGCCCAGCTGGCTTCACCCAGTGGATCCTGAACTGGGGCTGCTGGTGGAGCTGCCTGCCAGTCCTGCGCTGTGCACCCGCACTCCTCAGCCCTTGGGTGGTCAATGGGACTGGGCGCCATGGGGCAGGGGGCAGCGCTCGTCGGGGAGGCTTGGGCCACACAGGAGCCCACAGAGGTGGTGGGAGGCTCAGGCATGGTGGGCTGCATGTCCTGAGCCCTGCCCCGCAGGAAGGCAGCTAAGGTCTGGCGAGAAATTGAGCGCAGCGCCAGTGGGCTGGCACTGCTGGGGGACCCAGTACACCCTCTGCAGCTGCTGGCCCGGGTGCTAAACCCCTCATTGCCCTGGGCCAGCAGGGCTGGCTGGCTGCTCCAAGTGTGGGGTATGCTGAGCCCGCGCCCACCCAGAATTCCAGCTGGCCCACAAGCGCCATGCGCAGCCCTGGTTCCCACTCATGCCTCTCCCTCCACACCTCCCTGCAAGCTGAGGGAGCCAGCTCCGACCTTGGCCAGCCCAGAAAGGGGCTCCCACAGTGCAGTGGTGGGCTGAAGGGCTCCTCAAGTGCTGCCAAAGTGGGAGCCCAGGCAGAGGAAGCACCGAGAGTGAGCGAGGGCTGTGAGGACTGCCAGCACGCTGTCACCTCTCATTATGAAACTTAGTTTGGCTGGATGTGAAAGCTTGGTTGAAAATTCTTTTCCTTAAGAATGTTGAATATTGGCTCCCACTCTCTTCTAGCTTGTAGGGTTTCTGCAGAGAGATCTGCTGTTAGTCTTTTGGGCTTCCCTTTGTAGGTAATCTGACCTTTCTCTCTGGCTGCCCTTAACATTTTTTCCTTTGTTTTAACCTTGGAGAATCTGACTATTATGTGTCTTGTGGTTGCTATTCTTTAAAAGCATCTTAGTGGTGTTCTCTGTATTTCCTGAATTTGACTGTTTGCCTGTCTTGCTAAGTTGGGGAACTTCTCTTGGATAATATCCTGAAGTATATTTTCCAACTTGGTTTCATTCTTCCTGTCACTTTCAGGTACACCAATCAATTGTTTGGTCTTTTCACACCATCTCATGTTTCTTGAAGGCTTTGTTCATTCCATTTCATTCATTTTTCTCTAATCTTGTCTTCACACTTTAAATTGTTAAGTTGATCTTCAATCTCTGATATCCTTTCTTCCAATTGATTGATTCATCTATTGATATTTGTGTATGCTTCATGAAGTTCTTGTGCTGTGTTTTTCAGCTCCATCAGGTCATTTATGTTCTTCTCTAAACTGGTTATTCTAGCTAGCAATTCCTGTAATTTTTTATCAAGGTTCTTACCTTCCTTGCATTGTGTTAAAACATGCTACTTTAGCTCAGAGGAGTTTGTTATTACCCACCTTCTGAAGCCTACTTCTGTCAGTTCATCAAACTCATTCTCTGTCCAGTTTTGTGTCCTTGCTGGAGAGGAGTTGCAATCATTTGAAGGAGAAGAGGCATTCTGGTTTGGGGCATTTTCAGCATTTTTGTGCTGGTTTTTCCTCAGCTTCATGAGTTTATCTACCTTTGATCTTTGATGCTAATGTTCCTTGGGTGGGGTTTTTGCGTGGGGGTCCTTTTTGTTGATGTTGATGTTATTGCTTTCTGTTTGTTAGTTTTCCTTCTAATGATCAGGCCCCTATTCTGCTGGAGTTTGCTGGAGGTCCACTCCAGACCCTGTTTGCTTGGGTATCACTAGCGGGGGCTGCAGAACAGCAAAGATTACTGCCTGCTCCTTCTAGAAGCTTCCTCCCAGAGAAGCACCTGCCCGATGCCAGCCAGAGCTCTTCTGTATGAGGTGTCTGTCAACCCTTGCTGGGAGATGTCTTCCAGTCAGGAGGCACAGGGGTCAGGGACCCACTTGAGGGAGTCTGTCCCTTAACAGAGGTCAAGCTTTGTGCTGAGAGATCCACTGTTCTCTTCAGAGCCAGCAGGCAGGAATGTTTAAGTCTGCTGAAGCTGTGCCCACAGCTGCACCTTCCCCTAGTTACTCTGTCCCAGGGAGATGGGAGTTTTATCTATAAGCCCCTGAATGCGGCTGTTGCCTTTCTTTCAGAGATGCCTTGCCCAGTGAGGAGCACTCTAGAGAGATGGTCTGTCCATGGCCCCTTTGCTGCGCTGTGGTGAGATCCACCTGGTCCAAACTTCCCAGGCTTCTTAACACTGTTGGGGGATAATCGCCTACTCAAGCCTCAGTAATGGTGGATGCCCCTCCCTCCACCAAGCATGATTACCCCAGGTCGAGGTCAGACTGCTGTGCTGGCAGAGAGAATTTCAAGTCAGTGGTTCTTAGCTTGCTAGGCTCTGTGGGAGTGGGATCTCCTGAGTAGACCACTTGGCTCCCTGGCTTCAGCCCCCTTTCCAGGGGAGTGAATGGTTCTGTCTCACTGGGGTTCCAAGTGCCACTGGGGGAAAAACAAAACAAAACAAAAAAACTCCTGCAGCTAGCTCAGTGTCTGCCAAAACAGTCACCCAGTTTCGTGCTGGAAACCCAGGGCCCTGGTGGTGTAGGCACATGAGGGGATATTCTGGTCTGCAGGTTGCAAAAACCATGGGAAAAGTATAGTATCTTGACCAGACAGCACAGTCCCTCACACTTCCCTTGGCTTGGGGAGTGAGGTCCATGGACCCTTGCATTTCCCAGGTGAGATAATGCCCCACCCTACTTTTGCTTACCCTGTGTGGACTGCACCCACTACCTAACCAGTCCCAATGAGATGAACCAGGTACCTCAGTTGGAGATGCAGAAATCACCTCCTTCTGCATTGGTCTCGCTGGGAGCTGCAGACTGGAGTTGTCCCATTTGGCCATCTTGCCAGATCTCCCTTAAATTTCATATGGAATCTAAGAAGTCCCCATAGAGCCAAGACAATCCTAAGAAGAAAAAAAAAAAAACAAAGCTGGAGGCATCATACTACCTGACTTCAAACTATACTATAAGACTACAGTAACCAAAACAGCATGGTACTGGTACCAAAACAGACATATAGACCAATGGAACAGAACAGAGATCCCAGAAATAACACCACACTTCTAAAACCATCTGATCTTTGACAAACATGACAAAAACAAGCAATGGGGAAAGAATCTCCTATTCAGTAAATGGTGCTGGGAAAACTGGCTAGCCATATTCAGAAAACAGAAACTGGACCCCTTCCTTACATCTTATAGAAAAAATAACTCAAGATGAATTAAAGACTTAAATATAAAACCCAAAACCATAAAAACCCTAGAAGAAAATCTAGGCAATACCATACAGGGCATGCCAAAAGCAATGGCAACAAAAGCCAAAATTGAAAAATGGGACAAATGGGATCTAATTAAAGAGCTTCTGCACAGCAAAAGAAACTAGCATCGCAGCCAACAGCATGAACAAAAAAGCTTAACATCACTGATCATCAGAGAAATGCAAATCAAAATCACAGTGATATACCATCTCATGCTAGTTAGAATGGCAATTATTAAAAAGTTAGGAAATGAGATGCTGGCGAGGCTGTGGAGAAATAGGAACACTTTTACACTCTTGGTGTGAATGTAAATTAGTTCAACTATTGTGGAAGACATTGGGGCAATTCCTCAAGGATCCAGAACCAGAAATATTATTTGACCCAGCAATCCCATTACTGGGCATATACCCAAAGGAATGTAAATCATTCTACTATAAAGACACATAGACATGTATGTATATTGCAGCACTATTTACAATAGCAAAGACATGGAACCAACCCAAATGCCCATCAATGTTAGAATGGATAAAGAAAATGTGGTACATACACACCATGGAATACTATGCAACCATAAAAAAGAATGAGATCATGCCCTTTGCAGGAACATGGATCGTGCTGGAAGCCATCATCCTTAGCAAACTAACACAGTAACAGAAAACCAAATAATGCATGTTCTCACTCATAAGTGGGAGTTGAACATGGAGGACACATGGTCACAGAGAGGGGAAATAACACACACCAGGGCCTGTTAGGAGGTGGGGGGTGAGGGGAGGGATCTTAGAGGATGGGTCAATAGGTGCAGCAAACCACCATGGCATACATATACCTATTTAACAAACCTGCACGTTCTGCATATGTATCCCATTTTTTAGAAGCAATTTTTTTTAAAAAATTACTTTCTCTGGTTATGACTGAAGAAGTGTCCTACAAAGTGGACATACGTGTGTGCACTCATCCCCAAGATTTTTGCCTCAAAGCTCAGAGAGCTGCTGAGAACCATGAGTAAGAAGTGATTGGGGGCCTAGAGACCTTGGGAGGGAGACTTTGTCAGAAGTGAAATTTTCATATAGATAGAAGGTAGCAGGAAGACACCAGAAGCTTCACGACTCGGATGGCTTATTTGAAGGCCCCATTTTGTCCCCACTCTCTTCTTGTTTTCTCTCTGTCCATGTATGTTTTCTGGAAAGTTGACATTCCAAGCCTAATCCCATGTGCATCCAGGCCGGCAAGTAAAGCTGAGTTGCCAATTACTTTGCTTTTTTATACTCCACTTTCCCTGAGTGGCAATGAAAATAATAATCCTAGAGCCTTTCCTGACAAGTTCTGCAGGTAAGAGCTTGTTTTAGGTATAATCCTTCATGGGAGCTAAGGGCAGAGGAAAGAAGAATGGGGTCAAGTAAATAACCTCTAGAGCATCTTTCTGATTATGTGACTCAGTCATCTGTGGGCTTTTGCCATTGCTGTTAATTAAGGTTGACACCAAGGCCAAGCAGACTTTATGAGCTAGGACATAGCTGGATCACCCTTAGGACTAAGAAGAGGAGAAAACGTCATTCCAGATCCTACCAGAGCCCTCTACTTCTCCCTTTTGTTGTCGTGCCATCTGTTTCGAAGAGAAGCCTGAGACAATTTTATGTTGGTGGGGAGTCGGGGGGAGGGTGTATGTGCATGCATGCATGTGTTCCAACTTTCCAAGCAAGGGATCTCTTCTAACCTAGCCTAAGTTGGAATAGTGCTACAGGTCCAGGACCTTAGCCTTAGAGAGCAGAGCTATTCTTCCATCTCTTGCTTCCCACTATGTAGCACTCAATGTTTGATATTGGTACTGGAGACCATGTGACTTCATCTTCCTTAAATATGGCATTAATTTTCACCCGGAAAAATAAAGCAATTAATGGAAATCGGGCACTTAAGATAATAAAAGGGAGTGTTTTGCCTTAGGGCAAAGCATAAGGATTTAATTTTCCCAGAATTCTCAATCTGATTCTGAGGCCAGCAACAACTAGTTTTGGGGCAGTACAAATACACAAGATGAAATCCCCAACCAGGGACCTGGAGCCAGAAGAACCCACTCAAGAGCACAGTGGCTTCAAATGGCCCTGGTGTTGGAGGCCTTTTTAACAATGTGGCTGTAATCTACACAGTAACCAGACCAAGCAAGCCTGCTTTAGCAGATAACCTCAAAAGTGCAAAGATATTATTGAGATGCGGAGGAATATCAAGGGAGGCTCCACAAGAACGATGGAGTTTTGTTTTGTTGATCTATTCCTTATTTACGGCAGGGGAAGAACAGCTGTTTACAAGGGTGGATCGATGTTAGGGACACTATGAAGGCTTCCAGCTGAACATCAGCCTCTTTGAGACTAGACATTTCACTGTTAATGTTAACAATCCATTTCTTTGGTTTAAGCTGTGTGAATTCCCTGGGCTGCCCTGGAAAAAGAAGTATATTCAACCCTTGACAATAAATCATAAGGAAGGTAGAGGAGGAGGACCAATAGAGGGAGATTTGCCTTTGGAATGTGAAATAGTTCCTTCAAGTGAACCAGAGACTTATAGAGCAGGAGGTGACCTTAGAGATTGTTTAATTCACCTTGAAACTTAACTATAATAAACGGTTCCCTTAGACAAACAGAAATAAGAGGAAGAGTTTGAGCTGGGAATAGAGAGAGGCTCTGGACTGTGTGGGAAAGTTGAACCAGGAAAATAATTTCACTGTTAGGAGGACTGGCACATGACCTTGAAGGGAAGACGCAAGATGGCATTGGCAAAGATGAAGGAGCACAGGCAAAACAAAGCCAGTGCATGTAGCATAAGTGTGTCTAATATTAAAACAGAATTTGCAATGAATTCCAAGAGTACAGAAAATTATTTTGAAAGGCCAGACTTCTACATGATGGTTTTCTTTGCTTTAAGTTGCTCAGGCTAATTGGAATGGAATGTTTCAGTTAAGCAAACACTCACTAGAACTCAAACCTAATTATAACCTCCATTCAAAAAAAGTAGATAGAAATGGTTGCAAATGTCTCTTTGTTTCTCAGTTTGGAATATAAAGTATAGAATGTACACTGTTGAGATTTGTTATGGACATATTTACGATGTTATACTATTTGGAATATAAAATTGAGAATGTACAATTTTGAGGTTTGTTATGGGTTTATTTGGAATGTTACAGGATGCAATATGACTTCCCAGAAAACATGGCAAAAATTGCAGCAGCAAGCTTCGCTCCTGTTAAGTTTCTTTCCTCTGTCCAAAGTCCTGTCATAAGTATAGGAGTGAGACAGGGGAAAATGGGAAGATGAGGAAATGGGGTTATCAAAAGATTATTTGGAAATGTATTCTTTTTTACCATTTGTTTGGAGGTTTTTGTTTTGTTTTAGATTTTGAAAGGGAAATGCATGCACATGGTAAACAATTCTAACATACTCAAAAGGCTATATACAGTTTGAAAGTCAGTTAACTTTGCTAGAAGAAAACACTGTTAAAAGTTGCTTGTGTTACCTTGTGATACCAGAGATAATCTACATTTACAAACACACACACACATAATTATAATTTTGGATCTTATAAAACCTTTGTGAAGGCTTCTCTGTCTGTCAGGTTTGCTTCAGAACAACACCAGATTCCCGTGGCATGGTCTTTACCATGTGACCAAAATCATCTTCAAAGATTCAGCCAGGCCACCAGTCTCTACCTCTATGTTACATACTCAGAAGCCAAGCCATAGTAGGTAGTGGTAAGTAGGAGGGGATCCTGGGAATTGTGACAAAGTGTCGTTCTCTTAGGAAAATTAGGATATTAGTACCTACCTCACAGGATTATTTTAAGCACTGAAAGAAATAACATGAATAAAATGTTTAAAACAGTGCCTGGCATAGAGTAAGTGCTACATAAGTGTCAGCTGTTGTCATCATCACTATTATTGTTGCTATTGTGAAAGAGGACAGCTTAGGGCTTCCTGAAGCTATTCCCTATTTTCTCTGGGTTTTCTTCACAGGTAACTCCGAAGATGGGAGTTGCTGTCACTACTCTTCTGGAATATTTTCCCCACCAAGATCTAAACTGTGGAGCCAGTTGGTAACCAGAATTGTACCTCAAAAGCTCTCCTAGACACATGGAAAACTTGGCTTCTCTGCCTGATGTTCGTCTCAAAGCATCAGTGATAAACTGTTTCATATGTTATTACTCACTACTGTTCTTGTAAAGACCATGGAAATACATGGACAGACCGCCAGCTCACCACACTTTCTGGAGAATTACTCAGCCCAGACGTGTTGTTTTCATCTCCTTTGTGTGATTCAGTTCCTCTTCATTCCTACGCCTCTCACCACTTCTGAGGAGTTACATGTTTCCAGCTAGCCGCAGACATTGAACTGCCTTATCTTGCTGGCTACATCTGCATGCAGCTGGTGCCACTAGGACAGGCTGAACTACAAATTCACAGATTAAACTCCCTAAGCAGCCTGAGTCTGCCATCTCATTCCCTTCGAAGCTCTTAGAGAAGGGGAAGCCAAGCTCACAGATATGCAGCACACCTTCTCTCACCTGTCTCTTTATTTGGGAGGGCGGGTGAATGACAACTAAGACAATTAGCATTTCCCTACCAAAGAGTCTCATCACTGACATCTCTTTACTTCCTGGTTTCTCACAAACATAAATTGAACATTTGACTTCTGGTACAAATCTTTGTACCATCACAGAGGGGCTTCCATGGGGATTAACCATAAAGACTCACTTGCTTGACTCATTTCCAGTGACTTTTTCTACACTTCATTTATCCACATCCATGGCCCATGCAGGATCTTTTCATCATACAAAACAGCTCTACTTCTGAAATCTTAAATTCGTACACCCTACTCTTCAGCTACTTTTATTTTCCAGTAAGGGCTTTTACTTCCTTGCCCATACTACTCCTATTCTATGTTCTCCTGGTTTCTGTCAGTTTATCAGTCCATCCTAATTATTTTTTCTGACTTGCCTGGGCTCTATAATCTATTATTGCAACCATTTTCTTTTCTCTAGTTTTAACTTACCACATTTTGACCTGGTACCACCTGAAAATTTATGGTTTCCTGCTTCAGGAGAATTATTGGCACCACATGATAACTTCTTCAGGAGTTCCTGGCCAACTTTCTCTTCCATCTCCTCCTATATATTCAGACATCTCTTTTCATCAATCACTGTCCTAACTTAGAATCTTCACTCCTTCCCTCTCCAATGGTTCTTTGTCCTCTGCACAGCAATATGCTCAAACCTCCCATCATTTAAGAAACAGTCCCTCCACCTTATCTCTTTCTCTGTTTGTTGCCCTGTCTCTCCTTTTCTTTCTAACCAAGCTTTTTAAAAGCAGTTTAAGAACAGTTTAAAAACTTGTAAAGAACAGCTTACATTCACAGTCTTCACTTACTCTTTTCCTTTTCACCCCTCAACACACTGAAATCTGGTTCTGTTTCTGGGGTAGATCCTCTCCTACCCGTTTGTACCTTTGTCAAATATTAATCACTCTACTGTAATCACCACTAGGCCTAAGTACCTCAAAATGTAGGATGTTGAATAACTTACCTATGTAGTCCCAGAGCCTAGCACAGTGCTTGATTGATAGGAGGTCCTCAATAAGCAAATTACGTCACAAACACTTACTGGACACCTACTAGGAACCAAGCACTGTATTGGTTCTGTGGACTTGAATCCATCACAAAACCTATATTTAAGCAACTTTTTCTCACAGAACCTTTCTTTCCTTTGTGAATGTCAAGTCAGTATATTTAATTAAGCCATACAACCCCTGTCCCGTGCCATGCCTTTACTCATAATGGTCATTCAACATTTGTTGAACGAATGCTTGATAGAACTCAGCAGACCCAAAAAGACTAATTGTGAAGAGTTGCTATAGGAAATGGCCAGAGAGATGCCTGTTGTGAAATCTGGTTCCTTACAGAGAGCTTTTCAGGCTTTCAGAGCCATTTCTGAGCAGTTCTCTAGAAATACATTCATTTACAACTCTATCCCAACATGGCTGATAGTTTTTGGTAAGCCTGTTTACAACCTCTCCATTTCCTTTGTCTTCAACTTCTCTCCCCTCTCTCCAGTCTTTCCCCCTACACCTATTAGACAGGTGCAAATGTCTCTCGTAGTCACAAATAAGGAAAGACCTAAATTAGAAAACCTCCCTGGACTCTAAGGTTTCACATTACCTAATATCCTTCCTTTCTCCACTAATCTTCTGCAAGAATAGTCTGAACTTTCTAGTCCCATTTCCTTCTTCCCATTCATTCCCACACCAAATAGTCAGAAAGGCTAGGATATGAATTAGAATGGCCAGGGAAGGGTTTCATGGACAAGTAAGGGCACAGGACACGAAGAATTTTGTGATTAAAGTGCAGAATATGGAAATGTATTGGAGAGGTATTAGGTTTTTCTATTTTATTTTTCATCTGTTTTATAATATTCTTTTTTTTAAGTAGGTAACACATGTATATGATACATAGTTCAAAAAATGCAAGGTGAAAGTAAGGGTTCTTCCCAATCCTACCAAGTTCCCTTTTCTAGAGGCAATCACTGTTAAAAGTTTCTTATGTATCCTCCCAAAGATGCATTTGTAAATATTTACATATATGGAATGCCTATACAATATGGTAGAACACAATAAGAAGGGCAGTGTGAACTGACAAGCACAGAAGAGGCTTTGAAGAATTAGGGAATATCATCTTCCCTCTAACATACTCTTCCTCTTAAGTCCCCACCTCCATTAATAGCTCTTCCATCCTCCCAAGCTGACCCAGGCTCAAAGCCTCTGAACATTGGTAGGAAACCTGTTACTAACCAGAGTCCCAATGGTTTTCTGTACATCACAGTTAAGCCAATTAACATTCCCTCCATACCTGCCACTGCTATTTTCAATTTTATTTTGAAAATATAAGTCACATACATCTACTCCTCACCACCTTCACTACCCCAGCCTCCATTAGGCCCTCATGACTTCTTATCTTCAAAGTTGGAATAACTGCCTTCTTCATATTATTGTTAGGTACATTTGGTAAAATTAAATAAACATGGTAACAATTAGCAGGCTCAACAAATATTTGTTCCTTTCTCTTCTCCCCAATATCTCCCAGCCACCCTACCACCCCACCACCCCATCAACCTTAATCCACTCCCCATATTACATACTTGGTTTATCAAAACAATGTCGAATTCTTGAAATTTTTCTATATCTATCCTATATTGATCCCAAGATCAGAGCTTCAGAATATGAAAACTTACCTGAACTCTGAGGAAAGGTACTAGAAAATTCCAAATACAGCTGTCCCAAAGGAAAACCACTCTTAGTACCTCTCAAAGGCATTGCCTTTATAGTCTAGGGTAATATCATTGACATTTAGAAATAAAGGTTATGATCTAACCTATATTTTTCCCCTAGAAAAACCTTACCTATTCTTCAGGATTCAGTTTGAATTCCACTTCTTGAAGTCTTCCAGGATTCTTCCCATGTTAACTCTTTTCACCCAAGTCTTAATGAATCTTACCTTTCTCTGCATTACAAAATGTGGAGGGAAGGGAGGGAGGAGAGGGGAGATAAAGGAAGACATGGGATGGGGAGTGAGAGAGTGACACCCAAATCCTTGTTCTGTCAAAACCCATTGTCCCACCTCCTAAAATACGCCTAACTGAGTAAGATTAAAGAGATGGTTACCAAGCAGCAGGTAAGGGTATCCCCTAGACCCCTTAGTTTCTGCTTAACAATTAAAGACATATAAAATAAAATATACTTTAATCTTGAATAAACTTATTTATTTTCAAGTTGATTTACTTTTGTACACATGATTTTGGCATATTTTAATTTTTATTCTCTATATCATAATCTGATTCATTTCAATTAAATCATGAACATTTTCCCATGTCATTAACTTTTCTTTAAAATATTTTTTAATAGTTTTGTAAGTCTCTTATCTTGTTTCCATCTGTAATATATTTGTTCCCCTATTTTGGGGCATTTTTCTTTTTATTCCCATTTTTGTTTTTACAAATAATGTTATTTGAAGGTATGTAAATCTTTATCTGAATCTCTATTTATCTGAATCTTTATGTTTAGACATGTCGATAGATAACATCAAACTACTTCCAAAAATGATGTACCTATCTAATCCACTGGCACTGTACAAGAATGACCACCTCACTGCACTCTCCCCAGCATAGACTATTATCTTTTCTATTTTTTTCTAATTTGATAGGTGACAAAAATGACATGCCATTATTAGTTTTTCTTTTCCTTTTTTTTTTTTTTTTTTTGAGATGGAGTCTCACTATGTCACCCAGGCTGGAGTGTAATGGCACGATCTCGGCTCACTGCAACCCCCGCCTCCTGGGTCCAAGCTATTCTCCTGCCTCAGCCTTCTGAGCAGCTGGGATTACAGGAGCCCACCACCATGTCCGGTTAATTTTTTTTATTTTTAGTAGAGATAGGTTTTCGCCATGTTGGCCAGGGTGGTCTGAAACATCTGACTTCAGGCGATCCGCCCGCCTCGGCCTCCCAAAGTGCTGGGATTACAGGCATGAGACGCCATGCCCGGACAAGAGTTTTTCAATAATGTTAATATACATAGTTTGTTTTTCCTGTTCTGTTAATTACTTATACATCTCCTTTGCCCATTTTTATTGAGATCTTCTGTTTTTCTTACTAGTTATATGTATTTTGACATAATCAACATGTTACATTATAATTATTATATGCAGTTGATTCTTATTATTCACAGTTGCTATGTTGTATAAAGCCACTACAAACGCTGAATTAACGAATACTGAACCACTGCTCCTGGAGAAATACATAGTTAGGCTTCTGTGAGCCTCTGGTCACGTTTCCATCAGCCCATCAAAACACAATCTTTGTTTATGTCTGTTTCTGTTTAAAGACACCTTATTTAAGCCACACAAAAACACAAATATTACATGTTCTCACTCATATGTGGAAGCTAAAAAAAAGAACTCATGGAGATACAGAGTAGAATGACAGTTACCAGAGGCTGGAAAGAGTAGTAGGAAGTCAAGGGATAGAGATGGGTTGGTTAATGGATACAAAGATATAGTTAGATAGAAGGAATAAGACCTAGTGTTCAGTAGCACAATAGGGTGCCTATGGTTAACAATAATTTATTGTATATTTCAAAATAACTAAAACAGTGAAATTGGAATGTTCCTAACACAAAGAAATAATAAATTATTGAGGATATGCATTCCCTAATTACCCTGATTTGATCATTATATATCATATGCTTGTATAAAAACATCACATGTACCCCATAAATATGTACAACTATTATGCAGTCTGTGCTCATGGTTTTATATAATTCCTCCTTGGCTATTGATTCTCAAATCTATGTATCCAGATGGGATCATTCTCTGGAGTTTCAGCCTTCCCTAGATCTCTCCAAGTGGATTTTCCACAGGAACCTCAAACTCTACTTGACTGAAATAAAACTATTCTTCCCATTTTCACAAATGAAGAATCTGAGGCTCAACAAAGTTGAAGAATTTCCCTTGGGTGCCAGTAAAGAAATTAAACCCAATCTGTCTGACTCTGAATCTTATGCTCTTTCCATTTTTGTTATACTGCCTTTTATAATATTAGGGAGAAAAAAACCCAGAACATTACATATATATCTTGTAGCTCTGAAACAGAGTAACAAGTTTCACTGGGGAATTGATCCTTCCTGCTCTAAGAAGCTTGAATCCTAAATTTTCTGGATTACTTTTTAAAAAATAAATCCCTGGAAAATCAGGGGCAAAATTATTAAGTGGAAGAAGCTGGAGAAGTCCCTTCCACTCTTCGGATCACATTTTCCCTGATGTTTAAAAAAGATCTCTACGTTCTCTTGCAGCTGTGCCATTATGAGAGTCTATGGAAGACAGAGTTCTGTATAAGGTACAGACATTATGAATAAATGCTCATGCCATTCAGCCTGTGTAATAGCTCAGCTGCATTCCAACGCCATTCTCCAGGACCCGCTGGACTAAAGGCTGATCATATATCTTCATGATATTCTCATCTACTCCAGGCACCCAGCCCAGCATGACGCACTTGTCCACACAGCCCTGACTCACCTCTGGCAATACCAGCTCTTTATTCAACTGGAGAAGTAATCAGGTAAAAGTGGAAATTCTATGACATATTTCTCCACAGAGGGTTCTGATATGTGCTCCCCAAAGTCACTCACTAGCTGCATGACCTTGGACATGTCACTTAATCTCTCTGACCCTCAGTTTTCTCTTCTGCAAAAGAGAGATTAATAAAACGTAATTCACCTGATTGTTGCAAAAATTAAGAAATAATGTGTGGAAGAGCACCAGGCATATACTAGGTACTTAATAAATGTTTTCTTCCTTCAATGTCATCCTTCAATGGGCCATGCCAGTGTTTCTTGGATTCACTAGTTATTATCAAGGTCTAATCTATACATTTTTTGATCATCGCCCCCCGTATCAACCAAAGAACATTTAGCCAGGTGTGGTGGCATGTGCCTGTAGTCCCAGCTACTCAGGAGGCTGAGGCAGGATGATAGCTTGAGCCCAGGAGTTCAAGGCTGCACCGAGCTATAATTACGCCACCACTGCTCTCCAGCCTGGGCAATGGAGCAAGATCAAAAAAAAAAAAAAAAAAAAAAAAACCTGAAGAAATGCCACTCATGGTGATTCTTAATTTACTTAACTGTAGCAATTCAGGCTGCATTTGAGTTCTTAGAGCAAATTTAAAGTCATAACATGTAGTCAGCGAGCATCTGCTTAAATGCTTCCTGTGACAGGGAACTCAGTCCCTTTTAACACAGCCCATTTCATCTTCAATCAGCTCTGTTGTAACTTCCACCCAATAATCTTAATTCTGTCTCTTGGAGTCAAACTTTACAAATAAAATTCTCTTTCTCATGACAACCCTGTAGAAACTGGAAGACAGTAACCCTGCCCCCACTCCACCCTCAAGGCTTCTCTTCTTACTCTGTATTTTGTCTGTGTTCCTCTTTAAAAGATAACTGCCATATCTGAGCAAAATACTTGAGGTATGGTTCTACAAACTCAGCAACAAAGGAAATAATCACCTCCTGCATTCTAGATACTATACTACTATTAATGCAGCCTCAATTTCCATTACTTTTTTCAGAAGCCATATTAAACATAGACCCATCCTATAGAGTTGCTATTTTTTTAATTTTTAATTTGTTTTATGAAACTGGTGCAAGATACCACGTTTTTTCTTATCAAATTTATTTTGTTATTTTTGGACCATCTTTGCAATTTAGTACATTCTTGGATTCCCGGTTCTATCATCCAACATATATATTTACCCTCCCTTTTATAGTTCTCTCCTAACACTTGATGAGTATACTGTTCTTGCATCTCCATCCAAGCCATTAATTAAAATCTTGAAACCAAGACGAAGTCAGGTACAGAGCCCTACAGCTCACCACCAAGGACTTCTCTTTGCAATAGTGAAGCACAATTTTCTCCTACCTCAGTATACCTGACAGACCTTTCCACCATCGATTTACATTAATCACAATAGCTCACAAAACACCAGAGATACCCAAGGAGTGGCAGGACTCCTTAGAGGAAAACTAAAATAAGGGGAAAAGCCTGTGTGGCTTGGAGAAACCTTTATCCAAGCGACTCTGATAAATCTCTCAGAGAATGTGCCCTCATCTCTTGCCCTTTTTAAGAATTCCTACCCCAAGGAAACATAGGATAAATAATTAGCAACTTTTGTAAATGGTTTCTTCATCTGTATGTTGGAGCTAATAATATACAGCTCCTAGGGCTGTTATGAGGGCTAAATGACTAATACATATAAAGTACTTAGCACAATGCCTGGTATGTAATAAGTGCTCAATATAAGTATTACTTAAAAAAAACCTTTCAGACTTCAACTAAAGGAATAATGTTCTAGCTTATGTTTCGTCCATCTTGTTCACCAGGGTGTCATAAAAATAAACATTTTTGTCATGTTCCTTTCTGCAATGTAAGTAAACTATAATCATTACCTACCTGCATCAACGTAAGTAAACTATAATCATTACCTACCTGCATCTATTCATTAAATGACCATATCCAAAAAGGCCACGTTTCCCAGCCCACAAATCTGAGTACAGGACACAGCCCCTGAGGGGCTGTTATAGCCACAAATATATTAAAATTTAATTTTTTCAAGCTGAGGCTCTACTGTATTGTCTGACTCCCATTCACCCCCTACCGCCCCAACTATGAATGGCAGAATCAAGACCTCCACATTCTTGAAGGCCCACATCATTTCCCTTCCTGTTGCAACATTACCTGATCCTGCTGTTTTCAGTAATGGTGACAGAATCCAGGTAAGGTAATCCAGATTTGCCTTGCATAAAATAATTCCAAGATGTCTATGGCTGCAGGACAGATTGTGATACTCCACCCTGTTCATACCCATAGCTCTCTGTTCACACTCATGATATCCCTATCTCCCAACCCCCACCTTGGGTCACTGTGGTTTGCATGTCATATCTCAGGACTTCTGGTGGCCAAAAGTGAATGCTGAAGTAGGACAAGAACTGAATCTGGAACCAGAGAAATCTATAAGTCTGTAACATTGGAAAACATTGTATGCTATGGCTTTTCTAAGTGACACGTTAATAGTAATCGACATATTATTATAAAAATAAAAATTTCCCACATCTATATTGTGCTTTGTGGTCTATAAAATACTTCAATGATCTCCAGTGTGTGATGTTCTCCTTCCTGTGTCAATGTGTTCTCATTGTTCCATTCCCACCTACGAGTGAGACCATACGGAGTTATAAGAATAATAAAATTAAAAAATAATAATAATAATAAAAACTTCAATGAGCACTTTCTCCTTTGTTCATCAGAACAGTTAAGTAGCTTCATTTGAGGGAAACACTGCTGAAAAATTAAAAATTAATTATCTTCATCAAATTTAATTATATATTATTCCTCCACACGTATACAATAATTATCTCTGTCACACAATCTAGTTTGATAAAAAAAAAGTTAAATAACAGCTACTTTGCACCACAAGGCATGAAACGCTAGGCTTCTTATCTTTTAGGACAGATAATATTAAATTTATTTTACAGGTAAGGAAAGCAAGTCTCTGTGAGGTTAATTTGCTCAAAGTCCACGTATCAAAGAGTAGAACTAGGAGTCAAAGCCTCTCTACTCTGACTCCAAATCTTCTGCTCTGTTTTCTACCTCAGCATTTTGCAGTGCCGTTCAACTGCCTTGATTAAAATGCCTGGCATCCTCCCTGTCAAGAAACAGGCAGTGGCTAACTGAAGCCATTTTCCTAAAAGACATCTTTCAACTCACAAGTTCCTAAGCCAAGTTATCTCACAAAAGAGTAAGTTTCCTTTCCAGGCAGCCAAGTTTCTACGCCATTCTAAAGAACCTTTCTTTTTAACCTTTCAGGTATACAGCCATAGAGCCTCATCCATCTGCAGAAAAGATGTTGACATATACTGCACCAAACAGAGCTCCAACCCCACCTTCAATCTTGCAGCATTATGTCAGTCATTATCAAAGCATCTGGCCCAGTGTCTCACTGCAGAGATTGTGCACAAATTAGAAATGCTGCAATCTATGAAAATTCATTCTTCATTCTCCATGTTTGTCAGCCCCTACCCTTCACATTGCAGTCCCAACAAAGGACAGAAAGGCAACCACATGGGAGAAATCCAGATAACCCAGGCCAATTTCTACCTCAGCCCACAAACAACAAGGAACTAGATAGCGAGTCTTGCAGATGAGAGATTAGATACTGTTCTAAGCCTACCATTTTCTCTTACACAGCTCTCTAAAACATCACAAGGTATACTCCTCAACTCAATTCTAATTAGCTGACTCATTCACTTCATGCCTTACCTATTATAATTAGCTATTTTCTTCAAGATTTACCAATCCCTCCTTCTACCCTAAATAGCATCCCTAAACAGCTACACAGCATTATGACCGTCTACAGTTAAAAAGATGGAAAAGTTGTCATTCACGGTTTGGTATTCCATTAACTTTGGCCTGAGGTGAGACCAGACACAAAGAATGCCTTCAGGAGCTGGCATGCAGAGCCAGGAATCACTGGGGCCACATACAACCTAGTCTTAGCTCCAGCCAGATGAAACTACTGGATGCTGTGAGGTCACATACTGCTTCCCAGACAAACCAAGGCAGAGCCCAAAACTCTGCATTACCTCCTCAAAATAGCCTCCCATATCTCACACACACACACACAAAAAAAGCCCAACTTTGGGTGCAACTAGCAACTAGCCTCTTGAATCTCCCCTCAACCAACCCTGGCCCCTGTATTTTCCTGTCTTCTTATTTGATCTGTTTTCTATCCTGGTTCTCAGCTGAGTATCAACTTCTGTTAAGTACCTGATTCCTTGCTTTGGCTTGAATCAGCATAGTCTTCAGCCATCTTCCTACCGACCTCAGGCTCAAGTTCTGCAGAATTGGTTTAAACTGGTCAAAATAGATTTGAACTGACCAGAACTGATTTTCTTTGTCAAAAAATATTTGAACTGATCAAGATCAACTTCTGACCATTTTAAACACTTTGGGCCAGTTTTACATTACTAATGCAGGAGCAAGCCACTGAGGGAATCAGGATGAACCAGGAATGAGATGAAGCTGCCTCAATCTGCTTAAAAGACCAGTGAGGAGGGACAAAAAGGACCTGATGCTAAGGATCATACCATTTGTGGTGGTGGTGCTGGAGGGGGGATAAGAAAGGACCTAATAGTCCGAGAGGTAGGATCAAACTACTGTGGACCCCGGGGGAGGGGCTAAAATAAACTGATGCTCAATAACGCAGGATCAAATCACTGGTGTGAGACAGGAGGAGGAAAGATGCTGATGCTCGCCAGACAGGATCAAACCACTGAGATGCATATGGAGCTGAATGGGGATGCTTTTCTATAAGGAGCCATCAAACCACTCTGGGAGAGGGAAGGAAAAGAAGAGGAAGAGTAAGATTGTAAAGGGTCTAGTAGTCTGTAAAACAGAGTCAGACCCCTGTGGAAGATTGATGACTAAGGGATGCTGTTCTAAGTAGCAGGACCAAACCACTGTGAAAGAGAGGGGAGCAAAGAGAAGCTGAAATTTCTTAAAGCAAACATAAATTCTTTATAGGAAAAGTAAACAAGAATATGGTGTTCTGTAAGACAGAATCAAATCCTACTTTTATATTTAATAAAGCGTGTTTATATGTATTATTATTATTATCATTTGTTCTTTACTCTGCCCTCTGATGGTTGGGTCAGACCATGTTCCCACAAAGGCTTGTGCAGTAATTCTCTGCTGCCCCTAATGGTTGCTAGGCAACAATGCGGCAGCTGCTGGATGAACGTTGCCCTTTTGACATTAACCCCTGGGTTTCTGGAAGTGAAATAAGATGTACATAAATGAAAAAGGTGGGAAACAAAGTGAGATGATAACATCAAATGCTAGGTGGGGAGGAGTGGAAGAGAAATTCACAGACCTTCGAAAATAAAAGGGAGACAGTAAAGTAATTGGCGAATGATGTCTATGTGGAAGAAGCAACACTTTGACAAAAGTACAGTCGTATAGACTTAGAAAACATCAAGCCCAGTTCTACATAAGACTTCTGAGTCCTCCTATGACATCCCTAACCAGTGGTGCTTGAATACTTTACGTGAAAAAGTAGTAGTTGGAAAAAGTAGTAGTTCCTGGACAACCTATTCCATTTTCCTATAACTCTAGTCATTTTTAAAAATTGTGAGCCCCAAATTTCTTCCCTATGGATTTCACCCAGAAGTCTGAATCCTGTCTTCTAGAGCAGGGGTTGGCAAACTAGGGCTTACAGGCCATACCCAACTCACTGCCTATTTTTGTACAGAGCATGAGCTAAGAATGTTTTTTACATTTTTAAATAGTTGAAAAAAATAAAAAAAGAATAACATTTTGTGACATAAAAAATTTTATGAAATTGAAATTTCAGTCCATGAATAAGGTTTTGTGGGAACACAGCCATGCTCATTCATTTACATATTATCTATGGCTGCTTTCTTGCTACCACAGCAGACTTGAGTAGTAGTAGTTGAGTGGTAGTAGACATTATGGCTCTCAAAGCCCAAAGTATTTTACTATGTGGCCCTTTCCAGAGTAAGTTTGCTGACCACAGATCTAAAGCAACAAAATAGCGGTTTTCAACAGGACTCTGCTTAAGTAAGAATGTAATGGGGATAGTAGATATATGAAAGAGAGTTAAGAGACCTCACAGAGAATCCCAAATCCTCAAAGGGAGGAAGGAGACGTGTGCCAAGGTCTTCCAAGACCTTGAATAACTTCAAGTCATTTCCCATGGACTCCAAGGGATAAGGAAGAGATTTAGCTTGTGTGGAGAGAGGGGAGCCTCTAAGAATAAAGAACAGCTGGAAGTGAAGGTTTGAGTCAGACTGTTAAAGGCCTTGAGCACAAAATACATTTTCTTGGCCATCCTGAAAGCAAGAGAAGAGCCACTATTGAGTTTCAGGTGTGATAGGGTCGATTGACAGGGTAAAAGCAGGACCTGATGAGGATGATTCATACTTCTAGATATCATTCTAGTTCTATCTTGGCTCTACACAAGTTGCACTGGTTTGAGAAGTTCAGGCCATTCTGGTCACTCAGGTTCAAAACCATCTCAATACAGCTACCCTACTCTGAACACAATCTGGTTGGAGGTCAGGCTCCTACAGTAAATGAAAGATGTATGTTGGGTCAATTTCAAAGGATTTCTGCTTTAGAAGGCATAAGAGATGTGATAAGAACATCTTGTCACATCTTTCTCTGATTCCTACTCATTTTCAGGACCCAATTCAACCATACCTCCCCCAGGGCTCTTGCCCTCCTCTGAACTCCTTCAGGACTTCTTTGTACCACTCACATGGTCCTAACTTACACCCTTACTAATACTGAAAGTATCTCTTTGTGAAAATGGCCTGTTTCCCCAGAAAAACCTTGAGACCCCAGAGGAAAAGGATTATAACTGAGACTTTTCTGTGTTCCCATGGGATCTGGCTAGTTGGGAAGGATATTGATCCAATGATTTAGTGGTCTCTCAGTGTGGGGAGGCCACACTTAGGGAACCTCAGGCACTTCGGGATCTGTGTCTGCTCTCGTTACACACTCACCTTTCTTGACTAAGTAAGCTGTGAAGAGGTGAGGTCTAGTGATGTATCCCAGCCAGGCCTGGGCTACAATGACTACACAAAGAGCATATAGCTCTTTCTGGCCCTAATGCCACAAAGTCCCTGGCTCCCCATCATTCCTGCTTCCATAGGCTCAGGGATGAATGTCCTGGTCAGAAAGACAAAGCCCACAGTTCTGATTGCCAGGTATCCAGTCCCATTTTCCATGGCCTCTGTTGATGCTGGACCCAGCCTTCAGGCTGGACTCAACAGACTCAGGATGAAAATAGGCCCTTGGCTGGGAAGGCTGGCTTTCCACAAAGTGCTCTTTCCCCACAATGGCCAAAGCAAATGCCGCCGCCCAGAGCTGAAAGCCAGCCAGCTGCTCCCGACCTTTGTCGGGCAGCACCAAAGAGGCCCAGAGTCAACAGTGCATGGACAGGTTTGCTATTTTATTCCTTCTCATTCCTCAGACATCAGATTTCCCTTCGGTGAATCTAAACAACCAAAGAGAACTAAAGTCAACTCTAGCCTCTAGGAAAAAGTCAAAGATCTTTTGGCCTCAATTGCTAAAAGTTAGAGATTCAGCACATCCCTCACCTCCACTCCTCTCAGCCTCTCAAGGGTGCCAAAGACAACAGGCCACCTTCTGGAGTCACTGTTGAAATTGCTTCTCTCTGCTCCTTTAGGAGAAAGGAAGGAGGTATGCAGGAATGAACTATCAGTACCCACTGTTCTTGCTGGTTCACAGGCCAAGGTAAGACTCAAAACAGAGTCCAACGAATTATTCTTCTTGAATTAAGTAGCCAGCCTTCCTTCATCATGAGGGGTCAGGGGCCAGGTTTCAGAAACTGACTGAGAGGAACATGGAGAGAGGAAGAGAAGGATGGGTAAAGAAAAGGACAGTGGGAAAGACCAGGCAGAGACAAAGGAAAGAATTTTTTATTGAACATACAGAAGTTTCTTCTGAAAGAGCAACTTTAGGCTAATGAGTGCGATTAGGAAGGTGGGAAAATTTTGATGGTGGCAAAGCTAGAAAATGGTACTGCCTTGGGAATGAAACTGTCTTGTCTGTATCCATAGAAAACATTCCCCTCTCCCAGACTGGGATGAGTTGTGACTGACTTAGAAGATACGTGGGACTAGAAAGGATTGCTATCAAACAGAAAGATATCCTTCATCAGAGATAGTCAACATCTGATTCAAACTATAAGCTATCTGTTCAGTACACAGGTCCCCTCTAATAATAATCATAGACATTTCACAATAACAGTAATAAATACCCCATAATTAACCCCACCTACATGCCTGGCAATGTTCTATTCCCAAACTTGTCACCAAGGCACCCCAGTGTGCCATAAGCAATTTACAGAAGTACTGCAAGATATTTTAAATTTTTGAGGGAAACATATTAACATCTGTTGGATGCCTGTGAAATACTATTATTAAGCTTTTTGCACCTATTTACTCAATAAACAGAGCTGTTGTATATTTCTATATTTCTTTTGGCTTAGGGATGCTGTGAAAAAAATATGAAAACACTAAGGGCACGGTGAACCAAGAAACTTTGGGAATATTTGCTATATGGATTACATGGATTACTCCTGTAATTCTCCAACATTATGAGGTAGGTCTTAATATTGTTTGCATTTTGTAGATAAAGAAACTAAAGCTCCAAAAGATAAAGTAATTTGTCCAATGTACACATCTAAATGATGGCAAAGCAGAGATGAAAACACAGATATGGCAGACTCCAAGAACTGTACTCTTAAAACATTCATAATATTGCTTTCCCATAATTAGCTTTGCACACCATGCTCATTGCATATGCAGGCTGTAAAGAATGCCTTGATAGGACAAGTGATGTTTGTGTTACGGAAATAGCATTACTAGTCTAGAAATCCAAAATTTATTTGTCTCTTAATCAGTGCATATACTACAAAAGGTATATAAAAGGGATGCCATTTAAAACTAAGAATTAAATAAATATGAAACAGAAGCTGAAATTGGGATTCCCATCAAGCTATTTCAGCCATTCAACTGCTTTTGAACTAATTCCTGGGAGATCCCCCATGGTTAGTATAATTTTACTCTAAATTTTAGTTTTTCTGTATCACTAAGGTACACTTTTATTTTCTGGTGTGATAAGCAGTGCCTTCTATCTCACTGAATATAAAAGAGAAAGTATCAGCCCCAATTGCCACTGGTTTCTCTCTTATTACCCTGAGGGAATTCAGCCTGAGAACAAGGACAACATACAAAGCAGGGCAGAATCAAGAGAATCACAGAGGAAAGGTGCCAGAGTCATGACTGAACCATACTTGAAACCTGTCCAACCACTGGACTTTTCTGTTACATGAGCCAATATTCCTCTGTTTTGTTCTGATCAGTTTGAGTTTTCTGTAATTTGCAACCAAAGCAACCTGAATAAGTTACTTTCCTAAAGCACCTAGCACCATGCTTGGTATACTCAGCCATAAGAGCCCAGTTCCAATGCTGATTCCCCACTGAAGCATGTTCTAAACCCCAAAACACAATTTATTGCTCCATTATTTGGGTACACATAGCTCATTATATATAACTTTACTGTATAGTATATCACTGTGGGTTATTTATTTACAGATACTTCTTTACCTAATGTTTCTCCCACTATAAGGTAGAACTGTGGTGCCTTATAAAATGCCTAACACACAGGAGACCATCCATAAGTGTGTGTTGCTCTAAACTAAAATGAAACATTAAGCATTCAATCAATGTTAGTTCAGTTCTCTTTCCTCTGGCAGGCAGAATGATGCTAGATAGGTCCCATTCTTACTATAAATTCTGACAGCCCAGAGACTTGTCCCACTTTAGCCCTAGGCATGTGCAGAACGACTACAAATGGCAATACCCGGTCTGCTGTTCCAGCATCCAACACCCTGTACCAGACCTGGCAGAAATCAATGCAGAGGTTGCTGAGACAAACCATGGGCCCCACTGAACCCAGCCCAGACAGAGAGTAGCAGTACAATCATGGCCACCACAAAGCTGGCAACCAATCAGAGTAGTACAAGGGTATTTTAATGAAGGCCCCAAAAACATACCCATTCCATTCTCTCCTTTGTGTCCCATCTGCAAGCCTACAATTCTATCACAGGAATTTAATTGTGTTAACTGAGGGCTTTGGCCTTCTTCAAAGCAAGTTTCTTTCTGTACACTAATTTCCTCTTCTTCTGAACTCTCACAGTACTTAGCACATTCTTCTATTAGCATTTCTCATATTGGCTTGTGATTATTTCTATATGTGTCTGTGTTTCCCACTAGACTGTGAGCCCTTGAGGACAAGAATTTTGTTTTCTCAGTCTGTGCATTCTGTGGGCCTACCATATACCAAAAGCAGAATAAATGCTCAGAAAGTGTTTCTTGAAATTAATTATTGTCAAGTCTCCCTTAAAGTAGTGAGGTAGATTTGATGCCAATCGATACTTGATACCTCCTCCTGCAATAGAAACATGTGGGATTTGGAGATGGTGGTAGAATACGTTGATTTGAGCCTATCTTATTGAATTACTTGCCAATTGTCCTTTCTCAAAGCCTGTAACCTCTCTGAACCTTAGTTTCTTCACCCTCACAATAAAGACAATTATAAATATACTTTGTGAATGTAATGTCTTGTGAAAAAGTGTATTTATAACATAACTTAATTGAAGGAGGGTTTTTTTCATAATTATTTTTGCCTAGGGATAAGTGGGGATTCCTTCAGAGCTTTGCAGAGATTGCCATTTCACATACTGGATGTTCCCTGTGGAGTTTTTTTTTTTGTGGCAATAAACCTATTCTTCTTCCTCCATTGAATAATAAACAACTTTTATCCTTCCTTAGTCCGCCTCCTTCAGCAGTGTTCAAGGTGGGCAAATGGCAGTAGGAACAACCCAGAACTGCACAGAAACCAAAAGCCTCTTAGAATCAACTCTAGAACAGTGTTCTTGCAGATAAGAGACACACTTTAGTTAATATTAACACCAATTTATGTTTCCTGAGCACCTTCAAGCTGGATAGTGAAAGAAGTCTCTAGGAACAGAGATGATGATATGAAAATGTCACCTTTGAATGCCAAACCAAGCCTGCCAAATTGAACTACTCATTGCTCTTCATACATGCCTTATGATTTTTTCTACCTTTAGATCATTCCTCTTGCTGGTACAGAGGTCTTAGATGGCCTTCTACACTTTTCCTAATGTCAAGTGCTAACTATCTTTCAAGTTCTGGCTCAAATTCTACCTTTATAAATTTTTCCTTATATGCCAAATTCCTTCTTTCACCTACAAATTGTTTCTCCTTCTTTCATGTTCTTCTCAAAGCACTTGGCTTCTGGCAATTACTATTTTCTATCATCTCTCTCAGTTAATGTCTCTCCAATTTATCTTCTCCTCCTAGGCACCTGTCATCTCTTGCCTGAAACATTATAGTTACATACTAAGCAGTTTCTCTGCCACCAGTCTTTCATTCCTCCAGTCTATACTCCACGTTATTGCCAAGTACAGCTTTCTAAAATACTTAGCCTACCCTGATTTAACATTTCTGGTGGTAGGAGAAAAATCTAAATTCAGCAACATGATATACCATAGTAGCTACAAAATACAGGCCCATGAACTCACTACATCAGAATCGTGGTCGGGGGGTAGGGATAGTTTGTTAAAGACATAGATTCTCAACCAGATTCTATTTCCTGAAAATCTGTAACTTTAAAGGCATTGCAGATCAGCCAAGGATGGTAAATATGTTTCATCTTATGGATCAATTCAAATTGACTACAAATAGCCATTTGCAGTTCTCTGTTTTGAAGGATTCTAAGTCATATCCAGGCTTATTGGGAAGAAACATTATGCCTGATTAGCAATTTCTGATGGGCATGGGAGGAACTGATAGTGGTGATCATGCAGGCATTTTTTATTCCTGCTTCAGACACAGAACAACTAGCAATTTCTCAGGCAGGTAGACAATTCCCACCTTTGTGTACTGTTTCATTTATCTAGAATGCCTCCCCCTGCCCACACCCTCAACTCCTGAGTTTCTAGAAAATTTCTAATTATCATCTAAGTTCAATTTCAATATCACCTAGGCTGAGAAGTTTTCATTGACTCTCTGCATCATTCCATCTCTCATCTGAGTTCTGATAACAATTTTTTCTCATAAGCAGAACTTGCCGTATTTGCCACTTTAAATCCATTTTTAAATAAAGATGAATATAAATAAACTAATTTTCCTAAAAATACTAAATTATGTTGTAAACCTCTGTGTATATCTGTCCTATTAGACTCTGACCTACTGGAAATAAATGACCATACCTTATTCATCTTGTTTTCTTTAAATTCCAAGCCCCTTGCTCAGTTCCTAGTATCCACGGGGTCCTCAGTAAACATGTATTGAACTGAGATTAGATCTCATTTTGGGGTGTGGGGAAGGGAAAGGAAGAGACCTGGTAACTGCATCAAATACATCACCCTTCCCTAGAGAACCATGGAGATAGGGTCAGGTCCGTGGATGCAAATGAACACTTCTGAATGAAAGAAGACAAAAAGCACTGACAGGAATACCCTGTGAAATAGGTGCAAAGATGTCTCCTTTCCTACATAATGTCTTCTGGTACTTCGTCAGCCTCTTATGGTTTCCCACTCTTCTCAACAGTGTTTATTGTCTGTATCTCACAATTTGGTATATGCTTGTTTCAGGCTGGTGAGCCTTACCTCCATTGTTTGATTGCTCCTACAGACCAAGAAACAGGGCTGAACATCTTCAGAGATTCCTAGGGAAGTAGCACAGGTTTAGGCACATGTTAGGCACTTAAAAAGACTTGTTAATTGATTTACTGAGTGATGATGTTTTTATGATTTAAGAGGTCAAGTGTTTGTGTGATACTTAGTATAGTTGTTACTGCACTCCAAAACCAGAGAAAATGTTCAGAGAAACTCTTGTTTGTGGAAAAGCAAAAATCTCCCACCTCCACATTAATTTTCCCAGCACTTACTTCTCCAGATTAACAATGCCTTACCTGTGCCCTGTAGTTGGGAAATGAGACTAATTTGTCTTTAATCCATCTTGAATTGATTTTTGTATAAGGTGTAAGGAAGGGATCCAGTTTCAGCTTTCTGCATATGGCTAGCCAGTTTTCCCAGCACCATTTATTAAATAGGGAATCCTTTCCCCATTTCTTGTTTTTGTCAGGTTTGTCAAAGATCAGATAGTTGTAGATATGTGGCATTATTTCTGACGGCTCTGTTCTGTTCCATTGACCTATATCTCTGTTTTGGTACCAGTACCATGCTGTTTTTGTTACTGTAGCCTTGTAGTATAGTTTGAAGTCAGGTAGTGTGATGCCTCCAGCTTTGTTCTTTTGGCTTAGGATTGACTTGGCAATGCGGGCTCTTTTTTGGTTCCATATGAACTTTAAAGTAGTTTTTTCCAATTCTGTGAAGAAAGTCATTGGTAGCTTGATGGGGATGGCATTGAATCTGTAAATTACCTTGGGAAGGATGACTTAAATGTTAGACCTAAAACCCTAAAAACCCTAGAAGAAAACCTAGGCATTACCATTCAGGACATGGGCATGGGCAAGGACTTCATGTCTAAAACACCAAAAGCAATGGCCACAAAAGCCAAAATTGACAAATGGGATCTAATTAAACTAAAGAGCTTCTGCACAGCAAAAGAAACTACCATCAAAGTGAACAGGCAACCTACAAAATGGAAGAAAATTTTCGCAACCTACTCATCTGACAAAGGGCTAATATCCAGAATCTACAATGAACTCCAACAAATTTACAAGAAAAAAACAAACAACCCCATCAAAAAGTGGGCAAAGGACATGAACAGACACTTCTCAAAAGAAGACATTTATGCAGCCAAAAAACACATGAAAAAATGCTCACCATCACTGGCTATCAGAGAAATGCAAATCAAAACCACAGTGAGATACCATCTCACACCAGTTAGAATGGCAATCATTAAAAAGTCAGGAAACAACAGGTGCTGGAGAGGATGTGGAGAAATAGGAACACTTTTACACTGTTGGTGGGACTGTAAACTAGTTCAACCCTTGTGGAAGTCAGTGTGGCGATTCCTCAGGGATCTAGAACTAGAAATTCCATTCGATCCAGCCATCCCATTACTGGGTATATACCCAAAGGACTATAAATCATGCTGCTATAAAGACACATGCACAAGTATGTTTATTGCGGCATTATTCACAATAGCAAAGACTTGGAACCAACCCAAATGTCCAACAATGATAGACTGGATTAAGAAAATGTGGCACATATACACCATGGAATACTATGCAGCCATAAAAAATGATGAGTTCATGTCGTTTGTAGGGACATGGATGAAATTGGAAATCATCATTCTCAGTAAGCTATCGCAAGAACAAAAAACCAAACACCGCATATTCTCACTCATAGGTGGGAATTGCACAATGAGAACACATGGACACAGGAAGGGGAACATCACACTTCGGGGACTGTTGTGGGGTGGGGGGAGGGGGGAGGGATAGCATTGGGAGATATACCTAATGCTAGATCACGAGTTAGTGGGTGCAGCGCACCAGCATGGCACATGTATACATATGTAACTTACTTGCACATTGCGCACATGTACCATAAAACCTAAAGTATAATAATAATACTAATAAAAAAATAAAAAAAATTTTAAAAAAAAAGACTAATTTGTGAGTCTAGCATGGCATAGAAAAAGTTGTGGAGCTAGAGTTACATGATTTGGATTCTTATTCTGACTCTGCCAACAACTTTCTGTATGACCCTGGGCAAGACACTTCCATCCAGCTTTACTATCTATTAACTGAGGAAGGTAGACTCCAAGTTCTCTAAGGGCTCTTTCTGTTTTAAGTTCCATTGTTTGATTAAGGCATGTGTGTTTAGCATGAGGAACATGAATAGGGGGCGTTGAATAGTGCTTGTCCTCAAGTATTTTATGGAGTTGTTTATTTTTCCAGCAGAATTTCTGAATGTCTGCTATATGCCAAACACTGTTCTGGAGACTCAAAATGTAGCCTTGAACAAAACAAAGTCCTTATTCTCAAGTGCTTATGTTCTAGTAAGGAAGGGTAGACTATAATCAAATAAACAAGCAAAATCATAATATGTCAGTGAATGCAATGGAAAACAAAAAAAGCAGAGTGAATTAGTCCGTTCTCACATTGCTAATAAAGACATGCTGGAGACTGGGTAATTTATAAAGGAAAGAGGTTTAATTGACTCACAGTTCAGCATGACTATGGAGGCCTCAGGAAACTTACAATTGTATTGGAAGGGGAAGCAAACATGTCCTTCACATGGTGGCAGCAAGGAGAAGAGCCAAGCTAAAGGGGGAAAAGCCCCTTATATAACCATCAGATCTCATGAGAACTCACTCACTATCATGAGAACAGCAGCATGGGGATAATGGCCACATGATTCAATTACCTCCCACTGGGTCCCTCCCATGACACGTGGGAATTATGGGAACTACAATTCATGATGACATTTGGGTGTGGACACAGCCAAACTATATCATTCCACCCCAGCCCCTCCCAAATCTCATGTCCTCATATTTCAAAACACAATCATGCCTTCCCAACAGTCCCCCAAGGCCTTAACTCATTCCAGCATTAATTCAAAAGCCAAACTCCAAAGTCCCACCTGAGACAAGGCAAATCTCTTCTGCCTATGAGCCTAGGGCTTATGAGATCAAAAGCAAGTTAAAATCAAACATGTAAAATCAAAAGCAAGTTAGTGACTTCCTAGATAGAGTGGGAGTACAGACATTAGGCAAATACACCCATTCTAAATGCAATAAAATTGGCCAAAACAAAGGAGATAAAGGCCTCATGCAAGTCCAAAATCCAGCAGGGAAGTCAAATCTTGAAGTTCCCAAATGATTTCCCTTGACTCCATGTCTCATATCCAGGTCATGCTGATGCAAGAGGTGGGCTCCCACAGCCTTTGGCCATACCACCCCTGTGGCTTTGCAGAGTAAATCCCCCCTCCTGGCTGCCTTCACAGGTTGGCATTGAGTGTCTTTGGACTTTCTAGATGCACAATGCAAGTTGTCAGTGGATTTACCATTCTGGAGTCTGGAGGATGGTGGACCTCTTCTCACAGCTCTACTAGGCAGTGCCCCAGTGGAGACTCTGTGTGGGGTCTCCAATCCCACATTTCCCTTCTGCATTGCCCTAGCAGAGGTCCTCCTTAAGGACTTCACCCTGTAGCAAACTTCTGCTTGGAGATCCAGGCATTTCCATACATCCTCTGAAACTGGGGCAGAGGTTCCCAAACCTCAATTCTTGACTTCTGTGCATTCACAGGCCCAACACCACATGTAAGCCACCAAGGCTTGTGGCTTGCATGCTCTGAAGCAACAGCCTGAGCTGTACGCTGGCCCCTTCTAGCCACAGCTGGAGCTGAAGCAGCTGGGATGCAAAGCATCATGTCCTAAGGCTGTATAGAGCAGGGGTGCCCTGGGCCTGGCCCATTAAACCATTTTTTTCCCCCTAGGCCACAGGGCCTGTGATGGGAGGAGCTGACATGAAGGTCTCTGACATGCCCTGGAGACATTTTCCCCATTGTCTTGGTGATTAACATTTGGCTCCTCATTACTTATGCAAATTTCTGCAACTGGCTTGAATTTCTTCACAGAAAATGGGTTTTTCTTTTCTATTGTATCACCAGGCTGCAAATTTTCCAAACTTTTATTCTCTTCTTCCTCTTGAATGCTTTGCCACTTAGAAATTTCTTCTGTCAGACTTTTTAATGACTGCCATTCTAACTGGTGTGAGATGGTATCTCATTGTGGTTTTGATTTGCATTTCTCTGATGGCCAGTGATGATGAGCATTTTTTCATGTGTGTTTTGGCTGCATAAATGTCTTCTTTTGAGAAATGTCTGTTCATATCCTTTGCCCACTTTTTGATGGAGTTGTTTGTTTTTTTCTTGTAAATTTGTTGGAGTTCATTGTAGATTCTGGATATTAGCCCTTTGTCAGATGAGTAGGTTGTGAAAATTTTCTTCCATTTTGTAGCTTGCTTGTTCACTCTGATGGTAGTTTCTTTTGTTGTGCAGAAGCTCTTTAGTATAATTAGATCCCATTTGTCAATTTTGGCTTTTGTGGCCACTGCTTTTGGTGTTTTAGACATGAAGTCCTTGCCCATGCCTATGTCGTGAATGGTAATGCCTAGGTTTTCTTCTAGGGTTTTTATGGTTTTAGGTCTAATGTTTAAGTCTTTAATCCATCTTGAATTAATTTTTGTATAAGGTGTAAGGAAGGGATCCAGTTTCAGCTTTCTACATATGGCTAGCCAGTTTTCCCAGCACCATTTATTAAATAGGGAATCCTTTCCCCATTTCTTGTTTTTCTCAGGTTTGTCAAATATCAGATAGTTGTAGATATGCGGTGTTATTTCTGGGGGCTCTGTTCTGCTCCATTGATCTATATCTCTGTTTTGGTACCAGTACCATGCTGTTTTGGTTACTGTAGCCTTCTACTATAGTTTGAAGTCAGGTAGTGTGATGCCTCCAGCTTTGTTCTTTTGGCTTAGGATTGACTTGGTGATGCGGGCTCTTTTTTGGTTCCATATGAACTTTGAAGTAGTTTTTTCCAATTCTGTGAAGGAAGTCATTGGTAGCTTGATGGGGATGGCATTCAATCTATAAATTACCTTGGGCAGTATGGCCATTTTCATGATATTGATTCTTCCTACCCATGAGCATGGAATGTTCTTCCATTTGTTTGTATCCTCTTTTATTTCATTGAGCAGTGGTTTGTAGTTCTCCTTGAAGAGGTCCTTCACGTCCCTTGTAAGTTGGATTCCTAGGTATTTTATTCTCTTTGAAGCAATTGTGAATGGGAGTTCACTCATGATTTGGCTCTCTGTTTGTCTGTTATTGGTGTATAAGAATTCTTGTGATTTAAACAACAGGTGCTGGAGAGGATGTGGGGAAATAGGAACAGTTTTACACTGTTGGTGGGACTGTAAACTAGTTCAACCATTGTGGAAGTCAGTGTGGCGATTCCTCAGGGATCTAGAACTAGAAATACCATTTGACCCAGCCATCCCATTACTGGATATATACCCAAAGGACTATAAATCATGCTGCTATAAAGACACATGCACACATATGTTTATTGCAGCACTATTCACAATAGCAAAGACTTGGAACCAACACAAATGTCCAACAATGATAGACTGGATAAAGAAAATGTGGCACATATATACCATGGAATACTATGCAGCCATAAAAAATGATGAGTTCATGTCCTTTGTAGGGACATGAATGAAATTGGAAATCATCATTCTCAGTAAACTATCGCAAGGACAAAAAAAAAACACCGCATGTTCTCACTCATAGATGGGAATTGAACAATGAGAACACATGGACACAGGAAGGGGAATATCACACTCTGGGGACTGTTGTGGGGGGGGAGGGGGGAGGGATAGCATTAGGAGATATACCTAATGCTAAATGACGAGTTAATGGGTGCAGCACACCAGCATGGCACATGTATACATATGTAACTAACCTGCACATTATGCACATGTACCCTAAAACTTAAAGTATAATAATAAAAAATAAATAAATAAATAAATTTAAAAAAAGAAAAAAAAAGAAATTTCTTCTGCCAGATACCCTATATCATCTCTCTCAAGTTCCAAGTTTCACAGATCTCTGAGGTGGGGAAAATGCCACCAGTCTGTTTGCATAGCAAGAGTGATCTTTACTCCAGTTCCCAAAAAATTCCTCATCTCCATCTGAGACCACCTCAGCCTGGATTTTATTGTCCATATCACTATCAGCATTTTGGTCAAAGCCATTCAAGTCTCTAGGAAGTTCCAAACTTTCCCACATCTTCCTGTCTTCTGAGCCCTCCAAGTCTCTAGGAAGTTCCAAACTTTCCCACATTTTTCTATCTTCTTATAAGCCCTCCAAATTATTCCATTCTCTGCCTGCTACTCAGTTCCAAAGTCACTTTCACATTTTCAGGTATCTTTACAGTAGCACCCCACTCCTGGTGCCAATTTAATGTATTATTCCATCCTCATGCTACTAGTAAAGACATATCTGAGACTGGGTAATTGATACAGAAAAGATGTTTAATTGACTCATAGTTCAGCATGGCTGGGGAGACCTCAGGAAACCTGCAATCGTGGTCAAAGGATAAGCAAACAGGTCCTTCTTCACATGGCAGCAACTAGGATAAGTGCCCAGCAAAAGGGGGGAAAGCCCCTTATAAAACCATCAGATCTTGGAGAACTCACTATCATGAGAAGAGTAGCATGGGGATAACTGCCCTCATGATTCAATTACCTCTAACTAGGTACATCCCATGACACATGGGGATTATCAGAACTACAATCCATGATGAAATTTTGGTGGAGACACAGCCAAACCATATCACAGAGCAAGAAGAAATGGGAGTGCTAAGGTATATCTAACTATCTTACGTACAGTAATAAAGAAAGACCCCTTTTATAAAGTTACATTGATTAGAGACATAAGAGAAGTGAGACAGCCAGACCTGTAGATATTGGGGAAAGATAATTTAGGCAGAAGGAACAGAAAATACAGAAGCCTTGAGAAAGAATGTACTAGGTGTATTCCAGAAACAACAAAGAGGCTAATGTGGTTGGAGCACAGCAAGCAAGGGGAGTATTAAGAGAGGAAGTCAGACAGATACCAGTCAGGCTAAAGAACAAGAAAGGGCCCTGTAAGCCATTATTAAGACTTCAGATTTTATTCTGAGTGAGATTGGGAACCATTACAAGGTTTAGCTCACAGGAAGTGACATCATCTGACTTGTTTCTCAAAAGAAGCAATATAGTTTCTGTCTTCAAAATAGACTGTAGTAGGGAGGGCAATAAGATTTGGAGCAAGGAAACCAGTTATGGAGCTGTGTTAGAGATGATGATGGCTTTTTTAGGGTACATAAATATCTACAATAGAGTCTAAAAATAATGATAAGTGGCTACACACCTAATATAGAGTTTAAGTACTGTGGTTGGTGAGCAGTGATAGGATCAAGTATGTGGATGAAATTATCATAAAGGAGGTGAAGCTTGAGCCAAACGTTACAGGATAAAGAGATAGAATCTTTATCTCTCACATGGGAGTAACAATCCAAGTCCTATAAACTCCACAGGATTCTTGTGAAACTCAGCTGAGAGCCTGGATTAAAGAACAGTATGTAAGACACAATGTAGAATACAGAGGTAAGGAATTATTATTCCTGATTCTTGACCTACCTATCCCCTATTTCTCACAAGCAACTAGAGAAAAGGAACTGGTAACAGTTTAAGACAGCCTGGCATGATAAAATCACACTAATGAATTGACTGTCAACTCAAAAGACCATTATTTGTGGTAGCCCATATGTGTTGCTCTATTCCCATGGATAGATAGGGCAGCCCTGACAGGCTAAGTAAAGCCTGATAGTTCTGCAACACTTAAGCCTGCAAGCCAAGACTAAACAAGTGGAAAATATTAACAATGTTTGAGATTGGCCCAATTGGAAAGGACCAATGTTCAATAATCAGCACAGCAGAAGTTGCTCCAGCCCAACCTCCAAGCCTGAGGAGTCATCATTTGCACTCTGTAATGTCACTAAGAGAAAACTCCCAATGCCACAGGCTACAACTCTCTCCCTTTAATTTTTACTCATCCTTGTGACACCCATATCACTCAAGGAACCACCAAAAATTCTTCAATAGACTATAAAGAAAGGTGAGCAGAGTTCCCCAGTGCTGTCGCCAGGCAAGCAGAGTCACAAAGGATCTGAACTGGCAGACACCCAAATACCATGTAGTTTTCTGATTGATTTAGATAAAACAGAGGAGTAGTCAATAGACCTGGCTGTTTTTCCTCCCTGCATCTCTACCTCAATAGCCCCCAACAGCATTTTCCATAGCTCAATGTGCCACAGAGCATCTACTCAACCAAGTATTATTTGTCCAAATGAGTATTCTCATTCTTAGATAAGAATACTGGGACAAAAAGAGAGAAAAAGTTGCTCAGTAACAAACCAAGTTCGTGGTCCAACTCCAGGTGTCCTAATTATCCTCTCCATCCTTTTCTGCTGTAATCAAGCTGCCTTGTTTCTTCTAGGTTTGCACACTCATTTCTCTCATAGGTTCATCATTTTCACCTATGGGTCCTATATGTTTCCAGAGCTCAAAGACATCATTTGGATTATGTCATCATTTTTTAGCCTTGGACACATTTAAAAGATGGTTTGTATGCTAGGAGGAGATGTGGTCTAATACACCCAAGTTACTTTATTATCTTTGGTAGATGGATCACCAATTTGCCAGGCTCAAAACCCTGAAGTTTTTTCTGCCTCTTCCTTTTTTTGAGACAGGATCCCCTCTGTCACCCAAGCTGAATTACAGTTGTGCAACCATGGCTCACTGAAGCTTCAACATCCTGAACCTCTTATTATTTTGAGATATGTGCATCAATACCTAGTTTATTGAGTGTTTTTAGAATGAAGGGTGTTGAATTTTATTGAAGGTTTTTTCTGCATCTATCGAGATAATCATGTGATTTTTGTCATTGGTTCTGTGTATATGATGGATTATGTTTATTGATTTGCATATATTAAACCAATCTTGCATCCCACGGATGAAGTTGACTTGATCTTGGGGGATAAGTTTTTGATATGCTGCTAGATGTGGTTTGCCGATATTTTATTGAGGATATTCACTTCTATGTTCATCAGGGGTATTGGCCTGAAATTTTCTTTTTTTGTTGTGTCTCTTCCAGGTTTTAGTGTCAGGATAATGCTGGCCTCATAAATTGAGTTAAGGAGAGTCTCTCTTTTTCTATTGTTTGGAATAGTTTCAGAAAGAATGGTACCAGCTCCTCTTTGTACCTCTGGTAGAATTCGTCTGTGACTCTGTCTGGTCCTGGGCGTTTTTGGTTGGTAGGCTATCAATTACTGCCTCAGTTGCAGAACTTGTAATTGGTCTATTCGGGGATTGGAATTCTTCCTGGATTAGTCTTGGGAGGTTGTATGTGTCCAGGAATTTATCCATTTCATCGAGATTTTCCAGTTTATTTATGTAGAGGTGTTTATAGTATTCTCTGATAGAAGATTTTATTTATATGGGATCAGTTTTTATTTTTATCATTTTTTATTTTGTCTATTTGATTCTTTTCTCTTTTCTTTTTTATTAGTCTGGCTAGCAGTCTACGTATTTTGTTAATCTTTTCAAAAAAAACAAATATTCATTGAAATTTGGAATAGTTTATCGTGTCTCTAGCACTTTCAGTTTGCTTTGATCTTAGTTATATTTTGTCTTCTGCCAGCTTTTGAATGTGTTAGCTCTTGCTTCTCTAGTTCTTTTGTGATATTAGGTTGTTGATTTTATATCTTTCCCACTTTCTCATGTGGGCATTTAGTGCCCTAAATTTCCCTCTAAACACTGCTTTAGCTATGTCACAGAGATTCTGGTACATTGTGTCTTTGTTCTCATTGGTTTCAAAGAACTCATTTATTTCTGCCTTAATTTCATTATTTATCCAGTAGTCATTCAGGAGGAGGCTGTTCAGTTTCCATGCAGTTTGGTGGTTTTGATGGAGTTTCTTAATCCTGAGTTCTAATTTGATTGCACTGTGATCTGACAGACTGTCTCTTATGATTTCCATTATTTTACATTTGCTGGGGAGTGTTTTACTTCCAATTATGTGGTTAATTTTAGAATAAGTGCTACGTGGTGCTGACAAGAATGTATATTCTGTTGCTTTGGGATGGAGAGTGTTGTAGATGTCTATTAGGTCCACTTGGTCCAGAGCTGAATTCAAGTCCTGAATATTCTTGTTAATTTTCTAGGCTGGGTGCAGTGGCTCATGCCTGTAAACCAAGCACTTTGGAAGACTGAGGCTGGCGGATCATGAGGTCAGGTGTTCGAGGCCAGCCTGACCAACATGATGAAACCTTGTCTCTACTGAAAATACAAAAATTAGCCTGGTGTGGTGGTACACATCTGTAATCCAAGCTACTCAGGAGGCTGAAGCAGAAGAATCACTTGAACCCAGGAGGCAGAGGTTGCAGTGAGCTGAGATCGCACCACTGCACTCCAACCTGGGTGACAGAGCAAGACTCCATCTCGAAAAAAAAATCTGTCTCATTGATCTGTCTAATATTAACAGTGAGGTGTTAAAGTCTCCCACTATTGTTGTGTGGGAGTCTTAAGTATCTTTGTAGGTCTCTAAGAACTTGCTTTATGAATCTTGGTGCTGCTGTATTGGGTGCATATATATTTAGGATAGTTAGCTCTTCTTGTTACATTGATCCCTTTACCATTATGTAATGTCCTTCTTTGTCCTTTTTGACCTTTGTTTGTTTAAAGTCTGTTTTATCAGAGACTAGGATTGCAAACCCTGCTTTTTTTTTCTTTCCATTTGCTTGGTAAAGATTCCTCCATCCCTTTGTTTTGAGCCTATGTGTGTCTTTGCACGTGAGATGGGTCTCCTGAATACAGTACACCAATGGGTCTTGACTCTATCCAATTAACCAGTCTGTGTCTTTAATTGGGGCATTTATCCCATTTACATTTAAAGTTAATATTGTTATGGGTGAATTTGATCCTGTCATCATGATGCTAGCTGATTATTTTGCACATTAGTTGATGCAGTTGTTTCATAGTGTCATTGGTCTTTATATTTTGGTGTGTTTTTTGCAGTTGCTGGTACTGGCTTATAGTTTGTTTGTTAGTTTGTTTCTATATTTAATATTTCCCTCAGGAGCTCTTTTAGGGCAGGCCTGTGGAGACAAAATCCCTCAGCATTTGCTTGTCTGTAAATGATTTTATTTCTCCTTCACTTATGAAGCTTAGTTTGGCTGGATATGAAATTCTGGGTTGAAAATTCTTTTCTTTAAGAATGTTGAATATTGGCCCCCACTAACTTCTGATTTGTAGGGTTTCTGCAGAGACATCCACTGTTAGTCCAATGGGCTTCCCTTTGTGGGTAACCTGACCTCTTCTCTGGCTTCCCTCAACATTTTTTCCTTCATTTCAACTTTGATGAATCTGATGATTATGTGCCTTAGGGTTGCTCTTTTTGAGGAGTATATTAGTTGTGTTCTCTATTTCCTGAATTTGAATGTTGGCCTGTCTTGCTAGATTGAGGCAGTTCTCCTGGATAGTATTTTGAAGTGTGTTTTCCAACTTGGTTCCATTCTCCCTGTCACTTTCAGGTACACCAGTCAATCATAGGTTTGGTCTTTTCAAGTAATCTCATATTTCTTGGAGGCTTTGTTCGTTCGTTTTCATTTTTTTTCTCTAATCTTGTCTTCTTGCTTTATTTCATTAAGTTGATCTTCAATATCTGATATTCTTTCTTCTGCTTGATCAATTTGGCTATTGATACTTGCGTATGCTTCACAAAGTTCTTGTGCTCTGTTTTTCCCACATCAGGTCATTTATATTCTTTTTAAACTGCTTATTCTAGTTGGCAGTTCCTGTAACCTTTTATTAAGGTTCTTAGCTTCCTTGCATTGGGTTAGAACATGCTTCTTTAGCTCGGAGTTTTTTATTACTCACCTTCTGAAGCCTATTTATTTCAATTCATCAAACTCATTCTCCATCCAGTTTTGTTCCATTGCTGGTGAGGAGTTGTGATCCTTAGAAGGAGAAGAGGCATTCTGGTTTTTGGAATTTTCAACATTTTTGTGCTTTTCTTTCTCATCTTCATGGATTTATCTCACTTTGATCTTTGATGCTGGTGACCTTTGGATGGAGTTTTTGTGTGGGCATCTTCATTGTTGATGTTGATATTATTGCTTTCTGTGTGTTAGTTTCTCTTCCAACAGTCAGGCCCCTCTTCTGCAGGTCTGCCAGAGTTTGCTGGAGGTCCACTCCAGACCCCGTTTTCCTGGGTATCACCAGCAGATGCTGCAGAACAGCAAAGATTGCTGCCTGCTTCTTCCTCTGGAAGTTTTGTCCCAGAGGGGCACCCACCAGGTGCCAGCTGGAGCTCTTCTGTATGAGGTGTCTGTCCACACCTGCTGGGAGGTGTCTCCCAGTCAGGAGGCACAGGAGTCAGGGACCCACTTGAAGAGGCACTGCATCCCTTAGCAGAGCTGAAGTACTGTTCTGGGAGATCCACTGCTCTTTTCAGATTCAGAGGCAGAGACGCTTGAGTCTGGAAGCTGCGCTCACAGCCATCCCTTCCCTCAGGTGCTCTGTCCCAGGGAGATGGGAGTTTTATCTATAAGCCCCTGACTGGGTTGCTGCCTTTCTTTCAGAGATGCCCTGCCCAGAGAGGAGGAATCTAGAGAGGCTGTCTGGCTACAGTGACTATGCCACCCTGCAGTGGGCTCTACACAGTCTGAACTTCCAGGTGGCTTTGTTTACACTGTGAGGGGAAAACTGCCTACTCATGCTTCAGTAATGGCAGACACCCCTCCCTCCACCAGTGCCCTGGTGGTGTAGCCACCCAAGGGAATCTCCTGGTCTGCTGGTTGCAAAAACTGGGAAAAGTGTAGTATCTGGGCTGAATAGCACTGTCCCTCATGGCAGAGTCCCTCATGGCTTCCCTTGACTAGGGGTGGGAGTTCCCCAACCCCTTGCACTTCCCAGGTGAGGTGACACCCCATCCTCCTTCTGCTCACCCTCCATGGGCTGCACCCACTGTCTAACCAATCCCAGTGAGATGAACCAGGTACTTCAGTTAGAAATGCAGAAATCATCTACCTTCTGTGTTCATCTCACTGGGAGCTACAGACCAGAGCTGTTCCTATTCACCATCTTAAAGCCAGAATTTTAAAAGCAGCAAGAGGAAAGTGTCAAGTGACATACAGGGAAATCCTTATTAGATTCTAAGCAAATTTCTCAGCAGAAATCCTTATAGGCCAAGAGAGAATAAAATGATAAATTCAAAGTCATGAAAGATAAACTGACAGACAAAAATACTATACCCAGCAAAGCTGTTATTCCAAAATAAAGGAGAAATATTCTTTCCCAGACAAGCAAAAGTTGAGAGAATTCATTGCCACTAGACCTTCTTTACAAGAAATGCTGCAGGAAGTTCTTAAAGTGGAAACAAAAGGATGCTAATTACTAACATGAAAGCACAAAACTATAACATTCACTGATAAAGGTAAATATATAGTCAAATCTGGAATACTCCAATACTGTTAAGGTGCTCTGTACATCAGATAAATCTCTAGTATAAAGGTTAAAAGTCAAAACAGTCAAATGTGATAGCTACAATAACTTCTTAAGAAATATATAATACAAGGAAGAGGAGCCAAGATGGCAGACTATAAGCAGCTCATGTATGCCACTCTCACACACAGGAAACAAAATGGCTAAATAACACTGATCCTGCCAGCCAATCATCTGAGAAACCACATCAGAATCCATCAAGGCAGCAGTAGGACAAAGAGAGCAGAGAGGAGTGAAGCTGGTCTCCAGCCTCTCTGGGCTCAGCACAGAGCCAGGAGAACCTCTCCAGCATGGTAAAGGGTGAGTGAGTGAGAGTCCCCTAGGGGATTCACACTCTTCAGAGGGACCAGTACAAGACTAGTAATGGGAGGATCCCTCTGGACCCCTGCACACTCCCCACTGCATTTCTAGATGAGGCAGAGAGCCATCTGGATGTTTTGCAGAGGCAACTTTCAAGTGCAAGGGGATTTCTATAAGTCTGGGGCCCCAGAGCAGACCAGTACCAGCACCATAGTCCCAATAGAGGCTGCAATCACCGTGCTGGGAGTAGTAAGATTGCTCCACCCAACCCCACCCCACGCCACCAGTCAGGCCTTCAGCACCAGCTTCCAGCCCAGTAGTCCAGCTTCTGCCTGAATTCAGCTGGCAGTCACAGCCTCCTGTTGCGCCGAGAAGCACACAGACAACAGGACAAGCAACTCTACCCACCTGCATCACTGGTAGTCAGGTGAGTAACAACTGCTAGAGGTTACAGCCCACTGTTTCCACTTCTGTGTGAACTAAGCAGGAGGGCACAGCCTCCTGTTGTCCCAGAAAACACCCTGATGGCAAGATGAGTGACCCCACCCATCCTTACCACTGATAGCCAGGCAGCAATACCTGCTAGAGCTTCCAGTCCAACAGTCTCACTTCTGTGTGGACTCAGTCAGCAGATGCAGCCTCCTGTGGTACCAGGAAGCACCTGGACAGCAACGCAGGTGATCCCACCCATTGCCACCACTGGTAGCCAGGTAGGCAACACCTGCTAGAGCTTCCAGCCCAGCGATTGAGCTTCTTTGTGAACTCAGTGAGAGGGTTCAGCCTGATGTTGTACCAGGAAACACCAAGAAGGCAGGGTGGGCAACATTATCCACCCCACCACTGATAGCAAGGCAATGATGCCTTCTAGAGTTTCCATTCCAGTGGACTCACTTCTGTGTAGACTCAGTTGGTGGTCACAGTCTCCTGTTTTCCTGGGAAGCACTTAGATGTCAGGACAGGAAACCCCACCCACCCATGCCCCCGGTAGCCAGTAGGACAATATCTGCTACAGCTTCCAGCCCAGCAATCCCACTTCTGTGTAAACTCAGCCAGAGGGCTCAGCCTCCTGCTTTCCCAGGAAACACCCAGAGAGCAGAGCAGGAGACCCCACTGATCCCTACCCCAGGTAGCCAAGCAAACAACAACTACTAGAGCTTCCAGCCCAGTGGTCCTGCTTCTGTGTGAACTCAGCCAGATGGTGGAGACTCCTGTTGTCCCAGGAAATACCTAGATGGCAGGGTGGTTGACCCCACCCACCCTTGCCACTGGTAGCCAGGTGAGCAATGCCTGCTAGAGCTTCCAGACCAGTGGTCCCATCTCCATGTGAACTCAGACAGACAGCACAGCCTCCAGTTGTCCAGGGAAGCACCTGGATGGCAGAGCAGGTGACCCCACCCACTGCCAACACTGGTAGCCAGGTGAGCAATGCCCAGTTGTTCCACTTCTGTGTCAACTGAGCCAGAAACACAGCCTCCTGTTGTCCCAGGAAACTGATACTCACCACTGCTAGCCAAGTGGGCAAAGCCTGCTAGAGCTTCTGGTCCTATTTCTGGGTAAACTCAGCCAGAGGGTGCAGCCTACTGTTGTCCCAAGAAACACCCAAATGATAGGGTGGGTGACCCCCACCACCCCCAGGTATCATAAAAAGATAAGCCATTCCTGCTAGAGGTTCCAGGCCAGTGGTCACTCTTCTTCCTGAATTTGATGAGGAGTGCAGATTTATATTGCCATGAAAACACCCAGGAGGCAGGGCAGGCAACTCCACTCACCCCTGCCTCTGGTAGCCCAATGGGCCCAAAGCACTAGAGCATCCAACCCAAGTGTACCACTTCTGTTTAAATTCTGCAGGCGGATGCAACCCCATGTTCTTTTGGGAAGCATGTAGACAGCAGATTAGGGCTGAATCATCAAAGATATGGCCTGTGTGCCAACTGTAACCACAGCCTGAGGGAGCTCTGTGGTCCAAAACATCCAAAAAAAGAAAAATAGGCATGGAGACATTAATAGAAAGACACTAATAAGAAGGATTTCCTCCAAGACCCAGTACCAGATTAAAATCAAAGCCTGCTGAGTGAACCCACCTTATACCATGATCAAAATCCAAAGGATATCAAAGATGATAAAAGCACAAAAAATTCACCAAAAGAATACCAACTGCAATGATTGAAAAAACATCAGCCCACACAGATGAGGAAAAACCAGTGCAAGAACTGTAGCAACTCAAGAAGTCAGAGTGTGGCCTTACCTGCAAATGACAGCACTAGTTCCCCAGCAATGGTTCTTAAGGATGGCATGGCTGAAATATCAGAAATAGAATTCACAACATGAATATGAATGAAGGTCATAAAACTTCAGGAGAAAGTCAAAACAAATTCCAAAAATCCTAAGGAATGCAATAAAAAGACAGAGATAAAAGACAAAAGGACCATTATAAGAAAGAAACAAACTGATCTGAAAGAGCTGAAAATCTCATTTCAATCAAGTTGAGGAAAGAATCTCAGAGGTCAAAGACGGGTTCTCCAAAATAAATCAGCCAGACAAAAATAAAGAGAAAAGCAGGCCAAGTGTGGTGGCTCAAGCCTGTAATCCCAGCACTTTGGGAGGCTGAGGTGGGCAGATCACAAGGTCAGGAGTTTGAGACCATCCTGACCAACATGGTGAAACCAAGTCTCTACTAAAAATACAAAGATTAACCAGGCATTGTAGTGTGCACCTGTAATCCCAGCTACTCAGGAGACTGAGGCAGGTGAATTGCTTGAATCCGGGAGGTGGAGCTTGCAGTGAACTGAGATCATGCCACTGCACTCCAGCCTGTGTGACAAAGCAAGACTCTGTCAAAAAAAAAAAAAAAAAGAAGAGAGAAAGAAAGAAAGAAAGAGAAAAAATAAAAATAAATAAGAATGAAGAAAACTTCTGAGAAGTTTGGGATTATGTAAAGAGATCAAATCTATGACTCATTGACATCCCAGAAAGAGACAGAGAGAAAGCAAACAACTTGGAAAACATATTTTGGGATATAATGAATGAAAACTTCCCCAACCTCACTAGAGGCCAACATAGAAATTCAGGAAATGCAGATAACTGCCATGAAATACTATACAAGATCAGCATTAGCATCCCCAATACTGGGGGAACCCACCCCCAATATTTCAATGTAGGTTCTTCCTATTTTCCATAAGTGTCGGCTGGCTAAGAAATAAAGAGAGACAGTAAAAAGAGGAATTTTACAGCTGGGCCGCAGGGGGTGACATCACATATTTGTAGGATCGTGATGCCCGCCTAAGTCTCAGGCCAGCAAGTTTTTATTAAGGGTTTCAAAATGGTAGGGTGTGTAAGAACAGGGAGTAGGTACAAAGACCACATGCTTCAAAGGGAAAAAGCAGAGCCACTGATAAGGGTCTATGTTCAGCGGTGCACATATTATCTTGATAAACATCTTAAACAACAGAAAACAGGATTCAAGAACAGAGAACTGGTCTGACCACAAATTTACCAGGGTGGAGTTTTTCCCCACCCTAGTAAGCCTGAGGGTTCTGCAGGAGACCAGGGCATATCTCAGTCCTTATCTCAACTGCATAAGACAGACATTCCCAGAGTGGTCATTTATAGACCTCCCCCCAAGAATGCATTCCTTTCCCAAGGTATTAATATTAATATTCCTTGCTAGAAAAAGAATTTAGCAATATTTTTTTACTTGCACATCTGCTTATAGGCTCTCTGCAAGAATAAAAATACGGCTTTTTTTGCCCGACCCCACAGTCAGTCAGAGCTTATGGTTGTCTTCCCTTGTTCCCTAAAAATTGCTGTTATTCTGTTCTTTTTCAAGGTGCACTGATTTCATATTGTTCAAACACACATGTTTCACAATCAATTTATTTGTACAGTTAACACAATTATCACTGTGGTCCTGAGGTGATGTACATCCTCAGCTTACAAAAATAACAGGATTAAGAGATTAAAGTAAAGATAGGCATAAGAAATTATAGAAGTATTATTTGGGAACTCACAAATGTCCATATTAAGATGAAATCTTCACAATTTATGTTCTTCTGCCATGGCTCCAGCCAGTCTCTCCAATCAGGGCCCCTGACTTCCTGCAACACTGAAGACGCATAGTCATCAGATTCTCCAAGGAAGAAATAAAAGGAAAAATGTTAAATGCAGCTAGTGAGAAGGAGCAGGTTATGTACAAAGGGTGCTTCACCAGGCTAACAGCAGAACTTTTACCAGAAACGTGAAAAGCCAGAAGAGACAGGGGTCCTATATTCAGCATTCTTGAAGAAAAAAAAATTTCAACTAAGAATTTCATATCCAGCCAAGCTAAGCTTCATAAGCAAAAGAGAAATAAAATCCTTTTCAGATAAGCAAATGCTAAGAGAATTTCTTACCACCAGACCTGTCTTACAAGAGGCCCTGAAGGGAGTGCTAAATATGGAAATGAAAGGCCATTACTGGTCACTACAAATCACACTTAGGTACATAGGTAATTGTTTATGGTATATTGACAATGGTCTATGTACCTAAGTGTGCTTTTGCAGTGCACATCTAAAGCAACCACACAAACAAGTCTGCATAATAACCAGCTAACAACATGATGACAGAATCAAACCTGCACATATTAGTAAGAACCTTGAATGTAAATGGTCCAGACGCTTTAAATTAAAAGTGACAGAGTGCAAGTTGGTTAAAGAATCAAAACCCAACTGTTTAGAAAAGACCCATCTTGTATGTAATGACATGCATAGGCTTAAATTAAAGGAACAGAGAAAAATCTACCAAGCAAACAGAAAGCAGAAAGCAGAAAAAAGCAGGTGTTGCTATTCTAATTTCAGGCCAAACAGACTTTAAACCAACAATGATCAAAAAAGACAAGGAAGGGCATTACATAATGGTAAAAATTTCAATTCAACAAGAAAACCTAACTATCCTAGATATGTATGCACCCAAAACAGAAGCACCCATATTCATAAAGCAAGTTATTATAGACATAAAAACAGACTTACATAGTCACACAGTAATAGTGGAGGACTTCAACTCCTCACTAACAGTATTAGAAAGATCATCGAGGAGAAATCCAACAAAAATATTTGGGGCCAGAAATCAACATTAGACCAAATGGGCTTAACAGACTTCTACAGAACTATCCATGCAAACATAACAGAAAGTACACTCTTTGCATCTGCACATGGCGCATACTCTAAAATTGACCACATCATAAGCCATAAAACAACCTTCAGCAAATTCAAAAATACCAAATTATAACACACTCACACACAGAGTGCAGCACAATAAAAATAGAAATTAATACGAAAAAAATCACTCAGAAGCACACAATTACACGGGAATTAAACAATCGGCTACTGAGTGATTTTTGGATAAGCAATGAAATTAGAGTAGAAATCAAGAAATTATTTGAAACTGACAAGAACAACGATTCAACATACCAGAATCTCTGAAAGTCAGCTAAAGCAGTGTGAAGAGGGAAATTTATAGCACTAAGCATCAATATCAAAAAGTTAGAAAGATCACAAATTAGAAACCTAACAGCACACTAAAGGGAACTAGAGACAAAAGTGCAAACCAATTCCAAAGCTAGCAGAAGACAGGAAATATCCAAACCCAGAGCTGAACTAAAAGAAACTGAGATGCAAAAAAAAAAAACCAAAAAAAAATACAAAAGGTCATCAAATCCAACCCTTCATGCTAAAAACTCTCAATAAATTAGGTATTGATGGGATGTATCTCAAAATAATAAGAGCTATCTATGACAAACCCACAGCCAATATCATACTGAATGGGCAAAAACTGGAAGCATTCCCTTTGAAAACTGGCACAAGACAGGGATGCCCTCCCTTACCACTCCTATTCAACATAGTGTTGGAAGTTCTGGCCAGGGCAATCAGGCAGGAGAAAGAAATAAAGGGTATTCAATTAGGAAAAGAGGAAGTCAAATTGTCCCTGTTTGCAGATGACATGATTCTATATCTAGAAAACCCTATCGTCTCAGCCCAAAATCTCCTTAAGCTGATAGGCAACTTCAGCAAAGTCTCAGGATACAAAATCAATATGCAAAAATCACAAGCATTCTTATACACCAATAACAGACAAACAGAGAGCCAAATCATGAGTGAACTCCCATTCACAATAGCTTCAAAGAGAATAAAATACCTAGGAATCCAACTTACAAGGGATGTGAAGGACCTCTTCAAGGAGAACTACAAACCACTGCTGAATGAAATCAAGGAGGATACAAATAAATAGAAAAACATTCCATGCTCATGGGTAGGAAGAATCAATATCGTGAAAATGGCCATACAGCCCAAGGTAATTTATAGAGTCAATGCCATCCCCATCAAGATACCAATGACTTTCTTCACAGAATTGGAAAAAACTACTTTAAAGTTCATATGGAACCAAAAAAAGAGCCTGCATTGCCAAAAGAACAAAGCAGGAGGCATCCTAAGCCAAAAGAACAAAGGCAACCTAAGCCAAAAGAACAAAGCTGGAGGCATCATGCTACCTGACCTCAAACTATACTACAAGACTACAGTAACCAAAACAGCATGGTACCAGTACCAAAACAGAGATATAGACCAATGGAACAGAACAGAGCCCTCAGAAATAATGTTGCATGTCTGCAACCATCTGATCTTTGACAAACAAGAAATGGGGAAAGGATTCCCTATTTAATAAATCGTGCTGAGAAAACTGGCTAGCCAGATGTAGAAAGCTGAAACTGGATCCCTTCCTTACACATTATACAAAAATTAATTCAAGATGGATTAAAGACTTAAATATTAGACCTAAAACCATAAAAACCCTAGAAGAAAACCTAGGCAATACCATTCAGGACATAGGCTTGGGCAAGGACTTCATGTCTAAAACACCAAAAGCAATGGCAACAAAAGCCAAAATTGACAAATGGGATCTAATTAAACTAAAGAGCTTCTGCACAGCAAAAGAAACTACCATCAGAGTGAACAGGCAACCTACAGAATGGGAGAAAATTTTTGCAATCTACTCATCTGACAAAGGGCTAATATCCAGAATTTATAATGAACTCAAACAAATTTACAAGAAAAAAACAAACAACCCCATCAAAAAGTGGGCCAAGGATATGAACAGACACTTCTCAAAAGAAGACATTTATGCAGCCAAAAAACACATGAAAAAATGCTCACCATCACTGGCCATCAGAGAAATGCAAATCAAAACCACAATGAGACACCATCTCACACCAGTTAGAGTGGTGATCATTAAAAAGTCAGGAAACAACAGGAGCTGGAGAAGATGTGGAGAAGTAGGAACACTTTTACACTGTTGGTGGGACTGTAAACTAGTTCAACCATTGTGGAAGTCAGTGTAGCGATTCCTCAGGGATCTAGAACTAGAAATATCATTTGACCCAGCCATCCCATTACTGGGTATATACCCAAAGGACTATAAATCATGCTGCTATAAAGACACATGCACACGTATGTTTATTGCGGCACTATTCACAATAGCAAAGACTTGGAACCAACCCAAATGTCCATCAATGATAGACTGGATTAAGAAAATGTGGCACATATACACCATGGAATACTATGCAGCCATAAAAAATGATGAGTTCATGTCCTTTGTAGGGACACGGATGGAACTGGAAACCATCATTCTCAGCAAACTATCGCAAGGACAAAAAGCCAAACACCACATGTTCTTACTGATAGGTGGGAATTGAACAATGAGAACACATGGACACAGGAACGGGAACATCACACACCGGGGCCAGTTATGGTGTGGGGGGAGGGGGGAGGGATATTATTAGGAGATATACCTAATGCTAAATGAAGAGTTAATGGGTGCAGCACACCAGCATGGCACATGTATACATGTGTAACAAACCTGCATGTTGTGCACATGTACCCTAAAACTTAAATTATAATAAAAAAAAAAGGTCAACAAATGCAAGAACTGGTATTCTGAAAGAATACATAGGATTGATAGATTGTTAGCTAGAATAATAAAGAAAAACAAAAGAAGATCCAAATAAACACAATCACAAATGACAAAGTGTTTCTGATCGCACAGAAATACAAAAAGAACTCTTAAAAAGTAGTGTGAATAGCTTTATGCACACAAACTAGAAATCCTTAAAATGGACACATTTCTTAAAATGTATAATTTTCCATAATAAAACCAAGGAGAAATTGAATCCCTGGACAGACCAATATCAAGGTCCAAAACTGAATCAATAATAAAAAGTCTATCAACCAGGAAAAGCTCAATACCAGATGGGTTCACAGCTCAATACCAGATGGGTTCACAGCCAAATACTACCAGACATGTAAAGAAAAACTGAAACAATTCCTACTGAAACTCTTTCATAAAATTGAGTAGGAACTCCTCCCTTACTCATTCTATGAGGCCAGCAGAATCCTGATACCAAAACATGGCAGAGGCACAACAAAACAAGTTTAGGCCAATATTATTGATGAACGTAGGTGCAAAAATCCTCAACAAAATATTAGCAAACCAATTCCAGCAAAACATGAAAAAATCTAAGCCTCCAAGATCATGAAGGCTTTATCCTTGGGATGCAAGTTTTTTTCAACATATACAAATAAATAGATGGGACTCACCACATAAACTGAACTAAAAATATAAACATGATTATCTCAATAGATATAGAAGAGGATTTCAATGAAATTCAACAAGTATTCATTTTAAAAGCCGTCAACAAACTAGACATTGAAGAAACATATCTCAAAATAATAAGTGCCATGTATGACAAACCCATAATCAACATCATACTGAATGGGCAAAACACTGGAAGCATTCCTCTTGAGAACTGTAATAAGACAAGGATGCCCATTCTCACAACTGTTATTCAACATGGTACTGGAAGCCCTTGCCAGAGCAATCAGACAATGGAAAGAAATAAAAGGCACCCAAATAGGAAGAGAGGAAGTCAAACTATCTCTTTTTGCAGACAACATGATTCTATACAAGGTAAACCTCATAGTCTTCACTCAAAAGCTCCTAGATCTGATAACCAATTTCACCAAAGTTCCAGGCTACAAAATGAATATACAAAACTCTGTAGCATTTCTTTAAACCAACAACCTCCAAGCTGACAGCCAAATCAAAAATGCAATCCAATTAATAATCATGATAAAATGAATCAAATACCTAGAAATAAAGCTAACCAGGGAGGTGAAAGATCTCTACAATGAGAATTACAAAACAGTGCTCAAAGAAATCAGAGATGACACAAACAAATGGAAAAACATTCTATATTTATGGATTGGAAGAATCAATATTGTTAAAATGGCCATACTGCCCAAAGCAATCTATGGATTTGACACTGTTCCTATCAAACTACCAATGTCATTTTTACCAATTGAAAAAACTATTTTAAAATTCATATGGACCTAAAAAAAGAGCCTGAATAGCCCAAGAAATCCTAAGCAAAAAGAACAAAGCTGAAAGTATAACATTACCTGACTTCAAACTATATTACAAGGCTAAAGTAACCAAAATAGCATGGTACTAGTGCACAAACAGACACACAGACCAATAGAACAGAATAGAGATCCCAGAAATAAAGCTACACAGATAAAACCATCTGAACTTTCATAAAGATGATATAAACAAGCAATGGGGAAAGGGCTCACTATTCAATGAATTGTACTGGAATAACTGGCTAGCCACAGGCAGAAGATTAAAGTTGGTCTCCTTAATTACATCATATATAAAAATCAACTCAAATGGGTTTAAGACTTAAATGTAAAACCTACAAATATAGAAACCCTGAAAGATAACCTAGGAAATACCATTCTGGACATAGGACCTGGCAAAGATTTTATGATGGGATGCCAAAAGTAATTTCAACAAAACAAAAATTGACAAAAGGGATCTAATTAAACTAAAAAATTTTCCTCACAACTAAATAAGCTATCAACAGAGTAATTAGACAACATGCAGAATGGGAGAAAATATTTGTGAACTACAAGTCTGACAAAGGTCTGACATCCAGAATCTATAAGAAACTTAAATGAATTAACAAGCAAAAAACAAACAATCCCACTAAAAAGTGGGCAAAGGACGTGAGCAGACACTTTTCAAAAGAAGACATACATGCGGCCAACAAGCATATGAAAAAAATGCTTAACATCACTAATCATTAGAGAAGTGCAATTCAAAACCACAATTAGATGGTATCTCATACCAGTCAGAATGACTATTATTAAAAGTCAAAAAATAGCAGATGCTGGTGAGGCTGTAGAAACATTAATTCAACCATCGTGGATAGCAGGGTGTTGATTTCTCAGAGACGTAAAAACAGAAGTACCATTGACCCAGCAATCCCATTATTGGGTATATATCCAAAGGAATAAAAATCTTTCTACCTTAAAAATCCTTCTGCCATAAAGACACATGTTCACTGCAGCACTATTCACAATAACAAAGTCGTGGAATCAACCTAACTGCTCATTACCAGTGGTCTGGATAAAGAAAATGTGCGGGGAGAGGAGTCAAGATGGCCGAATAGGAACAGCTCCGGTCTACAGCTCCCAGCGCGGGCGACGCAGAAGACGGGTGATTTCTGCATTTCCATCTGAGGTACCATGTTCATCTCACTAGGGAGTGCCAGACAGTGGGCGCAGGTCAGTGGGTGAGCGCACCGTGTGCCAGCCGAAGCAAGGGCGAGGCATTGCCTCACTCGGGAAGCACAAGGGGTCAGGGAGTTCCCCTTCCAGAGGTGACAGACGGCACCTGGAAAATCGGGCCACTCCCACCCGAATACTGTGCTTTTCCGACGGGCTTAGGAAACGGTGCCCCAGGAGAGTATAGCCCGCACCTGGCTCAGAGGGTCCTACGCCCACGGAGTCTTGCTGATTGCTAGCACAGCAGTCTGAGATCAAGCAGCAAGTCGGCAGCGAGGCTGGGGGAGGGGCGCCCGCCATTGCCCAGGCTCGCTTAGGTAAACAAAGCAGCCTGGAAGCTTGAACTGGGTGGAGCCCACCACAGCTCAAGGAGGCCTGCCTGCCTCTGTAGGCTCCACCTCTGGGGGCAGGGCACAGACAAACAAAAAGACAGCAGTAACCTCTGCAGACTTAAATGTCCCTGTCTAACAGCTGTGAGGAGAGCAGTGGTTCTCCCAGCACGCAGCTGGAGATCTGAGAACAGGCTGACTGCCTCCTCAAGTGGGTCCCTGACCCCTGACCCCCGAGCAGCCTAACTGGGAGGCACCCCCCAGCAGGGGCAGACTGACACCTCACACGGCCGGCCAGGTACTCCAACAGACCTGCAGCTGAGGGTTCTGTCTGTTAGAAGGAAAACTAACAGAAAGGACATCCACACCAAAAACCCATCTGTACATCACCATCATCAAAGACCAAAAGTAGATAAAACCACAAAGATGGGGAAAAAACATAGCAGAAAAACTGGAAACTCTAAAAACCAGAGTACCTCTCCTCCTCCAAAGGAACGCAGTTCCTCACCGGCAACGGAACAAAGCTGGACGGAGAATGACTTTGACGAGCTGAGAGAAGAAGGCTTCAGACGATCAAATTACTCTGAGCTACGGGAGGATATTCAATCCAAAGGCAAAGAAGTTGAAAACTTTGAAAAAAATTTAGAAGAATGTATAACTAGAATAACCAATACAGAGAAGTGCTTAAAGGAGTTGATGGAGCTGAAAACCAAGGCTCGAGAACTACGTGAAGAATGCAGAAGCCTCAGGAGCTGATGCAATCAAATGGAAGAAAGGGTATCAGCCCTGGAAGATGAAATGAATGAAATGAAGCGAGAAGGGAAGTTTAGAGAAAAAAGAATAAAAAGAAACGAGCAAAGCCTCCAAGAAATGTGGGACTATGTGAAAAGACCAAATCTACGTCTGATTGGTGTACCTGAAAGTGATGGGGAGAATGGAAACAAGTTGGAAAACACTCTGCAGGATATTATCCAGGAGAACTTCCCCAATCTAGCAAGGCAGGCCAACATTCAGATTCAGGAAATACAGAGAATGCCACAAAGATACTCTTCAAGAAGAGCAACTCCAAGACACATAATTGTCAGATTCACCAAAGTTGAAATGAAGGAAAAAATGTTAAGGGCAGCCAGAGAGAAAGGACGGGTTACCATCAAAGGGAAGCCCATCAGACTAACAGCGGATCTCTCGGCAGAAACCCTACAAGCCAGAAGAGAGTGGGGGCCAATATTCAACATTCTTAAAGAAAAGAATTTTCAACCCAGAATTTCATATCCTGCCAAACTAAGCTTCATAAGTGAAGGAGAAATAAAATACTTTACAGACAAGCAAATGCTGAGAGATTTTGTCACCACCAGGCCTGCCCTAAAAGAGCTCTTGAAGGAAGTGCTAAACATGGAAAGGCACAACCGGTACCAGCCACTGCAAAATCATACCGAAATGTAAAGACCATTGAGACTAGGAAGAGACTGCATCAACTAACGAGCAAAACATCGAGCTAACATCATAATGACAGGATCAAATTCACACATAACAATATTAACTTTAAATGTAAATGGACTAAATGGTCCAATTAAAAGACACAGACTGGCAAATTGGATAAAGACTCAAGACCCATCAGTGTGCTGTATTCAGGAAACCCATCTCACGTGCAGAGACACACATAGGCTCAAAATAAAAGGATGGAGGAAGATCTACCAAGCAAATGGAAAACAAAAAAAGGCAGGGGTTGCAATCCTAGTCTCTGATAAAACAGACTTTAAACCAACAAAGATCAAAAGAGACAAAGAAGGCCATTACATAATGGTAAAGGGATTAATTCAACAAGAAGGGCTAACTATCCTAAATATATATGCACCCAATACAGGAGCACCCAGATTCATAAAGCAAGTCCTGAGTGACCCACAAAGAGACTTAGACTCCCACACATTAATAATGGGAGACTTTAACACCCCACTGTCAACATTAGACAGATCAACGAGACAGAAAGTCAACAAGGATACCCAGGAATTGAACTCAGCTCTGCACCAAGCAGACCTAATAGACATCTACAGAACTCTCCACCCCAAATCAACAGAATATACATTTTTTTCAGCACCACACCACACCTATTCCAAAATTGACCATATCCTTGGAAGTAAAGCTCTCCTCAATAAATGTAAAAGAACAGAAATTGTAACAAACTGTCTCTCAGATCACAGTGCAATCAAGCTAGAACTCAGGATTAAGAATCTCACTCAAAACCGCTCAACTACGTGGAAACTGAACAACCTGCTCCTGAATGACTACTGGGTACATAACGAAATGAAGGCAGAAATAAAGATGTTCTTTGAAACCAACGAGAACCAAGACACAACATACCAGAATCTCTGGGATGCATTCAAAGCAGTGTGTAGAGGGAAATTGATAGCACTAAATGCCCACAAGAGAAAGCAGGAAAGTTCCAAAATTGACACCCTAACATCACAATTAAAAGAACTAGAAAAGCAAGAGCAAACACATTCAAAAGCTAGCAGAAGGCAAGAAATAACTAAAATCAGAGCAGAACTGAAGGAGATAGAGACACAAAAAACCCTTCAAAAAATCAATGAATCCAGGAGCTGGTTTTTTGAAAGGATCAACAAAATTGATAGACCGCTAGCAAGATTAATAAAGAAAAAAAGAGAGAAGAATCAAATAGATGCAATAAAAAATGATAAAGGGGATATCACCACCGATCCCACAGAAATACAAACTACCATCAGAGAATATTACAAACACCTCTACGCAAATAAACTACAAAATCTAGAAGAAATGGATAAATTCCTCAACACATACATCCTCCCAAGACTAAACCAAGAAGAAGTTCAATCTCTGAATAGACCAATAACAGGAGCTGAAATTATGGCAATAATCAATAGCTTACCAACCAAAAAAAGTCCAGGACCAGATGGGTTCACAGCCGAATTCTACCAGAGGTACAAGGAGGAGCTGGTACCATTCCTTCTGAAACTATTCCAATCAATAGAAAAAGAGGGAATCCTCCCTAACTCATTTTATGAGGCCAGCATCATCCTGATACCAAAGCCTGGCAGAGACACAACAAAAAAAGAGAATTTTAGACCAATATCCCTGATGAACATTGATGCAAAAATCCTCAATAAAATACTGGCAAACAGAATCCAGCAGCACATCAAAAAGCTTATCCACCATGATCAAGTGGGCTTCATCCCTGGGATGCAAGGCTGGTTCAATATACACAAATCAATAAATGTAATCCAGCATATAAACAGAACCAAAGACAAAAACCACATGATTATCTCAATAGATGCAGAAAAGGCCTTTGACAAAATTCAACAACCCTTCATGCTAAAAACTCTCAATAAATTAGGAATTGATGGGACGTATCTCAAAATAATAAGAGCTATTTATGACAAACCCACAGCCAATATCATACTGAATGGGCAAAAACTGAAAGCATTCCCTTTGAAAACTGGCACAAGACAGGGATGCCCTCTCTCGCCACTTCTATTCAACATAGTGTTGGAAGCTCTGGCCAGGGCAATTAGGCAGGAGAAGGAAATCAAGGGTATTCAATTAGGAAAAGAGGAAGTCAAATTGTCCCTGTTTGCAGATGACATGATAGTATATCTAGAAAACCCCATTGTCTCAGCCCAAAATCTCCTTAAGCTGATAAGCAACTTCAGCAAAGTCTCAGGATACAAAATCAATGTGCAAAAATCACAAGCATTCTTATACATCAATAACAGACAAACAGAGAGCCAAATCATGAGTGAACTCCCATTCACAATTGCTTCAAAGAGAATAAAATACCTAGGAATCCAACTTACAAGGGATGTGAAAGACCTCTTCAAGGAGAACTACAAACCACTGCTCAAGGAAATAAAAGAGGATACAAACAAATGGAAGAACATTCCATGCTCATGGGTAGGAAGAATCAATATCATGAAAATGGCCATCCTTCCCAAGGTAATTTACAGATTCAATGCCATCCCCATCAAGCTACCAATGACTTTCTTCACAGAATTGGAAAAAACTACTTTAAAGTTCATATGGAACCAAAAAAGAGCCCGCATCGCCAAGTCAATCCTAAGCCAAAAGAACAAAGCTGGAGGCATCACGCTACCTGACTTCAAACTATACTACAAGGCTACAGTAACCAAAACAGCATGGTACTGGTACCAAAACAGAGATATAGATCAATGGAACAGAACAGAGCCGTCAGAAATAATGCCACATATCTACAACCATCTGATCTTTGACAAACCTGAGAAAAACAAGAAATGGGGAAAGGATTCCCTATTTAATAAATGGTGCTGGGAAAACTGGCTAGCCATATGTAGAAAGCTGAAACTGGATCCCTTCCTTACACCTTATACAAAAATCAATTCAAGATGGATTAAAGACTTAAATGTTAGACCTAAAACCATAAAAACCCTAGAAGAAAACCTAGGCAATACCATTCAGGACATAGGCATGGGCAAGGACTTCATGTCTAAAACACCAAAAGCAATGGCAACAAAAGCCAAAATTGACAAATGGGATCTAATTAAACTAAAGAGCTTCTGCACAGCAAAGGAAACTACCATCAGAGTGAACAGGCAACCTACAAAATGGGAGAAAATTTTTGCAACCTACTCATCTGACAAAGGGCTAATATCCAGAATCTACAATGAACTCCAACAAATTTACAAGAAAAAAACAAACAACCCCATCAAAAAGTGGGCGAAGGACATGAACAGACACTTCTCAAAAGAAGACATTTATGCAGCCAAAAGACACATGAAAAAATGCTCACCATCACTGGCCATCAGAGAAATGCAAATCAAAACCACAATGAAATACCATCTCACACCAGTTAGAATGGCAATCATTAAAAAGTCAGGAAACAACAGGTGCTGGAGAGGATGTGGAGAAATAGGAACACTTTTACACTGTTGGTGGGACTGTAAACTAGTTCAACCCTTGTGGAAGTCAGTGTGGCGATTCCTCAGGGATCTAGAACTAGAAATTCCATTCGACCCAGCCATCCCATTACTGGGTATATACCCAAAGGACTATAAATCATGCTGCTATAAAGACACATGCACACGTATGTTTATTGCCGCATTATTCACAATAGCAAAGACTTGGAACCAACCCAAATGTCCAACAATGATAGACTGGATTAAGAAAATGTGGCACATCTACACCATGGAATACTATGCTGCCATAAAAAATGATGAGTTCATGTCCTTTGTAGGGACATGGATGAAATTGGAAATCATCATTCTCAGTAAACTATCGCAAGAACAAAAAACCAAACACCGCATATTCTCACTCATAGGTGGGAATTGAACAATGAGAACACATGGACACAGGAAGGGGAACATCACACTTCAGGGACTGTTGTGGGTTGAGGGGAGGGGGGAGGGATAACATTGGGAAATATACCTAATGCTAGATGACGAGTTGGTGGGTGCAGTGCACCAGCATGGCACATGTATACATATGTAACTTACCTGCACATTGTGCACATGTACCATAAAACCTAAAGTATAATAATAATAATAATAATAATTACAATAAAAGAAAAAATAAATAAATAAATAAATAAATAAAATAAAGTGTTATTTATACCAAAAGATAAATATTTTCATGTGAGAAGAAATTTTTATCAATATACTTACAAAGAAGCATAACAAAAAAAAAAAAAAAAAAAGAAAATGTGCTATATTTCTTTATCCAGCCATAAGAAAGAATAATGAGATCATGTCCTTTTCAGCAACATAGATGGTGCTAAAGGCCATTGTCCTAAGCAAACCTATGCAGAAACAGAAAACCAAATACCACATGTTCTCACTTTTAAGTGGGAGCTAAACATTGAGTACACATGGACACAAAGAAGGAAAAAACAGACACCAGGGCTTAGTTGAGGCTGGAATGTCGGGGGAGGAAGTGGATTGAAAAGCTACCTATTGGGTACTATACTTAATATCTGGGTGATGAAATAATCTGTACACCAAACCTTTATGACATACAATTTAGTGATATAACAAACCTGCGTATGTAGCCCTGAGCCTAAAATAGAAATTAAAAAATTAAAATAATAAGGTAAAATTTTAAAAAAGAAATATATAATACAAAAAGATATAAACTCTGGCACCAAAATGACAAATTATCAGGGGGAAGGTAACATTCTAGAATTTTTGTATGCTACTGAATTTAAGTTGTTATTACTGTAAAATATTCTATTATAAGATATTTTATGTAAGCCTCGTGGTAACTATAAAGCAAAAACCATAGCATATACACAAAAAAATTAATGAAAGGAATCAAAACAGCACTACAGAAAATAACCAAATCACAAAGATAAACAAGAGAGGAAGAAACAAAGGTTCTACAAAACAAGCAGAAAATAATTAACAAAATGACAGTAGTAAGTCCTTACATGTCAATTACTCTGAATGTCAATGAGTTAAATTCTCCAATCAAAAGATATATGGACTTAAAGAAACAAGGCACAACTAACTATATGCTGCCTGCAAGAGATCCACATTAGCCTTAAGGACATAGGCTGAAAGTGAAGGGATGGAAAAAGATATTCCATGACAATGATAATCAAATGAGGGTAGAAGTGGCTATAGTAAAATAGACTTCAATTCAAAAACTGTCAAAAGAAACAAAGATGGTCTTTATTTAATGATACAGGGCTCAATTCATCAAGAAAACATAACAAATGTACATATAGATCCACTCAACATTAGTACACCTAAGTATATAAAGCAAACATTAATGAACATAAAGAAAAAAATAGATAGCAATACAATAATATTGGGGGGCTTTAACACCCCACTTTCAACAATGAACAGATCAACCAGATATAAAATTAATAAGGAACTGCTGAAATTAAACTGCACTTTAGACAAAATGGACCTAAAGTATATATACAAAATCTTCTATCCAAATGCAGCAGAATACATATTCTTCTCTAGTGTACATGTTACATTCTCCTGGATAGACCATATAGTATGTCACAAAACAAGTCTTAACAAATTTAAGAAGATCAAAATTGTATCACATACTGTTTCCCACCACAATGACATAAAACTAGAAATCAGTAACAATTTTGGAAAATTCACTAATGCGTAAAAATTAAAAAACATGCTCCTGATGAACAAATGTGTCAAGAAGGAAATCAAAAGGGAAATTTTTAAAACCTTGAGAAGAATGACAATGGAAACATAACATGCCAAAAACTATAGATGCAGCAAAAGCAGTTCTAGGAGGGAAATTTATAGTAATAAATGTCTTCATTTAAAAAAAAGAGAAGATCTCAACTAAATAGCCAAACCTTATGTCTCATGGAAATAGAAAAACAAGAACAAACTAACAGAAAGTGGAGAAATTACAACAAACAAATTAGAAATATAAAGGGTCATATGGTCCCTCTGATCTCAACTGGGCAAATGAAAAAGGATTATATGAAACTGTCATAAAAAATTATATGCCAAAAAATCTGATAACCTAGAGAAAATGTATAAATTTCTAGAAAAAATACAACCTATCAAGTTTGAATCAGGAAGAAACAGAAAGCCTGAATAAACCACTAGCAAAGAGATTGTAATATTAATTGTAAACCTCCCCTTAAAGAGAAGCCCTGGACCAGATGGTTTTACAACTGAAATCCACCAACAATTCAGAGAAGAATTAATACAAATATTTCTTAAACTCCTCAAAAAAATAGTGGTGGAGAGAATGCTTCCTGATACATCTTATAAGGCCAGTATAACATTAAAACCTAAGCCAGACAAAGACACCACAATGAAAGAAAGCTAAAGGCCAATATTTCTTATAAACATTGATGCAGAAATCCTTAATACAATATTAGCATACTGAATTAAACAGCACATCAAAAAGATTATATATCATGATCGAGTGGGATTTACCCTGGTACACACAGCTGGTTTAATACAGGCAAATCAATCAATGTGTTGCATCACATCAACAGACTGAAAGACAAAAACCGCATGATCATCAATTGACACAAAAAGTATTCAACAAAGTTTAATATTCTTTATTGACAAAGACCCTTAACAGTTTAGATATGGAAGGAAAGTTCCTCAGCATAATAAAGGCCATTTATGAAAAACCCACAGCTAACATCATAATCAATGGGGAGAAACTAAAAGCCTTTCTTTCCTCTGCTACCTGATGCAAAACAAGGGTGGCCACTTTTGCCACTTCTATTCAGCATAGTAGTGGGAGTGCTATCAAGAGCAAATAGACAAAAATAAGACCTAAAAAAAAAATCAGAAAGAAAGAAGGAAAATTATCTCCATTTGCAGATGACACAATCATATATTTAGAAACTCCCAAAGATGCCACCAAAAAACTATTAGATCTAATAAATAAATTCAGTAAAGTTGCAGGATATAAAATCAACATACAAAAATCTATGGCATTTGTATACACATAAGGAATTAACTGAAAAGAAAATCAAGAAACCAATCCCATTTACAATAGCATCAAAGAAAATAGAATACTTACAAATAAATTTACCCAAGGAGGTAAAAGACCTGTACACTGAAAACTACAAAACATTAATAAAATAAATTGAAGAGAACACAATTAGATGTAAAGATATTCCATACTCAATGATCAAAAGAAGAAATATTGTTAGAATGTTTATACTACCTAAAGCAATATAAAAATTCAGTGCAATCTGTATCAAAATTTCAATGGCATTCCTCACAGAAATAGCAAAAGCAATCCTAAAATTCATATGGAACCACAACACAAAAGACTTCAAATAGCCAAAACAATTTTAAGAAGAAAAAACAAAGTTGGAGGCATCACACTTCCTGATTTTAAATTATATTACAAAATTGTAATAATCAAAACAGTACAGTACTTGTATAAAAACAGACACCCATATGACTCAGCAATCCTTATTCTGGGTACACACCAGAAGGAAGTGAAATCATAATCATAACTTCATAAAGATGTCTGCACTTTCATGTTCATTGCAGCATTATTCACAATAGCCAAGATATAATAACAACCTAGGTATCCATCAGTGGGCAAATGAATAAAGAAACTGTGGTATACAGTTATGCATTGCATAATGGCCTTTTGATCAACAATGAGCTGTATATACATTGATGGTCCCATAAGACTTTAATACCTTACTTTTACTGTACTTTTCTATGTTTAGATACACAAACACCATTGTGTAACAATTGCCTGTGGTATTCAGTACACTGCCAGGCTGTACATGTGTATGGCTTAGGAACAATAAGTTATAAAATATAGCTTAAGTGTATAGTAGATTACACCATCTAGGTTTGTGAAAGTACACTCTATGATGTTCCCACAATGATGAAATCACCTAACAACACATTTATCAGAATGAATTCCCATCATTAAGAAATACATGGCTGTACATATACAATGGAATATCATTCAGCCTTAATAAAGGAGGAGATCCTGCCATTTCCCACAACATGGATGGACCTGGAGGACATTATGCTAAGTAAAATAAGCCAGACACAGAAAGAAGAATGTTGCATAATCTCATTTATATGTGGGATTTAAAAAAAATAGGTCAAGTATATACAGATATAGAATAAAACAGTGGTTACCAGGGTGAGAGAAAAGTAGGAAATAGGGAGATGTAGATCAAAGGATACAAAGTAGCAAATATGTAGGATGAACAATTTGAAAGATCTAATGTACAACATGAGGACTATAATTAATAATGGTGTATTTTATTTAGTACTTTAGCTAAATGAATAGATTATAGCTGTTCTTACCAGGGGTAGAGGGGGAAATGAGTAACTATGTTAGATGATGGATAGGTTAATTTGTTCCACTATAGTAACCATGTATCTTATGACATCATGTTGTATATCTTAAATAAAAACAATAAATTTATTTTTTAAAAAAAGAAGAAGTAAAGAAAGGCAATGCAAAAGTTGTAAAAATCACTGCCACTGGCCAGAACCTAGTCAAATGGTAACACTTAGCTGCAACAGAGTCTTGAGCTGGGCTGCCTTGCATTCCGTTAAAATTTTCATTACTACAGAATAGATGAACTAATATTGAGCAAGTAGCAGACTATACCTCACACAGCAAAGAAAGTAAAAAACTCATGCGTGGTTTACAAGCAGTCTACAGCCTGACTCTTCCACTACTTGTCTTCTAACACACATATAGCTGTGAGAAACAGCCCAGCTTCTCTTCCCAGCAAATTATTGTAAGACCAATAAAATTAAGTCCTTCCATTTGTGTAGTCTTTTTTAGAGTTGAGAAACCTATAAATCCCAGTTTTGTGTTACCTTAACCAAGTGACGTGGTATCTTTGAGCCTGTTTCTTCACCCATCAGATGAAGTTCTAAGTTTCAAATACAATAAGAGATATAAAAATGATCTGTAAACTGTATTTCCTTATACAACTGAGAGTCATTATTATTATAAGAGAAAATCTCAGTCAGATCCTTACAGCCAAGCTCTGAGAAAGGCAGCCCCAGCCTTTCCTCTGCAGCTGCCCCCTAAGATAGGGTTCAAACATGGAATTTCCATTATACTAGCCTTTTTTTTCTGTACTGGCCTCTATTACAAATTTCTACTTCAGCTGCCAGGAGAAGAGGACTAAGATAAGGCAGTGCATAGAAATTTGTTCCATTCTGTAAATCCATGAACTGCTGAAAAGCTATTGCCTTAATGAGTCATTGATAACATCATTATTTAAGTGTCAATCTTTTGTTGGGTATCCTATAATGCAGAGAATAGGGAAGCAGATCTTGTTCTCAAGTAACCATGGTCTGGGTTAGTTCAATACAGCAGGTATGTTTTAGAATCACACAAGGTTAGATTCAAATCCCAGCTTCTGAGCTTTACCACTTAAATCCCAGCTTTACCACTTAATGGTTGTGTGGTCTTTGGCAAATGACTTAGCCTCTCTGATCTTCAGTTTCCTAATCCATAAAATAAGGATAATCATAGTTTCCACTGGCATAGGGTAGGTACTAAAGATTTAACTGGTGAATGAATGCATTGTATATGGATAGTTTAGGGGTGTGCCTGGCACACAGCAGATGCCAGGCCCCTTCCTCCAAGATTAAGGCCCTATTACTAATAAACATGTCCTAAATATTCACTGAGAATGATAACCAGAAGGCTAAATGACTATCTTTTTATTCCAATATGTTGCTTCCAAGTAGAAAAAAGACTAGGGTACAGGGTGGGTGACATGGTATTCATCATTCATTTATTCTCACATTTCTTCATGCACTCATTCATCCAATTAATCAAGAAATACCTATAAGCATCCATTTTGCACCACACCCTATGTTAGCTGCTGGAGAAATTGTTGACAGTTAAAATTGACATGGCTCTCGATCTTATGGCACTCACAATCTACTGGAAAATGCATATCAATGGATGATTATAATATGGCATAATAACGGCTATATTAGCAAGAAGTTCTGGGTGTCATGGAAGTTCAGAGAAGGGACATTTAACTCAACTCGGGTAGAAAGAAATTTCAGTGAAAATTTCCCTGAGAAGGCAATGCTGGAGATAGGTCTTGAAGGACAAGTAAAAGGTTGCCAACTGAAGAGGAGTGGTGAATAGAGTATGGTAGGCAGAGGGAATAGGAAGTGCACAGATTGGAGTCAGAAGAAAGCCAAGAATCTTCCAAAACCTTAAAAATGTCAAAGTTATTGGACAGAAGAATGCAAAGGATGGATGGAAAGAGATAGGGGTGGAGAGCTAAGCTAGTAAGACCATGTGGAGATGTATAGGCTGGGTTCAAGAGATTGTTCTTTATCCTAAGAGCAACTGGAAATGTAATAAATAGGAGAGTGTCATGACCAGCTTTACATATTAGAAAGACTACTCTGACTGCTGCATGGAAAATAGATTGAAGGGTGGACTGAAGGGCTTGGGATACAGTGACAACGATGATGGAGAGAAGTAGACTGATTAAGACAAGACAAGGTAGGTACACAGTCAGAATAGCTATTATTAAAAAGCCAAAAAACAACAGATGTTGACAAAGATGCAGAGAAAAGGGAACATTTATACACTGTTGGGGGAAATGTAAATTAGAACAACCTGTATGGAAAACTATATGGGGATTTCTCAAAGAACTAAAAACAGAACTACCATTTGGTCCAGCAATCCCACTACTGGGTATCTACCCAAAGGAAAACAAATCATTATATCAAAAAGATATCTGCACTCACATGTTTATCACAGCACTATTCACAATAGCAAAAATATGAAATCAAACTAAGTGTCCATCAATGGAGGATTAGATAAAGAAAATGTAGTATATGTATACCATGAAATGCTACTTAGTAATAAAAAAGAATAAAATAATATTTTTTGCAGAAACACAGGTGGAACTCGTGGCCATTATTTTAAGTGAACAACTTAGAAACAGAAAGTCAAATACCACATTTTTTCACTTATAATCAGGGGCTATATAGGTTGGTGAAAACGAGAGTGCAGTTTTTGCCATTAATAGATAATGTGCACACACGGACATAGAGTGTGGAATAGTAGACATTAGAGACTTCGAAGGGTGAGAGGTGTTGAGGGATAAGAAATTACTAATTGGGTATAATGTACACTATTCCTGTGATGGTTACACTAAAAGCCTAGAGGTCACCACTAACAATATATTCCTATATCAAAACTGCATTATACTCCCTAAATTTATACAAAAAAAAAAGCAGAACAACAGAGGAAAGGGAATCTTCCAGACTTGACAGTAGACTGGAAATAGCGGGAAAGGAGGAAAGCATGTTGTCCAACCTCGTTCAATTATCAGCCTGGCACTATCATTTAATAACTAGGGGCTCTTCCCCATCACTTTATCTTGCTAAGTATCAGTATCTTTATGTGTCAAATAAATATGATAAATCTGGTCCTATTTCTCTCCACAATATTGGACAACTCAAGTGAAAGAAGGTCTATGAATGCTCTTTCCAACATATAAAGGGCTATGAACCAGGAGGCCAGAAGATAACCCATGGGCTTACCGTCACTGCAAAAGTAAGTGTGTGCTCAACAGAAAACATGAAACCTAGTCCAATCAGACTCTCCCAGGTTTTCTTTTCTTTCTTTTTTTTTTAAACAAAGATTCATAAAAGAGTTCTTGTAAAGAATAAGCACCTTACTCTACTCCTGGGAGGATATGAGCTCTCAGATCTCACAGAAAAGCTGTGCTTTCTTAAGCCATCTGCTATAGTTTGAATATTTGACCAACCAAAGCTCATGTTAAAATTTGATTCCCAATATTGGAAGTGGTGCCTAATGGGAGATGTTTGGGTCATGGGGGAAGATCTCTCATGAATGGCTTGGTGCTGTCCTCGCAGTAATGAGTAACTTTCTGTTCTATTCATTCCCATGAAAATTGGTTGTTAAAAAGAGACTAGAATGTCTCATCTCTCTTTCTCTTGCTTGTTTTTTCACTATGTGATCCCTGAACATGCTGGCTCCACTTCTCCTTCTGCCATGATTGGAAGCAGCCTGAAGCTCTCACCAGAATCAGATGATGGTACCATGTTTTTTGTACAACCTGCAGAACCATGAGCCAAATAAACCTGTTTTCTTTATAAATCACACAGCTTCAGGTATTTCTTTATAGCAACACAGACTAAGAGAGAAAATTGGTACCAAGAGTGGGGTATTACTGTAAAGATACCTGAAAATGGGCAAACAGCTTTGGAACTGGGTAATGGGCACAGGTTGAAAGAGTTTGGAGGACTCAGACTAAGACAAGAAGACCAGGAACTTCTTTTAGATTGGTTATGTAGTTGTGACCAAAATGCTAATGGAAATACAGATAGTAAAGGCCATGCTGACAAGGTCTCAGATGGAAATGAGGAACTTATTTGGAACTAGAGCAAAGGTTATCCATGCTACACCTTAGCAAAGAACTTGGCTGCATTGTGTCCATGCCCTAGGACTTTGCGGAAGGACAAACAAGAGTAATGACCTAGGAGATCTGTCAAAAGAAATTTCTAAGCATCCAAGTGTTCAAGAAATGGTATGGTTGCTTTTAGCAGCTTACAATCAGATATAGAAGCAAGAGGATAATCTAAAATTGGAACTTATAATTAAAACGGAAGCAGAATCTCAAAAATTAAAAAAATTGCAGGCTGACCATTTGGTAGAGATGGAAAGAGCATTTTCTTTCTTTCTTTTACTTTTTCTTTCTTTTTTTTTTTTTTGAGATGGAGTTTCACTCTTTCACACAGGCTGTAGGTAAGTGGTGCAATCTCAGCTCACTGCAACCTCTGCCTTCAGGGTTCAAGCGATTCTCCTGTCTCAGCTTCCTGAGTAGCTGGGATTACAGACACCCACCACCACACCAGTCTAATTTTTTGTATTTTTAGTAGAGATGGGTTTTACCATGTTGGCCAGACTGGTCTCAAACTCCTGACCTGAAATGATCCACCTGTTTCAGCCTCCCAAAGTGTTAAGATTACAGGCATGAGCACTGTTCCTGGCCAGAAAGAGCATTTTCAAGAGACAAATCCAAAGGTGCTGCTGAGTAACCACTTACTATAAGATTATCGTAGATAAAAGGGAGCCAGATGCTGTTAGTTAAGACAATGGGGGAAAGGTCCAAAAGGCATTTCAGAGATCTTCAAAGCCACTGCTCCCATCACAGACCCAGAGACCATAGAGGACAGAATGGCTTCAGGAGAACAGCCTGGGACACTACTGACCTGTACCACCTTGGGACACTGCTCCCCAAATCCCAATCACTGAGTCTTTAATCACGGCTTAAATGTTCTCAGGTACTGCTTGGGCCACTGCTCCACAGGGCACATAGAGTAAGTCTTCGTGCCATCCACATGGTGCTAAGTCTTTAAGTGCTCAGAATGCAAGAGTGGTGGGAGCTTGGCAGTACTCTCCACCTTCCTGGCACCCTAGCTTTCACCCCTAATTCCAATATCTAGTTTCTCATTATCACAGGACTTTGTTTCCAGCTGGCTGTAATCATTTCCCTAATAAGATTTTAGGGTATCCTCACTTTCATTCCAGGTTATGTTACCACTTTTACAACCATTTTTCCCCTTGCCTTCTGACCATCTAAATCCCTGGAGACTTTCCCATAACCTGCTGTCTTAGTTGACTTTTCATTGCTGTAAAGGAATACTTGAGACTGCCTAATTTATTTTTAAAAAGAGGTTTATCTGTCTCACACTTCAGCAGGCTGTACAAGAAGAATGGCACCAGCATCTGATTCTGGTGAGTGCCTCAGAAATCCTCCGCTTATATTGAGGGAGGGGCCCAGGACTGGAAATAAAGAGAAATGTGGTCTCCTGGCTTTGTCCTTTCATATCTCAACCTGGGCCATGTCTGAAACCTGAAGGAAAAGCAGAGAGAAGCCAGCATGTTACATGGTGAGAGGAAGGAAGAGAAAGAGGAGGGAGGTGCCAGGCTCTTTTTAACAATCAGTTCCTGCAGGGACTAACAGAGTAAGAACTCATTTATTAGTGCAAGGATCGGACAAAGCCCTTCATAAAGGATCTATCCCTATGACTCAAATACTTCCCACTAGGCCCCACCTCCAACATTGGGGATCAAATTTCAACATGAGATTTGGAGGGAAAAAATATCTAAACTATATCACCTGGCATTCTGCCAACGCCATGGGACAGTGTGAAAGGAAAGAAGTACAACTAGTTTAGTTCCCTGGGTCAGGACGAGAGGTAAGGATAAATTCCGAATATTCCTTCATTTCCTCTAGCACATTCATCAATGTCCCTCACACCCTGTTCTTACTCCATGTATGTGAACGGCAGGTATTAGTGGTTCCACTTTAAAGGGAAGAAGCTGAAATACAGAGAGGTGATGGCTGACTTGCCTAAAGCCAAAATACAAGTTGATGGCAGATCCAGGACCTAAACCCAGTTCTCCTGCGACCTAGCCAGCTAGAGTCTCTGTCCAAGGAAATCTGCTTCTTCATCAGAAGATGACTTCTTCCTATTGGAAGACAATCAATTAAAGAAATACAACCAGCTGCAAGCAGAGATCCACCCAGCAGGGTCCTGTTCCATGAGCCCCTCTTCCCTACCTCCAACCCCAACCACAGAGATCCAATTCAAGGCCTGAAAAATGTAAGCACCACCCAGGCTTGGAGAGGGTGGCAGTACAGAATCTGGTCCTCTCCTTCTTTTTCCCTCCAAATCCCTGGAGTTTGAGCCTTGGAAGAGCCATGCACTGCAGGGAGGGGGCCGCCCTGTGACAGCTGCAAGCAGGTTATTCCAGAGAATGTTGAGATGTCAGGAATATTTTCCAGTTGAAATCAACTCAATTCCCTTTGCATTTGAGTCTTGGGAACATTCATGATGAAAATCTAGACAGCATGACATTGTATGAACTCTGAAAGGCAGGCTGATGCTACTCTGGTTGGTGTTGCCTTTGGCTTACACTGAGGACACAGTCAGAGTCCTAGAAAAGACCAGCCAAAGCAGCTTAAGCCAAAGACCCTGTGCCATCCATATTTTAAAAGCTGTCTGTGTGTAGTGCTGACCTGGTCTCTGAGTTAATGATTGACTTTTTATACTGCCCAAGGAATATCTGGGATTGTGAGCCTCGCCACCTAGAGTAGCCCAGGGAAGGGGGGCCCCTTGGCTGCACCCTTGCTCCAGAGACCCAACACGAGGGGGAAAATGGTGAAAAGGAAACTGCAGACTACGATGACACATTCTCACCTACACTATCACTGGCATCAGACAGGGGGAGGGCACAGGGATGCGGGCAGGCAGGGCCAAGGGTTTTTTCACCAAGGTCAAGGGAGGCAATATGATATTGAGGGAAAGGACCTGGACTGGAAATAAAGAGAAATCTTGCCTCCTGACTTTTTCCTTCTATGCCCTGTCAGAAATCTGAGACAACTTTTGGTATGCTCATAAAAATGACCACCACAACCCCAACAACACAAAAGGGTGCATGGAATATTGCCTGGAAGGCAGAAGAAGTGAGCTGTGCCACTCACTGGGCTGCGTGATGTTTACTTTGCTGACCCTGGTATTCAGTTTCATTCCATTAAATTATGAGTATAAGTCTTGCCCACCTCACAACGCTGTTATGAAAACCAAATGAGATTATAAGTGAGCCTTAGAAGCTGTAAACTATAAGGCCCTTTTTTGTAGCTAGGGTCTCTTGGAGCAGACTGGGTGATGAAACTGGCATGGTGACATGTACAAGCAGTCTCCCAGGGCCTGGGGCTTTGTGAGAGAAGTAAAGGGCAGAGCTGGGTACTCCCTAAACTTTGGCCCCTGGACTCATAGCCCATAGAAACTTAAGTGCAAAATGAAACCAGAGAGCAGCACTGAGCTTTAGCAAGGGCTCATCTGAGTGTAGTCCAGGGAGGAGACATCCACAGCATTGTGTTCCAGGGCAGGAAGGCTCCAGCTCCCAAATATCCCCATCACTAATGGCTGAAATCCCAGAAGAAAAGCTGGATTTTTCAGCTAAATCATTTCTTCCATTAAAAATATAAATGCACACATGACATGGAAAAGGGGAGCAGGTCTGTGGCATTTCCACCCACATCTGGGGCTACTTATTAGTTGCTTTACTCCCTCCAAGTACTTTCCCACTCCAGTCTGTCAGGTACTGCTGCCTACCTCCATTAGAGTAATCTTCCTAAATTGTAGATGGTGCCACACCTCAGCTGCAGAACCTTCAACAGCATCTCATTACCTACAGGAAATAATTCAAAAGCTTCAGCTTGGCATTCCAAGTTCTCTATAGTCATGCCTTAGTCTCCTTCCAGCTGTACCTTTGTATTTTCACCAAACTGCTTCATTCCAGAAGCCTCAGAGCAAATACAGATTACAAGGGAAACATACTAGACCAGAAGTCAGAAGAACTGTGTTTCAGTCTCAGCTCATTCAGTGACTTTCTCTATGACCTTATATAAGTAATTTATTCAACTATAATTTGGGGAGTATTTAGATTATTTAGGAAGTGTGTCAAAATCAATTTGTTACTAAATTAATGTATGAATGTTTTTTGAGTGACTTCTAGTCTAGATTCTCCATATATTGTCAACCATATTCACTTTTTAAAAAAATATGTTTTCCAGAGTGGAAAAAAAATGACTGGAGTTACAGCCAACACCCACATAATCACCCAGAATGTTTGATAAATGTAAGGCTCCTTCCATATTTAAGACTGTAGTATGCTGAGGTCACATGCTTTTTTCTGCCACTGTGCCTTCTCCTTTACATTCACTTTTTCTAACATTCTCTTGCCTTCCTGAAAAGTGTTTAAATCTTCCCCATATTTCAAGACCTAACTCAAGACCCTACCACCACCACTAATACTAGGAATTCTTTCAAATGCCACAACTCCCCAGCCCACAGTGAGATTTCACTTCCCTTTAATCTCTAACACTAGCCGTATCTATTTACTGGCTGTTCAAGAGTCATCTTGTGACTTCCTCTCTGTCAACCATCTGGAAGAGCTTGCCTTATCTAGCTTACCTATTCACACCATGTATAAGCTCCTGAGGGTATCTCTCTATCTTATAGGCTTTGAGAGAAACTCCATAGGGGATGAGGAATGAAGGGAGCTGCCCTGCCCACCTGGCAGTGATGGAGTGCAGTGCCATGACAGGTGGGCAGGGTAGGCACAGAGTAGGAACCTGGCTGCTAAGGTATGACATAGTCAACAGGAACATCATTTTATCATCCTCATCATCACCACCATCATCCCCGAAATATTTAGGGTGTGATTTAAAATGTATTTGTACATTTGTTATCTTACACATTCAGATAATCAAAGCTACAAAGGCATTAGATGATTTCAGTCCAGTGGCTCACCTTGCCTGGAGCATTTTTTAAAACATACATTTCTGGACCCCACTCACGGAGTGTCTGATTCACTTGGTATGGGATAAAGCTTGAGAACTGGCATTTCTAAAAAGTTTGCAGGTGACACTGCTGCTGCTGCTCTGAGGATCACACATTGAGAACCACTGATCTGATCCAATCTTATTATCTTACTTTACTGGTCCACATTACCAGTGAGTCACAGAAAGAGGAAGAGAGTTCTCCAAGGTTACCTCACAAGTCAGTGACCAAGCTGTGACTCCTGACTCTTAAGCCAGAGGTCCTTTTTCACTACCACAGCTAAACCTCCTCCTTTTCTTTCTTCCCTCCCAGTGGTGCTGTGAAGACAAATTACATGCTGTCTGGAAAACCTCTTTGTATTCTGCAAAACTAAGATACTTATAACCAGGTGGCAGTGTCATTGCTCTGCGGAGACGTCTGATAGCAATTAGGCCTCCTCTCTTCTTTGCCTGGACTCTAATATTTGTATGATCCCATTTGCCCCTCCCTTCTCCCAGCTGTGTGGAAAACCAAGAGCCACTTCTTGGCCCCAAGCCAGTTTGGGCCACTGTAACTAGCTGTGCCTTCCCTAAGGCTATGTGCCCATGAAATGGCCCAGCTCAGCCAAGGAGATTGTGGGGAAGGGGCATTAGGTTGCTTCAGGCATAGCCCCAGAGGGGCCTGAGGCTCAGAGTCCACCAGTGAACTGCACCTACTCCATCTCCAGGCCCAGCCAAGAGTAGTTTGGAAACTACAGGCTATACACAGGTCCTATTGGGGATCAAGGATGGTCTACACTCTCCCCACTATGCACCTGGTCATGTGTACAGGGGTCTTAGTGCTTGGGTCACACCATAGGTTATCTAGGAATTGACAACTTATGGTCCACGGGTTGAATTTTGTCTAGGTCCTGGTTTTGTAATGCCTATGAGCTAAGAATGGTTATTTACACTTTTAGTGGAATTTTAGGAGGTGGAGGAGGAGGAGTAGAATGGGTGGAGGAAGACAAGGCAGCAGCAGTGATGAGAGACACATAATGGCCCACAAAGCTCATATATTTACCATATTGCCCTTTGCAGAAAATATTTGCTGACCCCCTGGATCAGCAAACTGATCAGCAAATTGGATCAATAAACTGATGCCAAGGGAACCCTCAAACTACAGAATATTAGAACTAAAAGGAGCTAGAGAACTAAGTTGAGAATCAAACTGCATTCCTTGGTGTCATGGGGTTCTAGAACTGATTCAGAGGATGCCTCTGAGGTGGCCTGAGCTTCCACCCCCCCAATCTACTCAATCTGCTTTTCCACAGAGAAACTAAATGAATTTCATTTTTAATGGGTTTCTCCACTTTTAAAAATATTGAAAGTCACTGGCAGAAAGCAAAGCCCCTCACTTTATAGATGTGAAAACTGAGGACCAAAGAAGATAAAGGTCAGATTCAAGGTGGCATATCGACTCAGAGCCAGAGCCAGGAGAGGAACCTAGATGTGCTGACTCCCCAGTCAGTGCTCTTTACACACCAATATCCCACAAATAAAGTAGGACATAACCATAGCAATGGTAGTGCTATACCATTTGCATAGGATTTGCCTGAGAAGTTTTGCAGAACTCTCTTTTCTCTATACACTTAGTCCCTAATTTATCTCATCAGTTCTGATAGCTTAAAATGCCATCTATTTGCCAAACACTCCAAAATTATATCTCCAGCCAAAACTGTTTCCAGATTCTAGATTCATATATCCAATTTCTAACTCAATATTTCCATTTAGATGTTGAATAGACCTCAAATTCAACATGTCCAAAACTAAACTCCTGATCTCTTCCACCTTCCAAAAAGAGCACCTGCTCCACCCACAGGGAAGAAACACCAATAACTTGGAGGCCACTTGAACCAACGCAAAGAATAAAAGTTGTTGGTAAGTACAGTGATAATGAGAGGTTGACTATATGGTATAAGCTAAGTTCTTTGTTTTTCTTTTTTTTATTATACTTTAAGTTTTAGGGTACATGTGCACAACTTGCAGGTTTGTTACATATGTATACACATGCCATGTTGGTGTGCTGCACCCATTAACTCGTCATTTAACATTAGGTATATCTCCTAATGCTATCCCTCCCCCCTCCCCCCACCCCATAACAGGCCCCAGTGTGTGATGTTCCCCTTCCTGTGTCCATGTGTTCTCATTGTTCAATTCCCACCTATGAGTGAGAACATGTGGTGTTTGGTTTTTTGTCCTTGCGATAGTTTGCTGAGAATGATGGTTTCCAGCTTCATCCATGTCCCTACAAAGGACTTGAACTCATCCTTTTTTATGGCTGCATGATATTCCATGGTGTATATGTGCCACATTTTCTTAATCCAGTCTATCATTGTTGGACATTTGGGTTGGTTCCAAGTCTTTGCTATTGTGAATAGTGCTGCAATAAACATACGTGTGTATGTGTCTTTATAGCAGCATGATTTATAATCCTTTGGATATACACCCACTGGGTCAAATTCCTCAGGGATCTAAAACTAGAAGCTAAGTTATTTTCCAAAAAAGAAGCTGGCCTTTAGTTGTCTCCTTTCTCCACCAGAGCATTCTGGGAGAGCACAAAATCAATTAATTTCAAACAGCATGAAATAAAAGCAAATGCAAAAGTGGTTTGTGAGATGTTTAGCTCCTTTTAAAGTAACTATGGTCTATGGCCATACTATCCTGGATGTGTACAATCTTGTCTGATATCTGAAACCCAGCAGGGTCAGGTCTGCTTAGTACTCGGATGAGAGACCTCCTGGGAATACTGGGTGTTGTAGGCTTTTTAAATAAATAAATAAAAAGTGACTATGAGGGATGTTAATAAAAAAGAGGTAAACCAGCCCAGAGATTGATGATCCCTGAGAGTAGAAGGAGGTGGGCTAGGAATGGAGGCAGTTATGAGAGGAGAGACAGTATGATCAGGAAGCAACTAGAATGGAAGAAAGTGAGAATGAAGAGTCCCTGAGCCCCCACACATCTTGGGGCTTAGGCCCAAGGAAATCTCCAAAAGACTCAAATAGGGTGTGTGGAGACAACTGCACGCCCCTTTCCCTCAAAGCTCTAAACCCTCCTCCCTCATAATGGCCATCTGCAAACACTCTGGCCTATCTTAAAACTGTACTCTATTTGTGACAGATTCCTGAGCTTTTAATCCTTTTGGAACTGCCCTCAACAGGACGTACCCAGCTCAGTGAAGCAGTATGGGTTCATGGAAAGTACTGGGCTTAGAGTCAGAAGACCTAGGTTCCAGACCCAAAGCCTCACTAACATTCTGTGAGAATTACTCCCACTCCCAGCTCAGGCCTCAGTTTCATCACATTAAAAATAAGATGGTCGCACTGGGAGTATGCATCTGTTCCTAAGCCAGTAGGAAGCCTTCAGAGTCTCAGTGCCCACTATGTTTTTTCACCACTTTCTAGCAGGATTGTTCAGATCCCTGTACTCCACTACAACAAATGTACAAACAAGTGAAGCTACTATGAAAACTAGTGGCTCTGTGCCCCTCTTGATAGGCTTATATATAAAAATCTATTAGTTAACTCCTTCTCATTTTAGATGGAGAAACTAAGAACTAAGTTCCAGAGAAGAAATGTAATTTTCCTAAAGTCACACAGAGAGCTAGTGGCAATAAATATTGTTGTCTAGAATCAAAAGGGAACCACTGTGAGTGAATCAAGGTTTGTGGGATTCCTCACAGGAGATAAAAGGGGCAATTGGGACATTCTAAGGCCACAAAGCAGCCTAGTAAAAAGGTCACTGGAATGAGAGTTCAAGAGTCTGTCTACTTCTGCTACTAACTAGCTGTGTGGCCTTGGACAGTTCCCTTCACCTTTTAGGGTTTCAGATTCCTCATCAGTAATATAAATGATCTAGACATTTGCTAAAAGAAATGATGTATACAGTGATCCATTTCCAAGACAAAGTGCCTTGAATTGGCTTAGGTCAGCAAACTACAGAAGAAACAGGATATACTACACCCCTGCTTGGATAGCCAATGCCTACTTTCCGACCTCCCGATTCCCTCCACCTTAGTTGCCTTCACCTCAACCAAAGAAGTTTAGTCTAAGATGGAAGTTTACTGGCCTGCAAAATAGTTCATTTTTTCTGTCCTTATCAGCCTGTCCAGCTACTTAGGTCACAAGTCAAATACTTGAAGAGCCCTTGAGCTAGCTAGGATTGCGATGCATTGTGGGCTGCAACAAAATGCTGCAAGACAACACCACCCCCCCCAAAAAAAACACCAGAAGCCCCTACCCAACAATCAATAGATGACATCTGGGAAGATTGTGACCCCATAGTATTCAGCCTATGAGGAACCGGGAGAGGGACCTGCACACTAGGAGATAAATTCCTTGTTGAAACTGTGCTGGGTGTACCTGCTCATCAGACACCCAATCTTGCAAGACAATCATTAAAAGTCTCACTTTCACTGTTCTCAGAGTCTCTCTGAGTCCTTTCTTTGGGTTTGGATGGATGAGTTTGTTTCACACAACCTGGTGGCCCATATGGGGATCTCTCTGCCTGTGTGGAGTGAGACTCTGACTGAGAGGGGAGATGCGTCCCACTCAATTTAGGTGGCCCACTCTGTCCAGGTGTCCCAGCTCCCCATAGAAGCCACAGAAAAAGCCAAGACTGTTATTCAGGAAATAACGAAAGTGACACCTGGAGAAAAGCAGGTGCCATGGCAACCAGGCAACCTCGTGCATGAGCCAAGGTAGGAAAATTGGACTATAAGTACTGCCTTGGTGGTTGGGCATTTTTGGAGGTCTCAGGGTGTGCAAGAAAACTCCAGTAATGGGGGTTGAGTACACAGGGGTGTGCAAGAAACCTGCAGTTAGGGGGGCTGATTACACAGGGAAAGATTCAGACACAGAGACTAACAAAAAATTGGGAAACAGGAATTCTAGGCCTAGGGAACAAAGGAAAGAGGGAACTAAAAAGACCCCCTCTGACATTCTCCCAGATAGTCCATTGAGGAGAATGTTGCAGATTTGAAGGGATAATCCTCAAACCAGGGACAAGAAAAAGCAAAAGATGATAAAATATTGCTGTTTCATCTGGCCCAAAAAGCCCATTCATCAGCCCTTGGTCTTTTGGCCTGAGTTTGGCTCAGATGAGGATTGGGTATGCCAAGCTTTAATTCTCTATGTGAACAATAAAACCCCATCCTCACAAAAGGAGATGGGTTATGCTCTTTGCTGGATTAGTGAATTAACCCTCATGTTCCCCCTTAAAAAGAAAGAAAAAGAGCATAATAAAAGCCCTCACCCAATATAAAGCCCTGGAATCTCCAACATGCTTGCTCCCTCCCCCCCATACATCTCACAAAGTAGAGGACGGGGAGATCAGAGGGCATCAGAAAGGTCAGAGAAAGAGGAATCTGGGGGTCATGAAGGAGCTAAACCCAATGCTTTCTTAAATCCTTGTCCAAACTTGAGGAAAGAATTAGAACAATATAAGAAGGACATTACAAATTTCCCTATTCCTTCTAAACAGCAGGTGTCTAACATGTACCCTCTTACAGAAGGCCCTATGGGACAGGGAGAAGTTGGATTTTTGAGTAACAAGTAGTGAGGTTAGGAACTTGAAAAAAGGAAGTGAGGCCACTCTTGGAAAATCCCCTCAGTTTAGCAGAGCAGCTAAATCAATTTTTAAGACCCAATTTTTATACTTGGAATGAGATGATGTCAATCATGAATATTCTGTTTACTGGGGAAGAGAGGGGAATGATTAGAAGGACAGCCATAACCATTTGGGAGAGACAGCATCCTCTCAGGCAAGGAGTCCTGCCAGCTAAGTAGAAATTCCCAAATGTGAATCCCAGATGGGATAACAATAACCCCAGAGATCGGGCCCAAATGCAGAACCTAAGGAAACTAATGATTTAAAAGATTAAAAAGTCCACTCCTAGAACACAAAATGTCTCAAAAGCATTTGAGATCCAACAAGAAAAAGAGGAGATTCCCTCTGCATTTATGCAGGGGCTCAGAGATCAAATGAGAAAATATTCAGGATTAGATGCAGAGGACCCAGCAAGGCAAGGCCTTTTAAAGGTTAATTTTGTGACTGAAAGCTGATCTAATGTTACTAAGAAACTGCAAAAGATTGATGGATGGAATGAAAAACCGATTAAGAAATTACTGAGGGAAACCCAAAAGGTTTTTGTAAAAAGAAAGAAAAGAGAAACTGAGAAAGGAAGAAAAAGAAAAAGTAAAAAATGAAATTGGAAAGAGAAAGGGGAGGAAATGGCAAACACAGAGGACAGAGAGAGAAAGAGGTAAGCTGCTGACCCTGGAAGCAGCAGAGAGCTGGCCATGCAGCTGCAGGCATGGGGCTGGCAGAAGCTGCAGAGCTGGACCAGACAGTTGAGATAAAAGTGGACAGTGTGAGAAAGCTGTTAATAAAAGCTGCTGCTGAACCTTTGTCATTTTGGCAGAGCTGTCTTTGCAGACAGATGGGAGGAGCCAGGTGCCCAGAGAGAAAAAGAGGAAGAAACTGACTGTAAGGGAGAAAGAAAACAGGGGTTGACAGAGAGAGATAGAAAAAGAAAATGAGCAAGAGAGTGACTGGGAAAGACAGAGATCAAAGAGAGACACAGAAGGTGAGATTGGGGAGAGAGATAATGTAAAAGGAAGAAAAAGTACAAGAGGAAGTGAGAGGATGCAGAGAGGCTGGCAGGGCTGAGAAAAGGATCTAGAGGCTCAAGCAACAAGGAGGTGCAGGGAAAGAGTGGAGCATGGCCACTGAGGAGAGACAGAGCCAGAGAACTGGGGGATGCAAGTGAGAAAGGGATGTGGAGGAGAGTGTAGAATCAGGCTGCTTGAGGAGTAGTAGGCTGCCTACAGCAAAGACTAGATGGCTCTATGTCAGGAGGCAAATAGAGAGGATTCAGGTTATGAAAGAGTAAACGGATAAGATGACAGTTAAGATTTTGTTGTTTTACCGAGAGGCTGTAAATCCACCAGGGGAAGCTGTCAGTAAGGCTGCAGAGGGGCTGGGGAGCTACATAGGGAAGATCAGAACTAGTGTTTTAAACTCAAGTGAGTATAGAGCCAGCAAATGATGAGGAGGGCTGCAGGGCTGTGTGGGGACTGTGGCTAACTGAAGAGGGCACATCCTGAAGAGGGGCCATGGCTGCTCAGCTGTTTCTACAGTACTGGCCCTGTGTTACCAAATTGCATGCTTTGTCAGAGGCCAGAGTTCTGATGTTTTATGTGAAATGAGATTTTTTTTCTTTATTTCTTCTAAAAAAAAAGTGGCAGTTACACGTGCAGCATGTGCAGGTTTGTTAATGTAAGTATACATGTGCCATGTTGGCTTGCTGCACCTAATGACCGATCCTCTAAGTTCCCACCCCTCATCCCCATCCCCCAACTAGCCCTGGTGTGTGTTGTGCCCCTCTCTGTGCCCATGTGTTCTCAATGTTCAACTCCCACTTATAACTGAGAACATGTGGTGTTTGGTTTTCTGTTCCTGTGTTAGTTTGCTAAGGATAATGGCTTCCAGCTTCATCCATGTCCCTGCAAAAAAATATAATCTCATTCCTTTTTATTTCTGCACAGTATCTCATGGTGTATATGTACCATATTTTACTTATCCAGTCTATCATTGATGGGCATGTGGGTTGGTTCCATGTCTTTGCTATTGTAAATAGTACTGCAATAAACATACATGTCCATGTGTCTTTATAGTAGAATGATTTATATTCCTTTGGGTATATACCTAGTAATGGAATTGCTGGATCAAATAGTATTTCTGGTTCTAGATCCTTGAGGAATCGCCACACTGTCTTCCACAATGGTTGGACTAATTTACATTCCAACCAACAGTGTAAAAGTGATCCTATTTCTACACAGCCTCTCCAGCACCTATTTTTTCCTAACTTTTTAACAATCGCTATTCTGACCAATGTGAGATGGCATCTCATAGTGGTTTTTTATTTGCATTTCTCTGATGATCAGTGATGTTGAGCTTTTGTTCATATGATCATTGGCCACATAAGTGTTTTCTTTTGAGAAGTATCAATTCATGTCCTTTGCCCACTTGTTGATGGGGTTGTTTTTTTTTTCTTGTAAACATGTTTAAGTTCCTTGTAAATACTGGATATTAGACCTTTGTCAGATAGGTAGATTGCAAAAGTTTTCTCCCACTCTGTAGGTTGCCTGTTCACTCTGATGCTAGTTTCTTTTGCTGTACAGAAGCTTTTTATTTATATAGATCCCATTTGTCAATTTTGACTTTTGTTGCAATGACTTTGGCGTTTTTGTAATTAAGTCTTTGTTCATGCCTATGTCCTGAATGGTATTGCCTAGGTTTTCTTCTAGTTTTTTTATGGTTTTGGGTTTTACATATAAGTCTTTAATCCATCTTGAGATAATTTTTGTATAAGATGTAAGGAAGGGGTCCAGTTTCTGTTTTCTGCATATGGCTAGCAAGTGTTCCCAACACCATTTATTGAATAGTAGATCCTTTTCCCATTGCTTTTTTTTGTCAGGTTTGTTGAAGATCAGATGATTGTAGATGTGTGGTGCTATTTCTGAGGTCTCCATTCTGCTCCACTGGTCTATACATCTGTTTTGGTACTAGTACCATGCTGTTTTGGTTACTGTAGTCTTGTAGTATAGTTTGAATTCAGGTAGTGTGATGCCTCCTGCTTTGTTCCTTTTGCTTAGGATTGTCTTGGCTATATGGGGCCTTCTTTGATTCTGTATAAAATTTAAAGTAATTTTTTCTAATTCTGTGAACAATGTCAGTGGTAGTTTGATGGGAATAGTATTGAATTTATAAATTACTTTGAGAAATATGGCCATTTTCACAATATTGATTCTATGAGGATGGAATGTTTTTCCATTTGTTAGTGTCTTCACTTATTTCCTTGAGTAGTGGGTTGTAGTTTTCCATGAAGAATTCCTTTACATCCTTTGTTAGCTGTATTTCTAGGTATTTTATCATCTTTGTAGTGATTGTAAAGGGGAGTTCATTAATGATTTGGCTCTCTACTTGCCTATTGTGGGTGTAAAGGAATTCTTGTGATTTTGGCACATTGATTTTGTATCCTGAGACTTTGCTGAAGTTGTTTATCAGTTCAAGAAGTTTTTGGGCAGAGATGATAGTTTCCTAAATATAAAAGTATGTCATCTGCAAAGACAACTTAAATTCCCCTCTTCCTATTTGAATACCCTTTATTTCTTTCTCTTGCCTGATTTCCCTGGCCAGAACTTCCAATACTATGTTGAATAGGAGTGGTGAGAGAGGGCATACTTGCTTGTACCAGCTGTCAAAGGGCACGTTTCCAGCTTTTGCCCATTCAATATAATATCGACGAGGTGTGTTTGTCATAAACAGCTCTTATTATTTTGAGATACATTCCATCAATACCTAGTTTATTGAGAGTTTTTAACATGAAGGGATATTGAATTTTATCAAAGGCTTTTTCTGCATCTCTTGAGATAATTATGTGGTTTTTGTCTTTGGTTCTGTTTATGTAATGGATTATGTTTATTGATTTGCATAGGTTGAACAAGTCTTGTATCACAGAGATGAAGCTGACTTGATCATGGTGGATAAGTTTTTGATGTGCTGCTGGATTCAGTTTGCCAGTATTTTATTGAGGATTTTTGCATCGATGTCCATCAGGGATATTGGCCTGAAATTTTTTTGTTGTGTCTGTGCCAGGCTTTGGTATCAGGATGATGCTGGCCTCATAAAATGAGTTAGGGAGGAGTCCTTTCTTTTCAATTGTTTGGAATAGTTTCAGAAGGAAAGGTACCAAATTCTCTTTGTATTTCTGGTAGAATTTAGCTGTGAATCCATCTGGTTGTGGGTTTTTTTTTTTTTTTTGTGGTAGGCTATTAATTACTGCCTCAATTTCAGAGCTTGTTATTGGTTTAATTCAAGGATTCAACTTCTTCTTCCTGGTTTAGTCTTGGAAGGGTGTATGAGTCCAGGAGTTTATCCACTTCTTATACATTTTCTACTTTATTTGCATAGAGGTGTTTATAGTATTTTCCGATGGTAATTTGTATTTTTGTGCAGTCAGTGGTGATATCCCCTTTATCAATGTTTACTGTGTATATTTGATTCTTCTCTTCTTCTTTATTAATCTAGCCAACAGTCTATCTATTTTGTTAATTTAAAAAACTAGCTCCTGAATTCATTGATTTTTTAGAGTTTTTTATGTCTCTATCTCCTTCAATTCTTTTCTGATTTTGGTTACTTCTTGTCTTCTGCTAGCTTTTGGATTAGTGTGCTCTTGCCTCTCTAGCACTTTTAATTGTGATGCTAGGGTGTCGATTTGAGATCTTTCTAGCTTTCTGATTGAATATTTAGTGCTATAAGTTTCCTTCTTAACACTGCTGTAGTTGTGTCCCAGAGAGAGGGCTATGTTGTCTCTTTATTCTCATTGGTTTCAAAGAACTCCTTGATTTCTGCCTTAATCTCATTATTTATCCATGAGTCAAACAAGAGAAGGTTGTTCAATTTTCATTAAATTGTGTGATTTTGAGTGAGTTTTTAAATACTGAGTTCTAATTTGATTGCACTGTGGTCTGAGAGACTGTTATAACTTCAGTTTTTTGCATTTACTGAGGAGTGTTTTACTTCAAATTATGTGGTCGATTCTAGAATAAGTGCCATGTAGCACTGAGAAGAATATGTTCTGCTGATTTGGGGTTCAGAGTTCTGTAGACATCTCCCACTATTATTGTGTGGGAGTCTAAGTCTCTTTGTAGGTCTCTAAGAACTTGTTTTGTGAATCTGGGTGTGCCTGAATTGGGTGCATATATATATTTAAAACAGTTAGCTTTTCTTGTCAAATTCTTCCCTTTACCACTATATAATGCCCTCCTTTTTGTTTTATCTTTGTTGGTTTAAAGTGTGTTTCATCAGAGCCTAGGATTGCAACCACTGCTGTTTTTTTGCTTTTCATTTGCTTGGTAAATATTCCTCCATCCCTTTATTTTGAGCCTGTGTGTGTCTCTGCATGTAAAATGGGTCTCCTGAATACAACACACTGATGGGTCTTGACTCTTTATCCAGTTTGCCACTCTGTGTCTTTTAATTATGGCATTTACCCCATTTACATTTAAGGTTAGTATTGTTATGTGTGAATTTGATGCTGTCATCCTGCTGCTATTTGGTTATTTTGCACACTATTTGATGCAGTTTCCTCATAGTGTCATTGGTCTTTATATTTTGGTGTGTTTTTGCAGCGGTTGGTACAGGTTTTTTCTTTCCACATTTAGTGCTTCTTTCAGGAGCTCTTGCAGGGCACGCCTGGTGGTAACAAAATACCTCAGCATTTGCTTGTCTGGAAAGGATTTTATTTCTCCTTTGTTTATGAAGCTTAGTTTGGCTGGATACGAAATTCTTGGTTGGAAATTATTTTCTTTAATTATGTTGAATATTAGCCCCCAATATCTTCTGGCTTGTAGTTTCTGCAGAGAGGTCCACTGTTAGTCTGATGCGCTTCCCTTTGTAGGTGAACTGGCCTTTCTCTCTAGCTGCCCTTAACAGTTTTTCTTTGATTTCAACCTTGGAGAATCTGATGATTATGTGTCTTGGGGTGGATCATCTCATGGAGTATCTTAATGGTGTTCTCCGTATTTCCTGAATTTGCATGTTGGTCTGTCTGGCTAGGCTAGGGAAGTTCTCCTGTATAACATCCTGAAGTGTGTTTTCCAGCTTGTTTACATTGTCCCCATCTCCTTCTGTTACTCCAATCAATCATAAGCTCAGTCTTTTTATGAAGTCCCATATTTCTTGGAGGCTTTGTTCAATTTTTTTTCATTCTTTTTTCTCTATTACTGTCTGCATGTCTTACTTCAGTAAGGTGGTCTTCAAACTCTGATATCCTTTCTTCTACTAGGTTGATTTGGCTGTTGATTTTTTTTTTTTTGATTTTTCTTTTTTTTTTCTTTTATTATTATTATTATTATTCTACTTTAGGTTTTATGGTACATGTGCACAATGTGCAGGTAAGTTACATATGTATACATGTGCCATGCTGGTGCGCTGCACCCACCAACTCGTCATCTAGCATTAGGTATATCTCTCAATGCTATCCCTCCCCCCTCCCCCCACCCCACAACAGTCCCCGAAGTGTGATGTTCCCCTTCCTGTGTCCATGTGTTCTCATTGTTCAATTCCCACCTATGAGTGAGAATATGCGGTGTTTGGTGTTTTGTTCTTGTGATAGTTTGCTGAGAATGATGATTTCCAATTTCATCCATGTCCCTACAAAGGACATGAACTCATCATTTTTGATGGCTGCATAGTATTCCATGGTGTAGATGTGCCACATTTTCTTAATCCAGTCTATCATTGTTGGACATTTGGGTTGGTTCCAAGTCTTTGCTATTGTGAATAATGCGGCAATAAACATACGTGTGCATGTGTCTTTATAGCAGCATGATTTATAGTCCTTTGGGTATATACCCAGTAATGGGATGGCTGGGTCGAATGGAATTTCTAGTTCTAGATCCCTGAGGAATCGCCACACTGACTTCCACAAGGGTTGAACTAGTTTACAATCCCACCAACAGTGTAAAAGTGTTCCTATTTCTCCACATCCTCTCCAGCACCTGTTGTTTCCTGACTTTTTAATGATCGCCATTCTAACTGGTGTGAGATGGTATCTCATTGTGGTTTTGATTTGCATTTCTCTGATGGCCAGTGATGGTGAGCATTTTTTCATGTGTTTTTTGGCTGCATAAATGTCTTCTTTTGAGAAGTGTCTGTTCATGTCCTTTGCCCACTTTTTGATGGGGTTGTTTGTTTTTTTCTTGTAAATTTGTTGGAGTTCATTGTAGATTCTGGATATTAGCCCTTTGTCAGATGAGTAGGTTGCAAAAATTTTCTCCCATTTTGTAGGTTGCCTGTTCACTCTGATGGTAGTTTCTTTTGCTGTGCAGAAGCTCTTTAGTTTAATTAGATCCCATTTGTCAATTTTGGCTTTTGTTGCCATTGCTTTTGGTGTTTTAGACATGAAGTCCTTGCCCATGCCTATGTCCTGAATGGTAATGCCTAGGTTTTCTTCTAGAGTTTTTATGGTTTTAGGTCTAACATTTAAGTCTTTAATCCATCTTGAATTGATTTTTGTATAAGGTGTAAGGAAGGGATCCAGTTTCAGCTTTCTACATATGGCTAGCCAGTTTTCCCAGCACCATTTATTAAATAGGGAATCCTTTCCCCATTGCTTGTTTTTGTCAGGTTTGTCAAAGATCAGATACTTGTAGATATGTGGCATTATTTCTGACGGCTCTGTTCTGTTCCATTGATCTATATCTCTGTTTTGGTACCAGTACCATGCTGTTTTGGTTACTGTAGCCTTGTAGTATAGTTTGAGGTCAGGTAGCGTGATGCCTCCAGCTTTGTTCTTTTGGCTTAGGATTGACTTGGCGATGCGGGCTCTTTTTTGGTTCCATATGAACTTTAAAGTAGTTTTTTCCAATTCTGTGAAGAAAGTCACTGGTAGCTTGATGGGGATGGCATTGAATCTGTAAATTACCTTGGGAAGGATGGCCATTTTCATGATATTGATTCTTCCTACCCATGAGCATGGAGTGTTCTTCCATTTGTTTGTATCCTCTTTTATTTCCTTGAGCAGTGGTTTGTAGTTCTCCTTGAAGAGGTCTTTCACACCCCTTGTAAGTTGGATTCCTAGGTATTTTATTCTCTTTGAAGCAATTGTGAATGGGAGTTCACTCATGATTTGGCTCTCTGTCTGTCTGTTATTGATGTATAAGAATGCTTGTGATTTTTGCACATTGATTTTGTATCCTGAGACTTTGCTGAAGTTGCTTATCAGCTTCAGGAGATTTTGGGCTGAGACAATGGGGTTTTCTAGTTATACTATCATGTCATCTGCAAACAGGGACAATTTGACTTCCTCTTTTCCTAATTGAATACCCTTGATTTCCTTCTCCTGCCTAATTGCCCTGGCCAGAACTTCCAACACTACGTTGAATAGAAGTGGTGAGAGAGGGCATCCCTGTCTTGTGCCAGTTTTCAAAGGGAATGCTTCCAGTTTTTGCCCATTCAGTATGATATTGTCTGTGGGTTTGTCATAAATAGCACTTAATATTTTGAGATACGTCCCATCAATTCCTAATTTATTGAGGGTTTTTAGCATGAAGGGTTGTTGAATTTTGTCAAAGGCCTTTTCTGCATCTATTGAGATAATCATGTGGTTTTTGTCTTTGGTTCTGTTTATATGCTGGATTACATTTATTGATTTGCGTATATTGAACCAGCCTTGCATCCCAGGGATGAAGCCCACTTGATCATGGTGGATAAGCTTTTTGATGTGCTGCTGGATTCTGTTTGCCAGTATTTTATTGAGGATTTTTGCATCAATGTTCATCAAGGATATTGGTCTAAAATTCTCTTTTTTCGTTGTGTCTCTGCCAGGCTTTGGTATCAGGATGATGCTGGCCTCATAAAATGAGTTAGGGAGGATTCCCTCTTTTTCTATTGATTGGAATAGTTTCAGAAGCAATGGTACCAGCTCATCCTTGTACCTCTGGTAGAATTCGGCTGTGAACCCATCTGGTCCTGGACTTTTTTTGGTTGGTAAGCTATTGATTATTGCCACAATTTCAGCTCCTGTTATTGGTCTATTCAGAGATTCAACTTCTTCCTGGTTTAGTCTTGGGAGGGTGTATGTGTTGAGGAATTTATCCATTTCTTCTAGATTTTCTAGTTTATTTGCATAGAGGTGTTTGTAATATTCTCTGATGGTAGTTTGTATTTCTGTGGGATCGGTGGTGATATCCCCTTTATCATTTTTTATTGCATCTATTTGATTCTTCTCTCTTTTTTTCTTTATTAATCTTGCTAGCGGTCTATCAATTTTGTTGATCCTTTCAAAAAACCGGCTCCTGGATTCATTTATTTTTTGAAGGGTTTTTTGTGCCTCTATTTCCTTCAGTTCTGCTCTGATTTTAGTTATTTCTTGCATTCTGCTAGCTTTTGAATGTGTTTGCTCTTGCTTTTCTTGTTCTTTTAATTGTGATGTTGGGGTGTCAATTTTGGATCTTTCCTGCTTTCTCTTGTGGGCATTCAGTGCTATAAATTTCCCTCTACACACTGCTTTGAATGCGTCCCAGAGATTCTGGTATGTTGTGTCTTGGTTCTCGTTGGTTTCAAAGAACACCTTTATTTCTGCCTTCTTTTCGTTATGTACCCAGTAGTCATTCAGGAGCACGTTGTTCAGTTTCCACGTAGTTGAGCGGTTTTGAGTGAGATTCTTAATCCTGAGTTCTAGCTTGATTGCACTGTGATCTGAGAGACAGCTGTTGATTCTTGTGTATGCTTCACAAAGTTATCATGCTGTGTTTTTCAGCTCCATTAAGTCGTGTATGTACCTCTCTAAACTGGTTATTCTAGTTAGCAATTCCACTAACCTTTTATCAATGTTCTTAGCTTATTTGCATTGGGTTAGAACATGCTTGTTTAGTTCATCATAGTTTTTTTATTACCCATCTTCTGAAGCCTACTTCTGTCCATTCATCCATCTGAATTTCCACCCAGTTCTGTGCCCCTGATGGAGGGATGTTGCGATCATTAAGAGGAGAACAGGCATTCTGGCCTTTTGTGTTTTCAGAATTTTCTCATTGATTCTTTCTCATATTCATGAGTTCATCTAGTTTTGGTCTTTGATGTTGCTGACCCTTGGATGGAATTTTTGTGGGAGTCTTTTTGTTGTTGTTGTTTTTCTTGCTGTTGATGCTGTTTTTGTCACTTTCTGCTTGTTTGTTTTTCTTTCAATAGTTAAGTCCCTCTTCTGTAGGGCTGCTGCCCTTTGCTGGGTGTTCACTTCAGGCTCTGTTCATCTGATTCACGCTCATGCTTGGAGATGTCACTTAAGGAGTCTGGAGAGCAGCAATGATGGGTGCCTCCTCCTTCTTGTGAAACCTCTGACCTTGAGGGGCACCACTGATGCCAGTAGGATTTCTTCTATATAGGTTGTGTGACAACCCCTGTTAAAGGGTGTAACCCCATTGGGTGGCACAGGGAGCAGGACCCATTTAATGAAGCATTTTGTCCCTCAGTGGAAAGGATCTGTTTCTGTATGGGGAAACTCACTCATCTGGGCTGTCCAGATTTCTCAGAACTTCCAGGAGGATAGGCTAAGTCTGCTGGTCTGCACAGACTGCAGCCACCCCTCCCCCTAGGGGCTCAGGCCCATTGAGATCCAAATTCTGTCCCTGAGCCTCTGGCTGGAGTTATTGAAGATTCTGCCAGGAAGCCTCACCCATTGAGGAAGGATGGGTCAGGGTTGAGCCTGAAGAGTCACTCTGGCAGCAGACTGCCACAGCCAGTGTGTTGGGCTGTGGGAACAAGCCTGAGGGCCAAGAGATCCAGCCTCTGTGGCTCTAGCAGGGGAAAAGCACAGCCTGGAACTATAGAAATGGTTGCCACTCTTCTCCCACCCAGTGAGCCTAACGTGTTAGGCAGTTGCCAGTCCAGGGCTGGCTGCTGCCTGTCCCCCAAGGAGCTCAAAGGGCTTAGACAACAGGGAGCTGCAGCCTGTGCTGGTCACAGGCTAGGGTCCTTCCTCACAGGAGTTTGGTATGTTTTAGCAGATTCCGGCTGAGAGGCTGTAAGAATCTGTGCATTCCAGGGTTGGGACAATAGGCCACAGGACACTAGACCATGGTGGCATGGGTTCATGGGTGGATCTTCCAATCCATGTGTTGCACAGTTCTGTGGAAAAAGCAGTTTTCCTGACTGGGTAGTGCACTCACTCACCACCTCCCTTGGCTGGGGGGAGGGAGTTCCCCTTCCCCATGTGGCTCTCAAGTGAGCCACCACACCACAATGCTCTTCCTTCTCTCCATGTGTCATGCCAGCCTTCTAATCAATTTTGATGAGAGAAACTAGACACTTTGGTTGCTAGTGAAACATTCCCATGCTTATTAAGGTTTTTTTCAATGGGAGTTTCTGAACACTGCAGCTTCTGATTGGCCATCTTGGACCCACCCATGACCAAGTGAGGTTGATTCCAGAGATGGATGTTGGGAACAGGTCCCCCAAAATCTGGCCATAAACTGGCCCCAAAACTGGCCATAAACAAAATTTCTGCAGCACTGTCACACGTTCATGATGGCCATAACGCCCACACTGGAAGGTTGTGGGTTTACCAGAATGAGGGCAAGGAACACCTGGCCCACCCAGGGCAGAAAACCGCTTAAAGGCATTCTTAAGCCACAAACAATAGCACAAGCGATCTGTGCCTTAAGGACATACATGCTCCTGCTGCAGTTAACTAGCTCAACCTATTCCTTTAATTTGGCCCATCCCTTCATTTTCCATAAGGGATACTTTTAGTTAACTGAATACTTTTAAGGGATACTTTTAGTTTCCATAAGGGATACTTTTAGTTAACTGAATATCTATGGAAACAATGCTAATGATTGGCTGTTAATAAATACATGGGTAAATCTCTCTTCAAGGATCTCAGCTCTGAAGGCTGTGAGGGCCCTGATTTCCCACTTCACACCTCTATATTTCTGTGTGTGTGTCTTTAATTCCTCTAGAGCCACTGGGTTAGGGTCTCCCCGACCGAGCTGATCTCAGCAAATGGCATCCATCATGGGGGCTCGAATCCAGGTCGAAGGTTTGCCAGAGGGATGGTTGGAGAACATGGAACTAGCTAGAGGACACCTGAGTACTCTTCAAGCAATCCCCGTGATGAGTAAGAAAGGGAGTTTGGCACTTTGGGAGGCTGAGGTGGGCAGATCACGAGGTCAGGAGATCGAGACCATCCTGGCTAACATGGTGAAACCCCGTCTCTACTAAAAATTCAAAAAATTAGCCGGGCGTGGTGGCAGGCACCTGTAATCTCAGCTACTCGGGAGGCTGAGGCAGGAGAATGGCATGAACCCAGGAGGTGGAGCTTGCAGTGAGCCAAGATTGCACCACTGCACTCCAGCCTGAGTGACAGAGCAAGACACCATCTGGAAAAAAAAAAAAAAAGAAGGAGAGCTCAGAAGCATCAGGGTAACAATGGGACAAGTGTGAGCTGTGGTTGGTTCCACCTTGGAACTTTTTCACACTGATTATGAGGAGGAAGGAGAGTATAATGAAGTAACAGAAGAGTTTATAGACCAGGTTTATTTGCCAGCTAAAGCTAAAGCAGCAAAAGAGGGAGAGGTTCATCCCTACCCTTCTGCACCCCCTCATTATTATTTTGAAGAAAAAGAGTGGCCTGACCCTCCAGATCTTTCTTTTCCAGAGGACACTGGGCCAAAAGTAGTTGCCCCAGTGACTGTTCAAGCAGTGCCTCGAGCAACCACTCTTTGTTCTATTCAGGCAGGAATTCAGCAAGCTAGACGAGAGGGTGATTTAGAGGCATGGCAATTCCCTGTTAGAATACACTCCCTAGATCAACAGGGAAATATTATAGCTACATTTGAGCCTTTTCCTTTTAAATTACTCAAAGAATTTAAACAAGCTATTCATACTAAAAAAGAATGTAGAAAAAATCAGCAAGCCAGGCAACCAGATAAGGGAAAAAAGAAAACTGCTGAGCCTGAAATATGTCCAAAATGAAAAAAAGAAAAACATTGGGCTAATCAGTGTCACTCTAAGTTTGATAAAGAAGGGAACCTGATTTCAGGAAACATCATGAGGAGCCCGTCCTGGGCCCTGTTCCAAACTGGGGCATTTCCAGCTGAGGCCATTCCCTCACCCCTGTACGATATCTGTCCCCTGCCACAGCTAGTAGTGCCACAGTAGATTTATACTGCACAAAAGCTGCGAGTCTTCTGCCTGGGGAACCCCAGCAAAAGGTCCCAACAGGAGTCTGTGGACCCTTGCCAGTGGGGACAGTAGGATTACTTCTAGGCAGGTCTATTTTAAGTTTAAAAGGGGTAGAAATACATATAGGAGTCATTGATTCAGATTATAATGGGGAAATTCAAATTGTTATATCTACTTCTGTTCCCTGGAAAGCAGAGCCAGGAGAGTGCATAGCACAGCTCCTGATTGTGCCATATGTGGGAATGGGAAAAGTGAAATTAAATGAACAGGAGGATTTGGAAGCACAAATAAACAAGGCAAAACAGCTTACTAGATACATCAAATTATTGGTAAACATCCTACCTGTGAAATAACTATTCAGGGAAAGAAATTTAAAGGTTTGGTAGATATGGGAGTGGACATTTCGATCATTTCTCTACAGCACTGGCTGTCCATGTGGCCAATTCAACCCACTCAATTTAACATAGTGGGAGTTGGTAAAGCCCCTGAAGTATATCAAAGTAGTTATATTTTGCATTGTGAAGGGCCTAATAGACAACCTGGGACTATTCAACCAATCATAACTTCTATACCTGTAAATTTATGGGGGAGAGAGTTATTACAATAATGGGGAGCACAAGCCAAGCTCTAGCTACATTTTTCTGTATGTCAAATATTAAACACATTACCGGTATCCCATACAATTCTCAAGGACAAGCCATAGTGAAAAGAATGAATCTTTCCCCAAAACAGCAGTTGCAAAAGCAGAAAGGGGGAAATAGAGAATATGGAACCCCACAGATGCAACTGAATCTAGCATTATTAACTTTAAATTTTTTGAGCCTGCCCAAAGGCCAGATGCTATCAGCAGCTGAACAGCATCTACAGAAACCAGCTGCAAAGACAGAAGAAGAACAACTGATTTGGTGGAGAGATCCAATAACAAAAAGTTGGGAAATAGGTAAAATCATAATTTGGCGTAGAGATTATGCTTGTGTTTCTCCAGGCCAAAATCAACAGCCAATTTGGGTACCATCAAGACAAATGAAACCTTATCATGAGCCAGATTCTGGGAGGATCCTGAGGACCCCTCAGTTGAAACCATGTCAAGACTGACACTGAGGAGGACCCCAACTTTCACGAGCAACACCCGTTTAACACAGCCACCCACCTGGGGACAGATCAAGAAGCTGTCACATATTGTGGAAGAAAACCTGAGGAAAGCAGGACAACCAGTCACAATGAGTAATCTAATAGTAGCTATGATAGCAGTTATCACCCTGCCATGAGTATTCCTTCAACAAGGGCTCACACAGAGAAAAATTATACTTACTGGGCGTATATATCAATCCTGGCTGGTAATAATGCCTGGATATAATCACTCTATGACACAGTTACACGTGCTTTCTGATCTCAGTATTTACCATAATAAATTTGCTCCTGTAATTGAGGCATACCACCTTAAAAAACCTATTTGTAAACAAAATAGAACCTGGCCAGAAATAATGAACGTACTTGTTTAGGAAGATTGCTTTACACAACAGGCAGAGGTGCTGCATAACAATTCCTATGGAATCATTATTGATTGGTCCCCTAAGGGGATGTTTAGCCTAAATTGCACCTCTCAGTCTGTGTGCCATGGCCACACTATGTTCAGCTGATTTGAACAAAATGGTCAAATGATAAGAAGTATGGCAAAAGTTCCTATTATCTGAAACCATGGCAGTATAGTGGCACCTCAAACTGAAATGATATGGCTCATTGTAGGAGCTAAACATTAAGAATTTGTGGAAACTATTAATAGCTCTTAATAAGATCAAAATTTGGGAAAGAATAAAAAAGCATCTAGGAGGAAACTCTACAGACTTGTTTTTGGATATGGCAAAATTAAAAGAACAAATATTTAAAGCATCCCAAGCACACCTGGCCTTAATGCCAGGAACTGGAGTGCTTAAAGGAGCTGCAGACAGATTAGCAGCCAGTAACTCATTAAAATGGATAAAAACACTTGGAAGCTCTGTAATTTCAATGATGATTGTGCTTTTAATCTGTGTTGTTTGTCTTTGTATAGTCTGCAGGTGTGGATCCTGACTCCTGTGAGAAGTAGCTCACCGTGACAAAGCTGCCTTTGCTTTTATCGCTTTGCAAATCAAAGAAGAGGGACATGTTGGGAACAGGCCCCCCCCCAAAAAAAACTGAAGCACTGTTTCATGTTCATGATAGCTATAACACCCACACTGGAAAGAAGGTTGTGGGTTTACCAGAATGAGGGCAAGGAACACCTGGCCTGCCCAGGGTGGAAAACCACTTAGAGGCATTCTTAAGCCACAAACAAAAGCATGAGTGATCTGTGCATTAAGGACATGCTTCTGTTGCAGTTAACTAGCCCAACCTATTCCTTTAATTTGGCCCATCCCTTCATTTCCCATAAGGGATACTTTTAGTTAATTTAATATCTATAGAAACAATGCTAACGACTAGCTTGTTGTTAATAAATACGTGGGTAAATCTTTGTTCAGGGCTTTCAGCTCTGAAGGCTATGAGGGCCCTGATTTCCCACTTCACACTTCTATATTTCTGTGTGTGTGTCTTTAATTCCTCTAGCACCACTGGGTTAGGGTCTCCCCAACCGAGCTGGTCTTTGCAGATGGAAGGTTGGATCAATATTTCAAAATCAATCAACAGAAATCATGACATAAGGCAAAAAGGATGCAGGCATGTCTTACATGGCTGAAGCAAGAGGAAGAGCAGGAAATTGGATTTGGATTTTTAAATGCTGGTAATCAGTTCAAAAACCTTTCAAACCCAATACAGGCAAATGACAATGTCAGTTTGCCATCCCTGAAGTAGAGAGGGCCTGTGTTGGGGAGATGTCAACCAAAATGCCTTAAGTGGGATCTATGAAAGTTCTGTTTCCCAGAGCCTGACTGGGCTGGGGGAGAATCCTTGCAGATGAGGAGGAGGAAAAGTCACTGAGTCCCCTCCCAGAGTGGGACAAACTGGAGACCCTTTGCAGTTGCTGGGTCACCATCAGGGGTGGCATGGAATATTAACAGTGCAGCTCTCAGTCTGCCAGAGAGATGGATGGTTCCTTCAAAGCAAAAAAAAGGAAGGGCGGGCAGAGCCAGGGATGCCTTTGCTGATAAGAGTGCCTGTCAGGGAAGGCGCCACAGGCTGGTAGCTCTTCAAACCAGCAGCTCTTGGCCCAGAGCCAGACCCAGCAGGGTCTGGTCAAAGGCACCCTGGGATGCCAGCTGGTCAGTCCCTTCCCTCCCCAAGTTCCTCCTGGAGTCAGTGGGCCCTGGGGAGGTTCCTAACCTAAATCCAGCCAGTTTCTTATGGAAAGAAGAGGATAAGAAGGTATCAAAACATAATTGTTTAAATGTCATAGAATAACAAACTAAAATTAAAACAGACCTTAAAGAAACTCCACTATGTAATGGGATGAGGCTGCTTGTGAATGGGTCATCCCAATTAATACATGGTAAAAGACTCAATAGCTATATTGTCATTAATAAAGACAAACAATCCTTATGTGAAAAAAGTAAATTACCCAATAACTGGTCGGCCCAAACCTGTGAATTACATGTTCTTAGCAAGGCCCCAAAGCTCCTAAAAGACCAAGAAGGCACTATATATACTAATTTCAAATATGCCTATGTAGTAGTACACACCTTTGGAAAGATCTGGAGAAAGCAGGGCATAAATAAGTAGCAGGGGAAAAGAATTGGTACATGGGGAGCTGGTCAAACAAGTTTTAGAAAGCCTCCTGCTTCCAGCGTAGATAGCCATAGTTCATGTAAATGGCCATCAGAAAGGAAACACTATAGAAGCTGTGGGAACAGGCTTGAAGATGAAGCTGCCAAGCCAGCCTCCGTGGAGGAAGAAGTTAGACTGTTTAGCCTAATCCCAGATATCCCTAAGGTGGTATTAAAACCCCAATTTTCTAAAGAAGAGGAGGAACAGCTGGGCAAGATAGGGGCCATTCAAACTGAATATGGGAGGTGAGTGCTCCCTGATGGGAGAGGAATGATAAGAAAAGCCATAATGACAGAACTGATGTCCATACTGCATAAGGGAAGGCATTGAGGTCCCCAGGCCATGTGTAATGCAATACTCAAGAATTATGGCTGTAGAGAGATTTATACCCTTGTTAAACAAGAGTGTGGGGGTTGTGGGACCTGCCAGAAAATAAACAAAAAGGTAGTTAGAAAACAGACTACTGGAGGGAGACCTCCTGGGTTAAGGCCATTTCAAAGCATTTAAGTAGATTTTACAGAAATGTCCAAAATAGGGAGACTAAAATATCTACTAGTAAAGACACACCACTTCTCTGGCTGGGTGGAGGTCTTCCCACTCCTAACTGCCACCACCAGGAATGTGGTCAAAATAACCTTACAACAAATTACACCCAGATTTGGCCTGGTAGAAAATACTAATTCAGACAATGGGAGCCATTTTGCCTCAAGTGTGCCAAGAGGAATTATGAAAACTTTACACATTAGATGGAATTACCACACGCCTTGGCATCTCCCTTCCTCTGGAAAAGTCAAAAGAATAAATCAAACTCTCAAAAAGCATATTACTAAGCTAATCTTAGAAACTAAAATGCCTGAGGGCAGCCAAGATGGCCAAATAGGAACAGCTCCAGTCTACAGCTCCCAGCGTGAGCGATGAAGAAAACGGGTGACTTCTGCATTTCCATCTGAGGTACTGGGTTCATCTCACTAGGGAGTGCCAGACAGTGGGCGCAGGACAGTGGGTGCAGCACACCGTGCACAAGCTGAAGCAGGGCAAGGCATTGCCTCACTCAGGAAGCATAAGGGATCAGGGAGTTCCCTTTCCTAGCCAAAGAAAGGGGTGACAGATGGCACCTGGAAAATCGGGTCACTCCCACACTAATACTGCTCTTATCTGACAGGCTTAAAAAATGGTGCACCATGAGATTATATCCCACACCTGGCTCGGAGGGTCCTACGCCAATGGAGTCTCACTGATTCCTAGCACACCAGTCTGAGCTCAAACTGCAAGGTGGCAGCGAGGCTGGGGGAGGGGCACCCGCCATTGCCCAGGCTTGCTTAGGTAAACAAAGCACCTGGGAAGCTCAAACTGGGTGGAGCCCACCACAGCTCAAGGAGGCCTGCCTGCCTCTGAAGGCTCCACCTCTGGCAGCAGGGCACAGACAAACAAAAAGACAGCAGTAACCTCTGCAGACTTAAATGTCCCTGTCTGACAGCTTTGAAGAGAGCAGTGGTTCTCCCAGCATGAAGCTGGAGATCTGAGAACAGGCAGACTGCCTCTGCAAGTGGGTCCCTGACCCCTGACCACCGAGCAGCCTAACTGGGAGGCACCCCCCGGCAGGGGCAGACTGACACCTCACACAGCCAGGTACTCCTCTGAAACTAAACTTCCAGAGGAACGATCAGACAGCAGCATTCGCAGTTCACGAAAATCTGCTGTTCTGCAGACACCTCTGCTGATACCCAGGAAAACAGGGTCTGGAGTGGAAATTTAGCAAACTCCAACAGACCTGCAGCTGAGGGTCCTGTCTGTTAGAAGCAAAACTAACAAACAGAAAGGACATCCACACCAACAACCCAGCTGTACATCACCATCATCAAAGAGCAAAAGTAGATAAAACCACAAAGATGGGGAAAAAACAGAGCAGAAAAACTGGAAACTCTAAAAAGCAGAGGGCTTCTCCTCCTCCAAAGGAACACAGTTCCTAACCAGCAACGGAACAAAGCTGGACAGAGAATGACTTCGATGAGTTGAGAGAAGAAGGCTTCAGACGATCAAACTACTCCGAGCTACAGGAGGATATTCAAACCAAAGACAAAGAAGTTAAAAACTTTGACAAAAATTTAGACAAATGTATAACTAGAATAACCAATGCAGAGAAGTGCTTAAAGGAGCTGATTGAGCTGAAAGCCAAGGCTCAAGAACTATGTGAAGAATGCAGAAGCCTCAGGAGCTGATGCAATCAACTGGAAGAAGGTATCAGTGAGGGAAGATCAAATGAATGAAATGAAGTGAGAAGGGAAGTTTAGAGAAAAAAAATTAAAAGAAACGAACAAAGCCTCCAAGAAATGTGGGACTATGTGAAAAGACCAAATCTACGTCTGATTGGTGTACCTGAAAGTGACAGGGAGAAAGGAATCAAGTTGGAAGACACTCTGGAAGCTATTATCCAGGAGAACTTCCCCAATCTAGCAAGGCAGGCCAACATTCAGATTCAGGAAATACAGAGAATGCCACAAAGATACTCCTCGAGGAGAGCAACTCCAAGACATATAATTGTCAGATTCACCTAAGTTGAAATTAAGGAAAAAATTTTAAGGGCAGCCAGAGAGAAAGGTCGGGTTACCCACAAAGGAAAGTGCATCAGACTAACAGCTGATCTCTCAGCAGAAACTCTACAAGCCAGAAGACAGTGGGGGCCAATATTCAACATTTTAAAGAAAACAATCTTCAACCCAGAATTTCATATCCAGCTAAACTAAGCTTCAAAAGTGAAGGAGAAATAAAATACTTTACAGACAAGCAAATGCAGAAAGATTTTGTCACCACCAGGCCTGCCCTAAAAGAGCTCCTGAAGGAAGCACTAAACATGGAAAGGAAAAACCGGTACTAGCCACTGCAAAACCATGTCAAAATGTAAAGACCATCAAGGCTAGGAAGAAAATGCAGCAACTAACGAGCAAAATAACCAGCTAACATCATAATGACAGGATCAAATTCACACATAACAATATGAACTTTAAATGTAAATGCACTAAATGCGCCAGTTAAAAGACACAGACTGGCAAATTGGATAAAGAGTCAAGACCCATCAGTGTGCTGTATTCAGGAAACCCATCTCACGTGCAGAGGCACACATAGGCTCAAAGTAAAAGGATGGAGGAAGATCTACCAAGCAAGTGGAAAACAAAAAAGGCAGGGGTTGCAATCCTAGTCTCTGATAAAACAGACTTTAAACCAACAAAGATCAAAAGAGACAAAGAAGGCCATTACATAATGGTAAAGGGATCAATTCAACAAGAAGAGCTAACTATCCTAAATATATAGGTACCCAATACGGGAGTACCCAGATTCATAAAGCAAGTCCTTAGAGACCTACAAAGAGACTTAGACTCCCACACAATAATAATGGGAGACTTTAACACCCCACTGTCAACATTAGACAGATAAATGAGACAGAAAGTTAACAAGGATACCCAGGAATTGAACTCAGCTCTCCACCAAGTGGACCTAATAGACAGCTACAGAACTCTCTACCCCAAATCAACAGAATATACATTTTTTTCAGCACCACACAACACCTATTCCAAAATTGACGACATAGTTGGAAGTAAAGCTCTCCTCAGCAAATGGAAAAGAACAGAAATTATAACAAACTATCTCTCAGAACACAGTGCACTCAAACTAGAACTCAGGATTAATAAACTCACTCAAAACCACTCAACTACATGGAAACTAAACAACCTGCTCCTGAATGACTACTGGGTACATAACAAAATGAAGGCAGAAATAAAGATGTTCTTTGAAACCAACGAGAACAAAGGCACAGCATACCAGAATCTCTGGGACACATTCAAAGCAGTGCGTAGAGGGAAATTTATAGCACTAAATGCCCACAAGAGAAAGCAGGAAAGATCCAAAATTGACACCCCAACATCACAATTAAAAGAACTAGAGAAGCAAGAGCAAACACATTCAAAAGCTAGCAGAAGGCAAGAAATAACTAAAATCAGAGCAGAACTGAAGGAAATAGAGACACAAAAAACCCTTCAAAAAATTAATGAATCCAGGAGTTGGTTATTTGAAAGGACTAGCAAAATTGATAGACTGCTAGCAAGACTAATAAAGAAGAAAAGAGAGAAGAATCAAATAGACACAATAAAAAATGATAAAGGGGATATCACCACTGATCCCACAGAAATACAAACCACCATCAGAGAATGCTACAAACACCTCTAGGCAAATAAACTAGAAAATCTAGAAGAAATGGATAAATTCCTCGACACATACATCCTCCCAAGACTAAACCAGGAAGAAGCTGAATCTCTGAATAGACCAATAACAGGCTCTGCAATTGTGGCAATAATCAATAGCTTACCAACCAAAAAGAGTCCAGGACCAGATGGATTCACAGCCAAATTCTACCAGAGGTACAAGGAGGAACTGGTACCATTGCTTCTGAAACTATTCCAATCAATAGAAAAAGAGGGAATCCTCCCTAACTCATTTTATGAGGCCAGCATCATCCTGATACCAAAGCCAGGCAGAGACACAACAAAAAAAGAGAATTTTAGACCAATATCCTTGATGAACATTGATGCAAAAATCCTCAAGAAAATACGGGCAAACCGAATCCAGCAGCACATCAAAAAGCTTATCCACCATAATCAAGTGGGCTTCGTCCCTGGGATGGAAGGCTGGTTTAATATACGGAAATCAATAAATGTAATCCAGCATATAAACAGAACCAAAGACAAAAACCACATGATTATCTCAATAGATGCAGAAAAGGCCTTTGACAAAATTCAACAATACTTCATGTAAAAACTCTCAATAAATTAGGTATTGATGGGATGTATCTCAAAATAATAAGAGCTATCTATGACAAACCCACAGCCAATATCATACTGAATGGGCAAAAACTGGGAGCATTCCCTTTGAAAACTGGCACAACACAGGGATGCCCTCTCTCACCACTCCTATACAACATAGTGTTGGAAGTTCTGGCCAGGGCAATCAGGCAGGAGAAGGAAATAAAGTGTATTCAATTAGGAAAAGAGGAAGTCAAATTGTCCCTGTTTGCAGATGACATGATTGTATATCTAGAAAACCCCATCGTCTCAGCCCAAAATCTCCTTAAGCTGATAGGCAACTTCAACAAAGTCTCAGGATACAAAATCAATGTACAAAAATCACAAGCATTCTTACACACCAATAACAGACAAACAGAGAGCCAAATCATGAGTGAACTCCCATTCACAATTGCTTCAAAGAGAATAAAATACCTAGGAATCCAACTTACAAGGGATGTGAAGGAACTCTTCAAGGAGAACTACAAACCACTGCTCAATGAAATAAAAGAGGATACAAAGAACTGGAAGAACATTCCATGCTCATGGGTAGGAAGAATCAATATCGTGAAAATGGCGATACTGCCCAAGGTAATTTATAGATTCAATGTCATCCCCATCAAGCTACCATTGAATTTCTTCACAGAATTGGAAAAAAGCTACTTTAAAATTCATATGAAACCATAAAACTGCCCGCATCACCAAGTCAATCCTAAGCCAAAAGAACAAAGCTGGAGGCATCACGCTACATGACTTCAAACTATACTACAAGGCTACAGTAACCAAAACAGCATGGTACTGGTACAAAAACAGAGATATAGATCAATGGAACAGAACGGAATCCTCAGAAATAACACGGCATACCTACAACTATCTGATATTTGACAAACCTGAGAAAAACAAGCAATGGGGAAAGGATTCCCTATTTAATAAATGGTGCTGGGAAAACTGGCTAGCCATATGTAGAAATCTCAATCTGGATCCGTTCCTTACTCCTTATACAAAAATCAATTCAAGATGGATTAAAGACTTAAACGTTAGACCTAAAACCATAAAAACCCTAGAAGAAAACCTAGGCATTACCATTCAGGACATAGGCATGGGCAAGGACTTCATGTCTAAAACACCAAAAGCAATGGCAACAAAAGTCAAAATTGACAAATGGGATCTAATTAAACTAAAGAGCTTCTGCACAGCAAAAGAAACTACCATCAGAGTGAATAGGCAACCTACAAACTGGGAGAAAATTTTTGCAACCTGTTCATCTGACAAAGGGCTAATATCCAGAATCTACAATGAACTCAAACAAATTTACAAGAAAAAAACAAACAACCCCATCAAAAAGTGGGCAAAGGACATGAACAGACACTTCTCAAAAGAAGACATTTATGCAACCAAAAAACACATGAAAAATGCTCACCATCACTGGCCATCAGAGAAATGCAAATCAAAACCACAATGAGTTACCATCTCACACCGGTTAGAATGGCTATCATTAAAAAGTCAGGAAATAACAGGTGCTGGAGAGGATGTGGAGAAATAGGAACACTTTTACACTGTTGGTGGGACTGTAAACTAGTTCAACCATTGTGGAAGTCAGTGTGGCAATTCCTCAGGGATCTACAACTAGAAATACCATTTGACCCAGCCATCCCATTACTGGGTATATACCCAAAGGACTATAAATCATGCTGCTATAAAGACACATGCACACGTATGTTTATTGTGGCTCTATTCTCAATAGCAAAGACTTGGAACCAACCCAAATGTCCAACAATGATAGACTGGATTAAGAAAATATGGCACATATACACCATGGAATACTATGCAGCCATAAAAAATGATGAGTTCATGTCCTTTGTAGGGACATGGATGAAATTGGAAATCATCATTCTCAGTAAACTATCACAAGAACAAAAAACCAAACACGGCATGTTCTCACTCATAGGTGGGAATTGAACAATGAGAACACATGGACACAGGAAGGGGAACATCACACTCTAGGGACTGTTGTGCGGTGGGGGGAGCGGGGAGGGATATCATGAGGAGATATACCTAATGCTAAATGACGAGTTAATGGGTGCAACACACCAGCATGGCACATGTATACATATGTAACTAACCTGCACATTGTGCACATGTACCCTAAAACTTAAAGTATAATAATAATAAAATAAAATAAAATAAAAAATAAAAGAAACTAAAATGCCTTAGACCAAATATCTCCCAATAGCACTCCTTAGGATTAGGACATCCCCAAGGAAATACTAGGGCATTGTCCCCTTACAAGTTATTATATGAACTCCCATATTTACGTGGGACTACTGTCCTTCCTACTATGGAAACCAAAGACCACTTTTTAAGAAATTATATACTGGCCATATCCTCCACCCTGTCATTTTTTAGGTTAAAAGAACTTCTAAGGCCAGGCACGGTGGCTTATGCCTGTAATCCCAGCACTTTAGGAGTCCAAGGCAGGTGAATCATCTGAGGTCAGGAGTTCGAGACCAGCCTGACCAACGTGGTAAAACCCCGTCTCTACCAAAAATACAAAAATTTGGTGGGTGTGGTGGTGGGTACCTGTAATCCCAACTACTTGGGAGGCTGACGCAACAAAGCACTTGAATCCAGGAGGCAGAGGTTGCAGTGAGCCAAGATTGCACCACTGCACTCCAGCCTGGATGACAGAGTGAGACTCTGTCTCAAAAAAAAAAAAAAAAAAAAGGACTTCTAACTCAAATCCCAGCTCTTGAGTTCACAGTACACCATTTCCAGCCTGGTGACTAGGTGCTATTTAAAACTTAGAAAGAAGATATGCTCCACCCAAGCTGGTAATGTCCCTATCAAGTGCATCTGATCACTGAGACAGCCGTACAAACAGCTGAATGGCGGTGAACATATTACCTTCGGGTCAAAAAACTGGTAAAAGAACCCCTGGAAGAAAGGGAAAAGGGTGAATGTGGAGTGTATAAATCACCTAAGAAACACTTAAAGCTAGCTCTGAGAAAAACCTAAAAAGAAACTATAAACAGGGCCCATCATTGGGGGTAGATATGGTTAGGATTAATCCTAAAACAATGGGTAAAAGAAAACCTAAGTATTGAATAGGGCCCAGTACTATGGGGTAGAAAGTAAGGAATATACAATCAAACTGATAGTCAACATAACTAAGACCTCTACCCCGCCCCCAAACTATATAATTTAATGCCTGCCAAGTCTTACTTTGTGGGAATTTAGGGAACCAAAGGCAGCTGCCACAAGCAAACAAATATCTATGTCCTGAAATTGGTCACTATTGGGGAAAGCCCTGTCCTAGCTGGAATGAGGTCTGGTGGACCACCCAATTTTGAGGCTGGGTAAGTCTTTCTTCCAAAAACAAGTCCTTAAAGAACAAAATACATTTGTATAAGGGCCCTACACCACATAACTGTAGTAATATAAAATGCAGTCATACGTTAATTACCATAAACAACCCAGCTACTCTAGACCAGGAACCTTGAAGTTATAGATTAGGAACAGATATCTCAGGAAGGGATCCTGTAGGATGGTTATCTCTTAGGCTAGTCACCAACTCCACCCCAAGCCCACCCAAGATTACTATAACTCCTGGTCCCTCTACTTCCTTTAATCCACCAGACAATGACCCTAAGAGAGTAAATATAATTAAGATAACTGACTTGAAGCAGATTTTAGAAATTGAGACTGGATATGGGGATGTAAACACCTGGATTGAATGGGTCAAATTTTCAGTACTAGCTCTTAATAAGAGCAACTGTTATGCATGCTCTCCTTGGCAGCCTCAGGTACAGGTAGTTCTGTTTCCCCTAGGAAGTGACACCAATCCCAGAGGAATGTGTTGCATGTTGGCTCTACACCAGGAAAAGGATGCATGGGGAAATGAGACTTGCAAATTTTATCATTGTTCTTTCCTGCCTTACTAAGGTCAGATCCTAGAGCAATCCCCTCATTCTCCATAGGGAATGTGAACCACTCTTCTTTCTTGTCTAGGCAGGGGGCAGAGTTCAATAAGCCCGTGGGAAAATTCTCAACTTGGACCCACATTCTAAATGTTACTGGTGAGTAAAACAAAGACAACTACTCGGCTTTTCATATACCCCAAGCTAACATCTGGTGGTGTTGTGGGAAGAGGAACCTCCATGACCTGTTACCGCCCAAGTGGACTGGGACTTATGCCTTAGTTCCATTCCATTCACCTTGGCATTCTAGAAAATCCCTGAGAATCCACATGGCCACTGAAGTTGGAGAGATCTAACAAATTCTTTCAATCCCAACATTTATATTAACTCAATAGGAGTCCCTAAAGGAGTAACTAATAAATTTTAAAATGAAAGAACACAAAAATAAGTGTGGAAATAGGACCAATAGGGGTAAAAAGAAAAAGCGGAGGAAATTGAAGGAAATAATGTACACGGTGCTCCATTTCCAAGACAAAATGCCTTGAATTGGCTTAGGTCAGAAAAACTACAGAAGAAACAGGATATGCTAGGCCCCTGCTTGGATAGCTGATGCCTGCTCATCAGCCTCCCCCTTCCCCTTCTTCCCCCCACTTAGTTGCCTTCACCCAAACCAAAGAAGTTTAGTCTAAGATGAAAGTTTACTAGCCTGCAAAATAGCTCATTTTGTCTGTTCTTAACCTGCCCAGATACTTAGGTCATAAGTAAAATATTTGAAGAGCCCCAGAGCTAACTAGGATTGCAATGGATTGTGGGCTGCAACAAAATGCAGCAAGACAACCCTAAAAAAATCACATGAAACCCATTACCCTACAATCAATAGACAACATCTGGGAAGATTGTAACCCCATAGTACTCAGTCTATAAGGAACCAGAGGAGGGACTTGCACACTAGGGGATAAATTGCTTGTTGAAACTGTGCTGGGTGTCATCAGACACCCAATCTTGCAAGACCGTCATTAAAAATCTTGCTTTCGCTGTTCTTTGGGTATCTAAGTCCCTTCTTTGGGATTGGACAGGTGAGTTTGTCTCTAATATTATCTAAGTACTTGTTCCTTACTGAAGGTGCTCTATGAGATGTTATTCTGAGCTGCACTCCTTTCTCTGAGCTTGAGCTCCTGGTGTGGTCAGCCCCATGCAAACTTACGGCAGAATGCAGGGATAATGAGGCTACAAGAAAAGCTCTAGTCACCATCCCCCAAAACAAGGATCAGGGACCTGCAAACACTCAGAAAATTACTCTTCCCCTCCTCAATGGACCATGTTTTTCTGATGGACAACTTTTGAACCTTTAAGACCCAGCTTTAAGCATCATATCATTTGTGAAGTCTTCTCTGACTCCCCAGAAAAAAACTGATTACATCTTCCTTTAGGCCATCTCTATGCTTGTTACAAATGCCTCTATTATAGCACTAATAATTCTGAATTAGCTTTTCATTTCTGAAATGAACAAATGGCTATAAATAAGGTAAAGGATGTGTTAGAAACAGTAGGAGATAAAAGTTAGAGTCAAATCTTGGAGGGTCTTAAACACAGCAGAGAGGCCTGAACTGAATGAGAGCATGATTGGGGGCCAACGACTACTTTTGTACAAGAGAGATAGCAAAACAAGTGTTCATTATCGTGGGAGTAAAGGCATAGAGGTGGGAATTATCCTAAATTTCATGAGACTGCCTATATGTTGAGGAGGTGGGGGAACTAGTGAGAACCCAGGCATGACCCTGTGGGACCCAGACTGAACTGCCAGCCAATTTCATGATGCAAAGACTTCTTTCTTTTATGACAAATGGATCCAAGTAAAGTCCTGAAGACCATAACAAGCGGCTACTAAAGGGTCTCTGGGCAGCTCCATATAGGAGCATGAAGACTGGGCTGGGTAAGAGATGAACAGATAGGGATAGGGAATACTCACAGATGGCATTGGGACCTGTAGCCCATTTTGCTTTGGACCATTTAGGATGTAAGAGAGAATGAGAACAGCTAGGTCCAAATCCCAATCCACATTGTGCTGTGGTCTACCTAAGGAGTCAGCTCAGGAACGGCCCTTACACACACAGACATCACTGGCAGCCCTTAGTGTTTCCACACAGCAGGGGAAAAGCAACCTTCCCAGCAGCCTGTGCAAAGGCCAAGCAGCTTAGAGGGCCCTGGAGAAACGATTCAGAAGGCATAAAAGGGCATAGGGTGTGGTTGAGCACAATGACCAGCAAATATTTTAGACTCCTGCTTCAAGGTGGGCTTGACCTGTACTGACAAACAAGGCAGAAAAAGCCCCAGCTTGGTTTTGGCCTGACTTCAGAGGGGGACAAAAAGTGCCCACAAACAGACAGTCATGAAAAAATATTTGCTCCCTCTGGAAAATCATGGCCTTTAGCACATTCCCCAGAATTACGTCAACCAGGGAACAGTGCCAAAAATGTGACTTTCATGTTTCTGCAGCAACAGACGATTTCCTCTCTCCACTTGGCTTTCTTTCTTGTATGTATAAATAAAGGAGCCAGTCAATCGCTCAAAAAATATGAACATCTTAAGCATTTCCAGGCTTTGCAAGTAGTAATTATTAATAGAAGCAAGTGAACATGCATGCTAGAAATGTTATTTCACGTATTCCTTTTCTGGTTTCTTAAAGGAGATTTATATATGTGGCCAGACTGAACTGAAATAATAAGAGTTGACACAACGACATGAAAATGGATTTTTCCTCACTTGATTTATGTCACCAACCTTGCATATAAATGTTCCATTTTGTCTGCCCAAAGATTCTTAAGCCTGGGAACAGAGGACTGGAGGTCACCCAGCCCATGGAGTCTGAGAAGAGAATCCACCAGGAAAAAAAAAAAAAAGGATAATGGAAACATCAGGGAAGCTCAGCTTTGTAACTGGACCACTGTTGTTTGGACTTAGCCAGGGGATATTGTAAAATCCAACAATGGGTGAAAAGCAATATTCATTGCTCAGTTCTTGCCTTCAACTTCTATCCCTTCATACTTAATCCTTGTCTAATCTTCCTTTCATCCTGATCAATAACATTTCTCATAACTCTGGAAGCAAAATGACTTACTGCTTGACTACCTTGACTGATCTCTTTCCTTTCTCTCCACCAACTATTTGTCCCATCAGCACTCCCAATATGACAGAGGCATAGAGACTTTGCCCACCTACATAGCTTAGCTCTAGTTGCACTATATCTAACAACCTTTCAGTGTGAGTTATACCTGGAGCTATAAAGGGAACTAGGGCCTAAAAATGTTTCCATCTGCTCAGGTGAAGAATTCTTTCTGATTAACCTATAACTGAATGGGCTACTTACTTGTCCATATCTTATGTGAATAGCCTGCTCTACCACTAAAAGGATTTTGCCCTTTAGCTGCTAGTTATGTAGCTATCTAACTGAGGGAGGGCTGCCGCCTTCCAGGAGGTGGAAATAGAGAAGCCAAAATATATGTCTCTGTGGTATAACACTGGAGTGAATTTTTACTTAGAAACATATGCTACAGTCAGGTGCCAAACAGCCAAGGAATGCCAGCTAAGTTTGCATCAAGAATTGATACTAAGCAAAAAGCAATTCAAATTAAGCTGGAGCCAGTTCTTTACCTTCCCAGACTTCAGGAGACAACTTAAAAGACCAGTTTTCAGGGGTGGAGCCAAGATGGCTGAATAGGAACAGCTCCAGTCTACAGCTCCCAGCATGAGTGAAGCAGACGATGGGCCATTTCCACATTTCCAATGAAGGTACCAGGTTCATCTCACTGAGGAGTGTCAGAAAGTGGGTGCAGGACAGTGGGGCCAGTGCACTGAGCATGAGCAGAAGCAGGGTGAGGCATCGCCTCACCTGGGAAGCGCAACAGGTCAGGGAATTCCCTTTCCTAGTCAAAGAAAGGGGTGACAGACAGCACGTGGAAAATTGGGTCACTCCCACCCTAATACTGCACTTTTCCAATGGTCTTAGCAAATGGCACACCAGGATATTATATCCCATGCCTGGCTCAGAGGCTCCTATGCCCACAGAGCCTCACTCATTGCTAGCACAACAGTCTGAGATCAAACTGCAAGGCAGAAGCGAGGATGGGGGATGTGCAACCACCATTGCTCAGGCTTGAGTAGGTAAACAAAGTGGCCTGGAAGCTCGAACTGGGTGGAGCCCACAGCAGCTCAAGGAGGCCTGCCTGCCTCTGTAGACTCTACCTCTGGGGGCAGGGCCTAGCCAAACAAAAGGCAGCAGAAACCTCTGCAGACTTAAATGTACCTGTCTGACAGCTTTGAAGAGAGTAGTGGTTCTCCCAGCATGCAGCTGGAGATCTGAGAACGGACAGACTACCTCCTCAAGTGGGTCCCTGAACCCCGAGTAGCCTAACTGGGAGGCACCCCCAAGCGGGGGCAGACTGACACCTCACACTACCGGGTACTCCTCTGAGACAAAACTTCCAGAGGAACGATTAGGCAGCAACATTTGCTGCTCACCAATATCCGCTGTTCAGGAGACTCTGCTGCTGATACACAGGAAAACAGGGTCTGGAGTGGACCTCCGACAAACTCCAACAGACCTGCAGCTGAGGGTCCTGACTGTTAGAAGGAAAACTAACAAACAAAAAGGACATCCACACCAAAACCCCATCTGTACATCACCATCTTCAAAGACCAAAGGTAGATAAAACCACAAAGATGGGGAAAAAACAGAGAAGAAAAACTGGAAACTAAAAATCAGAGCGCCTCTCCTCCTCCAAAGGAACGCAGCTCCTCACCAGCAATGGAACAAACCTGGAAAGAGAGTGACTTTGATGAGTTGAGAGAAGAAGGCTTCAGACAATCAAACTACTCTGAGCTAAAGGAGGAAATTTGAGGGAAGGTGGGAGGTGCCCAGCCACCCTAGGAGCCCGGCACAGGGCACGATGGGACACCCCTGGGAAGAGGCGGAGCTGGGTTCAAGCGCTGGGGCTGCAGTTGGGAAACTACTGGAGGATGTGGTGCACCAGAATAAGAGAATAAACCAAGAAACAGGAAGACGTGATCCAGGCAACAGGATATTCCAGTATAGGCTGGAGTGCAGTGGCGCGATCTCGGCTCGCTACAACCTCCACCTCCCAGCCACCTGCCTTGGCCTCCCAAAGTGCTAAGATTACAGCCTCTGCCCTGCCGCCACCCCATCTAGGAAGTGAGGAGCATCTCTGCCTGGCCGCCCATCGTCTGGGATGTGAGGAGCCCCTCTGCCCGGCCACCCTGTCTGGGAAGTGAGGAGCGCCTCTGCCCGGCTGCCATCCCATATAGGAAGTGAGGAGGGCCTCTGCCTGGCCGCCCCATCTGGGAAGTGAGGAGCGCCCCTGCTCGGCTGCCCTGTCTGGGAAGTGAAGAGTGCCTCTGCCCAGCCACCCTGTCAGGGAGGTGAGGAGCGCCTCTGCCCGGCCACCCCGTCTGGGAAGTGAGGAGCGCCTCTGCCCGGCTGCCCTGTCTGGGAGGTAAGGAGTGCCTCTGACTGGCCACCACCCCGTCTGGGAAGAAGTGAGGAGCGCCTCTGCCCGGCCACCCCTTCTGGGAAGTAAGGAGCACCTCTACCTGGCCGCCCGGTCTGGGAAGCGAGGAGCGCCTCTGCCTGGCCGCCCCGTCTGGGAAGTGGGGAGCACCTCTGCCTGGCCACCACCCCATCTGGGAAGAAGTGAGGAGCGCCTCTGCCCAGCCGCCCTGTCTGGGAAGTGAGGAGTGCCGCTGCCCGGCCACCCCGTCTGGGAGGTGAGGAGCACCTCTGCCTGGTGGCCCTGTCTGGGAGGTGAGGAGTGCCTCTGCCTGGCCTCCACCCCGTCTGGGAGGAAGTGAGGAGTGCCTCTGCCCAGCCACCCCATCTGGGAGGTGAGGAGTGTCTCTGCCCGGCTGCTCCGTCTGGGAAGTGAGGAGCACCTCTGCCTGGCCACCCCGTCTCGGAAGTGATGAGCACCTCTGCCCAGCCGCCCCATCTGGGAGGAGAAATTCTTCTGCCCTGGGAGGCTGTTGATCTATGGCCTTGCCCCCAGCCCCGTGCTCTCTGAAACATGTGCTGTGTCAACTCAGGGTTAAATAGATTAAGGGCGGTGCAAGATATGCTTTGTTAAACAGATGCTTGAAGGCAGCATGCTCGTTAAGAGTCATCACCACTCCCTAATCTCAAGTGCCCAGGGACACAAACACTGCAGAAGGCCACAGGGACCTCTGCCTAGGAAAACCAGAGACCTTTGTTCATGTGTTTATCTGCTGACCTTTTCTCCACTCTTATCCTATGACCCTGCCATATCCCCCTCTCCGAGAAACACCCAAGAATGATCAATAAATACTTAAAAAAATAAATAAATACAAAAATTAGCTGGGCATGGTGGTACACACATTTGGTCCCAGCTACTCAGGAGGCTGAGGCAGGAGAATCTCTTGGGCCTGGGAGGTGGAGGCTGCAGTGAGCCGAGATCTTACCACCGCATTCCAGCCTGGGTGACAGAGCTAGGCTCCATCTCAAAAAAAAAAAAAAAAAAAAGAGATACCCTGTCTTGGGCGGAGTTCCAGAACAGCCAGGCCAACATGGTGAAACCCCGTCTCTACTAAAAATACAAAAATGAGCCAGATGTGGTGGTGGGCGCCTGTGGTCCCAGCTATTCAGGAGGCTGAGGCAGGAGAATTGCTTGAGCCTGGGAGGTGGAGGTTGCAGTGAGCCGAGGTTGTGCTGTTGCACTCCAGCCTGGGTGACAAGAGCAAGACTCTGTCTCAAAAAAATAAAATAAATGCATCACTGAGTGTTCAGAACAGCTGGGTTTTGACAGAGGTTCCAGTGATGACTTGTGTGACCTTAGGTAAAGCACCCTTTGGAACTCGGGTCCTTTTCTGAAAAATGGAAAGGTGGAAGAGATGATAATAAAAACATCAACCACAGTGCAGATCACAAGGATGTGGCAGTGCTGTGTAAGTGACTAAATGCTATGTAACCAGATCAGCCGCCTTAGTAGCTGGTACCACAGACACGCATCACCATGCCCGCTTAATTTTTTGGGGGGCAGAGTCTCACTCTGTCACCCAGGCTGGAGTGCGGTGGCGTGACCTTGGCTCACTGCAGCCTCCACCCCCTGGGTTCAGGCAGTTCTCCTGCCTCTGCCTCCTAAGTAGCTGAGACTACAGGTGTGCGCAACCACAAAGTAAACAAAATTTCAAAAAGACTTTGAAAGCATTATGTAGGTCAAGAAAAAAAATGCAAGTTTGCAACCTCTGGGGTGTAGTACTATAGAACATTTAGAGTAGTCAGTGACCTCTCTGGGGAAGAACTGTGTCTAGTTTGTTCTACTCACAGCTAGCAAGAGGGTTGTGGTAATGGTAAATCACATGACTATCTGGGCAGAAGCTCTGCCCTCCTATACTTGGGTAATGTTTCATATTTTGCAGGCAGAGAGGAAATGGCTCAAAATGAATCATTACGTTTCTCCATGGTGGCATGTCAGGGCTGGTCAGATTGGAGAGGTAAACTCCAGGTTTCTCATCCATTCTATGAAATTTGACTACTGGTTGTGCCTACTACTATGAACCATTGCAAGAATAAAGTATCACATTTTTGGTAAAAAAAAAAAAAAAAAAAAAAAAAGGAGGAAATTCGAACCCATGGCAAGGAAGTTTAAAACCATGAAAAAAAAAATGGATGACTGGCTAACTAGAATAACCAACACAGAGAAGTCCTTAAGGGACCTGATGCAGCTGAATACCACAGCATGAGAAATACGTGATGAATCCACAAGCCTCAGTAACCAATTCGATCAACTGGAAGAAAGGTTATCACTGATGGAAGATCAAATGAATGAAAAGAAGCAAGAAGAGAAGTTTAGAGAAGAAAGAATAAAAAGAAATGAACAAAGCCTCCAAGAAATATGGGACTATGTGAAAAGACCAAATCTACGTCTGATTAGTGTACCTGAAAGTGACGGGGAGAATGGAACCCAGTTGGAAAACACTCTGCAGGATATAATCTAGGAGAACTTCCCCAATCTAGCAAGGCATGCCAATATTCAAATTGAGGAAATACAGAGAATGCCTGAAAGATACTCCTCGAAAAGAGCAACTCCAAGACATACAATTGTCAGATTCACCAAAGTTGAAATGAAGGAAAAAATGTTAAGAGCAGCCAGAGAGAAAGGTCAGCTTACACACAAAGGGAAGCCCATCAGACTAACAGCTGATCTCTCAGCAGAAACTCTACAAGCCAGAAGACAGTGGGGGCCAATATTCAACATTTTAAAGAAAAGAATTTTCAACCCAGAATTTCATATCCAACCAAACTAAGCTTCATAAGTGAAGGAGAAATAAAATCCTTTACAGACAAGTAAATGCAGAGAGACTTTGTCACCACCAGGCCTGCCCTAAAAGGGCTCCTGAAGGAAGCACTAAACATGGAAAGGAAAAATTGGTACCAGCCACTGCAAAAACATGCCAAATTGCAAATACCATTGAGGCTAGGAAGAAACTGCAGCAACTAACGAGCAAAATAACCAGCTAACATCATAATGAAAGGATAAAATTCACACATAACAATATGAACTTTAAATGTAAATGGACTAAATGCTCCAATTAAAAGACACAGACTGGCAAATTGGATAAAGAGTCAAGACCCATCAGTGTGCTGTATTCAGGAAACCCATCTTACGTGCAGAGACACACATAGGCTCAAAATAAAGGGATGGAGGAAGATCTACCAAGCAAATGGAAAACAAAAAAGGCAGGGGTTGCAATCCTAGTTTCTGATAAAACAGACTTTAAACCAACAAAGATCAAAAGAGACAAAGAAGGATATTACATAGTGGTAAAGGGATCAATTCAACAAGAAGAGCTAACTATCCTAAATATATAGGCACCCAATACAGGAGCAACCTGATTCATAAAGCAAGTCCTTAGAGACCTACAAAGAGACTTAGACTCCCACACAATAATAATGGCAGAATTTAACATTCCACTGTAAACAATAGACAGATAAATGAGACAGAAAGTTAACAAAGATATCCAGGAACTGAACTCAGCTCTGCTCCAAGCAGACATAATAGAAATCTACAGAACTCTCCACCCAAAATCAACAAAACATACATTCTTCACAGCACCACACCACACCTATTCCAAAATTGACCACGCAGTTGGAAGTAAAGCACTCCTCAGCAAATGTAAAAGAAAATAAATTATAACAAACTGTCACTCAGACTACAGTGCAATCAAACTAGAACTCAGGATTAAGAAACTCACTGAAAACTGCTCAACTAAGTGGAAACTGAACAACCTGCTCCTGAGTGACTACTGCGTACATAATAAAATAAAGGCAGATACAAAGGTGTTCTTTGAAACCACTGAGAACAAAGACACAACATACCAGAATCTGTGGGACACATTCAAATCAGTGTGTAGAGGGAAATTTATAGCACTAAATGCCCACAAGAGAAAGCAGGAAATATCTAAAATTGACACCCTAACATTGCAATAAAAAGAACTAGAGAAGCAAGAGCAAACACATTCAAAACCTAGTAGAAGGGAAGAAATAACTAAGATTAGAGCAGTACTGAAGGAAACAGAGACACAAAAAACCCTTCAAAAAATCAATGAATCCAGGAGCTGGTTTTCTGAAAAGATCAACAAAATTGATAGACAGCTAGCAAAACTAATAAAGAAGAAAAGAGAGAAGAATCAAACAGACACAATAAAAAATGATAAAGGGGATATCACCACCAATCCCACAGAAATACAAACTACCATGAGAGAACACTATAAACACCTCCATGCAAATAAACTAGAAAATCTAAAGGAAATGGATAAATTCCTCGAAACACACACCCTCTCAAGACTAAACTAGGAAGAAGTTGAACCTCTGAATAGACCAATAACAGGCTCTGAAATTGAGGCAATAATTAATAGCCTACCAACCAAAAAAAGTCCAGGACCAGATGGATTCACAGCCGAATTCTACCAGAGGTACAAGGAGGAGCTGGTACCATTCCTCATGAAACTATTCCAATCAACAGAAAAACAGGGAATCCTCCCTAACTCATTTTATCATGCCACAATCATCCTGATACCAAAGCCTGGCAGAGACACAACTAAAAAAGAGAATTTTAGACCAATATCCCAGATGAATATCGATGCAAAAACCCTCAATAAAATACTGGCAAATCGAATCCAGCAGCACATCAAAAAGCTTATCCACCATGATCAAGTGGGCTTCATCCCTGGGATACAAGGCGGCTTCAACATATGCAAACCAATAAATGTAATCCAGCATATAAACAGAACCAAAGATAAAAACCATGTGATTATCTCAATAGATGCAAAGAAGGCCTTTGACAAAATTCAACAATGCTTCATGTAAAAACTCTCAATAAATTAGATATTCATGGGACGTATCTCAAAATTATAAGAGCTATATATGACAAACCCACAGCCAATATCATACTGAATGGGCAAAAACTGGAAGCATTCCCTTTGAAAACTTGCACAAGACAGGGATGCTCTCTCTCACCACTCCTATTAAAGATAGTTTGGAAGTTCTGGCCAGGGCAATCAGGCAGGAGAAGGAAATAAAGGGTATTCAATTAGGAAAAGAGGAAGTCAAATTGTCCCTGTTTGCAGATGACATGATTGTATATTTAGAAAACCCCATTGTCTCAGCCCAATATCTCCTTAAACTGATAGGTAACTTCAGCAAAGTCTCAGGATACAAAATCAGTGTGCAAAAATCACAAGCATTCTTATACACCAACAACAGACAAACAGAGAGCCAAATCATGAGTGAACTCCCATTCACAGTTGCTTCAAAGAGAATAAAATACCTAGGAATCCAACTTACAAGGGATGTGAAGGACCTCTTCAAGGAGAACTACAAACCACTGCTCAATGAAATAAAAGAGGATACAAACAAATGGAAGAATATTCCATGCTCATGGGTAGGAAGAATCAATATCGTGAAAATGGCGATACTGCCCAAGGTAATTTACAGATTCGATGCCATCCCCATCAAGCTGCCGATGACTTTCTTCACAGAATTAGAAAAAACTACTTTAAAGTTCATATGGAACCAAAAAAGAGCCCACATAGCCAAGTCAATCCTAAGCCAAAAGAACAAAGCTGGAGGCATCACGCTACCTGACTTCAAACTATGCTACAAGGCTACAGTAACCAAAACAGCATGGTACTGGTAGCAAAACAGAGATATAGATCAATGGAACAGAACAGAGCCCTCAGAAATAATGCCACATATCTACAACTATCTGATCTTTGACAAACCTGACAAAAACAAGAAAGGGGGAAACAATTCCCTATTTAATAAATGGTGCTAGGAAAACTGGCTAGCCATATGTAGAAAGCTGAAACTGGATCCCTTCCTTACACCTTATACAAAAATCAATTCAAGATGGATTAAAGACTTATATGTTAGACCTAAAACCATAAAAACCCTAGAAGAAAACCTAGGCAATACCATTCAGGACATAGGCATGGGCAAGGACTTCATGTCTAAAACACCAAAAGCAATGGCAACAAAAGCCAAAATTGACAAATGGGATCTAATTAAACCAAAGAGCTTCTGCACAGCAAAAGAAACTTCCATCAGAGTGAAGAGGCCATCTACAGAATGAGAGAAAGGTTTTGCAATCTACTCATCTGACAAAGCGATAATATCCAGAATCTACAATGAACTCAAACAAATTTACAAGAAAAAAACAAACAACCCCATCAAAAAGTAGGTGAAGGATATGAACAGACACTTCTCAAAAGAAGACATTTATGCAGCCAAAAAACACATGAAAAAATGCTCCTCATCACTGGCCATCAGAGAAATGCAAATCGAAACCACAATGAGATACCATCTCACACCAGTTAGAATGGCGATCATTAAAAAGTCAGGAAACAACAGGTGCTGGAGAGGATGTGGAAAAATAGGAACACTTTTAAACTGTTGGTGGGACTGTAAAGTAGTTCAACCATTGTGGAAGTCGGTGTGGCGATTCCTCAGGGATCTAGAACTAGAAATACCATTTGACCTAGCCATCCCATTACTGGGTATACACCCAAAGGAGTATAAATCATGCTGCTGTAAAGACACATGCACAAGTACGTTTATTGTGGCACTATTCACAATAGCAAAGACTTGGAACCAACCCAAATGTCCAACAATGATAGACTGGATTAAGAAAATGTGGCACATATACACCATGGAATACTATGCAGCCATATAAAACGGTGAGTTCATGTCCTTTGTAGGGACATGGATGAAGCTGGAAACCATCATTCTCAGCAAACTATCGCAAGGACAAAAAGCTAAACACTGCATGTTCTCACTCATAGGTGGGAATTGAACAATGAGAACACATGGACACAGGAACGGAACATCACACACCAGGGCCTGTTTTGGGGTGGGGGGCGGGGGGAGGGATATCATTAGGAGATATACCTAATGTTAAATGACGAGTTAATGGATGCAACACACCAACATGGCACATGTATACATATGTAACAAACCTGCACGTTATGCACATGTACCCTAAAACTTAAAGTATAATAAAAAATAAAAGAAATATTCCAGATGGAGGCTGCTCCTTCTGCCTGGGTCATGAGATAAAGTCCACGAAGACACAGTTTACCTGCAGTGGACACAAATGTGAGTGAGCAAGAAATAAACTTTTTTGCTTTAAAGCAAAAAAAAAAAAAAGACCGGTTTTCTACAGCATTTTCATATGGATGTTATTAGTCATATCGAAGAACTATAAGGTGATTTTCTCAAAATCTTTTGAGAATCCCCAGAAATGTTCAAAGTCCTTGGGGTTTACTAGCATATGAAGGTCTAATATGTATTGAGTTTGTTGGGAGCCCACCACAATAATCTAGGGGGAGATAGTCTGTACCAAAACCTAACAATGGCCTGATCAAATTTGCATTTTACAAATTTAGTTAAGGATTTGAATTGCCATGAGTGTGCTGAGCCTAGTCAGTCCCTTAAAATAAGTAAAGGAAGATATTTCAGCAATTAAGTACATAAATTTCATAGTCAAACCGAAAAGTTTTCTTGTATTACACAGTGTAAGGTATGGCATGCTAAGCTGAGGTATATACCAGTTTTCTGATTTGTAAAATGGAAACAATAATAGTACTGATATTACATGAGAGAGAAATGGTTTTGTACAACCTCAGGACTCAGTGCCCTGGGTCACACCCACTCCAGCTACAGTTATGGCTGAGAGGGGCCAAGGTACAGCTCAGCCCATTGCTTCAGAGCACGCAAGCCCCAAGCCTTGGCAACCACCATTTGGTGTTGTGCCTGCAGGTGCACAGAAGACAAGAGTTGAGCTTTGGGAGCCTCTGCCTAGATTTCAGAGGATGTATGGAAATGCCCAGGTGTCCAGGCAGAAGTCTGCTGCAAGGGGAGAACCCTCATGGAGAACCTCTGCTAGGAGAGTGTGGAAGGGAAATGTGGAGTTGGAGCCCCCATAGAGTCCCCACTAGGACACTGCCTAGTGGAGCTGTGAGAAGAGGGCCAGAAAAGTAGATCCACTGACAGCTTTCACCATGCTCCCACAAAAGCTGCAGGTACTCAACACCAGCCCATGAAAGCAGCCACAGGGGCTATACCCTGCAGAGCCATAGAAGCAGAGCTGCCCAAGGCTGTAAGAGCCCACTCCTTGCATCAACATACCCTGGATGTGAGACATGGAATCAAAGGAGATTTTGGAGCTTTAAGATTTAATGCCTGCCCAGACAGGTTTCAGACTTGCAAGGGGCATATGGTCCCTTTGTTGTGGCCAATTTTTCCCATTTGCAATGGGAACATTTACCCAATGCCTGTACCTTTATTGTATTTTGGAAGTAACTAACTTGTTTTTGATTTTGCATCCTCATAGGTGGAAGGAACTTGCCTTGTCTTACTTAGATAAGACTTTGAACTTGAACTTTAGAGTTACTGCTGGAATTTGTTAAGATTTTGGGGACCGTTGAGAACCCAAGATTCATTTTCAAATGTGAAAAGGACATGAGATTTGGGAGTGGCTAGGAGCAGAATGACATGGTTTGGCTCTGTGTCCCCACCAAAAGCTCATCTCGAATTGTAATACCCATGTGTCAAGGAAGGAACCTGGTGGAATGTGATTAGATCATGGGGACGATTTCCCCTATGCTGTTCTTATAATAGTGAGTTCTCACGAGATCTGAGGATTTAAAATGGGCGCTTTTCCCTTCGTTCTCTCTCTCTCCTGCCACCACGTAAGGATGCCTTGCTTCTTCTTTGCCTTCTGCCCTGATTGTAAGATTTCTGAGGCCTTCCCAGTCATGCTGAACTGTAAGGCAAGCCTCTTTTGTTTATAAACCACCAGTATCAGTTTGTATCTTTATAGCAGTGTGAAAATGGACTAATATAAGTACCAGTGTATTAAATTCGTTGTAGAGATATATATATAATGCATACAAAACTAAACATAGTTTCTGGCACATGGTAACCACCAAATAAATGGTAACTAATATTATTATCATTTAAATGACTATCTATTAGGTCACAAAATATGTAAGGCTTAAATGCACATGTAGAACATTATAGAGACCACATGTCATAAATCTATGTCGACAGTGCCTGTATCTGATTTAGGACACCCTCTTAAAAGTCCACAGATAACACTGTTAGCCCCAAAAGGACCCACTTTGTAAAGTTTTCAGTACTAAGAAGTTGGTTGACAAAGTCAAAAGCAGTGATTATACTTCAGGCCTGGTAGAAATTACAGAGCAGGACTGCCAAATTCTTTATTATGAAAATTAGAGGTGCCGAGGTAAAAGGAGTAGAATAATGAAAGAAATCATGGCATGAGCTGAATACAGGGAAGCCCCAAAGGATTTTTTAATGGTCTATCTGAAGTCCTCAAGTTTTTTTTCTAGCTTGAGATCTTCTGTAATCTGAGCTTTCTCTCCTGCATAACCAATTTATTCCTCCCTAGTTGTTCATTCCCATCAGTACACAAACAAGAAAAAAAATGAACCCTCTCACCACCCAGCACACTTTCTGTTACTGCCCAAATTTTCTGCTCATTATCACAGAAAAATTTCTTCAAAGTGTTGTCTAAAGTCACTGTCTCCTACTTTCTTACCTCTGTTTCTAAACTTCACCCACTCGAACTGGGCTTATGTTTTTAAAATTCTGCTAAAATTACTCAAAATCACTAATGGCATCCATAGTACTAATGGTTGGAAACCTCTGGTCTTCTATCTGGTTAATCTCTATTCTTTTTCCTGAAGTATTTTGCTCATCTTCTTGGCACCATGTTCACCTGGTCTTCTAATTCACTTGCATCTCCTTTTCATTTTTCTTTACTAGTTTCTCTTTCTTTGCTCCATGTCTAAATGTTGGTATGTCCTCAGTTATGGTCCCAGGATACTTCTCTTTTTTATTCACATTCTCTCCCCAGAAAACCTTATCCAATTCTGTGGCTTTATATAGACCAACTATATAAGGATGAGTTGTATCTTTTAACTATATTTCTAAATACAGACTGGTATATCCAACTACTTAATTGACCTCACCACTTGCAACTTCAATAGCCATCTCAAACTCAAAGTTTCCAACACAGAAATCTTGTTCCCCCCACCAAACAAACAAAACTTGCCCCGCCTCAAGTTTTATCCATATCAGGAAATAAGGCAAAAAAGGAGTCATCCTTGATTCTTTACTTTTCATATGGGTTACAACTGATTCATAAGATTTTGCTATAAATTAATCCTTGAAGACATATCCCAAATCCAACTACTTCCCTCTATATCCACTGCTAACACTTTACAAAGATTATTTTTCTTAACTAGATTATCACAACAGCCTTCTCATATGTCTCCCTGCATATATTCTTGCCCCACTATTCTCCAAGAGTGGTCAGTTATTCTTTTAAAATACAACTTGGATCATTTAATTTTTTTATTTAAAGATGTCCAATAGCTTAATACTATTCTCAGAATAACATTAAAAATTTAATACAATTAACTAGACCCTACATAATCTGTCCTTACCCATTTCATCTCATGCCACTCTTTCTTTATCACTATGCTTCCGCCATACTGGTCTCTCTGTCCCACTTACATGTGACACTCACTCTAGTTGCTCCCTCTGTCTGTAAAGGTACCTCCACTAGATTTCACTTGGCTGAGTTTTCTTGTCATTTGGTTCTCAGCTTAATGTCACCTAGGTACTCTATATCATATCATCTTGTTTTCTTTAACCTTAACATTGATCATTAACATTTTTTCCTTGATTATTATCAGTGTGCTCCCATAACAAACTAGAATTTACGCTATGCAAGAATAAGGACTGTGTAAATCTTGTTCAACATTGTATTCCCTACTACTAGAACAGTGTCTACCACTTAGTAAGTGCCATAAAGGCATAATTTTGATATCTTTATTATTATATCTCCATGGCCTAGAATGGTGCCTAGCATATGTAAGTATTCAATAACTATTTCTTTGGAAAATAAATACATAGTAGGAATGCAATAAATATTTGTTGAATGGATCCCTATCTACCTAGGTTAAGTTGTCATTCAGACCAATTATTTGTCTTGGGAACAATAATGCACAAAGTACAAGCATTACAAATGTTCATAAGGTCCAAAGAGAAAGTAATCCACTGGACTTCATTCATTCTTTGCTTTTATTATTAGTCCTTGGCTGGTTAGAAACACAGGTTGCATTCTCTTTCTAGTAATGCTAGAAGCAAGCCTTGTCATACAGCTATTACCAGCTGAGGTATACACAACACCTTAACCCCATTCCCAGACACTATCATTGACCATTTCAAAAGAATAAGTTTATGTTTTTCCTGGAAGTATTAACACTTACAGAAAGTGCCCAGTGCTAAAGTGAATACCACTGCCCATCAACATGCTTATAAATATACCACTTTTCACTTCTGGGTAAAGATGAAGGAGTAAATACATTTACATTCATCTCCCAAAATTCCAGCTAAATAATAGAGAGATTTTTCATAAGACAGGAGATTTTGAGAGCTTTATGTGGAGAATTTGACTCATCCATAAAGAAAGACGTTAGGTATTGACATTGGGTATTTCCTTCTTTTTTTTTCTTTTTTTTTTCAGTTTACTTTTATTTTTATTTTTTTATTATACTCTAAGTTTTAGGGTACATGTGCACAACATGCAGGTTTGTTACATATGTACACATGTGCCATGTTGGCGTGCTGCACCCATTAACTCGTCATTTAGCATTAGGTATATCTCCTAATGATATCCCTCCCCCCTCCCCCCACACCACAACAGTCCCCAGAGTGTGATGTTCCCCTTCCTGTGTCCATGTATTCTCATTGTTCAATTCCCACCTATGAGTGAGAACATGCAGTGTTTGGTTTTTTGTTCTTGTGATAGTTTACTGAGAATGATGATTTCCAATTTCACCCATGTCCCTACAAAGGACATGAACTCATCATTTTTATGGCTGCATAGCATTCCATGGTGTATATGTGCCAAATTTTCTTAATCCAGTCTATCATTGCTGGACATTTGGGTTGATTCCAAGTCTTTGCTATTGTGAATAGTGCTGCAATAAATATATGTGTGCATGTGTCTGTATAGCAACATGATTTATAGTCCTTTGGGTATGTACCCAGTAATGGGATTGCTGGGTCAAATGGTATTTCTAGTTCTAGATCCCTGAGGAATCACCACACCATCTTCCACAATGGTTGAACTAGTTTACAGTCCCACCAGCAGTGCAAAGATGTTCCTATTTCTCCACATCCTCTCCAGCACCTGTTGTTTCCTGACTTTTTAATGTTCACCATTCTAACTGGTGTGAGATGGTATCTCATTGTGGTTTTCATTTGCATTTCTCTGATGGCCAGTGATGATGAGCATTTTTTCATGTGTCTTTTGGCTGCATAAATGTCTTCTTTTGAGAAGTGTCTGTTCATGTCTTTCGCCCACTTTTTGATGGGGTTGTTTGTTTTTTTCTTGTATATTTGTTTGAGTTCATTGTAGATTCTGGATATTAGCCCTTTGTCAGATGAGTAGGTTGTGAAAATTTTCTCCCATTTTGTAGGTTGCCTGTTCACTCTGATGGAAGTTTCTTTTGCTGTGCAGAAGCTCTTTAGTTTAATTAGATCCCATTTGTCAATTTTGGCTTTTGTTGCCATTGCTTTTGGTGTTTTAGACATGAAGTCCTTGCCCATGCCTATGTCCTGAATGGTAATGCCTAGGTTTTCCTCCAGGGTTTTCATGGTTTTAGGTTTAACGTGTAAGTCTTTAATCCATCTTGAATTAATTTTTGTATAATGTGTAAGGAAAGGATCCAGTTTCAGCTTTCTACATCTGGCTAGACAGTTTTCCCAGCACCATTTATTAAATAGGGAATCCTTTCCCCATTTCTTGTTTTTGTCAGGTTTGTCAAAGATCAGATAGTTGTAGATATTTAGCCCATTTACATTTAAGGTTAATATTGTTATGGGTGAATTTGATCCTGTAATTATGATGTCATCTCATTATTTTGCTCATTAGTTGATGCAGTTTCTTCCTAGCCTTGATGGACTTTACAATTTGGCATGTTTTTGCAGTGGCTGGTACCAGTTGTTCCTTTCCACGTTTAGTGCTTCCTTCAGGAGCTCTTTTAGAGGAGGCCTGGTGGTGACAAAATCTCCCAGCATTTGCTTTTCTGTAAAGGATTTTATTTCTCCGTCACTTATGAAGTTTAATTTGGCTGGATATGAATCTCTGGGTTGAAAGTTCTTTTCTTTAAGATTGTTGACTATGGGACCCCACTCTCTTCTGGCTTGTAGTGTTTCTGCTGAGAGATCAGCTGTTAGTCTGATGGGCTTCCCATTGTGGGTAACCTGACCTTTCTCTCTGGCTGCCCTTAACATTTTTTCCTTCATTTCAACTTTGGTGAATCTGACATTTATGTGTCTTGGAGTTGCTCTTCTCGAGGAGCATCTTTGTGGCATTCTCTGTATTTCCTGAATTTGAGTGTTGGCGTGCCTTGCTAGATTGGGGAAGTTCTCCTAGATAATATCCTGCGGAGTGTTTTCCAACTTGGTTCCATTCTCCCTGTCACTTTCAGGTACACCAATCAGACGTAGATTTGGTCTTTTCACATAGTCCCATATTTCTTGGAGGCTTTGTTCATTTCTTTTTATTCTTTTTTCTCTAAACTTCTCTTCTTGCTTCATTTCATTCATTTGATCTTCCATCACTGATAACCTTTCTTCCAGTTGATCGAATTGGCTACTGAGGCTTGTGCATTCATCTCGTAGTTCTTGTGCCTTGGTTTTCAGCTCCATCAGGTCCTTTAAGGACTTCTCTGCATTGATTATTCTAGTTAGCCATTCATCTATTGTTTTTTGAAGGTTTTTAACTTCTTTGCCATGGGTTCAAACTTCCTCCTTTAGCTCAGAGGAGTCTGATCATCTGAAGCCTTCTTTTCTCAACTCACCAAAGTCATTCTCCGTCCAGCTTTGTTCTGTTGCTAGTGAGGAGCTGCGTTCCTTTGGAGGAGAAGAGGTGCTCTGATTTTTAGAGTTTCCCGTTTTTCTGCTCGTTTTTTCCCCATCTTTGTGGTTTTACCTACCTTTGGTCTTTGATGATGGTGATGTACAGATGGGGTTTTGGTGTGAATGTCCTGTTTGTTAGTTTTCCTTCTATCAGTCAGGACCCTCAGCTGCAGGTCTGTTGGAGTTTGCCGGAGGTCCACTCCAGATCCTGTTTGCCTGGGTATCAGCAGCAGAGGCTGTCGACCAGCAGATATTGGTGAACAGCAAATGTTGCTGCCTGATCATTCCTCTGGAAGTTTTGTCTCAGAGGAGTAACCAGTCATGTGAGGTGTCCATGTGCCCCTACTGGGGGCTACTCAGGGCTACTCGGGGCTCAGGGACCCAGTTGAGGAGGCAATCTGTCCATTTTCAGATCTCAAGCTGCATGCTGGGAGAATCACTACTCTCTCCAAAGCTGTCAGACAGGGACATTTAAGTCTACAGAGGTTTATGCTGCCTTTTGTTTGGCTATGCCCTGCTCCCAGAGGTGGAGTCTACAGAGGCAGGCAGGCCTCCTTGAGCTGCAGTGGACTCCACCCAGTTCAAGTTTCCAGGCCTCTTTGTTTACATCCTCTAGCCTCGGCAATTGTGGGTGCCCCTCCCCCAGCCTCACTGCAGTCTTGCAGTTTGATCTCAGACAGCTTTGCTAGCAATGAGCTAGGCTCCATGGGAGTAGGACTCTTAAGCCAAGGATGGGATATAATCTCCTGGTGTGCCATTTGCTAAGACCATTGGAAAAGTGCAGTACTAGGTTGGGAGTGACTCGATTTTCCGGGTGTCATCTGTCACCTCTTTCTTTGACTAGGAAAGGGAATTCCCTAACCCCTTGTGCTTCCTGGGTGAGGCAATGCCTCACCCTGCTTCAGCTCACGCTCAGTGCACTGTACCCACTGTCCTGCACACACTGTCTGACAGTCCCCAGTGAGATGAACCCAGCACCTCAGTTGGAAATGCAGAAATCACCCATCTTCTGTGTCACTCACGCTGGGAGCTGTAGACTGGAGCTGTTTCTATTCGGCCATCTTGGCTCCACCTCTGAGTGTTGACATTGGGTATTTCTTAAAGAAAAGCTCAAGTTAGATTATTCTATGATGAAGCCCACAGATTTCAAGCCTCAACAAACTGCACAAAGAAAGAAATCTTTCCACAGAAAGAATCTGTAAACTCAAAGCTAGGTCATTTGAAATTATCCAATAAGAAGAGGAATGAAAAAGAAAGAGGCCTACAGAAATCATGGGCACCATCAAGAGAACTAATTTTTAGATTATAGGAGTGATAGACAGAAAAGATGGGGAAAGAGGCAAAAGCTTATTTAAATAAATAATGGCTAAAAACTTCCCAAATCTGAGAAGTGACACCCAGGTACATACAAGAATCTGAAAGACTATAAATAAGTGCAACCCAAAGAGGACTTTTTTGAGACACATTATTATCAAATTATAATAAGAGAAACATATTATTTTGTTTTGTTTTTGTCTTTCCAAGTTATAGCTTAGGTTCAGGGAGTTCATGTGCAGGTTTGTTGCATGGGTAAACTGCCTGTCATGGAAGTTTGGTGTACAGATTATTCTGTCATCCAGGTAATGAGCATAGTACCTGATTGGTAGTTTTTTGATCCTCACCCTCCTTCCACCCTCCATCCCTAAGTAGGTACTGGTGTCTATTGTTTCCTTTCTTGTGTCCATGTGTACCCAGTTGTTAGCTCCCAATGTCTCTCTCTTACAAGTAAGAACATGCAGTATTTGGTTTTTCATTCTTACATTAATTCACTTTGGATAATGACATCCAGTGGCATCCATGTTGCTGCAAATAACATTATTTCATTCTTTTTATGGTTGCATAATATTCTGTGGTGTAAATGTATCACGTTTTCTTTGTTGAGTCTACTATTAATGGGAATCCAGGTTGATTCCATGTCTTTCTTATTGTTAATAGTGCTGCAGTGAACATATGTGTGCACGTGTCTTTATGATAAAATGATTTATATTCTTTAGAGTACATAACCAGTAATGGGATTTCTGAGTCAAATGGTCGTTTTAAATTCTTTTAGAAATCACCAAACTGTTTTCCACAGTGGTTGGACTAATTTACTTTCCAAGCAGCAGCGCATATGCATTCAAAGGGAATATTTTGAAAGGAGCAAGAGAAAAGACACTAGTCACATACAAGAAAATCCCTGTAAGACTACTAGAAAATTTCTCAGCAGAAACACTACAGATCAGGAGAGAGTAGAATAATATGTTAAAAGTGTTGAAAGAGAAAAAAACTTTCCAAACCAATAATACATAACCTGTTAAATCTGCCCTACAAATGAGGGAGATATAAAGACTTTCCCAGACAAACAAAACCTGAGGGAGTTCATCACCTTAGAACTGCCTTACATAATATTCTAAAAAGAGTTATTCAAGCTAAATTGAAAGGACACCAACTAGTTATATAAAAACTTATGATAGTATGAACTATACTGATAAAGGTAAGTATACACTCAAATTCAGAATTCCCTATACCTAATGGTGGTGTGAAAATCACCATCCATGCTACTACATAGGTTAAATGACAAAAGTATTAAAAATAATTATACTTACAATAACTTGACAATGGATGCATAATATGAAAAATGTAAACTCCTGATGTAACATTGTTACTAATGTTGTATGTTATGTTATTTATGATATCAATAACATAAAATGTGAAGGGAGACATAAAAGTATTGAGTTTTTGTATGTGATAAAAATTAAGCTGTTAAAATCCTAAGCAGGTCATCAAAAGGCAAAAAAAATAAGTTAAGTTGTTATCAGCATAAAGTAGATTGTTACAACTATAAGATGCTTTATGTAAGCTTCATGGTAACCAATATTCATAAACCTATACTGATACATTAAAGATAAATAAGTCAATGTGTAGCACCACAATAAAAGGTATCAAATCACAAAGGAAGACAGCAAGAGAGGGGAAAAAACTATAAAACACCAAAATAGCAATAGTAAGTCCTTACTTAAAAATAAGCACTTCAAATGTATATAAATTAAGTTCTCCAATATAAAGATATATAGTGGCTTGAAAGATATTTAAAAGCAAAAACAAGACCAAACTGTATGCTGACTACAAGAGACTTGCTTCACTTGTAAGAATACAAATAGGCTGAAATTTAAGAGATGGAAAAGGATATGCTATTCAAATGGTAATCAAAGAGAGGAGAGACAGTTATACCTCCATCAGACTAAATAGACTTTAAGACAAACATTGTCACAAGAGGCAAATATGCACCTAACATCAGAGCACTGAAATATATTAAGCAAACATTAATAGATCTGAAGGGGGAGCTGGACTGCAGTACAATAATGGTAGGAGGCTTCAATTCTTCACTTTTAGCAATGAACAGATCTTCAAGAAAGAAAATCAATGAGGAAACAGTAAAATTGAACATTGTGGACCAAATACACCCAACATATAGAAAATATTCCATCCAACAACAACAGAAGACATATTATTTACAGCACACACAGAACATTCTCAGGATTGATTATATGTTAGGACACAAAACAAGTCTTAACAAATCTAAGGAGACTGAAATTATATCAAGTATCCTTTATGACTAAAATGATATAAAACTAAAAATCGATGAGAAGCAAAAAAATCACAAAAAAGTAAAAATTCATCATGTTCTTGAACAACCAATGAGTCAAATAAATCAAAAGGAGAATTAAAAAATATCCTGAGACAAACAAAAATAGAAACATACCAAACCAAAATTTATGGGATGTAGCATAAGCAGTTATAAGATGAAAGTTTATAGAAATACATGCTGACATTAAGAAAAATAAAGAACTCAAAAATAACTTACTCCTCAAGGAGCCAAAAAAAGAACAAACTAGGCCCAAACATAGTAAAATGAAGAAAACAACAAAGATCAGAACAGATGTAAGTTAAAATAATAACTAGAGAAACAATAGAAAAGATCAATAAACTAAGAGTTGGTTTTGGGAAAACATAAAATTAGCAAACTTTAGCTAGAATTTAAAAAGAGATAAGACTCAAATAAATAAAATGAAAAATGAAGAGGAGATATTATAATTGATATCACAAAAATAAAAAGAAACATTAGAGACTAGTATGAATAATTATATGCCAATATATCAAAGAACCTAGAAGAAATGGATAAATTACTACAAACAGAAAATTCACCAAGACTGAATCACAAAGAATTAAATAATCTGAAAAAACAAATGACAGGTAAGAAGATTAAAACAGTACTCAAAAATATCCCGACAAAGTAAACCCAAGACAAAATCACTTCACTGGTTAATTCTATGAAACATTTAAGGAATACCTAATACCAATTTCTCTCAAACTCTCCCAAATAAAGTGAAGAGGTGGAAACACTTCCAAACTCATCTTACAAGGCCAATATTACCTCCATACCAAAAACAGAAAATAACACTACAAAAAAAATTGTAAGCCAATATCCCTGACAAACATAAACATAAAAGTCCTTAAAAAAATAGCAAACGACATTCAGCAGCATATTAAAAGGATTACAACATACTCAAGTAAGATTTGTTCCTGGGATTCAAGATGACTTGACAGATTCAATTTATAAATGTGATACACCATATTAACAGAATAAGGATAAAAATTAGGCTGGGCACAGTGGTTGACACTTGTAATAGCATTTTCAGAGGCTAAGGTGGGTGGATTGCTTAAGTTCAGGGGTTCAAGACCACCATGGGCAACATGGTGAAACCTCATCTCTACTAAAAATACAAAAATTAGCCAGACTTAGTGATATGTGCCTGTAGTTTAAACTACTTAGGAGACTGAGATTGGAGGATTGCTTGAGCCCAGGAGGCAGAGGTTGCAGCAAGCCAAGATCACACAGCTGCACTCCAACCTCAGCAACAGAGCAAGACTCCATCTCAAAAACAAACAAAAACAAACAAACAAAAAAATAAGGGTAAAAGTCACATAATCATCTCAATAAATGCAGAAAAATATGACAAAATAAGACATCCTTTCATAATAAAAAAAAAAACCTCAACAATATAGGTATAGAAGCAATGTACCGCAGTAGATAAAGGCCATATATCAAAGCCCAAAGGTAAAATTATACTCAAAAATTTAAAACTGAAATAATATCCTCTAAGATCAGGGGCAACATAAAGATGCCTACTCTGGTCACTTGTATTCAACACAATATTAAAAGTGCGTCCAGAGCAATTCATCAAGAAAAATAAATAAATGGCATCCAAAACCGACAGAAAGAAGTAAAGGTGTCTGTTTTCAGATGACGTGATATTACACATAGAAAGTGCAACAGACTTCACCAAGAAGACACTCTTAGAACTAATTAATAAACTCAGTAAAGTTGTAGGATACAAAATTAATATACAAAAATAAGGTGGATTCATATACACTAACAAGTATCCAAAAAAGAAATTAAGAAAACAATCTTATTTCCAAAAACATCCAAAATAATAAAATATTTAGAAATAAACCAAAGAAGTAAAAGACCTGTACAATGAAAACTATAATTGATAAAATTGAAGGCACAAATGAATAAAAAGATATCTCATGTTCATAGTTCAGAAAAATCGATAGTATCAAAAATCCATACTTCCAAAAGCACACTAAAGATTCAATGCAATTCCTATCAAAATTCCAATGGCAATTATTACAGAAGCAGAAAAACCAATCCTAAAATTTGTATGGAATTATGATAGCTACCAAGTAGTTAAAGCAATCTTGAGCAAGAAGGAAAAAGGTTGGAGGCATCATAGTTCTGATTTCAAACTATATTACAAAGTTATAGTAATTGAAACAGTATGGTAGTGGTTAAAATCAGACCTGCAGATCAGTGAAACAGAATAGGAAGACCAGAAATAAATTCACTCATATGTGGTCAAATAATCTTTGAAAAAGAGCCAAAAATATAGAGTGGATAAAAGATAGTCTCTTCAATAAACTGTGCTGAGAAAACTGAATATCCACTTGCAATAGAATAAAACTGGACCTTTATCTTACTCTATACACAAAAATTAACTCAAACTGGATTAAAAGTTTAAACCTAAGACCTAAAACTGTAAAAAACTCCTTGAAAAAAAAAAACAAAGGGAAAAATCTCCTTGACATTGCTCTTAGAAATAATTTTTTTAATATAACATCAGAAGCAAAACCAACAAAAGTAAAAATAGACAGGTGAAACTACATCAAACCAAAAAGTTTCTGCTCAACAAAAGAAACAACCAACAAAATGAAAAAGGCAACCTATGGAATGAAAGAAAATATTTGCAAGCCATATATCCAGTAAGGGGTTAATATTCATAATACATCGGGAACTCATGCAACTAAATAGCATAATAAATAAATAACCCAATTTTAAAATAAGCAAAAGATCTAACTAGGCATTTTTCCAAAATAGTCATAAATATGACCAACAGGTATATGAAAAGATGCTCAGCATCATTAATCATCAGGGAATTGCAAATCAAAATCCACAATGAGATATCACCTCTTACCTGTTAGAATGACTATTATCAAAAAAAGTCCAAGGATAACAGTTGGCAAGAATGTAGAGAAAAGGGGACCCTTATGCACTGTTGATGAGCGTGTAAAGAGGTACAGCCATTATGGAAAGCAGTACAGAGCTTCCTCAAAAAAATTATAAATAGAATTACCTTATAATCCAGCAATCCCACTTTCAGGTATACATTAAAAGGAAATAAGATCACTATCTTGGAGAGATGTCTGCACTCCCATGTTTATTGCAGGATTATGTACAATAACCAAGATGTGAAAGAACCTATGTGTCTGTCAAAAAATAAACAGATAAAGAAAATGTGTTATATAAATACAATAGGATATTATTCAGCCTTCTAAAAGAATGAAATTCTGCTATTTGCAACAAAAAGGTTGAAACTGGAGACGTTTATGCTAAGTGAAATAAGCCAGATACAGAAACATAAATACCGTATGGTCTCACTTACATGTGGAATCTAATGAAAATCAAGTATATGAAAGCAGAGGGTAGGATGGTGGTTGTCAGCAGGTAGGAGTGAGGTTGGGTGATGAGGAGATGTTGCTTAAACGGTGCAAAATTTCAGTTAGGATGAATAAGTTCAGACGATCTTTTTTACAGCATGGGGACTATAGTTAATAATAATGTGTTGTACACTTGAAAATTGATAAGAGAGTAGATCTTAAGTGTTACAAAAACAAAAAATAAAGATGTGAGGTGATAAAAATGTTAATTAGTTTCACGTAGCAATTTCACAACGTACATATACATGAAAACATCACATTTCAAACCATAAATATGTACAATTTTTATATGTCAGCTATACTTTAAGTTTTAAAATGTAAAAATTAATGATTTTTAAAAATGACAACTTATTGAGGTGATGTATAATTTAACTAGATTAATGTGATTATTTCATACAATATATGCATATTAAAAATTATCTCATACATCTTAAATATATAATATCCCTGTCATTCATACCTCAATACAGCTGGAAAAATATACGAATGAAAATAAATAAATGAAATGAAGATATATAAATACATTTTACAATGTGATGGACAAAACGGGTTGGCATTATATAATGCAGGCATTTTATGGCTTAGGCTATACTGATGCCATTATATTGTACATGTTGAAAAACTAATTAGCAAGTTTGGTTGAATAAATATGTATAATACGATACACAAAATGTCACTTTTTGACTAAGTATAAAGGTAGCTTTGAAGTAAATGTAATTGAAGAAATATTCTTATTTGTAACCAGAAGGTGTACATATTTATGGGGTATATCAGATATTTTGATACAGATATACAAAGGGTTATAATCACATGAAGGTAAATGAGGTACTTATCATCTTAAGCATTTATTTTTTTTTTAATTTTATTATTATTATACTTTAAGTTTTAGGGTACATGTACACAATGTGCAGGTTAGTTACATATGTATACATGTGCCATGCTGGTGTGCTGCACCCAGTAACTAATCATTTAGCATTAGTTATATCTCCTAATGCTATCCCTTCCCCCTCCCTCCACCCCACAAGACTCCCCAGAGTGTGATGTTCCCCTTCCTGTGTCCATGTGTTCTCATTGTTCAATTCCCACGTATGAGTGAGAACATGCAGTGTTTGGTTTTTTGTTCTTGTGATAGTTTACTGAGAATGATGATTTCCACTTTCACTCATGTCCCTACAAAGGACATGAACTCATCATTTTTTATGACTCCATAGTATTCCATGGTGTATATATGCCACATTTTCTTAATCCAGTCTATCATTGTTAGACACTTGGGTTGGTTCCAAGTCTTTGCTATTGTGAATAGTGCCGCAATAAACATACGTGTGCATGTGTCTTTATAGAGGCATGTTTTATAATCTTTTGGGTATACACCCAGCAATGGGATGGCTGGGTCAAATGGTATTTCGAGTTTTAGATCCCTGAGGAATCGCCACACTGACTTCCACAATGGTTGAACTAGTTTACAGTCCCACCAACAGTGCAAAAGTGTTCCTATTTGTCCACATCCTCTCCAGCACCTGTTGTTTCCTGACTTTTTAATGATCGCCATTCTAACTGGTGTGAGATGGTATCTCTTTGTGGTTTTCATTTGCATTTCTCTGATGGCCAGTGATGGTGAGTATTTTTTCATGTGTCTTTTGGCTGCATAAATGTCTTCTTTGAGAAGTGTCTGTTCATATCCTTTGCCCACTTTTTGATGGGGTTGTTTGTTTTTTTCTTGTAAATTTGGTTGAGTTTGTTGTAGATTCTGGATATTAGCCCCTTGTCAGATGAGTAGGTTGCAAAAACTTTCTCCCATTTTGTAGGTTGCCTGTCCACTCTGATGGTAGTTTCTTTTGCTGTGCAGAAGCTCTTTAGTTTAATTAGATCCCATTTGTCAATTTTGGCTTTTGTTGCCATTGCTTTTGGTGTTTTAGTCATGAAGTCCTTGCCCATGCCAGTGTCCTCAATGGTAATGCCTAGGTTTTCTTCTAGGGTTTTTATGGTTTTAGGTCTAACGTGTAAGTCTTTAATCCATCTTGAATTAATTTTTGTATAAGGTGTAAGGAACGGATCCAGTTTCAGCTTTCTACATATGGCCAGCCAGTTTTCCCAGCACCATTTATTAAATAGGGAATCCTTTCCCCACTGCTTGTTTTTCTCAGATAGTTGTAGATATGCAGCACTATTTCTGAGGGCTCTGCTCTGTTCCATTGATCTATATCTCTGTTTTGGTACCAGTACCATGCTGTTTTGGTTACTGTAGCCTTGTAGTATAGTTTGAAGTCAGGTAGCATGATGCCTCCAGCTTTGTTCTTTTGGGTTAGGATTGACTTGGTGATGCGGGCTCTTTTTTCATTCCATATGAACTTTAAAGTAGTTTTTTCCAACTCTGTGAGGAAAGTCATTGGTAGCTTGATAGGGATGGCATTGAATCTATAAATTACCTTGGGCAGTATGGCCATTTTCACGATGTTGATTCTTCCTACCCATGAGCATGGAATGTTCTTCCATTTCTTTGTTTCTTCTTTTATTTCACTGAGCAGTGGTTTGTAGTTCTCCTTGAAGAGGTCTTTCACACCCCTTGTAAGTTGGATTCCTAGGTATTTTATTGTCTTTGAAGCAATTGTGAATGGGAGTTCACTCATGATTTGGCTCTCTGTTTGTCTGTTATTGGTGTATAAGAATGCTTGTGATTTTTGTATGCTGATTTTGTATCCTGAGAATTTCCTGAAGTTGCTTATCAACTTAAGGAGATTTTCGGTGGAGACGATGGGGTTTTCTAGATATACAATCATGTCATCTGCAAACAGGGACAATTTGACTTCTTCTTTTCCTAATTGAATACCCTTTATTTCCTTCTCCTGCCTAATTGCCCTGGCCAGAACTTCCAACACTATGTTGAATAGGAGTGGTGAGAGAAGGCATCCCTGTCCTGTGCCAGTTTTCAAAGGGAATGCTTCCAGTTTTTGCCCATTCAGTAAGATAATGACTGCGGGTTTGTCATAGATAGCTCTTCCTATTTTGAGATATGTCCCATCAATACATAATTTATTGAGAGTTCTTAGCATGAAGCGTTGTTGAATTTTGTCAAAGGCCTTTTCTGCATCTATTGAGATAATCATGTGGTTTTTGTCTTTGTTTCTGTTTATATGCTGGATTACATTTATTGATTTGTGTATATTGAACCAGCCTTGCATCCCAGGGATGAAGCCCACTTGATCATGGTGGATAAGCTTTTTGATGTGCTGCTGGATTTGGTTTGCCAGTATTTTATTGAGGATTTTTGCATCAATGTTCATCAAGGATATTGGTCTAAAATTCTCTTTTTTGGTTGTGTCTCTGCCCGGCTTTGGTATCAGGATGATGCTCGCCTCGTAAAATGAGTTAGGAAGGATTCCCTCTTTTTCTATTGATTGGAATAGTTTCAGAACAAATGGTACCAGCTCCTCGTTGTACCTCTGGTAGAATTCGGCTATGAATTCATCTGGTCCGGGACTCTTTTTGGTTGGTAAGCTATTGATTATTGCCACAATTTCAGAGCCTGTGATTGGTCTATTCAGAGATTCAACTTCTTCCTGGTTTAGTCTTGGGAGGGTGTTTGCATCAAGGAATTTATCCATTTCTTCTAGATTTTTTAGTTTATTTTCGTAGAGGTGTTTGTAGTATTCTCTGATGGTAGTTTGTATTTCTGTGGGATTGGTGGTGATATCCCCTTTATCATTTTTTATTGTGTCTATTTGATTCTTCTCTCCTTTCTTCTTTTTTACTCTTGCTAGCTGTCTATCAATTTTCTTGATCCTTTCAAAAACCCAGCTCCTGGATTCATTAAGTTTTGAAGGGTTTTTTGTGTCTCTATTTCCTTCAGTTCTGCTCTGATTTTAGTTATTTCTTGCCTTCTGCTAGCTTTTGAATGTGTTTGCTCTTGCTTTTCTAGTTCTTTTAATTGTGATGTTAGGGTGTCAATTTTGGAACTTTCCTGCTTTCTCTTGTGGGCATTTAGTGCTATAAATTTCTCTCTGCACACTGCTTTCAATGTGTCCCAGAGATTCTGGTACGTTGTGTCTTTGTTCTCATTGGTTTCAAAGAACATCTTTATTTCTGCCTTCATTTCGTTATGCACCCAGTAGTCATTCAGGAGCAGGTTGTTTAGTTTCCATGTAGTTGAGCGGTTTTGAGTGAGTTTCTTAATCCTGAGTTCTAGTTTTATTGCACTGTGGTCTGAGGGAAAGTTTGGTATAATTTCTGTTCTTTTACATTTGTTGAGGAGAGCTTTACTTCAAACTATGTGGTCAATTTTGGAATAGGTGTAGTGTGGTGCTGAAAAAAAATGTATATTCTGTTGATTTGGGGTGGAGAGTTCTGTAGATGTCTATTAGGTCCACTTGGTGCAGAGCTGAGTTCAATTCCTGGGTATCCTTTTTAACTTTCTCTCTCGTTGGTCTGTCTAATGTTGACAGTGGGGTGTTAAAGTCTCCCATTATCATTGTGTGGGAGTCTAAGTCTCTTTGTATGTCACTCAGGACTTGCTTTATGAACTTGGGTGCCCCTGTATTGGGTGCATATATATTTAGGATAGTTAGCTCTTCTTGTTGAATTGATCCCTTTACCATTATGTAATGGCCTTCTTTGTCTCTGTTGATCTTTGTTGGTTTAAAGTCTGTTTTATCAGAGACTAGGATTGCAACCCCTGCCTTTTTTTGTTTTCCATTTGCTTGGTAGATCTTCCTCCATCCTTTTATTTTGAGCCTATGTGTGTCCCTGCACGTTAGATGGATTTCCTGAGTACAGTACAATGATGGGTCTTGACTCTTTATCCAATTTGCCAGTCTGTGTCTTTTAACTGGAGCATTTAGTCCATTTACATTTAAAGTTCATATTGTTATGTGTGAATTTGATCCTGTCATTATGATGTTAGCTGGTTATTTTGCTCATTAGTTGATGCAGTTTCTTCCTAGCCTCGATGGTCTTTACAATTTGGCATGATTTTGCAGTGGCTGGTACTGATTTTTCCTTTCCATGTTTAGTGCTTCCTTCAGGAGCTCTTTTAAGGCAGGCCTGGTGGTGACAAAATCTCTCAGCATTTGCTTCTCTGTAAAGTATTTTATTTCTCCTTCAGTTATGAAGTTTAGTATGGCTGGATATGAAATTCTGGGTTGAAAATTCTTTTCTTTAAGAATGTTGAATATTGGCCCCCACTCTCTTCTGGCTTGTATAGCTTCTGCTGAGAGATCAGCTGTTAGTCTGATGGGTTTCCCTTTGTGGGTAACCCGACCTTTCTCTCTGGCTGCCCTTAACATTTTTTCCTTCATTTCAACTTTGGTGAATCTGACAATTATGTGTCTTAGAGTTGCTCTTCTCGAGGAGTATCTTTGTGGTGTTCTCTGTATTTCCTGAATCTGAATGTTGGCCTGCTTTGTTAGATTGGGGAATTTCTCCTGGATAATATCTTGCAGAGTGTTTTCCAACTTGGTTCCATTCTCCCCATCAGTTTCATGTACACCAATCAGACTTAGATTTGGTCTTTTCACATAGTCCCATAGTTCTTGGAGGCTTTGTTCATTTCTTTTTATTCTTTTTTCTCTAAACTTCCCTTCTCACTTCATTTCATTCATTTCATCTTCCATCACTGATACCCTTTCTTCCAGTTGATCGCATCAGCTCCTGAGGCTTCTGCATTCTTCACTTAGTTCTCGAGCCTTGAGTTTCAGCTCCATCAGCTCCTTTAAGCACGTTTCTGTATTGGTTATTCTAGTTATACATTCGTCTAAAATTTTTTCAAAGTTTTTAACTTCTTTGCCTTTGGTTTGAACTTCCTCCCATAGCTTGGAGTAGTTTGATCATCTGAAGCCTTCTTCTCTCAACTCGTCAAAGTCATTCTCCATCCAGCTTTGTTCCATTGCTGGTGAGGAACTGCATTCCCCTGGAGGAGGAAAGGCACTCTGCTTTTTAGAGTTTCCAGTTTTTCTGCTCTGTTTTTACCCATCTTTGTGGTTTTATCTACTTTGGTCTTTGAGGATGGTGATGTACAGTTGGGTTTTTGGTGTGGATGTTCTTTCTGTTTGTTAGTTTTCCTTCTAACAGACAGGACCCACAGCTGCAGGCCTGTTGGAGTTTGCTAGAGGACCACTCCAGACCCTGTTTGCCTGGGTATCAGCTGCGGTGGCTGCAGAACAGCAGATTTTCATGAACCGTGAATGCTGCTGTCTGATCGTTCCTCTGGAAGTTTTGTCTCAGAGGAGTACCTGGCCATGTGAGGTGTCAGTCTGCCCCTACTGGGGAATGCCTCCCAGTTAGGCTGCTCAGGGGTCATGGGTCAGGGACGCACTTGAGGAGGCAGTCTGCCCATTCTCAGATCTCCAGCTGTGTGCTAAGAGAACCACTGTTATCTTCAAAGCTGTCAGACAGGGACATTTAAGTCTGCAGAGATTACTGCTGCCTTTTTGTTTGTCTGTGCCCTGCCTCCAGAGGTGGAGCCTACAGAGGAAGGCAGGCCTCCTTGAGCTGTGGTGGGCTCCACCCAGTTCGAGCTTCCCAGCTGCTTTGTTTACTTAAGCAAGCCTCGGCAGTGGCGTGCACCCCTCCTCCAGCCTCGCTGCCACCTTGCAGTTTGATCTCAGACTGCTGTGCTAGCAATCAGTGAGACTCCATGTACGTAGGACCCTCCAAGCCAGGTGCGGGATATAATCTCCTGGTGCGCCGCTTTTTAAGCCCATCGGAAAAGTGCAGTATTGGGATGGGAGTGACCCAATTTTCCAGGTGCCGTCTGTCACCCCTTTCTTTGACTAGGAAAGGGAACTCCCTGATCCCTTGCACTTCCCAATTGAGGCAATGCCTCGCCCTGCTTTGGCTCATGCATGGTGCACTGCACCCACTGTCCTGCACCCACTGTCTGGCACTCCCTAGTGAGATGAACCTGGTACCTCAGATGGAAATGTAGAAATCACCCGTCTTCTGCGTCATTCAGGCTGGGAGCTGTAGACCGGAGCTGTTCCTATTTGGCCATCTTGGCTCGAGTCCAAGCATTTATTTTTTGTGTTACAAACAATCTAATTTCACTCTTTTATTTATTTTAAAATATACAGGAATAAAGAATTTGACAGTGGCCCAGATGGCTGACTTGAAGAATCTTAGGCTTGTGACTCTCACAGAGAGGAATGAAAAGGGGAAGTAAACACAACTCCTTCAACAGAAACAACCAGGTACTTGCATTGGTACTAACCAAGGACACAACTCGACCCATAGAGAACAGAAGAAGGCAAGGCACAATGATAGCCCACCCAGGAGCGACATGGAGCCAAGGGAAACTCCCCCTTTCAGGGAAGTGGTGAGTGAATACCCAACCTGGGAAACCACTCTTTTCCCACAGATATTTGCAACCCTTGAGTCAGGAAGTTCCCTCGTGAACAGACATCTCCAGGACCTTCAGTTTGACACACAGAACTACATGGAGTATCAACAGAGCATCTGCTCAGGCACACATGAAAACTCCAGAGCTTTAGATATTCTGGCCCTGGAGTTCCAGGAAAAGGAACTGCAACACCAGCAAAGAGGGAAGTTAGACTCCCTTACACAACCCTAGGAAAGAGGCTGAATTCAAGGGGTTGAGTGCAACAACGGTCTGTGGGACCCACTTCCATGGCACCTCACAAAATAAGACCCACTGGCTGGGAATTCCAGCCAGCCAGCAGTAGCAGTGTTGCATCTTCCTGGTGCAGAGCTCCCAGGGGAATGGGTGAGCCATTATCTTTATTGTTTGAGTAACTTACCCATTCCAGGCTGCAGGCTTTAGAGAGCCCAAGCTGAACAGGGGTGAAAAAGACCCCCTAGTACAGCACAACTACTCTATCAAAACGTGGCAAGACTGCTTCTTTAATCGGGTCCCCAATCTATGCCTCCTCACCAGGCGGGACCTTCCAACTGGGGCCTCAAGTTAACCCTGCCAGTGTTCTCCAGCTGACAGAGATTACAAAATCCCAGGGACAGAGTTTCCAGAGGGAGGGGTGGGCCACCATCTTTGCTATTTGGGTGACTTAGCAATTCCAACCTGCAGGCTTTGGAGAGCCAAAGTCATTTCGGGCAGAAGTGATATCCCAGCACAGCACAGCTGCTCTATGAAAGTGTGGTCACACTGCTTCTTTAAGCAGGTCCCTGAACCAGCTCCTCCTCACTGAGCAGAACCTCCCAACCAGGGCCTCCTGCCACCCCTGCCGGTGTCATCTGGCCTATGGAAATTCAAAAACTCCCTGAGACAGAACTCCCAGTGGGAGGGGCAAGCTGCCATCTTTGGTGTTTGGGTGAGATAGCAGTTTCAGCCTTTGGGCTTTGGAGAGCCCAAGTCAAACAGGCATTGAAGCAGTACCCCAGAACAGTACAGTGGCCCCATGAAAACATGGCCAGATTGCTTTTTAAGCAGATCCCTGAACCCATTCCTCTTCACTGATTGGAGCCTCCAAATGAGGGTCTCTGACTACATCCACTGGTGTTCTCCAGCTGACAGAGGTTTCAGGCCTCCTTGGGATGGAGCTCCCAAGAGGGGAGGCAGACCATCATCTTTGCCATTTCGTTGACTTAGCTGGTCCAGCCATTGGGCTTCAGAGTGTCCGTGGTGACCAAGGGCTAAAGAGGAACCCCAGCACAGCACAGCTGCTCTATGAAAATATGGCCAGACTACATTTTTAACCAAGTCCTGACTGGGTGAGACCTTACATTGAGAGTCTCCAGCCACCTCCCACCAGTGCATTCCGGCTAGCAAAAGATCTGTAACTCCCTGGACAAAACTCCCAGAGGAAGGGTAAAGTTGCCATCTTTGCTGTTTCACAGCCTTCACTGGTTGTAACTCCAAGTACTGAAAAATCTGAGGCAACTAGAGACTGGAGTTGACTCCAGTATACCGCAGCAACCATATGAAAAAGGAGCCAGACTGTTAAAATTAAAAAAAAAAATCCAAAGATCAGCAACCTCAAAGACTTAAGGTAGATAAGCCCACAAAGATGAGAAAGAGTCAGCACAAGAAACCCGAAAACTTAAAAAGCCAGAGTGTCTTCTTTCCTCCAAATGACATTATCTGTCCAGCAAAAGATCATAACTGGGCTGAGGCTGAGAAGGCTAAAATAACAGAAGTAGAATTCAGAATGAAGATAAGGATGAAGTTCATTGAGCTACAGGACTACATTGTAACCCAAAGCAAGGAAGCTAAAAATCATGATAAAACATTGCAGGAGCTGACAGACAAAATAGCCAGTATAGAGAAGAATGTAACTGACCTGCTAGAGCTGAAAAATACACTAAAAGAATTACATAATGAAATCACAAATATTAATAGCAGAATAGATCAAGTGGAGGAAGAAACCTCTGAAAGTGTAGATTGAATTTCTGAAATAAGACAGACAGATAAAAATACATTAAAAAGTATGAAAATGAATGAATAAAACCTCTAAGAAATACAGGATTATGTAAAGATACTGAATCTATGACTGATTGATGTACTTGAAAGAGATGGGGAGAATGAAAACTACCTGAAAAATATATTTTAGGATAACATCAATGACAACTTCCTCAACCTAGCTAGTGAAGCCAACACTCAAATTCAGAAAATGCAGAGAATCCCAGTAAAATACTCCACGAGAGATCCTCCCCAAGACACATAATCATCAGATACTCCAAGATCAAAATGAAATAAAAGTGTTAAAGAAAGACAGAGAGGAAGGCCAGGTAACCTACAAAGGGAGGCTTATCAGACTAACAGTGGACCTCTCAGCTGAATTCCTATAAGCCAGAAGAGATAGGGGGCCAATAGTCAACATCCTTAGAGAAAATAAATTCCAACCCAAAATTTTATATCTGGCCAAACTCAGCTTCATAAGTGAAGGATAAATAAAATTCTTTTCAGAAAAGCAAAAGCTGAGAGAACTTGTTACCATCAGACCTGCCTTAAAAGAGCTCCTGAAGTAAGCACTAAATATGGAAAGAAAAGACTGTTAGCAGCCATTGCAAAAACACACTGAAGTACACAAGACCAGTGACACTGTAAGTCAATCACAAAAACAAGCGTGCAAAATGACCAGCTAACATCATGATAAGATCAAACCCGCACATATCCATACTAACCTTAAATTTAAATGGGCTAAGAGACCCAGGGAAAGACAGAGTGGAAAGCTGGATTAAAAAAAACAAGACCCATTTGTATACTGTCTTCAAGAGACTCATCTGACATGCAATGACATACATAGGCTCCATCCATAAAAGGATGGAGAAAAATTTACCAAGCAAATGGGAAACAGAAAAAAGCAGGAGTTGCAATCCTAGTTTCTGGGAAAACAGACTTTAAACAAACAAAGATGAAAAGATACAAAGAAAGGCATTAAATAATGGTAAAGTGTTCAATTCAACAAGAAGAGCTAACTATCCTAATATATATGCACCCAACAGGAGAGCACTGAGATTCATAAAGCAAGTTTTCAGAGACCTTCAAAGAGACTTAGACTCCGACATAACACTAGTGAGAGACGTTAACATCCCACTGACAATATTAGACAGATCATCAAGACAGAAAATTAACAAAGATATTCAGGACCTGAACTCAGCACTCGATCAAATGGACCTGAGAGATATCTACAGAACGCTCCACACAAAAATAACACAATATACATTCTTCTCATCACCACATGGTCCTTACTCTAAAATAGATCCCATGATTGGAAGTAAAGCACTCCTTAGCAAACGCAAAAGAACTGAAATCATAACAGTCTCTCAGACCACAGTACAATCAAATTAGAAATAAAGATTTTGAATTTCTCTCTGGGTTATCTTGCATTTCTTTGAGTTTCCTCAAAACAGCTATTTTGAATTCTGTCTGAAACATTACATATCTCTATCTTTCTGGGATTGGTCCCTGATGCCTTATTTAGTTCATTTGGTGAGGTCACTTTTTTTGGGCGGCCTTAATGCTAATGGATGTTCATCAATGTCTGGATACTGAAGAATTAGGTATTTATTGTAGTCTTCACGGTCTGGACTTATCTGTATCCATCCTTATTGGGAAGGCTTTTCAGGTATTTGAAGGTACCTGGGTGTTGTGATCTAAGCTGTATCTGCTTTAGAGGGCATGCCAATCCCAGTAACACTGTGATTCTTTCAGACTCATAGAGGTGCTGCCTTGATGATCTTGCAAAAGATCCATAAGAATTCTCTGGATTACCAGGAAGAAACTCGTGTTCTCTTCTCTTACTTTCTCCCAAATGAATAGAGTCTCTCTCTCTGTGCTGAGCTTCCTGGAGCTGGGGAAATGGTGTCACAGCACCCCTGTTGCCACCACCACTGAAACTGCACTGTGACAAACCTGAAGCCAGCACAGCACTGAGTCTCACCCAAAGCCCACTGCATTCACTGAAGTACCCAAGGCTCTACTATCAGCAGGTAATGAAGCCAGCCAGTCTTGTGGCCTTTCCTTCAGGGTGGCGAGTTCCTCCAGAAGAAACTGGGGAATACATGTTGTCTGGGAACCAGGGCCTGGAGTCAGAAACCTTAGACATCTACCTGGTGCTGTATTCTACTGCAGCTGAGCTGGCAACAAAACCACAAGAGAAAGTTTTTCCCAGTCTTCACTCCCCTTTTCCCAGGCAGAGGAGTCTCCCCCAATGTCCACCACCACCACAGGCCTACAGGGAGTACTGACAGTGTACTGTTGATGTTCGCTTAAGGCCAAGTGACTCTTTAGTCAGCTTGTGGTGAATACAACCTGGCCAGAAACTCATCCTTCAGGGCCGTGGGCTCTCCTATGGCCCAGGTCATATCCAAAAATGTCATCTGAGAGCCAAGACATGGAGTCAGGGACCTCAACAGCCTGCTTGATGCCCTTCCTAACTATGGTTGAGCTAATACCTAAGCTATAAGACAAAGTACCCTTTATTCTTCCCTCTCCTTTTCTCAAGCAGAAGGAGTCTCTTATAGCCACCACAGTTGTGAATATACAGGGTCACACCTGAAACCAGCACATCTCAGGATCTCCCTCAAGGCCCAGGGCATGTGCTACCTGGTTACCACTGCTGATTATTCAGGGTTCAAGGGCTCTTTAGTCAGCAGGTGATGAATCCTTCCAGGACTAGGACCTTTCCTTCAGGACAGTGAGTTCTCTTCTGGCACAAGGTGTGTCTAGCAATGTCATCCAGGAGCTAGGGCCTGGAGTGAGGGCCTCACAACTCTGCCTGGTGCCCTATCCTTCACTGTGGCTGTGTTGATATTCAAGTTTCAAAACAAAGTCTTCTTCACTCTTTTCTCTCCTTTCCTCAAGTGGAAGGAAGGAGTCTCTTTTGAAGTTCCAAGCTGTGCTGCCTGGGGTTGGAGAAGGAGTGGTGAAAGCACTTCCTTACCCACCCCAGCTGGTGTCTCACTAGGTCATGTGCCCCCCAAGTCCACTGGCTCCAAGATGAACACAGCACTCACTAGGACTTGGCCAGGAATTGCAGTCCTTGTGGCCTACACTGCCATTCAAGTTTATTTAGAACCCCTGGGTACTTTAGTCCAAAGTGGCAAGGCTGGCTCAAACTCAAGCTCTGACCACTGGGATGAGCATTTTCCTCTGACTAGGGCTGGTCTAAATGCTACCTCCATGAGCATCAGCTGAGTTATGCCTAGTGTTGGCAGCACTGAGTTCCTATGCAAAATTCCACAATTAGTACACTCTCCCTCCCCCAAGTACACAGATTCTCTCCCTTGCCACATAATTGCTCCTGGGGGATTAACTCAAGCTCCTACCAGTGGATGAGCATTTTTCCTCTGGCTAGAGCTGGTCTAAATGCTACCTCCATGAACATCAGCTGAGTTCTGCCTGGTGTTGGCAGCATTGAGTTCCTATGGAAAATCCCACAATTGCTACACTCTCCCTCCCCCAGGTGCACAGATTATCCTGCCATATAGATGCTCCTGGGGGATGTGGGATGGGTAGTGTTGGCAATTCAAGACTGTCTTTTCCACTCCTTTCAGTGCCTCTTTCAATGATATGAAGTTAAAGCCAGGTACTATGATCACTCACTCGGTTTTTGGTTATTATAAAGGTGCTTTTTTGTTTAGATAGTTGTCAAATTTGTTGTTTCCTTGGTGGAGGCTTCTATTCAGCCATCTTGCTCCACCTCCTCAGGAATATTCTTATACAGTGTCTTCTGAAGCCCAAAATTAAAGAATATGTTAGTAAAATGCCTTAAAGGACTGTCTTACAAATCCCATTGGTCCCAGGTGGATTGACAAAGCATAACGGAGGAATAGAAAGTAGTCTCATGAGCTACAAGAAAGATTTTCCTGAGATAATACTGATCGCTTCTCTCAATGGGATAGCAACAAACTTGGCTGATCACAGACCTAGCTGAAAGCCATTTGAATTAACAGAGAATAAATAAAACGTAGCAAATTATTGGCCACACATTCCCATCTTTATTTGAGAACCAACCATCATTCTTTCCAATATCCAGAAGAAAAACAGCTTTGATGTGGGTCAAGGAGACCTTGTTAGTAGGGATTGTAGCTTTCCATTGTAGGGGCATGAAGATTCAAAGTTCTGTCTTCCTTAGGATATTATTAAGTTGGATCCTTTCTCTTTCTTCCCTCTCATATGATTTTTACAATAAAATTAGTCCAGAGTTGCTTAGAAAAAGCCCCATCAACACCACCACCTTTGAATAGCCTAGCAGGACCAGAGAGAAAGGAGGCCTAGGACAGGCAGTTTAGGGAGAAGTTTTCTCGTTTGATGTTTCAATCCATGCCTCACAGTACAGACAATGGTTAAATATAGAGAAGTCTATAGTATGTTCCTGAGAAAAAGAGATGAATGAGCAAGCCACTCCACCTTTTTTATAGCCTAGGCCTATGGTTCTCAGTGTTGGTTACCCAAGCTAATATAATCAGTGTCACCTGAGAACTTTGAAGATACAAATCCTCAGCCACTGCCAGACCTACTGAATCAGATCTCTGGAAGTGGCACCCAGAAATCTGTGTTTTAGCGAACTCCTCAGATAATTCTGATGCATACTCAAGTTTGAGAACCACTAGCCCAGGTAAACAGTCTTTAAAGCTCAAACACAGTCTAGCTCAGTTCACCAGAGTAGAACAATACATCATGATTTAGAGAGTCAAAGCACTAGTTACCACTGACACCTGCATTTGACTGGAGTGTTCCCTCTGTATCTACCCCTCATTATTCTGCAGGATAGGATTCAAAGTTTGAGAAATTCCAATACTGGACATCCTAATTAGTGGGATTGTGGACTGTGCTATAGGCCTCAATGAAATGGGAATTTTCTCAAGCACTAATATGCAGTGTTGTATAATTATTTTAGCAGCACGCCGTTTTGGTTCCAGACACTTCTAATGGTCACTCATGGACAAGTAGCTCATTGAGTACCTAAAAAGAATTCCTCAGATTCTCTCAAAGCAGAGGTACATGGTCCCTATATTTTAGATGAAAGAATACTCCTAAGCTCACTTCTAGTGTCTGAATGTTGATGTCTCCCAAAATTCACATGTTGAAACCTAATGCTCAAGGTGATAGTATTAACAAATGGAGCTTTGGGGAAGTAAGTCATGAGGGCTTCATCCCCATAAATGGGATTAGTGCCCTTATAAAAGAGGCTGGAGCAAACTACCTTGACCCTTCCTTCTGTCATGTGAGGACACACCAAAAAGGTGCTATCTTTGGTGCAGAGAGCAAGCCTTCAACAAACGGAATCTGCTGATGCCTTGATCTTGGACCTCCCAGCCTCCTGAACTGTGAGCAATAAATTTCTTTTGTCTATAAATTACCAAGTCAAAGGTATTTTGTTATAGTATCCCTAGCAGACTAAGACACACACCTATACCAAGCAGAATTATGTACCCAATTTAGGGAAAGAACACACAGAAAAACAAAACAAGACCCTTAGAGTTACGGTGAAAGCAAGTGACCATCAACATGACCAGAGCCTAGATTTGCAGCTGAATATGCCCTCCTCATTAAAGAATCAAGGGCAGAGAGTTTTCAACCTATATCGTCAACTTAGATAGAGGAGGTTTTAATCAACTGAAAAAGAAGCGACCAAACTGCATGCAGCTCTTCAGTTTAAGGAGATGAAGATAAAGGTAAGGCTTTGGCAAACAATTAAACAATCTTCCCTTTGTAGCTAAGAAATGTGATTCATTCCCTCCCAGATCTCCCTGTTCTCATCAGGAACCAACATCAATGGCTCAACATTTTAGTTCATACTGAATCATTGTCTTTTGCTCAGATCCCAAAGACACTAACCTCAAACCTTTTCCATTTGGAGTATACTGTTCCTACTATGCACCCATCTCTGTCTTGCTTTCATGAAGAAATTATACCTCCAACTCTATGATTAACCATGAAACCCTGCTCTCACAAAATCTGGTCTCTGTGTTGGCTGCATAAGAATTATCTAGTGGGCTTGCTAATAATACAGATTCCAAATCTTACTCTCAGAGATTCTGTTTCACTATGTTTGGAAAGTCCCTCAGATTTTGACAGACAGCAATGTTTGGAAATAACGGACCTAAGTGACATCATCTGCTCAGACTCCCTAGCCAGACTGTCTCAGACCAAAGCCTCCACTTTTAACAGAGGCACTCCTCAACCCTCCAAAGGAAAGGTCTACTTATCCTCTACACACGGGAACTAGACAGACATTTGATAACATATTTTCACTCTTTGGTATCTCTGAATATTCCAAATGACGTGGACTCTATGCACAGACTAGGTACATAGTGTGTACTCAGTAAAGACCTGGGAGCTTGACTGGCATTTCACAGAAAAGGTCAGCACATCTGCTAAATTCCTCGATTAAGGCCAAATCACTAGAAAAGCTTCAAGAGGAATAGGCAGTAAAGTCAGTTAGAGATTTTTACGAGTTCACGTGCGTATGAACCAGTTTTGGGAGACAAAAAAGGAGATTGTGATAACCATTGGTCATTCATGCCCTCTTATGCATAGACGGAAATATGAATAATTATAAACTGCAAGTTACTGAACATTGACTATACCAGAGTAACAATCCCTGTAACATGGTCAATTATATTCATATTATATACAAGTAAAATGATATCAGAGAAGGTAAGTTATTTTTTTAAGTCACACAGCTAATAAGGAATATTCCTTACTAGCTGAGTCAGTCTTCCAACAAAATCGGCCTCTTTCTAAAGCCCAGTTCATATTACTACTGCAATGACAGGAGAGTCCTTTAGAAATGCAAACCCTTTTCTTCGTCTTTTGATTGGCTTACTATTCAACAGACTCGTTTCTCTAGAAGAAGGTATTCATCAGATCAGCGTATCTACAGAGTAAAACTAGAGTTTTACCTGTGGAATGGCACCCTTGGAAAAGGTAGAGGCTAAGAATCTCCACCTAGAAGCAAAGCATGATAAAAATGCACAGCCACACAGGTTTGCCTACTCAAGGGATTCTTCTTTGCTAACAAGACTTTGGACTATTGGACTAAAGGGTGCTGTTTTAAGCCCTTCTGGGAAGCCTGGGTGTGTGTGTGTGTGTGTGTTTTAGGGGTGGGAGGTAGGGAAGATGAGATCTGGGAATAGGAACACAATCCCTTAGACTATCACCAATTCATCTTGTCAAAGAACAAAGGTATTTCTTACAACACACTTCCCAGCCTCAGTCTTCTTTCCCCCACATTTACATAATCTCCTCACTTCCCAGTGTAATTCAAAGAGGGAGTCAGGATAGGTAAGAATAACAGCTACAAAACATTGCTTTTCAGGGATTGCAAATAGAACTACCTTCAAAGAACAACAGGCAGTATTTTGTCTCATTGTTCCTACAGTGGGAAACATCAAACTCACTAACATGGCCCAGAACTTATCTAAATATCATCTACTCCAATAGCCTCTTAATACTAAATGCCCAAGGCATGAGTATAACACAACTATAAATATCTTTAGCAATGCTATCTTAAAGAATACAAAAGATATAATACCATAGAAATATATGGCCCTTTCTTTGTGAAAGGCAATAGCACCTTTCAATTGCACTCCCACATTTCAGATAAGAAAATAAGGGCTTTTCATCAAGAATAATGAACAACAGAAAAGATTTCAAGAATACATGTAGTTCTAGTCCTCAGGTTGAAAATAGAACGTATTAAGAAAAAAAATCTAGAAACATTTACCCTTCTTTAAAAATCCAGATTGGCTCTTTAAAAATTCTTCTTCAAAAAAAATTGATAGGTAAAATAATATACCCTTTGACTTGGCCAAGGCAAATGTTATATTTTCACTACCATGACATCTTTATTAAATAAAATTTTATGCTCCTGGTCTCTAGCTTGAAAAATGAACAAGTTGTATGCTGTAGATATTTTGTTTTGCTCTCAGTAGTAAAAACTAGGTTACTTTTCACTAATACTGAATTTTATTGATTTTTTTTTGTTGAGTCCATGTTTTTTCCACGTCAACAGCCCTTGACATGAATGGTTCTCCACCTCTGCTCTAGATGGATCAAAGCCCACACAGTGGGTTTGCTACTGATTTGTCATAAGCACAAATGAAGTGAGAGAAAAATGTCTGGAGGGAAAAATAAGCAAGTATCTCATTTGGTATTCAGTTGAGAAAATATTGGAGGCAGCACTGTGTAGAAAGAATATGGCACAAAGAGTCTGGTGACATGGCTTCTAGTCCCAGTTCTTCCACTCACTGGATGTATCATCTAATATACAGTACTTTCTTTCCTACTATGTGGTTTATTTTCCTCATCTTTAAAATTGAGGTGAGGGTGAGCCAAGAAAATGGAAGGAAAGGAAAAGCAAGGAGGGGTGATTAGACCAGGAGGTCTCTAAAGTCAAGCTCTAACATACCTTGAGGCCTTAGAGTTTAAGATCAAGAAGAAAAAAAAGAGGAAGAAAGCTCAGCCTAAACACTCTAGGTGAACTCTAGGCAAAGAAGAAATAGCTCCTAACTTCCATTTGCAGGTCCCAAAAAATATCTCACAGCCCTATAGCTATTCGTTTTCTTGAAGTAACCAGACTTCAACATGCCACCCAGCCAAGCTTGACAAGGACAGGGAGGATCTGATAGTGACATTTTCTAATCTCTGCTACCTATGTGTTTTCTATTGGATAATTCTCTGCCAAATCCAACTGGAATGGCCTGCAGTATAGCAAAGTGGGCTGGCCAGGATTCCTCAAAAGAAATTAGCATATTATCTCTTTGCAGTAAGTCTGCCAAGATTCTTCTCTCAGCTCTGTAGTTCAACAGTTCCTGTGTCAGTTCCTGCCCAAAACTGGGTGTCCCACGTGTCAATCAGCTTGAGCTTTTTACTGGCCCTGCCATCTTTCTCCTGTGGTTGATGTTTCCTGCCCTCAAACATCAGACTCCAGGTTCTTCAGTTTTGAGACTTGTACTGGCTCTCCTTCCTCCTCAAGCTTGCAAACAGCCTATTGTGGCATCTTGTGATCATGTAAGCTAAAACTTTATAAACTCATATATGTGTGTGTGTGTATATATATATATATATGTGTGTGTGTATATATATATGTGTGTATATATATATATATGTATTTCACACTCCTGATTCACCACTCAGGAGAGGCAAAATGTTTAGTGACTCTATTCATAATACCTTTGACTATATGTGGAGAACCAAGGAACATAATGAAGCTGGTTGGTTGCTCCAGTGGACAAAGTGATGAAAGAAAATTATGAACTCAGGGATTCTGTCTCCCAGCTTCAGAAGCAGATCCTGAGCCTCAAATCTGCTAAGATTGCCCTCAGTGAGAGTCATCACCTGAAGAGACAGAGCTGAAATTGTGGAAAAACAGACACAAGCTCTCATCATGCGAGTGGCTGACCTGTAATGAAAGGTGCATGCACAGCCTCACCACGTGTCTACTGTTAAAGTGAGGGCATTGATTGGAAAAGAATGGGACCCTGCAACTTGGAATGGGGACGTGTGGGAGGACCATGATGAAGATGGAGATACTGAGTTTGTAAACTCTGAGGAAACTTTTTTGCCAGAAGGAACAGCTTCCCCATCCCCAGTAATGACAACATCCCCTCCCTAACCCATGCTGCCATCAGCCTTTCCACCTTTATCTGAGGAGATAAATCCATCGCTGCCTGAGGCAATAGTGATGGCCTCTCTTGAGGCAGCAGCCAGGCAAAATAATGTCGATTCCCTTCAGAAGCCACCCCCAACATCCCTGTTTGTTTCTAGACTTATAACTAGACTAAAGTCCTTGCAAGACCCTAGAGATAAGGTTGAGAATGTGACCCATGAGGAGGTGCACTACACTTGAAAAGAACTGTTTGAGTTCTCTAATTTATATAAACAGAAATCAAGAGAACAATCACGGGAATGGATATTAAGAGTGTGGGATAATGGTAGAAGAAACATAGAGTTGAATCAGGCTGAATTTATTGATTTGGTCCCACTAAGTAGAGACTCTGCATTTAATGTTGCAGCTTGTGGAGTTAAAAAAAGGTTCTAATAGTTGATTTGCTTGGTTAGCTGAAATATGGATTGAAAGATGGCCCACTCTGAGTGAGTTGATAATGATAATGCCTGGTCTCCCTTGGTTTAATATAGAGAAGGGGATCCAAATGCTTAGGGAGATTGGGATGGTGGAGTGGACTAGTCACTTTAGACATAGTCATATCAGTTGGGAGGGTCCAGAAGATATATCCTTGTCCAATGCCTTGTGAAATACATTTGTGAGAGCAACACTTGCATCTTTGAAGGGCCCTTTAATTACTCTTCTCTGAATGTCAGATCTAACAGTGGGAACAACAGTCAACTATAAAATTTAAGTACAATGGGAATAATTGGATCCTGAGGTGGCAGCAACCAAGTGGCAGCAGTCAATCATCAAATGCAAGGTGGCCGTAGGTACTTTAATGGACAGCAGAGACAAAGTGGCAATCAGAATACTCTGACTCCTGTAGAGCTCTGGCATTGGCTAATTAATCGCGATGTCCCTAGAAGTGAAATTGATAGGAAGCCTACTGGATTTCTACTTAATTTATATAAGCAGCAAACTTCTAGGTCAAATGGACAAAAGACTAATTTGAATTATAAAAATAGAAAATCACGGTCCCTCAATCTATTTCGACTTGAGCCAGTTTACAGACCCAGAATCCCTTGAATGAAGGGGAGGCTGGGTCCCCTTGAGGAAGGACCCAACTACATTACCGACAATTTATGCAGTGAATCTTTCTCCCATTCTTCCCCAAGGACACCTCCAGCCTTTTACCTGGATAACTGTGCACTGGGGAAAAGCAAATAATCAGACATTTCAGGGACTACTGGACACAGGCTCTGAGCTGACATTGATTCCAGGGGACCCAAAACATCATTGTGGTCCTCCAGTTAAAATAGGGGCTTATGCATCCCATTACTGGGTATATACCCAAAGGATTATAAGTCATGCTGCTACAAAGACACATGTACACGTGTGTTTATTGTGGCACTATTCACAATAGCAAAGACTTGGAACCAACCCAAATGTCCAACAATGATAGATTGGATTAAGAAAATGTGGCACATATACACCATGGAATACTATGCAGCCATAAAAAATGATGAGTTCCTGTCCTTTGTAGGGATATGGATGAAGCTGGAAACCATCATTCTCAGCAAACTATTGCAAGGACAAAAACCCAAACACCGCATGTTCTCACTCATAGGTGGGAATTGAACAATGAGAACACTTGAATACAGGAAGAGGAACATCACACACCAGGTCCTGTTGTGGGGTGGGGGGAGGGGGGGAGGGATATCATTAGGAGATATACCTAATGTAAATGAGGAGTTAATGGGTGCAGCACACCAACATGGCACATGTATACATATGTAACAAACCTGCACGTTGTGCACATGTACCCTAGAACTTAAAGTATAATAAATATATACATACATATATATGAGTCGGTACCAAGAAAAAAATAAAAATAAAATAAAATAGGGGTTATGGAGGTCAGGTAATTAATGGAGTTTTAGGTCAGGTCCGACATACAGTGGATCCAGTGGGTACCCGGACTCATCCCGTAGTCATTTCCCCAGTGCCAGAATGTATAATTAGCACAGACATACTTAGCAGCTGGTAGAACCCCCGTATTGGCTCCCTGACTGGTAAGGGCTACTATGATGGGAAAGGCCAAAGGGAAGCAATTAGAGCTGCCTCTACCTAGAGAAATAGTAAATTAAAAACAATATTCCATCCCTGGAAGGATTGCAGAAATTAGTGTCACCATCAAGGACTTGAAAGAGGCAGGGGTGGTGATTCCCACCACATCCCAATTCAACACTCCCATCTGGCTGGTGCAGAAGACAGATAAATCTTGGAGAATGACAGTGGATTATCATAACCTTAACCAAGTTGTGACTCCAATTGAAGCTGCTGTAACAGATGTGGCTTCATTGCTTGAGCAAATTGACACATCTCCTTGTAACTGGTATGCAGCCATTGACTTGGCAAATGACTTTTTCTCCATTATTGTCCATAAGTCCCACCAGAATCAATTTGCCTTCAGCTGGCAAGGCCAACAATATACCTTTACTGTCCCATCTCAGGGGTACATCCACTGTCCTGCTTTGTGTCATTATCTTATTAGGAGAGACCTTGATCGCTTTTTGCTTCTGCAAGATGTCACACTGGTCCGTTACACTGATGACATACTGATTGGATCCAGTGAGCAAGAAGTAGCAAACACACTGGACTTATTGGTGAGACATTTGCATGACAGATGTGGGGAAATAAATCTGACTAAAATTCAGGGACCTTCTACCTCAGTAAAATGTCTATGGGTCCAGTGGTGTGGGACCTGTTGAGATATTCCTTCTAAGATGAAGGATAAGTTACTGCATTTGGCCCCTCCTCCATCCAAGAAAGAGGTACAAGACCTAGTGGGCCTATTTGGATTTTGGAGACAACACATTCCTCAGTTGAGTATGTTACTCTGACCCATTTATCGAGTGACCCAAAAGGTTGCCAGTTTTGAGTGGGGTCGGGAATAGGCGAAGACTCTGCAACAGGTCCAGGCTGCTGTGCTAGGTGTTCTGCCACTTGGGCCATATTACCCAGCAGATCCAATGGTGTTTGAGGTGTTGGTGGCAGATAGGGATGCTGTTTGGAGCCTTTGGCAGTCTCCCATAGCTGAATCACAGCAGAGACCTGTAGGATTTTGGAGCAAGGACCTGCCATCTTCTGCAGAAAAACTACTCTCCTTTTGAGAGACAGCTCTTGGCCTGTTACTGGGCTTTGGTGGAAACTGAATGTTTGACTATGGATCATTAAGTCACCTTGTGAACTGAACTGCCTATCATGAACTGAGTGCTTACTGAACCATCTAGCCACAAGTTGGCTGTGCACAGTAGCATTCCATCATCAAATGGAAGTGGTAGATACATGATCAGGCTCCAGCAGATCCTGAAAGCCCAAGTAAGTTACATGAGGAAGTGGCTTAAATGCCCCTGGTCTCCACTCTTGCCACCCTTCCTTCTCTCCCCCAGCCTGCACCAGTGACCTTATGGGGAGTTCCCTATGATCAGCTGACAGAGGAAGAGAAGACTAGGGTCTGGTTCACAGATGGTTCTGCACCATATTCAGACACCACCTGAAAGTGGACAGCTGCAGCACTACAGTTTCTTTCTAGGACATCCCTGAAGGGCAGCAGTGAAGAGAAATCTTCCCAGTGGGCAGAACTTCGAGCAGTGTACCTGGTTGAACACTTTGCATGGAAGTAGAAATGGCCAGATGTGCTATTATATATTGATTCATGGGCTGTAGCCAATGGTTTGGCTGGTTGGTAAGGGACTTGGAGGAAGCATGATTGAAAAATCGGTGACAAAGAAATTTGGGGAAAGGTATGTGGATGAACCTCTCTGAGTGGTCAAAAACTGTAAAGATATTCATATCCCATATGAGTGCTCACCAATAGGTGACCTCAGCAGAGGAGGATTTTAATAGTCAAATGGATAGGATGACCCGTTCTATGGACACCACTCAGCCTCTTTCCCCAGCCACCCCTGTCATCACCCAATGGGCTCATAAACAAAGTGGCCATGGTGGCAGGAATGGAAGTTATGCATGGGCTCAGCAACATGGACATTCACTCACCAAAGCTAACCTAGCTATGGCCACTGCTGAGTGACCAATTTGCCAGCATCAGAGACCAATACTGAGCCTTTGATATGGCACCATTCCTCCGGGTGATCAGCTAGCTACCTGGTGGCAGATTGACAATACTGGACCTCTTCCATTATGGAAAGAGCAGAGGTTTGTCCTCACTGGAATAGACACTTACTCCAGATATGGGTTTGCCTATACTGCATGCAATGCTTCTGCCAAGACCACCATCCATGCACTCACGGAATGTTTTATCCACCATCATGGTATTCCACACAGCATTGCCTCTGACCAAGGCACTGACTTTATGGCTAAAGAAGTGAGGTAGTGGGCTCCTGCTCATGGAATTCACTGTTCTTACCATGTTCCCCATCATCCTGAAGCAGCTGGGTTGATAGAATGGTGGAATGGCCTTTTGAAATCACAGTTACAATGCCAACTAGATGACTTTGCGGGGCTGGGGCAAAGCTCTCCAGAAGGCCATGTATGCTCTGAATCAGCGTTCAATATATGGTACTGTTTCTCCCATAGCCAGGATTCACAGGTCCAGGAATCAAGGGGTGGGAGTGGAATTGGAACCACTCACGGTTACCCCTAGTGATCCACTAGCAAAATTTTTGCTTCCTGTTCCCGCGACATTACATTCTGCTGGCCTAGAGGTCTTCTTTCCAGAGAGAAGAATGCTGCCACCAGGAGACAAAACAAAGATTCCATTAAACTGGAAATTAAGATCGCCCCTTGGACACCTTGGGCTCCTCCTACCTTTAAGTCAATAGGCTAAGAAGGGATTTACACTGTTGGCTGAGGTAACTGACTGAGACTACCAAGATAAAATCAGTCTACTACTCCACAATGGAGATAAGGAGGAGTATGCATGGAATACAGGAGATCCATTAGGACATCTCTTAGTATCACCATGCCCTGTGATTAAGGTCAATGGGAAACTAAAACAGCCCAATCCAGGCAGGACTACAAATGGTCCAGACCCTTCAGGAATAAAGGTTTGGGTCACTTCAACAGGAAAAAAACCCAGGACCTGCTGAGGTGCTTGCTGAAGGCAAAGGGAATGCAGAATGGGTAGTAGAAGAAGGTAGTCATCAATACCAGCTACGATCACGTGACCAGATGCAGAAACGAGGACTGTAACTGTCATGAGCATTTCCTTCTTTTGTTAAAAACATGTTTGTGCGTGTATACACTTGTACTAAGAAAATATCTTGATTTTATTTCCTATTCCTTTATCATGTGATGTAAGATTTATTGATTGACTTCATATCAGCATTTAAGTACTGTTAACTTTATGTAATAGTATCTGGGTTGTGGAATGATGTATTTCTGGTTGTGCGAAGGACAGTTGTGTTATGTTTGGGGTAACTATGACCTTATTATTGTCTTTATTTGAAGATTATGTATAATCTCAAGAAATGTGTATGGGTTCAAGTTGACAAGAGGTGGACATGTGATTGTTAATACTGAGTGTCAACTTGATTGGATTGAAGGATACAATGTATTAGTCCCCTGGGTGTGTCTGTGAGGGTGTTGCCAAAGCACATTAACATTTGAGTCAGTGGGCTGGGGAGGGCAGACCCACCTTTAACCTGGTGGGCACAATCTCATCAGCTGCCAGCAAATTTAAAGCAGGCAGAAAAAAAAAGGGAAGGAGGAAGACTGGCCTAGCCTCCTAGCCCACATCTTTCTCCCATGCTGGATGCTTCCTGCCCTTGAACATCAGATTCCAAGTTCTTCAGTTTTAAGACTCGGACTGGCTCTCCTTTCTCCTCAAGCTGGCAGACAGCCTATTGTGGGACCCTGTGATCATGTGATTTAATACTTAATAAACTAATAAGATATATATTATATATATATATATATATCTCCTATTAGGTTGTCCCTCTAGAAACCCTGACCAATACAACATATTTAATGCAATCTTCATCAAAAACCAGCAAAATGTTTTATTGGTGTATGGAGACTTATTCATGAACACTGTGGAAAGGCAAAGGAACTAGAATACCTAAACTGATTTTCAAAAAGAAGAAAAAAGTGGAAAGAATTATTACCTGGTTTTAACACTTATTATATAGTTATAATAATCAACACTAAGTGCATTGGTGGAAGAGTAGACCCATGGATCAATGGAACAGAAGAGAGAACCAGAAATAGATCAACACAAGTATAGCCAACTGATATTTCACAAAGTGATATGGTTTGGCTGTGTCCCCACCCAAATCTTATCTTGATTTGTAGTTCTCATAATCCCCACCTGTGGGAAGGAACCAATGGGAGGTAAATGAATCATGAGGATGGTTACCCTCATGTTGTTCTCATGATAGTGAGTGAGTTCTCACAAGATTTGATGGTATTATAAAGGGCTTTTTCCCTTTTTGCTTGGCATTTCTTGCTGCCGCCCTGTGAAGAAGGATGTGTTTGCTTCCTCTTTCGCCATGATTATAAGTTTCCTGAGGTCTTCCCAGCCCTGTGGAACTGAGAGTTGATTAAACCTCTTTCCTTTGTAAATCATCCAGTCTTGGGTACTTCTCCATAGCAGCATGAGAAGGAACTAATACACACAGGTATGAAAAGAATTCAATAGTGAAAGAAAAGTCTTTTTACAAATTGTGCTGGAGCAATGGCATATGCATAGACAAAAAAAAGCTTTCACCTGAACCTCATACTATATATAAAAATTAACTCAAAATAAGTCATGTACAATATAAAACTCTAAAACTTTTACAATAAAACATAGGAGAAAATTTCAGGACCTAGGGCTTTGTGAAGAGTTCTTAGACTTGAATACCTCTCCCCAACAAAACTGGGCCCCTGAAGTTTTTGAGCTCATTCACACCGAACTTTCATAAATTGACTAATGATAATTTAAATATTTCCATCACTACTGGTTCCAGTCAGGCTCTCATCCTGGGCTTCTGCTCCAGTGGACTGGAGATGCCAAGATGCCTGAGTAAATGCAGACAGAAAGAGCTTCACCCACTGACAGACAAGACCATCAAGAATACCAGCACACTCCAAGCAGATCTTAGGAATTAAGTCATTGAGAGTGGATGGCAGGACGATGCAGACCTTGGACTGAAAAGGGAGGAAGCTGGGAACCATGGACTGGGTTTTTAAGCACCAGGACTCATTCCTGGCATCAAAAACAGTTTTCACAGAATTAGAAAAAACTATTTTAAAATTTATGTGAAACCAAAAAACAGCCTGAATAGCCAAAGCAATCATAAGCAAAAAGAACAAAGCTGGAGGCATCACACCAACTTCAAACTATACTACAAAGCTACAGTACACAAAACAGCATAGTTCTTGTACAAAAGCAGGCACATACACAAAAGGAATAGGTTAGGGAACCCAAAAATAAAGCCACACAAATAAAGGGATCTGACCTTTGCCAAAGTTGACAATAACAAGCAATGGGAACAAGGGCTCCCTATTCAATAAATGTTGGTGGGATAACTGCCCAGCCATATGCAGAAGATTGAAACTGGACCCATTTCTTACACCATATACAAAAATCAACTCAAGATGGATTAAAGATTGAAGTGTAAATCCCAAAACTATAAAAACCCTGGAAGACAACCCAGGCAATACCATTCAGAACATAGGCAATGGCAAAGAGGTCATTATGAAGGCACCAAAGGCAATTGCAGCAAAAGCAAAAATTGACAAATGGGATGTAATTAAACTTAAAAGCTTCTGCACAGCAAAATAAACTATCAACAGAGTAAACCGACAACCTAGAGAATGAGAGAAAATACTTGCAAACTATGCATCTGACAAAGTTCTAATATCCAAAATCTATAAGAAACTTAAACAAATCAACAAGCAAAAAACAAACAACCTCATTTAAAAATGGGCAAAGCAAATTACCATCATTCAATAAGTGGATAAAGAAAATGTGATGTATCTTTATATATAATACACAACGTATATATTATATATATAATACACAACGTATATATTATATATATAATACACAACGTATATATTATATATATAATACACAACGTATATATTATATATATAATACACAACGTATATATTATATATATAATACACAACGTATATATTATATATATAATACACAACGTATATATTATATATATAATACACAACGTATATATTATATATATATTACACAACGTATATATTATATATATATTACACAACGTATATATTATATATATATTACACAACGTATATATTATATATATATTACATAACGTATATATTATATATAATATATAACGTATATATTATATATAATATATAACGTATATATTACATATATAATATATAACGTATATATTATATATATAATATATGTATATATATATACACACCATGGAATACTACTTAGCCATATAAGGAAGGAAATAATGGCATTTACAGCAACTTGACTGGAATTGGAGACCATTATTCTAAGTGAAGTAACTCAGGAATGGTAAACCAAACATAGTGTGTTCTCACATATAAGTAGAAGCTAAGGTATGAGGACACAAAGGCATAAGAATGATGCAATATACTTTGGGTGAAAGGGAGATGAGGGATAAAAGACTACACATTGGGTGGAGTGTGCAATGCTTGGGTGGCAGGTGCACCAAAATCTCAGAAATCACCACTAAAGAACTTATTCATATACCCAAACACCAACTGTTTCCCAAAAACCTAATGAAATGATAAAATAAAATGTATGATTCTTACACAAAAGATAAACATAATGTACACATTTTTTAAAAATAAAAACTGGGCAAAGGACATGGACAAACACTTCTCAAAAGAAGACATACACGCCACCAGCAAGTGTATAAAAAATGTGCAACGTCACTAACCATTAGAGAAATACAGATCAAAACCACAATGAGATACCATCTCACAGCCCTCAGAATGGCTATTAATAAAAAGTAAAAAATAAGAGATGTTAGTGAGGTTGCAGAAAAAAAGGAACACACATTACTGCTAGTGGGAATATAAATGAGTTCAGCCACTGTGGAAAGCAGTTTGGAGATATCTTGAAGAACTTATAACAGAAGTACCATTCAACCCAGCAATCCCATTATTGGATATATACCCAAAGCAATATAAATTGTTCTGCCTTAAAGACACATACATGCATATGTTCATTGTAGCACCTTTCACAATACCAAAGACATGGAATCAACCTAGATGTCCATCAACAGTGGACTAGATGAAGAAAATGTGGTATATATACACCATGAAATACTAGCCAGCCAAAGAAAAAAAAATGAGATTATGTCCTTTGAGGCTATGTGGATGCAGCTGGAGGCCATTATCCTACATGAATTAACAAAGGAATAGAAAATCAAATACTGCAGATTCTCACTTATAAGTGGGAGCTAAACACTGGGTACATATGGACACAAAGAAGGAAACAATAGACATCAAGTGTCACTTGATGGTGTAGGGTGGGAGGAGGGTGAGGACTGAAAACCAATCAACCAGGTAGAATGCTCACTACCTCGGTGACAAAATTATTTGTACACCAAACCCCAGTGACATACAGTTTACCCATGTAACAAGAATACACATGTACCCCCGAACATAAAGTAATAGTTGAAAGAAAAAAAGTTCTTTTTTTTTCTTTTTTTTTTTTATTTCATTATACGTTAAGATTTAGGGTACATGTGCAAAATATGCAGGTTAGTTACATATGTATACGTGTGCCATGTTGGTGTGCTGCACCCAGTAACTCGTCATTTAACATTAGGTGTATCTCCAAATGCTATCGCTCTCCCCTCCCCCAACCCCACAACAGGCCCTGGTGTGTGATGTTCCCCTTCCTGTGTCCATGTGTTCTCACTGTTCAATTCCCACCTATGAGTGAGAACATGCAGTGTTTGGTTTTTTGTCCTTGTGATAGTTTGCTGAGAATGATGGTTTCCAGCTTCATCCATGTCCCTACAAAGGACATGAACTCATCATTTTTTATGGCTGCATAGTATTCCAGTGTATATGTGCCACGTTTTCTTAATCCAGTCTATCACTGTTGGACATTTGGGTTGGTTCCAAGTCTTTGCTATTGTGAATAGTGCTGCAATAAACATACGTGTGCATGTGTCTTTATAGAAGCATGTTTTATAATCTTTTGGGTATACACCCAGCAATGGGATGGTTGGGTCAAATGGTATTTCGAGTTCTAGATCCTTGAGGAATCACCACACTGACTTCCACAATGGTTGAACTAGTTTACAGTCCCACCAACAGTGTAAAAGTGTTCCTATTTCTCCACATCCTCTCCAGCACCTGTTGTTTCCTGACTTTTTAATGATCGCCATTCTAACTGGTGTGAGATGGTATCTCATTGTGGTTTTGATTTGCATTTCTCTGATGGCCAGTGATGATGAGCATTTTTTCATGTGTCTTTTGGCTGCAAAAATGGCTTCTTTTGACAAGTGTCTGTTCATATCCTTTGCCCACTTTTTGATGGGGTTATTTTTTTCTTAAAAATTTGTTTAAGTTCATTGTAGATTCTGGATATTAGCCCTTTGTCAGATGAGTAGATTGCAAAAATTTTCTCCCATTCTGTGAGTTGCCTTTTCATTCTGATGGTAGTTTCTTTTGCTGTGCAGAAGCTCTTTAGTTTAATTAGATCCCATTTGTCAATTTTGGCTTTTGTTGCCATTGCTTTTGGTGTTTTAGACATAAAGTCCTTGCCCATGCCTACATCCTCAATGGTATCGCCTAGGTTTCTTCTAGGGTTTTTATGGTTTTAGGTCTAACATGTAAGTCTTTAATCCGTCTTGAATTAATTTTTGTATAAGCCGTAAGGGAGGGATCCAGTTTCAGCTTTCTACATATGGCTAACCAGTTTTCCCAGCACCATTTATTAAACACAGAATCCTTTCCCCATTTCTTGTTTTTCTCAGGTTTGTCAAAGACCAGATGGTTGCAGACATGCAGCATTATTTCTGAGGGCTCTGTTCTGTTCCATTGATCTATATCTCTGTTTTGGTACCAGTACCATGCTGTTTTGGTTACTACAGCCTTATAGTATAGTTTGAAGTCAGGTAGCATGATGCCTCCAGCTTTGATCTTTTGACTTAGGATTGACATGGTGATGCAGGCTCTTTTTTGGTTCCATATGAACTTTAAAGTAGTTTTTTCCAATTCTGCGAAGAAAGTCATTGGTAGCTTGATGGGAATGGCATTCAAACTACAAATTACCTTGGGCACTATGGCCATTTTCACAAAATTGATTCTTCCTATCCATGAGCATGGAATGCTCTTCCATTTGTTTATATCCTCTTTTATTTCATTGAGAAGTGGTTTGTAGTTCTCCTTGAAGAGGTCCTTCACATCCCTTGTAAGTTGGATTCCTAGGTATTTTATTCTCTTTGAAGCAATTGTGAATGGGAGTTCACTCATGATTTGGCTCTCTGTTTGTCTCTTATTGGTGTATAAGAATGCTTGTGATTTTTGCATATTGATTTTGTATCCTGAGACTTTGCTGAAGTTGCCTATCAGCTTAAGGAGATTTTGGGCTGAGACAATGGGGTTTTCTAGATATACACTCATGTCATTTGCAAACAGGGACAATTTGACTTCCTCTTTTCCTAATTAAATGCCCTTTATTTCCTTCTCCTGCCTGATTGCCCTGGCCAGAACTTCCAACACTATGGTGAATAGGAGTGGTGAGAGAGGGCTTCCCTGTCTTCTGCCAGTTTTCAAAGGGAATGCTTCCAGTTTTTGCCCATTCAGTATGATCTTGGCTGTGGATTTGCCACAGATAGCTCTTATTATTTTGAGATACGTCCAATCAATACCTAATTTATTGAGAGTTTTTAGCATGAAGTGTTGTTGAATTTTGTCAAAGGCCTTTTCTGCATCTGTTGAGATAATCATGTGTTTTTTGTCTTTGGTTCTGTTTATATGCTGGATTATGTTTATTCATTTGCATATGTTGAACCAGCCTTGCATCCCTAGGATGAAACCCACTTGATCATGGTGGGTAAGTTTTTTGATGTGCTGCTGGATTCGGTTTGCCAGTATTTTGAGGATTTTTGCATCGATGTTCATCTGGGATATTGGTCTAAAATTCTCTTTTTTTGTTGTGTCTCTGCCAGACTTTGGTATCAGGATGATGCTGGCCTCATGAAATGAGTTAGGGAGGATTCCATCTATTTCCATTGATTGGAATAGTTTCAGAAGGAATGGTACCAGTTCCTCCTTGTACCTCTGGTAGAATTCGGCTGTGAATCCATCTGGTCCTGGACTTTTTTTGGTTGGTAAGCTATTAATTATTGCCTCAATTTCAGAACCTGTTATTGGTCTATTCAGAGATTCAACTTCTACCTGGTTTAGTCTTTGGAGAGTGTATCTGCCGAGGAATTTTTCCATTTCTTCTAGATTTTCTAGTTTATTTGCATAGAGGTGTTTATAGTATTCTCTGATGGTAATTTGTATTTCTGTGGGATCGGTGGCGATATCCCCTTTATCATTTTTTATCATGTCTCTTTGATTCTTCTCTCTTTTCTTCTTTATTAGTCGTGCTAGCAGTCTATCAATATGGTGATCTTTCCATAAAACCAATTCCTGGATTCATTGATTTTTTGAAGGGTTTTTTGTGTCTCTCTTTCCTTCAGTTCTGCTCTGATCTTAGTTATTTCTTGCCTGCTGGTAGCTTCTGAATGTGTTTCCTCTTGCTTTTCTAGTTCTTTTAATTGTGATGTTATGGTGTCAATTTTAGATCTTTCCTGCTTTCTCTTGTGGGCATTTAGTGCTATAAATTTCTGTTTACACACTGCTTTGAATGTGTCCCAGAGATTCTGGTATGTTGTGTCTTTGTTCTTGTTGGTTTCAAAGAACGTCTTTATTTCTGCCTTCATTTTGCTATGTACTCAGTAGTCATCCAGAAGCTGGTTGTTGAGTTTCCCTGTAGTTCAGCAGTTTTGAGTGAGTTTCTTAATCCTGAGTTCTAGTTTGATTGCACTGTGGTCTGAGAGACAGTTTGTTATAATTTCTGTTCTTTTACATTTGCTGAGGAGTGCTTTACTTCCAACTATGTGGTCAATTTTGGAATAAGTGTGCTGTGGTGCTGAGAAGAATGTATAATTTGTTAATTTGGGGTGGAGAGTTCTGTAGATGTCTATTAGGTCCACTTGGTGCAGAGCTGAGTTCAGTTCCCGGATATTCTTGTGAACTTTCTGTCTCTTTGATCTGTCTAATGTTGACAGTGGAGTGTTAAAGTCTCCCATTATTATTGTGTGGGAGTCTAAGTTTCTTTGTAGGTCTCTAAGGACTTGCTTTATGAATCTGGGTGCTCCTGTATTGGATGCAGGTATATTTAGGATAGTTAGCTCTTCTTGTTGAGTTGATGCCTTTACCATTATGTAATGGCTTTCTTTGTCTCTTTTGATCTTTGTCGGTTTAAAGTCTGTTTTATCAGAGACTAGGATTGAAACCCCTGCCATTTTTTGTTTTCCATTTGCTTGGTAGGTCTTCCTCCATCCCTTTATTTTGAGCCTATGTGTGTCTCTGCACATGAGATGGATTTCCTGAATACAGCACACTGATGGTTCTTGACTCTTTATCCAATTTGCCAGTCTGTGTCTTTTAAATGGAGTATTTAGCCCATTTACATTTAAGGTTAATATTGTTATATGTGAATTTGATCCTGTCATTATGGTGGTAGCTGGTTATTTTGCTCATTAGTTGCTGCAGCTTCTTCCTAGCCTCGATGGTCTTTGCAATTTCGCATGTTTTTGCTGTGGCTGGTAGTGGTTGTTCCTTTCCCTGTTTAGTGCTTCCTTCAGGAGCTCTTTTAGGGCAGGCCTGGTGGTGAGAAAATCTCTCAGCATTTGCTTGTCTGTAACGGATTTTATTTCTCCTTCACATATGAATCTTTGTTTGGCTGGATATGAAATTCTGCATTGGAAATTCTTTTCTTTAAGAACGTTGAATATTGGCCCCCACTCTCTTCTGGCTTGTATAGCTTCTGCTGAGAGATCAGCTGTTAGTCTGATGGGCTTCCCTTTGTGGGTAGCCCAACCTTTCTCCCTGGCTGCCCTTAACATTTTTTCCTTCATTTCAACTTTGGTGAATCTGACAATTATGTGTCTTGGACTTGCTCTTCTCGAGAAGCTTCTTTGTGGCATTCTCTGTTTTTCCTGAATTTGAATGTTGGCCTGCCTTGCTAGATTGTGGAAGTTCTCCTGGATAATATCCTGCAGAGTGTTTTCCATCTTGGTTCCATTCTCCCCATCACTTTCAGGTACACCAATCAGATGTAGATTTGGTCTTCTCACATAGTCCCATTTTTCTTGGAGGCTTTGTTCATTTCTTTTTGTTCTTTTTTCTCTAAATTTCTCTTCTCACTTCATTTCATTCATTTGATCTTCCCTCACTGATACCCTTTCTTCCAGTTGATCAAATTGGCTACTGAGGCTTGTGCATTCATCACGTAGTTCTTGTGCCTTGGTTTTCAGCTCCATCAGGTCCTTTAAGGACTTCTCAGCATTGGTTATTCTACTTTGCCATTCGTCTAGTTTTTTTTCAAGGTTTTTAACTCTTTGCCATGGGTTCGAGCTCCCTCCTTTAGCTCGGAGAAGTTTGATCATCTGAAGCCTTCTTCTCTCAACTTGTCAAAGTCATTCTCCACCCAGCTTTGTTCTGTTGCTGATGAGGAGCTGTGTTCCTTTGGCAAAGGAGAGGCACTCTGATTTTTATAGTTTCCAGTTTTTCTGCTCTGTTTTTTCCCCATCTTTGTGGTTTTATCTACCTTTGGTCTTTGCTGATGGTGACGTACAGATGGAGTTTTAGTGTGGATGTCCTTTCTGCCTGTTAGTTTTCCTTCTAACACTCAGGACCCTCAGCTGCAGGTCTGTTGGAGGTTGCTAGAGGTCCACTCAAGAACCTGTTTGCCTGGGTATCAGCAGCAGAGGCTCCTGAACAGTGGATATTGGTGAGCAGCAAATGTTGCTGCCTAATCGTTCCTCTGGAAGTTTTGTCTCAGAGAAGTACCTGGCCATGTGAAATGTCAGTCTGCCCCCACTTGGGGGTGCCTCCCAGTTAGGCTACTCAGGGTTCAGGGACCTACTTGAGGAGGCAGTCTCTCTGTTCTCAGATCTCCAGCTGCATGCTAGGAGAATCACTACTCTCTTCAAAGCTGTCAGACAGGGACATTTAAGTCTGCAGAGAATTCTGCTGCCTTTATTTTGGCAATGCCCTGCCTCCAGAATTGGAGTCTACAGAGGCAGGCAGGCCTCCTTGAGCTGTGGTTTGCTCCAGCCAGTTCGAGCTTCTCTGGCCACTTTGTTTACCTACTCAAGCCTCGGCAATGGTGGGTGTCCCTCCCCCAATCTTGCTGCTGCCTTACAGTTTGATCTCAGACTGCTGTGCTAACAATGAGCAAGGCTCTGTGGGTGTAGGACCCTCCGAGCCAGGCACGGGATACAATTTCCTGGTGTGCCATTTCCTAAGACTGTTGGAAAAACGCAGTATTAGGGTGGGAGTTACCCAAATTTCCAGGTGCCATCTGTCACCCCTGTCTTTGACTAGGAAACAGAATTCCCTGACCTCTTGTGCTTCCCGGGTGAGGCGATGTCTCACCCTGCTTCGGCTCATGCTTGGTACGCTGCACCCACTGTCTTGCACTCACTTTCTGACACTCCCCAGTGAGATGAACCTGGTACCTCAGTTGCAAATGCAGAAATCACCCTTCTTCTGTATCGCTCATGCTGGAAGCTGTAGACTGGAGCTCTTCCTAATCGGCCATCTTGGCTCCACCCCCTGAAAAAAAGTTCTTAGACTTAAGATGGAAAGCACAATTCATTAAAGAAAAAAAGTCAACACATTGCACTTAACGAAGGTTAAAATTTTTCCTCTGAGAAGGACCTGCTGAAGAGGAAAATAAAAATCACAGAACAGGGCAGAATATTTGCAAACTATGTATCTTATAAAGGACTTATATCTAATTATATTAAAGAATTCTCCAAAGTCAATAGTAAAGGAGTAAAACATTCAATATTTTAAATGGGTCAAGGACATGAAGATATATTTCACAGGAAAGGTTATATGGATGGCAAATAAACACATAAAAGATGTTCAATATGAGTAGCCTTTAGGGAAATTCAAATTAAGATCACAAAGAGAAATCTACACATCTATGAGAATAGCCAAAATAAAAAATAGTGCAAACTGAATGCTGGAAAGATGTAGAGAAACTGGATCATGCATACATTACTGGTGGAAATATAAATTTGTACAAACACTCTGGGAAAATTTGACAGTTTCTATTCAACTAAACACAACTACCATAGAACCCAACTATTGCACTCTTGGAGATTTATCCCACAGAAATATAAATTTATGTCCACAGAAAAAACCTGGGACAGCTTTATTCAGAATTATAGCAACTTTATTCATAATAACTAAAAACTGGAAATAAAGTCTCCATTAACAGGTGAATGGTTAAATTATGCTACATTCATACTTTGGAATATTACTTAGGAATAAAAGTAACTAGCTATTGATACATGCAATAACTTGGATAGATCTTGCTATAGTCTGAATCGTTATATGTCACTGAAATTCTTATTTTAAAACCTAATTCAATGTGGTAGTATTAAGAGGTGGGAGATGATTTGGTCATGAGAGAGATGATTAGGTCATGAGGGTTTATGGGGAGATGATTAGGTCTTGAGAGTTTCTGGGAGATGATTAGGTCATGAGGGCATGAATGGGATTAGTGCTTTTATGAAAGAAGCCTGAGAGGGCTTGTTCATCCTTCTGCCATGTGAGGACACAGCAAGAAAGTGACATCTATGAAGCAGAGTGTGAGTCCTCACCAGACACTTAATGTGCCAGGACCTCAGTTTTGGAATTCCCAGTTTCCAGAACTGTGAGTTACAAAGTTTCTGTTGTTTGTAAATTACCCAGTCTAAGACATTTTGTTATAGCAGCACAAAGGGACTAAGATAAATCTCAAGAGCACTTTGCTGAGTTAAAAGAACCATCTGAAGAAGTTACTTACCATATGATTTTATTTATATATCATTCTTGAAATGCCAAAATTATAGAGATAGAGAACAGATTAGTGGTTGCCAGATTTTAGGGATGGGGGAGTGTAGGTGACTGCAAAGGGATAGCATAACGGAGATCTTTATAGTGATGGAACAGTTCTGTAGGTTGATTTCAGTGGTGGTTGCAGGAATCTACACCTGATAAAATGACATAGAACTATACATACACATCATACCAATGTCAAGGTTTTGATTTTGATATTTACTATACTTATAAAAGTAGTAACCATTAGGGGAAAATGCATAAAATGTACACAGTGCCTCTCTGTACTATTACTGCAACTTTATGGGTGTCTATAATTAATTAAAAATAAAATGTTAAAAACAAATGATATCAAAGGTACCAAGGAACCTGAGACTGTTGAACACTACACTACTTGCTGGTCACACCACATAGACTTTAAATATGGTCATTATCTTGAAGTTTATGAAGAACTCTCATGGAAACGGAATATACCTATTCTTTGAGTCTAAAGGATAGAACTAGTAAAAACAGCTAGAAGCTTCAGAGTAAAAGATTTCAACACAGTAGAAGGAATAATATTCTAAACTTCAGAGCTGTTTGAGCAGGGAGACAGTGAAACAAAACATGCCATCATAAAGTATTTGCAAACTCTTCTTAGTTTTTCCACTGTGGCTTTCACAGTCCTCCCTTTATTTTCTCCATCCTACTGCCATTGTTCCACTGGAGACCTTCACCCTTTCTTCTCCCTCTATTGAAGTATACTCCAAAACAGTCAAAATGCCTCCAATCTCTCCCCCTATAATGTGTCACCTCTTCTCCACACTGCCACCAGAGTAATGTTACTGAAACAGAAATTAGATTTTTTTATTTCCTCTACTTAACATGTTTGTAATAGTTCTCTACTGCCTAAAAAGTGAAGTCCGAACACGTTAAGCTCACATGATCAAAGTCCTCAGTAATGTGGTGTCGGCTCACTTTTCCAGCCTCTATCTCCCACTTTATGCTCCCTTGAAAACTGCCATCTAGCCTCACAGAACTCAAAGTCATTCCTCAGCTATACGTTGCATTTGCCAGCAGGCAGGCTTTTTTTCTCCTGTTCTTGCACCTCAAATGCATTCTAATCCAAATCCCAACTCCAGCCTCTCCTTTTCCCAATCTCTTAAAATCCCATTCACCCAGCAATAATGATTTTCAGTGCTGCCTTTTCCATGGAGCCTTACTTGATTCTCCTCATTACTATCACCCTCATTCAGATTTAATTAGTCCTTCTTCATTGCTATGCTGGCCATTTACCTATTGTCTCTCAGCTTCAACTCACTTCTCTATATGCTGATTTCTAATGGATTCTTCAAATCACATTTCCCAAACACCCGTGCCAACAGACTTCCAGTTAGGTTCTGCCAATTGGAGGCAACCAGAGGTAGATTTGAAAATAGAAAGAGGGAAAAGGGATTTTCTTTTTTCCGTTTCCTATTAACATATCCAGTGCCTTCTTTCTCCACTCCTAGTACCAGCTTCACTGCGTTGCCTAAAAGCAGTGGCTGAGTCATCTTCCCTGGATAATCAGAGTATGAGCTCCCTCACCAGTTGAGCTATATCCCCTAGACCACCTTAATACTCATTGAGCCACAACCCCTTCAGTGGTCCTGGCATCCCTTAACTTGCATTACCCTCCTCAGAGGTTCAAGCACCTAACATGCCATGTCTCCTTCTCAAAAGTCCAAACACCAGTTGTGCAGAACTTCCCTCCATAGATCTTTTTATTCCCCCAGCCCTAGCTATTTCCTGCAGTTATTAATATCTAGGTTACTCTGGTTACCTCACTTTTGCTCTTTCAGCCTTCCAACACTTGTATAACCAACTCCCTTCTGCCCAAAATACATAATACAGCTTTTCTGTTTTCCTGACAAGACTCTATAATTGTCCTAGAACTTTTTCTGTCCTTCTACTATTGCACTCATGATATTCTTGTACTGTGCATCTGTATCTCTCTCTTTTACATATAGTGTGTAATTGGGGTATATTTTTTCAAAGACTGATAAGTAAATAATCAAATAAAAGAGATTTTGTAACCGGTCTTTCTAGAGTAATCTTGTGTTGAGAAAGAATAAGACTCTAGTCAGAATTATGAAGGGAGAAGATAACACTAAAGATAGATAAATGAAAGCATTAATATAAATGTTAATTTTCTAATATTATTTCCTATGAAATACAATACCACCTATATTTAAGCCCATTTGCTTGCTATAATTTTTTTCTTACAAAAAATAAAACAAAAAAGTAGGCAGAGAATAAACAACATTATTCATCTCTTGAGGGGAAAAAATATTTACAAAGTGGCCCACTATTACATAATGGCAGCCAACAAACACATAAATATCACTGTGTATCAATCGCTCCTCTGGGCATAGGGAAAATTTGCTTAAATGTAGAGATGGTCATTTTCTTTAAGGAGCTTATTTATGTAGCTGAAGAGCTAGTAGAAGGAGAACTGGGTTGGGAGTCCAAAGACATGACTTTGGCCAAATCATCTCTCCCCTCTGAATGTCAGTTTCTTGATTGATTACACAAAAGAGGTAGACTAGGAGCTCCAAATAACCTCGCTAGCTCAAATAGACTGTGGTTTTACCTTTCCATGAGGAAAAGGGGATATGGTCATTAATTAGTTTTGAAATGGGGATCTCACACAGTTCAAAACACAAGAAAAATCATGTTCATTCTCTACCTCTAAACTAGACAGTATCAGATACAAGCTAGCAACTCAAGACTAAATGATGGTGTGGACAGTTGAGTGGGGAGACAGCCCCCATCTTTCCTAGATGGGGGTGTAGGTGAATGTCTAATTTTCCCATGGAGATAACACTCCCGTTTGAGATCTGAAATTTTCCCATTTTCCTCCCCATGCCACAGCGTAATTTCCCAAGCACAACTAAAGAATCAGGTGAAACATTTGCTCTCTGTGAGCTACTCACAAAGCCACCTGATGGGAATCTAGTCTTCCACTCCATTTGTGAGACAACTGGCTTCCCAGAAGGCCACCCTTTCCTTCTTTACTACCTCATAGGTTGCCTGGGTCAGTAGGCAAATAGACCTGTTGCAGTCTAACGTAGTGGGTGAAGCTAAGACTTACACATGGAAGTAACTAGTAAACAAGCTTAACACATTTTCATTAATTCACTCAACATGTGTTTATTAAGCACCTACTATGTGAATAAGAAAGTCACTGTCCCTGCTCTCATAGATCTGACTTTGGGTGACTAATTTAAAAAAGTAACCAAAGATATAAATAAAATATTTATAAATAGTAAGGTCTATGAAGCAAATAAAGTACTAAGAACATAATATGAAAGCTACATTAAATGGTAATAATCAAGAAAGGAGTCTCTGAAGAAGTGACAGTTGTTCTAAAATTCAAAGTATGAGAGTCAGCCATAATTAAAATGGAAGGTTGACTAGTCTGGGAAGAAAAAAAAAATCATATGCAAAGGCCTTGTAGTAGAAAGTAGCTTGATAGTTTGAGAGAAAGGCAGCATGGCTGAAACATAGCAGATCGCAAGGAGAGTGGTGGGTCATGAAGTTAGTGAGATAAGCAGGAACCAGAATACGTAGGGGCTTTTTTGTTTGCTGTTCTTGTTGTTTAGTTTTTTTAATTTTTAATTTTTGTGGGTAGATAGTAGGTGATATTGATGGGGTACATGAGATGTTTTGATACAGGCATGCAATGTGTAATAATCACGTCATAGGAAATGGATTATCCATTCCTTTAAGCACTTATCCTTTGTGCTACAAACAATCTAATTATACTCTTTTAGTTATTTTTAAATGTACAATTAAATTATTATTCACTGTAGTCACTGATATGGTGTGGCTCTCTGTCCCAACCCAGATCTCCTTTCAGATTGTAATCTCCACATGTCAAGGGAGGAACCTATCATCTTCACTTGTTGAGGAAGGGAAGTGATTGAATTATGGGGGTGGTTTCTCTCATGTGGTTCTCATGATAGTGAGTGAATTCTCATGAGATCTGATGGTTTTATAAATAATAGTTTATCCTGCACTCTCAAATGTTCTCTCTTTTTCTCACCTGCTGCCACATAAGGTGTGCCTGCTTCCCCTTCTGCCATGACTGTAAGTTTTCTGAGGCCTCCCTAGGCATTGTGGAACTGTGAGTTAATTAAACCTTTCTTTATAAATTACCCAGTCTCATTAAGAAAATGTGGCACATGTACACCATGGAATACTATGCAGCCAGAAAAAAGGATGAGTTCATGTCATTTGTGGGGACATGGATGAAGCTGGAAACCATCATTCTCAGCAAACTATCGCAAGGACAAAAAGCCAAACACCACATGTTCTCACTCATAGGTGGGAATTGAACAATGAGAACACATGGACACAGGAAGGGGAACATCACACACCAGGGACTATTGTGGAGTGGGGGGAGGGGGGAGGGACAGCATTAGGAGATATACCTAATGCTAAATGAGGAGTTAATGGGTGCAGCACACCAACATGGCACATGTATACATATATAACAAACCTGCACGTTGTGCACATGTACCCTAAAACTTAAAGTATAATAATTATTAAAGAAAAAGAAAAAAAAATCATCCAAAACATTAAAATAATTTTGAAAGGGGCTTATGGTATAAAAAGAGGTGTGGAAAATCAGCCCCAGCAGGAACCAATTAATTACTAATACGCAGTGGAAACCATGCTCCACATTTTTTTTAAAATATGAAGACATGGTAAGCTATGGGTAGATTTTTAAACATTACCTATGAACAGATAACTACATTGTGAAATGTAATAAAGTGCCAGTATACCCCAAAAAAATAAATATATAAATTACCCAGTCTCAGAGAAGTTATTTATAGCAATGTGAAAACAGACTAATATCATCACCCCATTGTGATATCAAATACTAGGAACTATTCATTCTTACTTTTTTTTTACCCATTAACCATCCTCCCCCTCCAAAGCACCCCAACTATTCTTCCCAATCTTTGATAACAATCCTTCTACTCTCTATCTCCATGAGTTCAACTGTTTTGATTTTATTTCCCACAAATAAGTGAGAACATGTAATGTCTGCCGTTCTTTGACTGGCTTAGTTCACTTAAAATAATGACCTCCTGTGTTACCCATGTTGTTGCAAATGACAGAATCTCATTCTTTTTATGACTGAATAGTATTCCATTGTTTATAAGTACCATATTTTCTTTATCCATAGGTCTGTTGATGGACACGTTGGTTGCTTCAAAACCCAGCTATTGGGAACACTGCTGCAACAAACATGGGAGTGCAGATATCTTTTCAACATATTGATCTCCTTTCTTTTGGGTACATACCAAGCAATGGGATTGCTAGATCATATAATGGCTCAATTTTTAAGTTGATAAGGAATGTCTAAACTGTTCTTCATAGTGGTTGTACTAATTACATTCCCACCACAGTGTACAAGGGTTCCCTTTTCTCCGCATCCACACCAGCATTTGTTATTGCTGTTTCTTGGGTGTGAGCCATTTTAACTGGGGAAAAATATCTCACTATAATTTTGATTTGTATTATCTGATGGTCAATGATGTTGAGCACCTTTTCATATGTCTGTTTGTCATTTGTAAGTCTTCTTTTGAGAAGCGTCTATTAAAATCTTTTGCCCATTTTTAATCAGATTAGATTTTTTCCTATAGAGTTGTTTTAGTTCCTTATATGTTATGGTTATTAATCCCTTGTCAGATGCAGATAGGTACTTTGCAAATATTTTCTTCCATTCTGTGAGTTGGATCTTCACTTTGTTGATTGTTCCTTTGCTGTGCAGAAGCTTTTTACTTAATGTGATCCCATTTGTCCATTTTTGCTTTGAATGCTTGTGCTTGCGGGGTATTACTCAAGAAAATTTTGTATAGAAAAATATTCTGAAGAGTTTCCCCAATGTGTTTTTGTAGCAGTTTTATAGTGGAAGTCTTCCATTTAAGCCTTTAATCCATTTTGATTTGATTTTTGTATATGGGCTATTAGTACATTCTCATGCTGCTATGAAGAAACACCCAAGACTGGGTAATTTATAAAGAAAAGAGGTTTAATTGACTCATATTTCCACAGGGCTGCAAACTCCTCAGAAAACTTACAATCATGGCAGAGGACACCTCTTCACAGAGTGTCAGAAGTGAGAATGAGTGCCAGCAGGGGAAATGCCAGACACTTATAAAACCATCAGATCTCATGAGACTCACTCACTATCATTACAACAGCATGGGGGAGCTCAGAGAGGGGCCAAGATGGCTGGATAGAAACAACTCGTCTGTAGCTCCCAGCGAGACCAACACAAAAGGTGGGCGATTTCTGCATTTCCAACTGAGGTACCCAGTTCATCTCATTGGGACTGGTTAGGCAGTGGGTGCAACTCACAGAGAGTGAGCAGAAGCAGGCTAGGGTGTTGCTTCACCCAGGAAGTGCAAGGAGCGGGGAGACCTCCCTCCCACATCAAGGGGAAATGGTGAGGAACTGTGCTATGCACTATGGGTACTACACTTTTCCCACATATATTTCCAATCTTCAGATCAGGAGATTCCCTCGTGAATCTACACCACCAGGGCCCTGGGTTTCAAGCACCAAACTGGGCAGCTGTTTGGGCAGGCACTGAGCTAACTGCAGGATTTCTTTTTGTACTCCAGCAGCACCTGGAACCCCAGCAAGATGGGAGGACCAACCACTCCCCTGGAAAGGAGGCTGAAGCAAGGGAGCCAAGTGGTCTCACTAAGCAGGTTCCACTCCCATGGGTCCCAGCAAGCTAAGAACCACTGCCTTAAAATTCTCACTGCCAGTACAGCAGTCTGGAGTCAACCTGGGATGATTGAACTTGGTGAGGGGAGTGGCAACTGCCATTGCTAAGGTTTTAGTAGGCAGTTTTCCCTTGACAGTGCTAAGGAGGATGTCAGGTTTAGACTGCACAGAATTCACCACAGAATGGCAAAGTGGCTGTGGCCAGACTCATTCTCTAGACTCCTGCTCACTGGACAGGGAATCTCTGCAGGAAATGTAGCAGCCCCAGTCAGGGATTTACAGATAAAACTCTCATCTCCCTGGGACAGAGCATCTGGGGGATGGGCGGCTGCAGTTGCAGCTTCACAGACTTAATCTTTCCTGCTTGCAGGCGCTGAAAAGAGCAACTGATCCTGGCAAAGGGGATTCTCCCAGCATAGTGCACCAGGTCCACTAAGGGACAGACTGCCTTCTCAAGTGGGTCCCTGAACTCATACTTCCTGACTGGGAGAGACCTCCCAATAAGGGTCGATGGACATCTCACACAGGGGAGCTCTGGCTGGCATCAGGCCGGTGCCCCTCTGAGATGAAGCTCCCAGAGGAAGGAGCAGGCAGCAATCTTGGCTGTTCTGCAGCCTCCACCGGTGATACCCAGGAGAACAGGGTCTGGAGTGGACCTCCAGCGAACTTCAGCAGATTTGGAGAAGACGGGTTTGACTGTTATAAGACAAACTAACAAACATAAAGCAAAAACAACTACAACAAAAAGACCCCCCACACATACACAAAAAAAAAGCCTTCCAAAGGTCATCAGCCTCAAAGATGAAAGGTAGATAAACCCACAAAGATGAGGAAAAACCAGCACAAAGAAGCTAAAAATTCCAAAAGCCAGAATGCCTCTTCTCCTCCAAATGATTGCAACACCTCTCAAACAAGGACACAAAACTAGAGGAAGAATGAGATTGATGAATTGACAGAAGTAGGCTTCAGAAGGTGGGTAATAACAAACTCTTCTGAGATAAAGGAGCAGGTTCTAACCCAAAGCAAGAAAGCTAAGGACCTTGATAAAAAGTTACAGGAACTGCTAACTAGAATAACCAGTTTAAAGAGGAAAATAAATGACCTGATGGAGCTGAAAAACACAGCATGAGAAGTTTATGAAGCATACACAAGTATCAATAGGCAAGTAGACCTAGTAGAAGAAAGGACATCAGAGACTGAAGACCACCTTGCTGAAATAAGGCATGCAGAAAAGCTTAGAGGAAAACAAATAAAAAGGAAAAAACAAAGCCTCTATGAAATATGGGACTATGTAAAGTACAATACCTACAATTGATTGATGTACCTGAAAGTGATGGGGAGGATGAATCCAAGTTGAAAAACACAGTTCAGGATATCACCCAGGAGAACTTCCCCAACCTAGCAAGGTAAACCAATATGAAATTCAGGGAATACAGAGAATACCACTAAGATACTCCACAAGAAGATCAACAGCAAGACACACAATCATCAGATTCTCCAAGGTTGAAATGAAGGAAAAATGTTAAGGGCAACCAAAGAGAACTGTCAGGTCACCTGCACAGGGAAGCCCATCAGACTAACAATAGAACTCTCAGCAGAAATCCCACAAGCCAGAAGAGAGTGGGGGCCAATATTCAACATTCTTAAAGAAAATACTTTTCAAACCAGAATTTCATATCCAACCAAACTAAGCTTCAAAATCAAAGGAGAAACAAAATCCTTTCCAGACAAGCAAATGCTAAGGGATTTTTTTCTCCACCAGGCCTGACTTGAAACAGCTCCTGAAGGAAGCACTAAATATGGAAAGAAAAACTGGTACCAGCTACTGCAAAAACACAGCAAAATATAAAGGCCAATGATACTATGAAGAAACTACATCAACTAATGTGCAAAATAACCAGATAGCCTCATGATGGCAGGATCAAATTCACACATAAAAATATTTACCTTAGATGTAAATAAGCTGAATGCCCCAATTAAAAGACACAGACTGGAAATTAGACAAAGAGTCAAGACCCATTGGTGTGTTGTATTCAGGAGATACATCTTACGTGCAAAGACACACGCAGGCTCAAAATAAAGCTACAGGGAATATTTACCAAGCAAATGGAAAGTTCAAAAAAACACCAGTGGTTGCAATCCTAGTCTCTGATAAAACAGACTTTAAACCAACAAAGGTCAAAAAAGACAAAGAAGGGCATTACATAATGGTAAGGGGATCAATGAAACAAGAAGAGCTAACTATCCTAAATATATATGCACCCAATACTGGAGAACCCAGATTCATATAACAGGTTCTTAGGGACCTACACAGAGATTTAAACTACAACACAATAATAGTGGGAGACTTTCACACCCCACTGTCAGTATTAGACAGATCAATGAGAAATAAAATTAACAAGGATATTAAGGACTTGAACTCAGCTCTGGATCAAGTGGACCTAAAAGACATGTACAAAACTCTCCATCCCAAAGCAACAGAATGCACATTCTTCTCTGTGTCATGGAACTTATTTTCAAATCAACCACATAATTGGGAGTAAAACACTCCTCAGCAAATGTAAAAGGATGGAAATCATAACAGTCTGTCAGACGACAGTGCAATCAAATTAGAACTCAGGATTAAGAAACTCACTCAAAACCAAACAACTACATGGAAATTGAACAACCTGCTCCTGAATGACTCCTGGATAAATAATGAAATGAAGGCAGAAATCAAGATGTTCTTTGAAATCAATGAGAACAAAGACACAACGTACCAGAATCTTTGGGAGACATTTAAAGCAGTCTGTAGAAGGAAATTTGTAGCACTAAATGCCCACATGGGAAAGCTGGAAAGATCTAAAATTGACACCCTAACATCACCATTAAAAGAGCTATAGAGGCAAAAGCAAAGTAATCCAAAAGCTAGCAGAAGACAAGAAATAACTAAGATCAGAGCAGAACTGAAGAAGATAGAAATGCGAAAAATCCTTCAGAAAAAAATCAATGAATCCAGCAGCTGTTATTTTTTAATTAGCAAAATAGGTAGAACATTAGCTAGATCAATAAAAAATAAAAGAGAGAAGAATAACATAGACACATTAAATAAATGATAAAGGGGATATCACCACTGATTCCACAGAAATACCGAATACTACCAGAGAATACTAGAAATACCTCTACACAAATAAAGCAGAAAATCTAGGAGAAATTGATAAATTCCAGGACCCATACACCCTCCCAATATTAGACTAAGAAAAAGTCAAATCCACGAATAGACCAATAATAATTCTGAAATTGAGGCAGTAATTAATATCCTACTAACCAAAAAAAAACCCATGACTAGACAGATTTAAAACCGAATTCTGCCAGAGGTACAAAGAGGAGCTGGTACTATTCCTTCTGAAACTATTCCAAACAATAGAAAAAAAGGGACTCCTCCCTGACTCATTCTATGAGGCCAGCACCATCCTGATACTAAAATCTGGCAGAGACACAGCAAAAAAAAGAAAATTTCAGGCCAATATTCCTGATGAATATCTATGTGAAAATCCTTAATAAAATACTGCCAAACCAAATCCAGCACCACATCAAAAAGCTTATCCACCACCATCAAGGCGGCTCCATCCCTGGAATGCAAGACTGGTTCAACATATGCAAATGAATAAATTTGCATATTCAATCATATAAACAGAACCAGTGACAAAAGCCACATGATTATCTCAATAGATGTAGAAAAGGCCTTCAATATAATTCAACATCCCTTCATGTTAAAAATCTCGATAAACTAGTTATTGATGGAACATATCTCAAATTAATTAGAAGTATTTATGACAAACCCATAGCCAACATCATACTGAATGGGCAAAATCTGGAAGCATTTCCTTTGAAAACTGGCATGAGACAAAGAAGCCCTCTCTCACCACTCCTATTCAACATAGTATTGGAAATTTTGGCCAGGCCAATCAGGAAAGAGAAAGATATAAAGGGTATTCACATACAAAGAGAGGATGTCAAATTGTCTGCTTGCAGATGACATGATTCTATATTGAGAAAACCCCATTGTATCAGCCCAAAGACTCCTTAAGCTGATAAGCAACTTCAGTAAAGTCTCAGGATACAAAATTAATGTGCAAAACTCACAAGCATTGCTATACACAAACAAAAGGCAAGCGGAGAGCCAAATCATGAATGACCTCCCATTCACAATTGTTACAAAGAGAATAAAATACCTAGGAAAACAGATTACTAGAGATGTGAAGGACCTTTTCAAGGAGAACTACAAACCACTGCTCAATGAAATAAAAGAGGACACAAACAAATGGGAAAAACTCCATGTTCAAGAATAGGAAGAATCAATATCGTGAAAATGGCCACACAGCCCAAAGTAATTTATAGATTCAATGCTATTTCCATCAAGCTACCATTGACTTTCTTCATAGAACTAGGAAAAACTACTTTAAATTTCATATGAAACCAAAAAAAGAGCCTGCATAACCAAGACAATCCTAAGCAAAAAGAGCAAAGCTGGAGACATCATGCTACCTGACTTCAAATTATACTACAAGGCTACAGTAACTAAAACAGCATGGTACAGATACCAAAACAGATATATAGACCAATGGAACAGAACACAGACCTCAGAAATAACACCACACATCTACAACCACTTGATCTTGGACAAACCTGTCAAAAACAAGCAATGGGAGAAGGATACCCTATTTAATAAATGGTGCTGGGAAAACTGGCCAGCCATATGCAGACAACCAAAACTGGATCCCTTCCTTACACCTCATACAAAAAATAACTCAACATGGATTAAAGACTAAAATGTAAAACCCAAAACCATAAAAACCCTAGAGGAAAACCTAGGCAATACCATTCAGGACATTGGCATTGACAAAGACTTCATGACTAAAACACCAAAAGCAATTGCAACAAAAGCCAAAATTGACAAATGGGATCTAATCAAACTAAAGACCTTCTGCACAGCAAAAGAAACTACCATCAGGGTGAACAGGCAACCTACAGAATGGGAGAAAATTTTTGCAATCTACCCATCTGATGAAAGTCTAATATCCAGAATCTACAAGAAACTTAAACAAATTTACAAGACAAAAATAAACAACCCCTGTAAAAAGTGGGTGAAGTATATGAACAGACACTTCTCAAAACAAGACATTTATGCAGCCAACAGACGTGTGAAAAAAAGCTCATCATCACTGGTCATTAGATAAATGCAAATCAAAACCAAAATCGGATACCATCTCATGCCAGTTAGAATGGTGATTATTAAAAAGTCAGGAAAGAACAGATGCTGGCAATGCTGTGGGGAAATAGAAATGCTTTTACACTGTTACTGTGAGCATAAATTAGTTCAACCATTGTGGAAAACAGTGTGGCAATTCCCCAAGGATTTAGAACAAGAAATACCATTTGACCCAGCAATCCCATTACTGAGTATATACTCAAAGGATTCTAAATCATTCTACTATAAAGACACATGCACATGTATGTTTATTGCAGCACTATTTAAAATAGCAAAGACTTGGAACTATCCCAAATGCCAGTCAATAATAGACTAGATAAAGAAAATGTGGCACATATACACCATGGAATACTATGCAGCCATAAAAAAGAATGAATTCATGACATTTGCAGGGACATGGATGAAGCTGGAAGCCATCATTCTCAGAAAACTAACACAGGAACAGAAAAAGAAACATTGAATGTTCTCACTCATAAGAGGGAGTTGAAAAATGAGAACACATGAACAGAGGGACGGAACATCACACACTGGAACCTGTTGGGGGTGGTGGACAAGGAGAGGGAGAGCATCAGGATAAATACCTAATGCATGCAGGGCTTAAAACCTAGATGACAGGTTGATAGGTGCAGCAAACCACCATGGAACATGTATACCTATGTAACAAACCTGCACGTTCTGCATCTGTATCCTAGAACTTGAAGTAAATTTTTTTTAATTGCAAAAAAAAAGAAACTTTAGCACACAATTCTCCCTGAGGCAGCCAATTTAACCAAAAGAAAGAACAGGAATTCACTATAGTCCTCAATAAGAGGCCACAATTCTTTTTTGTTTGATTGTTTCATTCTGTTTTTTCACTGAGTTCCTTTTGAGCTGATTCATACCTGCTGACTCCTAGGCCTCTCCATTATCACATCTTTTATGTCTAGAACTTGAGTTTCTCTAAGTCTTACCTACCTATAGGGAGTCACCTAATGATAATAACCCATGTTACATTGGCTCTTGTCCATACCTGTGTAATGCAAGACCTCAGGCCCCTCAAAACTAATTCCAAGTATTTCTGGGAGTCCATGGGGCGCCTCACATGTGTTTACCACCAATGTTTACACAGTTTGGGTATCTAATTCTGTAATTAGGGTCATTTTATCTTTGCCAGCTTTGAAATGTTTTTTAAAAAACAATGTAGAAATATATGTTTAAGTATGTAAACTTCAATCATTGTTACTTTTAATATTCACTAAATTTAATATTTTAATATTACATTTGAAAGCAATTTGTGGGTTGTACTTTCTCTTTTCATAAGAATTCCCAAGTGCGTATGATGATTACTTAGAAATCACAGCCAATTGCAAATTAAAGGAGTTATAGCCAAATAATTTCAAAAGCAACATTTTTTAAATTCCTTGTAATTTTTGCAGCAAGAAAGTTCTATTTTGTAGGTACTGTGGGTATATTTTATTATGTTTAATATGAGGATAAGTGGGGCCTTCAAAAGCCTAAGGTCTATGAAGGTTTATAAGTATCCCTACCCACAAGTAACACCCATTGCTCTTAAAGCCACTTGCCAGAAGCACCTCCCCACTGTTGCCAGTGCTATCTGTAAGAGGGCTGTTTGCAGGGGGCCCCAAAGCTGTAAACTCTCTATGTCCCAAAGCATTTTTGGATACCCTTGTGTGGTCAGGGCACCAAAAACATGCTTTTTGGAATACAGGTGTGGTGACAAAATCTCTTCTCATTGCTCTGAATCATCTCTACTAGTGCTCCAGAGTCTTTCAGACTCCCTTGATTAAGCTGCTCCTTCTACCTTCATAGAGGCACTGGGCCTAATGCTGAGAAAAGTAAACAAAATGTATTTATACAGTCCATGGTTTAGCTGGCTTTCTTCTCAATGCTAGATACCAGCATATACCTATTTTCTCATTCTCCTTCACTAAACAACACAAACAAAATTAGGGGATTTTAAGATAAATTAAGACAAATCACCTGAAGGCCTGGCACACTAGTTCATCAGAGAAGCCGAACCCTGCATGAATAATAATTTAGGCTGAAGATGGCTACCACCACAGGTCTTTCAGAGGACAAAGTATTGCTTTCGATGCATACCAGTCTTTGTTTTTCTCCTGCCACTGGATTTCTGAAGAGGTGTTAGAGACCTCAATATACGATGTAGGTTACTTCTATTCTATAAATGCAAAGTCACTCTGGGTTAGGATCAGCTTCATAGAGGCACTGGGCCTAAGCCTGAGAAAAGTAAATAAACAGTATTTGTACAGCCCATTATGGTCTACAAGGAACTTTCACATATATTATCTCATTTGATTCATAATAACCCTACACAGTAGGTATTGCCATTACTCCCTTTTAACAAATGAAGAAACAGAAACTCAAAAGAGATAAAATGACAGTCCAAGTTTTCTCAGCTGATACAGGAAAAAGATGGAATTTGAATATAGGTCCTCTGACTCCAAAGCCCTTGAGTTATTTTCATGACATGCTTTGTGTTGGTATAAAAGCATCATTATTGGTTATTAACCTCTAGTTAGTCCCATGGTTTTCAAATCTAAGTGTGCATTAGAATCATGTAAAGAAATTTAATAAATGTTCTAAAAAACAGATTTCTGGGCACCAGCTGGAGTTATTAATTGAGTAGGTACATGTGGGGCCTAAGAATTTGCATTTTCAGCAAGTTCCCAGGTGATGGTGATGCTCCTTGTCTGGGGACTACACTTTGAAAACCACTGATCTAAGTCCAGGGGCTCTGAATGCAGTATCTATTGCTTTCCAGACCACAAAAAATGAATATCAACCCAAAGACAAGATAAGCAGGACAGGACTGTTCAGATAGTAAATATATTTTGCTCCACCATTTTAATGAATTCTTAAACATCAGAGTTCAAAATTAGCCTTTAAGATTATTATGAAGGAAGATTGTTATGAATAATAAAAGAATATTTAATAGACCAGAGACAAGCACATTCAGATATATTACAATACAATATGCCTGCTGCCAAGTACTAAGGGAATGCAAAAAGAATAGGCTAACTCCAAGTGGTGGCTGGAAGGCTCCAACGAGAAAATAACTTCTAAACTGGGCCAATAGAATGGACAAGAAAATAAATATTTGAAAAAGCTTTGCATGTAAACATATTTGTCTTAATATTAACTATAATAGGGAGAAATTGAAGAATATATGAGTGTATAATAATAGAATATTAGTGTATAGCTGTTCAATGAGTTATTATACAACCATTAAAAAGAATAATTAGAAATACTGTAGCTAAACAAAAGATGCTTTCATATGATGTTAAGAGCTGATGATATAGAATATAGTAGAAAAATTATTTAACTAAAAATAGCATCTCCTAAATTATCCATGCATAAATTGTCCATGGCATATTGTAGAATTGCAAGAGGGCTTCCAACATATTTTCTGGGATACCTCACCTTATTATCAATCAACACACAAAAACAAACATACAGCAGGAGGTACAAAAGTTTTTGATCAGGCCAGAGTTGTGAGGGGAACACAGACAGGAGGAACATAAGTCTTTCCATTGAAAAGTTTATAGTCAAGTTAGGGATCTAATATAAATCAATGGGTAAAAATGTGCCAATCACCAATAAAATAGTACAGACCATAAGTACTAAAGAGACAGTAAGGACGCTGACATGGTCTGGAGATGATCTAGAGAAGGCTAAGCCTAAAGGGTGGGTGAGATTTACATTAGAGAAATGGTGGAACAGTGTGAGCAAAGATACACTGGAATCTTCAGGGACAAGTAAAGAGAATGTTCTGACTAAAGACACATGAGAAATAAGGCTGGAAATGTAGGCAGGGACCAGACTACAGAGAATCTTGAGTACCAGGTTTACAATTCCAAGACTTAGTCTATACATATTAGGAAGGTATGAGTGGCCTTTGAGAAGAAGGTGCCAGGATGAAAGCTCTTTTTAGGAAAATTTTGTCTTGCAAAATGTACAAGATAGGTTACAGGGTATAAAAATGGTGGTAGGGAGATCAGGTAGAAAGTCTTTGCAATAACCTAAGTGTGATCAGTAGGAGAATTTCTTTAATTAAACTTTCACATTGATAAATACTTTATTTGGCACTATTCACAATAGCAAAGACTTGGAACCAACCCAAATGCCCAACAATGATAGACTGGATTAAGAAAATGTGGCACATATACACCATGGAATACTATGCAGCCATAAAAAAGGACGAGTTCATGTCCTTTGTAAAGACACGAAAGAAGCTAGAAACCGTCATTCTCAGCAAACTATCACAAGGACAAAAAACCAAACACCGCATGTTCTCACTCATAGGTGGGAATTGAACAATGAGAACACTTGGACACAGGAAGGGGAACATCACACCCTGGGGCCTGTTTTGGGGTTGGGGGAGGGGGGAGGGATAGCATTAGGAGATGTACCTAATGTAAACGACGAGTTAATGGGTGCAGCACACAAACATGGCACATGTATACATAGGTAACAAACCTGCACGTTGTGTACATGTACCCTAAAACTTAAAGTATAATAATTAAAAAAAGATTAGAAAACAAAGATAAGAAGCTGTTTTTTTGTGGCTCCCTGACTATCTCTCTTTCCAAAACTACTATTTTCTTACTGTATTTGTAGTAGACATGGGTTCCATTTTCCAGTGGGTAAACAGATCATGTTTCTTTGCCTCTCCCATGTCTGGTGCTCAAATTCATTGTGTAACCAACATTTGTAGCTATTCAGGAGAAAGGGAATTCTGACCTCATCAAGACCCAGGAGATCAAACCCCCACAAACACATCAATAGGTCATCTATAACAATAAAGAGTGCCAAACTTATGTAAATGTCGTTGATCAAGACCAAAACAAAGACCTTTTACCAAATTCAAACAAGCTTTGGAAATCACGGACAAGATGGACGGCCTAACAAAGCGATGCAGTTACCTCCCTGCCTCAGAGTTAATATTCTGGAACATTTCTTCAGGAACTAAGAACTGCACATTTTTGTATAACCTTAATTTTAATGCTTGTTTTCCTAACAAGTGTAATGATGGTCAGTTGTTGGTATAGATAACTCATATGCTACAGCTAGGTTGGTTTTTATAAATTGAACAGTCAGGAAGCAAGCACCAACTGTACACCAGGTACTATATTACATGCTGTTTATGGAAAGTAAGAAGACATGGATCCTATTCTTCAGGAGTTTACAGAAGATAAGAGATAAAAAGACAATGGGAACTTCATTACCTACTCAAAAGCTACTGTCCTCAAAAAGGAAACTCATATAATGTTGATGAGAATGTAAATTAGCACAATCAGTATGGAAAACAGTATGGAGATTTTTCAAAATAATTACAAATAGGATTGCCATATGATCCAGTAATCCCATTATGAGGTATATATCCAAAAGGAGCAAATCAGTATATCAAAGGGATACCTGTATCACCATGTTTATTACAGCATTATTCACAATAGCCGTGATGTGGAATCAACCTAAGTGTCCATCAATGGATTACATGAATAAAGAATATGTGTTATATGTACACAATGGAATACTATTCAGCCACAAAAAAAGAATATAATCATGTCATTTGCATCAACATGAATGAAACTGAAGGTCATTATGTTAAGTGAAATAAGCCAGCTACAGAAACACAAATATTGTATCTTCTCACTCATATGTGGGAGCTAAAAAAGTTGATCTCATGGAGGTAGAGAGTAGAATGGTGGTTGCTAGAGGCTGGGAAGGCTGAGTAGGAGATAAAGGGAGGTTGGTTAGTAGGTACAAACATACTCTTAGATAGAAGGAATAAGTTCTCTTTGATAGCACAGTAACATGACTATAGTTAATAATTTGTTGTATATTTCACAATAGCTAAAAGAGAAGATTTAAAATGTCCCAAATACAAAGAAATGATGAACACTTGAAGTGATGGATATTATAATACCCCAATTTGATAATTACACATTGTACATATGTGTCAAAATATTACATGCACCCCCTAAATATGTACAATTCTTTTGTATCAGTTTTTAATTATGAAAAAATTTAAGCTACTGTCTTCTTGTTTCTTGCTTAAGGTACCTCACTTTTGTCTGGAATGGCAATATATCCCTGCCTCAATAGACAACCATGATTAGTTGAAGCCATTCAAAGTACTTCCATATCTTTTTGCCAAATTCTTACCTTCCCAGACTCCCTTGCAACTAGAAGTGGTCATATGATAAAATTTTGTCCAAAGAAATGTAATGTGGAGTTTTTTGGAAGGCTTTTATGGAAAATATTTTTAAGCTTTCTCCACCCTAATGAGAAGAAAACCTTATATCTGCAGCCCTTTTTTGCATAAGTATGAGAGCGCCATACTGACAGCTGCTGCAATTATCTTGCAACAATGAAGCAACAAGAATGAAGACAAAAAGCCAAATACTGAAAGGATGGAGCAAAAGGACAGAAAGTTAGGTCTTTCATGACATCATTGAGCCATTGATGTAACCCTGGAACCAACACCTCCAGACTTCCTGATAAGTAAACAAAAATTGCATTATGGTTTGAGCCACTGTTAATCAGGTTTTCTGCTACTTGCAGATAATAAAATTTACATGTATTGGGCACCTATTATCTGCCAGGCAAAAAATGGTGTTTAACATATTTAATCTCATTTAATTGAATCCAACAAATCCATGGGATAGGTATTACCATCAGTCTTTTTCCAATAAAGCTTAAAAAGGGATCAGTGTGTTGTCAAAAGCCACAAAACTACTGAGTGATAGAACCAAGATTAAAACTTATATATGTCCATCTCCAAAACTCTCCCCACTAAAAATATATTCATAACTATAATACATCATAGGAAGTGAAAAGTACTTTATGAGCTATAAGTTTAATCTCAGGGTTAAACCAAAGAAAAGCTTATTTCCAGATAAGGGAGGAGGTATCATAATGGAGGTAAGATTTAAGCTGTGCACTGAGAAATAGGTACAACTTATATATTTAAAAGGGGGAAGAAGGCAGGAGAACAGTCTAAACCAGCAATTACTACCTTTTGCTGCTGTTTTAAGCCACAAGCCTCAAACCCCTCAAAGTCATTCATGAGAGTTTGAATCAACTTCCTCTAAACTTTAGTTAATGTTGACATTTTGACCTCCTCCCATGAATCACAAATGTTCTTAATGACATCTAGAATGGTGAATCCTTTTCAGAAGGTTTTCAACTGACTTTTTCTAGATCCATCAAAGGAAACACTATGTCAGCTATAGCCTTATGAAAAGCATTTCTTTTTTTTTTCTTTTTATTATTATTATTATTATTATTATTATTATTATTATTATTACACTTTAGGCTCTATGGTACATGTGCGCAACGTGCAGGTAAGTTACATATGTATACATATGCCATGCTGGTGCGCTGCACCCACCAACTCGTCATCTAGCATTAGGTATATCTCCCAATGCTATCCCTCCCCCTCCCCCCACCCCACAACAGTCCCTGAAGTGTGATGTTCCCCTTCAAAAGTATTTCTTAAATAATAAGACTTGAATAATAAGACTTGAAAGTTGGAATTACTTCTTGATCCACGGGTTCCAAAATGGGTGTTGTGTTAGCAGGCATGAAAACATTAATCTCCTCATTCATCTCCATCATACATCTTTGGTAAGCAGGTGTATTATCAACAAGCAGCACTATTTTAAAAAAGAATCTTTTTTCTGAGCAGTAGGTCTTAACAATGGGCTTAAAATATTCACTGGATCGTACAGTAAACAGATATGTTGTTATCTAGGCTTTGTTCATCCATATATAGAGCAAAGTCACAGTAGATTTAGCATAATTATTCAGGGCCATAGGAGATTCAGAATAGTAAATGAGTATTGCCTTCAACCTAAAGTCACCGGCAGCATTAGCCCAGCAAGACAGTCATTCTGTTCTTCAAAGTTTGGAAACCAGGCACTGACTTTTCTCTCTACCTAAAGTCCTAAATGTCACCCTTCTCCGATAGAAGACTGTTTTGTCTACATTGAATATCTGTTGTTTAGTGTAGCCACCTTCATCAATTAGCTAGATCTTCTGTTTAACTTGATGTAGCTTCTACATTAGCACTTGCTGCTTCACCTTGTGCTTTTATGTTATAGAGATGGCTTCTTTCCTTAAGAACCAATGCCTACTATTTTCAAACATTTCTTCTGCAACTTCCTCACCCTTTCAGCCTTGATATAATTAAAAACAGAAGGGCTTTGCTCTGGATTAGGCTTTGGCTTAAGGGAAAGTTGTGGCTGGTTTGGTCTATCCAGACCACTACTAGGTTCTCTATATCAGCAATAAGGTTATTTCACATTCTTATTTTTAGCAAGTTCACTGGAGTAATGCTTTGAATTTCCTTTAAGAACTTTTTCTTTGCACTAACAACTTGACTGTTTGGCCCAAGAATCCTGGCTATCACTAAGCATAATTATTTCTAGCTTTTGACTTAAAGTGAGAGATGTGCAACTCTTTCTTTCACTTGAACATGTAGAGGCCATTGTAGTGTTATTAATTGGATTAATTTCAATATTTTCGTGTCTCAAGGAATAAAGATACCCAAAGATAGAGAGAGGGATAGGCAAATGGCCAGTTAGTGGAGCCATCAGAACACAAGCAACATGTATCAATTAAGTTTACTGTCTTATATGGGTGTGGTTCTTGGTGCCCAAAACAATTATGAAGTCACATCAAAGAAAACTGATTGCAGATTCTTATAACAGATATAAAAATAATGAAAAAATTTGAAGTATTGTGAAAATTACCAAAATGTGACACAGAAACACTACACGAGAACATGCTGGTGGAAAAATAGTACAAATAGACACATTCAGTGCAGGGTTGCTACAAATCTTCAATTTGTAAAAATGCAATAACTTCAAAGTACAATACAATAAGGTATGCTTGTATTTGTGATGCTTGGATGCCAGTCAACATAATTGTATGTTATTCTATGGGCAATAGAGAGTATTAAAGATTTTTTGATATAGGAGTAATATGATCAAAGATATATATGATTTACTAGTAAATTTTTGAACAGTTTTCAGTCTAACATACTGCAACATATTCAGGGAGCATTTTTCACACCTGCCAAGACAAAATTCCATTCCAGTTTATATGACAGCGGTTCTTATGCAAAAGCATATTCAAGGACATAGCTTCAAAATTACAGATAATATCAATCACTTTTAACATATCATTTATAGTAAAATAAAGAATTCTTTTGAGAAAAAAAGATACATTCTATTTTTCCTGTTGGTTCTTTTGTTACCCATCTTGGAATAACCTGTTTATAAAAATAAAAAAAAAACTTAATTCAAAACACACTTATTTAATATAATAAAAAGTTTTATTCAAGTAAATGATACTGTTAAAATCACTGTATTTTTGTGTTTCTAAAGACATTTGCCACAGCTTTAATAATCATCAAACCCTAAAACAAGATTTATTTGCACTTAGCCAGCTCCTATTTGCCAACAAGCACTTATGCCACTTTGGAAAAATATGGTGTAAATATTTCTTAATTTCAATTATTATAGTACTGACAGCTCTACCCTCCTAGTGAAGATACAGAAGAAGTGGTGACATTAGTGAAAGTGGTAGAGTACACCATTCCAAAGGCCGATTCCACTACAGGAAAAAAAAGAAGAAAAAAAGAAAAGAAAAAACAGAAAAATAAGTAAAAATTGTCAGTATCAACATTTTCATAACTCTGAAAAATATTCAAAGATTTACAGCAACAAATTGAACACTGAGTTAAGTAAAAGTCACTAAAACAAGCTATGAGGAGAGTTTTGAAGCTGTTAATTCAAATTTTCTCACACACCCCAGTAAAGTGATAGTTTTGAAGACAACAGCCCATGTTCAGGTGTAGATACCTGGTTTCTGGAGGAACATAGTGGATCTTTTTCTAAAGTAATTTTGTTCAAGTTTGACCTCCCTTGGGGTTTACTGATGAATTAATGCTCAATGTTTGAAAATCCAGAACATTTTCAGGAAAGAAAAGTATCTGTGTGGAAGGTATTTTTTAAAAACATTGAAAGGCAAATGAACAATCTGTTGTTACCTGAGGCAAAAGATTACTATTGGAGAACAACATAATATAACTGATAGAGCCAAAAAGCACAATGCTCAATGAAATAAAAGAGGACACAAACAGGTGGAACAACATTCCATGCTCATGGATAGAAAGAATCAATATTGTGAAAATGGCCATACTCTCCAAGGTAACTTATAGATTCAGTGCTATCCCCATCAAGCTACCAATGACTTTTGTCACATAAATGGAAAAAACTACTTTAAATTTCATATGGAACCAAAAAAGAGCACACATAGCCAAGACAATCCTAAGCAAAAAGAACAAAGTTGGAGGCATCACACTACATGACTTCAAACTATACAACAAGGCTACAGTAACCAAAACAGCATGATACTGGTACCAAAACAGAGATATAGACCAATGGAACAGAACAGAATCCTCAGAAATAACACCACACATCTACAACCATCTGATCTTTGACAAATCTGACAAAAACAAGAACTGGGGAAAGGATTTCCTATTTAATAAATGGTGCTGGGAAAACTGGCTAGTCATCTGTAGAAACCTGAAACTGGATCCCTTCATTTCACCTTATACAAAAATTAACTCAACATGGATTAAAGACATAAATGTAAGACCTAAAGCCATAAAAACCATAGAACAAAACCAGGCAATACCATTCAGGACATAGGCATGGGCAAAGACTTCATGACTAAAACACCAAAAGCAATGGCAACAAAAGCCAACATAGACAAGTGGAAACTAATTAAACTAAAGAGCTTCTGCACAGCAAAAGAAACTACCATCAGAGTGAACAGGCAACCTACAGAATGGGAGAAAATGTTTGCAGTCTATCAATCTGACAAAGGGCTAATATTCAGAATCTACAAGGAACTTAAACAAATCTACAAGAAAAAAAAAAAACCCAACAAAACGTGAGACAAGGATATGAACAGACACTTCTCAAAACAAGACTCATATGCAGCCAACAGACATAGGAAAAAAAAGCTCATCATCACTGGCCATCAGAGAAATGCAAATCAAAACCATAATCAGATACCATCTCACACCAGTTAGAATGGTGATCATTAATAAGTCAGGAAACAGATGCTGGAGAAGATGTGGAGAAATAGGAACACTTTTGCACTGTTGGTGGGAGTGTAAATTGTTTCATCCATTGTGGAAGACAGTGTGGAGATTCCCCAAGGATCTGGAAACAGAAATACCATTTGACTCAGCAATTCCATTACTGGGTATATACCCAAAGGATTATAAATCATGCTATTATAAAGACACATGCACACATACGATTACTGTGGCACTACTCACAATAGCAAAGACTAGGAACCAACCAAAATGTCGATCAATCATAGACTGCATAAAGAAAATGTGCAGTGGGTTCGAGCCAAGATGGCCGAATAGGAACAGCTCCAGCCTACAGCTCCCAGCGTGAGTGATGCTGAAGACAGGTGATTTCTGCATTTCCATCTGAGGTACTGGGTTCATCTCACTAGGGAGTGCCAGAAAGTGGGTGCAGGAGAGTGGGAGCAGCACACCGTGCATAAGCCAAAGCAGGGTGAGGCATTGACTCACTTGGGAAGCTCAAGGGGTCAGGGAGTTCCCTTTCCTAGTCAAAGAAAGGGGTAACAGATGGCACCTGGAAAATCGGGTCACTCCCACCCTAATACTGCACTTTTCCGACAGGCTTAAAAAACGGTGCACCAGGAGATTATATCCCGCACCTGGCTTCGAGGGTCCTACGGCCACGGAGTCTTGCTGACTGCTAGCACAGCTGTCTGAGATCAAACTGCAAGGCAGCAGCGAGGCTGGGGGAGGGGCACCTGCCATTGCCCAGGTTTGCTTAGGTAAACAAAGCAGCTGGGAAGCTCGAACTGGGTGGAGTCCACCACAGCTCAAGGAGGCTGGCCTGCCTCTGTAGGCTCCACCTCTGAGGGCAGGGCACAGTCAAACAAAAAGACAGCAGTAACCTCTGCAGACTTAAATGTCCCTGTCTGACAGCTTTGAAGAGAGCAGTGGTTCTCCCAGCAGGCAGATGGAGATCTGAGAATGGCCAGACTGCCTCCTCAAGTGGGTCCCTGACCCCTGACCCCTGAGCAGCCTAACTGAGAGACACCCACCAGTAGGGGCAGACAGACACCTCACATGGCCGGGTACTCCTCTGAGACAAAAATTCCAGAGGAACGATCAGACAGCAGCATTTGCAGTTCATGAAAATCCACTGTTCTGCAGCCACCGCTGCTGATACCCAGGCAAACAGGGCCTGGGGTGGACCTCCAGCAACCTCCAACAGACTTGCAGCTGAGGGTCCTGTCTGTTAGAAAGAAAACTAACAAACAGAAAGGACATCCACACCAAAAACCCAGATGTACATCACCATCATCAAAGACCAAAAGTAGATAAAACCAGAAAGATGGGGAAAAAACAGAGCAGAAAAACTGGAAACTCTAAAAAGCAGAGCACCTCTCCTCCTCCAAAGGAATGTAGCTCCTCACCAGCAATGGAAAAAAGCTGGATGGAGAATGACTTTGACTAGTTGAGAGAAGAAGGCTTCAGATGATGAAACTACTCCGAGCTACAGGAGAAAATTCAAACCAAAGGCAAAGAAGTTGAAAACTTTGAAAAAAATTTAGAAGAATGCATACCTAGAATAACCAACAGAGAGAAGGGCTTAAAGGAGCTGATGGAGATGAAAGCCAAGGCGCGAGAACTACGTGAAGAATGCAGAAGCCTCAGGAACTGATTCAATCAACTGGAAGAAAGGGTAACAGTGATGGAAGATGAAATGAATGAGATGAAGTGAGAAGGAAAGTTTAGAGAAAAAACAATAAAAAGAAATGAACAAAGCCTCCACGAAATATGGGACTATGTGAAAAGACCAAATCTACCTCAGATTGGTGGACCTGAAAGTGACAGGGAGAATGGAACCAAGTTGGAAAACACTCTGCAGGATATTATCTAGGAGAACTTCCACAATCTAGCAAGGCAGGCCAACATTCAGATTCAGGAAATAGAGAGAAGGCCACAAAAATACTTCTCGAGAAGAGCAACTCCAAGACACATAATTGTCAGAATCACCAAAGTTGAAATGAAGGAAAAAATATTAAGGGCAGCCAGAGAGAAAGGTCGGGTTACCCACAAAGGGAAGCCCATCAGACTAACAGTGGATCTCTTGGGAGAAATTCTACAAGCCAGAAGAGAGTAGGGGCCAATATTCAACATTCTTAAAGAAAAGAATTTTCAACCCAGAATTTCATATCCAACCAAACTAAGCTTCATAAGTGAAGGAGAAATAAAATCCTTCACAGACAAGCAAATACTGAGAGATTTTGTCACCACCAGGCCTGCCCTAAAAGAGCTCCTGAAGGAAGCACTAAACATGGAAAGGAAAAACTGGTACCAGCCACCGCAAAATAATGCCAAATTGTAAAGACCATATAGGCTAGGAAGAAACTGCAGCAACTAACGAGCAAAATAACCAGCTAACATCATAATGACAGGATCAAATTCACACATAACAATATTAACTTTAAATGTAAATGGACTAAATATTTCAATTAAAAGACACAGACTGGCAAATTGGATAAAGAGTCAAGACTCATCAGTGTGCTATACTCAGGAAACCCATCTCACATGCAGACACACACAGAGGCTCAAAATAAAAGGATGGAGGAAGACCTACCAAGCAAATGGAAAACAAAAAAAGGCAGCGGTTGCAATCCTAGTCTCTGATAAAACAGACTTTAAACCAACAAAGATCAAAAGAGACAAAGAAGGCCATTACATAATGGTAAAGGGATCAATTCAACAAGAAGAGCTAACTACCCTAAATATATATGCACCCAATACAGGAGCACCCAGATTCATAAAGCAAGTCCTAAGTGACCTACAAAGAGACTTAGACTCCCACACAATAATAATGGGAGACTTTAACACCCCACTGTCAACATTAGACAGATCAACGAGACAGAAAGTTAACAAGGATATCTAGGAATTTAACTCAGCTCTGCACCAAGTGGACCTAATAGACATCTACAGAACTCTCCACCCCAAATCAACAGAATATACATTCTTTTCAGCACCACACCTATTCCAAAGTTGACCACATAGTTGGAAGTAAAGCTCTCCTCAGCAAACGGAAAAGAACAGAAATTATAACAAACTATCTCTCAGATCACAGTGCAATCAAACTAGAACTCAGGATTAAGAAACTCACTCAAAACCACTCAACTACATGGAAACTAAACAACCTGCTCCTGAATGACGAATGGGTACATAATGAAATGAAGGCAGAAATAAAGATGCTCTTTGAAACCAATGAGAAAAAAAGACACAACATACCAGAATCTCTGGGACACATTCAAAGCAGTGTGTAGAGGGAAATTTATAGCACTAAATGCCCACAAGAGAAAGCAGGAAAGATCCAAAATTGACACCCCAACATCACAAATAAAAGAACAAGAAAAGCAAGAGCAAACACATTCAAAAGCTAGCAGAAGGCAAGAAGAAACTAAAATCAGAGCAGAACTGAAGGAAATAGAGACACAAAAAACCCTTCAAAAAATTAATGAATCCAGGAGCTGGTTTTCTGAAAGGATCAACAAAATTGATAGACCGCTAGCAAGACTAATAAAGAAGAAAAGAGAGAAGAATCAAATAGATGCAATAAAAAATGATAAAGGGGATATCACCACCAATCCCACAGAAATACAAACTACCATCAGAGAATACTACAAACACCTCTACACAAATAAACTAGAAAATCAAGAAGAAATGGATAAATTCCTCGACACATACACTCTCCCAACACTAAACCAGGAAGAAGTTGAATCTCTGAATAGACCAATAACAGGCTCTGAAATTGTGGCAAAAATCAATAGCTTACCAACCAAAAAGAGTCCAGGACCAGATGGATTCATAGCTGAATTCTACCAGAGGTACAAGGAGGAACTGGTACCATTTCTTCTGAAACTATTCCAATCAATAGAAAAAGAGGGAATCCTCCCTAACTCATTTTATGAGGCCAGCATCATCCTGATACCAAAGCCTGGCAGAGACACAACCAAAAAAGAGAATTTTACAGCAATATCCTTGATGAACATTGATGCAAATAATCCTCAATAAAATACTGGCAAACTGAATCCAGCAGCACATCAAAAAGCTTATCCACCATGATCAAGTGGGCTTCATCCCTGGGATGCAAGGCTGGTACAATATATGCAAATCAATAAATGTAATCCAGCATATAAACAGAACCAAAGACAAAAACCACATGATTATCTCAATAGATGCAGAAAAGGCCTTTGACAAAATTCAACAGCCTTCATGCTAAAACCTCTCAATAAATTAGGTGTTGATGGGATGTATCTCAAAATAATAAGAGCTGTCTATGACAAACCCATAGCCAATATCATACTGAATGGGCAAAAACTGGAAGCATTCCCTTTGAAAACTGGCACAAGACAGGGATGCCCTCTCTCACCATTCCTATTCAACATAGTGTTGAAAGTTCTGGCCAGGGCAATTAGGCAGGAGAAGGAAATAAAGGGTATTCAATTAGGAAAAGAGGAAGTCAAATTGTCTCTGTTTGCAAATGACATGATTGTATATCTAGAAAACCCCATTGTCTCAGACCAAAATCTCCTTAAGCTGATAAGCAACTTCAACAAACTCTCAGGATACAAAATCAATGTACAAAAATCACAAGCATTCTTATATGCCAATAACAGACAAACGGAGAGCCAAATCATGAGTGAACTCCCATTCACAGTTGCTTCAAAGAGAATAAAATACCCAGGAATCCAACTTACAAGGGACGTGAAGGATCTCTTCAAGGAGAACTACAAACCACTCCTCAATGAAATAAAAGAGGATACAAACAAATGGAAGAATATTCCATATTCATGGGTAGGAAGAATCAATATCATGAAAATGGCCATACTGCCCAAGGTAATTTATAGATTCAATGCCATCCTCATCAAGCTACCAAAGACTTTCTTCACAGAATTGGAAAAAACTACTTTAAACTTCATATGGAACCAAAAAAGAGCCCGCATCGCCAAGTCAATCCTAAGCCAAAAGAACAAAGCTGGAGGCATCATGCTACCTGACTTCAAACTATACTACAAGGCTACAGTAACCAAAACAGCATGGTACTGGTACCAAAACAGAGATATAGATCAATGGAACAGAACAGAGCCCTCAGAAATAATGCCACGTATCTACAACTATCTGATCTTTGACAAACCTGAGAAAAACAAGAAATGGGGAAAGGATTCCCTATTTAATAAATGGTGCTGGGAAAACTGGCTAGCCATATGTAGAAAGCTGAAACTGGATCCCTTCCTTACACCTTATACAAAAATTAATTCAAGATGGATTAAAGACTTAAATGTTAGACCTAAAATCATAAAAACCCTAGAAGAAAACCTAGGCATTACCATTCAGGACATAGGCATGGGCAAGGACTTCATGTCTAAAACACCAAAAGCAATGGCAACAAAAGCCAAAATTGACAAATGGGATCTAATTAAACTCAAGAGCTTCTACACAGCAGAAGAAACCACCATCAGAGTGAACAGACAACCTACAAAATAGGAGAAAATTTTCGAAACCTACTCATCTGACAACGGGCTAATATTCAGAATCTACAATGAACTCAAACAAATCTACAAGAAAAAAACATACAACCCCATCAAAAAGTGGGTGAAGGACATGAACAGACACTTCTCAAAAGAAGACATTTATCATATGCAGCCAAAAAACACATGAAAAAATGCTCACCATCACTGGCCATCAGAGAAATGCAAATCAAAACCACAGTGAGATACCATCTCACACCAGTTAGAATGGCGATCATTAAAAGGTCAGGAAACAACAGGTGCTGGAGAGGATGTGGAGAAATAGGAACACTTTTACACTGTTGGTGGGACTGTAAACTAGTTCAACCATTGTGGAAGTCAGTGTGGTGATTCCTCAGGGATCTAGAACTAGAAATTCCATTTGACCCAGCCATCCCATTACTGGGTATATACCCAAAGTACTATAAATCATGCTGCTATAAAGACACATGCACACGTATGTTTCTTGCGGCACTATTCACAATAGCAAAGACTTGGAACCAACCCAAATGTCCAACAATGATAGACTGGATTAAGAAAATGTGGCACATATACACCATGGAATACTACGCAGACATAAAAAATGATGAGTTCATGTCCTTTGTAGGAACATGGATGAAATTGGAAATCACCATTCTCAGTAAACTATCTTAAGAACAGAAAACCAAAGGCTGCATATTCTCACTCATAGGTGGGAATTGAACAATGAGAACACATGGACAAAGGAAGGGGAACATCACACTCTGGGGACTGTTGTGGGGTGAGGGGAGGGGGGAGGGATAGCATTAGGAGATATAACTAATGCTAAATGACGAGTTAATGGGTGCAGCACACCAGCATGTCACATGTATACATATGTTACTAACCTGCACATTGTGCACATGTACCCTAAAACTTAAAGTATAGTAATAATAAAATAAAAAAATAAAAGTTCTGCAATTTCAAAAAAAATAAAGAAAATGTGGAACATATACACCATGGAATACTATGCAGCTGTAAAAAAGGATGAGTTCATGTCCTTTGCAGGGACATGGATGAAGCTGGAGACCATCATTCTCAGCAAAATATCACAAGGACAGAAAGTCAAACACAGCATGTTCTCACTCATACGTGGGAGTTGAACAATGAGAACACATGGACACAGGGAGGGGATCATCACACACCAGGGCCTGTTGGCGGGTGTGGGGCTAGGGGAGGGATAGCGTTAGGAGAAATCCCTAATGTAAATGACTAGTTGACTGGTGCAGCAAACCAACATGGCACATTTATACATAACAAACCTGCACCTTGTGCACGTGTACCCTAGAACTTAAAATATAATTTAAAAAAGGAAAAAAAAGAGTTTCAAGACAGCTACCACAGAACATTAAACCAAATGTGAGCTTTTCTGAGAGGGGTGCCCTTTGTGACTGCACAGGTTACCTGCCCATGAAGCCCTCCCTTGGAGACAAGCATCATGAATGATCAGCAGTCAGATAGAGCTTGTCTCTCTCAATCCGCACCTTGGCTCAAAGAGGTAATCAGTGTAACCTCTAGCAACCACAGCATGTTTTCTAACAGCTGAAGTCAGCATCCCAGTAAAGAATAGAACGCATGTAAGTGTGTTCTTCCAAATTCGATGTTGATATTAAGAAAAACCTAGGACATGTTTTTCGGTATAGGCTGCACAAAGCATTGCTTGGTGAAAGCTTCCTAAAACTCTCAGCAAGCCCCAAACAGAGCTGCAGTGTGTGGAGTTCTGGATCAAAGCCTGCCTGCTGAATGTAGAAAGTAGTGAGTTTCTACTAATGAGGCCCATTCAGCATCTAGTCAAATCTTTCTCTATTCTGTGCCTGGCGAACATGGCAAGTTGTTATCAACCCACAGAGCGAGATGCAGATAGATGCCCTCTGATCCTGTCCTTGGTAAAACCTGTAATTTACAGGCTATCTTAGGGGATAACTGTAATGGAACTTTTATGTTATGTTTTACTTTCAGTTGTGATTACCCACAACTACATTTGCTTAGATACATCTAAAGGGCACCTGTACTTGGGTCTGGTTATGACCTTGTATGTGGTGTGAGTGGGTGTGAGTGTATGTGAGTGTGTTCATACATACACATGCACCCTTTTGTGAAATTTGCACATATATAAATATGAAATGGTTAATTACTTTATTAGCTTTGTTTCTGTTAAGCCTTTAAAAAGCTGGTAATCCCAGAGACATCAGAAATACCATTTCCATGTTGACCCAGCAATCCCATTACTGGGTATACACCTAAAGGATTATAAATCATTCTACTATAAAGACACATGCACACATATGTTTATCGCAGCACTATTTACAATAGCAAAGACTTGGAACCAACCCAAATGCCCATAAATGATAGACTGGATAAAGAAAGTGTGGCACATATATACCATGGAATACTCTGCAGACATAAAAAAGAATAAGTTCATGTCTTTTGCAGGGACAGGGATGAAGCTGGAAGCCATCATTCTCAGCAAACTAACACAGGAACCGAAAAACAAACACCACATGTTCTCGCTCATAAGTGGGAGTTGAACAATGAGAACACATGGACACAGGGAGGGGAACATCACATATTGGGGCCTGTTGGGGGTGGTGGACAAGGGGAGGGAGAGCATCAGGACAAATACCTAATGCATCTGGGGCTTAAAACCTAGATGGCAGGTTGATAGCTGGAGCAAACCACGATGGCACATGTATATCTATGTAACAAACCTGCATGCTCTGCAGACGTATTACAGAACTTAAAGTAAAATAAAAAATACCTATGTTGGTTTAAAAAAAGCACAATATAAGAATTGCATAATGCAATCACAAGTATTAATAGCAGAATAGACCAACCTGAGGAAAGAATCTCAGAGCAGAGCTGGAAGACTGTCTTTCTGAAATGAGATAAGCACAGAAGAATAGAGAAAAAAATGAAACCCCTGAAAAATATATAATCGTGTAAAGAGACCAAATCTATGACTGATTGGTATACCTGAAGTAGATGAGGAGAATGGAACCAATTTGGAAAGCATATTTCAGCATATTATCCATGACAACTTCTCTAACCTAGCTAATCAAGCCAACATTCGGATTCAGGTAATGCAGAGAACCCCAGCAAAATACTCCATGAGAAGGTAACCCCGAAACATATAATTATCAGATTCTCCTAAGTCAAAATGAAAGAAAAAATATTGAAGGCAGCTAGAGAGGAAGGCCATATCACCTACAATAGGAAGCCCATCACACTAACAGCCGACTTCTCAGCTGAAACCTTACAAGCCAAAAGTGACTGGGGCCTATATACAACAGTTGCCAAAAAAAAAAAAAAAGGAAAGAAAAGAAAAAGAAAGGAAGGAAGGAAAGAAAGAAACAAAGAAAGAAAGAAAGAAAGAAAGAAAGGGAGTGATAGAGAGAAAGAAAGAGAAAAAAGAAATTCCAACACAAAATTCCATATCTGGCCAAACTAAGTTTCATAAGAGAATAAGAAATAAGATCCTTTACAGACAAGCAAATGCTGAAGAAATTTGTTACAACCAGGCCTGACTCACAAGAGCTCCTGAAGGAAGCACTAAATATGGAAAGATAATACCATTACTAGCCACTAATAAACACACTGAAGTACACAGAACAGTGACACTACAAAGCCACCACATAAACAAGTTCATAAAATAACCAGCTAGCATTATGATGACAGGATCAAATCCACACATATAAATACCAATCTTAAATATAAATGAGCTAAATGCCCCCAAGTAAAAGATACAGAGTGGCAAGCTGAAAGTACCAAGACCCATTGGTATACTGTTTCAAGAGAACATCTCATATGCAAAGACACACATAGGCTCAAAATAAAGGGATGAAGGAAATTTTACCAAGCAAATGGAAAGCAGAAAAAAGCAAGGGTTGCAATCCAAGTTTCTGACAAAACAGACTTTAAGCCAACAAATATTATTAGAGACAAAGAAGGGCATTAAATAATGGTAAAGGGCTCAATTCAACAAGAAAAGCTAACTATCCTAAATATATATGCTCCCAATACAGGAGCACCTAGATTCATAAAACAAGTTCTTAAACACCTACAAAAAAACTTAGACTCCCACATAATAATATTGTGAGATTTTAGCATCCCACTGGCAATATTAGACAGATCATCAACGTAGAAAATTAACAAAGATATTAGGGACCTAAAATCAACACCGGATCAAATGGACATGGAGGTATCTACAGAAATTTCCACCCAAAAACAACAAAATATACATTTTTTATTGCCACATGGCACACACTCTAAAATCAGTCACATAATCAGAAATGAAACACTCCTAAACAAACGCAAAAGAACTGAAATCATAACAAACAGTATCTTGGACCACGGCACAATCAAATTAGAAATCTACCAAGAAATCTACTCAAAACTATATAATTACATAGACATTTAATAACCTGCTCCTGAGTGATTTGGGTAAATAATAAAATTAAGGCAGAAATCAAGAAGTTCTTTGAAACTATTAAGAACAGATATACAGTGTACCACAATCTCTGGGACACAGCTAAGGCAGTGTTAAGAGAGAAACTTATAGCAATAAATGCCCACAACCGAAGGAAGAAAGATATCAAGTTAACAACCTTACAGCACAACTAATAAAACTAGAGAACCAAGAGAAAACAAATTCCAAAGCTAGCAGAAGACAATAAATAACCAAAATCAGAGCTGAACTGAAGAAGATAGAGTCATAAAAAGCCATTCAAAAGATCAACGAATCCAAGAGCTGGTTTAGTGAAAAATAATGATAAAATAGACCACTAGCTAGACAAAGAAGAAAACAGAGATGATTCAAACAAATACAATAAGAAATGATAAGGTAGATGTCACCACTGACCCCACAGAAGTACAAACAACCATCAGATAATACTATAAACATCTATATGCATATAAACTAGAGAATCTAGAAGAAATTGATAAATTTCTGTCCACATACTACTTCTGAAGACTGACCCAGGAAGAAATTGAATCCCTGAAAAGATCAATAATGAGTTCTGAAATTGAGGCCATTCATCTGAAAAAGGTGTAATATCCAGAATCTACAAGGAATTTAAGCAAATTTACAAGAAAGAAACAAACAGCCCCATCAAAAAGTGGGCAAAGGGCATGAACAGACACTTCTCAAAAGAAGACATACACGTGGCCAACAAACATATGAAAAAAAGCTCAACATCATTGATCACTAGAGAAATGCAAATCAAAATCACAATGAGATACCATCTCATAAGAGTTAAAGTGGTGATTATTAAAAAGTCAAAAAACAACAGATTGTTGGCAAGGTTGCAGAGAAATAGGAAAGTTTTACACTGTTGATGGAAATGTAAATTAGTTCAACCATTGTGGAATACAGTTGGCAATTCCTCAGAGACTTAGAACTGGAAATGCCATTTGAACCAGCAATCCCATTACTGAATATACCCAAATGAATATTAATCATTCTATTATAAAGATACATCCATGTGTATGTTAATTGCAGCACTATTTACAATAGCAAAGGCATGGAATCAACCCAAATGCTCATCAATGATAGACTGGATAAAGAAGATGTGGTACATATACACCATGGAATACTATGCAACCACAAAAAAGAAGGGGATCATATCCTGTGCAGGGACATGAATGAAGCTGGAAGCCATTGTACCCAGCAAACTAATGCAGGAATGGAAAATAAAACACTGCATTTTCTCACTTATAACTGGGAGCTGAGCAATGAAGACACATGGACACAGGGAAGAAAACAACACACATTGGGGCCCATCAGGGGAGGGCAGTGGGGAGAGCACATCAGGAAAATAACTAATGCATGTCAGGCTTAATACCTAGGTGATGGGTTGATAGGTGCAGCAAACCACCATGGCACACATTTACCTATGTAACAAATCGGCACATTCTGCACAAATACCCCAGAACTTTAAAATAAAATAAAAATAAACTGGAGAAAAGTTAATAGAAATTATCCAAAATAAAAGATAAAAAGTAAGAGCCACACACCTGCCCAAGATAGGGTACATGTTCAGACAATACCTCAAAAGAACTTACCTCTCATCTCTGGCTGATCTTTACGCTCTGTGAAAGCAGGAAGTGAAGGCTAAGACAGAGTGTTAACTGGACTGCCTTAATCTTAAAGGAGTGGCCCAAAACAAAGACAGTCTGCAAAGAATGGAACAGTTTTGTGTCTTTTTCAGACCAACTGTTTAAGAAAAATCTGTCAAATTGCTAGCTGACCATCAACTAAAGAAACAGAAACTTCAGAGACCATACACAACAAATAATAAGGTCTTTTAAAATTACATAAAAATTAGATTTAAAAGCAGTCAATAGACAAACTATTACAACTCACAGCAAGCAACAACAACTCCTGCTATGGGAGGTGGAGAATCTATTTTCCAAGCTACCATATTATCACTGCCAAAATGCTCTTTTTAACAAAAAAAAAAAATATGAAGCATGCAAAGGAACAAAAACTATGTCGCATTTTCTCAAGAAAGTAACAGAAATCGTTTCTAAGGAAACACAGACCACGGTACTTACTGCTAAAAAAATATTCAGTTAACTGTCTTAAATATGCTCAAAGAGCTAAATGAAACCATGGACAAAGAACTAAAGGAAGTCATAAGGAAAACATTCTAAGAAATAGAGAATATCAATAAAGAAAAAATATATTTTTCAAAAAAAATTCTACAGCTGAAAACTAAAATAAGTCAAAAACAAAATTCACTAGAGGATTTCAACAGCAGATTTGAGCAAGCAGAAAATAATTAATGAACTGGAAGACAGGAAATTAAATTATCCAGTCTGAGAAACAGAAAAAAAGAAGAAAAATGAACAGAGTCTAATAGGCCTGTGGGAAACCATCAAGTGTACCAACATAGAATGTGACAATAGGAGTTCCAGAAATAGAGGAAAGAGAAAAAAGCAATGTAAGAATGTATAAAAAATGGTTTAAAAATCCCAAATTTGATAAAAAACATGATCTAAACACACAAGAAACTCAATGAACTATATGTTATTTAAACAAACAGTTATACTCCAATACATAATCAAACTGACCAAAAAACAAAAATTTTGGAAGCAGCAAAAGATAAGCTAATTGACACACGCAAGAAATAGTCATCAACATTGGCAGCTATTTTCTCACCAGAAACTATGAATGCCCTAAAAAGTAAGGTGACATATTTAAAGTATTGAAAGAAAAAACTTTCAACCAAGTATTTAATATCCAGCAAAACTATCATTTAAAAAGAAGGAGAATTAGGATTCAGGCAAGATAGCTGAATACACACAGCCAGATGGAACACCTGCCACTAAGGGATCAGGACAACTGGCACACTCTTAACAGATCATCAGAGGGAAGGCACTGAGAGCAAATGGATGGAAGACACAGAAGCTGGGCTGAAGATGGAGAAAGCTGGGGACCTTCCACCGGGCTACTGCCCTGTGGCCACAATACAGGGGATCATTCCTGGCCACCAACGACTTCAGGGGAACAGGTGAGTTAAACTGTCAAAGAGCAACCGGCTTTTGCCATGGGCCTCTGGAATCCTGTCAGGAGGAGACCTCTCGACCACCGGACTCTTATGTTGGCAGGAAGAGCTGTTTAGAGAAGTGGTAGGGACAGACAATGTCAAGCCCAGAGGGTTTGGTGTGGGAGTGTCTGTGGCAGAACATGGCTAAGGACTCCCATCCTCCTAGGCTCAACTTGCTTCCATAGAAGACTTCAGCCCTAAGGGAACTTCTACACCTGAAATCTGCAGGGTGGTCTTGCCCTTCAAATGGGGTCAGTCTGACCTGAGCACCTCTTGGTCTGCTGGCCTCTAGTGGGACCCCATCCTGGCCACACCTACTTGCAGTGCAGCCTTAAGTTCCCTCAGGACCCACATCATACCTCTTGCACTAAAAGACCATGTGTAACTGACAGAAAGCTCCAGTAGGTTGGTCTCCATGCCACTGACCAGCCCATCTGCTCTCTCCCATCACTGCAGCTTTCCCTAGGCCCATGGCAACACCCCCACATCACTTTGCCAGTGTGTATATGCATGGAGAAATTTTGCCATACGTACCCCACCACCACATGTGTGCACGTGCTCCATGCCCTACAACTTCTGCCAGCAGAAATGCACTCTGATCCCCCCCACCCACTGTACCTCCACTGCATTTGGAGCCTTGGTAGGCACAGAGCCTCTCAGCCCTGCCCTAAACAGCCTCTTACCCCAGTGACAACATGGGTGCTAGAGTGAAACTAGGCATGAACAGCAGACCTTCCCCTACTATGAGCAGCCACAGAGGGCACACATAAACATGTGCCCACCAGTGCCTTGCCCCCATGCTAACACCACCACCAGAGCAATGGCATGCACAGTGGCCAGCAGGGGGCGCCTCTCCCCCTGAGCCATGCTGCCTCCACCTCTGCTATGAATGAATGCACAAAAGCAGGCACCACAGCACCCACTAGCATTCTTCCTCAGCCAATGAGTGTGCACTCTGCCATGCTGGCTGCTGCCCCTGGCATATGCAAGGATGGATCCTGCTGCTACCACCCTATAAAATGCTTTAACTGGCACCACCGATCAAAGTGTAGTAACCAGCAGTCCAAGAGCACATTGCCTTCACAGAGCAGTGAGTTGCTCACATAGAGGAGCCAAAGAAAAAAGCCAAGGTGCAATACAAGTCCCCCAGAGATAGAGTAGGCAGTCCAGAAATTGGGAGCTGAAACTTGGACCCTAAATTTTCCAGAAAAGAAGCCAGTCAACTGAACCCACCTTATACCAGGATAAAATGCTCAAGATCATCAGATAGGATAAAAGAAACAATCCAAAAAACAGCAATTTCAAAGACTGAAGGAACACCAGCACAGAAAGATGAGAAGGAACCAGAACTAGAAATCTGACAGCTCAAATATCCAGAGTGCCTTCTTTACTCCAAACAATCACACTACCTTTAAAACTGGGGTTCTGAGCTGGGCTGAGATGGCTAAAATGACAGAAATAGAATTCAGAGTATAAATAGGAATTAAGATAATTGAGATTCAGGGTAAGTTCAAAGCCAATACAAGGAAGAAAATCAATAAAATAATACAGAAGCTGAGAGACAAAATAGCCAGTATAGTAAAAAACATAATCAACCTGATAGAGCTATAAAGCACACTGCAATAATTTTATAATTTAATCATAAATATTAAGAACAGAATAAACAAAGCTTAGGAAAGAATCTCAGAGCTTGAAGACTGGCTTTCTGAAATAAGACAGTCAGACAATAATAGTCAATGGGCACTTAAGTTGGTTCTTTTTAAATTTTTAAAAATGTATATATTTTATTTACATAGCTTTTGGGGTACAAGTGGTTTTTTGTTACATGGATGAATTATATAGTGGCTAATTGTGAGATTTTGGTGCACCCATCACCCAGGTAGTGTACATTGTACTTAATGTGTAGTTTTTTTTATCCCTACGCCCCTCCTAACCTCTCCCTTCTGAGTCTCTAAGTCCATTACATCACTCTGTATGCCTTTGTGTACTAGTAGCTTAGCTCTGACTTATAAGTGAGAATATATGGTTTTTGGTTAATTCCTGTGTTATTTCACTTAAAATAATGGCTTTCTGCTCCAATCAAGTTGCTGCAAAGACATTATTTTGTTCCTTTTTATGGCTGAGTAATATTCCATGGTGTATTTATACTATCTTTTCTTCATCCACTCATTAGTTGATAGACACTTAAGTTGGTTCCACATCTTTGCAATTGTGAATTGTGTTGCAGTACATGTCTTTTTCACATAATTACTCTTCTTCCTTTGTGTGAATACACAGTAGTGGGACTGCTGGATCGAATGATAGATCTACTTTTCGCTCTGTACGGAATCTTCAACACTGTTTTTCACAGAAGTTGTACTAATTTATATTCAGCCAGCAGGACATAAGTGTTCTCTTTTCCTCACATCCACATCAATATTTATTGTTGTTTGACTTTTTAATAATGGTTATTCTTGCAGGAGTAAAGGTGTATCCTATTGTGGTTTTAATTCGCATTTTTCTGATGATTAGAAATGTTGAGCATTTTTCCATATGACTGTTGGCCATTTGTATATCTTCTTTTTAGAAATGTCTATTCATGTCATTTGCCCACTTTTTGATGGGATTATTTGGGTTTTATTCTTGTGAATTTCTTTGGGTTCCTTGTAGAATCTAGATGTTAGTCCTTTGCTAGATGCATAGATTGCAAATATTTTCTCCCATTCTGTGGGTTGTCTGTTTACTCTGGTATTATTATTTTTTAACTGTGCAGAAACCCTTTAAGTTTAATTAGGTCCCATTTATTTATTTTTGTTTTGTTGCACTTGTTTTGGGGATCTTAGTCCTGAATTATTTGTTTAAGCTTATGTCTAGAAGAGTTTTTCCAGTGTTGTGTTGTAGAATTGTTATGGTTTCATGTATTGTATTTAAGTCTTTGAACCATCTTGCATTGATTTTTGTATAAGGTGAGAAAAAAAATCCAGTTTCATTCTTCTACATGTGGCTTTCCAGTTTTCCCAGCACCATTTATTAAATAGGGTATCCATTCTCCAATTATATTTTGTATGCCTTACTAATGATCAGTTGGTTGCACATATTTGGTTTACTTCTGGATTCTCTATTCTGGTCCATTTGGTATATGTACCTACTTTTATAACAGTACCATGCTGTTTTTGTAACTATAGCCTTGTTGTATAATTTTAAGTGCGGCAATGCAATGCTCCCTGAATTGTTCTTTTTGCTTAGGATTACTTTGGCTATTTGGGCCCTTTTTATTCCATAGAAATTTCAGAATTGCTTTTTTTAATTCAGTAAAAAATGATATTCATATTTTGATGGGAATTGCATTAAATCTGTAAATTACTTTCAGCCATATGGTCATTTTCACAATATTGATTCTTCCAATCCATGAACATGGAATATGTTTCCATTTGTTTGTGTTATCTATAATTTCTTTCAGCAGTGTTTTGTAGTTCCTTTTGTAGATATCTGTCACCTCCTTGGTTAAGTATATTCCTAGGGTTTTCTTGTAGCTGTTGTAAAAGGGATTGAGTTCTTGATTTAATTCTCAGCATGACTGTTGCTAGTGTATAGCAGTGCTACTCATTTGTGTACATTGATTTTATAACCTGATACTTTGAATTTTTTAAATCAAATCTAAGAGTCTTTTGGAGGAGTCTCTAGGATTTTCTAGGTATATAATCATATCATTTGCAATCAGTGATTGTTTGACTTCTCTTTTTCAATTTTGATGCCCTTCATTTTTTTTCCCTTGCCTAATTGCTCTGGCTAGGACTTCCAGAATTATGAAGTATAGGATTGGTAAAAGTGGGAAAACTTGCCTTGTTCCTTTTCTCAGGGGGAATACTTCAACTTTTCCCCATTCAGTACAATGTTGACTGTGTGTTTGTCTTACATAAGTTATTATTTTGAGGTAGGTCCTTTCAATGCCTAGTTTGTTGAGTGTTTTTATCATAAAGGAAAGCTGAATTTTATGGAATGCTTTTTCTTCATCTGTTGAGATAATGATATGGTTTTTGTGTTTAATTCTGTTCATGCGATGTATCACATTTATTGATTTGTGTATGTTAAACCATTCCTGAATCTCTGGGATAAAACCCACTTTATCATGATGTGTTCTTTTTGACGTGTTGTTGGATCAGTCAGTATTTTGTTGAGAATTTTTTTTAGTCCCTCAGCAGTGGGTAGCAGCACCAGATCTAATAAGGGTGGAAGGGAAATGACATAGATTCTGTGGTATTCCTGGGTTATGATAATCTTAGCATGTTGGCTTTCTCAAATGGCAGCTATTGTACTAATGAACTGGTCATATGGACAGACTCAGGACCTTCTGCTTAGCCAGAGTGGTGCAGGCAGTGGTAATAGCTGAGGTCACACAGCTATTTTCTCATTCCTGGGCAGTGTTATTCTATCAAGAGATGTAATAAATTGTGTTGGTTGGCCTCCAGCCAGGAAGTGGTGCTTGCAAAAGAGCACCAGGCACAATAGTAGCAGTGGGATTTTTCTTCCCTTATGTTGCCCAGGGTGGGTACTGTGGTTTTTCAGGCAATAGGGAGAGCCTTATAGCTCCCCAAAGTTTTGTCTTTTGTGTTAAGCTACCAGGGCTGGTGGTGGGGCAATGTAAGTTGGGGACAGGATCAGGTGGGTTTGTGGTCTGACTCTCCATGTGCAGTGCAAGCAGCAGCCCCTGTGGGTGTTGGGGGGTGGGGGGGTTCTAAAGCCTCTGGGTTGATGATCCAGAGCAGAATGTTCCTGCCTCTGCTGCACAGAAAAGTTCACACAGGGAGTGGGGAGTATCAGGTGGCAGTAAGACCCACATAGATCCCACACACTTGGTGAGGCAGATCCATTCCCACAGTATTCCACTGGCAACAGAAAACTAAGTTCCAGGCAGCCTGCACTCAGAAATTGCAACTGCCACAGGTTATAAACTTTCCCTGCAGAGACAGCAATTATGGGTTTCCATCCACACCCTTTCTCTTCACCCACAAAACCAGGTGCCTGGTTCCTGCACTCGTGGATGCAGCTTGCTTTTCACTGGCAACCCCAGCCCTGGCAAACGGAATTCATCCCCACGTGAGGTTACATTATGAAACCCAACTGGGGTCCTCTTTCAACCTACAACCACTGTCTGAACTATTTGGCTGACTTCCACATGGTCCCCTGTGAGGAATAATAAAGAATGGTTTCCCTTGGTGTGCACCAGTGATTGGAAGTGCATGCAAGGGTCTTCCCACCACTGCTCCTACTTTTATGTTCCATGACTCCCCAAGTTGGTTCCTGCACTGGGTAGGGTTAAGGCCTTCCCCCATAGCCTGAACTTTCAAGCTCCCTAGTGAGGTTGTAGATAGATCACAGAGTCAGTCTTTCCCTCTCACACTTTGGGTACTCATAGCCTTTCACCTGACGCACAGTGTAGTCTGCAGCCTGCCAGCTCCTTCAAAAGGTCTGTGGATTCCTTCAGTTTTACTGTTTAGTTCCCATGTCACTTCTTGGAAATAAAGAACATTTACAGTGTGAATCTCTACACACTATTTTGTTCTTCTAAGTGAGACAAGTAAGCTAGCAATGCCTCTAATCTGCCATCTTGAAAAAAACTGTTTTATACCTTAAATGGATGCATTTTTATCAGTCATACCACCATAAAAAAGTGGGCAAATGTTCATGACTTTAGATTTAGAGATGAATTCTTAGCTATGACAGCAAAAGCACAAAAAAAAGAAAAATAGATCAATTGGATCTCTAAACAATTAAAAAATATATACACATAAAAGAACACTATTACAAAGTGAAAAGGCAATCCACAGAATGAGAAAAATTATTTGCAAACCATATTTCTGATAAAGGTCTAGTACCCAAAATATTTAAAGAATGTTTATAATTCAATAACAAGACAAACCCTATGATACAAATAAGCAAATGACCTAAACATATATTTCTCTAAGGAAGATATACAAAGAACCAATAAACACAAGAAATGATGCTCAACATTATTAGCCATCAGGAAAATGCAAATCAAAACCACATTGTGATACTACTTCACATCCACCAAATATGAAGTGTTGGTGAGAATGTAGAATAATTAGAACCCTCATACATTGCTACCCAAAATCTAAAATATTGTAGTTGCTATGGAAAGCATTGTGGCATTTCCTCAAACTGTTAAATATAGAACTCCCATGTGACTCAGCAATTCTGCTTATAGATATATTTCCAAAAGAATTGATAATAGGTATTCAATCAAGTACTTGTACAGAACTTGTACTGTAGTGTTGTATTTTATGGCAGCACTATTCACAATAGTCCAAAGTTGAAAACAAACCAAATATGTCCACCAATGATAAATGGATGATAATCCAAATGTGGTATATCCATATAATAAAATATGATTCAGCCAAAAAAGGAATGACATACTGATACATGCCATAACATAAATGAATTTGGAAAAAATATGTTAAATAAAAGAAGTCATACAAAAAAGGTCACATATTGTATGATTACATTTATATTAAATATTCAGAATAGGTAAATCCATAGAGACAGAAGGAAAAAGTCATCACAAGTGGTTAGGAGAAGAGCACGAATGGGAAGTGATTGGTTAATGTGAATGGAATTTCCTTTTAGGGTGATAAAAATGTTTTAGAACTAGATAGAGGTGATAGTTGCACACTGTTACAAATGTACCAAATTGTACACATTGAAGTGGTTAATTTTAAGTTATGTGAGTTTCACTTTAAAAGAGAAAGAAACAAAGGTCATTTAAATTGTAAAGAAGGAAGTAAAATTGTCCCTGTTTGCAGGCATGATGTTTTAAATAGAAAAACATAAAGATTTCACCAAAAAAACTTTTAGAACTTATAAACAAATTTAGTAATAAGGTTGCAGGATACAAAATCAATCTGCAAATTCAGCAGCATTTCTACACATACACAAAAAAGTAGCTGAAAAGTAAATCAAGAAAGAAATCTCATTTACAAACAGCTACCAAAAAATAAAATACCTAAGTATAAATTTAACCAAGGAGGTGAAAGATCTCTATAAGAAAAACTATAAAACACTGATGAAAAAATTAAAGAGGATATAAACAAATGGAAAGACATCCCATGTTCATGGATCACAAGAATTAATATTGTTAAAATGACCATACTACTCAAAGAAATCTAGATTCAAGGTAATCTCTATCAAAATACTAATGACATTCTTCACAGAAATAGGAAAAAAAATCCTAAAAATTTTTGTGGAACCATAAAAGACCCAGAATAGCCAAAGCAATCCTGAGCAAAAAGAACAAGCTGGAGCTATCACACTACCATATTTCAAAATGTATTGCAAAGCTATAGTAACAAGCACAGCATGGTACTGGCATCAAAATAGACACATAGACCAAAGAAAGAGAGGAAATAACCCAGAAATTAATATAAGAATCTACAGCCAACTTGTGTTTTACAAAAGTGCCAAGAACTTTCATTGGGTAAAGAATAGTCTCTTCAATAAATGGTGCTTTCAAACTAGGTATCCATGTGTAGAAATATAAGACTAGACCCACACCTCTCATCCTATAGAAAAATCAACTCAAAATGAATCAAAGACCTAAATGTAAGACCCAAAACTACAAAACTACTAGAAGAAAACCTAGGGGAAACAGTCTAGGATATTGGTCTGAAAAAATACTTTTTGAATAAGACCATGAAAGCACAGACAACCAAAGTAAAAATAAACAAATGTGATTATATCAAATTGCAAAGCTCCTTCATAGCAAAAGAAACAATCAACAGAGTGAAAATACAACCTACAGAATGGGAGAAAACATTTGCAAACTACTCATCTGGCAGGGGATAAATACCCAGAATATAAAAGACATTCAAACATCTCAACAGCAAAAAAAAAAAAAACAAAAAAAACAAAAAATCTGATTTTAAAATGAGAAAATGATCTGAACATACATTTCTCAAAAGAAGACATACCAGTGGCCTAGACATATATTTTAAAAATTGATGATCATTATTACTAATGATGACTAACAGTGATGATAATAATATCACTAATCATTACAGAAATGCAAATCAAATTCACAACAAGGTATTGTTACATCCCAGTTAGAATCACTATTATCAAAAATACAAAAAATAACAAGTGCTGCCAAAGATGCAGAGAAAAAAACATTTTATTGACTGTTGGTGGGAATGTAAGCTAGTACAGCCACTATGGAGAACAATATGAAGGTTCCTCACAAAACTACATATAGAACTAAAATATGATTCAGTAATCCTACTACAGTATATTTATCCAAAAGAAAGGAAATGGATATATTGAGGAGACATCTGCTGCCCTACCCTTGTTTATTGCAGCACTATTCCTTGTAGACAAGATTCCTTGTAGACAAGACGTGGAATCTAACTAGATGTCCAACAACAGATGAATGGATAAAGAAAATGTGTTTATATACAGTGGAATAATATTTTGCCATAAAAAGAATGAAATCCTGTCATTCATGCAACACAAATGAAATTAGAGGGCATTATGTTAAGTAAAATAAGCCAGGAAAAGAAAATTAAACACTGCATGTTTTCACACATATGTGAAAGCTTAAAAATAAAAACAGGTTGATCTCAGAGAAGTTAAAAAGTAGATCAAAGGATGCTAGAGGTTAGGAAGAGTAGGGGAAAGGAATGCATAGGGAGAGGTTTTATTAGGAGAAATAAGTTATTGTAATCTATACCACCATAGGATGGCTACAGTTAACAATTTTTTATATATATGATAAATGTTTAAGATGATGGATACTCTAATTATTCTTTTCTCATCACCATACATTATATGTATTGAAATATCATTATGTGTCCTGTGAATACGTACAATTGTTACATGTCAAATAAAAATAAAATTAAATAATTTTTTTAAATGTTTTAAGTCAGCAGATAAACAAAGTATAAGAGAAACCCAGTCATCCTAAGGATCTCCCTTGAAACCCAAATGTTTCAAGACCATGATTTGGAAACAGTGGGAGGCAGGAGAAAGACCCTTCAGATGAGTTTATAAATCAAAATTTATACTCCATTATTAATTAGTTGCATGAGCTGAGGCAAGTTATGTAACATCTTTGAGGGTCAGTTTTTGCATTTTCAAAATGGGGAATATCAAATTTGCTGTCCTTACCAGAAAAAGTTTCAGAAAAGTAACCCACAATAAGTGTTCTATAAAAGCAGCATATGTATTAATGTCCCCAAAAACCAACTCCATGGACTTGTTGTGAGAGAAAAATGAGTTAATGAGTGAAAAATTACTTGATGTCAAAGGGCTAGCTGAAGAGTCAAATATATACCTGCTCCTTTCATGCTCTCAGAAAGCAATCATTGAGCACTTACTATATGCCAAACAGTGTGCTATGATAGAGATAAGTAACACACTGTCTCTTCAAGAGCAGTATAATCTAGTGGGCAACACAGGTGAACAGATAATTATAATAGGGTGTGATAATGAGATATGATATGGAATGTGATAGGATGCTATGAGATCACACAAGGGTACCACCTCACTCAGTCTGGAAAGACTTCTGGGGTTAAGTAATAAAAGGTTAGCCAGACAAAATAATAAGTAGGGAAGACCCAATTCAAGAAGGCAACACAAACAGTTACACAAACAAAACAGTGTCTGTGGGGTACTTCAAAGAGTTCAGTGTTGCTAGAGCATAAAGAGCAATCCAAGGAGTGGCAAAAAACAAGGCTTCTGAAATAAGTAGAGACAGAATCATATAAGGCCTTGTGGGCCCTGAAAGGAATTTGAGATTTATTTCAAAGGCAATGGGCAGCTATATTAGTCTGTTTTCCCACTGCTATAAAGAACTACCTAAGACTGGGTAATTTATAAAGAAAAGAGGTTTGACTTACAGTTCTGTAAGGCTGGGGAGGCCTCAGGGAATTTACAAACATGGCAGAAGGGGAAGCAAGGCACATCTTACATGGAAGCAGGAGAGAGAGAGCAAGGGGGGAAGTGCCAAACTTTTAAACCATCAGATCCCATGAGAACTCACTCACTATCATGAGAACAGCATGGGAGAAATCCACCCTCATGATCCAATCTCCTTCCACAAGGTCCCTCTCCTGACACATGGGGATTACAATTCAACAATTGTGGGTAGGGGACACAGAGCCAAATCATATCAGTAGCCATTGTAGGGCCTTAAGCACCTCGAGTACCATAATCAGATTTATATTTTAAAATTATTTTGGCAGTGTGGAGGATGAAGTGGAAGGGGCCCAGATTGGGGACAGGGACATCAGGAAGCAGTTGTTTGGATATGAAGTAATGAGGGCTTGAATTAAGGCAGTAGAAACAAAATTAATTGGACAGATTTGAAATATATTTAGGAGATAAAAATCAGTAGGACTTGATGATGGATTTGGGTCTAACAGGTAAGGAAAGAAGATGATTCAAGGATGACGCCATAGTTTCTAGGTTAGGTCACTGGTAAGTAATGGTGCCACCAAGTAAAACTGAAACTCAGGAGTAAAATCATGTTGAAGGGTTAATATGGTAAGTTCTACCTTGGTCATGTTAGGTTTATGGTACCTGTGATACATCTGAGTGGCAGACAACTTGATATTAATTTGTAACTTGGGCATGAGGATGGGCTATAGAATCAAGCGTCATCAGAATACAAATGGTAGTTGAAAGTCAGAGAGTTGGTGCCTCAAAAGGATATATTACATATTCTTTGGAGAATCTGCCAGCTTCAAAATTAAGGATCCTTCATGGTTATTCTTTTATTGTCTTTCATTTAGATTAAGTCTCCTGTGAAAGTGAAAGTGATAAGTTTTCAGGAAACAACTGAAAAGAGTAAAAAAGACAGCATAACAGACAATAAATAGAAGACCGTTCTAGATAGGAAGGGAATATAGGCAAGAAAAAATAAGTTTAAGATCTTCTGGTAAAGCAGATTGCAAAGTCAGTCAGCTATTGAAATAGATATACAAAGCTCCAACTAAGCCATCTATATCTTGGTGTTTGTCAAGATATCACTGTTGCTATCATTGTCTTGGCATTGCAAGTTGGCACCAGATGGTGGTACCTAGAGGCTCATGACTGGGACTACCAGTGCAGTGGCCTGGGAACTATGTTTGGAAATCCCTGTGCATGTCTTCTCTGCTCTGCCTCCAAATGGAGGAAATTCACTTGGCTGATTTTCAGAAACTCTCTGGGAGGAATGTGAAGCAGGTTTCTAATCTTGCTCTGCTTAGACATAAATTAAGATCTTGTTTGTTCAGAATGACTACTACCCAATCCTGCCAGAAACTCCACTGTGCTCTCTGGGGTGCAAAACCTCTATTTATTAGGTTATATTTTTGGCCAGGAGTTCACACTGTGCTTTGTTCTCATTGCTCTGCCACTCCCATGGACTGGCTGCCGAGCAAACCAGACATCGACCCCTGATTCACTCTTCCATCAATTCTATTCATATCTCTTCATTGTCTTTGCATGATATGACCAAGCACCTCAAAGCAAATGCTGAGAGACTTTTGTATTACTCCAGAGTGACAAGCTCCTCCCAGGCCCTGGAGACACATAGGAAATCCAGCTGCAAGGCTTATCCTCCTAGCCCCACCCAACAATGGTACTACAGTTGAAGATACAGAGCTCTGAAATTCTAGCTCTCCTGGAATTCTTTAAGTATCAGCAAGGCTGGCCCGGTTTAAAAGAAGTGCATGCAACTGCCTACCAGGAATTTTGAGCAGAACAAAAAGGCCTCTCTATCCTAAAACATATTCACTCACTCATCTACATAACTTTTGGGTAAGGAAAATGTGCCTGCAAAAATGCCCCAGAGGCAAATTTATATAGGGGAAAGGGCCTACAAGTAGGCATTAAGTTACCTAGCTTCTAGCCCCAACTAAGATGCATGATCTTGGGAAAGTCCCTTCCCATTTCTGGGTTTCAGTTTCCTCAATATACTATAGAAGGAGGGAACTAGATAAGTTCATCTCAAAGGCCCCTTATGACTAAAACATTCTACATTATTATGACCCAAGTACAAGCTCAAATGTTACTTTGCAGGACTACAAGTATTCATTTATTCATTTGTTAGAATTGACCAGACATGTCCCTGGAAAAGTAGAAATCCAGAGACATGGATTGATTACAAAGATATCCCAGAGGCATAGAAACCCTTCATGGAAACAAATCCTGACAGGACAATCAGAGATTAGAGAGCTACTATTCTCCTTTCTTCCATGATTGTCTTATCTCCACCCTAAAACTGACCATGTCAGCTGGAGAAGGTAAAAGCTAGCTAGAAAGTAGAGAAGCACATATGGGAAGATGAACAGACCTTCCAAATTGGAGAAACAAGACCAAATCCTAGAATAGCTGTTTTCTGAAGAGGTCCAGTTTGAGGACTCATATACAGTAGCCCCAGAGTACTATACCATGGGTGAGCAGAAGCTGACCTTCTCCAAAGGTAGTTAAGGTATGTGTCAGGAGGTCTAGGAAGTCAACCACTAGGCAGTCTTTTTTCTCAGAGAGAATATAAAGGCTATATCCTGAAATCCCAGATACTGTAACCTGGTTTCCTCAGGATAACCCAGGGAAGGGTCCTATAAGAAATAATGTTACCTAATATTTATTTGCACTTACTATGTGTCAGGTAATATTCTAAGGGCTTCAGGTAAATTGAAACAATTAATCCTTATTAAAATCTTATAAGGCAAGTACTGTTACTATCCCCATTTTACAGTTGAGGATAGTGAAGCATAGAGAGGTTAGTTTGTTTAAGGTCACTCAGTCAGGAAATGGTAAGTCCAAGACATAAACCCAGGCAGCCTGGCTCCAGACTTCATGATCTTAACCCAACTAAAGGAGGGTAAGTATCCTCCCAAGTGTTACAAATTAGAGCTGGGAAGATCCTTAGGGACCATCAAGGGCCATCTCTTCATTTTATACATGAGGGAACTGAAACTCTGAGAGAGAAAATAATCTGCCTAAGGCTATATAGCGAACAAGTAAGAGCATAATAGAGCCAGAACCAGAGCCTCAGTCTGCTGACTCCCAATCCAATGCTCTTTCCACTATTGCTTCTGATCATTTGTTGAGTCTCTTTCTTAAATTGCCTTCCCATCACCTCACTCTGCTGACTTTGCTAGTTTGATCACTCCCAAACTCCGTCCAACAAGATTGCAGAAGAGCGGCCATCTGAGGTACAGGTCATTATCCTCACTTTCCAAAATATAAATGAGACTAGAACTGGCTCCAATCAAGCATTTTCCAAATGATTAGATCCCTAAATCCCAATATCACCTCTGTGAGGGTTACTGATAGAATGCAAAACCAACATTTTCCATCCATAAACACATCAACACTCAACCATGCCAAGGCCTCGACCTTCTGAGAAGATGAGTGTTCAATGATGTATGAGGTCTGCCTCCTGCTCAGGCAGATCCGTGGACTCAAATCTGAACTTTTTAAGGGTCATTTGGGGAAACCAATACCGAGCCCACATGGAAAAATTCTGCCTGATTCATTGAGAAATGATGAGTAGAGCTTATGAAAGTGGAAAGTAGGGCTGGACAGTGGGCTCTGGAGGGAGTGAACCTAGCCTGGTTTATAATGCCACCAATGTGTGCTGGCCGGTGGCAAGGAAACAGACATCCCAGGTCCTACAAAGGCCCAGGCTACTTTTCTGTCAGTATTTATTGCTCACTGCCTCAAGATGTTGGATTTCACAAAGCCATCCTCCTGACTCCACATCCTACTCCACCCTTCCAGCAGGTGTGGGAAACAAAAGGCTCAAGTATAGATGGGAAGTTTTAATGGCCTCTTGTGGGGCTGAGCATTCAACCCACATGAGGAACCCTGGCCATTTTCCTAATTCCTTTATGGGCCTCTGAGCTGCGCACACACCCCTGAGCCTAGTGAGGCAGGGCAGACCTATCTCTCCCTGAGGATGGGAGCTGTGAATCCAAGGACCTTAGGCAGGAGGTCGGAAAAAAAGAAAAATCTTTCCTAGGCAATATAAAGAGAGTGGTCTCAAAAGGCTAGCTGATGTCTCAGGGCAGTATCAGCAACCCCCTCTATCATGTTTGGACTTTCTGCAGCATAGGCTTGGCACAAAACATTTTTATAATGAAAGAGGAGCAAATGGTTGATTCTGAAGCCACTGTGTGGTAAAATACAAATAATAGTCACCACATTCACTCACTTGTTTATTTATTTATCCACACAATCGTTATTGTGTACCTACTATGTGCAAAATTTCATAGAGAGTAGAAATATACAAAGCAGGAGGTTCATTTTGCAAAAACCCACATCCATAAAAGGACATAACTGTTACACTTTACCAATGTCACTCAGCTGTAGATGGAAAAGGTCTTTAAATGATATAAATGAGAGAATCACAGTGTCCCAATTAGAAGGAACTTAAGAAAGGACCATCTCATCCAATCTCTTCATTGTACAAGTAAAGACACAAACCTAGAGAGACATAAAGCATTCTCAATAGTTACACAGCCAGGTAATAATTGAGCTGACCTTTCTACTAATCACTAAAGGGCTTAAAAATTAGTGGTTTGATATGAAATGTCAAGAAAAAACTTCATAGGGTGTTATGTGAGAATTTAAAGAACAGGTAAGACATTCCCCAAAAGTATATTATGAAAAATGTCAAACATACAGCCAGAGACAGCTAAATAATTTGTGGGGCCTAGTGCAAAATGAAAATGTGGGACCTCTCATTAAAAAAGCAGGGAGAAAGTACTGTTAACATAAAAAGTGTTTTCATTCTTCAGTGCATTCACATGCTCTGTCTCTCTTATGGTATCTTCTACTTGCTATTTAATGTTGTTCTATATAAGGAATAATTAAAAATTGAAATTATTAGTATGAACTTTACTGTTCATTTTTATATTATGCAATGTTGGATTTAACTGCAAATATAAGAACATTTAGGCCAGGCACAGTGGCTCATACCTGTAATCTCAACACTTTGAGAGACCAAGGCAGGAGGATCACTTGAGCACAGGGGTTTGAGACCAGACTAGGCAACATAAAAAGACGTTGTCTCTACAAAAAAAATATATAAATAAAAATTAGCCAGGTGTGGTGGTGCACACCTCTGGACCCAGCTACTCAGGAGGCTGATGTAGAAGAATCACTTTTGCCTCGGAGGTCAAGGCTGCAGTGAGCCATGATTGCACCACTGCACTCCAGCCTAAGTGACAGAGCAAGATCCTATCTCAAAAAGGATTTAACTCATATTCACAGTTGCCAAAATTACACAATTTGAATTTCATAGCTTATACATGCATATGTATTTTCTTCTTACCAGAAGAGTGGAAATGCTGCACAAAGATAATTCAAGTATTTTCTATTTCACTTTTTGATGTGTCCACATTCTACCAACAGTCTCTACTTTCAGTTCACTGCTGAAAGGACTGAAAGGAGTAACTACTATGGGTTGCCCTATCTTTCCCTTTCCTTTTAAATCATCATATTTAGCAATAGTAGTTGGCTAATATAGGGAAGTAGCATGAGTAAAATAGAATATGATAGAGTTCCTTGGTCATTCGTGTTTCTTAGAACATAATTGCCTTTTTGCATTCAAAGCAGGTTCTGATTTAAAAGGAAAGTATAGCCTCTTAAAGTTGTCAGTACTCCCACTTGGTTATACACATAAATCACTTACCTTGCACTCAGTTTGAGCCTTGCTGACCTCCCACACATTGTAGGTGTACTGAAATTCTTCACTCATGGAGCATTACAAACACTATATATACCTGGGGTGGCAAGGAATAGTAGGTACATATTATGTGTATCTACTCTTCTCATGTGCATACTCCATTGTCCTATTGGATTTTTAACACAAGTTCAAAGAGGAAATTATTAAGAATTTCAAAAACGTGACAACAGAGCATTAAACCAAGCACAATGTCCTTCTGCACATGGGGCCCTGTATGACTCCACAGGTCACAAACCCTTGAAGATTTTCCTGCATATAGCAAAATATAAAGAATTATATAGTGAACACCAATATACCCACCACCTAGAATTTTTTTTTGTCTTTCTGAGACAGAGTCTCACTGTGTCACCCAGGCTGGAGTGCAGTGGCATGATCTTGGCTTACTGCAACCTCCGCCTCCTGGGTTCAAGCAATTCTCCCTGCCTCAGCCTCCTGAGTAGCTGGGATTACAGGCACCTGCCACCATGCCCTGCTAATTTTTGTATTTTTTAGTAGAGACAGGGTTTTGTCATGTTGACCAGGCTGGCCTGGAACTCCTGCCCTCAGGTGATCTGCCCACCGCAGACTACAAAAGTGGTGGGACTACAGGCATAAGCCACTGTGCCCAGCCTACCCACCATCTAGATTCTACTACATTTGCTTCATCATATATCTATCCATTTCTCTATCCATCCTTTAAGCTATTTTATTTTCTGTTGCACTTCAAAGAAAGTAACAGACATTAGTACACTTCACCAACAAACACTCCTCCATGCATGTCATTAACTAAAGTTTAATGTACATTTACACTTTTTTTAGGTAAATGTACATACATTTATATCATAAACATTAAGGGAACATTTGCTAAACTCTGACAAATGCATTTACCTATGTAGCCCAAACACTTATCAAAACATAGAACCTTATCATCATCACAGAAATCTCCCCTTTCCAGTCAGTCCTGACTGGCCCATCACCCTCAGAGGCAACCACAAAAACAGGTAGCAATTTGATCAGTGAAGATTATGACAGAGTCAAAGGGAAAGAAAAAAAATGGCTTTTGAGGGTAACAGATGGAAAAGCTTGTTGGAAGTAAGCATTTTGTATAATAATGTTAGGAGGTAACATTTGTTGAACAGTGTTTGTCAGGCACTGATATGATTTGGATCTGCATCCCTACCAAATCTCATGTCAAGTTGTAATCCCCAATATTGGAAGTGGGGACTGGGGATTGGATCATTGGGGATGGTTTCTTGTGAGTGGTTTAGCACTATCTCCCTTGGTACAGTCCTGGTAATATCTGGTCATTTAAAAGTGTGTATCACCTCCCCCCTCTTTCTTATTGGTTCCTAGTCCAGTCAGGTAACATGCATTCACACCCTTTACCTTCCACCATAATAGTAAGTTTCCAACGCCTCCCGAGATGCCAAGCAGAGGCCAGCATCCTGCTTCCTGTACAGCCTGCAGAACCATGAGCCAATTAGACCTCTTTTCTCTATAAATTACCCAATCTCACATATTTCTTTAGAGCAGTGTAACAACAGACTAATACAGAAAATTGGTATGAAGGAGTAGGACATTGCTATAAAGATAACTGAAAATGTGGAAGCAACTTTGGAACTAGGTAACAAGCAGAGGTTGGAAGAGAATAGAGGGCTCAGAAGAAAATAGAAAGTTGAGGAAAAGTTTGGAACTTCCTACAGACTAGTTGAATAGTTTTACCAAAATGCTGATAGTGATATGGAGAGAAGGCCAGGCTAAAAAGGACTCAGATGAAAATGAGGAATGTATTGTGATCTGCAGCAAATGTCACTTTTGTTATGCCTTAGCAAATTACTTGACTGAATTATGCCTCTGCCCAAGGGATCTGTGGAACTTATAACTTGAGAGTGATGATTTAGGGTATCTGGAGAAAGAAATTTCTAAGCAACAAAAAGTTCCAGATGTGGCCTGGCTGCTTCTCACAGCCTATCTCATATGTATGAGCAAAAAAATGACCTCAAGTCAAATTTACATTTAAAGGGAAAGTAGAGAATAAAAATTGGAAAATTTGCAGCCTAGCCATGTAGTAGAAAATAAAAGACCGTTTTCAGGGGAGGAATTCAAGCGGCTCCAGAAATTTGTATAAGTAAATAAGAGCCACATGCCAATAGACAATACAATGGGGAAAAGGCCTCAAAGGCATTTAAGAGACCTTTGTGGCAGCCCTTCCCATCACAGGCCCAGAGGCCTAGAACAATTGAATGGTTTCTTAGGCCAGGCCCAGAGCCTGTCTCAAGACACTGCTCCCTGTATCCCAGCTGCTCCAACTCTAGTTGTGGCTCAAATGGAACCAGATACAGCTCATGCCACTGCTCCAGAGGGTGCAAGTTTCAAGCCTTGGTAGCTTTCACGTGGTGTTAAGCCTGCAGGTACATGGAATGCAAGAGTGGAGGCTTGGAATCCTCCACCTAGATTTCATAGGATGTATGAAAAATCCCTATTGTCCATGCAGAAGCCTGTTACAGGGGCAGAGCCATTACGGAGAACCTCTACTAGGGAAGTGCAGAGGGGTTGAAGCCCTGACACAGAGTTCCCACTGGGGCACTGCATGGTGAAGCTATGAAAGTGTGTAGCACTTCCACCCTCTCTCTTTCTTGCTCCTACTCTGGCTATGTGATGTCTGTGCTTTCCTATTACCCTCTGCCATAATTTTAACTGTCCCAGAAGCTGAGCAGATGCCAGTATCAGGCTTCCTGTACAGCCTGAGTAACCATGAGCCAATTATACCTCTTCTCATTATAAACTAACAATATTAGGTATTGATAGCAGTGTAAGAATGGACTAATACAGGCACAGTGCTGCTTATAAAAACTAACTCAATTTTTTATCTTTATTACAACACTATTAAATCGACATTATTAGTGTCACATTTGACAAATGAGAAAGTGAGTCACCACGAGGCAGTACCAGGATTTGAATGCAGGTCGTATGGATAATGAGAAAGAAATGCCAGCCCTGATTGGTGAGGATCTTGAATAACAGAGTAAGGAACTTTGACTCTATCCTTAAGGTCATGGGAAATAGTCAAAGATTTTTCAAATATAGAACACTGTAAAAAAGTAGTATTCTTAAGCCAAAAAAAAAATGAACTTCATTCTAAACTTCATACCTTATACAAAAAATAAACTCAAACTGGATCACACACTTAAATGTAAAATATGGAACTATAAAACATTTAGGAAATAACACTAGAGAAAGCATTCAGGACTTAGGGCTTTGCAAAGTGTTCTTGAACATGACGTCAAAAGCATAAGTCATTAAATATACTGATAAACTCTATTTCATCAAAATTTAAAACTTCTGTGAATGATCCTGTTAAGAAAAAGAGAAGGAAAATCCATCCACTGGAGAAAATATTTGCAAACCACATATCTGGCAAAACACTTGCATATATAAAGAACATTCAAAACTCAACAGTAAAAAGAAATAATAATTCTTTTTTTTCAATATTAACCTTAAATGTAAATGGGCTAAATGCTCCAATTAAAAGACACAGAATGGCAAATTGGATAAAGAGTCAAGACCCATCAGTGTGCTGTATTCAGGAAACCCATCTCACGTACAGAGACACACATAGACTCAAAATAAAGAGATGGAGGAAGATCTACCAAGCAAATGGAAAACAAAAAAAGGCAGGGGATGCAATCCTAGTCTCTGATAAAACAGACTGTAAGCCAACAAAGATCAAAAGAGACGAAGAAGGCCATTATATAATGGTAAAGGGATGAATTCAACAAGAAGAGCTAACTGTCTTAAATATATATGCACCCAATATAGGAGCACCCAGATTCATAAAGCAACTCCTTAGAAACCTACAAAGAGACTTAGACTACCACACAATAATAATGGGAGACTTTAACACCCCACTATCAACATTAGATAGATCTACAAGACAGAAAGTTAACAAGGATATCTAGGAATTGAACTCAGCTCTGCACCAAGAAGACCTAATAGACATCTACAGACCTCTCCACCCCAAATCAACAGAATATACATTCTTTTCAGCACCACACCACACTTATTCCAAAATTAACCACATAGTTGGAAGTAAAGCACTCCTCAGCAAATGTAAAAGAACACAAATTATAACAAACTGTCTCTCAGACCACAGTGCAATCAAACTAGAACTCAGGATTAAGAAACTCACTCAAAACCACTCAACTACATGGAAACTGAACAACCTGCTCCTGAATGACTACTGGGTACATAATGAAATGAAGGCAGAAATAAAGATGTTCCTTGAAACCAACGAGAATAAAGACACAACATACCACAATCTCTGGGACACATTCAAAACAGTGTGTAGAGGGAAATTTATAGCACTAAATGCCCACAAGAGAAAGCAGGAAAGATCTCAAATTGACACCCTAGCATCACAATTAAAAGAATTAGAGAAGCAAGAGCAAACAAACACATTCAAAAGCTAGTAGAAGGCAAGAAATAACTAAGATCAGAGCAGAACTGAAGGAAATAGAGACACAAAAAACCCTTCAAAAAATCAATGAATCCAGGAGCTGCATTTTGAATAGATCAACAAAATTGATAGACTGCTAGCAAGACTCATAAAGAAGAAAAGAGAGAAGAATCAAATAGATGCAATAAAAAATGACAAAGGGGATATCACCACTGATCCCACAGAAATACAAACTACCATCATAGAACACTATAAACACCTCTATGCAAATAAACTAGAAAATCTAGCAGAAATGGATAAATCCCTCGACACATACACTCTCCCAAGACTAAACAAGGAAGAAGTTGAATATCTGAATAGACCAATAACAGGCTCTGAAATTGAGGCAATAATTAACAGTTAACAACCAAAGAAAGTCCAGGACCACATGGATACACAGCCGAAATCTACCAGAGGTACAAGGAGGAGCTGGCACCATTACTTCTGAAAGTATTCCAATCAATAGAAAAAGAGAGAATCCTCCCTAACTCATTTTATGAGGCCAGCATCATCCTGATACCAAAGCCTGGCTGAGACACAACAAAAAAAGAGAATTTTAGACCAATATCCTTGATGAACATTGATGCAAAAATCCTCAATAAAATACTGGCAAACAGAATCCAGCAACAAATCAAAAAGCTTATCCATCATGATCAAGTGGGCTTCATCCCTGGGATGCAAGGCTCATTCAACATATGAAAATCAATAAATGTAATCCAGCATATAAACAGAACCAAAGACAAAAACCACATGATTATCTCGATAGATGCAGAAAAGGCCTTTGACAAAATTCAACAACCTTCATGCTAAAACCTCTCAATAAATTATGTATTGATGGGACAGATCTCAAAATAATAAGAGCTATCTAGGACAAACCCACAGCTAATATCATACTGAATGGGCAAAAACTGGAAGCATTCCCCTTGAAAAATGGCATAAGACAGGGAAGCCCTCTCTCACCACTCCTGTTCAACATAGTGTTGGAAGTTCTGGCCAGGGCAATCAGGCAGGAGAAGCAAATAAAGGGTATTCAATTAGGAAAAGAGGAAGTCAAATTGTCCCTGTTTGCAGATGACATGATTGTATATCTAGAAAACCCCATTGTCTCAGCCCAAAATCTCCTTAAGCTGACAGGCAACTTCAGCACAGACTCAGGATACAAAATCAATGTGCAAAAATCAAAAGCATTCTTATACACCAATAACAGACAGAGAGCCAAATCATGAGTGAACTCCCATTCACAATTGCTTCAAAGAGAATAAAATACCTAGGAATCCAACTTAAAAGGGACATGAAGGACCTCTTCAAGGAGGACTACAAACCACTACTCAATGAAATAAAAGAGGATACAAACAAATGGAAGAACATTCCATGCTCATGGTTAGGAAGAATCAATATCGTGAAAATGGCCATACTGCCCAAGGTAATTGATAGATTCAATGCCATTCTGATCATGCTGCCAATGACTTTCTTCACAGAGTTGGAAAAAACTACTTTAAAGTTCATATAGAACCAAAAAGAGCCTGCATTTCCAAGTCAATCCTAAGCCAAAACAACAAAGCAGGAGGCATCACGCTACCTGATTTCCAACTATATACTACAAGGCTACAGTAAGCAAAACAGCATGGTACTGGTATCAAAACAGAGATATAGACCAATGGAACAGAACAGAGCCCTCAGAAATAACACCACACATCTACAACCATCTGATATGACAAACCTGAGAAAAACAAGCAATGGGGAAAGCATTCCCTATTTAATAAATGGTGCTGGGAAAACTGGCTAGCCATATGGAGAAAGCTGAAACTAGATCCGTTCCTTACACCTTACACAAAAATTAATTCTAGATGGATTAAAGACTTAAATGGTAGACCTAAAACCATAAAATCCCCAGAATAAAACCTAGGCAATACCATTCAGGACATAGGCATGGACAAGGACTTCATGTCTAAAACACCAAAAGCAATGGCAACAAAAGCCAAAATTGACAAAGGGGATCTAATTAAACGAAAGAGCTTCTGCACAGCAAAAGAAACGATGATCAGAGTGAACAGGCAACCTACAGAATGGGAGAAAATTTTTGCAATCTACTCATCTGACAAAGGGCTAATATCCAGAATCTACAGTGAACACAAACAAATTTACAAGAAAAAAACAAACAACTCCATCAAAAACTGGGCAAAGTATATGAACAGACACTTCTCAAAAGACATTTATGCAGCCAAAAGACACATGAAAAAATGCTCCTCATCACTGGCCATCAGAGAAATGCAAATCAAAACCACAATGAGATACCATCTCACACCAGTTAGAATGGCGATCATTGAAAAGTCAGGAAACAACAGGTGCTGGAGACGATGTGGAGAAATAGGAACACTTTTACACTGTTGGTGGGACTGTAAACTAGTTCAACCATTGTGGAAGTCAGTGTGGCGACTCCTCAGGGATCTAGAACTAGAAATACCATTTGACCCAGCCATTCCATTCCTGGGTATATACCCTAAGGATTATAAATCATGCTGCTATAAAGACACACGCACATGTATGTTTATTGTGGCACTATTCACAATAGCAAAGACTTGGAACAAAGCCCAATGTCCATCTATGATAGACTGGATTAAGAAAATGTGGCACATATACACCATGGAATACTATGCAGCCATAAAAAACGATGAGTTCATGCCCTTTGCAGGGACATGGATGAAGCTGGAAACCATCATTCTCAGAAAACTATCGCAAGGAGAAAAAACCAAACACCGCATGTTCTCACTCATAGGTGGGAATTGAACAATGAGAACACATGGACACAGGAAGGGGAACATCACACACAGGGGCCTCTTGTGGGGTGGAGGGAGGGGGGAGGGATAGCATTAGGAGATATACCTAGTGTTAAATGACGAGTTAATGGGTAGAGCACACCAACATGGCACATGTATACATATGTAACAAACCTGCCCATTGTGCACATGTACCCTAAAACTTAAAGTATAATTTAAAAAATGAACAAACTAATACGTGCAACAACTTGGATGGATCCCAAAGGCATAATACTGAGTGAAAAAAAAAGGAAACCTCAAAACTTCATATACTGTAGGATTACTTTTGCATAACATTCTTTTTTAAGAAAATTATACTCGGGGGGTACATGTGCATGCTTGCTAAGGGTATATGGTGTGAAGCTGATGTTTGGGCTTCTAATGGTCCCATCCCCCATATAGTGAAAATAGTACCCAGTAGAAAGTGTTTTAGCCTCTTCCCTCCTCATTCAATCCCTTCCCCCTTTTGGAATACCTAGCGCCTGTTGTTTCCATCATTATGTCCAGGTGTGCCCAGTGTTTAACTCCCACTTTGAAGTGAGAATATTTGATATTTGGTATTCTCTTTATGCAATAATTCACTTAGAATGATGGCCTCCACCTACATCCATGTTACTGCAAAGGATATAATCTCATTCTTTTTTATGGCTGCACAGTATTCCATGATGTATATGTACCACATTTACTTTATCAAATATGGCATTAGGGAACACCTAGGTTGATTCCATAGTTTTGCTACTGCGAACTCTGCTGTAATAAACGTAAGTGTGCAGGTATCTTTTAAAATTTTCCTTTCAATATATACACAGTAATAGGATTGTTGTGTCAGATGGTGGTTCTATTTTTCAATCTTTGATAAATCTTCAAGCTGCTTTCCACAGTGGCTGAATTAATTTACGTTTCCAAAAACAGTGTATAAGTCTTCTATTTTCTCTGCAGCCTCATAAACATCTGTCATGCTTTGACTTTTTAATAATAGTCATTCGACTAGTATGAGATGGTATCTCATTGTGGTTTTGATTTGCATTTCTCTAATGATAAGTGATATTGAGCTTTTCAAAACTTTTTCTACTATAAGTTCTGGAGTACATGTACAGAATATGCAGGTTTGCTACATAGGTATACACGTGACAAGGTGGTTTGCTGGATGCATCAACCTGTCATCTACATAAAGTATTTCTCCTAATGCTATCTGTCCCCTAGCCTCCCATTCCCTGAAAAGCCCCAGTGTGTGATGTTCTCCTCCATGTGCCCATGTATTCTCACTGTTCAACTCCCACTTATGAGTGAGAACATGTGCTGTTTGGTTTTCTGTTCCTGTGTTAGTTTGCTGAGAATGATGGTTTCCAGCTTCATCCATGTCCCTGCAAAGGACATGAACTCATCCTTTGTTATGGCTGCATAGTATTCCATGGTGTATATGTGCCACATTTTCTTTATCCAGTCTATCATCGATGGGCATTTGAGTTGGCTCCAAGTCTTTGCTATTGTGAATAGTGCCACAATAAACATACATGTGCATGTGTCTTTATAGTATAATGATTTATAATCCTTTGGGTATATACCCAGTAATGGGATTTCTGGATCAAATGGTATTACTGCTTCTAGATCCCTTAGGAATTGCCACACTGTCTTCCACAATGGTTGAACTAATTTATACTCCCACCAACAGTGTAAAAGTATTCCTATTTCTCCACATCCTCTCCAGCATCTGTTGTTTCCTGACATTTTAATGATCATCATTCTAATTGGTGTGAGATGGTATCTCATTGTGGTTTTGTTTTGCATTTCTCTCATGACCAGTGATGATAAGCATTTTTTCATATGTCTGTTGGCTGCATAAATGTCTTCTTTTGAGAACTGCCTGTTCATATCCTTCACCCACTTTTTAATGAAGATGTTTGGTTTTTCTGGTAAATTTGTTTACATTTTTATAGATTCTGCATATTAGCCCTTTGTCAGATGAGTAGATTGCAAAATTTTTCTCCCATTCTGTAGGTTGCCTGTTCACTCTCATGATAGTTTCTTTTGCTGTTCAGAAGTTCTTTAGTTTAATTAGATCCCATTTGTCTATTTTGGCTTTTGTTGCTATTGCGTTTGGTGTTTTATTCATGAAGTCTTTGTCCATGCCTATGTCCTCAATCGTATTGCCTAAGTTTTCTTCTAGGATTTTTATGGTTTTAGGACTTATGCTTAAGTCTTTAATTTATCTTGAGTTAACTTTTGTATAAGGTGTAAGGAAGGGGTCCAATTTCAGTTGTCTGCATATGGCTAGCCAGTTTTCCCAACAATATTTATTAAATAGGGAATCCTTTCCCCATTTCTTGTTTTTGTCAGGTTTGTGAAGATCAGATGATTGTAGATGTGTGGTGTTATTTCTGAGGCCTCTGTTCTGTTCCATCATTCTATATATCTGTTTTAGTAGCAGTACCATGCTGCTTTGCTTACTGGAGCCTTGTAGTGTAGTTTGAAGTGAGGTAGTGTGATGCCTCCAGATTTGTTCTTTTTGCTTAGGATTGTCTTGGCTATGTGGACTCTTTTTTGGTTCTATATGAAATTTAAAGTAGTTTTTTCTAATTCCATAAAAAAAGACAAAGGTAGCTAAATGGGGATACCATTGAATCTATAAATTACTTTGGGCCATATGGCCATTTTCACGATATTGATTCTTCCTATCCATGAGCACGGAATCTTTTTCCAATTATTTTTGTCCTCTCATTTCCTTGCGTAGTGGTTTCTAGTTCTCCATGAAGAGTTCCTTCACATCCCTTGTAAGTTGTATTCCTAGGTATTTTATACTCTTTGTACCAATTGTGAATGGGAATTCACTCATGATTTGGCTCTGTTTATCTATTATTGGTGTATAGGAATCCTTGTGATTTTTGCACATTGATTTTGTATCCTGCAACTTTGCTGAAGTTGCTTATCAGTTTAAGGAGATTTGGGGCTGAGATGATGAGGTTTTCTCAATATAGAATCACGTCATCTGCAAACAGACAATTTGACTTCCCCTTTTCCTATTTGAATACCATTTATTTCTTTCTCTTTCCTGATTGGCCTGACCAGAACTTCCAATACTATGTTGAATAGCAGTGGTCAGAGAGGGCATCCTTCTCTTTTGCCAGTTTTCAAAGGGAATGCTTCCAGCTTTTGCCCACTCAGTATGATATTGGCTGTAGGTCTGTCATAAATAGCTCTTATTATTTTGAGATACTTTCCATCAATACCTAATTTTTGAGAGTTTCTGTCATGAAGGTTATTGAATTTTGTTGAAGGCCTTTTCTGCATCTATTGAGATAATCATGTGGTTTTGTCATTGGTTCTACTTAAGTAATGGATTACATGTATTGATTTATGTATGTGCAATCAGCCTTGCATACCATGTTTGAAGCCAAATTGATCATGGTGGATAAGCTTTTTTGATGTGCTGCTGGATTCGGTTTGCCAGTATTGTATTGAGGATTTTTGCGTTGATGTTCATCAGGGATTTCAGGGATATTGGCCTGAAATTTCTTTTTTGTGTGTCTCTGCCAAGTTTTGGTATCAGGATGATGCTGGCCTCATAAAATGAATTAAGAAGGATTTCCTCTTTTTTCTATTGTTTGGAATAATTTCAGAAGCAATGGTACCAGCTCCTCTTTGTACCTCTGCTAAAATTCCACTGTGAATCTGTCTGGTCCTGGACATTTTTTGGATGGTAGGATATTAATTACTGCCTCAATTTCAAAACTTGTTATTGGTCTATTGAGGGATTCTACTTCTTTCTTGTTTAGACTTGGGAGAGTGTATGTGTTCAGGAATTTATCCATTTCTTCTTAATTTTCTAGTTTATTTAAGTAGATGTGTTTATAGTATTCTCTGATGGTAGTTTTTATTTCTGTGGGATCAGAGGTGATTACTCCTTTATCATTTTTTATTGCAACTATTTGATTCTTCTCTCTTTTCTTCTTTGTTAGTCTGGCTACTGGTCTATCTATTTTGTTGAAGTTTTCAAAAAACCAGCTCCTGGATTCGTTTATTTTTTGAAGGTTTTTTTCATATCTCTATCTTCATTTCTGCTCTGATCTTAGTTATTTGTTGTCTTCTTCTAGCTTTTGAATTTGTTCTTCCTTCTCTAGTTCTGTTAATTGCAATGTTAGAGTGTCAATTTTAGATCTTTCCTGCTTTCTCTTGTGGGCATTTAGTACAATAAATTTCCCTTTAAACACTGCTTTAAGTATGTCCCAGAGATTCTGGTATGTTGTGTCTTTGTTCTCATTAATTTCAAAGAACATCTTTATTTCTGCCTTAATTTTGTTATTCATCCAGTAGTCATTCAGGAGTAGGTTGTTCAGTTTCCATGTAGTTGTGTGGTTTTGAGTGAATTTCTTAAACCTGAGTTCTAATTTGATTGCACTGTGGTCTGAGAGACTGTTTTTTATCATTTCTATTATATCTCATTTGCCAGGAGTGTTTTACTTCCAATTATGTGGTCAATTTTACAATAAGTGCAATGTGGTGCTGAGAAGAAAGTATATTCTGTTGATTTGAGGTGGAGAGTTTTGTAGATGCCTGTTAGGTTCACGTGGTCCAGAACTGAGTTCAAGTCCTGAACATCCTTGTAAATTTTCTGTCTCACTGATTTTTCTAATATTAACAGTGGGGTGTTAAACTATCCCACTCTTATTGTATGGGAGTCTAAGTCTCTTTGTAGGTCTCTAAGGACTCACTGTATGAATCTGGGTGCTCCTGTATTGGGTGCATATTTTTTAGAATAGTTAGTTCTTATTATTGCATTGATCCCTTTACAATTATTAATGGCCTTCTTTGTATTTTTTTTATCTTTGTTGGTTTAAAGTCTGTTTTATCAGAGACTAGGATTGCAATCCCTGCTTTTATTGCTTTCCATTTGCTTAGTAAATATTCCTCCATCCATTTATTTTGGGCTTATGTGTGTCTTTGTACATGAGATGCATCTCCTGAATACAGCACACTGATGGGTCTTGACTCTTCATCCAATTTGCCAGTCTGTGTCTTTTAATTGGGGCATTTAGCCCATTTACATTTAAGGTTAATATTGATATCTGTGAATTAGATGCTGTCATTATGATGATAGCTGGTTATTTTGTCTGTTAGTTGATGCTGTTTCTTCATAGTGTTAATCATCTTTAAAATTTGGTATGTTTTTGCAGTGGCTGGTACCAATTTTTCCTTTCCATTTTTAGTGCTTCCTTCAGGAGCTCTTGTAAGGCAGGCCTGCTGGTGACAAAATCTTTCAGCGTTTGCTTGTCTGTAAAGGATTTTATTTCTTCTTCACTTATGAAGCTTAGTTTGGCTGAGTATGAAATTCTGGGTTTAAATTTCTTTTCTTTACAAATGTTAAATATTAGCCCCCACTCTCTTCTGGCTTGTAGGGATTCTGCAGAGAGATCCACTGTTATTCTGAGGGCTTCCAATTGTTGGCAACACGACCTTTCTCTCTGGTTGCCCTTAACATTTTTTCCTTCATTTCAACCTTGGTGAATCTGACAATTATATGTCTTGAGATTGCTCTTCTCAAAGAATATCTTCATGGTGTTCTCTGTGTTTCCTGAATTTGAATGTTGAACTATCTTGCTAGGTTGAGGAAGTTCTCCTGGATTATATTCTGAAGTGTTTTCCAACTTGGTTCCATTATCCTTGTCATTTTCAGGTACACCAATCAAACATAGATTTGATCTTTTCACATACTCCCATATTTCTTGCAGGCTTTGTTCATTCCTTTTCTCTTTTTTCTCTAATCTTGTCTTCTCACTTTATTTCATTAAGTTGAACTTCAATCTCTGATATCCTTTCTTCTGCCTGATCAATTTGGCTTTGGATACATGTGTATGCTTCACGAAGTTCTTGTGCTGTGTTTTACAGCTCCTTCAGGTCATTTATGTTCTTCTCTAAACTGGTTATTCTAGTTAGCATTTTGTCTAACCTTTTTTCAATGTTCTTAGCTTTCTTGCACTGGGTTAGAACATGCTCCTTTAGCTTGGAGGAGTTTATTACCCACCTTCTGAATCCTACTTCTGTCAATTCATCAAACTCATTCTCCATCCAGTTTTGTTCCCTTGCTGGCAATAAGTTGTAATCCTTTAGAGGAGAAGAGGCATTCTGGTTTTTTGAATTTTTAGCTTTTTTGCGCTTGTTTCTCCCCATCTTTGTGGATTTATCTACCTTTGGTGTTTGATGTTGGTGACCTTCAGATGTGGTTTCTTAGTATATGTCCTTTTATTGATGTTGATGATATTCTTTTCTATTTGTTAGTTTTCCTTCTAACAGGCCCCTCTGCCACAGGTCTGCTGGAGTTTCCTGGAGGTCCACTCCAGACCCTGTTTCCTGGATATCACCAGCGGAGACTGCAGAACAGCAAAGATTGCTGCCTTTTCCTTCCTCTGGAAGCTTTGTCCCAGAAGGGCACCTGCCAGATGCCAGCCAGAGCTCTCCTGTATGAGGTGTCTGTTGGCATATACTGGGAGGTGCCCCCAGTCAGGAGACACCGGGGTCAGGGACTCACTTGAGGAGACAGTCTGACCCTTAGCAGAGCTCAAACGCTGTGCTAGGAAATCTGCTGCTCTCTTCAGAGCTGTCAGGTAGGGATGATTAAGTCTGCTGAAGCTTCACCCACAGCCGCCCCTTCCCCCAGGTGCTTTGTCCTAGGGAGTTGGGGGTTTTATTTATTAGCCCATGATTTGGGCTGCTTTCTTTTTTTTCAGAGATACCCTGCCCAGGGAGAAGAAATCTAGTGAGGCAGTCTGGCCACAGTGACCTTCCTGAGCTGTGGTGGGCTCCGCCCAGTTTGAACTTCCCAGCAGCTTTATTTACACTGTGAACATAAAACGGCCTACTCAAGCCTCAGTAATGCTGGACGCTCCTCCCCTCACCAAGCTTGAGCGTCCGAGATCGACCTCAGATTGCTGTACTGACAGCAAGAATTTCAAGCCAGTGGATCTTAGCTTTCTGGGCTCTGTGGTGATGGGAACTGCTGAGCCAGACCATTTGGCTCCCTGGCTTCAGCCCCCTTTCCATTTTTTATATTAGCCACTTCTATAACATCTTTTCAGAAGGATCTGTTTTTGTCCTTTGACCCACTTTTTAATGGCATTATTTGTTTTTTCTTGTTGATTTGTGTAAGTATTTTATAGATTCTGAGTATTAGTCGTTTTTTTGGATGCATAGTTGGCAAATATTTTCTCCTATTCTGTGGGTTGTCTGTTTGCTCTGTTGATAGTTCCTTTTGCTGTGCAGAAGTTCTTTCAGTTAATTTGGTTGCAGAAGATCTTTAGGTAATTTAGGTTCAACTTGTCAATTTTTGTTTTTGTTGTATTGCTTTAGGGGACGTAGCCAAAAAAAATTCTGGCCAAGGCTGATTTCAAGAAGAGTATTTACAGGCCAGGTGCAGTGGCTCATGACTGTAATTCCAGCAATTTAGGAGGCTGAGGCCGGTGGATTACCTGAGCCCAGAAGTTCAAGCCCAGGCTAGGCCACATTGTGAGACCCATTGTCTATTAAAAAAAAAAGTAATAAATAAATGAAAAGGGTATATTGTAGGTTTACTTCTAGGATTTTTATAGTTTGAGGGTTTAATGTTAAGTCTTTAATCCATGTAGAGTTAATTTTTCTATATGGAAGAAACATAGAAATTGTTTTATTATTCTGCTTATGGTTAGCTTCTTTTCTCAGAACCATTTATTACATAAGAAATCCTTCCTCCATTGCTTATTTTTGTGTAGTTTGTTGAAGATCAGTTTATTTCTGGGTTCTCTACTGTATTCCATTGTTCCATGTGCTTATTTTGGTACCAGTACTATGCTGTTTTGGTTACTGTAGTCTTATAGTATAGTTTGAAATCAGGTAATATGACACCCCCAATTTTGTTCTTTTAAAATTGTTTTGGCTATTTGTCTTCTTTTTTGGTTTCATATAAGTTTTAGAATAGTTTTCTCTAATTCTGTGAATAAAAACCATGTGGTAATTTGATAGAAATAGCATTGAGTCTGTAGATTGCTTTGGCTTGTAGAAACATATTTATGATATTATATCTTCCAATGCATGACCATGAAATGCTTATTTGTTTGTGTAATCTACGACTTTTTTCATCAGTGTTTTGTAGTTCTCCTCATAGAGATCTTTCCTTCTTGGTTAGATGTATTCCTACATATTTTGTGTGTGTGTGACTATTATAAAGGAAATAGCATTTTTTCTTTGGCCCTCAGCTTGAACATTATTGGTGTATAGAATTAAAACAGATTTTTGTACATTGGTTCTGTATCCTAAAACTTTATTTAAGTGGCTTATCATGTCTAGGATCCTTTTGGTGGAAACTTTAGGGTTTTCTAGGTATAAAATCATATCATCTGCAAAAAGAGATAATTTAACTTCTTTTCCAATTTGGATACCCTTTATTTTTTCTTCTTGCCTGATTCCTCTAAGACTTTCAGTACCTCGTTGAATAGCACTGGTGAGAGTGAAAATTCTTACCTTGTTCTAGATCTTAGAGGTATGATTCTACTTTTTGCCCATTCAGTATGATATTGGGTGAGGGTTTGCTGCAGATGGCTCTTATTATTTTGAGGTATGTTCCTTTGATGCCTAAAATGTTCATGGTTTTTATCATAAAGGGGTATTTGATTTTATTTAATGCTTTTTCTGCATCTATTAAAATGAAGTCAGGTAACTGATTCTTCCAGCTTCGTTCTTTTTGCTTTGGATTGCCTTGGCTATTCAGGTGATTTATTAATTCCATATGAATTTTAAAACAATTTTTCTAGGTCTGTAAAGAATGTCATTGGTAGTTTGATAGGAATAGCATTGAATCTGTACATTGCTTTAGGCAGTGTAGCCATTTTTTTAATTATACGTTAAGTTTTAGGGTAAATGTGCACAATGCGCAGGTTTGTTACATATGTATACATGTGCCATGTTGGTGTGCTGCACCCATAACTCGTCATTTAACATTAGGTGTATCTTCTAATGCTACCCCTCCCCCCCACCACACAACAGGCCCTGGTGTGTGATATTCCCCTTCCTGTGTCCATGTGTTCTCATTGATCAATTCCCACCTATGAGCGAGAACATGCGGTGTTTGGTTTTTTGTCCTTGTGATAGTTTTCTGAGAATGATGGTTTCCAGCTTTGTCCATGTCCCTACAAAGGGCATGAACTCATCTTTTTTTATGGCTGCATAGTATTCCATGGTGTATATGTGCCACATTTTCTTAATCCAGTTTATCATTGTTGGACATTTGGGGTGGTTCCAAGTCTTTGCTATTGTGAATAGTGCCGCAATAAACATACGTGTGCATGTGTCTTTATAGCAGCATGTTTTATAATCCTTTGGGTATATACCCAGGAATGGAATGGCTGGGTCAAATGGTATTTCTAATTCTAGATCCCTGAGGAATCGCCCAGGGTAGCCATTTTAATAATTTTTATTCTTCCTATCCATGATCATGGGATGTTTTTCCATTTGTTTGTATCTTCTCTAATTTCTTTGACCAGTGTTTTGTAATTCTCATTATAGAGATCTTTGACTTCCCCAGTTAGCTTTATTCCAAGGTATTTTATTCCATTTCTGGCAATTTTGAATGGGATTGCCTTTCTGATTTGGATCTCAGTTTAGCTTTTGTTGGTGTGTGGGAATGCTAGTGATGTATGTACACGAACTTTGTATCCTGCAACTTTGCCGAAGTTGTTCATCAGCTGAGGGAGCTTTGGGGCCAAGACTATGGTGTCATCTAGCTATAGAATTATATCATCTGTAAACAAAGATAGTTTAACTTCCTCTATTCCTATTTGGATGCCCTTTATTTCTATCTCTTGACTGATTGCTCTGGCTAGGCCTTTCAATACTATGTTGAATAGATGTGGTGAGAGAGGACATCCTTGTCTTGAGCTGGTTTTCAAGGGAAATAATTTCAGCTTTTGCCCACTCACAATAATGTTGGCTATGCGTTTGGCAAAATAGTAAGATGACTCTATTTGTGCTGCTATAATATAAATTTACAGTAGTAATATAAATATATTTGTGCTGCTATTATAGTAGTAATATAAATTTAAATTTATTAAATTTGTTTATTATTTATTATTCCTTTTATATTTATATTATTTTTATTTATATTTATTATTATTTACCAGACTTATTAAATAAATTTAATACATAATTTATTAAAGAGTTTAAATATATTACATTTATTAAATAAACTTAAATATATAATTAAAATAGTAAAATGACTATTTCGTGCTGCTGAATTTGGTTTGTCAGTATTTTGTTGAGGATTTTTGCATCAATGTTCATCAAGGATATTGGCCTGAAGTTTCCTTGTTGTTGTGTCTCTGCCAGATTTTAAAATAAAGATAATGCTGGCCCCATAGAATGAATTTAAGAGAAGTCCTTCCTTCTCAATTTTTGGGAATAATTTCTGTAGAAATGGTATGAGCTCTTCTTTAACATCTGGTAGAGTTTGGCTGGGAATCCATTGAGTACAGGACTTTTCTCAGACGGTAGGCTATTTATTGCTCATTCAATTTTGGAGCTCACTACTGGTCAGTTCAGGGAATCAATTTCTTCCTGATTCAGTCTTGGGAGGGTGTATGTGTACATGAATTTATCCATCTCTTCTAGGTTTTCTAGTTTGTGTGCATAGAGGTGTTTGTAGTAATTTCTGATGATTGTTTTACTTCTGTGGAGTCAGTGGTAACATTCCCTTCATCATTTCTGATTGTGTTTATTTGGATCTTCTCTCTTTTCTTCTTAATTAGTCTGGCTAGTAGCCTACTTTCTTAATAAATAAACAACCAATTCCTTAATTCATTCATCTTTTTAATGGTTTTCTGTGTCTCGATGTCCTTCAGTTCAGCGTTAATTTTTATTTCTCATATTCTGCTAAAATTGGGGTTGATTTGTTCTTGCTGCTCTGATTATTTTACTTCTGAAGTAAGTTTGTTAATTTGAGATTTTTGTAACTTTGGGGCATGGGCATTTAGTACCATAAATTTCCCTCTTAACACTGTCCTTGCTGTGTCCTAGAGATTGTGGTACATTTTATCTTTGTTTTCACTACTTTCTAAGAACTTCTTGAGTTCTGCCTTAACTTTATTATTTACGCAAAAGTCATTCAGAAGAAAGTTGTTCAATTTACATGCAACTGTATGGTTTTGAGCAATTTCCTTAGTCCTAATTTCCAATTTTATTGTGCTGTTGTCAAACAGAGTAGCTGTTATGATTTCAGGTTTTTTGTTGTTGTTGTGTTTATACTTTAAGTTCTAGGTTACATGTGCAGAACATGCAGTTTTGTTACATAGGTATGCACATGCCATTGTGGTTTGCTGCACCCATCAACCTGTCACCTACATTAGTTATTTCTCCTAATGTTATCCCTCCCCTAGCTCACCACCCACTGACAGGCTCCGGTGTGTGATGCTCCCCTCCTTGTGTCCATGTGTTCTTATTATTCAACTCCCACTTATAAGTGAGAACATGTGGTGTTTGGTTTTCTGCTCTTGTGATAGTTTTCTGAGAATGATGGTTTCCAGCTTCATCCACGTCCCTGCAAAAGACATAAACTCATCCTTTTTATGGCTACATAGTATTCCATGGTGTATATGTGCCATATTTTCTTTATCCAGTCTATCTTTGATGGACATTTGGGTTGGTTCCAAGTCTTTGCTATTGTGCATAGTGCCACAATAAACATACATGTGCATGTGTCTTTATTTTAGAGTGATTTATAATCTTTTGGGTATATGCCCAGTATTGGGATTGCTGGGTCAAATGGTATTTCTATTTCTAGATCCTTGAGGAATCGCCACACTGTCTTCCACAATGGTTGAACTAATTTACACTACCACCAACAGTGTAAAAGCGTTCCTTTTTCTCCACATCCTCTCCAGCATCTATTGTTTCCTGACTTTTTAAAGATCACCATTCTAAATGGTGTGAGATGGTATCTCACTGTGGTTTTGTTTTGCATTTCTCTAATGACCAGTGATGATGAGCATTTTTTCATGTCTGTTGGCTGAATAAAAGTCTTCTTTTGAGAAATGTCTGTTTATATCCTTTGCCCACTTTTTGATGGGGTTGTTTGATTTGTTATTTTTTGGTTTTTTTTTTTTTTTTGTAAATTTGTTTAAGTTTTTTATAGATTCTGGATATTACCCCTTTGTCAGATGGGTAGATTGCAAAATTTTTCCCCATTGTGTAGGGTGTCTGTTCACTCTGATGGTAGTTTCTTTTGCTATGCAGGAGCTCTTTAGTTTAATTAGATCTCAACTGTCTGTTTTGGTTTTTGTTGCCATTGCTTTTGGTGTTTTCGTCATGAAGTCCTTTCACATGCCTATGTCCTGAATGGTATTGCCTAGGTTTTCTTCTAGGGTTTTCATGGTTTTAGGTCTGACATTTAAGTCTTTAATACATCTTGAATTAATTTTTGTATAAGGTGTATGGAATGGATCCAGTTAAAGCTTTCTACATATGGCTAGCCAGTTTTCCCAGCACCATTTATTAAATAGGAAATCCTTTCCCCATTTCTTGTTTTTGTCAGGTTTGTCAAAGATCAGATGGTTGTAGATGTGTGGTATTATTTCTGAGGCCTCTGTTCTGTTCCATTGGTCAATATATCTGTTTTGGTACCAGTACCATGCTGTTTTGCTTACTGTAGCCTTGTAGTATAGTTTGAAGTCAGGTAGCATAATGCCTCCAGATTTGTTCTTTTGCCCAGGATTGTCTTGGCAATGCAGGCTCTTTTTTTGGTTCCATATGAACTTTAAAGTAGTTTTTTCCAATTCTATGAAGAAAGTCATTGGTAGCTTGATGGGGATGGCATTGAATCTATAAATAACTTTAGGCAGTATGGCCATTTCACTATATTGATTCTTCCTATCCGTGAACATGGAATGTTCTTCCATCTGTTTGTATCCTTTTTATTTCCTTGAGTGGTTTGTAGTTCTCCTTGAAGAGGTCCTTCATGTCCCTTGTAAGTTGGATTCCTAGGCATCCTATTCTCTTTGAAGCAATTGTGAATGGGAGTTCACTCATGGTTTTGCTCTCTGTTTGTCTGTTATTGGTATATATGAATGCCTGTGATTTTTGTACATTAATTTTGTATCCTGAGACTTTGCTGAAGTCGCTTATCAGCTAAAGGAAATTATGGGCTGAGATGATGGTGTTTTCTAAATTTACAATCATGTCATCTGCAAACAGAAACAATTTGACTTCCTGTCTTCCTATTATAATTCCATTTATTGCTTTCTCTTGCCTGATTGCCCTGGCCAGAGCTTCCAATACTATGTTGAATAGCAGTGGTCAGAGAGGGCATCCTTGTCTTGTGCCGGTTTTCAGAGGGAATGCTTCCAGTTTTCACCCATTCAATATGATATTGGTTGTGGGTTTGTAATCAATAGCTCTTATTATGATGAGATACGTTCTATTGATACCTCGTTTATTGAGAGTTTATAGCATGAAAGGCTGTTGAGTGTTGTTGAAGGCCTTTTCTGCATCTATTTAGAAAATCATGTGGTTTTTGTCATTGGTTCTGTTTATGTGATTGATTACATTTATCAATTTGCATATGTTCAACCAGCCTTGCATCCCAGGGATGAAGCCCACTTGATTGTGGTGGATGAGCTTTTTGATGTGCTGCTGGATTCAGTTTGCCAGTACTTTATTCAGGATTTTTGCGTCAATGTTCATCAGGGATATTGGCCTAAAATTCTCTTTTTTTGTTGTGTCTCTGCCAGACTTTAGTATCAGGATGATGCTGGCCTCATAAAATGAGTTAGGGAGGATTCCTTGTTTTTCTTTTGATTGGAATAGTTTCAGAAGGAGTGGTACCAGCTCCTCCTAGTACCTCTGGTAGAATTCGGCTGTGAATCTGTCTGGTCCTGGACTTTTTTTGGTTGGTAAGCTATTAATTATTGCCTCAATTTTAGAGCCTGTTATTGGTCTATTCAGAGATTCAACTTCTTCGTGATTTAATATTGGGAGGGTGTATGTGTCCAAGAATTTGTCCATTTCTTCTAGATTTTCTAGTTTATTTAAGTAGAGGTGTTTATAGTATTCCCTGATGATAGTTTGTATTTCTGTGGGATCGGTGGTGATATCCCCTTTATCATTTTTTATTGCGTCTATTTGATTTTTCTCTCTTTTCTTCTTTATTAGTCTTGCTAGCAGTCTATCAATTTTGTTGATCTTTTCAAAAAACCAGCTCCTGGATTCATTGACTTTTTGAAGGGTTTTTTGTGTCTCTATCTCTTTCCGTTCTTCTCTGCTCTTAGTTATTTCTTCTCTTCTGCTAGCTTTTGAATTTGTTTCCTCTTGTTTCTCTAGTTCTTTTAATTGTGATGTTGGGGTGTCAATTTTAGATCTCCCCTGCTTTCTCTTGTGGCCATTTAGTGCTATAAATTTCCCATTAGACACTGCTTTGAATGTGTCCCAGAGATTCTGGTATGTTGTGTCTTTGTTCTCATTGTTTTCAAAGAACATCTTTATATCTTATATATATCTTTTTTTTTTTTTTTTTTTTTTTTTTTTCTTTTATTGTAATTATTATTATTATTATTATTATTATACTTTAGGTTTTATGGTACATGTGCCCAATGTGCAGTAAGTTACATATGTATACATGTGCCATGCTGGTGCACTGCACCCACCAACTCGTCATCTAGCATTAGGTATATCTCCCAATGTTATCCCTCCCCCCTCCCCCCAACCCACAACAGTCCCTGAAGTGTGATGTTCCCCTTCCTGTGTCCATGTGTTCTCATTGTTCAATTCCCACCTATGAGTGAGAATATGCGGTGTTTGGTTTTTTGTTCTTGCGATAGTTTACTGAGAATGATGATTTCCAATTTCATCCATGTCCCTACAAAGGACATGAACTCATCATTTCTTATGGCTGCATAGTATTCCATGGTGTAGATGTGCCACATTTTCTTAATCCAGTCTATCATTGTTGGACATTTGGGTTGGTTCCAAGTCTTTGCTATTGTGAATAATGCGGCAATAAACATACGTGTGCATGTGTCTTTATAGCAGCATGATTTATAGTCCTTTGGGTATATACCCAGTAATGGGATGGCTGGGTCGAATGGAATTTCTAGTTCTAGATCCCTGAGGAATCGCCACACTGACTTCCACAAGGGTTGAACTAGTTTACAGTCCCACCAACAGTGTAAAAGTGTTCCTATTTCTCCACATCCTCTCCAGCACCTGTTGTTTCCTGACTTTTTAATGATTGCCATTCTAACTGGTGTGAGATGGTATCTCATTGTGGTTTTGATTTGCATTTCTCTGATGGCCAGTGATGGTGAGCATTTTTTCATGTGTCTTTTGGCTGCATAAATGTCTTCTTTTGAGAAGTGTCTGTTCATGTCCTTCGCCCACTTTTTGATGGGGTTGTTTGTTTTTTTCTTGTAAATTTGTTGGAGTTCATTGTAGATTCTGGATATTAGCCCTTTGTCAGATGAGTAGGTTGCGAAAATTTTCTCCCATTTTGTAGGTTGCCTGTTCACTCTGATGGTAGTTTCCTTTGCTGTGCAGAAGCTCTTTAGTTTAATTAGATCCCATTTGTCAATTTTGGCTTTTGTTGCCATTGCTTTTGGTGTTTTAGACATGAAGTCCTTGCCCATGCCTATGTCCTGAATGGTATTGCCTAGGTTTTCTTCTAGGGTTTTTATGGTTTTAGGTCTAACATTTAAGTCTTTAATCCATCTTGAATTGATTTTTGTATAAGGTGTAAGGAAGGGATCCAGTTTCAGCTTTCTACATATGGCTAGCCAGTTTTCCCAGCACCATTTATTAAATAGGGAATCCTTTCCCCATTTCTTGTTTTTCTCAGGTTTGTCAAAGATCAGATGGTTGTAGATATGTGGCATTATTTCTGACGGCTCTGTTCTGTTCCATTGATCTATATCTCTGTTTTGGTACCAGTACCATGCTGTTTTGGTTACTGTAGCCTTGTAGTATAGTTTGAAGTCAGGTAGCGTGATGCCTCCAGCTTTGTTCTTTTGGCTTAGGATTGACTTGGCGATGCGGGCTCTTTTTTGGTTCCATATGAACTTTAAAGTAGTTTTTTCCAATTCTGTGAAGAAAGTCATTGGTAGCTTGATGGGGATGGCATTGAATCTGTAAATTACCTTGGGAAGGATGGCCATTTTCATGATATTGATTCTTCCTACCCATGAGCATGGAATGTTCTTCCATTTGTTTGTATCCTCTTTTATTTCCTTGAGCAGTGGTTTGTAGTTCTCCTTGAAGAGGTCTTTCACATCCCTTGTAAGTTGGATTCCTAGGTATTTTATTCTCTTTGAAGCAATTGTGAATGGGAGTTCACTCATGATTTGGCTCTCTGTTTGTCTGTTATTGATGTATAAGAATGCTTGTGATTTTTGCACATTGATTTTGTATCCTGAGACTTTGCTGAAGTTGCTTATCAGCTTAAGGAGATTTTGGGCTGAGACAATGGGGTTTTCTAGATATACTATCATGTCATCTGCAAACAGGGACAATTTGACTTCCTCTTTTCCTAATTGAATACCCTTGATTTCCTTCTCCTGCCTAATTGCCCTGGCCAGAACTTCCAACACTATGTTGAATAGAAGTGGCGAGAGAGGGCATCCCTGTCTTGTGCCAGTTTTCAAAGGGAATGCTTTCAGTTTTTGCCCATTCAGTATGATATTGGCTGTGGGTTTGTCATAAATAGCTCTTATTATTTTGAGATACGTCCCATCAATTCCTAATTTATTGAGAGTTTTTAGCATGAAGGGTTGTTGAATTTTGTCAAAGGCCTTTTCTGCATCTATTGAGATAATCATGTGGTTTTTGTCTTTGGTTCTGTTTATATGCTGGATTACATTTATTGATTTGCGTATATTGAACCAGCCTTGCATCCCAGGGATGAAGCCCACTTGATCATGGTGGATAAGCTTTTTGATGTGCTGCTGGATTCTGTTTGCCAGTATTTTATTGAGGATTTTTGCATCAATGTTCATCAAGGATATTGGTCTAAAATTCTCTTTTTTTGTTGTGTCTCTGCCAGGCTTTGGTATCAGGATGATGCTGGCCTCATAAAATGAGTTAGGGAGGATTCCCTCTTTTTCTATTGATTGGAATAGTTTCAGAAGGAATGGTACCAGCTCCTCCTTGTACCTCTGGTAGAATTCGGCTGTGAACCCATCTGGTCCTGGACTTTTTTTGGTTGGTAAGCTATTGATTATTGCCATAATTTCAGCTCCTGTTATTGGTCTATTCAGAGATTGAACTTCTTCTTGGTTTAGTCTTGGGAGGGTGTATGTGTTGAGGAATTTATCCATTTCTTCTAGATTTTCTAGTTTATTTGCATAGAGGTGTTTGTAATATTCTCTGATGGTAGTTTGTATTTCTGTGGGATCGGTGGTGATATCCCCTTTATCATTTTTTATTGCATCTATTTGATTCTTCTCTCTTTTTTTCTTTATTAATCTTGCTAGCGGTCTATCAATTTTGTTGATCCTTTCAAAAAACCAGCTCCTGGATTCATTTATTTTTTGAAGGGTTTTTTGTGTCTCTATTTCCTTCAGTTCTGCTCTGATTTTAGTTATTTCTTGCCTTCTGCTAGCTTTTGAATGTGTTTGCTCTTGCTTTTCTAGTTCTTTTAATTGTGATGTTAGGGTGTCAATTTTGGATCTTTCCTGCTTTCTCTTGTGGGCATTTAGTGCTATAAATTTCCCTCTACACACTGCTTTGAATGCATCCCAGAGATTCTGGTATGTTGTGTCTTGGTTCTCGTTGGTTTCAAAGAACATCTTTATTTCTGCCTTCATTTCGTTATGTACCCAGTAGTCATTCAGGAGCAGGTTGTTCAGTTTCCACGTAGTTGAGCGGTTTTGAGTGAGATTCTTAATCCTGAGTTCTAGCTTGATTGCACTGTGATCTGAGAGACAGTTTGTTACAATTTCTGTTCTTTTACATTTATTGAGGAGAGCTTTACTTCCAAGGATATGGTCAATTTTGGAATAGGTGTGGTGTGGTGCTGAAAAAAATGTATATTCTGTTGATTTGGGGTGGAGAGTTCTGTAGATGTCTATTAGGTCTGCTTGGTGCAGAGCTGAGTTCAATTCCTGGGTATCCTTGTTGACTTTCTGTCTCGTTGATCTGTCTAATGTTGACAGTGGGGTGTTAAAGTCTCCCATTATTAATGTGTGGGAGTCTAAGTCTCTTTGTAGGTCACTCAGGACTTGCTTTATGAATCTGGGTGCTCCTGTATTGGGTGCATATATATTTAGGATAGTTAGCTCTTCTTGTTGAATTAATCCCTTTACCATTATGTAATGGCCTTCTTTGTCTCTTTTGATCTTTGTTGGTTTAAAGTCTGTTTTATCAGAGACTAGGATTGCAACCCCTGCCTTTTTTTGTTTTCCATTTGCTTGGTAGATCTTCCTCCATCCTTTTATTTTGAGCCTATGTGTGTCTCTGCACGTGAGATGGGTTTCCTGAATACAGCACACTGATGGGTCTTGAGTCTTTATCCAATTTGCCAGTCTGTGTCTTTTAATTGGACCATTTAGTCCATTTACATTTAAAGTTAATATTGTTATGTGTGAATTTGATCCTGTCATTATGATGTTAGCTCGATGTTTTGCTCGTTAGTTGATGCAGTCTCTTCCTAGTCTCGATGGTCTTTACATTTCGGTATGATTTTGCAGTGGCTGGTACCGGTTGTGCCTTTCCATGTTTAGCGCTTCCTTCAAGAGCTCTTTTAGGGCAGGCCTGGTGGTGACAAAATCTCTCAGCATTTGCTTGTCTGTAAAATATTTTATTTCTCCTTCACTTATGAAGCTTAGTTTGGCAGGATATGAAATTCTGGGTTGAAAATTCTTTTCTTTAAGAATGTTGAATATTGGCCCCCACTCTCTTCTGGCTTGTAGGGTTTCTGCCGAGAGATCCGCTGTTAGTCTGATGGGCTTCCCTTTGATGGTAACCCGTCCTTTCTCTCTGGCTGCCCTTAACATTTTTTCCTTCATTTCAACTTTGGTGAATCTGACAATTATGTGTCTTGGAGTTGCTCTTCTCGAAGAGTATCTTTGTGGCGTTCTCTGTATTTCCTGAATCTGAATGTTGGCCTGCCTTGCTAGATTGGGGAAGTTCTCCTGGATAATATCCTGCAGAGTGTTTTCCAACTTGTTTCCATTCTCCCCATCACTTTCAGGTACACCAATCAGACGTAGATTTGGTCTTTTCACATAGTCCCACATTTCTTGGAGGCTTTGCTCATTTCTTTTTATTCTTTTTTCTCTAAACTTCCCCTCTCGCTTCATTTCATTCATTTCATCTTCCAGGGCTGATACCCTTTCTTCCATTTGATCGCATCGGCTCCTGAGGCTTCTGCATTCTTCACGTAGTTCTCGAGCCTTGGTTTTCAGCTCCATCAGCTCCTTTAAGCACTTCTCTGTATTGGTTATTCTAGTTATACATTCTTCTAAATTTTTTTCAAAGTTTTCAACTTCTTTGCCTTTGGATTGAATATCCTCCCGTAGCTCGGAGTAATTTGATCGTCTGAAGCCTTCTTCTCTCAGCTCGTCAAAGTCATTCTCCGTCCAGCTTTGTTCCGTTGCTGGTGAGGAACTGCGTTCCTTTGGAGGAGGAGAGGTACTCTGGTTTTTAGAGTTTCCAGTTTTTCTGCTCTGTTTTTTCCCCATCTTTGTGGTTTTATCTACTTTTGGTCTTTGATGATGGTGATGTACAGATGGGTTTTTGGTGTGGATGTCCTTTCTGTTAGTTTTCCTTCTAACAGACAGAACCCTCAGCTGCAGGTCTGTTGGAGTACCTGGCCGGCCGTGTGAGGTGTCAGTCTGCCCCTGCTGGGGGGTGCCTCCCAGTTAGGCTGCTCGGGGGTCAGGGGTCAGGGACCCACTTGAGGAGGCAGTCAGCCCGTTCTCAGATCTCCAGCTGCGTGCTGGGAGAACCACTGCTCTCCTCACAGCTGTCAGACAGGGACATTTAAGTCTGCAGAGGTTACTGCTGTCTTTTTGTTTGTCTGTGCCCTGCCCCCAGAGGTGGAGCCTACAGAGGCAGGCAGGCCTCCTTGAGCTGTGGTGGGCTCCACCCAGTTCAAGCTTCCAGGCTGCTTTGTTTACCTAAGCGAGCCTGGGCAATGGCGGGCGCCCCTCCCCCAGCCTCGCTGCCGACTTGCTGCTTGATCTCAGACTGCTGTGCTAGCAATCAGCGAGACTCCGTGGGCGTAGGACCCTCTGAGCCAGGTGCGGGCTATACTCTCCTGGGGCACCGTTTCCTAAGCCCGTCGGAAAAGCACAGTATTCGGGTGGGAGTGGCCTGATTTTCCAGGTGCCGTCTGTCACCTCTGGAAGGGGAACTCCCTGACCCCTTGCGCTTCCCGAGTGAGGCAATGCCTCGCCCCTGCTTCGGCTGGCGCACGGTGCGCTCACCCACTGACCTGCGCCCACTGTCTGGCACTCCCTAGTGAGATGAACACGGTACCTCAGATGGAAATGCAGAAATCACCCGTCTTCTGCGTCGCTCGCGCTGGGAGCTGTAGACCGGAGCTGTTCCTATTCGGCCATCTTGGCTCCTCCCCCCTATATCTTATATATATCTTTATATATTATTTCGTTTATTACTCACTATTCATTCAGGAGCAGGTTGTTCAGTTTCCATGTAGTTGTGTGGTTTTGAGTGAGATTCTTAATCCCAAGCTCTAATTTGATTGCACTGTGGTCTGGGAGACAGTTTGTTGTGATTTCTGTTATTTTACATTTGCTCATGAGTGTTTTACTTCCAATTATGGGGTCAATCTTAGAATAAGTGTGATGTGGTGTTGAGAAGAATGTATATTCTGTTGATTTTGGGTGGAGAGTTCTGAAGATGTCCATTAGGTCCACTTGGTCCAGAACTGAGTTCAGCTCCTGGATATCCTTGTTAATTTTCTGTCTCATTAATCTAATGTTGACAATGAGGTGTTAACATCTCCCATTATTATTGTGTAGGAGTCTAAGTCTCCTTGTAGGTCTCTAAGAACTTGCTTTATGAATCTGGGTGCTACTGTATTGGGTGCATATTTGTTTAGCATAGTTAGTTCTTCTTGTTGAATTTATCCCTTTACCATTATGTAATGGCTTTCTTTGTCTCTTTTGATCTTTGTTGGTTTAAAGTCTGTTTTATCAGAGACCAAGTTTGCAACCCCTGCCTTTTTTTGTTTTCCATTTGCTTGGTAGATCTTCCTCCATCCCTTTCTTTTGATCCTATGTGTGTCTTTGCACGTGAGATGGGTCTCCTGAATATAGCACACTGATGGTCTTGACTCTTTACCCCATTTGCCAGTCTTTACGTTTTAATTGGGGCATTTAGCCTATTTACATTTAAGGTTAATATTTTTAAGTGTGAATTTGATTCTGTCACTATAATGCTAGCTGGTTATTTTGCCCATTAATTGATGCAGTTTCTTCGTACTGTCAATGGTCTTTACAATTTAGCATGTTTTTGCAGGTGCTGATACTGGCTTTTCCTTTCCATGTTTAGTGCTTCCTTCAGGAGCTCTTTTAGGGCAGGCCTGGTGGTGACAAAATCTCTCAGCATTTGCTTGTCTGTAAAGGATTTTATTTTCCTTCACTTATGAAGCTTAGTTTGGCTGGGTATTAAATTCTGGGTTGAAAATTCTTTTCTTTAAGAATGTTGAATATTGGCCCTCACTCTCTTCTGGCTTGTAGAGTTTCTGCAGAGAGATCAGCTGTTAGTCTGATGGGCTCCCCTTTTTGGGTAACCCGACCTTTCACTCAAACTTCCCTTAACATTTTTTCCTTCACTTCAACCATTGTAAATCTGACAATTATGTGTCTTGAGGTTGCTCTTCTTGAGAAGTATCTTTGTGGTGTGCTCAGCATTTCCTGAATTTGAATGTTGGCCTGCCTTGTTAGGTTGGGGTAGTTTTCCTGGATAATATCCTGAAGAGTGTTTTCTAACTTGGTTTCTTTCTCCCCATCACTTTCAGGTACACCAGTCAAATATAGATTTTGTCTTCTCACATATCCCACATTTCTTGGAGGATTTATACATTTCTTTTCACTGTTTTTTCTCTTATCTTGTCTCAGTTTTTTGTTTTTGTTTTTGTTTTTGTTTTTACATTTTCTGAGGTGTTTTCTTATGATCAATTATGTGATCGATTTTAGAGAATGCGCCATGTGGCAATAAAAAGAATGTATTTTTTTTGTTTTTGAGTTGAGAGTTCTGCAGATGTCTATCAGGTCCATTTGATCTAGTGCTGAGTTTAGGTCCTGAATGTCTTTGTTAATTTTGCACCTTTGTGACATAATACTGTCAGTGGTGTGCTGAAGTCTCCAATGTGGGAGTGTCTCTTGCAAGGTCTGTAAGAACTTGCTTTATAAATTGGGGTGTTCCTGTGTTAGGTGCATATACATTTAGAATAGTTAGCTTTTCTCATTGAATTGAACCTTTTACTGTTATGTAATGCCATTTTTGTCTGTTAAAAATCTTTTTAGATTTAAAGTGTGTTTTGTCTAAAATTAGGTTTGCAACCCCTGCTTTTTTCTGTTTTCCTTTTTCTTGGTAGATTTTTCTCCATCTCTTTGAGTGTCTGTCTGCCATTGCATGTGAAGTGGGTGTCTCGAAGACAGCATACTAATGGGTCTTGGTTTGTTATCTAGCTTGTCACTCTATGTCTTTAATTGGAGCATTTAGCCGACTTACACTCAAGGTTAGTCTTGAAGTGTGTGGATTTGATCCTATTATTGTGCTATTAGCTGGTTATTATGTTGGCTTGTTTGTGTTGTTGCTTTACAGTGACACTAGCCTGTGTTTTTAATTGTGTTTTTGTATTAACTGGTATTGATTGGTCTTTTGTTTCTATATTTAGTGCTTCTTTCAAGACCTCTTGTAAGGCACATCTGGCGGTAATGAAATCTCTCAACATTTGCTTATCTGAAAATAATCTCAGTTCTCTTTCATTTAAGAAGCTTAATTTAGCTGGATATAGAATGACTGGTTGAAGATTTTTTCTTTAAGAATGTTGAATATGGGCCCCCAATTTCTTCTGGCTTACAAGGTTTCAGCTGAGAGGTCTGCTATGAGCCTGATAGAAATCCCTTTGTAGGTGACCTGCCCTTTCTTTCTAGCTGTCTTTAACATTCTTTCCTTCATTTCAACCTTGGAAAATCCAACAATTATGTTTCTTGGGGATAATCTTCTTGTGTAGAAGCTTGCAGGAGTTATCTGTATTTCCTGAATTTGACTGTAGGTGTCTGTGTCAAGGATGGGAAAGTTTTCATGCATGATATTCTGAAATATATTTTCCAAGTTTGCTTTCCCCTTCTTCCATCCAGGGATGCCAATGATTCATAGCTTTGGTCTCCTTACATAATCCCACACTTCTTGGAGGTTTTGTTCACTCCTTTTTATTTTTTCTTTGTTTTTGTCTGACTATACTATTCAGATAAACAGTCTTCAAGTTTTGAGGTCCTTTCCTCTGCTTGGTTTCATTCTTCTGTTAATACTTGTGACTGCATTGTGAATTCTTGTGTTATTCAGCTCTGTCAGACCCATTAGATTGTTTTTTACTGGCTATTTTATCCTTCAGCTCCTGTATCACTTTATTGTGATTCTTATTTTCCTTGGATTGGGTTTTGCCATCCTCCTGAATCTCGATGACCTTTCTTCCCGTCCATATTTTGAATTATATTTCTGTCATTCCAGCCAGTTTGGCCTGATTAAAAACTCTTGTTGAAGAATGGTGCAGTCATTTGAAAGACATATGACACGCTAGCCATTTGAGTTACCAAAGTTCTTGCATTGGTTCTCTATTATCTCTGTGTGAGTGTTCCTTTAACTGCAGTGTAAATTGAGTAGTCAATAGAGTTCTTTTCTGGATGTTTTCACTGGGCTGAAGCTTTTTGTAGAGTATTTATTTGAAGCTGACTTTTTATCTCTGGTTTCAGTCGGGGGGTATGTTAATGAAGTATTTTTGGTGTTGAAGCTTTGGGGTGTAATCCAGCAGGTAACACTTAGGCTTATTTGTCAGTTGGTAGACTCTTGCTTGGTTGTTTGGCTCCCCTATGTTTACTAACAGTTGTAGTCATGTTCCTTTTCAGTGCTCTGAAAGTGTGGGTTTCTCACCCCCTTGAGTGCTGGCTGTAGTTCACGACTTGTCACTCCTAGGCTGCACATTGCAGCCCTGGGGCAATCTCAGTGTTTATGTTTCTTCCCCAGCTTAAAGACAGCAGAGGAAGAGATCTTTGTACTGGTTGTGGCCAAGGATTATTTGCTTTACTCCTGGGGATTCCACTCTAGAGAGATGTAGGTCAGCCTGCTGCTCCCTCTGAGAGCTCCATCACAGAGAGGTACAGACCTGTTGTTAACCCAGACCCACGTGTAGAAGGTGGCTGGAGATGCCTTGCCTCCACCACTGTGGTGAATGCCTAGAGGGAGGCAGGTACATCTGCATCTGCTAACAGATGCAGAAGCTGCTGAAGCTGCTGCACTTCACACCCCCAGCGCAGTGGACTCCAAATGTTGAGGAGCCAGAGAACAATGTCAGGACCCAACACAAGGCTCCCCCACAGTTACAGCATGCAGTCAAGTACTTGGGAGTTGAGCATTGGCCCCCTAAAATCTCCCAGAAACAAAGCCAGTCATCTGAATCACCTTTATGCCACAATCAAACACTCAAGGTTATCAAATAGAATGAGGGGGGGAAACCATTGAATGGTCAGCAACCTCAAAGACTGAAGGTAGATAAGCCCACAAAGATGAGAATGAATCTGCACAATAACACTGAAAACTCAAAAAGCCAGAATGTCTTCTTTCCTCCAAATGATGGCATCATCTCTCCAGCAAGGGTTTGGAACCAGGCTGAGGCTGAAATGGCTGAAATTACAGAGGTAAAATTCAGAATGTGGATAGAAATGAAGTTCATTGAGCTACAGGAGTACGTTGTAACCTGATGCAAGGAAGCTGAAAATTATGATAAAACATTGCAGGAGCTGACCAACAAAATAGCCAGTGTAAAGAAGAACATATCTGACCTCATAGAGCTTAAAAACACACTACAAGAACTTTATAATCCAACCAAAAGTATTAATAGCAGAGTAGACCAAGCAAGGGAAAGAATCTCAGAGCTTGAAGAATGGCTTTCTGAATAAAGATAGGCAGACAAGAATAGAGAAAAAAGAATGAAAAGGAATGAACAAAACCTGTGAGAAGTATGGAATTATGTAAAGAAACCAAACCTTTACAGAATAGAGTGTGGAGCCCCTGGTAGAAACTGTGTGTGCTGTTGCACTGGAGGTAGTGTTGGCTTGGGATGGGGTGCTGGCCTGTGCAGGTCTGGTTCCCTTCTCTGCCTCACAAGCAAAAATAATTATTTGGTATGTGGAAGGATCCCATGTTCTCTGTGCAGCATCAGCGCAAGGACAGTGTGCTGGCAGGGGTGCGCTTGATGGCTTTGTGCCTGCCAAAACTCTGTCAGCAATGGCGGTCAGTGAGGGTGGTGGGGCATACTGCACTCCCACATGCTGGTGAGGCCAGCAAAACAAAACCCGCCTGTGCAGAAACACCCTCAAGGTGAGGTGGGGTGTTGTTGTGGGTCCAGAGGAAGCTTCAATATGGGGAAGAAAGGTGTGAGCTGATGCACATCCATAGGGGCCACCTTGCTGGAGCTCTCCACTGGTTAGGCATAGTCTGCCAGCACAGAAGCCATGGCGTAGACCCCTAGGGCACATGAGACTGCCCTGTAAGCAGGCATGGCCAGGCTGCAGCCTTGGGAGAGGCCAACAAATTGAGCATCAGCCCCATCTGATGTGCAAGGCCACCCTGCAGAGATCAGGTCTGACAGTTCCCCTAGGGTTAAAGTATCTTATGGAAGCAAGTAGAGCCTAGAAGGACAGCCATCTCTGGCCATGCTTCACTAAAGATACTCCTGTATCGAAACTTCTGGGTTTCACGTCAGCTGGCTTGCTGCCCCACCACTTTGCTTGTCTCCTGGGGGCTCCACCACAAAGAGATGTGGGTCAGCAATTGCTCAGTGCAATCAGCCCAGGATAAAAAGTCTGTGATGCAAGCTCGAGCCAGGGTTTCCCTGTCTGGTGATGAGCAGTGGGGGCTGTGTGGGTCCCGTATGAGATGAACTGGCCCCCTTTCCTTGGGTGGACTGCAGCTTGTTAGACATTGCAGATAAAGCACTTAGGGTCTTTGCTTTGTCATTAGCCTGAGGGTAACAAGGACAGTTCCATTGCAGATGCAGTGGCAGAGAGGCTTTCGGTTGCCCCTGGAGGCTCTGTCCGGGAAGTTGCAGAGTTACTACTGGAGCCTAGGCCTGAAGGACCTGCTTAGTGAGGAGATATGGAAATAGGCACCCACATAACACTCTGGTCACTTGTCCATAAGGCTTCTGTGGTATGCTGGGGGTCTGCTCCCGTCCGTAGTCACCAGTGAAGGCTGTGAAACAGCAAAGATGGCAGCCTGCCCCTCCCTCTGAGAGCTCCATCTCAGGGAGGTGCAGAGCTGCTGCCAGCTCAAACACACCTGTAGGAGGTGGCTGGAGACCCTGGTTGGGAGGTCTCACCCAGTGAGAAGAAATGGGATTGAAGGCGCACTTTAAAAAACAGTCTGGCCAGGTTTTCATAGAGCAGCTATGCTGTGCTGGGGGTCTGCTTCAACCTCCAGTCACCTCAGACACTCCAAAGCCCAAAAGCTGGAATCGTTAAGTCACCCAAACAGCAAAGATGGTGGCAGAACCCTCTCTCTAGGAGCTCCATCACAGGGAGGTTTCAAAACTCTGTTGGCCAGAGAGCACCAGCAGGGGTGGTTGGAGGCCCCAGTTGGGAGGGTCTCACTCAGTGAGTAGGAACGGGATTGGGAACTCACTTTAAAAAACAGCCCGGTCCCATTTTCACAGAGTAACTATGCTGGCTGAGAAGACCACCTCTGCCCCCAGTTACCTTGGACTCTCAAAAGCCTGAAGACTGCAATGGCCAAATAGCCCAAACAGCAAAGATGGCTGCCCACCCCCATGCTGGGAGCTCTCTCAGGGAGGTGTAACATTGCTATCTGTGGCTGTCTGGAAATCCAATCCAGTGGGCCTTATTCTGTGAGGTGCCATGGAAGTGGGGCCTGCAGATTGTTCTGCTCAGACCCCTGGATTCAGCCTCTTTCCTAAGGTTATGCTGCACATGAGTCTAACCTCCTGCTTTGCCAGAGTTGCAGCTACTTTTGCTGGGAAGCCCAGAAAGCCTGAATATCTAAGGCTCCCATGTCTACACACGTACCTGATTGGCTGCTCTGTCAAGACTCCACATAGTTCTGTGTGTCATACTGAAGGCCCTGGTGGAGTGGATTCACAAGGGAATCTCCCAAGGATTGCAAAGATCTGTGGGAGAAGTGTGGGTTTCTAGGGTGGCACATTCACTCACCGCTTCCCTGGGTGGGGAAGATTCCCTTGCCTCCATGTCGCTCCAGTATGGGCTGTCATTCTGCCTTGCTTTTCTCCATTCTCTGGGCGTCAAGTTGTTTCCTTGATTAGTCCCAATGCGAGTACCTGGATGTTTCAGTTGAAGGTGCTGTATTTACTCACCCTTTCTATTCCTATTCATAAGAGTCACACACACTAGCTGTTTCTAGTCGGCCATCTTGGTCACCTCTGAATGTACGTTGTTTAAGCCATCTAGCCTGTGGCATTTTGTTTATGGCAGCTCCAGAAAACTAATATAGGACTTCATGCCAAAAAAGAAATTCATACATTAAAAACTGGTTGACTACATTACACAACATATGCATATAAGAAATCCACACTTCTACTCCCTGAATATGTAAAAAATTTAATAATAATAATAATAATAGCTAGTGAAGTAGAATGAGACTGGATTAGTCTACTCAGGCTACCATAACAAAATACTACAAATAGGGTCACTTAAACAACAGACATTTATTTTCTCATGGCTCTGGAGGCTAGAAGTCCAAGATAAAGATGCCAGGGTTGGTTTCTTCTAAGGCCCCTCTTTCTAGATTGTAAATGGCCACCTTTTCTCTATAGCCTCAGGTGGCCTTTCTTCTGTACTTGTGGAGAGGAAGTGGGTGTCTCTTCTTCTTCTCATATAGACACCAGTTCTTCCTGATTAGGACTCCACTCATATTACCTTGTTTAGCTTTAATTACCTTCTTAAAGTCCCTTTCCTCAAATACAGTTGCACTGGGGGTTATGGTTTCAAATATAAATTGTGGAGGGTACAAGTCAGGCCATAATAGAGGTATATTGTTTAGTTAATAATACTGTACAAATGTAGGTTTCCTGGTTTTGAAAATGAACCGTGGCTTTGTAACATGTTATCTTTGAGGGAAGCTTGGTGAAGAATACTCTCTGTACAATTTCTGAAATTTTTGTGAGCCTAAAATTATGTCAAAATAAAATGTTTAAAACAAAAATCAAAACAAACGAAATAAATAAAGCAGTATTATAAGAATTCCTGCAGTGTACAATAGTTTGTGTCTTAACTCTGTCTATAATTGTATAGAAATACCCTACAATAATGATCTATAACGGTATGAAGAGTTAAAACACAAACTCTCTTATACTGTAGGACCTCTTATAATACTGTTTTCTTAAAGGAACTAATCAAGGAAGCAACTTGACCCACAGAGAATGGAGAAAAGCAAGGCAGAATAAGGAACCAAAACATGTCAGATTCTGAAACCACAACTTACTGGCTCTATCTGTAACCTTCATCAGTTTACCTGAGCTTTCTGAACCTCAGTGTCTGTATCTTTAAAACCATGGTATGCAGGGCAGAGAACTTTTCGGTTATCAAAAAGCTCTGGATCTTTGCCCCATATTTTTGTCTTCCATTAATTTTAGGTGATTTTTGATGCATTATTTCCTCTCTTTTAGTAAAATAGGGATAATCTCTAACCTGCCCTTCCTCTCAAGGCTGTAGTGAGGATCTAGTAGGTAATACCAGGCATCTGGCTCATTGACATCTTAATCTTGCTTTTAGCATATTCTTCCCCAAGTAGCAAAAATAGAAGACAAGAGACAAGAGGGGGATGCATTAAGTAACATATAGGAAGGAGAAGGGGGTAAAGCTGCATGCCAGATGTTTTTTGAGAAATGAAGAAAGTAAGCATTTGACAAGAATGTTCAGGAAGAAGATTAATCGCCATTTCAGTGTTCCATGTCCAAAGTGACTGTGTCTGCTTATTTGGCTGGGTCTGATTTCAGAACTAGAGAAACCAGCTTTTTCATTAAGGCAGACTGAATGGGAGGGACACAACAGAGCTCCTTGAAGGTTGGCCACTAATAGAGGAAAGATAGAAATGACTGGAATGTCCTTAAAGCAAAAAGCAGCTGAGGAAAAAACTGTTAAAAGAGAGTATATAAACAGTTTGACCACAAACTACCAGGTTCTGACTTGCTGATAGGGGTGTAAAAATAACTTGTCAGCTTTGTTTTAAGTGCCAAATAGTGAGTGCTGAAGTGACAAGATGACCAGTCAATAGGCACTGTCAGTGCCACTCCTCAAAACCTTTTCATGGCTTTCCATTGCCTACCAGAAAAGGTAAAAATTACCTTGTGCTGAATGTGAGGCCCTCAGTTAGTTGGCCCAAACTTGTTTTCCAGCCTTCTTTTCCACTGTGTCTCAGATCCATGAAATCAGATTAATCTATTGACTGCCCCTTCAAAAACCAAATTCGACTGAAAGTCAGGAGACCTAGATTCTAGTCCTTGCATTCTCATTAACTGCCCATATAACATTGAAAAAAATAATTTAACCTCTCTAAACCTTGCTTTCTTCCTCTGTTAAATCAGGATAGAAATCGCCACTCTGATGACATCATGCACTTTTTTGAGGAGTCCAACAACAGATACAAAAGCTCCTAGTCCAACAACAGATACAAAAGTCCAATAACAGATACAAAAGATCCCAACAGGTTTTAAGCACCAAGTCTCTGTCAACCAAGGCTGTAGCATTCTCATCCTTGAGGGTACTAAATCTCTCCTACTTAGGAAAGAATCCATCTGGAACCAATTATTTCATTATCTGAGCTCTTTGCCTCTTTACCAAGATGTTCTAAAAGAGTGTGTTTACATTTCTTTTGACCCACCACCCAGACAGATTTAATCTCTACCTTCTTTTTCTATTTACCTTCCACAATATTTTATGGCTTCCACTAGCCACTGTATATTAATTACCTGTTCATGGGTCCATCTTCCCCTCTAGAGTATGGGATGCTCAATGTCAGAAAGTGTAACATAATGAATTTAATACACCCAACACACACTATGAAGTATGTCTCAATAAAGTTTACATTACTGGATTATTGAATTGAATCTCCAATATGATGAGACCCTATTTAAACTAATATGGAGATATAAATGTTTATTATTACAACATCTATTATACTTAATTTATTTCAACAAATATTTGATTAGAAAAAACTACACACAAGGCACCAAGTTAGGTTCTAGTTGTCCAGCTATAACTAAGACAGAGTTTGGCTTGAACACTGGCTCTCACTCCTGGCTGCACATTGAAGTCACTTAGAAAAGCATTTATTAAATACTAATGTCTAAGCCCCCACCCCAGGAATTATTATTTAACTCATCTGGGATACAGACTGACATTAAAATTTTTAGTGTTCAGCCTAGACTGAGAATCACTAGTCTTATGGTGGAAATAGGCATGACACAAGGAAATATAATGACTATTTTGAAAGAGGAGGAATGCTACAGGAATTTATTATCTAGTCTTGGGAGTGATGAATTCTATATCCAGCAAAAATATCCTTCCAAAAAGAAGTGGAAATGGAAACATCCTCAGGTGAAGAAAAATAAATAATTTGTCATCAGTAGAGCTACCTTAAAAGAAGGGTGAAAGGAAGTTCTCTAAATAGAAAGAAAATGATGAAAAAAAGAAAGAAATCTTGGAGCCTCAAGAAAGAAAAAGAGACATCAAGAGGGTAAGCACTCTGTCTCCTCAGAAGTTTTTTAAATTACATTTGATGGTTGAAACATAATTGTAGCTCTCTCTGAGGTGGTTCTCAATATATGCAGAAAAAATATTTAAGACAGTTACAAACAAGGGAGGGTGACTCCAGGGCACTTACACCATAAAAATAAGAATTTATTTCTACAAAAATACCTACACATGATTGTCCATATCAGCTTTATTCTTAATAGCTAAAAACTTAAAACTAACAAAATGTCCTGCACTAGGTAAATTATTAGGCAAACAGTGGTGCTGTATGCATAACATAGAATAATCCATAACAATAAAAAGCAACAAATTATTGATAAATGCAACAACTTGAATAGATCTGAAGGGCATTATGCTAAATAAAAAGAGCCAATCCCAAAATGTCACATATAATATGATTTCACTTATATAACATCCTCAAAATAGCAAAACTATAGAGATACAGAACACCGATTAATAGTTTATGGAGTCAGAAATGGAGAATGGGAGAGGCAGCTGTGGTTATCAAAAGGTAACACAAAGACTATTTGGGGGGGCCAAGATGGCTGACTAGAAACAGTGGTGATCAGAGGCTCCTATCGAAAAGAACCATAATTACCATGTGAATACTTCACCAGCAATCAAGGCATCCAGGTTCTCTTATCAGAACTGACTAAGCAGGTGGCATGATTCATGGAGAGAAAGGAAGAGCAGTGTGCTGTGGTGGCCCACCTGAAAGCCACAGGGGACAGGGGAGCCCCCACCCCCCAGCCAAAGGATGCAGTGAATCAGTGTGCTACCCAGCTGGGGAAACCATGCTTTTTCCAAGGAAATGTGCAACCCATGGATTGGAAGATCTCACTCACAACCTCACGTCACTGGGGCCCAGGGGCCCAAACCTGGAGCCTTGCAGATTCTAAACAGCCTCTCAACTGGAATCTGCTTAAGCCTGCCAAGCTCCCAGGGAGAGGGACAACCAGCACCCTAGCTGCGGCTGCCTGCTGCATAAGCCGTTTGAGCTCCTTAGGTGAGGGGCAGCAGCCAGCACTGGGACTCATAGCTACCTAACACACTAAGCTCCCTGGGTGGGGGGAGGGCAGCATCCATCTCTATAGCTCCAGGCCCTGCTTCTCCCATGCTGGAGCCAGGGAGGCCAGATGGCTTGGTGCCAAGAGGTATCCCCCACAACCCAACACACCAGCTGTGGCACACTCCAGCCAAAGCACCTCTTCGAGCCTGACCCTGAACCATCCATCCTCACTGGGTGGGTCTTCCCTGCAGAAACTCCAACAACTCCAGTCAGAGGCTCAGGGAGAGAACGCAGACCTCCCTGGGCATGAGCCCCTAGGGAAAGTGGTGGCCACAGTCTCTGCAGACCAGCAAACTTAGCCTTTCTTCGTGGTAGTTCTGAGCAATCCAGGGCAGCCCAGATGAGTGGACTTCCCCCCAGCCAACCACACACCTTCCACCAAGGGATAGTTAAAGTGCCTTGTTAAATGGGTCCGGTTCCCCATGCCACCCAACTTGGTGAGATCCTCGAACAGGGGTTTTCAGACATTCTATACAGAGGTGACACTATTGGCATAAGGTTGGTGCCTCTCAAGGTCAGAGATCCCACAAAAAGGAGCAGGAACCCATCTTTGCTGTTGTCCAGCCTTTTTGAGAGACATCTCCAAGCATGGGAGCAGACAAGATGAATAGGGCATGAAGTAAACCCCCAACAAACCACAGCAGCACAACACAAGAGGTACCTGACCATTGAAAGAAAAATAGTCCAAAAAAGTCAACAATGAGAGCATCAACAATAAAAAAGTCCCCACAAAAACCCCATTCAAGGTCTGCAGCCTCAAAGATCGAAACTAGACAAACTCACAAAGATGAGAAAGAATCAACAAAATAGTGCTGAAAACCAAAAAGACCAGAGTGTCTCTTCTCCTCCAAATGATCACAATGCCTCTCCAGCAAGGGTGCAGGACTGGAAAAAAGATGAGATGGATGAATTGACAGAAGAAGGCTTCAGGAGATGGGTAATAAAAAACTCTGCTGAGCTAAAGGAGCATGTTTTAACCCAATGCAAATAAGCTAAGAACCTTGATGAAAGGTTAGAGGAGCTGATAACTAGAATAACCAGTTTAGAGAGGAACATGAATAATCTGATGGAGCCGAAAAACACAGCATGAGAACTTTATGAAGCATACACAAGTGTCAATAGCTGAATCAACCAAGCAGAAGAAAGAATATCAGAGTTTGAAGACCACCTTGCTGAAATAAGGCATGCAGACAAGATTAGAGAAAAAAGAATGAAAAGGGACTATCTAAGCCTCCAAGAAATATGGGACATAATAAAAAGACTAAAACTATGATTGACTGGAGATGATTGAAGGAGATGGGGAGAATGGAAAGAAGCTGGAAAACACACTTCAGGATATTATCCAGGAGAACTTCCCCAACCTAGCAAGGCAGGCCAACATTCAAATTCAGGAAATACAGAGAACACCATTAGATACTCCATGAGAAGATCAACCACAAGACACACAATCATCAGACTGTCCAAGGTTTAAATGAAGGAAAAAGTATTAAGGGCAGCCAGAGAGAAAGGCCAGGTAACCTACAAAGCGAAGCCCATCAGACTAACAGCAGACCTCTCAGCAGAAAATCTACAAGCCAGAAGAGACTGGGGGCCAATATTAAACATTCTTAAAGAAAATGATTTTCAACCCAGAATTTCATAGTCAGCCAATGTAAGCCTCATAAGCAAAGGAGAAATAAAATCCTTTCCAGACAAGCAAATGCTGAGGGATTTTGTTACTACCAAACCTGCCTTGCTGAAAGAAGCACTAAATATGGAAAGGAAAAATCAGTACCAGCCACTGAAAAAACACACCAAAATATAAGGACCAATGACACTGTGAAGAAACTGCATCAACTAGTGTGCAAAATAACCAGATAGCATCATGATGACAGAATAAAATTTACACATAAAAATACTAAGCTTAAATGAAAATGGATTAAATGCCCCAATTAAAAGACAGAGACTGGCAAATTGGATAAAGAGTCAAGACCCATCAATGTGCTGTATTCAGAAGACCTATCTCATGTGCAAAGACACACATAGGCTCAAAATAAAGGGAAGCAGGAAAATTTACCAAGCAAATGGAAAGCAAAAAAATCAGCAGAGGTTGCAATCCTAGTCTCTGACAAAACACACTTTAAACCAATAAAGATCAAAAAAGACAAAAAAGGGCTTACTTAATGGTAAAGGGCACAATTCAAAAAGAAGACCTAACTATCCTAAATATATATATATGCACCCATACAGGAGCACCCAGATTCACAAAACAAGCTTTTAGAGACCTACAAAGAGACTTAGTCTCCCACACAATAATAGTGGGAGAGTTTAACACCCCACAGTCAATATTAGACAGATCAATGAGACAGAAAATAAACAAGGATATTCAGAACTTGAACTCAGCTCTGGATAAAATGGATCTAATAGACATCTACAAAACCCTCTATCCCAAATCAACAAAAAATACGTTCTTCTCAGTGACACATGGTACTTATTCTAAAATCAGGAGAGTGATCATGGCAGATGAGAGGCAGAACTAGATTGTGGCTCCAGACAGAGCAGCATGTGGCAGTTTGCTCTGTGAATTTTAGCTCTAGATTGACTGCAAGAACAAACCAACAATCCTGAGAGGGCCAACAGACCCTCTGAAGGAAACAGATTGCTCCTGCAGGACCTGGGAGACACCTGAAATACAGTGTGTGCCCCAACTATGGAACTGGGAAAGGGAGACCCTCCTCTCTTGAATACACACCCCCAGTGGAGAAGCTGAAGGTCTGTTTGCAGGAGAAGTTTCTGACTTTACTTGGAGCTCAGTCAAGTTAGAGAACCAAACAGAATACAAGAGTAGAGGAAGCAGCAGAAAGGCCCTGGGAGCTCCCTGGGTCTCCAAACAGGCCATTCCTGCCTGGCACCACAAGGATCCATCGGGTGGGTGACCAGAGAAGCAAGGGGTAAAACTCCACAGGGAGAAGGAATTCTCTAGCTGAACTTTGTAAAAATTTGAATAGGGTGAGAAGCCTCCCACCAGCACTCACAGGAGGGCGCAAATTAGGTGTGCAAACTTCACAGGTCGGGTAAGAACTAAAGCCCTTTTTTTTTCCACAGCTGGGAGGCAGATAGCCTCAGGCAAGTCTTCAAGCCTGTCTCACCCTCCGTCTGGACACAGACTCAGGGCTGCTGCAGGGAGCACTGCGGGAGTGAGACTGGCCCTTCGGTTTGTAGTTTGTGAAGAAGCTGGGTGAGGACAGTGACTGCCAGCTTTTCCCCACTTTCCTGACAACCTGTATGACTCAGCAGATGCAGCCGTAATCCTCCTATGTACACAACTCCGGTGACATGGGAATAAAACCCCATCCCCCACAGCATCAACAAGACAAGCCCAAGGAGAGTCTGAGCTCAGACATGCCTAGCCCCACTAGCACCTGATGGTCCATCCCTATCCACCCAGGTAGTGAAAGACAAAAGGCATATAATCTTTGAAGTTTTAGAGCCCAGTCCACCACCAACTACTACAGCTGATGCATTCTGGAAAGTGCCACCTCCTGACAAGAGACCAACCAGCACAAAAATAGAACATTAAACCACCAAAGCTAAGGGCCCTCATGGAATCCACTGCACCCTCTGCCACCACCACCAGAAAACGTGCTGGTATTTATGGCTGAGAGATCCAGAGACAGTTCACATCACAGGACTCTGTGCAGACAACCCCCAGTACCAGCCCAGAGCTGGGTAGACTCACTGGGTGGCTAGACCCAGAAGAGAGACAACAATAACTGCAGTTCAGCTCACAGAAAGTCACATCTATGGGAAATTAAAAAAGGAGAGTATTACATCAAGGGACCCCATGGGACAAAAGAATTTGAACACCCAACCTTCAGCCCTAGACCTTCCCTCTGACAGAGCCTACCCAAGTAAGAACAGAAAACCAACCCTAGTAATATGACAAATAAAGGCTAACCAACACCCCCCAAAAATCACACTAGTTTACCAGCAATGGATCCAAGCCAAGAAGAAATCCCTGATTTATCTGAAAAAGAATTCAGGAGGTTAGTTATTAAGCTAATCAGGCAGGGACTGGCAAAAGGCAAAGCCCAATGCAAGGAAATCCAAAACAAGATACAAGAAGTGAAGGGAGAAATATTTATGGAAATAGATAGTTTAAAGAAAAAAGTCAAAATTACAGGAAACTTTGGAAATACTTTTAGGAGTGTGAAATGCTCTGGAAAGTCTCAGCAATAGAATTGAACAAGTAGAAGAAATAAATTCAGAGCTCAAAGATAAAATCTTCAAATTAACCCAATCCAACAAAGACAAAGAAAATAGGAACTAAGCCTCCAAGAAGTCTGGGATTATGTTAAACAACCAAACCTAAGAATAATCAGTGTACCTGAGGAGGAAGAGAATTCTAAAAACTTGGAAAACATATTTTGAGGACTAATTGAGGAAAAATTCACTGGCCTTGCAAGAGACCTAGACATCCAAATACAAGAGGCACAATGAATATCTGAGAAATTCATCACAAAAAGATATTTGCTTAGGCACATTGTCATCTCACGCTATCTAAAGTTAAGATGGAGGAAATAATCTTAAAACTGTAAGACAGAAGCACCAGGTAACCTATAAAGGAAAATCAGATTTACAACAGATTTCCTAGCAAAAACCCTACCAGCTAGAAGGGATTGGGGCCCTATCTTCAGCCTCCTGAAACAAAACAACTATCAACCAAGAAGTTTGTATCCAGGGAAACTAAGCATCATGTATGAAGGAAAGATACAGTTATTTTCAGACAAACTAATGCTAAGAGAATTTGCCATTACCAAGCTACCACTACAAGAACTGCTAAAAGAAGCTCTAAATATTAAAACAAATCTTGGAAGCACATCAAAACAGAACTTCTTTAAAGTATAAATCACACAGGACCCATAAAATAAAAGTACAAGTTAAAAAGCAAAAACAAAAAAGAAAAAAAACAAAGTATGCAGGCAACAAAGAGCAGGATGAAAGCAACAGTACCTTACATTTTAATATCAACATTAAATGTAAATGGCCTAAATGTTCCACTTAAAAGATACAGAATCACAGAAGGGATAAGAACTGACCAATCAACTATCTGTTGCTTTCAGGAAATTTACATAACACATAAAGACGCACATACACTTAAAGTAAAGGGGTGGAAAAAGGCATTTCAGGCAAATGGACACCAAAGCAACCAGGGGTAGCTATTCTTATATCAGACAAAACAAACTTTAAGCAACAGCAGTTAAAAGAGACAAAAAGGAACAGTATATAATGGTAAAAGGCCTTGTCCAACAAGAAAATATCACAATCCTAAACATATTTGCACCTAACAATGGAGCTCCAAAATTTATAAAACAATTACTAACAGACCAAAGAAAAAAGATAGAAAGCAACACAATGATACTTGGGGACTTCAGTACTCTACTGACAGCTCTAGACAGGTCATCAAGACAGAAAGTCAACAAAGAAACAACCGATTTAAACCTTATCTTCGAACAAATGGACTTAACAGACATATACAGAACATTTCATCCAACAACCGCAAAATGCATATTCTATTCAAGAGTGCATGGATATTTCTCCAAGATAGACCATAAGATAGGCCATAAAACGAGGCTCAAAGAATTTAAGAAAATTGTAATTATATCAAGCACTCTCTTAGACCGTAGTGAAATAAAATTAAAAATCAACCCCAAAAGGAATCTCCAAAACCATCCAAATACATGGAAATTAAATAACCTGCTCCTGAATGAGCATTGGGTCAAAAACAAAATCAAGATGAAAATTTAAAAATTCCTTGAACTGAATGACAATAATGACACAACATATAAAAACCTCTGGGATAAAGCAAAGGTGATGTTAAGAGGAAAGTTTATAGCCCTAAATGCCGACATCAAAAAGTCTGAAAGAGCACAAAAAAAAATATAAGGTCACACCACAAGGAACTAGAGAAACAAGAACAAACCAAAACCAAACACAGCAGAAGAAAGGAAACAACCAAGATCAGGGCAGAACTAAATGAAATTGAAACAAGAAAACAATACAAAAAAAAAGACTCCGCAAAAAAAAACAAAAAAAGATAAATAGCTGGGACTTAAATAAACTAAAGAACTTTTGCACAGAGAAAGGAACAGTCAGGAAGATAAAGAGACCAACCCACAGAATGAGAGAAAATCTTCACAATATATAAATCTGACAAAGAATTAATATCCAGAATCTACAGTGAACTCAAACAAATCAGTAAGCAAAAAACAAACAACCCCATCAAAAAGTGGGCTAAGGACATGAGTAGAAAATTCTCAAAAGAAGATATACAAATGACCAACAAACATATGAAAAAATGTTCAACATCACTAATGATCAGGGAAATGCAAATCAAAATCACAATGCAATACCGTCTTACTCCTGCAGGAATGGCCATAATCAAAAAACAGTAGATGTTACCATGGATGCAGTAATCAGGTAACACTTCTACACTGCTGGTGGGAATGTAGTCTAGTACAACCTCTATGGAAAACAGTGTGGAGATTGCTTTAAAAACTAACAGTAGAACTAGCATTTGATCCAGCAATTCTGCTACTGGGTATCTACCCAGAGGCAAAGAAGTTATTGTTCAAAAAAAGTTCTTGCACACACATGTTTATAGCAGCACAATTCACAATTGCAGAATCGTGGAACCAACTCACATGCCCATCACTCAATGAGAAGATAAAGAAACTGTGGTGTATATGTATATATATATATATGATGGAATAACACTCAGCCATAAAACGGAATGAATTAACAGCATTTTCAGTGACTTGGATGAGATTGGAGGCTATTAGTCTAAGTGATGTAACTCAGGAATGGAAAACCAAACATCATATGTTCTCACTGATATGTGGGAGCTAAGCTATAAGGACACAAAGGCATAAAAATGATACAATGGACTTTGGGGACTTGAGGGTAAGAGTGGGAGTGGGATGAGAGATAAAAAACTGCAAATATGGTGCAGTGTATACTGCTCAGGTAATGGGTGCACCAAAATCTCACAAATCACCACTGAAGAACTTACTCATGTAACCAAATACCACTTGTAACCCAATAACTTATGGAAAAATAAAATAAATAAATAAAAATGAAAATGAAAAAAATTTAAAAAGAAAATTGGAAATAAAATAAAATAAAATAAACCACAAAATTGAAAGTAAAACACTCTTCAGCAAATGCAAAAGAACTGAAATCATAACAGTCTCTCAGAGCACAGTGCAATCAATTAGATCTCAGGATTAAAAAACTCACTCAAAACCACACAATTACATGGAAATTGAACAACCTGCTTTTGAGTGACTCCTGGGTAAATAATGAAAGTAAGGCAGAAATCAAGAAGTTCTTTGAAACCAGTAAAACAAAGAGACAATGTACCAGAATCTCTGGGACACAGATAAAGCAGTGTTAACCGGGAAATTTAAAGCACTAAAATGCCCACATTAGAAAGCTAGAAAGATCTCAAATCGACATCCTAACATCACAATTAAAAAAGCTAGAGATGCAAAAGCAAACTAATATAAAAGCTAGCAGAAGGCAAGAAATAACTAAGATCAGAGAAGAATTGAAAGAGATAGAGATGTGAAAAACCTTCCAAAATATCAATGAATCCAGGAGCTGGCTTTTGGAGAAACTAACAAAATAGGTAGACTACTAGCTAGACTAATAAAGAAGAAGAGAGAGAAGAGTCAAATAGACATAATAAAAAATTATAAAGGGGATATTATCACTGACTTCACAGAAATACAAACTACCATCAGAGAATACTATGTAGAGGTCTATGCAAATTAACTAGAAAATCTACAATAAATGGATAAATTCCTGGACACATACCCCCTACCAAGACTAAACCAGGAAGAAGTGGAATCGGTGAATAGACAAAACAAAATTCTCAAATTGAGCCAGTAATTATTAGCCTACCAATCAAAAAAAGCCCAAGACACACAGATTCACAGCTGAATTCTACCAGAGGTACAAAGAGGAGTTGGTACGATTCTGTCTAAAACTATTCCAAACAATTGAAAAGGAGGGACTCCTCCCTAACTCATTTTATGATGCCAGCATTATCCTGATACCAAAACCGAACAGAGACAAAAAAAAAAAAAAAAAAAACAGAAAACAGAAAACTTAAAAATCAATATCCCTGATGAACACTGATTCAAAAATCCTCAAACAAATACTGGCAAAGTGAATGCAGCACCACATCAAATAACTTATCCACGATGATCAAGTTGGCTTCATCCCTAGGATGCATGGCTGGTTCAACATACACAAATCAATAAATATAATCTATCACATAAACAGAACCAATGACAAATAAAACATGATTATCTCAATAGATGCAGAAGCAGTCCCTTGTAAAATTCAACATCTTTTCATGTTTAAAAGTCTCAATAAACTAGGTATTGATGGAACATATCTCAAAATAATAAGAGCTATTTATGACAAACCCACAGCCAATATCATATTGAATGGGTAAAAGCTGGAACCATTCCCTCTGAAAACCAGTACAAGAAAAGGATGCCCTCTCATCACTTATATTTAACAGAGTATTGGAAATCCTGACCAGAGCAATCAGGCAAGAGAAAGAAATAAAGTGTATTCAAATAGGAAGACAGGAAGTCAAGTTGTCTCTGTGTGCAGATGACATAATTTTATATTTAGAAAACTGTTGGAAACAAGCCCCCCAAAATCTGGCCATAAACTGGCCCCAAAACTGGCCATAAACAAAATCTCTGCAGCACTGTGACATGTTCCGATGGCCATAGCACCCATGCCGGAAGGTTGTGGGTTTACCGGAATGAGGGCAAGGAAGACCTGGCCTGCCCAGGGCAGAAAAACGCTTAAAGGCATTCCTAAGCCACAAACAATAGCATGAGTGATCTGTGCCTTAAAGACATGCTCCTGCTGCAGTTAACTAGCCTAACTAGTTAACTTGGCCCACCCCTTCGTTTTCCATAAGGGATACTTTTAGTTAATTTAATATCTATAGAAACAATGCTAATGACTGGCTTGCTGTTAATAAATACATGGGTAAATCTCGGCTCGGGGCTCTCAGCTCTGAAGGCTGTGAGACCCCTGATTTCCCACTTCAGACCTCTATATTTCTGTGTGTGTCTCTTTAATTCCTCTAGCACTGCTGGGCTAGGGTCTCCCTGACCAAGCTGGTCTCAGCAGAAAACCCCATCATCTCAGCCCAGAAACTTCTTGAACTATAAGCAACTTCAGCAAAGTCTCAGGATACAAAATCAATGTGCAAAAATCACAAGTATTTTTTACACAAATGATAGGCAAGCAGAGAGCCAAATCATGAATGATCTCCCATTCACTATTGCTACAAAGAGAATAAAATACCTAGGAATACAGCTAACAAAGGATGTAAAGAACCTCTTCAAGGAGAACTACAAACCACTTCTCAAGGAAATAAGAGAGGACACAAGCAAATGGAAAAACATTCCATGCTCATGGATAGGAAGAAGCAATATTGTGAAAAAGGCCATACAGCCCGAAATAATTTATGGATCCAGTGCTATTCCCATCAAACTACCATTGATATTCTCACAGAATTAGAAAAAACTTCTTTAAATTTTATATGGAATCTTAGGTGACCCCACAGAGCAAAGACAATCCTAAGCAAAAAGAACAAAGCTGAAGGCATCACACTACCTGACTTCAAACTATACTACAAGGCTACAGTAACCAAAGCAGCATGGTACTGGTACCAAAACAGACATACAGACCAATTGAACAGAACAGAGACCTCAGAAATAACACCACACATTTACAACCATTTGATCTTTGACAAACCTGACAAAAACAAGCAATGGGGAAAGAATCTTCTATTCAGTTAGTGGTACTAGGAACACTGGCTAGCCATATGCAGAAAGCTGAAACTGGACCTTTTCCTTACACCTTATACAAAAATTAACTCAAGATGGATTAAAGACTTAAATGTAAAACAAAAACCATAAAAACTATAGAAGAAAACCTAGGCAATACCATTCTGGACATAGGCATGGGCAAAGACTTCCTGATGAAAATGCCAAAAGCAATTGCAACAAAAGCCAAAATTGACAAATCGTATCTTATTAAACTAAAGAGCTTCTACACAGCAAAAGAAACTGTCATCAGAGTGAACAGACAACTTACAGAATGGGAGAAAAATTTTGCAATCTGCCCATCTGACAAAGGGCTAATATCCAGAACGTACAAGGAACTTAAACAAATTTACAAGGAAACAAACAAACAACACCATCAAAAAGGGGGCAAAGAATATGAACAGACATTTATCAAAAGAAGACCATTTTGCAGCCAACAAATATATGACAAAAGCTCAACATAACTGGTCATTAGAGAAATGCAAATCAAAACCACACTTTTCAAAAGAAGATGTTTACATTGTCAACAAACATATGAATAAAAGCTCAACATCACTGATCATCAGAGAAATGCAAATAAATACCACAATGAGATACCACCTCATGCCAGTCAGAATGGCAATTATTAAAAATCAAGAAACAATAGATGCTGGTGAGGCTGTGAAAAAATAGCCTCAGTTGGTGGAAATGTGAATTAGTTCAACCATTGTGGAAGATAGCTTGGCAATCCCTCAAGGATGTAGAACCAGAAATACCATTTGACCCAGCAATCCCATTACTGGGTGTATACCCAAAGGAATATAAATCATTCTACCATAAAGGCACATGCATACATATGTTTATTACAGCACTATTTACAATAACAAAGACATGGAACCAACCTAAATGCCCATCAATGATAGACTGGATAAAGAAAATGTGGTACATATACACCATGGAATACTATGCAGCCATAAAAAAGAACGATATCATGTCCTTTACAGGGACATGGATGAAGCTGGGAGTCATCATCCTCAGCAAACTAGCACAGGAACAGAAAACCAAACACCACATGTTCTCACTCATAAGTGGGAGTTGAACAATGAGAACATATGAGTACAGAAAGGAAAACAACACATACCTGGGCCTGTTGGGGGGTAAGGGGCAAGGAGAGAAATCTTAGAGTATTGGTCAATAGGTGCAGCAAAGCAACATGGCACACATATACCTATGTAACAAACTGCATGTGTGTCCCTGAACTTAAAGTAAAATAATTCTTGTTTTGTTTTGTTTTGTTTTGTTTTTATTACTATACTTTAAGTTTTAGGGTACATGGGCACAATGTGCAGGTTAGTTACATATGTATACATGTGCCATGCTGGTGTGCTGCACCCATTAACTCGCCATTTAGCATTAGATATATCTCCTAATGCTATCCCTCCCCCCTCCCCACACCCCAGAACAGTCCCCAGAGTGTGATGTTCCCCTTCCTGTGTCCATGTGTTCTCATTGTTCAATTCCCATCTATGAGTGAGAACATGCGGTGTTTGGTTTTTTGTCCTTGCGATAGTTTACTGAGAATGATGATTTCCAATTTCATCTATGTCCCTACAAAGGACATGAACTCATCATTTTTTTTGGCTGCATAGTATTCCATGGTGTATATGTGCCACATTTTCTTAATCCAGTCTATCGTTGTTGGACATTTCGGTTGGTTCCAAGTCTTTGCTATTGTGAATAGTGCTGCAATAAACATACGTGTTCATTTTTTTAAAAGAATATTTGTGATGGAAATATTCTGTATCTTGATAGCAGTGGTGGCTGTATCAATCTACATTTGTGATAAAAAGGATATGGGACGAAACATACATATTGAACTAACGTCAATTTTCTACTTTTGATATTGTATTATAAATAAGATGTAATCATTGCAGAAAATTAAATGGAGGGTACAAGAGATCCTTCTACACTATTGTTGCAACGTCTTGTAAATCTATACCTGTTGCAAAATACAAAGTTAGATGTCACTCTAAAATCACTGTAACTACAATAATTTATTATTGGATAAACAATATTTGAAATAAAATATTTTGTAACATCAATGAGCTAAAATTTGAAAGTGCAGAAGAAGTAAAACTATAAAGTGTATGTGATCAAATATAGTTGGATCATCTTAAAATAGGATATCATAAATATAAGATATTTTATGTAAGTCTCATGGTAAAGACAAAGGAAAAACCTTTGTTTTACCATAGTAGTTAAACAAAAGATTAAGACAAGACATCAAAGCATACCGCAACAGTTATCAAATCGAAAAGAAAACAATAAGAAAGGAAGAAAGGAACAGAAAAACTACAAGAGTCAGAGGACAATAAAAAATGACAATAGTAAGTCCTCACCTATCTATATAACTTTGTATATAAATGGTTTAAATCCTCTAATTAGAAGACATACAGTGCTGAATATATTTGTGGAAAAAAAAGAGCTAACTATATACTGCCTAAAAGAGACTTTACCTTTAACAACACACATAGGCAGAAAGTGAAGGAATAGAAAAAGACACCTCAGGAAAATGATAATCCAAAGAGAACAGGAGAGGCTATACTTATACAAGAAAATATAGACTCTAAGTCAAAAGCTCTCACAAATACCAAGAAGGTTATTATATCTTGATAAAGAAGTCATTTTATCAAAAAGACATACATAGCAGATGCTTAAAAAGGGAAGAGCTGGAACAAGATGGTGGAATAGAAGGCTCTACTGATTGTCCCCTGGCAAGGACACCAACTTAACAACTATTTACACAAAAAAGCACCTTCATAAAAAACAAAAACAAGTTAGCATTCACATTATTTAGTGTTAATTTCTTATCACAGAAAGAGGCACAGAAGAGGGACAAAAAAAAATCTTAAATCACTGATGCCACCCCTGTTCCATCACCTGACAGTGACAGAATGCTACAGAGTGCAGCTGCTGTGCGCTGGTGGAGGGGGAGCACAGCAATTGTGAGGCATTGAACTCAGTGCTATCCTATAATAACAGAAAGCAAAACCGGACCAAACTCAGCTGATGCTCACCCATGAAGAAAGCATTTAAACCAACGCTAGCCAAAGAGAAGCCAATTCCATGGTTGGAAGTTGACTTTCTGCAAGTTTTGCCACAGCAAGCAAAAGTGCTCTTGGCCTCTAAATAAACCTGAAAAGAATTCTAGGCCACATGGGCTGCAACTCCTAGATGAGGCTTAGTGCTGAACTGGGCCCAAAGACAATGAACTTTGTGGGCGGGAGGTGGTACACGACATACTGATAAACTAGCTGAGGCAGCTGAGGGAGTGCTGGCATCACCCCTCCCCTAACCCCAGGCTGCACAGCTTATGGCTGCAAAAGAGACCCTTTCTTTCCACTTGAGAAGGAGAGAAAAAACAATGGAGACGACTTTGTCTTGCATTTTGGACACCAGCTCAGCCACACCAGAATGGGGCATGGCTTAGATTCATGAGGCCCAATTTTCAGTCCTAGATCCTAGAAAAGATTTCTAGACACACCCTAGGCCAGAAGGAGAACTGCTGCCTTGAAGGGAAGAACACAGTCCTGGCAGCATTCATCACCTGCTAACTGAAGAGCCCTTCAGCTCTGAATAATCAGCAGCGATACCCAGGTACTACATTGAGGGCCTTAGATAAGACCCTAAGACATGCTGATTTCAGGTGAGAGTCAGCACTTTACCAGCTGTGGTAACTATGAGGCAAGACTCCTTCTGTTTGAGAAAATTAGGGGAAAAGTAAAGAGGACTTTGTCTTGTACCTTAGGTACCAGCTCAGCCAGAGGGGTAGAGCAACAAGTGGGCTCTTGGGGTCTCTGAGTCCAGGACTTGGCACTTGGATGGCATTTCTGGACCTGTCCTGGGACAGAGTGGAGCCCATTGCCCTGAAAGGTGAGTCCCAGGCCAGGAAGCACTCACCACCATCTGACTAAAGGGTCCTTGGGCTTTAAGGGAACACTGGCAGTAGTCCAGCAGTATTTCCTGTGGGTCTGTGGTGCCAGGGGCAATGGGATGGGCTGCTATGCCTTTAAAAAGAGGAGGGAATAGTGGGAAGGACTGTATCTTGTGGTTTAAGTGCCAGCTCAGCTGCAATATATTAGAATGCCAGGTAAACTTCTAAGGTTTTTTTAATTTAGTCCATTGATACCAGAAGGCATCCCTGAACCCATCTGAGGCCTGTGGAAACTCACATCTCTGAAAATAAGGGCATAGGCCTGGATGGCTTTGCTACCTGCTGATTGTAGAGTACCAGGTCCTTGCATAAGCATAGACATCAGCCTGAGAATGGGTATAGCAAGCCATGGTCAAGATCCAGTGCTGTGCTGGCTTAAGGTCTGACCCAGTGTAATAATAGTGGTGATGGACACAGTGGTGCTTGTGTGACTCCAGCCCCATCTTCAGGTAGCCCAGAACAGAGAAAAATACTCCATTTGTTTTGCAGAAAGGAGAGAAAGAGAACAAGAATCTCTACGTGGAAATCCAGAAAATTCTTAATCTTCTCCAAGGCCATCAAGGTGGTACTTCTATGAGTATGCAAGAAACATAGCATTATTGGGCTTGGGGTGCCCCTAAAGCCAATAGCTTAGATCACAACACCCAAGTCCTTTTGAATATCTGGAAATGCTTCAGAAGGACAGCCAGTACAAAAAAGCACCCACACTGCAAAGACTATCATAAATAATGCACTCTTCAATGCCCAGACACAGACAAACACTTACAAGTATGAAGACAGTCAAGAAAAACATAATCTCACTAAATGAACTAAGTGAGGCACCAGGACCCTTTCCTTACACTATATACAAAAATTAACTCAAGATGGATTAAAGACTTAAATGTAAATCTCAAAAATATAAAAACCCTAGAAGAAAAACTAGGCAATACCACTCAGGACATAAGCATGGGCAAAGATTTTATGAGAAAAATGCCAAAAGCAAGTGCAACAAAAGCAAGAATTCACAAATGAGATCCAATTAAAATAAAGAGCTTCTGCACAGCAAAAAAAAAAAAAAAAAAAGCAGCCATTATTCTTAGATAACCTACAGAATGGGAGAAAAATTTTGCAATGTATCCACCTGACAGAAATCTCATATGCAGAGTCTAGAAAGAATTTAAGCAAATTTACAAGGAAAAAAAACATTAAAAAGTGGGCAAAGGACATGAACAGACACTTCTCAAAAGAAGACACACAAGCGGCCAAGAATCATATGGAAAAAAGCTCAACATCACTGATCATTAGAGAAATGAAAATCAAAACCTCAATGAGACACGATCTTGTACCAGTCAGAATGGTGATTATTGAAAAGTCAAAAATAACAGATGCAGGCAAGGTGGCAGAGAAAAAGGAACACTTCTACACTGTTAATGGAAGTGTAAATTAGCTTAACCATTGTGGAAGATGGTGTGGCAATTCGTCAAAGACCTAGAACCAGAAATAACATCTGATCCAGCAATCCCATTAGTGGGTATGTACCAAAAGGAATAGGAATCATTCTATTATAAAAAATACATGCATGCATATGTTTATTGCAGCACTATTCACAATAGCAAAGACATGGAATCAACCGAAATGCCCATCAATGATAGACTGGATAAAGAAAATGTGGTACAAATATACCTTAGAATACTATGCAGTCATAAAAAGGAATAAGATTATGTCCTTTGCAGGGACATGGATGGAGTTGGGAGCCATTATTCTCAGCAAACTAATGCAGAAACAGCAAAACACCACATATTCTCATTTACAAATGAGAGCTAAATAAAGAGAGCACATGGACACATGGGTGGAACAACACACACCGAGGCCTGTTGTGGGAGTTGGGGAAAGAAAAGCACATGGACATATAAGAAGGAGCAACACACACTGGGGACTGAGAGGACTTAGGGGGAGGGACAGCATCAGGAGGAATAGCTAATGGATGCTGAGCTTAACATCTAGGTTTTGGGATGATCTGTGCAGCAAACCACTATGGCATGTTTAGCTATGTAACAAACATGCACATTCTGCACATGTACCCCTGAAGTTAAAATAAAAGTTGAAGAAAAAAATAAATTTTATATATATATAGCACTAGGGACAAATCCTAGAAAAATAGAGATGTGTGACCTGGCAGATAGAGAATTCAAACAAACCATTTTGAGGAAACTCAAAGAAATTCAAGAAAACAATGAGAAGGAATTCAGAATTATATCAAATGAATTTCACAAAGAGATTGAAATGATAAAAAAAAATCAGAAACTCTGGAGCTAAAGAATACAATTGGTATACTAAAGAATTGAACAGTCTTTCTTTTTTTTTTTTTTTTTTTTTTTTGATATGGAGTCTCGTTTTATCACCCAGACTGGAGTGCAATGGCATGATCTTGGCTTACTGCAGCCTCCGCCTGCCTGGTTCAAGCAATTCTCCTGCCTCAGCCTCCCAAGTAGCTGGGATTACAGGTGCTCACCATCACACTCAGTTAATTTTTGTATTTTTAGTACAGATGGGGTTCCACCATGTTGGCCAAACTGATCTCGAACTCCTGACCTCAGGTGATCTGCTCACCTTGGCATCCCAAAGTGCTGAGATTACAGGCATGAGCCACCAAGCCTGACCTTGAGCAGAGTCTTTTAATAGCAGAATTAATCAAGCAAAAGAAAGAATCAGTGAGCTTGAAGACAGGTGATCTGAAAATACACAGTGAGAGAAAATGAAAGAAAATAAAACAATGAAGCACACCTACAGGATCTAGAAAATATCCTCAAAAGGGCAAATCTAAGAGCTATTTGGCTTAAAGAGGAGGTAGAGATGAAGATAGGAGTAGAAAGCTTATCCAAAGGAATAATAACAGAGAACTTCCCAAACATAGAGAAAGATATCAATATCCAAGTACAAGAAGGTTATAGACCATCAAGCAGATCTAACCCAAAGAAAACTCCCTTAAGTCACTTAATAATCAAACTCCCAAAGGTCAAGGATAAAGAAAGGATCCTAAAAACAGCTATAGATAAAAAATAAAATAACATAAAATGGAACTCCAATACATCTGGCAGCAGACATTTTAGTGGAAAACTTACAAGCATAGAGAAACTGGCATGACATATGTAGAGTACTGAAGGAATAAAAGCTTACCTTTAATAGTATATCTGGCAAAAAAAAATATATCAAACATGAATAAGAAATAAAGTATTTCCCAGAAAAACAAAAGTTGAAGGATTTAATCTACACCAGTCCTATCCTAAAAGAAATGCTAAAGGGAGTACTTCAATCAGGAAAGGACATTAATGAGCACTAAGTGATCACCTGAGTGTAAAAAACTCACAGGTAATAGTAAGTACACACAAAAACAAAGAATATTATAACACTGTAACTGTGGTGTGTAACCTACTCTTATCCTAAATAGAAAGGCTAAATGAGAAACCAATCAAAAAGAAAACATAACTACAACTTTTTTGGACATAGTACAATAAGATATAAATAGAAAAAACAGCTGGGTGCAGTGGCTCATGCCTGTAATCCTAGCACTTTGGGAGGCCAAGGCAGGCAGATCATGAGGTCAGAAGTTCAAGGCCAGCCTGGCCAGCATGGTGAAACACCATATCTACTAAAACTACAAAAAGTAGACAGGAGAGATGGCACATGCCTGTTATCCCAGCTACTCAGGAGGCTAAGGCAGGAGAATAGCTTGAACCTGGGAAGTGGAGGTTGCAGTGGGCTGAGATCACACCACTGCAGTCCAGCCTGGGACAGAGCTAGACTCTGTCTCAAAAAAAAAAAGAAACAACAAAAAGTTTAAAAGAAGGAGGGCAAAGTTAAGGCGTAGAGTTTTTATTGTTTTGGTCTTTCTTATTTGTTTATGCAAACAGTGTTAAGTTGTTATCAGTTTAAAATAATGGATTATAAGTATTTGCAAGTTTCATGGTAACTCAAAACAAAAAACATAGAATAGATACACAAAAAATAAAAAGCAAAAACTAAATCATATCACCAAAGAAAATTATCTTCAATAAAAAGAAGACACGACGGAAAGAAGGAAGAGAAGGCCACAAAAGAGCAAGAAAACAAATAACAAAATGGCAGGAGTATGTCCTCACTTATCAATAATAACATTGATTGTAAATTGACTAAACTCTCCAATAAAAGGACATAAACTGGCTGAATGGATTAAAGAAAAAAGACCCATTGATATGTTGACAACAAGAAACACACTTCACCTATTAAGACACACATAGACTAAAGATAAAAGGATTGAAAATGATAGCCCATGCCAATGGAAACTAGAAAGGAGCAGGAGCAGCCACACTAACATAAGAAAAAATAGATTTCAAAACAAAAACTATAAGAAGAAACAAAGAAAGTCACTATATAATGATAATAAGGTCAATTCACCAAGAGAATATAACAAATTTAAATATATATGCACCCAACATATATCAACTTATATATCTGGAGTACCCAGATATATACAGTTAATATTATTAGACGTAAAGAGAGAGATAGAACTTAATATAATAATAGCTAAGAATTCAGCACCCCACCTTCAGCACTGGAAAGATTATCCAGACAGAAAGTCAACAAAGAAACATCAGAAACATTAATGTCCACTAGAGACAAAATGAATTTATTATTTACAGAACATTTTATTCAATGGCTACAGAATACACATTCTTCACTTCAGCACATGGATAATTCTCAAAAATAGACTGTATACAAGGTCACAAAAGAAGTCTTAAAACATTCACAAAATTGAAATAATACCAAGCATCCTCTCAGACCACAATGGAATAAAACTAGAAATCCATAACAAAAAGAATTTTGGAAACTATGCCAATATATGGAAATAAAACAATATGCTCCTGAATATCCAGGGAGTCAGTGAAGAAATTAAGAAGGAATTTGAAAAATTTATTGAAACAAAAGATAATGAAAGTACAACATCCCAAAACATATGGAATACAGAAAAAACAATAGTAAGAGGGAAGTTTGTAGTTATAAGTGCTTAAAACTGGCCAGGCACGGTGTCTCATGCCTATAATCTCAACACCTTGGGAGGCTGAGGCAGGCTGATTGCTTGAGCACAGAAGTGCAAGACCAACCTGTACAACATGGCAAAACTCTGTCTCTACCAAAAATACAAAATAATAATAATAATAAGATAAAACTTAGCTGGGCATGGTGGTGTGTACCTGTGCTCTTAAATACTCAGGAGGCTGAGGTGGGAGGATATCTTGAGGCTGGGAGGTGAAGGTTGCAGTGAGGCAAGATCATGCCACTGCACTCAAGCCCAGGTGAAAGAGTGAGAGCCCATCTCCAAAAAATAAAAATTAAAAATTAAAAGAATAAAAACTTCAAATAAACAACTTAATGATGCACCACAAGGAACTAGAAATGCAAGAGGAAAGGAAACCCCAAATTAGTAAAGAAAAAGAGATAAAATAAAGATCAGAGCAGAAATAAATAAAATTTTAAATAAAGAATATTATACAAAACGTTATTGAAACAAAAAGTCAGTATTTAAGAAAGTTAAACATAATTGACAAACCTTTAACCAGACTCAGAAAGAGAGAAAATCCAAATAAAGAAAATCAGCGATAAAAAGGAGATATTACAACTGATACCACAGAAACTAAATGGATCATAAAAGCCTACTATGAGCAACTATACCCCAATAAATCAGAAATTTAGAAGAAATGAACAAATTCCTAGATACAACCTACAAAGATTGAACCAGGAAGAAAACTAAAACTTGAACAGACCAATAAACAGTAATAAGATCAAAGCCATAATAAAAAATATCTCAGTAAAGTCCAGGACCTGATGGCTTCCCCACTGAATTCTATGAAATATTTTTTTAAACTACTACAAATTCCAAACTATTCCAAAACATAGTGAAGATGGGAATACCTCCAAACTCATTCTACAAGGCCAGCATGATGCTGAAACCAAAACCAGATTTAAAAAAAAAAAAAAAACATAAAAAAGAAAGAAAACTACAGGCCAATATCACTGATGAATACCGATGCAAAAATCCTCAACAAAATACTAGCAAATCGAATTCAACAATACATTAAGAAGATCATTCATCATGCCCAAGTGAAATTTATTTCTGGGATGCAAGGATGGTTCAACATAGGCAAATCAATCAATATGACACATCAAACAAACAGAAGGAAAAACAAAAATCATATAAGACCAGGCTTGGTGGCTCACACCTTTAATCCCAGCACTTTCGGAGGCCAAGGCAGGAGGATCACTTGAGGCCAGAAGTTCAAGACCAGTCTGGCCAACATGGCAAAACTCCATCTCTACTAAAAAATACAAAAATTATCCAAGCATGGTGGTACACACCTGTAATCTTAGCTACTCAGGAGGCTGAGGCATGAGAATTGCATAAGCCTGGGAGGCAGAGGCTGCAGTGAGCCAAGATTCTGCCACTGCACTCCAGCCTGGGCAACAGAGGGAGATCATCTTTCCCCCCAACCCCACCCACAAAAAAGGATAATTTAAAGTGATGCTGAAAAAGCGTTTGATAATTTTCAACATCGGTTCATGACCAAAAACACCCTCAAAAAACAGGGGATAAAAGAAACATACCACAACGTTATAAAAGCCATATATGACAGACTCACAGGTAGTAACATACTGAATGGGAAAAAATCGGAAAGCCTTTCTTCTAAGAACTGGAACATGACAAGAATGCCTATTTCCATGACTGTTAGTCAACATAATAGTGGATGTCTTAGCTAGAGCAGTCAGACAAAAGAAAGAAAGAAAGTGCATTCATATTGGAAAGGAAGAAGTCAAATTATCCTTGTTTGCACCAAATATGATCCTACATTTGGAAAATCCTAAAGATTTCACATGAAAAAACTATGAGAACAAATTCAGTAAACTTGCAAAATACAAAATCAATATACAATAACCAGTAACATATCTTTATGTAGGGAACAATTTTAAAAAGAGTTTAGAAACACAATTCCATTTACAGTAGCCACACATAAAATACCTAGAAATTAACCAGAGAAGTGAACAACATCTATAATAAAAATGATAAAATACTGATGGAAGAAATTGAAGAGTACACTAAAATGATAATATATTCCATGCTCACATATTGGAAAAAAATCAATAGTGTTAAGATGTTTATACTACCCAAAGCAATCTACAGATTCCATACAATGCCTATCAAAATACCAAGGTCATTCTTCATAAAAATATTAATAGAACAAACAATTCTAAAATTGATATGGAACCACAAAATCCCCAGAGTCGCCAAAGTTATCCTAAGTGAAAAGAACAAACCTGGAAAAATCACATTATCTGACTTCAAACAATACTACAAAGCTACAGTAACCAAGACAGCATGGTACTGGCATAAAAACAGACATGTAGACCAATGGAACAGAAGAGAGAACCCAAAAACAAACCCACAGACCTACAGTGAACTGATTTGGGACAAAGGAGCCAAGAACATACACTGTGGAAAAGACAGTCTTTTCAATAAGTGATGCTGACAAAAACTGTATATTCGTATACAGAATAATGAAACCAGACACCTGTCTCTCACCACATATAAAAATCAAATCCAAATGGATTGATGACTGAAATATAAAATCTCAAACTGTGAAACTACTACAAGAAAGCATTGGGATACTTCTCCAGAACATTGGTATGGTCCAAAAATTTTTTTAGTAATCCCCCACAATTTAAGTAAAAATGTACAAATGGAATCACATTGAGTTAAAAATCTTCTGTACAGCAAATAATACAATCAGCGATGTGAAGAGACAACCAACAGAATGGGAGAAAATATTTGCAAACTACCCATCTGACAAGGGATTAATAACTGGAATATATCAGCAGCTCAAACAGCTCTAGAGAAAAATCATTAATAATCCAATCAAAAAATTGGCTAAAAATTTGAATAGACAGTTTTCAAAAGAAGACATAAAATGGTAAACAGGCATAGGAAAAGCTGCTCAACATCACTGATCATCAGAGAAATGCAAATCGAAACTACAATAAGATATCATGCCACCTCTGTTAAAATGGCTTATACCCAAAAGACCAGCAATAACAAATGTTGGTGAGGATGTGGAGAGAAGGGATCCCTCATACACTCTTGGCAGGAATGTAACTTAGTGCCATTATGCAAAACAGTTTGGAGATTCCTCAAAAAACTAAAAATTTGGCAGTTATATGATCCAGCAATATCACTGCTGGGTATATACCCAAAAGAAAGGAAATCAGTATATTGAAGAGATATCTCCAATTCCATGTTTCTTGAAGCATTATTCTCAATAGCCATGATTTGGAAATAACCTTAGTATCCATCAACAAACTAGTGGAAAAAGAAAATATGGTACATATACACAATGGGGTACTATTCAGACATAAAAAAGACTGAGATCCTGTCACTTGCAACAACATGGATGCATGTATGGAACTGGAGATCATTTTGTTAAGTGAAATAAGCCAACCACCTAAAGGCAAACGTTGCATGTTCTCACTTATTTGTGGGATATAAAAGTCAAAACAATTGAACTCATGGAGATAGAAAGTAAAAGGATGATTACCAGAAGTTGGGAATGATAGTGGGAGGGTGCACAAGAGATGGGGATGGTTACTGGATATGAAAAATAAATAGTTGGAGAGAATAAAAAACACGAGAGAGCCGAGCCAAGATGGCCAAATAGGAACAGCTCCGGTCTACAGCTCCCAGCATGAGCGACACTGAAGACGAGTGATTTCTGCATTTCCATCTGAGGTACCGGGTTCATCTCACTAGGGAGTGCAAGAGAGTGGGCGCAGGAAAGTGGGTGCAGTGAACCGTGCACGAGCCAAGCAGGGCGAGGCACTGCCTCACTTGGGAAGCACAAGGGGTCAGGGAGTTCCCTTTCCTAGTCAAAGAATGGGGTGACAGATGACACCTGGAAAATCGGGTCACTCCCATCCGAATATTGCGCTTTTCTGACGGGCTTAAAAAACGGCGCACCCAGGAGATTATATCCCACACCTGGCTCAGAGGGTTCTACGCCCATGAAGTATTGCAGATTGCTAGCGTAGCAGTCTGAGACCAAACTGCAAGGCAGCAGTGAGGCTGAGGTAGGGGCGCCCGCCATTGCCCAGGCTTGCTTAGGTAAACAAAGCAGCCAGGAAGCTCGAACTGGATGGAGCCCACCACAGCTCAAGGAAGCCTGCCTGCCTATGTAGGCTCCACCTCTGGGGGCAGGGCACAGACAAACAAAAAGACAGCAGTAACCTCTGTAGACTTAAATGTCACTGTCTGACAGCTTGAAGAGAGCACTAGTTCTTCCAGCATGAAGCTGGAGATCTGAGAACGGGCAGACTGCCTCCGCAAGTGGGTCCCTGACCCCTGACCACCAAGCAGCCTAACTGGGAGGCACCCCCAGCAGGGACAGACTGACACCTCACATGGCTGGGTACTACACAGAGACAAAACTTCCAGAGGAATGATCAGACAGCAGCATTCGCAGTTCACGAAAATTTGCTGTTCTGCAGACACTGCTGCTGATACCCAGGAAAACAAGATCTGGAGTGGACCTCCAGCAAACTCCAACAGACCAGCAACTGAGGGTCCTGTCTGTTAGAAGGAAAACTAACAAACAGAAAGGACATTCACACCAAAAACCCATATGTACATCACCATCATCAAAGACCAAAAGTAGATAAATCCACAAAGATGGGGAAAAAACAGAGCAGAAAAACTGGAAACTCTAAAAATCAGAGTGCCTTTCCTCCTCCAAAGGAATGCAGTTCCTCACCAGCAATGGAACAAAGTTGGACAGAGAATGACTTTGATGAGTTAAGAGAAGAAGGCTTCAGACGATCAAACTACTCTGAGCTACAGGAGGAAACTCAAACCAAAGGCAAAGAAGTTGAAAACTTTGAAAAAAATTTAGACGAATGTATAACTAGAATAACAAATACAGAGAAGTGTTTAAAGGAGCAGATGGAGCTGAAACCCAAGGCTCGAGAACTATGAAAAGAATGCAGAAGCCACAGGAACCCATGCGATCAACTGGAAGACAGGGTATCAGTGATGGAAGATGAAATGAAAGAACTGAAGCGATAAGGGAAGTTTAGAGAAAAAAAGAATTAAAAGAAACGGACAAAGCCTCCAAGAAATATGGGACTATGTGAAAAGACCAAATCTACTTCTGATTGGTGAACCGGAAAGTGACGGGGAGAATGGAACCAAGTTGGAAAACACTCTGCAGGATATTATCCACGAGAATTTCCCCAATCTAGCAAGGCAGGCCAACATTCAGATTCAGGAAATACAGAGAACGCCACAAAGATACTCCTCGAGAGGACTAACTCCAAGACACATAATTCTCAGATTCACCAAAGCTGAAATAAAGGAAAAAATGTTAAGGGCAGCCAGAGAGAAACGTCGGGTTATCCACAAAGGGAAGCCCATCAGACTAACAGCAGATCTCTCGGCAGAAACTCTACAACCCAGAAGAGAGTGGGGACCAATATTCAACATTCTTAAAGAAAAGGATTTTCAACCCAGAATTTCATATCCAGCCAAACTAAGCTTCATAAGTGAAGGAGAAATAAATCACTTTACAGGCAAGCAAATGCTGAGAGATTTTGTCACCACCAGGCCTGCCCTAAAACAGCTCCTGAAGGAAGCACTAAATATGGAAAGGAACAACTGGTACCAGCCACTGCAAAATCATGCCAAATTGTAAAGACCATTGAGACTCGGAAGAAACTACATCAACTAACGAGCAAAATAACGAGCTAACAGCATAATGACAGGATCAAATTCACACATAACAATATGAACTTTAAATATAAATGGACTAAATGCTCCAATTAAAAGACACAGACTGGCAAATTGGATAAAGAGTCAAGACCCATAAGTGTGCTGTACTCAGGAAACCCATCTCACATGCAGAGACACATGTGGGCTCAAAACAAAAGGATGAAGGAAGATCTACCAAGCAAATGGAATTGCAATCCCAGTCTCTGATAAAACAGACTTTAAACCAACAAAGATCAAAAGAGACAAAGAAGGCCATTACATAATGGTAAGTTATCGATTCAACAAGAAGAGCTAACTATCCTAAATATATATGCACCCAATACAGGAGCACCCAGATTCATAAAGCAAGTCCTGAGTGACTTACAAAGAGACTTAGACTACCACACATTAATAATGGGAGACTTTAACACCCCACTGTCAACATTAGAAAGATCAACGAGACAGAAAGTTAACAAGTAAACCCAGGAATTGAACTCAGCTCTTCACCAAGCGGACCTAATAGACATCTACAGAACTCTCCACCCCAAATCAACAGAATATACATTTTTTTCAGCACCACACCAAACCTACTCCAAATTGACCACATAGTGGGAAGTAAAGCTCTCCCCAGCAAATATAAAAGAACAGAAATTATAACAAACTGTCTCTCACACCGCAGTGCAATCAAACTAGAACTCAGGATTAAGAAACTCACTCAAAACCACACAACTACATGGAAACTGAACAACCTGCTCCTGAATGACTACTGGGTACATAACGAAATGAAGGCAGAAATAAAGATGTTCTTTGAAACAAACGAGAACAAACACAAAACATACCAGAATCTCTGGGACACATTCAAAGCAGTGTGTAGAGGGAAATTTATAGCACAAAATGCCCACAACAGAAAGCAGGAAAGATTCAAAACTGACACCCTAACATCACAATTAAAAGAACTAGAAAAGCAAGAGCAAACACATTCAAAAGCTAGCAGAAGGCAAGAAATAACTAAAATCAGAGAAGAACTGAAGGAAATAAAGACAAAAAAAAACCTTCAAAAAATTAATGAATCCAGGAGCTGGTTTTTTGAAAGGATCAACAAAATTGATACAACCCTAGCAAGATTAATAAGGAAGAAAAGAGAGAAGAATCAAATAGATGGAATAAAAAATGATAAAGGGATGTCACCACCAATCCCACAGAAATACAAACTACCATCAGAGAATACTACAAACACCTCCACACAAATAAACTAGAAAATCTAGAAGAAATGGATAAATTCCTTGATGCAAACACCCTCCCAAGACTCAACCAGGAAGAAGTTGAATCTCTGAATAGACCAATAACAGGCTTTGAAATTGTGGCAATAATCAATAGCTTACCAACCAAAAAGAGTCCAGGACCAGATGGAGTCACAGCTGAATTCTACCAGAGGTACAAGGAGGAACTGGTACCATTCCTTCTGAAACTATTCCAATCAATAGAAGAAGAGGGAATTCTCCCTAACTCATTTTATGAGGCCAGTATCATCCTGATAACAAAGCCAGGCAGAGACACAAACAAAAAAGAGAATTTTAGACCAATATCCTTGATGAACATTGATTCAAAAATCCTCAATCAAATACTGGCAAACTGAATCCAGCAACACATCAAAAAGCTTATCCACCATGATCAAGTGGGCTTCATCCCTGGGATGCAAATCAATAAACGTAATCCAGCATATAAACAGAACCAAACACAAAAACCACATGATTATCTCCATAGATGCAGAAAAGGCCTTTGACAAAATTCAACAACCTTCATGCTAAAAACTCAATAAACTAGGTATTGACGGGATGTATCTCAAAATAATAAGAGCTACCAATGACAAACCCACAGCCAATATCATACTGAATGGGCAAAAACTGGAAGCCTTCCCTTTGAAAACTGGCACAAGACAGGGATGACCTCGCTCACCACTTCTATTCAACATAGTGTTGGAAGTTCTGGCCAGGGCAATCAGGTAGGAGAAGGAAATAAAGGGTATTCAATAAGGAAAAGAGGAAGTCAAATTGTCCCTGTTTGCAGATGACATGATTGTATATCTAGAAAACCCCATGGTCTCAGCCCAAAATCTCCTTAAGCTGATAAGCAACTTCAGCAAATCTCAGGATACAAAATCAATGTACAAAAATCACAAGCATTCTTATACACCAATAACAGACAAACAGAGAGCCAAATCATGAGTGAACTCCCATTCACAATTGCTTCAAAGAGAATAAAATACCTAGGAATCCAACTTACAAGGGACGTGAAGGACTTCTTCAAGGAGAACTACAAACCACTCCTCAATGAAATAAAAGAGGATACAAACAAATGGAAGAACATTCCATGCTCATGGGTAGGAAGAATCAATATCGTGAAAATGGCCATACTGCCCAAGGTAATTTATAGATTCATTGCCATCCCCATCAGGCTACCAATGACTTTCTTCACACAAATGGGAAAAACTACTTTAAAGATCATATGGAACCAAAAAAGAGCCTGCATCGCCAAGTCAATCCTAAGGCAAAAGAACAAAGCTGGAGGCATCACGCTACCTGACTTCAAACTATACTACAAGGTTACAGTAATTAAAACAGAATGGTACTGGTACCAAAACAGAAATATATATCAATGGAACAGAACAGAGCCCTCAGAAATAATGCTGCATATCTACAACTATCTGATTTTGACAAACCTAAGAAAAACAAGCAATGGGGAAAGGATTCCCTATTTAATAAATGGTGCTGGGAAAACTGACTAGCCACATGTAGAAAGCTGAAACTGTATCACTTCCTTACACATTATACAAAAATTAATTCAAGATGGATTAAAGACTTAAACGTTAGACCTAAAACCATAAAAACTCTAGAAGAAAACCTAGGCATTACCATTCAGGACATAGGCATGGGCAAGGACTTCATGTCTAAAACACCAAAAGCAATGGCCACAAAAGCCAAAATTGACAAATGGGATCTAATTAAACTCAAGGGCTTCTGCACAGCAAAAGAAACTACCATCAGAGTGAAGAGGCAACCTACAAAATGGGAGAAAATTTTCACAACCTACTCATCTGACAAAGGGCTAATATCCAGAATCTACAATGAACTCAAACAAATTTACAAGAAAAAAACAAACAACTCCATCAAAAAGTGGGCGAAGGACACGAACAGACACTTCTCAAAAGAAGACATTTATGCAGCCAAAAAACACATGAAAAAATGCTCACCATCACTGGCCATCAGAGAAATGCAAATCAAAACCACAATGAGATACCATCTCACACCAGTTAGAATGGTGATCATTAAAAAGTCAGGAAACAACAGGTGCTGGAGAGGATGTGGAGAAATAGGAACACTTTTACACTGTTGGTGTGACTGTAAACTAGTTCAACCCTTGTGGAAGTCAGTGTGGTCATTCCCCAGGGATCTAGAACTAGAAATACCATTTGACCCAGCCATCCCATTACTGGGTATATACCCAAAGGATTATAAATCATGCTTCTATAAAGACACATGCACACGTATGTTTATTACGACACTATTCACAATAGCAAAGACTTGGAACAACCCAAATGTCCAACAATGATAGACGGGATTAAGAAAATGTGGCACATATACACCATGGAATACTATGCAGCCATAGAAAATGATGAGTTCATGTCCTTTGTAGGGACATGGATGAAAATGGAAATCATCATTCTCAGTGAACTATCACAAGGACAAAAAACCAAACACCACATGTTCTCACTCATAGATGGGAATTGAACAATGAGAACACATGGACACAGGAAGGGAAACATCACACTCTGTGGACTGTTCTGGGGTGGGGGGAGGGGGGAGGGGGGAGGGATAGCTTTAGGAGATATACGTAACGCTAAATGACGAGTTAATGGGTGCAGCACATCAGCATCGTACATGTATGCACATGTAACTAACCGGCACATTGTGCACATGTACCCTAAAATTTAAAGTATAATAGTAATAAAATAAAATTTAAAAAAATAAATAAAGAGTCTTGCTCATGCTACAGTATGGAGACTGGATTGTAGAGGAACAAGACTGAAATTGCAGAGACAAATTGGGTGTCTTTTGAATAGTCCATGCAAAAAAGTGGTCTGATGGTGGTTTGAACTAAGACCACAGAAATGGGTATAGAAAGACCTTGACGGATTGAAAGAACATTCTGCTAGCTTGGAATATACCTTTACAAAGGGATATGAAGTCAGTGTGATTCCATCTGCAAGCATGGATTAGTAATGTAAGAAAAGAAATGGAAATTCTAAGAAAGAACAAAAAAGAAATGCTAGAAATCAAGAACACTGTAACATAAATTAAGAATGTTTTCAATGGATTTATTAGCAGTCTGGAAAGAGCTGAGAGAAGAATTATTGAGCTTTAGGATGTGAAAATTCAAACACCAAGAATTAAATAGCAAGGAGTGAAAGATTGAAAAGGCTGAACAGAGTACCCAAGAACTGTGGAACAGTCACAAAATCTGTAAGATACATGTTAATGGTAATACCAGAAAAAGAGGAAGACAAAAAGAAAAATAAGAAACATTTGAAGCAATGAGGACTGAGAATTTCTCAAAATTAATCTCAGACACCAAATCACAGATCCTGGAATCTAAGTGACCAAGCAGGACAAATGCAAGAAAAAAAAATCTACACCTATGCATATAGTATTGGAACTACAGAAAATCAACAACAGATAAAAATCTTAAAAGAAGCCAGAGGGGGGAAAAACACCTATGAAGAAACAAGGGTAAAAATTACATTAGACTTATTTTCATGTACCATGAAGGCAAGAAAAGAATAGAGTGACAGATTTCAAGTGGAGAGAGAAAGAAAACACCAACCTTGAATTCTGTATTCAGCAAAATTATCCTACAAAAGTGAAGGAGAAATAAAGATTTTCTCAGACACAAAAGAACTATTAAGAAAATTTGCCAACAGTAGACCTGCCTTGCTAAAAATGTTGTCTTTTTGCTTTTTTAATATTTTTATTTTTTTAGAGACAAGGTCTCACTCTGTTGCCCATGCTGGAGTGCACTAGTGCAACTTTGGCTCACTGCAGCCTCAACCTCCTTGGTTTAAACACTACTCCCATTTCAGCTGCCTGAGTAGCTGAGGATACAAGCTCATAATACCACATCCAGCTAATTTTATTTGTTGTGAAGATGGAGTCTCAATATGTTGCCCAGGCTGGTCTTAAACTCCTGCGCTCAAGCAATCTTCCTGCCTCAGCCTCCCAAATAGCTGGGATTACAGGCATAAGCCAATATGTTCAACCCTTGCTAGAAATGTTTTAAAACCTCCTTTAGAAAAAAAGATTATATAGGTCTGATATGGTTTGGCTCTGTGTCCCCATCCAAATCTCATCTCAAATGTCAATCCCTACTTGTGAGGGGAGGGGCCTGCTAGGGGGTGATTGAATCATGGAGGCCAACCTCCCCCTTGATGTTCTCATGATAGTGAGTTCTTATGAGATCTAATTGTTTGAAAGTGTGTAAATTTCCCCCTTTGCTCTCTCTGTTTCTCCATTATGGTAAGACGTGCTTGCTTCCCCTTCACATTTCACCATAATTGGAAGGTAAGGCCTCCCAGTCATGATTCCTGCTAAGCCTATGGAACTGTGAGTCAATTAAACCTCTTTTGTTCATAAATTACTTAGTCTCAGTTAGTCCTTCATAGCATTGTGAGATTGGCATAATACAGAAAATTGGTTCAATAGTAGGGTACTGCTATAATGATACTTGAAAATGTGGAAGATACTTTTGAACCACATAATGGGCAGAGGTTGGAGCAGTTTGGAGGGCTCAGAAGAAGACAGGAAGATATGGGAATGTTTGAAACTTCCTAGAGACTTGTTGAATGGTTTTGACCAAAATACAGAGTGATACGGACAATGAAGTCCAGGCTGAGGTGGTCTCAGATGAAGATGAGAACTTATTGGGAACTGTAGTAAAGGTCACTTTTCCTATGCTTTAGCAAACAGACTGACAGGATTGTGCCCCTGCCCTAGAGATCTGTGGAACTATGAAATTGAGAGAGATGATTTAGGGTATGTGGTGAAAAAAATTTCTAAGCAGCAAAGCATTCAAGATGTAATCTGGCTGTTCCTGAAAGTCTACACTCTTGTGTGTGAACAAATAGATTATCTGAAACTAGAATTTATATTTAAAAGAGAAGCAGAGCAGAAAAATTTGAAAAATTTGCAGCCCAGCCATGTGGCAAAAAAGAAAAACGCAATTTTTAAGGAAAAATTCAAGTTGGCTGCAGAAATTTGCATAAGTAAAGAAGAGTCAAATGTGAATATTCAAGACACTAGGAAAAATATCTCCAGAGCATGCCACTGACTTTCACAGCAGCCCCTCCCATCACAGGCCCAGAGGCTAGGAGGAAAAAATGATTTTATGGGCCAGGTCCAGGGCCCCAATGCTCTGTGCTGCCTTGAGACACGGTGCCATGTGTCCCAGCCACTCCAGCTCCAGCTCCTTCAAAGGGGACAAGGTACAACCCAGGCCACTGTTTCAGAGGGTGCAATCCCAAAGCCTTGGTGACTTCCACATGTTATTGGGCCTGTGGGTACACAGAACGCAAGAGTTTGGGAGCCTCCACTTAGATTTCAAAGAATATATGGAAATGCATTGATGTCTAGGCAGAAGTCTGCTGCAGAGACAGAGCCCTCATGTAGAACCTCTACTAGGGCCATGAAGAAGGAAAATATGGGGTTGGGCAGGGAGGAGCCAAGATGGCCGAATAGGAAGAGCTCCAGTCTACAGCTCCAAGCATGAACAATGCAGAAGATGGTTGATTTCTGCATTTCCATCTGATGTACCGTGTTCATCTCACTAGGGAGTGCCAGACAGTGGGCGCAGGTCAGTGGGTGAGAGCACCGTGTGCCAGCCGAAGCAGGGGAGAGGCATTGCCTCACTCAGGAAGCGCAAGGGGTCAGGGAGTTCCCTTTCCAGAGGTGACAGACGGCACCTGGAAAATCGGGCCACTCCCACACGAATACTGTGCTTTTCCGACGGGCTTAGGAAACGGTGCACCAGGAGATTATAACCCGCACGTGACTCAGAGGGTCCTACGCCCATGGAGTCTCACTGATTGCTAGCACAGCAGTCTGAGATCAAACAGCACGGCGGCAGCGAGGCTGGGGGAGGGGCGCCCACTATTGCCCAGGCTCACTTAGGTAAACAAAGCAGCCGGGAAGCTCGAACTGGGTGGAGCCCACCACAGCTCAAGGAGGCCTGCCTGCCTCTGTAGGCTCCACCTCTGGGAGCAGGGCACACACAAACAAAAAGACAGAGTAATCTCTGCAGACTTAAATGTCCCTGTCTGACAGCTTTGAGGAGAGCAGTGGTTCTCCCAGCATGCAGCTGGAGATCTGAGAACGGGCAGACTGCCTTCTCAAGTGGGTCCCTGACCCCTGAACCCCGAGCAGCCTAACTGGGAGGGACCCCCCAGCAGGGGCACATTGACACCTCACATGGCCGGCCAGGTACTCCAACAGACCTGCAGCTGAGGGTTCTGTCTGTTAGAAGGAAAACTAACAGAAAGGACACCCACACCAAAAACCCATCTGTACATCACCATCATCAAAGACAAAAGGAGATAAAAACACAAAGATGGGGAAAAAACAGAGCAGAAAAACTGGAAACTCTAAAAAGCAGAGAGTCCCTCCTCCTCCAAAGGAACGCAGTAACTCACCCGCAATGGAACAAAGCTGGACAGAGAATGACTTTGACGAGCTGAGAGAAGAAGGCTTCAGACGATCATATTACTCTGAGCTATGGGAGGATATTCAAACCAAAGGCAAAGAAGTTGAAAACTTTGAAAAAAATTTTGAAGAACGCATAACTAGAATAACCAATACAGAGAAGTGCTTAAAGGAGCAGATGGTGCTGAAAACCAAGGCATGAGAAACACGTGAAGAATGCAGAAGCCTCAGCAGCCGATGCGATCAAATGGAAGAAAGGGTATCAGCCATGGAAGACGAAATGAATGAAATGAAGTGAGAAGGGAAGATTAGAGAAAAAAGAATAAAAAGAAATGAGCAAACCCTCTAAGAAATGTGGGACTATGTGAAAAGACCAAATCTACGTCTGATTGGTGTACCTGAAAGTGATGGGGAGAATGGAACCAACTTGAAAAACACTCTGCAGGATATTATCCAGGAGAATTTCCCCAATCTAGCAAGGCAGGCCAACATTCAGATTCAGGAAATACAGAGAACGTCACAAAGATACTCCTCGAGAGGAGCAACTCCAAGACACATAATTGTCAGATTCACCAAAGTTGAAATGAAGGGAAAAATGTTAAGGGCAGCCAGAGAGAAAGGTCGGGTTACCCACAAAGGGAAGCCCATCAGACTAACAGCAGATCTCTCAACAGAAACCCTACAAGCCAGAAGAGAGTGGGGGCCAATATTCAACATTCTTAAAGAAAAGAATTTTCAACCCAGAATTTCATATCCAGCCAAACTAAGCTTCATAAGTGAAGGAGAAATAAAATACTTTACAAACAAGCAAATGCTGAGAGATTTTGTCACCACCAGGCCTGCCGTAAAAGAGCTCCTGAAGGAAGGGCTAAACATGGAAAGCCACAACTGGTACCAGCCACTGCAAAATCATGCTAAAATGTAAAGACCATCGAGACTAGGAGGAAACTGCATCAACTAACGAGCAAAATAACCAGCTAACAGCATAATGACAGGATCAAATTCACACATAACAATACTAACTTTAAATGTAAATGGACTAAATGCTCCAATTAAAGGACACAGACTGGCAAATTGGATAAAGACAAAAGAAACATCAGTGTGCTGTATTCAGGAAACCCATCTCACAGGCAGAGACACACATAGGCTCAAAATAAAAGGATGGAGGAAGATCTACCAAGCAAATGGAAAACAAAAAAAGGCAGGGGTTGCAATACTAGTCTCTGATAAAACAAACTTTAAACCAACAAAGACCAAAAGAGACAAAGAAGGCCATTACATAATGGTAAAGGGATTAATTCAACAAGAAGAACTAACTATCCTAAATTTATATGCACCCTATACAGGAGCACCCAGATTCATAAAGCAAGTCCTGAGTGACCTACAAAGAGACTTAGACTACCACACATTAATAATGGGAGACTTCAACACCCCACTGAAAACATTAGACAGATCAATGAGACAGAAAGTCAACAAGGATACAAAGGAGTTGAACTCAGCTCTGCACCAAGCGGACCTAATAGACATCTACAGAACTCTCCACCCCAAATCAACAGAATATACATTTTTTTCAGCACCACACCACACCTATTCCAAAATTGACCACATACTTGGAAGTAAAGCTCTCCTCAGTAAATGTAAAAGAACAGAAATTATAACAAACTATCTCTCAGATCACAGTGCAATCAAGCTATAACTCAGGATTAAGAATCTCACCAAAAACTGCTCAACTACATGGAAACTGAACAACCTGTTCCTGAATGACTACTGGGTGCATAACGAAATGAAGGCAGAAATAAAGATGTACTTTGAAACCAACGAGAACAAACACACAACATACCAGTATCTCTGGGATGCATTCGAAGCAATGGGTAGAGGGAAATTTATAGCACTAAATGCCCACAACAGAAAACAGGAAAGATCCAAAACTGACACCCTAACATCACAATTAAAAGAACTAGAAAAGCAAGAGCAAACACATTCAAAAGCTAGCAGAAGGCAAGAAATAACTAAAATCAGAACAGAACAGAAGGAAATAGAGACACAAAAAACCCTTCAAAAAACTAATGAATCCAGGAGCTGGTTTTTTGAAAGGATCAACAAAATTGATAGACCACTAGCAAGATTAATAAAGAAAAAAAGAGAGAAGAATCAAATAGATGCAATAAAAAATGATAAAGGGGATATCACCACCGATCCCACAGAAATACAAACTGCCATCAGAGAATACTACAAACACCTCTACACAAATAAACTAGAAAATCTAGGAGAAATCGATAAATTCGTCGACAAATACACCCTCCCAAGACTAAACCAGGAAGAAGTTGAATCTCTGAATAGACCAATAACAGGAGCTGAAATTGTGGCAATATTCAATAGCTTACCAACCAAAAAAAGTCCAGGACCAGATGGGTTCACAGCTGAATTCTACCAGACGTACAAGGAGGAACTGGTACCATTCTCTCTGAAACTATTCCAATCAATAGAAGAAGAGGGAATCCTCCCTAACTCATTTTATGAGGCCAGTATCATACTGATAACAAAGCCGGGCAGCGACACAATCAAAAAAGAGAATTTTAGACCAATATCCTTGATGAACATTGATGCAAAAATCCTCAATAAAATACTGGCAAAGAGAATCCAGCAGCACATCAAAAAGCTTATCCACCATGATCAAGTGGGCTTCATCCCTGGGATGCAAGGATGGTTCAATATATGCAAATCAATAAATGTAATCCAGCATATAAACAGAACCAAAGACAAAAACCACATGATTATCTCAATAGATGCAGAAAAGGCCTTTGACAAAATTCAACAACGCTTCATGCTAAAAACTCTCAATAAATTGGGTATTGATGGGACGTATCTCAAAATAATAAGAGCTATCTATGACAAACCCACAGCCAATATCATACTGAATGGGCAAAAACTGGAAGCATTCCCTTTGAAAACTGGCACAAGACAGGGATGCCCTCTCTAACCACTTCTATTCAACATAGTGTTGGAAGTTTTGGCCAGGGCAATTAGGCAGGAGAAGGAAATAAAAGGTATTCAATTAGGAAAAGAGGGAGTCAAATTTTCCCTGTTTGCAGACGACATGACTGTATATCTAGAAAACCCCATTGCCTCAGCCCAAAATCTCCTTAAGCTGATAAGCAACTTCAACAAAGTCTCAGGATACAAAATCAATGTACAAAAATCACAAGCCTTCTTATACACCAATAACAGACAAACAGAGAGCCAAATCATGAGTGAACTCCCATTCACAATTGCTTCAAAGAGAATAAAATACCCAGGAATCCAACTTACAAGGGACGTGAAGGACCTCTTCAAGGAGAACTACAAACCACTGCTCAAGGAAATAAAAGAGGATACAAACAAATGGAAGAACATTCCATGCTCATGGGTAGGAAGAATCAATATCGTGAAAATGGCCATACTGCCCAAGGTAATTTAGAGATTCAATGCCATCCCCATCAAGCTACCAATGACTTTTTTCACAGAATTGGAAAAAACTACTTTCAAGTTCATATGAAACCAAAAAAGAGCCCACATCGCCAAGTCAATCCTAAGCCAAAAGAACAAAGCTGGAGGCATCACACTACCTGACTTCAAACTATAATACAAGGCGACAGTAACCAAAACAGCATGGTACTTGTACCAAAACAGAGATATAGATCAATGGAACAGAACAGAGCCCTCAGAAATAACACCACATATCTACAACTATCTGATCTTTGACAAACCTGAGAAAAACAAGAAATGGGGAAAGGATTCCCTATTTAATAAATGGAGCTGGGAAAACTGGCTAGCCATATGTGGAAAGCTGATACTGGATCCCTTCCTTACACCTTATACAAAAATCCATTCAAGATGGATTAAAGACTTAAACGTTAGACCTAAAACCATAAAAACCCTGGAAGAAAACCTAGGCATTACCATTCAGGACATAGGCATGGGCAAGGACTTCATGTCTAAAACACCAAAAGCAATGGCAACAAAAGCCAAAATTGACAAATGGGATCTAATTAAACTAAAGAGCTTCTGCACAGCAAAAGAAACTAACATCAGAGTGAAGAGGCAACCTACAAAATGGGAGAAAATTTTCGCCACCTACTCATCTGACAAAGGGCTAATATCCAGAATCTACAATGAACTCAAACAAATTTGCAAGAAAAAAACAAACAACCCCATCAAAAAGTGGGCAAAGGACATGAACAGACACTTCTCAAAAGAATACATTTATGCAGCCAAAACACACATGAAAAAATGCTCACCATCACTGGCCATCAGAGAAATGCAAATCAAAACCACAATGAGATACCATCTCACACCAGTTAGAATGGCAATCATTAAAAAGTCAGGAAACTACAGGTGCTGGAGAGGATGTGGAGAAATAGGAACACTTTTACACTGTTGGTGTGACTGTAAACTAGTTCAACCCTTGTGGAAGTCAGTGTGGCGATTCCTCAGGGATCTAGAACTAGAAATTCCATTTGACCCAGCCATCCCATTACTGGGCATATACCCAAAGGACTATAAATCATGCCGCTATAAAGACACATGCACACGTATGTTTATTGCGGCATTATTCACAATAGCAAAGACTTGGAACCAACCCAAATGTCCAACAATGATAGACTGGATTAAGAAAATGTGGCACATATACACCATGGAATACTATGCAGCCGTAAAAAATGATGTTCATGTCCTTTGTAGGGACATGGATGAAATTGGAAATCATCATTCTCAGTAAACTATCGCAAGAACAAAAAACCAAACACCGCATATTCTCACTCATAGGTGGGAATTGAACAATGAGAACACATGGACACAGGAAGGGGAACATCACACTTCAGGGACTGTTGTGGGGTGGGGGAAGGAGGGAGGGATAGCATTGGGAGATATACCTAATGCTAGATGACGAGTCAGTGGGTGCAGCACACCAACATGGCACATGTATACATATGTAACTTACCTGCACATTGTGCACATGTACCATAAAACCTAAAGTATAATAATAAAAAAAATTTTAAAAAAACGAAAATATGGGGTTGGAAACCCCACACAAATTCCCCAGTGGGGCACTGACCAGGAGAGCTGTGAGAAGAGGGCCACCATCCTCCAGACCCCAGAACAGTAGATCCACCAACAGCTTGTACTATGCACCTGGAAAAGCCATCAGCACTCAACACCAGCCTGTGAAAGCAACCATGGGGGCTGTACCCTGCAGAGTCACAGGGGCAGAGCTGCCCAAGGCCTTGGGAGCCCACACATTGAATCAATGTGACCTGAGTGTGAGAAATGGAGTCAAAGGAGATTATTTTGGAGCTTTAAGATTTAATGAATGCCTTTCTGTGTTTTGGCCTTGCAAGGGGCCTGTGATCCCTTCATTTTGGCCAATTTCTCCCATTTGAAATGGAAGCATTCACCCAATTCCTGTATTCCCATTGTATCTTGGAAGTAACTAACTTGCTTTTGATTTTGCAGGCTCATAGGCAGAAGGGACTTGCCTTGTTTCAGATGAGACTTTGGACTTCAACTTTTGGGTTAATGCTGGAATGAGTTAAGACTTTGGGGGACTGTTGGGAAGGCATGATTGTGTTTTGAAATGTGAAAAGGACATGAGATTTGGTAGGTGCCAGGGGCAGAATTATATGGTTTAGATGTCCCTACCCAAATTTCATCTCAAATTTTAATTTCTACATGTTGGTGGAGGGATCTGGTGGGAGGGGATTGAATCATGGAGGCAGACTTCCCCCTTGCTGTTCTCATGATAGTGAGTGAGCTTCATGAGTTTTGGTGTTTGAAAGTGTGTGTCACTTCGCCCTTCACCTTCTCCTTCTCCTGCTCCACCATGGTAAGACATGCTTTCTTCCTCTTTGCCTTCTGCCATGCTTGCAAGTTTCCTGAGGCCTACAGTCATGCTTCCTGTTAAGCCTGTGAAACTGTGAGTCAATTAAATCTCTTTAGTTCATAAATTACCCAGTCTCAGGTAGTTCTTCATAGCAGTGTGAGAATAGACTAACAAAATGTCAGAAACCCAAATCTACATAAAGAAAGAGCATTACAGGAAAAATGAATGAATGTAAAAATTAAATGTTTATTTTTTCTGTTCTAAGTGATCCAACAGATAACAGCTTATGCAAAATAATAATAGCAATAATATATTTTATTATTGTAGCTTGAAATGCATGTCAGCAATCATGCAAGAGATGAGAGAGAGGAATTCAAAATATTTTGTAATAAGTTACTTGCACCACCCTTGAAGTGCTATAGTATTTTTCAAAAGTGGATTTGGATTAGTTGTAAATATATACAGTGAATTTCATGGCAACAACTTAAAACATGTTTTTTTAATTAAAAAGGTATAATTGACATACCAAGTAAAGAGAAAACTTGAATCTCAAAAAATGCACAATTAAAATCAAAGGCAGAAAGAGTGGAAGACAGAAACAAAAAATAAGAGCAACAAATACAAAACAGTAAAATATATGGTAGACATTAAGCCAACTATGTCAACAATTTCTTTCACCATTAGTAGTCTAAATGCACTAATTAAAAGACAAAATTGGAAATCCTAGCCAAAGCAATCAGGCAAGAAAAAAAATAAAAGGCATCCAAATAGGAAGAGAAAAAGTGAAACTATATTTCTTAACAGATGATATAATTCTACACCTAGAAAACCACACAAACTCTGCTAAAAGGCCCCTAGAACTTATAAATGTCTTCAGTAAACTTTCAGGATGCAAAACCAATGCACAAAAATCAGTAGCATTTGTATACACTAATAATATCCAAGCTGAGAGCCAAGTCACTAATTACCTCCCATTTACAATAGCCACAAAAAGAATATAATACCTAGGAATACCACTAACCAGGGAGGTTAAAGATCTCTACAATGAGAATCACAAAACACTGATTAAAGAAATCATAGATGACATGAGCAAATGGAAAAACATTCCATGCTCATGGATAGGAAGAATCAATATTGTTAAAATAGCCACATGGCCAAAAGCAACTTACAGATTCAATGCTGTTCCTATCATTCTACAATAGTCATTTTTAACAGAATTAGAAAAACAACTAGTCTAAAATTCATATGGAAGCAAAAAAAGAGCAGGAATAGCCAAAGCAATGCTAACCAAGAAGAATGAAGCTGGCAGCATCACACTACTCAACTTCAAACTATACCACAAAACTACAGTAACCAAAATAGCATGGTATTGTTACAGTAGGTAGTCAGGCAGACATGAGCAAGGCAGGAGAGGTCTCCCCCACCATCAAGACGGTCAGGCAATCATCAGATTGTGCTAAGGTGGTCATTATACTGTTTCTCTAAAATAATAATTGGTCACAGCTGGAGCCAGGAAAAGGCAGCCTCCCAATAGGTAGAAAACACCTAAAGTTGATGATCAGTGGCTTGCTGATAAGATCTCAGGAGTTGGGTAAGTGGGCTGAAGAATGTGCACTAAGAGGCAAAATGACAGAGTTTAACTGGTATGTGACCTCCCTCTAGAAACACTCAACTGGTAAGGGAAGAATGCCTCAAGTAAGCATGTGCACAATTTCAGCAAACACACTGCCCACACAGCACCTCCCAAGTGCTGGCAGGCCACTGTGCCTGTGGAAAGCCCACCCCAAGGGAAGAATCAGGGGAGAAGGGATACAACCCTCCCACCCCAGAAGCATGCCAAGGTATGAAACCCCAAGTTAAAGATCAAATCATGCACTTTATCTCTCAACTAACCCGTGTGGCCCTCTTCCAAGTGTACTTTACTTCCTTTGATTCCTGCTCTAATACTTTTTAATAATGTTTCACTCCTGTTCTAAAACCTGCCTTGGTCTCTCACTCTGCCTTTTGCCTCTCAGTTGAAATCTTTCTTCTAAAAAGTCAAGAATTTAGGTTGCTGCAGACCTGTACAGATTCATCTGCCACTAACACTAGCAGTGAACAAAACAGACAAAGAACAATGGAACAGAGTAGAGAACCCAGAAAAAAGCCACACACCTACAATCATCTGATCTTTGACAAAGTCAGGAATAGCAAGCAATGGGGCAAGGATTCTCTATTCAATAAATGGTCCTGGGATAACTGGCTAGCCATATACAGAAGATTGAAACTGGACCCCTTAACTCAAGATATATCAAAGACTTAAATACAAAACCTTAAAAAGCTATGAAATATTGAGGCCATTCTGAGATGGCCAAATAGGAACAGCTCCAGTCTACAGCTCCCAGTGCGAGCAACATAGAAGATGGGTGATTTCTGCATTTCCAACTGAGATACTGGGTTCATCTCACTGGGGCTTGTCAGACTGTGGGGCCAGGACAGAGGGTGGAGCCCACCAAGCATGAGCTGAAGCAGGGTGAGGCATCATCTCACCCAGGAAGAGCAAAGTGTGAGGGAATTCCCTTTCCTATCCAAGGGAAGTGGTGATGGATGGCACCTGGAAAATCGGGTCACTCCCACCCTAATACTGTGCCTTTCCAACGGTCTTAGCAAACAGCACACCAGGAGATTTTATCCCTCACCTGGCTCAGATGCCCCCATGCCCACAGAGTCACACTCATTGCTACCACAGCATTCTGAGACCAAACTGCAAGGTGGCAAGAAGGCTGGGAGAGGGGCGCCCGTCATTGCTGAGGCTTGAGTAGGTAAATGAACCTGCCAGGAAGCTCCAAACAGCTGGAGCCCACTGCAGCTCAAGGAGGCCTGCCTGCATCTGTAGACTCCACCTCTGAGGGCAGGGCATAGCCAAACAAAAGGCAGCAGAAACCTCTGCAGGCTTAAATGTCCCCATCTGACAGCTTTGAAGAGAGTAGTGGTTCTCCCAACATGGAGGTTGAGATCTGACAACAGACAGACTGCCTCCTCAGGTGGGTCCCTGACCACCCAGTACGGGCAGACTGACACCTCACATGGCCGGGTACCTCTCTGAGATGAAGTATCCAGAGGAATGATCAGGCAGCAACATTTGCTGTTCAGCAATATTTGATGTTCTGCAGCTCTGCTGCTGATACCCAGGCAAACAGGGTCTGGAGTGGACATCCAGCAAACTCCAACAGACCTGCAGCTGAGGGTCCTGACTGTTAGAAGGAAAACTAAAGAACAGAAAGGACATCCACACTAAAACCCCATCTGTACGTCACCATCATCAAAGACCAAAGGTAGATAGAACCACAAAGATGGGGAAAAAACAGAGCAGAAAACCTGAAAATTCTAAAAATCAGAGTGCCTCTTCCCCTCCAAAGGAATGCAGTTCCTTGCCAGCAACAGAACAAAGCTGGACAGAGAATGACTTTGACAAGCGGAGAGAAGAAGGCTTCAGATGATCAAACTTCTCCAAGCTAAAGGAGGAAATTTGAATCCTTTGCAAAGAAGTTAAAAACCTTGAAAAAAGATTAGACAAAAGGCTAACTAGAATAACCAGTGTAGAGAAGTTCTTAAATGACCTGATGGAGCTGAAAACAATGGCATGAGAACTACATGACACATGCACAAGTGTCAGTAGCCAATTTGATCAACTGGGAGAAAGGGTATCAGTGATTTAAGATCAAATGAGCGAAATGAAGCACGAAGAGAAGTTTAGAGAAAAAAGAGGAAAAAGAAACAAACAAAGCCTCCAAGAAATATGGGACTATGTGAAAAGACCAACTCTACATCTGATTGATGTACCTGAAAGTGATGGAGAGAATGGAACCCAGTTGGAAAACACATTGCATGATATTATCCAGGAGAACTTCCCCTAACCAGCAAGGCAGGCCAACATTCAAATTCAAGAAATACAGAGAACACCACAAAGGTACTCCTCGAGAAGAGCAACTCCAAGACACATAATTGTCAGATTCACCAAAGTTGAAATGAAGGAAAAAATCTTAAGGGCAGTCAGAGAGAAAGGTTGGGTTATCCACAAAGGGAAGCCCATCACACTAACAGCGGATCTCCCAGCAGAAACTCTACAAGCAAGAAGAGAGTGGGGGCCAATATTCAACATTCTTAAAGAAAAGAATTTTCAACCCAGAACTCCATATCCAGCCAAACTAAGCTTCATAACTAAAGAAGAAATGAAATCTTTTACAGACAAGCAAATGCTGAGAGATTTTGTCACCACCAGGCCTGCCCTAAAAGAGCTCCTGAAGGAAGCACTAAACATGGAAAGGAACAACCTGTATCAGCCACTGCAAAATCATGCCAAATTGTAAAGACCATCGAGGCTAGGAAGAAACTGCATCAACTAACGAGCAAAATAACCAGCTAACATCATGACAGGATCAAATTCACACATAACAATATTAATCTTAAATATAAATAGGCTAAAAGCTCCAATTAAAAGGCACAGACTGGCAAATTGGATAAAGAGTCAAGACCCATCAGTGTGCTGTATTCAGGACATGCATCTCATGTGCAGAGACACACATAGGCTCAAAATAAAGGGATGGAGGAAGATCTACCAAGCAAATGGAAAACAAAAAAAGGCAGGGGTTGCAATCCTAGTCTCTGATAAAATGGACTTTAAACCAACAAAGATCAAAAGAGACAAAGAATGCCATTACAAAATGGTAAAGAGATCAATTCAACAAGAAGAGCTAACTATCCTAAATATATATGCACCCAATACAGGAGCACCCAAATTCATAAAGCAAGTCCTGAGTGACCTACAAAGAGACTTAGACTCCCACACAATAATAATGGGAGACATTAACACCCTACTGTCAACATTAGACATATCAACGAGACAGAAAGTTAACAAGGATATCCAGGAACTCAACTCAGCTCTGCAGCAAGCAGACCTAATAGACATCTACAGAACTCTCCACCCCAAATCAACAGAATATACATTCTTTCCAGCACCTCATCGCACTTATTCCAAAATTGACCACATAGTTGGAAGAAAAGCACTCCTCAACAAATGTAGAAGAACAGAAGTTATAACAAACTGTCTCTCAGACCACAGCGCAATCAAACTAAAACTCAGGATTAAGAAACTCACTCAAAACTGCTCAACTATATGGAAACTGAACAACCTGCTTCTGAATGACAACTGGGTACATAACAAAATGAAGGCAGAAATAAAGATGTTCTTTGAAACCAATGAGAACAAAGACACAACACACCACAATCTCTGGGACACAATCAAAGCAGTGTGTAGAAGGAAATTTATAGCACTAAATGCCCACAAGATAAAGCAGGAAAGATCTAACATTGACACCCTAACATCACAAATAAAAGAACTAGACAAGCAAGAGCAAATACATTCAAAAGATGGCAGAAGGCAAGAAATAACTAAGATCAGAGGAGAACTGAGGAGAAAGAGACACAAAAACCCTTCAAAAAATCAATGAATCCAGGAGCTGGTATTTTGAAAAGATCAACAAAATTGATACACTGCTACCAAGACTAATAAAGAAGAAAAGAGAGAAGAATCAAATAGATGCAATAAAAAATGATAAAGGGGATAACACCACTGATCCCACCGAAATACAAACTACCATGAGAGAATAGCATAAAAACCTCTACACAAATAAACTAGAAAATCTAGAAGAAATGGATAAAATCCACTACACACATATCCTCCCAAGACTAAACCAGGAAGAAGTTGAATCTCTGAATGCATCAAAAACAGGCTCTGAAATTGAGGCAATAATTAATAGCCTACCAACAAAGAAAAGTCCAGGACGAGATGGATTCACAACCAAATTCTATGAGAGGTAAAAAGAGGAGCTGGTACCATTCCTTCTGAAACTATTCCAATCAATAGAAAAAGAGACAATCCTCCCTAACTCATTTTATGAGGCCAGCATCATCCTGATACCAAAGCCTGAAAGAGACACAACAAAAAAAGAGAATTTTAGACCAATATCCTTGATGAACATCGATGCAAAAATCCTCAATAAAATACTGGCAAACAGAATCCAGCAGCACATCAAAAAGCTTATCCACAATGATCAAGTGGGCTTCATCCCTGGGATGCAAGGCTGGTTCAACATATGCAAATCGATAAACATAATTGAGCATATAAACAGAACCAAAGACAAAAACCACATGATTATCTCAATAGATGCAGAAAAGGCCTTTGACAAAATTCAATAGCCCTGCATGCTAAAAACCCTAAATAAATTTGGTATTCATGGGACGTACCTCAAAATAATAAGAGCTACTTATGACAAACCCACAGCCATTATCATACTGAATGGGCCAAAACTGGAAGCATTCACTTTGAAATCTGGCACAAGACAGGGATGCCCTCTCTCACCACTCGTATTCAACATAGTGTTGGAAGTTCTGGCGAGGGCAATCAGGCAGGAGAAAGAAATAAAGGGTATTCAATTAGGAAAAGAGGAAGTCAAATTGTTCCTGTTTGCAGATGACATGATTGTATATCTAGAAAACACCGTCATCTCAGCCCAATATCTCCTTAAGCTGATAAGCAACTTCAGCAAAGTCTTAGGATACAAAATCAATGGCAGAAATCACAAGCATTCTTATACACCAATAAAAGACAGAGAGCCAAATCATGAGTGAACTCCCATTCACAATTGCTTCAAAGAGAATAAAATACCTGGGAAAACAACTTACAAGGGATGTGAAGGACCTCTTCAGTGAGAACTACAAACCACTGCTCAACGAAATAAAAGAGGACAGAAACAAATGGAAGAACATTCCATGCTCATGGATAGGAAGAATCAATATCGTGAAAATGGCCATACTGCCCAAGGTAATTTATACATTCAATGCCATCCCCATCAAGCTACCAATGACTTTCTTCACAGAATTGGAAAAAACTACTTTAAAGTTCATATGGAACCAAAAAAGGGCTCAAATTGCCAAGACAATCCTAAGCCAAAAGAACAAAGCTGGAGCCTTCACACTACCTGACTTCAAACTATACTATGAGTCTATAGTAACCAAAACAGCATGGTACTGGTACCAAAACAGAGATATAGACCAATGGAACAGAACAGAGCACTCAGAAATAACACCACACATCTACAACCATCTTATCTTTGACAAACCTGACAAAAACAAGAAATGGGGAAAGGATCCCCTATTTAATAAATAGTGCTGGGAAAACTGGCTAGCCACAGGTAGGAAGCTGAAACTGGATCCCTTCCTTACACCTTATACAAAAGTTAATTCAAGATTGACTAAAAACTTAAATGTTAGACTTAAAACCATAAAAACCCTAGAAGAAAACCTAGGCATTACCATTCAGGACATAGGCATGAGCAAGGACTTCATGTCTAAAACACCAAAAGCAATGGCCACAAAAGCCAAAATTGACAAATGGGATCTAATTAAACTCAAGAGCTTCTGCACAGCAAAAGAAACTACCATCAGAGTGAAGAGGCAACCTACAGAATGGGAGAAAATTTTCGCAACCTACTCATCTGACCAAGGGCTAATATCCAGAATCTACAATGAACTCAAACAAATTTACAAGAAAAAAACAAACAACCCCATCAAAAAGTGGGCAAAGGACATGAATAGACACTTCTCAAAAGAAGACATTTATGCAGCCAAAAGACACATGAAAAAATGCTCACCATCACTGGCCATCAGAGAAATGCAAATCAAAACTACAATGAGATACCATCTCACACCAGTTAGAATGGCAATCATTAAAAAGTCAGGAAACAACAGGTGCTGGAGAGGATGTGAAGAAATAGGAACACTTTCACACTGTTGGTGGGACTGTAAACTAGTTCAACCATTGTGGAAGACAGTGTGGTGATTCCTCAAGGATCTAGAACTAGAAATAACATTTGACCCAGCCATCTCATTACTGGGTATATACCCAAAGGAATATAAATCATGCTGCTATAAAGACACATGCACATGTATGTTTATTGTGGCACTATTCACAATAGCAAAGACTTGGAACCAACCCAAATGTCCATCTATGATAGACTGGATTAAGAAAATGTGGCACATATACACCATGGAATACTATGCAGCCATAAAAAAAATGAGTTCATGTCCTTTGTAGGAACATGGATGAAGCTGGAAACCATCATTCTCAGCAAACTATCGCAAGGACAAAAAACCAAACACAACGTGTTCTCACCCATAGGTGGGAATTGAACAATGAGAACACTTGGACACAGGAAGGGGAACATCACACACCAGGGCCTGTCATGGGGTGGAGGTAGGGGGGAGGGATAGCATTAGGAGATATACCTAACATAAATGACGAGTTAATGGGTGCAGCACACCAACATGGTGCATGTATACTTATGTAACAAACTTGCACATTGTGCACCTGTACCCTAGAACTTAAGGTATAGTAATGAAAAAAAAATCTACGAAATATTATTCTTGACATTGGCCTTAGCAAAGAATTTATGACTAAATCCCCAAAAGCAATCGCAACAAAAATAAAAATTAACAAGTTAGACCTAATTAAACTAAAGTGCTTCTGCACAGCAAAGCACACTATCAAGGGGTACCAAGAGGGCTGATTAGAAGCAGCTAATGTGCACCACTCACAGAGAGGAAAATGAGTGGAAAATGCACACTAGCTCTTCAATTGGATCATCCTGGTGGAAAAGTTGAGATTCATCAGGGAAGCAACACGACTCACAGAGGACAGAGAAAAGTGAGACAGGACAGATGCTCAACCAGGTTTGGCATGGAGCCAAGAGAGGCTCCCTATTGTGGGGAAAGAGTGAGTGAGTGAGAGCCCTCAGGGACCCACACTGCTGCCACGGGCCTTACCAACTCTGAGCCCAGGAGATTTCCTCTCCCCCACCACCAGGTTCTCCAAATGACATGGAGAGCTGTGTGCAGTCTGGGAAGAGCTGCCACTCAAGCACACGTGAAATCCCAGAGGCATTGGACCCCTGGGGACCCTGGCACAAGCAGTTGCAGTTCTGACAATGGGGGACACCAGGGTCCCTAGTAAACCCCCAGGATATGGGCTGAATCCATGGGGCTGAGAAGCACACAGACTGCAGGTCTCACCACCACTGCACCTTGCCAGACAAGGCCTACTGGTCTCGGTCCCTAGCATGGCCACCTCAGCCCTGCCTGAGGTCTCGGGACAGTAGCAGCCCCACACTTCCCTGAGATGGAGCTCCAAGTGATAGCAGGTAGGCCTGCCAGTTTTACTGCTCCTCACTCCTGCTGCCCTTAAGCTCAGGAGGGAGCAAAGAGATAATGTATTAAGGAGAGTACTGTCAGCACAGTACATCTGCCTTATGGGAAAATGGCCAGACTAATTTCCGTAGTCCCTTCTACTCCTCACTGGGCAGGGTCTCCCAATCTTGGACCCCAGCCAACACACTGCCATCTGGGCCTTCAGATTGATAGCAGCTATGCACTTCCCTGGGATGGAGTTCCCAGTAGTAGCAGGTAGGCCTGGCAGTTGCTGCTCAGCAGCTCCTGTGCCTGCTGCCCTGAGGCTCAGGATGAAGCAAAAAGACTAAAGACTCATGTAAGCCTCCACCACAACTCAGGTACCTTATGGAAAAGTGGCCAGTTTTTCACGCATTTCCCTGCACCCGTTACTCCTCACTGGGCAGGGCCTCTCAACTTGGGGCACCAGCACAACCACCCTGCCCCTACCCAAACACTACAGTTGCTGTGGTTCTGTATTTCTCTGGGGAGGAAATCCCAGAGACAACCCACAGCCCCTCTTCCATTGCAACTGCAGTGTTACCACACTTATTGTCCTCAGGCTGGTGGAGGAACACACTGGCCGGTGATGTCACTGGCACCTCCAGCACACCACAGCCACTATAAGGGGAGGAGCCCAGACTATCTTTCTTATGAGTCACCGCTCCCTACCCTTCACCAGGCAGGGCCCCCAGCTGAGGACCACAGAGCAGCTGTCCCACCCCAGACTAAGCATTCCCACTGTTAGTGAATTTGTGTTTCCCTGGGATGAAGCTCCCAGTGGCAAATGACAGCCCCCACCACCACCACTGCCACAGCAGCAGTTTTGCCCTTGCTGCCCTTAGACTGGGGAAAGAAGGAAGAGCCTAAGGGTTTTACTCCTGCCTCCAGCACACAACCATCACCATACAAAGAAGAGCCCAGTCTCTCTTTCCTATGAGCCTCTAGCCCCCTGCTCTTCACCAAGTAGAGCCCCTGGCTCATGCCTACAGTGTAGTTACTCCACCCCCTGGCTGAACATTCCTATTGGCAGAGGCTCTGCATTTCTCTAAGGTGAAGCTCCCAGAGACAACTGAAAGCCCCTTTGCCACTGCCACTGCCCCTCCAGGGGTACCACCTGTATTAGTCCATGCTCACACTGCTATAAAGAACTACCTGAGACTGGGTAATTTATAAACAAAAGAGGGCTAATTGACTCACAGTCTCACAGACTTAACAGGAAATATGACTGGGAGGCTTCAGGAAACTTACAATCACGGTGGAAGGTGAAGGGGAAGCAAGCACATCTTACTATGGTGGAACAGAAGAAAGAGAGAGAACTAAAGGGTAAGTGCCACACACTTTTAAACAATCAGATCTCATGAGAACTCACTCACTGTCATGAGAACAGCAAGAGGGAAGTCCATCCTCACAATTAAATTATTTCCCTCCAGGACCCTCCCTTGACGTGTGGGAATTACAACTTAAGATGAAATTTGAGTGGGAACACACAGCCAATTAATATCATTGCCCTTGCTGCTCTCAGACGGGGGAAAAAAAACAAAAATCTGAGTGCTTTACTCACACCTCCAGCACACCAGAGCCACCTAAAAAGAAGACGCCAGTCTGTCTTCCCAATGAGCCCCTGTTCCTGCTGTTTGTCACCAGGCAAGGGTTCTGCATTGGGCCCGTAATGCAGCCACCTCATTCTGAGCCAATCACTACAGTTGGCAGTGACTCTGCATTTCTCTAAGACAGATCCCCAAGAGACAAGTAAAAGGCCTTCTGTCATTTCTACTGCCAAGGTCCCTGTGTCTGCTGCTCTCAAGTTGAGGAGGGAAGATAAAATCTGAGCTTGCCCCAAGGCTCTGATGTGCAGCCTGGGAGTTCCTCAGCAATGATTCTTAACCAGTCTGAAATGGCTGAAATGACAGATAAAGAATTTAGAAAATGGATAGAAATGAAGATCATCAATATTCAGGAGAGAATTGAAGCCCAATACAAGGAATCCAATGAAAACAACAGATTCAGGAGATAGAAGACAAAATGGTAATTTTTAGAAGAAACAAAACAGATCTCATCAAGCTGAAAAACTTACTTCAAGAATTCTGTAATACAATCCCAAATATTAACTGCTGAATTGAATAAGTTGAGGAAAGAATCTCAGAACTCGAGTATAATAATAATAAATAAATAAATAAATAAAAGAAAAAGGAGGAGCCAAGATGGCCGAATAGGAACAGCTCCGGTCTACAGCTCCCAGCATGAGCGACGCAGAAGACGGGTGATTTCTGCATTTCCATCTGAGGTACCGTGTTCATCTCACTAGGGAGTGCCAGACAGTGGGCGCAGGTCAGTGGGTGAGTGCACCGTGCACCACCCGAAGCAGGGGCGAGGCATTGCCTCACTCGGGAAGCGCAAGGGGTCAGGGATTTCCCTTTCCAGGGGTGACAGATGCCACCTGGAAAATCGGGCAACTCCCACCCGAATACTGAGCTTTTCAGACGGGCTTAGGAAACGGTGCCCCAGGAGAGTATAGCCCGCACCTGGCTGAGAGGGTCCTACGCCCACGGAGTCTCCCTGATTGCTAGCACAGCAGTCTGAGATCAAACAGCAAGTCCGCAGCGAGGCTGGGGGAGGGGCGCCCGCCATTGCCCAGGCTAGCTTCCGTAAACAAACCAGCCTGGAAGCTTGAACTGGGTGGAGCCCACCACAGTTCCAGGAGGCCTGCCTGTCTCTGTAGGCTCCACCTCTGGGGGCAGGGCACAGACAAACAAAAAGACAGCAGTAACCTCTACAGACTTAAATGTCCCTGTCTGACAGCTTTGAGGAGAGCAGTGGTTCTCCCAGCACGCAGCTGGAGTTCTGAGAACGGGTAGACTGCCACCCCAAGTGGGTCCCTGACCCCTGAACCCTGAGCAGCCTAACTGGGAGGCACCCCCCAGCAGGGGCAGACTGACACCTCACACGGCCAACCAGGTACTCCAACAGACCTGAATCTGAGGGTCCTGTCTGTTAGAAGGAAAACTAACAGAAAGGACATCCACACCAAAAACCCATCTCAACATCACCATCATCAAAGACCAAAAGTAGATAAAACCACAAAGATGGGGAAAAAACAGAGCAGAAAAACTGGAAACTCTAAAAAGCAGAGTACCTCTCCTCCTCCAAAGGAACGCAGTTCCTCACCAGCAACGGAACAAAGCTGGACGGAGAATGACTTTGACGAGCTGAGAGAAGAAGGCTTCAGATGATCAAATTACTCCGAGCTACGGGAGGATATTCAAACCAAAGGCAAAGAAGTTGAATACTTTGAAAAAAATTTAGAGGAATGTATAACTAGAATAATCAATACAGAGAAGTGCTTAAAGGAGCTGATGGAGCTGAAAACCAAGGCTCAAGAACTACCTGAAGAATGCAGAAGCCTCAGGAGCTGATGCGATCAAATGGAAGAAAGGGTATCAGCCCTGCAAGATGAAATGAATGAAACGAAGCAAGAAGGGAAGTTTAGAGAAAAAAGAATAAAAAGAAACGAGCAAAGCCTCCAAGAAATATGGGACTATATGAAAAGACCAAATCTACGTCTGATTGGTGTACCTGAAAGTGACGGGGAGAATGGAACCAAGTTGGAAAATACTCTGCAGGATATTATCCAGGAGAACTTCCCCAATCTAGCAAGGCAGGTCAACATTCAGATTCAGGAAATACAGAGAACGCCACAAAGATACTCCTCGAGAAGAGCAACTCCAAGACACATAATTGTCAGATTCACCAAAGTTGAAATGAAGGAAAAAGTGTTAAGGGCAGCCAGAGAGAAAGGTCGGGTTAACCACAAAGGGAAGCCCATCAGACTAACAGCAGATCTCCCGGCAGAAACCCTACAAGCCAGAAGAGAGTGGGGGCCAAAATTCAACATTCTTAAAGAAAAGAATTTTCAACCCAGAATTTCATATCCAGCCAAACTAAGCTTCATAAGTGAAGGAAAAATAAAATACTTTACAGACAAGCAAATGCTGAGAGATTTTGTCACCACCAGGCCTGCCCTAAAAGAGCTCCTGAAGGAAGCGCTAAACATGGAAAGGTACAACCGGTACCAGCCACTGCAAAATCATGCCAAAATGTAAAGACCATTGAGACTAGGAAGAAACTGCATCAATTCACGAGCAAAATAACCAGCTAACATCATAATGACAGGATCAAATTCACACATAACAATATTAACTTTAAATGTAAATGGACTAAATGCTCCAATTAAAAGACACAGACTGGCAAATTGCATAAAGACTCAAGACCCATTAGTGTGCTGTATTCAGGAAACCCATCTCATGTGCAGAGACACACATAGGCTCAAAATAAAAGGATGGAGGAAGATCTACCAAGCAAATGGAAAACAAAAAAAGGCAGGGATTGCAATCCTAGTCTCTGATAAAACAGATTTTATACCAACAAAGATCAAAAGAGACAAAGAAGGCCATTACATAATGGTAAAGGGATTAATTCAACAAGAAGAGCTAACTATCCTAAACTTATATGCACCCAATACAGGAGCACCCAGATTCATAAAGCAAGTCCTGAGTGACTTACATAGAGACTTAGACTACCACACATTAATAATGGGAGACTTTAACACCCCACTGTCAACATTAGACAGAACAACGAGACAGAAAGTCAACAAGGATACCCAGGAATTGAACTCAGCTCTGCACCAAGCGGACCTAACAGACATCTACAGAACTCTCCACCCCAAATCAACAGAATATACGTTTTTTTCAGCACCACACCACACCTATTCCAAAATTGACCACATACTTGGAAGTAAGGCTCTCCTCAATAAATGTAAAAGAACAGAAATTATAACAAACTATCTCTCAGATCACAGTGCAATCAAGCTAGAACTCAGGATTAAGAATCTCACTCAAAAACGCTCAATTACATGGAAACTGAACAACCTGCTCCTGAATGACTACTGGGTACATAACGAAATGAAGTCAGAAATAAAGATGTTCTTTGAAACCAACAAGAACCAAGACACAACATACCAGAATCTCTGGGATGCATTCAAAGCAGTGTGTAGAGAGAAATTTATAGCACTAAATGCCCACAAGAGAAAGCAGGAAAGATCCAAAATTGACACCCTAACATCACAATTAAAAGAACTAGAAAAGCAAGAGCAAACACATTCAAAAGCTAGCAGAAGGCAAGAAATAACTAAAATCAGAGCAGAACTGAAGGAAATAGAGACACAAAAAACCCTTCAAAAAATCAATGAATCCAGGAGATTGTTTTTTGAAAGGATCAACAAAATTGATAGACCACTAGCAAGATTAATAAAGAAAAAAAGAGAGAAGAATCAAATAGATGCAATAAAAAATGATAAAGGGGATATCACCACCAATCCCACAGAAATACAAACTACCATCAGAGAACATTACAAACACCTCTACGCAAATAAACTAGAAAATCTAGAACAAATGGATAAATTCCTGGACACATACACCCTCCCAAGACTAAACCAGGAAGAAGTTGAATCTCTGAATAGACAAATAACAGGAGGGGAAATTGTGGCAATAATCAACAGCTTACCAACCAAAAAAAGTCCAGGACCAGATGTGTTCACAGCCGAATTCCACCAGAGGTACAAGGAGGAGCTGGTACCATTCCTTCTGAAACTATTCCAATCAATAGAAAAAGAGGGAATCCTCCCTAACTCATTTTATGAGGCCAATATCATCCTGATACCAAAGCCTGGCAGAGACACAACCAAAAAAGAGAATTTTAGACCAATATCCTTGATGAACATTGATATAAAAATCCTCAATAAAATACTGGCAAACAGAATCCAGCAGCACATCAAAAAGCTTATCCACCATGATCAAGTGGGCTTCATCCCTGGGATGCAAGGCTGGTTCAATATACACAAATCAATAAATGTAATCTAGCATATGAATAGAACCAAAGACAAACACCACATGATTATCTCAATAGATGCAGAAAAGGCCTTTGACAAAATTCAACAACGTTCATGATAAAAACTCTCAATAAATTAGGTATTGATGGGACGTATCTCAAAATAATAAGAGCTATCTATGACAAACCCACAGCCAATATCATACTGAATGGGCAAAAACTGGAAGCATTCCCTTTGAAAACTGGCACAAGACAGGGATGCCCTCTCTCACCACTTCTATTCAACATAGTGTTGGAAGTTCTGGCCAGGGCAATTAGGCAGGAGAAGGAAATCAAGGGTATTCAATTAGGAAAAGAGGAAGTCAAATTGTCCCTGCTTGCAGATGACATGATTGTATATGTAGAAAACCCCATTGTCTCAGCTCAAAATCTCCTTAAGCTGATAAGCAACTTCAGCAAAGTCTCAGGATACATAATCAATGTACAAAAATCACAAGCATTCTTATACATCAATAACAGACAAACAGAGAGCCAAATCATGAGTGAACTCCCATTCACAATTGCTTCAAAGAGAACAAAATACCTAGGAATCCAACTTACAAGGGATGTGAAGGACCTCTTCAAGGAGAGCTACAAACCACTGCTCAAGGAAAAAAAGAGGATACAAACAAACGGAAGAACATTCCATGCTCATGGGTAGGAAGAATCAATATCACGAAAATGGCCATCCTTCCCAAGGTAATTTACATATTCAATGTCATCCCCATCAAGCTACCAAAGGCTTTCTTCACAGAATTGGAAAAAACTACTTTCAAGTTCATATGAAACCAAAAAAGAGCCCGCATCGCCAAGTCAATCCTAAGCCAAAAGAACAAAGCTGGAGGCATCACACTACCTGACTTCAAACTATACTACAAAGCTACAGTAACCAAAACAGCATGGTACTGGTACCAAAACAGAGTTATAGATCAATGGAACAGAACAGAGCCGTCAGAAATAATGCCACATATCTACAACTATCTGATCTTTGACAAACCTGAGAAAAACAAGCAATGGGGAAAGGATTCCCTATTTAATAAATGGTGCTGGGAAAACTGGTTAGCCATATGTAGAAAGCTGAAACTGGATCCCTGCCTTACACCTTATACAAAAATCAATTCAAGATGGATTAAAGACTTAAATGTTAGACCTAAAACCATAAAAACCCTTGAAGAAAACCTAGGCATTGCCATTCAGGACATAGGCATGGGCAAGGACTTCATGTCTAAAACACCAAAAGCAATGGCAACAAAAGCCAAAATTGACAAATGGGATCTAATTAAACTAAAGAGCTTCTGCACAGCAAAGGAAACTACCATCAGAGTGAACAGGCAACCTACAAAATGGGAGAGAATTTTCGCAACCTACTCATCTGACAAAGGGCTAATATCCAGAATCTACAATGAACTCAAACAAATTTACAATAAAAAAACAAACAACCCCATCAAAAAGTGGGCAAAGGACATGAACAGACACTTCTCAAAAGAAGACATTTATGCAGCCAAAAAACACATGAAAAAATGCTCACCATCACTGGCCATCAGAGAAATGCAAATCAAAACCACAATGAGATACCATCTCACACCAGTTAGAATGGCAATCATTAAAAAGTCAGGAAACAGCAGGTGCTGGAGAGGATGTGGAGAAATAGGAACACTTTTACACTGTTGGTGGGACTGTAAACTAGTTCAACCCTTGTGGAAGTCAGTGTGGCGATTCCTCAGGGATCTAGAACTAGAAATTCCATTTGACCCAGCCATCCCATTACTGGGTATATACCCAAAGGACTATAAATCATGCTGCTATAAAGACACATGCACACGTATGTTTATTGCGGCATTATTCACAATAGCAAAGATTTGGACCCAACCCAAATGTCCAACAATGACAGACTGGATTAAGAAAATGTGGTACATATACACCATGGAATATTATGCAGCCATAAAAAATGATGAGTTCATGTCCTTTGTAGGGACATGGATGAAATTGGAAATCATCATTCTCAGTAAACTATCGCAAGAACAAAAAACCAAACACCGCATATTCTCACTCATAGGTGGGAATTGAACAATGAGAACACATGGACACAGGAAGGGGAACATCACACTTCGGGGACTGTTGTGGGGTGGGGGGTAGGGGGGAGGGATAGCATTGGGAGATATACCTAATGCTAGATGATGAGTTGGTGGGTGCAGCGCACCAGCATGGCACATGTATACATATGTAACTTACCTGCACATTGCGCACATGTACCATAAAATGTAAAGTATAATAATAATAATAAATTAATTAATAAATCAATTAATTAAAAAATAAAAGTAAAAGAAAAAAAAGAATCTCAGAGCTTGAAAACTGGTTCTCTGAAATAAATCAGTAAGACAAAAATAAAGAAAAAAACAGTAAAGAAGAATAAAGAAAATCTCTGAGAAATATGTGGTTATGTAAAGACACCAAATCTGTGATACATTAGTGTCACTGAAAGAGAAGGATAGACAGCAAGCAACTTGGAAAACGTATTTGAAGATATTATCCACAAAAACTTTCTCAATCTCACCAGAGAGGTCAACATTCAAATTCAAAAAATGCATGGAACCCCCACAAGATACAATACAACATGATCATCACTGAGACACATAGCCATCAGATTTTCCAAGGTCAAAATGAAAGAAAAAATTATTAAAGGCAGCTATAGAGAAGGGGCAGGTCACCTACAAAGGGAATCCCATTAAGCTAACAGTGGACCATTCAGCAGAAACCCTGCAAGTTAGAAGAAATTGGAAAACCTATATTCAACATTCTTAAAAGAAAGAAATTCCAACTAAGAATTTCATATGCAGTCAAACTAAGTTTCATAAGTGATGGAGAAATAAGATTATTTTTAGAAAAGCAAATGCTAAAGGAATGTACTACCAAAAGACCTGCCTTACAAGAGGTCCTGAAGGGAGTGCTAAATATGGACAGGAAAGACCATTACCAGCTACAACAAAACCATACTTAACTACACAGACCATTGACACAGTAAAGCAATAACACAATCAAGTCTATATAATAACCAGCTAACAACAAAACGACAGCAGCAAACCCACAAATATGAATACTAACTTTGAAAATAAACCAGTTATATGCCTCAATTAAATGGAACAGAGTGGCAACTGTATGCTGTCTTCCAAAGACCCGTCTCACATGCAATGACACCCATAGGCCTAAAGTAAAAGCATGGGGAAAAATCAACCATGCAAATGGAAAACAGAAAAAGCAAAGGTCACTGTCATAATTTCAGACATACCAGACATGAAACCAAAAAAGAAAAAAAAGACAAAGAAGGTCTTTACACAATGATAAAGGTTTCAATTAATCAAGAAGGCATAACTATTCTAAGTATATGCGTACCAAAGAAAAACACAGGAACATCCAGATTCATAAAATAAATTCTTAGAAACCTATGAAGAGATTTAGATAAACACACAATAATAGAGGGGACATCAACACCCCACTGACTGCAATAGATCATCAAGGCACTAAACTAGCAAAGATATCAGGAACTTGAGGATGGCATTTGACCAAATGGGCTAAGAGACATCTAGAGAACTCTTACCCCCAAACAATGGGATGTACATTTATCTCATCAGCACATGGCACATACTGTAAAATAGACCACACAGTCAGCTATAAAACAATCTTCAGCAAATTTGAAAGAAACAGAAATTATGCCAAACACAATCTTGGACTACAGTTAAATAAAAATAAAAATCAATACTAAGGAAGTTTCTCAAAATCATACGATGACATAAAAATTAAACAACCTACTCCTGAACGATTTTGGGGTAAAATAAAATTAAAACAGAAACCAATAAATTCATTGAAACTAATGAGAAAAAGAGATACAACATACCAGAATCTCTGGGACACAGCTGAAGCAGTGCAAAGAGGATTGTTTACAGCACTAATCACCCACATCAAAAAGTGAGAAAGATCTCAAATTTACAACCTAACATCACACCTAGAAGAACAAGAAACAAGAGCAAACCAACCCCAGAGGTAGCAGAATGAGAAATAACCAAAATCTGAGCTGAACTGAATAAATTTGAAATGTAAAACAACACAGGAAATATCAATAAATCCTTGAATTGGATATTTGAAAGAATAAATAAGATTGATAGACCTCTAGTGAGCCTGCAGGTGGACAGAAGTCAACAATTGAGGTTTGGTAACTTCTGTTTAGATTTCAGAGAATGTATGAAAACCCTGGATGTCCAGGCAGAAGTCTGCTGTAGCGGCACAGCCCTCATGGAGAACCTCTGCTAGGTCAGTGCAGAAGGAAAATGTGAGGTTGAAGCCCCCACATGGTCAACACTGGGGTACTGCCTAGTGGAGCTCTGAGAAAAGGGCTACCATCCTCCACACCCCAGAATGGTAGATCCATCAATAACTTTCACCATGCACCTGGAAATGCTGCAAGCACTCAACACCAGACCATTAGAGCAGCCACAGGGGCTGAACCCTGCAAAGCCACAGGGTTGTCCAAAGCATTGGGAGCCCACCATTTGCATCAGCATGAACTGGATGTGAGATATGAAAGCAAAGGACTTTTTTTGGAGTTTTAAGGTTGATTGACTCCCCTGCTGGATTTCAGATTGCGTGGGACCTGTGGCACCTTTGCTTTGGCCAATTTCTTCCATTTGAAATGGAAAAATTTACCCAATGTCTGTACCTGCATTGTATTTTGGAAGTAACTAACTCGTTTTTGACTTTACAGACTCCTAGGCAAAAGATACTTGCGTTGTCTCAGATAGGACTTTGAACTTAAACTTTTGAGTTAATGCTGGAATGAGCTAAAACTTTGGGGGACTGTTGAGAAGAAGACATGATTGTGTTTTGAAATGTGAGTAAGACATGAGATTTGGGAGTGGCCAGGGGCAGAATTATATGGCTTGGCTGTGTCCCTACCCAAATTTCATCTCTAATTTTAATCTGAATTACACTCCACCACATGTTGGAAGAGAGACCTGGTGGGAGTTGATTGGATCATGGGGGTGGCTCCCCCCATGTTGTTCTCATGAGAGTGAGTGAGTTATCACAAGATCTGGTTTTACAAGTGGTGGATTCCCCTGTGTGCTCTCTCTCTCTCTCTCACCTGCCACCATGTAAGACATGCCTGCTTCTTCTTTTGTCACGATGGTAAGCTTCCTGAGGCCTCTCCAGCCCTTCGGAACTGTGAGTCAATTAAACCTCTTTTCTTTAGAAATTACCCAGTCTTTGGCAATTCTTTTTTTTTTTTATCCTTACTATGTATTTTATTTTATTTTTATTTTTTTGAATTTTTATTTATTTATTTATTTATTTATTTATTTATTTATTATTATTATACTTTAGGTTTTAGGGTACATGGGCGCAATGTGCAGGTTAGTTACATATGTATACATGTGCCATGCTGGTGAGCTGCACCCACTAACTCGTCATCTAGCATTAGGGATATCTCCCAATGCTATCCCTCCCCCTCCCCCCACCCCACAACAGTCCCCAGAGTGTGATGTTCCCCTTCCTGTGTCCATGTGTTCTCATTGTTCATTTCCCACCTATGAGTGAGAATATATGGTGTATGGTTTTTTTGTTCTTGTGATAGTTTACTGAGAATGATGATTTCCAATTTCATCCATGTCCTTACAAAGGACATGAACTCATCATTTTTTATGGCTGCATAGTATTCCAAGGTGTTTATGTGCCACATTTTCTTTTTTTTTCTTTTTATTATTATTATTATTATTATTATACTTTAGGCTCTATGGTACATGTGCGCAACGTGCAGGTAAGTTACATATGTATACATGTGCCATGCTGGTGCAGTGCACCCACCAACTCGTCATCTAGCATTAGGTTTATCTCCCAATGCTATCCCTCCCCCCTCCTCCCACCCCACAACAGTCCCCGAAGTGTGATGTTCCCCTTTCTGTGTCCGTGTGTTCTCATTGTTCAATTCCCACCTATGAGTGAGAATATGCGGTGTTTGGTTTTTTGTTCTTGCGATAGTTTACTGAGAATGATGATTTCCAATTTCATCCATGTCCCTACAAAGTACGTGAACTCATCATTTTTTATGGCTGCATAGTATTCCATGGTGTATATGTGCCACATTTTCTTAATCCAGTCTATCCTTGTTGGACATTTGGGTTGGTTCCCAGTGTTTGTTATTGTGAATAATGCCGCAATAAACATACATGTGCATGTGTCTTTATAGCAGCATGATTTATAATCCTTTAGGTATATACCCAGTAACGGGATGGCTGGGTCAAATGGTATTTCTTGTTCTAGATCCCTGAGGAATTGCCACACTGACTTCCACAAGGGTTGAACCACTTTACAGTCCCACCAACAGTATAAAAGTGTTCCTATTTCTCCACATCCTCTCCAGCACCTGTTGTTTCCTGAAATTTTAATGATCGCCATTCTAACTGGTGTGACATGGTATCTCATTGTGGTTTTGATTTGCATTTCTCTGATGGCCAGTGATGGTGAGCATTTTTTCATGTGTTTTTTGGCTGCATAAATATCTTCTTTTAAGAAGTGTCTATTCATGTCCTTTGCCCACTTTTTGATGGGGTTGTTTTTTTTTTTCTTGTAAATTTGTTGGAGTTCATTGTAGATTCTGGATATTAGCCCTTTGTCAGATGAGTAGGTTGCAAAAATTTTCTCCCATTCTGTAGGTTGCCTGTTCACTCTGATGGTAGTTTCCTTTGCTGTGCAGAAGCTCTTTAGTTTAATTAGATCCCATTTGTCAAGTTTGGCTTTTGTTGCCATTGCTTTTGGTGTTTTAGACATGAAGTCCTTGCCCATGCCTGTGTCCTGAATGGTAATGCCTAGGTTTTCTTCTAGTGTTTTTATGGTTTTAGGTCAAACGTTTAAGTCTTTAATCCATCTTGAATTGATTTTTGTATAAGGTGTAAGGAAGGGATCCAGTTTCAGCTTTCTCCATATGGCTAGCCAGTTTTCCCAGCACCATTTATTAAACAGGGAATCCTTTCCCCATTGCTTGTTTTTCTCAGGTTTATCAAAGATCAGATAGTTGTAGATATGCAGCATTATTTCTGAGATCTCTGTTCTGTTCCATTGATCTATATCTCTGTTTTGGTACCAGTACCATTCTGTTTTGGTTACTGTAGCATTGTAGTATAGTTTGAAGTCAGGTAGGGTGATGCCTCCAGCTTTGTTCTTTTGGCTTAGGATTGACTTGGTGATGTGGGCTCTTTTTTGGTTCCATATGAACTTGAAAGTCGTTTTTTCCAATTCTGTGAAGAAAGTCATTGGTAGCTTGATGGGGATGGCATTGAATCTCTAAATTACCTTGGGCAGTATGGCCATTTTCATGATATTGATTCTTCCTACCCATGAGCATGGAATGTTCTTCCATTTGTTTGTATCCTCTTTTATTTCCTTGAGCAGTGGTTTGTAGTTCTCCTTGAAGAGGTCCTTCACGTCCCTTGTAAGTTGGATTCCTGGGTATTTTATTCTCTTTGAAGCAATTGTGAATGGGAGTTCACTCATGATTTGGCTCTCTGTTTGTCTGTTATTGGTGTATAAGAAGGCTTGTGATTTTTGTACATTGATTATGTATCCTGAGACTTTGCTGAAGTTGCTTATCAGCTTAAGGAGATTTTGGGCTGAGACAGTGGGATTCTCCAGATATACAATCATGTCTTCTGCAAACAGGGACAATTTGACTTCCTCTTTTCCTAATTGAATACCCTTTATTTCCTTCTCCTGCCTAATTGCCCTGGCCAGAACTTCCAACACTATGTTGAATAGGAGTGGTGAGAGAGGGCATCTCTGTCTTGTGCCAGTTTTCAAAGGGAATGCTTCCAGTTTTTGCCCATTCAGTATGATATTGGCTGTGGGTTTGTCATAGATAGCTCTTATTATTTTGAGATACGTCCCATCAATACCTAATTTATTGAGAGTTTTTAGCATGAAGGGTTGTTGAATTTTGTCAAAGGCCTTTTCTGCATCTATTGAGATAATCATGTGGTTTTTGTCTTTGGTCTTGTTTATATGCTGGATTTTATGCTGGATTACATTTGTTGATTGGCGTATATTGAACCATCCTTGCATCCCAGGGATGAAGCCCACTTGATCATGGTGGATAAGCTTTTTGATTTGCTGCTGGATTCTCTTTGCCAGTATTTTATTGAGGATTTTTGCATCAATGTTCATCAGGGATATTGGTCTAAAATTCTCTTTTTTGGTTGTGTCTCTGCCTGGCTTTGGTATCAGGATGATGTTGGCCTCATAAAATGAGTTAGGAGGGATTCCCTCTTTTTCTATAGATTGGAATACTTTCAGAAGGAATGGTACCAGTTCCTCCTTGTACCTCTGGTAGAATTCAGCTGTGAATCCATCTGGTCCTGGACTCTTTTTGTTGGTAAGCTATTGATTATTGCCACAATTTCAGCTCCTGTTATTGGTCTATTCAGAGATTCAACTTCTTCCTGGTTTAGTCTTGGGAGAGTGTATGTGTCGAGGAATTTATCCATTTCTTCTAGATTTTTCTAGTTTATTTGCATAGAGGTGTTTGTAGTATTCTCTGATGGTAGTTTGTATTTCTGTGGGATTGGTGGTGATATCCCCTTTATCATATTTTATTATGTCTATTTGATTCTCCTCTCTTTTTTTCTTTATTAGTCTTGGTAGCAGTGTATCCATTTTGTTGATCCTTTCAAAAAACCAGCTCCTGGATTCATTTATTTTTTGAAGGGTTTTTTGTGTCTCTATTTCCTTCAGTTCTGCTCTGATTTTAGTTATTTCTTGCCTTCTGCTAGCTTTTGAATGTGTTTGCTCTTGCTTTTCTGGTTCTTTAAATTGTGATGTTAGGGTGTCAATTTTGGATCTTTCCTGCTTTCTCTTGTGGGCATTTAGTGCTATAAATTTCCCTCTACACACCGCTTTGAATGCATCCCAGAGATTCTGGTATGTTGTGTCTTTTTTCTCATTGGTTTCAAAGAACATCTGTATTTCTGCCTTCATTTTGTTATGTACCCAGTAGTCATTCAGGAGCAGGTTGTTCATTTTCCATGTAGTTGAGCGGTTTTGAGTTATTTTCTTAATCCTGAGTTATAGCTTGATTGCACTTTGATCTGAGAGATAGTTTGTTATAATTTCTGTTCTTTTACATTTGCTGATGAGAGCTTTACTTCCAAGTATGTGGTCAATTTTGGAATAGGGGTGGTGTGTTGCTGAAAAGAATGTATATTCTGTTGATTTGGGGTGGAGAGTTCTGTAGATGAATATTAGGTCTGCTTGGTGCAGAGCTGATTTCAATTCCTGGGTTTACTTGTTGACTTTCTGTCTCGTTGATCTGTCTAATGTTGAAAGTGGGTTGTTAAAGTCTCCCGTTGTTAATGTGTGGGAGTCTAAGTCTCTTTGTAGGTCACTCAGGACTTGCTTTATGAATCTGGGTGCTCCTGTATTGGGTGCATATATATTTAGGATAGTTAGCTCTTCTTGTTGAATTGATCCCTTTACCATTATGTAATGGCCTTCTTTGTCTCTTTTGATCTTTGTTGGTTTAAAGTCTGTTTTATCAGAGACTAGGATTACAACCCCTGCCTTTTTTTGTTTTCCATTTGCTTGGTAGATCTTCCTCCATCCCTTTATTTTGAGCCTATGTGTGTCTCTCCACGTGAGATGGGTTACCTGAATACAGCACACTGATGGGTCTTGACTCTTTATCCAATTTGCCAGTCTGTGTCTTTTAATTGGAGCATTTAGTCCATTTACATTTAAAGTTAATATTAATATGTGTGAATCTGATCCTGTCATTATGATGTTAGCTGGTTATTTTGCTCGTTATCTGATGCAGTCTCTTCCTAGTCTCAATGGTCTTTACATTTTGGCATGATTTTGCATCAGCTTGTACCGTTTGTTCCTTTCCATGTTTAGCGCTTCCTTCAGGAGCTGTTTTAGGGTAGGCCTGGTGGTGACAAAATCTCTCAGCATTTGCTTGTCTGTAAAGTATTTCATTTCTCCTTCACTTATGAAGCTTAGTTTGGCTGGATATGAAATTCTGGTTTGAAAATTCTTTTCTTTAAGAATGTTTAATATTGGCCCCCACTCTCTTCTGGCTTGCAGAGTTTCTGCCAAGAGATCCACTGTTAGTCTGATGGGCTTCCCTTTGTGGGTAACCCGACCTTTCTGTCTGGCTGCCCTTAACATTTTTTCCTTCATTTCAACTTTGGTGAATCTGACAATTATGTGTCTTGGAGTTGCTCTTCTCGAGGAGTATCTTTGTGGCGTTCTCTGTATTTCCTGAATCTGAATGTTGGCCTGCCTTGCTAGATTGGGGAAATTCTCCTGGATAATATCCTGCAGAGTGTTTTCCAACTTGGTTCCATTCTCCCCGTCACTTTCAGGTACACCAATCAGACGTAGATTTGGTCTTTTCACATAGTCCCATATTTCTTGGAGGCTTTGCTCGTTTCTTTTTATTCTTTTTTCTCTAAACTTCCCTTCTCACTTCATTTCATTCATTTCGTCTTCCATCGCTGATACCCTCTCTTCCAGTTGATCCCATTGGTTCCTGAGGCTTCTGCGTTCTTCACGTAGTTCTCGAGCCTTGGTTTTCAGCTCATCAGCTCCTTTAAGCACTTCTCTGTATTGGTTATTCTAGTTATACATTCGTCTAAATTTTTTTCAAAGTTTTCAACTTCTTTGCCTTTGGTTTGAATATCCTCCCATAACTCAGAGTAATTTGATCATCTGAAGCCTTCTTCTCTCCGCTTGTCAAAGTCATTCTCCATCCAGCTTTGTTCCGTTGCTGGTGAGGAGCTGCGTTCCTTTGGAGGAGGAGAGGTACTCTGCTTTTTAGAGTTTCCAGTTTTTCTGCTCTGTTTTTTCCCCATCTTTGTGGTTTTATCTACTTTTGGTCTTTGATGATGGTGATGTACAGATGGGTTTTTGGTGTGAATGTCCTTTCTGTTTGTTAGTTTTTCTTCTAACAGACAGGACCCTCAGCTGCAAGTCTGTTGGACTACCTGGTCGGCCGTGTGAGGTGTCAGTCTGCCCCTGCTGGGGGGTGCCTCCCAGTTAGGCTGCTCGGAGGTCAGGCGTCAGTGACCCACTTGAGGAGGCAGTCTGCCCGTTCTCAGATCTCCAGCTGCGTGCTGGGAGAACCACTGCTCTCTTCAAATCTGTCAGACAGGGACATTTAAGTCTGCAGAGGTTTCTGCTGTCTTTTTGTTTGTCTGTGCCCTGCCCCCAGAGGTGGAGCCTGCAGAGGCAGGCAGGCCTCCTTGACCTGTGGTGAGCTCCACCCAGTTCGAGCTTCCTGGCTGCTTTGTTTACCTAAGCAAGCCTGGGCAATGGCGGGCGCCCCTCCCCCAGCTTCACTGCCACCTTGCAGTTTGATCTCAGACTGCTGTGCTAGCAATCAGTGAGACTCTGTGGGCGTAGGACCCTCTGTGCCAGGTGTGGGATATAATCTCCTTGTGTGCCATTTTTTAAGCCCGTCAGAAAAGCACAGTATTTGTGTGGGAGTGACCCGATTTTCCAGGTGCCGTCTGTCACCCCTTTCTTTGACTAGGAAAGGGAACTCCCTGACCCCTTGAGCTTCCCAAATGAGGCAATGCCTCGCCCTTCTTTGGCTCATGCACGGTGCACACACCCACTGACCCGTGCCCACTGTCTGGCACTCCCTAGTGAGACGAACTCGGTACCTCAGATGGAAATGCAGAAATCACCCGTCTTCTGCGTCACTCATGCTGGAAGCTGTAGACCGCAGCTGTTCTTATTCGGCCATCTTGGCTCCTCCCTCCTTGGGCAATTCTTTATAGCGTGTGAAAATTGACTAATACACTTCCCAAAGAAAACTACAGATTCAATGCCATTCCTATCAAATTAGCAATGACATTATTCCCAGAATTAGAAAGAAACTATAATTTATGTAAAACCAAAAAATAAAAGGAATATCACCACACCTCACAGAAATACAACCTACCATACAGCAAATACTACAAACACCTCTGCGCAGATAAACTAGAAAATCTAGAATAATTGGAGAAATTCCTGGTTGGATACACCCTACCAAGACTAAACCAGGAAGAAGTCAAATCCCTGAGCAGACCAATAAAAAGCTCTAAAACTGAAGCAGTGATTAATTGCCTACCAGCCCAAAAAAGTCCAGGAAGAAAGATGGCCAAATAGGAACAGCTCCAGTCGACAGCTCCCAGAGAGATCAATGCAGAAGTGAGTGATTTCTGCATTTCCAAAGGACGTACCCAGCTCATCTAATTGGGACTGATTGGACAGTGGGTGCAGCCCATGGAGGGTGAGCCAAAGCAGGGTTTAACATCGCCTCACCCAGCAAGCACAAGAGGTAGGGGAATTCCCTCCTCTACCCAAGGGAAGCCATGAGGGACTGTGCGGTGAAGAACAGTGCATGCCAGCCCAGACAGCGTGCTTTTCCCAGAGTCTTTGCAACCTGCACACCAGGAGATTCCCTAAGGTGCCTACATCACCAGAGCCCTGGATTTCAAGCAAAAAACTGTGTGGCCCTTTGGTCAGACACTGAGCTAACTCCATGAGTCTTTTTTCCATACCCCAGTGGCACCTGAAACGCCAGCGAGACAGAACCATTCACTCCTCTGGAGAAAAGGCTGAAGCCAGGGATCCAAGTTGTCTGCCTCAGCAAGACCGACCCACACAGAGCACAGCAATCTAAGATCCACTGGCTTGAAATTCTCACTGCCAGCACAGCAGACTGAGGTGGACCTGGGACACTTGAGCTTGGTGAGAAGAGAGGCATCTGCCATTGCTGAGGCTAGAGTGGGTGGTTTTCCCCTTATGGTGTAAAGAAAGCTGCTGGGAAGTTCAAACTTGTTGAAGCCCACCACAGCTCAGCAAGGCCACTGTGGCCAGATTGCCTCTCTAGATTCCTCCTCACTGGACAGGGAATCTCTGAAAGAAAGGCAGGAGCCCCAGTCAGGGGCTTACAGATAATACCCCATCTCCCTGGGACAGAGCACCTGGGGGAAGGGGCAGCTGTGGGCGCAGTTTCAACAGACATAAACGTCCCTGCCTGACAGCTCTGAAGAGAGGAGCAGATGTCCCAGCACAGCTTTTGAACTCTGCTAAGGGTCAGACTGCCTACTTAAGTGGGTCCCTGCCTCCCGTGTATCCTGAATGGGAGACAACTACCAGTAGGGGCTGAAAGACACCTCATTCAGGGGAGCTCTGGCTGGCATCTGGTGGGTGCCCCTCTGGGATGAAGCATCCAAAGGAAAGAACAGGCAGCAATCTTTGCTGCTCTGCAGCCTCCGCCTCTGATACTCAGGCAAACTGTCTAAAGTAAATCTCCAGCAAATCCCAGCAGACCTGCAGGAGAGGGGCCTGACTATTAGAAGGAAAAGTAAGAAACAGAAAGGGTTGGCATCAACATCAATAAAAAGGACAGCCACTCAGAGGCCCCATCCAAAGGTCAGCAACATCAAACACCAAAGGCAGATAAATCCACGAAGACGGGGAGAAACCAGTGCAAAAAGTTGAAAATTCCAAAAACCAGAACGCACCTTCTCCTTCAAAGGATCCCAACTCCTCGCCAACAAGGGAACAAAACTGGATGGAGATTGAGTTTGACGAATTGACAGAAGTAGGCTTCAGAAGGTGGGTAATAACAAACTCCACCAAGCCCAAGGAGCATGAGAGCATGATCTAACTCAATGCAAAGAAGCTAAGAACCTTGAGAAAAGGTTAGACGAATTGCTAACTAGAGTAACCAGTTTAGAAAAGAAGATAAATGACCTGATGGAGCTGACAACCACAGAACGAGAACTTTGTGAAGAATATACAACTATCAATAACCAAATCAATCAAGCAGAAGAAAAGATATCAGAGATTGAAGATCAACTTAATGAAATAAAGTGAGGAAACAAGATTAGAGAAAAAGGAATGAAAAGAAATGAACAAAGCCTCCAAAAAATATGGGATTCTGTGAAAAGACCAAATCTGCGTTTCATTGGTGTACTTGAAAGTGATGGGGAGAATGGAACCAAGTTTGAAAACACTCTTCAGGATATTATCCAGGAGAACTTCCTCAACCTAGCAAGACTGACCAACATTCAAATTCAGGAAATATGGAGAACACCACAAAGATAATCCTAGAGAAGAGCAACCCCAAGACACATAATCATCAGATTCACCAAGGTTAAAATGAAAAAAGAAATGTTAAGGGCAGCCAAAGAGAAAGGTTGGGTTACCCACAAAGGGAAGCCCATCAGACTAACAGTGGACCTCTCTGCAGAAACCTGACAAGCCAGAAGAGAGTGAAGGCCAATATTCAACATTCTTAAAGAAAGAATTTTCAACACAGAATTTTATATCCACTGAAACTAAGTTTCACAAGTGAAGGAGAAATAAAATCCTTTACAGACAAGCAACTGATGAAACATTTTGTCGTCCACCAGGCCAGCCTTACAAGAGCTCCTGAAGGAAGCACTAAACATGGAAGAAAAACACCAGTACTGGCCACTGCAAAAACATAACAAAGTGTGAAGACCATCAACACTATCAAGAAACTGCATCAACTAACAAGCAAAATAACCAGCTAGCATCATAATGACAGGATCAAATTCACACATAACAATATTAACCTTCAAGGTAAACGAGTAAATGCCCCAGTTAAAAGACGCAGACTGGCAAATTGGATAAACTGTCAAGACCCATCGGTGTGCTATATTCAGAAGACCCATCTCACGTGCAAAGGCACACATGCGCTCAAACAAAGGAATGGAGGAATATTTACCAAGCAAATGGAAAGCCAAAAACAACAGGGGTTGCAATTTTAGTCTCTGCTAAAAAGGACTTTAAAACAACAAAGATCAAAAGACACAAAGGAGAGCATTACATAATGGTAAAGGGATAAATGTAACAGAAAGAGCTAAATATATGACAGCTATCCTATATATACATATATATGCACCCAAGACAGGAGCACCCAGATTCATAAAGCAAGTTCTTAGAGACCTAAAAAGAGATGTAGACTCCTGCATAATAATAATGGGAGACTTTAACATGCCGCAGTCAATATTAGACAGATAGCAAGACAGAAAATTTAAAAAGATACTTAGGACTTGAACTCAGCTCTGGACCAAGTCGACTTAATAGACATCTACAAAACTCTCCACCTCCAAATTAACAAAATATATATTTGTCTCAGCACCTCATCTCACTTATTCTAAAATTGGCCACATAGTTGAAAGTAAAACACTCCTCAGCAAATGTAAAAGAATGGAAATCATAACAAACACTCTCTCAGACCACAGTGCCATCAAATTGGAACGCAAAATTAAGAAACTCACTGAAAACCGAACAACTACCTGAAAACTGAACACCCTGCTCCTGAATTACCACTGGGTAATTTACTAAATTAAGGCATAAATAAAGATGTTCTTTGAAACCAACGAGAACAAAGACACAACGTACCAAAATCTCTGGGACGCATTTAAAGCAGTGTTTAGAGGGAAACTTATTGCACTAAATGCCCACATCAGAAAGCAGGAAAGATCTAAAATTGACACCCTAACATCAAAATTAAAAGAATTAGAGGAGCAAGAGCAAACACATTCAAAAGTTACCAAAAGACAAGAAATAACTAAGATCAGAGAAGGACAGAAGGAGATAGAGACATGAAAACCCTTCAAAAAATCAATGAATTAAAGAGCTGTATTTTTTAATGATCAACAAAATAGACCACTAGCCAGACTAATGAAGAAGAAAAGACAGAAGAATCAAATAGACACAATAAAAAATGATAAAGGGGATATCGCCACTGATCACACAGAAATACAAACTACCATCAGAGAATACTATAAACACCTCTATGCAAATAAAGTAAAAAACCTAGAATAAATGGACAAATTCCTGGACACATACATCCTCCCAAGACAAAACCAGGAAGAAGTCAAATCCCTGAATAGACTAATAACAAGTTCTGAAAGTGAGGCAGTAATTAATAGCTTACCAACCAAAAGAAGTCCAGGACAAGAAGGATTCACAGCTATATTATACCAGAGGTGCAAAGAGGAGCTGGCACCATTTCTTTTGAAGCTATTCCAAACCATAGAAAAAGAGGTACTCCTCCCTAACTCATTCTATGAGGCCAGCATTACCCTGATACCAAAACCTGACAGAGACACAACAAAAAAAGAAAATTTCATGCCAATATCCCAGATGAACATTGATTCAAAAATTCTCAATAAAATACTAGCAAACTGAATCCAGCAGCACATCAAAAGCTTATCCACCACGATCAAGTCAGCTTCATCCCTATGATGCAAGACTGGTTCAACATATGCAAATCAAAAAACGTAATCCATCACGTAAACAAAACCAAAGACAAAAACCACATGATTATCTCAATAGATGCAGAAAAGACTTTTGATAAAATTCAACATCCCTTTATGTTAAAAACTCTCATTAAACTAGATATGCTTGAAACATACCTCAAAATAATAAAAGCTATTTATGACAAACCCACAGCCAATATCATACTGAATGAACAAAAGCTGGAAGCATTCCCTATGGGAACCAGCACATGACAAGGATACCCTCCTTCACCACTCCTATTCAACACAGTATTGGAAGTTCTGGCCTGGGCAGTCAGGCAAGAGAAAGAAATAAAGGGTATTCACATAGAACACAGGAAGTCAAATTGTCTCTGTTTGCAGAAGACATGATTGTATATTTAGAAAACACCATCATCTCAGCCCAAAAACTTCTTAAGCTAATAAGAAACTTCAGCAAAGTCTCAGCATACAAAATTAATGTGCAAAAATCACAAGCATTCCTTTACAACAACAATAGGCAAGCAGAGAACCAAATCATGAATGAACTCCCATTCACAATTACCACAAAAAGAAAAAAATTCCTAGGAATATAGCTAACAAGGGATGTGAAGGACTTCTTCAAGAACAACAAAATACTGCTCAAGGAAATAAGAGAGGAGACAAACAAATGGAAAAACATTCCATCCTCATGGATAGGAAAGATCAATGTCATGAAAATAGCCATACTGCACAAAGTAATTCATAGATTCAATGATATTCCCATCAAACTACCATTGACACTCTTCACAGAATTAGAAAAAATTTAAATTTCACATGGATCAAAGAAAAATTTAAATTTCATATGCATGAAAGAAAATCTCGTATAGCCAAGACAATCCTCACCAAAAGAACAAAGCTGGAGGCATTATGCTACCTGACTTCAAACTATATTACAAGGCTACACACAGATCAATGGAACAAAATAGAGACCTCAGAAATAACACCACATCTACACCATCTGATCTTTGACAAACATGACAAAAACAAGCAATGGGGAAAGGATCTCCTGTTCAACAAATGGTGCTGGTAAAACTGGCTAGCCATATGCAGAAAACTGAAACAGGACCCCTTCCTTACACGTTATACAAAAATTAACTCAAGATGGATTAAAGACTTAAATATACAACTCAAAACCACAAAACCCTAAAAGAAAACCTAGGGAATACCACTCAGGACATAGGCATGGGCAAACACTTCATGACTAAAACACCAAAAGCAATGGCAACAAAAGCCAAAGTTGACAAATGGGATCTAACTAAACTAAAGAGCTTCTGGACAGTAAAAGAAACTATCATCAGGGTGAACATGCAACCTACAGAATGGGAGAAATTTTTGCAAGCTACCCATCTAACAAAGGTCTAATATCCAGAATTTACAAGGAACATAAACATATTTACAAGAAGAAAACAAACAACCCCATCAAAAAGTGGGCAAAGGATATGAACAGACACTTTTCAAAAGAAGACATTTACATGGTCAACAAACACATGAAAAAAAGCTCAACGTCACTGATCATCAGAGAAATGCAAATAAAAACCACAATGAGCTACCATCTCACACCAGTCAAAATGGCGATTATTAAAAAGTCAGGAAACAATAGACGCTGGTGACCCTGTGGAGAAATAGGAATATTTTTACACCGTTGGTGGGAATGTAAATTAGTTCAACCGTTGTGGAAGACTGTGTGGCAATTCCTCAAGGCTCTAGAACCAGAAATAACATTCGACCCAGTAATTCCATTAATGTATGTTTATTCCAATAAACTTATGTTTGTTGCAGCACTATTTACAATAGCACAGACATGGAACCAATCCAAATACCCACCAATAATATACTGGATTTTTTTTAAATGCGGTACATATACACCATGGAATACTATGCAGCCATAGTATGAGAAAGAAAAAGAATGAGATTATGTCCTTTGCAGGGACATGGATGAAGCTGGAAATCATCATCCTCAGGAAACTAACACAGATACAGGAAACTAAACAGTGCATGATCTCACTCATAAGTGGGAGTTGAACATTGAGAACTCATGAACAGCAAAAGGGGAACAACACACACCAGAGTCTGTTGGGACGTGGAGGGTGAGAGGAGGGAACTTAGAGGATGGGTCAATAGGTGCAGCAAACCACCATGGCATATGTTTACCTATGTAACAAACCTGCACGTTTTGCATGTGTGTCCAGTTTTTTCTTTAGAAGAAAATAAGAAAAAAATAGAAAAAAACGTATATATGGCCAGAATAAACAAGTCATCTGAATTTCGATCCTAAGAAAAATTAAGCAAAAGATATGAGCAGACACTTTTTTATTATTATTATTATTATTTAAGTCTTAGGGTACATGTGCAAAACGTGAAGGTTTGTGACATATGTATACATGTGCCATGTTGGTGTGCGGCACCCATTAACTCACCACTTAGCATTAGGTATATCTCCTAATGCTATCCCTCCCCCCTCCCCCCACCCCACAACAGGCCCCAGTGTGTGATATTCCCCCTCTTGTGTCCATGTGTTCTCATTGTTCAACTCCCACCTATGAGTGAGAACATGCAGTGTTTGGTTTTTTGTTCTTGCAATAGTTTGCTGACAATGATGGTTTCCAGCTTCATCCAGGTCCCTACAAAGGACATGAACTCATCGTTTTGTATGGCTGCATAGTATTCCATGGTGTATATGTGCCACATTTTCTTAAACCAGTCCATCATTGTTGGGCATTTGGCTTGGTTCCAACCTTTGCTATTGTGAATAGTGCCACAATAAATATACGTGTGCATGTGTCTTTATAGCAGCATGATTTATAATCCTTTGGGTATATACCCAGTAATGGGATGGCTGGGTCAAATGGTATTTCTAGTTCTAGATCCCTGAGGAATCACCACACTGACTTTCACAATGGTTGAACTACTTTACAGTCCCACCAACAGTGTAAAAGTGTTCCTATTTCTCCACATCCTCTCCAGCACCTGTTGTTTCCTGAAATTTTAATGATTGCCATTCTAACTGGTGTGAGATGGTATCTCATTGTGGTTTTGATTTGCATTTCTCTGATGGCCAGTGATGATGAGCATTTTTTCATGTCTTTTTTGGCTGCATAAATGTCTTCTTTTGAGAAGTGTCTGTTCATATCCTTCACCTACTTTTTGATGGGGTTGTTTGTTTTTTTCTTGTAAATTTGTTTGAGTTCATTGTAGATTCTGGATATTGGCCCTTTGTCAGATGAGTAGGTTGCAAAAATTTTCTCCCATTCTGCAGGTTGCCTCTTCACTCTGATGGTAGTTTCTTTTGGTGTGCAGAAGCTCTTTAGTTTAATTAGATCCTGTTTGTCAATTTTGGCTTTTGCTGCCATTGCTTTTGGTGTTTTAGACATGAAGTCCTTGCCCATGCCTATGTCCTGAATGGTAATGCCTAGGTTTTCTTCTAGGGTTTTTATGGTTTTAGGTCTAACATGTAACTCCTTAATCCATTTTGAATTAATTTCTGTATAAGGTGTAAGGAAGGGATCCAGTTTCAGCTTTCTCCATATGGCTAGCCAGTTTTCCCAGCACCATCTATTAAATAGGGAATCCTTTCCCCATTGCTTGTTTTTGTCAGGTTTGTCGAAGATCAGATAGTTGTAGATATGCGGCATTATTTCTGAGTGCTCTGTTCTGTTCCATTGGTCTATATCTCTGTTTTGGTACCAGTACCATGCTGTTTTGGTTACTGTAGCCTTCTAGTATAGTTTGAAGTCAGGTAGCGTGATGCCTCCAGCTTTGTTCTTTTGGCTTAAGATTGACTTGGCAATGCAGGCTCTTTTTTGCTTCCATATGAAATTTAAAGAAGTTTTTTCCAATTCTGTGAAGAAAGTCATTGGTAGCTTGATGGGCATGGCATTAAATCTATAAATTACCTTGGGCATTATGGCCATTTTCACGATATTGATTCTTCCTACCCATCAGCATGGAATGTTCTTCCATTTGTTTGTATCCTCTTTTATTTCATTGAGCAGAGGTTTGTAGTTCTCCTTGAAGAGGTCCTTCACGTCCCTTGTAAGTTGGATTCCTGGGTATTTTATTCTCTTTGAAGCAATTGTGAATGGGAGTTCACTCATGATTTGGCTCTCTGTTTGTCTGTTATTGGTGTATAAGAATGCTTGTGATTTTTGTACATTGATTTTGTATCCTGGGACTTTGCTGAAGTTGCTTCTCAGTTTAAGGAGATTTTGGACTGAGATGATGGGGTTTTCTAGATATGCAATCATATCATCTGCAAACAGGGACAATTTGACTTCCTCTTTTCCTAATTGAATGCCTTTTATTTCCTTCTCCTGCCTAATTGCCCTGGCCAGAACTTCCAACACTATGTTGAATAGGAGTGGTGAGAGAGGGCATCCTTGTCTTGTGCCAGTTTTCAAAGGGAATGCTCCCAGTTTTGGCCCATTCAGTATGACATTGGCTGTGGGTTTTTCATAGATAGTTCTTATTATTTTGAGATACATCCCATCAATACCTAATTTATTGAGAGTTTTTAGCATGAAGGGTGGTTGAATTTTGTCAAAGACCCTTTCTGCATTTATTGAGATAATCATGTGGTTTTTGTCTTTGGTTCTGTTTATATGCTGGATTATGTTTATTGATTTGCATATGTTGAACCAGCCTTGCATCCCAAGGATGAAGACCACTTGATCATGGTGGATAAGCTTTTTGATGTGTTGCTGGATTCAGTTTGCCAGTATTTTATTGAGGATTTTTGCATCAATGTTCATCAAGGATATTGCTCTAAAATTCTCTTTTTTGGTTGTGTCTCTGCCCGGCTTTGGTATCAGGATGATGCTGGCCTCATAAAACAAGTTAGGGAGGATTCCCTCTTTTTCTATTGATTGGAATAGTTTCAGAAGCAATGGTACTAGCTCCTCCTTGTACCTCTGGTAGAATTCAGCTGTGAACCATCTGGTCCTAGACTTTTTTGGTTGGTAAGCTATTAATTATTGCCTCAACTTCAGAGCCTGTTATCGGTCTATTCAGAGATTCAACTTCTTCCTGGTTTAGTCTTGGGAGGGTGTATGTGTTGAGGAATTTATCCATTTCTTCTAGATTTTCTAGTTTATTTGCGTAGAGTTGTTTATACTATTCTCTGATGGTAGTTTGTAATTCTGTGGGATCGGTGGTGATATCCCCTTTGTCATTTTTTATTGTGTCTATTTGATTCCTCTCTCTTTTCTTCTTTATTAGTCTTGCTAGCAGTCTATCAATTTTGTTGATCCTTTCAAAAAACCAGCTCCTGGATTCATTAATTTTTTGAAGGGTTTTTTGTGTCTCTATTTCCTTCAGTTCTGCTCTGATCTTAGTTATTTCTTGCCTTCTGCTAGCTTTTGAATGTGTTTGCTCTTGCTTCTCTAGTTCTTTTAATTGTGATGTTAGGGTGTCAATTTGAGATCTTTCCTGCCTTCTCTTGTGGGTATTTAGTGCTATAAATTTCCTTCTACACACTGCTTTGAATGTGTCCCAGAGATTGTGGTATGTTGTGTCTTTGTTCTCATTGGTTTCAAAGAACATCTTTATTTCTGCCTTCATTTTGTTATGTACCCAGTAGTCATTCAGGAGCAGGTTGTTCAGTTTCCACGTAGTTGAGCAGTTTTTGAGTGGGTTTCTTAATCCTGAATTTTAGTTTGATTGCACTGTGGTCTGTGAGACAGTTTGTTATAATTTCTGTTCTTCTACATTTGCTGAGGAGTGCTTTACTTCCAACTATGTGGTCAATTTTGGAATAGGTGTGGTGTGGTGCTGAAAAGAATGTATATTCTGTTGATTTGGGTTGAAGAGTTCTGTAGATGTCTATTAGGTCCACTTGGTGCAGTGCTGAGTTCAATTCCTGAATATCCTTGTTAACTTTCGAGCAGACACTTTTTAAAAGAAGGCCCACATGTGGCCAAAAAGCCTATGAAAATAAAGCTGAACATCATTAATCGTTAAGGAAATGCAAATCAAAATGATAATGACATACCATCTCAAACCAGTCAACATAGCTATTATTAAAAAGTCAGAAAATAACAGATGCCAGCAAGGTTGCTGAGCAAAGAGAGTGCTTATACACTGCTGGTGGGAATGTAAATTTGTTCAGCCATTGTAAAAAGCAGTGCGGTGGTTTCACAGAAAACTTAAAACAGAATTCCCATTTGACCCAGCAATCCTCTTATTGGGTTTATACCCAAAGGAATACAAACCATTCTTCCATAAGCACACATATATGCATATGTTCATTGCAGCACTATTCACAATAACAAACACATGGAATCAACCTAAAAGTCCATCAGTGGTAGACTGGGTAAAAAAATATATATGGTACACATACACCATGGAATACTACACAGCAATAAAAATAAATGTAATCATGTCATTTGCGGTAACATAGACAGAGCTGGAGGCCATTATCCTAAGCAAACTAATGCAGGAACAGAGTACCAAATAGCACATGCTCTCACCTGTAAGAGGGAGCTAAGCATTGAGCACACATGATCAACAAAGTAAACATACAACCTATAGGATGGGAGAAAATATTCCCACACTATGCATCTGACAAAGGTGTAACATCCAGAATCTATGAGCAACTTAACTAATTCAACAAGCAAAAACCAAACAACACATTAGAAAATTGGCAGATAATATGAACAGCCACTTTTCAAAAGAAGACATACATGTGAACAAGAAATATATGAGAAAATGTTCAACATTACTAATCACTAGAGAAATGCAAATCAAAACAACAATGAAATACCATCTCATACCAGTCAGGGTGGCTATTGTTAAAAAGTCAAAAAATAACAGGTGTTGGTGAGGTTACAGGGAAAAGGAAATGCTTATATTGAGAGAGGAGATCACTCCTCCTATTGTCTTATACTTAATTTTTTGTTTACTGAAAAAATAAAAGTTAAAAAAATAGGCAGAAGTGAAAATCATAGTCAGACAACCAGGTGCCACATTTCAGGCCTGGTAATTAAAATTCAACCCCTGAACTCACCGCTTATGGTATCTGTAGATTCCAGACATTGTACAAAAAAGCATTATGAAACTCCCTGTTCTGTTCTGTTTCACTCTGATTACTGGTGCATGCAGCCCCCAGCCGCATACCCCTCACTTGTTCATTCAATCATGACCTCCCCCTCACACAGCCCCTTCAGAGTTGTGAGCCCTTAAAAGGGACAGGAATTACTTATTTGGGGAGCTTGGTTTATATGATGTGAGTCTGCCAATGCTCCCAGCTGAATAAAGCTGTTTCCTTCCACGATCTGGTGTCTGAGGGATTTTTGTCTACGACTCCTGCTGCTATGTTTCTTGGTTCCCTAACTGGGAAGCAAGGTAATTGGCAGAGGGTTGAGGCAGCCCCTTAGGTGGCTTTGGTCTGCCCTGTGGAAAATTCCTGAGGGGGACTCTGACCAGCCTGAGCAATGCAGACCCAGAGTGCTCCTGGGTAGGCAATTACCCCAGTGGAATGCCTCACCAGAGCAGCATGTGACAGGCCCCCGCAGAAGAACCATGCAGTGACTGAACACCAGGAAGGAACTGGCATGTGGGGTCCAGACGTCTGAAACTTGGTAACACTAGTCTTTGGAATTTGCCCACTCCATTTGAGTGCAAGCGTGGCCTGATCACCCATGACGTGCCCATGTCAGTACTTTGGTTTTGGTTTTAACTTAAATTGCTTGGTATTTGGTTCTGGTTTTGGTTTTCACTTGGCTCAGATTTCTTGATATTCACATTTTGGTTTTAGTTATTAGTTGTGTGTGTGCGCCCTCTTTCTTTTTCTTTTTTGTGTGAGGTGTGTGTGTGTGGTGAGAGTGTGAGAAAAAAACATGGGTCAGGCACAAAGTAAGCCCACTCCATTAGGAACTATGCTAAAGAATTTCAAAAAGGGATTAAAAGGAGATTGTGGAGTCACTATGACACTAGGGAAATTTAAAACTTCGTGTGAGATAGACTGGCCAGCCTTAGAGGTGAGTTGGCCATCAGAAGGAAGCCTGGACAGGTCCCTTGCCTCGAAGGTATGGTAAAAGGTAACCTGTACACCAGGTCACCCAGACCAGTTCCCCTGTATAGATTCCTGGTTACAGCTAGTTTTACACCCCCCTCAGTGGTTAAGAGGGCAGGCAGCAGCAGTACTAGTAGCAAAGGGACGGTCAGTTAAGGAAGGTTCTCACTCCACCTGCCAAGGGAAGTCAGTACATAAAGTCCTATCTGATCCAATGCCTGATTACTCCTGGCAGGACATGGCACTGACAGTCCACCCTTACCAAGGAGAAAGGCTACCCACTCCTGAGCCCACAGCACCTACACCCTTGCAAGACATCCACACCCTTAGACCACCCAGAGTAGACAAAAAGGAAAGAGAAGCTACAGGAGAAACTCCTCCCTTGGCAGCCCACTTACGACCTAAGACTGGAATCCAAATACCCCTGAGGGAGCAGCAACATACTGGGGTAGATGACGACAGGCACAAGTTGAAAAGACGTGCCTTTGTGTATCAGCCTTTCACTTCTGCCAATCTCCTAACTTGGAAAAACAATACACCCTCTTATACTGAGAAACCCCAGGCCTTAATTGATCTGCTCCAAGTCATTATACAGATTCACAATCCCACTTGGGCTGATTGTCACCAGCTGCTCATGTACCTCTTTAATACTGATGAGAGGTGAAGGGTACTCCAGGCAGCAACCAAGTGGTTGGAAAAACATGTACCAGCTGATCTCCAAAACCCTCAAAAATATGTAAAAATTCAGCTTCCAGGAACAGACCCCCAGGGGGACCTGAATGATGGGCCAGATATGGAAATGTTAAAGTGGTACAGAGAGGCATTATTAGAAGGTCTAAAGAAACGGGCTCAAAAGGCTATAAACGTGAATAAAGTTTCTAAAGTTATCCAGGGAAAAGAGAAAAGTCTGGGACAATTCTATGAGAGACTGTGTGAGACTTACCGTATGTACACACCCTTTGACCCAGCCAGCCCTGAAAATCAGTGCATGATTAACAAGGCCCTAGGTAGCCAAAATGCAGAAGATATTAGGAGAAAATTACAGAAACAAGCTGGATTTGTGGATATGAATACATCACAGTTACTGGAAATAGCTAATCAAGTGTTTGTGAACAGAGATCCAACCAGCCACAGGAGAAGCCATAAAGAAGGTAAATGCCAGGCCCGGTGAAACACCAACTTGCTAGCTGCAGCCATTAGAGGAATCCCGCCAAAAAAGCAGGAAAAGGGGGGTTCCAGGAAAAACACCCAACCCAACCGCCCACAGTTAAAACGTAACCAGTGTGCCTATTGTAAGAAAATAGGGCACTGGAAAGATAAGTGCCTCCAGTTAAAAAAAAAAAAAAAAAAAAGCAAGGAGGTTTGAAGCAAAAAGCCTCAGATAAGGATGAAGGAGCCTTGTTCAATTTAGCTGAAGGGTTGCTGGACTTAAGGTGACTGGGCTTAAGTGCCCCCAAGGAGTCCATGGTCAGAATGACAGTGGGGGGCAAAGACATTAAGTTTCTGGTCGATACTGAGCACTCAGTGGTAACCATCCTGGTCGCCCCTTTATCCAAGAAAACTATTGATATCTTTGGAGCAACAGGAGTCTCCACCAAGCAGGCTTTCTGTCTGCTGCGAACCTGCTCAGTGGGAGGACATAAAATAATTAACCAGTTTCTGTATATGCCTGATTGTCCCTTGCCTTTGCTGAGAAGAGACTTGCTTAGTAAGCTAACAGCCACTGTTTCCTTTACAAAGAGGGGTTCTTTACAGCTAGAGTTGCCAGAAACAGGAGTTATAATGCCCTTTACTGTCCCCCAAGAAGAAAAATGGAGACTTTTTCTAACTGAACTGGGCAAAGAAATAGGGCTGGCTTTAGCTCAACGGTGGCCAAAAGTCTGGGCAGAAGACAATACTCCCGGACTGGTAATCAATCAAGCCCCAGTATTCATAGAAGTTAAGCCAGGGGCCCATCCAGTCAGAGAGAAGTAGTATCCAGTCCCTAGAAAAGCCCTGGAAGGTATCCAGGTCCATCTCAAGTGCCTAAAGACTTTTAAAATTATAGTGCCTTGTCAGTCTCCATGGAACCCCCCACTCCTGCCTGTCCCTAAGCCAGGGACTAAGAATTATCGGCCAGTACAGAACATGTGCTTGGTCAACCAAGGCACAGTGACTCTGCATCCAGCAGTTCCTAACCCTTACACATTGGTAGGGTTGCTGCCGGCTAAGGACAGCTGGTTTACCTGCAAGGACTTAAAAGGTGCCTTTTTTAGCATCTGACTAGCTCCTGAGAGCCAGAAGTTGTTTGCCTTTCAATGGGAAGATCTGGGGTCAGGTGTCGTTACTCAGTACACTTGGACCAGGCTTCCCCAGGGATTCAAGAACTCCCCCACTATCTTCAGGAAAGCATTGGCTCGAGACCTTCAAAAGCTTCCTGCTAAAGGCCTAGGCTACGTCTTGCTCCAGTATGTGGAGGACCTCCTGCTGGGACACCCCATGGCAGCCAGGTGCACAAAAGAAATGGACGCCTTTCTTCAGCACCTGGAAGACTGTGGGTAGAAGGTGTCCAAGAAAAAGACCCATATCTGCAGACAGCAGGTATGCTACCTGGGATTTACTATTTGACAGGGGGAGCACAGCCTAGGGCCAGAAAGAAAGCAGGTTATCTGCAGCCTACCAGAGCCTAAAACTAGAAGACAGGTAAGAGAATTCTTGGGGGCTATAGGGTTCTGCAGACTATGGATCTCCAACTTTGCAGTACTGGCCGAACCTCTATACCAAGTTATAAAGCGGAGGGACATGGAGACTTTTGAATGGGGGACACAGCAGCAGCAAGCCTTCCATAAGTTAAATAAAAAGCTTTTGTCAGCCCTGGCATTAGGGCTACCTGATCTAAGAAAACCTTTCACACTGTATGTATTGAAAAAAAGAAAATGGCAGTTAGAGTTTTAGCTCAGACTGTGGGGCCCTGGCCAAGGCCAGTGGCCTATCCCTTAAACAACTAGGGATTTAAGGCCTATCCCTTAAACATGGGGTTTCCAAAGGCTGGCCCCCATGTCTGTGGGCCTTGGCAGCAACTGCTCTGTTAGCACAAGAGGCAGATAAACTAACACTAGGACAAAACCTGAACATAAAGGCCCCTCATACTGTAGTAACCTTAATAAACACCAAGGGACATCACTGACTAACAAATGCAAGATTGACTAAGTACCGAAGCTTGCTCTGTGAAAATCCCCACATAACCATTAAAGTTTGTAACATCCTGAATCAAGCCACCTTGCTCCCAGCACCAGAAAGCCCTGTCGAGCATAACTGTATAAAAGTGTCAGACTCGGTTTATTCTAGTAGACCTGATCTCCAGGACCAGCCATAGACATTGGCAGACTGGGAGTTACATGTGAATGGGAACAGCTACATAAATCCACAAAGAAAAAGGCAAGCAGGGTATGCACTGGTAATCCTGGACACAGTCATTGAAGCCAGGCCTCTGCCACAAGGCACCTCAGCCCAAAAAGCTGAGCTCATTGCTCTAATCTGAGCTTTAGAGCTCAGTAAAGGTAACATTGTGAACATTTACACTGACTCACAATACAACTTCCTAACCCTTCAAGCGCATGGAGCACTCTACAAAGAAAATGGCTTATTAAACTCTGAGGAAAAAGACATAAAGTATCAACAAGAAATGTTACAACTATTAGAGACAGCATAAAAACCCCAGAGGGTGACAGTCATACACTGAAGAGGACACCAGTGATCCTCCACCACGGTCACTTTAGGAAATTCCCAAGCTGACTCAAAGGCTGAGAAAGCAGCATCCACTCCTTACCGGGCATCAATTACAGCCTCCTTACTCCCTCAAGTACCTGACTGACCTAGTTTCTACTTATTCCAGGGGAGAAAAAGCCTTTTTCCATTCAGAAGGGGGACAAAAAATAAAAGAGGGATGGATCAGGTTACCAGATGGGAAGGTGGCTGTGCCACAGATGCTGGGAGCTGCAGTTGTGCTGGCTGTTCATGACACCACTCATTTAGGTCAAGAGTCACTTGAAAAGTTGTTAGGCTGGTACTTCTACATCTCACACTTGCCAGACCTTGCCAAAGTGGTAATGCAACTGTGTGTTTCCTGCTGACAACATAATGCGAGGCAAGGCCCCACTGTTCTGCCTGGCATACAAGCCTATGGAGCTGTCCCCTTTGAAGATCTTCAGGTAGACTTCACAGAAATGCCCAAATGTGGAGGTAAAAAGTATTTGTTTGTTCTTGTGTGTACTTACTCTGGGTAGGTAAAAGCTTATCCAACATGAACTAAAAAGGCTCGTAAAGTAACCCATGTGCTCCTTCGAGATCTCATTCCTAGGTTTGGACTACCCTTATGGATTGGCTTGGACAATGGGCCGGCGTTTGTGGCTGACTTGGTGCAGAAAACAGCAAAGATATTGGGGATCACATGGAAACTGCATGCCACCTACTGACCACAGAGTTCCAGAAAGATGAAGTAAATACATCGGACTATCAAAAAGAGTTTAGAAAAAATATGTCAGAAAACAAGATTAAAGTGGATACAGGCCCTCCCCTTGGTGCTGTTCAAAACTAAATACACCCCTTCAAAGAAAACAGGATATTCTCCTTATAAAATATTATATCATAGGCCTCCTCCCATACTCCGGGGACTTCCAGGCACCACGACCCCCCCCCCCCCGAGAGTTAGGTGAAATTAAGTTACAGTGACAGCTATGGGCCTTAGAAAAAGTTACATAGACAATTTCAGCTGGGTAAATAAAAAGTGCCCCATCAGCTTATTCTCCCCAATTCACCCTTTCTCTCCTGGTGATCGTGTGTGGATCAAGGACTGGAACATAGCCCCTTTACAGCCATGGTGGAAGAGACCCCAGACCATCATCCTAACCACTCCTACTGCTGTAAAGGTAGAGAGAATCCCAGCTTAGATCCATCAGAGCCGTGTAAAACCTGCGGCCGCTGACACCTAGGAGACAAAACTGAGCCTCGACAACCCCTGCAAAGTAACTCTGAGGAGGACGACAAGCCGTGCTCCAGTTATACCCAGAAGCTGACTGGTCTATGTATGGCTGAAACATGAGGAAATTCATCGTGGGACTCATTTTTCTAAAAATTTGGACTTGTATAATAAAATCCTCAATTGATTTTCCCCAAGTGGAAAATTGCTCCCAGTGCCTCTATCAAGTTACAGAGGTAGGGCAAAAAACTAAAACTATTTTTCTGTTTTATAGTTATTATAAATGCTTGGGAACCTTAAAAGGAACACGTTTGTATAACAACACTGAGTACAAATTGTGTAGCCCAGGAAATGAACAGCCAGACGTGTGCTATAACCCTTCTGAGCCTCCCAAGACCACAGTTTTTAAAATAAGGTTAAGAACTGGTCCCTTCCTAAGAGATACAAGTAAAGTACTAACTAAAGTGAAAAAAGAGAAGTTCCCAAAAAGATTATTTTAAAGTTTGATGCTTGTGCAGTCATTACTAACAATAGGCTAAGAATGGGATGTGGATCCCTCAATTGGAAAAAAAAAACTATACATCAGAAAATAAGTATATACATCATGAACTAAAAAATTGTGGATGTCGCTTCTACTAATCTTACATCATTTGGGCTACTTGGAAAAAAAAATGACAAAGACCCCGTCAGTCTCCAGAAAGGAAAAAGTAACTCTTCTTGCACTAGTCGAAATTACAACCCATTAGAACTGATAATTACTAACCCATGAGATCCCTGCTGAAAAACAGGAAAACATGTAACCCTAGGAATTGATGGCACCGGTCTTGATCCTGAAGTCCATATCTTAATACAAGGAGAAGTCCAAAAATGCTCTCTCCAACCAGTATTTCAAACTTTCTATGATGAACTAAATGTGCCGGTACCAGAAATTCCAGGAAAAACTACGAACTTGTTTTTGAAATTAGCCGAGCATGTAGCTCAGTCTGTTAATGTCATTTCATGTAATGTTTGTAAAGGAACTGTGATAGGAGATCAGTGGCCATGGGAAGCCTGAGAATTAGTGCCTACATATCCAGTTCTCAATGAATTCCTGGTCCAAAAGAATCATCCCGACAACTTCTGGGTCCTAAAAGCCTCAATTATTGGGCAGTATTACATAGCTAAAAAAGAAAAAAAAATACCCACCCTGTAGAATGGCTCAGCTGTCTTGGACAGAAACTGTATAATAGTACTACAAAAACAGCCATTTGGTGGAGTTCAAACTACACTAAAAAAAAAATCTATTTGGTAAATTTCCAAAGTTGCTGACTGTGTGGACCCACCTGGAGTCCCATCAGGATTGGACAGCTCCCACTAGATTATACTGGATATGTGGGCATAGAGCCCATGCTAAGCTGCCTGACCAATGGACAGGTAGTTGTGTTGTTGGTACTATTGAATCATCTTTCTTCCTGCTGCCCATAAAAACAGATGAACTTCTAGGCTTCCCTGTCTACACTTCCTGCGAAAGAAAAAACATAGCCATAGGTAATTTAAAAGATAATAAATCACCCCCTAAAAAATTATACAGTACTAGGGGCCTGCTACTTGGACACAAGATGGCTCATGGGGATACCAGACCCCCATTTACATGCTCAACCAAATCATACAGTTACAAGTTGTCTTAAAAATCATCATTAATAAAATCGGCCAAGCCTTGACTTTATTGGCCCAACAAAAAACTCAGATGAAAAATGCTATCTACCAAAATAAATTGGCTCTTGACTACTTTCTGGCAGCTGAAGAAGGAGTCTGTAAAAAATTTAACCTTACTAATTGCTGCCTACACATAGATGATCAAGGGCAAGTAGTCAAAGACATAGTTAGAGACATAACAAAGCTGGCACATGTGCCCATGCAAGTGTGGCAAGGATTCAATCCTGGGACTATGTTTGAAAAATGGTTCCCAGCAATAAGAGAATTTAAAACTCTTATAATAAAAATTATGGTAGTAATAAAAACCTGCCTCCTACTCCCTTGATTGCTACCTGTACTCCTTCAAATGAAAAAAAGCTTTGTTGCTACCTTAGTTCACCAAAATGCTTCAGCACAATTATATTATATGAATCACTATTGATCTTTCTTGCAGGAAAACATAGGTAGTAAAAATAAAAGTAAGAACTCCCACTAGAGAGTGAGGTTCTCAAAGGGGGGAGAGAGAGAGAGAGAGAGAGAGAGAGAGAGAGAGAGAGAGAGAGAGAGAGGAGACCACTCCTCATATTGTCTTATAATTAATTTCTTGTTTACTGGAAAAGTAAAAGTTAAAAAAAAATAGGCAGAAGTGAAAATCATAGTCAGACAACCAGGTGCCACATTTCGGGCCTGGTAGTTAAAATTCAACCCCTGACCTCACCGCTTGTGGTATCTATAGATTCCAAACATTGTCTGAAAAAGCATTATGAAACTCCCTGTTCTGTTCTGTTTCATTCTGATGACTGGTGCATGCAGCCCCCAGTCACATAACCCTCACTTGCTCAATCGATCATGATCCCCCAACACACAGCTCCTTTAGAGTAGTGAGCCCTTAAAAGGGACAGAAATTACTTATTCAAGGAGCTTAGTTTCTAGGACGTAAGTCTGCCAATGCTCCCTTCTAAATAAAACTCTTTCCTTCCACAATCCAGTGTCTGAGGAATTTTGTCTACGATTCCTCCTGCTACAATATGCTGCTGGTGAGAATGTAAATTAGTTCAGCCACTATGGAAAGCAGTTTCAAGATGTGTGAAAGTATGCATAACTGTGTAACAAACCTGCATGTTCTGCACATGTATTCCAGAACGTAAGTATAATGAAAAAAAAAGATGTGTGAAAGAACCTATACCACTACTGGGTATATACTCAAAGGAAAATACATCATTCTACCAAAAAGACACATGCATTCATATGTTCATCACAACACTATTCACAATGGAAAAGACATGGAATCAACTTAGATGCCCATCAGTTGTGAATTGGATGAGGAAAATGTGGGGCATACACACCATGGAATACCACACGGCCATAAAAAATGAACAAAATGATATCTTTTGCAGCAACATGGATGCAGCTGAAAGCCATTATCCTAAGCAAATTAATGCAGGTACAGAAAACCAAATTCTGCATGAGGTCATTTATAAGTGCTAGCTAAACATTGGGTGCACATGGATGTAATAATGACAACAATAAACAATGGGGACTACTAGATGGGGGAGGGTGGGATAGCAGAATGGGCTGAAAACTACTTATTGGGCACTATGCTCACTATTTGGTTGATGGGATCATTTATATGCCAAACCTCACTGACATACAATCTACCCATGTAACAAACCTGTACATGTACCCCTGAACCTAAAAGTCAAAATAGAAAGCAATAAAAAAATTAAAAATAAATAAAATACAAGATTGTCAAATGAGGATCAAAAAAAGATGCAATTATATGTTCTCTATAAGGAACCCACTCTAAATATAAAGACAAATACAATGTAAAAAAGTGAATTTGTTATCCAGGCCCCTGGGAAATGAGCCACTCCACCTACCATGACTGGCACCCACAAACTCCCTCAGGAGGCCTGAGGTGAGGCCCACCCCACCTGCCACAACAAACACCAGTGATCACATATGTCATCTAGGGTCCTAGGGATTTACTTGCCCCACCCATTTCCCTGGTACCTATGCACACCATTGAGGAGCCTGAGGACAGCCCTGTCACATATGGTGCTGCTGCTGGTGCTCACACATGTCCAGAGGCCTGGACCACCACCAACAAAGCCAATGTGTGCCATCCAGGGGATGAAGAACAGGCCCACCCTGCCCACCACCACCAATACTGGTGTCCACATAAGTTGTCTAGTGAACCGAGGAAATATTCTCCTCATCAACTGCCACTCTCAAGGGGCCCAGGTATACCATTTGGAGGCTAAGGGACTGACCTGTCACACCGGTCATCACTGGCACCCATTCACACCTTCAGGGACCTAAGGACAGGCCCACTCTGCCTGCCCCTGTCATTACTGGTACACAAGGAATGGCCTGCCTGGTGTCTCCATCCACAGCAAAGCATTGCCACAGCCCCAAGTTGTTAAGCCACTGAGGAGCTCAGAGACACCACTGACACTGTTTACAGCTGGAGAAATGATATGGGGCCTATACTACTGTGCCCACCTTCGATCAAAAGCAAAGTACTCCATGCAACTAACACTACAGCTATATCTACAGGAAAAAGCCTTTCCCTATAAAAGCCAATCCAAAAACCTAGAAGAAGCAACTGTCACACCAAATAGACAAATACCAGCTTAAGAACATAAGAAACATGAGAAAACAATGAAATATGGCATTTTAAAAGGAGAACAATAATTCTCAAGTAACAGATCCAAAAAACATTTATAAAATGTCTGAAAGAAATTCCAAATAATAATATTAAAGAAAATCAATGAGATATAAGAGAACACAGATAAACTACACAAAGAAATCTGGAAAATAAATCAGGATTTGAATGAGAAATTCCACAAAGAGATAGATGTAAAGAAATCAAAGAGAAATCATGGAAGTGAAGAAGTCAAAGAAAGAAATAAAAAATGCTGAGGGCTTTCACAGTAGACTAGATCATGCAGAAGAAATAATTTCTGAACATAACAAATCTTTTGAAATAACCATATCAAACAAAAAATAAAAAATAATAAAAATAATGAAGAAATCCTACTTGAAAAATCAGACAACAAAAAATGACAAAATGTTTGAATTATGGGAATTCCAAAACGAAAAGAAAAGAGAAAATGAAAATGAAGTGTTTAATAAAACAATAGCTGGAGTCCTGGGGCAGTTCCAAGATGGCTGAATAGGAATAGCTCCAATCTACAGCTACCAACGTGAGTGATGCAAAAGATGGATGATTTCTGCATTTCCAACCGAGGTATCGGGTTTGTCTCACTAGGGCTTGTTGGACAGTGGGTGCAGCCCACTAAGCAAGACCCAAAGCAGGGCAAGGCGTCACATCACCTGGGAAGCACAAGGGGTTAAGGGATTCCCTTTCCTAGCCAAGGGAAGCGGTGATAAACAGCACCTGGAAAATCAGGTCACTCCCACCCTAATACTGCGCTTTTCCAAAGATCTTAGCAAACAGCACACCAGGAAATTATATCCCTCTGCAGACTTAAATGTCCCTGTCTGACAGCTTGGAAGACAGTAGTAGTTCTCCCAGCACAGATTTTGAGATCTGACAACGAACGGACTGCCTCCTCAAGTGGGTCCCTGATGCCTGAGTAGCCTAACTGGGAGGCAGCCCCCAGAAGGGGCAGACTGACACCTCAAATGGCCAGGCAGCCCTCTGAGCTGAAGTTTCGAGAGGAACGATAAGGCAGCAACAATTGCTGTTGAGCAATAGTAGATCTTAGGCAGCTCTGCTGCTGATACCCAGGCAAACAGGGTCTGGAGTGGACCTCCAGTAACTCCAACAGACTTGCAGCTGAGGGTCCTGACTGTTAGAAGGAAAACTAACAAACAGAAAGGACATCCACACTAAAACCCCATCTGTAAGTCACCATCATCAAAGACCAAAGGTAGATAAAACCACAAAGATGGGGAAAAAACAGAGCAAAAAAGCTGAAAATTCTAAAAATCAGAGTGCCTCTCCCCCTCCAAAGGAACGCAGCTCCTCACCAGCAATGGAACAAAGCTGTATGGAGAATGACTTTGATGAGTTGAGAGAAGAAGGCTTCAGATGATCAAACTTCTCCAAGCTAAAGGAAGAAGTTTGAACCCATTGGAAAGAAGCTAAAAACCTTAAAAAAAGATTAGACGAATGGCTAACTAGAATAACCAGTGTAGAGAAGGCCTGAAACGACCTGATGGAGCTGAAAACCATGGCACGAGAACAATGTGATGAGCACACAAGCTTCAGTAGCTTATCGGATCAACTCAAAGAAAGAGGATCAGTGATTGAAAATCAAATGAATGAAATGAAGTGAGAACTTTAGAGAAAAAAGAGTAAAAAGAAATGAACAAAACCTCCAAGAAATATGGGACTATGTGAAAAGATCAAATCTACTTCTGATTGGTGTACCTGAAAGTGACGGGGAGGATGAAACAAAGTTGGAAAACACTCTTCAGAATGTTATCCAGGAGAAATTCCCTACCTACAAAGGCAGGTCAACATTCAAATTCAGGAAACACAGAGAATGTCATAAAGATATTCCACGAGAAGAGCAACTCAAAGACACATAATTGTCAGATTCACCAAAGTTGAAATGAAGGAAAAAATGTTAAGAGGAGCCAGAGAGAAAGGTCGGGTTACCCACAAAGGGAAGCCCATCAGACTAACAGTGGATCTCTCGGCAGAAACTCTACAAGCCAGAAGAGAGTTGGGGCCAATATTCAACATTCTTAACGAAAAGAATTTTCAACCCAGAATTTCATATCCACCCAAACTAAGCTTCATAACTGAAGGAGAAATAAAACACTTTACAGACAAGCAAATGCAGAGAGATTTTGTCACCACCAGACCTGCCATAAAAGAGCTCCTGAAGGAAGTGCTAAACATGGAAAGGAACAACCGGTACCAGCCACTGCAAAATCACGCCAAATTGTAAAGACCATCGAGGCTAGGAAGAAACTGCATCAACTAACGAGCAAAAAAACCAGCTAACATCATAATGACAGGATCAAATTCACACATAATAATATTATTCACTTTAAATGTAAATGGACTAAATGCTCCAATTAAAAGATACAGACTGGCAAATTGGATAAAGAGTCAAGACCCATCATTGTGCTGTATTCAGGAAACCCATCTCATGTGCAGAGACACACATAGGCTCAAAATAAAAGGATGGAGAAAGATCTACCAAGAAAATGGCAAACAAAAAAAGGCAGGGGTTGCAATCCTAGTCTCTGATAAAACAGACATTAAAACAACAAAGATCAAAAGAGACAAAGAATGCCGTTACATAATGGTAAAGAGATCAATTCAACAAGAAGAACTAACTATCCTAAATATATATGCACCCAATACAGGAGCACCCAGATTCATAAAGCAAGTCCTGAGTGACCTACAAAGAGACTTAGACTCCCACACAATAATAATGGGAGACTTTAACACTCAACTGTCAACATTAGACGGATCAAGGAGACAGAAAGTTAACAAGGATATCCAGGAATGGAACTCAGCTCTGCACCAAGCAGACCTAATAGACATCTACAGAACTCTCCACCCCAAATCAACAGAATATACATTTTTTTCAGCACCACACCACACTTATTACAAAATTGACCACATAGTGGGAAGTAAAGCTCTCCTCAGCAAATGTAAAAGAACACAAATTATAACAAACTGTCTCTCAGACCACAGTGCAATCAAACTAGAGCTCAGGATTAAGAAACCCACTCAAAAACACTCAACTACATGGAAACTGAACAACCTGCTCCTGAATGACTACTGGGTACATAACAAAATGAAGGCAGAAATAAAGATGCAATTTGAAACCAATGAGAAAAAAGACACAACATACCAGAATCCCTGGGACACATTCAAAGCATTGTGTAGAGGGAAATTTATAGCACTAAATGCCCACAAGAGAAAGCAGGAAAGATCCAAAATTGACACCCTAACATCACAATTAAAAGAACTAGAAAAGCAAGAGCAAACACATTCAAAAGCTAGCAGAAGGCAAGAAATAACTAAAATCAGAGCAGAACTGAAGGAAATAGAGACACAAAAAACCCTTCAAAAACTTAATGAATCCAGGAGCTGGTTTTTTGAAAGGATCAACAAAATTGATAGACCGCTAGCAAGACTAATAAAGAAGAAAAGAGAGAAGAATCAAATAGATGCAATAAAAAATGATAAAGGGGATATCACCACTGATCCCACAGAAATACAAACTACCATCAGAGAATGCTACAAACACCTCTACGCAAATAAACTAAAAAACCTAGAAGAAATGGATAAATTCGTCGACACATACACCCTCCCAAGACTAAACCAGGAAGAAGTTGAATCTCTGAATAGACCAATAACAGGCTCTGAAATTGTGGCAATAATCAATAGCTTACCAACCAAAAAGACTCCAGAACCAGATGGATTCACAGCCGCGTTCTACCAGAGGTACAAGAAAGAGCTGGTACCATTTCCTCTGAAACTATTCCAATCAATAAAAAAAGAGGGAATCCTCCCTAACTCATTTTATGAAGCCAGCATCATCCTGATAACAAAGCTGGGCAGAGACACAACCAAAAAAGAGAATTTTAGACCAATATCCTTGATGAACATTGATGCAAAAATCCTCAATGAAATACTGGCAAGCCGAATACAGCAGCAAATCAAAAAGCTTATCCACCATGACCAAGTGGGCTTCATCCCTGAGATGCAAGGCTGGTTCAACATATGCAAATCAATAAATATAATCTAGCGTATAAACAGAACCAAAGACAAAAACCACATGATTATCTCAATAGATGCAGAAAAGGCCTTTGACAAAATTCAACAACCCTTCATGCTAAAAACTCTCAATAAATTAGGTACTGTTGGGACGTATCTCAAAATAATAAGAGCTATCTATGAAAAACCCACAGCCAATATCATACTGAATGGGCAAAAACTGGAAGCATTCCCTTTGAAAACTGGCCCAAGACAGGGATGCCCTCTCTCACCACTCCTATTCAACATAGTGTTGGAAGTTCTGGCCAGGGCAATTAGGCAGGAGAAGGAAATAAAAGGTATTCAATTAGGAAAAGAGGAAGTCAAATTGTCCCTGTTTGCAGATGACATGATTGTATATCTAGAAAACCCCATTGTCTCAGCCCAAAATCTCCTTAAGCTGATAAGCAACTTCAGCAAAGTTTCAGGATACACAATCAATGTACAAAAATCACAAGCACTCTTATACAACAATAACAGACAAACAGAGAGCCAAATCATGAGTGAACTCCCATTCACAATTGCTTCAAAGAGAAGAAAATACCTACGAATCCAACTTACAAGGGATGTGAAGGACCTCTTCAAGGAGAACTACAAATCACTGCTCAATGAAATAAAAGAGGATACAAAAAAATGGAAGAACATTCCATGCTCATGGGTAGGAAGAATCAATATCGTGAAAATGGCCATAATGCCCAAGGTAATTTATAGATTTAATGCCATCCCCATCAAGCTACCAATGACCTTCTTCACAGAATTGGAAAAAACTACTTTAAAGTTCATATGAAACTAAAAAAGAGCCTGCATTGCCAAGTCAATCCTAAGCCAAAAGAACAAAGCTGGAGGCATCACGCTACCTGACTTCAAACTATAATACAGGGCTACAGTAACCAAAACAGCATGGTACTGGTACCAAAACAGAGATATAGATCAATGGAACAGAACAGAGCCATCAGAAATAACGCCACATATCTACAACTATCTGATCTTTGACAAACCTGACAAAAACAAGCAATGGGGAAAGGATTCCCTATTTAATAAATGGTGCTGGGAAAACTGGCTAGCCATATGGAGAAAGCTGAAACTGGATCCCTTCCTTACACCTTATATGAAAATTAATTCAAGATGGACTAAAGACTTAAACCTTAGACCTAAAACCATAAAAACCCTAGAAGAAAACCTAGGCATTACCATTCAGGACATAGGCATGGGCAAGGACTTCATGTCTAAAACACCAAAAGCAACGGCAACAAAACCCAAAATTGACAAATGGGATCTAATTAAACTAAAGAGCTTCTGCACAGCAAAGGAAACTACCATCAGAGTGAACAGGCAACCTACAAAATGGGAGAAAATTTTCACAACCTACTCATCTGACAAAGGGCTAATATCCAGAATCTACAATGAACTCCAACAAATTTACAAGAAAAAAACAAACAACCCCATCAAAAAGTGGGCAAAGGACATGAACAGACACTTCTCAAAAGAAGACATTTATGTAGCCAAAAAACACATGAAAAAATGCTTACCATCACTGGCCATCAGAGAAATGCAAATCAAAACCACAATGAGATACCATCTCACACCAGTTAGAATGGCAATCATTAAAAAGTCAGGAAACTACAGGTGCTGGAGAGGATGTGGAGAAATAGGAACACTTTTACACTGTTGGTGGGACTGTAAACTAGTTCAACCATTGTGGAAGTCTGTGTGTCGATTCCTCAGGGATCTAGAACTAGAAATACCATTTGACCCAGCCATCCCATTACTGGGTATATACCCAAAGGACTATAAATCATGTTGCTATAAAGACATATGCACACGTATGTTTATTACGGCACTATTCACAATAGCAAAGACTCGGAACCAAGCCAAGTGTCCAACAATGATAGACTGGATTAAGAAAATGTGGCACATATACACCATGGAATACTATGCAGCCATAAAAAATGGTGAGTTCATGTCCTTTGTAGGGACATGGATGAAATTGGAAATCATCATTCTCAGTAAACTATCGCATGGACAAAAAATCAAACACCGCATGTTCTCACTCATAGGTGGGAATTGAACAATGAAAACACACGGACACAGGAAGGGGAACATCACACACTGGGGACTGTTGAGGGGTGGGGGGAGGGGGGAAGGATAGCATTAGGAGATATACCTAATGCTAAATGACGACTTAATGGGTACAGCACACCAGCATGGCACATGTATACATATTTAACTAACCTGCACATTGTGCACATGTACCCTAAAACTTAAAGTATAATAATAATTAAAAGAAAAAGATAAAATAAAAAAATAAATAAAAATAAAATAAAATAATAATTAATTAGAAAAATAAAAATAAAATAAAATAATAGCTGACAACTTCAAAGTCTTGCAAGAGCTACAGATCTCCAGATACAGGAAACTCAAAAATCCCCAAATAGATTAAACTGAAAAAAATGTTTTCATCAAAGTACAATATATCCAGACTATCAAAAGTCAAAGGCGAAGAGAGAATTCCAAAAAAATAAAAGAGAAAACCATCAGGTCACATATAATCCCCATGAGGGCCAGGCATGGTGGCTCATGCCTATAATCCCAGTACTTTAGGAGGCCAAGGTGGGCAGATCACTTGAGGTCTGGAGATCAAGACTAGCCTTGCCAACACGGTGAAACCCCATCTCTACTAAAAATACAAAAATTAGCTTGATGTGGTAGTGGGCACCTGTGATCCCAGCTCCTCAGGAGACTGAGGCAGGAGAATCACTTGAACTCAGGAGGCAGAGGTTGCAGTGAGCCGACATTGTGCCAGTGCACTCCAGGCTGGGCAAGAGAGTGAAACTCCATCCAAAACAAAAAAGAGAGAGAGAGAATCCTCATCAGACTAACTAGTTTTATTTGCAGAAACCCTATAGGCCAGGGGATAATGGTACGGTATATTGAAAGTGCTAAAAGAAAAAAACTGCCAGCCAGGAATACATAGCAATGTTGCCCTTCAATAATGAAGGAGAGATAAAGTCTTTCCCAGAAAAGCAAAAACTGAGGAAATTCATCAACATTAGATTAGCCCTAAAAAAAATGTTTAAGGGAGGCCTACACTTAGAAGTAAAAGGATGCTATCTGCCATCATTAAAATTCATGAAACTATAAAACTCATTGACAAAGCAGATACACACATAAGAAAGAGAAAGGAGTCTAATGTTATCATTACAAAGAAAACACCAAATTATAAGGTAACCAATAAAAGAGAAGAAAGGAAAAAATGATGAAATAATCAACTAAATTACAAGAGTAAGTCCTCAGCTATCAATAACAACTTTGAATATAAATGATTTAAATTCTCCAATTTAAAGATATATACTAGCTGAACGAATTTCTTTTAGAAAGAACCAATTTTATGCCTCCTACAAGGAACTCACTTTACATGAAAAGACACACATAGACTAAAAATGAAGCAATGGGGGAAAAAATTCCATGCCAACAGAAACCAAAATCATGAAGAAGTAGCTACACCTATATCAGGTAAAATAGGCTTTAAGTTTTAAAAAACATAAAAAGAGACAAAGAAGATTACTATATCATGATAAAGGGACCAATTAAGCAAGAGAATACAACAACTGTAAATATATATGCACCCAATATCAGAGCACTCAGGAATACAAAGTAAATATTATTAGAGCTAAAGAGAGAAATAGACCCTAATACAGTAATAATTGGGGATTTAAACACCCCGCTTTCAGCATTGGACAGATCATCTACACAGAAAATCAATAAAGAAACACAATACTTCATCTTCAATATAGAACAAATGGACCTAATAGATATGTACAGAACATTTTGAAATTACATCAACTTCTTCTTAGACAACAATGGAATAAAATTAGGAAAACAAGAGGGAGGCTGGGTGTGGTGGCTCATGTCTGTAATCCCAGAACTTTGGGAGGCCGAGACAAGCAGATCACCTGAGGTCAGGAGTTCAAGACCAGCCTGACCAACATGAAGAAACCCTGTCTCTACTAAAAATACAAAATTAGCCATGTGTGGTAACACATGCCTGTAATCCCAGCTACTCGGGAGGCTGAGGCAGAAGAATCACATGAACCCAGGAGGCAGAGGTTGCAGTGAGCTGAGATCATGCCATTGCACTCCAGCCTGGGCAACAGGAGTGAAACTCCATCTCAAAAAAGAAAAAAAAAAAAGGAAAGTAAAACAAGAGGAACTTTGGAAACTAAAAATACATGAAAATTAAACAACATGTTCTTAAATGACCACTGGTTGAATGAAAAATTTAAGAAAATAAATTTGAAAATTTTTTGAAACAAGGAAAATAAAAATGCAACACACCAAAATCTACAGAATACTGCAAAAGTAGTGCTAAGAGGAAAGCTTATTGCAATAAGCACCTACAGAAGGCTGGGCACAGTGGCTCACATTTATAATCCCAGCACTTTGGGAGGCCAAGGCAGGAGGATCGTTTGAACTCAGAAGTTAAAAATCAGCCTGGGCAAAATAGCAAGACCCTGTCTCTAAAAAAAAAAAAATTAATAAGCCAAGTGTGGTGGCATGTGCCTGTAGTCCCAGCTACTTGGGAGGCTGAGGTGGCAGAATGGCTTGATCCTGGATGACTGAGACTGCAGTGAGCCACGATAGCACCACTGCACTCTAGCCTGGGAGACAAAGCAGGATCCTATCTCAAAAAATTAAAAATAAAAATAAACAAATGCCTGCATCAAAAAAGTAGGCAAATTTCAAATAAAAAAACAAAGATATACATCAAAAAATTAGAAAAACAAGAACAAACTAAACCCAAAATTAGTAGAAAAAAATAATGAAGATCAGGGAAGAACTAAAGAAATGGAGACCATAAAACAATAAAAGGATCAATGAACTAAGCTGCTTTTTTGAAGAGATAAACAAAATAGATTAACAATTAGATAGATTAACCAAGCAAAAAAAGACCCAAATAAATAAAATCAGAAATGAAAAAGGAGATATTACAGCTGATACCACAGAAATAGAATAAAAAATCATTAGATTAATATGAACAACTATACACTAATAAGTTGGAGAACCTAAAGAAAATGGATAAATTCTTAGAGACACACAACTTACCAAGATTAATTCAGGAATAAAGAGAAAACCTGAAAAAAACAATAATGGGTGATGAGATTGAATCAGGAATAAAAAGTTTTCCAAAAATCAAAAGGCTAGGCCTGGATGGCTTTACTACTAAATTTTACCAAACTTATGAAAGAGAATTAATATCAATTCTTCTCAAACTATCCCAAAAAATTGAAAACGGGAGATTTCTTCCTAACTCATTCTATAGGGTTATCATTACCATGATGTCAAAACAAACAAGGACACAACAATAGAAGGAAAACTGAAAACTGCAGGCCAATATTCCTGATGAACATCAATGAAATCATTCTCCACAAAATACTAGGAAAGGAAATTTACAACACATCAAAAATATAATAGACAATGAGGAAGTGGGATTTATCTAAGAGATAGAGGAATGGTTCAACATATACAAATCAATAAATGTGATACATCACATTTACAGAATCAAGTACAAAAATGGAGTGATAATCTCAATATACACAGAAATTTATTTGATAAAATTCAACATCACTTCATTATTAAAACTCTCAACAAATTAGGTATGGGAGGAATATATCTCCCATAACAAAGGCCATATATAACAACGCCACCATCATATATAACATCATAATTAAAGGGGGAAAGCTGAAAGCCTTTACTGAGAACTAAAATAAGATAAGGATGCCACTCTCACCACTCTTATTCAATATAGTACTACAAGTACTAGCCAGAGGAATCAGGCAAGAGAAAACAATGAAAAGCATTTAAATTGTTCCTCCTTGCAGATGACATGACCTTATATAGAGAAAAACCAAAAGACTCCACCAAAAAACTACTAGAAATAATAAACTAATTTGGTAACACTGCAAGAGATAAAATAAATATATAAAAATCAACAGCATTTATATACTAATAACAAAGTTGCTGAAAAAGAAATCAAGAAAGCAATCCCATTTACCATAGTTACAAAAGATAAGACACCTAGGAATAAATTCAACCAAGGAAGTGAAAGACCTTTACAATAAAAACTACAAAACATTTATAAAAGAAATTATAGAAAGATGGCCACATAGGAACACTCCAGTCTGCAGCTCCCAGCAAGACCAACGCAGAAGGTGAGTGATTTCTGAATCTCCAACTGAGGTACCCTTTTCATCTCATTGGGACTGGTTAGGCAGTGGGTGCAGCTCATGGAGGGAAAGCAGAAGCAGGGTGTTGCCTCACCAAGGAAGTGCAAGGAGTAGGGAGCCTCCCTTTCCCAGCCAAGGGAAACCATGAGGGGCTGTGCTATCCAGCCCAGATACTACGGTTTTCTCACAGTTTTTGAAATCTGCAGACCAGGAGTTTCCCTCGTGAGCCTACACCAACAGGGCCCTGGGTTTCAAGCACAAAACTGGGCAGCTGTTTGGGCAGACACCGAGCTAGCTGCCAGAGATTTTTTTCATACACCAGTGGAGCCTGGAACCCCAGTGAGACAGAATCAGTCACTCCCCGGGAAAGGAGGCTGAAGCTAGGGAGCAAAATGGTCTCACTCAGAGGGTTCCACACTCACGGAGCCCAACAATTTAAGAACCACTGGCTTGAAATTCTCGATGCTAACACAGCAGTCTGAAGTAGACCTGGGAATATCGAGCTTAGTTGGAAGAGGGTCATCCACAATTACCAAGGCTTGAGTAGGTGGTATTCCCCTGAGAGCATGAAGGAGGCCTGGAAGTTTCGACTGGGCGGAACCCAACACAGTTCAACAAAGTGACTGTGGCCACACTGCCTCTCTAGGTTCCTCTTCACTGAGCAGTGTATCTCTGAAAGAAAGGAATCAACCCTGTCAAGGGCTTATAGATAAAACTCCCATCTCCCTGGGACAGAGAACCTGGGGGAAGGGGTGGCTGTGGGATCTGCTTCAGTGGACTTAAATGTTCCTGCCTGCCGGCTCTGAGTAGAGCAGATGCTGCTGACAAGGTTCTCCCAGCACAGCACTCGAACTCTGATAAGGGACAGACTGCCTCCTCAAGTGGGTTCCTGACCCACTGTCTATTGACTGGGAAAGAACTCCCAACAGGGGTTGACAGACGCCTCATATAGGAGAGCTCTGGTGGGCATCAGTCCAGTGCCCCTCTAGGATAAAACTTCCAGAGGAAGGAGCAGACAGCAATATGTGCTGGTAATACCAGGCAAATAGGGTCTGAAACCAATAAGCACAAAGAGAAAAAGCACCAGAATTGCTGGGACACAGCTAAAGCAGCGTTTAGAGGGAAATTTATAGCACTAAATGCCCATGTCAGAAAGCAGGAAAGATCTAAAGTTGACACCCTAATATCACAATTAAAAGAACTAGAGAAGCAAGAGTAAACAAATTCAAAAGCTAGCAAGAGACAAAAAAATAACTAAGATCAGAGCAGAATTGAAGGAGATAGAGACACAAAACATCCTTCAAACAAATCAATGAATCCAGGAGCTGGGTTTTTGAAAAGATCAACAAAATAGATAGACTGTTAGCCAGACTAATAAAGAAGAAGAGGGAGAAGAATCAAATAGACACAATAAAAAATGATAAGGGGGATATAATTACTAATCTCACAGAAATACAAACTACCATCAGAGAATGCCATAAAAACCTCTCTGCAAATAAACTAAAAAATCTAGAAGAAATGGATGAATTCCTGAACATATACACCCTACCAAGACTAAAGCAGGAAAAATTTGAATCCCTGAAGAGACCAATGACAAGTTCTGAAATTGAGGCAGTAATCTGCCAACCAAAAGAAGCCCAGGACCAGGCCGATTCACAGCCAAATTCTACCAGAGGTACAAAGAGGAGCTGGTACCATTCCTTCTGAAACTATTCCAAACAATAGAAAAAGAGGAGTATCTATGTGAAAATCCTCAATAAAATACTGCCAAACTGGATCCAGCACCACATCAAAAAGCTTATTCACCACAATCAAGGCCACTCCATCCCTGGGATGCAAGGCTGTTTCAACATAGCCAAAAGAATAAAGGTAATCCATCAGGACCAATGACAATAAAAAAACCACATGATTATCTCAGTAGATGCAGAAAGGACCTTTGATAAAATTCAACATCCCTTCAGGCTAGAAACTCTCAATAAACTAGGTATTGATAGAACATATCTCAAAACACTAAGAGCTATTTATGACAAACCCATAGCCAATATCATACTGAATGGACAAAAGCTGGAAGCATTCCCTATGAAAAACCAGCACAAGACAAAAATCCCCTCTCTCACCACTCCTATTCAACACAGTATTGGAATTTCTGGCCAGGGCAATCAGGCAAGAGAAAAAATAAAGGGTATTCAGATAGGAAGAGAGGAAGTAAAATTGTGTCTGCTTGCAGAAGACATAATTATATATTTAGAAAACCCCATTATCTCAGCCCAAAAACTCCTACAGCTGACAAACAACCTCAGCAAAGTCTCAGGATACAAAATCAATGTGCAAAAATCACAAGCATTCCTATACACCAACAATAGACAAGTAGAGAGCCAAATCATGAGTGAACTCCCATTCACAATTGCCACAAAGATAATAAAATACTTAGGAATAAAACTTACAAGAGTTGTGAAGGACCACTTCAAGGCAAACTATAAATCACTGTTCGAGGAAATAAGAGAGGACACAAACCAACAGAAGAACACTCCATGTTCATGGATAGGAAGAATCAATTTTGTGAAAATAGCCATACTGCCCAAAGTAATTTATAGGTTCAATCTTATTCCCATCAACGTATTATTGACTTTCTTCACAGAATTTAAAAAAAAAATTACTTTAAATGTAATATGGAACCAAAAGAAGAGTCCGCATAGCCAAGACAATTCTAAGCAAAAAGAACAAAGCTGGAGGCATCACACTACCTAACTTCAAACTATACTACAAGTTCACAGTAACCAAAACAGCATGGTACTGGTACCAAAACAGATATATAGACCAATGGAACAGAACAGAGTCCTCAGAAATAACACCACACATCTACAACCATCTGATCTTTGACAAACCTGACAAGAGCATGAAGAAAAGATTCCCTATTTAATAAATGGTACTGGAAAAACAGGCTAGCCATATACAGACAACTGAAACTGGGCCCCTTCCTTACACCTTATACAAAAATTAATTCAAGATGGATTAAAGACTTAAATGTAAATCCTGAAACTATAAAACCCTAGAAGAAGACCTAGGCAATAACATTAAGGACATAGGCATGGGCAAAGACTTCATGACTAAAACACCAAAAGCAATGACAACAAAAGCCAAAATTGACAAATGGGATCTAATTAAACTAAAGAGCTTCTGCACAGCAAAAGAAACTATCATCAGAGTGAACATGCAACCTACAGAATATGAGAAAAATTTTGCAATCTATCCATTTGACAAAGATCTAATATCCAGAATCTACAAGGAACTTAAACAAATTTACCAGAAAAATCAAACAACCCCATCAAAAAGTGGGCAAAGGATGTGAACAGACACTTTTCAAAAAAAAGACATTTATGTGGCCAGCAAACATATGAAAAAAAGCTCATCATCACTGATCATTAGAGAAATGCAAATCAAAACCACAATGAGATACCATCTCATGCCACTTAGAACGGTGATCATTAACAAGTCAGGAAACAACAGATGCTGGAAAGGATGTAGAGAAATAGGAACGTTTTTACACTGTTGGTGGGAGTGTAAATTAGTTCAACCATTGTGGAAGACAGTGTGGAGATTTCTCAAGGATATAGAACCAGAAATACCATTTGACCCAGCAATCCCATCACTGCATATGTACCCAAAGGATTATAAATCATTCTATTATAAAGACTCATGCACACATGTGCTTATTGCAACACTATTTACAATAGTAAAGACTTGGAACCAACCCAAATGTCCATCAGTGATAGACTGGATAAAGAAAATGTGGCACATATACACCATGGGATACTATGCAGCCATAAAAAAGAATTAGTTCAAGGCTTTCCAGGGACTTGGATGAAGCTGTTAACTATCATCCTCAGCAAACTAACACCAGAACAGACAACCAAACACTGCAAGTTCTCCCTCATAAGCGGGAGATTAAGATAGAGAACACATGGACACAGGGAGGGAAACATCACACACTGGAGCCTGTCGATGGGTGGGGGAAAAGAGGAGGGAGAGCATTAGGACAAACACCTAATGCATGCAGGGTTTAAATCCTAGATAACAGGTTGATAGTTGCAGCAAACCACCATGGCACATGTATACTTATGTAACAAACCTGCACATTCAGCACATATATCCCAGAACTTAAAGTAAAATTAAAAAGAATAGAAATTATAGAGGAAGCAAAACAAATGGAAAGACATCTCATGATCATGGGTTAGAATTAATATTGTTTAAATCCAAATACTATCCAGGGCAATCTCTAGATTCAATACAACCCCTATCAAAATACGAATGGCATTCTTCACAGAAATAGAAAAAACAATTTAAATCTGTATGGAACCAAGAAAGATCTCAAATAGCCAAACCAATTCTGAGCAACAAAGAACAAAGCAGAATAGGAACAGCTCCAGTCTAGAGTTCCCAGAGTGAGCGATGCAGAAGATGGGTGATTTCTGCATTTCCAACTGAGGAACCAGGTTCATCTCATTGGGCAGTGCTGGACAGTGGGTGTGGGACAGTGGGTGCAGTGCACCATGCATGAGTCAAAGCAGGGCGAGGCATCGCCTCACGCAGGAAGTGCAAGGAGTCAGGGAATTCCGTTTTCTAGTCAAAGAAAGGGGTGACAAATGGCACCTGGAAAATCGGGTCACTCCCAACCTCATACTGCACTTTTCCAATGGGCTTATCAAACATCACACCAAGAGATTGTATCTCACACCTGGCTCGGAGGGTCCTATGCCCATGGAGACTCGCTCATTGCGAGCACAGCAGTATGAGATCCAACTGCAAGGCGGCAGCGAGGCTGGGGAGGGGCGCCCACCGTTGCTCAGACTGGAGTAGGTAAACAAAGCAGCCGGGAAGCTCCAACTGGGTGGAGCCCACCACAGCTCAAGGAGGCCTGCCTGCCTCTGTAGGCTCCACCTCTGGGGGCAGGGCACAGACAAACAAAAGGCAGCAATAATCTCTGCAGACTTAAATGTCCCTGTCTGACAGCTTTGAAGAGAGTAATGGTTCTCCCAGCACGCAGCTTGACATCTGAGAATGGGCAGACTGCCTCCTCACGTGGGTCCATGACCCCCGAGTAGCCTAAATGGGAGGCAACCCCCAGTAGAGGTGGACTGACACCTCACACGGCTGGGTACTCCTCTGAGACAAAACTTCCAGAGGAAGAATGAGACAGCAGCATTTGTGGTTCACCAATATCCGCTGTTCTGGAGCCACTGCTGCTGATACCCAGGCAAAGAGGGTCTGGAGTGGACCTCCAGCAAACTCCAACACAGCTGTAGCTAAGGATCCTGACTGTTAGAAGGAAAACTAACAAACAGAAAGAACATCCACACCAAACACCCATCTATACGTTACCATCATCAAAGACCAAAGGTAGATAAAACCATAAAGATGGGGAAAAAACAGAGCAGAAAAACCAGAAACTCTAAAAATCAGAGAGCCTCTCCTCCTCCAAAGGAATGCAACTCCTCACCAGCAAGAGAGCAAAGCTGGATGGAGAATGACTTTGATGAGTTGAGAGAAAAAGGCTTCAGAACATCAAACTACTCTGAGCTAAAGGAGGAAGTTCGAACCAATGGCAAAGAAGTTAAAAACTTTGAAAAAAATTTAGATGAATGGATAACTATAATAACCAATACAGAGAAGTCCTTAAAGGACCTGATGGAGCTAAAAACCATGGCATGAGAACTACGTGACAAATGCACAAGCCTCAGTAACCAATGCGATCAACTGGAAGAAAGGGTATCAATGATGGAAGACGAAATGAATAAAATAAAGCATGAAGAGAAGTTTAGAGAAAAAAGAATAAAAAGAAATGAACACAGCCCAATCTAGCAAGGCAGGCCAACACTGAAATTCAGGAAATACAGAGAATGCCGCAAAGATACTCCTCGAGAAGAGCAACTCCAAGACACATAAGTGTCAGATTCACCAAAGTTGAAATGAAGGAAAAACTGTTAAGGGCAGCCAGAGAGAAAGGTCAGGTTACCCATAAAGGGAAGCCCATCAAACTAACAGCTGATCTCTCGGAAGAAACTTGACCAGCCAGAAGACAGTGGGGGCCAATATTCAACATTATTAAAGAAAAGAATTTTCAACCCAGAATTTCATATCCAGCCAAACCAAGCTTCATAAGTGAAGGAGAAATCAAATCCTTTACACACAAGCAAATGCTGAGAGATTTTGTCACCACCAGGCATGCCCTAAAAGAGCTCCTGAAGGAAGCACTAAACATGGAAAGGAACAACCAGTATCAGCCACTGCAAAAACATGCCAAATTGTAAAGACCATCGAGGCTAGGAAGAAACAGCATCAATCAACGAGCAAAATAACCAACTAACATCATAATGACAGGATCAAATTCACACATAACAATATTAACCTAAAATGTAAATGGGCTAAATGCTCCAATTAAAAGGCACAGACTGGCAAATTGGATAAACAGTCAAGACCCATCAGTGTGCTGTATTTAGGAGACCCATCTCACATGCAGAGACACACATAGGCTCAAAATAAAGAGATGGAGGAAGATCTACCAAGCAAATGGCAAACAAAAAAAGGCAGGGGTTGCAATCCTAGTCTCTGATAAAACAGACTTTAAACCAACAAAGATCAAAAGAGACAAAGAAGGTCATTACATAATGGTAAAGGGAAAAATTCAACAAGAAGAACTAAGTATCCTAAATATATATGCACCCAATACAGGAGCACCGAGACTCATAAAGCAAGTCCTGAGTGACCTACAAAGAGACTTCGACTCCCACAAAATAATAATGGGAGACTTTAACACCCCACTGTCAACATTAGAAAGATCAACGAGACAGAAAGTTAACAAGGATATCCAGGAATTGAACTCAGCTCTGCACCAAGTGGACCTAATACACATCTACAGAACTCTCCACCCCAAATCAACAGAATATACATTCTTTTCAGCACCACACCAAACCTATTCCAAAATTGACCACATAGTTAGAAGTAAAGCACTCCTCAGCAAATGTAAAAGAACATAATTTATAACAAACTCTCTCAGACCACAGTGCAATCAAACTAGAACTCAGGATTAAGAAACTCACTCAAAACCGCTCAACTATATGGAAACTGAACAACCTGCTCCTGAATGACTACTGGGTACACAACGAAATGAAGGCAGAACTAAAGATGTTCTTTGAAACCAATGAGAACAAAGACACAACACACCAGAATCTCTGGGACACATTCAAAGCAGTGTGTAGAGGGAAAGTTATAGCACTAAATGCCCACAAGAGAAAGCAGGAAAGATCTAAAATTGACACCCTAACATCACAATTAAAAGAACTAGAGAAGCAAGAGCAAACACATTCAAAAGCTAGCAGAAGGCAAGAATAACTAAGATCAGAACAGAACTGAAGGAAACAGAGGCACAAAAAAACCTTCAAAAAATCCATGAATCCAGGTGCTGGTTTTTAGAAAAGATCAACAAAATTGAAAGACCGCTAGCAAGACTAATAAAGAAGAAAAGAGAGAAGAATCAAATAGACGCAATAAAAAATGACAAAGGGGATATCACCACCGATCCCACAGAAATACAAACCACCATCAGAGAACACGATAAACACATCTATGCAAATAAACTAGAAAATCTAGAGAAATGGATAAATTCCTTGACACATACATCCTCCCAAGACTAAACCAGGAAGAAATTGAATCTCTGAATAGACCAATAACAGGTTCTGAAATTGAGGCAATAATTAATAGCTTACCAACCAAAAAAATTCCAGGACCAGATGCATTCACAGCCGAATTCTACCAGAGGTACAAGGAGAAGCTGGTACCATTCTTCTGAAACTATTCCAATCAATAGAAAAAGAGGGAATCCTCCCTAACTCATTTTATGAGGCCAGCATCATCCTGATACCAAAGCCGGGCAGAGACACAACCAAAAAAGAGAATTTTAGACCAATATCCTTGATGATCATTGATGCAAAAATCCTCAATAAAACACTGGCAAACCGAATCCAGCAACACATCAAAAAGCTTATCCACCATGATCAAGTGGGCATCATCCCTGGGATGCAAATCTGGTTCAACATATGCAAATCAATAAACATAATCTAGCATATAAACAGAACCAAAGACAAAAACCACATGATTATCTCAATAGATGCAGAAAAGGCCTTTGACAAAATTCAACAACACTTCATGCTAAAAACTCTCAATAAATTAGGTATTGATGGGATGTATCTCAAAATAATAAGAGCTATCTATGACAAACCCACAGCCAATATCATACTGAATGGACAAAAACTGGAAGCATTCCCTTTGAAAACTGGCACAAGACAGGAATGCCCTCTCTCACCACTCCTATTCAACATAGTGTTGGAAGTTCTGGCCAGGGCAATCAGGCAGGAGAAGGAAATAAAGGGCATTCAATTACGAAATGAGGAAGTCAAATTGTCCCTGTTTGCAGATGACATGATTGTATATCCAGAAAACCCCATCGTCTCAGCCCAAAATCTCCTTAACCTGATAGGCAACTTCAGCAAAGTCTCAGGATACAAAATCTATGTGCAAAAATCACAAGCATTCTTATACATCAATAACAGACAAACAGAGAGCCAAATCATGAGTGAACTCCCATTCACAACTGCTTCAAAGAGAATAAAATACCTACGAATCCAACTCACAAGGGATGTGAAGGACCTCCTCAAGGAGAACTACAAACCACTGCTCAATGAAATAAAAGAGGATACAAACAAATGTAAAAATATTCCAGGCTCATGGGTAGGAAGAATCAATATCGTGACAATGGCCATACTGCCCAAGGTAATTTATAGATTCAATGCCATCCCTATCAAGCTACCAATGACTTTCTTCACAGAATTGGACAAACCTACTTTAAAGTTCGTATGGAAGCAAAAAAGAGCCCACATTGCCAAGTCAATCCTAAGCCAAAAGAACAAAGCACAATGCCACAGTAACCAAAACAGCATGATACTGGTACCAAAACAGAGATATAGACCAATGGAACAGAACAGAGCCCTCAGAAATAACACAACACATCTACAACCATCTGATCATTGACAAACCTGAGAAAAACAAGAAATGGGGAAAGGATTGCCTATTTAATAAATGGTGCTTGGAAAACTGGATAGCCACATGTAGAAAGCTGAAACTGGATCCCTTCCTTACACCTTATACAAAGATTAATTCAAGATGAATCAAAGACTTACATGTTAGACCTAAAACCATAAAAACCCTAGAAGAAATCCTAGGCAATAACATTCAGGACACAGGCATGGGCAAGGATTTCATGTCTAAAACACCAAAAGCAATGGCAACAAAAGCCAAAATTGACAAATGGGATCTAATTAAACCAAAGAGCTTCTGCACAACAAAAGAAACCACCATCAGAGTGAACAGGCAACCTACAGAATCGGAGAAAATTTTTGCAACCTACCCATCTGACAAAGGGCTAATATCCAGAATCTACAATGAACTCAAACAAATTTACAAGAAAAACCAAACAAACCCATCAAAAAGTAGCTGAACGATATGAACAGACACTTCTCAAAAGAAGACATGTATGCAGCCAAAAAATACATGAAAAAATGCTCATCATCACTGGCCATCAGAGAAATACAAATCAAAACCACAATGAGATACCATCTCACACCAGTTAGAATGGTGATCATTAAAAAGTCAGGAAACAACAGGTGCTGGAGAGGATGTGGAGAAATAGGAACACTTTTACACTGTTGGTGGAAATGTAAACTAGTTCAACCATTGTGGAAGTCAGTGTGATGATTCCTCAGAGATCTAGAACTAGAAATACCATTTGACCCAGCCATCCCATTACTGGGTATATACCCAAAGGATTATAAATCATGCTGCTATAAAGACACATGCACATGTATGTTTATTGTGGCACTATTCACAATAGCAAAGACTTGGAACCAAGTCAAATGTCCAACAATGATAGACTGGATTAAGAAAATGTGGCACATATACACCATGGAATACTATGCAGCCATAAAAAATGGTGAGTTCATATCCTTCGTAAGGACATGGATGAAGCTGGAAACCATCGTTCTCAGCAAACTATTGCAAGGACAAAAAACCAAACACCACATGTTCTCACTCATAGGTGGGAATTGAACAATGAGAACACATGGACACAGGAAGGGGAACATCACACACCGGGGCCTGTTGTGGGGTGGGGGGGAGGGGGGAGGGATAGCATTAGGTGATATACCTAATGCTAAATGGTGAGTTAATGGGTGCAGCACACCAGCATGGCATATGTATACATGTGTAACAAACCTGCACGTTGTGCACATGTACCCTAAAACTTAAAGTATAATAATAATAATAAAAAGAACAAAGCTGGAGGCATCACACTACTGGACTTTAAAATATACTACAAAACACTAGTAATTAAAAAAGCTTAATGCTGGTACAAAGACAGATGCACAGACTCACGTACCAGAATACGGAACACAGAAATAATGCCATGTATTTACAGCCAACTGATTTTCAAAAAAGGTGCCAAGAGCATACATTGGGGAAAGGACATTTTCTTCAGTAAGTGGTGCTGAGAAAACAATATCCATATACAAAAGAATGAAACAAGACCACCATCTCTTGCCATTTACAAAAGTCAACCCAACATAAAGGCTTAAACATAAGGCCAGAAACTAGAAAACTACTTGATGAAGAAAATATAAGAGAAATGCTTCAGGTAATTGGTCTAGGCAAAGATCTTATGCTAAGACTACAAAAGCACAGGCAACAAAAACAGAAATAGACAAATGGGACTATGTTAAATGGAAAATCTTCTACACAGCAAAGAAAGCAATGAAATCAGTAAAGAGACAAGCTCTTCTGAATAGGAGAAAAGATCTGTAAACTATTCCTCCAAGAGGGGACTAATATCCAGACTACACAAGGAACTCAAATGACTCAACAGCAAATAAAAAAAAAAATCCCATTAAAAAGCGGGCAAAGGATCTGAATACAGATTTATCAAAAAGAAGATACGCAAATGGCCAAAAAGCATGTGAAAAATGCTCAACATCACTAATCATCAGGGAAATGCAAACCAAAACCATATTGAGATATCATCTCACCCCAGTTAAAATAACTATTATCAAAAAGACAAAAAGTATCAAATCCTGACAAGAATGCAGAAAAAGATCAACAGTTGTTCATTGTTGGTGGGAACAGACAGTCATACAGCCATTATGGAAAACAGCACGAAGGTTTCTCAAAAAACCTAAAAATAGAACTAACATAAAACCCAGCAATTCCACTACCGGACATTTATCCAAAGGAAGGCCAATCAGTATAACAAGGGATAACTGCACCCCTGTGTTTAATGTAGCACTGTGTATTCAGCCATCAAAAAGAATAAAATCATATTAGTCACAGAAACATAGATGGAACTGGAGGTCATTATGTTAAGGGAAATAATTCAGGGAAAGAAAGACAAACATCACATAGAGATAGAGAGTAGAATGATGGTTCCCAGAAACATGGAAGGGTGTGGGGGGTAATAAAGAGAGGTTTCTTAATGGGTGAAAACATGCAGTTAGGTAGAAGAAATAAGTTCTAGTGTTTGATAGGATAGTGGTATGACTATAGTTAACAATAATTTCTCTTTTTTTTCAACTTTTATTTTAAGTTCAGGGGTACATGTGCAGGATGTGCAGTTTTGTTACATAAACGTGTGCCAAGGTGGTTTACTGCACAGATCATCCCATCACCCAGGTATTAAGCCCAACATCCGTTAGCTTTTCTTCCTGATGCACTCCCCTCCAACCCCCTGAGAAGTCCCCAGTGTGTGTTGTCCCCCCACCATGTGTCCATGTGTTCTCATTGATCAGCTCCCACTTATAAGTAAAAACATGCGGTGTTTGGTTTTCTGTTCCTGCGTTACTTTGCTGAGAATAATGGCTTCCATCTCCACCCATCTCCCTGCAAAGGACAAGATCTCATTCCTTTTTATGGCTGCATAGTGTGTATATGTACCATCTCGTATATGTACCACATTTTCTTTATCCAGTCTATCATTGATGGGCATGTATGTTGATTCCACGACTTTGCTATTGTAAATAGTGCTGCAGTGAACATACGCATGCATGTATCTTTATAATAGCATGATTTATATTTTGGCTATATACCCAGTAATGGGATTGCTGGGTCAAATGGTATTTCTGCCTCTAGATCTTTGAGGAATCACCATACTGTCTTCCACAATGGTTGAACACCAACAAAGTAAAAGTGTTCCTTTTCCTCCACAACCTTGCCAGTGTCTGTTGTTTTTTGACTTTTTAGTAATAGCCATTCTGCTTGGCGTCAAATTGTATCTCACTGTGGCTTTGATTTGCATTTATCTATTGATCCGTCACGTCGAGCTTTTTTTCTTTTCATGTTTGTTGGCCACATGTATGTCCTCTTTTGAGAAGTGTCTGTTCATGTTCTTTACCCACTTTTTATTAGGCTTGTTTTTTTTCTTGTAGATTTGTTTAAGCTCCTTCTAGATTCTGGATATTAGACCTTTGTCAGATGGATAGACTGCAAAAAAATTTCTCCTATGTTGTAGGTTGTCTGTTCACTCTGACGATCATTTCTTTTGTTGCACAGAATCTCTTTAACTAGATCCCATTTGTCAATTTTGGCTTTTGTATCAATTGCTTTGGCATTTTTGTCATGAAATCTTTGCCCATGCCTACATCACGAAGGATATTGCCTAGATTTTCTTCTAGGGTTGTTATAGTTTGGGGTTTTATATTTCAATCTTTAATCCTTCTTGAGTTAAATTTTGTATATGACGTAAGGAAGGGTTCCAGTTTCAGTTTTCTGCATGTGGCTAGCTGGTTCTCCCAGCACCACTTTAAATAGGAAATACTTTCTCCATTGCTCCTTTTGGTCAGGTTTGTCAAAGATCAGATGGTTGTAGGTGTGCGGTCTTATTTCTGGGTTCTCATTCTGTTCCATTGGCCTATGTGTCTGTTTTTGTACCAGTACCACTCTGTTTTCATTACTGTAGCTTTGTAGTATAGTTTGAAGTCAGGTAGTGTGATGTCTCCAGTTTGTTCTTTTAGCTTATGGTTCACTTGGCTATCTGGGATCTTTTTTAGTTCCATATAACTTTTAAAATAGTTTTTTCTAATTCTGTGAAGAACGCCAATGGTATTTTAATGGGAATAGCATTGAATCAATAAATTACTTTGGGAAGCAAGGTCATTTTCATGATATTGATACTTCCCATCCATAAGCATGAAATGTTTCTCCATCTGTTTGTATTCTCTCTGATTTCTCTGAGCAGTCAGTGGTTTGTAGTTCTCCTTGAAGAGGTCCTTCACTTCCTAGGTATTTTATTCTTTTTGTAGCAATTGTGAATGGGAATTCATTCATGATTTGGCTCTCTGCTTGCCTGTTGTTGGTGTATAGAAATGCTAGCGATTTTTGCACATTGATTTTATTTATTTATATATTTATTTATTTATTTATTTAATTTATTGAGACAGTGTCTCACTCTGATGCCCTGGCTGGAGTGCAGTAGCATAATCTTGACTTGCTCCAGCCTCCAGCTCCTGGGTTCAAGCAATTCTCCTGCATTAGCCTCCTGAGTAGCTGGGATTACATTTGCACACCACCACACCTGGCTAATTTTTGTATTTTTAGTAGAGATGGGGTTTCACCATGTTTGACAGGCTAGCCTTGAACTCCTCAGCCTCCCAAAGTGCTGAGATTACAGGTGTGAGCCACCGTACCCAGCCTACATTGATTTTATATCCTGAGAATTTGCTGAAGTTGTTTATCAGCTTAAGAAGCTTTTGGGCTAAGATGATGGGGTTTCCTAGATATAGAATCATGTCATCTGCAAACAAAGATAATTTGACATCCTCTCTTCCTATTTGAACACACTTTATTTCTTCCTCTTGCCTGATTTCCCTACCAGTATCTTGAAATAAACTCTGTTGAATAGGAGTGGTGAAAGAGGGCATCCTTGTCTTGTGCCAGTTTTCAAGGGGAATGCTTCCAGCTTTTGCCCATTCAGTACGATATTGGCTGTGGGTTTGTCATATATGGCTTTTATTACTTTCAGGTATGTTCCTTCAATACCTAGCTTATTAAGAGTTTTAAACATTAAGGGATGTTAAATTTTATCAAATGCCTTTTCTGCATCTATTGAGATAATCATGTGGTATTTGTCTTTAGCTCTGCTTATGTGATGAATCACATTTATTGATTTGCATCTATTGAACCAACCTCGCATCCTGGGGATGAAGCCTACTTGATCGTGGTGGGTAAGCTTTTTGATGTGCAGCTGGATCTAGTTTTCCAGTATTGTATTGAAGATTTTTGCATCAATGTTGATCAATGATATTGGTGTGAAGCTTTCTTTTTTTGTTGTATTTCTGTCAGGTTTTGGTATCAGGATAATGCTGGCCTCATAGAATGAGTTAGGGACAAGTCCTTCCTCTTCAGTTTTTTGGAATAGTTTCCATAGAAATAGTACCAGCTCCTCTTTGTACCTCTGGTAGTATTTGGTTGTGAATTTGTCTGTTTCTGAGATTTTCTTGTTTATTAGGCCATTCGTTACTGCCTCAATTTCAGAACACATTATCAATCTATTCAGGGATTCAATTTCTTCCTGGTTCAGTCTTGGAGGGTGTGTTTGTCCAGGAAATTGTCCATTTATTCTAGATTTTCTAGTTTATGTGCATAAAGGTGTTTATAGTATTCTCTGGTGGTTTTTTGTATTTCTGGGGGTCAGTGGTGATATCCACCTTATCATTTCTGATTGTGTTTATTTGATTTTTCTCTTTTTTCTTATTAGCCTAGCTAGTGGTCCATCTATTTTATTTTTTTCAAGAAACCAGAGCCTGGGTTTATTCCTTTTTCAAGAGATTTTTCGTGTCTCTATCTCCCTCAGCTCAGTTCAGATCTTGTTATTTCTTGTCTTCTGCTAACTTTGAGGTTTGTTTCCTCTTGGTGCTCTAATTCTTTTAGTTGAGATGTTAAGTTGTTAATCTGAGAGCTTCCTAGCTTTTTGATGTGGGCATTTATTGCTATAAATTTCCCTCTTAACACTGCTTTAGCTGCATCCCAGAGGCTCTGGTATGTTGTCTCTCTGTTCTTATTTATTTCAAAGAACTTCTTCATTTTTGCCTTAATTGTATTATTTACCCAAAAGTTCTTCAGGAGAAGGTTGTTCAATTTCCATGTAGTTGTGTGGGTTTGTGTGGATTTCTTAATGTGAAATTCTTAAATTCTTATTTGATTGTACTGTGGTCTGAAAGACTGTTATGATTTCAGTTCTTTTGCATTTGCTGAGGAAAGTTTTACTTCCTATAATGTGATCAGCTTTAGAGTAAGTGTTGTGTAATGATGAGAATGCATATTATGTTGTTTTAGGGTGAAAAGTTCTGTAAATATCAATCAGGTCCACTTGGTCCAGAGCTGAGTTCAGGTCCTGAATGTCTTTGTTAATTTTCTGCCTCCATGATCTCTCTGATACTGTCAGAGGACTGTGAAAGTCTCCCACTATTATTTTATGGCAGTCTAATTATCTTTGTAGGTCTCTAAGAACTTGCATTATGAATCTGGGTGCTCCTATATTGGGTGCATATATATTTAAGATAGTTAACTCTTGTTGATAAATTGAACACTTTGCCATTATGTAATGCCCGCCTTTGTCTTTTTTATCTTTGTTGGTTTAAAGTCTGTTTTATCAGATATTAGGATTGCTACCCCTGCTTTTTCTGTTTTCCATTTGTTTGGTAAATTTTCCCCCACACCTTTATTTTGAACCTATGTGTGCCTTTGCATGTGAGATGGGTCTCTTGAAGACACCATATTCATGGGGCTTGATTCTGTGTCCAGCTTGCCATTCTATGTCTTTTAATTGAGGCATTTAGACAATTTACATTTAAGGTTAGTACTGTTGTGTGTGAATTGGATCCTGTCATAGTTATGCAAGCTAGTTATTTTGCAGACTTGTTTGTGTGGTTGCTTCATAGTGTCTCTGGACTGTGTACATCAGTGCATTTTGTAGTGCCTGTAATGGTTTTTTCTTTCCATATTTAGTGCTTCCTTCAGAAGCTCCTACAAGGCAGGCCTGCTGATGACAAATTCCCTCAGCATTTGCTTGTCTGAAAAGGATCTTATTTCTCCTTCACTTGTGAAGCTTAGTTTGGTCAGATAAGGAATTCTGGGCTGGAAATTCTTTAAGAATGCTGAATATTGGTCCCAATCTCTTCTGGCTTGTAGGGTTTCTGCTGAGAGGTCTGCTGTTAGTCTAGTCGGTTTCCCTTTGTAGGTAACCTAGCCTTTCTCTCTAGTTGCACTTAATATTTTTTCATTCACTTTGACCTTGAAGAATCTGCTGATTATGTGTCTTGGGGTTGATCTTCTCATGGAATAACCTACTGGGGTTCTCTGCATTTCCTGAATTTGAATCTTGGCCTGTCTTGCTAGGTTGGAAAAGTTCTCCAGGATGATATCCTGAAGTATGTTTTCCAACATGATTCCATTCTTCTCATCTGTTTTAAGTACCCCAATCAGTCATAGGTTCAGTCTCTTTACACAATCCCATAATTCTGAGAGGTTTTGTTCATTCCTTTTTATTGTTTTTTTCTCTATTCTTATCTACCTGTCTTGTCTCAGAAAGACAGTCTTCCAGCTCTGAAATTCTTTTATCCACTTCATCTGTTCTGCTAGTGATACTTGTGATTGCATCGTGAAGTTCCTATGTTGTGTTTTTCAGCTCCATCACATTGGTGATGTTCCTCTCTAAACTAGCTATTCTGGCCATCAGTTCCTGTATTGTTTTATCATTATTCTTAGCCTCTTTGCATTGAATTAAAACATGCTCCTTTAGCTCAGTTAAGTTCGATATTATCCACCTTCTGAAGCTTATTTCTGTCAATTCATCCATCTCGGCCTCAGCGCAGTACTCTGCTCTTGCTGGAGAGGGTTGCAGTCATTTGGAGAAGAGGCACTCTGGCTTTTTAAGTTTCCAGCCTCTTTGCATTGATTCTTTCTCATCTTTGTGGGCTTATCTACCTTCAATCTTTGAGGCTGTTGGCTTTTGACTGAGGTTTTTGTGGGGTTCTTTAGTTGATGATGTTGTTTTCTCTTTGTTTGTTTGTTTGTTTTGCTTTTACCAGTCAGTCCACAATACCGTAGGGCTGCTGCAGTTTGCTGGGGATCTGCTCCAGACTCCAGTGTCCTTGGCCTCTCCTGCACCTGCAGGAGGCAGCTGGGGTCCCCCACTGAAAGATTTCACCCAGTCAGGAGGGACAGGATCAGGAACCCACCCAATGAAGCAGTCTGGTTGTTCTTGATAGAGCAGAAGCATTGCACTGGTGGGGGTGGGGAACCCTTCTTCATTTGGACCACCTGTATTCTCCACAGCCAGCAGGGTGGAATGGCTGAGTTTAGGGAACTCAGAGACTGCAGCCACCCCTCACCCCAGGAGCTCCCTCCCAGGGAGAGATCAATCTCTATCCACAGAACTGAAGACCCCTCCCCCAGTGAGTAGGAGTGGGTCCCCAATTAAAAAATCAGTCTGGCCATGATCTGGCAAGGCAGATGCACTGCACAGTGGGGGGCCCATCCTCATCTGAACCATCTGCACTCTCCACAGCCAGCAGGCTGGAATGGCTGAGTCCTCAGTAGCATAGAGATGGCAGCTGTCCCTTCCCTTTCCACCAAGTTCCTTCCCAGGGAGAGGTCAGATCTCTCCACCAAACCAAAGACCCACCTAGTGAGGAGGGGGGGATTGGGGCTTTAGTTAAAGAAGCAGTCTGGCTACGATCTAGCAAGTCCACTCCATTGTGCCATGGGGGGACCCTCCTCATTTGGGCTGTCTGCATTCTCCAAGGCCAGTGGGCTGGGATGGCTGAGACTATGGAAGGGCAGATATGGAGACTGCCTCTCCCCCTGAAAGCTGCCTGCCAGTGAGAGATCAGAGCTCTGTCTGCAGAACTGAGGACCTGCCCAGTGAGGAGGAGTGTGTCAGGGCCCCAGTTAAAGAAGCAGTCTGGCCCCATTCTGGCAAGGCCACTGTGCTGCACCATGGAGAGGAGGAGGGCTTCTTGTCTGGACCATCTGCACTCTTCACAGCCAGCAAGCTGGAATGGCTGCTGCAGAGATGGCAGCTGCCCCTCCCCTGGGAAATTAGGTCTTGTCTCTGGCAAACTTCAGCTCTCCCATTGGCTGGCTGAGATTCCATGCCAGTGGGTCTTAACCTGTGAGGTGCCATGGAATTGGCACCCACAGAATGAGGCTGCTTTGCTCCCTGTATTCAGCCCCCTTCCTAGGGACATATATGGATGGATTTTTTCACCTTGGTGGGGATTTGGCACTGGAGCATCCAAAACTCCTGCATCTCTATGTGCACCTGAGCAGCTGTTTTGCCAAGACTCCTCACAGCTCTGTATATCAAAGCCAAGGCCCTGGTGGTGTGGGCTCATGAGGGGATCTCCTGCTCCACAGGTTGCAATGATTGGCAGGAGAAGCATGGCTTCCCAGCAGTTCACACAGTCACTCACTGCCTCCCCTGGCTGCAGATGTGGGTTCCTTTGGCTCCATGTGGCTCCCTTGTGGGCCATCACCCCCCCGCTTCTGCATGCCTATTCAGTCCCAATGTGATAACCTGGATGTTTCAATTGAAGGTGTTGAATTCACTCTCCCCTTTTCATTCTTCTCTATGAGTGCTGTGCACTGCAGCTGATTCTAATCAGCCATCTTGCCTCTCCGAGTTAACTATAATTTCTTGTGTCTTTAAAAATCACTAGAAGAGTTGACAGGTTTTCAACATAAAAAGATAAATATTTGAGGTGATAAATATCTTAAATACCCTTATTTGATAATTGCATACAGTTTGCATGTATTAAAATATCATGTTAACCATAAATATTTACATTATGTATCACTTATTAAAATTAAATAAATAAATAGATGGAGCAAGATATACCATGCTAACACTAACCCAAAAAAACTTGAGTAGCTGTATTCATTTCAGACAAAGGAGACTTTTAAAGCAAGGAAAATCATCAGGAATAATGTGGAACATTACATAATGATAAAGGAGTCAATTCACTAAGAAGACTTAACAATCCTTAATGTATATGCACCTAATATACATAAGGCAAAAACTGATAGAACCACATGAAGAAATAGATGAATCCAATTCTTTTCCAAGAAGGCAGAATAGGAACAGCTCCGGGCTGCAGCTCCAAGCATGATTGATGCAGAAGATGGTGATTTCTGCATTTCCAACTGAGGTACCTGGTTCATCCCATTGGGACTGGTTGGACAGTCAGTGCAGCCCACAGAGGGTGAGATGAAGCAGGGCAGGACATTGCCTCACCAGGGAAAGTGCAAGGGATTGGGGGCTATTCCTTTCCTAGCCAAGGGAAGCCATGACAGACAGTACCTGGAAAATCAGGACACTTCCAGCCAAATACTGCACTTTTCCAATTGTCTCAGCAAACAGCAAACCAAGAGATTATATCCCATGTCTGGTTTGGTGTGTCCCACACCCACGGAGCCTTGCTCATTGCTAGCACAGAAGTCTGAGATCAACCTGTGAGGCAGCAGCCTGGAAGGGGGAGGGGGTGTCCACAATTGCTGAGGGTTGAGTAGGTAAACAAAGTGGCCTTGGATGCTCAAAGTGGGTGGAACCCACCGCAGCTCTGCAAGGCCTGCTGCCTCTGTAGACCATACCATGGGGGCAGGGCATAGCTGAACAAAAGGCAGCAGAAACTTCTGCGACTAAAACATCCCTGTCTGACAGCTCTGAAGAGAGCAGTGGCTCTCCCAACACGGTGTTAGAGCTCTGAGAATGGACAGACTGCCTCCTCAAGTGGGTCCCTGACCCCATGTAGCCTAACTGGGAGACACCTCCCAGTAGGGGCTGACTGACACCTCATACAGGCGGGTGCCCCTCTGGAATGAAGCTTCCAGAGGAAGGATCAGGAAGCAATATTTGCTGTTCTACAATATTTGCTGCTCTGCAGCCTCCGCTGGTGATACTCAGGCAAAAAGGGTCTGGAAGGACCTCCAGCAAACTCCAACAGACCTGCAGCTAAGGGTCTTGACTGTTAGAAGAAAAACTGACAAACAGAAAGGAATAGCATCAACATCAACAAAAAGGACATCCACATCAAAACCCCATCTGTTGGTCACCAGCATCAATGAACAAAGGTAGATAAAACAACAAAGATAAGGAGAAACCAGAGCAGAAAAGCTAAAGATGCTAAAAACCAGAGCACCTCTTCTCCTCCAAAGGATTGCAGCTCCTCACCAGCAATGGAACAAAGCTGGATGAAGAATGACTTTGACAAGCTAACAGAAGTAGCCTTCAGAAGATCAGTAATAACAAACTTCTCGGAGCTAAAGGAGAATCTTTGAACCCATTGCAAGGAAGCTAAAAACCTTGAAAAAAGATAAGATGAATGGTTAATTAGAATAAACAGTGTAGAGAAGACATTAAATGACCTGATGGAGCCCAAAACCATGGCACAAGAACTACATGACACATGCACAAGCTTCAGTAGCTGATTTGATCAAGTGGAAGAAAGGGTATCAGTGATTGAAGATCAAATTAATGAAATAAAGCAGGAGGAGAAGTTTAGAGAAAAAAGGGTAAAAAGAAACAAATAAAGCCTCCAAGAAATATGGGACTATGTGAAAAGACCAAATCTACATTTGATTGGTGTACCTGAAAGTGATGAGGAGAATGGAAAAAAGTTAGAAAGCACTCTTCTGGATATTAACCAGGAGAAATTCCCCAACCTAGCAAGGCAGGCCAACATTCAAATTCAGGAAATACAGAGAACACCACAAAGATACTCCTCGAGAAGAGCAACCCCAAGACACATAATTGTCAGATTCACCAAGGCTGAAATGAAGGAAAAAATGTGAAGGGCAGCCAGAGAGAAAGGTCGGGTTACCAACAAAGGGAAGCCAATCAGATTAACAGTGGATCTCTCAGCAGAAACCCTACAAGCTAGAAGAGAGTGGGGGCCAATATTCAACATTCCAAAACAAATGATTTTCAACACAGAATTTCATATCCAGCCAAACTAAGCTTCATGAGCAAAGGAGAAATAAAATTCTTTACAGACAAGCAAATGCTGAGAGATTTTGTCACCACCAGGCCTGCCTTACAAGAGCTCCTGAAGGAAGCACTAAACATGGAAAGGAACGACTGGTACCAGCCACTGCAAAAACACGCCAAATTGTAAAGACCATCAATGCTAGGAAGAAACTGCATCAACTAACGGACAAAAATAACCAGCTGACATTATAATGACAGGATCAAATACACACATAAAAATATTAACCTTAAATGTACATGGGCTAAACACCCCAATTAAAAGACACAGACTGGCAAATTGGATAGAGTCAAGACCCATCAGTGTGCTGTATTCAGGAGACACATCTCACATGCAAAGACACATATAGGTACAAAATAAAGGGATGGAGGAAGATCTGCCAAGCAAATGGAAAGAAAAAAAAAGCAGGGGTTGCAATCCTAGTCTCTGATAAAACAGACTTTAAACCAGAAAAGATCAAAAAAGACAAAGAAGGACATTACATAATGGTAAAGTGATCAATTCAACAAAAAGAGCTAACTAACCTAAAAATATATATGCACCCAATACAGGAGCACCCAGATTCATACAGCAAGTCATTGGAGACCTACAAAGAGACTTAGAATCCCACACAATAATAATGAAAGACTTTAACACCCCACAGTCAATATTAGACAGATCAATGAGACAGAAGGTTGACAAGGATATCAAGGACTTGAACTCAGCTCTGCACCAAGCAGACCTAATAGACATCTACAGAACTCTCCACCCCAAATCAAAACAATATACATTCTTCTCAGCACCACATCGCACTTATTCCCAAATTGACCACATAGTTGGAAGTAAAGCACCCCTCAGCAAATGTAAAAGAACAGTAATCACAATAAACTCTCAGACCACAGTGCAATCAAATTAGAACTCAGGATTAAGAAACTCATTCAAAACCACACAGCTACATGGAAAATGAACAACCTCCTCCTGAATGACTACTGGGTAAATAACAAAATGAAGCCACAAATAAAGATGTTCTTTGAAATCAATGAGAACAAAGATACAAGGTACAAGAATCTCTGGGACACATTTAAAGCAGTGTATAAAGGGAAATGTATAGCACTAAATGCCCACAAGAGAAAGCAGGAAAGATCTAAAATCAACACCCTAACATCACAATTAAAACAACTAGAGAAGCAAGAGCAAACACATTCAAAAGCTAGCAGAAGGCAAGAAAGAAATAAGAGCAGAGCAGAACTGAAGGAGTTGGAGACACAAAAAACCCTTCAAAAAATCAATGAATCCAGGAGCTGGTTTTTTGAAAAGATCAACAAAATAGATAGACTACTAGCAAGACTAATAAAGAAGAAAAGACAGAAGAATCAGATAAACACAGTAAAAAATTATAAAGGGGATATCACCACCGATCCCACAGAAATACAAACTACCATCAGAGAATACTATAAACACCTCTATGCAAATAAACTAGAAAATCTAGAAGAAATGGATAAATTCCCAGACACATACACCCTCCCAAGACTAAACCAGGAAGAAGCTGAATCTCTGAATAGAACAATAATACACTCTGAAATTGAGGCAATAATTAACAGCCTACCAACCAAAACAAGTCCAGGAGCAGACGGATTCACAGCTGAATTCTACCAGAGGTACAAGGAGGAGCTGGTACCATTCCTTCTGAAACTATTCCAATCAATAGAAAAAGAGGGAATCCTCCCTCACTCATTTTATGAGGCCAGAATCATCCTGATAAAAAAGGCTGGCAGAGACACACAAAAAAAAGAGACTTTAGACCATATCCCTGATGAACACCAATGCAAAAATCCTCAATGAAATGCTGGCAAACTGAATACAGCAGCACATTTAAAAGCTTATGCACCATGTTCAAGTCAGCTTCATCCCTTGGATGTGAGGCTAGTTCAACATACACAAATCAATAAATGTAATCCATCACATAAACAGAACCAAAGACAAAAACCATATGATTATCTCAAAAGATTCAGAAAAGGCCTTTGACAAAATTCAACAACACTTCATGCTAAAAACTCTCAATAAACTAGGTATTGATGGAACACATCTCAAAATAATGTGAGCTATTTATGACAGAACCACAGCCAATATACTGAATGGGCAAAAGCTAGAAACATTCCTTTTGAAAACTGGCCCAAGACAGGGATGCCCTCTCTAACCACTCCTATTCAACACAGTGTTGGAAGTTCTGGCCAGGGCAATCAGGCAAGAGAAAGAAATAAAGGATATTCAATTAGGAAAAGAGGAGGTCAAATTGTCCCTGTTTGCAAAAGACATGATTGTATATTTAGAAAACCCCATCATCTCAGCCCAAAATCTCCTTAAGCTGATAAGTAACTTCAGCACAGTTTCAGGATACAAAATCAATGTGCAAAAATCACAGGCTTTCCTATACACCAACAAAAGACAAGTAGAGAGCCAAATCATGAGTGTACTCCCATTCACAATTGCTACAAAAAGAATAAAATACCTAGGAATCCAACTTACAAGGGATGTGAAGGACCTCTTCAAGGAGAACTACAAAACACTGCTCAATGAAATAAAAGAGTACACAAACAAATGAAAGAACATTCCCTGCTCATAGATAGGAAGAATCAATATTATGAAAATGGCCATACTACCCAAGGTAATTTATAGATTCAATGCCACCACCATCAAGCTACCAATGACTTTCTTCACAGAATTGGAAAAAACTACTTTAAAGCTCATATGGAACCAACAAGAGCCCGCATTGCCAAGAAAATCCTAAGCAAAAAGAACAAATCTGGAGGCATCACACTACCTGACTTCATACTATACTACAAGGCTACAGTAACCAAAGCAGCATGGTACTGGTACCAAAACAGATATATAAACCAATGGAACAGAACAGAGCTCTCAGAAATAACACCACACATCTACAACCATCTGATCTTTGACAAATCTGACAAAAACAAGAAATGGGGAAAGGATTCCCTATTTAATAAATGGTGCTGGGAAAACTGGCTAGCCATATGTAGAAAGCTGAAACTGGATCCCTTCCTTACACCTTATACAAAAATTAATTCAAGATGGACTAAAGACTTAAATGTTAGACTTAAACCCATAAAAACCCTAGAAGAAAACTTGGGCAATACCATTCAGGACATAGGCATGGTCAAGGACTTCACGATTAAAACACCAAAAGCAATGGCAACAAAAGCCAAAATTGACAAATGGGATCTAATTAAACCAAAGAGCTTCTGCACAGCAAAAGAAACTACCATCAGAGTGAACAGGCAACCTACAGAATGGGAGAAACTTTTTGCTATCCACCCGTATGACAAAGGGCTAATATCCAGAATCTACAAGGAACTTAAAAAAATTTACAAGAAAAAATCAAACAACCCCATAAAAAGTAGGTGAAGGACATGAACAGACACTTCTCAAAAGAAGACATTTATGCAGCCAAAAGACACATGAAAAAATGCTCATCTTCACTGGTCGTCAGTAAAATGCAAATTAAAACCACAATGAGATACCATTTCACACCAGTTAGAGTGGCGATCATTAAAAATTCAGGAAAAAACAGATATTGGAGAGAATGTGGAGAAATAGGAACACTTTTACACTTTTGGTGGGACTGTAAACTAGTTCAACCATTGTAGAAGACAGTGTGGTGATTCCTCAAGGATCTAGAACTAGAAATACCATTTCACCCAGCAATCCCATTACTGGGTATTTGCCCAAAGGATTATAAATCATGCTGCCATAAAGACACATGCACATGTATGTTTATTGTGGCAATATTCACAATAGCAAAGACTTGGAACCAACCCAGATGTCCATCAATGATAGACTGGATTAAGAAAATGTGGCACATACACATCATGGATTACTATGCAGCCATAAAAATGATGAGTTCATGTCCTTTGCAGGGACATGGATGAAGCTAGAAAACATCTATTCTAAGCAAACTATCACAAGGACAGAAAACCAAACACTGCATGTTCTCACTCATAGATTGGAATTGAACAATCACAACACTTGGACACAGGGCAGGGAACATCACACATGGGGGCTGTCATGGGGTGGGAGGCAAGGGGAGGGATAGCATTAGGAGAAATACCTAATGTAAATGACGAGTTAATGGGTGCAGCAAACCAACATGGCACATGTATACCTATGTAACAAACCTGCACATTGTGCACATGTACCCTAGAACTTAAAATTAATTTTAAAAAAAGACATAGATGAATCCACTATTATAGTAGGTGACTTCAACACCCTCTTTCAAAAACTGACAGATTCAGGAGGCAGCAAATCAGTAAGGACATAGTTGAAATCAACAGCACTCAACCATCTGGATATAAATAAAATACTTCTATAAAATACTTAATCCAATGACAAGTTGAGGAGAAATAACTAATAGAAAGGAAGAAATTGAAGATACAGTAGTGTGTGTGCTTGGTGGAGGACTAGCGGTGATCAATCACATAATGTCTGAGGAAATAGGATAGAATGAGATCCAAGCTTGGGTAAAGGATATGCTCTGAACAGGAGAGGCTATACCATCTCCACTGAGACAGAAGGAAAGGAGGAGATAATGAGCTCAGATTTAAAAGTGAGTTAATAGGTGGTGAAAGAAAAAGTTGAGAGAAGATAGGTAGTCCTACCTATCTTCATGTTGTCAGTCAAGTAGAAGACAAAGTCAACTTCCAAAAATGAGAAGAGAGAGGGTGGAGGAAAGGGATTAAGAAGAAAAGTGGAGTTGAGTTTAGTGGCATGCACCTGTAATCCCAGCTATTCAGGAGGCTGAGGCAGGAGGATTGCTGGAGCTCAACAGTTCAAGGCTGCAGCTCACTATGATTGCTCCTGTTAATAGCCACTGTACTCCAACCTGAGCAACATAGCTGTACCCCAACCCTAAAAAATTGAAAAGAAGAAGAAAAGTTAAAATGTTGAATAGCCACTTAGAAATTAAGAATGAGCTGCATGGGGACATATGGAAGGGTGCTGGGCAGCTCAGTTGAAGGCCTAGCTGGAAATGCAAAACCATAAATTTGCATTGACTCCAAATTGCATTGTTGTGTGATTTTTTTTTCAATAGCCTGAGTGTTGAGCAGAGAAGTGTTGGTGTTGGGAACAGGCCCCCAAATCTGGCCATAAACTGGCCCTAAAATGGCCATAAACAAAATATCTGCAGCACTGTGACATGCTCATGATGGCCTTGACACCCATGCTGGAAGGTTGTCGGTTTACCAGAATGAAGGCGAGGAACACCTGGTCCACCCAGGGTGGAAAACTGCTTAAGGCAATCTTAAACCACAAACAATAGCATGAGTGATCTGTGCCCTTAAGGACATGTTCATGCTGCAGATATCTAGCCAGAGCCAATCCCTTTATTTCAGCCTATCCCTTTATTTCAGCCCATCCCTTTATTTCCCTTAAGGAATACTTTTAGTAAATCTTATGACTAGCTTGCTGTCAATAAATATGTGAGTAAATCTCTGTTCGAGGCTCTCAGCTCTGAAGGCTGTGAGACCCCTGATTTCCCACTCTACAAGTGATATTTCTGTGTGTGTGTCTTTAATTCCTCTAGCACCACTGGGTTAGGTCTCCACAACCTAGCTTGTCTCAGCAGTTGGGAATTTGGACTTATCCTGAGTTGTAGCTCTGTGGGGAACGTGTGGCAAAAGAGTAGGGAACATGGTGAGAATGATTGAAATGAGGCACCCAGGCTCAAGATGGAGCCCTGGGAAGCACCAAAATATAAAGAGTGAATAGAAGAAGAGGAGAATGCAAAGGTAAATGAGAAAGAGAAGCCAGAAGCCAGTGTTGTCACAGAAGGAAACAGTCCTGAAAACCCCAAAGTTTGCAGAACCCTCTGAGGTCATGTAGTCCAAACTTCTAATTGTGACAGGTGAGAAAAGTGAGGCTCAGAGAGAAGATACTTACCCAATGTTCAGTGAGTTAACAGCAGAGCTGGGACTACAATTCAGGTCTTTTAACTTTGTCCCAGGCTCGTATTTACTCTATGTAACTTCATTACCTTTTCTTATTTTAAAAGTCACATATATTTTCTGTAGATAATTTAGAAAACACACAAAAAAAACAAAATTTAAATCTTTATAATCTTACCATTAACTGTAAACATTTTCAGATAGGTGGTGGCTTTAAAACAAGTTCACAAATTCTTTGACATTTGTCCCATCAAGAGGTGAAATTTAATACCACCCCAACCCAGCCAAGATTATAGGCTGGCCTTGGTGACTTGCTTCTAACAGATAGAATACAGTGAAAATGATGTTGCATGACTCCCAGTGCTAGGTCAAAAAAGCAATTCTGCTGCCACCTGGCTCTTGGGACACTTGTTCTTGGAACCCAGCTGTCATGCTATGAGGAAACACAGGCCACATGGAGAGGCTACATGAAAGCATTCCAGTTAAAACCCCAGCTGAGTTCCTAGTTAGCAACCAGCATCAACTGCCAGACATGTGTGAATGAGGAAGCCTTCAAAATTTCTCCAGCCCCAGCTGTCGTCTAACTGCAACTGTATAAGAGGCTCTGAGCAAGAACCATGTAAGTGACCCAGTCAACCCCTAGAGTCTTGAGAGAGAATAATAAATGATTTGTTGTTAGTTTACATCACTAAGTTTAAAGGTGGTTTATTAATGTTGTACTAAATAACCAATATAGCATATTTCTTTCCAGTCTTTTCTATGCATATATATTTTAATTTCAATATTTAAATCACTATATATATACTATTTTTAATCTTCCTTTTCTACTTTGTTTGATTCATAATCATTGTCCCACATCATTAAAATTTGTTTTAAAATGCCATTATAAGGGGCACATGGTATTCTGCTATTTGGATATTTCATACCATATTTAACCAGTCTTTTGTTAGACATTTATATTGTTTTCCAATTTATCATTCTCATAAATAGTGCTTCAGTGAACATTCTTGCATCTACACCTTTTTAAAGTATGCTTATTTTTGTCATTTGCATGACAAAAGCAACACAGGTTGACTGAAACAATTCAAATAATACAAAATTTCCTAAAGTAAAATTAATAGATTTATTCCATTCCCCCTTCAAAGCCACCCCCACAATGGAACCACTACTAAAATTTAAGGTAAATCCTTCCACACTTTCTGTTTCACACATATAAACACATAGTGTGAGTTTATTTTCTTTCATAAAAATGGGGTCACTATGGCTTTCTCTTTTACTTAGCAATATATCATGAATAGCCTTGCTAGTCAATATGCCTTATTCCTTTTAATGACCGAATAATACATAGTCCATATCTACCATAATTTTCATAGCTATTTTCCTATCAGTGAATGTTCAGGTTGTTGCTGTTTTTTTTTTTTCCTAGACAAAGTCTCGCTCTGTCACCCAGGCTGGAGTGCAGTGGCATGACCTCGGCTCACCACAACCTCCACCTTCTGGGATCAAGCAATTCTCCTGGCTCAGCCTCCCAAGTACCTGGGATTACAGGCACGTGCCAGCATGCCTGGCTAATTTTTTTTATTTTTAGTAGAAACAGGGTTTTGCCATGTTGACCAGGCTGGTCTCGAACTGCTGACCTCATGTGATATGCCCGCCTCGGCCTCCCAAAGTGCTGGGATTACAGGCATGAGCCACCGCACCTGGCCAGTTGTTGCTATTACAAACAATATTGTAGTAAACACCCCAGTACATGTACTTACACATTCTACTACTTTTATTTCTGACAGTTGTATTGCCATAAGTGAGATTTTTCAGGTCAAAGGGCATGTAGATGTTTAATTTTGATAAATACAACTGGAGGACTTCCCATTAAATATGGAAGATTAAATATATATTTATCTATTATCCCTTCTAAAACTGCACTAAAATGAGAAGAAAAGAATTTTTTTCTTCTTTGTAGGTACAAACCTACAAAGACAAACAGAATGAAAAGTAGGGAGCAACAGATAAAATATGCCAACACATCTTTGGAAGATGGAAAGCAGAAGGGGATTAGCAGAGCTGAGAGAGCTGAAAAGCAAATGCCTGCAAAGGGGAATGTGACATAAGAAGCAAGGTAATTCATGCTGCAGAATGCCTAGAGAGCTCAGGACTTAGAGACACTATCACTAATCGATCACTAATCACTAATGACTAGTGTCTCAAAAAAGGCAGGAGTGTGTCAACAAGTTGAAACAGGGTTTTTATGCATGTGTGTGTGATGTACAGCTAGACTACTCTGAGGTCCCTTACCTCATCCTATTCAGCCAGGAAAGTACCATTTCCTTATTCTGGCAAAAGACTCTGAGTTTATTCAAAGAAAATTGATCCACAGAAGACCCAAACCCAGATATCCCAGGTAGAGTGGAAAATGATGTCATATTGAAAAAAAGGGCAGTGAATAAAAGTTGAACATAAGCTCTCTATTTCTACCCCCCAGATAGCTTGATTCTAAGAACACAAGCAGCCAGGTATATATTTTCCATGCAGGAAATTAGAGAATTCAGTTCTGAAGAAACTGAACAGCTCTCAGAGAAAATACCTACAAATACTGTCATTTTGGGGTCTTCAGTAAACTAGTTAGGTTCTCTCTCACTCATTCATCTTACAGTGAAGCTCATCAGTTGATAAGTCCCATTCCTATAGGAAAGCCTCCTATATTAAAGTTAAAAAAAAAATCAGAAGAAACAGTGAGATAAAGAGACGGCAAGAGAAAACTTTAAAAATTACCCTCACAGATCTAGGATATTATAATATATATTGACATGGAAAGATGCATTGTCAGATTTTTTAAGACCTATTTCAAAATGGTATATACATTCATTAGGCATATATTTATTGAGTATCTACTATGTACCAGGCACTGTTCTAGGCACTGGGAAGAAAATGGAAAACAAGATCTTGGCCCCACTCTTATGGAGTTTAATTCTAATAGCTTATAAACTACAATCTCATTTGTATGAAATTTTGAATGTATGTTTATGTATATTTATGTTTGTGTAAACAGAAAGATGTCTGAAATGAAGTCTACTATAGTTTTTTCTGGGTGGTAAGATTTTAGTTGATTTTTAGTTTCTTAATGCTTACAACAAAATTATATCTATTCGTGTGGGAAATCCCTGGTCACCATCCCTCACTTTTCACTCCCAGTCATTGTCCTTGAAAAATGTTAAGTCTCCCAGGAAGAACAACTAACCTACCATCAGCCATCAGTGCCCCTTCATGAACTTTTTTAAGAAAGAAAAAGGTTCTCAGGATCTTGCTATATTGCCCAGGCTATGGGTTGCACATGCACATCATGAAATTTTTGTTATCCCTTTTAAGGGGTAGAAGGCTAAGGAAAAAGATCTCTAAGGGTTAGAGTGCTTGGAGGTGGGGAGATGACCACTGAAATGGAATTGTTTATCACACAGTTTTCTGGGAGAGGCAACTGCATCTAAGTCTAAGAGAGGGAAAAGTTTTATACAACTCCAAAGAAATTACGGACTTCTACATCCTTCTTGGCCCCAAAGTCTCACCTTCACAGCATCCTAGGGGAGCTGTATTTTGTAGCCTGCCAGAGGCCCTCTGGTAGCCAGAAAGGTCATAGGGAGGAATAAGTTTCTCATCTGTATAAATAAGTGTTTTTCTCCTTTTCTCCTCCCTACAAATAAGACTCATTAGGCCTTTGGCATTCCCCAGAAAGTGGGAGACTGCCCCTTACTGCTAACAATTCCCCATTAGCATGCCTTCATTGCAGCCCTTTTATTGCATTGATCAAATTCCTTTCTCCAGAAACATTTCCCAGCCCATCAGCTAAGTTATCAAGAAAAGCATAGGCCAAGCATGGTGGCTCATGCCTGTAATCCCAGCACTTTGGGAGGCCAAGGCAGGCAGAACACCTGAGGTCAGGAGTTCGAGGCAGATGTTGTAGTGACCTGAGATCACGCACTACACTCCAGCCTGGGTGACAAGAGTGAAACTCCATCTCAAAAACTTAAAAAGAAAGAAAGAAAGATATAACCAGATAAGTTATAGAAGAAAAACACCTGGAGAGTGTTCACACTTATCCAGGATGCTATGTCCCAGAAATAGGGTAAGATAGGGAAATAGGGTAAGTGAGGCAGTCCTCTCCATCCTTTTTACCAGAATCCATCAAAAATTTGTTGCCTTTAATTAACAAACAGACAAACGTTTACTTAAAAGTATAGCATGGTGATTACAGTCCAGGAGGATTAACAGATATATGTAACAGACATTAATACCAATCAGAATGAATTATATAATATGATCAAGTACAAGCAAAGAGCTCAGTGATTAAAATGAAAAGTACCATTAAATGTGATTGGGAGATTATAACCAACTTCACAGAGGAGGTGACGTAGAAGCTAAGGCTTGAAGGATGAGTTAGATTTCAAGAGATAGAAATGACGACAGGCATCAATCCAGGCTAAGAGAACATAAGCAAGGTCATGAAGGCAGAGAAGTAAGTGAACTATTGAGCTAAGAGTAGGTAATCAGCTATGACTGAAGGAGAAGTCACTTAGCCTTGGCATCCATTACTCACTAGATATAGAATGACTATATGTAGGATTCTTGGGGAAATGTAATAAGAGATGACATCAGAAAAAAAGTAGCAGAGGCTAGAGGATGAGGGCTCTTGAATGCTAGGTTAAGGATTTTGGGTTTAGTTATTTCATAATTATAAGGGAGAGAAGTGACAGGATCTAGCCACTGCATTAAAAAGGCAACTCCAGTCGTTCCATAGAAAGTGGAGTAAAGGCAATGAGGCTGGTACAGAAGGAAGACCAGTTAAGAGGATACTTCAGTGTCTAGGTGAGAAACAGCAAAGGCCTAGACTAGGATAGTGACAATGAAGATGGAGAAGAGAGATACAGATTTGGAAGCCCTCAGCATATAAATGATGTCCAAAGCTTTGGGAATGGTGAGCTTACCCGAGGAAAATAAAGAATGAAAAGAGAAGATAATCAAAAATGAAACTCTGAGGAAACTCACATTCAGGAGGCAGGAGAGGAAAAGTTTCCAAATGAAACTGAAGAATAGCCCAATGAGCAACAGGAGAACCAGTAGAATACAATGCCCTGAAAGTCACTAATTGGAAGTCTCTCAAAGTCCAAAGTACCCTGGAGCTAACATTCTTTAATCTGCATGTGCTAAAGTAGCTTATGATGGTAGTAGCTTTTTATAGCAGTCATGTCATAATTTTGGCTCCTACTTAGTTTGTTGTTAACTACCACCCTGAAGTCTTAGCTATAAGAATTGTATTCCAGAGTGGTGGCTGGCAAGATGGCTAAAGGGGAACACCTTCGGTCTGCAGCTCCCAGTGAAATCAACATAGAGGCAGGTAATTTCTGCATTTCCAACTTAGGTACATGGCTCATCTCATTGGGACTGGTTAGACAGTGGGTGCAGCCCACAGACGGAGACCCGAAACAGGGGGGCATCACCTCACCCGGGAAGCACAATGGGTCAGGGAGCTCCCTCCACTAGCCAAGGGAAGCCATGAGGGAATGTGCCATGAGGAATGATGCACTCTGGCCCAGATACTATGCTTTTCCCACAGTCTTCTCAACCCACAGACCAGGAGATTCCCTCAGGTGCCTACTCCACCAGGGCCCAGGGTTTCAAGCACAAAACTGGGCTGCCATTTGGGCAGACACTGAGGTAGCTGCAGGATTTTATTGTTTTGTTTTGTTTTGTTTTGTTTTTTCATACCCCAGTAGCACCTGGAACGCCAGCGAGACAGAAACTTTCACTCCCTTGGAAAGGGGGGTGAAGCCAGGGAGCCAAGCAGTCTAGCTCACCAAATCCCACCTCCGAGGAGCCCAGCAAGCTAAAATCACAGGCTTGAAATTCTCGCTGCCAGCACAGCAGTCTGAAGTCGACCTGGGACACTTGAGTTTGATGGGGGAAGGGGCATCTGCCATTACTAAGGATTGAGTAGGTGGTTTTCCTCTCACAGTGTAAACAAAGATACCCAGGAAGTTCAGACTGAGCAGAGCCCACCGCAGCTCGGCAAAGCTTTTGTAGTTAGACTGCCTCTCTAGATTCCTATCTCTGGGCAGGGCATCTCTGAAAGAAAAGCAGCAGCCCCAGTAAGAGGCTTATAGATAAAACTCCCATCTCCCTGGGACAGAGCAACTGGGGGAAGGGGTGGCTGTGGGTGCAGCTTCAGCAGACTTAAACATTCCTCCCTGCCAGCTCTGAGGAGAGCAGTGGATTTCCTGGCACAGTGCTTGAGCTCTGCTAAGGGTCACACTGTGTCCTCCAGTGGGTCTCTGACCTCCGTGCCTCCATACTGGGAGACAACTCCCAGCAGAGGTCGACAGACACACCTCATACAGGAGAGCTCTGGCTGGCATCTGGTGTGTGATCCTCTGAGACAAACCTTCCAGAGGAAGAAACAGGCAGCAATCTTTGCTGTTTTGCAGCCTCCGCTGGTGACACCCAGGCAAAGAGGGTCTGGAGTGGTCCTCCAGCAAACTCCAGCAGACCAGCAGCAGAGAGGCATGACTGTTAGAAGGAAAACTAACGAACTGAAAGGAATAGCATCAACATCAATGAAAAGGACATCCACACAGAAACCCCATCCGAAGGTCACCAACATCAAAGACCAAAAGTACATAAATCCATGAAGATGAGGAAAAATCAGCACAAAAAGGCAGAAAATTCCAAACACCAGAATGCTTCTTCTCCTCCAAAGGATCACAACTCCTCACCAGCAAGAAAGCAAAACTGCACAGAGAATGAGTTTGATGAATTAACAGAAGTAGGCTTCAGAAGGTGGGTAATAACAAACTCCTCTGAGCTCAAGGAGCATGTTTTAACCCAATAAAAGAAAGCTAAGAATATTGATAAAAGGTTAGAGGAATTGCTAACTAAAATAACCAGTTTATAGGAAAACATAAATGACCTGATGGAGCTGAAAAACACAGCACAAGAACTTTGTGGAGCATATGCAAGTATCAATAGTGGAATCGATCAAGCGGAAGAAAGAATATCAGAGATTAAAGATCAACTTAATGAAATAAAGTGTGAAGACTAGAGAAAAAAGAATGAAAAGCAACAAACAAAGTCTCAAAGAAACATGGGACTATGTGAAAAGACCAAACCTAAGTTTGATTGGTGTACCTGAAAATGATGGGGAGAATGGAACCAAGTTGGAAAACACTCTTCAGAATATTGCCCAGAAGAACTTCCCCAACCTAACAAGACAGGCCAATATTCAAATTCAGAAAATAAAAAGAACACCGCAGATACTCCTTGAGAAGAGCAACCCCAAGACACATAATCCTCAGATTCACCAATGTTGAAATGAAGGAAAAAATGTTAAGAGCAGCCAGAGAGAAAGGTCGGGTTACCCACAAAGGGAAGCCCATCAGATTAACCGTGGATCTCCCTGCAGAAACCCTACCAGCCAGAAGAGAGTGGGAGCCAATTATTCAACATTCTTAAAGAAAATAATTTTCAACCCAGAATTTTATATCCAGCCAAACTAAGATTCATAAGTGAAGGAGAAAATCCTGTAAAGATAAACAAATGCTGAAACGTTTTGTCACCACCAGGCCTGTCTTATAAGAGCTCCTGAAGGAAGCACTAAACATGGGGGAAAAAAGCCAGTAACAGCCACTTCAAAAACATACCAAATTGTAAAGACCGTCAACACTATGAAGAAACTGCATCAGCTAACAGGCAAAATAACTAGCTAGCATCATAATTACAGAATCAAATTCACACATAACAATATTTACCTTAAATGTAAATGGGCTAAATGCCAAATTAAAAGACACAGATGGGTAAATTTGATAAAGAGTCAAGACCCATCAATGTGCTGTATTCAGGAGACCCATCTCACGTGCAAAGATGCACATAGGCTCAAAATAAAGGGATGCAGGAATGTTTACCAAGCAAATGGACAGAAAAAAAAAAGGCAGGGGTTGCAATCCTAGTCTCTGATAAAACAGACTTTAAATGAACAAATATCCAAATAGACAAAGAAGGGCATTACATAATGGTAAAGAGATCAATGCAGCAAGAAAAGCTAACTATGCCAAATATCTATGCACCCAATACCTGAGCACTCAGATTCATAAAGCAAGTTCTTAGAAACCTACAAAGAGACTTAGACACTCACACAATAATAGTGGGAGACTTTAACACCCAATTGTCAACATTAGACAGATCAGCGAGGAAGAAAATTAACAAAGGATATTCAGGACTTGAACTCAGCTCTGGACCAAGTGGACCCAATAGACATCTACAGAACACTCCACCACAAATCAAAAGAAGATAAATTCTTCTCAGCACCTCCTCACACTTATTCTAAAATTGGCCACATAATTGGAAGTAAAATGCTCCTCAGCAAATGCAAAAGAATGGAAATCATAACAAACAGTCTCTCAGACAACAGTGCAATCCAACTACAACTTAGGATTTAACAACTCACTGAAAACTGCACAACTACATGGAAACTGAGCAACCTGCTCCTGAATGACTACTGGGTAAATTATGAAATTAAGGCAAAAATAAATAAGTTATTTCAAATCACTGAGAACAAAAATACCATGCACCAGAATCTCTGGGACACAGCTAACTCAGTGTTTAGAGGGAAATTTATAGCACTAAATGCCCACATCGGAAAGTGGGAAAGATCTAAAATTGACACCCTAACATCACAATTAAAATAACTAGAGATGCAAGAGCAAACAAATTCAAAAGCTAGCAGAAGACAAGAAATAACTAAGATCAGAGAAGAACAGAAGGAGATAGAGACATAAAAAAAAAACCCTCAAAAAATCAGCGAATCCAGGAGGTGGTTTTATGAAAAGATTAACAAAATAGATAGACTGATAGCCAGACAAATAAAGAAGAAAAGAGAGAAGAATCAAATATATGCAATAAAAAAGATAGAGGGAAGATCACATCACCACTGATCCCACAGAAATACAAACTACCATCAGAGAATACTATAAACACCTCTACGCAAATAAACTAGAAAGTCTAGAAGAAATGGATAAATTCCTAGACACATACACCCTCCCAAGACTAAACCAGGGAAAATTCGAATCCCTGAAGAAACCAATAACAAGTTCTGAAATTGAGGTGGTAATTAATTGCCTACCAAAAATTAAAAAATAATTTAAAAAAAAGGACCAGATGAATTCACAACCAAATTCTACCAAAGGTAAAAAGAGGAGCTGGTACTATTCCTTCTGAAACTATTCCAAAAAATAGAAAAGGAGGGACTCCTCCCTAACTCATTTTATTAGGCTAGCATCATCCTGATACCAAAACCTGGCAGAGATGCAACAAATAAAGAAAATTTCAGGCCAATATCCCTGATGAACATCGATGTGAAAATCCTCTATAAAATACTGGCAAACCAAATCAGCAGCACATCAAAAAACTTATCCAACATGATCAAGTCAGCTTCATCCCTGGGATGCAAGGCTGGTTCAACATATGCAAATCAATAAACATAATCCATTACATAAACAGAACCAATGACAAGAACCACATAATTATCTCGATAGATGTCGAAAAGGCCTTTAATAAAATTCAACACCCCTTCATGCTAAAAACTCTCAATAAATTAGGTATTGAAGAAACTTTATCTCCAAATAATGAGAGCTATTTATCACAAACCCACAGTCAATATCATAATGAATGGACAAAAGCTGGAAGCATTCCCTTTGAAAACTGGCACAAGACAGGGATACCCTCTCTCACCACTCCTATTCAACATAGAGTTGGAAGTTCTGGCCAGGACAATCAGGCAAGAGAAAGAAATAAAGGGTGTTCAAATAGGAAGAGAGGAAGTCAAATTGTCTCTGTTTGTAGAAGACATGATTATATATTTAGAAAACCCCATCATCTCAGCCCAAAATCTCCTTAAGCTGATAAGCAACTTCAGCAATGTCTCAGGATACAAAGTCAATGTGCAAAAATCACAAGCATTCATATACATCAACAATAGACAAACAGAGAGCCAAATCATGAATGAACTCCCATTCACAATTGCTACAAAGAGAACAAAACACCTAGGAATACAACCTACAAGGGATGTGAAGGACCTCTTCAAGGAGAACTACAAACCACTGCTCAAAAAATGAGAGGACACAAACAAATGGAAAAACATTCCATCCTCATGGATAGGAAGAATCAATATTATGAAAATGGCCATACTGCCCTAAGTAATGTATAGATTCAATGCTATTCCCATCAAGCTACCATTTGACTTTCTTCACAGAATTAGAAAAAACTACTTTAAATTTCTTATGGAAGCAAAAAAGAGCCCATATAGCCAAGACAATCCTAAGTAAAAAGAACAAAGCTGGAGGCATCACACTACCTGACTTCAAATTATACTACAAGGCTACAGTAACCAAAACAGCATGGTACTGGTACCAAAACAGATATATAGGCCAATGGAACAGAACAGAGGTCTCAGAAATAATGCCACACATGTATAACAAACTTCTCTTTACTAACCTGACAAAAACAAGCAATGGGGAAATGATACCTTATTTAACAAATCGCGTTGGGAAAACTGGCTAGCCATATGCAGACAACTGACACTGGACCCCTTCCTCATACTTTATACAAAAATTAACTCAAGATGGATTAAAGACTTAAACATAAGACCTAAAACTATAAAAAACCTAGAAGAAAACCTAGGCAATACCATTCAGGACATAGGCATGGGCAAAGACTTCATGAATAAAACACCAAAAGCAATGGCAAAAAAAGCCAAAATTGACAAATGGTATGTAATTAAACTAAAGAGCTTCTGTACAGCAAAAGAAGCTACCATCAGAGTGAACAGGCAACCTACAGAATGGGAGAAAAATTTTGCAATCTATCCATCTGACAAAGGGCTAATATCCAGAATCTATAAGGACTTAAACTGATTTACAAGAAAAAAAACAAACATCCCCTTCAAAAAGTTGGTGAAGGATATGAACAGGCACTTCTCAAAAGAAGACATTGATGCAGGCAACAAACATATGAAAAAAAGCTCATCATCACTGGATATTAGAGAAATGCAAATCAAAACCACAATGAGATACCATCTCATGCAAGTTAGAATGGTGATCATTAAAAATTCAGGAAACAACAGATATTGGAGAGGATGTGGAGAAATAGGAATGCTTTTACACTGTTGGTGGGAGTGTAAATTAGTTCAACCATTGTGGAAGACAGTGTGGTGATTCCTCAAGGATCTAGAACCAGAAATACCATTTGACCCAGTAATCACATTACTGGGTATACACCCAAAGGATTATAAATCATTCTATTATAAAGACATATGCACACATATATTTATTGCAGCACTGTTCACAATAGCAAAGACTTGGAACCAACCCAAAAGTCCATCAATAATAGACTGGATAAAGAAAATGTGGCACATATACACCATGGAATACTATGCAGCCATAAAAAAGGGTGAGTTCACGTCCTTTGCAGGGACATGGATGTAGCTGGAAATCTTCATTCTCAGCAAACTAACACAAGAACAGAAAACCAAACACCACATGTTCTCACTCATAAGTGGGAGTTGAACAATGAGAACACATTGGAAGGGGAGCATCACATAGGAAGGGGAGCATCACACACCAGGGCCTGTTGGTGGGGGCTGCTGGGGGAGAGATAGCCTTAGGAGAAATACCTAACATGCATGATGGGTTGATGGGTGCAGCAAACCACCATGACACATGTATACCTATGCAACAAACCTGCATATCCTGCACATGTACTTCAGAACTTAAAGTATAATTTTTTTATTATACTTTAAGTTTTAGGGTACATATGCACAACGTGCAGGTTAGTTACATATGTATACATGTGCCATGTTGGTGTGCTGCACCCATTAACTCGTTATTTAAGTCAGGAAACAACAGGTGCTGGAGAGGATGTGGAGAAATAGGAACACTTTTACACTGTTGGTGGGACTGGAAACTAGTTCAACCATTGTGGAAGTCAGTGTGGTGATTCCTCAGGGATCTAGAACTAGAAATACCATTTGACCCAGCCCTCCCATTACTGGGTATATACCCAAAGGATTATAAATCATGCTGCTATAAAGACACATGCACACATATGTTTATTGTGGCACTATTCACAATAGCAAAGACTTGGAACCAACCCAAATGTCCAACAATGATAGACTGGATTAAGAAAACATGGCACATATACACCATGGAATACTATGCAGCCATATAAAAGGATGAGTTCATGTCCTTTATAGGGACATGGATGAAGCTGGAAACCATCATTCTCAGCAAACTATCTCAAGGAGAAAAAACCAAACATCGCATGTTCTCACTCATAGGTGGGAATTGAACAATGAGAACACATGGACACAGGAAGGGGAACATCACACACCGGGGCCTGTTGTGGGGTGGGGGTAGGGGGGAGGGATATCATTAGGAGATATACCTAATGTTAAATGATGAGTTAATGGGTGCAGTATAATTTAAAAAATTGCTACAGTATTTCAAAAAAAAGTAAACTGTTCCCACAGTATTTTTTTGTTAGCACTTTTTGGTTTGTATAATATTTCACAATAAAAATAGCTTTCTTTTGGAAAAAAAAAGAATTGTAATTCAGTCAGATTTCCCTGTCCTAGACTTTGAAGTTGCAAAACAAGACTTATTTTCTTCCTATTTATTGTCATTGCTCTTGTTTTGAGTTGTTATTTCAGCCTGTCCAACAATTTTTTTACATCTTGATTCATTCCACATATTACCTCCTTCTCCCAGCTTTCTATCATCTGCAATTTTATCAGCTCACTTTTTATGTCTTCATCCATATCGTTGATTAAAATGTTGACTAGAAAGGGACCCAGTCCAAAGTGGCAATAAAGATCTGCTTTAGGCTGACATAAAGCATGAATATACTACCTTTGGGTTCAAATTATGAATCTTGTGCAGTTTCATTATTCAGCCCACTTATCTGCATTCTGCCAAGAAAGATATCACAGAGAAAATATACCAAAATCAATATACACCATGACTAAAGCATTCTCTGTCTGCAAATCTAATAACCACATTCAGAGAAGAAATTAGTTTCTTTTGGTAGACCAACTCCTAGCAATCACTTTATTTTCTAGATGCTCACAAACCATGAGCCTACTAATCAAGCCTAAAGTGTTGCTGAGCACTGACATTGTTGTAGGACTTTTTCCTCAGTTCAGCTAAGAGGCAGTCCCTTGTCACATGGCCATGAGAGATTAGGCACACAGACACTTTGAAGGGTGAGAAAAAATGAAATTTATCAGACAAAAAGGGAAAAAAGGGAAACATGGACCCTCCACAAAGCCATAGTCCTGCTAGTGCACATCCTGCCTCACAGATTCAATCCCAGGTACCACCCAGGGAGAGAAGAGACCAGGCTCCTCCCCACTGCAAATGGTGCAAACTTCCCAAGGCTCCAGTGCACATTCCTCCCAGTGTGCAGGTTGGTCAGAGGTTCTGCCAGGAAGCCTTTCCCATCTGGCTGTCTCAACATCAAGTTTTTTTTGTCTGTACTTTCTAGAATCTGACTAGCCTTTTGGCACTTCTCTTCAAAGAATATTTACAAAAGTACTAAAAAAGTATCTGCAAAATTTTAACTCTATAGAATTAATTGTGGATGATGTTATAAATGTAAGGAGAGGCCACTGGTGGTTTTGAATAGGGAAGAGGGTGACAGAATCTGATTTGCACACCTCCCAGAATTAGAATAGATTATCAGTCCCAGAGAAGATTCCAGAGCTGGGTGAGACTACATACTGCCCTTTGCTTGCTTTTTTATTTTTAATTGACACATAATAATTGCACATATTTATGGAACACAGGATGAGTTTTGACACACATATATGCTATGCTATGTAATGATCAAATCAGGGTAATTGACATATTCACTATCTCAAGCATTTATCATTTCTTTGTGTTGAGAACACTCAAAATCCTCTTTTACAGCTATTTTGAGATATACAATACATTATTGCTAACTACTATAAGGTCCTTTTTAAGTTTCCTTAATGTCTCTAACTTCCCAAAGTGATTAAGCCCTGCTCATCATGCAAGACCACACCCCCCATCTCTGTTTCTTCTCACTCTTTTCCCCTCTGTCTGGGATATCCTTTTCCTATTTCCACTACCTTCTTCCCCAAGTACAAATGCTGTGCATCCTTTAAGTTCCAATTCTAATGCCATCTTTACCAAAAAGTCATCTGGATTTCCCCTGCTTTGAATTCTTTTTTTTTTTTTTTTTTTTTTTTTTTTTTTTTTTTTTTTTTTTGATTTTTTTCTTTTTTTTTTTTCTTTTTTTTATTTTTATTATTATTATTATTATTATTATACTTTAGGCTCTATGGTACATGTGCGCAACGTGCAGGTAAGTTACATATGTATACATGTGCCATGCTGGTGCGCTGCACCCACCAACTCGTCATCTAGCATTAGGTATATCTCCCAATGCTATCCCTCCCCCCTCCCCCCACCCCACAACAGTCCCCGGAGTGTGATGTTCCCCTTCCTGTGTCCATGTGTTCTCATTGTTCAATTCCCACCTATGAGTGAGAATATGCGGTGTTTGGTTTTTTGTTCTTGCGATAGTTTACTGAGAATGATGATTTCCAATTTCATCCATGTCCCTACAAAGGACGTGAACTCATCATTTTTTATGGCTGCATAGTATTCCATGGTGTATATGTGCCACATTTTCTTAATCCAGTCTATCATTGTTGGACATTTGGGTTGGTTCCAAGTCTTTGCTATTGTGAATAATGCGGCAATAAACATACGTGTGCATGTGTCTTTATAGCAGCATGATTTATAGTCCTTTGGGTATATACCCAGTAATGGGATGGCTGGGTCGAATGGAATTTCTAGTTCTAGATCCCTGAGGAATCGCCACACTGACTTCCACAAGGGTTGAACTAGTTTACAGTCCCACCAACAGTGTAAAAGTGTTCCTATTTCTCCACATCCTCTCCAGCACCCGTTGTTTCCTGACTTTTTAATGATTGCCATTCTAACTGCTGTGAGATGGTATCTCATTGTGGTTTTGATTTGCATTTCTCTGATGGCCAGTGATGGTGAGCATTTTTTCATGTGTTTTTTGGCTGCATAAATGTCTTCTTTTGAGAAGTGTCTGTTCATGTCTTTCGCCCACTTTTTGATGGGGTTGTTTGTTTTTTTCTAGTAAATTTGTTGGCGTTCATTGTAGATTCTGGATATTAGCCCTTTGTCAGATGAGTAGGTTGCAAAAATTTTCTCCCATTTTGTAGGTTGCCTGTTCACTCTGATGGTAGTTTCCTTTGTTGTGCAGAAGCTCTTGAGTTTAATTAGATCCCATTTGTCAATTTTGGCTTTTGTTGCCATTGCTTTTGGAGTTTTAGACATGAAGTCCTTGCCCATGCCTATGTCCTGAATGGTATTGCCTAGGTTTTCTTCTAGGGTTTTTATGGTTTTAGGTCTAACATTTAAGTCTTTAATCCATCTTGAATTAATTTTTGTATAAGGTGTAAGGAAGGGATCCATTTTCAGCTTTCTACATATGGCTAGCCAGTTTTCCCAGCACCATTTATTAAATAGGGAATCCTTTCCCCATTTCTTGTTTTTGTCAGGTTTGTCAAAGATCAGATAGTTGTAGATATGTGGCGTTATTTCTGAGGGCTCTGTTCTGTTCCATTGATCTATATCTCTGTTTTGGTACCAGTACCATGCTGTTTTGGTTACTGTAGCCTTGTAGTATAGTTTGAAGTCAGGTAGCGTGATGCCTCCAGCTTTGTTCTTTTGGCTTAGGATTGACTTGGCGATGCGGGCTCTTTTTTGGTTCCATATGAACTTTAAAGTAGTTTTTTCCAATTCTGTGAAGAAAGTCATTGGTAACTTGATGGGGATGGCATTGAATCTGTAAATTACCTTGGGAAGGATGGCCATTTTCATGATATTGATTCTTCCTACCAATGAGCATGGAATGTTCTTCCATTTGTTTGTATCCTCTTTTATTTCCTTGAGCAGTGGTTTGTAGTTCTCCTTGAAGAGGTCCTTCACGTCCCTTGTAAGTTGGATTCCTAGGTATTTTATTCTCTTTGAAGCAATTGTGAATGGGAGTTCACTCATGATTTGGCTCTCTGTTTGTCTGTTATTGATGTATAAGAATGCTTGTGATTTTTGTACATTGATTTTGTATCCTGAGACTTTGCTGAAGTTGCTTATCAGCTTAAGGAGATTTTGGGCTGAGACAATGGGGTTTTCTAGATATACTATCATGTCATCTGCAAACAGGGACAATTTGACTTCCTCTTTTCCTAATTGAATACCCTTGATTTCCTTCTCTTGCCTAATTGCCCTGGCCAGAACTTCCAACACTATGTTGAATAGAAGTGGTGAGAGAGGGCATCCCTGTCTTGTGCCAGTTTTCAAAGGGAATGCTTCCAGTTTTTGCCCATTCAGTATGATATTGGCTGTGGGTTTGTCATAAATAGCTCTTATTATTTTGAGATACGTCCCATCAATACCTAATTTATTGAGAGTTTTTAGCATGAAGGGTTGTTGAATTTTGTCAAAGGCCTTTTCTGCATCTATTGAGATAATCATGTGGTTTTTGACTTTGGTTCTGTTTATATGCTGGATTACATTTATTGATTTGCGTATATTGAACCAGCCTTGCATCCCAGGGATGAAGCCCACTTGATCATGGTGGATAAGCTTTTTGATGTGCTGCTGGATTCTGTTTGCCAGTATTTTATTGAGGATTTTTGCATCAATGTTCATCAAGGATATTGGTCTAAAATTCTCTTTTTTTGTTGTGTCTCTGCCAGGCTTTGGTATCAGGATGATGCTGGCCTCATAAAATGAGTTAGGGAGGATTCCCTCTTTTTCTATTGATTGGAATAGTTTCAGAAGGAATGGTACCAGCTCCTCCTTGTACCTCTGGTAGAATTCGGCTGTGAACCCTTCCGGTCCTGGACTTTTTTTGGTTGGTAAGCTATTGATTATTGCCACAATTTCAGCTCCTGTTATTGGTCTATTCAGAGATTCAACTTCTTCCTGGTTTAGTCTTGGGAGGGTGTATGTGTTGAGGAATTTATCCATTTCTTCTAGATTTTCTAGTTTGTTTGCATAGAGGTGTTTGTAATATTCTCTGATGGTAGTTTGTATTTCTGTGGGATCGGTGGTGATATCCCCTTTATCATTTTTTATTGCATCTATTTGATTCTTCTCTCTTTTTTTCTTTATTAATCTTGCTAGTGGTCTATCAATTTTGTTGATCCTCTCAAAAAACCAGCTCCTGGATTCATTTATTTTTTGAAGGGTTTTTTGTGTCTCTATTTCCTTCAGTTCTGCTCTGATTTTAGTTATTTCTTGCCTTCTGCTAGCTTTTGAATGTGTTTGCTCTTGCTTTTCTAGTTCTTTTAATTGTGATGTTAGGGTGTCAATTTTGGATCTTTCCTGCTTTCTCTTGTGGGCATTTAGTGCTATAAATTTCCCTCTACACACTGCTTTGAATGCATCCCAGAGATTCTGGTATGTTGTGTCTTGGTTCTCGTTGGTTTCAAAGAACATCTTTATTTCTGCCTTCATTTCGTTATGTACCCAGTAGTCATTCAGGAGCAGGTTGTTCAGTTTCCATGTAGTTGAGCGGTTTTGAGTGAGATTCTTAATCCTGAGTTCTAGCTTGATTGCACTGTGATCTGAGAGATAGTTTGTTATAATTTCTGTTCTTTTACATTTATTGAGGAGAGCTTTACTTCCAAGTATATGGTCAATTTTGGAATAGGTGTGGTGTGGTGCTGAAAAAAATGTATATTCTGTTGATTTGGGGTGGAGAGTTCTGTAGATGTCTATTAGGTCTGCTTGGTGCAGAGCTGAGTTCAATTCCTGGGTATCCTTGTGGATTTTCTGTCTCGTTGATCTGTCTAATGTTGACAATGGGGTGTTAAAGTCTCCCATTATTAATGTTTGGGAGTCTAAGTCTCTTTGTAGGTCACTCAGGACTTGCTTTATGAATCTGGGTGCTCCTGTATTGGGTGCATATATATTTAGGATAGTTAGCTCTTCTTGTTGAATTAATCCCTTTACCATTATGTAATGGCCTTCTTTGTCTCTTTTGATCTTTGTTGGTTTAAAGTCTGTTTTATCAGAGACTAGGATTGCAACCCCTGCCTTTTTTTGTTTTCCATTTGCTTGGTAGATCTTCCTCCATCCTTTTATTTTGAGCCTATGCGTGTCTCTGCACGTGAGATGGGTTTCCTGAATACAGCACACTGATGGGTCTTGACTCTTTATCCAATTTGCCAGTCTGTGTCTTTTAATTGGAGCATTTAGTCCATTTACATTTAAAGTTAATATTGTTATGTGTGAATCTGATCCTGTCATTATGATGTTAGCTGGTTATTTTTCTCGTTAGTTGATGCAGTCCCTTCCTAGTCTCGATGGTCTTTACAATTCGGTATGATTTTGCAGTGGCTGGTACCGGTTGTGCCTTTCCATGTTTAGCGCTTCCTTCAGGAGCTCTTTTAGGGCAGGCCTGGTGGTGACGAAATCTCTTAGCATTTGCTTGTCTGTAAAGTATTTTATTTCTCCTTCACTTATGAAGCTTAGTTTGGCAGGATATGAAATTCTGGGTTGAAAATTCTTTTCTTTAAGAATGTTGAATATTGGCCCCCACTCTCTTCTGGCTTGTAGGGTTTCTGCCGAGAGATCCGCTGTTAGTCTGATGGGCTTCCCTTTGATGGTAACCCGACCTTTCTCTCTGGCTGCCCTTAACATTTTTTCCTTCATTTCAACTTTGGTGAATCTGACAATTATGTGTCTTGGAGTTGCTCTTCTCGAGGAGTATCTCTGTGGCGTTCTCTGTATTTCCTGAATCTGAATGTTGGCCTGTCTTGCTAGATTGGGGAAGTTCTCCTGGATAATATCCTGCAGAGTGTTTTCCAACTTGTTTCCATTCTCCCCGTCACTTTCAGGTACGCCAATCAGACGTAGATTTGGTCTTTTCACATAGTCCCACATTTCTTGGAGGCTTTGCTCATTTCTTTTTATTCTTTTTTCTCTAAACTTCCCTTCTCGCTTCATTTCATTCATTTCATCTTCCAGGGCTGATACCCTTTCTTCCATTTGATCGCATCGGCTCCTGAGGCTTCTGCATTCTTCACGTAGTTCTCGAGCCTTGGTTTTCAGCTCCATCAGCTTCTTTAAGCACTTCTCTGTATTGGTTATTCTAGTTATACATTCTTCTAAATTTTTTTCAAAGTTTTCAACTTCTTTGCCTTTGGTTTGAATATCCTCCCGTAGCTCGGAGTAATTTGATCGTCTGAAGCCTTCTTCTCTCAGCTCGTCAAAGTCATTCTCCATCCAGCTTTGTTCCGTTGCTGGTGAGGAACTGCGTTCCTTTGGAGGAGGAGAGGTGCTCTGCATTTTAGAGTTTCCAGTTTTTCTGCTCTGTTTTTTCCCCATCTTTGTGGTTTTATCTACTTTTGGTCTTTGATGATGGTGATGTACAGATGGGTTTTTGGTGTGGATGTCCTTTCTGCTAGTTTTCCTTCTAACAGACAGGACCCTCAGCTGCAGGTCTGTTGGAGTACCTGGCCGGCCGTGTGAGGTGTCAGTCTGCCCCTGCTGGGGGGTGCCTCCCAGTTAGGCTGCTCGGGGGTCAGGGGTTAGGGACCCACTTGAGGAGGCAGTCAGCCCGTTCTCAGATCTCCAGCTGCGTGCTGGGAGAACCACTGCTCTCCTCACAGCTGTCAGACAGGGACATTTAAGTCTGCAGAGGTTACTGCTGTCTTTTTGTTTGTCTGTGCCCTGCCCCCAGAGGTGGAGCCTACAGAGGCAGGCAGGCCTCCTTGAGCTGTGGTGGGCTCCACCCAGTTCAAGCTTCCAGGCTGCTTTGTTTACCTAAGCGAGCCTGGGCAATGGCGGGCGCCCCTCCCCCAGCCTCGCTGCCGACTTGCTGTTTGATCTCAGACTGCTGTGCTAGCAATCAGCGAGACTCCGTGGGCGTAGGACCCTCTGAGCCAGGTGCGGGCTATACTCTCCTGGGGCACCGTTTCCTAAGCCCATCGGAAAAACACAGTATTCGGGTGGGAGTGGCCCGACTTTCCAGGTGCCATCTGTCACCCCTGGAAAGGGAATTCCCTGACCCCTTGCGCTTCCCGAGTGAGGCAATGCCTCGCTCCTGCTTCGGCTGGCGCACGGTGCACTCACCCACTGACCTGCGCCCACTGTCTGGCACTCCCTAGTGGGATGAACACGGTACCTCAGATGGAAATGCAGAAATCACCCGTCTTCTGCGTCGCTGGCACTGGGAGCTGTAGACCGGAGCTGTTCCTATTCGGCTATCTTGGCTCCTCCCCCCGCTTTGAATTCTTATACCCCGTCTCTGTGCCTTCCTCAGGCACTGAGCCCTTTCTCCCTTAGATCATGCTCTTTGGAATAGGGCCAAGAGAAAGAGTATGAAAACAGCAAATGCTATCATGAAAGGAGATGCTTATTACTGGAACTCACTATCTGAGACTTCAAGGCACCTCTGAGGAGATCTGGTGCCCGAGGAATGTTGGTCAAGGACAATGTCAGATAACCCCAAGAGCATTCCCTGTTGTTTATAGCCTAGTTTCCAACATCAAGATGCTTTCAGTAATGAGCCTCTCTTCTCATTGTGTAGCCTCATTACTACTGGTATGTTCCATTATCAAACATTTGACCATACCTTTTACCTCCCATACTAAGCCTCTAGCAAGTGGTCTAGGCAGATTTTGATTTGAACAGTCAGTTGCTAAAGGATGTACACCTGGAACAAAGGTGACACTGTAACAAAATTCCTGTTGTTGGTGAACTCACTTGAAGATAGAGGACCTAAATATCAGCAACAATGCCTTTCTGTATCTCAAAGGGCCTTCTTGTTAGAATGAGGGATAAAGTATCTGGTGAGACAGTATCTTTCATTTCTGTTTCAAATGAAACTTCCCAGCTCCCTCCAATAGCATGGACCTCCTAAAGAATAAGTGTCATACTTCCTTCAATTCAATGGAAAATTCCAGTAGATCTGAAAAAAAAAATCAGAAACTTTACTGTATCAGTCAGAATTGTGTTCAGCTACATGTAACAGAAACCCAAGTCCAGTTACTTAAACAGGAAATTAGTTTTCTTCTTCTCATGAAGCCAGAAGGCTGATGGCATGCAGTCCAGGGAAGATACAGCAGCTCCACAATATTTCATTTTGCAAGACGACTGCTGCAACTCTAGACATTACATGTGCATTCCAAGCAGGATGAGGAAAAGGCTGGAGGGAGAAAGTCAGCAATATTTGTCTCTTTTGTTAGGAAAACAATAATGTTCCCTAAAGCCCCACCTAGTAGATTTCCACGTACATATCATTGGCCAGAACTGCATCACATGATTACCTTTTGCTGCACAGACACTCAAGAAATTAACTGGGCATATTGCAGCCCCATATAATCAGGTATTTTTTTTAGTACAGAATAAATTAAGAAAAGGATATTAGATAGGTAATGAACAGTATGTATAACTGTATATATAGAGAGCCAAAGAATTGAAACTGTAAAAATGTATGTCATTTGAATACATGGTTTATCTCCCTTTTTAGGCTGCACCTTCCCTAAAGTCAGGGTCTACATCTCCATCTCTGCATTCCACACAGCAGGCAGAGAACATTTATTCCATCATATTCGCTGTATACCAGAAACTGTGTGATCACACACACACACACACATACGTGTATATGTGCATGTGTATATATAAATACGTGTGTGTGTGTGTATATATATAGATAGATAGATAATTTCATCTAAAGTCTTCCCAACAACTCTAGAAGTTGGGTACTATAGTATTCCTACTTAATAGATGATGAAATTCAGGCTTAGAGAGTTCAGATGACTTGTACAAAGATCATACCTCCAGCAAGTGGTCAAGGTTGAATTTGAAATGGACACTCAGATGCTAAAGGCTGTATTCTTTTACCACACCAAAGTGCCTGACATAATGTTGGCACTTAAATAAATCAGTGACAGTGGCACTTTCTGCCACTGTCAGCTACTTCAAATGATCATATGCCTTCAAATCTTGGGACACTCGTCACATGCCCTCTTGTGGCCATATACCCACTGCTCTCCTGCCTACTTTTCTACCTCTCTAGGGATTTCTCTCCAGAGCAGTAAAGACTTTTGCAGCTTAATACAGGGAATCTCTGGCTTACAGACAGTCCTTATTGCTATGATAAAAGATATTGTTTCAAGGACAACAGGCAAAAGCCACTCTTTGAAGCAAAGAGAAAAGATAACTTTTATGGAGATATAACCAAGGTTGACTCTGATGACTCCTTGGAGTAGTGTCCCAGTCACATCAGCCTACTGCTAACTACAAGACTGGCAGTCAGGAGACATGTCTTAGCCCAGGTTTTATTATTAATGTGTTAATGACCTTGGACAAGTCACTGCCCAGTTCTCAATCTAAGTTTTTAACTTCTGTAGAAGAAGGGGCTTAGATAAATAAGGTTGCTTTGAAAGATGAGCTAACATGTGTAAATGTATGACCTAGAATTAAGAAGATGATGGTCAGAGTCATGCACATGCACAGATACATGCAAGCATGTATGTGCATGTGTGCAAAAACACACAGATACACAGTTTTGACTAAGTTCTATCACTTGTGTAACCACCAGACATTTACAGAACACATTTTCATAAGGACCAAATTTAGCTCTTTCTCTTTGCTTGCCAAGGCTAAGCCATGTGGTCCTTTTTCTTATAATCTACATCCACTCACAAAAAGAATGTTGTTTTTCATTATGTCACCCAAATTATATTTGTTAAAGTGAGTGAGACTGGACTCTGAGCCTGAGGAGCCTGCTTAATTGCATTATTTCAGTATATTAAGTTATCTTGGGTGCTCAAGTCTGACTATGATGAGAAGAAAATCTGCCAGTGTTTGGGTCTTCTCCACCAGCACTGAGGGTAGTCTTAGTTTGCTGAGCAATGGGGTAGATTTTTTTAATGTTCACATTCCTCTTATTAAGTTTCTGAGCCTATTTTTCCATTAATCTCACTGCTAGCAATGGCTCCAAGACATATCTAGGCCTGGGTCTTTATACAATAGGTTGATACAATGAATCCAGGGAATAGTCCCCAGCCTCCCAGGTTCCCAGCTTCTCTAGCAACTCCCTCATTTTGCTTCTCACCATTCAAAAGACAAGTGAAAATACAAATATTTTAGTGCAATACATGGGCTTTATTTTCCACTGTGTAGGTAGTTTCATGTCCCTTTCATGTAGAGAAGCATCATGTACAGTGGTAAGGTCAATCATTGGGACTTAGAAAGCCTGGCTTCTGTTCCAAATTATGCCCTCATCTATGTGACCTCGGGGAAGTCTTTTCTACCCTTTTGAGTTTTTAAAAATGCATTAATAAAATGACAGGGTTGAACTACTAATCTCTGAGGACCCTTTTGGTCCTAATAATCATGGTTTGCCCACACAAACATATTCATGTCGGAATGCACTCTCCCAGAACTTGGGGCTGTAAGTCCAATTAACATCATCTTCAGTACCTGAGGATCATACAACTCCAAGGGAAACCATTCACACAGTGTGGAATACCACTCACCCGAGGCCATGAAATCATCTGGCACCATGTTTAAGATAATCTGACAAAGGCTTTTTGAGCATGATGCCAAACATGGCATGTATCTTGAGCCATACATGCTGATTGAAAGCCTGTTTCCCCCCAACCCTTGCTGCAGGAGCCACTCCAAAATGACAGTTTCCCCTTCACTGAGAAGGCATAGATCATTAGCTATCTCTCTTGATCTCATTCCCCAAAACTTGGGGTCACTGAGGAGTGGCATCTCTGTCCAAAGGAAGGAGAGCTTGCATTATGTAAAAGAAACAATTTGGTTCAATTTGGTTAAAGGTAGAGCATCTGAAGGGAGCATATTGTCCTGAATAAGATCAGCAGGCCTTTTGGGCCCCCTGACTAGCATCTTGAGCAAAAGCCCAAATGCCAAGGGAAGAAGAAAGTCACAGAAAGGTAAGATTAGGTTGCTTTAAACTAATTGGAAGATTTCACAAGTTTCCCGGGGCCAAACCAAGAGTGTATCATCCACACCCAACCAGGGTATGTATCAGAGGGTCATGAGGTATTTCCTCAAGGGTGTCCTTGGTGCTTCGTGGCAGAGTGGGGGGGAGGTGTGAAGGAAGAGATTACACTCCTCCCAGGGGAATGAGCTGAAGGAATTCTATGGAAATATCAAATATGTTTATAGTAGACCAGGACCTGTGTACATCTATAACTATTCACAAGGGACTCCATAGAACTAAAACTCCACTTCCAACACATGCTCTGTATACATGGACTCTGGCCCTGCTGACCAGACTAACTGGTTCCTCCAGCCATCTTTCATACCCTTGAACATTTTCCCTCACTGGACTTAGTTTCCCAGTATGAGTGAACTTGAATGCAATCATAGATTTCAAACTGTTTTGTGAAGCCCTAAGGTTCAGTTTCAAATGGTGTGGCTTGAGCACATGGCTTAAGGGCTACCTCAGGGATGAGAAAGGCAAGGAGAGGCCAAGTGGGCAGACATGCAGACCCCATAACCCACACTTCAATGGAGCATTTCTGCCTCTATCTGTTTTATACATTAGGCTTCCATGAAATAATCCATTTGAAAAAACATTAATCCAATGCTAAAAGTAGTTGGAAAACCACTGGCTTGCAGGTTTGCTAAATTCCCTACAAGCACTAATGTTCTTTGATTCTATAAAGAAAGAGTCAGAAATTGAGAAGAGTTATTTTTTTCTTGGAAGACTGATACTTTGCTGGGAAGAAAAGGCACTGAAAACTTAAAGAAGTAGCAAACAACCATCTTTCACTGGGCTATATAAAAAGATCAGCGGTTGAGCTTTGCCTTCTAGTTGGAGCATGAGGTGAATATAATCTTATGTGCTTTAATTACTTTCCTGTAACTGAGATTCCAACTGAGAGAAAACTGATTTAGCTCTAAAGGAGCCTAGAGGCATGGGTACAAGGGCCCCTGGGTTTCAAGTGGAGCTCTGTTCAAGAAAGCTAAACAGTGACAAGTGATATCCTCATCCAAACTTTTCAGAACAATTAGTCAATGTATCTACATTTATCTAGTTTATGATTTTATGAAAATATTAGATATTTATTTTAAGAGGGAGAAACTATACATTTTAGCACACTCTGCTGGTAATAAATTACCTCTGGAAACCAAAAACCAACTACTTACCTTACTTGTAACCTGGGCATCTTCTAGCACTAATTATAAAGATGACTTACCTACTTCAGTCATATGATCACTTGCATGATTCAATTGTAAAAAAGAGAGTTGTCATCAAAGGAGGATTCTTTTTGTTTTGTTTTGTTTTTTATTTTGATTTTTCATTTCAATGGTTTTGGGGGAACAGGTGGTGTTTGGTTGCATGAAAAAGTTCTTTAGTGATGACTTCTGAGATCTTGGTGCACCCACCATACAAGCAGGGTATATGGTACCCAAGGTGTAGTCTTTTTTTTTTTTTTTTTTTGAGATGGAGTCTTGCTCTGTCGCCAAGGCTGAAGTGCAGTGGCACAATCTCAGCTCACTGCAAGCTCAGCCTCCCGGGTTCATGCCATTCTCCTGCCTCAGCCTCTGAGTAGCTGGGACTACAGGCGCCCGCCACCATGCCCGGCTAATTTTTTTGTATTTTTAATAGAGACGGGGTTTCACTGTGTTAGCCAGCATGGTCTCAATCTCCTGACCTCATGACCTGCCTGCCTTGGCCTCCCAAAGTGCTGGGATTACAGGCGTGAGCCACCGTGCCCGGCCCCCAATGTGTAGTCTTTTATCCCTCACCCCCTTCTCACCCTTCCCCCTTCGTCTCCAAAGTTTATTATATCATTCTTATGCCTTCGCATTCTCATAGCTTAGCTCCCACTTATAAGTGAGAATATATGATGTACGTTCATATATATGTGATATATATATAAAATGTTCATATATATAAAATGTTCATATATATGTACATATATAGATATATATCTATATGTACATAGATATCTATATGTATATATGTACATATATATGTACATATATAGATATATATCTATATATGTAATGGATTTCTCTCCTTTCTCAGGAACACCAGTTATTCTTAGGTTTAGCTATTTAACATAATCCCAAATTTCTCAGAAGCTTTGTTCATTTTTTTATTCTTTTTTCTTGTCTTTGTCTGATTCGGTTAATCTAAAGGCCTTGTCTTCAAGCTCTCAAGTTCCTTCTTCTACTTGTTTTATTCTATTGTTGAAACTTTCCAGTGCATTTTGTATTTCTCTAAGTGTGTCTTTCACTTCCAGAAGTTGTGATTCTTTCTTCTTTATTATATCTATTTCTCTGGGCATTTTTCATCCATATCCTGTATTTTTTTAATTTATTAAAGTTGGTTTCTGTCTTTCTCTGGTACCTCTTTGAGTAACTTGATAATCTACTTTCTGAATTCTGTATCTGGCAATTCAGACATTTGTTCTTGGTTTGGATCCATTGCTGGTGAGCTAGTGTGATTTTTTTAGGGTGTTAAAGGACCTTGTTTTGTCATATTACCAGAATTACTTTTCTGATTCCTTCTCATTTGGGTAGACTATTTCAGTGGAAAAATCTGGAACTCAAGAGCTGCTGTTCAGATTATTTTGTCTCATAGGTTGGTCCTTTGATGTGCTGCACTTCCTCTTCCCCTAGGGATAGGGGCTCCTGTGGCTGTTATTGCTCTTCTGGGTCTAGCCATCCACTGGGGCTACCTGGCTCTGGGCTGGTGCTGGGGAATGTCTGCAAAAGAGTCCTGTGATGTGACCTATCTTCAGGTCTCCCAGCTGTGGATACAAGCACCTGCTATGGTGGAGGGGGTAGGGGAGTGAAGTAGACTCTGTGAGAGTCCTTGGTTTTAGATATGTTCAGTGTGCCAGCTTTCTCAGATTCTGGTTATGTTAGCAGTGAAGTTGTCACCTGGACAGACTCCGGACCACTGCAACAATAACGTTGCAGGCAGTGGAATTAGCTGTTCTTTTCTCCTCCCTTAGAGCAGAATTTTTCTGTCATGAGTTGCTGTAATGTCCTGAGTTGGTTGGCCTCCAGCCAGGAGGTAGCACTTTCAAGAGAGCACCAGCTGCGATAGTAGAAGAGGGATATAGGCTTGCCCTAAGTTGGCCAGGATAAGTATTTGGGTTTTTCAAGCAAAGGGCAAGGTCATAAAGCTCCCAAGAGTTTATATCTTTTGTGATTGGCTACCAGGGCAGTAGAGAAATACCATCAGGTGAGGGCAGGGTTAGGAGGGTCTGAGCTCATACTCTCCTTGGACAGGGCTTGCCATGGCCACTGTGGAGGCTGGTGGGTGGTTCTCAGACCAATTGGGTTACATTCCAGAGGGGATTATGGTTGCCTCTGTCACCAGGGAAGTGGGGGAAAGCCAATAGCAATAGGCCTCACCCAGCTCCCACACAGTTGGCAAGGCCAGTCTCACTCACCCTGTGCCTGGCTAACAGTGCCAAGTTTATCTCCAGACAGCCTGGCCATGGGACTCAGACCTAGCCCCAGGCTAGAAACTTCCCCACTGAGAAAGCAAGCACAGCTTTCAGGCCATACCCCTCCCCATCTGCCCACATTGCACTCCTTACTGCTGCAGTTCCCCTTCCCCCCTGGATTCTGCTCAAGAGATTTTGCATCCAATCAAAACTATTACAAAGTTCAGTTGGAAGCTACTTTCGCCCTGTGACCCCCTCACAAATTCTGCCAGCTTCCTTCCCTGAGTGCCCCTGTGAGATATAGTCAGGGGTGGTTTCCCTGGGCTCAAGCTGGAGAATGGGAGTGCCTACAAGGTTCTTCCCATAGCTGCTTCTACTTTTATATTTCACAGTAAATTCATTTCAGCAGTAGGTAAGTTTAAATCCTTCTCTTGTAATCTGGATTTTCAGGTTCCCCAGTGAAGACATGTGATGGGAGGCAGGTTTTCCCACCTCTCACACTTTGGGAACTCACAGTTTTTTGCTTGTCTCAGGAAATTTGCAGCAGCCTGCAGCTTCTTTCAAAGGATTTTTGAATTCCTTCCAGTTTCCTGGTTCACGCCAGTAGTGGTTCCTAGAGCAAAAGTCCATGATGTGAGTCTCCACACACTGTTCTGTTCATCCAAGTGGGGTCTGCACATCAGCCCTGCCTCCTTTCTGCCATCTTGAACCTCCTCTTGTAAGGAGGATCCTATGGGAACCTGGAACAACTAACCTCCCCCAAAAGATTGGCAAAGATGACTACATGTCCAATGGAATTTGAGGATTCCCAGAAAGGATTTCCTGTTCCCAACTTGCCCACTGCTAGCCAATTCCAGTATTTTAAATTCCACTGTCAAGGATCATGGCAGATGGGTGGAAGGACTAGATTGCAGCTCCAGACAGAGCAGAATGCAGAAGATTGCATTGTGATTTTTAGCTCCAGATAGACTGCAAGAATAAATCAGCAATCCCAAGAGGACCCACAGACCCTCTGAAGGAAATGGACTGCTCCTGCAGGACCTGGGAGACCCCCAAATACTGTCAGTGCCCCAACGGTGGAAGTGGGAAAGGGAGACCCTCCTCTCCCAAACACATACCCCCCACTGGAGAAGCTAAATGTCTGTTTGCCAGAGAAATTTCCAACTTTACCTGGAGCTGAGTCAAATTAGAGAGCCAAGCCAAATACAGGGGTAGAGGAAGCAGGAGAAAAGGCCTAGGAGTTTGCTAGGTCCCCAGGCAGCCCATTCCTTCCTGGAACTACAGACATCCATTGGGAGGGTGGCCAAAGGAGCAGAGGGTAAAATTCCACAGGGAGAAGGAATTCTCTAGCCGAAATTTGTAACAATTTGAATGGGGCAAGAAGCCCCCTGGCCAGAATTCGAGGGAGGGTGCAAATCCAGATTGCAGAATTCACAGGTGGGGGAAGAACTAAAGCCCTTTTCTTTTGCAGCTGGGAGGTGGATAACGTCGGGCAAGTTTGCAAGGTTGTCTCACCCTCTGCCTGAAAACAGACACTGGGCTTTTGGTGGGGGACACGGTAAGAGTGAGACCAGCCCTTCAGTTTGCATGGGAGTGGGGTGAGGCCTGTGACTGCCAGCTGTCCCCATCTTCCCTGACAACCTGCATGACTTAGCAGAGGCAGCCGTAATCCTCCTAGGTACACAATTCCAGTGGCCTGGGAATCTCACCCCTACTCCCCATAGCAGCCACAGCAAGACCCGCCCAAGGAGAGTCTGACCTCAGACACGCCTAGCCCTGCCCCCACCTGATGGTCCTTCTCTATCCATCCTGGTAGCAGAAGACAAAGGGCATATGATCTTCGGAGTTGTAGGGCCCCGCCCACCACTGGTCCCGCTCCACACTACTATAGGTGATTCTTTCTGGAAACTGCTACCTCCTGACAGGATGCCAACCAGCACAAAAATAAAGCATTAAACCACCAAACTAATGGTCCCTACAAAGTCTATTGCACCCTCCGCCACCACCACCAGAACAGGCACTGGTATCCATGGCTAAGAGACCCATAGACAGTTCACATCACAGGACTCTGTTAAGACAACCCGCAGTATCAGCCTGGAGCCAGGAAGGCTCGCTGGGTAGCTAGACCCAGAAGAGAGACAACAATCACTGCAGTTCAGCTCACAGGAAGCCACATACACAGGAAAAAAGCAAAAGAACTACATCAAAGGAACAGCCTGTGGGACAAAAGAATCTGAACAACAGCCTTCAGCCCTAGAACTTCCCTCTGAGAGAACCTACCCAAATGAGGATAAAAGAGAAAACAAACCCTGGTAATATGACAAAACAAGGCTTGTCAACAGCTACCAAAAATCACACTAGTTAATCAGCAGTGGATACAAACCAAGGAGAAATCCCTGATTTACCTGAAAAAGAACTGAGGAGGTTAGTTTTTTTTTTTTTTTTGGCTATGTCAGATGTTCTTTATTATTATTATTATTATTATTATTATTATTATTATTATTATACTTTAGGCTCCATGGTACATGTGCGCAACGTGCAGGTAAGTTACATATGTATACATGTGCCATGCTGGTGTGCTGCACCCAGTAACTTGCCATTTAGCATTAGGTGTATTTCCTAATGCTATCCCTCCCCCCTCCCCCCACCCCACAACAGTCCCCAGAGTGTGATGTTCCCCTTCCTGTGTCAATGTGTTCTCATTGTTCAATTCCCATCTATGAGTGAGAACATGTGGTTTTTGGTTTTTTGACTTTGTGATAGTTTACTGAGAATGATGATTTCCAATTTCATCCATGTCCCTACAAAGGACATGAACTCATCATTTTTTATGGCTGCATAGTATTCCATGGTGTATATGTGCCACGTTTTCTTAATCCAGTCTATCATTGTTGGACATTTGGGTTGGTTCCAAGTCTTTGCTATTGTGAATAATGCCACAATAAACATATGTGTGCATGTGTCTTTATAGCAGCATGATTTATAGTCCTTTGGGTATATACCCAGTAATGGGAGGGCTGGGTCAAATGGTATTTCTAGTTCTAGATCCCTGAGGAATCACCACACTGACTTCCACAATGGTTGAACTAGTTTACACTCCTAACAACAGTGTAAAAGTGTTCCTATTTCTCCACATCCTCTCCAGCACCTGTTGTTTCCTGACTTTTTAATGATCGCCATTCTAACTGGTGTGAGATGGTATCTCATTGTGGTTTTGATTTGCATTTCTCTGATAGCCAGTGATGATGAGCATTTTTTCATGTGTTTTTTGGCTGCATAAATGTCTTCTTTTGAGAAGTGTCTGTTCATATCCTTTGCCCACTTTTTGATGGGGTTGTTTGTTTTTTTCTTGTAAATTTGTTGGAGTTCATTGTAGATTCTGGATATTAGCCCTTTGTCAGATGAGTAGGTTGCCAAAATTTTCTCCCATTTTGTAGGTTGCCTGTTCACTCTGATGGTAGTTTCTTTTGCTGTGCAGAAGCTCTTTAGTTTAATTAGATCCCATTTGTCCATTTTGGCTTTTGTTGCCATTGCTTTTGGTGTTTTAGACATGAAGTCCTTGCCCATGCCAATGTCCTGAATGGTAATGCCTAGATTTTCTTCTAGGGTTTTTATGATTTTAGGTCTAATGTTTAAGTCTTTAATCCATCTTGAATTAATTTTTGTATAATGTGTAAGGAAGGGATCCAGTTTCAGCTTTCTACATATGGCTAGCCAGTTTCAGGAGGTTAGTTATTAAGCTAATCAGGGAGGGAACAGAGAAAGGCAAAGCCGAATGCAAGGAAATCCAGAAAATGATATGATAAGTGAAGGGAGAAATATTCAAAAAATAGATAGCATAAGAAAAAAATGATCAAAAATTCAGGAAACTTTGGACATACTTTTAGAAATGCAAAATGCTCTGGAAAGTCTCAGCAATAGAATTGAACAAGTAGAAGAGAGAAATTAGGAGCTCAAAGACAAGGTCTTTGAATTAATCTAACCCAACAAAGACAAAGAATAAGAAAATAAGACCAAAGCCTCCGAGAACTCTGGGATTATGTTAAATGACCAAGCCTAAGAATAATCTGTGTTCCTGAGGAAGAAGACAATTCCAAAAGCTTGGAAAACATATTTGGGGAAATAATTGAGGAAAACTTCCCCAGCCTTGCTACAGAGCAACACATGCAAATACAAGAAACACAAAGAACACCTGGGAAATTTATCACAAAAATATTTTCACCTAAACACATTGTCATCTGGTTGTCCAAAGTTAAGACAAAGAAAAGAATTTTAAGAGCTGTGAGACAGAAGCACCAGGTAACCTATAAAAGAAAACCTGTTAGATTAACAGCAGATGTCTCAGCAGAAACCCTACAAACTAGAAGGGATTGGGGCCTTATCATCAGCCTCCTCAAACAAAAGAATTATCCACCAAGAATTTTGTATCCAGGGAAACTAAGCATCATATATGAAGGAAAGATACTGTCATTTTCAGACAAACAAATGTTGAGAGAATTTGCCATTACCAAGTCACCACAACAAGAACTGCTAAAAGGAGCTCTAAATCTTGAAACAAATCCTGTAAACACATCAAAACAGAACCTCTTTAAAGCATAAATCACGCAGGACCTATAAAACAAAACTACAAGTTAAAAAGCAAAAAACTAAAAACAATAACAAATTACACAGGCAACAAAGAGAATGATAAAAGCAATGGTACCTCACGTTTCAATACTAACATTGAATGTAAATGGCCCAAATGCTCTACTTAAATGGATAAATAACTGCAGAATGGATAAAAACTCACCAAACAATTATCTGCTGCCCTCAGGAGACTCACCTAACACATTAGGACTCACATAAACTTAAAGTAAAGGGGTGGGAAAAGCCATTTCATGCAAATGGACACTAGAAGTGAGCAGGGGTAGCTATTCTTATATCAGACAAAACGAACTTTAAAGCAACAGTGGTTAAAAGAGACAAAGAGGGACATTATATAATGGTAAAAGGCCTTGTCCAACAGGAAAATATTACAATCCCAAATATATATGCACCTAACACTGGAGCTCCCAAACTTATAAAACGATTACTAACAGACCTTAGAAATGAGACAGGCAGCAACACAATAATAGTGGAGGACTTCAATACTCCACTGACAGCACTAGACAGGTAATGAAGACAGAAAGTCACAAAGAAACAATGGATTTAAACTATACCTTGGAAAATAATGGCCTTAACAGATATATACAGAACATTTCATCCAACAACCACAGAATACACATTCTATTCAACAGTGCATGGAACTTTCTCCAAGATAGATCATATGATAAGCCATAAAACAAGCCTCAATGAATTTAATAAAATTGAAATTATATCTAGCACTCTCTCAGATCACAGTGGAATAAAACTGGAAATCAACATCAAAAGGAACCTCCAAAATCATGCAAATACATAAAAAGTAAATAACCTGCTCCTGAATGAGCAATGGATCAAAAACAAAATCAAGATGGAAATTAAAAATTCTTTGAACTGAATGATAATAATGACACAACCTATCAAAACTTCTGGGATACAGCTAAGGCAGTGCTAAGAGGAAAGCTTGTAGCCCTAAATGCCTACATCAAAAAATTTGAAAGAACACAAACAATCTAAGGTCACACCTCAAGAAACTAGATAAATTAGAACAAACCAAACCCAAAACCAGCATATGAAAAGAAATAACAAAGAGCAGAGCAGAACTAAATGAAATTGAAACAAAAACATTAAAAAGATAAATGAAACAATAAGCTTGTTCTTTAAAAAGATAAATAAAATTGATAGACCTTTAGCAAGATTAACCAAGAAAAGAAGAGAGAAAATCCAAATAACCTAACTAAGCAACGAAACAGGAGATATTACAACTGACACCACTGAAATACAAAAGATCATTCAAGGCTACTATGGATGCCTTTACGCACATAAATTAGAAACCTAGAAGACAAGAGAAAGAAATAAAGACCATCCAAATTGATAAAGAAGAAGTCAAACTGCCCCATTTGCTGAAGATATAATTGTTTACCTTGAAAACCCTAAGGACTCCTCCACAAAGCTCCTAGAACTGATAAAAGAATTCAGCAAAGTTTCCAGATATAAGATAAATGTACACAAATCAGTAGCTTTTCTACACACAAACAGTGACTAAGTGGTGAATCAAATCAAGAACTCAACCCCTTTTACAATAGCTGGAAAAAAATAAAATGCTTAGGAATATATCTAACAAAGGATTCAAAAGACCTCTACAAGGAAAACTACAAAACACTGCTGAAAGAAATCATAGACAACACAAACAAATGGAAACACATCTCATGCTCATGGATGGGTAGAATCATTATTGCGAAAATGACCACAGTGCCAAAAGCAGTCTACAAATTCAACACAATCCCCATCAAAGTACCACCATCATTCTTCACAGAGTTAGAAAAAACAATTCTAAAAGTCATATGAAAGCAAAAAAGAGCCTGCATAGCCAAAACAAGACTAAGTGAAAAGAACAAATCTGGAGGCATCACACTACCTGATTTTAAACTATACTATAAGGCCATAGTCACCAAAACAGCATGGAACTGGTATAAAAATAGGCACATAGATCAATGGAACAGAATAGAGAACTCAGAAACAAACCCAAATACTTACAGCCAACTGATCTTCAACAAAGCAAACAAAAACATAAAGTGGGGGAAGGACACTCTACTCAACAAATGGTGCTGGGATAATTGGCTAGCCACATGTAGGAGAATGAAACTGGATCCTCATCTCTCACCTTAGACAAAAATCAACTCAAGATGGATTAAGAACTTTAACATAAGACCTGAAACTATAAAAATTCTAGAAGATAACATTGGAAAAACTTCTAGACATTGGCTTAGGCAAGGATTTCATGGTCAAGAACCCAAAAGCAAATGCAATAAAAACAAAGATAAATAGCTGGGACCTAATTAAACTAAAGAACTTTTGTATGGCAAAAGGAACAGTCAGCAGAGTAAACAGGCAACCCACCAAATGGGAGAAAATCTTCACAATCTATACATCTTACAAAGGACTAACATCCAGAATCTACAACAAACTCAAATCAGTAAGAAAAAAATAAACAATCCCATCAAAAAGTGGGCTAAGAACATGAATAGACAATTCTCAAAAGAAGATATACAAATGGCCAACAAACATATAAAAAAAATACTCTGCATCACTAATGATCAGCGAAATGCAAATCAAAACCACAATGTGATACCACCTTACTCCTGCAAGAATGGCCATAACCAAAAAAATCAAAAAACAGTAGATGTTGGCATGGATGTGGTGATCAGGGAACACTTCTACACTGCTGGTGGGAATGTAGACTGGTACAGCCACTATGTATATATATGATGGAATATCCATATATATATATGATGGAATGCTATGCAGTCATAAAAAGGAATGGATTAACAGCATTTTCAGGGACCTAGATGAGACTGGAGACTTATTCTAAGTGAAGTAACTCAGGAATGGAAAACCAAATATTGTATGTTCTCACTAATATATGGGAGCTAAGCTATGAGGACCCAAAGGCATAAGAATGATACAATGGACTTTGGGGACTTGGGGGTAAGAGTGGGAGGGGGGTAAGAGTGGGAGGGGGGCAAGAGATAAAATCTACAAATATGGGGCAGTGTATACTGCTCGGCTGATACGTGCACCAAAATCTCACAAATCACCACTAAAGAACTTACTCATGTAACCAAATACCACCTGTAACCCAATAACTTGTGGAAAAATATAAATAATAATAAACAAATTCCATTGTCACTGCTGTGTTATTTTAGACCTTAACTGCTCTTTGGTCTCCCAAAACTGCATGTGAAAATGCAACTCCTTCTAGAAAGAGATACTTCTTAAACTGTTAGCCACTTACACGAGGAATTTTTAGACATTCATTGGTAGTCACCTTCAAAAGCGCTATGATTTAGATTTTCTCTGGACAGTACTAGCATATACCTATTGTCCTGGCATGGTTATTAATAGTAGTCCATTTACTCTCAACTTGTCCCAGTTTCGATGATGAATTATACGTTTCCTTTAGCCACAACATTTGCCATCCCATTATACATTTGGGTTTTCCAAGCCCAACACTCCCAAGGCTGATTAGTTCTTTCTAGGCATTATGCCTACAATTCAGAAGGCTCACACTAAGTGGACAATACTGCCTGAATGTGGCTTTATGAGCAAACTTTTAGACAAGCAGCATTGATGGATAATACTTAGAACACAGATAACACTTGTTGCATAATATTTGTTAAATTGAAAAGTTTCAATACTAGCTAATCATGCATTACTAACAGTTTTATAAGTTTAAAGCCTACAGTGAAGAATGCACTTTTTAAAAAAAAAAACTACATACATATATTAAATGTCAGCACCTATAACACACTACCTCAGTTATTTGTTTACATGAGTGACTCTCTCTGCTAGACTTTGGTCCCTCGTAGCAAGTTACACGTTCAACATAAAAGCAACAGAGTAACATTTTTAAAAGTCACTCAATAGGCTTTTCCTTCTCAGTCATTTGTATTGCCAGCCCAGATCAGAGTTTCTCCACCTCGGTATTCTTGCCATTGTGAGGGGCGGTCCTGTGCATTATAGGATCTTGAGCTGCATCCCTGGCCCCTACGCACAAGATGCCAATAGCACCATCCCCGGTTATGACAATAAATATGTCTCCAGATATAGCCAAATGTTCCTTGGAGGAAAAAAATCAACCACTATTGAGTAGTTAGGACTGAAGGAGGAGACAAGACAGGTGGGCCTGAGAGTGGCCTCACAGGGGTTTACACACCCTTCTCTTGCAGGATGTAGAGAAAGCAGAAGAGGGTTCCTAAGCCAACCAGTGAGAGAAGAGGAGATTAATGAGCTAAAGTACAGGGACCTCCTCATTAGAGGAGGGCCTAGCAACATCTATGGTCCTCAGAAGCAAGTGAATACACAGTGGCCAAAGACCAGGTAGTCTGACATAGTGACAATTATAGTAATTGCTGAAAAAAATCACCACATGGATGTGAGGGCTCAGAACAAAGTTAAGCTCTGTAATGTAAAAAACAAAAAAGAAAGAAAGAAAAGAAAGAAAGTTACATTTTTGTGCTGCTTTGTGACTATTGCATTCCTATTGCTCCATATTCTTAGAAATTTCAAGAAAGTGATAAGTGGTTTCCTTAGTATTCATTCACTTAGAATTCAGAACCTCCAAAGTACTTGCTCTGCATCTTTTTTGTACAGAGGAATAACTGCTTTCAGCTCCATGTGAGTCTTCTCTGCTTTCACCCTGTTTCAGAAGAATAAAGAAACATGTCCACCACATCACAATTCTATATGTTTACTTAGGCTGGATGCTCCAGAATGTCTATAGATGATGCCCTGTGATTTTGCTTTCCTGTTGGGATATTTTTTTCTACACCACTTTCTTCTCCTGCCTAATTTCCCTGCTCTTTGTAGCACATGGCTGTGTAAAAATTAATTTGCCTTTCATTGCTCAAAATTGTCTCTTACAAATCCTAGAGATTTAATCAGCTTTAGAACGTGATTTCTGCCACAAACTTCTTACAGAAGTCATGCCTTTCTTCACCAAAGCTCCAAACCTCTTACAGAAGCTATGCTCTTTCTTTTTCTTCATTTTTTTATACAATGAACTACAAATGCATGCTTCAATAGGCACAGGATATTGACAGCCAGATAGCAACTTTGTAATATCCCTTTGGGAGCTTGGACTTGAGCTGAACAACCTTTCTACCTGCCAGGCCAAATAAATTTCCACAATGCTGTCTTGTAAGACAGAGGATCTGTGGAGAACCAGTTGTGCTGGAGTAAGGGAAGGAGAAGAAAAAAACAAAGGGGAGTTTAATTATGGAGAAAACTCAAATACTGCAAGTTGATCATTAAGAGGATCATTAAGATAGCCTTACTGATCTCTTCAGTTATCTGAATTCACTTAACCACATCAGCCTCTCTGTCTTTGCTTAAGATGTACCCCGTGCCTGTGATGACTTCCTTCTCCTTTCTACCTAATAAATCCTTAAGGCCCAGCTCAAGGTTTAGTTCTTCTAGGAAGCCTACCTTTCCTCCTTTAGCCTCAAGGATCTCTCCCTTCTCTGAACTTCTACAACACTTACTGTCACTTAGCACTTAGCATAGATTGACCTGTAACATATCCTGTACTTCTGTCTTTGTTAGTTATTTAATTTTTCCTGGAAGCTCCTTAAGAAAAATAATGATGTACAGTGATTTTCCATATTCTTCATAGCAGGCACACAACAAACAATTTATAATAAGGAATTACTGAATAATAGAAGAAGGGCCTTGGCATAGGAGCAGAATGTCAGGTGGCCATGTTCCCTTAGAAAGGTATGTTTTTGTATCCTTAACAGAAGATTTTGTCCACGTTAGAGTCTTATTAAAGTCAGCTTAATTTCTAAAAGTTTTCTCTGAGAGGCCTGGCTTCAAGCTGCCTTCAGGCTCTGAGACCTTGTCCCTTTATATAATAACAGCAAATACTGATGGAGAACATGTGCTAGGCACCATTATAAGTGCTTTGTGTCAATTACATCATTTTAAACTTCTAAACCTTATAAGGCTGGTTATATGCTCATTTTACAGAGTGGGAAACTAAAGAACAATAAAGTTAAGTAATTTTTTCAAGGCCACACAGTAAGTAGGAGAACTTCAATAAAAACCCATGAAGTCTGACCCCAAGGTGTGCTCTTTTTGTCACTTTGTAGCACTTCTGCCCTTAGTTGGAAACACATAGACAATATCTACAAATAATTATAATCAGACTTTAAATGACAGTATGCAAAGGGTATAGATTAAAAAAACAAGGTTGGCACAAACAAATAACCTTGTCATGGACACAAAGTCTGTACCATATAGGTGAGTATGCACATGATGCTCCCTGTCACCTCTGGGCAAATCATTTTAACACTAAGGAAAGTTAGCACTATCACCAGCTTCCAAGGAAGAGGGTTTTCAACAGGAAAATTACTTCAAGGTGGGGAAGACAAACAGACTTAAGTGACTAATAAGCTGCAAAAGAAGTTAACAGGAAGATGTTTTTAGAGTTCAAAAAAGTGAAATGTCTTTAAGAATATTTCTTAAGTTCAAAAGAATATAAATTTTTGTCCCCTCAGTGTGTTTAATTTCTCTATACTTAGATCCTGTCAACACATGTACAGGCAGGCCAGTTTTAGCTGATGGCCCATAACAGGTAACTCAAATTAATGTCATTATTGTATTGATTATTTATTGTTGTGTAATAAATCACCTCAAAACTTAGTGGTATAAAATAATCATTTTATAATTCTTACAAACATTAGGGATAAAGAATTTGGTCTGGACTCAGCTGAGTGCTTCTTCTGCTGGACTCTCCTGGGTCAACCATATGACTATATTTATCCAATACCTCAGCTGGGGCTGGGTGGTCTAAGATGGCCTCATTCATATGTGTGGCACTTGGTGCTCTCTGTTAGCTGAGCCTCTCTCTTAGAGTGGTTTCTCATCCTCAAGGTGGCCAGCCTGGTCTTTTTCATATGTGTCCCAAGAATTCCCAGGAGCAAAAGAGGACAACTCCTATGCACAACGGCTTTTTAAGCTTCTGTTTGTATCACATGTACTAACATTCCAATGGTAAAAGCAAGTCACTTGGCCAAGTGTCAGTGTGGAAAGGAACCATAAAAAGACACAGATACTGGGAGGCATGATTCACTAGGGACAATTACCTTAACAATCTACCAGAGCTGTTATTCAGAATATAGCCAGTCACATCCAGCCGGCTGGCACAATTGTCTGCTTATTTTTCCATGTTGTTTGGGTTCTTCATGAAAACTATTCAAATGTCTTCCAAAAACAATGCCTGGAGGAAATTTCAAGAGAGGGAAAGCCCTGAGTCTCTCATCAGGTATATCCTTGGCCTGCTTCTGCCACCAAATGCCAACAAAAGTGAAAGAAACCCTTAAAAGCATATTGCTAAATGAAAGGAGCCAATTTGAGAAGGCTGCATACTGTATGGTTCCAACTACATGACATTCTGGAAAAGGCAAATCTATAGAGACAGATAAAAGATAAAGGACAGCAGAGTCAGTGGTCACTGTGTGATGGTCACCTCAGTGTTGTGCTGCCTGCAGTGCTGCAGAGACAGTGGGACCAGCCACATCCTTCTGAAGGTTATGCCAGTCATGCAGCAGGACATATGACACATGGGAACAGATGTTGTCATTGTAAAAAATGACAGAAGAATATATGGAACATGAGATTGTTTAGCCAGTGCACTTTTACATCAAAACAAAAGCTACTATGAATTCAAGATCCACTTCACAGGAATCTGGGATACTGGTGTTGCTTCACAGGAATCTGGGATACTGGTGTTGCTCAGAAAGTTAACTTGAATCAGAGAGGGGGAGAAAAAAATGGCAGATAGGAGGCAGGACTAAACCGCAGCTCCCATTCAGATGGACAGAGCAGCATGTGGAAACTCACATCATGAACTTTTGCTTCAAGAGCTGCTGCAGGAAAGCTGGGAGAATCCACAGATCCCTTGAAGGGAACAGATTGCTCCTGCAGGACCTGAGAGACAGCCGAAATAATGTGAGTGCCCAAAGTGTGAAAGCAGGAAAGAGGGATCGTCCTCCCCTGATCACACACCCTCACTGAGGAACCTTAAGGTCCAGATCACAGGAGAAGGATTTGACCTTACCTGGAGCTGAGATAATTTAGAGAGCTGAGTGAAATACAGGAGTAGAGGAAGCAGGGAGAAGAGTCCTGTGGGCTCTCTAGGTCCCCAGAGAAGCCATGTCTGACTTTGTTTCACAGGAGTCCTTGGGGAGGGCTGCCAGAGAAACTGGAAAAATACAAGGAGAAGGAAACCTCCAGCTGAACTTTGTAACAATTCTAACCAAATGAAAAGTTTCTTAGACAGAACGTGGGGGAGATGGGTGAATCCAGAGTGCAGACAGGCAGGCGAGGAGGCGCAAAACCTGAAAGCCCTGCCTGATTTATCAGCCCAGAGGCTGGTAGCCTGGGGCAAGTTCTCAGCCCTGCTCACTCAGAGCCTGGAAACAAACTCAGTGCTGTTGAGGTGGGACACAGTGGGAGTGAGACTGGCTCTTTGAGTTGCATAAAAGCTGAGTGAGGTTAGTAACTGCCAGCTTTCTTCCACTTCCCTGGTGACCTGCATGACACAGCAGAGGCAGCCATAATCCTCCTGGGAACATAACTCCATCGACCTGGGAACCATATCCCATCCCCTACAGCAGCCACAACAAGCCCCACCCAAGGAGAATCTGAACTCAGGCATGCCTAACCCTGCCCCCACCTGATGGTCTTTCTCTACCCACCCTGGGTAGACAAAGGTCATATTCTCTTGGGATTTCTAGAGCCCCACCCACTGCCTGGTCCTCCCTATACTACCACAGCTGATGCTCTCCTGAAAGTGCTACCTCCTGGCAGGAGGCCAACCAGCACAAAACTAGTGCAATAAGCAATAATAGTACAACTAAGGACCCTCACAGAGTCCATTTCACTCCTCTGCCACCTCCACCAGAACAGGTGTGTCTATCCATGGCTGAGAGACTGGAACATGGTTCACATCACAGGACTCTGTGCTGTGACAGACAATCCCCAGTACCAGCCCAGAACATGGTACCCACATTGGGTGGCTAGATCCAGAAAAGAAATAACAATAGCTAGGGTTCAGTGCTTAAGAAGCCACATCCCTAGGAAAAGGGGGAGAATACAACACCAAGGGAGCACCCCATGGGACAAAAGAATCTGAACAACAGCCTTGAGCTCCAGATCTTCCCTCTAACATAGGCCACCCAAATGAGAAGGAACCAGAAAAACAATTCTGGTAATATGACAAAGCAAGTTCCTTTATCACACTCAAAAAATCACACTAGCTCACCAGCAATGGATCCAAACCAAGAAGAAATCCCTGATTTGCCAGAAAAAGAATTCAAAAGGTTGATTATTAAGCTAATCAAGGAAGCACCAGAGAAAGGTGAAGTCCAATTTAATGAAATCAAAAAACTGATACAAGATATGAGGGGAGAAATCTTAAGTGAAATAGGTAGCATAAATAAAAACAATCACAATTTCTGGAAAGCAAGGCACACTTATAGAAATGCAAAATGCACTGGAAAGTCTCAGCAATAGAATCAAACAAGCAGAAGAAAGAACTTCAGAGCTCAAACAAAGACAAAGAAAAAGGAATTTAAAAAACAATGAACATTGCCTCCAAGAAGTTTGGGATATGTTAAATGACCAAATCTAAGAATAATTGGCATTCCTGAGAAAGAAGAGAAATCTAAAAGTTGGGGAAACATATTTTGGGGGAATAATAGAGGAAAACTTCCACAGCCTTGCTAGAGATCTAGACATCCAAATACAAGAAGCTCAAATAACCCCTGGGAAATTCATCACAAAAAGATCATCACCCAGGCACATAGTCATCAGATTATCTAAAGTCAAAATGGAAGAAAGAGTATTAAGAGCTGTGAGGCAAAAGTACAAGGTAACCTATAAAGGAAAACCCATAAGATTAACAGCAGATTTCTCAGCAGAAACCCTACAAGCTAGAAGGGATTGGGGTCCTATCTTCAGCCTCCTTAGACAAAACAATTCTCAGCCAAGAATTTTGCATCCAATAAAACTGAACTTCATAAATGAAGGAAAGATACAGTCTGTTTTAGACAAACAAATGGTAAGAGAATACACCACTACAAAGCCAGCACTACAAGAACTGGTAAAATGAGCACTAAATCTTGAAACAGATACTCAAAATACACATCAAAACAGAACCTCCTTAAGGCATAAATCTCACAGGACCTATAAAATAACAACACAGTAAACTTTGAAAAAAAAAACAGGTATTCAGGCAACAAATAACATGATGAATAGAATAGTAACTCACATCCCAATACTAACACTGAATGTAAATGGCTTAAATGCTCCACTTAAAAGATACAGGATGGCAGAATGGATAAGAATCCACAAACCAAGTATCTGCTGCCTTCAAGAGACTCACCTAACACATAAGAAATCACATAAACTTAAGGTAAAGGGGTAGAAAAAGACATTCCACAAAAATGGACACCAAAAGCCACCAGGAGTAGCTATTCTCATATCACACAAAACAAACTTTAAAGCAACAGCAATTAAAAAAGACAAAGAGGGGCATTATATAATGATAAAAGGCCTTGTCCAACAGGAAACTATCACAGTCCTACATATACATGCACCTAACACTGGACCTCCCAAATTTATAAAATAATTACTACTATACCTAAGAAATGAGAGAGACAACAACACAGTAATAGTGGGAGACTTCAATACTCCACTGACAGCACTAGACAGATCATCAAGACAGAAAGTCACCAACGAAACAATAGATTTAAACTACACCCTAGAATAAATGGACTTAACATTTATTAACAGATATGTACTGAACATTCTACCAAAAAACACAAAATATACTCTATTCATCACTGCATGGAATATTCTCCAAAATAGACCATGTAATGGGCCACAAAACAAGTCTCAATGAATTTAGGAAAACTTAAATTATATCATGTACCCTCTCTGACCACAGTGGAATAAAATTGGAAATTAACTCCAAAAGGAACCCTCAAAACCGTTAAAATACATGAAAATTAAATAATCTGCCCCTGAGTGATCATTGGGTCAACAATGAAATCAATATGGAAACTAAACATTTTTTTGAACTGAATAATAGTGACACAATCTATCAAAATCTACAAAATACAGCAAAGGTGGTGCTAAGAGGAAAGTTCATAACCTTAAAGGCCTGCATCAAAAAGTCTGAAAGAGCACAAATAGACAACCTAAGGTCACACCTCAAGGAACTGGAGAAACAAGAACCAACCAAATCCAAACCCAGCAGAAGAAAAGGAATAGCCTATATCAGAGAAGAACTAAATGAAATTGAAACAAAAAAAATGCAAAAATGCAAAGGATAAGTGAAAAAAAAAGCTGGTTCTTTGAAAAGAAAAATAATAATAGACCATTAGCAAGATTAACCAAGAAAAGAAGAGAGAAGAACCAAATAAGCTCAATTAGAAGCAAAATGGGAGATACTACAACTGACACCACAGAAATACAAAACACCATGCAAGACTACTATGAACAATTTATGCACATAAACTATAAAACCTAGAGGAGATGGATAAATTTCTGGAAATATACAATCCTCCTAGCCTAAACCAGAAATAATTAGAAACCCTGAGCAGACCAATAGCAAGCAGTGAGATTGAAATGATAATAAAAAAATCGCCAACAAAAAAAGTCCAGGACCAGATGGATTCACAGCTGAATTCTACCAGACATTCAAAGAAGAATTGGTACTGATCCTATTGACACTATTCCACAAGACAGAGAAAGAATCCTCCCTAAATTATTCTATGAAGCCACCATCCCTCTAACACCAAAACCAGGAAAAGACATAACAAAAAAAGAAAACCACAGACCAATGTTGCTGATGAATATAGATGCAAAAATCCTTAACAAAATAATAGCTAACTGAATCCAACAGCATATCAAAAAGATAATCCACCATGATCAAATGGGTTTCATACCAGGGATGCAGGGATGGTTTCACATACACAAGTAAATAAATGTGATACACCACATGAACAGAATTTTTTAAACTCACATGATCATCTCAATAGATGCAGAAAATGCATTTGACAAAATCCAGCATCGCTTTAAAATTAAAATGCTTAGCACAATCGGCATAGAAGGGAAATACCCTAATGTAATAAAAGTCATCTATGACAAACCCAGAAGCAACATCACACTGAATGAGGAAAAGTTGAAAGCATTCCCTCTGAGAAGTGAAACAAGAGGAGGATGATCACTCTCACCACTTCTATTCAACATAGTTCTGGAAGTCCTAGCCAGAGCAATCAGACAAGAGAAAGAAATAAAGGGCATCCAAATTTGTAAAAAGGAAGTCAAACTGTTGCTCTTTGCTGATGATATGTTTTTATACCCAGAAAACCCTAAAGACTCCTCCAAAAAGCTCCTAGAACTGATAAATGATTTCAGCAAAGTTTCAGGATACAAAATTACTGTACACACATCAGTAGCTCTGCTATACACCAATGGCAACTGACCTGAGAATGAAATCAAGAACTCAACCCCTTTTACAATAGCTGTGAAAAAATAAAATACTTAGGAATATACCTAACAAAGGAGTCAAAAGACCTTTACAAGGAAAACTACAAAACACTGCTGAAAGAAATAACAGACAACACAAACAAATGGAAACACATTCCATACTCATGAATGGGCAGAATCAATATTGTGAAAATGACCATACTGACCATACTGACAAAAGCAATCTAAAAATTCAGTGCAATCCCCATCAAAATGCCACCATCATTCTTCACAGAATTAGAAAAAACTATTCTAAAATTCATATGGAAACAAAAAAAGAGCCTGCATAGCCAAAGCAAGACTAAGCAAAAAGAATAAATCTGGAGGCATGACACTACCTGATTTCAAACTATAATAAAAAGCCATAGTCACCAAAACAGCTTGGTACTGGTATAAAAATAGGCACATAGACCAATGGAACAGAATAGAGAACCCAGTAATAAACCCAAATACTTACGAAAACTGATTTTCCACAAAGCAAACAAAAACATAAAGTGGGGAAAGGACACTCTATTCAACAAATGGTGCTGGGATAATTGACAAGCCACATGTAGAAGAATAAAACTGGATCCTCATCTCTCACCTTATACAAAAATCAACTAAAAATGGATTAACGACTTAAATCTAAGACCTGAAACCATAAAAACTGTAGAAGATAACATTGGACAAACCCTTCTAAGCACTGGCTTATGCAAAGACTTCATGACCAAGAACCCAAAAGCAAATGCAACAAAAACAATGATAAATAGGTAGGACTTAATTAAACTAAAAAGCTTTTGCACAGCAAAAGAAACAATCAGCAAAGTAAACAGACAACCCATCGAGGGGGAGAAAATCTTCACAATCTATACATTCAACAAAGGACTAATATCCAGAATCTACAAGGAACTCAAACAAATTAGCAAGAAGGAAACAAACAACTCTTATCAAAAAATTGATATAAATAGACATTTCTCAAAAGGTATACAAATGGCCAAAAAACATATGAAAAAAAATGCTCAACATCACTAATGATCAGGGAAATGCAAATCCAAACCACAATGCTATACCACCTTACTCCTGCAAGAATGGCCATAATCAAAAAGTAATAGATGTTGGCAGGGATGCGGTGAAAAGGGAACACTTTTACACTGCTGGTGGGAATGTAAACTACTACAGCCACTATGGAAAACAGTGTGGAGATTTCTTAAAGAACTAAAAGTAGAACTACCATTTGATCCAGCAATCCCGCTACTGGGGATCTATCAAAAGAAAGGAAGTCATTACACAAAAAAAGATACTTGCACACACATGTTTATAGCAGCACAATTTGCAATTGCAAAAATATGGAACCAGCCCAAATGCCCACCAAACAAGGAGTAGATAAAGAAATTGTTGCGTATATATATCATGGAATACTATTCAGTGATTAAAAAAAAAAAAAGGAATGAAATAATGGCATTCGCAGCAACCTAAATAGAATTGGAGACCATTATTCTAAGTGAAGTAACTCAGGAATGGAAAACTAGACATTGTATGTTGTCATTTATAAGTGGGAGCTAAGCTATGAGAATGCAAAGGCATAAGAATGATGTAATGGACTTTGGGGACTCAGGGGAAAGAGTCAAAGGTGGGTGGGCAATAAAAGAATATAAATTGGGTACAGTCTATACTGCTCGGGTGATGGGTGCATCAAAATCTCACAAATCACCACTACAGAACTTATGAATGTAACCAAACACCACCTGTTCCCAAAAACCTATGGAAATAAAAAAAACAATAAAAATTGTAAAAAAAATAATAATAAAGTAAACTTGAATCAGAGACCTCTTGGCCAAGACGTACACAGTCTGGTGATGGGAAATAAGGAGCCCTGTACCACAATAATAAAGAGAAAAATAGGCTGCTAGCAAACAGCCTTCCACAGAAGGGACATGCGGGGGTATTACATATGACCATGTAGAATATACGCTTGAATGGAAAAATATGCATTGTCCAACATCAGGTATCAAGGGACACTGTATCTAGTTATTTATGTTGATAAGAATGCAACTGGATTTTCATTTCAATGAATTTTATCATACTCTTCCACCAGGTTTTGAAAAAAATATTATTTGAACAGCAGACCTTCTGAATATTTTTGCTTTTAAAACTTGTATTTCTCCACTGTTAAAAATGTTTACCACTTAATAAAGCTTTACCTGACCTATAGATGAAAGTATATTCTTAAAAATATGCTTGTTGGCCAGGCATGGTGGCTTGTACCTGTAATCCCAGTATTTTGGGGAGGCTGAGGCAGGCAATTGCTTGGGGCCAGATGTTCAAGACCAGCCTGGGAAACATAGCAAGGCCCTATCTCTACAAAAAAAAAATTAAGAAAAAAATGTTTTTTAATGTTGTCTAAGGGATCAGAGTCTTCAATAGACCACAGTGAAGTTGGGATTTAAAATATTTGTTTAGTGATATGAATGTCAGCACTTGGGGAAGTTTGTTTAATGTTTATTTAAATAAATACAATTATGGAGCCAGGTGGAGCAAGATGGAAGGAGAGAAGGCTCCACCAACCATCCCCTGCAAAAGGACACCAATTTAACAACTATTTACACACACACACACACACACACAAAGCACCTTCATAAGAACCAAAAATCAGGTGAGTACTCATAGTATCTGGTTTTAGCTTCCTATCATTGAAAGAGATGTTGAAGTGTAGAAAACACAGTGTTGAATCACCAAAGCCATTCCTTTCCCACCACTTACCCCCAGCAGTGGCGGCAGGGTGCAGAGATCTTTTCAGTGTGCTGGGGGAGGGAGAGCCCAGTGATCGTGGAACATTGAACACAGTGCTGTCCTGTTGCAGCAGAAAGAAAAGCTGGACCAAATTCAGCTGACACTGACCCATGGAGGGCATTTAAACCAGCCCTAGCCAGAGACAAAATGCCTATCACAGTAGTTCAAACTTGAGTTCTACAAGCCTTGCCACTGAGGGCTACAGTGCTCTGAGGCTCTAAATAAACTCAAAAGACAGTGTAGCCTGCAAGAACTGCAACCCCTACATGAGTCCTAGTACTGAATGGAGGCCAGAGACAGTGAACTAGGGGGCAGGTGACCTACTGAGATACAAGCCAGAGTGGCTAAGAGAGTGTTTGCATCACCCCTCTCCTAACCACAGGCTGCACAGATCACAGCTCCAAAAGAGACCCCTTCTTTCCACCTGAGGAGAGGGGAGGGAAGAGTGAGGAGGACTTTGTCTTGCATCTTGGATACCAGCTCAGCCACAGCAGGATAGGGCACTGGCCAGAGTACTGAGGCCCCATTTGCAGGCCCTAGCCCCTGAATGACAATACTAGACACACCCTGGGCCAGAAGGAACCTGCTACCTTGAAGGGAAGGACCCAGCCCCGGTAGCATTCATCACCTGCTAACTGAAGAGACCTTGGGCCATGAATAACCAGAAGTGATACCCATGTACTACATCGAGGGCCCTGGGTGAGCCTCTGAGAATTGCTGGTTTCAGGTGAGACTAGCACATTATCAGCTGTGGTGGCTATGGGACAGAACCCCTACTTGAGAAAAGCAGAGGGAAAAGTAAAAGGGACTTTATTTTGCACCTCAGGTACCAGCATGACCACAAGAGGTAGAGCACCAAGTGGCCTCCTGAGTCCCCAGTTCCATGATTTGACTCTTGGACTGCATTTCTGGACTTGTTCTGGGACAGAGGAGGGCTCACTGACCTAAAGGGTGAATCCCAGGCCAGGCAGCATTCACCTCAAGCTGACTGAAGAGTACGTGGGCCTTAAGGGAATATTAGCGGTAGTCTGGCAGTACTCCCCATGGGCCTGTGATGTCACTGGCCATGAGGTGAGGATCCTTTGTCTTTGGAAAGGCGAAGGAAGAGTGGGGAAAACTGTGTCTAGTGGTTTGAGGGCCAGCTCAGTCACAGTACAACAGAATATCAGGTAGACCTCTAAGATTTTTAAATCTAGTTCCTGGCTCCTGGATGACACCTCTGCACCTGCCTGGAACCTCATGGACCTCATTGCCCTGAAAGAAAAAACACACGCCTGCCTGGTTTTGTCAACTGCTGACTCTAGAGCTCCAGGCTTGAGCAAACATAGGTGGTAGCCAGGGAGTGGTTACACCAGGCCTTGGTCAAGACCCAATACTATGCTAGCTCCAGGGCTGATCCAGTGCAGTCATAGTGGTGGTGGACATAGGAGTCCTTGTGTCACTCCACACCCAGCTTCAGGTGGCTCAGAACAGAGAGAGACTCCATTTGTTTGAGAGAAAGTAAGAGAAGAGGACAAGAGTCTCTGCCCAATAATCCAGAGGATTCTTACAGATTTTGTCCAAGACCATCAAGGTGGTACCTCTACAAGTCTCCAAGAATCATGGTGTACTGGATGTGGAGTGTCCCCTAAAATATATACAGGTTAGATCACAATAACCAAGTCCTTAAAAATATCTGGAAGGCCAGACCGGGCACAGTGGCTCACACCTGTAATCCCAGCACTTTGGGAGACTGAGGGCAGATCCCCTGAGGTCTGGAGTTCGAGACCAGCCTGACCAACAGGGAGAAATCCCGTCTCTACTAAAAATACAAAATTAGCCAGGCCTAGTGGCACATGCCTGTAATCCCAGCTACTCAGGAGGCTGAGGCAGGAGAATTGCCTGAACCCAGGAGGTGCAGGCTGCAGTGAGCCAAGATTGCACCATTTCACTCCAGCCTGGGCAACAACAGTGAAATTCTGTCTCAAAAAAATAATAATAAATAAATTTTTAAAAATTATATATATATACACATAGAAAGCCTTCCCAAGAAGGATGGGTACAAACAAGCCCAGACTGTAAAGACTACAATAAATACCTAACTCTTCAATGCCCAGACCAGATGAACGTCTGTAAGTATAGAGAAAATTGAGGAAACAGTGACCTCATCAAATGAACGAAGGGAGAAACAGAGTCCTGGAGAAACAGAGATATGTGACCTTTTAGATAAATAATTCAAAACAGCTGTTTCAGGAAACTCAAAGAAAGTCAAGCCAACACAGAGAAGGAATTCAGAATTTTGTCAGATAAATTTAGCAAAGATATTGAAATAGTAAAAAAAGAATCAAGCAGAAATTCTGAAGCTGAAAAATGCAGTAGACATACTGAAGAATGCATCATAGTCCTTTATTAGAAGAATTGATCAAGCATAAGGAAGAATTAGTGAGCTCAAAGAGAAGTTATTTGAAAACACACATCACTGGAGACAGAAGAAAAAAGAATAAGCACACCTACAGGATCTAGAAAATAGCCTCAAAGGGGCTAATCTAAGAGTTATTAGCCTTAAAGAGGAGGCAGAAAAAGCAATAGGGGTAAAAAGCTTATTCAAAGGGATAATAACAGAGAACTTTCCAAACCTACAGGAAGATATCAATATCCAAGTCCAAGAAGGTTATAGAACACCAAACAGATTTAACCCAAAGAAGACTACATCAAGGCATTCAATAATCGAATTCCCAAAGAACAAGGATAAAGAAAGGAGCCTAAAATCAAAAGAAAAGAAACAAATAACATACAATGGAGCTCCAATATGTCTGGCTGCAGACTTTTCAGTGGAAACCTTACAGGCCAGGAGAGAGTGGCATGACATATTTCAAGCACTGAAGAAAAAAAGTTTACCTAGAATAATATCCAGCAAAAACAGCCTTCAAACATGAAGGAGAAATAAAGATTTTCCCAAACAAAAGCTGAGAGATTTCATCAATAACAGACCTATCACACAAAATATGCTAAAGGGAGTACTTCAATCACAAAGAAAAGGATGTTAATGAGCAATAAGTAGTCACCTGAAGTTACAAAAATCACAGATAATAGTAAGTAGACAGAAAAACACAGAGTGTTATAGCACTGTAACCATGCAGTATAAACTACCTTTATCCTCAGTAGAAAGACTAAATGATGAGCCAATCAAAAATATTAACTACAACAACTTTTCAAGAAATATTACAATAAGATATAAATAGAAATAACAAAATTTTAAAATGGGACCAAGTTAAGGTGGAGAGTTTTTATTAGTATTCCTTCTACTTGTTTATTTATGTATGCAAACAGTTTTAAATTGTTGTCAGCTTAAAATAATGAGTTATAAGATAGTATTTACAAGCCTTGTGGTAACTGCAAAACAAAACAAAAAAAATACAACAGATACACAAAAAAAAGAAAAAGCAAGAAACTAAATCATATCACCAGAGAAAAAACATCTTCAAAAAAGAAGAGAGAAAGAAAAGAAAGAAGAAAGAAAAACACACAAAACAACAAGAAAACACATAACAAAACTGCAGGAGTAAGTCCTTACTTATCAATAATTACATTGAATGTAAATGGACCAAACTCTCCAATAAAAAGACATAGACTGGCTGAATGGATTTAAAACAAAGAAAAAGACCCATTGACCTGTTCCCTACAAGAAACACACTTCACCTATAGAGATACACATAGACTGAAAATAAAGGGATGAAAAAAGATATTCCATGCCAATGGAAACCAAAAAAGAGCAGGAGTAGCTATACTTATATAAAACAAAATAGATGTAAAGACAAAAACTATAAGAAGAGACAAAGACACTATATAATGATAAAGGAGTCAATTCAGCAAGAGGATGTAACAATTTTAAATATATATGCACCCAACATTGGAGCACCCAGATATATAAAACAAACATTACTAGAAATAAAGAGAGATAAACCCTAAAACAATATTAGCTAGAGAATTGAATACCCCATTTTCAACAAGGAACAGCTCTTCCAGACAGAAAATCAATAAAGAAACATCAGATTTAAACTGCATTACAGACCAAATGAATCTAATAGGTATTTACAGAACATTTCATCCAATGGCTGCAGAATACACATTCTTTTCCTCAGCATATGGATCTTTCTCAAAGATCAACCATACGTTAGGTCACAAAACAAGTCTTAAAACATTCAAAAAATTGAAATAATATCAAGTGTCTTCTGTAATCACAAAAAAAAAAAAACTAGAAATCAATAAGAGGAAATCTGGAAACTATAAAAATACATGGAAACTAAACAATATACTCCTGAATGACCAGTGGGTTGATAAAGAAATTAAGAAGATAAGTGAAAAACCTCTTGAAATGAATGATAAGAGAAACACAACATAACAAAAGCTGTGGGATACAGCAAAAGAAGTAAAGAGGAAAGTTTATAGCTATAAGTGCTTACATCAAAAAAGAAGAAAAATTAAACAATCTAATGATGCATCCTAAAGAACTAGAAAAGCAAAAGCAAACCAAACCCAAAATTAGTAGCAGAAAAGAAAAAATAAAGATCAGAGCAGAAATAAAGAAAATTGAAATGAAGAAAACAATACAAACAATCATAAGTTAAACATAGTTGACAAATCTTTAGCCAGACTAAGAAAAAAAGAGAGAAGACTCAAATAAAATCAGAAATGAAAAAGTAGGCATTATAACTGATGCTGCAGAAATTCAAAGGATCATTTGTGATTACTATGAGCACCTGTATGCCAATAAATTTGAAAATCTAGAAGAAATGGACAAATTCCTAGACACATACAACCTATGAATATTGAGCCAGGAAGAAATCCAAAACCTGAACAGACCAATAACAAGTAATGAGATCAAAGCCATAATAAAACATCTCCCAGTAAAAAAAATTCCAGGATGTGATGACGTCACTGCTGATTTCTACCAAACATCTAAAGAAGAACTAATAACAACCCTCCTCAAACTATTCCAAAAAATAGAGGAAGAGGGAATACTTCCAAACTCATTCGATGAGATGAGTATTACTCTGATACCAAAACCAAACAAATACACATTAAAAAAAAAAGAAAAAGAAAAAAAAACTATAGGCCAACATCGCTGATGAATATTGATGCAAAAATCCTCAATAAAATACTAGCAAACCAAATTCAACACACATTAAAAAAATCATTCATCATGACAAAGTGGGATTTACTCCTGGAATACAAGAATGTTTCAACATAGGCAAATCAATTACTGTGATACATCTTATTAACAGAATGAAGAAGATAAACCATATGATCATTGCAATTGATGTTGAAAAAAAGTATTTGATAAAACTCAACATCCTTCAAGATAAAAACCTTCAAAAAACTGGGGATAAAAGGAGCATATGCCAACATAATAAAAGCCCATGACAGACCCACAGCTAGTATCATAATGAATGGGGAAAAAACTGAAAACCTTTCCTCTAAGATCTGAAACCAACAAGGATGCCCATTTTCACTACTGTTATTCAACATAGTACTGGAATTCCTCACTAGAGCAATCAGACAAGAGAAATAAAGGGCATCCCAGTTGGAAAGGAAGAAATCAAATTATCCTTGTTTGCAGAATATATGATCTGATATTTGGAAAAACCTAAAGACTCCACCAAAAATCTTTTAGAACTGAAAAACAAATTCAGTATAGTGACAAGATATAAAAACCACATACATAAATCAGCAGCATTTCTATATGCCAACAGTGAACAATATTAAAAAAAAGTAATCTCATTTACAGTAGCCACAAATAAAATTAAATACCTAGGAATTAACCAAAGAAGTGAAAGATCTCTATAATAAAAACTGTAAAACACTGATGAAAGATATAGAAGAGGTCACAAAAAAAAAGATATTTTATGTTCATGGATTGGAAGAATCAATATCGTTAAGATATCCATGCCACCAAAGCAATCTACAGATACAATGTAATTCCTATCAAAATACCAATGACATTCTTCACAGAAATATAAGAAACAATCCTGTAATTTATATAGAACCACAAAAGACCCAGAATAGCCAAAGCTATCCTAAGCTAAAATAAAAAAACTGGAGAAGTGACATTACCTGACTTTAAATTATACTACAGAGCCATAGTCATCAAAATGGCATAGGGCTGACATAAAAACAGACCCATAGACCAGTGGAACAGAATAGAAACCACAGAACAAAATCCACACATTTACAGTGGACTCATTTTTGACAAAGCTTTCAAGAACACATGCTGAAGAAAAGAGCTCTTCAATAAATGGTGCTAGAAAAACTGGACATCCATATGCAGAAGAATGAAACTAGACCACTATCTCTCACCATATATAAAAATCAAATCAACGTGAATTAAAGATTAAAATCTAAAACCTCAATCTATGAAACTACTACAAGAAAACATTGGGGAAACTCCCCAGGACATTGGTCTGGGCAAGGACTTTTTGAGTAATATCCCACATGCACAGGCAACCAAAGCAAACATGAACAAATAAGATCACATCAAGTTAAAAAGCTTTTGTCCAGCAAAGCAAACAATCAACAAAGTGAAGAGACATCCCAAAGAGTGGGAGAAAATATTTACAAACTGCCTGCCTGGCTGGCAAAGCATGAATAACCAGAATATACGAGGAGCTCAAACAACTCTACAGGAAAAAACTGAATAATCTGATCAAAAGTTGGGCAAAAGATTTGAATAGACATTTCTCAAAAGAAGACATACAAATGGCAAACAGGCACGGGAAAAGCTGTTCAACATCACTGATCATCAGAAAAAATGCAAATTAAAATTACAATGAGATATCATTTCACCCCTGTTAAAATGGCTTATGTCCAGGTTCCTCAAATAACTAAAAATACAGCAACCATATGCCCAGTAATCTCACTGCTGGGCATATACCTTGATATGGTTTGGCTGTGTCTCCACCTATATCTCATCTTGAATTCCCGTGTATTGTGGGAGGGACCCGGTGAAGGTAATTGAATCATGAGGGCAAGTCTTTCCCATGTTGTTCTTGTGATAGTGAATAAGTCTCATGAGATCTGATGGTTTTCTAAAGAGGAGTTCCTTTGCACAAGCTCTCTCTTTGCCTGCTGCCATCCGTGTAAGACATGACTTGCTCCTCCTTCCCTTCTGCCATGATTGCAGGGCCTCCCCAGCCATGTGGAACTGTAAGTCCATTAAACCTCTCTTTCTTTTATAAATTGCCCAGTCTTGAGTATGTCTTTATCAGCAGCATGAAAACAGACTAATACCTACCTGAAAGAAAGAAAATCAGTATATTGAAGAGATATCTGTACTCCTACATTAGTTGCAGCACTGTTGCCAATAGCCAAGATTTGGAAGCAACCTAAGTGTCCATCAAAAGACGAATCAATAAAGAAAATGTGGTACGTATACACAATGGAGTACTATTCAGCCATAAAAAGAATGAGATCCTGTCATTTGCAACAACATGCACGAAACTGGAGATCATTATGTTAAGTAAAATAAGCCAGGCACAGAAAGACAAATATTGGATGTTCTCATTTATCTGTGGAATGTAAAAAGCAAAAGAATTGAATTCATGGAGATAGAGAGTACAAGGAAAGTTTGCAAAGGCTGGGAAGCATAGTGGGGGTCTGGGGAAAGAGGTGATGATGGTTAATGAGCACAAAAAATAGTTAGACAAAATTAATAAGATGTAGTATTTGATAGCACAACAGGGTGACTATAGTCTATAATAATTTAATTGTACATTTTAAAACAACTAAAAGAATATAATTGGATTCTTTGTAACACTAAAAATAAATGCTTGAGGGAATGGATACCCCATTCTCCACAATGTGATTATTATGCATTGCATGCCTATATCAAAACATCTCAAAGATGGCCAAAAAGGAAGAGCTCCAGTCCGCAGCTCCCAGCGAGATCAATGCAGAAAGCAGGTGATTTCTGCATTTCCAACTAAGGTACCCAGCTCAGCTCATTGGGATTTGTTAGTCAGTGGGTGCAGCCTATGGAGGGTGAGTCAAAGCAGAGTGGGTTGTTGCCTCAACTGGGAAGCACAGGGGGTCAGGGAACTCTCTCCCCTAGCCAAGGGAAGCCGTGAGGGAGTGTCACATGAGGAACAGTGCACTCTGGCCCAGATTCTACATTTTTCCCATGGTCTTCACAAACCACAGACCAGGAGATTCCCTCAGATGCCTATGCCACCAGGGCCCTGGGTTTCAAGCACAAAACTGGGTGGCTGTTTGGGCAGACACTGAGCTAGCTGCAGGAGGTTTTTGTCATACCCCAGTGGAGCCTGGAATGTCATAGAGACAGAACCATTCACTCTCCTGAAAAAGGGGCTGAAGCCAGGGAGCCAAGTGTTCTAGCCCAGTGGATCCCACCCTCAGAGAGCCCAGCAAGCTAAGATCTACTGGCTTAAAATCCTCACTGACAGCACAGCAGCCTGTTTGAGCTTGTCAGGGGTAGGGGCATCCACCATTACTGGGGCTTAAGTAGGCGGTCTTCCCTTCACAGTGTAAACAAAGCCCCAGGGAAGTTCCAACTGGGAGGAGCCCTCTGCAGCTCAGCAAAGCCTAGGTAGCCAGACTGCCTCTCTAGATTCCTCCTCTCTGGGCAGGGCATCTCTGAAAGAAAGGCAGCAGTCCTGCCAGGGGCTTATAGATAAAACTCCCATCTCCCTGGTACAGAGCACCTAGGGGAAGGGGCGACTGTGGGTGCAGCTTCAGCAGACTTAAATGTCCTGCCTGCTGGCTCTGAAGGGAGCAGCAGATCTCTCAGCACAGTGTTCAAGCTCTGCTAAGGGTCACACTGCCTTCTCAAGTGGGTTCCTGACCCCCATGTCTCCTGACTGGGAGACAGCTCCCAGCAGGGGCCAACGGATACCTCATACAGGAGAGCTCTGGCTGGCATCTGGTGGGTGCCCCCTGGGACAAAGCTTCCAGATGAAGGAACAGGAACAGGCAGCAATCTTTGCTGTTCTGCAGCCTCCGCTGGTGATACCCAGGCACAGAGGGTCTGGAGTGGACCTCCAGCAAACGCCAGCAGACCTGCAGAAGAGGGGCCTGATGGGTAGAAGGAAAACTAACAAACAGAAAGGGATAGCATCAACATCAACAAAAAGGACATCCACTCAGAAACCCCATCTGAAGGTCACCAACACCAAAGACGAAGGGTAGATAAATCCACAAAGATAGGGAGAAACCAGCACAAAAAGGCAGAAAATTTCAAAAACCAGAATGCCTCTTTTCCTCCAAAGGATCACAACACCTCATCAGCAAGGGAACAAAACAGGATGAAGAATGAGTTTGACGAACTGACAGACTTAAGCTTCAGAAGGTGAGAAATAACAAACTCCTCTGACCTCAAGGAGAATGTTCTAACTCAATACAAAGAAACCAAGAACCTTGAAAAAAAGGTTAGACAAATTGCTGACTAGAATAACCAGCTTCGAGAAAAAAATAAAAGACCGGATGGAGCTGAAAAACACAGCATGAGAACTTTGTGAAGCATACACAAGTATCAAGAGCTGAATCAATCAAGCAGAAAAAAGGATATCAGACGTTGAAGATCAGCTTAATGAAATAAAGCATGAAGACAAGATTAGAGAAAAAAAAAAGCCTCCAAGAAATATAGGACTATGTGAAAAGACCAAATCTACATTTGATCAGTGTACCTGAAACTGACGGGGAGAATGGAACCAAGCTGGAAAACACTCTGTAGGATATTATCCAGGAGGACTTCCCCAACCTAGCAAGACAGGCCAACATTCAAATTCAGGAAATACAGAGAACACCACAAAGATACCCCTCGAAAAGAGCAATGCCAAGACACATAATTGTCAGATTCACCAAGATTGAAATGAAGGAAAAAATTTTAAAGGCAGCCAGAGGAAAGGTTGGGTACCCACAAAGGGAAGCCCATCAGACTAACAGCAGATCTCTCTGCAGAAACCTTACAAGCCAGAAGAGAGTGGGGGCCAATATTCAACAGTCTTAAAGGAAAGAATTTTCAACCCAGAATTTCATACCCAGCCAAACTAAGTTTCATAAGTGAAGGAGAAATAAAATCCTTTACAGACAAGCAAATGCTGAGAGATTTAGTCATGCACCAGACCTGCCTTACAAGAGCTCCTGAAGGAAGCACTAAACATGGAAAGGAACAACCAGTACTGGCCACAGCAAAAACATGCCAAATTGTAAAGATTATCGAAACTATGAAGAAACCACATCAACTAATGGGCAAAATAATCAGCTAGCATCATAATGACAGGATCAAATACATGCATAACAATATTAACCTTAAATGTAAATGAGCTAAATGCACCAATTAAAAGACACAGAATGGCAAATTGGATAAAGAGCCAAGACCAATCAGTATGCTGTATTCAGGAGACTCATCTCACGTGCAAAGATACACACAGGCTCAAAATAAAGGGATGGAGGAACATTTGCCAAGCAAATGGAAAGAAGAAAAAATGAGGGATTGCAATCCTAGTCTCTGATGAAAAAAGACTTTAAACCAACAAAGATCAAAAGAGACAAAGAAGGGCATTACATAATGGTAAAGGGATCAATGCAACAAGAAGAGCTAACTTTCCTTAATATATATGCACCCAATACAGGAGCACCCCAGATTCATAAAGCAAATTCTTAGAGATCTACAAAGAGACAGACTCCCACACAATAATAGTGGGAGACTTTAACACCCAACTATCAATATTAGACAGATCAATGAGAGAGAAAATTAACAAAAATATTCAGGATGTAAACTCAGCTCTACACCAAGCAGACCTAATAGACATCTACAGAACTCTCCATCACAAACCAACAGAATATACATTCTTCTCAGCACCACATTGCACTTATTCTAAAATTGACCACATAATTGGAAGTAAAATACTCATGAGCAAGTGCAAAAGAACAGAAATCATAACAAACAGTCTCTCAGACAACAGTGCAATCAAACTAGAACTCAGGATTTTAAAACTCTCTCAAACCCGCCCAACTACATGGAAACTGAACAACCTCCTCCTGAATGACTACTGGGTAAACAACAAAATTAAGGCAAAAATAAATAAATTCTTTGAAACCAGTGAAAACAAAAACACAACATACTAGAATTTCTGGGACACAGCTAAAGCAGGGTTTAGAGGGAAATTTATAGCACTAAACGCCCACAAGAGAAAGCAGGAAAGATCGAAAATTGACACCCTAACATCACAACTAAAAGAACTAGAGAAGCAAGAGCAAAAAAATTCAAAAGCTAACAGAAGACAAGAAACAACTAAGATCAGAGCATAACTGAAGGACATAGAGACATGAAAAAAAACCTTCAAAAAATCAATGAATCCAGGAGCTGGTTTTTTGAAAAGATCAACAAAATAGATAGACCGCTAGTCAGACTAACAAAGAAGAAAAGAAAGAAGAATCAAACAAACACAATAAAAAATGATAAAGGTGATATCACCATTGGTCCCACAGAAATACAAACTACCATCAGAGAACACTATAAACACCTCTACGCAAATAAACTAGAAAACTCAGAAGAAATGGATAAATTCCTGGACACATACATCCTCCCAAGTCTAAGCCAGGAAGAAATCGAATCCCTGAATAGAACAATAACAAGATCTGAAATTGAGGCAATAATTAATAGCCTACAAACTAAAAAAAGTTCAGGACCAGATGGATTCACAGCCGAAATCTACCAGAGATACGAAGAGGAGCTGGTACCACTCCTTGTGAAACTATTCCAAGCAATAGAAATAGAGAAACTCCTCCCTAACGCATTTTATGAGGACAGCATCATCCTGATACCAAGACCTGGCAAAGACACAACAAAAAAAGAAAATTTCAGGCCAATATCCCTGATGAACATCAATGAGAAAATCCTCAATAAAATACTGGCAAACCGAATCCAGCAGCACACGAAAAAGCTTATCCACCACGATCAAGTCGGCTTCATACTGGGATGCAAGGCTGGTTCAACATACACAAATCAATAAATGTAATCAATCACATAAACAGAACAAATCACAAAAATCACATGATTATCTCAATAGATGCAGAAAAGGCCGATAAAATTCAACATCTCTTCATGCTAAAAACTCTCGATAAACTGGGTATTGATGAAACATATCTCAAAATAATAAGAGCTATTTATGACAAACCCACAGCCAACATCATACTGAACAGGCAGAAACTGGAAGCATTCCCTTTGAAAACCAGCACAAGACAAGAATGCCCTCTCTCTCCACTCCTATTAAACATAGTATTGGAAATTCTGGCCAGGGCAATCAAGCAAAAGAGAGAAATAAAGGGCATTCAAATAGGAATAGAGAAAGTCAAATTGTCTCTGCTTGCAGATGACATGATTGTATACGTAGAATACCCCATCATCTCCGCCCAAAATCTCCTTAAGCTGATAAGCAACTTCAGCAAAGTCTCACGATACAAAATCAATGTGCAAAAATCACAAACATTCCTATACACCAATAACATACAAACAGAGAGCAAAAGCATGAGTGAACTCCCAATCACAATTGCAACTAAGAGAATAAAATATCTAGGAATACAACTTACAAGGGATGTGAAGAACCTCTTCAAGGAGAACTACAAACCACTGCTCAAGGAAATAAGAGAGGACACAAACAAATGGAAAAATATTCCATGCTCATGTATAGGAAGAATGAATATCGTGAATATGGCCATACTGCCCAAAGTAATTTATAGATTCAATGCCATCCCCATCAAGCTACTGTTGACTTTCTTCACAGAATTGGAAAAAAAAATACTTTAAACTTCATATGGAACCAAAAAAGAGCCCACATAGCCAAGACAATCCTGGGCAAGAAGAACAAAGCTGGACGCATCACGCTGCCTGACTTCAAACTATACTACAAGACTCCAGTAACCAAAACAGCACAATACTGGTACCAGATCAGATATATAGACCAATGGAACAGAATGGAGGCCTAAGAAATAACTCTACACATCTACAACCATCTGATCTTTTACAAACCTAACACAAACAAGCAATGGGGAAAAGATTCCCTATTTAATAAATGTTGGGAAAACTGGCTAGCCATATGCAGAAAACTAAAACTGGACCCCTTCCTTACGCCTTATACAAATATCAACTCGAGATGGATCAAGGACTTAAACGTAAGACCTAGGACCATAAAAATTCTAGAAGAAAACCTGGGCAATACAATTCAGGACATAGGCATGGGCAAAGACTTCATGTCTAAAACACCAAAAGCAATGGCAACAAAAGCCAAAATTGACAAATGGGATCTAATTAAACTAAAGAGCTTCTACACAGCAAAAGAAACTATCATCAGAGTGAACAGGCAACCTACACAATGGGAGAAAACATTTTGCAGTCTATCCATCTGACAAAGGTCTAATATCCAGAATCTACAAAGAACTTAAACTAATTTACAAGAAAAAAACAACCCCATCAAAGAGTGTGCAAAGGTTATGAACAGACACTTCTAAAAAGAAGACATTTATGTAGCCAACAGACATATGAGAAAATGCTCATCACTGCTCATTAGAGAAATACAAATCAAAACCACAATGAGATACCATCTCACGCCAGTTAGAATGGCGATCATTAAAAAGTCAGGAAACAACAGATGCTGGAGAGGATGTGGAGAAATAGGAACACTTTTACACTGTTGGTGGGAGTGTAAATTAGTTCAACCATTGTGGAAGACAGTGTGGCGATTCCTCAAGGATCTAGAACTAGAAATACCATTTGACCTAGCAATCCCATTACTGGGAATATACCCAAAGGATTATAAATCATGCTGCTATAAAGACACATGCACATGTATGTTTATTGTGGCACTATTCACAATAGCGAAGACTTGGAACCCACCCAAATATCCATCAATAATAGACTGGATAAAGAAAATGTGGCACATATACACCATGGAATACTATGCAGCCATAAAAAAAGGATGAGTTCATGTCTTTGTAGGGACATGGATGAAGCTGGAAACTATCATTCTCAGCAAACTATCACAAGAGCAGAAAACCAAACACCACATATTCTCACTCATAAGTGGCAGTCAAATAATGAGAACACATGGACACCGGGAGGGGAACATCACACACCGGGGCCTGTTGTGGGGTGGGGGGCTAGGGGAGGGATAGCATTAGGAGAAATACCTAATGTAGATGATGGGTTGGTTGGTGCAGCAAACCACCATGCACGTGTATATCTATGTAACAAAACTGCACGTTCTGCACATGTACCCCAGAACTTAAAGTATAATAAAAATAAATAAATAAATAAGGGAAGTGATAGCCAATGGCTATAGGTTTCATTTTGGGGTGATACAATCTTTTTGGAATTAAATAGTCATAACAGTTGTACAACTCTGAGTATACTAAAACTCATTAAACTTTACACATAAAAAAAAGAGTGATCCCAACAAATATCTCTGGAATAGAAGAACCACCCAGCCAACCCACAATATGAGAAATAGTAGATTGTTGGTTCTAGCCAATAAGTTTTGTTTTACTGTGCAACAATAGATAACTGAAACAGGAAGTTTTCTTTCAGGAACAAAAAACCTAATGAAAAACTGAGCTTTTGATAGCACTTGTAAAATAATAATGCAGAAACTGAGCATGGAATCATGTTTTTGAATCTTTTCTGTGTGAAACTATCTTGTCTGTACAGAGAAGAAAGCAAGATAATGGCCTCATTTGCAAGCAACAGAGATTGGAAGTCCCTTATTTTTAATAATAACTTCTTACATTCATGTAAGATTTGCAGATAACAAAGTGCTTTCCCATAAACTCCATACGCTAAGGGTGAAATCTTGGAGGTCACAGTAAGAATTTGGGAGTTTATGTAATATAAGGCCATAACTTATTCCTGGGCAAGAATAATATGATAAAAATCATATTTGAGAAAAAAATTTCTAGCATTCCTAAATAGGATCATTTGGAGCAAAGAATCTTGAAATTGGTGAAACAAACCAAATTGTGAAGCAGGTGGAGAATGCCAAGGCAAATAATGATAAGAATCTGAGTGACATAGTTGGAAAACTATTATAAGATTTATCATCTAATTAGATATGGTGAAAGAGAAGAGTGGCTCTGTATTTCCTCTTGCAGCTATAACAAATTACCACAAACTTGGTGGCTTAAAACAACACAATGTGTTCTCTTACAGTTGTATAGGTAAAAAGTCTGACACAGGTCTTGCTGGGCTAAAATCAAGGTGTCAGCAGGGCTGCATTCATTTCTGGAGGCTCAAGGGGAAAATCCATTTCCTTGGCTTTTCCAGCTTCTAGAAGCCATCTGCCTTCCTTGGCTCATGGCCTTCCTTCTTCAAAGTCAGTAGCCTTGCATGTCTCCATGCCTTTCTTCTGTAGTCATTATCTCCCTCAGACTCTGACTCCTCTTCTGCCTCATCTTTCCACTTTTAAAGGCCCTTGTGATTACATTAGGTCAAACTAGATAATCCAAGATAATACTTCTATTTTAAGTGAGTTGATTAGCAACCTTAATCTCATCTGCAACTTTAATACCTCTTTGCTGTGTACCCTAACATTCACGGGTTTTGGAGATTAGGATGTGGACATCTATGGGGGTAGGGGACACTATTATGTCTACCACAAGTTTCAAGGGTTAGAATTCGGGAGCTCAAGTATTGCCACTGATGATGATGGAGAAAATGAGAGGAATCCATTTGGATAGGAAGAGAAGGTTTTGCCAAGTTACGTGGAGTGTCCAAATGGTAATGGTCCCAGAGCTGTCTTGAGGGTCTGGATCTCAGGTGACACATCATGATTAAGGACATGGGTTTAATGAGTTTTACACCTGCAGCTGAAGTCTGAAAGCCTTTAAGCTACTTGATCCTTTAGAGGGAGACATTTAAGAAGAGAATAACACAAGGATGAAGAGTTGAAGAAGGGGCCTGACACAGTGGCTCACACCTGTGACCCCAGCACTTTGGGAGGCCAAGGCGGGCAGATCACTTGAGGTCAGGAGTTTGAGACCAGCCTGGCCAACATGGTGAAAACCTGTCTCTACTAAAAATACAAAAATCTGCCAGGCATGGTGGCACACACCTGTAGTCCCAGCTACTTGGGAGGCTGAGGCACGAGAATTGCTTGAACCTGGGAGGTGGAGGTTGCAATGAGCCTGTGCCACTGCACTCCAGCCTGGGTGGGTGACAGAGTGAGACTCTGTCTCAAAAAAAAAATTAACAAAAACAAAAAAAAAAGAGCTGAAGAAGGAATTGTCCTCATCACCTCTTATCTAGGCTCAATGTGGGGCAAACACTCATTCTTTAGAGAACTGAAAGAAATCAAAAAAAGTCCTAGAGGGGCCTGAAGATGGTGCAACAAAATTGCAAACGGGACCATTTAGCTGGTCCCTTCAACCACATCTGTCGCCCAGATGTTCCATCTAACCTCAGCACGTGCCCACACCAAAAAGCTGGCATTATATGCTCCACAAGGTCTGTGGCCAGTATAAAAGTGTGGAGGAACCCATCCACATGGCAAAGCAAGTTTGTTATTTGTGTCACATCAAAGCCAGGGCCTCAACGAATTACTGCCCTCTGAGGTCATTTAATTATGATTAAGTGAACTAAGAACCAGTGTAAATGGCATTTATACTCCAGTGAATTAAGGTATGAGATATAGCCAAAGTGAATAAGATTTATGGCCCAAACTCATGCAACCTTACAGTAATTTCATGACACTTTTACTATGAGGCAAGCGATGCCAATTCTTGAAATAATTAAAAGTACATACCAGCTCCAAGGCTGGGCTTCAGGCATTTATGGGACGCCATGAGACAGAATAAGGAGCAGGTTTCTTTGTGACTAATTTACTCTAGAAAGCAGCAGCTGTTTATTTTACCTGCAGCAAACATCTCAATTAGAGTAGGAAGATTGACTCTGAGCAAGCCATACTGACCCCAGGAGGTCAGACCACACTGCACATCTCGAGGAGCCAGTTCCTCCACAAATAAGTCAGTCCCTCACCCAAAGGAGAAATGCTTCATAGACAAGTAGTTTTTCAAATCCCTAGGCTCATACACCACTGCCCTCTGCAGATCCCTTTATGCCCTTGAGGAGACTACCTTAGCCTGGGTTGCCATCCATGGAAGGCAAGGAATCACTGTCCACAGATCCCAAGGGAATTGGCAAAGTGGAAAATGGGTCAGCCAGAATGTGCCCCATTTACCTTGGGCATCTTCTTCTCCATTGTCAGCCGTCCGTTGCTTTCTGGTACTTCTTCAGGGTAACGCACCAGTTGGCATCCTCCTGGCTTCTGATTTGGCATTCTACCTAAGGGATTCTGATCTCTTCTCTCCCATTCACTGAGTTAGGTCTCATGAGCAGATCCCAGAGTCAACCAGGCAAGGAAAGAATTCCATTGTTTTCAGCTTTTCAGATTTCCAAATTAGCAACCTTCAAATTTGAGGATGCATCTTTGCCTTCACAATCAGTTGTATTCAAATATAGGATAAGCTCTTCTCCTTACAGCTCCTGACACTCGTAATAGTGCCTCATTATATTAGGTGAAAGGAAAACAAGGGGATGGGGAAAGTGTTATTAACCTATAATCATTGAAAAAATAATATATTTTTATTTATCAAACGATTTAAAGAACTTGGCCAATTTTTTTTTTTTTTTTTTTTTGAGACGGAGTCTCACTCTGTCACCCAGGCTGGAGTGCAGTGGTGCGATCTCGGCTCACTGCAGCCTCTGCCTCCTGGGCTCAAGCGATTCTTGTGTCTCAGCCTCCCAAGTAGCTGGGACTACAGGCACAAGCCACCACACCCAGCTAATTTTTGTATTTTTAGTAGCGTTTCGCCATGTTGGCCAGGCTGGTCTCGAACTCCTGACCTCAGGTGATTCATCCTCTTCAGCCTCCCACAAGTGCTGGGATTACAGGCATGAGCCACTGTGCCTGACCAGAACTTGGCTATTTAAATCCTCTTCTAACTAGTCTATCTTCAATCTTGCCCCATTCTAACCCAATCTCCTTCTGCAAACAGAATAATTTTTTCAAATGAAAAATCAGTTCAAATAATTTTCTACCCAAAACCTTTCAGTGGATCCTCATTTCCTACTGGATAAAGTGCATACTATTTTGTATGGCCAACAACAGAGCTTCCCAACCAACGTGCCCTAAATGGATTACAGGTGCACCCAGATATTGATCCCTTCAGCCCTGGGGGAGAGGCCTGGGGTAGCTGAGCTCCAAAGATTTTTGCCTTAGGAAGAGCAGTGTTTTAACTTATGAAAAAGGTTGGAAAGAGGCTTTTCACAAATTTGGTGCCCCAATCCCTAATCTCCTACTTAGCTCCTAAATACACCCCCCTCAACACACACACACACAGACACACGTGCATGCATGCACATGCATGTGCATTCACATTCTTTTTTTAAAGACAGAGCTTCACTCTGTTGCCCAGGCTGGAGTGCAGTGGCACGATCATAGCTCACCATAACCTTGAATTTCTGGGTTCAAGCAATCTTCCCACCTCAGCCTCTCAAGTAGCTAGGACTACAGGCATGAGCCACTGCACCTGGCCACATTCATTTTCTTAATACAGGAATGTATAGATGCTTTCCAGTGGTTCTTGAGCATTATAATGCATCAGAATCACCAAGAGAGCAAATTAAAATGCAGATTCACAGGCCCTACTACAGAGATTAATATGTCTGGGAATCTGCATTTTTAAGAAGCAGCCTGTGCAACTCTGATGCAAATGGTTTGTGGACCACACTTGGAAAATTACTGTCACTCTACAGCTACATGGGACCATATCATAATTCTACAAATGTATCTGCTACTTCCTTTGTTTTCACCCATGTTGTTCCCTGTGCTTGGGATGCCTGTCCTTATTTCTTTTCCAGGCCTATGCTTATAACTCATTTCCTCTGGAAAGCTTTCCCTGGCTCCCAAGGCCATGTTAGTTGTCCCCCTATTCTTTCACAGGCCCCATACTTCTTTTGCAGCACTTAAATGATTATCTGCCTGCAAGCCCCATGGGGGCAAAGATCATATTAATCTTATTTACCATTTTATCCCTAACACACTAGAATATAACCTAGTTCAGGATAGACATTCAGTAAACATTGAAATTAATGTCTTGTCTTGAATTCAGGTCAAGAAAACCTAACTTCAGCTGACCATTTTAGATCTAGGTGTGATAACCTCTGTCAGTCTCAAGATAGAGCAAGCCACCAATCTCCTAGAATTAGTAAGCTGGGAACCCAATTCTTCCCTATTTCCTAGTTTATATGATCATTCCCTGTGCTTTGTAACAAAACTGCTGATGTTGCTTTCAAAAGTTTCACCCTCTTTGAAAGGATAGCACCCCGTATCACTTCCAAGGCCCCAGAGGTACACCAAAACACCTGCTTTGTCATTCCTGACACAGTTTTCCATTCACCAGCCTCTTGACGATGGCTTCCATTGCCCAGTATCCCTCAGAAATATTTTTCTTTCTTTCTGGCTTTCTTTCTGAATGGTTTTCTCCTACACCAACTAGGGATAACCTTTTACTGTCACCTAAACCAGAGGGTTGTGAGGCTTTCCTTGGGCCCTTTCACACTCTCTACTAGCAGGGGTACAGGCTTAAGGGCAGCATGGGGTTTGCCTAGGATATTCACAATTTTAATACTGAAAGTCCCCTATCCCAGGAAAACCCTCAGTCCTGGGCAAACCGAGATGGTTGGTCAAACTAAGTTTGCCTTTACAAGAGTAACTGGTTCTCTTACCCCTCAGAAAAGAAAATGTGAGCTACTCATCCCTGGAGCCAATAGTGGAACCTCCAGCAGAGATTCCCCAAAACTGCACTTGACCACCATTTCCACAGTTATTGATGCTACTCCATCTTGACTGTTTCTGGGATGTGCTGCTTTTATGTCTACATTCTCTCTCTCTCTCTCTCTCTCTCTCACACACACACACACACACACACACACACACACACCAAGAGACTTCCCTATCTCTCATAAGCACATAATTTATACAATAAGAAGCAATGTTTGACTTACCTGCCCAGGACCTGTTCTCACTGCTTCAAACCCAGGTTTCATTACCCACATGACTTCTGGGCAGATTTTTTTTCTTGCAGTTTTTTAAAATTGAGATAAAAATTTCCATTTTAAGGCAGTTTCAGTGGCTTAGTTTAGTTTTTGTTTACAGTATAGTCACAATTTTTTGTACTTATCACTACTCCCTAATTCTATAACATTTCCATCACCTCAAAAAGAAACCTAGTACCTGGGCAGAGATCCTTAAGGTCCACCTCCACTATTGAATAAATCTGTTCTTCATAAGTGATAATGAGAATAAAAACAATATATCCTATATTTCTAATTTGTTGTATAATAAATGGAATGGTATATACCAATCCGGCATGTCTGGTCCCCTTTACAACCAGAAGTATCACACTTGAGGATAGAATAACAAATATAAAAATTCTGTACATTGAAATACATTATATAAATAACAATAACTGCTTCCGTTTATAGGCTGCCTTACAGCTTAGAAGACATTTTCACATACTCCCTCTCATTTGATAATACACATATGACTCTGAGACTCCTGCAAGGTCTCACAGCAGGTCAGGAACAGACCCAGACCAGGACCTCTGACTTGACTCCTAGTTGGGTGCTCTTCCCCAACTCTATACTGCCTCTGTAGCTAGGTTAATTGTTGTCCCAGCAAGTGTTTATGGAGTCAATCTTCATTCTGATGTAAAGCTGAGTGGCCTTTGATATGACTCTAATGCCTAAACTTAGTTTTATTTGCCTGCTCAAATTCCAACCTGGCAAATAGGCAACTGAGGGTGACATCAAAGAGGGAGTTGTGACCAAAGCTGAAGGCCTGACTTGGCATCCCCACCCTGAAGAGAGGATGAATATACATCCAGAATAGACATCACTGGAAGAGCTCTAGCCTCCCTCAACCATGCACTTCTCCCAGACTAAAATAAACTCATTTGGACGTCCCCTTGATCCTGAGATTTCCTTATTCTCTCATATAGGTGCTAATAGGAGAAGCCAGAAAACCACGTGGTAATAATGACATTGGTCCCTCACATCTGCACCAGGCTTTATGGTTTCACATATATTATGGCTACTTAATTCTCTCAACAATCCTTTGAGGTAGACTAGCATTATCTTCATTTAAAAGAAAAGGAAATTGAGTCACAGAGGGATGATCAGACATGCCTTTTGTCCCATAGTTAGTAGGTGAAAGAACTGAGAGTCAAAGACAGGAGCTTAATGAAGCTACACATTATATATTTGACTCCTAATGGTCAAGAATTGACTGGAGGACTAGTCTCCTGGGACACCGCCTTAGTTTGTTTGTGTGCTATTACTGAATGCCATAGACTGGGTGATTTTTTTTTTTTAGACAGTCTCACTCTTTCACCCAGGCTGGAGTGCAGTGGCATGATCTAGGCTCACTGCCACTTCCACCTCCCGGATTCAAGCGATTCTCCTGCCTCAGCCTCCCAAGTAGCTGGGATTATAGGCGCTCACTACCACACCCGGCTAATTTTTGTATTTTTAGTAGAGATGAGTTTTCACCATGTTGGCCAGGCTGGTCTCGAACTCCTGACCTAAAGTTATCCACCTGCCTCAGCCTCCCAAAGTGCTGGGATTAAGGGTGCGAGCCACCGCATCCTGCTGGGTAATTTTTAATAAACAGAAATTTACTGGCTCACATTTCTGGAGGCTTGTAAATCCAAGGTCAAAGAGGCCAGCATCTAGCGAGGACCTTCTTACTTCATCATCCCATGGTGGAAGAGCAAAGAGAAGGTAAGAGAGAGCAAAAGTAAAAGGGGCCAAACCCACTCTCATGATAACAAACCCACTCCCTCAATAATAGCATTAGTCCACTGGCGAAGGTAGATCCCTCATGTCCCAAACACTTCCAAAAGTTCCCACTTTCTAACACCTTAACAATGGCAATTAAACCCTAACATTAGTTCTGGAAGAGATGAACATTCAAACCATAGCAGACATTCTTATGTTTAGCTATAGGTATTCCCAGGCATGAAGTTATATCTCTTTAAGCTCCCCGCCCCCAATTCTAAGACACCCAGTGTCTTGATACTGCCTACCTAATCAACACCTCTATACCCCAAATCAGACCTTTCCCAACAGGATTTTCGTAGACATAATTAGATAAATAAAGTAGTAAAATTACTGAATACATTCTAAGCAGCAATTTAGCCTCCCACTCCACCTTTGGGTATGCTTTTCATTCCATCTGGGATCTTGACAACCATACTTCTAAATTTCTGCTTGTTTATAGAGGGCCAGGGAGCCTCCCTAAGTTCCAAAGTTGTTAGAAAAAGAGGCAGTCAGACTTGAAACCAATAACTGGTTCTGTTGTTTAGTTTATGACCAGAGGCCTGGCTCAAGCTCTGGCTCTTGGCTGGCCTCTGTGAACAGAAAGAAGGAAACTCGTTTTTCATTCTCTGTTTCCAAAGTCCAACCTAACTGTCGGCACGCAAATTCCATTATGGAGTTAGGCACTTCAGACAGCAGCAGGTGGAAAGTGTTTGATTTCTGATGAGAATTCCTGGGCCCAAATCCCAAGCCCCTCCTTCCCTTCTCACAGCAGCTCACAGGCCCCTGCTCTCCTATTGCCCCATCATCCCCTAAGCAAAGGAAACAGAATCCCAACTCAGCCTGGCCCCAGCAATGTCTCCCTTAAAAGTGCTGACTGCTTACCTGACTTAGCAACCAGGACCTCACAGGAACTGATTATTGGCTTAGCTATGTGGGCAATGGCAAATGCCCTGAACTGGAAATGACCAGCCCAAGACTCTAGGTCCACTTCTACCTCAAATCACTTCTTTTGAGGCCTGAGTTTTATCACCTAGAAAGCAAAGATAATGACATCCTAGCCTGCCTGCATAGAGTTTTGCATAGAAAATGAAAAATCCTATCCTAAAACAAGTGACAGGATGTATGGAATAAAAGTGTTTAGCCCACAATGCCCCAGCCCCAGCCCCAGGGCACAGTCAGTCCCTGGTTTAAAGATTAGGGTGCTATAAGGAAGTAAGATGGAGTGGTTTAAGACATGAATTTTCTTCCCAGACCCCATCCACCACTCTATTCCCTGAGTCTGAAGATTATCTAAACTGAGGCTGATGGGCATGACACGTGAAGAATCTCTGTGGAAGGTGCTTCCCCAGCAGACAAGAGAAAGGTCTGGGCATAAGTCCATGTGTGTATGAGCAAGCACTAGAGTAACGGGACTAGGGATTCCGAGAGCAAAATGGCTAATGTGCCCAATGCCTGTAAATCACATTCATGTAAAAAACACAGCAGTGTCCACCTTCACCTAGCCCTCTTTTATATCTGTTATTAATTCACTCCTCCAACAAGACCAGTCTTTGTTGGGGCTTCTGCAAGGAGAAGATTGCTTCTTTCCATTTTAATCCTAGCTTAGTTCAGCCAGGCATGGATGAAGCTAGCCAAAGAGCCAGCAGGTAAGCTCCAGCGTCCAGGAGCTCATACCTGTAATGGGAGGAAAAGATACCCATTGACTTGAAGAAGTGACTCTCAGTTTAAGACAGGTTTAATTTGAGGCATCTAAGGGACATCTAGGTGGATGTTCCACCTGTCAATAAGACACATGGATCTGAGGCTTAAGAAAAAGGTCAGGTCTGAAGATAAACATTTGAGAGTCACCTTAAAAGAGATCATTGTGTTTTTTGCTTTGTTTTGTTTTGTTTTACTTTATAATTTTTTAATTATACTTTAAGTCCTGGGATACATGTGCAGAACATGCAGGTTTGTTACATGGGTATACACGTGCCATGGTGGTTTGCTGCACCCATCAACCCATCATCTACATTAGGTATTTCTCCTAATGCTATCCATCCCCAGCCCCCCAACCCCCGACAGGCCTGAATGTGTGATGTTCCCCTCCCTGTGTCCATGTGTTCTCATTGTTCAACTCCCACTTATGAGTGAGAACATGCGGTGTTTGGTTTTCTGTGCCAGTGTTAGTTTGCTGAGAATGATGGTTTCCAGCTTTATTCATGTTCCTGCAAAGGACATGAACTCATCCTTTTTTTATGGCTGCATAGTATTCCATGGTGTATATGAGCCACATTTTCTTTCTCTAATCTATCATTGATGGGCATTTGGGTTGGTTCCAAGTCTTGCTATTGTGAACAGTGCTGCAATAAACATATGTGTACAAGTGTCTTTATAGTAGAATGATTTATAATCCTTTGGGTATGTACCCAGTAATGGGATTGCTGGATCAAATGGTATTTCTGGTTCTAGATCCTTGAGGAATTGCTACACTGTCTTCCACAATGATTGAACTAATTTATAGTCCCACCAACAGTGTAAAAGTGTTCCTATTTCTCCACATCCTCTCCAGCATCTGTTGTTTCCTGACTTTTTAATGATCACCATTCTAACTGGCCTGAGATGATATCTCATTGTGGTTTTGACTTGCATTTCTCTAATAAACAGTGATGATGAGCTTTTTTTCATATATTTGTTGGCCACATAAATGTCTTCTTTTGAGAAGTGTCTGTTCATATCCTTCACCCACTTTTTGATGGGGTTGTTTGTTTTTATTCTTGTAAATATATTTAAGTAAGTTCCTTGTAGATTCTTGATATTAGCCCTTTGTCAGATGGATAGATTGCAAAAATCTTCTCCCATTCTGTAGGTTGCTTGTTCACTCTGATGATAGTTTCTTTTGCTGTGCAGAAGCTCTTTAGTTTAATTAGATCCCATTTGTCAATTTTGGCTTTTGTTGCCATTGCTGTTCATGTTTTAGTCATGAAGTCTTTGCCCTTGCCTATGTCCTGAATGGTATTGCCTAGGTTTTCTTCTAGGGTTTTTATGGTTTTAGGTCTTACGTTTAAGTCTTTAATCTATCTTGAGTTAATTTTTGTATAAGGTGTAAGGAAAGGGTCCATTTTCAGTTTTCTGCATATGGCTAGCCAGTTTTCCCAACAACATTTATTAAATAGGGACTCCTTTCCCCATTGTTTGTTTTTCTCAGGTTTGTCAAAGATCAGATGGTTGTAGAGGTGTGGCATTATTTCTGAGGCTTCTGTTCTGTTCCATTGGTCTATATATCTGTTTTGGTACCAGTTTTGAAGTCAGGTAGTGTGATGCCTCCAGCTTTGTTCTTTTGGCTTAGGAATGTCTTGACCATACAGACTGTTTTTTGGTTCCATATGAAATTTAAAGTAGTTTTTTCCTAATTCTGTGAAGAAAGTCAGTGGTAGCTTGATGGGGATAGCATTGAATGTATAAATTACTTTGGGCAATATGACCATTTTCACGATATTGATTCTTCCTATCCATGAGCAGGGAATGTTTTTCCAGTTGTTTGTGTCCGTTCTTGTTTCCCTGAGCTGTGGTTTGTAGTTCTGCTGGAAGAGATCCTTCATATCCCTTGTAAGTCATATTCCTGGGTATTTTATTCTCTTTGTAGCAATTGTGAATGGGAGTTCACTCATGATTTGCCTCTATTTGTCTGTTATTGGTGTATAGCAATGCTTGTGATTTTTCACATTGATTTTGTATCCTGAGACTTTGCTGAAGTTGCTTATCAGCTTAAGGAGATTTTGGGCTGAGACGATGAGATTTTCTAAATATCCAATCATGTCATCTGCAAACAAAGGCAATTTGACTCCCTCTTTTCCTGTTTGAATACCCTTTATTTCTTTCTCCTGCCTGATTGCCCTGGCCAGAACTTCCAACACTATGTTGAATGGGAGTGGTGAGAGAGGGCATCCTTGTCTTGTGCCGGTTTTCAAAGGGAATGCTACCAGCTTTTGCCCATTCAGTATGATATTGGCTGTGGGTTTGTCATAATTAGCGCTTATTATTTTGAGATAGGTTCCATCAATACCTAATTTATTGAGAGTTTTTAGCATGAAGGGGTGTTGAATTTTATCAAAGGCCTTTTCTGCATCTATTGAGATAATCATGTGGTATTTGTCTTTGGTTCTGTTTATGTAATGGATTGTGTTTATTGATTTGTGTATGTTGAACCAGGCTTGCATCCCAGGCATGAAGCCAACTTGATCATGGTGGATAAGGTTTGTGATGTGCTGCTGGATTTTGTTTGCCAGTATTTTATAGAGGATTTTCACATTGATATTCATCAGGGATATTAGCCAGACATTTTCTTTATTTGTTGTGTCTCTGCCTGGTTTTGGTATCAGGATGAGGCTAGCCTCATAAAATGAGTTAGGGAGGAATCCCTCTTTTTCTATTATTTCGAATAGTTTCAGAAAGAATGGTACCAGCTCCTCTGGTAGAATTTGGCTGTGAATCCGTCTGGTCTTGGGCTTTTTTTGGTTGGTAGGCTCTTAATTATTGCCTCAATTTCAGAACATGTTATTGGTCTATTCGGTAATTTGACTTCTTCCTGATTTAGTCTTGGGAGAGTGTATGCGTCCAGGAATTTATCAATTTCTTCTACACTTTCTAGTTTATTTTCATAGAGGTGTTTATAGTATTCTCTGATAGTAGTTTGTATTTCTCTGGGATCAGTGGTGATCTCCCCTTTATCATTCTTTATTGTGTCTATTTGATTCTTCTCTCTTTTATTCTTTATTAGTCTGGCTAGTGGTCTACCTATTTTGTTAATCTTTCAAAAAAACAGCTCCTGGATTCATTGATTTTTTCAAGGATTTTTCCTGTCTCTATCTCCTTCAGTTCTGTTCTGTTCTTAGTTATTTATTGTCTTCTGCCAGCTTTTGTATTTGTTTGCTCTTGCTTCTCTGGTTCTTTTCATTGTGATATTAGGGTGTCAATTTTAGATCTTTCCTGCTTTCTCTTGTGGGCATTTAGTGCTATACATTTCCCTCGAAACACTACTTTAGCTGTGTCCCAGAGATTCTGGTACATTGTGTCTTTGTTCTCATTGGTTTCAAAGAACTTATTTATTTCTGCTTTATTTTCATTATTTACCCAGTAGTTATTCAGGAGCAGGTTGTTCAGTTTCCATGTAGTTGTGTGGTTTTGAGTGAGTTTTTCAATCCTGAGTTCCAATTTGATTGCACTGTTATCTGAGAGACTGTTTGTTATAATTTCCATTTTTTTGCATTTGCTGATGAGTGTTTGACTTCCAATTATGTGGTCAATTTTAGAATGAGTGTGATGATGTGCTAAGAAGAATGTATATTTTGTTGATTTGGGGTGGAGAGTTCTCTAGATGTCTATTAGGTCCGCTTGGTCCAGAGCTGAGTTCAGGTCCTGAATATCCTTTGTTAACTTTCTGCCTCGTTGATCTGTGTAATATTGACAGTTGGGTGATAAAGTCTCCCACTATTTTTGTGTGGGAGTCTAAGTCTCTCTGTAGGTCTCTTAAGGACTCGCTTTATGAATCTGAGTGCTCCTGCATTGGGTGCATATATTTAGGATAGTTAGCTTTTCATGTTTCATTGATCCCTTAACCATTATGTAATACCCTTCTTTGTCTGTTTTTATCTTTGTTGGTTTAAAAAGTCTGTTTTATCAGAGACTAGAATTGCAACCCTTGCTTTTTTTTTTCTTCCCATTTGCTTGGTAAATATTCCTCCATCACCTTATTTTGAGCCTATGTGTGCCTTTGCACATGAGATGGGTCTCCTGAATACATCATACCAATGGGTCTTGATTCTTTATCCACTTTGCCAGTCTGTGCCTTTTAATTGGGCATTTGGCCTGTTTACATTTAAGTTTAATGTTGTTATATGTGAATTTGATCCTGTCATTATGATGCTAGCTGCTTATTTTGCCCATTAGTTCATGAAGTTTCTTTATAGTGTTGATGTTGTTTACAATTTGGCATGTTTTTGCAGTGGCTGGTACTGGTTTTTCCTTTCCATATTTAGTGCTTCCTTCAGGAGTTCTTGTAGGGAATGCCTGGTGGTGACAAAATCTCTCAGCATTTGCTTGTCTGTAAAGGATTTTATTTCTCCTTCACTTATGAAGCTTGGTTTGACTGGATATAAAATTCTGGGTTGAAAATTCTTTTTCCTTTTTTTTTTTTTTTTTTTTGAGACGGAGTTTCACTCTTGTTACTCAGGCTGGAGTGCAATGATGCGATCTCGGCTCGCTGCAACCTCCGCCTCTTGGGTTCAAGTGGTTCTCCTGCCTCAGCCTCCCAAGTAGCTGGGATTACAGGCATGCGCCACCATGCCAAGCTAATTTTGTATTTTTAGTAGAGATGGGGTTTCTACATTTTGGTCAGGCTGGTCTCAAACTCCCAACCTCAGGTGATCCACCTGCCTCAGCCTCCCAAAGTGCTGGGATTATAGGCACGAGTCATCGCACCTGAAATTCTTTTAAGAATGTTGAATATTGGCCACTACTCTTTTTTGGCTTGTAGAGTTTCTGCAGAGAGAGTCACTGTTATTCTGATAGGCTTCCCTTTGTGGGTAACCCAACCTTTCTCTCTGGCTGCCCTTAACATTTTTTCCTTCATTTCAACCTTGGTGAATCTGACCATTATGTGTCTTTAGGTTGTTCTTCTCAAGGAGTGTCATTGTAGTGTTCTCCATATTTCCTGAATTTGAATGTTGGCCTGTCTTGCTAGGTTGGGGAAGTCTTCTATAACTTTCAAGTACACCAATCAAACTTAGGTTTGGTCTTTTCACATAGTCCCATATTTCTTGGAGGCTTTGTTGGTTCCTTTTCTTTCTTTTTTCTCTAATCCTGTCTTCATGCTTTATTTCGTTAAATTGATTTTCAGTCTCTGATATCCTTTCTTCTGCTTGATTCATTTGGCTATTGATACTTGTGTATGCTTCACAAAGTTCTCATGCTGTGTTTTTCAGCTCCAACAGGTCATTTATGTTCTCCTCTAAACTGGTTATTCTAGTTAGCAACTCCTCTAATCTTTCTTCAAGGTTCTTAGCTTCCTTATATTGGGTTACTACATGCTCCTTGAGCTCAGGGGAGTTCGTTATTCACCACCTTCTGAAGCCTACTTCTGTCAATTCATCAAATTCATTCTTTGTCCAGTTTTGTTCCCTTACTGGCAAGGAGTTGTGATTTTTTGGAGAAGAAGAGGTGTTCTGATTTTTGGAATTTTCAGCATTTTTGTGCTGGTTTATCCTCATCTTCGTGGATTTATCTACCTTTGGTCTTTGATGTTGGTGACCTTCAGATGAGATATCTGTATGGACGTCCATTTTGTTGATGTTGATGCTATCCCTTTCTGTTTGTTGGCTTTCCTTCTAATGGTCAGGCGCCTCTCCTGCAGGTCTGCTGGAGTTTGCTGGAGGTCCATTCCAGACCCTGTTTGCCTGAGTATCACCAGCGGAGGCTGCAGAACAGCAAAGATTGCTGCCTGTTCCTTCCTCTGGAAGCTTTGTCCCAGAGGGGCACCTGCCAGATGCCAGCTGGAGCTCTCCTGTATAAGATGTCTGTCAACTCCTCCTGGGAGGTGTCTCCCAATCAGGAGGCACAGGGGTCAGAGACCCGCTTGAGGAGGCAATCTGTCCCTTAGCAGAGCTCAAGTGCTGTGCTGGGAGATCTGCTGCACTCCTCAGACCCGGCAGGCTGGAAGGTTTAAGTCTGCTGAAGCTGCACCCACAGCCACCCCTTCCCCCAGGTGCTCTGTCCCAGGGAGATGGGAGTTTTATTTATAAGCCCCTGACTGGGGCTGCTGCCTTTCTTTCAGAGATGCCCTGCCCAGAGAGGAGGAATCTAGAGAGGCAGTCTGGCTACAAAGGCTTTCCCTAGCTGGGCCGGGCTCCGCCCAGTTAATACTTCCCAGCAGCTTTGTTTACACTGTGAGGAAAAAACCACATACTCAAGCCTCAGTAATGGTGGATGCCCCTCCCCCCACCAAGCTTGAGTGTCCCAGGTCAACTTCAGACTGCTGTGCTAGCAGCGAGAATTTCAAGCCAGTGGTATGAAAAAAAAATCCTGCAGCTAGCTCGGTATCTGCCCAAGTGGCCACCCAGTTTTGTGCTTGAAACCCAGGGCCCTGGTGGCATAGGCACCCAAGGGAATCTCCTGGTCTGGGGGTTGTGAAGACTGAGGGAAAAGTATATAATCTGGGCCAGAATGCATCATTCCTCATGACACGGTCCCTCACAGCTTCCCTTGGCTAGGGGAGGGAGTTCCCTGACCCCTTGTACTTCCTGGGTGAGGCAATGCCCCACCCTGCTTCAGCTCCCCCTCCATGGGCTGTACCCACTGTCTAACCAGTCCCAATGAGATGAGCCAAGTACCTTAGTTGGAAATGCAGAAATCACCCACCTTCTGCACTGATCTCACTGGGAGCTGCAGACCAGAGCTGTTCCTATTTGGCCATCTTGCCAGCCACCTCAAGAGATCATTGTTAAAGCCACAGAAGTAAATAGAATCCATCAGAGATCTGAGGGATACCTTCTAAAATAAGAATGGAAGAGGGCCAAGGATGGACTCTTGGACTCAACTACTTTTGAGAAATGGAAGAAGTAGAATGGTTCAACCAAGGAAACTGAGGAAGAGCAGTCAAGAAGTAGAAGGAGAACCAAGACAATATTGTCATGAAAATCCAGGGAGGAGAGTTAATAGAAAGAGGGTGAGTACAGAGAAAAGTGGTCAAGGAAATAAGAACAGAATAAAGGCCATTTGATTTGGTGACCTTTGAGAGGGTGGTTTCAATCAAGCCTTGAGGGTAAAGTCTAGATAGCAGAGAACTAAGACCTAAGAGGTAAGGTAGCCAAAGCCGGTGACAGGATAAACAGGGTAGTCAAATTCTTACCTGAACAGAAAAGTTAGCCCAGGACTTTCAAAGACAGAGAAAACTGAGCTTTCTGTCCTCCCTATCGCTCTCTTGTGAAAGTCACCTGAGGCTCCTTGGTCTTTTTCCTGTCTTCTTCTGAGCCTATCCTGCTTCCTGCCTTGTCCCGTTCTGTTTTGTATAGGCTACAAAGAATTTGATTAAAGAAAATGTAACCATTGTAAATACTTGTCCTCTGACCCCAACTGGGAACTGCCTATTGCCCAACATAATTTCTAATTATCTCATATTCACTCCCCAAAGCAATGGTTTCAATTCTTGCCACTTTGCTGAATACCCTGGCTTCCACCTATTCTTTCTTGGCAGATGATCTCACCTCCTACTATACCTGCCAGATAGTCTTATTGGGCCTAAACTCTATCCTGCCTCAAATATCTTAAACTCTACACCCTTGCTCTCATTCTCCTCCTTTCCTCCAAACTTTGAGGAGAATGCCAGTGCCCAAACCCATGCCTTCAATTAAGTTTCCACCAGCCTGCCTCCAGAGCTCTGCCCCTTATTTTATCCCCTCTCAGAATGATTCAGATGTGTGTATCTTCTCCCCAACAAGACCCTGAGTTTCTTGTGGCAGAGACTGTGCTACACTGCCTCATAGCTTCTATAGCAAAGCTTATAAAAAGCAATTAACTTAAGAGAGCAATCTGTTTCAAAAATTGAATTCACTTTAAATACTTGGAAAACCAAAGCTTCCGAGAAGCAATATAGTATAGTGATTAAAAACACATACTTTGGAGCCAGACTACCTGGATTAGAATCCTGGCTCTACCCATTACTAGCTGTGTGATCTTGGGCAATTCACTTATTTTCCAGCACTTTATTATAAAATTTTTCAAACATACACAGAAGTTTAAAAAATTTTACAGAGAACACTCATATACCAACCACTAGATTCTACCATTAATATTTTACTATATTTGCTTTATCATATGTAAAAGTATATATCTCCATCTATCCATTCATCAAATCATTCTTTTTTTTTGTTCTGTTGCATAGTAAGTTGTAGACATCAGTACACTTCCCCCTGACTACTTTAGCAGGCATATCATTAACTAGAGTTTCTCCGGGCCTCAGTTTTCTCATCTATAATACAGGGATAATAATAGTACCTTCCTCAAAAGGTTTAGGGGAGGATTAATACATGTAAACACTTAGAATGGTGCCTACAAATGGAAAATACTCAAAACAATATTAGTTATCATTGTTATTACTCTAGCAAATCCCATCCTCCGCCGCAATTGCTCCTAAGAGAACCAGGCCAGCCAGCCAACCAGCCAGAGTTACATCTCTGCATTCCTCTCTTAACCCCACATACACATAAATCCATGAATCATCTCTAGGAGTTCCTACACCAATGAGAGTTTATCCTTGCACCCAAAAGAAATGAATTCCTCCACCCTTTATACCCCTAGACATTCATTCAGTCACCCTGGCCTGAATCCATAGAGTTTCATGCTCCTTAATTAGTGAAATGAAGAAACTGCTGATCGAGACTTCATGGAGGTGCCTCCTTCATCCCTCCTTTTAAGAGCAAATGTGCCTACAGAAGCTGCTTTATTCCCTTAAATTGAGGTGACATTCTTCAACTCCAATCTCAAAAAATAAAAATAATAATAATAAAAAAGCCCGCAAATGTCCTAAGACTATGCTCAGAAGATATAATCCCAATGTGTATAATACTGCTAAGGTATAAATAGACATATCATACAATCACTAACTATCATGGCTTGTCATCAGAATCTACTGGAGAGCTTGTTTGGTACAGATCCTGTGTCCCACACCCAAATACTGGCATTCAAGACACCTAGTGTATGCCTCAGGACTCTGTCCTTCCAAAAAATGCCTCCAGCTGATTCTGATGCTCAACTATGTTTGGAAACCAATACTTCTGTTTTTCTTCCTTCCAGACATGTGGCTTTTTTCTTCTATGCCACTGAGTTGTAGTACTCTTGAAATCTGCCAGCTCTACCCCTTGCTCCATTCACTGTCATCTTACTTTATAAAACCACAAATAATAACAGCAATGGCTAGGAATAATAATGTTAAGAGGAGAGACATTTAACCCTCACAAAATCTCTGTGCTATGGGAGTATTATTATCTCCATTTTATAGATAAGGAAAGTGAGAGTTAAGGAACTTGTCCAGGATCACATAGCTAGTAAGAGGTGGAGCCAGCAATGAAAACCGAGTATCTTAAGCCCAGAGTTCCCTTCACTTCATAACAATTTTGTTAGCCAAGTTGGTGGAGACATCCAGTGAGGCTGGGGAAAGGGCAGGGACTGGGGACTAAAGCAGAGTGAACCTAGAGAAGTGGTTCTCAACCTTGGATAATTTTGTCCCCCAGGGAACATTTGGCAATGTCTGGAAACACTTAAGTTGTCAAAACTGGGTGAGAAGCTGCATCTGGGTCAGGGGATGCTACTGGCATCTAGTGGATAAAGGGCAGAGATGCTACTAAACATCTCACAGTGCTCAAAACAGCTCCACCATTACCACCACACCCCCCAACATACACACCCCAAAATACTATCTCACCCAAAATGTCAAGAGTGCTGAGGTTGAGAAAGTTTAACCTACAGTGTTAGAAATTGACTGAAAATGAGGAAATAAGTTTATTTTAGCTATAAAGAGAGAATGAGGTAAAAAATAGAGTAAGGGAGGAATGCCAGAGACCAGGCACCACAATGTCCAGGCCCTGCCCAAAGAGGTCTCAGATAAATCATGAAGGTTTTTTGCTTAATAGCCCTAAAAGCAATGCTCCATTTCTCCCCTTGCCTGGAACTTTTGAAAGGGGACTTTTGAACCACAGTTCCCATCATAGTTCTAGAAACACTGCCCAGAATAGTCTGGGTAAGAGTAATTTGCTCTCACAAACAAAGAAGTCTCAGCAGAGAGGGACATGGAGAGAAAGGTAGAGAAACAGAGACATAGGCTGCATGCAGACAGCGCAAGCATCAGAATATACACAGGAAATAGCCAAAGAGATTCCACTTGGATAGTCACAAAATAAATAATGTAATTGGGAAAAATTGATCTAAAAAACAAATGTTTCTGAGGTAAGAGGAAGCCGAAGATCATCAGAGCCAAGAGATATTTGACCAATGAGCCAAGAGTTGGCCTTAAGCTGTGGTCAGTTGCAGAGTTTATTTTGGGGCTGCCTGGATAGTCCCAAGGTCTAACTGGGGCACAAGAGAGATCTGTCCCTCTATCCAGGGACCTAGTCATTAGGAAAAAATACTCAGAGCTGGATAGATTGGGAAGCCTAGAGAAGATCTTGAAATATGATCTTGGGCCAGGTGCGGTGGCTCATGTCTGTAATCCCAGCACTTTGAGAGGCTGAGGCGGGTGGATCACCTGAGGTCAGGAGTTCAAGACCAGCCTGGCTAACATGGTGAAACCCCATTTCTACTAAAAATACAAAAAAATTAGGCAGGCATGGTGGCCCGTGCCTGTAATCCCAGCTACTCGGGAGGCTGAGGCAGGAGAATCCCTTGAACCCGGGACGCCAAGGTTGCAGTGAGCCAAGATCGCACCATTGAACTCCAGCTTGGGCAACAAGAGTGAAACTCTGTCTCAAAAAAAAAAGAAATATGATCCTGGAGAATCAGCCAGTGACTGATGAAGCCAGATAAAAGAAACTAAATCTGGAGTGGAGAAAACCTGAGGACGGAAATGGTAGCAGCCTGCAGCTATTTTGACTGTGTAGACACAGCTAAAGAGAATTGAGCTGGCTGGTTAGGGCTGGGGGTACAGGGATCAAGGGCAAGCGGGTACTGAATTCTCAGGGGGACAAAGAATCAAAAAGGGAATCTAGGATATTAAAGACTATCTCCACCTGCATTTCAAATGTGTTTGGACTGGCCCTGAGTCCCAAAAACTACTCTTGCTTGGTTGGTGGAGATGGCAAGACCCAGCTAATGACAATATTTGTATCAGACCTTACCACCCAAACTTTCTTTACCCAGACTTGTCTCTGGGATATAGTCAGCTCTAAGGGTAATATAGTGCTCTGAGGTTCTTTCCAGGTAAGGTGGGCAGAGAAGGCTTCATAAAAGTTAATTGGCTGACTTCATTTATTAAACAAATATTTACCAAGACCCAAAGTGTGTAGAAGATTGTGATAGGAAACATTGGCAATACAAAGAAAATACTGGACATTGTCCCTGTCGTCTAATTTCGTATAACGTACTTCAAGAAGCATATCAACAGTGCCATGCATGTTCATTGGATCACTGATAAAGGCAGTGTGCAAAGAAGACCAAGGGTGCCTAGACAGTCAGTCAATGAGCTTCAGAAAGGTCACTGAGACTTAATGTCCAGAGATACTTCTTAGAGACGCTGGGCTTTGAAGTATAGGTGAAATTCAACAAGGCTGAAAGAAAAAAAGGAAGTTCTGTCCAGGAGAAGAGAACAATCAAGAGCATAGTTTGCGTGTAAAAAGATCTCATTAAGGAATGGGAGTATAAGGACCATTCTTGATGCCCCTCAGATCATTCCACATGGGTGAATAGGTTACTTGACATTTCTGCCTATATCTAAGGTCAGCTTTCAAACACCTCTTTACTAAGTTCAATAAAAGCCTTTTCTGTCCCCTGGCTTGGCCCTGGATTTACTTTGACATCCTTTCCACAATGATCCAACTGGCTGGCTCCTCAAGATGGCTTTCTGATGGGTGGATTATGTTCCATCACCCACAATCTGGGGTTACTAAATGAATAAGTATCCATCTAGCCATGTTATGTCAGGATACCTAGAAAGGCCTGACTGATTTAATTTCAATAAACATCATGTAAAGATGTGTCCTAGGCCTTCTGCCTAGGATATGTTGACAGATATAAACCCCAAAAGGAGTTGTAGCCATATCTGAGAGCTAGCTTGGGGCCACCAGTAGGAAGGGAGAAGAAAACCCAATGCACCTTTCTAAATCTGTCTGATATTTGCAGCCACCAGGTTGCAGGAGCTGGTTTTTATTGTTTTCACTGGAAGCACAGTGAAAGGACATTAACTACTTAAAGGAAGGTAGTATTTGGTATCTGAAACACATCTTACTCTCAATGGAAAATCCTCCTATTATACATTAAATATAGCCAACACTGTAGGACAAGAGATACTGTAATGAAAAACAGGAGTAGACCAATGGTCTCTCCTACCACAGCCTGCGACCTCCCTCAGTAATGACCTGTCTGGCTCCATTCTTAGGTATTCCTCTGTGCCACACAGCTAATAGATATTTTGTTCATTCAATCGTTCATTCAATTATTCATTCAACAATTCTTTAATAAGCACCAGCTATGAACTAGGCACTGGGTATCAGGTACTGGGAATTCAATCAAATGAAATAATCCTAGTCCCTCTCCTCCTGAGGCATACATTCTAGTGGAGGAGACAGACATTTTTTAATTGCACAAATAAACATATACTTATAACCTGTGATCAATGCTGCAAAAGAAAAGACCAAAGTACACCTGATTCTCATTATTCGCAGCAACTACGCGCCATAAAGTTGTCACAAACACTAAATTAGCAAATCCTGAATCATTGTTCCTGGGGAAATACAGTGTTAAGTTTCTGCAAGCCTCTAGTCACAACATTTTTACCAACCAACAAATACATAACCTTGTTTTGTGTGTGTTTCTGTTTAAAGACACTTTAATGTATATTGTTAATTCATTAACATTGAACTCACAGCCAGCAGTGCTATAACTCATGCATGAATGAAGCTGCTTGTCTAACATACATAGTTTCTCCATAAGGCACATCACAGCCTTCTTGTTCTTAGGAACCATAGACAGCACTTCAGCACTATGCATGAGGGCGATTTTAAACAAGGAAATCACCAATAAAAAGCACAAAAAATGCAAAAGACACAGCACTAAATAGACCACAAGAAGGACTCTTTTTTAGAGTATGAGAACTGAAACAAAGCAGAGCAACACCTCGTTCAGCTTCAGCTGGGACATATGTCTCAGACAATTCAAAATTTTCACTGCTCTGGTGTCATAATCTTAAACACCTAGTAGAGGCAATGCCAGCTTATTTAATCAGTAGATTTTTCTAAATTTGGGAAGAACATACCTAAGTAGAATAAAAATGTCCACTCATATTTAACACTGATGAATCAGAAAAATATAGCTTTTCATTGAAACAAAAACACTGAACTACTCTCATTTGCCAGATTTACCTAATTTATATGAACTTGAATTTTTTAAAAACATTTGAGTTAATTTCTATAAGAATACCTTTTAAGAACATTTAATGTATTCAATACAATATCATTTCCTTAATTTCTGGGAATTGTAGGAACATTCAATTTATACAGCAGTTATTTATCTCTAAGCTAATCCGAATAAAGCTCCTATAAGAGATTTTAAAATCTAATTTGGTAATAATATCCCACACTCTGATTTCTCAGGAATCTAGAACTAGAAATACCATTTGACCCAGCCATCCCATTACTGGGTATATACTCAAAGGATTATAAATCATGCTGCTATAAAGACACATGCACACGTATGTTTATAGCGGCACTATTCACAATAGCAAAGACTTGGAACCAACCCAAATGTCCAATAACGATAGACTGGATTAAGAAAATGTGGCACATATACACCATGGAATACTATGCAGCCATAAAAAATGATGAGTTCATGTCCTTTGTAGGAACATGGATGAAACTGGAAACCATCATTCTCAGCAAACTATCGCAAGGACGAAAAATCAAACACTGCATGTTCTCACTCATAGATGGGAATTGAACAATGAGAACACATGGACACAGGAAGGGGAACATCACACACCGGGGACTGTTGTGGGGTGGGGGGCGGGGGGAAGGATAGCATTAGGAGATATACCTAATGCTAAATGACAAGTTACTGGGTGCAGCACACCAACATGGCACATGTATACATACGTAACAAACCTGCACGTTGTGCACATGTACCCTAAAACTGAAAGTATAATAATAAAAAAAAAAAACCCACACTCATACAATAAAAGGTAAAGTTCTTTCTGAATTGTGTATAAGCATACAACAGGATAGCTTATAGCTTTAATTCTAAAATTTCAGCCAAGGGTCAAATGTAAACATAGAATTACAAAACCCATTTATCTATATCAAAGAGTTGTTCTCTTCCTGATGGTCATGGAATTCTTTTTTTTTTTTTTTTTTTTTTAGATGAAGTCTCGCTCTGTCACCCAGGGCTAGAGTGCAGTGGCGCGATCTCGGCTCACTGCAACCTCCGACTCCTGGGTTCAAGGGATTCTCCTGCCTCAGCCTCCTATGTAGTTGGGACTACACGCACATGCCACCACGCCCAGCTAATTTTTGCATTTTTAGTAGAGACAGAGTTTCGCCATGTTGGCCAGGCTAGTCTCAAACTCCTGACCTCAGGTGATCCTCCCACCTCAGCCTCCCAAAGTGCTAGGATTACAGGCATGAGCCACCGTGCCCAGCAGATCATGGAATTCTTAATTGATTTAAGCTCAAAAGAGATAAGTAGACTAACAAACCAGATACTGTCATCTTTCACCCAACAGAGACAAGGTCTCTATAAACCTTGTCTCTGTTGGGAAAGACAGAGATCACTGAATGGTCAGATCATGAAACCAAAACAAGCCAGCACCAGAAATCAAGCAAGTATTCAAAAAGAATCAAAATCAAATCTTTATGGATCTACCAATAAACAAGAGCCCAAACCACAGGAGCAAGAACTGGACTCACCATTAGGTCCCCAGATCACTAGTCAGGAGAGGAACACAAAGGGCTCTGACAAATCTTGTTACCTGGGTGATGTGATCTGAAGGTGAGGTCCAATTCCTTCTAAGTCATGGCACCAAAACTGTGAAGAATAAAATGCAACAGACAACCAAGGAGAGGATTTTATTTGAGCTATTGTAATAGGGAGGGAGAATGTTCATTAAGAGGGAGAAAACTTAGGGTGGATCTTATCTGAGTCATTGAAAAAGGGTGGAGGTGGGTTTTGCCTTGCCATTTATGAGGGTGGGATGGTCCTTTGCAGTTAGCTTCTTGGAACACAAAAGCATCACAAAACAGTAGGGGGTTTTCTTGACTGTTGCTACTTTTCCAAGAGCACAGAGCTCAAAATAAAGCTCAATCTCGTCAGGCCAAACCATGCAGCACCTTATTGACCATGGTAAGGCTGTTTGCTCTTTATCCTCAAAACAATGGGAAGTCATTGAGGGTTTAAGGAGGACTATGGCATGGTCACTTGGCCTGAGATAGCCTGGCTGTATCCTCCTACTAACTTACCTCACTGCCTTCAGTGCTTCCTGGCTGGGTTTTCACAGGCTGCTGAATTTCAGGCTCCCTTATTGCTATGATGTCTCTGCATGACAGGCTGCCCAGTGGGGACCCCGGGCTTCCTCTCTCAGGCTTCCTGCTTTTTTCAGACCCTGCTGCTCAGCTCGCGTCCCATCCCTTACAGCAAAATCTCCCCCGCTAGGGCCTATGCCACCATGATGAGTGTTGAAGGTCCAGGGATCACAAAGTGGCCTACAGGAGGCAGACAGGTACTCTAAACAAGGAAAGCGTGCAGGGTATAATACAACAGGCAATGGTGAGGGACTGTGGCAAGCCGGAGAGTACAGATCCTGCCCCAGTGTGGCAGCCACTACTCAGCATAACTAATTGTTGCCAAGCAGGCAACTTACCCAGTGTTTTCTCATCCTACCATTTTCAACTTTCTGGATTTTTAAATGTGGGCAACCAAGTCAAAATGTTTTAAAACATTGTTCAGGTCACATAGGGTGTGAGTGCTGAATTTAGCCTACAGATTCCCACTTGGCAACTTCTATTTTCATCCTAAAGAGATCCTGGACCTGTCAGCCTGCTCTCCACCCCACGCCAGCTGCCAGCAGTGCTCAGCAAGTCATCAATCAATCACCTTTTGCCCCATGAGCAACACTGGTACCTACAATGTTCTCTGAATTCTCTGAAAAATTCTCTGAATGAGCAAACCAGCCTCATTCAGAGAATAGGCCCATCTGAGTCTATTACAGAGAAAGAGTAAAATTCTATTACACATGAGTGGAGGCTTCATCAGCTACCTGTCAGGGACTGGAATACAGGGGAACCTGGTGGCAGAGGCTGCCACTGACCGCACAAAAGCTGGGAAAGAAGACATTTTCTAACTGAAGGGAGGTGAGATTCAATTCTTTCCCTCTTTTACCCTTCCTCTGGAGATGTGGGCAAGAAGCAGAGGAAAAGAAATGGCAGGCAAGCCCCATGGTAATCTACCAGCCACAAGACAACCAGCCTCTAGCAAGTTCAGATCCACTGGTCCAACCTCTCTTAGGTCAGTTTCCCAAAATTTATCCAAGGACCCCACATTCTGATGGGAGAACACTGAGACAAGAATGGCATTCTATCATGCCCTAGGTTTTTCAGGCCTCAACACAATCAAGAACAATGTTCTGAGAAGCTTAGGCGGTGGCTTTACACATAAGGCAGTAAGAAAGAACAATTTATTTTCATAACCAACTCCTACACCAGACAATTCAGAAAAGAGCCAAGGGACAAAGTCACAGAGCATGCATACAGGGCATGCATGCTTAAAATACACACTCATGCTCACAGACCACTCAGGCACTCCCCTCACCTCCCACCCCCACCTCTGCCCACACCTGCAAACTCAAACCAGCCTCAGCCAGTAAACCCTTCACCTTCCCCTCCTCATTCTCAACACACGCAAAATCCTTGGCATTGATATTTCAGGCACAAAACTTATTTCTGTTCAACATTAATAGCACCAGAGGAACTTTTAACTGGGAATTACAACTCTTTCCAAAGGAGTTTAACACTGGACCCCAACAAAGGCCCCAGGCTATTCTGTGAGCATGTGAAAAGCCTCAGGAGCTGCTTAGAAGGATTAACAGAAATATCTTTCCAGGCTAATGGCTTTTCTGGGCCCCAGGTCTGATCTCCAAGCCTGGAACAGAGCTCATCAGGCCCTGACTCAAAACTCAGGAAGGAAGCAGGTAAATTGCTACAGACTGCTTCCTTGTGCTATTGGATCTCTTGCAAGACAGAACCCCCCAATGTGGTCCTAGAGGCCTCAGGCACTTCCTGCATGCAAATACACTGTGTGTGCTGCATGACAAGCCTAATGTGGACAAAAAGTAGGTGGCCCCCTACCAGGGCAGTTTGAGAAATGGCTTAAGAGATTCCCTAACAACAACAACAAAAACAAAAACCCAGCTCTCCCCAGCCCAAGCACCTGGAATCCACCATTACTCATTCCTCCTAAAGCTCAAAAACTCCCTGTTGAAATATAAACATATCGTCCAATTAACACCCATTAACACATTAGCATGGATTCCTTTTCCAGATTGGCTGATAAAATAGCCTACAGAACAGAAAGTAGAGTCCTAATGGGATGGTAAATAGGTTTAGGTAAAGGTCAGCAAGGCTGTGGGGTGGGGGTGGGGGGTGGGGGGCTCCGGGGTGGAGGGAAAGAGGCCTGAAAGGCAATAACAGTGATTCTTTTACTGGTTACAAAGTGCTTGAGCCTCACAATAACATTGGCAAGTCATCAGAGAAGGGTTTCTTGTCTCCCTCTTACAGTGCCTAAAGATGTTAATTGCTGAGCTCAATAGTATATCAGTTCATCATTTGAATTGAGCTCTACAAACATTTGCTGAACATCTGCTCCACTCAGGCAATATGTTCTTTGTCCAGGATACAGAGATGGTCAAGACATTGTCCCCACTCTCAAAAAGCTTAGTCTACTGTAGGTGACAGTCACAGGTAGTAAGAACAAAAGGCAAATATCATGATAAAGGAAATAGTCGACACCGTGAGAACATAGAGAAGGGACATCTGACTCAAATCAGGTGGTGGAGGTACAGTAAGGTCACAGAAGTTTTTCTGCAAGAACTGACACTTGAACCCCGATATTCTCATGTCAAACCTCATACTCTTTCCATACTCTTGATGATAAACTTCATGATGCCTTGACAATTTGTTTCTCTCAGTTCATGGATAAGTTACACCATGCTGTAAGATAACAGAACATCTTAGGTCCTTACAGCTTTGGCTGTCAGATCAGCCAGTCTTCCAGGCCCATCCTTATAGTCAGGGTCTCCATGGGCCAGTGGGAAAGGGGGAAGACAGGAGAAGTCTGGAATATGGTTGAAAATCAAGTTCTCCCTCATTGAAAGCCAATTATTTGTTCCTCATTGGGGTGACTTAATTAGAAATAAAGGTATTAAGTATTTACTATGTGTCAGACATTGTGCTAAGCTTTTTGTAGACATTAACTCATTTCATCCTGCAACAGCCTGATGCAATAGGTAACACCTCCAATTTACAGATGGGAAAATGGAGAGTTCAAGAGACCACACAACTTGGCAAAGACTGGGATTCTAACCCAGGCCTTTATACTGTGCTCCACTGCAGTATTGTCTCTGAATTGCTGTGAGCACCCCTTACCCTGCCCCCCAGCTACTCATTCCATCCATTCATTCATCCAGTGTTTGTTAAGCACCTACTATATTTAAGGTACTATACTTGAATATGCTATAGTACAGATTCTAAGCCATGTAGGCCAAGAAATTTACCTTCCAGAAGTTTACAGAACATAAACTTGCTGAATTTTAGAATCGAAGGGTCACATTGCCGAACCCCATCATTCTAGATATGAGAAAACAGAAGCCCAGAGAGGACAAGTGAGCCACCCAAAGTCACATACCTGATTAGTGGTTGACCCAGGATGAAACCGGGTCTCCCTAAATTGCTGGTTCTCAAACTTTGTGTATTTTAAAGAAAATGCAGATTTCAGAGCCCCACCCTAGATAACACATTCTGAAGCTGCGGAGGTGGTGCCTGGGAATCTGTATTTAAATGAGAGCTGCTTCATGATCCTTGGATCACACAAGGAGAAACTATTTCCTGTGTCCTGCTATGTCATCTGTACCACTAAATGGACACAACCAAACTCATTTTTTTTTGACACTCCCAGGCCAGAGTCCAGTGGCATCATCTCAGCTCACTGCAACCTCTGCCTCCTGGGTTCAAGCGATTCTCCCACCTCAGCCTCCCTAGTAGCTGGGACAACAGGCTTACGCCACCACATCCAGCTATTTTTTGTATTTTTTGGTAGAGATGAGGTTTCACCATGTTGGCCAGGCTGGTCTCGAACTCCTGACCTCAAGTTATCTGCCTGCCTCGGCCTCCCAAAATGCTGAGATTACAGGTGTCAGCCACTGCACCTGGCCACAACCCCATTTTTATCTTGAGGTGAAACAGAAGAGCTAGACCTCATCAGAAGTACAAAAGTATTGTGGACACAATCAATCTGGAGAGAAAAGACGAATGCAAAGGAAAAAATTAGAAAGGACTATAAGACAGTGAGAAAAGAAATAGCAAAATATGTAGCAAACACAGTCAAGGCTGTAGCAGTCAGAGAAGGAAAAGCTCTCTGTCAGTTGAGGTAATCAGGGAGGCCTTTCTGGAGGGGGTGGGATTTAAATCCAGCATTGCAGGACAAGAAGGATTCAGTGGACAGGGAAGAGGACATTCCAGAGAGGAAAAATACTTTGAGCAAAGGTACAAAGTGAGGACATGTAGGTTGTATTCAGGAGACAGAGCAGAGAAGAGGCCTACCCAATTCTGCCAGATTTAGGGAATAGACTGGGGGAACAAAATGCAGTCAGCCCCTGCTTCATGAATCACACACAGCATGGCACAGGGAGATGTGAGAGATAATGAACAACAAAACAAACCAAATGACAATTTGAGATGGTGATAGGTGCTATGAAGACAATAACCAGAGTGAAGTGATATGGCTGGAGGTGGGAGAAGCTATCTAACTAGGAGAGTGAGAGACAGTCTCTGAGGAGATGCCATTTTTGCCACAACCCAAATGATGGTACATGCAGGAAAGCGGTGGAGAAAATGACACTAAGATGGTTGCTGAGACCATAACTGGAGACTCTCCACCCTAGCTTATCTGCTTTCATCGAAGCCCAGGTGAAAGATATGTAGGGCAGCAATGACCCTGTTTTCTGATTTGGTCAAGATAGAATGGGGTCCAGAAAAGGGCAAAGTGCATTTCTTGGTCACTAGGTAAGATTAGGTTGGGGACCTAGACTAACAGAGTGGACTACATTCTGAAGGCACCCTTTGCCCCAATATTCAGGTCTCTCACTGAGCCCAAGTCCTGATGGGCTCTTCCCGCTCCTGCCAGATACCTAGCAGTTCCCCAGATGGTTCAGCCTCTGTCAACTTTGTACGAACTCAAGGCTCTGAAGCCAAGGCCTGACCCACAGAAACTGTCCAAGGCCCATGGGATCCACCTGAAATGGCCCACACACACAAGCAGGCATCTTTCTCCTTTTGTAAGGTCAGAGTCTATTGCTCTAGAGCCAGAACCTGAGGCCCATGCTGAAGGAATGGCTCCTCAAACTTCAGTGAATCTTCCTTTTACTCCTCCCTCCTTACCTTTCTCCACAATGACAGACCCCCTGCTGCTGTAGCCATGACCTGTGTCTACAACTGGTCCATGGAAAAATTGACAGGTTGGTGATTTGTCTTTGGTGCCTCTATATCCTTTCTGTGGCCTCTCTCTCGCTGGTCAGATGTCCAGGACCCTTGTGGTCTCTCCTTTCACCCAATCTCCTTCTCTCAGGAAACAATATTAATGGCCCAGTAATAATAAGATCAAAGTAACTAATGAAGCTTAAGCAGCATTTGCATTTTGACAGGATGGTATTGTAGGTCTTAGTACATGAATATGGAAGATTTTTAAAAATTAGATACTTAACATGTATTCCTGAAATGATGTTAGAAAGACATTTGCTTATTCTGGCTATATGGGGTTAAACTCTGGTTTCTAAAGGCAGACGCTAAAAGAAAGACAATGTAAGGGCAAGAAGGAGCCAAGACACAGATTTGTCATAACTGCAGGATGAGTTTATTTGTTTTTAACCATAATAATGATTAATATTATGGCAACACCCTGCATTGCGGGTATAAAAACACAATCCTATCCCAAAATATGACTCAGCCTCTGTACTCCCAGATATCACTGAAATTCCTTGGAAGGCAGCTGCAGGCCCTTGCAGAGGCTCCCATTCTTGCTACTTTCACAGTTGGACAAGACAAAGTGGACCCACAACTCTGCTGCTAGGTGCCCAGTCATAAGGGAAGGAGGATTGGGCCCACAGATCCCCACCCCACCCAGTATAGCCAACTGTACATCCTATTCAGACCAACAGTTTCCCCACCCCCAACTACCACTCGGGAAATGGGCTGCTTCTGGGCCAAATTCCCTGTTTAACAGCAATTCAAACACTTCATCCTGAACCTTTGAATGGAAGGGGTCAGGAAAGTTCAGAGGGATAAGTATTTGCCTTTATCCACAAAATGCCTATACTTCCAGAACCCTACTCCTGCCCTCTTCTTACTTGAGGACTCTTTATGATTATATCTTTTACACTAAGAAGTGAAAAAATAACTCAACTCCTCTAGCGGGACCATATTCTTGGGTGTGGCTTTTCGGCTAACTAACTGATGCCTGGGACGAACAGAGGTAAGAAGCGGGGGTGGCAAGAGCTAGGAAGATCTCAGAAGCCCAAGTATTCTAATTAACATCACTTTTGAGTGCCAGCTCCAAAAGTTTTCCGTTTCTTTTATCATACTTATTGAAAAAGAAGCTAAGGCCCCAAAGAGGACAGGAACTTGCCCAAGGTCACATCAAAAGTATATAGTAGAGCTTAGGAACAGGAGCCAGGTCCTCCACCTCCAGCCAAGTGCTCCATCCAAAAAGATGTGTGATTCTCCCCAGTGACTCAGGGAAAAACACAGAGAAACAGGGTTATCAGAGGAGAGAGCTGCAGTTCATGTGCTTTTATTCAACCTCCTAAAATGAACAGGAAGGAGAGACACAAACAGGTCCTGAATGGATGTTAGAATTGCAAAACAGGAGGGGCAGCAAGATGATAGTCTCTTCTGTTTTCAAAGATACTGCTCCAGCAATGGGCCACTCCATCTTCCCAGATGTTCTCCACTATCCTGGAGGAAGGAAGGGAAGGAGAGGAAGAAGTGGGAGAGAAAAAGTAAGGAAAAGATTTGGAAGAAAAAACAAAAGATGGCTGAGTCGATGTTTGAAAAAGAACAACGTTCCATCCCAGGATGCGTTGTCGCCATAAGTTACAGTACAAGTTGGTTCCCTCTCTTCTCTCTCCCCCCCACCTCGACCTTCTGCCCTGTCTCAGACACACACACACACGCACACGCACACGCACACATGCGCGCGCACACACACACACACAGTGTCTCTCTGTCTCATTAGTCTCCCTTGGGCCTACCCTTCTTTTCTCCCCAGATACCTGGCCCAGGCTCTGGAACCTCTGGACTTCAACTGTTTTGAAGGAATTGCTGGGCCAGCCCAGTCTATATGCTGTTTGACCTGTATATTTGGCAGATGTTAGTTCCCTCTGCCATTCCCCGGGGGGCTTAAGCAGATAGTTTGGCAGAAAAATATCTATTCCAAATGGTCTCATTATATTCAAAGAGGAAAATGTCACATTTCCCGCCCCACCATCCATCACTGGCCTCTTCTCAATGTCTCCTAGACTGGGCTAAGACTATGTCTACACCTCTGCTACTCAACTCCCACCTCCCACCTCCTGTCTTTAACCTAGAGCAGTGGGCTTCGCTGGCCCCAGAGGAGAAGGAGGCCTGAGCCAACAAGAAAACTGTTGAAGCAAGGTGAGAGCCACTCTCCAGAACCCAACTAACACCTCATCATCCAGAGGTCACTTCTCTGGCAATCTCACATATCTGGAACAAAGCTGAGAATAAAGAAGAAGGGAAAAATAAGGGGGAGTGGGCCTCCAGGAAGTCAAAAAGATGTCAGCATACATACAATAAAGTTTGCCAGCTTTACTCATAAAAGAGTCTTCCTCAGAGCCAATTTCTTTACTTCAGACTAAATCCTTACAAGTGTGTTTATTGTTTCTGTAGCCACAGAAAATGAGAAACAGCAAATTATGAGGAGGCAGAAATACTGATAACAGCAGAAGTGACAGTTGAATATAGATGTAGACAGCGAATCAATGTCCTGAGATTTTGTCTTTTTAATAATACAGCAAATTTGCCAGGCATGGTGGTACGCACCTGTAGTCTCAGCTACTCAGGAGGCTGAGGTGGGAAGATTGCTTGAGCCCAGGAGGCAGAGGTTGCAGTAAGCCAAGATCGTGCTACTGTGCTCCAACCTGGGTCAACGAGTGAGACCCTGTCTCAATAATAATAATAATAATAATAATAATAATAATACAGCAAGACTGACTCCTGTTTTCAAACATGGAGCAACTTGCTAAGCGATGAGAAAGCTGGCAAATATCATTGGCCAATCTTGTCTACCTATCTGCTTTAGCACATTGTTAGTTGCCTGACCATTTGATGGGTTATGATGGTGACAGCTAAACTAAGCCTCCTTCCTAAAAACAAAAAACCTCCTTAAGCCCGGGTGAGGTAAACCCAGACCTCTTGTCAGAAATGGCTGAGTGTGGCCACCTGTGCATCATAACGAACCAGCCCAGAGGTGATAGGGGAGGAGAGGGAAAAGCACTCAGCCTCCAGAGGAGGAACTTAGCAAGAGCTAGGCCGGGAACCAGGGCCCCAATCAAATAGACCTTAGTCCAAGCAGAGAGAAGACACTCAGGCGGGTGAACTTGGTCATGCAGTGGGGAAGACAAAAGGGCTGCAACTTGAGGGCTGCAAGGTACCTGAGTCTTTCTTGTGGCTCACTCCTGTCACCAGTGGGCTGAAGCAGCTGAGTTGTCCCATACCTCATTTAGGATTGGCTCAGAATGGGAAAAGGGAAAGGTTGAGGAAGGCAGGGGATTGCAGTCCCCTTGAACAAAAGAACAATTCTACCTCCAGGGTTGTCCTTTATGGGCCAGGAATTCACCCTGATTCCTTAGCCTCTCTGAAAATATTTGTACTCACTTTTTAGATAAACAGTTTTATTGAAATATATTTTACATGCCACACAATTCACCCATTTACAAGTGTAGAATTCAATATTTTTTTCTTTTCTTTTTTTTTTTTTTTTTCGAGATGGAGTCTCACTCTGTCTCCCAGGCTGTAGTGCAGTGGCGCGATCTCGGCTCACTGCAAGCTCCGCCTCCCGGGTTCACGCCATTCTCCTGCCTCAGCCTCCCTAGTAGCTGGGATTACAGGCGCATACTGCCACGCGCAGCCAACTTTTTGTATTTTAGTAGAGATGGGATTTCACCGTGTTGCCCAGGCTGGTCTCGAACTCCTGAGCTCAGGCAATCCGCCCACCTCGGCCTGCCAAAGTGCTGGGATTACAGGCGTGAGCCACCGCACCCAGTCTTTCAATATTTTTTAGTATACATATAGGGTTATATAATCATCACCACAATTACCTATTTTTAATTAAAAAAAAAATTTTTTGAGACAGAGTCTCACTCTGTTGCCCAGACTGGAGTTCAGTGGCACTATCTCAGCTCACTGCAACCTCTGCCTCCTGGGTTCAAGGGACTCTCCTGCCTCAGCCTCCTGAGTAGCTGGGACTACAGGCATGATCCACCGTGCCCGGCTAATTTTTTTGTATTTTTAGTAGAGACGGGGTTTCATCATGTTGGTCAGACTGGTCTCGAACTACTCACCTCAAATGATCCGCCCGCCTGGGCCTCCCAAAGTGCTGGGATTATAGGCGTGAGCCACAGCTCCCAGCCTAAAATGTTTATTTTGAGATCTTATTTGATAACCTGTAAGAAATAATGCAGAGAGCTCTCTTGTATACTTTAGTTTCTCCCAATGGTAACATCTTGCAAAACTGTGGTACATTATCACAACCAGGATATTGATATAACTCACCCATCTTGTAACAAATTATCCAGTTTTACTTGTACTTATTTGTGTGCATGTGTGTGTGTGCATATGTGTTTCATGTGTTTCATTCTATGCTATTTTATCACCTATGTAGGTTCATGTATCCACCACTACAGTAAAGATGCTGAAAAGTTTTGTCACCACAAGGATCTTTTATGTTGCCCTATTATAATATAACCACACCTGCCTCACTTCTCTTTTCTTCCCTAAACCCTGGCAACCACTAATCTGTTCTCTGTCTTCGTAATTTTGTCATTTCAAGAATGTCATAGAAGTGGAATAACACATCATAGCAACCTTTGGGGATTGGCTGTTTTCCCTCAGCATGATTCCCTTGAGGGTCATCCAAGTTGTTACATGTTTCAGTAGCTTGCTCCCTTTTATCTTGCACCCACTTTTAATTTAGGGAAATTTGCCAGTGACTTAATACATTGATTGAGAGGGCCTGTAGGAGGCATTGCACCACATTGAAGGAACTGCAGAAGCAGAGGGTGCAGGCCTCAGTAGAGCTCTTCCAGCCTTAAAGACGGGCCTGGAGTCTTGAATTGCACTGAAGCACATGGCTCCTTCTTTTAGTTGAAAAGTGCACAGCTTAGTTCTTGAGCAATCAGCTGCCAGCAGTTGTCACCACAGGACATCTGGCATATGGGGGGCTCCACCCATATCAGACACCACTCTCTAGAGGAGAAGCCTCAGAGGTGAGAAATCATTAATCCTAGCAGAGCCCAACCATCGAGCGTTTAGCATTCCAGAAACTGTCCACAGACTGAGCAACAATTGCCTTTGGGGAAAGAAAAACCATGGCAGAAGCCAGGGAGCCTTAGGAAAGCCAGAGGCTCTTGCTTGATTTTTAGAGTAGAGTTATCTTGAGGAGGCTATACTCCAGTAGTCTTGGTGGTACTGATTTCACATTTCTCCTTTTTCACTCATATTGAAAACCTAAAGATTTTCTGCTTCTTCAGTTTCTATTGATCTCCCAATCATCAGAATGGGGTACCTGTTATGATGTCTATAATTTACTTTAAAATACTGAAGCAGAGACAGTGTGATATTCTACATGATTGGTTTAAATATACACTCTATGAGTAGTCAGTTACCTTGATCAAGACTTCTAAGTCGGGTATGGTGGCATGCACCTGTAGTCCCAGCTACTAGAAAGAATGAGGCAGGAGGATCACTTGAGTCCATGAGTTCAAGTCTATAGTGAGCTATGATCACACCACTGCACTCACAGAATGAGACCCTATCTCTTAAAAAAAAAAAAAAAAAAAAAAAGACCTCAAGACCTCTCACTCCAAAACCATGCTCCAGAGATGGCTAGCTATAACTATTTGCTATTAATGCTGGAGGCTACAATAATTAGCATAATAAATGTTAGAAATAAGTTTTCATTGGTGAGAACCATGGCTTGTTAATGTATGCAATGGTTGTTAAAATGGGTTCTTATTGGTGACGTTATTGATATTCAAACTATGTAGTCAGACTAGAATATTTTAGCTTGAACAGGGTATAAAAATCTAATAGCTCCTACCTTCAGGGATGGTACTCTCAACCTAATCCCTAAAAGGTTCTGGGTCCTACTGCTGTATCCAGATAATTTTCAGTCCCTTGACCTCAATAACTGGTTAACTGAATCTGTGGCTGGAATATTATCACATTTTCTTCAGGTGAGCCTTTCATGCAAGAAAAAAAAAATCCCTGAGATCTGAAACATCATTGAGCTTCTACAACAGGTTTTATAAACTGTTTTGTGCCTTCTTGCTAATAAATGTTTATATGTGTGGCAGATTTTGGTCTGACATTTGCTTTTATTCAAAACTGGCAGCAAGGTTGTGGGAAGGTAGCTAACCCCCTTGCTTTCCTCCAATTATTAGTGACTACTGAGACCTACCCATTAAACTTCATAGTTGTACATAACCAAATCAGTTTAGGTCAGTTCACCACAGGACCTTAAGAATGCAAAGGAGCTCTAATGTTAGAATCTCCATAAATCCCTGAAAAATCCCAGAAGCCACAAAATTTTTGAAGGGAAAATACTCAATTCAGTAGCAAACAGAAGTCTTTGTCATGTAGGCAAACAAGATACCTGGATGTCAGACGAGGAGATCTACAACTTGCGGATTTGTAGAATCCACATTGGGAAGGACTTTTCTACGGCATAATCTCTCAAGGCGGATCTTGAAAAAATTTACATCTCAAATCCTTGAAATCATGGAGTATTGATAAGCCTTTCACTGTCTTAGTTAACCCACACATCTTTAAAAATCTAAACTCTCTGGACAATGATTAATAGGAAAAAATCCTCTCTGTATATTTAAGAGCCAGGCATGTTACACACATCTCTTTCAATTATTAAAGAAAAAAGTCCCTTCAAGGAAAGTAAAGCTCAGAGAAGTTACCTGACTCATCCAGGGTTCCATGGCCTATAAGTGACACAGCTGGTGTTCAAGCTCTGTGTCTTAGTCCATTCCTGCTGCTATTACAAAATACCACAAACTGGGTAATTTATAAGTTATAAAGCTTATTTCTCAGTCTTGGAAGCTGGGAATTCCAAGATCAAGGTGCCACCAGATTCAGTGTCTAGTGAGGGCCCAGCGTCTGCTTCCAAAATGGTGCTTTGTATGCTGTGTTCTCACATGGTGAAGGGCAAGAGGGTCCTAGGGTGTTTCCTTCAACCTCTTTTATCAGGTCGCTAGTCCCATTCATGAGGGCTCTGCCTTCATGACTTGATTACCTCCTAAATACCTCACCTCTCAATGCTACCACATGAATATGTTTCAACATATGACTTCTAGGGAACATAGACCATAGGACCCCATTTCTCTGACTCTTTCTGCTCCACACCATGCTGCTTCTCATCCTTTGAAAAGATAATGTGTGGATGGAAGGAGAAAAGTCAGGCAAGGGCAGAGCAGCATTCACAAAACATTCCTCTATTGCAAAGTAACTCTAACCTACCTCATTCCACTCCTCATAAACTTTGCTATCATGAGCAACTAAGGGAATGAAAAAGAATCAAAAGACCCAATAATGTCAAACCACAGGGTACCTGGCATACATAACACTGTGTGTTACAAACTCACTGTGAAACCTTCAGACTACATATGTAGGCCATATAGCTTATATATCATATACAGTAGTACCTCTCTTACCTGCAAGGATGTGTTCTAAGATCCCCAGTGTATGCCTGAAACCTCAGATAGTACTGGACCTGAATGCTATCAATAGGAGCATGTTTCTGTTGTCTTCCACAAATTTAATGCTTTTTGCTTCCTAACTAAGCACTTATCACACACTATAGCTGTAACTTTTGCAGTTTGAGGCATGATAGCAAAACTAGCACAAAATTTATTTTTCCTTCTTCACAATTTCATGGATAGAAGATTCATTCTTACTGTAGATCTTAGCAACACCACCGTAGGATTTTTTTTCTTTCCTTATTTTTTATTTATTTATTTTTTATTTATTTATTTATTTATTTATTTTTGAGACAGAGTCTCGCTCTGTCCCCAGGCTGGAGTGCAGTGGCGCAATCTCGGCTCACTGCCACCTCCGACTCCCTGGTTCAAATGATTCTCCTGCCTCAGCCTCCCGAGTAGCTGGGATTACAAGCACACACCACCACACCCAGCTAATTTTTTGTATTTTTAGTAGAGATGGGGTTTCACCATGTGGGCCAGGATAGTCTCAATCTCCTGACCTCCTGATCCGCCTGCCTCGGCCTCCCAAAGTGCTGGGATTACAGGCATGAGCCACCGCACCCAGCCTCTTTCCTTATTAAGTTGAGAACTTTCACCTTTTCATTTAAAGGAAGCAGTTTACAGGTTCTCTTTGGCATATCCGAACTGCCAGCATCACTGCTCTTGTGCTTTGGGGTCATTATTAATTAAAATAAGAGTAACTTCTTGGGGGTGGGAAGGTGTGGGGATATTTAATGGGTACAAAATAAAATATAAAGAATGAATAAGACAGCATTTGATAGCACAACAGGGTGACTATAGTTGATAATAATTTAATTGTGTATTTTTAAATAACTAAAAGAGTATAACTAACTTGTTTTGTAACACAAAGGCTAAATGCTTGAGGGGTTGTATACCCCATTTTCCATGATGTGATAATTTCACATTGCATGCCTGTATCAAAATATCTCATGTACCTCAAAAATATACACACTTACTATGAACCCACAAAAATTAAAATAAGAAATTTTAATAAAAAGAGTAACCTGAACATGAGCACTGCAATACTGCAACAGTCAGTCTGATAAACGAGATGGCTACTAAGTGACATAGACAAGGTGAATACACTGGACAAAGAGATGATTCACATCCCAGGCAGGATGCAGTATGACAGCGTGAGATTTCATCATGCTCCCACAAAAGGCATACAATTTCAAATTTATGAATTATTTGTTTCTGGAATTTTTCTTTTTCTTTTTTCTTTTTTTTTTTTTTTTTTTTACTAGAAGTTCATAGTTTACTTTAGGGTTTACTTTTGGTGTTATATTCCATGGGTTTAAAGAAATGTATAATGACATGTATCCACTATTATAGTATTATACAGAGTAGTTTTACTGCCCCTAAAATCATCTATGCTCCACCCCTTCACCTCCACCCCTCAGCCCCTGGCAACCACTGATCTTTTCACTGTCTCCATAATCTTGTCTTTTCTGGAATGTCATCTAGTTGGAATCATACAGCATATAACCTTTTCAGATTGGCTCCCTTCACTTAGTAATATGCATTTAAGTTTCTTCCATGTCTTTTCATGGCTTAGTAACTCATTTCTTTCTTGCACTGAATGATATTCGATTGTCTGCATGCACCACAGTTTTTTTATTTGTTTGTTCTTTTACTTATCAGTTTATATGCTGAAGGACACATCTTGGTTACTTCCAAGTTTTGGCAATTATGAATAAAGCTAATAAACATCTATGTGCAGATTTATGTGTGACTATAAGTTTTCAACTGCTTTGGGTAGAAACCAAGAAGCTCCATTACTGAATCATATGGTAAGATTATGCTTCTTTTTTAAAGAAACTGCCAAATTGTATTACAAAGTGTCCCAAAATTTAGAATTCCCACCAGCAGCGAATGAGAGTTCCTGTTCCTCCACGTCTTTGCCAGTATTTCTTGTCATTAGTGTTCTGGGTTTTGGCCCTTAGTTTCTGGAATTTTTCATTTAACATTGTGCACCATGGTTGACCATGGGTAACTAAAACCATGGATAAGGGGAAACTACTGTATTTCACATATTATCACATTTTAGTTTCACAGTCACCTAAGAGATAGCTCCAATTATTTTTTTCAGTTTTACAGCCAAAGAGATGGAATTGGAGAGGATTAAATGACTTGCCCAATGTCACATAGCCACTTTATATCATTATAAAGACAGGAGTAAAACCCAGATCTGTGTGATTCCGCATCCAGTACTTATCACCTCTTTACCTGATATTTCATACCTTCTATGAATTCACTCTTGTACTCCAAGAGAGCCTAAGATCCACTAGTTATGGTGTGTTTCTAATTCCAAGACTGTCAGGCTCTTGGATGGCCAAGCCCCAAACCCTTGCTGGAGGGCAAGTCATCCTGCCCCATCAAGCAGCCAGCTGGCCCCAGTTATGGTTTAGAAGGCTGAGCAACTCTTGCTTGGATTTTCTTTCTCTCTTTCTATTTTTTTTTCCATGTTGAGGTCAGTAGGTTAAGCACCCTCTGCTTTGGAAATCTTCAAGGCACTTGAAAAGACAAAGCTTTTAAATCTGCAGAAAAGGAGACCCCTGTCACATTAAGAGAAACCATGAGTGCTGGTTCCACCCCTCAGGCATCTGGGTCTTGCTTGCCTCCCCTAGCTCTCAGCTGTTCCTCCCCTGCTCCCTCAACCATCCCCTAAATTCACACTTGGTTCAGGAGAAAGTCATGGTTTTACAAATAGCTTCATGGTCATTGCTTTGAATTACCACAATCCCTTGGGTAAACTATGAGATTACAAAATTTAACTTTAAAAGCAGTTGCTTTATGGCCAGCCAAGTCATGATACTGTCATCTCATCTCACATTATGATGACCTCATCCTCCACTGTGGGCCTGAGATGCTAATCAAGAAAGGGCTAGACTTGGGGAGGTCCAGACAGTCAAGAGTCAGTGATGCCAACATCCGGAAAGCACAGTTTTGTCCTTCCTTCCTGGGGTGGTGAGGAGGAAGAAGCAACTGAGGGAACTGAGGAAGCATATGTTGCTGAACTCCGCTGCAGAGATTTTAGGTGGTAGTATGGCTCTGCAAGCTTCTCTGGGTGGCATTGTAACCACCCAACGGATTCTTTCTGCTCACTGCACAAACAAAACCAATTTACGGCATTGCAGTAGAAAAAGAGTTTAATTGACATGAGGCCAGCCACACCCTGTGGAAAACAGAGTTATCACTCAAATCTATCTCCTTGAAGGCTCAAAGGTTAGAAGTTTTTTTCAAAGGTACTCAGGGGGAAAGGGTGGGTTAGCTAGGCAATGGAAGCTTGCTGCTGATTTGGCTGGGAGGTGCAATCATAGGGGCATGGCAAATGATCCTCTTATGTGCTGGATAGACTCTTGGTGGGGCCAGTGGAGCAGTTGGCAAAGGATCCAGATGAAGCCTGGTATCAGACACGCAAAAAAAACCTGAAAAGATATGTCAAAATGCCAATATTAGGTTCTACAATAGTGATGTCATCTGCAGGAGTAATTGGGGAATTTGCATGTCTTGTGACCTTCAGAATAATGGCTGGCAATTGTTTATGTCTACACCTTAACAGAATTTAGGCTTCTATCCTCCTCCTAGCCTGGTGGTCCTTGATTAGTTTTACAAAGGTGGTTGAGTTTTGGGAGAGGGCTATTATCATTGAAACTAGAAGTTAAATATCTCTCAAAGTTAGCTTGGCAGCTTGAAGGTTAAAGGAAAGAGGGGCATTGGCTAGATCAGATCTCCCCTCTGCCATTATTTTCTCACTGATACAATTTTTGCAAAAGTGGTTTCAGTACTGTGATGATTTTCCAGTTCCATACCCTATCTAGGGCCATCTAACCCCCACTTATAGGTTTGTTCCCCCGTCTCTACCAAACCCAGATTCTGGGATTTATCCTGCCCTGAATCAGTGAAAAACATAACTCCATCCATACCTCACCAGCTGAGGCTCAAGCAAGTGGCTTCTGGCTCTGCTATGATCTCAAAATTGCAGTCCAGTAACTGGGCTCTTGTCCCTTCCCTTATGTACAGGTACCGGCCTTGTACTCAGTTCCTGTGATGGGGCTTCTGTTTTATTCCCTCAATTTCTGAAGCCCAGTAGTTCCCTAGGTACCCAAATTAGTCCAGCATGGGAAAGGGTGTGTGGGGAGAAGGGGGCTTCCTGGCCAATCCTTTCAATCCCTACCCAACCTGGGTCCTCTCCAGCAATTGGATTCCTTCAAATAAATTCACACATTTAAATTTTAAATGTTATCAGTTGGCTCCCTGGTAGGACAGATGAATAAACAAGCATTCATCCATTTCTGCCTATTTTCTCTCCTGTCTCTTCCTTATTTCTGTTAGCCATATTAATATTTTTACTTTATCTGGATTTTTAACAAATTGGTAATGTTCCCCTGCTTACTTGCAGCCGGTCCTTCTTGATGCCAGATCCCTACCTAGACCTTTGTCTACAGCCTGCTGCCAAACTCCCTGGATGCTGTCTCTGTCTCCCTGTAGGGGCACCTATCTCTTGCCTGCTGCCAGACCTCCTTGGCCCTGACTGTTGGGCCTAAAAACTACTCTGGGCCTGTTGCTGAAACCTCCTCTTACCACCAACTCTGTTCCCCTTGGGTGTGCCTTCCTCCCTAGATTCTACTCTAAGGAGTTTCTGGCATGACCATCCCCAGCTGCCAAGGGACACAATGGCACCCTTAGCCAACCCTGTTGCCAATATTTTTAAATAATATGGAGAAAATTCTTTTTTTTTTTTCCAGTTTTAACTGAGACAGCATTAGAGTTTTTGTTTTTTTGAGACCGAGTCTCACTGGGTCGCCCAGGCTGGAGTGCAGTGGCACAAACTCGGCTCACTGCAACCTCCATCTCCTGGGTTCAAGCAATTCTCCTGCCTCAGCCTACTGAGTAACTGGGACTACAGGCGCATGCCACCTAATTTTTGTATTTTTAGTAGAGACCAGCTAATTTTTGTATTTTTAGTAGAGACAGGGTTTCACCATGTTGGCCAGGCTGGTCTTGAACTCCTGACCTCCCAAAGTCTGGGATTACAGGCGTTAGCCACCGCGCCTGGCCAAAATTAGAGTTTTTTGAAATGTACTTTCACCAATAAATTAGAGTAGGGGGAATAACATGCACCCAAAAGACCAGAAATTTAATAATTTACAGAATAAATCTGCATGTAATCACAGATTAGATTGGATGACAGTGTATCAGGCCATTTAGATATTTTCTTTCCTCTACTCTTTCCCCCAAATCCCATTTCATTTATTTATTTTTAGAGACAGAGTCTCGCTCTGTTACCCAGACTGGAGTGCAGTAGTGTGATCATGGCTCACTGCAGCCTTGACCTTGTGGGCTCAAGCAATTCTCCCACCTCAGCCTCCCAAATATCTGAGACTACAGGCATGCACCATGAAACCCAGCTGATTTAATTTTTTTTTTTTTTTTTTTTTAGAGACTGGGTCTTGTTATGTTGCTCAGACTGGCATCAAACTCCTGAGCTCAAGCGATCCTCCTGCCTCAGCCTCCAGAAGTGCTGGGATTACAGGCATTAGCCACCACACCCAGCCCCCAAATCCCTTTTTAAAGGTGATTTTGTTTTGTCCCAGGAAATGAGGGATTCAGCACTGTCACAGCCTCCTATTTAAAAAAAAAAAAAAAAGGCCAGGCATGGTGGCTCATTCATGCCTGTAATCTCAGCACTTTGGGAGGCCAAGATGGGAAGATCGCTTGAGCCCAGGAGTTTGAGGCCAGCCTGGACAACACAGTGAGACCCCATTTCTATTCAAATAAAATTTTTAAAAAGACAGTAAATAAAAAATAATAATACAATTTCTTTTAAAATGACAGTGGACTGATAAGTAGCTAATAGTTCATGCCCAAAGGGAAAAAGACCCCATTTCACCTTTCCATGCCTCTTGCCATTGAGCAGGGCTTTGGTCTAGGCCTAAGCATGTCACAATCCTTACAGCCTCCAGACCTTACTCATGCCCTCCTACAAGCTGAATGCCACTCCCCCTTCACTCCATTTATCTGAACCATACTCATTCTTCAAAACTCCAATCTAGTATCACCTCTTCCAGGAAGCACACCATTCTCCTACTTCTCAACTACCTGCCTCTGTTAAAATCTACCCCACACAATTTAGCACTTGACTCAGTCCACTCTTAACTCCTAATGTTTAATGTAAACTAGTTTAGACTCCACAATTAATACCATAAACATCCTTCTTGATCTCTCCCAGGGGCACTTAGCAAAAGTCTGAGCCTGTAGTTGGGGCTCAGCAAAGACATATTGAAGATACTTGTTCTAGAAAAAAATCAGGGGTTTCCATTCTTTTAGTACAAATGGTTAGAAAATGGAGTGTTCAAACACAGCCATCAAAAAAAAAAAAAAAAAAAAAAAAACCTTCAGCATCCTGGGGAGCAGCTACCAAAGACACCACAGGTATTTCCAGGTCATTGAACCACAGAGTGTTAGAGCGGAAAGGAATCTCAATCATCTATTCCCAAACTTTTAAACGGGTGTATGAATAGCCCTGGGGGTCCATGGCAGTGTGCCAAAGGGGTCCACAAAGCTGCAGAATAAACATGGCATGCTTTTCTGGAGTATCAATTTTACTTGAGTATAAGAAATTTAAAAAAAAACTATATTAAAACAAATATGCTATATCATGGAGGAGAATGCAAACACTGCTCTCATTTTTAGGATAGAACACAAGATCTCAAAGACACTTGGAGTTTGCAGTAGGCTGCTTTGGGTTACCCCATCCACCCCTCTCCCTTACCCATGCTGAGGATTTCATTTTCACTTTCCTCTGTCATTAGGGTTATTTTAGTGAAAACTAAATAAATAAAAGTTTGAGACAGATTGATGTAGTCCAACCCCTTTTTCACAGTTAGGAAAACTGAGTCCCACAGGTGAGAAATAATTACATTGAGTTCAGCGAGAGCTAGGACCACAATCTGCCTCCATCAGAATGTACATTTCTTCCAAGCGACTTGCTCAGTGACTACTGACTGCTGACTACACTTCCTTGCTAACTCTGTTCCACAGCTTGTACCTTTCAGGATTTTTTTTCTTTCCAAGAGTTATACATCCTATCCTTAGGGAAACGTGTAGCACCAGCAGCACTGAGGGCAGGCCAGACCCTTCCCTCTCTACAGCTTCAAATGCAGTGAATAATGATGCATGAAATGCATGTAACTGATGAAATTCACACCCCTCCCAGAAATAGGATGAAAGCCAATAATATCAGGGTGAGAGAGGCAAAAAAGGGAAGAGGTCCTGCTAATCAGAGGCCATAGCCAGAAAGCAAACAGCTGATTTCAAGATCTTGCTTTTTCCCTTCGTTTGTGTAAGACCACCTCAGCAAGCCTCCAAGGAAACCGCGGCCTCAGTTTCCTTGGAGCTGACCCCACCTGGCTTCCCCGTCTCCTTCAGGCTAAGGGAATAAAATAATCACCTCAGGTAAAAACAGGAAGTGACTTTGAATTCAAAAGAACTGAACTTAACTGTCGTGTATATTCTTATTAGCAGGGGCTGCCTATAGATTTGCATATTTACATACACTTATTCACACCTTAAACCCACAACTCTTCCCTGTTATACAGACATATGGAAATTCTTCTGCACACTGTCACAAATACAAACATAAGCACACATTTGTGTTGAGAAAACCAACATTATGATAGTCTGTCTCTACCCACACTTCTCCTCCCCCAACACCCAGCCCTAGATATATACCATTGAGACCCACATTCCTATCACACACATCAGGTTGAGCAGTGATCCCAGTTGCCAGGGTTAGAGCCACATTCCATGGTGTTCCATTCCTCTCAAAGAACTAACAGATCATTTCACAAAAATATCATCACCTGCCAACTAATGTCAAGTTACAGCCAGAATTAATGGTATATTACCCACCCCCATTACAGGTAGGCTCACAGGAGAATGACACCAGAGACAAAAGAGATTTGTGGCTCAGTGTCACTGCAGGAGACTGACCAGACAGGTAAGATGGGGGCTTGTCCCAGCCAAAGAGATTTCCTTTCCTCTCTGGGCCCTAGAATTGGGGGTGGGAAAGTAGTCTGACTTTTTGCAGACTTCTCAAACTCTAGATACAGATCACCTAGGTTAAAAAAAAAATAAGAAAAAGACTGCTCCTTTCTTTATTTTTATTTTTTTTCCAACTGTTATTTTAGTTTCAGAGGGCACACGTGCAGGCTTGTTACATAGGCAAATTGCATGTCATGGGGGTTTGGTGTACAGATTATTTCATCACCCAGGTAATAAGCATAGTACCCGATAGGTAGTTTTTCAGTCCTCACCCTCCTCTCACCCTCCACCCTCCACCCTCCACCTTCAAGTAGGCCCTGGTAAGACTCCTCTTTTAACATGGATTTTTTTTTTCCAGAAGATGATTGGGTCATGTTATACTACTTTTTCTTTTGAATAAGACCCCAACTACTTCAGAAAAGTGTAGTGATCAACAGCATGGTCTCTAGAGCCAGATGCCAGGTCTGAATTTTAGCCCCATCACATACTAGTTGTATGACCTTGAGCAAGTTATTTAACCTCTTTAGCCCTCAGTTTCACAGATCTGTTAAAAATCGGGATAATAACAGCATCTTCCTCGTGGTGGTATGATGTGATTTAAATTTAAAGCTCTTAGAAAAGTGCCTGGCCCTTAAGAGGCTCAATAAATGGAATTATACAAAGGAGTAATTTCCTGTTTTTCCCAGGCCTTCACTCCCTCACTACCTGCTTGCCCACCCACAGCTGACAATGTGGTCACCATGTTTCTGAGTCACGCCTTCCAGAGCCCAGAGAGAACAAGACTGGCCCAATATCACACAGAAAGATTAATAGGATTGGAATCGATTGCTTTGGGGTGACTCAGCAGGCCAGTGGCCAGTGTTCTTATCTACTTCATCTCCTCCTTAGGAAAAAATGAGCATAGTTAGAGGAAACCTTGGGAGGAAATATGGCTGGGGCCAGGCAGGATGTAAATAATATTAAGAACAATGACAACTTAATATGTGCCAGGCACAGCTTTAAGTACATTCTGTGTATTTTATTCAAGCCTCACAGCAACCCTATGAATTGATAACTACCATCATCACCTGCATCATACCTAAGAGAAAACTGAGGCTCCAACACCTAGAATGGCTTAAAGCTGGGGTTATGAACCCAGGCAGTCTAACACCAGAGATGGAGTGTTCAACCACTACACTATACCGCTATCCACATAAAGCAAAGAAAACAGAAGGAGAGAGGAGGCAGAAACAAAAAACAATGGAGCGATACAAGTTCTTTTTGAAGTAAGTTGATTGAGGCAGTCTAGTGTTTTGGTTAAGCACTAATTTAAGACCAAGGGTTAAAAAGTAACTGGGTTTAAGGCTTGCCTCTGCTACTAGTTATTGATTTTCTTTGGACCTTAGCTTCCCCATCTGTAAAATGGATTTCATAGGCCAGTCGTGATGGTTCACATCTGTAATCCCAGCACTTTGGGAGGCCAAGGCAGGAGGATTTCTTGAGGCCAGGAGTTTGAGACCAGCCTGGGCAACATAGTGAGACCTCATCTCTACAAAAAACAATTGTTTTTTAATTAACTGGGGGTGGTGGTACCTGCTTGTAGTCCTAGATACTCAGGAGGCTGAGGTGAGAGGATCTCTAGAGACCAGGAGTTCAAGGCTATACAGGGAGCCATGATTGTGCACAGCACGCTAGCCTGAGTGACAAAGTGAGATCCTGTCTCTAAAAAAGTAAATAAATAAAAATAAAATAAAATAATTAAAAACTAACTAGTATTTCTTAGAGTTGTGATAAGGTTTACAGAAGATAATGCACATAACATGCCAAGGGCAGTGCTTAACACACCTACATAAGTACACAGTAACAGCAACTAATGTCATTGGCTATGCCACCTTCAGGATTTGCCTAGCTATACAGCTCCCCCTGCCCCGTCCCAGAGAATATAAATTGGGAAGGAAAAAAATTGTAAATTGTCCAGAAAATGAAGAACTGGGCAGAGTGACAGTTCTAGACATCCTTTCCCATCTCTCAGGGGTATGTGTGGGCATGGGGTTGGGGGTGGTTAGTGAACACCAGCATTATTAGCATCACTGTCTCCTTTCTCAAGGAACAGAGCCTGCCAGATTATCCCCCAGCCTTTGGTTGCTTATAGACTGAGTCAGAACTCTTTTCTTTCCTTCAGTTTTGTTTTTCCACATCCTTTTCACATCAACCCTGTGAGGTATTGGGAAAGGAGGAAGTAATCTCAAACGTGTTAGGTGTCTTCCATGTGGTGGACACAATGCTGGCACTTTCCATCAGTGCCCAATACCTCACAATACCACTGTGAAGGGGTACACTTATCCTCACTTTATAAATGATGTCCTGAATCCAGGGAAGGTTTGCTTTCTTTATTAATGTACATTTTCCTCTCATCTGATATATTTAGTACTACTCTGGCCTGAGGTTGCATCCTGCTGAGGATTTTCCGTAAACTAAACTATAGGGAAATTTCACTGTCCTCAACATGCCAATCTTTGCATAATCCTAAATCCCATGAGTTGAGAATAATTTGCCACCAGTGGAGCTGAGATCAATTTATGACTCTGCTATTTACTTGTTAGGATTCTGTACTAGTCACTTAACCTCCCCCTCTATCTCCTCATTTCTAATATGGGGATAATGACAACTTCTGCTCCATGAGGTTGTGAAAATAAAATAACTTCCTTGAAAGTGCTCTGTCAACTGAGATGCTTGACATGGAAACATTATTTAAAACAGAACCATCAGATAGCTTAATCTCAAAAGAGCCTCAGATGGGCAATGGAATACCTGTATCTCTGACCTTCGATCAAGTAGGACTCCAGATTTGCCAACTGCGGTTGGCGACTTTGGGAATGTTGGGGGACAAAGAATGCAGAAATACCCTGAAGTGGCTGTTGAGGAAATGATCTTTGCCATAATCAGTGTGTACTCTATATCATCACAGAGACATCTAAATCTTTTATATAACATGCTTCTTAAAGCAGTTTCATCTATACTATTTCATGTGGCACTCAATACTCATTTGAGGTACTGAGCACTGATGGAAAGTGCCCAGCATTGTGTCCACCACATGGAAGACACTTAACACATTTTAGATTAAATTAAAATTATTCCACTTGCTTTGTTACAACTTTCCTCTTCCTGCAAGTGGTCCATCTGAATTTGCAAAATCCTTCCCATCTTCCCTTTGGGGCCCATTCATTACAAAGGACACCTTAGTCCAGAACCAGGCCCTAAACCTCCAGATGAGTCTTTCTGAATCCACACAGCACTGTGCACTTGATACTATCTTGTACTCCAATCATTTATGTACTTGTCTTAACCTCTTCCCTTCCTTTTCCACCTTCCCACTAAATTCAAAAACTCTTTGAAGAAGGAAGAAAGAAGAAAGAAAGATTGATTTTTTTGTATTTCACCAACCTAATAGTTGCTTTATGTCAGTCTCATTTTATAAAGCTTTTAATTATGGAAATTTTCATATGTAATTTCATATATATATATAAAGTATAATTAAACACCAATATACCCCTCACCCAGCTTAACAATTAGCGACACAAGGACAACAATCGCATCTATACCTCCACTCCTTCTGCCTTCTTACTTTGAATAATTTAATAGCAAATCCCAGACAGAGTATGATTTCATCCATAAATACTTCAATATGAATGACACTTTCTGCATTTCTGTGTCCCCTACAATTGGAAGATGACTTGCATCTATGTCCCCTGCTACTGGGAGCACCTCAGATTATTTCTGAGTGTGCCTATTATGTGCCGCATCTTGTGCTTGGCTTCAGAGGTTCTGTCTGAGCTGCGGAGGCACACCAGTACCAAGCCACAATACTCCCAAATGAGAATTGCTACGGTTCCAGGGAGTGAGCTCAGGGTGCACGTGGGAGCCCAGGAGCAGGACCCTGAATTGCACTAAGTGAATTGAGCGGAATCGGTTTTCTCATCTCATGGTGACCCTGAGTTCAAAGTTGCCACGAGACTAGGGGTCGCCAGCAGGAGGCGCTGCAAAGAGAGGGGGTGGCGCGGGGTTCCCTGTGTTCAGTTTCTCCTGAGGGAGCCTGGGAAGGCAGCCATCGCCGGCTGCGGGTGAAAACCAAGTAACAACACCGTTTTATAGGCGATCGGGACGCCGAGTGCCAGGGCCCAATAGGTGCCCCAGGATTCAGGTTCCGGGCAGAGGTGCAGGGGTGCAGGGCAGGTCTGGCACCTGCTCCCCAGGACTTCTGGACGCTGCCCGTTGACTTGGCTGCCGCCGGTTCCTGTCCCAACTGCCGCTCTTCCTGATAGAATATCTCGGAGCAAGGCACTGGACAGAACGAGGAAACACCTGTTTCCAACAAGAAACGAGGTAGGGGGGAAGCCCCCACCAGGCTTCCAATGGCCTCTCATTGAGCTTGCTCTCCAGAGCCTCTTAAAAGCGCGCCCAGAAAGCCAGCGGAGATCATTTTTCAAGAAGATCGCTTTCTATTTCTTACTACCCCCCTCCTTTTCCTAAGCCTAAGCTGTAACGTCTCTTCCTTTAAAAAAATAAAAATTCATCTTTCCTCTGAGGGGTTTCCCACTCCTCTCAGACCCCGTAAGGCCCTCGCCTTGGAATCTGCAAGGACCACCACCCCCAACACCAAATTTTGCAACTGCATTGGCTTCCAGGTTTTTCACTTCCTCGGTACCCCGCCAACCTATACAGGTAGGAATTAGGACTTGGGGGCCGTGGAACAAAGAAACCAGGGAGTCCCTGTCCCGGGTCAGATGCCCCTTCCGCAGCCTCCGACCAACTGGGGAACAAGAGGAGATCAGGAGCATGTGAACCCCCCAACTCCGGTCTCATGGCACTTTCCAAAGGCTAGCATAGCAGCCCGAGGACGCGTGGGAGGTGGGGACAGCCCCCGGGCAGCAGACAGACAGACCCCCACGGAACAGGCCTTGAGTGGCCGTGCGCGCCAGCGGCCTCCACGCACTGGGCTCTGTTATTTCATCAGCAGTTTCAGAAGAACCTGCCAAAAGCAGTTATGCCTCACTGCAATGTGTAGCTTTTTCCTGCCATTTTTTCATAATAAAAGAGGGAGTGAAGCTCGCTCGCTCTCTCCCTCCACCCCCCCTCTCCCAAAAAGAGCCAAATGGATGCAAGAAAAAAAAAAAAAAAAGAACCCACACACCAATCTCCGAGGGGATGCCAATGAGGTGTGGCTTGTATTTAAATATCCAATATGTCAATGTAAGGGGAGTGGGTATGTATATAAAGTGCCGTTTGCATCTGATAGCTGGACGAAGCCAGCTATGAGAGGCCGGGGGAGATGGATGCGGAGGGGAAGAGGCACTTTGACTGAGAGCAAGGTCAGGAGCGCGCTGCCCCGCGCTCCCCGCCGCTGAGAAGTTCCTTGGACGCGAACAGACGTCGACTGCAGCTCGGCAGAGCGCGGAGCAAGCGAGCTAGCGAGGGAGCGCCGCCGAACCGCCCGCGCCCGCTGCGGGGAGAGGCAGTTCGCGCCCCGTGGCCCCGGCTCGGCCCGCGCGCGCCCAGCACAACCAGCGCCGCGATCGGCCCAGCCATGGCAGAGGTGGGGGGCGTCTTCGCCTCCTTGGACTGGGATCTACACGGCTTCTCCTCATCTCTGGGGAACGTGCCCTTAGCTGACTCCCCAGGTTTCCTGAACGAGCGCCTGGGCCAAATCGAGGGGAAGCTGCAGCGTGGCTCACCCACAGACTTCGCCCACCTGAAGGGGATCCTGCGGCGCCGCCAGCTCTACTGCCGCACCGGCTTCCACCTGGAGATCTTCCCCAACGGCACGGTGCACGGCACCCGCCACGACCACAGCCGCTTCGGTGAGGACGCGGTCGGGGAAACGGGAGGCGGGCGGACGGCGCCCTGGGGAGCCCACAGCTCTGGGCTCCGGCGTAGGGCCCGCAGACCGCCCCCGGGCTTGGTGTCGTCCGGGCCAGTCGAGGCTAGACACGACGGCGCGGGCGTGGGCCTCTCGACATCAGGGGGCCCTGCACCCTCGGACACTCTCAGGTGGGGGCGGGGGCGCCTTGCGGTGGGGCCTCTCCTTTCGCCGCTCCACAGTATCTCCCCGGGGAGCAAGGGGGTAGTTCTGGGAGCTGGACTCTAAGCCTTGAATGAAAGCAGGTGGAGCTGAGACAGGGGTGGGAGCTCTCGCCTAGGAGGCCGGGACCGTGACTGCAGCGCGGGCCGAGCCTCGAAGGCAGCAGGGCTGTGGCAGCTGATTTCCTGGAACAGGATCCTGCATGGGCCGTGGGCATGTGAGGCGGTCGGCCGGCACATAAATCGCTTTTGGCCCGTAGGTACCCGGCAGCTGTGGCCTCCGCCTGCCTCGGGGTCGCTCTGTCCAGGGTAGGAGCCAATCCAGGCATCCTGGCACGAATTGGGAATCTAGGAAAACCTCGCGGTGTCCACCGTGTAAGGGCACAAGTCCTGGGGCAGCTTTTGCCGGAAACTACCTCTGGACTCCTTGCCTCAGTGAGGAAACCGTCCTGGGCCCACTCCCAGTCCCAGAAACAGTTGTCTCTTGGGCCCAAAGCAGGAAACGTTCAACCTCCATCCAGGATTGTCTCTGTCTGCCTGCCACTATACAGACTGTTCAACACAGCTGCCTGTCTCACATATAGAACTAATTACACAATTAATATAAGCCTTGATCTGGGACAAAGATCATTAGGTTTCTAAGCAAATGTGTTCACTCCTCGGTAATTTGCCATTTTTATTTTCAATTTCCAATTCTATACTAAGACATCATGAGGGGTTCTGTGACAGCTACCTTTGCCCCTCCGCATCCTCCAATGTCCTCTGCTTCCTCCCAAGGACCCTATAATCCAAGAAGGACACCTTTTCCCCAAGCCAGTAAGATGTTCTGCCTACACTCAAACATGACACCCTTCCCTTCTTTTTCCCACCCTCCTTCTTGCCAACATCTGCCCCAACCCCCCAAACCTCTCCATCCTCCTATTCTCCATGCCTTGCTAGAGCTGCATCTGGAGTGCACAGCAAAAAGGGGAACATAGGGGCCAGTTGCTGGGTAAGGCCAAGCCTAGCAAACAACTTAGGGGCAGGGTTGGTCTTCCTTGCTGGGAACAGGCAGAAACCCTAATAAGGTCTATGGCATCTTGGAAAAATGCACTCAAACATAGCTAGAGTACAGTGGGTTGGAAGGGGTAATGGAGGGGTGCAGGTGTCTGTATAAACTTGCAGCAGGTCCTCAAAAGGGTGATAAGGTGGAGTGGGAGGAGAGGGAGTGTTAACTTGGCTCCTTTCCCTTTCATTGCTTGTGATTTTGCAGTCCCCTTTTGTTCCTCTTCTTAAAGAATGGGACTCCCACCCCGGCCTCAGAGGCTTCCTGAACTGGCATAAAGATACCGGGGTAACTCATTGCCGATATGTAACAAAAAAATAAGGTCATGAAATGATGGAGGAATGTGGGGTGGGGGCAGCGAAAGTGGAGAAATTATGAGCACACCTCCCAGCAGCTCCAAATATTTTTCTGATTTTGTGCCTAAGCTGAGCCCAGTAACCTACAAGGTCAACATAAATCAGTAATAGGCTCTTGAGATAAGTGGTGTTTAATTACCTCCCTAAAGACACATCTTGATTTCTTTTCATTTCCCAGGTCTGCTAAGGATGTTAAGTTTAAGGAGAAACCAAAGGAAATAAGATTGGCAGGAGGAAGGGACATTTTCACTGCTGCTTAACTGACTGCTTCATTTTTGGTTTTGCCTTTAAAAAAGAAAACAACACTGGCTAAGAGCACCTCTGCATCACCTTTTCCCCTTCCTCCTTCCCTGACTTCCTGTCACTTTCCTGCACTTCCTGTAAAGAAAATGATAACTGGCCAAAGCTCTATCTTTGTAACCTTCCCTGCCAACTTTAAAACACATACTCTTTCTCAGTTTAGCTTTTGGCACAGAAAGAGGTGGTGTTCGAGTTTGCTAACTCTTTCCTCCCTCCACATTTGAGTTAATCAGCCAGGGTATTCAATAAATTGAAACTCTAACATTCCATAAGTGCTTTAGCAGTCAACATTCCAGCAGGGTAAAGTAGGCCAGACTTAAGATATAAAATATTATAGATTTCTGCTAGGGGGGAAGAGGTAGTCTCCAAAAGCCATGTGAAGTAAATAGCTATTTGTTGTAATTGGAGAGCAGGGCCCCCAAGGATTACCCTGGAATCCATGTGTTCAGAACAAGTCAGGCTAAGCCCAAGAGCAGTCCCGACTCCAAATAATAACCTGTTGGCACAGCATATGCTCTCCGCTCTCCATCTGCAATCAGTAGCCAGGAGTATTTCAATCACCGCCTGGCTGGTAGCATTTATATGAAGTTCACAAGGATACTGACATTCCGAGGGGCACCTGTGGACTGGCAGAGCAGAGCTTGGGAGCCAAACTGAAGGAGAGTCCTCCCACCAGGTGGGATGGAGTGGGCTCATACGGCTGCTTTGGTTCTTGAGTGATCTGGTTCTCGTTTGGCAAGATGCCAAAGCAGCACTGTCTCGTCCCCAAAGGTCTGACAGGATGGCTGAAGGATTCAGGCAAGTTATGGAACTAGATTAAATGACACATTAGACAGTCATCTAGCTAGGTTCTGAAGCAGTGGGGCCCAGAACAGATCAGTTTTGACTGAGGGCCTGGGGAGAGAGGTATAAGAAGAGTCTGGAAATTGTCAAGAAAAGGGCAGAGCCTGATGTGGGCAGGTCAAGACGAGGCAGAGTAGAGAGAGGTCCTGGGCCTTGAAGGGGTAAGAGTACTGAGGACAAACTTTGTCTACTTAATACTTCACCTCAACACTTTGCTGTTAACACCCCTGTCCAGCTGTAGCTGGGAAAATATGAAAATGGCTTATTTTCTCTCCCCCTTCATGCTGGCTGGGATTCAGGAGAAGGTTTAGGAATATCTCTTCCATCATCATGTGCCACTGGGTTCCCACAGTTTGAAACCAGCTAATAGGAAAGTTGGCAAGGGAAAATGATGCCCAAAGACAGCTGGGCAGGGATAATTCCAGCTGTTGGAGACCCCTGTTACTGGACACAACCCAAGTGACTTCCTGTATGATCTGTCCTTTGGCATCAGGGTTAACAGAGAGTTGGAGAAAAACTGTGGTGATTCAAATGGCCACACCTCTTGGGTTTCATGATTTGTTCTCACACTATGCCTTGGGCAGTGAGATCACAAGCTGCTCTCTGCTACTTAATGAGCTCAGGGTTGTCAGAGACATGATATACTTACAGAATGAGGGAACTCAGTCTTGAAGCTCAGGAGTAACCTGCCTGAGCAAAGCAAAGAACTAAAGGCTCCCACATGTTAGTGTCCCTCAGAGTTTAGGACCCAGAACTGAATCATGACCTGGTTTCTAGTTTCCTTTCCATACTGGGCACTCTCCTTTGAACATGCTCTGTTTTTCCATTTTCTTCTCTAAGCACAGGAGAACTAAACACACCATTCTCAGTGTGGTCTAACCATGGCAGAGCAGAGTGGTTCAATCCTCCCTCCCTTTTGCTAGTTACCAGACCTGTATCAGTGAGGCCTTAGATCACACTAGCTTTTTTTCTATTTTTTCCACTAGCTTTCTAATTTTTAATTTTATATGACCAATTGTACATTAGCTTTTTAATAATCCTGCTAATCACCCATCATACTGAGTTTGCCTTGTTCAATTAAGTCTCTTAGCCATTGTTGTGTTTTACTAAGCTACATTTCCCCATTGCAGAGATGGGTAGACTTGTATGTAATTAAAGTGCACAGGAACACGAAATAACAATACACATTTTCAAGAAAATATACATGGTTGCCTGAAGTGGAGGGGCAGATGGGAGCAGGGTATGAAGAGAAAAAGAAAGAAAGAAATAGATAATTATAAAGCCCTTGCACAGACCAACTATGTTAATAGGACATGAACTAAGTAGTACAGCTAACTCAGCTGTCTGCACTTGAGGCTCACCCTCCCCCAACCAAACCCCAAACACAAAACACTTTGGGAAATTTGGGGGACCAAAGTGCAGGACTTCACATTGATTCTAATTAAGCATAGTTGGCTGGAGCCAGTCCATTTTTCCGTCCTCTTGAAATCTCTTTGGATATTGATTGTGTCATCCCTCTCAGCTGTATGTCTTCTAGAACTAGGATAAGCAGTCCTCATATGTTCTCTTACAAGTCATTTATTGAAATATCAAACGGAGCAGAACCAAATGCAAAACCTTGTGCAATGCAGCTGAAGATTTGGTTGCATTAAATCAGTGTCTGATTAACCCCTACTTGGCACTGGGTATTTTCTCTTCCCCTCCTACCATCTTGTCTCAATCTCATTTCCCGAGACTCCTTTCTTTGTACTGTAAAATTTAATAGCAACCAGACTGAGAATAAAACTTGGAGGATTTCAGTATGAGAGGCCAAAGGCCAAACCCTGAGTATTCTATAGAATTGCAGCAGAAGAACCTTACATCCTTCCAATAGATCTGGGTGGGTTGTGGAAGCACATGCCCCCAAAGCTGCCATACCTGAACAGCAGCCCACCAGCTTGTGTCACTGGGGTTCCTCAGGAGACTTCCCAGTAGAGTTTTAACCTGATTTTAAAATTAGCCGCTTAAAATTCTTGATCTTGGAAAATCAGCTCTACTCCCTACATAGATTACATAGAATATTATTACCCTTAAGAATTGCATTTTTAATAAATAAATAAATAAATAAATAAATAAATAATTGCATTTTTGGGCCAGGCACAGTGGTGCATGCCTGTAATCCCAACACTTTGGGAGGCCAAGGTGTGCAGATTGCTTGAGCCCAGGAGTTTGAGACCAGCCTTAGCAACATGGTGAAACCTCATCTCTAGAAAAAATAAATAATTAGCTGGGTGTGGTGATGCGTGCATGTAGTCCCAGCTACTAAGGAGGCTGAAGTGGGATGACCACCTGAGCCTGGGGAGGTTGAGGCTGCAGTGAGCCATGATCACACCACTGCACTCCAACCTGGGTGCCAAAGTGAGATCCTGTCTCAAAAAACAAACAAACAAAGAAACAGAATTGCAATTTTGGATAAGAAAGCCAGATATGAGCTCATTTCATACCTTGGATGACTTAAACAAGTTTTTGGTCTGTATGTTGAGAAACGTGATTAGAGGCAGGAATATCAAAGAGGAGTCTAGTTGACTATTATGTCTGTATCTAGATAATAGACGTACTGTCTTGGGACAAAATTGTAGTCTTCAGTATCACCAGGATTTCAGTTCTGGGTCCTTTTTCCCACTTAGGACTACTGCTGGGTAAATGAAAGCATTTTCAAATCTTCACCTCTAATGTTGTCAGCTAGGAGGACATTTCTGAATTTCTTCTCTTTGGCCTTAAAGTTACATCTCAAATCAGTATTGAGTCCAATACCACCTGCCAACTCTTTGCTGTGGATAAACTTAAAATTCTCAAAAGAGAATGATAGGCTTGTCAGCTTGGGGCTGTACTAGCTGAGAATGATTTTTAGGAGAAAGCTCTCATGTGGCCAAGTTTTGCCTCCTGCCATAAGCAGGGGGAAAAAACAGTGAGTGGCCTGTGTGACCTTTGTTAGAGTCAGCTACAGGCAGTTGACAGCCTCATGTGGCTTTAAGGACATTGGGGCTGACAGGGCACAAAACAAGTTCAGCCTAGAGGACAGCAAGGTAATGCTGTGTGCTCTAAGGAAGAGGGAGGTTATGGGGAAAGATACAGAAACCTGTCCTCATTCTTGCATTTAGAAAACTGACTTCCCATTTCTTGAATTTGACAGCAATAACACTTTGCAATTACGGAGCTTTTGTAGCCAAAGCCTTCTCATGGTCTCTTCCTCGTAATATGCCGAAGAGTGTTGAGTAGGAGCAGAGATGGTGTCCCCCATTTTACATATGGAAAAACTGAGGCCCAAAGAGACTAAGTACCTTCTCTGAGGTTCCATTCTTGCCGCAAAAGATGGTTTCATCAGGCACTTTATCAAAGGCACACAGGGCTGGCCTCCAGTTGGGGACAAATGACTGGTAGCTCATGTCACCTGAACAGCTTTCTCTTAGTTTGATGCTGGTAACGGGAATAGTATTCACTTTTTGCCTTAGGAATCCTGGAGTTTATCAGCCTGGCTGTGGGGCTGATCAGCATCCGGGGAGTGGACTCTGGCCTGTACCTAGGAATGAATGAGCGAGGAGAACTCTATGGGTCGGTAAGTTTAAGGTTTTTTTGTTTTTTTGTTTGTTTGTTTGTTTGTTTGTTTTTTGGTCAGAGGTTATTACAACCAGTGTTTGGACAATGTAAAGCAAAAGTATAAAAATATTTATCTGGGGACCAGGCGCGGTGGCTCACGCCTGTAATCCCAGCACTTTGGGAGGCTGAGGTGGGCAGATCACAAGGTGAGGAGTTCAAGACCAGCCTGGCCAACATGGTGAAACTCCATCTCTACTAAAAATACAAAAAAAATTTAGCCGGGCGTGGTGGCATGCACCTGTAATCCCAGCTACTCAGGAGGCTGAGGCAGGAGAATCGCTTGAACCTGGGAGGCAGAGGTTGCAGTGAGCCGAGATTGCGCCACTGCACTCCAGCCTGGGCAACAGAGTTAGACTCCATCTCAAAAAAAAAAAAAGAAATTTATCTAGCACTTGAAAGCACTTTTTTAGCTGTAAAGGAGTAGTGTCTTCTAGTTACTTCTTGGCTGCTCAGGGTCTTGCTACATAACACCTTCACTCATTTGGCCCCCACCAAAACAAGCTTTTTTTTTTTTTTTTTTTTTTTGACTTTGAGATGGAGTCTCACTCTGTTGCCCAGGCTGGAGTGCAGTGGCACAACCTCAGCTCACTGCAACCTCTGCCTCCCCTGTTCAAGTGATTCTCTTGCCTCAGCCTCCCGAGTAGCTGGGACTACAGGCATGCACCACCATGCCAGGCTAATTTTTTGTATTTTTTAGTAAAGACTGGGTTTCACCATGTTGGCCAGGCTGGTCTCAAACTCCTGACCTCAAGTGATCCACCCGCCTTGGCCTCCCAAAGTGCTGGGATTACAGGCATGGCCACTGCACCCGGCCCCAAAACATAAGCTTTTCTCTGATACATGTGCTTTTGCCTTTTTCATTAGAAGGCCAGCTAGTCTGATGATAACAGTAACCTGTGCTGGTTTGGCAGTAGATGGTCAGGGTTTGGGGCATTAACCCTCCAGAGGAGTACATCTGAATTTGAATGTGTACCCAGAGGACTAGCAGACTAGCAGGCACAAAAATAGGCAGTGGAAGAGCTGGCTTTCAAATTGAGGATTCTGAGGTTAACAACACAGTCCCTGATTTCCAGATTGCTTCAGCTGAGTCCCAAAGGCCAAATGAAACAAACAAATGAAGAATGAGGGTTCCAGGGTCTGGTGACAGCCTTAAGCCCTCAGCTAGGACTAGGCTAGCGGCAGTGCATTTTCTCTATTCTGGAAGCTAGCCTAGCACTGAGGAATGGTGAGTGATTTACTGACCTTAACCCTTCCAGGGGATCCCAACTCCTGGCTCTGGCTTTTGAGTCACATAGCATACTTTCTGGCTGCCTGCACCCCATGAAATCAGAACACATTTTTCCATGACACCTAAGAGATAGGCCTGTCCCCAGCACTCAGTATCGGCAACTCCAGCAAGTAGTATGGCGGTTGGATCAAGTGTGAGAAGGGACAGAGGCAAGAGACCCAGGAACTGCCAGCCTGAAGTAGCCAGATTGGAAGAGCTTTTCAAGGAGATCTTTTCTGAGCTTTCAAACTGACAGGCCTGAGACACTTCATTAGGAGAGATCACAGCTCACCTCCCATGGAGCTTTATATAGATCCGAGGCCTTTGCCTGTTAGTTGACATGGTTGACTGTAATCTCAATGAATTTGAACATCATTAGCTCTAAGTAGGGAGTAAGCTCAGTGGGTGCCAGCAGGGCATTGGGAGGCCATAGCAGCAATTCTCAGGCTCAAAGAGCCAGGTGATGCCATCTCCTCCAATCTCCTCCCTTCAGGAAAGATTTCAACTAAAACATTTTTGTGTAACTCATGAAAGAGAATGAAGGAGATACAGACAAGAATGTTTTGTACCATTTGGAAGAAAGATACCTCCAGTAACACAGAGAGATAGGACTGGAATTTTCTAACATCAGTGTGCTATTGCTATTTCAGGGTTTCTCTACTAGCAAGCTGGGATAGGAGAAATAGTCATATAATGGGTTCTGCTTTATTTTCTCACCCTCACAGAAGAAACTCACACGTGAATGTGTTTTCCGGGAACAGTTTGAAGAAAACTGGTACAATACCTATGCTTCAACCTTGTACAAACATTCGGACTCGGAGAGACAGTATTACGTGGCCCTGAACAAAGATGGCTCACCCCGGGAGGGATACAGGACTAAACGACACCAGAAATTCACTCACTTTTTACCCAGGCCTGTAGATCCTTCTAAGTTGCCCTCCATGTCCAGAGACCTCTTTCACTATAGGTAATGAACCTCTGGTGTGCCCTCTGTGACCCATGTACTCTGGGGCCACGGTTGTCTCTGCAAGCACTATATTCATAGCTTTTCAATCCTTCCTTCCTATCATTTTAGATAACAGAAAAGCACTTACTGTTGAACTCAACCCAGCTGTTGCCTTGTTGTTCAAAGTGTATATCAAGGTTGGGTTATTTTGGGGAGGGATGGGGGGCTGGGCTCGAGGGAATCTTGTACATACTTTTTTCTTTACTCATGTTCCTTCCCCTAAGGTAGCATAACAAAGAATGGGAGCCCCTGCTAAGGGCCAGGGGTGTCTTACCCCACAATTTACTCAAATACCTTGACAATGGGTATAAATGAAAGGCCAAGGAATCTGCCGCAGATGCTACCTACAGAGCTTTGGAAAAGTCTCATTAAGAAAATCCTTGGGGCTACAGCCTTGCTGCAAGCCTTCCCTGCAATGACTCTGCAGATTTCTCATCTGTCCTGACATGCAGTTTTCCTGTCATTGGAAGTGGGAGATGGGGTAGGTTGTAAGAAAATGATATTAAAATGTAAGCCTGGATACTGTGCATAAGGACAAACTATTTATAAAATGTATATGCTATTTATTTTATATATTTATTTATTTCAAAATAATTTTATTTTTAATGAGAGATGTGATGGCTGGATTTTCATCAGAAAGAATAAGGTCCTACTGAAACAGGATAAAATGAGTTATTAAAGGCTTTTACTGGCAATAAAATTTGTCTTTATATTGTAAGATTCTGTCTAATTCTATTGATTTGTACATTTAGTAGGGTTAGAAGGTTGGCCAGCTTCTTTCTCTCCAACTCATTAGAATTTTCTGATATTGGCATCACACTGCCTATGCTAGATGACTCCATCAGCCAATATGTTAGCATTATCTAGAGGCCTTATGTGAAGTCCTAGTGGTCCTTTCCAGTTCTATGACTTTAAACATACAGGTGAATCAAAGCTTCAGGAAGGCCTAGACCAACAGCTATTACTGAAGCTCCCATTTGTCTTAGGACTGTGCATAGAGAAACTCTCCTTTGGGACTTGGTTAGGGTCCAAAGCCCTAAGGTCAAAACACTAATTGGGGGCTTCTTACTTCAGATACGAAGATGAAGGGATTCAAAATAAACACAAATTGGCTGGTGCAGTGGCTCACACCTGTAATCCCAGCACTTTGGGAGGCCAAGGCGGGTGGATCACTTGAGGCCAGGAGTTCAAGAACAGCCTGACCAACATGGTGAAACCCCGTCTCTACTAAAAATACAAAAATTAGCCAGGCATGGTGGCAGGTGCCTGTAACCCCAGCTACTCAGGAGGCTGAGGTAGGAGAATCGCTTGAATCCAGGAGGCAGAGGTTGCAGTGAGCCGAGATCACGCCACTGCACTCCAGCCTGGGTGACAGAGCAAGATTCTAATTCCAAAAAATAAAAAATAAAATAAATAAATAAACACAAATCAACAGAGAGACTGATTTTTTTGAACCAGTCAACTTCCATTCTGGAGATTTCCCCCTTCTCTTTACCCCCACCCTCACCTCCTGCCAGTGCTTCTCCTAGGGAATTTGGGAGGCTGTAAACACACTCATCTACAGCAGTAGTGCTTAGCGTACTGTATGTGGTCTCTTGACCATCAGCATCACCTGGAAACTTGTTAGAGATGCAAATTATCAGAAATTCTGGAGGCAAGGTCCGGCAGTTTACATGTTAACAAGCCTTGCAGGGGTATTCTTGTGCATACTAAAGTTTGGGAATTACCGCCCTAAAGGAATTTTTTTAAATTATTTTTGCATCTGAATGGTTTATAAATAAAGTTTTAGGGTAACTTCGGTCCAGAAAACAAAAGTAGAGTGGCTCTAGTTGAAGTGGGGATGGCATTTCTTGGAGCTCCCTCTTCCCCAGAGCAGCCTCTGAGGTATCTTGGTTAAATATCCCTAGCCTTGCTGCTCTGCCTATGGAGTAGCCATTCTTTATTCTTTACCTTTCTAATAAACTTGCTTTCACTTAAAAAAAAAAATCCTAAGCCTCTTTACTGATATTTACCAAGGTAGGAGAATAGAGCTATTTGCATTTTTATAGTGAGTGTTGTCAGGAGACAACAACCAAAAGGATAAAAGTCTCATTGACATTGAGTACACAGGCACTACGAAGACCTAGTAGGAGAGGTTTTTGGGTTTGAGATAGTTCTCCCTAGTGCTCATGAATCATACCCTGTAGGCATCCACTATTTTTCTAATTGTATGGGTGAAACAAATAGCTTAGGTATCAGTTCACTTAAAAAACAAAACCCAAAGCTCACCTAAATCTGAGTACCCAACAGAGAAGCTGCACATACATGAAATAGCAAATAAGACTGTATAATAAAAAGTGCTAAATTGTGTGGCTTGCGTGATCATAGACTGGAATGCTCATCAGTGGAACTACTAACGTGGAGATCTGAGTAGGCTAGTGTGATTAGGGTGAGTTTCATGAAAGGGGCAATGCCTGCTGTGAAGAACAAACAGAATTTGGTGAGGAAAAGAGGCTGGCTGATCATGATGTTCATGTTGGGCTGTAGGGAAGAGACACCACCTTTAGTGGTCTCTGGCAGAAGAGTAAAAATCAGCTATGTGACATTTTTTAAATAACATTTTTTTCTTTCATTCTTTTTTTTTTTTTTTTTTTTGAGATACAGTTTCATTCTGTCGCCCAGGCTGGAGTGCAGTGGCATGATCTCAGCTCACGGCAACTTCCACCTCCTGGGTTCAAGCAATTCTCCTGCCTCAGCCTCCCAAGTAGCTGGGATTACAGGCGCCTGCCACCATTCCTGGCTAATTTTTTGTATTTTTAGTAGAGATGGGGTTTCTCCATGTTGGCCAGGCTGGTCTCGAACTACTGACCTCAAGTGATCCACCCGCCTTGGCCTCCCAAAGCGCAGGGATTACAGGTATGAGCCACCATGCCCAGCCTAAATCACATTTTTAATAGGAAGTACACTTTCATTTTAAAACAAATTGTACTTATCTATGTAGAGATGTTCAGCTACCTAGAACTTTTGAAACACAGCCACAACTTCTGAGAACTTGCAAGATACATGAGCTCTGCTATAACTGCCAGGGTTACTCTAGGAGGGCACTTGCTGTGAGCCTGGCAAGACCACAAGCACCATGCTGCAGGGCAGAATTTGCAAGAAAAATCACACTGTAATGAAAAGGGAAAAGACTTCAAATCCTAGAGTCAGGCCTTATTTTTTCCTCTAGGTGGAAGCAGAGAAGAGACGACTTGGAAAATGGTGTAGGGTCCCAGGACACAGGAGGAGCTCACTCTTGGTGTTGAACTTTGAGGGATAACAATGAATGGAGCATGTGGACAGAAAATGGCAATGGGCAATTGTTCCCATTTTCAAAAAGAGGGAAAAGATAAACTTTGGAAATGGGAAATGTGAGATGGATGACCTAGTATCACTAGATTGATCAACAGCTGATTTACACCACATCCCCAAAGTGCTAGGCTAATGGATTTCATGCCGACCTAAAGGGAATAGTAAGCTCTGGGGCTCTGGTTTGAGATAAAAACATGTGCAACGACCATTTCTTATTCATGTTTATATCCCTTCCCAGAAATAGATGCCTTCTTTAGCAAATATCTATCTATCTATATCTATCTATCTATCTATCTATCTATCTATCATCTATCTATCTATATCTCTATTTATGATATAAACGCTGGGCTAGAGAGAGCAAATGTGTTATAGAATAGAATCATCAGAAATGTTAAGTTTTTAGTACATTTAAATAGACACAATGACAAACTAGAATATGTGTCAGGAAATATAGGTCCCTGTTACTAGAAGTGTTTCAGCAGATGCTAGACAACCACTTGACAAGGATATTGCATCATTTAGAGGGGACAGGGTGAATACTAGATAAAGATGGCAGAATGTAGCATTAGTTTACTAACCATATATTCTATGGGACCCCCAGAATTTTCCTGAGCAACAATGGTGTTCCAAGAAAGAATACATCAGACCTAAAAGTGCTATCCAACTGCTGTCCCAGACCAAGAAAGACACTGTAGACCAGAGGTTCCAAACTTGGGAGTCACAGAGTTATTAAAGGTACATTGAAAGCCTGAACTCCCTGGACCCAAACTCCCTAGAATAGTATGCAAAATTTTACGTAGATGTACATTTGGCATTTCATTGATCCTGAAAAGGCCCCACAAAATGTTAGGCACTACTACCTTAGGAGTTTCTAAGCATTTGGCATAAGATTTGGTAGCCACGGTGATCCTATGTGAAAACCCTGACAGAATCATTAGGTGTTTTTCCTTCAAAGATGTAGATTTTATGCATGAAACCTTTGATTTCTGTTCTCTAAGAGATAGCTTCCAAGTTTGGCAACGAAGGGGTGGGAGTGAAGGGAGGGGCAAGCTGGCATGACTGCACTGCTCAGTGGTTCTGAACAAAGTTCAACCCCAAGCCAGTCTGAAGAGTAGTCCCTAGCAGCAAGACTCTCCTTCCCCTCCCTACACACTCTTTTCATTCCCACTTCCACTGCCAAACGTTGCTCATGCTCAAAAAATAAGCAGTGACTGAGCCCACCAAGCCCGGGCACAAGGAGCTTGTCAGAGCCATCAGGTCAGGTGCCTTCCCAAAAGGAATATAATCAAAGGCTTGAAATAATAAATATAATTTATCTTATCTTACCTTCAAGTCACTGCAGTGCTCAGCCACTGAAATCCTGGCTGTGTAGTCAGAAAGACATCATGTCCAGGGCTTTAGCGGGGCCGCAGGTCACGTGGGCTCTGTCCAATTTGCCTGGAGTGCAGCCCCAGCCTTCCTCCTCCTGAAAAGGCTGGCCGTTGGGGACTGCTTTCCTTCTCTCTGGAGTAGCTGGGACTACACTGCCTTTTCTGCACTTCTCAAGCTGCACTTCACCAGCTGGTATATGTCAAGGAAGAACCAGGAAATAGGGAGAAGGGGACCAGAGAGGAGAGATCCTCTCTCTTGGAATGATGTATTCACCATCAGCCATCTAACTCCCTAGCTCAACAGGAGGATCAGAGCATAATTTAGTTTGTCATTTCTAGAGCTCCCTTGTATGCAACAGAAAATAGAAGAACCACCAGGCCCAGTGGCTCACACCTGTAATCCCAGCACTTCAGGGGTCAGAGGTGGGAGGATTGCTTGAGCCTAGGAGTTTGAGACCGATCAGCCCTGTCAATATAGCAAGACCTCATCTACAAAAACTTTAAAAACAATTAGCTGGGCATGGTGGTGCATGCTTGTAGTCCCAGCTACTTGGGAGGCTGAGGTGCGGGGATTGCTTGAGCTCAGGAGGTCGAGGCTACGGTGAGCCATAATTGCACCACTGCACTCCAGCCTAGGAGACAGAGCGAGACACTGGCTCTGAAAACAAACAAATAAAAAAAAAATCTCAGCATTTTTTGTTTAATAATTCATTAAAAATAACAATAAAGCTGTTACACATTAACATAAATAACATTTTTATGAAAAATAACTATATTCTCAAAAACTCAGTTAGAAGCGTGCTATTGTTATATATTTTTCCAAACCTCTTTGATGTCTGCCTTGATAGAAGACAGCTGGATTCTCATATCTGCTTTTGCATTCAATCTGTTGTTATATATTATTTTGCCTGAAGTATCGGGAGAAAATCTGGCCTCTAATAAATATGTAATTGCAAAAGAGAAGACTTCACGGACCCCTAGGAGTCCTTGGGCCACACTTTCAGAATCACTGATCTACAGATTCAACAAGCCCTCAAGTGATTCTTATCATAAGAATAGGTAACAAGCACTGCATTTGTTCATGTGAGACATAACACATCTCCTTTTTCTCAAGTTCTCAGCTCCAGTCTGTTCTGGATCAGGCAATCTTTGGTCTAGCTCTGTAGATGCACCCCTCTCATGTTTTACTAAGAAGACCCAAGCCGTCCAATAGTGGCTTCCTAGCAATCATTTTGGGGGGTTCTTTAGTTTTGCTTTTCTCTTTTAAAGAAAATATTTTTTGAATGTTTTATTGTGGTAAAATATATATAACAAAATTTGCCATTTTACCATTTTTAAGTGTACAACTCAAAGGTATTAATTGTATTTACAGTGTTGTGCAGCCTCACCACCATAATTCCAAAACTTTTTCATCGCTCCAAACCAAACCTCTGAAACCATTAAGCAATATCTCCTTATTACCCCCTCCTCCTAGTCCCTGATAAGCTCTAATCTACTTTCTGTCTCTGTGGATTTTCCTATTCCGAACATTTCATACAAATGGAATCACACAATATACGGTCTTTTGTGACTGACTTCTTTCATGTAGCATGATGTTTTGAAGGTTCATCTACATTGTAGCATGTAGTGATACTGCATTCCTTTTTATGGCTGAATAGTATTCCATTGTATTAATATACCACATTTCATTTCATTTATCAGTTGCTAGACATTTGGGTTGTTTCCACTTTTCAGGTATTATGAATAATGCTATGAACATTCATGTACAAGTTTATATACATACATGTTTTCATATCTCCTGGGTATATATCTAGCAGTGGAATTGCTGGGTTATACGCTACCTCTATGGTCAACCAGATGAGGATCTGCTAACAGTTTTTCAAAGAGGCTGCACCATTTTGCATTCCCACCAATAATATATGGTACTGCAGTCTTGACCTCTCAGGCTCTGGTGATCCTCCCATCTCAGCCTCCCCAGTAGCTGGGACTACAGGCACACACCACCTCACTAGCAAATGTTTTGTATTTTTTGTAGAGACAGGATCTCATCATGTGGCCCAGGCTGGTCTTGTACTCCTGGGCCCAAGTGATCCTCCTGCCTCAGCCTCCCAAAGTGCTGGGATTACAGATGTGAGCCACTGCACCCAGCCTCTCTTGGCTTCTGAAATATACAATAGGCCAGGTGCGGTGGCTCACGCTTTTAATCCAAGCACTTTGGGAGGCTGAGGCAGGTGGATCATTTGAGGTCAGGAGTTTGAGACCAGCCTGGCCAAAATGGTGAAACCCCCTCTCCACTAAAAATACAAAAAATTAGCCGGCCATGGTGGTGCATGCCTGTAATCCCAGCTACTCGGGAGACTGAGGCAGGAGAATCACTTGAACCTGGGAGGTGGAGGTTGCAGTGAGCCAAGATCACACCACTGCACCAGTCCAGCCTGGGCAACAGAGCGAGACTCTGTCTCAAAAAAAAAAAAAAAAAAAAAGAAAGAAATATACAATATATTATTATTGCCTATAGCCACCCTACTGTGCAATAAATCTCAAAATTTATTCCTCCTGTCTAACTGAAACTTTGTATCCTTTGACCAATAACTCCCCATTCCCTCCCTCCAGACCCCTTCTCCACCCTTCAGCCTCTGGTAAACACTATTCCATTCTCTACTTCTATGAATTAACTCTTTTCAATTCCACATGTGAGATCATGCTGTATTTGTCTTTCTGTGTCTGCTTATTTCATGTGGTGTAATATCTTCCACTGTTACAAATGTTGGAATTTCCTTCTTTTGTACGGCTGAATAGTATTCCATTATGTAGATATGCCACATTTTCTTTATTCATTCATCTGCTGATGGACACTTAGGTTGATATATCTTGTCTATTGTGAAATATGCTGCAATGAAGATGAGAGTGCAGATATCCCTTTAATATACTGATTTCAATTCCTTTGGATATATATCCAGAAGTGGGGTTGCCAGATCACATGATATTTCTATTTTTAATTTTTTGAGGAACCTCTATATTGTCTTCCATTATGAAGTATTCATTTGCATTCCCACCGACACTGTGCAAAGGTTCCCTTTTCTTCACATCCTCACCAATACTCATTATCTTTCCTCTTTTTGATAAAATTTGTTATGGCCATAATCAAAAAATAATAGGTGTTGGTGTGGATGTGGTGAAAAGGGAACACTATTACACTGCTGGTGGGAATGTAAACTAGTACAACCACTGTGGAAAATAGTTTGGAGATTCCTTAAAGAACTAAAAATAGATCTACCATTCAATCCAGCAATCCCACTCTTGGGTATTTACCCAGAGGAAAATAAGTCATCTATATGAAAAAGATACTTGCACATGCATGTTTATAGCAGCACAATTCGCAATTGCAAAAATATGGAACCAGCCCAAATGCCCATCAATCAACGAGTGGATAAAGAAAATGTGATATATATATACACCATGGAACACTACTCAGCCATAAAAATGAATTAAATAATGGCATTTGCAGCAACTTGATTGGAATTTGGAGACCATTATTCTAAGTGAAGTAACTCAGGAATGGAAAACCAAACATCATATGTTCTCACTCATAAGTGGGAGCTAAGCTATGAGGACACAAAGGCATAAGAATAATACCATGGACTTTGGGGACTCAGGGGAAAGGGTGGGAGGGGGAAGAGGGTTAAAAGAATACACATTGGGTACAGTGTACACTGCTCTGGTAATGGATGCACAAAATCTCAGAAATCACCACTAAAGAACTTACTAATATAACTAAACACCAAATGTTCCCCAAAAAGCTATTGAAATTAAAAATAAAAGCCATTGTAACAGGTGTGAGATGATAGCTCATGGTGATTTTAATTTGAATTTCCCTATGATTAGTGATACTAAAGAATTTTTCATGACCCGGTTGGCTATTTGTATGTCTTCCTTTAAGAAATACCTGTACAGGGCCGGGTGCAGTGGCTCATTCCTGTAATCCCAGCACTTTGGGAGGCCGAGGCAGGTGGATCACAAGATCAGGAGATGGAGACCATCCTGGCTAACACGGTGAAACCCTATCTCTACTAAAAATACAAAAATTAGCAGGGCATGGTGGCGGGCGCCTGTAGTCCCAGCTACTCGGGAGGCTGAGGCAAGAGAATGGCGTGAACCTGGGAGGAAGAGCTTGCAGTGAGCCGAGATCACGCCACTGCACTCCAGCCTGGGCGACAGAGCAAGACTTCCGTCTCAACAAAAAAAAAAAAAGAAAGAAAGAAATACCTGTTCAGAGGCTGGGCACAGTGGCTCACAGCTGTATTCACAGCATTTTGGGAGGCCAAAGCAGGCAGATCACGAGCTCAGGAGATAGAGACCATCTTGGCTAACATGGTGAAACCCCATCTCTACTAAAAATACAAAAAATTAGCCAGGCGTGGTGGTGGGTGCCTGTAGTCCCAGCTACTCGGGAGGCTGAGGCAGGAGAATGGCATGAACCCAGGGGAGGTGAAGCTTGCAGCAAGCCAAGATCATGCCACTGCACTCCAGACTGGGTGACAGAGCGAGACTCCATCTCAAAAAAAAAAAAAAAAAAAAAAAAAAGGAAAAGAAATACCTGTTCAGGTCCTTTGCCCATTTTTATAATTTTAAAAAATAATTTCACCTTTTATTTTAGATCCTGGGGGTGCATGTGCAGGTCTGTCACCTAGGAACACTACAGGATGCTAAGGTTTGGGGTATGGATGATCCCATCACCCACTTTACCCATCTTTTAATCAGGTTGTTTGTTTTCTTGCTATTGAATTTCCTATATATTTTGTATATTAATCCTTTATCAGATTCTCCCACTCCGTGGTTGCCTCTTCATTAATTGTTTCCTTTGTTGTGCAAAAACCTTTAAGTTTGATGTAATTCCCTTTGCCTATTTTTTCTCTTGTTGCCTGTGTTTTCAGGATCATATAAAAAAAAATCATTGCTCAGACCAGTGTTGTTCAGTGTTTCCCCTATGTTTTCTTCTAGTAGTTTTATAGTTTCAGGTCTTATATTTAAGTCTTCAAATAATTTTGGGTTGGTTTTTGTACATGGTGTGAAATAAGGATCAAATTTCATTCTTCTGCATGTGGCTATTCAATTTTCCCAACATCATTTACTTCTAATTTCCTCATTGTGTGCCCTTGGCACCTTTGTTGAAAAGCAATTGACTGTAAAATCATTAGTTTATTTCTGGGCTTTCTATCCTGTTCCATTGGTTGATGTGTCTTTTTTATGCCAGTACCATGCTGTTTTAATCACCATCACCTTATAATATAGTTTGAAATCAGGGAGTGTTATGCCTCCAACTTTGTTCATTTTGCTCAAGATTGTTTTGGTTTTTGGGGGTATTTTGTGGTTCCATATGAATTTAAGGATTTTTTTTTCTATTTCTGTGAAAACTAATATTGGAATTTTGATAGTGGTTGCATTGAATCTGTCTATTGCTTTGGGTAGTATGGCCATTCTAAGAATATTAATTCTTCTGATCCATGAACATGGGATACATTTTTATTTATTCATATTTTCTTCTATTTATTTCAATAGTGTTTTATACTTTGTAGTATGCAATTTTATTACCTCCTTAGTTAAATTTACTCTTAAGCATTTTTACTGTTGTTGCTGATATTGTAAATGGGATTGCTTTCTTAATTTTTGTATCCTGCAACTTTACTAAATTTAGTTATCAGTTCTAACAGTTTTTTGGTGGAGGCCTTAAGGTTTTCTACATATAAATCATGTAGGCCAGGCATGGTAGCTTATGCCTGTAATCCTAGCACTTTGGGAAACCAAGGTGGGAGGATCACAAGAGCCTCAGATTTCAAGATCAGCCTGGGCAACATAGGAAGACTCCATCTTTACAAAAAATTAAAAATAAAAATAGGAGAACCAGAGCAAGATGGCAGAATAGAAGCCTCCACTGATGGTCCCCCACCCACAAGGACACCAGTTTAACAACTATCTGCACAGAAAAGACACCTTTATAAGAATCAAAAATTAGGTGAACACTCATAGTACCTGCTTTTAACTTCATATTGCTGAAAGAGGCACAGAAGAAGTATTAAAAAAAAAAAAGTCCTGAATCACCCCTGGCAATGGCAGCATGGTACAGAGTGTCCCTGGGTGCTGGGGGAGGGATAACACAGCAATTGTGAAGCATTTAACTCAATGCTGTTCTGTTAGAGCAGAAAGGAAAACTAAACCAAACTCAGCCGATGACCACCCATGAAGGGAGCATTTAAATCTGCCCTAGCCAGAGGGGAATTGCTGATCCCAGCAGTCAGAACCTGAGTTCCTGTAGACCTTGCCACCAAGGGCTGCAATGTTCTGTATCTCCAAGTAAACTTGAAAGGCAGTCTAGGCCATAAGGACTGCAACTGTTAGGCAAGTCCTAGTGTTGAACTAGGCCCAGAAACAGTGGACTTTTGGGGGTGCAGGGGCATGTGACATACTGAGATACCAGCTGGAGCAGCTAAGAGAGTGCTGGCACCACCCCTGCCCTAACCACAGGCTGCACAGCTCATGGCTCCAAAAGAGACCTCTTCCTTCTGCTTGAAGAGAGGAGACAGAAGAATGGGAAGGACTTTGTCTTGCATCTTGGATACCAGCTCAGCCACAGCAGGCTAGGGCACTGGCCAGTGTTGTGAGGCCTCTCTTCCAGGCCCTACCTCCAAGATAACATTTCTAGACACACCCTGGCCAGAAAGGAACCTGCTGACTTGAAAGAAAGGACTCAATCCTGTCAGCCTACATCATCTGTTAACTGAAGAGCCCTTGAGCCCTGAATAACCAGAAGTGATACCCAGGTACTACACTGAGGGCCTTCAGTGAGCCTGTGAAACTTGCTGGATTCAGGTGAGACTCAGCACATTACCAGCTGTGGTGGCTACTAGGCAAAATCCCTTCTGCTTGAGAAAAGCAGAAGGAAAAGTAAAGGGAACTTTGTGTTGCAACTTAGGTACCAACCATCATGGCCACAGGGGGATAGAGCACCAAGTGGGTTCCTGGGATCACAAATGCTGTGACTTGACTCTTGGATGGTATTTCTGGACCTGACCTGGACCAAAGAGGAGCCCATTTCCTTGAAGGGTGAGTCCCAGGCCAAGCAACGTTTACCACAAGCTGACTTAAGAGGTATTGGGCCTTAAGGGAATGTTTGCAGTAGTCTGGCAGTTCTCATGGTCTGGGGTGGTGGTGGCTATAAGGTGAGTGCTCCTCTGCCTTTGGAAAGGTGAGGCAAGACTGAGAAAGACTGCATCTTGTGGCAGGATTGCCAGCTCAGCCACAGTACACTAGAACACCAGGTAGAGGTCTAAGGTTTTGACTCTATTCCTTAACTCCTGGACAGCACCTCTGGACCAACCCAGGGCCTGGGAGACCTCGCCACCCTGATAGGAAGGATGCATGCCTAGCAGGCTTTGCCCCTGGGCTGACTGTAGAGCCCCAGGGCCTAGAGAGAACATAGGCAGTAGCTAGGGAGTAGTTACAGCAGGCTTTGGGTGAGGCCCAGTGCTGTGCTGGCTTTAGGTCTAACCCAGCACAGTTATAGTAGTGGTGGCCACAGGGGTGCTTGTGTCATTCCACCCCCACCTTTAGGTGGCTCAGAACAAAAAGAGAAAGACTCTGATTGTTTGGGAGAGAGTAAGGAAAGAGAACAAGAGTCTCTGCCTGGTAATCCAGAGAGTTCTCCTGGATCTTGTCCAAGACCATCAAGGCAGTACCTCTACGAGTCTGCAAGAACCAAAGTGTTACTGGGCTTGGGGTGCCCCATAAAGCAGATACAGCTGAGGTTACAATACTCAAGTCCTTTCAAATATCTAAAAAGCCCTCCCAAGATGAATGGGTACAAACTAACCCAGACAGTGAAGACTACAATAAATACTTAATTCTTCAATGGCCAGACACCAACAAATATCTACAAGCATCAACACCATCCAGGAAAACATGACCTCACCAAATGAACTAAACAAGCCACCAGGGACCAACCCTGGAGAAATAGAGATACATGATCTTTCAGACAGAGAATACAAAATAGCTGTGTTCAGGAAGCTCAAAGAAATTCAAGATAACACAGAGAAGGAATTCAGAATTCTATCAGATAAATTTAACAAAGAGATAATAATAAGTAAAAAGACTCAATCAGAAATGCCTGAGTGAAAAATGCAATAGGCATACTAAAAAATGCATCAGAGTCCTTTAATAGCGAAACAGATCAAGCAGAAGACAGAATTAGTGAGCCTGAAGACAGTTTATTTGAAATACACAGTCAAAGGAGACAAAAAAAAGAAGAAGAATAAATGATGAAACACACCAACAGGATCTAGAAAATGGCCTCAAATGGGCAAATCTAAGAATTATTGGCCTTAAAGAGGAGGTAGAGAAAGAGATAGGGGTAGAAAGTTTATTCAAAGGGATAATAACAGAGAACTTCCCAAACCTAGAGAAAGATATCAATATTCAAGGTAAAGATTACAGAACACCAAGCAGATTTAACCCAAAGAATACTACCTCAAGGCATTTAATAATCAAACTCCCAAAGGTCAAGGATAAAGAAAGGATCCTAAAAGTGGCAAGAGAAAAGAAGTGAATAACATACAATGGAGCTCCAATAATAGTAAGTACACAGAAAAACAATATTATAACACTGTAACTGTGGTGTGCAAACTACTCTTAGCCTAAGTAGAAAGACTAAACAATGAACCAATCAAATATTATAACTAGAACAACTTTTCAAGATATAGTCAGTACAATAATAATATATAAATAGAAACAATGAGAAGTTAAAATGCAGAAAAATTAAGTTAAGGAATAGAGTCTATTAGTTTTATTTTTGCTTGTTTGTTTATGCAAACAGTGTTAAAGTTGTTATCAGGTTAAAATAATGGGATATAAGATAGTATTTGTAAGCCTCATGGTAACCTTAAATTAAAAAATATACAACGGATACACAAAAAAAATAAAAAGCAAGAAACTAAAACTATCACTAGAGAAAATCACTTCCGAAAAAAGAAGAGAGGAAGAAAAGAAAGCAGGAAGAGAAGACCAGAAAAAACAACCAGAATACAAATAACAAAATGGCAGGAGTGAGTCCTTACATATCAATAATAATATTTAATGTAATGCATGTAATGAATATAACGTAATGTAATGAATGTAATATTGAATGTAAATGGACTCAACTCTCCCATGAAAAGACATAGAGTGGCTGAATGGATGAAAAAACCAGAGCCAATGATCTGTTGCCTACACGAAACACACTTCACCTACAAACACACATATAGACTGAAAATAAAGGGATGGAAAAATATATTCCATGCTAATGGAAGTCAAAAAAGAGCATGAGTAGCTCTGCTTGTATTAGACAAAATAAAGTTCAAGACAAAAACTATGGTGGTTCCAAGATGGCCAAATAGTAACAGCTCCAGTCTACAGCTCCCAGCGTGAGCAATGCAGAAGATAGGTGATTTCTGCATTTCCAACTCAGGTACTGGGTTCATCTCACTGGGGATTGTCAGACAGTGGGTGCAAGACAGTGGGTACAGAGCACTGAGCATGAGCTGAAGCAGGGAGAGGCATCGCCTCACACAGGAAATGCAATGGGTCAGGGAATTCCCTTTCCTAGCAAAGCAAAACTGTGACAGAAGGCATCTGGAAAATCGGGTCACTCCCACCCTAATACTACGCTTTTCCAATGGTCTTAGCAAATGGCACACCAGGAGATTATATCCCATGCCAGGCTCAGAGGGTCCCATGCCCACAGAGCCTCACTCATTGCTAGCACAGCAGTCTGAGATAGAACTGCAAAGCGGCAGCGAGGCTGGGGGAGGGACGCCCACCATTGCCGAGGATTGAGTAGGTAAACAAAGTGGCTAGGAAACTTGAACTGGGTGGAGCCCACCACAGCTCAAGGAGGCCTGCCTGCCTCTGTAGACTTCACCTCTGGGGGCAGGGCATAGCTGAATAAAAGGCAACAGAAACCTCTGCAGACTTAAATGTCCCTTTCTGACAGCTTTGAATAGAGTAATGGTTCTCCCAGCACGGAGTTTGAGATCTGAGAACAGAGAGACTGCCTCCTCAAGTGAGTCCCTGACCCCCGAGTAGCCTAACTGGGAGGCACTCCCCAGTAGGGGCAGACTGACACCTCACATGGCCGGGTACCCCTCTGAGACGAAACTTCCAGAGGAACGATCAGGCAGCAACATTTGCTGTTCAACAATATTCGCTGTTCTGCAGCCTCCACTGCTGATACCCAGGCAAGCAGGGTCTGGAGTGGACCTCCAGCAAACTCCAACAGACCTGCAGCTGAGGGTCCTCAATGTTAGAAGGAAAACTTACAAACAGAAAGGACATCCACACCAAAACCCCATCTGTACGTCACCATCATCAAAGACCAAAGGCAGATAAAATGACAAAGATGGGGAAAAAAACAGAGCAGAAAAACTGAAAATTCTAAAAATCAGAGCACCTCTCCTCCTCCAAAGGAACGCAGCTCCTCACCAGCATAGAACAAAGCTGGATGGAGAATGACTTTGACGAGCTGAGAGAAGAAGCCTTCAGACAATCAAACTTCTCCAAGCTAAAGGAAGAAGTTCGAAACCATCGCAAAGAAGTTAAAAACCTTGAAAAAAGATTAGATGAATGGCTAACTAGAATAACAAATGCAGAGAAGTCCTTAAAGGAAGTGATGGAGCTGAAAACCATGGCAGAAGAACTACATGACACATGCACAAGCTTCAGTAGCCGATTCGATCAATTGGAAGAAAGGGTATCAGTGATTGAAGATCAAATGAATGAAATTAAGTGAGAAGAGAAGTTTAGAGAAAAAAGAATAAAAAGAAAGGAACAAAGCCTCCAAGAAATATGGGACTATGTGAAAAGACCACATATGTGTCTGATTGGTGTACCTCAAAGTGACAGGGAGAATGGAACCCAGTTGGAAAACACTCTGCAGGATATTATCCAGGAGAACGTCCCCAATCTAGCAAGGCAGGCCAACATTCAAATTAAGGAAATACAGAGAATGCCACAAAGATACTTCTCGAGAAGAGCAACTCCAAGACACATAATTGTCAGATTCAACAAAGTTGAAATGAAGGAAAAAATGTTAAGGGCAGCCAGAGAGAAAGGTCGGGTTACCCACAAAGGAAAGCCCATCAGATTAACAGCTGATCTCTCAGCAGAAACTCTACAAGCCAGAAGACAGTGGGGGCCAATATTCAACATTCTTAAAGAAAAGAATTTTCAACCCAGAATTTCATATCCAGCCAAACTAAGCTTCATAAGTGAAGGAGAAATAAAATCCCTTACAGAAAAGCAAATGCGGAGAGATTTTGTCACCACCAGGCCTGCCCTAAAAGAGCTCCTGAAGGAAGCACTAAACATGGAAAGGAACAACCAGTACCAGCCACTGCAAAAACATGACAAATTGTAAAGACCATTGAGGCTAGGAAGAAACTGCATAAACTCACAAGCAAAATAACCAGCTAACATCATAATGACAGGATCAAATTCACACATAACAATATTAACTTTAAATGTAAATGGACTAAATGCTCCAATTAAAAGACACAGACTGGCAAATTGGATAAAGAGTCAAGACCCATCAGTGTGCTGTATTCAGGAAACCCATCTCACATGCAGAGACACACATAGGCTCAAAATAAAGGGATGGAGAAAGATCTACCAAGCAAATGGAAAACAAAAAAAGGCAGGGGTTGCAAACCTAGTCTCTGATAAAATGGACTTTAAACCAACAAAGATCAAAAGAGACAAAGGCCATTACATAATGGTAAAGGGATCAGTTCAACAAGAAGAGCTAACTATCCTAAATATATATGCACCCAATACAGGAGCACCCAGATTCATAAAGCAAGTCCTTAGAAACCTACAAAGAGACTTAGACTCCCACACAATAATAATGGGAGACTTTAACACCCCACTGTCAACATTAGACAGATCAATGAGACAGAAAGTTAACAAGGATATCCAGGAATTGAACTCAGCTCTGCACCAAGTGGACCTAGTAGACATCTACAGAACTCTCCACCCCAAATCAACAGAATATATATTCTTCTCAGCACCACACCACACTTATTCCAAAATTGACCACATAGTTGGAAGTAAAGCTCTCCTCAGCAAATGTAAAAGAACAGAAATTATAACAAACTCTCTCTCAGAACATAGTGCAGTCAAACTAGAACTCGGGATTAAGAAACTCACTCAAAACTGCTCAACTACATGGAAACTGAACAACCTCCTCCTGAATGACTACTGGGTACATAACAAAATGAAGGCAGAAATAAAGACGTTCTTTGAAACCAACGAGAAAAAAGAGGCCACATACCAGAATCTCTGAGACACACTTAAAGCAGTGTGTAGAGGGAAATTTATAGCACTAAATGCCCACAAGACAAAGCAGGAAAGATCTAAAACTGACACCCTAATATCACAATTAAAAGAACTAGAGAAGCAAGAGCAAACACATTCAAAAGCTAGCAGAAGGCAAGAAATAACTAAGATAAGAGCAGAACTGAAGGAGACGGAGACACAAAAAACCCTTCAAAAAATCAATGAATCCAGGAGCTGGTTTTTTCAAAAGATCAACAAAATTGATAGACTGCTAGGAAGACTAATAAAGAAGAAAAGAGAGAAGAATCAAATAGATGCAATAAAAAATGATAAAGCGGATATCACCACCAATCCCACAGAAATGCAAACTACCATCAGAGAACACTATAAACACCTCTATGCAAATAAACTAGAAAATCTAGAAGAAATGGATAAATTCCTCAACACATACACCCTCCCAACACTAAACAAGGAAGAAGTTGAATCTCTGAATAGACCAATAACAGGTTCTGAAATTGAGGCAATAACTAATAGCTTACCAACCAAAAAAAGTCCATGACCAGATGGATTCACAGCCGAATTCTACCAGAGGTACAAGGGGGAGCTGGTACCATTCCTTCTGAAACTATTCCAATCAGTAGAAAAAGAGGGAATCCTACTTAATTCATTTTATGAGGCCAGCATCATTCTGATACCAAAGCCTGGCAGAGACACAACAAAAAAAGAGAATTTTAGACCAATATCCCTGATGAACATCGATGCAAAAATCCTCAATAAAATACTAGCAAACTGAATCCAGCAGCACATCAAAAAGGTTATCTACCATGATCAAGTGGGCTTCATCCCTGGGATGCAAGGCTGGTTCAACATACACAAATCAGTAAACGTAATCCAGCATATAAACAGAACCTATGACAAAAACCACATGATTATCTCAATAGGTGCAGAAAAGGCCTTTGACAAAATTCAACAACGCTTCATGCTAAAAACTCTCAATAAATTCGGTATTGATGGGACGTATCTCCAAATAATAAGAGCTATCTATGACAAACCCACAGCCAATATCATACTGAATGGGCAAAAACTGGAAGCATTCCCTTTGAAAACTGGCACAAGACAGGGATGCCCTCTCTCACCACTCCTATTCAACATAGTGTTGGAAGTTCTAGCCAGGGCAATCAGGCAGGAGAAGGAAATAAGGGGTATTCAATTAGGAAAAAAGGAAGTCAAATTGTCCCTGTTTGCAGATAACATGATTGTATATCTAGAAAACCCCATCGTCTCAGCCCAAAATCTCCTTAAGCTGATAGGCAACTTCAGCAAAGTCTCAGGATACAAAATCAATGTACAAAAATCACAAGCATTCTTATACACAAATAACAGACAAACAGAGAGCCAAATCATGAGTGAGCTCCCATTCACAATTGCTTCAAAGAGAATAAAATACCTAGGAATCCAACTTACAAGGGATGTGAAGGACCTCTTCAAGGAGAACTACAAACCACTGCTCAATGAAATCAAAGAGGATGCAAACAAATGGATGAACATTCCATGTTCATGGATAGGAAGAATCAATATCGTGAAAATGGCCATACTGCCCAAGGTAATTTATAGATTCAATGCCATCCCCATCAAGCTACCAATGACTTTCTTCACACAATTGGAAAAATCTACTTTAAAGTTCATATGGAACCAAAAAAGAGCCTGCATTGCCAAGTCAATCCTAAGCCAAAAGAACAAAGCTGGAGGCATCACGCTACCTGACTTCAAACTATACTACAAGGCTACAGTAACCAAAATAGCATGGTACTGGTACCAAAACAGAGATATAGACCAATGGAACAGAACAGAGCCCTCAGAAATAATGCCGCATATCTACAACCATCTGATCTTTGACAAACCTGACAAAAACAAGAAATGGGGAAACGATTCCCTATTTAATAAATAGTGCTGGGAAAATTGGCTAGCCATATGTAGAAAGCTGAAACTGGATCCCTTCCTTACACCTTATACAAAAATTAATTCAAGATGGATTAAAGACTTAAACGTTAGACCTAAAACCATAAAAACCCTAGAAGAAAACCTAGGCAATACCACTCAGGACATAGGCATGGGCAAGGACTTCATGTCTAAAACACCAAAAGCAATGGCAACAAAAGCCAAAATTGACAAATGGGATCTAATTAAACTAAAGAGCTTCTGCACAGCAAAAGAAACTACCATCAGAGTGAACAGGCAACCTACAAAATGGGAGAAAATTTTTGCAATCTACTCATCTGACAAAAGGCTAATATCCAGAATCTACAATGAACTCCAACAAATTTACAAGAAAAAAACAACCCCATCAAAAAGTGGGTGAAGGATATGAACAGACACTTCTCAAAAGAAGACATTTATGCAGCCAAGAGACACATGAAAAAATGCTCATCATCACTGGCCATCAGACAAATGCAAATCAAAACCACAATGAGATACCATCTCACACCAGTTAGAATGGCAATCATTAAAAAGTCAGGAAACAACAGGTGCTGGAGAGGATGTGGAGAAATAGGAACACTTTTACACTGTTGGTGGGACTGTAAATTAGTTCAACCATTGTGGAAGTCAGTGTGGCGTTTCCTCAGGGATCTAGAACTAGAAATACCATTTGACCCAGCCATCCCATTACTGGGTATATACCCAAAGGATTATAAATCATGCTGCTATAAAGACTCATGCACACATATGTTTATTGCAGCACTATTCACAATAGCAAAGACTTGGAACAAACCCAAATGTCCAACAATGATAGACTGGATTAAGAAAATGTGGCACATCAAAAATCACAAGCATTCTTATACATCAATAACAGACAAACAGAGAGCCAAATCATGAGTGAACTCCCATTCACAATTGCTTCAAAGAGAATAAAATACCTAGGAATCCAACTTACAAGGGATGTGAAAGACCTCTTCAAGGAGAACTACAAACCACTGCTCAAGGAAATAAAAGAGGATACAAACAAATGGAAGAACATTCCATGCTCATGGGTAGGAAGAATCAATATCATGAAAATGGCCATCCTTCCCAAGGTAATTTACAGATTCAATGCCATCCCCATCAAACTACCAATGACTTTCTTCACAGAATTGGAAAAAACTACTTTAAAGTTCATATGGAACCAAAAAAGAGCCCGCATCGCCAAGTCAATCCTAAGCCAAAAGAACAAAGCTGGAGGCATCACACTACCTGACTTCAAACTATACTACAAGGCTACAGTAACCAAAACAGCATGGTACTGGTACCAAAACAGAGATATAGATCAATGGAACAGAACAGAGCCGTCAGAAATAATGCCACAGATCTACAAGTATCTGATCTTTGACAAACCTGACAAAAACAAGAAATGGGGAAAGGATTCCCTATTTAATAAATGGTGCTGGGAAAACTGGCTAGCCATATGTAGAAAGCTGAAACTGGATCCCTTCCTTACACCTTATACAAAAATCAATTCAAGATGGATTAAAGACTTAAATGTTAGACCTAAAACCATAAAAACCCTAGAAGAAAACCTAGGCAATACCATTCAGGACATAGGTATGGGCAAGGACTTCATGTCTAAAACACCAAAAGCAATGGCAACAAAAGCCAAAATTGACAAATGGGATCTAATTAAACTCAAGAGCTTCTGCACAGCAAAAGAAACTACCATCAGAGTGAACAGGCAACCTACAAAATGGGAGAAAATTTTTGCAACCTACTCATCTGACAAAGGGCTAATATCCAGAATCTACAATGAACTCCAACAAATTTACAAGAAAAAAACAAACAACCCCATCAAAAAGTGGGCAAAGGACATGAACAGACACTTCTCAAAAGAAGACATTGATGTAGCCAAAAAACACATGAAAAAATGCTCACCATCACTGGCTATCAGAGAAATGCAAATCAAAACCACAATGAGATACCATCTCACACCAGTTAGAATGGCAATCATTAAAAAGTCAGGAAACAACAGGTGCTGGAGAGGATGTGGAGAAATAGGAACACTTTTACACTGTTGGTGGGACTGTAAACTAGTTCAACCCTTGTGGAAGTCAGTGTGGCGATTCCTCAGGGATCTAGAACTAGAAATTCCATTCGACCCAGCCATCCCATTACTGGGTATATACCCAAAGGACTATAAATCATGCTGCTATAAAGACACATGCACACGTATGTTTATTGCGGCATTATTCACAATAGCAAAGACTTGGAACCAACCCAAATGTCCAACAATGATAGACTGGATTAAGAAAATGTGGCACATATACACCATGGAATACTATGCAGCCATAAAAAATGATGAGTTCACGTCCTTTGTAGGGACATGGATGAAACTGGAAATCATCATTCTCAGTAAACTATCGCAAGAACAAAAAACCAAACACCGCATATTCTCACTCATAGGTGGGAATTGAACAATGAGAACACATGGACACAGGAAGGGGAACATCACACTCTGGGGACTGTTGTGGGGTGGGGGGAAGGGGGAGGGATAGCATTGGGAGATATACCTAATGCTAGATGACGAGTTGGTGGGTGCAGCGCACCAGCATGGCACATGTATACATATGTAACTTACCTGCACATTGTGCACATGTACCATAAAACCTAAAGTATAATAATAATAATAATAAAATAAAAAAAAAAAAAAAAAAAAAGAAAATGTGGCACATATACACCATGGAATACTATGCAGCCATAAAAAAGGATGAGTTCATGTCCTTTGTAGGGACATGGATGAAGCTGGAAACCATCATTCTCAGCAAACTATCACAAGGATAAAAAACCAAACACCGCATGTTCTCACTCATAGGTGGGAATTGAACAATGAGAACACTTGGACACAGGAAGGGGAACACCACACACTGGGGCCTGTTGTTGGGTGGGGGGAGTGGGGAGGGATAGCATTAGGAGATATACCTAATGCAAAGGACGAGTTAATGGGTGCAGCACACCAACATGGCACATGTATACATATGTAACAAACCTGCACATTGTGCACGTGTACCCTAGATCTTAAAGTATAATAAAAAATATATATATGAAAAAAAGACAAAAACTATAAGAAGAGACAAGGAAGGTCACTATGTAATGATAAATGGGTCAATTCAGCAAGAGGATATAATAATTTTAAATATATAGGCACCCAACACTTGAGCACCCAGATATATAAAGGAAATATTATTAGAATAGAGAGAGAGATAGGCCCCAATGCAATAATGTCTGGAGACTTTAAAACCCCATTTTCAGCATCGGACAGGTCTTCCAGACATAAAATCAACAAAGGAACATTGGACTTAACCTGCACTATAGACCAAATAGATCTAATAGTTATTTATGGAACATTTCTTCCAATGGCTTCAGAATACACATTCTTTTCCTCAGCACATGGATCTTTCTCAAGGATAGACCACATGTTAGGTCACAAAACAAGCCTTAAGACATTCAAAAGAAAAACTGTAATAATATCAAGAATTTTCTCTGACCACAATGGAATAAAATTAGAAATCAATAACAAGTAGAATTTTGGAAACTATATAAATACATGGAATTTAAACAATATGCTCCTGAATGGCCAATGGGTCAATGAAGAAATTAAGTAGGAAATTGAAAAACTTATTGAAACAAATAATGGAAACACAATGTACCAAAACCTATGAGATATAGCAAAAGCAGTCCTCAGAGGAAAGTTTATAGCTGTCAGTGCCTACATCAAAAAAGAGGAAGGCATTCAGGCCAGGCGTGGTGGCTCACACCTGTAATCCCAGCACTTTGGGAGGCCGAGGTGGGCAGATTACCTTAGGTCAGGAGTTCAAGACCAGCCTGGCCAATATGGTGAAACCCCATCTCTACTGAAAAATAAAAAATTAGCCAGACATGGTGGCAGGCACCTGAAATCCCAGCTACTCAGAAGGATGAGGCAGGAGAATTGCTTGAACCTGGCAGGCAGAGGTTGCAGTGAGCCAAGTTCATTGCACTTTACTCCAGCATGGGTGACAGAGTGCAACTCCGTCTCAAAACAAAAAAAAATAGAGAAAGAGGAAAGCCTTCAATTAAACATCTAAAGATGCATCTTAAAGAACTAGAAAAGCCACGATCTGCTCCAGGTTCAAGCAATTCTCCTGCCTCATCCTTCTGAGTAGCTGGGACTACAGGCATGCGTCACCACGCCCAGCTAATTTTTGTATTTTTTTAGTAGAGACAGGGTTTCGCCATGTTGGCCAGGCTGGTCTTGAAATTCTGGCCTCAGGTGATCCGCCCGCCTCGGCCTCCCAAAGTGATGGGATTACAGGCATGAGCCACTGCTCCCAGCCAAAAAAAAATTTCTTTAAAGCAGTCTTTAGGACTCATTCTTCCAGACAGGCGTGGTGGTTCACGCCTGTAATCCCAGCACTTTGGGAGGCCGAGGCGGGTGGATCACCTTAGGTCAGCAGTTCGAGACCAGCTTGACCAACATGGAGAAACCCCATCTCTACTAAAAATACAAAATTAGCCTGGTGTGGTGGCTCATGCCTGTAATCCCAGCTACTTGGGAGGCTGAGGCAGGAGAATAGCTTGAACCTGGGAGGTGGAGGTTGCAGTGAGCCGAGATTTGCACCATTGCACTCCAGCCTGGGCAACAAGAGCGAAACTCCATCTCAAAAAAAACAAAAACAAACAAACAAAAAAACTGATTCTTCCTTTCTACTCTCAGAGAGCCTTCCTGCAGCTCTGAAAGCTATGTTCTTTCATAGCACCCTTGATTTCAACTCCTCTACAACAGCCCTTGTATTTTCAACATGTTCAGGTTTATCTGGCTCTTGAAGAGCTTCCTAAATATACAATTAAGGGATGAATCCATCAAGGAAAATATCAAAAAGTTTGTAAACCCCTTAACATAAAAAAGCAACTTAAAAGATTTAAAAACCTGATTAAGTATTTGCCACAAAAGAAAAATGTTATTACCTTTAACTAAATATAGGAATCATATAAATATAATGAAACCATCAAGCTTCCAATACAATATGGGCAATGAACATAAATAGACAATTCACAAAAGAAGATATGTAACTTGTAAAAAAACATAAGCAACATATTTCCACCTTTAAAGAAATTAATAAAATCCAAAATTATGAAATACATTTTCATCAAGTTAACAAAGTTTTTTTAAAAAATAATAATACTCAAAACCAATGAGGGGCTGGGCATGGTCTCTCATACCTATAATCCCAGTGCTTTGGGAGGCTGAGGAGGGAGGATTACTTGAGACCAGGGATTTGAGAAGAGCCTGGGCAATATAGTGAGACTCCCATCTCTACAAAAAATTTAAAAACTATCTAAGCATGGTTGTGTGCACCTGTAGTCCCAGCTACTCAAGAGGCTGAAGTGAAAGGATCACTTGAGGCCAAGAGTCCAAGGCTGCAGTGAGCTATGGTCATGCCAGTGCACCCTAGCCTGGGCAAAAGAGTAAGACCTTGTTTCTAAACAACAATAACAACAACAACCAAAAATACTATTGAATCTACTTCTAAGGATGTATTCATAAGGATGTTCATTGTAGCATTATGTATAAAAGCAAAAAGAAAACACCTAACTTTCAACAATAGAAAAATAGCTATAAGTTATGGTACCTCACTATAATCAATTAATATGCAGCCAACTTAAAATGAGGTTGATAAATATCTTAAACAACCAAAGAATTCTCTCAGAAAAGCAGAATATGGAATATTACACTATGGTTTTAATTACTCAAGTATACCACACACACAGACATGCATCACTTAACAATGCACTATGTTCTGAGAAATGCATCATTAGGCAATTTTGTCATTGTGTGAACATCATAGAATGTACTTAACACAAACCTAAATAGTATATCCTAGTACACACCTAGGCTATATGGTATAGCCTATTGTCCCTAGGCTACAAATCTGTACAGCATGTTACTGTCCTGAATACTGTAGGCAATTGGAACACAATGGTAATTGTGTATCTAAACATAGCAGAGGCACAGTAAAAATGTGATACAAAAGATTTTTAAAACGGTTCACTTGTATAGGGCACTTACCATAAATGGAGCTTGCAGGAACGGAAATAGCTCTGGGAGAGTCAATGAATGAACGGTGAATGAATGTGAGGGTCAAAGATATTACTGTACACTACTGTAGACTTTATAAACACTGTATACATAGGCTACATTAAATTTATAAACATTATTTTCCTTTGCCTTTGAAGAAATAATTTTGACTGAGATGAAAACATATACATTTTTTTCTTTCTCCAATAATAAAATTAACATACCATAACTTTTTTACTTCATACACTTTTTAGTTTTTTTTTAATTTTTTTACTCTTTTGTAATAACACTTAGCTTTAAACACAAACACATTGTATAGCTATACAAAAACATTTTCTTTATATCCTTATCCTATAAGCTTTTTCCTCTTTTTAAATTTGTTTTACTTTTTAAACACTTTTGTTAAAAATGAAGACATAGGCGGGGTGTGGTGGCTCACTTTTATGATCCCAGCACTTTGGGAGGCCAAGGCGGGCAGATCACAAGGTCAGGAGTTCGAGACCAGCCTGCCCAATACAGTGAAACCTTGTCTCTACTAAAAATACAAAAATTAGCTGGGCGTAGTGGTGGGCACCTGTAATCCCAGCTACTCAGGAGGCTGAGGCAGGAGAATCACTTGAACCTGGGAGGCAGAGGTTGCAGTGAGCCGAGATCGTGCCACTGCACTCCGGCCTGGGCAACAGAGCTAGACTCCATCTCAAAAAAAAAAAAAAATGAAGACATAAACACATTCATTAGCCTAGGCCTACAGAGGGTCGGGACCATCAATATCACTGTCTTCCTCCATATTTTGTCCTACTAGAAGGTCTTCGAGGGCAATAACACACATGGAGCTGTCATCTACTATGACAACAATGCCTTCTTCCTGAATATTTCCTAAAGGACCTGCCTGTGACTATTTTACAGTTAACATTTTTTATAAGTAGGAGTAAACTATAATGATAAAAAGTACAATATAGTAAATACATAAACCAGTAACATAGTCATTTATCATTATCAAGTATTATGTTCTGTACTTAATTGTATTGCTATACTTTTAAAAAAAATTTTTTGTGTTTATTTATTTATATATTTATTGAGATGGAGTCTCACTCTGTCGCTCAGGCTGGAGTGCAGTGGCACGATCTCAGCTCACTGCCACCTCTGCCTTCTGGGTTCAAGTGATTCTCCTGCCTCAGCCTCCTAAGTAGCTGGGATTACAGGCGCCCACCACCATGCTCCAGCCATAGGGTTGTGGGATTTTTCCTTTTAAGAAAAAGTCATAGGATTTGATGATTCGATATCATTGGTTCCTATCAAGAAAGTACCTTCTGTAGAGGAGTATGAGCAGAAGGCATGTTGCTGGGCCTAAGGGGTAAACAAGAGGGTAGAGGGAACTGCAGGCCTCAAGTAAAGACCAGGCTTTCAAGAAGTTTGGCAGACAAAAGGGAAGATAGGGTCATGGCTTGAGAAGGAAGCAGAGAAGGCATATTTTGTGTTTGTTTTTAGGATACGAAAGATTTTGAGGCCTAAAAAAGATGCACTGATAGCTATGTATGCACTCTTATGAAGGGTAACATAAAGTAGTGTCCAAGAGCACAGGCTCTGGGGCCATGAGTACCTGGGTTCAAATTCTGGTTTTGCCAGTTACCATAGGCAAGTCATTTATCCTCTCTGTGCCTCAGTTTTTTAATCAGTAAAATGGGAAACATTACAATGCCTACCTCAGAATTGTTGCATGTAATAAATGGGATAATATTTGTAAAACATTTAGAACAGTAACACAAAGTAAGTGTTCAATACATGGCATTATTTAAGCAAAAATCACATGCAGGATATGATTGGATTTGGTTTCAATTTTGGTAAATTTTTTTCCTTATTGTAAAAGTGATATATATGCCTTTAAAAAAAAAAAGTAGCTTTAAGGGGATCTCTACAAGACTTGGGTCACAGAGCAGACCAGCATCAACGCCATAGCTCCAATAGAGCCTGCAGTCGTGGTGCCTAGGAGCAGTACGATTGCTCCACCCCACTTGCCTAATGGGGCTCGGCTCCAGCTCCCAGCCCAGTATTCCTGCTTTGGTCTGAACTCAGTGAGCCAGCCACTCCACCCACCACTACCACTACCATCAAAGCAAGCAATGCTTGCTAGAGCTTCTAGCCTAGCAGTCCCACTTTAATGTGATCTCAGCTGGAGGGGGCAGCTTCCTGTTGTCCCAGAAACACCCAGATGGCAGAGCATGCAACCCTAACCACCCCTGCCACTGACAGCCAGGTGGGCAAAACTTGCTAGAGCTTCTGGCCGAGCAGTCCCACTACTGCATGAACTCAGCTGAAGGGCACAGTTCCTGTTGCCCCAGGAAAATGGCAGAGCACATGACCCCACCCGCCCTCACCACTGATAGCCAGGTGGGCAACACCAACTAGAGCTTCCCTCCCAGAAGTCCTGCTTCTTTGTGAACTCAGGTGGAGGGCACAGCTTCCTGTTGTCTCAGGAGACAACCAGATGGCAGAGCGTACAACCCCACCTGTCCCCACCACCAGTAGCCAGGCAAGCCACACCTGCTAGAACTTCTGACCCAGAAGTCCTGTTTCTGCCTGAATTTGCTGAGGGGCACAGCTTCTTATTGTCCTGGGAAACACCTGGATGGCAGAGCGAGCAACTCCACCCATCCCCACTTCTCATAGCCAGATGGGCCATGCCCACTAGAGCTTCCAACCAAGAGGTCCTACTTCCACTTGAACTCTGCAGGCACACACAACCCATGTTTCTCCAGGAAGCACACAGGCAGCAGACTGGGGCCAACCTGGCAAGAGTACGGCTTTTCTGCCAATTGCTGCCCCTGCCTGAGGGAGACTTATGGACCAGAACACCCAACAAAAGAAATGCAGGCAAGAAGACAATAAGCTGTGGGGGCAATTCCAAGATGCAAGAGCAAACTAGAATTGAAGCCAGTCAACTGAACCACCTTATACCATAATTAAACCCCTAAGGGCATCAAAGAAGGAAAAAGCAAAAAAAAAAAAAAAAAAAAAAAAGTCATACAAAGGACAGCAGCTTCAAAGATTGAAGGAGACCAGGCACAGCGACTCACGCCTGTAATCCCAACACTTTGGGAGGCTGAGGCAGGTGGATCACCTGAGGTCAGGAGTTTGAGACCAGCCTGGCCAACATGGTGAAACCCCGTCTCTACTAAAAATATAAAAACTAGCCAGGCGTGGTGGTGGGTGCCTGTAATCCTAGCTACTTGGGAGGCTGAGGCAGGAGAATTGCTTGAACCCAGGAGACAGAGGTTGCAGTGAACCAACACAGTGCCACTGCACTCCAACCTCAGAACTCAGTGAGCCCCATCTCAAAAAAAAAAAAAAAAAAAAAAAAGATTGAAGGGACATCTGCCCACAAAAATGAGAAAGAACCAGGGCAAGAACTCAGGTAACTCAAAAAGCCAGAGTATCTTCTTCTTGCCTCCAAACAACCAAACCAGTTCCCCAGCAATAGTTCTTAACTAGTCTGAAATGGCTGAAATGTCAGAAATAGAATTCAGAATATGGATAGAAACAAAGATCATCAACATACAGGAGACAGTCAAAACCCTGTCTGAGAAATCTGGGGATTACAATAAAACAATACAGGAGGTAACAGACCAATGGCCACTATAAGAAAGAAACAAACTGATCTGATAGAGCTGAAAAACACACTAGAAGAATTGTATAATGCAATCACAAATATTAACCACAGAGTTGACCAAGCTGAGGAAAGAATCTCAGAACTTGAAGACTGGCTCTCTGAAATAACTCAGTCAGACAAAAATAAAGAACAAACAATAAAGAAGAATGAACAAAACCTCAAAGAAATAAGGGATTCTGTAAAGAGACCAAGTCTATGACTCAATAGTGTCCCCAAAAGAGAGGGAGAGAAACCAAGCCACTTGGAAAACATATTTTAGGATATCTCCCATGAAAATTTTGCCAACCTCACTAGAGAGGCTGACATTCAAATTTGGGAAATGCAGAGAACTCCTGTAAAATTCTACACAAGAAGACCATCCCCAATACATAGAGTCATCAAATTTTCCAAGGTTGAAATGAAAGAAAAAAATGTTAAATGCAGCTAGAGATAAGGGGCAGGTCACCTACAAAGGGAACCCCATCAGGCTAACAGCAGACCTGTTATTAGAAACCCTACAAACCAGAAGAGATTGGGGGTCTATATTCAGCATTCATAAAGAAAAGAAATTCCAACCAACAATTTCATATTCAGTTAAATTAAGCTTCATAAGCGAAGGAGAAATAAGATCCTTTACAGACAAGCAAATGCTAAGGGAATTCGTTACTACCAGACCTGCCTTACAACACGTCCTGAAGGGAGTGTTAAATATGGAAAGATCATTACCAGCCACTACAAAAACACCCTTTAGTACATGGACCAGCGACACCACACAGCAGCCAAACAAGTCTGCATAATAACCAGCTAACAACATAATGACAAGATCAAATCCACACACATATCAATACTAACCTTGAATGTAAATGGGCTAAATGCCCCAATTAAAAGGCACAGAGTCGCAACTTGGATAAAGAAGTAAAACCCAATGGTATGCTGTCTTCAGGAGACCCATCTCACATGCAATGACACACATAGGCTCAAAGAAAAAAAATGGAGAAAAATTTACCAAAAAAATGGAAAACATGAAAGGCAGGGGTTCTTATTCTAATTTCAGACAAAACAGACTTTAAACCAACAAAGATAAAAAAAGACAAAGAAGGGCATTATATAATGGTAAATGGCTCAATTCAACAAAATGACCTAACTATCCTAAATATATATGCACCCAACACAGGAGTATCCAGATTCATAAAGCAAGTTCATAGAGACCCATGAAGAGACTTAGATAACCACACAGTAATAGTGGTAAATTTTACATACCACTGATAGTATTAGACATATCGCCAAGGCAGAAAACTACCAAAGATATCTGGGACCTGAATGAACACTTGATCAATGGACCTAACATACATCTGTAGAACTCTCCACCCCAAAACAGCAAAATATACTTTCTTCTCATCTGCATGTGGCATGTACTCTAAAATCGATCACACAATTAGGCATAAAACAATCCTCAGCAAATTTTTTAAAAACCAAAATTATGCCAACCATGCTCTCAGACCACAGTGCAATAAAAATAGAAACCAATGCTGGCCAGCATGGTGGATCACACCTGTAATCCCAGCACTTTAGGAGGCCCAGTCAGATGGATCACTTGAGGCCAGGAGTTTGAGACCAGCCTGGCCAACATAGTGAAACCCTATCTCTACTAAAAACACAAAAAATTAGGTGGGCATGGTGGCACATGCCTGTAATCCCAGCTACTCAGGAGGCTGAGGCAAGAGAATCACTTGAACCTGAGAGGTGGAGGTTGCAGTGAGCTGACATCATGCCACTGCACTTCAGCCTGAGTAACAGAGATAGACTGTCTCCAAGAAATAATAATAAAAAAAAGAAACCAATGTTAAGATAATCATTCAAAACCATACAATTACATGGCAATTAAACAATGTGATCCTGAATGACTTTTGGGTAAGTAGTGAAATTAAGGCAGAAATCAAGAAATTATTTGAAACCAGTGAGAACAAAGCTACATTATACCAGAATCTGTGGGATGCTGCTAAAGCAGTGCTATGAGGTAAGTTCAAGGCAATGAATGACCATGTCAAAAAGTTAAAAAGATCTCAAATTAACAACCTAACATCACAATTAGAGGAACAAGAGAAACAAGAGCCAATCAACATTAAGGCTAGCAGAAAACAAGACATAACAAAAATGAGAGCTGAACTGAAGTAAATTGAGACATAAAAAAACATACAAAAAAATGGATCCAGGAGCTGGTTCTTTGAAAGAACAAATAAGATAGATAGACCATTAGCTAAAGTAATAAAGAAAAAAAGATATATAGAAGATCCAAAAAACACAATCAGTAATGATGAAGGGGATATTACCAGTGACCTCACAGAAGAAACTATTATGAACATCTATATGCACACCATCTAGAAAACCCATAAGAAATTGATAAATTCCGAGAAACATACAACCTCTTCAGACTGAACCAGTAAGAGATTGAATTCTTGAACAGAGCAATAATGAGTTCTGAAATTGATTTAGTAATGAAAAGCCTACCAACCAGAAAAAGCCCAGGACCAGATAGATTCACAGCTGAATTCTACCAGATGTATAAGGAAGAACTGATACAATTCCTAATGAAACTATTCCAAAAAATGGACACGGAGTGTATTAGGCCATTCTCGCATTGCTATAAAGAAGTATTGGAGACTGAGTAATTTATAAAGAAAAATGTTTAATTGGCTCATGGTTCTGCAAGATGTACAGGAAACATAGTGGCATCTGCTTCTGAGGAGGCCTCAGGAAGCTTCCAATCATGGGAGAAGGGGAACAGGGAGCAGGCATGTCACATGGTGAAAGCAGGAGGAAGAGAGAGAGGGAAGAGGTGCCACACACTTTTAAACGATGAGATCTCATGAGAACTCACTCACTACAATGAGGACAACACTAAGAGGATGGTGCTAAGCCATTCATGAGAAATTCACCCCAATGATCCAGCTACCTCTCACCAGGCCCCATCTCCAACATTGGGGATTACCTTTCAACATGATATTTGGGCAGGGATATACCTCTAAAATATATCACCTAGGGACTCCCTAACTCATTATGTGAGGCCAGCATCATCCTGATATGAAAACCTGGCAGAGACACACACAAAAAAGAAAACTTCAGGCCAATATCCTTGATAAACATAGATGCAAAAATACTTGACAAAATACTAGCAAACTGAATCCAGTAGCACATTAAAAAGCTAATCTACCACAAGGGTCAGGTGCAGTGGCTCATGCCTGTAATCCCAGCAATTTGGGAAGCTGAGGCGGGTGGATCACTTGAGGTTAGGAGTTCGAGAGCAGCCTGGCCAAAATGGTGAAACCCTGTCTCTACTAAAAATACAAAATAAGCTGGGCATGGTGGCACGTGCCTGTATTCACAGCTATTCAGGAGGCTGAGGCAGGAGAACTATTTGAACCCAAGAGGTGGAGGATGCAGTGAGACAAGGTCTCATCGCTGCATTCCAGCTTGGGTGACAAAGTAACACTCAGTCAAAAAAAAAAAAAAAAAAAAACGCAAAACAAATGCTAATCTACCATGATCAAGTAGGCTTTATCCCTGGGATGCAAGGTTGTTTCAACATATGCACACTCATAAATGTGATACATCACATAAACAGAACAAAAAAAACCCACATGATCACCCTCAATAGATGCAGAAAAGGCTTTCAATAAAATTCAACATTACTTCATGTTAAAAACCCTCAACAAACTAGGCATTGAAGGAGCATACCTCAAAACAAGAGCCATCTATGAAAAACCCACAGCCAACATCATACTGAATGGGCAAAGGGTGGAAGCATTCCCCTAGAAAACCAGCACAAGACAGGGATGCCCTCTCTCACCACTCCTATTCAACATAGTACTGGAAGTTCTCGTCAGAGCAATCAGGCAACAGAAAGAAATAAAACGCATCCAGATAGGAAGAGAGGAAGTCAAACTATTCCTGTTTGCAGACAATGTAATTCTATACCTAGAAAACACCACAGTCCCTTCCCAAAAGCTCCTTGATCTGATAAACAACTTCAACAAAGTTTCACGATACAAAATCAATGTACAAAAATCAGTAGCATTCCTACACCCTAACAATATTGAATCTGAGAGCCAAATCAAGAATGCAATCCCACTCAGAATAGCCACAAAAAAGAATAAAATACCTAGGAATATAGCCTAGGTATATACCTAGGAAAATACCTAGGAATATAACCAGGGAGGTGAAACATCTCTACAATGAGAACTCCAAAAGACTGCTCAAAGAAATCAGAGATGACACAAACAAATGGAAAAACTTTCCGTGCTCATGGATAGGAAGAATCAATATTATTAAAATGGCAATACTGCTCAAAGCAATTTATACCTTCAATGCTATTCCTATCAAACTACCAATGAAATTCTTCACAGAATTAGAAAAAACTATTTTAAAATTCATATGGAACAAAAAAGAACCCCAATAGCCAAGGCAATCCTAAGCTGAAAGAACAAAGCTGGAGGTATTACATTACCTGACTTCAAACTATACTACACGGCTACAGTAACCAAAACAGCATGGTACTGGTACAAAACAAGCACATAGACTGATGGAACAGAATAGAGAGCCTAGGAGTAATGTTGCACACCTACAACCATCTGATCTCCAAGAAAGCTGACAAAAACAAGCAATGGGGAAAAGGCTCCTTACTCAATAAATGGTGGTGGGATAACTGGCTAGCCATATGCAGAAGATTGAAACTGGACCCCTTCCTTACACGATATACAAAAATCAACTCAAGATGGATTAAATACTTAAATATAAAACCTAAAATCATAAAAACCCTGGAAGATAACATATGAAATACCATTCTGGACATAGGACCTGGCAAAAATTTCATGAAGAAGATGCCAAACGCAATTGCAACAAAAACAAAAATTGATAAAAGGGTCCTAATTAAACTAAGGAGCTTCTGCATAGCAAGAAGAGGTAAGTTGTTTCCTTAGAAGAAACTATCAACAGAGTAAACAGATAACCTACAGGATAAGAGAAAATATTTGCAAACTATACATCTAACAAGGTCTAATGTCCAGAATCTATAAGGAACGTAAACAAATTTAGAAGCAAAAAACAACCCCATTAAAAAGTGGGCAAAGGACAAGAACAGACACTTTTCAAAAGAAGACCTATAGGTGGCCAGCAAGCATATGGAAAAAAAGGCTGAACATCACTAATCATTAGAGAAATGCAAATCAAAACCACAATGATATACCATCTCACATCTGTCAGAATGCCTATTATTAAAAAGTCAAAAAGACCAGGTGTGATGGCTCACTCCTGTAATCTCAGCACTTTGGGAAGCCAAGGTGGAAGGACCACTTGAGCCCAGGAGTTGGAGACCAGTCTGGGCAACATGGCAAGACCCCATCTCTACAAAAAATACAAAAAATAAATTAGCTGGGCATGGTGGCACATTCCTGTAGTCCCAGCTACTCGAGAGGCTGAGGTCAGAGGATCACATGAGCCCAGGAGGTTGAGGCTGCAGTGAGCCATGATTGCGCCACTGCACTCTGGCCTGGGCAACAGCGTGAGACTCTGTCTCAAAAGAAAAAACTTCAAAAAATAATAATTGCTGGCAAGGTTGTGGAGAAAAGAGAACGCTTATACACTGCTGGTGGGAATGTAAATTCATTTGGCCATCATGGAAAGCAGTTTAGAAATTTCTCAAATAACTTAAAATGGAATTAACCATTCAACCCAGCAATCCTACAATTGGGTATATACTCAAAGGAATATAAATTGTTCTATCAGAATGACACAGGTATGTGTATGTTCATTGCACTATTCACAATAGCAAAGACATGGAGCCAACTTAAATGCCATTATTGGTAGACAAGATTTTAAAAATGTAGTACGTATACACAATGGAATACTATGCAGCCACAAAAAAAGAATGAGATCATGTCCTTTGCTGCAACATGGATGGAGCTTGAGGCTAATATCCTAAGCAAACTAACACAGGAACAGAAAACCAAATACCACATGTTCTCACTTGTAAGTGGGAGCTAAACTTTGAGTACATATGGACATAAAGAAGGAAACAATAGCCACTGGGGCCTATTTGAGAGTGGAGGGTGGGAGGAGGGTGAGAATCGAAACACTACCTATTGGGTACTATGCTTATTACCTGGGTAATAAAATAATCTGTACAACAAATCCCCATGACATGCAATTTACCTATACAATAAATCTGCACGTGCACCCCAGAACCTAAAATAAAAGTTAAAAAATAATATATAAATAGAGTTGAGCTTAAAAAAATGGAACTTGATAGACTTGGACTGAGTACCATAATCATGGAATTTATTCAATTTACTGTTTGGGTTGTCTCTATAAGGGCATATCAACATGATGTGGAATGAAACCAAGGCATAAGAAACACTTCTGTCCGATGTGGTCAGTTGTCCCATACATAATTGTTAGAGTTTGTTTGAACTTTCTGTCTGAAGTTCCCAGAGAGTTATGAGGGAGGCCAAAAAGTACCATATTTAAATTAAGAATCTAGGAAGAAGCTCTTGATGTGATGCTCAGGATACTGACACTGCAACTTCTGGTTGTTTGTCTTGTTTTGTTTTCATTTCTCCTAGTACTTTGAATTATTCCATTTTTAATATATCAATATTTCATCCATCAGATTTTATTTTGATGCAAATTATTAGGTAGAAATTCAATTTTTGCTTTTCTTTCTTCATAGAAATTTCTCATTAACTTAAAATGACATATTCAAAATACACCAAATTCCTGTATGTGCTTGTGTCTATTTTAAAATTTTCTATTGCATTTCATTGATCCCTCTATTCATGCACTAGTATAATACTTTTAAATTACTGAGCCTTCAGAATTTTTTTTTATTTTTTATTTATTTATTTTTTTTGAGAAGGAGTCTCGCTCTGTCACCCAGGCTGGAGTGCAGTGGTGCGATCTCGGCTCACTGCAAGCTCTGCCACCAGGGGTCACGCCATTCTCCTCCCTCAGCCTCCTGAGTAGCTGGGACTACAGGCGCCCGCCACCATGCCTGGCTAATTTTTTTTTTTTTTTTTTTTTTTTTTAGTAGAGATGGGGTTTCACTGTGTTAGCCAGGATGGTCTCGATCTCCTGATCTCGTGATTCGCCTGTCTCGGCCTCCCAAAGTGCTGGGATTACAGGTGTGAGCCACCGTGCCGGCCCAGAATTTTAATGTCTGTAACAGTTAGTTACCTCTCATTGCTATTATTTCTAAAGGTTGTCTGGATGCCTTTTTAATTTTTAAATTTTTCACATGACATGTAGAATCAATGTATCTTATCCCAAATGAAATCCCATTGGTATCTGGGGAGAAGAATTCTAGAAAATAAAGATAAGCAAAAAGAAGAAAACAAAAAACACTGTATCTTCACTTCTTATCATCTTCAACATCTTGGCATATATCTTTGCAGACTTTTTTCTACTTATCTAATAACGTTTTCGTGTGTGTGTGTGTGTGTGTGTGTGTGTGTGTGTGTGTGTGTATGTACAGCAGGGAGGCTAGACAAGTACTTTTGCTAAGCTTTTGAGCTTTGTCTCTTGTGGTAGATAGAGTTAATCGCCCCAATACACATGCTTTCCTGATTTTCCTTGACCCTACACCACTAGAGAAGATCAGACACACCTTCCCTGGAGCAGCAACTAGATCTAGGGACCCAAACTCGTGAGAGACCTAGGCTCTCCATCTGTCCATAAGAAAGCTGAGACATCCCTGAGGTTCTGGTTCTATGAACTCCCAGTTTCTGGTTCCTGTGTAGAATGCAGATACCTTTTCTCTGACTGCCTTACATCTACTCTCCCCTTGCTCCTTGAAGGGTGGTGCCTGGGCCAACGGCATCAACATCACCTGGGAACTTTTAGAACTGCACATTCTTGGGCTTTACACCAGACCCACTAAATCAGAATCTAAAGTTTAATACACTTCTCAGGTGACTCCTCCATACATCAATTTTTGAGAAACACTGGACTAGGTGATCTCTAAGGGCCTTTTGTATTCAAAAATGAAATTTTCTCTAAATGTTCTTGAACTCTAGAAACTTCAATAACTTTTCCATCAAAAGTTTTACCTTGCTTCAGGCCATTCTATTTTATGGAACACGTTGAGATTTGTAGGTGAATAGGCCCTATGCCTTCCATGCAATTCCAGTGCACTCTGCTCAAACTTTAAACATTTTTATACCCAAACTCAGCAGCCAGAGGATGAGGCCAGGGAAAATACTGAGTATCTCTGGTCCTAAGTGATAGGGGAATCCACTTTATTTTGAGTAGACAATGTCAAACAATTTCTTCTCAGAAGAATGTGGGCCATGCAATCAGGGAACAAGTTCCCACCAGCAGGCACAAAGGGACAGCTTCTGTAGGATATTGCTACTTGTGGGTTCTATACATCATCCTAAGTCAGTGATGAGAAACTTCTATCAAGGATCACTCACCCACTGACATAAATTATAGTTAGTAAATGAAGGAGCTCTTGAGTATAATGCTTTTTTTCATTGCAATAAACTACATTACTTATTTATTTTTAAAAACCATGAACATTAAATGTAAGACTTTATTCCATGAAGATAATAGGTAATTACAAGGTGTACTTCAGTTCTTTGTTACGACCAATTAAGAAATAGGGACAGAAGTAAGGAAGAGAGAAGGGGAAGGAGAAAGTCAAAGAGCCCATGCAAAAAAGACAGAAACAGGCATACATATATATACAAGGACACAGAATCTGACTTTGATGGTATTGATGTTGCCATAATATTCTCGTGTAGGATATGACTGGTAAGCCATTCAGTCACAAATTTATCAAACATTTATACCATACTTTTTCTGTGTCAGATGCTGAAGATATTAAAGTGAGCAAAAAAAGGGCTCTTGCACTTAAGGAGTTTGCATATCTAGCAGGGGAGCAAGACATTAATCAAGTAATCACACAAATAACCATTTATATTAGTTTCCTATTGCTGCTGTAACAAATCACCACTAACACAGTGGCTTAAAACAATGCCCATTTACTGTCTTGCCATTCTGTAGGGTAGAGTTATGACATGGACAGAGCTAAAGTCAAGATGTCAGCAGAACTGTGTTCTTTTTTGGAGGCTCTAGATGAGGATTTTTTTCCTTGCCCTTTCCAGCTTCTAGAGGCCACTCACATTCCTTGCCCATGGTCCTCTTCCTCTTCAAAGCCAACAATGTTGAAACTCTCTGAGCCTTTCTTTCCTAATCACATCTTCCTGTTACTCTCCTACCTCCCTGATATGGTGTGAATTTGAGTCCCTGCCCAAATCTCACGTCCAATTGTAATCCCCAATGTTGGAGGAGGAGCCTGGCGGGAGGGGATTAGATGGTCGGGGTGAATTTTCCCCTTGCTGTTCTCATGATAGTGAGTTCTCAGGATATCTGGTTGTTTAAAAGGGTGTAGCACCATCCTCACTCCTTGACTCTCTTCCTCCTCCTCCTCCAGTCCATGTTAACATGTGCCTGCTTCCCTTTTGCCTTCCACTATGATTGAAAGTTTCCTGAGGTCTCCCCAGCCATGCCTCCTGTACAGCATGCTGATCTGTGAGCCAATTAAACCTCTTTTCTTTATAAATTTTCTTTATAAGTTATACTATATTATAAAGAAAAATCCAGTTTCAGGTTTTTCTTTATAGCAGTGGGAGAACGGACTAATACACTCCCTTTTCCACTTTTAAGGATCCCTGTGATCACATTGGACCCATCTAGATAATCCAAGAGAATCTCTCCCATTGCAAGTTCAGTTAATTAGCAACCTTAATTATCATTTGCCATATAAGGTAACATATTCACAGGTGCTGGGTATTAGGACTTAGACATCTTGGAGGACTATTATTCTGCCTACCACACCATTTAAATGCATTACAGAAACCATTGGCTTAAATGGGACTATAATCTTTGTGCACAAGTGTAGAGCATGGGATTTTCTGGAACTATCCTATTCTGAGTTATGTTCTTTGCTGCCTACTTGTGTTTGTATTTGCTGTTTCCTCTGCCTGAGATGCCCTCCTCCTTAACCTCTACATGTCCATATTCTAGTTATATTTTAAGGCCTTGCTCAAATGTTGCCTAAATTTTATCCGGTGGAACAATGAACAATAAACTTAGTTCAGAATACTTCAACCTTTAGGGTTCTCAACTGCTGACTAATTGAATCTGTGTGGAAGCCACTGCATTAAAAATGAGTTTTACTGTATTAAAACATATTTTAAAGTATTCAGACTGGGGTTTTCAGACACTTGTGTTTGGATCACAGAACAAAATGGAAGAAAAAAGTGGAACCCTCTAGCACTACTGAAGAGGGACAGAAGGAAGTACCTTGAAAACATCAAGAAGGGAATGTAATATTCTGTTCTCACACTGCTATAAAGGCTATAAATAAATACCTGAAACTGGCTAATTTAAAAAGAAAAGAGTTTTAATTGGCTTACAGTTCTGCAAGCTCAGGATGCTTCCAATCATGGCAGAAGGCAAAGAGGGAGCAGGTGTCTCACATGGCAGGAGCAGGAGCAAGAGAAGGTGGGGAGGTGCTACACACTTTTAAATGACCAGATCTCATGAGAACTCACTGTCATGAGAACAGCACCAAGGGGATGGTGCTAAACTATTCATGAGAAATCCACAGGGGGCAGGGCCAAGATGGCCAACTAGAAACAGAGGCGATCAGAGGCGCTCATCGAAAAGAACCACAATTAGCGTATGAATCCTTCACAGGCAACCAAGGTATCCAGGTTCTCTCATCGGAACTGACTAGGCAGCTGATGTGATCCATGGAGAGAAAGGAAGAGCAGTGTGGTGCAGTGGTCCACCTGAGAGCCACACGGGGCAGGGGAGCCCCCACTCCCCAGCCAAGGGAGGTGGTGAGTGCGCTACCCAGGCGGGGAAACCGTGCTTTTTCCATGGAACTGTGGAACCCATGGATCAGAAGATCCCATTCGTGAACCCACGCCACTGGGGCCCAGAGTCCCAACCCCTGAGCCACGCAGATTCTCAACAGCCTCTCAGCTGGAATCTGCTTAAGCCTGCAGAGCTCCCAGGGGGAGGGGCGACAAGCACCACAGCTGCGACTGCCTGCTGTATAAGCCATTTGAGCTCCTTGTGGGAGGGGCAGCAGCCAGCACTGCGACTCATAACTGTCTAACACGCTAAGCTCCCTGGGTGGGGGAAGGGAGGCTTCCATCTCTATAGCTCCCCGCCAGGCTTTTCCCCTGCTGGAGCCAGGGAGGCTGGATGGCTTGGTCCCAAGAGGTTTCCCCCATAGCCCAACACACTGGCAGTGGCAGACTGCGGCCAGAGCGCCTCTTCAGTCCTAACCCTGAGCCATCCTTCCTCACTGGGTGGGGCTTCCCTGCAGGAACTCCAACAACTCCAGCCAGAGGCTCAGGGACAGAACCTGGATCTCCGTGGGCCTGAGCCCCTAGTGGGAGGGGTGGCCGCAGTCTCTGTAGACCAGCAGACTTAGCCTTTCCTCCTGGTAGTTCTGAGGAATCTGGCCAGCCCAGATGAGTGGGTTTACCTTCATCAAAGCACGCCCCCTCCACCGAGGAACAGTCAAAGTGCTTCGTTAAATTGGTCCTGTTCCCTGAGCCACCCAACTGGGTTAGACCCTCCAACAGGGGTTGTCAGATACCCTATACAGGAGCGATCCTACTGGCATCAGGTTGGTTCCCCTGAAGGTTAGAGGTCCCAGAAGAAGAAGGAGGCACCCATCTTTACTGTTCTCCAGCCTCCTTGAGAGACATCTCCAGGCATGGGAGCAAACCAGATGAATAGGACGTGAACCCACAGCAAACCATAGCAGCCCTACAAAAGAGGTACCTGACCATCAAAAGAAAAACAAACAAACAGAAAGCAACAACAACAGCATCATCAGCAACAAAAAAATTCTCCACAAAAACCCTATCCAAGGGTCAACAGCCTCAGAGATCGAAACTAGACAAACTCATGAAGATGAGAAAGAATCAACAAAAAGATGCTGTAAACCCAAAAGGCCAGGGTGCCTCTTCTCCTCCAAATGACTGTGCCTCTCCAGGAAGGGTGCAGAACTGGACGGAGGAAGAGATGGATAAATTGACAGAAGTAGGCTTCAGAAGATGGGTAACAAAAACTCCGCTGAGCTAAGGGAGCATGTTCTAACCCAATGCAAAGAAGCTAAGAACCTTATTAAAAGGTTAGAGGAGCTGCTAAGTAGAATAACCAGTTTAGAGAGGAACATAAGTGAGCTGATGGAGCTGAAAAACACTGTACAAGAACTTTGTGAAGCATACACAAATGTCAATAGCCAAATCGACCAAGTGGAAGAAAGGATATCAGAGTTTGAAGACAACTTTGCTGAAATAAGGCATGCAGACAAGATTAGAGAAAAAAAGAATAAAAAGGAATGAACAAAGTCTCCAAGAAATATGGGACTTCATAAAAAGACTAAGCCTAAAATTGATTGGAGTACCCGAAGGAGACAAGGAGAATGGAAACAAGCTGGGAAACCCACTTCAAGATACTATCTAGGAGAACTTCCCCAACATAGCAAGACAAGCCAACATTCAAATTCAGGAAATACAGAGAACACTACTAAGATATTCCATGAGAAGGTCAACCCCAAGACACATGATCATTAGATTCTCCAAGGTCAAAATGAAGGAAAAAGTGTTAAGGGCAGCCAGAGAGAAAGGTCAGGTAACCTACAAAGGGAAGCCCATCAGACTAACAGCAAACCTCTCAGCATAAACTCTACAAGCCAGAAGAGAGTTGAGGCCAATATTCAACATTCTTAAAGAAAAGAATTTTCAAACCAGAATTTCATATCCAGCCAAACTAAGCTTCATAAGCGAAGGAGAAATAAATTCCTTTACAGACAAGCAAATGCTGAGGAATTTCATTACCACCATACCTGCCTTGCAAGAGCTTCTGAAAGAAGCACTAAATATGGAAATGAAAAAACTGGCAGGGTACAGTGGCTCACGCCTGTAATCCCAGCACTTTGGGAGGCCAAGGCAGGTGGATCACGAGGTCAGGAGATCGAGACCATCTTGGCTAACATGATGAAACTCCATCTCTACTAAAAATACAAAAAAATTAGCTGGGCATGGTGGCAGGTGCCTGTAGTCCCAGCTACTCGGGAGGCTGAGGCAGAAGAATGGCGTGAATCTGGGAGGTGGAGCTTGCAGTGAGCCAGGATCGTGCCACTGCACTCCAGCCTGGGTGACAGAGCGAGACTTCGTCTCAAAAAAAAGAAAAAAATAAAAGAAAAACAGGTAACAGCCACTGCAAAAACACACCAAAATATAAAGACCAATGACATTATGAAAAACTCCATCAACTAGTGTGCAAAATAACCAGATAGCATCATGATGACAGGATCAAATTCTCATATAACAGTACTAACCTTAAATGTAAATAGGCCAAATGCCCCAATTAAAAGACACAGACTGGCAAATTGGATAGAGTCAAGACCCATTGGTGTGCTGTATTCAGGAGACCCATCTCACGTGCAAAGACACACATAGGCTCAAAATAAAGGGATGGAGAAAAATTTACCAAGCAAATGGAAAGCAAAAAACAACAAGGATTGCCATCCTAGTCTCTGACAAAACAAACTTTAAACCAGTAAAAATCAAAAAAGACAAGGGCTTACATACTGGTAAAGGGAACAATTCGACAAGAAGAGCTAACTATTCTAAATATATATGCACCCAATACAGGAGCACCCAGATTCATAAAACAAGTTCTTAGAGACCTACAAAGAGACTTAGACTCCCATACAATAATAGTAGGAGACTTTAACACCCCACTGTCAAAATGAGACATATTGACAAGGCACAAAATTAACAAGGATATTCAGGACTTGAACTCAGCTCTGGATCAATGGACCTGATAGACAGCTACAGAATTCTCCACCCCAAATCAACAGAATATGCATTTTTCTCACCGCCACATGGCACTTATTCTAAAATCAACAACATAATTGGAAGTAAAACACTCCTCAGCAAATGCAAAAGAACAGAAATCATAACAAACAGTCTCTCACACCACAGTACAATTAAATTAGAACTCAGGATTAAGAAACTCACTCAAAACCACACAATTACATGGAAATTGAACAGCCTGCTCCCGAATGACTCCTGGGTAAATAATGAAATTAAGGCAGAAATCAAAAAGTTCTTTGAAACAAATGAGAACCAAGAGACAATGTACCAGAACCTCTCGGACACACCTAAAGCAAAGTTAAGAGGGAAATTTATAGGACTAAATGCATATATCAGAAAGCTAGAAAGATCTCAAATAAACACACTAACATCACAAATAAAAGAGCTAGAGAGGCAAAAGCAAACTCATCCAAAAGCTAACAGAAGACAAGAAATAACTAATATCAGAACAGAATAGAAGGAGACAGAGACATGAAAAACCCTCCAGAAAATCAATGAATCCGGGAGTTGGTTTTCTGAAAAAATTAACAAAATAAATAGGCTGCTAGCTAGACTAATAAGAAAAGATAGAAGAATCAAATAGACACAATGAAAAATGATGAAGTGGATATCATCACTGACCCCAAAGAAATACAAACTACCATCAGAGAATACTATAAACACCTCTATGCAAATAAACTAGAAAATCTAGAAGAAATGGATAAATTCCTGGACACATACACCCTCCCAACACTAAACCAGGAAGAAGTTGAATCCCTGAATAGACCAATAACAAGTTCAGAAATTGAGGCAGTAATTAATAGCCTACCAACCAAAAAAAGCCCAGGACCAGACAGATTCAGATCTGAATTCTACCACAGGTACAAAGAGAAGCTGGTACCATTACTTCTGAAACCATTCCAAACAATTGAAAAGGAGTGACTCCTCCCTAACTCATTTTATGAAGCCAGCATCATCCTGATACCAAAACCAGGCAGAGACTCAACCAAAGAGAAAACTTCAGGCCAGTATCCCTGATGAACATCAATGTGAAAATCCGAAATAAAATACTGGCAAATCAAATCCAGCAGCACATCAAAAAACGTATCTTCCACGATCAAGTTGGCTTTATCCCTGGGATGCAGGGGTTGTTCAACATACGCAAATCAATAAATGTGATCTCTCAGATAAACAGAACCAAAGACAAATACCACATGATTCTCTCAATAGATGCAGAAAAGGCCTTTGATAAAATTCAACATCCCTTCATGTTAAAAACTCTCAATAAACTAGGTGTTAATGGAACATTTCTCAAAATAGTAAGAGCTTATTCATGGCAAACCCACAGCCAATATCATATTGAATGGGCAAAAGCTGGAAGCATTCCCTTTGAAAACTGGTGCAAGACAAGGATGCCCTCTCTCACCACTCCTATTCAACATAGTATTGGAAGTTCTGAGGGCAATCAGGCATGAGAAAGAAATAAAGTGTATTCACATAGGAAGAGAGGAAGTCAAATTGTCTCTGTTTGTAGACCACATGATTGTATATTTAGAAAACCCCATTGTCTCAGCCCAATAACTCCTTAAGCTGATAAGCAACCTCAGCAAAGTCTCAGGTTACAAAATCAACGTGCAAAAATCACAAGCAGTCCTTTACACAAATAATTGACAAGCAGAGAGCCAAATCATGAATGACTTCCCATTCACAATTGCTGCAAAGAGAACAAAATACCTGGGAATACAGCTAACAAGGGATGTGAAGGACCTCTTCAAGGAGAACTACAAACCTGTGCTCAAGGAAATGAGAGAGGACACAAACAAATGGAAAAACATTCCATGCTCATAGAATGGAAGAATCAATATCGTGAAAATGGCTATACAGCCCAAATTAACTTATAGATTCAATGCTATTCCCATCAAACTACAATTGCCTTTCTTCACAGAATTAGAAAAAAACTACTTTAAATTTCATATGGAGTCAAAGACGACCTGGGATAGAAAAGACAATCCTAAGCAAAAAGAACAAAGCTGGAGATACCACACTACCTGACTTCAAACTATGCTACAAGACTACAGTAACCAAAACAGCATGGTACTGGTACCAAAACAGACATATAGACCAATGGAACATAACAGAGACCTCAGAAATAACACCACACATCTACAACCGACTGATCTTTGACAAACCTGACAAAAACAAGCAATGGGGAAAGGATCTCCTATTCAATAAATGGTGCTGGTAAAACTAGCTAGCCATAGGCAGAAAACTGAAACTAGACCCCTTCCTTACACCTTTTACAAAAATTAACCCAAGATGGATTAAAGACTTAAATGTAAAACCCAAAACCATAAAATCCCTAGAAGAAAACCTAGGCAATACCATTCAGGACATAGGCATGAGCAAAGACTTCATAACAAAAACTCCAAAAGCAGTTGCAACAAAAGCCAAAATTGACAAGTGGGATCTAATTAAAATAAAGAGCTTCTGTGCAGCAAAAGAAACTAGCATCAGAGTGAACAGGCAACCTACAGAGTGGGAGAAAATTTTTGCAATCTATCCATCTGACAAAGGTCTAATATCCAGAATTTCCAAGGAACTTAAATGAATTTACAAGAAGAAAACAACCACATCAAAAAGTGGGCAAAGGATACAAACAGACACTTCTCAAAAAAAGACATTTACGAGGCCAACAAACATATGAAAAGAAGTTCAACAACACTGATCATTAGAGAAATGCAAATCAAAACCACAATGAGATACCATCTCATACCAGTTAGAATGGCAGTTATTAAAAAGTCAAGAAACAATAGATGCTGGCAAGGCTGTGGAGAAATAGGAACACTTTTACACTGTTGGTGGGAATGTAAATTAGTTCAACCATTGTGGAAGACAGTATGGTGATTCCTCAGGTATCTAGAACCAGAAATACCATTTGACTCAGCAACCCCATTACTGGGTACATACCCAAAGGAATTAAATCATTCTACTATAAAGACACATGCACATGTATGTTTATTGCAGCACTATTTACAACAGCAAAGTCATGGAACCAACCCAAATGCTCATCAATGATAGAATGGATAAAGAAAATGTGGTACATATACACCATAGAATACTATGCAGCCATAAAAAGGAATGAGAGGATGACCTTTGCAGGGACATGGATAAAGCTGAAAGCCATCATCCTCAGCAAACTAACACAGGAACAGGCAATCAAACACTGCATGTTGTCACTCATAAGTGGGAATTGAACAATGAGAACACATGGACACAAGGAGGGGAACAACACACACCAGGGCCTGTAGGGGTTGGGGGGTGAGGGGAGGGATCTTAGAGGACAGGTCAGTAGGTGCGGCAAACCACCATGGCACATGTATACCTATGTAACAAATCTGCACGTTCTGCACATTTATCTCAGAACTTAAATAAATTTTTAAAAAAAGAAAGAAAAGAAATTCGCCCGCATGATCCAATCACCTCTCACCAGGCCCCACCTCCAGCGCTGGGGATTACAATTCAACATGAGATTTGGTGGGGACACACATCCAAATCATATCAGGGAGTATTCTGTTTTATTTAAGTCTTGCTTAAAGTAAAAACAGACGTGAGAGCTGATATGCAAAATAACAAAATAAGATACTCTAAATGGTTCACAAAAGGCTGGGGTTAAATCATAGTTGAAGGAAGGATTGCAGCCTTGTTCAATGGGAAGAAAAACATTTGCCTCTTCCAGTTAGTTGTGAGACACTGAGTGAATAAGTATTTCAAACCTATTTTCTCATCTGTAACACAAGAGTAATGAAAAGTGACTGGCCATAGTTCCTGAAACACAATAGGTGTTCAATAAATCTTGATCACTGTGTGAGAGAAGATTCAGAGAGGTGAAGTAATTTGTCCAAGTTTAGAGATGGATCCACGCTCCCAAGTGCTAGCATATTAAAATCATTTTAGGACCGGGAATACTGGCTAACTTCTGTAATCCCAGCACTTTGGGAAGCTGAGGCTGGAGGATCACTTGAGCCCAGGAGTTCAAGATTAGCCTGGCCAACATAGTGAGACATCATATCTACAAAAAATAAACAAAATTAGCCAGGCATGGTGATGCACTCCTGTAGTCAGTCACACTACTTAGGAGGCTGAGGTGGGAGGATTGCTTGAGCCCAGGTCAAGGCTGCAGTGAGTCAAGATCACTCCATTGCATTCTAGCCTGGGTGACACAGCGAGACCTTGTCTCAAAAAAAAAAAAAAAAATCATTTTGCTGTCTTTCATTTCTTCGGAAATATGAAAACTGTTCATGGTCCATGTGGTACATCTCTGTAACTCAAGAACAGTCACCCTTATTCTGACAGAGATCACTATACTAACACAGAGCTTTCTATTTTGTTTTCTTGTGAATATATCATCATTTCTCATTTGAAATAGAGGATTTTAAAGTACTCGGTGCATAAACTTGCCTGGTCTAAGGAAGGCTGAATGATTCTATCCTTGTCACTGGATACTGAGATCCAGAAAGTAGAACAGAGCTTCTAGATCCTATTGGCCTAAACCATGCTGAGTGTGGTGAAAGAACCATTTAAAGAAATTAAATATCCCTCTGAAACAAAATCCTGAAGCCCATATACTGGATGCCAAATTAAAGGTTTAGGGGATGTGTCAGGGGGCTTCCTGTTTTACAGTTATCACAAGAATGTTTCCCTTTCATTTTGGTTTACATATTCTACTTCTCACAAGCAGTTCTCATTTTAAAGCTTAGTTCATTCAGTACCCATTATTCTGAAAATTTGCTTAATGCAGTCTGGCGGATTGAAGAAAATGAATTAGAATTTAAATGTAGTAAGAGGCATCTGAATGGAGTGGAATGAGAGCTGGAATAAAAGCTAGAAGACATGAGTGCCCTGGGGCACCTTTTCCCCTCTCTGGGCCTTTGTCTTCCCGATTGTAAAGGTAGAGGGCTGGGCTACATGGTCTCTAAGACTCCTACCATCTCTGGCATTCTAAGGTTCTACAAGTCCTCCCAACCTCACACACTTAGGCATTAGAATATAAGGGGTGTGTGTGGTGGGGTGGGGAGGTGACAGGGGGCTAGAGTTGGGGAAAGATCCTTTGGAGAAGTAAAGGGGGAAAAAAATCACAGGCAGGCACTTCGTTTGAACTTAGCATATTCAGGGATAGTGTGTGCAAGACGTGGGAAGAGAGGGTGGAAAAGTTGCTAATAGAATAAAAGGTTTACTTTGTTAAGAAGGATAATTAGATCCAAGCCAGCCACATTGCTAAAGCCTTTGAAGCCCAACCTCTCCATGCTGTATTGTTGAAAACTTACTAAGAGTTGGGAATAAACTAATAAGACCTTAAATGGTTGTAAACCATGTCCCCCTCCCACCTTTTCTTAAGTTTGGTTTTGTTTTCATTGAATGTATTCAATAGGCTAGTGTGTCTACCTGCTTTGTTATTGGCATGTGGGGACAAGCAGCTACAGAAAAAAATAAAACTCATCTATTAGTTTTCTTAGTTTCTGTTGCACAATTTGACTATAAAACCTACATCTCAAAAGGTGTTCCATGTAGTTACACAGGAGTCAACATAAACAAATATTGCCTATTACTCACTATAAACTTTTTCCAGACCAGACAATTTAAACATTGGTCTAATTTGGCTTTACAGTTATAAACAAGAGTGGTAAATCACCAATTATTTGCTTAAAAGTGGGCTTCACAAAGCTGATCTATATTTTTCTTGATGTTTTGTCATGTTTGTAACCCGATCAGCCAACCAAGATACAAGAATCAGATCCTTAAACATGTTTTTTCATTTTCTGCAATGAGTTTCAAAGGCAGTAGGAAGCTCTGGGAGAGCCTCTGGGCAAAAGATAAAGGTTACAGCTAGTGGAAGTTGTAATTAGAGCCAATTACAACTTAACTTACCTGCTTTGTCATTAAAATGTCTGTCAGACCTCTCATTTTTCTACACAGAGGGAAAGAAAAGGTATAGCTTAGTAGGGGAGAGGGTTAGCCAAAGGGAAGGGATTTCTAGTACTGTTTACAAATTTACCCTGTAACCTTAGACAAACACATTGCCTTTTGACTTTAGACTGTGCTTTGCTCAAAGTTTAACTCAGGGAGCTGAACAGGACTTAGGAAATCACCTGGTCTAGTCCCCTGCCCTCTAGCAGGCAAGGTATTATTATTGTCCCATTTTTCCCAAATTAGATATGAAACACCTGGAGAATTTAACTAACTTAGAATATGTCTTCTGCCTTCTTAAGTGCAACAGATTTGATTTTGGTTTCACTTATAACTTGTCATAAGGAAAATGGCATTATTCTCACTTCTCTCACAGATACGTTGTGTATAGGTTAACACAAGATAACTACAAAGCACGTTGAAAATACTAAGGAAAGCTTATAAATATAACATTACCCACAAAGCTACTAGCACTTTGAATGAATGGGTCTCACAGAAATATTTGGATTCCACTTTTTTAAGAATTGGCTTGAGGAAAGAAGTAGAATTACACTCAATGGACCAACCTCACTTTCTGCAAATGTAAAGGAGTACAAAAAAATTGAGAAAGAATGGGAATGCTGCTGACGAACACACCATTGTTTGAGAGTAATCAGAATCAGTGAATTTTGTGTGTAAAAATCAAAATTCCGAAACAAAGCCTCCTTAGGGGGAAAAGTAAAATAACAGGTTTTGATTATAAGTATCATTGTAAAAGTTCACTATCCTATACAGCCTCTAATGATTTTTTTTTTTCCTTTTGTCCTTCATGCTTGGACCAATTATCTTCCTGTCTCCAATCTTCCACCTTGCATTCTAAACCAAATTACCCTCACCCAAATAGCCATCTTTACTTGCTAAACATTATCATCTGCCTCACAAACCCTTGTTATCCTCTGTACTGAATTACTCATTCAGGATTTCAAGGCTCTTCATCAATCCACTCCAATTTTGTCTCTTTCCTGATTCTTCTTTGTTCTCTTTCAGTACTATACTTTCTCCTCATATAACTAAAACAAATCCCATCCTTGCATATAAGCCATCTTTCTTCACCTTTCTTGAAAAACAACACATATACGACACAAGGAGCATAGGGATGGACCTGGGTATACTTAATAGGAAAGTCTCTTAATAGTCATCGTATTTGCAAAGCTGAAGATTACAGCGAAGCTCCCTTATCCCTTACATGTTTCTATCAGAGAAGGGCAGAATGTTCAGGAACTTAATGTGGGGGAGTGCTGCTGGGTAGAGATTGCTTGTGATATATTGTATTAAAGACAGCCTGCTTGCAGTATTTTAGGATTTGCCTCACTCCTTCATTCTTTCAATTATAGTTGTATCCTTATTATCTTTACTAATGGCCTCAATTTATATGCTCTCTTTCTTGGTGAAGGTGTGTGCAACAGACACTATCAAAAAGACAGATCCCTAGAAAGCAAGGAGGAAGGATGATTCCCTTAGTTTCGTGGCACAATGGTGTCAGGAAGGTTGTTCCAAAGAGAAGGTGGTAGTACCTATCATAATGGAATTTTATGGCAGCTCTTGGGGGTGAGCCACTATCCTGTTATTACATCCAACGCTAGTGATGTTAACAGTTTAGTTACCTGGCACATATTGAGCTTTGACACAGTATATATTTCGGATTTAAAACTTTATTCACCCCATATAATAGTATATATAAAATGTTGTGAAGATGAAAGCATTTCTGAAACTTGGTCACTCCTTTGGGACTGGCTCAGATTACAGACTTGAAAAAAATTAACGGTAGAAAAATGTTTATTCTCTAAGGGTAGATCCGACTTGGAGATAGCCAAGTCACTTGAGACTGAGTCTGGTGAAATAAAGTAGTAATGCCCTGAACATAATTTTTAGTATAATAAACATGTAAAAGGATTGATCTGTTTTACTGTTAGAATAAGTCTCTATAGCCTCACAACATGCCACCCTCAAAGGAAACAAGGGCTACTGGGACAGAATGTAACTGCTCTTAAAGTTTTGTTTGGGGCACATAAATATGGATCTGATTTTATGATAATGGAGGGAAAATGAACATAGCTAAGGGAAGGCTACAAAATATTCAGCTTATTTGGAGGCCAGGTAATAAGGTTTCCATCCACCTGCTATAGCTTCTGAATGGTAAGCAGCTTTTCTATCAAGTGTGGGTTGGTAGCCCTGCTTGACTTAAAATGAGTGTTACAGCTGTTGGGAAACAGGAAATGGGGCTGGATTACACAAAGACATCTAAAACTAACACAAACACACATGGACTTCCTGGTATGTAAATTCTTTTTGAGATTAGAGATCTCCCTTTACAGAATTTAGTATATAACAGACTCAATAACCAAACTTCGTGACCTCTCAATATTAAATAACTAAATGTGCAAAAGAACCACCATTATATAAGACAACAAAAGCTATACATTTTCTATGAAACACTATGTGCACAGATTTTCAAAGCTGTGAAAATACAATAAAGAGCACAACACATTTTGGTCACTTTATTAAATGACATTAAATAGTTTAAGTTTCAACTACTAAACAGCACTTTGAATGGTGAAAACACAGATAGTATATTGTCATACTTGAATGCTTTTCTTTAAAAACACAATTCCAGTCCTTATATATATTACAAAACAGCCTTAAAGGAAGAAGTGACATCTTTTCTACAGTACTTAAGATACTCAATACAGAACTGAAAAGCAGTCTAACAGAAACAAAGGCAAGTCTTCACAGCTGTATGATTTCAGCAGCCAAAGCTGGATGATGGACTGAAACATTACTATACAACTGGGACAAAACATATACAATATCACAATACTAAGCAAAAACGCTTTACACCCAAAGAAATAAAACAGGTTACAAAATGTGGAGAATTTAGCAGGCAAAACTGTATTACAAGCAACATTTTAAATCATCATTTTTAATCCATTGCAACTATTTAAAACATCTAAAACAAATATAAAAATGAGCCTTTTAGTATTTTATTGACATGATTTTTTTGTCTTTAAATATTTGTTAAAGCTTGATGTTATACTCAAAGTACATATTATATAGCTAAAATGTCAAGTGAGAAGAGTGTATACAAAGTGGTCCAAGTTTTATTTCAAACTCTGATTTCCAATTAATCCTTCTAAGTATTATTCTTTAAGTTATAGTTTCATCCATGGTGAAAAAGATTTAGAAGGTTGCCTAAAATTTTCACATCTATGTCTTTGAGTAAATAATTAGACTGTGTTGAAAATTCCCAGGTCTAGTAAATCAGGTTTAAAATATTCTGAACTTGTAGAAATACCAACTGGTAACAGTTGGCCAGAGTGTACTGCCTTCAAATATTTCTCATAAATCTTGTCTTTTTCATTTTTTCTAAAGTAAATACACACCTGCCCCACCCAATTAAATAAATCTGATTACATGGCTAGCATAATATCTAAATATACAGAATTTATTAGTGATATTTCATCATGGGAAGGTGGGGGGGAGGGGCGTGGATCCACCAAACCTCACAAATTCTGTATCACAATCCTAGTGCTCTTGGATGTTTTACCATTAGTTCTTCCAAGATAAAAATGGCAATCTCTTAATCATCCAAACAACTCAAAGCAGTTTTAGCTAATGTTAAACTCATTCTAATCCAGTGATACCTAAAGCAAAGCCTACACCCAGTTTTCTTTTTTTTTTTTTTTTTTTTTTCCGGAATTCTTAAGCTGTTTCACTACCTGTTATATCATCATCTCAAAAATGGTTTTGCCATGTTGAGTTGACTCCCATAGTCAAAAACAATGTTTTCTTTAAGAATTCAAGTAACCAAAATTGTACATGAATAAATTTATAGGTCATTTTTGCAGAACTGGATTAAGAAAAAATAAAATGTAATACGTTTTCTAGTAAAACTTCTAGTAAAGGGGTATTGGATGAATTAATTTTGATTTAATAATTGCCTCACAATCTAAACTAAAAAAAAAACAAAACTCTGAAACAATTTTAAAAAATGTAAGGAAACTGGGGTAAAAGAACATGATGATGAGAGAAAAGAAGCGCATAGAAGCCAGTGATTCTTATCTTTCAGAGGAATTATTTCACAATACTGATAGTACTGGGAATTGTTAAAAGTACATTCCTCATGTGAACCTAAAGTCAGCAATGGTTCTGCCATTTTGATGTTGTTTATAAAACAGGGTGTGAACCTAACAACCACAACTTCAGTGTTAACCTACTAAAATGCTAGAACTTGATTTTCTAAGTCCACATCCCACTGCCAGCAACAGGATGAAGCATTAGCACTGGCACCATGCAGTTAAGAGATGTGCTTTATATTCGTGCCAGGAGAGAGAAAATTCATGTGTGGAAGATAATCCACAACCCTGAAATTTTACCAGTAATTATTTCAGCACATATAACTGAAAATAAAAAATGGCAGAAGGACTAAAGAAGAAAAAGGAATTCTCTTCTTAGGCTATACTTAAGGCTGTTTATACAATGCTAAGATAACTGCAAGACTTCTCCAACTTTTAGAGCAGTAGTATTTAAGAATATTGCACACAATTCTGTGTCAAAGATAACCCTCAGTTTCTAACTTTCAGTCACAGAGACAATAAAGCAGGAGCCCAGTTTCAGACTTCAGCCAAAAGAACATTAAAACCATTTCAATCACTTTAATCAAGAAATGGATTAAGTACAAAAGTATTTCATAACTTGAGGAATCAACTCTAAGAACTCAGCTGTGTGTTTTTATATGTAAAGAATGAATATATAAATCTTTATTCTTTCCTAAATTTATTAATTTTATGACAATTTTATGGTTGCTAAAAGCAGGCATAAAAATTTAGAGAGGAAATCTGTGGAGTTGTTACTATTATGGAAGGACTTGTTTTCACTGAAAACAATTTGAAATATCTTCTGTACTCAGTGTGTGTAAGAAGATTCTAGGCAACATCACTGACAAATGTCAGGAAGAAATGGTATGCCCTATTTTAAAAAAAAAAAAAGTAAAACTAATATGGAAGATTGGCATTTAAGGGGACCAAACTATTTATACAGTTGAGTTCTGTTAAGTCATTGATTCCTAAAAAAATAAAAGATCTTTCTATGATTTTAACAATCCATTAAGCTTTTAGTGCAAAATCACATTGATTTCCCTTGGGAAGGTCCTGGATTTTTGCTTCTCATTGGGGGTGGTGCACGCTGTAATGGTGGTGGCTGCATACCACCAGCCACTGGCTGATACATTCCTCTCATATCAATCTGCTGGTAGTTAGAAGGATTCATGATCAAATTTGGAGGCTTTGGCATCATGAGGTGACCCAGTGTTGCTTGTTGATAAGTCATTTGTTGCTGTTGCTGCTGATTGTACTGCTGCTGGAGCCTTCTGTTCATAAGTATTCGCTGAACACAGCTGATTAACTATAGAGAAAAAATGGGAGTCGTTACAAGTGCATGACCTGTCTCAAAAGAGGTATCAAGTTTTGACTTAAAATCAATTTGTTAAGGGAGTACCACACCAAAAGGAAAACACATTATTGTTAACACCATTACTAATGTGATGGCATTCACAGGAGCATTACTGTAGAAGCCAGTTAGTAAGATCATTTAGGGCTAAATTCTCTTAATGTCTTGACTATTATATTGCAAGCAGCATTTAGGTTAGTTGCCGTAGTAACGTGTTCTGTACTGTGATTAGTCTCAAGTATTAGTTGCAACACTTTTTGTTAAGACTCCTTTCTTTGTCATTCTTTTGAATATTTCACATGATGACAGACAACATTTTAGTGACAAACACCAAAGGGAAAGGCACTTGCAGTAGGAATAATTCTGACCAGGAATATCTCAAATTTACTAATATATTGTAAAACCACATAACCCTGAAGTGCTTTCTAAGTAAAATATATGCCACAGAAACAGATTCCCTGGTGTCAAGCGTAGAAATTTCCAAGTATAAGGCAGAAGGCTGGCAAACAACTGTGTTGGGAAACATGATCAAGGATCCTGGAATACAGTACCCTTTTAAAGAATTATATAACTTAGTAGGAACCTTTGATATGTATCATCCATAGCTCTACCTTTTATTCTCAAATTAAACACACTGATAAGTATACTACTATTTCGAGGTTGTTTAACAATGGCAAACGTGACTGGAGGCAGAGCAAGATGGTTGAATAGAAGCCTTCACTGATCGTCTTCCCTGAAGGAACACCAAATTGAAAAACTATCTGCAATAAAATCACCTTCATGAGAACCAAAAATCAGGTGAGCAATCACTGTACCAGATTTTAACTTCATATCACTGAAAGAGGCACTAAAGGGGGTAGGAAAGACAGTCTTGAACTGCCAATGCCACCCCTCACTCATCCCCTGGCAGCAGCCGCGTGGCAGGGAGAGAGAATCTGTGTGCTTGCAGGAGACGAGTACAGTGATTATGGGACTCTGCATTGGAACTCAGGGCTGCCCTGTCACAGTGAAAAGAAACACCAGGCAGAACTCAGCTGGCACCCACAGAGGGAGCATTTACACCAGCCACAGCAAGAGGGAAATCACCTATGCCAGTTCTGACAAGCTTTGCCACTGTGGAACCCGAGTTCTGACAAGCTTTGCCACTGTGGACTAAAGAGTTCTGGGGGCCTAAATAAACCTGAAAGGCAATCTAGGCCACCAAGACTCCAAGTCCTGTGCTGTGCTGGGCTGAAAGCCAGTGGACTTGGGGTGGGGGTGGGGGGGTACGTGACCTAGTGAGACACCAGCCAGGGTGGCCAGGAGATTGCTTGTGCCACACCTTCGCAAACCCCAGGCAGCACAGCTCACAGCTTCAGGAGAGACTCTTTCCTTTTGCTTTAGGAGAGGAGAGGGAAGAGTAAAGAAGACTTTGTCTTGCAGCTTGAATATCACGTCAGCCACAGTAGGATAGGGCACCAGGCAGAGTCCTGAGGCCCTTGTTCCAGGCCCTAGCTCCTGGATGACATTTCCAGACATAACCTGGGCCAGAGGAAACTCGTTCTCTTGAAGGAAATGACTCAATCCTGGCAGGATTCAACATCTGTTGTCTAAAGAGCCCTTGGGTCCTGAATAATCAGCAGTGGTACCCAGGCAGTACTTGCAGTGGGCCTTCAGTGAGACTCAGAGACATGCTACCTTCAGGTGTGACATAGCACATTCCCAGCTGTGGACACTATGAGAAGAGACTCCTGCTTGAGAAAAGAGGAGGAAAGAGTAAAGAGGACTTTGACATACAGCTTAGGTACCAGCTCAGCCACAGTGGGCTAGGGTACCAAGCAGACCCTCAGCGACCCTAATTCCAGGCCTTGGCTTTTGGATGGCATTTGTGGACCTTCCCTGGGCTGGAGGGGAGCCCACTGCCCAGAAGGGAGAGACGTAGTCCTGGTAGCATTTAACACAAGCTGACTGAAGAGCCCCTGGGCCCTGAGTGAACATCAGCAGTAGCCAGGCAATACCTGCTGTGGGCCTGGGGTGCTAGTGGCCACAGGGAGAGACTCCTTTGCTTGTGAAAAGCGGAGGGAAGGGTAGAAAGGATTTTGTCTTATGGCTTGGATGCCAGCTCAGCCGAAGTAGAATAGACCTCCAGGCAGATTCCTAAAGATTCTGACTCCAGGCCCTGGATCTTAGATAGCATCTTGGGACCGGCCTAGGGCTGGGGGAAATCTGCAGCCCAGAAGGGAAGGACACAAGAGGAGCTGGCTTTGCCACCTGCTGAATGTGGAGCCTTAGAGCCTTGAGCAAACAAAGGCGGAGGCCAGTAGTTACTGTGGATCTTGGGTGAGACCCATTGCTATGCAGGCTTCAGGTCTAACCCAGTGTGGTCCCCGTGAAGGGAGCCAGAGGGGTGCCTGTGTCACCTCTCCACCAGCTTTCCAGACAGCTTAGCACAGACAGAGAGAGATTCTGTTTGGGAGAAAGTAAGGGAAGAGAACAAGAGTCTCTGCCTGGTAATCCAGACAATTCTTCCAGATCTTATCCAAGACCACCAAGGCGGTACCTCTATGAGTCTGCAAGACTACAAGAGTTTTGTACTACAAGACTACAGCATTACCTGGTTTGGGATGCCTTCTAATGCAGATACAGATGCAGTGACCATTAGATCACAATGTCCAACTCCCTTTGAATACCTAGAAAGCCTTCCCAAGAAGGATGGGTACAAACAAAGCTAGACTACAAAGATTATAATAAATACCTAACTCTTCAATGCCCAGACACGAATCAATGCCCACAACCATCAAGACCATCCAGGAAACACGACATCACCAAATGAACTAAATAAGGCCTCAGGGACCAATCCTAGAGAGACAAATACATGTGAATATATGTGACAGAGAATTCAAAAGAGCTGTTTTGAGGAAATTCAATGAAATTCAAGATAATACGGAGAAGAAACTGATAATCCCATCAGATAAATTTCACAAAGATATTGAAATAATTTAAAAGAACCAAGCAGAAATTCTGGAGTCAAAAAATGCAATTGACATACTGAAGAATGTATTAATAGTCTCTTAATAGCGGAACCGATCAAGGAGAAGAAAGAATTAGGAAGCTTGAAGACAAGCTATTTGAAAATGTACCATCAGAGGAGACAAAAGAAAAAAGAACAAAAAACAATGAAACACATCTACAAGATCTAGAAAATAGCCTCAAATGGGCAAATCTAAGAGTTATTGGCCTTAAAGAGGAGGCAGAGAGACAGATAGGGGTATAAAGTTTATTGAAAGGGATAACAACAGAGAATTCCCCAAACCTAGAGAGAAAACTATCAATATTCAAGAAAAAGAAGGTTATGGAACACCAAGCAGATTTAACCCAATGAAGACTACCTCCCACCATTTAATAATCAAACTCTCAAAGGTCAAGGATAAAGAAAGGATCCTAAATGCAGCAAGAGAAAGGAAACAAATAACATACAAAGGAGCTCCAATACATCTGGCAGTAGACTTTTCAGTAGAAAACTTACAGGCCAGGAGAGAGTGACATGAGATATTTAAAGGGGTGAAGGAACAAAAAAACAAAAGACTTTTACCCTAGAAGAATATATCTGGTGAAAATATGCTTCAAATGCGAAGGAGAAATAAAGACTTTCCCACACAAACAGAAGCTGAGGAATTTCAATATCAAACCTGTCCTACAAGAAATATTAAAGGGAGTTTCTCAATCTGAAAGAAAAGGATGTTAACAAACAACGAAAAGTTATATGAAAGTATAAAACTCACTGGCTAGAACATTAGTTTTCTCTTTGCTTGTTTATGCAATCAGTGTTATCATAAGCTTAAAATGATGCATTATATTATTTGCAAGCCTCATGGTAACTTCAAATAAACAAACATACAACAGATAAACAAAAAACTATAAGCAAGAAATCATGCCGGGCACAGTGGCTCAGGCCTGTGATCCCAGTGCTTTGGGAGGCCAAGGTGGACGGATCACCTGAGGTCAGTAGTTCGAGACCAGCCTGGCCAACATGGTGAAACCCTGTCTCTAGTAAAAATGTGAAAATTAGCTGCGCGTGGTGGTGGGTGCTTATAATTCCAGCTACTAAGGAGGCTGAGGCAGGAGAATCGCTCAAACCCGGGAAGGCAGAGATTGCAGTAAGCTGAGATCATGCCACTGCACTCCAGCCTGGGTGAGAGAGTGAAACTCTGTCTCAAAAAAATAATAATAAAAGAAATTAAAACATACAACCACGGAAAATTGCCTTAACTAAAAGGAAGATAGGAAGAAAAGAAGGAAGACAGGGATCACAAAACAACCAGAAAACAAATAACAAAATGGCAGGAGTAAGTCCTAACTTATCAAGAATAATGGGGTTGGAGGCCAGGCGCAGTAGCTCACGCCTGTAACCCCAGCACTTTGGGAGGCCGAGGTGGGAGGATCACACGGTCAGGAGACTGAGACCATCCTGGTTAACACGGTGAAACCCCGTCTCTACTAAAAATACAAAAAATTAGCTGGGCGTGGTGGCGGGCGCCTGTAGTCCCAGCTACTCAGGAGGCTGAGGCAGGAGAATGGCATGAACCCGGGAGGGGGAGCTTGTAGTGAGCCGAGATTGCACCACTGCACTCCAGCCTGGGCGACAGAGTGAGACTCTGTCTCAAAAAAAAAAAAAAAAAAAAAAAAAAAAAGAATAATGGAGTTGGGCAAGATGGATGACTAGATGCAGCAAGGTGGAAAAGCTACCACCGAAAGACAAGGATGACTGGCACACTCCTAACAGATCTTCAGAGAGAAGGCAATGAGAGTGGATGGAGGGAAGACACAGAAGCTTGGTTGGAGGAGGAAGCTGGGAACCCTGAATGGGGCTACTGCACACCAAGACTCGTTCCTGGCCCACAAGAACTCCAGGGGAATGAGTGAGTTGAACTGGCAAGAAGCAACTGGCTCTTGCCTCAGGCCTCTGGAATTCCGGCAGGAGGAGACCCACAGCCAACATTATACTGAATGGGCAAAAGCTGGAAGTATTCATCTCGAAAACTGGCACAAGACAAGGATGCCCTCTATCACCACTCCTATTCAAGATAGTATTAGAAGTCCTGGGCAGAGCAATCACGAAACAGAAATAAATAAACGTTATCCAAATAGGAAGAGAGAAAGTCAAACTATCACAGTATGCAGATGCCATGATTCTGTATCCAGAAAACTCTAGTCTTGGCCCAAAAAGCTTCTTAAGCTGATAAACAACTTCTGCAATATCTCAGGTACAAAATCAATGTACAAAAATCAGTAGCATTCCTATACACCAACAAAAGTCAAGCAAAGAGGCAAATCAGGCATGCAATCCCATTCAGAACTGCCACAATAAAGAATAAAATATCTAGGAATACAGCTAACCAGGGAGGTAAAAGGTCTCTATAATGAGAACTTCAAAAGACTGCTAAAAGAAATTAGAGATGACAAAACAAATGGAAAAACATTCCATGCTCATGGATAGGAAAAATCAATATTGTTGAAATGGTCATACTGCCCAAAGCAATTTATACATTCAATGCTATTCCTATCAAACTACTAATGATATTCTTCATAAACTAGACAAAACTATTTTAAAATTCATATGGAACAACAAAAAAAAGGTTGAATAGCCAAGGCAATCCTAAGCAAAATGAACAAAGCTGGAGGCATTATGCTATACAACTTCAAACTATACTACAGAGCTACAGTAACCAAAACAGTGTGGTACTGGTACCAAAAGACACACAGACCAATGGAATTGAATAGACAGCTCAGAAATAAGGCCACACACCTACAACCATCTGATCTTTGACAAAGCTGACAAAAACAAGTAATGGGGAAAGGACTCCCTATTCAATAAACAGTGCTGGGGTAATTGGCTAGCCACAGGCATAAGATTGAAACTGGACCCCCTCCTTACACACCATATACAAATATCAACTCAAGATGCATTAAATACTTAAATGTAAACCCGAAAACTGTAAAAACCCTGGAAGACAACCTAAGCAATATAATTCTGGATATAGGAATGGGCAAAGATTTCATGAAGATGCCAAAAGCAATTGCAACAAAAGCAAAAATGGACAAATGAGATCCAACTAAAGAGCTTCTGCACAGCAAAGGAAACTATCAACAGAGTAGAGACAACTTAGAGAATTGCAGAAAAGTTTTGCTAACTATCCATCTAACAACTAATATCCATTATCTATAAGGAACTTAAAGAAATATACAAGAAAATAACAACCCCATTAAAAAGTGGGCAAAGGACATGAACAGACACTTTGCAAAAGAAAACACGCGCATGGCCAACAATCATATGAAAAAAAGCTGAACATCACTGATCATTAGAGAAAGGCAAATCAAAACCACAATGAGACACCTTACACCAGTCAGAATGGCCATTATTAAAAAGTCAAAAGATGCTGGTGAGGTTGTAGAGAAAAAGGTATGCTTATATACTGTTGGTGGGAGTGTAAATTAGTTCATCCATTGTGGAAAGCAGTTTGGTAGTTCCTCAAAGGGCTAAAAACAGAACTACCATTCAACCCTGCAATCCTATTACTGGGTATAAATTCAAAGGAACATACATTGTTCTATTATAATGACACACGTATATGTTCATTGCAGCGCTATCCACAAAAGCAAACACATGGAATAAAGCTAAATGCCTATCAATGGTAGACTGGATAAAGAAAATGTGGAAATAAAAAATAAAAATAAAGAAAAAGTTCAGGAGGGGTAAAAAAAAAAAAATCCACATGTGTAAATGTGTATTCTAAATGTGCCTTTCTTCCTGATATCTACAGTGACTGAAGCTCTAGATACATGTGCCCTCTGCCTACTCATACTCATGTCCCCTCATACGGCATTCATTACGGAATGCCCCATTATCAAGTTCCACAGCAAAAATTGAGGCGTTGCATCCTGTGATTTCCAAACCTCAGCTAGCAGAGCCATAGCCTGCTACTAATGCCTCTGCATTTGGTTTATTGAACGCAGCTCATCACAAAGAGTCTGACAAATTCAACATGTTATAGACAACTAGAGCTTTTCTCATTCCAACAGCAGCTGACTCAACTATTAGAAATCTCAGAGATCAAAAATCTACTTTCTCATTCTTGGCTTCTAAAGCTGAGCCCAGACCTCAGCACACATTTTCAAGACTGCTGTCAATCTATTTATTTAATTTTATTAATATCTTCTATAAACCTAATAATAAGAACAAGATCATGTCCTTTGCAGGAACATGGATGGAGCTGGAGGCCATTATCCTTAGCAAACTAATGCAGGAACAGGAAACCAAATACCATATGTTTTCACTAATAAGTGGGAGCTAAATGATGAGAACACATGAACACATAGAGGGCAATAACAGACACTGGGGCTGACCAGAGGTTGGAGGCTGAGAGGAGGGAGATGATGAGGAAAAATAACTTATGGGTGCTAGGCTTAATACCTGGGTGACAAAATAATCTGTACAACAAACCCGTGACACAGATTTACCTATATAACAAACCTGCACATGTATCCATGAACTTAAAATGAAAGTTTAAAAAAAGAATAACAGTGAATATAAATGGACTAAACTCTCCAATCAAGACATATAGTGTCTGAATGGATTTTTTAAAAAGACCCAACCATCTGTTTCCTATAAGAAATACACTGTACCTATAAAGACACATATAAAGTGAAAATAAAGGGATGAAAAAAGATATTTCATGAAAATGGAAACCAAAAAAGAGCAGGACTAGCTATACTTACATCAGACAAAACAGATTTCAAGACAAAAAATATAAAAAGAGACAAAGATGGTCATTATATAATGATAAAGGGGTCAATTCAGCAACAAGATACAACAATTGTAAATATATGTGCACCCAACACTGGAGCACCAGATATAAAAAGCAAATATTATTAGAGCTAAATAGAGAGACAGACCCCAAAATAATAATAGCTGGAGACTTCGACACCTCAACTTTACACATTGGACAGATCATCCAGACAGAAAATCAACAAAAAAACTAACGGACTTATTCTGCACTATAGACCAAATAGATACTTACAGGACATTTCATCCAATGGTCACAGAATATACATTCTTTTCCTTGGCACATAAATCATTCTCAAGGAAAGACCATATATTAGGCCACAAAACAAGTCTTAAAACATTCAAACAAATGAAATCATATCAAGTTTCTTCTCTGACCACAATGGAATAAAACTAGAAATCAATAACAAGAGGAATTTTTGAAACTATATAAACACATGAAAATTGAACAATATGCTCCTGAATGACCAGTGGGTCAAAGAAGACATTAAGAAGAAAACTGAAAAACTTCTTAAAAACAAATGATAAAGGAAACACAACATACAAAAACCTATGGGATACAGCAAAAGCATTACTAAGAGGAAAGTTTACAGCTCTAAGTGCGTGCATCAGAAAAGAAAAAAAACTTCAATTAAACACCTACCAATGCATCTTAAAGACCTAGAAAAACAAAAGAAAATAAAACCCCAAATTAGTAAAATAAATAATAAAGATCAGCACAGAAATAAATAAAAAGTTGGTTTTTTGAGAAGATAAACAAAACTGACAAACCGTTAGCCAGATTAAGAAAAAGGAGAAGATTCAAATAAATAAAATCCGAGATCAAAAAGTAGATATTAAAACTGATACCAAAGAAATTCAAAGGATCATTAGAGGCGCCTATGATAAACTACATGCAAAAAATTGGAAAACCTAGAAGAAATGGATAAATTCCAAGACTCATACAATCTACCAAGATTGAAGCATTAAGAAATCCAAAATCTGAACAGAGCAGTAACAAGTAAAGAGATTAAAGCTGTAATAAAAAGTCTTCCAGCAAAGAGAAGCCTGGAAACCAATGTCTTCACTGCTGAATTTTACCAATTGTTTAAAGAAGAACTAATACCAATCTTCCTCAAACTGCTGTGACAAGTAGAGGAGGAGGAAATACTTCAAACACATTCTATAAGGCCAGTAACACCCTAATACCAAAACCAGACAAACACATCAAAAAAAGAAAACTACAGGGCAATATCCGAGATGAACATTCATGCAAAAATCCTCAACAAAATAGTAGCAAACACAATTCAACAACACATTAAAAAGGTGGTGTTGAACATGACCAGGTGGGATTTATCCAAGGGCTTCAAGGATGATTTAACATATGCAAATCAATCAATGTGATACATCAAATAACAGAATGAAGGACAAAAACTGTATGATAATTTCAACTGATGCTGAAAAAACATTTGATAATATTCAAGATCCTTTCATGATATAAATCCTCAAAATACCGGTTATAGAAAGAACATACCTCAACACAATAAAAGCCATATACTGACAGACTCACAGCCAGTATCATACTCAATGGGGAAAAACTGAAAGACATTCTTCTAAAAATTGGAACACAACAAGGATGCCAGCTTTTACCACTGTTATTCAACATAGTTCTGGAAGTCATAGCTAGAGCAATCAGACAAGAGAAAGAAATAAAGGGCATCCCAGTTGGAAAAGAAGAAGTCAAATTATCCTGTTTGCAAATGTTATGATCTGGTATTTGGAAAAACCTAAAGACTCCACCAAAAATATTTTAGAACTGATAAACGAACTTAGTAAAGTGGCAGCATACAAAATCAGCAGCATTTCTAAATGCCAGCAGTGAATAATCTGAAAAAGAAATTGAGAAAGTAATCCCATTTACAGTAGCCACAGTCAAAATTAAATACCTAGGAATAAACTTAACGAAAGAAGTGAAAGATGTCTACAATGAAAACTACACAATGCTGATGAAAGAAATGGAAGAGGGTACAAAAAAATGAAAAGATATTCCATGTTCATGGATTGGATAAATTAATATTGTTAAAATGTCCATACTACCCAAAGCAATCCATAGATACAATGCAGACTTATCAAAATACCAATGACATTCTTCACAGAAATAAAAAAAAATTCTGAACTTTTCATGGAACCACAGAAGACCCACAATAGGCAAAGCTGTAGTGAGCAAAAAGAACAAAACTGGAGGAATCGCATTACCTGATTTCAAATGATACTACAGAGCTACAGTAACCAAAACAGCATGGTACTGGCATAAAAACAGACACCCAGACCAAGAGAACAGAAGTGAGAACCCAGAAACAAATCCACACACCAGTGAACTCATTTTTTTGCACAGGTGCCATGAACATGCATTGAAGAACGGACAGTCTCATTAATAAATGGTGCTGTGGAAGCTGGATATCCATATGCAGAACAATGAAAGAAGACCCCAAGCTCTTGCCATATACAACATTCAAATCAAAATGGATTAAAGACTTAAATCTGAGACCTCAAACTATGAATCTACTACAGAAAAACACTGGGCAAACTGTCCAGGACATTGAACTGGCAAAGATTTCCTGAGTAATATCTCACAAGTACAGGCAATCAAAGAAAAAATGGACAAACAGGATACCACTAAGTTAAAAAGCTTCTTCACAGCAAAGGAAACATTCAACAAGGCGAAGAGACAACCCACAGAATGCGAGAAAATATTTGCAAGCTATCCAGTTGACAAGGGATTAATAACCAGAATATACAAAGAGCTCAAACAACTGCATAGGAAAAAAAATCTAATAATCAGATTTAAAAATGGGCAAAATATCTGAATAGACATTTCTCAAAAGAAGACATACAACTGGCAAACAGGCATAGGAAAAGGCACTCAACATCATCAGTCATTAGATAATGCAAATCAACACTACAATGAGAGGCTGGGCATGGTCACTCACGCCTGTAATCCCAACACTTTGGGAGGCTGAGGTTGGAGGATCGCTTAAGCCCGAGAGTTTGAGACCAGCCTGGGAAATGTAGTGAGACCCCGTCTCTACAAAACCAACCAACCAAGCAAACAAAAAAGACAATGAAATATCATCTTACCCCAGTTAAAATGGCCTTTATCCAAAAGACAGGCAATAATTAATGTTGGTGAGGATGTGGAGAAAAGGGAACTTGTGTACACTGCTGTTAGCAACGTGTATTAGTACAAGCATTATGGAGAACGGTTTGGAGGTTCCTCAGAAAACTAAAAACAGAGGTACTATATGATTCACCAGTCCCACTGCTAGGTCTATACCCAAAAGAAAGGAAATCAGTATACTGAAGAGGTATCTGCACTCTCATGTTTATTGTAGCACTGTTCACAACATTAAGATTTGGAAGCAACCTAAGTATCAACCAACAGATGAATAAACAAAGAATATGTGGTACATATATGCAATGGAGTACTATTCAGCCACAAAAAAAGAACGAGATACTGCCATTTGCAATAACATGCATGGAATTGGAGATCATTATGTTAAGTGAAATAAGCCAGGCATAGAAAGACAAAGTTCACATGTTCTCACTTATTTCTGGAAGCTAAAAACTAAAACAATTAAACTTATGATGATAGAGAGTAGAATGGTAGTTACCAGAGGCTGAGAAGGGTAGCAGGGAGTGGGGTAATGGGGGATGGTTAATAGGTACAAAAGTATAGTTAGAATGAATAAGATCTAGTATTTGATACCACAACAGGGTGACTACAGTCAAAAATAATTTATTGCACATTTAAAAATAACTAGAAGAGTATAACTGGATTGTTTGTAACACAAAGAAAGGATAAATGCTTGAGGTGATAGATATCCTTTACCCTGATGTGATTATTATGCACGGTATACCTGTATCAATATACCTTATGTACCCCATAAATATATATACCTATTATATACTCACAAAAATTAAAAGTTAAATAAAACACAATTGGCAAATGTGGTAAAACTCTGGCAAAAATTCCTATGTAGATGTCCAGAATATATGAGAAATAAAATTATATGGACTAGATCCTATGTAAACTTCAAGGATTCCCATTTAGGTAGCTGTTGCATTTTTGTAACAAAATATATTACTTTTACTTGACATTCCTGGGTTTTTTACATTTCTTCCAGAATTACCAATGACTATCCATCCCTCCTTAGTAGGAATAATTACTGACGTAGATGTCATACAAACTTATTATTATAAAGTCAAGAAAATTAAACATAACCTAGAAATAGTCAGACGTCAGAATTCTTACCATCTGTTGTTTTGTCAATACATCATTGTAGATTGCTTCTCTTCGTTTAACATCAAGCTCCTGGCTGGCTTGTCTACTTAATGCTAACGCCTGTACTTGGGCCTCTGAGAGATTCATGTTCTCCTTCCACTAAAAGAAAAATTTTCTATTTACTCCTTATTACTGTACAATTGAGGAAAAATAATTAAGGTATTTTAAGATATTCAGGATTTCCCAAGGTTCCAAACCCCCCTGTTCCTTTATTTTTTTCTGAAGAAAAGCATGATGCAAGACAGGGTACTAAGTTGTTCACTGCTGTACCTGGGCTGGCTATCTCTGGAATGAAACAATAATTTAGATTTAATTTGTGCAACTGGTAATTAAAATGTTTATGTAAACAATGCATACATTTCCATGTTTGATTTCTCAATTCTTACCTTTTACCCATTTCTCTTTTGTGCCAACATCTACGTAAAATTGCTGGGTTACGGTTTGGCACTTTTTTCCATCCATTTTACCAGTACTTTACTATTGCAAATCAACTTATAAGAAGGAAACAATTAAAAATTTTAAAAAACGGCAGTAGGGGGTGGAGGGTACAAATTGGAGGTTGGAATAAGACAATTGCCAATTAGCTTACTACAGCTGAAATTATATCTTCAAGAGGTTGAATCCTCACTGCTGTCACACTGTTTGTTGCTTCTACGACTTTTTCTCTTCCTTGATTAATGAGGTCCTAAGAAGAATGCAAGAAATAAGTTATATAAGGCAGAAAGACAGCATAGTGTTAAAGTATAGGGAATCCTTCCATTTGCCAATTTATAGCAGTCGGTTTTAAAACTCTTTAAATAATTGAAGAGAACAGCAAAATTCAGTACCAATAAAGTGGAGTAAAACATATCAATGCTCAAAGAGTCTTGTTAGGAAGATTAAAAGTTTGAGTTTTATCACACCAATAATTTAATAATTCAGAAGAATCCATAAGCACATTTTATAATGTGTTTCAGATTCAATTAAATCATTATTGATATAATAAAAACCCAGTCTTTCCTATTTAATTTACAATTGATTCTAGCTTTAAATCATTTATTTCAAAATATTGGGCATTATATATTTAATTGTACATCTATAATGCAGTAGAATAGAAGTTAATGAGTATATTTATCTTACTTTCAAACAGTAAGATAGCAATTTGTTTATTATAACTATTTTATAACTGAAGAAGGTGCTATTTCCCAAGCCAGTCAGCAGCCCTATTGTTTCTTAATTAAAATAATTCAAACTACATTAATTCACTGACTGATTCCTTTGTGCTCTGAACAAACCACATTTTACAACATTATGGTGGTTCAAAACGGTCAACAAATAAAACAAAAATTTATTGGTCTATTCAGGGGTAATCATTTGGAGAATGTGATATTCCTGCATAGGGAACCCTCAAAAACAAGGCACTTGAAATTGCCTTTAATTCATGTTAAACTACTTTTGTACTTCACAACTTACCTCCAGCTGTTGATTACTCATTGCTGACAGGGCTCCCAAATTGAAAGGAATATAAGGAGTTTGAGAATTGAAACTGACAGGGGGTAAATTGGTCCCAGTTGGTATGTTGAAACGCATGGTCAGTCCCTAAAAACAAAAAAATTATGCACTTTTCACATTGTGATTTAAAACTTGAAATTCTACAACACCTACTGGTTTAGAAAAGAATCCACATTCTCAGATCCAGGAAATTATTAACACTCTTCCACACACAAACAAAACACCCTTTTCACCCAAAACCAAGATCTTATTACATGGAAAGCTTTAACCCCTAAAGGTGTACTTTTCTGATAATTCCCACAGAATGGGGGCAACTCAAAGAATTCTGATGAGACTCTGAACATCACACTAATGTTAAAGAAGTTTGGTACAATAAGTTAGGAGTTTGAAAAGGATTCAGGTATTAGGATAAGGTTTCCCATGCTCAGGCACATTTTTGCTCAAGTGGGTTGATGTTTAAAACAGACATAGAATGATCTTAAATAAAGTTGCTGCTGGAGCAAATGGCATTAATGTCTAATAATGAAATATTTTTGTGTTCTGATATTCAGCCAAAATTTAGATTTCATGGTATACATGCAAAGCTACATTTACTACAACCTCCAAACACTAAGCTCCTGGATGTTTGTTACTACAGAGAGGGTACTGATGGGAGGTTAGTGATGCTAAATATATGGCTTCCCACTCATTTCTCAATTCAACAAATACTAGGCAGAAATGGGATTACTACTCTTTAAGCGTAAACTGTTTTCTTCTGTCTTCTCCTCCTACTCTACCACTAAAGGTAGCTGAAACCAACCCATAAAGAGATTCTTGTAATTGGGGACTGTGTTCCTAAAACCCACTACATTATTATTACCTGTTTCAAACGTGACCCTTTTCTTCTTCATTGCTCTTTCAAATCACTAACATAACAAAAACAAAAACGCATTTTGCATCAACTACCTTCTTCTCTGCTTCATACTCAGCCCAAGCTGCTTTTCTTTCTTCTTCAGTCAACTCCTCTTCTTCTTTGTGGTCCAAAAGAGAATCATGTTCATGATATCCTACAATGTGTTCTTTATGTATCTGAAGGAGTTCTGCAAGTATGGTATCCTGTTTAGAGGGGTTGAAATAAGAGACAATTATTTTTCCCCTCTGGATAGTATAATATCTCCATAGTTCTATGGTCAACTGTACTAGAAACTAAAACCTGATTGCTATATATATTTCTGATATATATGACAGATTACCTAAAAAACAGCAACAAAACATGTAACACCAGCCTCTTATGTAAGACTTTCATGTTTATACAGTATGTTTTAGGCATTCCATTGTTTTTTAATTACCACTTTTCAGATTTCAAGGTCTTTCCACCAACTTAACATTTTTTTCACATGCATTTTATTTTGTGCTTAATTCTGAGTTGATAAATGCTAACATGTCTGCTTAAATTAGTGATTATATTGGATGCTTGTGCTAGAAATCAAGGCTACTCCTATTTATACATCATAAATAACTTTATTTTCACAATCATTTTAACTGCCAACCACTATATTAACAAAAAACTAATCTAAATTAATCGAAACAGTTATAGGACAGTTTAACTGAAACATATAGCCTTTATATTCCAACTGCAGGAAGGTAAATGTTAAATTACACTGTAAAGACCCATGGGTCAAATTTAAATTGATATACATTTTTCAATTTATTATCATAGTATATATAGTTTAAAGAAATCATGGTATCTTAAGCCAGTCTTTTAAGATTAAAAAATTAAAAGCTTAAAAATTGGGATCATTTATATACTCAGTAAGAACAACTAAACTCCTGCTCTCTGTAATTATGACTGTGAGAGTGAGACACAAAGATAGATGGGGTGGGGGTTTAAAGTGAATTACAGATATGTTACTTTTAATAAATTTAAAATATTCACAAGTTGTTCATTAAGAAATCACATATGAAAACCTGGATCTATAAAAGGCAAATTAATTCACTTTACAGAAGGATTTTCCACAGCTTTTAACAAGTTTTCCTAGAACACACTTTCCAAATTGTGAATTACTGATCAAATGAAGGTAGTGGAGGTATACATACAGCACACTGAATTCAAATTTAATCTGCATCTAGTGATGCTTAATGCACTCATAAATTTTTGCATAGACAAAGCACACATTTGAAAATAATTATGCCTTTACACACCTTGAGTATAGGGTCCATAAAGTGGTAAGAACTCAAATGTGTATTAAATAACTCAAGATGAAAAATTCAAGTCATGAGGCCCTAGGTTTTTTTTTCTATATAATAGCAAATACTGACACTAATTCCAAATATTCTGATATTTAATATCTTGTAAACAACTTTTTATCTTGCTACCCCAATAAACATTTGAAACAATCATTTCCTTTCTTAACAGAACTGATATTCTTAATAGATACAACCATAATAGAGACTTTATAATTCTTTTTTTTTTTTTTTTTTTTTTTTTTTAGATAGGGTCCCGTGTTGTCACCCAAGCTGGAGTGCAGTGGTTTGATCATAGATCACTGCTGCCTTGAACTCCTGGGCTCAAGTGATTCTCCTGCCTTAGCCTCCCGAGTAGCTAGGACTACAGATGCATACCACTGTACCTGGCTAATTTTAAAAATTTCGTAGACATAGGATCTCAGTATGTTTCCCAGGCTGATTTCAAATTCCTGGCCTCAAGTGATCCTCCCACCTTGATCTCCCAAAATACTGAGATTACAACAGGTATAATCCATTTTGAGATACATGTGTGTGCTATTTCCTTTGTTGAAAACAAAAAACAATAAAAGACCATACAAATGACAGGACTCAATAAAGTCTACTGATAGAATACATGGATGCTAACAGGCTTAGTTACTTTGAAATGTTAACTAAATGCTTCTCTCTCATGCCAATGTAGAAACTTGCTATCAAAGCTGACTTCTCTGGCTTATGCCACATACAATAGGTTTATCATCACTAGATCAATCTCCAAAGTCCACTGTTACTGACCAGGCAGGCAGGAAGACAGGCCAATCTGCATTAATTTATTCTACTAAAAGATAGGCTTTCTTAAATGTGTAACTCCTATGCCCACCCCCCCAACACATACATACCAAACACGACTCAAGAGATAAAATAATAAAACCAGATAACATTGACTAACATTTTTAACACATTTACCAAATACAATGAGAAAAGTCAGGTGTTCTACAACACACCAAATAAATTACAAGATTAAAATGTTCTATGGATAATCTCTAATTTTACTTCTGTCTAGCAATAAATGATCTTAATCATAGTCAGATCAGTTCATTTCTCTAAGAAAGCAAACTGGTTAAGAGAAAGGCCAAGAAAACTGTATACTAGGAACTAATTCATTTCTATCTGTGCTACTGATTCTCTCAATAACATTGGATAATAACTTAGTCTAGCTATGACTGTAAATTAAATTAAATATGGATGATACACACATTCTCTGCTCACATGTGTAACAGGATGATATGAAAATACCAGGAATAAACAAAAGCATGAAAATACCCAATTCTTTGGAAATAAACACTGTCAAGTGTGATATTTATTTCTCAATTATAAACACCACAATTTATAACATTAATTATATCTTTAATGGTTGGAGGGGAAGCCTTTCCAGAAATGCATGTGCACATACACATATACACAAACTCATATACAGCCTTTTAAAAAATGTCTGAGATACCAGGAAAGCTTTATTAAGTCAGTCCTTAGCATCCTATAATTTCTAAGTCCAACTATGTCATCACAGAATTGGTAGAAATCGAGGCCCAGAGAGGCAAAGTAACTTTTTCCGACTATACAGCTAAGGACTACCTGGGACTGGAAACTAAATTTCCTGGCTCCTATGCAGTGATGATTCTATCACACCACAAAGAATGTCTGTTTTATTGAGATACAGTTCCTCTACTTCCCAGAACTATTCCCTTAGATAAAAAAAGATAATTCAATGAAAGATTCCAGGGGAGCGGGAACTTATGTCTATTTTCTTACTTTTAGCACTTTTTAACTTTTATTTATTTATTTAGAGACAGAGTCTCACTATTGCCCAGGCTGGAATACAGTGCTCACTGCAAACTCCACCTCCCAGGTTCCAGCGATTCTCCTGCCTCAGCCTCCCGAGTAGCTGGGACTACAGGTACTCGCTACCACACATGGCTAATTTTTGTATTTTTAGTAGAGACAGAGTTTCACCAAGTTGGCCAGGCTGGTCTCGAACTCCTGACCTCAAGTGATCCACCTGCCTCGGCTTCCCAAAGTGCTGGGATTTCAGGCATGAGCCACTGAACCTAAAAGTACTTTTGTACTTTTTGAACTTTTTAAAACAAGCATGTTAATTTAATAAAAGAAAACATAAAAACTGAAACAATGACAAGTCTCAATACAAACTTGTGAAAGGCCAGTTCATGCTTATACTATACCTGAAAATAATACCATGCACTATTTTACCATTTTCATCTTCAGGAGACACTTATTTTGAGAAATGCCATTTCTAAGCCCCTTTAATGTATTCACCCCACTAATTCCAGATTTAAAACCTATCCTATCAAGTCAGACATGACTGTCTAAGGTCAGGTTATGGTGAAGGATCAGCCTCTAATGATGCAATAACTTTCCTTTTGACTTACAGTCAACTGAAATGCCAATGTAAGTCACAGGAAAAGTACATGTGAATTTGTTTGTTTTCTATCTTAAAACGTTTCAGATTTTTTGCCTAAAACATTACCTCCATCCTGGCTACTATAATCCCTCTTTTCAAAGAACCGAACAAAACAAAGAAATGCAAACAATACTAATATCCAATTACAAACCAGGAAATAACTACCAGTACCATTTGTTATTTTATTCCTCCACACATTTACACACACACACCTTTGCATAAAAATGGAACTGGACAAAGGGCAAGATGGCTGATGAGAAGCAGCTGTGGTCTGTGGCACTCACAGAGAGGCATGAAAAGGGGTGAATGAATCCAACACCTTCAAATGAAATATCCAGGTTCTCACATTGGGACTGAATAGGCAAAAAGCACAGAGAGCAATGAGAAGGGCTACGCCCATCCAGGAGCCACGTGGAGCAAAAAGAACCCCCACCCCCAGCCAGGGGAGGCAGTGAGTGATTGTGCAACCCGCTCAGGAAGCCACCACGCTTCTCCCATGGATCTTTGCAACATGCGGAGCAGGAGATCCCGTTGTGAACCCATTCCACCAGGACCTTGGATCTGATACACAGAGCTGTGTGGAGTCTCAGAAAAACAGCAGCTCAGGCGCACACAGAGATCTGGAAGTTTTGCATGCTCCTGCCCTGGGATCCCCGCCAAGGCGTAAAATCCATCCATATACATCCCTAGGAAGGGGTCTGAATACAGGGAGCCAAGCAGCATGGCTCGGCAGGCCCCATTTCCATCGCACCTCACAGGCTAAGACCCACTGGCTTGGAATCTCAGCTAGCCAACAGCAAAGGGCTGAAGTCCGCCTGAGACAAGACCAAGTTCCAGGGGGAGGGGCGGTCGCCATCTCTGCAATTCAGGGGAAATAGCCAATACAGCCTGCCAGCTGTGAAGAGTGGACACGGCCCAGAGGAGGAGGGGCCGCCCACAGCGCAGTGCAGTGGCCTTGCCAGATAAGGGGGCCAGACTGCTTCTTTAACCAGACAGACCCACTCCAAAATGAGCAGGACTTCCCATGCAGGGTCAGAGATCTGATCTCTCGTTGGGAGGGAGCTGGGCGTGGCGGGGGGGCGGTGGGGGGGGGGGCGGCGGCGGCTCATATCTCTGTGGTTTCTGGGGACTCAGTTGTTCCAGCCTCCCCATTGTGGAGAGTGCAGACTACCCAGACAAGGAGCACCCCCTCCTCCCCCCCCACAAGGCGCAGTGCAGCTGCCTTGCCAGATTGTAGCCAGACTGCTGCTTTGACAGGCCCCGACCCACTCCTGCAGACAGAGATCTGATCTCTCCATGGGAGGGAGCTCCCCACGGGAGGGCCAGCAGCCATCTCTGTGCTTCTGTTAAATCAGCCATTCCAGCTTGCTGGCTATGGAGAATACAGGTGGTACAGAGGAAGAAAAGGGTCCACCCCAGTGCAACACACCTGCTCTACCAAGAAGCAACCAGACTGCTTCAGTGGGTGGGTCCCTGATCCCATCCCTCCTGACTGGGTGAGATCTTCCAGGGCAGGTTGCCAGCCACCTCCTGCAAGTGCTGGAGAAGCTGAGGAAACTGGGGTCTGGAGAAGACCCCCAGCTAACCACAGGAGCCCTACAGTAGGGTGGCGTGATTGTTAAAAGAAAAACAAACAGAAAACAACAACAGCCATGTCAACAACAACAAAAAAGGCACCCAAAGAAAACCCATTCAAAGGTTAGCAACCTCAAGGATCAAAGAAGATAAGCCCATAAAGATGAGAAACAATCAATGCATAAATGCTGAAAACTCAAAAAGCCAGAGTGCCTTTTCTCCTCCAAATGACTGCAACACCTCTCCAGCAAGAGCACAGAACTGCGCTGAGGCTGAGAAGGATGAAATAACAGAAATATACTTCAGAAGGTGAGTAATAACAAATATCGCTGGGCTAAAAAAAGCATGTTTTAACCCAAGGCAAAGAAGCTAAGAATCATGATAAAACAATACAGGAGCTGATAGCAAGAATAGCCAGTTTAGAGAAGAACATAACCAACCTGATGGAGCTGAAAAACACAACATGAGAACTTCACAATGCAAACTATCAATAGCAGAAGAGACCAAGGTGAGGAAAGAATCTTAAAGCTGGAAGACTATCTTTCTGAAATAAGACAGGCAGACAAGAATAGAGAAAAAAGAATGAAAAGGAATGAACCTCTGAGAATTATGGGATTATGTAAGGAGACCAAACTGACGACTGACTGGGGTCCCTAAAACTGACAGGGAGAATGGAACCAAGCTGGAAAACATACTTTAGGATATCATCGAGGAGAACTTCCACAACCTAGCAAGACAGGCCAAAATTCAAATTCAAGAAATGCAGAGAACCCCAGTAAGATATTCCACGAGAAGATCAACCCCAAGACACATAATCATCAGATTATCCAAGTTCGAAATGAAAGAAAAAATGTTGAGGACAGCCAGAGAGAAAGTCCAGGTCACTTACACAAAAGGAAGCCCATCAGACTAATAGCAGACCTCTTAGCGGAAAACCTGTAAGCTGGAAGAGATTAGGAGCCAATATTCAACATTCTTAAATAAAAGAAATTCCAGCCCAGAATTTCATATACAGCCAAACTAAGCTTCATAAGCAAAGGAGAAATAAGATCCTATTTAGACAAGCAAATGCTGAGGGAATTCATCACTAGCAGGCCTGCCTTGCAAGAGGTCCTGAAGGAAGCACTAAATATGGAAAGAAAAAACCATTATCAGCCACTAAAAAATACACTGAAGTACACAGTCCAGTGACACTATGAAGCAACCACACAAACAAGTCTGCAAAATAACCAGCTAGCATCATGATGACAGGATCCAATTCACACATAACAGTACTAACCTTAAGTGGAAATGGGCTAACTGCCCAAATTAAAAGACACAGAATGGCAAGTTGGATAAAGAGTCAAGCCCCATCAGTATGGTGTCTTCAAGAGACCCATCTCATGTGCAAAGATACCCACAGGCTGAAAATAAAGGGATGCAAGAAAATTTACCAAGCAAATGGAAAACAGGAAAAAGCAGGGGTAGCAATCCTAGTTTCTGACAAAACAGATTTTAATACAACAAAGATCAAAAAAGACAAAGACAAACATTACATAATGGTAAAGGGTTCAATTCATCAAGAAGAGCTAACTATCCTTAATATATATGCACACAATATAGGAGCACCCAGATTCATAAAGCAAGTTCTTAGAGACCTACAAAGAGAATTAGACTCCCATATAATAATAGTGGGAGAGTTTAACACCCCTCTGACAATATTAGATCACTGAGACAGAAAATTAACGAAGATATTCAGGACCTGAACTCAGCTCTGCATCATGTGGACCTGATAGATATTTACAGAACTCTTCACCCAAAAACAACAGAATATACATTCTCATTGCCACACAACACATACTCTAAAATTTATCACATAATAGGAAAATACTCCTCAGCAAATGCAAAAGAACTGAAATTGTAACAGTCTCTTAGACCACAGCACAATCAAATTAGAACTCAAGAATAAGAAATCCACTCAAAACCACAGAACTACATGGAAATTGAACAACCTGCTCCTTAATGACTCTTGGGTAAATAATGAAATTAAGGTAGAAATCAAGAAGTTTTTTGAAACTAATGTGAACAAAGAGAAAACACATCAGAATCTCTGGGAGAGAAATTTATAGCACTAAAATGCCCACATCGAAAAGCTACAAAGACTGGGCGCAGTGGCTCACACCTGTAATCCCTGCACTTTGGGAGGCTGAGGCGGGTGAATCACTTGAGGTCAGTAGTTCGAGACCAGCCTGGCCAACATGGTGAAACCCCATCTCTACTAAAAAATACAAAAAATTAGCCAGGCGTGGTGGCAGGTGCCTGTAATCCCAGCTACCTGGGAGGCTGAGGCAGGAGAATCCCTTGAATCCAGGAGGCGGAGGTTGGAGTGAGCTGAGATCGTGCCATTGTACTCCAGCCTGGGCAACAGAGTGAGACTCCGTCTCAAAACAAACAAACAAACAAACAAACAAAACAAAACAAAACAAGAAAGATTTCAAGTTAACAACCAAACATCTCAACTAAAAGAACTAGAGAACCAAGAGCAATCAAACCCCAAAGCTAGCAGAAGACAAGAAATAACTAAGATCAGAGCTGAGCTGAAGGAAACAGACATGGAAAACCCCTAAAAAAAAAAAAAAAAAAAAAAAAAAAAAAAATCAACAAATCCAGGAGGTGGTTTCTTAAAAAAATTAATAAAATGGTTAGACCACTAGCTAGGCTAATGAAGAAAAGAAAGAAGAATCAAATCAAATAAAAATCAAATAAAAAATAAAATCAGAAATAAGCGGGACATCCCCACTGACCCCACAGAAATGCAAACAACCATCAGAGAATAATATAAACACCTCTGCGCATATAAACTAGAAAATCCAGAAGAAACGGACAATTTCCTGGACAAACACACCCTCCAAGGCTGAACCAGGAAAAAACTGAATCTGTGAATAGACTAGTAACATGTTCCGAAATTGAGGCAGTAATAAATAGCCTACCAGCCAAAAAAAGCCCAGGACCAGATGCATTCATAGCCGAATTCTACCACAGGTACAAAGAGGAGCTGAATACTGAAACTATTCCAAAAATTACAGAGGAAAGACTCCTCTGTAACTCATTCTATGAGGCCAGCATCATCCTGATATGAAAACCTGGCAGAGATACAACAAAAAAAGAAAACTTCAGGCCAATATCCTTGATGAACATTGATGCAAAAAAATCCTCAATAAAATACTGGCAAACTGAATGAAACCAGCAGCACATCAAAAAGCTTATCCACCACGATCAAGTTGGCGTCATCCCTGGAATGCAAGGTTGGTTCAACATATGCAAATAAATAAATGTGATTCATCACATAAACAGAACTAAACATAAAAACCACATGATTATCTCAATAGATGCAAAAAACATCTTCAATAAAATTGAGCATGTCTTCATTGTTTAAAACTCTCAATAAACTAGGCATTGAAGGAACATACCTCAAAATAATAAGAGCAATATATGACAAACCCACGGCCAATATCATACCAAATGGGCAAAAGCTGGAAGCATTCCCCTTGAAAACTGGCACAAGACAAAGATGCCTTCTCTCACCACTCCTATTCAATGTAGTATTGGAAGTCCTGGCCAGGGCAATCAGGTAAGAGAAAGAAATAAAGCATATTCAAATAGGAAGAGAGGAAGTCAAATTATCTTTGTTTGCAGATGACATGTCCCTATAGCTGGAAAACCCCACTGTCTCAGCCCAAAAGCTTCTTAAGCTGATAAGAAACTTCAGCAAATTCTCAGGATATAAAATCAATGTGTAAAAATTACTAGCATTCCTATATACCAACAACAGGCAAGCAGAGAGCCAAATCATGAATAAACTCCCATTCACAATTGCTACAGAGAGAATAAAATACCCAGGAATACAGCTAGCAAGGGGGAAGCGAAAGACCTCTTCAAGAAGAACAACAAACCACTGCTCAGAGAAATCAGAGAGGAAACAAATAGAGAAACATTCCATGCTCATGGATAGGAAGAATCAATAGTGTGAAAATGGCCATACTTCCCAAAGTAACTTACAGATTCAATGCTACTCCCATTAAACTACCATTGACAATTCTTCACAGAATTAGAAAAAAAAAACAAAACTATTTGAAAATTCATATGGAACCAAAAAAGAGCCCAAATAGCCAATGAATCCTAAGCAAAAAGAACAAAGCTGGAGGCATCATGCTACCTGATTTTATCTATACCACAAGCCTACAGTAACCAAAACAGCATGGTACTGGTACAAAAACAGACACGTCGACCAATGGAATGGAATAGAATAGAGAACCCAGAAATAAGACTGCACACCTACAGCCATCTGCTCTTTGACAAACCTGACCAAAACAAGCAGTGGGGAAAGGGTTCCCTATTTAATAAGTGGTGTTAGGAGAACAGGCAAGCCGTATGCAGAAAACTGAAACTAGAACCCTTCCTTACACCATATACAAAATTTAACTCAAGATGGATTACAGACTGAAATTTAAAACTCCAAACTATAAAAACCCCAGAAGAAAATCTAGGCAATACCATTCAGGACATAGGCATGGGCTAAGATTTCATGAGAAAAACACCAAAAGCAATTGCAACAGAAGCTAAAATTGACAAATGGGATCGAATTAAACTAAAAAGCTTCTGCACAGCAAAAGAAACGATCATCAGAGTGAACAGACAACCTACAAAATGGAAGAAAACGTTTGCAATCTATCCATATCACAAAGGTGTAATAGCCAGAATCTACAAGAAATTTAAACAAATCTATGAGAAAGAAACAACCCCATTAAAAAGTAGGCAAAGGACATGAACAGACATTTCTCAGAAGAAGACATACTTGTGGCCTATAAACATATGAAAAAAAGCTCATCATCACTGATCGTTAGAGAAATGCAAATCAAAACCACAATGAGATACCATCTGATGTCAATCAGAATGGCTATTATTAAAAAGTCAAAAAAACAGCAGATGCTGGAAAAGTTGTGGAGAAAAAGAACACTTTTATACTGTTGGTGTTCAACCATTGTGGAAGACAGTGTGGCGATTCCTCAAAGACCTAGAGGCAGAAATAACATTTGACCCAGCAATCCCATTACTGGGTATATACCCAAAGGAATAGAAACCATTGTATTATAAACATACATGCATGCGTATGTTCACTGCAGCACTATTTACAAAAGCAAAGTCATGGAATCAACCTACATGCCCATCAATGATAAACTGGATAAAGAAAATGTGGTACATATACCAGACGGTACATATACACACTATGCAGCCATAAAAAGGAACAAGATCATGTCTTTTGCAGGGACATGGATGGAGATGGAAGCTATTATTCTCAAACTAATGAAGGAACAGAAAACCAAACCCCACATGTTCTCACTTATAAAGTGGGACCTGATCGATGAGAACACATGGACACATGGAGGGGGACAACACACACTTGGCACCTGTAGGGGGTTGGGGGAGGGAGTGCTTCAGGAAGAATAGCTAATGGATGCTGAGCTTAATACCTGGGTGATGGGATGATCTGTGCAGTAAACCACCATGGCACACGTTTACCTACATAACAAAGCTGCACATGTATTCTGGAACTTAAAAGTTGAAAGGAAAAATATGGAATTGAAGTATATGTAGTTTTGAAACATACTCTTATCTCTTAATACCTTCCCGTGGATATCACTTTACATCAAATCCAACCCTTCATCATTTCTAATAGCTGCACAGTGCTTATACAGTTATACTTTATCATCTCTTTAATCATTCCCTTACTTAAGAGTTTATTAAAACATTAAGACTGCTTCCAGTTTTTATTACCAAATCTGTGAACAACGGTTAATGAATAAAGTTCAATGTATTTCAATCACTTCTTTATATGATTATGCCAAAAATATTCAAAGACTAAAGATAAGCATGCTTTCCATAATTTTCATTTTAACAAAGAAAAGACCGTGCAAGTAAGTTAACTGGTTTTTTAAATTGAAAATCATTTATGTCGTTCATAAGCAGGAAGGCAGAAGTCTTTCTTTCCTCCAGAGTGCTATGTAAGACATGAATAAGAGAAAAAAGATAAAGGATTTCTGATACAAACTGTTTCTAAATCTTCCCCTTTTAAATTAATAGCAGCATACTATCAATATAAGAAACAAATAATGAAATTAAGAGGACAAAAAAGTATTTGTAACAGGATCTTCAGATTATTTCTTTGGGAAAAAACAGTTTTGCAAAGTCCAGAGCAAGTTATAAAAGTTAATAAAGAAAATTTCATCCCAATACACAGCACAACTGGTGGAAAGGTTTTTGTTTTATCCTGTAAAAGCATGCATTTATATTAGTTGCTAGAGTAACACTATTATTGAAAACAATACTGGAACAGAATCTATAATCACTAGGCCAACAGTCATCAAAATGAGATTTAAATTACATCCAAATGTGTACCTTTACTTTTCTTTGTCTAAACTTTTTTTTCCTTAAATAAGTGAAAAAGCTTATACACAGGGAAAAGCGAGGTCTATATTCTAGCTCACAATCTAAATTAGTTTAAGCTTTTAAAACGACTAGTTCAATTAATAAAACAAAATTAATGATAAATTAAAAGTTTAAGTTAATTTACTTAGAAGTTTAAAGTATTTGGCAAGCTGAGAAAAATTCCCATCTAATTAATTCTGAAATTCAACCTTGAAAATAAAATATCTAAAAAAATAATCAAGGCTTTGCCTGGGGGTAAGGGAGGGGGTTTGCCACGTTTCAAAAATATTTTGCTTGCCATTACTTTGAATTTGAGTTTTATAATATCTGGAAATAAAATCACCAGAATACTTAACTGCCACATGACCCACTCAAAAAGCTATGAAAAATTCCTTTTATTGCTTAAATAAATCTAGCTTCTTAGTAAAGAAATTTAATATTCCTGTTCAAAAAGCCTCTACTTTCAAATTTGAAGGCTCTTTCTTCCCAAACTACGCAGGAAAAAATGCAGTGAATTTGATAAGTAACTAGAGAGCTTATTGAATGAAATTCACAGAACACCTTGTATCAGATTTTTTGGTCACGAGCACATAACCTTTGCCAAAGAGCATTTATAAATATATCCAGATTCTCAAATTGTTGGTATGAATAAGAAAGTGACAACTACAGAACTTATCACTTTAAATGAAAGAAAAGGCAGGCCTGCCAAAATGACTTAGGTGGAAGGTAAAAGTCTCCTTTGATAAGAATGTTTTCTCCTTAACACTTAAAGAACTAGATACTGTATTTAGCAATTTACCTTTAAAAATTGGATATCCATTACAACTATTACATATGCCACATGCCACTGTGAGGTAGAAAGTCATCATTCTAGATTTTATATGACTGCAGTGACATTCTAGAGGTTGCAGCTTTCCAAGTATAGCCTGAATCGAAACTCAATGTTCATTCTACACAATCTTGAGTTAACATTTCACAAACACTGTTACATTCTCTAACTCAATTATAGCTGCAATGTAAAAAGGAAACAGAAGATATGAAATAGGAATGAAAGCAGCTATTTAGCAGTTCAAATTATGTCTTTTTTTTTTTTTGAGACAGAGTCTCACTCTGTCACCCAGGCTGGAGTGCAGTGGCGCAATCTCAGCTCATTGCAACCTCTGCCTCCTGGGTACAAGCAATTATCTTGGCTCAGCCTCCCAAGTAGCTGGGATTACAGGCGCCTGCCACCACCACATGCCTGGCTAATATTTTGTGTGTGTGTGTGTGTTTTTTTTTTTTTTTGTATTTTTGTAGATACAGGGTTTTACCATGTTGTCCAAGCTGGTCTTGAACTCCTGACCTCAAGTGATCCTCCCACCTCAGCCTCCCAAAGTGCTGGGATTACAGGTGTTAGTCACCATGCCTGGCCACATCTTTTGTTTTTTAAGAGACAGAGGCTCGCTATGTTGCCCAGGCTGGAATGCAGAGGCTATTCATAGGTGTGATTATGTACTGCATAGCCTCGAACCCCTGAGCTCAAACAATCCTCCTGCCTCAGTCTCCTGAGTAGCTGGGACTACAGGGGTGTGCCACCATGCCTGGCTTTCAAATTATATCTTAGAGAAAGAAAACATTAATAAAAGATAAGAAGTACAATAATAAAAAAGGAAATAAATAAGGCCATCTAGTAATTCTTTTTTTTTTAATTATTATTATTACACGTTAAGTTTTAGGGTACATGTGCACAATGTGCAGGTTGGTTACATATGTATACATGTGCCATGGTGGTGTGCTGCACCCATTAACTGGTCATTTAGCATTAGGTATATCTCCTAATGCTATCCCTCCCCCCGCCCCCCACCCCACAACAGTCCCCGGTGTGTGATGTTCCCCTTCCTGTGTCCATGTGTTCTCATTGTTCAATTCCCACCTATGAGTGAGAACATGTGTTTGGCTTTTTGTCCTTGCGATAGTTTGCTGAGAATGATGGTTTCCAGTTTCATCCATGTCCCTACAAAGGACATGAACTCATCATTTTTTATGAAGGCCATCTAGCAATTCTTATACTGATCAAAATCTCTCTTGCAATTTATATTCCTTTAAGGGTCCAAAATAATAAATCTGATGTAAAAAACTTGGTCATGCAAACACTAGTAATGGAAGAGACAAAAGTGAGGTATTCACCTACTTAAGCCCTTAAAAGGATCATAGCTTCAATTTCTTGCTACTCTTACTCCAGGAGTGTTAAAAGACTTACATGTATGAATCAGTCAACCTAACCAATACAGTAACACCACTTTAGGATATTAATATACAGATACTGTGACATTCAAATATCTATATTAATTCAGAATCATTAATCATTCCAACATGTTATGTTCTTCTGAACTTTAAATGAAAATGGGGAAAAAAATTAAAGGACGGTTTCTCTCTACAATGGATAATTTCATGAGCAGGTTGCCTGAAACGTAAACACCAATATAATCTCTGCAATCAACTTATTTGATAAAAAGAAGATCTGTTTCAGACTTTTGAATTTCAGAGGTAAATTTAATGAAATGATTTAAATTATATATACTTACACACACACACACGCACGCGCATACACACCCAAAAAAAGGTGGTAACTTTGTCAACTGGGAGGCTTTAGGTGTAGTGATTAAGATCATAGGCTCTGGAATACTGCTCTCTAATAGTACTCTCTGCAACGACGGAAATGTTGTGTTTGCACTATCCAAGACAGTAGCTACAAGCCACATGTGACTACTGAGTATCTGAAGTGTGACTAATGTGATGGAGAAACTGATTTTTTAACTGAATTTTAATGTAAATGTAAGTAGCCATATGGAGCTAGTGGCTCTTGTATTGAACAGTGAGTCTCAAGCAGATTTTAATCCTAGTTCCACCACTTATTAGCCCTTTGTCCTTGAGCAAGTTACCTTGCTGAACCCTCAGTCTTCTGGTATATAAAATGGGCTACTAAGCATCTACTTCATGGGATTATTGTAGAGATTAAATACTACACATGAAGTGCTTAGTACAGTGCCTGGTTTACCAATAACCTTTGTGTCACTAAATCTAATTGGTCAATTCTCAGACCTGATCCTATCTTACTCATCAGTAACATGTGACAGAATTTAATCACTCTCTTCATCAAAATACTCTCTTCTCTTGGCTGGCTTCTGGGAGAACTCTACTGGTGTTATTTACCACTTTCTATTATTTCTAACACCTTTTCTAATAGTGTGAAAGCTGACCCTCACCTTAAAAAGAAAAAAAAAAGAAAGAAAAGAGCCTGGCATGGTGGTGCACGCCTGTAGACTCAGCAACTTGGGAGGCTGAAGCAGGAGGATTGCTTGGGCTGAGGAGTTCAAGACCAGCCTGGGCAACACAGTGAGACTCTATCTCTTAAAAAAAAACATATTTCTATACAGAGGTGTTTTACACCCTAACCAAGTTTTTCTAATAAAAAATTGAGGAGATGTTTGACAGGACAAATTATCTGATATTGGAGTTGTCCAAGAAAATCCTAGATATATGGCTGTCATAACTTTAGAAAGACCAATAGTTATTACCTGTCCTGAAAATATATATATGTATTTTTTAAAAACTTAGCAGATACACAATAGCAAAGTCATGGAATCAGCCTAAATGTCCATCAATGGATGACTGGATAAAGAAAATGTGGTATGCGCATGTTCTCACTTATAAGTGGGAGCTGAATGATGAGAACACATGAACACATTGAGGGGAACAACACATGCTAGGGACTGTCGGGGTGAGGGCTGAGGGGAGGGAGAGCATCAGGAAGAATAGCTAATAGATGCTGGGCTTAATACTTAGGTGTTGAGGTGATCTGTACAGCAAACCACCATGGCACACGTTTACCCAGGTAAATCTGCACATCTTGCACATGTGCCCCTGAACTTAAAAGCTGAAGGATAAAAAAGGAAATGTGTGTATACACACACACACACACACACACACACACACACCATGGAATACTACTCAGACATAAACATAAATGAAATCATGTCTTTTGCAACAACATTGATGGAACTAGAGAGGCCATTATCTTAAGGAAATAACTCAGAAATAAAAAGTCAAATACTACATATTCTCACTTACAAGTGGGGGCTAAACAATGTGCACACAGGGACAAACAGAATGGAATAACAGACACTAGAGACTCCAAAAGGTGGGAGGGTAGGAGGGAGATGAGGGATAAGAAATTATGTATTGCGTACAATTAACACTATTCAGGTGATGGTTATGCTAAAAACCCAGACTTCACCATTGTGCGATATATCTGTTTAAAAACAATGCACTTGTACTCCCTAAATCTATAAAGAAATTTTTAAATTAAAAAAGTTAGCTGATGCATAAAGGACACCTCTCATTACCTAAAATGAAAAACACAGTAGCCTGAGCAATTGTGAGGATCAAATAATGTTGGATCTATAAGAAACTTTGGAAGTAAGTTAATTTGCTGCTCTTACTTTACCAGAGACTAAGGCGCAGACATTAAGTGATTTGTTAGTAATTTTTAAGTTTACATAAAGGTAAAGGGCCTTGTTGGATTTTTTTCTTCTCTTTCTGAATGCTAACTTTGCTCCTTTTTTTTTTTTTTTTTTTTTTTTTTTGATACAGAGTCTCACTCTGTCGCCAGGCTGGAGTGCAGTGGCGCGATCACGGCTCACTGCAACCTCCGTCTCCTGGGTTCAAGCAATTCTCCTGCCTCAGCCTCCTGAGTAGCTGGGATTACAGGTGAGCACCACCACGCCCAACTAATTTTTGTACTTTTAGTAGAGACAGGGCTTCACCATGTTGGCCAGAATGGTCTCGATCTCTTGACCTCGTGATCCGTCCGCCTCGGCCTCCTAAAGTGCTGGGATTACAGGCATGAGCCACTGCACCCAGCCACTTTGCTCCTTAATAGTTGGGCGATCCTTTACTACAAAGGAATAATATCATCTATAGCTCAGAGCTATTGTAAGGAGTAAATGAGACAATATATTTAAAGGTAGATAGTATAAGCACTCAATATATATATTACTCCTTTTCCCATCCTGGTTTTTAAAAAAATATTAACCTCTTTTTACATGTCATTCATAAAATATTCTGGCCAAAAATGTATGTCATGAATCTAATCAAGCCTTCATATCTAATTTCTGATTTCTAGTATACAGAATATATAAGAGGTAGAACATATAAGAGGCAGAATAAGTTCAAACACCATCAGGAAATAAACAAACAAATCCAGAATGGAGGGTGAGAAAATGAATGCGCTAAAATAAAAGAGACATAACAAAGAGAAACAACCACCACAGACTAACAGCAGATCTCTCTGCAGAAATCCTACAAGCCAGAAGAGAATGGGGGCCAATATTCAACATTCTTAAAGAAAAGAATTTTCAACCCAGAATTTCATATCCAGCTAAACTAGGCTTCTAAGCGAAGGAGAAATAAATTCCTTTACAGACAAGCAAATGCTGAGAGATTTTATCACCACCAGGCCTGCCTTGTAAGAGCTCCTGAAGGAAGCACTAAACATGGAAAGGAACAACCAGTAGAAGACACTGCAAAAACATGCCAAATTGTAAAGACCATCAACGCTATGAAGAAACTGCATCAACTAACGGGCAAAATAACCAGCTAGAATCATAATGACAAGATCAAATTCAAACACAACAATATTAACCTTAAATGTAAATGGGCTAAATGCCCCCACTTAAAAGACACAGACTGACAAATTCGATAGAATCAAGACCCACTGGTGTGCTGTATTTAGGAGACCCATCTCACTTGCAAAGACACACATAGGCTCAAAACAAAGAGACAGAGGAATATTTACCAAACAAATGGAAAGCAAAAAAAAGCAGGAGTTGCAATGCTAATCTCGGATAAAACAGACTTTAAACCAACAAAGATCAAAAGAGACAAAGAAGGGCATTACATAATGGTAAAAGGATCAATCCATCAAGAAGAGAAACTATCCTAAATATATATGCACCCAATACAAGAGCACCCAGATTCATAAAGCAAGTTCTTAAAGGCCTACAAAGAGACTCAGACTCCCACACAATAATAGTGGGAGACTTTAACACCCCACTGTCAATATGAGACAGATCAATGAGAGAAAATTAACAAGGATATTCAGGACTTGAACTCAGCTCTGGACCAAATGGACCTAATAGATATCTACAGAACTCTCCACCCTAAATCAACAGAACAATGCATTCTTCTCAGCAACTCCTTGCACTTATTCTAAAATTGACCACATAATTGGAAGTAAAACACCCCTCAGCAAATGCAAAAGAATGGAAATCATAACAAACAGTCTCTCAGACCACAGTGCAATCAAATCAGAACTCAAGATTAAGAAACTCACTCAAAACTGCACAACTACATGGAAACTGAACAACCTCCTCCTGAATGACTACTGGGTAAATAACAAAATTAAGGCAGAAATAAAGAAGTTCTTTGAAACCAATGAGAAAAAAGATACAACGTATCAAAATCTCTGGGACACATTTAAAGCAGCGTGTAGAGGGAAATTTATAGCACTAAATGCCCACAAGAGATAGCAGGAAAGATCTAAAATTGACACCCTAATATCACAATTAAAAGAACTAGAAAAGCAAGAGCAACAAATTCAAAAGCTAGCAGAAGACAAGAAATAACTAAGATCAGAGAAGAGCTGAAGGAGACAGAGACACAAAAAAACCTTCAAAAAATCAATGAATCCAGGAGCTGGTTGTTTGAAAAGATCAACAAAATAGACCGCTAGCCAGACTGATAAAGAAGAAAAGAGAGAAGAATCAAATAGATGCAATAAAAAATGATCAAGGGGATATCACCACTGATCCCACAGAAATACAAACTACCATCAGAGAATACTAAAAACACCTTGGCACAAATAAACTAGAAAATCTAGAAGAAATGGATGAATTCCTGGACACATGCACCCTCCCAAGTCTAAACCAGGAAGAAGTCGAATCCGTGAATAGACCAGTAACAAGTTCTGAAATTGAGGCAGTAATTAATAGCCTACAAACAAAAAGAAGTCCAGGACCAGATGGATTCACAGCCGAATTCTACCAGAGGTACAAAGAGGAGCTGGTACCATTCCTTCTGAAACTATTCCAATCAATAGAAAAAGAGGGAATCCTCCCTAACTCATTTTATGAGGCCAGCATCATCCTGATACCAAAACCTGGCAGAGACACAACAAATAAAGAAAATTTCAGGCCAATATCCCTGATGAACATCAATGAAATCCTCACTAAAATACTGGCAAACTGAATCCCGCAGCACATCAAAAAGCTTATCCACCACAATCAAGTCAGCTTCATCCCTGCAATACATGGCTAGTTCAACATACGCAAATCAATAAATGTAATCCATCATATAAACAGAACCAATGACAAAAACCATATGATTATCTCAATAGATGCAGAAAAGACCTTTGACAAAAGTCAATAACACTTCATGCTAAAAATTCTCAATAAATTAGGTATTGATGGAACGTATCTCAAAATAATAAGAGCTATTTATGACAAACCCACAGCCAATATCATACTGAATGGGCAAAAACCAAATGCATTCCCTTTGAAAACCAGCACAAGACAAGGATGCCCTCTATCATCACTCCTATTCAACATAGTATTGGAAGTTCTGGCCAAGGCAATCAGGCAAGAGAAAGAAATAAAGGGTATTCAAATAGGAAAACAGAAAGTCAAATTGTCTGTTTGCAGATGACATGATTGTATATTTAGAAAACCCCATCGTCTCAGCCCAAAATCTCCTTAAGCTGATAAGCAACTTCAGCAAAGTCTCAGAATACAAAATCAATGTGCAAAAATCACAAGCATTTCTATACACCAGTAACAGACAAACAGAGAGCCAAATCATGAGTGAAGTCCCATTCACAATTACTACTAAGAGAATAAAATACCTAGGAATACAACTTACAAGGGATGTGAAAGGCCTCTTCAAGGAGAACTACAAACCACTGTTCAAGGAAATAAAGAGAGGACACAAACAAAGGGAAAAACATTCCATGCTGAAAGATAGGAAGAATCAATATCATGAAAATGGCCATACTGACCAAAGTAATTTATATATTCAATGCTGTCCCCATCAAGCTACCACTGACTTTATTCACAGAAATGGAAAAAACTACTCTAAACTTCAAATGGAACCAGAAAAGAGCCTGCAAAGCCAAGACAATTCTAAGCAAAAAGAACAAAGCTGGAGGCATCATGCTACCTGACTTCAAACTATACCACAAGGCTCCAGTAACCAAAACAGCATGGTACTGGTATCAAAACAAATATATAGACCAATGGAACAAAACAGAGGCCTCAGAAATAACACCAGACATCTACAACCATCTGATCTTTGACAAACCTGACACAAAGAAGCAATGGGGAAAGGACTCCCCATTTAATAAATGGTGTTGGGAAAACTGGTTAGCCATATGCAGAAAACTGAAACTGGATCCCTTCCTTACATCTTATACAAAAATTAACTCAATATGGATTAAAGACTTAAACATAAGATCAAAACCATAAAAATCCTAGAAGAAAACCTAGGCAATACCATTCAGGACATGGGCAAAGACTTCATGTCTAGAAAACCAAAAGCAATGGCAACAAAAGCCAAAATTGAGAAATGGGATCTAATTAAACTAAAGAGCTTCTGCACAGCAAAAGAAACTACCATCAGAGTGAACAGGCAACCTATAGAATGGGAGAAAATTTTTGCAATCTATCCATCTAACAAAGGGCTAATATCCAGAATCTACAAAGAATTTAAACAAATTTACAAGAAAAAAACAACCCTATCAAAAAGTGGGCAAAGTATATGAACAGACACTTCTCAGAAGAAGACATGTATGTGGCCAACAGACATGAAAAAATGCTCATCATCACTGCTCATTAGAGAAATGCAAATCAAAACCACAATGAAATACCATCTCATGCCAGTTAGAATGGCGATCATTAAAAAGTCAGGAAACAACAGGTGCTGGAGAGGATGTGGAGAAATAGGAATGCTTTTACACTGTTGGTGGGAGTGTAAATTAGTTCAACCATTATGGAAGACAGTGTGGCGATTCCTCAAGAATCTAGAACCAGAAATACCATTTTGACTCAGCGATCCCATTACTGGGTATATACCCAAAAGATTATAAATCATTCTACTATAAAGATACATGCACACGTATGTTTATTGCGGCACCATTCACAACAGCAAAGACTTGGAACCAACCCAAATGCCCATCAATGACAGACTGAATAAAGAAAATGTGGCATATGTACACCATGGAATACTATGCAGCCATAAAAAAGGACGAGTTCATGTCCTTTGCAGGGACATGGATGAAACTGCAAACCATCATTCTCAGCAAACTAACACAAGAATAGAAAATTAAACACCACATGTTCTCACTCATAAGCGGGAGGTGAACAACGAGAGCCCATGGACGCAAGGAGGGGAATATCACACACTGGGGCCTGTTGAGGGGTGGGGATCTAGGGGAGGGATAGCATTAGGAGAAATACCTAATGTAGGTGATGGGTTGATGGGTATAGCAAACCACTATGGCATGTGTATAACTATGTAACAAAACTGTACATTCTGCACATGTACCCCAGAACTTAGAATATTAAATATATATATATATACACATAAAATAAAATTAAAGAAAATAACCACCAAATGCAGTGTATACAACTTGAATGGAACTTGATATGAACAAACTAGCTCTAAAAGACACTTTGGACACAAGTCGGGTAATTGGAATATGGATGTCTGGGGTAATCGAAATATGGATGTGTTATGAGATGGTGTTAGGAATTAGGAAGTTATTCATTTTATGGTACTGTAATTATATAAGAAATGTCTTAGTATTTCAAAGATGTATTATATACTGAAGTATTTACAAGTGAAATGCCATATACTTGTAATGTAAAAGATTTCAGAAAAATAGATGAGGCAAATGTGGCAAAACAATAATTGGTAAATCTAGCTGATGGGTATATGAATATATTTTTCTGGTTTGAATATGTTCACAATGGGAAATTTTTGAAAATTAATTAACAAATTTTTCATATTTTCTTTGCAACAAGAGAGACAGAAAACATTAGAATATATGGCAGAATCCTGGGACAGCTCAAACTCTAAAAGAGAGGGTCAGTACCCTTCCCCCTTCTGGTTAGCTCTATAATCTAGCTTTGCGAAAGAGTATTCGAAAGCTGGGATCTGGAAACTTAGCCATCTGTAGATTTGCTTAAAGCTAAACTGAATGCATGGCTGCATACCAGCACTGTTCTAAGAACTTCATTTAATTTTTCATGATAACTCTATGAAGCACATACAATCATCATCCCCATATTATGGACGAAACTACTCACATGGCAAACCAGCAAGGGCTGCTAGCTCCCGCCCTCAAAACCAACTCTGCAGAAACTATAGAAGGGAAAAGGAAATATGAATTCCAGAAACTTATAGACAATGTGTGCATATGTGCATGTACACACACACAGACATCCCTGGGGTAACAACTGGCATCATATTTTATCTAAAACATAGTTACCGAAACAGATGAAATAAAGGAAGATATTACCAATATGGAATTCAAACAAATTTAAGAGTCTAAATGAAATATTAGGAATAAAAAATAACAGTCGGAAAAATAACTCAGTATAAACAGCAAGCGGGGTACAGTTGAATATCTTAGTGAATTAGGAGATAAGACTGAGATACTCTTCCAGAAGATAGTAAGAAAGAATAAAGAAATAGGAATGCAAAAGAAAAGCTAAAAGATATGGAGGCTAAAAGAGCAGGCATTCAGATAGTAACAGTCTCAGAAAGAGACAAAAATAAAAATGGAAAGGATGATATTTTTGAAGAACTAATGGACATACATTTCTCAGAAGTATAGATGAAAAAACTGAGGCATAGAAGTCAGATATTTTGACTAAGATAAAGATTCAAACCCTGGTCTTGCCCCAGGACCCCTGTTCTTAACCACTCTGCTACACTGACTTAGGGCTAAGGATCAGTAAGTTCAGCACCAAAGACAATCAAGGAGGACTAGGATCAGCTCTGGCACCATAAGATTGTGTAGTAACTAGATGAAATCCATACCCTCCCCAATATTATACACCTTGATAACACTGAATATGCCTTTCCATAAACCCACAGTATTGATTAAAGCAGTGTAAAGTCATATCAAACCTCAATTTACTTCTCTACAAGCTTAATCATATAGAATATTAATGTCAGGATAGTATAGTGTAATGGTTAAAGAGTGTGGAGTCTGGAGTCACAGCACTGAGTTCAAGCCCCGGTGCCACCACTTTCCATGCCATAATTTCATCAGAAAATAGAATTGTACCTGCTTTGTAAGGATTAAATAAGGTAATGCTAGCAAAATCCTTAGCACAGTTCCTGGCATAAACATTGCTCAATAAAGCTTAGATACTGTTTGTTTTTTTAATTCAAAGGTTTAGCTGATAACTATTGTAAAGGCAAATTATACTACTACATACCTTGTACACACAAGAGTGGTAGACCTTGTCAAAAATAGATTCCCAAGGCCTACCTCCAGAAATTCTGATTCAGTAGGTCTTAGATGAAGCCAGGAATCTGCATTTTTTTTTGAGACAGGGTCTCACTCTGTCACCCAGGCTGGAGTGTAGTGGTACAAACTTGGCTCACTGCAGCCTCAACCTCCTGGGTTCAAGGGATCTTCCCAACTCAGTCTCCGAAACAGCTGAGACTACAGGTGCATGCCACCAAGCCTGGCTAATTTTTTGTAGAGACAGAGTCTTGCTATGTTGACCACGCTGATCTTGAACTCCTGGATTCAAGCAATCCTCCCACCTCGGCCTCCCAAAGTGCTGAGATTAGAGGTGTGTGCCACTGTGTCCGACTAGGAATCTGCATTTTTAATCAAGCCACCAGGTGATTCTCCAAGAAGTACACACAAGGAAAAACACTATTTTAAAGGCATGTCAACTATTGCCTCACAACATTTAGCTTGCAATTTTAGCACAAAAATTCATTTGTTCACATAGCACATTTTTATTGAATACTTGCTATGTGCTATATTATGTATTATGCCAGGTATTGGGGATAGAGTGATGAAGATGCATTAATATAGTTCTTGCCCTCCTAGGCTAATAGGAAGTTTATATTCTAGAGAGAATAGATATTTTAATTTGCCTATAAAGTAAAAAGGCTTACCATTTAAATCATTTATTAAATGAGCATTTACTAAACGCAAACCTGGTATTTTAAATTTCAGGATTTCTATGATCTTAAGCAGCAAATATTTCTAGTACTTCCAACTCTCCATAAGGAGACACTTTTTAAAGTCTATCCTAAACTCTCCCCAATAGAATCTTGCATACCATCCCCAACTCTGCCCTCCACCCCAACACTGCCAGCAAGGCTGCCTTATCTACATTGATGTTTCCACTGACAATTATTTATAAGACAGCTTGCCAGAGTTAGGGAGGCTGACATCTCAGGGTATCATTGACTCCATGGTCTCTGTAACCCAAATGTTTTCCCTAAAAGACTTGGTAAATGGCTCTTTAATAGTTTTTCATGTGTCATAAGGTGGTACAATAAAAAATAAGACAAAACAGCACTATAAATAAAGTATGGTCAGTCTGTTAACAAGTATTTATTGTGTAGTTTGTGGAGGGAAAATAGAAGCATCTCTTTACTTTGGAAAATTACTACAGAAGCATCAGCTGGCTATAAGGTAGACTTTATTCTAAAGTTGCCTATATTATTTAAGAAAAAAAACCCCTTTCAATGTTCTTTGTCAACTGCATGCTAACTTTATTGAAAGTGAAGATCAATATCTAATAAATATTATATTCCTTCCTGATTACAATTGATCTCTGAGGGAATGCAAGCTTCAAATACCTATGTCTTCTGCAGCTTAGCTGAGATGATCTCCTTTGGCTCCTAAATGTTTTCAGTTTTCTACTGATCTGTCATATATCAAGCTTAATTTTCTACTCAGGATCAGGACCTCACACGACTCCTCTGAAATTCCAAAAATGTAAGTCCATTAGTATTTCAGAGAAATGAACCTACTATAATGGTAATATTAATAACAATTATGGAAACAAAAACAGCAGCTTACATTTGAACACTTACTATGCGCTAGGTAGTAGTATGTTTACATGAATTATTCCCTTTGTGAGAGAAGTACTGGCACTACTCTTGTCTTCTTCAGAAAAATGAGGCTTAGAAAGCTTACATGGTTTGCCTAAGATTACATCTGAAAAGGGTGGTTGGCAAGTTATTTAGGACAGGGCTTAAACAAGCTGCTCTTTTTACTTGGCATCAACCACCCCAACAAAAAACGAATAGGATGCTTTTATAATCTGCAAAGAAATGGTAGAATTCAAACAATTTTTCTGATGCCTGTTATTTTTTCTGGTGGTCTATTCATATTCAGATGAATAACAATCATTTTATACAAGTAAATACAAAGATAGGAATATTCAAACTTGTTTTATTAAACAAAAAAATCCTAAACCTGTGATTTAAAAAAAGGCAAAGAAGTAGGAGACAATGACATCAAACCTCATATATGCTTCAATTATGAGCATGGCTTCCTAGAAGTATATGACAACAAATATTAGGTTCACATACCACCATGTGGTTCATACCCCATAGGTTACTAACACTTGCTCTACAATTAAATGTGTTATTTTGAACCTTTATTCTCAAAAGTAAATGTATGCAGGTTAACAGAAAGTTCCTGAAATAAGTGGATTAGCTATTTCATACTTTACATCAAATTATTTTAATGGAATGTATTTCACACTGGTATTAAGAATGACTACGGTGAAACCTTATATTACCATCTGCTGGCTAATAAAACTGTACAATAACATCTCTGTTGAGTAAATTATGCTTTGAAGTATTAAAGTTTGAATACAGGACTAAAGAAAGGGGAGAACACTGCACACAAATTCAGCATAGAGAAAACAAACCTAAAGCCTCACTTAAGATACTTTAATTTAAATCCCCATTTTGTTCTCCCTGTAATCATCAACTAGTTCACATTTAAAAAGACATACGTAGTCCAGTGCTGGAAAAGGGAAGTATAAAAAAATTTCTATGCTAGTTTTACTGGCTTTTGTTTTCTTAATAAAAGGTACAGAGTAGGCTGTGTATACTGTACTTAAGAGGAATAAAACACCCACTTAAGCATATTATAAAATATAACCTAGGCTGCAGGTGGTGACTCATGCCTGTAATCCCAGCACTTTGGGAGGCCGAGGTGGGTCGATCACTCGAGGCCAGGAGTTCGAGACCAGCCTGGCCAACATGGAGAAAGCCCATCTCTATGAAAAATACAAAAATTAGCCAGGCGTGGTGGTGCATGCCTGTAATCCCAGCTACTCAGGTGGCTGAGGCACGAGAATCGCTTGAACCCCAGAGGCGGAGGTTGCAGTGAGCTGAGATTGCAGCACTGCACTCCAGCCTGGGCGACAGAGTGAGACTGTCTCAAAATAAAATAAAACATGACCTTGACCAAAATTTTCATCTCTGATATCTGTATAATTAATAAGTTTATTACCAGAAAAGGTACTTTCTCTAACATAATTTACATAAATGTTAACAGGTTAGCTATCAATTTAACATTTACATAAACATTAACAGAGGTTAGCTGTTAATTTAACATTTTAAACACAAGCAATTAAGATAACAAATCGATATTGCTAGAAACTTGTGTTAAACTACTTATAAGTCTAGATCATGCTACAGTTTCAAAATGGCTGAGAAACATTATCCTCAACAACTAAAAAGATGCACAGATACTTGGTAGAGATGATTCAGGAGGCCCTTAAATCAACTTATTAAAAAATAGGTTCACAGGACGTCAAGGCTATTATATTTCCAAAAGGGAAAAGCAGCAACAGTAAGAATCCAATGAGGGGATTTAAAATAATAAAGTGGACAGGCATAGTGGCTCATGCCTGTAATCCTAACACTTTGGGAGGCCAAGGCAGGAGGATCACATGATGCCAGGAATTCAGGACCAGCCTAGGCAATAGAACGAGCTCTTGTCTCAAAAATGAAATGAAATGAAATAAAATAAAATAAAAATAATAAAGTAATGAGTAGAGTGGTGAATGAAGCTGACTAATATAGCAAATTAAGCATCCAACTGAAGATATAAATTAAAGCTCCAATTCTCTTCCTTCCACAAACCCACTGTGACAGACTAACCAATCTTCATCTCAATTTTACTGCTTGAAAAGTAAGTCTAATTCCAACACTGCTTTTCAATGATATATGAATCACTAAGGAACACTATAAAGGCAACTAGAATTTCAAAAAAGTCTAGATAAAAGTGCCAAGCAATTATCCACCATGATCAAGTGGGCTTCACCCCTGGGATGCAAGGCTGGTTCAACATATGCAAATCAATAAATGTAATCCAGCATATAAACAGAACCAATGACAAAAACCACATGATTATCTCAATAGATGCAGAAAAGGCCTTTGACAAAATTCAACAACCCTTCATGCTAAAAACTCTCAATAAATTCGGTATTGATGGGACGTATCTCAAAATGATAAGAGCTATATATGACAAACCCACAGCCAATATCATACTGAATGGGCAAAAACTGGAAGCATTCCCTTTGAAAACTGGCACAAGACAGGGATGCCCTCTCTCACCACTCCTATTCAACACAGTGTTGGAAGTTCTAGCCAGGGCAATCAGGCAGGAGAAGGAAATAAAGGGTATTCAATTAGGAAAAGAGGAAGTCAAATTGTCCCTGTTTGCAGATGACATGACTGTATATCTAGAAAACACCATGGTCTCAGCCCAAAATCTCCTTAAGCTGATAAGCAACTTCAGCAAAGTCTCAGGATAAAAAATCAATGTGCAAAAATCACAAGCATTCCTATACATCAATAAGAGACAAACAGAGAGCCAAATCATGAGTGAACTCCCATTCACAGTTGCTTCAAAGAGAATAAAATACCTAGGAATCCAACTTACAAGGGATGTGAAGGACTTCTTCAAGGAGAACTACAAGCCACTGCTCAATGAAATAAAAGAGGACACAAACAAATGGAAGAACATTCCATGCTCATGGATAGGAAGAATCAATATCATGAAAATGGCCATACTGCCCAAGGTAATTTATAGATTCAATGCCATCCCCATCAAGCTACCAATGACTTTCTTCACAGAACTGGAAAAAACTACTTTAAAGTTCATATGGAACCAAAAAAGACCCCAAATTGCCAAGTCAGTCCTAAGCCAAAAGAACAAAGCTGGAGTCATCACACTATCTGACTTCAAACTATACTACAAGGTTACAGTAACCAAAACAGCATGGTACTGGTACCAAAACAGAGATATAGATCAATGGAACAGAACAAAGCCCTCGGAAACAATACCACACATCTACAACCATCTGATCTTTGACAAACCTGACAAAAACAAGAAATGGGGAAACGGTTCCCTATTTAATAAATGGTGCACTGGAAAAACTGGCTAGCCATATGTAGAAAGCTGAAACTGGATCCCTTCCTTACATCTTATACAAAAATTAATTCAAGATGGATTAAAGACTTAAATGGTAGACCTAAAACCATAAAATCCCTAGAAGAAAACCTAGGCAATACCACTCAGGACATAAGCATGGGCAAGGACTTCATGTCTAAAACACCAAAAGCAATGGCAACAAAAGCCAAAATTGACAAATGGGATCTAATTAAACTCAAGAGCTTCTGCACAGCAAAAGAAACTACCATCAGAGTGAACAGGCAACCTATAGAATAGGAGAAAATTTTTGCAATCTACTCATCTGACAAAGGGCTAATATCCAGAATCTACAAAGAACTCAAACAAATTTATAAGAAAAAAAACAAACAACCCCATCAACAAGTGAGTGAAGGATATGAACAGACACTTCTCAAAAGAAGACATTTATGTAGCCAACAGACACATGAAAAAATGCTCATCATCACTGGTCATCAGAGAAATGCAAATCAAAACCACAATGAGATACCATCTCACACCAGTTAGAATAATGATCATTAAAAAGTCAGGAAACAACAGGTGCTGGAGAGGATGTGGAGAAATAGGAACTCTTTTACACTGTTGGTGGGAGTGTAAACAAGTTCAACCATTGTGGAAGACAGTGTGGCGATTCCTCAAGGATCTAGAACTAGAAATACCATTTGACCCAGCCATCCCATTACTGGGTATATACCCAAAGGATTATAAATCATGCTGCTAGAAAAACACACGCAAATGTATGTTTACTATTCACAATAGCAAAGACTTGGAACCAACCCAAATGCCCACCAATGATAGACTGGATTAACAAAATGTGGCACATATACACCATGGAATACTATGCAGCCATAAAAAAGGATGAGTTCATGTCCTTTGTAGGGACATGGATGAAGCTGGAAACCATCATTCTCAGCAAACTATCGCAAGGATAGAAAACCAAACACCACATGTTCTCACTCATAGGTGGGAACTGAACAATGAGAACACTTGGACACAGGAAGGGGAACATCACATACCAGGGCCTGTCGTGGGGTGGGGGGATGGGGGAGGGATAGCATTAGGAGATATACCTAATCTAAACGATGAGTTAATGGATGCAGCACACCAACATGGCACACGTATACATATGTAACAAACCTGCACATTGTGCACATGTACCCTAGAACTTAAAGTATAATAATAATAAAAAAAAGTGCCAAGCATTGCATTATTCACTAAGGATAGTGAAGGAAGCACAGAATGCAGTTCTTGCCTTTGAAGAGGTACAAAGAAAAGAAAAAATAGTCAGGTCGCTAATTAAGTCTGAGGTATTAAATCAAATTAGAAGTAGAGAAGTAAAAACTGAACAAGAAGAGAAATGGAGGAACAGGAATTAAGTAATAATGACCTAAAGAGAAAGTGATGAAGCAGAAAGAGATATAGTAATCACATATCAAGTAAGTTAAAAAGAAGTGCTTTGGGGACTACCAAAAGACAAAAAAACCTCATAAAAGCATGGAATTTAATTATTACTTAGCAGCAATTGAAAGGATGAAAATGTATCATTTTTTGCAGTCTTTCATCTTAAAAACCATGGACAAGAAGGAAGGTGTTTGCAATTGTACTATAATAACAGGAACCAACTTCAAAATACCTTGAATAAAAGCAGCTTCAAATACCAAAAAATCCCTCACCATGAATATCCAAACGTACCAAGAAATCCCTCGCCATGAATATCAAAACGTACCCATTTCAGATGACCAGTTTTCAAATTCTATTAAACTAGTGGCAATGTTACATGAAATTCTAATTATAAATCAAGGGAACATTAATAATTACTGAGTATCTACATTATGCCCAGTACTTCTCTGTCTCCATTGCTAACATCTCATTTCAGACCTGTATTACCTCTCCCACCTGAATCATTTTAGTAGCATCCTAACAAGTATCTTAATATTCATTTTCTTTTCTCTGATCCATCCTCCACACTGATACATAAAATGACTTTTTTCTAAAATGAAATTGTGATGGTAGTCTCTTGCTTAAAATTGTTAAATAGATACCACAACCTATAACACAACGTACAAACTAATTTCTATGATTTGATTCCCACCTACCTTTCCAGTCTTTACTTTTACCTCTTCCCACACTCACCCTTACTCTACCACTATCTCCTTATACTCTTATTTATTTTTAACTACTGAGGCTCTTCAAACTTATCATGCCATGTTATTCATGTGCTTCTTTTTTTCTATTCCTCGTCTTGAAGGGCCTTTTGATCTTCTGCCATCTTAGCAATGCCAACAGTTACCCAGTTCTACTTTCAACATCTGTTCAAGCATATCAATATCCATCCCAAACTTTCCAAGAAAGAAATGAATATTCCTTCCTTGGCACCTGCACAGATTTCTATTATAGGATCTGTAACTCTTACTATACTACTTGCTTAAGGTAAGCTTTTAAGACTATAGCTTCTTGGGAACAGAATCCTAGACTTATAAAGAGTGTATCCTTAGAGACCAGTACAATTGGCATATCATAGGCACCCCAAAAAGTTTAAATCAATGAATGAATAACTAAGCTTCATTATTTAAGATAAAATTTTTCGGCTGGGCAAGGTAGCTCACACCTGCAATCCCAGCATTTTGGGAGGCCGAGGCAGGTGAATCATCTGAGGTCGGGAGTTTGAGACCAGCCTGGCCAACATGATGAAACCCCATCTCTACTAAAAACATAAAAATTAGCTGGGTGTGGTGGCACATGTCTATAATCTCAGCTACTCGGGAGGCTGAGGCACAAGAATCATTTGAACCCAGGAGGCAGAGGCTGCAGTGAGCTGAGATCACGCCGCTGCACTCCAGCCTGGGCAACAGAGTGAGACTCTGTCTCAAAGAAAAAAAAAACCATTTTCACTGCCTATCCCTTTAAAAGCTAGTCTATTATCAGTTGAGTTCTACCATTTATTTTCACGAAATGTCTGATCGAGCCCACAATAATCACTCCAGGCTAATTTTCTAAAAGCCCAGATTCATCATACAACAGCCCCATTCAAGATCTTATAGTAAACATTATTTTAAAGCACAATGCCTCCATTTGCCTTTCATGGCTTTCCTACTTATCTAACCTCCACTCTTCATCAATGCCAGGCCAATTTCATCATCCCTTAAGCCTGGTACATAAATTCTTACCTCTGTCCCTTTGCCCAAACTGTTCAATCTCTCATTCACACTTGATTCTTCCCTTTATCCAATTAAATACTAACCATCTTTTATAGGCCAACCAAGTCTGATTTTTCTCCCATGAAAATTGTATCTGAATGCTCCATCCTTCCCCTATTATAAGCAAAGATACTCAGAACCAGTCACATCAGCACTTCATTCTTTCCCTTTTAAGAATGTTACTTTTCCTCCCCCTCCCCCTCTCCCCTTTCTTTGGTCTCCCTCTCCTTTTTTCAGTCTCCCTCTGTTGCCAAAGCTGGACTGTACTGCCGTGATCTCGGTTCGCTGCAACCTCCCTGCCTCCGGCTCCTGTGATTCTCCTGCCTCGGCCTGCCGAGTGCCTGGGATTGCAGGCGCGCACCGCCACGCCTGACTGGTTTTTGTATTTTTGGTGGAGACGGGGTTTCGCCGTGTTGACCGGGCTGGTCTCCAGCTCCTGGCCTCGAGTGATCTGCCCACCTCGGCCTCCCGAGGTGCTGGGATTGCAGAGGGAGTCTCGCTCACTCAATGCTCAATGTTGCTCAGGCTGGAGTGCAGTGGCGTGATCTCGGCTCGCGACAACCTCCACCTCCCAGCCGCCTGCCTTGGCCTCCTAAAGTGCTAAGATTACAGCCTCCGCCCCGCCGCCACCCCGTCTAGGAAGTGAGGAGCCCCTCTGCCCGGCCGCCCCGTCTGGGATGTGAGGAGCCCCTCTGCCCGGCTGCCCCGACTGGGAAGTGAGGAGCGCCTCTGCCCGGCCGCCATCCCATATAGGAAGTGAGGAGCGCCTCTGCCCGGTCACCCCATCTGGGAAGTGAGGAGCGCCTCTGCCCGGTCGCCCCGTCTGGGAGGTGAGGAGCACCTCTGCCCGGCCGCCCCATCTGGAAGGTGAGGAGCGCCTCTGCCCGGCTGCCACCCCATCTGGGAGGAAGTGAGGAGCGTCTCTGCCCAGCCGCCCTGTCTGGGAAGTGAGGAGTGCCTCTACCCGGCCGCCCCGCCTGGACAGTGAGGAGTGCCTCTGCCTGGCTGCCCCGTCTGGGAAGTGAGGAGCGCCTCTGCCTGGCCGCCCCGTCTGGGAGATGAGGAGCGCCTCTGCCCGGCCGCCCAACGTCTAGGAAGTGAGGAGCGCCTCTGCCTGGCCGCCCATCGTCTGGGAGGTAAGGAGCGCCTCTGCCTGGCCGCCACCCCGTCTGGGAGGAAGTGAGGAGCACCTCTGCCCGGCCGCCCCATCTCGGAGGAGGTGAGGAGCACCTCTACCCGGCCGCCCCATCTGGGAGGTGAGGAACGTCTCTGCCCGGCCGCCCCGTCTGGGAGGTGAGGAGCGCCTCTGCCCGGCCGCCCCGTCTGGGAAGTGAGGAGGACCTCTGCCTGGCCGCCACCCCGTCTGGGAAGTGAGGAGCGCCTCTGCCCGGCCACCCCGTCTGGGGAGTGAGGAGTGCCTCTGCCTGGCCGCCACCCCGTCTGGGAGGAAGTGAGGAGCGCCTCTGCCCGGCCGCCCCGTCTGGGATGTGAGGAGCGCCTCTGCCCGGCCGCCCCGTCTGGGAAGTGAGGAGCGCCTCTGCCCGGCCGCCCTGTCTGGGAGGTGAGGAGCGCCTCTGCCCGGCCGCCCTGTCTGGGAGGTGTACACAACAGCTCCGAAGAGACAGCGACCATCGGGAGCGGGCCATGAGGACGATGGCGGTTTTGTTGAAAAGAAGTGGGGGAAGTGTGGGGAAAGGAAGGAGAGATCTGATTGTTGCTGTGTCTGTGTAGAAAGAGGTGGGCATAGGAGACTCCATTTTGTTCTGACTAGGAGAAATTCTTCTGCCTTGGGATGCTGTTGCTCTATGGCCTTTCCCCCAGCCCCGTGCTCTCTGAAACATGTGCTGTGTCAACTCAGGGTTAAATGGATTAAGGGCGGTGCAAGATGTGCTTTGTTAAACAGATGCTTGAAGGCAGCATGCTCTTTAAGAGTCATCACCACTCCCTAATCTCAAGTACCCAGGGGCACAAACACTGCAGAAGGCCGCAGGAACCTCTGCCTAGGAAAACCAGAGACCTTTGTTCATGTGTTTATCTCCTGACCTTCTCTCCACTATTATCCTATGACCCTCCCATATCCCCCTCTCCGAGAAACACCCAAGAATGATCAATAAATACTTAATTAAAAAAAAAAAAAAAAGAATGTTACTTTTTTCTCCCCAACCGGATTATCAGCTCCTTCAGGTATCTGATTGTACTTCCTTTATAGATCTCTCACAGTTTTTAGTTACTGTGATAGAAAGGCAACATGGCACTGTGTTTTAAAAACTTTTTTTAAAAAAGCAGGCACGTCCTCTCTTTGAATTAAATCTTATGTTGAAGTCCAATACATTAAAAAGATAAAAGAGGGGCTCTGACTGAAATGGATGTCGGCATCAGAGTGTTCATTGCCTGGCCCTTCTGTACTTGCTTAGCTACATGGTAACAGTCCCTAAAGCATCTCCTGGGGTTCCTTGTAACACAGTTTGAAAACGACTGGGTTCACAATGAGATGCCATCTCACACCAGTTAGAATAATGATCATTAAAAAAGTCAGGAAACAACAGATGCTGGTGAGGATGTGGAGAAATAGGAACGGTTTTACACTGTTGGTGGGAGTGTAAATTAGTTCAACCATTGTGGAAGACAGTGTGGCGATTCTTCAAGGAGCTAGAACCAGAAATACCATTTAACTCAGCAATCTCATTACTGGGTATATACCCAAAGGATTATAAATCATTCTACTATAAGGACACATGCACACGTATGTTTATCACAGCACTATTTACAACAGCAAAGACCTGGAACCAACCCAAATGCCCATCAATGACAGACTGGATAAAGAAAATGTGGCATATACACACCAAGGAATACTATGCAGCCATAAAAAGAATGAGTTCAAGTCCTTTGCAGGGACATGGACGAAGCTGGAAACCATCATCCTCAGCAAACTAACACAAGAACAGAAAACCAAACACCGCATGTTCTCACTCATAAGTGGGAGTTGAACAATGAGAACACATGGACATGGGGAGGGTCACATCACACACTGGGGCCTGTCAGGGGGTGGTGGGAAAGGGGAGGGAGAACATTAGGACAAATACCTAATGTATGCAGGGCTTAAAACCTAGATGACAGGTTGATAGGTGCAGCAAATCACCATGGCACATGTATACCTATGTAACAAACTGCATGTTCAGCACATGTATAACAGAACTTAAAGTAAAAAAGAAAAAAAAAGAAAAAGGACCAAGCGCGGTGGCTCACACCTGTAATCCCAGCACTTTGGGAGGCCGAGGTGGGTGGATCACGAGGTCAGGAGTTCAAGATCAACCTGGCCAACATAGTAAAACCCCATGTCTACTAAAAATAGAAAAAAAAATTGCTGGGCGTGGTGGCAGGCGCCTATAGTCCTAGCTACTTGGGAGGCTGAGGCAGGAGAATCACTTGAACCCAGGAGGTGGAGGTTGCAGTGAGCTGAGATTGCGCCACTGCACTCCAGCCTGGGCGACACAGTGAGACTGTCTCAAAAAGAGGTCTCACTTCTTTTTGAAAAGAGAGGGAGAGGGAGAGAGGGGGAGAGGGAGAAGGAGAGAGGGGGAGAGGGAGAGGGAGAGAGGGGAAGAGGGAGGCGGGGGTGGGGGAGAGATGGGGAGGGGAGAAGAGAGAAAGAAAACTACTGGGTTCAAATTCTAGCTGTAACACTTACTGGTCATGTACCCTTGTGTAATCACAAACTCTAAGTCTCAGCTTCCTGAGATAATGTATATGAGACAGGCCTTTGTAAACCTTAAAGTTTTCCATAAATTTGAGAAATATTTAACCTTCACAAGACATAAGCTAAACTGACTATATTATACCATCTTAACAGTTATATTACACAATATTACTGACTGTGAAAGCATTCTATATTTTAAAGTCCAGATTTATTTAAACTAAAACATCCTAAATGTCATTCAATTCTGGAAATCCCAGGTCCTCTGCTTTCTAATCTCCATTTGGAGGACAAAAAATTATAATGATTAAGAGTAATGCTTTTGAGTTGGTCAGATATGATTTGAAGGCCAGCTTTACAATATGGTGTGTAAACTTGGGTAAGTTACCTAACCTCTCTGAACCTCAATTTCCTCATCTTGAAAATGAAAACAGGACTATCTGCTTTTCAGTTGCTGCTGGATTGAGGGAGATAATCTGAACAATGTCTTGTTTTTCTTAGTATTCTCTCACAGTATACCTCTCAAAGTCAGCAAATAATACACATTTATAAAATTAACTGGTTTCCTGCAACCCGAAATTCACCATATGAATAAATTTGAAGTAATTTCCCCTTTTCTAATTGGAAAATTTGTCTGCTACTTCTTATAAAAGTTGAAAAGTATATTAGAAAATATGCTAATTAGATATATTATATATGGCATAAAATACGTGTTTCAGAATATACTATCTTTTTGTGGTGCTATATGGAGAACTGATCGAGCACCCTATCATTTATAACTTTCTAGACAAAATTCATTAAATATCATTTTATTATCCTTGAAAAATTCTGAAATATAGCCTTAATCAGATGACTAACTTTGATATCAGTAGTAAAATTTCCTTAGTCCACGTTGGTTTGTTAAGCCAATAATCTAAATATCTTTACCTTTGGCAGCATGGGAGTATCCCTCTTCTTCTTCTTTTCTGAATTAGGGTCATCTAATAAGTCTGGCTCAAAAGTATAAAGTTCAGTAAGCTCATTCATAGTAAAATGACGCTCCACCTGCTGCTGATCAACAACTCGAAAAGACAGTGACTGCTTAGTTACTTGCCGATCATAAATCTTATCTTCCATGGTTCCCTTTGTAAAAAGAAGGAAGAATATACAAAAAAATAAAATTTTGTAAGCATGAAACTTAATCAAGGATAAATACGGTTACTGGTTAATATGAAATGGTAAAACTTCATGGTAGTATATAGCCATAAATAAAAACTCATCAGCAATTTTGCTTAATTCATGAAAGATTTCATCTGTTTAGCATAGTTTACTGTAACAAATAAAATTACATTACTGATAATTATTCTATATTAACTGACCAAAATGCATTCATGTATTGCTTTATTTATTTCTGTACTCTGTAGAAGGAGGACAGCAGGCAGATATCAGATTAAACAGAAATAAAGGGACAGACACAAAAAACATTTAGGTAAATATTGAAGTTAGAATGCAAGAGAGCAGTTTGATTCCTTTTCAATGTAATATAATAAGCTATCACCAAACACCATAAAATGCCTTTATATCGTTTTATTTTCTGTAATTTCAAGACAGAAAACAAATATAAAATACCATATCCATTACATATAAACTACATTAATTAAACGTATACATTATATTAAATGTATATTAAATATAATAAAAATTACATTATAAATGAGAATGTACAGAAGTTTTAAACTTAACAGGAAAGAAAAAAATTAAAGAAAATTGAATAAATAAATAAACAAATAACAGGAAAGAGTTTACATAAAGTTGTCAATCAACTTAAGTACTAAAGAAGATCAAATAAGCAAGGATCTACCAAAAAAAACCCAGTCTCTGGTTGAGAAGCCCAGATTTGGAGGCAGGTTGAGAGGGGTTGCATCTGCTGTGGGTAGCATCTGCTAAATCTGTTTACTCATGCAAAACAATCTCAACCTGAGAAAGATGACATTACAGAAATCGATACACTACAAAACAGAAAATCAAGAAAAGCCAAAACTGACTTCTGCTGCTTTATGTACAGAAATGGTATTTCCAACTTTGTTTCCCTCTCTGTAATACACATATGTTCCATATCTCTAAAATATTATCAGTTTCACATGAACTTTCAATATGAAAAAGAGAATTATAAACCTACCTGAGCTAAGAACCTATATACATAAACAGGCTTAGTTTGTCCAAAGCGATAAACTCTGAATATACTCTGGATGTCGTAAGATGGATTCCAAGAAGCATCGAATATAATTACTCGATTAGCAGCTACCAGATTAATTCCTAGAGATCCTGCTTTAGTAGAAATGATAAATAATCGCCCTCTGAAAATGAAAATATAGAATAAATGCTTCAGTAATTAGTACTTTACAAATATTTTAATTACAATATGACTTTTTGATACTTAGGCAGTTTTTTTTTTTTTTAACTATCAAAAGTTCAGAGAATTCATTTCTTACTTACTGAAGAAAATAATATATTATCTAAGGAGTCAGGATGATAATACATATGCCCAGGAAGAATCCTATTGTTGGAAAATAAAATCGTCTGATTTAAGAATAAAGATGAAATGAAAAATCAAATATTTACAATGTAGTCAAGGTTTTATTTACAGATTTCTGAATAAATTTAGAGAATTTATATATAACTTGAAAGTCTATATTGTATTGGGTACAGCTAGGGGCACTAAGTACATCAAAATGAAGGAAAATGCAAAAGTAGGTGAATATGTAGGGGTGACTCAACATTTATAATACAGCATAATGAATGTAAGGAGAGGCGTTAGACAGATGCGAGGTACTGAGGCAGATAAAACAGGAGCAAGAAGACAGACACAGGGCTCCAGGAAGGGTGTCTAAAGAAAAAAAAAAGAAACTGATAGATTACCTGATTTGTTGGAACATAAGCATTTATAATGTTTCTTTTTTTTTTTGAGACTGAGACTCGCTCTGTCACCCAGGCGAGAGTGCAATGGTGCAATCTCGACTCACTGCAACCTCTGCCTCCCAGGTTCAAGCGATTCTCCTGCCTCAGCCTCCTGAGCAGCTGGGATTACAGGAACAACACCATGCCTGGTTAATTTTTGTATTTTTAGTAGAGATAGGGTTTCGCCATGTTGGCCAGGCTGGTCTTGAACTCCTGACCTAAGGTAATCTGCCCACCTCGGCCTCCCAAAGTGCTGAGATTACAGACGTGTGCTACCATGCCTGGCCAGGATTTACAATATTTCTACAGGATAATTTAGAAATGAATTGGTGATAGGTATATAGAAAATTAAGCAAATGGTAAAAACAAATCAATACTTCAGCAAAATATAATAAACAAGTACACGAAAAAGGAAAAACAATCACAGTATTCAAGTGGCTTACAAATATTTACATAGCCACAATAAAGAAAATACTGCAAATTAATTTAGGCAAATATTATGAAAAATTATACTGGGAAAACGAATGAGGAAAAGTGTGCATGTGCTTGTGGTAAATTACTACCTTACACTTTAGAAAGGATGTATGTAAGTAAGTAAGAATTGCCAAGAGTTGAAATTGGTTACCTCCAGAAAGTAGAAATCACAGGTAGAAAGAGGTTTGGTCACGGGACTGGTTTTTATTTGAAGCCTTGTAAAACTATCTGTTTTTTAAAAATATGTAAATATATTACTTTGATATTAATGAAAATTTAATTTGAAAAAGATTGGATAAACACTTTTTGAAAATAAAAACAACTCTAAGGAAAAGAATTACTCAGTTCCACTCCCCAGAAACAACCTCCATTCAAATCATGATATATTTCCTATAGATTCCTTTTTTTTTAAATATATGCTTTTTAAATTTTGCAGTCAGGATAATATCTGTATATACAATATGTATTATGAACATTTCCCCAAATTTCTTGGTAAACATCATGCTTGGTAGCTGCATAGTATTTCATTGGATGATTGTACAATAATTTATTTAATAATTTCCTTATTGCTGGTAACTTACAGAGTGACAAAAATCCCTGGAATATAATAAGCTCTCAATAATCAACACAAAATGTCTTTCTTTTCTTTTATGAAAGAAAATTAATGACTAAAATGCCATACTAATTACATTTATAGCATTCATTATACACTAGAATGCAAAGAAACTCTAAATTTAAATGATGGGAAAAAGTTTACAATTTAGTTTACCAATCATATTATATACTAAAGAAAAATCCTGGTATAAAATAAATAGAGATACTAAATTCATGTTTTATGTCAATTTGGAGCTACCATACATCTATGAATATAGACTATAGAAATTATCACAAAAGTTGACCAATTTTGAAGAAAATGTATTTATCACAGTGTTATTTTACAGTAGCATAAGGTTGAAAATTAAACAATATGTATAACATAGAGAAGTAAATTACACTCTGGCTATGTTACCATTAAAAATCCAAAATACTATGTTATGTGGAAGAAAAGCAGAATATAGAGCCTTACTAAATACAACTGCAAATGCATTAAAAACAAAACATATAAACACAATGTTAATAGTGGTTCTCTGTGGTCAGTGGGATTATGATGACAAGTTTCATCTTTATACCTCTATAACACATATTCATTACAGAGAATAAACTGTAGCGTCTTTAATTAGAGGACATACTTGAAGGTATATGGGTAAATGCTGGTCCAAAATTATTCCAGTTATTAATATCTATCCCACATAAGCAAAAGATGGCATAGAGCTATACAAAAGAATCAAGCATATAGAATGGTATAAACTATGTAGGTTAAAAAACACACATACATACATACACACACACACACACAACACACATGAAACCTTAAAGAACTTCAATACGCAAGTCCATATTGAAATAAACTACCCAATACATTTTTTAGATATTCTTAATACTAAGTATTAGTATTAAAGTATATGCTCAAAACAAACATAATTAAAATATAAAGCATTATTTGGATAATGCTCCTATAAACCATCTTATACATGTCTTTTGATAAAAGCATTTCTGTCAGGTACGTATCTAAGAGTGGAATTGCCGAGTCATAGGGTATTTACACGCACTGTTAAACTGAACAAATTGTTCTGTAAAGTAGTTATTCCAATTCATATTCCCACCAGCATTATATGAGGCTTCCAGTTGTTCAGGTCCTTGGTACTCATGGTACTATCTTTTTGTTTTTATTATAACCTTTCAAAAACAGTTTAAGGTTCACAAAAATTACAGCAGTTGAGCTCCCATATATCCTCCACTCTCAGCTTCCAATGGTAACCTACAACTTATATAACAACAATACATTGTCAAAACCAGGAAATTGATGTTGGTGCGAACTCAAGTACAGAGCTCATTTGGGTTTCATCAGTTTTTTGTTTGATGTATAGTTCTACAAAATTTTTATCATGCATGTAGAATCATGTAACCATTACCAAAGCAGGATACAGAATTGTTCTATCATCACAAAAAAACACCTTCCTTGTGTTATCCCTTCGTATTCATGCCCTTCCCCTAACCCTAAACCCTGACAACTACATATCTGTTCTCTATCATTATACTTCTGTCAAAGCAAGAATGGCATTTTCCAGTCAGCATGAGATCCATATAAGTTGTTGCTTGGATCAGTAAGCTGAGCAGCATTCCATTATATAGATATACCACAATTTGTTTATCCATTCACATGTTAAATAACATTTGGTTGTTTCTAGTTGAGGACCATTCTAAATAAAAGCTGCTGTGAACATTTGTGTTTAAGTTTTTATGTGAAAATGTTTTCATTTCCATGGGATACATTTCGGAGAGTGTAACTGCAAGGTTATATGACAAGTATGTTTAGTTGTTTAGTTTTGTTTTTTTAAACTGCCAAATTGTTTCCCAGAATGGTTGTTATTTTATATTCCCACTAGTAATGTAGGATAGATCTAGTTTCTCTATATCCTCACACGCATTTAATGTTGTCACTATTTTTTATTTTAGCCATGCTGACAGGTGTGAAGTGACAACTCATGTGGTTTTAAATTACATTTTCTTTCTTTTTCAGAGACAAGATCTCACTCTGTCTCCCAGGTTGGAGTGCAGTGGCACAATCATAGCTCACTGCAACCTCGAATTCCTGGGCTCAAGTGATCCTCCTTCCTCAGCCTCCTAAGTAGTTATGACTATAGACATGTGCCACCATGCCCAGCTAATTGTATTTAATTTTTTGTAGAGACAGATTCTCACCATGTTGCCCAGGCTGATCTTGAACCCACGGCCTCAAGTGATCCTCCCACCTCAGCCTCCCAAAGCCCTGGGATTGCAGGCCTGAGCCACTAGCCTCACCTAAATTACATTTCCCTAATGGCTAGTGATGCTATCTTTTCATATGCTTATTTGACATGCATAGCCTTCTTCAGAGAAGTGTCAGTTCAAGTCCTTTGCCCATTTACTAACTGGGTTGTTTTCTTCCTGAGTTCTTTATACATTCTGAATGAGTCCTTTGTTAAATATGCAAATGCAAATATTTTCTCCAAGTCTGTAAGTTGTCTTTTCCTTTCCCTAAGAGTCTTTCACAGACAAAAGTTTTTATTTTTGATTAAGTCCAATTATTGATTTTTTATTTAATGGATTATATGCCTTTGGCATCATGACTAAGAACTCTGACTAACCCTAGATGCACAAGATTTTCTTCTGTTTTCTTATACAAGTATAATAGTTTTACATTTAGATTTATGATTCCTTTTGACTTGATTTTTTAAAATATGGGTAAGGCTTAAGTAAAGGTTTGTTTTTGGTCTATGAAAGTCTAATTGTTTCAATACCAGTTTTTGAAAAGGCTATGCTCTCTCCATTTAATTGCTTTTGCATCTTTTGTCAAAACCATTTTTAACTTGAATTTCTCTGATAATTAATAAGGATCATCATGCTTTCATACATTTATTGGCCATTCAGATATCGTCTTTTGTGAAGTCCTGTTCAAGTTTTTCCCCATTTTTCTATTGGGTTGTCTAGTTTATCCAATTGATTTTTAAGAGTTCTTTATATATCCTGGATGAGACCTTTTTAGATCTATATATTGGAAACAGCTTCTCCAACTTCGTGGCTTGCCTTTACACTCTTAATGTGAAATGACATTTGTATTAGTCAGGGTTTTCCAGAGAAACAGAACTAAAAGGAGTTAAGAACTTGTGTGTACGTGCATGTGTGTGCGTGCACGCATGTGTGTGTGTGTGTGTAGACATATTACGGCATTAGCCTCACTGTGATTATGGAAGCTGTCAAGTGCTACAATGTGCTGTTCACAAGCTGCAAAACCAGGGAGCTAATCGTATAAATCCTGGTCCCAGTTCAAAGGCCTGAAAATCAGGGGGTAGGGTTGTGGGTGGGGGCAGTTGGTATAAGTCCTAGTCTGTCTGAGTCTGAAGGCTGAAGAACCATGATTACCAATCTCCAAGGGCTCGATAAGATGGATGTCCCAGCTCAAAGAAAGAGAGAGCAAATTTGCCCTTCCTCTGCATTTTTGGTCTATTCAGGCCCTCAATGGGTAGGATGATGCCCACTCACACTGATGAGGGCAATCTTCTTTACTCAGTCTACTAATTCAAATACCCTTTCAGGAGCACCCTCACAGACATATCCAGAAGTGTTTTATCAGCTGCATGGGCATCTCTTAGTGCAGTCAAACTGACACATAAAATTAACTATCACACCTTTGGTGAACAGAAGTCCTTAATTTTAATGAAGCCCAAATTACCAATCTTGTATATATACAAGGAACAGAAGGCAGCTCTGAAAAGTGAAAAGGATGAGGCAGATGGGTAGGGCCCTCAGGATATAAAGGATAATGTGGTACTGAGTTTCATGGGCTACCTTTTTATTTTTAAAATCTTGTTTTTTTTTTGAGACAGGGTCTTGAATTGTCACCCACACTGGAGTGCAATGGCATGATCACAGCTCACTGCAGCCTTGACTTGCTGGGCTCAAGCACTCCTCCCACCTCAGCCTCCCAAGTAGCTGGGACTACAGAAATGCACTAATGCACCCAGCTAATTTTTAAAATTTTTGTAGAGACAGGGTCTCACTATGGTGCCCAGACTGGTCTTCAACTCCTGGGCTCAAGTGATCCTCCTGCCTCACTTCCCAAAATGCTGGGATTACAGGTGTGAACCACCGAGCCCAGCTGTTATAGACTTTCTTTCTGCCTCATGTATCCTAGATTGGTTGCTGAAGAACTCCAGAAGGTGCTGTCAAAAAAATCTCCAAGAAAAGCCTACCCTCCAGCCAAAGGACCAGAAAAGGGGCAGCATAGCAAGACAGAAAATGTTAGGATAACCACTCAATTCCAACCAAACAGTACAGCAAAAAATGCAGCTGAATCCTCAGCCTTCTACCGTAACCAAGTTATAACAAGGCACTACCAGGGTGGGGTCAGAGAAGTCTGATTTAACAAGGTCCTCCCTGTGACCCAACAGTGTCAATGAAGACCATGTAGGGAAACAATACATCCACCCACACCCAGCAGTTACAAGAAAACCCCTTCCCTTCCTACTGGAATTATACCACCATCCAATAATAACTAATGAGTCACCCCCTGTGGTGTCGGTGGAGGCCATCTGGAAAGAAGTAAACAGGTAATCTTGAGCCTCTGTCCCCCCACCCAGCCAAGGTAATACCAGTAGAGGCCTAGTGAGGAGACTGAACTCCCACTATCAACTGGCAACAATGTAGTAGGGCACCTCATGCCCTGCCAAAACATTTGTCAGAAGATGCCTACTATACCAAAAGATTTAAATAAAATCCAGCATCTCATGATATAGTAACCAACATGCCCAGTTTAAATGGAAGAATTTTCTCATAATAAGAACCAGAAAAATCTCAAGTTCAATGAGAAAAGACAATCAACAGACACTAACACTGAGATGACACAAATGTTAGAATTGTCTGACAAGGATTTTTAAAGTAGTCATTATAAAAATGCCTCATAAGCAATTATTAACATACCTGAGACAAATGAAACAAATAGTCTCAGCAAAGAAACAAGAAGACATAAAAAAAGAACCAAATGAAAATTTTAGGCTGGGCACAGCAGCTCAGGCCTGTAATCCCAGCAAGTTGGGAGGCAAAGGCACGCAGATTACTTGAGGTCAGGAGTTCCAAACCACTCTGGCCAACATGATGAAACCCCGTCTGTACTAAAATTACAAAAGTTAGCTGGGTGTGGTGGTGCATGCCTGTAATCCCAGCTACTTGGGTGGCTGAGGCACGAGAATTGCTTGAACCTGGAAGGTGGAGTGTGCAGTGAGCTGAAATCTTGCCACTGCACTCCAGCTTGGGCGAGAGTGAGACCCTGTCTCAAAAAAAAAAAAAAAAAAATTAGAACTGAAAAATATAACAGAAATTAAAAACTCAGAATGAGTTCAGTAGAAAGCAAAGAACAGAAGATTTGGTGATTTTAAAGACTAAACAACAGAAATGGCCTAATCTGAACAACAGAGAAAAACGGAATGGAAAAGAGACTCATGTACCTATAGGACTATAATAAAAGATTTAACATTTTTGTCATTAGAGTCCTAAAAGAAGAGGAGAAGGAAGGAGGGGCTGAAACTCAAAGAAATAATGACTGAAAATTACCAAAATGTATTAAGAAACATAAACCTGCAGGTTTAAGTAGTTGAATGAACCATAAACAGGATAAACCCAAACAAATCCATGACAAAATATATCAGTCATCTTCCGAAAACGTAGAAAAATAATCTTGAAAGAAGAGAGAAACGACACCTTATCTAAGGGGGGAAAAACAATTCAAACAGCAGGTTTCTCATAAGAAACCAGGGAGACAAGAAGGTAGTGACACATATTTTTCAAGTACTGAAAGGAAAGAATTGTCAACCCAGAATTCTATATCCAGCTGAAATACTATTCAAGAATGAAGGGGAAATCATTTGTTGCCAGCAGACTTGCTGTTAAAGAATGGCTAGGCCAGGCATGGTGGCTCACGCCTGTAATCCCAGCACATTGGGAGGCCAAAGCAGGTGGATCACTTGAGCTCAGGAGTTCAAGACCAGACTGGGCAACATGGTACAACCCCATCTCTACAAAAAATACAGAAATTAGCCAGGTGTGGTGGTGCGCACCTGTAGTCCCAGCTACTTGGGACACTGAGGTGGGAGGATGGCTTAAGCCTGGGAGGTCAAGGCTGCAGTGAGCCAAAATTGTACCACTGTATGCCAGCCTGGGTGACAGAGCAAGACCCTGCTTAAAAAAAAGGAATGGCTACAATAAGTTCTCTAAATACAAAGAAAATGATAAAAGAAGGAATACTGAAACATTAGGGAGAAGTAACAGCAAATAATAAATATGAGTCAATACAACACTTTCCTTCTGTTGTGTTTTCTAAATTATATTCTATGGTTGAAGAAAGAATGATTACACTGACTGATATGGTTAAACACTTGAGACAGTCATATTATAAAAAGGGAATCAAAAGGATATAAAGAGGTAAGGTTTTTGCACATCAATTAAACTGGCAAAATGTCACCAGTAGACTAAGTGTGTGTATAGGTATGATGTAATACCTACAGCAACCACTATCAAAGCTACACAAAGAGAAATACTAAAAAAAACTACAGATGAATCAAAATAGAATTTCAAAAATATAAAACTAACCCACAGGAACGGAGGAAAAAGAAATCATAAACAAAAGAAAATTGAATGAAAGAGAACAAATTGAACAAAAAAATAAAATGGTAGACTGAAGCCCTACATTAAATATAAACGGTCTATATACACCATTTAAAAGAAAAATTAAGTGGATAAAAAATAAAACAAAAAACATGACCCAACCACATGCTGTCTACAAGAAACTCACTTCAAATACAACAACATAGGTGAGTTGAAGTAAAAGGATGAAAAACTATATACCATGCAAACACCAATCAAAATAAAACAAGAGTGGTTATATTAGTATCAGGTAAAATAGATTTCAGAGCAAAGAAGATTATGAGGGATAGAGAGGGGCACAGCAATACTAAACGTGCACAATAAACAACAGAGCTGAAAATATCAGAAGTAAAACCTGACAGAACTGAACGAGAAACAGAAAAATCCACACAATTATAGTTGGAGATTTCAATCTTCCTCTCAAAAACTGATAACCACATAGCTAAAAAAAATCAGCAAAAGTAAAGAAGAATACAAGAACCTCACCAAAGAACAAAATCTAATCAATATTTATAGAGCACTCTACCCAACAACAGCAGAGTACATATTCTCTTCAAGGGCCAGTCTACTTGGGACATAAAGCAAAGCATAACAAACTTAAAAGAACTGAAATCATACAGATTATATTTCCTGAACATAATTGAATTAAACTAGAAATCCACAACAGAAAAATAATGGGAACCTCCAAACGCATGGAAATTAAACAACATGCTTCTAGCTGAGCCAAAGATGAATTCTGAAATAAAAATATACTGAACTAAATGAAAATATAACATATCAAAGTCTGTATAAAGCAGTGCTGAAAGGGAAATTTATAACACTAAATGCTTACATGAGAAAAGAAAAAAAGTCTCATATCAAATTAGTAATCTAAGCTTCTACCTCCAGAAAGTAGAACAAGAAGAGCAAAACAAACCAAAAGCAAGATGAAATTAAAATAGGAAAAAAAAAAAGAAGAAAATCAAGGGAATAAAACACTAGTTATTTGTAACAATTAATGAAATTGACAAACCTCTAGCAAGAAACACACAAATTACCAGTATCAGAAGTGAAACAGAAACTATCACTATAGACCCTAAAGACATGAAAAGGATATTAAGAAAATGCTATGAAACAATTCTACACATATATTTGAAATTACGATGAAATGAACCAATTCTTACAAAAGCACAAACTACAACAACTCATTCAACATAAAATAGATCACTTGAATAATCCTAAAACTACTGAGGAAATTTAATTAGTGATTTTTAAACTCCCAAAAAAAGAAATCTTCAAGGCCAGAACTGGTTTCACTGGCAAATTTTACCAAACATTTAAAATTAACACAAATCCCCATAATCTCTGTCAGAAAATAGAAGAGAAAACAATTATTGACTTCTTTTATGAGGTCGATATTAACCTGATACTAAAACCAGACAGTGACAACACGAAAACAACTGAATATATAACAGTAACTCTCATAAATATCTCTCAACAAAATATTAGCAAACAGAGCCAATTATTATATAAAAAGAATTATCCTTACGATCAAGTGGAGTTTTATTCCAGGCATGAAAGGTTGGTTCAATATTCAAAAACCAATCTACATAGCACACCATATTAACAGATTAAGAAGAAAAAATAGATGATACAAACTGAGGCAGAAAAAGCATTTGTCAAATGTAAACACCCATTCATCACAAAAACTCTGAGAAAATTAAGAATAGAGGGGAACCGCCTCAACTTGATGAAGAGTAATTACAAAAAAAGTACAGCATGGCTGTGCATTCCTACTCAAAGAGGCTGAGGCAGGAGGATCCCTTGAGCCTAGGAGTTTGAGGCTGCAGTGAGGTATGATCACACCACAGAACTCCAGTCATGGTGATAGACAGAGAACTTGTCTCAAAACAAAAACAGAAACAAAAAAAACCCCCCCACCCAAAAAAACAACCTTACAGCTAACATCATAGTTAATGAAGACAGAATGCTTTTCTCCTAAGATCAGGAAGAAGGTAAGGATGTCCACTCTCACCATTGCTACTAACTATATTACTCTTAAGTTTTAACCAGTATGAGGTATAGGGAGGGACATAGCAATACTAAACATGCATAATAAACAGAGCTGAAAATATCGGAAGCAAAACCTGACATAACTTAAAGGAGAAACAGACAAATTCACAATTATACTTGGAGACTTTTCTTGCAGTAAGACAAGAAAAGGAAACAAACAGCATACAGATCATAAAAGAAGAAATAAAACTATCCCTACTTGCGGATAGTACAATGGTCTACTTAGAAAATCTCAAGAAATCTATAAAACAAACTCCTAGAACAAATGAAGTCAGCAAGATTACAGACAAAAGATCAACACAAAAATCAATTGCATTTCTATATTTGAGCAATGAACAATGGAAACAAAAATTAAAAATACAGTAACATTTACAATAACTCAAAAAAAGAGAAATACCTGGGTGTAAATCTAACAAAAGATCTACAGGACCTGTATACTGAAAACTACAAAAACACTGTTGGAAGAAATCAAAGATCAACTAATGGAGACACACTGTGTTCACTGATCAGAAAACAATAAAGTTATCAATTCTCTGCTGCTAAAAGTATTACAGTTGAAAAATGATATCAATTCTCTACAAATTAGTAACAAGTTTAATACCTATTAAAATTATTGCAAAACTTTTGTAGAGCTAGACAAGATTATTCTAAAATTCATATAAAAATAGCTAAAACAATCTGTGAAAGGTAGAACAAAGTGGGAAGAATCATTCAATGTGATATTAAGGCTTAGTACACAGCTATAGTAATCAAGACTATGTAGTAATGATGCAGAGAAAGACATATGGAATAAAGGAATAGAATAGCAAACTGAAAAACAGCCCAAAACAAGTATAGCCAACTGATTTTTCACAAAGGTGCAAAACCAATTCAGTAAAGGAAGGATGGTTTTTTCTTTGTTCTGTTTTTTTTCTTTTTTTGAGACAGGGTCTTCCTCTGTTACCCAGACTGGAGTGAAGTGGTACAATCATGGCTCACTGCAGCCTCGATCTCCTGATCTCAAGTGATCCTCCCACATCGGCCTCCAGAGTAGCTGGGACTACTGGTGTGCATCACCATGCCTGGGTAATTTTTTTTTTTTTAGGGACAGGGTCTCGCTATGATGCTCAGGCTGGTCTTGAATTTCTGGGCTCAGTCTCCCAAACCACTAGGATTACAAGTATGAGCCACTGCGCACTGCCACAGATAGCTTTCTTCAACAAATGATGCTGCAGCAATTGAACATCCACAGCCAAAATTATGAACCTTTAAACTTCACACCTTATACAAAAATTAACTCAATACAACATGGACTTAAACATAAAAGGTAAAATTATAAAACTTGTAAAATACAACACAAGAGAAAATCTTCAAGACCTAGGGCTTTGAGGAAGAGTTCTTAAGACTTGACATCGCAGCCATGATCAAAACAAAGAAACAAACATTGACAAACTAGATTTCATCAAAATTAAAATCTTTGTTCTCTGAAAGACCCTGTGAAGGGGATGAAAAGACAAGCCATAAACTGGCAGGAAGTATTTGCAAACCATATATCTGACAAAGGACACATATCTAGATTATATAAAGAACTCTCAAAACCCTACAATAAAAAAACAAGCAATCCAATAAGAAAATGGACAAAAAGACATAAAGAGATTTTCACCCAAGAGGATATACAATATTTGATGGCAAATAAACACATAAGATGTTCAATATAACTGGTTGTCAGGGAACTGCAAATTAAGACCACAATAAGATACCACTACATACCTATCAGAACACCTAAAATAAAAAATAGTGATAATACTAAATGCTGGTGAGGATGTAGAGAAACTTAATTTCTCATACATTGCTTGGTAGGACTATAAAATGGTACAGCCATTCTAATTAAGAGTTTGGCAGTTTCCTAAAAAAGTACTTACCATATGACCTAGCCACAGCATACCTGGGGATTTATCCTAGAGAAATGAAAACTTAGGTCCACACAAAAAGCTGGAACACAGTGTTCACAGCAGCTTTATTTATAATAGCCAAACCTGGACAAAATGAAAATGTCCTGCAATAAGTGAATTTAAAACATCTGTGGTACATCCATCCCATGGAATACTACTCTGTAATAAAAAGGAACAAACTATTGATACATGTGACAACTTGGATGGAACTCAAGGGCATTATGCTGAGCGAAAAAAGCCAATATCAAGGTCACATATAGAGAATGATACCATTTATATGACAGTCTTAATATGACAAAATAATAGAGATGGAGCATAAATTAGTCATTGTCAGGGGTTAAGGTTAGTGACAAGGTTGGCAGTAAAAATGGGTGTGACTATAAAAGGGTAGTGAGAGAGACAGAGAGCTTTGTGGTGATGGAATATTTCTGTATCTTGACTGTGTATATATGGAAAAAAAGATATATGCAAACATTGAAACACTGTCAACTTCTTAGTTTTGATATTGAAATATAAGTATATAAGATTTAACCATTGGGGAAAATTAGGTAAAGGGTTCACAGGACCTCTCTGTACTTGCAAGTTCAGGTGAATCTATAATCATTTCTAAATTAAAAGAGAAACAAACCAAAAATAGTATCAAGCTAACGAGGCACTCTGAGACTGCTGAAAACTACTTCCAGGTCACACAAAACAACAACGTTAGAAATGGTCATTATCTTAACGTTTATTTTAATGTGTCTTTCAGATTGCTTTGGCATAAACAAGGATTATATTTACATCCTATTTATTGAAAATTACTGAGTCATGAAAAATTAGAATTTACAGAGATATAATCTAAAACGTTTGTTGATTTTTTCCTTGCTCTTTTCATTTTGTTTTTTGTTTCATTTTCTGTTTGTTTGTGGATTTTGAGAGACAGCATAACATTTGTGGATTTCATGTGTATGGGTTCAGCTACCCAAGAGCAACTCCCCAAATCCATAATATACATGTACAGGTTGAACAGCCCAAATCCGTAAGTCTGAAATCCTAAATTCTCCAAACTCCAAAACTTTTTGAGTGCCAACATGACACTCGAAGAAAATGCTCATTGGGGCATTTTGGATTTTAGATTTTCAGATTTGGGATGCTCAACAGGTAAGAATATAATACAAATATTCAAAAATCTGAAAAAAATCCCGTATCTGAAATGCTTCGGGTCCCTAGCACCCCCAAGCATTTTGGATAAGAAATACTCAACCAGTATATGCCTGAAGCATGAATTTGAATGAGATGCTTTTTTGGCATATGTTTAGGGGTAATTCACTAGTGAGTAAGCCAAGCTGACAACTCAACATCTACATTTCAATGTTTTTCCCTACTAGTCATCAAGTATAAATGTCACGTGACAGATTATATGCCATTGTCGTATTTTAAAATTTGGGAAACCTAGCAAGCCAAAGGTTTAGATTATGTTTGAGAAATTTGAGTTACTCAATAAAATTACTTCTTCACACTCATGCACAAATAATAATTTGTTTAAACATGAAAAACACAGAATATAAAAATGTATTCTTTAAACAGTTATATAATCAATCATATACATTTATAATTTAACTATACTCAAATCATCCCTTTGCAAGCTCTTTTAGGCTACAGGTTTTCAATAATTAATAATCTTCCTAAAATGTAACTGAAATTTCTCTAGCCTTAAGCCTAGGTCTAGTTCATGATGCTGCTAAAATTAAAACATGTTTTAAACACACAGTATAATATTCTTCATAGTTTAAAATATTTATTAAGGCATACTTCAGCCATCTTTCTATTAAACTAACCCCATCTCCTTTATCCTTTTCTTAAATGCCATGCTTTCTTACGTTTGTGTATGTGTATACGTATGCATATATGCATATGTTTAGATGTATGTATAGTCATGTGCCACATAATGTTTTGGTCAATAACAGACAGCATGTACAAAGGCAATCTCATAAGATTATAATACATATTTTTACTTTATCTTTTCTGTTTAGATGTTACATACACAAATACCATTGTGTTCCAATTGCCTACAGTATTCAGTACAGTAACATGCTGTATAGTTTTGCAGCCTAGGAGCAATAAGCTATATCACAGAAAGCCTACTGGTGTACAGTACACTCTATGATATTTGCATAGTGACAAAATTGCCTAATGATGCATTTCTCAGAATGTATACTGGTTGTTAAGCAACATATGACTATATATAAAACTTTTTCTTTCCAAATGTAGCTTGATTTTGTCAATTACTAACAGCTTAAAACAATATCAATACACACACAAATTGCCTTATATCTACAGTTAACGATATTAAAATGGTCAATAAGCACATGAAAAGATGCTCAACATAATTTATCATTAGGGAATAGCAAATTAAAATCACAAGAGATAACATTACACATACATTAGAATGAGTAAAATAATTTTTTTAAAAAATGACAATACCACGTCCAGACAAGAATGTAAGGAAACTGGAACTCTCACACAACTGCGGATGGGAATGCAAAATTGTACAGTCACTTTGGAAAACTGCTTCATAGTTTCTTACAAAGATAAATGTAAACTTACTATATGACCCAGCAATCACAATCCTAGGCTTTTGTTTCATTTAAGTAAATACTTATGTTCACAAAAAAACTTGAACTTGAAAGCTTAGAGCAGCTTTGATTTTAATTTCAACACCTGGAAACAACTCAAATGTCCCTCAAGTGGAAGTAGCTAAACATACTGTGATATATCCCTATAATGGAAGACTATACAACAATTTAAAAAAAGTATTGGTATATGCAACAACGTAAATGATTCTCAAATAAATCTCACCAAGTGAAAGAAGTGAGACTCAAAAGGCTACAAATTATATGATTCCATAAGTGAATTCAGTGGGTAAGGAGTGATGACACTGTTTTGCAACCTGACTGTACCTTGCATTTGCTAAAAACATTCAAATACACAATAAAAATAGTGAACTTTATGTAAATTTTAAAATTAATTATTTTAATGTTTCTATATATACAGAAAATTTTTCCTACCTCACATTAGTTTCATCATTAAATTCTTCAGCCCACTTCTTCCTTGACTGTGCAGTAGTGGAACCATCTAAACGGTAATAGTCAATGTTTCGAAGCCACTTTCCCTCACCTGAAAATTTAACAAAAGAACACAAAAGGAATTTGATATATTGCTCTGCTTACTAGTAAGAACAGATTTTCCACCTTGCTCATCATTTAAAAGTGGGTTATATACATTCTATTTGTATAGCAAAATACATTATATACTTTTCTTAATCAAGGAGTCATTACATTACAAATAAATTAACCACAGATTTCATTCAAATAGATAGTGATGAGCACAGGTATTTTTAAAACCTATTTCACCTACATGAGAATTTCTTAAAAGGTTTTCCTTGATTAGAATCCTTAAAACTATCAAAAGAATATGATTAAACTTACATTTCACTCATGAGGCATGCTTTAAGTTATATCTGTAAATGGCCACGTTTTTCTCCTTATCAACAACTTGATAATGATCAAATAAAAATGAGAGATAAAGAATGCCTTTATTCATTCACTGAACAAATCTTTACTGAATGCCTACTATGTGCCAAAAATTATTCTATGGGGTAGCTGCAAATTTCAGTGTATGTTTCCATTTCAAAAGTGGTGTGTGTGTATGTGTGTGTGTGTAAAGGAGTACGACTTTATGAGTTAATGATATGACATGTCAATTTTAGACAGTGAGGTAAAGTTTTTTTTTTCCTTTAATCTACACCAGGAAGAACTGAGGTGAAATTTTACCCAAGACTTGCATTGATACTAAAATACCAAGAGATTAAGGGCTTATGACATTTTTATATTTTATCATACATAATTTCTATTCTAATTATTTAACTGTGTAAACACAATGCTACTATTTCCCATCCAAGCAAAATTCTATCATGCCCCAGAGCCTTAAAATAAAACAGTTAACAAAACTGAGATTTATTTATGTCTTTCCAGCAAGCTCTTTAAATTTAGTACATTAGTTAAAAAAAGATGCTTTTCCATGTTTCTTACCTATATCTTCACTGATACAGAAAACCCAGAATTTCCTTGTTAAAAATTCATTAATGCTTATGAAAGTTATTTTATGATTTTTTTTTTCAATTAGAAAAAATGGCATACACATCCAAGGAAAAAAAGAATTTGAGATGGAATGTTGGATAAAAAGCTAAGAGGCTGGAGTCACATTTGCATTAATTGTTCACTTGAACAGGATAATTATTAAAATAAATAATCATAAATGAATGGAAAATGATATGACTATTTTAAAAAGCATTTCAACATACTCACCTTTTATTATAATGCAAATGAATATCTCTAATACCACCTCGATGAATCCAACACTTAAAAACTGATAGAGTCATTATAGGTTAGTAGTTAAGAACACAGACTTTGGAGTGACACTCCCTGAGTTTAATCTCAGTTTCACCATTTACTAACATTTTCACTTATGGCAAGTAATTAAACTCCTTGTGCCTCAGTTTCTTTATCTGTAAAATGAAGATAATCAGAGTACCTATTGCATAGGGTTGTTATGAGGATTCAATGAGATAATATTTTAAAAACTACTTAGAATGGTGCCTGTCACATGGTAATTAAAAGCTTACTGAGTTCTTAATATTATCACTCAAGATCCCATGACAAATTACAACTGCCTCTATTATGGCATATAATATATGTGTTTGTTCCTCTTCTACACCATGATTTCCTGTAGTACCCCTTAAATCTTGCTCAGTGCTCAATACACAGTGGTAGTGGTAATGGTAGTGGTAGTGGTAATAGTAGTAACTCAAAGGCAGACCAATCTGATTAGTAAACATTTACTAAAGATAATTTACAAAATCAGAAATAAACTAGCAAGCATATAAAAGAAGTACAACCCTATTAGTGGTCAAAAAATTATGAATGAAAACAATGACAACTGTTTTTACCCATTAAAGATGAAGAAAATGTAGTTACAATACATATTAAGATAAGCATTTTCCATTTATTGATGGTAGTAAATTGGTATGTTTTTGTAACATAGGCTTTTCAATAATGAAAAACTGCCAGAACATAGACTCTAATAAAATGTATACTGATAATAGAAAAAAATATATTCAAGCTTATATTTAACTACAGTCAAATGTAAAAATACACGTATAAACTACACATATATATGTTAAAGATATGCCAAAAACTCACCCTAGAAACAAAGAAAGCGGGGAAATGAAAAAGATAAAAAGTGCAAGTATATACCTAGGAAAATGCCTAACTAGAACATCATTCTCTGTATAAAAAAACTAGGGAAGTTCCAGATAAGGGTAATTTATTCCCTTACCAGTTCAACAAGTATTTACTATGGACCTACTACATGTCTAGCTTGGTGCTAGACAAAGAGTATACAAAAATGGGTAGTAATGAACCTGTCTTCAATGATACATATCTTTATGAGACAGACATAATACAACATGGAGCACTCTGGGAAGCCCCGTGGAGTTATCTGTTCTCTCACACTCCCCATTTCCCCTTACCCACAGGCCCTGGCAAACACCATTCTATTTTATGTCTCTACAAATTTCACTACTCTAGGAACCTCATAATAGGAATCATGTAATATTTGTCCTTTTTAGACTGGCTTAGATCACTTGGCATATTGTCTTCAAGATTCATACATGTTCCACCATGTGTCAAAGTTTCCTTCCTTATTAAGGCTAAATTATGTTCCACTGTATGTATATGCCACATTTTGTTTATCCAGTTATCTGTCGATGGACACTTGGCTTGCTTCGATGATTTGGTCATTATGAATAATGCTGCTATAATGTGGGCATACAAATACAAATACTTCTCTGACACCCTGAACTCAACTGTTGTGGGTATATACCAGAAGTGGTACTTCTGGATCTCATGGTAATACTATTTTTAATTTTTTGAGGAACACCACACTATTTTCCACAGCAGCTATACCATTTTACATTCTAACCAACAGTACACAAGGGTTCCAATGTCTCCATATCCTCACCAACTCTCATTATTGTTTTTTCATAGTAGCCCATCCTAATGGGTGTGTGGTGGTATCTCATTACAGTTTTCATTTGCATTTCCCTAAGGATTAGTGATGCTAGGCATCTTTTCATGTGCTTCTTGGCCATTTGTATATCATTTTTAGAGAAATGTCTATCAACTCTTTTGCCCATATTTAAATCATATTATTTTTGTTGTTGTGTTGTAGGAATCCTTTATGTATTTTTGATATTAACCCCTTACCAGATGTATGATTTGCAAATATTTTTCCCATACGGTAGGTTGCCTTTTTACTCTGTCAAAATAGTAAATTTTATGTTATATATTTACCACACTACTAAAAAGAAAAAACTACCTATAAGAAGAGCCCAGGCTAAGATGGCTTCAATGCTGAATTCTAACAAACATATGAAGAATAATTAAGCTCAATGCTTTACAAACAATTCCAAAAAACAGAAACAGGAACACATACCAACTCATTCAATCAGAGCAGTACTGGGGAAGGAGGTGGAATAAGACGGCTGAATAGAAGCTTCTACTGATCAACCTCCCAGCATAAACGGCAAATGTTATGACTATCTACACAAAAAAGCATCATCATAAGAAACAAAAATCAGGTGAGCAATTATAGTACCTGATCTTAACTTCATATCACTGAAAGAGGCACAGAAGGGGAAAGACAATCTTGAATTGCCAATGCCACTGCTACCTCAACCCCCAGAAGTGGCCACGTGTCATGGGGAGAGAATCAGTGCACTTGGGGGAAGGAGAGTGCAGTGATCATAGGACTTTGAATTGGAACTCAGCCTACACCCATGAAGGGAGCATATAAACCTGCCCAAACCAGAGGGGAATCATCCATCACAGTGATCAGAACTTGAGTTTCGGTAAGTCACGCCACAGTGGGCTAAAGTGCACTGGGGTCCCAAATAAAACTGAAAGGCTATCTAGGCCACAAGGACTGCAACTTCTGGGCAAGTCCTAGTGCTGTAAAGGGCTTGGAGCCAGTAAAATGGGGGCACTCGACTTAGTGAGATACCACTGGGGCGGCTAAGAGAGTGCTTATGCCACCACTCCTCACTCCTGCAATTCGAAGCAGCGCAGCTTAGAGCTCCAAAAGAGACCTCTGCTTTCTACTCGAGGAGAGAAAAGGGAAGAGAAAAAGCACTTTGTTTTGCAACTTGGATACCAGCTCAGTCACAGTAGGACAGGGCCCTGGGCAGAATCGTGAGGCTCCCATTCCAGGCCCTAGCTCCCTGGGCCAGAAGGCAACCCATTGCCTTGAATCGAGGGACCCAGTCATGGCAGGATTCATCACCTGCTGACCAAAGAGCCCTTGGGCCCTGAATAATCAGCAGCAATAACCAGGTAGTACACATTTTGGGGCATGGATTAGATGGAAATGTATTAGGTTATGGTGAGACCCAGCATATTAGAAGTTGTGGTGGCTACAAAGAGAGGCTCTTCCTGTTTGAGAAAAGGAGAGGGAAGAGTAAAGGGGACTTTATCTAGCAGTGTAGCTACCAGGTTGGCCACAGTGGACAAAAGCAACAAACGGGCTCTTGCGTCCCCAATTCCAGGCCTTAGCTCTTGAACGTTATTTGTGGACTGAGCCTGGGACAGAGTAGAGCCCACTGCCCCAAAGGGTGAGTCTCTGGCCTGGCAGCATTCACCAAAAGCTGACTAAATAGCCCTTAGGCCTTAAGTGAACACTGGCGGTACACTGGCAGTACTCTCTGCGGGCCTGCCCTGGTGGTGGCCACGAAGAGAGGCTCCTCTGCCTGAGGAAAAGAAAGAGAAGAGTAGGAAGGACTTTGTTTTCTTATTTCTGTGCCAGTTTAGCCATAGTAGAATAAAGCACTAGGTATATTTCTAACATTTCTGGCTCCAGGCCCTGGCTCCAGAAAGCATCTCTATACCTGCCCAGGGACTAAGAGGATTTGCCAACATGAAGGGAAAGACCCAGTACTGGCAGGCTTCACCACCTGCTGAATGTACAGCCCTTGGGCCTTGAGCAAACATAGGCAGTAACCAGGTAGTGGTTACAGTGGGCCTTGGGCAAGACCCATTGCTCTGCTGGCTTAAGATCTGACCAAGTGCTATACCCATAGTGGTAGTCACAGGGGTGTTTGTGTCACCCACCCCCCACCCCTAGCTCCAGGCAACTCAGCACAGAGAGACTCCATTTGTTTGGGAGAAAGTAAAGGAAGAGAACAAGAGTCTCCATCTGGTAATCCAGACAATTCTTTTGGATCTTATACAAGACCACCAAAATGGTACCTCTACAAGGCTGCAAGAACTACAGCGTTACTGGCCTTAGGGTGACCCCTAATGTGGATACAGCTGCAGTGACTAAAAAGTTAGATCACAACACCCAAGTCCCTTCAAATACCTGGAAAGCCTTCCCAAGAATGACAGGTACAAACAAGCCCAGACTGCAAAGACTACAATAAATACCTAACTCTTCCTCTTCAATGCCAAGACATCAACGAAAATCCATAAGCATCCAGACCTTTTAGAGAAATATGACCTCATCAAACGAACTAAACAGGGAATCAGGAAAATCTGGGAAAGACAGAGATATGTGACCTTTCAGAGAGAGAACACAAAATAGCTGATTTGAGGAAACAATGAAATTCAAGATAACACAGGAGGAATTCAGACTCCAATCAGATAAATTTAATGAAGAGGCTGAAATAATTAAAATGAATAAAGCAGACATTCTGGAGTCAAAAAATGCAACTGACATACTAAAGAATGCATAAGAGTCTCTTAATAGCAAAATTGATAAAGCAAAAGAAAGAATTAGTGAGCTTGAAGATAAGCTACTTGAAAATACACAGTCACAGGAGACAAAAGAGAAAAGAATAAAAAAGAATAAAGCATGCCTACAAGGCATAGAAAATAGCTACAAAAAAAGCAAATCTAAGAGATATCGGTCTTAAACAGGAGGTAGAGAGAAAGACTGGCGTAGAAAGTTTATTCAAAGGGATAATAACAGAGAAACCCAAATCTAGAGAAAGATACTAATATTCAAGTAGGAAGTTATAGAGTATCAAGCAGATCTAACCCAAAAAAGACTACTTCAAGGCACTTAATAAACTCCCAAATGTCAAGGATAAAGAAAGGATCCTAAAAGCAGCAAGAGAAAAGAAACAAGTAACATACAATGGATCTCCAATATGTCTGGCAGCAGACTTTTCAGTGGAAATCTTTCAGGCCAGGAGAAGAGTGGCATGAAATATTTAAAGTGCTCAAGGAAAAAACTTTTACCCTAGAATAATATAAATGGAAAAAATATCCTTCAAACATAAAAGAAAAGTAAAAATTTTCCAGACAAACAAAAGCTGAGGGATTTCATCAACACCAAACCTGTCCTACAAGAAAGGCTAAAGGAAGTAATTAATCAGAAAGAAAAGGACATGAATGAGCAATAAGAAATCCTCTAAAGGTACAAAACTCACTAAAAACAGTAAGTACATAGAAAAATACAGAATATTATAACGGTGTAACTGTGGTGTATAAATTACTCTTATTATAAGTAGAAAGACTAAATGTTGAAGCAACAAAAATAATAACTACAACAACATATCAAGACATAGTACAATAAGATATAAACAGAAACAACAAAAAGCTAAAAAGTGGGGGGACAAAGTTAAGGTATAGAATTTTTATTAGTTTTCTTTTTGCCTGTTTATTTCTTTGTTTATAAAAAGTGTAAAGTTGTTATCAGCTTAAAATAATGGGTTATAAGATAGAATTTCCAAGCCTCATGGGAGCCACAAACCAAAAAACATATAATGGATAAACAAACAAACAGACAAAAAGGAAGAAACTAAACCATACCACTAGAGAAAATCACCTTCATTAAAAGGAAAATAAGAAGGAAGGAAAGAAGACAAGCCCAAAAAACAACTAGAAAACAAATAACAAAATGGCAGGAGTAGGTCCCTACTAATCAATAATAACATTCAATGTAAATGGACTAAATTCTCCAATCAAAAGACAGAGGGGCTCAATGGATTTTAAAAAATACCCAATGATCTGTTGCCTACAAGAATACACTTCACCTATAAAAATACACATAGACTGAAAATAAAGGGATAAAAAAGGACATTCCATGCCAATGGAAACCAAAAAGAGCAGGAACAGCTATACTTATATAGGACAAAATAGATTTCAAGACAAGAACTGTAAGAAGAGACAAAGAAGGACACTATATAACGATACAGTTCAATTCCACAAGAGGATATAACAATTTAAAATATATATGCACTCAACCCTGGGAGCACCCACATATACAAAGCAAATATTGTTACAGCCAAAGAGAGAGATAGACCCCAATACAATAATAGCTGGAGACTTCAACACTACACACAGAAAATCAACTAAGAAACATCACACTTCATCTACACTATAGACCAAATGGACCTAATACATATTTACAGAATATTTCATCCAACAGCTACAGAATACACATTTTTTTCCTCAGCATGTCAATCATCCATATGTTAGGTCACAAAACAAGTCTTAAAACATCAAAAACAACCTGAAATAGTATCAAGTATCTTCTCTCACCACAGTGGAATAAAAGGAGAAATTAATAACAAGGTATTGTGGAAACTATACAAATACATAGAATTTAAACAACACATTCCTGAATGACCAGTGGGCCGATGAAGGAATTAAGAAGGAAATTGAAAATTTTCTTTAAAAAATGATAATGGAAACACAACATACCAAAAAACGTAAGACACAGGGAAAGCAGTACTAAGAGGAAAGCTTAGAGCTATAAATGCCTATATCAAAAAAGAAGAAAAACTGCAAATAAACAATGTAACAAGGCATCTTAAAGAATCAGAGGCCGGTCGCGGTGGCTCATGCCTGTAATGACAGCACTTTGGGAGGCTGAGGCGGGTGGATCACCTGAGGTCAGGAGTTTGAGACCAGCCTGGCCAACATAGTGAAACCCTGTCTCTACTAAAAATACAAAAATTAGCCGGGCATGGTGGCGGGCGCCTGTAATCTCAGCTACTCAGGAGGCTGAGGCGGAAGAATCATTTGAACCTGAGAGGCGGAGGTTGCAGTGAGCCGAGATTGTGCCACTATATTCCAACCTGGGCGACAAAGTGAGACCTTGTCTCAAAAAAAAAAAAAAAAAAAGAAGAAGAAGAGAAGAGAAGAATTAGAAAAGCAAGAACAAACCAAGCCCAGAATTAGTAGAAGAAAAATAAAGATCAGAGCAGAAATAAATAAACTTGAAATAAAGAAAACAATACAAAAGATCAATGAAACAAAAAACTGGTTTTTTGAAAAAAATACACAAAACTGACAAACTTTGAGACAGACTAAGCAAAAAAGAGAGAAGACCCAAAAAAATAAAATCAGAGATGAAAATAAAGATATTACAACTGTTACAGCAGAAATTCAAAGAATCATTAGTTGCTATTATCAGCAACTATATGCCAATAAATTGGAAAACTTTAGAAGAAATGGATAAATTTCTAGACACACACAACCTACCAAGATTGAACCGTGAAGAAATCCAAAATCTGAACAGACCAATAAAAAGTAATGAGATTGAAGCCATAATAAAAAGTCACCCAGCAAAGAAAATCCCAGGACCCGACAGCTTCACTGCTGAATTCTATCAAATATTTAAATAAGAAATAAGACCAATCCTACTCAAGATATTCTGAAAAGTAGAGAACAGAATACTTCCAAACTCATTTTACAAGGCCAGTATTACCCTGATAACAAAACCAGATAAACACACATAAAAAAATTAAACTATAAGCCAATATCACTGGTGAATTCTGATGTAAAAATCCTCAACAAAACAGTAGCAAACGGAATTCAATAATAAAATGATCATCCATCATGACCAACTGGGGCTTATCCCCAGGGATGCAAGAATGGTTCAACATATACAAATTGATGTGATACATCATATCAACAGAATGAAAGACAAAACCCCTATGATCGGCTGGGTGTGGTGGCTCACGTCTGTAATCCCAGCACTCTGGAAGGCTGAGGCAGGTGGACCACTCGAGGTCAGGAGTTCAAGACCAGTCTGGCCAACATGGTGAAACCTTATCTCTACTAAAAATGCAAAAATTAGCTAGGCGCGGTGGCACATGCGTGTAATCCCAGCTACTCGGGAGGCTGAGGCAGGAGAATCACTTGAACCCGGAAGGCAGAGATTGCAGTGAGCCAAGATTACGCCATTGCACTCCAGCCTGGGCAACAGAGCCAGACTGTCTCAAAAAAAAAACAAAACAAAACAAAACAAAAACAAAAACAAAACAAAACAAAAAAACAACAAAAAACAAAACCATATGATCATTTCAATTCATGGCAAAAAAGCATTTGACAAAATTCAACATCCCTTTATGAAAAAACACTAAAAAAACTAAGTACATAAGCAACATACCTCAAAATAATAAAAGCCATCTATGACAGACCCATAGCTAGTATCATACTAAAGAAAGAAAAACTAAAAGGCTTTCCTCTAAGATCAAGAACATGACAAGGATGCCCACTTCTATCATTGTTATTCAACATAGTAGTGGAAGTCCTAGCTAGAGTAATTAGACAAGAACAAGAAATAAGGGGCATCAAAATTGGAAAGAAAAAAATCAAATTATCCTTGTTTGCAGATGATCTGATCTTAACTTGGAAAAATCTGAAAACTCCACCAGAAAACTATTAGAAATGATAAAGAAATTCTGTGAAGTGGCAGGATATAAACCCAACATACACAAATCAGTAGCATTTCTATATACCAACAGCAAACAACCTGAAAGAGAAGTAAAGAAACTTACAAATTAAAAAAAAATTTTTTAAGACATCAAGAAAGTAATCCCATGTACAATAGCTATAAATAAAATACTTAGGAATTAACCAAAGAAGTGAAAGATCTCTATGATGAAAACTATAAAACAATGCTGAAAGAAACTGAAGACACAAAATCATAGAATGATATTCCAGGTTCAGGGATTGGAATAATCGATATTATTAAAATGTCCACACTACCCAAAGCAATCTACAGATTCATTACAATCCGTATAGAATACCAGTGACATTCTTCACAGAAATACAAAAAACAACCCTAAAAATTTGTATGAAACCACAAAAGACCCAAAATAGCCAAAGCTATACTAGGCCAAAAGAACAAAAGTGGAAGAATCACATTACCTGACTTTATACTACAGAACTGTAGTAACCAAAACACTATGGTACTGGCATAAAAACACATAGATCAACACAATAGAGAACCCTGAGATAAATGCATAAATCTGCAGTGAACTCATTTTTGACAAAGTTGCCATGAATATACCCTGGGGAAAAGACAGTCTCTTCAGCAAATAGTGCTGGGGAAAACTGGATATCCATATGCCAGGAGAAAAAAACTAGACCTCTATCTCTCGCCATATATAAAAATCAAGTCAAAATGGATTAAAGACTTAAATCTTAGACCTCAAACTGTAAATCTACTACAAGAAAACATTGGGGAAACTCTCCAGGACATTGGACTAGGCAAAGATTTTTTGAGTAATACCCAACAAGCAGAGGCAACAAAAGCAAAAACAGACAAATGTGATTTCATCAAGTTAAAAAGCTTCTGCACAACAAAGGACACAGTCAACAAAGTGAAGAGACAACCCACAGGATGGGAGAAAATATATGAAAACTACCCATCTGACAAGCGATTAATAACCGGAATATATAAAGAACTCAAACAACTCTACAGGAAAAAAATTTAATAATCTGATTTTAAAATGGACAAAATAATAGTCATTTCTCAAAAGAAGACATACCGATGGCAAACAGGTATAGGAAAAGGTGCTCAACATCATTCATCATCAGAAAAATGCAAATCAAACTATGAGATATCTTCCCACCCCAGTTAACTTGGCTTTTATCCAAAGTCAGGGAGTAACAAATACTAGAGAGGATTTGGAGAAAAGGGAACTCTTGTACACTGTTGGTGGGAACATAAATTAGTAAAACCACTATGGAGAACAGTTCAGAGGTTCCTCAAAAAATTAAAAACAGAGCTACCATAGAATCCAGCAATCCCGGCCAGACGCAGTGGCTCACTTACATAATCCCAGCACTTTGGGAGGCCAAGGCAGACAGATAACCTGAGGTCAAGAGTTTGAGACCAGCCTGGCCAACATGGTGAAACCCTGTCTCTACCAAAAAATACAAAAATTAGCTGGGCGTGGTAGTGCACGCCTGTAGTCCCAGCTACTGGGGAGGCTGGGGTGGGAGAATCCCTTGAACTCAGGAGGTGGAAGTTGCAGTGAGCCGAGATCACACCACTGCACTCCAGCCTGGGTGACAGAGGAAGACCTTGTCTCCCCCCACCAAAAAAAAAAAAAAAAAAAAAAAGATCCAGCAATCCCACTCCTAGGTATATACCCAAAATAATGGAAATCGGTATATCAAAGACGTATCTGCACTGTTTATTGTAGCACTGTTCACAATAGCCAAGACTTGGAGACAACCTAAGTGTCCATCAACAGATGAATGGATAATGAAAATGTGATACATATATACAACGGAGTAGTATTCAGCCATAAAAGAGAAAGATCCTGTCATTTACAACAACATGGATGGAACTGAAGGTCATTAAGTGAAATAAGCTAGGCAGAGAAAGACAAACTTTGCATGTTGTCATTTATTTGTGTGATCTAAAAATAAAAATAATTGAACTCATGGAGATATAGAGTAGAAGGATGGTTACCACAGGCTGGGAAGGGTAGTGGGTGGTTGGGGTGGAAGTACTGATGGTTAACAGGTACAAATATATAGTTGGAATGAATAAGAACCAGTAATTGCTAGCACAACAGGGTGACTACCGTCAAAAATAATTAAATTGTATATTTTTAAATAACTAAAAGAGTATAATTGGATTTTTTGTTTCACAAAGGATAAATGTTTGAGGTGATAGATATCCCATTTACCCTGATGTAATTATTATCCACTGCATGCATATATCAAAATATCTCATGTAACCCATGAATACGTAACACCTACCATGTACCCACAAAAATTAAAAGGAAAAAATCAGACATATTAGAGTCAGGAGGAGGGAAGTCAGTACTGAGGAGTGTCACTGGACATGAAAGATGAAGAATGGATAGGAATTAATCAGGTGAAGAAGATAGTGCAGGTGGAGAAAGCACTGCAGGCAGACAGAAACTAGCCATCAGTCAGCAGTAAAAGCAAGAAGAGATTAGCAGAGACAATCTATGTTACTGGTTATAAAATAAATGCAAATTAAAACAAATATAAGACATCATTATTCATCTATTAAGAAAGGTTTTAGTTATTATGGCAATGGTGTAGTGATCATTCAAGGATTCCTACTATGAGTACTAATCCAACTGTTCTGGAAAATAAGTTGACAATGTTTCAAAAGTCCTAAAAAAGATCATACCTGTTGGTAAATGATTTCTCCTCTTAGGAATCTATCTTAAGCAAAAAAGTTTAAAACGCAGATAGAAACTTATGTACAAAAATTTAAAATGTTGAAAAATTAGGCCAGGTGTGGTAGCTCATGCCTGTAATCCCAGTGCTTTAAGAGGCCAAGGCAGGCGGATCACTTGAGGCCAGGAGTTCAAGACCTGGCCAACATGTCAAAACCCCGTCTCTACAAAAAATACAAAAATTAGCCAGGCGTGGTGGCACACACCTGTAATCCTAGCTATTCAGAGGCTGAGGCACAAGAATCGCTTGAACCCAGGAGGCAGAGGCTGTAGTGAGCCAAGATTGCTCGACTGCACTTCAGCTTGGGTGACAGAGTGAGACCCTGTCTCTAAAAAAAAAAAGTTGAAAAATTAGAGAAAGCAATCAAATGATTAAATAAGTTATGTACAGCCATAAGACAGAATATTATACAGCCAATATTATATATGCAAGATATAATAATACTTTCATAATCAGGACAAAAAAAGCCAATTAAAACATTCCATTGCCAACAACAAAAAACACTAGCAAACTGAATCCAGGACCATATAAAAAGAATTATACACCATGACAAGTGGATTTATCCCAGGTATGCAAGGTTGGTTTAACATGTGAAAATCAAAGTAACACACTATGTTAATAGAATGGGGGAAAAAAAAAAAAACATGACATGATCATCTCAATAGCTGCAGAGAAATCAAGATAATATGTCACACTCTTTCGTGACAAACACATTTAACAAACTAGAAAGAGAATTTCCTCAACTTGATAAATAGTACCTATGAAACTAACATCATACAAAATGTTGAAAAACTGGATTCCTTCACACTATGAATAGAGACAAGACGAGGATGTCAGCTCTTGCCACTTTCACTCAACATTGTACTTGAGGTCTTAACCAGGGCAACTGGATAAGCAAACAAATAAAAGGCATTCAGATTAGAAAGGAAATTATCTGTACTTGCAGATGACATGATCTTATATATAAAAAATCATAAAGATTCACTAAGAACAGATTTCACTCAGCCTCAGAAATAAAATATGTACAAATACATTTAACAAAAGTGTAAAATGTATACTCTGCAAACTATAAAATATTGGTGAAATAAATAAAAGACCTAAATAAACAGCAAAACACCCCATGTTCATGGATAAGACATAGTATTATTAAGATGGCAGTACTTCCTAAAATTAACTATACATTCAACACAATCCCTATTAGCATCTAAGCTGACTTCTTTGTAGAAATTTATAGGAGAGTCTAAGGTTGATGGTGAATTCCAAGAGATCTGGAATAGCCACTTTCCAATTTCAACATCACTTTCAAAGCAACGGTAATGAAATAGTGCAGTATTAGCACAGCGACTGACATATAGAACAATGGAATAGAATTGAGGGTCAGGAAACAAACATGTGTCTCCATCATCAATTCCTTTTTAATAAGAGTGACAAAAGCCATTCAATAAAGAAAGAATATTCTTTTCAACAAACAGTCCTGGGACAAATGGATAACCACAGCAAAAGACTGAAGTTGAGCCTTTACCTCATATCATGCATAAAAATTAACTCAAAATGGATCAAAGACCTAAGTGCAAGGAATAAAACTATAAAACTCTTTTAAGCAAACACAGGGGTTAAATCTTCACGACTTTTTATTTTGAAATGGTTTCTTAGCTATGACAGTAAAAGCACAAGCAACAAAAGAAAAAAAAATTGGATGTCAACAAAATAAAATTTTTTTGTGCATCAGAGGACACACTCAAGAAAGCAACAGATGGCCAGGTATGGTGACTCACACCTGTAATCCAAGCACTTTGGGAGGCCAACAAGGGAGGACTGCTTGAGCCCAGGAGTTCAAGACCAGTGTGGGCAAATAGAGGGAGACCTCATCTCTACGAAAAATTAAAAATAAATAAATAAAAGAAAGTGATACAGATCACCGGAACTATTGTTTTTTTTTTTTTAAATGAAAGCGAAAGATAACCCACAGAATGAGAGAAAATATTTGCAAATCATACATATGATAGGGGCCTAGTATGTAGAATATATTTTTTAAAACACTTACATTTCAACAACAAAAAGATAAGCAATCCAATTCAAAAATGGGCAAAGGACCTGAATAAATATTTTTTCCAAAGAAGATAAAAAAATAGTCAACAAGTACATTAAAAGATGTTCAACATTATTAGTCATTAGAGAAATGAAAATTAAAATCATAAGATACCACTTCACAACCATTAGGATGGTTATAATTAAAACAAAAATGAAAAATAACAGGTGTTGATAAGAATGTGGAGAAACTGAAATGCTTGTACATTGCTGGTAGGACTGAAATAGTACAGGCAGTATAGAAAACAGTTTGGTATTGCCATTTGTTTAAATAAATGAAAACCTGTATAACAAATGTACACAACAGCACTATTCACAACAGCTGAAAGGTGAGAACAACCCTAATATCTATCAAGACCACATATTACATGTTTCCATTTATATGACTGGTCCAGAATATATGAATCTATTAGAAACATAAAGGAGATCAGTGGTTGCTTATGTGAGGGAGTTTTGGGCTGGGTAGGGGAGTAATAGTTAAAGGGTACAGAGTTTTATTTGGTAGTGATTAAAATGTTCAAAAACTGACTCTAGTGATGTTTGTACATCTCTGTGAATATATTAAAACCATTGAGTTCTACACTTTAAATGGGTGAATTGTACAGGATGTGAATTATCTCTCATTAAAACTGCTTTAGAAACCAAAAAATTTTAATTTATCCTACAATTTCAACAACAAATACTACTGTATTAGGAATTTTTCTTAAGTAAGTTGATATTAGCTGCTCTTGTCACCAAAAAAACTATATGAGATGACAGATATGTTCATCTGCTTCACTACAGTAGCCATTTTACTATCTATATGTATCCCATAACACCATGTTGTAAACCTCAAATATAAACAATACAATTTTATTTTGAAAAAGACTATACATATATATGGATAAGGACAAAGAGACATTGCAAAAAAATGTTGATATGTTAGGGTTGTGAGATTCTGGGTAGTTTTGTTTCTTTTGTTGTTAAAATGTTTGTATGGTATGTTTAAATCAGTGTTTTTAAAATTATGATACAGAAATATTTGTAGCTCACCTTTATAAATAAGGGGTTTATCTTTATCTTCTGTCTTCTCCCTACTAGCTAATTCAAGAAAATCTTCAATCAAGTCCAGAGATATGAGGGACTGGCTGAAAACAAGGCTAAAAAAACAGATTAGTGTTTATAGATTAGAAGATTCCTAGTAAAGATATCACTTCTTCCTAAATCGATCTACAAATTTAACACAATTGTAACAAAAATCCCAGCAGGATTTTTTGTAGAAATTACAAGGTGATTGTAAAATGTATATGAGAATGCCACATCAGAGGAGGGAAGACAATTCTGAAAAAGAAAAAGTTGGAGGGCTGACTCTTCATGATTTCATTACTTACAAAGTTACAGTAACCAAGACAGTGTAGTACCGGTAAAGGGACAGGCACAGATCAATAGAACAGAATAGAGTCCAGATAGAGAGCCACATAGGATAATTAATTGTAGGGCCCAGGCATTTCAATGGTAAAAGGACAGTCTTTTAACCAATGGTCTTGGTAGCTGGGCGCAGTGGCTCACACCTGTAATCCCAGCATTTTGGGAGGCCGAGATGGGCGGATCACGAGGTCAGGAGATCGAGACCATCCTGGCTAACACGGTGAAACTCCGTTTCTACTAAAAATACAAAAAAATTAGCTGGGCACTGTGGTGGGTGCCTGTAGTCCCAGCTACTGGGGAGGCTGAGGTAGGAGAATGGCGTGAACCCAGGAGGCGGAGCTTGCAGTGAGTGGAGATCGCGCCACTGCACTCCAGCTTGGGCGACAGAGCAAGACTCTGTCTCAAAAAAAACAAAAAAACAAAAAAACAAAAAAACCCAACACAATGGTCTTAGTAAAACTGAACATCCACATGAAAAAAAGTGAACTTCAACCTAAACTGCATACTTTATGCAAAAAATAACTTAAAATGGAGCATAAATCTAACTAAAAACTGTAAGAACAGAATGTTTAGAAGAACACAGAAGAAAATCTTCATAACATTGGTTAGGTAAAAAATTATTTACACATGACACAAAGTATGATTGTTTTAAAAGTTGATAAATTAGACTTCATCAAAATTTAAAACTTCTGCTCTATAAAAGACACTGTTTAGAGAATGTAAAAAGTTTCCCTATTACAAGTATCTCAGTAATTTAAAATTACATGCATTCTATAACACTTTGTCATTACATTTCAAATATGTCTGCAAATTCCTGATTCTCTGCCCTAGTAATTTTCTAACTCCTTTTTAGCCATGAAAACTATTTGTTCACATCAAGTTTTGTGTAGAGTTCAAATAAAATAAATTATAAAAGCAAGCTGTTTTAGGCATTACGGGAGAAGGAGGAAAAATGTTACTGTTCCCTTACCCTCTCCTGTTGGTCACCAATTTGCAGGGGCTCTGAGACATAGTTCTAAAATGACTATTCTGGTCTAATGCACTGGAGAGAATTTATAACATACTTACACACTAGAAAAGAAATAAAATCTAGAAAGAGAATATAAGAGGTCTTCTATTGTCCTTTATATATGCAAACAAAGTAGATCAGTATACAAGAAACAATATACCTGTGGCAAGTATGCTTTAAAAGTTTTATTTTTATTCTAAAAGCTATACCATAGGAGACGAAGGTACTTATGACTCCTGAAGATCCTTCAACATTCCCTGCTACATATCTTCAGATTTAGTAGAACTGAAAACAATTGAAGCTATGGAGTTGGAGTTAACCACTTAAGTGTTTTTTATTGTATGACTTCCTGAGCTCCACACTGTTGGAGTCTACTATCTCCCCGTTAACTACTTCTAGAATGTTGGTAAGAAAGCTATGGCTGTTGGAGTTAACCACTTAAGTGTTTTTTATTGTATGACTTCCTGAGCTCCACACTGTTGGAGTCTACTATCTCCCCGTTAACTACTTCTAGAATGTTGGTAAGAAAATGAATTGACTCCTGGTGCTCAGCTCAAATGACCAAGGCCTATGCTTTGACCCCTCAGTAGTTTATCTTTCCCAAAATCAAAAACATAATTGAATCAATTCTTTTTGTGCTACAAATTAAGTTCTTGAAAGTTCCCATAAGTGAGAAACTTAAAGTCTTAGAAATACTAATTATTAAATTGGAATTAATCTGCAATCTGGGTTACTATACTGGAAAGAGGTTGATTTTAGTCAGTTAGCAATTAAGGCTGGTTCTGGGAACCACTGAACTCAGAGAAGTCTTACAGTAAAAAAGGAAAAAAAGTTGTTAGGATTAAATGTCTATACTAATGGTTCTCTCTATTAACCTTTTCCAGTTGCAGACAACAAGAAGAACTCTTTTGTTTCTGAGACCATATTTTGAGATTTTTTTAAACATAAAAGATTATTTTATTTTAGCCTTATTTAAAATTTTTATTAAAAGCATCTCAAGCTAGGCGCGGTGGCTCACACCTGTAATCCCAGCATTTTGGGAGGCTGAGGTGGGTGGATCACCTGAGGTCAGGAGTTCAAGACCAGCTGGGCCAACGTGGTGAAACCCCATCTCTATTAAAAAAACAAAATTAGCTAGGTGTGGTGGTATGTGCCTGCAATCCCAGCTACTCAGGAGGCAAGGCTGGAGAATCACTTGAACCCAGGAAGCGGAGGTGATTTCAGTGAGCTGAGATTGCGCCGCTGCACTCCAGCCTGGGTGACAAGAGCAAAACTCCATCTCAAAAAAAAAAAAAAAAAAAAAAAAAAGCCATCTCAGATACCTTTTAAAAATCGTTTATAATCAGATGTCGGGACCTAGCAGCCTAGACAGTAAGTCTTGTTCAAAACTTTAAAAATATGTTTTTGGAGGCCAGGCATGGTGGCTCACGCCTGCAATCCCAGCACTTTGGGAGGCTGAGGCAGGCAGATCACCTGAGGTCAGGAGTTCGAGACCAGCCTGACCAACATGGAGAAACCCCATCTCTACTAAAAATACAAAACTAGCTGGGCGTGGTGGCGCGTGCCTGGAATCCCAGCTACTCAGGAGGCTCAGGCAGGAGAATCACTTAAACCTGGGAGGTGGAGGTTGCGATAAGCCAAGATCGCACCATTGCACTCCAGCCTGGGCAACAACAGCAAAACTCTGTCTCAAAAAAAAAAAAAATAATGTTTTTGGAAAAGTAATTTGAAGGGGGGTGAAGATGCAAAGAAAGGAATGGTGGCAAAAATGTTAGAAGTGGAAAAAAAAACAAAGAATAAATGATAAAGAAAGAATAATCAGGCTGGGTGTAGTGGCTCACACCTGTAATCCCAGCACTTTGGGAGGCTGAGGCGCACAAATTGCTTGAGCTCAAGAGTTCGAGATCAGCCTGGGCAACGCGGTGAAACCCTGTCTCTGCTAAAAATAAAAACACTAGCTGGGCATGGTGGCATGTGCCTGTAGTCCCAGCTACTGGAGAGGCTGAGGTGGGAGGATCACCTGAGCCTGGGAGGTCAAGACTGCAGTAAGCCGTGATTGTGCTACTGCACTCCAGCCTGGGCAACAGAGCAAGACCCTGTCTCATAATGGGGAAAAAAAAAAAAGAAGAAGAAGAAGAAGAAAGAATAATCAAGCAGGTGAAATAAAATAAAGCCTGAGAGATGTCCACTAGATTTGAGGATTAGAAGGTCACTAGTGACTTTACAGGGGGAAATCTCAGTAAAGCAACACAGTAGAAGTCACACTACATAAACCGAAAAATGATTTTGAAGATGGAGAAAAACAAATTTCAACTAAGAGCTCTACCCAAGGAAATAAGTTCAAGTTGCAATAGCCAGAAGCAGAAATTTACACTGAAGAAATAACCTGAATATGCAATCAGAACTAGTGGCTTACAAAAAAGATAGCTGCTTGTATTGGCCTAGCACTACAATGACCAAATAAATCACATCTTTAGGAAGGAAGGAAAAGCAACAGATTTGTTCAAATACATTGTTTAAGCAATAAAAACATAATCAAAAGGTTAATTTATATAATAAATATGGTAAAGCACTTACACTTTATCCCCAATTTCCTCTGCCATTCGAAGAATTTCAAAGAGAAGTACCATTTTTCCAGAATGCTCTAAAACCTCAGCATCAGCATCTGTAACAAAATCTTTGTACCAGTCTGGAGCTGGGCTGCTTGGATTAGAAGAAGAAGTAGCTTTACCTAAATAAGACAAATGGAACATAAGTAGGTAAATTAGAAAAGAAATGGAAAGAGAGCAAGAGAGACAGAAAAAGACCTACCCATGGGGAGAGTAAGAAAGAAACTGATGGGGACTTGGGAGAGGGGAGGGAAAAAAGAGAAAGGCAGGCACACGCACATACAGCACAGAAAGACAGAGACTATCCCAGAAGAGTGAGCTCTAGATAGAAAAAGGGAAAGGAAGGAGATGACAAATAAGAGAACAAGCAAGAGATTGACTCTGAGAGAGTGCAAGTGTAAGAGACAAACCCTCGGGGTAGGAGTGGAGCTCAGAAAGAGACCCAAAGAGAAGAGAAACCATCCCCCTCTCACCAGGCCCTAAGAGAGTAAAATGCCCCCAAACATACTCCATGAGACAGGAATCAACAGAGATGGAAAGGCTCAGTTATCATGAGAGAAAAGACCTTGGGGGTAGAAAACATTTCACTGTGCTACTAGGATCTGGAAACTGCCAACAAGAATTGACCCCAGAATCGGCATATCATATTAAATGATTTTGTTCTTATAGATTTTCCCCACAAACTTTGACTATGAAAGGTGGAAGGAGAAAGTAGCATAAAATAATTTATTAAAAGATTTAAACATAGTTTGATTCAAAATAAGAAATATGCAGGTTTAGCATGTTTATACACTTTCTCAATTGCTTTTGAATGCAAAGTATTTTAAAATATATTTTTGTTACAAAAATTTAAATGCTCAGAAAAGTATATAAGATATAAGAAACAAATGTGCTTCCACATTCCATCTTCATCAAATTTTAACACTGTTAAAACTTCGGATGAAGCTGAAGTCTAATATATGATCCTACATGATCCCATTCTCTTTCCTTCCTTCTTTTCCAATAGGTAACTAAACCCCTAAATTATATATTTACCATTTTTTGCAGGGTTTTATGTTTTTTACTGCACGTGTATCACTAAACTGTTCAAATGGCTATACTGTTTGTAAAATCCTACAAATTACTTTTTCACTCAAAGCGAGATTTACTCATGCTTGTCATGGAGCTCCCATTCAATCATTCTAACTACCATGTAGTATTCCACTGCATGAATACACTATCATTTATTAGTTCTCCTCATAGATATCTAGATTGTTTCTTGTTTTTGGCTAATATGAAATAACTGCAATGAATGCTCATTGCTGAGTATATTTTTCTTAAATATTGTGTATTTTCAGTTTTAAATTTTCTGGCATAAAGTTATGATTAGGAATTTTAAAAATATCATTTTAGACATACTTATAGTCTTTATCAAATACTTCTATTATCAGAAGTTCTTGAGAATCTAATCATGCCATTTATTTTCTATGCTAACTTTCCTCAGGTTGACTACTAATACTTTCTGTTCCTAGCTTTTCCTAAGGTTATTTTCTCAGGTGTAGCTACAATCTGTGAAATTTCTGGGTAGCCTTGGTTAAGGTCATGTATCTCCAGAGTGATTCTACATTTGCTTCTACCAGGTCTCCAGGGAATCACCAACTCAGAATTACTTGTGAAGTTAATATTTCAGCTTAGGATCTTTTAGACTATATGAGTAATATAAATTCAAACCATAAAGTATGTGAGGTGAAGGCCATGACCGTAAATTCAATGAAACTATTTTTCCCAACCAAGAGCCCTGGCTGAAATAGATAAGCTTCCTTGTTAACTCCCTGGATTGTTCATGGGATTGTAAACTTTAAAGGGATTCAGCTTTGAGAAGGGGTCACAGAACTCTCCAACTTATAGAGGGCTCGAAGTCTCAAATCCTGTCCCTGGATAAATGAAAATCAAAGCTGCTAGTCTCAAGACTAGCATCTCCCTAGGATTTCCATAGCATACCTTCTTCAATTTACCATTTAGGCTTATCAGTTCCCTCCTTATGTCTGGGCATATAGTAAGCACTTTATAAATATCTGTTGAGTGAATAAATATGGTATATTAGTACTAATATTACGGCTCTACATCATATACAAGGATTCTGTCACAAAACTTTATATCCATACAATTACATACGTTTTAAAATGCAAATGCTTACCAATGAAGCTTACTCTAAAAATACTTAATAATAAATCTAACACTTTGAAGTAATTTACATAGTCATTTCGTGATCACGAACTCTCCTTCTAATAAAACATTTAAAACACAGAAATGAGGATGATGTAAGCTAAATTTAAATGACTCATTCAAGATGCTGCTTCTCAGAAAAATGAGAAAGCTACTACAAAAAGATTAAAGCAAACAGTAACTCTTTGACGTGAAAATAAAATATGTGGCAAAAATCATATTGTAGCTCAATTATAGGTAATTAACTATTTAATATCCATTTCAAATTCCAGGTACAACATTGTTAGCCCCTTAATACTTGCGTCAGATTATGAGACCGATGTGCTGCCTACTGCGCTAAGGAGGCAGACTAGCCCCTTAATACTTCCTATTCAGATTTTCTTTTACCGTAAGAAAGTCATTTTTTTAAAGTTATACAGTACCAGCTATGTATATCCATACATTATGATATACTCCATTTTATATGGAGTTAATTTAGATGCAAAGAAAAAAATAAATTTTTATTATCTATTAGTTCTGGAGAATAATTCTAATATATTATACATGTATATAAGCTACAAAAATATATAAAATATATCCATATACAAATGACTTATATTTGACTGCACACAACTAAAATGAAACAAAAATCCTAGACAAGTGGTCAAAATTTGTCTTTTGGAACTGATGGCCTTCCCTGCGTGTTTTTGGGCTCACGACATGTAGCCTCCTACATTCTGCCCCCAGTGCTTTCCAACCCATTCACATTATGGCATATGTACAAAACATTAATGCTTATATAGTATACCAGGAAAAAAAGAAGAGACTACTCATTTATGGAGGCAAACCAGCTGCCTCAGATTCTAATTGTACTCCCAAGTGACAAAGGATCAATATCTCAGTACACTTAAAAAAAAAAATCTCAGTATACTCTTACATAACCCATTTATAGCACAGGATGATGCACACTGATTGGTCTACTCTTCTGCTCCTCTTAGCCATAAGTTATGAGAAAAAATTCAACAAGAGTATTTTAAGAAAATAATTTCCAGGAACATGTAAACTTTATATATTTTTAATTATGAGATGAGAGACTGAGGAATTTATGTGGAAAAGGCAGACTGGGGCGGCAGGGAAGGAAATACAGGAACTTCTCATTGCCTTAAATTACACTATAATAATTTATTATTCTGATAAAAATATTCTTTATCCAGAAGATGAACATTGATAGTAAACTGCTTTTATGGGGTAACAGAAGAGAAGAATGAGAAGAGAAATTTTGTAGTTTAATTTTTACTATTCCCCTGATTTCTTAAGAGAAGTCAGAGTCTACTGTTAGACTGCCATCTGTCTATTCCATGGAGGTACTGAAGAGAGAAATGTTTATAAAGAAATCACCAAGTTAGAAAGAATTTATGACTAATTCCTCAAAAACAATTGCAACAGAAACAAAAATTGACAACTGGGACCTAATTAAACTAAAGGAGCTTCTGCACAGCAAAAACAAAAAACAAACAAACAAAAAAACACAAAATAACAACAAAAAAAAACTATCAACAGAGTAAACAGACAACTTACAGAATGAGAGAAAATACTCCCAAACTATGTATCCAACAATGAATATCCAGAATCTATAAGGAACTTAATTCAACAGCAAAAAAAACAAATAACTCCATTAAAAAGTGGGCAAAAGACAAGAACAGATACTTCTCAAAAGAGAACACACAAGCAGCCAACAAACATGAAAAAATGCTCATCATCATTAATCACAGGAGAAATGCAAATCCAAACCACAATGAGATACAATCTCACACCAGTCAGAATGGCTATTATTAAAAAGTCAAAAAACAGCAGATGCTGGAGAAGGGGCAAAGAAAAGGGAACATTTATGTTGGTGGGATTGTAAATTAGTTCACCGCCTATGGAAGGTAGTTTAGAGATTTCTCAAAGAACTGAAAGCAGAACTGCAATTTGACCCAGCAATCTCATTACAAGTATAAAACAAAAGGAAAATAAATCTGCCAAAAAGACACATGCACTCATATATTTATTACAGCACTATTCACAACAGCAAAAACATGGAATCAACCCAGGTGCCCATCAACAGTGGATTGGATAAAGAAAACGTGGTACATATAAACCATGGAATATACACAGCCACAATAAAGAACAAAATCATGTCCTTTGCAGCAACAGGGATACAGCTGGAGGCCATTATATACTAAGTGAATTAACACAGAAACAGAAAACCAAATACTGCATGTTCTTACATATAAGTAAGAGCTAAACACTGGGTACACATGGATATAAAGAGGAGAGCGACAGACACGGAGGACTACTAGAGTGGGGAGAGAGAAAGGGGGCAAAGACTGAAAAACTAACTACTGAGTACTATGTTCAGTACCTGGGGATGGGATCAATCATACCCCAAAGCTGAGCATCATGCAATATACCCATGTTAATCAACTAGCATATGTACCCCCGAATATAAAAGTTGAAATTATAAAAATAAAATTAAAATAATTAATCACCAAGTTATTTCAGCTGTAGGCCTGAGACCAGCCAAGTTTATCTGATCACAGGATCACTAACCTAGGTGGCCCCCACAACTCTCTTCTCCTTATAGACAGTTAACTGCTTTGCTCCACAACTCCCAAATGCCAAATATTTAGAGCCACTACCTTGTTCTCTCTTCATATTATCTGCTATTTCAAATAGGCAGATATTTGGTCCCAGTTTTTAAGCTCCTAGACATACAGGCTGCACTAGTAGGATACAGTGTCTCAACACTAATCCTTCAACTTACATATAGGTAAAGACAACTTAAACCACTGCAGAGTTCAATCTAAGACTTCACTTTCATGCACAAGAGAGACAGAAAGAAAACAAAAGAGGTGATAGAAACTGTACATAATACACAGGAAACCTAAAGCAGATAATTGCAGATTATGAAGAATCACAAAGGAAAAAGACTAAATGATTAAAATTAGTTTTACTGTATATTACTGACTAAAAATTAACTACAATCACACTTGATTATCTGAAATGTTTCCATTTATTCCCATACAGTTAAGTGAAAATATGGTGGCTTTGAGATTAGACATATCTTGGTCTGAATACCAGTTCTCCTACCCATTTTTAAAACTATCAACTACATTGCAAGCCTGCTCAAGAATTCATTTAGCTAACACATGTAGTGAAAATAATAGAGTTTAGGTATATACAAGTAAATAAACACTAGTTTTTCTTTTTACCTTTCCTCCCAAATACCAGAGAGCACAGAGTAGCTTGCTTATCATTAAAGATTCATCAGATATTTACTGTAATTATGAGTACTTGATTAGACTCATCAATTGAGGAAAGAAATTTCTTTGAGTCAATTAGTCAGGTAAGTGACTGAAAAAAGGACTAACGACATGACATTTTCCAAATTACTGTTCCATGATAAAGGCAACATTCATTAGACTCACTTTCTTCCAGTTTTAAAGAAACAGAAGGATTGTTTCCTGTTTCATCCACATTTCCTTCACCACCTCCCCGAGATCTTGAATTCCAGACCTTAATCACTTCAACATCATTGTCACTGCCACTTCCACTTGAGCTACTATCTTTTTTCCCCTTTTTCCCTTTTTTCTTCTTTCTAAAAAAAAAAAAAAAAAAAAAAACACATTCAGATTGTTAGAAAAGCATAGGAAAGATGTAAACGCCAATTATAAGAGGTCAATCAGCAAGTAGGCATTTTAACTTTGTCAATACAGGACGGCACGAAAAAGTATTCGATTTACTTTGTATAATCATCGGAGCTTAAACTCATGGAGGTTTCATCAGAATCTGAGGCTATAAATTCATCCATACTGTCTTCATCAAAATAACCCTAGAGAAAAAAAAATGACCACTATTTTAATAGAATATCTCAACTTATATTGGAAATTATATTGATGTTCATTTAAGAATAAGTTAATTGGCATGAGCTAAGGAAGGACTGAGAAAGCATTATAGATTTTAGTAGACAAAAAGACAGGACAGATATGCTTACTAAATGCAATGGGAGGTCCTAGATTGGATCATGGAAAACAAAAAAGACATAAGTAAAAACATTGAAGAAATCCAAATAAAGTCTGCCATTTATTTAATAGTATTGTACCAAAGTTAATTTCTTAGTTTTGATAACTTTACTATACTAATGCAACATACTGATATTAGAAGAAACTGGGTCAAAGGTATAGGGGAATTCTCAGAACTATTTTTGCAACTTTTCTATAAGTATAAAATTATTTCAAAATAAAGTTTTTTCAAATGGGCTCAATAAAATAACATTTAACACTCCTTCTATAATCATAATACATGCAAGACATATAGAAATTAGAAATAAGACATAGAATAGAACAAAGCAATAGAAAATTTGAATATACAGTCTGTAGGTCAATTTTTCTTCTAAGTTTATTCTGCTTCCAATAGATGCTTTTAAACTAAGTTACCTGACTTACCTTATTTTCTTTGCTAATGTAGTCTAGCTGCAAACACCAAGGATGAGTCCATATTCTACTTAACATCTGAAAATCTTGGAAAAGCTTTGCACCTGCCTTTCCTCTTCCACCTTCACTATTATTGCCCACACCTGATCAAAAGAAATATGGTTAAAGACACAAAAATTGTCTATATCAACCAAGTTTCTAGATTAGGAGTTTTAATCTTACTTGTGACAAAAACTCTTTTGGCAGTGTAGAGAAGCTTATAAATTCTCTTAGAATATCGTTTTGAAACACATAAAACAAAGGATTACAAAAGAAACCCATCATACAGAAATTATCAAAATATTAAAGAATTTGTACTACAGAAATATGCGCTTTTTAAAATTAATGCATTAAGTAACAAAATATGCACAGGTTTAATAAATACCTAAAATTCTGAAGTATTGATAAACATAAATGATTTTGAGGTATCAGGAACAATATGTAAAAATATTTCTGATTTCTATTGGTAACAGAGTCATGGTTATCACTAACGCTACTATAGATTGTTGCCTCTATTCATCACTGGGAAAAATGCTGCTGCTTTAGCTAGAGGTTAAGGGAAATCAGTATATATTTTTTTTCTTATCCAGGTACATATAATCCCCTAAATTCTATCCATGGACCCAAGATTACAAACTCCTGTTATAAATAAACTTCGCTCCATGCAGATAGTCCTTTACTGACTCTCGCCAACTATGCTCACTCAAAAAAATTACTTCTAGGCAAGTGACAGTAGCTCACACCTGTAATCACAGCACTTTGGGAGGCCGAGGCAGGAGGACCGCTTGAGGCCAGGAGTTCAAGACAGGCCCGGACAACACAGCGAGACTCTGTCTCCACCAAGAAAAAAAAAAAACAAAAACATTAGCCAGGTATGATGGCACACACCTATAGCCCTAGATACCCTAGATACTTGGGAGGCTGAAGTGGGAGACTCACTTGAGCCCAGGAGTTTGAGGTTACAATGAGCTATGATTGCACCACAGCACTCCAGCCTGGGTGACAGAGCAAAACCTTGTCTCTTTAAAAAAAAAAAAAAAAAAAAAGACCTTCCAAAAATTATGTTTTTGATGTATAAAATGTAAATATTAGCTTTGTTCTTGACAGAATAATTTCAACAGAATTATCATTTTCCTATAAAATATAAAGAAAATGAATGCACGTTTCATTAAGATAATAAAATTACCAAGAAGGTAATATGCAAAAGAACAAAACTGATTAAAAGGAAAAAACAGCATTTAAGCAATAACATATTTTCCCATCCACGGTTTTAAACAATGTAAGTTGTTTAAATAATTAGCAAATTTTGACCCCATGAGTGAATGAGAGAAAATTTAGTAGTGATATGAAACATTAATAATGCATAAAAATCTGCTGAGTATTATTTTGCCTGATAGAGGTTATTTCCATTGTGTAACAGAAATCACTGCTATGAAAATGAAGTATATAATTTCTTGGCATACAGCTGTTCACGATATTCACTTATAATTCCTTTTATTTCTGTAAGGTTACTAGTGATACTCTTTCATTCCTTACTTTAGGTCATTTTTCTTCCTGTTTTTGTTTTTGTTTTTTTTTTGATACAGGGTCTTACACTGTCACCCAGGCTGGAGTGCAGTGGTGCAATCATAGCTTACCGCAACCTCGAATTCCTGCGGGCTCAAGCCATCTGCCTGCCTCGGCCTCCCAAAAGCTGGTACTACAGGTGCATGCCACCAGGTTTGGCTTATTCTTTTTTTTATTTTTTGTAGAGACAGGGTCTTGCTTTGTTGACCAGGCTGTTCTTAAACTCCTAGCTTTAAAGGATCGTTCTGCCTTGGCCTCCCAAAAGGCTGGGATTAATAGGCATGACCCACTGTAGTTGGCCCTTATTTTAGCTGTGCCTTTTTTTCTCATTACTTTGTAAGTGAAGGAAGGTTTGTCGATTATGTTAATCTTTTCAAAGAACCTACTTTTGGTTTCAATGATTTTCCCTACTGTTTTTCTGTTCCTCATATTTCTTTATTATTTCCTTCCTTCTGCTTGTTTTGGGTTTAATTTGCAAAGTAGAAGGTTGGATTATAAATTTGAGATCTTCTTTTTTAATACAGGTATTTACCACCATACATTTCTAAGTATTACTTAAGTTATATCCCATATTCTAGTACCCTGTGTTTTTGTTTTCATTAACCTCTAAGCATTTTTTAACTTCCCTTGTGATTTCTTCTTTGGTCCATTGGTTTTTTAGGTGTATATTGTTTAATTTACATGTATTTGTAAATTTTTAAACTTTCCTTCAGTTATTGGTTTCTAATTTCATTTGAATGTGGTTAAAGAAAATACTTAGTAATAAGTGGAATGTTTTAATGATAAATGCCTATATCAAAAAAGGATCTCAAATAAGGAACCTATCTTTATACCTCTAGGAGCTAGAAAAAGAATAAGCTAAACCCAAAGCTTGCAGAAGGAAGGAAATAAGGATCAAAGCATTAGTAAATCAAATAATAGATAAGATATAGGGGGAAAAGTTGGTTTTTTGAAAAAAATAAGCCAAGCCAACAAACCCTTAGCCTATTAAGAAAAAAAAGAGAGGACTCAAATAAATAAAATAGACATGAAGACATTACAACCAATGCCTCAGAAATAAAGAAAAATCATAAAGAACTAGTATGAAAAATTATATACCAAGAAATTGAATAATCTACAGGAAATAAATTCCTACAAACATACAATATATCAACACTGAATAAAAAAGAAATAGCCTCAACAGACCAATTACAAATAAAGAGACTGAGGCTACTTGGGCTCTTATTTGGTTCCATATGACTTTTAGGATTGTTTTTTCTAATTCTATAAAAAATGACATTGGTATTTTGATAGAGTTAGGTTTGAATCTGTAGATTGCTTTGGGTAGTATGGTCATTTTAATAATATTAATTCCTTTTTTTTTTTCCTAGATGAAGTTTCGTTCTTGTTGCCTAGGCTGGAGTACAGTGGCGCGATCTCGGCTCACTGCAATCTCCGCCTCCCGGGTTCAAGCCATTCTCCTGCCTCAGCCTCCTAAGTAGCTGAGACTACAGGTGCCTGCCACCATGCTCGGCTAATTTTTTTTTTTTTTTTTTTGTATTTTTAGTAGAGACAGGGTTTTGCCATGTTGGCCAGGCTGGTCTCGAACTCCTGGCCTCAAGTGATCTGCCTGCCTCGGCCTCCCAAAGTACTAGGATTATAGGCATGAGCCACAGTGCCTGGCCAATAATATTAATTCTTGAACAAAGCTGAAGGTATCACATTACTTGACTTCAAATTACCCTACAAGGCTACAGTAACCAAAACAGCATGGTACTGGTATAAAAATAGACACAAAGATCAATGGAACAGAATACAGAACACAGAAATAGAGACACATACTGACAGTCAACTGACCTTTGACAAAGTCAACAAAAACATATACTGGGGAAAGGACACTCTTTTCAATAAATGGTTCTAAGAAAATTGGATTCTCATATGCAGAAGAATGAAACTGGACCATTATCTCTAACCATATGCAAAAATCAACTCAAGATAGATTAAAGACTTAAATGTAAGAGCTGAAACAATAAAAATACTAGAAGTAAACCTAGAGAAGTAACCTAGAGAAAGTAAACCTGGAGAAAATCATTCTGGACATTGGCCTAGGCAAATAATTCATCACTAAGACCTCAAAAGCAAAGCAACTAAAACAAAAACAGACAAATGGGACTTAAATAAAAAGCAGCAAAAGAAATAATTAACTGAGTGAACAGACAATCTGCAGAATGGGAGAAAATATTTCCAAACTAGACATCCAGCAGGGGACTGATAGCTAGAGTTTACAAGGAACTCAAACAACAACAAAAAACAAAACAAATAATTCCATTAAAAAGTGGGCAAAAGACATAGACATTTTTCAAAAGAAGATATAACAAATGGCCAACAAGCATATGAAAAAATTCTCAACATCACTAAACGTCAGAAAAATGCAAATCAAAACCACAATGACATATCTTCCCCAGTTAGAATGGCTATTATTAAAAAGTAAAAAAATAAATGTTGGCAAAGATGAGGAGGAAAGAGAATATGTTTACACTATTGGTGGGAATGTAAGTTAGCACAAACTCCATGAAAAACAGTATGGAGATTACTCAAAGAACTAAAAATAGAACTAACATTTGATACAGCAATCCCACTACTAGGTATCTACCAAGAGAAAAAGAAATCATTATATCAAAAAGATAAAAAAAAAAAAAAAAAGATACCTGCACTTACATGTTTATTGTAGCACTATTCACAATAGCAAAGCTATGAAATCAACCTAAGTGTCTATCAAAAGATGAACAAAGAACACGTGGTATATATATACAGTGGAATACTATTTGGCCATAAAAAAGAACAAAAGCATGTCTTCTGCAGTAACATGGATGGAACTGGAGGCCATTATCTTAAGTGAAACAATTGAGACGCAGAAAGATAAATAGTGTCATGTTCTCCCTTATAAGTGGGGCTAAATAATGTGAACACATGGATGTAGAGTATGGAATGATAGACAATGGGGACTTGGAAGGGTCAGGGGAAATGAGAAGAGTGAATGAGAAACTACTTAATACGGGTAGAATGTACATTATTCTGTGGATACACTAAAAGCCCTGACTTCACCACTGTAATATATCCATGTAACAAAATTACACATGTACCCCATAAATTCATACGAATAAAATCAAGATGGCTCACGCCTGTAATCCCAACACTTTGGGAGGCCAAGGCAGGTGGATCACCTGAGGTCAGGAGTTCGAGAACAGCCTGGCCAACATGGCGAAACCCTGTCTCTACTAAAAATACAAAAAATTAGCCAAGCATGGTGGTGGGCACCTGTAATCTCAGCTACTTGGGAGGCTGAGGCAGGAGAACTGCTTGAACCTGGGAGGCAGAGGTTGCAGTGAGCTGAGATCACACCACTGCACTCCAGCCTGGGTGACGGAGCAATACTCTGTCTCAAATAAAATAAAATAAAATAAAATAATTAAATTAAAAATAAAATTAAGAAAAAGAAATAAGTAGCAATTAAAAAAACCTCCCAACAAAAAGAACCCAGAACCAGATAGCTTCAAAATTGAATTCTACCAAACATTCAAAAAACAATGAATACCAATTCTTAAACTCTTCCAAAAACAGAATTACAGGAAATACTTCCAAACTCTTTTTGTGAGGTAAGCATCACCCTGATACCAAAGGCAGACAAAGACGCTGAAAGAAAAGAAAACCATAGGCCAATATCACTGATGAACACAGATATTAAAACCCTCAATAAAATACTAACTAACCTAATTCAACAACACATCAAAAAGTTTATACACCAGGACCAAGTGGAATTTATTCCTGGGATGCAAGGTTCTTTTAACATATGCAAAATAACCAATGTGATACATCACGTTAACAAAATGAAAGATGAAAACGACATAATCATCTCAATAGATGCAGAGAAAGCATTTGGCAAAGTTCAAAATCCTTTCATGATAAAACCTCTCAACAAAATACTTATAGAAGGCTGGGCACAGTGGCTCACGCCTGTAATCCCAGCACTCTGGGAGGCCAAGGCAGGTGGATCACGAGGTCAGGAGTTCAAGACCAGCCTGGCCAAGATAGCGAAACCCCGTCTCTACTAAAAAAACAAAAAAATTAGCCGGGCATGGTGGCAGGTGCCTGTAATCTCAGCCACTCGGGAGGCTGAGGCAGAGAACTGCTTGAACCCCAGAGGCGGAGACTGCAGTGAGCCGAGATCAGGCCACTGCACTCCAGCCTGGGCAATAGAGTGAGACTCGTCTCAAAAAAAAAAAAAGAAAAGAAAAAGAAAAAAATAGTTATAGAAGGAAATTTCCTCGACATAATAAAGGCCATTTATGAAACCCTACAGGTAATATCACACTCAATGGGGAAAAACTGAAAGCTTTACCTCTAAGATCAGAAACAAGACAAGGATGCCCACCTCTCATCATTTCTCTTTGACACAGTACTGGAAGTACTACCAAGAGCAATTAGACAAGAAAAACAAATAAAAGGCATCCAAATCAGAAATAAAGAATTAAAATCATCCTTGTTTGCAGAGGACATGATCCTATATATAGAAATCCCTAAGGACTCCACTAAAAAACTATTAGAACTAATAAATTCAGTAACATTGGAGGCTACAAAATCAACATACAAAACTCAGTTTCATTTCTTTACACAAAAATAATCAGAAAAAGAAATCAAGAAAACAACGCCATTTATAATAGTATGAAAACAAACAAAATGCTTAGGAATAAATTTAACCAATGAAGTGAAAGATCTGTACACTGAAAACTGAAAAACACTGATGAAAGAAATTGAACGCAAATAGTCTACATTTGTGTATTAACAAAATTAATACTGTTAGAATGTACATACTACCCAAAGTGACATACAGATTCAACACAATCCCCATCAAAATTCCAAAGAAATTCACCTTGAAAAAAAGAAAAAGCAATCCTAAAATTTGTATGGAACCACAAAACACCCCAAATAGTGAATACAATTTTGACAAAGAAAATCAAAGTTGGAGGCATTTCCTGGTTTCAAATTATATTACAAAGCAAAGTAATTAAAACATTACGGTCGCCAGGCACGGTGGCTCACGCCTGTAATCTCAGAACTTTGGGAGGCCAAGGGGCATGGATTGGTTGAGGTCAGGAGTTCGAGACCAGCCTGGCCAACATGAAGAAACCCTGTCTCTACTGAAAATACAAAAATTAGCACTCCAACCTGAGCGACATAGCAAGACTCTGTCTCAAAATAATAATTATAATAATACTAGGTAGGGGCCAGGCGTGGTGGCTCACGCCTGTAGTCCCACCACCTTGGGAGGCTGAGGTGGGTGGATCACCTGAGGTCCTGAGTTCGAGACCAGCCTGGCCAACATGGCGAAACCCCGTCTCTACTAAAAATACAAAAATTAGCTGGGCATGGTGGCGTGTGCCTGTAATCCCAGCTACTTGGGAGGCTGAGACAGGAGAAAAGCTTGAGCCTGGGAGGCAGAGGTTGCAGTGAGCAGGGATTGCGCCATTACACTCCATCCTGGGCTACAGAACGAGACTCTGTCTCAATAATAATAATAATAATAACAACAAGAGCAATAACATTGAATACAAATGGACTAAATTCTCCAATCAAAAGACACAGACTGGCCAAATGGATGTAAAAACAACAGCCATTGGTCAGCTGCCTACCAAGAAATACACTTCTCCTATAAAAACATACATAGACTAAAATAAAGGGATGAAAAAAATATTCCACGCCAATGGAAACCAAAAAAGAGCCTATAAGAAAGTCACTATACTTAGACAAAATAGACTTCAAGATAAAAACTGTAAGAAAAGACAAAAAAGGTCACTATATACTAATAAAGGGGTAAGTTCAGCAAGAGGATATAATTATTTTATTTATTTATTTAAAGATGGAGTCTCCCTCTATCGCCCAGGCTGGAGTGCAGTGGCGGGATCTTGGCTCACTGAAAGCTCCGCCTTCCAGATTCAAGCGATTCTCCTGCCTCAGCCTCCAGAGTAGCTGGGATTACAGGTGCCCACCACCACCCCTGGTTAATTTTTGTATTTTTAGTAGAGACAGGGTTTTACCATGTTGGCCAGGCTAGTCTCAAACTTCCGACCCAAAGTGATCTACCCACCTCGGCCTCCCAAAGTGCTGGGATTATAGGCGTGAGACACCATGCCCAGCCCGGATATAATAATTTTAATTATATATGCACCCAACACTGGAACAGCCAGATATACAAAGGAAACATTATTAGAGCGAGAGAGAGAGATAGGCCCCCAGTACAATAATAGCTAGAGACTTCAACACCACATTTTCAGTGTTGGACAGATAATCCTGACAGAAAATCAACAAAGAAATATCAGACTTAATCTGCATTACAGACCAAATAGACAAAATAGATATTTAAGGAATATGTCATTTAATGGCTGCATTATACTTACTCTTCTCCCCAGCACATGGACCATTCTCAAGGAGACACCGTATGTTAAGCCAAAAAAAGTATTTAAAATTCTAATAAATTGAAATCATATCAGGTATCTTCTCTGACCACAATGAACTAAAACTAGAAACCAATAACAAGAAATTTTTGATATTATATGAACACATGAAAAGTAAACAATATGCTCTTGAATAACCAGTGGGTTAGTGAAGAAATTGAAAAAGAAATTAAAAATTTCTTGAAACAAATAATAATGGAAACACAACATACCAAAAACCTATGGGATACAGTGAAATCAGTACTCAGAGGAAAGTTTATAGCTGTAAGCACCTACATCAAAGAAAGTAGAAAAACTTCGAATAAACAAACTAACGATGCATCTTAAAGAAGTAGAAAAGTAAGAGAAGTAGAAAAGATCAATGAAACAAACACTTGGTTTTTTGAAAAGATAAACAAAGTCAACAAACTTTTAGCCAGACTACTTATGAAAAAAAGAGAGAATACCCAAATAAATGAAATCAGAGATGGAAAAGGAGACATTAAAACTGATACCACAGAAATTTAAATGACCATTAGAGGCTACTATGACCAACTATATGCCAATAAATTGGAAAACCTAGAAGAAATGGACAAATTCCTAGACACATGCAATCTACTAAGATTGAACCAGGAAGAAATCCAAAACCTGAACAGACCAATAACAAGTAATGAGATCAAAGTAATAATAAAAAGTCTCCAAAGCAAAGAAAACCTAGACACCCCAATTTACCTAATTTTCATTTTAGGTTCAGGGGTACATGTATGGGTAAATTTACCCCAATTTAGGTGTACATGTACCCCTGAACCTAAAATGAAAACGTAAAATAAAATAAAATAGAATAAACATATTATGGCATGTAAAGCCCCAACCCCACCCCCCAAAGAAAAATAAAAAATTGAAAAGCCAGGTACCTAATACCTTCACTGCTGAATTTTACCAAACATTCCAAGAAGTACTAATTCCAATCCTCCTGAAACTATTCTGCAAAATAGAGAAGGAATACTTCCAAATTCTTTCTGAGACCAGTATTACAATGATACCAAAACCAGACAAGGACACATCAAAAAAAGAAAACTACAGGCCAATATTCCTGATGATCATTCATACAAAAAACCTCAACAAAATACTAGCAAAACAAATTGAACAACACATTAAAAAGGCCATTCATCATGACCAAGTGGGATTTATCCTAGAGATGCAACGATGGCTCAGTTTATGGAAATCAGCTGAGTGCGGTGGCTCACACCTGTAATCCCAGCACTTCGGGAGGCCGAAGTGGGAGGATCCCTTGAGCCCAGGAGTTCAAGACAAGCCCGGGCAACATAAAGAGACCTCATCTCTACAAAAAACAAAAAAACAAAAAAACACAAAAATACATACATACACACATATAAATATACACACACACATATATGGAAATCAATCAATGTGATACATCGTTATCAACAAAATGAAGGATAAAAACCATATAATCATTTCAATTCATGCTGGAAACGCATGTGGTAATATTCAACATCCCTTCATAATATAAAGCCCTAAAAAACTGGGTATCAGAAGAACATCAACATATTAAAGCTATATACGACAGACCGACAGCTAGTATCATACTGAATGGGAAAAAACTGAAAGTCTTTGCTCTAAGATCTTGAACACAACAAGGATGCCCACTTTCACTACTGTTATTCAACATCATACTGCAAGTCCTAGTAAGAGTAATCAAAGAAGATAAAGAAATAATGCGCATACAAATGGGAAAGGAAGAAGTCAAATTATCCTTGTTTGCAGATGACATGACCTTATATTTGGGAAAGAAAAAAAAATAAAGACTTCACCAAAAAACTATTCGAACTGATCAGCAATTTCAGTAAAGTGGCAAGTAACAAAATCAATATACAAAAATCATTGGCATTTCTATATGCCAAGTGAACAATTTGAAGAAATCAAGAAAGTAATCTTATTTACAATAGCTACAAATAAAATAGTCAGGAATTTAAGAAGCAAGGCAGGGCACGGTGGTTCATGCCTGTAATCCCAGCACTTTGGGAGACCAATGCGGGTGGATCACTTGAGGCCAGGAATTCAAGAGCAGGCTGGCCAACATGGCAAAACCCAGCCTCTACTAAAAATACAAAAATTAGCGGAGCACGGTGGTGCACACGTGTAATCCCAGCTATTCGGGAGGCTGAGGCATGAGAATCACTGAAACCAGGAGGTGGAGGTTGTAGAGAGCCAAGATTGCACCACTGCATCCCAGCCTGGGTGACAGAGACTCTGTCTCAAAAAAAAAAAAAAAAAAAAAAAAAAAAAGTAAAAGAACTCTACAATGAAAAATATAAAACATTGATGCAAGAAATGGAAGAGGACACCAAAAAATGTAAAGACATTCCATGTTCATGGATCAAAAGAATCAATATTGTTAAAACGTCCACACCACCCAAAGCAACCTTCAGATTCAAAGCAATCTCTATGAAATAAATACCAATGATATTCTTCACAGAAATCGAAAAAACTATCCTGAAATTTATAAGGAACCACGAAAGACCCAGAATAGTGAAAGCTATCCTGAGCTAAATGAACAAAACTGGAGGAATCATATTACATAACTTCAAAGTATACTATAGAACTACTGTAATCAAAACAGCATGGTACTAGCATAAAAAAGACACATAGGCCGGCCGGGCACGGTGGCTCACACCTGTAATCTCAGCACTTTGGGAGGCCGAGGCAGGCAGATCGTGAGGTCAGGAGATCGAGACCACAGTGAAACCCCGTCTCTACTAAAAGTATGAAAAATTAGTCGGGCACGGTAGCGGGTGCCTGTAGTCCCAGCTACTTGGGAGGCTGAAGCAGGAGAATGGCGTGAACCCAGGAGGCGAAGCTTGCAGTGAGCCGAGATTGCGCCACTGCACTCCAGCCTGGGCAACAGAGTGAGACTCCGTCTCAAAAAAAAAAAAAAAAAAAAAAGACACATAGGCCAATGAAACAGAATAATAAACCTAGAAACAAGTTCACACACCTACAGTGAACGCATACTCTACACAGGTGCCATGAACATGCACTGGGGAAAGGATAGCCTCTTCAGTAAGTGGTGCTGGGAAAACTGGATATCCGTATGCAGAAGAATGAATCTGGACACCTATCTATTGCCATATATAAAAAATCATATTCAAATGGATTAAAAACTTAAATCTAATACCTTAAACTATGGAATTATTAAGAGAAACCACTGGTGAAACTCTACAGGACATTGGACTGGGCAAAGATTTCTTGAGTGATACCTCAAAAGCAGAAGCAACCAACACAAAAAAAATGGACAGATGGGATCATATCAAGTTAAAAAGCTTCTGCATAGCAAAGCATACAATCCAACAAAGTGAAGAGACAACCCACAGGATGGGAGAAAATATCTGCAAACTACCCATCTGACAAGGGATTAATGACCACAATATATAAGGAGCTGAAACAAGTCAAATGGAAAAAAATTCTAACAACCTAATTAAAAAATTGGCAAAAGATCTGAGTAGACATTTCTCAAAAGAAGACATGCAAATGGAAAATAGGTATAAGAAAAGGTACTCAACATCATTGGTCATCCGAGAAATGCTAATCAAAACTACAATAAGATATCATCTCACCCTTTAAAGTGGCTTTTATCCAAAAGACAGACAAACGCTGCCAAGGAGGTGGAGAAAAGGGAACCCACATACATTGCTGTTGGCAATGTAAATTAGTACAACCACTATGGAGAAAAGTTTGGAGGTTCCTCAAAAAAGCAAAGAGCTACCATATGATCCTGCAATCCCACAGCTGGATATATACTCAGAAGAAAGAAAATCAGTATATTGAAGAGATCGGCACTCCTATGTTTGTTGCAGCATTGTTTACAACAGCCAAGATTTGGAAGCAACCCAAAGTTTATCAACAGATGAATGAATAAAGAAAATATGGTACATGTACACAATGGAGTACTATGCAGCCATAAAAGAGAATGAGATCCTGTCATTTCAAACAACACGAAACAGCAAGAAAGACAAATTTCACATATTCTCCCTTATTTTGGGGAGCTAATTTTTTTTTTTTTTTTTTTGAGGCAGCTCTGTCACAAAGGCTGGAATGCAGTGGCATGATCACAGCTTGCTGCAACCTCTGCCTCCCAGATTCAAGTGATTCTCCTGCTTCAGCCTCCTGAGTAGCCAGGATTATAGGCACATGCCATCACGACTTTTGTATATTTTTTTATAGACAGGGTTTCACCATGTTGGCTAGGCTGGTCTCGAACTCCTGCCCTTAAGCCATCCACCTGCCCTGTACTCCCAAAGTGCTGGGATTACAGGTGTGAGCCACCATACCCGTCCAGGAGCTAAAATTTAGAACAACTGAACTCACAGAGATAGAAAGTAGAGCAATAGTTAATAGAGGCTGCGAAGGGTAGTAGGGCAGGGGGAAAGGAGAGATGGATATTAGGTACAAAAATATAGTTAGGTAGAATGAGTAAGAGCTAATATTTTATAGAACAGGGTGACTACAGGAAACAATAATTTACTGTACACTTTAAAATAAATAATATAAATGACTTGTTTGTAACACATTTAAGGATGAATGCTTGAGATGGATACCTCATTTACCCTGATGTGATTATGCATTGCATGGCTGCATTAAAATATCTCATGTACCCCATAAATATATATACCTACTATGTATCCACAAAACTTAAAACAATAAATTTTTTCTCTATATAATATCATGTCACCTGCAAATTGAAATAGTTTTACCCCTTCCATGACACTGTGGCATACTTTTAGTTTTCTGATATAATTGTCCTGGCCAGAACCTCTAGAAAATGTTAAATATAAGAGGCAAAAGTGACATCCTTGTTTTGTTCCTGACCTCAGGAGAAAGCCATTGAGTTTTACATTTCAATTAAATTCCTCTTAATAGCATAAGACACACATCCAAAGACAAAAACTACTTAGCTAGAAGATATGTCAGAATATACTAACTTAATGCAGCAGAGTTAAAATGATCAGCAATGTGTAGGAGATCTTAAAAGAGACATGGTTGATGGAGTAAGAAGAGCTGATAAATGTCATATCAAAACAGAGAGAAGGGGATAGAGCCAAATTTGAAGAGGTAATTTAATACATATTATAAACACAATTCTACTAATTTGAAAATATTAGAGTGTACACTAAAAAATATTTTGTGGCATTATCTTTTTGATCACTTTGCTATGCATTTTCATACATATCCTTTTTAATTCACAGAAATGGGTACTATTTCATCTTTATTATATATTATATTCTATATATTCCTAAATATTAACACACGATATTCCACATTATAATATTTAATGTATCTTCCTGCATGATATTAGATTATGGTGATATACCATAATATAAACTATCCCCAAAAGTTGAGGATTTGGGTTAATTTTCAATTTTTCATTATTATAAATAATGCCACAACAAGTAACAGTTCACTTTAGGTCACAAGCTGGATAATATAATTCCAGCCATTAAAAAAATAATAAATATATATAGTATATAAACACAATGTATATGTATTGTATGTTTATGTAGTGTGTGTTTATGACATTTAAGTGTCACACATACATTTTAAAAACTGGAAAGCAAGATATCAAATATTAAATAACTAGCAGTTCCAACTTCTAGTTTATGAGATTATAGGTAGTTTTTATTGTATTAGTGCCTTTCAATATTTCATATATATTTCATAACGAACACACATTGCTATTTCTGTAGCCAGAAAACGAAGCTTTGAAACAAACCCTGAGATTAACATCTTTTAATGGAAATCTCTGCATACATTTCTGACCATTTCCTTTGGAAAAAAGCTTACAATTGAAATTAATTTTGACATCCCTTTCCAAATTACTGTCCAATTTGTGTTACCATCAAGAGGGCCCATTTCTCTATAGCCTCAGAAACACTTAGTATCATTTTATCTTTGTAAATTTAGTAGTGTTCTGCGTTTAATGGTGATTCTGACAGTACAACCACATTTGGAAATTACTATTATACATTCTTTTCCCAGTTTGAAGTACACTATTCCAATGTTAGTCATAATATTTTTAAACTAAATTTAACTTAATAACTTATTGAAATAGCTAGATGAGGCTGAGCATGGTGGCTCACACCTGTAATCCCAGCACTTTGGGAGGCTGGGATGGGATACCACTTGAGCCCAGGAGTTCAAGACGAGCCTGGGCAACATAGCAAGACCCCACCTCTCTATATAAAAAATGTTAAAATAAATATTTTTAATTAAAAGAAATAAAATTTTAAAAAATAGCTAGAAGAGAGAATTTTGAATGTTCTCACCACAAAGAAATGACAAGTGTTTGAAGTGATAGATATGCTAAATTACCCTAATTTTATCATTACACAATGTATACATGTATCAAAATATCACTCTGTGCCCATTAATATGTACAATTACCATGTGTCAATTAAAAACAAAATGAAACTTTAAAGTATTTTTCTGATTATGGAAGTTTTATATATATGTATATTTCTTGGATTTTGTAATTTTGCAGAAATGTATATAACAAGTAAAATACAAAAGAATTAATACTTCCACCACTTAGAGAAAACCACCAAAGTTAACATTTCAGTGTCATTTCTCCATGTTCCCCTTGTCTAGTTTACCCATCTCAGGTCTCAGCTCACCCCTTACCAAAGAAAAAACTTTGGAGCAATGGTTCTTAAGCTGATGATCCATCAAAATCACCTGTAGGGCTCATAAAAATGCAGATGCATCGGCCCTACTCCAGACCTTTTGAATCAATCTCTAAAGAGTGGCACTTGGGTCCATGCATTTTTAGAGACAAAAGCATATTACTGTGCTCCATTTGGGGGTACTTTTTAAATTCTGGTAAAATATACATTTTAAAAATTTACTGTTCTAAATGAGAACACATGGACACAGGGAGGGGCACATCACATACTGGGGCCTGTAGGGGGGTGAGGGGCAAGGGGAGGAAGAGCATTAGGACAAATACCTAATGCATGTGGGGCTTGAAAACTAGATGATGGCTTGATAGGTACAGCACACCACCATGGCACATGTATACTTATGTAACAAACCTGCACGTTCTGCACATGTATCCCAGAACTTAAAGTAAAATAAAAATAAAATTAAAAAATTTACTGTTTTAACTACTTTTTAAGTACACAATTGAGTGGCATTAAGTATAATCACAATGTTGTACAAACATCATCACTCTCTATTTCTAGAACTTTTTCATCATTCCAAACAGAAACTTAGTACCCATTAACAGTAACTTTCCATTCCCTTCGTCCCCCCAGAACCTGGTAATCACCATTCTACTTTTTTTTTTTTTTAATGATTTGTTCCAATTTAATTTTTTGTCTTCTTGTCTTCGTCTGTTTTGTGTTGCAATATAGAATACCACAGACTGGGTGATTTATTTTTTATTTTATTTTATTTTTTGAGACGGAGTCTCACTCTGTCGCCCGGCTGGAGTGCAGTGGCGCGATCTCGGCTCGCTGCAAGCTCCGCCTCCTGGGCTCACGCCATTCTCCTGCCTCAGCCTCCGGAGTAGCTAGGACTACAGGAGTCCGCCACCAGGCCCGGAGAATTTTTTGTATTTTTAGTGGAGACGGGGTTTCACCGTGTTAGCCAGGATGGTCTCAATCTCCTGACCTCATGATCCATCCGCCTCGGCCTCTCAAAGTGCTGGGATTACAGGCGTGAGCCACTGCGCCCGGCACCATTCTACTTTCTACTCATGGAGTTTGGCTACTCTAGGTACCTTTAAACAGAATTATACAGTATTTGCCTTTTTGTGTCTGATATATTTCACTTAGCATTAATGTCTTCAAGCTTCATCTATGTGGTAGCAAATGTCGGAATTTCCCCCCTTTATAAGGTTAATATTCCACTGAAGTATGTCCATACCACATTTTGTTTATCCATTCATCCATCAATGGACATTTGGGTTGCTTCCACCTATTTTTGCCATTATGAATGATGCAACTATAAACATAAGTGTCCCAGTATCTGTTTGAGTTCCTACTTTCAGTTCTTCTGGGTATACCTATAAGTGGAACTATTAGATCAAATGGTAATTCTACGTTTAACTTTCTGAGTTACTACTACAATGTTTTTCCATAATAGCCACACCATCTGACATTCCTACTAGCAATATACGGGGTTCCACTTTCTCCACATCCTCATAAGCACTTATTTTCCTTTTTTTTTATAATGGCCACCACAATGGGTGTGAAATGGTATCTCACTGTAGTTTTGATTTGCATTCCTCTAATGAGTAGATATGTTGAGCATTTTTTTATGTGCTTATTGGCCATTTGTATATCTTCTTTAGAGAAATGTCTATTCAAATCCTTTGCTTCTTTTTGAAACAGACTGTTTTTTTGTTGTTGAGTTGTAGGAGTTCTTTACATACAGTTGACCCTTGCGCACCAAAGGTATAAACCACACGGGTCCACTTATACACACACTTTGTTTCAACCAAATGTTGCTTGAAAATACAGTATTCACAAAATGTGAAACCTATGTTTGACTTTTCATATATGCAGGTTCTGCGGGATTTGTGTATGAGCAAATTTTGGTATACACAGGCAGGTCCTAGAACCAATCCCCCACATATACCAAGGGACAACTATATTCTGCATGTGAATCCCTTATCAGATGTATGTTTTGCAATATTTTCTCACATTCCATGGGCCATCTTTTCCTGTGTTCTATTTTTTGCACAGTTGTCAAAATAAGACAGTGTGTGGATTTTAATATTAAGTTTAAAGCCAGACTAATATTTAGTTATTAAAAAATTAAGTATCTACATGCTTATAAAACCTTAAGTGTTTACTGAATTGCAGAGGCTTACATGTTATTATAAACTTCTGATACCTGACAATAAAAGGCAAACCATAGAATTACATTGAAAAAAAGAAAACTAAGAAAAATTAAGAGGATTTTAGATTTCCTCAATATTCTTTAAAAGCCAGTCCCTTAGGACTTTCATTCTGCAAATATTATAAATTATCACTAAAATTAACATGAAACTGCTGCTAATGTTAAAAACAAAATTTCGGTGAACCTCTTAAAAGTAACCACAGTCTAAAAAAGCCTAATGTAGAAACAAAAAATTTCTGGAATATTTAACAGATAAAATACCAAACATTTTAAATGCAAGTAAAATAGGCAGGTGATATTTCAAGAGAAATACCGTGAAGATTTGTACTGAGAATCAAGACAGAGTAGCCATTCATATAACCCACTTGGCCTTTTATCAATGTTTTTCAAAGAGGCTATTTAACTCAGGTTATTCTACTCTATGGGTAATATTGCATTTGGTAAGGGGAAAACCCCACACCATAAAACTTAAAGATTCATGGTACCAGGTGATAATTTAACAATCATATCTTTTAGATTTTAGCTATGGCAATTAGTGCTTTAGATATTTACTCCTATCAATGATAGTCACAAAGAATAAAGCAAAGCCCCCTAAATTCTTAAATAATTGCATTGCTCTCAAAAAGAGTAAGTTTTTTAAAATTTTTAAAGATTGATACATAATATTTATACATATTTTAGGAGTGCATGTGATATTTTGTTACATGCATAGAATATGCAATGATCAAGTCAGGGTATTCAGGGTATCCATCACCTTGAGTATTTATCATTTTTATATGTTGGAAACATTTTGAGTCCTCTCTTCTAGCTATTTTGAAATATACAATGCATTGTTGTTAACTACAGTCACCCCATTCTGCTATCAAACAGTAGAACTTATTCCTTCTATCTAACTACGTGTCTCTACCCATTAACCAACCTCTCTCTATCCCTCCCTCAACACACACATACTTCCCAGATTCGGGTATCTATCATTCTATTTACCGCCATGAGGTCAACTCAAAAGAGTAGAGCTTAACATCTATACCTGAGCTGTTACCATTTGTGATTGGTGGTGGTGGTGGTTGTCGTTGCTGAGACAGGGTAGTGCTCTGTTGCCCAGGCTGAAATGCAGTGGCACAATCATGGCTCACTGCAGCCTTGACCTCTCAGGATCAAGCAAACCTCCCGCCTCGGCCTCCCAAGTAGCTGGGACTACAGGTGTGCATTACTATACTCGGCTAATTTTTTGATTTTTCGTGGAGATGAGGTTTCACTATGCTGCCCAGGCTAGTCCCCAACTCCTGAGCTCAAGTGATCCTCCCACCTCAGCCTCCCAAAGTGCTGTGATTACAGGCATGAACCACCATGCCCAGCCTATGACTGGTTATTAAAGACAACCAATTCTATAAAACCTGAAAACACTATTGTGAGCATTTTCCCTAATATAAAACATTTTAAAAGGAAAAAATATTAAATGACCAAATTTATTACTCCTTATCACTCAGAGATTAATTAAAGACAGATCTGAACATCCGTCTCTTAAACTATACAGCAACTCTCTCATTGGGATAACTATTTGGTTATTTAATTATGCCTGCAATTTTTATTATTCAAAACAGAATAGTATAGTAAATCTACCAGCTTCTGATAGATATACAAATGAAAATGTGTGTTTTATTGGAACTGATTTTCTTCCAAAAGTCAATACAAAAATTGCTTTTATAAAAGCAAAAAAGCACTTCCATAAAATACTAAGATTCAAATACTGTTTTCCCCAGCAGAATGTTTCTTGAGAACCATATTTTACTCTCTAGGATGCACTGCTATTACAAAAAGAGTACCACTTTAGCTATAATTATCATTTTAATATGTGTGTACATACTTCCATCCTCCTTGTTTTTTTTGATCAATTACTGTATTCACAATTGGCCAAAGAGCACCCTCTAACCTCTATCTCCTAATTAAATCTGTAATATCATTTGGGGAAAGGTACCAGAATAAGTGATCAACAAGTAAGAAATCTCACTCCAGTCCAAAGATTAGGTTTTGTTGTGTGAAGACAGACATCTTCAGGCACAGAGAGACACAGACACACACACATACACAAAAAGCTTATTGATGGTAAAACAAAAACTATTCATTGTATTATTTTAAAGCATAGAAAAATACAAGAAATAAACTAGAAGGTCTTCATAACAAAATCACCCAGAAAACAACTTCTGTTAGCATTTTGGTATATTTTAGGCATACTACATGCCTTGCCTTCTATTTTACTTTTGCCTTCAACTTTTGTTAATTAACTGAGAAACAAACTCATGAATTTAACTTATATGCCTTTTATTATTAATGTGGGTAAACACTTTTTTAAAAAAATACTCTGGAATTTTGTATATCTTCTTTTATGGATTTATTCACATTCATAATTTTTCTGAAATAAAAGCTCTTTACAAATTAAGGGCATTATTCATATGTGCTGTATATCTTTTTCATCAGTTTGCTTCTTGATTTTAATTTTGACAGCATCAGTGTTTTAATTAGAAATATTTTATGCTTTTAAGCATACCCATTTTATTCAAATGCAAAACTGAAAAAGAACAACAGACATAGTAAGATGACTGGAATAATCTTCTTTGGAAAAAGAATGTCTTTATAGAGAAGATGAAATCAACAAGGTGTATTGGTTACCTGTTAAGTGATCTAAGTAGTACTGATAGAGCTTGCACTGAATAGAAGTCATTCTCACAGCTAACACATATTCGTGTTTTGGAGGCAAGAATTTTGTTAATGCTGTATAATCTTTCCTCTGTAATTAACAAGAAAGACAATGAAAATTAATCTAAATATTTAACAGGAATGACCTACAAGTTCTCATTGCTTATAACTGAAATATACACATAAATAAATAGGCACTAAACATATAAGAAAACATTTTCTTAAATATATTTACCCTTTCTAAACCCACAATTACCTACACAATGTATTTCACATGACTATACAATATGGTACACTGGTAAAAAGATACTGCAACACACCAGGTAGGTTTTAAATTCAAGCAATCACATTACCAAGTGAGCAATTTAAGTTTTCAAAATAGTCTTCTCTGTACAGAAAAAAAAAAAACAAAAGGTATGGAGAGGATGTAGTAGGTAGTGTGAGCAAAATGACTTGCTTTAATCATGTAGTAAAACCTAGGAATCAAAGTCTAATGCAGTCTGAGTTGGCTTCTGAGAAGGATATGCTAATATGTCAAACAATAACATAATTTTAGAGGGAATATTTGCCCAGTTAAGAAAGCAACTCATCTACAAGCACTCTTGAAACCATTTTATTATAAGAATAGAAAAATAGAACACCAATGTGCTAACTAGAAATTACTCCTTAAACCAGAAAGAAAAATGCCGCCTGAGTAGTAGCAGCAATACAGAAACAGAGTACTTGCTAGCACATGTAGCCAACCTGACCAAAAGGAACAACTACTCCTTATAATGATGGCAAGTACAGTCATCCCTCAGTATCTATGGGAGACTGGTTCCAGAACCCACCCCACCTCCACAGATACCAAAATCCATGAAACTTCAAGTCACTTATATAAATAATGTAGTGTTTGCATATAACGTATAAACATCCTCCCATATATTTTAAATCATCCCTAGATTACTTATAATGCCTAACACAATACAAATACTATATAAATAGTTGTTACACTCTATTGTTTAAGAAATAATGACAAGAAAAAAGTCTGTACATGTTCAGTACAGACACAATCATCCATTTTTTTCTTAATTATTTTATTTCCTTTTTTTTAAGAGACAGGGTCTTACTTTATCATTGAGGCTGAAGTACAGTGGCATTATCTTAGCTCCTTGCAGTCTTGAATTCCTGGGCTCAAGCAATCCTCCTGCCTCTGCCTCCCAAGTGACTGAGACTATAGGTGCGCACCACCATGGCTGGCTAATTTTTTAAAACTTTTTTTTAGAGACAGGGTCTTGCTCTGTCATCCAGCCTGGAGTGCAGTGGCATGATTTTAGCTCACTGCAGCCTTGAACTCCTGGGCTCAAGTGATCCTCCCACCTTGGCCTCTTAAAGTGCTGGAATTACAGGTGTGCACCACTGTACCTAGCCTCTGTCCATTTTATCTATTTTTTTAAAAAATATTTTTGATCCATGGTAGGTTGAATCCATGGATACAGAACCTGCAGATATGGAGGGCAAACTGTATATCCAACCAAAAGAATAGCCTGTTTCATTTGTTAAAACATCTTTGAGGCTATCATCAGTACCTAACGTCTACAGAGAAAGTGCATATCTTGAGATCTATTAACTGCCAGCTCAGTCTCTAGACACTTAACCATTCATTAATATAGATTCACTGAAAATCTGTATGTAAACAACACCACTAGTCTGTTCAGGTTATTATATATACTTGAAAGTAACAAAACTGTTTCTCCAGGATTACTTTAAAAGTGGCTCCTCTCTTAATTCATACTGGCCTTTCCTATAACCATTTCAAAAAAGTGAGATTTATAATACTGTACTACAGAATTAGGGTGAGCATAGGAACTTCATCATAGTAGCTATGTTCCTCTTAAGGAACTCCCTATCTTAAGGATCAAAAATCTAAACATTAACATAATAAGATATGAGGCTTTACACCTGGCAAATGAATTAACTATGTTTTAAACTTCGCAGCGGAGCTTCTTTTTTAAAAGTTGAATGCAGCAGAAATTTTTGAAGACAATGCAAGGAGATATAACTGTAAAACTATCTACTGAAAGAGCGGGAAAGAAAACACAAAATTATGAAACTTTAAGCTCAGAAAATATGTTGGGATTGTTATATAAAAAAAGTAAGAATATTTTATTACTATGGAACATATTTGTACCTGAACACATCCAGCTAACATCTCATAGAGAATGTGAGCACGTTTTTTCATCACTCTGACATCTACCATGGTAGAATCTGCACACTGACCATTTTGAATTGGATTTATAAATCTATTCCTGAACTCCTTAATGGATCCAAGTAAATTTTCCTTGATAAAATTAACCATACAATGATCTAAGAGAGAAGACATTATTCATTAACAACATTAACAATGGTTAAAAAGACTTAGAAAAATTCCCCTATGAAATGCTCATGTCAAAAACACATGCATTAGAATTAAGCTATAAAGAAAGAATATCAAGCTAAGTATAGAATAAACATGGTTATATGTCTGATCTACAAGTGAATTACCAAAACGAGAGAGAAAATTGAAGTAAAAACCATCCCTAAATACTAGACATGAATGTTTTTTAAAAATATCTAAGGACATTTTATTCAAACTCACTATTCTTTATAAGAGATATGAAGTATAAAACAAGTGGTCCATTAATCTAACCATGATTTTATGGTCAGCGAGGCTATCTTGTGAAGAAAGGAGATACTAAGTCAAAACAATAAATAGGAGGTAATAAGCTACCATGCAAGTTAATTTATATTAACTCATTCATTTCCAGAATAATCAAATAATATTTGAGAGATCAAATAATAACAACTGTTATTCAGTATTCAGTTGGGGCTACACAAATAGTAAAAAAATAAAATAAAATTAATTACTAATGTATTTTGTAAGACTAACCCATTTTGTAAAAATTAATAGAGCCATCACTTGTCCCATACTATACAGGACCACAATATGAAACAGCATTTCTATAAATAGGGTAATAGAACAGAAAAAAGGAAAACTGGCACAGATAAAAACAAACATAAAGTATAGGCTAAAGTGAAATGACTAGTATTACAAATAACAAAATAGCAAAAAGTTACCATAAATACACTAAACGAATGTAACACAGAGAAAAATAACAAAAAGCCATTACAGTGGGAAAAAAAAGTGAGAGATTATAACAGGGAATTTCAATTTGTTACTTGCTGAATAATCTCATCTTCCCTTCTTTAGTGTCACCACAGACATATGAAAATGAGGGAAATTCACAAATCACTTCCCTAGGTTCACATCAACTACCTTTAGCCTCAGCAAACTCTCCTGCCATGGATTCAGCAAACCTCTCCTTCTCCCAGCTCCACTTTACAAAAATGTTCACAGTTCCCATTTCTTTTTGATTTCTTGACAGTACATGCCCCAAAACTGGAATATCCCCTTAAAATTATCTGGAGTAATCACATATGCTCATGTACTTTCTAAAGCAATCATTAAGACTTCTGATACTCTTGCAATAATTCACATTCCATATTTATATATGAACATTCACAATGGTGTATCTCTTGACTGTATTTTACCACTCATATTTATAAAACATCTCATTTGAAAAGTATGTTATTCTTTCACAGCAGACTAAGATGAACCTATGTAGATCATGGTCTAGGACTATACTAGAATAAGTAGAAGAAAGGCAAATGGTAAAGTTACGAAAATATATCTGAGGAAATACCGATATTCTACTGCATAATCAGAGGTATTAACTCACACTCAATTAGGTTATTTTGAAGTGGTGTTCCTGTTAAAATAATCCTCCTCCTTGATCGTATAGAATTCATAGCTTTAGAAACAGCAGATGCTTCATTTTTTAGAATATGGCCTTCATCACAAACAACAAAATCAGGGCCTACAAAAATAAATAGAAAAATAACACAATTAATATATAATAAAACTGAAATGTGATCCATTTAAGTAAATAAAGTTAAACCCTTTAAAGTGCTGATCTTACAGGAAGATAAAATGACATCATTTTAAGTATAAACATATTTTATCTGCTCCTGTATTTGGTTAATACAGCACTAACTATATTAATTACATCCAAATGGTAGAGCATTGAAGTACCACTATAAATGGTACTCAGGGTCCTCTGAGTTTACAAAAATAAGCAAAAATAAAAACAACAAGAGGGAAAAAGTTCCCCCTAACAGATATAGCGTATTTTTAAAAATGTCTTTTAAAATTGAAAAGTCTTTAAAGCTATTTCAGCATTAGTATATCAACTTAAACTATCAGCAAAGACTAAGAGCAATGTATATATACATGAAAAGACAAATTTCAAAAGTTACACTTTAAGAATAATATATGTCACAATAGACCATATAATACTTCCCACTTAGTCCAAATAACTGACATTCATCGCTGGGGAAAAATTTTAACTGATAAAAGAAAGTGAAACTGGTTGTTACATGGGTATGGAGGGTAGGGAGAACAGCTTTTAAGCTATAAAAGATCTTAAAAGCATAAACTCAGAAAATATTTGGGATTGCAATATTAAAAAGTAACAATATTTTATTACTATGGAATGCATTTGTACCTGAACAAATACATTCCACAGCATCTGTGGACTCTTTTAGAAGAAATACTAAAGGCTTATTTGTTAAAATAACAGATATATATTTTTTCTTTTTTTTTTTTTTTCTTTTTTTTTATTTGAGATGGAGTCTCCCTCTGTCGCCCAGGCTGGAATGCAGTGGCACAATCTTGGGTCACTGCAACCTCCACCTCCCGGGTTCAGGTAATTCTCCTGCCTCAGCCTATCGAGTAGCTGGGATTACAGGTGCCTGCCACCACGCCTGGCTAATTTTTTTGTATTTTTAGTAAAGACGAGGTTTCACCATGTTGGTCAGGCTGGTCTCGAACTCCTGACCTCAAGTGACCTGCCCACCTTGGCCTCCCAAAGTGCTGGGATTACAGGCATAAGCCACCACGCCCAGCTGATATATATTTTTTCTAGGGCATAATACATACTCAATTTGCTTGCTGGTTAACATATACACACATATTACTTAATTGCTGATTTCAACAAAGCAGCTGTCAAACTATCCCCCATCTGGTAAGCATTAGAGAAAAATGCAACTTTTACATGACTTCAAAAGTAACAGCTTCAGTATGACAGATCAAATAATAACAACTGTTATTCAGTATTCAGTTGGGGCTACGCAAATAGTAAAAAAACAAACAAAAAAAACCCTAATATTTTGTAAAACTAAAATATCTAGCTTTGTATTTAAAAATTATGCATCCCTTACTTTGAATCCGAAAACATTTTCTAAAGAGAAAAAAATGCCTTTTACAGCAGTGATTTAAATGGTTTTACCACTTAATATTCGGTATCCATGAGGATGCGTTGAAATGGATACTCTCATATACTCTGTGGGAGTCTAAATTAGTATCAAAAATTTTGGAAGTCAATTTTACAATAATTATCAAAATGCAAAATGCGTAAACCCTTTGACCCATATTTGAATTTCTAGGAATTGGTCCCAAAGATACTCTTCCACAGGCACCCAAAGATACATAAAAGAATGTTCTCTGCAGCACGGTTTGTTATGGAGGAAAATTGAAAACAACCTAAAAATTTGTCAGAGGGGATCTGGTAAATGGGGCTGAAACCATGAGATAATGGAATAAGTCACAGAGTTAAAATTAATGAGGTAGACACACCCCCACTGGAGAAGCTGAAGGTCTGTTTGCAGGAGAAATTCCTGACTTTACCTGGAGTTGAGTCAAGTTAGAAAGCCAAGCCGAGCGAAATACAGGGGTAGAGGAAGTAGCAGAAAGGCACTGGGAGCTTGCTGGATCCCCAAGCAGCCCATTCCCTCCTGGCAACACAGGGATCCATCAGGAGGGTGGCCATCAGAGCAGAGGGTAAAACTCCACAGGGAGAAGGACTTCTCTAGCTGAACTTTTTAACAATTTGAATGGGGCAAAGAAGCCTCCTGGCCAGAACTCCGGGGAGGGCGCAAATCCAGATTGCAGACTTCACAGGTGGGGGATGAACTAAAGCCCTTTTCTTTTGCAGCTTGGAGGTGGAGAGCCTGGGGCAAGTTTTCAAGCCAGACTCGCCCTCCCCCTGGAAACGCACTCCGGGCTGTTTCAGCGCTGGAGGGGTAGGGGGTGCGGTGCACCATAGGAGTGAGACAAGACCAGCCTTTCGGTTTGCGTGGGAGCTGGGTGAGGCCTGTGACTGCCGGCTTTCCCCCTACTTCCCTGAACAACCTGCATGACTCAGCAGAGGCAACCATAATCCTTCTAGGTACACAACTCCAGTGACCTGGGAATCTCACCACATCCCCCACAGCAGCCACAGCAAGACCCATCCAGAGAGTCTGAGCTCAGACACGCCTAGACCCGCCCCCACCTGATGGTCCTTCCCTACCCACCCTGATAGCAGAAAACAAAGGACAAATACTCTTTGGAGTTCTAGGGCCCCGCCCACCCCCAGTCCCTCTCCACACTACTACAGCTGATGCATTCTGCAAAGCGCCACCTCCTGGCAGGAGGCCAACCAGCACAAAAATAGAGCATTAAACCAGCAAAGCCAAGGACCCCCACAGAGTCCACTGCATCCTGCACCACCTCCACCAGTACAGTCGTTAGTATCCATGGCAGACAGACCCACAGACAGTTCACCTCACAGGACTCTGTGCAGCAAACCCCAGTACCAGCCTGGAGCCGGGTAGACTCGCTGGGTGGCTAGACCCAGAAGAGAGACAACAATCACTGGAAGCCACATCCACAGGAAAAGGGGGAAGTACTGTATCTAGGGAACACCCTGTGGGACGAAACAATCTGAACAACAGTCTTCAGCCCTAGACCTTCCCTTTGACAGAGCGTACCTAAATGGGAAGGAACCAGAAAACCAACCCTAGTCATATGACAAAACAAGGCTCGTCAACACCCCCCAAAAATCACACTAGTTCACCAGCAATGGATCCAAACCAAGAAGAAATCCCTGATTTACCTGAAAAAGAATTCAGGACGTTAGTTATTAAGCTAATCAGGGAGGGACCAGAGAAAGGCAAAGAATGCAGAGAAATGCAAGGAAATCCAAAACATGATATAAGAAGTGAAGGGAGAAATATTCAAGGAAACAGATAGCATAAAGAAAAAACAATCAAAAATTCAGGAAACATTGGACACACTTTTAGAAATGCAAAATGCTCTGGAAAGTCTCAGCAATAGAACTGATCAAGTAGAAGAAAGAAATTCAGAGTTCAAAGACAAGGTCTTCGAATTAACCCAATCCAACAAAGACAAAGAAAAAAGAATAAGAAAATATGAACAAAGCCTCTAAGAAGTCTGGGATTACGTTAAACCACCAAACCTAAGAATAATCAGTGTTCCTGAGGAAGAAGACAATTCTAAAAGCTTGGAAAATATATTTGCGGGAATAATCAAGGAAAACTTCCCTGGCCTTGCTAGAGACCTAGACATGCATATACAAGAAGCACAAAGAACACCTGGGAAATTCATCGCAAAAAGATCTTCGCCTAGGCACATTGTCATCAGGTTATCCAAAGTTAAGGCAAAGGAAAGAATCTTAAGAACTGTGAGACAGAAGCACCAGATAACCTATTAAGGAAAACCTATCAGATTAATAGCAGATTTCTCAGCAGAAACCCTGCAAGCTAGAAGGCATTGGGGCCCTATTTTCAGCCACTTCAAACAAAACAATTATCAGCCAAGAATTTTGTATCCAGTGAAACTAAGCATCATATATGAAGGAAAGATAGTCATTTTCAGACAAACAAATGATGAGAGAATTTGCCATTACCAAGCCACCACTATAAGAACTGCTAAAAGGAGCTCAAAATCCTGAAACAAATGCTGGAAACACATCAAAACAGAACCTTTTTAAAGTATAAATCACACAGGACCTATAAAACAAAAATACAAGTTAAAAAAAAAATGAAAAACCCAAAATATGCAGGCAACAAGGCGAATAATGAATGCAATGGTACCTCACATTTCCATACTAACATGGAATGTAACTGGCCTAAATGCTCCACTTAAAAGATCCAGAACCCCAGAATGCATAAGAACTCACCAAACAACTATCTGCTGTCTTTAGGAGACTCACCTAACACATAAGGACTCAGATAAAGTAAAGGGGTGGAAAAAGACATTTCATGAAAACGGACACCCAAAGCGATCAGACAAAACAAACTTTAAAGCAACGGCATTTAAAAGAGACAAAGAGGGATATTATATAATGGTAAAAGGCCTGGTCCAACAGGAAAAGATCACAATGCTAAACATATATGCAACTAACACTGGACCTCACAAATTTAAAAAACAATTACTAATAGGCCTAATAAATCAGATAGACAGCAACACAATAATCATGGGGGACTTCTAGACAGCACTAGACAGGTCATCAAGACTGAAAGTCTACAAAGAAACAATGGATTTAAACTATATCCTGGAACAAATGGACTTAACAGATGTATACAGAACATTTCATCCAACAACCGCAGAATACACGGTCTATCCAAGAGCCCATGGAAATTTCTCCAAGACAGACCATATGATGGGCCATAAAACGAGCCTCAATAAATTTAAGAAAACTGAAATTATATAAAACATTCTGTCAGACCACAGTGGAATAAAACTGGAAATCAACTCCAAAAGGAACCTTCAAAACCACGCAAATACATGGAAAACAACCTTCTCCTGAATAAGCGGTGGGTCAAAAACAAAATCAAGATGGAAATTTAAAAATTCTTCAACCTGAATACAATAATGACACAGCCTATCAAAACCTCTGGGATACAGCTCAGGCAGTGCTAAGAGGAAAGTTCATAGCCCTGAACGCCTACATCAAAAAGTACGAAAGAGCACAGACAATCTAAGGTCACCAGGAACTAGAGAAACAAAAACAAAACAAACCCAAACCCAGCAGAAGAAAGGAAAAAACCAAGATCAGAGCAGTACTAAATAAAATTGAAACAAAACAAAACAAAAAATACAAAAGATAAACGAAACAAAAAGCTAGTTCCTTGAAAAGATAAAATTGATAGAACATTAGCATGATTAACCAAGAAAAGAAGAGAGAAAATCCAAATAAAGTCACTGAGAAACGAAACAGGAGACAGTACAACTGACACCACTGAATACAAAAGATCATTCAAGGCTATTATGAACACCTTTACGCACGTAAACTAGAAAACCTACAAGAGGTGGATAAACTCCTTGAAAAATACAACCCTCCTAGCTTAAATCAGGAAGAATTCGATACCCTGAACAGACCAGTAATAAGCAGCGAGACTGAAATGGCAATTTAAAAATTACCAAGAAAAAAAAAGTCCAGGACCAGACCGATTCACAGCAGAATTCTACCAGACATTCAAAGCATTGGTACTAATCCTTTTGACACTATCCCACAAGATAGAGAAAGAAGTAACCCTTCCTAATTCATCCCTATTCATCACCCTAATAGCAAAACCAGGAAAGATCACAACCAAAAAAGAAAACTACAGACCATTATCCTCGATGAACATAGATGCTAAAATCCTTAACAAAAATATTAGCTAGCCAAATCCAACAACATGCCAAAAAGATAATCCACCATGATCAAGTGGGTTTCATATCAGGGATGCAGGGATGGTTTAACACATATGAGTAAATAAATGTGATACACCACATAAACAGAATTAAAAACAAAAATCACATGATCATCTCAATAGATGCAGAAAAAGCATTCGACAAAATCCAGCATTCTATATGATTAAAACCCTCAGCAAAATTGACATACAAGGGACATATCTTAATGTAATAAAAGCCATCTATGACAAACCCACAGCCAACATAATACTGAATGGAGAAAAGCTGAAAGCATTCCCTCTGAGAACGGAAACAAGACAAGGATGCCCACCCTCACCACTCCTCTTCAACATAGTACTGGAAGTCCTAGCCAGAGCAATCAGACGAAAGAAATAAAGGGAATCTGGGCCGGGTGCGGTGGCTCACGCCTGTAATCCCAGCACTTTAGGAGGCTGAGCGGGCGGATCACAAGGTCAGGAGATCGAGACCATCCTGGCTAACACAGTGAAACCCGTCTCTACTAAAAATACAAAAAAAAATTAGCTGGGCGTGGTGGCAGGCGCCTGTAGTCCCATACTCGGGAGGCTGAGGCAGGAGAATGGTGTGAACCCGGGAGGCGGAGCTTGCAGTGAGCCAAGATCGCACCACCACTGCACTCCAGCCTGGGCGACAGAGCGAGACTCCATCTCAAAAAAAAAAAGAAAAAGAAAAAGAAATAAAGGGAATCCAAATCAGTAAAGAGGAAGTCAAACTGTCCCTGTCTGCTGACGATTATTGTTTACCTTGAAAACCCTAAGGACTCCTCCACAAAGCTCCTAGAACTGATAAAAGAATTCAGCAAGGTTTCCGGATACAAGATTAATGTACACAAATCAGTAGCTCTTCTACACACCAACAGCAACCAAGTGGAGAATCAAATCAAGAACTCAACCCCTTTTACAATAGCTGCATAAATACATAAATAAATAAATAAACAAGAAAGATAGGAATATACCTAACAAAGGAGTCAAAAGACCTCTACAAGGAAAACTACAAAACACTGCTGAAAGAAATCACAGACGACACAAACAAATGGAAACACATCCCATGCTCATGAATGGGTAGAACCAATATGGTGAAAATGACCATACTGCCAAAAGCAATCTACAAATTCAATGCAATCCCCATCAAAATAATACCATCATTCTTCAGAGTCAGAAAAAACAATTCTAAAATTCATATGGAACCAAAAAAGAGCCCGCATAGCCAAAGCAAGACTAAGCAAAAAGAACAAATCTGGAGGCATCACACTACCTGATTTCAAACTATTCTGTAAAGGCCACAGTCACCAAAACAGCTTGGTACTGGTATAAAAATAAGCACACAGACCAATGGAACAGAATAGAGAACTCAGAAATAAACCCAAATACTTAGAGCCAACTAATCTTCGACAAAGCAAACAAAAACATAAAGTGGGGAAAAGACACCCTTTTCAACAAATGGTGCTGGGATAATTGGCTACCCACATGTAGGAGAATTAAACTGCATCTTCATCTCTCATCTTATACAAAAATCACCTCATGATGGATTAAGGACTTAAACCTAAGACCTGAAACTATAAAAATTCTAGAAGATAAGATTGGAAAAACCCTTCTAGACATTGGCTTAGTCAAGGATTTCATGGTCAAGAACCCAAAAGCAAATGCAATAAAAACAAAGATAAATAGCTGGGACCTAATTAAACTAAAGAACTTTTGCATGGCAAAAGGAACAGTCAGCAGAGTAAACAGACAACCCACGGAGTGGGAGAAAATCTTCACCATCTATACATCTGACAAAGGACTAATATCCAGAATCTACAATGAACTCAAACAAATCAGTAAGAAAAAAAAAAAAAAAAAAAAAATCTCATCACAAAGTGGGCTAAGAACATGAATAGACAATTCTCAAAAGAAGATATACAAATAGCCAACAAACATATGAAAAAATGCTCAACATCACTAATGATCAGTGAAACGCAAATCAAAAACACAATGTGATACCACCTTACTCCTGGCAAGCATGGCCATAATCAAAACACAGTAGATGTTGGTGTGAATGCAGTGATCAGGGAACACTTCTACACTGCTGGTAGCAATGTAAACTAGTACAGCCGCTATGGAAAACTGTGGAGATTCCTTAAAGAACTAAAAGTAGAACTACAATTTGATCCAGCAATCCCACTATTGTGTATCTACCCAGAGGAAAAGAAGTCATTATTCGAAAACGGTATTTGCACATGCATATTTATAGCAGCACAATTCACAGTTGCAAAATTGTGGAATCAGCCCAAATGCCCATCAATCAATGAGTGGATAAAGAAATTGTGGCATATATATATATATGATGGAATACTACTCAGCCATAAAAAGGAATGAATTAACAGTATTTGCAATCACCTGGATGAGACTTGGGACTATTATTCTAAGTGAAGTCACTCAGGAATGGAAAAGCAAACATCAAATGTTCTCACTGATATGTAGAAGCTAGGCTATGAGGACACAAAGGTATAAGAATGACACAACGGAGTTTGGGGACTTCGGGGTAAGAGTAGGAGTAGGGCAAGGGATAAAAGACAATATATATGGTGTAGTATATACTGCTCGGGTGATGGATGCACCAGGATCTCACAAATCACCACTAAAGAACTTACTCATGCAACCAAATACCACCTGTACCCCAATAACTTATAGAAAAATAAATAATAATCTGAAAAAATGATGTATATCTCTATGTGCAAACCTTGAAAGATATGACAAATATATTATTAAATAAAAAGGAGTATGTTGCAGAATAGTTATCTATATTATGATCCTATTTGTATATTTTTGCTGTAATAAACCATAACCATGAGTCTAATGGATTTTGTGAGTTCTGTGAGTCCTTCTTATGAGTTACCAAGCCTGAGGGTGGCTTTGAGGACCACCTAAATGTTGCAATACCAAATAAGGAGAATACATGCTTCTGTAAGCACAAAAAATTCCTATAAGGATATAAATGAAACAATAATGAGACTAGGAGGTAGGGAACTTTTACTTTTCAATATACAACATTTTCTTCTGTTTTTATTTTGCTTAAGGATATGTATTACTTTTATAATTTCTTTAACTTAAAAGAACTATTTGTTGGCATGGCAATGGAAGGAGAGTGGTAGCCCTATCGTTAGTAAGGATATCTGAAGAACTAGAAGAATTAAGAATAAAAGTAAGCCAGGCGCGGTGGCTCACGCCTGTAATCCCAGCACTTTGGCAGGCCTAGACGGGCGGATCACGAGGTCAGGAGATAGAGACCATCCTGGCTAACACGGTGAAACCCCGTTTCCACTAAAAATACAAAAAAAAAAAAAAAAAAATTAGCCAGGCGTGGTGGCAGGCGCCTGTAGTCCCAGCTACTCAGGAGGCTGAGGCAGGAGAACGGCGTGAACCCAGGAGGCGGAGCTTGCAGTGAGGCAAGATCGCGCCACTGCGCTCCAGCCTGGGCAACAGAGTGAGACTCCATCTCAAAAAAAATAAAATAAAATAAAAATAAAAGTAAATGCACTCATTAATAACCCTGAGTCAATGAAAAAGTTAAAATTGTTATTCATATATTAAACATGTTATTCATCATATTAAATAGAATATGAATTATTATAAGATAGGAATGTATATAACATTTACTAACATAAAAAATTAAAAATAAGTGTTTTTAATGTTCGAAAGGAGTAAGTTTTAGCTGGACATGGTGGCTCACACCTGTAATGCCAGCTGCTACTCAGGAGGCTGAGGCAGAAGGACTGCTTGAGGCCAGGAGGCCAAGACTAACCTAAGCAACATAATGAGACCCTCATCTCCAAAAAATTAGTTGTGTGTCAGGAGTTCGAAACCAGCCTGGGTAACATAGTGAGATCCTCATCTCCAAATAATTATCTAGGTGTTATCAGGAGTTCTAGACCAGCCTGGGCAACACAGTAAGACCCTGTCTCTACAAAAAAAAAAAATTTTTAGTTGGGCATGGCAGCACACTCCTGTAGTCTTAGCTCCTCAGAAGGCTGAACTGGGAGGATCACTTGAGCCCAGGATCTGAAGCTACAGTGAGCTATAATCATGCTACTGCACTCCAGCCTGCGTAACAGAATGAGATCCCCATCTCCCTGTCCCCTAAATACACACATACATACTTACATAAAATGAAATGTTTGTTACCTTATATACTTTCTAGAAAACTTAATTCCCAAACAATGACATATATATATATCAGATAGGAGGGTTTCAAAATACCTACACTTATAAATAATTATACAGAAACTACAGGGGGAATGGCAGCCATGAGGCTCTGGGGAGCAGAAGAACAGGAATTTAGAGAAAGACTTAAAGAGAATTTCTTCTGTTCAAAAATTCAAGCCTGACTAAAGAGTCTGTTAACTTAAGATGGTTCAATACACTATGAAAACTGTCATTATTTTATAAAATTACATAGATCTATCTTATTGCTTAAAGCAAACAGTACCTTGAATTAATACTGTGCATATGCACATTCATGCACACACATAAAAATTATGTCCTCTCAAGCTACAAAATGTGGAACATTCTTCTAAAAACAGTAATGTGAATTAGAAAACTCCACCAGATTGTTTAAGTACATTAAGTAGAAAAATATGCCTCAAAACAAATGTAAGTTAGGGAAGAAAGGTCAAATAAAGGTTTTGTCACATACTATTATAATAGTAATAAATGCAAATTCTCTTTCAGTGTTACATTGCCACCTATTGGTGAATTTTTTTACATAAAAAACCATAAAGATATTAGAGAGAAAAGTTGATAAAATGTTTAGAACTGTCCAAGTAAACCTCTATTAAATCCCTGACCCAGTAAAACTAGGAAAGTTAACAAAACGTTGTCACTTTCTTTTTTAAGAAACTGGGTCTCACACTCTGTGATGATTATGATCTCAGTGATCATAGTTCACTGCTTCCTTGAACTCCTGGACTCAAGCATTCATCCCATGTCAGCTTCCTGAATAGCTGAGACTACAGGTGTGCGCCACCACACCTGGTTAATTCTTTTATTTTTTTGTAGATATGGGGTCTCACCATGTTGCCCAGGCTGGCCTCGAACTCCCAGCCTCAAGCAATCCTCCTGCCTTGGCCTCCCAAAGTATTGTTATTACAGGTATGAGCCATTGCACCCAGCTGATTCTTGTCACTTTAAGCTACTAAGGCTTGGGATAATTGTTATGCAGGAATAGATAACCAGAGCAGCTAAGTTGAAAGATGAACACTACTATCTTAACTCTGGTCAGCTCTAAACACTGTTTCCAATCCTAATACATACTCCCAATTTTCCAGGCTTCTGATCTAATAGCCTACCTTCTAAGTTTACAACCTCAGCTCATCCTTAAGAATCTCCTACCCAAAACTGTCTGGTTCTGACATTTTGTTTCCATCTTGAACTTCAATTTAGACTTTTCTTTGACATTACACCCAAACTTCAGTCTTCACATACTCTGCTGACATTTATGTGATTCTTCACTATCACTAATTTGTTCCAAATCAGAGAAGATAAATTGGGCAGAAAATGGAAAACATGTACTAGAAAATTAAGTGTTATACTTAACAGATCCCTTCTAATAAATTTAGAAGTACTGAACAAATCCTGACACTTTAGACTTAGGTGGCAAAGAAAATTATATCTAAATACTACCACTAAACCTTAAAACTTAACTACAGTTTTAATATATTCCATGTTATACATGATGGATATTAGAATATTCTTGTTGCAGATGGTTACCCAGCTATGGCAGAGGAACTATCTCTAATACACATATATACTCTGGAAAGGAAATTAAAAGTAGAGCTTCAGTTTCCTGAAGAACTTCCAATAAAACCTAATGGAGAAACCAGCCCCTCTTAAGTTTTAACAAGGGTAATCTAGGTATTTATTTTTTTAATTTTCAAAACAAACAAAAAATATAACCCAATGTAGAACTTACTCAACCTGATAAAAGACACCTATTAGAAATCCACAGCTAATGTCATACTTAATAGTGGAGAACTGAAAGCTTTCCCTGAGATCAAAAACATGACAACCAACTGCTCTGACCACTTATGTTCAACATTGTATGGAAACTTCTAAGAAGGGCAATTAGGCAAGAAAAAGAAGTTAAAGATACTCATATTGGAAAGGAAAAAGTAAAACTATTTCTACTCATAGACTATGATTTTTTTAATAGAAAACTCTAAATCGCGCACGTGGGCACACATACATGCGTGCACACGCACACACAACTATTAGAACTTATAAATGGACTCAGCTAAGTTGCAGGATACAGAATCAGTATACAAAAATCTGTTGTATTTCTATAACAAAGAACTATGTGAAAATAAAATTAAAACAATTTTATTTCTAATAGGTTCAAAAAGAATAAAATATTTAAGAATAAAAGAAAATAAGTCCAAGACTTTTACACTAAGGAAATTAAAAGACCTAAATCAAATTTCATTATTAAAAGAAATTAAAGACCTAAATAAATGGAAAGAAATTAGATGTTCATGGAGGGGAAGATTTAATATTGTTAAGATGGCAATATTCCTCAAATTAATCTACAGATTCAATGCAATATCTAATAGAATCCCAGCTAGTTTCTTTGAGGAAACATAAAAGCCAATCATCAAATTCAAATGAAATTTCAAGGAACCTCAAATAGCAAAACAACCTTGAGACAGAAAAATAAAGCTGTAGGACTTCTTCTTCCTGATTGCAAAACTTACCACAAAGCTACAGTAATTAAAACAATGTCACACTGGCATAAGGACAGACATATAGATCAATACAATAAATATTGAGAGCCTAGAAATAAACACATACATCTATGGTCAATTGATTTTCAACAATGGTGTCAAGACTCTTCAATGAAGAAAGAGTAGTCTTTTCAACAAATGGTGTTAGAACAACTGGATATCAAAATGCAAAAAATGAAGTTGGACTCCCACCTCATACCATATACAAAAATAAACTGAAAATAGATCATAAACATAAATATAAGAGCTAGAACTATAAAATAAGAAAACAGAGGTGAAACAATTCATGACCTTCGATTAAGCAGTGAATACTTGGATATGCACTAAATGCAAAAGCAACAAAAGAAAAAAATAGGTAAATTAAATGTAATCAAAATTTTAAAGATTAGTACTGAAAAGATGATATAAAAAAGTAAAAAGACAACTCACAGAATGGAAGGATATATTTGCAAATTATATGGGTCTGTTTACATTTGTAAATGTCAATTTCAGTAAAAGGAACCATGATGTCTTCAAGAAATGGCTGATTCTGGGGCCGGGACAATACAACATGAACCTGGAGCATGCTGTAATGCCATAAAGTAATAAAGTACTCAAAGCCAAAAGGATAGGGACATATCAAAGGGTAGAGGACCTAACCTTAAAAAAAAGCTCCCAATTGTCAAAGTGAAACAATTTTGAGCAAAAAAAAAAAAATGTTGTAATGGTTTATAGTCCAATGCACGAACTAAAAATAGATGAGTATATAATTATACAAATCAAAGGATAAATAAATGGGTAAGAAAAGATAATTTTTTCTTTAAAAAAATCCAAATTTTATGTGTAGATATTACCCACTATAGGAGATGGAGCTTAATTTCCGCCATCCTCCCATTCAGGTGGGCTGGATTGAGTGACTGGATTGCAATGAACAGATGAGGGACAGGTAAAAGTAGCAGCTCTACAGGAGAGAAACCTGACAAACTCTACCCTAACCAAGTGATGAAAGTTAACATCATCAGTGACAGCAAGTGCTTATCATGTATCCCCGATATGAGATATGATGTGACAAAAAGGGTATGTCACCTCTGGTGTATTCTTTCAAAACCTCAGTCTAATCTCAGTCTAATCACAAGAAAAACTATAAATTCAGATTAGAGAACACTCTACAGGATATCTACCTGGACGGTCCTCCTTAAGACTGATGAGATAATGAAAAAATAAAGATTGAGAAACTGTCATAGACCAGAAGACTGTTAGAGACATGACAGCTAAATACAATGTAGAACCCTGGATAGAAAAACTGGTGCAATACAAATGCAGTTTGAAGTTATTAATAATAATGTGTCAACAATGTGTCAATTTCTTAGTTTTGACAAATCTATCATGGCAATGTAAGATGTTAACAACGGAGGAACCAGATGTAGGGTATATGGGAACTCTCTGCACTACCTTTTCAACTTTCATGTAAACAGAAAATTACTCCAAAATGAAAAGTTTTTTTTTGTTTGTTTGTTTTTTGTTTTTGAGATGGAGTCTCGCTCTGTCACCCAGATGGGAGTGCAGTGGCGCAATCTTGGCTCACTGGAACCTCCAGCTCCCAGGTTTGAGCGATTCTTCTGCCTCAGCCTCCCGAATAGCTGGGACTACAGGCGTGCACCACCATGCCCGGCCAAAAATTTTTTTAAAATGTCACTAAATGATAAAACATGGCAATGACAAATGTTACCCTTCATGTTAGAAGCTTTAATTTCTTTTTTTTCTTCATTTTTTTCATGAACAAGTAAGTACACTAAGCACCTGAAACTGTTGTATTAAACAGTTTCAAGGAAATCTTGTGGAAAAAATCTGCTACAATGATATTAGACACTAGCTTATAATTTTTCAACAATAAACCAGCCACAAGATTTTTAGACACCTATTTTAATCGTGGGAAAAAGATAAACTTATTATTAGGCCTTAGATTTGTGATGGCAGTTATTTTGCTATGTATTAACTACCTCATCTTTAAAAGAGGCAAAGCCATGGATTCTAAAGATTACTATCACTTTGACAATGACAATTACCCAGACTTTCTCAACAAAAATAAAACCTCAATAGTATCTTAAAGTAATATGATATGACAAGATAAACATATGAAGAAAAAATTGCACAAATTAATAATCGTAGATTAAAAATTAATTTTAGTTTTGCAGACAGTACAATGTGTTGCTTTTCCAAGTGGCAAATATATCAACATCTGGCTCTCATATCAGATTACTATCACATAAGGATCAACAGTATTGAAAATATTAACCTTTCATACTGATGGCCCCTTAAAAGGAGATAAGCAAGCAGCAATTCTTCTAATGACATGAAGTTTGGAAAGACACAAACTGTTTTCAGGATATGGAGAGAGCTCTTGTTATCACCTAATATTTGGATAGCTGGAAGAATCTTTGATTGCAACACAGGCATCTGATGCATTTTTAAGTGTTTACAAGGTATCCCCTAAAACCCTAAACACTTTCAGACTCAGCAAATAAATTCTGAACAGCTGGCGACATTAAGGGTGATTTTATCTTATTGAAATACTAAGAATTTTCTAAAAGGCAAAAACCTGAAGGATAACCACAACAAAGACCAGATACTTAGTAGTTGTGCAATTAGTATTTGTTAAATAAAATATAAACACATTTTTTATTCAACTTGCTTCTTTATGTCACTGTCTATTAATACCTTACCTGGATCAACCAAAGCTTTGTTAAATATTTCTTTAAGTTTCCGACTCTTCACATTCCTTCCTTGAGCAAGATTTCTATACATCTCATAGCCTATGATCATAACACCACCATCTTCTTGCCACCTCTGCAGCATGTAGCTTCTCTCCTGAGGACGTTTCACAGTTGCTAATTCAGAAACCTTTTGTGGGGAAATAAAGATTTTTTTAAGCAGCTACTAAAAACATGTGAATATTAAATATTCCCATTGAAATATGTATCACTGGTAAAAAAAATTAAAAAAATTAAAAATAGTTTACTATATGAATTTCATGTGACTATTTTAATAATAGAAAACATTTAAAATAAGTTACCTCAAGCTTCTCATCATCTTTTAATCCCTCTTGCCACTTCTCAAATTCATTCATCCAATTCAAAGCAGTATTAAGAGGACAAACCACTAACGCCGTGCTGAAATCCAGTTTGTCACACAAAAGAACTGTATGAAGAAAACTTACCACCTATAAGAAAACAGATTGTCACCTTCGTTTAAACATCCACAAAAAAAATTAATAAATTAAGCAATCTTACAATATTATAGCTTTGTTTTACTTAAACAATAAACGGCCAGAATTTCCAAACCAGGCAAGGCACAGGGAAAGAGATAGTAAAATGCAAAAGTTCAACTAGATGATGTATCAGGCTCTTCCAACTCTAAAGCTTCATGATTGTATGATCAATGTGAATAGTATAAAATGATCCCATACCAATACTAAGTCCTAGGTCTCCACAGAATGTCCCTATAGTCTTTCAAAAAATACCATCGCTCATTTAGAAGAGAATCATGTTCCATAATATTTTTCCACTTCAATGTGTTCTGACCCATTAAATCTATAATTACTTTATGGTTTAAAAGTACAAATACATTCACCAATTTTACATCTCTGTTACAACTCCTGCCATTTAGAAATGCAGCAATTTTAATAGTAAAAGATACTTTACTTTCTCATTACTTTAACATCATAAACCGTTAAAAGTTGTAAAAAAAAAAAAAAAAAAAAAAAAAAAAAAGAAAAAAAAAAAAAAGAAAAAAAAAAAAAGGTAATTTCTACCTTAGAATCTTTGCAGTTGTTGTTGGCCATACCTGAAACCCCACAGCCTCGCTTCATTAGGACCTCTGCTCAAACAGTACCTCCTAAAAGATGCCTTTCCTAACTCAATATCCTCCCTTAACATTCATTTTCTGAAAGTACATATTTCTTATTTGATTAGCAGCTCTCTCCTCCACTAGAATATAAGCTCCTTGGAGACACATCTTGTTATTCTTGTTCACTGCTTTATCTTCAGCCCCTACGACTGTGCCTGAAACATAATAGAATCCAATATATATTAATGAATCCACAAAAACAGGATACCTTCATATTCTTCAGCTCTTACCTGTAAAGTCTTACCAAGGCCCATACAGTGGGCAAGAATGCATCCTGAACCTGGAGATTTCTTTGTTTTTTTCACAGATTCACAGCAGCAATCCCACATAAACTGAACACCTAAAAATAACAGCTTCATTAAGTTAAATTTAAAGGTCCAAGTTAAAAACTTCCTTTATATAAACACATCAAAAACATAACCAAAACTTCTAAGAAACAGCATTTAAAAAAAACACTTGGCTAAATAATTTCTTACATGTAAATGGGATTTTTTCCCACCAAAGTAAACCAGAAACAAGTTAACACAAACATAGAACAGGGGGACTTTCCTTCATCTTCTCTAAGCTATCCACAGCAGACGTTCTCTATTCCCTGAGATGGTTCAAAGAAACATAAGAATACTCTAAAAGAGAAACGTGGCCGGGCACAGTGGCTCACAGCTGTAATCCAAGCACTTTGGAAGGCCGAGGCGGGTAGATCACTTGAGGTCAGGAGTTCGAGACCAGCCTGGCCAACATGGTGAAACCCCGTCTCTACTAAAATACAAAAAATTAGCCGGGCATGGTGGTGGTGTGCACCTGTAGTCCCAGATACTCAGGAGGCTGAGTTGGGAGAATCATTTGAGGCCAGGAGGCAGAGATTGCAGTGATCTGTCATAGCACCACTGTACTCCAGCCTGAGTGACAGAGCGAGACTCCATCTCAAAAAATAATAATAATAATTTTTGTAAAAAGAGAGCAACTTTATCCAAAGAGAGAATGGCTTCCTATCAAAAATACCTTTGAGTTTATTGAGTCAATCAGGGAAAAAAAACCCAGGAGATAATTTCATCATCTTTTCCTTTATTCGACAGTAAACACTGAGCAAGAAAGGGGACTAGCAACTCAAAAGGTAGGAACTACAGAACCTCCCTTATGATTAATTCACATAAACACTCAAAACTGACTTACTGATTCAACTCTAATAAAGAAAACATACCTAAAAATGCTGAAATAGCATTTTCTGAAAAAGGCTTTTAGCTAGCTACAGCTCTTCCCAACCCCTAGCTGCCCTTAGGCCAATCTTTGCTAACTAGGTGAAACCCACTTGCTATATCTACCCATTTGTAAGTAGCACTTCTTTCCCTTTTTATAACACTCATTGTGTTTGCAATCACCCAATTTTGTTCTTCCTCATTTGTTTATGAGCTCCATAAAGGCAGGGGGATTGTGGATTCCCCACTCCACTCACCAATTTACCTCCAGGACTTAGCAGGATGTGAGGCAGCTGCCTCACAACCAAATATTGGTAAAAATTTAACTAAAAATTATTGAATCATCTAATAGTTTCTTACCATCTACTTGATGAGGTTTCAATTTGATAACCATATTTCTATGAACCTGCACTAAAGGTTCTTTGGTTTCTTCATCTTCATCTAAAACCAACTTGGTTGTTATTGGACACTTGGTGGGTGAAGCATCTTCAATTTCTATCACCTACAAGAAAAGGAGTTGTTGATAGTCAAGCTCAAAGAAATCATTCAAGCAATGGTCAGTCTTACCAAGGGAGATTTTCCAAAATATAGACACATTTACTCCCACACCACAAATCCAATTGGTATGATTTGGATCTGTGTCCCCACCAAATCTCATGTTAATTGTAATCCCCAATGTTGGAGGTGGGGCCTGGTGGGAGGTGGTTGGATCATGAAAGTGGATTTCTCATGAATGGTTTAACACCATCCCCTTTGGTGCTATTCTCATGACAGTGAGCGAGTTCTCACAAGATCTAGTTGTTTAAAAATGTGCAGCACCTCTCCCTCACTCTCTTGCTCCTGCTCCCACCATGTGAGGTGCCTCAATCCCCCTTTGCTTTCTGCCATGATTGGAAGCTTCCTGAGGCCTCCCCAGAAGCAGAAGCCACTATATTTCCTGCACAGCCTGCAAAACCGTGAGTCAATGAAAACTCTTTTCTTTATAAATTATCCAGTCTCAGAACTAATACACCACTATTTTGCTTCAATAAAGCCAGGACAGAGCCCAGGGTTTTATGTCTTCTAAAATCAAAACTCTCCAAAAAATTTTAAATCACTCTGATAATGTCAGTAATTTAGCTCAACAGATCTCACTCTGGATATTTCAACAACATTTATTACGCAGAGTTGTGAAAAAAGCAGTGTTCCCTGTTGTTGGTTGCTATGCCCCCCCCAAAAAAAAAGAAGAAGAAAGAAGGAAGAAGGAGGAGGAGGAGGGAGGAGGAGGAGGGAGGAGGAGGAGGGAGGAGGAAGGAGGAGGGAGGAGGAGGAGGAAGGAGAGAGGAGGAGGAGGAGGAAGAAGAAGAAAGAAGGAAGAAGGAAAGAGGAAGAAGGAAGGAGGAAGGAGGAAGGAGGAGGAAGGAGGAGGAAGGAGGAGAAAGGAGGAAGGAGGAGGAAGAAGAAGGAAGGAGGAAGAAGGAGGAGGAAGAAGGAAGGAGGAGGAAGAAGGAAGGAGGAGGAAGAAGACAGTCCCAAACAAGAACTGTGCAACTCAGGATGTCAACATGACTACCACTGAAAAACACTGTAAATATATGATATGAAAAGAAAAAAATATTTAGAAACACTGGTTTCAGAACCACAGGCTCAAAAATCATGATAGGAACATACAATACCTTCTAATTACAAAACGGAAACAATTATCACAAGCTCCTTATTTAAAATAAAACTTAAGTAGATATAATATATGCACACAGGTAACAAGTGTGTGTGTGCAAATCTTTTTTGCTATCTTATCCTAATCTCCATCCATTACATAGTATATTCAGTAACTACGCAATATAGGTACAAGTATTACCATTTGACAGATGAAAAAACTGAGGGACAGAGAAGTTAAGTAACCTGCACAAGGTCATACAACTATTGAGTATCATGACACTGAGATTTACCCAGAGGGTTGATCCCCCGAGTCCATGCTCTTAAACATTACAAAATACTAGTTTAGTAAAATAAATGCTTGTAATAAACAGTTTTATGGTTCCATGAAAAAAAATAGAAACTTGTGATTTTAAAATCATAAAAACATTACGCAGTTGGGCACGGTGGCTCTCTCCTATAATCCTAACACTTTGGTAGGCTGAGGGGCATGCATCGCCTGAGGTCAAGAGTTCAAGACCAGCCTGGCCAACATGGTGAAACCCTGTCTCTACAAAATATACAAAAATTAGCCAGGCTGGTGGCGGGCGCCTGTAATCCCAGCTACTCTGGAGGCCGAGGCGGGAGAATGGATTGAACCTGGCGGCGGAGGTTGCAATGAGCCGAGATCGTGCCACTTCATTCCAGTCTGGGTGAAAGAGCAAAGCTCCATCTCAAAAAAAAAAAACCACAAACAAAAAAAACTTTAAAAAAAATTTAAAAAACAAAAACATTACGATGGTGAAGAAATAAAATTTTAGGCATTTTTTCTTATTTACAATTAAAACTAGTTAACAAATGAATTTGTTAATGTTCAATACAGAAATTTTCAAACATACACAAAAGTAGATGGAAGAGAATAATAAATCCTATTACCCATCACTCAGCTTCAAAAATTATCAACTTAAGGCCAGGCACGGTGGCTCATGCCTGTAATCCCAGCACTTTGGGAGGCCGAGGTGGGCAGATCATGAGGTCAGGAGTTTGAGACCAACCTGGCCAATATGGTGAAACCCCGTCTCTACTGAAAATACAACAACAACAACAAAAAAATTAGCCAAGTGTGGTGGCGCACGCCTGTAGTCCCAGCTACTCGGGAGGCTGAGGCAGGAGAATCGCTTGAACCTGGGAGGTGGCGGTTGCAGAGAGCCGTGATTGCACCACTGCACTCTAGCCTGGGTGACAGAGTGAGACTCCGTCTCAAAAGAAAAAGAAAATTATCAACTTAAGGCCAGTTTTGTTTCACTGACAGCATCTTACCCATTGTCCAATTCCCCAGATCCCACAAATCATTTTGAAGCGAACACAAGAAAGTATGCAATGTCATCTATAAAATGTTTGTAAATGTCTCTTTAAAAGGACACTTCCTCTTTGTAAAACCATAAGATCATTGTCACACCCAAAAAACTACAAATAAGTCACAGATTTGCAGTAAATTATCTGAATAGATATTGTACTTACATAAAATTGTGATATACAAACCAAGATTAACACTGAGAAACAGTGTGGTGAAGTAAAAATAGCATAGGCCATTCAGACCCAAATTCCATTTCATCAAGCTACCTAAACCCTCTTAGCTTCTGTGTCTGAATCTGCAAACTGGGAATGATTATCAATAGTTTCCACAAGGTTGTTCTGGAGACTGAATAAGGCAATGTATGCAAAGTATCTGGCATAGGCTAAGTATTCACTAAATTATTATTACTGTGTCCTAGCCTGGATATGTAGTAGCTTCACATCACTGGGGTAAAGCCATTATATAAAAATGGAAAATTCCCTAAATGTCTTGTCTTGTTTACAAGGTGTGGTACACAGAATCCGAAAGTGGCCCCAGAATTACCGTCATCTGATATAAACACCCTGCATAATCCCCTCACCTTCTGAGTATGGTTGAGACCTGTAAATATGATTGGGCTATCATTCGCATAATTGGCCCACTAACAAGCTGACTCTGATTTAATCAAAAGGGAGATATTCTAGGTGAGCCTGACCTAATTAAAGTGAGCCCTTTAAAAGATTGAAATGTTTTTCTATTGATCTCAAAGATGAAGCAATCTGCCATGTTGTGGAGAAAGAACTCTAGTAGCTGAGGACCTAAGTGTAATAACTGAAAGGAACTGAATTCTACCAACAAGTGAGTTGGAAAAGGATACAAAGTCTTAGATGAAAGCAAAACTCTAGTTAACATCTTAATTTCGGCTTGGTGGGACACTAAGCAGAAAACCCAGTAGAGCCACGCTCACTAAGCTATTCCCAACTTCCTGACCCGTGAGACAAATAAGTTTGTCTTAAGAGGTTAAGTGTGTGGTACATTTTAATGCCACAATAAAAAAACTAATACACAAGGCTTTAATTAAGATTTCTGAACCATATGTTCATCAGTGACTTGATGATACTTTTGTTATTAAGTGTTGTCTTCAGGATTGAGGATTAGTGTATCTTCATCCTAAATGTAGGAGGAGATAAGTTATAAAGAAATCATCTATCTATTAGTGACTAAGTAGATGTGTTTATGCACTCAAGCTATAATATAAGGAAACTTTATTTAACTAATAATACTGGGTATATACCCAAAGGAAAATAAATAATTCTTCCAAAAAGACACAAGTACTCATTTGTTCATTGCCATGCTATTCACAATAGCAAAGACATGTAATCAGCCTAGGTGACCATGAATGGTGGATCAGATATACAAAATGTGGTACATATGCACCACGGAATACTATGCAGCCATAAAGAAGAAAATCATGTCCTCTACAGCAACTTGGAGGCAGCTGGAGGGTATAAATCTAAGCAAATTCACATAGGAACAGAAAACCAAATACCACATGTTCTCACAAGTGGGAACTAAACACTGAGCACACATGGACATCAACATGGGAACAATAGACACTATGGACTACTAGAGGGGGAGGGAAGGAAGAGGGCATAGGTTGAACAACTATTGGGTACTATGTTCACTACCAAGGTGATGGGATCCACATCCCAAACCCGAGCATCACACAATATACCCAGTAACAAACCTGTACACGTACCCCCCCACCCCGTACCTAAACTAAAAGCTGAAATTTAAAAAATGATAAATATGCAGCAATGAAATAGGAGAAAAACTTAGGACAAATAATCACTTAAGGTGTAGTAAAAATAAATAGACATGAAATATCTCCCATATCTGAATTGAAGGGAAAATAAAGGAAAAAAAATCATCTGAGCAAAATATTAAAAGGTTGAGCCAAACTTCTGCTTCCAGTCATGATGGTTTATTAGGAACCAGGTTTATCTTCCTGCTGTAATCAAGTAGAAAAGTAGGCAAAATATATGAAAAAAATTTTTTTCAGACATTAAATAAAGATACCACAGGACCCTGATCCCTCAGAGTAGGAAAACCAACAAGAAGACCCCTATATTCCCCTTGAATTGGTGCCTGAAGGATCAGGGAAAAGGGATTCCCAAGGAGAGCACTGGAGATATATCAAGTTGAAGAAACAAAGGTCAGGCTGAGATGACTGAAGTTGCGGGGCAGAACTACAAAGAAAAAAGAGCTCCACAAAAAGAACTCAAACTCAAGACAGGATTCACTGTGAGTCATAGCTGAACATTAAAATGCACACACGAGGAGTGAAACTTTGTGAGGCCAGGCAGAGCATGACCAAGAAGTTGCGAGCTAAACAGCTCCCAGTGATCACATGGTGCTGGGAGGCATTCGATTTCAGAGGAGGCACAGTAGCCTCTTCGTTTATAACCCAAGGCATTCAGTAGAGACCACGAAGAGACCAAATCTTAGCAGTGGGTCAAAGCAATTCATAAATTAAAGAGTACTGAAGAAACGCATTAACCAGGCTTTTTTAAAAGCTTCAAAATTAAACTGAACTTTTTAATAAAACATTACTAGGTTTGTCAAGAAGAAAAAAAATATGAAGAATAACCAGGGGAAAAAAGAGTCAACAAAAATGGGCCAAGAAGTAACAGAAATAATGAAACAGGCAGACAAGTAAAGTGAGACAGCTGATTAAAAATGCCCAAATAGGCCGGGTGTGGTGGCTCACACCTGTAATCCCAGCACTTTGGGAGGCAGAGATAGGTGAATCGCTTGAGCTCAGGAGTTTGAGACCAGCCTGGGCAACATGGCGAAACCCCGTCTCTACTAAAAATATGTAAAAAATTAGCTGGGCATGGTAGCATACGCCTGCAGTCCCAGCTACTCAGGAGGCTAAGGCAGGAGAATCACTTGAACCCAGGAGGCGGAGGTTCCAGTGAGCAGAGATCGCATCACTGCACTCCAGCCCGGGTGATAGAGCAAGCCTCCGTCTCAGAAAAAGAAAAAAAAAATGTCCAAACACTGAAAACATGAACACAATGAAAACAAAAATAGAAGATATTTTAAAAAACTAAATGGAATTCCTAGTGATGAAAATTATAGTACACTGTAATTCACTAAGTGGATTAATATCATAACAGTGCAGAAGAAAAGATCAACAAAATTGAAGACAAAGCAAGAAAAACTATCCAAATGAAATAGAGGGGGGAAAATAAGAAACCTATGGAACAATATTAAAGAGCATAATATATAAGTCTCAAAGAAAAATAGAACAGAAAAAAATTATTTGAAAAAATAATGGTGTGAACTTTCCAAAAATCTGATGGAAGCTGGATATGGTAGCTCACACCTGTAATCCAAGATCTTTGGGAGGCCAAGGTGTGAGGATCACTTGAGGTCACAAGTTTGAGGCCAGCCTGGACAACATAGCAAGACCTTGTTTCTACAAAAAGTTTAAAAATTAGCAATAGGGCATGCCTCTAGTCCTAGCCACTCCGGAAGCTGAGGCAAGAGTATCTCTTGAGCCCAGGAGTTTGAGGTTACAGTGACCAATTATCGTACCACTGCACTCTAGCGTGGGCAACAGAGTAAGACCCTGTCTCTAAAACAAACCAACAAAAATTTGATGAAACTATAAACTCACAGATCCAACAAGTTCAAGGAACCCAGAGCAGGATAAACAAAGAAAATAAAAATCTTCAATTTCCGAAAGCCAGGCATTAACAGAAAATCTTAAAATACTGAAAAATCTTTTAAGACTATCTTTTCAAGAAATAAAAGGCACATGCAGGGGAGCAAAGATGAAGGAAAAAGGAGAAAGATGACAAACAAAATGTCACAAAGAAGTAACATCTTTAAAGAGATTTTTTTAAAGTATCAATTTAGAATTCTATAACCAGGGAAAACAACTTTCAAAAATGAAGAGATTAGCTTGCTCCTGTACTTCCAGCTTACTCAGAAGGCTGAAGTGGGAGAATTGCTTGAGCCCAGGAATTCCAGGCTACAGTGATCATGCTACTGCATCATTCCAAGCTGGGTGACAGAGTAAGACTGTCTCCACAGAAAAAAAAAAAAGAAGGGAAAATGTAGATATCAACAAAACAATAGAATAGGAAGCTCCAAGCTCCAGTTCCCACACAGCACTATTTTGTAAACAAGTAGAAACTTTCTGAACCAACTTTGTCAGAGTTCTGGAACACTGTCAAAGGTTTACAGCAACCAAGCAAATACCCAATCAAGAAAACAACATCTTAGCCAGGCATGGTGGTGACTGCCTGTAGTACAAACGACTAGGCCTAGACAGGAGGATCACTTGAGCCCAAGAATTTGAGGCTAGCCTGGGCAACATAGCAAGACCCTGTCTCTAAAATAACGAAAAAGAAAAAAAGTCACCTTCAATACAATAGGAACGTTTTACAGCATTTTTACTTGTCCTTGCCCCACCACCTACCAGAAGGTGAAGGTTTTAGTCTCAAAGCAGCAGCACCCTGTTTCCCAGTATCCTCCCACAAACCAGAGGGAGCAAAGCAGATGTTATTTACAAATTACTGTGTAAATGTTATCTAACCTGTCTGAAGGATACTTGAAGGACTGACATAAGGCTCTCATCATCTCTTCACCTAACTCAGAGCTCTAGTGAGAAAGACAGCAAGAACAGCTTTAAAACACACACACACACACACACACACACACACAACAATTGCAACGTGATCCATAGAGGCCTGGGGCAAGGCATTACAGGGGAACACACCCAAAACACCACCTAAGGCCCAAATAGCTAGAGATAGGACACTTTTTGAATTTTTTTTTTTCAAGATACAGGTCTTGCTTTGTCACCAAGGCTGGAGTGCTGTGGTGTAATTATAGCTCACTGCAGCACTGAACTCCTGGGCTGAATTGATCCAGCCACCTCAACCGATCTAGCCACCTCAACCGCCCAAGTAGCTGGGACTACAGGTGTGCACCACCACGCCCAACTAGTCTTTATTTTTGTAGAAACAGGGTCTCACAATGTTGCCCAGGCTGGCCTCACACAACTGGGCTCAAGCTATCCTCCTACCTCAGCCTCCAGAGTTGCTGGGACTACAGGTATGAGCCACCATACACAGCTACTTTTAAATTTGGGACACTCAAAAGCAACCAGGTATATAGGATAATTCAGAAAGCCATATGTGTGTCCAGGCAAAATACATGCTCAGAAAAGATGTTTATTAAAATCTTAAGTTTTCCCCTCAGGCTTATCTTTAGGTTTAGCGGAAGCCTAGTTATGGATTAAAAGAGTGTACCAGCACAATGAATCTACAAACAGAGAGAGCAGGCATTTAAAAAAAAAAAAAAAAAAAAAGCCTTCTTTTTTTTTTGAGATGGAGTCTTGCTCTGTCGCCCAGGCTGGAGTGCAATGGCGCAATCTTGGCTCACTGCAACCTCCGCCTCCCGGGTTCAAGCAATTCTCGTGCCTCAGCCTCCCGAGTAGCTGGGATTACAGGCACGTGCCACCATGTCTGGCTAATTTTTTTGTATTTTTAGTAGAAATAGAATTTCACCATGTTGGCTAGGCTGGTCTCGAACTCCTGAATCCAGGTGATCTGCCTGCCTTGGCCTCCCAAAGTGCTGGGATTATGGGCGCGAGCCACCACACCCAGCAGACATTCAAAAAAATCTTTCAAAACATTAGTTGAACATGAATGAAAGGGACAGAGACTTTACTGATGACACACAACAAGAACACTCTTTGAAAAAATAATGTGGGGGAGTCTTAAAACAATAGGTCTACTACAATTTATATATATTTTAAAACCCCAGCAAACCCTTGAAAAGGGAGAGAACCTCATATGCAGAGTTACCAAGTTACAACAGTCAAATACCCAATATGCAATTTAAAAAAATCACACGAGTTGATTGGTGGCAGCAAATCAACATGGCACATGTATACCTATGTAACAAACCTGCACGTTGTACACATGTACCCTAGAACTTAAAGTATTAAAAAAAAATCACAAAGATACAGCCAAATAGGAAAATATGGCCCAATCAAAAGAGGATTAATAGCAGATTTGAGCAGGCAGAATAATCAGTGAATATGAAGATATTAACTGAAATCATCAAGTCTGAAGATCAAAAAGGGGAAAAAAAAACTAAAGTGAAGAAAGAAAAAGGGATGGGAGGGAAACCATCATGAAGAACATCTTATGTATTACGAGAGTCACAGAAGGAGAAAACAAAAAGAAAGAAGCAACAATTATTTGATGAAATAATTGTGGAAAACTTCCCAAATTGAAGGAGAGAGACTTAAATCTACAAATACAGGAATGAACTCAAACTGGGATAAACTCAAATACATATAGATCAAAACACATTACACACAAACTGTCGAAGGCCAAAGATGAAGAGAATATTGAAAGCAGCAAGAGAGAAGCAAGTCAACACACACAAAAAAACTTCAATAAGATCATCACCTAATTTCTCATCAAAAACTTAAGAGGCCAGAAGGCAGTGTGACAATATATTTCAAAGTGATGAGAGAAAAAAAAAGTTAGCTGAGGATTCTTTATCCTTTTTTTAAAAAATAGACACAGCATCTCACTCTGTCATCCAGGCTATAATGCAATGGCATAATCATAGCTTACTGTATCCTCGAACCCCTGGCTAAAGCAATCCTCCAACTTCTCAAGTAGCTTAGACTACAAGTGTGTGCCACCACATCCAGATAATTTTTTAATTTTTTGTAAAGACAAGTTCTCACTATGTTGCCCAGTCTGGTCTTAAACTCCTGGCCTCAAGTGATCCTCCTGCCTTGGTCTCCCAAAGTGCTGGGATTACGGGGGTGAGCTACTGTGCCAGGCATCAGCTGAGGATTCTATACCCAACAAAATTATCCTTCAAAATAGAGGAACAAGTTAAGACACTCCTAAGCTGAATGAATTTGTTAAAACTAGACCTGCCCTATAAAAAATGCTTCCTACAGGGAAGTCTTTGGGTTGAAATGAAAGGATGCTAGAAGTAACTCAAAGCCATATAAAGAAATAAAGATCTCCTACAAGAGATACATACAGGGGCAAATATAAAACCTAGTATCACAAAATTTTGTTTCATAACCTCACTTTTTACTTTCTTTAGGATTTAAAAGACAAAAGCATAAAATACAATTATGAATATATGTTACCATTCACGACATGTATAAAAATGTAATTTGTGACATCAATAATTGTAACAGAGTCGCCACATAATATACAGGGGAATGGAGCTGTGGAAGAGTAGAATTTTTGTATGCAACTGAAGTTAAGTTCATATCAATTCAAGTAAGACTCTCATAACTTTAGGATGTTATATGTAATCTCCATGATAACCACAAAGAAAATATAGAATATACAAAAATGAAAGTGAGATGGGAATCAAAATATGTCACTGCAAAAAATTAACCAAACACAAAGCAGTAATGGAGGAAACAATGAACAAAATAGTAGTAAGAAAACACAAAATGACAGAAGTAAATCCTTATTTATCACTACGTACCTCAAGTGTAAATGAATTAAACTCCTGGATCAAAAAGACATAGACATAATAATTTTAAAAAAATGATCCAAGTACTGGTTATCTAAAAAAGGTTCGCTTTAGATCTAAAGACACAAATAGACTGAAAGTGAAAGAATGGTAAAAGACATTCCATGCAAATAACAACCAAAAGAGAGCTGACTACATAGACATTAGACAAAATAGACTTTAAGTCAAAAACTGTTACAACAGACAAATAGGATATTATGTATTGATAATACAGCCAGGTTCTCAAAAAATATAATTATAAACATATATACAACGAACAGAGCACCAAGACATATGAAGAAAGCACTGAAAGAACTAAAAGGAGACATATACATCAGTGTAGTGTGGGAAAACTAAAACAAAAAAAGAGAGAAACAGTTGGAGACATAAATAGCCCAATATCAATAAATGCGTAAAACAAGTAGACAAAGATCATTAAGGAAATATAGGACTCGAATAACACTATAAACCAATTGGAGCTGGCCACAGTGTTTCACGCCTTAATTCCACCACTTTGGGAAGCCAAGACAGGAGGATCACTTGAGGCCAGGAGTTCGAGACCAACCTGGGCAACACTGTGAGACCCTGCCTCTGTAAAACAGTTTAAAAAAATTAGCTGGGGTGGTGGCATGCACCTATGGTCCCAGCTACTCAAGGGGCGGAGGCAGGAGGATCACTTGAGCCCAGGAGTTCGAGGCTACAGTGAGCTATGATCACGTCACTGCACTCCAGCCTTAGCAACAGAGCAAGACGCTGTCTTTAAAAAAAAAAAAATAGACCTAACAGACATATAAAGAACACTCTACTCAACAATGGTACACTATAAATTTTCTCTCAAGTGCACATTCTCAAGGACAGATCATATGATCAGGCACAAAAAAGCCTTAATAAATATAAAAAGACTGAAGTATCTTTTCCAATCACAAGGGAATGCAACAAAAAATCCATAACAGAAGACAAATGGAAAGAACACAAATATGTGGAAATTAAATAAGATAAGTAACTAAAGGATCAAGTAAGAGATCACAAGGAAAATTAGAAAACACCTTGAGACAAATGAAAGTTAAAATACAAAATACAAAACATATGGGATGTAGAAAAAACAGTACTAAGAAGAGGATTTACAGTGATAAAGGCATACAGTAGAAAAGAAGAAAGATCACAATCAAGAACCTAACTTTACACCTTAAGGAACCAGAAAACGAAGCACAAACTAAACCCTAGCTAAAGAATAAAAGGAAATAATACAGATTAGATCAGGGGTGATTAAAATGGTTGATGGATGCATAGATAAAACAGATATGTAATAAAGCAAATACAGCAACATTTTAAGAAATGAAGAAGCTACATGGTAGGTACATTCGTGTTCATGTTTACAATTCTCTCCATATATTTACAAATTTCACGATAAAATTGTGGGGGAACAAAATTACTAGAAAAAAATAATGAGAAAATATACACCACGTATTATTCAAAAACAAATGTACACAAGATTTGTGCCTTTCATTTTAAGTAAATTTCCTTTTACATAAAAAGGAAAACACATAAATATTGAACTTTAGCTAATGACACACCTGCTAAAGCATTTGAGATAAATGAAATGATGTATGCAATTTACTATGAAATGCATAAAAAGATGTACTGATGGATAAAGATTAGTACATAAACAGGAATGTAATAAAGGAAACATGAAAATGAAATATACAAAAATGAAAAAAATCTAGGAAGTAAGTTTACAGGAAATCAATGAAATACTTTCAACCTGGCTGTATAAATGAAACTTTTCCTAAGATGTTGGAAAAGATGATGTCGTTACCATTATTATCAAATACAGCAGACTTCAAGTGAAAGAAAATTACCAGATAATACAGAGTCACATTACATGTTGTTAAAGGGGGAATTAACCAGAAAGATGTAATCCTAAATGTATATGTACCTAACAAAACAACTTCTAGCAAACATGAAGCAAAATCTGAGAGACCTACAAGGAGAAAGAGATGAATTAACAATTATAGTTGGAGACATCAACACTCCTCTAATTGGAGAGAATACCATTAAAACTATAGAAGATGTGAATATAATCAACCATCAATATAATCTGATCAAAATTTATAGAATATGTCACCCAACAACAGCAGAATATAAACATTGAACATCCACCAAGACAGATCATATTCTGGCTCATAGAAATTAGAAAAGATTCAGAGCAGAGTAAAAATGAACACAAAATACCAAAATCTGTAAGATGCAGTGTTTAAACAGTATGCACAGTGGCAAATTTTATACCTTTAAAAACGCATACGTTAAAGATCCAAAATCCACCTTAAGTAGCTAGAAAAAGAAGAGAAAATAAGTCCAAAGAAGGATAGACACAGTAAAAATACTAAGAATGAAAATCAATGAAATAGAAAAGGGTCAAACAATAGAAAAAAATTAATGAAATCCAAAGCTGCAGTTTTTTTTTTTTTTGAGATAGTAAAATTGTGAACTTTTTGCACAGATTAATCAAGGAAAAAATGATAAAACACAAATTCCTAACAGAAACAATAAATGACAGAACCTACAAAGTATAATGAAAGACTATAAACAAATTTACATAAATAATTTGACTACTTAAATGAAATGGAAAAATTCCTTAAGTTTGAAATTTACCAAAACAGACCTAAAGAAAAAGAAAAGATCTAAATAGTTCTACATGTATTAAAGAAATGGAATATGCCAGGTGTGGAGGCTCCCTACTATAGTCACAGCACCTTGGGAGGCTGATGGGAGAGGACCACTTGAGGCCAGGAGGTCAAGACCAGCCTGGGTAGCATAATGAGACCCAATCTCTAAAATAAAAAATTAACCAGGTATGGTGATACATGCCTGTTGTCCCAGCTACTTGGAAAGCTGAGGCAAAAGGATTGCTTGAGCCCAGGAGCTTGAGGCTGCAGTGAGCTATGATCACACTACAGCACTCTAGCCTGAGAGACAGAGCGAGATCCTATCTTGAAAGAAAGAAAAAGAAAGAAAGAAAGGAAGGAAGGAAGGAAGGAGGGAAGGAGGGAGGGAGGGAGGGAGGGAGGGAGGGAGGGAGGAAGGAAGGAAGGAAGGAAGGAAGGAAGGAAGGAAGGAAGGAAGGAAGGAAGGATCAGCAAATGCAATACAATATATAAAAGGAGTAATATAACTAAGCAAGGTTTATTCAAGGAATACAAGACATTTTCTAGGTCACTCCAACAGATGCAATGAAAAGCATGTGAAGAAATTCACCATTTATAATTTAAAAAGAGAAATAAATGATAGATTGGAATGGAATTAGCAAAATAGTTTTTCTTTACAGACAACACAAACGTATACATGAAAGTCATAAAGAATTTATCAAAAAAGCTACTATAACGAGTAAGTAAATTTAGAGCTTAGGACACAAGGTCATTATGCCAACATTACGTGAAACTACATTTACTATATGATATGGCTTGGCTGTGTCCCCACCCAAATCTCATCTTGAATTCCCACATGCTGTGGGACGGACCCAGTGGGAGGTAATTGACTTACGGGGGCAGGTCTTTCCTGTGCTGTTCTTGTGATAGTGAATAAGTCTCACAAGATCTATAGTTTTAAAAAGAGGAGTTTCCCTGCACAAGTTCTTCTCTTGTCTGCCACAATGTGAAATGTGCCTTTTACCTTCTACCATGATTGTGAGGCCTCCCCAAGCCACATGGAACTATAAGTCCAATAAAACTCTTTCTTTTATAAATTTCCCAGTCTTGGGTATGTCTTTATTAGCAGCATGAAAATGGACTAATACAATATAACATCAAAAACCATGAACTACTTGGGGATAAATTTTTTTAAATATGTACTAGACCTGTACAGAGAAAACTACAAAACATTCCTAAGAGAAATTAAAGAGACGGTAAATAAATAGAGAAGTACACTATATTCATGTAATAGGAGACAAAACACTGTTAAGATGTCAATTCTGGCCACATTACAAGAAAGATTCAACAAAATTCCAATAGAAATTCCACAGGGATTTTTGTAAAAACCAACAACATAATACTATGTGGAAATGCAAAGAACTGAGAATACCCAAAAAGATTCTGAAAAAGTGGAACAAAGTTAGAGGAGCTGTACCACAAAAAAAGGGACAAGCAGTTTTAAAGTACCTCTTAATGAGATGCAAAAGGAAGTACATATTACTGCCCATGAGTATTTCTACCAAAAAAAAGAACTGAATCTAAATCTGATCGGGACTCTAGATCCTATTACCAATTTATACGAAATACAGAAGCTAGTGAAACCCGTACCACAGGGATGCAAATAACAAAACTCAGAATATAGAAAATTTTACAAAAATAATCTGGTTTCTTAAGCAAATGAACTGTAAGAATGGGTAAAGAAAAAGAAAGAACCAAAGGCAAACTAGGTTAAAATTAGGTAAGAGATGTAACATCCAAATACAACAGAATATGCAGATGGCCCTTGTTAAGACCCTGATTCAAACCAACTATTTTTTTTTTTTTTTTTGAGACCGAGTTTCACTCTTGTCACCCAGACTAAAGTGCAATGGTGTGACCTTGGCTCACTGCAAGCTCTGCCTCCCGGGTTCAAGCAATTCTCCTGTCTCAGCCTCCCAAGTAGCTGAGATCACAGTCGTGCACCACCATACCTGGCTAATTTTTTTTTGTATTTTTAGTAGAGACGGGGTTTCACCATGTTGGCCAGACTGGTCTCCAACACCTGACCTCAGGTGATCCACCCGCCTCAGCCTCCCAAAGTGTTGGGATTACAGGTGTGAGCCACCACGCCAGGCCCACACCAACTATTTTTTAAAACTACTATGTGAGGCAATGAGAGAATTCAGTGTAATAATGGCACTGCAGTAATGTTTAAAATACCATTATCTTTTAACAATACATTCCCAACTATTTATAAACAGAATATGATTTCTGAGATTTGCTCTGAAATAATCTGAAGGAAAAAGAATAGATGAAACGGCCAGGCGTGGTGGCGTGCACCTGTAATCTCAGATACTCAGGAGGCTGAGACAGGAGAATCACTTGAACCCAGGAGGTGGAGGTTGCAGTGAGCCAAGATTGTGCCACTGCACTCCAGCCGGGGTGACAAGAGTGAAACTCCGTCTCAAAAAAAAAAAAAAAAAAAAAAAAAAGAGGAAACAAGACTCGTCCTGTGTTAGTAACTGCTGAAACTGAGTTAATAGATCCAGGGAGAATTATTATACTATTCTCTCCACCTGTGAATTTGAAAATTTTTGTAACATAAAGTCCATTTAAAAAACTGAAATCTTTTATGGATTTAAGAAGTAATTTTGAAACATTTCTCTACCCAAAATACAACATAACCATTTTGGTGATCATTCAAGAATCTCAATGCTTTCCATGTACTTAATTAAATTAATAAAGCTTAATGACTATTTTAAGTTGCATGAAATAGTGACAGTAGGAAAAATCAATTGCAACTAGAAATCCTGTGGTTGAGGCTGGGCAAGGTGGCTCACACGTGTAATCCCAGCACTTTGGGAGGCTGAGGCAGGTGGATCACTTGAGGTCAGGAGTGCAAGACCAGCCTGGCCAACATGGTGAAACCCCGACTCTACTAAAAAATACAAAAATTAGCTGGGTGTGGTAGTGCATGCCTATAGTCCCGGCCACTTGGGAGGCTGAGGCACAAGAATCGCATGAACTCAGGAGGCAAAGGTTGCAGTGAGCTGAGATCATGCCACTGCAATCCAGCCTGGGTAACAGAGCCAGACTCCGTCTAAAAAAAAGAAATCTGTGGTAGATTACAACATTCTACTCTTAAAATGCTGAAATATATTGAAGTCATATACCAAATAAAATAAATCATTAATAGAAATAAATTAAGGCTGGGTGTATTGACTCACGCCTGTAATCCCAGAAGTTTGGGAGGCCAAGGTAGGAGGATCACTTGAGCCCAAGAGTTCGAGGCCAGCCTGGGCAACATAGCGAGACCCTGTAGCTACAAAAGAAAAAGAAGAAGAAATTAGTTACCTCTCTCAATTTTTCTCGCTCACGCTCCCTCTCAGCAATACGTTTTCGTCTCTCTTCCTCTTCCTTAAGAGCATTTTGTGTTTCTGTTCTCAGTTTATCATCTTTAAGAATCTTCCGAATTTTCTTTCTGCCTTTTCCAGGAGACTTGGAATCATCATTTTCATCTTCCTCCTCCTCTTCCTCCTCCTCCTCCTCCTCCTCCTCCTCTTCTTTTTCCTCCTCTTCTTCCTCAGAATTACTCTACAGAATTTAAACAATTAGAGGTAAACAGTACAAAGTAATATAATTTATCCATTTCCTATTCCATTAATTAACACACCAGGAAAAGGTGGAAGAAAACATGCTGAAAACCTTTAGAATTATATTTAGCAATAGGGTAGTATTAAAAAAAAAAAAAAAACAACTCTTCGGCCGGGCGCGGTGGCTCACGCCTGTAATTCCAGCACTTTGGGAGGCCGAGGCGGGTGGATCACAAGGTCAGGAGATTGAGACCATCCTGGCTAACACGGTGAAACCCCGTCTCTACTAAAAATACAAAACAAAAACTTAACCGGGCTTGGCGGTGTGTGCCTGTAGTCCCAGCTACTCGGGAGGCTGAGGCCTGAACCCAGGAGGCAGAGCTCGCAGTGAGCCGAGATCGTGCCACCACACTCTAGCCTGGGCAACAGAGTGAGACTCTGTCTCAAAAAAAAAAAAACAACTCTTCAACACCTATTAAAAAAAACAAACAACTCAATTAAAAATGGGCTACCAACTAGAATAAACATTTCTCAAAAGAAGATATAAGCATATGAAAAGATGTTGAATATCACCAGTCATTAGGAAAATACAAAGCAAAACCACAATTAAATGCCACTTCCCACTCATTAGGATGTTTCTTGTAAAAAAAAAAAAAAAAAAGAAAAGAAAGAAAGAAACAAAGGAAGTGTTGGCAAAGATGCAGACAAATTGGAATCCTGGTACATTGTTAACAGGAACGTCGAATGTTACAGATACCAGAGAAAACCAGTGTGGAGTTTTCCAAAAGTTAAACATACAACTACTATATGATGTAGCAATTCCATTTTTCTATATATACCCAGAATAATTAAAAATAGGGACTCAAACAGATATGTAAACACCCATATTCATAGCAGTATTATTCAAAATAGCCGAAAGGTAGAAACAACCCAAATGTCCATCAACAGATGACTGGGCTAACAAAATGTGGCACACACATACAATGGAATATTATTCGCCTTAAAAAGGGAATGAAATTCTGATATATGCTAAAACATGGACGAATCTAGAAAATATTATGTCAATGAAATAAGCCAGACACAAAAGGACAAATATTGCATGATTCAACTTATATATATGAGGTACTTAAAATACACAAATTCTTGGAGACATAAATGAAAATAGAGGTTACCAGGGGATGGGATATAGAAGGGAATAGTGTTAATGTTTAATGAGTGAAGAGTTTCTGCTTGTGAATATAATTAAGGCCACTGAATTGTATATTTTAAAATATTTTAAAAGTTAATTTTCAAAAGATAAATATCCCTCTGGAAGAGCATTGTGTTGACAGAATCAAACATATTACAGACACCTTTTACTTTATGTAAGCCTGCTTATATACAAAAATTCAAATTGGCTAATTTCACTACGAGAAGAAATTTATTCACATATAAGTCATCATTCAGGATAGTATTTTGTCTTCAGAAAATAGAACACTCACATCACTACAAATATAAAATAATGAATTAGAATGGCTTAAATAAAATTCCATTAGAAATTAAGGAATAGAAAAAAACTGATAATGTCAAATTAATACTTTTACATATATATATTCAATAACCAATCCCTCCACAAGTGTAAAATGTAAATAAGCCAGTAGAATACAATGAACAAATGGAACAGAGAGGTAACAGCATAATTACCATAGTCTACTGTACTGGTTATAATTCAAGCACGTGGTAAATGTCATTATTACCTTGTTTTCACTGGATGAATCTTCTTGAACCTTAATACGTCGTCTTTTCTTTTTCTGTTTATAGCTCCGCTGATTTTCTTCCAACTCTGCTTTCTTTGCAGACCTGAAGAAAATTTAAAACACAAAATAAAATATTTCATGATAAACTTCCATCAATAAGTTATGTACTATTTTAAAACTGTTCTACCTCTGTATGCATTCCTAAAAACAAACAGAAAAAAAAATCAATAGGTTCAAAATGGATATTCCAGCAGAACCCTAACCCTTCATTTTAATCCAATGATCAACATTTTACAGTATATCCTGAGGGGAGGTTTGTTATATGAGTAAGAAGATGTATAAAAGGACATTAAGACTATTCTTCTAGTATAAAATACAAACAGCCAACAGACATACTAAAAAACATTCATCATCACTAAAAAAAAAGCAGATTACAAATTTGAATACTGTTTTCTTCATAACAGGTCACAGAAATTTAAAAAAAACAGTAACAACTTTTGGTGAGAAAAATATTTCTGGGCTTAGAAATTGGTACACAAAGCTACATTAATCGAGACAAAATAACCACTGTCAGTAAGGATGTGGAGAAAGTGAAACCCTGTTCACTATTAATGAAAACATAAAATGGTGCAGCTGCTATGGAAACATTATGGCAGTTCGTCAAAAAATTAAAAATAGAATTACCATGCAATTCCTTTTCTGGGTATATACCCAAAAGAAATGAAAGCAAGGACTTGAAGAGATATTTCTACACCTGTGTTCAAAGCAGCATTATTCATGATAGCCAAAAGGTTATAAATCAAATGTACATCAACAAATAAATTGATAAACAAAATGTGGTATACAATGGAACATTAAGCCTTTAAAAGGAAGAAAATTCTGAAACATGCCTCAGCATACATGAACCTGGAGCACATGATGCTAAGTGAAATAAGCCAGTCAAAAAAGACAAATACTGTATGATACCACTTATATGAGGTTCCTAGAGTAGTGAAATTCATAGAGACAGAAAATAGAATGGTGGTTGCCAGGGGCTTCAGGGAAGAGGAAAAAGAGAGTGGTTTAATGAGTAACATTTCAGTTTTGCAAGGGGAAAAGGTTTTGGAGATTGGTTCAAAAAAAGTGAATGTACTTAACACTACTAAGCCATACACTTAAAAATGGTTAAGATGAAAATAAAAATTCCCAGTAATACCATGAAAGAAAAAAATGGTTAAGATGGTAAATGTTATGTTATGTGCATTTTACCACTATTAAAAATAATCATTAAAGAAAGAATGAAGTACTGATACAGGCTACAACATGGATGAACCATGAAAACATTACGCTAAGTGAAAAAAAAATCCATTCATAAAAGGATATACATTATATGAATCAACTCATGCAAAATGTCCAGAACAGGCAAATCCATAGAGACAGAAAGTAGATTTTAGTGTTTATTAGAGTACAAGGGCATGGGGAATGGAAAATGACTGCTAATAAGTACAGGGTTGTTTTCTTGGGTGATGGAAATGTTCAGAAATTATAGAGTGGTGTTTGTTGCACAACTTTGCAAATATTCTGAAGACCACTGTATTCCACAGTATAACATGCTGAATTATATCTTGGTTTAAAAAAAAAAAACCTCTCGTCATATCTTATCATTTTCATTTTATATTGACTTAAAGTATAATACATTGCTATACTCTAAGCACAAGCTGGTAAGTATTAACCTAAAAAAAACTCGAATGTTTTAAAACTTACAAATGCAGATAGACACCTTTGTAGACATACATACACAAACACACACAGATTGTTCATTTGATAAACTGTAGAAAGATTATGTTATTCTGGGGGAAATAAGAAAATTGTAGTAGTAGTATTATCTAACATACCATACTAAAAAGGAAGCCAAATTTTAAATTACAGGTAATCTAGATCAGTGACTGTTCGTGTTACAAGAACAAGCATATCATTATTACTGTAGTACTACTGAGACCAATAATTTATATATTGAGCACTTACTATTTGCCAGGTAGGTACTATTATAAACCTTGTACACATATTGTCTCATTCAATGCCCACTTTAATGCCCACAATAGTCAGTCAATTATATTGTAATCCCCTACTTTACAGATGAGGAAACTGAAGCATAGAGTATTTATACAAACACAAAGTAGAAGAGCCCAAAGTTAGACCGAGGCAGTTTTTCTATAAAGCCTCTTTACTATTATCCTACAGTTTCCCACATAACAATAAAACACTGCAGCCACGAGTGGTTTTGCAGACTGAAAATCTACCCGGGTTAGAATACATAATTCAACTACACATAAAATATGCTTAGATTCTTTTTAAACTATTAAGTATAACAATTAGTTTCAAATCAAAATATTATATATCACACTAACTTAACTTTATTGGTAACAGTAATCATATAAATCATTTGAAGGCATGGTCATTCAGATTAATTCCTAAAATTTTTTAAAAACCAATTATAATACCTTGTTCTGGGCCGCTGTTCGTCTTCGGATTCACTAACTTCTTCACTAACTCCTGATTCCTGAAAATCAGAATCTTCTGAATCTTCACTGCTCACTTGAATTTTAAAAAATACATAAAATTATTAATTATTTTTCAATAGAAACCTAATTCACTTAATTTACCAATGACTCGACATTAAAACAGAACATTGTAAGAATATCAGAGGTATATATGTGAATGGATAATACATAATATAGAATATACCAGTTAATGCTTTACATGATATACATAAATAAAATTCAAATGTATTTCTAATGTAATTATAAAAGTGTGGTTGTACATTAAAATATAAGTATTCAACTGTATATGAATTGACAAAATAAGAATAAATTACCTGTCAATAAAATATATGTAATTACCAAAGGTAAATTAATGAAAAAGAAGTTTGGCTATTCAAAACAAGCAAGGTAGGCTGGCCAAGATGGAGTAAGATTACAGATTCTCTCCACCAATGATGACACAACTGAAGAACTCGGAAAGGGAAACAATAGTAGGCAGATTGGAGACTGAAATCAAAACTTGAATAATGACCCCTCTACAATTGGTGGAGGGGAGAGAGCTGTGAGGGCGTATGGTTATTTTCTTTCTTTGTTTCCTGATTTTGACCAGAAGGCAGGCTAAATTCCAAAGGTATGCAGAGGGTACTGACAACAAGACTGTGAAGAAAAATCCCTATTTCTAGCCATAACACCAGGAAAATCAGGCTCTACATGTGGAATCCTCAATTTTCTTTTTCTCACAATTAACACAGTAATGGAAGCATATAAAATTCCAGGAGAAAACCTCTTTCTGGCCAGAGGAAGCAGGGCAGAAAAAAATACAAGAAAAGCTTACAACATCTTATAGTGCCAGAAAATAAAGCAGTGTTCAAACATGGACAAGCACATGTTGAAAGGACACAAGATTCAACTTGAAGGAGCTCCCAACAACCAAAGCTAGAACAATCTGAGCAATAAAATAAATGATACTATTTGATTATAACTGGTAAAATAAAAATCTATAAGTCATATTGATATAAATAATGCAATAAATAAATAGGGGAATACAACTCTCCCTTACAATTACTAAATGTGGAAGTAATGAAATAAATAGAAAATTACAACTAGGCAAATACCACAGTACTAACTGCTTCACCCAAGATGAATACTAAAATTAGTAGGCTTAAGTATGATAAGAAACAGGATATATGCATGGTCACAAAGTATCTCCCAACAAAATACTAAATATAGATAGAAAAATAATATCTTCTTCTTCATAGTGGAAAAATACCAGCAGACACCAACTTAAGCAAGTAACAAAAGTTAACCGTGAGAGTAATAAGACATATTGACGGCTGGGCATCGTGGCTCACCCCTGTAATCCCAGCCCTTTGGGAGGCCAAGTTGAGAGGATCACTTGAGCCCACGAATTTGAGACCAGCCTGGGCAACATAGGGAGATTCTGTCTCTACAAAAAAAATTTAAAAATTAGCCAGGCATGATGGTACACACCTGTGGTCCCAGCTACTTGGGAGGCTGAGACGAGAGGATCACTTGAGCCCAGGAGGTTGAGGCTGCAGTGAGCCATGATCGCACCACTGTACTCCAGCCTGGGCAACAGAGCGAGGTCTTCTCTCAAAAAAAAAGACATACTGACATCATCTATTCTTGATATCATGTACTGAAGACACAACATCACTTCTGTGGTATTCTGTCAAAATGCATAATAACCTCAATTCAATCATGAGAAAACATTAGACAAATACATATCAAGGAACAGTTGAGAAAATAAGGAATCAACACTCCACAAGTGTCAGGGTCATCAAAGGAAAGACTGAGGAATTGTCATAGACTGAAGTAGATTAAGGAGACATTATAACTCAATGCAATGTGAGATCCTGGATTGAATCATAGAGTAGAAAGAAAACATTAGTGGGAAAACTAATCTCTGAGTAAGATTTATAGTTTACTTCAGAGGTCATAAAACATTTTATGTAAAAAGCTTGATAGTAAATATTTTTGACTTGTGGACCGTATGGTCTCTGTTGCAACTACTCATCTCTACTCAACTTTGCCATTGTACATATGTGAAAACAGTAAATTAATGAATATGGCTGTGTTTCAATAAAAGCTTATTTATAAAAACAGGCAGAGGATCAGATTTGGCCCACAGGCGCAGTCTGTAAACCCCCGGCTTAGTTGATAGTATTGTACTAATATTAATTTCCTGGTTTTGATCATGGTACTATGATTAGGTATTAAATCAGGGAAGCTAGGTGAAAGATACACAGAACTCTGCACTATTTGTGTAACATTTCTGTAAATCAAGAACTGTTTCAAAATAATTTGTTTAAAAAAAACTATCATAACCTGAGATCAGAATCAAAGATCTATTTCAGCTAAAAAATGAGAGAACATAAATGCTAACAGAAATGCTATAAATGGGAGAACATAAATGCTATAAAGAATACGTCGGGGGAGAGGGGAACAAAGAGTTATTGTTTAATGGTTAGAGATTCCATTTGGAATGATGACACGTTTTAGGGACAGACAGAAGTGATGGTTGTATAAAAATGTGAATGTACTTAATGTCACTGAATTGTACACTTAAAAATGGGTAAAATGGTAAATTTTATGTTACGTATATTTTACCACAATAATAAAAAAAAAAAAAGAATAGCTAAGCAACTGGAAAGCCGGGAGAATACCGAAAACACACACATTGACACAAAAAAATCCTGTAATTAAGTATAATTTTAAGCCTAGTATTAATTGTTCACCCAGCATTTTAAAATTTTTGAAATCTACCAAAAATTTGAAAGAATCATTGAATGAACACTTGTATCCCTTCTCCTAAATTCACTTATTGTTAGCAGTTTACCACATTTGCTTTTTTTCTTTCTCTCTCTATACACACACACACACACACACAGACACACACAACTTTTCTTACACTGAACCATGTGATATTAAGCGCAGATGACACTTTACCCCTAAGCATAAGGATACTGCCCTACATAACTAAATACCATTATCACATCTGAAAAAAAAATACTATCATCTAATATAAAGGCAATATTTACAATTTCAAATTGTCACTAAAATAATTTTGTAACATTTTTCTAATTTAGGAGAAAATTAGAGTTCACATGTTGCACTTTGTTCTTATGCCTCTTCAATGCATTTCAATTTAATTCAACTAGATTTAATAAGACTATTCACTATTGATTTTTTCCCATCTCTCAATTCAAATTTCCAAATAATATAGGAACATAAGAATTTACAAAACTCAGAAAATCATGCAACTTCAACTATATATCAACCACTATGATCATAATCCATATTAGAAACACAAATATGATGGGATTTTAGAAGTTTACTCTCTCCTACACAAACAAAAAACAACAACAACAACAAAACCACTTGGGTAATAAACTACCCACAGAATCAGGCAGTAGAAACACAGATCATAGAAAACTCAGGTTTTAATAAAGCAAATCTCAAATGTAATCATATATAATAAAAGGGTCTAAATATTGAACTAAGCTTCAGAAGCAAAATCAATATTGCCCCTTTTGTTGAAGAGGCACAGGAATCCATGTTGTGATATATAACATGTTAAATCACACAGTTCCTTTATAGAATCTGTAAGAGCTTGCAGCCATATTGCAAAGAAATTTATAAGACAAGCTGGGCGCAGTGGCTCACGCCTGTAATCCCAGCACTTTGGGAGGCCGAGGCGGGCGGATCACGAGGTCAGGCGATCGAGACCATCCTGGCTAACATGGTGAAACCCCATTTCTACTAAAAATATAAAAAATTAGCCGGGCATGGTGGTGGGTGCCTGTAGTCCCAGCTACTCGGGAAGCTGAGGCAGGAGAATGGCGTGAACCCGGGAGGCAGAGCTTGCAGTGTGAGCCGAGATCGCGCCACTGCACTCCGGCCTGGGCAACAAAGCAAGACTCTGACTCAAAAAAAATAAATAAATAAAAAATAAAAATAAAAATAAATAATAAAAAAGAAATTTATAAGACAAGTAGTCACAAAATGATGTACTATTATTTATTAACATTAAAATGTCCATGACATATTAATTGTATATGTGTGTGGCAAGAACTTCTCCTCCTCATCTTTAGTGAATAACTCTTGCCCAAAAGCCCTATAAATGTTTAGGATTCCAAGACTATGTCCTTAGCTTTCCATTTGTAAAACATTACAACTCCACTGAATAACCTCAACTATTTTTGTGATATTGTACACATACCATGACAACTCTAAAAACCTGACACTCATTGTAGACTTTTCCCTTTCATATCAATTAAGAAGACCTAACAATTCAACCTCCTATAAGACTCAAGTCAATCTTCCTCTTCTCCAACAACCCCATTTGTCATCAACTACAGCAATACCTTCCAAACATTCAGTGCCTTCATTCTCACTGAATAGTAAGGAACTAATCTGATCATATGATATCTTTGATTAAAATCTTTCAATAGGGAAAAAAGTGGTCATGCTGAGATTGTGATTCTTGGGTGTTAGTAATCAACATCTTGTTCCTTGATCTGGGTGCCCTACGTTTTCATCAAGATGTCTACTTATTGATAATGTGCACTTCTTTGTACATACATTTCAAATAAAACATTTTTTAAAGTGGTGGTAATCCTCTATGATTATACTAAAAACTACTAAATTGTATACTGTAAATAGTGAACTGTGTGGTTTGTGAGTTATATCTCAATATAGCTGTTATACAAAAAATTTAAAAATAAGGCCAGTATGGTGGCTCACGCCTATAATCCCAGCACCTTGGGAGGCTGAGGTAGGTGGATCACCACAGGTCCAGAGTTCAAAAATAAATACAGTAATTGAAAAAAAAAAAAAAAAAAAAACTTTTCAATGGCTCTGCATCCTTTAGAGCCTATTATATTTCCCAAACACTTGCAAAAATGCGTTCCTATTCCTAGTTGGCAAAGAAGAGTTCATCTGCCATCCATGGGTTGGGTACTAACAATAGTCTTCAAAATTTACCCCTAGTCATCAAAATGCCAACCACAGCAACAACAAAAAAATTATTTGTACTTTTTGTTACCCAAAATTTGCAGGCAAATATCACATTTAATTACCCTATATATTATTTAATATAAAATGACCTTCCCCAAACCTCAAATTATAAATACAGACACCAAAGAGATGTACACCTTGGTATACCACCCAGTACTCCAGTGTGAAAAACACAGGCTTACAAAGATCTCCAGTATCTGGTCTCTATTTTACAGGCCCAGCTTCATCCTCTGTTGTTCCTTTCCCTACTCCTATCTATAGAGCAGCTTATACTATATTAATTGTATCCCATCCATCATGTGCCAACATTTTACACAGGTTTTAAAATTTTTTTTCCCTGCCTGTGATGTAAATCTTCACAACAATCTATGTGCTCCCACATTTTGAATTTAATCTGTTGGGTAAAAGCCTTCTTTGTGAAGCCTTCTCTGGGGTAACTCCCACCCCTCAAGAAGCTAAAGAAGCCCTTCTTTGTGCCACATTATATAATTACGTTACACAAAATGTCCCTCGTGGTGCTACAATTTTTTATAATACAAAGGTCAATAATTCTTACTAAACCAGTGACTGCCAAACCTAGTTACCTATCAGAATCACTGAAATACATTTTTATTCATTTTTGTATTCTCAATGCCCACCATACTGCTGGAAACATGTAAGCCCTCAATGCAAAAGTACTCAGGCTTTTAATGAAATGGAAATCTACTCTGACTATATGCCAGTCAAGTTCTGCATATAAACTTGCATAAATTTACCCAAATTAATTTCATTTTCTACCCTTCTACAGGAAAGCACTGTTTCTGCAGTTGTATGCAATCTTATACTTTCTACATAATGTTTATTTTGTTTATTAAATCATATTTATTTCTCTTTATAATCTAAAGATTAAAAGTATTCTTTGTGTCATCTAAAGTTTCTGGGTTATCTTCCCACTCTAAATTATTAATTTTAATCTCATGTGATAGTATACTTGTTGCCAGTGTACCGACATTTGCTTAATATAGGTGGTCAATTGTTTGAGCAGATATGCTTAAATTTCTTTTTTTTTTTTTAATTTTCTTGGAGAAAGAGTCTTGCTCTGCCACTCAAGTTGGAGTGCAATGGCGCAATCTCAGCTCACTGCTGCAACCTCCGCCTCCCAGGTTCAAGCAATTCTCCTGCCTCAGCCTCCGGAGTAGCTGGGACTACAGGTGCGTGCCACCAAACCCAGCTAATTTCTTGTATTTTTAGTAGAGACAGGGTTCCACCGTGTTAGCCAGGATGGTCTCAAATCTCTTGACCTCGTGATCCACCCAACTTGGCCTCCCAAAGTGCTGGGATTACAGGTATGAGCCACCATGCCTGGCCATATACTTAAATTTCATTACTATAATTAGTTTACAAAACAAGCATTTTTTTGTTTTTGTTTTTGAGACAGGGTCTCACTCTGTCACCCAGGCTGCAATGCAGTGGTGCAATCGCTGCTCACTACAGCCTTGACCTCCGGGGCTCAGGTGATCCTCCCACCTCAGCCTCCCAAGTAGCTGCAACTACAGGTGCACACCACCACACCCAGCTATTTCTTCTATTTTTCATAAAGACGAGGTTTCCCTATGTTGCCCAGGCTGGTCTTAAACTCCTGGGCTCAAGCAATCTGCCCACCTCAGCTTCCCAAAGTGCTAGGATAACAGGCATAAGCCACTGTGCCTGGTCCAATATGTTCTTTACATTCAGAATTAAAACGTCTTACCCTTTCTTCTGTTTCTGCCTTTGACTTCTTTATGCTCTTTAGGCTTTGTCTTTTTTTCTTCTCCAGATTCTCCATCACTCACAGTCAGTTTGTGCCTCAAAAGCCTATGTCTGTATCTTGGCTTCTTAGATTCTTCAGAATCTGAATCTGATTCAGAATTGACTTGATTTTTTGCTTCTAAATGAAGAAAATAAATCAATAAAACCTTCTTCAGCCTTTAAAATGCCTTGTAAATCTATTTTGCCTGTTGACAACTACTGCAACTTATGAAAAAAATCAGAGTTAGACACATACTTTGGTATCATTGGTGTTATCAGGTAATCTCACACATCAGACTTGACATATTACTATTATTAAATATTGACTAAATATCACCTATATATTTATAGAACCTTTTGTAAGGTATAAAATATTTTGCTTTGAAAATCATCTGTTTAGGGCCGGGCGCAGTGGTTCAGACCTGTAATCCTAGCTCTTTGGGAGGCCGAGGTGGGCAGATCACCTGAGTTCGGGAGTTCAAGACCAGCCTGATCAACATGGAGAAACCCCGTCTCTACTAAAAATACAAAATTAGCAGGGTGTGGTGGTGCACGCCTGTAATTCCAGCTACTCGGGAGGCTGAGGCAGAAGAATCGCTTGAATCCGGGAGGCAGAGGTTGCAGTGAGCCAAAATTGCACTATTGCACTCCTGCCTGGGCAACAAGAGCAAAACTCTGTCTCAAAAAAAAAAAAAAAAAAACAAAAAAAACTCATCTGTTTATTGGCAGTAACTGACAAAATTAGAGTAACTTCCATAATTATTACAAGATACTCAAGAGAAGTCATGGTAATAAAGTTTTAGACATTTTCATGAACTCTGAATTCAAGTATTAAGAGATTTTTTTTTCTCTTCTTCTTCTTTTTGAGATGGAGTCTCGCTTTGTCACCCAGGCTGGAGTGCAGCAGCATGATCTCGGCTCACTGCAACCTCTGCCTCCCAGGTTCAAGTGATTCTTTTGCCTCAGCCTCCTGAGTAGCTGGGACTACAGGCACGCACTACCACGCCCAGCTACTTTTAGTAGAGACAGGGTTTCACCATGTTGGTCAGGCTGGTCTCAAACTCTTAACCTCAAGTGATCCACCTGCTTCGGCCTCCCAAAGTCCTGAGATTATAGGCGTGAGCCACCACACTGGGCCATATTAAGATATTTCTTGGTCAGATATTCTTCAAAGACTGAATTAGTCAAGGAATCAAATTATGACATTATAAACTTCTCTCTAGAGAGCTCACCCTCATCTCCTGGATTTTCTTCATTTTGTTTTCCAGTTCTTTTTTTCCCTTCTTCTGGTTCATCATCTGAAGATCCATCCTCATCAGAGGAAAGATTGGCTTTAATTTCTTCTAAAAGCATCTTCTTGGCAATTCTTGAGAGTAAAAAACAATAAAAAAAGAACTATATATCTGGGGGTGAAATACACCAAATTAAAAACAAAAACAGACTTCTTTGCATCAAAATAGAAATAAATGTGCCAATAGATTTCATATTGTAAATAAACAACTAGCAAAACCATGTTTTAACCTAAGCTATAAACAAAAACTTTTAAAAATGTTCTTTACACTTATTATTTCTCAATTCTATACAATTCTGCAATATATTGAAAACTCTGAAGGACATATTCTATTGACTATTTTTACCAATTGCAATTTGATGCTGCATAACCTTCCAATCCTCTATTTGCTTTGCTGACACCATCCTACAACTACAAAGTCAGACAGGTCAACAACAGTAAATGAACTTGTTCAGATAAATGGCATTCCAAGATAAAACTCCACGAGAGGTTTTATTCAACTGCAAAATATATTCTTGGAAAACCAATGTGTAATAAACCACTATATAATGACACCTTGCTTCAAACTAGAGGATGATAGTTTTGGACCTTAATTTCAATGTACTACATAAATGCTGTGAACCAGATGAAAGCATACACAAATGTTAAGTATTACAGCAGTAAGTAATCTCTAATAATATTCAAGACAGGGGAAAGAAGGGACATGAGTGCTATTAATTACATACATGGTAAAAAGAACACGAATTACCATAAATGGGTTACTTTAAAAAAAATAGTGCAGTTGCTTCACTCACAACAAAATTTCTCAAGATGCTCCTCAAAGACCAATTTGCTAATGGAAAAATCAATTACTAAAAGCATTAAGAAAACACTACTTTTACTCCTACCATCATATGTTAAAATAAAATATATTCGTAGGAAATCTCCATGTTTACACTCAAGAAAAATAACTGAAAATGTAAGATAAAAGCAATCATACAGCTTTTGTGCAAGCCAAGATGTTTTGATAAGTCTAGGTATCCTTTCAATATAAATTCACAAATCACAGTAACAAGAAAATAGCTTATAGGAAAGTTCAAAAAGAAGATGGCATGATCCTGACAGTCTGCCATGAGCTAATCTGTACGGGATAAACATGTTCTCTGCAATCAAGACTGACTCTCTAACTAAGTCAAAAACTTGTAGCTGGGATGATGGAACATTTGTTATCTCTGGATTTGAAACCCCTCTTTACACATCTTAGCACGCACCCACATTTCAATGAAGAATTCATTCAATGGCAGGAGATATTAATGCATGTTAGCTGCCTCCTAAATTTTATTTGACAGATAGATTGTTCATTACTATTCATATTCAAAGATGCATAGCAAAGGCATCTAAATAGACTGAAGCAAAATAGGCAATCACTTCCATAAATGTTTATTATATACCTTTTGGTGCTTTCTCCCTCAAACAGATGGATCAGAAATATTTAGACAACACAGAGAATCATCAATTGCTAAAGGAAGCCACAGATGGGTTTGCTTTTCTGAGGATTTCTGCCCTGATTTGTATTTCAATAAAGTGAAGATTAGTTCACACCAATTTAAATCTTACTAAAGTTGAGCTATAAAGTTTTGCTCTTACATTTCTAGATCAATGGTTTGCACATTGTAAGCTTTTTTAAAATGGGATATATACAGGGTTGCCAACTTTTCATTTTGCCAAAAAAAGAAATTTAAACCCAAATTCCATTTACTTTCATCATTTTATAAAATAAAGACTATTTACAACATACCCTCCCCAAATTAGGAAACAGTTTCAGAATAAAGGGAAATCCTTTAAATTGAAGAAATACATCTTTCTGGAAAAATTCTCTAAAATCATCTTTTTAAAAAAAATTTCAGCCAGGCGTGGTGGCTCATGCCTGTAATCCCTGCACTTTGGGAAGCAGAGGCAGGCAGATCACCTGAGGTCAGGGGTACAAGACTAGCCTGGCCAACATGGCGAAACCCTGTCTCTACTAAAAGTACGAAAATTAGCTGGGTGTGGTGGCGCACGCCTGTAATCCCAGCTACTCAGGAGGCTGAGGCAGGAGAATTGCTTGAACCCGGGAGGCGGAGGTTGCAGTGAGCTGAGATCATGCCATTGCACTCCAACCTGAGCGACAAAACTCCGTCTCAAAAGAAAAAAAAAATCATGTATGTTTATTACAATGTTGTCTGCAATAGCAAAGGGTGAGAAAACGTTTAAACATTCAATATCAGAAACTGATTAAATAGTATTTTCACATGATTATCCATAAGAGATAGAAATTAAAATGATATTCTAAATAAGATTAAGATAGAAAATATTTATTAATATTCAGTGAAAAAGTAATTTATAAACCACAATAAAGTTCTATTTAAAAAAAAAAAAAACTTCTAAAATTTGTATGTCCCTAAAAAAGACTAGAAGATACTAAAATAAAATGTTAGCAGCAAATTTCTATGTCTGGCATAGCACTTTTTTTTTTCTGTTGGTATATATTAAAACCATCTTCAGCAATACTACACTGTCATTTCTCATGGACCAGAAAAACTTCCTCAAACTAATCTGAATAATGAATTTTGGGACAAATAAATATGTGTGTGTGTGTGTGTATAAAATATGTGAAGCATTGAATACTAGATTAGAAATGGAAAAACACAGTTTACTTGCAAGTACAAGAGCTCATACCATCATTTGGGTTGAACACTAAACAGCCAACAAAAATACAATTCCTAATCTCTAGTTCAACAACCTGATTTCAGCTTGTGTTTACAAGTTCAAAAAAAGTCTTTAAAAAATTCCTATTAACTATAAAGATTTGGTTGTTAATTGTAGGAAATCACGTAATTTTTCTTCTTTCAAATCCTAGTCTCCAAAGAATATGTCTACTAAAAAACGGAAAGTCACAATACGTAAACCTACTTAATGCATTCTCAGGTTCTGCACTGTCATTAGACTAAGAAATATGATGTACATGAAATAAAATACAATTGTATACCTATTAATAAATTATATAAAGTGAAATCAGATCCACATACTGTAGAATTACAACTTAGCGACAACTTTCAGTAAGATCATAACATATAGAACAATCATAGTACATTCAGAAGCCGAAAAATTACAAACTTCAGGTCATTTTTCTCCAAATCACAAATTATATACAGAGTGATGGAGACTACCTGGCTAAAGGCTTTATTTTTGCCCTCTAACACCTTTTGTCCAAAGGAAAACCTAATTTATAGCTATGTAAAGTAAGCCCTAAAAAGAATAAGTTGAATCATTTTGCATAAGTTATTACTGAAGTCCAATATGTCAAAGACCCAGTCTACCATAAACCTAGCCTATAACATAATAACCTACATTTCAAAATTAGAACTTAATTTAATGGACCTAAGGGCTGAGGCTGACCTTCAACCTGAGTAGTCAGCAAGCATGTTGAAGTGAGATGTGTCCCATCTACAAAGCCTGCTGTGAGATGCTTTAAAGGGAAACTCCACTACCTTAACTCTGGAGTCACGGGCCACAGAGACTTCAAGGATATCATCACTTGAGAACCAGCTGAGGCTGGCAAAGCATCATTTTGGAGGCCTTGGCTGGACCCATGCTGGTATGCATGTGATGGATGTATAGTCATGATCCCTAGTAGATTCTGTTTGCTCTGAAGTTTCCTTTCTTGAGGCTTTCCAGGACGATGTACTGCCCCTGGAATCTCAATGCTCAATATTACATCTTGGGGCAGGTGTAGCATCCAAAGCAGTCACGACTCTATCAGAAGCATTAGAGGCACAGGCCGTGCCACTCTTGTGGCAGAAAACCTGGGCAGAGCCAGAAGTAATGGAGCCACTCCTCCATTTTCCTGAAAGGGAGGGAAGGGAGAGGGGGAGAAAGCAAAACAATATGGGAGGAAGGGTAAAAACCCACAAACAAACAATGATCGGAACTGGCGCATGAGAAAATAAATAGGACCCCAAAACCCACATATACTAAGTCTTCCAAAGTACATAATGAACACCAAGATAACACCATTACTAAAAGAAAGCACAAATAAAATAATAAGAAGTGAGCCCAACAACACAATGACAAACAAGCAATTGGAAAAAAAAAAAAAAAAAAAAAAAAAAAAACATAGGAGAAAGCCAAGAAAGCCTTCATTAACTCCAATCCTATCTAGAAAGGAAATGAGTAATGTCTCTTGTTTAAGCGCTCAAACAGGAAAGGAAAGTAAACCACCTCTTGCTGATAGGTAAATCAATAATTCAAAACGTTGAGTTTCTTAAAATGCAATCAAGAGAAGGACCTCTTGCACCAGGGAGGTTTCGAGCCATAACAAAAGCAATACAAAATGTTAGAGCCAGAAGGACAAACCTTACAGTACAGCTTTGTCATTCTAAAGATGAGGAAACAGGCATAGATATAGGAAATGACTCAGCCAAAGAAACAAAGCTAACCAGTGGCAAAGTCAGGAGTAGAACCTAAGATCCTAAATCCCAATCTGCTATTAATTTTACTGTGCCAGCACTATACTCTCTACTCGTTAACACTTGTATGCTAATGAATGCCTGGGCAAATACAGATGATCCCTTTTTTTTTTTTTTTTTTCAGACAGAGTCTTGTTCTTTCACCCAGGCTGAAGCGCAGTAGCACGATCTCAACCTGGAGTGCAGGAGGCTCACTGCAACCTCTGCTTCCCAGGTTCAAGCAATTCTCCTGCCTCAGCCTCCCGAGTACGTAGGACTACAGGTGTGTGCCACCACACCCAGCTAATTGTTGTAGTGTTATTAGAAACAGGCTTTCACCATGTTGACCAGGATGGTCTCAAACTCCTGACCTCAGGTGATCCATCCACCTCAGCCTCCCAAAGTTCTGGGATTACAGGCATGAGCCACTGCACTGACCCCCATTTTTAAAAATATGTGTATTTCGCATATTTCAAATTTATGTATTTAGAAATGCAAGAATTCAAGCTTTAATTTTTTTTTAATTTTATTTTAGAGACAGTCTTGCTCTGTTGCCCAGGCTAGAATGTAGTGGCACAAACACAGATCCTTGTAACCTTGAACTCCTGGGTTAAAGCAATCATTCTGCCTCGGTATCCTGAGTAGCTGGAACTACAGGCATGTACCACCATGCCCAGCTAATTTTTTTTTTTTTTTTTTTTTTTTAGTAGAGACAAGGTATCACTATGTTGCCCAGGCTGGTCTTAAACTCCTGGCCTCAAGTGATCCTCCCACCTCAGTCTCCCAAAGCATTGGGATTGCAAGTGTGAGCCACTGCATCCAGCTTGATTTTTTAAAGACTATAAAAGACTATAAAAGGAGTTTTAAACATATTTAAGCCAGTATGCACTCTAAATGGCACGATAGGCCATCTGAGATACATTCTACAATTACCATTTTATCTTTTAAGAGGTTCTGAGAACAGGTTTGAAGAAAATTGCTGGAAAAAAATATATTTTTAGAAGGCCAAAATACTGGGCATCCATAAACAAGGTGATAAAATTTGCTTAAAAATTGGTTTTTGTGTACAATATCATAATAGAGTACTTAATTTACAGAATTCTAAAAAAGATAATGGGTTTAAATGCATGCTCTTTAGAGGTACTTAAGTATACGTAGTACTAAAGCATCACACCACATTTTAAAGTTTGATATGTAAAATAATTCAAAGGAGTATAGCCAAGGAATGTTAAATATTTTAGTAGGGTGTGAGGCTTTGTTTTAATAAATGTCATATATTTAAGGGATAGGAATTAAAAAACAAAACACGTGGCCGGGCACGATGGCTCACGCCTGTAATCCCAGCAATTTGGGAGGCCAAGGCAGGCGAATAACCTGAGGTCAGGAGTTTGAGACCAGCCTGGCCAACATTGCAAAACCCTGTCTCTACTAAAAATACAAAAATTAGCAGGGCATGGTGGCAGGCACCTGTTGTTCCAGCTACTCGGGAGGCTGAGGCAAGAGAATCACCTGAACCCAGGAGGCAGAGGTTGCAGTGAGCGGAGATCATGCCACTGCACTCCAGCCTGGGTGACAAAGCAAGATTCTGTCTCAAAAAAAAAAAAAAAAAGTTATGGAATATGGAATTCTTCAAAATTCATATTAGTATATATTTTAACTCAGGTTCAAAATTAGTATCTTGATATTAAGTTTTCTATTAAAAAATATGACTGGTCAGGCACAGTGGCTCACGCCTGTAATCCCAGCACTTTGGGAGGCCGAGGCAGGAGGATCACTTGAGGTCAGGAGTTCGAGAGCAGCCTGGCCAACACGGTGAAATCTCGTCTCTACTAAAAATTCAAAAATTAGCCAGGTGTGCTGGCGGGTGCCTGTAATCTCAGCTACTCAGGAGGCTGAGGCAGGAGAATTGCTTGAAACAGGGAAGTGGAGGCTGCAGTGAGCCAAGATCATGCCACTGCACTCCAGCCTGGGTGACAGAGCAAGACTCTGTCTCCAAAAAAAAAAAAAAAAAAATATATATATATATATATATATATAACTAAGGCATAATGATCTGTACCCCAAAATGGTGCAATTCACAAGATAATAATGAAGTCACCAAATAATCAAAAAGCTAAACAATGGTTTGAAATATTTTTTTTTAGTCGCAAATCCTACAATGTGGGTAGTTAATGAAAAGTAGCTCTGTATCCTTTTCGGTGAGGGTACCAGGAAAATTAATATCAAATGACTTTTTAAAAAAATCTTGGAGGTAGAACAATAAAAACTATGAAATTAAGAACCCACAGTTATTAATAATTCATACAGACTCTTATGTTTCAATAGGCCTGAATTATTACATGTGTATTCCCTAATTTTATACAAAAATCTAAACCAGTTTTAAAGGCATTTTAACAAGAAAAAATATATTCAAATTAATATGGGAAATCTGATCATATTAAATAACTAGTTCAATATTTTTATACTTGAAAAATGAAAACAGAATTTACTCATCTCAAATTTCAAAATTTTATTTTGAAATTTCAAAGTTAAAGACAAAGGATATTAAGTCAGAAAAATGAATCACTTTTGCTAACACTAGAAATCCAAACTCTTCCTTTTTCTCTTTTTTTTTTTTTTCTTTTTTGAGGAAGACCTATTTCTTATTTTCTGGAAGTCCCAATATCACCAAAGAACAGAGAACAAGAAAGAAACACTGGTTATAATGTTTAAATCTTGACCATAGAAGGACAAAGGTCACCACTACACATCATATGTCTTTCCTGACTGGGAATTCTAGTAGAAAAAAGAAAGCCAGTAACAACTACAGCCAGTTCAGATATCTACAAGTAGATCTTATCTACTGGCTGGACACCTGTGTCATACTTAAATGACTTGCAATACTTACCTGTGCTATATAGACAAAGGAAATTGAAAAAAAAAATTACCGTAAAATTGCTAGATATTTAAAACCCTTACTCAAATGGAAAAACAAGTAAAATACTTAATTTAAAATGCCACCTTTGTTTTTCAAGTACAATAAAGGAGAATCAAAGAAGTTTTGCTAACGAAACAGAACTACCACAAAAAAAAATCACAGAAAAAATTATTCCAAATTTAGCAAATTTGCATAGAGAATAGACAACATGTGTAGGAGACAGACATTTGAAAAAGTGTTTAAAATGAAAGCAAAGTGAACATCAAACGATTAAGGGACTTGTGATATACCCATGCCATTAATTGTGCTGAAATCAGGTAAACAATCATTAAATATCTTCTCAGGCATAAATAACATCCAGAAATCATTAGTTTCCTCCGAAAATATGCTGGATTAACAGTACAGAGCCTTCATCAACAGAATACCCACACCAAGCCAGTAGGAAAAAAAAAATCATTAGCATATTTTCTAGTTTGAAACACAAAATTATCATCAAATGATACAACAACAGTTGGAAATTTAAAATGCTATGGTCTAGTCCCAATATAATTAAATATAACAATGGGACAATTTTTTTTTAGCAATCTCCACATCAAATTTCGCTTCTATTAAAAAAAAAGCATTTAGTCACACCCACAGAGAAATTATGAGAAAAAATGTGGAGTATTACTAGACCCAATTAAGCACATTTCAACAATAAAGTAAATGTGTTTGTTAGGGGAGCAGACATCCATGTAGAAATCTCAGCTCTTAGTCAAAGTTGTCAGGGAGAAAGAATGCTTATTTAGAAAAACCTAGCACTTTGGTCTTTTGCTCTCAAAAGCTCAATTGTAAATATTTCTCACATCCTGCAAAATAAGCGAATAAAGAAATTTCAAAAGATAATTCTTTTTTGGGATAAATGGTCTCTTCAGTGATTGTTCAGTATGCAATCTCTAAAGACAAGCCTAGTTTAATGATCCTCAAAACTAATACTGTTAAAACTTGAACACACTACTATCGTATTACTTGAGGCTCATTCCCAGTAGATATTAAATTAAAATATATGATATTATTAGAAAATGTTTGGTCAAAATATCCCCAGTTATATTGAACATATAAAGGAATTATGATGTATTTTCAATGCCAGCCTAATTATTGAATTGAAATAAATTATATGAATAGATGTCTTTTCAAAGAAAGAACCAATTCAAAATCCAACTAACAGGTATTTAAAAGGCCAATGAAACCCTACCCTAATGGCACATTCAAATATATTACTTTAAAATTACGTGTATAAATTTGAAAACCTGACAACCTATTTGGTATTATTATTCTGCCATTGAAAAACGACATAAAGCCTAAGCTCTAAAAATTTGAAATAAATTTTCAGTTATATAAAATTCAAAATATATGATTAGTCTACTTTTTTTAATAAAAAGCTAAACCAGAAACATACAAGTGTTGATCAACCTATAATATTCTGTCCTTGTTCATTAAGTAAATCCAATTAAATATAAATTAATTTATAGGTTAGACCACTCTGTCTCATAATAGTATACATTTACTTTCAAATATGAGTGATGCTACATAATAGTATGCTAAAACAGAAATGTATTCACATTTACTAAAATATTCAGGATATGACTAAGTTTTTTAAATGCCCTCAAAAGCTATCATAGCCTTAAAACAGAAAAATAGTAGTTAAATCTGTTGCAAAACTTTCACACAAATATATATAAGTATATATGTTAGGGGAATTAAAAGTATTTACATCCTAAATTTCAAAATTTCAAAACTTCTTTGGCTACAAACTAGCCTCTATATTTTAATAACAAATTATGTCAACTCTCATGATATAAAAAAGTAACATTATTATTAAAATTAAATGCTTGAACAAGAAAAAAGGTTTACAAAAATTTATTGCATCCAAATAGTTAACCATTTGCAATAATACACTATCGCTCCATAAACACCAACACTGAAAATGTATTACAATACTGCTAAAAAGACAAAGCATATAAGATTTATACACAATTTATACACAATTGTGTACAAATTTACATACAATTACAATATGCTGTCTACCAAAATACAACCTACTCAAAAATTAGGAAGTTAGAAAAATAATTCTAAGACTTAATCGTGATCTGCAAATGAATTTTTTAAGTTGCTTAGTGCATATTCAAATATGCTCAAATATATAATCTATACTAAAATGGTGCAAGAAAGTATTTGTATCCCCATCATGACTACATAACCCATGGGTATTAGATATCTCTTTGGTATAGTGAATATTAAACAAGTTAATAAATTGTATATTTTATAAAAACACATTAAACTGAGTATAGAAAGACATGCTCAAGATAAAATTCAATTCTTCTCAAAAGTACTCAACAGGGTTGTATTTTTTAATCACAAATTCAAGGTGGAATTAAAGATACTTTCCAATAAAATACTTGCCAGTTACAGAGAGATACGATCAGGTAACTTAAAAGTTGAAAATGATATTTATATTTTGACAAGCTCTAACACACACACAAAAAAATTATACCTTAACAACACTCTTATTTGGTGGTTAAATATGAAATTAAAGTAAATCATTCACAGTTAAATTAAGCTATAGAATGTTTAAAACATTATTAGCCTTTGAGTAACATCTGAGGCCTCATGATGTATAGAAAATCAAATAGTAGCAAATATAAATGAAGAAAAATTAAAGTATCTTTAAAAAGAATAAAATTTTAAATGCTTTCAGTATCTGGCTGTGATGATATAATGTAAAATCCCTGATGAATAAATTGCATGCCCTTATCACTCCATTCTGGAACCTACCACCTATTCCATAAAATAAATGGATATACATTTTTAAATTTAAAAAAGTAGGCAAGCAGAATCTGAATATTTGTGTCCACAATTAAGCTGTATTCAAAAGTATAAAATAAAACTGTTCATTCACCTTAATAAAAACATTCTTCTGTTAATTAGCAGAATGCTGACCTTTGAAACAGAGAAACCTAACAGCATCAGCAAGATATAAAAGAGCGAAACTAACAGCTGAACCCAGGGCATTTACTAAGTCAGTTTATTTCTTACAAAATTATGACAGAAAACTACATGTATATTTTTATGTTTTCTTAATGTTAGAACTTACTATTAGGAATAAATGAATGGTTAATGTAGTGCTCTTTAATGAAATCATCTCAAATCTATCATGGATTTTTAGGTACTAGAATTAGAGAAAATTTCGCCCAACTTTTTCTTCTTAAATATAGTAAATTTTTGACAAAGGTAAAGTCACTTGCCCATGATGACACAGACAGTTGTTAAAAATGTTAGAAATCAGATACCCTTATGCCCATTATTCCAAAATTCCATGCACTATACCACGCTATCTTCTTGTTGAAGATTATGAGCACAGGGTATGCTATTGTCCAGGAAGTGTTTAAAAGTTATGTTGAAACATTATAGCTATAGTCTTTAATACTGTTGTTTTCCTTATTCTTCACTACATTGATAGTGTCTTTTTTTTTTCTTCACCCAGCTGCCCCTTACTTAAGTATATCTGTATAGGCTACACTGTTGACATTTAAACCTATTAAGTCTTATTAAAGTAAATGCTCTCATACCGTATATTTCTATTTTATTTGAAAACTGGTTAAACTCTAACTCAGTCTAGATACCTTGTAAATTGACACTTATTTTGAAAGCAATTTCTTAATCTTAAGTATCTGAGTAATCTCTCTTTTTGTTTATTCTCAACAGGCCTTAATAAATAGGACCACCATATTGGATGGCAATTAACAATAGTCAAATATAGAGGAGATGTCTGTTGTCACCAATTTATTGAGATATGATTTACTTTCATCAATAATCTGTCAAAATAAATTATTCCAAAAAAAATTATTGCAGTTTACATAGAAACATAAAATTGACAGTTCTGTATTTATAACACACCCTATGCTAGGTGTGTAAATAATGATATTACTTTCTCTTAAGGTTTCTGAGTTTTAGCCCATTTTCTGGCCTTTCTTTCAAACTTGCAGGAAGACTGTGAGCGAGTCTTTCTAAGGCAGGCACTCCTGGTTTTTACAACCTGCTTGCTGTTCCGTTGCTGCTGTTTGTGCCCATGCCTAGGGTGTGTTATAATCTTTTTAAAGTCCTTACAGATGGAATCATACCTATTCTCAGGATCATTGTCGTCATCATCATCATCCACTGTGACAGGCACTGATTTAGATAAGGCTTCATCTCCTTGAGGGAAAAAAGTGTACTTAAAATTAGCTTTAAATAAGCTATATAATTAAAACCATGTAAAATAAAACTGAAAGCCAAAAACTTTAAAGCAAACTAAGTGGGGTCTAAACTCTGGACTCCAAAATATGAGTAAAAAGCATTCTTATAGAAAACAGGTTATTTGTGAAGTGCCAGCAGCAAAATGATAAATAGCTGGAACTTATATATTTCAGAGTTCCTTCCCAGGGCACAAGGCTTTTAAAGTCCACCCTTCTCAGTAACAATTCTGTATCAACAGCCATCATATTAGCATAAGTTTCTAGCCACAATAACCTTCGTACTGGTCCATTTTAATTTTGACGTTAACTGGTGCCGTATCTTCGAGGAATAGCAAAACCAGTATTAATATTTTGGTAGAAGCAAGTAATTTTAAAATGCAGTTGAATGTGTATGGTATTTGTGACCTGAGTTACCCAGAGATACAATTCAGTACAGTAAAACTTATTTTCTTATAAAAAGCTACATTCCTATATTTTGATTAAAAATCTGAAGAGGGCCAGGCGAGGTGGCTCACGCCTGTAATCCCAGCACTTTGAGAAGCCGAGGCGGGCGATCACCTGAGGTCAGGAGTTCCAGACCAGCCTGGCCAACATGGCGAAATCCCGTCTCTACTAAAAACACAAAAATTAACCAGGCATGGTGGTGTGTGCCTGTAATCCCAGCTACTAGGGAGGCTGAGGCAGGAGAATCACTTGAACCTGGGAGGCGGAGGTTGCAGTAAGCCAAGATCACACCACTGCACTCCAGCCTGGGTAACAACTCTGTCTCAAAAAAAAAAAAAAAAAAAAAATCTAAAGAGGTTAAGTTTGGGCATTTCATTCTATATAAATTTTACTTCAAAAGAAAAACTGAAATATCAAACTGTAGGCTAATACTATGCATGCTTAAGTATTTCAGGAGAAGTATACTGATGTCTACCATTTAATTTGAAATGCATCAAAGATTTTAAGGGTGTTATACTAAGTGAAAAAAGCCAATCTCAAAAGGTGATATACTTCATGATTCCATTTCAAAATAGCAAAATTACAGTGATGAAGAACAGATTACTAGTTGCCAGATGTCAGGAATAGAGGTAAGGACAGCAGTATCACAAGGGAGCCTTGTGATAATGGAACTGGTTTGATATATCAGTTGTGGTGGTGATTATACAAAGATACACATGTGGTACAACTGCACTGAACTATACTTACACACACACAAATGAGTGAATGTGAAACTGGTGAAATCTGAATAAATCTTCAGTTTTCTGGTTTTGACACTGTACTAGAGTTACAAGATATTACCCTTGAGGCAAACTAAGTAAAGGGTATCTGAGACCTCCCTGTATTTTTTCTTTTTTTACAAATTTCTGTGGATTTATAATTATGCAAAATAAAAAGCTAAAAAGGCAAAAAAAAAAGATATACTGATGGATAGACAGAAGGATATACAGATATGTTATCAAGAAAATACAGTATAATATTATCGTAGATGCTTTGGTGTATACTTAAATGTTTTTCACAATAAAATGTTGAAGAGAAATGGAGGAAAAAATCTATAAAGAAAACAGACACCTACAGGCTCAGGATAGAAATACACTAAATAAGACCAGGCGTGGTGGCTCAAGCTTGTAATGCCAGCACTTTGGGAGGCTGAGGCGGGCAGATCACTTGAGGTCAGGAGCTCGAGGCCAGCATGGCCAACATGGAGAAACCCCGTCTCTACTGAAAATACAAAAATTAGCCGATGTGGTGGCATGCACCTGTAATCTCAGCTACCCGGGAGCATGAGGCACGAGAATCGCTTGAACCCGGAAGGCAGAGGTTGCAGTGAGCAGGGATTGCAGTGAGCCGAGATTGCACCACTGCACTCCAGCCTGGGTGGCAGAGTGAGACTCCAACTCAAAAAAAAAAAAAAAAAAAAAAAAGAGAGAGAGAGAGAAGAGATTTCATAATATCCCAGCAAACTCACAATAAATATCTCATTCAAACAGACCAATCTTCAAATGAAATATAATTAGTAATAGTACTGTCACTCCCTCTTTACTACACCTTTCAAAATTTGACCTATCCTTTGAAGTTCAAATGCCAACTATTCTTCTAAATATTTCCCCAAATATTTAAATAGCTCACTTGCCATTTATTGTGTAGCCCCATTATAGTTTGTTGTGTTTGTTGTTGTTTTTGTTTTGAGATGGAGTCTCGCTCTGTCACCCAGGCTGGAGTGCAGTGGCGTGATTGCAGCTCACTGCAATCTCCATCTCCTGGGTTCAAGCGATTCTCCTGCCTCAGCCTCCCAAGTAGCTGGGATTACAGGTGTGTGCCACTACACCTGGCTAATTTTTTTGTATTTTTAGTAGAGATGGGGTTTCACCATGTTGGCCAGGCTGGTTTCGAACTACTGACCTCAGATGATCCACCCACCTTGGCCTCCCAAAGTGCTGGGATTACAGGCCCCATTCTAGTTTTATATCTTTCTTCTGTTACTTTTTTTAATGACTTCTCTATGTCTGTCTTGCATTAAACTGCAATCTCCTAGGATCATGTTCTTCATCTTAGTTATTCATGCCATTACCAAGCCCCAATTTCTAGGAAAATACTGTAGCTGTAATATGATACCCAAATACGGTGAATAAACTGGAATCCTCTAAACTCAATAGGGGGCAGGGTTTTTCTTTTAACCTTCTAAAACTGTGACCTAAAATTAAGTTAGACAGAGGAGCACATAAATTCAGCATGCTTATATAAGCATGTAAGTAAATTCTGAAGGAATATCATAACATTAGCTCACACGCAAACTTATCTTTAAAAACAGAACTTTTTACACAGCGCTTATTTTCAAGGCACTCATATTCTATTCTGCTTGTTTCTATTGACAAGGCCCAATTTTTCACAGGTTAAATTCCCTAACAAATTTATCTTCTTTCTTATTTCATCACAAATAATCAGCTTAGTCCCCAAAAATATCCAGGGTAAAGAAAATCTCAACAAGGCTTATTTCACCAAGCAGTTGAAGGACTGGCATTTGCTGAAGTGACAAATTCTCAGTTTCTCTTGATACACACCTGAGAAAAAGTTTACTCCCCATCAGCCTATTTGTCCTTCAGATCAAAGTTAAATAAATCAAAATGGAACACAGTGATCTAGATCAGTACTGAGATAAGTAATTATCAAGAGATGCATCAATTGAGTATTTGCCATATATCACCATCCCTTAAGGCCTAATGAATTCATATTAATTATTACACTAAATAATTCTCAACATGAGAGGTGCATAACAGAAACTTTCATAGGTATCAATAAATCAAGTGAGATCTTAAGAAAAGTAGTAAAATACTTGAAATCAAATATATTGATTTCACCAGTGAAACTGTTTAATCACAGAAACCAATTTTCCAAAGTTTAAAAATAGCCAGACTAAGAAAAAAAGAGAGAAGATCCAAATAAATAAAATCAGAAATAAAATTAGCTCAGTGATACATAATTTTTAATGGATTTTTAACTAATTTTTAAACACAATTTATTATTCTTAAACTCTAATCCTTAATAAGGATTTTCACAGTTAACCTAACAACTAAAACATTGATTTGACATCAAAGTAAGTATTAGATTCTGTATTTTTAATATAAGTCCACAATCCCTTATATATAATTTTGAAATCTAAAACACTCTCAAAATGGAAAGTTTCTGTAAGAGGGTACCAAAGACAATCTGGCAGCAAAACCTGGTCTAAACTGCTTATTCCTTTAAATGTGAATCTTCAAATGTTTGGCTGCAGAAATACTATGTGTTTGATTATCTGGTGTTGCATCAGGCCCCACTGGAGCTTTTATAAAATATATAGTAACTGCTCTCTATTATTTTTCTAAAAACCAAAAAGTTGCAAATTCTGAAACACAATAGATCCCAAGAATTTCAGGTAAGAAACTGTGAACTTGAAGTTACAATAGCCACACAAACAGAGCTCCATCTAGTCATCTGATATAGCAGAGCATTCAATTGAAGCACACACCATGCATATCACATGTGGTTTTCAAGTCAAGTCATAAGTACTCCATAAAAGAAATGTAAAGTTTTATTAAAAAACAAGATTTTGCTGGGCACAGTAGCTCATGCCTGTAATTCCAACACTTTGGAAGGCTGAGGTGGAAGGATTGCTTGATGCCAGGAGTTCAAGACCAGCCTGGGTAACATAGCAAGACCTCATCTCTACAAAATTAAAAATTAAAATTTAAAAAATAGCCAAGATTCAAATTAATTCCATTAAAATCCAATTGGGATAAATTGAAAACTGTAACATAAGAACTGAAAGGAAAAAATTTTAAATTCTACCTATGTTGGAAATACAATTTTATGTAAAACCAACTTTATAAAAATTTTAAAATAAATTATGAGTATCCATAGAACTTACAGGTCTTACTGACTTAAAAAAAAAGACAAATGACCAATACACATTTATTATACAACTGATTTTTAAAATAACTTCAATAATAAAAACTTCTAAAATTATTTTTCATAAATTTTTAAAGATTAATTTTAATTAATTCATAAAAATATTTTCATTCACCAGCTGACCCAAACTTTAATGTTCCTAGTACTCTACCTCATCAGGGTAGGCTAATCCAGCTAATGTTTGGATTTTCTTCCTTCCTTTATTTTGACAGTGTTTTTAAAAGAAAAACATCTGTTCATGTCATTAGAAACTAGTTAATAAGCATCAACAAAGGGTTTTAATGAGGTAAATTAAAAATAATTAAAGGGGATTTCATGAGACACAAAGTTATCTGTTCAAACTTAAAAAGCCATATGCATGGCAGTTAAAATTTTGACATACCATGTCATACCAGTACCAAGCACTCACTTCCATTATATAACTAAATAGCTACTGAACCACTGGCACCAGTCTGCTTTTCCTTCTGCTCATTACTCCAGAGAAAAGCACTAAACATTGATAAAGAAATTTTGTCATTTACTCAACAAATTTGGGATCCCTGATACTGAATACTAGCAATGTTCAAAATATCTTCCAATGGCAGCATAAAAATAAAAGGAAAAATTTTTTTAATAAACTCTTAAATAATTTTTAAGTGGTATTCTCCTAAGTAGTAACCCTAAATTTGATTAGCTTCAGGGAAAATTAAACAATGTAGTAACTCAAGAGGGGGAAGTACAAATTATGAATTTTTTATTTATTTTTGCATACCTGAAGATTGGCAAAATCCAGTATGTGAAGACAGCACTAAATTTTCAGTCACAGGCTTAATTTTCTGTTCATCACTGCTTCCCTCACCTATAGAATTCTGATCATCATCTTCTATATCAGAAGATGATGAGGATGTAATGTCAGCTTGCTTCCTTTTAGTGCTTGTTCTTAGGGAGTTTCTCTTTTTCTCCTTGACAATGACTGCCTTCTTTTTAGATGAAGTTCTTTGCTTCTTCTTTTTATTATCTTCAGAACTTTCCTCAGCATCAGATGATGATGAGCCACTTTGTATTTCCTTAGTATTTCTCTTTGAACTTAAATTTCTTCTTTCCCTCAATTCTATTCTTTTCAGTCTCTTATCAGAAGAGTTACAACCATCTTCTTTCATGGAATATTTCTCAGTATCAGATGATGAACAATCTTGTCTCTTCCTTGAACTCTTTCCAAGCAATGTGCACCTTTTCTTCTCTCTACCATATGCTCCATTCTTACTCTTTTTATCCTCTGAAGAGTCACAACTATCTCCTTTCCCTGTTGACTTCTCAGCATAATCAGATAATTCATCCTTCTTTTTAGAAGTTTTATCTCTTATTTTTTTATTTTTCTTTTCTCCATCAGTTGTTCCATTCTTAATTTGTTTTATGCCCTTAGGAAAATGACAAATTTCTTCTCGCTCAGGTAACTTTTCAGTGCCATCAGATGAAGATTCATACTGTTGTTCCATTTTAATTACTTTTTTCTTAAAGTCTGAAGTTTTCTTTTTTTCTTCAGTTCCCTTTTTGCTCTGCTTTTTATCATCTTCAGAAGTTTCATCACTCTGGTCTTTCTTTAGGAATTTCTCCGTAATATCAGATAAGCCATCCTGTACTTTTTTACATATTTTGGTTTTGAGATGCTTGCTCTTTTCTTTAGTTTCAGCAACTTTTCTAACTTCCAAAGAAGTAAAACCCTCCTCTTTCCCAGAAAGCTTATCGACACCATCAGTGGAAGCACTTGCTTGCTGCTTCTTAGGAAGTCGATCTCTTAATTCCATGATGGTCGTGTCTTTATCAACTGTGCCTTCTGCTGAAGAGAAATTCTCTCTCTCTTGTTTCCTTTCAGCATCATCAGATGATCCTTCTTGCGAGGTCTTCAAATTTTTGTGCCCTTGATTATCCATTCCTTTTTTGCTGTGTTTCTCATCTTCAGAAGAGTCAAAATCTTTTGTATTTGGAATTCTTTTTTTGGTGGTTCTGGCAGCACCAATTTTACTCATGCTCTTTATCTCTTTTTCTAATTCTGAGTCATAATTAGAAGACTCAGACTGGGTTTGTCGTTTCTTTTTAGAAATTATAGAGCTCTTAGCTGATTTGCCCTTTTTAGTATCAAAATCTGAGCCAGATGTAGAACTTTTTCGTTTCCTTTTTCCTTTATCATCTTTCCCTGCCTGAGTCTTTAAATCATACAAAGTCTTATGGTTTGTATGAATTTCATTAATATCAGTATCTGAAGAAGAACTGTGACTCATCCTGCTTACCTCTTTGAGGATTGCTAGCATTTCATCAGAATCTGAATTTTGATCCACAGTCTCTGATTGCTTAGATTTTGGCAATTTATTAGGTTTAGGATTATCTATAGCACTGTCAGAAGAATTCCGCTTATCCTTTTTTCTCACTGGAACTGATAGTTTTTGTTTCTCCTTAACTGTTTCATTACATTCTTCATCTGAATTAGATGTTACAGGGTTGGTTTCTGTCTGTCGCCTCAAGGGTGTAGTCTTTACACGTGGGGATCTTCGAAGATCAGATTCCTCTAAAAGTAATGAAACTTCATTTTCAACCAAATGCTCATTATCACTGTTTTCCTGTCCAAGTCCACATTTCTCTAACTTGGGGTTCAGACCACAACTTTTATAGCCATCTTTATCTTGTGGAACTTCCTGACAATCAGCACCTTTAATTGGGGAATTAGAAAGGGAAACAGGAGTGAGTTTAACATATAATTCTTTTGTTACTTTAGCTGTAGTTTTTGATTTAATACCTCCTCTGTTGTCTTTTGAAGAAATACTTAATTTTACAGATGAACTCTCCACTTCTTGTTCAGTTCCACTGCTGCCATCCCCTTGATGATCAACTGAACTCTGAACTTCCATAGCAGTCTCAAGATTCTCAAAAATGTCTTCTGGAACTGAGGAAGGAACAGACACAATATCCATGTCTAAGTCTTCAGAAGTGTTGGCAGGTTCATACTGAGGTTCTTCTTTTCTATCAGATTTCTTATGTTCACCACCGGTACTTTTATTTGCTCTTTGTTCCTCTGTTGGAACATTCTGATACATGTGCTCACTATCTACCTGTTTTCTTGAAAGTTTAGCTTCTGACTTTGAAATATCCTTCTTTTCCAAAGCACAAGGTTTTTCTCCTTTTCGTGCTTTTGTTTCAAACTTAGCCTCTATGACTTTATGCTCTTTGGTATTTTTCTCTTTGCTTACAGCATCCATCGCTCGAAACTCCGAATTTAAGTCTTCTTCCAATGCAAGATGAGCCTTCTTAATATCAGCCAACACAGACTTAAAAGCCTTAAGCTGACGTAATTTTGTAGCAGAATTGATTTCTGAATTATCTGTTGCCTGCTTTAAAAATTTAACATAACTGGAGTTCATGTTGGCTGTGGTCTCAATCAGTTTTTTTGCCTTCTTAATCATCTCTTTGGGCACAATTAGTGCGGAATAAGAGTAGGTTACAGAGCCAGAACAGGAATCATCTAATTTCTTTTCTTCTCCATTACAATTTGAACTAGTCTTCTTTGGAGAAAATCTGGATGTATGTTCATATACTTTATTACTCTTTTCACTGTCAACTTTTATCTTCTTCTTATTTTGCTGCAACAACTGTTCTAAATTGTCAAATACGCTGTTACATGCAGTGACCAAGTCCAACAAAGGCTCTGGGTGACAAATGTAGCAATACCATTGGTTGTTTTCGTCCATTATTGTGGACAACTCCTTTCGACCAAGGTTGCGTAGAATGCATTTCTTGCAGAAAGCATTATGGCAAAAGTCACAACAAATCAAGTTTCCACCTTCCGCACACCATCTGAAATGTTTTAAAGATTAAAGCATTACTCCCTTCTTTCAGGAAACTGAAAAGATATGTAAAAAAATAAAAATAAACATTATTCCCAACAAAACTCATTTTAATCTCTTTGTTATAATGCAATTTAAATTTTACTGCCAGTAATTTTAGTGGTAATTTAGGTCATCTGCTTACTCTTTATTAGAAACTTAAACTAGACATAAATCCAGGGTTTTATGGAAAAGAACAACTTTTCATTAAAGACATCAATGATGATACTATGAAAGACAAACCTCAAAAATGATTATGTAACAATTCCTCCCAAAAGTAGGAAACACTGAATGTTAGCTCATCTATATTACCTACCTACATTGCTCATCCATTCCATCCGAGTCACGGCTAATATCATCACTCATGTAATACTTAAAGCAATTCTATTAAAAGAAAAGAGGAAGGGGAAATTTAATTCAAAATTGATAACATTCATAAAGGACAAAAACTTTATTTTTTTAAGTAATTAAAAACACTGGGGAAAATCTCCAGGACACTGGTGTGGGCAAAGATTTATTGAGCAATATCACACAAGCTCAGGCAACCAAAGCAAAAATTGGCAAATGAGATCACATCAAGTTAAAAAGCTTCTGCACAGCAAAGGATACAATCAACAAAATGAAAAGACAACCCACAGAATGGGAGAACATTTTGCAAAGTGCCCATCTGACAATGGATTAATAACCACAATATATAAAGAGCTCCAACAATTCTATAGGAAAAAATCGAATAATCCAATCAAAAAATGGGCAAAAGATTAGACTGGACATTTCTCCAAAGAAGACATACAAATGACAAACAGGCATATGAAAAGCTGCTCACCATCACTGATTATCAGAGAAATGTTAATCAAAACTGTAATAAGATACCATCTCACCCCAGTTAAAATGGCTTATATCCAAAAGACAGGCAATAACAAATGCTGGCAAGGATGTGGAGAAAAGGGAACGCTTGTATACTGTTGGTAGGAATGTAAATGAGTACAATCACTATAGAAAACAGTTTGGAGATTCCTCAAAAATACTAAAAATTGAGATACCGTATGATCCAGCAATCCACCTGCTGAGTATATATACAAAAGAAAGGAAATGAGTATATCAAAGAGATACTGGCACTCCTATGATTGTTAGGCCACTGTTTACAATAGCAAAGATTGGGAAGCAACCTAAGTGCCCATCAAGAGATAAATAAATAAATAAATAAAATGCGGTACATATACACAATGGAGTACTATTCAGCCATAAAAAAGAATGAGATCCTGTCATTTGCAACAACATGGAAGGAACTGGAGATCATTATGTTAAGTGAAATAAGCCAGGCACAGAAAGACAAACACTGCATGTTGTCACTTATAAGTGGGATCTAAAAATCAAAACAATTGAACTCATGGATGAACTAATGAAGGATGTCATGAAGGACAGTTACAAGAAGCTGGGAAAGGTAGTGAGGGGATAGGGAGGAGGTGGGGATGGTTAATGAGTACAAAAAAATACAAAGAATAAGACCTACTATTTAATAGCACAATAGGGTGACTACAGTCAATAGCAACTTAATTGCACATTTTTAAATAACTTAAAGAATGTAATTAGATTGCTTGTAACTCAAAGGATAAATGCCTGAGGGGATGGATACCCCATTTTCCACAATGTGCTTATTTTACATTGCACGCCAGTATTAAAACATCTCATGTATGCCATAAATATATACACCTACCATGAACCCACAAAAATTTTAAAAATAAAAACAATTTTTTTCAAAAAAAAAGGGAGTATGTGTGCATGTTTCAGAGACTCAAAGCAAAAACACTGCACTACCCCAGCCGGGCGCAGTGGCTCATGCCTATAATCCCAGCACTCTGGGAGCACGAGGAGGGTGAATCACTTGAGGTCAGGAGTTCAAGACCAGCCTGGTCAACATGGCGAAACCTAGTCTCTACTAAAAATACAAAAATTAGCCGGGTGTGGTAGCAAGCGCCTGTAATCCCAGCTATTCTAAAGGTTGAGGCAGGAGACTCACTCGAACCCAGAGGGGAGGTTGCAGTGAGCCAAGATCACGCCATTGCACTCCAGCCTGGGCAACAGAGTGAAACTCCACCTCAAAAATAAATAAATAAATGAAATAAACACTGCTACCTACTACCCAATGTCTGTATTTTCCAGACATCTATCTCAAGAATTAATGCCTTGAAACAGATTTCCATACACTCAAGTACCACTATTCCTTATTTAAAAGTTTATAAAAGATTTTTGGCTGGGTGCGGTGGCTCATGCCTGTAATCCCAGCACTTTGGGAGGCTGAGGTGGGTGGATCACTTGAGGTCAGGAGTTCAAGACCAGCCTGGCCAACAGGGTAAAACCCCGTCTCTACTAAAAATACAAAAATTAGCCAGGTGTGGTAGTAGACACCTGTAATCCCAGCTACTCGTGAGACTGAGGCAGGAGAATCGCTTGACCCAGGAGGTGGATGTTGCTGTGAGCCAAGATCGCGCCACTGCACTCCAGCCTAGGCGACAGAGCAAGACTCCGTCTCAAAAAAAAAAGTTTACAAAAGATTTTAGTAAAGCTAATTTCTGGTCTCATACAACTAGCTACTAAAGCTCTACATAAAAATGTATTAGATGTGGGTAGTTAGCAATTTTAATAGCCACCATATACAAACAGCTACTATGTATACAGCTAAACAATTAATCTATATTAATCTTTAAATATCAAAATACCTATCATGCAAGGTAGGACATATTATGAGAGAAAAGGCTAACTTTCATTAATATGTAAATAAATCTAAAGTCACACAACTAGTAAGAGGCAAAGTTGTTATTCAAATCCAAGTTTGACTGACTTCAAAGTCTTTCCAGTGGGACTGCAGAAAGGGAAAAGGTGCTCACTGATACAAACTACAGATTAGTGAAATGGCCTAGGCTCAGTAGACTGGTTCTTGAAAAAAGACAATCACATAGATAAGAAAACAGAAAGGCAAATACATGTCACAAATCCAGCAATATTAGATTCTACTGTCACAATTTAAAATGAAACTCTCTAATACATACCCTAGATAGGCCCCTGGCTGAACTGAATTCAAGGGAAGGAGGGATACAAATTGCTAAAGAACAAAGTACAGTTCATTTAAGCATGTCTGAATCTATCAAAAATTCATGCAAGAAAAGATCTAGAGCTAGAATTCCAAGGAAAACATGGCCTGCCACTGCATTTCAAAGGCAGCTTTTTATTGGGAAACAAACTAACATAGGATTAATCTTAGCAGGAATACGAGTTAAGAAAACCATAACCTTGACATTTATAGGTAGGAAGGTAGTTACTGAGACGAAATTTCCCTCTTGTTGCCCAGGCTGGAGTACAATGGCGTGATCTCGACTCGCTGCAACCTCCACCTCCCGGGTTCAAGCGATTCTCCTGCCTCAGCCTCCCAAGTAGCTGGGATTACAGGGACCCGCCACCATGCCCAGCTAAATTTTTGTATTTTTAGTAGACACGGGGTTTCACCATGTTAGCCAGGCTGGTCTCGAACTCCTGACCTCAGGTGATCCACCAGCCTCGGCATCCCAAAGTGCTAGGATTACAAGCATGAGCCACCATCCCGGACCCACATTTATAGATATTTAAAATTAACTCCAAGGTATTACTAACAAAAAAGTGGCACAGACTGTTAAAATTATAATCAACACATAAAAAACATTTTTAATTCTATCATCTCCAAGTTATGTCAAAACCCTGCTCCACATAGATAGTTTACATTTGGGGAAGTAGGATATATAATGGGAAAGATTATAAAACACAAACATTACACACATCCACTCTTGAGATTTTCAAACACACCAAGCTCTCCCTCAGCTACCAGTATCTGAATACTATGTTGCCTCTTCCCAGAACATGATGAACCAATCTCACTTACCAGACTAATTCTTATTCATATTTCACATATCAGCTCTCCACTAGAAAGCCATCCAAATCCTATTTACATAGGCTTCCGGTGTGCTCCCATAATCACAGTATCTCCCCTATCGTGACACTTAGGCTTTGTATGTCTATTTGCCCCACTACAATAGAAGTCTTCCAAGGGCAGATACCATTTCCATCTTTCTTCAAGACTGTGCCCTCAAAGGCCTGGTATATGCTAAGCATTCAAATATTTACAGTATGAAATATCAACAGATCATTACATACCTTACAAATAAGAACTTGCAATGAAGGGTGTCTATAAATGGAATCTTTTTGAAAATGATTGACCTGTTGTCCACAAGCAGTGCAGCTCACAATCCCATGAAGCCCATCTTCTAGGAGAAAGGAGTGGCTATTATTCACACATTTATACACAGAAAAAGATACTTACTTTAGTCAGCATTTTGTAACTTTTGTATTAGAAATGAAATACCTCATAATCCTTAGAAAAATGGCATATTGGACACAAGTTAAAAACGTTAATATTTTATCGATTTACTAAGCACATGACAACCTTGGCAAATTCCAAGTTACAAATCCTAATTGTTTCCTTTTACAGATGCAAATGCCATTTTTTACAACTCGAAATAACATTAAGAGAACCCATAAAAAGTTCTAAAACTAGGGGCTAAGAGCTCTTTTTTATTTTGTTATTGCTTTGCAAATAAATTCAGTATCAGTCCTTAAAGAATGGGGAAGTAAGTAACATATATGGAACAGATTCTTTTGCAATCCTATACTTAAGTATGCCACAAAGGTTTTTATTCTCAAAGTGGAATTGTCTGCACAGATCCTATCAATATGGTATGTAAAAACTTGGTAATTTTATGATATTACCAATTTCCTTCCTAATATTTACTTCAACACTATCCATAATTGTCATTAACCTGCCTTTTTTCTATGTGTACTCCACTATCCACTCCATATCAACACTGTCTACTATTACCAAATAAAGACAAACAAGACATTACAGGTATATCTATTTTGGCAGCAAAACATCAGAACGACTAGGGGAAAAAGGCAGAGTCCCATTCTGTACTGTCTCCTGAAAAACAGACTGAAGAAAACCTACAGAAACCTCTCCAGCCTCCCTCTTGTCCCTAGTTCTGCTAAGGCAGTGTTTCACACCCTGAGCTAAACATTAGAGTCACCTCAAGAATCTTTTTAAAAACAGCCATTCCCACCCCTAAACCACTGAACTAAAATATCTCAGACATTTTCTTAAAGTTTCAAAGATGATCCTGATGTGCAACCAAGACCTTTATCAAAATAAGATGGTAGATTATAATTCAGAAGAAGTCACTCAAAATGCTTACATTCACAAATAAAAAGAAGACAACTAAAAAACAAATTGGCTCCATCCTTAAATAAAAAACAAAACATCACATATATTTCTCACCCTTTTAATTTTCTCTTTTGGGTTTCTGTTAGGTTTAAGGTCCAAAGCACCATGGACTCAAATATTATCATGAATATTTTTATTTGCAGAAACTTTAAAAAAATTTTAAGAGCTAGAGTCTCACTCTGTCACCTAGGCTGGAATGCAATGGTGCAAATTCAGCTCACTGCAGCCTCTACCTCCCAGGCTCAAGCAATCCTCCCACCTCAGCCTCCTGAGTAGCTGGGACTATAGGCATACATCACCACACCCAGCTAATTCTTTTTAAAGACTGGGTCTCACTGTGTTGCCCAGGCTGGTCTCCAACTCCTGGGCTCAAGCAATCTTCTGGCCTCAGCCTCCCAAAGTGCTGGGATTACAGGTGTGAGCCAGCACACCTAGCCAGAAGCTAAAAAATTTTAATGTATAAGAACACCATCATACTTTTTTAGAAGATAAAAGTAAACTTGAAGGTTTACTATTTATGTTGCTAATATTTTTATTTATTTATTTATTTTTAATTTTAAAGATGGGGTCTCAATCCATCACCCAGACTGGAGTACAATGGCACAATTAAAAGTCACTGTAGCCTCAAACGCCTGAGCTCAAGCAACCCTCCTATCTCAACCTACCTAATAGCAGGCATAACAAGCCTAATGTATTATAATCGCATTATTTACAAACACCAGTTTGATCTTGGGTATTCATATATTCTGTATTTGTTTTAACAGAAACAAATACACCACAGCATACTTTTTCATTTCAAATAATGATTTCATTCGGATAAACTAACAAGATAAATAAAATGTAGAATCTGAATGTTCATCCAGTGTTAAGTAATACTTACTAAGCATCTTCTATGTGCTTTGGTGCATATATCGTTCAAGAATTAAACAAAACTAGGTAATTCTTTGGAGATTTTCTCCCATATGTGCACAAGGAATCAAATAGAAGGATATTCACCACAGCACTAATTAGAAAATTAGAAAATGAAAAATTGGGAATAACTTCCTATCTGGGAAATGAATAGTGGCTTATTGATATAACATAATTCTACAGAGCAGTGAAAAATAAACAAACTAGATGTACATTTACTGACATGAATACAATTCAAAAACAATGTTAAATGAAAAACGTTCCCAAATGATATATACAGCATATTATTTTGTTATACTTTTAAATGAAAAATGTTTTATGAATACATATATAAAAAAACACAGAAAAACATGCACACACATGCACATGCATAAAACTTCAATATAATCATTACCTGTGGGGTGGGAAGAAGGGGAAATGGATGAGAGTAGGACTGAACCAATATTTTACTTAAGTGAGATCTGAAGCAAATATGGTAAAATGTTGAAATGTTACTTTATGTACTTGTTGCTGTATACATGTTTAATTTTTTTATTTTTAGTTATGAAATATATTTAAAATTGTAACATGGTATAAATGGAAAAGAGGCATTTTCATTTCTGAGCTCAATAGATTTTAATGGTTTTAAATAGAACAAAATTATTGTGTCATGTAAAAAAGTTAGGTGTAAAATATACTTTCTAACAATTAAACTGGGAAGAGAATGTCAAAATAGGGTATGATACTGAAATTTTTTTCAAAAATGAGCTCCTGAAATGTTAACTTTAGCCATATCTTTGTGTTATAATATTATTCCAAATCAATATAAGACTTTATATATAAAGTTTACATTCCTGACAGTTTCCTAAGTTAGGCTTCAATTTTGGAACTAGCTTTCTTAAAAAGTTTAAATATTAACTACACCAATTCAGTATTTCAGATCACCAATTTATCTATATATGTGTATATAAACTAAACCTAATGTTAAGTTTCCTGTGTGATTTCTGACAGCTTAAAAATGTAACAAATCATTAAGAGGAAAATAGACGTGGAAGATTTAAGTGCTACTGATGGCTATAAATGTATGTATTCCCTTAAGCGTGATACCAAAACATTCCTACACAGAACATTCAATAAAATGTTCCTGAAACTTATCAGCTGAGACCAAATGTCAGCAGCATACCAAAGTGGCACTAGGAATACCCTCATCAACAACAGTGGTTCTTTTATTCTTTCAGCCCTTATCCACATTTCAGACACTGACTGCTACAGGGTCCCTTCCCAAAAAAAACACCATTTAGACACTCTGTACACTAAGTGTACACAATGCAGAACACTTAGTTATTTGTCTTCTCTAGAGAACCTATGATCAGAGGAAAGAAACTCTTACTACTGATCTTTACCATCACTTTGTAACTAAAGATTCTCTTAAATTTTAAGACTACTACCTTAGCTTTAATGAGCTCTGTTGCTGCAATGGTAGTTTCCCTACCATGAACTAGATTCTCAGAAAGATTCCTTATGCTCAAAAGGGGTTGACTACCCCTTTGTGGACAAAAGACTAAATAATATTTCCTTTATTTTTGCCAACAACCTTACAAATTATTTAATCGGAAAACGAATATATAAAATATGTTATAATAATATATTTTACTGGTTCCAGCAAGATAATCATAGCATTAAAATAAAAATCCACACAAAATTTCACCAATATAAGAAGTTCACTATAATTTCACAATTATATAATCTGATCAAAATTAAATGGATATGCTTTCACTACACTTCTACTTAGAAATTTAGTGTCATGTTCTATCATTTGGAGATTCATTCCTTTTATAGTTATGAATTCTGGCTCTATTAAGCTGCCCCAAAATATATATAGGCACCATTTAAGAATCACACACAAACAAGTGGGACACATAGTCCACTATTATTCCTAAATGAATCCTTCTGATATAAACTTTTTATAGATGGTTAGCCAATATTAGAGTGAGTGTGTGTGTGTGTGTGTGTGTGTGTGTGTGTGTTTTAATTTTTTTGAGACAGGGTCTCACTCTGTCATCCAGGCTGCGGTGCAGTGGTGCAATCACAGCTCACTGCAGCCTCGATCACCTGGGCTCAAGTGATCCTCCCACCTCAGCCTCCAGAATAGCTAGGACTACAGGCATGCGCCGCTATGTCCAGCTGATATTTTTATTTTTTGTATATATGGGGTCTCACCATATTGCCCAAGCTGGTCTCAAACTCCAGGACTCAAGTAATTCTCCTGCCTTCGCTTCCTAAAGTGCTGGTATTACAGGTGTGAGCCACCACTCCCCACCGTTTGTGTGTTTAAGGGAGGATAGACAGACAAAGGGAGAGGTGCCTCTGGAAGACAGAGGGAGGGTTATCAGCTCTAGCTCCCTACTCCTTCCTATTTATGTCCATGTTGCTGTTCTTAGATTAGTGGATTTAAAACTTTAGTGTACACAAGAACAAACTGGAGTACATTCTTGACCTCATCAACAGAAATTCTAATTTGTGAGGAGTGGAGTCAAGGGACTTGCATTTATAATACCCCAACTAATACTAATGCAGATGTATGTCACTCTACGCAACTCTAAATATATATAAAGTTACCTGTAGGCCACAGACAAGATTTTGCATGAATCTAAAATTCTTTTAGGGTTGGGGGGAAAAAACATAGTATTATGGCATATATGTATTATAGAACATGTGGAAGAAGGAAATGCTACGCTTCTTGAGATAACTTAATAGCCACTGAAGGCAAAGGTGTTTCGATAAATGGTGTTTAACCTTTTCTGCTTCAGAGCTCAAAGAGAAACAGAAGTTATATTTAAGTAGTGCTTTTAATAAACAAAAGGCAGAAAAGTGGAGGTATTTTTAGTAAGCACATCCGATTTTCCAATATGGTCATAAACAGCAATTTAAATTCATGTTTCATTTTCACTTGTATTTACCTCCGCGTTTTTTGAGATTTTCAGTTTTCATTTTACTTCTGCTTCTAAATTCAGGCCCTTTAAAATCATCTTTGTCTTCATTCAGCACTGGCTCTGGCTGTACAATCACTGTACCTAGAATGATTTCATTTAAAAAACCATTACACATATTAAATGTGCAAGTGAAGTACAAGACTTCAGTTCAGATAAAGCCAACATTGCTGGTACATAGTTTGTTTCTTTCAAGCTTTAGATATTGGTATAAGGACCTCACAAAAGTAAACAAAACAGGGAAACTGTAAAAGGGCCAGGTGTCAACAGTTTATTTGTTGAAATATAATTCATAAAAACAGGAAAGGGAGGTATTATGGAGCGATTACAAAAGAAATGTGTGAATCAAATAGAAAGCCTCAACCCAGTTCTGAATTTTTATAGTGCCTATCACAAGAGCTGTTATGAATATGAACATCTATGCTAAGTTCCATAAAGAATTCATAAAATATGTGGTTCAGAGGGAAAAAATTTTTAAAGACATCCTATTTTCATAATCCAAATCATAAACTCAGAAAGATTTTTAAGGGTAGTTTTATATTGCAAGGGAGGGGTATTGGTGGGGGAAATGAAGTTCATTCTATTACTCCTGTATCTATACTGCAGCATTTCCCAACTGGTATGTCAAAGTTTCACTACTCTGTAAAGTCCTTAAAGAGTTTTAACAGATTAAGATACTTTAGCTGAAGTACCCTAACAATAAATTGTAGAATGAGATCATTTGTTGATCCCTATGTTAATATTTTAGAAAGAATATCCTTCCTTAACTATAAAACATGTGAACTGAAGAGAGAGGCTGTCAATTTTAGTTTTCATTAGTTCTCTCAAGAGCAAATTAGACAGGCATAGTAAAAAGGGTTTAGGTTTCAATGTTTACCTACATTGCTGGGCTTAGTAATTGGCTATCATTGGCAACAATTAAGGAAGAAAAAGCAGGTAGTCACCAGGGGCTTTCTCTGAAACATGGCTCTATGTTATTCAACAAGCAATTTTTGACAAGTTATAGCATCTAGTTGGTAAATGAGTTTCTGAGTCTCTGAAAGGGTGGGGGGAGAGGACACAGATGATTGAGATTTTACAGATTGTAGTAAAATTAAATAATCCCCACCAAAAAAAAGTTATTCACAGCAATCATTGCATGTAGACACTCTCAGAGAAGCCCCAGCATTTGAAAAGAACTAAAGATTTTAAATTAACAAAAAAAAAAAAAAAAAAAAAAAAAAAAAAACCTGAATTCTCCCTAGATTTCTTCTAGGGAGAATTGGAAGCAAAGCAGCAGAGTGAAAAGAGCACTCACTAGGCTTTGGATTCAAGCAGACCTGGGTTGAAATCTTAGCTTCTCAATTTAAAGCTGAAAAAGTTCCTTGGGTTCTGAATTTGTTCCTTTATCTCTACAAGCAAAATAATAACTACCTTACAGTGTTGTTTTGAGGATTAAAGGAGTTAATTCTGTAAGAGCCTGGTACTTATACATACTCAATAAATATTACAACAATAATATAAACACCCAAATTTAACCTTATGAAACGGGTCTGTTTTTGTTTTGGTCTGACAGAATTAGGCATAGTTCAGGTTAGTAACATCATATGCTGACTTTCTTCCACAGTACAATTAAAGTTTGAATTCCTATTTCTTATATCATAAACACTCCCAGTGACAACCACTGAGAATGTAAAAATCCAAAGTAAGTCACCACCTATGGGACTTAGACTCCCATGTTAGTTGTTTCTGCCCTTGGTCACCAAAACCATTATATAAAATTGTCATAAATGATTTGCAAAGCTAAGTAAGTGGTAGGCCCCTATCTCTCTCCTTTCATTAATTTCCTTTCCTTATTTCATTTATCACCTTTTGTAACTTCTAATTTATCCTAGTCAAGGGAAGTCCCATCCCTCCTACCTACTGTATTTTTTAAACTTCCATAATTTGAAAATATGTCATAAAAACATAGACAGGGAACAAGGTTTAATCAGCACTGCTGTAAAAGATCTATGAGAATGAATTTGAAAAATCTGCCAAGAGACTACAACATATTATTTAACAAAGAAAAAAATCTAAAATTTGACTCTTTGAACCAAGTTCCCTGTCATTCTCATCATCCAATTATATTGCTCTCAGACTTGAGCTATGAAGAGTCCAAGATATTCATTTGGCTATTTTTCCCCATTCTTATTAACAAGGTTTTATGGTTATAACTTCAACAGTTGAGAGGTATGTGACAAAGTTTTTTAAAAAAGATAACAGCAAGAAATACAACTACATCTATCTATGATAGTTAACTTCAGCTTTTAGCCTTATGGAATTTAAGAATGCAATAAGACTAAACTAAACTGTAAATGATTTTTGTTTAAGTTTTCAGGAACAGTCATTACATTTTTGTATAAAGCAAGCACATTAACATTGACTGAACCAAAACCTAATGTATTAAATTTTTAAACCTGCTTACACATTGAAGTATAATTTGGAAACTAAAGCCCCTTGTCTAAAACTCAAAGGAAAGAAAAAAATAGATTTCATTCTTTACAAAACTAACTGAATATTCCAAATTTTTAACTTCAATAACACACATTATCATTGGCATACAAATACATTTCTAGACAACCAGTAGGAAAACGCCATGTTTGGTCTTTTGTACATAGCTAACAGTAATCAAGTTCCAATTTTATAAGAATGATGTTTAAAAATTCATTTCAACTTTAACTTCATGAAAAATTAACACACATTACCTTTTGGCAAGCTTTGCATAGTAATATCATTTTCTGAATTTTCATTAGACGCATCTTCATTTACAGTTTCATCATCCAAAGGTTTTTCATCATCTGATTCTACATACTTTGTTACAATTGAAGGTTTCCTATGAAAGAATTAAGTTCATAGAATTATGAACGTTTTTGACAACTGGAACAATACCCAAAGAACATAAATAACATGTTGAGATTGAGCAGTGGGTCTCAACCAGGAAGCACATCAGAATCACCTAGGGAAGCATGTATGTCTATACCATATCACTGAAGATTATGATTCAGTAGGTCTGGAGCAGGACCAAGGCATATACATTCTGAAAAAGCTACCAGGGAGACCCTGGAGGACACTCTTCTTTAAGAATCAATACTTTAGAGAATAAATTAATATCAAGCAAGCTTGGTTTTTAAGAGACATTCCCACTGGTTAGAAACAATGAAAGTCCAATAGACTAAGCAGCAAACTTCTAATAAGAATTATACTGCATAGTATATTGGGTACTATATTATGTTAGAAAAGTTTCAGTTTTTATGTATGACTTGAGTTGACAATTTAGCAGAAAAAAGTGTTTTATACCACTCTTTTTTCTCCTTATAACTTACAACTATGATGACTAACTCCCTATCCTAGACAATTTCATATAACCCAAAAAACCCACTGCCTCATAAGGCATTCAACAATTATTTTCTCCTTTTTCAAGGACATATATTGTCTAATGAAATAAACTACATATTGCAAGGGCCACTAATACATAATAAATCCTTAAAAAACCCTTTAAAATTCAAAGTTAGAATGAATAACAATTGTTGAAATCAGGTGATAGATACAAAGGGATTCATTATATTATGCTAATCATTTTCAAATATGTATATTTGCATAGAATACTTAACTCAGAATAGTGCTTGACATGAGTTCAGAAAAAATATGGTTTTAGAAACAGAAAATAACCTGAAAAAGAAAATAACTTTTTGTCCCTTCAACATCAACCAACCTCTTTGATCGTGACGATCCTGAAGACTTGGATTTTTCTGAAGAGCTAGTTCCCTAGATGTGAGACATAAATATAAAAGTGAATAAAATTCTCAAAACAGCATCCCTACAATTAGCTATTTCCCTATAGCAACTTCAATACAGTGATATAATGAGATGCTATTTATGTGCCTAGAATATTTTTCTAAAAGGAACTTCAAAAACTAATTCTCTACCACATAAGGAACACAGAGGCAAAAAAATAAAAATAAAAACTAATTCTCATTTACTGCCAGGTTTCCTTGGCTGAAGATTAAATTTCTCATTTTTTACATGGTTGCTGTGGCATGCTGTGGGGAATACACTGCTGTAAAATGATCATGGCCCCAGTCAACAAAGACAAAACAAAGATGCAGAAGTAATCAGATCTCAACAGAAGTAGGGAGTTTTAAGGATCTAAATATGTTTCATTCTTCTCTAAGCTAACATATGGCATGAAGTAACTTCTACAACTTGCTTTGAGATACTAAACTTACCCTCATTTTGCCAGTATAATCAATATATTTTACTGCATTCAGTTTTTTTACAGTAGATCAAAAAATTCCCAAAACCATAGTTGTAGACCTGTGTATCAGGCAAAGGACCTCGTTATGAGTTGCTATAATAATGCTTAGCAGACTCTAGATACCAAGTTTTGAGAGATTTCACAACCATGGAGTTCATGCCCATAACATCCACCTCAAACACCTCTGGGGCAATACAAAGACAGTTAAATATTTATCTGTTGGAAGTCTTCAGTTGTCTGACTTTAGGTAAACCACTGAAGTGAACCACGACAATAACAGAAACAATGAACACCTGTTCTCAAACTGGAAAACAACGAAACTGAAGTATAATGACAACTGGGTATCGGTAGCCTTCGACACATACATGTGTCTAGAAGCAATCTAAAGACATATGCTCTAATTGGTTAACAGTAACTAACAAATATCTCTAAATAATTATCCTTACCTCTTCCTTGCTGTTTTCCATCATATCAGAGTTACTTCCAGAACCACTGATTTTATCTAAAAAAGAAGAAATAAAGAACATTATTTATCTCTTTGACGCATTATCAAACAGAACATCAATACCTATAACTCCACAAACCCATTCTCACAATATGAAGTCTGGCAGTATTGTTAACACACTACTCACATTAAAATATTCCTAGAAGTGTTCTTTCACTAGAATCCCTCTCCTTTTGCATACTAACCCCTCCTCATAAAGCATGAAATCTCTATAAAGATTACTTTGGTATAAAAACATTTCCTGTTGTAGTTTATAAATATTGCAAGACATTTCCCAGTAGAAGAAAATTTAAACTATTACACTAAAAATAAAAAACATACTGCCAATAAAGTATATTTCATTTTACCATAAAATACTGGGAAAATAAGAGCAAACTAAACCAAAATCAAGGAGAAGGAAATAATAAAGATTATGGCAGAAATTCATGAAACTAATGAAACAGGAAATAGAAAAGCAATAGGAAAAAAAAAAATCAATAAAACCAAAGAGTAGTTCTTTTCCTTTTCCTTTTTTTTTTTTGGAGATAGGGTCTCACTCCATTGTCCATACTGGAGTGCAGAGGTGCTATCATGGTTCACTTTACCCTCAACCTCCCAGGTTCAGGTGATCCTCCCCTCTAAGCCTCCCAGGCAGCTGGAACTACAGGCGCGCACAACCACACCCGGCTAATTTTTTGTGGAGATGGGGTTTTGTCATGTTGCCCAGGCTGGTCTCTAACTCCTGGGTTCAAGTGGTCTGCCCACCTTGGCCTCCCAAAGTGCTGAGATTGCGGGCGTGAGCCACAGGCACCTGGCCAAAAACTAATTCTTTAAAAAGATGATCAAGGAGGACCTTGGCCATGAAAGTTGGAATCTGCTAGGGATTGTGTAACAACTTACCTGCGGGGGAAGAAAAGATGAACAAACTTTAGGGTAGACTGACCAAGAAAAAAAAGAAACAAGACTCAAGTTACTAGAATCAGAAATGAAAAAGAGGACATTACTACTAATCTTACTGAAATAAACAGATTATAAAGGAATACTATGAACAACTGTGTGCCAAAAAAATTAAATAACTTACATGAAATGAACAAATTCCAAAACACAAACTACTAAAACTGACTCAAGAAGAAACATGTGTGAATAGACCTGTAACAATCGATGAGATTAAATCAGCAATAAAAAAAGCTACCCATAAAGAAAAGGCCCAAATGTTCTCACCACTTAATTATAACAAACATTTAAAAAAGAACTAATACCAATGCTTCACAAACTCTTCTAAAAAACAGAAAAGGAGGCAACATTTCCCAACTCATTTTATGAAAACAGTATTGCCCTGATATAAAAAACATATCACAAATAGAGAAAACTACAGGCAAGTATCACTTATGAATATAGATACAAAAGTCCACAAAAATATTAGAAAACTTCAAATCAGAAGACAGGCTAGAGACTGGGAGAAAATCTTCACAAAGTACACATCTGATAAAAGACAATTATCCAAACAATACAAAGAATGCTTAAAACTCAACAATAATAAAACAACATGATTTTAAAGCAAGGAAAAAAAAAGAAACATATGAACAGACACCTCACCAAAAAAGATATACAGACGCAAATAAGCACATGAAAAAATGCTCAACATGTCATTAGGGAATTGCAAATTAAAACAATATACCCCTACACGCCTATTAGAATAGCCAAAATTCAGAACACTGACTATACCAAAACTGCTGAGAAGCGTATGGAGCAAAAGAAACTATCATTTATTGCTGGTGGGACTGCAAAATGGTACAGCCACTCAGGAAAACAGTTCAGCAATTTCTTACAAAACTAAGCATAACATATATAAAGCAGCAATCACACTCCTTGGTATTTATCCAAAGAAGCTGAAAACATATATCCACAAAATAACCTGCATGGAGATATTTATAAACATCTTTATTTTATGTAAACATCTTCATTTACTTATATAAATATCTTTATAAGCAGCTTTATTCATAACTGCCAAAACTTGGAAGCAACCAAGATGTCCTTTAGAAGATGAATGGATAAACAAACTGTAGTACATCCAGACAATGGAATTATTCAGCACTACAAATAAATTAGCTATCAAGCTACAAAGAGACATGGAGGAAACAAATGCAGATTACTATGTGAAAGAAGCCAGTCTGGAAAGGCTACATGAGATTACAACCATGACAATCTGAAAAAGGCAAAACTATGGAGAAAGTAAAAAGATCAGTGGCTGCCAGTGCTCACAGGGGAGAAAGGGATGAAGAAACAGGCACAGCACAGGAAATTTTTAGGGCAGTGAAACTATTCTGTATGATACTACAATGGTGAATGCAGGTCATTATATATTTGTCAAAAATCTTTAAAATGTATAACACCAAGAATGAACCTTAACATAAAGTATGCATTTGGGTTATACTTTGGTATATACAAAAGTCCACAAAAATATTAGAAAACTTCAAATCAGAAGACAGGCTAGAGACTGGGAGAAAATCTTCACAAAGTACACATCTGATAAAAGACAATTATCCAAACAATACAAAGAATGCTTAAAACTCAACAATAATAAAACAACATGATTTTAAAGCAAGAAAAAAAAAGAAACATATGAACAGACACCTCACCAAAAAAGATATATTGGTAATAATGACATGTCAATGTAGGTTCATCAACGTTATACAACAAATGTACAACTCTCTTACGGAATGCTGATAGTGGGAGGTGCTGTGCATGTGTGGAAGCAGGGACATATGGGAACTCACTGTACTTTTTGCTCAATTTTGCTATGAACCTAAAACAGCTCTTTAAAAATATCTTTTTTTCTGGCCAGGTGTGGTGGCTCACACCTGTAATCCTAGCACTTTGGGAGGCTGAGGTGGGTGGATCACCTGAGGTCAGGAGTTCGAGACCAGCTTGACCAATATGATGAAACCCTGTTGCTACTAAAAATACAAAAATTAGCTGGGCGTGGTGGCATGCACCTGTAATCCTAGCTACTCGGGAGGCTGAGACAGGAGAATCGCTTGAATCCAGGAGGTGGAGGCTGCAGTGAGCCGAGATTGTGCCATTGCACTCCAGCCTGGGCAACAAGAGCGAAACTCCGTCTCAAAAAAAAAAAAAAAAAAAAACTTTTTTCTAATAAATTAAGGAAGAAAGGAAATTTTAAAATCTACAAAAACCCACAGGTAGGTAATATCATACTTAATGGCAACAGACTGAATGCTTTCCCCCTTAAGATCAGGAACAAGGCAAGGAAATCTGCTCTCGCCATTTCTATTCAACTTTGCACTACGGATTCTACTCAGAGCATGCATGTTAAAAAAAAAAAAAAAATTGAAAGTCATCAGTATTTAAAAGGAAGGTATGAAACTATCCCTATTAGAGGGCCAGGCGCAGTGGCTGATGCCTGTAATCCCAGCACTTTGGGAGGCTGAGGCAGGTGGATCACCTGAGGTCAGGAGTTCAAGACCAGCCTAGCCAACATGGCAAAAACCCGTCTCTACTAAAAGTACAGAAATTTGCCGGGTGTCGTGGCGCATCCCTGTAATCCCAGCTACTAGGGAGGCTGAGGTAGGATAATCACTTGAACCCGGGAGGTAGAGGTTGCAGTGAGCTGAGGTCATGCCACTGCACTCCACCCTGGTCAACAAAGCGAGACTGCCTCAAAAAAAATAAAAAATAAAACTATCCTTATTAGAATATGACATTATCTCATACATAGAAGATCCTAAGGAATCCACCAAAGAATTATTGGAATAGGCTGGGCGCAGTGGCTCACACCTGTAATCCCAAAACTTTGGGAGGCCGAGGCAGGCAGATCACCGGAGGTCAGGAGTTCAAGACCAGCCTGGCCAACATGGCAAAACCCTGTCTCTACTAAAAATACAAAAATTAGCTGGGCATGGTGGCAGGTGCCTGTAATCCCAGCTACTCGGTAAGCTGAGGCATGAGAATTGCTTGAACCTGGGAGGCAGAGGTTGCAGTCAGCCAAGATCGCACCACTGCACCCCAGCCTGGGGAACAGAGCAAGACTATCTCAAAAAATAATAATAATAATAAAAGAATTACGGGAATAAAATTAGTTCAGGAAGATTGATGGGTACAAGGACAATAAACAAAAATCAATGTTATGTCTATACACTTGCAATGAATAATCTCAAAATGAAATTAACAAAAGAATTCCATTTATAACAGAATTAGAAGGAAATAATTTTTTTTAAAAAAAAGAAGTACAAAACATACTCTGAAAATTATAAAACGCTATTGAAAGAAATTAAAGATCTAAATCAATGGAAAAACACTTCATGTTCATGAATTAGAAGATAACATTTTTTTTTTTATTATTAGGGACAGAGTCTCACTCTATTGCCCAGGCTGGAGTGCAGTGGTACAATTATAGCTCACTGTGGCCTCAAATTCCTGGGCTCAAGTGATCCTCCTGCCTCAGTATCCTGATTAGCTGGCACTACAGGCACACGCCACCATGCCTGGCTGATTTTTAAATGTTTTGTAGAGATGGGTTCTGGCTATGTTTCCCAGGCTGGTCTCAAATTCCTGTCCTCAAGTAATCCTCCCACCTCAGCCTCCCAAAGTGCTGGAATTACAGGCATGAGTCATCGCACCTCGCCAGTGATAAAACATTAAACATCCTTGAGATACAATTTACACACCATACAATTTACCCATTTAAAGCACACAATTCCATCAGCCACCAGGCCAAGCCATAAGATTTATCATTCTTATGATGCCAGTGTTACAGAATCTTTAGGGTGTCACTTTTCTGGCCAGAAACATCTGTGGCTGGTGGCACCTGTGCCAGAGTTTTGCTCAGGCCTGCTGGCCTCGTCCCGCCTATTTGGCCTGGCCGGCTACACTCGGCTCATGCTACTGGACTGTATCCTATGATGGCCAAGGGAGACTGGATGAAGCAGCGAGGGGTATGTGAGCCAAGTATGGGGTCCAGCCACTGCGCAATCAGACATCCTGGCGGCTGCAGCGGGGCACGCGGCTCCAGGTGCCAGCACGGGCATCAGCTCTTTCTCCGTGAGGCTGCAGCTGGACCATGAACACCACAAGCAGCATCCACAGCTGGCACCAGGGAACACGGTGGCACCCAGAAGTTTGGAGACACCAGGAACCGCAGGCAGGGCCCCAAAGAGGGAGTCACAGCCCTGGCTCGGGGAGCTCCCAGGTCTGGGCTCCCCAAAGGGCTGCAGCTCTTCTTTCCTTCTCTTCACCTGCAACAAGGTGAGCAAGGGGCATGTCTCAGCCCTGTTTGTGTTACAGCTCTTTTAGCCTCATTAGGCAGGTCCCAAGTTCTTGTCCTGCACCCAAGAAGAATGAGGTGCACAGAAAAGTGGAGAGGGGCTTTATTGAGCAATAGAAGAGCTCAGAGGAAACCCAAAGGGGGCAGCCCCTTTCCACAGTCAGGGTATCCCAACAAGTATTCAGCTCCTAGCAGAGAGGGTGGTTCTTCTCTGCTAGGCAAGTCGTTACTACAAGTGTTCTGCTATCAGCAGAGAGGGTAGCTCCTCTCAGCAGCTGATTATCCTGTCATCTGCACAGCTCTCAGGAGAGAGGAGGCCTGAGAGTGGGTGGCTCCTCTTTGCAGGCAGGTCATCCCATCATCTCCCCATCATCTCTCCTTCGTCTCTGCAGCTCTCAGTAGAGAGGAGGCCCTAGTATGGCTAGTACCTCTCTGCAGGAAAGTCGACCCATCGTCTCTGCAGCTCTCAGCAAAGAGGAGGCCCTAGAATGGGTGGCACCTCTTTGCAGGAAGGTCATCTTGTCACCTCCGCAGCTCATAGCAGAGAGGAGGCCCTAGAGTGGGTTGCTCCTCTCTGCAGCTGGTCATCCTGACATCTGTTCAGCTCTGGCTGAGCCTGGGGTTTCTATGGGCCTCAGAGGGGAGGATGTGCATGCCAATTGGTCCACGGGCAGGCCCAGAAAAGGCACCACAAGTTCCCACTCTGATCCATGCGACTGGTAGCCCAACCTCCAGCCTTCAGGCTTTCCCTGGCCTGAAGGTGGGTCCTCGCCGGGGACCCACCACCTTCCACTGAGGAACCTGTCTACCTCCTGCTGCCATTCATGATGCCCAGGCTGTAGATGCAAGGGGGCACCTGCAGGCCAGTGCTGAAATGCTCTCAGCCCTGCCTCAGCTTCCCTATGTTTGTCAGTACCCAAAGTGTGGAGGGGGTCAAGGCAGCAGGAGACTGGCATGTCAGCAGTTTCCCAAGCATGTGCACACCTGGCCAGGCTACGACAGCACCCAAGCTCGGCCCCAACTTTGCCCCAAGATCAGAGCAGGTGCCAACAGCAGGGAGAAGCCAGGCAGCAGGAGCAGGCACTTCCAAGCCTATGAGAGCAAGGGGGCCTTCCCAGGCCCCAAGAGTGCAGAGACACCTGGGTCTGCAGCCCCCCCATGATTTGGGTGGCTGCAGCTGCACCCAGTGGGGCAGAGCTCCTGCCTGCCCCATAAAGCAGGAGGCCCTGGTCTATACCCACAATTTGGGCAGCTATAGCTGTGCCCAGGAGGGTGGGACTCCAGCCTGCTCCATAAAGCAGAAGGCAAGATCTGCAGCCATGGTTTGGATGACTGCGGCTGCACCCAGGGCTCCTGCTGCACCCAGGGCTCCTGCCTGCTCGTGGAGCAGAAGGCAAGGGTCTGTAGCTGCAGTTTGGGAGACTGCAGCTGCACATGGCAGGGTGGGTCTCCTGCCTGCTCCATGGAATGAGAGGCCTGGGACTGCAGCCATGGTTTGGCCAGCTGCAGTTGCACCTGGGAGGGTGGGGCTCCCGCCTGCTCCCAAGACTCAAGAGCACAGGGATGCCCAGGTCTACAGCCATGGCTTAGGCAGCTGCAGCAGGACCCAGGGAGCTCCAATTTGGAAGGGCTGGGGCTCCTGCTTGCCCCTGGCTCCCACCAACTCTATAGACCGTGCAGCCCTGGCCATGTCTCCCTGCTGCAGCCAGTGTGATGGCAGCAGCCACTCCAGACAGCCCACCGCTGCCATCACCAATACTCCACAAACTAATCTACAGACACGCTGCAATCTCTGTCAGAATCCCAGCTGACTTCTTTGTGAAAATTGACAAGCTCATTCCAAAATTCATATGGACCAGGCATGGTGGCTCAGACCTATAATCCCAGCACTTTGGGAGGCCGAGGTGGAAGGATCACTTGAGGACAGAAGTTTAAGAACAGCCTCAGAAACATAGTGAAACTCCATCTCTACCAAGAAAAAACAAAGAGTTAAAATTCATAGAGAATTGAAAACGTTCAGAATAGGCAGATAATTTTGAAAAATGAAAAGTATGAAGACTCACACTTCCTGATTTTGCCAGTACTGCACGGTCTTGATTGCCAGTTTTGCAAAACTACACAACTTTGGTGCAACTTTGCACAAAACTGTAAAACAATGCAATCAAGACTGTGGAGTACTGGTAAAAAACAAACAGAATTAAGAGTCCAGAAATAAACCCATATATCTATGACCAGCTGATTTTTTTTTTTTTAATTTTTTTTTGGAGACAGGATCTCACTCTGTCACCCAGGCTAGGGTGCAGTGGTACAATCATGGCTCACTGCAGCCTCAATCTCCTGGGCTCAAGAGATCCTTCTGCCTCAGCTTCCTAAGTAGCTGGGACTACAGGCACACACCACTATGCCTGGCATTTTTTTTTTTTAATAGAGATGGAGTCTCACTGTGTTGTCCAGGCTGGTCTGGAACTCCTGGGCCCGAGTACCCCTCCCGCCTCAGCCTCCCAAAGTGCTGGGATTACAGACATGAGCCACCATGCCCAACAGTCCCACTGATTTCTGACAAGGGTGGCAAGACCATTAAATGAAGAAAGAATAGTCTTTCAATAAATGGTGCTGAGACAACTGGTTAGAAACCTACAAAAAATGAAGCTGGACCCCTACCTCACAACATATACAAAACATTAACTCAAAGTAGATCAAAGACCTAAATTTAAGAACTAAATCTATAAAACTTTTGGAAGAAAACATGGGGGTAAATCTTCATTACCTTCAATTTGGTAATGGATTCTTAAAGACACCAAAAGAATGAGCAACAAAAGGAAAAACAGATAAATAAAAGTTCATCAAAATTAGTAACTTTCGTGCTTCAATTAAAGACAACCCAACTGGGTGCAGTGTCTCATGCCTGTAATCCCAGCTACTTGGGAGGCCAAGGTGGATCGCTTGAGGACAGGAGTTCAAGCTCAGCCTGGGGCCTGGGCAACATGGTAAGACCTCATCTCTAAAAAATAAAAAAAAATACTAGCCGGACATGGTGGCACACAACTATAGTCTCATCTACTTGGGAGACTGAGATGGGAGGATTGCTTGTACCCAGGAGTTCAAGGCTGCAGTGAACTATGATCTTGCCACTGCACCCCAGCCTGAGCAACAGAGCAAAACCCTGTATCTAAAAATAAATAAAGACAACTCAAAGAGTAGGGGAAAGTATTTCCAAATTATATATCTTATCCAAGTGCCCACTGAAATATGGATAGATAAACAAAATGTGGTATATACATACAATGGAATGGTATTCAGACTTCATTTCAAAAAATGAAAATTTGAGATATACTACAACATGGATAACCTTCAACACATTGTGCTAAGTAAAATATGTCAGAAGGACAAATATTGTAGGATTATATGTATATGAAGTTCTTAGAGTAGTCAAATTCCTAGGAAGAGACTGTAGAATGGTGTTTGCAAGGCTAAGGAGAGGGAAGATTGGGGAGTTAGTATGTGATGGGTACAGAGTTTCACTTGGGGAAGATGAAAAAGTACTAGACACGGATGGTGGTGGTGAATGCACAACAATTTTACTTAATGTTACAGGACTGTACATTTAAAATTAGTTAAAATGGCAATTTTTGTGTTATGCATATTTTACAATAAAAAAATTAGAATATATAAAGAATTCTTACAAATTAACAATGAAAGCATAAATACCCATTTTAAAAATGGGCAAAGGGGCTAGGCACGGTGGCTCACGCCTGTAATCCCAGCACTTTGGGAGGCCAAAGCGGGTGAATTGCTTAAGCACAAGAGTTCAAGACCAGCTTGGGCAACAAATTAAGACCCCGTCTCTATAAAAAATAAACAAAAATTAGCTGGGCACTGTGGCACACACCCATAGTCTTAGCTACTCGGGAGGCTGAGGTGGGAAGATCATTTGAGCCAGGGAGGTTGAGGGTGCTGTGAGCTGAGATCATGCCACTGCACTCCAGCCTGGGAAACAGAGCAGGACCCTGTCAAAAAAAAAAAAAAAAAAAAAGACTGGACAGAGGGTTTGAATAGAAATTTCTCCAATGAATATATACAAACTACAAATAAGCACATGAAATGATGTTCAACATCATTAGCCTTCAGGCAGTTGAAAACTAAAATCACAATGAGATACTACTTCACATACACTAGAATGGCTAGAATCAAAAAGTCTGTTATTAACAATGGTTGGCATGGATGTGAAGAACTCACAATCTTTATATACTCCAGGTGGAAAAGTAAAATGGTATCTCTACTTTGGAAAACAGTTTGACATTTCCTCAAACAATTTAACATAGTTACCATAGAAATCCAGCAATTAGATTCCTAGGTATATACACAAGATAAACAAAAATATATGGCTACACACAAAACTGTATACCAATATTTACAGCCGCATTATTCCTAATAGCCAAAACATGGGAACAAGACAAATGTCCATCAATGGATAAATGGATAAACAAATATGGTATACACATACAATGGAATATTATGTGGCCATAAAAAGGAATGGAGTACTAACACATGTTACAAGAGATATCTTGAATACATTATGCTAAATGAAAGAAATCAGCCACAAAAACATGTATTATGTGATGCCATTCATATGAAAGTCCAAAATAGGGAAATAGGCCGGGCGCAGTGGCTCACGCCTGCAGTCCCAGCACTTTGGGAACCTGAGATGGGCAGATGACTTGAGGCCAGGAGTTTGAGACCAGCCTGGCCAACATGGCAAAACCCCGCCAGGTGTGGTGGTGCACGCCTGTAATCCCAGCTACTTGGGAGGCCAAGGCACAAGAATCATTTGAACCTGGGAGGCAGAGGTTGCAGTAAGCCAAGATAGCTACTGCACTCCAGCCTGGGCAACAGAACGAGACTCTGTCTCAAAAAAAAAATAAAAATAAAAATAAAAAACTCAAAACAAGAAACTAGATTAGTGATTTCTTAGAGCTAGGAGGTGATAGCTAAAGGGTATGGAGTTTCTTTTTGAGGTGATAAAAATATTTTAAAATTGACTGTGGTGATGATTGTACATATGTGTAAATATTAAATATACTAAAAACCACTGAATTTTATACTTTAAATGGGTTAATTGTATGGCATGTAAATTATATTTCAATAAAGATGTTTAATGTTTTATTACCAGCCAGATGCAGTGGCTGATGCCTGTAATCTAAATACTTTGGGAGGCCATGGTGGGAAGATGACTTGAGGCCGGGACTCTGAGACCAGCCTGGGCAACAGAGCCAGACCCCGTCTCTACAGAACATTAAAAAATTAGCTGGGTATGGTGGCATGTGCCTGTAGTCTTGGCTACTCGAGAGGCTGAGGTAGTCTCAGCTACTCGAGAGGCTGAGGCAGGAGGATCACTTGAGCCTAGGAGTTTGAGGCTGCAGTGAGCTATAATTGCACCACTGCACTCCAGCCTGGGCAACAGAGCAATATCCTGTTTCTATTTAAAAATAATTTATTACTCATTAAGTAAATGCAAATTAAAACCACAACGAGATACCATAAATATCAAATGGCTAAAATTTAAAAATAGTATTAACACCCAGTGTTGGCAAGCATGTGGAGAAACTGGATCACTCATACATTGCTGTGGGAATATAAAACAGTACAACCACTCTGGATAACAGTTCAGGAGTTTCTTTTAAAAAAATGAACATGTAAGAGTAGAAAAGATAAATATTAGGTACTGGGCTTAATACCTAAGTGATGAAATAATCTAAACAATAAACCCCAGTGATGCTACCTTACCTATGTGACAAACCTTCACAGGTACCCCTGAACCTAAAAAGTTAAAATAAATAAATAAATAAATATCAATAAATAAATAAAAGCACTGATAGAGTCCAATGGAGTAAAAAAAAAAAAAAAAAAAAAAAAATGCAAGCCAGGTGCAGTGATTCATGTCTGTAATCCAAGGGCCTCCAGAGGACAAGGCAGGAGGATTACCTGAGGTCAGGAGTTCATAACAAGCCTAGCCAACATAGTGAGACTCTGTCTCTACCCAAAATAAAATAAAATGTAAATGTAGTTTAATTAATTTAATAAAAATAAATGTGTAACCATCATATGAACTGCAAAATGCACTCCTGGCATTTATTGCAAAGAAATGAAAACATAAATTCATACAAAAACGTATATATAAATATTCACCACCAGCTTTAATTGTAACAACTGAAATCAGGAATCGGCCCAGATTTGCTTTAACAAATAAATGGTTAAACAAACTGTGGTACAGGCCAGGCGCGGTGGCTCACACCTGTAATCCCAGCACTTTGGGAGGCCGAGGTGGGTGGATCACCTGAGGTCAGAAGTTCGAGACCAGCCTGGCCAACATGGTGAAACCCCGTCTCTACTAAAAATACAAAAATTAGCCGGGTGTGGTGGCGCATGCCTGTAATCCCAGCTACTCCGGAGGCTGAGGCAGGAGAATCACTTGAACCTGGGAGGTGGAGGTTGCAGTGAGTCAAGATCATGCCACTGCCCTCCAGCCTGGGTGACAAAACGAGACTCCATTTCAATTTAAAAAAAAAAAATACAAATACAACTGTGATACAGGTTGCGTATTCCTCATCCAAAATGCATGGGACCAGAAGTGTTTCAAATTTTGGATTTTTTCAGATTCTAGCATATTTGCACTATTCTGGTTTATTCACATTAGGGATTCAGCATCCCTAATATGAAAATCCCAAATGTTCCAATGAGCATTTCCTTTGAGTGTCATGTCAGCACTCAAGAGTTTCCGATCTTGGAACATTTCAGATTTCTGATCCTGGGGTTAAGGATACTCAATCTGTACATCCATACCATGGAATATTACCCTGCAATTAAAAGGGAAGGATTGTTGATACATACAACAACCTCAGTGAATCTCCACAGAATTATGCCAAGTGAAAACACTCCAACCCCAAAAGATTATTTCCTATATAACTCCATTAACATATTTGAAATGACAAAATTTTCAAAATGGAAGACAGATTAGTGGTTGCCAGGTGTTAAGCATAGGCAGAGAGGTAGGGGGAGGGAAGTGGGTGTGATTATAAAATGCCAAGATGAGGAATCCTGTGTTGATGAACTATTCTGTATCTCAACTGTGGTGGTAGATGCATGAATCAACCCAAGTTAAAAAAAAAATTGTATAGAACTTTAACACACACACACACACACAAGTAAAACTAACGAAATCGTGATTAATAGATTTTATCAATGTCAATATCCTGGTTGTGATATTGTATTCTACTTTTATATGTTACCATTGAGGGAAACTGCCAAAGTGCATAAGAGCTCTCTCTATATTAGTTATTACAACTGCATGTGAATTTATAATTACAAATAGAAATTTAAGCTTAAAAAAATTCTCAGCAAACTAGGAATAGAGGGGAACTTCCTCAACTCGATAAAGAGCATTTACAAGAAAGCTATAAAGCAAACATACTTCACTGTGAAAGACTGAATGTTTTCCCACTAAAATTGGTAACACTAAGAGGATGTCTGCTATCATCATCATTCTTCAATGTAATACTGCAAAATACAGAAAATCCTAGCTAATATAATGAAGCAAGAAAAGAAATTAAAAGGCATACAGATGGAAAGGAAAAAATAAAACTATCCCTATTTGCAGGTGACATAACTGTCTAAGTAGAAAATCCCAAAGAATCTGCAAGAGGGGGAAAAATACTATTTAGAACTAATAAGTACGTTAAGCAAGTTCACAGGATACAAGGCCAACATAAAAAGTCAACTGGGCTGGGTGTGGTGGCTCACGCCTGTAATCCCAGCACTTTGGGAAGCCGAGGCAGGCAGATAACCTGAGGTCATGAGTTCAAGACCAGCCTGGCCAACATGGTGAAACCCTGTCTCTACCAAAAATACAAAAATTAGCTAGGCGTGGTGGCAGGCGCCTGTAATCCCAGCTATTCAGAAAGTTGAGGCACAAGAATCACTTGAACTCGGGAGGTGGAAGTTGCTGTGAGCTGAGATCATGCCACTGCACTCCAGCCTGGACAACAAAAGCGAAACTCTGTCTCAAGAAAAAAAAACAAAAAAAAACAAAAAGTCAACTGAATTTCTATATGCCTACAATGAATAAATGGAATCTGAAACTTTATTTTTATTTTATTTATAATTTTTTTTCTGAGACAGAGTTTTGCTCTTGTTGCCCAGGCTGGAGTGCAATGGCGCGATCTTGGCTCACCACAACCTCCACCTCCCAGGTTCAAGCGATTCTCCTGCCTCAGCCTCCCGAGTAGCTGGGGTTACAGGCATGTGCCACCATGCCCGGCTAATTTTGTATTTTCAGTAGAGATTGGGTTTCTCCATGTTGGTCAGGCTGGTCTCGAGCTCCCGACCTCAGGTGATCTGCCCACCTCGGCCCCGCAAAGTGCTGGGATTACAGACATGAGCCACTGCGCCCGGCCCGGAATCTGAAACTTTAAAACAAAAGAATTTAAAACAGCACTCAAAAACCTGAACTACTTAGGTAAAATTCTCACAAAGTATGTGCAAGATTACTATACAGATAACTACAAACACTAGGCCAAGTGAGAGTTTCTGTTGACTCCTTTTCTTCCTGAATAAGGTTTAAACATTCCTATCCTTTACATGTGTTTGGCTGATAACGATCTCATTTTATAGTTGTTTCCTGGAGAAAGGATTCAAATTTTTCTGTATACTTTTTAATGTTTTCTGTTTTCTACTGGCTCTATTGGTCTATTAGTCAACCATCAAATTCACTGACATTTCTACTGCTACCTTGCATGTCTTGTTAAGTACAATGATTTGTTATTCTGAACTTGGTAATTTATTCAGAAATTAAATTTGGCAGTTCTAGAATTTCAAAATGGTTTTTAACAGTTTCTATTTCTGCACTGAAATTTTCTACCTGTCCATTCATCATAAACATATTTGCCTTTTTGTACTCAAGTATGACTATAATAGCTGTTTTAATATTCTTGTTGCTAATTTCAACAGATAAGTCAGTCTCTATTGATCCCTTTTCCCTTTGAACATGGGTCACATTTCCTTTCTTCATCTATCTAGTATTTCGGACTGGACACTGGACACTGAAAAATACAGCAAAGACACTGCATTCTTTCCATTCCTACAAAGAGTTGACACTTTCGTTAAAACAGATAGTTGGCCGGGCACGATGGCTCAAGCCTGTAATCCCAGCACTTTGGGAGGCCGAGGCGAGTGGATTGCCTGAGGTCAGGAATTCAAGACCAGCCTGGCCAACATGATAAAACCTCATCTCTATTAAAAATACAAAAATTAGACAAGTGTGGTGGTGGGTGCCTGTAATCCCAGCTACTAGGGAGGCTGAGGCAGGAGAATCGCTTGAACCCGGGAGGCAGAGGTTGCAGGGAGCTGAGATGGCGTCACTGCACACCAGCCTAGGCAACAGAATAAGACTCTGTCTCAAAAAAACACCAACCAACCAACCAAACAAACAAACAGATAGTTAACTTACTTGAAATGAAACTCCAAACCCTTTCCACCCTGTAGTACCAAACAACTCAAAGCTTTTGTTCTGCTCTTTTAGTCCTAACCAGGCTGGTTGGAATCTGGGGTGCACTTAGGCAATTGGACCAGAGCTATCAGTAGAGTTCTCGTGCAATCTGGTTTTCCCATTCTGTGGCTCTTTTCTAGATGGGATCTCTCTACTCATGTTACAGCTGCTGTGGTCTCCCTAAATTTTTTCCTTGAGTTCACATCCAATAAGACTGTAGATTTTTATCCAAGTCTTAACTGCCACAGATGGAGCTAAGAGGATCCTTGGCTGAAACAAAAAGGATTAACAATGGAGAATTCAGCCATTGCCACTTCTTCTTCCATGTGTTGACTCCCCTCCAGTTTATCTACTTTGTTGACATCTAGCCTTCAGTATGCTGCCCAGAATTTATAATTGGTATTTGTGAGTGACATCTGTTTGTCCAACTGGAGATACCACTACTGAAGGAGTTCCTCAACTAGTGAACACAGGACTCCGACAATATAACATCATTCTAAAGGCAAAAAGAGCTTTAAACAAACACTGAACTATAGTTACGTTTCTTTAATGCGATGGTATGATTAACAACTCTGAAACGGTGGGTACAATGAGGACTAGACAAATGAATACAAATAAACTGGGAAAAGGCCGGGCTTGGTGGCTCACGCCTGTAATCAGAGCACTTTGGGAGGCTGAGGCAGGTGGATCACCTAAGGTCAGGAGTTCCAGACCAGCCTGCCATCCAGAGATGGCAAAACCCCGTCTCTACTAAAAATACAAAAATTAGCTGGGCACGGTGGTGCGCACCTGTAGTTCCAGCTACTTAGGAGGCTGAGGCAGGAGAATCGCTTGAACCCAGGAGGCGGAGGTTGCAGGGAGCTGAGATGGTGCCACTGCACTCCAGCCTGGGTGACAGAGCGAGACTCCATCTCAAAAAAAATAAAAATAAAAATAAATAAATAAATTGGGGATAGGCCGGGCACAGTGGCTCACACTTGTAATCCCAGCACTTTGGGAGGTCGAGGCGGGCAGATCATGAAGTCAAGAGATCAAGACCATCCTGGCCAACATGGTGAAACCCCGTCTCTACTAAAAATACAAAAATTAGCTGGGTATGATGGCGCATGCCTGTGGTCTCAGCTACTTGGTAGGCTGAGGCAGGAGAATCGCTTGAACCTGGGAGGCAGAGGTTGCAGTGATCTGAGATCACGCCACTGCACTCCAGCCTGGCGACAGAGTGAGATTCCGTCTCAAAAAGAATAAATAAATAAAAATAAATAAATTGGGGATAATAGGAACCAGGTTTCTTTCTGTTGGAGAAAGAAGTTAAAAACATGAAAAAGGGAAGTCTAGAAAGAAGACTGGAATTGAATTAAAATTAAAAGTATCAGTATCAACTCATGAAAATATAAAACATATTATCGGCTTTCTCTGTGAAAGAGCTTGGAAACAAAGACATCTTGGTGGCAATGAGCACATCACACACCCTGATCTTGATTTCTAAACACTATATCCCACTAAAAGGAATCAGAACTCTTGCGAAAAATAACTGATTCTAGGACTAGGGAACAGAGAATGGAAAGCAAGCCTTGAATACTTTGAGGGGACAGAAAGAAAGAAAGTGTTCAAGAAATGATGAGGATTTTTAAAAAGGTCAGCAGGAGCCATCCAGATGGGGCTCCTACTAGCCAAAACTGATACAATTTCAGGATCAAAATAAATAATGACAGAGAATATTCATGTAAAAAATTGTAAGTATATACTGATACAAATAATTGAATAGGTTAGAACATGAACCCCTCCCTTACAATAAAATATCAACTAATAAACACAGAAGGAAAGACAGATTAGAACATCACCATTTTGAACCCATCATAGGAATAAATTATTCAGCTAAGAATCACAAATGTATGCTGTGATAAACAGACCTTCTAGCAATGGCCCACAAGATTCTACACCGCTAATCCCCAGAAACTATCAATGTGATGACATATCACTCCCATAACTGTGTTATGTAATATGGCACAGTTGATCTTAAACTCAAGAGATAATCAGGAGGAGATGAGAGGGAGAGGGACCTAATCTAATCACATGAATCCTTAAAAACAGAAAAATTTATCCAGCTGGTAGCAGGTGGCAGCAGAATTAGCAAGCAAAAAGCTAGGTCAGAGAGCTTCAAAGCTTGAGAGAGACTTGATGTGCTGTTGCCGGATTTGAAGATGGAGGGCATCATGTGAGAAGAAATGAAGACACCTGAAAAGAGCTAGGAGGGGGTCTTGGCCAATAGTGAGTGAGAAAGAAGGACCTCCAACCTATTATCATAAGGAACTGAATTCTGCCAACAACCTGAATGAGCTTAGGAATGGATTTTTCTACAATCTCCAGAAAGGAACCTAGCCCTACCAACATCTTGACTTTGACCTTGTGATAGCCTGAGAAGGGTCCAGCAAGGCCCACCGGACTCCGAACCTACAGAACTGTAAAATAACAAATTTGGGTTGTTTTAAGCTGCAAACTTTGTGGTCATTTGCAAAAGAAAACATATTAAATTTTGATAATAAAAACAATACCTTAGTAATCTCAAAGTGCCCCCCATTAAATTAGTTATTAGTTACAATGGAATAAATCATAACTTTATACTGGGTTTATCTAGCAAACACAACCATAACCAAACAACCTAAGTTAACATCACCAGTAAAGGGGCAAATCACATCATGTGAAACGTAATAGGATGCACGGAGAACAGAACACCACTTTATGTAGTATTCCTGCCAAAAATGTACAACCTGAATCTAACCATAACTAAACAGATAATCCTGAGGGCCATTTCACAAAGTAACACACCTGTACATTTCAAAAAAAGTCACAGTCCCAAAAGGCAGACAAACTGCTTCAGATTTTTAAAAGACCAAAGAAACATGACTACTAAATCTTGAACTGGATCATGAATTTAAGGGGGAAAAACTTATCTGTGAACATTACTGGGGTAATTGATGAAATAAGAATAGGGACTGTGGCTTAAATAACTTTATGTTATTTAGTTTACCTACCTATTTAGCTTTCCCATTCTTATTCATTACTTCCTATATTTTGGTGTTGCCATTTCAAATTATTTTTTCTCATTTCAGAAAACTTGTAATTTCCTCTAGTGTAGTTATTCACTCTAGTGTAGGTCTGTTGACATCAAGTTCTCACTTTTTGTTTGCCCAGATATGGCTTTATTCCACCCTCCATTTATGAAGGATGTTTTCACTGAATAAACAGTTCTATGCTGGCAATTACAATCACATGCTGCATAAAGACATTTCACTCAATGACCGACCACATATACATTGGTGGTCCCATAAGATTGTAATACTGTATTTTTACTGTACCTTTTCTATGTTTCCATGTGTTTAGATACACAAATATTTACCATCGTGTTCCAATTACCTACCATATTCAGTACAAGAACACGCTGCACAGGTTTGTAGCCTATGAGCAACAGGCTATAACATATAGCCTAGGTGTGTAGTAGCCTATGTAAGTACACTCCATAATGTTTGCACAATGACAAAATCACCCAACAATGCTTTCTCAAAAAAACCTATCCCATAGTTAAGTGATGCATGACTGCATTTTTCTTTGACATTTTAAAGAAATAATTTCATTGTCATCTGCCTTCTATCATTTCTGTTGTTAAGTGAGCTGCCAGTGTTACTGTTATTCCTTTGAAAATAATATATTTTTTTCCTCTGGCTACTTAAGATATTTTTCTCTTGGTTTATGTTCTTTAGGAGTTTGGTTATGACATGCCTAGCTGTAGTTTTCTTTATATTTATCCTGCTCAGGGTTCACAAAACTTCTTGAACCTCTAGTTTGATGTTTTTCATCACTTTTTAAAAAATGCTCAGCCCGTATCTCTTCAAATTGGACTTTTAACCAATTCTCTTTATTCTTTCTAGTACTCTAATTACACATATGGTTGAACTTTTCACTATAACTCTCTTATACTTTTTTTGTACATATTGTGTGTGTCTGTGTGCATGTGTATTGTAGTTACCCTTGAAAACCTGAAAATGCTAACTGTCACATGATACAAAATGTTTTTTAAAAAAGGGAACCAGGTACAATGGCTCATGCTTATAATTTCAGCTACTCAGGAGGCTGAGGCAGGAGAATCATTTGAGGCCAGGAAGTTCAAGACCAGTCTGGACAACATAGCAAGACCATGTCTCTAAAAAATTTTTTTTGAAAATTAACCAGGCATGATGGCACACACCTGTAATCCGAGCTACCGGGGAGGGTGAGGTGAGAAGATTGCTTAAGCCCAAGAAGTTTGAGGCTGCAGTGAGCTATGATTACACCACTACACTCCAGTCTGGGTGACAAAGCAAGACCTCGTCTCTAAAAAAAAAAAAAAAAAAAAATCTTTTTAAAGAGAGACAGAGACAGGGAGGTAGAGAGGAGGTGTTAAGTGGTTTTATTTTAAAAAATAAATACACCAAATCTACTCAGGGATATTATCAAACAACATAAAAATTTAACTCTTATGCTGGGTGTGATGGCTCATGCCTGTTATCCTAGCAATTCGGCAGGCCAACGAGGGCAGATCACTTGAGTTCCAGACCAGCTTGGCCAACATGGTGAAACCCAGTCTCTACTAAAAATACCAAAATTAGCCAAACATGGTGGCAGACACCTGTGATCCCAGCTACTCAGGAGACTGAGGCAGCAGAATAGCTTGAGCCCAGGAGGCGGAAGTTGCAGTGAGCTAAGATCATGCCATTGAACTCCAGCCTGGGTGACAGAGCGAGACTCCATCACAAAAATAAAAATAAAAATTTAACTCCTAATACATGAATAATTGCTAGGACAAAACATTCCTATACTACTCCTGCCTCTTCTAATACTATTTTTTCACAGTCAACATTCACTAGCCATTCTATAACACATTTCCATTACATATAAAACCATAAATGCTTCCTTTTCTAAGCTTTCTGTAGTCATACTTACCAAAATTAAAATCTGCTGTATCAGATATAGCTAAGATACATAATAGGGGCTTCTATAAAGCTTGCTAATCTGTCATTTTCCACAAACTGAAATCTCTTTTAAAAGCTGCTCTCTGAATAAAATAAATGGTTACCTCCATAAGTGTAAAAAAAAAAAAAAAAATAGAAAAAAGACTAGAAGGTATAGCACATCCTTTTTCAATTTACCTGTGTTTTGATTCATTGCAAGTCGTGGAGGAGAACTTGTTTCTTCAGATTCTTCTGATGAGTGTGCAAGGAAGTCATGAAGCTTCTGCACCAATGTATTCAACTTGCTTTCACTATTAAAACAAAATTTAAAGAATTCCCTTAATTAGCCTTTCATGTTTTAAATTAATTGTAAAGCTCTAGCAAACTGAAAATATAGCCATACTGTAAGTCGTGTAAGAGTATGCACATTCAAAGTAAAAACTAAGGGAAATGTTACAGCTCTGGGTGTAGAAAGAAAAAATATTAAAGAAAACAAATTTTAGGCCGGGTGTGGTGGCTCATAATAGAGCATGGTGGCTCATGCCTGTGGTCTCAGCTACTCAGGAGGCTGAGGTGGGAGGATGGCTTGAGCCTTGTGAGGCAGAGGTTGCAGTAAGCTGAGATCATGCCACTGCACTCTAGCCAAGGCAACAGTCAGACCTGCCTCAAAAAAAAAAAAAGAATTTTATTTCACTAAGGATATAAAAATATCAGTAACACAACCTACCTGTACACTTACCTAGGATTAAAATATCATTTAATGAAACTGCTGATATTACTCACTAAACATTTCGAAAATACTAAGGTCTTTCAATGTACTCTATATGATGTGTTTAAACAGAAGTTAAACTTCGTGTTACTTAAAAATGTATCAGAAAATACTACCCTTAAGTTAATTCTTAAGAAACAATAAACCTACCTACCACAAAAGAATTTTAAAAGAAATCAAAAGAAAATTTGGGGGATTAAACAGCAAAAAGGTATTCATATTTAAATTATATCCATTCCTATTTCACAACAAATAGCTGACCCTTGTACTTATCTTGTCATATTATCATTAGGCACCTAAGTTATTATTTCCTCTCACTTATATATAGCTTATATTTGGGAAATCCTTAGAAATCAAAACATAGATGTAGATCATCACTTCAAGAAAGATTTATACTAGCCAACACCCAGAAAAAGAGAGGCCAAGATTTTCCTTTCCATCATTTAAAAAAATAATTCAGTAATTTATCAAATATATTTACTGAACACTTACTCTCTGAAAGGCCTAAGCAGTGTTTTGGTTTATTATTCCATCCTCTGCTTGACACAGAAGAACTGTCTAACTGACTGGCATAAAGATGAACAAAACATAGAACAGGACTTGCAAGAGCTCCATCGCCCAGGGAAATATTTCATTAACTAAGTTTTATAGCATCAACTCTTTTTTTTTTTTTTAAAGACCGAGCCTTGCTCTGTCACCCAGGCTGCAGTGCAGTGGCGCAATCCTGGCTCACTGCAAGCTCTGCCTCCTGGGTTCACGCCATTCTCCTGCCTCAGCTTCCCAAGTAGCTGGGACTATAGGCGCCCGCCACTACGCCCGGCTAATTTTTTTGTATTTTTAGTAGAGACGGGGTTTCACCGTGTTAGCCAGGATGGTCTTGATCTCCTGACCTCGTGATCCACCCGCCTCGGCCTCCCGAAGTGCTGGGATTACAGGCGTGAGCCACCGTGCCCAGCCTATAGCATCAACTCTTAAGTTATATAATAGATGTATCTGTAATTCAACAGGGTTTTCAGGAGTTAAAACTTTAAATAAGGAAAGTATAAGTTTACCCAATTTTTTTTCCTTAGAGTTAGCCTTTTGCTCTGTCACACAGGCTTGAGCACAGTGGCGTGACCTTGACTCACTGAGGTCTCAAACTCTTGGGCTAAAGCAATCCTCCTGCCTCAGCATCTTGAGTACCTGTGGCACACACCTATGTTCTTAGTTGAGGAAGTGCGGCTCACAACTATACTCTTAGCTAAATTTTTTCTTTAATTTTTTGTAGAGATGGGGTCCAGTTATGTTGCCCAGGATGGTCTGAAACTCCTGGCCTCAAGATATCCTCCCACTTCTGCCTCCCAAAGCACTGGGATGACAAGTGTGAGCCACCATGCCCAGCCCCATTTTTAATAAAAGTCAAAACTTTTGCATGTCAAAGGGCACCATCAAGAAAGTGAAAACACAACCAACACAATGAGAGAAAACGATTTTCAAATCCTATATCTCATGAGGGTTTGGTAACCAGAATACATAAAGACTTCTTACAATTAAACAACAAAAAGACAACCCAATTTTTTAAATGGGGAAAAGACTTATATATACATTTCTCAAAAGAATATATACCCATGGCCAATAAACACATGAAAAAATGCTCAAGACCATTAGTCATATCAAGGAAATGCAAATCAAAACCACAACAAGAAACCAATTTATACTAAGTAGGATGGATATAATAATTTTAAAAACAAATTAAAGACATACATAGGCTCAAAATAAAGGGATGGAGAAATATTTACCAAGCAAATGGAAAGCAAAAAAAAACAGGGGTTGCAATCCTAGTCTCTGATAAAACAGACTTTAAACCAACAAAGATCAAAACAGACAAAGAAGGGTGTTACATAATGGTAAAGGGATCAATGCAATGAGAAGAGCTAACTATCCTAAATATATATGTACCCAATACGGGAGCACCCAGAATCATAAAGCAAGTTCTTAGAGACCTACAAAGAGACTTAGACTCTCAGACAATAATAGTGGGAGACTTTAATACCCCACTGTCAATATTAGATAGACCAACGAGACGGAAAATTAACAAGGATATACAACACCTGAACTCACCTCTGGACCAAGCAGACCTAACAGACATCTACAGAACTCTTGACTCCAAAGCAACAGAATATACATTCTTCTCAGCACCTCATCGTGCTTATTCTAAAACTGACCATATAATTAGAAGTAAAACACTCCTAAGCAAATGCAAAAGAACGGAAATCATAACAGTCTCTCAGACTATAATGCAATCAAATTAGAACTCAGGATTAAGAAACTCATTCAAAACTGCACAACTACATGGAAACTGAACAACCTGCCCCTGAATGACTACTAGGTAAACAATGAAATTAAGGCAGAAATAAAGAAGTTCTTTGAAACCAATGAAAACAAAGAGACAACATACCAGAATTTCTGGGACAAATTTAGAGCAGTGCGTACAGGGCAATTTATAGCACTAAATGCCCACAAGAGAAAGCAGGAAATATCTAAAATCAACACCCTAACATCATAATTAAAACAACTAGAGAAGGAAGAGCAAGCAACTTCAAAAGCTAGGAGAAGACAAGAAATAACTAAGATCAGAGCAGAGCTGAAAGAGACACAGACAGGAAAAACCCTTCAAACTATCAATGAATTCAGAAGCTGGTTTTTTGAGAAGATCAACAAAACAGACCACTATCCAGACTAATAAAGAACCAAAGAAAGAAGAATCAAATAGATGCAATAAAAAATGATAAAGGGAACATCACCACTGATCCCACAAAAATACAAACTACCATCAGAGAATACTATAAGCACCTCTATGCAAATAAACTAGAAAATCTAGAGGAAATGGATAAATTCCTAGACACATACACCCTCCGAAGACTAAACAAGGAAGAAGTCTAATCCCTGAATAAACCAATAAAAAGTTCTGAAGTTGAGGCAGTAATTAATAGCCTACCAATCAAAATAAGTCCAGGACCAGACAAATTCAAAGCTGAATTCTACCAGAGGTACAAAGAGGAGCTGGTACAATTCCTTCTGAAACTACTCCAAAAAATAGAAAACGAGGGAATCCTCCCTAACTCATTTTATGAGGCCAGCATCATCCTGATACCAAAACCTGGCAGAGACACAACAAATAAAGAAAATTTCAGGCCAATATCCCTGACGAACATCGATGCAAAAATCCTCAATAAAATACCGGCAAGCCGAATCCAGCAGCACATCAAAAAGCTTATCCACCACGATCAAGTCGGCTTCACCCCTGCGATACACGGCTGGTTCAACATACGCAAATCAATAAACATAATCCATCACATAAACAGAACCAATGACAAAAATCACATGATTATCTCAATAGATGCAGAAAAGGACTTCAATAAAATTCAACACCCCTTCATACTAAAAACTCTCAATAAACTGGGCATCGATGAAACGTATCTCAAAATAATAAGAGCTATTTACGACAAACCCACAGCCAACATCATACTGAATGGGCAAAAACTGGAAGCATTCCCTTTGAAACCCGGTACAAGACAAGGATGCCCACTCTCACCACTCCTATTCAACACAGTACTGTAAGTTCTGGCCAGGGCAGTTAGGCAACAGAAAGAAATAAAGTGTATTCAATCAGGAAAAGAGGAAGTCAAATTCTCTGTCTGCAGATGACATGACTGCATATTTAGAAAACCCCACCATCTCAGCCCAAAATCTCCTTTAGCTGACAAGCAACTTCAGCAAAGTCTCAGGATACAAAATCAATGTGCAAAAATCACAAGCATTCTTATACACCAATAACAGACAGACAGCCAAATCATGAGTGAACTCCTATTAACAATTGCTACAAAGACAATAAAATACCTAGGCATATGACTTATAAGGGATGTGAAGGACCTCTTCAAGGAGAACTACAAACCACTGCTCAAGGAAATAAGAGAGGACACAAATAAATGGAAAAACATTCCATGCTCATGGATAGGAAGAATCAATATCGTGAAAATGGCCATACCGCCCAAAGTAATGTATACATTCAATGCTATCCCCATCAAGCTAGACTGACTTTCTTCACAGAATTGGAAAAAAAACTACTTTAAATTTCATATGGAACCAAAAAAGAGCCCGCAGGGCCACGACAATCCTAAGCAAACAGAACAAAGCTGGAGGCATCATGCTACCTGACCTCAAACTATACTACAAGGCTACAGTCACCAAAACAGCATGGTACTGGTACCAAAACAGAGATACAGACCAATGGAACAGAACTGAGGCCTCAGAAATAACACCACATATCTACAACCATCTGATCTTTGACAAATCTGACAAAAACAAGCAATGGAGAAAGGACTCCCTATTTAATAAATGGTGTCTGGAAAACTGGCTAGCCATATGCAGAAAACTGAAGCTGGACTCCTTCCTTACACATTATACAAAAATTAACTCAAGATAAATTAAAGACTTAAACGTAAGACCTAAAACCATAAAAACTCTAGAAGAAAACCTAGGCAATACCATTCAGGATATAGGCATGGGCAAAGACTTCATGACTAAAACACCAAAAGCAATGACAACAGAAGCCAAAATTGACAAATGGGATCTAACTAAAGAGCTTCTGCACAGCAAGAAAAAATATATATATAGAGAGAGAGATATATATATATTTACATAAATATATATTTACATATTTATATAAATATATATACATATATAAACATATATATTTACATATATAAATATATATACATATATACATATATACATATATATTTACATATATAAATATATATTTATATTTACATATATTTATTTATATATATATTTATATATATATTTTTATATATATATATCATCAGAGTGAACAGGCAACCTACAGAATGGGAGAAAATTTTTGCAATCTATCCATCTGACGAAGGGCTAATATCCAGAATCTACGAAGAACTTAAACAAATTTACAAGAAAAAAAGCAAACAACCCTAACAAAAAGTGGGCAAAGGATATGAACAGACACTTCTCAAAAGAAGACATTGATGCAGCCAACAAACATATGAAAAAAAACTCATCATCACTGGTCATTACAGAAATGCAAATCAAAACCACAATGAGATACCACCTCACACCAGTGAGAATGGCAAACATTAAAAAGTCAGGAAACAACACATGCTGGAGAGGATGTGGAGAAATAGGAACAATTTTACACTGTTGATGGGAGAGTAAATTAGTTCAACCATTGTGGAAGACAGTGTGGCGATTCCTCAAGGATCTAGAACCAGAAATACCATTTGACCCAGCCATCCCATTACTGGGTATATACCCAAAGGATTATAAATCATTCTACTATAAAGACACATGCACACATATGTTTACTGCAGCACTATTCACAATAGCAAAGACTTGGAACTAACCTAAATGCCCATCAGTGATAGACTGGATAAAGAAAATGTGGCACATATACCCCATGGAATACTACGCAGCCATAAAAAAAGATGAGTTCATGTCCTTTGCAGGGAAATGGATGGAGCTGGAAACCGTCATTCTTAGCAAACTAACACAAGAACAGAAAACCAAACACCGCATGTTCTCACTCATAAGTGGGAGTTGAACAATGAGAACACATGGACACAGGGAGGGGAACATCACACACTGGGGCCTGTTAGGGGTTAGGGGAGGGATAGCATTAGGAGAAATACGTAATGTACATGACGGGTTTATGGGTGCAGCAAACCACCATGGCCCGTGTATAGATATTTACTCAAACAGTTAAACATACAGTTACTCAATGACCCAACAATTCTACTTCTAGATATACACATAAGAAAAATGAAAACATTTACTGAACACTTAGTAAGTGTCCCTCTGCACAATTTTCCTGTATTTAGTTAAGAATAGCTCAGTATATTAGGGAAGGAAAAAGAAATGAGATATAACAGACACCATAACTAGAGATCTTGTGTGGGTATTTGTTTTCTTTTGGTGGAGAGGGCTGTTTTACAAAATTTTGAAACAAACTTTACCTCTAGAATAAAGGTACCAAGTGGGTATGATTTCCATATTTGGCCAATAACCATTCTTTCAGATAAGAGTCAGATGTACAAAAAAATTTATCATCAGGTCACTGTGTCCTAAATAGTGCTCAGATAGAAAATGAGACCTGAGGAAATGATGCTACAAGTCAACTCATAGCACCCAAAATTCCTGAGAACCAAAAGTCAAAAACAGGAATAAATAATGTCATACTATATCTTATCTCATCAATGGATCACCATAGAAAAGTTGTCTAGAAATGAAATGATAGCAAACCTGCAGAATTATGACTGCCACACTCATTCCCAAATCACAGCAATCAAATTGCAAAGTCAGCTATTTAATGAGTTCATACTGTGGGTGACCAAGGTTAAAAATATGGATAATATCAGTGCAGTCCATCAACAGCACTACCACAGTACAAAAATAAAATCAAGAGAGTATGATCAGCAGGCCGGGCGCGGTAGCTCACACCTGTAACTCCAGCACTTTGGGAGCTAGACAGGCAGATCACTTGAGGTCAGGAGTTCCAACCCAGCCTGGCCAACATGGTGAAACCCCGTCTCCACTAGAAATACAAAATTAGCCGGGCCTGGTGGTGCATGCCTGTAATCCCAGCTACTTGGGAGGCTGAGGCAGGAGAATCACTTGAGCCGGGAGGCGGAGATTGCAGTGAGCCAAGATCACGCCACTGCACTCCAGCCTAGACAACAGAGCAAAACTCCATCTCAAATAAATAAATAAATAAACAGAATGGACAGAAGTCCAACAGTGGAAAAAAAAAGAAAAAAAAAAACAGATAACTAAACAATGTTGCCTATTCATTTGAAAAAGAAAAAAAAAAAACTTCACTTTTTTTTTTTTCCTTTGGAGAGAGGGAGTCTCACTATGTTGACCAAGCTGGTCTTCAAAAACAATCCTACTGCCTCAGCCTCCCAAACTGCTGGGATTATAGGAGTGAGCTACCGTGCCCAGCCCAAAAATATCTTCACATCCTCAGGATGGGTATGATTTTTGGAAATAGCCAATTGTCACTTAGAGTCAAATATGGCGAAAAATGCAAAATGATCAAGTTGGGTAAAACTAACTTTTTGCCCAAATCTGAAGTAACCCTGAAGATTTATTTACTTGCATGACTTCTAAACTGGTTACAAAATGAGAGTTCCCAACATATCATCAGGAATGACACCACTGATATGTATACGGGCTCCCGGAGTGACTACTTAGAAGGAAAGCATACATTTGTGTCTATAAGTTCTGACATTGGTTTTAAAAATCTACATCATTTCTAGAGCCATATCCTAGAGATGATCCCTGGAAATGTGTATGTCCTATGTTTGGAAATAATGTTTCAAACACACCAAACCAAGTATCTGAAAGGCAGCACTCATTAATCCTTTTTATATATTGAAAAATATTTTCTTAAGGTGAAAGAGCACACATTTACTTATGTTAAACTTTTTATTAAATCCAGACATGGTTGTTACTCTCTTCCTCCCTCTACAAAAACTTGAAGCTGACTCAACCAGCACTATGTTATACCTCACCATAGAGTCTAGATAAAAGTCCTTAAACACATCTTTTCAGAGTGGTTAAACCCCATTGCCAAGACAATCCTAAGCCAAAAGAACAAAGCTGGAGGCATCACACTACCTGACTTCAAACTATACTACAAGGCTACAGTCACCAAAACAGCATGGCACTGGTACCAAAACAGAGATATAGACCAATGGAACAGAACAGAGCCCTCAGAAATAATACCACACATCTACAACCATCTGATCTTTGACAAACCTGACAAAAACAAAAAATGGGGAAAGGATTCCCTATTTAATAAATGCTGCTGGGAAAACTGGCTAGCCATATGTAGAAAGCTGAAACCAGATCCCTTCCTTACATCTTAAACAAAAATTAATTCAAGACGGATTAAAGACTTAAGCATCAGACCTAAAACCATAAAAACCCTAGAAGAAAACCTAGGCAATACCATTTAGGACATAGGCATCGGCAAGGACTTCATGTCTAAAACACCAAAAGCAATGGCAACAAAAGCCAAAATTGACAAATGGGATCTAATTAAACTAAAGAGCTTCTGCACAGCAAAAGAAACTACCATCAGAGTGAACAGGCAACCTACAGAATGGGAGAAAATTTTTGCAATCTACTCATCTGACAAAGGGCTAATATCCAGAATCTACAATGAACTCCAACAAATTTACAAGAAAAAATCAAACAACTCCATCAAAAAGTGGGCAAAGGATATGAACAGACACTTCTCAAAACAAGACATTTATGCAGCCAAAAGACACATGTAAAAATGCTCATCATCACTGGCCATCAAACAAATGCAAATCAAAACCACAATGAGATACCATCTCATGCCAGTTAGAATGGCGATCGCTAACAAGTCAGGAAACAACAGGTGCTGGAGAGGATGTGGAGAAATAGGAACACTTTTACACTGTTGGTGGGACTGTAAACTAGTTCAACCATTGTGGAAGACAGTGTGGTGTTTCCTCAAGGATCTAGAACTAGAAATACCATTTGACCCAGCCATCCCATTACTGGGTATATACCCAAAGGATTATAAATCATGCTGCTATAAAGACACATGCACACGTATGTTTATTGCGGCACTATTCACAATAGCAAAGACCTGGACCCAACCCAAATGTCCATCAACGATAGACGGGATTAAGAAAATGTGGCACATATATACCATGGAATACTATGAAGCCATAAAAAAGGATGAGTTCATGTCCTATATAGGGACATGGATGAAGCTGGAAACCATCATTCTCAGCAAACTATCGCAAGGACAAAAAACCAAACACTGCATTGTTCTCACTCATAGGTGGGAACTGAACAATGAAAACACTTGGACACAGGAAGGGGAACATCACACACCGGGGCCTGTCATGGGGTGGGGGGAGGGGGGAGGGATAGCATTAGGAGATATACCTAATGTAAATGACGAGTTAATGGGTGCAGCACACCAACGTGGCACCTGTATACATATGTAACAAACCTGCACATTGTGCACATGTACCCTAGAACTTAAAGTATAATAAAAAAAAATCTCCATTAGAAAAAACTGGGTTCAGCCTTCAGGCTCACATTCACATAACTACAAAAGGAGCTTGATGCAGATGGCAGTCTATGAGATCTCATCTGCCTATCTGCAATTGGGTCAAAAAAAATAAATCTAAATCCTGATGTTAGCTAACTAAATAATAAATGATTAGGTTTCATACCAGTTTTAAATCCTAATGTCACTTAAAAAAAAAAAAACTATAGGCCATGATCATTACCATGAATGTTTTACTGCTTTTTTACCGATGAGGAATTGGGAAATTTAAAAAAAAATTAGTGTTTTTTTAATCCATCTGACAAAGGGCTAATATCCAGAATCTACAAAGAACTTAAATTTACAAGAAAAAAACAAATAACCCTATCAAAAAGTGGGCATAGGATATGAATAGACACTTCTCAAAAGAAGACATTTACATGGCCAACAAACATGAAGAACAGCTCATCATCACTGGTCATTAGAGAAATGCAAATCAAAACCACAGTGCGATACCATCTCATGCCAATTAGAATGGTGATCATTAAGAAGTCAGGAAACAACAGATGCTGGAGAGGATGTGGTGAAATAGGAATGCTCTAACACTGTTGGTGGGAGGATAAATTCGTTCAACCATTGTGGAAGACACTCTGACGATTCCACAAGGATCTAGAATTAGAAATACCATTTGACCCAGCAATCGCATTACTGGGTATATACCCAAAGGATTATAAATTATTCTACTATAAAGACACACGCACACATATGTTTACTGCAGCACTATTCACAATAGCAAAGACTTGGAACCAACCCAAATGCCTATCAATGATACACTGGATAAAGAAAACGTGGCACCTATACACCACGGAATACTACACAGCCATAAAAAAGGATCAGTTCATATCCTTTGCAGGGACATGGATGAAGCTGGAACCATCATTCTCAGCAAACTAACACAGGAACAGAAAACCAAACGCTGCAGGTTCTCACTCATAAGTGGGAGTTGAACAATGAGAACATACGGGCACAAGGAGGGGAACATCACACACTGGGGCCTGTCGGGGGGTTGGGGGCAAGGGGAGGGATAGCATTAGGAGAAATACCTAATGGAGATGATAGGTTGATGGGTGCAGCAAACCACCATGGCACATGTATACTTATATAACAAACCTGCACGTTCTGCTCACATATCCCAGAACTTAAAGTATAATAAAAAATAAAAAATACAAAACTGAGAGTAGTTTTAAAACAACAGTTTTCTTATAAACCAGAAAAGAAGTCTGAAGAAACAACAGATTATGGCAGAAAAACTCAGACTCTCTACAAATTTACAAATGATGCATTGGTTCAACACCAGGAACAGAATGGGAAGGAAAGCACAATGAGAAAAGTGAAAGATGGAAAATTAATGGTAGAATATGTTATGTACAATGCCACCTGTCCTCGAATCCATAAAAAAGTGTAATAAAAATTCCACTATTAAACCAGGTGTGGTGGCTCATGCCTGTATTCCTAGCAATTTGAGAGGCGGAGACAGGAGGATCACTTGAGGCCAGGAGTTCGAGACCAGCCTGGTCAACGTAGCGAGCCCCCATCTTTATTTAAAAAAAAAAAAAAAGTCATCACTTTGCACAAGGATTAGCTGAAAACAAGCTCAGCTTGATGAGCAAATTTCTGTAATACTTTTTTCATTATTAAATTCAATTATCTCTATCACAGACATTTTACATGAAAATAATTCCAAGTGTTGGCTTAATTAGGATCATCCTTTTGGTTAGTAATTAAATATGTTTGGTTAGCAAAATAAATAATGAAAAACACATTACTTTGCTCTCATTCCCCTATAGAAACGTTTGAAATAGTACACAAAATGCATGAAGAAATGAATATAAAACTGCAACTTCTTAAAGCCTATGAAGTGTTACATGTGATAGCATTTTCCAACTTATCAAATATTTAGGGGTAAAATGACTATTCATTGTAGGCTAAGTTTTCATGAAATAGACACTCTCATAGATAGCCTGCGGTGATACATACATTTACAAAACAAATTGGCAAAAACCATCAAGAGACTTTCATCTAGTAATCCTATCTCCCTATAGAAAGAAAGTATTTCTTTTCTTTTTTTTTTGAGTCGGTGTCTTGCTCTGTCGCCCAGGCTGGAGTGCAGTGGTTCGATCTCGGCTCACTGCAACCTCTCCACCTCCCGGGTTCAAGCAATTCTCCTGCCTCAACCTCCTGAGTACCTGGGACTACAGGCGTGCGCCACCATGCCCGGCTGATTTTTGTATTTTTAATATAGACGGGGTTTCACCATATTGGCCAGGCTGGTCTTGAACTCCTGACTTCATGATCCACCTGCCTCAGCCTCCCAAAGTGCTGGGATTATAAGCATGAGCCACCGCACCCGGCCCAAAGAAAATATTTCTACATAATAACTTTACTCAAGAAAGGTATCTGTGAGCTGCTCACAAAAGCAAAAAAAAAAAAACTGTAATCAATTAAAGTGTACAATAAAGACTAGGTAAACAAGGATGCATACAAGTCATACAATATCATACCAACCATTAAATTTTAAAAGTTCAAATAATATGGAAAATAGCTCATACTACAATGCTAACCAAAAATAGCAGGCTATAAACTGTCTATGAAGTATGATGACAATTATGTTTAAAATTGCATTAAAATATTGCTAATAAATATACCCCCAAAATATCTATAGTAAGTAATATCTAGCTAATATTACAGAAGATATTTTTCTTCTACTTTTTTGGTACATAATAAACTCATTGCTTTCATGCAGGAAAAGTTTTATTTTCTTTAATTCATAGACTTTTCTTTAAAATTTGAGAAATAAAGACATGTATGACACAAACTAATTTAAAATTAAAAACATCATTTTTCTAAGATTCTTCAGGGTAATTCAATTCCATTCAAGAAATTACTCACATGTGCATGTGTTTCCAGTTTCAAAATCATCATGTTTAAAGTACATTATACAGCCGGGCATGATGGCTCATGCCTGTAATCCCAGCACTTTGGGAGGCCACAGAGGATGGATCACTTGAGGTCAGGAATTGGAGACCAGCCTGGGCAACATGGTGAAATCCCATCTCTACTAAAAATACAAAAAACTTAGCTGGGCGTGCCAGTGCATGCCTGTAGTCCCAGCTACTCGGGAGGCTGAGGCATGAAAATTGCTTGTACCCAGGAGGCAGAGGCTGCAGTGAGCCAAGATCACGTCACCGCACTCCAGCCTGGGCAACAGAGCAAGACCGTCTCAGAAAAATAAATAAATAAAGTACAGTATAAGGCATACAGTTATTTGTTAATACCTATAATTTCAGTTTTAAAATAAACAGTAATTAACGATTTTGACTTTTCACTAATCCAAGAGATTCCATTCATACCTGCTTTACTTACAAGTTTACTACTCAACTGAAGTGTTGAAAACCTCCTAACATGTGTCCTTATCAAACAGAATTATGAGAAATCTTTTCCAAAGCCAATGGAAACCAAAAAAGTGCAGAAGTGGCTATACTAATATAAGACAAAATAGATTTCAAGACAAAAACGATAAGAAAAGCCAAAGAGGGTCACTATATAATGATAAAGCAGTCAATTCAGCAAGAAGATGTCACCATTTTAAATATAAATGCACCCAACACTGGAGCACTCACATATATAAAGCAAGTATTATTAGAGCAAAAGGGAGAGACAGGCCCCAATATGATAATACTTGGAGACTTCAATATCCCACTTTCAGCATTGGACAGACCTTCCAGAGAAAACCAACAACGAAGCATCAGACTTAATGTGCATTAGAGGCCAAATGGATCTAATAGATATTTACAGAAAATTTCATCCAAGGGCTGCAGAATACACATTCTTCTCCTCGGCCCATGGTTTATTCTCAAGGATAGAACATATGTTAAGTACAAAACAAGTCTTAAGACATTAAAAATGTTGAAATAATATCAAGCATCTCCTCTGATAATGGAATAAAACTAGAAATCAATAATGAGAAATTTTGAAAAGTATACAAACACATGTAAATTAAACAATATGTTCCTGAATGATCATTAAGTCAGTGCAAAAATTAAGAAGAAAATTGGAAAATTCATTGAAACAAATGATACTGAAACACAACATACCAAAACCTATGGGATACAGCAAAAGCACTACTAAAAGGGAAGTTTATAGCTGTAAGTGCCTACATGAAAAAAGAAGAAATACTTCAAATAAACAACCTAACAACACATCTTAAAGAATAAGAAAAGCAAGAGTAAACCAACTCCAAAATTAGAAGAAATAATAAAGATCAGAGTGAAGCAAATGAAACTGAAATAAAGAAAATACAAAATATCAATAAAACAAAATGTTGGTTTTTGTAAAAGTTAAAAGAAAATTTAAAAACCTTTGGCCAGAGTAAAAAAAAAATGAAAAAAAAAAAGAAGATCAAAATATATAAACCAGAGATGAGAATGGAGACGTTACAATGATAACCGATATTACAGAAATAAAAAGGTTCATTCATGGCTACTATGAAAAACTATATGCTAATGAACTGGAAAACCTAGAAGAAATGGACAAATTCCTAGACACAATCTACCAAGATTGAACCATGAACAAATCTGCAACCTGAACACAGCTATAACAAATAACGAGATTAATGCCATAATAAAAATTCTCCCAGTAAATAAAAGCCTGGGACCTGATGGCTTCACTGCTGAATTCTACCATTTAAAGAAGATCTAATAGTGATAGAGGCAGGAGGCAGAGAAATTCTAGGAAGACAGGGGCAGTCCCTGGTGAAACCCCAAGTTCAAGCCAAAAAGCCTGAAACCCACGGCCCAAAGTGAAAACTTCTATTCCTGTTTGTCCGCTCTCTCCCGATTGGTTCTGTTTGGATAATGTCTCTTTACCAATAGAATGTTGCCTTTTCTAAAACTTCTACAGCCTGCCCCGCCCCCATCCTGTGCTTATAAAGACCCCAGATTCAGTTGGTAGAGAGGAGAGAAACAGCTTAATTTCGGAGAGAAGACGGCCAAACTTTGGGAAAGGAGACGGCTTGACTTAGGTAAGAAACAGCCGGACTTCAGGGAGATCAGCCCTTCCCATCCCCTCTCCAGCTCCCCTCTCCACTGAGCTGTTCCCACTGCTCAATAAAATTCTTCACCTTCACCATCCTTCAAGTGTCCACTCAACCTCATTCTTCTTGGATGCCAGACAAGAGCTCAGGACCCACTGAGTGCAGGTACCCAAAAAAGACTGTCACACCAGCCCTTTGCCCTTGCCAGTGGAGGGCAGCCACCCCACATGACAAGGCAAGAGGCCAACTGAGCTGTTAACACACAGCCATCGGCAGACAGCAGAACTAAAGGAGCACTGTTAACACCTGCTCAGGGGCCTCGGGGTCACAGACACTGCCCCACTCCCCATCAACCTGGGTGCTGTGCACGGGCCTGCTCCTGTTTGTGCTCACAACAGCTGGATCCCACACTCACTTGCTTGTGCCTGGTCTGGCCGTGGTCCCTGCACAGAGCTTGCTGCTGTGTCAGCGCCCCAACCAGCTGGCCAGGTCCCGCACTCACTCACTCACATGCACCCTCCAACAAGGGGTTGAGCACGGCAGGCTGAGTAAACATTCACCCCTGTCACAAGTCCAACAAAGGCGCCGAGAAAATTCCTGCATCAATACTATTCCTACTCAAACTATTCCAAAAAATAAAAGGAAGCAATACTTCAAATACATTCTGTGAGGCCAGTATTACCCTGTTACCAAAACCAGACAAAAACACATCAAAAAAAGAAAATGACAGGCCAGTATCTCTAATAAATATTGGTGCAAACATCCTCAACAAAATACTAGCAAACCAGATACATTAAAAAGATCATTCATCGTAACTAAGTGGAGTTTTTCCCTTGGGTGCAAGAGGGGATCAATATATGCAAATCAATGTGATACATCATATCAACAGAATGAAGAACAAAAACCATATTATATCAACTGATGCTTAAAAACTATTTGATAATATTCAACATTTCTTCATGATAAAAACCCTCAAAAAATGGGTTTAGGAGGAACATACCCCAACATAACAGCCATATACAACACACCCACAACTAGTATCAAACTGAGGGGAAAAACTGAACACCTTTCCTCTAAGATCCAGATCACGACAAGGATGCCCACTTCCAGCAGTTACTCAACATAGTACTACTGGAAGTCCTAGCTACAGCAACCAGACAAGAGAAAGAAATAAGGCAAAGGAAGAAGTCAAATTACCCTTATTTGCAGATGATATGATCTTATATTTAGAAAACCTACAGACTCTACAAAAAAACTATTAGAACAGATAAACAAATTCAGTAAACTGTCCACATAAAAATTCAATATACAAAAATCAGCATTTCTAAATATCGACAGTGACCAATCTGAAAAGCAAACTGAATGAAATTGAAGAGGACACCAAAAAACGGAGAGATATTTCATGTTCATGGATTAGAAGAATCAATATTGTTAAAATGTCCATACTATCCAAAGCAATCTATAGATTCAATGCAATCCCTATCAAAATACCAATGACACTCGTCACAGAAATAGAAAAAACAATCCTAAAACTTACATGGAACCACAAAAGTTCCAGAATTCCCAAAGCTATACTAAGCAGAAAGAACAAAACTGGAAGAATCACATTATCAGACTTGAAATTATACCACAGAGTTATAGTAACCAAAACAGCATGATTCTGGCATAAAAGCAGACACATAAACCAATGGACAGAATACAGAACTCAGAAACAAATCCACACATCTACGGTGAACTCATTTTCTATTTCTACAAAGGTGCCGAGAACATATGCTGGGGAAAAGAAAGGCTCAATACATGATGCTGGGGCCCAGGCACAGTGGCTCACATCTGTAATCCCAGAACTTTGGGAGGCCAAAGCAGACGGATATCACTTGAGGTCAGGAGTTTGAGACCAGCCTGGCCAACATGGTGAAACCCCATCAATACTAAAAAAAAAAAAAATTAGCCAGCCATGGTGGCAGGCACCTGTAATCCCAGCTACTCGGAAGGCTGAGGCAGAAGAATCACTTGAACCCAGGAGGCAGAGGTTGCAGTGAGGGGAGATAGCACCACTGCACTCCATCCTGGGCAACACAGTGAGACTCACTCTCAAAAAAATAAATAAAATAAAATAAAAGGTGCTGGGGCCAGGCACACTGGCTCACACCTGTAATCCCAACACTTTGGGAAGCTGAGGTGGGCAGATCATAAGGTCAGGAGTTCGAGACCAGCCTGGGCAACATGGTGAAACTCCATCTCTACTAAAAATACGAAAAAAAAATTAGCCAGGCATGGTGGCATGCACCTGTAATCCCAGCTCCTCAGGAGGCTGAGGCAGGAGAATCGCTTGAACCTGGGAGGCGGAGGTTGCAGGGAGCCGAGATTGTGCCACTGCACTCCAGCCTCGACAACAGAGCAAGATTCTGTCTCAAATAAATACATACATACATACAAAAATTAGCTGGGCATGGTGGTAGTACACACCTGTAATCCCAGCTACTCAGGAGGCTGAGGCAGGAGAATTGCTTGAACCCAGGAGGAAGAGGTTGCAGTGAGCCTAGATCACACCACTGCACTCCAGCCTAGGTGACGAAATGAGACTCTGTCTCAAAAAAAATAAAATAAATAAATATAAATAAATAAATGGTGCCAGGAAAACTGGTTATCCATATACAGAAGAATGAAACTAGACTCCAGGCTGGGCGTGGTGGCTCATGCCTGTAATCCCAGCACTTTGGGAGGCCAAGGCGGAAGGATCACCTGAGGTCAGGAGTTTGAGACCAGCCTGGCCAACATGGTGAAACCCCGTTTCTACTAAAAATACAAAAATTAGCTGGGCATCATGGTGGGTGCCTGTAATCTCAGCTACGTGGGAGGCTGAGGCAGGAGAATCGCTTGAACCCAGGAGGCAGAGGCTGCAGTGAGATGAGATAGCACCACTGCACTCCAGCCTGGGCAACACAGGGAGACTCACTCTCAAATAAAATAAAATAAAAATAAATGGTGCTGACCCAGCACGGTGGCTCACGCCTGTAATCCCAGTAATTTGGGGGGCCGAGGCAGGTGGAACATTTGAGGTCAAGAGTTCGAGATCAGCCTGGCCAACATGGTGAAACTCCATCTCTACTCAAAATATAAAAATTAGCCTGTAATCCCAGCTACTCGGGCGGCTGAGGCAGGAGAACTGCTTGAATCCGGGAGGCAGAGGTTGCAGTGAGCCTACATCACACCACTGCACTCCAGCCTGGGTGATGGAATGAGACTCTGTCTCAAAAAAAAAATAAAATAAATAAAAATAAATAAATAAATGGTGCCGGGAAAACTGGATATCCATATACAGAAGAATGAAACTAGACTCCAGGCCGGGTGCGGTGGCTCATACCTGTAATCTCAGCACTTTGGGAGGCTGAGATGGCCAGATCACCTGAGGTCAGGAGTTCGAGGCCAGCCTGGCCAACATAGTGAAATCCAGTCTCTATTAAAAATACAAAAATTAGCCGGGCGCAATGAATCACGCCTGTAATCCCAGCACTTTGGGAAGCCGAGGCAGGCGGACCACGAGGTCAGGAGATCGAGACCATTCTGGCTACGGTGAAACCCCATCTCTACTAAAAATACAAAAAATTAGCCGGCGCAGTGACAGACGCCTATAGTGCCAGCTACTCGGGAGGCTGAGGCTGGAGAATGGCGTGAACCTGGGAAGCGGAGCTTGCAGTAAGCCGAGATCATGCCACTGCACTCCAGCCTGGGTGACAGAGCGAGACTCCGTCTCAAAAAACTAACTAACTAACTAAATAAATAAATAAATAAATACAAAAATCAGACGGGCATGGTGGTGGGCTCTTGTAATTCCAGCTACTCGGGAGGCTGAGGCAGGAGAATCGCTTGAACCTGGGAGACGGAGGTTGCAGTGAGCTGAGACCGTGCCACTGCACTCCAGTATGGGCAACAAGAGCTGAAACTCTACCTCAAAAAAAAAAAAGAAAAAGAAACTAGACTCCTATCTCTTGCTCTATACATAAATAAAATCAAAATGGATTAAAGACTTTTATCTAAAACTTCAAATTATGAATCCTCTACAAGAAAACATTGGGGAAACTCTCTAGGCCATTAGTCTGGGAAAAATTTTCTTGAACAATACCCCACAAGCACAGGTAACCGGACAAATGGGATCACATCAAGTTAAAAAGCTTTTGCACAACAAAAGAAACAATCAACAAAGTGAACAAACAACCCAAAGAATGGGAGAAAGTATTTGCAAACTATCCATCTAACAAGTGATTAATAACCAGAATATGTAAGGAGCTCGAACAACTCTACAGAATAAAAATCTAACAACCCAATCAAAAATGGGCAAAAAATGTGGATACACATTTCTCAAAAGAAGACATACAAATTGCAAATAGGCATATGAAAAAGCGTTCTACATCACTGATCATCAGAGAAATGCAAATCAAAGCTACCATGAGATATCATCTTGCCTGAGTTGAAATGGCTTGTATCCAAAAGACAGGCAATAACAAATGTTGGCAATGATGTAGAGAAAAGAAAATCCTCATACACAGTTGGCAACAATGTGAAATAGGACAACCACTACGAAGAACAGTTTGGAGGTTCCTTATAAAACTAAAAATTGAGCTACCATATGATCCAGCAATCCAGCTGCTTGGGTATATACCAGAAATAAAGCAAATCAGCATATCAAAGGGATACCTGCATTCCCATGTTTATTACAGCACTGTTCCCAATAGTCAAGATTTGGATGCAACCTAAGTATCCATCAAAAGAAATGAATGGATAAAGAAAATGTGGTACTTACACAAAATGGACTACTATTCAGCCATAAAAAAGAATGAGATCCTGTCATTTGCAACAACATGGATGGAACTAGAGGTTATTATGCTAAGTGAAATCAGCCAGGCACAGAAAGACCAACATTGCATATTCTCACTTATTTGTGGGATCTAAAAATCAAAACAATTAAACTCATGGAGACACAGAGTAGAAGGATGGTTACCAGAGGCTGAAAAGAGAAGTGCGAGGGTGGGCAAGATGTGGTGACATTTAATGGGTACAAAAAAAACAGTTGGAACGCATGAATAAGACCTAGTATTTGGCCAGGCGCAGTGGCTCACACTTGTAATCCCAGCACTTTAGGAGGCCGCGGCGGGCGAACCACGAGGTCAGGAGTTCGAGAGCAGTCTGGCCAACATGGTGAAACCCTGTCTCTACTAAAAATACAAAAATTAGCTGGGTGTGGTGGTGGGCGCCTGTAATCCCAGCTACTCGGGAGGCTGAGACAGCAGAATCACTTGAACCCGGGAGGCAGAGGTTGCAGTGAGCCAAGATCACACCATTGCACTCTAGCCTAGGCGACAGGGCAAGACTCTGTCTCCAAAAAAAAAAAAAGCGGGGGGGGGGGGGGGGGCCTAGTATTTGATGGCACAACAGGGTGCATATAATAAATAATACATTAATTAATCTAATTAATCATTTGAGGTCAGGAGTTTGAGATCAAATTAATGTATTATTTACTGTATTAAATTAATTAATTGCACATTTTTTAATACCTGAAAGAGTAAAACTAGATTGTTTTTTAACTCAAAGGATACATGCTTGGGATGGATAGCCCATTTTACATGATGTGATTAGTACACATTTCAAGCCTGTCTCAGAATCTCATAAATCCCATAAATATATACACCTACTATGTACCCACAATTTTATTTTCTGTTTAAATTTCATGCCTTAATTTTACTCCCAAATGTGATACAAGCCCATATACATTTCCTCCATGCCACCAAATTTCAACCACTGAAAAAGCATCTCTTAGGGTAAATGCTGGAATTTTTTGTAATGGGTCCACATGTCTTTGGTTTTCTTACTAACCTTACCAAATTCTAACATGTACATTTAATGCACACTACCTGATTTAAAACTTATAAGAACCTTATTACAGGAAACTGAGGCTCAGAAAGACATTTATTTGCTGAATAAAATAAAGGAGTTAAATAATTTGCACTTCCGGCTGGGTGAAGTGGCTCACACCTGTAATCCCAGGACTTAGGGAGGCTGAAGTGGGAAGATGATTTGAGCCCAAGAGTTTGAGACAAGCCTGAACAACATAGTGAGATCCCATCTCTACAGAATTTTTTTAAATTAGCCGGGTGTGGTGGCACATGCCTGTAGTCCCAGCTACTCAGGAGGCTGAGGTGGGAAGATCGCTTGACCCTAGGAAGTCAAGGCTACAGTGAGCCAGTATCAAGCCACTGCACTCCAGCCTAGGCGATACAGTGACACCCTGTCTCAAAAAAAAAAAAAAAACAATAAATAATAATAATAATAATTTTCACTTCTAAATACTAAGTGGAAAATCAGGAAGTCTATCTCCAATCAAAAGCCTACTCTATACTGCATCCTTTCAGGGAAATCAAGGCACAGTCACTAATGGAATTTAATGAGTAGAAAAGTACTTAGCCTAGTAGATAATCATCAAAACTAACAATACTTTTTTTTTGTTTTTCTTTTTTGTCTTTTTTTTTTTTTTTCTTTTGGAGACAGTCTTACTCTGTCACCCATGCTGGAGTTCAGTGGCACAATCTCGGCTCACTGCAACCTCTGCCTCCTAGGTTCAAGTGATTGTCCTGCCCCAGCCTCCTAAGTAGCTGGGATTACAGGCATGCGCCCCAACGCCCGGCTAATTTTTATATTTTCAGTAGAGACGGGTTTCACCATGTTGGCCAGGCTGGTCTCAAACTCCTGGTCTCAAGTGGTCTGCCCGCCTCAGCCTCCCAAGGTGCTGGGATTACAGGCATGTTCCCGGCTAAAACTAACAATATTTAAATGGACTAAGGATAAGCTAAAATGTCCATAAAAGTACTTTCAGGTAATACAGCATACTTTTTCATCTTTGTTCTTTGCCATCTTTGTTACTGTCATATTTACATTTGCAATTTTTTTTATTTTTTATTTCCACAGGCTTTTGGGGAATACGTGGTATTTGGTTACATGAGTAAGTTCTTTAGTGGTAATTTCTGAGATTTTGTTGCACCCATCTCTCAAGCAGTACACATGAACCCAATTTGTAGTCTTTTATCCCTCACCCCCTTCCTACCCTTTCACTCTGAGTCCCCATGGCCACTGTGTCATTCTTATGCCTTTGCATCCTTTTAGCTTAGCTCCTACTTATGAGTGAGAACATACAATGTTTGGTTTTTCATTCCTGAGTTACTTCACTTAGAATAACAGTCTCCAATCCCATCCAGGTTACTGCAAATGCCATTAATTCACTCGTTCTCATAGCCGAGTAGTATTCCATCATAAATATATAATCAGATATATATATATATATCAGTTTCTTTATCCACTCGTTTGCAATTATTTCTTAATTTTTAAATAAAACACTTCATAAACATAAAATTATGAGATCTCTAGTTATATTTCTCATGCCTAAGCCACTGTGCTTACCACACTATCCAAATAAGCACAGCAACTAAACATAGGGTGCTAATAATAAGAAAAACAAATTATTTTAAAACTAATTCTTAAAATATCCAATTGAAAGCAGAACCTGATCCTCACAAAGACTAAGACCTGGGAGGTATTTCACAAGAATTTCCAACAAAGGAGAACATCAAAAATAAGCCCACAGACACCTATGACAGTTTACGTGAGGTTATTTTTACTAAAAGAAAGAAAAAATGGGCCAGGCAAGGTGGCTCATACTTGTAATCCCAGCACTTTGGGAGGCCGAGGCGGGTAGATCACCTGAGGTCAGGAGTTCGAGACCAGCCTGGCCAGCATGACGAAACCCCGTCTCTATCAAAAATATTTAAAAAATTAGCCAGATATAGTGGCGGGCACCTGTAATCTCAGCTACTTGGGAGGCTGAGGTAGAATTGCTTGAACCTGGGAGGCAGAGGTTGCAGTGAGCTGAGATTGCGCCACTGCACTCCAGCCTGGGGAAGAAGCGCAAAACTCCATCTCAAAAAAAAAAAAGAAGAAACAAACAAACAAAACTCACCAGGCAGCTATAATACGTAAGGATCTTGGACGTCCTCACTTCTATCCTGACAAGAAAAAACGCTGAAAAAACTGAAAATCAGTAATTTACCTTAGATCAATCCAAAAACTGAGGTCACAAGGCAAACCACCACCAAATAAAACTAGAAAGACAGATACAGAATATCACAGCTTTCCTAAAACAGAAACACTCAAGTAGAAACTGACGAACAACTTCTGGAGGCCAAATATGGATTAGTTTGAGTTTAAAAATCCTGACATCCCAGTCTTAGAGGGGCCCCTACACTTTCCTAGGTTTTACCTCCAGGAATCCTACAACGGTTTTAGTATGTTTTCACTGCAAATATTTGAGGAAAATTTCCTTGTGCCTTGAGCAGGAGGAGGGGAAAGAAACTATATTCAAATATGCTCACACCATTATCTACCAAGGGGAAGGACAATTAGAAAACCCCCGAGGCTTATAGCCTTCCTGTCTCATCTAAGTGGGAGGGCAAGGGCTAAGAAACACTTCTGAGAGTCACAATTCAGGGACTCAGGACCAATAAAAAAAAAAGAAATGACATTTAATCATGAGATTACAAAACACTTCCCCTCCCTAATTCCTTACCACTACATCAATAGGGTTCCAGTATAATAACAGTGAATGACAACTGAGAGAGCAGCAAGACAGATTCTTAGGGAAACTCAAAAGAGAAAATGGGGAGGAAAAAAATTAAAACAAAGAAACTAGGCCAGGCACAGTGAATCACGCCTATAATCCCAGCCCTTTGGGAGGCCGAGGAAGGGAGGATTGCTTGAGCTCAGGAGTTCGAGACCAGCTTGGGGAACATTAGCAACATCTCATCTCTACTACAAATAAAAATAAAAGTGAGAGGCTCACTTGAGCCCGGGAGGTCAAGACCAGCCTGAGCAACATAGTGAGACCCGTCTCTACACACACACACACACACACACAAAGTCACATGTGGTAGTGTGAGTCTGTCATCCTAGCTACTCCAGAGACTGAGGTAGGAGAATCACTTGAGTCCGGGAGATCAAGGCTGCAGTGAGCCTTGCACAATCACACCACTGCACTCCAGCCGGAGCAACAGAGTAAGACTTTGTTTCAAAAAATTTAAGTTTAAATTTTAAAAAGTAAAGTCATGGCTATTGAAGGCCTTTGTTCATTTCTTGAAGGCCTTCGTTCATTTCTTCATTGGGTTTTCTTTTTGCTGCTCAGTAAAAGTTCTTTACACATTCTGGATATTAAACCCTCATCAGTCATATGATTTGCAAATATTTTCTCCCATTCTGAGTTGTCTTTCTTTTCACTGTCTTGATAGTGACCTTTTTTTTTTGGGGGGGGGGGATTGCTTCATTTTGTTTGTTTGTTTTGAGATGGAGTCTTGCTCTCTCGCCCAGGTTCTAGTGCAGTGGCACGATCTCAGCTCACTACAAACTCCACCTCCCATGCTCAAGTGATTCTCCTGCCACAGCCTCTCAAGTAGCTGGGACTACAGGTGTGCGCCACCATGCCCAGCTAATTTTTGTGTTTTTAGTAGAGACAGGGTTTCACCATGTTGGTCAGGCTGGTCTCGAACTCCTGACCTCAAGTGATCCACTCGCCTCAGCCTCTCAAAGTGCTGGGATTACAGGTGTGAGCCACCACACCCAGCCGATAGTGACCTCTGGTGTAAAAAATTTTTAAATTTTTAATGAAGTCCAACTTACTTATTCTTTTGCTGCCTGTGCTTTCTACATTGTTTATGAAATCATTGCCAAATCCCAGGTCATGAAAATCAGCCCAAATGTTTTCTGCTAAGAGTTTTATAATTTTAGCTGTTAACTTTAAGATCTTTGATGCATTTAACTGTTTTATATGGTGCAAGACAGGGGCCCAACTTCATTGTTCCATGTACATATAGAGGGTTTTATTTTTTGGATATAGAGTTTTGTTGGGGATGATGAAAAAGTTTTGGGCATGGGTAGTAATGATCATGATACATTATAAATATATTTAATGCCACTGAATTGTACACTTAAAAATAATTAAAATGATAAATATTAGACCAACTAAGAAGAAAAGGCAAAAGTTCTTCATTCTGATAGATGAGTGGAAAATAAACCAACAAACCCATCCAACATCAACTCTAATCCTCCTGAATCAAGACAAGTAGAGTAGTTCAGATTTTCTAACCTAATGTTCTAATCTTTTCTAACCTTTATGGTGCTCCCTCAGCCCTGATTTTCTCTGCTATAAAATGTTCCACAGAACCACTTTAAGTAGCAATTCTAGCAGAAACCTCATCTGGGTGGACAAAGGAGAAGCAGGATTGGGCAGAAAGAAAACTGCCTTTCCCACATACAGGGGAACTGTGAGACCCTGGAGGAACCTGGGGAATGGGGCAGAAGAGACAAGATCAGGAAAAGATGGATGACTGCAAGAATTTCAAGCGTGCCTCATCCATGTACAAGAGCTAAAACTGTGTAGACAATGACACCTTGGATATATTATCCCAGAGGGAACACAGGAGTTCAACAGAAAAGTGACAGCAAAAACCAAAATCTAGGAAGCAAAAGGAAAACAGAGAGCCTGTGTGGCTGGGACCCACAGGGAACCAGGAGTGATTCCCCAATATGGGAGAGGGTGAGTATTTTTCTGTGGTCCACTACCACATGGTAGTACAATCCAGTCCTCAGTAGAGCACCCTGACCCTCTTAAGCCCTGAATCTAATTTAGGGAATGACTGGAAGACTGTGAGAGCAACTGTTTCAGGGAAGGAACACGTTCTGTGTCCCATGCCATTTTTGAAACCTAAGCAGCTGTAACAAGACACGATGCAGGATCTCAGCTTATAACTGTGAGCAGTACGGGGAAGCAACAGGGCCAGTCCTAGCCATTAGGGAAACTTGGGCTGGTGTTTGGAGAGGCAGTGTGAGTAGGGGCGGGGATGGGGTGGCTCTGCCTGGTATGGGATTTAGCCACCACCAGTGCTAGAAGCAAACACCACCCCCAGGATTTGAGCACGATAAACTGCCCTGGAGGCTTAAGTCTTGAGCTGGATGGGGTTTATACGACCCCACCCGGGGATGATTTAGGGACTAGGCAAGAACTGTAGAGTTCTGACTGAACAGCAGGGACAAGAGGAAGGAGCTCCACCTGGACTGGGGCATGAAAGGAACACAACTCACTCCTGGGACCAGGCCCAACTTCCCCATGGCAGGATCTCAGCAGTGGCACTCATCCCTCACCCAAGCATTTTGCCAGCAGCCTGAAGATCATTCCACCCCGCCTATCATGACATTACACCACTGTGGGTGCCTGAGTGCAACCTTTCCCAGTCCAGCTCTACCAGGCTTTGACCTGGCCCCCAAGAAACAGTGCAGGATTCAGGTTACCAGGGGATTCCACAACCAAACCCACTACCTGAAACACTCTGAAACACCAGAGTACTTCTCCCAGGGGACAGAGGTCAGGGATAACACCCCACCAGTACCGCCTCAGCTGCCTCATGCCTGCAAGTACCACCCTACTGGCCTGGACCCCATTGCAACCACTGCTAACACAAATGCAAAGTGCTTGGGACCCAGAAGAGTATCTCAACAAAACTACTACCACCATAAACTACGCCATGCCAGTTGCCCAGGAGCTCAAGAGCCAGCTCACCCACCTGGTACACCATTACAACAGGCATCTGAGAAAGTCACTCAGAAGCCCAAGAATCAGCCTGCCTGGAACTGCCAACACAGTTACCAGCACACGCTGCCCCAGGGCACATGGATAGACATGCTTAGCCCACCATCATTACCATTGAAACCTAAAGACAGGCCTATTAGGCATTCCAATCCCCAGCGCAACTTCAGCCTCCACCAATAAACTCAAGCTAAGACATCAAGGAAACCACAGATACCATTAGTGCTATTTATAGCCAAAGAAATCATACAGAGGCTGGGCATGGTGGTTCATGCCTGTAATCCTAACATTTTGGGAGGCCGAGAGGATTGCTCGAGACCAGGAGTTCAAGACCAGCCTGGGCAATATAATGAGACCCCCATCTCTACAAGAAAATTGAAAATTAGCCAGGCATGGTGGCGCATGCCTGTAGTCCTAGGTACTCAGGAGGCTGAGGCAGAAGGATCACTTATGCCCAGGACTTTGAGGCTGAAGCAAGCTATGAATGTGCCACTGCACTCCAGCCTGGGCAACAGAGCTGTCTCAAAATAAATCATAGAGACTTCACTACTGCACGCACCCAGAAGCAAGGCCCAACCAACATTATAGTCACATCTTCAGGAAGAAATCTCCCCTCACCATGAAAGTAAATTCAAAGATAGGAAGTGACTGTTACAGCACATGCACAGAAATCAATGAAAAGACAAAGGAAACATCAGAAACCAAGGTAATATGACACTGTCAAAGGAACACGATTCTGCAGCAACAGATCTTAACCAAAATGAAATCTATAAAATCCCAGATAAAATACTCAAAATATTGATTTTAAGGGTCAATGAGATGCAAGAAAAGTCTGAAAACCAATACAAGAAACTCAGAAAATCAATTCAAGATATGAAAAAGAAATTTACAAAGGAGAAACTCTTAAAAAAAAAATTCTGACCAGGCACGGTGCCTTGTGCCTGCAATCCCAGCACTTTGAGATGCCAATGCAGGAGGATCACTTGAGTCGAGGAGTTCGAGACCAGCCTAGACAACATGGTGAAACCCTGTCTCCACGAATAATTAAAAACTAGCTGGGTTAGCCAGGCATAGTGGTTGGCGCCTGTAATCCCAGCTACTTGGGAGGCTAAGGCAGGAGAATGGCTTGAACCGAGGAGGCAGAGGTTGCAGTGAGCCGAGATCGCATCACTGCACTCCAGCCTGGGTGATAGTGAGACTCTGCCTCAACAACAACAACAACAACAAAAACCTAGCTGGGCATGGTGGTATGCGCCTATAGTCCCAGCTACTTGGAAGACTGAAATGGGAGGATCGCCTAAGCCTGCAAGGTTGAGGCTGAAGTGAACCTCCGCCACTGCATTCCAGCCTGGGCAACAGAGTGAGACCCTGTCTCAAAAATGAAAAAAAAAAAACTAAATAGAGAGCTACCATATAATCCAGCAATTCCACTGCTAAATATGTACCCCAAAGAAAGGAAATCAGTATATCAAAGAGTTATCCACACTCCCATGATTACTGCAGCACTATTCACAATAACCAAGATTTGGAAGTAACCTGAGTGTCCATCAACAGACGGACGAATAAAGAAAATGTGGTACATATACACAATGGAGTCCTATTCAGCCCTTAAAAAAGTATGAGATCCTGTCATTGCAACAACATGGATGGAACTGTAGGTCATTATGTTAAGTGAAATAATCTAGACACAGAAAAACAAACTTCACATGTTCTCACTTATTTGTGGTATCTAAAAATCAAAACAATTGAACTCATGGAGATAGAGAGTAGAATGATGGTTACCAGAGGCTAGGAAGAGTAGTGGGGGCCAGGGCACTAATGGGGATGGTGGCACAGTGGGGATGGCTAATATGTATAAAAACATAGTTAGACAGAATGAATAAGACTTAGCATTTGATAGCACAAGGGGGTGACTACAGTCAATAATAATTCATTATGCATTTTAATATAACTATTAGAGATTAGAAACTATTAGAGATTAGAAACTAGATTGTTTCTAACACCAAGAAAGGATAAATGCTTGAGGTGATGGATACAACCCTGATGCAGTTATTGAACACTGTATGCCTGTATCAATATTATTTCATGTACCCCATAAATAAATATACCTATGTACACACAAAATTTTATTTTTAAAATACCCATAATGAGGTATCATCCAGCCCCAGTTAGAATGACTATTACTAAAAAGGCAAAAAATAACACAAGTTGGTTAGGTTGCAGAGAAAAGGGAACACTCATACACTGTTGGTGGGAATAACACATGTTCTCACTCACATGTAGATGCTGAAAAATGTGTACACATGGACGTAGAGCATGGAATGATAGATAACAGACTTGGAAAGGTGAGAGAGCAGGAGGTGGGAGATCATGAGAAATTACTTAATGAATACAATGTGTGTTATTTGGGTGATGGAAACTCTAAAGGCTTGACTTGACGGCTCTGTAATCTATCCATGTTTTTAAAAAAAGTGCACAAGTACCCCCGTAAATTTATATAAATAAAAAAAGATCATCAACAAAACATAAATTCCTTTGAGAATGTTTAGAAATGAAGCATAAAACCCTCTTTTCATTAATTAAAAAAAGACAACTAGAATTCCTAGTCTGTATATACTTATTGTATTTGAGCATCTTGTCCTAGATACATGTAACCTAACAATATCACAGTCTTACCACCTAAAACTACATCACTCCTTGTCCCTCTGGTTAAACTTATTTATTTTCAGATGATGGTTCTATTCCTGGAGAATCTAAATTAGTACACACTCTCAAAATGGAAATTCCTATATTCAACTATTAAATGGTTTTCTTATCAAAATGGCCAATATCCTGATTTTCTAAATTTCTGGTCGGGCTTTAACATCAACAAAAGTCCTATAGGTCTGTTTCTTTCAACAGGCTAATGCCTTAGGGGAAAGAACAGTCATAATCTGGGATTAATAACATAAGCAAATAAATTTAAGAGACACAATTTTCTAATTGTACATGATTTTTTGAAAAATCCTTTTTTTTTTTTTTTTTTTTAGATGGAGTCTCGCTCTGTGGCCCAGGCTGGAGTGCAGTGGCGCGATCTCGGCTCTACTGCAACCTCCACCTCCCGGGTTCAAGCAATTCTCCTGCCTCAGCCTCCTGAGTAGCTGAGACTACAGGCGCACACCACCATGCCTGGCTAATTTTTGTATTTTTAGTAGAGATGAGGTTTCACCATGTTGGCCAGGATGGTCTCGATCTCCTAACCTCGCGATCCACCCACTTCGGCCTTCCCAAGTGCTGGGATTACAGGTGTGAGCCACCGCGCCCGGCCTGAAAAAATCCTTTTACAGCATCTGTGTAGCATTAAAATTTCAAAACAAAGGCCATTCATGTCAAATTCACAAGTATCTCTTGCCTCAAAAACTTCCATTTAACCTCTTCTGGAACTGACATAAAGAATTTTAACACAAAATCAGCCAGACGCAGTAGGTCATACCTGTAATCTCAGCATTTTGAGAGGCCAAGGCAGGCAGATCACCTAAGGTCAGGAGATCAGGACCAGCCTGGCCAACATGGTGAAACCCCATCTCTACTAAAAATACAAAAATCAGCCGGGTGTGGTGGCACACACCTGTAATCCCAGCTACTTGGGAGGCTGAGGCACAAGAATTGCTTGAACCCTGGAGACGGCAGTTGCAGTGAGCCGAGACTGCGCTACTGCACTCCAGCCTGGGCTATAGAGTGAGACTGTCTCAAAAAAAGGGGGCGGGGGGCTTAACCCAAAATCAGAGTTAACTTCTATTCAGGAGGACATTCATTTACTCATTTTATAATATTTACACCAAATGCTGAATATATTCTTGGCACTTGGTATTGAAATAAAAAACAGATAAAACCTGACCTCAAGGAGCTCACAATCTAATAGTAAAGACAAGCCATTAAGCAGCCCAGGGGTAATCTAGGGTAGAAAAGGGGGATCCATCTCTCTGTGAATTTCCTCATGTTTTCTAAATTTCTGACTACATCTAATTTTTATATAGTTTCCTTTAAGTGTTAAAACTCTTACCTTATTTCCAACACCTGCTAACCTCCATTTTAAGAAACAAAGTTTGCTAGAGAGTCAAGACTTTCCTGAAGAATAACTTGGGAAAGCAAATATATATTATTATGCAAAGAATACTTAATCCTGGTTTAAATAAGAGTCTGATTTCACCTTTGATAAAGAAGGGGAGAAGAACTAGGTTTCCTGACAGAAAATAATCATGCATTCCTATACCTGTAGCTAAATATCCCAGTGCTTTAACTAAGCCCATCTACAAACCATTAGAGTAATCATTTAATTTGGGGCCCACTATTCAATTATTTTTCTGATCCATGCATTTATTGTATATAAATTTAAAATAAAACAATATAAGAAAGTTTTCCATGTACTGATATATGGAAAGCTTCTCAAGATACATTAAGTGGAAAAAGCAAAGGGGAGGCAAGTGTACATAACATGCCACCTTTTATGGTATAAAGGGGAATGATTAAAGGTCTGTGGTTAACTGCTACTGAACACACAAAGAACTCTGGAAAGATAGGTAGCAGTAGCAGTGATTGGGCTGGGGGGTGGTAAGCTGCTAGCAGCTGTGGGAACAGAGAACAGGGAAGTGAGGGAAATTTCTAACTTTTATACTTTATACCTTTAAAAATATCTTTTATACCTTTTGGTGTTCAAACCATATAAATATTATTTCTTATTCCAAAAATAATTAAATAAAAAGAAGATAACATTGAAACAGAACTAAAAAGGTTTTGTGTGTGTGTGTGTGTGTGTGTTTTTTTTTTGAGATGGAGTCTCGCTCTGTTGCCCAGGCTGGAGTGCAGTGGTGTGATCTCGGCTCACTGCAACCTCCACCTCCTGGGTTCAAGTGATTTTCCTGCCTCAGCCTCCCGAGTAGGTGGGATTACAGGTGTGTGCCACCATGACCGGCTAATTTTTATATTTTTAGTAGAGATGGGATTTCGCCATGTTGGCCAGGCTGGTCTCGAACTCCTGACCTCAGGTGATCCACCCGCCTCGGCTTCCCAGAGTGCTAGGATTATAGGCATAAGCAACAGCGCCCAGCCTAAAGGTTTTAAAATGAGATATGAAATGGTTTCAATTATTCCCTATGACAGGCTATACTAAGTGTTTTAAAAAACTTTTATTTGTATATATTTAGGGGGTACAAGTGCAGATTTCGTACATGCATATATTGCATGGTGGTAAAGTGGGATTTTAGTGTACCCATCACCCAAATACTGAACAAAGTACTCAACAGGTAATTTTTCAACCCTCACCCCCCTGCCACCCTCTCACCTTTTGGAGTCTCCAATGTCTATTATTCTACTCTATTCTATGTGTAACCATATAAGTTCCCACCTATAAGTGAGAACATGTAGTATTTGACCTTCTGAGTTATTTCAGTTAGGATAATGGCCTCCAGTCCCATCCATGTTGCTGCAAAAGACACGATTTTTTCTTCTTTTTTGTGGCTGAATAGTATTATTCCACAGTGTATATGTATACACACAAATACACACACACACACACCAAATTTTCTTCATCACTTAGGTTGATTCCATATCTTTGACCTTGTGAACAGTGCTACAATCAACATACAAATGTAGATATCTTTTTGACATAATAATTTATTTCCCTTTCGATATATACTCAGTAACCACTACTCAATTTTGAGGAAGCACTAAGAAACAAATCACTCCAGATAAAAATAAAGCTTATTTCCCTAATCAATAAAAATGAAATCAGACAAATTCTACAATGCAAGCACTAGCTAGACAGAGTTTTAAAAAATGCTAATTAAAATCCGAAATAATACAGTAATCCCACTTTGTCCATGGTTGTTTTGCTTTCCATGAATTCAGTTACCTGTGGTCAACTGCAGTCCAAAAATATTAAACGGAAAATTCCAGAAATAATTGGTAAGTTTTAAACTGCATGATTCTGAGTAGTGTGATAAAATCTTGCACTCTCCTGCTCTGTCCAGCCGTGGACATGAGACATCCCTTTGTCCAGTGTATACATGCTATATACGCTGCCTGCCCATTAGTCATGGACACTGTCTGCTCCTGACAACCAGCAACAGACATCATCAAGACGTGATGATTCAGGACCACCCAAGCAGATGATCCTCCTTCTGATGTAACACCAGAAGGTCAATAGTAGCTTCATGCTACATTACAATGCCTAACATAATTCACCTACCTTCATCTCATCACATAAGCATTTTATCATCTAACATCATCATCATAAGAAGGGTGAGTACAGTACAATAAGATATTTTGAAACCAAATTCACATAAATTTCATTACAGTATATTGTTATAATTGTTCTATTTTATTATAGTTATTGTCAATCTCTCACTGTGCATAATTTATAAGTTAAACTTTATCATAAATATGAGTGTAGAGGAAAAAAACATAAGTGTATATAGGATTCAGTACTATCCACAGTTTCAGGCATCCATTGGGGTCTTGGAACTTATCCCGTGTGAATAAGGGGAGACTACGGTAGTATTAAATTTATTACACAAACGATGAAATCATCATGCCAGGGACAAAAGATACACAAACGTATAACACCACCTTTGAAAACACAGTGTTTATCATTAGAATGTAATAAACTCGTTCTACATAATAGACACCTAAGGGAGGAGGTATAAACATATTTTATTAACGTGCATAGTAACTTCCATCTCTTTTTTTTACTTTACGATCTGAAATACATGTGCAGAACATGCAGGTTTGTTACACAGGTATAGATGTGCCATGGTGGTTTGCTGCACCTATCAACCCATCATCTAGGTTTTAAGCCCCACATGCATTATATTTGTCCTAATGCACTACCTCCCCTTGCCCCCCAACCCCCGATAGGCCCCAATGTGTGACATTCCCCTCCCTGTGCCCATGTGTTCTCACTGTTCGACTCCCACTTATGAGTGAGAACATGCGGTGTTTGGTTTTCTGTTCCTGTGTTACTTTGCTGACAATGATGGCTTCCAGCTTCATCCATACCTGCAAAAGACATGAACTCATTCTTTTTTATGGCTGCATAGTATTCCATGGTGTATATGTGCCACATTTTCCTTATCCAGTCTGTCATTGATGGGCATTTGAGTTGGTTCCAAGTCTTTGCTATTGTAAATAGTGCTGCAATAAACATACATGTGCATGTGTCTTTATAGTAGAATGACTTATAATCCTTTGGGTATATACCCAGTAATGGGATTGCTGGGTCAAATTGTATTTCTGGTTCTAGATCCTTGAGGAATAGCCACACTGTCTTCCACAATGGTTGAACTAATTTACCCTCCCACCAAAAGTGCAGAAGTGTTCCTATTTCTCCACATCCTCTCCAGCATCTGTTGTTTCCTGCCTTTTTAATAATCGCCATTCTAACTGGCGTGAGATGGTATCTCATTGTGGTTTTGATTTGCATTTCTCTAATGACCAGTGATGATGAGCTTTTTTTCATATGTTTGTTGGCCACACAAATGTCTTCTGAGAAATGTCTGTTCATATCCTTCACCCACTTTTTGATGGGGTTTTTTTTTTCTTGCAATTTAAGTTCCTTGTAGATTTGGAATATTAGCCCTTTGTCAGATGCATAGATTGCAAAAATTTTCTCGCATTCTGTAGGTTGCCTGTTTACTCCAATGATAGTTTTTTTGCTGTGCGGAAGCTCTTTAGTTTAATTAGATCCCATTTGTCAATTTTGGCTTTTGTTGCCATTGCTTTTGGTGTTTTAGTCATGGAAGTCTTTGCCCATGCCTATGTCCTGAATGGTATTGCCTAGGTTTTCTTCTAGGGTTTTTATGGTTTTAGGTTTTACATTTAAGTCTTTAATCCATCTTGAGTTAATTTTTGTATAAGCTGTAAGGAAGGGGTCCAGTTTCTGTTTTCTGCATATGGCTAGCCAGTTTTCCCATCACCATTTATAAAACAGGGAATCCTTTCCCCATTGCTTGTCTTTGTCAGATTTGTTGAAGACCAGATGGTTGTAGATGTGTGGTGTTATTTCTGAGGCCTCGGTTCTGTTCCACTGTTCTATATATCTGTTTTGGTACCAGTACCATGCTGTTTTGGTTACTGGAGCCTTGTAGTATAGTTTGAGGTCAGGTAGCATGATGCCTCCAGCTTTGTTCTTTTTGCTTAGGATTGTTTTGGCTCTACGGGCTCTTTTTTGGTTCCATATGAAATTTAAAGTAGTTTTTCCTAGTTCTGTGCAGAAAGTCAATGGTAGCTTGATAGGAATAGCATTGACTCTGTAAATTACTTTGGGCAGTATGGCCATTTTCACGATATTGATTCTTCCAATCCATGAGCATGGAATGTTATTCCATTTGTTTGCATACTTATTTCCTCAAGCAGTGGTTTGTAGTTCTCCTTGAAGAGGCCCTTCACACCCCTTGTAAGTTGTATTCCTAGGTATTTTATTCTCTTTGTAGTAATTGTGAAAGGGAGTTCCTTCATAATTTGGCTGTTTGTCTATTATTGGTGTATAGGAATGCTTATGATTTTTGCATACTGATTTTGTATCCTGAGACTTTGCTGAAGTTGCTTATAAGCTTAAAGAGTTTTTGGGCTGAGATGATGGGGTTTTCTAAATATACAATCATGTCATCTGCAAACAGAGAAAATGTGACTTCTTGTCTTCCTATTTGAATACCCTTTATTTCTTTCTCTTGCCTGGCCAGAACTTCCAACATTATGTTGAATAGGAGTGGTGAGAGAGGGCATCCTTGTCTTATGCCAGTTTTCAAAAGGAATGCTTCCAACTTTTGCCCATTCAGTATGATACTGGTTATGGATTTGTCATAAATAGCTCTTATTATTTTGAAATATGTTCCATTAATACCTAATTTATTGAGAGTTTCTAGCATGAAGGGGTATTGAATTTTATCGAAGGCCTTTTCTGCATCCATTGAGATGATCATGTGGTTCTCGTCACTGGTTCTGTTTATGTGATTGATTACTTTTATTGATTTGTGTATGTTGAACCAGCCTTGCATCGCAGAGATGAAGCAGACTTGATAATGGTGGATAAGCTTTTTGATGTGCTGCTGGATTCTGTTTGCCAGTATTTTATTGAGGATTTTCACATCGATGGTCATCAGGGATATTGACCTGAAATTTCCTTTTTTGGTTGTATCTCTGCCAGGTTTTGGTATCAGGATGATGCTTGCCTCATAAAATGAGTTAGGAAGGAATCCTTCTTTTTCTATTGTTTGGAATAGTTTCAGAGGGAATGGTACCAGCTCCTCTTTGTACCGCTGGTATCATTCGGCTGTGAATCCATCTGCTCCTCGGCTTTTCTTGGTTGGTAGGCTATTAATTACTGCCTCAATTTCAAAACTTGTTATTGGTCTATTCAGGGATTCAACTTCTTCCTGGTTTAGTCTTGGGAGGGTATATGTTTCCAGGAATTTATCCATTTCTTCTAGATTTTCTAGTTTATTTGGGTAGAGGTGTTTATAATATTCTCTGATGGTAGTCTGTATTTCTGTGGGATCAGTGGTGATATCCCCTTTATCATTCTTTACTGTATCTATTTAATTCTTCTCTTTTTTCTTCTTTATTAGTCTGGCTCATGATCTATTTTGTTAATCTTTTTCAAACAACCAGCTCCTTGATTCATTGATTTTTGGAGAGGTTTTCATGTCTCTATCTCCCTCAGTTCTCTGAACTTAGTTATTTCTTGTCTTCTGCTGGCTTTTGAATTTGTTTGCTCTTTTTCTCTAGTTCTTTTAATTGTGATATCAGGGTGTTCATTTGAGATCTTTCCTGCTTTCTGATGTGGGCATTTAGTGCTATAAATTTCCCTCTAAACACTGCTTTATCTGTGTCCCAGAGATTTCTGGTACGTTGTCTCTTTGTTCTCACTGGTTTCAAAGAACTTCTTTATTTCTGCCTTAATTTCGTTATTTACCAGTAGTCATTCAGGAGCAGGTTGTTCAGTTTCCATGTAGCTGTGGGGTTTTGAGTGAGTAAGTGTGATGTGGTGCTGAGAAGAATGTATATTCTGTTGATCTGTGGTGGAGAGTTCTGTAGATTACTATTAGGTCTGCTTGGTCCAGAGCTGAGTTCACGTCCTGAATATTTTTGTTAATTTTCTGTCTCATTGATCTGTCTAATATTGACAGTGTGGTGTTAAAGTCTCCCACTATTATTGTGTGGGAATCTAAGTCTCTTTGTAGGTCTCTAAGAACTTGCTTTATGAATCTGGGAGCTCCTGTATTGGCAGCATATATATTTAAAATAGCTCTTCTTGTTGCATTGATCCCTTAACCATTATGTAATGCCCTTCTTTGTCCTTTTTTGATCTTTGTTGGTTTAAAGTCTGTTTTATCAGAGACTAGGATTACAACCCCTTTTTTTTCTTTCCATTTGCTTGGTTAATATTCCTCCAACCCTTTATTTTGAGCCTATGTGTGTCTTTGCACATCAGATGGGTCTTCTGAATACAGCACACCAATGGGTCTTGACTCTTTATCCAATTTGCCAGTCTGTGCCTTTTAATTGGGGCATTTAGCCCTTTTACATTTAAGGTTCATATTATTATGTGTGAATTTGATCCTGTCATTATGATGCTAGCTGGTTATTTTGCCCGTTAGTTGATATAGTTTCTTTATAGTGTCGATGGTCTTTACAATTTGGAATGTTTTTGCAGTGGCTGGTACCGGTTTTTCCTTTCTATATTTAGTGCTTCCTTCAGGAGCTCTTATAAGGCAGGTCTGGTGGTGACAAAATCTCTCAGCATTTGACTGTCCGTAAAGGATTTTATTCCTCCTTCGCTTATGAAGCTTAGTTTGGCTGGATGTGAAATTCTGGGTTGAAAATTTTTTTCTTTAAGAATGTTGACTATTGGCCCCAACTCTCTTCTGGCTTGTAGGGTTTCTACCCAGATATCCACTGTTAGTCTGATGGGATTCCCTTTGTGGGTAACCTGACCTTTCTCTCCGGCTGCCCTTAACATTTTTTCCTTCATTTCAACCTTGGAAAATCTGACAATTATGCGTCTTGGGGTTGATCTTTTCGAGGAGTATCTTTGTGGTGTTCTCTGTATTTCCTGATTTGAATGTTGGCCTGTCTTGGTAGGCTGTGGAAGTTCTCCTGGATAATATCCGGAAGTGTGTTTTCCAACTTTGTTCCATTCTCCCCATCACTTTCAGGGACCCCAATCAATCATAGGTTTGGTCTTTTTACATAGTCCCATATTTCTTCTAGAGGCTTTGTTTGTTCCTTTTCAACCTTTTTTCTCTAATCTTGTCTTCATGCCTTATTTCAGTAAGTTCATCTTCAATATCTGATATCCTTTTTTCCGCTTCAGCGATTTGGCTATTGATACATGTGTATGCTTCACGAAGTTCTTGTGCTGTGTTTTTCAGCTCCATCAGGTGACTTATGTCCTCTAAATCGGTTATCCTAGTTAGCAGTTCTTGTAACCTTTTATCAAGGTTCTTGGCTTCCTTGCATTGGATTAGAACATGCTCTTTTAGCTCAGAGGAGTTTGTTATTACCCACCTTCTGAAGCCTAGTTCTGTCAATTCGTCAAACTCATTCTCCGTCCAGTTTTGCGGCCTTGCTAGAGAGGAGCTTCGATCATTTGGAGGAGAAGAGGCATTCGGGTTTTTGGAATTTCCAGCATTTTTGCACTGGTTTTTCCTCATCTTCGTGGATTTATCTGCCTTTGATCTTTGAGGCTGATGACCTTTTGATGGGGTTTTTGTGTGGGTGTCCTTTTTGTTGATGTTGATATTATTGCTATTTGTTAGTTTTTCATCTAACAGGCCCCTCTTACGCAGGTCTGCTGCAATTTGCTAAAGGTCCACTCCTGACCCTGTTTGCCTGGGTATCACCAGCGGAGGCTGCAGAACAGCAAAGATTGCTGCCTGCTCCTTCCTCTGGGAGCTTCGTCCCAGAACGGCACCAGCCTGATGCCCACTAGAGCTCTCCTGTGTGATGTGTCTGTCAACCCCTGCTGGGAGGTCTCTCCCAGTCAGGAGGCACTGGGGTCAGGGACCCGCTTGAGGAGGCAGTCTGTCCCCTAGCAGAGCTCAAGCGCTGTGCTAGGAGAATCCTCCTTGTCAAGATCCACTGCTTTCTTCAGACCTAGCAGGCAGGAACATTTAAGTCTGCTGAAGCTGCGCCCACAGCTGCACCTTCCCCCAGGTTCTCTGTCCCAGGAAGATGCAAGTTTTATCTATAAGCCCCTCACTAGGGCTGCTGCCTTTCTTTCAGAGATGCCCTGCCAAGAGAGGAAGAATCTAGAGATGCAGTCTGGCCATAACCACTTTGCCACGCTGTGGTGAGTTCTGCCCAGTCTGAACTTCCCAGCCTCCTTAGCGCTGTCAGGGGAAAACCGCCTACTCAAGCCTCAGTAATGGCAGACGCCCCTCCCCTCACCAAGCTCAATCTTCACAGGTCTGCTTCAGACTGCTATGTTGGCAATGAGAATTTCAAGCCAGTGGTTCTTAGCTTGCTGGGCTCTGTGGGAGTGCGACCCGCTAAGCAAGACCACTTAGCTTCCTGGCTTCAGCCCCCTTTCCAGGGGAGTGAATGGGTCTATCTCACTGGGGTTCCAGGCACCACTGGGGTGTGAAGAGGAAAAAAAACAAAACAAAACAAAAAAAAAAAGACTCCTGCAGCTAGCTCAGTGTCTGCCCAAACAGATGCCCAGTTTTGTGCTTGAAACCCAAGGCTGATGGAGTTGGCACACTAGGGAACCTCTGGGTCTGCGGACTGCAAAAACCGTGGGAAAAGTGTAGTATCTGTGCCGGATAGCATAGACTCACGGGTTCCTTTGGCTTGGGGAAGGGAGATCTCTGGCTCCTTGCACTTCCGGGAGAGGCGATGCCCCACCCTGCTTCTGCTCCCCTCCATGGGCTGCACCCACTGCCTAACCAGTCTCAATGAGATGAACTGGGTACCTCAGTTGGAAATGAAGAAATCCCCCTCCTACATTTTGGTCTCACTGGGAGCTGCAGACCAGAGCTGTTTCTATTCAGCCATCATTTTTTTTTTTTTTAAGACGGAGTCTCAATCTGTCACTCAGGCTGGAGTGCAGTGGCACAAAATCGGCTCACTGCAACCACTGCCTCCTGGGTTCAAGCAATTCTCCTGCCTCAGCCTCCCAAGTAGCTGGGATTACAGGCACACACCACCACGCCTGGCTAATTTTTGTATTTTTAGTAGAGATGAGGTTTCACCATGTTGGCCAGGCTGGTCTCAAACTCCTGGCATCAAGTGATCCATCCACTTCAACTTCCCAAAGTACTGGGACTACAGGCGTGAGTGAGCCACCGCACCCGACCTATATCTTTTGATATATACATCATATCATGAAATTTATGCTCTTTTCATGAAATCCATACCCTAATAAATTCAGCATCTGTTAAACGCATCCACTCTGAAAAACAGATGTCTACACTAGACATCTCATGAAATCTTCATCTTGATATTGTCTCCACTGCACACATGAAGAAACAACTCAGATGCTGGGTAAATTTCCCAAGGTTGCACAGCAAGAGAACTGGATTTGAATCCAAATCTGACACCACATCATGCAATTCCAAATTAAATCAAGTTGAGACTAGAGCTTAAACTGTCTGAATTTTATTCCAAACGATTGGAGATGAATCCATTTCTCCACCATTTCCTTTCTCCGAAACTAAAAAAATCAGATGCAAATGGAACTCTTACTGAAATTAAATGGCAATCTCTAAATGATGAATAATCTCTAAATAGATAATAAATTAAAAAATCTCTAACTCAAAAAATATTCTTTGAAAAACTCCTCTAATGCTGGAAAAACAATGGGTAAGCAATAACATCGTTTGGTTGGTTCCATTTGTAACTTAAGAAAAGCCTGAAATTGAATAGAAGGAAAGTATTATCTTTTTTTTTTTTTGGAGACAGAGTCTCACTCGGTCGCCCAGGCTGGAGTGCAGTGGCACGATCTCAGCTCACTGCAACCTCCACCCTCTGGGTTCAAGCCATTCTCCTGCCTCAGCCTCCCAAGTAGCTGGGATTACAGGCCCCTGCTACCGTGGCCCAGCTAATTTTTGTATTTTTAGTAGAGATAGGGTTTCTCCATATTGGCCAGGCTGGTCTTGAAGTCCTGACCTCATGATTCACCCGCCTCGGCCTCCCAATTAACTTATCTTTAAAAATGGGAACAATGACACCTTATTCAATCTCTTCTTTCCTATAATAATATTCCAACTATGGAAGTTTTAGGTTAAGAACTCTTCCCTCCTCCTTGCATTCCCCTTCCCTGGTAATAGTAAATCCACTACAGAAAATGAAATATGAAAAGTGTGAAGTACAGGCTGGGCACGATGGCTCATGCCTGTAATCCCAGCACTTTGGGAGGCCGAGGCGAGTGGATCACTTGAGATCAGGAGTTCGAGACCAGCCTGGCCAACATGGTGAACCTCTGTCTCTACTAAAAATACTAAAAATTAGGCAGGCATGGTGGCGGCGCCTGTAATCCCAGCTACTCTGGCAGCTGAGGCAAGAGAATCGCTTGAACCCGGGACACGGAGTTTGCAGTGGGCCAAGATGATGCCACTGTACTCTAGCCTGGGCAACAAGAGCGAGACTCCATCTCAAGAAAAAAAAAAAAAAAAAGTGCGAAGTACAAAATAGAAGTCACCTACAATCTGACCATCCAGAGATAGGCATGTAAGGAAATGCTCGCCGGGCATAGTGGCTCACGCCTGTAATCCCAGCACTTTGGGAGGCCAAGACGGGTGGATCACTTAAGGTCAGGAGTTCAAGACCAGCCTGGCCAACATGGTGAAACCCCGTCACTACTAAAAATACAAAAAAATTAGCCGGGCGTGGTGGCATGCTCCTGTAATCCTAGCTACTAGGGAGGCTGAGGCAGGAGAATCGCTTGAACCTGGGAGGCGGAGGTTGCAGTGAGCCAAGATCACGCCACTGCACTTCAGCCTGGGTGACAGAGCGAGATTCCATCTCAAAAAAAAAAAAAAATGCTAACATAGACCTGATTTTAACAAAATGAAATGGTTACTGCTTTATAATCTTTTCTTTCCATTAAGATACTGTGAATATTTTTCTGCATCATTAAATATTCTTCTAAAACATCATTTTTAGTGGCAGCACAGTATTCCATGACGTAAAGCTGCCATTTCTTTTTCAAGCTAACGGAACTTAAAGATGGGACATTCTTTGGTTGCGTAATTGCAGCTGCCTACTAATAATATATATAACATGGTTGTTAAATTTTAAATTTATTTATGCAGATCAGAAGCACTATAATAAAAAATGGGCAATGTGAGTTGACTATTACAAAAGATTCACTGAGAAAAATAAGCTGACACTTACTTTATATTCACTTAAATAATTACCAATGCTTCCTTATGCTTTTGACTTTAAGTATTAAATTACAGTTGTCTACACAAAAACATTGGCCAGGATGAAGAACTGTAGAACAAGAACATTCTCAAATTGCCAGTGGAAGTATAAATCAGAAGAACCATTAGGGAGAAAGAAACTCTAGCATACGTGCAAAGGAGACATGTTTAAGAATGCTCATGAGAACAGTTTTTAGTAGCACCAAATTCGAAAAAAAAAAAAAACAACTATCCACCAGTAGCAAACCATTATCTATATAACTTAATACTAAACAGGAGTGAAGGCTGGGAGCAGTGACTCACACCTGTAATCCCAGCACTTTGGGAGGCCGAGGCAGGTGGATCACTTGAGGTCAGGAGTTCGAGACCAGCCTGGCCAACACAAAGAAACCCCGTCTCTACTAAAAATACAAAAATTAACCGAGTGTGGTGGGCACAGCTGTAATCGCAGCTGCTTGGGAGGCCGAGGCAAGAGAATTGCTTGGACCTGGGAGGCAGCACTGCACTCCAGCCTGGACGACCCAGCGAGACTCTGTCTCAAAAAATAAAAATAAAAATAAAATAATAATAAATAATAAATAAACTGGAATGAAAAGTGGGCAATATAGATCAGTGCTGCCCAACAAACATATAATGTAAGGCATTTCAAATATATATTTAAATTTTCTAGTAGCCACATTTTAAAAAAGGAAACCACTGGTAAAATTTTTATATTTTATTTAATCCAATACATCCAAACTATTATCAGTTCCATATGTGGTCAATATATCAGATTTTTTCAGATTTTGGAATATTTGCATTAAACCTTTGAGCATTTCCTTTGAGAGTCACGTCAGTGATCAAAAAATTTTGGGTTTTGGAGCATTTTCTATTTCAGATTCTTAGGGATACTAAACTTTTAGTGAGATATTTTACAGTTTTTTAATACTAAATATTTGAAATTCCATGTACAAACATATTTCTAGCACATCTCAATGTGGACTAGCTACATTTCAAGTACTCAACAGCCACAGATAAGTTAGTGGCTATTGTATTGGACAGTGCAGATCTAGAGTTACATCAAAATCCTAAAAACAACATTGAGCCAAAAAAAAAAAAAAAAAAAGGCAAGTTGCAAAATAATATGTACTGTATGGTGCCACTTACATAAACTTATAAAACTGAAAAAATTCTAAATAAGGTTTATGTATATGGAAACATATTTATGTAGAAAACATTAAAATAACCCATGAGGCTTCAACTCTATCTGTAATGTTTTAATTCTTTAAAAGAAATCTAAAGCAAATATGACATAAGATTTTAAAATATCTCCCATTTAAATAATAAAAAAAGAATATGCTTGCTTCTGTTTATATTCAATTACTTCTGAAAATATGCTACAGAAACATTTAGTGTGTAAATTTCATATTTTACTTTCTACTACATAGGTCCATAGCATCTTTCTATTGTTCATGTATTAAGTTTGATAACAGAAATTCAAGGAAAAGTTCAAAAAATTAAGTAAGGATAAAAATGGATGAATTTTGTCTTGTTTATTCAACAAGCATTTACTACATGATTATTGTGTGTATTCAGGGAGTTCATAATGTGGTGAACAGCTTTTTGTTACAAGCAGTCATATGGAGATGAAAGTATATTTTAGCACTACATAGAACACCAAGATCAAAGTAAAAGAGCAAAATACTTAAACAGTGAGTTTATGCCCTGAGAGTAATTGTTAAATGGAAAATTTTTAAAGGCATTCTTCTTTTTATGTATATATTTAAAGGGTATGGCCAGGCGCAGTGGCTCATATCTGTAATCCTAGCACTTTGGGAGGCAGAGGCGGGCAGACTGCTTGCGCTCAAGAGTTCAAGACCAGCCTGGGCAACATGGCAAAACCCATCTCTACAAAAACTATAAAAATTAGCCAGGCATGGTAGCATACACCTGTAGTCCCAGCTATTTGGGGGGCTGAGGTAGGATGATCGCTTGAGCCTGGGAGGTCAAGCAGGCAGTGAACTGTGATCGTGCTACTGCACTCCAGCTGGGGCAACAGCGAGAGACCCTGTCTCAATCAATCAATCAATAAAGTGTACAACATGAATGTTTTGATATACATATACATAGTGAAATGATTACTATGGTCAAGCAAAATGTCCCATCTCCACATATATTTATCTTTTTGTGTGTGTGCTGAAAACACCTGAAATCTACTCTTTTAACAAATTTCCAGTATGTGATACAGTATTATTAACTATAGTGTTCATGCTGTACATTAGATCTCTAGACCTAGTCATCCTACATGATTCCAACTTTGTAACCTTTAACCAATATCTCCCCATTTCTCCCACCTTCCCACCCATTTAACTACCTTTCTACTCTCTTCTTTTGCAGACTTTGCATTTTTAGATTCCACATACAGGTTGAAGTCATGAAGTATTATTTTTTCCGTGTCTGGCTAACTTCACTTGGCATAATGTCCTCCAGGTTCATCTATGTTGTCACAAATGGAAAGCATACTAGTTTAGTGTACCATCTTAAGATACACAATGACTTGGCCAGGCGCGGTGGCTCATGCCTGTAATCCCAGCACTTTGGGAGGCTGAGGCGGGCGGATCACGATGTCAGGAGATCGAGACCATCCTGGCTAACACAATGAAACCCCGTCTCTACGAAAAATACAAAAAAAATTAGCCGGGCGTGGTGGCAGGCGCCTGTAGTCGCAGCTACTCGGGAGGCTGAGGCAGGAGAATGGCATGAACCCAGGAGGTGGAGCTTGCAGTGAGCAGAGATCGCTCCACTGCACTCCAGCCTGGGCGACAGAGCGAGACTCTGTCTCAAAAAAAAAAAAAAAAAAGATACACAATGACTCACTAGAAGAGATTTTTTTTAAAGACTGGAATAAACACACAAGCAAAACCCTCATTCATTCTACTTAGTTTTAGCTAAATACTGTATATATTACTTGTACATAGCTCTAAATATTCTAATAAAGGTTCATAGAACATGAAAGAAAAGTTCAAAATGGGAAGCACTGGAACCATAGAGACTATGAGTTGTCATAATGTGGAACTTCAGATATAACAGTCTTTCAAAACAAGAAAAACAATTAGTTGAAAATATGACTTTAAAAACTGAACCTCAACTATACTAATATCTGTAATTTACTTTGAAATGAATACGAAAATAAAATCAAATGTTACATCAATGAAGCGTTGGACAGATGGATCAATATGTGATAAAACAAGACGAGTAAAAAAAAAAAAAAAGAAGAGTAAAATGTTAAAGGTAGAATCTAGGTGCTAATAATATTGGTGTTCAGTGTAAAATTTTTTAAGCTTTGCTTAAGTTTTAAATTTTCATAATTGTGTTAAAAATTAAACTTTAATGTGAGGATAATAGCTTTTAACTACAATTATGATGTGTACTGGCACCAGAAGAAAAAAAATCAGCTTATCTTTTTGCAAATAGTTCATTTTAGGTAAATACCCCATAGTATAGCTTGTTCAAAAAACACTTCAATACAATATGATTATGTTTGGAATTTAGTCTAGAATAATCCACTGAAGGGTAAGTGTTAACCAAATTCAACTAACTGCGAGATGGTAATTGTTGAAGCTGGGTGACAGGTACTTAGGGGGTTTCATTTTTCATATATATATATATAGAGAGAGAGAGAGAGAGAGAGTTGTCTTTTGTTTTTTTTTTTTTGAGATGGAGTCTCGCTCTTGTTGCCCAGGCTGGACTGTAATGGCACAATCTTGGCTCACTGAAACCTCCGCCTCCCAGGTTCAAGAGAGTCTCCTAACTCAGCCTCCCAAGTAGCTGGGATTACAGGTGCCTGCCACTATGCCCAGCTAATTTTTGTGTTTTTAGTAGAGACAAGATTTCACCATGTTGGCCAGGCTGGTCTTGAACTCCTGACCTCAGGTGATCTGCCCACCTTGGCCTCTCAAAGTGCTGGATTACAGGCGTGAGCCACCGGGCCCAACCCATTATACTATTTTCTTTTTTCTTTTTTTCTTTTTTTTTTTAAAAAAAAAAAAAAAAAGACGAGCCTTGCTCTGTCACCCAGGCTGGAGTGCAGTGGCACGATCTCGGCTCACTGCAACCTCCACCTCCCTGATTCAAGCAATTCTCCTGCCTCGGCCTCCCGAGTAGCTAGGATTACAGGCACCCGCCACCACGCCTGGCTAATTTTTGTATTTTTAGTAGAGACGGGGTTTCACCATGTTGGCCAGGCTGGTCTCGAACTCCTGACCTCGTGATCTACCCGCCTGAGCCTCCCAAAGTGCTGGGATTACAGGCGTGAGCCACCACACCCGGCCCCGTTATACTATTTTCTTATTTCTGAATATGCTTGCAATTTTACAGAATAAAAAAGTCAAATAGCCTGGGCGCAGTGGTGCACACCTGTAATCCCAGCACTTTGGGAGGCCAAGGCAAGTGGATCACTTGAGCTTAGAGGTTTAAGACCAGCCTGGGCAACATGGTGAAACCCCGTCTCAACAAAAAATACAAAAATGAGCCAGGTGTGGTGGCAAAGGCCTGTAGTCCCAGCTACTGAGAAGGCTAAGGTGGCAGAATCACTTGTGCCCAGGAGGTCTAGGCTGCAGTGATCCAAGATCATGCCACTGTACTCTAGCCTGGGAGACAGAGTGAGACCCTGTCTCAAAAAAAAGAGTTAAATATATAGAGAATGTTTTAATACCTAGCTCAGTATACTATAGCCTAGAACAGATTAAATACGCTATTTCAATTTTTTATGTTAAAGGTATAACTAATCCTGGCTCAACTTTAAAGCATTATCTTGTAGAAACATACTGATCCTTGTTTTTATGAACAGTTACTTCTAAGTCTGCCGGATACCTCTGCCTTCCTTGATCTACTATTGTATTGTGCACTTAGGGTATTAAGAGAAGTGTCATGAACTTAGGGTATTAAGAGAAGTGTCATGAGTTCCCTAAGTCTGATCCAAGCTTCTGGACTCTGCTCACTCTGATCAAAGAACTTAAGAGAATGTTACCTGTTCTACAATCAACTTCTAACTTACTCCACATTTTTCACAACAAAAACCCAAAAGTAATGAAGAAATGGTGATCCAGATTCCAATACATATAGAAGACATGTGATGCAAAAATCAAATAAGATGTATTTTTCATGTAGAAGGAGTAGAGACAGAAATTACTCAAATTTTACAGAAGACTGGAATTGGTTTACTCCTCACTTTTTTCCTCCCACCACAGACTTCCTTCTAGTACAGTAAGCAGAAGGACTGTTCTTTCTGGTAAAGTTAACCTACTCTGACCTCTAACAAGTATACTACTACTAAGCTAGTTATTGAACTTAAAACAGTCAAAACTACAGACTACACAAATTCAATGTAGAAACTGCATTTCACAATAAAGAACAGATAGAAGCTACTTTGAGATTAGGAAAATAAACTTTTCCAATCAAAAACAACTATGTCGGCAGGGCGTGGTGGCTGACGCCTGTAATCCTCACAGGCCGAGGCAGGTGGATCACCTGAGGTCAAGAGTTCAAGACCAGCCTGGCCAACATGGTGAAACCCTGCTTCTACAAAAATTAGTCAGGTGAGGTGGTGGGTGCCTGTAATCCCAGCTACTCGGGAGGCTGAGGCGGGAGAATTGCTTGAACCCAGGAGGTGGAGGTTGCAGTGAGCCGAGATCACGCCATTGCACTCCAGCCTGGGCAACAGAGCAAAAACTCCGTCTCAAAAACAAACAAAACAAACAAAAACAAAAACAAACAAAAAAAAACTATGTCAATGACTAATTGCATACTCTTAGAAAACCCCCTTGGCCTCTGGGCTATACCATAATGATTTTAAATAGCAAGGAAACAGCTCTGAAGCACGGGAACAATAATACAAGTAATCAAGAAGATTCTAAACAATCTATTGTCACAGCAATAGAAGTGTAGCTAATTTACTTTCTTCAGATTGTGGCATTGACAGAAAAACATAAAAATCACTTTAACATACAACAGGTGTCCTTTATTGTATTTTCTTGAACAAGAGTTTTAACATACCTTAGAGAAAAATATTCCACTTTCTTACAGAAGTGTTACAAAATACACAGAAAACAACCTAATGGACTAGTTAAAAACACAGTACTGCACCAAGAACCTTGAACTGGGAGTCAGATAACCTTGGTTCTAGTCCTAATTACTAATTAGATCTATGCTGTTAAGCAAACTGCAACCTCAGGAGAGCTCAATTTTCTCATTTGTAAAATGAGAGAATTTTACTAGATTAATTAAAATGCTTTCCATCTATAAAATTTGCTTCTGGAAAAGACCATCTATCCAACATAATAGATTTTTTTTTTTTTTTGAGACGGAGTCTCGCTCTGTCACCCAGGCTGGAGTGCAATGGCACAATCTTGGCTGCAACCTCCACCTCCCGGGTTCAAGCAATTCTCCCACCTCAGCCTCCCGAGTAGCTGGACTTACAGGCACCCGCCATCATGCTTGGCAAATTTTTGTATTTTTGCAGAGACAGGGTTTCACCACGTTGGCCAGGCTGGTCTTGAACTCCTGACCTCAGGTGATCCGCCCGCCTCAGCCTCCCAAAGTGCTGGGATTACAGGCATGAGCCCCAGTGCCCAGCCCCAACATAATAGATTTAAGAGTAGCTGCAAATCCACTCCTGGAAATAATAACCTTTTCCTCTGCAATATATTGATGCCCACATCCCTCAGCTGTTTTATTCACACTATCTTCGGACTAAAGGAGAAGTCTGGATCACTTAAGGATTCCCAACCCCAAACTGTATTTCTGAAATGTTATTGCCTTTCTCTTCTTATCTAGGTTACCTGATACGATTGTTATATAACTCAACAGGTCACTGAGATAAAATTTTAGAGCTAAAAGCAGTTTAAAATGAGAGACTGAACTAAAAAAAATCACTACAGATTAAAAGGAAAACACTGAGGCTGAGGGTCACAGTTATCATAAGACCCAGAACTAAAAGTTACAGAAAGCATAATCCAGTGCTTTTTCAACACTCCATTCTATTAATAACACTATGTTCCATAACTTGAAAATATTTTGATTTAATGTTACCCAAGGTTTCAAAGTTATTTTATTTCATCAACTAAGTAAAAATCAAGTTATTATCGCTTAATGGAAGATATGTCATAACAAATCTACTTTACCTATCACACTACTGTTAATTTATCATCCTGTTTATAGCAGAAAAGTCAACAGTCCTCACAGACATCTGGTCCCAGGGTAAGGAAAGACTTCTCCTTACCTTATGTTTCCTACATTTCAGAAAAGCACATAAAACAATAACAAAGATCATTACACAAATGAATACTGCTTTTAACAATAATTTTTATTGAAAAACTTATGAATAAAAGGAGATGTTTTAACTGTCCAGCTGACTTTTTTAATATAGAAATTATCCTTTTCTATTTATTTATTCAACTGATTTTTAAAAATTGGATCACAACTAAGCCATGCTACTCAAAACTAAGGAAATGTGAACCACACCCATTTCCTTAGAAGAAGACATTAAATCCACATACAGAAAAAATTCTGTTCGTAGGCAATTTTCTTACAAAATAGAGACAGAATACATAAGTGATAGAAACTAAATGTATCTATGGAAATACTCCTAGCTACTTCTTAGAGGGCAAAACACTATCCATACCATTATAATAATAACATTAAAAACCATGAAAATATCACTTCTGAAATCAATGTCAACAGTGTCCCTTTGAGAAATCCTGCTTTAAAGTAACAAAGTTTGGAGCCTTCTTTCAAATTTAACTCATCTATGTTGTATCTATGTATCTAATGTCTGTTTGCATGGTAAACAAAAACACATTAAAGGCTCAGAGCTTGTAGCTTACCAACTTTTTCTTTCCCTACAAACCACCATCACAATCCACAATTTTTACCCCACAGGAAGAGAGAGGGGATCAACGGACAAAAATGGAAAAAGTAAGCAAGGCACTGTAGTGTGCACCTGCAGTCCCAGCTACTCAAGATGCCAAGGCCAGGAGTACGAGGCTGTAGTGTACTATGTTCACACCTGTGAATAGCCACTGCACCCTAGCCTGGACAACATAGTGAGACCCCATCTCAAATAAATATTTTTAAAATTTTCTAAATGGGAAAAGCAGCAAATTATGTCATACACAAGGATTGTTTTTTCCCACAAACTGTTCTTTTTTTTTTTTTTTTTTTTTTTAAGACAGAGTCTCACTCTGTAGCCCAGGCCAGGCTGGAGTGCAGTGGTGCTATTCATAATCGGGGTGGTTGGATTTGAACTTTGGGGGTATCTGAGGAAGGAGGAAATGGAAAAAGCAAGAAAACTGAGAGGTGGGAAAACTCTCCCCAACTCTGTAGAAATTAATCAAGCCTAACTTCAAATCTCTAAATAAAATGGCAGAGAATGAGCTGATTAATAATTTTAGCATGAAAAGCAAAATCGGCCAGGCACGATGGCTCACGCCTGTAATCCCAGCACTTCGAAAGGCCCAGGCGGGCAGATCACGAGGTCAGGATATCGAAACCATCCTGACCAACACGGTGAAACCCCATCTCTACTAAAAATATAAAAATTAGCTGGGCATGGTGGTGCACGCCTGTAGTCCCAGCTACTCAGGAAGCTGAGGCAGGAAAATCGCCTGAACCCAGGAGGCGGAGGCTGCAGTGAGCCGAGATCGCGCCTCTGCACACCAGCCTGGGCGACAGAGCGAGACTCTGTCTCAAAAAAAAAAAAAGCAAAATCATTCTAACACATAGTAAAAGCAAAGGCATTATGCTCCTCCTGATAAAATGTGCTGTGAAGGATAAAACATCACTTCATAGTATTCCTACCAAAATATATAATCAAAGGGACACATCAGACAAATTCAAATCAACTGGCCTGTGTTCTTTTAAAAATAGAGAAGAGGCCGGGCGCAGTGGCTCACATCTGTAATCCCAGCACTTTGGGAGTCCGAGGCGGGCAGATCACCTGAGGTCAGGAGTTCAAGACCAGCCTGACCAATGTGGTGAAACCCCATCTCTACTAAAAATACAAAATTAGCCGTGCGTGGTAGGGCATGTCTGTAGTCCCAGCTACTCGGGTGGCTGAGGTAGGAGAATCACTTGAACCTGGGAGATGGAGGTTGCAGTGAGCCAAGACTATGCCATTGCACTCCAGCCTGGGCAACAAGAGCGAAATTGTCTCAAAAAAAAAAAAAAAAATGGCAAGGTGAGCTGTTCCAGATGACAATGAAATATAATGAGTGTTCTAGAATTAGATGGTAGATCAGAAAACAAGAACTTTTTGACTTTCATCATGAAGGATGTCATGAAGCAATTGGTAAAACGTGAATACGGTCTGTAGATTAAAAATGGTATTGTATCGGCCGGGCGCAGTGGCTCACGCCTGTAATCCCAGCACTTTGGGAGGCCGAGGCAGGCGGATCATGAGGTCAGGAGATCAAGACCATCCTGGCTAACACGGTGAAAACCCGTCTTGACTAAAAATACAAAAAATTAGCCGGGCGTGATGGCGGGCACCTGTAGTCCCAGCTACTCGGGAGGCTGAGGCAGGAGAATGGCGTGAACCCAGCAGGCGGAGCTTGCAGTGAGCCAAGATCACGCCAGCGCACTCCAGCCTGGGAGACAGTGTGAGACTCTGTCTCAAAAAAAAAAAAAAATGATACTGTATCAATGCTAATCTCTCTTTTATTTTAAGAGATGAGGGTTTCACTCTGTCATTCACACTAGACTGCAGTGGCACGATCATAGTTCAAGGCAGCCTGGAACTTCTGGGCTCAAGTGATCCTCCTGCCTCTAGCTTCCTGAGTAGCTGGGACTCCAGGCATGCTCCACACCGGCTAATTTAGGTCTCACTATGTTGGGAAGACTGGTCTTGAACTCCTGGCCTCAAACAATCCTCCCGCCTCAGCCTCCCAAAGTGCTGGGATAACAGGTGTGGGAGGCCACACTCAGCCTTAATGCTAATTTTTAATTTTGCTAACTATACTGGGATCATGTAAGAGAATATTCCTGGTTTCGAGAAATATGTATTAAAGTATTTAGGAGTAAAGGGACATCATGTCTGCAACTTACTCTGAAACAATTCAGAAAAATAATAATAGAGGATGATAAAGTAAACATGGTAAAATGTCACCCCCTTGCTGCATCTGGATGAAGCATATCTGAGAATCTTTGTGCTATTTTTACAAATTTTCTACAAGTCTGAAATTATATTTTGTAACCTTTTATACAGTAAAAAAAGGAAGAGATAATTACTGTTTATCTCCCTAAAGATAGATCGGATTCACCTCATGAGGTTACAGTTATAAAAAAAACAATCACGTGGCCAGGTTTGGTGGCTCACGCCTGTAATCCCAGCACTTTGGGAGGCCAAAGAGGGCAGACAGCTTGAGTCCAGGAGTTTGATACCAGCCTGGGCAACATGGCAAAAACTCATCTCCACAAAAAAATACAAAAATTAACTCAGCATGGTGGCATGCACCTATAGTCCCAGATATTCGGGAGGCTGAGGTGGGAGTATCACCTGCAACCAGAGAGGCGGAGGCTGCAGTGAGCCATGACCGCACCAATGCACTCCAGACTGAGTGACAGAGTAACAGCCTATCTCAGAAAAAAACAAAAATTAAAAACAATAATTCTTTATTTATTTTTTTATTTTTTTTTTTTTTGAAACGGAGTCTCGTTCTGTCACCCAGGCCAGAGTGCAGTGGTGACATCTCATCTTACTCCAACCTCTGCCTCCCGGGTTCAAGCAATTCTGCCTCAGCCTCCTGAGTAGCTGGGATTACAGGCATGCGCCACAACACCTGGCTAATTTTTGTATTTTTAGTAGAGACGGGGTTTCACCATGTTAGCCAGGCTGGTCTTGAACTCCTGACCTCAGGAGATCCACCTGCCTTGGCCACCCAAAGTGGTGGGATTACAGGCGTGAGCCACTGCACCCAATCAAAAACAATAATTCAATAAAATATTATACCCTATCAATGAATGAGACACTGCTGAGAAAGCTGTTTTAAGTGAAATGTCTTTGACTTGTGGATGGATCTTAAAATATTCTTTTGTGTAACAGCAAAACTTTTCTGTGGGACAAGGGCTGGGTTACTAGCCAAAATGTATATTAATAGATTTTAAAAAATACAATGTAAGCTTCATGGAGACAGGTCCCTTATCTGTCTTGTTCATCAATGCACTACTTATTACAGTTCCTGACACATGGTAATAGTAATCAGTAATAACTAATATTTGAGTAATAATAAAGACATAAGTGCTTTATGCCCATTTAACTCACTTAATATTCACACCACCCCAGAAATGTTTGATGAATGAATTAGTACTTTTTGCAGGATGATAATTACAGTCAGTTCCTCAATAATGTAACATATGGATTCCTAAAAACCACCAAACTATGTAAAATTGTGCAATTAACACCATAGAACTCATAGGAAAAATGAGGTTAGAAGCACAACATTCAAAAATTTCATTCGTGACACTTTTTTAAAACAAAGAAACCAAAGAAAAATGGTAGCACAGTTTGACACGTTAAATAATTAATAAATGCTCAAATATAACAATATATATGGCACTTTACTTTGAAAAAGACCTGAAGTTTGCTTGTGAAGTGGGCATCAAAAGGGTTGCAGCTCATTAATTATTGTGAAGTGGTAGAAGGAAGGTTATCTGAAATCGGATTGAAAATTGTACAACAGATGTAAATGTGTGTGGTTTATAACCCAAGTGGTGAAATGAGGTAGCTGGCAGATGTCTGACGTGTGTGCACCTATATGCATGTATTTCTGTGCAGCTCTTTTTAGAGGGGTGTAGTATCCTGCACAATAATCTAGCACAATAATCAGCAAACTCTTTCAATACAGGGCCAGACAGTAAACATTTTAGGCTTTGTGGGCTACTAGGTCTCTGCTGCAGCTATTCAACTCTGCAACTACAGTGCAAAAGCAGCCACAGACAATGTAAATAAATGGACATAGGTGTATTCCAATAGAACTTTATTTACATGGCTCACATCTATAATCCCTGCACTTTGGAAGGCCAAGGCAGGCGGATCACCTGAGGTCAGGAGTTCAAGACCAGCCAGGCCAACGTGGTAAAACCCTGTCTCTACTAAAAAAAAAAAAAAAAAAATACAAAAATGAGCCAGGCGTGGTGGCGAATGCCTGAAATCCCACCTACTCGTGAGGCTGAGGCACGAGAATCGCTTGAACCCGAGAAGCGGAAGTTGCAGTGAGCAGACATCACACCACCACACTCCAGCCTGGGCGACAGAGCAAGACTCCGTCTCAACAAAACAAAACAAAACAAAGATCAAAAACAAAAAAAAATAACTTTATTTACAAAAAACAGGCCACTGGTTGGTAGGCCACAGTTTGCTGATCCCTGACCCTGCAGACAAAATCCCCATAAGCAAATGCAAATTTTGTCGTATGCTTCAAATTGTTCCCTGAAATATCAACCCTTTTGGAAAAAATCCACATTTTCAAAACAAGCATTATAGCAAAACTAAATCTGGAATGCTGTCAAATAAACCAAGAAATAACTAATATAATCCAAATAAGCAAAATAACAAATACAGTATTACTCAGAAATAATTTTTTATTTTAGATTTTATAAGTCAAACGTTACCCACCCAAAAGTCAACTGAGCACTTCAAATGAGCAAAATGAAGACAACTAAGGATGCATTTTTATCATAGTCATTCAAAATCTGTGCATTAAATCCTACACAATCTTATTTAAAAGTAGGTAATACTGGCCAGGCACGGTGGCTCATGCCTGTAATCCCAGCATTTTGGGAGGCCGAGGTGGGCGGATCACGAGGTCTAGGAGTTTGAGACCAGCCTGGCCAATATGGTGACACCCCGTCTCTACTAAAAATACAAAAATTAGTTGGGCATGGTGGCTCACACCTGTAGTCCCAGCTACTTGGAGGCTGAGGCAGAAGAATTGCTTGAACCCAGGAGGTGGAGGTTGCAGTGAGCTGAGATGGTGCCACTGAGCCCGGGTGACAGAGTGAGACTCTGTCTCAAAAAAAAAAAAAAAAAAAAAGTAGGTAATACTTTTGACAATTCTGAACTAAAATTATCAGGCCCATTCACAAAGGCACATGTACCTTTTACAAGATCATCAAGCCACAAAAGCTACCATACAAAATGCACAATAGTAGCTGGGCATAGTGGCACATGCCTGTGGTCCCAGCTACTCAGGAGGCTCAGGTGGGAGGATCACTTGAGTCTGGGAGTTCTAGGATGCAGTAAGCTATGAGCTATGATCACCCCACTGCACTCCAGGCTGGGCGACAGAGTAAGTCCCTGTCTCTTAAAAAAAAAAAAAAGCACAATAGGCAGGGCGCGGTGGCTCACACCTGTAATCCCAGCACTTTGGGAGGCCGAGGTGGGCGGATCACGAGGTCAGGAGATCAAGACCATCCTGGCCAACACAGTGAAACCCCATCTCTACTAAAAATACAAAAATTAGCTAGGCGTGGTGGCACACGCCTGTAGTCCAAGCTACTCGGGAAGCTGAGGCAGGAGAATCGCTTGAACCCGGGAAGCGGAGGTTGCAGTGAGCCAAGATCGTGCCACTGCACTCCAGCCTGGGTGACAGAGCGAGACTACATCTCAAAAAAAAAAAAAAAAGGCACAATAGTCATACAGTATTTGTCCAGAAATTAAGTTTAAAATTCTATGTTGACCTTCTTCCAAATAGAAAATGCTAATATACACAACATTCTTTTGCTCAAGCTGCTACTCCTCACATCTGGAATTCTCCCACAGTCTCCTTTGTCAAAACTGTACCTATATTCCAAGGACTAGATTCAAATTCTCTCTTTTTTTTTTTTTTGAAACGGAGTCTCGCTCTGTTGCCCAGACTAGAGTGCAGTGGCACGATCTCGGCTCACTGCAAGCTCCGCCTCCCAGGTTCACGAAGTTCTCCTGCCTCAACTTCCCGAGCAGCTAGGACTACAAGCGCTCACCACCATGCCCGGATTTTTTTTTTTTTTTTTTTTTTTTTTGTATTTTTAGTAGAGACGGGGTTTCACCATGTTAGCCAGGATGGTCTCGATCTCCTGACCTCGTGATCCACCCACCTCGGCCTCCCAAAGTGCTGGGATTACAGGTGTGAGCCATGGCGCCCGGCTCAAATTCTCTCTCTCTATAAAGCTTTCCTTGGTCCCCACCAGAAATGTCTTTCTACTTTGAACTCACAAAACAACTTAGTTTTTACTTCATGCAGCATTTATCACTTTATATCTTGCGCCAAAACTAATCGTGTACATGTCTTATTTCCTCTGATGTATGGAAAATAAGACTAATCTTTAACCATACTAATAGCTCTTTCTGGACTGCCCTCTCACAGTCAAACCCTTAACTGCTAACTCATTCAAGACTCAATACAGTTAACATCTCCTTTGCAAAACTTTCCTAGACATCCCCCAATTTAGGGTTTCTTTCATTTCTGATCCCTAGCGCAATCAATATATTTCCATATTAGCACTGCTTTCTAATTGCTCATTTACTTACCAATCTCCCTCACTTGACTAAGAATGCCTTAAGATGGCAGGAATTTTATTACCTTTGGCATAACCCTAGTACAGTGCCATGCCTGGCCCCAAATTGATACTTAAGTATTTGATCAACTAATAAAGCAATCCCCCAAAATATGGAGTGCAGGATATATACATGTGAATACTACTGCCAGAACAATAATTTCTTAACAAATATTGTATGGGACAGTTAACAAGAGTGCTGGACTACAGATACCGGAAATGGCTACTTCAAGCTAAAACTGAGAGACAAAGTTTCAGAGACAGGATCTGAAAATAGTAGCTACAGTGCAAAATTCAAAGACTTCCCAGGGCAAAAAGAACAACTGGCTAGAACTAACATAGGTATTTTCAGACGTACATCTTCAATCATAAAAGGGCAGAAATATACTGGATATAGCAATCTTTCAAAATAGAACATATCTTAAGCCACAATAATTACCAAACTTTCCAACAAAAATGTTTTTTCCTTTCCAATAAATGTTTATACAACCAGGTATACATGATACTATGACAAGTATCAGCAACAAAACACCTGTAACCTAACCATGTTAAGTTTTAAGGCAAAAAGATATAAATACATTGAATAAAGAAACTTTATCTCACCACTACCCTTCTCCCTAACCCACAAAAGGCAGATAAGAAAATGATAAACACTCATATAAGCAGAATTTTTTGTTTTTGTTTTTGTTTTTGAGACAGACTCTCACCCTATTGCTCAGGCTGCAGTGGCGCAATCTCAGCTCAATGCAACCTCCGCCTCCTGGGTTCAAGCAATTCTCTGTCTCAGCCTCCCTAGTAGCTGGGATTACAGGTGCCTGCCACCACACCCAGCTGATTTTTTTACAGGTGCCTGCCACCACACCCAGCTGATTTTTTTTTTTTTTTTTTTTTTTTGTATTTTTAGTAGAGATGGGGTTTCACCATCTTGGCCAGGCTGGTCTTGAACTCCTGACCTCATGATCCACCTGCCTCGGCCTCCCAAAATGCTGGGATTACAGGCGTGAGCCACTGCACCTGGCCTATAAGCAGAATTTTTAAAAAAATAACTTTAGGCAGGGTATGGTGGTTTACACTTGTAATCCCAGCACTTTGGGAGGCCAAGGCAGGAGAATCACTTAAGTCCAGGAGTTCAAGACCAGACTGGGCAACAAAGTGACACCACTGTTTCTACAAAAAAATCAAAAAATTAGCGGGGCATGATGACACACCTGTGGTCCCAGCTACATAGGAGGCTGAAGCAGGAGGATTGCTTGAGCCAGGAGGTCAAGGCTGCAGTGAGCCATGTTCAGTGTCACTGCACTACAGCCTGGGTGACAGCAAGACCTTGTCCCAAAAAAAAATTAATGCTACAGACCATCTAGTCTTGTTCGTTCTGCAAATGACAAAGCAGAAGACTGGAACGGATAAATGATTTGTCCACAGTCATACAATCAGTTAAGCAACAGAGCTATAACTAAAAAACCAAGGCTTGGCTCACAGTTCAGTGTTCATTCCTCTATACAAGCAGTTCTCAAACCATTTAGTCGCAGCACTTCTTTTCACTCTTAAAAATTAACAGCCGGGCGCAGTGGCTCACACCTGTAATCCTAGCACTTTGGGAGGCCGAGGCGGGTGGAAATCACGAGGTCAGGAGATCGAGACCATCCTGGCCAACACGGTGAAACCCCGTCTCTACTAAAAATACAAACAATTAGCCGCACATGGTGGCGGACGCCTGTAGTCCCAGCTACTCGAGAGGCTGAGGCAGGAGAACGGCGTGAACCCAGAGGGCGAAGCCTGCAGTGACCCGAGATCGTGCCACTGCACTCCAGCCTGGGTAACATAGCGAGACTCTGTCTCAAAAAAAAAAAAAAAAGAACTAGGACCCCAGAGCTTTAGTTTGTCTTTTAAGAACCATTGTTATAAACATGTTACCTCCTTCAGAATACCTTTAGACTTTATCGATATCTATTATTGATAAATATTGATATTTACTCCCATTTTACAGATGGAAAAACAGAAGTTAAACATCTTGCATGTCAGCTTCCAAGCTGATCATAAGACAAGCATTAGGATAAAATTAGAGATAGACTGCTTAGATCCTCCTTTCACTGCCCTGTTATATTCAACATTTCTAAAGGAAGATCTATGCATCAGTTTTCACTGGCTTCAACTATTTAAATAGTTTCTGATATCCAAAAGAACATTCACGGTCTGGGGGAAAGCACTTCATGTAAATTCAAGAATTGCCTGTATCCTATTACCCAACCCATAAGTTTATTCAGACCCCAAAAGTGAAAAAGACACATACAATTACTTATGAAACAATTATTTCACACACCTACATCAATACTTAAAAGAAACATTATTTTAAGTACTATATTTATCTTATCTCTAGAAATGCAATATATAACTGAAAGCTCAAGGCCAACTACACCAAGGGTGGCCAATAATAAAACCGGGCCTGATAAAAATTAAGGTCACAAATGTCTTTCTTTTCACCCCAACCCATTACATAACCAAGCAATTGATATTTAAATGCTTTTTAAAAACCTTTATAAAATTTGCATCTCCTCCCCCTCCAAGGGCCTGGTTTCATGCTTTTCATAGGGGAAATGCAAGTATTTCACAGATAACACTTTTCAACAATTAGGTTACAATGTAACTGCTTGTTAACTACCACCTTAATAGATACTTTGTAAGACATTCAAAATCTCTCAATTTAGACAACTTCTGCCTTTTTATATTTAAGACCAATAACAAGGTAATATAGCTGTCAGCTTTTCAAGTAATCAATTGCCATAAGGATTAGAATGACAAATTTCACCAAATCTCCCAATACTGAAATCTTTATATGCAAATAAATTAAGGCCAAGCGCAGTGGCTCACGCCTGTAATCCCAGCACTTCAGGAGGCAGAGGCGGGCAGATCACCTGAGGTCAGGAGTTTGAGACCAGCCTGGCCAACATGGGGAAACCCCGTCTCTACTAAAAATACAAAAATTGGCCAGGCATGGTGGCATGTGCCTGTAATCCCAGCTACTTGGGAGGCTGAGGCAGGAGAATCGCTTGAACCCAAGAGGCAGAGGTTGTAGTGAGCCAAGATGGTGCCACTGCACTCCGGCCTGGGCAACAGAGTGAGACTCCATCTCAAAAGAAAAAAAAAAAAAGAAATTAAAGTTCATCAGTCATGAGGCCTCCATTCCAGGCCCTAGCTCCAGGATGACAATTGTAGACACATCCTGGGCCAGAAGGGAATCTGCTGCCCTGAAGGGAAGGTCCCAGTCCTAGCAGCACACATCACCTGATAACTGAAGAGCCCTTGGGCCCTGAATAACCAGCAGAGAGCCAGGCGCGGTGGCTCACACCTGTAATCCCAGCACTTTGGGAGGCCAAGGCAGGTAGATCACTTGAGTCCAGGAGTTCAGGACCAGCCTGGCCAACATGCTGAAACTCCCTCTCTACTGAAAATACAAAAACTAGCCGGGCGTGGTGGCACACACCTGTTAATCCCAGTTACTTGGGAGGCTGAGGCATGAGAATCACTTGAACCTGGGAGGCGGAGGCTGCAGTAAGCCAAGATCACACCCCTTCACTCCAGCCTGGGCAACAAAGTGAGACTCTGTCTCAAAAAAATAAATTTAAAAATTAAAAAATAATCAGCAGTGACACCCAGGTACCCAAGTACTACATTGAGGGCCTGGTGATTATAAAACACCTTATCTTTTATAACGCCAGAAGCAAGTCAATCTTATTTCAAACAATACAAACAACCAAAAAAATCCTTTAAAAACAACAAAACCTTTGAAGACTGAGCCACTGATTAGTCAGTGTATGTTTTAGCCAGGTCATCGGTTTATTTTCCTCCCTCTTGTCTTTTGGCCATTTTTCCACCACAGAATCCTAGAATATTACTTTTTTTTATAAACACAAGTAAAAATTAGAACTAGTCTTTGTTCCTGCTTTTTAAGTGCTTGACAAAAGATCTGATAAAGAGAAAATCTGGAACTACTGTGTAAAATAATATTACCAATAATGCTCATATTATTTCTGCCTCACATTAGAAAAGACTCAAGAGGGATTTGGTACTGTGGGTTCAACTCAAGCATTACCTGTCAGATTCTCCTTTAACCATGATTATGGTTTAGGAGATCGATGACACTTCAGCCTGAGACAGTTCTGAACACCTACTTGGAGCTCTTTCATAGTAAATCATCAGGGAGTGTCACACTTTTTAATTAATTCCCTACATTCATATATGCAGTTCTTTACTAGAGGTTTTTCATGTAGCTTAAGACTCTCCTAGCATTAAATATTTCAGTAATCTCACTACATAGTATATCTGGACATAAAAGATGTAACATTATAAACAGCTACAAAATCATAGACCTACAACAAATGAGAGTAGGTAATATGAACTTCTTTCATTGTAACACTTGGGCTAAATTTAAATGGTCATAATCAGGTTAGACCTGGCAGCTGAAGGGGGCATTAACGCCTTGTGGTTAAGAACATAAGCTGTGAAGTCAAGATGGGGTTCAATTCCAGCTCCACCAATTACAAGCTGTGTAACTTCGATCAAGTTCTTGATCTATGTCTCAGTTTCCTCCTCATAGGTAAAATGGGCAAAACCAAGTACTTACCCCATAGGTTTGAGAATTCATCAAGATTATAAAGAACGACAATAAGCACTCAACTTAGTTATGATTATTACTCTTATCAAGATCTACAAAAATCCAAGACTAGTAAGAAAAACTGACCCTTGTGTAAAATTATTCTATTCAGAAATTCTATATATGTAATTTGTTCATTCTAAAGAAACTGAGAAGATCCGACTTCAAACTATAGTTTCAAATGTAGACTTTGTGAAACTTAGTAAAATCTAGAGGTCATAATTTAACTGTAAGGTACACCATCCATGCATATGAACATGAGTGCCTGGTAATTACAGGCCAACAAGTTATACTGGGTACCACTCACGTGCCTAACACCCCACAGATAAAGATTTGTAGTATTTGAGCCTACTGACAGATTCAGAAACCAAGGCCACAATCGTGTACACAACTAGAGATCTATAATCTAAGAACTGAAGCATATCTTTCCCCAAGGTAAAGAAACTATAATCTACTGCTTGTTCATACAGAAAAACAGACATAGGTATCATAGGCTCATTGCCCAATTCTACATTCTAGCTAAAGTGCTCTAAAAACATATGCCAATCTAAGAGTTACTCAAAGGCACATTTCGCCAACTTGAAATGCAATTCTGACCCATACTCCTTGTAATTTTATTTTGCCACTGGACGCCAAGGATGCATCTCCGAGTAAAAAAATTACTTAATTCACATCGTGGGATGAAAATTCAAATGTCAAACTGAAACGCCAGCCAGCCACCTGGGTTAAAGTGTATACATTTCATATTGACTACCCAAATTTTGAGACCCGTCAAGAGGCAAATTAGAAGCACACAGAAAAACAGCTTCAACCTAATAAACGTGCTTGATTGGTTAAGAGGAGGCCTGCCAGGCATTTTCCCTTGCAATAAATCTTACTTCGCATCAGCCCACGTTAACCTGCCCTTCATCCTTCATGGAATAAATAAGTAAATAAAGATAGGGCCTAATTACTCCTCGAAATTTGCCCAGAAAGTGGGGAAACATTTGAGGTCCCATTAAGGCTGGACTTCACAAAAAGTAGTATACTATGGTCCTCTGGAAGCAAAACCCTGTGTTAAGTCTCCTCTCGCCTAGAAATAAACCCAAGGATACCCTTCAGGATATGGAGTAGAAAAGATACCTAAATACCTGGAACTGCACCACAACCCAATCAAAAAAAGGCTTGTCTCCTGGGGCTGCAGAAAAAAAATCCCGCAGGGCCCGGGTGCTTCCCATCTCCAGCAACCTAAACGCCTCTAAGTCGTCCTGGGATCTCACATCCTCGCGCCCGCCCACCCCTCCCCCTCTTCTCACCCTCCCCCCGCTTCTTCCCCACGCAGTTTCTAGGCCCAAAGATTAGGAAAAATGACCGGGATACCAAAGACCGCCTCCGACTTCGAGGTCTCAATCCCACAGGCACCAAAGAATAAACAGAGGAGCCCGACCAAGCGTCACCATTTAGGGGAGATTGCAAGAAGCGCCCCATACCCTAGGCCGCGCCCCCCCCACCTCCCCCCACCCCTATCCCCACCCCCACCCCCGTCGGAGCCTTGCGCCGATACCCCGAAACCCTTCTCACCTAAAGAGAAAACGATGCCTCTTTCGGCTAAGCAACACACAGGCCTAACCCACCAAGCGAACGCCTTCCCAAACACCCGACTCAGACGGTGCCTGGGCCCAGACCGCTGGGGCCCATGAGACGGGGTTGCGTTTTACCTCATGGGCTCAGCGGTCATGTTTTCGCTTGAACGCCTTGTCGGCTTCTGCGATTGCTGGGCGCCGATCTGCGCTCCCCCGCGCCCGGTTACGATAGAAATGCACTGGAGTCTTAATCGTCACTGTAGCTGCTGCTGGAACCTCCCCACAGCTCAAAGGCCGCTACCACTGCCACCGCCGCAGGAGCCGCGGAAACAAAGCGACACCGCTGCCGCCGCCATTTTGTTGGGCCGAGGCTCAGGCAGGAGAATTGGCGCGTCCTCCCTCTTTCTCTTTCCGTCAGCCATTGGCTACCTCCTCCAAAGCACAGAGTCTTATTGGCTTCGGAAATTCACCTTCTTTGGGGGCCTGTTGCTAAGGCGGTCGACGTCATTTGATCCCCTCCACCTTTTCGCAGGGGGTCCAATTTAGTCCCAATTGACCTGAAAGTGCTAGTGACATATTTTGACTTTATTTTGAAAATGCTCTTTTGGTCCAACCTCTTTTTTCTTGGACATATTAACGAAGCAATAACAGCAACTTACATTTATTGAGAGTTTACTATATGCTCGGCACTACACTAATCCTTTATCCGGGTTATCTCATTTAATCTTTACACTCTCTGAGGTAGACAAACCTACATTTTCCAGATGAGGAAACCAAGACACGAAGTCCCACAGTAGTGGAGCCGAGATTCACCAGACACTCTTAACCACTAATCTGTATGGCCATCCTATGTAAGTATTTTCTTTCCTATATGCTAGGCTATCATCAAGTTCTTTGCTTTCCTAAATGTTTTATGCATAATATTTGGCACACCAACATGCTCGCAAATGTACATGTGTATAATGTACTTATATATATGTATATGTGTGCAGATGACATAAGACCAACTTGAACGCTGCATAAAATTCTTTCCATATTGTATAAAGTGTCTCTTAGAACACACACACACACACGCACACACACACACACGGGCCATTTCCCCAATTTGATGTGATGTCTAGCTCACAAACCAATCAATTTAGATCTGCTTCCTTCTCATTACAGAGGAAGCTTGGCTGGATGATCTCTAAATGCCTTTCCAGCTTTTATGATCTATAATTTGATTTTACTCTGGTAATCTCTGCTAATCACAAACAAGTTCTCTAAAATCTAATCGCTTCGAAATTTATTTCCAAATTTTTCTGCCATGCATGCTTTAGTTCATTCTATTTATTTTTCTTGAAATATGCAAGAGCTCCTGTCGGGGTTAGGTGACAGGGTTGCTGCTTTCTACTGGGATAGCAAGAGGTGAGCCTTTTTTGAATGAAACACTTTGAAAATCTGATAGACTCAGGCAACTTTTTTTTTTTTTCTGAGACGGGGTCTAGCTCTGTCACCCAGGCCGGAGTGCAGTGGCGTGACGCAGTTCACTGCCTCCTCGACCTCCTAGGCTCAAGCAATCCTCCCACCTCAGCCTCTCAAGTCGCTGGGACTGCAGGCGCGCGCCCTCAAGCCCAGCTAATTATGTATTTATGTATTGGTATAGATGAGGTCTGTCTGTTGCCCAGGCTGGTCTCAAACATCTGAGCTCAAGCCATCCTCCAACCTCGACCTCCCAAAGTGCTGGAATTACAGGGGTGAGCCACCGCTCCTGGCCTCAGGCAACTTTTTAATCAACAGACGCCTGTACACATTGCAATTATATCTTTCAAATGTTGGAGTTCAGTTGGCAATTATAGAAACCAGACCTCTGTACCTGCTATACTGATTTTGTCTTGTACACATTAAATATCATTTCAACATACAATTTACAGGAGTCATTTTTTTCTCCTTGGTAAATGCAGTGAATTTGAATGATGTACTCCATCACAAGGCAGCACAGAAATGTGCTTGCTGTCCAACTGACTTCACTATGAGAAAAATAGTAAATAGTCAACATGTTAGCAGGTTCTTGGCGTTTTGAACAAGGAATTGGACAAAATGCACAAACAAAGCAAGGAAAGAATGAAGCAACAAAAGCAGAGATACGTTGAAAATGAAAGTACACTCCACAACACTGCACGAGCTGCCAGAGCACAGGGGCTCAGGACCCCCATTACAGAATTTTCTGGGATTTAAATACCCTCTAGAGGTTTCCCATTGGTTACTTGGTGTACACCCTATGTAAATGAAGTAGTGGCCCGCAATCAGAGGCTAAAGTGAAGTTACAAGGGTCACACCCTATGCAAGCATCTAATTGGTTGTGGACAGCAACCAATCAGAGGCTAAAGTGAAGTTACAAAGTTACACTGCTATGCAAACATCTGCTTTCTGTAACCAATCGGAGATACTTTCAGTTTTCCGTCTGCCAAGCGGAAAAGGAAGAGGATTTGCAAAGGGAGTAGTCTTTTTGTTACTTAGGTGTGGAAAGTTGGGGTTTTCCTTTTGATTTAGTTCTAGGAAGTCAACTTTAATTAGCCTTAGGTTCCCTGCCTCCAAACCCTATTCTCCTGCCTCACATTATTTTTAAATGTATTGAAATTATTAAGGTAGAAACTAGCTGTTGCTGACGAGACTTCTTAACACTAAACAGCTTTAAATGACAAGTCTTACAAAATAAACTTAATAATAAAACTATAATCACAATTTGTTTTTGTTTTGTTTTGTTTTGTTTGAGATGGAGTCTCGCTCTTGTAGCCCAGGCTACAGGCTGGAGTGCAGTGGCATGATCTCGGCTCACTGCAACAACTACCTCCCAGGTTCAAGCGATTTTCCTGCCTCAGCCTCCCGAGTAGCTGGGATTACAGGCACCCACCACCACGACTGACTAATTTTCATATTTTTAGTAGAGACGGGGTTTCACCATGTTAGCCAAGCTGGTCTTGAACTCCTGACCTCAGGTAATCCACCCACCTTGGCCTCCAAAAGTGCTGGGATTACAGCCATGAGCCACCATGCCAAGCAATCACAAATTTTTAAAATTTTAATTTTGCTTTGAGACAGGGCCTCACTTGGTCTCCCAGGCTGGAGCATAATGGCGTGATCATGGGTCACTGCAGCCTCGACCTCCCAGGCTCAAGCGATCCTCCCACCTCAGCCTCCCAAGTAGCTACAACTGCAGGCCTAAGCCACCATACCCCAGCTAATTTTATCTTTTTGTTTTATTTTTTTAGAGAGTAGGTCTCGATGTTGCCCAGGCTCATGTCTGAAAGTCCAGAGCTCAAACTATCCTCCCACCATAACCTCCCAAAGTGCTTGAATTACAGGCATGAGCCACCATGCCCAGCAATAATCACAACATTTTAAAAATGAACAACATTTGTGAATATTGTTGTGAATAACAACTTGTGAATACATTGTGAATAACAACTCACTATATTTGTGAAGCGTAAGAGAATTCCTGAGCCGGACATGGTGGCTCATGCCTGTAATCTCTTAACTTTGGAAGGCCAAAAAGGAAGATGGGTTAAACTCAGTAGTTCAAGACCAAACTGGGAAAAATAGTGAGGCCTCCTCTCTAAAAAAAATTTTTTTTTTACTTAAAAAAAAAGAAAAAGAGGCCGGGCGCGGTGGCTCATGCCTGTAATCCCAGCACTTTGGGAGGCCGAGGCAGGTGGATCACCTGAGGTCAGGAGTTCAAGACCAGCCTGGCCAACATGGCAAAACCCCATCTCTACTAAAAATATGAAAAATTAGCCGGATGTGGTGGTGGGCACCTATAATCCCAGCTACTGGGGAGGCTGAGGCAGGAGAATTGGTTGAACCCAGGAGGTGGAGGTTGCAGTGAACCGAGATTGCACCACTGCACTCCAGCCTGGGCAACAAGAGCGAGACTCCATCTCTCCATCTCAAAAAAAAAAAAAAACAAACAAACAAACAAAGAAAAAGAATTCCTTTGTTAGTAAAGGATGGCCGACAAAGTTTTACTGATATACATTACATATAGGTGTATCGCTTTCAGTGATGATTATCAACGGGTTCCCATCAACTATTTTAGAAGTTTACTGGTACACATCTTCACATTTTTCTTCAAATTGCCACAGAAAGCAACCTAGACCTTTCTCTGACTCTTGACCATAAATGTGTAACTTGTGAATGTGCTTATTTGTTTTGGAAGGAATAAGAGGTAAAGTACCTGAAAGAGAGCAAATCAGCTGAGAAAATAGTTACTCCATAATTTTTAATAAACTGCTTTGGCTGGGCTCGGTGGCTCAAGCCTGTAATCCCAGCACTTTGGGAGGCCAAAGTGAGTGGATCACTTGAGCTCAGGAGTTGAAGACCAGCCTGGCCAACATGGTGAAAGCCTGTCTCTACCAAAAATACACATACAAAAAAAGTAGCCGGGTGTGGTGGTGTGTGCCTGTAATCCCAGCTACTTGGGAGGCTGAGGAGGGAGCATCGCTTGAGCCCAGGAGACAGAGGTTGCAGTGACTTGAGATTATGCCACTGCACTCCAGCCTGGGCAATGGAGTGAGACTCCATCTGAAAATAAATAAATAAATAAATAAGCAAACAAACAAATAGCTTCGAAACCCCTATTTTATGTCAGAATCATAATTCTTCAGCAATATTTATGAAATTTTAAAATACATATATTATTTAACCCAGCAATTTAACTTCTAGGAATTTATCCAACAGATACACTTTACAGGGGCAAAATGAGATGTACACAAGATTATTCACTGCAGCATCATTTGTAACATCAAAACACTGGATAGCTGGGCATGGTGGTGTGTGCCTGTAGTTCCAACTACTCAGGAGGCTGAGGTAGGAGGATGGCTTAAGCCCAGAAGTTCAAGGCCATCCTGAGCAACATAGTGAGACTCTATCTCTGGAAAAAAAAAAAAAAAAAAAAAGCAAGCCAGCCATGGGGGCTCACCCCTATATTCCCAGCACTTTGGGAGGCTGAGGTGGGAGGATTGCTTGACCCCAGGAGTTCAAGACCATCCTGGGTAACACAGTAAGACACAGTCTCTATAAGTAAATATATATATATATATATATATATATATATATATTAGAAACATAGTAAGACACTGTCTCTCTCTCTCTCTCTATATATATATATATACATATATTTATATATATTAGAAACAAACCAGATGCTCCTTAATAGAAGACTGGTTAAATAAATTATGTTACATCCACACAGGAAATACCATATAGCTCCCTAAGTTTTTTTGAAAAATCAGTTGCATTTCTATGTACTAACAATGACCAATCCAAAAAGGAAATTAAGGCCAGGCATGGTGGCTCATGCCTGTAATCCCAGCATTTTGAGAGGCCGAGGCAGGTGGATCACCTGAGGTCAGGAGTTCAAGATCAGCCTGGCCAACATGGTGAAATCCCATCTCTACTAAAAATACAAAAATTAGCAGGGCGTGGTGGCATGTGTTTGCAGTCCCAGCTACTCGGGAGTCTGAAACAGGAGAATCGCTTGAACCTGGGAGGCAGAGGTTGCAGTGAGCCAAGATTGTATCACTGCACTCCAAGCTGGGCAACAGAGTAAGACCCTGTCTAAAAAAAAGAAAAAAAAAAGGAAATTAAGAAAACAAAACAATCCCATTTACTATAGTATCAAATAGGATAAAATGTTTAGAATAAACTTAACCAAGGAGGTAAAAGTCTTACACACTAAAAACTCCAAAACATAGCTAAAAGAAATAAAAGAAGATACAAATAAATAGAAGGATATCCCATGCTGATGAATTAGAGGACTTAATGTTGTAAAAATGTCCATACTACTCAAAGGAATCTACAGATTCAACGCAATCCCTATCAAAATCCCAATGGCATTCTTTGCAGAGAAAAACCCGTCCTAAAATTTCCGTGGGATCTCAAAGGATGCTGAAAAGCTAAAACAATCTCAAAAAAAAAAAAAAAAACAGCAAAGCTGAGGGCCACAAATTTCCTGATTAGTAAACAAGATGGTGTGGTACTGGCTTAAAAATAGATATATAGACCAATGAAACAGAATAATAAACCCTCGCATATATGGCCAAATAATTTTCTTCTTTTTTTTTTTTTTTTTTTGCGACAAGGTCTCTCTCCCTGTCCATCACCCAGGCTGGAGTGCAGTGGTACAATCACGGCTCACTGCAGCCTCCGCCTCCTGGGCTCAAGTGATCCTCCCACCTCAGCCTCTCAAGTAGCTGGGACCACAGGTGTGTGCCACCATGCCCGGCTAATCATTGTATTTTTTGTAGAGGTGGAGTTTCACCATGTTGCCTAGGCTGGTCTGGAACTCCTGAACTCATATGATCAACCCACCTCAGTCTCTCAAAGTGCTGGGATTACAGGCATGAGCCACTGCACCTGCCCAGTGGCCAAATGATTTTTGACAAGGATTCCAAAACTACACAATGAGAAAGGACAGTTTCTTCAATAAATGGTGTTAGAAGTACTAGATATCCACATGTTAAAGAATGAAGTTGACCCTTATCTGACACCACATACAAAAATTAACTCAAAGCAGATTAAAAAACTAAACATAAGACATAAAACTATAAAACTCCTGGAAGAAAACATAGATGAAAAGCTTCAGGACATTGTATTTGGAAATTATTTCTTGGCTATGACACCAAAAGCACAAGCAACAAAAGCAAAAAAAGACAAGTGAGGCTATATCAAACTTAAAAACTTATTCACGTAAAAAGAAACTATCAACCGAGTGAAAAGACAACCTATGAAATGAGAGAAAATATTTGTAAGTCATATATCTGATAATGGGTTAATATCCAGAATATAAAAGGGACTTCTAAAAAAAAAAATTCAAAAATGTGCAAAGGACTTGAATGGACAATTCTCTAAAGAAAATGTAAATTGGCCATTAAGCATATGAAAAGATGCTCAACATCACTAATCATAAAAGAAATGCAAATTAAAACCACAATCAGGCCGGGCGCGGTGGCTCACGCCTATAATCCCAGCACTTTGGGAGGCCAAGATGGGCGGATCACGAGGTCAGGAGATGGAGACCATCCTGGCTAACATGGTGAAACGCCGTCTCTACTAAAAATACAAAAAATTAGCCGGGCATAGTGGCGGGCGCCTGTAGTCCCAGCTACTCTGGAGAGGCAGGAGAATGGTGTGAACCCAGGGGAGGCGGAGGTTGCAGTGAGCCGAGACCGCGCCACTGCACTCCAGCCTAGACGACAGAGCGAAACTCCGTCTCAAAAACAAACAAACAAACAAAAACACAATCAGATATCACTGCTCACCCTTTAGTATGTATGCTAACAAAAGAACAGAAAATAGCAAATGTCAGCAAAATGGAGGAGAAAGTAGAATCCATGTGCACTGTTAGTGGGAATGTAAAATGGTCCAGCCATTATGGAAAAAAGTATGGAGATTCTTTAAAAAGTTAAAAATGGAATTACCATGTGATTCAGCAATCATATTTCTGGGTGTATATCCAAAACAATTCAAATTTGTGTATTAGAAAGATATCTGCACACCCATGTTCACTGTAGCATTATTATTTATTTATTTTGAGACAGAATCTCACTCTGTCGCCCAGGATGGAGTGCAGCGGCATGATCTCAGCTCACTGCAACATCTGCCCCCCGGGTTCAAGCAATTCTCCTGTCTCAGCCTCCCATGTTGGCCAGGCTGGTCTCGAACTCCTGACCTCAAGTGATCCGCCTGCCTCAGCCTCCGAAAGTGCTGGGATTACAGGCATGATCCACCACGCCTGACCCACTATACCATTATTTACCATAGCCAAGAGGTAGATTCAATCCAAATGTCCATTGACAGATGAATGGATAAAGAAAACGTGGTGTATACATACATTGGAATTGTATGCAGCCTTAAAAAAAGAAGGAAATCCTTCTCCTTTTTTTTTTTTTAACATGGATGATATCTTAAAGATACTATGTTAAGCAAGATAAACCTTAAAGATACTATGTTAAGCAAGATAAACCAGTCACAAAAGGATAAATAGTGTATGATTCCACTGGAAGTATCTAAAGTAGTCAAAATCATAGAAACAAAAAGTAGAAAGGTGGTTAACAAAGGTTGAGAGAGAGGATTTAGTGTTTAGTGGATACAGAGTTTCAGTTTTGCAACATAAAAAGATTCTACAGATCTGTTGTGCAACAATGTGAGTATACTTAACAGCACTAAGCTGTATACTTAAAAATAGGTATAATGAGGCCAGGCATGGTGACTCACACCTGTAATCCCAGCACTTTGGGAGACCCAGGCAGGCGGATCACTTGAAGCCAGAAGTTGGAGAGCAGCCTGCACAACATGGTGAAACCCTATCTCTATTAAAAATACAAAAATAGGCAGGGAAACAGGTGTTGGCAAACATATCTAGTCCCAGCTAGTCGGGAGGCTGAGGCAGGAGAATCTCTTGAACCTGGGAGACAGAGGTTGCAGTGAGCTAAGATTGCACCACTGCACTGTAGCCTAGGTGATAGAGTGAGACCCTGTCTCAAAAAAAATAAAAAACAAAAAGAAGCTTTTCACCAGGCTTGGTGGCTCATGTCTGCAATCCCAGAATTTTGGGAGGCTGAGGTGGAAGGATCATTTGAGGCCAGGAGTACGAGACCAGCCTGGCCAACATGGCGAAACCCTGTCTGTACCAAGAAATACAAAAATTAGCCAGGTGTGGTGGCACACACCTGTAGTCCCAGCACTCAGGAGGCTGAGGTGAAAGAATTGCTTGAACTCAGGAAGCGGAGGTTGCAATGAGCTGAGATGGCGCCACTGCACTCCAACATGGGCAACAGAGCAAGACCATGTCTCAAAAAAAAAAGGGGAGGGGGCCGGGCGTGGTGGCTCAGGGTTGTAATCCCAGCACTTTGGGAGGCTGAGGCGGGCGGATCACGAGGTCAGGAGATCGAGACCACGGTGAAACCCCATCTCTACTAAAAATACAAAAAATTATCCGGGCGCAGTGGCGGACGCCTGTAGTCCCAGCTACTCGGGAGGCTGAGGCAGGAGAATGGCGTGAACCCAGGAGGCGGAGCTTGCAGTGAGCCGAGATCGCGCCACTGCACTCCAGCCTGGGCGACAGAGCGAGACTCCGTCTCAAAAAAAAAAAAAACAAAAAAACGTATAATGTACGTTATTTGGGTGATGGACACTGTAAAAGCCCTGACTTCACCACTATGCAATCTATGCATGTAACAAAATTGTACTTATACACCATAAATTTATAGACAATTTTTTAAATGTTTGAGAGGGTAAATTTAATGTTACATATTTTTTTACCACAATAAAAATAATATTTTAAAGAGGCAGATCTAGATGTACAGATATGGGATGATTTCCTAGTTATATTGTTAAACAAAAAAAGCAAGTTGCATAACACTGTGCATAGTATTTTAATATCTGTGTTAGACAAGAGACAGCGAGAGAAGATAAAAGGCAAAATAACTCTGAAAGAATTAAAATTAAATTTGATAATAGTAGCTGCCTAAGGAAGATAATCTGGTAGGTGGGGAAGAGGACAGGAGGGAAACTTTTCAATATATATTCTTTTTTACCTTTTATAGTTGGTACCATCTTAGTGTATATCCTATTCAAAACATGAATGTAATTTAAAAATTCGAATGTTATTGGTGAAAGAATAGACAAATAGACCAAAGGAATAGAATAGAGAGACCAGAAATAGACCCACAAAAATATAGTCAACTGATCTCTGACAAAGAAACGAAAAAAAAAGACTCTAAACATAGACCTTACACTTTTCACAAAAATTAATTCAAAATGGATCACAGACCTAAATTTAAAACACAAAGCTATAAAATCCCTAGAAGATAGCACAGGATAAAATCTAGATGACCTTGGGTTTGACAATGACTTCTTAGGTATAACAAAAAAGTATGATCCATAAGAGAAAAAATTGATAAATTGGATTTTATTAAAATGGAAAACTTGGGGCCAGATGCAGTGGCTCACACCTGTAATCCCAGCACTTTGGGAAGCCGAGGCGGGCGGATCACGAGGTCAGGGGTTCGAGACCAGCCTGACCAACATGGTAAAACCCCATCTCTACTAAAAATACAAAAATTAGCTGGGCATGGTGGCCGGCGCCTGTAATCCCAGCTACTCAGGAGGCTGAGGCAGGAGAATCGCTTGAATCCGGGTGGGGGAAGTTGCAGTGAGCCGAGTTCATGCCACTGCACTCCAGCCTGGGCGACAGAGTGAAAAACTTGGCCGGGCGCGGTGACTCACGCCTGTAATCCCAGAACTTTGGGAGGCCGAGACGAGTGGATCACTTGAGGTCGGGAGTTTGAGACCAGCCTGCCAAAAATGGTGAAACCCTATCTCTACTAAAAATACAAAAATTAGCTCGGCGTGGTAGGGCATACCTGTAATCCCAGCTACTCGGGAGGCTGAGGCAGGAGAATCACTTGAACCCGGGAGGCAGAGGTTGTGGTGAGCCAAGATGGCGCCACTGCACTTCAACCTGGGCGAAAGAGGGAGACTCGTCCTCAAAAAAATAAAAATAAAATAAAATGGAAAACTTGTGCTCTGCAAAAGAAATTGTTAAGGGAATGAAAACACAAGCCACAGACAGAGAAAATCTTTGCAAAACATATATTTGATAAAGAACTGGTATCCAAAATATAAGAAATCTTCCCACTCAACAATAGGAAAACAAAGACCCAATTTAAAAATGGACAGAAAACTTGGAAACCTCACCAAAGAAGACATACATATGGCAAATAGCTTCTCAATATCATATGTCATTAGGGAATTGTGAATTAAAACAACAATATGATACCATTGCATACCTATTAGAATGGCTAAAATCCAAAACAGTGACAATACAAAATGCTGGCAAGGATGTAGAGGAACAGGAGCTCTCATTCATTGCTGCATGAAATGCAAAATAGTACAGCCACTTTGAAAAGACGTTTGGCCAGTTCTTACAATGCTAAAAGTACTCTCTCTCTCTTTTTTTGTTTTGTTTTGTTTTGTTTTGTTTTCTCTTTAGTAGAGACAGGTTTTCACCATGTTGGCCAGGCTGGTCTTGAACTCCTGAGCTCAAGTGATCCACCTGCCTTGGTCTCCCAAGTGCTGGGATTACATGCGTGAGCCACTGCACCCAGCCGCTAAACATACCCTTATCATTTATCCCACTATTGCATTCCTTGGTTAAATGAGTTGAAAATTTTATATCTACACAAAACCTTGAAGTGAATGTTTATAGTAGCTTTATTAACAACTGCCAAAACTTGGAACCAACCAAGATGTCCTTCAATATATGAATGGATAAACTGTGGTAATACATACAATGGAATATTATTTGGCAATAAAAATAAATGAGCTATCAAGTCATGAAAAGACGTGGAGGAACCTGAGATGCATATTGCTAAGATAAGGAAGCCAACCTAGTCCCAGCACAGTGGCTCACTCCTGTAATCCCAACGCTTTGGGAGGCTGAGGCAGAAGGGATTGCTTGAGCCCAGGAGTTCGAGACCACGCAGGGCAACATGGAGAAACCCTGTCTCTACAAAAAAATACAAAAATTATCCAGGTGTGGTGGTGCATGCCTGTGGTCCCAGCCACTTGGGAAGCTGAGGGGGGGAAAAAAAAAAGGATAATCTAAAAAGGCAACATATTGTATGATTCCAGATATATAACATTTTAGAAAAGCCAACACTATGGAAACAGTAAAATGATTAGTGGTTTCCAGGGGTTGAGGGGACATGGCAAGGAGGGAAACTGATAAATTGGACCACAGGGAATTTTTGGGCAGTGAAACTATTCTGTTTGATACTAGAATGGTGAATATATGTCATTATAAATTTGTCAAAACCCATAGAAAGTACTATAAAAACTCTTATGTACTGTGAACTCTTACGTAAACTGTAGACTTTAGTTAATAATAATATATCAATTATAACAAATGAACCATACTAATGCAATTTTTTTTGAGACAGTCTCACTCTGTTGCCCAGGCTGGAGTATAGTGATGCAAGCACAGCTTACTGACCTCTGTTCAAGCAATCCTCCTGCCTCAGCCTGCCAAGTAGCTGGGAATACAGACACTCACCACCCCACCAGTTTTTTTTATTATCATTATTTTTTATTTTTTTAATATAGAGTGCGAGCTGGGTGCGGTGGCTCATGCCTGTAATCCCAGCACTTTGGGAAGCTGAGGCAGGCGAATCACTTGAGGTCAGGAGTTCGAGACCAGCCTTTCCAACATGGTGAAACCCCATCTCTACTAAAAATACAAAAAAAATTAGTAGGGCATGGTGATGGGCACCTGCAGTCTCAGCTACTCAAGAGGCTGAGGCAGAAGAATCACTTGAATCCGGGAGGCAGAGGTTGCAGTAAGCCGAGATCACACCACTGCACTCCAGCCTGGGCGACAGAGTGAGGCTCCATCTTAAATAAATAAATAAATAAGGTGTCTCACTGTGTTGCCTATGCTGGCCTCAGACTCCTGGACTCAAGCAATCCTCCCATCTCAGCCTCCCAAAGTACTGGGATTACAGGTGTGAGCCACCATGCCTAACCACAATCTTTAACAGTAAATCAAGGCCAGGCGTGGTAGCTCACGCCTGTAATCCCAGCACTTTGAGAGGCCGAGGCAGGCAGATCACGAGGTCAGGAGATCGAGACCAATCTGGTGAAACCCTGTCTCTACTAAAAATACAAAAAATTAGCCGGGCATGGTGGTGGGCGCCTTTAGTCCCAGCTACTCGGGAGGCTGAGGCAGGAGAATGGCCTGAATCTGGGAGGTGGAGCTTGCAGTGAGCCGAGATCATGCCACTGCACTCCAGCCTGGGTGACAGAGCAAGACTCCGTCTTAAAAAAAAAAAAAAGTAAATCAAACAAACTTAATTTGATAGCCCCAAACCAGATGTTTCCTGCTCATAAACCAGTGAAAGTTCAATTAATAATGCAATAGTTTTTAAAGATTCTAAATTTAAGGAAATCTTATATTTAAGGTGTTTACTCTCCAAATTATCTAATCTTTCAACAAGAGTTACTAAAAGGAAAATAAAAGATCAGACGTATTTGAAAATGAACCAGACAGAAATCCTAATTACAAATAGAGTGAAGTAGAAACCTCATAGACATACTGAAGAAGAAAATAGCAAGATAAGGAATTTTAAGAAGCTATCTATGACAAAATAACAGATTTTCTAGTTTGGGGGAACATCAAGAAAATTATATATTTAAATGATAAATGTCATTAACATATACTAAGTTATTACAATAATGCTTCATTTTTCAAATTATCAAAATCAAGGTAGTCACATGCTATGTTCAGAAGAAGAAAACAAGCCAGATGATGTGTTACAAGAGAAAAAAGGCCTGGAGGACACATCCAACAATGGAAAGATATCTTCAGGTGATATGTCTGAGTAATTTTTTCCTGCATTGTACTTTCCATTTTTCCAGATTTCCTATAATGAGAACATGTTATAAAGATGATGGGAGAAATGAAATAATTTTAATCGTTGTAAGCAGTAACAGGGCTACCTATTTTCTGCCAGCATATATGAATCCAGATAGCAATTATCTCCACACAAATCTTAGCTCAATATTATTTAAAAAGGTACTTTCCTAGATTTCAATACAATAGTTAGGCTTTCTGAGCTTTCTACCTCAAAATCTTAGTTGTAGGATTTTTTTTTATATATATACTTTAAGTTCTGGGGTACATGTGCAGAACGTGCAGGTTTGTTACATCGGTATACACATGCCTTGGTGGTTTGCTGCACCCATCAACCCCTCATCTACATTAGGTCTCCTAATGCTATCCCTCCCCTAGTCCCCCGCCCCCTGACAGGCCCCCTTGTGTGATGTTCTCCTCCCTGTGTCTATGTGTTCTCATTGTTCAACTCCCACTTATGAGCGAGAACATGCGGTATTTGGTTTTCTGTTCTTGTGTTAGTTTGCTGAGAATGATGGTTTCCAGCTTCATCCATGTCCCTGCAAAGGATATGAACTCATCCTTTTTTATGGCTGCATAGTATTCCATGGTGTATATGTGCCACATTTTCTTTATTCAGTCTATCATTGATGGGCATTTGGGTTGGTTCCAAGTCTTCGCTGTTGTGAACAGTGCTGCAATAAACACACGCGTGCATGTGTCTTTATAGTAGAATGATTTATAATCCTTTGGGTATATACCCAGTAAATAAATTGCTGGGTCTGGCCGGGCGTGGTGGCTCACGCCTGTAATCCTAGCACTTTGGGAGGCCGAGGCAGGTGGATCACGAGGTCAGGAGATTGAGACCATCCTGGCTAACACGGTGAAACCCCGTATCTACTAAAACACAAAAAATTAGCCGGGCGTGCTGGTGGGCGCCTGTGGTCCCAGCTACTTGGGAGGCTGAGGCAGGAGAATGGCATGAACCCGGGAGGCGGAGTTTGCAATGAGCAGAGATCGCGCCACTGCACTCCAGCCTGGGCGACAGAGCAAGACTCCGTCTCAAAAAAAAAAAAAAAAAAAAAAAAAAATTGCTGGGTCAAATTGTATTCCTAATTCTAGATCCTTGAGGAATCTCCACACTGTCTTCCATAATGGTTGAACTAATTTACACTCCCACCAACAGTGTAAAAGTGTTTTTATTTCTCCACATCCTCTCCAGCCTCTGTTGTTTCCTGACTTCTCAATGATTGCCATTCTAATTGGCATGAGATGGTATCTCATTGTGGTTTTGATTTGCATTTCTCTAATGACCAGTGATGATGAGCTTTTTTCCATATGTTTGTTGGCCGCATGAATGTCTTCTTTTGAGAAGTATCTGATCATATCCTTTCACCACTTTTTGATAGGGTTGTTTGTTTTTTTCTTGTAAATTTGTCTAAGTTCTTTGTAGGTTTGGGATATCAGCCCTTTGTCAGATGGATAGATTGCAAAAATTTTCTCGCATTCTGTAGGTTGCCTGTTCACTCTGATGGTAGTTTCTTTTGCTGTGCAGAAGCTCTTTAGTTTAATTAGATCTCATTTGTCAATTTTGGCTTCTGTTGCCATTGCTTTTTAGTCATGAAGTCTTTGCCCATGCCTATGTCCTGAATGGTATTGCCTAGATTTTCTTCTAGGGTTTTTATGGTTTTAGGTCTTACGTTTAAGTCTTTTATCCATCTTGACTTAATTTTTGTATAAGGTATAAGGAAGGGGTCCAGTTTCAGTTTTCTGCATATGGCTAACCAGTTTTCCCAACATCATTTATTAAATGGGGAATCCTTTTCCCATTGCTTGCTTTTGTCAGGTTTGTCAAAGATCAGATGGTTGTAGATGTGTGGTGTTATTTCTGGTAACCCCTGTTCTGTTCCCTTGGTCTATATATCTGTTTTGTTACCGGTACCATGCTGTTTTGGTTACTGTAGCCTTGTAGTAATTGTAAGATTTTTATAAATGTCTTTTATCAGGTTGAGGAGGTTCCCTTCTATTCCTACTTCTCTAAATGTTTTTTTTTTTTAATCATGAAACCTGTTGGATTTTGTTCTTCATCTATTGAGATGATCATGTAATTTCTTTTCCTTCATTCTATTTCCTTGTTGCATCACATCGATTTCTTTTTGTATCACTTTTGCATTCCTGGGATAAATCCCACTTGGTTATGATGTGTAATCCTTTTTTTTTTTTTTTTGAGACAGAGTGTCGCTCTGTCACCCAGGCTGGAGTGCAGTGGCGCAATCTCGGCTTACCACAACCTCTGTCTCCCAGGTTCAAGCAATTCTCCTGCCTCAGCCTTCCAAGTAGCTGGGAGTATAGGCGCATGCCACCACGCCTGGCTAATTTTTGTATTTTTTTTTTAGTAGAGACAGGGTTTCACCATATTGGTCAGGCCGGTCTTGAACTCCTGACCCCAGGCGATCCATCCACCTCAGCCTCCCAAAGTGCTGGGATTACAGGTGTGAGCCACCGTGCATGGCCTTGTAATCCTTTTAATATGCTGTTGAATTTTGCTCTTCTTTTCTAATTCCTTAAGCTGTAAAGTTGGGTCATTGATTTGAAATCTTTTTTTTTTTTTTTTGTGACAGGGTCTTGCTCTGTCGCTCAGGCTGGAGTGCAGTGGCATGATCTTGGCTCACTGCAACCTCTGCCTCCTGGGTTAAAGCGATTCTCCTGCCTCAGCCTCCCAAGTACCTGGGACTACAGGCAATCGCCACCACACCCGGCTAGTTTTTGTATTTTTAGTAGAGATGGGGGTTTCATCATGTTGGCCAGGCTGGTCTCAAACTCCTGACCTCAAGTGATCCACCTGCCTCGGCCTCCCAAAGTGCTGGGATTACAGACATTTTATTCCATTCTGATCAGAGAAGATACTTCATATGATTTCAATCTTTTCAAATTTATTAAGTCTTATTTATGGCTTAACATATGGTCTAACTTGGAGAATGTTCCATGGGCACCTGACAAAAATGTGCATTTTGCTCAAGTTGTTTGGAGTGTTCTGTATATATTTGTCTGTATATATTTGCATATGTTTGTCAGTCTAGTTGGCTCATAGTGTTGTATATATTTGTCAGTCTAGTTGGCTCATAGTGTTGTTCAAGCCTTTTATCTCCTTATTTACCTTTCTGGTTGTATTCATTATCAAAAATGGGATATTGAAGTCTCCAATTATTATTATAGAATGGTCTAGTTCTCCCTTCTATTCTATCAATGTTTGATTTGCATATTTTGGGGCAATATTGGTAAGTGTGTCTATGTTTATAACTATTATATTCTCTTGATGAATTGTCATTTTTTTAATATATAATATCCTTTGTCTCTTATAACAATTTTTGACTTCAAGTCTATTTTGTCTGATATTAGTATAGCTACCCCACTCTCTTTTGATTACTATTTGCATGGAATTTTTTTTATTCTTTCATTTTCAATCTACTTGTGTCTTTCCATCAAAAGTGAGTCTCTTGTTGACGGCGTATAGTTTGATTGTGGTTTTGCTTTTTAAATCTATTTTATTATTCTCTGCCTTTTAATTGGGAAGTTTAATCCATTCACATTAAAAGTAATGACTGTTAAGGAATGGCTGACTTCTGCCATTTTGCTATTTGTTTACTATATGTCCTTTTTGTTGTTTTGAGACACAGTTTCACTCTGTTGCCCAGGCTCGAATGCAGTGGTGCGATCTCGGCTCACTGCAAACTCAGCCTCCCAGGTTGAAGCGATTCCTGTGCCTCAGCCTCCTGAGTAGCTAGGATTACAGGCACACACCACCACACACAGCTAATTTGTGTATTATTAGTAGTGGTGGAGTTTCACCATGTTGGCCAGGCTGGTCTTGAACTCCTGACCTCAAGTGATCTGTCTGCCTTGGCATCCTAAAGTGCTGGGATTACAGGTGTGAGCCACCGTGCCCAGCCTGTTTACTATGTGCCTTATGTGTACTTTGTTCTTCATTTCCTCTATTACTGCCCACTTTTGTGTTTAAGTAATTCTTTTGTAATGTGCCATTTTGGTTTCCTTCTTATTTCCTTTTCTGCAAACATGCAATAAATGTCTTTCTGTATATTTTTAAATTATTTTTTTCATGGTTATCCTGGCAATTACCATAAACATGTTAAATTTGTAACAGTCTAGTTTGAATTGATAGCAGTGTAACTTCAGTAGTATATACAAACTCTGATCCTATGCAGCTCTGTCCTTCCCCCTTTATATTGTTATTGTTAGGACTTATGTCTTTATGCATTGGAAGCCCATGAATATAGATTTATGATTATTGTTTTATGTATGTCTATAAAATTATATAAGAAATTAAAGAGTAGCTACAAAACAAAAATGTAATAATATTTACTTTTTTTTTTTTTTTTTTTGAGACAGAGCTTTGCTCTTGTTGCCCAGGCTGGAGTGCAATGGTGTGATCTTGGCTCACCGCAACCTCCGCCTCTCGGGTTCAAGACATTCTCCTGCCTCAGCCTCCTGAGTAGCTGAGATTACAGGCATGCACCACCACGCCCAGCTAATTTTGTACTTTTAGTAGAGACAGGGTTTCTCCATGTTGGTCAGACTGTTCTACGAACTCCCAACCTCAGGTGATCCACCCGCCTCGGCCTCCCAAAGCGTTGGGATTACAGGCGTAAGCCACTGCGACCGGCCAATATTTGCTTTTATATTTACCTATGTAGTTACATTTACTAGCGTTCTTTATTTCTTCACATGGTTTCAAGCTACAATGTAGTGTACTTTTTGTTTAGGCATAAAGGAATCACTTTAGCATTTCTTGTAGGGCAAGGCTACCTGAAACAAACTCAACTTTTGTTTATCTGGCAATGTCTTATTTTTTCCTTCATTTTTGAAGGATTGTTGTGCCAAATATGGAATTCTTGATTGAATTTTTCTTTCAACACATGAAATATGTCATTCCACTGCTTTCTAACATGCGTGATTTGTAACAAGAAATTGGCTGTTAATTTTATAGAGGATCCCTTGTGAATAATTAATCACTTCTCTATTGTTACTTTCCAGATTCTCTCTCTGTCTGTCTTTCTCTCTGTTTCTCTGGCTTCCAACAGTTTGATTATAATGTGGCTTGGTGTGGACCTCTTTGTGCTTATTTTACTTGGAGTTTGTTGAGCTTCTTAGATGTCGATATTCACATCTTTTATGACATTTGAGCCACTTTATTTATTTATATATATTTTCTGCCTTTTCTTTTCTCTCCTTCTGGGACTCTCATTACGTGTATATTGTATGCTTCATGGTTTCCCACAGGTCTTTTAGGTTCTGTTCACTTTTCTTCATTCTTTTTTATTTTGCTTCTCAGACTGAATAATTTCTTTCTTCTTTTTCATATGTATAAACTTATTTGATACACGTGTAATTGTGTTACTTGCATAGGTTATGTAGTAGTGAAGCCAGGGCTTTTAGTGTATCCATCACCTGAATAACATACATGGTTCTCATTAAGTAATTAAGTAATTTCTCATCCTCCTCCCTCCTTCTACCCTCTCACTCTTCTGAGTCTCCATTTTCTTTTTTCTTTTTTTTTCAGACAGAGTCTCATTCTGTCTCCCAGGCTGGAGTGCAGAGGCACGATCTTAGCTCACTGCAACTTCTGCCTCCTGGGTTCAAGCGATTCTCATGCCTCAGGCTCCCGAGTAGCTGGGATTACAGGTGTGTGCCACCATGCCTGGCTAATTTTTGTACTTTTAGTAGAGACGCTGTTTCACCATGTTGGCCAGGCTGGTCTCGAATTCTTTACCTCAAGTGATCCACCCATCTCGGCCTCCCAAAGTGCTGGGATTACAGGCATGAGCCATTGTGCCCAGCGTCAGTCCCCATTTTCTATTTTTCCACCTTCTACATCCATGTGAACACATTTTTTAGGACCCACTTATGAGTGAGAACATGCAATAAATGTCTTTCTGTGCCTGGCTTGTCTCATGTAAGATAATGACCTCCAGTTCCATTCATGTTGCTGTAAAGGACATGATTTCATTCTTTTTTTTTTTTTTTTTTTGGAAATGGAGTATCGCTCTGTCACCAGGTGGCTCACTGCAACCTTCGCCTCCCGGGTTCAAGTGATCCTTCTGCCTCAGACTCCTCAGTAGCTGGGACTACAGGCGCATGCCACACCTGGCTAATTTTTTGTATTTTAGTAGAGATGGGCTTTCACCGTGTTACTCAGGCTGGTCTCAAACTCCTGAGCTCAGATGATCCACCCACTTCGGCCTCCCAAAGTGCTAGGATTACAGGCATGAGCCACCGTGCCCGGTGATTTCATTTATTTTATGGCTGAATAGCATTCTATTGTGCATATATACCCCACATTTTCTTTATCCAATCATCTGTTGATGGACACTTAGGTTGATTCCATATCTTTGCTACTGTGAATAGTGCTGTGATAAACATATGATTGTGGGTATCTTTTTGATATATAGATTTATTTTCTTTTTTTTTTTTTTTTTTGCGACGGAGTTTTGCTCTTGTTACCCAGGCTGCAGTGCAGTGGCTCGATCTCGGCTCATGGCAACATCCGCCTCCCGGGTTCAAATGATTCTCCTGCCTCAGCCTTCCGAGTAGCTGGGATTACAGGCATGCGCCACCATGCCTGGCTAATTTTGTATTTTTAGTAGAGATGGGGTTTCTCCATGTTGGTCAGGCTGGTCTCGAACTCCCGATCTCAGGTGATCCACCTGCCTCGGCCTCCCAAAGTCCTGGGATTACAGGCGTGAGCCACTGCACCCAGCTGATATATAGATTTATTTTCCTTTGGGTAGATACCCAATAGTGGAATTGCTGAATTGAATGGTAGTTCTTTTTTTTTTTTTTGAGACAGAGTCTCGCTCTGTCACCCAGGCTGGAGTGCAGTGGCGCAATCTCAGCTCAATGCAACCTCCGCCTCCTTGGTTTAAGTGATTCTCATGCCTCAGCCTCCCAGGTAACTCGGATTACAGGCATGGGTCACCATGCCTGGCTAATTTTTTTGTATTTTTAGTAGAGATGGGGTTTCACCATGTTGGCCAGGCAGGTCTCGAACTGGCCTCAAGTGATCCACCCTCCTCAGCCTCCCGATTTGCTGGGATTACAGGTGTGAGCCACTGCGCCTAGCCTATAATGGTAGTTCTATTTTTAGATTTTTTAAATTTTGAGACAGTCTCACTCTTTCACCCAGGCTAGAGTGCAATGGCATGATCTCTGCTCACTGCAACCTTTGCCTCCCAGGCTTAAGCAATCTTCCTGCCTCAGCCTCCCAAGTAGCTGGTACTATAGGTGTGTGCCACCATACCCAGATAATTTTTGTATTTTTTGTAGAGATGAGGTTTTGCCATGTTGCCCAGGCTGGTCTCAAACTCCTGGCCTCAAGTGATCCACCCACCTTGACCTCCCAAAGTGCTGGAATTATAGGTGTGAGCCACCACACCCAGCCTATTTTTAGTTTTTTGAACAATCTCTATACTGTTTTTCATATTGGCTGCATTAATTTACATTTCCACCAACAGTAAATAAGAGTTCCCTTTTCTCGGCCGGGCGCAGTGGCTCACACCTGTAATCCTAGCACTTTGGGAGGCTGAGACACGAGGATCACATGAGGCCAGGACTTTGAGACCAGCCTGGTCAACATAGTGAAGTAGCTAGGTGTGGTGGCATGCACTTGTAGTCCCAGCTATTCTGGAGGCTGAGGCAGGAGGATCCCTTGAGCCTAGGAGTTCAAAGTTGCAATGAGCTGTGATCTTGCTATGGCACTCCAGCCTGGTTGACAGAGCAAGACTCTGTCTTGAAGAAAAAAAAGTGAATGCATTTTTAGTTGATTTTTGTGTGTGGTGAGAGATAAGGGATTAGACTGGATAATGTCAATTGTCATATTCATGTTTGTTATTTCTTTTTATTTTTTATTTATTTTATTTTTTAATAGTTTTGTGAGAATAGGTGGTTTTTGGTTACATGGATAATTTCTTTAGTGGTGATTTCTGAGATTTTCGTGCACCCATCATCTGAGCAGTGTACACTGTACCCAATGTGTAGTCTCTTACCCCCATCCCTCTCCCATCCTTTCCTCTGAGTCCCCAAAGTCTATTATATCAGTCTTATGCCTTTGCATCCTCCTAGCTTAGCTTCCACTTATAAGTGAGAACATACAATATTTGGTTTTCCATTCCTTAGTTACTTCCCTCAGAATAATGGTCTCCAACTCCATCCAGGTTGCTGTGGATGCCCTTCTGCCTTTCTTTCTTTTCTTTCTTTCTTTTCTTTCTTTCTTTCTTTCTTTCTTTCTTTCTTTCTTTCTTTCTTTCTTTCTTTCTTTCTTTCTTTCTTCTTTCTTTGTTTCTTCCTTTTCTTTCTCTTTCTTTCTTTCTCTTTCTTCTTTCTTTTTCTTTCTCTCTCTTTCTTTCTCCGTCCTTCCTTCCTCCCTCCCTCCCTTCCTTCCTTCTTTCCTTCCTTCCTTCCTTCTTTCCTTCTTTCTTTCTTTTACTTTTCCTTTTTTTTTGAGACGGAGTTTCGCTCTTGTCGCCCAGGCTGGAGTGCAATAGCGCGATCTCGGCTCACTGCAACCTCTGCCTCCCAGGTTCAAGCAATTCTCCTGCCCCAGCCTCCCAACTAGCTGGGATTACAGGCATGTGCCGCCACGCCCAGCTAATTTTTTTCTATTTTTAGAAGAGACGGGGTTTCTCCGTGTTGGTCAGGCTCATCTCCAACTCCTGACCTCAGGTTATCCACCCGCCTCAGCCTCCCAAAGTGCTGGGATTACAGGCGTGAGCCATCACGCTTGGCTCTTTCTTTTTCTTTCTTCTTTCCTTTTTTTCTGAGACAGAGTCTCACTTTGTCACCCTGGCTGGAGTGCAGTGACACCATCTCTGCTCACTGCAGCCTCGACCTCCTAGGCTCAAGCAATACTCCCACCTCAGCCCCTCAAGTAGCTGGGATTACAGGCATGTACCACAATGCCCAGCTAATTTTTTATTTTTATTAGCGGTGTGGTTTTGCCATGTTGTCTGGGCTGGTCTCAAACTCCTGAGCTCAAGCGATCTGCCCTCCTGGCCTCCCAAAGTGTTGAGATTACAGGCGTAAGCCACTGTGCCCAGCCAGAATGCTGTTATTTCATTCCTTTTTATGGCTAAGTAGTATTCTATGGTGTATATATATCACATTTTCCTTATCCACTCATTGGTCAATGTGCATTAGTCTGGTTCCATATTTTTGTAGTTGTGAATTGTGCTGCTATAAACGTGTGTGCAAGTGTCTTTTTCATATAATGACTTCTTTTCCTTTGGGTAGATATGCAGTAGTGGGATTGCGGATAGAATGGTAATTCTGCTTTTAGTTATTTAAGGAATCTCCATACTGTTTTCTGTACTGGTTGTACTAGTTTACATTCCCACCAGCAGTGTAAAAGTGTTCCCTTTCACCACATCCATGCCAACATCTATTGTTTTCTGACTTTTCAATTATGGCCATTCTTGCAGGGGTAAGGTGGTATCTCATTGTGGCTTGAATTTGCATTTCCCTGATAATTAGTGATGTTGAGCATTTTTTCATGTGTTTGTTGGTCATTTGTATATCTTCTTTTGGGAATTCTCTATTCACATCCTTGGCCCACTTTTTGATGGGATTATTGGTTTTTTTTCTTGCTGATTTGAATTCCTTGTAGATTCTAGATATTGGCCCTTTGTGAATATTTTCTTCCACTCTGGGTTGTCTGTTTACTCTGCTGATTGTTTGTTTTGCTGTGCAGAAGCTTTTTAGATCCCATCTATTTACTTTTTTGTCGCGTTTGCTTTTGAGTTCTTGGTCATGAAATATTTGCCTAAGCCAATGTCTAGAAGAGTTTTTCTGATGTTATCTTCTAGAATTTTTATGGTTTCAGGTCTTAGATTTAAATTTTTTGATCTATCTTGAGTTGATTTTTGTTTAAGATGAGAGATGAGGATCCGGTTTCATTCTTCTACATGTGGCTTGCCAATTATCCCAGCACCACTTGTTGAATAGGGTGTCCTTTCCCCACTTTATGTTTTTGTTTGCTTTGTCAAAAATAAGTTGGCTATAAGCATTTGGCTTTATTTCTGGGCTCTCTATTCTGTTCCATTAGCCTACATGCCTTTTTTATTTTTTTTGGTGGAGTCTCGCTCTGTCGTCCAGGCTGGAGTGCAATGGTGAGATCGTGGCTCACTGCAACTTCTGCCTCCTGGTTTCAAGCGATTCTCCTGCCTCAGCCTCCCAAGTAGCTGAGATTAGAGGCACCTGCCACCATGCCTGGCTAAGTTTTGTATTTTAGTAGAGAGGGGGTTTCACCATGTTGGTCAGGCTGGTCTCAAACTCCTGACCTCAAATGATCCGCCTGCCTCAGCTTCCCAAAGTGCTGGGATTACAGGTGTGAGCCACCATGCCTGGCCTACATGCCTATTTTTATACCATTGCCATGCTGTTTTGGTAACTATAGCCTCGTAGTATGGTTTGAAGTCAGATAATGTGATGCCTCTAGATTTGTTCTTTTTATTTGGTATTGCTTTGGCTATGTGGGCTCTTTTTTTAGTTCCATATGAATTTTAGGGTTTTTAAAAATTCTGTGAAGAATGATGATGGAATTTTGATGGAAATTGCATTGAATATGTAGATTGCTTTTGGCAATTATTTCAAAACATTGGCCATTTTCACTATATTTGTTCTACCCATTTGTGAGCATGGGATGTGTTTCCATTTGTTTGTGTCATCTTGTTTTGTCAGCAGTGTATTGTAGTTTTCCTTGCAGAGATCTTTCGCCTCCTTTGTTAAGTATATTCCTAAGTTTTTTTTTCTTATTATACTTTAAGTTTTAGCATACATGTGCACAACGTGCAGGTTTGTTACATATGTATACATGTGCCACGCTGGTGTGCTGCACCCATTAACTCGTCATTTAGCATTAGGTATATCTCCTAATGCTATCCCTCCCTGCTCCCCCACACCACAACAGTCCCTGGTGTGTGATGTTCCCTTTCCTGTGTCCATGTGTTCTCATTGTTCAATTCCCACCTATGAGTGAGAACATGCAGTGTTTGGTTTTTTGTCCTTGCGATAGTTTGCTGAGAATAATGGTTTCCAGCTTCATCCATGTCCCTGCAAAGGACATGAACTCATCATTTTTATGGCTGCATAGTATTCCATGGTGTATATGTGCCACATTTTCTTAATCCAGTCTATCATTGTTGGACATTTGGGTTGGTTCCAAGTCTTTGCTATTGTGAATAGTGCCGCAATAAACATACGTGTGCATGTGTCTTTATAGCAGCATGATTTATAATCCTTTGGGTATATACCCAGTAATGGGATGGCTGGGTCAAATGGAATTTCTAGTTCTAGATCCCTGAGGAATCGCCACACCAACTTCCACAATGGTTGAACTAGTTTACAGTCCCACCAACAGTGTCAAAGTGTTCCTATTTCTCCACATCCTCTCCAGCACCTGTTGTTTCCTGACTTATTAATGATCGTCATTCTAACTGGTGTGAGATGGTATCTCATTGTGGTTTTGATTTGCATTTGTCTGATGGCCAGTGATGATGAGCATTTTTTCATGTGTCTTTTGGCTGCATAAATGTCTTCTTTTGAGAAGTGTCTGTTCATATTCTTCATCCACTTGTTGATGGAGTTGTTTGTTTTTTTCTTGTAAATTTGTTTGAGTTCATTGTAGATTCTGGATATTAGCCCTTTGTCAGTTGAGTAGGTTGCGAAAATTTTCTCCCATTCTGTAGGTTGCCTGTTCACTCTGATGGTGGTTTCTTCTGCTGTGCAGAAGCTCTTGAGTTTAATTAGATCCCATTTGTCAATTTTGGCTTTTGTTGCCATTGCTTTTGGTGTTTTAGACATGAAGTCCTTGCCCATGCCTGTGTCCTGAATGGTAATGCCTAGGTTTTCTTCTAGGGTTTTTATGGTTTTAGGTCTAATGTTTAAGTCTTTAAACCATCTTGAATTGATTTTTGTATAAGGTGTAAGGAAGGGATCCAGTTTCAGCTTTCTACATATGGCTAGCTAGTTTTCCCAGCACCATTTATTAAATAGGGAATCCTTTCCCCATTGCTTGTTTTTCTCAGGTTTGTCAAAGATCAGATAGTTGTAGATATGCGGCGTTATTTCTGAGGGCTCTGTTCTGTTCCATTGGTCTATATCTCTGTTTTGGTACCAGTACCATGCTGTTTTGGTTACTGTAGCCTTGTAGTATAGTTTGAAGTCAGGTAGCGTGATGCCTCCAGCTTTGTTCTTTTGGCTTAGGATTGACTTGGCGCTGTGGGCTCTTTTTTGGTTCCATATGAACTTTAAAGTAGTTTTTTCCAATTCTGTGAAGAAAGTCATTGGTGGCTTGATGGGGATGGCATTGAATCTATAAATTACCTTGGGCAGTATGGCCATTTTCACGATATTGATTCTTCCTACCCATGAGCATGGAATGTTCTTCCATTTGTTTGTATCCTCTTTTATTTCCTTGAGCAGTGGTTTGTAGTTCTCTTTGAAGAGGTCCTTCACATTCCTTGTAAGCTGGATTCCTAGGTAGTATATTCCTAAGTATTTTTATTTGGAGCTATTGTCAAAGGGGTTGAGTTCTTGATTTGATTCTCTGCTTGGTCGTCATTGGTGTACAGCAGTGCTACTGATTTGCATATATTGATTCTGTGTCCTAAAACTTTACTGAATTCATTTACCAGATCTAGGAGCTTTTTGGATGAGTCTTTACGGTTTTCTAGGTATACAATTTTATCATTGGCAAACAGCAAGTTTGACTTCCTCTTTATCTATTTGGATGCCCTTTATTTTTTTCTCTTGTCTGATTGCTCTGGCCAGGACTTCCATACTAGTAGAAGTGGCGACAGTGGTCATCTTTGCCTTGTTCCAGTTCTCAGGGGGAATGCTTTAAAATTTTCCCTGTTCAGTATGATATTGGATGTATGTTTGTCATAGATGGCTTTTACTACCTTGAGGTATGGCCCTTCTATGCCAGTTTTGCTGAGGGTTTTTATCATAAAGGGATGCTGAATTTTGTCAAATGCTTTTGCTGCATCTATTGACATGATCATATGATTTTTTTTTTTGTTTTTGAGATGGAGTCTTACTCTGTTGCCTGTGCTGGAGTGGTTCAAGTGATTCTCCTGCCTCAGCCTCCCGAGTAGCTGGGATTACAGGCATGCACCAGCACTCCCTGCTAATTATTTTTGTCTTTTTTTGTGTTTGTGTGTTTGTTTGTTTGTTTGTTTTGAGACGGAGTCTCGCTGTGTCGCCCAGGCTGGAGTGCAGTGGCCTGATCTCGGCTCACTGCAAGCTCCGCCTCCCGGGTTTACGCCATTCTCCTGCCTCAGCTTCCCGAGTAGCTGGGACTACAGGCACCTGCCACCATGCCTGGCTAGTTTTTTTCATATTTTTTTTTAGTAGAGATGGGGTTTCACCGTGTTAGCCAGGATGGTCTCGAATCTCCTGACATTGTGATCTATCCGCCTCGGCATCCCAAGGTGCTGGGATTACAGGCATGAGCCACCGTGCCCGGCCTAATTTTTGTATTTTTAGTAGAGACAGAGTTTCACCATGTTGGCCATGCTGGTTTCAAACTCTTGACTTCAGGTGATCCATCTGCCTCGATGTCCCAAAGTGCTGGGATTACAGGTGTGAGCCACCGTGCCCAGCCTAAGCTGTTTTTTGTTTTTTTTTTTTTTGAGACTGAGTCTTGCTCTGTCGCCCAGGCTGGAGTGCAGTAGTGCGATCTTGGCCTACTGCAACCTCTGGCTCCTGGGTTCAAGCGATTCTCTTGCCTCAGCCTCCAAAGTAGCTGGGATTACAGGCGTGTGCCTCCACACCTAGCTAAATTTTTTTGTGTGTGTATTTTTTTTTTTTTTGTATTTGTAATAGAGACGGGGTTTCACTGTGTTAGCCAGGCTGGTCTCAATCTCCTGACCTCGTGATCTGCCCGCCTGGGCCTCCCAAAGTGCCGGGATTACAGGTGTGAGCCACTGTGCCCAGCTGACGTATTATCTTTTTGATATGCTGTTGGATTCAATTAGCTAGTATTTTGTTGTGGATTTTCGCATTTATTTTCATCAGGGATATTCTTCTGTAGTTTTCTTTTTTTGTTATGTCCTTTCCTGGTTTTGGTATTAGGGTGATACTGGCTTCATAGAATGAGTTAGGGAAGATTCCCTCTTTCTCTATCTTTTGAAATAGTTTCAGTAGGACTGGTAGCAATTCTTTGAATGTCTGATAGAATTCAGCTGTGAATCCATCTGGTCCTGGACTTTTTTTGTTGGCAATTTTTTTTTTTTTTTTTTTGAGACGGAGTCTTGCTCTGTCACCCAGGCTGGAGTGCAGTGGCGTGATCTCGGCTCACTGCAAGCTCCGCCTCCCCCGGGTTCACGCCATTCTCCTGCCTCAGCCTACGGAGTAGCTGGGACTACAGGTGCCTGCCACCACCCCTGGCTAATTTTTTTGTATTTTTAGTAGAGACGGGGTTTCACTGTGTTAGCCAGGATGGTCTCGATCTCCTGACCTCGTGATCCGCCCATCTTGGCCTCCGAAAGCGTTGGGATTACAGGTGTGAGCCACCTCGCCTGGCCTTTGTTGGCAATTTTTAAATTACTGTTTCAATCTCACTACTTGTTATTGGTCTGCTCAGAGTTTCTACTTCTTCATGATTTAATCTAGGAAGGTTATATATTTCTAGGAATTTATCCATCTCTTCTAGATTTTCTAGTTTGTGAACAAAGAAATACGAAAGATCATTCTTGTTTGCTATTTCTTTCTTCTGCCTTCTCAAATATGCTTTTGAAACCCTCTAAGGATTTTTTTATTATTGTATTTTTCAGCTCAAGAATTTCTGTGTGGTTGTTTTTTACATCCATCTCTCTATTGATATTCTGTATTTGGCAAGACATTGTTTACTTGTGTTTTATTTAGTTTATTGGACATGGTTTTCTTTAGCTCTCTAAACATAGTTTAAATATATGATTTAATGTCTATTTCTAGTAAGTCCAATGTGTGGGCTTCCTGAGGTATAGTTTCTGTTCATCTTTTCCCCTGTGAAGGGGCCAAACTTTCTTGTTTCTTTACATGTCTCATAAATTTTTTGTTGAAAACTGGAAAATTTGAATATTATAATGTGGCAACTCTGGAAATTAGATTCTCCTCATTCCTCAGGGTTCTTTGTTGCTGCTCATTGTGGGTTGTAGTTTTTGCTTAGTGATGTTTCTAAACTATTTTTGAGAAGACTATATTCTTTGTCATGGACACTGAAGTCTCTGTTCCACTAGCTTAGTGGTGAGCTAGTAATTTACCAGAAATTTCCTTAAACATCTGGAGACAAAAAAAAAAAACCTAAAAACATTTTGTAGATTAGCCCTGTGTTGGTGCACACCTTCAACCCTTACCCAGTCAGTTCACAAACTTTTAGACTTCACTTACTGCTTGCACTGAGCATAAAGATCGGCTGGAGCTGAAAGCTTAGAGACCACTCAAGTCTTTTCTGAGCATGCGTCATCTTGCTGGGTATATGAAGCTTGTTCCTCAAGGCTCCCCAAAGTAAGTCTCTTCTCACCTTTTCCTCCCAGACTGGCTCAAAGAATATTTTTTGATTTAGAGGTTAGTTTATTTATTTATTATTTATTTAGAGATTATTAATCATTTAGAGATTGCCATTTAACTTCAGTAAGAGTTCCATTTGCATCTGATATTTCTTAGTTTTGGAGAAAGGAAATAGTGAAGAAATGGATTCATCTCCAATCCTTTGGACTAAAATTCAGATAATTTAAGCTCTAGTCTCAACTTCATTTAATTTGGAACTGCATGATGTGGTGTCAGATTTGGGTTCAAATCCAGTTCTCTTGCTGTGTAACCTTGGGAAATTTACCCAGCACCTGAGTTGTTTCTTCATGTGTGCAGTGGAGACAATAATACCAAGATGAAGATTTCATGAGATGTCTAGCGTAGACAACTCTTTCTCAGAGTGGATGCATTTAACAGTTGGATGCTGAATTTATAAGAGTATGGATTTCATAAAAAAAGGATAAATTTCATGATATGATGTACATTCCAGAAGATATAGGCCGGGCGCGGTGGCTCACGCGTGTAATCCCAGCACTTTGGGAAGCTGAGGTGGATTACCTGAGGTCAGGCATTTGAGACCAGCCTGGCCAACATGGTGAAACCCTGTCTCTACTAAAAATACAAAAATTAGCCAGGCGTGGTGGTGTGTGCCTGTAATCCCAGCTGCTTGGGAGGCTGAGGCACGAGAATCGCTTGAACCCAGGAGGTGGAAGTTGTGGTGAGCGGATATTGTGCCACTGCACTCCAGCCTGGGTGACAGAGTGAGACTCCGTCTCAAAAAAAAAAAAAAAAAGAAAAAGAAAAAAGAAAAAAAATAAATTTTCAAGTACCATGTAACTCTTTGAGTATGACTCAGGATATAAATGACTCAGACTTAAGATTTTTAAGTAGAGCTTCCCGGGGGAGGAGCCAAGATGGCCGAATAGGAACAGCTCCAGTCTACAGTCCCAGCCTGAGCGACGCAGAAGATGGGTGATTTCTGCATTTCCATCTGAGGTACCGGGTTCATCTCACTAGGGAGTGCCAGACAGTGGGCGCAGGACAGTGGGCGCAGCGCACTGTGTGCGAGCTGAAGCAGAGTGAGGCATTGCATCACTCAGGAAGCGCAAGGGGTCAGGGAGTTCCCTTTCCTAGTCAAAGAAAGGGGTGACAGACGGCACCTGGAAAATCGGGTCACTCCCACCCGAATACTGCGCTTTTCCAATGGGCTTAAAAAACTGCGCACCAGGAGATTATATCCCGCACCTGGCTCAGAGGGTCCTACGCCCACGGAGTCTCGCTGATTGCTAGCACAGCAGTCTGAGATCAAACTGCAAGTTGGCAGCGAGGCTGGGGGAGGGGCGCCTGCCATTGCCCAGGCTTGCTTAGGTAAACAAAGCAGCCTGGAAGCTCGAACTGGGTGGAGCCCACCACAGCTCAAGGAGGCCTGCCTGCCTCTGTAGGCTCCACCTCTGGGGGCAGGGCACAGACAAACAAAAAGACAGCAGTAACCTCTGCAGACTTAAATGTCCCTGTCTGACAGCTTTGAAGAGAGCAGTGGTTCACCCAGCATGCAGCTGGAGATCTGAGAACGGGCAGACTGCCTCCTCAAGTGGGTCCCTGAACCCTGACCCCCGAGCAGCCTAACTGGGAGGCACCCCCCAGTAGGGGAAGACTGATACCTCACACAGCCGGGTACTCCTCTGAGACAAAACTTCCAGAGGAACGATCAGACAGCAGCATTCGCGGTTCACAAAAATCTGCTGTTCTGCAGCCACCGCTGCTGGTACCCAGGCAAACAGGGTCTGGAGTGGACCTCTAGCAAACTCTAAAAGACCTGCAGCTGAGGGTCCTGTCTGTTAGAAGGAAAACTAACAAACAGAAAGGACATCCACACCAAAAACCCATCTGTACATCACCATCATCAAAGACCAAAAGTAGATAAAACCACAAAGATGGGGAAAAAGCAGAGCAGAAAAACTGGAAACTCTAAAGAGCAGAGCACCTCTCCTCCTCCAAAGGAACGCAGTTCCTCACCAGCAACGGACAAAGCTGGATGGAGAATGACTTTGACGAGTTGAGAGAAGAAGGCTTCAGATGATCAAACTACTCCGAGCTACAGGAGGAAATTCAAACCAAAGGCAAAGAAGTTGAAAACTTTGAAAAAATTTAGACGAATGTATAACTAGAATAACCAATACAGAGAAGTGCTTAAAGGAGCTGATGGAGCTGAAAGCCAAGGCTTGAGAACTACGTGAAGAATGCAGAAGCCTCAGGAGCCGACGCGATCAACTGGAAGAAAGGGTATCAGTGATGGAAGATGAAATGAATGAAATGAAGCGAGACGGGAAGTTTAGAGAAAAGAATAAAAAGAAACGAACAAAGCCTCCAATAAATATGGGACTATGTGAAAAGACCAAATCTACGTCTGATTGGTGTACCTGAAAGTGACGGGGAGAATGGAACCAAGTTGGAAAACACTCTGCAGGATATTATCCAGGAGAACTTCCCCAATCTAGCAAGGCAGGCCAACATTCAGATTCAGGAAATACAGAGAACGCCACAAAGATACTCCTCGAGAAGAGCAACTCCAAGACACATAATTGTCAGATTCACCAAAGTTGAAATGAAGGAAAAAATGTTACGGGCAGCCAGAGAGAAAGGTCAGGTTACCCACAAAAGGAATCCCATCACACTAACAGTGGATATCTCGGCAGAAACTCTACAAGCCAGAAGAGATTGGGGGCCAATATTCAACATTCTTAAAGAAAAGAAGTTTCAACCTAGAATTTCATATCCAGCCAAACTAAGCTTCATAAGTGAAGGAGAAATAAAATCCTTTACAGACAAGCAAATGCTGAGAGATTTTGACACCACCAGGCCTGCCCTAAAAGAGCTCCTGAAGGAAGCACTAAACATGGAAAGGAACAACCGGTACCAGCCACTGCAAAATCATGCCAAATTGTAAAGACCATCGAGGCTAGGAAGAAACTGCAGCAACTAACGAGCAAAATAACCAGCTAACATCATAATGACAGGATCAAATTCACACATAACAATATTAACTTTAAATGTAAATGGACTAAATGCTCCAATTAAAAGACACAGACTGGCAAATTGGATAAACAGTCAAGACCCATCAGTGTGCTGTATTCAGGAAACCCATCTCACGTGCAGAGACACAAATAGGCTCAAAATAAAAGGATGGAGGAAGATCTACCAAGCAAATGGAAAACAAAAAAAAGGCAGGGGTTGCAATCCTAGTCTCTGATAAAACAGACTTTAAACCAACAAAGATCAAAAGAGACAAAGAAGACCATTACATACTGGTAAAGGGATCAATTCAACAAGAAGAGCTAACTATCCTAAATATATATGCACCCAATACAGGAGCACCCAGATTCATAAAGCAAGTCCTGAGTGACCTACAAAGAGACTTAGACTCCCACACAATAATAATGGGAGACTTTAACACCCCACTGTCAACATTAGACAGATCCACCAGACACAAAGTTAACAAGGATACCCAGGAATTGAACTCAGCTCTGCACCAAGCGGACCTAATAGACATCTACACAACTCTCCACCCCAAATCAACAGAATATACATTTTTTTCAGCACCACACCACACCTATTCCAAAATTGACCACATAGTTGGAAGTAAAGCTCTCCTCAGCAAATGTAAAAGATCAGAAATTATAACAAACTGTCTCTCAGACCACAGTGCAATCAAACTAGAACTCAGGATTAAGAAACTCACTCAGAACCACTCAACTACATGGAAACTGAACAACCTGCTCCTGAATGACTACTGGGTACATAACAAAATGAAGGCAGAAATAAAGATGTACTTTGAAACCAACGAGAACAAAGACACAACATACCAGAATCTCTGGGAAACATTCAAAGCAGTGTGTAGAGGGAAATTTATAGCACTAAATGCCCACAAGAGAAAGCAGGAAAGATCCAAAATTGACACCCTAACGTCACAATTAAAAGAACTTAGAAAAGCAAGAGCAAACACATTCAAAAGCTAGCAGAAGGCAAGAAATAACTAAGATCAGAGCAGAACTGAAGGAAATAGAGACACAAAAAATCCTTCAAAAAATTAATGAATCCAGGAGCTGGTTTTTTCAAAGGATCAACAAAACTGATAGACCGCTAGCAAGACTAATAAAGAAGAAAAGAGAGAAGAATCAAATAGACGCTATAAAAATGAAAAAGGGGATATCACCACCGATCCCACAGAAATACAAACTACCATCAGAGAATACTACAAACACCTCTACGCAAATAAACTAGAAAATCTAGAACAAATGGATAAATTCCTGGACACATACACCCTCCCAAGACTAAACCAGAAAGAAGTTGACTCTCTGAATAGACCAATAACAGGCTCTGAAATTGTGGCAATAATCAATAGCTTACCAACCAAAAAGAGTCCAGGACCAGATGGATTCACAGCCGAATTCTACCAGAGGTACAAGGAGGAACTGGTACCATTCCTTCTGAAACTATTCCAATCAATAGAAAAAGAGGGAATCCTCCCTAACTCATTTTATGAGGCCAGCATCATCCTGATACCAAAGCCGGGCAGAAACACAACCAAAAAAGAGAATTTTAGACCAATAACCTTGATGAACATTGATGCAAAAATCCTCAATAAAATACTGGCAAACCGAATCCAGCAGCACATCAAAAAGCTTATCCACCATGATCAAGTGGGCTTCATCCCTGGGATGCAAGGCTGGTTCAACATATGCAAATCAATAAATGTAATCCAGCATATAAACAGAACCAAAGACAAAAACCACATGATTATCTCAATAGATGCAGAAAAGGCCTTTGACAAAATTCAACAACCCTTCATGCTAAAAACTCTCAGTAAATTAGGTATTGATGGGATGCATCTCAAAATAATAAGAGGTATCTATGACAAACCCACAGCCAATATCATACTGAATGGGCAAAAACTGGAAGCATTCCCTTTGAAAACTGGCACAAGACAGGGATGCCCTCTCTCACCACTCCTATTCAACATAGTGTTGGAAGTTCTGGCCAGGGCAATCAGGCAGGAGAAGGAAATAAAGGGTATTCAATTAGGAAAAGAGGAAGTCAAATTGTCCCTGTTTGCAGATGACATGACTGTATATCTAGAAAACACCATTGTCTCAGCCCAAAATCTCCTTAAGCTGATAAGCAACTTCAGCAAAGTCTCAGGATACAAAATCAATGTACAAAAATCACAAGCATTCTTATACACCAATAACAGACAAACAGAGAGCCAAATCATGAGTGAACTCCCATTCACAATTGCTTCAAAGAGAATAAAATACCTAGGAATCCAACTTACAAGGGATGTGAAGGACCTCTTCAAGGAGAACTACAAACCACTGCTCAAGGAAATAAAAGAGGATACAAACAAATGGAAGAACATTCCATGCTCATGGGTAGGAAGAATCAATATCATGAAAATGGCCATACTGCCCAAGGTAATTTATAGATTCAATGCCATCCCCATCAAGCTACCAATGACTTTCTTCACAGAATTGGAAAAAAACTACTTTAAAGTTCATATGGAACCAAAAAAGAGCCCACATCGCCAAGTCAATCCTAAGCCAAAAGAACAAAGTTGGAGGCATTATGCTACCTGACTTCAAACTATACTACAAGGCTACAGTAACCAAAACAGCATGGTACTGGTACCAAAACAGAGATATAGATCAATGGAACAGAACAGAGCCCTCAGAAATAACGCCGCATATCTACAACTATCTGATCTTTGACAAACCTGAGAAAAACAAGCAATGGGGAAAGGATTCCCTATTTAATAAATGGTGCTGGGAAAACTGGCTAGCCATATGTAGAAAGCTGAAACTGGATCCCTGCCTTACCCCTTATACAAAAATCAATTCAAGATGGATTAAAGACTTAAACGTTAGACCTAAAACCATAAAAACCCTAGAAGAAAACCTAGGCATTACCATTCAGGACACAGGCATGGGCAAGGACTTCATGTCTAAAACACCAAAAGCAATGGCAACAAAAGCCAAAATTGACAAATGGGATCTAATTAAACTAAAGAGCTTCTGCACAGCAAAAGAAACTACCATCAGAGTGAATAGGCAATCTACAGAATGGGAGAAAATTTTCGCAACCTACTCATCTGACAAAGGGCTAATATCCAGAATCTACAATGAACTCAAACAAATTTACAGGAAAAAACAAACAACCCCATCAAAAAGTAGGCAAAGGACATGAAGAGACACTTCTCAAAAGAAGACATTTATGCGCCAAAAAATGCATGAAAAAATGCTCACCATCACTGGCCATCAGAGAAATGCAAATCAAAACCACAATGAGATACCATCTCACACCAGTTAGAATGGCAAGCATTAAAAAGTCAGGAAACAACAGGTGCTGGAGAGGATGTGGAGAAATAGGAACACTTTTACACTGTTGGTGGGACTGTAAACTAGTTCAACCATTGTGGAAGTCAGTGTGGCGATTCCTCAGGGATCTAGAACTAGAAATTCCATTCGACCCAGCCATCCCATTACTGGGTATATACCCAAAGGACTATAAATCATGCTGCTATAAAGACACATGCACACGTATGTTTATTGCCGCATTATTCACAATAGCAAAGACTTGGAACCAACCCAAATGTCCAACAATGATAGACTGGATTAAGAAAATGTGGCACATATACACCATGGAATACTATGCAGCCATAAAAATGATGAGTTCATGTCCTTTGTAGGGACATGGATGAAATTGGAAATTATCATTCTCAGTAAACTATCGTAAGAACAAAAAACCAAACACCGCATATTCTCACTCAGAGGTGGGAACTGAACAATGAGAACACATGGACACAGGAAGGGGAACATCACACTCTGGGGACTGTTGTGGGGTGGGGGGAGGGGGGAGGGATAGCTTTAGGAGATATACCTAATGCTAAATGACGAGTTAATGGGTGCAGCACACCAGCATGGCACATGTATACATATGTAACTAACCTGCACATTGTGCACATGTACCCTAAAACTTCAAGTATAACAGTAATAAAATTTAAAAAAAATTAAAAGAAAAGATTTTTAAGTATTGAAATACTATATCAATAAAAAACGTATCTTGGCAGTTTAGTGCTTAAAAAAATCTAACTTGTGAACTAATCATCCTTTAAAAATTCATTTTATGGTCACTGAAGCCTTCTCCCTTCCCCTCCTACCTCAAGAAAGTGATCACAACCTTCTCTGTATCTATATTATAACACATATTTTTCCACAAGTGCAGAATATTGCATTTGTTTACATTTGTCTCTACCACCAGACAGAAAGAAACTGAGAGTAAATATCTCTTTTTTTCTTCTTCATTCAATCAGTGAAAATTTACTGAACATGGGCTGAGCGCGGTGGCTCGCGCCTGTAATCCCAGCAATTTGGGAGGCCGAGGTGGGCGGATTACGGGGTCAGGAGTTTGAGACCAGCCTGGCCAACATGGTGAAACCCCATCTCTAATAAAAATACAAAAAATTAGCCGGGTGTGGTGGTGGGCACCTGTAATCCCAGCTCCTCGGGAGGCTGAGGCAGAAGAATCACTTGAATCTGGGAAACGGAGGTTGCAGTGAGTCGAGACTGTGCCACTGCACTCCAGCCTGGGCAATAGAGCAAGACTCCATCTCAAAAAAAAAAAAGAAAAGAAAAGAAAATTTACTGAACATGTACTATGCAAGCATGTTAGAAAGTGAGCATCTAAAGATAAGTAAGACAGTGCCCTTCTTCTCAAGTGGGAGACAGGACCATTACAAGATGGAGTAACAAAGATCAACATGTACTGAAGAACAGAGGGGGGTATAGAACCCAAACTGGGATGTTGGGAAAGCTGCCCAGAAGTTATGTTTAAGCTCTGTTTGAAGGGGGAGAAAGTATTTCATTAATTTTGTTTGAAAAACATTAAAAATAAAAACCCTTCAGACCCTAAGTTCTGTAGCTGCATCTGTTACAGGAAAGGAGTCCCAATCCAGACACCAGAAGAGGGTTCTTGGATTTCGCTCAAGAAAGAATTCTGGGCGAGTCTTCAGTGCAATGTAAAAGCAAATTTATTAAGAAAGTAAAGTGGTGAAAGTACAACTACTACATAGACAGAGTAGGGTGCTCCTGAAAGTAACAGGAGGAACGTGTCCATGCTAGGTAAAATGCTTCTATATATGGGGAGATGTGTTCTGCTACAAGGGTTTGTGATAAAGGATCAATTTTCTTTATATATATGTGTGTGTATATATATGTGTATATATATATGTGTGTATATATATATATAGAGAGAGAGAGAGTGAGAGTGAGTTGGAGTCTTGCTCTGTTGCCTAGGCTGGACTGTAGTGGCGCGATCTTGGCTCACTGCAACTTCCACCTCCCAGGTCCAAGTGATTCTACTGTCTCAGCCTCCTGAGTAGCTGGGATTACAGGCGCCCACCACCACGTCCAGCTAATTTTTGTATTTTTAGTAGAGATGGGATTTCACCTTGTTGGCCAGGCTGGTCTTGAACTCCTGACCTCAGGTGATCCGCCCACCTAGGCCTCACAAAGTGCTGGGATTACAGGTGTGAGCCACCGCACCCGGCCTTAATTACTATATTTTGCGAGAATCAATATTATTATCTTTAAAGCAAATTTAGGAATGCCTTTGTTCTTCAGTTATCGGGATATCTGGAAACTCCCAAGTCTGGGAGTGCTTAGTAAACATTATTAATTTGTTCCCTTAACCTTAAACATCTAGAGGCTAGGAATGCCTGAGTTTCTGGGAATGCAGCCCAGCAAGCCCCAGCCTCATTTTCCTAGCCCTCATTCAAAATGGAGTCGCTCTGGTTCAAACACCTCTGACATATCTCCCCCCTCCCTTTACAAGAGGACCCTTAATCCTAAGGCTTGCAGAGGGACTAAGATCCATATTCTGTAACTTCAGGCTGAATAGGGGCAATGATATTCCTGCTTAAATGTTAGGGTCTCTTGCATTTAGGGTAGAGCGAAGCTCAGTCAGAGAGCATTGGTATGGTGAAGGTCATTCATAACTCCAAGTTCTGACAAAAGGTGATATCTGGAAGATTAACACGTGTCCAATTTAAGAAAGCGTTGAATGAGCTTATCTTGCATTCCTATACAAATAATACAACCGCAATATATTCCACAACAGCAAAGCAAAATAAGTAAAATCATTCCAAGTAAACTAAACAGGAAGGCTGTGCAAGAACTGGGCAGTTGTTGGAACCAAGCTGATATAGGGTCGACTGACATTACATCAGTGGCAGATATGAGTGTCTAAAGCTTTCACAGCCTGGGTAATATTATGTGAATAGTCTGGAATATACACACAATATTTGGTTTTGATCAAAGCACAAAGTCCCCCTTGGGCTGCTGTTAAAATGTCCACATACCCAATAGTTTGTTTGATTATGTAGAGAGGCTAAAGTCTGTGCCCACTCAGTAAATAAGTTACTCGCTCCATGATTCCAACTTAAACCCAAAAGTAGAATGCCAATCCCTATCTTTATGTTACCCATCCCTTTCATATCTTCTGAACAGTAGTCGGAGGTCACTGATTGGCTCACAGGAATAAACAGGATCAGTCTCTTGTGTTCTGTCGGCCTGTGGGACTTCATAAGAGACAGGTTTAATTCAAGATAGGTGAACTCAGCTTCTTATTCCCAGAAGTTTAACTGCAGTTGGGGCACTAAGGAGAATTTGATAGGGTCCCTTCCATTTTGGGGAAAGTTGATCTGCTGGGGATCCTTCCTTCCAAGTTTATAATAGGACCCAATCTCCCGGCTGAGTTGTAACAAAATTCTCTTCCTTAGTGGGGGAAGGGAGTCTTCGATTTCCATATTCAAGGTGTGCCTTTTGCACTTGCCCTAAGTTGATCACACAATTCTGTAGCTTGAAAGTATCTATATCTATTAGGAAGTCAGTAGTTATGAAAAGCCTTCCATACATTATTTCAAAATGGCTGAGCTGCAGATTTCCCTTAGGGGCCATTCTAGCCTGTAATAAAGCTACAGGTAATAAAGACAGCCAGGTTTCTGATGTTTCTTGGCATAGTTTAGAAAGAGTCCTTTTTAGGGTTTGATTAACTCTTTCTACTTTCCCTAAGACTATGGTCTCCATGCCGAGTGAAGGCGGTACTGAATTCCTAGGGCTGAAGATATGTTTTGGGTAACTGTCGCTGTGAAAGATGGGCCATTATCGCTCTGTAAGCTCTTAGGCAGCCCAAATCTAGGAATTATTCCCTTTAGTAGGAGTTTAGAAACGCCTCTGACACATCTACTGGTCACAAAGCCAGGAGCAGGCACAATAAGCTGGAAGGTTTAGACCAAATGGATCATTTCTGAGCCTGGATATTGGATGGAGCCAACACATCTTAATGAGATTTTCCCAGCTGGAAGTCATTATTTATGAAGCACTCATTGGAATATATTAATACAAATCATCACTGATGCTGTAGGCAAGGTTTAGCCGAATGTGCTTAAACTATCACCCAAGAGTGGCTGAAGACCATCTCTCAACTTTTCCACCATGAGTCATACTCTATTCAGCTATATTCATATTTTCAGGACCCACATGAAAGAACAAATACAAGGTGGTATCAGTGGAGATGTACCAATACAGGTTTGGGGCCAAGGCATTGGTATTAACAAATAATAATTGTAGTAAAATACACATAAAATTTACCATTCTAACTTTTTATTTATTTATTTATTTTTTAAGAGATGAGGATCTCGCTACATTGCCCAGACTGGAGTGCAGCAGCTATTCACAGACAGGATCATAGCACACTGCAGCCTTGAACTTCTGGGCTCAAACGATCCTCCTGCCTCAGCCTCCTAAGTGGCTGGGACAAAGATGCAAACCACTGTGCTCAGCTTAATCATTTTAAAATATATATTCAGTATTGTTAAGTGCATTCACATTGTTTTGCAACCAATTTCCAGAACTCTTTTCATCTTACAAAACTGAAAGTCTATACCCATTAAACAACTCCCCAATCCCCCTTCTCCCCAGCCCCTGGCAACCACCTTTCTTTTTTCTGTCCCTATGAATTTGACTACTCTAGGTACCTAATATAAGTGGAATCATACAGTATTTGTCTTTTTGTGACTGCTTATTTCACTTAGCATCATGTCCTCAAGGTTCTTCCATGTTGTAGAATGAACTTTCTTCCTCTTTAAGGCTGAATAATGTCCCATAGTAGGTATATACCACATTTTGCTTATCTATTCATCCGTGGATGGACACCTGGGTTGCTTCTACCTTTCGGCTGTTGTGAATAATGCTACTATGAACATGAGTGTACAAGTATCTTTTCAAGTCCCTGCTTTCAATTCCTTTGAGCATATACCCTAAAGTGGAATTGGTGGATTCTATGGTAATTTGATTTTTAATTTTTTGAGGCAATTTTAGACTGTTTTCTATGGTGGCTACACCATTTTACATTTCCACCAACGGTACACAAGGGTTACAATTTTTTTATATCCTTGCCAACATTTTCTTTTTTTTTTGTTTTAGAGACAGGGTATCGCTCTGTTGCTCAGGCTGGAGTGCAGTGGCGTGATCATAGCTCACTGTAACCTCAAACTCCTGGGCCAAGCAATCCTCCTGCCTCAGCCTCCTCAGTAGCTAGGACTACAGGTGACTGGTTTTTTGATAGTAGCCATCCTAATGGTATAAGGTGGTGTCTCATTCTGGTTTTGATTTGCATTTCCCTTATCATTAGTGACAGGCAGTCATAATTAACTCCTTTATTATGCACAGGCCAAGTTGAGAACACAGAGTTTAAGGGATGTACAAACACAAACTTCTGAACAGTAATCTCTAGGCGATTGTTCCTGCCTCTCTTCTAAATAAAAGTCTGTCTCTGTGATGATCTTTTTTATTATTATACTTTAAGTTCTGGGGTACATGTGCAGAACGTGCAGGTTTGTTACATAAGTATACATGTGCCGTGGTGGTTTGCTGCACCCATCAACCTGTCATCTACATTAGGTATTTCTCCCAATGCTATCCCTCCCCCCACCCCTCACCCCCTGGCAGGCCCCAGTGTGTGATGTTCCCCTCCCTGTGTCCATGTGTTCTCATTGTTCAACTCCCACTTAGCAGTGAGAACATGCAGTGTTTGGTTTTCTGTTCCTGTGTTAGTTGGCTGAGAATGATGGTTTCCAGCTTCATCCATGTCCCTGCAAAGGACATGAACTGATCCTTTTTTATGGCTGCATAGTATTCCATGGTGTATATGTGCCACATTTTCCTTATCCAGTCTATCATTGATGGGCATTTGGATTGGTTTCAAGTCTTTGCCATTTCTTTAAGAATGTTGAATATTGGCCCCCACTCTCTTCTGGCTTGTAGGGTTTCTGCTGAGAGATCCACTGTTAGTCTGATGGGCTCTCCTTTGTGGGTAACCTGACCTTTCTCTCTGGCTGCCCTTAACATTTTTTTCTTCATTTCAACCTTGGTGAATCTGACAATTATGTTTCTTGGGGTTGCTCTTCTCGAGGAATATCTTTGTGGTGTTCTCTGTATTTCCTGAATTTGAATGTTGGTCTGCCTTGCTAGGTTGGGGAAGTTCTCCTGGATAATATCTTGAAGAGTGTTTTCCAACTTGGTTCCATTCTCCCCGTCGCTTTCAGGTACACCAATCAAATGTAGATTTGGTCTTTTCACATAGTCCCATATTTCTTGGAGACTTTGTTCATTTCTTTTCACTCTTTTTTTTCTCTAATCTTGTCTTCTTGCTTTATTTCATTGAGTTGATCTTCAATCTCTGATATCCTTTCTTCCACTTGATCGATTCGGCTATTGATACTTGTGTATGCTTCATGAAGTTCTTGTGCTGTGTTTTTCAGCTCCATCAGGTCATTTATGTTCTTCTCTAAGCTGGTTATTCTAGTTAGCAATTCGTCTAATCTTGTTTCCAGGTTCTTAGCTTCCTTATATTGGGTTACAACATGCTCCTTTAGCTCGGAGGAGTTTGTCATCACCTGCCTTCTGAAGCCTACTTCTGTCAATTAATCAAACTCATTCTCCGTTCAGTTTTGTTCCCTTGCTGGTGAGGAGTTGTGAACCTTTGGAAGAGAAGAGGTGTTCTGGTTTTTGGAGTTTTCAGCCTTTTTGCGCTGGTTTCTCTCCATCTTTGTGGATTTATCTACCTTTGGTCTTTGATGTTGGTGATGTTGATACTATTCCTTTCTGTTTGTTAGTTTTCCTTCTAACAGTCAGGCCCCTCTGCTGCAGGTCTGCTGGAGTCTGCTGGAGGTCCACTCCACACCCTGCTTGCCTGGGTATCACCAGCGGAGGCTCAGTTGGAAATGCAGGAATCACCTGCCTTCTGCGTTGATCTCGCAGGGAGCTGCAGACCGGAGCTGTTCCTATTTGGCCATCTTGCCAGCTACCTCCCTCTGTGATGATTGAGTGTCAACTTGATTGGATTGAAGGATGCAAAGTATTGTTCCTGGGTGTGTCTATGAGGGTGTTGCCAAAGGAGATTAACATTTGAGTCAGTGGACTGGGAGAGGCAGACCCACCCTCAATCTGGGTGGGCACCATGTAATCTGCTCTCAGCATGGCTAGAATAAAGTAGGCAGAACGTGGAAAGACTTCACTTGCTGAGTCTTCTGGCCTTCATCTTTCTCCTGTGCTGTATGCTTCCTGCCCTGGAACATTGGACTCCAAGTTCTTCAGCTTTTAGACTCTTGGACTTACACCAGTGGTTTGCCGGGAGCTGTTGGGCCTTCGGCCACCCTGAAGGCTGTACTGTTGGCTTCCTCACTTTTGAGGTTTTGGGACATGGGCCGACTTCCTTGCTCCTCCTCAGCTTGCAGATGGTCTATTGTGGGACTTCACCTTTTGATTGTGTGAGTCAATATTCCTTAATAAACTCCCCTACTTTTTTTTTTTTTTTTTTGAGACGGAGTCTTGCTCTGCTGCCCAGGCTGGAGTGCAGTGGCTCGATCTCGGCTCACTGCAATCTCCACCCTCCGGGTTCAAGCGATTCTCCTGCCTCAGCCTCCCGAGTAGCTGGGATTACAGGTGCATGCCACCACGCCTGGCTAATTTTTGTATTTTTAGTACAGACAGGGTTTCATGTTGGCCAGGCTGGTGTTGAACTCCTGGCCTCAAAGTGATCCACCCACCTGGGCCTCCCAAAGTGCTGGGATTATAGGTGTGAGCCACTGTGCCCAGCCTAAACTCCCCTTCATATATACATCTATCCTATTAGTTCTGTTCCTCTACAGAACCCTAATATACAGTCTCCTCACCTAAATTCTACATTCACAGATTAAAGGTAGATTAAACTCCTTCCTCTTTAGGAAGTCTGCTCAGGTCCTCTAGGGAAATCTCTCTCTCATTAGGACTCTTCTCCAAGCAATCTAGATGTCAGGAAGCAAACCTAGTGAGCACAAACTACAGCAGGGGTGTCCAATCTTCTGGCTTCCCTGGGCCACATTGGAAGAATTGTCTTGGGCCACCCATAAAGTACCCTAACACTAATGATAGCTGATGGGCTAAAAAATAATCAGAAAAAAACTCATAATGTTTTAATTAAGTTTATGAATTTGTGTTGGGCTGCATTCAAAGCCATCCTGGGTTGCATGTGGCCCATGGGCTGAGGGTTGGATAAGCCTGAACTACAGTATGGTTTCCAAGCGTCAAGGGAGTAATTTGCACCTACACTTGAAATGTAATCCATAGGGAATTTGCAGCTAAAGAGGAAACCTGTAGGTACTTCCCTGGAATAAACTTCAGTAAATTGCTTCACTTTTCTATGGCAGGTTTCTTCAGCAGTCAAAATGAAGGGGCTTATTTAAATGGTATCTAAGGTCCTTTTGGCTTTGACTTTCTGTTGTAACAGCATACTATTACAGTTGCTGATCTCATTCTTGCTCAGAATTGGGCAGAACCCATGTAAATCAAGACCTTGAGGTTGGGTGCGGTGGCTCACTCCTGTAATCCCAGCATTTTGGGAGGGCGAGACAGGTGGATCACCTGAGGTCAGGAGTTTGAGACCAGGGTTGTCAACATGGTGAAATCATCTCTACTAAAAATACAAGAATTAGCCAGGCGTGGGGTGGCGTTTGCCTGTAGTCCGAGCTACTTGGGAGGCTGAGACATGAGAATCACTTGAACTCGGGAGGTGGAGGCTGCAGGGAGCCGAGACTGCCCCACGGCACTTCAGCCTGGGTGACAATGTGAGACTCCGTCTCAAAAAAAAAAAATCTTATTAACATATTGGTTCCAATATGGTTTGGATCTTTGTCCCCACCCAAATGTCACGTTCAATTGTAATTCCCAATGTTGGAGGTGGGGCCTGGTGGGAAATGACTGGATGGGGGCAGGTTTCTCATGAATGGTTTAGTACCATCCCTTTGGTACTGTCCTTGTGATAGTGAGTTATCACGAGATCTGGTCATTGAGAAGTGTCTGGCAACTCCCTTCACCTTTTTGCTCCTGCTCTGGCCATGTGATGTGCTTGCTCCCCCTTTGCCTTCCACCATGATTGTAAGTTTCCTGAGGCTTCCCCAAAAGCTGAGCAGATGCCAGCATCATGTTTCCTGTACACCCTGCAGAACTGTGAGCCAATTAAACCTCTTTTCTTTATAAAGTACCCAATCTCAGGTATTTCTTTAGAGCAATGCAATAACGGTCTAATAGAGTTTCACGTGCATCCTTTCTAAAAAATATTTCAATGCATATTAAGCAATTTGTAGTTATAATGGCCTCCACCAGCATTTCCTAGCTTCTTCAGAAATCTGACTGCAGAATATCCTCCGTTTCAATTGATTTTAATTCAGTACCAAATCTGGATATAAAAATATTATCTATTCAAATTTAAGTGCATCTTTAATATTTTGCATAATATAACAACAGAGCAGGAAGGACTACTAAGGTAATTTAGTCTAATACACTCTACTTAGTATAAAGAAATATGTTCAGAGAGGTTCAGGTGACACCTATGGTCATATAGTTAGACAGAAACACAGCAAGGGCTAAAAGCCAGATCTCTTTACTTCCTGTGCAGTGTTTCTACTCCATGTTTGCAAAAGAGCTGCTGCTGCTGTCTAGTTTCATATAACTTGATAATCTGCCAGGGTAACTTTCAAATCAAGTTATTATTACCAAAAGGAAACTACCCAGTCAAGGAATGTTCACTGTCTGGGACGAAAGGTAGATCAATTGTTGCAAACAGTCATTTATCTACTCATCTTGGTTGTTTTGACTCACCTAATGGGTAACAACATTAAGAATGAGGGACCATGTATAGATTCCTAGAATAATATATCCCAATCCAGAAATACTTAAAGAAACTGCCCCATCAAACTGTCCTTAGGACAATATGAAATTTAAATTAATTATAACTTCAAAATGTAAAATCCTAATTTTACAATTCTAGTTTAGTGTTTAAAACTCACTCCTCTTTAGATGGTAATCAAAAACTCAGAATTTAGGTTGTAAAAGTTTATTGATATGGTCAAAAAGCAAACAGCCAGACATTTGGTTATCTTTGCCACTACAATGTGTCATTCTGAATTGTATCTTAAAAATTCATAACAAATGATATTTAAACCATTACTAGAAAAGTAAATGAAGAGTCTACTTAAGGCACTTCATATGAAAGCTAATTCAAAATTTTCACAAAAGTAACACTATTTTATAAGTGTAGTAAATTAGCTTTCCACACATTTTAGCCAGAATGCTGCCTTTCTCCTTACAGAAGAATGTGCTCTTAAAGGGAGAAAAAGCAAATACAAAAAATTGTCATTCTGTCAATGTTCATGACAAATTATCTGGAACTATACAGATTACATGGCAGTAGTATTCCCGTGGTCAATCTGTACAAATCAGGGCATCTTCATACAAGTCTCATAAGAACCACAGCATAGATTTGGCCTGAGACAAGTACAAGAATAGCAGGTAAGGAATTCAGAATCTCACTATTTACAAGTGAGTAATTAAGAAAAACTGGCTGCTCCATTAAAAAGTAAAAGGTCAACCATATCCCCTCATCCATGAAATCTAGTAACGAAAAACAAAAAACCCACAGAAAATATTTCTTCTGAGGCTACTATATCCATCTCTTTCTGCAAACCACATGGCAGGGTTATTAGAAGGTAAATAGCAGGTGGCAGTCTAAATATCTTTTTAATGTAATACTTGTAAGATTTCCTTAAAATTATTTTTTCACAATTACAATTATCCTATTTCCACAATAGTGGCATTTCAGATTACTCTTCATAACTATGGGGGAGGTTATAGTTAGATATAATGATAACCATGAAAACATTCTTCACAGAAATTTGGTTAGCACATATGGTTATTTCTACTGACAGAAAACAAAAGACAAAATAAAAAAAATCCCTTCAAATTGGTACTTTGTTTCTCCACCTAAAGGAAGAGAATAAAGACTAAAATAACAGCAAAACATAGAACAGCTTTCGAGAAACGCTTAATTTCTATATACAGGCATCAGCTCAATATTTTATGATTTTCCTTTCCCATTCTAAGGGAGTCCTTTTCTTTTTTTTTTTGAGACGGAGTCTTGCTCTGTTGCCAGGCTGGAGTGCAGTGGTGTGATCTTGGCTCACTGAAACCTCCATCTCCTGAGTTCAAGTGATTCTCGTGCCTCAGCCTCCGGTGTAGCTGGGATTACAGGCTCCTGCCACCACATCCAGCTAATTTTTATATTTTTAGTAGAGACGGGGTTTCACCATATTGGCCAGGATGGTCTCAAACTCCTGACCTCGTGATCTGCCTGCCTCGGCCTTCCAAAGTGCTGAGATTACAGGCGTAAGTCACCGCGCCTGGCCAGGGAGTCCTTTTCTAACTGAGCCTATTTTTCTCTTAGGTACAAATGGAATAAGTGACAAACTCTAATTTGTAGAAACATTTTAGACCAGTATAAGTTACACTGATTTTAGCACTAAGCTATATTTTTATCACAGATGGGTCACCTTAAAAGAAAACTAAGGAGACGGAATGAATCTGAAATCTTTCTAAATACAAGGTAGTTAACACCATATTCAAGCAGAAATCATAATCCTGTATTTAGGATACTTTTTTTTTGAGACACAGTCTCACTCTATCACTCAGGCTGCAGCACAGTAGCGTGATCTCGGCTCACTGCCATCTCCGCCTCCCAGGTATTAAGCAAGTCTCGTGCCTCAGCCTTCCAAGTAGCTAGGATTATAGGCATGAGCCACCAAGCCCAGCTAATTTTCATATTTTTAGTAGAGATGGGGTTTTGCCTTGTTGGCCAGGCTGGTCTCTAACTCCTGGCCTCAAGCAATCCACCTGCCTCGGCCTCCCAATAGATGTCCTTTTTCATGTTCACAGCTATCGAGAAGCATAGACATTGCTGGTGTGGTAGCTCACACAGGTCATCCTCGCACTTTGGGAGACCGAGGCGGGCGGATCACTTGAGCCCAGGAGTTCAAGACCAGCCTGGACAACTTGGCGAAACCCTGTCTCTACTAAAAATACAAAAATTAGCCTGGCATGGCGGTGCACACCTGTAAATCCCAGCTACTTGGGAAGCTGTGACAGGAGAATCGCTTAAACCTGGGAGGCAGAGTTTGCAGTCAGCCGAGCTCACGCCACTGCACTCCAGCCTGTGTGACACAGTGAGACTCTGTCTCAAAAAAAAACAAAACAAAAACAATCACAGACAGCACTGTATTTCAGTGGGAAATATGCAAGGAGGAGGAGAAACGACTCTTTCTGAGGGCTAGACGTGTGCTCTGAAGAATGGTGTTCCATTTTCAGAAGACCACATGGCACATATAATTTCTCTACCCAAAAGGAAAGATGCGTAAAGTATACACATCCATGCAAAGATGGAAAAGCTAAGAATGAATTCCTGATGTAGTTATCTGTAACAGGCATATGTGGGAACACCTGGTCAGGACTTACTTTCCCCATCATTGGATAAGGCAATATGAAATCAGATGACTAAGTTAAAGTAGTTTTGAGCTTTGCTCTAACTAAAACAAAGTAGTAGTTTTACAATTTTTATAATATACTTAATTCTACTAAATTAAATGTTCCATAAAGTTCACTGGGAAGAGAAGGTTAAGAGGATAATCATTTTCAAATACCTCATGATTTTGAAAGAGAATTGCTTGTTAAGGCACTACACATCTTCTTTGGTTAAATGATTAACTATTTAAATCACTTGAAAAAAAGAGGTAATACAAAATATACAAGTTGCATTCTTCTTTTCAAACACACACGATTTTCGTTTTTCAATTTCCAGTACTCCAGTGTCTATATATTTCTGGGACCTTTTTAACTCATCAGAAAGCTGAAACAAAAATATATACCGATCTATTAGTCTCTGAAAGAAAAGTAGGCTTTACTTTTAATCAATAAGCAGTATGTTGGTTTTAATAGATAAAAGAGCATTTTGGTACGTACATGATAATCTTTGGGTATCAATAACAAAAAGTGAGAAACACTGAGAGACCCGTTAGTCTTATGACAAAAGGAAATAGAATAACCTCAAGTTAAAATATCTCCTGAATAGAGACACTAATTAATAATTTTATTTTTTCATTTTTTTAGAGATGGGGTCTCACTGTGTTGCCTAGTCTGGTCTGGGACTCCCAGGCTCAAGTGATCATCCTGTCTTAGCCTTCTGAGTAGCTGGGACTACAGGCACACGACACTGCTATTGAATCAACTCTGCTGATCAAATAATTAACAGAAGTCCCAGCAAAATTACCCTCACGTCTCAATTAGTATTCTGTAGAGGATAAATTATTATAATTATTATTTTTGAGATGCGGTCTCACTCTATTACTCAGACTGGAGTGCAGTGGCACTCTGTTTCTTAAAAAAAAAAGTAGAGGTGAGAAGTTTTTAACATTAAAAAAAATCATTTCTTCTTCAAAAGGAAGTATAATATGCAGACAAGGAGCCATGTGAATAGATAATGGCATAAAATGTTCTAATCATTATGTATTATAGAGATTTCTAGAATAAATTAGGTATGGAAAAATAAATCTAAAAGATGTTCCTGAGAAATCACATACTAATATTGTCCATTATACTATAATTAATTTTTATATGGAACATATCTTAATTACAGCTGTCTGGGCATGGTGGCTGGCTAATGCCTATAATCCCAGCCCTCTGGGAGGCTGAGCAGGAGACTTGCTTGACGCCAGAAGTTCAAGACCAGCCCGGGTAACACAGCAAGACCCTGTCTTTACAAAAAATAAAAATATTAGCTTGGTGTGGTCATGTGCAGCTGTAGTCCTAGCCTCTTGGGAAGCTGAGGTGAAATGATGGCTTGAGCTCAGGAGTTCAAGGTTACAATGAGCTATGAACACGCCATTACACTTCAGCCTGAGTGACAGAGTGAGACCCTGTCTCTGAAAATAAATGAATAGGCCGGGCTCAGTGGCTCATGCCTATAATCCCAACACTTTGGGAGGATGAGGCGGGTGGATCACTTGAGGTCAGGAGTTCGAGACCTGATCAACATGGTGAAACCCCGTTTCTACTAAAAATACAAAATTAGCTGGGCATGCTGGCACACGCCTATAATCACAACTACTTGGGAGGCTGAGGCAGGAGAATCGCTTGAACCTGGGAGGCAGAGTTTGCAGTGAGCCGAGATTGCACCATTGCACTCCAGTCTGGGCAACAAGAGCAAAACTCCATCTCGAAAATAAATAAATAAATAATAAATAAATAAATATATGAATAAATAAAAATAAAGCCTATGTCTTTCCTTTATAAGCTAAAATAGTTCGGAAGCAAAGCAAAAAGAAGGATATTATAAAGCAATATCAACTCTAATCATTCCAAGTATTAGTAATCACTGTATAAATAAAAAAGAAGAATCATACCTGTATGGGTAGCCATGATATTTAGATCTAAAAATAGAGAGCATCCAACTGAAGAATAATACAACAAGTCCAATACCAGCCACACACATTACTGCAGAAAAATAAAAGGAGAGTAAAATGAGCAGGTTGAGTATAATAAATAACCATGGCAGTCTATACTTTCTTTCTTTCTTTTTTTTTTTTTTTTACTTTTATTTTTTTTTTTTTGAGATGGAGTCTCGCTCTTTCGCCCAGGCCGGAGTGCAGTGGCTTGATCTCGGCTCATTGCAAGCTCCGCCTCCTGGGTTCATGTCCTTCTCCTGCCTCAGCCTCCAGGGTAGCTGGGACTACAGGTGCCCACCACCGTGCCTGGCTAATTTTTTGTATTTTTAGTAGAGACGGGGTTTCACCGTATTGGCCAGGATGGTCTCGATCTCCTGACCTCGTGATCCGCCTGCCTCGGCCTCCCAAAGTGCTGGGATTACAGGCGTGAGCCACCGCGCCCGGCCTGGCAGTCTATACTTTGAGAGTGAAAAGGAAGGGGTATACATTATTGATAAATCTCAACTTTTCAACAATTTTCATCCCTATTTCTTAATCTTCAGGAATCTGCCTTCCCCTCTAATTTGCTCCATTACAATGTAATAGAGTAACTCCTTTACATAATTATGCAATTCAAATGTATGAAATAATGAATTCCTTTAAAGCCATCACACTGAAGGGTTTACTGTTAGAAACACTGTCTTACTATTGACAAGAAAATCACCCATTTGGTTTTTTGGTTTTTTTTTTTCTTTTTTTTTTTTTTTGAGTCAGGGTCTTGCTCTGTTGCCCAGGCTGAAGTGCAGTGGCACAATCACAGCTCACTGCAGTCTCAACTTCCTGGGCTCAAGCAATCCTCCCACTACAGCCTCTCTAGTAGCTGGGACTACAGATGTGTGCCACCATGCCTGGCTAATTTTTTAATTTTTTTGAGAAGACGTGTCTCACTACATTGCCCAGGCTGGTGTTGATCTCCTGGGCTCAAGTGATCTTCCCGCTTCAGCCTTCCAAAGAGCTGGGATTACAGGCATGAGCCACTGTGCCCGGCTTACTTATTTATTGAACTTTAAAACCCCTAAAAGTGGCCTTGTAGTATTATTGATAAACATTAACTTAGACATCTGATGACTTCATTGTGATAGCCTCACTTGAAAGTACTTTATTTATGCACAGATAACTACACAGCCTTATATATGTAACTCAATAAACATGGATTTCTTATTTGAATAATGAGAAAAAAAATCTGATCCCTAGCCCTAGATTCATAGCTCTCTCCACTAATCCCACATGTCATGTCCTACATTAGCACAGCAGTTATTAAAGTGAACTACAAATACTAATCCCCAAATGCTCAAGTATGGATTGTCATGATGTGAAGCTCTTTGAATCCCTGGACTAAAAATGGCTAAGAACTATAGAGATAGGGATGTAGGGAAGCATGTGTCCAACAGCAAAGGAAGCTCTAGGGCAGGGCTGTGTGGCTTCCCAGGGCCTCACTGGAAGAAGAGCTGTCCTGGGCCACAAATAAAATACATTAACACTAATGATAGCTGATGAGCTGAAAAAAAAAATTGCAGAAAAAAACTCTCATAATGTTTTAAAGAAGTTTACAAATTTGTGTTGGGCCGCATGTGGCCCACAGACTGGACAAGTTTGTTCTAGGGAAACATACTTAGTGACTGACAAGAAAATCAATTTTCGGCCAGGTGCTGTGGCTCATGCCTGTAACCCCAGCACTTTGGGAGGCCAAGGCGGGTGGATCACGAGCACGAGGTCAGGAGTTCAAGACCAGCCTGGCCAAGATGATGAAGCCCCATCTCTACTAAAAACTACAAAAAAAATTAGCCAGGCGTGGTGGCAGGCGCCTGTAATCTCAGCTACTCGGGAAGCTGAGGCAGGATAATTGCTTGAACCCGGGTGGCAAAGCTTGTAGTGAACCAAGATCGTGCCACTGCACTCCAGCCTGTGCGAAAAAGTGAGACTCTGTCTCAAAAAAAAAAAAAAAAAAGAAAAGAAAAGAAAATCAACTTTCAGTTTTGTTTTACTTATGCAACAATTCTTTTGCCTTTTCTAATTGTTACACAATATGACTAGGGGTTAATGTGTAAATGTTAAACAATATTTCTCTTTAATTCTTTTCTCATTTACAAGAAAGAAGAGCAGCTTGCTGCCAATGCTCATTTAATTTTATATAATCACGCTCTTTGAGGCTGAAGTAAATCTGACTGATTTTCAATGTTAAAATAAAACAAAAACTGTTGTTGGAGTTATTACTAAACAGAACTAACATCAGAATTGTCTGAATCATCAGAATAGTCTATTTCAGAAAAATTGAATTCATCAAATGAATCTTTGGCTAACAACTGTTCGAGAATGATGTAAACATTACACGTGGAATGCTATATTTTCTAGGATTTGACATTTTCAGTGATCAAGAATTACTATATTTTGTAAATGGAAATACCACTATAATGGAAATACAAATGGAATGATGTCTAGTATATTATTCTATTTACAGCACTCTATTTTCAGTAGTGGTAGTGGATCACTTGAACCCAGTGATATCTAACATATCAGTTTTGTTTCCAAAGTTGATATACTAGAGTGGATGTGAAAACAATAATTAAAGCACGATATTTTGTGGCAGAGTTATCTCAGGGTAAACACTGCAGCCACAAGCACTGCCAGTGAGTATTCTCGGGGCAAATGGGAAAAGGGTTAACTTAACCAAAGAAGTGAAAGAACTCTATGATGAAAACTATAAAACACTGCTTAAAGAAATTGAAGTGGATATCAAAAAATGGAAAGATGTTCCACGTTCATGGATTGGAAGAATCGATGTTGTTAAAATGTTCATACTATCTAAAGCAATCTACAGATTCAATGCAATCCCTATCAAAATACCAATGACAACTTCACAGAAATAGAAAAACCAAAATTTATATGAAATCACAAAAGACCAAGAATAGTCAAAGCTATCCTAAGCAAAAAGAACAAAACTGGAGGAATCATATTACTTGACTTCAAATTATACTATAGAGTTATAGTAACCAAAACAGCATAGTACTGGCATAAAAACAGGCATACAGACCAATGGGACAGAAGAGAGAACTCAGAAACAAACCCATACACCTACAGTGAACTCATTTTCAACAAAGCTGCCAAGAACATCCACTGGAGAAAACACAGTCTCTTCAATAAAAGGTGCCAGGAGAACTGGATATCCATAGGCAGAACAAAACTAGACCCCCATCTCTTGCCATATAGAAAAATCAAGTCAAAATGGATTAAAGACTTAAATCTAAGACTGTACACCATATATATATATATATATATATATATATATATATATATAAAAGACACAGTCTTGCTCTGTTGCTCAGGCTGGAGTGCAGTGGCATGATCTTGGCTCACTGCAACCTCCACTTCCTGGGCCAAGCAATCCTCCTGCCTCAGCCTCCCAAGTAGCTGGGACTACAGGCACACACCACCACGCCCGGCTAATTTTTGTATTTTTAGTAGAGACAGGGTTTCACCATGTTGGCCAGGCTGGTCTCGAACTCCTGGCCTCAAGTGATCTGCCAGTCTCGGCCTCCCAAAGCATTAGGATTGCAGGTGTAAGCCACAGTGCCCGGCCTAAGACTGCAAACTATTAATATGAAACAACTACAAGAAAACATTGGGGAAACTCTCCAGGACATTAGTCTGGGCAAAAATTTCTTGAATAATACCCCAGAAGCACAGGCAACCAAAGCAAAAATGGACAAATGAGATCACATCAAGTTTAAAAGCTTCTTCAGAGCAAAGGATACAATCAACAAAGTGAGGAGTCAATCCACAGGATGGGAGAAAATATGTGCACAGTACCCATGTGACAAGGGGTTAATAACCAGAATATAAAAGGAGCTCAAACAACTCTACAGGAAAAAAAATCTAATGATCTGATCGAAAAAAAAAGAAAATATTTCTTTTTTTTTGAGACGGAGTCTTGCTCTGTCGCTCAGGCTGGAGTGCAGTGGTGTGATCTCAGCTCACTGCAAGCTCCGCCTCCCGGGTTCACGCCATTCTCCTGCCTCAGCCTCCCGAGTAGCTGGGACTACAGACGCCTGCCACCATGCCCGGCTAATTTTTTTGTATTTTTTTTTTAGTAGAGACGAGGTTTCACTGTGTTAGCCAGGATGGTCTCCATCTCCTGACCTCGTGATCCACCCGCCTCGGCCTCCCAAAGTGCTGGGATTACAGGCGTGAGCCACCGCAAAAACAGAAAATATTTCAATAGATGTTTCTCAAAAGAAGACATACAAATGGCAAGTAGGCATAAAAAAGCTACTCAACATCAATGATCATCAGAGAAATGCAAATAAAAATTGCAATGAGATACCTATCATCTCACCCCAGCTAAAATGGCTTATATCCAAAAGACAAGCAATAATAAATGCTGGCGAGGATGTGGAAAAAAGGGAACCCTTGTACACTGCTGTACACTGTTGGGGGGAATGTAAGTTAGTATAACCACTAAGGAGAACAGTTTGGAGGTTCCTCAAAAAACTAAAAATTGAACCACCATATGATCCAGCAATTCCACTGTTTGGGTATATACCCACAGAAAAATAAATCAGTATACCAAAGAAATATCTGTACTCCCATGTTTGCTGCAGCACTGTTTCCAATAGCCAACATTTGGAAGCAACCTAAATGTCCATCAACAGATGAATGGATAAAGAAAACGTGGTACATATACACAATGGAGTACTATTCAGTCATTAAAAAAATAAGATCCTGTCACTTGCAACAACATGGAACTGGAAATCATTATTATTATTATTATTGAGATGGAGTCTCGCTCTGTCACCCAGGCTGGAGTGCAGTGGCGCCAGCTTGGCTCACTTCAACCTCTGCCTTCCAGGTTCAAACAATTCTCCTGCCTCAGCCTCCCGAGTAGCTGGGATTACAGGTGTGCACCACTACGCCCAGCTAATTTTTGTATTTTAGTAGATACGGGGTTTTACCACGTTGGCCAGGGTAGTCTAGAACTTCTGACCTCAAATAATCTGCCCACCTTGGTCTCCCAAAGTGCTGGGATTACAGGAGTGAGCCACCATGCCCGGCCTTGGAAATCATTAAGTGAAATAATTCAGGTACAGAAAAAAAAAATCACATGTTCTCACTTATTTGTGGGATCAAAAAATGAAAACAATTGAACTCATGGACACAGAGAGTAGAAGGATGGTTACCAGAGGCTGGAAAGGGTAGTTGGGGAATGCTGGGGGAGGTACGGATGGCTAATGGGTACAAAAAAAATAGAATAAGACCTACTATTTGATAGCACAACAGGATAACTATAGTCAATAATAATTTAATTGTACATTTTAAAATAACTAAAAAACTATAATTGGATTGTTTATGACACAAAGGGTAAATACTTGAAGGATGGATACTGCAGTCTCCGTGATGTGACTATTACACGTTGCATGCCTATATATCAAAACATCTCACGTATCCCATAAATATATACACCTACTATGTACCCACAAAAATTAAAAATAAAATGCTTTTTCTGAGTATTAACACATGCTCAGTGTAGACAAGTTAGCCTTTTATTCTCTAAGAAAATGTACTCACAGACTGGGTGTGACGGCTCATGCCTGTAAATCACAGCATTTGGGGAGGCCAAGGCAGAAGGATTGCTTGAGCCCAGGAGTTCAAGACCAGCCTAGACAATGTAGCGAGGCCCCATCTCTACAAAAAATTACCAAGGTGTGGCGGTGCATGCCTGTAGTCCCACCTACTAGGAAGGCTGAGGTGGGAGAATCACCTGAGCCAGGGAGGTCAAGGCTGCAGTGAGTTATGATCTCTCCACAGCACTCCAGCCTGGGCAACAGAGTGAGACCCTGTCTCAAATTTAAAAAAAAGAAAAAGAAAATGTGCATATACATATATACAGCATCACTCTGTATATATTTGTATCCTCCTCTTTTCATACATCTAAAAGTGCTTAGAGCAGTTCCCAGAACATGCTAAAGAAACATCTATTAATTTGTGATCATTTTGTTAGGTAAGAAACTTAGGAGATCAAATTGTGACTATTTCAGTATATGTTGCCAAAATGTTTAACAATTTAAGTTCATGTCAGTAGTGTACTTTGATGGCCTTTTCCCAAGAATAAACACCGAAATAGGCAATTTTTAAACAGTCAGGCAAAGTCTACAACCACAGCACCCTGAACGCGCCTGATCTCGTAAAAAGTCAGGCAGTGAAAGGACATATACTGACTGGATTAAAAACTGTAAAATGCTTACTTTGGCAGCATATATACTACAACTGGAATCATACAGAGAAGATTAGCATGGCCCCTGTGCAAGGATGACACGCAAATTCGTGAAGTGTTCCATATTTTTTTAAAAAAAATTTTAAAAACTGATACATTAATTATTTTTCTAACATGTAAAAATTCATTTTTTAGAGATTGAGTCTCGCTCTGCTGCCCAGACTGAAGTGCAGTGGTGTGATCATAGCTCACTGCAGCCTCTAACTCCTGGCCTCAAGCCATCCTCCTGTCCCAGCCTCACAAGTAGCTGGGACTACAAGTGCGTTGCACCATATGCAGCTAAAAAATATTTATTTTAATTGAGCAAAACAAGTATTTATCAAATTTGAAGTTCAGTATCTTTATCTTTTTTCTAGAAGTTAAAGTAAATATTAGACTTTATTTAGGTAGGGTAATTTTGATGACATTTAACTTATTTATTTATTTATTTTTTTTGAGATGAAGTCTCGCTCTATCACCCAGGCTGGAGTGCAGTAGCACGATCTCGGCTCACTGCAACTTCCGCCTCTTGGGTTCAAGTGATTCTCATGCCTCAACCTCCCGAGTAGCTGGGATTACAGGCACGTGACACCATGCCTGGCTAATTTTTGCTTTTTTAGAGATGGGGTTTCGCCATGTTGGCCAGGCTGGTCTCAAACTCCTGACCTCAGGTGATCCACCTGCCTCGGCTTCCCAAAATGCTGGGATTTACAGGTGTGAGCCACCACGCCTGGTTGACATTTAACTTTTTAATCATAAAAGGAAAATCTTGACTTACACTTATTTCATGAAAGTAAAACCAAATTACATTGTTAGATTCTCTCTGCAACAGATAACAATGTGTGAATATTCTAATATATAAAAAGTTCATGCAGGCTGGGCATGGTGGCTCACGCCTGTAATCTTAGCACTTTGGGAGGCCACAGTGGGAAAGGTTGCTTGAGCACAGGAGACACAGACCAGCCTGGGCAACAAAGTGAGACCCCATCTCTACAAAAAATAAAATAAATTTAACTGGGAGTGGTGGCATAAGCCTGAGGTCATAGCTACCTGGGAAGCTGAGGCAGTAGGATTGCTGGAGCCCAGGAGTTCGAAGCTACAGTGAGTCATTATCGCGGCACTGCACTCCAGCCTGGGCAACAGAGTAAGGCCTGGCCTTAAAAAAAAAAAAAAAAAATGTCTGGCTGGGAACAGTGGCTCACGCCTGTAATCCCAGCACTTTAGGAGGCCGAGGCAGGCACATCATGAGGTCAGGAGTTCGAGACCAGCCTGGCCAACATGGTGAAATCCCATCTCTACTAAAAATACAAAAATTAGCTGGGCGTGGTGATGTGCACCTGTAATCCCAGCTACATGGGAGGCTGAGGCAGGAGAATTGCTTAAACCCAGGAGGCGGAGGTTGCAGTAAGCCAAGATTGCACCACTGCACTCCAGCCTGGGAGACAGAGCAAGACTCCGTCTCAAAAAAAAAAAAAAAAAAAAAAAAATTCCTTGCAAACCAAATAAAAGGGCTAAGACTCTAACAGATAAATGGCAAAAGACAAAAGGATAATTTATAGAAGGAAAAACATAAACACAAATGACTAATAAACATTTAGGAAAATATTTGACCTTATAAAAATAAAAGGAGTACAAAATAATACATTTCCACCTTATCTGATTGGCAAATATATATGTATCTATAAAACAGATACATATTAATGAGATTAATGCTGATAAAATTACAATGAAATGGCTGGGCGCGGTGGCTCATGCCTGTAACCCCAGCACTTTGGGAGGCCGAGGCGGGCGGATCACAAGGTCAGGAGATTGAGACCATCCTGGCTAACACGGTGAAACCTCATCTCTACTAAAAATACAAAAAAATTAGCCGGGCATGGTGGCGGGTGCCTGTAGTCCTAGCTACTTGGGAGGCTGAGGCAGGCGAATGGGGTGAACCCGGGAGGCAGAGCTTGCAGTGAGCTGAGATTGCACCACTGCACTCCAGCCTGGGTGACAGAGCGAGAAGAAAAAAAAAAAAAAATACAAAAAATAAATTAGTCGGGCATGGTGGTGGGCGCCTGTAGTCTTAGCTACTTGGGAGGCTGAGGCAGGAGAATGGCGTGAACCTGGGAGGCAGAGCTTGCAGTGAGCTGAGATCGCGCCACTGCACTCCAGCCTGGGCGACAAAGCGAGACTCCATCTTAACAACAACAACAAAAAAAAACCGAATGAGACAAACATTCTTTTTTTTTTTTCTTTAAGATGAAGTTTCACTCTTGTTGCCCAGGCTGGAATGCAATGGCGCGATCTCAGCTCACTACAACCTCTGCCTCCCAGGTTCAAGCGATTCTCCTGCCTCAGCCTCTCAAGTAGCTGGGATAACAGGCATGCGCCACAACGCCTGGCTAATATATATATATATTTTTGAGATGGAGTCTCGCTTTGTCACCCAGGCTGGAGTAGAATGGCATGTTCTCGGCTCACTGCAACCTCCACCTCCTGGGTTCAAGCAATTCTCCTGCCTCAGCCACCTAAGTAGCTGAGATTACACGTGCACGCCACCATGCCCGGCTAATTTTTGTATTTTTAGTAGAGACGGGGGTTTCACCATGTTGGCCAGGCTGGTCTCGAACTCCTGACCTTGTGATCCACCTGCCTTGGCCTCCCAAAGCGCTGGGATTACAGGTGTGAGCCACCGCGCCTGGCCAAATTTTTGTACTTTTAGTAGAGACGGGGTTTCACCATGTTGATCAGGCTTGATGGCCTCGAACTCCTGACCTCAAGTTATCCACCCGCCTCGGTCTCCCAAAGTGCCGGGATTACAGGCATAAGCCACTGCGCCCGGCCGAAACAAACATTCTTAAATACCAGTAGTAGAAATCTAAATTATTTTAACTTGCTAAAATAATCTGTAATGATTAAAACATCAAGAGAATTGAAAATAATCAGACAGAGGACCACACAGTTATTCTTCTAGGAATCTACCTTAAGGAAACAACATAAAATAAGAATGATGGCTGGGCGTGGTGGCTCATGCCTGTAATCCCAGCACTTCGGGAGGCCGAGGCGAGTGGATCACCTGAGGTCAGGAGTTCAAGACCAGCCTGGCCAACATGGTGAAATCCCATCTCTACTAAAAATACAAAAACAAAAAAACAAACGAAAAAAAAACCCCAAAAAACAAAAACTAGCCGGGCGTGGTGGTGGGCGCCTGTAATCCCAGCTACTCAGGAAGCTGAGGCAGGAGAATCACTTGAACCTGAGAGGCAGAGGATGCAGTGAGCCGAGATCGCACCACTGCACTCCACCCTGGATAGTAAGAGCAAAACTCCATCTCAAAAAAAAAAAAAAATAGATGCTTAATATATCATGATAGTTATTGAAGAATAATTATAGTTGAAATTAGGAAAAAACTAAACATTGAAAAAAATCAGAATAGTTAAATTACAATATAGAGTATAAGTCAGCCAGGCATGGTAGCTCACGCCTGTAATCCCAACACTTTGGGAGGCTGAGGTGGGAAGATCACTTGAGTCCAGGGGTTTGAGGCCAGCCTGGGCAAAGTGACAAAACCCCATCTCTACAAAAAGTACAAAATATTAGCTGGGCATGGTGGTACATGCCTGTAGTCTCAGCTACTAGGGAAGTTGAGGTGTGAGGACAGCTTGAGCCTAGGGGCGGAGGTTGCAGTGAGCTATGATTATGCTACTGCACTCCAGCCTGAGTGACAGAGTGAGACCCTATCTTAAAGAAAACAAACAATAACAGAGAATAAGTTTAAAATTATGTATATAGAAAAAGTTATTAGTTATTTAACTCCAGTTTAAAAAGGGGGTGTGAAGTGTCAAAATTTTATATATACAGTTTTTAAGATGTTTTTATAAGTGGAAAGAAATATATTACAATTTAAAAATAATTAGTTTTTCAGTGGTGGAATAAATGTTTCATGCTCCTGTTTTTTTACATTTTCTATAATGAGCATATATTAATTTTATAATAGTAAAGGAGTTCAATAACAGATATGACATTTAAAGAAAAAAATAGTAAAGGGGTAAAATAACTTACTTATCCTATAAGTAAGAGGAAAAGTGATTAAGAGATCACTCTTTTTCCATATTACAGGCAGCACTGTTATATTTTGAGTAAGGTGACTTACTCTTTCGCTTTCCAATATCCATGTCAGAGGTTGCAGCTTCACATAAAAGCACCATTCCTAAGGTAACTCCACCATCTAAGAAAAATTGTTTAAGGAGAAATTCGCACAGACACAAAAGACATAACATTTTACTATTCCCAGTTTCTCATGAAGAAAATTAAAATGAATATATAAACCTTCAGCTCTTCATTATAAAAAACCAAAATAAGGAATCTTGTATCTATACAGCATGACAATTATTTACTATGAAGATATAAAAAACTAAAATCGGAAGATTACCTCATTTGTGCAAAGAAAAATTGGTATTTTAAACAAATGTCCCACCATAACTTACAGATGAAATATGAGCTTTCCCGAAATTGTACTTTGAAATAACCTGTCTGGACATTCAGTTATTGCCCTGACCTCAAACATTTAAAAATATTAAATAGCTTTTTTTTTTTTTTTTTTTTTTTTTTTTGAGACAGAGTCTGGCTCTGTCACCCAGGCTGGAGTGCAGTGACGCAATCTCAGCTCACTACAATCTCCACCTCCCGGGCTCAAGCCACCCTCCCACCTCAGCCTCCTGAGTAGCTGCAACTATAGGTGCTCACCACCACGCCCAGCTAAATTCTGTAATTTTTTTTTTTTTTTTTTGTAGAGATGGGGTTTTGCCATGTTGCACAGGCTGGTCTTGAACTCTTGACCTCAAGCAGTCCACCTGCCTCGGCCTCCCAAAGTGCTGGGATTACAGGTGTGAACGACCACGCCTAGCCCTAAATAGCCATTTTGAATATTTCACCCCACCTCCCTAAAGAACACATTTGAAATATATATATCATTTAGGGAGAACAGTAACTATTTTTTATTTGAAAATTAATTTCTGAAAAATTTCTCCTGGCCTAGTTTAGCGGTTCACACCTGTAATCCTAACAGTTTGGGAGGCCGAGGTGGGCAGATTGCTTAAGTCTGGGAGTTCAAAACCAGCCTGGGCAACATGGTGAGACTCTGTCTCTACCAAAAAATACAAAAAACTGGCCAGGCTGGTGGCACATACCTGTAGTCCTAGCTACTTGGGAGGCTGAGGTAGGAGGATCACTTGAGCCTGGGAGGTTGAGGCTGCAGTTAGCCGTGATCATACCACTGCACTCTAGCCTGCATGACAGAACTAGACTGTGTGTCAAAAAAAAAAAAACTCCATATTTTCAATAATACTTTTTTAATTTTTCCCCATGCCAAGATGCCAAAAGTGCATCAATAATTAGCCTTTAAAGCACAAATTACTACTAACCTATCTAATTTTATCCTATTCTAACGAAAAAGAAAAATCCTGGCCGTGCGTGGTGGCTCACGCCTGTACTCCCAGCACTTTGGGAGGCAGAGGCAGGTGGATCACCTTAAGTCAGGAGTTCAAGACCAGCCTGGCCAACATGGCAAAAACCCGTTTCTACTAAAAATACAAAAATTAGCTGGGCGTGGTGGCAGGCGCCTGTAATTGCAGCTACTTGGGAGGCTGAGGCAGGAGAATCACTTCAACACGGGAGGCAGAGGTTGCAGTGAGCCGAGATGGCACTACTGCACTCCAGCCTGGGTGACAGAACAAGACTCCATCTCAAAAAAAAAAAAAAAAAAAAAAAAGAAAAAGAAAAAGAAAAAGAAAAATCTCACATGTGCCATGACCACACTTTTATTCAGCTTAATAGGAGCTGCATAAATACAAAATACAACTACCCATACAAATAGGTAACAGATGGCATGGCTGAATATTAAAATAAGCAAATTCAAATTTTAAAGCAAATAGAATGTGTTCTAGTAGAAAAGAGACACAGATTCACCCTGCAGTTTAGTGAATACTAACAGCAGTAAAACACTCCCAAATCAATTATGCATATGTACATACATGTTGTATGCCACCGCATGTGGGTATCATTAAGCGGAAAGGGAAAAATATGTGTTTAGATGAGGCCTGAATTTATAATTGGCTCTAAAATTTGACTTGTCATCCCTTCATTACCATCTTGCATTCTTTTTAAAAATTTTTAATTTAATTTATTTATTTGAGACAGGGTCTCACTCTGTCACCCAGGGTGGAGTGCAACGGCACAATCACAACTCACTGCAACCTCCACCTCCCAGGCTCAAGAGATCCTCCTGCCTCAGCCTCCTGAGTATCTAGGACTATAGGTGCATACCACCATGCCAGCTTCATTCTGTTGATTTTTTTGTAGAAACAGGGTCTCACTATGTTGCCCAGGCTGGTCTCAAACTCCTGGGCTCAAGCAGTTCTCCAGCCTGGGCCTCCCAAAGTGCTGGAATTACATGCATGAACCAATGTGCCTGTGCCCCATCTTGCATTCTTTCTTCAATAGCCTCTTGTTAGGGATGATGCCCATTCATCATGTTTTCAGTTGTTCAGCCAACTCTCTTCTCCAGCAATTTTTTCTGAGTTCTTTATCTGCAGGTTTGTGCAAAGAGTGATCATTTCTTTCTTTTTTGTTAATTTTATTTTACTTTAAGTTTTAGGGTACATGTGCACACCGTGCAGGTTGTTATATATGTATACATGTCCCATGTTGGTGTGCTGCACCCATTAACTCGTCATTTAACATTAAGTGTATCTCCTAATGCTATCCCTCCTCCAGTATTTTTTTGCTAGTATTTTATTGAGGATTTTTGCATCAATGTTCATCAGGGATATTTGGTCTAAAATTCTCTTTTTTTTTTTGTTGTGTCTCTGCCAGGCTTTGGTATCAGGATGATGCTGGCCTCATAAAATGAGTCAGGGAGGATTCCCTCTTTTTCTATTGATTGGAATAGTTTCAGAAGGAATGGTACCAGCTCCTCCTTGTACCTCTGGTAGAATATGGCTGTGAATCCATCTGGTCCTGGACTCTTTTTGGTTGGTAAGCTATTAATTATTGCCTCAATTTCAGAGCCTGTTATTGGTCTATTCAGAGATTCAACTTCTTCCTGGTTTAGTCTTGGGAGGGTGTATGTGTCCAGGAATTTATCAATTTCTTCTAGATTTTCTAGTTTATTTGCATAGAGGTGTTTATAGTTTTCTCTGATGGTAGTTTGCATTTCTGTGGGATCGGTGGTGATATCCCATTTATCATTTTTTATTGCGTCTATATGATTCTTCTCTCTTTTCTTCTTTATTAGTCTTGCTAGCGGTCTATCCATTTTGTTGATCTTTTCAAAAACCACCTCCTGGATTCACTGATTTTTTGAAGGGTTTTTGTGTCTCTATTTCCTTCAGTTCTGCTCTGATCTTAGTTATTTCTTGCCTTCTGCTAGCTTTTGAATGTGTTTGCTCTTGCTTCTCTAGTTCTTTTAATTGTGATGTTAGGGTGTCAATTTGAGATCTTTCCTGCTTTCTCTTGTGGGCATTTAGTGCTATAAATTTCCCTCTACACACTGCTTTCAATGTGTCCCAGAGATTCTGGTATGTTGTGTCTTTGTTCTCGTTAGTTTCAAAGAACATCTTTATTTCTGCCTTCATTTTGTTATGTACCCAGTAGTCATTCAGGAGCAGGTTGTTCAGTTTCCATGTAGTTGAGCGGTTCTGAGTGAGTTTCTTAATCCTGAGTTCTAGCTTGATTGCACTGTGGTCTGAGAGACAGTTTGTTATAATTTCTGATTTTTTACGTTTGTTGAGGAGTGCTTTACTTCCAACTATGTGGTCAATTTTGGAATAGGTGTTGTGTGGTGCTGAAAAGAATGTATATTCTGTTGATTTGGGGTGGAGAGTTGTGTAGATGTCTATTAGGTCTGCTTGGTGCAGAGCTGAGTTCAATTCCTGGATATCCTTGTTAACTTTGTGTCTCGTGGATCTGTCTAATGTTGACAGTGGAGTGTTAAAGTCTCCCATTATTATTGTGTGGGAGTCTAAGTCTCTCTGTAGGTCTCTAAGGACTTGCTTTATGAATCTGGGTGCTCCTGTATTGGGTGCATATATATTTAGGATAGTTAGCTCTTCTTGTTGAATTGATCCCTTTACCATTATGTAATGGCCTTCTTTGTCTCTTTTGATCTTTTTTGGTTTAAAGTCTGCTTTATCAGAGACTAGGATTGCAACCCCTGCCTTTTTTTGTTTTCCATTTGCTTGGTAGATCTTCCTCCATCCCTTTTATTTTGAGCCTATGTGTGTCTCTGCACATGAGATGGTTCTCCTAAATACAGCACACTGATGGGTCTTGATTCTTTATCCAATTTGCCAGTCTGTGTCTTTTAATTGGAGCATTTAGCCCATTTACATTTAAGGTTAATATTGTTATGTGTGAATTTGATCCTGTCATTATGATGTTAGCTGGTTATTTTGCTCATTAGTTGCTGCAGTTTCTTTCTAACATCGATGGTCTTTACAATTTGGCATGTTTTTGCAGTGGCTGGTACTGGTTGTTCCTTTCCATGTTTAGTGCTTCCTTCAGGAGCTCTTTTAGGGCAGGCCTGGTGGTGACAAAATCTCTCAGCATTTGCTTGTCTGTAAAGGATTTTATTTCTCCTTCATTTATGAAGCTTAGCTTGGCTGGATATGAAATTCTGGGTTGAAAATTCTTTTCTTTAAGAATGATGAATTTGGCCCCCACTGTCTTCTGGCTTGTAGAGTTTCTGCCAAGATATCCGCTGTTAGTCTGATGGGCTTCCCTTTGTGGGTAACCCGACCTTTCTCTCTGGCTGCCCTTAACATTTTTTCCTTCATTTCAACTTTGTTGAATCTGACAATTATGTGTCTTGGAGTTGCTCTTCTCGAGGAGTATCTTTATGGCGTTCTCTGTATTTCCTGAATCTGAATGTTGGCCTGCCTTGCTAGATTGGGGAAGTTCTCCTGGATAATATCCTGCAGAGTGTTTTCCAACTTGGTTCCATTCTCCCCGTCACTTTCAGGTACACCAATCAGACGTAGATTTGGTCTTTTCACATAGTCCCATATTTCTTGGAGGCTTTATTCGTTTCTTTTTATTCTTTTTTCTCTAAACTTCTCTTCTTGCTTCATTTCATTCATTTGATCTTCCATCACTGATATCCTTTCTTCCAGTTGATCGAGTCGGCTACTGAGGCTTCTGCATTCATCACGTAGTTCTCATGTGTGGTTTTCCGCTCCATCAGGTCCCTGAAGGACTTCTCTGCATTGGTTATTCTAGCTGGCCATTCATCCAATCTTTTTTCAAGGTTTTTAACTTCTTTGCCATGGGTTCGAACTTCCTCCTTTAGCTCGGAGAAGTTTGATCGTCTGAAGCCTTCTTCTCTCAACTCGTCAAAGTCATTCTCTGTCCAGCTTTGTTTCTTTGCTGGTGAGGAGCTGCATTCCTTTGGAGAGGAGAGGCACTCTGATTTTTAGAATTTTCAGTTTTTCTGTTCTGTTTTTTCCCCATCTATGTGGTTTTATCTACCTTTGGTCTTTGATGATGGTGATGTACAGATGGAGTTTTGGTATGGATGTCCTTTCTGTTTGTTAGTTTTCCTTCTAACAGTCAGGACCCTCAGCTGCAGGTCTGTTGGAGTTTGCTGGAGGTCCCCTCCAGACCCTGTTTGCCTGGGTATCAGCAGTGGAGGCTGCAGAACAGCAGATATTGGTGAACAGCAAATGTTGCTGCCTGATTGTTCCTTTGGAAGTTTTGTCTCAGAGGAGTACCTGGCCGTGTGAGGTGTCAGTCTGCCCCTACTGGGGGGTGCCTCCCAGTTAGGCTACTCGGGGGTCAGGGACGCACTTGAGGAGGCAGTCTGTCCGTTCTCAGATCTCAAGCTGTGTGCTGGGAGAACCACTACTCTCTTCAAGGCTGTCAGACAGGGTCATTTAAGTCTGCAGAGGTTTCTGCTGCCTTTTGTTTGGCTATGCCCTGCCCCCAGAGGTGGAGTCTACAGAGGCAGGCAGGCCTCCTTGAGCTGCGGTGGGCTCCACCCAGTTTGAGCTTCCCGGCCGCTTTGTTTACCTACTCAAGCCTTGGCAATGGCGGATGCCCCCCAGCCTCGCTGCCGCCCTGCAGTTTGATCTCAGACTGCTGTGCTAGCAATGAGCGAGGCTCCGTGGGTGTAGGACCCTCCGAGCCAGGCACGGGATATAATCTCCTGGTGTGCCGTTTGCTAAGACTGTCGGAAAAGCGCAGTATTAGGTTGGGAGTGACCCGATTTTCCAGGTGCCGTCTGTCACCCCTTTCCTTGGCTAGGAAAGGGAATCCCTGACCCCCTGCGCTTCCCGGGTGAGGCAATGCCTCAACCTGCTTCAGCTCACGCTCAGTGCGCTGCACCCACTGTCCTGCACCCACTGTCTGACAATCCCCAGTGAGATGAACCTGGTACCTCAGTTGGATATGCAGAAATCACCCGTCTTCTGCGTCGCTCATGCTGGGAACTGTAGACTGGAGCTGTTCCTATTCGGCCATCTTGACTGGACAAAGGTCTTTTGTTAATGTGATCATTTCTTTTTTTTTTTTGAGATGGAGTTTTGCTCTGTCACTCAGGCTGGAGTGCAGTGGCGCCATCTTGACTCACTGCAACCTCTGCCTCCCGGGTTCAAGAAATTCTCCTGCCTCTGCCTCCTGAGTAGCTGTGATTACAGGCACATGCCACCACGCCTGGCTAATTTTTGTATTTTGAGTAGAGGTGGGGTTTAGCCATGTTGGCTAGGCTGGTCTCGAACGCCTGACCTCAGGCGATTCACTCACCTCAGCCTCTCAAAGTGCTGGGGTTACAGGCATGAGCCACCATGGCTGGCCAAAGATTGATCATTTCTATAGGCTTTGATTACTGGGTACTCTCTGATTAATGATTGAGACTTGCTCTGGGGAAAGCTTGTCTTTTCATCATGGTTTATGTGCTTTTGCTTTCAATGAGCTTTCCTTCTTGCTAAATACCTCAAGGTCTTTTGTGTATTCTTCTTAGCTGTCAAGAGCTATGATGCACTTCCATGTACACTGTTTTATTTCATTTACTGAATCTTTAAATTTTTACTAACACTGCCTACTATATGGCAGGCACTATAAACTGCTGGAAATAAAAAGTTGAACAAAATAAAGATCCTACCATGAAGATTACACTCTAGTGAGGAATACAAACAACGAAATACAAAAATTACACAGTCCTGATTAAATGTCACTCCAGGAGAACTCAGCAGAAATAGAGGAGACAGTATTCCATAACATACAACAACTAGGCTATTAAAAGCTAGTAGAAGGCCAGGCGTGGTGGCTCATGCTTGTGGCCAAGGCAGGTGGATCACCTGAGGTCAGGAGTTCGAGACCAGCCTGGGCAACAAGGATATGATATATCCATTATATAAACATTAAGAATATTGACTACTTTTTTTTCTTCGTATTTTCAGATTTCTTTGTAATTTTCATAAATATAAAGGCCATACAACATAGAAAATGCTTATAATATATTAAGATAGCAAACTCCATGCACAACACATCTACAAGTATAAAAAATGAACACCCTTACCACGAAACATTCATATAGAAATGAATGCAAGATAACATGCAAAAGTAAACGTAGTTTATACTATTAGGGTTTCAGGTTATAGGTGAACATTTTCCAGACTGCTACTTTATTTTAAAAATTCAGGAGGCCAAGGTACGAGGATTGCTTGAGCCCAGGAGATTGAGACCAGCCTGGACGACAGGGCGAGACTCCGTCTCTAGAAAAAAATACAAAAATTAGCTGGGTGCGGTAGTGCACACCTATAGTCCCAGCTACTCGGGAGGCTGACGTGGAAGGACTGCTTGATTCTGGGAGGTCAAGGTTACAGCGAGCTAATGGTGACCCCACTGTACTCCAGCCTGGGCAACACAAAATTTCATCTCTAAAAAAATAAAAATAAAAATAAATCCAAATATATTTATTGTGGGATTCCATTTATTGTGTTTTCTTTTTCTTTTTTTTTGAGACAAAGTCTGGCTCTATCAGCCAGGCTGGAGCGCAGTGGTGCGATCTCAGCTCACTGCAACCTCTACCTCCTAGGCTCAAGCCACCCTCCTGCCTCAGCCTCCCAGGTAGCTGGGACCACAGGCACGCAGCACCACACCCAGTTAATTTATGTACTTTTTTTAGTAGAGAAAGGGTTTTGTCATGTTGGCCAGGCTGGTCTCGAACTCCTGCCCTCAGGTGATCTGCCTGCTTCAGCTTCCCAAAGTGATGGGATTACAGGCATGAGCCACCGCACCCAGCCCTGTAGGATTCCATTTATGTAAGTTAAAAAAAAATAGGTAAAATAAACCCATAGTGTTAGCAGTCAGGATAGCAATTACTTCTGGGTGGGAAGGTGGCAATCAGGAGGAATGATGACGGAGAATGCTCTGAGATGTGGGTAAAATTTTATTTATTGATATGAGTTTTGGTTACATAAGTGTGTTAATTCTGTGAAAATTCATCAAACTGGGCTGGGCACCGTGGATCACGCCTGTAATCCTTACACTTTGGGAGGCCAAGGCAGGCGGATCAGTTGAGCTCAGGAGTTCGAAACCAGCCTGGCCAACATGATGAAACCACATCTCTACTAAAAATATCAAAAAAACTTAGCCAGGCATGGTGGCAGGTGCCTGTAATTTCAGCTACTCCAGAGGCTGAAGCAAGAGAATCGCCTGAACCTGGGAGGTGGAGGTTGCAGTGAGCTGGGATCACACCATTGCACTCTAGCCTGGGCAACACAGCAAGACTCCATCTCAAAAACAAAAAACAAAAAACAAAAAAAAACCAAGGAAATTCATCAAACTGTAAACTTTTGTAAACTTTTCTGCAGAACTGCAATACTTGAAATGTAATTTTAAAGGTTGCTTAGATCAGGCAATTGATTATATAGTCTGCTTTATTAATCATGCAATAAACTGTACAACATTAAACTAATAATAAACGTGAATATTTTCCAAAATCATAACTACTACTTAGAGGTGGCCTCAGTCTATTAATTCTTATCAACCTGGAAGCTGTAAACAATGTTACTGGTCTTGAGGTTTCATATTTACTTTAAAAGAAAGTGGGGGCTGGGTGAGGTGGCTCACGCCTGAAATCCTAGCACTTTGGGAGGCTGAGACGGGTGGATCACCTGAGGTCAGGAGTTCAAGACCAGCCTGGCCAACCTGGTGAAACCCTGTCTCTACTAAAAATAAAGAAATTAGCCAGGTGAGGTGGTGCACACCTGTAATTCCAGCTACTCAGGAGGCTGAGGCAGGAGGATCGCTTGAACCCAGGAGGTGGAGGTTGCAGTGAACTAAGATGGTGCCACTGCACTCCAGTCTGGGCGACAGAGCGAGACTCCACTGAAAAAAAAAGGCAGGGGGGTTGGGAGAGTGGTTAAGCCTTTCCTAATATTCCTTACCTCTGACAAAATTGTTCATTTTCTCACTATTTCTGGTACACAGCACTTAAGTCACTGTCTTATAATCTGTATACATGTCTGACCCTGAAAAAAGTTCACTTTTTGCATCCTAATAACCAAACACAAGACATTCTATATCCCAACAGGATTGTAATCCGTTCCAAATGTATACGAAACCTTAGGCTGATGCTCAATCTTAAAGCAGAGGTAAAATGACAATTCTCTAATTTCTTAAACTTCTTATATATTTAAAAGTTTAAGACAAAGCTGAAAGACCAACAAACCCCAAATCAACTAATTAATATTTTACAATTTTAATTGCTCTTTTGCTCCATTATTCAATTTCAAAGTACTAGTGAGAAGAACCGATTCAAGATACTGAAAATTTTCCAAGGTATAATAATTTGTTAATCCATCAAACCATACTTTTCTTTTCTGTTCTTTTTTTTTTTCTTTGAGACAGAGTCTCGCTCTGTTGCCCAGGCTGGAGTGCAGTGGCAGTCTCGGCTTACTGCAACCTCAACCTCCTGGGTTCAAGCAATTCTCATGCCTCAGCCTCCTGAGTAGTTGGAATTATAGGTGCACACCACCGTTCCTGGCTAATTTTTGTATTTCTTGTTGAGATGAGGTTTCGCCATGTTGGCCAGGCTGAATCCATCAAACCATAAATGAACATTGTCTTTCTTTTTTTTTCTTTTGAGACAAGAGTCTCACCCTGTCATCCAGGCTGGAGTGCAGTGGCACCACCTTGGCTCACTGCAACCTCTACCTCCTGGGTTCAAGCGATTCTCCTGCCTCAACCTCCTGAGTAGCTGGGATTACAGGCGCCCGTCACCATTCCCGGCTGTTTTTTTTTTTTTTTTTTTTGAGACAGAGTCTCACTCTGTTGCCCAGGATGGAGTTCAGTGGTACCATCTCGGCTCAGTGCAACCTCCGCCTCCCAGGTTCAAGCAATTCTCCAGCTTCAGCCTCCCCAGTAGCTGGGATTACAGGCGTGCACCACATGCCTGGCTAATTTTTGTATTTTTAGTAGAGACAGGGTTTCACCATATTGGCCAGGCTGGTCTCGAACTCCTGATCTCAGGTGATCCGCCTGCCTTGGCCTCCCAAAGTGCTGGGATTACAGGTGTGAGGCAGCACGCCTGACCATCTGGCTAAGTTTTGTATTTTTGGTAAAGACAGGCTTTCCCCATGTTGGCCAGGCTGGCCTTGAACTCCTGACCTCAAATGATCCACCTGCCTCCGCCTCCCAGAGTGCTGGGATTACAGGAGTGAGCCACTACGCCCAGCCCATAAACGAACATTTTCAACTAAAATTTTAGGATTTAAAAAAATAAAGTTTGAGTAATATTTTTCTTTCAGTCTTTTCGCCCCCACCCCCCAAGATGGAGTTTTGCTCTAATTGCCCAAGCTGGAGAGCAATCACGCGATCTCTGCTCACTGCAACCCCCGCCTCCTGGGTTCAAGAGATTCTCCTGCCTCAGCCTCCTGAGTAGTGGGGATTACAGGCACCCGCCACCATGCTCAGCTAATTTTTTTTGTATTTTTAGTAGAGATGGAGTTTCATCATGTTGGCCAGGCTGGTCTCGAACTCCTGATCTCAGGTGATCTACCTGCCCTGGCCTCCCAAAGTGCTGGGATTACAGGCATCAGCCACCGCGCCCGGCCTCAGTCTTCTTTCTTCTCATATGGACTAGGTGTATATTGTTAATCTTTCAGCTCACCATTTCATGGTTGAATAGATTAACTCTCCCAGGTTTGGGCTGGATGTTAAGCAATAAGTATATTTTCCATAGTGCATAAGAACATTTTCCCAAATATCCTTCAATTAAAATCAGTTAAAATCAAAAGCTTAATATTTTTTTAGAATGCTTTCCTTAAAATCTCTCTAATCATCAACATAGTATAATAAAACTGGGAAAGACATACACAAACATTTAGTAAAGATACAATTTTCAGTACTTTTGAATTTTTTTCTTTATACTTATTTGTATTCTAAATTTTCTTTAATTTGTATTCCTTTTGCAATCAGAAAAAAATATATTTAAATTTCATTTTTTTTTCCTTCTTTATTAGAGACAGGGTCTCACTGTGTCGTCCAGGCTGGAGTGCAGTGGTGTGATATCGGCTCACTGTTGCCTTGACCTCCTGGGCTCAATTGATCCTCCCACCTCAGCCTCCCTGGTAGCTGGGACCACAGGCATGCATCACCATACTTGGCTAATTTTTTGTGTGTACTTTTTTGTAGAGATAGGGTTTTGCCACGTTGCCCAGGCTGGTCTCAAACTCCTGGGCTCAAGCAATCTACCCATCACAGCCTCCCGAAGTGCTAGGATTACAGGTGTGAGCCACCATGCCCAGCTGATTCTTGTATATCAATGTCAGGACACCCTGGCTGAGAAGCACAATTCCAGGAACATTACATTTGTTCACCCTGTTGATTTGTTCCAGAGTCAGTGCTTATGTACTCAGGTGGGTAAACTATGTTTAGTAATACTAGGAAATTTAGATTCTTACTTATCTGACATTGCTTTTACCTGTCTTTGCAGCTTACAGAGGCACCCACTTTTAGATATAAGAAAATAAAAATTAGCTCGGGCCAAGAAAGTAAAAATATTCCTTGTCATTCAAGAGGATGGAACAACACAAACATAAAGCAGCTGCAAAGTCCACAGGAAGTATTTTTCCCTAGCACACACTTCAGCTGTAAAATGTCAAAATATCCCCATCTTTGAGTAACTACTGTTTTCTTACTGAGGAATATTGGTCTTTAAATAGACTTCTTGCAATTATATGAGTAAAAATGAAATATTCTTGCTTGGCAGATCTAAGTCACTCAATTTACAAGTATAATTTCTAAGTAGCCTCAATTTACAACCAAGGTATAGAGCTTCAAAGAAGTTTTTGAAGACAAAAATCCCACATTTATGTTAACTTTGTAGTTTCCAGGCAAACAGAACCCTGCGTCTGATTCACAGTTCAGACCTGATGTTGACCCCTTTACACAGCCTTACACTGCTTTTAGCCTATCAAAACAATGCTTTGTTTAAATTTCACATAAACTCCACTATTCTCCCAAATCCTATTACAACTCTATCTTTTCTTTGTTAAGATGTTCCATGGTTCTTCTAATGTACAGTCTTCCTTGTATTAACGAGCCAATAAACCTGGCCCTATCAGACTACAGATTTGTCCCTAGTAGTCTTTAGTTTATTGGGCTAGAGAGGATGACACAGTGATGATTTTCAAAGGATATTGTGACTTGCATTAAGAGAACAGCCCCAGCCAAATGATGTAGAGAGAATACTAGAGTGTGAGAAAACAGACAAAATACAGCAAGAAAGACTTATTGTAAAAGGATACTAAACAGAAGAACAATGTGTGTTTCAGCTACAAACTGGGCTTGACTGCTTCCATGGATATAATTCTAGGAGGGAAAAAAGACAAAATGGAATCTTTAAGTATACATTAAATGTTGGTATGCTAACCCTAAAACGGGATATTTTAAACTATGAAATTATTAATTCACCTGATAAACCATGTGACATACTCCGGGTCTGTGGCATTCATCAGTAAGTCTGGTTACTATAAGGCTATTTTTGTATTATCTATTCTCGATTTGTCTTTTCATTGTACTAATACTATGTTTATTTTTGAGACAGGGTCTTGCTCTGTTGCCCAGGCTGGAGTGCAGGGGCATGATCATAGCTCATTGCAACCCCAAAGTCCTGGCTCTGGCAATCCTCCTGCCTCAGCATCCCAAGTAGATGGGACTACAAGTATGCACCACCATGCCTGCTCAGCTAATTTTTAACTTTTCATTAGAAATGACATATTGCTATGTTGGCCAGGCTGGTCTCAAACTCCTGGGCTCAAGCAATCCTCCCACCTCAGCCTCCCAAATGCTTGGATATTGTACTTATATTTTCAACAACAGAATATGTCAGAAAACTAGTTGTTGTTGTTTTTCTTTTTCTTTTCTTTTTTGTTTTTCATAGAGATGACGTCTCACTATGCTGCCCAAGTTGGTCTTGAACTCCTGGCCTCAAGTGGTCCTGCCTCAGCCTCCCAAAGTGCCAGGATTACAGGTATTAGTCACCATATCTGGCCCCATTTTTTTTTTTAAAGGAGATGGATCTTGCTATGTTGTCCAGGCTGGGCTAGAACTCCTGGATTCAAGTCATCCTCCTGCCTCAGCCTCCCAAGTAGCTGGGAATACAAATGCAAAACACTGCACCTGGGTGAGAAAACTAGTATTTAAGTGTACAAGACCATGAGGTACAATAATGTAGGCTCCATAAAGACAGGGATCATGTTTTTCTTGTTTATCACTATATTTAATAATACTTAGCACAGTGCTTAGAAACAGTGGATGCTCAGGTACTTGATCAATTTTTCTATTTAGTTGAAGGCTGTCTTTCATTCTTAGCTAGCTTGGTTAGAAGGATTCACCAAATGGGAAAAGGAACTTCCCACTTTTAAGAGCACTGCGGCTGGGTGCAGTGGCTCATGCCTGCAGGCCTGTATTCCCAGCACTTTGGGAGGCTGAGGCAGGCGGATCACCTGAGGTAGGGAGTTTGAGACCAGCCTGAACAACATGGAGAAACCCCGTCTCTACTAAAAATACAAAATTAGCTGGGCATGGTGGCGCATGCCTGTAATCCCAGTTACTCACGAGGCTGAGGCAGGAGAATCACTTGAACCAGGGAGGTGGAGGTTGCAGTGAGCTGAGATCGCGCCATTGCACTCCAGCCTGGGCAACAAGAGCAAATCTCCGTCTCGAAAAAAGAAAAAAAAAAAAAAGAGCACTGCATGGTCTTATCAGTGATGGAAGCTTGTTAACACAGAGAGATTGAAAAGTGAAGACTAAATCCAGCTCCTTCATATGCTGGCACTGTTCTCACAGGGTAATAATCATTGAGTTAACTTTGGTCTACAAAGGAAAGAAATCCCAGACTTCCCTTACCACATGTCCTGTGTGGGGATTCTTATGGGCATATGGTGGTCCTCTTATATGGTTCCACATTTGACCAGATGTCATAGCAAGCACAAAACACTAGGAAACAAAAAAATAATAAAATATTCATGGTCGAACTGTTTTTGCCTTGATTACATAATAGGAATATGAAAATGTGCATCTGTTTAGTTAAGACACATAATTTTTTGCAGATAAATGATTTGTTAAGGCTTATATTTCATCCCAAGGATCACAATTCGATAATACTTCGAAAGGAAAACACTATTTTTTTTTTTTTTTAGATGGAGTCTTGCTCTTTTGCCCAGACTAGAGTGTAGTGGCGTGATCTCGGCTCACTGCAACCTCCGCCTCCCAGGTTTAAGCAATTCTCCTGCCTCAGCTTCCTGAGTAGTGGGACTACAGAAGCACGAGAACCACGCCCAGCTAGTTTTTTATTTTTAGTAGAGACAGGGTTTCACCATATTGGCCAGGTTGATCTCGGTCTCTTGACCTCATGATCCGCCCACCTCAGCCTCCCAAAGAGCTGGGATTATAGGTGTGAGTCACTGCGCCCGGCCAGGAAAACACTATTTAAAAATTATAACTATGCAGACACAAGTTTCAAAATTGAATACTGAAAAGGCTTTTTAGAATAATATTTTCAGGCTGGGCATGGTGGCTCACGCCTGTAACCCCAGCACTTTGGGAGGCCAAGGTGGGAGGATCACCTGAGGTCAGGAGTTCAAGACCAGCCTGGCCAACAGGGTGAAACCCTGTCTCTCCTAAAAATACAAAAAAATTAGCTGGGCATGGTGGCACACGCCTGTAATCACAGCTACTCGAGAGGCTGAGGCAGGAGAATCACTTGAGCCCAGGAAGCAGAGGTTGCAGTGAGCCAAGATGGCGCCACTGCACTCCAGTCTGGATGACAGACCAAGACTCCGCCTCAAAAAAAAAAAAAAAAAAAAGAATAATATTTTCAGAACAACTAGAGATTTTCATAGAGATGACAGTCTGTCATTTAGGTTGAATAAAAGGCAGGTACAATCAGTTCCTTGAAGTTCTGGCCATCCTAATGAGATAACAAATGAAACAAACTGATTTTAAGACAGAAAATTAAAATATATAAAACCATTTTCCTCAGATAAGAAATAAAATGCTACTTCTCACATAAATAAAAGCTTACCTAAAAATACATTATTAGGAATTTTATTCAAATAATTTTTTGTCTTCTAAAATTCACTCACCAAAGCTGCAAAAGCCCATCCAGTTTTATTAAAGAGAAATTCCATATTGCTTCTTCGAAGATACACAAGTCCACCAATAACAGCCAAAAGCAATCCCAACATAAGGGGACCAGCATAATTTGGGGGTCTAATCACTCTAATCTAATGGAAAGGAGAGAAAAACATGTTAAAATATAAAATTTTTTACTAATTATATGGGTCAAAATAAAATCTGAAATGAAAGCAATCAAAATTAGTGTGGTTACTTTCAGAAAAATGATCCTTTTTATTTTATCCCAATCAAACTAGTCTATAATATAACCTAAAATAGGATAGAATAGGTACAATATTCTATTTAACCACAACATAACATCTTTTAGATTAAGAAGGATTTGCCAAGTACAACTAGATAATCCATGGACTTAAGGTTGAAAGAGTGGTTTCCATGCTGAATTCAATAGGGTAATAGAGAGTGTTCTGTAATTTCACTCATTCATCAAGATGATTCTGTTTAATGCTACTTATGAAGTGACTGCCAAACTGGAACCACCTCAGTGATATGGGGACACGACTAATTAGGGCCTCCCAGTAAGATTCAAAGGGGATAATGGCCAAGAAATAGTCTACATAGTTGGGAAACTTACATTGACATCAGTTCTGTCCGCGATCCACCGGGCAATCTGCTCAGCTGAAAAACCTCGCACCTGTAACTCATATGTATCACCTCGTTTGGGTTTCCCTTTTGCAGGAAAGTTGATGAAAGTTGGAGCTGAATTCATGTTTAGCTGAATAAAAAGGAGCCCATGAAAATATACATTATCAGCAAAATAATCTTAATTGCAGTTAACATCTTGAAATTTAGGCATTTTACAAAGATGAGGAGGCCTGGGTTTAGGTAGGTTAAGTGATTTGGTTTGCCCAAGGAAAGTGGTAAGTGGTGGAGCAGGCTTTAAAAGCAAAGCTGCCTGTGACCTTAAGTATTACACACTACTCACCAAATATACATTCCTCGCTAAGAAACCTGTATTTTACTTCACTAGAATGGAAACTTTGCCATACCACAGATATTTTAATCTGTTCAGAGATTATGCAAAATGAATACATTTATGAGCACTAAAATAATCTTATGTAGCTGAGTAAGCTCCAAATAGAGTGCATTCTCAATTTGGAGGAACCAAGATAATAAAATAATGCTCTAAAACGGCAGTGAAAAACAATACAAAATGGTGGCTATATGCAGAAATAGTCTATTCTAAGAAGGTCCATAAATGTTTACTGATGAGCATCACATTTCTCTATTCTCCATCATGACATCATGATATATTTGAGAAGACAACACTGGAAATACTAAGATAAAGAAACCATAACCATCTCATCTGCATTATATCTTTTTTTATTTTTTTGAGATGGAGTCTCGCTCTGTCACCCAGGCTGGTGACAATCTTATAGAGATTGGTTTGCACAAATCAATTTTTATTTATTTATTTGTTTATTTTTGAGATGGAGTCTCACTCTGTTGCCCAGGCTGAAGCGCAGTGGCAGGATCCCGGTTCACTGCAACCTCTGCCTCCCAGGTTCAAGTGATTCTCCTGCCTCAGCCTCCCAAGGAGCTGGGATTACAGGTATGTGCCACCACACCCAGCTAATTTTTGTATTTTTAGTAGAGACAGGGGTTCACCATGTTGGCCAGGCTGGTCTTCAACTCCTAACCGCAAATGATCCACCCGTCTCAGCCTCCCAAAGTGCTGGGTTTACAGGTGTGAGCCACCATGCCCGGCCTTACAATTATAACTTTAAAACCTCAGCCAATAAAATAATCCAACTCCCATGCTTTGATTCTTTAGTTAAAATCCTCTAACAGTAAGTTTTCAAACTTTCCCATAAGGTGAGAGCATGTACTGACTGTTGCTTATCATTATTTTGGTCTCTTTGGCTGTATAATGTGGTAAATTAATGAATTAATAGATTACTCCTTTGGTTACCAATGTCCATAGATTTATATGTCTTGGTCGGTAGGCACAAAATCCCTAGAGGTAGATAAATTCTGGCTATCCTGTTAAAATTCAATTTCTGTGATTGCAAAGCTAGGAACCAAATCTTATACAATGTTCAGTCTACCAAATGCTGCCCAAATTTTAGGCCAAACTCTTTATTCAATATTTGTTTAGTTATACCACCTTTACATTTTTGAAAATGTGTATAAAAAATAAAAACTGGCCGGGTGCGGTGGCCCACGCTTGTAATCCCAGCACTTTGGGAGGCCGAGGTGGGCAGATAATGAGGTCAGGAGTTCGAGACCAGCCTGGCCAACACAGTGAAACCCTGTCTCTACTAAAAATACAAAAATTAGCTGGGCGTGATGGTGGGCACCTTTAATCCCAGCTACTCAGGAGGCTGAGGCAGGAGAATCGCTTGAACCTGGGAGGCGGAGGTTGTAGTGAGCCGAGATTGTGCCACTGCACTCCAGCCTGGGCGACAGAGCTAGACTCCGTCTCTAAATAAATAAATAAAAAATAAGTAACATATAAATACACTTCTCTTGTAAAAAATATTTTTAAAAACATTACATGGTTTTAAGGACCAATTCTAGTGCATTCTGGCAGCCACAGTTACCATTTACAGATATTTTTGAATTTATTCATATATGTGTTTATACCACCAGAAAACATATAATATTGCTTTCTGTTTTAACATAAGTGGTATCATATTAATGGTATTTTCCTGGTTGTCTTCCTTTTTAGCAACTAAAAATAATGTTGCAGTGAACATCCTTGCACATATCTCCCTGTACCCATGTGAAAGTGATTCTCTAGAAATGGGATTGTTAGGTCATAGGATAGAAATATTTTTTAATTAAAATGGATACAGTGCCCAGGCACGGTGGCTCACGCCTGTAATCCCAGCACTTTGGAAGGCCGAGGCAGGTGGATCACTTGAGGTCAGGAGTTCGAGACCAGCTTGGCCAACATGGTAAAACCCCATCTCTACTAAAAATACAAAAATTAGCCGGGTGTGGTGGTGGGTTCCTGTAATCCCCGTTACTCAGGAGGCTGAGGCACAAGAATCACTTGAACCTGGGAGGCGGAGGTTGCAGTGAGCCGAGATTGCACCACTGCATTCCAGCCTGGGTGACAGAGTGAGACTCTGTCTTTAAAAAAAAAAAAAAAATGGATATAGCCAAATTGTCCTCCAAAGTGGCTGTGCCAAAATATACTTCTACCTAACAATGCAGTAATGTATCCATTTCCCTACATCCTTGCCAAAAGTTGACTTGATGGGTGAAGACTGTACTTTATCATTATCATACTATTAATTTGTGTTTCCCTGATTACTAATAAAACATCTTTATAACAAATTAATTATCTGAAAACATCTTTTTTTTTTTTTCTTGAGAAGGAGTCTCACTCTGTTGTCCAGGCTGGAGTGCGTTGGTGCAATCTTGGCCCACCACAATCTCTGCTTCCTGGGTTCAAGCTATCCTCCTGCCTTACCCTCTCAAGTAGCTGGGATAACAGGGATGCGCCATGACACCCAGCTACTTTTTTTTGTATTTTTAGTAGAGACAAGGTTTTGCCATGTTGGCCAAGGTGGTCTCGAACTCATGACCTCAAGTGATCCGCCTGCCTCAGCCTCCCAAAGTGCTGGGATTACAGGCGTGAGTTACCATGCCCGGCCTCAAAACATCTTGTAGCCCAACGATACAATCAACAGAGTAGAAAGAAAACCTGTGAAATGGGAGGAATTATCTGTAAATCATTTATCTAATAAGGAGTTAACATTCAGAATAGTCTGGGCATGGTGGCTTATGCCTGTAATCCCAGCACTTTGGGAGGCCAAGGCAGGTGTATCACTTGAGCCCAGGAGTTTGAGACCAGTCTGGCCAACATGGCGAAACCCTGTCTCTACTAAAAATACAAAAATTAGCCAGGCATGGTGGTGCATGCCTGTAATCCCAGCTATTTGGGTGGCTGAGACATGAGAATTGCTTGAACCTGGGAGGCAGAGGTTGCAGTGAGCCAAGATTGCGCCACTGCGCTCCAGCCTGGGCGACAGAGTGAGACTCTGTCTCAAGAAACAAACAAACAAAAACAAAATAAAAACAACAACAACAAAAAATTTGTAACATATAAAGACCTCCTACAACTCAACAACAACAAAAAACTTGATTTAAAAAATGGGCAACACGGGTGGGCGCAGTGGCTCATGCCTGTAATCCTAGCACTTTGGGAGGCCAAGGCAGGTGGATCAACTGAGGTCGGGAGTCTGCAACCAGCCTGACCAACATGGAGAAACCCCATCCCTACTAAAAATATGAAAACAATTAGCCAGGCATGGTGACGCATGCCTGTAATCCCAGCTACTCGGGAGGCCGAGGCAGGAGAATTGCTTGAACCCGGGAAATGGAGGTTGTGGTAAGCCGAGATCCTGCCACTGTACTCCAGCCTGGGCAACAAGAACGAAACTCCATCTCAAAAAAAAAAAAAAGGCAACACACACACACACAATGGGCAAAGAACTTGACATTTCTCCAAAGAAGATATACAAATGGCCAACAAAACACATGAAAAAATGTTCAATATTACTATCATTATGGAAATAAAAAACAAAACCACAATGAGATACCGCCTCACACTCATAAAGATGGCTATTATCCAAAACAAACAAAAAAAACCCCCAGAAAACAAGAAGTGGTTGCGAGCACGTGGAGAAACTGGAACCCTTGTGCACCATTGGTGGGAAAGTAAAATGGTGAATCTGCTCTGGAAAACAGCATGGAGGTTCCCCAAAAGATTAAAAATAGAATTACCATATGATCTAGCAATTCTACTTCTAAGTATATAACCAAAAGAACTGAAAGCAGGGTCTTGAAGAGATTATTTGAACACTCGTGTTCACAGCAGTATTATTCACAATAGCCAAAAGCTGGAAGCAACCTAAGTATCCAGTGACAGATGTATGGGTAAACAAAATAAAGTGTATACATACAATGCAATATTATTCAGCTTTGAAAAGGAAGGAAGTTCTGACACATGCTATAGCATGGATGAACATTGAGGACACGATGCTAAGTGAAATAAGCTAGTCACAAGAAGACAAATACTATATAATTCCACTTATATTAGGTACCTAGAGTAGTCAAATTCATAGAGACAGAAAGTAGAATGGTGGTTGTCAGGAACTGGGGGAGTGGGGAACTGAAGTTGTTTAATGGCTATAAAGTTTCAGTTTTGGAAGATGAAAGAATTCTGGAGATTGGTTGTACAACATTGTGAATGTATCTAACACTACTGACCTGTACATTAAAAAAATGGTAAACATAATAAATTTTATATTATATATATTTACAAAACAACCCCACCAAAACCCCTTGTAGACTTTAGACTTTGAAATTCCTTGGAGGTTAATGAGCCAAAATAAGATACACTATTTTTGGTAGGTATCAGTTTTCACACATGCTTAGCTTTTGCATACTGTGGCATATGACACTGTTACTTAGAGAAAGATTTGAATCTCTTCCACAGATGGACACACTACCATCCTTATACCTTTGGCTCTAAAATCTAGCTCTAAAATAGAGTAATGGAAATTAATATTAAAAACTATTCAAGGTACAAAAGTGTATGTAACAAAAACAAAAATAGACAAATGGGACTATATTAAGCTAAAAAGCTTCTGCAAAGCAAAGGAAACAACAAAGTGAAGAGACAATCTGTTGAATGGGAGAAAATATTTACAAACTATTCATTCAACAAGGAACTAATGTCCACAATATACAAAAAATTCAAACAACTCTAAAAAGAAAATAAAACGAAAACAAAAACAAAAAAATTTCAAATCACTCAACAGTAAAAAAGCAAATAATCCCATTAAAAAGTGGGCAAAGGACATGAATAGACATTTCTTAAAAGAAGACACACATGGTCAACAGGTGTATGAAAAAATACTCAACATCACTAATCATCAGGGAAACGCAAATCAAATCCACAGTGAGATATCATCTTCTCCCAGTTAGAATGGCCATTATTATTATTATTATTATTAGAAAAGCTCCTTTTCTGCTCATCTGTCTGTTGCCTCCTTGCAATGCGTTGTCCTACTTTCTCTAATAAATCTGCCTTTCTTTACCTTAAACAAACAAACAAACAAAAACAGATGCAAGGATATGGAGAAAAGGGAACTCATGGCCAGGCACGGTGGCTCATTCCTGTAATCCCAACACTTTGGGAGGCCGAGGCGGGTGGATCACCTGAGGTCCCGAGTTTGAGATCAGCCTGCCCAACATGGTGAAACCCTGTCTCTACTAAAAATACAAAAATTAGCTGGGTGTGGTGATGTGCGCCTGTAATCCCAGCTGCTCAGGAGGCTGAGGCAGGAGAATCGCTTGAACCCAGGAAGTGGAGGTTGCAGTGAGCCGAGATCTGCACTCCAGCCTGGGCAACAGAGACTCCATCTCCGGTAAAAAAAAAAAAAAAAAAAAGGGAACTCATACACTGTTGGTGGGAAATTAAATTAGTATAGCCACTATGAGAAACACTATAAGGCCAGGTGTGGTGGCTCACGCCTGTAATCCCAGTACTTTGGGAGGCCGAGGCAGGCGGATCACGAGGTCAGGAGATCGAGACCATTGTGGCTAACATGGCGAAGCCCTGTCTCTACTAAAAACTACAACAAAAATTAGCTGGGCGTGGTGGTGTGCATCTGTAGTCCCAGCTACTCGGGAGGCTGAGGCAGGAGAATGGCGTGAACCCGGGAGGCGGAGCTTGTAGTGAGCCGAGATCACGCCACTGCCCTCCAGCCTGGGCGACAGAGTGAGACTCCGTCTCAAAAAAAAAAAAAAAGAAAAACAGTATAAAGATTTCCCAAGAAACTAAAAATAGAACTAGCATTTGATCCGGCAATGCCACTACTGGGCATGTATCCATAGGAAAGGAAATCAGTATATCAAAGGGATACCTGCACCCCCATGTTTACTGCAGCACAATAGCAAAGTTATGGAATCAACCTAAGCATCCATCAACAGACGAACAGATCAAGAAAATGTGATATTAGGCCAGGCGCAGTGGCTCGCGCTTGTAGTCCTACCACTTTGGGAGGCCGCGGCAGGTGGATCAGTTGAGCTCAGGAGTTGGAGGGAGACCAGCCTGGCCAACATGGTGAAACCCCATCTCTACTAAATATACAAAAAAATTAGCCAGGCGTGGTGGCGCACACCTGTAATCCCAGCTACTCGAGATGCTGAGGCAGGAGAATGGTTTGAACCTGGGAGGTTGCAGTGAGCCAAGATTGTGCCACTGCACTCTAGCCTGGGTGACAGAGAAAGACCCCATCTCAAAGAAAAAAAAATGTGGTGTATATACACAATGGAATACTACTCCACCATAAAAAAGAATGAAATCATGTTATTTGCAGCAATATGGATGGAACTGGAAGTTATTATGTGAAATAAGCCAGGCACAGAAAGACAAATATGGCATGTTCTCATATGTGGGAGCTAAAAAAGTTGAACTCAGGGAGGTACAGAGTAGAATGGCAGATACCAGAGGCTGGGAACAGTGTATGTGCTTGTTGTGGTGGACGGGGTGGGGGGGGGGAGGGGTGCGGGAGTGGGCAGTGAAGAGAGGTCGGTTAATGGGTACACTCATACAGTTAGAAGGAGTAAGATCTAATGTTCCATAGCAGAGTAGGGTGACTATAATGAACAACAATGTATTACATATTTCAAAACAGCTAGAAGAGAGGACTTGAAATGTTCCCAACATATAGAAATGATAAATACTCAAGGTGATGGATACTCCAACTATCCTGACTTGATCATTCTATAATGTAACGAAATATCACATGTACCCCATAAATATGTACAAATATTATGTTATCAGTAAAAAAACTATTTAAGGTAGAAAAAAATTGGGTTTTCTATTTTTACAAATCACTAACAGAAGTTATGTGTTACCCTGTTAAAATAAATGGAATTAAAAATTGTAATTTCCAAAAATAATTGCAGCCTAAATAGTAGAGAATTAAAAAGCAATTTTTTTTTTTTGAGAGAAAGTCTAGCTCTGTCACCCAGGCTGGAGTGCAGTGGCACGATCTTGGCTCACTACAACCTCCACCTCCTGGGTTCAAGCGATTCTCCTGTCTCAGCCTCCCAAGTAGCTGGGATTACAGGTGCCCGACACCATGCCTGGCTAATTTTTGTATTTTTAGTAGAGACGGGATTTCACCATGTTGGCCAGCCTGGTGTCGAACTCCTGACCTCAAGTGATCCCCAGGCCTTGGCCTCCCAAAGTGCTGGCATTACAGGTGTGAGCCACCATGCCTGGCCTCAATTTCTTAAACTCTAGAAATTGTTTCCTTTGGTCTAATAAATCCTAAATGCACTAACCTTTTAGGTTACAACATTTTTATAAATGCACTGATTTTGATTTATGGAGATGGCTAAGTGAGACTGGAATATGAATAGCACAATGAATGATATACTGTAAAATGGAAACATTAAGCTATTTTTTTCAACATTTACCAAATACCCGTTATGTGCTTAGCACTGATAGCTACAGGATATGGCTCTGCCATTAACTAAGTAGTAACTATATTCTTTTATTTATTTATTTATTTATTTATTTTTGAGATGGAGTCTCGCTCTGTCGCCCAGGCTGGAGTGCAGTGGCGCGATCTCAGATCACTACAAGCTCCGCCTCCCGGGTTCAAGCCATTCTCCTGCCTCATCCTCCCGAGTAGCTGGGACTACAGGTGCACACCACCATGCCCAGCTAATTTTTGTTGTTGTTTTTTTTTTTTTTTTTGTAGAGACAGGGTTTCACCATGTTAGCCAGGATGGTCTCGATATCCTGACCTCGTGATCTGCCTGCCTTGGCCTCCCAAAGTGCTGGGATTACAGGCGTGAGCCACCGCACCTGGCCGTAACTATATTCTAAGGGAGACTGTCAAACAACTACAGAGCTAACTCTACTGTAAGACAAAATGTGGATAAATGTATAACAGAAATTTAAGGCAAGTAATATAACAATACAAGAAAAGGAGTGACTCATTTTTTATCTGGAAAAGTTGAGAAAGCTTACAGGGAGTATCTGAAACAAGGCTTAAAATGTAAGCAGAATTTTGAGAGTGGAGAGAAAGCAGACAGGGAAGAAAGGATGCTTCACGTTGTTGTAAACCAACAATCAACAGTGCTGACATATGAGAGTGCATCAGGCCAGGCGTGGTGTCTCATGCCTGTAATCCCAGCACTTTGGGAGGCCGAGGCGGGCACATCACCCGAGGTCAGGAGTTCGAGACCAGCCTGGCCAACATGGCGAAACCCCTGTCTCTACTAAAAATTAAAAAAATTAGCCAGGTGTGGTGGCGCGTGCCTGTAATCCCAGATACTCCGGAGGCTGAGGCACGAGAATCGCCTGAGCAGAGGTTGGCAGTGAGCCGAGATCACGCCACTGCACTCCAGCCTGGGTGACAGCAAGACTCCACCTCAATTAAAAAAAAAAAAAAAAAAAGAGTGCATCAAAGAATATGATTATGGGAAAGGTGTGACTGGAGTAAAGAGTACGTGAAATTAGGACTAAGGAATTCTGGCTTCAGTCTATACACTACTCCTTTCAAAAGTGTGTTCCATGGAATCTAGCCAAATGCTCCATTAAGTGGTCCAATAATATGAGAAATTCTGTATATTAGAGCCCCCATTGGAAAGTATAACACATATCAGCATCAGCATGTTAACATCTCTGATCTCTCAAAAGCTGTGTTGGGAGACAATTCTTCATGAATTTCTCATGTTTCTGCACATCTTGTGGACAAGGGCCCTAACTGCCTTTGTTCTGGACAATCTTCTCAAGGATATTTGTATATCTTTGGAAGATAGTTGAAATGGCCTTTGCAAAATTATGACTGAGACAGTGAAAGAGATCTAACTTAATTGACTCCAACTTGGTTCTAACCTCCAAGCTGTCCTTGTTCATTCCTGGCCATAGGCTGAACTAACTTTAGGAGAAACTTAGTTTATAGTTTATAGTTTAAACAAAGACTGTAACAGCCCTTTCCCGAAGCAGACCTCCCTCTTCTTGCCTGAGAACTAGATTGCCTTTGTAGGACTAACATTAGCCACAAGATGAAAAATTATGGTTTAGGAGTCATGCAGCTAGAGGCTACAAGATTCTGACCCTCCCTAAACTGCTCCTAAGATCAGCACTTGAGATATTTTGCAGACCCTGCACTTGATGGATCAGCTGACACCACCCAGATCAATAAACTGGCTCATCTGATCTTGTGGCCCCCTCCCAGGAACTGACTCAGCACAAGAAGACACCTTTAACTCCCTATGATTTAATCTCTGAGCAATCAGCACTCCTGGCTCACTGGCTTCCCCCCACCCACCAAGCTATCCTTAAAAACTCTGCTCCCCGAATGCTCGGGGAGACTGATTTGAGTAATAATAAAACTCCTGTCTCCCGTAAAGCTAGCTGTGCGTGAAATACTTTCTCTATTGCAATTCCTCTGTCTTGATGAATTGGCTCTGTTTAGGCAGCAGCAAAGTTAACCCCTTGGGTGGTTACACAGTCTCCCTCCACAGCAAAGGGGAGGCACACTTACTATCCATTACAGAAAATGTGGGTTCCCAGAGCTTGGTGTTCCTTTCCCATAATGCAGCCCATTGGCCCTCTTTGTTATTGTTGTTTTCTTAAGAGTTGGGGTCTGGCTCTGCTGCTCAGGCTAAAGTGCAGAGGCACAATCACAGCTCACTGCAGCCTCAAACTCCTGATCTCAAGCAATCCTCCTGATCCAGCCTTCTGAGTAGCTGACCACTGGCCCTCTTTGGATTGCCCTATGGGAAATGGGGTTTGGGGAACCTATGACATTTTGGCTACTTGTTGTGAGTAGTAAAGTCCTTTAACTTGAGCCAGGCATGGTGGCACAAGCCTGTAATCCCAGCTACTCAGGAGGTTAAGGTGCAAGGATTACTTGAGCCCAGGAGTTCAAGACTAGCCTGGGCAAAATAGCAAGACCCAATCTCAAAAACAAACAGCAAAAAGTCCTTTGCTGGACGCTGACTCAGGAGTGTCATATTTTCTGCCAGCATCCATGAAACTGTGGCAGGCTAACTTGTTAGCTTGCAAGTAGGGTAAGAACTTAGATCCTTCCCAGTTTTTGAACCCTGAAGTAAAAAGAAAACTTAATTTTGTTTAAACCAGGGTTTCCCAAGTTTATTTTTTTCCAAGAATTCTTATTAATACCATGTAGAAAAAACTCTGGGAAATGTTATAGCAGGCAATATGGACAAAGCGCTAAATGGAAGGTTAAGTGGACCAGTTAAAAGGCTACTGCATTAGCTTGAATGAGAGATGAATGTGAGCCTTGGAATGTAAAGGGGGTATCGCTATGACACATGTACAACAAGATGAAGATGACAAAGAAGTGTCATTAATGATACAGAACATAAGATGACATTTGGGTGAAAGTGGAAGAGAAAAGAGTTTAATTTGGGACATAATAAATTTTTAGATTGGGAAGTCATTCATATGAAGATGTATAGCAAGGCATTATATCCAGCTTTTTCCTTTTATGTTTTATACAATTGAGTAAAATATGTTCAAATATATGAATTAGACACATTTATAAACAAAGACAAAATTGAATCTATGTCCTTAAGTATTTATATGCAAGGGGAAAGAACTAGTAGAGATGCTGAAGCTAAAAATAGGCCAGGTGTGGTGGCTCACGCCTGTAATCCCAGCACTTGGGAGGCTGAGGTGGGTGGATCATCTGAGGTCAGGAGTTTGAGACCAGCCTGGCCAATATGGTGAAACCCCATCTGTACTCAAAATACAAAAATTAGCCAGGCGTGGTGGTGGGCACCTGTAATTCCAGCTATTCAGGAGGCTGAGGCAGAAGAATCACTTGAATCCGGGAGGCAGAGGTTGCAGTGAGCTGAGATCAAGCCACTGCACTCTAGTCTGGGCAACAGAGTGAGACTCCATCTCAAAAAATCTAAAACTAAAAAGAAAAATAAAAAAATTAGCCAGGCGTGGTGGCAAGTGCCTGTAATCCCAGCTACTTGGGAGGCTGAGGCAGGAAAATTGCTTGAATCCAAAAGGCAGAGGCTGCCAGTGAGCCAAGATTGTGCCACTGCACTCCAGCCTGGGCAACAGAGCGAGACTCTGTCTCAAAAACAAAAAAATAGTTGTAAGAGGTCATGATTGACAGAGCAGGTGGGTATGTGATCCAGGGCCCAGGAAAAAGGTTCAGTTTCAAACAACAAAAGATCTACTTTTCTACTAAGACTAGAGGTAAGGGGACAAAAGAAATCAACTCAAGATGAACCAGAAACTTAAATCTAAGACCTGAAACCATAAAAATTCTAGAAGATAACATTGTAAAAACTCTTTTTTTGAGACTGAGTCTCACTCTATCACCCAGGCTGGCAATCTCGGCTCACTGCAACCTCTGCCTCCTGGGTTCAAGCGATTCTCATGCCTCAGCATCCCGAGTAGTTGGGATTACGGGCGTCTGCCACCACACCTGGCTAATTTTTGTATTTTAGTAGAGACGGAGTTTCACCATGTTGGCCAGGCTGGTATTAAACTCCTGACCTCGAGTGATCCAACCACCTCGGCCTCCCAAAGTGCTGGGATTACAGGCACGATCCACCATGCCCAGCTGAAAAACTCTTCCAGACATTGGCTTAGGCAAATAATTCATGGCTAAGACCCCAAAAGCAAATGCAACAAAAACAAAAATAAACAAATGGGACCTAATTTAACTAAAAAGCTTCTGCACAGCAAAAGGAATAATCTGCAGAGTAAACCAACAGAGTGGGATAAAATATTTGCAAACTGTGCATCTGACAAAGGACTAACATCCAGAATCTACAAAGAACTCAAACAAATCAGCAAGAGGAAAACAAACAATCCCATCAAAAAGTGGGTAAAGGACAAGAATAGACATTTCTCAAAAGAAGATATAAAATGGCCAACATCACTAATTAGCAGAGAAATCAAAACCACAATGAAATACTACTTTACACCCGCAAGAATGGCCATAATTAAAGCAAAAAAAAAAAAAAAATAGATGTTGGTGTGGATGTAGTGAAAAGGGAACACTTTTAATACTGTTGGTGGGAATGTAAACTAGTACAACCACTATAGAAAACAGTATGGAAATTCCTTAAAGAACTCAAAGTAGAACTACTATTTGACCCAGCAAGCCCACTACTGGGTATCTACCCAAAGGAAAAGAAGTCATTATTGAAAAAGACACATACACACGCATATTTATAGCAGCACAATTCACAACTGCAAACATATGGAACCAACCTAAGTGTCCATCAGCCAATGAGTGGATAAAGAAAATGTGGTATATATAAATCATGGAATACTACTCAGTCGTAAGAAGGAATGAAATAATGTATTTTGCAGCAATTTGGATGGAGCAGGAGGTCATTATTCTAAGTGAAGTAACTTAGGAATGGAAAACCCAATATCGTTATGTTCTCACTTATGAGTAGGAGCTTAACTATGAGGATGCAAAGGCATAAGACTGATATAATGGACGTTGGGAACTTTGGGGGGAAAGGGTCAGAGGGGGATGAAGGATTAAAGACTACATATTTGGGTACAGTGTACACTGCTCGGGGGATGGGTGTACCAAAATCTCAGAAATCACCACTAAAGAACTTATCCATGTAACCAAAAACCACCTGTTGCCCAAAAACTATAGAAATAAAAATAAAAATTTAAAAAAAGAGGTAAGGGGATAAAGATATCTATAGTATAGATAGCTATACTAAAGACTTCAATATTACATAATGGTGGGACTCGTGCTGTGATTTAAAAAATTCCTTAATAAATTATATACTTAAAATGGTTAAAATGATAAAGTTTGTTTTATATATTTTACTACAATAAAAATGTATGTTATTTAAATACTACTGAATTTCCATATTCTAGTAGGTTAGCATTGGTAACTACATTTTATGGTTAGCTCAAGTTTAGCTTTTAGTTTGCTACTCTAGATCTTACATAAGAGCAATCCCAATGTCTTATAGCCACTGAAAAAAATATATTCCACTTTCACTATATTTTACCTATTTTTACATAGCAGAATAAACCAAAGATCTTACCATCTGAAATACATCAGAACCTTCATCAAAATCCACCATGGCAAAAAATATCCTGTTGGTGAATGCACTGGAGTATCGCCAGGAGTTTGCCAGGATCTGGAATTCTTCATCAGCTTGCCTGGATGCAATGAGATTCGTGAAGATAACGTATAAAACAATTTTTGAAAGCAATCTCGTTTATCATCAGTAAAACAGGTCCAAGCAAGCAATAGCAGTTTTTTCAATGGGAGAAATAATAAAAAACACTGACAAGTAGGTCAGACTCTGCTGACTGGGTTAAGACAAATCTTGTTTTGGCATAAGAGAAGCCTTATCCCAAGTTAGGGATTTCATGAGAAGTAGTAATTACCTGACTCCGCTTCATACTTTGTGCCTGTTTCTTATCCCAAAACTCTTTCAACAATCATTGGAAATATATAGCTAATTGCCTCTACAATAACTTTCAATATCCTAAACTACTTCTAAGAGTTCAAAGACAAGACAGAAGGGTATTCCCTAAAGAAAGCAGAAATACAATACTAATCCATTTTTAAAAATCTAAAGTGTAAAAGCTACTTGGTAAATAACACAATCAGATAAATTACTAGGATGAAAGATAAGAAGTGTCTAGGAATTGAAATTAATTGAGGCCAGCTCATACCTGTAATCCCAGCACTTTGGGAGGCTGAGGTAGGTGGATTACCTGAGGTCAGGAGCTCAAAACAAGCCTGGCCAACATGGTAAAACCCTGTCTCTATTAAAAATACAAAAGTTAGGCCAGGTGCAGTGGCTCACACCTGTAATCCCAGCACATTGGGAGGCCGAGGCAGGCGGATCACAAGGTCAGGAGTTCCAGACCAGCCTGGCCAATATGGTGAAACCCTATCTCTACCAAAAATACAAAAATTAACCAGGCATGGTGGCGGGCACCTGTAGTCTCAGCTATTCGGGAGGCTGAGGCAGGAGAATGGCTTGAACCCAGGAGGCGGAGATTGCAGTGAGCTGAGATCACACCACTGCACTCCAGCCTGGGCGACAGAGCAAGACTCCATCTCAAAAAAAAAAAAAAATTATTGAAACCTCAAGTCATCTTTGAATTTTTCCATATCTCCCATATGCTTTCAGTTCTCATGATCTGTCAATCCTCATTTGTGATAAAATTTTCACTCCATACCCTCCTGTTTTTATTGCTATCATCTAAGGTCAGATTTTTGTTATCTAATAGTAGGATATTTAAAAATATTGACTCTGGTTTCTCCTCCTCCTTCAATCCTTCTTTTTTTTTTGAGACAGAGTCTCACTCTGTGGCCCAGGCTGGAGTGCAGTGGCGCCATTTTGGCTCACGGCAACCTCTGCCTCCCAGTCTCAAGCGATTCTCCTGCCTCAGGCTCCTAAGTAGCTGGGATTATAGGTGCCCACCACAATGCCCAGCTAATTTTTGTATTTTTAGTAGAGACAGGGTTTCACCATGTTGGCCAGGCTGGTCTTGAAATCCTGACCTCAGGTGATCCGCTTGCCTCAGCCTCCCAAAGTGCTGGGATTACAGGCGTGAGCCACCGTGCCTGGCCCTCCTCCAATCCTTATACTGCAATATACATCCATCTTCCTAAATTACTACTTTCCTGAAACACTTCTCAGAAATCACTGTTGCTTTCTTATTACCTTCAGAATACATTCTCTAATGTCTTTCACTAGTTATTGAAGGTTCTTTATCACATAGCTTCAAATAATACATCTAGTTTTTATGTAGTCTTACTACTAATCAATCTCAAACAGTAACCGTTAGTCCCAATATTTTATTTACTCCTATTCCTGTACCCTTGTGTACATCATGCTTCTAACCAGAATATCCTGCCTGTTTCAACATCTTATCCATTTGTCTAGCCCTAGCACAAGTCTTATTTCCTCCATTAGGCCAATCCAAATCACTCCTATTTAACTTTCTTTCCTGAAATTTTACAGTATTTATTATATGTACAGTTGATCTGGTACTTAATCACAAATTGCCTTATACTGCCATCTAAATTTTCATATGTGTAACTCATTTCCTTAACCAGATGATAAGGGTAGGGTATCTATTTTACAATTCTCATCCCAACAGCACTACAACTACAGTATAATTCATGTTGCTGTTGCTTAATTTTTATTTGTTGAGTGAGTGTAGAAAAATTTGAGTTAATATTAAATTTGGTCTTGTAGAAAATAAGATGCCAGTAAAAACTTAGGTTAGTAAGAATTCCATTAATTTGCATTTAATAGAGAATTATGAAGGAGTTTGTGTTTGTTCCCTGCTATTTTTGTATACTCTTGACTGCTATTGAGTGAAATGACGGAATTAGAAGTAATTCTAGATTTCAAGTTTATTCATAGTTATTACTTACAATTCCGTTTTCTTCTTTTATTTATTTTTAATTTATATTCAGCATATACTCCACAAAATAAGCACTATGGAACTAAATACCTTGACTATACCCTAGCTCCAGGGAGAAAAATCGTTAAAGAAAAGTTATCAAGGCTTGGGGTGGCAGAACACACCATTCTGAAACAAGCTGTCTATTCCTTTGCATGGCTATCAGGCTGTCAGAATCTGGAGAACCTCCAAGCTTTTACTAAACTAATTCTTCATACAGTAGCTTTGTCATTTTATTTAAAGTTAATTACCAGATCAGATACACTGATCTAAAAATATAAATAAAAAGACACTAAAAAGCAAAAGCCACTTTATTTTTTAGTATCCATCATTTTGAATTGTTCATGGTGTTTATTTAACAAAATAGCAATGTTTGCTCCTAAGATCATTAAGAAACAATAAAATAAAATCAAGAAACCATTGTTTGATGAAAACTTAAGCAAGATTAGTCTCCATCTCCAAGGTTTACAATCACTATAAAACTGGGAAATTAGAAACATCCCTAAATCATGGATCTTTGGGATTAAAAAAAAATAATTAATATACCCATCACCTTACCTATTTATTATTTTTTGGTGGTGAGAATATTTAAAATGTTTTTAGCAATTTCAAAATCTACAATACATTAACTATGGTCACCATACTGTGCAACAGATCACCAGAACTTACTCCTCTCATCTAACTAAAACTTTGTACACTTTCACCCCCATCCTCTCCTAAGCCTCTGAAAACCACCATTCTACTCTGCTTCTAGGAGTTCAACTTTTTCAGATTTCACATGAGATCCCATGCATCTTTTTTGTTTGTTTGTTTTTGAGACAGGGTCTTGGTCTGTCGCCCAGGCTGGAGTGCAGTGGGATGATTATTGCTTTCTGCAGTTTCGACCTCCCAGGGTCAAGTGATCCTCCCACCTCAGCCTCCGGAGTAGCTGGGACTACAGGCACATCACCACACCCAGCTAATTTTGTTTATTTTTATAGATACAAAGTTTCACTATGTTGCCCAGGCTGGTCTCCAATGCCTGGGCCCAAGTGATCCTCCCGCCTCAGCCTCCCAAAGTGCTGAGATCAAGGACATGAGCTACCACACCCAGCTGCATCTTTAAAAAAAAAAAAAAAAAAAAAAAAAAAAAATTACCAGCTGGGTGTGGTGGCTCACGCCTGTAATCCCAGCACTTTGGGAGGCTCAAGTGGGTTGATTACGATGTCAAAAGATCGAGTCCATCCTGGCCAACATGGTGAAACCCTGTCTCTACTAAAAATACAAAAATTAGCTGGGCGTGGTGGTGTGCACTTGTAGTATCAGCTACTCGGGAGGCTGAGACAGGAGAATCACTTGAACCTGGGAGGTGGAGGCTGCAGTGAGTCAAGATCACGCCACTGCACTCCAGCCTGGGTGACAGAGTGAGACTTTGTTTCAAAAAAAAAAAAAAACTACCAGTTTTCTTGAATTCCAAACTTGGATGAAGCCACCATTATTGCATTAGTAAACATCTTAAGCATTGGGTAGACCAGTTAAAATTGTGGAGGCTGTTTCTTCCAAAAATGGTAGGATATTTGCTTTACCTACCTTTTGGGATTTTGACAATACAAGAGTATGAAGTTGAAAGCACTTATAAATAATAAAAAAATACTATATCAATGCTACTGGCATAAAGTTACATAAGTTGATACTAATATTGTTTTTTTTTTTTGAGACAGAGTCTTGCTCTGTCACCCAGGCTGGAGTGCAGTGGCGCAACCTTGGCTCACTGCAACCTCTGCCTCCTGGGTTCAAGCGATTATCCCGCCTCAGCCTCCCAAATATCTGGGACTGCAGGCATGCACTACAATGCCTAGCTAATTTTTGTATTTTTTTTTTTTAGTAGAGATGGGGTTTCACCATGTTGGCTGGGCTGGTCTTGAACTCCTGACCTCAGATGATCCACCTGCCTTGACCTCCCAAAGTGCTGGGATTACAGTCATGAGCCCCCATGCCCGGCCAAGTTGATACTAATTTATAAGATGACTGTTTGATCTTTAAGTTACTTTTATGATGGCTACCACAATTATTTATCCATGCTTCCCCCACTAATATGGATAATCAAGAATTGACTATAAAAGAGCAGTAGTATTGCTACCATAGACATCCTGAGTAAGGTATACACATTATTTAAATACCTACTGCACTAACTTGGCTCTTCTGGGATTGAGAAATGGTTAACGTTATATGAGTTATTTAATTTTAAAGTGTAGTTGGAGTTCATACTTGCAAACGACACACTGTCTATGAAGTTGGAGAGCAGTGAACATGACAATAACGGAGTAATTTCTCGGTGGGGCTTTCACAAGGCGACGGAACTTGTCTCCATTCATTCTTATTACAGGTCTTTTGTTAGTCCATTCCATCAGCTGACTAACCTTTTCAGATAACACCATCTAAAAAAGACAAAGTGAGCATGCTATTAATATACTCAACTTGGCATTTAAAGTTCTTTTAATTAGGCAGCTTACTTAAAACCAATACTAACAAGCAGAGGTATACAGAAAATGTGAGACCTAAAGCCAAAATTTGGTAGTTGGGCTGGATGATAATTATTCTTAAAATACATTATTTCATAATATTTTGTCAGACATTACACTTTTGATGTAATTAATTATGAATTAATGAATGAATGAATAAACGAATGAATGACACTGCCTTGCTCTGTCATCCAGACTGCAGTGCAGTGGCACAATCAGGGCTCACTGTAGCCTTGACCTCCTGGCCTCAAGGGATCCTCCCACCTCAGCCTCCCAAGTGCTTGGAATACACACGTGTTCCACCATGCTCAGCTGATTTTTGTATTTTTTGTAGAGATGGGGTTTCCCCATGTTGCCCAGGCAGGTCTTGAACTCCTGGGCTTAAGCAATCTGCCCGCCTTGGCCTCCAACAGTGCTGGGATTACAGGCATGAGCCACCACACCTGGCCTTTATATATATATATATATATATATATTTTTTTTTTTTTTTTTTTTTTTTTTTTTTTTTTTCTGTAGAGACGGGGGTTTTACTATGTTGCCCAGGCTAGTCTTGAACTCCTGGGCTCACATGACCCTCCCACCTCAGCCTCCCAAGTGTTGGCATTACAGTCATGAGCCATTGCACCCAGACAGAATTATTTATTATTTACTAATAACATAAGATAAAAATAACAAAACCTTTCATTTGCCAAAAATTCCAAAGAATGTTGAGTTAAACCAATGGCCAGTTTTATATACAATCTTACTTCTCTCAAAAAACATACAGTGAAAATCTTGAAAATAAAGAGTAAAGTGGAAGGAATCACTCTATTCAATTTTAAGGTTTACTATGTAGCCACAATAATTAAGACAGTGTGGTACAGATGAAGGGATAGTATCACAGAACAACAGAACAAAAAAACAACCCAGAAATAGATCCATACAAGTGTAGCCAAATGATTTTGCACAAAGGTGCAAAAACAACTCAGTGGAGGAAGAAGAGCCTTTTCAACAAATGGTGCAGAAGCAATTGGTCATCCATAGCCAAAAATATGAACTTCACACCTTATATAAAAACTAACTCAGCTGGGCATGGTGACTTACACCTGTAATCCCAGCACTTCGGGAGGCTGAGGCGGGTGGATAACCTGAGGTTGGGAGCTCGAGACCAGCCTAACCAAGATGGAGAAACCCCGTCTCTACTAAAAATACAAAATTAGCCAGGCGTGGTGGCACATGCCTGTAATCCCAGCTACTTGGGAGGCTGAGGCAGGAGAATCGCTTGAACCTGGGAGGCAGAAGTTGCAGTTTGAGCCGAGACCATGCCATTGCACTCCAGCCTGGGCAACAAGAGCGAAACTCCATCTCAAAAAAAAAAAAAAAAAAAAGAAAAGAAACTAATACAAAATATAGATCATATACTTAACTGTAAAACTATAAAACTTTTACGAAAACAAATAGGAGAAAATATTCAGAAGCTAAGGGTAGGCAAAGGGTTCTTAGGCCTGACAACAAAAGCAGGATCCATAAAAAGAGAAAAATTGATATACTGGACCTCATCAAAATTCAGCCGGATGTGGTGGCTCATGCCTCTAATCCCGGCACTTTGGGAGGCCAAGGTGGGCAGATCACTTGAGGCTAGGAGTTCGAGACCAGCCTGGCCAACATGGCGAAACCCAGTCTCTACTAAAAATACAAAAATTAGCCGAGCGTGGTGGCACATGCCTAAAATCCCGGCTGCTCAGAAGGCTGAGGCATGAGAATCGCCTGAGACTGGGAGGCAGAGGTTGCAGTGAGCCAAGATCATACCACTGCACTCCAGCTTGGGTGACACAGCGAGACACTGTCTCAAAAAAACAAAAAAATAAAAAATAAAAAATTTTACTCTCTGGGCCGGGCGCGGTGGCTCACACCTGTAATCCCAGCACTTTGGGAGGCTGAGGTGGGTGGATCACTTGAGGTCAGGAGTTCGAGAACAGCCTGGCCAACATGGTGAAACCCTGTCTCTAATAAAAATACAAAAATTAGCCAGGCATGCTGGCGGGCGCCTGTAATCCCAGCTACTTGGGAGGCTGAGGCAGGAGAATCGCTTGAACCTGGGAGGCGGAGGTTGCGGTGAGCCAAGATCGCACCACTGCGCTCCAATGTGGGCGACAGAGTGAGACTCTGTCTCAAAATAAAATAAAATATACTGACAATATCAAATGCTGGTGAGGATGTGGAGAAACTAGATCTCTCAAACATCACTGGTGGGAATGTACTATGGTGCAGCCACTTTGGAAAACAGTTTGGCAGTCTTAAAAGATCAAGCAACTGGGTGGGTGCAGTAGCTCACACCTGTAATCCCAGCACTTTGGGAGGCTGAGGTGGGTGGATCGCTTGAAGTCAGGAGTTCAAGACCAGCCTGGCTAACATGTTGAAACCACATCTCTACTAAAAAAAAAAATACAAAAATTAGCTGGGCATGGTGGCACATGCCTGTAATCCCAGGTACTCAGGAGGCTGAGGCATGACAATCGCTTGAACCCGGGAGACGGAGGTTGCAGTGAGCCGAGATCACGTCACTGCACTCCAGTCTGGGCGACAAGAGCAAAACTCTTATGCGAAAAAAAAAATTTAGCCGGGCATGGTGGTGCACGCCTGTAATCCCAGGTACTTGGGAGGCTGAGGCAGGAGAAATGCTTGAACTCAGGAGGCAGAGGTTGCAGTGAGCTGAGATCACGCCACTGCACTCCAGCCTGGGTGACAGAGTAAGCATCTGTCTCAAAAAAAAAAAAAAAAAAGCCAGGCGCAGTGGCTCATGCTGTAATCTCAGCACTTTAGGAGGCCGAGACGGGTAGATTACCTGAGGTCAGGAGTTTGAGATCAGCCTGGCCAACATGATAAAATCCCATCTCTACTAAAAATACAAAAAATTAGCTGGGTGTGGTGATGGGCGCCTGTAATCCCAGCTACTCAGGAGGCTGAGGCAGGAGAATCTCTTGAACCTGGGAAGGCGGGGGTTGCAGTGAGCCGAGATTGTACCACTGCACTCCAGCCTGGGCAACAAGAGTGAAACTCTATCTCAAAAAAAAAAAAAAAAAAAAAAAAAGAAAAAAAAAATCTGGCAACTAAAGATACACTTACCATACAACCCATCAACCACATTATTTGGCATTTGTCCTATAGAAGTGAAAATTTATGTCTACACACAAAAAAGAGCTAGAGTTTGTTTGTTCCTTTTTGGCTAATCATCATGAGGCAGTGGAAGAGAAGCATGGTTAGTCGACAGGATTTAAGTTTGAAATTAAATGCCATCATATTTATCACTCCCCTCATCTTCACCCTCAATGTTTTCTTTTTTTTCTCGAGATGGAGTCTTGCTCTGTCGCCCAGACTGGAGTACAGTGGCGCGATCTTACCTCACTGCAACCTCCCCCTCCTGGGTTCACGCAATTCTCCTGCCTCAGCCTCCCGAGTAGCTGGGATTACAGGCACACGCCACCACGCCTGGGTAATTTTTGAATTCTTAGTAGAGACGGGATTTCACCATGTTGGCCAGGCTGGTCTCGAACTCTTGACCTCATGATCTGCTTGCCTCGGCCTCCCAAAGTGCTGGGATTACAGGCATGAATCACTGCGTCCAGCTCCACCCTCAATATTTAATCCTTGCCATGAGTAGTAAGAAGGCAGGAAGGGATAACAAAGAAAACAAAAATCTCAATGTAGAGTTAATGCTAATTTATGATTTTGCTCATCTTTATAGAGATATGTATGGAAAAAGCTGGGAAATCATGCAGTGGTTCATCATTCAGAACCATTTGACCAGTTATATTTCCCATTACCTATATTCTAGCACTTACCATTTTAAGACACTTTGACGTTTGATTCCTTTTCTAGACTATTAGCTACAAGAGAACAGAGACTCACAATTCTTTACCATACAGTAGGCACTCAGTAAATGTGTACTAAATTTATAATTAATGAAATTTAACTGGGAACTGACTGACTTGCTTACATTAACATGTAAGAAATAATTGTACACGTAAACGCTTACATAGAAACAAATTTTTTTTTTCACTTTAGAAAGTAACATGGATTCTAAAAATGCATGATTTGCCTTTTTTTTTTTTTAGACAGAGTCTCGCTCTGTCATGCCCAGGCTGAAGTGCGGTGGCATGATCTGGGCTCACTGCAACCTCTGACTCCCAGGTTCAAGTGATTCTCGTGCCTCAGCCTCCAAAGTAGCTGGGATTACAGGAACGCACTACCACCCCCGGCTAATTTTTGTGTTTTTAGTAGGGACAGGGTTTGACCATGTTGGCCAGGCTGGTCTTGAACTCCTGGCCTCAAATGATCCACCCACCTCAGTCTCCCAAAGTGCTGGGATTACAGGCATGAGCCACCATGCCCAGCCTGATCTGCCTTTAAGCATATCTGAATTCATCTAATACTGACCACAATTTTATGTCACAAGTACATCTCTATGAATGATGGAAAAAGGCTGCATAAAAATTAGTTTTGTAGGCCAGGCGCGGTGGTTCACGCCTGTAATCTCAGCACTTTGGGAGGCCAAGGCGGGCAGATTACGAGGTCAGGAGTTCAAGACCAGCCTGGCCAACAGGGTGAAACCCCGTCTCTACTAAAAATACAAAAAATAAGCTGTGCGTGATGACGGGTGCCTGTAATCCCAGCTACTCGGGAGGCTGAGGCAGGAGAATTGGTTGAACCCGGGAGGTGGAGTTGCAGTGAGCCGAGATCGCACCACTGCACTCCAGCCTGGGTGACAGAGCAACACTCCGTCTCAAAAAAAAAAAAAACAAAAACAAAAAAAAACATTAGTTTTGTAGCAAATACGAAAAAATTCTGGTAAGGGCCACAAAATGAATATGCCACACATGAAAAACCGAACACACTCTAACCCACAGAAAAAGATATATACTCTTGAAAGATTGGTTGTTAACAGGCCAGGTGCAGTGGCTCACGCCTGTAATCCCAGCACTTTGGGAGGCTGAAGTAGGTAGATCACTTGCGGTCAGGAGTTCGAGACCAGCCTGGCTAACATGGCAAAACCTCGTCTCTACTAAAAATATAAAAGTTAGCTGGGCGTGGTGGCACATGTCTGTAGTCCCAGCTACCGGGGAGGCTGAGACACTAGAATCGCTTGAACCCAGGAGGCCGAGGTTGCAGTGAGTCAAAATGGTACCACTGTACTCCAGCCTGGGCAACAAAGTGAGACTCTGTCTCAAAAAAAAAAAAAGGAAAGATTGGTTGTAACAAATAACAAGACTGTGGAACAATGAAACAAGTAGTTGGTAAAGGCTGTGGGAGAGAGTGAAACAGGAGGAAGATAGAGAATATTTGATTTAAATTAAGACTGCACAGATCAAATTTATTCAGTTTTTCCAACAAAATGAATTGCTATTATTTGATACCGTTTTAATGAGTCTCAGAGCACAGACAATATGGGTTCACATTTTAAAATACGCAATCTATATTTTGAAGCAATCATTAATTTTGCCATATTTTCTTTTTTATATACATATATTTATTAAAGTTCTAGGGTACTTGTGCACAACGTGCAGGTTTGTTACATATGTATACATGTGCCATGTTGGTGTGCTGCACCCATTAACTCGTCATTTACATTAGGTATATCTCCTAATGCTATCCCTGCCCCTCCCGCAACCCCACAACAGGCCCCGGTGTGGGATGTTCCCCTTCCTGGGTCCAAGTGTTCTCATTGTTCAATTCCCACCTATGAGTGAGAACATGCGGTGTTTGGTTTTTTGTCCTTGCGATAGTTTGCTGAGAATGATGGTTTCCAGCTTCATCCATGTCCCCACAAAGGACATGAACTCATCATTTTTTATGGCTGCATAGTATTCCATGGTGTATATGTGCCACATCTTCTTAATCCAGGCTATCATTGTTAGACATTTGGGTTGGTTTCAAGTCTTTGCTATTGTGAGTAGTGCCACAATAAACATACGTGTGCATGTGTCTTTATAGCAGCATGATTTATATTCCTTTGGGTATATAACCAGTAATGGGATGGCTGGGTCAAATGGTATTTCTAGTTCTAGATCCCTGCCACACTGTCTTCCACAATTTTAGACCAGTATCTCTAATGAACATCGATGCAAAAATCCTCAATAAAATACTGGCAAACCAAATCCAGCAGCACATCGAAACGCTTATCCACCATGATCAAGTGGGCTTCTTCCCTGGGATGGAAGGCTGATTCAACATACACAAATCAATAAATGTAATACAGCATATAAACAGAACCAAAGACAAAAACCACATGATTATCTCAATAGATGCAGAAAAGGCCTTCGACAAAATTCAACAGCCCTTCATGCTAAAAACTCTCAATAAATTAGGTATAGATGGGATGTATCTAAAAATAATAAGAGCTATTTATGACAAACCCACGGCCAATATCATATTGAATGGGCAAAAACTGGAAGCATTCCCTTTGAAAACTAGCACAAGACAGGGATGCCCTCACTCACCACTCCTATTCAACACAGTGTTGGAAGTTCTGGCCAGGGCAATCAGGCAGGAGAAAGAAATAAAGGGTATTCAATTAGGAAAAGAGGAAGTCAAATGGTTCCTGTTTGCAGATGATATGATTGTATATCTAATTTTGCCATATTTTCAAATTAAATTTGACAGTTACCAGCAAACACAAATATGATTTGGCTACTTTATTCAGGGTGACTACATATTCTGTATGGGGCTGAGAAAAACAAGTGTGAAGCACTAACAGGTATTTACACAGTTTTACACCCTCCTATCTCTATTCAACTACACAGATGTATAATCATGCCAACAAAAGAAATATAAGTGCTTTGAATTAGTTATCAATATGTGGAGTTTTCTTACGCAAAAATTCTTGAAAAAACGTTTTCAAGCAGGTCTACATAAAAAATTTATGGCCAGGCATGGTAGTTCAAGCCTGTAATCCCAGCACTTTGGGAGGCTGAGGAGGACTGCTTGAGCCCTGGAGTTCGAGACCAGCCTGGTCAACACAGCGAGACCCAGTTACTACAAAATATTATAAAATTGGTTGGACGTGGTGGCATGTCCCTGTAGTCCCAGATACTCAGGAAGCTGAGGCAGGAGGATCACTTGAGCCCAGGAGTTCGAGGCTGCAGTGAGCTACGATCACACATCACTGAACTCTAGCGGGGACAACAGAGCAATACTCTGTCTCTAATATATATATATATATATATATAAATATATATATTTTTATATATTAATATAATAATATAATTATATTATAATATATATTATTATTAATCCAGGCTATCATTGTTAGACATTTGGGTTGGTTCCAAGTCTTTGCTATTGTGAGTAGTGTCGCAATAAACATACGTGTGCATGTGTCTTTATAGCAGCATGATTTATATTCCTTTGGGTATATATCCAGTAATGGGATGGCTGGGTCATCCCATCCGCCGGCAGACCACGAGGTCAGGAGATCGAGACCATGTATAATGATTATTATAATATATATTATAATATATATTATTCCTCTTCCTGTTTATTAACAGACTAGAAAGACCAGACTTCTGGCTATTCTTTCTTGAAATAATTTATCAAGTAGAAGAAACTAGTTCAAAGGAATTATCTTTTTTCAGGCTCTTATAAAAAAAAAATCACTTCAAAAGGCTGCTTAATGCAGAAGCAATTAGATTACTTCCTGAATTCATTTTCTTTTTTTCTTTCTTTCTTTTTTTTTTTTTTTGTGACAGGGTCTCACTCTGTTGCCTAGGCTGGAGTGCAGTGGTGTGAACTTGGCTAACTGCAGCCTCAACCTCCCAGGCTCTAGTGATTCTCCCACCTCAGCTTCCTGAGTAGCTGGGACTACAGGTGTGCACCACCGTGCCCCACTAATTTTTGTAGAGATGGGGTTTCGCCATGTTGCCCAGGCTGGTCTCAAACTCCTGAGCTCAAATAATCCTTGCCCTCCCAAAGTGCTGGGATTACAGGCATGAACCACCTTGCCCCCATTGGGTTCATTTTCTTTAAAATGAACTGAAAACAGATCACAACAAATGAACTAGTTTTAAACTTTTACAAGCCGGGGGTGGTGGCTCATATCTGTAATCTCAGCACTTTGGGAGGTCGAGTCGGATGGATCACTTGATGTCAGGAGTTTGAGAACAGCCTGGCCAACATGGTGAAACCCCGTCTCTACTAAAAATACAAAAATTAGTTGGGTGTGGTGGCACATGCCTGTAGTCCCAGCTACTCGGGAGGCTGAGGCACGAGAATCACTTGAACCTGGGAGGTGGAGGTTGCAGTGAGCTGAGACTGCACCACTGCACTCCAGCCTGGGTGACTGAGTGAGACTCTGTCTAAAAAACAAACAAAAAAACAACTTTTACAATAAAATTACATGAACATAGCCTGGAACATTATAATTAGATGTTATAATCCTTATTCACAATGACCTAATATTTTAAGATATTCTAAAGCAAGCCTGTCTTGGATTTATGGAGAAAATAATAGCTACTATTTGGAATGTCTAGCAGGTGTCAGGCAGTTACTTCTTGCTTTATAGAATATATAATTTAGTTCAATCCTCAAAACGACACTATAAGGTAAGTACTCTTTTCACATTTGCTTATCTGTTGAGAAAACAGGATTGGAGAGGTTAAACGACTTGCCCAAAATGCCACAGTTAGTAAGATACTGAGGTAGAAATTCAAACAGGCCATGATCATTCTAAACCAGGGTTTCTCAAAAGTAACACTACTGACATCTTAGGCCAGATCATTGTTGTGAGGAGTGATCCTGTCAGTGCACTGTAGGATGTTGAATAGCATCCCTGGCTTCTACTCACTACATGCCAGTAGCACCCTCCTCTCCCAGCTGCAACAACCAAAAATATCTCCAGACACTGCCAAATATCTCCTGGGGAGCAAAATCACCCCCAATCCCACAATATTGTTCTTAAAAAAAAAAAAAAATGGTCAGGCGCAGTGGCTCAGGCCTGTAATCCCAGCACTCTGGGAGGCCAAGGTGGGTGGATCACAAGGTAAGGAGATCGAGACCATGGTGAAACCCCGTCTCTACTAAAATTAGCCGGGCACGGTGGTGGGTGCCTGTAGTCCCAGCTACTCGGGAGGCTGAGGCAGGAGAATGGTGTGAACCCGGGAGTCGGAGCTTGCAGTGAGCCGAGATCACGCCACTGCACTCCAGCCTGGGCGACAGAGCGAGACTCCGTCTCAAAAAAAAAAAAAAAGGGAGACAGGGTCTCACTTTGTCACCCAGACTGGAGTGCAGTGGTGTGATCATAGCTCACTGCAGCCTCAAAATCCTGGGCTTAAGTGATCCTCCCATCTCAGCCTCCCAAATAACTGGGACTACAAGTATGCGCCACCATGCCTAGCTAATTTTTAAAAACTCTTGCTGGGCGCAGTGGCTCATGCCTGTAATCCCAGCACTTTGGGATGCCGAGGTGGGCGGATCATGAGGTCAGGAGTTCAAGACCAGCCTGACCAACATGGTGAAACCCTGTCTCTACTAACAATACAAAAATTAGCTAGGTGTGGTGGTGCGCGCCTGTAATCCCAGCTTCTTGGGAGGCTGAGGCAGGAGAATCGCTTGAACCTGGGAGGCAGAGGTTGCAGTGAGCCGAGATTGAGCCCCTGCACTGAAGCCTGGGTGACAGAGCGAGACTCCGTCTCCAAAAAAAAAAAAAAAATCTCTTTTAGAGATAGGGTTTTGCTAAGTTGCTCAGGCTAGTCTCGAACTCCTGGCCCCAATAGATACTCCTCCCTCATCCTCCTGAGTGGCTGGGATTACAGGCTCAAACCACCATGCCTAGCTCAAGAACAACTGTTTTGAACTGAAAAGAATTTACAATTTTATAATCTTATTTTTATGTATTCAAAAATCTTTAAAAATCATTACTGATCAGAATACAACATAAAAGAAAGATTTAGTGATAAAGTAACCCAAAACTTCCTAGAGCAAGCCTTTATCATAATGGATAATAAACTTTTTAAACCTGTGTTCCTCAAAGTGTGATTGGTATAAAGGAGCTTGTTAAAAATGCAGACTTTGGCCGGGCACAGGGGCTCATGCCTGTAATCCCAGCACTTTGGGAGGCCGCTTGAGCCCAGAATTTCAAGACCAGCCTGGGCAACATAGTGAGACTCTGTCTCTATTTTATAAAATTAAAAAAAAATGCAGACTTCTGGCCAGGCATAGTGGTATGGGCCTGTAGTTGTGGCTACTCAGGAGGCTGAGGTAGAAGGATCATTTGAGCCTAGAAATTTGAGGCTGTAGTGCACTATGATTGCACCTGGTGATAGCCACTACACTTCAGCCTGAGCAACATAGTTAGATTCCATCTCTAAAAAACACAAAAATCAAAATCCATATTTCTAGATTTCATCCCCCAATACATTTGATTCAGTAAGTCCAGGGCAGATTCCAAGAATACTGAATTTTAACATGTTACACATGTGATTCTTTATACACACTGAAGTTTGAGAATCACAGCTCTACATTCTGATTCTTATGGGTTAGGACTACATGCTATATAAATTTCTATGGATAGCAAAGGGAAATTAAATAAACATTAAGTGAACCAAATGATGAAGAACAGGAAAAAGCATACCATTTCTAATAATAAACCACCCCCTGATCCTCCTGGAACGGTTGAAGAATGTGATATTCTACTTAACTCAAATATAATGCCTTAATACTTCCCAGACACTTCCTTCACTGGTCTTCTTTTTTGTCTTCTTTAGTTAATAGATTTATAAGGGAATTTCTTGTTTTCTCTCTCTCTTTTTTGTTTCAATTTAGAGACAGGGTCTCATTCTGTCACCCAGGTTGGAGTTCAGTGGCATGATTGTTAGCTCACTGCAGCCTCGAACTCCTGGGCTCAAATGGTCCTCCTGCCTCAGCCTCCTGAGTAGCTAGGACCACAGGTGCATGCTACCATGCTTGGTTATTTTCTTTTATTTGTTTGCAGAGATGGGGTCTTGCTGTGTTGCGCAGGCTGGTCTTAAACTCCTAGGCTGAAGCAATCCTTCCACTTTGGCCTTCCCAAAGTGTTGGGATTACAAGTGGGAGCCACTATGTGTGGCCAGGAATTTCTTCAAATTTGAATTGAAAGCTTTCTTGATCAGGGTAAATCTCTATTCCTAAAGAAGCTTTTTCCTAATGGTGCCTCTGGTTCTTTGTCAAGAGCCCATTATTTGGGTATGGAAAGGCATGATTGAGAAATAAAAATTTTGTTCCTCTATTGCCACTACACTAAATCCCACTATTCATTTTCCAGATTCTTCTTTATCTTCCAAAGTCACAACCTTCAAATGGAGAAGTTAAAAATTTCACCTGTGCACTTCAGATCATTCTAATAATACTTGAAAATTATTAGGAATAAACATATCTTCCAAAGACTATAACATGTAAAGATAAGAGGTTTATCAAGTGAACTACTCAGCAACTCCAAAAAAGCAATTAATTTGCAAACAACTCCTAATGCAAATACTTTTCCCACTAAGTTTTTTTGAGACAGAGTCTCGCTCTGTCACCCAGGCTGGAGTGCAGTGGCATGATCTTGGCTCACTGCAACCTCTGCTTCCCGGGTTCAAGTGATTCTCCTGCCTCAGCCTCCTGGGTAGCTGGGACTACTACAGGCGTGCACCACCATGCCCATCTAATTTTTGTACTTTTAGTAGAGACAGGGTTTCACTATGTTGGCCAGGCTGGTCTCAAACTCTTGACCTCAGGTGATCCACCTAACTCAGCCTCCCAAAGTGCTGTGATTACAAGCATGAACGACTGTGCCCGGCCTCCACTAATAGTTGTTAAACATTCAAGAAAATATACTGATCTAAAGCTTTCAATTTGTATTGGATATATTTTTTATAAAACAAATTACAGGCTTACTATGAAAAAACACATTGAATTTATAAGATATTCACAATCAATTTATTTCCCTCCTTCTCCTTGGCGTACATTAGTCTATTTTCTACCATTCAAATAAAACAAAAATAGCAATAATACTCCCAATTGAAATACTTACCAACAAAGTAAAGTAAGTTTAAAGTCTTTCTCTTCTCTTGAAACATTTTAACTAGTATGTCTAAAAAAAATCACCTCACTACTAGAAGGCAATGTCTCTAATCCTATTTGTAATAATCAAGTGTTATAGAAATCTATGACTATAAGAGATTAAGAGGACCAAGAAAGGGCAGTGAGACATCAGCTTAATTTAATCTTACCCGCTTGCATAATATTTAACTTGATTAGCTCTACCAAAGTAGCTTAAGCTTTAATAACCAGAAATTATCCTGTTGTCACTATCACTCACCAAAAATGGAATATAGGATCTATTAATTACGATTTAAAGCTAAAATCTGATCCTGCCATTCAAATTTCTTTTGAATTTCAGAAGCAAGAAAGCTAAGTATTACCAGTCTGAATTCCTCTAAAATGCAACTTTCCCCAAAAGCATATTTCTTAAAAAAAACTTTGTGGGTACACAGTAGGTATATATATTTATGGGGTACATGAGATACTTTGATACAGGCATGCATTGCGTAATAATCACATCATGGTGAATGAGGTGTCCATGCCCTCAAGAATTTATCCTTTGTGTTACAAACCATCCAATTATACTTTTAATTATTTTAAAATATACAACTATGTTATTATTATTATTATTATTTTGGGACAGGGTCTGGCTCTGTCACCCAGGCTGGAGTGCAGTGGTACATCTTGGCTCACTGCAGCCTGGACCTCCCAGGCTCAGGTGATCCTCCCATCTCAGCCTCCCTAGTAGCTGGGACTACAGGCACACACCACCATGCTCCACTATTTTTTTTTTTTTTTTGCTAGGAACACAGTTTTGCCATGTTGCCCAGGCTGATCTTAAACTCCTAGGCTCAAGCAATCTGCCCACTTTGGCCTCCCAAAGTGCTGGACTTACAGGTGTGAGCCACCACACCTGGCCTCATTCTTTTTTAAATTTAAATTTAAATTTTTGTGGGTACATAGCAGGTGTGTGTGTGTATGTATGTGTACATATATATATACACATATATATATATATTTTTTGACATGGAATCTCGCTGTCGCTCAGGCTGGCTGGAGTGCAGTGGGGCGATCTCGGCTCACTGCAAGCTCCGCCTCCTGGGTTCACGCCATTCTCCTGCCTTAGCCTCCTGGGTGGCTGGGACTACAGGCGCCCGCCACCACGCCCGGCTAATTTTTTGTATTTTTAGTAGAGACGGGGTTTCACCGTGTTAGCCAGGATGGTCTCGATCTCCTGACCTCGTGATCCGCCTGTCTCGGCCTCCCAAAGTGCCAGGATTATAGGTGTGAGCCACTGTGCCCAGCCTTAGGTGTATATATTTATGAGGTACATGAGATATTTTGATACTGGCATACAATGTGTACTCATCACATCATGTAAAACGAGATATCCATCTCCTCAAGCATTTATCCTTTGTGTTACAAACAATCCTATTATACTCTTAATTTTTTAAATCTACAATTAAATTATTATTGACTATAGCCACTCCGTTGTGCTATCAAATAGTAGGTCTTATTCATTCTGTTTTTTGTTTTTTGTTTGTACTCATAAAGAATCCCCACCTCCCACCACCACCCCCAGTTTCTGGTAGCTATCATTCTACTATCTCCATGAGTTCAAGTGTTTTGATTTTTAGCTCCCACACATAAGTGAGAACATGCAATGTTTGTCTTTCTGTGCTCGGCTTATTTCACTTAGCATAATGACTTCCAGTTCTATCCATGTTGTTGCAAATGATAGGATCTCATTCTTTTTTATGGCTGAATAGTACTCCCAAAACTTATTCATGTCTTTGTTCTAACCATCAGGGTTTAGTCATAAAAATTCTTCATATTTTCAGCTTTCCTAATCATCTACCAGTCTTCAGATGTTAGTATGAAGTAGAACAAAACAAATTCTTCGTTAAGGTACACATTTCCAACTCCCTCCTTAAATTAAGAGATCTGGAACAGATCTGGAAATATAACAGGCAGATAATTACTGAAGAAGACAGTGAACAGAGAAGCGAGCATTTTTAATCCTTAAATGCCATCTGCTCCATTATCAGTTCACGTACTTCCTGGATAGAGCTAAAATCTATCCTTGTCCCCTTTCCTTAGTTTTTAATTTTTTGGTGGTGTCTCCATTTATTTGTTCTGCAACTGCTACTAAGCCTATTTCTCTGTAATCAGATATTTTCTAGAGAACTGCAGGGTTTTTTGCACATGTGATACTTTCATGTGTCATTTCTCAAAGCAAAGTTTTTCCAATGATAGCCTGCCTTGTTAAACGTCCCAAAAAGATCAACTGCAAAACATTTACCACCCAGAGGAATATAATCTCATTTTATTTTCTAACATTTACTTAACGTCTTCTATATGCCAGGTACTGCATTAGGTACTTCACATCCCTCATCTCATTTAATTTTCACAATAGCCAAAGAAATCAGCATTTTTTCCATTCTACTGATGAGGAAAATGAGACTCAGAGTAACTTGTTAAACATCATTGGGGGTGGATTAAAGCATATCCTCTTCAAAACTACAGACTTTTTGGAAAACTGGGGCGGGAGATCTATCTGCCATCCTAGCATTATGATGACCATTTTTATTATGCTTCAGTATGCATTGCATGTTCATCACTTTCCACATTTCGTATTATTTATTTATTATTATAGATTCCCAGAAGTAAAGAAATATGAATAATTTTATCAAAGACCATGCTTTTTCATTTTTATCATGCTGCCTCTCTAAGATAACACCAGATGCGAGGATGAACAACTTCCCTTCCACAGCAGGGGGAAAGGATTCACCATAAAATAAAACCAGTCGCTGCAAAAACAAGCCTTTGTTGCCTAGCACAAAACATAGGCTTTGGAACTAGACAGACCAGTGTGGGATCCCAGCTCAGTTTCTTAGAGCTGTGCTTCTCTGAGCAAGCCCCCAACCACCCTCTTGCTTACTGTCAGTTCCCTTATCTATCTATCTATCTATCTATCTATCTATCTATCTATCTATCCATCCATCTATCCATCTATCTATCTATCTATCTGTCTGTCTATATGGGGTGGGTAGAGATAAATCTGGCTATATTGTTCAGGCTGGTCTCAAACTCTTGGCCTCAAGGGATCCTCCCACCACCTCAAGGGATCCTCCCACCTCAGCCTCCCAAAGTTCTGGGATTATAGGCATGAGCCACCACGCCTGGCCAGTCCCCTTATCTTTCAAGTCCCCTCATCTTTCGAAGGGGGTTAATACTTACTCTGCATTGTTAATGTGTGGATTATAGATAATGAGTGTAAACTATGGTGCCTGGCAAGTAGAATACATTCGATAAATATCAGAGAATAAATGGCTGGGCTCAGTGGCTCCCGCCTGTAATTCTGTCACTTTAGGAGGCCAAAGCAGGAGGATTGCTGGAGGCCAGGAGTTTGAAACCAGCCTGGTCAACATAGTGAGACCCCATCTCTACAAAACATTTTAAAAAATTTAAAAAGAAGAATAAGTCCACGTTCCAATGAAAACATTGTTAAAGGTATAAATAATAAGCAGTGTAGCATTCCATTTAACAATAGACAACTATGAGGAACTTGAGTGATTTTTAATCATATTCATTTAGGGGAGGTATCTTTTAAAAAGAATATATATATATACACACTTTTTTTTTTTTTTTTTGAGACAGAGTCTCGCTCTCTTGTTCAAGCGATTCTCATGCCTCAGCCTCCTGAGTAGCTGGGACCACAGGCATGTGCCACCCTGGCTGGCTAATTTTTTTTGTATTTTTAGTAGAGATGGGGTTTCCCCAAGTTGGCCAGCCTGGTCTTGAACTCCTGACCTCAAGTGATCCACCCGCCTCGGCCTCCCAAAGTGATGGAATTACAGGCATGAGCCACTGCACCCGGCAAAAAAATAGATTTTAAGATCAGACATTACCCTATTATTTAAAGTCAAATTTATTATAGCAGATAGACCTGGAATTTTTTTAAATGATGTTTTCAAAAATTGACAAAAAAATGTTCTGCAACACAATACCCATATTTTGAAACTGTGTCTAAGGAGTAGCATAGTAGTCTTTTTAAAAACAGCCTAAACCATTCTCAGAGAGGGAAGGAGGAAAAACTAAATCATCTTTAGCAGCCTATATAAATTCCATGCTTACTGATGAGAAAATCCAATTTTATGTTGTGAAATCTAAGAAAACCTACAACTGAAAGAACAGATTTCCGGCTGAACACAGTGGCTCATGCCTGTAATCCCAGCACTTTGGGAGGCCAAGGTGGGTAGATCACTTGAGCCCAGGAGTTCAAGGCCAGCCTGGACAACACGGCGAAACCCCGTCTCTACAAAAAATATAAAAATTAACTAGGCGTGGTGGCACATGCCTGTAGTCCCAGCTGGGAAGTCTTAGGTGGGAGGATCACCTGAGCCCAGTGAGGTCATAAGGCTGTACTGAGCTATGATCACGCCACTACACTCCAGCCTTGGCAACAGAGTGAGACCCTGTCTGAAAAAAATTTTTTTAAAATATATATTTATAAAAAGAAAGAACAGATTCCTGATTTTATATAAGTACATAGTTAATCTGATGTTTGTTGAGGACATTTTGATAGACAATGCTGGATGTGAGGTAAAGAAAAATTAATTAAGAAGTTTCTGCATTCAAGATGCTTACAGTGTTAGGGCAAAGACTGGCATATAAACAAGGACAATACAGGTCAGGCAAGGAGGCTCACTCCTGTAATCTTAGCACTTTGGGAAGCCAAGGTGGGAGGATCACTTGACCCCAGGAAGTAGAGGCTGCTGTGAGTCATGATAGTGCCATTGCACAGCATGCAGCCTGTGTAAGAGGCCCTGTCTCCAAATAAATATATACATACCTACAATGACTATATGATGTGCTGAATTCATCTCAGTTCACCTGGAGGCACCAAGAAAACTTTAGCCGAGGAAGAAAGAAGATACTGTTTGAGCTAAGACTTGAGAGTAGGAATCTTCAGGTGAATGAAAGGGTGGGGTAAGAGAAAAGGAAGATATTCTCGCATAAGTCTTGTACATGCATGCAAAGGGTGAATGTACTTCCAAGAGAGTACATAAAGATCAAGGAAGGCATGTAATTTATTGCCTTAACATAAAATTCACCATATTGACTATTTTAAAGTATACAATTTAGTGCTGATTCCTTAAAAAAAAAAAAAAAAAAAAAAAAAACAAAAAACCTATTTTCAGCTAGGCTGTTCTGCTTCCAGTTCAGTGAGCGAGTCAATGAATAAATATAATTTCACTGGTAGAAATGCTAAGTTTTAAAAAGCCTTCACTTTTTAATTAAAAAGAATAAGTGGACTAGGCACAGTGGCTCACACCTGTAATCCCAACACTTCGGGAGGCCAAGGCGGAAGCAACACTTGAGCCCAAGAGTTCGAGACTAGCCTGGCAATACAGAGAGACTCCGTCTCTACAAAAAGATAAAAAAGTAGCCAGGGATATTGTGGCACATGCCGGTAGTCCCAGATATTCGGGAGGTGGAGGTGGAGGTGAGAGGATCACTAGAGCCCAGGAAGTCGAGGCTGCAGTGAGCCATGATCCTGCCACTGAACTCCAGCCTGGGCAAGAAAGCGAGACCCTGTCTCAAAAAAAAAAAAAAAAAAAAAAAAGTGGTCATTGTGGAAATTCAGGTAATACCAGCAATAGCGGCATGTAAAGTAAAAAGTGAAAATGTTCCCCTCGTCGATAATCCCAACTGCCTGGAGATAGCCACTGTTAAGGTATTGTCATGTATCCTTACAGAGATTTCTCTATACATACAAATATACTTACATATAGGGGATGCTGTTGTTTTTAACATAAAAAATTTCTAAGACATAAAATTATGCATTGTTCTGCATCTTGGTTTCCACATAACAATAGCTTAGGATCCTCCCAAAGAAGGACATCAATTTCTAGTTTCAGTGTCTGAGCCTGCTCACTTCACGATACTTTTGACAATTGTATATTTTTATTGTACTCTTCGCCAATCTAATAAGCAACTCATTAAGTTTAACTTCCTAGCTTAGTTTTTCTTCTTATGGAATAGTTCAAATACTTAGAAACATAGAGAAGATAGCTTTCTTTCTTAATTCAGCTCAAGTAGACAAGTATCTGAAGTGCTTAACTGGTATTTTTAGAGTATGTGTACAGTTTTTCTGTATTAGAGGAAGCACAGAATGTACAGGAAATAGAGTTAGAATGACTGACGTAGGGTTTGAGTCCTTGTTCATTTTCTAAATTTAAGACTCTATTTTTCTCATCTATAAAATTAGAGAGTATAAATAATTGCTAGTAGTCTTAAAGTCCTAAGAGTACAGGACTCCAAATCACAAACGTTTGAAAACACATTGTTAAAATTCCTCTACCTGGATTGCTTAATGGTGAGAATACTGTATCTCCTCCACTTCCTAAAGCCTATGAGTTCCACGAGATCTTAGTTTTGTTCATTTATGTATACCAAGCGCCTAGAACATTGCCTAGCATGCTTACATTTGTGGAATGATTGAAAATGGTTAGGAGCTTTCAATCTGGTAAATTGCCTTGAAACAATTATTTGGACAAAGTAATAAATCTGGCATAATTTCACTCTTTGGTCTCTCACACTCCTGAAATGAAAATGCTACAAAATAGAGAACTCTTACCCATCATTCGGGGAGTTACATCGGCCAACAGTAGAGTCTCAGATATTCTACTCCTGGGATCTAAAGTCAACTCCCCACCCCCAACACCTGACGGGGCCCACACTCAAAAGTGTCAAAACTCATAGCTATGCACATTCACAAGACTGTAGAAGTCGGGCTGTTACTTAGGCTACTCCACTCTCAGATTCTACATCCCCAGAAGACAAAGAGTTACAGTCCTTCTCTCACGAATTCCACAACTCCGAAAACCGCGTAATTGAAACCACCAAAGGCATAGAAGCGGCAGGGAAAGGGGGTTGGGAAGAGGCCAACAGACCCTCTCAAGCCCCAGTCACTGGGAAAAGCCATGCTGCTGGAAACCGCGTCCTCACCTCCTTCTTTCTTTGGGCAGAGACCGAGGGAACGTCGCAAACGATGAGCAGCGCCACCGCCACGGTCACAGAGACACACCAAAACCACCAACCCGCTGCCATGTTCGCTCCTCTCCCTTCTATAAGCAAAACTTTGCTCCGGCTCGGTCTGAGGGTGGGGCGTGAGAACAGGCAAATCGGCCCCTTGCCTTTCCTCATTGGTCCAGCTCAGCCCTGCCGGGAGACCCCTCACATTACGTCACAGCGCGCTGGCGCTACACGCCCGCTAAAAGAAGGTTGATTTCTAATTGGCCCTGGTCGGCCAATAGAAAAAGGGTAATCTGGAGGGTTTTCATTGGTCCGCTAAAGATAATGACCCGCCCCTTTCTCGATACGCAAACATCCGGCGCGCTGTCGCTTTCCAAATACGCATGCGTAGTTGTGAAATATTGCGGAGTCCAAAATGGCTTGAAGTTGCTAGAACGGAATCTTTCACCCAAAGACTCATTTAGAAGTCCTTGAAATTCGCCTCCTTCATGTAATATTCTAGAAAAATGGGACCTAGCCGCGTGAGGGATAAGAGCTATTTAGTCCGTTATCCTACCTCCAAAGTACTTCAAAGTGAAAAAATAAAAGTAGGAAAGCAAAAATATACCTAATACCACTGAGGGAAATTTTTAAAAGTAAATATGAACAAGAGCTTGTTGAATACCTATTGTGTCCTAGAAACTGTGCCAGGAGCGCTGAAAAAAGAGGACATCAAGGATTATTTTTTAAAGTTTTTGTTTATTTATGGCTTTTTTTTGAGATGGTGTTTCGCTCTTGTAGCCCAGGTTGGAGTGCAGTGGCGCCATCTCGGCTCACTGCAACCTCCGCCTCCCGGGTTCAAGCGATTCTCCTGCCTCAGCCTCCCGAGTAGCTGGGATTACAAACGCCCGCCATCATGCCCGGCTAATTTTTTGTATTTTAGTAGAGACGGGGTTTCGCCGTGTTGGGCAGGCTAGTCTCGGACTCCTGACCTCAGGTGATCCGCCCGCCTCGGCCTCCCACAGTTCTGGGATTACAGGCGTGAGCCACCAAGCCCGGCCGGCTTTTTTTGTTTGTTTGTTTGTTTTTTCAGTTAAACTTCTTGACTTAATATTTAAAGCACCAACAAGGACTTTAATTGCAGGTTATAGACAGCAAATTCCTTCTTTTTATTCATTATTTTGTTTGGGGGATGGTACAAAAGTAAGGTTGTAAAGAAGAAAAACACCAACAAGATAAAATCAATCTGCCTACAATTTGGATTTATTTTGATGGTGTGGAAAATATTATATGAATATTATTTTAGGCGCTACTGGATTAAAAAACCAGGAAATTAATTTCAGTATGTTGGAGAGACAAGGAGATGGGATGGAAAGAAAAATAGCTGGTTCTGAAGTGAAGAGATGTGAAATAGAGATGTGAAAAAAATTTAAATCATTTATGGAAACTTATATTAAGAAAACGCAGGCCGGGTGCGGTGGCTCATGCCTGTAATCCCAGCACTTTGGGAGGCCGAGGTGGGTGGATCACCCGAGGTCAGGAGTTCGAGACCAGCCTGACCAACATGGCAAAACCCCCGTCTCTCCTAAAAATTTAAAAATTAGCCCAGTGTGGTGGCGCAGGCCTGTAATCCCAGCTACATGGGAGGCTGAGGCAGAAGAATCGCTTGAACCCCAGAGGCAAAGGTTGCAGTGAGCTGAAATCGTGTTATCGCATTCCAGCCTGGGCAACAAAAGTAAAACTCAATCTCAAAAAAAAAAAAGAAAAAATGCAAAGTAAAAGTACACTGAGACATACTGTATGATTCAATCTATATGATATATGACATTCTGGAAAAGGCAAACTCATTGGTACAGAGAACAGATTAGTGGCTGCCAGGGGCTAGGGGTAGGGAAAAGGGTTGATCACAAAGAGGTCAAACAAGGGTGTTTTTATGATGCTAGAACTATTCTGTCCTTAATTGTGGTGGTGGTGACACAATTGTATGCATTTGTCCAAACGCATAGAACTGTACACCAAAAAGTGAATTTTACTATGTGTATGTTTTAAAAATAAAACTTTTAAAGTTTAAAAGGGATAACTTACCTATCATATTGGCAAAAATCCAAAAGCTTGACACTACATGCTATTAGCAAGGCTGTGGGGAGACAAGCACCCTTTATATTAATACGTTGCTGGTGGGAAGGCAAAATGTTACAACATCTATAATTTGGCAATATCTAAAAAAACTACACATATATTTATCCTTTAATCCAGCAATCCCACTTCTAGTAACCTACCTTGGAGAGATACATCCAGCAATATGAAAATATGTGTGCACAAAGTTATTCATTTCGGCATTATTGAAATTGAAATATTCTTGAAACTACCTAAATATTCCAACATAGGAGATTGATTGAATATACTATAGCACATATACACCACAGATTTTGCAGCTGTAAAAAAGGAATGAGGAAGACTTATGTAAAATGATAATGGATTTTTATGCTACATTTGTATAAAATAGAGAAATAAGAAAACATACAGGTATTTGCCTATTTTTGCAAAAGGAAACCAGAAAGTAATGAATTTTTGCAAAAGATAAACCAGAAAGTAATGAAATCGGTTACCTATAGGAATTGGTGGAAATGGAATGCAACAGTTAGGGGAGGGAATGACACTTCTCTAAGTACACTAGTCTGTTTAGTTTTGACTTTTGGAATAATGTTAATATTTTCAATAGTCAAAATGTATAATCAAAGCATTTAGTTTTACAAGATGAAAAAGTCTTAGAGATGGATAATGGTCTTAGTTGTACAACAATGTGAATGCCATTAATGCCACTGAACTGTATGTATTTTTTTTGTTGTTTTGAGACAGGTCTCAGGCTAGAGTGCAGTGGTGCGATCTTGGCTCACTGTAACTTCCGCCTCCCGGGTTCAAGCAAGTCTCATGCCTCAGCCTCCCGAGTAGCTGGGATTAGAAGCGTGTGCCACCACGCCCAGCTAATTTTTTTGTATATTAGTAGAGACGGGGTTTTGCCATGTTGCCATTTCTTTTCTTTCTTTTTTTATTTTTCTTTTCTTTTTTTTTTTTTTTTTTTTTGAGACGGAGTCTTGCTCTCTCGCCAGGCTGGAGTGCAGTGGTGGTATCTTGGCTCACTGCAACCTCTGACTCCCTGGTTCAAGCGATTCTGCCGCCTCAGCCTACAGAGTAGCTGGGATTACAGGCACACGCCATCACGCCCAGCTAATTGTTGGTATTTTTAGTAGAGACGGGGTTTCACCATGTTGGCCAGGATGGTCTCAATCTCCTGACCTCGTGATCCGCCCACCTCGGCCTCCCAAAGTGCTGGGATTACAGGCGTGAACCGCCACGGCGCCAGGCCTAACAGCTGTCTTTTCTTTCTTTTTTTTTTTTTTTTTTGAGACGGAGTCTTGCTCTGTCGCCCAGGCTGGAGTCCAGTGGCACGATCTCGGCTCACTGCAACCTCCGCCTCCCGGGTTCAAGTGATTATTCTGCCTCAGCCTCCTGAGTAGCTGGGATGACAGGCGCGCGCCACCACGCCGGCTAATTTTTGTATTTTTAGTAGAGACGGGGTTTCACCATCTTGGCCAGGCTGGTCTCGAACTCCTGACCTCGTGATCCGCCCACCTTGGCCTCTCAAAGTGCTGGGATTACAGGCGTGAGCCACCGCGCCTGGCCAATAGCTTTACAAATTTGTTTTATCACGTATTTATCTACATATTACAGAAGTTTTTACTGTTCTTGCAACTTTTCTCTAAACTTGAAGTTATTTGAAAACTAAAAGCTAAGCCAATTAGTATAGTAGTAATAGCACAAAAAAAAAATGAGAGAAGTAAAGGAAGTTTTGGGAGAACAGAAAGAAGAAAGAGCTAGTGTGGACATACCAAACCGAAGCTTGTGGAACTTTAACACCATTTTGAAGCTAGTTCCTTAGACGATTAGGCCGAAGATCAGTGTCTCGGCTGCCCTCTATAGAGCTCTAAACCTGGCTTCAACCAGTTCTTTCATTCTTCATTAGATACCACCCACCATACGTCATTTTATAAAGCCGGAAACTACATTTCCCAAAAAGCCTTTATTTTTCCTCTCGGTAAAGGGGGTTGCAATTACTATAGGTTTTACAGGTATCGCGAGATTTCGTCAAATCTCATTACGGATCCCGGCTGAAAGCCATTTTGTTTTTCAGCTCACTTCAAGGGTACCTGAAGCGAATTGATACCAAAGCAGCAGCTGTATTGCCGCAGTTCTAGCTTCACCTTCACGATGTTTCCCTTGGTCAAAAACGCACTAAATCGTCTCCAAGGTGAGCAAAAATTATGACAAATCATTTACAACAACCTTATATCAATTTGTCCTCGCGGCCTTTCGTGTCCTTTCCGTTTACCAACATCTCGGCCTTCTAATCTTGAATGCTGTCTGTCTCCTATCTCGTCCCAAGTCATTGGGATGATGTCCTTAGCATTGGCTTTATCACCCAGTATTTCTGTTTCGGTTTCCAGCTCTCTTTCTGTTATCGGAGTGATAAGTCTAGCCCTGCTTTTTAATTCTTCAGTAACCTATGATTTCAGGGAAGGACATTCTTGGTAGACACCTCGTTCCTTAAGTGATGTCCTACATTTTAGCTTTGGGGATATGTTTACTCCTAACCCTATATAGAAGAATATCTTCTCCAATTCCTATTACTGTAATAGACGGAAACTGTAAATTTAGCTCTTCACCTGGTTTAATTGCAGGGAAACAACCCAAATGGTATCGATGCAGCTTTGAAGTTATTTGTTGATTAACAATGTTAGCTGGCCAGGCGCGGTGGCTCACACTTGTAATCCCAGCACTTTGGGAGGCCAAGGCGGGCGGATCCCCTGAGGTCAGGAGTTCGAGACCAGCCTGGCCAACATGGTGAAACTCTATCTCTACTAAAAATACAAAAATTAGCCAGGCGTGGTGGTGGGCGCCTGTAATCCCAGCTACTTGGGAGGCTGAGGCAAGAGAATCGCTTGAACCCGGGAGGCGGAGGTTGCAGTGAGCCAAGACTGCTACTGCACTCCAGCCTGGGCAACAAGAGCGGGACTCCGTCTCGAAAACAAAAACAAAACAATGTTAGCTGTCCTGAAAGCAATCGTGGTCATTTTTTTCTTATCCAAATGTTGGGCAGGTACAGGGAGTTTTGAGACCAGCATTATGTAGTAAAAATGCCATAGATTGAGGAGAACAAATTAATTTTCATACTTGATTTGCACCGAAGGTGACCTTGAGTAACGTGGGCAGTTGTTACACAACGAAGGTGATCCTTAATTACTATCTAGTTTGTTTAGCCATCTTTTGATTTTCACTTAATAGAATCCTTGGAGGTTATTATTAGATTGTGTCCTAAACACTTAAGCAACTTTGAAAATAACCACAAAATATTAGCTGGACTATTTTCATATTCCCAAAGTAGCATTTATTATCTCTTTTACTTTGGGCATATGATTTAGCCTCTCTTAACCTCGGTTTCCTTCTTTGTAAAATAAGTAATTTGTAAATAATGCCTACTTCATGGGGTTGTTGAGGATTATATGAGATCACCAATGTGTGGTAATTAAACAGTTGTCACAGAGGAGAGGTCTAATGAAATCCAGCAGAGTTACTTGAGTGTGTTGAAGTTATGAGATGTTGCAGAATTTTTTGGTAGTCTTAATTTCTTTGCTCTTTGAGCAAATAGGGCCACCTTGTACCTCAGGAAAGGTTTTTTGTTTTTTTTCAGTGTGGAATTCACATGCCCACTTTTTATCTTTTCTGGAGCAGAATATATTATGAAATATTTGTAAATTTGCCTATCCCGGGGTGACTAAAAGATGAAAAGGGAAAGCTATGTAAGACAGTTAGAAGATCCAATAATGGTCTGATAACTATCATGAAGTAACCCATTGTACCATGTAGAAATATTAATTGCTAGTGAATGGGCAACATTGCAGTTTCTTTTTTTTTTGAGACAATGTTTCGCTCTTGTTGCCCAGGCTGGAGTGCAGTGGCTCAATCTTGGCTCACTGCAATCTCCGCCTCCTAGGTTCAAGTGATTCTCCTGCCTCAGGCTCCCTAGCTTTTCATTATATATGTAAGTACCTTTGGAGGCTCTTTAAAACGATAAGAACCTGCCCCTTAAATTGGACAGGAAGAAAAAAAAAAACAGCTAGAAACAAGCTTTTTCCAGTCTCGGCTGTTTCCCAAGCCCTCCTTTTTAGTTCCTCCAGGGGCCGTTTGAAAACTTCTGTTCTCCTCTTTGTACTGGTATAATACTAACAGCAAAGTTTATCATTCTGCTCAAAAACTAAGTCCTTAGCTAATTCTGCTTCCTTATACGATATTGATTTTTATCTACATATGTAATCCTCTAGACTGGAAGTTACTTGAGGACAGGATCTCTGTCTTACACTTTTTTATATACCCCATTTCTCATTTTTTATTTTTAGGGACAGAGAATTGCTCTGTTACCCAGGCTGGAGTGTAGTGGTGTGATCATAGCTCACTGCATCCTCTAACTCCTGGATTCAAGTGATCGTCCGGCCACAGCCTCCTGAGTAGCTGGGACTACAGGTGTGCGTACGCCACCATGCCCGGCTAATTTTTAATTTTTAATTTTTTTGTAGACACAGGGCCTCACTATGTTTCCCAGACTGGTCTGAAACTCCTGGCCTTAAGCGATCCTCCTACCTTGGCCTCTGAAAGTATTGGGGTTACAGATGTGAGCCACTGTGCCTGGTCCACTAATTTTTTAAAAATCAAGATTACTCTAGTTTTGGCGAGTTTTTTTGTTACTGTAGTAATTTTACAGTTATAAGCATTTAGTGTGCTTTAATTTTAAGTTCATTTGAGTTCATTTGTCCTTGTATGTTGTAATTACGTTGTTGGGCTCTATTGAGTAAACTTTAATGAAAATTTAAGTCATAAGTATTCAAATTAATCAATGGGAGCCAAAATTTCAGGGGTTATGCAAATACCACTTTGTAGAGAATGTTACTGACATCATTCATTCTTTGCTTTTTTCCCCCAACACTATTATGAAAACTCTCAGACATACTGAAAAGTTGGAAGAATCGTATGAACACCCATATACCCACCACAAAGATTCTACAGTTAACATTTTGCTATTTGTTTTATCACGTATTTGTCCATCTGTCAATTCATCTTATTTTTGTTGCATTTCAAAGTACACTGCTTTAATAGCTACAATATGTTTTAACATTTTATTCAACTACATAATACTGTAAAATTAACTTCCTTGGCTTTCCTGATTGGCAGTATCAATCCACATATGTTTTCTTTACCTGACAATTGATAATATGCTTCTGTATTCTTTTTTTGTTTTCCTGTAAGTTCGAAGCATTCAGCAAACAATGGCAAGGCAGAGCCACCAGAAACGTACACCTGATTTTCATGACAAATACGGTAATGCTGTATTAGCTAGTGGAGCCACTTTCTGTATTGTTACATGGACATATGTAAGTACTATTGATTAATCATTTCTATTTTAGAAGTTTTTCATTCTCAGTCTGTGCATTCAAAGTGTCTTAACATAGTAGTGTACATATCTAATTAGGAGGGACTTGAGAGATTATGTAATCTAATTACCCACACAGTGCAGGGGATTTTTTTACCCCAGCATTCATCCATCTTCTGTTCTTTACATTCCCAGTAATAAATTGCTTACGGGATCACAAGGCAGCCCTTTCCATATTGTGCAGCTGTTTTGTTTTTTTTGTTTTTTTGTTTTTTTTTTAAGAAGTCTCGCTGTGTCCCCCAGGCTGGAGTGCAGTGGTGCGATCTTGGCTCACTGCAACCTCTGCCTCCTGGGTTCAAGCACTTCTTCTGCCTCAGGCTCCCAAGTAGCTGGGACTACAGGTGTGCGCCACCAGGCCTGGCTAATTTTTTTTTTTTGAGACGGAGTCTTGCTTTGTTGCCCAGGCTGGAGTGCAATGGCGCAATCTCGGCTCACTGCAACCTCTGCCTCCTGGGTTCAAGTGATTCTCCTGCCTTAGCCTCCCAGGTAGCGGGATTACAGGCCCCTCCAGTACGCCCGGCTGATTTTTGTATTTTTAGTAGAGACGGGGTTTCACCATGTTAGTTAGGCTGGTCTCGAACTCCTGACCTCAGGTGATCCGCCCGCCTTGGCTTCCCAAAGTGCTGGGATTACAGGTGTGAGCCACCGTGCCCAGCCTTGTGTAGCTGTTAAAAGGATCATATGGTGAGTTAAAATCTGCCTTTTTCCTATGCTACCCATTGTTCATTGCAACACAGAAATTCTGACCCACTTCCATATAACAGCCATCGGATAATAGAAAATTGCTATCATATCTCCTGAATTTTCTTTTTCAAATTAAACATCCTTAGTTCTATTGGTAATTTTTTTGTTCATGGTTTCCAGGATTTTTACTATCTTGGATCGCCTTCCTGGACATAACTTCACTTAACAATTTTTCTTTTAAAATTCTGCACTCAGAACTTAGCACAATATTCGTGACAGATGAGATGTAATGTATCTTTTTATATTTTAGTTTCTTTACATCTTACATTTAACAATCTATCTTTCAGTCACTGTTACTGGCTAAAAGTAGGAGTCTTGAAATCTGTTTTTTGTTTTTGTTTTTTTTTTTTTTTGAGACAGAGTCTTGCTCCGTCGCCCAGGCTGGAGTGCAGTGGCGCGATCTTTGCTCACTGCAAACTCCACCTCCTGGTTCACGCCATCCTCCTGCCTCAGCCTCCCGAATAGCTGGGACTACAGGCGCCCACCACCACACCCGGCTAATTTTTTGTATTTTTAGTAGAGATGGGGTTTCACCGTGTTAGCCAGGATGGTCTCGATCTCCTGACCTCGTGATCCGCCTGCCTTGGCCTCCCAAAGTGCTGGGATTGCAAGCGTGAGCCACTGCGCCCGGCCCGAAGTCTTAATAAATATATAAGTTGGTTTAAAAAGATACAAATTAACCCTTACTGTAATAAGCTTTATTTAAATAAATAGGCCTTTTTAGTTTTTGTTTTGATCTTCCTGAAATCAAATATTAAGATGTGTGCCTAGGCTGGGCATGGTGGCTCACGCCTGTAGTCCTAGCACTTTGGGAGGCCCTGGCGGGTGGATCACCTGAGGTCAGGAGTTTGGTACTAGCATGGTGAAACCCTGTCTCTACTAAAAATACAAAAATTAGCCGGGCGTGGTGGTGGGCACCTGTAGTCCCAGCTACTTGGGAGGCTGAGGCAGGAGAATCGCTTGAACTTGGAGGGGGTTGGAGGTTGCAGTGAGTCGAGATCATGCCACTGCACTCTAGCCTGAGCGATAAAGCGAGACTGTCTCAAAAAAAAAAAGTGTGCTTAATTAGAAGGATAAACAGATGTTGAACAAATGTTTGATCAGAGGAGCTTTTGGAGGTGAAATGTTCCTTAGTGATAAAGATAATATAAAACACTCTTTGGCAGTTACTTAGGTAGTTGTGGTTGATGGAATCAGTGTATTGAGTGGGTAGTATAGAAATGTGAAGTATAAATTTGAATTAAATAAAATTTAAAAATTCATTTCCTCAGTGATATTAGTCACATTCCAGGTGGCCAGTAGCCACATGTAGCTAGTGACTACTGTTTTGAACAGTGAAGATCTAGAACATTTCCTTCAGCTCAAGAAGTTCTATTGAACAACAGGACTGCTCTGGAAAATTAGGACAGCAATCAGGTTTGGCCTATATGGAGGGTATTAGATCCTAGGTGAGTTTCTGTGTATTTTTAACCTATAGAACAGAATATCTGTCATTTTCAAGAAATAGTCTCCGAGAGAGTGTACTCTGGTTTAAACATGTAACTGACAGCATTTTAATTCTTACAGGTAGCAACACAAGTCGGAATAGAATGGAACCTGTCCCCTGTTGGCAGAGTTACCCCAAAGGAATGGAGGAATCAGTAATCATCCCAGCTGGTGTAATAATGAATTGTTTAAAAAACAGCTCATAATTGATGCCAAATTAAAGCACTGTGTACCCATTAAGATATGGCATTACTGAAGAAATAAAGTACATTTGAAACCTTCATTGTAGATTTTGTTTCTTTGTAAATGAAACTAAGCTTGATCACTTTAGCCTTTATGTTAATATTAAAGTCAAATGCTGTGCAGCTTCTTAAATAGGTTTTTTTGTTTTTTTTTTTTTTGAGACGAATTCTCACTCTGTCCCCCAGGCTGGAGTGCAGTGGCGCCATCTCAGCTCACTGCGACCTCTGCCTCCTAGTTCAAGTGATTCTCCTGTCTCAGCCTCCCGAGTAGCCAGAACTACAGGCGCATGCCACGACGCCCAGCTAATTTTTTTTTTTTGAGATGGAGTCTCACTCTTGCCCAGAACTACAGGCGCATGCCACGACGCCCAGCTAATTTTTTTTTTTTTTTGAGACGGAGTCTCACTTTGTTGCCCAGGCTGGAGTGCAATGGCGTGATCTCGGTTCCTGCAACCTCCGCCTCCCGGGTTCAAGCGATTCTCCTGTCTCAGCCTCCCGAGTAGCTGGGATTACAGGTGCACGCCACCAGGCCTGGCTGATTTTTGTATTTTTAGTAGAGACGGGGTTTCACCATGTTGGTCAGGCTGGTCTCGAACTCCTGACCTCGTGATCCACCCACCTTGGTCTCCCAAAGTGCTGGAATTACAGGTGTGAGCCACCGTGCCCGGCAATTTTTGTATTTTTAGTAGAGACAGGGTTTCACCATATTGGTCAGGCTGGTTTCGAACTCATGACCTCAGGTGATCCGCCTGCCTTGGCCTCCCAAAGTGCTAGGATTACAGGCGTGAGCCACGGCACCCAGCCCTTAAATGGCTTTTATGAGGTAATGTAAAAGGAGAATTTGCCTTTGACCTGGAAGTCAACTTTACAGTAAGCTGAAATTATGTTTATAAATAACTGATCACGGAACTATTGTAGATCACCTTTGAGCCAAAAATTTGCCCTGGATTTTGGTTACACCTACTACTATGTGCCTCTCATTTGTATTTATACTTGGAATTGGCATTATTAACTCCTTTTCACTCCTGCCTAGAAAACTTAAAGTGTCACCAGACCCAAGGGTGGAGTGGTCCTATAAAACAAACTCCTAGCCTGTCTGAAGGCCAGCTACTAGCTCCTTGGCTGTTTTGGCATATTCATCTTGATTATAGCTCTTGGTCTTTCATCATATTATTAGGGATGTTTATGATGTTATTAAAGAAAATCTTGTCAAATGCAGTCTGTTCCTAGTTATCTACTATCAGTCACCTGTTGACTTGCTGTAATTATAACAGTGTTTGGATTTGTGGATTATTATTTTAGTATATAACATTGGATTTTATGTATGTTACCTGAAGAAGAACAATATCTGTACCACATATTTCTTTTTCTTTTTTGAGATGAAGTCTCACTCTTGCCCAGGCTGGAGTGCAGTGGCATGATCTTGATGCACTGCAGTCTTTGCCTCCCGGATTCAAGTGATTATCCTGTCTCGGCCTCCCTAGTAGCTGGAATTACAGGCGCCCGCCACCATGCCTGGCTAATTTTTGTATTTTTAGTAGAGATGGGGTTTCACCATGTTGGCCAGCCTGGTCTCAAACTCCTGACCTCAGGCGATCCGCCCACCTCAGCCTCCCAAAGTGCTAGGCTTACAGACATGAGCCACTGCGCCTGGCTTATATATCGTTACTTTCTTGGCTGAGAGCTGTGGTCTGTGGTAGTTGTTTTTTTTTTTTGTTGTTTTTTTGTTTTTGTTTTTGTTTTTTTTTGTAGTTTTCTTGATAGTGATCAATTAAGCAGAAAGTAGAATTTCAGTCAAGTAACCTGTCTATATTAGCTAAATTGTTTTTTGCTTATTACATAGAGTGCTAGAAGTATGCTGTCATGGCATATGTCCTAGTTTCTCATCAAATGGACCAAAGTCAGTGATTTTATTTGAAGAGGAAAAATTGAACGTCATTGTAAATTAAGTTGCAAGTTTAGTAATCATATTGTACCACTGTTTGATAAATTTGAACGTTTTATGGTATTTCATATTTAGAATGTTCAAAATAGTACTGAAGTATTCAAATACATACAACCCTGAGAGATATTGAAGTAAAATAAACATGTATTTAAGGAAGTGTCAACCTTCAATTATACACCTTTTTGTCACTGAATTAACACTTATTTCTCCACGACGTGGAAGCAGTTTCAGTATGGTTTGTACTAAGCTAAGTGATAGTTGTCACCTGTATGACAATTTAGAATGTTTTCTGTGTCCATTTGTGACCAAAATTATATGTTGCTTTGTGTGATAAAACCTGGTGGTGGTAGTAACTTTGAAAATGCTTTTTGAACTTAATTTTGTAGTTAATCTTATCCTGATGAGTAATTCTAAAACTATTATGACCACTACTAGAAATGAAGCAATTTTTTTTTTTTTTATGCCATCACAGTATATACTGACCTTGGAGCTTTCCTAGTGCTCTCAGAGCCATGAAAATATCCTTTCACACAAATTTTCTCAACTTACCCGTAACATCACTTTGAGTTTCAGTCATACCTAGAGTTGGAAAGTCGTCAAATTAGTCCTCTGTCCTCAAGTATCTGTATGTCTGAAGAATTTAGGTAAGTTACTTACCTTAAAAGCATTGCCAATCCTTTAAACTCTATTTGGATGGCTATGAAATATTTTAACATTAGGGTGAATGTCATAAATCCCGTTCTTTTTTTCTTTGAGACCGAGTTTTGCTCTGTCATCCAGGCTGGAGTGCAGTGGTGTGATTTTGGCTCACTGCAACCTCCGCCTCCTGGGTTCAGGGGATTCTGCCTCAGCCTCCCAAGTAGCTGGGATTACAGGCGCCCACCATCACACCTGGTTAATTTTTATATTTTTAGTAGAGACAGGGTTTTGTCATGTTGGCCAGGCTGGTCTCGAACTCCTGACCTCAGGCGATCCACCTGCCTCGGCCTCCCAAAGTGCTGGGATTACAGTCGTGAGCCACGGCGCCCAACCTCATAAATCCCATTCTTAATTTCACTCTAGGACAGAATTATTTTAGCACCTGTGTTCTGTTATTTTAGATTCATTTAACTTACCTAGACATGGGTACTGTGGTAGTTGTAGAGGTACAGATGTTGAGTTCCCATCCTCCTGGCTTAACGTCACTGGGGTTATTAATACACTTCATAAGCATTTTAGGGACACCCGCTGTCTGCTCAACCCCCAGCAAACCTGATTATTTCTTGAAGACATTCCCTTCTATGCTCGTGCATTGGTAAGGAGGATTAGGGATGATGCATATAAAGACAGAGTTTTAGGCTGGGCCTGGTGGTTCATATCTGTAATCCCAGCACTTTGGGCAGCTGAGGTGGGAGGATCATTTGAGGCCAGGAGTTCGAGACCAGCCTGGGCAACGAAGGGAGACTCCCATCTCCACACACACACACACAGTAAAAATTAGCCAGGTGTGGTGGTGTGTGCCCATAGTTCCAACTACTTGGGGGGCTGAGGTGCAAGGATTGCTTTAGCCCCGGAGTTTAAGGTTACAAGGACCTACGATCACACTTCTGCACTCCAGCCTGGGCGACAGCAAGACTCTCAAAACCAAACAACAACAACAAAATATATACATAGCTCTTTAGGTTTTTATGTTAAATATTAGAGTGCCTCAGAATGTACATGGTTGGCAGAGGATCTTGCAGCTCATAGTGATAAACTTTAATGTTTACATAAAAATACTAGATAGCTAGTAGATTCAATGTTCTGCTTCTAATAAAGATATATTTTTGGTTTTGCCTTTTAGTGAATTTCTTTTGGATGCTTAACACAATGTTAATATAGTTACAAACCAACTTGCTAATATTTGGAAACCCACTTAAAAGCTATCTTCATTTCATATGATGTGATTTTTAAGATTTTAAATTTGGGGCTGAGTTTGTATCTTAATAATTAAGGCTGTGCACATTGACAACTACAAAATAATGCCTGGGAAGATGAGATAATTTTATATTTATGTGGATGAGTGTAGAGGGGGAGAATAATTCTGAAATACTTAATCACGGACTTAAAATGTAGATCTATGGGTAATTTTAAATGTTGCCTGTCAAGGCTTAATAGGGACTTGACAACAGCTGGGATGGAAATTATTTCAACACTTAAATACGCTTACATTGTGCCGGGCGCTGTTCTAAGTCTTACAAACATTTACTTGATATTTGTATTTTGTGTACTATTTGATTTCTGCAACATTATTAGACTTCATACTCTTCTGTGGGAACTGGGTTCAAATGGTTCCAGATGAAAATACAAATAGTCCTGTGATTAGTTTCGTTCTACATCTTATGACATACGTCATGAAAGGAAATATGAAAAGGCCACATCTTGCTTTGAAATAAGTGAGATGGAGCCTCTTCCTCTTTTTACTGTTAATGTTCATAGTTTTAAAAATCCTAGAATTTTGCTGCTTTTTAAAATGTTAAGTTGGAAAGCAAGAATAAAATAAGACCCTTTTTTCAAATCTTTCCTGTACCATTTATTGCATTGTTTACATTTTATGCATCTCATTTCTAAATGAACTCATGGTAACAGAGACTGTAACATTTTTGCATCACCGGAATCTTCTAGGTGTTTAAAATGATGGACGAGTGAATGAATAAATGGGGGGAGTGGTTCAGAGCTTGGAATGGCGCTATGAAGGTGGTGAAGTGACGTCCCTGCCCCCTCAACACACATATAAAAATTATGAATTTATAAACATTTTCCTCTTGATGTAATTTTTCAATGGAGGGAAGAGGATAAATTCATAGTTCTGGCATTTACATCTGAAATTAGGCTACACAGTCTACGGGAAGCAAGTTAACACAGCCTAACAGATGCACGTGAATTTCATGCTGGGCGAAGATGAACTATGTAGAAGATGACTTATAAGGATCTTTTATGTTACATCTTGACCTGAGGTTAGGAAACTAAAGATGACAAAGGCACTGTTTTAGTATGGGTTTTCTGGTTTCGTTTTTGTCGTGGGGGCGGGGTGGGGTAGCGGACTCGTACCCTAACAAAGACCCACCCGAGGCTGCGTGTCGGCCCGGGGGCAGCAGGGGGCAGGAGAAGCTTGGCTCTAGACCACGCGTTCCTTTTCACGTGACCTGTCGCTCTCTTTCCCGTGGCGGCCCTGCTTCCGGCAGGGGCATCACCCGGAAGTGGGGGTAGTCGAGGGAGGGAGGAGTAAAGGCGGCGGGCCGCCGCGGCGGGGGGTGGGAAAAGAGAAGCAGAGGGAGGAGTTGCTGTTGCCGCCGCCGCAGCCGCAGCTACTGTGAGTTCTTCGATTGTGTGAGCTTTGTTGGAGCCTGCGTACGTGGATTTATCGCTGCCATGGTCTGCGTAGCTCCAGAGGTTTAACCATAGGATAGAGAAACCAGGTAAGTCCTACATTGGCTTCCCGTCGTCCTTTCTCCTGGAGGGGGTCTTCTGTGCTGTCAGTTTGTACTACGAGTGTGGTGAGAAGGTCATGTTAGTCTGGGGCAGTCTCGAAAGTCTCACTTATTCACAATTCAGGTATTACTACATTTATGTTTTACCTCCCCTAACAGGGGATAGAGGAGGGGAAATAAAATCCTGACCTGTGTCACTTTCTTGTACCCTCTTGGAGAGAGTGTCCTGATCATCCATGGCCTACGTTACCCAATTAATTGAGGGTACAAGAAAGTTTGTGTTTGGCATTGGAAGTCACATGGACTGGGGTCTTTGCTTAGTGACACCTCTTTATACTTTGGAAGCTAAGGTTACTAAAATGACCATAATTGATGAAATAATAATTGAAAAATAGATATTTGGCTTCTTGTCTTGCTCTGGGAGCATAAGGTAAACTGGGAGAACACTCTTGTTTCCACTTAGTTTTGTTCATTTTGCCCCCTTTCCAGTAAAGTTACTGTCCATTGTCCAACCCTGTGGCATCTTATCTTTGACACTTTTCTTCGTTGTAGACGTTGAGATTATCTTAAGCACAAGCACTTATCGTTTCACAATTCAGCGTTTGTCCAGGATCTGATCTTTATTTTAATCACACTTTATCTACAATAGTATGGCTTTATATTGAGAATATGTGCAGAACATTGAATTAGATGATACTGAGGTTATTAATTTTTTTTTTTTGGCCGGGTGCGGGGGGGGGCGGGGAGGGGGTGATGCACAAGAAATAAGACAGAGTTCCTGGCCTCAAAAGAGTTTACTTACAGTAGGCTGGGCGCGGTGTCTCACATGCCTGTAATACCAACACTTTGGGAGGCCGAGGAGGGTGGATCACCTGAGGTCAGGAGATCGAGACCAGCCTGGCCATCATGGCGAAACCCTGTCTCTACTAAAAATACAAAAATTAGCTGGGCGTGGTGGCGGGCGCCTGTAATCCCAGCTACTCGGGAGACTGAGGCAGGAGGATCGCTTGAACCTGGGAGGCGGACGTTGCAGGGAGCCGAGATCGTGCCACTGCACTCCAGCCTGGGCTACAAGAGCGAAACTCTCTCCAAAAAAGAAGGAAAAAAAAATAAACAGTTTACATACAATTGAGTCCGAATTGAGTCAGTTGAATTCAGCTATGAAGACAATGGTTTCTAGCAGCCCCACTGACTGAATTACTAGGTTGCTTATCACATCCTTTTCAATGGTTATTTTTGAACTGGCATTTTATTATATTTAACATTTTCTTGTGTCTAAGGTCATGACATGAGAGAGTTTTTTTTGTACTTGAGGGTCTCAATGTAGTAGGAAAGAAAGATACACGATTACCTAAACATTTAAAAAATCTCACTAACATTATATACTAGAAACAGAAGGTGTTATGAGAGTGCAGGGAAGGGAGCATGTGAACTGGGCTTTGAAAAATAGATAGGATTTAGCTTTGCCGGAATGGAGGAAGAGGAAGACATCTATCTGGACTGATAGATAGCAGAAATAATGTGAGCAAAGCCGTGGGGGTCTGGAAAGTTGCCCGACATCCAGTAACACACTGTAAGTCAATATTCCTATTTCTAACAGCCACATCTTCCAAGATGTCACTGATTAAAATTAGAAAAAATATAGAATACAAAACTAGTCAGCTCACAAACATATCCAACTGCCCTCCAGCCAATAAAAAAGCTTATATAGAGAAAAAAAATACATGGAAATGACAAAAGCAATATTAATGTATGAGGCTTAATTCTGATGTAAACTCAAATCTAAAAGAGAAAAAATGTAAAACTTGCTATACTTTAATTCTGATTGAGTTGGGAATGAATAACATTTTCTGAAGTGAGCAACTGTTCCAGGTTTTCCCCAAGGAATCTCTGCGTTTCCTTTTTTCCTCTAAATTGATTTCTCTCTATTGGTCTTCTTAACTTGATAGGAACTATTCTATTCCGATCACAGCCTTAGAAAGATCTTGATTCCTGCCCTCAAGATAAGGTTAAACACGAATCCCTCCAAAGGATAGGTTAACATCTCTGTTTTCTAAAGCAGAAGGTTGATTTTCTTTGAAAAATGCTTGCAGAAGCAGTAAAATTTGCTTACAAAACGAGAGAGAGAGAAAAGAGTGCAAAAATAACCTCAGCTAACACACTACAACTTTCACTTCTGTGAGGGCACTAAAGGAAATACATTTTTCAAAAATAAATTCCTTGTTATAACTCCTTTTGTCTATATATTTAAAAGTTCTTGGCAAACTTTATTAGTCAAGACTTTGGACATCCTGATGAGTGAAAATAATCTTCATTTGCCAGTTGGGAAAGTAAATTGCAAGGAGAGATTTTTGTCTGAACTCATAGAAGCACTAGCATAGATGAGAATAGTATTTGGGAGTTTTGTCTCAAAATTCCTTCTATTCATCTTTGTTAAAGGGCAGTTCAGGTTTTGGTGTTCTGTTTTTAGACAACGATATTTCTTAGGATATAGCTCAACATGGGGCCGGGGCAAGAGTGTTGGGAGGCTGGGGGACAAATGAGTGATATGCAATTGTTAGGCAGAGTATTTTAGTTCAGTCTACTATCCCAGCAATCATGTTTTTCCCTCTTAAATCTCAGTCTTCAGGTTGATTTAATGTGATATTACTTGCTTACTTAACTTGCTGAGATAGTTTGGCAGGAAAAATATCAAAATTCCTTTAGAATGTGTTTCATTAAAGTAAAAGGGTCCTGTGTTTCAGATTTTATAAAATGTTCTTACTCTTTCGAGCACTGTTTGCAAATTGATTTCCTAATCTTTATGTGCCCAAATGTACGAGATATTGGTAGACTACATCAGTTTTCACAGGTACCTCTTTCCTTGAAGGAAATGAGGGTAAAATACCCCATTTTGAGCCAGTTATGTGTACTTTGTACCATATTTTCTGTTCACATTTAAAATTATACAGCTATGTCTCAAGGATGAAAAAAGAGTTTTACTTATTTTTACTATTAATCTCTAGTGTAGAAGTCCAGTTTTTCAGATCTATAATCAGGAGTGCATTTTTAACAATTTACCAATTGAAATAAATGGGTTATTTCACACTGTAGGGATATTGTTTTAGACTGGCCATTAACCTTATTTTATTTTATTTTTATTTTAAAAGATGTTATTATTTATCTATGTATTTATTTATTTTTAGAGGCAGGGCCTCACTCTGTGGCTCAGGCTAGGGTGCCGTGGCACAATCATAGCTCACTGCAGCCTTAATCTCCTGGGCTCAAATGATCCTCTGGCCTCTCAAGTAGCTGGAACCACAGGCGCATGCCACCATGCCTAGGTACTTATTTATTAATTAATTATTATTATTTTTAATAATATTATTTTTAAGAGATGGGGTCTTGCTCTGTCACCCAGGCTGGAGTGCAGTGGCGCCATCATAGCTCACTGCAGCCTCCATCTCCCAGGCTCAAGCGATCCTCCTACCTCAGCCTCCTGAGTAGCTGGGACTATAGGTGTGTGCCACCACTCCCAGCTAATTTTTAAATTTTTTGTAGAGACAGCATCGTTCTGTGCAGTGGTGCGATCTCAGCTCACTGCAACCTCCGCCTCCTGGGTTCTAGTGATTCTCTTGCCTCAGTCTCCCAAGTAGCGGGGATTACAGGTGCACGCCACCACGCTTGGTTAGTTTTTGTATTTTTGGTAGACAAGGGGTTTTGCCATGTTGGTCAGGCTGGTATCGAACTCCTGACTTACTTCAAGTGATCCACCCGCCTCAGCCTCCCATAGTGCTGGGATTACAGGCATGAGCCACTGTGCCAGGCCTTAAAACACCTAGTGTTAAAAATGGTGTCTTAATTGTATTCTCAGATTCTCCTAGAAAGAAAAGACACACTAAATGTATATTTAGATATACTAAAACACCTAATGTTTATTTTTGTTTATTTATTTTTGAGATGGAGTCTGGCTCTATCACCTAGGCTGGAGTGAAATGGTCTATGTTTGTTTTTTCTTGTTGACAGTAATATCTTTGAACATTTTCTAGAGTATTAGATATTATTCTCTTGATGCTTCAAGGTATCTTAACTTCACCATTGTATTGTGATATGTTGTTTTGGAGAGACAGTATAATATAGAATTAAGAGTGGAGGCTAGGTGGGGCACAGTCACTCACGCCTGTAATCCCAGCACTTTGGGAGGCCGTGGCAGGCGGATTGCTTGAGCCCGGGCATTCGAGACCAGCCTGGGCAACATAGGGAAACCCTGTCTCTACAAAAAATACAAAAATTAGCTGAGCGTGTTGGCATGTGCCTGTAGTCCCAGCTACTCAGGAGGCTGAGGTGGAAGGATCGCTTGAGCCTGGAAGGTTGAGGCTGCAGTGAGCTGAGATCACACCACTGCACTCCAGCCTGGATGAGAGAGTGACAGAGTTTGACCCTGTCTTGTCTGGGAAAAAAAAAGCCTGTCTTGTCTGGCTCAGTCCAGGTGCTAGACTGTCTAGGTGGGATCCCAGCCCCTCTGCTTACTACTTGTATGACCCTGCACAGATTTCATACTCCTCTGTGCCTCAGTTCCTTCAAATTTCTAAAATGGGGACAATAACAGTACCTGTCTCACAGGATTGTTAATGATCTAATACATGTACAGTGTCTGGCAGATAGTAAACATACAGTAAAATGTAGTTACCTTTAATATTTTAATATATTATTTACCGTAAAAGTAATTTTAGCATCCTATATAATAAAATTATAAATTACAGTTTTGCTGTACTATAAATTTAGTAGACTACAGGATCAATGTACTAATCAATCAATACTTGCAAGCAATATTTAAATTCTTTAAAAGAAATTTTTTTGGAGACAGAGTCTTGCTCCGTAGCCCAGGCTGGAGTTGCAATGGCACGATCTCGGCTCACTGCAACCTCTGCCTCCAGGGTTCAAGCGATTCTCATGCCTCAGCCCCCCGAGTAGCTGGGGTTACAGGCATGTGCCACCACACCCGGCTAATATATTTATTTTTAGTAGAGATGGGGTTTCACCATGTTGGCCAGCCTGGTCACAAACTCCTGGCCTCAGGTGATCTGCCCGCTTCGGCCTCCCAAAGTGCTGGGATTGCAGGTTTGAGCTACTGCTCCCGGCCCTGCCACCGCGCCCGGCACAATACTTAATTTCTAAGTTACACCATAGAAAATTGGCCAGTGCGGTGGCTCACGCCTGTAATCTCAGCACTTTGGGAAGCTGAGGTGGGTAGATTGCTTGAACTCAGGAGTTCCAGACCAGCCTGGGCAACAAGGTGAAACCCCATCTCTACAAAAATTACAAAAAATAGCCAGGTGTGGTGGCGTGCGCCTATAGTCCCAGCTACTGGGGAGGCTAAAGTGGGGGAATTGCTTGAGCCTGGGAGGTTGAGGCTGCAGTGAGCTGAGATCATGCCACTGCACTCCAGCCTGGGCAACAGAGTGAGACCCTGTCTCAAAAATAAAAAAAAAGAAAGAAAATGGAAAACTCAGATTGAGAGGGTCTCCCGGTAGCCTACAGTACACCTACATATGCTAACATGGCATCTTAAAGCTCATTATTACAGCTGGCATATCAAATCACTGTGACGTGCTCATCCTATTTCCCTATCAAGAAAACTCATAACAATCTGCTTCTGTAATTAGTGAGCCACAGACTCTACGCCATCGAGATTTTCCACATTCCCTAACTGTCAAATGCTGAACCATACTTGTACTGAATAAGTTGTGATACAGTGTAAGCAAGGGAAAAGGCCTTATGTATGTCTAACCTACTCTGCAAATAGCTGCATTCTTACAAAGTTGTGTGTAAATTGAATTTTTACAAAGCATGTCAGCACTTTGATTAGTACATTTTTATTGTGTGCTTATTGCATGTTCAGTGTTTACTGTGAGCTATACAAAGAAGCATAAGGCATATGTTCCAATGTCTAGCAAGAGAAAGAAGTTTAATACCAAGCAGAGAGAAATTAGGTACTACTAAACTATGAAACTGATTCCAGGGTATTCGGAATTTAAAAAGAAAGTGGCTAGGAGTATTTGACATGATTTTTCATGAAGGAGATGGGACTTCAGTTCGTTTACTTACTCAACGGTGATTTATTGAGTAGCCACCATGTTCACTGGTGGTATGATGGTGAACAGAGCAGATATGGTCCTGCTTCTGTGGAGTTTACAGACTAGTGAAGTAATATAACTTAAATATGTGCAAGAAAACGTTCTAGGTGAGGAGACCAGTTCTAAACAAAGTCATAGAAATAAATGATAAGAGCATGGACCATATGGCAATCAGTGAAGGGACTTGCTTGATTGTAGTAGAGATTTTATGTTGGAGAGGAGCATTGCAAGTGATAGATGCAAACCATCTTTTGAATGCTTTGAAGAACTATTTAAGTCTGTCTAAAAGTCCTTTGGATACACTGTTCTGGAGAGGGTTTGGGGCTTTGGGGTCATACTGCTTTGGTTTGATCTCATCTCTACTCTAATTTGTCTAAGTTTAGAATTTTATAGTAAGTTTTCTCAGTGACACAACTCTATAGGCAATAAAATGATATTTACAGAGTGGTTGGGGTCAGTAACCCTTGTATCAGTTAAGCAATGTACACATGAAGTGCCAGTAGGAAGTCCAAGGAAACGTTGGGAGAAATAAAAGGAGGTTAGTCAAGGAAACAGAAATAAATACATTCTGTGATAGTTGGTAGAATGTCATCAGAAATGTCTTCAAGCAAAACAATACATTTGCCTGTCTTTTGTTTCTAGTTGTGTTTAATGGTAGTGTGTTTTACTTGTCTAAATATGAGAAAGAGAAACTAAACTGCAGCTACTTGACTTGGGCATCTGAGAGCTACCAATGGTTGGCTTAGGTTATGTTCTACATTTGAAGCCTCTGGTCAATTATAGATTGTCTTCTATATTTGAAGCATCTGGCTAGACCACTCATGTCCCAGTTTTGTATTTTAGCTAAACTCAACTTGGTCAGAAGCTTATGTAGTAAGTATTGTTTGTAACCTGTGTTAGTACTCTCTTAACATGGCTTAAAGCATGAATGGATTGCCAAATGAATACCTGTTATGACCTGTATTTTTTCTTGTTACCTTTGGATTTAATGTAAGTATAATAATACTCTAAGGACATTTGACAGTATTGTTCAGGCACTTTTTTTTTTTTTTTTTTTTTTGAGACAGGGTCTGGCTTTATTGCCTAGGCTAGAGTGCAGTGGCACGATCACAGCTCACTGCAGTCTCAACCTCCTGGGCTCAAGCAATCCTCCTACTTCAGCATTCCAAGTAGATAGGACCACAGGCATGTGCCACCATGCCTGGCTAATTTTAAAAGTTTTTTTTGTAGAGACGGGATCTTACTTTGTTGCCCAGGCTGGTCTTGAACTCCTGGGTTCAAGTGATTCTCCTGCCTCAGCCTCCCCAAAGTGCTAGGAGTACACAGGCATGAGCCATCATGCATAGCTGCTTATTCAGGTGCTTTTAAGAAATTTTTTCCACCAGAAAAGTAGAAATGATCATACCAGACTACCTTTGTCTCCTCCCAGTCTTTTATTACAGTGATGTCCAACCTTGTTATAAGGAGGAGCTTCTTTTAATTTCAGAGTCGTGAGATCAGGGCAGATACTGACAGTGTAGTCATGAGAAGTTGCTGGCCTGTGCTGTTCTTCCTTTCACACTGGGAATCTTAGCTGAGACATGTAGCAGAGAGAAGACATTATGGGGAGCCAGCATGGAGCTTTATAGGAGGTGAGGTGTCTAGATCTACCAGTAGATCCCGATTTGCAGGTTTGAGACTCCTACCTTATTTCATCCATGGCTGTTGCATTATACAAATCTAGTGGGCAGGAGCCACAGTTTGTAAAAATTATGACATGTAATTACACAATGTGGCAGCCCTGGAAACTACCCAAACCACTTCTATTTCTAGTCCTGTATTCCCTTCAATACCTACTACATCCAGCAGCCGTGATAGTCCCAACACGTTTATCATTTGAATCTCTTTGCTTCCCACTTTAAGGTTCCCCTTTAATCCAACAGATAAAATTTACATCTTTGTCTAAGGATTTCAGGGTGTTGCATAAATTTTCTTATTCTATTTAAGTATACTCATCAAGAAAATGATAATACCTGCCTCGTCTGATTCATAGGTTTTTATCAGTATCAAGTGGAATAATGTATGCAAAAACTTCATAAATTAAATAATACTACACAAATATAATATTCTTTTTGGATGTATTATGTTGTGGAAAGAATACTGAATTCGAATCAGATGTCTGGCATCTCAGTTCTTTCTGCTATTAACAAACTGTGACTTTGGACAAATTACTTTGTGCTTTGGGGACTTTGTTTCCTTACCTATAAGAGGAAACTAATAATGCCACTCCTATCTACCCAGAAACCTAAGAGCTACTTTTTCCTCACCTCCACATTCAGTCACCAAATTTGTTGTCTAGTTCTTAAAATTTCTTAAGTTGGTCCTGCCCTCTCTATCTCCATTCAGTTCCTAATCACTTCCCTTTTGGGCAGCAGCCTGTTAAAAAAAAATGTGGTAAAATATGCATAATATTGACCATTTTAACCTTTTTTTGAGACGAAGTCTCACTCTGTCACCCAGGATGGAGTGCAATGGTGTGATCTCTGCTCACTGCAGCCTCCGCCTCCCAGGCTCAAGCAATTCTCCTGCCTCAGCCCCCTGAGTAGCTGAGATTATAGGCACACGCCACCCCTGGCTAATTTTTGTATTTTTAGTGGAGACGGGGTTTCACCATGTTGGCCAGGCTGGTGTCGAGCTCCTGACCTCAAATGATCCACCCGCCTTGGCCTCCCAAAGTGCTGGGATTACAGGCGTGAGCCACTGTGTCCGGCCCCATTTTAACCATTTTTAAAGGTACAAGTCAGTGGCATTGAGTGCATTCTCAGTGTTGTACAATCATCACTGTTATGCATTTCCAGATTTTTTTCATCATCCCAAACTGAAACTCTGTACCCATTAAATAATAGCTTCTCATTCTGCGTTCTCTCACCCCCTGGTAACCTCATTCTACTTTCTGTCTCTATGAATTTATCTATTCTAGGTACTTTTTGAAAAATAATTTCAACATTTATTTTTGATTCAGAGGGTACATGTGCAGGTTTGTTACCTGGCTATATTGCATGATGCTGAGGTTGGGGTGCAATTGATCCCAGCAATCAGGTACTGAGCAGAGTGCACAATAGTTTTTCAACCCTTGCCCCACTCCCTCCCTACCCAGTAGTCCCCAGTATCTATTGTTGCCATCTTTATGTCTATGAGTACCCATTGTTTTTTTTTTGAGACGGAATCTCGCTCTGTCGCCCAGGCTGGAGTGCAGTGGTGCGATCTCGGCTCACTGCAAGCTCTGCCTCCCGGGTTCACGCCATTCTCCTGTCTCAGCCTCCCAAGTAGCTGGGACTACAGGTGCCCGCCACCCCGCCTGGCTAATTTTTTTTGTATTTTTAGTAGAGACGGGGTTTCAACATGTTAGCCAGGATGGTCTCGATCCCCTGACCTCATGATCCACCCACCTCGGCTTCCCAAAGTGCGGGATTACAGGCGTGAGCCACCACGCCCGGCCGAGTACCCATTGTTTAGCTACCACTTATAAGTGAGAACATGTGGTATTTGGTTTTCTGGTCTGCGTTAGTTTGCTTAGGATAATGGCCTCCAGCTGATTCCATGTTGCTGCAAAGGACATGATTTTGGTCTTTTTAATGGCTGCATAGTATTCCATGGTGTGTATGTACCACATTTTCTTCATCCAATCCACCATTGATGGGCACGTAGGTTGCTTCTATGTCTTTATTATTGTGAATAGTGCTGCACTAAACATACAAGTGCATGTCTCTTTTTGGTAGGACAATTTGTTTTCTTTTGGATATATACTCAGTAATGGGATTACTGGGTCGAATTGAGTTCTAAGTTCTTTGAGAAATTGCCATACTGCTTTCCACCATGGCTGAACTAATTTACATTCCCACCAACAGTATATAAGCATTTCTAGGTACTTTTAATAAATGGAATGATGCAATATTTGCCCTTTTGTGTCTGGCTTATTTTACCTAGCATAATGTCTCAAAGTTTCATCCATGTTGTAGTATATGTAAGAATTTCATTCCTTTTTATGGCTGAATAATATTCCACTGTTGGGTAATAACATTTTAACTGGTCCTCCTAACTCCAGGCTTTGCCCTATCAAATTTGTCCTTCATGATCTGACCTTACTTACCTTTACAATCTCCTTGTGGTTACCATTCATGCCATATGCCTCAGCCATACCAGAGGTAGTCCTTAAATATGGCATGCTGTTTGACAACTCTGTAACTTTATTCATGGCTCTTTTGTCTGAAATTTATTTCCATTCTTCTGGAGAACTCCTACTCAATCTTCAAGACCCAGTTTACCTAACAATAGTGGATGGGTGAAATTATGATACGTTCATATAGTGGACTTCTAGTCAGCCTTTTAAAATTATGGCATATATATTAGTGGTTAAAAGCACAGACTCTGGACCAGGCTTACTGGGATCAAATTTCAAATCTGTCACTTACTAACTATGTGACCTTGGGAAAGTTCCTTACCCTCTCTGTATCTCAATTTTTTCATCTATGAAACAGGGATAGTAATTGTATCTATCCCATCAGGTTGCTGTGAACTTTAATTACTTAGAAGTATTAGCTAGGCCAGGCGCAGTGCCTCACGCCTGTAATCCCAGCACTTTGGGAGCCCGAGGCGGATGGATCACTTGAAGTCAGAAGTTCGACACCAGCCTAACCAACGTGGTGAAACCCTGTCTCTACTAAAAAATATATAAAAATTAGCCAGGCTTGGTGGTGGGCACCTGTAATCCTAGCTACTTGGGAGACTGAGACAGGAGAATCACTTGAACCCAGGAGGCGGAGGGTGTGGTGAGCTGAGATCACGCTACTGCACTCTAGTCTGGGCAACAGAGCTAGATTCTGCCTCAAAAAAATAAAAATAAAAATATTAGCTATTATGTTTTATTTATTTGTTAGTTTTTAAATTTTTTGTAGAGATGGGGTCTCGCTATGTTGCTCAGGCTGATCTTGAACTCCTGGCCTCAAGGAGTCCTCCTGCTTTGGCCTCTCAAAGTGCTGGGATTACAGGCGTGAGTCACTGTGCCCGGCCAAAAGTATTAGCTATTGTTATATATTAATATTTACTGTCATAGAAAAATGTTTATTATATAGTGTTAAATGAAAAGAAACATGCTGTAAAATAGAATAGTGTATCATTTTTGTTAAAAATGTGTGTGTTCTTGGGTGTGGTGGCTCACGCCTGTAATCCCAACACTTTGGGAGGACCAGGCAGTAGGGTTGCTTGAGGCTGGGAGTTTGAGACCAGCCTGGGCAATATAGGGAGACCTCATCTCTACAAAAAATAAAAAATTAGCTGGGCATGTGGTGCATGCCTTGAGTCCCAGCTACTCAGGAGGCTGAGGTGAGAGGATTGCTTGAGCCTAGGAAGTCGAGGCTGCAGTGAGCTATTACTGTGCCATTGCACTCCAGCCTGGGCAACAGAGTGAGATCCTGTCTCAAAAAAATGTGTGTTTATATGTATACACACATATAATACCCTCCTAGACTTACATACACACACCCCACCCCCCCCACACACACAACCCACCCCCCCACATACACAACCCTCGACATGTTAGCCTTCGTTATTTCTTAGTGATAGACCAATTGGTTGTTTATTTTTTTAAATTTGCTTATCTATATTTTCTCTTTTTCTCCATTTGACATTTATTTCTTACATTTGGGGAGCGTGAAAAAAGACACAGTTAAAGCATCTCTTCTGTGAAGCCTTCCCTGATTTCCCTTCCTTCGTCCTTTAGGGCACCAGAATACCTTGCATCCCTGAACTCCTTAAAGCCTGTGTTATATTCATTTACCTTTTAATCCCCAACTGGGACTAGTGCAGAGCCTAAAAGATACATGCACTTAGCCATATTAGTAAGGTGAAAATGGAATTATGTGCAAGCACTTTACACATGTTATCTCATATATACCACTCAGCAGTCCTGAAAGAGTTATCTGTATTTTTCAGAAGAGGAAACAGCATCAGAAGAGACCAAACAATTTGCTGAAGGTATACAACAGTAAGCAACAGAATTTGGATTCAAATCCAAGTCTGTCTAATGCCAAAGGTGGTCTTTTCAATGTATGTTGAATGACTGAATGATCTAATGAATGTATCTGCTATCTCAGATGACATAATTTATGAAAGACTTATTGGTAAACAAATATGCTATATGAATGTAAAGATATGTTGTTGTTATTTTCTGCTATATTTTCATCTGCACCCTAGATTCTGACTAGGCAAACGAGCTTTCCTTCTCCCCATGCACAATTTTTTCCCTCTATTAGTATAAATTGGCAATTTTCACTCTCCATTTGTCTTTTTATACTGCCCATGCTCTTTCCACTCTTTAGGAACCTGACTCATAATTATGATATTAAGCTTTTCAGATTAATCTAGCCATGTCCATCAGATTTACTGTTGTGTGTACATGTTGAGGAAACTAATTAGAAAGTATCTGGCCAGATACAATTTGTTTCAGTGATGCCAAAGTATGGTAATTCCTAGTTTAATGTGTTTACCTTTTTCTTTTTTTTTTTGAGACAGAGCCTGTTTACCTTATTTTGTGTGCTGATATGTCCACATTTAATTTCCTACGTTCATATTCATACCGCTATCAAAAGAAGGTGTTGTCAATGATAAAACATTAGACAGAAATAGTTTTTAGACAGAGGATGTTAATAAGTTCAGCCTATGTCTTATTTAGGTTTATGTTTTTGTGTATATGTGTGCACAGCCTTCATCATTTAAGTTTATGTTTTGTATGTATGTGTATGCAGCCTTCATCAAAAGAAAAAAGGCAGATAGTCAAGAGATGTTTTAATAATTTATATCACAGCTACAACAGAATATACTAAACCAAAATTTAGAATTTGATTATAGCTTGACTCCCTACAATTTTTTCAGAATTAAAAAGATGAATTCCCTTTAAAGCAAACTAACTGAAGGGAAGCATCTACTTTGTGAAAATTGCCAGTCTAAAATAGGGGGGGAAATAACTCCCTTTTAAGTACTGCAATTTTTTATTCTACCAGAACCTGGTTTCTAAAGATTTCAGCCTATTTTTATAGTCTCAGTTTTGTGAGATGACAAAGTTCATCTTAGTGATTTCTAACTAAGAAAGCACAACCACAGAACTGAGGAATGGATTCTGGAAAGGGAAACTTCCTGCAAATTATGATGAATTTACAGAAATAGTAAATATTTAAATTCCATAAATAGTTAATGTTGTTGTTGATAGTTATTTGTCTTGATTTCTGTTCAAGAAGTATACATTTGAATTAGCACACAATTTATTTTATTCCCAGCAATTTAGTATATTTTTCATAGCCATCAATATTTTGGATTCTGCTTGCTTATGATTACAAATCACTTGAAACCTGCCAGTTGAAAATTCTCAAGGGTGTGAAATAATATGGGCCTTCTGTGAATTCATTCCCCTTTATCTGTATAAAATACCTGGCTAAACAGTTGTCTTTGACAATTTTAAATTACTGTTTCCTTTCTTTTTTTTCTTTTGAAGTCAAAGAGCTTCTGTGTTGTGGGTTTCTTGTTTTTTTTTTAATTATTATTATACTTTAGGTTTTATGGTACATGTGTGCAATGTACAGGTTAGTTACATATGTATACATGTGCCATGCTGGTGCGCTGCACCCACTAACTAGCATTAGGTATATCTCCCAATGCCATCCCTCCCCCCTCCCCCCACCCCACAACGGTCCCCGAAGTGTGATGTTCCCCTTCCTGTGTCCATGTGTTCTCATTGTTTAATTCCCACCTATGAGCGAGAATATGCGGTGTTTGGTTTTTTGTTCTTGCGATAGTTTACTGAGAATGATGATTTCCAATTTCATCCATGTCCCTAAAAAGGACATGAACTCATCATATTTTATGGCTGCATAGTATTCCATGGTGTATATGTGCCACATTTTCTTAATCCAGTCTATCATTGTTGGACATTTGGGTTGGTTTCAAGTCTTTGCTATTGTGAATAATGCCGCAATAAACATACGTGTGCATGTGTCTTTATAGCAGCATGATTTATAGTCCTTTGGGTATATACCCAGTAATGGGATGGCTGGGTCAAATGGAATTTCTAGTTCTAGATCCCTGAGGAATCGCCACACTGACTTCCACAAGGGTTGAACTAGTTTACAGTCCCACCAACAGTGTAAAAGTGTTCCTATTTCTCCACATCCTCTCCAGCACCTGTTGTTTCCTGACTTTTTAATGATTGCCATTCTAACTGGTGTGAGATGGTATCTCATTGTGGTTTTGATTTGCATTTCTCTGATGGCCAGTGATGGTGAGCATTTTTTCATGTGTTTTTTGGCTGCATAAATGTCTTCTTTTGAGAAGTGTCTGTTCATGTCCTTCGCCCGCTTTTTGATGGGGTTGTTTGTTTTTTTCTTGTAAATTTGTTGGAGTTCATTGTAGATTCTGGATATTAGCCCTTTGTCAGATGAGTAGGTTGCGAAAATTTTCTCCCATTTTGTAGGTTGCCTGTTCACTCTGATGGTAGTTTCTTTTGCTGTGCAGAAGCTCTTTAGTTTAATTAGATCCCATTTGTCAATTTTGGCTTTTGTTGCCATTACTTTTGGTGTTTTAGACATGAAGTCCTTGTCCATGCCTATGTCCTGGATGGTAATGCCTAGGTTTTCTTCTAGGGTTTTTATGGTTTTAGGTCTAACGTTTAAGTCTTTAATCCATCTTGAATTGATTTTTGTATAAGGTGTAAGGAAGGGATCCAGTTTCAGCTTTCTACATATGGCTAGCCAGTTTTCCTAGCACCATTTATTAAATAGGGAATCCTTTCCCCATTGCTTGTTTTTCTCAGGTTTGTCAAAGATCAGATAGTTGTAGATATGTGGCGTTATTTCTGAGGGCTCTGTTCTGTTCCATTGATCTATATCTCTGTTTTGGTACCAGTACCATGCTGTTTTGGTTACTGTAGCCTTGTAGTATAGTTTGAAGTCAGGTAGTGTGATGCCTCCAGCTTTGTTCTTTTGGCTTAGGATTGACTTGGCGATGCGGGCTCTTTTTTGGTTCCATATGAACTTTAAAGTAGTTTTTTCCAATTCTGTGAAGAAAGTCATTGGTAGCTTGATGGGGATGGCATTGAATCTATAAATTACCTTGGGCAGTATGGCCATTTTCACGATATTGATTCTTCCTATCCATGAGCATAGAATGTTCTTCCATTTGTTTGTATCCTCTTTTATTTCCTTGAGCAGTGGTTTGTAGTTCTCCTTGAAGAGGTCCTTCACATCCCTTGTAAGTTGGATTCCTAGGTATTTTATTCTCTTTGAAGCAATTGTGAATGAGAGTTCACTCATGATTTGGCTCTCTGTTTGTCTGTTATTGGTGTATAAGAATGCTTGTGATTTTTGTACATGGATTTTGTATCCTGAGACTTTGCTGAAGTTGCTTATCAGCTTAAGGAGATTTTGGGCTGAGACAATGGGGTTTTCTAGATATACAATCATGTCATCTGCAAACAGGGACAATTTGACTTCCTCTTTTCCTAATTGAATACCCCTTATTTCCTTCTCCTGCCTAATTTCCCTGGCCAGAACTTCCAACACTATGTTGAATAGAAGTGGTGAGAGAGGGCATCCCTGTCTTGTGCAAGTTTTCAAAGGGAATGCTTCCAGTTTTTGCCCATTCAGTATGATATTGGCTGTGGGTTTGTCATAGATAGCTCTTATTATTTTGAGATACATCCCATCAATACCTAATTTATTGAGAGTTTTTAGCATGAAGTGTTGTTGAATTTTGTCAAAGGCCTTTTCTGCATCTATTGAGATAATCATGTGGTTTTTGTCTTTGGTTCTGTTTATATACTGGATTACATTTATTGATTTGCGTATATTGAACCAGCCTTGCATCCCAGGGATGAAGCCCACTTGATCATGGTGGATAAGCTTTTTGATGTGCTGCTGGATTCTCTTTGCCAGTATTTTATTGAGGATTTTTGCATCAATGTTCATCAAGGTTATTGGTCTAAAATTCTCTTTTTTGGTTGTGTCTCTGCCCGGCTTTGGTATCAGGATAGTGCTGGCCTCATAAAATGAGTTAGGGAGGATTCCCTCTTTTTCTATTGATTGGAATAGTTTCAGAAGGAATGGTACCAGTTCCTCCTTGTACCTCTGGTAGAATTCGGCTGTGAACCCATCTGGTCCTGGACTTTTACTGTTTCCTTTCTTAAAAACTCCTTTCCAGAAGCTGATCTCCCATACATTTCCAGTACATAATTTTTCATCCTTATCTGTCCTGACAGTGATTCAGCTTTGAATAAGAGAGAATGTTACCAGAGTTTCACCTTTATTGGCCTAAGTCTTTGTTTATTTTTTGAGACAGTCTTGGTCTGTCGCCTAGGCTGGAGTGCAGTGGCATGATCTTGGCTCACTGCAACTTCCGCCTCCCGGGTTCAAGTGATTCTCCTCCCTCAGCCTCCCGAGTAGCTGGGACTGCAGGCATGCACCACCATGCCCAGCTAATTTTTGTATTTTGGGTGGAGATGGGGTTTCGCCATGTTGGCCAGGCTGGTCTCGAACTCCTGACCTCAGGTGATCCACCCGCCTCGGCCTCCCAAAGTGCTGGAATTACAGGCATGAGCCACCATGCCCAGCCAGCCTAAGTCTTTAAAACAGGACATGAAAGGAATTGAAGGGTTGAGTATGGGTGGGGATGTAGATCTAGACTATATTTATGGAATATTTGCTTCCTTTATGCTGAAAATTGTTCTTTGGACCTTGGGATGAAAAGAGAAAATATGTGAAATGTAAGAATGTTATGGAAAGTCTTAAGTATTCTGAAAAATACATTGGTATACTACTTTGTAATCATACCATATAAATATTTCAGCTATAAAAATTAATGCAAAATAAATTTTCTCCCAATATGTTAACTGCTTTAAAAAAAAGTATTGGCAAGATTGATTATACTCTTTCCTAAGAGGAAAGATAACTTTGCATAATCACCAAGATGGTTTACCAACATACGCCACGTATACTGAGTATTACAGTCTTCACCAACATGAGTCAAATGCTAGCGTGTATAGGGTTGGTAGTATAAACCTACCTGGTGCCTTTTTGGTTTTGCTGATTAGATGGTGCTAATGAAGCCAGGGTTATAGACTTCATCTCTGTGGGAGTCACTTGTTCTTTGGAGTCATTAGGTATGCCACTAACTCTGCTCCACAGTTTTCCGAATGCAGTTTGTTCATTAAGAAAGGGAGGCTAGTACAGAGTAAAAATAGCTCAGCAAAAAGCCATCATCAGTACCCATGCCCTTAGCCTCCTGATGCGGGGAGGAGGGTCTGTAATGTCCAGGCTTTCCAACTCACATATACATTTTTATTATTAATCATTGGAGGCTGTACTTAGAAATTTATTTCTTTGGACTTCTGCAATATTCTGCTTATAAAGTGTTTCTGTGGTTTCAACTGTAGATCCCTTTTTGCCTTTATCTCCAGACTCTTTTGTCTCAAAACTTTACGGTCTCAGAGAACTAAGGAAAGACTTGGCTCACTATATGCATTTGCAGAAAGTAATAAGGCTTTTTTTTTTATCGCCATAAAGTGATCTCAACAAAGTGACAAATCTACAGTTTCAGAATTGAAACGAAACAACTCTTTTGGGGTTTATTAGACCCTTCTATATTAAGTAGAGCAGTTTTAGGTGAGCCTCTGGGAATCTCATGAAACTGAGCTTCCAGTGTGGCTCATACTCTTTTGTAATCTATACAAATCTATAGTATCTTTCATTGAGTATCATTAAAGAATGAGGTATTTTGCAGAAGTGAATTTCCAAATAACTGAAGTATACCCTTTACATTTTTGTCATTCAGAGATCTTAAAGGGGCTCTGATGCATGCATCCTACAAAGGCATCCTTGAAATACATTTACTTTTCCAAAATAAAAATACTTTTATTTCTGATTAGAACATTGATAAATGGTCAATGTAAAAACAAAATCCAGTCAATATTTATTTATTTATTTATTTATTTGAGACAGAGTCTCGTTCTGTCGCCCAGGCAGTGGGGACAATCTCAGCCCACTGCAACCTCTGCCTCCCAGGTTCAAATGATTCTCCTGCCTCAGCCTCCTGAGTAGCTGGGGCAACAGGCGTCCACCCCCACACCTGGCTAATTTTTGTATTTTTAGTAGAGACAGGGTTTCGCCACGTTGGCCAGGCTGGTCTCAATCTCCTGACCTCAAGTCATCCACCCACTTTGGCCTCCCAAAGTGCTGGGATTATAGGCATGAGCCACCACACCCAGCCCCAGTCAATATTTAGATATCTCTCCTTTCTGAGATTTATTTTTTCTTACAGCATTTATCACTACTTGACTTTTGCAAATTTTTTTTTTTTTTTTTTTTTTTTGAGACGGAGTCTTGCTCTGTCACCCAGGCTAGAATGCAGTGGCACAATCTCTGCTCACTGCAACCTCCACCTCCCCGGTTCAAGTGATTCTCCTGCCTCAGCCCCCCAAGTAGCTGGGATTACAGGTGCACACCACCATACCCAGCTAGTTTTTGTGTTTTCAGTAGAGATGGGGTGTCACCATGTTGGCCAGGCTGATCTTGAACTCCTGACCTCAAGTGATCCTCCTGCCTCAGCCTCCCAAAGTTGCGGGATTACAGGCATGAGCCACTGCGCCTGGCTCACTACTTGATTTTATACATTCCTTTGTTTGCTTATTGTCCATCTCCCTCACGAGAATGTGAGTCCCATGAAAGAAGAGACAGTGCCCCTCTTCACTGCTGTATCACCAGCACATAGATTAGTACCTGAAACATAATGGGACTTCAATAAATATGTGCTGACTAAATGAAGAAAGTAGAACTCACTCTTAATTCCACCATCCAGGGATTAGCCACTGTTAAGATTCTGGTATCATTTCTTTCTTTTTTTTTCTTTTTTAAAGAGCAACCCTATTAACTGATCTGGTATGATTTCTAACAAAAGTATTTTTCTCTTACATACACATTCTCATGTGTATATATAAACTTATACAACATTTTAATATAAATAGGACTATTGTCAATTGTTTGTAGCCTCTTTTTTCACTTAACTCATCACAGACATGATGTCATTAAGCAAACAATTACGTGTTTTTAATGGAGATATCATAATATATTTGACCAATTCTGTATTGATATTTAGGTTGGTTCCAGTTTTTCAATCACATAAACAACCTTGTGATAAGCATCCTTAGCCATACATCTTAGTACAGTTGTCTGTACCTTTCCTCCCCTTTGAATATATTCTTAGAACTGGAATTTCTGGGTTAAAAGGTATGCATTTTTTAAAATTATACTTTAAGTTCTAGGGTACATGTGCACAATGTGCAGGTTTGTTACATATGTATACATGCGCCATGTTGGTGTGCTGCACCCATTAACTCGTCATTTACATTAGGTATATCTCCTAATTCTATCCCTCCCCCCTCCCCCAACCCCACAACAAGCCCCGGTGTGTGATGTTCTCCTTCCTGTGTCCAAGTGTTCTTATTGTTCATTTCCCACCTATGAGTGAGAACATGCAGTGTTTGGTTTTTTTGTCCTTGCGATAGTTTGCTGAGAATGATGGTTTCCAGCTTCATCCATGTCCCTACAAAGGACATGAACTCATCAAAAGGTATGTATATTTTAAGGCTTTTTTTGAGACAGGGTCTCACTCTGTCACCCAGACTGGAGTGCAGAGCTGCAATTACGGCTCACTGTAGCCTCAAGTGATCCTCCCACCTCAGCCTCACGAGTAGCTGGGACTACAGTTGTGCACCACCACACCTGGCTAATTTAAAAATTTCTTTGTAGGGACAGGGTCTTATTATATCGCCCAGGCTGCCTATTTTAAGGCTTTTGATAAATATTGCCAACTTGTCCTTTGGAAACTCTGTAGGGATTGGTGTTACTTTATACTACCATCAGCAGTATATCATAGTTCGTTAACTCAAAACTATTTTGATATTAATGATTTTGAAAAAAAGACTTTCTAAAACACATTAAGTATTTTTAGTGCTTTATTGCTTTTCTAAGCAGAATACCTGTACCTGATTTAATTATAACACACACACACACACACACACACACTCATATATATATATGACATGACATGTGCTCGACCTGTTATTGCTCACTGTCCTTGAGTTGAGAGTAGTGTTCTTCCTTCTACCACTGCCTCCATGGGGCAGAGAGGTCCTTTCCAGAGCTGAGAATGTCAGTAAGAGATATATGTTCCTTGGCATCTTGACTTCCTAATTGGAATTTACTATATGTTTTGCCACACGAAACAGTGTTATAGCACTATTAATATATAGTCCAGCTGCACTATTGTCTAAACTCCTAAAAAATGGGCCTTTGAACCTACCCATCATTTATAAAGTTCTTCCTATGAGAAAACATGTTTCATCTTCAAAATTGAGAAACAACTGTTCAAGAAACCCATTTTTAAATTGAAGGTACTCATTCAATAAGTATATATTGAGGGCTTATTGTATGTGTGAAGATAAATGTGCTAGGCCCTCAATGGGTAATTCTTTTCTTGATGATACAGTGTTAAGGTACCCCTACCCCCTAGTCATCATTTTGGTCAGGTCAGGACAACCAGTTGCAATTGTAACCCAGGGAGAAAATATTACTGGAGTGTGTTTGCTGGGCAGGGGACCACGTACAAGGGTTTCTGCAGAACTTTGGAGGCCAGGATTGAAGGAATAGCTGCTCAGAAGAGGTAGAAGAGAAAAACATATAGGAAATGGTAAGGAAGTGGGAAAGTTGGAAAGATTAATGTGTTTCTTTTAGATTAAGGGGAGAAGAGGGTACTGTTTGTCTTCTCGAGATGAGTGAGGATGGACATTCAGGCTGACATTCTGCCATCAAAATACCTTGTATAGGAATATGTCTTTGCATATAACTTGACAAAGCTAACCTGCCATTGTTCTGTTTTTGCTTGAGGACAGTGCCATGCTGCTGCTGCCATATACCCAAAGAGTTGCTTGAACCCATCCCCTTCATTACTTCAACTCTAATGACTATTACTTTTCATGAATTTAGGCTGTATTCTTTTCAGACAACATAAGGTAGGGGAAAAGAGCCTACTTCTTGGAATCTCAGAGGCCTGAGTTAGAGTTAGATTCTATCATTCATTAACTTATTTGTATTAGGCAAAGGAGTTCTCATTATGTCTTCGAACTTGAATCTTCTCTAGAAGGAGAAAAGTTTTATGTGATTATTAGGATTAAAGTGTTTAAAATGGCTGGAGTATGATAGGAACTAAATAAATTTTAATTTGTTTCTTTTTTTTTTGAGACAGGGTCTCATTATGTTGCCCAGGCTGGTCTTGAACTCCTGGGCTCAAGCAATCCTCCCCCCTTGGCCTCCCAAATTTCTGTGATTACAGGCATGAGCCACTGCGCTCAGCTAAATCTTAATTTCTTTTATTCTCCTCTCCTCCACCTCATTTTCCACCCACTACCAGAATCATCTTCTATTTTAAAAATCTGCGTCTGAAAGAATACCATTATAAAAGTAGTATATTAAGGTTAAACATGGCCACCTGGCCATATGTTTAGCTCTCGTCCTTCACAAAACTCCATTAATGTGACAATGAAAATATTTTAAAAAGGTTACACCTGCAAGGAAAAGAAAACAGGAGAGCTAAATCAGCAGAGGGATGAATTTAATATATTTTTGGAAGATAAGAAGCATATGAAGAGGGAGAACCTTCCAGCAGAGGAGGATATTAATGAGAAGTGAGCTCTTTAATCTCACATTAACCATGATAGGCTCAGAATTTGAAGGTAAGTTGCTTATCCTGAAAGGTGAAGAAGAGACCCAGGGCTGAAAATAAGGGAAATGTTTTAAAAACTGAACAGGAAGGGATTGGACCTCTTAGTTTTTCTCAGGAGACCAGGAGTAAAGTCTCAGTACTAAGTGAATCTGAAAGGCTCTGAGCTCCTGGACAGTGGGGTAGAGTGGAGGATATTAAAGCATTGGGTTGAGAACAGGGAAATTCAGTGGAAGTCTGCATACTCTGTGGTCAGCCCCTTCCCCACAAATATAGCAGCAAATATACCTTGCTTTGCAGACAGGAGATTGGAGAATTCTTTTCTTGGAAAATGAATGATCCCAGAGAAAAGAATTCCAGATGGTAACATGATAGGGTTCCACAATGAAAAAGCTAGCTAGCTGCCATTCACTCAATACTGAAATGCATAGTGGTTAAAGGCATGGGCTCTAGAGTTAGGCTTCCTGAGTTTGAACTCAGACTTAACTACTTACCAGCTATATGGCCTTGGGCAAGTTACTTAACCTATTTGTTCCTCAGTGTTCCCATCTTTAGGATGGGGAAAATTATGTTTACCTCAAAATTGTTGTAAAGGTTAAATGAGTTAACAAAGCACTGCTGATAGTAAGCTCTGGTAAATACTAGCTGAGGAAGGAGGAAGTACCCAGGGACTTCCTTAGCTGTCAAAGGCAGCTCTGGACTTTAGATCATGCCCCAATGGTGACCAGCAGCCTTTTCTACATAGGTGGTACATGGGGTCTGAACAGGGGCTTTGACCCCACAGAAGACACCTTTCCCCAGTTCCTCTCTCTCATTATTAACTCTGTCTTTTAGGAACATTCTTAAGACTCTCCAACTGCAGCATTGAACTCTTACTGTTCATTTATTCAATAAATGTTTATTGGGTGCCTACTCTGTGCAAGTACTGCTCAAGCTGCTGGAATGACAGCAGTGAACCAGGTCTGTAATAATAGCTAACATTTACTGAATGCTTACTGTGTGCTTTACATGTGTTAAGTTGTTGAAATCTCGAAACAACCCTCTGAAACAGATGCTATGATCTCTATTTTACAGATAAGGAAACTGAGGCACAGAGATTAAATAACTTGCCAAGGTCACACAGCTAGCAAGCAGCAGAGATAGGAATCAAATCCAGACAGTCTTGCTCTTGAGTCTGTTTAAAAAAAGATTGTAGAGACAGGGGTCTCGCTGTGTTACCCAGGCTGGACTGGAACTTGAGTCTATGTTTTTAACCATTATGCCTCCCTGTTCTCATGGAGCTTATGTTCTGGAAGTGGGAGACTGACAGTAAATAAGTAAACAAAGAAAATAGAGACCAAGTAGCAATAGGCGGTACCAACTGAGTATCTCTTATCAGAAATGCTTAGGACCAGAGGTGTTTCGGATTTCGGAATTTTTGGATTTTGGAATATTAGCATATATGTAATGAGATATCTTGGGGATGGGACTCAGGTTTAAACATGAAATTCATTTATGTTTCATCTATAACTTGTACACATAGCCTGAAGTTAATTTTATTAATATTTTAAATAATTTTGTGCATGAAACAAAGTTTGTGTACAATATACCATTAGAAAGCAAAGATGTCACTATCTCAGCCACCCATGTGGACAATCTGTGATCGGCCTAACCATTGTTCCTGACTCTGAATTTATATGCTACTGGTAAGCAATCATTTTCTTGCACTTATTCATATAACTGTAAATTTTAATCAATTAAAAAACATGACATACCATTAATACAGTGAAAAAACAAGGTGTTCAGGGTAGCTAAGCAGTACAGTAGCATCACCAGAGTTCCTTTTTTAGCTGTTAAACCACAGCAACAAACAGCAGCAAGTTTTCAGTCTCTACTTATGATACTGTGTTTTGATTAAAAGATCACTATATACTATATTTTATGTTTTTAGGTGAAAAGAAACATTAGAAGTAGGTCCTCTAGGGATGAGGAGGCATTCTGCTGTATGGCTTTTTAAAATGTCTCTTCCAGGCCAGGCGCGATGGCTCATGTCTGTAGTCCCAGCACTTTGGGAGGCTGAGGCAGGAGGATTGCTTGAGCTCACGAGGTTGAGACCAGCCTGGGCAACATAGCAAGACCTCGTCTCTCCTAAACATTAAAAAAAAATTAGCTGGGTGTGGTGGCACACACCTGTAGTCCCAGCTACTTGGGATGCTGAGGTGGGAGGATTGATTGAGCCCAGAAATTTGAGGCTGCAGTGAGCTATGATAACACCACTGTACTCTAGCCTGGGTGATAGAGCAAGACCCTGTACCCAAAAAAACCCCTGAAGTTTCCTCTAGAGTCTTCTGCCTCATTAACAATGGTTTTTTCTTAGAAGTCTCTCTTTGATATTTTGGACAGATATGATTTCTTGTTCTGTTATGAATGCACGCAGGTACATTGCAGCTGAAGGGAGCTGGGAGGGCCTTTTTTCCCCTTAGGGATGCTGAATAAACTGTTGTGTGCCTGCATTTTGATTGCAACCCATCACATGAGGTCGGGGTGGAATTTCTCAACTCGTGGCATCATGTTGGCACTCTAAAAGTTTCAGATTTTGGAGCATTTGAGGTTTTGGATTTTCAAATTAGGAATGCTCAACCTGTCTGATAACATATAAAACAAGGGATTGTGATACAGAGGGACTGGCAGAGGGTAGCATTAGTTGGGGTGGTCAATGTTTATGAGCACCAAGTGAGATAAGTTATAGTTATTATTATTTTTTAAACAGCCTTACTCTGTCGCACAGGCTGGAGTGTAGTGGTGTGATCTAGCATCAGCCCCCAGAGTATCTGGGACTGCAGGTGTGCACCATCACACCTGGCTTTTTTTTTGTGTGTGTGTCTTTTGTAAAGATGGCATTTTACCATGTTGCCCAGGCTGGTCTTGAACTACTGGGCTCGAGCAATCCCCCTGCGTTGGCCTCCCAAATGCAGGATTACAGGCGTGAGCCACCACGCTTGGCTGAGTTCTTTAAGAATTAATTACTTAGAGTATTGCTGTCTCTGCAGATTTGCAAAATGCCCTTTCTATGATTTGATTTATAATGCTACTCCCACATGTTTTAATATTACTAATAAAAAGCAGGAATAGTTCATGTGCACTGGTGTCTTACTGTGTATGAGGGACTATACTAAGCAATTTATGTAGATTGTTTCATTTTATGCTCATAGCAATGCTATAACAATTCTTTTCTTTTTCAGTCATGGAAAACTAAAGCTTAAGGAGACAAGTGACAGGCCCAAGGCTTTAAATTTAGCAAGTGGCAGAGCCAGGATTTGAACAGAGGTAGCCTGATTCCAGAACCACTGCTGTTAAATACTTAACCATTTTATTGATGAAGTGATTTGTGCAAGGTAATTCTTTTTATAAAAAATTGCTGACTTTTATAGAGATTTAAAATATTCTAAGCATTACTGGGTCTTCACAGTAACAGTGAAGCTTACCTATATTTTGGAGGCTTCAAGATAGGACATAAACAATACATTTTGAATAAAGAAGCTTCTAGGGTTGTTTGATTTTATCACCCCAAATTAGCAATTTTGTTCATATGAACTAAGATGCGTAAGATTCTTTAGCACAAAGCCAGAGCCAGGATTTGACACCAGGCCATTTGACTTAAGATGTAGAGCTGTTACCCACTCCACTGCAGAGTAAATGATAACATGTAGCTTATCTTTGTTCAAGGTACTGTGGGAAGCCAATCTAGTGAAATTGCATTTTAACAGTCCCCAAGGAATGTTTGTTAAATAATGTTTAGTTTTTAAAAACTTCTAAATTTCTCAAAAGAAAAGCTGAGTGAAGACAGTTTTATTTTACAGACTTGGAGACAGTATAGAGCAGTGGCCCAGAGTGAGAGTTCTTGGGTCAGATTGTCTGGTGGCTTCTGCTAATTTTCACTTCTTGATTTAACTGATTCAAGTATTAATATAACTTTGAACAGGCAACCTTGCCCTCCAAGTCTTAGTTCCCTTAATTGTGAAAGAAGCTAATATAGTATCTTCCTCATAGGATAAGTATGAGGACTAAATGAGACAACCTCTCTACAAAGTGCAAGGCATGGTGCCTTTTGACCAGCCATCTCTTATCTTGGAAATGGACCCCTCATTCACCATTCATGAATCCAAAGTGAAGTTTTGGCTCCATTGCCTTGGTTTTGTCGGTGCCTGAAGTATTCTTCTGACAAATAGTGTGCATGAACTTATAGACTTCCCTGACATATTTTTGTTGCTCACTTTCAAGTTTTAAAAACTTATGGTAAAATACACATACCATAAAATTTACCATTTAAACCGTGTTTAACTATACCAGTTCTATGGCATTAAGTATAGCCATATTGTCGTGCAACCATCACTACCATCCACCTCCAGAACTTTCTTCATCTTCCCAAACTGAAACTCTATACCCATTAAACAACACTAGTGGCAGGTTTTGCTTATTATTCTTAGCTTTGTGACCAAGGCTGCTAGTTAGGAGAAATGTTACTCTGTTTGTACAAAGAAAGACTTTAAAAGAAATGTGATTAGAAATCTCTATTATCCCAAAAGCATAATCCATAAATGAAAAAATGGATATACTGGACTTAATTAAAATGAAAGCTTTTGCTCTGTGAAAGAAAGTGAAAAGACAAGCCATAAACTAGGAGAAGATATTTTAAATCAAATTTTTGTTTAAGAGATGCAGTCTGTGTTCTCCAGGCTGGACTTGAACTCCTGGCCTCAAGCCATCCTCTTACCACAGCCTCCTGAATAGCTGGGACTACAAGTATGTGCCACTGTGCCCAGCTGCAAATCACATTTTTGACAAAGACTTGTATCCATAATAAACTTTTAAAACCCTCCAAATTTAACAATGAGGAAACAACCAAATAACAAAATGGGCAAAAGGTGTGGATAGGCACTTCACCTAGAAGATATGAAAACAGCAAATAAAGGAAATGCAGATTAGGCAGATGAAAATTAAAACCAAAATGACAATTATAACAAATGTACCACTCTGGTATGTGATGTTGCTAACGAGGGAGGTTGTATGTATATGGTGGTAGGAGGTATTTGTGAAATCTTTGTACTTTCTGCCCAATTTTGTTATGATCCTAAACATTATCCATAAATAAAGTTAAAGTGAGATACCACTGTACACTTAAAGCAGCAAAACCAATTGTTGGCAAGTGTGCAGAGCAACTGGAACTTTTATACGTTTCTGATGGGAATACAAAATGATACTGCCACTTTGGAAAACAGTTTGCCAGCAGTTTCTTATGAAATTAAACCTGTATCTCCAATATGACTCAGCAATCCTACTTCTAGATATCTCTCCAAGAGAAATGAAAACCTGTGTTTACACAAAAACCTGTATATCAATGTTTATAGTAGCATTGTTCAGCATTAGTCAGCAAAAATTGGAAACAACCCAGTTCTTTCAACTGGTGAAAAAGATGAATAGATTTTTGTATTTTTATACCATGGAATACACTCCTTGATTCGTGCAATAACAGATTAATCTTAAAATGCATTTTGCTAAGTGAAAGACGCCAAATACAAAAGGCTATGTATCATTTCATTTATCCACTTATATGAATAATCATTCCATTTATATAAAAATCTGAAAAAGCAAAACTATAGGGAGGAAAACAGTGGATGCCAGGGTTTGGGGGTATAGGGAAGTATTGGTTATAAAGTAAAGGCATGGCATGAGGGAATTTTGGAGGTGATGGGATGGTTCTCTCTCTCTCTGTCTCACACACCCCACTACCCCTCTCTCTCTCGCCAATTGTCACCAAATTGATGGGCATGTTGTCAGTGTTAATATTTGTTCTGGTGTACTAATTACCACCCCCCCAAAAAATCTATATTATCAGCTTGGTAGCATATATAGTACAATTTCATTAAAGAAAATAAATGATGATTTATTAACTAATATGTCATATGAAAAGTCATAGAAATGTGTATTTTAGTTTAAAAATATGGGTATGGATATACACACACACATTTATTTATCGTAAACATCTTACTTTACTGGAATTTGCTGGTTATACCAGATAAACTTTTTCCACTGCTTGAGCTTTCAGTAGACCATTGTGCAAGTTAATGATAAATTTCGTGAGCATAACACCTACTTAAGTTTCTCAGAATCTGTTACAGAAAAGCATTTATCTTGCGGTTCAGGCAGCCTGGGATGGAAGGTAAATGCTTTCTTTTTATAAGTATCCTGAAATTTCAAGTGTAATAGGGAACAAGATATTAATATAAATTTTCAAAAGGCCTCATTCAGTTCTAGTTCCTTTTTTTTCTTTACAAACTTAAATCTCTTCATAACCATCAGATGCCATACCACCCTTGTGAAACAGCCTGCTAGAACTAGACATGTCTCAGGATTCTTAGAGGACTGGGGTAACCAAAGTGGGATTTGAACTTGTTTGAGGAATATACATGGGTAGTGAGCTGAACCTTTTAATTCCTAGAATTTATGGGTTTAACACTACAAGGGTTGTCACCCTGTTTATTTCTGTAAATAATTAAGGCATGTTTAGTGTAGAAAACGTAACAATGCACAGCACAGATTGTAAGAGTACTACCAGGATTATTACTCCTAAGATAACTGTTTATTTAGTTTTCCAAACTTTGCTACGTAGGTATATACATGTGTGTCTGTCCATGTCTCCTTTTAAAAACAACAACAAAAAAACTCATTTTAGTATTCATTATTAACTGTCTTTGTATGTGAGAAAATTTAAATATAATAGTTGTGTATTCTACTGAATATATGAAATATTATTTATTTTACCAATTCCCATTTTATTAGTCTTTTAACTTATATCCACTTATTTTGGCTGGGCGTGGTGGCTCACACCTGTAATCCTAGCACTTTGGGAGGCCGAGGCAAGTGGACCACTTGAGTCCAGGAGTTCGAGATCAGCCTGGCCAACATGGCGAAACCCCGTCTCTACTAAAAATACAAAGAATTAGCTGGGTGTGGTGGTGTGTGCTTGTAATCCCAGCTACTCAGGAGGCTGAGGCACGAGAATTGCTTGAACTTGGGAGGCGGAAGTTGCAGTGAACTGAGATTGCACCACTGCACTCCAGCCTGGGTGACAGAGCAAGACACTGTCTAAAAAAAAAAAGTACATATATCCACTTATTTTTGCTCTGATGAATATTCCTGTATTAGTATCTTTGAGTGTCTCTCCATTATCCCTCCATTTATTTCCTTAGGATATATTCCTGAAAGCAGTATGGCCGGGTCAGAGAGTGGCACTTTTTAAAAACTTATTTTTTATTATCAAAGTAGTACATATGCTCATAGTAATGAGAAGACACAAGGTGTAAAAAGGTACAAGGTAAAGAGAAAATGCTCTGACTTAACAGTTCCCCTCTCAGAGGAACTGTAAAATAAACAGATATACATTTACATTAATTTATACATTCTATAGAAAATTCATGTGTGTTAGATGATATGTTTGTTTTCTTGAAACATCCACTCTAATTACAGAGTTTACTAAGGTTGAGTTAATATAGAGAGGTATTAGAGAGTTTAATAAGGTTGGCAGTTAAATATATCAAAATTATGCAGTTATACAGTTATATCACGTATATACCAACAATAATCATCTAGACAATATAATGAAAAAAGCTCTTATTCATATATATCTTCTTATTAAGTTTATTCTTAAGAAATGTGCAGTAAGATTCAATATTGTAAAAGAGGTTAACTCTATTTAAGTTAGTCTATAAATTTAAGAGATTTTGATGGAGGGAGGATCTGACACAATGATGTTAAGGTTCATATGAAAGAATAAATATTTGAAAACACACAGACAAATTCTGAAAAAGAAGGATGACAAGGGGGATGTGCCTTATTAGACAAAAAATGCATTAAAATGTACAACAATTTTAAAAAGTAACATTGTACCTAATATGTTGCATACTTAAATATGTGTTAAGAGGGTAACTCTCATGGTAAGTGTTTTTACTCCAATAAATAAAATTTTAAAGAACTTCTTCATCCCCCCCCAAAAGTACTGGCACCAAAATAGAATAACAGATCAATGCAAGAAAACATCCAGAAAGAGACCCCCAAATAAAAATTTAGTATACTGTATATTTAATAGTGGTAGCTTTTCAGGTAGATGAGGAAAGAGTGGCTTACTTAACAAATGGCATTGGGACAATCAGTTAATGATTTTGAAGAAAAAAAGTCAGTTTCTTATGTTATATAGTTAAACTAAAATAAATTCTAGATGAGTTAAGGATGTAAATGTAAAGTACAAAAGGTACTAGAAGAGAGTGTAAGTTGAGGTAAGGAAGGCCTTCCAAAGCCTAACACCAAAGGCATGGTACTTAAAAATTAAAAAACCCCACAAACAGATAAAAGATAAACAAGAAACTTAAAAAAGACTAACAATGTATAACAGGTAAATGATGAATATCTTTAATATGCAAAGATCTCTTACCTATCTGTAACAAAAAAGGTAAACACCCAAAATAAAAATGCACAATGGAAGTAAACAGGCAGTTCACAAATGAAGAATACAAATGGTCAAAAAATCTCACAAAGTTATTGGAGATAAAAAACAGATGATCATTTTTCACATAACAGATTGACAAAGCTTAAAAAGAATTTTCATAGTACCTGATAAAAGTGTGGCTAGACACTCCTATACTGCTAGTGTAAGTGTGAAATGATATCTTTCCAGAGGGTAATTTACAGTCTGTATCACAAGCCTTAAGAAGTACTATTTATATTTAGAACATGTGGAAAAATAAAAAATAAATAAGTACTATTTATATATGTTGTTAGTGAGTATATAAATTGATACAGTTTTTGTGGAGGGCAGTTTGGAACTATTTATCAAAGTTTAGAATGTACATGCCCTTTGTCCTACAATTACACTTCCAGGAATTTTATCTAAAAGATATGCTCATGAAGATGTATATACAAGGATATTCATTGAAGCAGGGTTTATAATAGCACAGAACTGAAAACAACCTAAATGTTAATCAAAAAGGAACTAATTAAATAAAATATAGCATATCCACATAATGGAATATTACAACCATTTTATAAAATGGTAGGTCTGTCTATCTTCTTTGGGGATAGTTCAGTTTTGTTTTTTATTGTGGAGGTCTATATGTCCTTAAATTTTTTTTTTCTTTTTAATAATTAGAGATGAGGTCTCACTATGTTGCCCAGGCTGGTCTTGAACTCCTGGCCTCAAGTGATCCTTGGCCTCTCAAAGTGCTGCGATTACAGGCATGAGTCACTGCACCTGGCAGGAGGTTTATATGTCTTGATACAAAGTGTAAAAGATATGTTAAATGGAAAATGCAAGGTGCAAAATAGTACATATAGTATGATCTCATGTATGTAAAGAAGAAAAAATAGGGAAGATAGGCATTACAGAGGCTTTAAAATGCACTGGGAATAATAAAGTTTTCATTTTTGTCTTTAGAGGATAATTCATGAGTGAATTCTTTTCAATTTTTTTTTCCCAGTTGACTTAAAAGCTCTGTTGATTGTGGATCTGAGAACTAATATCACATGCTATAAAATCCAAATAGAAAATATATTTAAATTATTAGACAATCTAAAGCTTATGAGAACATAAGAATAAAATTACTGCATTCCTTTGCTTATTAATTAAGTATATCACACTAACAGAATTTATTTCTATGGAAACAATGTTAACTCATAGGCCCCAGATGGAAATGGTATGCCAGGGTAGAGATTCAGATCTTTGAGCCTTTTGAGTAGATTTTTCTCAGAAAAAGAAAGATGTTCTCTCAGGTTTACTATTTTTAGGCAGATCGAGATGGCCATAATGTCTTAGTTATCCAGGCAGTCTGACCTCTAACGTTATTTTGCCTAATGCAGATTGATTGGTATTTGTTGTTGTTGGATTGAGTCTAAAAAAATATTTTCTCAATTCCAAACCACCATATTATCTTCTAATATCAAAATCTTCGTTTAACATACTAACCTCTGTAATTACTCATCCATGGGGTTTTAATGTAACTTACCCATGTCTTGTTCCTAATTTGATAAATTTTCTATATAACTAGTTTTGGAGTAGAAGATTTAATTCAAATGTTACAAATTCCTTTGTCCCAAATCTATCCCCAAAGTCAGAACAGGACATGCTGTTTTCCTCAACCAGTTTAGGAACTCCTTTTTTTTTTGCGGGGGGTAGGGGAACGGACAGCATCTAGCTCTGTTACCCAGGCTGGAGTGCAGTGGGGCGAGCATGGCTCACTGCAGCCTTGACCTGGTCCCAAGTGATCCTCCTGTCTCAGCCTCCTGTGTAGCTGGGACCACAGTCACGTGCCACTATGCCTGGCTAATTTTTTTATTTTTTGTAGAGATGAGGGTCTCATTTTGTTGCCCAGGCTGGTCTTGAACACCTGTGCTCAAGCAATCCTCTCACCTTGGCCTCCCAAACTGTTGGGATTACAGGCATGAGCCACCGCATCCAGCCCTCTTTCTCTGAAAGTATTATTTTCTTTTCACAAATGGATTTTTCTAGCTTTTGTTTTTTGTTTATTTATTTATTTTTTGAGAAACAGTCTTGCTCTGTCACCCAGGCTGGAGAGCAGTGGCATGATCTCGGCTGACTGCAAACACCACCTCCCAGTTTCAAGCGATTCTCGATTCTCGTGCCTCAGACTCCCAAGTAGCTGGGATTACAGGCAAGCACCACCACACCTGGCAACTTCTTGTATTTTTTTAGTAGCAACGGGGTTTCACCATGGCCAGGCTGGTCTCCAACTCCTGACCTCAGGTGATCCACCTGCCTTGGGGCCTCCCAAAGTGCTGGAATTACAGGCATGAGTCACTGTGCCCTGCCTTTCTAAGTTTTTAAACTAATTATAGTGAGACTTGTTGGTGCTGCTTTTTAAAAATTATCCTGTTATGATTGAAGAAAACTGTGTTTTTCTTTTTGATTCTCTTATAAATTTAAGATTAAATAATCTTACAGATTTGAAAATTAAAGAATCACATTCTGCTAATTATTTTAGTGCCCAGCACTAAAAGAATTCCTTTTTTGGTATGTTTTCTGTCAGCCGTCTCTTACTGTTGTTTTCTTCACTTCCTTAATTGCAGTTTTCTCTTTGTTGTCTTTAACCTTTGCTCATTTCTGCTTTTAAACAGGAACTATATATGACCTGCTTACTCTTGGGTTTGGGAAAAAGCTATCTACAAATGTCCAAAGCTATAGAAGACAATAAATGCATCCAATTCAGACAAAGAAAATGTTTGGCTAATTTCAGCATTTTCTTAATTATTTTCCTGAATAATAAAGTAATACATGCAAAAAATAAAAATAAGAAATTAAAAAAATAAAAAATACATGCTTGTTTTAATGAAACTAAAGTAATATAGAATTACATAAAGTAAAAAGTCACTTCCTCAAAGGGTAATCACTATTAATAGCTTGTATTCTTCTAGACCCTTTACTAGTCACAGATACGCTTCCATGTCAGTATATGCAGATTTAGCTTGTTGTTCTTAACTGCTGTATAGTATTCTATAGTATGAATGCACCATAATTTTATCTATTCCCTAATTGATAGGCATTTAGAGAGTCTCCAAATTTTAACTATTTTAGATATGCTTATACCTATAACTTTATACATCTGTGTAAGTATTTTTGTAGCTAGATTCTTTTAAGTAAAATTGCTGGGTCAAGTTATGTACACGTCATATGTTGATAAGTATTGCAAATTTGCCTTTCAAAAAAGGCCATAGTGATTTACACTTCATTAACAGTATGATAAAATATTTTTCTATACCCTTGACCTTCCTTAATAGATACATAAGTCTTTTAAATTTTTGCCAACATTATAAGAAAAAAACACGATGTCATTGTTTTAGTTTGTATTTACATTTCTCAAATTTGTGTTTTAAACTAGTTTAGTTGAACATCTTTTAACAGCTACATTATATGTCAAATAAAAAAGTTTGTAAATTAGAGCATATGCTATAAACCTTCAGCAAGAAAAAAGTGTACACAGAAGAAAGTTTGTAATTGTTTATCCCTCTTTTTCTGCATATGTTTGGGATAAAGTAACATAATATATGAACTGATCATCTTTTCAGGTGTCTATAAAGAACTCCCAACTGGTAGACTTTAGCATCTGTTGGGATGATAGGCCAAGTGATATTTTTAATTTAAAATTTTTTTAGAGACAGGGTCTCTGTAGCTCAGGCTGGAGTGCAGTGATATGATCATAGCTCACCGTAACCTCGAACTCCTGGGCTCAGGCGATCCTTCCTCAGCCTCTGGAGTAGTTGGGACTACAGGTGCACTACCATGCTCAGATACTTTTTTTAAAAAAGTTTATTTAAAGACGGGACCTTTCTGTGTTGCCCAGGCTGGTCTTGAACGCCAATCCTCAAGTGATCCTCCTGTGCCCGGCCCCAAGTGGCTCTTTTCTACCCTGCTCTCTCACTTGTTGTCTGGCTGAACAGGCTCAAGTCTGCCAGTGAAAGTGACTTAGCTTTGTGGACAGTTGTGTCATTCCTCAGTATGGTATGTATGTATGTATGTATGTATGTATGTATCTATGTATGTATGTATTTATTTATTTATGATGAAATCTTGCTCTTGTTGCCCAGGCTGGAGTGCACTGTCACAGTCTTGGCTCACTGCAACCTCTGCCTCCAAGGTTCAAGCAATTCTCTTGCCTCTGCCTCCCAAGTAGCTGGTATCACAGGCGCCTGCCACCACACCCAGCTAATTTTTGTATTTTTAATTGAAATGGGGTTTCACCATGTTGGCCAGGCTGGTCTTGAACTCCTGACCTCAGGTGATCTGCCTGCCTCAGCCTCAGCCTCCCAAAGTGCTGGGACTACAGGCATAAGCCACCACGCCCGGCTGAGGATGTTATTTAATGTTTTGTTTTGTTTTGTTTTGTTTTGTTGAGATAAGATCTGACTCTGTCACCCAGGCTGGAGTGCAGTGGTGCCATTTTGGCTCACTGCAACCACTGCCTGCCTGGCTCAGGTGATCCTCCCACCTCAGCCTCCTGAATAGCTGGGACCACAGTCATACACTACCACACCCAACTAACTTTTTTGTATTTTTTGTAGAGGCGGTGTTTCGCCATGTTGCCCCAGCTGGTCTCAAATTCCCGGACTCAAGCAATCCACCCACTTTGGCCTCCCAAAATGCTGGGTTTACAGGTGTGAGCCACCATGCCTGGCCTGGCAATTATCTTTGACTTTATAAATCAAAGTCTTTTATTTTAGATAACTGATATTTTAGATAACTGATATAGCTCACTACTATTTAACATTTATCTGCTTTGATAACTCTTTATGTTGTGTTTACAGGCCAGAGTCCCTGTAGACATATGTACTAATTGACCAGAATTACACAATAAAATTGCAGAGCTACATAGTAGCAGAATTGTAATTTGCCAAATTATTTTAATAGGTCAATACTGAAAGGATAATATTATTTGCTGACTTTTATTAAGACCTATATTAAGATTCTATAGTGTTATATTTCTAAGGTTACAAGTTTTTATCAAGAATAAAAATATATGTTTAATTATGAGTTTTACTGTTCATCCAAAGGTGTGATGTAAAATAAATTTACAGGTGGGATAAGATGGATTGAGTTACAATTTTTTAACCTCAGGATCCTTGATGGCTAGTTCCCACCCCTAACGTCATCTTATGTGTTCATATGCGGTAATGCTTTTTTCATTAGATTTTGCATTTCAATCATAGACATATTTGTCAAAAAAGATGAGGTAGGCTGGACACTGTGACTCACACCTGTAATCACAGCACTTTGGGAGACCGAAGCGGGAGGATTGCTTGAGTCCAGGAATTTGATACCAGCCTGGGCAACATAGTGAGACCCCATCTCTACAAAAAAATTCAAAACTTAGCAAGGTATGGTGGCATGTGTCTGTAATCCCAGCTACTCAGGAGGCTGAGGCAGGAGAATCACTTGAACCCGGGAGGCAGATTGCAGTGAGCCGAGATTGTGCCATTGCCCTCCAGCCTAGGTGACAGGGCAAGACTCTGTCTCAAAAGAAAAAAAAAAAATTCCGTTTCCTTTTTTATATCCACTCTAAAAATAAGCATATGATGAGCCAAGAACATCCACTAATGACCAGTTGTTACATCCTTTTATCTTGATCCCTTTGAACTCTTTCCAAGTTATTGTACTAACCTATTAAGCTGATTGTTCATGAAATAGAAATCAAAGCCACTTATTTCACACTTAAAGTATATATAACAACCAGTTCTTGCCAGAAAATCAGAAGAGAGGGGAAATAGTCAAGAAAAATTATAAAAATACATTATAAATGAAATAAAATAACGAGGAAATGACTGACAATGAAATGTATCTTTCCATTTATTCATAGTTAATTTTGATTCTTCAATTCTTCATTGAAATTTCTGAAATATAAAAAATAAGTGTGTTACCACTTCACATCCACTAAGATGGCTATTACTAAAAAAAAAAAAACCTCAGAAAATATTAAGTGTTGACAAGAAACTGGAACTCTTGTGCATTGTTGATGAAATGTAAAATGGTCCAGTCATGGTGGAAAACAGTATGGTGGTTCCTAAAAATATTAAATATAGAATTACCACATGATCTAGCAGCTCCACTTCTGGATGTATACCCAAAACAATTTGAAGTAGGGATTTCAACAGATATTTGTATACCAGTGTTCATTGCAGCATTATTCATAGTAGCCCAAAGGTGGTAGCAACCCAAATGTCCATGAACAGATGAATGAATAAACACAATGCGGTATGAATATGTATATATGATATAATAGAACATTAGCTTTAAAAAGGAATGAAATTCTGACACATGATACTACATGGGTGAACTTTGAATGTGTTATGCTAAATGAAATAAGCCAGCCACAATAGGACAAATATTATATGAGTTTACTTATGTGTAGTACCTAGAGTAGTTAAAATCATAGCGATATAAAGTAGTACCATGGTTACCAGGGTCTGAGGGGGAGGGAGAATAGGGAGTTATTTTTTAATAGGTACAGAATTTGAATTTGGGAAGATGAAAAAGTTCTGAAGACGGATGGTGGCGATGGTTGCACAACAATATGCATGTACTTAATTCCACTAAATTTTACATATGAAAATGGTTAAAATGGTAAATTTTATGTTATGTGTATTTTACCACATTTTTTTTTTTTTTTGAGACAGAGTCTTGCTCTTGTAGCCCAGACTGGAGGGCAATGGCACAATCTCGGCTCACTGCAACCTCCGTCTCCCGGGTTCAAGCGATTCTCTTGCCTCAGCCTCCTGAATAGCTGGGATTACAGGCGCCTATCACCACACCTGGCTAATTTTTGTATTTTTAGTAGAGACGGGTTTCGCCATGTTGGCCAGGCTGGTCTCGAACTCCTGACCTTGTGATCTGCCCGCCTCGGCCTCCCAAAATGCTGGGATTACAGGCATGAGCCACCATGCCTGGCCAATTTGTTGTTTTTTTTTTTTTTTGAGACAGCGTTTCGCTCTTGTTGCCCAAGCTGGAGTGCAATGGTGCGATCTTGGGTCACTGCAACCTCTGTCTCCTGGGTTCAAGCGATTCTTCTGCCTCAGCCTCCCAAGTAGCTAGGATTACAGGTGTGCGCCACCACGCCCAGCTAATTTTTTGTATTTTTAGTAGAAACGGGGTTTCACCATGTTAGCCAGGCTGGTTTGGAACTCCTGACCTCAGGTGATCACCTGCTTCAGCCTCCCAGAGTGCTGGGATTACAGGCGTGAGCCACCGTGCCCGGCCATTTTACCACAATTTTAAAATATTTATCTATTTATTTATTTATTTATTTAATTAATTAATTTATTTAAGACGGAGTCTTGCTCTGTCGCCCAGGCTGGAGTGCAATTGCACGATCTCGACTCACTGCAAGCTCCGCCTCCCAGGTTCATGCCATTCTTCTGCCTCAGCCTCCTGAATAGCTGGGACTACAGGTGCCCGTCACTGCGCCCTGCTAATGTTTTTGTATTTTTAGTAGAGACAGGGTTTCACCGTGTTAGCAAGGATGGTCTCGATCTCCTGACCTCGTGATCCGCCTGCCTTGGCCTCCCAAAGTGCTGGGATTACAGGCATGAGCCACTGCGCCTGGCTAAAAAGTCTTTTAAAAAAAGTGTCTGCCTTTCTCAGAAAATAGTCATTTTGCTATAGCCCATACATATTTTGAGAGAAAAGACAAATGTGTAAACTGTGTGTGAGGAAAATCATCTCTGACTTCCACTGAGTATTCTGAATGGCAGCAACTTAAAGAATAGCAGCAAAACCTAATGGACATATCCATTTGTAATAGGACATTGCAGCCATGGCTTTATAGGGCAAACACTGGGGAAAATTCAGTGATGAGAAGAACAAAGTGGAAGTCAGTAGTTTTTTCTTCTTTGTTCTGTGATATGGTCCAGACTCTTTCCTCACAGACAATGGAAACATGGTAGAAACTCTACCATGGTTGGTCAGTTGAAGAAGGGAATCATAAAAATTATGTAAATATAGCCTAGTCATTTTTTTAAAAACCTAAAACATATGTTCATTTATTCTCCAATATTTATTTGTATTTATTTTATTTTTATTTCTTTTTTTTGGAGACGGAGTCTTGCTTTGTCACCCAGGCTGGAGTACAGTGGCGTGATCTTGGCTCACTGCAACCTCCGCCTCCCGGGTTCAAGCAATTCTCCTGCCTCAGCCTCCCAAGTAGCTGGGACCACAGACGCACACCACCACACTCAGCTCATTGTTTGTATTTTAATAGAGACAGGGTTTCACCGTGTTGCCCAGACTGGTCTTGAACTCCTGAGCTCAGGCAGTCTGCCACCTTGGCCTCCCAAAATGCTAGGATTACAGGCGTGAGCCACTGCGCCCGGCCTTATTCTCCAATATTTATATGTAGGGCCACAACCTTTTCTTTGCGTATGGGTCCTTTGGAATTCTTCCTTTCCTTCCTTGTTTAAACCACACCCATATTGCTTCATTCCAGATTTCTATCTTCTAGTTTGGTTTTATTAAAATAGAGAACAAATTTAAGAGATGAGAGTTCTTTTAGGTTTTTATTATTACCCCCCAATCTCTTAAAGTTGCTTCATGTACAGCTATTTTAGCAGTAACTTTGCTACTCACCTTATTGAACATTCCTAATGCATTCAACTTTGTTTTCATAGAAAGAACAACTCTCCTTTATGCTGTTATTTAATCAGTGTACATAATATTTAATTAAATCACTTGGCCATGAGAAGTTCAGTGGACATAAACAGTTTGAGGGCAAACACAGCTGAACTTCTATATGCCAACAATTCTGCTGGTGGGAACAAGGAGTGTGCATCTAAGTACTAAGCATGCTATGGGCATCTGAATATTTTAGTGATAGAAAAGAGACCATCAGTTAACCCATTGGAGGGTGGTTAAGATAACTTTTTGCAGAGTAAAATTTGCTTTTCCTTAATGTATCCTAACATTTTTCTTGTCTGAAAATAGAGATCTACATCATTGTTTTTAATGGCCACATGGTATTTATTATACATGCATTAGGCTGGGTTCTTACTTGAAGACAACATAAAGCAGTTCTGACTCACTTAACCAGAAACGGAATTTATTGGTTAGGCTATTTGGATTGCTTATAGAGACAACAGAAGTCAATCAGAGTCAACCAGGCTTGGGAAATAGGTAGGAACACAATGAGACTAAAACAGGCCAAGGACATGCCCCAGGAAGTCTAGTGGGGACCTCTTCACTGGCACTGGCTTTCTCAGGACTTTTGCCAGGGCCACTTCTGGCATCTTGACTGTATTGCTGCCTGTGCTGAGAATTATCTTCATCTGTACTTGTGTATTCATGTCGCTTTCTCATGATTCAAAATCCTGGGCAGAAGCGTCTGACTAGCCAAGTCTAGAATCATTTAGAAGCATCTCAGCTTCAAGGGGACAGGGAAAAGGAATATCTGTCTCCTCCCTTCTCCCTTCCTCCCACAACACACATGCTTTGGCTTTAATAATGGGAGCCAGGGTTGTACTGTTTATTTCTAAGATGCTTGCGGTGGGGGCATTTTCTTGGCACGGGGATGTGTGTTTGAATGCTGGGTAGCCAAAAATATGACAAGTGTTACAGTGTGATGCACTAGAGTTTATTTAATTAATATCCTATTGTAAAAAATTTAGATCGTTTCCAGTTTTGTTCTGTTTTAAGCCACATAGTAATGGACACGTGAGCAATCTACTAGGGGGAATAAGGTATCTTAGCTGTTTTAATTAATTATTTTAATTTTTAATTTTAGCTGTTTTGATTTAGATTTTAAAAGTTATTAGTGAGGTGGAGTAACTTCATGTGTATTGGCATTTTGGTTTTCTTATTTTGTCAATTGTCTGGTATATATATTTTTTGAGATATAATTTAACATACCATAAATTCATTATTTAAAAAATGTCATTCAGGCGCAGTGGCTCACGCCTGTAATCCCAGCATTTTGGGAGGCCGAGGCGGGCAGATCACAAGGTCAGGAGATCGAGACCATCCTGGCCAACAAGGTGAAACCCTGTCTCTACTAAAAATACAAAAATTAGCCCAGTGTGGAGGCGCGCGCCTATAGTCCCAGCTACTTGGGAGGCTGAGGCAGGAGAACCACTTGAACCCGAGAGGTGGAGGTTGCAGTGAGCCAAGATCACGCCACTGCACTCCAGCCTGGTAACAGAGCGAGACTCTGTCTCAAAAAAGAAAAAAATTAAAAAAATTAAAAAAAAGTCAAATTCAGCGATTTCTAGTATGTTCACACTTGTGCAACTATCATCACTATCTAATTACAGAATATTTTTATTAATCCAAAAAGAAACTCCATGCATATGTATTTGCAGTTTGTTTACATGGTGGTTTTTGCCACACAACATTTTAAAATTTCATTTAATTACATTTTAATCTCTTTTCCTCTACAGTTTCTGTTTTGGTTTATGCTTAGAAATGCTTTCCCCACCCAATGTTTTGTTGTTGTTAGGCAATACTTATTTTTATATTTTTCTAGTATTTTTTACTTTTTATTTTTACATCTTGTTCTTTAACTTGGAATTAATTTAAAGATTGTAAGATGGTTTCTAAAAATGTTCACAATTATTAAATGGTTAGCATATTATCCCAGCACCACTTCCTGATTTTCTCAGTGATTTGAATTGCTGCCCTTGTTATATACTGAATTCTTATATACATACATATGTACGTTTCTGGAACTTTCTGTTCTGTTGCAAGGATCTTTCTATTCTGACATCAGCACAAGACCTTTTTTTTTTTTTTTGAGATGGAGTCTCGCTGTGTCACCCAGGCTGGAGTGCTGTGGTGCAATCTCGGCTCACTGCACCCTCTGCCTCCCAGGTTCAAGTGACTCTCCTGCCTCAGCCTTCCAAGTAGCTTGGACTACAGACATGCACCACCATGCCCAGCTAATTTTTGTATTTGTTTAGTAGAGACGGGTTTTGCCATGTTGGCCAGGCTGGTCTCAAACTCCTGACCTCAGGTGATCCGCCTGCCTTGGCCTCCCAAAGTGCTGGGATTATAGGCGTGAGCCACTGTGCCTGGCCAATAATTTCTTCTAATAGACAATTTTTTAGAGTAATTTTAGGTCTACAGCAAAATTGAACAGAAGGTACAGTATGTAGCCTTTTCAGATTGGCTTCTTTCACTTAGTAATGCACATATAAGTTTCCTCCAAGTTTTTTTTATGGATAGCTCATCTTTAATGTGTGTGCTGAATAATATTTGATTGCCTTGCTGCACCACAGTTTATTTATCCATTCACCTACTAAAGGGTATCTTGGTTGCTTCCAAGTGTCAGCAATTATGAATAAAGTTGCTATAAACATCTGTGTGCAGTTTTGGTGTAGACATAAGTTTTCAACTCTTTTGGGCAAATACCAAGGAGTGCAATTGCTGGATTGTGTGGTAAATTATATTTAGTTTTGTAAGTAACTGCCCAACTGTCTTCCAAAGTGGCTGTACTATTTTGCATTTCCACTAGCATTAAATGAGCATTCCTATTGCTCCACATCCTCTTTAGCATTTGGTGTTGTCAGCGTTCTGGATTTTGGCCATTCTACTAATAATAGATATGTAGTAGTGTCTCATCATTGTTTTAATTTGCATTTCCCTGATGACGTATGATGTGGGGCATCTTTTCATATGCTTATATATTATCTGTATGTCTTCTTTGGTGAATTGTCTTTTAAGGTCCTTAGCCCATAACATCAGGTTGTTTTCTTAGCACAAGACTTTTTAATAATTAAAACTTTTAAAGACTCTTTAATGTCTGGTTGGGTAATTAGCATTTAGCATCATTATTTTTTAGTAATGACTTTTATAAAATTAATAGTATACTCAAAATGTTTGGCCAAACTGAGTTGTCCTTTTCAGCCTCACCAAACTTTTATTGTTTTCTTGTAGTTTATTCTTAACAAGTTATGATAAATATAAAATAAGGGTGTTTTTTCTTTTTCTTTTTCTTTTTTTTTTTGATAGTCTCGCTCTGTTGCCCAGGCTGGAGTGCAGTGGCATAATCTTGGCTCATTGCAACCTCTGCCTCCTGGGCTCAAGCGGTCCTCCCACCTCAGCCTCCTGAGTAGCTGGGACTACAGGGGTGTGCCACCGCGCTCAGCTAAGTTTTGTATTTTTTGTGGAGACACGGTTTCACTATGTTTCCCAGGCTGGTCTCGAACTCCTGGGCTCAAGCAATCCACCCATCTCGACCTCCCAAAGTGCTGGGATTACAGGCGTGAGCCACCATGTCTAGCCTGTTTTTTCAACTTATTCTACATAAGTGGTTAAATACTGACAGTTATTTTCGTTTTCATAGGCATTTAATGTTTTTGCATTTGTTGGTTTTGGCACTATTTTGTCTTAGAAGTAAATTTGTCTTAGAAGAAAGCAATAACATTACAGGCAGTTCTTGATTTAGACATAGATTGTGTCTGACAAGTTGAATCAGGTGATTTAAAAATAAATTTTCTTTTCTTAATATTTTTATATTTGGGGGTACATGTGCTTGTTTGTTACATGGGTATTACATGTGTAATCAGGTAATTGTTTTGATGAGGGAGAGGAGGCATTCCAATCACCAAATAGCCTTCATAGACTCTAAGATTCCTGCACCAAGACCATATTTAACACATAACATTGTTGAAAAGTAGCTGACTCATTTGTAATTTCAAGTAGTTGAATTCTACTTCCCCCTACCTTCCTGAGCTAATGATAGCTGCCTTGCAAGAAAAGTTCCACACACACTAAAAACATGTTTCTACCTTTTGTCTATTATTGACTTGGCAGCAGTTGCTTAGCCCCTGTTGGAAAGGCACATAGATACTTGAGGCATATTTCTCACTTTTGGGGAACCTGTCTCTACGAGTGTTTATTGCAGGGTGTTGGTATTTTTCAAGCATTCTCTCCACACCACTCTCACCTTTGGCTGGTTTTACTTCATGACTTTTGCACACATTGCCCTGTTAAGTTAATCCTTTTGAGGTTATTGTTAGCTTTGGACTCCAGCCTGAATTGGCTGTATGAACATAGACAAGTCTCAGCTTTAGCTTCCTTAATTTTAAAAGGTGGTTATTATTCTATTTACGTAGCAGGATTGTTGTGAGACGCATGCAGTGCTATAGGAATCTGAAGCATCTGTATTGTTATCATAGGACAACTTATTTGTAGAGCTGCTATGACTAGTCTAGGAGTCACAAAAATGACCAGTGAAGTACATTGCCTTTTAATTTGAATGTTCTGTTCTTTTTTTTACCTTATTAATGTGTTTAAGTATTACTAACTAATCTTTTAGGAATGGTCATATGAAAAAAACTGTTATTTATTTTATTTTTTTCCCTGAGATGGAGTCTCACTCTGTCGCCCAGGCTGGGGTGCAGTGGCGTGATTTCGGCTCACTGCAACCTCTGCCTCCCGGGTTCAAGTGATTCTTCTGCCTCTGCCTCACTCTCCGAGTAGCTGGATTACAGGTGTGTGCCACCACTCCCGGCAAATTTTTGTATTTTTAGTAGAGATGGGGTTTCACCATATTGGCCAGGCTGGTCTCGAACTCCTGACCTCATGATCTGCCCACCTTGGCCTCCCAAAGTGCTAGGATTACAGGCGTGAGCAACTGTGCCTGGCAAGAACTGTTATTTTTTAAAACATACACCTGCCTACTTCAGTTGTTTCATCTGTAATCTTAGTCCTCTGTTTGTATAATACTGGTTGTTTGATGAAAGAAATTAGACACTCAGTATTTTGGAAACAAGTAATAAGATTAATTTTCATTTTAAAGGTTTATACTATTTAAAAGAAAAGGATGAATTATATAAAATAATGGAGAAGCTAATGCTTTCCTCTTTTGTTTTCATTTTAGAATGTGGTAGCAATTTTAAATAAAAGTGAATGGGTAGGAAAAAAATTAATTGATCTGGAAATATTATATAGATACCTTGAAGGCAACTAGTTGAATGTTATTTGCATAGCTAGAAATCATCTATTTATTTAATAAAATAAGCATGTTTTTATAGCCTTGGTATAATAAAATGGGTTATTTGGGCTTTTTATATATATGAATTTATCATTGGTCTTACTTATTGAATTATTTCAGTTTCAGTAACTTTTCTCTTAATTTCTGCATACTTCCTATTTTTTTTCTTTTTCATTTCCCATTAAAATGAGTTGGCGTTATGCGATGAAATAATTTAGGCCTACAATGAGTATAAGTAGTCCTATGACATACCTGTGTATTTACTACCCAGCCTAAGAAGTTAAACATTAAATATATAGTTGCATTTCCCCTTTGTGCTCGTCTCAAGTCACTCCTCTCCCCTCTCTCCCCTCAATCTATTGAATTTGGAGTTTGTCATGTCTGTGCACAGTTTTATATTTTTACTAGCACAACTATATATGTGTGCATACAAAAACAATGTATAACATTGTTTTATGTTTTTAAACCTTTGTATCCTTTTTTTGGACATAACATCAACATTTTATTTTATTTTTTATACATAAGCATTGTTTTATTTTGTCTTGCATATTTTAAAATGTATTAGATGGTATCAAACTATCACTTTGTCATTTGCATTTTTCTTAGAACATTGTTTTCTTAGAACAATGTTTCTTAGAACATTTTTCTTAGAACATTGTTTTCTTAGAACAATGTTTCTTAGAACATTTTTCTTAGAACATTGTTTTCTTAGAATATGCATTTATGTATCAACATATATTGATACATAAAAATACTTCTAGTTCATTTGTTTTTAAAATTATTTTGTGGCACATTATAATTATTCATATTTATGGGGTACAATTTGATGTTTTGATACATCTACATGTCGTATAATGATCAAATCAGGGTATTTAGCATATCTATCACCTCATACATTTATCAGTGCTTTGTGATGAGAACATTCAAAAGCCTCTCATCCAGCTGTTTTGTAATGTACAATACCTTACTGTTAACAATCCTCAACCTACTGTGCAATAAAAACACCAGAACTTATTTCTTCTATCTAAATGTGACCTTGTAGCCATTTACCAACCTCTTTCCATCTTTCCCTCCCCAGTCTCTGGTAACCACTGTTCTACTCTATGACATCAACCATTTTTTTTTTTTTTTGAAATTCCACATGAGCAAGATCATGTGGTATTTGTCTTTCTGTGTCTGGCTTATTTCACTTAACATGATATCTTCCAGGTCCATCCATGTTGTCACAGATGGCAGAATTTTATTCTTTTTTATGGCTGAATAGTATTCCATGTATATATATACACCACATTTTGTTTATGCATTTATCCATTGTCGGACATGGATTGATTCCATATTTTGGCTATTGCAAATACTGCTGCAATAAACATGGCAGTGCAGATAATCTCTTCAACATACCAATTTCATTTCCTGTGAATAAATACCCAGTAGTGGGATTGCTGGATCATATGGTAGTTCAATTTTCAATTTTTTGAGGAATCACCATACTGTTTCCCATAGTGGCTGTACTAATTTACAATCCCACCAACTGTGTATAAGGGTTCCCTTTTCTCCATATCGTCACCACCCCTCTTTTCTTTTGTTATTTTGATAATAACTGGAGTGAGTTGGTATCTCCTTGTGGTTTTCATTTGCATTTTTCTGGTGATCAGTGGTATGGATTGGATCTGTGTCCTGGCCAAATCTCATGTGAAATGTAATCCCCAGTGTTGGAGGTGGAGCCTACTGGGAAGTGTTTGAAACATGGAGGCATATCCCTCATGAATGGCTTTGCACTATCCCCTTGGTAATGAGTGAGTTCACATGAGATCTGGTTGTTTAAAAGTGTGTGGCACCTCCCATTCTGTCTCTCTTGCTCCCACATCACCTTCCACCATGAACAAAAGCTCCTTGAGGCTTCACTGGAAGCTGAGCAGATACTGACACCATACTTGTACAGCCTGCAGAACTGTGAGTCAATTAAACCTCTTTTCTTTATCAATTACCCAGTCTCAGTTATTTCTTTCTTTCTTTCTTTTCTTTTCTTTTTTTTTTAAACTGACACAGGGTCTTGCTCTTTCACCTAGTCTGGAGTGCAGTGGCCCAGTCACAGCTCACTACAGCCTTGGCCTCCTGGGCTTACGTGATCCTCCCACCTCAGCCCCCAGGTAGCTGGGAATACAGATGTGTGCCACTACACCTGGCTAATTTTTGTATTTTTTGCAGAGACTGAGTTTTGCCGTGTTGCCCAGGCTTGTCTCAAACTCCAGGGCTCAAGCATTCTGCCTGCTTTGGCATCCCAAAGTGGTGGGATTACAGGTGTGAGCCACTGCGCCTGGCCAGGTATTTCTTTATAGCAATACAAAAGCAGCCTAGCACAATTAGTGATGTTGAGTGTTTTTTCATGTGCTTGTTGGGTATTTGTATGTCTTCTTTTGAGAAATGTCTATTAAAGCCTTTTGGTCATTTAAAAAAAATTTATTATTATTATACTTTAAGTTTTAGGGTACATGTGCACAACGTGCAGGTTTGTTACATATGTATACATGTGCCATGTTGGTGTGCTGCACCCATTAACTTGTCATTGGAAACAATTAACAAAGTAAAGAGACAATCTACAGAATGGGAGAAAATATTTACAAACTATACATTTATCAAGGGGTTAATATCCAGAATGTATACAGAACTTAATGACCACAAACTAACCTGACTAAAAAATGACCAAATGACGAGTCTTATTTTGTGGTCATTAAGTTCTTTATATATTCTGGATATTAACCCCTTGATAAATGTATAGTTTGTAAATATTTTCTCCCATTCTGTAGATTGTCTCTTTACTTTGTTTCCTTTGCTGTGCAAAAGCTTTTCAGTTTTATGTAATCCCATTTGTCTACTTTTGCTTTTGTTGTCTGTGCTTTTGAGGTCCACTCAAAACTTCCTTGCTAAGCCCAATGCTATAAAGCATTTCCAGCATGTTTTTTTTTAGTAGTTTCATAGTTTCAGATTTTTTTTTCTTTTTTTTATTATTATTATAGTTTAAGTTTTAGGGTACATGTGCACAATGTGCAGGTTAGTTACATATGTATACATGTGCCATGCTGGTGTGCTGCACCCAGTAACTCGTCATTTAGCATTAGGTATATCTCCTAATGCTATCCCTCCCCCCTCCCCCCACCCCACAACAGTCCCCAGAGTGTGATGTTCCCCTTCCTGTGTCCATGTGTTCTCATTGTTCAATTCCCATCCATGAGTGAGAACATGCAGTGTTTGGTTTTTTGTCCTTGCGATAGTTTACTGAGAATGATGATTTCCAATTTCATCCATGTCCCTACAAAGGACATGAACTCATCATTTTTTATGGCTGCATAGTATTCCATGGTGTATATATGCCACATTTTCTTATATTTAAGCATTTAATCCATTTTGAGTAGATTTTTGTATATGGTGAGAGGTAGGGGTCTAGTCTCATTCTTCTGCATGTGGCTATTCAATTTTCTCAGCACCACTTATTGAAGAGAGCAGTGTGTGTTTGATATGGTTTGGATGTTTGTCCTTTCCAAATCTCATGTTGAAATGTGATTCCCAGTGTTGGAGGTGGGACTTGTGGGAGGCGATTGGATCATGGGGGAAGATCCTTCATGACTGGTTTGGCACCATCTCCTTGGTGATAAGCAAGATATGGTGGGGTTTTTTCTTGTTTGTTTTTGTTTGTTAGTTTGTTTTTCGCCATCTCTTACAGAAAGGAGAAATCTGGTTGTTTAAAATATTCTAGGACCTCCCCCTGTCTCTCTTGCTCATTCTCTTGCCATGTGACATGCTGGCATACCTTCGCCTTCTGCCATAATTGTAAGCTTCCTGAGGCCCTCACAAGAAGCAAATGCCAGCATCATGCTTCTGTATAGCCTATACAACCATGAGCCCAAATAAATTCTCTTTTCTTTATAAATTGCCCAGTCTCAGGTATTTCCTTATAGTGATGCAAAAATGGACTAACAGTGTTCTTAGCACCTTTTTTTGAAAATCAGATGGCTGTAGGTGCATGAATTTATTTTAGGGCTCTATTCTGTTCCATTTTGTATGTGCCTGTTTTTATACCAATACTATGCTGCTTTGATTACTATAGCTTTGTAGTGTATTTTCAAGTCAGGTAGTGTGATGCCTCCAGGCTTGTTCTTTTTGCTTCAGATTGCTTTGGCTATCTGGGGACTTTTGTCATTCCATATGAATTTTAGGGTAGTTTTTTCCTATGTGAAGACTGTCATTGATATTTTTATAGGGATTGCATTAAGTCTGTAGATTGCTTTGGGTAGTATGGCCATTTTAACAATATTAATTCTTCCAATCCATGAACATGGGATAGCTTTTCATTTGTTTGTGTCTTCTTCAATTTCTTTCATCAATGTTTTATAGTTTTTTTTTTTTTTTTTTTTTTGGAGACAGAGTCTCACTCTGTCACCCAGGCTGGAATGCAATGGCATGATCTCAGCTCACTGCAACCTCTGCCTCCAGGGTTCAAGTGATTCTCCTGCCTCAGCCTCCCAAGTAGCTAGGATTACAGGTGTGCACCATCACGCCCAGCTAATTTTGTATTTTTAGTAGAGATAGGGTTTCTCCATGTTGGCCAGGCTGGTCTCGAACTCCTGACCTCAGGTGATCTGCTCGCCTCAGCCTCCCAAGGTGCTGGGATTACAGGCGTGAGCCACTGCACCCAGCCAGTGTTTTATAGCTTTTAGTGTAGAGATCTTTCACCTCCTTGGTTAAGTTTATTACTAAGTATCTTTTTTTTATGTAGCAATTGTAAATGGATTTTTAAAAAATTTTTTTTTCAGGTGGTTTGCTATTAGCATATGGAAACACTACTGATTTTAATAAGTTGATTTTGTATCCTGTGACTTTACTGAATTTATTTTTTAGTTCTGTTTTTTAGTAGATTCTTTAGGGTTTTCTGTATATAAGATCATGCCACCTGCAAACAGGGACAATTTGACTTTCTTCTGAAACTTTTTTTTTTAAACTATGTTTATGGGATTTATCCCTGTTGCTACTTGTATCTCTACTTCAAGCTTTCTCATTCTCAGTGCTATAGACATTTGGGGCCAGATCATTCTTTGTTGTGAGGGGCTTTCTTGTCCATTACAGGATAATTGGCAGTATCCATGGCCTCTATGCACTAGATGCCAGTAGTACTCTCTTGCTGCACTCTGAGTTGTGACAACCAAAAGTGTCTCCAGACATTTTGAAATGTCCTATTGGTGGTGACATCACCCCATCTCTCAGTGAGAATCACAATTCTAGTTCATTCATTTTAACTTCTATATTATGTTTCATTATAAATATACCACAACCAATTTTTTCATTTCCTTGTTGATGGACATCTAGATTATTTCCAAAGTTTTAACTGTTAGCAACATTGTTGCAATGAGCATTTTTGTTCTTGTTTCCTTGTGTACATGTGTGAGACTGTCTAGGGTACTACGCTTAGGAGAGAAAATGTTGAGTTTTAATATATGCATATTTTCAACTCTACCAGCTATCTCGAAGCAGTTTCCATAATTGTACTAATTTATACTCTAACCAACGGAACAAGAGAGATCCTGTTTCTTCACATCCTCACCAACACTTGGTATTGTCAGATTTTGAGATTTTTATCTACCTGCTAGAGGTGTATTATATTCATTGTGGTTTTAATTTGAATTTCCTTGATTATCACAAGGATCACAAATTGTGCATATAGAGTTGTATCCAAAAAAGGATTAAGGCTGGGTGTGGTGGTTCGTGCCTGTAATCCCAGCACTTTGGGAGGCCGAGGTGGGTGGACCACTTGAGGTCAGGAGTTCGAGATCAGCCTGGCCAACATGGTGAAACCCCATATCTACTAAAAATACAAAAATTACCCGGGGCCTGGTGGCATGTACTTTTAGTCCCAGCTACTCAGGAGGCTGAGGCAGGAGAATCACTTGAACCTGGGAGGTGGAGGTTGCAGTGAGCTGAGACTGCTCCATTGCACTCCCGCCTGGGCTACAGAGCAAGACTCTATCTCAAGAAACAAAAACAAAAACAACAGCAAAACAAAACCCCAAAAAAGAATTAAATCTTACTGCATGATTATTGAGAATACAGGAGCCTTTCCCAAATTATAAGTGCTGATTATTTTAGGGGAATTTTAGAATGATGTTTGAGCTTCTGTGACCAGCTTTAAGAAGTGGTTTTGAACAATCAGACTTCATATGTGCCATGTTTTGTACTCAATTTCTGTAGTTTCTGTTTCCAAACCAGAGATGATCATCTAGTCATAATATTGTTTTTCCTCTTAGAAACTGGTATTACTGATGGTGATTACCATCTCTACTTAGGGAATGGCTCAAGATGTATTAATAACTTGAAGTTATTTCCCTCAGTGTTGTTGGATGCTTTTGTTCTCAGAGTCATTCATCACTAAGAGCTGGATGCCAAATTTGTCTCTTTGATACTGTCGTTTCCCAGAAGCCTACATTTTTTTTTTTCCATACCATATGAAACTGTTTATGATCTTACTCTGTTTTCTGAGTCATTTTGCTAAATGCAATGGGATGTTAACAAAAGATATTCCTGGTTTTGTACCTACCTTTAAGACATTTAAAATGAAAAAGATGGACATAACATATATAACAAAGTCAATTAGAGTTGTGTGTATATGTAATAAAGTAGTGACAGTGAGATGGAATTCCTCCGAGGTTTCATGTGTAAAGTCCAATTTAAGTAGAGTTTTGAAAAAAACAATGCAGGTGAATTACGAAAGCAGAAAGAAATATGTATTCAGAGTTGATATGACTTAAATTAAGATGTAGTGGGAAAAGTGGTTTAATTAGTATAATTTTTGTTTGTGCTCACACATTGTGGACTCCTCAATACTTACTTCCTGGGTGAACTATCCAGTGCCTTTCTGCCTGACTGATCTCTCTCAGTTCCTCAGTAAGCCTGAGAGTTAGTCCAGTGCTTTGGTCTGGGACATACCCCATGATAAAACTATATTTCAGTCTTACATTCCTAAACAGGTAAACTAGCCTTCACCTACCAAAGGTATTGTATTCTAAAAGTTTGTTGCCAGTTCTTTTTGTTGAATTTGATGTTTTCCCATAAAACGATTTAGTCAACTTTGGTAATCTTGCAAGATCAGCCATCAAAAGCCCCATTTGACCCATAAGATACAGGAGCAAGTCTGAGTTCTGTGTTCTGGAGGTAGACAACCAAAGCTATAAGAAGAATAAGGAAGTTTCCTTTTTTAGGCTCAGGACTATCCTTAGATAAAATTTTGATAGGATCTGTTTGTTTTAGACATTCTTCTACTTCCATTTTTATACCCTTGTACTGCTTCCCACTGACTCCTCTTGGGCCCCTAATACCTTCATGCTTGCCTTAAGTACTCCATCCTGGACTCGCCACCTGAACTCATCCTATTTGTCCTTTGCTCCCAAACTTGCCTTTCCTGTCCTATCTGGGCTTTTGTTCTCTTGTAGTAACTGACCTTATGTAGGTATTAAGAGATATAATTCCAACTATCATCCCCCTGATTATCAAAAAAGAGTTTATATTTTAAAAAGAAGATACAATGGATGTTAAGACAACTGACCTTCAAAAAGTCACTTCATGGGGGAAAAGAGATATGGAAGGAGCTATTCTAGGTTAAATGAGACAAAAGAGACATAAAACCAAATGCAATGTGTGAACCTTGTGAGTGTCCTGAATAGTAAAATTGGACTTCTTCAGACTTGAAAACTTGTACACAAAAGGACACTATCAAGAGAATGGAGGATTTGGGTACAAGTGGTTGAAAGATGGTTTGGCTCCTCTGGTCGGATTCTGCCATCCCAGTGAGGCTGGAAAATAGGGTCTGGAGGCAGGAACATAAGGCTGATTCACACTTCAGCTATGACAGGAAATATCCTCTCATAGAGCATAGGCCAAGTAAATGATTTTGTAACTTTACTTCATCCTCTCCTTTTACATAGGGTGTACTCCAAGTAGAGGGTATTTAAACTCACAAAAACTCTATAAGAGGGCCTTTTGAGCCCCTGTGCTCAGGCCTGCTCCCATACTGTGGAGTGTACTTTCATTTTCAACAAATCCCTTCATTCCTTCCTTGCTTTGTGCGTTTTGTCCAATTCTTTGTTTAAGACGCCAAGAACCTGGACACCCTCCACTGTTAACACCAGCCCTTCCCTGTGGCTGACCCTGAGGTGTTACGAGTTTCTTCACAGCCCTACTTCCTCTCTCTTCTCCCTCATTTTCAGACCCCTCTTCAGCATCTTCCCTGGGCATTGCTGTGAGTTTAGGCCGGCCCGTTTTGAGCAGGAGCAGCAGCGCAACAGTAGACCTGCTGGAGGAAGTGGGGCTGCAGATCGGAGACACAGCATTTTTGTCAACCAAACTTCTTGAAGCCATATCTACAGTATCAGCTCAAGTGGAAGAGCTTGCCGTCAAATGTACGGAAAATGCACGTTTCCTTAAAACATGACGGGACCTCTTGAAAGAACGCTGTGATTCTTGGAAACCTGACAATTGATTTGGCATACTTAGCTCTTTGATAGTGACTGTGTAATAATTCATAATTCCTCATATATGATCATTTCACATGCGCCACATATATAGGATAATATCTAGCAGTTCTCTATATCTTCAGAATGAAATTTTTCTTGGTTTTCTTAACCTTTGTAAAAGCAGAATACTGATTCTATTTTTGATGTTGATCAGTACTTGTTTATTCTTACACTTTCTGCCCTTCAAACTTTCATAAAATCCTTTACAAAATTTAATTTTGTCAGTAGATAGTTAATATTAATTGTGCCACAGTGCTACCAGTAGCAAACTAAGTGGACCATTATTTGTTGTGCAGTAAGATGCCAAGCATGGCAGAGTTAGAAGTTGAGCTTCATCTTATGGACCAAGGGAGATAACTTTAAGGTTCCAGCTCCATTAGGCTAAGTTCTCTAGAGCAAATGATTGTCTTACTTACTTCGATATCCCCAGCACCTAAAACAGTGTCACATAGCATTCACTAAATGTTTATTGAAAAGAAGAGTTGACTAACATAATACAAAGCTATTTTTTCTTCCTGTATTTAGCAGGAAGACTATAGTTGTTTCTCTAAAAAATGTATGAATCAGGACTTTGTTGACTTGAAGGAAAATGTTATCTTTTTCACAGGGATTTTAACTTTGATGATAGCTTTTAAAAACATGATAAATACTTTTGTCCTCCTATGATTATTTTAAAAAGTCTTTTTTTTTTTGAGATAGGGTCTCATTCTGTCTCCCAGGCTGGAGTGCAGTGGTGCGATCTTGGCTCACTGCAATCTCCGCCTCCTGAGTTCAAGTGATTCTCCTGCCTCAGCCTCCCTAGTAGCTGGGATTACAGGCGTGTGCCACCATACTCGGCTAATTTTTTGTATTTTTAGTAGAGACAAGGTTTCACCATATTGACCAGGCTGGTCTCAAACTCCTGACCTCAGGTGATCCACCCGCCTCGGCCTCCCAAAGTGCTGGGATTACAGGCGTGAGCCACCGCACCCAGCTAAGAAGTCTTTATTTCAGAAAATGGAAGACTGTCTAGAAAGAACGATTTTTTTTTGCTATTTATTTCTATGATTACTGCTTTTACACTTAATGTTTTTTGTTTTTGGTATTTTTATATGTTTGATTGCTGTCTTTAAAGTGCCTTATCAGATTTATGGCTCCGTACTATGAATTTTGGAGCTTTACAAGTTATTTACATAATTCTAACTAAGTTACTTTGCTTCCAATACATCAAATTTAAATAACATGATTGTTTTTATATTTGACCTTAGTGACAATGTCCTATTTTGTTTGTTCTGTATCTTATGTCGCTTTTTGGTAGTTTGTATTATGTGTGAATGATTAAGCCAACTAATTCTCTACCATATATAACTTCTGGATATCTTTGATATGACATCTTAATTCTTTGTAGATATGGTGATGTGTACAGAATGATATTCTGAAGCTCCACAATGGTGCATTGAAAGGCTGCAGATGGATGGCCAAAGAATAGTTTTGTTTAGCATATTAGGTCTAGTTCTAGACTTTTTTTTTTATACTTTAAGTTCTGGGGTACATGTGCAGAACGTGCAGGTTTGTTACATAGGTATACACGTGCCATGGTGGTTTGCTGCACCCATCAACCCATCACCTACATTAGGTATTTCTCCTAATGTTATCCCTCGCCTAATCCCCACCCCCCAACAGGCCCCCATGTGTGATGCTTCCCTCCCTATGTCCATGTGTTCTCATTGTTCAAATCTCACTTACAAGTGAGAACATGCAGTGTTTGGTTTTCTGTTCATGTGATAGTTTGCTGAGAATGATTGTTTCCAGCTTCATCCATGTCCCTGCAAAGGACATGAACTCATCCTTTTTTATGGCTGCATAGTATTCCATGGTGTGTATGTGCCACATTTTCTTTATCCAGTCTGTTATTGATGGACACTTAGGTTGGTTCCAAGTCTTTGCTATTGTGAATAGTGCCACAATAAACATACATGTGCATGTGTCTTTATAGTAGAATGATTTATAATCCTTTGGGTATATATCCTGTAATGGGATTGCTGGGTCAAATGGTATTTCTAGCTCTAGATCCTTGAGGAATCACCACACTGTCTTCCACAATGGTTGAACTAATTTACACTCCCACCAACAATGTAAAAGCACTGGACTTTTTTTTTTTAAGTTAAAAGATCACACATAGAGTGTGATTTCTATACCAAAGATATGCTTATTTCAGTATTAGGAAAAATATTTTTCTTACATGTCCTGAAAATTGTGATTTTAAAAATGTACAAAATAAATTTTTATTAAAAGTAAATTTTATTTAAAAAAAAAAAAGAATGAAAGACAACCAACTGGATAGGAGAAAGTATTTGAAAGTCATATATCTGATAAGGGATTAATGTCCAAGAATATAAAGAACTCTTACAACTCAACAACAACAACAAAACAACTATTAAAAATTGGGTAGAGTGCTTGAATAGACATTTCTTCAAAGATATACAAATACCCAATAAGCACATGAAAAGATGCTTGACATCATTAGTAATCAGAGAAATGTGAATCAAAACCACAATGAGATACCACTTCACACCTGCTAGGATGGATAGAATAAAAAAGATAATAGGTATTGGAGGTGGAACAATTGGGGCCCTCATGTACTGCTGATGGGAGTATAAATGGTACAGTCACTTTGGAAAACAGTCTGGCAGATCCTCAAACAATTAAACATAGAGTTATTATATGACCCAGCAAGTCTACTCTTAGATATTACCAAAGAGAAATGAAAACACAGAAGTTTGTACATGAATGTTTATAGCAGCATTATTCATAATAGCCAAAAGATGGAAACAACCCAAATGTTCATCAACTGACAAATAGATAAAATATGGTATTTCTATGCAGAGGAATATTATTCAGCCATAAAAGGGAATGATGTACTGATATGTGCTGTAACATGGATGAACACTGAAAACATGCTACGTGAAAGAAGTCAGTCACAAAAGACCACTTATTACATGATTCCATTCATCTGAAATGTCCAGAAGAGGAAAATCTATACAAGCAAAGTAGATTAGTGGTTGCCTAGGACAGAAGGCTTAGGAGGTGATGACTGATAGGTAAAGGGTATGTTTTGTTGTTGTTGTTTTTAGGTGATGAAAATGTTCTGAAATTGCCTATGGTGATGGTTGCACATGTCTGTGAATATGCTAACAACTATTGAATTCTACACTTTAAATGTGTGAATTATATAATATGTGAACTACATCTCAAGAATGTTTTAAAACTGGTGTTGGGAAAACAGGACATCCACATGTAAAACAATGTATGTTGGATCCTTACCATACACCATGTACAACAATTAACTCAAAATGGATTAAAGACCTAAATATAAGAGCCAAAACTACAAAAACTCTTAGAAGAAAACATAGCAGTAAATGTTCGTAAGTTTGAATGTGGCAATGGTTTCTTAGATATGACACAAAAAACACAAAAGAAAAAAGGTAAGTTGGACTTCACAAATTAAAAGCTTTTGTGATTCAATGGACACCATCAAGAAAGTGAAAAGAATGGAATACCGATACATTTTACACATCAATGTACCTTGAAAACATTATGCTAAGTGAAAGAATCCAGACACACAAGGACACATATTGAATGAATCAATTTATATGAAATGACCGTATAGGCAAATCCATAGAGATAGGAAATAAAATTAGTGTTTGCCAGGGGCTGTGAGTAGAGAGGAATGGGGAGTGTTGCTAATGGACATGGGATTTCTTTTTGGAGTAATGAAAATGTTTTGCAACTACATAGTCATTATGGTTGCACATCCTTGTGAATGTACTAAAATGCACTGAACTGGTTACCTTAAAAGGCTGAATTTTTTTCATTTCTTCTAAAAAAAACCAGGATAGATGCGCAGAACGAAAGGTTTGTTACGTAGGTACATGTGTGCTATGGTGGTTTGCTGCATCTATTGACCCGTCCTTTAAGTTTCCTCCCCTCACCGCTCACCCCCCAACAGGCCCCGGTGTGTGATGTTCCCCTCCCTGTGTCCATGTGTTCTCATTGTTCAACTCCCACTTATGAGCAAGAACATGCAGCATTTGGTTCTCTGTTCCTGTGTTAGTCTGCTGAGGATGATGGTTTCCATCTTCATTCATATCCCTGCAAAGGACATGATCTCATTCCTTTGTATGGCTGCATAGTATTCCATGGTGTATATGTACCACATTTTCTTTATCCAGTCTATCATTGATGGGCATTTGGGTTGGTTCCAAGTCTTTGCTATTGTAAATAGTGCTGCAGTAAACATACGTGTGCATGTGTCTTTATAGTAGAATGATTTATATTCCTCTGGGTATATACCCAGTAATGGGGTTGCTGGGTCAAATGGTATTTCTGGTTCTAGATCCTCGAGGAATTGCCATACTGTCTTCCACAATAGTTGAACTAATTCACATTCCCACCAACAGTGTAAAAGCGTTCCTATTTCCCCACAGCCTCACCAGCATCTATTGTTTCCTGACTTTTTAATAATTGCTATTCTGACTGGTGTGAGATGGTATCTCATTGTGGTTTTGATTTGCATTTCTCTGATGATCTGTGATGTTGAGCTTTTTTTCATATGTTTGTTGGCTGCATAAATGTCTTCTTTTGAGAAATGTCTATTCATATCCTTTGCCCACTTTTTGATGGGGTTGTTTTTTTCTTGTAAATTGTTTAAGTTCCTTGTAGATTCTGGATATTAGACCTTTGTCAGATGGGTAGATTGCAAAATTTTTTCTCCCATTCTGTAGGTTGAAAGGCTGAATTTTATGGCATGTGAATCATATCCCAATTTAAAAAAGAATGCATATGTCTTAGTTCAGGCTTCCATAACATAATACCATAGACTGGGTGGTCTAATTGTTCAAAGCTCCAAAGAAATTAGTTGGAGAAGTTACAAGAGTCCATTAATCATCTTGCTTTGTTAGTAGCAGCGGGCATGGTTCAGCATTTTCTCCTTAAGTTTCTCTGAGCTCACCAAAACTAAGATGATGTTGTAATACTTTTTATACCATTTGAAGTAAAAGGTACAAAAGGTTATACACTGAAAATTCTTTTTCCCACCCTTATTCTCTAACCACTCATTTCCCCTCACCAGAGGAACCACTGTTTCCATGGGATATATTAGATTGATTTATATGAAATTGCCAGTGTTTGACTATGATGATTTCATGTGGTTCAGCCTAGTATCAGTGAAAAAACAGAGTCCTATCTTCATGGAGTTTTTATTCTAGTGGGAAGTGTATTACTTAATTATTGCAGTGTAACAAATAACCCCAAAATGTAGTGGCTTAAAGCAACAAACATTTATTATCTCACATTTCCTATGACTCAGTAATTTGGGAGCAGCTTAGATGGGTGGTTCTGGCTCAGGGTGTCTCATGAAGTTGTAGTCAATATGGTGTCTGGGGCTGCAGTAGTTTAAAGGCTTAACTTGGGTCTGAAGGAGCAGTTTCCAAGGTGGTTCACTTACCTGGCTATTGGCGGGAGGCCTTAGGTCTTTGCTGGTTTTTGACATGAGGCCTCAGTTCCTCGCCATATGAACCTCTCCATAAGGCTGCTTGTATGTCTTCATACCTGGTAGGTGGCTTACCCCGGATTGCGTGATTCAGGAGAGAGGACAACAAGGAAAACACAATGCTTTTTTCTCCTCTTGCAATGTTTTTTATGACCTAGTCTTGGAAGTCACACCTTGTTGCTTCTACCTTAGTCTATTCATTAGAAACAAGTCATTAGGCCAGGTGTGGTGGCTCACGCCTGTAATCCCAGCACTTTGGGAAGGCGAGGCGGGTGGATCACTTGAGGTCAGGTGTTCGAGACCAGCCTAGTCAACATGGTGAAACCTTGTCTCTACTTAAAATACAAAATATTAGCCAGGTGTGGTGGCATGCGCCTGTAATCTCAGCTATTAGGGAGGCTGATGCAGGAGAATCACTTCAACCCGGGAAGCTGAAGTTGCAGTGAACTGAGATAGTGCCACAGTACTCCAGCCTGCGAGACAGAATGAGTCTCAAAAAAAAAACAACAACAACAACAACAAAAAACGAGAAACAAGTCATTAAGTTCAGGCCACACCGAAGGGGAAAGGATTAAATTCCACCTCTTGAAGGAAGGAGTAGCAAAGAATCTGTGGGCATATTTTAAAACCACCACAGGAAGGCAGACAATAAGCAATAAACAGAATAAATCAGCAAATTATGGAGTATGTTGGAAGGTGGTAAGTTCTATGAAAACAAAAGAAAAAGCAGAGGTAAGGGGAATCAGAGTATGTTTGTGTGGAAGGGATGTAGGTTGCAGTTTTAAATAGGGTGGTCAGCATAGTCCTCATTAAGGTTAGATTTGAACAAAGACTTGGAGACAAAGAAGTTAGCCAAGCAGTTATCTGGAAGAAGAAAGTCCCAAAGCAAGAGAATAGCTAAAACGAAGGCCTTGAAGTAGGAGTCATCCTTGCATGAGTAACAGCCAGGAGGCCAGTATGACTGGCACAGAGAAGGGTTTGGTGAGTGGTAGAAGAGGAGGCCAGGTAAATTTGAGGGGGACAGGCATGGGAAATCATGTGGGACCTTGTTGGCTGTTGTAAGGATTTGGGGCATTTTTGGTTAGTTCTTAATTTGTACTTACAAATGTTAAATGAGATTATGTATGGGAAACATTAGTAATCAGGAAAGCACTCTATGAAGGCTAGTTACTTGTATTAAAGTATTGAAATTTTTATTTTTAATTAGCATGTCCATAGAAACAACTTGCCTTTACTTCATCTAAGGTGATGAGAATTTTTTTTTCTAAGCAAGAAGAATGCTTACCATATTTTATTACTAGCACATTTTAATTTTTTAAACATGACACTTTAGCATATATAAAATATAGCATATTTTTAATTGGGGAGGTGGGGGAAAAGTTGAGGAAAGATTATTTGCATAGCTGAAATTAATGAGTTTATTGTTTCTAACAGGAATGTAATGAGGAAATCAAAATGGATCCAAGTATGGGTGTGAATTCTGTTACCATTTCTGTTGAGGGTATGACTTGCAATTCTTGTGTCTGGACCATTGAGCAGCAGATTGGAAAAGTGAATGGTGTGCATCACATTAAGGTAAGTTACTCTTTGGAAACTGAAGTCAAATGCCATTGAAGAGAATTCTGCTAGAAATTACTTCTAACACAGATAGAAGCAGACACACTGACACATTTGGCAATAAAAACTATCGTACTTCTTATCTTGAAGCTAAATAAGTTTTCTTTGACCCATTAATTCCTCTCATAAAGAAAAAAGATATATTTTCAATTTAAAAACATCTGAACATGGAATCTTGATATTGTGGTTGTATATTTATAGATTTATATTTTATAAGTATATGAGTATTTATATACTGTTTATTACTCTGAATCTCATACTGAACTAAAATGTATGTTTTCAGGGGATGGGTTGGGGTTTTCTTTTTCTTTTATAACATGGTGATTATTTTGCAATTAAAACTTGAAGGGAAAATGTCTAGAGAATTGCTAGTATACTGTGGTTTTTATTTTTAATTTTTTTTTCAGACAGGGTCTTGCTCTGTCACCCAGGCTGGAGTGCAGTGGCAAAATCACAGCTCACTGCAGCCTAGATTTCCCAGGCTCAAGCAATCCTCCCATCTCGGCCTCCCAAGTACCTAGGACCACAGGCGTGCACCACCATGCTAGCTAATTTTTTTTTTAAGATGGAGTTTTGCTCTTGCTGCCCAGGCTGGAGTGCAATGGCACGATCTCAGCTCACCACAGCCTCCGCCTCCCGGGTTCAAGCAATTCTCCTGCCTCAGCCTTCTGAGTAGCTGGGATTACAGGCATGCGCCACCACTCCCAGCTAATTTTGTATTTTTAGTAGAGACAGGGTTTCTCCATGTTAGTCAGGCTGGTCTCGAACTCCTGACCTCAGGTGATCTGCCCACCTCAGCCTTCCAAACTGTTGGGATTACAGGCATGAGCCACTGTGCCTGGCTGCGTGCCAGCTAATTTTTAAATTTATTTTTTGTAGCAATGGGGGTCTCACTATGTTGTCCAGGCTGATCTCAAACTCTTGGACTCAAGTGATCCTCCCACCTGGGCCTCCCAGAGTGTGGGCATTACAGGTATGAGCCACCATGCCCAGCCAAAATTACTAGTACACCTTGTATGATATGCCTAAGGAAGACTCTATTATTGGTTTTTTGTTTGTTTGTTTGTTTTTCAGACTCTAGGGCTTTAAGTTGAAGACTCTATTATTGTTTAACATTACTTGAGCATCAACAGCATTCTAGATATACTGTGGTTAAAGATGTAGTTCAGGTTATAAAAAAGCCTTCTGAATACTGCATGAAGTACCTGTGGTTATCATAAGAAACTTCATGCATATATGGCAGGGATTGGAAAATGATGATCTGCAGGCTAAACCCAGTTTGCCAACTGCTTTCATATGGCTCATAAGCTAAGAATGCCTTTTACATTTTTACACTGTTGAAAAAAATTAAAAAAATATTTAGGGACTTATGAAAAGCACATGAAATTCAAATTTTTGTGTCTGTAAGTAAAGTTTTAGTAATATAAAGTTTTATTAGAACACAGCCACACTCATTCATTTACGTATTGTGTACAGCCCTTTTTTCACTACAACAGAGTTGAATAGTTGTGACAGAGCCCATACGTGGTGTCCTCATTGGTAAGTGATACACTGCCAAATGATTTACCACAGTGGAAATACCATTTTATCTTCCCACCAGCAGTGTTTGTGTTCCACTTTGAAAGTGTTCCATTTTCTCCACATTCCCTCCAACAATTTGTATTGTCAGTCTTTTAAATTATAGACATTCTAATGGGTGTGTAATATTACATCACTAATTCTCATTTCCTTAGTGGCTAATGATATTGAGCATCTTTTAATGTGCTTATTAGGTATTTGTATACCTTCTTTGGTGAAATGTGTGTTAAACCTTTTGGCCAAATTTTTAGTTGGGTTTTTTGTTTTGTTGTTATTGAATTTTGATTATATGTTCTGAATATAAGTCTTCTGTCAGATATGTGTTTTACAAATACATTTTTCCAGTCTGTGGCTTGTCTTTTCAGTCTCTTAAAAAGTGTCTTGGCCGGGCGTGGTGGCTCACGCCTGTAATCCCAGCACTTTGGGAGGCCGAGGCGGGTGGATCACGAGGTCAGGAGACAGAGACCATCCTGGCTAACACAGTGAAACCCTGTCTCCACTAAAAATACAAAAAATTAGCCAGGTGTGGTGGTGGGTGCCTGTAGTCCCAGCTACTGGAGAGGCTGAGGCAGGAGAATGGCGTGAACCCAGGAGGCAGAGCTTGCAGTGAGCCAAGATCACACCACTGCATTCCAGCCTGGGCAGCAGAGCGAGGCTCCGTCTCAAAATAAATAAATAAATAAATAAATAAATAGTGTCTTTTTCAGAGTAGAAGTTTTCATTTTTGATGAATTCCAGTTTATCCACTTTTTTTCCTTTTATGTCTTATGCTTTAGTATACCTAAGAAATCATGGCCTAACTCAAGGTCACAAAGATTTTTCTGCTATGTCTTTTTCTAAAGACTTTATAATTTTAGGTTTTACGTTTAGGTCTACGATCCATTTTGAACTAACTTGTATACATTGTTAGATACCGGTTGAAGTTAATTTTTTTTCGGATATGTGTGTCCATTTTTCCCAGCGTCATTTGTTAAAAAGTCTATTCTCTCTCCATTGAATTGCCTTTGAACCTTTGTTGAAAATCAATTGACCATATATTTATTGGTTTATTTCTTTCTGTGCTATTCTGTTCCATTGATCTGTATGTCTGTCCTTTGGCCGATACCACACAGTTTTGGTTATTGTAGCTTTATAATAAGTATTAAAGTCAGATACTGTGATTCCTTAACTCTTTCTTCTTTTTCAAAATTGTTTTGGTTAGTCTAGGCCCTTTTACTTTCCATATAAATTTTAGAATCAGTTTATAAGTTTCTACAAAAATATCTGCTGGGATTTTCGTTGAGATTGTGTTGATTCTACAGATCCATTTGGACGGAAGTAACATCTTACCAATATTGAGTTTTCCAATCCATGCAAATAGTATATGTCTATTTATGTTGGTATTCTTTGATTTCTTTTATCAGGAATCAATAGTTTTCAGCATGCAGTTTCTGTACATATTTTGTTAGATTTATATTTAAGTACTTTATGTTTTTGAATGCTGTTATAAATGGTACTGTTTTTAAATTTTAAATTTAAGTTTAATTTCAGTTGTTCATTATGAGGTTTTTGTATGTTGACTTTGTATCCTGGAACCTAGCTAAACTGACTTATCAAACCTATTAGCTTTTTTGTATATTTCTTGGGATTTTCTATGTAATTATGTCATCAAGGTATATAGGTTTTTTTTTTGTTTTTTTTTTTTAAGATAGTCTCACTCTGTGACCCACGCTGGAGTACAGTGGCACAATGTTGGCTCACTGCAACCTCCACCTCCTGGGTTCAAGCAATTCTCATGCCTCAGTCACCCAAGTAGTTGGGATTACAGGCACATGCCACCACACCTGGCTAATTTTTGTATTTTTAGTAGAGTTGGGGTTTCGCCGTGTTGGCCAGGGTGGTCTTGAACTCCTGGCCTTGAGTGATCCGTCCACCTCGGCCTTTTAAAGTGCTGGGATTGCAGGTGTGAGCCACTGCGCCTGGCCACATAGTTTTATTTCTTCCTTTGTAGTCTGTATATCTTTTTTTTTTCCCTTGTATTATCAAACCTTCATTACAATTTTGATTAGGAGTGGTGAGAGTGAACGATGGTTGGGGGAAACATTCAGTCATTTACCGTTAGCATTGTGTTAGTTGTAGAGTTTTGTAGATACTATTTATCAGATTAATTAAGTTATTTCTATTACTAGTTTGCTGAGGGTTTTTTTAAACATCATGAATGGATGTTGAATTTTGTCAAGTGCTTTTTCTGCATATAGAGATGATCATATGATTTTTCTCCTTTAGTCTGTTAAGATGGTGAATTACACTGATTGATTTTCAAATGTTGAACCAGCCATGCATTCCCAGGATAAGCCTCACTTGGTCAAAGAAGACTTACTTTTCATTAAAAATTTCAAACATACACAAAGGTGGAGAAACTATTAATAGTACAAGAATCTACCCTATACCCATAACCTAGAAAAATCCTTGCTATTTGCATGCCATTCTCATCAGTTGAATTTTATAATGTGTTTTGCTGATGATTCTAAGAGTTGGTCCAGGCCTTCCTGCCTATTGTATTCTGTTAAGGTAGATGTCTCTGACTAGTGGATTGGAACTTCCTAGTATATCTCCATACCAGTTGCCATTTCTAAGCCTTTTGGCCACCCCCTGCCACCACCCCTGCCCGCCCCTTTCCCTTGTCACTGTTCGCAATCCTCAGCACTAATTGTAGTGTATATAATTTCAGTACTCTTTCCCATGCTTTATTTAGTTTGTTTTTGAACATTTTTTTTTTATCATTTCTCTCCAACTTGTATCTCAGGATCCAAAGAATTAACAATATCTCATGCCAAAAGCTTGAGGATTCCTACTGTATTGACAATAACATACAGAAGCTTTGCTTAAATATTATGCTTACTTTTTTTTTTTTTTAAGATGGAATCTCACTCTGTTGCCCAGGCTGGAGTGCAGTGGTGCCATCTCAGCTCACTGCAACCTCTGGCTCCTGGGTTCAAGCAATTCTCATGCCTCAGCCTCCCAAGTAGCTGGGACTACAGGTGCACGTCACCATTCCTGGGTAATTTTTTGTACTTTTAGTAGAAACGGGGTTTCACCATATTGGCCAGGCTGGCCTGGAACTCCTGACCTCAGGTGATCCGTCCACCTCGGCCTCCCACAGTATTGGGATTACAGGCATGAGCCACCACACCCAGCCTGAATTGCTTACCCCTAAACATGTTTATTTTTACTGCCAGGCCTTAATGAGTCAGTAATGGATATGTCATTTTAGCTGAGTTGTATTCTCATTTGTGTAGTATACTTATCATTTTAATGTTATTTTATCATTAAAACAATTTTATATTGGTGGTAATTCTATTTGCTGGAGGTTCTCTGTAATTTTGCTTTTATGCAATGTTCATTACAGTAATGGCGGGAAGTTAATGCTACTTTGGAATTTGATCAGCTTACATCAATACCAGAATGGTTTTCCTATGACTAGTTGAGATCCACATGCAATACATTTTTTGACATACTACCAGGAGCAGATGTTAATATTATAATGAAAGCTTTGTCCAAATGGACATCAGATTTAGCACAAAATTCAAAATTAGGGACATGATGGATTCTTTCTAATTATCAGAAGCTCATCATATTTTTAAGGGCGTGAATGATTACATTGGAACTAGAATATTTTGTGTCTCCAGATACTTACGAGAGCTCTACTTTTTAACTATTGATCTAAACATTAATTTTTACCATTTATTTTTCAGAGGTTTCAAAATGGTTTGGCTCTTTAGTGAAATACAGAATTTATACTTTATCTCTGCAGTATTCTTACCTACTATTCTGATTTATCATAAGATCTTGAGTAGATTGGTTTCAGTTTGCCTTGTTTTTATTACCCAAAATTGGCTAATTAGCCCATCATTACTCTCTATGAAGTCTGATACATTTCCTTAACTCAAGAGTCCTATGAAGTGTGGTGCTAATATGTGGACAATTCTTCTCTTCCTAATCTGAAACCGTAGGTGATTTTTTCCATGTCTAAGTTTTATAGTCATCTTGGCCAGAGAGTAAACTTTGGATCCATATTACTATTCGTATGAGGGAAAAAGCAGTATTTCTCATTTGTTGACTGTACACTCTGATTAGCTAAGACTATGTTGATAGCTGTGGCTAGAAAAGTTTTATTTACATAGTATATATTCCTTCTCCTAAGTTTTCTGTACTGTTGACATTCATGTGACGACTTAGATATGAACTTTCCATTTTCACATGCTCCAAAGGTAGGTTTTTTTTTCTTGTATTCACCATCTACCTTGGCATAACTCCAGTCTTAGAGGCTCCCACATTGCTTCTTCCCGGCAACATCCCCAAACAGGGATACAGTTGCCTTTAGTGATCTTTGGGGAAAGAGCCAAGCTGGAAAAGCTGAGAGATGACAGATAATTATTTTATGTGTTTATCTTCAAAATATTCAAATTTATATAAAAATATTTTCCCCTAATCATATCTATGCAAAAGTTAGGCGTATTTTGCAGTTTGTTGATTAATAAAGAGAATAGCAAAAGTAGCTCTGCAACCTCAATGCTAACGCTTTAAAAATGAGTTGCTTAATTTCAGTGAGTAATAAGTATGACACATGCATTAGATTTATCCTCAGATGAAACTAATTAAACCTCCTCCACTTGATCTAAGGTGGGGCTGGTGTTGAGGGCCAGAACAGAAGCTGAACCTTACTAATTATATAGTAGTGTCTGTGCTAATTGCCGTAAAGCTGTTTTAACCATTTGGAAACTAGTTCATGTAATTTTTTGCCAAATGACTTAGGTACTTATTGTCCACTGACAGCTAAAGTATTTTCCAAAACCCTCAACTCTCTGTCTAGCAAACTATTGTAGGTGAATATTTGTCTCTGCCAACATATCCATGTATAACTATAAAACTAGATTCTGCTTTGATATTTGCAAATACATTCTTGCTTCCCAAAACAGCCTGTTTGCATCACACTCATATATAAGATGGCTATTTCCACTGCATCTTCCCAAAGTTCACCACTGCTTAATAAGGTCTGTTTAAGGTCAAACAAATGCAATTGAATTTTGATTACATTGAAAATGAAGAATAGCAGCAATATAATGTGAAAGCACTTTGCGTTGTCAACAGTGATTTATACAAATCCCAGTGACAGATACTCAAGACTACTTTCCAGGGCACATTCATAATTTGATTGCTAAAAATAAAAGAAAACACACTTGTTCTGCCTTTTTCAGCTCTGCTTCTCCTCTTTCAGTCAAAAGCCCTTATGTTAGTAACCTTTATTCTTTTTTAAAAAAATATTTTACTAAGTGTGAAGTCTTCTGGGGCCAGAGACAGATTTTCTGTGAAGTTAATGAAGCTTAAGTTTCAGAGCTCCTCATTTGCATTGACCTTCTTCTAAGACTCTGGAAGGAGTATCAGCAATGTGTTTACATGGTCATGTGTTTTTGTACAATTTGAAAAATTAAAAAAAATTTAACCACAACCCTTCAAGGCCATTGTCCATTTCTACTTCAATGACTCTTTTGTTAGACCTCCCCTTTGTGTTAGTGTGATATTGGAGTGGCCATGAGCTTTTTGGGGATGTGACTAAGGAGAGGTTGAGTTAGGGATATGTTTAGTTTGGGGTTAGTAGGCTATTTGGCTATAGGTGGTTCTTTGTCACTTCTATGTATAGTGGAGTTTTTGCTAGGAATTCTGATATAGGGATGGCTTCTTGGAACACCCCTACTACTCATGGGGCCAACTCACTAAGCATCATGACATGAAGGTGCGGGGCTCAGTGTAAAACTAGTAAATGAATGTTACCAGTTCAAAGAATATGTAAGATTAGTCACTTCACAAATAAATTTGAAATGCCCTGAAATCTTACAGCTCATATATGAAAGAAACTCAACAGTTTTCTCAAATTTGACAGTAGCTTTAAAAATTTATCAACCTAGTTGTTATGTTGAAAGGAACTTTTCTAAACTATCATTAATTTTAAAAATTTTTATCTAGAGAAAAGACTGAACTATTTTTATTTTCTTTATATACAAGTGATTTTATAAAGTCATCAAATGAAGCACTGAAGAATATACAGCCAAAAACATAGGAAAAGAAAGTATCAGAGAGGTATATCAGGCATTATTAATAAAAATGTTATTGTTATGGATTTTTATGATATTTGTTAGCTTTAAAAATTTATAACTTGTGATTTAAATTTTTTTTATTTTTATTTTGAGACGGAGTCTTGCTCTATCGTCTGTACTGGAATGCGATGGTGTGATCTCGGCTCACTACAACCTTCGCCTCCTGGGTTCAAGCGATTCTCCTGTCTCAGCCTCCCGAGTAGCTGGCATTACAGGCACACGGAACCATGCCCAGCTAATTTTTGTATTTTTAGTAGAGATGGGGTTTCATCATGTTGGCCAGGCTAGTCTCTAACTCCTGACCTCAGATGATCCGCCCCCCTCCGCCTTCCAAAGTGCTGGGATTACAGGTGTGAGCCACTGCACCCGGCCATATAACTTATGATTTTTGTTATGTGCTTGGAATATTTTCTTTTGTACAAAATTTTGTTGTTTATGGTTTTGTATTCTTTTTTTTTTTAAAGAAGGCCCTTCAAATTGTTTAAGTTTCAGACACCACAAAGTGTGAATTCACCTCTTTCTAAACATCATATAGAAAGCTGTCTTTGCCCAAACATAATTTATAGTCAGAATGTAGTTCAACATGATCATACGTAAATATTGATTACTTTTAAAAGAATGTTAAAGCTTAAAATTTCTGCAAATAATTAATGGGAACTAGGCTTAATACCTGGGTGACAGAATAATCTGTACAACAAACCCCTATGACACAAGTTTACCTGTATCACAAACCTGCACATGTACCCCTGAACTTAAAATAAAAGTTAAAAAAGAAATGTACACAAAAAATAATATTTCTGAATCATAACTTCTAGGATTATAATTAAGCCTCAGGTGCAGTTAATTTAGAAACCAGATTTGGGGAGAAGAGTGTTTCAACTAAGTCAAGGACCTCTTGGTAGTGTTTGGAATGAAGTAATATAATTGTGATATTAAATTGAGTAAAGTTGTTTTATTGGAAAATGCAACAGCAGAACAGATTAGAGCTTTAATTAACAGAATTCAAAGGGAGTGAATAGTCAGGAAATGTCTAATTTTGGAATAAATAAAATATGACTATTTGCCTTTGCAACTTTAGAATTTAAATACATTTTGGGAATTGTGTCCTAAGTTATACAGTAAATAAATGTAATCTTCTTGTTTGTCCTGCCAGTGTTAAGACTGTAGACTTTAAAGGGATTAACCTGAAGTTTAATTTAATCACCCCGGTGGTCTGTTCAAAGGAAAAGTAAAATAGGCAGATAATGTGAAGATCTTTCTCCGGGGTTGTTTGGCCTTTTTGAAAGTGGAAATATAAAAACAAATTTAATTAGATATAAGTACTGAATGATTCCAAAGGTTAATGCCTTATTAACAAATTAGTTTGTCCCTGAAACTTACAACGCTAACTTTTTGAGTGCTTTTTCTCTTTAATTAGATAAAGGCTATAGTCCATTCTCTTAATATAGACTATCCTTTAGAAAAATGACCACATCACAGATCACGAGGTCAGGAGTTCCAGACCAGCCTGACCAACATGGTGAAACCCTGTCTCTACTTGAAGTACAAAAATTAGTTGGGCTTGGTGTCGCACGCCTGTAATCCCAGCTACTCAGGAGGCCAAGGCAGAATTGCTTGAACCCTGGAGGCGGAGGTTGCAGTGAGCCGAGTTCATGCCACTGCACTCCAGCCTGGGCAACAGAGCGAGACTCTAACTCAAAAAGTAAATAAATAAAATAAAATAAAAATGACCATATCAATGCTAGCAGTTACTAAATTCCTCCTTTGGATCAATAAATACATTCCTTACTCCCCTTACAATTAATTGGTGTTTTTATTACTGAAAAAGTAACACATACACAGAGTAAAATTCCTCTCCCAAGGAAAACCAGTTGTCCTATGTATATGTATCCTTCCAGAAAGACTAGTAATATAAAACTTTCTTTATTATTATTTTTTGAGATGGAGTCTCGCTCTTGTCGCCCAGGCTGGAGTGCAGTGGTGCGATCTTGGCTCACTGCAACCTCCGCCACCCGGGTTCAAGTGATTCTCCTGCTTCAGCCTCCTGAGTAGCTGGGATTACAGGTGCCTGCCACCATGCCTGGCTAATTTTTGTACTTTTAGTAGAGACGGGTTTTGCCATGTTGGCCAGGCTGGTCTTGAACTCCTGAACTCAGGTGGTCCGCCTGCCTCGGCCTTCCAAAGTGCTGGGCTTACAGGCATGAGCCACTGTGCCCAGCCAAAACTATTTACATGTACATAAGTATATATACTTGATGTGTGTGTGTCCACTTTTTCTAAAAATGGAAGCATACTATGCACATCATTCTGCACCTTGCTTTTTTTTAAATTAGCAAATATATCTTAGATATTGTTCCACATCAATATACAGAGCCCCATCTAATATTTTTCTTTCTATATGGGACTCTTTTTTTGGCTTCTTAGCTTTTTCTATGGCAAATGACAATGCATTGAATATTCTGTTTTTCAAACTGGTGCTCTGTCACCAATACTATATTAGAGTAACATAGGCATTTTTATTATTATAAATTAGTAGGTAATAATCATTTATCCATGAAGATGTAGAATCAGCTTCAAAGAGGATTAGGTTTCTGATTTAGTTGAACTCTATTCTGAGGAGCAAAGGAAGGTCAAATACAAGATAAAAAATTTATCAGTGAAGGAATGGTGTAAAAAGGGACTTTCACTATTTCTTTTGTATATTTTTGTGTTTAAATTTTTATAGTGAACAATCATACATGTGTTGTATAATGTTTGAAGCAAAGTGAAAATACATTAGAAATGGCCAGGCATAGTGGTTCATGCTGTAATCCCAGTACTTTGGGAGGCCAAGGTGGGAGGATTGCTTGAGACCAGGAGCTTGAGAACAGCTTGGGCAACATAGCAAGACCCTGTCTTTTAAAAAGAGAGAGAGAAAGAGAGAGAGAGAGAGAGAGAGAGAATGAGAATATATTAGAAATGAGAATCCTGACAAAGTACTCAGTTTAAAGATAGTTTAGTTCATGAAAAACAATGCTACAATGTAATAAAAACTAACAGAATGTCTGCATCTTTTTCATCTTAAAATATTTGATTTTTGAATTTTTAGATTGATTTTGGACTATTATTTAGTTTCTGAGAATTGTCTTTTTCTAGTTTATAATCTGATATAATAGTTTTAAAGTGGTAACCTTTATTTAGGTTACTCAAATAGGATAAATGTTCATGGAGCTTGATGGCTTCCTCTTACGATATTTTAATTTTCAATATTCTATATTGAAGCATCAAATAGAGTGTTACCCTATTAATGTAAACACATTATATTTTTCAGCAAACCATAATGGAATTTGTATTGAGACTGTATGTATTATAAGTGACGATCTTTTTGTGTATTATAAATAATTTTTAGTTGATTCAAAAATATGTTATGGGTGGTGAATCAAACATATTAGAAATTCAGGATAATTGATTAATCATGTCACTTTTCTGACTTCAGTCTCCACATCTGTAAAATAACAGAATCCTTTCAGGCTGTGAAAAATCTCTTATAACCTTTATGTTGAGTTGTTATATGAAAATGTAAGAAAGTAAGCTTTAAACTATCTGAAGATTCCCACACTGAGCAGCATGCTAACCTGAATTTATTATGATCATATATAAATTGATTCCTGGGAGATAAAAAGGAATTTCAATGTGCTAAAACTTGAGCTAAGTTATTTTCCCATAGTGACTTTTAAAAATGTGGAAATATTAGAATGTTCTGATTGTCAGTTCTGTTAAAAACTCAAATGTGTTTTAAAATCATTTCAAATTTAAACTAATATGTGAAATGTGAGGGGAAAAAACAAACAATTAAAATTTGGTTCAAACACTAGAAATATTGTATACTTTTCAGATTATTTATAAGCCATAAATTGCTCAAATCATAGGCATAGAATTTTAGTTTTCCAAGGAAATTGTAGATTATCTAGCATAATCATTTATAGATGGAAAGAGTGTAGACTTTGGAGTTACATACACCTGCATTTGAATCCTAGCTCTTTCATTTTCTTGTTGGGTTCCTTGGGCAATTTATTAAATTTCCTGGCCTTCATATAGGAACCTGGATCACCTTTGTCTTAGTCTGTTCAGGCAGCTATAAGAAAATACCATAAAGTGGGTGGCTTATAAACAACAGAAATGTATTTCTCACAATTCTGGAAGCTGGGAAGTCCAAAATCAAGGTGCTGGCAAATTTGATGTCTGGTGAGGATTGACTTCCTGGTTCATGTATTGCGCCTTCTCCCTGTGTCGTCACATGGTGGAAGGGACAGGGTAGCTCTCTGGGACCTCTTTTATAAGGGCACAAATCCCAATCTTGAGGGCTCTGTCTTCATTACCTAATCACTCTCAAAGGCCCCCTGCCAATATTAGCACCTTGGGAATTAGGATTTCAACATATGAATTTTTGAGGGACCTTTCCCTATCAAATAAGAAAGAATACAGAAGAGAAAACATGTACTGATGACAACCAAAGAAGTGGTAGTACATAGTTTTTTAGCTTATATAGAAAGTTAGAACTGAAAAGATTATTTTATCTAGTCTCTCAGGAAGCTGAAGCCCTCAGAGGTGGGGTGATTTGTTTAAGGTTCTAGCTTTCATATTGCCTAAGAATAGAAGATGCAGTCTTTGTGGGTTTATGCAAATTATACAGAAATCATATGCAAATAAAGTATACTGTGCCTGAATTTCATGTTTGACATTTCAAGAGACACAGAACACCACAAAAATTAAAATAATCGATCTTTACAATCCCTGTGACAGTCAGCACTCTCCACCACCATTAATACTATGAAGGCCACAGAGTACGTTTGGTATATTTTCCTTTTTTCTCTCCCACTACTGCCTTCATCAAAATACAGTGAATAGTCCTCCATCTTCAGTCTTTCCTATGAGCTATATTTATAATTTGTAGGCTGTTACATTTATTTTCAGAGAAACTTTTTTTTTTTTTTTTTTTCCGAGACGGAGTTTCGCTGTCTTGTCCAGGCTGGAGTGCAGTGGCACGACCTCCGCCTCCCGGGTTCAAGCGATTCTTGTGCCTCAGCCTCTTGAGTAGCTGGGATTACAGGCGCCCGCCACCATGCCCAGATAATTTTTATATTTTTAGTAGAGACGGGGTTTCACCATGTTGGCCAGGTTCGTCTCGAACTCCTGGCTTCAAGTGATCCACCCACCTCGGCCTCCTAAAGTGCTGGGATTACAGGCATGAGCCATCACTCCAGCCCAGAGGAACGACTGATATAATGGAAAAATAGTTCCTCTGAAAATAAAAATAACAGCATTGGTTCCTAATAAAAGATTAAGAGAAAAAGACAAGCTGTCGAAATATTGGAGCAATGTGGGGAATGAGGAAGGTGGGGTAGGGCAGAGAAGGGAGGTTATTTTTGGAGCAGGGTTTGGGGTTAGAGTACATATGAAAGGAGAGCAGCACAGACCCAGAATCAGACTGCCACCAGCACTTTCCAGCTCTTTGGAGTCTGCCTGGTTTTGCTCATCATTGTATCTCTAGCAGCTAGCATAGTGCCGGGCACATAATGGGCATTCAGTAAATATTTGTTGAATACATAAGTACCTTTTTTTTTTTTGAGACAAAGTCTTGCTTTGCCGCCCAGCCTGGAGTGCAGTGGTGCAATCTCGGCTCACTGCAACCTCCGCCTCCCGGGTTCAAGTGATTCTCCTGCCTCAGCCTCCCGAGTAGCTGGGATTACAGGCACCCACCACCACGCCCAGCTAATTTTCGTATTTTTGGTAGAGACGGGTTTCCCTGCATTGGCCAGGCTGGCCTCAAACTGTGACCTCAAGTGATCCGCACACCTCAGCCTCCCAAAGTGCTGGGATGACAGGTGTGAGCCACCGCGCTCGGCCAATAAGTACCATTTTGACTTCCTGCCCAAAGATTTAGCACCCAGAGCTGTACTGTGAATTTGTTTCCTTTGAGACCTTAGGTTTGAAAAGTCTCTTTGCTATCTAACATTCAGAGGAAAAGTTGAGTGCTGTTACCCCAAAGAGGGATACTTTTGTTTGTGCTGAGTGTGGTTGGTCAGCTTTTAAAACAGAAATAGAATTTACTAAAGGAAGTGTTTTCTCATCTGCAGCATGCAAATAGCATAGGGTACTTTGACTTCTCTTTTGTATAGTATTTTATGCATAGTTTTCTTATGCCTTTTATAAATAAAAGATAGGCTAAAGCAGTTAGAAAGTATAGCAAACCATCCAGTGACAAAGTGATTTTTTTTTTTTTTTTTTGAGGCAGTGTCACTCTGTCACCCAGGCTGGAGTGCAGTGGCACGATTTTAGGTCACTGCAGCCTTGACCTTCGGGCTCAGGCAATCCTCCCACCTCAGCCCCTTGAGCAGCTGGGACTACAGGAGTGTGCCACCATGCCTGGGTAATTTTTGTATTTTTTGTAGAGACAGGGTTCCACCATGTTGCCCAGACTGGTCTGGAATTCCTGAGCTCAAGCTATCTGCCCAGCCACCTCGGCATCCCAAAGTGCTAGGATTACAGGCGTGTGCCACCTGGCCTGACGAAGTGATTTTTGCTTTTAAAATGAGGACAATTTCTGATTGGCTATGTTGGTAAATTGACATTTTTAGGGGGTGAGTGGGTGCGGGGGAACTAGGTCTTGTTTAAGATGTACCAGATACAACGTATTTAAAGGGCAAGAATCCTTTATGTTGGTACTTTATCAGAAAAAGTATAGTAGTACCTAGAGCAATACCACCCAAGAATGGTCTGTGATGATGGAAATACTGTGTATCCGCCCTGTCTGGTAGGGCTAACCACACTGGCCAACGAACACTTGAAATGTGGCTAGTGCAACCGAGGAACTGAATTTTTAATCTTATTTAATAGTTTTTTTTGTTTTAAAAAATAATCATCTAGTAAAATAGACTTTTTTTGGGTATATAGTTCTATGAAATTTGTTTTTAGTTTTGTGAATGTTAACACATGTATAGATTTGTTTAACACCAACACAACCAGGACATAGCGCAGCCCTGTTACCCCTAAAAAACTCCCTCTTGCTACCATTTTCCCTACCTCTAACCCCTGGAAACCACCGTTCTGTTCTCCATCTTCCCCGTTAGTTGGAAAGTTTAAATTGTTTACAGTCATTTTCTTAATCCTAAAATCACCTCAGGGGAGTGAAATTAAAGTTTAAAAGAGGCCTTATTTAAAAACACAAGGACACAAAAGCCTTCATTTGATGGTGGCTACTATTATATTGCATTTCTTTCAATAGTATATGTCTCAACTATACGTGGTTTGACTATTCTGCGTTTTTTTTCATGGAAAATGTTATATAGTATTATCCAAAACCAAATATAATTTATTTCCCCACTTCTGTTTTGGATCATTTATGCTGGTGATTTCCTCCGTCCCTAAGAACCAACTAGCCAACTAGAATGATCAAAGTCTTAGAAACTTTCCATGCCATGGGTACATTTCACATTTTCACCCAAATACACAGTCATCAATTATCAAGCTAAAGGAAGAAATAAAAATATGTTCATTAAAATAAGTGAAAGATTTAACTAACTATTGTAGACAATTTAAAGAGAGATTTTCTATGCTGAATTACTTTTAATTATATTTTTGAGTTTTTATTTTATAGAGCAAAGCTTTTCACTAGAAATTAATAACACCTATATTTAACTGCTTTTCGAATATTAATATCCTATGGCCATCTCAAAAATCAATAGGTCCAGCACTGAATTTATCATCTCTCCTTTCCCTCCACTTTAACCTCTTAATTTCCTCCTCTCTTTCTGATATCAGTTAATGGCGCCACCATCTATCTATCCACTGGCCCAAGCCAGATACCTTTAAGTCATCCTAGTCACCTCCTTTACCCTATACATCTTGTTAGGAGGCCCTACCCTCCTGAATGTATCTTGGAGCTGCCTCTTTTATCTTTGCCCCCAATATTCATGTCTTAATTCAGACCCTCTACTGCACTACTTTTGCAATTGCAGTAGCCTCCTAGCTGATAGTCCTCCCTCCTGTATCACTCCACCCTACTACACTATCATCTTCCACACTGCCTCTAGAATGATCCTTCTCTAAAATGAAAATCTAATCACATAATTCTCTGCCTAACTTTTCCGTGGCTTCCTATTACCTATAGGATAAATCAGAACCATTATTGGCATATAGAACCCCATAATAGAGCAGTTGCCTAATTCTCAAGCCTCTTATCTTTCTCTACTTTTTTGTTTCCATTCGTCTGGAATTCTCTGCCTCATATATCCTTGCTGATTCCTGTTTGTCCTTTAACACTCAGGTATTATCTCTCCTAAGAATACTTTTCTGACCCGTATTCCCAGGGATGAATGGGTATCCCTTTTCTGTATTCTCTGTCCTATTGTTCCTGTGACATGTTCAGCTTTGTATCCTGAGAATCCCAGTTCCTGATGCACATAATAAGTGCTCAATAAATATTAGTTGCTCAATGTTTAATTTTATATAATTCACTGCTGTTACAAAGAACTTTCCTATCTACTCGTATGATCCTTATAATAGCCTTGGAAGATAATAGGGCATATTTTCTCATTTTTCAGACGGTAGAACTAATGGGTGTGGTTAGCTAATAAGTGGAGAATTGATGCTGGAACTTAAATCTTCTGACTCCCAACCCAGTATTTGTGTGTGTGTGTGTGTGTGTGTGTGTGTGTGTGTGTGTATCTTCATCATGAATCTTTGTAAGATGTCAGCCAAAGAGATGCAATCATGACAGTAGTTAAATTATATGCAGTAACTAAGCTTTAAGAATATAATCATTGTTTTATAATCTAATTGGGCAAAACAATAAAGATGTTCTTATTTTGAACAAAATTAATAGTATGCTCTAGTGAGTTAGGGGGATATAGGAGTATATGCTATAAAATCCTATGAATACTGCCTTCACTCATAAACCGGCAGGTTTACACTTTTTCTTGCCAACAAAGTTATCCTAATTGAACATTATTTTTATTTTTTTAAATAGATATATAATAGTTATACATATTTTTAGGAAATTGAACATTTTAAAAGATTAAACTTCATATTACCTTTTATTTTTCTGTAGCTGATCCTGTTTCATGTATAACCTTTACAGTTGGTAGAATGTGAAGTGTTGGAGTAATTTATGAAAGGGGTGGAAGGAAAGAGTAGTTTGTACTCTGTTATGAAATTCTAGGGTGTGTTTGTCAATATACATGTTTCAAATGCCTGATAGGTACCACAGTCACGTATGTCTGCATATATAACTTTACCATTCTTGTAGGTACACAAGACATTTTATGTTTCTTTCTAACAAGAAGAGTAAAAATGAAAACTAATAGGGGAACTCCATTAGATTGAGTCGTCTCACTCTTCTTGAATGTGGTGTGATGATTGTTATTTTAAATCCTGTGTGATAGAATTTAATTAAACTGACTTTTGGAATTTCCTTCCAAAAGGTGTCACTGGAAGAAAAAAATGCAACTATTATTTATGACCCTAAACTACAGACTCCAAAGACCCTACAGGAAGCTATTGATGACATGGGCTTTGATGCTGTTCTCCATAATCCTGACCCTTTCCCTGTTTTAACTGACACCTTGTTTCTGACTGTTACGGCGTCACTGACTTTGCCGTGGGACCATATCCAAAGCACATTGCTCAAGACCAAGGGTGTGACAGACATTAAAATTTACCCTCAGAAAAGAACTGTAGCAGTGACAATAATCCCTTCTATAGTGAATGCCAATCAGATAAAAGAGCTGGTTCCAGAACTCAGTTTAGATACTGGGACACTGGAGAAAAAGTCAGGAGCTTGTGAAGATCATAGTATGGCTCAAGCTGGTGAAGTCGTGCTAAAGATGAAAGTGGAAGGGATGACCTGCCATTCATGTACTAGCACCATTGAAGGAAAAATTGGGAAACTGCAAGGTGTTCAGCGAATTAAAGGTAATGTGTCTGGTGTTGATTGTTTTGTAAGGCTTAGGTATCTGTTTTGATCTTTTAACTTTTTGCTTTCTTCTTAAGCATGAGTTTTGAATCCATGAGACTAGAGTGCTTGCTGTATCATTGAGGTACAGCATATTCCCAGGATTAAAAGTTAATGATTATAATTAAAGGTTACATAAACTTTGAACTGAAGAAAAGGCAGCTGGGTTGGCAATTCATGGAATTCAGAGTTCTTAGCACAACATGACTAGGGTACTCTTTACCTCTAATATATTTTACTCAGGCATGGAGAAACTTGGAGACCATAGCTACAGTGGTCATATCTCTTACTTGTTTCTAGTCTATGCCAATAACATTTTCTGAAAAGAAAAAAAATTAAGAAAATATGATGACAAGAATGAGAGAGAAACAATTATTTGTGGTTATTGATTTAGAAAACAGAATGTTTTCTGAAGTAGCCCAGGAATAACTGAATTAATTATGTTTCTTTTTATTAACTAGTCTCCCTGGACAATCAAGAAGCTACTATTGTTTACCAACCTCATCTTATCTCAGTAGAGGAAATGAAAAAGCAGATTGAAGCTATGGGCTTTCCAGCATTTGTCAAAAAGCAGCCCAAGTACCTCAAATTGGGAGCTATTGATGTAGAACGTCTAAAGAACACACCAGTTAAATCCTCAGAAGGGTCACAGCAAAGGAGTCCATCATATACCAATGATTCAACAGCCACTTTCATCATTGATGGCATGCATTGTAAATCATGTGTGTCAAATATTGAAAGTACTTTATCTGCACTCCAATATGTAAGCAGCATAGTAGTTTCTTTAGAGAATAGGTCTGCCATTGTGAAGTATAATGCAAGCTCAGTCACTCCAGAATCCCTGAGAAAAGCAATAGAGGCTGTATCTCCGGGGCTATATAGAGTTAGTATCGCAAGTGAAGTTGAGAGTACCTCAAACTCTCCCTCCAGCTCATCTCTTCAGAAGATTCCTTTGAATGTAATTAGCCAGCCTCTGACACAAGAAACTGTGATAAACATTGATGGCATGACTTGTAATTCCTGTGTGCAGTCTATTGAGGGTGTCATATCAAAAAAGCCAGGTGTAAAATCCATACGAGTCTCCCTTGCAAATAGCAACGGGACTGTTGAATATGATCCTCTACTAACCTCTCCAGAAACCTTGAGAGGAGCAATAGAAGACATGGGATTTGATGCTACCTTGTCAGGTAATTATTATTTTTTCTTTGATTACCCTAATGTTCTTTTACTTCCATTTTGCTGCTTCTTTTGGCATTTATCAATGAGAAATGATTCATAGGCGCTGTAATTCCACTTTTGCAAATATGTCCTATGGAGGTAGCCAGCAGTATATACAAAGATGCATAAGGATGTTTGTATAATTGCTTATGATATTTAAAAACTGGAAACAATAACTCATGGTACAACAATAAATAACTCATGATGAAATGCTATGAAGTCATAAAACATTATGGTATTAAAGATAATTAATGCCACAGGAAGGTGTCTGAGATATTTTGTTAAATGAAAAAAAAGCTGAAAAGCTATATATACAATGTGATCAAAATTTTATAAAGAAATGTATCTGAATTTATGCCATGTATATATTGTTTATGTATATGAATAAGATTCCTGGTAGGACATGAACCAAAATTTTAGCAGTGATTATCTTTGGGTGGTAGGATAAATGTGATTTTTGTTTCCATTGTGCTTTCCTGGTTTTATAAGTTGTTTTTACGATAAGAATGTATGTATGTAGCTATGTATTTATATAATGGGGGAAGCCAGTGCTCTTTTAAAAACAAAAGTAGTTGAAATAAGTAATAGGATTTTAACTATAATTTTATATTTAGGCATTCAAATTAAACTGACTCCAGAGCTGTCCCAAAGTTTTTATATTTCCTGACAGCTCTTACCTTTGAACTGAAACAAAAAAGGTATATTCAATGGAATTTAATTATGTGAAATTGTTCTTTTGAACCAGAATTGAACCTGGCCTTGAATAAAACTGGAAAATGCCCAAATGAAATTTTTTGCTTGAAATAACAATTGAAACGTTTTACAACCAATTTCTGGACAATATAATTAATCTTTGCTATCCTGATTAGAATGAAAGATATCAAATGGTGGTATTCCCTTTTTAGGCTCACTAAATCTGAGTAAAAAATTTTACTAAACACATGTCTAAATTGTTATGGTAGATTTATGTCAGTGAGAGAGGACTCAGAGACATACCATTATTAATTTTTAGTTCTTAATTTTTCTATTGATGACAAATGGTAGAAATTATAGAATTCTCACTTTTTAAAATTGACACATAGTTCACATACCATAAAATTTGCCCATTTAAGGTACACAACCCAGTGGTTGTTAGTATACTTACAGAGTTTTCCAGCCATCATCACTATATAGTTTTAGAACTTTTTATCACTCCCAAAAGAAATCACATATCCATTAGCAGTCATTGCCCATTTCTCCTTCCCCTCCCCAAGCTCCTGATAACAACTGTTCTACTTTCTGTCTCTGAATTTGACTATACTAGGTACCTCATTTAAGTGGAATCATACAACAGTTGTCCTTTTGTGCCTGGATTCTTTTATTTAGCACAATGTTTTCAAGGTCCATCCATGTTGTAGTATGTATTAGAACATTGTTCCTTTTTATTGCTGAATATTATTCCATTGTATGGATATATCACATTTTTGTTTCTTCATTCACCAGTTGATGGGAATTTGGATTGTCTCCACTCTCTTGCCTATTATGTATAATACTGCTATGAACAATTTGAGTTCAAATTTTTGTATGAACATATGTTTTTATCTCTCCTGGGTATATATCTAGGAGTGAAATTGCTGGGTCATATGGCAACTAAACTTTTTGAGGGACTACCAGACTGTTTTTCAAAGTAGCTGTTCCATTTTACATTACCATCTCAAATTCTCACTCTAATGTAGAAAATCTCAATTTTTTGAGATTTTTAAATTAGAATCTGGCCTGGTACGGTAGCTCACACCTGTAATCCTAGCACTTTTGGAGGCTGAGGCAGGCAGACCACTTGACCCCAGAAGTTCGAGACCAGCCTGGGTAACATGATGAAAACCCGTCCCTACAAAAAATACAAAACATCAGCTGGGCATGGTGACACACATCTGTAGTCCCAGCTACTCAGGAGGCTACGGTGGGAGGATTGCTTAAGCCTGGAAGTCAAGGCTGCAGTGAGCCGTGATCATGTCATTGTACTCAAGCCTGGGTGACAGAACAAGACCCTGTCTTCTAAAAAAATAGATTTTAGATTAGAATCTAATCTAAAAAATTAGATTCTTTTTTTTTTTTTTGAGAAGGAATCTTGTTCTGTCACCCAGGCTAGAGTGCAGTGGCATGTCTCAGCTCACTGCAACCTCCGCCTCCCAGGTTCAGACAATTCTTCTGCCTCAGCCTCCTGAGTAGCTGGGATTACAGGCGCCTGACACCACGCCTGGCTAATTTTTGTATTTTTAGTAGAGATGGGGTTTCACCATTTTGGTCAGGCTGGTCTCGAACTCCTGACCTCGTGATCCACCGGCCTCTGCTTCCTAAAGTATTGGGATTACAAGCGTGAGCCACCATTCCTGGCCTTTAGATTCTTTTGCTCTAAAAAAGAGATACATAGTTCTCTATTAGAAAATTCATACAGAACACTAAAATGTTAAAGAGACTCCAGTACCAAAAGTCTGAACAAAGTGTAGGAAATCCATAATTGCGAAAGGAAATAATTATGAAACCAGAAGAAAAATTTAAGTTGGAAATAAGTGCAGTTATATCAGGGAGCCATAAAAATGCCTAAAATTGGTTTCAGCAAAATTTCATTTTACCTATCACCACTTAATTTTTTTTTTTTTCTTTTTGAGATGGAGTCTTGCTCTGTCACCCAGGCTGAAGTGCAATGGCGTGATCTCGGCTCACTGCAACCTCTGCGCCCCGGGTTCAAGCGATTCTCCTGCCTCAGCCTCCTGAGTAGCTGGGATTACAGGTGTGCGCCACCATGCCCAGCTAATTTTTTTGTATTTTTAGTAGAGACAGGGTTTCACCACATTGGTCAGGCTGGTCTCGAACTCCTGACCTCAGGTGATCTGCCCGCCTCGGCCTCCCAGAGTGCTGGGATTACAGGCGTGAGCCACTGCGCCTGGCCCACTTACATTTTTTTAAATTTTTGAAAATGACAGTGTTTGAAATTATATTGATTCACATTTCACTACTTCATAATGTTGGATTATTTCTCAGAGCTTCTATTAAATTAAATTACTTTGATATGCATAATGGATTATGTTGTCAATAATGAGCACCACATAAATTAGTTATATCAGTATCACCAAAACATTATACATTACTTACATTATAATATTCCTATGCCTCTTACATATAGGAACACAATTATAATCATCTTATATCACATATGGTATAAAACTGAAATATTTTTCATGTTCAAATGTGGTATCTGTCATTATAGTGAGCAAGGGCATCATAAACTTTCAGATTGGATTCAAAAACAGAATTTTTTCTATTCACTTGGGTTTATATTTTTGCAACTTACATTTTTGCAAGTGTGGTTCACAGACCAGCAGCACCTAGGACCTTGTTAGAAATTAGACTCTGGCCCACTGCAGACGCAGTAAATCAAATTCTACATTTTAATTTTAATGAGCTCTCCAGGTAATCCATTTGCACATTAAAGTTTGAGAACACTGATCTACATAATGTGATGCATTGACCTTTAAATTTCTAAATTAAATCATATTAACTTTGTTTACATAAACAAGTCCAGAAATTTGATTGAAGGCAATAATGTCAGTCATAACAACATTTCGATCAACAATGGACCACATAGACGATGGTGGTCCCGTAAGATTATAATGGAGCATATATAGAAACCTCATATAAGGCATTTGATATTGGCATAGCAGATCAAGTAGGAGAAATGATTGATATTCATTAATGGCGCTAGGACATTTGGTGTTCCATCTGAAAAAATATATATAAATACAAATATAAAAAGCATCTAGTTTTGTGTAAGTACATTCTATGATGTTCACACAATGATGAAATTGCCTAAAGCATTTTTCAGAACATATTCCCATCATTTAAGTGACTTATGACTGTGTAGTATTAAATATTATAATTTAAAATAGCTAGCATTTTTTTAGGAGAAAAGGCATATAAATTTATTTGATCATAGTTTTACATGACATGGGAGCCTTCAGAATGAAGACCCAAAGATACAGGAGAAACTGCCCATTTTTGTGCTTAGATTTAACACAATATGGATAGCTAAAATAGCTAGCATTTTTAAATTATTATTATTATTATTATTATTATTATTATTATTATTATTATTGTTATTGGAGACAGAGTTGCACTCTGTCACCCAGGCTGGAGTGCAATGGTGCAATCTCGGCTCACTGTAACCTCTGCCTCCTGGGTTCAAGCAATTCTCCTGCATCAGCCTTCCGAGTTGCTAGGATTACAGGCGCATGCCACCATGCCCGGCTAATTTTTGTATTTTTAGTAGAGACGGGGTTTCGCCATGTTGGCCAGGCTGGTCTTGACTCCTGACCTCAGGTGATCCGCCTGCCTCAGCCTTCCAAAATGCTAGCATTTTAGCCACCGCGCCCAGCCAAAAAAGCTAGCATTTTATGAGGGTTTATATAATAAATGTGAGCAGAGTAAAAGCAACTTTTTAATTACCTTAGGTGATCAAACTAGTAAATGGAATTCAAGAGTAGTTGATCAGTCTCTGGCACCATGTATAGCATCTACCTAGTCCTTAGGAACTATGACTGCAGCAAGTTGAGTAACTTGTTTTTTTTTTTTTTTTTTTTTTTTGAGACACAATCTTGCTCTGTTGCCCAGGCTGGAGTGCAGTGGCATGATCATGGCTCACCGCAGCCTTGATTTCTGGGGCTTAAGCTATCTTCCCACCTCAGCCTCCTGAGTAGCTGGGACTATAGGCGTGTACCACCACACCCCGCTAATTTTTTTTCTATTTTTTATAGAGATGGAGTCTAACTTTGTTGTCTAGGCTGGTCTCAAACTCCTGGGCTCAAGCAGTCCACCCACCTTGGCCTCCCAAAGTGCTGGGATTACATGTTTGAGCCACCATGCCTGGCCTCAGTAACTTTTAACAATGTCTTTTACCTCAACCTACTATTGTTAAGGGCCCCGGGAATCAATTATTCAACAAATGATTATCAGGAGCCAGTTATATGCCCTGCATCTGTTAGGGCTTATAACATACATACTAATGGCCATGATGGGTGGGTAAAAAACCTTGGGATAGTGAATGTCACCATAAAAGAATTGATAGAGCTTAACTACAGTGACCCATATTATCCGGACATGAAGTGACTGCATTCTGTGATTCTGCTAGAGATTAGAGTTTAAGATTTCACCAGAATTGTAACTACCCATTTTTTAAGTGTAAGTGTCAGTGCTGATCCAGGTCTCACAGCCTACCTCTGCCACCCATTCTCAGACAGAAGGATTGACACATTTTGCCTTTGTATCATACTAGTCCTAGGTGAGCTATACATCTTAAAAGAGGTAGTGAGAAGCCAGACGCAGTGGCTTACGCCTGTAATCCTATGACTTTGGGAAGCCGAGGCAGGTGGATCACCTGAGGTCAGGAGTTCGAGACCAGCCTGGCCAACATGGTGAAACCCCGTCTCTACTAAAAATACAAAAATTAGCCGGGCGTGGTGGTGGGCACCTGTAATCCCAGCTACTCGGAAGGCTGAGGCAGGAGAAATGCTTGAACGTGGGAGGCGAAGGTTGCAGTGAGCTGAGATTGTGCCACTGCACTGCAGCTAGGTGGCAAGAGCGAGACTCCATCTCAAAAAAAAAAAAAAAAAGAGGTAGTGAGAAAAATGGGAGATGCCTTTTATCCTATCTGTGTTATCATTTCCTTAAAGTAGAAAGGTATAATATATGAAGTAATCACTAACTAATTAAAGCAATCTAAATACTTGATTAAATTCCTTCCTTTTTGTGACTTTTTATTTTTGTTTGTTTGTTTGTTTTGCGAAGGAGTCTTGCTCTGTCGCCCAGGCTGGAGTGCAGTGGCATAATCTTGGCTCACTGCAACCTCTGCCTCCCGGGTTCAAGCGATTATCCTGTCTCAGCCTCCCAAGTAGCTGGGATAAGAGGCTCACGCCACCATGCCCGGCTAATTTTTGTATTTTTTTAGTAGAGACGGGGTTTCACCATGTTGGCCTGGCTGGTCGCGATCTCCTGACCTTGTGATCCACCCGCCTCGGCCTCCCCAAGTGCTGGGATTACAGGCGTGAGCCACCGCGCCCGGCCGTGACTTTTTATTTTTAACTAATTTCAAGCTTACAAAAAAACTGCAAGAAATAGTAGAGAATTCCTGTTTACCAGTTTCATACAGGTTCCACAGTTAATATTTTACATCGTTTATCATTCTCTCTTAATAGATAGATATACATTTATATATATATACACACACACATACATACATTTTTTTCTGAACTATTTGAGAGTAAGCTGCAGACATGATGTTTATGATTATTTTAAAGCCATTTTTAGATTATTTATGTATTCTTCACACTACACCAGAGGCTGAACGTCACATCGGTTTTGAGTATCAGATTGGAAATTCTTTCTTGAAATATTTGGAATCGTTTGTAATTGTTGCCTCAAGTGCAGGAAAATCAACTTTCCTTTGAATTTATTTAAAAGTTTAAGTAGTGTTGTTACAGCCTGTAGAAAAATTAAAATTAAAATTAAAAAATTAAAATTCATTGTGACCTTTTAACACCCTTACTGTCTCTGTGGAGGATGAAGAAGGCTTTGCTCTTTTGCTTGCCACACTCACAGAGTTAAAGGATACAATTTTATGGATCTTTGTTTAGAGGTCATGCTAAGGTAGCTAAAAGGGTCTACCTCTTATGACTTATTTTAATATAATACCGTACTTCCAGAGTGTGAAAATTGCAGATGGTATTCCAGGTTACCTCTGGTACCTAAAATAACGAAATTGCTCTGGAACAACAGGTAAAGTGATGAACAGAAAAAACTTTTTTTTCATTGTCCAAGTTCATAATTAAGTCTCAATAGTAATTATGAGAGAATGAAGGAACCTTCTGGTTGGATTAAAATGATGGTTTTATTCAAAACCAAAGCGATTTTTTTTTGGCTACTGAGCCTCCTTTTTGTTTTTCTTTGGTTTTTAAAAAAGCGTAACAGCAGTACTATTTGGTAAATTTCACAGTCTGTGTTCTAAATAATGTTCTCACAATCTGAATCAGTATCTTTCTGAAGTGATTCAATTAAGACCAGAGACGAGCTAATTAAGGAACACTTTACTATTCAAAGTGTTCTTTGCTGGAATCATCCAAAATCCAAACCTCAGTGTCATGTGGTGTTCCCATGTGACAGACTTGTACACGTACCCCCTGAATCTAAAATAAAAGTTGAAATTATTTTTTTAAGTGTCCTTTGCTATACTCAGACCTAGGCCGGCAGCACTGCCATCAACTCAGAGCTTAGTGGAAATGCAGAATCTCAGACCCCACCTTAGATGTATTGAGTCAGAACCTGCATTTTAACAAGCTCCCCTAGGTGATTGTATATGCATTCAGATTTAAGAGGCATTAATATACTTATTTGAGAAGTCTACATTATTCTGTAGGGAAATGGTCAGGCTTTTGTTAAAGTTTTTTCCAAACATGCTCATCTTCAACATCCTGAAAACCAGCTCTTCTGTGCAGGGGTTCCTTTGTGTGCTAGATAAATAGACATGAGCTGGTATTTTGTCCAAGGACAAGAATGAACAAATTAGATAGGCTAGTGGAAATTTGCTCTTTTCTTCCTTTTCTCTACAGGGGAGGATAAAATCTTTGGCTTTTTTTTTCAGGTGCAGGGATGTGTTAGAATAATTTCTCCTTTCTTGGGAGGTAACTAATACTGCAGTGGATAAACTAAAACAAAATAGCAGAATTTCAGAGACTTCAGGGGAGCTTCTGGGATGATATGAGCTTCCACAGTCCATAAAGATTCTCTGAATACTCCATTGTGCAAAATAGACTTTTTGCTGACTTATTCCTTGCCTCTTCTTCCACTGTCCACAGACATAATAAAATTTAAAAATATTATATATGTATGTTAAAAATTCAAACAATATAGAAGTATGGATAGAGGAAATTTATTCATCTGTCTGTCATTCTATTCCTGCCTTAACCCTATTCCCCAGAAGTAGCCACTGTTAATAGTTTGGTATGTAACCCCCCCAGCTTTCTTATGCATGTTCTCATCTATGCATACACTAAAATTAAAAAAAATATATCAGCACACTGCAATGCTGTTTTGCAAATTGCTTTTTGTTCCACTTAATATACTGTGAATTGCTTTGATGCCAGTATGCCAATCATCAACATGATGGTAAAATTTCATTATAAAAATAAGAACTGTCCATTAACAAACTACTCTCTCTCTCTGAGATTGGGAGTAGAGATAATGGCTAGAAGAAAAAAAGTTTTGTTTATTCAGGTAGCTCAGATTTTCCTGGAAATTGAGATGGGAAGTATTGAAATTGGAAGTCACTGCAGAGGAAAGTGTAGAGATAACTTAATGCTAACGGATAGTAGGAACTTGCTCGTTTTAAAGGAATAGATTGTCAGTGCCTGGAGGTATGGATTGTGATGCGAGGCAAGGATGCAGTTGAATGATCAATACTGCAAATGAAAAGAACCTTTCCCTTTCCACCAGACATGAATGAGCCATTGGTAGTAATAGCTCAGCCTTCATCGGAAATGCCGCTTTTGACTTCAACTAATGAATTTTATACTAAAGGGATGACACCAGTTCAAGACAAGGAGGAAGGAAAGACTTCATCTAAGTGTTACATACAGGTCACTGGCATGACTTGCGCTTCCTGTGTAGCAAACATTGAACGGAATTTAAGGCGGGAAGAAGGTGAGACACTCTTGAAGCTTGTTATTTTATGTGCTAGTTTGGGAACTCCATCTTTTTTGTTCTCTTACATGTTTTGTAACTATGTTTATGATTCTTGGTAAGGCCTCATAAAGATTTTCAGTAATGTGTGGGACAACCCTGATGTCCTGGAAGCCTTAGTGTTTTGTTGCCTTAGATAAAGTTCCTCTCTTGTTTACCTCATGATCACATTTGTATATCTATGAAATTCATTTAAAAAATAGCAGAAAGAAATACACGAGATTACTATTTTTTTGTAGATCATCATGGTTGTGTTGGATTTTAAGGAACATAATTTTTTTATTTTTTTGAGACTGAGTCTTGCTCTGTCGCCCAGGCTGGAGTGGAGTGGTATGATCTCGGCTCACTGCAACCTCTGCCTCCTGGGTTCAAGTGATCCTTCTGCCTCAGCCTCCCGAGTAGATGGGACTACAGGCGCACACCACCACGCGCATCAAATTTTTGTATTTTTAGTAGAGATGGGGTTTCACCATGTTGGCCAGGCTGATCTCAAACTCCTGGCCTCAGGTGATCCACCCACCTCAGCCTCCCAAAGTGCCGGGATTACAGGCGTGAGCCACCACACACGGCCCATAAATTTTCTTCTAAAGCTATGCCTAAAACTGACAACTAGAATATTTAAGAATTTCATTATTACTATACCCAGACCAAGCACCAGACCAAAAACAAGTTTGTTTAGAATTATATTGTTCTCTTTGCTTGTGGTAAAAATGTTCACAAGTTACTTAATATTGTATACAAGTGTTAATTTTAGGTTACAAAATCTTAGAAAATGTATACCACAGTTTTTTAAATTCGGTCACATTCAGATGTTTTAGCTTATTAATTTGCACTCATATTTGTAGACTTCCCAGTATAGCACAGTAGATTTGTTAACCATAAAGATATGTGATGATGGCCAGGCACGGTGACTCACACCTGTAATCCCAGCACTTTGGGAGGCCAAGGTGGGCGGATCGCCTGAGGTCAGGAGTTCAAGACCAGCCTGGCCAACATGGTGAAACCCCATCTCTACTAAAAATACAAAAATTAGCCGGGTGTAGTGGTGCACGCCTGGAGTCCCAGCTACTTGGGAGGCTGAGGCAGGAGAATTGCTTGAACCTGAGAGGCGGAGGTTGCAGTGAGCTGAGATCGTGCCAGCCACTGCACTCCAGCCTGTGCAACAGGGCAAGACTCCATCTCAAAAACAACAACAACAACAAAAAAGATATGTGATGAGGTTTCCTGAGATCAAAGTCATAGATTTGGTACTTTGGCTGCCCTAGCCCTAGGTGTCTTAATGACACATGTGGTTAGTCACAGCTAAATAAAGAAGTATGGACTAGTATAAGCTTATCCCCACCATTGATAAAATTACTCAAAATGTATGTAGTAATCACCTCACCTCATATATTAATATTAAGGGCAGAACATTATTATAACAAAATGTATGGTATACGGAATCATCTTCAGTTCAATATTACCTTGTCTTCATTCTATGATTTCTGCTTCAGTTTAGCCTCCATTATTTCTAACTGGAATGCACTCAAGGCTAAAGCTTCTATTATTCTTTTTTAGATTAATTAAAAAAGAAAAGGAGGGAGGTTGCCAAGCAAATGAAAATGAAAAGAAGCATTCAAGGTTTCTATTTAATTTAATAACCAACTATTTTGGGGCAATTCAGAAATAGCCTTCTTCATGAGACAAGCAATGCCTATGCCAGTTACAATTTTTTTTAAGTCTGTTAAGCTGATTCTTCCAATTACTTCCATATTATCCCCTTTACAACCTCTTAGCCCAGTTAGAAATAACTTTAGCCTAGCTGGAGTCACTACATTCATTTTTTTTTTTAACTAAGTAGCATTAGTCTTCTCTCAATTTAGTCTGCAATGTACATATATATATTTATATATATTTTATAATGTATGTTATATATAAATATATAAATGTATATTAATATATAAATATATATGTAATTTATATTTTGAGACAAGTCTCACTCTGTTGCCCAGGCTGGAGTGCAGTAGGACCATCTTGGCTCACTGCAACGTCTACCTCCTGGGTTCAAGTGATTTTCCTGCCTTAGCCTCCCTAGTAGCTGGGACTACAGGTGTGTGCCACCATGCCTGGCTAATTTTTGTGTTTTTATTAGAGACAGAGTTTCACCATGTTGGCCAGGCTGGTCTTGAACTCCTGACCTCAAGTTATCCACCCACCTGGGTCTCCCAAAGTGCTAGGATTACAGGCATGAGCCACCACACCTGGCCCTGCATTATATTTTAAAAAAATGAATAGAAAGAGTTCTTATTATAGTTTGAAGAGTTTTTAAACTATCTGCAATTTACATAAGTATTGAACTTATATTTTTGACATTTGAAAAATCAAATTTTCCCTTCTATTTCTGTTTGCCCATAGATTACATTCAGCTGAAGCAAAAAGATTTTTTCCTACTTTCTCTATACCTTTCCCATATTACTGACACTTTCCCATGAACAGATCACCTGAATTGTTTGATACCAACAAAGCCCAAAATGTAAGCACTTTATGTAGAAAAATTAGATTATATTAGGTATTTTGTTTTCTTTTTTTCACTGTGTATACGTTTATCTATTTTTTTAATTTTTAATTTTTGTGAGTGTATAGTAAGTGTATATATTTATAGGGTACATGAGATGTTTTGATACAAACATGCAATGCATAATAATCACATCGTGGAAAATGGGGTATCCATCTCTTCAAGCATTTATCCTTTGTGTTATAAACAATTCAATTATATTCTGTTACTTTTAAATGTACAATTAAATTATGATTGACTATAGTCGCACTGTTGTGCTATCAAATACTAGGTCCTATTCATTCTTTTTCTTTGTACCCATTAACCATTCCCACTTCCCCTTACAACCCCCACTATCCTGTTTACTTATTTAAAGCTATTAAATTAATATTTAATCATTTTTTCTTTTTTTACCAAACCTCAGACTTGACCTATGGACTGTTGATCCCCATTCCCTGTCAGATAGCCATCAAATGCCACAGATTCCTAGAAAGAGCTTCTATTTTTGCTATGTAGAATTAATTTTCTTCCTGGCAGTGACAGCAATAGCTGGCCTAGAAAAGTGGAATGGTTGTTAAAAAAAAAGGTTTGCACTAGTGAACAGCATGACGGCCATAAAATGAACTCCTTTTTTTGGTTAACAAGTTGCATGGGACTTTTTTTCTAGGAATAAGAGCTTTTTAGATTACTGTGTGCCAGACACTAAAACCTGATAATTTAAATAAATGACTATTATTTGATAATATTATAATGTGTATGTTGGTAATTATTGGATTCTTCGCTACAATTATGATTTCATAAGTACTTGAGTTCCTTTCTCTATTTTTTTTTTGAGACAGTATCCTACTCTGTCACACATGGTGCATTGCAGTGGCATGAACACTGCTTACTGCAGCCTCGACCTCCCAGGCTCAAGTGATCTTCCCACCTCAGCTTCCTGAGTAGCTGAGACCACAGGCATGCACCGCCATGCCCAGCTAATTTTTGTATTTTTTTTGGTAGAGACAGGGTTTTGCCATATTGCCCAGGCTGGTGTCGAACTCCTGGACTCCAGCTATCTGCCCTCCTCGGCCTCCCGAAGTTCTGGGATTGCAGGCATGAGACGTCATGCCCAGCCGAGTCCGTTTCTCTAGTACTCTGTCTTATTAATTTCTAAAAATGCTTTATATTTACAAGATACAGTCTCAAGCAATTGCAATTCGTAGGCCTTATTTGGATCCAAGTCAAACAAAAAACTGTTAAACTAGTAAACAGTTATAACACAATTGTAAAAATGTGAATACTGCCTGGATATTTGATGATATTGAAGAATTATTTTAGGTGTGAAAATGGTATTATGAGACACATGAAAAAATGCTCACCATCACTGGCCATCAGAGAAATGCAAATCAAAACCACAATGAGATACCATCTCACACCAGTTAGAATGGCGATCATTAAAAAGTCAGGAAACAACAGGTGCTGGAGAGGATGTGGAGAAATAGGAACACTTTTACACTGTTGGTGGGACTGTAAACTAGTTCAACCCTTGTGGAAGTCAGTGTGGCGATTCCTCAGGGATCTAGAACTAGAAATTCCATTCGACCCAGCCATCCCATTACTGGGTATATACCCAAAGGACTATAAATCATGCTGCTATAAAGACACATGCACGCGTATGTTTATTGCCGCATTATTCACAATAGCAAAGACTTGGAACCAACCCAAATGTCCAACAATGATAGACTGGATTAAGAAAATGTGGCACATCTACACCATGGAATACTATGCAGCCATAAGAAATGATGAGTTCATGTCCTTTGTAGGGACATGGATGAAATTGGAAATCATCATTCTCAGTAAACTATCGCAAGAACAAAAAACCAAACACCGCATATTCTCACTCATAGGTGGGAATTGAACAATGAGAACACATGGACACAGGAAGGGGAACATCACACTTCAAGGACTGTTGTGGGTTGGGGGGAGGGGGGAGGGATAACATTGGGAGATATACCTAATGCTAGATGACGAGTTGGTGGGTGCAGTGCACCAGCATGGCACATGTATACATATGTAACTTACCTGCACATTGGGCACATGTACCATAAAACCTAAAGTATAATAATAATAATAATAATAATAATTACAATAAAAGAAAAAAAAAGAAAAAAAAAAAAAAAAAGAAAAAAAAAAAAAAAAAAAAAAAGAAAATGGTATTATGGTTTTTTAAAAAGAGTCTATTTTTTAGAGATACATATTTAAATATTTACACATGAAATGATGTGATGTCTGGGACTTGCTTCAGCATAATCCAGATAGAGAGCAGCGAGTGGAGGGTGTAGGAATGTATATGAAATAAGATTAGCCAAGTATTATGAAGCAAGGTGATAGGTACATCAAGTTTATTATGTTCTTATACACACACACACACACACACACACACACACACACATATAATTGAAAATTTCCATAATAAAAAGTTTAAGAAAAATCAGGCTATCTTTTGGAATAGTTCTAATTGTTTGGGGTCAAGACTGGTATAAAAGTTAAATAATAAATTTCTCCAGATTCAAATCCTTTCATACTTAAGAGAAATCCTTTCGTACTTGAGAATACTAAAAAGTAATTATAAAATTACTCTTTTTAAAAAGAATGTTATTTGTATTGTTTTTCTTATCAATGCTCTTAGGAATATATTCTATACTTGTGGCCCTGATGGCTGGCAAGGCAGAAGTAAGGTATAATCCTGCTGTTATACAACCCCCAATGATAGCAGAGTTCATCCGAGAGCTTGGATTTGGAGCCACTGTGATAGAAAATGCTGATGAAGGAGATGGTGTTTTGGAACTTGTTGTAAGTAAGATTTTTTGTGTGATTAATAAAATTTCCAGAAAAAAAACTTGGTAAGGTTCAGAGAAGAGTTGTGAAGATAATTAAAGGTGGGGAAAATAAGATATGATGAAAATTAAGGAAACTGGAAAATGGAAGGATAAGGTATGATTTAATGGTACTCTTCAAGCATGGAATTTAAAAAGATAATTGTCATATCTCTATTAACCAAAAAAGAATTGGGTTTGAATGAATAAATGAAAATTAACATTTAAAATATAGTATGATTCCTATCTAGTAGCATGTAATTGAATAAATTCCAGTGCATTAAAGACTCAAATTTTATAAAGTCATAAAACCTGGTGTAAGGCATATTGATTTAAAGTGATCACTTTCTCCAACCCAGCAAATCAGCTGCTAGGATTCTTTCCTGTGGAAATATGATCATATAGGGCTGGGCATGGTGGCTCACACCTGTAATCCCAGCACTTTGGGAGGCTGAGGTGGATGAATTACTTGAGGTCAGGAGTTCGAGACCAGCCCAGCCAACATGGTGAAATCCCATCTCTATGAAAAATACAAAAATTAGCCAGGTGTGATGGTGTGCTCCTGTAGTCCCAGATACTTGGGAGGCTGAGGCATGAGAATCACTTAAACCCAGGCGGCAGAGGTTGCAGTGAGCTGAGATCACACCACTGCACTCCAGCCTGGGTGACAGAATGAGACTTTGTTTATGTGAACATTCATAAGATTATATTTATTATATAATTTTAAGAGCAAAAATTTAGAACCAATCTATATTAAATGTCCTTTAATAGGGAATGTTTAAATACATTATGTGTAGACATATTATAGAATACAATACAGATGTTAAAAGAGTAAAATAGATCAATATTAACTGACAAGTAAAGATTTCCAGGACATATTATTTACTTAAGCAGAACAAGTTGCAGTGTAATACTTATGGCATAATCTCATTTAGTAAAAAATGCAAAACTACATGTATGTGTACTTACATATGTATATAAACACCTAGACAAAGGACTAGTGTATACACATGATTAACAGTGTTTATCTCAGGAAGAGAGTGGGATTGAGAGAGAAGATCAAAGAGAAACTTGCATCTTTTCAACATTGAAATTTTTACAGCTAGAATGTATTTAAATTTATTTGTATAATTTAAAAAATTAAAACAAAAAAATTAATCTTGTACCAAAATAAGTTCCAGTTTAAGCAAAAATTCGAATGTAGGCTGGGTGTGGTGGCTCATGCCTGTAATCTCAGCATTTTGGGAGGCCGAGGTGCGAGGATCACTTGAACCCAGGAGTTCACGACCAGCCTAGGCAACAGGTGAAACCCCGCCTCTACAAAAAGTAAAAATTTAGGCCAGTCATGGTGGCTCACGCCTGTAATCCCAGCACTTTGGGAGGCCGAGGTGGGCAGATTACCTGAGGTCAGGAGTTCAAGATGAGCCTGACCAACATGGTGAAACCCTGTCTCTATTAAAAATACAAAAATTAGCTGGGTGTGGTGGTGTGCACCTGTAATCCCAGCTACTCGGGAGGCTGAGGCATGAGAATTGTTTGAACCTGGGAGGCGGAGGTTGCACTGAGCCAAGATTGCGCCAAAGATTGCGCCACTGCACTCCAGCCTGGGTGACACAGTGAGATTCCATCTCAAAAAAATAAATAAAAATAAAAATAAAAAATTTAAAAAGTAAATATTTAGCCAGGTGTGGTGGTGTGCATCTGTAGTCCCAGCTACTTGGGAGGCTGAGGTGGGAGGATTGCTTGAGCCTGGGAGGTTGAGGCTGCAGTGAGCTGTGTTCATGCCACTGCACTCCAGCCTAGGTTGACAGAGTGAGACCTTGCCTGCCTCCCAAAATTGAATGTAAATAATGAAACCATGAAATTACTAGAAGAAATATTTGGAGCATTTTTTTTCAATATTATGAAACTTTCAGACATACAGAAAAGTCAGAGGAATTATACAGTAGATACCCTATATATACCAGCTAGATTCTACAATTAATACTTTACTATATTTGCTTTATCATACATCAATCCACCAGTTCATCACTGAAATAATTTTAGACTCACAAGGAAGTAAAAAAATAGTACAGAAAATTTCCATGTAGCCTTCATCTAGCTTTTCCCAATGATAACATCTAATTCATTTATAAAACAATATTGGAGGCCGGGTGCGGTGGCTCATGCCTCTAATCCCAGCACTTTGGGAGGCCGAGGTGGGTGGATCACCTGAAGTCAGGAGTTCAAGACCACCCTGGCCAACATGGTGAAACCCCGTCTCTACTAAAAATACAAAAAATTAGCCGGGTGTGGTGGCATGTGCCTCTAATCCCAGATACTCGGGAAGCTGAGGCAGGAGAATCGCTTGAACCCGGGAGGTGGAGGTTGCAGTGAGCCAAGATCACGCCATTGCACTCCAACCTGGGCAACAACAGTGAAACTCTGTCTCAAAAAAAAAAAAAAAAAAAAAGGAAAAAAAAGAAGAAAAAAACAATATTGGAGTAGGAAGCGTTTTTCTAAAATATGATACAAAACCAATAAAAGAAAAGATTAATAGATCGATGAATTCAGATACCTAAACATTTCTTCTTGGGAGGAAAACACCAAATGGAAAGTCAAAAGGCAATTAAAATAATAATAATTCATATCATAGATGAAGGTTAATTTTTTTCATATACGAAGAACTTTTATACATCAATAAGACAAGCGTCAGCACCCCAAAATTTCTTTTCTATGATAAAGTATATGAACTGACAGTTCACAGAAAAGCAAAAACAATACCCCTTAAACATGAAAAGATGTTCAACTTCATTTGTAATGAGTAAAGCAAATTAAAATGGCACTGAAATACCATTTTCACTTATTGGATTGGTAAAGTTAACAATTTTGTTAACATTATGTTTCTGATCTCTCATGTATTGCTGGTGGCGTGTACATTGATACAAGATGCCAACAGAGGAATTTGGCAATATCTGTCAAAGGTGAAATTGCACATAGCCTTTGCCTCAGAAGTTCCACTTGTAGGAATTTATCCAACAGACATGTTTGCATATGTATGAATGACATGTATGCAAAGATGTTCATTATAGTATTGTTTACAATAGCAAAATATGGGGAAAAACTAAATTTCAGTCATTAGGGGCTAAATAAATTATGATACATTCATATCATGGGATACTGAGTAGCTATTAAAAACAGTGAAAAAGAATGAGTAGGCTTTTATATGTTTTTAAGGATTAAAAAATAATAGCTTTTTTGAAATACCATAAAACTCACCTTTTTAAAGTGTACAACCCAGTGGTTTTTAGTATATTCACAGACTTGTGCAACTATCACCACTATCTGATTTCAAAACATTTTCATCCCCATTAAAATAAAACTCATTAGTAGTCATTCTTTAGTCCTAATCTCTTACCTGTACTGGTTCTACTGTCTCTACCCTAGGCAACCACTAATCTACTTTGTATTTGTATAGATTTGCCTATTCTGGACATTTCATATAAATGGAATAATGTAATATGTGGTCCTTTGTAACCGGCTTCTTTTATTTACCATAGTATATTCATGGCTGATCCCATGTTGTAGCATGTATCATTACTGCATTCCTTTTTATTGCCAAATAATATTCCAGTGTATGAATATACTACATTTTGTTGATTTAGTCATCAGTTGATGGACAATTGGGTTGTTACCACTTAATGAATATTGCTGCTATTATAAATAGTACTGCTATGAACATTCATGTACAAGTTTTTGTGTGAACTTATGTTTTTAATTCCCTTGGGGATATACCTAGAAGTGGAATTACTAAGTCATCTAGTAACTCTATATTTAACCTTTTAAGGGACTGCCAGACTGTTTTCTAAAGCAATTGTACCATTTCATATCCCCACCAACATTGTATTGACGTTCCAATTGTTCCATATGCATGTCAACACTTAACTATTACCTTTTTATTATAGCTATCCCAGTGGAAGTGAACTGGTATCTCATTTTGGTTTTGATTTGCATTTCCCTGATGACTAATGATGTTGAGTATCTTTTCTTGTGCTTATTGGCCTTTCATAAATGTTCTTTGGAGAAACAATTCAACTTTTTGCCTTTTTTTTTTTTTTTTTTTGAGACGGAGTCTCGCTCTGTCTCCCAGGCTGGAGTGCAGTGGTGCGATCTTGGCTCACTGCAAGCCCCGCCTCCCGGGTTCACACCATTCTCCTGCCTCAGCCTACCGAGTAGCTGGGACTACAGGCGCCTGCCACCACGCCCGGCTAATTTTTTGTATTTTTAGTAGAGATGGGGTTTCACTGTGTTAGCCAGGATGGTCTCGATCTCCTGACCTCATGATCCGCCTGCCTCGACCTCACAAAGTGCTGGGATTACAGGCGTGAGCCACCGCGCCCGACCATTTTTGCCCATTTTTAATTGGATTGTTTGTCTTTTTATTACTGAGTTGTAAGAATTCTTTATATATTCTAGATACAAGTCCCTTATCTGATATATGATTTTCAAATATTTTCTCCCATTCTGGTATTGCCTCTTCCTTGGCGGTGTTGTTTAGAGCACAGAAGTTTTCTGGGTACAGCATAGGTGCATGTGCATATATTTATGAGGTATATGAGACGTTTTGATACAGGCATGCAATGAGTAACAAACACATCATATAACATGGGGTATCCATCCCCTCAAGCATTTATCCTTTGTGTTACAGATGATCTATTTATACTCTTTTAGTTATTTTTAAACGTATGATTAAGTTATTATTGACTATAGTCATCCTGTTGTGCTATGAAATACTATGTCTTATTCATTCTATTTTTTGTACTCCATCTTGTTTTCTTGAATAAATGCTTCCTAGATTGCTGCAAGCTTTTGTTTGATTTCCAGATTTCTGGAAAAAGACGGTTCTTACAATTTCTGCCAGTTTTCTCATTGCTTTTACAGAGGAGAGAATTTTAGAGGTCTTACTGCACCATTTGCACTGATATCCCTGCAGCAGATATTCTTGAATAAATCCTTCTTAATTTGTGGTATGCCCTTTGGTCAATTTCCAGAGTATTTCATTGGCTGTTTTTTGATACTTTTGTCAGTTTTATCATTGCTTTTTGAGGAAAGGATTTGCTGAGCTCCTCACACAGTCATTCTAGAAGTCATGCCCATCCATTTTGTAATTTAACGCCCAGCTAAACTATAACCCCACTCAAGATATAGGGAAAAATACATTTTTAGACATAGAAAGTCAAAACACTTTTGCCATCCATTAATTTCACTAAAAGCTATACTAGTGGTTATATACTTCAGCAGGGTGAAAAAAAAATCCAGAGGGAAGCAAGACTGGATACAAGAAACAATAATAAATGTCAAATCCTCTATCACTGAGTAGTAGTGACAGGAATTTGGAGACTTTTAATGAGATCCTCTTCTATCTGGGACCATATATTTGTTCAATGTGGTATAAAAATGGTATCCTAATGATCATATCTAAAGCATACTAGTAGAGCAATTAAGATCTTGTGTGGCAATCCCATGAGTCCTTTTAGTAAAAAGTGGTAACTCGGGCTGGGCATGGTGGATCACTTGAGGTCAGGAGTTCGAGACCAGCCTGGCCAACATGGTGAAACCCCCTGTCTCTACAAAAAAGACAAAAAATTAGCCAGGTGTGGTAGAACATGCCTGTAACCCCAGCTACTTGAGAGGGTGAGGCAGAAGAATCACTTGAACCTGGGAGGCAGAGGTTGCAGTGAGCCGAGATCGTGCCACTGCATTCCAACCTGAGCGACAGAGCGAGAGACTCTGTCTCAAAAAAAAAAAAAAAAAAGTGATAACTCATGTTTAATGGTGGAAAAAGTATATTCCTGAAGAACAAATGCTTTGTCTTTAACAGGTGAGGGGAATGACGTGTGCCTCCTGCGTACATAAAATAGAGTCTAGTCTCACAAAACACAGAGGGATCCTATACTGCTCCGTGGCCCTGGCAACCAACAAAGCACATATTAAATATGACCCAGAAATTATTGGTCCTAGAGATATTATCCATACAATTGAAGTAAGTGCCAAGAATTTATGTTTCTGTGTTCTTACCTATTTAATCAGCACTCCCGTGAATCATTTCTGGTTTGCATCAGATAGAGGCAATGAAAAAAAACATCAAACTCCTTTGAATACTTCAAACAAGATCTGTCTCAAAATTTAATGTAAACGTGTCTGCATTTTCTTTTGGTCTTTTTCAGGAAAAGTTAGGCAAAGGTACATTTACACTATTAATCAGGAGCAAACAAGTTAGAAACATAAAACACTTAAAATATTTAGAAAATGGAAATAAAGTATAATTTGTTATAAATAAGATTCATATTAGTTACTAAGAAAGTGAAGGATCCTGCTTGATGGCTTTTTGTTTGTTAGGTCAAAACGAAAGACCTATTTTTAAGTTAAAGTAAGAAATTTAAAAGACTAAACCCAGCTGGACATAGTGGCTCATGCCTATAATCTCAGCATTTTGAGAGGCCTAGACGGCAGAATCACTTGAGGCCAGGAGTTCAAGACCATCCTGGGCAATGTAGCGAGACCCTGTCTCTGCAACAAAAATTAAAATAATTAACCAGATGTGGCGCCATGCACCCATAGTATTAATCACACGAGAAGCAGAGGTAGGAGGATTGCTTAACCCCAGGAGTTGAAGGTTACCGTGAGAGAGACCTTGTCTCTAAAACAAACAAACACAACCCTTTCTTTGTGACAGATTCATCCTGTGTTCTTCAATAAATCTTAAGTGGTAATACATGTGAATGTATTTTAAAAGTTTCAGTATGCTATAGAATTGGTGTTCAAGTGATTTAAAGCATTTTAATAGTTCAGTTAAGATCCTATTCGTATAGATGACATTATCATTACCATTTTTGTGAAACTAGTTTTACTGAGTACCTGCTATGTGCCAGTTACCAAGATTGCAAAGCTTCAACCCTTAATTCCCACAGCAATGTGGTCATATTCATTTTGGAGGTGAGGAAACCCAGGTTAAGAGAAGTTAAGTTACTATCCAAAGTCACATAGCTAGTAACTGTCGTAACTGGGATTTGAGCCTAATTACTCTGACTCCAAAGCTCATGCTTGTTCTATTCACTGTGCACTGCCAACAAATGTAAGATGGCAGCGTTTCCCCTAGCAGCTGGAAATATAATGTGTATTACTATCTATGGTCAGATAAGTCTTGCTTAGGGGTAGTTTCCTTTTTATACTTTGTTTTATTGGGGAAAATGATTTTTGTTCATGTTCTTTTTCTGATAAAACAAGACTAAATACTGCATATGCAAGGCCTTGAACAATATGTTTAGTATGGTGCTAGCTTTTTTTTTTTTTTTTTGAGACAGAGTCTCACTCTGTCGCCTGGGCTGGAGTGCAGTGGCGCCATCTCAGCTCACTGCAACCTCCTCCTCCTGGGTTCAAGCGATTCTCCTGCCTCAGCTTCCCGAGCAGCTGGGATTACAGGCACCTGCCACTATGTCCAGCTAATTTTTTGTATTTTTAGTAGAGACGGGGTTTCACCATGTTGGCCAGGCTGCTCTCGAACTCCTGACCTTGTGATTTGCCCACCTTGGCCTCCCAAAGTGCTGGGATTACAGGCATGAGCCACCGTGCCCGGCCTGGTGCTAGCTTTTATGGCCTATTAATGAGAACCTCTACTGAGGACAGCTGTACTTGAGTTAAACTGTTATATATAGGATAGATATTAACTAGCACTAAGGAAATATTCATTTCTTTGATGAAAGATTGGAAACAAATGCAATCAAGAGCAGGAAGCACATCTTCATCTTTGTATTCCCCAGAGTGACTTGCCCTCAGTAATTGAACTGTTCTTAATGACAATACCATGGCTTAGAATTTCTCTATACAATATTTATATGTTCAGTGAAATAATTTTTTCTCATGAATTTCCTTAGAGCTTAGGTTTTGAAGCTTCTTTGGTCAAGAAGGATCGGTCAGCAAGTCACCTAGATCATAAACGAGAAATAAGACAGTAAGTACTTTTGGAGTGTCAATAAAAAACAGATTTTGACTCCTTATTACAAATTTTTTTTTGCATGTCAGTTTTTATAATATCATCCTTATACTGGATGAAATGGTCACAATGTATATCTCTCTGTAGTACATAGAATATTTACCCATTAGCTATTTATGACCATGATTTTTCTTTTTTTATTTTTTCCATATAAGATGGAGACGGTCTTTTCTTGTGAGTCTGTTTTTTTGTATTCCTGTAATGGGGCTGATGATATATATGATGGTTATGGACCACCACTTTGCAACTCTTCACCATAATCAAAACATGAGTAAAGAAGAAATGATCAACCTTCATTCTTCTATGTTCCTGGAGCGCCAGATTCTTCCAGGATTGTCTGTTATGAATTTGCTGTCCTTTTTATTGTGTGTACCTGTACAGGCAAGTGAATTGTTAGCAAATATATTTGTTAATAATGAAAAATAAGCAAAATTTGGCAGGCAAGGTTTATTTTCAACTACAAAACTGATGTTAGCTAGAAGTCTGATCATTTTATGCCATATGCTTTACAAAAATAATCTTCAACTGGGTAGTTATTTAAGTAGATAATAGATGCCATTTAACCCCTAAGAAAGAGTTCAAGTTTTTTGGATTTGGTGTTTATATCTGCTACTGTATATAACTTTATTTTATTTTTAAATTTTTATTTATCTATTTTTTTTTTAGAGATGGGGTTTTGCTCTGTCACCCAGGCTGGAATGCAGTGGTGTAAGCACAGCTCACTGCGGTCTTGAACTCCTGGGCTCAAGCAGTCCTTCCGCCTCAGCCTTCTGAGTAGCTGGGACTTTGAGGCACTAGCCACTGCACCCAGCTCAATGACTTTATTTTTGTTATTTCTTCCTGGCACTTCAGTTCATTACTTTCTGTATGTTTTAAACTCTTTTTTCGAGATAAACTTTTACTGTGGAATAGAATACTTCTATCAAATAAATCTTTTCCTTTATCTGATCCTTATAAAAGGCAATAATGATTTTAAAAAACATCTTAGTTTCTCTGTTTTTAATGAAATAAGCTTTCCAGTTATATTTACCAACAAAAACGGCTGACAGATTTCATAGCTTGTGATACACCACTTAGTTTGAGTTTTGGAAAGATGGGTGAGTTTTACACAAAAAAATCCTTGAGAAAATGTAATTCCTTTCCTAGTTCTTGTTTTTGCTAGCCTCAGAAAGAAAAATCTGCTTGGTGTGATAGCTCATGCCTGTAATCCCAGCTACTTGGGAGGCTGAGGCAGGAGGATTGCTTGAGGCCAGGAGTTTAAGACCAGCCTGGGCAACATAGCAAGACTGTCTCTTAAAAAAAAAAAAAAAGGAAGAAATATCTGATTTTCCTTGTATTATGGACTATCCATTGGATCATAGATGATAGCCCCACAGGCTTGTGCAGCAATTTGAATACCTCCCTCTGCATGTACGTCTATTGAAATACAGACACAATTGTTTTGGCTTAATCTCCCTTTAGTGTTTATGGGTTAGCTAAAAGCCAAAGAAAGTGACTATTGATACTTTAAGTTATTGAGATATATATGTGAATTTCAGCATTTTTAAAAATTCAATGATTATCATTCCTATATTGCAGTTTTTCGGAGGCTGGTACTTCTACATTCAGGCTTATAAAGCACTGAAGCATAAGACAGCAAATATGGACGTACTGATTGTGCTGGCAACCACCATTGCATTTGCCTACTCTTTGGTTATTCTTCTAGTTGCAATGTATGAGAGAGCCAAAGTGAACCCTATTACTTTCTTTGACACACCCCCTATGCTGTTTGTGTTTATTGCACTAGGCCGATGGCTGGAACATATAGCAAAGGTAAAGTAAGAAAGGGTGACATTTGTTAAAATGTTGGGTGGATAAATGACCATAGTATTTTTTAGGCCAGTCATTGGAAATATATGTTTTTATGTAGTTAACCATTTACTGAAAGACGTATTTTCATTTTGGCAATATTTTAAGTTAAATATCAGTTTAGAAGATTTACCAAATATGGAATTAATACTGTAGATAGTACAGTATGTCTGTTTATTTTAAGAGAGAGAGACAAATGAGAAATACTTATCACTTATTTACTTACATCACATTATTAATTGAAAAATTGACATGACCACATGGTTTAAAATAATGATAGAAAAATTCACCCATATTCCCTTGCTATAATGTAAATCATTTTCTAATTCCATTCTACATACCTTTCTACTTAACAGAGTTGCAAATGTAGTATTCATACTACCTTGTACCCTTAACACTATAAAGTTTTCCCCCATTTTTGCAGTCTAGATTATTATCTAATATTTCTGACTAAGTTTGTCACATCAGTTTGCTTTAATTTACTAAACCATTCAGGTGTTTTTCACCATTAGATTGTTTCTAATTTTTTATTTTTAGATAATCCTGCATTGAACATATTCATGTCTAATAGTCATTTCCATTGAGCTAATATCTTAGAAGACATTATAAAGGATGTGCTTACTGGGTTAAAGGGCATAAATATTTCTCTGGTTCATGGTACAAGTTGTAACAGTTTTTGCCAGCAGGGGTACGTCAGTGAAGTATTTTTACTACAACTTCACCAGCATTGCATCCCCCCCAAATTCTTGCTAAGTTAATAGACATTAAATGGTATTACAGGGTTACTTTAGTTTGTGTTTCTTCCATTAATGGTGGGGATAGACACTTTTTCATCATCGGATGTTTATATTTCCTTTTGAATGATTTGCCTGTATATGTCCTTTGCCTGTGTGTTTATTGGGTTCCTCATATTTTTCTTATTAATTTATATAATTTCTTCATAAATTATACCTAATAATACTTTTAAAAATATTTTGTGTACTTTTAGGCTGGGCGCGGTGGCTCATGCCTGTAATCCCAGTACTTTGGGAGGCCGAGGTGGGTGGATCACGAGGTCAGGAGTTTGAGACCAGCCTGGCCAACATGGTGAACCCCATCTCTACTAAAAATACAAAAATTAGCCAGGCATGGTGGCGTGCGCCTGTAATCCCAGCTACTCGGGAGGCTGAGGCAGGAGAATTGCTTGAACCCAGGAGGCAGGGGTTGCAGTTATCCAGCCTGGGTAACAGAGTGAGACTCTGTCTCAAAAAAATAAATAAATAAATAAAAAATATTTTATGTACTTTGTCTTTCTGAAGTGAAACATTTTCTAGTGAAACATTTTGAAGTGAAACATTTTCATATTAATTTTTAAACAAATTAATATTCCTAAAACTATCTTTTGGGTAAATGCTAAAGATTGTATTTTTATTTTAGTTAAGACCTGAACTTTTTCTTCCTTAGCATTTTCAATGTGTTTTTTTTAATTTATAGGGCAAAACATCAGAGGCTCTTGCAAAGCTAATTTCACTACAAGCTACAGAAGCAACTATTGTAACTCTTGATTCTGATAATATCCTCCTCAGGTATTTATCTTCCCTCTTCCCTCTTCTCTTTTTTTAACTTCTTAAGAAAAATTTCAAATATATACAGAAGTAGAAAAAGGACTATCATGAATTCACATAATCTGTCTCCCAGCTATAAAAATTATCCACATTTTGCCATACTTCATCTATCCATTTTGTCTGTCTTTCTTGTTGCAGTAGTATTAAACCAAATTTCAGTCATATTGTTTTACTGCTAAATATTCTGTATTATCTCTAAAAAACGATATATTCTGATGTAACTATACTACCGTATTGTACCTAACAAAATGAACATTAATTCCTTAATGTCACCTAAGACCCAATTCATATTCACATTTCTCCTGTTGTCTCCAAAATGTTTTAAGTCTCTTTGCCTGAAATAAAATTCAAACAAGATCCATGCATCATAGCATTTGACTATCATATGGCTTATGTTCTTTTAATCTAAAACAGTGCCTCCCTTCTTTCTTCTCATTGTCCTTCCTTCCCTCCTCCCCACAAAACAATTGACTTGGAGAAATAGCCATCAGTTGTTCTGTAGAATATCCCACAATCTGAATTTATCCTTTGTTTCCTTTTGGTTTCATTTAACTTGTTCTATAACTCCTATGTTACTTGTAAATTGGAAGATAAAGCTAAAGACTTGATTAGATTTCATTCTTTTGTATTTCTCATTTTTATACTCATAAAATTGTTTAGGCAAAGTTACATGATAAAGAAATTTTTAGTTAAATGAAACCCATTACATTATTTTTTAAAACTTTCATTTTTAATTTAATGACTGTTCAAAAAAATAGAGTGCCTACTTTGTGCTAGCTACTGTGCTGTTCACTAACAGTAAGCAAGACTGACATACTAGTTCCTAGTTTAAATGTTGGTTCTAGCTTCCATTGGTAGTAATTATGGAGCCACAAGCTTGATGTATACTGAAGAGCTTACATGGAGAGGTCAGGGTAGGAAGCATATTATCATGGTGCTTTTTATGTTAACTTATATCCAGTGAAGAACAAGTGGATGTGGAACTTGTACAACGTGGAGATATCATTAAAGTAGTTCCAGGAGGCAAATTTCCAGTGGATGGTCGTGTTATTGAAGGACATTCTATGGTAGATGAGTCCCTCATCACAGGTATGTTCTTCCAAAGGATCATGACCAAAATGTTAAGAAAAATAGACATGAAAGATGAAGCACTTTTTGTAGAAGCTATGAATAACTATATTATGAACAAAGAGAATAAGTTCTTTTAAGACTGCATTAAATCAGTTTCCTCAGATTTACTTGGTGGATTTAGTTATGCTATTAGTCCATTTTCACATTGCTATAAAGAAATACCTGAAACTGGGTAATTTATAAAGACAAGAAGTTTAATTGACTCACAGTTCCGCATGTTTGGGAAGGCCTCAGGAAACTTGTAATCATGGTGGAGGAGAAGGGAAAGCAAGGACCTTCTTCACAAGGCAGCAGGAGAGAGAAGTGCTAGCAGGGGGAATACCAGATGCTTATAAAACCATAAGGTCTCATGAGAACTCACTCACTGTCATGACAACAGCATAGGGGAAACCACCTCCATGATTCAATCACCTCCCCTCCTCGACATGTGGGGATTACAATTTGAGATGAGATTTGGGTGGGGACACAGAGCAAAACCATATCATCCCACCCTCGACCCCTCCCAAATGTCATGTCTTTTCACATTTCAAAACCAATCATGCCTTCCCAACAGTCTCCCAAAGTCTTATTTCAGCATTAACTCAAAAGTCCACAATCTAAAGTCTCTTCTGAGACAAGGCAAGTCCCTTCCACCTGTGAGGCTGTAAAATCAAAAACGAGTTCCTTACAAGATACAGTGGGGGTACAGGCATTGGATAAATGCTCCCATTCCAAATGGGAGAAATTGGCCAAAACAAAGGGGCTACAGGCCCCATGCAAGTCCAAAATCCACTGGGGCAGTCATTAAATCTTAAAGCCCCAAAATGATTTCCTTTGACTTCATGTCTCACATCCAGGTCATGCTGATGCAAGAAGTGGGCTCCCAAGGTCTTGGGCAGATCCACCCCTGTGGCTTTGCAGGGTACAGCCCCTGCCACTGGCTGCTTTTACGGGCTGGTGTTGAGTGTCTGTGTCTTTTCTAGGTACACAGTACAAGCTGTTGGTGGATCTCTACCATTCTGTGGTCTGGAGGATAGTGGCCCTCTTCTCACAGCTCCACTAGGTAGTGCCCCATTGGGGACTCTGTGTGGGGGCTCCAAACTCACATTTCCCTTCTGAACTGCCCTAGCAGAGGTTTTCCATGATGGCTCCTCCCCTGCAGCAGACTTATGCCTGGTCATCCAGGCATTTCCATACATCCTCTGAAATCTAGGCAGAGGTTCCCAAACCTCAGTTCTTGACTTCTGTGCACCTGCAGGCCCAACACCACGTGGAAGCTGCCAAGGCTTGGGGCTTGCACCCTCTGAAGCAATGGCCTGAGTTGTATCTTGACCACTTTTAGCCATGACTGGAGCTGAAGCTGCTGGGATGCAGGATACCATGTCACTGAGGCTGCACAGCGCATCAGAGGCCCTGGTTCCCAGCCCACAAAATCTTTTTTTCTCCTAGGCCTCAGAGCCTGTGATGGGAGGGGCTGCTGCCAAGATCTCTGACATGTCCTGGAGATGTTTTCCCCATTGTCTTGGCGATTAATATTTGGCTCCTCGTTACTTATGCAAATTTCTGCAGCCCGCTTGAATTTCTCCCCAGAAAATGGGTTTTTCTTTTCTATTGCATTGTCAGGCTGTGAATTTTCCAAGCCTTTATGCTCTGCTTCCTTTTTAAACATAAGTTCCAATTTCAAACCGTCTCTTTGTGAACACATAAAACTGAATGCTTTCAGAATAATGCAGGTCATGTCTTGAATGCTTTGCTGCTTCAAAAATTTCTTCTGCCAGGTATCACAAATCATCTCTCTCAAGCTCACTATTCCACAGATCTCTAGGGTGGGGAAAAAATGCCACCCGTCTCTTTTCTTTTTTTTTTTTTTTTTTGGAGACGGAGTCTCGCTCTGTCACCCAGGCTGGAGTGCAGTGGCACGATCTCGGCTCACTGCAAGCTCTGCCTCCCGGGTTCACCCCATTCTCCTGCCTCAGCCGCCCAAGTAGCTGGGACTACAGGCACCCGCCACCATGCCCGGCTAATTTTTTGTATTTTTTAGTAGAGACGGGGTTTCACCGTGTTAGCCAGGATGGTCTCAATCTCCTGACCTCGTGATCAGCCCAACTCGGCCTCCCAAAGTGCTGGGATTACAGGCGTGAGCCACCGCACCCGGCTGCCACCCATCTCTTTTCTAAACCATAGCATGAGGGACCTTTACTCCAGTGCCCAATAAGTTCCTCATCTCCATCTGAGACCACCTCAGCTTGGACTTCATTGTTCACATCACTGTCAGCATTTTGATCAAAACCATTCAACAAGTTTGGCTGGGCGCAGTGGCTCATGCCTGTAATCCCAGCACTTTGGGAGGCCGAGGCTGGTGGATCGCTTAAGGTCTGGAGTTTGAGACCAGCCTGACCAACATGGTGAAACCCCGTCTCTACTAAAAATATAAAATTAGCCAGGTGTGGTGGAGCATGCCTGTAATCCTAGCTACTTGGGAGGCTGAAGTAGAAGAATCACTTGAACTCAAGAAGCAGGGGTTGCAGTGAGCCGAGATTGCGCCATTGCACTCCAGCCTGGGCAAGAAGTGCGAAACTCTGTTACAAAAACAAAAAACAAAAAAACCTAAAACCATTCAACAGGTTTCTATGAAGTTCCAAACTTTCCCACATTTTCCTGTCTTTTTCTGAGCCCTCCAAACTGTTCCAGCCTCTGCCCATTACCCAGTTCCAAAGTCGCTTTCGCATTTTCAAGTATCTTTATAACAGTGTCCTACTCCCTGTGGTAACAACTTACTCAATTTACTACATTAGTCAGTTTTCACACTGCTCTAAAGAAATACCCAACACTGGGTAATTTATGAAGGTAGGAGATTTAATTGATTCACAGTTCTGCATGACTGGGAAGGCCTCAGGAAACTTAAAATCTTGGCAGAAGGTGAAGGGGGCAAGGACCTTCTTCATAAGGCAACAGTAGAGACAAGTGCCAGCAGGGGAAATGCCAGACACTTAAAAAACCATCAGATCTTGTGAAAACTCACTCATCACAAGAACAGCATGGGGGAAATGCCCCCAAATGACTCAATCACCTCCCTCCTTTGACATGTGGAGATTATAGGTCCCTCCCTCAACATGTGGGGATTACAATTAGAGATGAAACTTGGGCGGGGACACAGAGCCAAACCATATCAACTATTGAAGGCTTTTATCACTGGAGATTATTAGCTACTAGAATGCATAACCAAAGGAAGTTGTCTCAGTTTCCTGTAGACTTGATGGACTTTGGCAAATTTTCCTGGGCAAATACCTATTCTGCCCTTCCTGCTGTAAAGACTGGTCTAATCTGAGCTATGACATGAGTCCAGGTTTTCCACATCAGGGTCTACTCTAAGGGAATAGCCCTGGCATAGTTTTAGAAATTTTAGGTAACTAAGGCCAATCTGAAGCAGAATCAAAATGATACCTTTCCCATCTCAACTCTCTGATAGTCCTAGAAGAAGCTCAGTTTATGAACCATGTGGAAATAATTTAGGACTGTGTGTTTCTTTCTTTCTTGAGACAAGGTCTTACCCTGTCACCCAAGTTGGAGTGCAATGGCACAATCTTGACTCATAGCAACCTCTGCCTCCCAGGCTCAAACAATCCTCCCACCTCAGCCTCCCACGTACCTGGGACTACAGGCGCATGTCACCATGCCTGGCTAACTTTTGTATTTTTTTGTAGAGATCGGGTTTTGCCATCTTGCCCAGTCTCGAACTCCTGAGTTCAAGCCATCTGTCTGCCTCAGCCTCCCAAAGTGCTAGGATTACAGGCATGAGCCACTGTGCCCAACGAGACTGTGTGTTTCTCAATAGGGGTGCTATTGCCAGTTTGGATGGGGCAATTCTTAGTTCTGGGGGACTCTCTTACACACTGTAGTACAATTCAGTGCCCCTGACCCTGGCACTGGCACACTAAATCGAAGTAGTAGCACCCCCTTCCCCATCCTGTGCAGTCATTATTACAAACGAAAACTCCCTCCCACATTTCTAAATGTTCCTTGAGAACAGGTTAAGAACCAATGTTCTAGGACTAGGGTGAAACTCTAAAAGTATCTGCCAACAAGAGCTACCATACAGGTTTTTCCAGTTCAACGTTTATATTCCTGGCATTGGCCTAGAACTGATATAAGGAAAAAGGGAAAGCAACTTTCACCTAGGCATTTGTTCAGATTCTATTTTATATCTAGGTATTTTTGACAAGTAACAAATAATGATATGTTTCATGATAGTGATCATTTATGCTCCTTAAATCTATCTTTACTCTCCATACAGGGGAGGCAATGCCTGTGGCTAAGAAACCTGGCAGCACAGTGATTGCTGGTTCCATTAACCAGAATGGGTCACTGCTTATCTGCGCAACACATGTTGGAGCAGACACAACCCTTTCTCAAATTGTCAAACTTGTGGAAGAGGCACAAACATCAAAGGTAACAACTCCTTAGGAGAAACACAAACTATTTTCTTTAAAGCCTTCTCAGTATAAATCTTCACCTAGCTTTTACGTTTTCCAATAAAAATTTTAGTTGCATTAATATGGAGTTCGTTTGTTTTTGTTTTGAGATAGGGTCTCACTCTGTTGCCCAGGCTGGAGTGCAGTGACACCATCATGGCTCACTGCACCCTTGACCTCCTAAGTTCAAGCGATCCTTCTGCCTCAGCCTCCCGAGTAGCTGGGACTGTGTGAGGGCACATGCCACCACACCCAGCTAATTTAAAAAAAATTTTTTTATAGAAACGGGGTCTCCCTAAGTTGCCCAGGATGGTCTCGAACTCCTGGACTCAAGCTATCATCCTGCCTTAGTCTCTCAAAGTGTTGGGATTACAGGTGTGAGCCACCACACCTGGCCATTAACATGAAGTTTGTTAAAATATTTCTATTTGTGCTAACTACTAAATATACTCTGCATTCAGTATCGGAAAAGACTTTGATATGCTTCTTCTTCTTCTTATTGTTGTTATTTTTAATTCTAGGCTCCTATCCAGCAGTTTGCAGACAAACTCAGTGGCTATTTTGTTCCTTTTATTGTTTTTGTTTCCATTGCCACCCTCTTGGTATGGATTGTAATTGGATTTCTGAATTTTGAAATTGTGGAAACCTACTTTCCTGTAAGTGACTTGTAATAACTCTTTAATATATGCAGAACAATTTGTGAGTCTTTTGCATTAGTAATTCATTGGAAATAACTTTAATAATTACCAGGATCTTTAAAGGTTTGGAGTGGGAGGGTGATAAGAATAATATTTGCATTTTTATAAATATAAAAAATTTCCTTTTGGAAAAAAAAATTTGATTATGACTTGTGATTTTCCAAAAGCAAATACCAAACTTTTACATGTTATGCTTAGTCTCATTTCTGACATGGTTTTGCTTTCACAAAGGGCTATAGATATATTGAGGAAAACCTCAGGATTTCAGCTCTGTCATTTACTGTCAATATGATCTTAGACTACTTAATTGCTCTCTGAGCTTCAGTTTCCTCAACTATAAAGTGAGGCTTTAATAATACTCATTTTGTGTAACTTAAGGTTGTTGTGAAGGTTAAATAATATATTAGAAATAATTTGTAATTTATTAAATGCTTTACAAATATAAGATATTATTAGTGTCTACTCATCTAGTTCTCTGATGCTGTCTATGGTGTTGTAAAGTGGTAAAGTAGAACTGGACTGTGCCTCAAATTAGATATATAAACTTTAAGTCATGTAAGTTTTACTATCCTCAGTTCTCTTATCTGTAAAATAGGGAAAATAATACCTAAGATACAGGATTGGAATTAGTATAGGTGAAAGCATCTAACATATTGACAGATGCAGGTGACAGCCAAGGGTCCCCCTGCGAAACCCCTGAAGGTTGAAAACCTTCAAGCCTAAAACATCCTGAAGGTTGAAAAACCGGACTGCTGGTCCCAGATGAAGCCTGCCCTACTCCCCTACCCCTGACTGATTCTTTCTAAATAATGTCCACATATGCACTGGGAGGATGGGGTGGGGCCCCGGGAAGTTCACCCCATTTGTGTAGGGAAGGAGTCTGGACTGTCCTGTTCCTGGGTGGTACCCGGGGTTCAATCGGTGAGGTGGAGAGCCTGTTAACAGGACTCAATCTCATTTTGCTGAGTTGTTTTTCCTTTTTCCTTTTTGGCCAATAAATTCCTTTCCCCCTCACCCTTCAAAGTGTCTGCAAACCTAATCTTTCCTGGTCGTGTGACAAGAATCTGTTCTTTTTCTACAACAACATGTATGCATATGTGAAGTTTATGGAAGCATAAGCCTAGAAATCTATGAAAACCCCTTCCAGCTGTGTTTCTATATAGCTCTATAATTCTTGGATGAATATTTAAGTATTTGAGAACTTAATAAGAACCTAACACTGTAAAACTATTACTGATAAGAGCTGCAGTGAGCCATGATTGCACTAATGTACTCCAGCCTGGGCAACAGAGCGAGACTCCTACTCAAAGTAAATAAAGTCTTACTTTGTTGTGTTTATTTATTTTATTTTTTATTCAGGAGGTACATGTGCAGGTTTATTTATTTATTTATTTATTTATTTATTTATTTATTTATTGCGACAGAGTCTTGCTCTGTTGCCTAGGCTGGAGTGCAGTGGCACGATCTCGGCTCACTGCAACTTCCACCTCCCAGGTTCAAGTGATTCTCATGCCTCAGCCTCCCGAGTAGCTGGGATTACAGGCTTATGCCACCATACCCGGCTAATTTCTGTAGTTTTAGTAGAGATGGGGTTTCGCCATGTTGGTCAGGCTGGTCTCAAATTCCTGACCTCAGGTGACCCACCTGCCTCGGCCTCCCAAAGTGCTGGGATAACAGGCATGAGCCACTGTGCCCGGTCCATGGGTATATTGTTTATTACATGGGTATATTGGGTGATGCTGGGGTTTAGGCTTATGGTGACCCCATCTCCCAAATAGTGAACATAGTACTGAATAAGTAGTTTTTCATCCGTTGCCTCCCTCCCTTCTTCTCACCTTTTGGAGGCCCCACTGCTCATTGATTTCATCTTTATGTCCATGTGTAGCCATTGTTTAGCTCCTGCTTATAAGTGAGAACATGTAGTATTTGATTTTCTGTCCCGCCTCCAGCTTCACCTATGCTACGCAAAGGACATGATTTCTTTCTTTTTTGTGGCTGCATAGTATTCCATGGTGTATATGTACTACATTTCCTTTATCCAGTCCACCATTGATGGGCACCTGGGTGACTCCATGTCTTTGCTATTGTGAAGAGTGCTGTGATAAACACACACATGCAGTTGTCTTTTGATAAAACAATTTAAAATAAATAAAAGAAAATCCTTTGGGTAGGTATCCAGTAGTGAGATTGCTGGGTTAAATGGTAGTTCTATTTTAAGTTCTTGGAGAAATCTCCAGACTGTTTTCCATAGAGGTTGAACTGATTTACATTCCCACCAACAGTATATAAGTGTTCCCTTTTCTCTGCATCGTTGCCAACATCTGTTATTTTTTGACTTTTTAATTATAGCCATTCTGACTGGTGTGAAGGGGTATTTCATTGTGGTTTTAATTTGCATTTCCCTGATGATTAGTGATGTTGAGTATTTTTTCAAGTGTTTTTTGATCACTTGTATGTCTTCTTTTGAGAGGTGTCTATTTATGCCCTTTGCCCACTTTTAAATAGGGTTGTTTTATCCTTGTTGATTTGTTTAAGTTTCATATACAGTCTAGATATTAGTCCTTTGTTGGATGCATACTTTGCAAATATTTTCTTCCATTCTGTAGGTTCTGTGTTTATTCTGTTGATTGTTTCTTTTGTTGTGCAGAAGCTCTTTCGTTTAATTAAATCTCCTTTATTAATTTTTGGTTTTGTGGCAATTGTTTTTGAGGTCTTAGTCATAAATTCTTTCCCTAGGATAATATCTAGAAGAGTTTTTCCTAGGTTTTCTTGGGGTTTTTATAGTTTGGGGTTTTACATCTAAGTCTTCAATCTATCCTGAATTAATTTTTTTATATGGTGAGAGATATGAGTCCAGTTTCATTCTTCTGCATATGGCTAGCTAGTTTTCCCAGCACCATATATTGAATAGGGTGTCCTTTCCCCATTGTTTGTTTTTGTCAACTTTGTTGAAGACCAGTTGGTTGTAGGTGTGTGGCTTTATTTCTGGGTTCTCTATTTTGTTCAATTGATCTACGTGTCTATTTTTGTATCAATACCATGCTGTTTTGATTACTATAGTCTTTTAGTATAATTTGAAGTTGGGTAATGTGATGCCTCTAGTTTTATTTTTTTTGCTTAGGATTGCTTCGGCTATTTAGGTTCTTTTTCCATATGAAATTTAGGATTGCTTTTTTAATTCTGTGACAGAGGACATTAGTAGTTTTATAGGAATTGTGTTGAATCTATAGGTTGCTTTGGACAGTATGGTAGATAGGATTAGAGTTAGACATGGAGAGAAGATCATCTCCTGCCACACCCTTCCCCCACACCTATAGTGTTGCAGATGCAGCAGTGCTATTTCCCACCAGGGGCCAGCTAGCGCACACTTGGACAAAGCATATTTCATGCTTTTCATGGTGGCTCCATCCCTACTGCAAGTGAGTCACGTGCCGCTTGGGTTTTTTCCAAGGGCAAGGCTCAGCTCCCTCTCCCGACAGAGTGGCACTGTCCCGGCAAGGAGGGACAGACAAATCACTGAGTTGCCTGCTTTGGTCTGGGGGAAAAGACTAACCCAAACCCATTTTAGTGGTAGTTATCAGAGGGGCATACTCATGGGAACCAAAGGACAAAGTCCTTATGAAATCAAGGTCAGGAGCCCTATAACAAGGGCACAAAAGAGAAGCTGATCATGTTCTTGCCGGCACAGGATCAGGAGTGTGAGTGCACCCTAATGTAATCTCTTCCCACCACCCCTGCACCAGGGCAGGTGCTTCTACCTGACACCAACCTACCTGCTGTCTCTTACTCTTGAGTGCCATCTACTGGTGTGTATCCTGAACTGCATCATAAAATTTAAAATCTGCTAACAGAAGAGCTTAGTTCTAGCCCTTAAGATAAGTCCACAGGGACCTCTGCACCCTAAACCCTATAGGAGATTGTTAGCTCTAATGGCTAATACCTCACTACAAAAAGCAGCATCTGAGAAAGCTATGGCATAGAAGCTATCCACAACCAAGTAATCTGTACAGCACCTTGGCCCCCTGAAAGCACCAAAAACAAAGCTAAATGATCATACACAACATGCACCACAGTAAAGCACCCAAGGGAAAAAAAAGAAGGAAAGAAAAAGTCCCATGGAAATGATAGCAAATTCAGAAATAGGAAGCAAAAGTTCCCTTGGATGAGAAAGAATCAGTGCAAAAACTCTAGCAGTACAAAAAGTGTTTTCACGTCGCCAAAGGATTGTAATAGCTCTCTAGCAACGGATCCTAAGCAGACAGATAAGTAATTTAAAATATGGATTGCAAGGAAACCTCAATGAGATCCAAATGAAAGTTGAAATCCAATGTAAAGAAACCAGAAAAACGATTCAGGATATGCAAGACGAGGTAGCCATATTAAGAAAAAAAACAAATGGAACTGCTGGAACTGAAAAATTCAGTAAAGGAATTTCAAATCCAGAGAACTCCTGCAAGACACTATACAAGATGACCATCCTCAAGGCACGCAGGCATTAGAATATCCAAAGTCAATGCAAAAGAAAAAAATCTTAAAGGCAGCTACAGAAAAGGGCCAAATTACCTACAGAGCAAAACCCATCAGGCTAACAGCAGACTTCTCAGTGGAAATGTTACAAGCTGGAAGTGATTGGGAACCTATTTTTAGTTTCCCTAAAGAAAAAAAAACTGGCAACCAGGAATTTCATATCCTACCAAATTAAGCTTCATACATGAAGTAGAAACAAAGTCTTCCCCAGACAAGCAAACAGTAAGGAAATTCATCACCACCAGACCAGAGCTATAAGAAATGTTCAGAGGAGTTCTGAACATGGAAACAAAAGAATGATACTTGCTACCACAAAAACATATATAAATACAAAGCTCACAGACCCTATAAAGCAATTACACAATTGAGACTACAAAGAAACTAGCAAACACCACCATAAGGAACAAAAACTCATATATCAATATTAAACTTGAATGTAAATGGCCTAAATACTCCACTTAAAAGACATAGAGTGGCAAATTGGAATAAAAAAACAAGATCCATCCTTTTGCTGTCATCAAGAGACCCATCTCACAGGTAATAACTCATAGGCTCAAGGTGAAGGGATAGAGAAAGATCTATCATGCAAATGGAAAACAAAGAGCAGGGGTTGCTATTCTTGTGTTAGATAAAACAGAGTTTAAGCCAACAATAGTTTTAAAAAAAGGCAAAGAAGGGCACTACAAAATGATAAAGGTCTCAATTCAACAAGAAGATTTAACTAAAATACATATGCACCCAACATTGGAGCATCCAGATTTATAAAACAAATACTGCTAGACCTACAAAAAGAGGTAGACTGCCATACAATAATAGTGGAGGACTTCGGTACCCCACTGACAGCACTAGAGAGATCATCAAGGACAAAAATTAGCAAAGAAACTCTGCACTTAAATTGGATTCTCAACCAAATGGCCCTAATAGATATCTACAGAATACTCCACTCAATAACCACAGAGTATACATTCTTCTCATATGAACATGATACATTCCCTAACATTGATCATAGGCTTGGTCATAAAGCAAGTCTCAATAAATTAAAAAACAACTAGATCAGATCAAGCGTCTTCCTAGACTCCAGTGGAATAAAATTAGAAATCAATACCAAGAGGAACTCTAAAAGCCACACAAGTACAGGGAGACTAAACAACCAACTCCTGAATAACTTTTGAGTAAACAATGAAGTTAATGCATTTCGGCTGGGTGCAGTGGCTCATGCCTGTAATCCCAGCACTTTGGGAGGCCGAGGTGGGTGGATCCCCTGAGGTCGGGAGTTCAAGACCAGCCTGGCCAACATGGCGAAACCCTGTCTCTACTAAAAATACAAAAATTAGCCAGGCATGGTGGTGCACACCTGTAATCCCAGCTACTTGGGAGGCTGAGGCAGGAGAATTGCTTGAACCCAGGAGGTGGAGGTTTCATTGAGCCTAGATCGCGCCATTGAACTGCAGCCTGGGCAACAAGAACAAAATTCCGTCTCAAAAAAAAAAAAAAAAATCTCTCTTCCTGATGACATGATTCTATACCTAGAAAACCATAAAGATTTCTCCAAAAGACTCCCAGACCAGATAAACTACTTCAGTAAAGTTTCAGGGTATAAAATCAACATACAAAAATTATTAGCATTTCTATACATCAACAACGTCCAACTTGAGAACCAAATCAAGAACTCAATCCCATTTACAATAGTCACACACAAAACATACCTAGGAATACATTTAACCAAGGAGGTGAAAGATCTCTACAAAGAGAAGCATAAAACACTGATGAAAGAAACTGAAGAAGACACAAACAAATGGAAAAACATTCCATGCCCATGGATTGGAAGCATTAATATTATTAAAACTACCATACTGTCCAAAGCAACCTATAGATTCAGCACAATTCCTATAAAACTAATGTCCTCTGTCACAGAATTTAAAAAGCAATCCTAAAATTCATATGGAAAAAGAACCTAAATAGCCGAAGCAATCCTAAGCAAAAAGAATAAAACTAGAGGCATTACATTACCTGACTTCAAATTATACTAAAAGGCTATAGTAATCAAAAGCATGGTATTGATACAAAAATAGGCATGTAGATCAATTGAACAAAATAGAGAACCCAGAAATAAAACCAGACACCTACAACCAACTGATCTTCAACAAAGTTGACAAAAACAAGCAATGGGGAAAGGACACCCTATTCAATATATGATATTATTATATGGGATTACAGACATGAGCCACCGTGTCCAGCCCATTACTGTAATATTAAAAAGTTTCTTTAAGTGATTCATGTCTGTTTAGTACACACTGAACAAAAGGATTGTTGGGAAGTTTTTTTTCTATTTGTGTATGTATGTATGTATGTATGTATGTATGTATGTATGTATGTATTTATTTATTTATTTGTTTTTGAGACAGGGTCTCGCTCTGTTGCCCAGGCAGGAATGCAGTGGTGCAATCATGGCTCACTGCAGCCTCAAACTTCTGGGCTTAAGCGATTCTCTTACCTTAGCCTCCCGAGTAGCTGCAACTGCAGGCATGCACCACCATCCCTGGCTAATTTTTTTTTTTTTTTTTTTTTTGAGACCGAGTTTCACTCTTGTCGCCCAGGCTGGAGTGCAATGGCATGATCTCGGCTCACTGCAACCTCTGCCTTCCAGGTTCAAGCAATTCTTGTGCCTCAGCCTCCCAAGTAGCTGGGATTACAGGCATGTGCCACCATGCCCAGCTAGTTTTTGCATTTTTAATAGAGACGGGGTTTCACCATGTTGGCCAGGCAGGTCTCGGACTCCTGACCTCAGGTGATCCACCCGCCTTGGCCTCCCAAAGTGCTGGGATTACAGGCGTGAGCCACTGTGCCCGACCATACCTGGCTAATTTTTCAAATTTTTTTTTTGTAGAGATGAGGTCTTACCATGTTGCCCAGGGTGGTCTCAAACTCCTGGCCTCAAATGATCCTCCTGCCTTAGCCTCCAAAAGCACTGGGATTACAGATGTGAGCCCGTGCACAGGCCGGCAAGTAGTTTGGAATGTGTTTCCTTCAGGAATTTTTCTCATGAGTTCAGGATGTCTTAGATTTCTTCTAAAACTACCAATTATATTTTTCCCACATGAGCAAACACTGAACGTCACTAAGAGCTTAATTAGCAGATATACTTGGTTCATATTGTTATGTCCAAAAGGATTTTGTTGAAATATGACTCAGGTCCCTTTGCATGCCATGTGATTCTTTTTCATTGTCTTTCAAGAATATTGTGAAAGGCAGAATTATGGTTTTACTCTACAGAGATTGAGAATTCTGTTTGTTCAGTATCAAATTTTTTGAAAATTATGTCTCACATTTGCAGCTATTTCTGAAGATTTCTAATAAAAACATTCATTTTCAATATGGAGCCCTTATATTCAGTCCATAGTTTGTAATTCTAGAATCTCAGTATGTCCCAATTTCTTATATTCATAAAAGAAAGAAAGTATTTTCTTACCTGTAACTAAAAAATATATGTAGGTAGCTAGGTAGGATATGTCACTTTTTAAATTGTGGTTTTATTTAAATAGTGTTAAGTTTTGTTTCTTTTGTTTTGTACAGCTCGAAATCAATAACCAAAATTTATGCCTTTCTTCTAAAGGGCTACAATAGAAGTATCTCCCGAACAGAAACGATAATACGATTTGCTTTCCAAGCCTCTATCACAGTTCTGTGTATTGCATGTCCCTGTTCACTGGGACTGGCCACTCCAACTGCTGTGATGGTGGGTACAGGAGTAGGTGCTCAAAATGGCATACTAATAAAAGGTGGAGAGCCATTGGAGATGGCTCATAAGGTAAGACAGTCCCCAGAACTAAAACCTGTACCACCAAACTATCAATAGCACCCCTCACATGTGAGAAACACATACTCCTAAATTATTTCTCTATGGTCCATGAGCTGAGCTGCTTCTAGGACTATCCAGAGATTTGAGGTAGGAAAGCTGTTATTTTGGTTCTGCTTCAGATTGGCCTTAGTTACCTAAGATTCCTAAAACTGCTCCAGGCCTATTCTGTTAGAGCAGACCCTAATGTGGAAAACCTGGACTCCTATCCTAGCTCAGACTAGACTAGTCTTTATGGCAGAAAGATAGAATAGGTATTTGCCCAGGAAAATTTGCCAAACTCCCAGCAGCCTTCTAACCTATTTGTGTGTGACTTGTTTTCTTCACTGGGACCTTCAATTACAGTGCCGTTTCTTTGCCTTTGCTGCCACCAGCCGACAATTTGCAGCTATGACTTTAGGAATATAATCCTGTCTCTGATCTCATATTAGGATTTCCATAATCATCTCAAAGCTACTTGACTTCAACTAAAACCATGTTTCTACTAGTATGTTCTTATTATGAGGATGTAAGCTATATACAGAGGTATGTAGTAAACGTAGTATATCTTAGAACAAATCTGGAAACTCACCTCGCCACAGAATACAGGCTAGGAATTTTTATAGACATTTTAAACTTTGATATAATTTCAAACTTAAAAGTTGCAAGACTAGCCTGGTGCAGTGGCTCACGCCTGTAATCCCAGCACTTTGGGAGGCTGAGGCAGGCGGATCACGAGGTCAGGAATTTGAGACCAGCCTGACCAACATGGTGAAACCCCGTCTCTACTAAAAATACAAAAATTAGCTGGGCGAGGTGGCGCACCTGTAATCCCAACTACTCAGGAGGCTGAGGCAGGAGAATCGCTTGAACCCAGAAGGCAGGGGTTGCAGTGAGCTGAGATCGCGCCACTGCACTCCAGCTTGGGCGACTGAGCAAGACTCCATCTCAAAAAGAAAAAAATGTTGCAAGACTAGTACAAAGAACTCCTATATGCCCTTTACTGCAGTCGTTGGGCTCTTTTCCTAAGAATAAGGACATTCTCTTATGTAACCATAGTACAACTATCAAAATCAATAAATTAATATTGATATGCTGTTATCTGATCTGTAGTCCATATTCCAGTTTCCTCAGTTGTCTCAATAATGTGCTTTATAGCTGTTTTTCCCCTGTCCAGAATCATACTTTGTTGGTTTATTTTTCTTTTCTTTCTTTCTCTCTTTTTTTTTGAGATGAAGTCTCGCTCTGTGGCCCAGGCTGGAGTGCAGTGGTGCGATCTCGGCTCACTGCAACCTCCACCCACCAAGTTCCAGCGATTCTCCTGCCTCAGCCTCCCGAGTAGCTGGGATTACAGGCGTGCACCACCACACCCGGCTAACTTTTTATTATTAGTAGGGACAGGGTTTCACTATGTTGGCCAGGCTGGTCTCGATCTCCTGACCTCAGGTGATCCACCCACCTCAGCCTCTGAAAGTGCTGGGATTATAGGCTTGAGCCACTGCACCTGGCCATTTACCTTTATTCTTATAATCATTTCCCTACTGCTTAGATTTCCTCATCAGATATAAAATTCATTATATTGAAAGCCTTTCTTTTTTACCTTGAGGCACTAGAGGCGTCTCTTAATTACCTATTAACAGTCAACCCTTAAAAATTAGCTCTAGTTGTTTAACATATATTCACAGTTATTTAGCATGAACAAACAGTTCAACATTGGCAGAGGAGAGCTGTTGTGTATAACTAAGTATTTCTTCTTTTATTTTCTCGAAGACCGTCAGTTTTTTAAGTCAAATTAAGTCAAAGGTCAGTTTACTAAGAAACTGAATAGTCATCTGTTTGTCAAAACAGACCTTTTTCTTATTTCTGGAAAGGTAATGTGGAGGATCATCAAGTCATTGTATCTTAATTTTTTTACAGGTAAAGGTAGTGGTATTTGATAAGACTGGAACCATTACTCATGGAACCCCAGTGGTGAATCAAGTAAAGGTTCTAACAGAAAGTAACAGAATATCACACCATAAAATCTTGGCCATTGTGGGAACTGCTGAAAGTAACAGTGAACACCCTCTAGGAGCAGCCATAACCAAATACTGCAAACAGGTACATTTTTTTCCTCTTGTTTATTGGTGTAGTCATCTCCTGTAGGAATTCCCCAGATCAAATCCAGACTGGTGTTTGACTGTGATTTGCATATATAGTTGGTATGAGGCTAAAAAGACTTGTATTTTCTCATTTAATTGTATGTAACTCATTTCTTCATACAGACAAGTATACAGATGAAAACAAATGAACTATAATCCTATCACACAGATAACTCCTGTTGACATAAAAAATTAAAATAGAAGTTATACATATTTGTGGTAGGACAATTCAGATAGTTCAGAGAATTACATAATGAAAATTGTAAACCTCATTCCCTGCCCCCTTCCATAATTCCTCTCTCCAAAGTTTAACAACTGTTAACTTATTAACAGTCTTTTAAAATGACAGCTTTATTGAGATATAATTCATATACTATAAAGTTCACCTTTTTAAAGTGTACAATTCAATAATTTTAGTATAGTCATAAAGGTGTGCATCTGTTAACCATTGTTAATGCATATAGCCACATATATATATTTATCATATTTTAAACTTTATACAGAAAGGTCATACAATGATCAATCTTTGTTACCTTGCTTTTTTATTTTATTGAGTGAATTTTCCTGTCAGGAAATGCAGATCTGCCTCATTGTTTTTAATGGCTGTATTATACTCTATAGTGTGAGTGTTTTTTTTTTTTACTTTTACAGTATATACTCAACATCCTTATCAGTTTTTGCAAGTCTGTCTGTACATTAAATGCCTATCAATGCAATTGCTAAGTCAAAGGATGCATGCAGTTAAATTCTGATGAATGCTACCAATACCCATATGATGAATATTGCCAATACACATGAAGGGTTATACCAATTTATACCTGCACCAAAAGTTATGAGTGCTCATTTCCCCACATTCTTACCAACACTTTCTTTTTATTTTCTCAATTTAGTAGGTGAAAAAATATTTACTTGATGGTTTGCTTTGCATTTCCTTAATTATGAATAAGGTTGAGCATCTTTTTATATATGTATTGACCATTTGAATTTCTTTTCCTCTAACCTGTTTGTATCCATGACCTATTTTTCCACAGAGTTGTTTGTCTTTTTCTTATTTATTTGCATGAGTTCTTTATGAATTGTCTCACATTAATTTTACACTTAAAATGTGGCAGTTTATACCATTGGTGTTGCCATTTATTTATTTGTTCTTTCCCTTTTACCTATTACCTATTACTGACCTGGCTTCCTTACACCTAAATCAAACAGCAGAGCGGATGAAGCTATAAAAAGCTAGGAAACAATGAGGGCCCCCAGAACTTTTCGGCTTGCTAAAGACGTAGACTAGAGAGCAGATGGAGAGCCTCTGGTAACTAAAGGCCCTATACTTTGTTACCCTTTGCCCTATACTGAATAGAAAACTTGACTTGACTATAGAATTAAAAATTTAATTTGTAATTATCTACTGGAAAGAGCAGAGAATACTGATAAGCTTTCCATGTTTTCTATGAATTTTAGAGAGTGGGATTAAAACAAAGATTTTTTTTTATTATTGTTTTTGAGACAGAGTCTCGCTCTGTCACCCAGGCTGGAGTGCAATAGCGCAATCTCGGCTCACTGCAACTTCTGTCTCCTGGGTTCAAGTGATTCTCCTACCTCAGCCTCCCTAGTGGCTGAGATTACAGGTGTGCACCACCACACCTGGCTAAATTTTTTTGTACTTTTAGTAGAGACAGGGTTTCACCATTTTGGCCAGGCTGGTCCCAAATACTTGACCTCAGGTAATCTGCCCACCTCGGCTTCCCAGCCGGCTTCTTCAGCTGGGATTACAGGCATGAGCCACTGTGCCTGGTCAAAACAAAGATTTTGAGGCTCTTCTGTAACTTTGAGTGTTATGTTTGATGCTCTATTCCTTTGTCCTTATCAAAATCCACTGTCAAGTAGGCAATAAGTGACAATTTTATTATAAACATTTAGAATTAACTAGGGGTTTTTATCTTGCTAATGAATGACCTTGCATTATCAGAACAGTAGAGGAAATCCTTTTGTTTCTTTTTGTTAGGAGCTGGACACTGAAACCTTGGGTACCTGCATAGATTTCCAGGTTGTGCCAGGCTGTGGTATTAGCTGTAAAGTCACCAATATTGAAGGCTTGCTACATAAGAATAACTGGAATATAGAGGACAATAATATTAAAAATGCATCCCTGGTTCAAATTGATGCCAGTAATGAACAGTCATCAACTTCGTCCTCCATGATTATTGATGCCCAGATCTCAAGTAAGCTAATTTTCTTTCTAGTACCAATTATGGGGCAGTTATGAACAGATGGCTGACTTTATAACCCTGAACTGTTATAGAAGAAACAAAAATTGGCCTCATAATTTCATTTCCTCAAGTCAATACCCTATGCCTTCTGATCATTTAAATTAGTCAAGAATATTTCCCAACTGTGGTCATTGACACCACCATAGGGTGATGAGATCTAGCCTTAGCTGATCATCCATGATCATTCTTTTCTCACTACAACTACTCCAAACCTTTTCTATCTTTCACAAGATCCTGTGACCCTCTCCTTTGTCCCCTCTGCAAATTATCTTATTTTTTATATAGAAAATTATGGTTCTTGGGCAAGTGTTCTTACATATTTTTGCCCAGAATCATTCCTGTTTTCAGGGAAAGCGGTATCCTTCATCTTGCCTAATGAATCCCTTCATCTAGATCCCACCCTCTCTTGATTCATCAGGGACCTCCCTCTTTCTGTTAGGTCCCCTTGCTTCTTTACTTTTCGTCTCTTTCTGTTTTAGCTTCTTTTCTTAAACATATAAACATTTCTTCCATCAAAATCACTATATTCGCATCTAGATTTTGTCCTTCCCCATCTATATTCCCATATAGATTCTGTCTTTTTCTTTTATATCCAAGTTCTAGAAAGGGTAATCTAGGTTTGTTGAATTCACTTACTCCACAGTCATGCCTCAGTTCATTGCAGTCTGGCTTCTCCCCCATCCATACTACTGAATCCATTCTTTCTAAGTTAACTGATGACCGTTGACCTCAGTGCTCTCTCCAGTGGTCACTTTTCAGTCCTCATCCTGCAAGACCTCATTAAGCTATTTGACAATGTTGACCATCCCTTCCTTCCTAAAGGATGATTCCATGACCCTGCTTTGTCTAGATTCTCCTCTCACCTCCCTGGCTGTTCCTTTTTTTTTGAGAAAGAGTCTTGCTCTGTCACCCAGGCTGGAGTGCAGTGGTGCGATCTCAGCTCACTGCAACCTCCGCCTCCTAGGTTCAAGCAATTCTCCTGCCTCAGCCCCCAGGAAGCTGGGATTACAGGTGTGCGCAGCCATGCCTGGCTAATTTTTTGTATTTTTAGTAGAGATGGGGTTTCACCATGTTAGCCAGGCTGGTCTCAAACTCCTGACCTCAAGTGATCCATCCACCTCAGCCTCTCAAAGTGCTGGGATTACAGGTGTGAGCCACCGCACCCCTGGCTGTTCCTTTTAATTGTCCTTTGGTTACTCATTTCTCTTGCTTTCAAATGTTGTATGTAGTCAGGGTTTTGTTCTTTGTCTTTTTGTCATTTTATAATAGATACTCTCTCTGTACAATCTTATTCATGCTCATCACTTATTCTACCACCCACAGACTTCCACTACCACTCCAAAATCCATATCTTTAGCCAAGTCCTGTTTCCTTGGCTCCATGCCGATCTATCCATCTGCCCCCAAAACATGATCTACCCACCTAAGTGTTCCAACACCTCCCTCCAGATTTGTGCCTGAGTGGTTTTGCTAACATGCAAATCTAGTCGTTTCACTTTCTGACCAATACCTTTTATTACAGTGGTTTATAAGCTGTTTTTGAGCCATAGACCTTTGGAGGAATATGATGAAAGCTATGGGCCCACCCCTCAGAAAATTTTTGTTTCAAGAGATGCACATGTATCCTGAAACCCATCCATGGGTCTCCGTTAAGGATCCCAGCTTTAATGTGTCTCTCTCTCCTATGGGACAAAGTCCAGTCTCTCTGGACTTTGTTTAAGATCTGTTCCCCATGATATGTCTCCTGCCTCCCTGCATCACTCATCTTGTCTTTTTCCACTACCGCATATATACTCCATGTTCCATCCCTACCTAACTACTTACAGTTCTTCCTTATGATGTGTCATTTCCTGCTTATTAGATCATTTCATTTACCATTTTCTCTATGTAATGTTCTTGTTCACAAATGGCATCTACCTCGTGAACTTACGCTTATCTTTCAAGACCCAGCTTATATTTCTCTCTTCAGTGACACCCTCATTGACTGACATATATTGACAGAGGTATTTGCTCTTCTTCCTGAATCATAACTGTACTTAATCTCTGTTATTGTACTAGGACAGTGTATGATAATTATATATTTACCTGCCTGTTTCTACTAGTCTGTGACTTCTTTATTATTTGTCTATGAACTTCTAGTATCAAGCACAAATAGGAAATTCATTTGACAGCTTTTATTGAGCACCTGCTGTGTGTCATGCACTGTTCAAGGCACTAAAGAATTGGCAGTAAACAAGATAAACTAAGTTCTTATTTCATGGAGCTTACATTCTTGGTGGAAGAACACAGGAGAGTGAGCAAATAAATAAGAAAATACAATAAGTCCAATGTAGATAGTGCTGTGGAGGAAAATTAAGTGGGGCAAGGGGCATAGGGGTGCTGGGAGTAGTGGGTTCTGTTTCATATAGGGTGATCAGGGTAGGCCTCATTGAGAAGGTAGTGTTTGAACGAAGATCTGAGGGGATGAGAGAAAAAGCTATGTGGATTTCTGTGGCAAAAACATTCTAGGCAGGAGAAATAGTAAGCATCAAAGCCTTTAGTCAGGAGTGTGCTTGACTTGTTTGAGGAATGGCAAGGAGAACAGTGTGGCAAGTGCAGAGTAAATGGATGGGCAAGGGGTATAAGACAAGATCAGAGAGGTGGTTTGGGACTAGATACGTAAGGACAAAACCAATATGACAGTTTTGAGTAGAGGAGGGACAAAATCTGACTTAACATTTTAAAAGTAAACCGGACGCGGTGACTCACGCCTGTAATCCCAGCACTTTGGGAGGCTGAGGCGGGTGGATCACTTCAGGTCAGGAGTTCGAGACCAGCCTGGCCAACATGGTGAAACCCTGTGTCTACTAAAAATACAAAAATTAGTTGGGCGTGGTAGCAGGCATCTGTAATCCCAGCTACTCGGGAGGCCGAGGCGAGAGAGAATCTTGCGGGGATGGGGGGCAAGGGCAGAAGCAGGGAGATGAGTTGGTGGATGTTGTCATAATCGAGGTGAAGCATAATGGTAGCTTGGACCAGTATAGTAGAGGTTGTAAGAAATGATAGAATTCTAGATGTGTCTTAAAAGGAGAGTCACAGATTTTTCTCATGGGTTGGATATATATGGCATATGAGAGAAACAGGAGTCAAGAATTATGCCAAGGTTTGTGGCCTAAGCAGTTAGAAGGATGGAGTTATCATTTAAATAAGATGGGGGATCCCACAGGAGGGACAGTATTGGGAAAAAGATCAGGAGTTCAGTTTTGTACATGTTAAGTTTGAGTACCTATTAGAGATATCCCAAGTGGAGATATCATATAAATGGAAATATCAAGTAAGCAGTTGGCTACATAAGTTTGGAGTTCCAGGAAGCAGACTGAATCAGAGAGATGGATTTGGGAGTCCTCTGCTTATAGATCTGTGGTGTCTAGGAAAATAGCCACTAATTATATGTGACTCTTTAAATTAGTTAATTTACATTTAATTTAATTTAAAATTCATCTTTCAGTCATACTAGCCACATTTCAGTGCTCAGTAGCCACATCTGTGTGTTAGTGGCTATTGTATTAAACATAGCAGATATAGAACATTTCTAATATCACAGAAAGTTGTCTTGGACTGCAGTGGTATAGATGGTATTTAAAGCCATGAGACTGGATAAGAACCCCAAGGAGTGAGAGTAGATAAAGGGAAAGGAAGAGGTAAGTACTGAATCCTGCAGCACTATAAATTAAGAAGTTAGGGAGATGAGGAGGGATGGGCAAAGAAGGCCAAGAAGTGGCCAATTAGGAGGTAACTCCTAACAATGTGGTATCCTAGAAGCCAAATGAAGAAAGTATTTCCAGGAGGGAGTGAACAGGTGTGTTAAATTCTGCTAATAGGACAAGTAAGATGAGGAATGAGAATTAACTATTAGGATTATTAAAGTAAAGGTCACTGGCTGTAATAATTCACTGAAGTATTAGAGTCAAAAGCATAAAGCTTTTGACTACCCCAACAAATGGGGTAGGTTCACAAGAGCATGGGAAGATATGAATTGGAGACAGCCAATAGAGATACTTTTGGAAAGTTTTGCTGTGTACAGAAGCAGATAAATGTGGTAGCTAGAGAGGTGGGTGAGATCAAGAGAGTTTTTTTTTTTTTTTTTTTTTTTTTTAAGATAGGACAATGTACAGCAGAGAAAAGTTGTGCAGGAGTGGGCAGGGAGAATTGTTGGGTTGGAGAGATGTTCTAGAATAGGCAAAGGAGGGGGGTGTCTAGTGCACAAGTAGAAAGGTTGGCCTTAAATTAGGAGCAGAATCAGTTTATAATAACAGAAGGGAAGCTAGATACACAGACACAGGAGGCACAGGTAGTTGAGTGGATGCGGCAATGAGAGCTGTGGAAGTTCTTTTCTGATTGCTTCTATTTTCTTTCTGAAGTAGGAAGCAGAGTCATCATCTGGTATTAGAATGGGGCAGGAGAAGTTGGAGATTGGAAGGGAGATGAGAAGGTATGAAATAGCCATCTAGAAGAAATGGAGAATGAATGGACTAGGGAAATATAGTTAAGTTGCCAGATAGCACTAAGAGCCCACTTAAAGAAAATGAGATGTCAGCATGATTGTACATGTTCATCTAGCCACATTCAGCTACTGATGCACAGTAAGTATTTTTAAATTTGATTGAATTTTTATGGAAGGTCAAAGGGAAAGCCTCACCAAGAAAGTAATATTTGAACTGGCTCTTGAAGAATGTGATGGAGTTTGCTGTCTGGAGAGGAGTGATAAGGACATTTCAGATGAAGGCAGCAATGTGTGCAAAGGCCCAGAGGCATGGAAGAGCAGAGTATGTTCTTAGAAAATTTGAACATCACTGTTGGAGGCTATGTTCTAGGAACAATACAATGTAGTGACTGTGCAAGGTTAGACAGGAAGAACTTGCTTCATGGGGTTTTATAAAGATTAATTGAACTTACTAAATGTTATTTCTGTGCCTACTTTCAGATGCTTTTAATGCTCAGCAGTATAAAGTCCTCATTGGTAACCGGGAGTGGATGATTAGAAATGGTCTTGTCATTAACAACAATGTAGATTATTTCATGACTGAACATGAGAGAAAAGGTCGGACTGCTGTATTAGTAGCAGTTGATGGTAAGGTTTTCCATAAGTATGCTATAACTCAATGTTATGATTTGTTATTGTTTTATTAATTAATTTATTTTTGAGAGACCTCTGAACTATGAGGGTTATTCAAAAGCATCTTGAATGCAAAATGAAAATGTCAACAACACATGATTATTACTGATTAATTTAAAATTCTCTCGCATTTGCCTGCCTTTGTTACTTTCTTCCCTAGCCTATGTTTTAAATGAAGGCTGATCAAGGATTTTTTAAAATCTAAAAATAGCAACAGTAAAATAATAGCAAAGTAAAATAATATTCATAATCCCATCATCCTAACACAATGTCAGATTTTTTTTGTTTCTTTGTTTTGTTTTTGTTCTTGTTTTTGTTTTTTTTTTGAGATGGAGTTTCGCTCTTGTTGCCCAAGCTGGAGTGTAATGGTGTGATCTCAGCTCACTGCAACCTCCGCCTCTTGGGTTCAAGCGATTCTCCTGCCTCAGCCTCCCAAGTAGCTGGGATTACAGGCGCGCCACCACGCCCGGCTAATTGTATTTTTAGTGAAAATGGGGTTTCACCATGTTGGCCAGGCTGGTCTTGAACTCCTGACTTCAGGTGATCCACCCACCTCGGCCTCCCAAAGTTCTGGGATTACAGGCGTGAGCCACCATGCCCAGCCCACAATGTCAGTTTTAATTTTGTATATTCCATTCCTAGTTTTCTTGAAATGTGTGTGTGTTTGCAGAATTACAGTATTAGTACATATACCGTTTTTTACTGGGTACATTTTATCGTAAGTAAATTTTACCTCAATAAAGTTAAAATCACTTGTACACATACTATTTTATTATGCTTTATTTTACTTAATGCTTTCTAATGTTGCTATATAATTTTACTATAATACTGCATAATTTATCAATCTTACACACTATAATCATTTCCCTCTTGTTGGAAATTTAGGCTATTCCTAATATTTCACTATTGTAAATGACACTACAATAAATATCTTTGAGGTTGTATGTGCTTTATTTTGTTATTTCTTAGGGTAAATTTCTAGTTGTGAGATTAATTCCACTCTACATTTATAATGTCTGCTAAGTATGAAGGCAGTATTTTACTATGTCCTTTTTAGGTCTGGGAAGAAGCAGAGAATACCATTTTACTTTTGTTTTGTAAATAGAATAAAATAATAAGATTTATGGTAATATTTTTCCCACTATAAAGTGCCCATTTTGTCTCTCTCTGCCCCCTCTTTACCTTAAAAAGAAAAAAAGTATTAATCTTCAGTTTCATTTGCCTTTAAATTAAAGTGTTTGAGGCTATTGGCAAATACCTTTCTGAGGAACAAAAAGGGTCTTCTAATATCCAGTAAGGTCTCTCTTTTTATTTTCCTATGATTACTTTATTAGTAACCCCCACCTCACTCTGAAATTTTCATAACCAAATATGGAGGCTTGTTATAGAGTTTGTAGTATAAAGTCTGTGTGGGCTCAGAGATATTTTAAGTTAAGCCATGCCCTGAACAACTTTACTTGAGAAAATTCATTTCATTCTGAAATTTCAAGTCAAAATGTTATTCTGCTTTCACTATATTCTAAGTTCTCTTATTTTGTGCTGCCCCTGTATTAGATGAGCTGTGTGGCTTGATAGCCATTGCAGACACAGTGAAGCCTGAAGCAGAACTGGCTATCCATATTCTGAAATCTATGGGCTTAGAAGTAGTTCTGATGACTGGAGACAACAGTAAAACAGCTAGATCTATTGCTTCTCAGGTAATTGATAGGGGTATGTGATAACTTCTAATTATTGATATACATTTTATGTCTTGCCTTCAAATGCTAAGAAATTTACATTACCTACTATTTTCATTATCACTGAGTAGTCCTATCTGGTTCCTTCAAGAAAATTTACCATGCTTTGCTGGAAAGACTTTGGGCTTTGTGTGTTGCTGTTATAAGTAAAAAGGTATTTGCTTAGTTCATGGGATGCTTGCCTGACACTGTACACCAGTTTCTGTTGATGCGTCCTTTGAAATGTTGCTCATATTCTTTACCAGTGCTGCCAACCTAAGCTGGGCTCTCCTGATCTCATGCCTGAAACACGGCAATAGCTCCACACACATCCCTCTCTAGTCCATCCTAAATACCACCACCAATGGAACTATTTTCCTAATGCACCACTTTGACATACCATTTTTCTGCTCTTGACTCCCACATCTGCCTTATCTCTAAAGTTTTTCAATCTTTTTAACTTTGGAATGCCTTCTCCCCTCTTCTAATAAATAATGCAAGTAATCTTTTAATACATTCTTTTGTTTCTTTTTTTTTTCTTGAGACGGAGTTTCACTCTTGTTGCCCAGGCTGAAGTGCAATGGTGTGATCTTGGCTCATCCTAACCTCCGCCTCCTGGGTTCAAGCGATTCTCTTGCCTCAGCCTCCCGAGTAGCTAGGATTACATGCATACACCACCATGCCCAGCTAATTTTGTATTTTTAGTAGAGACAGGGTTTCTCCATGTTGGTCAAGCTGGTCGCGAACTTCGGACCTCAGGTGATCCGCCCGCCTCGGCCTCCCAAAGTGCTGGGATTACATGTGTGAGCCACCGCACCCAGCCTATTAACACCTTCTTATGTAAAAAATACAGAAGGATATAAAGTAAAAATGTCCTCTTTTCCCCATGCTCCCCATCCAGTCCTACTGCCCCCCACACTGCCACTTTTTCATATGCATATATGTGCATATACAGAGTACATATACAGTATAATTCTGGTCTTTTCAACATCAGTTAGATAATTTTGAACAGATTGTTCAGTAGTTTGCTTTTTTTACATAACAGTATACTTTGGAACTTCATCCATATCTGAACATAAAAAGTTATTTTGGCCGGGTTTGTTGGCTCACGCCTGTAATCCCAGCACTTTGGGAGGCTGAAGCAGGCAGATCACATGAGGTCGGGAGTTTGAGACCAGCCTGGCGAGCATGGTGAAACCTTGTCTCTACTAAAAATACAAAAATTAGCCGGGTGTGGTGGCGCATGCCTATAATCCCAGCTACTCAGGAGGCTGAGGCGGGAGAATCACTTGAACCAGGAGGAGGAGGTTGCAGTGAGCCGAGATGCTACCATTGCACTCCAGCCTGGGTGACAGAGCAAGACTGTCTCAAAAAAAAAAAAAAAAAAAAGTTACTTTATTCTTTCTATACTGAATTCCGTGGTATGGATGTATCATAATTTATTTAACCATTTCCCTAATGATGGACATTTGGGTGGTTTTGAAAATTTTCTTTTTGCAAACAAGGCAATAATGAACATCTTTGGACATGTATCTTTCTGTACATGTACAAGCCTGTCCAAAATAGAGCTAGACATGGAATTGCTAGACCAAATGATGCTCACATTTTGATAGATGCTGCCAGATGCCCTCCAAAAAGAGTTGCAATTTACACACCAGCCACCGGTGTATAAGAGAGCTCATTTCTCCACATCCTTGCTATCACTGGATATTATCAGTCTTTTAAAATGTGGACATCTTGTGGGTGAAAATTGATGGCTTGTTATTGCTCAGTTATGTTTCACATACTCATTATTATTATTTTAAATGAATTGAGTTTATTTTCATCACATAGGTTGGCATTACTAAGGTGTTTGCTGAAGTTCTACCTTCTCACAAGGTTGCTAAAGTGAAGCAACTTCAAGAGGAGGGGAAACGGGTAGCAATGGTGGGAGATGGAATCAATGACTCCCCAGCTCTGGCAATGGCTAATGTGGGAATTGCCATTGGCACAGGCACAGATGTAGCCATTGAAGCAGCTGATGTGGTTTTGATAAGGGTAAGTGCCATGGCTTGACCTTTGAGGAGTATGAGACTGCCCTACATGGTCAATGATAATGTCATAAAATATATTGAGCATAACAATTCTGTCTTAAGTTCCATACTATCAGCCATTAAGAGTTTGAGAATATGGAGTGGGATTATGGGAAGTCATGCTAATTTACCCCCTGACTTTCTCAACCCGGCTCATAAGCAAGTGAGAATTATAAGTTTCTGAAGTGAAGAGGAAGATTTAAGAATGTATTTGGAATAAAATAATCTTCAACAAATAGTTGCTGAGATTATTTTAAGTAGATTTAATCATAGTACCAGCATACACCCCTAAAAGTGTTTTCAGAACCCTGAAGAAAATTTTTGAAAAACACCTTCGGAAGCTGAGTCTAAGTTTTAGCATTATCTGAGATTTGTAGTTAATTCACATATTACCCTAAGGTAGACATAATCTTCAACATACACAGTATCAAATGTAAAAGTTACTGGTTAAGTTAGAGTCTCTTACTAATATCACAAATATTTCTGTTCTTAGAATGATCTTCTGGATGTAGTGGCAAGTATTGACTTATCAAGAAAGACAGTCAAGAGGATTCGGATAAATTTTGTCTTTGCTCTAATTTATAATCTGGTTGGAATTCCCATAGCTGCTGGTATGTGACTCTTAACTAATATTGCTTTTTCCACTAAAGTTGTTAGAGACCTAACATATTGGAAGCCTGTCTTCTTACTATTAGTTTTGAGCCTAGTTTTTGTTTGTAGCCTACTGGTATGGTGAGAGGTAATGTTAAAATCAATCATTTTAATTTTCAGTAATGTTTGTTATAGCTTAAGAATATATAAGCATTCTGACAGATTTTTTTCCCTCCAACTTATTTTTTTTTTTTTTTTTTTTTTTTGAGACAGAGTCTCAATCTGTTGCCCAGGCTGGAGTGCAGTCATACAATCTCGGCTCACTGCAACCTCCACCTCCTGGGTTCAAGCAGTACTCCTGCCTCAGCCTCCCGAGTAACTGGGACTATAGGTGCCCGCCACAACGCCTGACTAATTTTTGTATTTTTAGTATAGACGGGGTTTCACTATGTTGGCCAGGCTGGTCTCGAACTCCTGACCTCAGGTAATCCACCCACCTCAGCCTCCCAAAGTGTTGGGATTACAGGTGTGAGCCACCGTTCCCAGCCTTCAACTTTGTATTTTGAAAAATTTCAAACTTCACGCCTGTAATCCCAGCACTTTGGGAGGCTGAGGTGGGTGGATCACCTGAGGTTGGGAGTTCGAGACCAGCCTGACCAACATGGAGAAACCCCGTCTCTACTAAAAATACAAAATTAGCTGGGCGTGGTGGCACATGCGTGTAATCCCAGCTACTCGGGAGGCTGAGGGGCGAGGCAGTAGAATCGCTTGAACCCAGGAGGTGGAGGTTGTGGTGATCCAAGAGCACACCATTGCACTTCAGCCTGGGCAACAAGAGCGAAACTCCGTCTCAAAAAAAAAAAAAAAAAAAAAAAAAATTCAAACCTACAAAAACATTGAAAAAAATGGTACAATGAAAATCTGTATGCCTTTCACCTAAACTCACCAACTGATGGTATTTTGCCACATTGCTTCATCTCTTTCTGCATATATTTGCACAGAGATATGTATTTGTTTTCTTATTAATTAATTTTTTTCTAAATAGATTTACCTTTAATCTGACTACCCAAACACAACACTGTTAGCAAGATTAATTCATGGAGTAAATGATTTTTAAAGAATTATACAAGTATTTTCCTCTAGTCTTTTTTTTACTCTACATCAGTTTTTGTCTTGTTACATAGTTGTGATTGTAGCTTACAGAGTATTTTCTGCTCTTCACTTAATATTCTATTATAGTCAGCTGGTATTTTTTTTAGGTTGAGAGACCAGATGACAGAGAGAGTGAACAAAGCAATATAACTGAGAAAAAAGAATTTAGAGTTATCTAATAAGCATCTGAGAATCTCCTAAACTTAGGGACCTGGTAGGAGTTAGTAATGATGACATAAAAGAAATAAGTATCGTTTTCTTCTTGTTCTCTCTGATTTGAGGGCCAAGGAAAGACATGAAATGACATGAGAACAATTACAAAACTGTTTATCAGCAAGGACACACAAATACTGAGAGAACAAAGAGCAAAAGAACAATCTAAGTCCAGTAAGATTAATTCATGGAGCAAGTGATTTTTAAATAATTATACAAGTAATATATGATCACCATAGAAAAAGTAGGAAAATATAGAGAAGCACATAAAAAGTTAAAAGTATAAGTCTATTTCATCCTCATCATATGAGCAAACATTCTATGTCTGTCAAAACCAAGTGTGGATGAGTTCGTAGAACATGAACTCCCATACGCTATTGGTTGGATTATGAATCACTACAGCCACTTTGGAGAACAACTGAGGAATATCCACGTAAAGTTGAAGATGTGCCCATGTTATGACCCAGTTGTTTCACCCCTAGGTATATACCCCACAGAAATTCTCAAACATGGACACGGGGAGACATGTACAAGAATGTTAACAGCAACACTCTGTTAGTGAAAAAATGGCAACAACAAAAATCTCCACCACCAAGAGGATAAATGCTGAAGAAATATCAAACAAAGAAATGATTTGTATATATGTTAGAAACACATTGATAATCTGTTTAGTATTATCTACTCTAACTAATCCATACTTGTTTCTTAGGAGTTTTTATGCCCATTGGTTTGGTTTTGCAGCCCTGGATGGGATCTGCAGCAATGGCTGCTTCATCTGTTTCTGTAGTACTTTCTTCTCTCTTCCTTAAACTGTAAGTATGATAGCTTGCTCACATTTGTATTTTGTATTCCTGTTATCATCCAGTCATTCTTGGTAGGTTTTATTCTTATATTGATCAATGATAAGCCCAAGCCATTCTTAATGAGAATTATTATTAGCGGCCGGGCGTGGTGGCTCACACCTGTAATCCCAGCACTTCAGGAGGCTGAGGTGGGCAGATCACTGAGGTCAGTAATTTGAGACCAGTGTGGCCAATATGGTGAAACCCTATCTCTACTAGAAATACAAAAATTAGCTGGGCATGGTGGTAGATGCCTGTAATCCCAGCTACTCGGGAGGCTGAGGCAGGAGAATCACTTGAACCTGGGAGGTGGAGGTTGCAGTGAGCTGAGATCGTGCCACTGCACTCCAGCCTAGGCAACAGAGTGAGATTCCATCTCAAAAAAAGAAAAGAATTATTATTAGCTAACAGTAATAATTAGCTATGTAATTGTTACTTCGTGTACTTTATGCATAGCAACCACAAGCACTGAGTGGGATAAAATATAGTACACTAATTCTGAGAAGTGGGATTTCTGATGATATGACTCCACACAATTCGTTTCAAGCTATTTTCCTACCAGTGATCACCTTTATACATTTCATACCAAAATTAAGTGTGGATGAGCAAATCTTCTTTCTTTTCTGCATGTAGCAAGCGTCTCATTTACTCTTGGTTATTTGAAACTAGCGTACTTTTGCATGTGTCCAGTTACAGGAAACCAACTTACGAGAGTTATGAACTGCCTGCCCGGAGCCAGATAGGACAGAAGAGTCCTTCAGAAATCAGCGTTCATGTTGGAATAGATGATACCTCAAGGAATTCTCCTAAACTGGGTTTGCTGGACCAGATTGTTAATTATAGCAGAGCCTCTATAAACTCACTACTGTCTGATAAACGCTCCCTAAACAGTGTTGTTACCAGTGAACCTGACAAGCACTCACTCCTGGTGGGAGACTTCAGGGAAGATGATGACACTGCATTATAAAAGGCCATGGAGAGTGCTGCCAGTTTAACTTGCTGTGCACTGACACAGCATTCATGATGTTACCTTCACTTTTCAAAATATTGTAGAAGGATTTTATGTTGGTCTCATGCTCTTATATTAGGGATTCTATTTGAGTTGCATTTATCTGTTGGCAAAATATTTTTTTCGAGGCATCAGCTCTGAACCTAGCTTTATTTAAACTGAATTTCCAGTATATATTTTTTTTCACTAACAACAGATAAGGTAGAGCAGTGAGGTTTACAACAAGTCCTACAATTAGAGATTGCTGAACTGCTGCTAAAGTGATTTTTTTTATTTGACCAAAAAAAAAAAAAAGGCCCAAGAAGAAGAAAACGAAAAATCTGAAGATTTGAGAGCATGAAGATATTCATGCTTTTGAATTCAAAATATTGAAGATACTCTCAAGCCTGTATCTCTGCCCCATTGGGGAGCAATGACTTTCAAAGCACTGTGTATAAAACATCTAGTTTTAGAAGGGAAACAGTTGAAACTGTTTAAAAATAGATGTGCCTTATTTATTGCAGGCTTTCTTTCCCCCATTCTCCCTGCATCCTTGTCCTTGCAGGTGCTTTTTTAGATGCTCCAGTATGTCTTCTTTTGTTATTTTCTTTCGAGCTAACCAAATTTAGGTGGTTTTTCATCGATTAAAAATAACTGACAACTGTTCTAATATTTTGCTCCTTTTTAAATTTTGTAGCTCAAAAGACCTTAAAGGTCTGTAGGGTTCCCTGCCTCCTATCTTTCCACTGTTGTAAAAAGTATATCAAATTATTCCTTCAAGTTTCCTAGCTCTGTGCTCAGTTTCAGTTCACTCCTGCCAAGTTGGGCTCTAAGTTGTTCTTCATGTAGTCTGTTGATCTCAGTCCGGAAACTTAACATTATGAGCCTCTTCTGCTCAAAAGATTTTCAAAGATTAAAACTATTATACATATACAGGTCATATAAAATTACCTGGATTCACTAAATTTGTTTGTTGTTGTTGTTGTTGAGACAGAGTCTCATTCTGCAGCCCAGGCTGGAGTGCAGTGGCACCGTCTTGGCTCACTGCAACCTCTGCCTACCAGATTCAAGGAATTCTCCCTGCCTCAGCCTCCCGAGTAGCTAGGATTATAGGCACCTGCCACCACACCTGGCTAATTTTCATATTTTTCAGTAGAGACGGGGTTTCGCCATGTTGGCTAGCCTGGTCTTAAACTCCTGACCTCAGGTGATCCGCCCGCCTTGGCCTTCCAAAGTGCTGGGATTACAGGTGTGAGCCACCATGCCCAGCCTAAATTTGTATTTTTTGAATTGAGTATAATCACTTTGCTAGTATATATAATTTAATAGATTTTATTTATCTTTTAGTGTTTCAGATAACCTCTCAAAAAGACTTTAAAATAATGCTATTACACAAAGCTGCATTTACCAAAAAATACAGTAAAATCATAATACAGAAACTAAAATTTCCCTAGGTTATGACGCTTTTTAGCTAAATATATACTTTTCTCTAGTTTAAAACATTTGAACTTGCCTAGTTAGTGTGGTTGGCAAATTTAGGAGCTTGTTCCCATTGCCAAATGGATTTAGAAATTCCCTTGTGAGTGCCTAGTAGCAAATACACTGGTCAGAGATCTGGTACTTGTAAGACTATTTAAATTTCTTTGTTAGTTGCAAGATGGATTTCATATGCAGAATATGTAAATGAAGAGGACTCATAAGTAAATTCTTAACATTCTGTTCCATTACCATAAGCAAAGCTGCTGCTAACCCAACATCTGGCACATAGGATTTGTACTCGGTAAATGTTAGTTCTTTTCTCCCCTTGAGGTCAGTAATAAATACAAAAAATCGTTTTTCTAGAGCAGAGTCTTAAAATCAGGTGGGGGTAGGGGATGGAGTTCTTCCTTTCCTACCCCTTTTCTCTTTTATCCTTTCATATATACACACGCAAAGTTTACAACCTTATTCCATGCTGTCTTTCAGATTTAGAAAAGATCTAATTTCTGTCTCAGCTGTCGTAAAGAGAGAACTGAAGCTTTTGATGAAGGTGCTATTAATCTAAAAAGGCAAACCCATTTCACTGAAATATCCATGAGTTTGCATATCTAGGCCCTTTTTTAAGACCAATGCCTATGCCATCCTCCATGCTTTCAGTTTGAGTTTTATTATTTATTATTTTAATTCCAGTGGCCCATCTTATAACACAACTTGTTTCTTCTAGAAGACACAGCTGATAGGGCAAATGTTGAAAAAAGAAGTATCCCTTCTTCTCCCTCCCACCCACCTCAAGCAGTTGAACACAGCCAGTTACTCTTCCATTATTATGTGTACCTTTGAGTCATCCTCTTGGTCTTGTATTCATATTGTGGGACAGTGGGAATAGCAGCTTATAGTATTGAAATAATCAAAGAGATAATTTCAGCTCTTACAACGAGAACAGAAAACATGCTAATTAGAAAGAGTCCTGCATTAAGTAATATGTAGCCACATTTGAATCCTCTACCACAAGTCTTTTTTGCAATCTTGAACTTTCATTAGCTTCAAAGAGAAGCTGTATTTACAGGAGAAAGAGGTGATTATGGAGGGAATAAAAAAATACTGCTTTCAGTTAGTAGCTAGCTTTAAGTCAGGAGTTAGTAATGAGAAATTTTATAAATGTGTGTGTGTGTATTCACATACATATATGTATACACACACATATATATGTACATACACATACATACATATTACCATACTGAAGGGAAATGGATTTATATTTGAATTTGATATTTGAATATTTGAAGTTCTCTATTTGTATTTCATTTATCACTCTTCTGTATTCACTCAGCAACCATGCCCTTAGTCTGAAGATAACAAGGAGATACTTTAATATCCAGTGCCGGTTCAGACTCACCTATGTGACACCTTAAACTTAAATATCCAAAGATGCCTTTTGAATTTCAAAGATTAAAACACAACTAGAGTAGTAGTGTTATAGTCTCAAGATGTATGGTGTGTCATTTGTGAAAATAGAAATGTTATTTTTCCTAGTTTAGTATCAACATTTTAGAATGTCAAATTTGATGCCTTGTGAACAAGTAATTTTATATTGGGCTTTAATTTTTAAAAAAGTATTCTTTATTCATATGTATAGAATGCTTAAAATAGCACTGTAGACAAGATGTTTCCAAAACTGTAAGTGTGCATATCTTTTCTGTATACAGCTTAAAATCAAAAATGTATGTTAAGATAATTTTTTCTATTACTTATGGATCATGCTTTAAAATGATTTTTCTTGATATTTATTTTACTCCATTTTGTTTTTTTCTCTGGGTGAGGCATCTGGTTACTGGTTATTTTAAAAAGAATAAAGACATTCCTGGAATCACTCCTTTTGGGTTTTTGTTTGTTTCTTTTCTACATTTTTAAGTATTATTTTACAAAATAGAAAAAAATATAGATTCATGCCAAATTATTACCTATTTTTACACTAACTTTCTGCAGTCCCTCCATCTGGTATGAGTAACCAACCAGATAGAGCACAAAACATGAGTTCTTGTTCTTCAGTTAAAAGAGCTTCTTTCACAGTGTTGATAACAAATGCCTTTTGTAGCCAAAACCAGGCGTCTCAACCTTATGTTTTTAGTTAAAGAAATGTTTAGCTAAATGTTGTTGAACATTGATTGTTTGGTACCCAAAACAGCAGTGGACGATGTTGTGCAATATCCATCTACTGTAGTTAAGATATTCAGTAGTTTGTTTTTCATAAGCATGTAATTGATCATATTTCTGCCAAGGATGTGCCTTCAACTTTATAATTATAGTATTATAAAATTTTTTTGTCTGTCTCTTTTGTTAAATCATCCAAGCCCCTCTATCAGCAGTTCTGAACTACTTTTGTTATGTTTTTAGATTTTTTTTCAACTGTTCATCTATGATGGGGGTGGATTATAGGCATCACTACACTTTCGGTAAGGATGGGAGGGAAGAAATCTATTTTCCTTCAGACTCCACTACACCTGCCATATCATTCAGTGAGGATGAGAAATAAAGGAAGGAATATTATTGTTCTGCTTTCCTTTGTAGTCTCTAATACATTCTTAATAGAATGTCTACTCCAAATAAGCTAAACAGAGAAAAGAGATTTTCTTGCCATTGGGGAGCCCTATACAGAGTGTTTGAAGTTCCCACCCAAGATACATTCCCATACCCAAACACTCCTTTTTGAGTTAAGGAAACCATTGTAAACTTGTGAGGAAGAACTAATTTTCATTCCCCCCCAAATCCTTGGGGTTACTCAGGGTGAGGAGATAGGATGGGAAATGGCAACATAAGAGTAAAATCCCCAAGGCATCCACTCAGCTTGCCAGCCTCCCTTTCTTATTGGTATCCTGACCTCAGAGAAGGATGTGTAGTGATGGCTACCTCCCAGATGAACCTTCAAAACCTTCCAGATCAACAAAACAAAACAAAAGCCTTTCTGTTGGAGAATGCTTGCTAGATTAAGGCATCAAAGTCCCTGCTCAAATTAAAAAGAAATAGAGCTGCCTCTTTCACAAATTTGACTAGGGCCAGCCAGCCCTACTTCTTTAACAGCTTCACTGTCCTAGATGTGACCCCTGGTTGTACAAACGAAGTGAGAGATAAAAGGCAAAGCTTTTGAAGACGAGGTTTAAGTGAAGTTGCTAGTATAAAGAGGGTCTTGTGCAGTTTAAGAAATCTGAAAACATCTATACGGTCGGTCACCCTCTGGAAAGTTTGAAATAGATTGAGTAGTCTTTGGCATACTGTACCTATTGCCCTCAGTGGCCCCAAGCTTTCCATTGACATCACCTTCTCTGCCCACTAAGCCCTGCCTGTAAACTGAAGTGCTGCCAATACTTCAAAATTATTTGCTTCACCTCACCCAATCAAAACTCCGATTTCTTTTTAAAAAAATCTTAATTGTACATATTATGGGGTACAATTCAGTGTTCTGATACATGTATACATTGCAGAATGATCAAATCAGGGCAGTTAGCATATCTGTCACCTCATACATTTATTATTTCTTTGTGGTGAGAACATTCAAAAGCCTCTCTTCTAGCTGTTTTGTAATATACAATTACCTTACTGTTAACCATAGTCACCCTACTGTGCAATAGAACACCAGAACTTATTCCTCCTATCTAATTGTATCTTTGTACCTGTTGACCAGCCTGTCTCCATCATCCCCTCTCCTCACCCCTACCCAACCTCTGGTAACCATTGTTTTACTTTCTGCTTCTATGAGATCAACTTTTTTTTAGGTTCTGCAAATGAGTGAGATCATGTAGTATTTGTCTTTCTGTGTTTGGCTTATTTCACTTAATGACATCCTCCAGGATCATCCATCTTGTCTCAAATGACAGGATGTCATTCTTTTTATTGCTGAATAGTATTCCATTGTGTAGATATACCACATTTTCTTCAACCATTCAACTGTTATCGGGCATTTAGGTTGATTTCAAGTCTTGGCTATTGTGAATAGTGCTGTAGTAAACATGGAAGTGCAGATATCTGTGATGTACTGATTTTGTTTCCTTTGGAAATAGAGTAGTGGGGCTTCTGGATCATATGGTAGTTCTATTTTTAATTTTTTCAGGGACATCTGTACTGTTTTCTGTAGTGGCTGTATTATATTCCCACCAGCAGTGCGTAAGCGTTTCCCCTTTTTGCCACATCCTTGCCAACACTTGTTATTTAATAATAGCCATTCTAAATTAACAGAGTGAAGCGACAACCTACATAGTGGGAGAAAATATTTGCAAACTATACATCTAACAAGGGGTTAATATTCAGAATATATAAGGAAATTAACCACAAAAAAACCCTATTAAAAATGGGCAAAAGATGTTAACAGACATTTCTCAAAAGAAAACATACAAATGGCCAATAGGTATATGAAAAAATGCTCAACATCTCTAATCATCAGGAAAATACAAATCAAAATCACATTGAGATACCATTAGGATGACTATTATCAAAACTCCAATTTCTTCATTGAAGTTGTTATTACCGAGTATAGGAGAAAAATTGAGATTAACTCAATACATCCTAAAGTGCCATTGACCTTTGGATCTTGCTAGAGGTATTTGCAATAATTTGAAAAGAGTGCTTTTGAACCCAAATGACTTCATAATTATTGAAATGAAAAATATCAGGCCATATGGAAGAAGTTATTTGAAGGCAAATAGACCCCATTATCAGCACTCCAATGCTCTTCTTGCTTTTTACAGCTCATTGCCTTCCACTTTTGAATCCACAGTTTCTTTAAAATCACCACATCCCCATAGTGACGGAAAGAGTGCTGATTTTGGAATCCATCACACCTATTTGCAAGATACCAATTCTGCTACTTACCAGCTGGGTGACTGACTATGTTAGTTTCTTATTGCTATTGTAACAAATTACAGCAAATGTAGTGTGTTAAAACCAACTTATTATCTTACAGTTTTGAAGGTGAAAAGTCTGAAATGGGCCGAGATGGGAGGATTGCTTGTGGCCAGGAGTTCAAGACCAGCCTGGGAAACATAGTGAGACTCTATAAAAAATTTTAAAAAATTAGCTGCATGTGGTAGGGCATGCTGTATTCCTAGCAACTTGGGAGGCTGAGGTGGGAGAATCACTTGAGCCCAGAAGTTCAAGATTGCAGTGAGCTATGATTGCACCACTGCACCACTGCACTCCAGCCTGGGTGGCAGAGCAAGATACTATCTCTGAAAAAGAAAAGGAAAAAAAAAAAAAAAGAAAGTGTATTAGTCCATTCTTGCATTGCTATAAAGAACTGCCTGAGACTCGGTAATTTGTGAAGAAAAGAGGTTTAATTGACTCGCAGTTCTGCAGACTGTACAAGAAGCGTGGCTGGAGAGGCCTCAGGAAATTTACAATCATGATGGAAGGCAAAGAGGAAGGAGGCACATCTTACATGGCATAAGCAGGTGAAAGAGAGTGAAAGGGGAGGTACTACACACTTTTAAACAACCAGATCTCATGAGAACACACTATCATGAAAACAGCAAGGAGGAAGTCTGTCCCCATGATCCAATCACCTCCTCCAACATTGGAGATTACAATTCATATGTGAGATTTGGGTGGGGATGCAAATCCAAACCATATAATTCCACCCTTGCCCCCTCCCAAGTCTCATGTTCTTCTCACATTGCAAAATACAATCATCCCTTCTCCACAGTCTCCCAAAATCTGAATTCATTTCAATATTAACTCAAAAGTCCACAGTCCAAAGTCTCATCTGAGACAAGTCCCTTCCACCTATGAGCCTGTAAAATCAAAACCAAGTTAGTTACTTCCAAGATACAACGGGAGTATAGGCATTGGGTAAATACATCTGTTCCTAAAGGGAGAAATTGGCCAAAACAAAGAGGCTACAAGCCCCATGCAAATCGAAAACTCAGGCCAGTCATTAAATCTTAAAGCTCCAAAATAATCTCTGAGTCCATGTCTCACATCCAGACAACACTGATGCAAGTGGGATCCCAAGGCCTTGGGCATCTCTGCCCCTGTGGCTCTTTAGGGTACAGTCCCCAGAGCTGCTTTCACAGGCTGGCATTGAGTGCCTGCAGCTTTTCGAGGTACACGGTGCAAGCTGTCAGTGAATCTATCATTCTAGTGTCTGAGGATGGTGACCTTCTTCTCATAGTTCCACTAGGCAGTGCCCCAATGGGGACTCTATGTGGGGGCTCCAACCCCACATTTCCCCTTTGCACTGCCCCATAGAGGTTCTCCATGAGGGTTCCACCCCTGGAGCAGACTTCTGCCTGGACATCTAGGCATTTCCATACATCCTCTGAAATCTAGGCAGAGGCTGCCAAGCCTCAACTCTTTCCCACTATGCATCTGCAAGCATAACACCACATAGAAGTGACTAAGGCTTGGGGCTTGTACCCTCTGAAGCAATGGCCTGAGCTGCACCTTGGCACCTTTTAGCTATGGCTGGAGCTAGAATTACCACAATGCAGGGTGCCATGTCCTGAGTTTGCACAGTGCAGTGAAGCCCTGGGCCTGGCTCACAAAACCATTTTTCCCTCCTAGGCCTCCAGGTCTGTGAGGGGAGGGGCTGCTGCAAAGGTCTCTGAAATGTCTTCAAGGCATTTTCCCCATTGTCTTGGATATTAACATTTGGCTTCTCCTTACTTATGCAAATTTCTGCAGCTGGCTTGAATTCCTCCCCAGAAAATGAGTTTTTCTTTTCTACCCCATGGTCAGGCTGCAAATTTTCCAAACTTTTATGGTCTGCTTTCTTTTTAAATATGTTCCAGTTTCAGATTATCTCTTTGGTCATGCATATGACCATATGCTGTTAGAAGGAGCCAGGCCAAATTAATATGGTTTAGCTGTGTCCCCACCCATATCTCATCTTGAATTATAATCCCCTTAATCCCCACATGTCATGAGAGGGACCCAGTGGGAGGTAATTGAATCATGGTGCAGTTCCCCCATGCTGTTCTCATGATAGTGAGTGAGTTCTCATGAGATCTGATGGTTTTATAAATGTTTGGCATTTTCTCTGCTGGCACTGATTCTTTTTCCTGCTGCCTTGTGAATAGGTGCCTCCCACTATGATTGTAAGTTTCCTGAGGCCTCCCTAGCCATGCAAAACTGTGAATCAATTAAACCTCTTTTCTTTATAAATTACCCAGTCTCAGGTATTTATTCATAGCAGCATGAGGATGGACTAATACACACATCTTGAACATTTTGCTACTTAGAAGTTTCTCCTGCCAGACACCCTAAATCATGACTCTCAAGGTCAAAGTTCCAGAGATTCCTAGAGCAGGGACACAATATCAATAGTCTCTTTGCTAAAGAATAGCAGGAGTGACCTTTATTCCAGTTCCCAATAAGTTCCTCTTCTCCATGTGAGACCAACTCAGCCTGAACTTCATTGTCCATATCACTATCAGCAGTTTGGTCACAACAATTTAATAAGTCTCTAGGAAGTTCCAAACTTTCCCTCATCATTCTCTCTTCTTCTGAGTCCTCCAAACTGTTCCAACCTCTGCCCATTACCCAGCTCCAAAGCCACTTCCACATTTTCAGGTATCTTTATAGAAATGCCCCACTCCTGGGTACCAATTTTTTGTATTAGTCCGTTCTCACATTGCTATAAAGAACTACTTGAGACTGGGTAATTTGTAAAGAAGAGAGGTTTAATTGACTCACAGTTCCACAGGCTGTACAGGAAGCATGGTTGGGGAAGCCTCAGGAAACTTAAAATTATGGTGGAAGGTGAAGAGAAAGCAAGCATGTCTTACATGGTGGGAACATGAGAAAGAGAGTAAAGAGGGAGGTGCTACACACTTTTAAAGAACCGCATCTCATTAAAACTCACTATCACGAGAACAGCAAGGGGGAGGTCCGTTCCTATGATCCAATCACCTCTCACCAGGTTCCTCCTCCAACACTGGAGATTACAATTTGGACATTAGATTTGGGTGGGGACACAAATCCAAAGCATATCAGAAAGCAAAAGAGCCTTATTTCTGATATGGAGAAAATTTGAATATTTTAGTTGTCTGGATAGAAGATCAAACTAGCCACAACATCCCCTTAAGCCAAAGCCTAATCCACAGCAAGACCCTAACTCACTTTGATTTCATGAAGGCTAAGAGAGGTGAGGAATCTGCTGAAAAAAAAATTGGAAGCTATCCAAGGTTGATTCATGAGGTTTGAGGAAAGAAGTCATCTCTGTAACATAAAAGTGCAAGGTGAGGCAGCAAGTGCTGATGAAGAAGCTGCAGTAAGTTGTCCAGAAGATGATGAAAGTGAATACACTAAACAACAGATTTTCAATGTACACAAAACAGCCTTCTATTGGAAGAAGATGCCATCTAGGACTTTCATAGCTACAGAGGAGCAGTCAATCCCTGGCTTTAAAGCTTTTAAAAGAGAGTCTGACTCAATTGTTGGGTGATAAAATGTAGCTGGTGACTTTAAACTGAAGCCAATGCTTGTTTACCATTCTGAAATCCTAGGGTTCTTAAGAGTTATGCTAAATCTACTCTGTCTGTGCTCTATCAATAGAACTACAAAGCCTGGATGACAGCACATCTGTTTATAGCATGGTTCACTGAATATTTTAAACCCACTGTTGAGACCTGCTGCTCAGAAAAATAGATTCCTTTCAAAATATTATTGTTTCTTGACAATGCATGTAGCCACGTAAGAGCTCTGACAGGGAAGTACAAGGGGATTAATGGATTGGTGTGGGATGCAATATACAACAGAAAGTATGTGGTTCTACTAGCTTTCACACATGTAAACAACACTGTAATGAGTATACCAAATAGTTCTATCACCCCAAAAATCTCCCTGATTTTATCCCTCTGTCACACCTTCCTTTATATGTAACCTCTGGTAATCACTGATCTGTCTTCTGGCCTTATAGTTTTATCATTTCAAGAATGTCATATAAATAGAATCACATAGTGTGTGTAATGTTTTGAGGCTAACTTAGTTAACTCAGCATAATGCTCTTGACATCCATTAAATTTGTTATGCCTATTAACGGCTCTTTCCTTTTTATTGCTGAGTGTTAATTCATTGAATAGATTTCCACCATTTGTTTAGCCATTCACTCACTGAAGGACATTTGGGTTGTTTCCAGTTTTTGGCAATTATGATTAGAACCCCTATACACATTTGGGTACAGATTTTTTTTCTGAAGATAAGTTTTCATTTTTCTAGGGATGTGGTTCTTCACTGGGGACTATTTTGCCCCCACCAAGGGATATTTGACAATATCTAGAGATTTGGGGTAGGGGCAGTGCTACTGGCGTCTAGTGGATAGAGGCTAGGGATGCTGCTAAACATTCTACAGTGCATGCGTCTGTGCATTAGTCTGTTCTTACAGTGCTATAAGGAAATATCTGAGACTGGGTAATTTATAAAGCAAAGAGGTTTAATTGACTCACAGTCCAGCATGGCTGGGGAGGTCTCAGGAAACTTACAATCATGGTGGAAGGCGAAGGGGAAGCAGGTACATCTTACACGGCAGAAGGCGAAGGGGAAGCAAGATATCTTCTTCACAAGGTGAAGGAAGGTAGGTAGGAAGGAAAAGGACCGCAGGAGGAAATACCTAGCACTTATAAAACCATCAGATCTTGTGAGAACTCACTATCATGAGAACAGCATGGGGGTGTGAACCCTGAAAATTTGAGACAGGTCTCAATTAATTTAGAAAGTTTATTTTGCCAAGGTTGAGGGCGCACCTGTGACACAGCCTCAGGAAGTCCTGATGACATGTGCCCAAGGTGGTCAGGGAACAGCTTGGTTTTATACATTTAGGGAGAAATGAGACATCAATCAATATAAGTAAGAAGTACATTGGTTCCATCTGGAAAGGCGGGACACCTTGAAGCAAAGGCTGGAAGACTGGAAGAGAGGAGGGAGCTTCCAGGTGACAGGTAGGTGATACACAAATGGTTACATTCTTTTGAGTTTCTGATTAGCATTTCCAAAGGAGGCAAATCAGATATACATCTATCTTAGTGAGCAGAGGAGTGACTTCGAATAGAATGGGAGACAGGTTTCCCCTAAGCATTTTCTAGCTTGAGTTTTCCTTAGTGATCCTGGGGGCCCAAGATATTTTTCTTTCACAGGGGAAACCACCCCATGATTCAGTTACCTCCAGCTGGCCTCTCCCTTGCCACGCAGGGATTATAGGGACTATAGGGATTACAATTCAAGATAAGATTTTGGGTGGGGACACAGCCAAACCTTATCAGTCTGCCTCCCACCACAATGAATTAGCCGGCCTGAGATGTCAGCAGTGCCAAGATTGAGAAACCCTGGGTAGATACCCAGGAGTACAATTGCTAGATCACATGGAAATTATATGTTTATAAGAAACAGCCAAATTGTTTTTCAGGGTGGCTGTACCATTTTACATTTCCACCAGTGCTATAGAAGAGTTCTAGTTGCTTCACATCTTTACCAGCAAACTAAGATGTTTTAAATAGATGTGTAGCAGTATCTTATTTGTGCCACTTTTTAAGGGTAAGAAAACATTCCCAGAAGCCCAAGAAGAATCCACCTGGTGTCTTATTGGTCAGAATCACATCACATACCTATTCCTAAACCAATCACAAGCAAGGAGAATGGAATTATTATTCACCATCTAGAGGACATGCTCTCTGGGGCTTCCTATCTAATTTCTTTATGCCTTCCCTTTATTTTCTCATGAAATAAAACAAAAAAGTACTACCTACAAGAAATCCCATACCTTGACCCTGTTCTTGAAAGACCATGCAGTGACACCTTCATTGTCAGTGGATTCAATAGGGGAGAAGTAAAGAAGAGGCCATTTCCCATACCCATTCCTGTTTCCAGGAAGAGTTATCGCAGTACCATAAACAAATCAATCCTCAATCTGCCATTTTCCCTTCTTCTTCCTCCCTCCAGGTATTTCTCCAGTAGGGCAGACTGGGAAATTAGATGGCCTCATCTCAGACCCAGGAGAGGGAGGAGGGAGTTGTGTACTGATTTAAGAAAAGCATCTGACAAAAATAGAATTCATTTTATTATTTTAGGGAGATAAAACAGTGCATTCAAATAAATGTTTCTTCTTTGTGGCATCAGACTTCATTGGTTTATAGGCTGTGCTTGGTTGGAAGAATGTGCAATTCTGAGAGTGTCCAGTTCAGCATTCTGGTATATTCACCTACAAAAGATAGCACTTACTAGCACTTGAAGTTATTTCATAAATTACTTACAAAATGGGCTAAAGTATGGCTTTCACTTTAACCTTTCTTGGTAACATAATTGGGAGAACTAAGCACAAATGGTTTCTAGAAGAAAATTCATAAAGAAGTCATCTCTGAGTGGCAAAGAAGGGGAGGATATCTTACTGGTAAGCTTCTAAAGACCTTTTCATGAAGGAAAGTCTGATAGGGAATAGTATTCCCAGAACAATTAATGAGAAGACAGTTTTAGGAGTGGTATCACTTAGTGTGACTGTAATTGTTTTAAAAAAATTTTTGCAGTTTTCTAAATTGTCTCAGCCAAAACAAGTAATTTTTTTTAAGGCATAGGCCTCAAAGCATATCCAGAGTGTTCAGAAAAGCTGGCAGTGCCATGAGCAAGAGAGATCCAGGATCCCAAAGAGAAGAAGGCACTAGCCTAACCCACCAGCAGCCAGTACATTGGATCAACAGAAGCCACACAGGAGCTTGGACGAATGGGGCATGACATAACAGCTCTGCTCCTCACTGGCTGGGTGGCCTTAGCCACTTAATCATTCCACGCCTCAGTTTCTTCATCTAAAAACTGTGACAATGATAATATTTACCACATAGAGTTGTTTGTTACCTGCGTAAATGCATATAAAGCACTTATTACAATGTCTGGCATGATATATGTGCTATAATTTTCACTATTAGCTATTATAATTATTAGAAAACAAGAGAGGATGCATAGTATGAGCAAGAGTGTTGAAAAGCTAAAAGAGAGTCCCCCTCCCACCCCTAATGAGGACACTGCCACAAATCTCATGGATCCTGGTAGAGAATGTCTCCTCATCCACAAACAAAAGACCTTGTCTGGGGGTAGCTCACCTCCTCCCCATTATGAAGTTATTGCAGAATATATGATTCCATCTTTATCTCTTTTCTTGAACTACACCTTTACTAAAACCTTGTGGCTCCAGTGCTTAAAAGTGGGCTGGGCACGGTGGCTCACACCTGTTATCCCAGCACTTTGGGAGGCTGAGGCGGGTGGATCACCTGAGGTTAGGAGTTTGAGACCAGCTTGGCCTACATGGTGAAACCCCGTCTCTACTAAAAATAGAAAAATTAGCCGGGCATGGTGGTAAGTGCCTGTAATCCCAGCTACTTGGGAGGCTGAGGCAGGAGAATCACTTGAACCCGGGAGGCAGAGGTTGCAGTGAGCTGAGATGGTGCCATTGCACTCCAGCCTGGGTAACAAGAATAAAACTGTCTCAAAACAAAAACAAAAAAACAAAACAAAACAAACAAAAAAAACCAGGCCGGGCGCAGTGGCTCACGCCTGTAATCTCAGCACTTTGGAAGGCCGAGACGAGCAGATCACCTGAGGCCAGCAGTTCAAGACCAGCCTGGCCAACATGGTGAAACACTGTCTCTACTTAAAAAAAAAAAATAAAAAATAGCTGGGTGTGGTGGTCGGCACCTGTAACACCAGCTACTCAGGAGGCTGAGGCAGGAGAATCACTTGAACCCGGGAGGCAGAGGTTGCAGTGAGCTGAGATGGTGCCATTGCACTCCAGACTGGGTAACAAGAATAAAACTGTCTCAAAACAAAAACAAAAAAACAAAACAAAACAAACAAAAAAAACCAGGCCGGGCGCAGTGGCTCACGCCTGTAATCTCAGCACTTTGGAAGGCTGAGATGAGCAGATCACCTGAGGCCAGCAGTTCAAGACCAGCCTGGCCAACATGGTGAAACCCTGTCTCTACTTAAAAAAAAAAAAAAAAAATAGCTGGGTGTAGTGGTCGGCACCTGTAACACCAGCTACTCAGGAGGCTGAGGCAGGATAATCACTTGAACCTGGGAGGCAGAGGTTGCAATGAGCCAAGATTGTGCCGCTGCACTCCAGCCTGGGAGACAGAGCAAGAATCTGTCAAAAAAAAAAAAAAAAATGTGAGGAGCACTGGGCTATCAAAGGCAGGTGCATCCCCAAGTTTCTGGAGGGTGACATACCTGGTAGAAGGCAATTTTGGTCCCTGATACACTAGAGATATGTGAAGGTTAAACTACCAAGACCTGGCTAGAAATTTCTCAGTTCTGCCAAGGGCTGGCCCCGTAACTGGGTTTTTGTGTATTTCTTCTTCCCTCTATCTAGTAGTTGTCTCAAATCAGTTGTTGATTGCATGGCAGTTTAAGGATTCCCTCTCCTCGCAAGCTTCTCTTGGGGATAATTTTAGGGGAAAAACCAAATTCTGTACCCTAAACCAAACTAAATGCAGGACAAAATGGAAAATCTCTTCAGATAGGCAGCCAAGTTTGTGGTAGAATTAAAGGGTCAGAGGGGAAGGAAGTAGGGTGAGACAGCCTGGTCACAAGACTTGAACACAGCTGGAACCTAGAGGTAAAAGCAGCACACTGGTTTCAGGAAGGAAAGAGGGGAAGACAGGCCTCTCCCTACCAGTCAACAGTCAACTGTGCAATTCTAGCCACATTTGCTGGAACTGCTCCCAAAACAGGGCCTGAACCAGTTGAGCAACCCCAAGAGCTTCCAGGGAGCAAGAAATCTGGAGGAATTTGTAATGGGCAGAAGGTGAAATCTCATTAGAAACCTGTTTGCTTTTGTAACACATGACAAGCAGGATTTTGACACTTGTGAAGAAGCTCCCCAGAGCATGGAGAAAAAGATGAAATCTGAAAAGGAAGAGAATGCTTCTTGCTTTTGGCCACATGTCCTAAGAGGTGTCTGAAGAGATATGTGAAGCAATCATCTTGATTGCTGATTGATATGTGAGAGCAACCATCATAAGGCTTTGAAGATTCCCAAGAGAAGGTCCTTATTTTAGAAAAAATCTGACTACAGAAGGAGGAACAACAGGAACGTGTACCAAGTGTACTGTATTAGTCAGGGTTCCCTAGAGGGACAGAACTAATAGGATATATATATATATATATATATATATATATATATATATATATGAGTTTATTAACTTACATGATCACGAGGTCCCACAATAGGCTGTCTGCAAGCTTGAGGAGAAAGGAGAGCCAGTCTGAGTCTCAAAACTGAAGAACTTGGAGTCCGATGTTTGAGGGCAGGAAGCATCCAACACAGGAGAAAGATGTAGGCTGGGACACTAGACCAGTCTCGCCTTTTCACATTTCTCTGCCTGCTTTATATTCACTGGCAGCTGATTAGATTGTGTCCACCAGATTAAGGGTGGGTCTGCCTTCCACAGCCCACTGATTCAAATGTTAATTTCCTTTGGCAACGTGCTCACAGACACACCCAGGATCAATACTTTGCCTCCTTCAATCCAATCAAGTTGACACTCAGTATTAACCATCACATGTACCAAGAGCTTCTCACAGGTATGTTGTTTTCCTTGACTCTTGATTGCATCCCAGCAATATACAGGGCATTATGGGAAGAAGTCCTTGGTTTCTCAGAATGGTACCAAGAAATAGATAGCATCGCTAGAGACTGAGGGATCAAGAAAAAATAATTTTTTCTTCAAAGTAACTCACTTCAGAAATTCCACCATGGACACTGGCATTACATAGAGGCAGACAAGCATTTATTTTAATATTGCCCAATAAGCCTCTGATCCCTGATGCTTATACCTTTCTGCCCATACCCAGCAGCTTAAGCATTTCTTAAGAGTTTGAGATCCCCACATACATCCCAAGATGGGTGTTGCCATAACTACTGTGCAAAATCTGCTATGCAAGTTATTACAATGCTTTAAAAATGTAATTCCAAGCTCAGTCTAATAAACTCTGTAAGACAGCATATACAAGTTTAGGGTTAATTTTCATTTTGACCACTGCAGTGGTTCTTGATTGGGTTTCACCACACCTTCGATATGCCAGGAGCAGGCAGTTACAAGGAGCAGGTAGAATTCTAGACAGAACTCTGGGCTCAAATTACCCACAGTCTATGCAGTAGCCTTTGGGGAACAGGCATCAAGGTCTGTTTTGCACCACCTCTGCTGAGGTGGTAAGAGCACTGGATTTGAGGTCAGGAGGCTTGGATTTGAATTTCAGTCATACATACCCTCTTGGTAACTGGGTTCTTGTCAAGCGTCCAGGAAGAATCAGGTCACACGGACTTGAAGGGTGTTGAATGTGAAGACTTTATTAAGTGCTGGAAGTGGCCCTCAGCAGAAGGGGAGCTGAAAGGGGGATGGAGCAGGAAGAAGGCCAGGCTTCAGGGAAGCCATTTGTCCACAGATGGCAACTGCTAAAAGAGCATTATTTATAACACACATCTTCTGGGGCTCCAGAGGTCACAGGTAACTGCTAGACACTGTTGCAAGCTGGTACAGGATTTGTTTCTGTCAGCATCTAAAGGCACTTGACCTGGCTCCTGCACCCACTCACCTGCATGCTCTCCCTCCCTCAAGGGGTTTGAGCTCAATTTGAGCAAAATGAGTCCCTCCACCTACACCCTTGCAAGTCCCGCGTGGGAGTCAGGGAACTCTCCCTTCCTCCAGTCTCACTACTTCTCTGGGCCTCCTTTTCTCTTCTGTAAAACTTCATGGAAAATCATGTCACAAGACTGAAAATTGTCAATGCTAAGCAATTCTGAAGTGCTTTTTCTGGGTGTCAAGTTCCATTAGATCCCTTAGACTAGAGTATGGACCCTGGGTCACCTCCTTTCTCATTTCCTCCATTCCCAAGCTAATGCTCAAATAGTAGCACTGTCAAAAAACTGCCAAGGGTGGAAATGGAAGCATCCATTCCTTCCACTTCCACAGAGAAAGCCTAGAATATTTTTTAAAAAATAAGCTATTTACACTTTATAGGAAGCTTTTTTTTTTTTTTTTTTTTTTTGAGACAGAGTCTTGCTCTGTTGCCCAGGCTGGAGTGCAATGGTGCAATTTCGGCTCACTGCAACCTCCGCCTCCCGGGTTCAAGTGATTCTCTTGCCTCAGCCTCCCAAGTAGCTGGGATTACAGGCACCCACCACCATGCCCAGCTAATTTTTCGTATTTTTAGTAGAAATGGGGTTTTGCCGTGTTAGCCAGGCTGGTCTCGAACTCCTGACCTCAGGTGATCCACCCACCTCTGCCTCCCAAAGTGCTGGGATTACAGGCATGAGCCTCTGCACCTGGCCTATAATGAGCTTTTGACTGAGACTCTTAGAGTGCCTTTTCACAGATGGTATAAGGCATTATTTGGAGGAATGTCACACTCCTGATGAGAGTGAGTCATGAGTTCCATATGAGTCATGCTTTTTTTTTAAACTCTCACATGACTCCATTCCACATTTTGAGTTTTCCACAGACCCTTATTCTCTGCCCCTGTCTACAAGTTCACAATGCCTTTGAAGGATGCTGGCAAAAGCAATGGGGTCATCAGCCTTGGAAAGAAACTCAGAAGTTCTCGTGAGATATGATAAACCTTGTCAGTGTGACAAGATGAGGTTTCTGATCTCAGAGTTAAGTTTATCTCCTGCTGGAAAAGTGTTTGATTTGACTGCTGACAAATCTGTGCACTCTGTATTATGTAGGCTCCAGTGAAAGAGTGAGGTCAAAGACTGCTATTCCCTGATGGGCCAGCCCTTCTCTTCAGAAGCCAGTTGTGAAGGTTTCAGTGTTGAGGGGAAAATTTAGCTTGAGGGGTGTGTGTGTTTGTGTGTCCCTCTGCTTAAGCTGTGGTGACCTTGGGAGGGTTGTGAGCTGATTATTTTCTGTAGTGATACACAAGGTAGAGACTGACTGATAACTGAGGGTTGGGGTTAGTTCTAACATCCTCAGCAATGATTTGGTGCAGGGGCAAACTGAGGAGGAAGCCATGGGAATTGTTAGAAATCAAGGCCGGGCCAGGCACGGTGGCTCACGCCTGCAATCCTAGCACTCTGGGAGGCCAAGGCAGGCAGATCACTTGAGGCCAGGAGTTCGAGACCAGCCTGGCCAACATACTGAAAACCCATCTCTACTAAAAATATTACTTCTAATGGCAAAAGCCACAATTACTTTTGCACCAACCTAATACAAAAATTAGCTGGGCATGGTGGTGCATGCCTGTAATTCCAGCTACTAGCTGAGGCATGAGACTTGCTTGAACCCAGGAAATGGAGGTTTCAGTGAACCAAGATCATGCCATGGCACTCCAGCCTGGGCGACAGAGTGAGACTCTGTCTAAAACAGAAAAGAAAAGAAAGAAAAGAAAAGAAAAGAAAAAAGATATCAAAGCCAAACTCTGATAGGTTATGCCAGTTGTTTACAGAGTGTGGTCTCTGGAACCAGTAACATCAACATCACCTGGGAAATTGATGAAAACTCAAGTTCTTGGGCTGCTCTCTAGACAAGTGAATCTACAACTTCCACGGTGGAGCCCAGCAATTCACAGTTTAACAAGCCTTCCAGGTGATTCTGATTCATGCTATTGTTTGAGAACTACTGGGTTAAGAGCTTTAGTTCTCAACCTGGGCTGCATACCCAAGTTGTTTGTTTTAAAATAGAAATTCTGGGATGGGGCCTAGTATCCCTAGATAACTCTGATGTTCAGGCAGGATTGAGAACCACAAGCACATTCTCTCCTTAGGGGCAAGTTACTTGGGATTATGGGAAGTTTTTGTCATGGGCCTTGTTGGGATTATAGGTTGGAGTTTTAGGATTACATGGAGTTTCCTGCCCCAGGGCCTGTTTCTGTGATGGAATTGAGGCCGAGATAGAGAGTGATGGCTGTGCTTCTTGATAGAGAAGTTAGGGTCTGTCTGGCTATTGGTTCCCCATCTCTCTCCTCCCTTAAAAATCTAGGCCAGGTGCAGTGGCTCATGCCTATAATCCCAGCACTTTGGGAGGCCAAGGTGGGCAGATCAAGAGGTCAGGAGTTCAAGACCAGCCTGACCAACGTGGTGAAACCCCGTCTCTGCTAAAAACACAAAAATTAGCCAAGCATGGTGGCACGCACCTGTAATCCTAGCTACTCGGGAGGCTGGGGCAGGAGAATCGTTTGAAACTGGGAGGCGGAGGTTGCAGTGAGCCAAGATTGCACTGCTGCACTCCAGCCTGGGTGACAGAGTGAGACTCTGTCTCAAAAAGCAAAACAAAACAAAACAAAACAAACAAAAAATCTAGAAGGCCGGGCACGGTGGCTCATGCCTGTAATCCCAGCACTTTGGGAGGCCAAGGCGGGCAGATTGCTTGAAGTCAGAAGTTGGAGACCAGCCTGGCCAACATGGTGAAACCCTGTCTCTACTAAAAATACAAAAATTAGCCGGGCATGGTTGCACACATCTGTGATCCCAGCTACTCGGGAGGCTGAGGCAGGAGGATTGCTTGAACCTGGGAGGTGGAGGTTGCAGTGAGCTGAGATCGCATTGCTGCACTCCAGCCTGGGCAACAGAGTGAGGCTGTATCTAGATAATTAATTAATTAATAAAAAATAAAAAATAAATAAAAATCTAGAAGAAGCAGTTGGCCTTCTTTGTACAGAGGCCTGGAAGAAGAGGTTCTGCAGAAATAGTGAATGGTGGATAATGGTTGCCAAGATATAGTTATGTTAGCCCCTGAACCTTCTCTATTTCAAACTAGTCATCTCTAGTTATTTTAGTTCTTTCACCTTCTCCCTATTATGCCCAATTCCATTAGACACGTGGTCTATGACCTTGGGCTTCTTTTGCTTTCATTTCTCCATTTTAGAACAGAAACAATGCCTGTTATCACTCAGAATGTTAAGGGGACAGGCAGGGATGAGGGAGGGACCAATGAGGGGAGACTACCTACATTTGCCAATGTTTAAGATGCACAAGACAGTAAAACTATCTCCATTACACAGTGAATTTGTGTGTGTGTGTGTGTGTGTGTGTGTTGGGGGGGGTCTCAACTCTTTATCATATTTGTTTTAGAAGTGATTTAATAGTGTTTTTCAGGGGCAAAATTTAGTTCATTCATTTAAATATTGAATTCTGGAGCAGTGGTGAGATAATACAAACTTCTGTTTGCAGTTAAGCCAATCTGTTATTTCATATCTCCTTCTCTTGGCTTCCTGTCATAATAACAGTATGCTATAGACACTGAGTAATGTACATATACATTTGGTGGAAAGTATATTGAATACAGGTACATATGGTAACATCAACTGCAGGACTCTGTGCTAGATATTTACATTTCTTATCTCACCATATTTAATCCTTACAAAAATCTTGTGAGATTCTTATTGCCTTTTACAGATAAGACTGAGCTTTATGGGATCTGACTTCCCCAAGGAGACACAATGTCAGGCAGAACCAGGATTTGAACTTGGATATGCCTGATTTGAGGGAGCTTTTCTTCTTCTTCTTCTTCTTTTTTTTTTTTTTTTTTTGAGATAGAGTCTCACTCTGTTGCCTAGGCTGGGGTGCAGTGGCACAATCTCGGCTCACTGCAGCCTTCGCCTCCCATGTTTGAGTTATTCTTCTGCCTCAGCCCCCCATGTAGCTGGGACTACAGGTGAGCGCTACCAAGCCTGGCTGATTTTTGTATTTATAGTAGAGACAGGGTTTCACCGTGTTGGCCAGTGTGGTCTCGAACTCCTGACCTCAGGTGATCCACCCGCCTCGCCCTCCCAAAGTGCTGGGATTACAGGCATGAGCCACCATGCCTGGCCTTTTCTTCTTGTTTTTTCCTTTTTTTTTTTTTTTTTTTGACAGAGTTTCGCTGTGTCGCCCAGGCTGGAGTGAAATGGCATGATCTCAACTCACTGCAACCTCTGCCTCCTGACTTCAAGTGATTCTCCTGCCTCAGCCTCCCAAGTGACTGGGATTACAGGCGTGAGCCACTACACCCGGCTAATTTTTGTATTTTCAGTAGAGACGAGTTTTTGCCATGTTGGCCAGATTAGTCTTGAACTCCTGACCTCAGATGATCCACCTGCCTTGGCCTCCCAAAGTGCTGGGATTACAGGCGCAAGCCACTGTGCATGGCCCTTTTCTTCTTCTATGATCACCAGAGTTATCACTTCCCTGACCCTCACATTAATGCTGTTGGTTTTGAAAGCCAGCCAGGCTGAAGTGAGATCCTTCTGATGGGCATATCGATGCAGGGCAAATAAAGGATTTGCTCCAGATGACTCACTGAAGCTAAGACTGGAATCTAGTTTTCTTGACCATCTGCCAAACCAGAAAGTACATCTTAGATCAAAAGATGAGGGAGCCTCTTCTTGCTGTGTAGCAGGACGAGCTGCAGACAAAACCCCTCAGACACAGGGTTAAAGAAGGAAGAGGCTTTATTCGGCCGGGAGCATTGGCAGACTTGCATCTCAAGAACCGAGCTCCCCAAAGAAAGAGTTCCTGGCCCTTTTAAGGGCTTACAACTCTAAGGGGTCCACGTGAAAGGGTCGGGATAGATTGAGCAAGCATGGGGTAGGTGACTAGGTGAGGGTGGTGAGCAAGGCAAGTATTTCTCCATGCCATTGTCTGTGATCTATAGATAGCACAAGTGGTTAGGGTGGGGGTTAATCTTTAACCTATAGGCCTGGCCAGTGGCCCCAATCAGTCTGTTATTTTTCAGCTTTTACTTCCTCCTTTTCTTTGGAGACAGGGGAGAGTAGGAGAAATGGCCTCTCTCCTCAGCTGCAGCAACACTGACACTGACCAAGAAAACAAGAAAGGGGTTAGCATGTCTCCCCTTCTCCTTGGGTTCTGAAATAGGATCCTGACGTTTCAGATGGGCAAAAGAAGGTCCTTGCAAAGCTGTTCAAATAGCAAGAATGATATGGGGTCATATTATCAGGGACAATAGGTACCGGAGTTAGGAATTCAGCTTTCTTTGGGCTATACTTTTGTCCAGGTTTCTTAAAGCTTCGGCTTTGGATTTCAAAATATAAGTGGACAAAGTTAAGGGGGCAGAAAAGCAATCATAAATATATTTATTTATTTGAAAAGCTTTTACATAGTTCTTACTTTGTGCTAGGTGCTGTTCTAAATATTTTACCTGTATTAACTCATTTAATCCTCATAACAATGTTATGCAGTGGGTACAATTATTATCCCCATTTTACAGATGAAGATATTGAGGCTCTGAGAGGTGAAATGTTTACCCAAGGCTACAAAGTCAATAAGTGGCAGAGCCCAGAGTTAAACCTTTGCAGTCTAGCTCCAGACCCCATACTTTCAGCCATAATACTGTGCTGCTTTTTGAGGCTACAAGAAGAATTCTAAAACCACAGACTCAGAGTTGGAAAGGCAATTAATGGACTTTTAGTCCAACCTTCCAACCAATAGAGGAATCCTTTGTATGCCCTCCCTGCCCTGCTTGAAAATTTTCAGTGTCAGGAGCTTGGTATCTCAAAAGTAGATCATTCCAATATGGATTGTCTCTGATTGTTAAGAAGTTTAACTTAACAATAAACTGGGGAAGCTGGGGAAGAAAATATTCTCAGCTCGTGTTTGCTGAACTTGTAGTACGTTCAAACCATTCTATTTGGTATATACAAAGAAAAGGATATACCCTGTACCTTACAGACTCTTAAGATAAATAAGCATTCATATGATGGCTACTATATATGGCAGACTATGCTACATGCTATAATGTGAATACAGTCATGCGTCACTTAACAATGAGGATATGTTCTGAAAATGCATTATTATATGATTTTGTCCTTGTGTGAACATTACGGAGTGTACTTAAACAAACCTAAATGGTATAGCCTGTCACACACCTAGCCTATATACCATAGTCTATTGCTCCTAGGCTACAAACCTTTACGGCATATGACTGTACTGGACACTGTAGACAATTGGAACACAATGGTCAGTGTTTGTGTATCTAAACATATCCTAAATATAGAAAAGGTACAGTCAAAATATAGTATAGAAGACAAAAAATGGTATACCTGTATAGGGCACTTACCATGAATGGAGCCTACAGGACTGGAAGTTGATCTGGCTGAGTCAGTGAGTGGTGAGTGAATGTGAAGGCCTGGGACATTACTGTATATTACTGTAGACTTTATACACACTGTACATTTAGGCTTTGCTAAATTTATTTTTAAAATTTTATTTATTCAATAATAAATGAGGCTGGGTGTGGTAGCTTGTTCCCGGACCAAACCGAGGGTCGGGCTGCTTATTCTCGCGGACTAACGAGATACAGATGAACTGGGAAAGGAGGGAGTTTTTATCTCTGTAACCGGTTACAGAGAAGGCCTAGAAAATGTTGCCAGATCAACTCAAAATTACAAAGTTTTCCAGTGCTTATATACCTTCTAAGCTGTATGTCTATGTGTAAGTGTGCATTTATCTAAAGAAATAAGTGATTAACTTCTTTTAATTTATAACTAAGGTCTGAGTCCTGAAGACCTTCCTCTGGAACCTCAGTAAATTTATTCAATCTAAATGGGTCCAGGTGCTGGAGTAATTACCCTTATCTTGTCTCTGGCTAAATCATGGAGATTTGGGGAGTTCCTTCAGACCCCCAGTAAACTTGTTTGTGGAGGTCTGGGGAGTTTCTTCAGACCTTCAATAAAACTTTTTTAATCCTAAACAGGTTCTGTTAAGAATTCCTTCATTATTTTGTCATGCTTCAAGGCCCAGGAGGGCCTAGGCGAAACTCTTGGTGGACTTTTGTTACATCCCAGCCTTTGTATAAGGGCACTGGCTCTTTTAGCTTTTAATATTTAACTTAACCATTCAGTCAGTGCTGAAACAATTGTTAAGGAGGCCTATGTTAGTGAGACCTGGCCTGCCACAGGCTCACACTTGTAATTCCAGCATTTAGGGAGGCTGAAACATGAGGATCACTAGAGGTCAGGAGTTCAAGACCAGCCTGGACAACATAGTGGACCCTGTCTCTACAAAAAATTTTTTTTAAATAGCTGGGTGCCTGTAGTCCAGGCCACTCGGGAGGCTGAGGTGGGAGGATTGCTTGAGCCCAGGGCTTTTAGGTTACTGTGAGCTGATCATGCCATTGCACTCCAGCATGGGCAACAGAGTAAGTGTCTTTTAAATAATCATAATAATAATTATAAATTAACCTTAGCTTATTGTAACTTTTTTACTTTATAAACTTTTAAATATTTTTCACTTTTGACCCTTTTGTACTAACACTTAGCTTAAAACACAAACACCCTGTACAGCACTACAAAATATTTGATATTTTCTTTCTTCTTTTTTTTTTTTTTTTTTTTTTTGAGACGGAGTCCTACTGTGTCACCCAGGCTGGAGTGCAATGGCGTGATCTCGGCTCACTGCAACATCCACCTCCTGGATTCAAGTAATTCTTCTTCCTCAGCCTCCCAAGTAGCTGGGACTACAGGCGCCCACCACCATGCCCAGCTAATTTTTGTAATTTTAGTAGAGATAGGGTTTCACTATGTTGGCCAGGCTGGTCTTGAACTCCTGACCTCGTGATCTGCCTGCCTCAGTCTCCCAAAGTGCTGGGATTACAGGTGTGAGCCACTGTGCCCAGCAATATTTTCTTTCTATGTATCTTTATTCTATAAGCCTTTTTCTATTTCAAAATATTTTATTCTATTTTATTTTTACTTTTTAAACTTTTTTGTTAAAAACAAAGACACAAGGCTGAGGCAGGTGGATCACTTGAGGTCAGGAGTTCAAGACCAGCCTGACCAACATGGTGAAACCCTGTCTCTACTAAAAAAAATACAAAAATTAGCCTGGTGTGGTGGTGGGCACCTGTAATCCCAGCCACTCTGGAGGCTGAGGCAGGAGAATCACTTGAACCCAAGAGTCAGAGGTTGCAGTGAGCAAAAATCATGCCACTGCACTCCAGCCTGGGCGACAGAGTAAGACTGTCTCAAAAAAAAAAAAAAAAAAGACACACACACAGTAGGCTAGGCCTACACAGGGTCAGGATCATCAATATCACTGTCTTCTGCCTTCATATCTTGTCCCACTGGAAGGTCTTCGGGGGCAAAAGAACATGCATGGAGCTGTCACCTACTATGATAAAAATGCCTTCTTTTGAAATACCTACTGAAGGACCTGCCTGTGGCTGTTTTACAGTTAACTTTTTTATATATAAGTAGGAGTACACTTCAAAATAATGATGGAAAGGACAGTACAGTAAATACATGAACCAGTAACATAGTTGTTTATCACCATTATCAAGTAATATGTACTGTATATAATGGTGTGTGCAAACCTACTGGCAGCACAGTAGGTTTGTTTACTTCAGCATCACCACAAACACGTGAGTAACGCATTGTGCTATTCTGTCTGGAATTGGTTCCTTCTGGTGGGTTCTTGGTCTCGATGACTTCAAGAATGAAGCCACGGACCCTCATGGTGAATGTTACAGTTCTTAATGTTTGGATGTGTCCAGAGTTTCTTCCTTCCAGTGGGTTCGTGGTCTTGCTGACTTCAGGAGTGAAGCCGCAGACCTTCGCAGTGAGTGTTACAGCTCTTAAAGGTGGCGCGTCCGGCATTGTTTGCTCCTCCTGGTGGGTTCGTGGTCTCGCTGACTTCAGGGGTGAAGCCACAGACCTTTAAAGTGAGTGTTACAGCTCATAAAGGTAGTGCGGACCCAAAGAGTGAGCAGCAGCAAGATTTATTGTGATGAGCAAAAGAGCAAAGCTTCCACAGTGTGGAAGGGGACACAAGCAGGTTGCCATTGCTGGCTCAGGTGGCCAGATTTTATTCCCTTATTTGGCCCCACCCACACCCTGCTGATTGGTCCATTTTATGGAGCTCTGATTGGTCCATTTTACAGAGCGCTGATTGGTGCATTTACAATCCTTTAGCTAGACACAGAGTGCTGATTGGTGTGATTTTACAGAGTGCTGATTGGTGCATTTACAATCCTTTAGCTAGACACAGAGTGCTGATTGGTGTGATTTTACAGAGTGCTGATTGGTGCGTTTACAATCCTTTAGCTAGAACCAGAGTGCTGATTGGTGCATTTACAATCCTTTAGCTAGACACAAAAGTTCTCCAAGTCCCCATCTGACCCAGAAGCTCAGCTGGCTTCACCTCTCACTATGATGTTATGATAGTTATGACATCTCTAGGTGATAGGAATTTTTCAGCTTCATTATTATCCTATGGGACCACCATAGTATATGTGGTCTGTTGTTGACTGAAATGGTGTTATGCAGTGCCTGACTGTACAAAGATGAGCTGCAGGAGTACAGAAGAAAGTGAAACTAATTGCAACAAAGTTGGTTTAGGTAAAGTATCCTAAAGACAGTAACAGCTGTATCTTGAAGCTTGGATAAGATTTCAATAAGCACAGCTGAAGCAGAAAGGCAGAAATGAAACAACAAATAAACACAGAGGTACTCTCTTTCTATGGCCACCCTCTGGCTAGCTGAAGACAGCCAGCATGATGCTCTGAGTCCATCTTTCTCTTCTCCCCTTAGCTGGTTTGCTTTTCATATAGAGGTTGAGAGCATAGGTTCTCATCTGGATCCTAGTTCAGCCACTCATTACCAGGGCTACATTATAACTTTTGTAGACCCTATGCACTTTTACATTTGTGGGTCCCTTCCTTCTTTAAAAACAAACTGGCCAGGCACAGTGGCTCATGCCTGTAATCCCAGCACTTTGGGAGGCTGAGGCGTGTGGATCACTTGAGGTCGGAATTTGAGACTGGCCTGAAGAACATGCTGAAACCCCATCTCCACTAAAAATACAAAAATTAGCTGAGCGTGGTGGCACATACCTGTAACCCCAGCTATTTGGGAGGCTGAGGCAGAAGAATTGCTTGAACCTGGGAGGCAGGGGTTGCAGTGAGCCGATCATGCCACTGCACTTCAGCCTGGAAGACAGAGCAAGACTCTGTCTTAAAAAAAAAAAAAAAAAGGCCAGGTGCAGTGGCTCATGCCTGCTATCCCAGCACTTTGGGAGTCTGAGGCAGGCAGATCACTTGAAATCAGGAGTTCAAGACCAGCCTGGCCAAAATGGTGAAAACCTGTCTCTACTAAAAATACAAAAATTAGCCAGGCGTGGTGGTGCGCACCTGTAATCCCAGCTACTCAGGAGGCTGAGGCATGAGAATCACTTGAATCCGGGAGGCAGAGGTTGCAGTGAGCCCAGATCATGCCACTGTACTCCAGCCTGGGAGACAGAGCAAGACTCCTCAAAAAAAAAAAAAAAAAAAAAAAAGAGAATGAAAAGGGGGAAGGGGTAATAATGGGATGGCATGACAGAGCATTAGGCATACATCAGGCCACAATGATTGCTCACAATAACTTCCTTTCCAGAACCCTCCTTGTGCTAGTCACCTTTCTTTAGATACCCATTTCATTTTGGCAAACATCAAAATGAGCTTATTTAATTTAAAACATGGTGAACAGAAAAATTCTAGGTATGGTCTGACCAGGGGAACAATATATTATTAATTTAATCCAAGGTTGTATTAGCTGCCTGAGCAATTCTGTAACATGTTTGGCTCGCTAAACAAAAATCTTTAGTTGTTATAACTTCTCAAAGATTACCAGCAGTTTTTTTTCAAAATTATATCTAAGAAGTCTTTTTAATATATTAAATTGTTTTTGATCTGGGCTTGGAGACCTCAACTCCAATAACGTTTTCCTTATTCATTTATCAGAGAGCTTACTTCCATGTAACATAACTTACTAGTGTATGTGAATCCATCTTTCTGTAAATTATTGCTCAGGGCAGGAACCATCCCTCACATGCTTTGCTGATGTGAGCATCACCTAGCATAGTAGCTGAAACAAAGTACATACCTAGCAAATGTGTATGGAGTGAATTAACAAATGAATGCATGCATTTAAAATATTTATACTCATGAATACCTCAATTATCTTGGTGTTATAAATAAAGTTTTGGTGCTGCAAAAGAAATAGCACTTGAATAAAAAGTTTTCTTTTTTTCTTCTCAGCAAGGCAATTTACTTCTATGGAAGGGTGCGCTCTCACAGATGGAACAATGGTGAGCATACACCTGGACAAGGGAGGGGAAGGGGTTCTTATTCCTGATGCACGTGGCCCCTGCTGCTGTGTCATTCCCCTATTGACTAGGGTTAGACCACACAGGCTAAACTAATTCCGATTGGCTAATTTAAAGAGAGTGATGGGGTGAGTGGTTTTGTGGGAAAAAATGGTAATGGCAGAGCAGGAAATCAGAATGAGTCAGGGTGGAGAATGAGTCAGGGTGGAGGAGGTAATCAAAATGAGTCAGGGTAGAGCAGGTGATGGAAAAAGGTTGCTTTATGAGAAAGTTAAGTTTAAAAGCAGAAGGCAAATAATCGAACATACTGACATACTGATTCTTTTTTTTTAAATTATACTTTCAGTTCTAGGATACATGTGCCCAATGTGCAGGTTCGTTACATATGTATACACGTGCCATGTTGGTGTGCTGCATCTGTTAACTTGTCATTTAAATTAGGTATATCCCCTAATGCTATCCCTCCCCACTCCCCCTACCCCATGACAGGCCCTGGCGTGTGATGTTCCCCACCCTGTGTCCAAGTGTTTTCATTGTTCAGTTCCCACCTATGAGTGAGAACATGCGGTATTTGTTTTTTTGTCCTTGTGATAGTTTGCCGAGAATGATGGTTTCCAGCTTCATCCATGTCCCTACAAAGGACATGAACTCATCCTTTTTTATGGCTGCATGATATTCCATGGTGTATATGTGTCACATTTTCTTAATCCAGTCTATCATTGATGGACATTTGGGTTGGTTCCAAGTCTTTGCTATTGTGAATAGTGCTGCAATAAACATACGTGTGCATGTGTCTTTATAGCAGCATGATTTATAGTCCTTTGGGTATATATCCAGTAATGGGATTGCTGGGTCAAATGGTATTTCTAGTTCTAGACCCTTGAGGAAACGCCACACTGACTTCCACAATGGTGGAACTAGTTTACAGTCCCACCAACAGTGTAAAAGTGTTCCTATTTCTCCACATCCTCTCCAGCACCTGTTGTTTCCTGACCTTTTAATGATCGCCATTCTAACTGGTGTGAGATGGTATCTCATTGTGGTTTTGATTTGCATTTCTCTGATGGCCAGTGATGATGAGCATTTTTTCATGTGTCTGTTGGCTGCATAAATGTCTTCTTTTGAGAAGTGTCTGTTCATGTCCTTTTCCCACTTTTTGATGGGATTGTTTGATTTTTTTCTCATAAATTTGTTTAAGTTGTTTGTGGATTCTGGATATTAGCCCTTTGCCAGATGCGTAGATTGTAAAAATTTTCTCCCATTCTGCAGGTCGCCTGTTCACTCTGATGGTAGTTTCTTTTGCTGTGCAGAAGCTCTTTAGTTGAATTAGATCCCATTTGTCAATTTTGGCTTTTGTTGCCATTGCTTTTGGTGTTTTAGTCATGAAGTCCTTGCCCATGCCTATGTCCTGAATGGTATTGCCTAGGTTTTCTTCTAGGGATTTTATGGTTTTAGGTCTAACATGTAAGTCTTTAATCCATCTTGAGTTAATTTTTGTATAAGGTGTAAGGAAGGGATCCAGTTTCAGCTTTCTACATATGGCTAGCCAGTTTTCCCAGCACCATTTATTAAATAGAGAATCCTTTCCCCATTTCTTGTTTTTGTCAGGTTCATCAAAGATCAGATGGTTGTAGATGTATGGTATTATTTTTGAGGGCTCTGTCTGTTCCATTGGTCTATATCTCTGTTTTGGTACCAGTATCATGATGTTTTGGTTACTGTAGCCTTGTAGTATAGTTTGAAGTCAGGTAGCGTGATGCCTCCAGCTTTGTTCTTTTGGCTTAGGATTGACTTGGCAATGCGGGCTCTTTTTTGGTTCCATATGAACTTTAAAGTAGTTTTTTCCAATTCTGTGAAGAAAGTCATTGGTAGCTTGATGGGGATGGCATTGAATCTATAAATTACCTTGGGCAGTATGGCCATTTTCACGATATTCTTTCTTCCTATCCATCAGCATGGAATGCTCTTCCATTTGTTTGTGTCCTCTTTTATTTCGTTGAGCAGTGGTTTGTAGTTCTCCTTGAAGAGGTCTTTCACATCCCTTGTAAGTTGGATTCCCAGGTATTTTATTCTCTTTGAAGCAATTGTGAATGGGAGTTGACTCATGATTTGGCTCTCTGTTTGTCTGTTATTGGTGTATAGGAATGCTTGTGATTTTTGCAAATTGGTTTTGTATCCTGAGACTTTGCTGAAGTTGCTTATCAGCTTAAGGAGATTTTGGGCTGAGATGATGGGGTTTTCTAAATATATAATCATGTCATCTGCAAACAGGGACAATTTGACTTCCTCTTTTCCTAATTGAATACACTTTATTTCTTTCTCCTGCCTCACTGCCCTGACCAGAACTTCCAACACTATGTTGAATAGAAGTGGTGAGAGAGGGCATCCCTGTCTTGTGCCAGTTTTCAAAGGGAATGCTTCCAGTTTTTGTCCATTCAGTGTGATCTTGGCTGTGGGTTTGTCATAAATAGCTGTTATTATTTTGAGATATGTCCCATCAATACCTAATTTTTTGAGAGTTTTTAGCATGAAGGGTTGTTGAATTTTGTCAAAGGCCTTTTCTGTGTCTATTGAGATAATCATGTGGTTTTTGTCTTTGGTTCTGTTTATATGCTGTATTACATTTATTGATTTGTGTATGTTGAACCAGACTTGCATCCCAGGGATGAAGCCCACTTGATCATGGTGGATAAACTTTTTAATGTGCTGCTGGATTTGGTTTGCCAGTATTTTATTGAGGATTTTTGCATCGATGTTCATCAGGGATATTGGTCTAAAACTCTCTTTTTTTGTTGTGTCTCTGCCAGGCTTTGGCATCAGGATGATGCTGGCCTCATCAAATGAGTTAGGGAGGATTTCCTCTTTTTCTATTGATTGGAATACTTTCAGAAGGAATGGTACCAGCTCCTCCTTGTACCTCTGGTAGAATTCGGCTCTGAGTCCATGTGGTCCTGGACTTTTTTTGGTTGGTAATCTATTAATTATTGCCTCAATTTCAGAGCCTGTTATTGGTCTATACAAAGATTCATCTTCTTCCTGGTTTAGTCTTGGGAGAGTGTATGTGTCGAAGAATTCATTCATTTCTTCTAGATTTTCTAGTTTATTTGCATAGAGGCGTTTATAATACTCTCTGATGACAGTTTGTATTTCTGTGGGATCGGTGGTGATATCCCCTTTATCATTTTTTATTGCATCTATTTGATTCTTCTCTCTTTTCTTTATCAGTCTTGCTAGCGGCCTATCAATTTTGCTGATCTTTTCAAATACCAACTCCTGGATTCATTGATTTTTTGAAGGGTTTTTTTGGTTTCTATTTCTTTCAGTTCTGCTCTGATCTTAGTTATTTCTTGTCTTCTGCTAGCTTTTGAATGTGTTTGCTCTTGCTTCTCTAGTTCTTTTAATTGTGATGTTAGGATGTCAATTTTAGATCTTTCCTGCTTTCTCTTGTAGGCATTTAGTGCTTTAAATTTCCCTCTACACACTGCTTTCAATGTGTCCCAGAGATTCTGATATGTTGTGTCTTTGTTCTCATTGGTTTCAAAGAACATCTTTATTTCTGCCTTCGTTTCATTAGGTACCCAGTAGTCATTCAGGAGCAGGTTGTTCAGTTTCCATGTAGTTGAGCGGTTTTGAGTGAGTTTCTTAATTCTGAGTTCTAGTTTGATTGCACTGTGGTCTGAGAGACAGTTTGTTATAATTTCTGTTCTTTTACATTTGCTGAGGAGTGCTGTACTTCCAACGATGTGGTCAATTTTGTAATAAGTGTGATGTGGTGCTGAGAAGAATGTATATTCTGTTGATTTGGGGTGGAGAGTTCTGTAGATGTCTATTAGGTCCACTTGGTGCAGAGCTGAGTTCAATTCCTGGGTATCTTTGTTAACTTTCTGTCTCGTTGATCTGTCTAATGTTGACAGTGGGGTGTTAAACTCTCTCATTATTATTGTGTGGGAGTCTAAGTCTCTTTGTAGGTCTCTAAGGACTTGCTTCATGAAGCTGGGTGCTCTTGTATTGGGTGCATATATATTTAGGATAGTTAGCTCTTCTTTACCATTATGTAATGGCCTTCTTTGTCTCTTTTGATCTTTGTTGGTTTAAAGTCTGTTTTATCAGAGACTAGGATTGCAACCCCTGCTTTTTTTTGGTTTTCCATTTGCTTGGTAGATCTTCCTCCATCCCTTTATTTTGAGTCTATGTGTGTCTCTGCACATGAGATGGGTTTCCTGAATACAGCACACTGATGTGTCTTGACTTTTTATCCAAGTTGCCTGTCTGTGTCTTTTAATTGGAGCATTTAGCCATTTACATTTAAGGCTAATATTGTTATGTGTGAATTTGATCCTGTCATTATGATGTTAGCTGGTTATTTCACTCGTTAGTTGTTGCAGTTTCTTTATAGCATCAATGGTCTTTACAATTTGTGATGTTTTTGCAGTGGCTGGTACCGGTTTTTCCTTTCCATGTTTAGTGCTTCCTTCAGGAGCTCTTTTAGGGCAGGCCTGGTGGTGACAAAATCTCTCAGCATTTGCTTGTCTGTAAAATATTTTATTTCTCCTTCATTTATGAAGCTTAGTTTGGCTGGATATGAAATTATGGGTTGAAAATTCTTTTCTTTAAGAATGTTGAATATTGGCCCCCACTCTCTTCTGACTTGTAGAGTTCCTGCCGAGAGGTTAGCTGTTAGTCTGATGGGCTTCCCTTTGTGGGTAACCCAACCTTTCTCTCTGGCTGCCCTTAACATTTTTTCCTTCATTTCAACTTTGGTGAATCTGACAGTTATCTGTCTTGGAGTTGCTCTTCTTGAGGAGTATCTTTGTGGCGTTCTCTGTATTTCCTTAATTTGAATGTTGGCCTGCCTTGCTAGGTTGGGGTAGTTCTCCTGGATAATATCCTGCAGAATGTTTTCCAACTTGGTTGCATTCTCCCCGTCACTTTCAGGTACACCAATCAGACATAGATTTGGCCTTTTCACATAGTCCCATATTTCTTGGAGGCTTTGTTCGTTTCTTTTTATTCTTTTTTCTCTAAACTTCCCTTCTCGCTTCATTTCATTCATTTGATCTTCCATCACTGATACCCTTTCTTCCGGTTTATCGAATCAGCTACTGAAGATTGTGCATTCATCACGTAGTTCTCATGCCACGGTTTTCAGCTCCATCAGGTCCTTTAAGGACTTCTCTGCATTGGTTATTCTATTTAGCCATTCATCTAATCTTTTTTCAAGGTTTTTAACTTCTTTGCCATGGGTTCAAACTTCCTCCTTTAGCTCAGAGAAGTTTGATCATCTGAAGCCTTCTTCTCTCAACTCGTCAAAGTCATTCTCCGTCCAGCTTTGTTCCATTGCTGGTGAGGTGCTCCGTTCCTTTGGAGAAGGAGAGGTGCTCTGATTTTTAGAATTTTCAGTTTTTCCTCTCTGTTTTTTCCCCATTTTTGTGGTTTTATCTGCCTTTGGTCTTTGATGATGGTGATGTACTGGTGGGGTTTACTAGTTTTGGCTAATAAGTCACTTATTTTTCCTAACAGACCTTGTTCTTGTCATTCTATTTATTTACTTATTTATTTATTTATTTATTTATTTTTGAGAGACGTAGTCTTGCACTGTCACCCAGGCTGCAGTGCAGTGACACAATCTATCTCGGCTCACTGCAATTTCCACCTCCTGGGCTCAAGCGATTCTCCTGCCTCAGCTTCCCAAGTAGCTGGGACTACAGGCGTGTGCCACCATGCCCAGTTAATTTTTGTAATTTTTAGTAGAGATGGGGTTTCACTATGTCTTGGTCAGGCTGGTCTGAAGCCCCTGACATCAGGTGATCCACCCACCTCAGCCTTCCAAAGTGCTGGGATTACAGGCGTGAGCCACTGTGCCCGGCCCTCGCTCTTGTTATGATTGGACTCTGCAAGCAGCAAGCAACTGGACCTATGTTCGGTTACATTTCCAGAGCTTTTTATTATCCCTAAACTGAAATTGAAACTCTGTACTTACTAAACAATAAGTCTCCATTCCTCCTTCCCCCAACCCCTGGTAACCACTGCTCTACATTCTATCTCTATGAATTTGATGACTCTATGTACTTCATATAAGCAGAGTCATACACTATTTGTCCTTTTGTATCTGGCTTATTCCACTTAGCATAATAAATTCAAGGATCATTATTTATTTTTAATGTGAAAAAAGAAAAATAAGGTCTATGTGTACTACCATGAACATCTCTCTAACACATATGAGTGAAAAAAAGCAAAACCACGTGTATATTATCCTGTAATTTTCTGAAAAATGAAGAGGGACTTGGAAGGTATGGAGTAATAGGAAGACTTATTTTCATTGCTTATCATTTTGTTTGATTTGAATTTTAGTCAACCTATGTATGTATGTATGTGTTTTCCATTGTTTTTTCAATGCCCATATTCTTTGACCTAGTATTTTGAATGCAGGAATTTATAGTAAGGAAGTAACTGGAAAATACTTAAAGATAGGGCTATTTCTTGAAGCATTGTTCAATGGTGAAAACTTGGAAACTGTAATTATGTTCAGCCACAGGACACTGATAAAATAAATTATATGTCCATATAAAGGAATGTGATAGAGGCTTCATAAATGACAGTATTAATTTATATATTTATTGAAATGGAAGGATGTCACAGTATATTGTAAACTAAAAAAACAAGTCAAAAATGGTATGTCAAGCATGATTTCGCTTTCATATACATGCATTTATATGTCTATATGTGAAGGAACATATCTATAAGGATACGTACCAGAATTTTTTATTTATTTATTTATTTTGAGATGGAGTCTTGCTCTGTCACCCAGGCTGGAGTGCAGTGACGCGATCTCGGCTCACTGCAACTTCCGTCTCCCGGGTTTAAGTGATTCTCCTGCCTCAGCCTCCTGAGTAAGCTGGGATTACAGGGGTGTGCCACCACGCCTGGCTAATTTTTGTACTTTTAGTAGCGACAGGGTTTCACCATGTTGGCCAGGCTGGTCTCGAACTCCTGACCTGATGATCTGCCCACCTTGGCCTCCCAGAGTGTTTGGATTACAGGCGTGAGCCGTGCCCAGCCCAGAATTTTAACAGGGATGATCATTGGATGGTGAAACTTTGGGTGGTTTAAAATTTTTCTGTTAATGTACCTGTATTTTCTAATTTTTCCTCAATCTGTATTATTTGTGTGTATGGTTTGCGTGTGTGTGTGTGGGGGGTGGGTGTATATATATATATTTTTAAATTTAATATGTATAAATTTTATTTAATTTTTATATAAAATTTTATATAGAAATTTATATAATTTTATTTAATATATAAAATATTTTATTTATATTATATATTATATATATTTGTTTAAACCCTTAGCACTGGAAATACACCAATATATTAGTAATAGTGGGTGTCTTTGTGAGGTGGAACTGGGGGACAATTCTTCATTTTACTTTTTGTGTCTTCCAAATTTGCTATAATGAATATCTATATTTTATTTATTTATTTTTTGGAGACAGAGTCTTTCTCTGTCTCCCAGGCTGGAGTGCAGTGGTGCGATCACAGCTTACTGCAGCCTTGACATCCTGGGCTCAAGCAATCCTTCCACCTCAGCCTCCTGAATAGCTGGGACTACAGGCACAGGTGGCCACATCCGGCTAATTTTTAAAAATTTTTGTAGAGATGGTGTCTCCCTATGTTGCCCAGGCTGGTCTTGAACTTCTGACCTCAAACAATCCTCTCACCTCAGCCTCCCAAAGTGTTGGGATTACAGGCATGAGCCAGTGCACACAGTCTTATTTTATATTATAAAAGGAATGATTGGAAAGTGATGTTAGGGACCATCTTATTTTATTATCATTTATTATTATTTTTTCTTTTTCTTTTTGAGACGGAGTCTTACTCTGTCACCAGGCTAGAGTGCAGTGGCACAATGTCGGCTCACTGCAACCTCCGCCTCCCGGGTTCAAGCGATTCTCCTGTCTCAGGCTCCCGAGTAGCTGGGATTACAGGCGCCCGCCACCACACCCACCTAATTTTTGTATTTTTAGTAGAGACGGGGTTTCACCATGTTGGCCAGGATGGTCTTGGTCTCCTGACCTCGTGATCTGCCCACCTCGGCCTCCCAAAGTGCTGGGATTACAGGCGTGAGCCACTGTGCCTGGACAATTATTTTTTCTTTAATGATCTCTCAGCAGAATCAGGGACCAGCTTTCACTTTTTACTTTATTTACTTCCATGTCATTTGAATTTGTGGCAGCAAGCATGTATTATTTTGTAATGAAAAACTAACATTAAAAATGTATTTCAGGCTGGGCGGCCGGGTCATGAGGTCAGGAGTTTGAGATCAGCCTGGCCAATATAGTGAAACCCCCTCTCTACTAAAAACACAAAAATTAGCAGGGCATGGTGGCGCGCCTGTAATCTCAGCTGCTCAGGAGGCTGAGGCAGGAGAATCGCTTGAACCTTGGAGGCAGAGGTTGCAGTGAGCCAAGATTGCACCACTGCATTCCAGACTGGGTGACAGAGCGAGACTCCACCTCAAAAAAAAAAAAAAAGTATTTCAGAAAAACTCTCATTTTTAAATAAAAGATAAATCAACTGCATAAAAACTTACACACAAATGTTTGTTTATAGCTGCTTTACCCATAATTGCCAAAATTTGGGAGCAACCATAATGTCCTTCAATAGGTGAATGGATAAACTGTGATACATCCAGATAATAGAATATTTATTTATTCAATGATAAAAAGAAATGAGCTCTTAAGCCACAAAGAGATGTGAAAGAAACTTAAACATGTATTGCTAAGTGAAAGAAGCCATGGTTTGAATGTGTCATTAAAATTTCATGTGTTGAAACCTTAATCCCCAAATTCATATTTTGATGGCATTTGGTGGTGGAGCCTTGGGAGGTAATTAGGATTAGATAAAGTTATTAGTGTGGGACTGGTGGCTTTATAAGAAAAGGAAGAAAGACCTGAGCTGGCATGCTCTTGCCCTCTTGCCAAGTGATGCTTTCTGCTATGTTATGATGCAGTAAGAAGACCCTCATCAGATGTGGCCCCTCGACCTTAGACTTCCCAGCCTCCAGAACTATAAGAAATAAATTCCTTTTCTTTTTATTTTCTTTTTTTCTTTTTTTATTTTTATTTTTTTTTTTTGTTTTGATTGTTTTTTTTTCAATTATTATTATTATTATTATGCTTTAGGTTTTATGGTACATGTGCGCAATGTGCAGGTAAGTTACATATGTATACATGTACCATGCTGGTGCGCTGCACCCACCAACTCGTCATCTAGCATTAGGTGTATCTCCCAATGCTATCCCTCCCCCCTCCCCCCACCCCACAACAGTCCCCGAAGTGTGATGTTCCCCTTCCTGTGTCCATGTGTTCTCATTGTTCAATTCCCACCTATGAGTGAGAATATGCGGTGTTTGGTTTTTTGTTCTTGCGATAGTTTACTGAGAATGATGATTTCCAATTTCATCCATGTCCCTACAAAGGACATGAACTCATCATTTTTTATGGCTGCATAGTATTCCATGGTGTATATGTGCCACATTTTCTTAATCCAGTCTATCATTGTTGGACATTTGGGTTGGTTCCAAGTCTTTGCTATTGTGAATAATGCCGCAATAAACATACGTGTGCATGTGTCTTTATAGCAGCATGATTTATAGTCCTTTGGGTATATACCCAGTAACGAGATGGCTGGGTCAAATGGAATTTCTAGTTCTAGATCCCTGAGGAATCGCCACACTGACTTCCACAAGGGTTGAACTAGTTTACAGTCCCACCAACAGTGTAAAAGTGTTCCTATTTCTCCACATCCTCTCCAGCACCTGTTGTTTCCTGACTTTTTAATGATTGCCATTCTAACTGGTGTGAGATGGTATCTCATTGTGGTTTTGATTTGCATTTCTCTGATGGCCAGTGATGGTGAGCATTTTTTCATGTGTTTTTTGGCTGCATAAATGTCTTCTTTTGAGAAGTGTCTGTTCATGTCCTTCGCCCACTTTTTGTTGGGGTTGTTTGTTTTTTTCTTGTAAATTTGTTTGAGTTCATTGTAGATTCTGGATATTAGCCCTTTGTCAGATGAGTAGGTTGCAAAAATTTTCTCCCATTCCCTCTCTCACCACTTCTATTCAACATAGTGTTGGAAGTTCTGGCCAGGGAAATTAGGCAGGAGAAGGAAATCAAGGGTATTCAATTAGGAAAAGAAGAAGTCAAATTGTCCCTGTTTGCAGATGACATGATAGTATATCTAGAAAACCCCAATGTCTCAGCCCAAAATCTCCTTAAGCTGATAAGCAACTTCAGCAAAGTCTCAGGATACAAAATCAATGTGCAAAAATCACAAGCATTCTTATACATCAATAACAGACAAACAGAGAGCCAAATCATGAGTGAACTCCCATTCACAATTGCTTCAAAGAGAATAAAATACCTAGGAATCCGACTTACAAGGGATGTGAAAGACCTCTTCAAGGAGAACTACAAACCACTGCTCAAGGAAATAAAGAGGATACAAACAAATGGAAGAACATTCCATGCTCATGGGTAGGAAGAATCAATATCATGAAAATGGCCATCCTTCCCAAGGTAATTTACAGATTCAATGCCATCCCCATCAAGCTACCAATGACTTTCTTCACAGAATTGGAAAAAACTACTTTAAAGTTCATATGGAACCAAAAAAGAGCCCGCATCGCCAAGTCAATCCTAAGCCAAAAGAACAAAGCTGGAGGCATCACACTACCTGACTTCAAACTATACTACAAGGCTACAGTAACCAAAACAGCATGGTACTGGTACCAAAACAGAGATATAGATCAATGGAACAGAACAGAGCCGTCAGAAATAATGCCACATATCTACAAGTATCTGATCTTTGACAAACCTGACAAAAACAAGAAATGGGGAAAGGATTCCCTGTTTAATAAATGGTGCTGGGAAAACTGGCTAGCCATATGTAGAAAGCTGAAACTGGATCCCTTCCTTACACCTTATACAAAAATCAATTCAAGATGGATTAAAGACTTAAATGTTAGACCTAAAACCATAAAAACCCTAGAAGAAAACCTAGGCATTACCATCCAGGACATAGGCATGGACAAGGACTTCATGTCTAAAACACCAAAAGCAATGGCAACAAAAGCCAAAATTGACAAATGGGATCTAATTAAACTAAAGAGCTTCTGCACAGCAAAAGAAACTACCATCAGAGTGAACAGGCAACCTACAAAATTCCTTTTCTTTATAAATTACCCAGTCTCAGGCATTCAGCTATAGTAACAGAAAATGAACTAAAACACTGTATGATTCCAAGTGTATGACATTCTGGATAAAGCAAAACTATGGAGACAGTAAAAGGATCAGTGGTTGGCAGGGGTTAGGGAACAGGGAGGGAGAGATGAGTAGGTGGAGCACGAGGATTTTTAGGGCAGTGAAACTATTATTTATGATTCTGTAATGGTGGATATATGTCATTAAACCTTTGTCAAGCCCACAGAACATACAACACAAAGAGTGAACCCTTATGTAAACTATACACTTTAGTTAATAATAATAATAATAATAATAATGTGTTCAATATAGATTCATCACTTGTAATAAATGTACCACACTAATGCAAGATGTTAATAGTAGGGGAATCTATGTATATGTGAGGGAGTGGGCAAAGGGGGATGTCTATGGGAACTTTCTGTACTTACTGCTCAATTTTTCTATAAAGCTAAAATTGTTCTAAAAATGAAGTCTATTAATTATTTTTTAAATAAAGGTAAATTATCACAAATGAAGAAAATCATGGAGAAGTTCCTAAGTGGCAGAGTTGACCCTCTCTTCAAGCTCTGTGAAGCTGCAGATTCGAGGCCCATATCCAGTGCCCTTGACAGGCATCTCTTGTCAGCTGTGGTGTGCAGTGTCCTGTGCAATTCAACAGATGGTCTTCCTTTGATTTCCATAGGTTTTGCACCCAGGCAAGGATGGAAATGTATCAGAATAAGCAAAAGTGATAGAGTTAACCATGCACTTCCTGATATTAAACAAGAACAAATATGTGAAATAAATAATTGTGATATTAACATTTTTATATAAACAGACTACTGTGGGCCTATGTCTGGACAGGAACGTGAAGAGGAAATAAAGGGAGATGGTAGAGGGTTAGGGAGCATTGATGGGAAAGGGAGAATTTCAGAGGTAAAATGAGGAATGAATGTACCTCATAATACTGTTGAATAACCAGATAATACATGTGTTATGGGCGGAATTATGTCTCTTCAAAATTCATATGATGAAGCTCTAACCCCCAGTATCTCAGAATGTGACTGTATATGGAGATAGGGCCTTTAAAGAAGTAATCAAGTTAATATGAGGCTGTAAGGGTGGGCCTTAATTCAATCTGACTGGTGTTCTTATCAGAAGAGAACATTTGCACACACAAAGAGACACCAGGGATGTGTGTGCACAAAGGAAAGACCATATGAGGACACAGTGAGAAGTCAGCCACCTGCAAACCAACGAGAGAGGCCTGGGAATAAAATCAATCTTGTCAACACCTTGATCTTGGAATTCTAGCCTCCAGAACTGTGAGAAAATAAATTTCTGTTGTCTAAACCATCCAGCTGTTATGGCAGCTTGAGCAAACTAACACAACGTGTAAAGCATTTTGCACAATGCTTGTTCAATTTTAAGTACTCAATAATTATCTCCAGTTTAGTTAGAGCTGATATGTGTGGTTACTATAACTCTGTAATATAATTTAAAGTCAGGTAATATGATTCCTCCAGTTTTGTCCTTTTTGCTTAGTATAGATTTGGCTATTTGGGTCTTTTGCAGTTCCATATACATTTTAGGATAGGATTTTCTATTTTTGTGAAGAATGTCACTGATATTTTGATAGGGATTGCATTGAATCTATAGATTGCTTTGGGTAGTATGGACATTTTAACAACAGTGATTCTTCCAATTCATGAACATGGAATATGTTTCCCTTTTTTGGCATTCTCTTCCATTTCTTTCATCAGTGTTTTATAGTTTTCATTATAGAGATCTTTCACTTCTTTGGTTAATCCTAGGTATTTAATGTTATGTGTGGCATAACATTAAATGGGATTGCTTTTAAAATTTCTTTTTCACATTGTTCACCATTGGCATATAGAAATGCTACTGATTTTTGTATGTTGATTTTGTTTCCTGTGACTTTACTTAACTGTTTATCAGTTCTAATAGTTTTCCTGTGAAGTCTTTAGGTTTTTCCAAATATAAGACGACATCATCTGCAAACAAGGATAATTTGACTTCTTCATTTTCAATTTGGAGGCTCTTTATGTCTTTCTCTTGTCTGATTGCTCTAGCAAGAACTTCTAGTACTATGTTGAATAACAGTGGTGACAGTAGGCATCCTTGCCTTGTTCCCAATCTTAGAGGAAAGGCTTTCAGTTTCTCTGCATTCAGTATGATACTAGCTGTGGGTTTGCTATATATGGCTTTTATTATGTTGAGGTATGTTCCTTCTATAGCCAGTTTTTTGAGAGTTTTTATCATGAAGGGATGTTGAATTTTATCAACTTCTTTTTCAGCATCAATTGAATGATCTGATATGGTTTTTATCCTTCATTCTGTTGATATGATATATCACATTGACTGATTTGTGAATGTTGAATCATCCTTGCATTCTAGGCATAAATCCCACTTGGTCATGATGAATCATCTTAATGTATTGTTGAATTTGATTTGCTAGTATTTTGTTGAGGATTTATGCATTAATATTCATCAGAGATACTGGCCTATAGTTTTCTTTTTTTGATGTGTCTTTGTCTGGTTTGGGGATCAGGGTAATACTAAATGTGTCAAATGAGTTTGGAAGTATACCTTTCTCCTCTATTTTTAAGAATAGTTTGTGGATGATTTAAGAATAGCTTGTGGATGATTGGTATTAATTCTCCTTTAAATGTTTGGTAGAATTCAGTCATGAGGCTATCAGTTCCCAGGCTTTTTGTGTGTGAGACTTTCTTTTTTTTTTTTGAGAAGGAGTCTTGCTCTGTTGCCCAGGCTGGAGTGCAGTGGCATGATCTCAGCTCACTGCAACCTCTGCCTCCCAGGTTCAAGCAATTCTCCTGCCTCAGCCTCCCGAGTAGCTGGGATTATAGGCACCCACCACCATGCCCAGCTATTTTTTTTGTATTTTTAGTAGAGCCTGGTTTCAAACTGCTGACCTCAAGTGATCTGCCCACCTCAACCTCCCAAACTGCTAGGATTACAGGCATGAGCCACCGTGCCCGGCTGGGAGACTTTTTATTATGGCTTCGATCTCATTACTTGTTATTGCTGTCTTCAGGTTTTGGATTTCTAGGGTCTAGTATCTAGGAATTTGTCCGTTTATTCTAGGTTTTCCAATTTATTGGTATATAGTTGCTCACAGTAGCCACTAATGGTTCTTTGAATTTCTGCAGTATTGGTTGTAATGTGTCCTTTTTCACTTCTGATTTTATTTATTTGAACCATCTCTCTTTTTTTCTTAGTCTGGCTAAAGGTTTGTCAATTTTGTTTAACTTTTTAGAAAACCAACTTTTTGTTTCATTGCCCTTTTGTATTATTTTTTCATTTCAATTTGATTTATTTCTGCTCTGATCTTTATTATTTATTTTCTTCTACTAATTTTGGGTTTGATTTGCTTTTACTTTTCTAGTTCTTTATGATGCATTGTTAAATTGTTCATTTGAAGTTTTTCCTCTTTTTTGATGTAGGCACTTATAGCTATAACCTTCCCTGTTAGTACTGCTTTTGCTGTATCCCATAGGCTTTGGTATGTTTTGTTTCCACTATTATTCACTTCAAGAAATTTCTAAATTTCTTTTTCTTTTCTTTTAGATGGAGTCTTGCTCTGCCCCTTAGGCTGGAGTGCAGTGGCACAATCTTGGCTCACTGCAACCTCTGCCTCCTGGGTTCAAGCAATTCTGCCTCAGCCTCCTGAGTAGCTGGGACTACAGGTGTGTGCCGCTGCGCCCAACTAATTTTTTGTATTTTTAGTAGAGATGGGGTTTTACTGTGTTAGTCAGGATGGTCTCAATCTCCTGACCTCATGATCCACCTGCCTCGGCCTCCCAAAGTGATGGGATTACAGGTGTGAGCCACTGCACCTGGCCTCAATTTCTTTCTTCATTTCTTCATTGCCCGCTGGTCATTCAGGAGCATATTGTTTAATGTCCATGTATTTGTATAGTTTCCAAAATTCCTTTTATTAATTTCTAGTTTCATTCCATTTTGGTCAGATAAGATGCTTGATAGTATTTCAATTTTTTGAATGTTTTAAGGCTTGTTTTGTGACATAACATATAGTCTATCCTTGAGAATGATCCATGTGGGGAGGAAAGAAATGTGTATTCTGCAGCTCTTGTGGATTAAATGTTCTGTAAAATCGATTAGATCCATTTGATCTATGATATAGATTAAGTCTGATTTTTTTTTGTTGATTTTCTGTCTGGAAGATATGTCTAATGCTAAAAGTGGGGTGTTGAAGTATGCAGCTAGTATTGTATTAGAGCCTATCTCTCTCTTTATCTCTAATAATATTTGCTTTACATATCTGGGTGCTACAGTGTTTGGTGCATACATATTTAAAACTGTTATATCCTCTTGCTGAATTGACCCCTTTATCATTATATAGTGACCTTCTTTTTCTCTTCTTATAGTTTTTGTCTTGAAATCTCTTTTGTCTGCTCTACTCCTGCTCTTTTTGGGTTTCCATTGGTATGGAATGTTTTTTTCCTGTCCTTTTAATCTCAGTCTACATGTGTCTTTATAGGTGAAGTATGTTTCTTGTAGCCAACAGATCAATGGCTTTTGTTTTCTCATCCCTTCAGCCATTTTCTGTCTGGAGTGCAGTGGCAAAATCTCAGCTCACTACAACCTCCCCACCTCTTGGGTTCAAGTGATCCTTCCATCTCAGCCCCCCGAGTAGCTGGGATTACAGGTGGCTGCCACCACACCCAGTTAATTTTTGTATTTTTAGTAGAGATGGGGCTTCAACATGTTTGCCAGGCTGGTCTCTAACTCCTGACCTCAAGTGATCTGCCCTCCTCAGCCTCCCAAAGTGCTGGGATTACAGGTGTGAGCCACCCCACCTAGCCTCCATTTTATGTCTTTTGTTTGGAGAGTTTAGTCCATTTACAGGCGATGTGATTATCGATAAGTAAGGACTTACTCCTGTCATTTTGTTATTTGTTTTCTGGTTGTTTTGTGGTCTTCTCTTGCTTCTTTTTCTCCTTCTTGAATTCGTTAGTGAAGATAATTTTCTCTGGTGATATGATTTAGTTTCTTGTTTTTTTATTTTTTATGTATCAATTTTATGTTTTATGGTTTGAGGTTGCTATGAGGCTTGGAGATACTATAACCCATTATTTTAAGCTAATGACAACACTGTTTGCATAAACAAGCAAAAAAAAACCCACTAATACTGTATGCCTTAATTTTATACCTCCACTTTTTAACATTTTATTGTTTCTATATATATTTTATTGTACTGTCTGAGTCTTGAAAAGTCATTGCAGTTATTATTTTTGGATTGGTTCATTGTTTAGTCTTTCTACTTAAGAGTAGTTACACAAAACAGTTACAGTGTTATAATGTTCTGTGTTTTTCTTTGTACTTACTATTACCAGTGAATTTTGTACCTTCAGATGATTACTTATGTCTCATTAATGTCCTTTTTTTTCTGATTGAAGTACTCCCTTTAGCATTTCTTATAGGACAAGTCTGATATTAATGAAATCCCTCAGCTTTTGTTTTTCTGGGGAAATCTATTTCTCATTCATGTTTGAAGGATATTTTCACCAAATATACTATTCTACGGTAAACATTTTTTTTCCTTCAGCACTTTAAATATGTCATGCCACTCTCTCGGCCTTAAGGTTTCCACTGAAAAGTCTGCTGCCAGATCTAATGAAGGTCCATTTAATTTTAATTGTTTCTGTTTTCTTGCTGCTTTTAAAATTTTGTCTTTATCCTTCATCTTTGGGAGTTTGATTAGTAAATGCTTTGAGGGAATCTTCTTTGAGTTAAATCTGCTTGGTATTCTATAACCTTCTTGTTTTGGGATATTGATATATTTCTTTAGGTTTGTGAAGTTCTCTGTTATTATCCCTTTGAATAAACTTTCTACCCCTATCTCTTTCTCTACCTCTGCCTTAAGGCCAATAACTCTTAGATTTGCCCTTTTGAGGCTATTTTCTATATCCTATAGGCATGCTTTTTTTTTTTTATTATTTCTTCTTTTGTCTCCTGTGTATTTTGAAATAGCCTGTCTTCAAGATCACTAATTCTTTCTTCTGTTTGAGCAATTCTGCTATTAATGGACTCTGATGTATTCTTCAGTATGCCAATTGCATTTTTCAACTCCAGCAATTCTGCTTGATTCTTTTTAATTATTTCAATCTCTTTGTTAAATATATCTGATACAATTCTGCATTCATTCTCTGTGTTATCTTGAATTTTTTTGAGTTTCCTCAACACAGATATTTTGAATTCTCTGTCTGAAAGGTTACATATATGTTCCTCCAGGATTGATTCTTGGTGCCTTATTTAGTTCATTTGGTGAGGCTATGCTTTCCTGGATGTTGTTGGTGCTAGTAGATATTCTTTGGTGTCTGGGCATTAAGGAGTTAGGTCTTTATTGTAGTCTTCACTGTCTGGGGTTATTTGTAGCTGTCCTTCTTGGGGAGGCTTTTCAGATATTTGAAAGAACTTTAGTGTTGTGATCTAAGCTATATCTTCTTTAGGGAACACTCCAAGCTCAGTAACGCTGTGGTTTTTGCAAACTCATAGATGTACTGCCTTGATGGTCTTGCATAAGATCTGAGAGAATTCTCTGGATTGCCAGGCAGAGACCCTTGTTCTCTTCCCTTACTATCTCCCAAACATACTGAGTCTCTCTCTCTGTTCAGAGCCACCTAAAGCTGGGGATGGAGTGACACGGGCACCCCTGCGGCCAACACTACTTTGACTGCTTTGGGTCAGACCTGAGGTCAGCACAGCACTGCGACTTCCCCAAGGCCTGCTGTGACCTCTCCCTCGCTACTGCTTATGTTCACTCGAGGCCCTGGGCCTCTACAATCAGCAGGCGGCAAAGCCAGTGAGGCCTGTATTCTTTCCTTCAGGGCAGCAAGGTTCCTCAGGCCCCAGGTGGGTCTGGAAGTGCTGTCTAGGGGCCTGGGACTACAATCAAATATCTTAGATGTCTACCTGTTGTTTTACTGTATTGCGGCTGAGCTGGCACTCAAACCACAAGATGCAGTCCTTTCCACTCTTCTCTCCCCTTTGCAAAGGAAGATGAGCCCCACCCAGTAGCCACTGCCATCCTAGGCCATGAGGAGTACTGTCAGGCTGTAGCCGATGTTCTCTTAAGCCCCAGGGTCTAAGTCAGCCTGTGGTGAATGCTGCCTGGCTTGGGACTTACCCTTCAGGGCAGTGGTTTTCCCTCTCGGCCAGGGCATGTCCAGTAATGTCATCGAAGAGTTAAGTCCTGGAATCAGAGCCCCAAGTGCCTGCTTGGTGCTCTACTACCCCCCTGTGGCTGTTCTGGTACCTAAGCCCCTTTACTTTTCTTTCTGCTTTTCTCAAGCAGAAGGAGTTTTTCCTGGTAACCATCACAGCTGGTTATGTGCTGAGTTCCATGTGAATCCAGCAAATCTCAGAGGCTCACTGAAGGCCCTTGATGTAGTACCTGGGTATTGCTGCTGGTTATTCAGGGCCCAAGGGCTCTTCAGTTAGCAAGTGATAAATGCTGCCAGGACTGGGTCCTTTCCTTCAAAGCAGTGGGTTCCCTTCTAGAAATGTCATCTGGGAGCTAGGGTCTGAAACAGAGGTCTCACAACTCAGACTGGTGCCCTATCCTGCTGTAACTGAGCTGGTTTCCTAGAGACAAGACAAAGTCCTCCCTACTCTTCCCTCTCCTCTCCTTAAGTGGAATGAAGAGGTCTCTTTTGGGGCCTCAAGCTGTGCAGGCTGGGGTTAGGGGAGGGGTGATCCCAGCACTCCCTTGGCTGCCCCAGCTGGTGTTTCAGTATGACACATCGTGCCCCCTCATTCCACTGCCTTTAGGCCTAGTTCAAGACTAGGGCTGCCTAAGAGTTGCAGTCCTTCTGGCCTAGACTGTCTTTCAAGTTTACTTGGAGACACGGAGTGCTGTAGCCCTTGGTGGCAACGTTTGCAAGCACTCAAGATCGGATCGCTGGGACTGGCGATTCCCCTCTGGCTGGGGTTGGTTTAAATGCTCGCTCTGTGGGCAGGTGTCATCTAAGTTTGATTCAGGTTTCCTTTCTACTCTAACAGGATGGCACTGAGTCCAGTGCCTCACAATTGCTGTGCTCTGCCTCCCCCACCTCCCAGAGATGCTCTCCACACCATGCTTTTGCTACCGGGGTTGGGGAGGGGTGGCGTTATAGATCCAGGACTGTTTTTCCTATTTCTTCAGTACGTCTTTCAGTAATACAAAGTTAAAACAAGGTACTAGGAGTGCTTATCTAATTTTTGGTTCTTATGAAGGTGTTGTTTTCTGTGTAGATAGTTGTTAATTTTGTGTTTTTGCAGAGTGGGGGGATGGCCCGTGGAGCTTTCTATTCCCCCATCTTGCTCTGCCTCGACTTATCAAGAAAAGGAATTTATATTTTACAGTCATGGAGGCAAAGAAGTCCAAGATTGACAAGCTACATCTGGTGAGGGCCTTCTTGCAGGTAGGAACTCCCTGAAGAGTTCCAAGGTGGCACAAGGCAGCACATGGCAAGGGGGCTTACTGTGCTAGCATGCTAGCTCAGGTCTCTCTTCTTTCTCTTACAAAGCCACCAGTTCCCCTCCCATGATAAGTCATAACCCATTAATTTATTAATTCATGAATGGATTAATCCATTCTTGAGGGTAGAGCCTACATGATCCAATCACCTCTTAAGGGCCTCACCTCTCAATACTGCCACATTGGGGATTAAGCTTCAACATGAGTTTTGGAAGGGACGTTCAGACCATAGCAGTATGCATCTCTAAAATACAAGGACATTTTCTCACATAATCACAATACTATTATCATACCTAAATTAACAGCAATCCCTTAATATCATCTAAAACCTAGTCATATGCATAGTTCCCCAATAGCCTCTAAATGTCTTTAATGCACTCAGCATGAAAACACGTACTAGAATATAAAATATTAGAGTGTGTTGCATATAGAAAGGGTAAGCATTATTTCTTGAAAATGTGTCTCTGTGTGTGTGTGTGTCTGTGTGTGTACCGGATTGCAAAACTAAAATGTTTTCTGTTTGTTTTTTGCTGTGGGACATGGTAAAAAAAAGTTGGAAAACTTTTATGTAGATGGTGAAAGTATCTATAAAGTCAAAAACAAAAGCAAGATGTTCAACAACACTGCTTCTTGTCAACATTTTCTTGGAGGTTCCAGTCGATGTGAAAGAGAAAGAAAAATGTATAAATATTGTAAAGGAAGAGACAAAACTGTCATTGTTTGCAAACAATATAATTTTCTTCTAGAAAATCTGAGAGGATATATATAGCCAAAAAGCTTTGTCTTATTGTTTTTGAAAGTAATGTTGGCTGGGCGTGGTGGCTCACACCTGTAATCCCAGTACTTTGGGAGGCCAAGGCGGGTGAATCACCTGAGGTCACGAGTTTGAAACCAGCCTGGCCAACATGGTGAAATTCTGTCTGTATTAAAAATACAAATATTAGCAGGGCATGACGGTGCATGCCAGTAATCTCAGCTACTTGGGAGGCAGAGGCAGGAGAATCGCTTGAATCCGGGAGGCAAAGGTTGGAGTGAGCCGAGATCATGCCACTGCACTCCAGCCTGGGCAACAGAGCAAAACTTTGTCTAAAAAAAAAAAAAAGAAAAAGAAAGTACTGTCAAAAATTTAATTCCCATTTGTTCAGTCATTCACATCCATATCCAAATTTTCTTCCACATGCAGTTCACAGTTATCTCTAGATTGGTGAGTGGGACAGGATTGTTTGGTTTTGATCAAACTCACAGGAAAATGAGACAGCATCGGCTGGGTGTGATGGCTCATGCCTGTAATCTCAGCATTTTGGGAGGCTGAAGAGAGAGGGTTGCTTGCAGCCAGGAGCTCAAGATCAGCCTGGGCAACAGTGCGAGACCCCGTCTCTACAAAATTAAAAAAATTAGCTGACTGTGGTGGTGTGTGCCTATAGCCCTTGGTACTCGGGACGCTGAGGCAGGAAAATGGCTTGAGACTGGAGGATGGCTTGAGCCCAGGGGTTCAAGGATGCTGTGAACTATGATGATGCCACTGTACTCCAGAATGGGCAACAGAGCGAGACCTTGTCTCTCCAAACAAAACAAACAAAGAAAAAAACAAAGAAAAGAAAAGAAAATGAGATAGCATCTGTTTAGATATAATGCCCTAGCATTGTTTATGTTTTGTTGTGTGTTCTTTCTGTTTTTCTGCTATACTCCTGTCCATCCTTTATTTTATTTTAGAGACAAAGTCTCACTCTTTCATCCATGCTGGAGGGCAGTAGTGTGATCATAGCTCACTGCAGCCTCAAACTCCTGGGCTCAAGCAATCCTTCTGCTTCAGGTTCCTGAGTCGCTGGACTATCTTGATTTGATAGCTTGAATTATCTGACATTGCTCACCTCCATTGGTAAAAGTACTTAAATTACATATATTTAATTTATTGTCCTTTATGTTTAATGATAACATGGCCAATAGTGAGAGAAATGTGATGTGGTGGATGGTTCAGTGTATGACCACTAATTATTTTAATACTATGCATATGTGAACATTATCCTTTAGTTTGTAACCATAATAGTAGATTCTGCTGGAATTTGTGAGTATGTCTTATAACCAAAAGAGGGTCTGGCTGCTTGATGGTTGCAGTAAGAAGTTAAAGTAACAAGAGCCAGGTATGATAAAAAGAGAGTGAATTTTATTATCCGTTGCCAGCAAGGGGGAAAGTGGCTGGAATCCTTTCCAAAAATTGCCAATTTCCAATTTCTGGAGAGATGGCAAGGGTTTAAGAAGAGGGGCTTGGAATTCAAGAGAGGAAGGGGGCTAGGAGGTGCCAGATGGTGTGACTTGCTCTGATGGCTTATCTTGAATTATTGTTCCATGGCACCACTGTGGACCTGACAGGTACAAATCAATCACATTCAATTTTGCAGTCAATCTCTAGTCCAGAGGGAACTCCGGTCTTGAAGTAATCTCCTGCTGGGGAGAGAATCCTGGAGGTGCCTGTTTCCTGTCAGGATTCGGTCCTTGAAGCTTCTAAGGAAATATATGACCAGGTAAGTGAGCCAGTGTGAACTTAACAAGCATCCAGGTAAATAAATATGCATAAGGCATGGGAGCATAAGGTGGGAAAGGGGAGGAAGTGGAGTTTTAAAGCACATCCCCAGGCTATATTTCAAGGAAAAAGAAAACACTTCTGTAGTTTGTGTCAAAGCCATGTCTTGAGACTGGGGGGAAAGAAGAAAAGAAAAAAAAAAAAGTTTTAAAACATGGTTTGAAGCTAAGCTGCTCTATTACACACTGATATAATTTTTGCAAAGCCAGTTTCAATTCCTTCATCTTATGATTAGGCCAGTGTCTGTGCCAACTTGCCTTACTTTAAACTGTTCTTAAAATGTTTATTTTGCCCTCTCTGTTTTCATTTGTGTTAATTCCAGTCTTCGATCATGAGCTATTTGGCTACCCCACTCTCATTGAGGAATTAGGCATGTCCCAGGGTTGATCCCTTGAGAAACTGCCTGACAGAAAAAATAAATTTATTTGCAGTGAGAAATATAACTGTCATGGCCAGTAGATACCAGAAAGTTGCAGTTTGAGAGGCTTACTGTGCATTAGATTCACCTGGGGTACTTAAGAAGTTTTATAACTTCCCTTTAAGTGCATTACATTGTTGTTCCATTTGAAATTTCACAGGACATATGATTTAATAAACCTAGGTGGGGCCGGGCGTGGTGGCTCACGCCTGTAATCCCAGCACTTTGGGAGGTTGAGGCGGGTGGATCACAAGGTCAGGAGTTCGAGACCAGCCTGGCCAACATGGTGAAACCCCGTCTCTACTAAAAATACAAAAATTAGCTGGGCATGGTGGCAGGTGCCTGTAATCCCAGCTGCTTGGGAGGCTGAGGCAGGAGAATCGTTTGAACCCGGGAGGTGGAGGTTGCAGTCAGCCAAGATTGTGCCATTGCACTCCAGCCTAGGCAACAAGAGCAAAACACCGTCTCAAAACAAAAACAAACAAAACAAATAAATAAACAAACAAAACACTAAACCTAGGTGGGGCTTGGACATCTGTGTGGCAAGCTACACGGAACTAGGCTGTTTTTGTATGGGCTCCTCCATGACCAGGTCTGTATCTTGTCATTTCCCAGACTCTCATGTTTCATCCCCTTCCCTAAACCTCCATTACTGTTACTCTCCCAAGCCTGCCCTCTTCTGATACTATTCATTGCACTATTCCTTTCAGCCTTTATTTCAGCAGGAAAACCTAATAACTTATTGTTCACATTTCAGAACTCTAGTTAACTAGCTAATGCATAATAAGGTGTTACTGGGTGGTAATTGCCTAATATGATAACTCCCCAACTCACTATTTAGCCAGAGCATTCCAACCTTTTACTCAATCATTGCCTTAAAGGGTGACATTTGTATCCTTGGTAGTTCAGTGCAGAAAATCTGAGCAAGGCAGCTACTTAGCCATCATTATCAATTCTCTCTACACATCTAGCTGTCTTTGCATATGTCCCAGAGGCTAAGTGATTCAACAAAAGCTCATTGCATTTTGTGATCTCGTTGTTGATGATCTCTGCCATTTTACTATGTGGTCTAAAGTGACTGCACTTGAAACCATACTTGATGACAAGAAAAGGGACAGAAAGAAGTCTCATCTACCACCATGGAGAATGCTAAACCCATCAACTTCTGTATGAATTTCTACTGTTGTTTCATGGTATCTGGATTCTCTAGCCAGTTTACAGCCCAAAGACATGCCATTTTTCTTGATTTCCTTTTCTGTAGGTTCACTGGGGCACACTGGCATTCAGTGAGTTGTTTAAGTAGCAGTGACTACTGATAGCTTTGGCCTCTCAGAAAATCTTGGGCTTTCCTAATGTAGCTTATGGATGATCTTGTTTCTCTAACCCCGATTTCTTTTTAAGTTACTTATTTTGAATAAGTAATACATTAACATGGTTCAAAAAATAAACGAACAAGATTTACATTTAGAACCCCCATACCTACTCCTGTCCCCATCTAACTTACACTTCCTACTCCCATAAATAACAACGTTATTCATTTCTTATATATCCTTTCAGTGTTTCTTCTTCTTCTTCTTCTTTCTTTTTTGTAGAGACAGGGGTCTTGGTATGTTGCCCAGGGTGGTCTCGAACTCCTTGCCTCCAGCGATTATCCGGCTTTGGCCTCCTAAAGGGCTGGGATACAGTCGTGAGCCACCGTGTCCTGCCAGTGTTTCTTTATGCAAACACAAGGCAACAAGCCGTATACATACAAATATATATATATATTTGTAGAGCCAGTAGACAGGGTTTCTCTCTGCCACCCAGAACAGAGTGTAGTGGCGCCATCATAGCTTACTGCAGCCTTGATATGGAATGAGCTCCCTCATTCTTAAGCTTCATATAGTACAGTATTCTATTGTATTGATGTACCATAGTTTATTTAACTAGTCCTTTATTGACAGACACTTGGGATTTTTCCTGTCTTTTGCTATGACAAACGAGAAAATGTACATACAGAAATACATAAAGTCCAGATCTATCCTTACACTAGATTCACAGAAATGGAACTGCTGGCTCAAAGGGTAAATCTATTAGATCTTTGTGTCACTTAGAGTTTGCCTGCCATATGTGTGAAGAAGAGATCAAACTTTATCTTTTCTATATAGCTATGCCGTTGTCTCAAGACCATTGATTTAAAATAAAAGTCCATTATTACCCCACTGATTTGACTCGGTACTAATTTTCTACATGCATTTGGTTCTATTTATAGAATTTCTATTCTGTCCCACTGGTCTTTCTACTCATGTTCCAGTGACTCAATGTGTGCTTTTTTCATTTTGCAAGGTTAGCTCATCATAGTTTTATTAGGGAGGGGACTGGTACTGTAACAAAGATTGCACACAAGTAGTTTAAACAAGATAGAAGTTGATTTCTCTGTCATGTTAACAGTATAGAGGTGAGTGGTCCAGGGCTGATGAGGAAGCACTACCATCACTGAGGCCAAGGTGGCTGCCCCAGCTTCTGCCATCTCCCAGTCAGCAGAAGGCAGAAAAGGGCTAAAGACAGCATGAACTTTCCTTTTTAGGGTCACTATGTGGAAATGGCTTATATCAGTTGCCCAGAACTTGCTCACATGGTCACTCCAAGCCACAAGGAAGATGGAGAAATGTAGTCTCTTGCTAGAGAGCCATGTGTTTGATTAAAATTTAGGAGTTCTATTAGTAAAGAAAGGGAAAATGGTCTCTGTTACAATGGTGACCTAATGGTAAGGACCCCAATGTAGAAGGTATTGGGGCATTGTAACGTAAATAATGGCATAAACTTTCCTCCAGGAATTCACAATAGAGGATTGGTGCAGAGGAGTCTAGGATTCATATAGGCTCTACCTCTTACCTTCACATTTGTGGGATTCTCTTTACTTAGAATTGTATTTACTATTTGTTAGAGCTCTTGCATGCTCTTTCTGTTTTTCTGTATATGTTGCTGTATGTGTGCGTTTTTTTTTTCTTTTCTCACTGCTTTACTCATATGTCCCTGGAGGTATCAATCTATTTCTGAGGCAACTATTGGGGCTTGTTAATGAATTAACTGGCAAAAAGAAACCTCTCAGGGAACAAAAGCCCGAGCCTGCTTATACCTCTGAACTTCCTATCTCCCTTCCTTTGATATCTCCCTTGAATGTGATAAAGAATAGACAATTTAAGTGGCTCAAGTAAGTGGCTCTTTTATATTTACAGAAGACAACACTATATCTGGGCAATAGATAACTAAACTAAAGGACGGGAAAAAGCCACAAAAAGAAAGATCCTATAGCCTTAGAGAGACTATATGATTTATCACCTAAACTGGGATACTTTAAAGAGTTTAGGGAGGCTGGGCGTGGTGGCTCATGCCTGTAGTCCTAGCTACTTGGGAGACTGAGGCAGGAGGATCCCTTGAACCCCGGAGGTTGAGCCTGATTGCAGTGAGCTGATTGCTGGACTGCACTCCAGCCTGGGAGACAGAGCAAGGTCCTGTCTTTAAAACAAGCAAACAAACAACCCTCCCCTCCCCCCCAAAAAAATAACCACAAGCAGATTTTTTTGGGGCATACACATATTTTGATCAGTTTCTTAGCTATATCTGTCTCTAATACCATGTTACTGGTATTTTTCTGAAAAATGTATTTTTTTCAATATGGTCTTATTAAGTTTTTTCATAAAATTGCCTGCAATCTGTCTCCCAGTTGCATTTTATGGTTAACAAATTTAACATTACAGATATCTTCAATTGATTTTTCTCTATAGATCATGTCTACCTAAAAGGAAGAAGTGTAGGCAAAATATGGAAAGGTCATTTGGGCCATGGTTGAGAACTGCAGCCTGGGACACACTTCCAGGTTGCCTTGAAGAGTACTCTGAAGAACAATGGGGAGGTTCAAATTTTTTAAGAAAAAAGGATGAATCAGGAGTGGGGGTGATTGCAAAGTTGTTTGTCAAGAATTCTCATTGGTTTAAAGAAATAACATTGGGCTGGGTGTGGCGGCTCACACCTGTAATCCTAGCACTTTGAGAGGCCGAATTGGGCAGATCATTTGAGGTCAGGAGTTCGAGACCAGCCTGGCCAACATGGTGAACCTACGTCTCTACTAAAAATACAAAAATTAGCTGGGCGTGGTGGCATGCACCTGTAATCCCAGCTACTCAGGAGGCTGAAGCATGAGAACCACTTGAACCCGGGAGGCGGAGGTTGCAGTGAGGCGAGATTGTGTCCCTGCACTCCAGCCTGGGCAACAGAGTGAGACTCCGTCTCAAAAAAAAAAAAAAAAAAAGCCAACAAGGGTGTCTCTCTAGAGCAAACTAGAAAGATAGAAAGATGGAATCTCCTATCTACATCATAATCTAATCATGGGAGTTATATCTCATCACTTCTGCCACATCCTATTGGTTAGAAGCCAGTCATAGTTCCAGCTCACATTCAAGGGGAGGAAATTATAGAAAGATGTGAACACTAGAGGGCAGAGATCATGGGCACCATCTTAGCATTGGGAAATGGCTCTGAGATTGAGATTTGTGTGCAGGTGGATCACTGGGGGTTGCTTCTGGGAACAACTCCTGTAAAGGAGTAAGGAAATCAGATTTGGATAGAAAGGGAGAAGTTTCAACAGAGGCTTCAGCCAACCCCACAGACAGTTCTGAAGCAGAGATGGTCCTTTAGAGATGTCCTGAAATGAAGCAAAGAAGCCAGGCCTTTGGAACAGCATTGAGCAACCACTGATGGATGCCCCTGGGAAGTGGGTATAACCTTAGGCAAGGCAGCTTCCTTCAGCACAGGGCAGTTTCTGGGGAGAAACTCAGCTGTGAGCTGTCAGCAACTAATACTCCCAGCAGCTAATAATGAGTGCCTCAGTTCTGAAAGAGGGAATCTGAATGATATATCATATCATCATCATACTTGGTTAACTAGAATATCTCCTCAGTCAGTATATATATTTTCCCAGCACTGTGAATAAAAGTCAGTTAAATGAGAAATTGAAAGTACCTCTGATTGGTCCCCTCCTGCAACCAATCAGGCTGGTGGCAGGCCAAGTTTTCATTTGTATAGCAGTGTAACTTTGTAACTTCACTTCAGCCTCTGATTGGTCACTTTCTGCAACCAATCAGACTGACCATGGACCACTACTTCATTTGCATGGAGTATACACCAAGTGGCTAATGGGAAACCTCTAGAGGGTATTTAAACCCCAGAAAATTCTGTAACCAAGCTCTTGAGCTGCTTGCTCAGGCCTGCTCTCACCCTGTGGAGTATACTTTTGAAACCGCCTTTGCAAAAATCATAACTGAGGAAATTATGACAGTGAAAGAGATCAGACCTAACCTACTGTATCTTTCCTTTTAACTTCTAAAATGTCTTTGTTCATTCCTGGATATAGGCCAAACTAGCCTTGGGAAAGAATTTATAGTGTAAGCTCTGAGACAAAATTGATAATAGCCCTTTCCCCTTCTTGCCGGAACCAGTCTGCCTTTTTTTTGTAAGTGTAACAAATTAGCTACAAGATTATAAATTACAGTTTAGGGGCCATGCAGCCTCTGGCTGCAAGAATCTGAACCTCCCCAAATTGCTTCTGGGAATAACATCACCACTGCAAATCCTAAGATCAGTGCTTGAGATATTTTGCAGACCCTGCATTCTCATGCAGCAGAGGACACCACCCAGACTGATAATCTGGCTCAACTAGCTCCACGATCCCACCCAGGAAGAACTCGCAAGAACTCACGACCCCGTGATTTCATCTTCATCCCGACCAATTAGCACTCCCCACTTTCCGAACCCATACCCGCCAAATTATCCTTAAAAACTCTGATTCCAGAATGCTCAGGGAGACTGATTTGAGTGATAATGAAACTCTGGTCTCCCGCACAGCCCCTCAGCGTGAATTACTCTTTCACCATTGTAATTCCCGTCTTCATAAATCGGCTCTGTCTAGGTAGCCGAGAAGGTGAACCCATTGGGCGGTTACACTTTCGTTTTCAATACATCTCTGCTTTTATTGCTTCATTCTTTCCTTGCTTTGTGCATTTCGTCCAGTTCTTAGTTCAAGACGCTAAGAACTTGGACACCCTCCACGGGTAACAGGACTACAGGTGCCCGCCACCACGTCTAGCTAATTTTTTGTATTTTTAGTAGAGATGGGGTTTTGCTATGTTGCTCAGGCTGTTTTTTTTTTTTTTTTTTTTTAAGTAGAGATGGGGTTTCGCTATGTTGCTCAGGCTGGTCTCAAACCACCGGGCTCAAGCAATCCGTCGGCCTTGGCCTCCCAAAGTGCGGGATTAAAGGCGTGAGCCACCGCGCCTGGCCCACTAAACTTCTCTGTGCATCAGTTATTTCATTTGCCTAATGAGGATAACAGTAGTCACTTCTGCGTTTTGTGAGCGTTGGTTAATATATGAAAAATGCCACATGTTTGCCATTAGCATCAATCATGCCATAACCAGAAAAATTACATTACATTTTTTATTTTAAAAAAGATGGGGGCCAGAGTGGACCTCGGCCTTTTCCAACTTCTGAGAGGTCTCTATTATTAAGTAAGCCTTAAGAAGCACAATTCCATGAAGGGAGCTAGGAAACCAGGACTTTCCAAAAGGAGGTGGCATTTGCATTGATCCTGGTAGGGCAGCCTCGAATTCCACGGGGTTGGGGTGGCGCCTTTTCCAACGCAGTCCTGGGCTTGCGCACGGCTGCGGCTGCTCTGGGCGTGGTTCCGGGAAACGCAGCGGCGCCGACCTTGGGTCTAGCACATTCTTCCGGTCCGTTCGCAGCGCCACCTGGATCTTCGCCGCTACACTTGCGGGGCCCCCGGCGACGCTTCCCGCTCCGCCCCTAAGTCGGGAAGGTTCCTTGCGGTTCGCGGCGTGCCGGACGTGACAAACGGAAGCCGCACGTCTCACTAGTACCCTCGCAGACGGACAGCGCCAGGGAGCAATGGCAGCGCGCCGACCGCGATGGGCTGTGGCCAATAGCCGCTGCTCAGCAGGGCGCGCCGGGAGCAGCGGCCGGGAAGGGGCGGTGCGGGAGGCGGGGTGTGGGGCGGCAGTGTGGCTCCTGTTCCTGCCCGCGCTCTGTTCGGCATTCTGCAAGCCTCCGGAGCGCACGTCGGCTGCCGGCTCCCTCGTTGACCGAATCACCGACCTTTCTCCCCAGCTGTATTTCCAAAATGTCGCTTTCTAACAAGCTGACGCTGGACAAGCTGGACGTTAAAGGGAAGCGGGTCGTTATGAGGTAATTCTGCACGTTTGCCCGCGTGCTCTCTGTGCTCTGTCGCAAACCTCTTTGGCCGGAGCCGACTTGTTCTCTCGTCTGCTCTAAGTTGCTTTTAGCTTTTGGGTGGGTCCCAGGGGTCCTAGGCTTGGAGGGCGAGGCTGTTCACGGGTTTGGTGGTTTCTAGCCGCATTTTCCCCAGCCCAGGAAGCAGCCGAAGTCACCCTTCGGGGATGGATCCCACTGAGGAAGGGCCGAGATTGCCGCTGGGACTCATTTTGTCCTTTTTCCTATTGGTGAAATGCGGTTCCGTTGCCTCCAGCCCCCAGTCGGCTAGATGGGACTTAATGCTTATCCTGCAAATCTCTAGGCTTCAAGGAAGGGACCTTGAAAGGTCATTTTGTTAATTTCCCTTCCCCCACGCTCCTAGACCGTCGCAGCCAAATGAGAAACGGCCCACATCTCACAGGTCCCTGCACAAAAGGATATTTTTCCAAGAGGATGTTGATTTAACTGTTCAGGAGTAGACCCCCCCGCCCCCCGCCACTAAAGAATTGGGGTGGGAGGGTAGGGCGGGGCGCACCGGAGGAGGCCCTGCAGAGCTTATGTAACAGGCCTCTGCTGCCCTGCAGCGTGGTATCGTTGGACTCTTGGGCACAGGATTTGCATCAGGATTGTGACATACTAGGTAATGGTAGAGCAGGGTGTGGCTCCTCATACTTGCTGGCCTCCAACCTCATCCCCACGTGTGGCTAGAAAAGTAGAATTTTAAAAGTGGGGGAAGAAGGTTCCTTGTGCACTTTGGGTCTCTTACTCTGCGCATCTGGATCTCTGGTCACTTGCCAACACGGTTTCTTTCTTATCTGCCAGAATTGTTGATATAGTGGGGAGCTTTTACATTTATTCTTTTTGTCACGTGTGGTATATTTGTGCATGCCAGGAGCAAGGTGCAGGAGGATGAGTCGGTATGTAACTGATGGACTTGACTGTTTATATACCTTAACAGGATCCAAGAGTGGTGTTTTTGAGGGGTCATAAAGGTTTCTGTTGATAGCATTTTGCAACCTTGACCTTTTTGGGAAGTGGTTGATTGATAGGTAGGCATGTGGCTGGTGTAATCTGGCCCCTTTTCCAATTTGGGCTGGTTCAAATGAGGGCTTGTGTTGGATATTAACAGACACATAAGTCAGTAGGAGATCTCCCTTTACTCTAACTTTAAACATATGAGGACACGTTTGAGTTAGGGAACTGTATGGGTATCCTAAAAGTACATGTAGCTCTCCCCTTCTCTCTAATTTCACTTTGGTCAATATTACTTTGCAGGTAACTTCTGCCCTGCTATGGAGATAGAAGAACCCAATAATTTATGTCCGTGAAAAATACCTGGTTTCCACATTTCCCCAAATGACATAGGCCTTTGTAATCTGGACAAAGTAGGAATCACAGCCATGTTAGTACTAGAGGAGTGCCCTTTCTGGCCCTCATACAATTCTAAAAAAAAGGGGATAGACCCTGTAAAAAAAACAGGACAGGTGGACATTGGCATGCAACTAGCTTTTAGGTTTTAATTAGTTCCTTGCATCTCCCCTGTGTTCGAGGCTGATTCTTCCAGATGCATGGACCAACTAAAAGACAAGGAGTGGGACATCATGCTGATAACCTTCCTATAATTGCAGTCTTGGGCTTTATTTCCTCTCTCTAGGGAAACTGGCTTGAGGAAGCTAGCTGGGGGTGGGATTGGAGGAGCTGCTTAACTTTTCTCCCTCTGGACCTAATAAAGTTTCATTTAGCACACACTAACCCATAGCCTTGAAATGATTGGCTAGTCCTGTTTTGCTGATGGAAAATGACCTGTTCAGGGTTACTGAACTACCAAGTTGGTGGCAGAGCTAGGAGTAGAATTTGGGTCTCCTTGGCTATCAACTAGATCCTCCGAATATACGAGACAATGACCAAGGATACGTTGAAATAGAACTTTTCTCCCGTAATCTGGATACCTTCTACTTATTTAGGCTGAGGACAGGAAGTTACATCGTTCCCTGATTATTAATGTATTTCTTTTGAACAGAGAGTCACGTTGTAGGTCTACTTTTTTGGAGGTGCCTAGGCAGCCATGTCGTGTCAGCTCAATTCCTTTTTGTTTCAACGTGGTGGTTGCTGGCGGTGTTTCCGGAATGGGGCTTCCTGAGTAGTGGCTGCCGCATTTGTCGTCTTTGTCCTGCAGAAGTGAACTCTGGTATTTGCTGACTCTTCTGGTCCACTGGTTTGGATTGCCAAGGAAAATTGATTTGTTGAGGGAACATGGGATAGCCAGAAACCTCTGACTTGTTAATTACCAGGTTTCATCTTAGTTTTTTAGGACTCCCCAGTTGACTTTACAGTCTCTTTGAATACACTTCTGCTTATTTTTGTGGTAATTTCCTTCCTTTCTCTCATAGGTTGCCAGTCATCCTTTGCCTGCTTGTAAAGCACTTCCTTTTTGCTTGCTCCTGCCTGTTTTTTTAAACCTCGCTGGTTTTCTCCAACTTGTTGTAACTTGTAGAGAAACTGCTTTGATGTAGTGGGAAGAGAAACAGGAAAAAATTGAGAGCAGAGAAAAAGTCACTAAGACACCCACAATATCCCAGTTTTCCATTTGGGGCAGTGAAGCATTGATGGACGTGGTTCCTTTGAGAGTTTTTAATGGAACTGGACCTGGGACCTGAGATTTCAGGTGATAGAGACTTGATATTCTTATTCCAGCTAAATCAGTATATTTTTTAATGTTTTATTTTGAAATAATTAAAGATTCATGGGAGGTTACAAAGTTAGGTGTTGTGTTCAACCCATTTTCCCCCAATGGAGGCATCTTACCTAATTATAGAATAATATCAAAAGTAGGAAATTGACTTTGGTATAAAGTATGTATGGTTCTATACCATTTTATTACATGCATTGATTTGTGTAACCACCACCACAATCAAGATACAGAACTATTCAGTCACCACCAAGATCTCCTTCATGCTACCCCTTTATAATACCCACCTCCCTTCCTGACTCCTGGTAACTACTGATCTGTCCACTGTTTCTAAAATTTTGTCACTTCAAAAATACTATACAGATAGAATCACATGGTATATAACCTTTTGGGATTAACTTTTTTCACTTAGCGTAATGTCCTCAAAATTTATCCACATCGTCACATGTATCAAAAGTTCATACCTGTGTATTGCTGAGTAGTATTCCATGGTATGGATGTATCATAGTTTGTTTAACTATCATTGAAGGGTATTAGGGTTGTTTCTGATTTGGGGCTATTACAAATAAAGCTGCTGTGAACATTTGTATACAAGTCTTGGTATGGACATATGCTGTCATTTTTCATGGGTAAACACGTAGGAGTGGAATTGCTGGGCCACATCCTTTTAAGATATCCCCAGACTGTTTTCCAAGGTGGCCGCAGCATTTCACATTTCTACCAGCAGTATGTGAGTAATCAGTTTCTCTGCTTCATTACCAGCTATTTTAGTTATTCTTCGTTCTGATGGATATGTAGTAATAACTGACTTTGTGCCTGAAGCAAAGCACAGGAGTGTTATAAGGAAACGAAAAAAAAAAAAAAAAAAAAAGAAAATTGTGCATATTTTATGTAAAATGGAACAAGTAGAATCTGTAGGCAAGAGCAGTTGCTGTGTTGGAGTCCTCAGAGGAGAAGCTAAAAGCAGAGCTGTTGTGTGAGTGTAGGAGATGAGGGGAGGTAATCCAGAGGGCCTTGAGGAGAGAGTATAAATCAAGTCTAATTCATTAGTAAGCTGACAGCATGGCAGCTTGGATAGATGAGACAGTTTCTTAGGTGTCTCTGCCCAAAGATATTCGTCCCTGTAAGGGTTGGGGGTAGAGAGTAGCACTGCAAGAAGTGGCTTGTGCTCATCCTTGTGCCATTAGTCCTTTTGAGCATAGGCCTTCTGGGAGGTTGCATGGGGGAAAATAACCCATGGTAATGGGATATTCTCTCTTCTTTGGAATGTACTTTAAGGCTGGCAGGCTCCTTGTTCAGGATATTTAAAGAAGACAGAGAATCAAGTGGCCTGAAACAAAGTAGAGTGTATTTCTTTCATCAGAGGCTTACTGCCTTTAATTTTGAAGACTTTAAAACATGTTTTAATATAGAATTATTTTTCCCCAGCCTACCTTTGGAAAGGCTGTTCTTCAGTGAGGTAGATTGGAGTTCAGGCTTAGTGGATATAAGAAATTGGTGGTCTTCTCAGTATGTCTGTAGGAGTTTGTAATTGCCTTAGCCTTAGAGAGGAAGGGGTATATAAAAAGGCAGAGGAAAAAGATGGAGGCTTATAATCAAGGATAGCAGCAGTCTTCTTGATTAGGTCATACTTCACTGTAGTCCCTTTGCAAGTGATGCTAGCTGTTTTTAGTAGTGGTTGATTTACGTGTCAAATCACAGAATTACATTCTGGAGAAACATGTAACAACAACTAACACTTTTACGGCACTTACTGTGTGTCAGGTACACTTCTAAGCACTTTACAAATTGCTGGCTGACTTAATTCTCTCAATAACTACGAGGTAGATACTGTCATCCCGATGAGAAAAAAATCACTTAAAAATGATCATGGCAGGCACAACTCTTAAACCTTAAAAATAGCTGCCGTACATTATTGTTTTCATTCACATTGAAGTAGGCTGAGGTTCCAAGGAGTTCAGAATAATTGGTTCTTAAGAATGATAACACAGTAATCTGTTGGGTAAGAGAGACTGCAGTATATTATTTTCTTGTGTCGTCTTGATTACTTCCCTTCTAATTTGCCTGTTTGTCAGGTGGGCTGGGGCACATGTCCCACTCTCTCTTCTCAGGCTTTTTGAAAGAGGCTGTCTTATGTTGTGTGTATTGCTTGAAGGACCCCTAGTCTTAAGGCCCCAGGCTTTCTCCAAAAAGAATGATTTTCTCTTAGTGTGTTTTATTTTTATTTTAATTTTTTTCTCTAGTCATGTTAGTTTCACGAGGACCCAGAAATAGTATCAAGGGAATTAGGGTCAAGATGCATTCCTTATTATTCCTCACTCCTCCAGCTGCTACCCAGATACTATCATGCCAGGCCCAGACAGATATCTTTTTAGGTGGAACTGGCTTTAGCTTCCCAGATCTTCAGAGCTAGTTCCTGTGATTTAAGTTAGGTTTTTTTTTTTTTTAATTCTTTTTAAAGACATACCTAAAAGGGCACAAATCACAAGTTCAAAGAATTACCACAAAATGAGCACATTTGTATGATCACTGAGGTTAAGAGATAGAATATTACCAGAACCCCAAAGCCTCTGGTGTCCTTATCCCAGTCACCACTCCTGCCATCCTCCCCGTGACTGACCACTATTTTGACTTTTAATGCCATTGATTATTTTTAAGATGAGATTTGAATTTCCGACTTATTTAACTGGTTCATTAAAAGTGCATCTCCTAATCTTTGATGGAACAGTAAGTTGATCATGGTCTTGAATCTTTCTTTTTTAGAGTCGACTTCAATGTTCCTATGAAGAACAACCAGATAACAAACAACCAGAGGTAAGGTCCCTGCTAAGCCTTGGGCTGGGTTTAAGATGTGTGTAGGTACATAGGATGAAATGTTTTTCCTTTCATATTGTATTATGGAACTGTAGCAACTTAGAACAAATGATTTTGGCTTTCTATCAACCCACTATCTGATCTGCTTTCTTATTTATGAGAATATACAAACATAAGCAAAATCTTAAGAAAGTGATTCTCCTCCCCTTATTTTTTGAAAATTAGAAGAATTTGGAGTTCATTTTCTTTTTTTGAGATAGGATCTCACTCTGTCACCCAGACTGGAGTGTAGTGGTGTGATCACGGTTCACTGCAGCCTTAACCTTCTGGGCTCAAGCAGTCCTCTGGCCTCAGCTTCCCGAGTAGCTGGGACAACAGGTGCACACCACTGCACCTGGTTAAATTAAAAAAAAATTTTTTTGTAGAGATGGGGTCTCGCTATGTTGCCTAGGCTGTTCTCAAACTCCTGGACTCAAGTGCTCCTCCTGCTTGGCTTCCTAAAGTGCTGGGACCACAGATGTGAGCCCCCACACCTGGCAGAGTTATTCATTTTTAAAGAATATAAAAGTTGGCTGGGTGTGGTGGCTCACATCTGTAATCCCAGCATTTTGGAAGGCCGAGGCAGGAGGATTGCTTGAGGCCAGTAGTTCGAGAACAGCCTGGCCAACATAGTAAGACACCATCTCTATAAAACACACAAAAAGAATATAAAAGTTTAGGGTTACTTGGCTTCTCTTGCAAAATGAAGAACTATGTAAGAGAAGGATTTTAAAAGTACCAGTAGTTACTAAGGTTACGTGTAGTTTTACAAGCCCCCATTCCATGTGACTCAGATAAAGTCAATTTTTGAGAATTTTCATTTGTTTTTGCTTCCAAAAAAACAAACAGGAAGGACTTCAGAAGTACATTTTCAGTCAGTTTAGCTGCTCCAATGTCTTGGATCCTAGATTCAGAAACAAATTTTAAGTGAGAGTACTGCTCTTGCTTTTAACTAGGTTGTAAAAGGTCTTTATTTTTGTCTTTACTTTCTTTTTAATTTTTTTAATTTTTAATTTTTGTAGATTTTATATATATATGGGTTACATGAGATATTTTGATACAAGCATGCAATACATAATCACATCAGGTTAAATGGGGTATCCATCAAGAAGGTTTTTATTTAATTTTTTTTTTTTTTTTTTTTTTTTTTTTTGAGACGGCCTCATTCTGTCGCCCAGGCTGGAGTGCAGTGGCACGATCTTGGCTCACTGCAATTTCTGCCTCCTGGGCTCAAGCGATCCTCCCATCTCAGCCTCCCAGGGAGCTGAGACCATAGGCGTGAGCCACCACACCTGGCTACTTTTTCATATTTTTTTTGTAGAGACAGTGTTTTGCCCTTTTGCCCAGGCTGGCCTTGAGCTCCTGGACCCCGCCCACCTTGGCCTCCCAAAGTGCTGGGAATACAGGCGTGAGTCACTGTGCTCGGCCTATTTTAAATTTTAAATGAAGGGTTTGTGTTGGCAAGGTGCTTTCCAATGATCTAGACCAGTGGTATCTAATAGAAATACAATGTGAGCCAAATTGTGTTAATTAAATTAAAGGGACATTTAACTTTTTTGGTACTAAGTCTTCAAGATCTGGCATGTGTTTTTATACTGACAGCACATCTCAATTTGATCTAGTTATATATCTAGTACTCAACAGACACACATGACTAAATGACTGTTGTAATGGACTGTGCAGGTCTAGACCCAGAACATTTTCAGGTATTGGTCCCAGAATAGAGCCTGTCATTTTGCCAAGCACATCCCTGCTGTACCATAGTGGCAGGGTCTTTGTATAAGGCAGGTCTGATCCCTCTTGATCTTCATTATTGTGCAACACACAGAAACGATTGGAAATATGCCTATCAAGGTATTTTAAGAGTAAAGAAACATGTTTGGAAATCTTTTCATTTCCGGAAATCCATGGAGTTAACAAAATGAAACATTAGAAATAATAAAACTTGCTGATAAGGGATAGTCCTGAAAACTAATTGGTTCCATTGCACAAACTTTGTACCTGATACAGATTTTTAAATTTGATATAAATGAGTTCTTATATCTGCTAAATATTAATAGCATATTTTAAAAATATAACTTTTTAAATCATTCCATTCTTTGCTCAGATGTCATCTTATCAGACTGTCCCTGGCCATCCTATCTAAAAATCTCCTCTACCATTGTTCCCCGGTCATTTTTGTCCTCAAAAGTAGGGGGACAAAAATGGGGAACAATGGTTTGTTTTTTTCTGTATCTCACCATCTGATATATTACATGTACGCACACACACATACATGTTTATTGTCTCTCTCCATTAGAATTTCACTTCCATGAGAACAGAGACTTTTTAAGAGTTTTCTGTTTCATTCTCAGAACCTGGAATGATGCCTGGCACAAAAGAAGCATTCAGTAAATATTTGGTGAATAAATAAATGCTTTTCTTGATCAATTTTAATTTCTTATAAACTGGCAAAATGGCAAGTTAGTAGCAGGTTTATAACAAAACTTTTAAATGTTTAAAGGGAGTTAATTTTTTGATTAATTTATAATGTAATAAATGTGATACATTATGGAAACCAAGCTCTAGACAGTGCAATTATTTTTTCCTACATAAAAAAGTGACTTAGGATCTACTAATAGGTGCAGAAAAGTTACTACATGTTTTTGATTTTTCCCCAAATTTCCTTTGATGGTTTCAATATTTGAGAATTTTATCTATTTTCCATAGTCATATAAGAAGAGTGTTTTCAGGGGTCCCCAAGACCACCCACATATCTCAGGATGATTTGCTAGGACTCAGAGCTGTTCTCATGGCTAAAGTTTATTACAGTGAAAGAATGCATGACAAGATTAGGAAGAGGAAAAGACATGGGGGAGTCTAGAGAAATCCATGGGCTTCCAGTTTCCCGTGAGGGGACACATCAAGTGTTTTCCTTTCTTCAACAGTGAAAAATGCAGTAATTGTCTGCAATGTCGCTGCCTGGAGAAGCATGCTAGAGACTCAGATCCCAAGATTTTTATTGGGAACTGGTCACATAGGTATCCTCTGCCTAGCAACTACCAAAATTCCAAACTTTTGCTGGGTGTGGTGGCTCACGCCTGTATTCCCAGCAGTTTGGGAGGCTGAGGCCCACAGATAACTCGAGCCCAGGAGTTCAAGACCAGCCTGGACAACATGGCAAAACCCCTACAAAAAATACAAAAATTAGCTGGGCATGGTGGTACATTCCTGTAGTTCCAGCTACTTGGGAGGCTGAGGTGGGAAGATCACCTAAGCCCCTGGGGAGGTTGAAGCTGCAGTGAGCCGAGATTGTGCCTCTCCACTCCAGCTTGCTGGGTGACAGAGTGAGACCCTGTCTCAAAAAAAAAAAAAAAAAAAAGGAAAAAAAAAATTCTAGACTTCTAGAGTGGGGCAGGTGTTCAGCATAAATCACCATGTTTGTATAGAGAGTCTAGGAAGAGCGAATAGCCCTTGTTGGTCTTATCAGTTAACTTTGAAAGCCAAGTTCCCAGATACCAGCCAGGATCCAATCTTACAGACAGGTCCTTCTGTAGATAGTAGCCTCAGGCCTGCTGTGTTAACTCTTGTCTGTGAAAGGGGCAGATACATAATGAGATTGTACAATCCTAGGTGGAGGGTTGGCATTGCATTTAACTTCTTCCCCTAAGGACCACCATTGAATTACTGATAGTAGATTTGAAGGAACTTGGAGAAGAAAAGGAGCTTTATGCTTTATGAGGTTATCAATAAACTAGTTCCCACTAATTTCTAGGAGTAACTTCGTTCTGTTTGTTGTCTCTCTTTGGTTGCAGGATTAAGGCTGCTGTCCCAAGCATCAAATTCTGCTTGGACAATGGAGCCAAGTCAGTAGTCCTTATGAGCCACCTAGGCCGGCCTGATGGTGTCCCTATGCCTGACAAGTACTCCTTAGAGCCAGTTGCTGTAGAACTCAAATCTCTGCTGGGCAAGTAAGTGCCAGGCTCTGGTGCTGGTAGACTTTGTGGCGGGGGAAGTTGTCAAGCACGTTGTTACTGGTTTTTAACTTTCAGACTGCTCAAGTGTCTTCATCTCTTCTCTTCTCAGGGATGTTCTGTTCTTGAAGGACTGTGTAGGCCCAGAAGTGGAGAAAGCCTGTGCCAACCCAGCTGCTGGGTCTGTCATCCTGCTGGAGAACCTCCGCTTTCATGTGGAGGAAGAAGGGAAGGGAAAAGATGCTTCTGGGAACAAGGTAGGACCTGTGATTTTGACATTATTGGGAGTGAGGGCCTGAGTCTGTAAGAGACTGTGGTTGAAGAATAGAGAAAGCTCATTTATTTTGACTTAGACACCTTTTATTGAAGTATACAATGCTGACACAGCTTGATGGGTTATCTCAAAGTAAACACACTTGTGTAACCATCACCCGGCTCAAGGAGTAGAATATTAGCAGCATCCCAGAAGCCCTCCTTCATGTTCAGGTGGTGTTTAAATATGTTTGAAAAATATGTGAACACCTTTGTGGTGGAAGAGTATTCAGTGAATATGATGGTCATGATGTCACCTTGGATTTAAGGCATTTTCTTAAGACGTGTAAAGTATGTTCCTTTAAATCTCTCTTTAAGATAGAGGTACAGGTATCACCTTATTTCATAAAGAAACTAAGTCTCAAAAACTTAAGTTTCTGAAAGGCAATTGTATGATTAAAGTTAGAGGCAGTGGTGCTGTTGGTGGTCTTTAGAGCTCAGCCCATTCGATCAGCAAACTTTTTCTATAAATGGCCAGATAGTTAATATTTTAGGCTTTCTGTTAGGCTTTCTGTGTTGTGCAGTCACTGCCATCTGCATATAGTCTCTGTTGGAACTACTCCTCTCTGTCAGTGTTGTGCAAAAGCAGCCATAGCTAACTCACCAAACAGATTACTGTGAACTGACAACCAGAATTCAAATATTCAGTGATAAAACTGGCTCTTTGCAGATGATTTTGAATTTGCCCATTGGCTAGAAAGGAAGCTGAAGGTATTTTTTAGTACTTTCCACTATTCTGGTCTTTAGTATCTCGGAGAACAAGATGCTCTGAGTCTAGTGTCTCAGTCTCCTTTGGCTTCTCAAATTTATTAAGGTCATTGGGAGTGCCTGCTTTCAAGCAGTTTCTTTTTTTAGCACCAAAGGTGCTGGTCTTGCCTTATCCTGCTTTTGGCGTGGTCTTGCTACAGTATTAGGAGTCAAATGCTGACCTAAAATTTGGTGTCCTTTTAAACTGGAACTCATGATGCATGAACTCTGGGACTTAGAAGTGGCAGGAGGCAAAGGGCAAATTGAAGCAAAACTTTTTATTTAGGAAATGATGAGCTGACTATGTAGTCTATGACTTTTTTAGTTAATCGACTTGACATTCACTATCTAATGGCTTTTAATACCTGAAATTTCAGGAGTCAGTCCCAAGTTCAAAATGGATTAAAAAAACAGTGAGGCTGGGTGAGGTGCCTCATGCCTGTAATCCCAGCACTTTGGGAGGCCGAGGTGGGTGGATCACGAGGTCAGGAGTTTGAGACCAGCCTGGCCAACATGGTGAAACCCTGTTTCTACTAAAAATACAAAAAAGTCGGGCATGGTGGCAAGTGCCTGTAATCCCAGCTACTGGGGAGGGTGAGGCAGGAGAATTGCTTGAACCCAGGATGTGGAGGTTGCAGTGAGCCAAGTTTGCACCACTGCATTCCAGCCTGGGCAACAGAGCAAGACTGTCTCAAAAAAACCACAAAAACAAAGTGAGGACATGAGGACATAAACATTTTCCCTTTATCCAAAGTGCCCACATTGATCTTTTAAGGGCCTTCTCTTTCTTCTAGTTATTTGCAGATCAGTAAATGAGAAATGAGTTCTGATTGATATTGTTTATTTCCATGGCACCTTTTTTCATGAAGAGCTTTCGATTTACCCTGTTTTTCCTTAAATATCTTTTTAAAGAGACAGGGTCTTGTTCTGTTGCCCATGGTGGAGTGCAGTGGCATGATCATAACTCATTGCAGCCTCAAACTTGTGGGCTGAAGTGATCCTCCTGCCTCATCCTTGCAGGGAGCTACGACTACAGGCACATACCACCATGCCCAACTGACTTTTACTTTTTTTTTTTTTTTTCTGGTAAAGATGGGGTCTTGCTATGTTGCCCAGGCTCATCTCGAACTCCTGGGCATAAGTGATCCTCCCATGTTGGCCTCCCAAAGTGTTGGGATTATAGGTGTGAGCTACTGCCCCGGCCTCCTTAAATAGTTCTTAAATGGAGGGGTTATTATGCCTTTTTGATAGAAGGGAAAATTTCAGAGCAACTTCCCAAAGGTGACACAGTGAATTAGTGTCAGAGCTGGACATAGAACTCAGGTCTCCTTACATTTCAGCATTGTTATCATTACTACATGTGTCATCTTCCAGTCACTAGTGGCAGATGTTATTCTATTCTAGAGAGGTTATGGGAGCGCCACAATCTTCAATTTTTAGCATTAGTGCCTCTGCAATTCTTTGGGTCTTTAGGGAAAAGCCCCATTTTTTATGGCAGTCCCGTTCACCTCCTTGATACATAGGAGCATAGGAGTGGGCAGTGACTTGAAATGAACATCTGCTTTGTGCTATGTACTCTTCTGTGTCCTGTCCCCTTTCATCTGGCTTGCTTCCTGTGCCTCTTTGCTTAATCTCCTGCCAGAGACTGTCTGTTTTGCTTATCCTCCCATGTTGCTTTCTGTCACCTTTGGGGTATCCCTTGATGGCAAGCTGACATTTTAAAGCTCTATGTTTAACTTCTACATTTTCTTCCTCTCTTTTTGTAGAAGTATATCTCTTGTTTTCTCAGATGCCTGGCTTCCAGAGAAGGTCATAAAATACCTCTTTGTCAATGTGAAGTGTTTCTGAGGTTCTTTTCTGTTGTCATGTTTCCATCTGCCTTCTCTGTCCCAGCTTGCCCTTGTTGCTTTTATGAGGAATATGTGTGAGAGCCCCTTCCACTTCGCAGAAAGGCCTTGGTAGCCAGCAGCTTGAGTCAAGTATGATACTATCACAAGGAGAATGTTTAAAATGAGGAACTAAGTCAAGGAGAGGGAAGGATAATCAGAACCATGAGCTGAAGGCTGGGGAGAGGCTAGTGGGGTGTGGTTAACTTCATGTGATTAGAGGTAAAGCCATCGTTCAGGAATGTTAGGTTTGCAATTTGAGGGAAGTTAAGGGAGAGCAGAAACATGCAGAAATGACCAAAGTACCTGGAATATTTGGAAGAAAGAACACATCCTACTGCTGGTTCTAAAAAATCGCTGTCCCACCTACTCAGGGTCTTTAGAGATGTTCAAGAGGACTCTTGGTGTATGAAATGCTTTTATAGTTGTCTTTGGAGCCATCACATTTTCTGTTTTTGTTTTTCTCTATAGGTTAAAGCCGAGCCAGCCAAAATAGAAGCTTTCCGAGCTTCACTTTCCAAGCTAGGGGATGTCTACGTCAATGATGCTTTTGGCACTGCTCACAGAGCCCACAGGTACCAAGAACCTCGTAGACTACCACACTGAGAACAGTATTCCTATTTACTTGAGTAGCCCAAGCTCTGGGTGGTTTTTGGAGAGTTTTGTATTATACTGTAACCCTTTCAGCTTCTCTAATTGGAACTGCCACTATGGCTCTTGTTGAGTAGCTCTCATCCAAAGAGGAAATAAAGGTAAAAAAATGTTGGTAATTGTAGGGCTTTTTGTGGAGTTTCAGGAAGAGGTTGCTCTTTCTCACCATAGATATTTTGTACAGAGTTATCCTTTTATGAACGTTACAAGATCAGACTCTCGTGTTGTCAGTAGGAAGCAAATTGAGGAATCCTCTTCTGTTATCATCAACCGGCCAATTACTTACTGTGATTTGCCCTTTGGCCTGCTGAAGAGTGTTAACTGGGTATCTTAAATTCTACCTAAGTTCATTACTTTTTTACTCTTTCCCCTTGACCTTGCAGTATTAGTTAAAAATCTTATCTTGTACCTAAGTGTTTTTTGTTGCAATGTAGGGATGAAAACCATGATTTCTTGCAGTCCAGAAGTAGAAATATTTTAGTGATAAGGAGCTGGCCTCTAGGACTAGGAGGAATGATAGGGATTGGCTAGAATTTGAATGTCTTTGATCTTTTCTAGCTCCATGGTAGGAGTCAATCTGCCACAGAAGGCTGGTGGGTTTTTGATGAAGAAGGAGCTGAACTACTTTGCAAAGGCCTTGGAGAGCCCAGAGCGACCCTTCCTGGCCATCCTGGGCGGGTATGAAGAACTCTTTAAGATCATGCTTTAAGTATTGTTTGCCTGGTAGTAGGCCATAACTTGGGTGGTTTATTGTCATATAGCTCAGTCACACTGGGTAACTGAGGAGAATTTAATAAAGGAACTACAGGCTGGACATGGTGGCTCACACCTGTAATCCCAGCACTTTGGGAGGGCCCAGGCAGGAATATTGCTTGAGCCCAGGAGTTTGAGATGGGCCCAGACAACAAAGTGAGATCCCATGTCTACAAAAAAAATTAGCTGGGCGGTGGTGGTATGCACCTGTGGTCCCAGCTACCAGAGAGGCTGAGGTGGGAGGATCACTTGAGCCTGGGAGGTAGAGGCTGCAGTGCACTGTGATCACGTCACTGCACTCCAGCCTGGGTGACAGAGCAAGACCGTTTCAAAATAAATGAATGAATGAATGAACGAACGAACGAACGAACTACATACAGAGGTGTGGGTAGGCTTCAGGGAGACCACAAAGGGACAGTACAGTAATTTGGGGCTACCAACAGGCATCACCATCTCTATGCCTGAAGGGACAAAGGGAGGGGAATGGTTATCAGAATTCAGAGAGGAAAGTTGGTGTGGAGAGAGCTATCTGATGGGAACTGTAGCCTTTGGTCAAAGGACACAAGATTGGTAGAGAGGGGGAGCCAGGGCAATAAATATTCTGATCTCCTTTCAGTCTCCTGCTGCTGCACCCCCTCCCACCCTCAATTTGGCTGAAACCCAAATGGAAGCCAGAGTGCAAGAAAGCTCCTTGATGTAGTCCATGCAGGTCCTCCTCCTGTGATGCAACAGGGTAGAGAAGGATAGAAGATGGCTCTGCAGGGAAGAATGGGAAAGATCCACCATAGGTGCTCATTTAGCAATTTTGAAGTGCTTGAGCCTTTTACATACATATAACCTGGCAGGGTATAACTATAAAAACCTCTTCGTATGTGTTTAATATGTAATTTAGACCTCATTTCTCCAGATTACATACCTATTTTATCTTTTCTCCTATAGGGAAAGGCAGCAAGTAGATGATGATTTTCCAATGGCTTAGTTAAAAATAGAAATTTCAGAATTGAGGGTTGAGAGGAGGATAAATTTTAGGTGATAAGTTTTAGGTGAGAGAGCCAGCACTGCTTAGATAAGACAATTTCCTGTGACTTGGTGTGGTGATCTAGGTAGCAGTCTCTTTATGGCTGGAGGCCCATTACCCTTCTATGAGCAAGGTTTTTTTTCCCCCAGGGGAGTGAACATACTATTTCCTGATGAAAATTGACTCTGGAGTTGGGTGTCAATTTCAGGTAGCATAGTTGCTTATACTGTTTGGCTCTGTGTCTCCACCCAAATCTCATCTCGAATTATAATCCCCACATGTTGTGGGAGGGACCTGGTGATTGGATCATGGGGGTGGTTTCCCCCATACTGTTCTTGTGATAGTGTTGTTTGGCAGTTCCACCCTCGCTCGCCTCTCTCTTCCACCATGTAAGATGTGACTTGCTTCCCCTTTGCCTTCCACCACGATTGTGAATTTCCTGAGGCCTCTCCAGCCATGCGGAACTGTGAGTCAATTAAACCTTTCTTTATAAATTACCAAGTCTCAGGTAGTCCTTTATAGCATTGTGAAAATGGGCTAATACAGTTGCTCTCCAGGCTTTATGAGCCCAGTTTCAGAGTCTTAAAAATAACTCAGGTAGATACAGGTTGTTGTGTCTTGTTCTTGGAAAACGGTATCTATTCCTGGGCTTTGTTTTCCAACTTTCTGTAGACCTGGAATATGGGAGTGAGTGCCACCTAGTGCCACCTTATGGTTAGGTTTTTAGGTTCAGACTGAAATAGCTGTTATGGGGAATTGTATGTGAGATTTTTTTGCCACCTTTCTTGCAGTGTAGTTTCCCTAGGCCATTAACAGTTTTTGGGAGAACTTTTATATTTTATTAAACAAAATTTATTGTAAGAAACACTCATATGTACAGAAGTTGAGAGAACAGTATATAGTAAACTCCCAGGTATCCATTACCCTGTTTCAACAATTAATTGACATTTTTGCTAATCTTGTTTCTTTTATGTCCTAACTCTGTTTTGTCAGGAATGTACACACACACACACACACACACACACGTATATATTCCTGACAATGTGAATACAAGTGAAATAAATATGTGTATATATATATATGTGTGTGTGTGTGTATATATATAGATATAGATCTATATATATAAATCTATATCTAGATATTTTAGACATATAGATATAGATCTATATCTAGATATTTTAGATATCTAGATATAGATCTATAGATATTTTAGATATATAGATCTATATATAGATATTTTAGATATATAGATATAGATCTATAGATATTTTAGATATATAGATATATGTATTTAGATATATAGACATATTTATATATATAGATCTAGATCTATATAGATATGTCTATAGATATGTCTATATAGATAGATCTAGATCTATATATATATAGATATATTTTTTTTTCTGATACAGGGTCTCACTCTGCTGCCCAGGCTGAAGTGCAGTAGCATGATCACAGCTCACTGCAGCTTTGACCTTCCAGGCTCAAGCAATCCTCCCACCTCAGCCTCCCGAGTAGCTGGTACTACAGGCATGCATCACCATGCCTGGCTAATTTTTGAATTTTTTTGTAGAGACAGGGTCTCACTGTGTTGCCCAGGCTGGTCTCGAACTCCTGGGCTCAGGCGATCTGCCTGCCTTGGTCTCCCAAAGTGTTGAGATTACAGGCGTGAGCTTGTGCCCTGCTGTCAGGAATGTTTTTAAGTTAGCCTTGGACATCATATACTTTCACTTACATAGGTTGAGTATCTTTTATCTGAAATGCTTGGGACCATAAATGTTTTGGATTTCAGATTTATTTTTGGATTTTGGAATATTTGCATGGTACTTATCAGTTGATCATCCTAATCTGAAAATATGAAGTCTGAAATGTTCCAATGATATTTCCTTTGAGCTCAAACAGTTTTGATCTTGGAGGATTTCAGATTTTTGGATTAGGGATACTCAACCTGTAATACTCCTGTATACATCTTGTAACTGATAAGAAGATTTCTTTTAAATAATCACCATATTATACCTAACAAATTTAGCAGTTTCGTTACTATCATCTAATACCCAATCTGTATTCAGATATTCTTGATCATCTCAGAAGTGTCTTTTTACAGTTGGTTTGTTCGAATAAGGATTCAAATGAAGTCCATGCGTTGCCTTTGGCTGTTAGGTATCTCTTGTAATAATCCCCTATTTATTACTTTCATTCTGTTGATTTGTTGAACAAACAGGCATTTGAGCTGTAAGCTATTCTTTAGAAGAAATTGAACTCCTTTCTAACTGCTTTCTTCCCTTTGTGTGTGTGTGTGTGTGTGTGTATTTAAAACAATCTATCTTTACCCTTGGTGGTAGCCAATCTTTACAACTGAAATAAATAGTAAATAGTTTCTTGCCATCTGTTGACCCACATCACTGTTGTTTCATATCTCCTTTTCACAAATCCTAGCATAGGGTTTCTCACCGGATAGGCATTATCTTGTTTATTGAATGAAGAAGGAAACAGACGCAAGGTGATTTGTCCATGTAAGTGGGATTTAGTTATATGGGAATGTTTATGGAAGGCAAGCTATTACTTTGTTTCTCTTTAGTTTGGATCTTTTTTGTCTCATAGGGAGATGAAAGATACATGTGTATTTATCTTATTTCCGTCTACTAGAAAATAAGCTCCCAAAGGGTAGGGATCTTTCTGTTGCCTTTGCCGTCTGATGTTTCTCAAAGACCTAGAATAGTGCTTGGCACAGAGTAGGTGCCTAGTAAATGTGTTGAATTGGGTGATCCAACAAAAATAAATGCCATAAAGAAAATGTCCCAGGCTGGGCATGGTGGCTTAGGCATGTAACCCTAGTGCTTTGGAAGGCCAAGGCAGGAGGATCACTTGAGCTTAGGAGTTTGAGACTAGCCAGGGCAACATAGTGAGACCTTGTCTCTACAAAAAAATTTAAAAAGAAAAATTATCCAGGGGTAGTGTTGTATGCCTGTGGTCGCAGCTACTTGAGAGGCTGAGGCAAGAGGATTGCTTGAGCCTGGGAGTTCCAGGTTACAGTGAGCTGTGATTGTACCACTGCACTCCAGCCTCGGCAACAGAGTGAGACTTTGTGTTGAAAAGAGAGAGAAAAAAAATGTCCCAGCAACTGAGCATAGGGTATGACTTTAGGAATATATATTTTTGTTCAGTATATATTTATTTAGTATACAGTCCGATCCCTGCTCTAAGGTTAGGATAATTCTGAGTGGCTCCGGGATTCCACAATTAGCAATCGTGCTTAGATACAATTAGCAATCTTGATGCTCTGAATTTGTGTGTGTGCGTGTGTGTGTGTGTGTGTTGGGGAATGTGCAAAATAGATTTGGAACCCATAGTTTCCTTAGACAAGAGTAGGTCTTCTGAGCCCTGCTTAAAAAAAGCATATGGATTTAAATCTGTTGTCCGTCAGCTTCTAGGTAGAATTAAAAAAAAAAATGTACTGATGGTAAGTGGGGTGAGGAATTTTTAAAAAGGTATACTGATGTCTGGAGCCATACCTTAAAAGGATTTCTTAGAAATGATTGAGTTTTTGGGTTGGAGAAACATAGGGCAAAGTTAGGCGGTACTTTTGTCACTTTGAGACTTTCTCTGTTCCTGTGCCTTGAAATAGAAACTCAGGTTCTATGTAATATCACTTCTCTAGTCCATTCTTCTTTAAGTGATGATTCTTGCTTTCTCTTCTAGAGCTAAAGTTGCAGACAAGATCCAGCTCATCAATAATATGCTGGACAAAGTCAATGAGATGATTATTGGTGGTGGAATGGCTTTTACCTTCCTTAAGGTGCTCAACAACATGGAGGTAGGAAACCAATGCCAAGTGGATGTGAAATTGCTCTCCATGATAATAGCAGGTTGTATACATGTAAAAAGAAAACAGTCTTTTGACATAAGCCCTGAAAATTCCCATTTTTATTTATTTTGGCAAGTCTTTCTTTTGTCTTTGCATTGTTCCTTTATATTGTATTGTGTCTGGTTCCTGTCTGCTTTGTGAGGCAGTCTTGTTCTTAGTATAGATGCTGACCTCCATCATTTTGGCTCCCCTATGTAGATTGGCACTTCTCTGTTTGATGAAGAGGGAGCCAAGATTGTCAAAGACCTAATGTCCAAAGCTGAGAAGAATGGTGTGAAGATTACCTTGCCTGTTGACTTTGTCACTGCTGACAAGTTTGATGAGAATGCCAAGACTGGCCAAGCCACTGTGGCTTCTGGCATACCTGCTGGCTGGATGGTGAGTCACTTGAGTGGGTTGGTAGTGTGAGTAAACAGAAACTCTGTGGTATCATTTATTCATTGATTGAGCCAATCAACAAGCATTTTAAAACAATCTCTATAGGAGATCTGTCAGAGAGGGCTCTGCATGTTGCAGTGAGTTCCTCTCCATGGGAGAAAAGCAGTGCTGTTGGATTACTGGCCTTCAGTAATGCAGTAATGTGTTGCAAAACCTTTTGTTGTTGTTGTTGTTGTTGTTGTTTTTTTCAGACAGAGTCTCACTGTGTCAGTGACAGGCTGGAGTGCAGTGGCACGATCTTGGCTCACTGCAACCTCTGCCTTCCAGGTTCAAGTGATTCTCTTGCCTAACCCTCCCCAGTAGCTGGGACTACAGGTGTGCACCACCATGCCCAGCTAATTTTTGTATTTTTCATAGAGACGGGGTTTCACCATGTTGGTCAGGATGATCTCGATCTCTTGACCTCGTGATCCACCCGCTTTGGCCTCCCAGAGTGCTGGGATTACAGGCGTGAGCCACTGTGCCCGGCCCATTTTTAGTTTTTTCTGTTTTTTCTTCATCTGTTTAATGTGTATTAAGTACTTACTGCGTGCTGGAGATAGTGTCATGTACTTTCATGGTTTGGGTTGTTTTGGATTATGTTGCTATCTAGAAAGCTATATAAGAAAACTTTCTCATATGAAAAAAATATACTGATTACAAGCATGGAGAAATGTAAGTGTATATTAAAGACTAATATAGTTGATTTTAGGGTGCTCCAAATATCATTTTGATTGCTGTGTAAAATTGTATCATGTTTTTACATGCTAGTTTGCTTATTTTTCTTTTCAGGCATTCACGTATTATTTAGTTCAGTGTTTCTCAAAGTGTGTTCCTAAGACCAGCAGTGTCAGTATCATTTTTGGAACTTGTTAAAAATGCAAGTTCTTGGGCCCCACCCCAGACCTACTGAATCAGGAACTGGGGGTGGGGCCAAATAGTCTGTGTTTGAATAAGCCCTCTTGGTGATTCTCACGCATGGCAAAGTTTGAGTACTACTGATATAGTTCACTGTCATTCCCAACACTATTGACATCTGTTGTTTTGTGGGGGACTGTTGAATTGTAAGGTTGTTTAAAGCATCCTTGGCCACTAGATGCCAGTAGCACCCTCCCAAGTTGCAACAACAATAATATCTCTAGACATTGCCACATGCCTATCTATTGTGAAGGGGGGCAAAACTGACCCTGGTTGAGAACTATTGATCTAGTTTTCACTAACATAAATAGTGTGGCTAAGAATGTCTTTATTAAATAACTTTTGAGGTTTTCCTTTAGACTTGATCTTCCATACAGTAGAATTTTTGAGTACAAAGGCCATGAACAGGTTTATAATTTTAAAGACTGAAGGGTACTATTTGGTTCTAGAAGAAACTTTGGTGTGCAGCCCTGAGTTCTGGTCTTGGTGGAGGTGGTGTTTAAGTAGCTTTTCTTGATAGCTCATCTTCTCTTTCACCTCTACCCCTCAGGGCTTGGACTGTGGTCCTGAAAGCAGCAAGAAGTATGCTGAGGCTGTCACTCGGGCTAAGCAGATTGTGTGGAATGGTCCTGTGGGGGTATTTGAATGGGAAGCTTTTGCCCAGGGAACCAAAGCTCTCATGGATGAGGTGGTGAAAGCCACTTCTAGGGGCTGCATCACCATCATAGGTAAGCGGTCCTATACAAAGCTAATACCCATATAAGCTGGCAGAATTCTGATCAGAGGAAGGTGGAATGGAGAACTTCTGTGTCTTTTTATTCCGGGTAAATCTTAAGAGGTAAACAGGTAGATAATTTACAGAGGAGCCTCTTGGTAAGATAGAGTTGGGGGTTTATAAGCTACCTTTTGGGTTGGGGAGCACACTGCCTTACAGTTTTGGTGCCAATCCCTTTTTTTTTCTTTTCTCTCTTTTCCCTTTTTACCTGGCTTTCATTCAACAGGTGGTGGAGACACTGCCACTTGCTGTGCCAAATGGAACACGGAGGATAAAGTCAGCCATGTGAGCACTGGGGGTGGTGCCAGTTTGGAGCTCCTGGAAGGTGAGGGTCTTCTGTTTTTTGGCTTGTTTGGGAGAAGGGTGGGACTGTGCAGTGAGAGGTGGGTAGAAAGGAGTGGAGAAAGTTACTAGGTAGTGTTGTCATTAGCAGTCATTACTAGCTGGGCAGTACAGAGGAACTTCAGATAAAGCTCCTGGCATCCACTGAGGTGGGGAGGGACAGATAGAAACTTGTTCTGAGAGTTATGGTCTAGTAGACCTGGAATCCACAATGTAAAAGTTGGCCAACTCCTGGCCATATATCCTAAAAAAGAGCTGGCATGTTATTGGGAAGATAAAGTGGGAGAAATCTGGCTTACTGGGGCCCTATAGTAATGCTGTCTATGTATGTGTGCTCTCTCAAAAACAGGTAAAGTCCTTCCTGGGGTGGATGCTCTCAGCAATATTTAGTACTTTCCTGCCTTTTAGTTCCTGTGCACAGCCCCTAAGTCAACTTAGCATTTTCTGCATCTCCACTTGGCATTAGCTAAAACCTTCCATGTCAAGATTCAGCTAGTGGCCAAGATATGCAGTGCCAGGAACCCTTAAACAGTTGCACAGCATCTCAGCTCATCTTTACTGCACCCTGGATTTGCCTACATTCTTCAAGATCCCATTTGAATTTCTTAGTGACTAAACCATTGTGCATTCTAGAGTGCATATATTTATATTTTGCCTGTTAAAAAGAAAGTGAGCTGTGTTAACTTAGTTCTCTTTTGATGTAGGTTGTGATTAGCTTTGTCACTGTTTCACTACTCGGCATGGAAACAAGATGAAATTCCATTTGTAGGTAGGGAGACAAAATTGATGATCCATTAAGTAAACAATAAAAGTGTCCATTGAAACGGTGATTTTTTTTTCCTGTCATACTTTGTTAGGAAGGGTGAGAATAGAATGTTGAGGAACGGATCAGATGTCTACATTGTTGAATGCAAGAAGTGGGGCAGCAGCAGTGGAGAGACGGGACAATTAGATAAATGTCTATTCTTTATCAAGGGCCTACTTTATGGCAGACATTGTGCTAGTGCTTTTATTCTAACTTTTATCAGTTACACATGATCATAATTTGAAAAGTCAAGGCTTATAACAAAAAAGCCCCAGCCCATTCCTCCCATTCAAGATTCCCACTCTCCAGAGGTGACCACTTTCAACTCTTGAGTTTTTCACGTATATACCTCCATGTTTCTAAGTAATATGGTTATATTGTTCACTTCTTTTTTTTTATTTTTTAAAGAAATCTATTTCATACCATGGAGGAAGGCTCTGTTCCACATATATTTCCACTTCTTCATTCTCTCAGTATAGTTTTGTCACAATTATAGATTAGATCAAAAGTCTACATAACTAATACAGCTGAGCTATGTAGTATGCTATGATTAAATTTACTTATGTAACTTTTATTGTCTTTGGTGTTAACAGTGTTTCAAAAAATTTTTTTTCTGTGCCTACCCATCAGTGATTCATTCCCAAATCTTCTAGAAGCATAAGTGTCTCAATATATTAAAACATACTGAATAATCCTTGTTAGAGTTATCCCTGCAGGAGTCCTTGGTGCTTCTTTTCCAATTTGTACTTGATGCCCTCCAGGCAAGGTGTACAGCTAGCTGTTGCTCTGGTATTTCCTATAACCTTCTTGGGGATTCCTTTTACCTCCTGTGTTAGACTCCTGTTTTCTGGATTCCCTCTGTTCCCTCTTTCTTGGTCTACTTTTTGTAGAACACAAGGCTCTACTAGCTTCCTGAGAAAGGGTGCCTGGGAGGCAAAATCTCTAAGACTTTGTAAGTCTGAAAATGTCTTTATTCGACCCTTATACTTGATTCCTAGTTCGGCTATATATAGAATTTTAGCCTGAGTGTCACTTTTTGAGACTTGAAGCCACTGTTTCGTTGTCACTATTGAGAATCTAATGGCCATTCGGATTCTTTCATCTTTATAATTTTACCTTCCTATTTCTTTCCTGTCCTTTTAATGGAGTTTTGGGAGAGAGCAGAGGTAAACATGATTTGAAAAAGCCATGTCTAACCAGAAATTCTGTGCTGGCAAGATATGTATTTCAACTTTAGGGACAAAGAAATAAACTTTTGGACAGGACCACAGAGCTAGTAAGTAACAGCAGGGATTCAAGTCCAGGTTTGTCTGGTTCCAGTGGCTGATGCTTTTCCAATGTGCCTCTGTTCCTGACATGATGCTTCTAGGCTATAGCTGCTTCTAGACTCTATCCCTGACATGATGCTTCTAGACTATTTTGTTTAACCCTGGATAGAATGGCAAAAGAAAATTTTGGTGGTTGCTCTAAACAAAACAAACTTGAAAGCTCAAGTTTTTTTCTTCATTTGTATTTTAGTTAATACTGTACCCATATTTGTAGTTAATTTTAAATTGTACCATGTTTCTGCATACCTCTGTGGGTACTCAGGAATTCTAGTCCAATTTTTGTGACTTTTTCCTACTGATTACCTTTCCTCCAACGTTTTAAAAATTATTTCAGATGGAACTGAAGGAAGCATAAACTCCCATAAACCCAGCACATAGACTCTACAATTGCCAACATTATCTATCCAACAATCTCTGACTGTACCTTTTAAGTACTTTCTACTGGACTGTTTCCAGGATCACCCCCCATTTATTTGGGTTGTTAACCTAAAGAATGAATGGAGGAATCTCCAGTCATAAATAACTTGTCAATTAGGCAAATATTTGAGTTCCTTCTATGTGCTTAAAGACGTGATAGAGGGAATATAAGAGCATTTATGTTCTGAAGGAATTTTTAACCTAACCAAAGAAGATAGTAGATAACTTGTGTGCATATAAGCTAGAACAGTATAAGGGGCCAGGCATGGTGGCTTACGCCTGTAATCCCAGGACTTTGGGAGGCCGAGGCTGGCAGATCACCTGTCAGGAGTTTGGGACCAGCCTGGCCAACACTGTGAAACCCCGTTTCTACCAAAAATACAAAAATTAGCCAGGCATGGTGGCGGGTGCCACTGTAGTCCCAGCTATTCAGAAGGCTGAGGCAGGAGAATCACTTGAACCCAGGAGGTGGATGTTGCAGTGAGCTGAGATCACGCTACTGCACTCCTGCCTGGGCGACAGAGAGAGACTCTGCCTCCAAACAAAAACCCCACAAAACAGTATAAGGATGTGCTTTCTAATTTGGAATTATGAATTATTGGTAAAATATTGCAAAGGTGTATGCTTTAAGTTGTAAATTCACCTTTAACCCTAGACTATATATGTGTTTATGTGCAGAAAAAAATAATTCGCATGTCGTAAGTGAACAATTTGGTTCTTTAGCTCAGTGTTTTCTGTTTTCTTTCCAAAATTTCCCTCTAGCACAGGGGTTAACACATGATCAAAAAGAAATATACAATGAAGACACCTTCATCAGTCCCCTACCAGTTTCCCTCCCCAGAAGCAACCTCTGGAAGACCAGTGTCTTTCAATCTAAGGCTATTTAATATACATAAAGAGGCCGGGCGCGGTGGCTCACGCCTGTAATCCCAACACTTTGGGAGGCCCAGGCGGGCGGGTCATGAGGTCAGGAGATCGAGACCATCCTGGCTAACACGGTGAAACCCCGTCTCTACTAAAAATACAAAAAATTAGCTGGGCGTGATGGCGGGCGCCTGTAGTCCCAGCTACTCGGGAGGCTGAGGCAGGAGAATAGCATGAACCTGGGAAGCGGAGCTCGCAGTGAGCCGAGATCGCGCCACTGCACTCCAGCCCAGGCAACAGAGTGAGACTCAAAGAGCATACCCATGTGTGTATATCTATCTATCTGTATATAAATATATTAAAATGTAAATGGTGGCATACCTGCTGTTCTGTAGTTGATTAGTGTTTTCTTTCCTGCCTCTTGAATATTCCGTCACCTTGGATCCCTTAGAACATAGTGTGCATCACATCTTCCATTCTCCCCCCGCCCCATGCTGGCTATATTCGTACTCAGATCATAGATGCTTGTTTGCTACCCATAAAAGGAAGAACTGGAGATAACAGTGTCCTCATCCCATTTACCATCAGCACATATTTTTTAAAAATTCTACCTAGAAGGTGAAGGACAACAGATTTAAACCCATATTCTTCTACTCATTTTCAATTTGCTTCACTATGATGGTGTCACATGCTGATTCTAGATAAAAGCAAGTGATTTTCTGATATATAACCATTAAACAAATCTTAATGGCTTTTGGCCATCAGAGTTACTGGGGTTTGTTCATCTCCCTTGAATCCTAAAAAATGAAAACACTGATAAGCTCAAATTTTTATTAACCTTGGAACAAATGTAATAATTCTTTATAGTCATATAGCATTTTACAATTTTGAAAGAATTTTCACATATACCAATTGAACCCTCACAACAGCCCTGTGAGGTAGGCAAGGTAGGTGTTACTTTCCTACTACTAGTGAGGAGAACAAGGCTAAAAGGTGAAGTAAGGTCACACAGTTGGTAAATGATGGAGCTAGGACTAGAACCTAGGCCTTCTGACTTGCTGCCTCCCTGAGAACATTCAAGTAATAATATCTTATGCTATATAATGAATATTTATCTCCTATGATGTTGGTCGGGTCTGTTTTTATACATTTTACCTGTTTTTATATTACCTTTCCTTAATACCGAAAAACACTAAAACTGATATGAGACATTTGAGACATTTCTTCTCTGTTACTGGACTTTCTTAGATATATCAAGCACTATCCTAAGATGAAACTTCTGTTTTGAGGATCCTTGGCTATAAATTCTAAATTATGATATGAACATTTATTTTACAAATTCTACAAAAGTATGTTGAACTTAAGAAAAAACAGGTGTGTTTATATTCTCAAAAGCTTTGCCATCTTTCCCAATATGACTTTAATATGTGTATAAATGGAAAACAGGGAAAGGTGTTCAGCAACATTACAGTATTATTGGGAAACCTATGCAGAGTGCACATAAATGCAAGTTACGTCACATTAATTTGTTTTCTTTGTTGGCCTTATAGAGGATGGAGAACCATTAGTGTCTTACTTTCAGGTTTGATCCTGTCCTATATGTGACATCCTCAGCAACAAGCTAAAATGATCTGAATTATACCAATAGCGGGGCTCAAGCAGCAGTGATCAAAACATAATATGTATATGGCAAAAAGGAACACTTGTTCTTCAGTGGTTTTGCCTAGGTCCAGTGTAATTACTTATCAAAACATGTTTTAAGCTACAGCATCTCTGTTAAATTTAGAAATGTGAAGCATGGAAGAGTTATCAACTTGGAATACAATACTAAAACTGAATATAACTGACCCAAAACTACCTGTCAAAAGCACAGTAAAGCTTAAACAGGTATAAAAACTAAGGGGTAAAACCCAACTGCTCTGACATAAGAGTGAAAAACAGCAAATGCAAACCATCAGGTTAAAGTGAATCACAAAACATTAGGCACGTAGAGCATGTTTTAAAAATAGGAAAATGACACTGAGCTGTATTACCAGGAATAATATTTTTAAAATTCCAGGTATGGCCTTTTACATTTAACAGCCATGGAGAGAAACAAGCCTATGGGGGAGGTGCAGAAAATGAATGGGATCTAGAAAGGGAGTTGAGTTTGGGAGTTAAGGAAGTCAAAGAAACAAATACATTCAAAATGGATTTAGAATCTCTAAATCCACCCTTTCCAAAAAATGTTTCCTATATTGAGAGATTTGGTAAAAATAAAAAAGCTAGTGACAGTAAATAACTATATTACCTTATAAAATAAAGTAGTATTTAAATGTAGATCAGAAATTATGCTGTTAAAGATAAACCTGCTGACTAGGCTGTAGAACCTGAAACTTAAGTGCTGCTATCAGTGATAGAAGGCAGAAAAGTGTCTCAAAAACAGAATTGCCATACTAGGACTCAACATTAACGAAACTATTAACAAACAAGTACTTAACTGTTTGTAATTGAAGCCTACTGAAAAACACATTTGTATGTTTACTGAAGAGATCTAACAGTTTTAACTGACGAAAAATACTGCAGCTACATTTCAGTCTTTTAAGGTAAAACAAGATCTAGAATATTCTAGTTCAGTATGCTGGGCTCAAAACCAACTTTCCTTTTGAAATGCATCTAGACTAGACTATATTCCTTACATAATATCATTGTCATCATCATCTTCATGTTTTCTCTTCAGTGGGTTTGCTTCATTGGCCGTGTTCTGTGACGACACCATGTTGGTGGTAATAAGAATATTTTTGGGCCCAATCATTGAAGGATTAATCAGAACATTTTGAACTGCAGTTGTTGCAGGAACTGTAAACAGAGAAGACCCCCCCCAAAACCAAGCTATGAATTACCCAGAATCCGAAACATATGATAAAAAGTATACAACAAAGCTGAATGTAATTCTAATACGAATTTCAATAGCATGAAGTGCAACTATATCATAGAAGAAACATAGGTACTTACACTGCAATGAGTTGAATTAAATTTTAAAAAATCTTTATTTTTAATTGGCAAATAATAATTGTGTATTTATTTTTAAATTATTATTTTTTTGAGACAGTGTCTCGCTCTGTCATCCAAGCTGGCATGATCTTGGCTCACTGCAACCTTCACCTCCTGAGTTCAAGTGATTCTCGTGCCTCAGGTTCCCAAGTAGCTGGGATTATAGGTGTGTGCCACCATACCTGGCTAATTTTTGTATTTTCAGTAGAGACGGGGTTTCACCACGTTGGCCAGGCTGGTCTCGAACTCCTGGCCTCAAGTGATCCTCCCGCCTCGGTCTCCCAAAGTGCTGGGATTACAGGTGTGAGCCATTGCACCTTGCCAATAATTGTGTATATTTATGGGATATAATGTGATGTTCTGATCTATGTATAGATAAAGATTAAATCAAACATATCTAGTACAAGGTTGAAGAAGTTCTGTTGTATTTTAACAACCTAGAATTTCAATTTAGTCATGGGAAACTGCACTGGATTCATCATGCAACATACTAAACAAAGGCCTATGTTCAAGGTCAGGAATCACTTCCCTAATAGGCCAGTATTTTACATAAGTTGCTTATTGTGTGCAGTTAGGTTTCAGAAGACATGAAATCTAGACATACACATTAGTAAACTGCTATGACAGAATTCTACTTATTCCAATCTGTGTGTGTGTGTGTGTATCCTATGAAGTAAAGGTACAATTTCATTTGAATTTACGTTTATGTTCTGGATTGCATACACATATTCATCACTAAGTTTTGTCGCTTTCTTGAGCTGTTACCTTAACTGCTTTTCCTTGAAGATGCCTTAGATTTGTGGAACCTAACTGTTTAGTTGACGGTGTTCTTTGAAAATCTGATGAACACACTGAATACTCTTTCCCTCCTCCCCAAAACGTTACATATATAGTAGCCCCCCCTTATCTGCAGTTTCAGCTACTTGTGGTCAACTGCGATCCAAAAATAGATGAGTACAGTACAGTAAGATACTTTGAGAGATCACCTCACATATACTTTATTACAGTATGTTGTTGTAATTGTTCTTTTTTAATTAATTGTTAATTTCTTGCCGTGCCTAATTTATAAATTAAACCTTATAATTTAGAAAGTTTATAAATTTAACTTTAAAGGTTGTAAATCTAACTGGGGGTCTTGGAACAATCCCTCAAGGATAAGGGGGGAGACTACTTTATGTAAAATTTCACAGAATTTTAGAGGGCTCATAGGTCCCTCTGAAGAACCCTCATTTGCAGCATTACTGCCACCTTCCTGTTGGGTATTAAAACAATTTACCTCTTGCTATAGGAATACAAACGGTTCTACAATTTCAAATTATTCACAAATTCTGTCCCCCACCCCCAATCACATTACCTGGTTTGACAGGTGTGGACTGAGAAGGTGGAATCTGCACCGTAAATCTTTGGCTTGTCACTGACATTGGAGTTGCAACTTTATTTGGGACAGACACCGTTTGTGGGGTTGCTGTAGTTACAATAAACAGACCATATTTGTTAGGTGACTTATACAGATTTATATTCTACTCAGCTTACCGCAAACTATCTTCAAAGCAAAGGAAACTAATAAAAGGTGAGGAAAAAGTCATTAGAAATAAGAGCAAAACAACCTTAAAAAAATTTACAAGCTTGTTTAGATGTTACAAAATTCAGTATAGAATAGTGGTAAAGAATGTAGGCTCTGTAGCCTACCTTCTTGAGATTGAATCCAGGCTCTCACCTACTAGCTGAGTGTCCTTGGGCAAGTTATTTGAATTTTTGTGCCTCAGTTTTCTCCTCTGTAAAATGGGGGATAATATCACCCATTTCATATAATTATTGTGAAAATTAAGTAAAAATAATCCCTGTAAAACTCTTCAAACAGCATCTGGTACATAGTAAGCACTGAGGTTTAGCTGGATGAAGACATAAAGATAAGAGTTTAACCTACCAGAATAAAGACCCAGGTTTTCTATTACCTTAGTTGGCACTTTTAATCTTGGTCACTTGCTGAGAATCAGAAGATGTCATCTATGCCCATGAAACTAAAGCAGAGATCAAATACACCCCTTGAGGTCTCCAGGTGGGCCCAGAAAATTTATTCCCTTTCTGTGTTCAGATACTTTTTAAGCAGAAAAATATCTTGGAGATAACCTAGTCTAAACCCCCAGTCATCTAAATTCTACCCATTATTCCAAGGTACAACTCTAAATACTACCCCGTTTTATAAAACTTTCCTTAATTTTCTCAGTTAAACGTCTTATATCCTGCCTCTGAAGTTCCCTTAACGTCATAGGAGTCATTATTATTATTATCTTATCTCACTGACTAGATTACAAGCCTTGGCTAACATTTTTCATCCTTGTGAGCACATGGCTCTTTTACCTTGCTCCTAATAGGTACTCAACAAATGTTTGCTTAATAAATGTATTTTGCAAGACTCGAAGACTTAATATATATACTGACATCATTGCTCTCTCAAAAAATACATTTATGGAAATGTATCCATTTCCAATTTTTCATTTGAGGATGCAGGCTTTCCAATACATCCCTTCCCCCCTTGGAATCAGCAGTCTACCCAGAGATAGAGTTGCTGAGGACACTACAATTATCATCATTTCTAGAGACAAAGGTGAAGAAAGTCTAAGGGAATAAAGCCCAAAGGTACCGAGAAATCCGGGTTTTACTGCTTTCTCTCCCAAACACAGAAGGTGAGACCTTCCTCTAAAATATCTCCATCCCTAGGTAAGTTTTCCCATGTATTAAGGATCAGTTCAAAGAATTTGGTGAAGCGTAATGAAGCAATGTAAGTATTTTATAAAGAAAAAAGAAAACTCACAGTAGGTGGATGTTTTCTTGGCCTAAGGATTGTTAATACATTTAAGTAGGTATGGAGTTCAGGCTTTAAAACTGAACACATTAGACTGTAGATGGAGCCTCCCCCAATTGAACAGAGTAAATACTCAGGTCTTAAGTCTATATAAATCATTTTAATTTTTTTTTTTTGAGACAGAGTCTTACACTCTGTCGCCCAAGCTGGAGTGCAGTGGCATGATCTTGGCTCACTGTAACCTCCGCATCTTGGGTTCAAGCAATTCTCATGCCTCAGCCTCTCGAGTAGCTGGGATTACAGGCACCCACCACCATGGCCGGCTAATTTTTGTATTTTTAGTAGAGACGGGGTTTCACCATGTTGGCCAGGCTGCTCTTGAACTCCTGACCTCAAGTGATAGGCCCGCCTTGGCCTCCCAAAGTGCTAGGATTACAGGTGTGAGCCACCGCACCTGGCCAACTCATTTTAATTTTTTTCAAGTTTAAAACTTTCATCTTTAAGCCTGGCGTGGTGGCTCACGCCTGTAATCCTAGCACTTTGGGAGGCTGAGGCAGGCAGATCACTTGAGGTCAGGAGTTCAAGACCAGTCTGGCCAACATGCTGAAATCCCGTCTTTACTGAAAAACAAAAACAAAAATTAGCCTGGTGTGGTGACGCACACCTGTAATCCCAGCTACTCGGGAGGCTGAGGCAGGAGAATTGCTTGAACCCAGGAGGCAGAGGTTGCAGTGAGCCAAGATTGTGCCATTGCACTCCAGCCTGGGTGACAGAGCGAGACTCTGTCTCAAAAAATAAAAAATAAAAACAAAAAAAAAACTTGCATCTTTAAAACTATCAGGCATTTTTTGGCAGTGCCCTGACTCTAGATTTTAACAATCTCTGAAGTATGTACAACAAATGTCTAGCTAGGAATAAAAATCACAACTGATAACTAAAATTGGTTAACCTGCCTAACACACGAAACTGATTACCAGCCTAGGGGTTTAAAAAAGCTGGTATTCATTTAAGTAATGTGAACCCACAGACAAACAGTATATGATGAAACTTTACAAAGATTATAATGCAGATTTCTGTCCACAAAGGTCACAGGTAGGTAATTAGACATGTACAACTAATACTATACCAAACTGGTTTTACAATGCCTGAAATGCAAATTTACATCCTGAGAATATGAAGAGAGGGTTTACACACCTCAGAAATCAAATGCTGCTTATACCTGAGCTATACGACAGCTACAGGACTCAAGTTATAAGCAATAAGAGCCAATAAATTAATACTGGTGAAAAGGGACTTTTCTGAAAATACTTTGATTACCAGACTATGCAAGAAACCCAGCAGGAACGTAGGAAAAAAAAAAAAAAAACAGGAACTCTAAGTCCATTATTTGTTTTCCTTATTATCTAAACAACGATATTAAAAAGAAACAAATAATGGTTTCTAAATACCATTCTCCACTAAAAGGAACCAGAGCTCTTTGGACAAGTGGATGATTCTAGGACCTGGGCAGAAAAATATAAAGATGAGTTTGGAACATCTTGTTGCATCAGAAAGCAAGAAATGATCACAGAATGATGCAGATATGTCAAAAGGACACAGGAAACAGCTTGAAGGGGCTCCCACTGACCAATCTAAAACAATCAGTACTATGTTTTAAAAAGGTTAGTATTAACAACAATTTTTTTCTTTGAGATCCTTAAGATTTTTGTACACCTTAATCTTCTTTCTACTGTATTCTCTTATCAATTTATTTCGAAATTTAAATTTCTAATAAGTAGTCTACTGCCATAAGTGTGTGTGGCACCTTATAGAAGGCGTAAAGTACATAGCTAAGAGTAAACTCCTGTTTTTGGTATCAGAGTTTATACCAACAACAATGGGGGCAATGTCCTATTTTATATTCATTTGAGATCAGACGTTCCTTGTGGCTTTCTCATTTTGAAATCCAGTAACATGTATGTTTATAGCTTTACTAGAGGATGAGTAAAATTATTAATAGTAACACATACACAAGAATTTCTGATTCACTTTTTGACTTGCATTATAGTTCAAAACCAAGTGCTGAGGCACTGCTTTACCAGCCAGAAATGCCATTGTCTCCTCTCACTTACCTATAGTAGGAGTAGTAGGTTTGCTACTAACGGCACCAACACTTAATCGTGGAACTAGTCTCCCTTGGTTAGGTCCCTAGGGGATTTAAAAAACAAATTAATGTTAAGATGTGACACCTAAATTTACCAGGAATGAAATTAGGATTGCTGATGTAAATGATTATGGATAATCCACGGCAAGAAAGTCCTGTTTTTGTTCTCTCAGTGTTCTAAATCCAACATTTAATCTGGGGTTTGCATAAACATATATACATGTCTTTATCTATATAAAAATAGATATGAATACGTATATAATCTTATGCAGTATTAAAGTTTAAGATAGCTGTTATCCCCATTCAAGTTAAGACTCTAACTACTTTGTGATTTTTAATCTTAACTGGTCAATTTCTTAACCCAAAAAAGAATAAAACTCTTATAGTGGAACTTCAGAAAAGGCAGCCTATTATGGGGAGAACTTTTTCAGTGGTGGGAGAGCTTTATGTCATATTTTAGAAAGCTGGCCTAATTCCTGATGGTATCATTTCCTCTGTTATTAGGCCTCACTAAAAAACTATGATATAGTGGAAAGAATGGGAGTTATGAAGCTTGGAATCAGTCCTAGCTTTGCTACTAACTTCATAAATGAGTTCAGGCCCTGCTTCCTGATGTGAAAAATGACTGTTGAGTTAGATGAACAATAAAGTTCCATCTAGCTCGAAAATTTTTTAAAATTAAAAAAATTCCAGTAAGTTATCTTAACCTTTAATCTACTATACTAGCTACAGGAATTTGCTTTTCACAAAGTCCCCTATCATATTCCACCTTTTAAAAAAAGAAAAGTTGACTAAAATTTCTTACCTTTTTAATTAAGGACTTCAGCCTATAGTTTGGAGCTGTTAAGCAGTATCTATCAGGTGGCAGTCTAGGTCCTGCATATGGCTTAATCAGTGGCAAAGGGGTTTGATTTTTCTGCCTTGCGATATCCAGTAAAAACTTAAAAAAAAAATCCTTATTAGAACTACAGTTTAAAAAATTATAAGTAAAAATAACTTCAAATCAAAGTTTGCTCACATCTCTTGGGGGAGGAGAGGTAAAAGATTGGTCAGCACGACACTGGATTGCCAGTCTCACATCATCTGCATCAACATTAGGTTTCTTAGCATGGCTCGAATAAATTTTTGCATCATCCAGAATTGTAGTCACATAACCTTTAAGAACAAAACAATCTTTTCTTAAACATATGAAGACAGCTTAATATTTATGGCTACTTGTCTTAATGATTTTAATAAGTAATTGTCCTGTCTATATGATCAGTTTTAAACAGGTATCACAGTGTGAATACTACTGTCCCATAGCTTGAGCTCCTTTAATTCTTTAGGCTGAATTCTGATACTAACTGTTAACATAATTTGGTTGAAAATGTTCTTACAAGGCTGGGCGTGGTGGCTCACGCCTGTAATCCCAGCACTTTGGGAGGCCGAGATGGGCGGATCACTTGAGTCAGTAGTTCGAGGCCAGCCTGGGCAATATGGCGAAACTCCCTTTCTACTAAAAACACAACACCTTGCCTGGCGTGGTGGCAAGTGCCTGTAGTCCCAGCTCGGGAGGCTGAGGCATGAGAATCGCTTGAACCCAGGAGGCGGAGGCCTCAGTGAGCCAAGATCGCGCCACTGCCTTCTAGCCTGGGCAACAGCGAGTCCCTGTCTCAAAAAAGAAAATAAAAGAAAATGTTCTTACAATAAAAATATCTTTTCAAGTTTACAAGTTAGGCAAGTTTTTGGTGTTTCATTAACTTACGGAAAGCAAATTCCAACATTTGATTTATAACCCTTGGTTCATACTCTGTGATTCCCATATCCTTCAGGATCTGTGCCATCACCTGTGGATTCAAATAAAAACACCAGATGCAGAATTTGGTACTGGAAATCAAGGCTGCACTGAAGGGTAGTATTTATATTTATGATACAAGGTTCCCCTTCTTTGGGCTCCAAAGTCCTACTCACCCTTGCCCTCCCAAGTGAGTCAGTGATCACACCAAATCGCATAGTACGCTTTTGCAGAAAACTTTTATTTTTATTTTTTGGCGGGGTTGGGGGCGGGGTGTGGGGCAAAGAGAAGACAGAAGTTGGCTTCCCCAGCAGAGGTAAGTATCTCCATCCAGCTGGTTGTCATTTTTGGCTGTGGCGGCGGGTTAAGCTAGCATCAGAATCCTGGACGCGGAGTCAGGGCTGGCAGATAGCTAGAGACGATGGGGAGACAGGGGCCCCAAGCCCAGGACACAAAGCTTGGCAGCCGTTCCGCAAGCTCCGCTGGACCGCGACCCTCTGGCAGGGCTTGGCCCAAGCGGCGAGATAGGGGCCCGGGGGCCAGGGCGCATCCCCATCACCCTCTCCTGACGGCCCTGACTAGACTGAAACGAGCGTGCGAGCCCCCCCTCAGGCCCTCAGCGTGGCCCTGCCTCGCAGGTCCCTGGCTGCACCTGGCTTCGCGCTCCGCTGCTCATCCTTCGCACTTACCAAGGCATCTCTCGGAGCGTTCTTGGGAGGCGCCATCTTGCCCGACTCCATGTTATCCAGCCACTCGTCATCCGCGGAGAGAGAGGAGACAGGCGAGCTCGCGGGCTCCTCGCTCAGGCTCCACCCCTGCAGGGAGCGGGAGGAGGGAAACGGAAGGCGGGGTTACGTGCCAGCCGCCAGGGGCGGGAGTTTCAGCAAGCCGCTGGCAAGGGGAAGAGACACGCTCGGGCGCCCGAGCTCAGGATTGGAAGAGGCAGGTAATCCTTCCCCGTGGAGCCTGCTGGGGGCTGAAAGAAGTAGAGGGGCCGAGAAGCTCGACTTCCCAGAGTTGTTTCCCGGCAAAGCGCACCAAGCGGGCCAACCTCACCTTTGCGGGGGTCCCTCCTCACACCTCCACGGCTACCACCTTTGCCCCTTTCGGCTTCCCGAAATTCCAGACCCAGTCGGTGTTAGGGCTGCTTGGTCCAACACAGTTGGACCCGTTACGTTTGAATGTCACATCAACAAGGAATACATTTTTAGTATAAGTATATCCCAGATTTGCACAGGCCATACTTATGCTACGAAATAATTGTTCTGACATTCATATTTAACCGGGTGTCCCGGATTTTTATTAGCTAAATCTGACAATCCTACCCAATAGCTTGCTCTCCCCACAGCAAGACTTTGGTCAGCCCTTGTCACACTCAAAGCCCTACCATGGCTGCCCATTTCACACTGATGAAAAACTAAAGCCTTCACTCGGCCCGTTAGAGACCCTCTAGTCTCTCTTGGCCCTGGAGCAGCTTCCTGTCTCCCCGCTGAGGCCAACACAGGACCCTTCCTTGCCTCCCAGTTACACCCTTCCCAGCCCCTCCTCCACAGAACAGCCCGAATGACTTTTCGTGAGAACCTACCATCCAGCCCCAGTGACTTTCAAAAAATGTGCATCAGTTAACTATTTCTGGCTTAAAATGTCGCAGATAACGCATTCTTACCCTCCACATCCACCAACGCCCTAGGATTCTCCATCTCAGGAACAGGAACCGTGACTCACCCAGGCCAGAAACGGAGCAGGCAGCCATGTTGGCGCTTTCCCTCACAATCCACACTCAATCTAGCAACAAGTCTTGTCCGGGTGACCTCCCAAAGTTCTATGCATGTCTCCACATCTCCATCCAGTGCTACTATGCTAACGAGTCCAAGCCAACATCCTTACTCACCAAGATTACAGAAATATGGTCCCCAAATAGAGTCTCCCCACATTCCTTACACAGCTAGACGGACCTTTCAGTCATAAATCCAATCATTATTTTCTTTAAAACCCTCCAGTGGCTCTCCTCACAAACACATACACAAATACATACTAATTTCCCAGGCTTAGCGGGCCCTTCAGTTTTGTGGCGCAGCTCACCTCATCAGACTCATCAGAATCAGCCGTCCACCTGGCCGCCATCTTGAAGTTTGGGCAGGAACCCCCACCTCCGCCCCAAGAACCATGTGTTCTCAATACATTGTTTCCAGTGAGAGCACGTGCTCCCACGCTGAGCTAGTGCCTTTCCCCACTCTTAACTGTGGCCAACCTCTGTGTAAAACTAGTAACAGTCCCTTGCTTTTGAATATTTGCAAGGTACATTTAAAAATAGGTGGGGACCAGGCATGGTGGCTCACGCCTGTAATCCCAGCACTTTGGGAGCGAGGCGGGCGGATCACTTAACATCAGGAGTTTGAGATCAGTTTGGCCAATGTGGTGAAACTCTGTCTCTACTAAAAATACAAAATTTAGCCGGGCATGGCAGCGCAGGCCTGTAGTCCCAGCTACTCAGGAGGCTGAGGCAGGAGAATCGCAGGAACCCAGGAGGTGGAGGTTGCAGTGAGTCGAGATTGCACCACTGCACTCCAGCCTGGGCGACAGAGCGAGACTCCATCTCAAAAAAAGAAATAAAATAAAATAAAAATACGTGGTATATTTGCAGGGTACAACATTTAAGACTACTTTAAAATACCCTAGTAAAAGAAAACCTCTCTCACCTGTTCCGGCCACTGATGTCACTTTCACAGAAGGCACCATTGTTTATCAGTTTCTATTCTGTGCAATTTACAAATAGTATCTTGTTTATATATTTTTCCTCCCACTAGAATGGTACTATAGTCTTAGGGTGGCCAACTTCAGAGAGCCAACCCAGGAGATAGATGTGCTAGATGAAGAAAACCCATAACATAAATAATTGTCCATATGTATCATTACTTAAGAATAAGTGTTCACTTGAAATTATATGTTTTTTATGTATTATTTTCTGTTACGTAAGTGCTATTTAAACAAAACACTAGGACTAAACAGTGGCCATTAGTAGTAATTAATAGTAGGATAAGTTAAATAATATGTGTGAGAAAAATCTAACAATATTTTTCATTATATTTCTGTCCTCTGTACAATTTAACTCTTGCACATTTAAATTTTGTACGTCATATTGTGTATTCTTTATATACAGAAATATAAGACTTTTAAAAGGAATGTAAATATAAGACAAACAGCTATCTATATATATTTTTAATTTTTAATTTTTCTGTGTATATAGTAAGTGTATATATTTATGGGTACATGAAATGTTTTGATGCATGCATGCAACGTGAAATCATCATATCATGGAAAATAGGGTATCCATCTCTTCAAGCATTTATCCTTTGTGTTACAAGCAATCCAATTGCACTCTTAGTTATTTTAAAATTTACAATTAAGTTATTATTGACTATAGTCACCCTGTTGTGCTAGCAAATACCAGGTTTTATTCATCATTTCTATTTTGTTGTACACATAAACCTACCTGCATCTCCACCCTCCCACTATCCTTTCCAGCCTCTGGTAACCATCTTTCTACTCTCTGTGTCCATGAGTTCAATTGTTTTGAGTTTTGGATCCCACAAATAAGTGAAAACATGTGATGTTTGTATTTCTGTCCTTGGCTTATTTCACTTACCATAATGACTTTCGGTTCCATCCATGTGGTTGCAAATAACAGGATCTCATTCTTTTTTATGGCTGAATAGTACTCCATTGCGTATAAGTACCACATTAAAAAATTTTTTAATTTTATGTTCAGTGGTATATGTGCAGGTTTGTTATATAGGTAAACTTGTGTCACAGTGGTTTGTTATACAGATTATTTTGCCACCCTAGTACCGAATAGTTATTTTTCCTAATCCTCTCCCTCCTCTTAGCCTCCAACCTTAGGTAGGCCCCAGTGTCTGTTGTTCCCCTCTTTGTGTCCATGAGTTCTCATCATTTACCTCCCACTTATGAGTGAGAACATGGGGTATTTGGTTTTCCGTTCCTGCATTAGTTTGCCAAGGATAATGGCCTTCAGCTCCATCTATGTTCCCAGAAGACCTGATCTTGTTCATTTGTATGGCTGCATAGTATTCTACGGTGTATATGTACCACATTTTCTTTATCCAATCTGTCCATTGATGGGCATTTAGGTTGATTCCATGTCTTTACTGTTGTGCATAGTGCTGCAATGAACATTCACATGCATGTATGTGTGTGTGTGTATATATATATATATATATTTAGATGGAGTCTTGCTCTGTTGCCCAGGCTGGAGTGTAGTGATGTGATGTGATCTCGGTTCATTGTAACCTCTGCCTCCCAGGTTCAAGTGATTTCCGGCTAATTTACGATTTTTTTAGTAGAGGCAGGGTTTCATCATGTTGGCCAGGCTGGTCTTGAACTTCTGACCTCAAGTGTTCCACCTGCCTTGGCCTCCCAAAGTGGTAGGATTACAGGCATCCACTACACCTGGCCTGCATTTGTCTTTATGGTAGATAATTTATATTCCTTTGGGTATATACCCAGTTATGCGATTGCTGGGTAAAATGGTAGTTCTGTTTTTAGCTCTTTGAGGAATCGCCACACTGCTTTCCAGAATGGTTGAACTAATTTATACTCCCTCCAACAGTATATAAGCGTTTCCTTTTCTCTGCAACCTTGCCAACACCTGTTATTTTTTGACTTCTTTTTATTTGAGACTGGGTCTCACTCTGTCACCCTGGATGGACTACAGAGGCACGCTCACAGCTCAGTGCTGCTTCGACCTCCTGGGCTCAAGCGATCCTCCCACCTCAGCCTCCTTAGTAGCTGGGACTATAGGTGTGTGCCACCATGCCCAGCTAATTTTGGTACTTTTTGTAGAGGTGGGGTTTTGCCATGTTGCCCAGGCTCATCTCTAACTCCTGGGCTCAAGCGATCTGCCCATTTCAGCTTCCCAAAGTGCTAGGATTACAGAAATAAGCCACTGTGCCTGGCCTGACTTTTTAATAATAGCCATTCTGACTGGTGTGAAATGGTATCTCATTGTGGCTTTGATTTGCACTTCTCTAATGATCAGTGATATTGAGCTTTTTTCATATACATATTGGCCACATGTATGTCTTCGTTTGAAAAGTATCCGTTTATATCCTTTGCCCACCTATTGATGGGGTTGTTTTTTTCTTGTAAATTTGTTTAAGTTGTTTAGAGATGCTGGATATTAGACCTTTGTCAGATGCGTAGTTTACAAATATTTTCTCCCATTCTGTAGGTTGTCTGTTTACTCTGATAATACTTTCTTTTGCAATGCAGAAGCTCTCAAGTTTAATTAGATCCCATTTGTCAGTTTTTGCTTTTGTTGCAATTGCTTTTGGTATCTTTATTATAAATCTTTGCTCATTCCTATGTCCAGAATGGTATTGCCTGGGTTGTCTTCCAGGATTTTTATAGTTTCGAGTTTTACATTTAAGTCTTTAATCCATCTTGCATTGATTTTGTATATGGTATAAGAAAGGGGTCCAGTTTCAATCTTTTGTCTATGGCTAGCCAGATATCCCAGCACCATTTATTGAATAGGGAGTCCTTTCCCCATTGCTTGTTTTTGTCAGCTTTGTTGAAGATTAGATGGTTGTAGGTGTATGACCTTATTTCTGGGTTCCCTATTTTGTTCCATTGGTCTATGTGTCTGTTTTTGTATCAGCACTGTGCTATTTTGATTACTGTAGTCCTGTAGTATAGTTTGAAGTCAGGTAACGTGATGCCTCCAGCTTTGTTCTCTTTGCTTAGGGTTGCCTGGGCTATTTGGGCTCTTTTTTTTTTTTTTTTGGTTCCAGATGAATTTTAAAATAGTTTTTTTGGCCAGGCATTGTGGCTCATGCCTGTGATCCCAGCACTTTGGGAGGCCGAGGCGGGTGGATCACCTGAGGTCAGGAGTTCAAAACCAGCCTGGCCAACATGGCGAAATCCACTATTAGTAGAGATTTTTAGTCTCTACTAAAAATACAAAAATTAGCCGGGTGCGGTGGTGGGTGCCTGTAATCCCAGCTACTCGGGAGACTGAGGCAGGAGAATTGCTTGAACCCAGGAGGCGGAGGTTGCAGTGAGCCGAGATCACACCATGGCACTCCAGACTGGGCAACAGAGTGAGACTGTCTCAAAAAAAAAAAAAAAAGAAAACATTTTTTTCTAGTTATGTGAAGAATGTCATTGGTGGTTTGATAGGAATAGCATTGAATCTGTAAATTACTTTGGGCAGTATGGCCATGTAAACAATATTGATTCTTCCTATCCATGAGCATGGAATGTTTTTCCATTTGTTTGTATCATCTCAGATTTCTTTAAGCAGTGTTTTGGAGTTCTCATTGTAGAGATCTTTCACCTCACTGGTTAGCTATATTTCTAGGTATTTTATTCTTTTTGTGGCAATTGTGAATGGCATTGTATTCCTGATTTGGCTCTTGGCTTCACTGTTGTTGGTGTATAGAAATGCTAGTGATTTTTGTCCATTGATTTTTGTATCCTGAAACTTTGCTGAAGTTATTTATCAGCTAAAGGAGCTTTTGGCCTGAGACTATGGATTTTCTAGACACAGAATCATGTCATCTGCAAACAGGGACAGTTTGACGTCCTCTCTTCCTATTTGGATGCCCTTTGTTTCTTTTGCCTGATTGCTGTGGCTAGGAATCCAATACTATGTTGAATAGGAGTGATGAGAGAGGGCATCCTTGTTTTGGTACCACATTTTCTTTATCCATTCCTCTGTTGATGGACACTTAGATTGCTTCCAAATGATGGCTATTGTGAAGAGTGCTGCAACAAACATGGGAGTGCAGACATCTCTTTGGTATACGGATTTTCTTTCTTTTGGATATACCCAGCAGTCACATTGCTGGATTACATGGTACTCTATTTTTAGTTTTTTGAGGAGCCTCCAAACCTCTTCTTTATAGTGGTTCAGTATTAATAATTTACAATCCCACCAACAGTGTAGGGGGCTCTCTTTTTTCCACACCCTCATCAGCATTTGTTATTGCCTGTCTTTTGTATAAAAGCCATTTAACTGGAATGAGATAATATCTCATTGTAGTTTTGATTTGTATTTCTCTGATGGTCAATGATGTCAAACACCTTTTCATATACATTTTCCATTTTTGTGTCTTCTTTTGATAATGTGTATTCAACTCTTGCCTATTTTTTAAAATCAGATTATTAGATTGTTTTCCTATAGAGTTGTTTGAGCTTCTTATATTGTCTGGTTATTGATCCCTTGTCAGATGGGTAGTTTGCAAATATTTTCTCCTATTCTGTGGGTAGTCTCTTCACATTGTTGGTTGTACCATTTGCTGTACAGGAGCTTTTTAACTTGCTGTGATCTCATTTGCCTATTTTTGCTTTGGTTGCCTGGACTTGTGGGGTATTACTCAATAAATCTTTGCCAAGATTGATGCCTTTTGGAATTTCTCCAGTGTTTTGTTTCAGTAGTTTCATAGTTTCAGGTCTTAGATATATGAGTCTAGTTTCATTCTTCTGCATATGAATATTCAGTTTTTCCAGCACCATTTATTGGAGAGAGTGTCTTTTTCCCAGTGTATGTTCTTGGCACCTTTGTCAACAATGAGTTCACTGTATTTGTGTGGATTTGTTTCTGGGTTTTATACTTTGTTCCATTGGTCTATGTGTCTGTTTTAATGCCAATACCATGTTGTTTTGGTAACTGTAGCTCTGTAATATAATTTGAGGTCAGGTAATGTGATTCCTCCAGTTTTGTTCTTATTGCTTAGGATAGCATTGGCTATTCTGGAGTTTTATTGGTTCTATAAACATTTTAGGATTGTTTTTTCTGTTTCTGTGAAGAATGTCATTGGTATACTGATGGAAATTTTATTGAATCTGTAGATTGCTTGTACCTTACAGATCTCCTGGCCTGTAAGGTTTTCTCTGAAAAGTTTGGTGCCTGATGTATTGCAGCTCCATTGTATGTTATTTGTTTCTTTTCTCTTGCTGCTTTTAGGATCCTTTGTTTGTCCTTGACCTTTGGGGTTCTGTTTATTAAATGCCTTGACATAGTCTTCTTTGGGTAGTGATATGGTTTGGCTGTGTCCCTAACCAAATCTCGTCTTGAATTGTAACTCCCACATTTCCCACATGTCATGGGAGGAACCCGGTGGGAGGTGACTGAATTATGGGGGTGGGTCTTTCCTGCACTGTTCTTGTGAGAGTGAATGAGTCTCATGAGATCTGAAGATTTTAAAAATCTAGGGTTTTTCTGCACAAGGTCTCTCTTTTTCCCTGCTGCCATCCATGTAAGATGTGACTTGCTCCTCCTTGCCTTCTGCCATGATTGTGAGGTCTCCCCAGCCACGTCGAACTGAGTCCAATTAAACCTCTTTCTTTTGTAAATTGCCCAGTCTCAGGTATATCTTTATCAGCAGTGTGAAAATGGACTAATACAATAAATTGGTACCAGAAGTGGGGTGCTGCTGAAAAGATACCCAAAAATGTGGAAGTGACTTTGGAACTGGGTAACAAGCAGAGGTTGGAACAGTTTGGAGGGCTCAGAAGAAGAGAGGAAAATGTGGGAAAGTTTGAAACTCCCTAGGGACTTGTTTAATGGCTTTGCCCAAAACGCTGATAGCAATATGGACAAGAAAGTCCAGGCTAAGATGGTCTCAGATGGAAATGAGGAACTTGTTGGGAACTGGAGCAGAGGTGACTCTTGTTATGTTTTAGCAAAGAGACTGGTGGAATTTTGCCCCTGCCTTAGAGATTTGTGGAACTTCGAACTTGAGAGAGATGATTTAGGGTATCTGGTGGAAGAAATTTATAAGCAGCAAAGCACTCAAGAGGTGACTTGGGTGCTGTTAAAGGCATTCAGTTTTATAAGGGAAGAAAAGCATAAAAGTTTGGAAAATTTGCAGCCTTACAATGCCATAGAAGAGAAAATCCCATTTTCTGAGGACAAATTTAAGCCCACTGAAGAAATTTGCATAAGTAACAAGGGACTGAATGTTAATCCCCAAGACAATGGGGAAAATGTATCCAGGGCATGACAGAGGTCTTCAGGGCAGGCCCTCCATCACAGGCCCAGAGGCCTAGGAGGAAAAAGTGGTTTTGTGGGCCAGGTCCAGGGTCCCTGTGCTGTGCTCAGCCTAGGGACTTGCTGCCCCACATCCCAGCCACTCCAGCCATGGGTGAAAGGGGTCAATGTAGAGCTTGGGCTGTGGCTTTAGAGGGTTCAAGCCCCAAGCCTTGGCAGCTTCCACATGGTATTGAGCCTGCAAGAGCACAGAAGTCAAGAATTGAGGTTTGGGAACCTCTGCCTAGATCTCAGAGGATGTATGGAAATGCCTGGATCTCCAGGCAGAAGTTTGCTGCAGGCATGGAGCTGTCATGGGGAATCTCTGCTAGGGCAGTATGGGAGGGAAATGTGGGGTCAGAGTCCCCACAGAGAGTCCCTACGGGGGTACCACCTGGTGGAGCTGTGAGAAGAGGGCCACTGTCCTCCAGACCCCAGAATGGTAGATCCACTGACAGCTTGTACTGTGTGTCTGGAAAAGCTGCACACTCACTGCCAGCCTGTGAAGGCAGCCGGGAGGGAGGCTATAGATTTGTCTGCCCTGCTGGATTTTGGATTTGCATGGGGCCTATAGCCCCTTTCTTTTGGTCAATTTTTCCCATTTGGAATGGCTGTATTTACCCAATGCGTGTACCTCCATTGTATCTAGGAAGTAAGTGGCTTGCTTTTGATTTTACAGGCTCATAGGCAGAAGGGACTTGCCTTGTCTCAGATGAGACTTTGGACTGTGGACTTTTGAGTTAATGCTGAAATGAGTTAAGACTCGGGGACTGTTGCGAAGGCATGATTGGCTTTGACATGTGAGGATATGAGATTTGGAAGGGGCCAGGGTTGGAATGATATGGTTTGGCTGTGTCCCCACCCAAATCTCATCTTGAATTGTAACTGCCACAGTTCCCACGTGTTGTGCATGGGACCCAGTGGGAGGTAATTGAATCATGGGGGTGGGTCTTTCCCCTGCTGTTCTCACAATAGTGAGTAAGTCTCAGGAGATCCGATGGTTTTATCAAGAGGAGTCCCCGTGCACAATCTCTGTCTTTGCTTGCTGCCATCCATGTAAGTCATGACTTGCTCCTTCTTGCCTTCCACCTTGATTGTGAGGCTTCTGCAGCCACGTGGAACCGTAAGTCCATTAAACCCCTTTCTTTTGTAAATTGCCCAGTCTCGGGTATGTCTTTATCAGTGGTGTGAAAATGGACTAATAGACCTTCTTAAGTTAATTTTTAGGTATTTAAATTTATTTGTGGCAATTTTAAATAGGATTACTTTTTTTGTTTATTTCTTATTCACATTGTTTACTGTTGGTATATAGAAATGCTACTGATTTTTGTATGTTGATTTCGTATTCTACAACTTTACTGAATTTGTCAGTTCTAATGGTTTTTTGATGGAATCTTTAGATTTTTTCCAAATATAGGATTATATCATCTGCAAACAAGGATAATTTGACTTCTTCCTTTTCAATTTGGATGCCCTGTATTTCTTTCTCTTGTCTGATTGCTCTAGCAAGCACTTCCAGTACTATGGTGAATAACAGTAGTGAAAGTGGGCATCCTTGTCCTGTTCCATATCTTAGAGGAAGGGCTTTAAGTTATTCCCCATTTAGTATGATAGTAGCTATGGGTCTGTCATATATGGCTTTTATTATGTTGAGGTATGTTCCTTCTATACCCAGATTTCTGATGGTTTTTATCCTGAAGGGATGTTGAATTTTATCAAATGCTTTTTCAACATCAATTGAAATAATCATATGGTATTCATTCTTCATTTTGTTGCTAAGATCTATCACGTTGATTGCTTTGTGTTTGTCGAACCATTTTTGCATCCCAGGGATAAATCCCACTTGATCATGATGAATGATCTTCTTAATGTTTTGTTCAACTTGGTTTGCTAGTATTTTGTTGAGGATTTATACATGAATATTCATCAAAGATATTGGCCTGTAGTTTTCTTTTTTTGAAGTGTCTTTGTCTGGTTTTGGTATCAGAGTAATACTGGCCTCGTAGAAAGAGTTTGATAGTATTCTATCCTCCTCTGTTTTTCAGAATAGTTTTAGTAGAATTGATATTAGTTCTTTAAATATTTCATAGAATTAATTAGTAAAGCCATCAGGTCCTGGGCTTTTCTTTCGTGGGAGACTTTTTATTATGTCTTTGATCTCATTATTTGTTATCGATCTGTTCAGGTTATGGATTTCTTTATGTTTCAGTCTTGGTAGGTTGAATGCATCTAGGAATTTATCCACTTATTTTATAGTTTCCAATTTATTGGGATATAGTTGCTCATAGTAGCCACTAATGGTCCTTTGAATTTCTGCAGTATTAGTTGTAATGTTTCCTATTTCATCTGTGACTTTATTTATTTGGCTCTTTTCTCTTTTTTTTTCTTTGTCAGACTAAAGGTTTGTCAATTTTGTTTAACATCTCAGAAAACTAACTTTTTGTTTCATTAATCTTTTGTATTCTTAATTTCAGTTTCATTTAATTTTTATTTGTTTCAATCTTTATTATTTCTATCTTTCCATTAATTTTGGGTTTGGTTTTGTCTTGTTTTCTAGTTCTTTTTAATATGGATTGTTGTTGTTTATTTGAATTTTTTCCTCTTTTTTGATGTAGGTATAAACTTTTTTTTTTCACTACTGCTTGTGTTTTATCCCATAGGTTTTGGTCTGTTATGGTTTCATTATCATGTGTTTTCAAAATTTTTCTTATTGATTTTTAGTTTTATTCTATTGTGGTCAGAGAAGAAACTTGATATTATTTCATTTTTTTAAATTTTAAGGTGTGTTTTGTGACCTAGCATATGGTACATCCTTGAGAATATCCATGTGCTGAGGAGAAGAATATGTATTCTGCAGCTGATGAAATGTTCTGTAGATGAAATGTTCTGTAATATCTATTAGGTTCATTTGTCCTGTAGTACAGATTAGGTCCAATGTTTCTTTGCTGATATTGTGTCTGGAAGTCCTGTCCAATGCTAAAAGTGGGATGTTGAAGTATCCAGCTATTGTTATATTGGACTTTATCTCTCTTTTTAGCTCTAATAATATTTGTTTTGGAAATCTGGGTGCTCCAGTGTTGGATGTATATATATTTTAATTTGTTATAAGCTCTTGCTGAATTGGCCCCTTTATTTTTATATAGTGACCTTCTTTGTAGTTTTTGTCTTGAACCCTATTTCTTTTAATGTAAGTTCAGCTAGTCCTGCTCTTCTTTGGTTTCCCTTGGCATGGAATACCTTTTTCCATCTCTCTATTGTCAGTCTATGTGTGTCTTTCTAGGTGGAATGTGTTTCTTGTAGGCAACAGATTATTAGGTCTTGCTTTATTTTTATCTATTCAGCCACTCTACATTTTTATTTTTTATTTCCATAGGTTTTTGGGGAATGTGGTATTTGGTTACATGAGTAAGTTCTTTAGTGGTGATTTGTGAGATTTTGGTGCACCCATCACCTGAACAGTATACATTGAAGTTAATTTGTAGACTTTTATCACTATCCCCTTTGGACCCTTTCCCCCTGAGTCCCCAGAGTCCATTGTATTATTCTTATGCTTTTGCATCCTCATAACTTAGCTCCGACTTACGAGTGAGAACATATGATGTTTGGTTTTCCATTCCTAAGTTACTTCACTTAGAATATTAGTCTTCAATCCCATCCAGGTTGCTGGAAATGCCATTAATTCATTCCTTTATGGCTGAGTAGTATTCAATCATATACGTATATAGCACAGTTTCTTTAACCACTTGTTGATTGATGGGCATTTGGGCTGGTTCCATATTTTTGCAATTGTGAATTGTGCTGCTATAAACATACTGAAATTGAATGTATTCAGACCATTTCACAGGCTGATAGTTAACTCTAAAAATAGAGCACAGGATCAAACAAATGTATTCCTCAATGGAATAAGTGAGGTTGAAACTCGGTCTAATGTATGAGGAAACCATACCATGTGAATGACCTAGTGGTTTAAAACAATTCTTTTTTTCCATAGGTTATTGGGAAACAGGTAGTGTTTGGTTACATGAGTAAGTTCTTTAGTGGTGATTTGTGAGATTTTGTTTACCCATCACCAGAGCAGTATACACTGCACCCTATTTGTAGTTTATCCCTTTCCCCCAGAGTCCCCAAAGTCCATTGTGTTACTCTTATGACTTTGCATCCTCATAGCTTAGCTCACACTTATAAGTGAGAACATAAGATGTTTGGTTTTCCATTCCTCAGTTACTTTACTTAGCATAATAGTCTCTCATGTCATCCAGGCCTTGATATTGAGTTTTTTTTTTTGAGAAATATCCATACTGTTTTCCATAGTGGCTTTAATAATTTGTGTTTCTACCAGCAGTGTATAGAGTTTACTTTTCTTTTTTTTTTCACTTTCTTTTTTTTAGTATAAGTTTTAGGGTACATGTGCACAACGTGCAGGTTAGTTACATATGTATACATGTGCCATGTTGGTGTGCTGCACCCATTAACTCGTCATTTAACATTAGGTATATCTCCTAATGCTATCCCTCCCCACTCCCCCAACCCCAAACAGGCCCTGGTGTGTGATGTTCCCCTTCCTGTTTCCATGTGTTCTCATTGTTCAATTCCCATCTATGAGTGAGAACATGTGGTGTTTGGTTTTTTGTCCTTGCCATAGTTTGCTGAGAAGGATGGTTTCCAGCTTCATGCATGTCCCTACAAAGGACATGAACTCATCATTTTTTTATGGCTGCATAGTATTCCATGGTCTATATGTGCCACATTTTCTTAATCCAGTCTATCATTGTTCGACATTTGGCTTGGTTCCAAGTCTTTGCCATTGTGAATAGTGCCACAACAAACATATGTGTACATGTGTCTTTATAGCAGCATGATTTATAATCCTTTGGGTATATACCCGGTAATGGGATGGCTGGGTCAAATGGTATTTGTAGTTCTAGATCCCTGAGGAATAGCCACACTGACTTCCACAATGGTTGAACTAGTTTACAGTCCCACCAACAGTGTAAAAGTGTTCCTATTTCTCCACATCCTCTCCAGCACCTGTTTCCTGACTTTTTAATGATCGCCATTCTAACTGGTGTGAGATGGTATCTCTTTGTGGTTTTGATTTGCATTTCTCTGATGGCCAGTGATGATGAGCATTTTATCATGTGTCTTTTGGCTGCATAAATGTCTTCTTTTGAGAAGTGTCTGTTCATATCCTTTGCCCACTTTTTGATGGGGTTGTTTGTTTTTTTCTTGTAAATTTGTTTGAGTTCATTGTAGATTCTGGATATTAGCCCTTTGTCAGATGAGTAGATTGTAAAAATTTTCTCCCATTCTGTAGGTTGCCTGTTCACTCTGATGGTAGTTTCTTTTGCTGTGCAGAAGCTCTTTAGTTTAATTAGATCCCATTTGTCAATTTTGGCTTTTGTTGCCATTGCTTTTGGTGTTTTAGACATGAAGTCCTTGCCCATGCCTATGTCCTGAATGGTATTGCCTAGGTTTTCTTCTAGGGATTTTATGGTTTTAGGTCTAACATTTAAGTCTTTAATCCATCTTGAATTCATTTTTGTGTAAGGTGTAAGGAAGGGATCCAGATTCAGCTTTCTACATATGGCTAGCCAGTTTTCCCAGGACCATTTATTAATAGGGAATCCTTTCCTCATTTCTTGTTTTTGTCAGGTTTGTCAAAGATCAGACAGTTGTAGATGTGTGGTATTATTTCTGAGGGCTCTATTCTGTTCCATTGATCTATATCTCTGTTTTGGTACCAGTACCATGCTGTTTTGGTTAATGTATCCTTGTAGTATAGTTTGAAGTCAGGTAGCGTGATGCCTCCAGCTTTGTTCTTTTGGCTTAGGATTGACTTGGCAATGCGGGCTCTTTTTTGGTTCCATATGAACTTTAAAGAAGTTTTTTCCAATTCTGTGAAGAAAGTCATTGGTAGCTTGATGGGGATGGCGTTGAATCTATAAATTACCTTGGGCAGTATGGCCATTTTCATGATATTGATTGTTCCTACCCATGAGCATGGAATGTTCATCCATTTGTTTGTATCCTCTTTTATTTCATTGAGCAGTGGTTTGTAGTTCTCCTTGAAGAGGTCCTTCCCATCCCTTGTAAGTTGGATTCCTAGGCATTTTATTCTCTTGGAAGCAATTGTGAATGGGAGTTCACTCATGATTTGGCTCTCTGTTTGTCTGTTATTGGTGTATAAGAATGTTTGTGATTTTTGCACATTGATTTTGTATCCTGAGACTTTGCTGAAGTTGCCTATAAGCTTAAGGAGATTTTGGGCTGAGACGATGGGGTTTTCTAGATATACAATCATGTCATCTGCAAACAGGGACAATTTGACTTCCTCTTTTCCTAGTTGAATACCCTTTATTTCCTTCTCCTGCCTGATTGCCCTGGCCAGAACTTCCAAAACTATGTTGAATAGGAGTGGTGAGAGAGGGCATCCCTGTCTTGTGCCAGTTTTCAAAGGGAAGGCTTCCAGTTTTTGCCCATTCAGTATGATATTGGCTGTCAGTTTGTCATAAATAGCTCTTATTATTTTGAGATATGTCCCATCAATACCTAATTTATTGGGAGTTTTTAGCATGAAGCATTGTTGAATTTTGTCAAAGGCCTTTTCTGCATCTATTGAGATAATCATGTACTTTTTGTATTTGGTTCTGTTTATATGCTGTATTACATTTATTGATTTGTGTATGTTGAACCAGACTTGCATCCCAGGGATGAAGCCCACTTGATCATGGTGGATAAGCTTTTTGATGTGCTTCTGGATTCGGTTTGCCAGTATTTTATTGAGGATTTTTGCATCAATGTTCATCAAGGATATTGGTCTAAAATTCTCTTTTTTGGTTGTGTCTCTGCCTGGCTTTGGTATCAGGATGATGCTGGCCTCATAAAATAAGTTAGGGAGGATTCCCTCTTTTTCTATTGATTGGAAGTTTCAGAAGGAAGGGTACCAGCTCCTCCTTGTACCTCTGGTAGAATTCAGCTGTGAATCCATCTGGTCCTGGACTTTTTTTGATTGGTAAGCTATTGATTATTGCCTCAATTTCAGAGCCTGTTATTGGTCTATTCAGAGATTCAACTTCTTCCCAGTTTAGTCTTGGAAGGGTGTATGTGTCGAGGAATTTATCCATTTCTTCTAGATTTTCTAGTTTATTTGTGTAGAGGTGTTTATAGTATTCTTTGATGGTAGTTTGCATTTCTGTGGGATTGGTGGTGATATCCTCTTTATCATTTTTTTATCATGTGTATTTGATTCTTCTCTCTTTGCTTCTTTATTAGTCTTGCTAGCGGTCTGTCAATTTTGTTGATCTTTTCAAAAAACCAACTCCTGGATTCGTTGATTTTTTGAAGGGTTTTTTGTGTCTCTATTTCCTTCAGTTCTGCTCTGATCTTAGTTATTTCTTGCCTTCTGCTAGCTTTTGAATGTGTTTGCTCTTGCTTCTCTAGTTCTTTTAATTGTGATGTTAGGGTGTCAATTTTAGATCTTTCCTGCTTTCTCTTGTGGGCATTTAGTGCTATAAATTTCCCTCTGCACACTGCTTGGAATGTGTCTCAGAGATTGTGGTATGTTGTGTCTTTGTTCTTGTTGGTTTCAAAGAGCATCTTTATTTCTGCCTTCATTTCGTTATGTACCCAGTCGTCATTCAGGAGCAGGTTGTTCAGTTTCCATGTAGTTGAGCGGTTTTGAGTGAGTTTCTTAATCCTGAGTTCTAGTTTGATTGCACTGTGATCTGAGAGACAGTTTGTTATAATTTCTGTTCCTTTACATTTGCTGAGGAGTGCTTTACTTTCAACTATGTGGTCAATTTTGGAATAGGTGTAGTGTGGTGCTGAAAAGAATGTATATTCTGTTGATTTGGGGTGGAGAGTTGTGTAGATTTCTATTAGGTCCGCTTGATGCAGAGCTGAGTTCAATTCCTGGATATCCTTGTTAACTTTCTGTCTCGTTGATCTGTCTAATGTTGACATTGGGGTGTTAAAGTCTCCCATTATTATTGTTTGTGAGTCTAAGTCTCTTTGTAGGTCTCTAAGGACTTGCTTTATGAATCTGGGTGCTCTTGTATTGGGTGCCTGTATATTTAGGACAGTTAGCTCTTCTTGTTGAATTGATCCCTTTACCATTATGTAATGGCCTTCTTTGTCTCTTTTGATCTTTGTTGGTTTAAAGTCTGTTTTATCCGAGACTAGGATTGCAACCCTTGCCTTTTTCTGTTTTCCATTTGCTTGGTAGATCTTCCTCCATCCCTTTATTTTGAGCCTATATGTGTCTCTGCATGTGAGATGGGTTTCCTAAATACAGCACACTTGTGTGTCTTGACTCTTAATCCAGTTTGCCAGTCTGTGTCTTTTAATTGGAGCATTTAACCCATTTACATTTAAGGCTAATATTGTTATGTGTGAATTTGATCCTGTCATTATGATGTTAGCTGGTTATTTTGCTCATTAGTTGATGCATTTTCTTCCTAGCCTTCATGGTCTTTACAATTTGGCATGTTTTTGCAGTGGGTGGCACCGGTTGTTCCTTTGTATGTTTAGTGCTTCCTTCAGTAGCTCTTTTAGGGCAGGCCTGGTGGTGAGAAAATCTCTCAGCATTTGCTTGTCTGCAAAGGATTTTATTTCTCCTTCACTTATGAAGCTTAATTTGGCTGGATTTGAAATTCTGGGTTGAAAATTCTTTTCTTTAAGAATGTCGAATATTGGCCCCCACTCTCTTCTGGCTTGTAGAGTTTCTGCTGAGAGATCAGCTGTTAGTCTGATGGGCTTCCCTTTGTGGGTAACCCGACCTTTCTCTCTGGCTGCCCTTAACATTTTTTCCTTCATTTCAACTTTGATGAATCTGACAATTGTGTGTCCTGGAGTTGCTCTTCTCGAGTAGTATCTTTGTGGCATTCTCTGTATTTCCTGAATTTGAATGTTGGCCTGCCTTGCTAGATTGGGGAAGTTCTCCTGGAGAATATCCTGCAGAGTGTTTTCCAACTTGGTTCCATTCTCCCTGTCACTTTCAGGTACACCAATCAGACGTAGATTTGGTCTTTTCACATAGTCCCATATTTCTTGGAGGCTGTGTTCATTTCTTTTTATTCTTTTTTCTCTAAACTTCTCTTCTTGCTTCATTTCATTCATTTGATCTTCCATCACTGATACCCTTTCTTCCAGTTGATCGCATCAGCTACTGAGGCTTGTGCATTCGTCACATAGTTCTCATGCCTTGGTTTTCAGCTGCATCACGTCCTTTAAGGACTTCTCTGCATTGGTTATTCTAGTTGGACATTCGTCTAATTTTTTTTATAGTTTTTGACTTCTTTGCCATGGGTTTGAACTTCCTCCTTTAGCTCGGAGTAGTTTGATTGTCTGAAGCCTTCTTCTCTCAACTTGTCAAAGTCATTCTCCGTCCAGCTGTGTTCCAGTGCTGGTGAGGAGCCGCATTCCTTTGGAGGAGGTGAGGCGCTCTGATTTTCAGAGGTTCTAGTTTTCCTGCTCTGTTTTTTCCCCATCTTTGTGGTTTTATCTAGCTTTGGTCTTTGATGATGGTGATGTACAGATGGGGTTTTGGTGTGGATGTCCTTTTTGTTTGTTAGTTTTCCTTCTAACAGTCAGGACCCTCAGCTGCAGGTCTGTTGGAGTTTGCTGGAGGTCCACTCCAGACCCTGTTTGCCTGGGTATCAACAGTGGAGGCTGTAAAACAGCAGATATTGATGAACAGCAAATGTTGCTGCCTGATTGTTCCTCTGGAAGTTTTGTCTCAGAGGAGTACCTGGCTATGTGAGGTGTCAGTCTGCCCCTACTGGGGGGTGCCTCCCAGTTAGGCTACTTGGTGGTCACGGATGCACTTGAGGAGGCATTCTGTCTTTTCTCTGATCTCGAGCTCTGTGCTGGGAGAACCACTGCTCTCTTCAAAGCTGTCAGACAGGGACATTTAAGTCTGCAGAGGATTCTGCTGCCTTTTGTTTGGCTATGCCCTGCCCCCAGAGTTGCAGTCTACAGAGGCAGGCAGGCCTCCTTGAGCTATGGTGGGCTCCACCCAGTTCGAGCTTCCCAGTTGCGTTGTTTACCTAATCAAGCCTTGGCAATGGCAGGCACCCCTCCCCCAGCCTCGCTGCCGCCTTGCAGTTTGATCTCAGACTGCTGTGCTAGCAATGAGCGAGGTTCCATGGGTGTAGGACCCTCCGAGGCAGGCATGGGATATAATCTCCTGGTGTGCTGTTTGCTGAGACTGTTGGAAAAGTGCATTATTAGGGTGGGAGTGACCCGATTTTCCAGATGTCATCTGTCATCCCTTTCTTTTACTAGGAAAGGGAATTCCCTGACCCCTTGTGCTTCCCGGGGGAGGCGATGCCTTGCCCTGCTTCGGCTCATGCTTGGTGCGTTGCACCCACTGTCCTGCACCCACTTTCCGACACCCCCTAGTGAGATGAACCTGGTACCTCAGTTGAAAATGCAGAAATCACCTGTCTTCTGTGTTGCTTTCTGGAAAGCATCACCTCCTGGCAGGAGGTCAACCAGCACAAAAATAGAGCATGAAACCACTAAAGCTAAGAACACTCACGGAGGGTGCTTGCAACCTTCACCACCTTTACCGGCACAGGTGCTGGTATTCACAGTTGAGAGACCCATAGATGGTTCGCATCACAGGACTCTGCAGAAACCCCCAGAACCAGCGAGGAGCTGGGTAGACTCGCTGGGTGGCTAGACCCAGAAGAGGGACAATAATCACTGCAGTTCAGCTCACAGAAAGCCACAACCACAGGAAAAGGGGATGAGCACTTCATCAAGGGAATACTCAGTAGGACAAAAAAATCTGAACAACAGCCTTCAGCCCTAGACCTTCCCTCTGACAGAGCCCACCCAAATGGGAAGGAACCAGAAAAGCAACCCTGGTAATATGACAAAACAAGGCTCATTAACACCCCTCAAAAATCACACTAGTTTAACAGCAATGGATCCAAACCAAGAAGAAATCGCTGACCCACCTGAAAAAGAATTCAGGAGGTTAGTTATTAAGCTGATAAGGGAGGTACCAGAGAAAGCAAAGCCCAATGCAAGGAAATCCAAAAAATGATACAAGAAGTGAAGGGAGAAATATTCAACAAAATAGATAACTTGAAAAACCAAAAATTCAGGAGAATTTGGACACACTTTTAGGAATGCAAAATGCTCTGGAAAATCTCAGAAATAGAATTGAACAAGTAGGAGAAATTCAGAGCTCGAAGACAAGGTCTTCAAATTAACCCAATCCAACAAAGACAAAGAAAAAAGAATAAGGAAATATGAACAAAACCTCCAAGAAGTTTGGGATTATGTTAAATGACCAAACCTAAGAATAATTGGTATTCATGAGGAAGAAGACAATTCTAAAAGCTTGGAAAAACATTTTTGGGGGATAATCAAGGAAAACTTTCCCAGCCTTGCTAGAGACCTAGATATGCAAACATAAGAATCACAAAGAACACCTGGAAAATTCATCACAAGAACATCTTCACCTAGGCAAATTGTCATCAGGTTATCCAAACTTAAGACCAAGGAAAGAATCTTAAGAGCTGTGAGACACAGCACCAGGTAACCTATAAAGGAAAACCTGTCAGATTAACAGTAGACTTCTCGGCAGAAATCCTACAAGCTAGAAAGTATTGGGGCCCTATCTTTAACCTCCTCAAACAAAACAATCTTCAGCCAAGAATTTTGTGTCCAGCAAAACTAGGCATCATATATGAAGAAAAGATATAGTCATTTTCAGATAAACAAATGCTGAGAGAATTTGCCATTACCAAGCCACCACTACAAGAACTGCTAAAAGGAGCTCTAAATCTTGAAACAATCCTGGAAACACATTAAAACAGAATAACTTTAAAGCATAAAGCACACAGGACCTATAAAACAAAAATTTAAGTTAAAAAACAAAAAAAGTACACGGGTAACAGAGCATGATGAATGCAATGGTACTTCACATTTCAATACTAACATTCATAAATGGCCTAAATGCTCTACTTAAAAGATACAGAACTTTAGAATGGATAAGAACTCACCAACCATCTGCTGCCTTCAGAAGACTCACCTAACACATAAGTTTCACTCGCATCCATGTGAAGAGACCACCAAACAGGCTTTGTGTGAGCAATAAAGCTTTTTAATCACCTGGGTGCAGGTGGGCTGAGTCTGAACAGAGAGTCAGTGAAGGGAGATAGGGGTGGGGTTGTTTTATAAGATTTGGGTAGGTAAAGGAAAATTACAGTCAAAGCGGGGTTGTTCTCTGGTGGGCAGGAGTGGGGGTCACAAGGTGCTCAGTGGGGGAGCTTTTCTGAGCCAGGATGAGCCAGGAAAAGGAATTTCACAAGGTAATGTCATCACTTAAGGCAAGGACCAGCCATTTTCACTTCTTTTGTGGTGGAATGTTATCAGTTAAGGCAAGGACTGGCCATTTTCACTTCTTTTGTGGTGGAATGTCATCAGTTAAGGCAGGAACCGGCCATCTGGATGTGTACATGCAGGTCACAGGGGATATTATGGCTTAGCTTAGGCTCAGAGGCCTGACAAATAAGGATTACATAAACTTAAAGTAAAGGGGTGGAAAAATGCATTTCATGCAGATAGACACCAAAATGAAGCAGGAGTAGCTATTCTTATATCAGACAAAACAAACTTTAAAGCAACAGTGGTTAAAAGAGACAAAGGGGGACATTATATAATGGTAGAAGGCCTATCCGACAGGAAAATATCACAATCCTAAACATACATACACCTAACACTGGACCTCCCAAATGTATAATACAATTACTAATAGACCTAAGAAATGAGATAGAGAGTAACACAATATTAGCGGGAGACTTCAGTACTCCACTGACAGTACTAGACAGGTCATCAAGACAGAAAGTCAGCAAAGAAACAATGGATTTAAACTATAGCTTGGAACTAATGGACCTAACAGATATATACAGATCACTTCATCCAACAACCACAGGATACACATTCTATTCAACAGCCTGTGGAAATTTCTCCAAGATAGACAATATGAAAGGCCATAAAATGAGCCTCAATAAATTTTAAAAAATTGAACTTATATCAAGCACTCTCTCAGACCACAGTGGAATAGAACTGGAAATCAACTCCAAAGAGAATCCTCAAAGCCATGCAAATACATAGAAATTAAATAACCTGCCTCTGAATGAGCATTGGGTCAAAAATGAAATCAAGATGGAAATTAAAATTGTCAGGACAAGCACGGTGGCTCACGCTTGTAATCCCAGCGCTTTGGGAGGTGGAGGTGGATGGATCACCTGAGGTCAGGAGTTCTCGAGAACAGCTTGACCAACATGGTAAAACCCCATCTCTACTAAAAATACAAAAATTAGCCAGGTGTGGTGGTGGGTGCCTGTATTCCCAGCTACTCGGGAGGCTGAGGCATGAGAATTGCTTGAACCTGGGAGGTGAAAGTTGCAGTGAGCCGAGATCACGCCACTGCACTGCAGCCTGGGCGACAGAGTGAGACTGTCTTAAAAAAAAGAAAATATTTTTTCACATTGAATGACAATAATGACACAACCTATCAAAACCTCTGGGATACAGCTAATACGGTGCTAAGAGGAAAGTTCATAGCCCTAAACACCTACATCAAAAAGTCTGAAAGAGCACAAACAGACAATCTAAGGTCATGCCTCAAGGAACTAGAGAAACAAGAGCAAACCAAAACCAGCAGAAGAAAGGAAATAACCAAGATCAGAGCAGAACTAAATGAAATTGAAACAAAAAAAATAAAAAGTGTGAAAGATAAATGAAACAAAAAGCTGGTTCTTTGAAAAGATAAATAAGATTGATAGACCATTAGCAAGATTAACCAAGAAAAGAAGAGAGAAAATCCAAATAACTCCACTGAGAAACAAAACAGGAGATATTACAACTGACACCACCAAAATACAAAAGATCATTCAAGGCTACTGTGAACAGCTTTACACACATAAACTAGAAAACCTACAAGAGATGGATAAATTCTTGGAAAAAATACAACCCTCCTAGCTTAAATCAGCAAGAATTAGATACCCTGAACAGACCAATAACAAGCAGTGAGATTGAAATGGTAATTTAAAAATTACCAACAAAAAAAAGTCCAGGACCAGATGGATGCACAGCAGAATTCGACCAGACATTCAAAGAAGAATTGGTGCCAATCCTTTTGACACTATTCCACATGATATAGAAAGAAGGAACCCTCCCTAATTCATTTTATGAAGCCAGCATTACCCTAATACCAAAACCGGGAAAGGATACAACCAAAAAAGAAAACTACGTACTGATATCCTTGATGAACATGGATGCTAAAATCCTTAACAAAATACTAGCTCACTGAATCTGACAGCATATCAAAAAGATAATCCACCGTGATCAAGTGGGTTTCATACCAGGGATGCAGGGATGATTTAACATACACAAGTCAATAAATGTGATTCACCACATAAACAGAATTTAAAACAAACATCACATGATCATCACAATAGATGCAGAAAAAGCATTCAACAAAGTCCAGCATCACTTTATGATTGAAACTCTCAGCAAAATCGGCATACAAGGGGCATACCTGAATGTAATAAAAGCTGTCTATGACAAACCCACAGCCAACATGATACTGAGTGGGGAAAAGTTGAAAGCATTCCGCCTGAGAACGGGAACAAGACAAGGATGCTCACTCTCACTACTCCTCTTCAACATAATACTGGGAGTCTTAGCTGAGCAATCCAACAAGAGAAAGAGATAAAAGGCATCCTAATCAGTAAAGAGGAAGTCAAATTGTCCCTGTTTCCTGATGATATGATAGTTTACCTTGAAAACCCTAAGGACTCCTCCAGAAAGCTCCTAGAACTGATAAGAGAATTCAGCAGACTGGTCGTGGTGGCTCATGCCTGTAATCCTAGCACTTCGGGTGGCCAACGCAGGCAGATCACCTGAGGTCAGGAGTTCGAGGCCAGCCTGGCCAATGTGGTGAAACCCTGTCTCTACTGAAAATACAAAAATTAGCCAGGCGTCGTCATGCACACTTGTAATCCCATCTACTCGGGGTGCTGAGGCAGGAGAATTGCTTGAACCTGGGAGGCAGAGGTTGCAGTGAGCTGAGATTGCACCACTGCACTCCAGCCTGGGTGACAAGACTGAAACTCCATCTCAAAAAAAAAAAAAAAAAAAAATTCAGCAAAGTTTCTGGATACAAGATTAATGTACACAAACCAGTAGCTCTTCTATACACCAACAGTGACCAAGCAGAGAATCAAATCAAGAACTTGACCCCTTTTACAATAGCTGCAAAAAAAAAAAAAAAAAAAAAAAAAAAAAAAAAAAAAAAAAAACGACTATACCCAACAAAGGAGCTGAAAGACCTCTACATGGAAAACTACAAAGCATTGCTAAAAGAATCAGATGACACAAAACATCCCATACTCATGGATGGGTAGAATCAATATTGTGAAAATGACCATACTGCCAAAAGCAATCTACAAATTCAATGCAATCCCATCAAAATACCACCATCATTCTTCACAGAGTTAGAAAAAGCAATTCTAAAATTCATATGGAACCAAAAAAGAGCCTGCATAACCAAAGCAAGACTAAGCAAAAAGAACGAATCCAGAGGCATAACACTACCTGATTTCAAACTATACTATAAGGCTGTAGTCACCAAAACAGCATGGGACTGATATAAAAATACACACATAGACCAATGGAACAGAATAGGGAATCCAGAAATAAAGCCAAATTCTTACAGCCAACTGATCTTTGACAAAGCAAACAAAAACATAACATGGGGAAAGGACTCCCTTTTCAACAAATGCTGCTGAGATAATTGGCTAGCCACATGTAGGAGAATGAAACTGGATCCTTATCTCTCACATTATAGAAAAATCAACTCAAGATGGATTAAGGACTTAAACCTAAGACCTGAAACTATAAAAATTCTAGAGGATAACATTGGAAAAACCCTTCTAGACATTGGCTTAGGCAAAGATTTCATGACGAAAAACCCAAAAGCAATTGCAATAAAAACAAAGATAAATAGCTGGGACCTAAGTAAACTAAAGAGATTTGCATGGCAAAAGGAACAGTCAGCAGAGCCCAGGCTGATTTTGAACTCCTGGGCTCAAGGAATCCTCCCACCTCAACCTCCCAAAGAGCTGGGTTTACAGGCATGAGCCATCAAGCCTGGCCTTCTTTGTCTTTTAATTATAGCCTTCTTACTGGTTTAAGATGATATCTTATTGTGGTTTTGATTTGCTAATGTTTAGCATTTAAAAATATACGTGTTGGCCATTTATATGTCTTCTTTCATCACTTATCCTTTGGGCTATTGCAATGGCCTCCTAATTAATAAATACATATTGTGACAGCATTTTTTGCAACACAAAAAATAGTGACACCCAACAAATCTGACAAAGGATTTTTTAAAAAAAGACAACTTTCAGTTATGAAAGGCAATCGGAGGGATGGACATTAGGTGTCAAGTATCAGAGTTCAGGTTATGAATCTTACAGTTCTAGTAGTTCAGAAGAGGAAGAGATCACTTCCATTTTGGTTATCAGGGAAACATTTATACAAGACCTTGATTTTAAGGAACAAGATAGGCAGAGAGCACAGTATGAACAAATGCACATGGCATATTTGTTAGTGGTGATGGTGGAGTAGACTTATTTGTTTGGAATAGAGAGTTCATGCAATTTTTCCTAATTGATGATAATTATCACTTTGGGTGCTTGTTAAATATACAGATTAGCAAACCTCTGGATTAGAAATTTTGATTCAATAGGTCTGAGTGAGGGTAGAGGAGTCAGTGTTTTTAACAAGCATATCAGATGATTCTTAGGTTCAGGGAAATTTGGGAAACACAGAACTGTGGAGAGAATAATGGCAGATCAAGGTGGAATGGAAAGTAGGTGCTAGATTATGTAAGACTTTCAATGCCAGGTGCAGGAGCTTAGAATATTGTCACCGAATATGAGCAATATCTAACATTTGGAAGTCTGTGACTATCTTCTGGTTTCCACACTGGAAATGCTGCCAGTATTATGACTGTGGATAGCATAGGTTATAAGCTGTTGTCTTGTTTACATTGGAGGAACTGTCAGGTTTACCTGGACTCTGCAAAAATATGTAGTTGCAGGAATGAGACCTTTAACTTCATAGCTCAAGCAAGGGCGTGTGTAAATCAAGTGCACTGATTTTTCAATTTGTCCCCACTCTAGCCTGTAATCAGTGATTTCAGCACCATTGCACACAGGAATCTGAAAGATGCAGCAGACAGAGAAATTGAGTTCTTTCTCTAGGTAGTCACTATACTAGATACTGTTGAGAGTTACAACATGATCCTTTCAGTGTCAAAGCTTATAATCTATTAAATGCTTTGAGATACAGACAAGTGTAGAAATAATTAAGCATTAGGCAGTATACTATAATTAACATTAAAAGGCTCAAATAAAATTAAGAAAAAGGATCATCTAATTTCGCATATTAGATGAATGCTTTTTAAAAATTTATTAAAATTATTTTTAAGTGAGTTACTTAAAAAAGAGCAAACATACATACTAATGTTGCTTTATATTACTATTGGTTACTGGGATGAAACACAAACCCCAGTATTCTCTGGCCTTTATACAGTGATACAGTGATATAATCATACCTGTCATCTATTATTAAGAGACTAAGGCTTTTTGTTAATACTACACATACCCTGCTAGAGCCTGGGAAAAAGGGAAGAAAATTTTAAAGATACTTACATGGCTAAATAATTAGGCCATTTTTTTTAAGAGCTTTGTTTGAATGGGAAAATATTCACATGGATGTAAAAAAGCTATTTTCTTTTTTTTTTTTTTTTTTTGAGATGGATTTTCATTCTTGTTGCCCAGGTTGGAGTGCAATGGCGCCATCTTGGCCCACAGCAACCTCCGCCTCCAAGGTTCAAGTGATTTAGTGATTGTCCTGCCTCAGCCTCCCAAGTAGCTGGGATTACAGGCATGTGCCACCATGCCCGGGTAATTTTGTATTTTTAGTAGAGATAGGGTTTCTCCATGTTGGTCAGGCTGTCTTGAACTCCTGACCTCAGGTGATCCGCCTGCCTCGGCCTCCCAAAGTGCTGGGATTACAGTTGTAAGCCACTGTGCCTGACCAAAAGTTTTTTTTTTTAAAGCTTCATTAACTTATAGCCACATTTCTTATGTGTCATACTGTATAGTTACATGCAAGCAAACATGACCAGAGATTTCCCAATGAAGCTGTAAAAAATGCTAAGTTCTATAAATTGATTTAACTTTATCTCTTATTTTAGTTTTAAAAATTAAATTAGTGACCTATTGATATTCTACTTGGTTTTCCAAATGTATTACTTTCCTCAAATATAGGGTCTGTAGGGCAGGATTAGTATTGCTATAGCCTTCCTAATACCATTAGTATTACGTCCTGGGTGTGTTCCAGAAACCATGATCCAAGATTTGTGGGATTCTAATTCTAAACTCTGACTCCTTAGGGAGTTCCAGAGTTTCCAAAAAAGGTTCTAAAAAAATTACTGTGCTTTTATAGTAATCATAAATTAATAACAATAAATTGATAACATACTCCCCAACTAACAACAACACACTTTGGACCCTTTCAGGCTAGTACAGGTGTACCACATTGACAAGGAGGGCCTGGTACTGATGGCGGTTTCATACTTCATTGAAACATCCAAACTACAAACAAACAAATAAGCAAACATACAAATGATTGTGCAGGCATGATCACTTCCCACCTTGATGGGAAGTAGCAGCATATATCCATCCAAAGTGAAATGGACTACAAATGGGACAACTTAACGATATAACTTCTCTATCCCTATTTGCTGTTTTTAACTAGAAACTGTGGATTCTACAGGAATTAATTTACTCAATCTGTATTTCACGTCAGAGCCAGGGTGCCCTCGTGTGTCATCTTGGTTACCGTTTGCTTTTTTGACATATACAAGTGCTTCAGGGTTTCCATTAGCAAGAGAATTGTCTATAAAAATATACAAAATCAAATTTAAAGTATTTTGTAAATAGTTTTAAAGGTGCTTCTCTAAAATTATACAAAATAATTTGAGAAGACTGTTAAAACAAAGTAACAGAAGACTCAAAATATAGTAATTTGTGTCAATTAATTTTTAAATTTTATTTACAGACTTCAAAAAAATTTGTGGTTTCAATTACTAAGTAAGAAACAACTGGCCAGGCTCGGTGGCTCCTGCCTGTAATCTCAGTGCTTTGGGAGGCTGAGATGGGAGGATCACTTGAGGCCAGGAATTCATGACCAGCCTGGGCAACAAAGTGAGACCCTGTTTCTGTGAAAAATAAAAAATGTAGCTGGATATGACGGTGCATGCCTGTAGTCCCAGCTACTCGGGAGGCTGAAGAGGGAGGTTTGCTTGAGCCCAGGGGTTCAAGGCTGCAATGAGCTATGATTACTGTCAGTGCACTCTAGCTCGGGTGACAGAGTGAGACCCGGAGTCTAAAAAATGAACAAAGTAAAAAATGAAACAATTGGCTGACCAATATTTGATTATATTCTAAAAGAAAATCACTGGTTCTGCTTTAATATCATTTCATATATAAAAAATCAAACGTTACAAAACAGGAAATGTAGGCTTAGTCATACAAATCACACAAAGAAGCCTCACTGCATAGGAGACTGGTTTCTCTGGACTTTGTCTTACCATTCAAGGGTGGAGGACAGCAAGATGCAGGAGAAAGAGTAGGTGTTTGAATAGTCAATATATCTGAAGGCTAAGAGAAAGAAAAAATACCTTATGACTGTACTGAATTCAAGTTCAGTTTTGTAAAACATTTAGTAATACGATACAGCTCATTTCAGTCTTAAATGTTTTCCATCGTTCTTTTCCCACCTGTCTGGCCTATAAGTGAGATGTGAAAGACTCTCAGTTTCTATGCAGTACCAGGTTGCAGGTGATTATATAGAAATTCCCTTTTGTTGCCACTGTAAATTATGTTTCAGAGATTCACTGAAGGGATAAAAGCAAATTTATTCAATTTATTTATAGGTAGCTTATTTAAAAAAAATCTTTTTGAGCGGAGTCTTGCTCTGTCGTCAAGGCTGGAGTGCAGTGGTGTAATCTTGGCTCACTGCAACCTCCGCCTCCCGGGTTCAAGTGATTCTCATGCCTCCGCCTCCCAAGTAACTGGGATTACAAGCCTGCACCACCAAGCCTGGCTAATTTTTATATTTTTAGTAGAGACGGGGTTTCACCATGTTGGCTAGGCTGGTCTTGAACTCCTGACCTCAAGTAACCCACCCGCCTTGGTCTCCCAAAGTGTTGGGATTACAGGCGTAAGCTGCTGTGCCCAGCTTGCTTATAAATGTTACCGGTTTCCATGATATCTCATGTATACACTAAGAAATAACAATTTTGGAAATGAAGTTGGTCCAGTTATCTATTTCAATAGTAAAATAATATATGCCCCATGAATTAACCATAAAATCATATCAGTCAGTAAACATGATTTATTACTAAAAACTGCAGAAATTCAAGTAATTTCTCGGGTTTAGGTGATAATATTATCTCAATGTCAATTTCCTAGTTTTGATAATTGTACTATGATTATGTAAAATATTAATCTTAGGAGAAACTGAGTGAAGATTTTACATGGGAACTCTCTATACCTTTTTTTTTTTTGCAACTTCTAGTGAGTCTAAAACTATTTCAAAATAAAATATTTTTAAAAATCATGATGCCTTACCATCTGAATTTTCACTAACTTCTAAACTGTAACTTGGAATGTATCTTCCACCATTATCTTTGGATGGTTCTGAAAAGAGAAATAAAATCAAAATTATTCTTGAATAAACTTAAAAGTCTCCCACTGGAATGTTATCTCATGATTTAAGAAACATTTTTTCACAGAGGAAAAAATATAAACATGAAACAATAGTGTATTAATAACCACATATTAATAAAGATAATAAAACATAATTCAAGTTACGTGTTTGGAATATTAGAAATGAAGCATTTAAATAAATATTGTAAAGTTATTTGCAAAAGATTGAAAAGCTAAGTATGTGTGCCATAAAGTTGATTTCTCTAGTTTAGAGAGAAAATAATTTGTATGAATATAAATTCTTAAGCTGACATTTATCATTGATGTGGCCTTCTAATTGTGGCCTCCATATTAGATGTAATCTTATTTAAGGACACATAAAGCTCAATAATGTGTTCATGTGCAAATTAATGAGATAGCAAGAGAGAACTAGAAAAATAATATAGTTTACAACTAAACTCATTTATATGGCAGAATATCTCACATATAAATAACTAAGAGAACATTTTATAAAGCTGAGGACAATGAGAGGAAGATTTCTTCTCAATAGTTAATATTAAGACAGAGGGAAAATTTTAAATACAAAAACATTACTTACTCCATCCAATTTTTACACTGTGTGCATGGACCTTTCCCTTTATATATGGTTTTCTAGGGCATCCGGTTTTATCTGGACAGGTTGTATATTTTACTTTTCCACTGGGGTTGCTTCTTCCTTCCATATTGCAGGCAAAGATCTGTTTAAATAAAAGAGGACGATATGGTTGACCATTGCAAATAAATGTCTGATTTGAAAATGTTCAGTTTGCAAATATAAAGTAAGTTGAGGGAGCATTTCTAAGAACTAAATGCAAAATAAGGTTTGATTTCAAACAAAATATACTCATTTCTCTGGTTAAAAGTTTAATTTTATATTAAAATATGACACAAATTTATAAAGTATAGCCACATACCCTTGTATGTAGTACTTCTCTGAAGACTTCTTATAGTGCATGAGAACTCTTCTCCATTGTATTTCGGCTTAAAATCTAAACCCTAGAAAGACAATGAACTTTGGAACCGGGCAAGCCTGCATTACAACTTCAACTTATTTTCCATCTGGGTGATTCTGAGCAAGTCCCTTAGTCTCTCTGAACTTCAGTTTCTCTATATAAAAAATGGAGATAATTTCTACTTTGACAGCCTCATTCCTTTGGGGAGATTTAATGAGATAATGAATGTGAAAGCACTTAGCACATTACTTGCAACATAGAACACTTCTCAACATTTATCTACTTTATGTAAACTGTGGTAAAATATATATAATATAATTTACAGCTGCTTTACAAATTTACCAGCCTATTCAGTACAGACTTGAAAGTTCAGGATGGAATGAAATAGCTGCCCACCCTTATCAGGAATCCAGTGATATGAACAAAGGATAGAAATATGTTGAGGTGCTGAAGATTTATGTGACTATGCAAGATTGTCTGGTATAGTCCCAAAGTTAAAAACTAACACGCTTCTCTGATTCGCTATGCTATTGTTATGGCTGCTGCTGCTTCTAGCTAATTTGCAGAGACTTGAGTACTTTTAGAACTTTCTGTGCAGAATTGCCTAACCCCAGCTCTGCATTGGCCCCATCTGGAACACACGAAGTCAGGAATCACACAATTCCTGGCCCAACCTTGGCTCTGCATTGGCTCCCTCAGAACACAGGGACTCGGGAATCATGCAATTCCTGAATGAATCGATTGAGTAGAAAGAAAATTGATTAAATTAAAAATCTTCTCAAGTGTGGAATCCATATAACATATACCTAAAACTGAGGTTGAAGATTAAAGCATATGAAAGAAAAACTTACAGATCCTGCTTCCTCCATTTCTAGTACATAAGTAGGAGTGTCATTTGGGTTTCTGTTGGGGCACACCAGTCTAGTGACAAATAACAGATTCCTGCTTCTTTTAGCTTAGGAGGGGAGGTGTTGGAGGCATAGTTCCTGATGTATGGAAGACTGCTATTTAACTGAAATCACTGAAAAATAGATTAAGATGGAAAATTAGTCTCAGATTCTTATTGAAGTATAGACAAATATTGTAAATATTTAAATATACTTCAAGCCAAAGTTGTTTTTGGTAGCTAATCTGAATGAGTATTTTGTAGAAATACTCAGTTCAAGGATCTTGTGCTGTTTCATGGTACTCACATAGCAACTTTCGAAGTCTTCACCTTTGCCTTTAATAATAGAAAAAAAATATTAGAATATCATAAAATGCTACAGTTAACAATAAAAATTCATCATAACATTAATAATCATCCACAAACAAGTGCTTTTTAAAAATAAAACTGTATACTTCATCCAATTCCAAAAGGAAGCTGTTTATTTTGGGACGATTATCATTGAAGCCCTAAAAATGTTTTTAAAAAGTTATGAGGGGCTGTTTTTACGTGGAATACATATATATATATGCTAAATACATGTATGCATATGTATATATATTTAAAGCTATATGTTACTGTAAAATTATTCTGCTTATATTTTGTTTATACACTCTACAAGACATTCTTAGATTCTATGTGTTATTATGTTTTCCAAATTGTATACAATGAAAAAAATTGGAACTTAAGCAAATTCAGAGGTAAATTTATTGGTAACGACAATTATAAATAATTAAGATGTAGAAATTGATACTCCAACTTTTATTAATTATTGAAATTCTTTTTTATTTATTTATTTATTTTTTCTTTTTATTATTATTATTATTCTTATTTTTATTATACTTTAGGCTCTATGGTACATGTGCGCAATGTGCAGGTAAGTTACATATGTATACATGTGCCATGCTGGTGCGCTGCACCCACCAACTCGTCATCTAGCATTAGGTATTTCTCCCAATGCTATCCCTCCCCCCTCCCCCCACCCCACAACAGTCCCCGAAGTGTGATGTTCCCCTTCCTGTGTCCATGTGTTCTCATTGTTCAATTCCCACCTATGAGTGAGAATATGCAGTGTTTGGTTTTTTGTTCTTGCGATAGTTTACTGAGAATGATGATTTCCAATTTCATCCATGTCCCTAAAAAGGACATGAACTCATCATTTTTTATGGCTGCATAGTATTCCATGGTTTATATGTGCCACATTTTCTTAATCCAGTCTATCATTGTTGGACATTTGGCTTGGTTCCAAGTCTTTGCTATTGTGAATAATGCTGCAATAAACATACGTGTGCATGTGTCTTTATAGCAGCATGATTTATAGTCCTTTGGGTATATACCCAGTAATGGGATGGCTGGGTCAAATGGAATTTCTAGTTCTAGATCCCTGAGGGATCGCCACACTGACTTCCACAATAGTTGAACTAGTTTACAGTCCCACCAACAGTGTAAAAGTGTTCCTATTTCTCCACATCCTCTCCAGCACCTGTTGTTTCCTGACTTTTTAATGATTGCCATTCTAACTGGTGTGAGATGGTATCTCATTGTTGTTTTGATTTGCATTTCTCTGATGGCCAGTGATGGTGAGCATTTTTTCATGTGTTTTTTGGCTGCATAAATGTCTTCTTTTGAGAAGTGTCTGTTCATGTCCTTCGCCCACTTTTTGATGGGGTTGTTTGTTTTTTTCTTGTAAATTTGTTGGAGTTCATTGTAGATTCTGGATATTAGCCCTTTGTCAGATGAGTAGGTTGCGAAAATTTTCTCCCATTTTGTAGGTTGCCTGTTCACTCTGATGGTAGTTTCCTTTGCTGTGCAGAAGCTCTTTAGTTTAATTAGATCCCATTTGTCAATTTTGGCTTTTGTTGCCATTGCTTTTGGTGTTTTAGACATGAAGTCCTTGCCCATGCCTATGTCCTGAATGGTAATGCCTAGGTTTTCTTCTAGGGTTTTTATGGTTTTAGGTCTAACATTTAAGTCTTTAATCCATCTTGAATTGATTTTTGTATAAGGTGTAAGGAAGGGATCCAGTTTCAGCTTTCTACATATGGCTAGCCAGTTTTCCCAGCACCATTTATTAAATAGGGAATCCTTTCCCCATTTTTTGTTTTTCTCAGGTTTGTCAAAGATCAGATAGTTGTAGATATGTGGCATTATTTCTGACGGCTCTGTTCTGTTCCATTGATCTATATCTCTGTTTTGGTACCAGTACCATGCTGTTTTGGTTATTGTAGCCTTGTAGTATAGTTTGAAGTCAGGTAGTGTGATGCCTCTAGCTTTGTTCTTTTGGCTTAGGATTGACTTGGCGATGCGGGCTCTTTTTTGGTTCCATATGACCTTTAAAGTAGTTTTTTCCAATTCTGTGAAGAAAGTCATTGGTAACTTGATGGGGATGGCATTGAATCTGTAAATTACCTTGGGAAGGATGGCCATTTTCATGATATTGATTCTTCCTACCCATGAGCATGGAATGTTCTTCCATTTGTTTGTATCCTCTTTTATTTCCTTGAGCAGTGGTTTGTAGTTCTCCTTGAAGAGGTCCTTCACATCCCTTGTAAGTTGGATTCCTAGGTATTTTATTCTCTTTGAAGCAATTGTGAATGGGAGTTCACTCATGATTTGGCTCTCTGTTTGTTATTGATGTATAAGAATGCTTGTGATTTTTGTACATTGATTTTGTATCCTGAGACTTTGCTGAAGTTGCTTATCAGCTTAAGGAGATTTTGGGCTGAGACACTGGGGTTTTCTAGATATACTACCATGTCATCTGCAAACAGGGACAATTTGACTTCCTCTTTTCCTAATTGAATACCCTTGATTTCCTTCTCTTGCCTAATTGCCCTGGCCAGAACTTCCAACACTATGTTGAATAGAAGTGGTGAGAGAGGTAATTATTGAAATTCTTACAAACATTTCTCAATTTTCCTTGATGCTTGGTATATAGAAGGGAAAGATTATTATGAATAATACAAAGTGCTAGGGAAATAAGTTGGATGAGGCATGTATCATTCTATACAATTTAAGACACTGTAGGAAGAGTATTTTTAAATTATAAAAACATGATCAGGTGCTTTTGATAGTAAAATCCTTACTTTCCACTGTAAATTCGGGCTGCTCTTGGATCTGTTAATGAGTCTGGGTGCAAGTGGAGGGTCCAGTTTGCAACTTGGGGTTATGAAACTAACCACTTCAAACACAGTTGTGTGTTCTGAGCCTCTTATGTTTGTTACTCTAAAAATGTAATGACGATTGTAAACTTTCAAATATTTATCCTAACATACATGATAAATTGCAAACTTGGGTTTCAGACATATTTCCTATGAGCTAAGTATAAGAAATTTACTAAGAAAAATTTTCTAATAGAGCAAAGTTGAGTCCCTGCAAATAATGATTCTCAAAGCACTCTTACCTGTTCCAAATGAAAGTGAACTAATGCTAGATTTTGAGGAGGCTATTTTGAAGCTTGAAGGGAAGGTCACTTTGTTGGCAAATAGGCAGACTGAAGGAATTATAAGTAGTGACCGATACAGACTGGAGAGTCTGGCTGGATATGGGGTGGTGTTTGTTTAGAATGAAGTTCTTACCTTAAAAACTAGGCCATGGATGGTTGTAGATCAACTAGAGTAAATGTAACTCCATCACCACTGTGAAGATAATCTGTGTTTACAATGGATCTCACACATATTTAAAAGCTAAGTAAGCAGTGCTAATCGTATACATTCAACTGACAAAAAAAGAGAAGCACAATTGAAATTTGGATAACTTTAACCCATTTTATGTGCATGCAAAATAGTGATTTAATAATTCATTACACTTTATTTGCATACCAAATTAATCCAGCTTTAAGAAATGAAATTTTACTATTTTACCATTGCACATTCTTCACGCTGTAATAGTGCGGACTTCCCTTCAACTAGTTTATTTTAAATAGTATAGATATGAAAAGCCTCAAAGAAACCATGAGTCATGAAATTTATTCATTCAGTCACCAAGAAAAATTTTCCTGGGGTGGGCACCTATCTGCTACAATGAATAGAGTGACTGCTCCCAAACTAATGCCTTCCTGAGCAAACAGTCACAAGTACCTAGGTGTGTTCTACCACCTTAAGAAACTCCTTCAGGCTACAGACTCTGAAATGTCCTCCAAAAAAAGGTAAAAAGATTGATACTTCCAAGCACAGGCCACTCAGGGTGACCAGAGGTATCGGAAATAATATTTTCAATTAAAAATAATTTTTGTAAAGTGCATAATACCAGACAAATGCCACCATGCAAATTCATACAAAAGTCAATTTTACAAATAGGTTTTCATCACGTTACACCTTCCCATCCCCCTATCCAATATAGAAGGTTACATATTGTAATACTTAAAAATTAGTCTTTTGTCCATTCGACCTAGAAGTTTTCTGCTTATATAAATTAAGTATGAATGTAATAGGCTTCCTATCAATCTCACTTCTAGGAACACCATGATTAATTAGCCAATGCCAGAGCTCTACATGAGTCAAACTATTCTGATTGCTGCTTTGCCTCTGCTGTCCATTACGGTACCCACAGCTACCTTGCCTTTGATAGCTGAGTGCCTCCACTTGGCCCCTGCCACCTCAGGATCCAATTATTCCCATTGTACTTAAATTTTGTAGTTGAGTGACTGCAGTTCCCACTGCTAGATCTGACATACAGAGAAAAGCAATTACAGGGCTCTTCAAAGATGCAGGTGCTGCCCTCACAAATCTATTTCGCAAGGCATTGGTCAAGAATATATCTTCTGGACCCTCCCAGCTGGGATGAATAGGTCTAAAGTGACGAATCCACTCCGCCATCCCAATATCCCCAAGATTTTGGATCCTATCCTCTACATTAAACCAAGGGAGATCAGGCATTTTCAGCTCTCTCACAGTGGGCCATCTTTTAATCCATATTTCAGCTAACAAAGCAAATAAACTATTAGAACCTTTTCTATCTCCCTGAGCTACAACATTAAATGCAGAATCCCTACTTACTGGGCCCAAATTAATACATTCAGCCTCATCCAACTCTATGTTCCTTCCATCATTATCCCACACCCTTAATATCCATTCCCATTCCTGTTATCCAGATTTCCACTTAAATAGATTAGAAAACTCAAGCAGTTTTTTTTGAGTGTAGTGCACCTCCAAATGGGTCACACTCTCAACCTCACCTCTAGGGGCCTCCCGGGATTTTAGTTATAGGTCTAGAAGCAAACAGGAATTTTGGGGGTGGCTCCTGAGGAAAATAAACATTATCTTGTCTGGCAACCACATTAGGGGAGGCCATCACTGTTGCCTCAGGCAGCGAAGGGTTTATCTCAGACAAAGATGGAAAGGCTGATGGCAGCATGGGTTGGGGAGGGGGTGTTGCCATGACTAGGGGTGCAGAAGCTGTTCCTTCTGGCAAAAAAGGTTCATCAGAGTTTATAAGCTCAGTGTCCCCAGCTTCATCACAGTCCCTGTTCCAAGATACATGGTCTTATTCGATTCCAATCAATACCCTCACTTTAACAGTAGACACATGGCAAGGCTGTGCATGCACCTTTCATTTCAGGTCAGCCACTCACATGATAGGAGCTTGTATCTGTTTTTCCACAATTTTAGCTCTTTCTCTACAGAAGATAATACTCTCACTCAGGGCAATCTGAACAAACTGGAGGCTCAGTAACTGCTTCTGAAACCAGGAGTTAGAATCCCTGAATTCATCATTTTCTTTAATCACTTTGTCCAGTGAACTTAGGAGCAACCAGCCAACTTCACTATGTTCCTTGGTTCTCCACATACAGTCAAAGGTATTATGTATAGAGTCACTAAACTCCTTACCTCTCATGAGTGGTGAATCAGGAGTGTCAAATGCATTATTTTGCATAACTCTCTAAACAGTTCATGCCATGGCCTCTCAGTGTTCTCCATACTATTAGAAGTAGAGTCCTTTGCATTTTGGGGTCTAATCATATTAAGCAGCCAACTCCAGAAACCCCCAAATCAATGAAAGAACTCCATCCTTAAGATTCTGATGCTCTAGAACCACTCCTGGTAACAAAATCTATATTAATCAGAGTTCTCTAGAGGTACAGAACTATTAGAATATATATATATACTTATATATATATACACATATATATACTAATATATATACTAATATATACATATATATATGAGTTTATTAAGTAGTATTAACTCACACGATCACAAGGTCCCACAATAGGCCATCTGCAAGCTGAGGGGCAAGGAAGCCAGTCTGAGTCCCAAAGCTGAAGAACTTGGAGTCTGATGTTCGAGGGCAGGAAGCATCCAGCATGGGAGAAAGATGTAGTCTGGGAGGCTGAGCCAGTCTAACCTTCTCACGTTTTTCTGGCTGCTTCATATTCTGGCCACGCTGGCAGCTGATTAGATGCTGCCCCCCACCCAGATTAAGGGTGGGTCTGCCTTTCCCAGACCACTGACTCAAATGTTAATCTCCTTTGGCAGCACCCTCACAGACATGCCCAGGATCAATACTTTGCATCCTTCAATCCAATCAAATTGACACTCAGTATTAACCACCACAGTGAGTGAGTTCTCACATTTGTTCATTTAAAAGTGTGTGGCATCTCCCCTACCCACTCTCTTATTTGCTCCTGCTTTTGCCATCTGATGTGCCTGCTCCACCTTCACCTCCTGCCATTGTAAGCTTCCTTAGGCCAACCTAGAAGCCTAGCATATACCAGAACCATGCTGCCTGTAAATCCTGCAGAATAGTAAGCCAGTTAAAACTCCTCTCTTTATAAATTACCCAGTCTCTGCCTCCTCAAGTGGGTCCCTGACCCCCAAGTAGCCTAACTGGGAGGCATCCCCCAGTAGGGGTGGACTGACACCTCGCATGGCTGGGTACTCGTCTGAGACAAAACTTCCAGAGGAATGATCAGGCAGCAACATTAGCTGTTCACCAATATCCGCTGTTCTGCAGCCACTGCTGCTGATACCCAGGCAAACAGGGTCTGGAGTGGACCTCCAGTAACTCCAACAGACCTGCAGCTGAGGGTCCTGACTGTTAGAAGGAAAACTAACAAACAGAAAGGACATCCACACCAAAAACCCATCTGTACGTCATCATCATCAAAGATCAAAGGTAGATAAAACCACAAAGATGGGGAAAAAACAGAGCAGAAAAACTGGAAACTCTAAAAATCAGAGCGCCTCTCCTCCTCCAAAGGAACGCGGCTCCTCACCAGCAATGGAACAAAGCTGGATGGAAAATGACTTTGATGAGAGAAGAAGGCTTCAGAAGATCAAACTACTCCGAGCTAAAGGAGGAAGTTCAAACCCATGGCAAAGAAGTTAAAAACTATAAAAAAAATTAGACGAATGTCCAACTAGAATAACCAATGCAGAGAGGTCCTTAAAGGACCTGATGGAGCTGAAAACCACAGCACGAGAACTACGTGATGAATGCACAACCCTCAGTAACCGATGCGATCAACTGGAAGAAAAGGTATCAGCGATGAAAGACGAAATGAATGAAATGCAGTGTGAAGAGAAGTTTAGAGTAAAAAGAATAAAAAGAAAGGAACAAAGCCTCCAAGAAATATGGGACTATGTGAAAAGACCAAATCTATGTCTGATTGGTGTACCTGAAAGTGACAGGGAGAATGGAACCAAGTTGGAAAACACTCTGCAGGATATTCTCCAGGAGAACTTCCCCAATCTAGCAAGGCAGGCCAACATTCAAATTCAGGAAATACAGAGAATGCCACAAAGATACTACTCGAGAAGAGCAACTCCAGGACACATAATTGTCAGATTCACCAAAGTTGAAATGAAGGAAAAAATGTTAAGGGCAGCCAGAGAGAAAGGTCGGGTTACCCACAAAGGGAAGCCCATCAGACTAACAGCTGATCTCTCAGCAGAAACTCTACAAGCCAGAAGAGAGTGCGGGCCAATACTCAACATTCTTCAAGAAAAGAATTTTCAACCCAGAATTTCATATCCAGCCAAACTAAGCTTCATAAGTGAAGGAGAAATAAAATCCTTTACAGACAAGCAAATGCTGAGAGATTTTGTCACCACCAGGCCTGCCCTAAAAGAGCTCCTGAAGGAAGCACTAAACATGGAAAGGAACAACCGGTACCAGCCACTGCAAAAACATGCCAAATTGTAAAGACCATGAAGGCTAGGAAGAAACTGCATCAACTAATGAGCAAAATAACCAGCTAACATCATAATGACAGGGTCAAATTCACACATAACAATACTAACCTTAAATGTAAATGAGCTAAATGCTCCAATTAAAAGACAGAGACTGGCAAATTGGATTAAGAGTCAAGACCCATCAGTATGCTGTATTCAGGAAACCCATCTGACGCACAGAGACACACATAGGCTCAAAATAAAGGGATGGAGGAAGATCTACCAAGCAAATGGAAAACAAAAAGGCAAGGGTTGCAATCCTAGTCTCGGATAAAACAGACTTTAAACCAACAAAGATCAAAAGAGACAAAGAAGGCCATTACATAATGGTAAATGGATCAATTCAACAAGAAGAGCTAACTATCCTAAATATATATGCACCCAATACAGGAGCACCCAGATTCATAAAGCAACTCCTTAGTGACCTACAAAGAAACTTAGACTCCCACACAATAATAATGGGAGACTTTAACACTCCACTGTCAACATTAGACAGATCAACGAGACAGAAAGTTAACAAGGATATCCAGTAATTGAACTCAGCTCTGCACCAAGCAGACCTAATAGACATCTAGAGAACTCTTCACCCCAAATCAACAGAATATACATTCTTTTCAGCACACCTATTCCAAAATTGACCACATAGTTGGAAGTAAAGCACTCCTCAGCAAATGTAAAAGAACAGAAATTATAACAAACTATCTCTCAGATCACAGTGCAATCAAACTAGAACTCAGGATTAAGAAACTCACTCAAAACCGCTCAACTACATGGAAACTGAACAACCTGCTCCTGAATGACGACTGGGTACATAACGAAACGAAGGCAGAAATAAAGATGTTCCTTGAACCCAACAAGAACAAAGACATAACATACCACAATCTCTGGGACACATTCCAAGCAGTGTGCAGAGGGAAATTTATAGCACTAAATGCCCACAAGAGAAAGCAGGAAAGATCCAAAATTGACACCCTAACATCACAATAAAAAGAACTAGAGAAGCAAGAGCAAACACATTCAAAAGCTAGCAGAAGGCAAGAAATAACTAAGATCAGAACAGAACTGAAGGAAATAGAGACACAGAAAACCCTTCAAAAAATCAATGAATCCAGGAGCTGGTTTTTTGAAAGATCAACAAAATTGATAGACTGCTAGCAAGACAAATAAAGAAGAAAAGAGAGAGGAATCAAATAGATGCAATAAAAAATGACGAAGGGGATATCATCACCAATCCCACAGAAATACAAAGTACCATCAGAGAATACTATAAACAGCCCTATGCAATTAAACTAGAAAATCTACAAGAAATGGATAAACTCCTCGGCACATACACTCTGCCAAGACTGAACCAGGAAGAAGTTGAATCTCTGAATAGACCAATAACAGGCTCTGAAATTGAGGCAATAATTAATAGTTTATCAGCCAAAAAAAGTCCAGGACCAGATGGATTCACAGCCGAATTCTACCAGAAGTACAAGGAATAGCTTGTACCATTCCTTCTGAAACTATTCCAATCAATAGAAAAAGAGGGAATCCTCCCTAACTCATTTTATGAGGCCAGCATCATCCCGATACCAAAGCCTGGCAGAGACACAACAAAAAAAGAGAATTTTAGACCAATATCCTTGATGAACATTGATGCAAAAATCCTCAATAAAATACTGGCAAACCAAATCCAGCAGCACATCAAAAAGCTTATTTACCATGATCAAGTGGGCTTCATCCCTGGGATGCAAGCCTGGTTCAACATACGAAAATCAATAAATGTAATCCAGCATATAAACAGAACCAAAGACAAAAACCACATGATTATCTCAATAGATGCAGAAAAGTCCTTAGAGAAAACTCAGCAACCCTTCATGCTAAAAACTCTCAATAAATTAGGTATTGATGGGACGTATCTCAAAATAATAAGAGCTATCTATGACAAACCCACAGCCAATTTTGTACTGAATGGACAAAAACTGGAAGCATTCCCTTTGAAAACTGGCACAAGATAGGGATGCCCTCTCTTACCACTTCTATTGAACGTAGTGTTGAAAGTTCTGGCCAGGGCAATCAGGCAGGAGAAGGAAATAAAGGGAATTCAATTAGGAAAAGGGGAAGTCTAATTGTCCCTGTTTGCAGATGACATGATTGTATATCTAGAAAATCCCATCATCTCAGCCCCAAATCTCCTTACGCTGATAGGCAAATTGAGCAAAGTCTCAGGATACAAAATCAATGTACGAAAATCACAAGCATTCTTATACACCAATAAGAGAGAAACAGAGAACCAAATCATGAGTGAACTCCCACTCACAATTGCTTCAAAGAGGACTGCAAAGCACTGCTCAATGAAATAAAAGAGGATACAAACAAATGGAAGAACATTCCATGCTCATGGATAGGAAGAATCAATATTGTGAAAATGGCTATACTGCCCAAGGTAATTTATAGATTCAATGCCATCCTCATCAAGCTACCAATGACTTTCTTCACAGAATTGGAAAAAAGTACTTTAAAGTTCATATGGAACCAAAAAAGAGCCCCCATTGCCAAGTCAATCCTAAGCCAAAAGGACAAAGCTGGAGGCATCACGCTACCTGACTTTAAACTATACTACAAGGCTACAGTATCCAAAACAGCATGGTACTGGTACCAAAACAGAGATATAGACCAATGGAACAGAACAGAGCCCTCAGAAATAACGCCGCATATCTACAACTATCTGATCTTTGACAAACCTGACAAAAACCAGCAATGGGGAAAGGATTCCCTATTTAATAAATGGTACTGGGAAAACTGGCTAGTCATATGTAGAAAGCTGAAACTGGATCCCTTTTTTAAATCTTATACAAAAATTAATTCAAGATGGATTAAAGACTTACATGTTAGACCTAAAACCATAAAAACCCTAGAAGAAAACCTAGACATTACCATTCAGGACATAGGCATTGACAAATGGGATCTAATTAAACTAAAGAGCTTCTGCACAGCAAAAGAAACTACCATCAGAGTGAACAGGCAACCTACAGAATGGGAAAAGATTTTTGTAACATACTCATCTGACAAAGGGCTAATATCCAGAATCTACAATGAACTCCAACAAATTTACAAGAAAAAAACAACCCCATCAAAAAGTGGGCAAAGGATATGAACAGACCCTTCTCAAAAGAAGACATTTATGCAGCCAAAAGACACATGAAAAAATGCTCATCATCACTGGCCATCAGAGAAATGCAAATCAAAACCACAATGAGATATCATCTCACACCAGTTAGAATAGCAATCATTAAGAAGTCAGGAAACAACAGGTGATGGAGAGGATGTGGAGAAGTAGGAACACTTTTACACTGTTGGTGGGACTGTAAACTAGTTCAGCCACTGTGGAAGTCAGTGTGGCAATTCCTCTGGGATCTAGAACTAGAAATACCATTTGACCCAGCCATCCCATTACTGGGTATGTACTCAAAGGATTATAAATCATGCTGCTATAAAGACACATGCACATGTATGTTTGTTGCGGCACTATTCACAATAGTAAAGACTTGGAACCAACCCAAATGTCCAACAATGATAGACTGGATTAAGAAAATGTGGCACATATACACCATGGAATACTATGCAGTCATGAAAAATGATGAGTTTGTGTCCTTTGTAGGGACATGGATGAAGCTGGAAACCATCCTTCTCAGCAAACTATCGCAAGGACAAAAAACCAAACACCGCATGTTCTCACTCATAGGTGGGAATTGACCAATGAGAACACATGGACACAGGAAGGGGAACATCATACACCAGGGCCTGTTGTGGGGTGGGGGGAGTGAGGAGGGATAGCATTAGGAGGTATACCTAATGCTAAATGATGAGTTAATGGGTGCAGCACACCAACATGGCACATGTATACGTATGTAACAAACCTGCATGTTGTGCACATGTACCCTAAAACTTAAAGTATAATAATAAAAAAAAATACCCAGTCTCAGATATTTCTTTATAGCAATACAAGAACGGCCTAACACATGCTTGTTTTGTATAGTACCTTCCAGTGTCCTCTGCATTTCTTGTGTCTGGATGTGTACCTCCTTAGGAAGATTAGGGGAATTTTCCTGAATTATTCCCTCAAATATATTTTACAAACTTCTCACTTTTTCATCTCTTCTTTCAGAAATGCCTATAAGTCATAGGTTTTGTAGCTTTACATAATCCCATGTTTCTCAAAGGCTTTGTTCATTGTTTAAAATTCTTTTTTGTTTTTGTCCAAGTGGGTTACTTCAAAAGACTGGCTTTCAAACTCTGAAATTATTTCTTCTGCTTGGTCTAGTCTGTTGTTAAAGCTTTTATGTGTTTTGAAATTCCTTCAGTGAAATTTTCACTTCTAAAATTTCTGTTTCCTGTTGTTTTTGTTACATCTGTCTCATCTTTCATCTCCTGAATTGTTTTTTCTGCTTTCTATGTGTTCATTTTCAACTTTCTCTTGGATCTCATTGAGCTCTCTTATAACTCATATCTTGAATTGTTTTTCTATCATTTCAAAGTTTTCATTTTTTTTAGGATCCATTGCTAGAGAGCTAGTGTGGTCCTGATTGTATTACATTTCTTCATGGTGCTAGAGTTCTTGTGCTGTTTTCTTGTCATCTATAGAAGCTGTCACTTGCTTTTGAATTCACTTTTGTCAGGGTGAGACTTTTTTTTCCCTCCTTATGTTAGGTAAGGCCCATTGGTTTTGTTTCTATGTGCTTTCAGGGGGCCAAGGCTCTTTATGAATTCCTTGGTTATAGATAGCCTTAGTGTAGTGGTTTTCTGAAATGCTAGTTGTTTTTAGGTTGTAGTAGGAGTGTGCTGTACATGTGGTCAGGCTCACTCTCTCCTGCAGAGACCAGAGTTAAGTACCTCAGGAGGCTTATCTTGTTTCCCAGCGCTGTGCATTTCTGTCAGCAGAAATTATATTGGGCTGTGCAGTTTACCCTGCAGGCCAGTAGACGGCGGTTGAAGGTACTATCTGGCTGAGCACTGTACAAGTTGTGATGGGCCATGCAGTTTGACCTCCTGGCCAGTAGGTGGCACTTGCAGGTGAGAGGCAGTTGCAGCCATAGCAGTGGAATTTTCACTTGGCTTTTGTCTACTGAGGGAAGTACCCAGGTGTTCCTGGTGATGGGCAGGGCATAAGGCTCCCAGGGGTCCCATCACATGCTCTTTCACCAATGCACCTGGATGGGGCAAAGCTGGGTGGGGCTAGGTCAGGTGAGCCCATGACCAGGCTTTCCAATGTGGGTGCAAGAGCCAACCTTTAAGGGAGTCTGAGGACCACTCTCAGGCCATCAGGACAACCCTCCAAGGAGGGACGGGGGCATCCCCTGGTTGTGTCACAGAGCCACTCAGGGGAAGAGGGACAGCCAAAGGTTTTGAGCTCAGCAGGCAGCTGTGGGGACCACCCACCTCCCACACCCCTGACCCGGCAGCTCTGGCATCCGGCTTCCCATGCCCAGATTGCTATGCCATTCCAGGCATTCTGGACCATGAAATGCCCTGTGGCAGAAACCTTGGCTAACAGACCAGAATCTTTCCAGTCCAGTATTAGAAAGGAAGTGGTGCCCAGCTCCTGTGGCACTATACCAACTCATGCACCACTCTTCTCTATGTTGTAACAGTGGAGTCTCCTCCCTTACTCAGGGTCAGGCTACAAATCTTATCCCCATACCCCTGGGTGGTGTGATCAAGTCCTGGAGAACTGGGGCCAGGCCAGTGGATTTGTCACCTGGACCCTCCAGGTCAATCACTGGCTGTGACGGGGGAGGGACCCAGGCCACAAACAAAACACTGGGGGTGGGGAGCAATAAGCAATGGAGGCTATGCTGTGGGCATCCCCTGCAGGAACAGCCAGGCAGGCAATCTTGGGAGGGACCGGCAAACATGGCCGGGGGGATGGGGGTGCGGGAGTGTGGTTGGGATGCACTTTGGTCCTGCGCCAATGGGCAATGGCGGTGGGGCCTATCTTGGGTGTATGACGGTGCCTAGGCTCTACTCTCTCCTGGCCCACCAGACAGCGGGAGTTGCAGCTGCTTAGAGCAGGATGCACAGCCTTGGGAGTGGGCACCCAGTCAATTTTGCTGCAGGAGCCCAGCATACTGAAGCCTTTTTGTCTCCACGTGGGTTCGAGCAGTGCCTCTACCTATTCTCCAGGCAACTCCCCCTGCCAGTCCAAAGGTCTATGGAGGTCATTGAAACTCCTGTAGCTAGGATCTCAGAGGTCTACAGCAGGAATGTGGTGCCTGGGGTTCCTTAAACCGCCGCTTCCTTGAGCCCAGTCTGGGTCTGGGATCCATTCCCGGTACCCAGTAACACTGAGCAGGCAGCCCTGCTTCCTCCCTCTTCAACCACTGTCTTCTATTGCCTCTCTATTAAATTTCAGTGTTTGCTCTCAAAAGATCTGTTTAAAGTATCAAAATTTACTCAATATTTTGGTTCCTCTTCATGGAAGAGGCACATCTCAGCTGCCTCAGTCAGCCATCTTTTTCATCTATACTTTGGATGTTAATTTGGTTTACATTCAGAAAACCAAAATATCCTTTAGTTATTAGGATCTCATTTAAAGGCTAGAGAATAGCAACCACAACAACAAATTTTGGTGTTCTGTAGCTTCAGTTCTCAACTGAAAGGAACTTTAACCTCCATGTACTTATCCCTACATACTCTGGTTCTCCAGCTAAGCTGCTTCTTAAAATCGTGAAGAAATGACTTTCATGCAAAATATGTATACCACATAATTTTTTCTAGTTGCCTGCTAGTAAAAAGATTGTGAATTATTCTACAGTCCTAACCAGTTAACATGATTTTATTGAAACTGGGGACTTTTGTTAAAATTTGTTTAATAGTATATCCTTTAGACTACCCTTGCATTTTAAATATTTTAATGTTAATTGCTATTAGGTGTTTGGTAGAACTCTTGGTGATTATGTATTTGTAGTTGCATAACAGACAGCTAGCTCCTTTCTCTTGTTTTTGCCAATGTAATATTTTGTTTTGGGTTGCTCTTTTTTAACTTTTAGAGCAAAGCAGAAAATGGAAAGTCATGTTGTTTCAACATTGGGAAACCTGTAGTAAGTAATTAAAGTGCATATTTAAGTATTCTTTTTAATTTGTCAGTCTAAAACATACACATTCTCTAGTACAGTTTTAATTTCAAGCTTTACCTGGTTAAAACTTTGATAACCTCCTTTAGGAATTCAATAAGTAAAGATCAAGTGTGACATTGTTAAAAATAAAATTAATGGTCCATTGTTTAATCACAGTATTTAAGCACCTAATATGAGGAGAACAATATGCTTAGCATCAAGTAAGACTTAGAGAAAGACTGCATCATAACTTACAGATTATAATTTTTAAGTATGCTACTTGAATTTTTGTTATTTTAGGTTTCTGATAGTCAAACAAGATCTGCTATTATTTCAGGGACTCTACATGGTTCTGAGATGTGTGATCATACTAAATCTCCTATAACATTGAATTGGCAATATCTAACCGTGGTAAAAATGGAAAATATAATAACATATATATGAAAGTTTCTTTTTAATCATATCTTATTTCTTATAATTCAATTCAAATATGCTATCTAAACATATAAACCCCAACTTACACCTACTCTGAGTTCTAAAGTTCTGTAATTTTTTTCCCAACTGAATGCATTTTTCTACAGAAATAGTTTTCCAAATAGTGGTAGGTCGCAGGCCAAGCCACAAAATTCACTGCATCACAAGTAGATTAGAGCTGAGGGGGACCTTAAATATCAACTGGCCCATTTTCTTTAGTTTGCAGACTTCCTATTAGGTAAGTTTAGACTCAAGGAAGAAAAGACTCTTCCATATCCTCCTTTTCATTTTCCACTTAGATCATTTTAGGGAAAAATAAAGTTTCCCATGATGGTAGGCCTTTGGGTACACAAGTAATGTATTTACATTGCAATGGAAATTTAAGACTTTGGCTCTCCTGGGAATTTCATTATAGGAGCTAGTTATAAGTTGGAGGCTATAGTAGTAGTAAGATGAGCTTAGAAATGTGCTCAAAGATAGAACCAAGATGGGGTCAGGGATACAGTGGAAGACATAGCAAGAGCACACCCAGCCACTCCTAATAGCTTCTGGACTGCAGAGTTATGTACAATCTGAAAGACAGCAAGCTGAGAGAGGCACAGTAGGAAAAAAAAAAAAAAAAAACCCAAGTGGGGAAGAAGGAGAAATTCCTATGCCCACCAAACAACTAGGCAACAAGTAAGTCAGAGATTGTACAGTTGTCTGTACTGTACTTTAACAAACACAATATCCTCAACTTTTTTTTCCTAGAATTTGTCATCTTTATTTAGAGGCTTAAAGTGAAAAACTTGAATGTAATTGGTTATATGTTGTATAAAGTTTTATTTCTTTTTTTAACTTTTAAGTTTAGGGGTACAAGTGCAAGTTTATTACATAGGTAAACTTGTGTCATGGCGGTTTGTTGTACAGATTATTTCATCATCCAGTTATTAAGCCTAGTATCTATTATTCTTCCTTATCCTCTCCCTCCTCCCACACTTTATCCTCCAAAAGGCGCCAATGTGTAGTTTCCCTCAATGTGGCCCTGTGTCCTCATCATTTAGCTCCCACTTATACGTGAGATCATGTAGTATTTGTTTTTCTGTTCCTGCATTAGTTTGCTAAAGATAATGGCCTCCAGCTCCATCCATGTCCCTGCAAAGGACATAATCTTGTTTTTTGTTTTGTTTTTTTTTTTTGGCTGCATAATATTCCATGGTGTATATGTACCACATTTTAAAAATCCAGTCTATCATTGATGGGCATTTAGGTTGATTCCATGTCTTTGCTATTGTGAATAGTGCTGCAGTGAACATACGTGTGCACATGTCTTTATGATGGAATGATTTATATTCCTTTGGGTATATACCCAGTAATGGGATTGCTGGGTCAAATGATATTTCTGTCATTAGCTCTTTGACGAATCACCACACTGTCTTCCACAATGGCTGAACTAATTTACACTCTCACCAACAGTGTATAAGCATTCCTTTTTCTCCACAACCTTGCCAGCATCTGTTATTTTTTGACTTTTTAATAATAGCCATTCTGGATCATCGTGGTGGACGGGAGGCAGGACTAGATTGCAGCTTCAGACAGAGCAGCGTACGGATGCTCGCACTGTGAAATTTAGCTCCAGATCAACTGCAAAAACAAACCAGCAGAGGACCCACAGACCCTCTGAAGGAAGCAGACTGCTCCTGCAGGACTCGGGAGACACACCAAATACTGTGAGTGCCCCAACTGCAGAAGTGGGACAGGCAGAGCCTCCTCTCCTGAACACACACCCCCCACTGGAGAAACTGAAGCTCTGTTTGTGGGAGAAGTTTCTGACCCTACCTGGAGCTGAGTCAATTTAGAGAGTGGAGCAAAATACAGGGGTAGAGGAGGCAGCAGAAAGGCCCTGGGAGCTCCCTGGGTCCCCAAGCAGGCCATTCCTGCCTGGCACCGCAGGGATCCATGGGGAGGGCGGCCAGAGGAACAGTGCATAAAACTCCACAAGGAGAAGAAAATCTCTAGCTGAACTGTATAACAATTTGAAGGAGGAGAGAAGCCTCCTGGCCACAACTCCAGGGAAGGTGCAAATACGGTATGCAGACTTCACAGGCAGGGGAAAAACCAAGCCGTTTTCTTTTGCAGCTGGGAGGAGGGAAGCCTGGGGCAAGTTTTCAAGCCTGGCTTGCCCACCGCCTGGAAACAGACCCCGGGCTGTTGGGGGTGGAGCACGGTAGGAGTGAGACGGGCACTGCAGTTTGAGTGAGAGCTGGGTGAGGCCTGTGACCACTGGCTTTCCCCACTTCTCTAACAACCTGTATGACTCAGCAGAGGCAGCCATAATCCTCCTAGGTACACAACTGCAGTGACCTGGGAATCTCACCCCACATCCCCCACAGCAGCTGCAGCAAGACCCACCGAAGGAGAATCTGAGCTGAGACACACCTAGCCCTGCCCCCACCTGATGGTCCTTCCCTAACCACCCTGGTAGCAGAAGACAAAGGGCATACAATCTTGGGAGTTTTAGGGTCCCACCCACCGCAGGTCCCTCTCCATACTACCACAGCTGACTGCTCTCTGGAAAGTGCCACTTCCCAGCAAGAGGCCAACCAGCACAAAAATAGAGTATTAAACACCAAAGCTAAGAACCCTCATGAAGTCCACTGCACCCCCTCCCCACAATGTCCACAGGAACAGGCACGGGCATCCACAGCTGAGAGACCCATAGACAGTTCATATCACAGGACTCTGCAGACAACCCCCAGTACCAGCCCAGAGCCAGGTAGACTTGCTGGGTGGCTAGACCCAGAAGAGAGACAACAATTACTGCAGTTCGGCTCACAGGAATCCACATCCGTAGGAAAATGGGGGAGAATACTACATCAAGGAAACACACAGTGGGACAAAGAAAATCTTAACAGCCTTCAGCCCTAGACCTTCCCTCTGACAGAGCCCACCCAAATGAGAAGGAACCAGAAAACCAACCCTAGTAATATGACAAAACAAGGCTCGTCAACACCCCCAAAAATCACACTATTTCACCAGCAATGGATGCAAACCAAGAAGAAATTCCTGATTTACCTAAAAAAGAATTCAGGAGCTTGGTTATTAAGCTAATGAGGGAGGCAGATGAGAAAGGCGAAGTCCAATACAAGGAAATCCAAAAAAGAAACAATACAAGAAGTGGAGAGAAATATCCAAGGAAATAGATAACTTAAAGAAAAAGGCCAGGCACGGTGGCTCATGCCTGTAATCCCAGCACTTTGGGAGGCTGAGGCAGGTAGATCACAAGGTCAGGAGGTCGAGACCATCCTGGCTAACACAGTGAAACCCCGTCTCTACTAAAAATACAAAAAATTAGCTGGGTGTGGTGGCGGGCGCCTGTAGTCCCAGCTACTCAGGAGGCTGAGGCAGGAGAATGGCGTGAACCCAGGAGGTGGAGCTTGCAGTGAGCCGAAATCGCACCACTGCACTCCAGCCTGGGCGACAGATAGAGACGCCATCTCAAAAAAAAAAAAAAAAGAAAAATGCAGAAAACATTGACAGACTTATAGAAATGCAAAATGCTCTGGAAACTCTCAGCAATAGAATTGAACAAGTAGAAGAAAGAAATTCAGAGCTTGAAGACAAGGTCTTCAAATCAACCTAATCCAACAAAGACAAAGAAAAAAGAATAAGAAAATATGAACAAAGCCTCCAAGAAGTCTTGGATTATGTTAAATGACCAAACCTAAGAATAATCAGTGTTCCTGATGAAGAAGAGAATTCTAAAAGCTTGCAAAACATATTTGGGAGAATAATCAAGGAAAACTTCCCAGTCTTGCTAGAGATCTAAACATCCAAATACAAGAAGCACAAAGAACACTTGGGAAATTAGTTGCAGAAAGATCATCAGCTAGGCACATTGTCATTAGGTTATCCAAAGTTAAGACGAAGGAAAGAATCTTAAGAGCTGTAAGACAGAAGCACCAGGTAACCTATAAAGGAAGACCTATCAGATTAACAGCACACTTCTCTGCAGAAACCCTGCAAGCTAGAAGGGTTTGGGGCCCTATCTTCAGTCTCCTCAAACAAAACAATTATCAGCCAAAAATTCTGTATCCAGCAAAACTAAGCATCAAATATGAAGGAAAGATAGAGTCTTTTTCAGACAAACAATGGCTGAGAGAATTTGCCACTATCAAATGACCACTACAAGAACTGCTAAAAGGAGCTCTAAATCTTGAAACAAATCCTGGAAACACATCAAAACAGAACCTCTTTAAAGCATAAATCACACAGGACCTATAGAAGAAAAGTACAAGTTAAAAAAACAAAACAAAAAACAAAAAAAGCAAAGTACAGAGGCAACAAAGAGCATGATGAATGCAATGATACCTCAGATTTCAATAATAACATGGAATGTAAATGGCCTAAATGCTCCACTTAAAAGATACAGAACTGCAGAATGGATAAGAACTCACCAACCAACTATCTGCTGCCTTCAGAAGACTCACCTAACACATAAGGACTCACATAAACTTATAATAAAGTAGTGGAAGAAGACATTTCATGCAAATGGACACCCAAATCAAGCAGGGATAGCTATTCTTATATCAGAAAAAAACAAACTTTAAAGCAACAGCAGTTAAAAGAGACAAAGAGGGACATTGTATAATAGTAAAAGGCCTTGTCCAACAGGTAAATATCACAATCCTAAACATACATACACCTAACAATGGACCTCCCAAATTTATAAAACAATTACTAATAGACCTAAGAAATGAGATAGATAGCAATACAATAATAGTGGGGGACTTCAGTACTCCACTGACAGCACTAGACAGGTTATCAAGACAGAAAGTCAACAAAGAAACAATAGATTTAAACTATACCTTGGAACAAATGGACTTAACAGATATATACAGAACATTTCATCCAACAACCACAGAATACACATTCTACTCAACATCACATGAAATCTTCTCCAAGATAGACCATACGATGGGCCATAAAACGAGCCTCAATAAATTTAAGAAAATTGAAATTATATCAAGCAGTCTTTCAGACCACAGTGGAATAAAACTGGAAATCAACTTCTAAAGGAATCTTCGAAGCCATGCAAATACATGGAAATTAAGTAACCTGCTCCTAAATGAGCATTGGGTCACAAACGAAATAAAGATGGAAATTAAAAAATTCTTTAAACTGAACGACAATAAGGACACAACCAACCAAAACCTACGAGATATAGCGAAGGCAGTGCCAAGAGGAAAGTTCATAGCCATAAATGCCTACATCAAAAAGACTGAAATAACACAAACTGACAATCTAAGGTCACACCTCAAGGAAGCAGAGAAACAGGAACAAACCAAATCGAAACCCAGGAGAAGAAATAACCAAGATCAGAGCAGAACTAAATGAAATTAAAACAAAAAAAATTACAAAACATAAATGAAACAAAAAGCTGGTTCTTTGAAAAGATAAATAAAATCGATAGACCATTAGCAAGATTAACCAAGAAAATAAGAGAGAAAATCCAAATAACCTCACTAGGAAACGAAACAGGAGATATTACAATTGACACCACTGAAATACAAAAGATCGTTCAAGGCTACTATGAACACCTTTACACACATAAACTAGAAAACCTGAAAGAAGTGGATAAATTTCTGGAAAAATACAACCCTCCTACCTTAAATCAGGAAGAATTAGATACCCTGAACATGTATCTAATCTCAATAACAAGCAGTGAGATTGAAATGGTAATTTAAAAATTACCAACATGCAGCCATAAAAAAGGATGAGTTCATGTCCTTTGTAGGGACATGGATGAAGCTGGAAACCATCATTCTGAACAAACTGTCACAAGGATAGAAAACCAAACACCACATGTTCTCACTCATAGGTGGGAATTGAACAATGAGGACACTTGGACACAGGGTGGGGAACATCACACACTGGGGCCTGTCGTGGGGTTGGAGGGGGAAAGCATTAGGAGATGTACCTAATATAAATGATGAGTTAACGGGTGCAGCACACCAACATGGCACATGTATACATATGTAACAAACCTGTACATTGTGCACATGTACCCTAAAACTTAAAGTATAATAAAAAATAATAAAAAAATAAAAATTACCAACAAAAAAGAAGTCCAGGACTGGATGGATTCGTGGCAGAATTCGACCAGACATTCAAAGAATTGGTACCAATCCTTTTGACACTATACCATGACAGAGAAAGAAGAAACCCTCCCTAATTCATTCTACGATGCTAAAATCCTTAACAAAATACTAGCTAACCGAACCCAACAACATATCAAAAAGATAATCCACCACGATCAAGTAGGTTTCATACCAGGGATGCAGGGATGGTTTAACATACACAAGTCAATAAATGTGATACACCACATAAACAGAATTAAAAACAAAAATCACATGATCATCTCAATAGATGCAGAAAAAGCATTCAACAAAATCCGGCATCCTTTATGATTAAAACTCTCAGCAAAATCGGCATACAAGGGACATACCTTAATGTAATAAAAGCCATCTATGACAAACCCACAGCCAACATGATACTGAATGGTGAAACATCGAAAGCATTCCCACTGAGAACTGGAACAAGACAAGGATGCCCACTCTCACCACTCCTCTTCAACATAATACTGGAAGTCCTAGCCAGAGCAATCAGACAAGAGAAAGAAACAAAGGGCATCCAAATCAGTAAATAAGAAGATGAACTGTCCCTATTTGCTGACAATATGATTGTGTGCCTTAAAAACCCTAAGGACTCCTCCAGAAAGATCCTAGAACTGATAAAAGAATTCAGCAAAGTTTCCAGATACAAGATTAATGTACACAAATCAGTAGCTCTTCTATATACCAGCAGCGACCAAGTGGAGAATCAAATCAAGAACTCTGCTTCTTTTACAATAGCTGGAAAAAATAAAATACTTAGGAATATACCTAACAAAGGAGTCAAAAGACCTCTGCAAGGAAAACTACAAAACACTGCTGAAAGAATTCATAGACACAAATAAATGGAAACATATCCCATGCTCATGGATGGGTAGAATCAATATTGTGAAAATGACCATACTGCCAAGAGCATTCTACAAATCCAATGCAATCCCCATCAAAATACCATAATCATTCTTCACAGAATTAGAAAAAAAATTCTAAAATTCATAAGGAGCTAAAAAAGAGCCCTCATAGCAAAAGCAAGACTAAGCAAAAAGAACAAATCTGGAGGCACCACACTACCTGATTTCAAACTATACTATAAGGCCATAGTCACCAAAACAACATGGTACTGGCATAAAAATAAGTGCATAGACCACTGGAACAGAATAGAGAACCCAAAAATAAACCCAAATACAGCCAACTGATCTTTGACAAAGCAAACAAAAAACATAAAGTGGGGAAAGGACTACCTTTTCAACCAAATGGTGCTGGGATAATTGGCTAGCCACATGTAGGAGAATGAAACTGGATCCTCATCTCTCACCTTATACAAAAATCAACTCAAGATGGATTAAGGACTTAAACCTAAGACCTGAAACTATAACAATTCTAGAAGCTAACATTGGAAGAACCCTTCTGGACATTGGCTTAGGCAAGGATTTCATGACCAAAAACCCAAAAGCAAATGGAATAAAAACAAAGATAAATAGCTGGGACCTAATTAAACTAAAGAGCTTTTGCACAGCAAAAGGAAGAGTGAGCAGAGTTAACAGACAACCCACAGAGTGGGAGAAAATCTTCATAATCTATACATCTGACAAAGGAATAATAACCAGAATCTACAATTAACTCAAACGAATCAGTAAGAAAAAAAACAAACAATCCCATCAAAAAGTGAGCTAAAGACATGGACAATACTCAAAAGAAGATATACAAATGGCCAACAAACATATGAAAAAATGCTCAACATCACTAATTATCAGGGAAGTGCAAATCAAAACCACAATGCAATATCACCTTATTCCTGCAAGAATGGCCATAATCAAAGAATCAAAGAACAGTAAACGTTGGCATGGATGCAGTCATCAGGGAACACTTCTATACTGCTGGTGGGAATGTAAACTAGTACAGCTGCTATGGAAAATAGTGCAGAGATTCCTTAAAAAACTAAAAGTAGAACTACCATTTGATCCAGCAATCCCATTACTGGGTATCTACCCAGAGGAAAAGAAGTCATTATACGAAAAAGATGCTTGCACATGCATGTTTATAGCAGCACAATTCACAATTGCAAAATCGTGAAACCAACCCAAATGTCCATCAATCAATGAGTGGATAAAGAACTGTGGTAGATATATATATAAGATGGAATACTACTCAACCATAAAAAGGAATGAATTAGCAGCATTTGCTGTGACCTGGATGAGATTGGAGACTATTATTCTAAGTGAAATTACTCAGGAATGGAAAACCAAACATTGTATGTTCTCACTGATATGTGGGAACTAAGCTATGAGGATGCAAAGGCATAAGAATGATATGACAGACTTTGGGGGATTGGGGGGAAAGATTGGGAAGGGCTGAGGGATAAAAGACTACAAGTATGGTGCAGTGTATACAGCTTAGGTGATGGATGCACCAAAATCTCACAAATCACCACTAAAAAATTTACTGATGTGACCAAATACCACCTGTACCACAATAACTTATGGAAAAATAAAATTTAAGAAACAAAAACAATAAAATAATAGCCATTCTGACTGGTGTGAGATGGTATCTCATTGTGGTTTTGATTTGCATTTAATGATCAGTTTTATTTATTTTATAACTAGCAGCTAAAATTTTTAAGTCTAAGTATTATAATATGTAACCTTCTGTGTTGGATAGGGGGATGGGAAGGTGTAACGTGATGAAAAGCTATTTGTAAAATTGACTTTTGTATGAATTTGCATGGTGGCATTTGGTATTATGCACTTTACAAAAATTATTATTTTTAATTGAAAATATTATTTCCGATACCTCTGGTCACCCTGAGTGGCCTGTGCTTGGAAGTATCAATCTTTTTACCTTTTTTTGGAGGACATTTCAGAGTCTGTAGCCTGAAGGAGTTTCTTAAGGTGGTAGAACACACCTAGGTACTTGTGACTGTTTGCTCAGGAAGGCATTAGTTTGGGAGCAGTCACTCTATTCATTGTAGCAGATAGGTGCCCACCCCAGGAAAATTTTTCTTGGTGACTGAATGAATAAATTTCATGACTCATGGTTTCTTTGAGGCTTTTCATATCTATACTATTTAAAATAAACTAGTTGAAGGGAAGTCTGCACTATTACAGCGTGAAGAATGTGCAATGGTAAAATAGTAAAATTTCATTTCTTAAAGCTGGATTAATTTGGTATGCAAATAAAGTGTAATGAATTATTAAATCACTATTTTGCATGCACATAAAATGGGTTAAAGTTATCCAAATTTCAATTGTGCTTCTCTTTTTTTGTCAGTTGAATGTATACGATTAGCACTGCTTACTTAGCTTTTAAATATGTGTGAGATCCATTGTAAACACAGATTATCTTCACAGTGGTGATGGAGTTACATTTACCCTAGTTGATCTACAACCATCCATGGCCTAGTTTTTAAGGTAAGAACTTCATTCTAAACAAACACCACCCCATATCCAGCCAGACTCTCCAGTCTGTATCGGTCACTACTTATAATTCCTTCAGTCTGCCTATTTGCCAACAAAGTGACCTTGCCTTCAAGCTTCAAAATAGCCTTCTCAAAATCTAGCATTAGTTCACTTTCATTTGGAACAGGTAAGAGTGCTTTGAGAATCATTATTTGCAGGGACTCAACTTTGCTCTATTAGAAAATTTTTATTAGTAAATTTCTTATACTTAGCTCATAGGAAATATGTCTGAAACCCAAGTTTGCAATTTATCATGTATGTTAGGATAAATATTTGAAAGTTTACAATCGTCATTACATTTTTAGAGTAACAACCATAAGAGGCTCAGAACACACAACTGTGTTTGAAGTGGTTAGTTTCATAACCCCAAGTTGCAAACTGGACCCTCCACTTGCACCCAGACTCATTAACAGATCCGAGAGCAGCCTGAATTAAAAAAAAAAAAAGATGGGAATTGAACAATGAGAACACATGGACACAGGAAGGGGAACATCACACTTCAGGGACTGTTGTGGGGTGGGGGGAGGGGGGAGGGATAGCATTGGGAGATATACCTAATGCTAGATGACAAGTTGGTGGGTGCAGCGCACCAGCATGGCACATGTATACATATGTAACTTACCTGCACATTGCACACATGTACCATAAAACCTAAAGTATAATAATAATAATAATAATAATAATAATAATAATAATAATAATAAAAGAAAAAAAAGAAAAAAAAGAAGTATGCTCTAATAGCAAAAAAAAAAAAAAAAAGAGTATATGCAGAGGCAAAAACAAATTTACTTATATTGCTGCTATTAAATATCCTTATCCTTCCCCCCCAAAAAAGAAAAGGTTTTTTTCTCTCCTGAGCTTCACAGATTAGACAGAAATTTTCTGTGGGAATTATGCAAGAGTTGAAAGACCAAACAATTAAGATGGTATGTGAGAAAAATCTTGTCTGTGGTAGAATTAACTGAGTAATAAAAATAAATATAGAAAACAATAGGGTACTGAGTGAATTAGGTTAGGGAATGATTGGAAAAAAATCTGAAGTCAATTCTTTGTTTTGACCACAAGATGATAATAGCAGGCCCAAGAGTTAGGGTGTAGGACTATGCACAGGGTACAAGCCAGAACTCGGGAAATACCTACATTGATTGCCTTATTTGTTTTATTTCTAAATGCCCTTCCTTAGAAGAAAAACTTACTTTGCAACTTCAGGGCAGGCAGGTGGATGGCAAAGGAAAGATACTGTACATTCCACACAATCACAGAACAAGCAAATCACAGAATAGATGCTCAATATATGATAACATAATGAACATTTATGAAATAACTTCATATGGTTATAGTAAGGATTAAATGAGCTAATGCATGAATAATGTTTAGAACAGTACCTAGCATGTCATAAGAGAGCAATGTATGTTATTATTCTTACTACTGCTACTATTTTTATTATTTGCTTTCTTTGATTAAAACTCCTGCAATACTCTCAGAAGTCATGTGTAAACAAAATAAGCATGCATCCATCCCTATGAGTTAAAAAGATGAAATTTGACTACCCAACCTAATTAGAGGTTGTCTTATTGTAGATGTCCAGCTTTAAACTGGTCTAGACAGTTTAAACTGGTTTCCTGGTATCTAGTCATCTAGACACCACTGTTGCAACACAGTATATTGCTAATTATTCACAAATGTTGATTCATCCCAAGAGATATACCAAGCAGTCTTCTTGTCCTCAGTACTGTACTCAACAACTATGTCTGAATTTTGCCTTCAGATATGAAGCTCTGTTTTGTGTTTCATCTTGTGGGGTTTTTTTCAGGACAGAGAAGGAGTTGATCTTTCTATGTTAATGCACCCATTTTATTTTATTTTAAGTTCTGGGATACATGTGCAGGATGTGCAGATTTGTTACATAGGTAAACATGTGCCATGGTGGTTTTTTGCACCTATCAACCCATCACCAAGGTATTAAGCACCGCATGCATTAGCTATTTTTCCTGATGCTCTCCACCCCACCCCACCCTCTCTCTCCCGACACGCCCCAGTGTGTCTTGTTCCCCTCCTTGTGTCCATGTGTTCTCATTGTTCAGCTCCCACTTATAAATGAGAACATGCATGTTTGGTTTTCTGTTCCTGCGTTAGTTTGCTGAGGATAATGGCTTCCAACTTCATCCATGTCCCTGCAAAGGACATGATCTCATTCCTTTTTATGGCTGCATAGTATTCCATGGAATGCACCCATTTTCTATTTATTTATTTATTTATTTAAGACAGGGTCTCACTCTGTCACTTAGGCTGGAGTGCAGTGGTATGATGTCAGCTCACTGCAACCTTCATCCCTAGGGTTCAAGTGATCCTCCCACCTCAGCCTCCATGGTAGCTGGGACCACAGGCACACACCACCACACCCGGCTAATTTTTCATATTTTTAGTAGAGACAGGGTCTCGCCATCTTACCCAGGCTGGTCTCAAACTCCTGAGCTCAAGCAACTCGCCCACCTCGGCCTCCCACAGTGCTGGAATTACAGGCATGAGCCACTGCACCTAGCTAATGCACCCATTTTCAATGACTTTATTATGTTACATTTTACTTGGGTGGGGGATGATCTGGTCCTATTAATGGATATTAAATTTCATCTAAATGTCCATTGATCCAATTGTACTCTTCTCCTTGAACACTTTGAGACCCCCATAATTAGTGAGTCCAAATATTATTCAGAAAGATAATAATTTTTCATAGAGTAATAGGAAAGGAAGTCATTAAAGAATTATTTTAGATTATATTAGTTCAAGTTAACCCTGGGGAGACCCTTACCATCAAGTCTGATGATGAGAATATTCAGAATATTCAAGGTCAGTTAAAGCATAATTAGGCCTGTGTTATTTGATACCAAATAGAGTGAACTTAAATATTAGTGTGAAATGACTTTGCTGTAGCCCACTTACTGTTTGAGACAGATTAAATGCTCTTAAATATAATCCTCATAGGAGGTTAGCATCAATAGAATAACCAGGGCTAATCATGCTAATCTTACTAGAGACCTACAAAAGTAAAGTATTTTTAAAAATTGAATGAGATTAATTCCAAAATTCTATTTGAAGTCCAGATTTTGGAGATATTGATAGCTGATTATAGTTTTAGACTATTCTCCTATAGGAAATGACTGCTAAGGCCTTCAGACAGCTCATTCATTCATACATTCAACAAGTATTTACTCAGTGTCTAGCATGTACCAGCCCTCTACTGGACACTTAGGATACAACAATGTGTAGAAGGGGTGATTATACACACACACACACACACACACACACACACACACACACACTCTCTCTCTCTCTCTCTTTCTATAGATAGGTAGATAGCAAATATATAGCATATAGACTTGTTTCAGTAGTAATATAAAATTAATAAATACTTGCTTCATATAAGCTTTATTATTATTTCAATGAGATGACTGTTTTATGCCAATTATTTTGTATCCTAAAGGGATTTTGAGCTGTCTCAAGAATTTCTAAAAACATTATCACCTAGCAATGGATTTCATATTGCTGCTATACAAAATTTATCATGAATTCATATTTATTATTTTCCCATTATTAAAAGTAAATTACCATTCTAGGACTTGAAAGCCACATATATTTCTAGAACTAAGTATTGGTTATAATAATTTCAGATAAACAAAAGAATTACAACATTAAAAGTCTCCATTCAGTGTTGTATTTTAGATACTATGCAATCATATGTTTAAGATAATAAAAATACATAGTATGAAAGTAGCGCATCACATGAGTATTATTGGGTCCTTCTTTATAATATACTGTTTTCTAAAAACCACTTTAGTATAATTTATGGAAAGCCTTAAATGAACATTTAAGTTTTATTAGGCAATGTCACTATAAGAAATATATTTTATGTTCCAGAGTAAACTTTTTATTACCCAATATATGACCATGATGGGTGAGAAACAATAGATAAGTAAAAGTACAATTATACCAGAAGGCTGGTATGATAGTTGATTTTCATTAGCAGTAGGAATTACCAATATTTTTATAATTTAAATTTAAACCATGCCTTGGTTATTTTTCCATTGGTTGTGATGAATTTCATCAACTCATCTGCACTCTGACTCATGTTTGTGAGTAAACAACACATATTTTCAAAATAGCTATTATTAAAGCTTGGAGCTGGTTTTGACTGTGCAAAATTAACTGACTCCTGTAAAGGACTTTGTTTAATGTTATTACAGTATTTATTAAAATAATTCTCTTTTAGGATCAGCTGATGTACCTCTGATGTCACCACCTGGTATTTTGCCATCAGTCTATCTTCCTCCTGGCTACATGTCTCAGATATGCTAGTGTGGTTTTTACTTGATGTTTAGCTCTAAGTTATCATTTAACATTTTTCATTATGTCACTATATAAGAGAACTTCTGGCATGTTATTTATTTATTTATTTTACTGTTATCATCATTGCTAAAAGCTATGGCGTTTAACCAAAGCTTTAAAACCAGTCCTCTTTTAGATTGCCTTATAAACGATGTTTAATTCGTCCAGCGAATTTGGATCTCTTAATATTCACTAATCTTACTTTTTGTTTTTTTTTGGTTTCTCAGTACTTTCACCCGTCTTATCTATTAAAATTGTTACACTAATGGTTTCTGATAATGTGTGTGCTTTAGTCACTAAAATTACTTTGCATTTTCAGTTCAGAAGTATTTCATTCCCAGACTACTAGGGGCACTTTTAAGAAATTCCTTAAATATTTGTAAAGTGCCTAAAATGAGCAGGAAGTTATAACTCCTATAAAGACTAATAAGATATTCTATAGCCTAGGAAATTTTTATAATTGAAAATATGACTTTTTCTGCTTCTTCACAGTGTTTGCCTCAGTGGCTTATTTCGTTGTGTTTATTGCACAGCTGTGGAGATGAATAACATGCTAAATAAATAAATTTAATGTGGTTTAATTCTTAATGGAATTATCCATTGGGCAACATCTAATGAAAATACGAATGCATAATCCTTTCACCTACAAATTCCACTTTAAGAAATTTATCCTACAGATATATTTTCACAAATTTGGAATGAAAAATATACAAGATTTTCATTACAATACTGTTTATAACCACAAAAGTCTGGAAACAGCCCACGTGCTTGTCAATGGGTGACTGTATAGTACATCCACATTAGGGAGCACTCTTCGGCTATGCAGAAAAAAAATAATAGAGAAGCTCTATCTACTTATACAGAGAGGCCTTCAAGATTAATGCTGAGTTGAAGTTACAAAATCACACAATTCTACCTTTTATGTAATAAAAAAAGGAAAAATAAGAATATGCATTCTTATTTGCTTGTATAGGCATAAAGAAATTCTGGAAGGATTCATAAGAAAGTAAGAACAGTAGTTATCTGTTGGGAAGGTATTGAACAGATAGGGTTAGGAGGGAAACTTTTTTTTTTTTTTTTTTTTTTTTAGACAGAGTCTCGTTCTGTCGCCCAGACTGGAGTGCAGTGGCGCGATCTCGGCTCACTGCAAACTCCGCCTCTCGGGTTCAAGCGATTCTCCTGCCTCAGCCTCCCGAGTAGCTGGAATTACAGGCGCCCGCCATCATGCCCAGCTAATTTTTGTATTTTTTTTTAGTAGAGAGGGGGTTTCATCATGTTGGCCAGGTTGGTCTCAAAACTCCTCACCTTAGGTGATCCGCCCACCTCGGCCTCCCAAAGTGCAAGGATTACAGGCGTGAACCACGGCACCCTGCCGGGAAACTTTTAATCATACACTTATTTATACTTTATGGTTTTGAACCATGTCAATATATTATCTATTGTCAAAAAATAACCTCTTTTCTGTAGCCCCAGCTACTTGGGAGGCTGAGGCAGGAGACGGGCGTGAACCCGGGAGGCGGAGCTTGCAGTGATCCGAGATTGCGCCACTGCACCCCAGCCTGGGCGACAGAGCGAGACTCCATCTCAAAAAAAAGTAAAATAAAATAAAAATAAAAATAAAAATAAAAATAAACCTCTTTAAAAGCAATATATGTGGGGAAAAAGAATTACCTTTTCTCCTGCTTGACATTATAGTTTCACTTGATTATTGTTTTTTGTTTCTAAATTAAAAGCATATAAAATAAATACAAAGCTTAATAGAGCAAAATGCTGATTTTTATGGATTCTAATATTTTTATATTATTCTTTCTTCCATTTTAGCTAGTAGAAGAAAATGGGATTCGCAAAATTATCATTGTTCTCAGATAACTATCACACATCCATTTCTGCACCTATACAACAAGAACACCTTCATAACACCATCCTCTCCTTTGTACCCAGGAGCCCCTCAGCTTGTGTATCCCTCAGCTCAAGAGGAATTTCCACCACTTACATCCAAGAGTCTGTGCCATAGCAGCTGTGGCCGCCACTACAACCACCACCGCTCCCGCCACTACCAGCAACGTTTATATACCAAGAGCATCATGGTAGTATATAATTTTCTTAAACAGGAAATATTTTGAGTTTATTAAAATCAGCAACCTTGGATACTTACTAAAATGAAAAGAGGAAGATAGTAACACTTCCATAAATGATTGCATTTAATGCATTTATATTAGGATTGATGACAATCCTTAGGCGAAACGCTTGTGCATAAGCATTTTGTCTAAGGTTTATATCTTGGGCAAATGTTCTATAAATTCAAATTTTCTTTAAGTGTTTGCTGTACTTTGATCTAGCATGTAATTTGTGGTATTTATTTTTACTTACTGGATCTGTAATATCAGATTGAAAAATTATTAAAAATGTTTTGATTGTTAATGCCATATACTAAAAATGTAAAAGACACTGGAAGCTCAAAATTAGATTTAAGAACATAACACTTGGAAGTAAAGTTACTACCTAGGAAAACACTGTATTTGCTCATTTTCTCTATCTGTACATATCAATACATTATAAATCTGCACATGCATACACACACACACACATCCCTAATGCCTGTATTAAAGCAAAGTAAAATTTTTTTTAAAGCCAAGCATGGCTTATCAATGTTCTTTTGTTAACTAGATTTGAAAAATAAATAAATAAATAAAAGACCTTGTCAGGCACAGTGGCTCGTGCCTGTAATCCCAATATTTTGGGAAGCCAAGGCAGGAGGATCCCGTGAACCCAGGAGTTCAAGATTACAGTTAGCTATGACTGAGCCACTGTACTCCAGCCTGGGTGACAGAATGAGACCCTGTCTCTAAAAACAAAAGCCTTGAGATATGTAATTATTATAATTATTAAACAGAATTCCATTTTCTCTTTTAGAAACCTATTCCCATGGAATAGCAAATTATAACCAACTTGATGAAAGAGCTGCTAAAATGGGAGAACATATGAAGAAAAAAACTAGAAAAGTTGGTGGACAAAGGAATAGCTATGTGGCTAACAACACTTCTTTACTTGTGAACAAAACTAATGATTTTTTCAATATTTCTGGTACTCCAAGCACTGTTAACTATGCTCCAACCACCTACACTCTTGACAACACTTCAAGCACTTACTCTGTGGACAATGCTCCAATCACCTACACTGTTGACAATACTTTGAGCACCTACACTGTGGACAATACTCCAGGTACCTATACTGCGAGCAATGTAAACATGTACACTGACAATACTCCCAGTACTTACACTGTTCACAGCCCTCCAAGCACTAACATTGCTGACAAAACTCCCAGCAATTCTTCCATTGACCATGTCCCTAGCATTTCCATCTCAGACACTACTCTGAGCCTTGCTACCTCTGATGGCATTCTGAACCCTTCTAGCACTAATCATACTCTCAAGACTGCCACCTCTGACAGAACTCCCAGATCATCTGATAGTACTCACAGACCATCAAGTTTTTACAGTACTCCAAGCTCTTCTATTTCTCACAGTGCTCCCAACACTTCCATCTCTGAAAATGCTCCCAACAACTTCTGACATTGATAATGCTCTCAGTACTCCAACACTGCCAGTGCTGAGATTGAGACTAGACATAGAAAGAAACAGAGTGCTATAGGAGGTGAAGAAATCAAGCAGAAACCTAGTGGAAGACAAAACAAGTGACCATCACCAAATACTGCAGATAAAGGTAAGATTAGGAGTTTGGTTTTGTTGCCAATGAATAAACATCTTAATGGTTAGGAATCTCAGTCCATTTTTAATATTAACATGTCATTTTCTACTTTCATTTCCTCTTTTCTTCTTTGTACCCTTAAGTTTAAATTCTTTTCTAAATTAATACTTTTATTAACAAATCATAAATATATATATTTATAAGGTACAATGTGATGCTTTGACATATGCATAAAATGCGGAACGCTTAAATCAAGCTAATTAACATATTTGCCACCAAACTTACCTATCTTTTTATGGTAAGACATTTGAAATTTGCCAATTTAATTATTTCAAAATATGCAATACAATATTATTGACTATAATCACCCTGGTGTACAGATCTTAAACCCTGTTCTTGCTGTCCATCTGAAACTTTGCACCCTTTCATCAACAACTCCCCGTTCACTCCCTCCCTACCCTCCAGCTTCTGGTAACCATCATTCTACTCTTTACTTGTATGAGTTCAGCTTTATTAAATTCCACCTATGAGTGAGATCTTTCTGTGCCTGGCTTATGTTACTTAGCATAATGTCCTAGAGATTCATCCATTTTGTGGCAAATCACAGAATTCCCCCCCGTTAAGGGCAAAATAATATATGAAACCATGATTATGCTGCCTTTTATTATTTTTCTCTTTTTTAAAAAATTTTAGATTTGAGGGGTACAAGTTCAAGTTTGTTATATGGATATATTGTATAATGATGAGGTTTGGGCTTCCAGTGTACCTGTCACCCAAATAGTGAACATTATACACAATAGGTTATTTTTAAATAATTACAACTTTTATTTTAGATTCAGAGAGTCCATGTGCAGATTTGCTACATGGGTATATTGTGTGATGTTGAGGTTTGGGGTTCGAATGATCCCGTTACCCAGGTAGTCAGCATAGTACCCAACAAGTACTTTTTCAATGTTTTCCCCCTCGCTTCTTCTCCCCTCTAGTAGTCCCCAGTGCCTATTGTTCCTATCTCCTACTCCCTGTGCCACCCAACTGGGTGAGACCCTCCAACAGGGGTTGTCAGACACCCTATACAGGAGCAATCCTACTGGCATCAGGTTGGTGCCCCTCAAGGTCAGAGATCCCAGAAGAAAAGCACGTACCCATCTTTGCTGTTTTCCAGCCTCCTTAAGTGACATCTCCAGGCACGGGAGTGAATCAGATGAATAGAGCCTGAAGTGAACACCTAGCAAACTGCAGCAGCCCTATGGAAGAGGAACTTGACTACTGAAGAAAAAAAAAAAGCAAGCAGAAAGCAACAACAACAGCATCATCAACAACAACAACAACAACACACAGGCCCACACAAAGCCCCATCCAAGGGTCTGCAGCCTCAAAAACCAAAACTAGACAATCTCATGAAGATGAGAAAGCATCAGTGAAAAAATGCTGAAAACCTAAAAGGCCAGAGTGCCTCTTCTCCAAATGATGGCAACATCTTTCCATCAAGGGCGCAGAACTGGACAAGGGATCAGATTGACAAATTGACAGAGGTAGGTTTCAGAAGATGGATAATAAAAAACTATGATGAGCTAAAGGAGCATGTTCTAACCCAATGCAAAGAAACTACGAACCTTGATAAAAGGTTGGAGGAATTGCTAATTAAAATAACCAGTTTAGAGAGGAACATAAATGACCTGATGGAGCTGAAAAACACAGCACCACAGCACAAGAACTTCTTGAAGGATACACAAGTATCAACAGTCGAAATGACCAAGCAGAAGAAAGTATATCAGAGTTTGAAGACCACCTTACTGAAATAAGACATGAAGACAAGAATAGAGAAAAAAAGAATGAAAAGAATGAACAAAGCCTCCAAGAAATATGGGAATTCATAAAAAGCCCAAACCTATGATTGATTGAAGACATGAAAAACCCTTCAAAAAAATACAATATATCCAGGAGCTGGTTTTTAAGAAAGATTAACAAATAGATAGAACATTAGCCAGACTAATAAAGAAGAAAAGAGAGAAGAATCAAATCGATACAATAAAAAATGATAAAGGGGATGTCACCACTGATCCCACAGAAATATGAACTACTGTCAGAGAATACTATAAAAACCTCTACACAAATAAATTAGAAAATCTAGAAGAAATGGATAAATTCCTGGACACATACACCCTCCCAAGACTAAATCAGGAAAAATTCAAATGCCTGATTAGGCCAATAACAAGTTCTGAAATTGAGGCAGTAATTAATAGCCTACCAACCAAAATGCTCAGGATCAGATGGATTCACAGCCAAATTCTACCAGAGGTATGAAGAGGACCTGGTAGCATTCCTTCTGAAACTATTCCAAACAATAGAAAAAGAGGGAATCCTCCCTAACTCATTTTACAAGGCCAGCATCATCCTGATACCAAAGCCTGGCAGAGACACAACAAAAAAGAAAATTTCAGGCCAATATCCCTGATGAACATCGATGCGAAAATCTTAAATAAAATACTTGCAAACCGAATCCAGTAGCAAATCAAAAAGCTTATCCACCATGATCAACTCAGCTTTATCCCTGGGATGCAAAGCTGTTTCAACATACACAAATCAATAAATATAAACCGTTACAAAAACAGAAACAATGACAAAAACCACATGGGTATCTCAACAGATGCAGAAAAGTTCTTTGATAAAATTCAACACCTTCTCACGCTAAAAATTCTCAAGAAACTAGGTATTGATGGAAAGTATCTCAAAATAATAAGAGCTATTTATGACAAACCCACAGCGAATATCATACTGGATGGGCGAAAGCTGGGAGCATTCCATTTGAAAACCGGCACAAGACAAGGATGCCCTCTCTCACCACTCCTATTCAACATAGTACTGGAAGTTCTGGCCAGGGCAATCAGGCAAGAGAAAGAAATAAAGTGCATTGAACTAGAACGAGGGGAAGTCAAATTGTCTCTTGTTTGCAGATGACATGATTATATATTTAGGAAACCCATCGTCTCAGCCCAAAATCTCCTTAAGCTGATAAGCAACTTCAGCAAAGTCTCAGGATACAAAGTCAATGTGCAAAAATCACAAGCATTCCTATACAGCAATAATAGATAAACAGAGCGCCAAATCATGAGTGAACTGCCATTCACAATTGCTACTAAGAGAATAGAATACCTAGGAGTACAACTTATAAGGGATGTAAAGAACCTCTTCAAGGAGAACTACAAACCACTGCTCAAGGAAATAAGAGAGGACACAAACAAATGGAAAAACATTCCATGCTCATGGATAGGAAGAATCAGTATTATGATAATGGCCATACTGCCAGAGTAATTTATAGATTCAATGCTATCCCCATCAAGCTACCATTGACTTTCTTCACAGAGTTAGAAAAAACTACTTCAAAGTTCATATGGAACCAACAAAGAGCCTGTATAGTCAAGACAATCCTAAGCAAAAAGAATAAAGCTGGAGGCATCACGCTACCTGACTTCAAACTATACTACAAGGCTACAGTCACCAAAACGGCATGGTACTGGTACCAAAACAGATATATAGACCAATGGAACAGAACAGAGCCCTCAGAAATAACGTCATACATGTACAACTATCTGATCTTTGACAGACTTGACAAAAACAAGCAATGGGGAAAGGATTCCCTATTTAATAAATTTTGTTGGGAAAACTAGCTAGCCATGTGCGGAAAACTGAAACTGGACCTCTTCCTTACACCTTATACAAAAATTAACTCAAGATGGGTTAATGACTTAAATGTAAGACCTAAAACCATAAAAACCCTAGAAGAAAACCTAGGCAATACCATTTAGGGCATAGGCATGGGCAAAGACTTCATCATTAAAACATCTAAAGCAATAGCAACAAAAGCCAAAATTGACAAATGGGATCTAATGAAAATAAAGAGCTTCTGCACAGTGAAAGAAACTATCATCAGCCGTAACAGGCAACATACATAATGGGAGAAATTTTTTGCAATCTATTCATCTGACAAAGGTCTAATATCCAGAATCTACAAAGAACTTAAACAAATTTGCAAGAAAAAATCAAACAACCCCATCAGAAAGTGGGCGAAAGATATGAACACACTTCTCAAAACAAGACATTTATGCAGTCAACAGACACATGAAAAAATGCTCATTATCACTGGTCATCAGAGAAATGCATATCAAAACCACAATGAGATACCATCTCATGCCAGTTAGAATGGCGATCATTGAAAAGTGAGGAAACAACAGATGCTGGAGAGGATGTGGAGAAATAGGAATGCTTTTTATTTTTTTGTTATATAAATATAGATGTATTTTATTTTGTTTTATTTTATTTTTTATCATACTTTAAGTTTTAGGGTACATGTGCACAACGTGCATGTTAGTTACATATGTATACATGTGCCATGTTGGTGTGCTGCACCCATTAACTCGTCATGAGATGGAGTCTCGCTCTGTCACCCAGGCTGGAGTGCAGTGGCATGATCTTGGCTCACTGCAAACTCTGCCTCCCAGGTCCACGCCATTCTCCTGCCTCAGCCTCTCGAGTAGCTGGGACTACAGGTGCCTGCCACCATGCCTGGCTAATTTTTTGTATTATTTAGTAGTAGGGTTTCACCGTGTTAGCCAGGATGGTCTTGATCTCCTGACCTCGTGATCCGCCCGCCTTGGCCTCCCAAAGTGGTGGAGTTACAGGTGTGAGCCTGTAACCATTCCATGCCCGGCCAATAGGAATGGTTTTACATTGTTGGTGGGAGTGTAAATTAGTTCAACCATTGTGGAAGACAGTGTGATGATTCCTCAAGGATCTAGAGCCAGAAATACCATTTGACCCAGCAATCCCATTACTGGGTGTATACCCAAAGGATTATAAATCATTCTACTATAAAGACACGTGCACACGTATGTTTATTGCAACACTACTCACAATAGCAAAGACTTCAAACCAACCCAGATGTCCATCAATGATAGACTGGATAAAGAAAATGTAGCACACATGCACCATGGAATACTATGCAGCCATAAAAAGATGAGTTCAAGCCCTTGGAAGGGACATTGATGAAGCTGAAAACCATCATTTTCAGCAAACTAACACAGGAACAGAAAACCAAACACAGTATGTTCTCACTCATAAGTGGGAGTTGAACAATGAGAACACGTGGACACAGGGAGGGGAACATCACACACTGGAGCTGGTTGGGGGTGGGGGGCTATGGGAGGGAGAGCATTAGGAGAAATACCTAATGTAGATGATGGGTTCATGGGTGCAGAAAACCACTATGGTACGTGTATACTTATATAACAAACCTGCACGTTCTGCACATGTATCCCAGAACTTAATGTATAATAATAATAATAATAAAAAAACCCCCAAACTATAAAAACCTTGGAAGAAAATCTAGGCAATACTATTCAGGACATAGGCACAGGCAAATATTTTATGACAAAAACCTCAAATCAATGACAACAAAAGCCAAAATTTACAAATGGATCTAATTAAGCTAAAGAGCTTTTGCATAGCAAAGGAAACTATCATCAGAGTGGACAGACAACCTAGCCAATGCGAGAAAATTTTTGTAATCTATGCATCTGACAAAGGTCTAATATCCAGAATCTATTAGGAACTTAAACATATTTACAGGAAAAAACCCCATTAAAAGTGGGCAAAGGACATGAACAGACACTTGTCTAAAGAGGACATTCATGTGGCTAACAAACATATGAAAAAAAGCTTAATATCACTGATCATTAGAGAAATGCAAATCAAAACCACATTGAGATATCATCTCATGCCACTCAGAATGGCGATTATTAAAAAGTCAAGAAACAACAGATGCTGCTAGGCTGTGGAGAAATAGGAATGCTTTTACACTGTTGATGGGAATGTAAATTAGTTCAACCATTTTGGAAGACAGTGTGGTGAGTCCCCAAAGACCTAGAAGCAGAAATACCATTTGACCCAGCAATCCCATTAACATGTATATACCCAAAGAAATATAAATTATTCTATTATAAAGATACATGCATGCTTATGTTAATTGCAGCACTATTCACAATAGCAAAGACATGGAATCAACCCAAATGCCCATGAATGATAGATTGGATAAAGAAAATGTGGCACATATACACCATGGAATACTATGCAGCCATAAAAAGGACCGAGATTATGTCCTTTGCGGAGACATGGATGGAGCTGAGGGTTATTATTCTTAGCAAACTAACACAGGAACAGAAAACCATACACCCCATGTTCTCACTTGTAAGTGGGAGCTGAAAAATGAGAACGCATGGACACAGGGAGGGGAACAACACGCACTGGGGCCTGTAAGAGGGTTGGGGGGAGGGAGAGCATCAGGATAAATAGCTAATGCCTGCGGTGCTTAATACCTAGGTGATGGGTTAATGGGTACAGCAAACCACCATGGCAAAGGTTTACCTGTGTAACAAACCTGTACATCCTGTACATGTATCCTGGAACTTAAAATGAAATAAAATTTTAAAATGCACAATTAAATTGTTGTTTAATTGTGTATGTGACTATAGTTATCCTCTTGTGCTAGCAGACAGCAGGTCTTCATCCCTTCTAACTATTTTTTTGTGCACATTATGATCCTCACCTTTCCCCCACCCTAACTACCATTCTCCATCTCTGATAACCATCCATCTACTCTCTATCTCCATGAGTTTAATTGTTTTTATTTTCTTATCCCATAAATAAATGAAAATATGCCATATTTGTTTTTCTGTCTTTGGCTTGTTTCACTTAACATAGTGACCTCTTGTTCCATCTATGTCATTGCAAATGATAGGATCTCATTTTTTTATGGCTTAATAGTACTTTGCCATGTATGAGTACCACATTTTATTTATCCATTCTTCTGTTTATGGACAATTAGGTTGCTTGCAAATCTTGCCTGTTGTGAATAGTGCTTCAATAAACATGGGAGTGTAGATGCATCTTTGGTATACTTATTTTTTTTCTTTTGGGTATATACTCAGCAGTGGGATTACTGGAACATATGATAACTTTATTTTCAGATTTTTTTGGAACCTCCAAACTGTTCTCCATAGCGGTTTTACAAATTTACATTTCCACCAACAGTGTAAAAGGGTTTTATATTTTCCCTCCACATCCTCACCAGCATTTGTTATTGCCTGTCTTTTGTATATAAGCAATTTTAACTGGGCTGAGATACTATCTTATTGTACTTTTGATTTGCATTTTTCTGATGACCAATGATGTTCAGAACCTTTTCATATACCTGTTTGCCATTTATATTTTTTCTTTGAAGAAATGTTTATTCAGATCTTTTGCCCATTTTTTGATCAGATTATTAGATTATTTCCTATAGAGTTGTGTGAGCTCTTTGATATTCTGGTTATTAATCCCCTTTAATCCCTTGTCAGATGGGTAGTTTGCTAGTATTTTCTCCCATTGTGTGGGTTGTCTCTTCACTTTGTTGATTGCATCCTTTGCTATGCAGAAGCTTTTTAAATTGTTGTGATCACATTTGCCCATTTTTGCTTTGGTTGCCTGTGTTTGTGGGGGTATTGCTCAAGAAATTTTTGCTCAGACTGATGTCATGGAGAGTCCCCCCAATGTTTTCTTGTAGCAGTTTTATAGTTTGAAGTCTTAAACTTAAGTCTTTAATCCATTTTGATTTTTTTTTTAGTATGGTGAGGGACAGGAGTCCAGCTTCATTCTTCTGCATATGGATATCTAGTTTTCCCAGAACCACTTATTGAAGAGACTGTCTTTTCCTCAGTGTATATTTTTGCCACCTTCATAAAAAATGAGTTTCTAGGTGAGTGGATTTGTTTCTGGGTTCTCTTTTCTGTTCTATTGGTCTATGTCTTGTTTTTATGCTAATACCATGCTCTTTTGGTGACTATAGCTCTGCAGTATAATTTGAAGTCAGGTAATGTAGTTCCTCCAGTTTTGTTATTTTTTCTTAGGATAACTTTGGCTATTCTAAGTCTTTAGTGGTTCTATATAAATTTCAGGATTTTTTTTTCTATGTCTGTGAAGAATGTCTTTGGTATTTTGATAGGGATTGCACTGAATCTGTAGATTGCTTTTGGTAATGTAGACATTTTAACAGTATTATTTTTTTGAATCCATGAAAATAGAATATCTGTTCACTTTTTGGAGTCCTCTTTAATTTCTTTCATCAATGTTTTATAATTTTTATTATGGGGAATCATTCACTTTAAGTTAATTACTAGATATTTAATTTTATTTGTAGTCATTGCAAATGAGATTATTTTTTTCACATTGTTCACTGTGGGCATATAGCAATGCTATTGGTTTTTGTATGCTGAATTTGTACCTGCAACTTTACTGAATTATTAATAGTTTATTAGTTCTAATAGTTTTTTGGTGGAGTCTTTAGATGTTACCAAATATAAGATTATATTATCTGCAAACAAGAATAATTTGACTTCTTCTTTTCCACTTTGGATGTCCTTTATTTATTTCTTTTGTCTGAATGTTCTAGCTAGGACTTCCTCTAATATGTTGAATAACAGTGGTGAAAGTGGGCATCCTTGTTCTGTTACAGATATTAGAGGCAAGACTTTCAGTTTTTCCCCATTCAGTATGATACTAGTTATAGGTATGTCATACATGAATTTTATTATGTTGAGGTATGTTCTCTGTATGTCCAGTTTTTTTGAGAGGATTTTTTTTTATTATCAAGGGATGTTGAATATATCAAAAGCTTTTTCAGCATCAGTTGAAATAAATGGTTTTTGTTCTTCATTCTATTGATAAGACATACCACATTGCTTGATTTGCATATGTTGAACTATCCTTATATCCCTAGGATAAATTCCACTTGGTCATAATGAAGGATCTTTCTCTTTTTTTTTAATTTATGAAGTATTTATTGATCATTCTTGGGTGTTTCTCGGAGAGGGGGATATGGGAGGGTCATAGGATAATAGTGGAGAGAAGGTCAGGAGATAAACACATGAACAAAGGTCTCTGGTTTTCCTAGGCAGAGGACCCTGAGGCCTTCTGCACTGTTTGTGCCCCTGGGTACTTGAGATTAGGGAGTGGTGATGACTCTTAAAGAGCATGCTGCCTTCAAGCATCTGTTTAACAAAGCACATCTTGCACCGTCCTTAATCCATTTAACCCTGAGTTGACACAGCATATGTTTCAGAGAGCACAGGGTTGGGGGAAAGGCCATAGATCAACAGCATCCCAAGGCAGAAGAATTTATCCTAGTCAGAACAAAATGGAGTCTCCTATGCCCACCCCTTTCTACACAGACACAGCAACAATCTGATCTCTCCTTCCTTTCCCCACACTTCTGCCCCTAATGAAGGATCTTTCTAATGTATTGTTGAATTTGGTTTGCTCATATTTTTTTGAGGATTTTGCATCAATATTCATCAGAAATATTGGCCTTCAGTTTTCTTTGTTTGACTTGTCTTTGGTATTAAGGTCAGGGTAATTCTGGCTTCTTACAATGAGTTTGAAAGCATTTGCTTCTCTTCTATTTTACAGAATAGTTTCAGTAGGATTGGTATTAGTTCTTGTCATTACATAGTGACCTTCTTTGTCTCTTCTTATAGTCTTTTTCTTGAAATCTATTTTTCCTGATATAAGTATAGCTACTCCTGCTCTTTTTGTTTTTGGTTTCCATTGGCATGGAATATAGTTTTCTATTCTTTTATTTTTGGTCTATATATATTTTATAGATGAAGTGTATTTCTTGTAGGCAACAGATCAATAGGTCTCGTGTTTTTATCCATTCAGCCACTCTTTGTCTTTTGGTTGGAGGATTTAGTCCCTTTACATTTAATACTATTATTAAGTAAGCATTTACTCCTGCAATTTTACTATATGTTTTCTGGTTGTTTTGTGTTCTTTTCTTTCTTCTTTCTTTTCTTTCTGTTTTCCTTTTAGTGAAGGCAATTTTCTCTGGTGATATGATTTATTTTCTTGTTATTTTGCATTTGTTCTGTTTCTTGATTTGTGGTTACCATGAGGTTCACAAATGTTATCTTATAACATTATTTTAAGCTGACAACAATTTAACACTTTTTCTTCAGGGAAGCCTTGAAAAAAAAGCCCCCAAACCCCCAAAACAAAACAAAACAAAACAAAACTTAGCACTGTTTGCATAAGCAAACAAACAAGCCAAAAATAAAACTAATGATGACTTTATGCCGGGTCCATCTCAGAGATCTTGGCCAAGCTACAAATGAAAGGAGTACTCAGACACAGGTATGCAGTGAAGAAGTGGTTAGGGGACTGCTGAAGAGTGAGCAGTCCCAATAAGCAGGAGCTCTTTGCTTTTATTCAGTACAGACATAATGCCAAAAGCCTGGAGCCAACGCAATCTGTGGGTAATTAACATTATCGCTCCCCCTTACAGGGAGCAGTCTCGCACACTGATGGTCAAAGGTCAGTTCCCAGACAAGATAAGTAAACAAGGCTGTTTAGATAAACTCCCCTACATTTCCTTGCACGTACTTCTCACCCTCTGCCTCAGGGTAAGAGAACAGTTGCCTTCAGCTTATTCTCCCAGAAAGCTTTGCAGAAACTTCTAACTTTTCAATGGGACTGCTTCTTTCCCTATAGCTTCTTCCACCACTCTAACTGATTCCCCACATCTCCCCCTTTTTTCTGTTTTTTTTTTTTTTTTTTTTTTGCATCAGCTCTTGTTGATTGAAGAGTACAGATGTGTGCAGCAACAGGTTTGTCAAGCGTAGCAATTACAGCTTGTTTTCTGGCTTTACATCTTAGAATTAGTAGATAACATGAGATAAACATGAATATAATCAGCATTAGTTTTTTTCCAATTAAGGAATGATATGTAATGTTACTTGGCACCTCAGTCCAATGTGTGCCCTTACTAAGGAGCCCCACTGGGGGTATGTCAATCCCTCATAGCCAAGTAGTTACCTTATTAGAGGCTGGGAGGGGGGTGTTCACTCAGGAACTCGGCATAAGAAAAGCAGATCTAGAAGATGGGCCTAATAGAGTAGCAGGTACTCGTAGCAGGCAAAGTGAGATAATTAAAAAAGGTTAATACCCTGTGAGGGTTGCAATGTACAACAGAAAGCATAGCAAGGAACAAATTATCTGCAGTGAATGGTGTCTGTGTCTAGAGCAGGATTCACTTAGCCTCCTGAGGTGTCTTCAGCATAATGTCTGGGGCCTTTGTTGTCCGAGGAAGCCACATCATCTGGAGCTGCAGGTTCTGCAGGGTCATTTCCTTCATTTCTGGTATCGGGTTGGGTCTTAGCCACACTACGGTAAGGTTTGATGCATTGTACTGGAATCCAAAGAGGACCTGAGGGGGTGTGAACACAAACATATCCTCTTCCCCACATTAGCAAATCATTTGGGCCACACCATACATTACTATTTACATCTTTCTATAACACTGAAGGTTTTATATCTTGAGTGATTTTTGCAAAGTGCTTTTCTATGGCTGATTGAAATTTATCACCTAAATTTAAAAAATTAAGGGTAAATAAGGCTTGTGCCAATAGTGTTGCAGGGTCTTTACTCATATTCCCCCTTTTTTGTTTTCTGAGTATATTTTTAAGGGTGGAGTGGACACATTTTACTATGGCCTGTCCTTGGGGGTTGTACAGGATGCCTGTGGAATGTTGGATGTTCCACATGTGACAAAATTGGTGAAATTATGAGCTGGCATAAGCCCAACCATTAACAGTTTTAATTTTTGTGGGCTGCCCCATAAATTCAAATGTTAAGAGAAGATGTTTAATGACATATTGGGTGGACTCTCCAGGAAGAACATGGGTGCTAATTAGGTGGGAATAGGTATCCATGAATACATGTACACATCTTAGTTTTCCAAATTCAGGGATGTGTGTAACATGTTTGCCTTAACTGATTAGATTCTAGTCCTCTAGGGTTAACACCTGTTCAAGGAGGGGACGTGCCTGTGAGCTGGCAATCTGGGCATTGGAAAATAATTTGTTGAGCTAGTCCTTGGGTAAGTTGAAATTGTTTAGATAAATTTCTCCAACTTTGGTGGAAGAATTGATGTGATTGGGTGGCTTGGTCAAGCAGTGATGTCATAACCTGCAGATCTGCTTGATCATTGCCATAAGCCAGTGGGCCAGGCAGTGAGCTGTGGGCCCAAATGTGTGTAATAAAAATAGGATGTATACGTTGATCTAGCAATTGCTGAAGTCAAAGAAAAAGTGCACACAGGGTGGGCTGAAGAGTGGACTTAATGAGGGCTGTTTCAAGGTTCTGCAATCAATAAACAGGGTAAGCAGAGTCACTAACAATATTGATGGGCTGAGTGGAAAAAATTTCTAGGGCCAATATTAGGGCTCCAAACTCAGCTCTTTGAGTACTAGTAAATCCAAATCAAGTGAGGGAGTTATGTGGTTCCCACCAGATAGCTGCTTTTCCATTTTTACCAGAGCCATCAGTAAAAAGTGTTAAAGCATTAGGTATGGGAGAGTGTACTACCTTTGTAGGCATAACTACAGGAGTACGAGATAAGAACTGGAGTAGTTTGTCAGTGGGAAGGGCATGTTCTACAAGGATCACATAATCAGAGTGCTATTTGCCCATCTAGAGATAGGAGCAGGACTGCTTTGAATTGCTTTTTACTTAAGGGACTTCTTATGATATCAGTCACAACCTAGCAATTGATTGCATCATCTGTGGCCTGTATAGATGACTTTACTAACTAGCTGGACATAGGGAGATAGTGTTTTAGTCCTGGTATGTGAGCAAAAAACCCATTCTAGGAAGCATAGCCCTGGGGCCATCTGTCCTATTAATCCTGTTGGGGAATGTTTAGTAGGAAAAACAAACAATTGGACTGAATATCATGGTGTCTATGCGATCTAGTTGCCTCTGAGGAATAGCTTGCTCTATTTCCTCAATTACCCTTTTTGCAGCAGGGGTTAAATACCTGGGGGAGTTCAGGGCTGCATCGCCCTTTAAGATACAAAACAGGTTTTGTAATATGTTAGTAGTTATGCCCAAGGTGGGGTAAAGCCAGTTAATATCACCCAGTAATTTTTGATAATCATTTAAGGTGTGTAAGTTGTTAGTATTTAATTTAACCTTCTGAGGTCTCACTGACTGAGTAGTTAGAATGTATCCAAGATATTTCCAAGGAGAGCACATATGTACTTTTTCAGGTGCTATGATTAAACCTCTTAAGTGTGTATTCTTTTTGACAGAGGCATATATATTTAAAAGTATTGGCTCTGCTGTGGCTGCCAGTAATATATCATCCATAAAATGGATACTCTTGCAATTAGGAAATTCCTTTCTACTGGGGAGCAAAGCTTGATTTACATGATACTGACACATGGTAGGACTATTTAGCATTCCTTCAGCAAGTACTTTCCAATGAAATTGGCAAGCTGGCCTTTCATTATTGATAACTAGTATTGTAAATGCAAATTTTTCTCTGTCCTGTTTTGCAAGGGGAATAGTATAAAAGCAGTCTTTTAAGTCAATAATGACTATAGGCCAATCTCAAGGAATCACCGCGGGGGAAGGGAGGCCCTGTTGAAGGGGTCTCATAGATTGCAAATTAGCACCGATAGCACATAAGTCATGCAAAAGTCTGCATTTACCAGACTTTTTGGGAATGATGAAAATGGACAAATTCCAAGGGCTGTTTGATGGTTCTATATGGCCGGCTTTTAATTGTTCCCTAATTCATGGGCTCTTTGTAATTTCTCTCCCTTTAAAGGCTACTGTTCTACTCAAATAGGATTTTGAGAGAGCCATGTTAGGGGTAATGGAGGAATCACAACAGTGGCCATTATCAGAAAGGGGTCTACAGAGTGACCCCCCATTGGGCTAATAAGTCCTGTCCCCGAAGATTAACAGGGATGGGCATGAATAGAGGTTGTATGACTGCTTTCCTTCCCTCTGAATCACTAGATGTTAGGTGGCACGTGCTCTGCGTGGCTATGTGTACTTCCCCAATGCCGACGATTTTTTGTTTCTGAGTGACCCAAGGCCAAGTTTCTGGCCAGTTTGATCACTAATGATCGAAATATCTGCCCCCGTATCCAGTAAGCCAGTAAAATTTGCTATGGCCTCAATTAATCCTTTCCTAAATTGGCTAGCAGCTCCTTTTTCTCTTTTTCTTATTTCCTTATAAGTGTTAAAAGTAATAGGCTTCTGTACCCAATTGCCTTGTTGATCCTGCATCATGGGGCAAGCCAGGAGCTCCCCTTCTAATGCCACTTGCCTAAGACAGGGTCCCATGACTGTAGTGTATCCCTTGTCTTTTTTCCAATTTATTGGAGGAGGGGGCTCAGGAAAAATCTGTTTCCTCTTTGGTATCTTTACCCAGTAATAGCGGAGCTGAAGGAGGAGGAGGCAGTAAGGTAGGTGATGGTTCTTCCTCTCTTCCCTTTTTAGGCTCTTCTGCATAGAGCAGGGCCAAAGCAGCCCTAACTAAGGCCCATAATGTTAAATATGTTACTGGGACCCATTGCCCTTGTGCATGATGTTGTTTAAGATTTCTCCCCACTTGTTCCCAGAGCTCTAGGTCTAGCCTGCCTTATTCCAGGAACCATGGGTTATAGGAAACAACAGTTTGCATTAGGTCCCTTAATTGAGCCTGTGAGACTGAGGCTGCACTAGCTTTAAGCAGCTGTTTCAATACTTTTATATACTGTTTCTGTTGAGCTGATAACTGTTGTCCCATGATGAAACCCTAGCTTGAAAATTCCCTCAAGCTTGGAAATCCCGAGTGGGCACCAATGACTTACTGACTATGCAGTCTATTCACCTTCATTTTTGATGGTTCCATCACGATCTATTGCAGTGTCCCTCACATGAGTACCACCTGCCAAGTCCATTCTGCAGACCCTGGCCGAGTGACGGATGAAAGGAGTACTCAGACACAAGTATGCAGTGAAAAAGCAGCTAGGGGATTGCTGAAGACTGAGCAGTCCCGATAAGCTGGAGCTCTTTGCTTTTATTCAATACAAACATAATGCTGAAAGCCTGGAGCCAACACAACCTATGGGTAATTAACATTATTGCTTCTTACAGGGGAGCAATATATTCCTTTGGCTATACACCCAACAGTGGTCCTGCTGGTCAAATGGTAATTCTGTTTTAAGTTCTTCTGAGAAATCACTAACCTGCTTTCCACAATGGCTAAACTAGTTTACATTCCCACCAGCAGTGTATAAGCATTCTTTTTTCTCCACAACTTCACTGGCATCTGTTATTTTTTGACATTTTAATAATAGCCATTCTGACTGGAGGGGGATGGTATCTCGTTGTCATTTTGATTTGAATTTTTCTAATGATTAGTGATGTTGAGCATTTAGTTATATGCTCGTCAGCTGCATGAATACCTTGTTTTGAAAACTGTCTTTCCATGTCCTTTGCTCACTTTTTAATCATGTTGTTTGCTTTCCACTTGTAAATTGTTTAAGTTCTTTATAGATTCTGGATATTAGTCCTTTGCTGGATGCATAGTATGTGAACATTTTCTCCATTCTGTAGCTTGTCTGTTTATTCTGTTGATAGTTTCTTTTATTGTGCTGAAGCTCTTTAGTTTAATTAGGTCCCATTTGTCGAGATGCATTTTTGTTGCAAATACTTTTGGTGTCTTTTTCATAAATTCTTTGCTAGGTCTTATGTCAAAAATGGTATTTCCTTGGTTATCTTCTAGGGTTTTTTTAGTTTTTGGTTTTAGATTTAAGTTTTTAATCTATCTTGAATTAATTTTGTATATGGTGTAAAACAGGGGTCCAGCTTCAGTCTTCTGCATATGGCTAATCAATTATCTCATCACCATTTATTGAATAGGGAATCCTTTGTCCATGGCTTGTTTTTGTAGATTTTGTCAAAGATCAGATGGTAGCAGGTGTGTGGCATTATCTGGGCTCTCTCTTCTGTCACATTGGTCTATGTGTCTGTTTTTGTACCAGTACCATGCTGTTTTTGTTACTGTAGCATTGTAGAATAGTTTAAAGTTGTATAAGGTGATACCTCAAGCTTTGTTCTTTTTGCTTAGGAAAGCCTTGGGTATTTGGGCTCTTTTTTGATTCTATATGAGTTTTGGAATACTTATTTTTAGTTCTGTGAAGAATGTCATTGGTACTTTGATAGGAATAGCATTGAATCTGTAAATTGCTTTGGGCTGTTTGGCCATTTTAACACATTTATTCTACCTATTCATGAACGTGGAATGTTTATCCATCTGTTTGTGTCATCTCTGATTTCATTGAGCAGTGTTTTGTAATTCTCGTAGAGTTTTATAATTAGTCTATTTCTAGGTATTTTATTTTTTTTGGCTATTGTAAATAGAATTGCATTTATATTTGCCTCTCAGCTTTGATGTTGTTGGTGTATAGGAATGGTACTGCTTTTTGTACATTGATTTTGTATTCTGAACATTTGCTAAAGTGGCTTATCAGATCAAGGAGCTTATTATCAGAAACTATGGGGTTTTCTAGGTATTGGATCATATCACCTGCAAACAGAAATAGTTTGACTTCCTCTCTTCCTATCTGAATGTCTTTTATTTTTTTTTTCTCTTGTTTGATTGTTCTGGCTTGGACTTCCAGTACTATGTTGAATAGGAGTGGTGAGAGAGGGCATACTTGTCTTGTTCCAGTTTTCAAGGGGAATGCTTCTGGCTTTTCCCTATTCAGTATGATGTTGGCTGTGGGTTTGTCATATATGTCCCTTATTATTTTGATGTATGTTTTCTCAATGCCTAATTTGTTGAGGGGAAAACAGCAGTTGTATATAAGCTCAAGGAGCTAAAAGAAAACAGATAAGCATCAAAAAGAAATCAGGGAAGTGATATATTCACGAAAGGAGAATATCTTCAAAGAGATCCAATTATAAAAAGATAGCAAACAATTTCTGAATCTGAAAAATACTACAATTGAATTGAAAAATTCCCTGGAGAGCTCTAACTGCAGACTCAAGCAGACAGAATAAAGAGTCATCAAACTTGAAGGCAAGACATTTACAATTATTGAATATGCAGAGTAAAAAGGAAAAAGAATGAATAGTAAACAGAGCCCAAGAAACTTATGGGTCACCATAAAGCCAACTGAAATATGCATTGCCATTTTCCCTGAAGGAGAAGAGTGACAGAAATAGGAAGAGTAATTATTTGAAGTAATGGCTGAAAATTTCTTAAATTTGAGTAAATACATGGATATAGAAATCCAAGAATTTCTATGCACTCCAACTAAGATAAACCCAAAGAGGCCTACACTGAAACACTTGCAAACAAACTGCCAAAGGACAAAGACAGAGAATTTTAACAGCAGTAAAAGAAACAGGTTGTTATATACAAGCGATCTTTCAAATAATTATCAGCAGATTTTTCAGCAAAAATCTTGAAGGCCAGAAGACAGTGGGATGATATATTTAAAGTGCTGATAGAAATAAAAACAAACCTGTCAAATGAGAATTCTTTATATGGCAAAATAGTTCTTAAAAATGAGAAAGAAATTAATAAATTCTCTGTTAAGTAAAAGGTGAGGAGATGAATAGCCACTAGATCTGCCCTATCAGAACTGCTAAAAGGAATTCTTTAAATTGAAATAAAGTGATACACAGAAGTACATTATATATTGATAAAAGTGTCAATTCACCAAGATGATATTATGATTATAAACATATATGTACCAAATATTAGCACTCCCAAATATATGAAACAAACATTGGCAGAATTGATGGAAGAAGTAAATAACTCTACAGTAACAGTGGTGGATTTTAATGTCCTATTTTCAATAGTGGATAGAACCAGACAGAACATCAATAAGTAAATATAGTACTCAAACACTATAAACAAATTGGATTTAACAGACGCATTCAGAACACTCTACCCAACAATAACAGAATATACATTTTTTCTGAAGTGCACATGGGACATTCTGCAGGATAGACCATATGTTAGCATACAAAACAAGTCTTTTTTTTTTTTTAGGCTTTATATATTCCTTTCTGGTGGGCATAGTTATTCAGACAAGAATATGGAATAAGTTTTATTTATAATAAGCAGATGAAATATTCTACATAATTGAGTATTGTGTTGGTTAATTTTATGTGTCAACTTGACTGGATTATAGGATGCTCCAATAATATTTGGTTAAATATTCTTTCTGGGTGTACCTGTGAAGGTGTCACTGTATGAGATTAGCATTTGAATATAGACTGTATAAAGCTATTGCCTGCCCCAGTGTGGGTGGATATCATTCAATCTGTTAGGAAGTGAATGAAATGAAAAGATGGAAGAAGGGAGAATTCACACTCTCTGATGAACTGCTTGAGTGGCAATATGTGTCTGCTGAGAAATACACCATTGGAACTCCTAGTTCTCAGAGTTTCAGATTCAGGCTGGAACTATACCACCTGCTTTCCTGGGTTTCCAGGTTGCAGATGGCAGATCATGGAAGATTTCAACCTCAATAATATTATGTAAACACATTTCTTATTATATACATATGTGTGTATATTGTATACATGTATGTGTATATGTATCTATATGTGTATACATGCATGCATATATGTGAATGCATATATACATACTGTGTATATATGCATATAGGTAGGATGTGGAGAAATAGGAACACTTTTACACTGTTGGTGGACTGTAAACTAGTTCAACCCTTGTGGAAGTCAGTGTGGCGATTCCTCAGGGATCTAGAACTAGAAATTCCATTTGACCCAGCCATCCCATTACTGGCTATATACCAAAGGACTATAAATCATGCTGCTATAAAGACACATGCACACGTATGTTTATTGCAGCATTATTCACAATAGCAAAGACTTGGAACCAACCCAAATGTCCAAGAATGATAGACTGGATTAAGAAAATATGGCACATATACACCATGGAATACTAAGCAGCCATAAAAAATGATGAGTTCATGTCCTTTGTAAGGACATGGATGAAGTTGGAAATCATCATTCTCAGTAAACTATCTCAAGAACAAAAAACCAAACACCGCATATTCTCACTCATAGATGGGAATTGAACAATGAGAACACATGGACACAAGAAGGGGAACATCACACTCTGGGGACTGTTGTGGGGTGGGGGGAGAGGGGAGGGATAGCATTGGGAGATATACCTAATGCTAGATGACGAGTTAGTGGGTACAGCGCACCAGCATGGCACATGTATACATATGTAACTAACCTGCACATTGCGCACATGTACCCTAAAACCTAAAGTATAATAATAATAATAAAAAAGAATATGTTTAATTAAAATATTAAAGTGATTGTATTAGTCATATTAGTCATGGTTTTCCAGAAAAACAGAACTAATAGGAGAGTATATATACATATATAATATTACATTATATTAGAAGTCTTAACAAGTTAAAAAATACTAAAATTACACAAATTACCTCTTCCAATCACAATAGAATGAAACTACGTATCAATAGTAGAAGGAAACCTGGAAAATCTACAGAAATGTGGAAATTAACACATGTAAAAAAATCAAGATTGAAAGAAGAAATCATAAGGTAAGTGAGAAAATATCTTAAGAAAAATGTAAATGTCATCTGCAAACAAGGATAGTTTAAGTTTCTCTCTTCCAATGTGGATGCCCTTTATCTTTTTCTCTTGCCTGATTTCTCTGGTCAGGACTTCCAAGACTATGTTGAATAGAAGTGGTGAAAGAGGGCATCCTTTTCTTTTGCTGGTTTCCAAGGAGAATGCTTACAGCTTTGACCCATTCATTATAATGTTGGCCGTGGGTTTGTGATAGAAGGCTCTTATTATTTTGAGTTATGTTTCTTCAATACCTAGTTTAATTGAGAGTTTTTAACATGAAAACATGTTGAATTTTGTTGAAAGCCTTTTCTGCATCTATTGATAAATCATGTGGTTTTTGTTTTTAGTTCTGCTTATGTCATAAATTGCATTTGTTGATTTGCATACGTTGAACCATCCTTGCATTCTGGGATGAACCCTACTTGATTGTGGTGGGGTAGCTTTTTGATGTGATACTGGATTTGGTTTGCAAGTATTTTGTTGTGGATTTTTGCATCAATTTTCATCAAATATATTGGCCTGAAGTTTTCTTTTGTTCTGTTATGTCTCTGCAAGGCTTTGATACCAGAATGATACTGGCCTCATAGAATGAGTAGGGGAGGAGTTCCTCATACCCCTCAACTTTGCGGAATAGTTTTAGCAGTAATGCTACTAACTCTTGCTTGTACCTCTGGTAGAATTGACTGTGAATTCATCTGGTCTTGTAATTGTTTTTGTTGGTAGGTAATTTATTACTGATTCAATTTTTGGAGCTCATGATTGCTCTGTTAAGGGAATCAATTTCTTCCTGGTTCAGTCTTGGAAGAATGTATTTGTCCAGGAATTTATCTATCTCTTCTAGGTTTTCTACTTTGTGTGCAAATTGGTGTTTATAGTAGTTTCTGACAGTTATATTTATTTTTGTGGGGTCAGTGGTAACACCTCATTTATCATTTCTAATTGTGTTTATTTGGATTTTCTCTCGTTTCTTCATTAGTCTAGCTAGTGGCCCATTTTATTAATTTTTTCAAAGAATCAGCTCCTGGATTTGTTGATCTTTTGAATGGGTTCTCATGTCTCAATTTCCTTCATTCTGTCCTGATTTTGATTATACTTTTCTTCTGTTAGCTGCAGGGTTGATTTCTTCTTGCTTCTCTAATTCTTTTTTTTTTTTTTTTTTGAGATGGAGTCTCACCATGTTGCCAGGCTGGAGTGCAGTGGCATGGTCTTGGCTCACTGCAACCTCTGCCTCCTGGGTTCAAGTGATTCTCCTTCCTCAGCCTCCGGAATAGCTGGGACTACAGGCATGTGCTACCATGCCCAGTTAATTTTTCTATTTTTAGTAGAGACGGGGTTTCTCCATGTTAGCCAGGATGGTCTCGATCTCTTGACCTCCTGATCCAACTGCCTCAACCTCTCAAAGTGCTGGGATTACAGGCATGAGCCACCATGCCTGGCCTTCTTTCACTTGTGATATTAGGTTGTAAATTTGAGATCTTTATAACTTATTGATGGGGACATTTAGTGCTATAAATTTCCCTCTTAACACTGCCTTAGCTGTGTCCCAGAGATTCTGGTAGGTTGTATCTTTGTTCCCATTAGTTTAAAAGAAGTCCTTATAGCAAGAGAATCCCATAGTCTTGGTCCAAAAGCTCCTTCAGTTGATAAACAACTTCAGCAAAATTTCAGAATACATAATGTACAAAAATTACTAGCATTCCTATACACCAATAGCCAAGCTGAAAGCCAAATCAGGAAGACAGTGCCATTCAGAATTGCCAAAAAAAAGAATAAAATACTAGAAATATAGGTAACTGGAGAGGTGAAAAATCTCTACAACAAGAATTACAAAATATTGCTCAAAGAAGTTAAAGAAAACACAAACAAATAAAAATTGCATGCTCATGGATAGGAATAATCAATACTATTAAAATGCCCATACTTCCAAAAGCAATTTACAGATTCAATGATATTTCTATCAAACTACTAATGACATTCTTCCTAGAACTAGAAAAAACTATTCTAAAATTCATATGGAACCAAAAAAGAGCCCAAATATCCAAGGCAAACCTAAGCAAAAACAAAAAACAAAAACAAACAAACAAAAAAAACAAACAAAAAAAACAGCTGGAGGCATCACACTACCTGACTTCAAACTATACTATAAGGCTAGAGAAACTGAAACAACAAGGTACTGGTACAAAAACAGACATGTAGACCAATCGAATAGAGAGATCAGAAACAAGGCTGCATATCTATAACCATCTTATCTTCAACAAAGCTGACAAAAGCAAGCAATGGAGAAAGAACTCGCTATTCAATAAATGGTGCTGGGATAACTGGCTAGTCATATGCAGAAGATTGAAGTTAGACTCCTTCCTTATGCCATATACAAAAATCAACACAAGATAAATTAAAGACTTAAATGTAAAACCTGAAAATATAAAAACCCTGGAAGAAAATCTAGGCAATAATATTGTGGAAATAGGAATGAGCAAAGGTTGCATGAAAAAGACACCAAAAGCAATTCCAACAAAAGTAAAAATTCGCAAATGAGATCTAATTAAACTTAAGAGCTTTGCTTCTGCACAGCAAAATAAACTATCAACCGATTAAACAGACAACATACAGAATAATATGTGCAAACTATGCATCCGACAAATGTCTAATATTCAGCATCCATAAGAAATTTAAACATTTACAAGAGAAAAACAACCCCATTAAAAAGTGGTCAAAAACATGAACAATTTTCAAAAAAGACATATCGTGTGGCCAAAAAGCACATGAAAAAACCTCAATATCACTGATTATTAGAGAAATGAAAATCAAAGATAACATGATACCATCCTACAGAAGTCAGAATGGCTATTAATAAAAGATAAAAAAAAACAGATGATGGTGAGGTTGCGGAAAAAAGAGGACACTTATACACTGTTGGTGGAAGTGTAAATTAATTCAACTGTTTTTCAAAGCAGTATGGCAATTCTGCAAAGAGCTAAAAACAGAACTACCATTTGACCCAGCAATCCCATACTGGTATATACCCAGAGGAATATAAATAATTCTACGATAAATACACACATGCACAAGAATGTTCATTGCAGCACTATTCACAATAGCCAAGACATGGAATCAACCTAAATGTCCATTAATGACAGATTGTATAAAGAATAGTGGTACATATACACCATGGAATACTATGCAGCCATAAAAATGAATGACACCATATCCTTTGCAGGAACATGGATGGAGCTGGAGGTTACTATTCTTAGCAAACTAATACTAACGCAGGAACAGAAAACCAAATACCATGTGTTCTCACTTATAAGTGGGGACTAAGTGATGAGAACTTATGGGTGCAGAGAGGGAAATAACAGACACTGAAGTCTACTTGAGGATGGAGAGTGGCAGGAGGGAGAGGAGCAGAAACAATAACTATTGGGTGGTGGGCTTAATCCTGGGTGCTAATCTGCACAACAAACTTCTCTGTCATGAGTTTACCTATATAACAAATCTCCATATATACCCCTGAACCCAAAATAAAAGTTAAAAAAGTGAAAAAAGTGAATATGAAAACAGAACATAAGAAATGTTTTGGAATTCAGTGAAAGCAGTGCCAAGAGGGGAAATTTATAACTGTAAATATTTATTAATACATTAAACGAGAAGATCTCAAATAAACAACTTTACATCTCAAGGAGCTAAAACAAGAAAAACAAACTAAACTCAAAAGTAGCAGAAGGAAGAATATATTAAAGATTAGATAAGAGATAAAATACAGAAGCTGGGTATGGTGGCTCACACCTGTAAATCCAGCACTTTGGGAGGCTGAGGCAGGAGGATTGCTTGAGCTCTGGAACTCGAGACTGGCCTAAGCAACATAGTGGGACTCTGCCTCTATGAAAAAGAAAAATTAGGTGGGTGTGATGGCCACACACCTGTAGTTCCAGCTACTCTGGAGACTAGATGGAAGAATCACTCAAGTCTAGGAGGTCAAGGCTGCAGTGAGCCACAGTCATGCCACGGCACTCCAGCCTGGGTGACAAAGCAAGACCCTGTCTCAAAAACAAACAAATGAACAAACAAACAAACAAAAAACAGAGTAGAAAAACAATAGAGAAAAATCAACAAAATCAAGAGGTTGTTCTTTGAAAAGACAATAAAATTGATAAACCTTTAGCAAAATTGATGAAGAAAAAAAGAAAGGACTAAAATAAATAAAATCAGAAATAAAATTTGGGGACATTATTACCAATTTTATAGGAATAAAAAGTATTATAAGACAGTAGTATGAAAAATTATTTGCAAACAAAATGAATACATTAGATGAAATGGACAAATTCCTAAAAAGAACAGCCTACCAAGACTAAATCATAACGAAATAGAAAATCTGGATCAAACTGTAACTGGTAGGAATATGGAATCAGTAATCAAAAACCTCTCTACAACAAAAAGTTTCATTTTTAAAATATTTATTCATTTACTTATAGAGATGGGGTCTTGTTATGCTGCCCAGGTTGGTCTTAAACTCCTGGGCTCAAGCGATCTTCCCATCTTGGCCTCCCAAAGTGTTGGGATTACAGGCGTGAGCCACTCTGCCTGGCCAACAGTTTTAGACAAGATGGTTGCACTGGTGAATTCTACCAAATATATAAAGGAAAACCAATCCTCAAACTCTTCAAAAAAATTTAAGGGTAAAAAACACTTTTTAAAAATTATTCTTTAAGTTCTGGGGTACCTGTGCAGAAGGTGCAGGTTTGTTATATAGGTATACACATACCATGGTGGTTTGCTGCACCCATCAACCCGTCATCTACATTAGGTATTTATCCTAATGTTATCCCTCCCCTAGCCCCCCACCCCCAACAGGCCTCGGTGTGTGATATTCCCCTCCCTGTGTCCATGTGTTCTTATTGTTCAACTCCCAATTATGAGTGAGAATATGCAGTGTTTGGTTTCCTTTTCTTGTGATAGTTTGCTGAGAATGATGGTTTCCAGCTTCATCCATGTCCCTGCAAACGACATGAACTCATCCTTTTTTATGGCTGCATAGTATTCCATGGTGTATATGTGCCACATTTTCTTTATTCAGTCTATTATTGATGGGCATTTGGGTTGGTTCCAAGTCTTTGCTATTGTGAATAGTGCTGCATAAACATAGGTGTGCATGTGTCTTTATAGTAGAATGATTTATAATCCTTTGGTTATATACCCAGTAATGGGATTGCTAGGTCAAATGGTATTTCTGGTTCTAGATCTTTGAGGAATTGCCACACTGTCTTCCACAGTGGTTGAACTAATCTATACTCCCACCAAGAGTTCCTATTTCTCCACATTCTCTCCAGCTGTTTCCCACAAACAGTTCCTATTTCTCCACATCCTCTCCAGCACCTGTTTTTTCCTGACTTTTTAATGATTGCCATTCTAACTGGCATGAGATGGTATCTCATTGTGGTTTTGATTTGCATTTCTCTAAGGACCAGTGATGATGAGCATTTTTTCATATGTCTATTGGCTGCATAAATGTCTTCTTTTGAGAAGTGTCTGTTCATATCCTTTGCCCGCTTTTTGATGGGGTTGTTTGTTTTTTTCTTGTAAATTTGTTTAAGTTCTTTGAAGATTCTGGATATTAGCCCTTTGTCAGATGGATAGATTGCTAAAATTTTCTCCCATTCTGTAGGTTGCCTGTTCACTCTGATGATAGTTTCTTTTGCTGTGCAGAAGCTCTAGTTTAATTAGATCCCATTTGTCAATTTTGGCTTTTCTTGCTATTGCTTTTGGTGTTTTAGACATGAAGTCTTTGCCCATGCCTATGTCTTGAATGGTATTGCCCAAGTTTTCCTCTAGGATTTTTATGGTCCTAGGTCTTATGTTTAAGTCTTTGATCCAACTTGAGTTAATTTTTGTATAAGGTCTAAGGAAGTTTTCTGAATATGGCTAGTCAGTTTTCCCAACAACATTTATTAACAGGGAATGGTTTCTCCATTGCTTGTTTGTGCAGATTTGTCAAAAGTCAGATGGTTGTAGATGTGTAGTGTTATTTCTGAGGCCTCTGTTCCATTCCTTTGGTCTATATATCTGTTTTGGTACCAGTACCATGCTGTTTTGGTTACTGTAGCCTTGTAGTATAGTTTGAAGTCAGGTAGTGTGATGCCTCCAGCTTTCTTCTTCTTGCACAGGAATGTCTTGGTTATGCGGGCTCTTTTTTAAAACTTCCATATGAAGTTTAAAGTAGTTTTTTCCAATTCTTTGAAGAAAGTCAGTGGTAGCTTGATGGGGATAGCATTGCATCTTTAAATTACTTTGGGCATTGTCGCCATTTTCATGATATTGATTGTTCCTATCCATGAGCATGGAATGTTCTTCCATTTTTTTGTGTCCTAGGTATTTTGTTCTCTTAGTAGCAATTGTGAATGGGAATTCTCTCATGATTTGGCTCTCTGTTTGTCTGTTATTGGTGTATAGGAATGCTCATGATTTTTGCACATTGATTTTGTATACTGAGACTTTGCTGAAGTTGCTTATCAGCTTAAGGAGATTTTGGGCTGTGATGATGGGGTTTTCTAAATATGCAATCATGTCATCTGCAAATAGAGACAATTTGACTTTCTCTCTTCCTGTTTGAATACACTTTATTTCTTTCTCTTGCCTGATTGCCCTGGCCAGAACTTCCAATACTATGTTGAATAGGAGTGGTGAGAGAGGGCAACCTTGTCTTTTGCCGGTTTTCAAAGGGAATGCTTCCAGTTTTTGCCCATTCAGTATGATATTGGCTGTGGGTTTGTCATAAGTAGCTCTTATTATTTTGGGATACTTTGCATTGATACCCAGTTTATTGAGCTTTTTTAACATGAAGTGGTGTTGAATTTTGTTGAATATCTTTTCTGTATCTATTGAGATAATCATTTGGTTTTTGTGATTGGTTCCGTTGATGTGATGAATCATGTTTATGGATTTGCACATGTTGAACCAGCCTTTCATCCCAGGAATGAACAACTTTTCTGCATCTATTGAGATAATCATGTGGTTTTTGTGATTAGTTCTGTTTATGCGATGGATTATGTTTATGGATTTGCATGTGTTGAACCAGCGTTGCATCCCAGGGATGAAGCCTACCTGATCATGGTGGATAAGCTTTTTGATGTGCTGCTGGATTTGGTTTGTCAGTATCTTATTGAGAATATTCACATCGATGTTTATCAGGGATATTGGCCTGAAATTTTCTTCATTTATTATGTCTCTGCCAGGATTTGGTATCAAGATGATGCTGGCCTCATAAAATTAGTTAGGGAGGATTTTCTCTTTTTCTATTTGGAATAGTTTCAGAAGGAATGGTACCAGCTCCTCTTTCTACCTCTAGTAGAATTCGGCTGTGAATCTGTCCATTCCTGGACTTTTTTTTTGGTGAGTAGGCTATTAATTACTGCCTCAATTTTAGAACTTATTATTGGTTTATTCAGGGATTTGACTTCTTCCTGGTTTAGACTTGGGAGAATGTATGTGTCCAGGAATTTATCCATTTCTTCTAGATTTTCAAGTTTATTTGTGTAGAGGTGTTTATAGTATTCTTTGATGGTAGTTTGTATTTCTGTGGGATCAGTGGTGATACCCCTATATCATTTTTTATTGCCTCTATTTAATTCTTCCGTCTTTTCTTCTTTATTAGTCTGGCTAGCGGTCTATCTATTTTGTTAATCTTTTCAAAAAATCAGCTTCTGGATTCATTGATTTTTGAAGGGTTTTTTGTGTCTCTATCTCATTCAGTTCTGCTCTGATTTCAGTTATTTCTTGTCTTCTGCTAGATGTTGCATTTCTTTGCTGTTGCTTCTCTATTTTTTTAAATTGTGATATTAGCATGTCAATTTTAGATCTTTCCTGCTTTCTCTCTTGAGCATTTAGTAGTATACATTTCCCTCTATCCACGGCTTTAAATGTGTGCTAGAGATTCTGGTGTGTTGTGTCTTCATTCCCATTGGTTTCAAACAACATCTTTATTTCTGACTTCATTTCATTATTTATGCAGTAGCCATTTAGGAGTAGGTTGTTCAGTTTCCATGTAGTTGTGTGGTTTTGAGTGAGTTTCTTAATTCTGAGTTCCAGTTTGATTTGCACTGTGGTCTGAGAGACTGTTCATTATGATTTCCATTCTTGTGCATTTGCTGTGCACCACTTCCAATTATGTGGTCAGTTTTAGAATAAGTGCGATGAGGTGCTGAGAAGAATGTATTTTCTGTTGATTTGAGGGGGAGAGTTCTGTAGATGTCTATTAGGTCTGCTTGGTTCAGAGCTGAGTTCAAGTCCTGAATATCCTTGTTAGTTTTCTGTGTCTTTGATCAGTCTAATATTGACAGTGGGGTGTTAAAGTCTCCCACTGTTATTGTGTGGGAGTGTAAGTCTCTTTTTTGCTAAGAACTTGCTTTATGAATCTGGGTGCTCCTGTATTGGGTGCGTATATATTTAGGATAGTTAACTCTTCTTGCTGCATTGATCCTTTTATCATTATATAATGCCCTTCTTTGTCTCTGTTGATCTTTGTTGGTTTAAAGTCTGTTTTATCAGAGATTAGGATTGCAACTCCTGCTTTTTTTTTTCTTTCCATTTGCTTGGTAAATATTCCTCCATCCCTTTATTTTGAACCTATGTGTGTCTTTGCATGTGAGATGGGTCTCCTGAATACAGCACACTGATGGGTCTTGACTCTTTATCCAGTTTGCCAGTCTGTCTTTTAATTGGGTCATTTAGCCCATTTACATTTAAGGTTAATATTGTTATGTGTGAATTTCGTCCTGTCATTATGATGCTAGCTGGTTGTTTTGCCCATTAGTTGATGCAGTTTCTTCCTAGTATCGATGTTTTTTTACAATTTGGTATGTTTTTGCATGGCCTGATACCGGTTATTCCTTTCCATCTTTAGTGCTTCCTTCAGTAGCTCTTGTAAGGCAGGCCTGGTGGTGACAAAATCTCTCAGCATTTGCTTGTCTGTAAAGGATATCATTTCTCCTTTGCTTATGAAGCTTAGTTTGGCTGGATATGAAATTCTGAGTTGAAAATTCTTTTCTTTAAGAATGTTGAATATTGGACCCCGATCTCTTCTGGCTTGTAGGTTTTCTGCAGAGAGATTCGCTGTTGGTCTGATGGGCTTCTCCTTGTGGGTCACCTGACCTTTCTCTCTTGCTGCTGTTAACATTTTTCCTTCATTTCAACCTTGGTGATTCTGATGATTATGTTTCTTGGGGTTGCTCTTCTCAAGGAGTATCTTTGTGGTGGTCTCTGTATTTCCTGAATTTGAATGTTGGCCTGTCTTGCTAGGTTGCAGAAGTTCTCCTGAATAATATCCTGAAGAGTGTTTTCCAACTTGGTTCCATTCTCCTCGTCACTTTCAGATACACCAGTCAAACGTAGATTTGGTCTTTTCACATAGTCCTATATTTCTTGGAGGCTTTTTTAAATTCTTTTTTATTCTTTTTTCTCTAATCTTGTCTTCATGCTTTATTTCATTAAGTTGATCCTCAATCACTGATATCCTTTCTTCTGCTTGATTCATTCAGGTATTGAAACTTGTGTATGCTTCACTAAGTTCTCGTGCTGTGGTTTTCAGCTTCATCATGTCATTTATGTTCTTCTCTACACTTGTTATTCTAGTTAGCAATTCATCTAACCTTTTTTCAAGGTTCTTAGCTTTCTTGCATTGGGTGAGAACATGCTCCTTTAGCTCAGAGGAGTTTGTTATTACCTGCCTTCTGAAGCCTACTTCTGTCAATTTGTCAAACTCATTCTCCATCTAGTTTTGTTCCCTTGCTGGCAAGGAGTTGTGATTCTTTGGAGGAGAAGAGGTGTTCTTCTTTTTGGAATTTTCAGCTTTTTGTGCTGGTTTCTCCCCATCTTTGTGGATTTATGTACCTTTGGGCTTTGATGTTGGTGACCTTCGAATGGGGTCTTTGAATGGTTGGTTGGTTTCTTTCTGTTGGTTGATTTTCCTTCTGACAGTCAGGCCCCTCTGCTGCTGGTCTGCTGGAGTTTGCTGTAGGTCCATTCCTGACACTGTTTGTCTGGGTGTCACCAGCAGAGTCTGCAGAACAGCAAAGATTGCTGCCTGATATTTCCTCTCAAGGCTTTGTCCCAGAGGGGCACCTGTCAGATGCCAGCCAGAACTCTCCTGTGTGAGGTATCTGTCGGCCCCTACTGGGAGGTGTCTTCCAGTTAGGATACATGGTGGTCAGGGACTCACTTCAGGAGGCAGTCTGACCCTTAGCAGAGCTCGAACACTGAGCTGGGAGGTCTGCTGCTGTCTTCAGAGCCATCAGGGAGGGACGTTTAAGTCTGCTGAAGCTGCACCCACAGCCACCCCTTTCCCCAGGTGCTCTGTCCCAGGGAGATGGGGGTTTTGTCTATAAGTCCCTGACTGGGGCTCTTGCCTTATATTCAGAGATGCCCTGCCCAGAGAAGGGAAATTTGGCAATCTGGCCACAGCAGCCTTGCTGAGCTGCAGTGGGCTCTGCCCCATTGGAACTTCCCAGTGGATTTGTTTACACTGTGATTGTAAAACCACCTACTCAAGCCTCAGCAATGGCTGATGCCTCTCCCCCTACCAAGCTCGAGCGTCCCTGGTGGATCTGACTGCTGCTGTGCTGGCAGCGAGAATTTCAAGCCAGTGGATCTTAGTTTGCTAGGCTCCATGGGGGTGGGACTTGCTGAGCCAGACCACTTGGCTCCCTGGCTTCAGCACCCCTTTCCAGGGGAGTGAATAGTTCTGTCCTGCTGGCGCTCCAGGCACCGCTGGAGTTCCAAGCGCCACTGGAGTATGGAAAAAATGAACTCCTGCAGCCAGTTTGGTGTCTGCCCAAATGGCTGCCTGGTTTTGTGATTGAAACCCAGGGCCCTGGTGGGGTAGGCACCGGAGGGACTCTCTTGGTTTGCGGGTTGTGAAAGCCGTGGGACAAGTGCAGTATCTGTGCCACAGTTTCTCAGGCTCAGTCCCTCACGGCCTCTCTTGGGTGGGGGAGAAAATTCCCTGACCACTTGCACTTCCTGGGTAAGGTGACACCCCACCCTGATTCAGCTTGCCCTCCATGGGCAGCACCCACTCTCTGACCAGCCCCATTGAGATGAACCAGGTACCTCACTTGGAAATGCAGAAATCACCTGCTTTCTGGGACGATCTTGCTGGGAGCTGCAGACCAGAGCTGTTCCTATTTGGCTATCTCGACAGCCTCAAGAATAGAAAACACTTTCTCTTTTTTTTTTTTTTTTTGAGACAGAGTCTCACTCTGTCGCCCAGGCTGAAGTGCAGCAGCGTGATCTCGGCTCACTGTAAGCTCTGTCTCCCGGGTTCACGCCATTCTCCTGCCTCAGCCTCCTGAGTTGCTGGGACTACAGGTGCCTACCACCACGCCCTGCTAATTTTTTTTTTGTACTTTTAGTAGAGACTGGGTTTCACCGTGTTAGCCAGGATGGTCTGGATCTCCTGACCTCGTGATCTGCCCGTCTCAGCCTCCCAAAGTGCTGGGATTACAGGCATGAGCCACCACGCCCGGCCAAGAGTAGAAAACACTTTCTACCTCATTCCCTAATGCCAGCATTACCTTGATATGGTGGCATGGAGGGATGGAGGGAGCAATATGAGCAAAGATTTAGAAGTGAGGTACTGTATATGTGGAGAGGTAATGTAAGCAGTTGAGTTTCACTGGAGTTTTAAAGTGTGAAGCAGGAGAAGGTGAGAGATGAGGCTGGAGAGTTAGGCAGAGGTCAGATCATAGAGACCTATATATGTAATGCTAAGAAGCTTAGCTCTTATCCTCTATGTATTCTTGCTGTTTAGCCTGAAACCTGTTGCTTTTACAATGCAGATATGACAATAAATTGAATCAAAATTACTTCAAATACAGAACAGTGTCTAAGAATAAGCTTAAATGAGATATAAATATTCAGTTATAAAAATAATTGCTTTCATACCTTTGTAATGTTGGCATCAAAGGAGGACACTATACTATAGTGAATAGATGTACTATGTTTACATACATAGAAAACATAATTTGATTGTATAAAGTGGAAAAAATTGACTAGCAAACTATTCTAAATGATTTTATTTTTTGTGTTACAATTATATTTTCAGGAATCTTTAATTTTTTTATTTTTAACTTTTGTGGGTACATAATAGTTGCATATATTTATGGGGTACATAGGATGTTTTGATATAGGCATGCAATGTTAACTAAGCACATCTTGGAGAATGGGGTAGCTGTCCCCACAAGCATTTATCCTTTGAGTTACAAACAATCCAATTACACTCTTGAAGTTGTTTAAAAATATACAATTAAGTTAATATTGACTATCGCCACCCTATTGTGCTATCAAAGTGTAGGTCTTATTCTTTCTAACTATTATTTTTGTGTTAATTAACCATTCTCAGCTCACCAAAGGCCCTCACAACACTTCCAAGCCTCTGGTAACTACTTTCTATGACCATAAGTTCAATTGTTTTAATTTTTAAATCCCACAAATAAGTGATAAAATATGATGTTTGCTTTTCTGTGCCTGGCTCATTTCACTTAATATAATGATATCCAGTTACATCTATGTTGTTTTAACTGACTGAATCTCATTCTTTTTATAGCTGAATAATATTTTATTGTATATGTACCACATTTTCTTTATCCATTTATCTGATGATGGACACTTATATTGCTTCCAAATATTGGATTTGTAAACAGTGTTACAACACATATAGAAGTACAGATATCCCTTTGATATACTAATTGCTTTTCTTTTGGGTACATTCCCAACAATGGGATTGCTGGATCATATGGTAGCTCAATTTTTAGTTTTTTGAGGAACCTCCAAACTGTTCTCCTTAGTGGTTGTACTAATTTACACTTTCACCAACAATGTACAAGAGTTCCCTTTTCTCCTCATCCTCACCAGCATTTGTTGTTGCTTGTCTTTTGTATATAAGTAATTTTAATGGGGGTTGAGATGATATCTCATTGTAGTTTTGATTTGCATTTCTCTGTTGATTAATGAGGTGAGCACTTTTTCATATGCCTGTTTGCAATTTGTATGTCTTCTTTTGAGTAATGCCTATTCAAATCTTTTCCCATTTTTTGATTAGATTATTAGATTTTCTTCTATACAGTTGTTTAAACTCCTTATGTAGTCTGGTTATTAATTCCTTGTCAAATGGGTAGTTTGCAAATATTTTCTTCCATTCTGTGTGTTGTCTCTTCATTGATTGTATTCTTTGCTGTGCAGAAGCTTCTTAACTTGATGTTATTTGTCTGTTTTTGCTTTGGTTACCTGTGCTTGTGGGGATATCGCTCAAGAAATTTTTGCCCAGAATGATGTCATGTAGAGTTTCCCCTATGTTTTCTTGTAGTAGTTTCATAGATTGAGGTCTTAGATTTAAGACTCTAATCCATTTTGATTTGATTTTTATATAGTGAGAGATAAGGGTATAGTTTTATTCTTCTGTATATGAATATATACTTTTTATTTATTTTTATTTTTGAGACATACTTTCACTCTTGTTGCCCAGACTGGAGTGCAATGGCAGGATCTCAGCTCATGGCAACGGCAACCTCCACCTCCTGTGTTCAATTGATTCACCTGCATCAGCCTATCGAGTAGCTGGGATTACAGGCATGCGCCACAACTCCCGACTAATTTTGTATTTTTAGTAGAGACAGGGTTTCTTCATGTTGGTCAGACTGGTCTCGAACTACCAATGTCAGGTGATCCATCTGCCTCTGACTCCCAAAGTGCTGGGATTACAGGAATGAGCCACTGCGCCCGGCCCTACTTTTTATTTTTATGTTTTTTTTTGAGACCGAGTCTCACTCTGTTGCCCAGGCTGGAGTGCACTGGCGCAATCTCGGCTCACTGCAACCTCCACCCTACACCACCCGGGTTGAAGGATTCTCCTGCCTCAGCCTCTTGAGTAGCGGGGATTACAGGCACCTGTTACCGTGACTAGCTAATTTTTGTATTTTTAGTAGAGTTGGGGTTTTGCCATGTTGGCCAGGCTGGTCTAGAAGTCCTGACCTTAGAAGATTCACCCACCTTGGCCTCCCAAAGTGCTGGGATTACAGGCTTGAGCCACTGTACCTGGCCTGAATATTTACTTTTTAAAGCACTGTTTATTCAAGAGATTGTCTTATCCCCAGTGTATGTTTTGGCACCTTTGTTGAAAATAAGTTCACTGTAAATGGATGGATTTATTTCTAGGTTCTCTATTCTGTTCTATTCATCTATGTATGTGTTTTTATGCCAGTACAATGCTGTTTTGGTGACTATAGCTCTGTAGTAAAATTTGAAGTCAGGTAATATGATTCCTCCAGTTTTGTTCTTTTCATTTATGATAGCTCTGGCTATTCTGGGTTCTTTGTGGTTCTGTATAAATTTCAGGATTGTTTTTCCTATTTCTGTGAAGAATGTCATTGGTATTTTGATAGGGATTGCACTGAATCTGTAGATTGCTTTGTATAGTATGGACATTTTAAGAATATTGCTTCTTCCAATAGACATCTACAGAACTCTCCACCCCAAATCAACAGAATATACATTTATTTCAGCACCACGCCTATTCCAAAATTGACCACATACTTGGAAGTAAAGCTCTCCTCAGCAAATGTAAAAGAACAGAAATTATAACAAACTATCTCTCAGATCACAGTGCAATCAAACTAGAACTCAGGATTAAGAATCTCACTCAAAACCACTCATCTACATGGAAACTGAACAACCTGCTCCTGAATGACTACTGGGTACATAACGAAATGAAGGCAGAAATAAAGATGTTCTTTGAAACCAACGAGAACCAAGACACAACATACCAGAATCTCTGGGATGCATTCAAAGCAGTGTGTAGAGGGAAATTTATAGCACTAAATGCCCACAAGAGAAAGCAGGAAAGATCCAAAATTGACACCCTAACATCACAATTAAAAGAACTAGAAAAGCAAGAGCAAACACATTCAAAAGCTAGCAGAAGGCAAGAAATAACTAAAATCAGAGCAGAACTGAAGGAAATAGAGACACAAAAAACCCTTCAAAAAATTAATGAATCCAGGAGCTGGTTTTTTGAAAGGTTCAACAAAACTGATAGACCGCTAGCAAGACTAATAAAGAAAAAAAGAGAGAAGAATCAAATAGATGCAATAAAAAATGATAAAGGGGATATCACCACCGATCCCACAGAAATACAAACTACCATCAGAGAATACTACAAACACCTCTATGCAAATAAACTAGAAAATCTAGAAGAAAATGATAAATTCCTCGACACATACACTCTTCCAAGACTAAACCAGGAAGAAGTTGAATCTCTGAATAGACCAATAACAGGATCTGAAATTGTGGCAATAATCAATAGCTTACCAACCAAAAAGAGTCCGGGACCAGACGGATTCACAGCTGAATTCTACCAGAGGTACAAGGAGGAGCTGGTACCATTCCTTCTGAAACTATTCCAATCAATAGAAGAAGAGGGAATACTCCTTAACTCATTTTATGAGGCCAGCATCATCCTGATACCAAAGCTGGGCAGAGACAGAACCAAAAAAGAGAATTTTAGACCAATATCCTTGATGAACATTGATGCAAAAATCCTCAATAAAATACTGGCAAACCGAATCCAGCAGCACATCAAAAAGCTTATCCACCAGGATCAAGTGGGTTTCATCCCTGGGATGCAAGGCTGGTTCAATATACGCAAATCAATAAATGTAATACAGCATATAAACAGAACCAAAGACAAAAACCACATGATTATCTCAATAGATGCAGAAAAGGCCTTTGACAAAATTCAACAACTCTTCATGCTAAAAACTCTCAATAAATTAGGTATTGATGGGACATATCTCAAAATAATGAGAGCTATCTATGACAAACCCACAGCCAATATCATACTGAGTGGGCAAAAACTGGAAGCATTCCCTTTGAAAACTGGCACAGGAGAGGGATGCCCTCTCTCACCACTCCTATTGAACATAGTGTTGGAAGTTCTGGCCAGGGCAATTAGGCAGGAGAAGGAAGTAAGGGGTATTCAATTAGGAAAAGGGGAAGTCAAATTGTCCCTGTTTGCAGGTGATATGATTGTATATCTAGAAAACCCCATCATCACAGCCCAAAATCTCCTTAAGCTGATAAGCAACTTCTGCAACGTCTCAGGATACAAAATCAATGTACAAAAATCACAAGCATTCTTATACACCAATAACAGACCGATAGGCAAATTGTGAGTGAACTCCCATTCACAATTGCTTCAAAGAGAATAAAATACCTAGGAATCCAACTTACAACCGATGTGAAGGACCTCTTCAAGGAGAACTACAAACCACTGCTCAATGAAATAAAAGAGGATACAAACAAATGGAAGAACATTCCATGCTCATGCAGAGGAAGAGTCAATATCATGAAAATGGCCATACTGCCCAAGGTAATTTACAGATTCAATGCCATCCCCATCAAGCTACCAATGACTTTCTTCACAGAATTGGAAAAGACTACTTTAAAGTTCCTATGGAACCAGAAAAGAGCCCGCATTGCCAAGTCAATCCTAAGCCAAAAGAACAAAGCTGGAGGCATCACACTACCTGACTTCAAACTATACTACAAGGCTACAGTAACCAAAACAGCATGGTACTGGTACCAAAACAGAGATATTGATCAATGGAACAGAACAGAGCCCTCAAAAATAACGCTGCATGTCTACAACTATCTGATCTTTGACAAACCTGAGAAAAACAAGCAATGGAGAAAGGGTTCCCTATTTAATAAATGGTGCTGGGAAAACTGGCTAGCCATGTGTGGAAAGCCGAAATTGGATCCCTTCCTTACACCTTATACAAAAATCAATTCAAGATGGATTAAAGACTTAAACGTTAGACCTAAAACCATAAAAACTCTAGAAGAAAACCTCGGTATTACCATTCAGGACATAGGCATGGGCAAGGACTTCATGTCTAAAACACCAAAAGCAATGGCAACAAAAGCCAAAATTGACAAATGGGATCTAATTAAACTAAAGAGCTTCTGCACAGCAAAAGAAACTACCATCAGAGTGAACAGGCAACCTACAAAATGGGAGAAAATTTTCACAACCTACTCATCTGACAAAGGGCTAATATCCAGAATCTACAATGAACTCAAACAAATTTACAAGAAAAAAACAAACAACCCCATCAAAAAGTGGGCAAATGACATGAACCGACACTTCTCAAAAGAAGACATTTATGCAGCCAAAAAACACATGAAAAAATGCTCACCATCACTGGCCATCAGAGAAATGAAATCAAAACCACAATGAGATAGCATCTCACACCAGTTAGAATGGCGATCATTAAAAAGTCAGGAAACAACAGGTGCTGGAGAGGATGTGGAGAAATAGGAACACTTTTACACTGTTGGTGGGACTGTAAACTAGTTCAACCATTGTGGAAGTCGGTGTGGCGATTCCTCAGGGATCTAGAACTAGAAATACCATTTGACCCAGCCATCCCATTACTGGGTATATACCCAAAGGACTATAAATCATGCTGCTATAAAGACACATGCACACGTATGTTTATTGCGGCATTATTCATAATAGCAAAGACTTGGAACCAACCCAAATGTCCAACAATGATAGACTGGATTAAGAAAATGTGGCACATATATACCATGGAATACTATTCAGCCATAAAGATGATGAGTTCATGTCCTTTGTAGGGACATGGATGAAATTGGAAATCATCATTCTCAGTAAACTATCGCAAGAACAAAAAACCAAACACTGTATATTCTCACTCATAGGTGGGAATTGAACAATGAGAACACATGGACACAGAAAGGGGAACATCACACTCTGAGGACAGTTGTGGGGTGGGGAGAGGTGGGAGGGATAGCATTGGGAGATATACCTAATGCTAGATGACGAGTTAATGGGTGCAGCACACCAGCGTGGCACATGTATACATATGTAACTAAGCTGCACGTTGTGCACATGTACCCTAAAACTGAAAGTATAATAATAAAAAAAAAGCATGTTGCTTCTTCCAATTCATGAACATATAATTTTTTTTATTTTTTGTTTCCTCTTCAATTTCTTTTATCAGTATTTTTACTTTTTATTACAGAGATCATTCACTTCTTTGGTTAATTCCCACGTATTTAATTTTGTGTGTAGCTAATGAAAACAGGATTAGTTTTAACATTTGTTTTTCACATTTTCACTATTGGCATATAGAAATGCTTATGATTTTTGTATGTTAAATTTTTGTCCTGAAATTTTACTGAATTTGTTGATCAGTTCTAATAGTTTTCCTGTGGCGACTTTGGTTTTATCAAATATAAGATCACATCATCTGCAAATAAGGATAATCTGATTTCTCCCTTTCCAGTTGGGATGCTCTTTTTATCTCTGTCTTGTCTGATTGCTCTAGCTAAGACTTCCAGTACTATGTTGAGTAACAGTGATGAAAGTGGGTATCCTTGTCCTTCAGATCTGAGTCAGACCTGAAGCCAGCACAGCACTGGGTCTTGCCCAATGCCTGCTGTAACCACTTTCTGGCTACTGCATATGTTGTCTCAAGGACCTGGGGCTCTACATTCAACAGGTACCAAAGCCAGCCAGGCTTGTGTCTTTCCTATCAGGGCAGTGAGGGCCCCAGTCCTCATTTGGGTTCAGAAATGCTGTCTGGGAGTCAGGGATGAGAGTAAAAAACCTTAGAAGTCTACCTGCTGGTCTGTTGTATTGCAGCTAAGCTGACACTCAAACAACTAGATGCAGACCTTCCCACTCTTCCCTCCTCTTTCAAAAGGCAGAGTAGCCTCACCCTGTAGCCACTGCCATCTCAGGCCATGAGGAGTACTGGCAGACTACCAGCCAATGTTCCTCTAAGGCCCATGGGCTTTTAAGTCAGTTTGTGGTGAATGCTGTCTGGCCTGGGACTCACCCTTCATGGTAGTGGGCTCTTCTCTGGCCCTGGGCAGGTCCAGAAATGCCATTCAAGAGTCACAACCTGGAATCACGGGCCCTAGGAACTTGCTTGGTGCTCTGTCCCACTGTGCCTGTGCTGGTACCTAAGGTGTCAGACAAAGTCCATTTACTTTTCCCTCTGCTTTTCTCAAAACAGCAGTTTTGCCTCATAGCCACCATAGATAGTAATGTGCTGAGTCTCGCATGAAGCCAGCAAGCCTCAGAGGCTCACCCAAGGCCCTTGATATAGTACCTGGGTGTCACTGCTGGTTATTCAGGGCCCAAGGGCTCTTCAGTTAGCAGATAATGAATGCTGCCATGACTGGGTTTTTCATTAAAGGTGGCAGGTTCCTTTCTGGCAAAAGCGTGTCTAGAGATGTTGTCTGGAAGCTAAGGCCTGTAATGGGGGCATCATGACTCTATCTGGTGCCCTATTCTGCTGTGACTGTGCTAGTATCCAAGATGCAAGACAAAGTCCTTCCCACTCTTCCATCTCTTCTCCTCAAGAAAAAGGAAGGGGTCTCTTTTGGACCTGTGAGCTGTGCAGCCTGGGGTTAGGGGAGGGGTGATGCCAGCATTTCCTTGACTTCCCTAGTTGGTGTTTCAGTATGTCACATGTCCCCCCACACAAATCACAGTCTATGGCCTAGTTCAGCACTAGGACTCACCTAGGAGTTGCATTTCTTATGGCCTTGGCTACTTTTCAAATTTACTTTGAGACACAGGGTGCAGTAGCCTCAGTGGTGATGTTTGCAGGAACTCACACTCCAGCCACTGGGATTGGTGATTCTCTTCTGGCTAGGGCTGGTTTACATGTGCCCTCCAAGGGCAGGCATAAGCTGAGTTTGATCAGGTTTTTCTTTCTGCTTTAACAGGAGAACATTGAGTTCAATACCTCACAATTACTGTGTTTTCTCTCCTCTAGTGCCCAGAGTTGCACTCCACACCATGCTGCCACTGGAGGTGAGAGAGGGGTGTCGTCAGTGACTTCAGACTGTTTTTTCTATCTCCTCAGTGTCTCTTTGAGTGATATGAAGTTAAAATCAGGTTCTATGAATGTGCACCTAATTTTTGGTTCTTATAAAGGTTTTTTTCTTTTTCTTTGTAGATCGTTGTTAACTTGGTGTACTTGTAGAAGGGGATGATTGGTGGAGCTTGTATTCTGCCATCTTGCTCCACTTCTCTAAAAACCATTTTGTAATGAGGTTTTACTCTGTATTATTGACAATCATCAGCAATGTAAGTGTAGTTTAGGAAAAGGTTTGAATATGTTTCTTTATATTTGTCAGAGAACAAATTTACTGGTGGCTGTCACTGAGAATGCAGCCATGGCTGGGATCTTATATACCTGACAATATTATTTTATTTTCTGAATTCATGGTCAATTTTCACATATCAGTTTGTTTCACTTCATGATAAGGTAAATAAGCTCTTAAAGACAACTGTGTTTTATGAATGATTGTGGTCACTTTTTATAGACTCTAGACTGTAACTACACTTAAATAATTGATTTACTGTACACATTGGGCTGTGCATGTCTGGCTATAGCATATTTTGCATATGAAGACTAACAAATTAAGTAATAAAATGACTGCTCAAAAAAACTACTGCTGGCTTAACTGAGGTTATAAAATAAATCACTACAAAAAGTACTTAAATTGAGTTTTAATGAGTTCTGTCTTCCCTTACACTCATGGAAACATATGATTTCTAAGTTCATGGAAGAATATTCTTGTCTATGTCATCTTCTGGGTAGCCTAAATGTTCTTTCTGGGTAGCTAATAACTTATGTACATGCATAGAATGTTTGGTAGGGAGGCAGGCCAAAATGAATGGGAAGTATTTAGGACTAGTGGGTCCTTTCTGGAAGAGTCCTAGAGTCATCATGGGATTAGGGTAGAGGTGTCAACTAGCTATCACAAAATGCTACTGTGAGAACTCCCATATTCCAGTGCTGTTTTTTAAGCCTCTGGAGCTATTGATCTGTAAACCTGTTATGAAAAGCAGGGAGAAAGGAGTATTATTTCTAGATGAAGGTTCATCTGTCATGCAGGCTACAGAAACCACCTAGACAAAGAGATTGGATTTAGCCTTAGTTTGGGACTATCTCTCTGAAAGACTCAGAGAATGTGAATTGAGAGATTTGTTAACCTACAGATAATTTAACCATTAAACAGGAGATTCCTAAAATATATAAATTGAATCTTAAACTAAGGTTGATTGAATTTTAATTAGCTGAAGCATAAATAATGTTCCTTTACTAATTAAAATATTCGGGGTGGCAGGGCTAAGACGGTTGACTAGAAGGAGCTCATGTTCACCACTCTCACAGAGAGAAAATTAAAGGGCTACTGAACATAGACCCTGCAGGCCTATTATTTGAGAAACCACAGCAGGATCCATCAGGGCAGCAAAGAAACACAGAGAACAGAGAGGAGCAAAGCTGGGCATCAGCCTGTCTGGGCTCAGCACAGAGCCAGGAGAACCTCTTCAACACAGGAAAGGGTGAGTGAATGAGAGCCTCCAGGGGGATTCACACTTTCAGAGGCACCTGTGTAAGACTGGAATAGGAGAACCACCCTGGCCCTCCCACGCACCCACCCCCACCATGATTCTAGACTGAAGCAGAGAGACACCTGTACATTTTGTGGGGGCAACTCCTGAGTCCACTGGGACTTCCACAAGCCTTGGGCCCTGGAGCAGACCAGCAGTGGTGCCACGTCTCCAATAGAGGCCACAGGTGCAGTGCCACGTTGCTCCACCAGGGCTCAGGGCCAGGGCTCAGCACCAGCTTTTAGCCCAGCAGTCCTGCTTTGGCCTGAACTCATCTGGCCACCCCTCCCATCTCTGCCCCTGATATCCAGCTGGGTAATGCTTGCCGGGGCCTTCAGTTCAGTGGTTCCACTTTTGTGTGAACTCAGCTGGAAGGTGCAGCTTTCTCTTTTCACAGGCAATACCCTAATGGCAGAGCATGAGACCCCACCCACTCTGCCCTGGTAGGAGCGGGCAGCACTTGCTAAAGCTTCTGGCCCAACAGTCTTGCCTTTGTGTGAGTTTAGCTGGAAGGCATAGCTCCTGCGGTAACAGGAAATACCCCAACGGCATAGCATGAGACCTCACCCTCCCCTGCCATTGGTAGCCAGGTGGACAACAACTGCTAGACCCTCCAGCCCAGTGGTCCCAATTTTATGTGAACTCAGCTGGAGGGTCAGTTTCCTGTTATCACAGGAAATACCACAATGGCAGAGCAAATGACCCAACTCATGCCTGCCACTAGTAGCCAGTGGGGGTGACAGCTGTTAGAGCCTCCAGCCTAGCAGCCTTGCTTTTGCATAAACCCAGCTGGAGGGTGCAGCTTACTGTTGTAGTGGAAAACACTTGGATGGCAGAGCCTGAGACCCCACCTGCCTCTGCCACTGGTGGCCAGGTAGGCAAAGCCTTCTAGAGCTTCCAGAACAGTAGGCATGCTTTTTTAGTTAACTTAGTTGGAGGGTGCCACTTCCTATTGTCACAGGAAACACTCAGACAGCAGAGCATGAGAGCCCACCTACCCCCACCACTGGTATCCAGGCAGGCAACACCTTCTACAGCTTCTATCCCAGTGGCCTTGCTTCTGTGTGAGCTTGACTAGAGGGCACAGATTTTTGATGTTCCAGGAAACACCTGGATGATAAAGAATGAGTCCCCACCTGCCCTCACTGCTGGTAGCCAGGTGGGCAACACTTCATCAGGCTTTTGACCCAATAGCCCCACTTCTGTGTGAACTCAGCTGAAGGGTGCAGCCTTCTGTTGTCCCAGTGTCAGGGTGCATAAACCTATGGAACCCCATTACTAATATCTAGGTGGACAACAGTTACTAGAGCATCCAGTCCAACTGTTCTACATCTGCCTGAATGTGCCCTGGGGGCACAGCCTCCTATTGCCCTGGAAAACCCTAAACAGTAAGACTGGCAACCCCACCCACACTCATTCCCATAGCCAGATGGGCCACACCCGTTGGAGTTTCCAACCCAGCAGTTTCACATCCAGCTGAACTCTGTGGGTGGACATAACCATATGTTGCCCCAGGAAGCAAACAAATGGCAAATTAGGGGCAACCTGGCAAGGACACAACTTGGGCAACTTTATCCCCAGCCTGAGGGAGCCCTGTGGACTAGAACTCTTAAGAAAAGAAACATGGGCACAGAGACAGTAATTGGAGGGGGTTCCTTCAAGACCCAGGAGCAGATTAGTATTGAAGCCAGTCGATGAAACCCACCTTATATCTTTATCAAACCTCCAAGGGCATCAAAGAAGAAAAAAATCAAAGCAACCTATCCAAAGGACAGAAACTTCAAAGACTGAAGAAACATTAACCCACACAAATGAGAAAGAAACAGCATAAGAACTCTGGCAACTCAAAAAGCCAGAGTGCATTCTTTCCTTCAAACAACCACAGTAATTCTCCAGCAAGGTTTTTTAATCAGGCTGAGATGGCTGAAATGACAGAAATAGAATTCAGAATATGGATAGGAATGGAGAGCAGCGAGATTCAGAACATTGAAACCCAATCCAAGGAAGCTAAGAATCACAATTAAATGATGCAGGGGCTGACAGATGAAATTGCCAATATAGAAATAATGTAGCTAACCTGATAGAACTGAAAAAGACACTACAAGAATTTCATAATGCAATTGCAAGTATTAACAGCAGAATATACCAAGCTGAGAAAAGAATTTCAGAACTTGAACACTGGCTTTCTGAAATATGATAGTCATACAAGGATAAAGAAAAAGGAAAAAAATGAATGAACAAAACCCCAGAGAATTGTAGCATTATGTAAAGAGAACAAATCTATAACTCATTGATGTCCTAGAAAAAGATGGGGAGAAAGGGGGCAACTTGGAAAACATATTTCAGAATATTGTTCATGAGAACTTCCCCAACCTAGCTAAAGAGGTCAACATCCAAATTCAGGAAATGCAGAGAACCCCACAAGATACTTCACAAGAAGACCATCCCCAAGACATAATCATCTCCAAGGTTGAAATGAAAGAAAAATGTTAAAGGCAGCTAGAGAAAGAGGACAGGTCACCTAAAAGGAGAAACCCATGACTAACAGTAGACCTCTCAGCAGAAACCCTACAAGCCAGAAGAGATTGGGGGCCTATATTCAACATTCTTAAAGAAAAGAAATTCCAACCAATAATTTCATATCTGGCCAAACTAAACTTCCTAAGCAAAGACGAAATAAGATCCTTTACAGAGAAGCAAATTTGGAGGCAATTTGTTACTGCCAGGCCTGCCTTACAAGAGCTCCTGAAAGAAGTACTAAATATGGAAAGGAAAGATCACTACCAGCCACTACAACACACTTAAGTACACAGACTAGTGACACTATGAAGCAACCACACAAACAAGTATGCATAATAACCAGCTAACAACACAATGACAAGATCAAATCCACACATATCAATAATAACCTTAAATGTAAATGGGCTAAGTATCTCAATTAAAAGTCATAGACTGGCAAATTGGATAAAGAAGCAAGACCCAATGGTATGCTCTCTTCAAGAGACCCATTTCACATGCAAAGACACCCATAGGCTCAAAGATAGAGGAATGAAGAGAAATCTATCAAGCAAATGGAAAACAGAAAAAAAGTAGGGGTGGCAATCCTAATATCAGACAAAACAGACTTTAAACCAACAAAGATAAAAAAGACAAGGGCATTACATAATGGTAAAGCATTCAATCCAACAGGAAGACCTAACTATCCTAAATCTCTTAGCACCCAATGCAGGTGCACCCAGATGTATAAAGCAAATTCTTAGAGACCTACAAAGAGACTTAGATTTACACACAATAATAGTGGGAGACCTCAAAACCTTACTGACACTATTAGACAGATGATTGAGCAGAAAGTTAACAAAGAGATTCCAGACCTGAATTCCACACTTGACCAAATGGACCTAATAGACATCCATAAAACTTTCTACCCAAAGACAAAAGAATATACATTTTTTCATTGCCATAAGGTACATACTCTAAAATCGACCATGAAGTTGGACATAAGACAATTCTCAGCAAACTCAAAAAAACCAAAATCCTATCAACCACCTGTTGGACCATAGCACAATAAAAATAGAAATCAAGCCCAGAAAAATTACTCAAAACCATACAATTATTTGGAAATTAAACAACATGCTCCTGAATAACCCCTGGGTAAATAATGAAATTAAAGCAGAAATCAAGAATTTCTTTGAGACTAATGAGAACAAAGACACAACATACCAGAATCTCTGGGACACAGCTAAGGCAGTGTTAAGAGAGAAATGTATAGCACTAAACAACCACATCAAAAAGTTAGAAAGGTCTCACATTAACAACCTAACATCACAACTAGAAGAACTACAAAAGGAAGTGCAAACCAACCTCAAAGCTAGCAGAAGAGAAGACATAACCAAAATCAGAGCTGAACTAAAGGAGATAGAGACACAGAAAGCCTTATAAAAGATCAATGAGTCTAGAAGGTGGTTCTTTGAAAAAAATTAATAAGATAGACCACTAGCTAGACTAGTAAAGAAGAAAAAGAGACAATCCAAATAAAGATAATTAGAAATGACAAAGGAGATGTTACCAAACTTACACCACAGAAATACAAATAACCATCAGAGGCTACTATGAACACCTCTATTCAAACTAGAAAATCTAAAAGAAATGGATAAATTCCTGGACACATACGTCTTCCCAGGACTGAACCAAAAAGAAATTGAATCCCTGAACAGACCAATAATGAACTCTGAAATTGAATAAATAATAAATATCCTACCAACAAAAAAAAGCCTAGGACCAGATGGATTCACGTACAAATTCTACCAGATGTGCAAAAAAAGCTGGTAACATTCCTAGTAAAGCTATTCAAAAAAATTGAGGATGAGGAATTCATTTCCAATTCATTCTATGAGACCAGCATCATTCTGATACCAAAACCTAGTAGAGACACAACAAAAAAGAAAACTTTAGGCTAATATCCCTGATGAACATTGATGCAAAAATCTTCAACAAAATACTAGCAAACTAAATCCAGCATCATATCAAGAAGTTAATCCACTATATGCAAATCAATAAATGTGATTCATCACATAAAAGAACTAAAGACAAAAACTATATGATTATCTCAATAGATACAGAGAAGGCTTTCAATAAAATTCAGTATCTGTTCTCATTAAAACCCCTGAATTAACTAGGCACTGAAAGAACATACTTTAAAATAATAAGATCCATCTATGACAAACCCACAGCCAATATCATACTGAATGGGCAAAATCTGAAAACTTTCCTGTTGAAAACTGGCACAAGACAAGGATGCCAACTCTCACCACTACTATTCAACATAATACTGAAAGTTCTGTCCAAGGCAATCAGGCAAGACAAAGAAATAAACAACATTTAAATAAGAAGAGCGGAAGTCAAACTATTCCTGTTTGCAGATGACATGATTTTATACCAAGAACCACCCCCAACCCCCAGTCTCAGCTCAAAAGCTCTTTGAGCTGATAAGAAACTTCAGCAAAGTTTTGGGATACAAAACCAATGGACAAATATCAGTAGCATTTCTATACATGAACACCCCCAAGCCAAGACCCAAATCAGAAGTGAAATTTTACAATTGCCACAAAAGAATAAAATACCTAGGACTACAGCTAGCCAGGGAGATGAAAGATCCCTACAATAAGAATTACAAAACACTGCTCAAAGAAATGAAAGATGACATAGACAAATGTAAGAACATTCCTTGCCCATGGATAGGAAAAATTAATATAATCAAAATGGCCATACTGTCCAAAGCAAAGCAGTGTACAAATTCAATGCTGTTCCCATCAAACTACCAATGGCATTCTTCACAGAACTCAAAAAAACTATTCTAAAATTAATTTGGAACCCAAAAAGAGCCCAAATAGGCAAGATAATCCTAAGCAAAAAGAACAAAGCTGGAAGTATCACATTGCCTGACTTCGAACTGTACTACAAAGCTGCAGTAATAAAAATAGCATACTACTGGTACAAAAACATACACATAGATCAAAACTGGACAAAAACATACATAGATCAATGGAACAGAATAGAGAACCCAGAAATAATGCTACACACCTACAACCATCTGATCTTCAGCAAAGCTGATAAAAACAAGCAATGGGGAAAGAACTCCCTATTAAATAAATGATGCTAGGATAACTGGCAAGCTATATGCATGTAAAGGTTGTTTTCATACTGCTACAAACAAATATCCGAGACTGGGTAATTTTTTTTTTTTTTGGGATGGGGTCTTCCTCTGTCACCCAGGCTGGAGTGCAGTGGTGCAATCTCGGCTCACTGCAGCCTCTGCCTCCTGGGTTCCAGCGATTCTCCTGCCTCAGCTTCCCGGGTAGCTGGGATTACATGTGCATGCCACCACACCCACCTAATTTTTTTATTTTTAGTAGAGTTGGGGTTTCACCATGTTGGCCAGGCTGCTCTCAAACTCCTGACCTCAGATGTTCCGCCTGCCTCGGCCTCCCAAATTGCTGGGATTACAGGCATGAGCCCAGCCTAGACTGGGTAATTTTTTAAGGAAAGAGGTTTAATTGACTCACAGTTCCACATGGCTGGGCGGGGGGGTCCTCAGGAAACTTACAATCATGGTGGAAGGTGAAGGAGAAGGAAGGACCTTTCTCACATGGTGGAAGAAGAGAAAAATGCAAGGAAGGGAAATGCCAGACACGTATAAAACCATCAGATCTCATGAGAACTCACTCAGTATCATAAAGACAGTATGGGGGAAACTGACCCCATGATCCAATCACCTCCCTCCCTTGATACGTGGGGATTACATGTTTCTCCCTTGACACGTGAGGATTGCAATTCGTGATGGGATTATGAGTGGGGACAGAGAGCCAAACCTTATCAATGCAGAAGATTGAAACTGGACGCCTTCCTTATACCATATACAAAAATCATCTCGAGATGAATTAAGGACCTAAATATAATACTCAAAACTATAAAACCTCTGTAATATAACCTAGGAAATACCATTCTGGACATAGGAACTGGCAAAGATTTCATAATGAAAATGCCAAAAGCAATTGCAACTAAAGCAAAAGTTGACAAATTGAACTTAATTAAACTCTAGAGCTCTGCACAGCAAAAGAAACTATCAACAGAGTCAACATGCAGCCTACAGAACGGGAGAAAATATTTGTAAATTATACATCTGACAAAGGTCTAATTTTCAGAATCTATAAGGAACTGAAACGTTCAAGCAAAAAACAAGCAACCCTATTAAAAAGCGGGCAAAGGACATGAACAGACACCATTCAAAAGAAGACATACATGCGGCCAAGAATGATATGAAAAAATGCTCAATATCCCTAAACATTAAAGAAATGCAAATCAAAACCACAATGCGATACCATCTCACACACAGTTTGAATGGCTATTATTAAAAAGACAAAAATAACAGATTCTGGTGAGGTTGCATAGAAAAAGGAATGTTTATACATTGCTGGTGTATAAGCTTTCTGCCACAGTGCTTTCTACCATTGTAGAAATGGTAGAAAGGAGGAGAAAGAGGTTTGGGAAAAAACCTGTTGCGTACTATGTTTAGTACCCAGTTGATGAAATAGTTTGTACACCAAACCCCTGAGTCAGTAGTTTACCTATATAACAAACCAGCAGATGTACCCCTGACTAAAATAAAAGTTAAAATATTTAAAAAACATATTGTTAATTGAACACACATTTACAAATTGGGAAATATTTACAGTCTTCTACTATTTTTTCTGAAAAAGGTACAAAGAGTGAATGTATAAAAACATATATATGTAGGCATTTGCTAATATGTTTGTGAAAAGATACACAGGTGACTGACCATATTGTCTGCTTCCAGAAGGGGAAAATGGGTGGATGGACAGAGAGGTGGAGAAGACTGTGCACCAAATACTCATTCTGTTTTTTGATTCTTGAACCGTATGAGTGCATTATCTATTCAAAAATTTTTTTACAAATATTGTTTATATACTACAATCAAATAATTTCAAATCTTAAAAAATTTAAGTTAAATTGAATAGTATGTTGTCTCTGTGGACTAAAATAATTTATAAATAGTTAATAAAAATGGAATAACTCTTTCAATGGCTTAGTAATAAAAGGTTTAGTATCTGCTTTAATTATTGATTGATATTTAGTGGTTTATAAGTTATAAATCCATAAATAACCTATAAAATATTAATTAAAATCTACAGTAAAACTCTAAATTGTAATAGTAATAATTTTTGCTTATATAAATTTATGGAGTATAAGTGTAATTTTGTTACATGAATAGATTGTGTAGTGATGAAGTCAGGGCTTTTAGAGTGTCCATTATCCAAATAATGTACATTGTACCAATTAAGTAATTTCCCATCCTTCATCGTCTCAAGCCCCCTTATCACTGAGCCTCCATTGTCTTATCATTCCACATTCTACATTCACATATACACGTTATTTACCTCCCACTTATAAGTGAGAATATGTGATTGTTGTCTTTCCATGTTTGAGTGGTTTCGCTTAAGATAATGGCTTTCAGTTTCACCCATGTTACTGACAAAGACATTATTTCATTATTTTTAAAGGCTGAATAGTATTCCATTGTGTATATATACTACATTTTCTTTACCCAGTCATCCATTGATGGATATTAAGGTTGATTCCATGTCTTTGCTATTGTGAATAGTGCTGTTATAAATATATAATATATATATATTATATATAGATGTTGCTATCTTTTAAATATAATTATTTCTTTTCCTTTGGGTAAATTCCCAGTGGTGGGATTGCTGGGTTGATTGGTAGTCCTATTTTTAGTTCTTTGAGAATCTCTATATTGTTTTTCATGGAGGCTGTACTAATTTACATTCCCACCAACAGTGTATTGGCATTTTCTTTCCTCAAATCCTCCAACATGTTTTTTTTGTTATTTTTAATGAGCCATTCTAAGTCCTATAAGATGATACCTCGTTGTGGTTTTAGTTTGCATTTTTCTAATAATAAGTGATGTTGAACATTTTTTTCATATGGTTGTTGGTTATTTGTATGTCTTCTTTTGAAAAATATCTATTCATGCCCTTTTTAAACTTTTTAATGGGGTTGTTTTCATTTTGTTGAGTTCCTTGTAAATTATGGATATCTGTCCCCTATTGGATGCATAGTTTGCAAATGTTTTATGTCATTCTGTATGTTTTCTCTTAACTCTGTTTATGTTTCCTTTGCTGTGCAGAATATTTTCAGTTTAAGTTTCATTTACTTATTTTTGTTTTTGTTGCTTGTGCTTCTGAGGTCTTATTCATAATTTTTTTGCCTAGACCAATGTCCAGAAGACTTTTTCCTAGGTTTTCTTCTGGTATTTTTATAGTTTCAGGTCTTACATTTGGGTCTTTAATCCATCTCGAGTTGACTTTTGTACATGGTGAGAAATAGGGGTCCAGTTTTATTATTCTGCATATGGCAATCCAATTTTCCTAGCACCTATTGAAAAGGGTGTCCTTTCCTCAGTGTATGTTCTTTTCAACTTTGTGAAAGATCAGTTGGCTCTATTCATGTGACTTTATTTCTTGGTTTTCTATTCTGTTCAACTGATCTATTCATCTATTTTTATACCAGCATGATGCTGTTATAATTACTCTAGCTTTGAAGTGCCATTTGAAGTCAGGCAATGGAATGCCTGTAGCTATTTTTTTTCTTTTTTCCTTAGGATTGCTTTGGCTATTTAAGTTCTTTTTTGGTTCCATATGAATTTCAGGATTGTTTTTCCTAATTCTGTGATAAATGACATTGGTTTTTATAGAGATTGCATTGAATCTCTACATTTCTTAAGGCAGTATGTTCATTTTCACAATAGTAATTCTTCTGATCCATGAAAACGAATGTTTTTTCCACTTTTTTTCATCTGTAATTCCTTTTATTGGTGTTTTGTAGTTTTTTTTTTTGTAGATCTCTTTCAACTCCCTGATTAAATATATTCCTAGGTATTTTTTTTTTTTGTAGCTTTAGTAAGGGGCAGTGCCTCCTTGATTTTTTTCGCAGGTTGATCATTATTAGTGTATAGAAATGCTACTGATTTTTGCACATTGATTTTGCATCCTGAAACTTCACTGAACTGACATGTCAAATCTAATAGTTTTTTTTTTTGGCAGAGTCTTTAGTGTTTTCTAAATAGAAAATAATCTTATCAATGCTTTTTATGCATTTATTGAAATTATCATCTGGTTTATGTCCTTGATTCTGTTCATGTGTTGTATTACATTTATTGATATGTGTATGTTGAACCAACCTTGCATTCCTGGGAAGAAATACACTTGATTATGGTGTATTATCTTTTTGAGGTGCTGTTGGATTCAGTTTGGTAGTATTTTATTGATAATTTATGCACCTATGTTTATTAGTGATATTGGCATGCAGTTTTATTCTTTCGTGTATGTTCTTTCCTGGTTTTGGTATCATAGTGATACTAGTTTTGGAGAATTCCTTTCTCCTCAGTGTTTTGAAATAGTTTTTGGAAGATTGCTATTAGCTTTCCTTTTAGTTTGCTTTTTTAGAATTCAGCTGTTAACTCATCTGGTCTGGCATTTTCTTTGTTGGGAGGTTTTTAACTACTGACTCAATGTCACTACTCATTATTGAACTGTTCAGCTTTTGTATCTCTTCTTGGTTCAATCTTGGAAGATTATATGTTTCCAGGAATTAATCCATTTTCTCTAGGCTTTTTAGATTGTGAGCATATACTTTTTCATAATAGTCTTTGATGATCTTTTTTATTACTGTGGTATTAATTGTAATGTCTCTTTTTTGTAACTGATTTTATTTATTTGAATCTTCTTTCTTCTTTTCTTGGTTAGTCTAGCTAGTAGTTTATCAATTTTGTTTATTTATTTATTTTGAGAAAATATCTTGCTCTGTCACCCAGGCTAGAGTGAAGTGGCATAATCATGGCTTACTGTAGCCTTAACCTCCCAGGCTTAAGAAATCTTTCTGCCTCAGTCTCCCATGTAAATGGGACTACAGGTCCTACCACACCTGGCTAATTTTTATTTTAATTTTTTGTAGAGATAGTAGTCTCACTTTGTTGCTCAGGCTGGTCTTGAACTCCTGAGCTAAGTAATCCTTCCATTTTGGCCTCTGAAATTGCTGGGATTACAGGCATGAGTTACTGTGCTTGGCCTGTTTATCTTTTTGAAGAACCAACTTTTTGTTTTGTTCATCCTTTATATTGTTTTTTCATCTCTATTTCATTTAGTTCTGTTTTGATGTTTGTTATATTTTTCTTCTGCTAACTTTAGGTTAGGTTTGTTCTTGCTTTTCTGGCTCCTTGAGGTGCAATATTAAGTTGTTAATTTATAATTTTTCCTCTTTTTTCATGTAGGAATTTAATGCTATAAACTTCCATCTTACCACTGCTTTTGCCATATCTCATAGGTTTTGGGATGTTCTGTTTCCATTTTCGTTTGCTTTAAAAAATGTTTTCAATTTCTTTCTTAATTTCTTCATCGATCCAATGATCATTCAGGAGCATGTGGTTTAATTTCCACGTATTTGTATAGTTTGCAGAGTTTCTCTTGGTATTGATTTCTACTTTTATTTCACTGTGGTCTGAGATAATTTGATATAATTTTGATTTTAAAAAATTTGTTGAGATTTGTTTTGTAGCATAACATATGGTCTATCATGGAGAATGTTCTATTGATGAGAATAATGCATATTCTGTAGTTGTTGGGTAGAAAGTTCTGTAAATGTCTGTTAGGTTTATTTGATTTAAAGTTGATTGTCTGTCTAGATGATCTGTCCCATGCTGTGAGTAGGGAATTAAAGTCTCCCACTATTATTGTATTCCTGTCTATCTCTTTCTTTAGGTCCAATAATATTCGCTTTATGAATCTGGATGTTCCAGTGTTGGCTGCACATATATTTAAAATTCTTATAGCCCCTTGCTGAATTGACACTTTTATCATTATATAATGATCTTCTTTTACTATTTTTACTGTTTTTGATTTAAAGTATGTTTTATCTGATATGAGTGTTGTTACTCCTGCTTGCTTTTGGCTTCTGTTTTCATAGAATAATTTTTCCATCTCTTTACTTTCAATCTATGTGTTTTTACAGATAAGGAGCGATTTTGTGAGCAACATATGATTGGATCACATTTTAAACATTTATTCTGCCAATCTTTCTCTCTATATTTTTGTAATAATGTTTTCTTTCTTTTTCAAAAAATTTTCGTGGGTACATGATAGGTGTATACATTTATGGGATTCATTAAAAATTTCATACAGACGTGCAACAAACAATAATCACATCTTGAAAAATGGGGTATCCATCTCATTAAACATTTATCTTTTCTGTTATAAATGATCTAATTATACTCTCTTAGTTATTTTAAAAGGTACAATTAAATTATTATTAGCTATTATCACCCCATTGAGCTCCAAAATACTAGGTCTTATTCATTCTTTCTAACTATATATTTTTGTACCCGTTAGCCATTCCCACTTCCCCCTGCTCCCCACCCCCCACTAAGATTTCCAGCTCCTGGTGAACATTCTTCTACTTTTTTATGTCCATGAATTGAATTGTTTTCATTTTCAGCAACCACAAATAAATGAGAACATGCAAAGTTAGTATTTCTATGTATAACATATTTCACTTAACATAATGACTTCCAGTTCCATCCATGTTGTGGCAAATGACAGGATCTCATTTTTTATGGCTGCATAGTACTCCATTGTGTATATATACGACATTTTTAAATCCAGTCATCTGTTGATGGACATTTAGTTTGCTTCCAAATTTGGCTATTGTGAACAGTACTGCAACAAACATGGGAGTGCAGATATCTCTTCAATATACCAGTTTTCTTTCTTTTGGGTATATACCCAGCAGTAAGAATTCAGGATCACATGGTAGCTAAATTTTTAGTTTCTTGAGGAACCTCCAAACGGTTTTCCATAGTGGTTATACTAATTTACATTCCCCCCAAGAATGTATGAGTGTTACCTTTTCTTCACATCCTCTCCACCATTTTTTAATGTCTGTCTTTTGGATAAAAGCCATTTTAACTGGGGTGAGATGATATCTCATTTTAGTTTTGATTTTCATTTCTCTGATGATGAATGATGTTGAGCACCTTTTCATATGCTGATTTGCCATTTGTATGTCTTCTTTTGAGAAATGTCTATTCAAATCATTTGCCCATTTTAAAATTGGATTATTAGATTTTTTTTCCTATACAGTTGTTTGAGTTCCTTATATATTCTGGTTATTAATCCCTTGTCAGATGGGTAGTTTGCAAATATTGTCTCCCATTCTGTGGGTTGTCTCTTCACTATATTGTTTTCTTTGTGGTGCAGGAGCTTTTAAATTGGTTTTTCTGTGCTTGTGGGGTATTATTTAGAAAATGTTTGCACAGACCAATGTCCTGGAGCGTTTCCCTAATGTTTTCATATAGTAGTTTCATGTTTTGAAGTCTTAGATTTAAATCTTTCATTCATTTTGATTTGATTTTTGTATATGGTGTGAAATAGGGGTCATGTTTCATTCTTCTGCATGTGGATATCCATTTTTCCAAGCACAATTTATTGAAGAAACTGTCTTTTCCCCAGTGTATTTTCTTGGAAACTTTGGCAAAAATGAGTTTATTGTATTTATGTGGATTTGCTTTTGAGTTCTTTATTCTGTTTCATTGGTCTATGTGTCTGTTTTTATGCCAGTACCATGCCATTTTGATTACTATAGCTCCGTAGTATAATTTGAAGTCAGGTAATGTGATTGCTCCAGTTTTTTTCATTCTGCTAGGAATAACTTTGGCTATTCTGGGTCTTTTGTGGTTCTATATAAATGTTAGGATCTTCTTTTCTATTTCTGTGAAGAATGTCTTTGGTTTTTTGGTAGGGTTTGCATTGAATTTGTAGACTGCTTTGGGTAGTGTGGACATTTTGACAATGTTGATTCTTCCAATCCATGAACATGGAATACTTTTCATTTACATGTGTTTGTTTAGTTTCCAAAATTCATCTTGTTATTGATTTGTAGATGTATTACATTGTGGCCAGAGAAGATACTTGAGATTATTTCGAGTTTTTTGAATGATTTAAGAATTGTTTTGAGACCTAACATATGGCCTATCCTTGAGAATGATTTATGTGCTGAGGAGAAGAATGTGTATTTTCCAGCCTTTGGATAAAATATTCTGTAAATTTCTATTAGGTCCATTTGTATTATAGCATCAATTAAATCTGATGTTTCTTTGTTGATATTTTTGTCTGGAAGAACTGTCTAATGCTGAAAGTGAGGTGTTGAAGTGTCCAACTGTTATTGTAGTGGGCACTCTCTCTTTTTCTATAATAATATTTGCTTTATATATTTGGGTATTTTATGATTGAGTATGTATGTATTTAAACTTGTTATGTACTCTTGCTGAATTGACCCCTTTATCATTATATAGTGACCTTCTTTGTCTCTTCTTATAGTTTTTTTCTTGAAATATATTTTATGTGATATAAATATAGTAACTCTTGCTCTTTCTTGGTATCCACTGGCATGGAATATATTTTTCCATCCCTTTATTTTTAGTCTGTGTTTGTCTTTATAGTTGAAGTGTGTTTCTTGTCGGCAACAGTCTATTGGGTCTTATTGTTTTATTCCATCAGCCAGTCTATGTCTTTTGATGGGAGAGTTTAGTACCTTTAAATTCAATGGTATTATTGATAAGTAAGGACTTACTCCTGCCATTTTGTTATTTCTTCACCTCCTTCTTTCCTTTCTTCCTGGCTTTCTTTTAGTGAAGGTGATTTTCTCTGGTGGTACAATTTAATTTCTTACTTTTGATTTTTCATATCTGTTGTATATTTTTCAATTTGAGGTTACTATGAGATTTGTAACTACTATCCTGTAGCCCATTATTTTAAACTGATGACAATTTAACACTGATTTTATAAAAAAACACTTAAAAAGAAAACAAAAGCTCTAAGCTTTAACTATCTTTCACTACTTTTTAACTTCTTGTTTTTTCTCTTCATGTCTTTTTTAAACTATATGTGTTTTGAACAGTTGTTGAAGTTACTGTTTGATTGGTTCATCATTTAGTCTTTCTACTTAAGAAAAGTGTACACACTACAATTACTGTTATACTTTTCTGTTTTTTTTCCTGTGTGCTTATTATTGCCAGTAGTTCTGTACCTTCATGTGATTTCTTCTTGCTCATTAACATCCTTTTCCTTCAGATTGAAGAAATCTTTTAGTGTTTCTTGTAGGATACGTCTGGCGTTGATAAAATCTCTCAGCTTTTGTTTGTCTGGAAAATCTCTATTTCTTCATGCTTAAGAGATATCTTTGCTGGCTGTACTATTCTAGGGTAGTGATTTTTTTTCTTCTAGCACTTTTAAATAATTCACACCACTCTCTCCTGACCTATAAGGTTTCCAGCAAAAAGTCTGTTACCAGAACTATTGGAGCTCCATTGTGTGTTGTTTGTTACTTATGTGTTGCTGCTTTTAGGAACCTTTTGTTGTCCTTGACCTTTGGGAGTTTTATTTAAATGCCTTGAGGTAGTCTTATTTTGGTTAAACCTGCTTGGCATTCTATAACCTTCTTGTACATAAATATTGCTATCTTTCTCTATGTTTGTGAAGTTACCTGATTTTTTTGAATAAACTTTCTATCCATATCTCTTTCTCTACCTCCTCTTTAAGGCCAGTAACTCTTAGGTTTGCTTTTTTGAGGCTATTTTATAGATCCTGTAGGCATGCTTCATTTTTTAAAATGCTTTTTTCTTTGTCTCCTCTATTATTGAATAGCCTGTATTCAAGCTTCCTAATTCTTTCTTCTGCTTGGTCATTTCTGCTATTAAAAGACTCTGATGCAGTCTTCACTAAGCTAATTGCATTTTGAATTCTATCTGAAAGGTACCATATCTCTGTTTCTCCAGGATTGGTCCCAGAATTTTGACCTGTTTTTGTGCCTTATTTATTTCATTTGGTTAGGTCATATTGTCCTGGATGGTGTTGGTGCTAGTAGATGTTTTTCAGTGTCTGGGCACTGAAGAGTTAGGTATTTATTGTAATTTTTATTGTTTGAGCTTATTTGTAGCTGTTCTTCTTGTGAAGGCTTTCTAGATATTTGAAAGAACTTATGTGTTATCGAAGATATATCTGCTTTAAGGAGCACCCACAGCCTAGTAATGCTGTGTTTCTTGCGGAAACATAGAGATACTGCCTTGATGGTCTTGGATAAGATTTAAGAGAATTCTCTGGATTACCAGGCAGAGACTGTTCCCTTCCCTTACTTTCTCCCAAACAGTCTCCCTCTCTGTTCTAAGTCATGTAATGCTTGGGGTGAAGTGACACAAAACTCCCTGTGGCCACCACCACTATGACCACTCTGGGTCAGACCTGAAACTAGCACAGCACTGGGTCTCACCCGAGACCTGCTGTAACCACCCCTCATTATTGCCTATGTTCACTTGATGCCCTGGGGCTCTAAAATCAGCAGGTGGCAAAGCCAGCCAGGCCTATGTCTTTCCCTTCAGGCTGGAGAGGACCCCCAGGCCCTGGGTGGGTCCAGGAGTGCCATCTGGCAGGGAGTCAGGGACTAGTGTAAAAATCCTTAGAAGTTTACATGGTATTTTACTGTATAGCAGTTGAACTGGCACTCAAACTACAAGTTGCAGTTCTTCTCACTCTTCTCTCACCTTTCCAAAGGCAGAGAAGTTACACCCCATGACTACCACCAACTCTTGTCATGAGGAATACTACCAGACTAGCACTGATGTTTCCTTAAGGCTCAAGGTCTCTTGGTCAGCTTGTGGTGAATGCTGTCCTACCTAGGACTCACCCTTCGGGGCAGTGGATTCCTGTCTGGCCCAGGGCAAGTCCAGAAATGCCATCCAAGACTCATGTCCTGAAATTGCGGATCCCTAAGAGCCTGCTTGGTGCTTTACCACACCCTGTGGTATTGTTGGTAACTAATGTGCAAGACTAAGTTCCCTTAACTTTTCCCTCTGCTTTTCTCAAGCAGGAGGAGTTTTGTCCCATAGCCACTACAGCTGGTAATGTGCTGAGTCTCACCTGAAGCCAACAAGTCTCAGGGGCTCACACAAGGCCCTGGATGTAGTACCTTGGTATTGCTGCTGATTATTCAGGGCCCCAGAAATCTTCAGTTAGCATGATAAATGCTGGCAGGAGTGAGTTTTTTCCTTCAAGGCACCAGGTTCTCTTCTGGTTCAGGGTGTGTCTAGAAATGTCATCTGGGAGCTAGGACCTGGAACGATGGTGTCATGACTCTGACCAGAGCCGTATCCTGCTGTGGCTGAGCTGGTATCCAAGATACAAAACAAAGTCCTCCCCACTTTTCTGTCTCTTTTCCTTAAGCGGAAGGAGGGGATCTTTTCTTGAGCTGGGAGCTGTGCAGCCTGGGGTTAGGGAAGGGGTGATGCCAGCACACCATTGGCTGCCCCAGCCAGTCTTTCAGTATGTCATGTGCCCTCCCAGTCCACTGTTTCTGGGCCTAGTTCAGGCCTAGGACTCACCTAAGAGTTGCAGGCCTTGTGGCCTAGATTGCCTTTCAGGTTTACTTAGAGAACAAGAGCACTTTGGCCCTCGGTGGCAAGGTTTTCAGGCACAACTCAAGCTTGGACCATTGGTATAGGTGATTTTCCTTTGGCTAGGGCTGGTTTAAATGCCTCCTCTGTGGGTGAGCATCAGCTGAGCTGGATCTCCTTTTTCTTTCTGCTCTAACAGGAGGTCACCGAGTTCAAAGCCTCACAATTACTGTGTTCTCCCTCCCCCTGTGCCCAGAGATGCTCTCAGCACCTCTGGGGTGGGGCTGGGGTAGTGTCAGCAAATGAGGTTTGTTTTTTCTATTTCTTCAGTGCCCCTTCCAGCAATATGACGTTTAAACGAGGTCCTATGAGTGCTTATCTGATTTTTGGTTCTTATGCAGGGTTTTTTTTTTTTTTTTTTTTTTTTTTTCTGTGTGGTGTCGTTATGGGCAGCACGATTGATGGAGCTGTCTATTCTGTTATCTTGCTCTGTCTCTCTAATTTTACTTACTTTTCAAGAACCGGTTCTTTTAAAAATATCCTTTCAATTTTTATTTTAAGTTCAGGGGGTACATGTGCAGGCTGTTACATAGCTATATTTTGTGACACTGAGGTTTGGGTTAAAAATGATCCTGTCACCCAAGAAGTGAGCATAGGATGCAATAGGTAGTTTTTTGGCCCTTTCCCCGCTTTCTCTTCTTCCATTAGTAGTCCCTGGTGTCTATTGCTGCCATCTTTATGTCCATATGTACCCAATGTTTAGCTCCCACTTATAAGTGAGAGCATGTGATATTTGGTTTTCTGTTCCTCTGTTAATTTGGTTAGGATTATGGCCTTCAGCTGTATCCATGTTGCTTCAAAGGACAATTTTATCCTTTTATATGGCCACATAGTATTCCATGGTGTATATATACACCACATTTTCTTTACCAACCTACTGTTGATGGGCCCCTAGGTTAATTCCAGGTATTTGCTACTGTGAATAGTGCTGCAATGAACATATGAAAACATGTGTCTTGTTTATAGAACAATTTATTTTTCTTTGGGTGTCTACCCAGTAATGGGATTACTGTGTCAAATGGTAATTCTGTTTAGTATTCGTTGAGAAATCTCTAAACTGCTTCCTACACTGGTTGAACTAATTTACATTCCCACCAACAGTTTATGAGTTTACAAGCATTCCCTTTTCTTTGCAGCCTAACCAGCATCTGTTATTTTTAAAAAATCTTTTTAGTAGTAGCTATTCTGGATTCATGCAAGGTGGTATCTCATTGTGGTTTTGATTTGCATTTCTCTGATGATTAGTAATGTTGAGCATTTTTTCATGTTTGTTGGCTGCATGTATGTCTTCTTTTATGAAGTGTCTGTTCATCTCCACCTCCTAGTTTTAAATGGGGTTATTTGTATTTTGCTTGTTGAGTTGTACAAATTCCTTATAGATTCTGGATAGACCTCTGTCAGATGCATAGTGTGCAAATATTTTTTCCCATTCTGTGCATTGTCTGTTTAATCTGTTAATAGTTTCTTTTGCTGTGCAGAAGCTTTTTAGCTTAATTAGGTCCCATTTGTCAAGTTTTGTTGTTGCTGCAATTGCTTTTGAGAACTTAGTCATAAATTATTTGCTTAGGCCAAGGTTCAGAATGGTATTTTTTAGATTTTCTTATAGGATTTTTATAGTTTGGGGGTCTTCCATTTAAATCTTTAATCCATCTTGAGTTAATTTTTGTATATGGTTAAAAGTAGGGGTCCAGTTTTATTTTTCTGCATATGGCTAGCCAGTAATTTCAGCACCATTTTTGAATAGGCAGTCTCTTCCCCATTGCTTATTTTTGTTGACTTTGTTGAAGATCGAATCATTGTAGGTGTGTAGGTTTATTTCTGGGTTCTGTATTCAGTCCATTGGCCTACGTGTCTGCTTTATTGTTTTAACCAGAACCATGCTGTTTTGGTCCCTGTAGCATTACATATAGTTTGAAGTTGTGTAATGTGATGCCTCTGGCCTTGAAGAACCAGCTTTTGGTTATGTTGATTTTCTCTTTACTTTTTATTTTTCAATTTCATTGATTTCTGCTCTAATTTCCATCTCTTTTCTTCTTCTTACTTTGGAGTTAATTCGCTCTTCTTTTTCTAGCTTTTTAAGATGAAGATTTAGATTATCATCTTTGACGTGCTGCTGGATTTGGTTTGCCAGTATTTTATTGAGAAATTTTTGCATCAATGTTTATCAGGAATATTGGCCTAAAGTTTTCTTTTTTTGTTGTATCTCTGCCAGGTTTTGGTATCAGGATGATGATGGCCTCATTAAATGAGTTAGGGAGGAGTCCCACCTTTTCAATTGTTTGGAATAGTTTCAGAAAAAAATGGTACCAGCTCCTCTTTGTACCTCTGGTAGAATTTAGCTGTAAATATGTCTGGTCCTGGCCTTTTCTTTTTGGCTTGGTAGGCTATTTATTACCGCCTAAATTTCAGAACTTGTTATTGGTCTATTCTGAAATTCCACTTCTTCCTTGTTCAGTCTTGGCAGGGTATATGTGTCCAGGAATTTGTCCATTTATCCTGGATTTTCTAGTTTGTTTGCAGAGAGGTGTTTATAGTATTCTCTGACGGATGCTTGTATTTCTGTGGGGTAAGTGGTTATATCCACTTTATCATTTTTTATTGCATTTATTTGGTTCTTCTCTGTTTTCTTCTTTATTAGTCTAGATAGTGATCTATTTTATTAATTTTTACAAATGCTCAGCTCCTGGATTCATTGATTTTTTTGCAGGATTTTTCATGTCGGTATTTCCTTCAGTTCCACTATAAGCTTGGTTATTTTTTATCTTCTGTGAGCTTTGGGGTTTGTTTGCTCTTGGTTCTGTAGTTCTTTTAGTTGCGATATATAAATTTCACTCAACACTGCTTTAGCTGCATCCGAGAGATTCTGGTACATTGTCTCTTTGTTCTCATTGGTTTCAAATGGCTTCTTGATTTCTGCCTTAATTTCATTATTGACCCAGGAGTCATTCAGGAGCAGGTTATTCAATTTCCATGTAGTTGTTTGTTTTGAGTGAGTTTTCTAATCTTGAGTTCTAATTTGATTGCATTGTGGTCTGAGAGACTGTTATGATTTCAGTTATTTTGCATTTGCTGAAGAATGTTTTACTTCCAATTATATGATGGATTTTAGAGTAAGTGCCATGTGGCACCGAGAAGAATGTATATTCTGTTGTTTTTGGGTGGAGAGTTCTGTAGATATCAGATCCATTTGATCTGGAGCTGAGTTCAAGTCCTGAATATTTTTGTTAATTTTCTGTCTTGTCGATCTGTCTAATATTGACAGTGGGGTGTTAAAATCTCCCACCATTATTGTGTAGGAGTCTAAATCCCCTTATCGGTCTCCAAGAAGTTGTTTAGTGAATTTGGTTGCCACTCTAGTGGGTGCATATATACTTAGGATAGTCAGCTCTTCCTGTTGAATTGACTCCTTCATCATTATGTAATGCCCTTCTCTGTATTTTTTTGATCTTTGTTGGTTTAAAGTTTGCTTTATCAGAAACTAGGATTGCAACCCTTACTTTTTTTCTTTCCATTTTCTTGGTAAATTTTTCTTTTCTTTTTTTAAATTATACTTTAACTTTTAGGGTACATGTGCACAACGTGCAGGTTTGTTACATATGTATACATGTGCCATGTTGGTGTGCTGCACCCATTAACTCATCATTTAACATTAGTTATATCTCCTAATGCTATCCCTCCCCACTCCCCCCACCCCACAACAGGCCCCAGTGTGTGACGTTCCCCTTCCTGTGTCCATGTGTTCTCATTGTTCAATTCCCACCTATGAGTGAGAACATGCGGTGTTTGGTTTTTTGTCCTTGTGGTAGTTTGCTGAGAATGATGGTTTCCAGCTTCATCCATGTCCCTACAAAAGAAATGAACTCATCATTTTTTATGGCTGCATAGTATTCCATGGTGTATATGTGCCACATTTTCTCAATCCAGTGTATCATTGTTGGACATTTGGGTTGGTTCCAAGTCTTTGCTATTGTGAATAATGCTGCAATAAACATATGTGTGCATGTGTCTTTATAGCAGCATGATTTATAATCCTTTGAGTATATACCCAGTAATGGGATGGCTGGGTCAAATGGTATTTCTAGTTTTAGATCCCTGAGGAATCACCACACTGACTTCCACAATGGTTGAACTAGTTTACAGTCCCACCAACAGTGTAAAAGTGTTCCTATTTCTCCACATCCTCTCCAGCACCTGTTGTTTCCTGACTTTTTAATGATTGCCATTCTAAGTGGTGTGAGATGGTATCTCATTGTGGTTTTGATTTGCATTTCTCTGATGGCCAGTGATGATGAGCATTTTTTCATGTGTCTTTTGGCTGCATAAATGTCTTCTTTTGAGAAGTGTCTGTTCATGTTCTTCATCCACTTGTTGATGGAGTTGTTTGTTTTTTTCTTGTAAATTTGTTTGAGTTCATTGTAGATTCTGGATATTAGCCCTTTGTCAGATGAGTAGATTGCAAAAATTTTCTCCCATTCTGTAGGTAGCCTGTTCACTCTGATGGTAGTTTCTTTTGCTGTGCAGAAGCTCTTTAGTTGAATTAGATCCCATTTGTCAATTTTGGGTTTGGTTGCCATTGCTTTTGGTGTTTTAGACATGAAGTCCTTGCCCATGCCTATGTCCTGAATGGTATTGCCTAGGTTTTCTTCTAGGGTTTTTATGGTTTTAGGTCTAACATTTAAGTCTTTAATCCATCTTGAATTACTTTTTGTGTAAGGTGTAAGGAAGGGATCCAGTTTCAGTTTTCTACATATGGCTAGCCAGTTTTCCCAGCACCATTTATTAAATAGGGAATCCTTTCCCCATTGCTTGTTTTTCTCAGGTTTGTCAAAGATCAGATAGTTGTAGATATGTGGCATTATTTCTGAGGGCTCTGTTCTGTTCCATTGGTCTATATCTCTGTTTTGGTACCAGTACCATGCTGTTTTGGTTACTGTAGCCTTGTAGTATAGTTTGAAGTCAGATAGCGTGATGCCTCCAGCTTTGTTCTTTTGGCTTAGGATTGACTTGGCGCTGTGGGCTCTTTTTTGGTTGCGTATGAACTTTAAAGTAGTTTTTTTCCAATTCTGTGAAGAAAGTCATTGGTAGCTTGATGGGGATGACTTTGAATCTATAAATTACCTTGGGCAGTATGGCCATTTTCACGATATTGATTCTTCCTACCCATGAGAATGGAATGTTCTTCCATTTGTTTGTATCCTCTTTGATTTCATTGAGCAGTGGTTTGTAGTTCTCCTTGAAGAGGTCCTTCACATCCCTTGTAAGTTGGATTCCTAGGTATTTTGTTCTCTTTGAAGCAATTGTGAATGGGAGTTCACTCATGATTTGGCTCTCTGTTTGTCTGTTATTGCTGTATAAGTATGCTTGTGATTTTTGCACATTGATTTTGTATCCTAAGATTTGCTGAAGTTGCCTATCTGCATAAGGAGATTTTGGGCTGAGGTGATGGGGTTTTCTAGATATACAATCATGTCATCTGCAAACAGGGTCAATTTGACTTCCTCTTTTCCTAATTGAATACCCTTTATTTTCTTCTCCTGCCTGATTGCCCTGGCCAGAACGTCCAACACTATGTTGAATAGGAGTGGTGAGAGAGGGCATCCCTGTCCTGTGCCAGTTTTCAAAGGGAATGCTTTCAGTTTTTGCCCATTCAGTATGATATTGGCTGTGGGTTTGTCATAGATAGCTCTTATTATTTTGAGATACCCATCAATACATAATTTATTGAGAGTTTTTAGCATGAAGGGTTGTTGCATTTTGTCAGAGGCCTTTTCTGCATCTATTGAGATAATCATATGGTTTTTATCCTTGGTTCTGTTTATATGCTGGATTACGTTTATTGATTTTCATATGTTGAACCAGCCTTGCATCCCAGGGATGAAGCCCACTTGATCATGGTGGATAAGCTTTTTGATGTGCTGCTGGATTCGGTTTGCCAGTATTTTATTGAGGATTTTTGCATCAATGTTCATCAAGGATATTGGTCTAAAATTCTCTTTTTTTGTTGTGTCTCTGCCAGACTTTGGTATCAGGATGATGCTGGCCTCATAAAAGAGGATTCCCTCTTTTCTATTGATTGGAATAGTTTCAGAAGGAATAGTACCAGCTCCTCCTCATACCTCAGGTAGAATTCGGCTATGAATCCATCTGGTCCTGGACTTTTTTTGGTTGGTAAGCTATTCATTGTTGCCTCAATTTCAGAGCCTGTTATTGGTCTATTCAGAGATTCAACTTCTTCCTGGTTTAGTCTTGGGAGGGTGTATGTGTCGAGGTATTTATCCATTTCTTCTAGATTTTCTAGTTTATTTGTGTAGAAATGTTTATAGTATTCTCTGATGGTAGTTTGTATTTCTTTGGGATTGGTGGTGATATCTCCTTTATCATTTTTTATTGCATCTATTTGATTCTTCTCTCTTTTCTTCTTTATTAGTGTTGCTAGCAGTCTGTCAATTTTGTTCGTCTTTTCAGAAAACCAGCTCCTGGATTCATTGATTTTTTGAAGGGTTTTCTGTGTCTCTATTTCTTCAGTTCTGCTCTGATCTTAGGTATGTCTTGCCTTCTGCTAGCTTTTGAATGTGTTTGCTCTTGCTTCTCTAGTTCTTTTAATTGTGATGTTAGGGTGTCGATTTTGGATTTTTCCTGCTTTCTCTTGTGGGCATTTAGTGCTATAAATTTCCCTCTACACACTGTTTTGAATGTGACCCAGAGATTCTGGTATGTTGTGTCTTTGTTCTTGTTGGTTTCAAAGAACATCTTTATTTCTCCCTTGGTAAATTTTTCTTTATCCCCTTATTTTGAGCCTCTGTGTGTCTTTGCATGTAAGATAGGTCTCCTGAAGACACCATATTGATGGATCTTGACTCTGTATACAGCTTACCCTTCTGTGTCTTTTAATTGGGGCATTTAGCCAATTTACATTTAAGGTTAATATGTTATGTGTGAATTTGATTCCATCATAATGGTTCTAGCTGGTTATTTTGCCTATATATATATATATTTTTTGAGACACCTTCTTGCTCTGTTGCCCAGGCTGGGGTACAATGGCATGATATGAGATCACTGCAACCTCCGCCTCCCGGGCTCAAGCAATTCTTCTGCCTCAGCTTCCCACGTAACTGGGACTGCAGGCATGCACCACCACACCTGGCTAATTTTTTTGTATTTTTAGTAGAGACGGGTTTTCACCATGTTGGTCAGGCTGGTCTTGAACTCCTGACCTCATGTAATCTGCCCACCTCAGCGTCCCAAAGTGCTGGGATTACCAGTGTGAGCCACCATGCCCAGCCATGCAGACTTGTTGATGTAATTGCTTCATAGTGTCATAGGTCTTTGTACTTCAGTGTGTTCTTGAAGTGGCTCTTAACAATTTTTCCTTTCTCTATTTAATGCTTCCTCCAGGAGTTCTTGCAATGCAGGCTTAGTGGTGACAAACTCCCTTGGCATTTGCTTGTCTGAAAAAAAAAATATTTCTCCTTTGCTTATGAAGCTCAGCTTGGCCAGATGGGAAATTCTGGGTGGGAAATTCTTTTCTTTAAGAATGTTGAATATTTGCCCCCAATCTCTTCTGGCTTGTAGGGTTTCTGCTAAGAGGTCCACTGTTAGTCTGATGGGTTTCTTTTTGTAGGTGACCTAGCCTTTTTCTCTGCCTGCCCTTAGCATTTTTCCTTCATTTTGACCTTGGAGAATCTGACTATTATAAGTCTTTGGATTGATCTTCTCTTAGAGCATCTTACTGGGGTTCTCTGGATTTCCTTGGTTTGAATGTTAGCCTCTCTAGCTAGGTTGGAGTTCTCCTGGATGATATCCTGAAGTATGTTTTCCAACTTGGTTTTGTTCTTTCTGTCTCTTTTAGGTACCCCAATCAGTCATAGATTCAGTCTTTTTACATAATCCATAGTTCTCAGATGTTTTGTTAATTCTTTTTCATTCTGTTTTTTTTTTCTATTCTTGTTTGCCTGTCTTATTTCAGCAAGATAGTCTTCAAGCTCTGAAATTCTTTGCTTGGTCTATTTGGCTATTTATACTTGTATTTGCATTGTGAAGTTCTTGTGTTTTGTTTTTCAGCTCCATCAGGTCATTAATGTTCCTTTCTAAACTGGTTATTCTGGTTAACAGCTTGTGTAATTTTTTATAATGGTTCTTAGCTTCTTTGCATTGGGTTAGATCATGCTCCTTTACCTCAGGGAAGTTCATTATTAGTGGCCTTCTGAAGCCTACTTATGTCAATTTATCCATCTCAGCCTCTGCCCAGTTCTGTGCCCTTGCTAGGGAGGTGTTGTGATCATTTGGAAGAGAAGATACACTCTGACTTGTTGAGTTTTCAGTGTTTTTGCATTGATTCTTTCTCATTTTCATGAGTTTATCTAGCTTCAATCTTTGAGGCTGCTGACTTTCAGATGGGCTTTTTGTGGGGACTTTTTTGTGGATGCCGTTGTTGTTATTGGTTTCTGTTTGTTTTTCAACAGTCAGGCCCCTTTTCCATAGGGCTTCTATGGTTTGCTAGGGGTCCACTCCAGACCCTATTCACCTGGGTCCCTCCTGCACCTGTAGGTGTCACCACTGGAGGCTGCAGATAGCAAAGATTGCAGCCTGCTCCTTCTTCTGGGAGATCCGTCTTAGAGGGGCACCAACCTGATGCCAGTGGGAACTCTCCTATGTAAGCTGTCTGGCAACCCCTGCTGAGCGGCCTCACCCAGTCAGGAGGCATGTGATCAAGGTCCTGCTTAATGAAGCACTCTGGCTGTCCATTGGGGGAGGGGGTGCACTGTGCTGTAGAAAAATTCCACTCATTCAGACGGCCTGGATTCCTCAGTACCAGCAGGGGAAAGACTAAGTCTGCTGATCTGTGGAGATGGCGGCCACCCTCCCCTTCAGGGGGTCCACTCCAGAGAGATCAGAATTCTGTTCATAATCCCCTGGCTGGAGTTGCTGAAATTTCCACAGGGAGGCCCCACCTGATGAAGAGGGATGGGTCAGGGTCCAGCCTAAAGAGGCAGTTTGGCCACGATCTGCCATAGCTGCGGTGCTACATTGTGGGGAATTCCTCCTGGGTCCAAACTGCCCCATCTCCCTGGCTCTGGCAGGGGAAAAATGGCAGACTGGAGCTTTAGTGATGGCTGCTGCCTCTTCCCCTGGGAGCTCAGTCCTCTCAGGCAACAGGCAGCTGCAGTGATGGCTGCCGCCCCTCCCTTGAGGAGCTCAGTTGTCTTAGGAAGCAGGCAGCCACAGTGATGGTGGCCAACCCTCCCCATGGGAACTCCATAATCTTAGGCAGTCTCCAGCTGAATGGCTGCTGAGAATCTGCACAGTTCTGTGCTTGGAACCCAAGACCCTGGTGGCATGGGCTCATGAGGGGGACCTCCTGATCCACAGGTTGCACAGATACATGGAAAAAAGCCTGGTTTCCTGGGTGGGGTAGCACAATCGCTCACTGCCTCCCTTGGCTAGGGGTGGAGCTCCCCTTGCCCCTTGTGGCTCCCAAGTGGACTGTCGCACCACCCTGCTTTTCCTCATTCTCCATGGGTTGTGCCAACTGCCTAGTTAGTCCCAGTGAGAGAACTTGAATATCTCAGTTGCTGGTGCAGGATTCACTTACTGTTTTCATTCTTCTTAGTGGGAGCCTCTGACCACAGCTGTTTCTAGTTGGCCATCTTGGAAACCCCTGCCCCTTTTAATCCCTGATAATTTCCCTTCCTCTGAAGTCTCCTTTTCAGAATTGATATACGTATGTTCTTTCTTTTGATAAGTGCTATCATGGTATATTTTCTCCATTATTTTAATTTTAATCTATCTCTGTCTTTATATTTAAAGTGAGTATTGTGTAGAAAACATAGAGTTGGTCTTTCAAGAAATTCACTCTTACAGTCTCTGTCTTTTAGTTTGTGTATTTAGACTACTATTCAAATTTAAGGTGATTATCAATATAGTTGGATTAATAACTACCATATTTATAACTGTTGTCTATTCATTGCCCCAATTCCTTCTTTTCTTTTTTTTTTTGATCTTTCACCCTTTTTTTCTCCTTTTCTGGTTTTGAGTTCCTGTCATTTTTAAGAATAGGTTAAGTAGCCACTTGGTAGAAAGCTCTAGAGGGTAATCAAACAATGTATGGGAGTCTGAACTACATAATCTTTGGTGTCTCTTTCAATTCCCAGATTGTAAGATTCTTAATTAGTCAAATTATTCAACAGTTATATGGAGACACAGTCAAGGTGATTATAGTATCTACTTTTTTTATAGTATCTACTTTTAAAGTACCATAACCATATTTGCAATATTGAGTAATAGCTTAATAAACAAGAGTTTGAGGTCGCAGTATTTCTCTATCCCAGAGTTGAGGCTTGCAATGCATTCATATTAGAAACTTCTATCTTTTGTCAATTTATTTTTTCAAGGATGGTTTGGAACTGAGAGGAAAGGGTATGGAGGTTGGGCCACAAGGAAACTAGCTCATGTTGCCCAAACTCACCAGAAAAGAATCTGTATCAGAAAACTAGTTGAATAATATATAGTAAAAAGTGAAACAACCAAGCAGATGATATTCTAGTCAACTAGTCAATATTTTGTCTTTCTGGCAAGTAAGGAAAAAAATGGATATTCTAAAGTTTATTGATAAATAATGCACTTGACAAGAGAGAAGACTGTACAAACTAACCAGATCTCCTGTCATCCATTTGGGCACTCCCTTGAGTGCCCCTGTACATATATTGTCCTAATATCACCTCAACTGCTTCTTTCAAACATTCCATGGTGCTTCCTGGGGTTTTATAATGATATGAACACTCACCTTAAGGGTTCCTAATTATTTTAGCCTTGAGAAAGGCCCAATTTTTCTGTTAATACACTAGCTTCTCACTCCGTTGAATCAAGGAATTTTAGGCTTCTTCCAATACACTGACAATATTAGAATATAGATTGTCAACAGGACCTTCCCAAAACAGGGGAAGAAAGGGTTCATTCAAGATGCCAGTTATGCTGAGTACTAAATGTGGCATAGTGGGAAAAGACACAGAATCAGAAATCAAGCCCTGCAGGACTATAGGATCTGATTTGCAATGCTTTTATAATTAGACTTAAATTCAAAACCTGATATACATGAAGAGTTGTTGGTGCTGTTTTAGTGACAAAAACTCCTGTGGAGTGAATAAACAGCTAAATCTTATGCTGAGCTACTATAACTTTTATCCAGTAAAAGGGAAAACTATTTGGAAGAGTAAAAGGGGATAAACTTTCTTGGTTTCTTGTCAGTTGTTTGAACTTTTTTTAAAAGGGAAACTAGAATTAGGTAGTAATTTGAATTATTCTTTGCCAAGTTGCAGAAAGAATAATCTGGTTTTTAATGGGATGTAAAACATTATTTTTCATTCTTTAATTTTCATAACTGTCTGGGTCTTCAAGAGATCATTACGCTTTCAAGTTAGGAAGGTGAAAAAACACCAAACCAAAAGCAGTTATGGGTATTCAGAAACAAATATGCTACTTTTTATTTACCCAGAGTGCAATGCAACGAGGCAAGGGCATACTTTTACTTTGTTTTGCCAGTAAATAACTTTACTTTGTTTTGCCAGTAAAACTTTGTTTTGCCAGTAAATAACTTTGTGCACCAAAAGGACAGTTTTCCATAAGGACAATTTAATTGGGTTAAAGTTCTAAGATAGTGCTAGTGACATGCAAAACATTTCTTAGATCAAGTGACTAGCTATCAAGAGACACTGTAAGGGTCAGCTTCCTGGGGATACAAATTTAAATGTCATTTGAGCATGTGTTCCATGTAAATCTGTTTGATAAAGTTTAAGTTATGCCTTTGTAATTTAGAAAAGAAATATATTTTTGGGATTTAGCAGAGTTACCATGGAGGGAATTATGTGAAGGGATTACATATAGTGCAGAGAAAAGGGAACTAATAAGCAGATGAATGAGGAGTTAGAAGTTGTCTTGTGATTTATCTGGAGTAACAGAGCTCTTGGTGGATCAAAGAAAATGTTTTGGATTTGGTTCTCAGAAACATTTTGCTATTTTAGTATCATGCAAAGCCAATCTAACCTGGGTTGTATACATGAGGTAGAATATGATAAATGAGCTTCTTTTTCTACCTTCTGTGCAGTACTGCTTACCAAAAAGAGCCCACAAATTTACATTGCTGAGATCTAATCTCACCTTTCAAGCTTCCAAATTTCTGCCTTTGGAGTCACTAAAGTGTTAGTAAGAAGTAGATATTGAAATATATATATATATATAAATATTTAATTATCTTAAAAGGACAATTAAAATGCAAAATTATGTCACTAAGGTGAAAGGCTAGGAGGTTTTGACAACCAAGAAAGCCAAAGTTTACAGTTGAGTACACAGAACTATTTATGTTTATTTTGTAGGTGAAAATGCAGAGTATTCTTTCAAGATTTGAAATTTTTTTTGATATACATAAACCATATTCGCTGAGCAAAATAAAAAACTAAGTATATAATGAGAGTTTAGATAGCTGATAATATTTAAAAGGACCATTTACAACCAAAAGAATGAGGGTGAAGGCCATTAGGAATCTCAAATGTGAAGCTCCTTCTAATGTCAATGTTTTAGGATATAATTTATATATATATATATATATTTTTTTTTTGAGACAGAGCCTTGCTCTGTCACCTAGGCTGGAGTGCAGTGGCACAATCTTGGCTCACTGCAACCTCTACTTCCTGGGTTCAAGTAATTCTCCTGCCTCAGACTCCCTAGTAGCTGGAATTGCAGGTGCGTGCCACCATGCCTAGCTAATTTTTGTATTTTTAGTAGAGATGGGGTTTTCACCATGTTGGCCAGGCTGGTCTCGAACTCCTGACCTCGTGATCCACCTGCCTTGGTCTCCCAAAATGGTGGAATTACAGGCATAAGCCACTGCACCTGGCCAGGATATAATATTCTTAATATGTTCTTCCAACTAAAATAATAGGCTTTAGGTCATGGTTCATGTGTTTATATTATTAACAAATATAAGCATGTAATTTAATTAAACCTAGTTTTTAAAATAAATGAATAAGTCATTGAAACATCAGTAAAAAATAAACTTTAATTTTCTATATTTTTCTTTCTCTCTGTATTTGTATACCTTTTACTGTGGTAAGAGCACCTTACATGAAATATATCCTCTTAACAAACTTTTAAATATACAATATTGTATTGTTAACTATAGGTACAATGTTGAAAAACAGATCTGTAGAACCTATTTCTCTCCTACAGCTGAAGCTTTTTGCCTGAAAATGGTCCAGCAGGATATTATAGCAAATTAAGAACATGGGTTGTGAAATCAGCCTGCCTGGGTTTGAACCTTGGTTCTGGTTCTTACTAGCTGACTGACTGAGCAAGTTCCATGACCTCACCTCAGTTTTTAATTCAGCAAAGCAGGCATAATAATGGTACATACCTTGCAGTGCAGTTGTAAGCATAAAATGCATTGATATGGGTAAAGCACTTAAAATAGAATATAGTATATAGTTAGAGTTTATTAAATGTTAGATACTACCACTTAAATACATAATTTTCAACCTCAAGGAATTTATAACTCCACAAAGTGATAACTCCACTTTGGGAGACAATATTAACACGTGGAAAAATTGGTGAAAACATTAAGTGCTATGCAGTGTGGTAGAGGCTATAAGTACATAAGACATGAAAAAAAGCAAATTTATCATGGGCTTGCAAGTAATTGAAGGTTTTATGGTATGTTGCTGTATGGGAGGAAGTGGGACTATGACTGGAAATGATAACATAGGCAAAAGCCTGGAAGAAATAAATAACCCACAAGATTCTTTGATGTGGAGTAGGATTTAACTGTGGCTATTTTTGTTCAAATACTTTCAAATCTGAGAATCCATGTAGTAAATATGACTCAGTAATTTTAAGTAACAGAACTACCTCTAAATACTTAAACATTATATCTTGTTACATATTTTTAAAAGCTTTAACATTCCTGATCTCATATGAGTTTCACAAATGCCCTATAAAAAATGCAGGTTAAGTATTATTATTACCATTTTACAAATAAGGAAGCTGAGGATTAGAGTTTATGTCATTTGCTTAAAGTTACATAACTAGTAAGCAATAGACACCAGGTTAGCATCCAGGTCTTCTGGATTCCAATCTAGTGCTCTTCTACCATACTATGCTGCTTGCTGAATAGCAGAAGGCCCAGTAAATGAGAAATGAGGATTGAATTTTGTGATAAATATTATGTTTGATCTTTGTCTCCAGCAAGGGAAAAATAGTATAGGGTAAGAGTATAGAAATGGCCAGGTCACAGGTATATTAAAAATAAATGGGCGAGATGGAGCCAAGATGGCCGAATAGGAACAGCTCCAGTCTACATCTCCCAGGATGAGCGACTCAGAAGATGGGTGATTTCTGCATTTCCATCTGAGGTACCAGGTTCATCTCACTAGGGAGTGCCAGACAGTGGGTGCAGGACAGTGGGTGCAGTGCAATGTGCACGAGCTGAAGCAGGGTGAGGCATTGTCTCACTCGGGAAGTGCAAGGGGCCAGGGAGTTCCCTTTCCTAGTCAAAGAAAGGGGTGACAGACGGCACCTGGAAAATCCAGTCACTCCCACCCGAATACGGTGCTTTTCCAATGAGCTTAAAAAACGGCACACCAGGAGATTATATACCGCACCTGGCTCAGAGGAGCCTACGCCCACGGAGTCTCCCTGATTCCTAGCACAGCAATCTGAGATCAAACCACAAGGCAGCAGCGAGGCTGGGGGAGGGGCGCCTGCCATTGCCCAGGCTTGACTAGGCAAACAAAGCAGTTGGGAAGCTCCAACTGGGTGGAGCCAACCACAACTCAAGGAGGCCTGCTTGCCTCTGTAGGCTCCACCTCTGGGGGCAAGGCACAGACAAACAAAAAGATAGCAGTAACCTCTGCAGACTTAAATGTCCCTGTCTGACAGCTTTGAAGAGAGTAGTGGTTCTCCCAGCACGCAGCTAGAGATCTGAGAACAGGCAGACTGCCTCCTCAAGCAGATCCTTGACCCCCGAACAGCCTAACTGGGAGGCACCCCCCAGTAGGGGCAGAGTGACACCTCACATGGCCGGGTACTTCTCTGAGACAAAACTTCTAGAGGAACGATAAGGCAGCAGCACTTGTGGTTCACCAAGCTCTGGTGTTCTACAGCAACCGCTGTTCTGCAGCCACCGCTGCTGATACCCAGGCAAACAGGGTCTGGAGTGGACCTGTAGCAAACTCCAACAGACCTGCAGCTGAGGGTCCTGTCTGTTGGAAGGAAAACTAACAAACAGAAAGGACACCCACACCAAAAACCCTTCTGTACGTCACCATCATCAAAGACCAAAAGTAGATAAAACCACAAAGATGGGGAAAAAGCAGAGCAGAAAAACAGGAAACTCTAAAAAGCAGAGCGCCTCTCCTCCTCCAAAGGAACCCAGTTCCTCACCAGCAATGGAACAAAGCTGGACGGAGAATGACTTTGACGAGCTGAGAGAAGAAGGCTTCAGACAATCAAACTACTCTGAGCTACAGGAGGAAATTCAAACCAATGGCAAAGAAGTTAAAAACTTTGAAAAAAAATTAGACGAATGGATAACTAGTATAACCAATGCAGAAAAGTCCTTAAAGTACCTGATGGAGCTGAAAGCCAAGGCTCAAGAACTACGTGAAGAATGCAGAAGCCTGAGGAGCCGATGCTATCAACTGGAAGAAAGGGTATCAGTGATGGAAGATGAAATGAAGTGAGAAGGGAAGTTTAGAGAAAAAAAATAAAAAGAAACGAACAAAGCCTCCAAGAAATATGGGACTATGTGAAAAGACGAAATCTACATCTGATTGGTGTACCTGAAAGTGACGGGGAGAATGGAACTAAGTTGGAAAACACTCTGCAAGATATTCTCCAGGAGAACTTCCCCAATCTAGCAAGGCAGGCCAACATTCAGATTCAGGAAATACAGAGAATGCCACAAAGATACTCCTCAAGAAGAGCAACCCCAAGACACATAATTGTCAGATTCACCAAAGTTGAAATGAAGGAAAAAATGTTAAGGGCAGCCAGAGAGAAAGGTCAGGTTACCCACAAAGGGAAGCCCATCAGACTAACAGCGGATCTCTTGGCAGAAACTCTGCAAGCCAGAAGAGAGTGGGGGCCAATATTCAACATTCTTAAAGAAAAGAATTTTCAACTCAGAATTTCATAGCCAGCCAAATTAAGCTTCATAAGTGAAGGAGAAATAAAATACTTTACAGACAAGCAAATGCTGAGAGATTTTGTCACCACCAGGCCTGCCCTACAAGAGCTCCTGAAGGAAGCACTAAACATGGAAAGGAACAACCAGTACTAGCCACTGCAAAATCATGCCAAATTGTAAAGACCATCAAGGCTAGGAAGAAATTGCAACAACTAATGAGCAAAATAACCAGCTAACGTCAAAATGACAGGACCAAATACACACATAACAATATTAACCTTAAACGTAAATGAGCTAAATCCTCCAATTAAAAGACACAGACTGGCAAATTGGATAAGAGTCAAGACCCATCAGTGTGCTGTATTCAGGAAACCCATCTCACGTGCACAGACACACATAGGCTCAAAATAAAGGGATGGAGGAAGATCTACCAAGCAAATGGAAAACAAAAAAAAAGGCAGGGGTTGCAATCCTAGTCTCTGATAAAACTGACTTTAAACCAACAAAGATCAAAAGAGACAAAGAAGGCCATTACATAATGGTAAATGGATCAATTCAACAAGAAGAGCTAACTATCCTAAATATATATACACCCAATACAGGAGCACCCAGATTCATAAAGCAAGTCCTGAGTGACCTACAAAGAGACTTAGACTCCCACACAATACTAATGGGAGACTTTAACACCCCACTGTCAACATTAGGCAGATCAATGAGACAGAAAGTTAACAAGGATACCCAGGAATTGAACTCAGCTCTGCACCAAGTGGACCTAATAGACATCTAGAGAACTCTCCACCCCAAATCAACAGAATATACATTTTTTTGAGCACCACACCACACCTATTCCAAAATTGACCACATAGTTGGAAGTAAAGCACTCCTCAGCAAATGTAAAAGAGCAGATATTATAACAAACTGTCTCTCAGACCACAGTGCAATCAAACTAGAGCTCAGGACTAATAAACTCACCCAAAACCACTCAACTACATGGAAACTGAACAACCTGCTCCTGAATGACTACTGGGTACATAATGAAATGAAGGCAGAAATAAAGATGTTCTTTGAAACCAATGAAAACAAAGACACAACATACCAGAATCTCTGGGACACATTCAAAGCAGTGTGTAGAGGGAAATTTATAGCACTAAATGCCCACAAGAGAAAGCAGGAAAGATCCAAAATCGACACCCTAACATCACAATTATAAGAACTAGAGAAGCAAGAGCAAACACATTCAAAAGCTAGGAGAAGGCAAGAAATAACTAAAATCAGAGCAGAACTGAGGGAAATAGAGACACAAAAAACCCTTCAAAAAATTAATGAATCCAGGAGCTGGTTTTTTGAAAAGATCAACAAAATCGATAGACCGCTGGCAAGACTAATAAAGAAGAAAAGAGAGAAGAATCAAAAGATGCAATAAAAAATGGTACAGGGGATATCACCACCAATCCCACAGAAATACAAACTACCATCAGAGAATACTACAAACACCTCTACACAAATAAACTAGAAAATCTAGAAGAAATGGATAAATTCCTCGACACACACACCCTCCCAAGACTAAACCAGGAAGAAGTTGAATCTCTGAATAGACCAATAACAGGCTCTGAAATTGTGGCAATAATCAATAGTTTACCAAACAAAAAAAGTCCAGGACCAGATGGATTCACAGCCAAATTCTACCAGAGGTACAAGGAGGAGCTGGTACCATTTCTTCTGAAACTATTCCAATCAATAGAAAAAGAGGGAATCCTCCCTAACTCACTTTATGAGGCCAGCATCACCCTGATACCATAGCCTGGCAGAGACACAACCAAAAAAGAGAATTTTAGACCAATATCCTTGATGAACATTGATGCAAAAATCCTCAATAAAATACTGGCAAACAGTATCCAGCAGCACATCAAAAAGCTTATCCACCATGATCAAGTGGGCTTCATCCCTGGGATGGAAGGCTGGTTCAACATATGCAAATCAATAAATGTAATCCAGCATATAAACAGAACCAAAGACAAAAACCACATGATTATCTCAATAGATGCAGAAAAGGCCTTTGACAAAATTCAACAACCCTTCATGCTAAAAACTCTCAATAAATTAGGTATTGATGGGACATATCTCAAAATAATGAGAGCTATCTATGACAAACCCACAGCCAATATCATACTGAATGGGCAAAAACTGGAAGCATTCCCTTTGAAAACTGGCACAAGACAGGGATGCCCTCTCTCACCACTCCTATTCAACATAGTGTTGGAAGTTCTGGCCAGGGCAATTAGGCAGGAGAAGGAAATAAAGTGTATTCAATTAGGAAAAGAGGAAGTCAAATTGTCCCTGTTTGCAGATGATATGATTATATATCTAGAAAACCCCATCGTCTCAGCCCAAAATCTCCTTAAGCTGATAAGCAACTTCAGCAAAGTCTCAGGATACAAAATCAATGTACAAAAATCACAAGCATTCTTATACGCCAATAACGGACAGAGAGGCAAATTGTGAGTGAACTCCCATTCACAAATGCTTCAAATAGAATAAGATACCTAGGAATCCAACTTACAAGGGATGTGAAGGACCTCTTCAAGGAGAACTACAAACCACTGCTCAAAGAAATGAAAGAGGATACAAACAAATGGATGATCATTCCATGCTCATGGGTAGGAAGAATCAGTATCATGAAAATGGCCATACTGCCCAAGGTAATTTATAGATTCAACAACATCCCCATCAAGCTACCAATGACTTTCTTCACAGAATTGGAAAAGACTACTTTAAAGTTCATATGGAACCAATAAAGATCCTACATCACCAAGTCAATCCTAAGCCAAAAGAAGAAAGCTGGAGGCATCACACTACCTGACTTCAAACTATACTACAAGGCTACAGTAACCAAAACAGCATGGTACTGGTACCAAAACAGAGATATAGATCAATGGAACAGAATAGAGCCCTCAGAAATAATGCCACATACCTACAACCACCTGATCTTTGACAAACCTGACAAAAACAAGCAATGGGGAAAGGATTCCCTATTTAATAAATGATGCTGGGAAAACTGGCTGGACATATGTAGAAAGCTGAAACTGGATTCTTTCCTTACGCCTTATACAAAAATTAATTTAAGATGGATTAAAGACTTACATGTTAGACCTAAAACCATAAAAGCCCTAGAAGAAAACCTAGGTATTACCATTCAGGACAGTCATGGGCAAGGACTTCATGTCTAAAACACCAAAATCAATGCAACATAAGTCAAAATTGACAAATGGGATCTAATTAAACTAAAGAGCTTCTGCACAGCAAAAGAAACTACCATCAGAGTGAATAGGCAACCTACAAAATAGGAGAAAATTTTTGCAACCTACTCATCTGACAAAGGGCTAATATCCAGAATCTACAATGAACTCAAACAAATTTACAAGAAAAAACAAACAACCCCATCAAAAAGTGGGCAAAGGATATGAACTGACACTTCTCAAAAAAAGACATTTATGCATCCAAAAAGCACGTGAAAAAATGCTCATCATCACTGGCCATCAGAGAAATGCAAATCAAAACCACAGTGAGATACCATCTCACACCAGTTAGAATGGCAATCATTAAAAAGTCAGGAAACAACAGGTGCTGGAGAGGATGTGGAGAAATAGGAACACTTTGACACTGTTGGTGGGACTGTAAACTAGTTCAACCATTGTGGAAGTCAGTGTGGCGATTCCTCAGGGATCTAGAACTAGAAATACCATTTGACCCAGCCATCCCATTACTGGGTATATACCCAAGGGATTATAAATCATGCTGCTATAAAGACACATGCACACGTATGTTTATTGCGGCACTATTCACAATAGCAAAGACTTGGAACCAACCCAAATGTCCAGCAACAATAGACTGCATTAAGAAAATGTGGCACATATACACCATGGAATACTATGCAGCCATAAAAAATGATGAGTTCTTGTGCTTTGTAGGGACACGGATGAAACTGGAAGCCATCATTCTCAGCAAACTATCGCAAGGACAAAAACCAAACACCGCATGTTCTCACTCATAGGTGGGAACTGAACAATGAGAACACATGGACACAGGAAGGGGAACATCACATACCGGGGACTGTTGTGGGGTGGGGGGAGGGGGGAGGGATAGCATTAGGAGATATACCTAATGCTAAATGACGAGTTAATGGGTGCAGCACACCAACATGGCACATGTATATATATGTAACAAACCTGCACATTGTGCACATGTACCCTAAAACTTAAAGTATAATAATAATAATAAAAATAAATGGGCACAAGCTATTACTATGCCTTAGAGGTCCTTTCTGTTTATGATTTGTAATTTTTTCCCCAAAGGACTACAACATTAGAAATGAAATAGAAATAATGTACACATGGCAGATTCAGATAGAAAATTTTCCCAAAGCTTTCTTTTTTCTTTATAGTTATCATTTATTTCCTCTGAGGTAATGTACCTTTTAAAAAACAAAGTTAAAAGACACACTACACTTCAGCAAAAGGTTGTCCACGAAAATTATATTTCAGCCGTAGATGAGTTGTTGTGGCTGTTTTAAGATCAAAGCATCCACTGTAATATAAAAGTCACTGTAAACATATCCATGATATTCCTGTCAACATACCAATAAAAAGTAATAAACAATAATAAAACTTATAGTGAACATTCACCCATAATGCATATCATACAGCAAAATCTCTTACATATAGTTGTATACATATTCATAAATGTATGCCCTTCTTAAAAGAATTTGTAACATGAACATTCACAATTTTCTTCATAAATCCTTTGTAGTTTATTTTGATCCCAGCAATTGGCATATAGAAAAGTAGATTCCTTTTCCTTTTCTCTTCTTCAGATAAATTTTTAATTACTTCTGTTTATATATAGGAGTGCCAGTTGTCTGGCTTCTTAAGGAAGAATTATATGTCATGGATGGAGAGAAATCTCTACAGGAACCTCACTGAGCAGCTAAAACTCCACTATTCAATTTTGGGAGCCTGAGGCAAAGGCAGAAGAAAATTGGAGACAAACTGGCTTTTGACCAGATTTCTCCTGTTTCCATATTGAACATTGTATGGTGCTTTTAGGACTCTTTAGCTGAATACTAGTCTGTTCTAGCCCTTTTACATTCTCTTTTGGAAGAAATGGCCCTAATTTGCCTAGTGAATCAGTACTACAAAGAAGGGTGACAGTATGTTTTATGTAGCTCCTGAGTCATCTCCTGTTCTCATCTGATGGCATGCATGCAAAGGAATATGTTAGAATGATTCAGAACTATCTGCCAATTTTATATCTATTTTTATATTTTATAACTTTTAGCTTACATATATTTTATATTGACTAATTTTATATATTTTATCCTTTGTAAAGCTTTTATTTGAAGAGGAAAACTTTAATATAAGACATATTTTATAGTGCAAAGATACAAATATTCTCCAAATTCTGGTGAGTGGTCAAAATAATTTATAATTGAGTTCATAGTTGTGGACCGAATTTTTAGCACTTAAAATATCTATAAATATCTAATCATGTGGATGCATAAATGAGATCGATTTGTAGGCCCAAATAGTTAAGTATTTGTAAAATATTAATTAAAATTTTTATTTTTTTTGGTAAATGATTTGACAAAATAGTTATTTGGGAAACTATTTTCATTGGTTTGGACTGGAAATGGGTTTAAACTATACTTTAAATATTTCTTCTCCTTTTTCTTGCAAAGAGGCCTTCTTTCTGGGTACATAAGTCATGCTGGACAAAGAATGCTTTCTAAATGTAGACAGCCTTTTCCTAAAGTTACCCCCAGAAAAGAAATATAGGAGAGGGTCAAAGCAACAATTTGATGCAGCCAGAGACAAGGTTATGACCACGGACTTCTGCATTCTAAGGACAGAATCACAGGGTTTAGTTTCATTGTGTAAAAAGTGAAGGTGAATGGTACGTTGAATATGATACGGCATGAAACTGACTAAAAACACAGCAGTCACGACCATGATCATTCCTATTGCCTTTTTATGACTTGACAGATTTTTTTTCATTGATTTTTTTAGTAAGGTCAAAATGATCATTGTGTAACAGACAATTATAATAACAAAAGGGATGATAAAGCCAACAAATAATGACACATAATGCAAGACCAAAACATGATTTTTAGTTTGATTGTCTTGTGGGGGCTCAAAGCACTTGGTATTATTTTTCTCATCTTTTTGTGGTTTTGCCATTAGAAATGGAGAACTGGTCAAAATCACAAAAATCCAAATACCTACACACACAAATCTGGCTTTTTTCTGTGTAACCAAATTAATGTTCTGGACTGGAAAAACAATTGCAATGCACCGGAAAAAGCTCATGGCTGTCATAAAGAAGATGCTACAATAGAGGTTGACATACAAAGCATAGGTGCTGAGGCGGCACAAGAAGTCACCAAAGAGCCAAATGCCTTTGTGAACATAATAGACCACACGGAGAGGCAGTGTGCACACACAAAGTAGATCTGCTACTGCTAAATTAATCATGTATACTTGGAAGGCTGACTTCTCACGATAGGTTTTTATGAGGACATAGAGCACAAAGCCATTGCCAAAGAAGCCTACAACAGAGATCATAGAGTACAAGGTGGAATACACTTGATTGCGGAAGTCATCAATAGTGTCATGGCATGTGGCAGGAGATACTGTCAGATTTCCTGTTTCATCCATGTTTCTCTACGAATGTCTGCTTTGTGCCTATAATAAATAAAAAAAAATTGTCAATTTTAACTAGACCATAAATTACAGGAAGTACTAACGTTTCATTTCATAGTGTCACTATGTATACTTTTTGACCACAGCAGCAAGCAAGAGTAGTGAGGCATTGAGGAGGGATTCAGCTGTACCTTATCCTCTGGAGAAGAGTCTGTATCCTACAGGCATTGAGAAAACTTTTTTTGTCCTTTCCCACCCATGTTTTTCTGATGGACTTCCTCTAAATCTTCAAGACCTAGGTAAAACAGCCCTCCTGTATTTTAAATCATACTACTGTAGTACAATTCAGTAGGTTTTCCTTTCAAATGAACTTGTTTTTCTATTAGAGAAAAGCTTTAAGATAGCAGTTTCACATGTATGAATATATTTATAGCTATACCTATTTATTGGAAAATCTCTGAATTATTTTAGATAATAAAATCTGGATGAAACTGCTTGGCTCCCAAAAAGAGCCCACATTACCAAATCAATCCTAAGCCAAAAGAACAAAGCTGGAGGCATCACGCTACCTGACTTCAAACTATACTACAAGGCTACAGTAACCAAAACAGCATGGTACTGGTACCAAAACAGAGATATAGACCAATGGAACAGAACAGAGCCCTCAGAAATAATACCACACATCTACAACCATCTGATCTTTGACAAACCTGACAAAAACAAGCAATGGGGAAAGGATTCCCTATTTAATAAATGGTGCTGAGAAAACTGGCTAGCCATATGTAGAAAGCTGAAACTGGATCCCTTCCTTACACCTTATACAAAAATTAATTCAAGATGGATTAAAGACTTAAATGTTAGACCTAAAACCATAAAAATCCTAGAAGAAAACCTAGGCAATACCATTCAGGACATAGGCATGGGCAAGGACTTCATGTCTAAAACATCAAAAGCAATGGCAACAAAAGCCAAAATTGACAAATGGGATCTAATTAACTAAAGAGCTTCTGCACAGCAAAAGAAACTACCATCAGAGTGAACAGGCAACCTACAGAATGGGAGAAAATTTTTGCAGTCTACTCATCTGACAAAGGGCTAATATCCAGAATCTACAAATAAGTGAAACAAATTTACAAGAAAAAAAACAAACAACCCCATCAAAAAGTGGGCAAAGGATATGAACAGGCACTTCTCGAAAGAAGACATTTATGCAGCCAAAAGACACATGAAAAAATGCTCATCATCACTGGCCATCAGAGAAATGCAAATCAAAACCACAGTGAGATACCATCTCACACCAGTTAGAATGGCAATCATTAAAAAGTCAGGAAACAACAGGTGCTGGAGAGGATGTGGAGAAATAGGAACACTTTTACACTGTTGGTGGGACTGTAAACTAGTTCAACCATTGTGGAAGACAGTGTGGCGATTCCTCAGGGATCTAGAACTAGAAATACCATTTGACCCAGCCATCCCATTACTGGGTATATACCCAAGGGATTATAAATCATGCTGCTATAAAGACACATGCACACATATGTTTATTGCGGCACTATTCACAATAGCAAAGACTTGGAACCAAGCCAAATGTCCAACAATGATAGACCGGATTTAGAAAATGTGGCACATATACACCATGGAATACTATGCAGCCATAAAAAATGATGAGTTCATGTCCTTTGGAGGAACATGGATGAAGCTGGAAACCATCATTCTGAACAAACCATCACAAGGACAGAAAACCAAACACTGCATGTTCTCACTCATAGGTGGGAATTGAACAATGAGAACACTTGGACACAGGAAGGGGAACATCACACATCGGGGCCTGTCGTGGGGTGGGGGAAGGGGGGAGGGATAGCATTAGGAGATATACCTAATGTAAATGACGAGTTAATGGGTGCAGCACACCAACATGGCACATGTATACATATGTAACAAACCTGCATGTTGTGCACATGTACCCTAGAACTTAAAGTATAATAATAATAATTAAAAAAGAAAATGTTTTGTTCCCTCAAGAAGAGGGCTTCCTTGGTAATATCTGTTGAGTGCCACCCATACCTATGGAAAATAATCTAATTTGCTGTTAATGAAACTCCCTCCCCTGGGGGAGAGTATTAATCTAGAACATGGTTGACTCTACCTATAACTGCAGAACTCCATGGTAAGAGAAACCTTAGAAGCCATATATTTATTTAATGATGAGAAAAATATTTCAGAGTGATAAAATACATTTCTAAAATCTGCACCATTATTTAAGGCTCTGAAGGAAGATGTAGTACAATAGTTGGAATATACTTGTTTGGTGAGAAAAATGTTGCAGCCATTCATTCTTGTTCTCTTTCTAGACTTCCTAGACTTTACTGTTTAGCAATATACAGTTATTTCTCTTATAGGAAGGATTTCTCTTATAGTTGATACTTACTCTAGTCTTTTTCAGCTCTGTCACTGAGGGCAGTCAATAAGTTCTGATCAGAGAAGGCTTTAGATGAGATACTGTAGTGTAGAAGTAGTGATTTCTCTCATGTTTCTCTAGATTATCCTCTTTTATTCTTTACAAAGGTTGAAGGGACTCAATATGTAACATATCAGATAATCTTTGATTAAGTCTGTTGTTGGCCTTTTACACAACTCCTGCTCCCTTGTAAGAGAGGTGTTGGGGTTTGCAAGGTGGGAAGACTGCTTGATTATGCAAAAACTGCCAGCCATGAAGGGGACTGATCTTTACTAGGGATACAGAAACAGATAGCTATGGTAGTTGTTGCAGGTAGGATGTAACTTCCTAGGTTTACTACCGCTAACAATTATATTTGCTATTGAGGATGTAGCGTCCATCCATCTAGCCATCCCAGATAGTTGTTCAATTTTTTCCCTTTCATTAAAAAAGTGATTATTATTATTATTATTACCAAGAACTTTTGGTATAAGATAAAAATTGGATAGATTATCTGAGCCAAGATGGCCAGTTATATGCAGTCAGAAAGAGCTTCTTCCACCAAAAGACCAGACTGTGAAGAAGATTGGCACATTCCAAATTGATCCTTGGAAAAAAGGCATTGAAAGTGGACAGATGGAGGATGGAGACCCTGGGCTGAAAGGGGAGGAAGCTGAGAACACTGCACAGGGGTACCAAGTACTAGGACTCATTCCTGGCCCAGAGCAGCTCCTGGGGAAGAGATGAGTGAAATAGGCATGGAATGCCCCAAGGACATTTGGGCCATGGACATTTGGAATCTTAGCTGCAGGAGACCCCATGATCTCCACAGACATTTGAGCTAGCAGGGAGAACTGCTCAGAGAGTTGGCAGAGACAGAAATCCAGCCTTCACAGAGCCCAGAGTATTTGGCACCAGAATGACTATAGTGGAGCATGGCCATGGTTACACATACCCCAAGGATTGCCATACTCCTCTAAGTAGCTTCATCCTTTGTTGGCTGCCAGACCTGGACAGAGCAGGGCTATCTTGCTCATAGGACAGGGGTAGTCTGATCTGAGGACCCCCTTGTCTGCTGGACTCTCCCAGGGTCCCTGCCTGGCCACACCTGCTTGCAGCACAGCCTCAGCTGCCCAGCCAAAGAACTTGCTAGCAGCCACCACCATAGCTCTTTCACCAGATGACCCTGCATAACAGTCGGAGAGCTTTTGTAGATAGACTGCCACTAGCATGAAATTGCCTGCAGCCTCTCCCCACCACTTCACCAGTACATGTGCAAAGACCCCACTGCCAACTCCCCACCCCCCTGAAGTGCTTTTGCTGGAAGTCCCTGTTGACATGTTGTTGTCAGTAGACTGGGAACACCTTGGTTCCTCCAGCACAGCAGGTCCTTAATCTTGAGGGACCAGTGAAAAAATTGTGCGCCTGGTCCCAGCCCACCAAGGTTAAAACACACAGCTCAGGAGGAGTGGGCTGAACCTCGGACCCCTGAAAGTATCCAGAAACAAAGTCAATTGACTAAACTTAAGTTACACCACAGTCAAACCCTCAAGGGCATCAAATAATATAAAAGCAAAAAGCCATATGCAAAGAACAGCAACATCAAACCTTAAAGGGACATCAGCCCACACAAACAAGAAAGAATCAGTGGGAGAGCTCTGACAACTCTAAAATCCAGAGTATCTTCTTATCTCCAAATGACCACACTAGCTCCCCAGGAATGACTCTTAACCAGATTGAAATAGTTGAAATGACAGACATAGGATTAAAAAATATGTATGGCAACAAAGCTCATTGAAATTCAGGAGCAAGTTGAAACCCAATTCAAAGAAGCTCATGAATCCAATAAAATGATACAAGAGTTAAAGATAAAATAGCCCTTTTAAGAAAGAACCAAACTGATCTTCTAGAGCTGAAAAACTCTCTTCAAGAATTTCATAATACAAATGGAAATATTAATAGCAGAATAGACCAAGGTGAGGAAAGAATCTCAGAGCTCAAAGATCAGTTCTCAGAAATAACTCAGTCAGACAAAAATAAGGAAAAAAATAAAGAAAGAACAAAGCCTCCGAGAAATATGGGATTATGTAAGTAGACTGAATCCATGATTCATTGGCATCCCAGAAAGACAGGGAGAGAGAGCAAGCAACATGGAAAACATCAAGAACACAAGCCCATTCACAATAGCCACAAAAAGAGTAAAATTCTTAGGAATACAGCTAGCAAGGGAGGTGGAAGATCTCTACACTGAGAATTACAAAACACTGCTCAAATAAACAAGATATGACATAAACAAATAGAAATACATTTTATGCTCCTGGAGGGGAAGAATCAATATTGTTAAAATGGCCATACTGCCCATTTACAGATTTAATGCTATTCCTATGAAACTACCAACATCACTTTTCACAGAATTAAGAAAATCACTTCTAAAATTCATATGGCACCAGAAAAGAGCCTGAACACCCAAAGCAAACTAAGAAATAAATCTGCCCACCTACAACCATCTGATATTCAACAAAGTCAACAGTAACAAGCCATGGAGAAGGGACTTCCTATGCAAAAAAATGGTGCCGAGATAACTGGCTAGCGCCATATGCAGAAGATTGAATCTGGACCCCATCCTTTCACCATATACAAAAATAAACTCAAGATGAATGAAAGACGTAAACATAAGACCTAAAAGTATAAAAACCCTACAAGAAAACTTACGAAATACCATTCTCAACATAGTACCTAGCAAAGATTTCATGACAAAAACATCAAAAGCAATTGCAGCAAAGCAAAAATTAACAATTGGGATCTAATTATACTAAAGAGCTTCCACACAGCAAAAGAAGCTATCAACAGAGTAAACAGACAACCTATAGAATGGGAGAAAATATTTGCAAACTATACATCCAACAATGGTCTAATATCCAGAATCTATAAGAAACTTAAATCAACATGCAAAAAAAACAACCTGTTAAAAAAATGGGCAATGGACATGAACATACACTTCTCAAAACAAGACATAGATGCAGCCAACAAACATACGAAAAAATGCTCAACATCACTAATTAGAGAAATGCAAGTCAAAACTACAGTGACATACCATCTCACACCAGTGAAAATGGCTGTTATTCAAAAGTAACAAAAATAATAGATGTCGGAGTGGTTGCAAAAAGGGAACACATATACCTTGCTGGTGGGAATGTTAGTTCAGCTACTATGGAAAGCAGTTTGGAAATTTCTGAGAAAACTTAAAACAGAACTACCATTTTACCCAAACAATCCCATTACTGGGTAAATACCCACAGGTGTATAAATTGTTCTTCTATAAAGACACATATACTCATGTGTTCATTGCAGCACAATTCACAATAGCAAAAACATGGAATCAACTCAGATGCTCGTCCATGGTGGACTGATAAAGAAAACGTGGTATGTATACACTATTTGATACTAGGCAGCCATAAAAAAGCATTAAATAATGTCCTTGGCTGCAACATGTATGCAGTTGGAGGCCATTATCCTAAGAAAATTAATGCAGGACCAGAAAATTAAATACTGCATGTTCTCACTTGTAAGTGGGAGCTAAACATTGGGTATATATGGACATAAAGATGGGAACAGTATACATTGGAGACTACCATAGGAGGTAGGGTGGAAGGGAGAGGATTGTGGGCTGAAAAACTACCTATTGGGCACTATGCTCACTACCTCAGTGATGGAACCATTTGTACCCTAATCCTCAGCATCACACAATATACCCATGTAACAAACCTGCACATGTAGCCGCTGAATCCTCCCCACCCGCCAAAATTGAAGAAGAATCATTCTGAGGCCATAGAGAAAAATGTAACTCCTATTCCAAACTCCTGCATTATTTCTTAGTTTCCTTTCTAGTTACCTGGCTCATTCACCATTGGTTGTGAACTCAGGTGCAGTTGTGGAAGAAAAAAAACTGCCTAAAGTTAATCTTTTTCTTAGTTCCATGTCAAGTGTTTTTTCTAAACCGGGCAATATTATCTTGTAATGCACTAGATAGTGCTGTTGAAAATTTTGGTAATAGCCCTTTTCAGCTTTATTGAGATAAATTGACAAATAGAAATTGCGTATTCTAAGTTGTACAATGTGATGATTTCATGTGAGTATACACTGTGAAATCATTTCCCTAACAAAGTTAATCAACACATCCATTACCTCATATACCATTTGTGTGTGTGTGTGTGTGTTGGGGGGGGGGGTAAGAACGCTTAAGATCTACTTTCTTCTTTTTCACTTCTATTTTAGGTTCAGGGGTACATGGGTAGGTTTGTTATATAGGTAAACTTGTGTCATATGTTTTTTTAATCTATACAATCATTTGTTGTATAGATTATTTCATCACCTAGGTATTAAGCCTAGTACACATTACTTATTTTTTCTTATCCTCTCCTGCCTCACAGCCTCCACCCTCAGGTAGGTCCCAGTGTCTGTTGTTCTCTTCTTTGTGTCCATGTGTCCTCATCATTTAATTCCCACTTATAAGTGAGAACATGCGGTATTTGGTTTTCTGTTTCTTTGTTAGTTTGCTAAGAATAAAGGCCTCCAGCTCCATCCATGTTCCTGCAAAGGACATAATGTCATTCTTTTTTATGGCTGCATAGTATTTCATGGTATATACATACTACATTTTCTTTATCCAGTCTTCTATTCAGGGACATTTAGGTTGATTCCATGTCTTTGCTATTGTGACTAGTGCTGCAATGAACACATGCATGCACATGTCTTTATGGTAGAATGATTTATATTCCTTTGGGTATATACCCAGTAATGGAATTGCTGGGTGGAATGATAGTTCTGTTTTTAGCTCTTTGAGGAATTGCCACACTGCTTTCTACAATGGCTGACCTAATTTACACTCCCACCAACAGTGTATAAGTGTTTTTTATTTATCCACAATCTCACCAGCACCTGCTATGTTTTATTATGGTTTTTTTTTTTTTTTTAATTGAGACAGGATCTCACTCTGTCACCTGGGCTGGAGTGCAATGGCACAATCTCGGCTCACTGCAACCTCCACCTCCCGGGTTCAAGCTATTCTCCCACCTCAGCCTCCTGAGTAACGGATTACAGTTACAGGCGTGTGCCATCACGCCCGGCTAATTTTTGTATTTTTTTGGTAGAGACTGGATTTCACCATGTTGGCCAGGCTGGTCTTGAACTCCTGACCTCTGGTTATCTGCCTGCCTTGGCCTTCCAAAGTGCTGGGATTACAGGTGTGAGCCACCATGCCTGGTCTGCCTTATGTTTTGATTTTTAAATAATAGCCTTTCCAACTTGTGTGAGATGGTATTTCATTGTGGTTTTGAAATAAGATCTTCCATATCAAATTTCAAGTAAATAATATAATTTCAAGTAAATAATATAATGTTAACTACAGCCACCATACTGTACATTAACTCCTCAGAACTTGTTCATATTATAGATGAGCCACACTTGAAAAGTATTAGATAATTACCATCAGGCTTTCCCACCACTATCAACTCTCAATCTGTCTTGCTACAAACCCCTTCCGGAATAATTTTTTACACATTGTAGTTTTCAATTATGACATGTCTTCCTTAAAATCTTCAGTGATTTAGAATGCCTTCAGAATAACATCTAGACTTCTTGGCCTGATATTTAAGGCTCTCTATAGTCTGGGTGCAATTTACCTTTCCAAGTTTCTCTCTCACTTCTCTCTTTTGTGCACTGTATAGTTAGAAGAAACAACTATTTTAGTATACCAGTGACATGTGCCATAAGCTTTCCCACCTGGCTTTTTTCACTGTCTTTTTTTCTTCTTGAAATGGCCTTTCCTCCTTCCTGAAATGCCCTTTCCTCCTTCTTTGCATATGCAAAAACTACTCATCATTCAGCTCAAATTACACTTTCTTGACTAAGTCTTCCCTCAGCCTCTATCTGAAGTAATTTCTATCTTTGATGAACTTCTAGAGAAACTTAAATCTATCTTGCAAATCAATGATTTGTATAAATATCTTATCTGCCAGACTATCTGGTTGATATATAAAAAAGCATCCCACACAGAGCCTGGCACATGTGTAACTTGCCCATAAGTGCTCAGTAAGTGTTGAGTGAATACTAAATTAATGATAGGACAAGTTTAACATTTGAAGGTATTATTTGTCATTTAAAACTATTTGGAGTTATCTTCTCATTCCAATATAAATTAAAATCTTTCCAATGTCAGAGTCTGAAGTTGCTGTGTAAGTAAAGTTGCTTCCTAATATATCAAGGAAAGTACTAAGTCATAAGGCTAACCATAATGTTAAAAAACACAGATAATGTCAGTTGTGGTGGCACATGCCTGTAATCCTGGCTACTCAAGAGGCTGAGGCAGGAGGATTGCTTGAGCTCAGGAGTTTGAGACTAGCCTGGGCAAAACAGTGAGACCTTGTATCTAAAAAATAAAAAATCCCACCCATATCATTGATATAGACTAATCATTTGTCCATTATATTATAGTTAAATTTGAAATTCTCACATCTTTGAAAGATGCTAAATAAAACTGATAAATAACTATAAAAATATACAAAGAAACAGATGGTCTATAGTCTCATTAATAACTTCCCAGTCCTTGCAGACCAAAATAAACTTTTCTAAAATTTCAATATTTAGGTTCAGTTGTTTATTTATAATGAAGTCAACAATTTGTATTAAGCCATAAAAAGAAGATTGTAAAACTTTTAAGCAAGTAGTGAATCCTAGAGTGGTAGAGATCATTTAGTACAAGCCACTCATTTCACAGATTATGGCTTTACTTGTATGAAACAGCATTTAATTTGTTTTTTAGAATTTACCATGATCCCCCAATAATGTTACCCTCCACTAGATGAATACAGAGAGTTTCTTTGGAAATATAAGATAGTTAAGACCTCATCCCTGCCTTCGAGCAGCTCATTTTCTAGTGGGGGATAGGAATGATAGCTTAGAAGTGTGAAGAGGTTACAATACAGTATTGTAAAAGCCATCTTAGCAGAAAACAAATGGGTTAATAAAAGCTAGCAACAAACATAAATAGAATTGATTTTATTTTCATGAGAATAATGAAGTAAGTTACTTTGTTAAGATAATTGCAAGTTGAAAAAGCAAAGTTCATTTGGAAAATTCAGGTATACCTCTTTCTGGCACTGGAGTACCTTCACAAATGTTCCTTCTTATGGTGATCAATGCCTTTTACAGTGTAGTATCAGAGGAAGCCCACGCTGAAATCATAAGATTGAAAAGGAAGTTAACAACTGTAGAAGCAGTCCAGAAGGGTCATGAGAACTTAGCAGCCTTATGTACAGATCCAGAGTGTGTAATGGGTCATCAAATCTTTACTGACAGATTTAGGGCTAGTCACTGAATTCTGCGTCTCCTTTTTTCTCCATCTGTTTTTACATTCCCAGGGGGAAACTTGGCATACAGACAAGGGCTCATCACAGATGTTTGCTGCTGTGTGCATGTAGCATCTGTATCTAAAAATGAACACACTATTATAAAATATTCCTCTCTCTATGAAACCAGGATATTTCCTCTATCTTCTCTTCTAAACACTTGGTTATAAAGTTAAGAGGGGAAGTAATTTGGAACTTTACATCCAGGGATCTGTATTGCTAGGAATAGGTGTTAGAATATTACAAATATCAAGTATATTGTCTGGGATGGCTTAGAAATAGTTTTCCTTAAAGGACGAATGGCTTAAAGAACCTTGCACTCTTCTCCTTATAAACTATAATAGCATATAATATTTATATCACTAATTTGTCATATATTATATACTTTTGGAGATTAACTGTTTGTAGTTAACTTTTCATAAGCATATATCTCTTCTCTTCAATTAAATTATGTTCAATAATCTAACAAAGTATAATAAATCTCCAAGAGATGAGCAGAGATGGGGTTTCTTGAAGGAGGAGCAACCTGAATGCTTTTCTTCTAAGTTTTTGTTGTCCTATGTCAACTTTAATTCCTGCCTGCAAGGCCTCCAGAGGCTAGCTACTATTCCTTTATCTGTGGTCCAAGCGCTAACAAAATAAACACTTTCCTTCAGTTTATTCTTTTTATTTATTTATTTATTTTATTTATTTTTTTTAGACAGAGTCTCACTCTGCCCAGGCTGGAGTGGCTGGAGTGCAGTGGCGTGATCTCTGCTCACTCCGTCCTCCGCCTCCCGGGTTCAAGCAATTCTCCTGCCTCAGCCTCCTGAGTAGCTGGGATTGCAGGCATACACCACCACACCAAGCTAATTTTTGTATTTTTAGTAGAGATGGGGTTTCACCATGTTGGCCAGGCTGGTCTCGAACTCCCGACCTCAGGTGATCTGCTCGCTTCAGCCTCCCAAAGTGCTGGGACTACAGGCATGAGCCACTACACCTGGCCCCTTCAGTTTATTCTTAACCAGTAGAAACAGGCTGGAACTTTCTAGAACTCAACTAAAAAAAAATTCAAAAGGAAAATAAAAGAAATGCAAAAATAAAAAATGTAGTCTAGTGTTAAAAGTAGAAACCTGAACCTACAGCTGCAATATTGCAGTTCGAACCCCCCTTGTACTCAGATAATCATTTCTTAGATCTCCACTTTCTTCTCCCTCTCCAAATTGTTCCTTTTTCTCTAGGTAAGAAGTTGACATATGTAACCTGCTACAGTCTGGGTAAAGTGTGTGTTGCCGGTGCAAAATTACTCAGAGTTGTCTTTTATATTTTGTCAATCAGGCAATAAACATATTTTTTTTTAAGTTTGTTTAGCTTGTCCTGGGTCTCCGTACATCAATAAAGTTCTAGTGACTGAATGTTGAATTTATAAAAATCCTTTCTGGCTGGGCGCGGTGGCTCACCTTGTAATCCCAGCACTTTGGGAGGCGGAGGCGGATGGATCAGGAGGTCAGGAGATAGGCACCACGGTGAAACCCCGTCTCTACTGAAAATACAAAAAACTAGCCGGTCATGGTGGCAGGCGCCTTTAGTCCCAGCTACTCGGAGGAGAATGGCGTGAAACCGGGAGGCGGAGCTTGCAGTGAGCCGCCACTTCACTCCAGCCTGGGCTACAGAGCGAGACTCCGTCTCAAAAAAAAAAAAAAAAAAAAAAAAAAAAAAAATTCCTTTCTGATCCTGAAATTATATGATTCTACTCATCTGTGAAGAAAATTAACTTGGCTCTGTCCTGGTTTTGTGTTTAGACAAAGCTTATATTTTTCCCTAGCGTGGGACAAGAAAGAAAGTTTATGAATTTCTAAGACCCACCTATGAGAAGTTTAATATTACCGGCTTAATGCACTATCTAGTTATCCATTTCCATGGTGGCTGTGCAATTACAATTTAGTCCAATCTTTACATACACAAGTGAGTAAATGTCACATTGTCTCGGCAACAATGTAGTATTTTTCAAGTTTGGGATTCTGAAGGGTCTTCTATGGTTCCTTTATGAATTAGCCTTGCACATAGTAGGCACTCAATAGTTTCACTCCTTGCTTCTCTTTCCTTTTCAGTTCCTTGAGGACTCTTGTCTCTGACAGGAGCTCTGCCAATACCGGGCTCTACCATTGTTATCTGGGTGATAGGGAGGGTAAAGGTGGGTTAATGAAGTCAAATGTGGTTGTATGATTTTGATTTTAATTGTTTAATTCATGAACTACTCAGATCTTTTATTCGGCTCATGTTAAGTCCAATTCAGTTCAGGTTAACAAATATTTAAGGAGCCCCTATTTTTATAAGGAAGAGGATACTTTTTCTGCATCAGCCCTTAGCATCTGTTGAACCTATAACCTGGTCAAGCTCTAGTGTACAAGGTAAATAAGAGAGCCCAGAGGTTTTCTAAGAATATCAGGCCCCAGATTAGTTGTGTAATCCCAGTGCTTCGGGAGGGTGAGATGGGAGGATTGCTTGAGGTCAGGAATTCGAGACAAGCATGGGCAGCACAGCAAGACCACTCTACAAAAAATAAAAAATTGTTGCTGAATAGGATTTCATTATATAGATATACAAATTGTTTATACATTTACTCATTGATGGACATGTGAGTTGCTTTCAAGTTTTGGCTATTACAGATAAAGCTGCCACAAACATTTATGTACAAGTCTCTATATGGGCATGTTTTCACTTTTCTTGGGTAGCCGGATTACAAGGTAGGTGTATGTTACAATTTAAAAAAACTGACAAACTGCTTTTTAAGGTGAGTAATGTGGGTATACTACTTGGTATCCCCTCCATATCTCCATATGCTAACACTTGGTATGGTCAGTCTTTTAAATTATATCCGTCTAATATGTGTGTTGTGATATCTCATTTTGATTTTGATTTGCATTTTTCTAATGATGAATGATATTGAGCACCTTTTCATGTGCTTATTTGCCATACATATATTTCCCTTGGTGAAATGCTTATTCCAATATTTCACACATTTTTCATTAGGTTGTTTATTTTCTTATTATTGTGTATGAAAGTTCTTTATATGTTCTGGACACAATACCTACATCAAATATATGCTTTGCAAATATTTGCTACTATTTTATGGGTTGCATTTTTATTCTCCTAACAGTGTCTTGCAAACAACAGAAGTTTTCATTGTGATAACATCCAATTTATCAACTTTTCTTTTATAGATTGTGATTTTGGTGCCATATCTAAGAAATTTTTGCTTTACTCAAAGTCACGAGGAAGTACTGATACATGCTACAACATGGATCAACTCAAGAACATTTGCTAAATGAAAAAGCTATATGCAAAATACTACATTTTGCTTATTCCATTTATCTGAAATATCCCAAAAAGACAAACTATATAGAGAGGTGATAGTTGCCTGAATCCACACGTGGGAGCAGGGAGTAATTGCAACTGGACACAAAGGATCTTCTGGGGGTGGTGAAAGTGTTCTAAAATTGCATTGTGGTGATGACTGCACAGTTCTGGAAATTTACTATAAATAATTGAATTGTACACTTACAATGGGTGAATTTTATGATGTATAAATTATACCTTTAAAAAGCTGGAGTTTCCGCTAAAAATGAAGAAATTATTGATACAGTCAACAATGTGGATGAATCTCAAAACAATTATACTGAGTGAAAGAAGCCAGACAAAAAATAATCCATATTGTGTGATTCCATTTATATAAAATACTAGATAAAATAGTGCATAGTGATGAAGAGCAAATCAGCAGATCCCTGGGAATAGGAACAGGGTAGGAAGGGGAGAGCCCATAACTAGACACAGGAGGGAGAAATTACCAAGGGGATACTTTGGGGTGATGGATATATTCACTATCTTGATTATGATGATGGTTTCATAAGTATATACATGTGTGAAAACTCATCAAATTGTGCACTTTAAATGTGTGCAGGTTACTGCATGTCAATTCTACCTCAGTACAGCTGTTTTTAAGGGACATGAATGGTAAGATACTTACAAAAAAAATTAGTTCTTTCAGAAAAAAACAAAGAACAAAAAAACAAATGATAAAATAATTAGCCAGGTATGGCAGCATAGTGCCTGTAGTCCTAGCTACTCAGAAGGCTCAGGGGGGAGAATTACTTGAGCCCGTGAGGTCAAGGCTGCAGTGAGCCATAATTGTACCAGTGCACTCCAGCCTGGTGACAGACCGAGACCCTGTCTCTTGAAAAAAAAAAAATAAGGTGCCAACACATATACCATACAACTATATTGTTGCTGCAATAGAAGTGTATGAACAAGAATCAATTATATACTATTGTGCTAAGTGAGGTCCAGGAACAGCTACTGACCCAAAAGTGTCCCCAGGTAGTCCCCAGACTGGTGTCTTCTACTAAATGAAATTGTAATAATACTTCTTTTTTGTTTCTAGTGAAATAGTAAGCCATTCTTGATCCTTTTAACCCAATTTTACATTTCTCTTCTTTGAAATGCTGCAGTATTTTGTCTGTACCTTTCATGATAATTTCCATTTGTTGCTTTGTCATTAGTGTTCTCTGTGGTCATTCAATTTATGTTTTTAAATTTTATTATTTTTCATTTCTGTGGGGACATAATAGCTGTATATATTTATAGGGTACATGAAATGTTTTGATACAGGCATGCAATGCATAATAATCACATCATGAAGAATGGGGTATCTTTCCTCTCAAGCATTTGTCTTTTGTGTTACAAACAATCCAATTTTACTTTTAGTTATTTAAAATGTACAAATTTATTATTCACTGTAGTCACTCCGTTGTTCTGTCAAATACTGGGTCTTATTCATTCTCTCTAACTAATGTTTTTGTGTCCATTAACCATCCCCACCTCCTCCCACTACCCTTCCAAACCTCTGGTAACCACCCTTCAACTGTCTATATCCATGAGTTAAATTGTTTTGATTTTTAGATCCCACAAATAAGTGAGAACATGCAATGTTTATTTTTTTTAAATTATACTTTAAGTACTAGGGTACATGTGCACAACGTGCAGGTTTGTTACATAGGTACATATGTGCCATGTTGGTTCACTGAACCCATCAACTTGTCATTTACATTAGGTATTTCTCCTAATGCTATCCCCTCCCCCAGCCCTCCACCCGCTGACAGGCCCCGGTGTGTGATGTTCCCTGCCCTGTGTCCAAGTGTTCTCATTGTTCAGTTCCCACCTATGAGTGAGAACATGTGGTGTTTGGTTTTCTGTCCTTGTGATAGTTTGCTCAGAATGATGGTTTCTAGCTTCATCCATGTCCCTGCAAAGGACATGAATTCATCCTTTTTTATGATTGCATAGTATTCCATGATGTGTATTTGCCACATTTTCTTTATCCAGTCTCTCATTGATGGACATATGGGTTGGTTCCAAGTCTTTGCTATTGTGAATATTGCCACAATAAACATATGTGTGCATGTGTCTTTATAGTAGAATGATTTATAATCTTTGGGTATATACCCAGTAATGGGATTGCTGGGTCAAATTGTATTTCTAGTTCTAGATCCTTGAGAAATCACCACACTGTCTTCCACAATGGTTGAACTAATGTACACTCCCACCAACAGTGTAAAAGTGTTCCTATTTCTCCACATCCTCTCCAGCATCTGTTGTTTCCTGATTTTTTAATGATTGCCATTCTAACTGGCGTGAGATGGTATCTCATTGTGGTTTTGATCTGCATTTCTCTGACGGCCAATGATGATGAGCATTTTTTCATGTGTTTGTTGGCTGCATAAATGTTTTCTTTTGAGAAGTGTCTGTTCATATCCTTTGCCTACTTTTTGATGGGGTTGTTTGTTTTTTTCTTGTAAATTTGTTTAAGTTATTTGTAGATTCTGGATATTAGCCCTTTGTCAGATGGGTAGATTGCAAAAATTTTCTCCCGTTCTGTAGGTTGCCTGTTCACTCTGATGGTAGTTTCTTCTACTGTGCAGAAGCTCTTTAGTTGAATTAGATCCCATTTGTCAATTTTGGCTTTTGTTGCCATTGCTTTTGGTGTTTTAGTCATGAAGACTTTGCCAATCCCTTGTCCTGAATGGTATTGCCTAGGTTTTCTTCTAGGGTTTTTATGGTTTTAGGTCTTACATTTAAGTCTTTGATCCATCTTGAATTAATTTTTGTATAAGGTGTAAGGAATGGATCCAGTTTCAGCTTTCTACATATGGCTAGCCAGTTTTCCCAGCACCATTTATTAAATAGGGAATCCTTTCCCCATTTCTTGTTTTTGTCAGGTTTGTCAAAGATCAGATGGTTGTAGATGTGTGGTGTTATTTCTGAGGCCTCTCTTCTGTTCCATTGGTCTGTATATGTGTTTTGGCACCAGTACCATGCTGTTTTGGTTACTGTAGCCTTATAGTATAGCTTGAAGTCAGGTAGCTTGATGCCTCCAGCTTTGTTCTTTTGGCTTAGGATTGTCTTGGCAATGCTGGCTCTTTTTTGGTTCCATATGAACTTTAAAGTAGTTTTTTTCCAATTCTGTGAAGAAAGTCATTGGTAGCTTGATGATGATGGCATTGAAATTATCTCTGGCAGTATGACCACTTTCACGATATTGATTCTTCCTATCCATGAGCATGGAATGTTCTTCCATTTGTTTGTGTCCTCTTTTATTTCATTGAGCAGTGGTTTGTAGTTCTCCTTGAAGAGGTCCTTCGCATCCCTTGTAAGTTGGATTCCTAGGTATTTTATTCTCTTTTTAGCAATTGTGAATAGAAGTTCACTCAAGATTTGGCTCTCTGTTTGTGTGTTATTGTTGTATAGGAATGCTTGTGATTTTTGCACATTGATTTTGTATCCTGAAACTTTGCCGAAGTTGCTTATCAGCTTAAGGATATTTTGGGCTGAGATGATGGGGTTTTCTAGATATACAGTCATGTCATCTGCAAACACGGACAATTTGACTTCCTCTTTTCCTGATTGAGTACCCTTTATTTCTTTCTCTTGCCTGATTGCCCAGGCCAGAACTTCCAAAGCCATGTTGAATAGGAGTGGTGACAGAGGGCATACTTGTCTTCAGCCAGTTTTCAAAGGGAATGCTTGCAGTTTTTGCCCATTCAGTATGATATTGGTTGTCAGTTTGTCATAAATAGCTCTTATTGTTTTGAGATACATCCCATCAATACCTAATTTATTGAGGGTTTTTATCATGAAGGGCTGTTGAATTTTGTTGAAGGCCTTTTCTGCATCTATTGAGAAAATCATGTGGTTTTTATTGTTGGTTCTGTTTATGTGATGGGTTATGTTTATTGATTTGCGTATGTTGAACCAGCCTTGCATCCCAGGGATGAAGCTGACTTGATCATAGTGGATAAGCCTTTTGATGTGCTGCTGGATTTGGTTTGCCAGTATTTTATTGAGAATTTTTGCATCGATGTTTATCAGATATATTGGTCTAAAAACCTCTTTTTTTTTTTTTTTTTTTTTTTGGTCTCTCTGCCAGGCTTTGGTATCAGGATGATGCTGGCCTCATAAAATGAGTTAGGGAGGATTCCCTCTTTTTCTATTGATTGGAATAGTTTCAGAAGGAATGGTACCAGCTCCTCTTTTTGTCTCTGGTAGAATTCAGTTGTGCATCCATCTGGTCCTGGACTTTTTTTGGTTGGTAGGCTATTAATTATTGCCTCAATTTCTGCACCTGTTATTGGTCTATTTAGAGATTCAACTTCTTCCTGGTTTAGTCTTGGGAGGGTGTATGTGTCCCGGAATTTATTCATTTCTTCTAGATTTTTCAGTTTATTTGCATAGAGATGTTTTTAGTATTGTCTGATGGTAGTTTGTATTGCTGTGGGGTCGGTGGTGATATCCCCTTTATTGCTTTTTTATTGTGTCTATTTGATTCTTCTCTCTTTTCTTCGTTATTAGTCTTGCTAGTGGTCTATCAATTTTGTTGATCTTTTCAAAAAAAAAAAAAAAGCTCCTGGATTCATTGATTTTTTGAAGAGTTTTTTTGTGTCTCTATCTCCTTCAGTTCTACTCTGATCTTAGTTATTTCTTGGCTTCTGCTAGCTTTGAATTTGTTTGCTGTTGCTTCTCCAGTTCTTTAAATTGTGATGTTAGGGTGCCGATTTTAGATCTTTCCTGCTTTCCCTTGTGAACATTTAGTGCTATAAATTTCCCTCTACAAACTGCTTTAAGTGTGTCCCAGAGATTCTGGTATGTTGTGTCTTTGTTCTCATTGGTTTCAAAGAACATCTTTATTTCTGCCTTCGTTTCGTTATGTACCCAGTAGTCATTCAGGAGCAGGTTGTTCAGTTTCCATGTAGTTGAGCAGTTTTGAGTGAGTTTCTTAATCCTGAGTTCTAATTTGATTGCACCGTGGTCTGAGAGACAACTTGTGATTTCTGTTCTTTTACATTTGCTAAGGAGTGCTTTACTTCCAACTATGCAGTCAATTTTAGAATAAGTGCAATGTGGTGCTGAGAAGAATGTATATTCTGTGGATTTGGGTGGAGAGTTCTGTAGATGTCTATTAGGTTCGCTTGATGCATAGCTGAGTTCAAGTCCTGGATATCCTTGTTAACATTCTGTCTCATTGATCTGTCTAATATTGACAGAGGGTTGTTAAAGACTCCCATTATTATTGTGTGGGAGTCTAAGTCTCTTTGTAGGTCTCTAAGGACTTGCTTTGTGAATCTGGCTGCTTCTGTATTGGAGGCATATATATTTAGGATAGTTAGCTCTTCTTGTTGAATTGATCCCTTTACCATTATGTAATCACCTTCTTTGTCTCTTTTGATCTTTGTTGGTTTAAAGTCTGTTTTATCATAAACTAGGATTGCAACCCCTGCTTTTTTTTTTTTTTGCTTTCCCTTTGCTTGGTAAGTATTCTTCCATCCCTTTATTTTGAGCCTATGTGTGTCTTTGCACATGAGATGGGTCTCCTGAATACAGCACACTGATGGGTCTTGGCTCTTTATCCTATTTGCCAGTCTGTGTCTTTTTATTGAGGGCATTTGGCCCATTTACATTTAAGGTTAATATTGCTATGTGTGAATTTGATCCTGCCATTATGATGTTAGCTGGTTTTTTTGGCCATTACTTGATGCAGTTTCTTTAGAGCATCAATGGTGTTTACAATTTGGCATGTTTTTGCAGTGGCTGGTGCTGGTTGTTCCTTTCCATGTTTAATGCTTCCTTCAGGAGCTCTTTTAGGGCAGGTGTGGTGGTGAGAAAATCTCTCAGCATTTGCCTGTCTGTAAAGTATTTTATTTCTCCTTCACTTATGAAGGTTAGTTTGGCTGGATGTGAAATTCTGGGTTGAAAATTCTTTTCTTTAAGAATGTTGAATATTGGCCCCCACTCTCTTCTGGCTTGTAAAGTTTCTGCTGAGAGATCCGCTGTTAGTCTCATGGGCTACCCTTTTTGGGTCACCCGACCTTTCTCTCTGGCTGCCCTTTACATTTTTTCCTTCATTTCAACTTTGATGAATCTGACAATTATGTATCTTGGAGTTGCTCTTCTTGAGGAGTATCTTTTTGGCATTCTTTGTATTTCCTGAATTTGAATGTTGGCCTGCCTTGCTAAGTTGGAGAAATTCTCCTGGATAATACCCTGAAGAGTGTTTTCCAACTTGGTTCCATTCTCCCCGTCACTTTCAGGTACACCAATCAGACGTAGATTTGGTCTTTTCACATAGTCCCATATTTCTTGGAGGCTTTATTCATTTCTTTTTACTCTTTTTTTCTCTAAACTTCTCTTCTTGCTTCATTTCATTCATTTGATCTTCAATCACTGACAACCTTTCTTCCAGTTGATTGAATCAGCTACTGATTCTTGTGCATGCATCATGTAGTTCATGTGCCATGGTTTTCAGCTCCATCAGGTCATTTAAGGTTTTCTCTATGCTGTTTATTCTAGTTAGCCATTCATCCAATCTTTTTTCAAGGTTTTTAGCTTCTTTGTGATTGGTTCAAACATCCTCCTTTAGCTTGGAGAAGTTTGTTATTATCGATCTTCTGAAGCCTTCTTCTCTCAACTCGTCAAAGTCATTCTCCGTCCAGCTTTGTTCCATTGCTGGTGAGGAGCTGCGTTCCTTTGGAGGAGAGGAGGTGCTCTAATTTTTAGAATTTTCAGATTTTCTGCTCTGGTTTCTCACCATCTTTGTGGTTTTATCTAACTTTGGTCTTTGATGATGGTGACGTACAGATGTGGTTTTGGTGTGGATGTCCTTTCTGTTTGTTTTCCTTCTAACAGTCAGGAACCTCAGCTGCAGGTCTGCTGGAGTTTGCTGGATGTCCACTCCAGACTCTGTTTGCCTGGGTATCACCAGTGGAGGCTGTGGAACAGCAAATATTGCAGAACAGCAAATATTGCTGCCTGATCCTTTCTTTGAAAGCTTCATCCCAGAGGGGCACCCACCTGTATGAGGTGTCTGTCGGCCCCTACTGGGAGGCGACTCCCAGTTAGTCTACACAGGGTTCAGGGACCCACTTGAGGAGGCTGTCTGTCCATTCTCAGAGCTCAAACACCATGTTAGGAGAAACCCTGCTTACTTTGGAGCTGTTAGACAGGGACATTTATGTCTGCAGAAGTTGTCTGCTGCCTTTTGTTCAGCTACGCCCTGCCCAGAGAGGTGGAGTCTATAGAGGCAGTAGGCCTTGCTGAGCTGCAGTGGGATCTGCCCAGTTCAAGCTTCCCAGATGCTTTGTTTACCTACTCATGCCTCAGCAATGGTGGATACCCCTCCACCCACCAGGCTGAAGCCTCACAGGTCAATCTCAGGCTGCATTGCTGGTAGTGAGCAAGGCTCTGTGTGCGTGTGACCTGCCAAGCCAGGCACGTGAGAGAATCTCCTGGTCTGCCAGTTGCTAAGACTATGGGAAAAGCACCGTATTTGGGTGGGAGTGTACTGATTTTCCAGGTACAGTCTGTCACAGCTTCCCTTGGCTAGGAATGGGAAATCCCATGACCCCTTGTGCTTCCCGGGTGAGGTGATGCCCCGCCCCACTTTGGCTTGCCCTCCATGGGCTGCACCCACTGTCCAACCAGTCCCAATGAGATGAAACAAGTACTTCAGTTCAAAATGCTGAAATCACCCATCTTCTTCATTGATCATGCTGGGAGCTGCAGACCAGAGCTGTTCCTATTTGGCCATCTTGGAATGGAACCAATGTTTATCTTTTTGTGCCTGGCTTATTTCACTTAAATAATGATCTTCTGTTCCATCCTGTTGTTGCAAATGACAGTATTAAAGTCATTATTTTATGGCTGAATGGTACTCCATTGTGTATATGTACCATCTTTTTCTTTATCCATTCATCTGTTGATGGACCTTTAGTTTGTTCCCAGATATTGGCTATTGTGATAGTGCTGACACAAACAGAAGTGTGGATATCTCTTTGATATACTGATTTCCTTTTTTTTTTTTTTTTTGCGGGGGGTGGTGGTATATATCCAGCAATGGGAGTGCTGGCTCATATGGGAGTTCCATTTTTGGTTTTTTGAGGAAACTCCAAACTGTTCTCCATAGTGGTTGTACTAATTTACATTCTCATCAACAGTGTATAAGACATTCCTTTTCTTCACATTCTCACCAGCATTTGTTACTGCCTGTCTTTTATATATAAACAATTTTAACTTGGGAGAGATGATATCTCATTGCAGTTTTGATTTGTATTTCTCTGATGATAAATGATGTTGAACGCCTTTTCATATGCCTATTTAACATTTGTATGTCTTCTTTTGAGAAATGTCTTTTCAAATCTTTTGCCCATTTTTTGGTTAAATTATTAGATTTCTTTTCCTATACAATTGTTTGAACTCCTTATATATTATGGTTATAAATCTCTTGTCAGATGGGTAGTTTGCAAATATTTTCTCCCAATCTGTGGGTTTTCTGTTCACTTTGTTGATTGTTTCCTTTGCCATGTAGAAGGTTTTTAACTTGATAGTATCCCATCTGTCCATTTTTTGCTCTGGTTGCCTGTGCTTGTAGGGTATTACTTAATAATTTTTTTTGCCCAGAACAATGTCCTGGAGCATTTCCCTAATGTTTTCTTGTAGTAGTTTCAAGCTTGAGGTCTTAGATTTAAGTATTTAATCCATTTTGATTTGATTTTTGTATATGGTAAGAGATGGGGGTCACATTTTATCCTTCTGCCTATGGATATTTATTTTTACCAGCACCATTTGTTGAAGAGTGTGTCTTTTCCCCAGTGTATGTTCTTGGCAACTTTGTTGCAAATGAGTTCACTATAGGTGAGTGGTTGTATTTCTGGGTTCTCTATTCTGTTCCATTAGTCTACCTGTCTATTTTTATGCCAGTACCATGCTGTTTTGTTTACTATGGTTTAATAGTATAATTTCAAGTTAGGTAATGTGATTCCTCCAGTTTTGTTATTTTGCTTAGGACAGCTTTGGCTATTCTGGGTCTGTTGTGCTTCCATATAAATTTTAGCATTGTTTTTTCTATTTCTGTGAAGAATGTCATCGATATTTTGATAGAAATTGCATTGAATCTATAGACTGCTTTGGGTAGTATGGACATTTTAAAAATATTGATTATTCCAAAACATGAAAATGAAATATCTTTCTATTTTTTGGTATCCTTTTCAATTTCTTTCACCTGTATCTTATAGTTTTCTTATAGAAATCTTTCACTTCTTTGGTTAATTCCTAGGTATTTAATTTTATTTGTGGCTCTTGTAATAGGATTACTTTTAAAATTTCTTTTTCACATTGTTCACTATTGGCTTATAGAAATGCTACTGATTTTTGTATGTTGATTTTGTATGCTGCAACTTTATGGAATTTATTTTTCAGTTCTAATGATTTTTTTTGTGGAATCTTTAGGTTTTTCCAAATATAAGATTATATCATCTGCAAACAAGGATAAGTTGACTCATTCCTTTTTAACTTGGATGCTCTTTATTTCTTTTTCTTTTCTGATTGCTCTAGCTAGGATTTCCAGTACTATGTTGAATAATTGTGGTGAAAGTGGGCATCCTTGTTGTGTACCAGATTTTAGAGGAAAGACTTTTAGTTTTTCCTCATTCAATAAAATTCTAGCTGTGAGTCTGTTGTAATAGGACTTTTATTACTTGAGGCATGTTTCTTTTATACTTAGTTTTTTGAGAGTTTTGATCATGAAGGGATGTTGAATTCTATCAAAAAATTTTTCAGCATAAAATGAAAATGTTTGTATGTTTTCTGTCTTTTATTCTCTTATATGATGTAGCACATTGATTGATTTGTACATGTTGAATCAGGAATTCCAGGGATAAATCCCACTTGGTCAAGATGAATGATCTTTGTAATGTATAGTCAAATTTGGTTTGCTAGTATTTTATTGATAATTTTTGCATCAATATTCATCAGAGATATTGGCTTTTAGTTTTCTTCTTTGATGTGTGTTTGTTTGGTTTTGGTATCAAGGTAATACTGACCTCTTAGGATAAATTTGGGAGTGTTCCCTCCTCCTCTATTTTTTGGAATAGTTTGAAGAAGATTGGTATGAGTTCTTTAAATATTTAGTAGGATTCATCAGTAATGCCATCAGGTCTCAGGCTTTTCTTTACTGGTAAACTTTTTATTATAACTTCAAACTTGTTATTTGTTATTGATCTGTTCAAGTTTTGGGTTTCTTTCTGGTTCAATCTTGGTAGGTTGCGTGTGTCTATCAATTTGTCCATTACTTCTGGATTTTCCAATTTCATGGCATATACTTGCTCATAGTAGCCACTAATAATCCTTTGAATTTCTGCAGTATCAGTTGTAATGTCTCCTTTTTCATTTGTGATTTTATTTATTTGGATCTCTCTCTTTTCTTAGTCTAGCTCAAGGATTGTTAATTTTGTTTAACTTTTCAAAAAACTGATTTTTTGTATCATTGATCTTTCATACTGTTTTTTCACTTCAATTTCATTTATTTCTTATGTGATCTTTATTATTCTTTTTGTTCCACTAATTTGGGTTTGCTTTGCTCTTGCTTTTCTAATTGTTTAAGATGCATTGTTAGATTGCTCATTTGAAGTTTTCCCTTTTTTATAATGTAGGCACTGGTAGCTATAAACCTCCCTCTTAGTATCACTTTTGCTATATCCCATAGGTTTTGGTATGTTGTGTTTCCATTATCGCTTGTTTCAAAAATTTTTTCAATTTCCTTCTTAATTGTTTTCTTGACAAACTGGTCACTCAGGAGCATATTGTTTAATTTCCATGTATTTGTATAGTTTCCAAAATTCATCCTATTATTAATGTCCAGTTTTATTCCATTGTGGACAGAGAAGATTCTTGATATTATTTCAATTTTTTGAATGTTTTAAGACTTGTTTTGTGACCTAACATATGGTTTATCCTTGAGAATAATCTACGTACTGAGGAAAAGAATGTGTATTCTGCAGCTCTTGGATGAAATATTCTGTGAATATCTGTTAGATTTTTTTAGTGTGTAGTGCAGATTAAGTCTGATTTTCTTTGTTGATCTTCTGTTTGGAACATCTGTCCAATGCTGAAAGTGGGGTGTTGAAGTCTCCAACAATTATTGTACTGGGGCCTATGTCTGTCTTTATCTCTAATGATATTTCCTTTATATATCTGGATGCTCCCTTGTTGGATGCATATATATATTTAAAATTGTTATATCCTCTTGCTGAATTGACCCCTTTAAGATAATATGGTGACTTTGTTTGTCTTTTGTATTTTTGGGTTGAAATCTATTTAGTCTGTTGTAAGTATAGTGACTCCTGCTCTTTTTGGTTTTTTATTGGCATGGAATGTCTTTTTTCCATTCTTTTATTTTCTGTCTATGTGTGCCTTTATAAGTGAAGTGTATTTCTCGTAAGCATCAGGTCAGTGGATTTTGTTTTTTCATCCATTCAGCCAGTCTGTGTCTTTGGATTGGAGACTTTAGTTCATATACATACAATGTCATTATTAATAAATAAGGAGATAATCCTGCCATCTTGTTATTGTTTTCTGGTTGTTTTATATTCTTCTCTTCCTTCTTTTATTCTTCCCATTTTCAGTGCAGGTGATTTTTGCTGGTGATATGATTGTTTCTTGCTTTTTATTTTTTGTATGTCCATTGTACATTGTTTGGTTTGAGGTTACCATGAGGCCTGTAAATACTATCTTATAATTTATTATTTCAACCTGATAAAAACTTAACACTATTTGCATAAACAAACAAACGAAAAAGCAAGAATACTTATAAAAATTCTATGCCTTGACTTTGTCCCCCAACTTTTTAACATTTTGTTGTTTGTATTCATATCTTATTGTACCAAATATGTCTTGAAAAGTTGTTGTAGTTATTATTTTTGATTGGTTCATTGTTTAATCTTTCTATTTAGTATATGAGTAGTTCACACACTGTGTTATAATGTTATAATAATATGTGTTTTTCTGTGTACTTACTATTACGAGTAAGTTTCGTACATTCAAGTGATTATTTATTGTTCATTAATGTCCTCTTTTCATAATTGAAGTAATCACTTTAACACTTCTTATAGGACAGGTCTGATAATAATAAAAATTTCTCATTTTTTTTTTGTCTGGGAAAGTCTTTATTTCTCCTTCATGTTTGAAGGATATTTTCACCAGGTACACTATTTTATGGTAGAATTTTTCTCCTTCAGCACTTTAAATATGTAATGCCACTCTCTCCTGCCCTGTAAAATTTTCACTGAAAAGTATGCTGCCAGAGGTATTGGAGCTTCATTGTATGTTATTTTTCTCTTATTGTTTTTCATATCCTTTCTCTATCTTTGACCTTTGAAAATTTTGATTATTAAATGCCATTAGGTAGTCTTCTTTGGGTTAAATCTGCTTGGTGTTCTGTAACTTTCTTGCACTTGGATATTGATATTTTTCTCTAGATATAGTAAGTTCTCTGATACTATCCCTTTGAACATGGTTTCTACCCCTATTTCTTTCTCTACCTCCTCTTTAAAGCTAATCACTCTTAGATTTGCCCTTTTGAGGCTATTTTTTAGATCCTGTAGGCATGCTTCATTGTTTTTCATTATTTTTTCTTTTGTCTCCTCTGGTTATGTATCTTCAAATGGCCTGTCTTGAAGTTTACTAATCCTTTCTTTGGATCAATTCTGCTATTAAAAGACTCTGATACATTCTTCAACATGTCTATTTCATTTTTCAGCTCCAGGATTTCTACTTGATTCTTTTAAATTATTTTAATCTTTGTTAAATTTACCTAATAGAATTCTGAATTTCTTCTCTGTGTTATCTTGAATTTCTTAGAGTTTCCTCAACAAAGCTATTTTGAATTATCTGTGTGAATGGTCACATATCTCTGTTGCTCCAATATTGGTCCTTGGAAACTTACTTAGTTCATTTGGCAATGTCATGATCTCCTGGATGGTCTTGATACCCGTGTATTCATCTGTGTCAGGGCATTGAAAAATTAGGTATTTATTTCAGCATTTGCAGTTTGGGCTTGTTTTTACCTGCCCTTCTTGGGAAGGCTTTCCAGATATTTGAGAGCACTTGGGTGTTGAAATCTAAACTGTATCTGCTTTAGGGGGCACCCCAAGCCCAGCAATGTTTTGGTTCTTTCAGACATATAGAGGTTCCTTGTGCAAGATCCAGGAGAATTCTCTAGATTACCAGACAGAGACTTGTTCTCTTCCTTTACTTTCTTCCAAACAAACAGTGATATAGTTTGGCTGTGTCACCAACCAAATCTCATCTTGAATTGTAGCTCCCATAATTCCCATGTGTCATAAAAGGGACCTGGTGAGAGGTAATTGAATCATGGGGGCAGGTCTATCCCATGCTGTTCTCATGATAGTGAATAAGTCTTTTGAAATCTGATGTTTTTCTAAATTGGAGTTCCCCTGTATGAGGCCTCTCTACCAGAGGTTCTTCATGAGGGCCCTGCCCCTGCAGAAAATTTCTGCCTGTACATCCAGGAATTTCCATACATCCTCTGAAATCTAGCTGGAGATTTCCAAACCTCAATTCTTGACTTCTGTCCACCCACAGGCTCAACACCACATGGAAGCTGCCAAGGCTTGGGGCTTGCACTCTGTGAAGCCACAGCCTAAGCTGTACCTTGGCTCCTTTTAGCCATGGCTAGAGTGGCTGGAATGCAGGGCACCAAGTCTCTAGGCTTCACAAAGCAGGGAGTTCCTGGGCCTCGCCCATGAAACCATTTTTTCCTCCTAGGTCTTTGGGCCTGTGATGGGAGGGGCTGCTGCAAAGGTCTCTGACATGCTCTAGAGACATTTTCCCCCATTGTCTTGGTGATTAACATTTGACTTCTCATTATTTATTCAAATTTCTGCAGCCAACTTGAATTTCTTCTCAGAAAATGGGTTTTTCTTTTCTATTGTATTATCAGGCTGCAAATTTTCTGACCCTTTATGCTCTGTTTCCCTTTTAAAACTGAATGCTTTTAACAGCACCCAAGTAACTTCTTGAATGCTTTGCTGCTTAGAAATTTCTTCTCTCAGTTACCCTAAATTATCTCCCTCAAGTTCAGAGTTCCACAAATCTCTATGGCAGGGGCAAAATGCCATGAGTCTTTTTGCTAAAACATAGCAAGAATCACCTTTATTCTGGTTCTCAACAAGTTTCTCATCTCCATCTGAGACCACCTCAGCTTGGATTTGATTGTCCATATTATTATCAGCATTTTGGTCAAAGCCATTCAACAAGTCTCTAGGAAGTTCTACTTTCCACATCTTCCTTTATTCTTCTGAGCCCTCCAAACTGTTTCAACCTCTGCCTGTTACCCAGTTCCAAAGTTGCTTCCACATTTTTGGGTATCTTTATAGCAGCACCCCACTCTTCCAGTACCAAGTTTCTGTATTAGTCTGTTTTCATGCTGCTGATAAAGGCATACCTTAGACTGGGTAATCTATAATGAAAAAGAGGTTTAATTGACTCACAGTTCCAAGTGGTTGGAGAGGCCTCACAATTATGGCAGAAGGCAAAAGCCACACCTTACATGGTGGCAGGCAAGAGAGAAAGCTTGTGCAGGGGAACTCCTCTTTATAAAACCATCAGATCTCATGAGACTTATTTACTATCACAAGAACAGCACTGGAAAGACCCAACCCCATGATTCAGTTACCTCCCACCAGGTTCCTCCCACAACACACGGGAATTGTGGGAGTTTCAAATCAAGATGAGATTTGGGTGGGGACACAGCCGAACCATATCATCTCCCCTTTTCAAAGGCAGAGGAGCCTTACCCCATGGTCACTGCCACCTCAAGCCCAAAGGGTGTACTCCCAGACTGCTGTCAATGTTCCCTTAAGGCCTAAAGGCTCTTTACCAGCTTGTGGTGAATGCTGCCTAGCCTTGAACTCACCCTGCATGTCAGTGGGCTCCCCTCTGGCCAGGGAAGGTCCAGAAATGCTATCCAAGAGCCAAGTTTTGTAATCAGGGAACCTTAAAGACCACATTGGGGCCCTATATTTTTTTCTGGCTGAGCTGGTACCTGAGGTGCAAGACAAGGTCATTTTTACTTCTCCCTCTGCTTTTCTCAAGCAGATGGAGTCTTGCCTCATAGCCACCACAGCTGATAATGTGCCGAGTTTCATCTGAAGATAGCAAGTCTCAGAGTGTCACCAGAGGCCCTTGACATAGTAGCTGTGTATTACTGCTGATTCTTCAGGACCTAAGGGCTCTTTAGATATTAGGTGGTACATACTGACAGGATTGGGTCCTTCCATTCAAGGCAACAGACTTCCTCCAGGCCCAGGGTGTATCTAGAAATGTCCAGGAACTAGGATCTGGAAAAGGGCCTCACGACTCTGACTGGTGCCCTATCCTCTGTGGCTGAGATGGTATTCAAGATGCAAGACAAAGTCCTCCCAACTCTTCTGTCTCCTCTATTCAAGTGGAAGTAAGGGGTCTCTTTTGGAGCCATGAACTGTGTAGCCGGGGGTTAGGAGAGGAATGATGCCAGCATTCTCTTAGCCACCCCAGCTGTTGTCTCAGTATGTCATGAGACCACCCCCCAAGTCCACTGTTTCTGGTCCCAGTTCAGCATTAGGACTCTCCTAGGAGTTGCAGTCCTTGTGGCCTGGAGTGTCTTTCAAAATTACTTCAAGCCCCAGAACACTGTAGGCCAAAGCATCAAGACTTGTGGGAACTCAAGTTCTGACTGCTGCAGTCTGTAATTCCCCTCTGCCTAGGGCTGGTTTAAATGCCCCCTCCATGGGTGGCCATTAGCTGAGTTTGATCCAGTTTTCCTTTCTGTTCTAACAGGACAGCACTGAGTTCAATGCCTCACAATTGCTGCTCTCTCTCTTCCTGAGCACAAAGAAATACTCTCTGCACCATGCTGCCACTGCTAGATGTTGGAGGGATGCATTGGCAATTCAAGACTGTTTTTTCTACCTCTTCAGTGCCTCTTTCAGCATTACAAAGTTAAAATCAGGTACTGTGAGTGCTCACCTGATTTTTGGTTCTTACGAAGGTGGTTTTTTTTTTATGTAGATAGTTGTTAAATTGGTGTCCTTGTGAGGTGTGTGTGGGGGCAATCAGTGGAGCCTTCTATTTTACCATCTTGCTCCACCTCGAGTCCCTGGTCATTCAATTTAAACTTCCCCATTAATCCTACCCCAGTCCCACTAGACTGTCGAGGCAATGAATAAGTCATTCTTTTGGTATATCCTGCTGTATGTAGTACAGTGCCCTTTAAATATTAATTTATTTGAGTTAATCCATTTTCTGTATGATTTAATTGATGTATTGTCAGAATCAGTGAGAATCCTTGCGTGGAGAAAGACAATAAACATAGTGGAAAATTCATAGGACTGTTAGGCCAAAGATTTGGGTTATACCTCAGGCTTCAGTGGATGGTTAATTGAGTGATCTTGGGCAAATCACTTTTTTTATGATCTCTTCACTTATCTGTTATACAATAGGGCTTGAATTATATGATCTCTGAAGTCCCTTCTAGCCTACCATACTATAAATCTGTGAATCAGGGTATTTCTGTTTTTTAAGAACTGTAGGATAAGAGATTTATAGCTTCAATGAAGAGAAACATGGACGTAAGTTGTTTGTGATCTTGACTTAAGACTACTAGATGTTCCCTGAACTTCTTCTAGGTGACATCTGAGGGAAAGACTCAATTCTTCTTTGAGTGTATTAGCTGTGCTCAGAATACAGGCTTGGTCAGGCACTCTAAAGGCAGCACAGTTCTAGATTTGAAAGTGATTTCTAAACAAAGTGCTAAATTTATGATTTAAAGTTGTCTTACTTGTCAAAGCCCACAGGTCTTTCTCCCTGGGCTTATCCTTTTTGTTTTACAAGTTATACCATCTCTGGTTCTGACTATAGCACCACCATTCTTCAGGCCTTCTAAGAGAGAAACTCCTGAAATCATATTTGATAGCTCATTTTTATCATTTGTTGTATGAGAAGCCCATCCTGTCTGATCATGTTGTGGCATGCCAGGTTTCACTAACGCAGGCCTCTGTAATAACTGTTTCAATACTGATTGAGTGGTTAAGTTAAATATTAGAAGCCAGTGCCCTTATGTGAAGGCTGGAATTTAACAAAGAGTCCACCAAGAGTTTTGCCTAGGCTTTTCCTGGGCCTTAAAGCATGACAAAATAATGAAGGAATTCTTAACAGGACCTATTTAGGATTAAACAAACTTTATTGGGGGTCTGAAGAAACTCCCCAGGCCTCCACAAATAAGTTTATTGGGGTCTAAAGGAACTCCCCAAACCTCCGTGATTTAGCAGGAGATGAGATAAGGGTAATCACCCCAGCACCTAGACCCATTTAGATTAAGTAAATTTACTGAGGCTCCAGAGGAAGATCTTCAAAACTCAGACTTTAGTTATAGATTCAAATAAGTTAATTGCTATGTCTTTAGATGAATGCACACTTACACATAGACATATACCTTAGAAGGTATATAAACTCTGGAAAACTTTGTAATTTTGAGTCGGTCTGGTGATAATTTCTAAGCCTTCTCCCTGTAATCGGTTACAGAAATAAAAGCTCTCTTCCTCCCCAGTGCATCTACATCTTGTTAATGGGCCACGAGAAATATCAGCCCAACCCTCAGTTTGGTCTGGAAACAGTATGGCTTCAGGATTCCAAATCCAATGATCCATTTGTTCATATCTTAGCTGATGCCTGAAATCTACTCTATAGAGTTTCTAACAGGCTTTGATTCCTGGGAAAGTATATCTCTTCCTTAATGTGGACCATTTTGGTTCTTGGGCCCTTAATAACCTAAACGAATGAATCCCCTTTGCCCCAAGTAAAAATGTTTGTAATTTGTTTTGCTCCAACAAAGTGCAATGAATAAAGCCTTTGACTTTAGTAAAACAGCTGCTCTTTTTTGTATATTTTTGGAAATTTTCTCACAGTCTTCTGGGAACCAAATTCCAGAATTAAGGCAATCTCTTGAGATTGTTTTAGAGTCCAAATACCTAAAAGCAAACAAACTTCCACCCTCACCCTGCTGATCAAAGTTGTCCCTGACAGCTCCCCTGATTAGGGTTGTTGGAGACATCAGATATACTTGAGTACCTTCCAAGATATTACTTATAAGGAAAAAAAGTTATTTTTTTCTAGATTGGATAAATAGCAACATCAAAATGGATATTTCATTGCTTAGAAGATGACCCTAAGATTTATTCATCTTGCTTCACTGAAATTTTATGCCCATTCCTCACCTTCCCAGCAGCCCCTGGCAAGTGCCATTCTAGTTTCTGATTCTATAAATTTGACTATTTTAGATATTTCATTTAAGTGGAATAAGTGCAGTATTTATCTTTCTGTGATTGGGTTATTTTGCTTAGCATAACGCCCTCAAGGCTCATCCATGCAGTTGCATATTACAGAATTTCCTTCCTTTTTTTAAGGCTGGATTACATTCAATTTTATGCATATACCACATTTTCTTTGCCCATTCATCTGCCAATGGGCATTTGGCAGAACTATTTACAATAGCTAAGATTTGGAAGCAAACTAAGTGTTCATCAACAGATGAATGGATAAAGGAAATGTGGTACATATACACAGTGGAATACTATTTGGCCATAAAATTAGATCCAGTAATTTGCAACAACATATATAGAACTAGAGATCATTACGTTAAGTGAAAAGTGAAATAAGCCAGGAACAGAAAGACGGACATCACATGTTCTCACTTATTTGTGGGATCTAAAAATCAAAACACTAGAACTTACGGTCGTTGAGGGTTTTTCTTTTTTTTTTGAGAGGAAGTCTCGCTCTGTCACCCAGGCTGGAGTGTAATGGCATGATCTTGGCTCACTGCAATCTCTGCCTCCCAGGTTTAAGCAATTCTTCTGCCTCAGCCTCCTGAGTAGTTGGGATTACAGGTGCCCGCCACCATGCCAGGCTAATTTTTGTATTTTTAGTGGAGACCGTGTTTCACCATGTTGGCCAGGTTGGTCTCGATCTCCTGACCTCAGGTGATCTGCCTGCCTCAGTTTCCCAAAGTGCTGGGATTACACACATGAGCCACTGTGCCCAGCCTCCATTGAGGGTTTTTAGTTTTATTCCATACCATCTCTTATTTATAGTAAGTGCCCTGTTTTATAAATAAAGACTTCTTTTTAGTTATACTAAATCACTTCTCCTTTAAGAAAGGAGAAAAATTAGCTTAATTTTCTAATGAAGCAAAGAAAATATGGATAAAGTGTCAATAACACAATAGTCTTTGTCCAAGATTGGTCTGAGTTTGAATCATTGTTTCTTCAGTTAGCTGTGTGACCTTGAGCAAGTTACTTAACTTCTCTGATACTGTTTCCTCATCTGTAAAATGAAGATAATAAAGGAGAAAAGACAGCAAAAGGGTATCAGAGAGGAAAAAAATGAAAAATGTGTAGTATTGTAGAATCCAAAGGAGTAGTTTTTAAGAAAGAATGTGGTCATTGGTTTGAAATGTTCCAAAAGACCAAAGAGAATGAAGTTTGTAAAATGACAATTGGACTTGGTAATTAGGAGGCCAGTGGTGATCTGGGAGTAAATATTTTCAATGAAGTAATAAATTTTTAACTAAATCACAAGGATTAAAACTTTTAATGTGACTTTTTGACCTCTGTTTGGATTGTCATTGTGAATAAAAAGAGAAAAAGAAAGAAAGAAGATGTGAAGATGTGTTAGTTTTCTGTAGTGTAACAAATTACCACCAACTAAAAAAAACATCCAATTATTTTCTCATGGTTTCTATGGGTTGGGAGTTTAGTTAAATGTTAACTGGATCTTCTGCTTAGCATCTCATAACACTGCAATCAAATTGTCAGCCAGAACTAGTATCTCCTCCGAGGCTTAAGGTCCTTTTCCAAGATGATTTGTCATTAGCAGAATTCTTTCCTTGCAGTTGTGTGACTGAGGTCCCATTTTATTGCTAGCTGTTGACCAGGGATGACTCTCATCTCCTAAAGGCTACCCTCAGGCCCTTGACACATGGTCTTATTATCTTACAACATTGCTGATTGTTTTCTTCCAGGCCATCAGGAGAGATATCTCTCCTCCAAATCTTTCTGATACTTTCTCTGATGTCTAGACCTCCTATTAAAGGGCTCATCTGAATAGTAGGCCCAGGATAATCCACTATCTGATAAACTGAAAATCAATGAATTAGTAACCTAATCAAGAAATGAATGAAATCCCATTATATCCACAGGTCCCACTCAGACTCAAGGGGAGGAAATTATATAGGACTTGTACATCAGGGGACAAGAATACTTGGGGTCATCTTTGAATTTTGCCTACCAAAGAGTGAATGTCTAGGAGGGATTTTCTAAGGAGGAAAATGTGTGCTAAAGCCAAGCTATAAAAATCCTTAAGAGTGGCAGCTGCAGAAGTGTGGACTTGTAAATAAAAATGTTTGAGTGATTAGTCAAGGTGCTTCAGGTGAATATTTACTTAGACATATTTCTGGCAAAGTGGGAGTGAAACAGTGTAGAGTCTGCATATAAATGCTCCAAACAGAAAGAGTTTACCAGGGATGTTTGGCCTGAGTCCAGGTGAGGTTTCTATGCCAAAGTATAGCAAAATCTGGGGATGCAGTTGAGGTTTCCAAGGTAAAGGCAGGTTTTTGTAGTGCTGAAAGAAGCTCTTGAAAAAAAAGCACACGGTACCATTAAGGAAGGACTCAATGGGGAAACAAAACTGTCCAGTTGCCTGATTGGTGTGGAGGAGCAGACTGTACCTTATTTCCCCAAGTGTTGCAGAAAACAGTAATGTAGTTACATTCCTCTTAGAAATACATAGCCATGTATCCATTCTTAGTGAGTAGAATGAAATGGAAGTGGCCTTATAACTGTGTATGTAAATGGTATGTGAAAAGTTATTAATTGAATTAAATTGGATTGAATTGAACTGATTTTGATTATATGATTAATGGTTTATAGTTTTGTCATAAATGAAATGTCTGCTGAATCTTGTTTACCTAAGCCTTAATTACCCCAAACTATTAATTTAATTAATTCAGCTAAATTTACTGAGGTTCAAGTGAAAGTTTAAATAATAGGGCTGGAAATGGAGGCTCTAAGTTTATTTTTTATATCTAGAAAGATTTTGGTAAAGATACTGACAAGATCAGCTTATATTAAATACTAAGATGTACTAAGAAGAAATCAAACTGGAATTGTAAAGAGCCCACCAGCCTGATTTGAAACTTTAAATTTTATGAAATATGGTCTAACCATAGAACTTACTACTTTCTGCCTAGTATTATTACATGCATTCATTCAAAAATATTTTTCTAAGCCTCTATTATGTCCATTTATGTACTTCGCTTAGCACTTCTTAACTGAAACTCCTTAGGACAGGGAGCAGGTTTCACTCATCTTTGTGCTCTCTTAGAGCTTAACTCAGGGCTTGGGACATGGTAAGCCCTCACTAGGTGTTACTGCTTGGCATTGAATTGGTGGCAGGGATTATGTGTGAGGATGACACCTGATCTGTGTTTCCCTGGGAGAAAATATAGCTATATTTCACAGGATTGGCCTTTGTCTACCACTGTGTTATTAATATCCTCAATTATAGGCAAGGAAAGAGAGTCATTATTTTATGAAGATGTTGTCAACTGGTGGATGGGAGTTAAAAATCTGAATAACTTTGAAAAATTAAATGAGATAGGAGGTATGGCTAAGGTGAATGCCAAGTAAATTTGTGTAGTTTGTCAAATACCAGTCAAGAAATGTACTGTTTAGTCGCAAGTAGAGCTAGAGAGAGAAGGTGGGAGAGAGAGGAGAAAAATTGGTACAACTGTGAAAAGTATATCAGCAATGAAGAAGTAGTCCTGATTGAACACCACGTTGATCACACCTTCTCCCTTTTTAGAAGCCCCTTATTGTGGTCAGGGAGTTCCCTTTCCTGGTCAAGGAAAGGGGTGAGAGACGGCACCTGGAAAATTGGGTCACTCCCACCCGAATATTGCACTTTTCCAACAGGCTTAGGAAATGGCGCACCAGGAGATTATATCCCACACCTGTCTCAGAGGGTCCTACAACCACGGAGTCCTGCTGATTGCTAGCACAGCAGACTGAGATCAAACTGCAAGGCGGCAGTGAGGCTGGGGGAGGGGCGCCCGCCATTGCCCAGGCTTGCTTAGGTAAACAAAGCAGGCAGGAAGCTCAAACTGGGTGGAGCCCACCACAGCTCAAGGAGGCCTGCCTGCCTCTGTAGGCTCCACCTCTGGGGGCAGGGCACAGACAAACAAAAAGACAGCAGAAACCTCTGCAGACTTAAATGTCCCTGTCTGACAGCTTTGAAGAGAGCAGTGGTTCTCCCAGCATGCAGCTGGAGATCTGAGAATGGGTACACTGTCTCCTCAAGTGGGTCCTTGACCCCTGACCCCCGAGAAGCCTAACTGGGAGGCACCCCCCAGTAGGGGCAGGCTGACACCTCACATGGCCGGGTACTCCTCTGAGACAAAACTTCCAGAGGAACGAGCAGACAGCAGCATTTGCGGTTCACGAATATCCGCGGTTCTGTAGACACCGCTGCTGATACCCAGGCAAACAGGGTCTGGAGTGGACCTCTAGCAAACTCCAACAGATCTGCAGCTGAGGGTCCTGTCTGTTAGAGGGAAAACTAACAAAAAGAAAGGACACCCACACCAAAAACCCATCTGTACATCACCATCATCAAAGACCAAAACTAGATAAAACCACAAAGATGCGGAAAAAGCAGAGCAGAAAAACTGGAAACTCTAAAAAGCAGATTGCCTCTCCTCCTCCAAAGGAATGCAGTTCCTCACCAGCAACGGAACAAAGCTGAATGGAGAATGACTTCAACGAGTTGAGAGAAGAAGGCTTCAGATGATAAAATACTCTGAGCTACAGGAGGAAATTTAAACCAAAGGCAAAGAAGTTGAAAACTTTGAAAAAAATTTAGATGAATGTATAACTAGAATAACCAATACAGTGAAGTGCTTAAAGGAGCTGATGGAGCTGAAAGCCAATGCTCAAGAACTATGTGAAGAATGTAGAAGCCGCAGGAGCTGATGCAATCAACTGAAAGAAAGGGTATCAGTGATGGAAGATGAAATGAATGAAATGAAGTGAGAAGGGAAGTTTAGAGAAAAAAAGAATAAAAAGAAATGAACAAAGCCTCCAAGAAATATGGGACTATGTGAAAAGACCAAATCTGTGTCTGATTGGTGTACCTGAAAGTGATGGGGAGAATGGAACCAAGTTAGAAAACACTCTGCAGGATATTATCCAGGAGAACTTCCCCAATCTAGCAAGGCAGGCCAACATTCAGATTCAGGAAATACAGAGAACGCCACAAAGATATTCCTTGAGAAGAGCAACTCCAAGACACATAATTGTCAGATTCACCAAAGTTGAAATGAAGGAAAATATGTTAAGGGCAGCCAGAGAGAAAGGTCAGGTTACCCACAAAGGGAAGCCCATCAGACTAACAGCGGATCTCTTGGCAGAAACTCTACAAGCCAGAAGAGAATGGGGGCCAATATTCAACATTCTTAAAGAAAAGAATTTTCAACCCAGAATTTCATATCCAGCCAAATTAAGCTTCATAAGTGAAGGAGAAATAAAATACTTTACAGACAAGCAAATGCTGAGAGATTTTGTCACCACCAGGCCTGCCCTACAAGAGCTCCTGAAGGAAGCACTAAACATGGAAAGGAAGAACTAGTATTAGCCGCTGCAAAATCATGCCAAAATGTAAAGACCATCGAGACTAGGAAGAAACGGCATCAACTAATGAGCAAAATAACCAGCTAACATCATAATGACAGGATCAAAGTCACACATAACAATATGAACTTTAAATGTAAATGGGCTAAATGCTCCAATTAAAAGACACAGACTGGCAAATTGGATAAAGAGTCAAGACCCATCAGTGTGCTGTATTCAGGAAACCCATCTCACATGCAGAGACACACATAGGCTCAAAATGAAAGGATGGAGGAAGATCTACCAAGCAAATGGAAAACAAAAAAAGGCAGGGGTTGCAATCCTAGTCTCTGATAAAACAGACTTTAAACCAAAAAAGATCAAAAGAGACAAAGAAGACCATTACATAATGGTAAAGGGATCAATTCAACAAGAAGAGCTAAATATCCTAAACATATATGCACCCAACACAGGAGCACCCAGATTCATAAAGCAAGTCCTGAGTGACCTACAAAGAGACTTAGACTCCCACACAATAATAATGGGAGACTTTAACACCCCACTGTCAACATTAGACAGACCAACAAGACAGAAAGTTAACAAGGATATCCAGGAATTGAACTCAGCTCTGCACCAAGCAGACCTAATAGATATCTACACAACTCTCCACCCCAAATCAACAGAATATACATTTTTTTCAGCACCACACCACACCTATTCCAAAATTGACCACATACTTGGAAGTAAAGCTCTCCTCACCAAATGTAAAAGAACAGAAATTATAACAAACTATCTCTCAAACAGCAGTGCAATCAAACTAGAACTCAGGATTAAGAAACTCACTCAAAACTGCTCAACTACATAGAAACTGAGCAACCTGCTCCTGAATGACTACTGGGTACTTAACGAAATGAAGGCAGAAATAAAGATGTTCTTTGAAACCAACGAGAACAAAGACACAACATACCAGAATCTCTCGGACACATTCAAAGCAGTGTGTAGAGGGAAATTCATAGCACTAAATGCCCACAAGAGAAAGCAGGAAAGATCCAAAATTGACACCCTAACATCACAATTAAAAGAACTAGAAAAGCAAGAGCAAACACATTCAATAGCTAGCAGAAGGCAAGAAATAACTAAAATCAGAGCAGAACTGAAGGAGATAGAGACAAAACCCTTCAAAAAATTAATGAATCCAGGAGCTGGTTTTTTTGAAAGGATCAACAAAATCGATAGACTGCTAGCAAGACTAATAAAGAAAAAAAGAGAGAAGAATCAAATAGATGCAATAAAAGAAGATAAAGGGGATATCACCACTGATCCCACAGAAATACAAACTACCATCAGATAATACTACAAACACTTCTACACAAATAAACTAGAAAATCTAGAAGAAATGGATAAATTCATCAACACACACACCCTCCCAAGACTAAACCAGGAAGAAGTTGAATCTCTGAATAGACCAATAACAGGCTCTGAAATTGTGGCAATAATCAATCGCTTACCAACCAAAAAGAGTCCAGGACCAGATGGATTCACAGCTGAATTCTACTAGAGGTACAAGGAGGAACTGGTACCATTCCTTCTGAAACTATTCCAATGAATAGAAAAAGAGGGAATCCACCCTAACTCATTTTATGAGGCCAGCATCATCCTGATACCAAAGCCGGGCAGAGACACAACCAAGAAAGAGAATTTTAGACCAATATCCTTGATGAACATTGATGAAAAAATCCTCAGTAAAATACTGGCAAACTGAATCCAGCAGCACATCGAAAAGCTTATCAACGATGATCAAGTGGGCTTCATCCCTGGGATGCAAGGCTGGTTCAATATACGCAAATCAATAATGTAATCCAGCATATAAACAGAACCAAAGACAAAAACCACATGATTATCTGAATAGATGCAGAAAAGGCCTTTGACAAAATTCAACAACACTTCATGCTAAAAACTCTCAATAAATTATGTATTGATGGGACGTATCTCAAAATAATTAGAGCTATTTATAACAAACTGACAGCCAATATCATATTGAATGGGCAGAAACTGGAAGCCTTCCCTTTGAAAACTGGCACAAGACAGGGATGCCCTGTCTCACCACTCCTATTCAACATAGTGTTGGAAGTTCTGGCCAGGGCAATTAGGCAGGAGAAGGAAATAAAGGGTATTCAATTAGGAAAAGAGGAAGTCAAATTGTCCCTGTTTGCTGATGACATGACCGTATATCTAGAAAACACCATTGTCTCAGCCCAAAATCTCCTTAAGCTGATAACCAATTTTGGCAAAGTCTCAGGATACAAAGTCAATATACAAAAATCACAAGCATTCTTATACAGCAATAACAGACAAACAGAGAGCCAAATCTTGAGTGAACTCCCATTCACAATTGCTTCAAAGAGAATAAAATACTTAGGAATCCAACTTAAAAGGGACGTGAAGCACCTCTTCAAGGAGAACTACCAACCACTGCTGAATAAAATAAAAGAGGATACAAACAAATGGAAAAATATTCCATGCTCATGGGTAGGAAGAATCAATATCGTGAAAATGGCCATACTGCCCAAGGTCATTTATAGATTCAACACCATCCCCATCAAGCTAGCAATGACTTTCTTCACAGAATTGGAAAAGATTACTTTAAAGTTCATATGGAACCAAAAATGAGCCTACATTGCCAAGTCAATCCTAAGCCAAAAAAACAAAGCTGGAGGAATCACACTACCTGACTTCAAACTATACTAGAAGGCTACAGTAACCAAAACAGCATGGTACTGGTACCAAAACAGAGATATAGATCAATGGAACAGAACAGAGCCCTCAGAAATAATGCCGCATATCTACAACTATCTGATCTTTGACAAACCTGAGAAAAACAAGCAATAGGGAAAGGATTCCCTATTTAATAAATGGTGCTGGGAAAACTGGCTAGCCATATGTAGAAAGCTGAAACTGGATCCCTTCCTTACACCTTATACAAAAATTAATTCAAGATGGATTAAAGACTTAAACGTTAGACCTAAAACCATAAAAACCCTTGAAGAAATCATAGGCCATACCATTCAGGAAATAGGCATGGGCAAGGACTTCATGTCTAAAACATCAAAAGCAATGGCAACAAAAGCCAAAATTGACAAATGGGATCTAATTCAACTAAAGAGCTTCTGCACAGCAAAAGAAACTACCATCAGAGTGAACAGGCAACCTAGAGAATGGGAGAAAATTTTTGCAATGCACTCATCTGACAAAAGGCTAATATCCAGAATCTACAATGAACTCAAACAAATTTACAAGAAAAAAACAAACAACCCCATCAAAAATTGGGCAAAGGATATGAACAGACACTTCTCAAAAGAAGACATTTATGCAGCCAAAAGACACATGAAAAAATGCTCACCATCACTGGCCATCAGAGAAATGCAAATCAAAACCACAATGAGATACCATCTCACACCAGTTAGAATGGTGATCATTAAAAAGTCAGGAAACAACAGGTGCTGGAGAGGATGTGGAGAAATAGGAACACTTTTACACTGTTGGTGGGACTGTAAACTAGTTCAACCCTTGTGGAAGTCAGTGTGGCGATTCCTCAGGGATCTAGAACTAGAAATACCATTTGACCCAGCCATCCCATTACTGGGTATATACCCAAAGGACTATAAATCATGCTGCTATAAAGACACATGCACACGTATGTTTATTGCGGCATTATTCACAATAGCAAAGACTTGGAACCGACCCAAATGTCCAACAATGATAGACTGGATTAAGAAAATGTGGCACATATACACCATGGAATACTATGCAGCCATAAAAAATGATGAGTTCATGTCCTTTGTAGGGACATGGATGAAATTGGAAATCATCATTCTCAGTAAACTATCGCAAGAACAAAAAACCAAACACCGCATATTCTCACTCATAGGTGGGAATTGAACAATGAGAACACATGGACACAGGAAGGGGAACATCACACTTCGGGGACTGATGTAGGGTGGGGGGAGGGGGGAGGGATAGCATTGGGAGATATACCTAATGCTAGATGACGAGTTGGTGGGTGCAGCGTACCAGCATGGCACAAGTATACATATGTAACTTACCTGCATGTTGCGCACATGTACCATAGAGCCTAAAGTATAATAATAATAATAATAATAATAAAAAAGAAAAAAAACATAAAAAGAGAAACAACAAAAAAAGTATTTTCCCTATAAATGTCAGTTAAATTTGAAAAACAATAATTCTTGATGGCAACATAATTCAGTAATTAAAATTTAATGTATGCATCAAAAAAAAGTTTTTTTTCTTTTTTTTATTGTACTTTAAGTTTTAGGTACATGTGCACAACGTGCAGGTTTGTTACATATGTATACATGTGCCATGCTGGTGTGCTGCACCCATTAACTCGCATTTGACATTAGGTATATCTCCTAATGCTATCTCTCCCCCCTCCCCCAACCCCACAACAAGCCCCAGAGTGTGATGTTCCCCTTCCTGTGTCCATGTGTTCTCATTGTTCAATTCCCACCTATGAGTGAGAACATGCAGTGTTTGGTTTTTTGTCCTTGTGATAGTTTACTGAGAATGATGGTTTCCAGCTTCATCCATGTCCCTACAAAAGACATGAACTCATCATTTTTTATGGCTGCATAGTATTCCATGGTGTATATGTGCCACATTTTCTTAATCCAGTCTATCATTGTTGGACATTTGGCTTGGTTCCAAGTCTTTGCTATTGTGAATAGTGCCACAATAAACATACCTGTGCATGTGTCTTTATAGCAGCATAATTTATAGTCCTTTGGGTATATACCCAGTAATGGGATGGCTGAGTCAAATGGTATTTCTAGCTCTATATCCCTGAGGAATGGCCAGACTTCCACAATGGTTGAACTGCTTTACAACCCCACCAACAGTGTAAAAGTGTTCCTATTTCTCCACATCCTCTCCAGCACCTGTTGTTTCCTGACTTTTTAATGATCACCATTCTAACTGGTGTGAGATGGTATCTCATTGTGGTTTTGATTTGCATTTCTCTGATGGCCAGTGATGATGAGCATTTTTTCATGTGTCTTTTGGCCGCATAAATGTCTTCTTTTGAGAAGTGTCTGTTCATATCCTTTGCCCACTTTTTGATGGGGTTGTTTGTTTTTTTCTTGTAAATTTGTTTGAGTTCATTGTAGATTCTGGATATTAGCCCTTTGTCAGATGAGTGCATTGCAAAAATTTTCTCCCATTCTGTAGGTTGCCTGTTCACTCTGATGGTAGTTTCTTTTGCTGTGCAGAAGCTCTTTAGTTTAATTAGATCCGATTTGTCAATTTTGGCTTTTGTTGCCATTGCTTTTGATGTTTTAGACATGAAGTCCTTGCTCATGCCTATGTCCTGAATGGTATTGCCTATGATTTCTTCTAGGGTTTTTATGGTTTTAGGTCTAATGTTTAAGTCTTTAATCCATCTTGAATTAATTTTTGTATAAGATGTAAGGAAGGGATCCAGTTTCAGCTTTCTACATATGGCTAGCCAGTTTTCCCAGCACCATTTATTAAATAGGGAATCCTTTCCCCATTTCTTGTTTTTCTCAGGTTTGTCAAAGATCAGATGGTTGTAGATATGCGGCATTATTTCTGAGGGCTCTGTTCTGTTCCATTGGTCTATATCTCTGCTTTGCTGCCAGTACCATGTTGTTTTGTTTACTATAGCCTTGTAGTATAGTTTGAAGTCGGGTAGCATGATGCCTCCAGCTTTGTCCTTTTGGCTTAGGATTGACTTGGCAATGCAGGCTCTTTTTTGGTTCCATATGAACTTTAAAATAGTTTTTTCCAATTCTGTGAAGAAAGTCATTGGTAGCTTGATGGGGATGGCATTGAATCTATAAATGACCTTGGGCAGTTTGGCCATTTTCTCAATATTGATTCTTCCTACCCATGAGCATGGAATGTTCTTCCATTTGTTTGTACCTTTTATTTCATTGAGCCGCGGATTGTAGTTCTCTTTGAAGAGGTCCTTCGCATCCCTTGTAAGTTGGATTCCTAGGTATTTTATTCTCTTTGAAGCAATTGTGAATGGGAGTTCACTCATGATTTGGCTCTCTGTTTTTCTGTTATTGCTGTAATTACTCTTTTTGCTTACATGTCTGTCACACCCATTTAGACAGTAAGCTCATAGCTCATTAGTAGCAGCGAGTTGCTTTATTCATGTTTTGCTCTTTTCCTCTCCTAATTGGGCTACTTTGAAGAGTAACTGTGTGGTTTTAAGAGCTTTTGAGTAGTAGAGTATCTAATTTCCCAGGGTGGATGTCTAGGATCAGAGGAAAGAGCGTGTGTGTGTCTGTTTGTCTGTGTGTGTGTGTGTGTGTGTGTAAGTGCAGATGCTGTTATGCAATAATCTAAATAATGCTGTAAAGTGATAGTAAAATGTGGATACATCTAGTAGGGTAGAATCTATTTAAAAGAAACCTGAAAATTCACAGAGTGCAGGGGATCATGACTCATGGATGGGCACTTTACAAATCACCAGAGAAGAAAGGAAAGGGGGTGAAGCAGATTGAATTTACACATTTGGGCAGAAAGGGAGGCAAAGATCTTAAAACAAAGAAGGCATAGTGGTGGCTTATGCCTGTAATCCCAGCGCTTTGGGAGACCAAGGTGGATGAATCACCTGAGGTCGGGAGTTTGAGACCAGTCTGACCAACATGGAGAAACCCCATCTCTACTAAAAATACAAAATTAGCTGGGTGTGGTGGCAAATGCCTGTAATCCCAGCTGTAATCAGGAGGCTGAGGCAGGAGAATTGCTTGAACCCGGGAGGCAGAGGCTGTGGTGAGCTGAGATTTTGCCTTTCCACTCCAGCTTGGGCAACAAGAGTGAAACCCCATTTCAAAAAAAAAAAAGGCATATGTAGTCTGGTGGGGCTGGAGGAGAGTTCAAAAGTGCCATATGCCAGAGACTAATGGAAATTCAAAGACTTAAGGATGTGTTTGATTATAGGGTCTGAATGAGACTGATGGGTGTTTTTGGATTGAACCAACAGCAGAGACAAAAAGATTAAATCAGTATCTGGATGTACTTTTATGATTCTATTAAGTTATATGCCTGCCAAGATTTCCTTTACCTTTCTAGTAAATACTAGCATACACTGGATAGTCTGTATGTGTTGGAGGACTGCCAACAGGCATGGGGTGATGAAGGCAGGGCCAAAGCAGAAGAGGAAGTGGGGAGGCTGGGACTCAGGGCTCCTAAAACCAATACTTCCTCTTCTGCTGCTGAGCAGTGGCAGGATGCAGAAAACATATTTAAAGAGGGTGCAGCTCAGTGGAGACCTGTTTTTAATTGACCAACTCCCAAGTGCCCTCTTTCCTCCTCTCCATGTAGCCTATTACTGTCAAATGAAAAAAAAGTTGGTTGTGCCATCCTGTAATTCTGAGCTCAGGGAGGTTAGGGACAATGCTGTATTAATCTTTTGATACAGTAGGCACTCATTAATGTTTGTTGAATCAATTTCTGAATGAATAGGAGAGTCAACAAATATGAGTGTTTTGTAAATTACAAAGCTCTTTAAAGTGTAAATTTTTATTATTCTCTTTCTTATTCATATAAGGCTCACCTACTTTGACCACACCACCCCACAATCATATCTCTCTTTGCACATAGGAAAATGTGTATTTGATGTTTATTGAGTGATTGTTTATTGATTGACTAGAGTAAAGCTACTCATCCTCTATGGAGATTTAATCTACAAACCATCAGGCTATACTAATGATCCCAATGACTTTCTTTCATCGTAGTAAAAGATTTCAGGGAGGAGGGCAGAATGATCCTTCCATCTGTGATCACTTTAGCCCTATCATTACGATAAGTAGCTTTCTTACTTCGTATTTCCAGGGATGTGCTGCCCACAGGGATATGCTTTTTGGGAGTACATTTCCAAGGATATGTATTCTCATTGGTATTAAAAACTATGGGGGAACTGATACTTCGTTGCTGACAGCTCTCAGGTGTTTCTTCTGTAGTCTCTTATTCTCCTTAAGAGGAGAACATCAAACCTATTAATTCAGGCCATTCTGTTGTCAGACAGTTGGAATCTAAACACATGACACTATCAAACCGAAAAGGACCTTGGACTGTGGCATTCAGAACTAATGACAATGTGTCCCTTTCCATTGTACTGTGCCAAAAATGCTTTATCCTGTGTAATCAGATTAAAAGGATGCATAAGACCAGAACTTAAGGGAAATGAAAGTTAACAAAAGGCAGTAGAGATCTTGAGGAGTGCATGAGTGTGGGTGACAGTGTATAGTGGAGGATATTTTCACCCCTATTTTGGGTGATAGAAATGTGTTGCAACCTACACACATACTTTTGAACTTTTTGTAAAGCACTAACTAGAGGGCCTTTTTCCAGGAATACCTCTATAACTCTCTACCTAATTACCAGCAGCTTGGAATCGTCTGATGTTCTGAGGTCATTGCTCACAGCTAACTCTGAGGCCTGCTTCTATCATCTGGGCATTTAGATGTCTGGCTCTTGCAAAATAATTGTTCTCTAGGAGATTTCTTTTTATTTAAGGCCCTTTGTCTTAAGTAAGAATTCAAATTCAGATCAAACACAAATGGTAACCAATTTGGAATGAAAAGAAGCTTTATTACCTTCTGAGGCCTGAACATTTCCTAGGAACTTTGGAATAAGTATGTAAGACACATCTGAGATGTTTGAGTGGTGTTATTATTAGCTCAATTCTACTTAGCTTGGTGAATTCATGACAACACAAAGACAACCCTTTGTAGAAACAAACACTGTTAATCTGAAATTTATGGGAAATCTTAACAAGTCATATACTTTAGACATCTTGAAATGCTATTCAAAACTGGATTTTTCTTTCCCTTTTAGGGAAAAGGGATTGATGAAAAATAAAAGAATGCCGAAATGTCTCCTCTTTTTTCTTTAGCTCAAGGACCTTAAGTCTAGATCTGAACTCCTGTTTCTTTTCTATCAGTTACACGTATGTGGGAGCTCAAATGTCTGGGTTGTATTGATTCTGAAAGTACTCTAAACAATAAAATGACATTTTATTCATCAAAAAGAAAATCAGCTGTGTGTTAAATGTCCAAGGGCTTATGTTTACTCTTCTATCTCTTTTCCTCTATTTCTATAAGGACCTCTTCCTAACTTATCCCCCAAATTTAAAGTATTTTTCTTTCTCTTTTCTTCCATATGTACCCACCCCCCCAATCTGGAAGAAGGACTGTGGGGCACAGAGAAAGGTGAGGTCATGATGAGATGGAGTGGAATGAGACAGAATGAAGCAGCAGAATAGAAGAATTTATGCAGTTGCTTTTTCTACTAATCCATAAAGAATTCTTAATTAAAGGCAAAAGTAATTGCCATCTGAGGGTGTTTTAGCACCTTGATTGTAACATGAATTAATGGACCTAAGATGTCTGTATTTATCTAATCAAATTAGATAAAGGAATGACTTTCTTTATTGCCTTTTCTGTAGGGATGAGGATATATACTTCTTGCTGAGTCTATTAGACTTCTTAGCAGTTTTTTTTTTTTTTTTTTTGAGACAGAGTCTCGCTCTGTCACCAGGCTCGAGTGCAGTGGTGCGATCTCGGCTCAGCTCACTGCAACCTCCACCACCTGGGTTCAAGTGATTCTCCTGCCTCAGCCTCTTGAGTAGCTGGGACTACAGGCATGCGTCATCACACCCAGCTAATTTTTGTATTTTTAGTAGAGATGGGGTTTCACCATATTGGCCAGGATGGCCTCAATCTCTTGGCCTCATGATCTGCCCACCTCAGCCTCCCAAAGTGTTGGGATTACAGGCATGAGCCACCACACCCAGCCAACAGTTTTATTTCTGCACTGCAAAGCAACAAATTGGCATACTGACTAATCTATCTTTTGTAGGGTTGACTAATATAAATATATCTTTCAACAGTTTGTTCATATCTGATTGAACTGGGAAAGCTTTTCTCACTGACCCTTAAATCATACCACATAGATATTCATGTGGCCTGAAATGCAAATAACACTGGAGTGAGAGATAAAAGTGACTTTAGGTCTTTCTATTTTACACACACACACACACACACACACACACACACACACACAACTATACATACATATATATTTTAAAAACGTGATTTGTATTATATCCAAATCTGTGATTGAACAAGTGGTTTTATGAAAGAGTAGTGGGATATTGTGTTGCATTCAAAACTTGCTGCAAAAAACTATTTTAATCCTTAGCATATAATCCTAAGAATCAATGGGCTTGGTTAAAGTAGTAACAACAAAAGGTGGACAGTGCTTTCACAGAAATACTTCTTAAATACTACTCTTAAATATTTTATTCCTTTTAGAGTTCACATTGAGGTGTGCATAATTATTGTAGGGCTAGTGACAACTATAATCCAGAGCGTTTGATGCTACTGACAGGTCCTAAGAGTAGGATGAGGTTGCTGAGACTTAGAGTGATGTCCCTGACCTAGCAATATAGTCTAGGGAGTAGAGTGTAGCTAGTCCTACTGTCTCCCCATGCAATCAGTTTTGTTATATGTTTTATCCTCCTGGAATGAATGGAATTTAAAGAAAATCCTTCTGATGGTGGTTTGTATTTTCAAGTTGCTTTCAGATTTTGTATTTATCATTTTAAGAGATTTAGAAAATATTCCTATCGGCTCATTACTGCATTAGATATACAAACGAACCAAGAAATACTAATGGCTGTTAACTTGCCAGAGAACATCCAGTTGTTTACATGTCAAAGCAAGGGTGAACTCCCAGTTATCCCAGTTACCCCATTTCTCTCCCATTGAAATCCATGCAGCAAGATAGTTTAGAGCAGCCACTGTTAGGTGTTAGGAATATGAGAATAACAAAATGGACCAAAGTAGCGGTCCATACAGGGCAATGTTATTTGGGAGATTATAATAGTTACCATTCATAGTATTGAATTCACAAGGTTGGGTATGTACCTTAAGAATCAGCACCTTCCCTTTATTATCCTTTATTATTGGCCAATTATACTGAAAATACAAATTTATAATTTTCTATACTGTGGAAGAATCTTGCTTTCATGACAGATAAATAGTTTCTAAATGCATCAAAATTTCATTAAGGGGAGGTAGTAGAAAATGAGAATTGATGATTCTGGGTTAGGAATACACTAACATGCTAGATTAAGTCTAAAAGCAAATAGCAAACTTTTCTTAACCTACCATTGTCTGTGTGCTTACTGGCTCCCAAACTGACTTATTTTATTTGGAGGAACCCTGACTGGCTGGTGTAGTCAATACTTAGGGGAACTGGGGAACAATTTTTTATCATGGATGAATGTAAATATAGCATTGAGGTTGTTTATGATGTAAAAACTGATAGCTTTTATTTCTAATTGAGCCATTAATAGTAAAAGAACAACAGAAAACATTTCTGAATGATTAAGACTTCTGTAATAAAGTTAAAATTGTCTTGCAACAAATTTTCCTAATGTATTTTAAATGTAATGCAGTCCTTTGTATTTTATAATGCATTGTAAAAATATAAATATTTTTGTTTTTAAAATAGTGTACAATCTAGTTCAGATTTAGTTACAATTTCTTTTAAAATAATCATTTGTTAGACATATGGTATCATAGCTTCTCTCTAGGTTTCAAAATAATCAGAATACTGGAAAGCAGAACCACTGAGTTCAGTAGGTGGAACTCACCAACCCATTTGTTTCCTCTTGAAAACAGCTTTTTTTGTTGCTAAGTAGAAAAATGTTCCTGGCTAAAGATTTTATTAAAATGTATGAAATTTTTGGCTCTGTGTAAACTTAGTCTACACCAGATGTGTCTGAGTTACTAAATAGATCATGCAATTTTCTTCTATTCATTTATAGTTGAGAGAGCTTTATTTTTACAGTCTCTGGCCAGAACTGGCCACTTTCTAGTTGTACAGTGTGTTGCAAGAAAATTTTTTGGCCTCTCTGAGTCTATTTTCTCATTCATAAACATGGACAGTAACACTTACCTTGTCTAAATTATAGGATGTTGAAAGGTTCAGGTGGGATAACAAATGTGAAATTATCTTGTGAAAATTTTACTCTCCACTGGTTTACCTTCAGTAATCACTACATATTTATTTTCCATATTGAAAGAAAATGCCACTACGTTAGAGAAACTCCACTGAACCCTCAAAATGGGGATTTGAAAATATATCTTACATTTCTGGCTTAATTACAAAGGCACTGGAGGCTTGCAGAGTGTGTCTCCTCTGTATTTTGCCATGTTGAGCCCTAGCAGAAGCACTGAGCAATATTTGTTGACAGACTGATCATATTATCAGATTTCTGGCTAAGAAATAAAGCAGAAAGAATTCATACTAGCACCCAAAGTTAAAGCAGGTAAGGCAGATAACTTATCCCCAAACTCCTGGGAATTTGCTAAAATTTACCGTCAGCAACATTTTACTACATACTGTTCTGGTCTTAGTACTGAATACTGAGTCTCCTTACCTGCTAACTTCAAGGTCCACAGTTTACTGTCCTTTTGCGTTTGTTCTCAGAAGCAAACTCCAAGTCTTCAGTAAATTCGATCTACCAGTCCTTGCAACTAATCCTTGTTGGTGAGCTGCACAGTATCTTGATACCCTGTAGGGTCATAAAAGCACAGTCCATTCACAGAGTGCCTGCTCTATAGGCAAGCTTCTTTGCAAAGATGGGTTGCTGCTATTTTTAAGAGGGGAGAGAGCAGGGCACATTTGCTAGCCAGTATATACAGATATACAGATTCTTCTTCCTCTTTCAGATTAGCCTTCAAACTGTTAAAGCACTCCCGGAGTCTGACTTCTCTGGTGCAAAGTGGGGGAGGGAAAGGGCCAGAGAGGAAGGAAGAATAGAAACTGGAGACTTGCAGGTTGCGTGTATGTATAAATAAACTTTTCTTCCTAGCTTCAGGAATAGAATTCTCAGGAAATTATTCAGCTGCTCTAAGATGGGAAGCAGGGAGGAGTGTTCTCTCTTCAGCTTCGTTCTCTGTGATTTCTGTGACTGTGAGGTCATTAGGCTATTTGTAGGTGGGGAAAGATAATCCTGCCAGTATATGCTAATATAACTGACATTATGTGAAACTTGATCTTAAGCAACATAAATTTCATCTCTCTGTTTCTCTCTCTCTCTCTCCTTAATGACACTTGTGGCTCTATCCACATTCTAAAAAGCCTTTTCCTTTCTGGTTCCTTTTTGAGCTTTGTTTCCTGAAATCTTCATAACAATGAATTGCCTCCATTGGATTAAAACTGTTTTTTTCTTTTTTTGTCCCACTGAAGATGATCTGGAATGACTGGGCTTGCTGTCAATGGTCCTGTGTTGGAAATTTGGGGGATCAGGCAAGTGTTCTTGGCCTTTGGCTAGGCTCTGAGGTGTTAGAGCTGTGGGGTGCTCAATATGGCTTCTGGAGAATAGGGACATAGCAGTCTGGTATGTGCTGATTGAAGCCTGGGGCAGCACTTTGATGTTAAAAACCAAATTGATAAGATCAATTATCTTGAGTTATATTAAGAAGATTCTATATGGAGATGGGCATAAATATGTTGATTTTAACACTTTGTAAACATGCCCCATAACTAACAACTAGTTTTATGTACTTGTAAAATGTGAGCCCAGCAGTAGCCTTCTGGCTTGCTACCTGCTGTAGGAACAAAGTCATTTACTCAAATTTTGTATCTTTAGGTACAAGAATTACCTCACAATCAACCTGGGGCAATCGCTCTAAGGCCCCTTGAATCTTTATCGCTTTTCACAGAGTTCTGGATTGTGGTGGTGATGGTGATAGTTGGAGGAAAAGGCTATCCAACCACATTTGAAAGGATGTTAACATTTGGATTCAAGACTAGACTTTCTAATCTTCTCCTAGGGAGTTTTAGTAACTAAACTGACATTCAAACTAGTATTTCTTCAACTGGGTTTGGATCCCCAAATATCTACAGGAAAGTTTATAAGTGAGACAAAGAGTGAATTATCACTTTTCCTCCAGTCTGAAATGTTACAGCCATTTTGAGCTACAGTGGAAGCGCAATTCATACTCAGGAAATGAAGAAAAGAGAAAGGAGCTAGATCCTTTGTGGGGATAAGAAAGGCAGATCAGATTGTTACTGTGTCTGTGTAGAAAAGGAAGACATAAGAAATTCCATTTTGATCTGTACCAAGAAAAATTGTTTCTGCTTTGATACTATCCCCCAGCACGACACCCATAAAGGGTCTCTGCTGAGGAGGAGTAGTGCCTCTTTGCAGTTGAGATAAGAGGAAGGCTTCTGTCTCCTGCTCCTCCCTGGGAATGGAATGTCTCCTGTAAAGCCAACCATTCCCATTCTTTCTATTCTGAGATAGGAGAAAACTGCCCTGTGGCTAGAGGCGAGATATGCTGGCAGAAATACTGCTCTGTTTCTCTTTGCTACACTGAGGTATTTGTATAAAGTGAAACATAAATCTGGCCTACATTCACATCCAGGCACAGTACCTTTCCTTGAACTTATGCATGATACAGATCCTTTGCTCACATGTTTTTCTGCTGACCTTCTCCCCACCTGTTGCCCTGCTACACTCCCCTTGCCAAGATAGTAAAAATAATGATCAATAAATACTGAGAGTACTCAGAGACCAGCGCTGGTGCAGGTCCTCACATGCTGAGGCTGCCGGTCCCCTGGGCCCACTATTCTTTCTCTATACTTTGTCTCTGTTTCTTATTTCTTTTCTGTCTCTCATACCACCTGATGAGAAATACCCACAGGTGTGGAGGGGCAGGCCCCCTTCAATCCTTGAGCTTCAAGTTGGTACCAAAATAGCTGTGGCAGAGAGGGTGTTTCTTGTGGTTCTTCTTTGTGCTCCCCTACTTGTTTCTTTCATTAGCTAATTTTCTGTTCTTGAGCAATGGGAAAGGCAGTGATTCACCCATTCCCAAATGGGTCTTCGCCTTGTACAGCTGGATCAATTTACACCACATTTGCTATAAATGACATCAGACTCCTTGTCTCCTTTCTTCATCTCTTTATCTTTTCTCTTCCCATCCATCCGTCTTCATTACATATCTACTCTCACATTCTCCTTCACTTTAGGAAAGGTTGAAATGCCCAGAATGATACCTGTCTGCTGCTGTCTCTCTACTCTTGCTCATTTTCCCAGACTCCTTCAGTTCTTACTTTCTTATTGAGGTAGGGAAGACCAAATAGGGAGTGGTGAGGGAGAGGGGGGATAACATGCAGTTGGATGGGAAATCTGTCTCAATGAAGTAAGACTTGGGTAGAAAGATAAAGAATTTTCAGTCACAACAGCGTTCACACGTAAGTGACAGGATTCATAGATTATGTGGACTCAGAGCTGAAAGAGGTAATGAAAAATCATCATCTGGTTCAGACTTTATATTAAATTGAATTCCTGAGGTTATGACATGTCTGATTCATCATTGTGTCCTCAGCTCTTAGCTCATTGCCTTGTTTGGTTTGTTGAATAAATAAATCTAGTCCAACCCTTTCATATTATAGATGAATAAGCAGGCTAGAAAGAGGCTCTCTCAAGATGCCGTTATTTTACCACAAAATCAAAAATAGAAATTTCTCTTTCTCCAGGACTGAAATTTTTTCACAGCCAATACTAATTGCACTTTGGAAGGGTAAAGAGCATGACTATACTCAAAGCCCAGCTCTATATAGACATATATGCTTGTTAAATTAAGTTTAGCCTGAAGCTGTCTCCTGGAAATATTTTAAGTTCGGCCTAAAGGTTTCTCTGTACATAGTGAACTATAACCTAACTAGAAGTATAAACAGACTGTAACCTACTCTTGTACCAGTCATCAAGGTTGACCAAATGAAGGTAACCACCTGTTCCAACTATGTTCAAATAAGGAAAACGCCAAGCTGTAACCAATCCAGCTGTTTCTGTATTTCACTTTGACTTGCTGCACATCACTTTCCTTTTTCTATCTATAAATCTTCAACCATACCTCAGCACTGGAGCCTCTCTGAACCTTTTCTGGTTCAGAGACTGCCTGATTCACAAATTGGATCTTTGCTCAATTAAACTCTGTTAACTTTAATTTGTCTAAGGCTTTTCTTTTATCACATTCATTCATAGAGTCTAGAATAGCCATGATTCACCTTTTAGTTCCAGCTTATAGAAACACGGAGACAATGAAAAAAATCAGGCTGGCTGTGGAAATATGGCTATTACAACTTTCCTTTTTCTTGCCCCAGGGCCTATTCCATGGGTATAAAACAACCCTGGAATGTCATTTTTAGTGAGGCAAGGACCCTCTAACTGAGAGTGCTGGATGAGGTTGAATGAACCCTGTTAACAGAACAGCACAGACCACCTAGGAAAGATGGTACAGATCATCTAAGTAATGTTACATTACTATGTACATTATTCTGTGCTGTCACCACTAGCCATGCAGTAACCACTAGCCACACCTGGTTATTTAGATTTAAATGTAAATTAATAAAATAAATAAATAGTTCTGTATTTTAATTACACTAGCCACATTTCAGGCACTCAGTAGTATAGCCACATGTGAATGTGGCTACTGCATTGAACAGCACAAAGTTAGGACAGATGTTAAAATTAATACCTAGCTTGGGGTAAAGAATATCAGTACAAGTTCATATAATTAAGTGCCAAAGCTGGGAAAAAGAACCCAGGTTTTTGGGCATCTAATGAAGAGGAAGCAGATTTGTTTCTACCTCTGCATATTTATTTATATTCAGTGTGGATCTCTGAGCATGATTCAAGCACATTGAGTGTGTGTGACTCTATTTGTGGGCTTTAAAGTGTTTTGGGGGGCATGGGATCTGGTTAGCATGGATGAGAGAGCTCCTTTACATAAAGTTTTGCAGTTCTTGCCTTTCTCTCCTGACAGGACCAAAAGAGAAAATATTCATAAAGGTTCAATGAAAAAAAACAAAAAAACAAAAAAGTTATACAAATGAAAGTTGTCATGATTATGATGAGCTCCAGCTTTATTTCCTGCTGCTTAGTGTTTGCCCCTGAGTTCAGCTGGAGATAAGTATGGATGGGGAAGTGGGCTGGGTTGGAGGAAATTTTGGCAGCTGAGGTGACAGAGAGTCTGCGGGTGTGTGTGGTCAGGAAACCTGCTTCATGGTCTCCAAGCCTAGGAACTGGAGCCAGTTAGACTTGCTCTTACCTCAACTTTTGCTACAAGAGAGGAACAGTAATGGAGGAATTAGACAAAGACCTTCAGTGAGAGCTAGGCCTTTCCTTAATTAGGGAGATTGTCTACAATCACTTAAAAATGTGTTAAGTTTAGAAATAATGCATGTTCTCACTTATAAGTGGGAGCTAAACATTGAACACACATGGACATAAAGATAGGAAAAATAGACACTGGGTACTACTTGAGGGGGGAGTTTGGGAGGGGAAAAGGGTAAAAAAACTACCTATCAGGTGCTATGCTTACTACCTGGGTGACAAAATCATTTGTACACCAAGCCTCAGCAACACATAATTTACCCATGTAACAAACCTGTACATGTACCCCTGAACCTAAATATAAAAGTAAAAATAAAAAAAATTGTGAAAAAATTCAGATTCATTAACGAGATTTGGCCCAAAGACTGACTGTCATAGGAGAGATCATCCACTATCGATGGGGAGAATTGGATGTGAAAAACATACCATAGACTATACAATGAGAAGATGGAGGTAATGGTAACTTTAACGCCCTGGGTTGGTGGACATGGGAAGGATAGAGAGAGGATGTTTAGATTATAGAGTCAACCCCCCCACTCTTACTCACCAGGCAGGTTGGGGAGACAGAGAGCCTGGGCCAAATTTCAGCATGCCCTGCAAATCTGGGTGAGTTCTAGAGTCCTGCAGATTCTATTTCCATAGAATGTTGGCGCTGAAGAGAACCAGGGAGAGCATCCATGTCTTCCTCTTATTCTACACATGAGGAAACTTATGATGCAAATTAGTTGTAGTGTTGTTTTGTTCAATTTGTTGAATAAATAAATCTAGTCCCACCCTTTCATATTATAGATGAGGAAACTGAATCCAGAGAGGATCCCTCAAAAGCCTTGAGGCTCCCTCAAGATGATTTTTTTTCCATCCTTGGATAGATTATTCCATCATTCTGAGTCTTAGTATTCTTATTAGAAAAAATAATCACAATAATCTCGGCTCTGTTTATTTCACAGAATTTAAAAATCAAATAATATGAAAGACATGAAAGGGCTTTATAAACTGTAAGGTATTATGCAGATAAAATTATTTTATTGCCTATGTCTTCATCCTCCTCTCCTACCCAATGCCTTCTCTCACCCAAAATACTGCATGCCTTCTTATAAACATTTTCTTGGAGAGACATATTTGGGTAACTTTGAGATAACTTGGGGTCTTGAAGGGTGTTATCCTCCCAGGGCAGGGAATTATTGCCATTGAGTACCTAGTTGCAAAGGACCACTTTTACATATGGAGCTATGTTTACCACAATGGCAGCATCTGCCAAGCGTTATTTGTATGTATTTCCTGCTTGTTTTTGTGTGTTAGGGAGTGGTGTAAGAACAAGGCTTAGGGACAACTGAAGTACTATTTGTAAAACTGCCTTAGCTGTTGAAGTTCTCTGAAGGTAAATGGAAAACATTCACTTGGCTTGAAATTGGAATCCCAAGACCTAGGTTTATTTTGGCTCCATCACTTTTGGTATGACCTGGGGCACAGCAAGTCACTTACATCTTATGAGTCTCAGTTTTCTCGTTTGTAATTAATAAGACTAAAGGGATAATGCTATCCACCCTGTACTGCACTGGGAACAGTGAGCTAATGCACATGAAAGTGCTTGTGAACTGTAAATAGCTGTAAAAACAACCTCTCGGTTGTTTCCTAGTAACAGGGGATATTCCCCAGAGACATGCTCTGAAGTTGTCTTTGGCATATTTCCTTTACCTCAGCAGGGACCAGCTAACCCTCTAGCCAAGGGAAATTGATTTAAATATTTGATTTTAGGGCCCAGCCCTTAACCTAGCTTCACCTCTCTTGATGAAACATCCTGGCTTTCAAAAAATACCAACAGTACTAGCTTGGGCAAAATTTTTGAAGCAAATCAAATATATTTTCACTACTCCCTCTTTTTCTTTTTTCATTTCAGCATCTGCTCCCCTACAGGAGGTAGAGTGCTGCAGAAGAAACAGCATTCTGAGAGGTAGTATGCCTTAGTTGTTAATAGCTTATGCTTTGGAGGTAAATAGATTTGGGCGGAATCTTTGTTTCACCATTTACTGGTTGTGATTTTGGACAAGTTATCCAACTTCCAGCTCTTGGTTCCCCAGATTCCTTGTCTGTAAAACGGGGCCAATAATTTGACTATGTTATGGGGTGGTTAAAAGCCTTAAATGTAACAGTGCCTGGCACAAATTATGTTTCCAGTAAATGTAGCTTTATTTTTATTTACACTATGGTTTTGCTCTCTCAGAGTTATTTATATTTTAAAGTTGCCAGACTGGAATTAGACACTGTCTGAAAGAATGATTTCTGGTTTGGAGCATTAAGAACTTACATTTTAACTCTGCTGACTTGGTAGTTTGTACAGGTGAGTCTTCAGGGAACATTGGTTACAAATTTGAATACAAAACATAATCTTGATGTTTTGGGAGGGATAATATTTCCACAGGCCTTTCATTTTATCCTTGTTTGGTGATTTTTCTTTTGGTTTTGCTTACAGATGATCAGAAGTGCTTTTCCTGATGTCGATTATTTCCTAATAAATATGTGCATCCCTGTTCTGTCCAGGGGCTCTTCACAACTGGCCAGTTGGAGTCTGTATTGCCTGGTCAAGGCTTTGACCTTGACTAAAACAAACAAAAATGAAGATATTTTTTCCTGGACTTCAGAGAACACATAAAAAATATGTGTCTCATCGGGCTGAGCTGGATCCCTAGAAGTATAATAGCTATGGTTATAGAACAAGGGCTCAGCTTGTTTAGTTTCATCATTTTTGATTTGGGTCATGCATCTGTGGATCAACCTCAGATTCGTTTTGTCAGTTTGTAGATTGCCTTTTGTTCCATGAAGTTGTGCCTAACAATTTATTTCTCACCCATACAGAAAAACTGTGGGCCAAATTGTGTGTTGTGTGCTGGGTCGGGGGGCAAATATGTGGTTACTGGTTGGTTGAACATTTTCCTTTATAGAAATAATAAAACCAGGAGAATAGGAAAACACACTTAATAGGATGAGGAGTGAAAGATTATGGTGTTCAGGCACTCAAACTGATAACTTTTGTCACATCTCTTAACATAGAGCCTCAACTATTGCTTTTATGTTTCTCACTATTGATCAAATGAGGTCTGTGAAAGCACTTTGAAAATGGGAATGCATTATAAAATTCTAAGACTATCATTTATCAGCTTAGTGTCAGTTATGGAATGCTCTTGTTAGGTAACATTGAACTTTTTTTTTGCAGCAAGATATTATTGGCATTCTTTCTCCTCTGAAATGGTTCTAACACTCACTTTGATTTCTAAATGAAGCACATTCTTGAATCTGACAATTATTCAATCTCCAGGCTGTCTTGAGTCCAATATAATTTAAACAAACTAACAAACAAGCTGCAGTCATGAGTAGTCAAAATGGTAGCTGTAAGAGTCTGTCTTTTTGTTCCTGAGATTAAAAGGCCTCATTTTACTCATTTTGGGTTTATAACTGTCAGTTCTTCTCTTCCTGTTTTAAGCAGGAAGTGCTGATAGCATTCTATATAAGTACTCCATGTTGCATAACGGTTGTCTCCTTTCAGACTTTGAAGACTGCCTCAGATAGTCTTGTTGCACATAATAGGTTCTCACAAGAGCCAGTCAGAAGGTTTTTGTAAATGAAGAAAAAGGGCTAGAAATATCTCCTCCATCCTGTGTATGTCTTCTTGAAAGTATGGTTTGTCTGCTAAATGTGTGACATTAACTCTAAACTTGTCAGTCCAACAGAGTCCACCCTGAAGAAAATTAGAAAATAATTGAAATGAGTTCTTCCTGACTTCTCTTTTATTAATAGCTATTTTTTCTCCCTTTTATATCTTCTGCTGCCCAGGCATCCAGTGCCTCTACTCATTTTCTATTTGTCTTTTTGTATTAGTCAGGGTTCTCTAAAGGAACAGAACTAATAGGCTAGATGTGTGTATGAAAGGGAGTTTATTAAGGAGTATTGACTCACAGGATCATATGGTGAAGTCCCACAACAGGCATCTGCAAGCTGAGGAGCAGAGAAACCAGTCTGAGTCCCCAAACCTCAAAAGTAGAGAAGCGGACAGTCTTCAGTCTGTGGCCAAAGGCCCAAGAGCCCCTGGCAAACCATTGGTGTAAGTCCAAGAGTCCAAAAGCTGCAGAACTAGGGCTCTGATGTTAGAGGGCAGGGAGCATCCTGCATGAGAGAATGATTAAGGCCGGAAGACTCAGCAAGTGAAGTCCTTCCACGTTCTTCTGCCTGCTTTACTCTAGCCATGCTGGCAGCTGACTAGATGGTGCCCACCCAAATTGAGGATGGGTTTGCCTTTCCCAGTCCACTGATTTAAATGTTAATTTCCTTTGGCAACACCCTCACAGACACACCTAAGAACACTACTTTGCATCTTTCAATCAAATCGACACTCAACCATCACACTCCCTCAGCATGAGATATTTATTACAACATCACTTTTAGTGCTTGCTTTACACATACTGAGGTAAAAAAATATTTTTCCAATAATTTCAATTGATTAATCACATTATACTTCATTCACATGTATTTTCTACTTTTTAATTGGAAACTTATTTTGGTATACCAACAAAAATACATTCATTAACTTCAATCTGTGAAATTTATTTTCTTTAGAAAATTAATACTGTATCTTATCTCTATGATTATTATTTAAATGTTCATTACAGTTAATGTTTCTAGAATCTATACTACATCCATTTCTTTAAAATATAATCTTATATACAGCTGCATATGAAGTACTGAAAATACCATCTAGAACTACTGGTCATCTGGTGGCTTTACATCCTCCAAATGCAAATCAAAAAGAATATGAGGCAATCACGTAAAGATCATTTTAGTTAAAAGAAAATGTCCAGTCTACAAATTGAAAAGTACAGTTGTTTACTTAATTATGTTTACTATACTTGCACCTGAGAATAATTCTGCCTTATAGTCCTTATTTTAGATTTCATGTCATACTCTTTAAATTATAACTAAAAATATACCCTACATAAATAAAGTATGCTTTGTCTTATCCATTTAAAATATCATCATTGTAAACATTTTTTATGAAATACAATAAAATGAAACTAAGAAAAAATTTTAAGTCCATTTTCCTTTTTTGATTTAAGTTATTGTGCTATTTCTATCCATACTATGTTTCTAAAATAACAGGTCACTATAATTTTTCAAAACCTAGACCAACATTGCTTTTATTTTGTTCTGTGCATGATATGCTGCTTCATAACTGCCATATGTTTAATTTTCAAAAGATGGACTTTATACCTTTCAAAAAACTTGTCCTATTTTTATAACCAGTGCTTCTATTCTTATGCTAACTGAGATTCCAACTGAAGGAAGTGGATTTGAGAAGTCACTAATGATTCAGTGTAAATAAATTAAAATTTTTTCTAAAATGACTTTATTTTAGTTACATGAAATAAATTATCCATGATACCACCCATTCTTAATGTTTATGTGTATAGCCTTTTATGCTTTATTTCTTCACATATATACATAAAATATTCATCAAAATGAGTTATTTTATATATATTGTTTTGCAACCTTTTTTTTTTTTTTGAGATGGAGATTCACTCTTGTTGCCCAGGCTGGGGTGCAGTGATCTCGGCTCACCGCAATCTCCGACTCACGGGTTCAAGCAGTTCTCCTGCCTCAGACTCACGAGTAGCTGGGATTACAGGCATGCACCACCATGCTCGGCTAATTTTGTATTTTTAGTAGAGACGGGGTTTCTCCATGTTGGTCAGGCTGGTCTCAAACTCCCGAGCGCAGGTGATACACCTGCCTTGGCCTCCCAAAGTGCTGGGATTACAGGCATGAGCCACCGCGGCCGGCCTGCAACCTATTTTTATTTAACAATACATTATAAATTTATTTCTATAACATTAAATATATTTTCTCTGTCTCAGTTTCTTTTCACTAAAATTTTTAAAATTAAAATGTTATGTTGAGATAATTGAAGATTCTCATGCAGTTTTAAGAAATAATACAGACAGATGCTGTGTGCCCTTTACCAAGTTTCCCTTAATGATAACATCTGGCAAAACTAGAGCACAGTAAGACAACCAGGATATTCACATTGACGCAATCAGATACAGAAGATTTTCATCACTACACAGATCTGTGTTGCCCTGTAAAGCCATATCCACTTGTTTCTCACCCTATCCCTCCTTAATTCCAGGCAACCATTAATCTCTTCTCTGCTTTGATAATTTTATCATTTCAAGAATGTTATATAAATGGAATAATACAGTATATAGCCTTTTGGGATTGTCTTTTTTTTCCCACTCAGCATAATTCCCTGGAACTTCATTCAAGTCACGTGGATCAACAGTTTGAATCTTTTTATTTATGAGTACTACTCCATGATACTGATATGCCACAGTTTGTTTAATTAATCAGCCGTTGAAAGACATTTTAGTTGTAACCAGTTTGGGGTTATTATATACAAGTCTGTATGAACACTTGTGTACAGATTTTTGTGTGGACATAAGTTTTCATTTCTCTGAGATAAATGCCCTAGAGTCTAGTTGTTTGGTTGTATACCAGTTGCATGTTTAGATTTGTAAGAAATTGTCAAAGTGCTTTCCAGGGTGGTTATATCATTTTACATTACCACCAGCAATATTTCTGTGCATGCTAACCAGCATTTGGTGTTGTCACTATTTTTATGTTAGCTATTCTGACAGGTGTTTAGTGACATTTTATTGTTTAAATTTGCATTTTCCTAAAGGCTAATAAAGTTGAACATTTTATGTGCTTACTTGTCATCTGTATGTCTTCTTTAGTGCAATGTCTGTTCATCTCCTTTGCTCATTTTCTTTTTTCTCTTTTTATTTTAAAGTATTTAATTGACAAATAAAGATTATATATATTCAATGTATACAACACGATCATTTAACTTAAATTGTGTATATGCATTACACAATGCATATATATTGTGTAATGATTATTGTAATCAAATTAGTTAACACAGCCATCATCATCCATGCAGTACATTAGGTCCCCAGAACTTGTTCTTCTTATAACTGAAAGTTTGTATCGTTTGATTAACATTTCCCTATCTCCCTAACCCCCCCAGCCCCTGGCAACCACTCTTCTACTCTGTATGAGTTCTACTGTTTTAGATGGCAAATACAAGTGAGATCACACATTATACACCTTTCTCTGTCTGGATTATTTCAGTAGCATGATGTCCTCCAGGTTCATCCATGTCATTGCAAATGACAGGATATCCTTCTTTTTATGGCTGAATAGTATCCCATTGTGTGTGTGTGTGTGTGTGTGTGTGTACACTGTATACTATATAGTGTATATAGTATAGTATATAGCATATACTATGTAGTATATGGTATATATACACATACAATATATATGGATAAATATATTGTATATACATATATTGCATTTTCTTTATCCACTGTGGTTAACATTTAGGTTGTTTCCATATTTTGGCTATTGTGAATAGTGCTTCAGTGAAAATGGGGGCAGGCAGGTATCTCTTTGAGATACTGATTTTATTTCCTTTGGATATATCCCCAGAAGTAGAATTGCTGGATTGTATAATAGTTCTATTTTTAATGTTTTGAGGAACACCCATAATGTTTTACATAATGGCTGTACCAATTTACATTCCCAGCAACAGTGTACAAGGGTTTGCTTATTTCTGCATCCTGACCAACACTTATTATCTCTTGTCTTTTCAATAAATAGCCATCCTAATAGTTGTGACATGATATTTCATTATGGTTTTGATTTGTACTTCTCTAATGATTAGTGATGTTCAGTACATTTTCATATACCTGGAGGCCATTTTATGTCTTAGGAAAAATGTTTATTTAGGCTCTCTGCCCATATTTTAGTCAAGTTATTTTTTTTTTGCTATTGAGTTGTATGACTTCATTTTATAATTTTTTATTAATTTTTTATAATTGAAAGAATTAATATTGTGAAAATATCCATAATACCCAAGTGATCTACAGATTCAGTGCAATCCCTATCAAAATCTCAATGGTATATTCACAAAAATATTTTTAAAATTCTAAAATTTGTATGGAACCACAAAAGACCCCTAATAGCCACATCCTGAGAAAGAAGATAGAAAATATGTGCAAACCATATATCCAATAAGGGATTAATCTCCCTTCCAGTGCAGAAATGTTCATTTGGTGTAGTTTCACTCATTTATTTTTGCTTTTGTTGCCTGTGCTTTTGATGTCATATTTAAAAAATAATTATAAGACTAATGTTTTCTTCTAGGATTTTTACAGTTTCAGGGTCTTATATTTAAGTCTGTAGTTCATTTTGAATTAATTTTGGTATATGATGTAAGGCAAGGGTCCAATTTAATTATTTTGCATGTGGGTGTCCAGTTTTTCAAGCCCTATGTATTGAAGAGAATTTGTTTTCCCTTTTGTGTATTCATAGCAACATTGTCAAAAATTAGTTGACTTTATATGCTTGGGTTTATTTCTGGGCACTCTATTTTGTTCCATTGGCCTATGTGTCTGTTTTGGTGCCCATGTTATATTGTTTGGATTACTATAGCTTTGTAATATAGTCTGAAATTAGGAAGTGGAATCCTTCCAGCCTTTTTCTTCTTTCTCAGAATGTGGCTGTTAGGGTCTTTTGTGGTTCCATACAAATTTTAGAATTTTAAAAATATTTTTGTGAATATACCATTGAGATTTTGATAGGGATTGCACTGAATCTGTAGATCACTTGGGTATTATGGATATTTTCACAATATTAATTCTTTCAATCCATGAAAATAGGCTATCTTTCCATTTAATTGTCTTTTTGATTTCTTTCATCAATGTTGTATAGATTGCACTATATAGATCTTTCACCTCCTTTGTTAAATCTATTCCTTAGTATTTTATTTTTTTGATGCTGTCATGAACAGGACAGTTTTCTTAATTTCTTTTTCAGAGGGTTCATTGTTAGTATATAGAAATACAACTGATTTTTGTATGTTGATTTTGTATTCTACAACTTTACTGAATTTGTTTATTAGTTTTAACAGTTTTTTTTTCATGGACTATTTATGGTTTCCTTTTCAGAAATTTTCTTGTATTTTTAACTTTGATTTTTGGTTCAGGAGTACATTTGCAGGTTTGTTATATAGGTAAATTATGTGTCATGGGGAATTGATGTATACATTATTTCATCACTCAGGTGATATTCATGGTACCAGATAGGTTGTTTTATGATCCTCTCCCTCCTCCCACCCTCCACAGTCATGGAGGCCCCAGTGTCTGTTGTTCTCTTCTTTCTGTCCATGTGTACTCAATTTTTAACTCCCACTTACAAGTGAGAATATGCAGTATTTGGTTTTCTGTTTCTACCTTAGTTCGCTTAGGATTATGACCTCCAGGTCCATCCATATTGCTGCAAAGGACATCATCTCATTCTTTTTTACAGCTGCCATGGCATATATGCACCACATTTTTGTTATCCAGTTTACTGTTGATGGGCATTTACATTGATTCCATGACTCTGCTATTGTGACTAGTGCTGTGACGAACATAGGCATTCATATGTGTATGGAAGAATGGTTTATATTCTTTATGGAAGAATGGTTTACATTCCTTTGGGCATATACCCAGTAATGGGATTGCTGGGTCAAATGGTAGTTCTATTTTAAGTTCTTTGGGAAATCTCTACATTGCTTTCCACAATGGCTAAACTAATTTTTATTCCCACCAACAGCATATAAACATTCCCCCTTCCTCACAACCTCACCAACATCTGTTATTTTTTGACTCTTTAATGACAGCCATTCTGACTGGTGTGAGATGGTATCTCATTGTAGTTTTGATTTGCATTTCTCTGATGATTAGTGATGTTGAGCATTTTTTAATATGCTTGTTGGTCATACATATGTCTTCTTTTGAAATGTCTATTCATGTCATTTGTCCACCTTTTAATGAAGTTGTTTGTTTTTTGCTTGTAAATTCGTTTGAGTTTCTCATAGATTCTGGATGTTAGACCTTTGTCAAATGCATATTTTCTCCCATTCTGTAGACTGGCTGTTTACTCTGTTGATAGTTCCTTTTGTTGTGCAGGAGCTCTTTAGTTTAATTAGGTCCCATTTGTCTATTGTTCTTTTTGTTGCAATTACTTTTGGCATCTTCATCATGAAATTTTTCCAGGCCTATGTCCAGAATGATATTTCCTAGGTATCTTTCAGGGCTTTTATAGTTTTAGGTCTTAGGTTTAAGTCTTTAATCCATATTGAATTGATTTTTGTATATGGATTAAGGAAGGGATCCAGTTTCATTCTTCTGCATATGGGTAGCCAGTTATCCTGGCACAATTTGTTGAATAGGGACTCCTTTTCCCATTGCTTGTTTTTCTCGACTTTGTTGAAGATCAGATAGTTGTAGGTGTGTGGCTTTATTTCTGGGCTTTCTTTTCTGCTCCATTGTTCTATGTGTCTATTTTTGTACCAGTACCATCCTTTTTTGGTCACTGTAGTCTTGAAGTATAGTTTGAAGTTGGTAATCTGATGCCTCCAGCTTTGTTCTTCTTGCCTAGGATTGCCTTGGGTTTTGGGCTCTGTTTCATTTCAATATGAATTAAAAAATTTTTTTTTCTTAATTTTGTGAAGAATGCCACTGGGAATTTGATATGGATAGCATTGAAACTGTTAATTGCTTTGGGCAGTATTGTCATTTTAACAATATTTATTCTTTTTATCCATGAGCTTGAGATGTTTTTCCGTTTGTGTCATCTCTGATTTCTTTCAGCAGTGTTTTGTAATTCTCATTGTAGAGATCCTTCATCTTCCTTGTTAACTTTATTCCTAGGTATTTTATTCTTTTTGTGGCTATTGTAAATGGGATTGCATTCTGATTTGACTCTCAGCTTGGATGTTACTGATTTTTGTACATTGATTTTGTATCCTGAAACTTTCCTGAAGTTTATCAGAGCTAGGAGCTGTGGGGGAGAGACTATAGGGTTTTCTTGGTATAAAATTATATAATCTGCAAAGAGAGCTAGCTTGACTTCCTCTCTTCCTATTTGGTTACCTTTTATTTCTTTCTCTTGCCTGATTGCTCTGTGCAGGACTTCCAGTATTATGTTGAATAGGAGTGGTGACAGTGGGTATCCCTGTCTTGTGCTGGTTCTCAAAGGGAATGCTTCTAGGTTTTGCCCATTCAGTATGATGTTGGCTATGGGTTTGTCATAGTTGGCTCTTATTATTTTGAGGTATGTTTCTTCAATGCCTCCTTTGTAGAGGGTTTTTAACATGAAGGGATGTTGAATTTTATCAAAAGCTTTTTCTGCATCTATTGATATGATAATGCGGCTTTTGTTTTTCATTGTTTATGTGGTGAATCACTTTTTTTGATTTGCGTACATTGAACCAATCTTGAATTCCAGGGATAAAACCTACTTGGTCATGGTAGACTAGCTTTTTGATGTGCTGGTGGATTTGGTTTCCTTGTATTTTTTTTTTTTTTTTTTTAGTATTTTTACATATATGTTCATCAAGAATATTGGCCTGAAGTTTTATTTTGTTGTTGTGTCTCTGCCAGATTTTGGTATCAGGATGAGGCTGGCCTCACAGAATGAATTAAGAAAGGAATCCCTCCTTCTCAACTTTTTAGAATAGTTCCAGTAGGAATGGTACCAACTCTTCTTTATACATCTGGTAGAATTCAGCTGTAAATCCATATGGTCCTGGGCATTTTCTGGTTGGCAGGCTTTTTATTACTGACTCAATTTTAGAACTCTTTTATGGTCTATTCAGGTATATAATTTCCTCCTGGTTCAATCTTGAGATCTTGTATCTTTTGAAGAATTTATCCATTTCTTCTAAGTTTTCTATTTTAGTGCATAGAGGTGTTTGTAGCAGTCTCTGAGGGTTTTCTGTATTATTGTAGGGTTGGTGATAATGTCTCTTTTGTCATTTCTGATTATGTTTATTTAGATCTTCTCTCTTTATGCTTCATTAATCTAGCCAGCATTCTGTAATCTAAAAATCTTATTAATTGTTTCAAGGAAGCAACCCCTGGATTCATTGATCTTTTAAATGGTTTTTTTTTTTTTTTGCATTTTAATTTCCTTCAGTTCAGCTCTAATTTTGGTTATTTCTTGTCTTCTTTTAGCTTTGGGGTTGGTTTGCTCTTGCTTCCCCGGTTCTTCTATGTGTGATGTTAGGTTGTTAATTTGAGATATTTCTAACTTTTTGATGTGAGCATTTAGTGCTATAAAGTTCCCTCTTACTGCTTTGTCTGTGTCCCAGAGATTCTGATGTATTATATCTTTGTTCTCATTAATTTCAAAGAGTGTCTTGATTTCTGTCTTAATTTCAATGTTTACCCAAAAGTCATTCTGGAGTAGGTTGTTTAATTTTTATGTAATTGTATGGTTTTGAACAATTTTCTTAGTATTGATTTCTATTTTTATTGCACTGTGGTATGAGAATGTGTTTGGTATGATTTTGTTTGGTTTTGTTTTTTGAATTTGCTGAGGATTGTTTTATGGCCAATTGTGTGGTCAGTTTTAGAGTAGATGCCCTGTGCAGATGAAGAGAATGTACATTCTGTTGTTTTGAGGTGGAGAGTTCTGTAGATGTCTACTTGGTCTCTTCTGTAGATGTTCATTTGGTCAAATGTTGAGTTCAGATCTTGAATATCTTTGTTAGTTTTCCACCTCAATGATCTAATACCATCAGTGGGGTGTTCAGATCTCCCACAATTATTGTATGGTTATCTGAGTGTCTTTGTTGGTCTCTAAGAACTTGCTTAATGAATCTGGGTGCTCTTGTATTGGGTACATATATATTTAAGATAGTTGGGTGTTCTTATTCAATTGAATCCTTTATCATTATGTAATGCCCTTCTTTGTCTTTTTAGATCATTGTTGGTCTTAAGTCTGACTTTTTTGAAATTAGAATAGGAACTCCAGCTATTTTCTGTTTTCAATTTGCTTGGTAGATTTTTCTCCATCCCTTTACTTTGAGCCTATGGATGTCACTGCACGTGAGACAGGTCTCTTGTAGATAACATACAGTTGGATCCTGCCTCTTTATTCAGCTTGCCACTCTATGCCTTTTAATTGGGATATTTAGCCCATTTAAATTCAAGGTTAATATTTATATGTATAGGCTTGATCCTGTTATTGTATTGTTAGCTGGTTATTATACAGACTTGATTGTGTGGTTCCTTTATAGTGTCCATTGTCTTCATACTTAAGTATATTTTTGTGGTGGCAAGTAGCCGTGTTTCCTTTCCATATTTAGCACTCCCTGAAGGACTTCTTATAAGGCAGGTCTGATGATAATGAATGCATTTAGCATTTGCTTGTCTGAAAAGGATCTTACTTCTCCTTCACTTATGATTCTTAGCTTGGCTTGATAGAAAATTCTTGATTGGAAGTTCTTTTCCAATCAAGAATTTTCTATCAAGCCAAGCTAAGAATCATAAGTGAAGGAGAAGAACCATGAAAACCCTAGAAGAAAACCTAAGCATTACCATTCAGGACATAGGCATGGGCAAGGACTTCATGTCTAAAACACCAAAAGCAATGCAACAAAAGCCAAAATTGACAAATGGGATCTAATTCAACTCTAATTTTGCTGAGCTTCTGCACAGCAAAAGAAACTACCATACTATCATCAGAGTGAACAGGCAACCTACAAAATGGGAGAAAATTTTCGCAACCTACTCATCTGACAAAGGGCTAATATCCAGAATCTACAATGAACTCCAACAAATTTACAAGAAAAAAACAAACAACACCATCAAAAAGCGGGCGAAGGACATGAACAGACACTTCTCAAAACAAGACATTTATGCAGCCAAAAAACATGAAAAAATGCTCACCATCACTGGCCATCAGAGAAATGCAAATCAAAACCACAATGAGATACCATCTCACACCAGTTAGAATGGCAATCATTAAAAAGTCAGGAAACAACAGGTGCTGGAGAGGATGTGGAGAAATAGGAACACTTTTACACTGTTGGTGGGACTGTAAACTAGTTCAACCATTGTGGAAGTCAGTGTGGCGATTCCTCAGGGATCTAGAACTAGAAATTCCATTCAACCCAGCCATCCCATTACTGGGTATATACCCAAAGGACTATAAATCATGCTGCTATAAAGACACATGCACACATATGTTTATTGTGGCATTATTCACAATAGCAAAGACTTGGAACCAACCCAAATGTCCAACAATGATAGACTGGATTAAGAAAATGTGGCACATATACACCATGGAATACTATGCAGCCATAAAAAATGATGAGTTCATGTCCTTTGTAGGGACATGGATGAAATTGGAAATCATCATTCTCAGTAAACTATCGCAAGAACAAAAAACCAAACACCGCATATTCTCACTCATAGGTGGGAATTGAACAATGAGAACACATGGACACAGGAAGGGGAACATCACACTTTGGGGACTGTTGTGGGGTGGGGGGAGGGGGAAGGGATAGCATTGGGAGATATACCTAATGCTAGATGACGAGTTAGTGGGTGCAGCACACCAGCATGGCACATGTATACATATGTAACTTACCTGCTCATTGCATACATGTACCATAAAACCTAAAGTATAATAATAATAATAATAAAATAAAAAAAAAATAGAAAATTCTTGATTGGAATTTCTTTTCTTTAAGAATGCTGAATATGGGCCCCAAATCTCTTCTGGCTTATAGAGTTTCTGCTGAGAAGTCCACTGTTAACCTGATAAGGTTCCCTTTGTAGGTAAGCTGCTCCTTCTCTCTAGCTGCTTTTAATATTTTTTCTTTCATATTGACCTTGGAGAATCTAATGACAATGTGTCTTGGGAATGGTTATCTTGTATAGTATCTTGCTGGGGTTCTCTGCATTTCCTAGATTTAAATGTTGGCCTCCCTAGTGAGGTTGGGGAAATTTTTGTCGATAGTATCCTCAAGTATATTTCCCAAGTTGCTTGGTTTTTCTCCCTCTCTTTCAGAGATGCCAGTGAGTCATAGATTTTGTCTCTCTACATAATCCCATGTTTCTTAGAAGTTCTCTTTATTCTTCTTTTTGGTTTTTCTTTATTTTTTTCTGATTGCGTTTATTTGAAAAACTGTTCTCCAAGTTCTGATATTGTTTCCTTGGCTTGATTGATTCTTCTGTTAATACTTGCTAGTATATAATAAAATTATTGAGGTGAATATTTCATCTCTATCATCTGTGTTTTTTTTTCTTAAAATGATCATCTCATCTTTTATTTCCAGTATTTTTTTGTTTTTATTTCTTAGGTTCTTTGGATTGGGTTTCAACTTTCTCCTGAATATCAATTACATTTGTTCCTATCCATATTATGAATTCTGACATTTCAGCCATTTCAGCCTGGATAAGAACCATTGCTGGGAAACTAGTGCAGTTGCTTGGAGGTAAGAAGACACTGTAGCTTCTTGAGTTGCCAAAGTTCTTGCATATTTTGTTTTCCTCACCTGTATGGGCTTATGTTCCTTGTTTTTGAAGTTTCTGTCTTTTGGATTTTTTTCTTTGAAAAAAGAATTTTCTTTTATTGCAGCATTCTTACCTGGTTTGGGTATGAGGGCAATTCTGGCCTTGTAAAATTAGTTTAAAAAGATTTCCTCTTCTTCAATTTTTTTGGAATAACTTGAGAAAGATTGTTAAAAATTAATCTTTAAACGTTTGATAGAATTTACCAGTAAAGCTATTTAGTCCTAAAGTTTTCTTTATTGGGAAGTTTTTGATTAGCAATTCAATTTCATTACTCCATATTGGTATGTTCACATTTTCTATTTCTTTATTATTTAGCCTTCATAGGTTGTATGTTTCTAGGAATTGATCCATTTCTTGTAGGTTATACAATTTGTTGGCATATAATTATTTATAGTAATCTCTTATGGTTCTTTCTGTTTATGTGGTAACAGTTATAATGACTCCTTTTTCATTTATAATTTTATTGTCCATTTTCTATTTTTTTTTTATATATATTTTTTTCTTTTATTATTATTATTATTATCATCATTATTATACTTTAGGTTTTATGGTACATGTGCGCAATGTGCAGGTAAGTTACATATGTATACATGTGCCATGCTGGTGCGCTGCACCCACCAACTTGTCATCTAGCATTAGGTATATCTCCCAATGCTATCCCTCCCCCCTCCCCCCACCCCACAACAGTCCCCGAAGTGTGATGTTCCCCTTCCTGTGTCCATGTGTTCTCATTGTTCAATTCCCACCTATGAGTGAGAATATGCGGTGTTTGGTTTTTTGTTCTTGCGATAGTTTACTGAGAATGATGATTTCCAATTTCATCCATGTCCCTACAAAGGACGTGAACTCATCATTTTTTATGGCTGCATAGTATTCCATGGTGTATATGTGCCACATTTTCTTAATCCAGTCTATCATTGTTGGACATTTGGGTTGGTTCCAAGTCTTTGCTATTGTGAATAATGCGGCAATAAACATACGTGTGCATGTGTCTTTATAGCAGCATGATTTATAGTCCTTTGGGTATATACCCAGTAATGGGATGGCTGGGTCGAATGGAATTTCTAGTTCTAGATCCCTGAGGAATCGCCACACTGACTTCCACAAGGGTTGAACTAGTTTACAGTCCCACCAACAGTGTAAAAGTGTTCCTATTTCTCCACATCCTCTCCAGCACCTGTTGTTTCCTGACTTTTTAATGATTGCCATTCTAACTGGTGTGAGATGGTATCTCATTGTGGTTTTGATTTGCATTTCTCTGATGGCCAGTGATGGTGAGCATTTTTTCATGTGTTTTTTGGCTGCATAAATGTCTTCTTTTGAGAAGTGTCTGTTCATGTCCTTCGCCCACTTTTTGATGGTGTTGTTTGTTTTTTTCTTGTAAATTTGTTGGAGTTCATTGTAGATTCTGGATATTAGCCCTTTGTCAGATGAGTAGGTTGCGAAAATTTTCTCCCATTTTGTAGGTTGCCTGTTCACTCTGATGGTAGTTTCCTTTGCTGTGCAGAAGCTCTTTAGTTTAATTAGATCCCATTTGTCAATTTTGGCTTTTGTTGCCATTGCTTTTGGTGTTTTAGACATGAAGTCCTTGCCCATGCCTATGTCCTGAATGGTAATGCCTAGGTTTTCTTCTAGGGTTTTTATGGTTTTAGGTCTAACATTTAAGTCTTTAATCCATCTTGAATTGATTTTTGTATAAGGTGTAAGGAAGGGATCCAGTTTCAGCTTTCTACATATGGCTAGCCAGTTTTCCCAGCACCATTTATTAAATAGGGAATCCTTTCCCCATTTCTTGTTTTTGTCAGGTTTGTCAAAGATCAGATAGTTGTAGATATGTGGCATTATTTCTGACGGCTCTGTTCTGTTCCATTGATCTATATCTCTGTTTTGGTACCAGTACCATGCTGTTTTGGTTACTGTAGCCTTGTAGTATAGTTTGAAGTCAGGTAGTGTGATGCCTCCAGCTTTGTTCTTTTGGCTTAGGATTGACTTGGTGATGCGGGCTCTTTTTTGGTTCCATATGAACTTTAAAGTAGTTTTTTCCAATTCTGTGAAGAAAGTCATTGGTAGCTTGATGGGGATGGCATTGAATCTGTAAATTACCTTGGGAAGGATGGCCATTTTCATGATATTGATTCTTCCTACCCATGAGCATGGAATGTTCTTCCATTTGTTTGTATCCTCTTTTATTTCCTTGAGCAGTGGTTTGTAGTTCTCCTTGAAGAGGTCTTTCACATCCCTTGTAAGTTGGATTCCTAGGTATTTTATTCTCTTTGAAGCAATTGTGAATGGGAGTTCACTCATGATTTGGCTCTCTGTTTGTCTGTTATTGATGTATAAGAATGCTTGTGATTTTTGCACATTGATTTTGTATCCTGAGACTTTGCTGAAGTTGCTTATCAGCTTAAGGAGATTTTGGGCTGAGACAATGGGGTTTTCTAGATATACTATCATGTCATCTGCAAACAAGGACAATTTGACTTCCTCTTTTCCTAATTGAATACCCTTGATTTCCTTCTCCTGCCTAATTGCCCTGGCCAGAACTTCCAACACTATGTTGAATAGAAGTGGCGAGAGAGGGCATCCCTGTCTTGTGCCAGTTTTCAAAGGGAATGCTTCCAGTTTTTGCCCATTCAGTACGATATTGGCTGTGCGTTTGTCATAAATAGCTCTTATTATTTTGAGATACGTCCCATCAATTCCTAATTTATTGAGAGTTTTTAGCATGAAGGGTTGTTGAATTTTGTCAAAGGCCTTTTCTGCATCTATTGAGATAATCATGTGGTTTTTGTCTTTGGTTCTGTTTATATGCTGGATTACATTTATTGATTTGCGTATATTGAACCAGCCTTGCATCCCAGGGATGAAGCCCACTTGATCATGGTGGATAAGCTTTTTGATGTGCTGCTGGATTCTGTTTGCCAGTATCTTATTGAGGATTTTTGCATCAATGTTCATCAAGGATATTGGTCTAAAATTCTCTTTTTTTGTTGTGTCTCTGCCAGGCTTTGGTATCAGGATGATGCTGGCCTCATAAAATGAGTTAGGGAGGATTCCCTCTTTTTCTATTGATTGGAATAGTTTCAGAAGGAATGGTACCAGCTCCTCCTTGTACCTCTGGTAGAATTCGGCTGTGAACCCATCTGGTCCTGGACTTTTTTTGGTTGGTAAGCTATTGATTATTGCCACAATTTCAGCTCCTGTTATTGGTCTATTCAGAGATTCAACTTCTTCCTGGTTTAGTCTTGGGAGGGTGTATGTGTTGAGGAATTTATCCATTTCCTCTAGATTTTCTAGTTTATTTGCATAGAGGTGTTTGTAATATTCTCTGATGGTAGTTTGTATTTCTGTGGGATCGGTGGTGATATCCCCTTTATCATTTTTTATTGCATCTATTTGATTCTTCTCTCTTTTTTTCTTTATTAATCTTGCTAGCAGTCTATCAATTTTGTTGATCCTTTCAAAAAACCAGCTCCTGGATTCATTGATTTTTTGAAGGGTTTTTTGTGTCTCTATTTCCTTCAGTTCTGCTCTGATTTTAGTTATTTCTTGCCTTCTGCTAGCTTTTGAATGTGTTTGCTCTTCCTTTTCTAGTTCTTTTAATTGTGATGTTAGGGTGTCAATTTTGGATCTTTCCTGCTTTCTCTTGTGGGCATTTAGTGCTATAAATTTCCCTCTACACACTGCTTTGAATGCGTCCCAGAGATTCTGGTATGTTGTGTCTTGGTTCTCGTTGGTTTCAAAGAACATCTTTATTTCTGCCTTCATTTCGTGATGTACCCAGTAGTCATTCAGGAGCAGGTTGTTCAGTTTCCACGTAGTTGAGTGGTTTTGAGTGAGATTCTTAATCCTCAGTTCTAGCTTGATTGCACTGTGATCTGAGAGACAGTTTGTTACAATTTCTGTTCTTTTACATTTATTGAGGAGAGCTTTACTTCCAAGTATATGGTCAATTTTGGAATAGGTGTGGTGTGGTGCTGAAAAAAATGTATATTCTGTTGATTTGGGGTGGAGAGTTCTGGAGATGTCTATTAGGTCCGCTTGGTGCAGAGCTGAGTTCAATTCCTGGGTATCCTTGTTGACTTTCTGTCTCGTTGATCTGTCTAATGTTGACAGTGGTGTGTTAAAGTCTCCCATTATTAATGTGTGGGAGTCTAAGTCTCTTTGTAGGTCACTCAGGACTTGCTTTATGAATCTGGGTGCTCCTGTATTGGGTGCATATATATTTAGGATAGTTAGCTCTTCTTGTTGAATTAATCCCTTTACCATTATGTAATGGCCTTCTTTGTCTCTTTTGATCTTTGTTGGTTTAAAGTCTGTTTTATCAGAGACTAGGATTGCAACCCCTGCCTTTTTTTGTTTTCCATTTGCTTGGTAGATCTTCCTCCATCCTTTTATTTTGAGCCTATGTGTGTCTCTGCACGTGAGATGGGTTTCCTGAATACAGCACACTGATGGGTCTTGAGTCTTTATCCAATTTGCCAGTCTGTGTCTTTTAATTGGAGCATTTAGTCCATTTACATTTAAAGTTAATATTGTTATGTGTGAATCTGATCCTGCCATTATGATGTTAGCTGGATATTTTTCTCGTTAGTTGATGCAGTCTCTTCCTAGTCTCGATGGTCTTTACATTTCAGTATGATTTTGCAGTGGCTGGTACCGGTTGTGCCTTTCCATGTTTAGCGCTTCCTTCAGGAGCTCTTTTAGGGCAGGCCTGGTGGTGACAAAATCTCTCAGCATTTGCTTGTCTGTAAAGTATTTTATTTCTCCTTCACTTATGAAGCTTAGTTTGGCAGGATATGAAATTCTGGGTTGAAAATTCTTTTCTTTAAGAATGTTGAATATTGGCCCCCACTCTCTTCTGGCTTGTAGGGTTTCTGCCGAGAGATCTGCTGTTAGTCTGATGGGCTTCCCTTTGATGGTAACCCGACCTTTCTCTCTGGCTGCCCTTAACATTTTTTCCTTCATTTCAACTTTGGTGAATCTGACAATTATGTGTCTTGGAGTTGCTCTTCTCGAGGAGTATCTTTGTGGCGTTCTCTGTATTTCCTGAATCTGAATGTTGGCCTGCCTTGCTAGATTGGGGAAGTTCTCCTGGATAATATCCTGCAGAGTGTTTTCCAACTTGTTTCCATTCTCCCCGTCACTTTCAGGTACACCAATCAGACGTAGATTTGTTCTTTTCACATAGTCCCACATTTCTTGGAGGCTTTGCTCGTTTCTTTTTATTCTTTTTTCTCTAAACTTCCCTTCTCGCTTCATTTCATTCATTTCATCTTCCAGGGCTGATACCCTTTCTTCCATTTGATCGCATCGGCTCCTGAGGCTTCTGCATTCTTCACGTAGTTCTCGAGCCTTGGTTTTCAGCTCCACCAGCTCCTTTAAGCACTTATCTGTATTGGTTATTCTAGTTATACATTCTTCTAAATTTTTTTCAAAGTTTTCAACTTCTTTGCCTTTGGTTTGAATATCCTCCCGTAGCTCGGAGTAATTTGATCGTCTGAAGCCTTCTTCTCTCAGCTCGTCAAAGTCATTCTCCGTCCAGCTTTGTTCCGTTGCTGGTGAGGAACTGCGTTCCTTTGCAGGAGGAGAGGTACTCTGGTTTTTAGAGTTTCCAGTTTTTCTGCTCTGTTTTTTCCCCATCTTTGTGGTTTTATCTACTTTTGGTCTTTGATGATGGTGATGTACAGATGGGTTTTTGGTGTGGATGTCCTTTCTGTTAGTTTTCCTTCTAACAGACAGGACCCTCAGCTGCAGGTCTGTTGGAGTACCTGGCCGGCCCTGTGAGGTGTCAGTCTGCCCCTGCTGGGGGGTGCCTCCCACTTAGGCTGCTCACGGGTCAGGGGTCAGGGACCCACTTGAGGAGGCAGTCAGCCGGTTCTCAGATCTCCAGCTGCGTGCTGGGAGAACCACTGCTCTCCTCACAGCTGTCAGACAGGGACATTTAAGTCTGCAGAGGTTACTGCTGTCTTTTTGTTTGTCTGTGCCCTGCCCCCAGAGGTGGAGCCTACAGAGGCAGGCAGGCCTCCTTGAGCTGTGGTGGGCTCCACCCAGTTCAAGCTTCCAGGCTGCTTTGTTTACATAAGCGAGCCTGGGCAATGGCGGGCGCCCCTCCCCCAGCCTGGCTTCCGACTTGCTGTTTGATCTCAGACTGCTGTGCTAGCAATCAGCGAGACTCCGTGGGCGTAGGACCCTCTGAGCCAGGTGCGGGCTATACTCTCCTGGGGCACCGGTTCCTAAGCCCGTCGGAAAAGCACAGTATTCGGGTGGGAATGGCCCGATTTTCCAGGTGCCGTCTGTCACCCCTGGAAGGGGAACTCCCTGACCCCTTGTGCTTCCCGAGTGAGGCAATGCCTCGCCCCTGCTTCGGCTGGCGCACAGTGCGCTCACCCACTGACCTGCGCCCACTGTCTGGCACTCCCTAGTGAGATGAACACGGTACCTCAGATGGAAATGCAGAAATCCCCCGTCTTCTGCGTCGCTCACGCTGGGAGCTGTAGACCGGAGCTGTTCCTATTCGGCCATCTTGGCTTCTCCCCTATTGTCCATTTTCTAATTGGATTGCTATTATTATTATTGCATTTGGAGGATCCTTTATATATTTTTGACACCTGTCCTTTGTCAGATATGTCTTGGCAAATATTTTCTCTAAATCTGTAGCTTGTCTTTTCTTATTCTCAACAGGCTATTTTGCAGAACAAACATTTTTAATTTAATGAGGTCCAATTTATCAATTTTTTCTCCTATGGCTTATGCTTTTGATGTCAACTTTAAGACATTTTTGCTCAGCCCTGGATCCTGAAGATCCTGAAGATCCTGAAGATCCAGGATCCTGGATCCTGAAGATTTCCTGTGCTTTTTTCTAAAGATTTTATAGTTCTATGTTTTATATTTAACTCTGTGACCCATTTTGAGTTAATATTTGTATAAGGTGGCCGGGCGTGGTGGCTCACACCTGTAATCCCAGCACTTTGGGAGGCCGAGGTGGGTAGATCATGAGGTCAAGAGATTGAGACCATCCTGGCCAACATGGTGAAACCCTGTCTCTACTAAAAATACAACAATTAGCTGGGCGTGGTGGTGTGTGCCTGTAATTCCAGCTACCTGGTAGGCTGAGGCAGTAGAATTGCTTGAACCTGGGAGGCGGAGGTTGCTGTGAGCCGATATCATGTCACTGCACTCCAGCCTGGTGACAGAGCAAGACTCCATCTCAAAAATATATATATATATATATATATATATTTGTATAAGGTATGAGGCACTGATGGAGATTATTATTGTTATTTTGTCTGTGGATTCTAATTGTTTTGGTATCATTTGTTGAAAAGGCTATCTTCCTTCACTGACTGGCTTTTGTACCTTTGTCAAAGATCAGGTGGGTATAAGTGTATGGATCTACTAGAAGTTTCTGTTTATTTTCAGTGATCCACATGTCTATACATATGCCAATAGCACATTGTGATTATTAATCTAGCAATTTATAAATTCATAAAATTGGGTAGAGTGATTGTTCCACTTTATTTTCCTTTTCAATATTGTCTTAGATATTCTAAGTCTCATGTGTTTCCACATAAATTTTAGAATAAACTTTTCTCTGTCTACAAAAACCCTTGCTGAGATTTTGATATTGTGTTATACCTATAGATTAATTTGCAGAAAAATGACATCTTTACTATGTTTAATCATTTACTCCATGAATATAATTTGTCGCTTCATCAATTTCTTTGTTCTTCTTTGGTCAACACTTGTAATTTTTAGCATAATAGTCCTGCATATGTGTTTTTTGATTCATAACTAAGTATTTAATTCTGTTTGGAGTAATTGTAAATGTGATTGTATTTTAAAATTTTGTTTCATGAGTTCATTGTTAGTATAAAAATATGGTTGATTTTTATATGTTGACCTTGTATCCTATGGACTTGATAAGCTCACTTATTAGTTCTAGGACCTTTTAAGATTCCTTGTAATTTCTATATTAATAATGCCCTCTGCAAGTACGCACAGCCTACTTAAGAAGAACAACCCCAAGACACATAATTGTCAGATTCACCAAGGTTGAAATGAAGGAAAAAATGTTAAGGGCAGCCAGAAAGAAAGGCCGGGTTACACACAAAGAAAAGCCCATCATACTAACAGCAGATCTCTCAGCAGAAACCCTACAAGCCAGAAGAGAGTGGGGACCAATATTCAATATTCTTTAAAAAATTTTTTTAACCCAGAATTTCATATCCAGCCAAACTAAGCTTCATAAGTGAAGGAGAAATAAAATCCAGTACAGACAAGCAAATGCTGAGAGATTTTATCACTGCTAGGCCTGCTTTACAAGAGCTCCTGAAGGAAGCACTAAATATGGAAAAGAAAAATGGCACCAGCCACTGTAAAAACCTACCAAATTGTAAAGACCATTGACACTATGAAGAAACTACATCAACTAATGGGCAAAATTACCAGCTAGCATCATAATGACAGGATCAAATTCACACATAACAATATTAACCTTAAATGTAAATGGGCTAAATACTCCAATTAAAAGACACAGACTGGCAAATTGGATAGAGTCAAAACCCATCCGTGTGTTGTCTTCAGGAGATGCATCTCACATGCAAAGACACATATAGGCTCAAAATAAAGGAATCGAGCAATATTTAACAAGCAAATGGAAAGCAAAAAAAAAAAAAAAAAAAGCAGGGGTTGCAATTCTAGTCTTTAATAAAACAGACTTTAAACCAACAAGGATCAAAAAAGACAAATAAGGGCATTACATAATAGTAAAGGGATCAATGAAACAAGAAGAGCTAATTATCCTAAACATATATACACCCAATACAGGAGCACCCAGATTCATAAAACAAGTTCTTAGAGACCTACAAAGAGACTTAGAATCCCACACAATAATACTGGGAGAGTTTAACACCCCACTGTCAATATTAGACAGATCAATGAGACAAAAAATTAACAAGGATATTCAGAGTTTGAACTCAGGTCTGGATCAAGTGGACCTAACAGACATCTACAGAACTCTCCACCCCAAATCAACAGAATACTCATTCTTCTTAGCACCATATCATACTTATTCTAAAATTGACCTCATAATTGGAAGTAAAACACTTCTAAGCAAATGCAAAAGAACGGAAATCATAACAAACAGTCTCTCAGACCACAGTGAAATCAAATTAGAACTTAGGATTAAGAAACTCACCCAAAACCACACAACTACCTGGAAACTGAACAACCTGTGCCTTAATGACTACTGGGTAAATATCTAAATGGAGGCAGAATTAAAGATGTTCTTTGAAACCAATGAGAACAAAGACACAATGTACCAGAATCTCTGGGACACAGCTAAAGCAGTGTTTAGAAGGAAATTTAGAACACTAAATGCCCAAAAGAAATCAGGAAAGATCTAAATTTGACACACTAACATTAGAATTAAAGAAACTAGAGAAGCAAGAGCAAACAAATTCAAAAGCTAGCAGAAGACAAGAAATAACTAAGATCAGAGTTGAATTGAAGGAGATAGAGACATGAAAAACCCTTCAAAAATTAATTAATCCAGGACACCTCCTGGTTTTATGAAAAGATTAACAAAATAGACCACTAGCCAGACTAATAAAGAAGAAAAGAGAGAAGAATCAAATAGACACAATAACAAATGATAAAGGGGATATCACTACTGATCCCACAGAAATACAAACTACCATCAGAGAATACTATAAACACCTCTACACAAATAAACTAAAAAATCTAGAAGAAATGGATAAATTCCTGGACACATAGACCCTCCAAAGACTGAACCAGAAAGAAGTCGAATCCCCGAATAGACCAATAACAAGTTCTGAAATTGAGGCAGTAATTAATAGCCTACGAACGAAAAAAGCCCAGGACCAGACGGATTCACAGCCGAATTGTACGAGAGGTACAAAGACGAGCTGGTACCATTCCTTCTGAAACTATTCCAAAAAATAGACAAACAGGGAGTCCTCCCTACTCATTCTATGAGGCCAGCATTATCCTGATACCAAAACCTGGCAGAAACACAAGAAAATAAAGACCATTTCAGGCCAATATCCCTGATGAACATTGATGCGAAAATCCTTAATAAAATACTGGCAAACCGAACCCAGCAGCATATCAGAAAGCTTATCCACCACGATCAAGCTGGCTTTATCCTTGGGATGCAAGGTTGGCTCAACATATGCAAATCAATAAATGTAATCCATGAAATAAACAGAACCAATCACAAAAACCACATGATTATCTCAATAGATGCAGAAAAACCTTTTGATAAAGGTTAACACCACTTCATGCTAAAAACTCTCAATAAACTAGGTATTGGTGGAACATATCTCAAAATAATAACAGCTATTTATGACAGACCCACAGCCAATATCATACTGATTGGGCAAAAGCTGGAAGCATTCCCTTTGAAAACCGGCACAAGACAAGGATGCCCTCTCTCACCACTCTTATTCAACATAGTATTGGAATTTCTGGCCAGGGCAATCAGGAATAGAATGAAATAGAATGCATTCAAATAGGAAGAGAGGAAGTCAAATTTTCTCTGTTTGCAGATGACATGATTGTATATTTGGAAAACCCCATCATCTCAGCCCCAAATCTAGTTAAGCTGACAAGCAACTTCCGCAAAATCTCAGGATACAAAATCAATTTGCAAAAATCACAAGCATTCCTATGCACAAATAATAGATAATCAGAGAGCCAAATCATGAGTGAACTCCCATTCACAATTGCTACAAAGACAATAAAATAACTAGGAATATAACCTCCAAGGGATGTGAAGGACCTCTTCATGGAGAACTACAAACCACTGCCCAAGGAAATAAGAGAGGAAACAAACAATTGGAAAAACATTTCACGTGCATGGATAGGAAGAATCAATATCGTGAAAATGGTCATACTGTCCAAAGTAATTTATAGATTCAATGCTATCCCCATGAAACTACTATTGACTTTCTTCACAGAATTAAAAAAATTACTTTAAATTTCATATGGAACCAAAAAATATCCCGCATAGCCAAGACAATCCTAAGCAAAAAGAACAAAGCTGAAGGCATCATGCTACCTGACTTCAAACTATGCTACAAGGCTACAGTAACCAAAACAGCATGGTACTTGTACAAAAACTGATACATAGACCAATGGAACAGAAGAGAGGCCTCAGAAATAACACCACACATCTACAACCATCTGATCTTTGACAAGCCTGGCAAAAACAAACAATGGGGAAAGGATTCCCTATTCAATAAAAGTTGTTGGGAAAACTGGCTAGCCATATTCAGAAAACTGAAACTGGACCCCTTCTTACACTATATACAAGAATTAACTTAAGATGATTAAAGACTTAAATGTAGACCTAAAACCATAAGAAAACCTAGGCAATACCATTCAGGATATAGGCATGGGCAAAGACTTCATGACTAAAACACCAAAGGCAATAGCAACAAAAGCCAAAATTGACAAATGGGATCTAATTAAACTAAAGAATTTCTGCAGAGCAAAGGAAACTTTCATCAGAGTGAACAGGCAACCTACAGAATGGGAGAAAATTTTTTCAATCTCCCCATCTGGCAAAGGGCTAATATCCAGAATCTCCAAGGAACTTGTAAACAAGTTTACAAAAAAAAACCCCATCAAAATGTGGGCAAAGGATATGAGCAGACACTTCTCAAAAGAAGACATTTATGCGGCCAACAAACATATGAAAAAAAGCTCATCATCACTGGTCATCAGAGAAATGCAAATCAAAACCACAATGAGATACATCTCATGCCAGTTAGAATGGTGAGCATTAATGCACATTAATTCCTTCCTGAAGCAGGGGACAACAAATGGGTGTTCCTTCTCCTGTGTTCAGGTTTATAATGGCCCCTGCTTTTGCTAGAATGTTTCTCCCTAACAAGGGAGCGGGGTTTTCAGGCATAATTAGAAAAGCATGTGAAAAGAGTGAAGTTCCCCAGTCACAACTTAGTGGTTGTGAGAAGTATCTAGTGACTGGCTGTCCTAGGACCCCTCGGATAGTGACAGACCTGGAGGACAGTTTTCCGGGACAGGAGAGTAAGACTGAGAAGCTCATGCCAGTGTCCAGGAGACAATTAACTTCCTGGCCCTCAATGGTCAAGCATACCCTGGGCTCTATGAGGGTGATGGCATGGGCTGGCACTTGCCCTGGGCACCCTCAGTCCTGCTGCTGGATCATCTTGTTAGTGGCTTCTGACTCAGAGGACCTTCATCCCCTGGGGCTGTGGGCCTTCCAGTGATTCTCTTGACATAAGGGGCATAGACGAGAGGGCAGCTTATTTCTATTTGGACAATCTTTTTAAATGTGTCCTTGTAGACAGCACTGGAAGCAAGCCCTTTTAGGCAATCGATTTGCCCAGGCTTTCTGTGTTCCAGAGCCTCCAAAGTCTGCTGCCTGAGAGCCATGACTAAAGCAGTGGCCTTTTTCTTATATCGTTTGTCCCATTCCGTCTGCTCCTCCTGATCTCTATTATAAAAAACCGAGGTTGTCAAGTTCAATAGGATTTCTAAGTTTTACTCTAGACCTAAGGTGGACTTTTGAAGTTTTTTCTAACGTCCGCAGCTGACTGAGTGATAAACTTATCCTTTAAGATTAGTTGGCCTTCAACAGAGTCAGGTGACAGAGATGTATGCTTCTTCAATGCCTCCCTTAGTCTCTCGAGAAAGGCAGTAGGATTTTTTTCCTTTCCCTGTTATAGTGGACATCACGGAATAATTCATAGTCTTCTTCCCAGTTTTCCTTAGTCCTTCTAGCACACAAGTTAGCAAATGTCTGTGGCACCAATCTGCATGTTCTGATTCTGTGTCCCAGTGAGGGTCTACACTGGGAACTGCCTGCTGGCTTGTGGGGAATTGTTCTCTTTCCTCTGTTGTCATCCTATCATTGACCCGACTGAGATACCAGAGATCGCCAAACTCTCAGGCTGCAGTTATGGCGGCACTTCTCTCATTTGGGGTTAGTGTCTGATTTAGCAATAACATTATATCTCTCCATGTCAGATCAAAGGATTGTCCTAACCCTTGTAAAACATCAATATAGCCATAACGGTTATCTGAAAATTTACCTAGGTCTATTTTAATTTGCTTCAAGTCTGACAGGGAAAAAGGCACATACACTCTGACTGGGCTGAATGCTCCAGAATACATCTTAGGGGTGTTTTTGCCTTGGGGGAATGTTTCCTATCTGGAAAAAAAAATAACATAGGGATGCCAGCACCCCTAGTCATTTTCCAATGAGCATTAGTCCTAGAGCATCCTCTATGGTCCTAATGCTTATTCCTTTCCAGGGTGTGTAACCACCCATGGACCTCTGCTTATCAGATTAGTCACGCTCACTGATGTAGCAGTCCTGTGCCTGTTTTCCCGCCTTTCTTCACCACAAAGAAAGGGATCTAGGCTGCTGGATTCTAGTGGTCCTTTACCAGCGTGCCCAACATTGCCTTTGCCTCAGGGTGAGTTATAGAGCTGGGCTGTGTTCCTGAGTATTTCATAATAACCCAGTTGCCCCATCAAGATGCATTCCTACAAACAACAGTTCTTATGCAAATTCATTTCAGAGAGGGTGTAGGTAACCTTTTGAGTCAGGATTGAGATAAATTTTTTTGATACTGTGAGTACTTTGAGGCTCGGCTGTGTGCAAACAGCTCACACGTTTGAGCAGACCAATTTATTAGGCAATTTTCTTAACTGTTTCTACAAGTTTCCCTCAATTATTGAATACCCATTTTGTTTTTCTGTCAATCACCTGGGAGGAGCCATCTATTGTCCTGTCCTGAAGGGAGTTCCTCCTAGGTCTGCTCGGACCTTTGTGAGGTATTTAAGATTTAAATCCCCTGTTAGGAAATCTGCTGGGTTAAGGGAATTTTCAGTGGTTAATGTTAAATTATCCTTTTCTAACAGAATAGCCCCATACTTTAAGATTTTTGAGTTAGTAAGCTACCTTTTGCTTTTTTGACTTAGGATAATTCTGAACTGGTGAGGTGTGCTTACAAACAGGTTTCCTCTAAAGGCTAATTTTCTAATTTCTTCCATTAGCAAAGCAGTTGCCACTACAGATTTAATGCATTTGGGCCATCTGTGGGTTCCTGGGTTAAGGATTTTTGATAGGAAGGCTACTGGTTGTCAGTGGCCTCAGTGTTTTCGGGCTATGCCCTTATTTACACTGATAACAAAGTGGTATTGGAGTGTTATAGGGTCATGGAGAAAACTTTCAGTTATCAATTATAGGTTTCAAATTTACCCTGGCTTCTAAATAAATAGGGTACACTGTTTTTTCTTTACCACTTCTATCTTTCTCTTTCTCTCTTTCTTTCTCCTTTCTGTCTTTGTAGATGGATTTTGGAAACACAGTAGAAGGATGTTTGCTCGTTGCCCCCATTTGCCACTATAGGAATATGCACCTCCCTTTTATTTACTCAATTTGCTTTCATCCTGATCTATTATGTTGTTGTAGACCCAGTTCCAGTTGTTAAAGTACTGGGCTATCCGTTCTAAGGCCCTGGCAATGGTGGTGGGGCTTGGGTCCCACATAACTGCCCATTTTGAGAGCTGTATGCCTAAAGTGGGAGGGACACCAGGGACAAGACTCCCTGGGTTCATAGCCTAGGGGCCTAAGGACACAGCATAGAGCTTCCTTAGATCCCTTTGGCGATACAAACTGCTCTAATACTTGGGAGAGGAAGTGAAAGTCTGAAGCATTAGTATCTAGGAGACAGGGATCTCAGGAAGCAGGTTCAGAGGTCAGGAGAATTTTGGGGCTATACTTTCAAGAAGTTCATGGTCAGGACCAAGGAGGTATGGGTCAGAAGGAAAGGTAGGGGCACACACATGGGTGACTGTTGAGTAGAGACTTCTGGCTGTGACATGATCTCAACTGGCTAATGCTGGGAGTTCCGAATGACAGCTTTCTGCCTCTAGTCAGCCCTCAGCTTCCCCAGGAAAACTGAAAGCAGAAGCTGGTTCCAGGCAGACCAATGCTCCCAACCCAGAAGGGTTGGGGATTGTTAGAAAGCCCTTTCCCAGACAGCCTCACACCTGAGTCTTAAGTCCAGTGGCCACGCTAATCATTTTTAACTGGCTGACAGGTGCCTAGTATTTTCCTCCAGTTCTAAGGAAGGATAGGACAGAATAGCAAGCAAAAGTGGTCCAATATTACTCACTGCTTTGGAGGTCCCTTTGTGGTTGCCAAAATGTTACCGGGTGGGGGGTCTTGTTCTTAGGGCTCCCAAGATTGTGGTGGGCCACTTCCAAGATGGCGGCAAGCCTCTTGTTCTCTGACCTGGGGTTCTTGGCCTCACAGATTCCAAGGAATGGAATCTTGGGCCATGTGGTGAGTGTTATAGCTCTCTTAGAAGACATGGGTCACAGAAGACAACTGTGGAACCCAGAGACTAGTGTTCAGCTTGATTAGGATGAACCCAGGCACTTAGCTGTGCAGGAACAATGGCGACCCTTTAGCCTGATCAGAAGTGGCAATGGGCACCTCCCTGGATCAGGAGCACAGCAGACACCCTGCAGGATCCGGAGGGGTGGAAGTCAGCAGCGGGTCTGCAATGGCAGCAAACAGCAGTGGTGGATGGTGAGCTAAAGGTCAGCTCGAGCTGTAACAAACACAGACCAGAACAGTGCGCAGTTGCAAGATTTAACAGAATGAAAACAGAGCTCCCATAAAATGGGAGGGGACCCAAAGGGGGTTGCCCTGTTGCCTGCACTTTTAAGGTTGTATCCATAAACTTTTGCCCAGACCAATGAAGTGAAGCATTTCTCCCATGTTTTCTTTTAGTAGTTTTATACTTTTGGGTCTTATGTTTGAGGTTTTTAATAAATTTTGAGTTTAACATTGGAATGATGAGTAATAAGGGGTATAATTTTATTCTTCTGCATATGGATATCCAGTTTTCTCAGAATCATTCATTGAAGAGACTGTCCTTTTCCAAAATTATGTTCTTGGTGCCTTTGTTGAAAATTAGCTGCCTGTAAACGTATGAATTTATTTCTGGGTTTTCTAATTGGCTGCTATTTGAATGAAATGTCTTTTTTTCCAACCTTTCAATTTCAACCTGTTTGTGTGTTTGGATCTATAAAGTAAATCACATTATTTGTATTTTTTAAATTTAAAAAAATATTTTTAATTTTTTTGAGTACATAGTAGGTGTATATATTTATGGATTAGTAAATCACTTTTAGATAAGATATATTTGGATTATTTCTTTGTATCCATTCTGCCCATCTATACATTTTAATTGGAGAGTGTAATTTACTTCCATTTACTGATAAGAAAAGATTTCTCTCATTTTGCTATTTGTTTTTATGATCTCTCATAATTTTTGGTCATTTTTTATCACTGCCCTTTTTGTATTTAGTTGACTTTTTACTGTACTTTAAAATTTTTCTTCTCACTTTATTATGTAAATATTTTGTCAATATTTTAGTTGTTACATGGGGATTATATTTTACATCCTAAATTTATTACAACCTAGTTTGAATAGACACCAACTTATCATCAATAGAATACAATAACTCTGCACCTATACATCTCCATTATCCCCTTTAAGTTATTGTCGTTATTTGCATCTTTACATACTGTGTGCCCAATAAAATATATTTGTAAATGGTCCTTATGCACTTGTCTTTTAAATTATGTAGGAAATAAAAAGTGATTTTGCCAACCCCAAATATGATAATATAGGCTTTTGTTATTTATTTATGTAGTATCTTTATTAGTGATATTTATACATTTGAATAGCTTTGAGTTAAGTCTAGTGTCCTTTCAGTTCAATCTGTAAGGCTCTGGTTAACCCAAATCTCTCAACTTTTGTTTATCTGAGAAAGTCTTAATTTATCCTTTATTCTTGAAGAATAATTTTTACAGATACAGAATTCTTGGTTGACAGTTTTTTTTTCTTTCAGAATTTTAAAGGTGTCATTTCATTGCCTCTGGCTTCCAGGGTTACTGATGATAAATTAGCAGTTTGCCTCACTGAGGATTCCACGGATGGGACAATTCACTCCTCTCTTGCTGCTTCCAAGGTTTTTTGTCTTTTTCTTTTGGCAGTTTGATTATAATGTTTCTTCAGGTTAATCTCTTTGTGTTTATTCTACTTGGAGTTAATCAAGCTTCTTGAATGTGTAGATTCATGTGTTTCATAAATTTAGGAAAGTTTCAGTCTTTTTTTTTTTTTAACATAATCTCTCTGTTCCTTTCTCTATCTCTTCTCCTTCTGGTGTGTAATGTGTAAGTTATATTCTTTTTTTTTTTCTGAGATGGAGTCTTCACTCTGTCACCCAGGCTGGAGTGCAGTGGCATGATCTTGGCTCACTGCAAGCAACGTCTCCCAGGTTCATGCCATTCTCCTGCCTCAGCCTCTCACGTAGCTGGGACTACAGGCACCCACCACCATGCCTGAATAATTTTTTGTATTTTTTAGTAGAGATGGGATTTCACCATGTTAGCCAGGATGGTCTCGATCTCCTAAGCTGCTCTGCTTGATGGTGTGCCACAAGTCTTTTAGTCTCTGTTTATTTTTTAAATTCATTTTTCTTTCTGCTTCTCAGACTGCATAATTTCCATTGTCTTACCAAGTTCCCCGATTCCTCTACTTGGTCAAATCTGCTGTGGAAACCCTCTGTTAAACTTCTGTAGTGAATTTCTTATTTCAAAATTTCAGAATTTTTATTTTATTCAAAAAAGTAATTTATATTCCTTTATTTATATTCTTAATTGTCATACATTGCTTTCCTGGTTTTCTTTTGTTCTTTCTCCACAGTTTGCTTCAATTCTTTGATATATATTGTCTTAAGACAATAGAATTAAGATCTTTGTAGAGTAAGCCAATGTCTGGGCTTCCTTAGTAATAGCTTTCATTAATTTATTTTTTTCTTTGAATAGATTATACTTTCCTTTTTCTTTGTATACTTTGTGATTCTTTTTGTTGAGAAGTGGCCATTTCAATATTATAATATGGTGACTCTGGAAATCAGATTATTCTCCCCAAGATTTTCTATTTTAAATTGTTAAAGTCTGCAATCATCCACTTGTTTATGACTTTTTCCAACTCATTTTGTAGAGATTGTCTTCCCTGAGATCATTGAAGTTTCTATTCCTTTAAGTTATGTTCAGTTAGTGTTTTTATAGACATCCTTGAATGACAAAAGCAAAATAAAACACAACAAAAATTTCTCTCTCAGGCTTTCCATGTTGTTCAGACACTTGTTTAACACGTAGCTAAAGTGTTTACAGCTATCCCTTATACTTTACTTTCTGTTTGCAGATGAGTAAAGAAATCAGCAAGCAGTGAAAACTTAGGGTCTTCTTGGGGCTTTTCTGATTATATATTAAACCTTGGGCACATACATGGCTTTCTAAAATCCTTAGTATTCAGGGCACTTTTGAATACTATAATTTCCCAGTGAAGCTCTTTTCAGCTTTTCCTTCTATGTTTTATGTGCTCTATTATATGTCTTTTTTTTTTTATTTTTATTTTTTTTTTCTTTTATTATTATTATTATTATTATTATTATACTTTAGGTTTTATGGTACATGTGCGCAATGTGCAGGTAAGTTACATATGTATACATGTGCCATGCTGGTGCGCTGCACCCACCAACTCGTCATCTAGCATTAGGTATATCTCCCAATGCTATCCCTCCCCCCTCCCCCCACCCCACAACAGTCCCCAGAGTGTGATGTTCCCCTTCCTGTGTCCATGTGTTCTCATTGTTCAATTCCCACCTATGAGTGAGAATATGCGGTGTTTGGTTTTTTGTTCTTGCGATAGTTTACTGAGAATGATGATTTCCAATTTCATCCATGTCCCTACAAAGGACGTGAACTCATCATTTTTTATGGCTGCATAGTATTCCATGGTGTATATGTGCCACATTTTCTTAATCCAGTCTATCATTGTTGGACATTTGGATTGGTTCCAAGTCTTTGCTATTGTGAATAATGCCGCAATAAACATACGTGTGCATGTGTCTTTATAGCAGCTTGATTTATAGTCCTTTGGGTATATACCCAGTAATGGGATGGCTGGGTCGAATGGAATTTCTAGTTCTAGATCCCTGAGGAATCACCACACTGACTTCCACAAGGGTTGAACAAGTTTCCAGTCCCACCAACAGTGTAAAAGTGTTCCTATTTCTCCACATCCTCTCCAGCGCCTGTTGTTTCCTGACTTTTTAATGATTGCCATTCTAACTGGTGTGAGATGGTATCTCATTGTGGTTTTGATTTGCATTTCTCTAATGGCCAGTGATGGTGAGCATTTTTTCATGTGTTTTTTGGCTGCATAAATGTCTTCTTTTGAGAAGTGTCTGTTCATGTCCTTCACCCACTTTTTGATGGGGTTGTTTGTTTTTTTCTTGTAAATTTGTTGGAGTTCATTGTAGATTCTGGATATTAGCCCTTTGTCAGATGAGTAGGTTGCGAAAATGTTCTCCCATTTTGTAGGTTGCCTGTTCACTCTGATGGTAGTTTCTTTTGCTGTGCAGAAGCTCTTTAGTTTAATTAGATCCCATTTGTCAATTTTGGCTTTTGTTGCCATTGCTTTTGGTGTTTTAGACATGAAATTGTCCCTGTTTGCAGATGACATGATAGTATATCTAGAAAACCCCATTGTCTCAGCCCAAAATCTCCTTAAGCTGATAAGCAACTTCAGCAAAGTCTCAGGATACAAAATCAATGTGCAAAAATCACAAGCATTCTTATACATCAATAACAGACAAACAGAGAGCGAAATCATGAGTGAACTCCCATTCACAATTGCTTCAAAGAGAATAAAATACCTAGGAATCCAACTTACAAGGGATGTGAAAGACCTCTTCAAGGAGAACTACAAACCACTGCTCAAGGAAATAAAAGAGGATACAAACAAATGGAAGAATATTCCATGCTCATGGGTAGGAAGAATCAATATCATGAAAATGGCCATCCTTCCCAAGGTAATTTACAGATTCAATGCCATCCCCATCAAGCTACCAATGACTTTCTTCACAGAATTGGAAAAAACTACTTTAAAGTTCATATGGAACCAAAAAAGAGCCTGCATTGCCAAGTCAATCCTAAGCCAAAAGAACAAAGCTGGAGGCATCACACTACCTGACTTCAAACTATACTACAAGGCTACAGTAACCAAAACAGCATGGTACTGGTACCAAAACAGAGATATAGATCAATGGAACAGAACAGAGCTGTCAGAAATAATGCCACATATCTACAAGTATCTGATCTTTGACAAACCTGACAAAAACAAGCAATGGGGAAAGGATTCCCTATTTAATAAATGGTGCTGGGAAAACTGGCTAGCCATATGTAGAAAGCTGAAACTGGATCCCTTCCTTACACCTTATACAAAAATCAATTCAAGATGGATTAAAGACTTAAATGTTAGACCTAAAACCATAAAAACCCTAGAAGAAAACCTAGGCATTACCATTCAGGACATAGGCATGGGCAAGGACTTCATGTCTATTATATGTCTTAATGGCATTATTTTTCACCAGGTAGTTTCAGGTTTTATTTGCCTTTTATTCTATAGATGTATGCTTCTTTTCTGTCCTGAGAAAATTCTGAATTAGGTAAAATAATGATGGCCGAATAGGAACAGTTCCAGTATACAGCACCCCGCATGAGTGATGAAGAAGACAGGTGATTTCTGCAATTCCATCTGAGGTACTGGGTTCATCTCACTGGGGAGTGCCAGACGGTGGGCACAGGACAGTGGGTGCAGTGCACTGTGCGTGAGCTGAAGCAGGGCCAGGCATTGGCTAACTCGGGAAGTGCAAGGGCTCAGGGAGTTCCCTTTCCTAGTCATAGAAAGGGGTGACAGATGGTACCTGGAAAATCGGGTTACTCCCACCCCAATACTGTGTTATTCCGATGGGCTTAACAAATGGTGCACCAGGATATTATATCCCGCACCTGGCTTGGAGGGTCCTACGCCCACGGAGTCTCACTGATTGCTAGCACGGCAGTCTGAGATCAAACTGTAAGGCGGTAGCGAGGCTTGGGGATGGGTGCCCGCCATTGCCCAGGCTTGCTTAGGTAAACAAAGCAGGCAGGAAGCTTGAACTGGGTGGAGCTCACCACAGCTCAAGGAGGCCTGCCTGCCTCTGTAGGCTCCACCTCTGGGAGCAGGGCACAGACAAACAAAAAGACAGCAGTAACCTCTGCAGACTTAAATGTCCCTGTCTGACAGCTTTGAAGAGAGCAGTGGTTCTCCCAGCACACAGCTGGAGATCTGAGAACGGGCAGACTGCTGCCTCAAGTGGGTCACTGACCCCTGACCCCCGAGCAGCCTAACTGGGAGGCACCCCCGCGTAGGGGCAGACTGGCACCTCACATGGCCGGGTACTCCTCTGAGACAAAACTTCCAGAGGAACGATCAGACAGCAGCATTTGCGGTTCATGAATATCTGCGGTTCTGTAGACACCACTGCTGATACCAGGCAAACAGGGTCTGGATTGGACCTCTAGCAAACTCCAACAGACCTGCAGCTGAGGGTCCTGTCTGTTAGAAGGAAAACTAACAAAAAGAAAGGACAACCACACCAAAAACCCATCTGTACACCACCATCATCAAAGACCAAAACTAGATAAAATCACAAAGATGGGGAGAAAACAGAGCAGAAAAACTGGAAACTCTAAAAAGCAGAGCACCTCTCCTCCTCCAAAGGAACACAGCTCCTCACCAGCAATGGAACAAAGCTGGATGGAGAATGACTTTGACGAGTTGAGAGAAGAAGGCCTCAGATGACGAAACTACTCTGAACTACAGGAGGAAATTCAAACCAAAGGCAAAGAAGTTGAAAACTTTGAAAAAAATTTAGACGAATTTATAACTAGAACAACCAATACAGAGAAGTGCTTAAAGGAGCTGATGGAGCTGAAAGCCAAGGCTCGAGAACTACATGAAGAATGCAGAAGCCTCAGGAGCCAATGCGATCAACTGGAAGAAAGGGTATCAGTGATGGAAGATGAAATGAATGAAATGAAGTGAGAAGGGAAGTTTAGAGAAAAAAGAATAAAAAGAAATGAACAAAGCCTCCAAGAAATATGGGACTATGTGAAAAGACCAAGTCTACGTCTGATTGGTGTACCTGAAAGTGACGGGGAGAATGGAAACAAGTTGGAAAACACCCCGTAGGATATTATCCAGGACAACTTCCCCAATCTAGCAAGGCAGGCCAACATTCAGATTCAGGAAATACGGAGAAAGTCACAAAGATACTCCTCGAGAAGAGCAACTCCAAGACACATAAATGTCAGATTCACCAAAGTTGAAATGAAGGAAAAAATGTTAAGGGCAGCCAGAGAGAAAGGTCGCATTACCCACAAAAGGAAGCCGATCAGACTAACAGCGGATCTCTTGACAGAAACTCTACAAGCCAGAGGAGAGTGGGGGCCAATATTCAACATTCTTAAAGAAAAGAATTTTCAACCCAGAATTTCATATCCAGCCAAATTAAGCTTCATAAGTGAAGGAGAAATAAAATACTTTACAGACAAGCAAATGCTGAGAGATTTTGTCACCACCAGGCCTGCCCTAAAGGAGCTCCTGAAGGAAGCACTAAACATGGAAAGGAACAACTGGTTCCAACCCCTGCAAAATCATGCCAAATTGTAAAGACCATCAAGGCTAGGAAGAAACTGCATCAACTAAGGAGCAAAATAACCAGCTAACATCTTAATGACAGGATCAAATTCACACATATTAATATTAACTTTAAATGTAAATGGGCTAAATGCTCCAATTAAAAGACACAGACTGGCAAATTGGATAAAGAGTCAAGACCCATCAGTATGCTGTATTCAGGAAACCCATCTCATGTGCAGAGACACACATAGGCTCAAAATAAAGGGATGGAGGAAGATCTACCAAGCAAATGGAAAACAAAAAAAGGCAGGGGTTGCAATCCTAGTTTCTGATAAAACAGACTTTAAACCAACAAAGATCAAAAGAGACAAACAAGGCCATTATATAATGGTAAAGGGATCAATTCAACAAGAACAGCTAACTATCCTAAACATATATGCATCCAATACAGGAGCACCCAGATTCATAAAGCAAGTCCTGAGTGACCTACAAAGAGACTTAGACTCCCACACAATAATAATGGGAGATTTTAACACCCCACTGTCAACATTAGACAGATCAATGAGACAGAAAGTCAACAAGGATATCCAGGAATTGAACTCAGCTCTGCACCAAGTGGATGTAATAGACATCTACAGAACTCTCCACCCCAAATCAACAGAATATACATTTTTTCAGCACCACACCACACCTACTCCAATATTGACCACATAGTTGGAAGTAAAGCTCTCCTCAGCAAATGTAAAAGATCAGAAATTATAACAAACTGTCTCTCAGACCACAGTAAAATCAAACTAGAACTCAGGATTAAGAAACTCACTCAAAACCACTCAACAACATAGAAACTGAGCAACCTGCTCCTGAATGACTACTGGGTACAGAACAAAATGAAGGCAGAAATAAAGATGTTCTTTGAAACCAATGAGAACAAAGACACAACATACTAGAATCTCTGGGACACATTCAAAGCAGTGTGTGGAGGGAAATTTATAGCACTAAATGCCCACAACAGAAAGCAGGAAACATCCAAAATTGACACCCTAATATCATAATTAAAAGAACTAGAAAACCAATAGCAAACACATTCAAAAGCTAGCAGAAGACAAGAAATAGCTAAAACCAGAGCAGAACTGAAGGAAATAGAGACACAAAAAACCCTTCAAAAAATTAATGAATCCAGGAGCTGGTTTTTTGAAAGGATCAACAAAATTGATAGACCACTAGCGAGACTAATAAAGAAGAAAAGAGAGAAGACTCAAATAGATGCAATGAAAGATGATAAAGGGGATATCACCACCAATCCCAAAGAAATACAAACTACCATCAGAGAATACTACAAACACCTCCACACAAATAAACTAGAAAATCTAGAAGAAGTAGATAAATTCCTCGACACATACACCCTCACAAGACTAAACCAGCAAGAAGTTGAATCTCTGAATAGACCAATAACAGGAGCTGAAATTGTGGCAATAATCAATAGCTTACTAACCAAAAGGAGTCCAGGACCAGATGGATTCACAGCTGAATTCTACCAGAGGTACAAGGAGGAACTGGTACCATTCCTTCTGAATCTATTCCAAGCAATAGAAAAAGAGGGAATCCTCCCTAACTCATTTTATGAGGCCAGCATCACCCTGATACCAAAGCTGGGCAGAGACACAACCAAAAAAGAGAATTTTAGACCAATATCCTTGATGAACATTGATGCAAAAATCCTCAATAAAATACTGGCAAACCGAATTTAGCAGCACATCAAAAAGCTTATTCACGATGATCAAGTGGGCTTCATCCCTGGGATGCAAGGCTGGTTCAATATATGCAAATCAATAAATGTAATCCAGCATATAAACAGAACCAAAGACAAAAACCACATGATTATCTCAATAGATGTAGAAGAGGCCTTTGACAAAATTCAAGAACGCTCCATGCTAAAAACTCTCAATAAATTAGGTATTGATGGGACGTATCTCAAAATAATAAGAGCTATCTATGACAAACCCACAGCCAATATCATACTGAATGAGCGAAAACTGGAAGCCTTCCCTTTGAAAACTGGCACAAGACAGGGATGCCCTCTCTCACCACTCCTATTCAACTTAGTGTTGGAAGTTCTGGCCAGGGCAATTAGGCAGGAGAAGGAAATAAAGGGTATTCAATTAGGTAAAGAGGAAGTCAAATTGTCCCTGTTTGCAGATGATATCATTGTATATCTAGAAAACCCCATTGTCTCAGCTCAAAATCTCCTTAAGCTGATAAGCAACTTCAGCAAATCTCAGGATACAAAATCAATGTACAAAAATCACAAGCATTCTTATGCACCAATAACAGACAAACAGAGAGCCAAATCATGAGTGAACTCCCATTCACAATTGCTTCAAAGAGAATAAAATACCTAGGAATCCAACTTACAAGGGAAGTGAAGGACCTCTTCAAGGAGAACTACAAACCACTGCTCAATGAAATAAAAGAGGATACAAAGAAATGAAAGAACATTCCATGCTCATGGGTAGGAAGAATCAATATCGTGAAAATGGCCATATTGCCCAAGGTAATTTATAGATTCAATGCCATCCCCATCAAGCTACCAATGACTTTCTTCACAGAATTGGAAAAAACTACTTTAAAGTTCATATGGAACCAAAAAAGAGCCCGCATCGCCAAGTCAATCCTAAGCCAAAAGAACAAAGCTGGAGGCATCATGCTACCTGACTTCAAACTATACTACAAGGATACAGTCACGAAAACAGCATGGTACTGGTACCAAAACGGAGATATAGATCAATGGAACAGAATAGAGCCCTCAGAAATAACGCCATATATCTGCAACTATCTGATCTTTGACAAACCTGAGAAAAACAAGCAATGGGGATAGGATTCCCTATTTAATAAATGGTGCTGGGAAAACTGGCTAGCCATATGTAAAAAGCTGAAACTGGATCCCTTCCTTACACCTTATACAAAAAATTAATTCAAGATGGATTAAAGACTTAAACGTTAGACCTAAAACCATAAAAACCCTAGAAGAAAACGTAGGCATTACCATTCAGGACATAGGCATGGGCAAGTTCTTCATGTCTAAAACACCAAAAGCAATGGCAACAAAAGCCAAAATTGACAAATGGGATCTAATTAAACCCAAGAGCTTCTGCACAGCAAAAGAAACTACCATCAGAGTGAACAGGCAACCTACAAAATGGGAGAAAATATTCGCAACCTACTCATCTGACAAAGGGCTAACATCCAGAATCTACAATGAACTCAAACAAATTTACAAGAAAAAAACAAACAACCCCATCAAAAAGTGGGCAAAGAACATGAACAGACACTTCTCAAAAGAAGACATTTATGCAGCCAGAAGACACATGAAAAAATGCTCACCATCACTGGCCATCAGAGAAATGCAAATGAAAACTACAATGAGATACCATCTCACACCAGTTAGAATGGCAATCATTAAAAAGTCAGGAAACAACAGGTGCTGGAGAGGATGTGGAGAAATAGGAACACTTTTACACTGTTGGTGGGACTGTAAACTAGTTCAACGATTGTGGAAGTCAGTGTGGCGATTCCTCTGGGATCTAGAACTAGAAATACCATTTGACCCAGCCATCCCATTACTGGGTATATACCCAAGGGATTATAAATCATGCTGCTATAAAGACACATGCACAAGTATGTTTATTGTGGCACTATTCACAATAGCAAAGACTTGGATCCAAGCCAAATGTCCAACAATGATAGACTGGATTAAGAAAATGTGGCACATATACACCATGGAATACTATGCAGTCATAAAAAATGAAGAGTTCATGTCCTTTGTAGGGACATGGATGAAATTGGAAATCATCATTCTCAGTCAACTATCATAAGAACAAAGAACCAAACACTGTATATTCTCACTTATAGGTGGGAATTGAACAATGAGGACACATGGACACAGTAAGGGGAACATCACACTCTGGGGACTGTTGTGGGGTGGGGGGAGAGGGGAGGGATAGCATTCGGAGATATACCCAATGCTAAATGACGAGTTAATGGGTGCAGCACACCAGCATGGCACATGTATACATATGTAACTAACCTGCTCATTGTGCACATGTACCCTAAAACTTAAAGTATAATAACAATAAAATAAAAAAAGAATATTATACTATCACTTAAGGAATTCCAGCAGTCTCCTAATATAAGCTCCAAAAACCATAGAAGGTAATTAAAATAATTCAAGAAAATGTTTAAAAAAATAAAGATGAATATCTTTTGTCAGTCTTTAAGATAGTTCACAAGTAGGTTAGAAGAGAGAAATAATTTATGATTAAGGTCTGCTATGTTTCTTCCAGAGTCAGATAACAGGGTCCCATACACAGGATAATACATCCATCTTTAAGACTGTAATTTAGTTGGAGACTGGGTGGAGCAAGGGCAAGTAAAAAATGCAAAGGTTTTTTTCCTACTCTTTTTATCTATTTCTTGCTTTAGCATTCATTTGTTTGCTGTAGTTTTAACTAGTGTCCAGAGGTCTAATGAAGTTGTTTCTGACAGTTTCTGTCTTTTTTTTTTGTTGGGGGGGGATGTTTTTGTAAAGATACCGTGCATTTGGAGCCGTCTACTTTAACATTTTGCTGATTTCACTCTGAGTCTCTCTTCTTGAACTTTATATTTGTCTTAATTAGTCTACTCTGTACCACCCTCTTTTGATTATCATAACTTGATTCTATGTTATAATATCCAAAGTGCCTTAAACAGTTATGCTCTGTGTCATCATTCTATATTTCCTTCGTAGTACACACCACGGTTTCTAATTATCTTTTAATTTGTTTACTTGCTAGTTATAGCTTTCCTCACATTGGAATATAATCTCCATGAGGGCAGTCTCCATGTCTGTCTTATCATATTCCATGACATAGCACAGGGCTTGTCTTGATGCAGGCATGTAATACATTTTGATTAATATGTAAATAAATGGCAACACAAGTCTCGACTTATTATTATTTATTTTCATAATTTATTGGATATTCTTGTAAAATTTAAAAAATTTTTTAATTCTTGTGGGTACATACTAGATGTATATATTTATAGGGTACATTGGACCCATTAACCATCTACACCTCACCTACATTCCCCCTACTACTCTTTCCAGCCTTGGAAACTATCATTCTACTGTCTAGGTCCGTGAGTTCAATTGTTTTAATTTTTAGATAACACAAGTAAGTGAGCACATAAAATGTTTGTCTTTCTGTGCCTGGCTTATTTCACTTAACATGATGGTCTCCAGTTCCATCCATGTTATTGCAAATGACAGGATTGCATTCTTTTTTATGGCTAAATAGTACTCCATTTTGTGTATAAGTACCATTTTTTTAATCCATTAATCTGTTGATAGACATGAAGGTTGCTTCAAAATCTTGACTATTGTGAGCAGTGCAGCTACTTTCTTTTGTGTATTTACCCCGCAGTGGGATTGCTGGATTATATGGTAGCTTTATTTTTAGTTTTTTGAAAAACCTTCAAACTGTTTTTTATAGTTATACTAGTTCACATTCCCACCAACAGCATATGAGGGTTCCCTCTTCTCCACGTTCTCACCAGAATTTGTTATTGCCTGTCTTTTGGATAAAAGTCATATTAAATTGGTTGAGATGATATCTCATTGTATTTTTGATTTGCATTTCTCTGATGATCAGTGATGTTGAGCACCTTTTCATATGCCTGTTTGCCATTTATATGTCTTCTTTTGAGAATGTTTCAGTATCAATTGAAATGATCATATAATCTTTCATTCTCTTGATATGATGTATCACATTGATTGATTTGAGCACATTGAATCATTTTGCATCTCTGGGGTAAATCCCACTTGGTCATGATAAATGATCTTTCTAATGTACTGTTGAATTTGGATTGCTTTTTTTTTGTTGTTGTTGAGGATTTTTGTGTCAATATTCAGTAGAGATCTTGACCTGCAGTTTTTTTTTTTTTTATATATCTCTTTGTCTGGTTTTGGTATAAGGGTAATACTGGCCTCATAGAATGAGTGGAAATATTTGTCCCTTTTCTACTTTTTTGAGTAGTTTTGAATAGAATTGGGATTAGTTCTTTTTTAAATGTTTGGTAGAATTCAGCAGTGAAGCCATCAGGTCCTGGGCTTTTGTTTACTGGTAGACTTTTAATTACAGCTTCATTCTCATTACTTGTTATTTGTCTGTTCAGGTTGTGAATTTCTTCCTGGTTCACTCTTGGTAGGTTTTATGTATCTAGGAATTTATCCATTTTTAAAAATATTTTCCAATTTATTGGAAAACAAACAAGCAAGAAAATAAAAACCCTATGCCTTAACTTCATCTCTTCTCCTTTTAATGTTTTTCTGTTTCCATTTATATCTTATCATATTTATTATGTCTTGAAAAGTTGTTGTCATTATTTTGATTGGTTCATCATTTAGTCTTTCTACGTAAGATAACAGTAGTTCACACACAAGACTTACAGTGTTATAATATTCTGTGTTTTTCTGTGTATTTACTATTACTAGTGAGTTTTGTACCTTCAGATGGTTCTTTGTGTATAATTAATGCCCTTTATTTTTGATCAAAGTACTCTCTTTAGCACTTATTGTAGGACAGGTATGGTGTTGAAGAAATTCCTTAGCTTTTGTTTCTCTGGGAAAGCCTTTATTTCTCCTTTATATTTGAAGAATATTTTTACTGGATATACTATTTTAGGGTCAAAGTTTTTTTTTCTTCAGTACTTTAAATATATCATGCCACTCTCTCCTGACCTGTAATGTTTCCATTTAATAGTCTGCTGTCAGACATATTGGAGCACCATTGAATGTTAATTGTTTCTGCTTTTAGAATCCTTTATTTTTCCTTGACCTTGGGAGTTCGATTATTAAATGCCTTGAGGTATTCTTCTTTGGGTTAAATCTGTGTGGTGTTCTATAACCTTCTCATACTCAGATATTAATATCTTTCCCTAGGTTTTTGAAGTTCTCTGTTATTATTCCTTTGAATAAACTTTCTATCCCTACCTATTTCTCTACCTCCTCATAAGGTCATTAACTTTTTTTTTTTTTTTGACGGAGTTTCACTCTTGTTTCCCAGGCTGGAGCGCAATGGCACGATCTCAGCTCACTGCAGCCTCCACCTCCCAGATCCAAGTGATTCTCCTTTCTCAGCCTCCTGAGTAGCTGGGATTACAGGCATGCACCACCACACCTGGCTAATTTTGTATTTTTAGTAGAGACACGGTTTCTCCATGTTGGTCAGTCTGGTCTGGAACTCCTGACCTCAGGTGATCTGCCTGCTTCGGCCTCCCAAAGTGCTGGTATTAAAGCATGAGCCAATGCACCCGGTAACATTAACTCTTAGAATTGCCCTTTTGAGGCTATTTTCTAGGTCCTGTAGGCGTGCTTCAGTGTTTTTAAATTCTTTTTAAAATATCTCCGCTTATGGTGTATTTTCAAATAACCTTTCATTGAACTCGCCAATTGTTTCTTCTGTTTGATGAATTCTGTTATTAAAAGACTCTGATGCACTCTTCAGTATGCCAATTGCATTTTTCAGCCCCCAAACTTCTGCATGATTTTGTTTTTTTTGAGCCTGAGTCTCACTCTGTCATTCAGGCTAGAGTGCGGTGGTGTGATCTTGGCTTACTGCAACCTTTTCCCCTCTGGGCTCATGCAATCCTCCCAGCTCAACCTCCCAAGTAGCTGGGACCACAGATGCATGCCATCACACATGGCTACATTTTTGTATTTTTGGTAGAGGCAGGGTTTCACCACGTTGTCCAGGGTGGTCTCAAACTCCTGAGCTCTAGCAATCCACCTGCATCAGCCTCCCAAAGTGCTGGGATTATAGGCAAGGAGTGAGCCACTGTGCCTCACCTTCCATTTGATTTTTTTAAATTATCTCAAAATCTTGTTGAACTTACCTGATGGAATTTTGCATTCCTTCTCTGTGTTAGCTTGAATTTATTTTTGTTTCCTCAACACAGCTGTTTTGAATTCTGTGTCTGAAAGGTCACATATATCTGTTTCTTTACGATTGGTTCCTGGTGCCTTATTTAGGTCATAGAGTGAGGTAATGTTTTCCTGCATGGTCTTGATACTTGTAGATGTTCTCCAGTGTCTGGGCATTGAAGAGTTAGGTTAGTTATTTATCGTAGTCTTCACAGCCTGGGCTTGTCTGTACCTGTCCTTTTCAGCAAGGTTTTCCAGATATTTGAAAGGACTTTGGTGTTACGATCTAAGCTACATTTGCATTAGGGGGCATCCTGTGTCCAGTAATGCTGTGGTTCTTACAGACCATAGAGGTACTGCTTTGATGTTCTTAGACAAGACCTGGGAGAATTTTCTGGATTACCAGGCAGAGACTCTTGTTATTTTGTATTAGCTTTTCCCAAACATACAGAGTCTCTCTCTGTTCTCATTCACCTAAAGATGGAGGTGAAGTGACACAAGCACCCTTATGGCCACTACCATTATGAATGCACTGAGTCAGCTAAACCCAGCACAGCCCTGAGTCTCACCCAAGGCCTGCCATAACTACTACCTGGCTATTGCCCATGTTTGTTCAAGGCCTGGGGCTCTACAATCAGAAAATGGCAAAACCAGTCAGGTTTCTGTCCTTTCCTTCAGGGTTGCCGGTTTCCACAGGCTCTTCATGAATCCAGAGGTGCTGTTTGGGAGTCAGGAACTAGAGTAAAAAACCATAGAGGTCTACCTGGTATGGTACTTGTGTTTGGGTGCTGAACTGCCACCCAAACCACAAGACGTTGTCTTTCTTCCTCTTTCCTCCCATTTCCAAAGGCAGAGGAGCCTCACCTCATAGTCACTGTCATCACAGGCTACAGGGAGTAATGCCAGACTACCACTGATGTTCCCTAATGTCCAAAGGCTCTTATGTCAGCTTGTGGTGAATGCTTCCTGGCCTAGCCTGGGATCCACCCTTCAGGTCAGTGTTCTCCCTTTTAGCCAAGAACATGTCCAGAAATGCCATCCAAGAGTCAAGTCCTGGAATCAGGAATCCCAAGAACCTACTTGGTGCCCTACCCACTGTGGCTGTGCTGGTACCTCATGTGCAGACAAAGTTTCCTTTACTTTTCCCTCTGCTTTTCTCAAACAGAAGAGGTTTTATCCTATTGCCAGCACAGCTGGTAATGTGCTTAGTCTCACCTGAAACTAGGAATTCTCAGAGATTCATCCAAGGCCCTTGATGGAGTACCTGGGTAGTGCTGCTGGTTATTCAGGGCCCAAGGGCTCTTCAATTGGCAGGTGATGACTGCTGCCAGGACTGGGTCCTTTCCTTCAATGCAGTGAATGCTCTTCGGGCCCAGAGTGTGTCTAGAAATTTTGTTTCAGAGGTAGGGCTTGGAAAGGTGCCTCACAACTCTGTTGCCCTATTTTAAAAAGAGATTTAGGTTCCCACATAATAATAGTGGGAATCTTCAACACTGCATTGACAGTATTAGACAGATCATCAAGGCAGAAAATTAGAGATATTCAGAGATATTCAGGACCTTAACTCAACATTAAACCAAATGGGTTTGATACACCTCTACAAAACTCTCCATTCCAAAACAACAGACTATATGTTCCTCTCATCACAACATGGCACATACTCTAAAATTGACCACACAACAACACATAAAACAATCCTCAGCAAATTAAAAAAAAACCAAAATTACAGCAAACACATTCTTGAACTACAGTGAAATAAAAATAGAAGGCAAGGCTAAAAAAATGTGCAAAACCATGCAATTAAATGGAAATTAAACAACATGTTCCTGAATGACTTCTGGGTAAATAATGAAATTAAGGCAGAAATTACAACATACCAGAATCTCTGGGACACAGCTAAGGAAGTGTTAAGAGGGAAAGTTGTAGCACTAAATATCCCCATCAAAAAGTAAGAAAGATGTCAAATTAACAACCTAACAGCACAACTAAAAGAATTACAGAAGCAAGAGCAAACCAATCCCAAAGCTAGCAGAAGACAAGAAATAATCAAAATTAGAGCTGAACTGAAGGAAACTGAGACACAGAAAACCATCCAAAAGATAAATGAGTCCGAGTGGTTTTTTGAAAAAAAAAAAATGCATAAATAGCCTGCTAGCTAGACTATTAAAGAAGAGAGAAGATTCAAATAAAGACAATTAGAAATTACAAGGGGATGTTACCATTGATCCCACAGAAATAATAACAACAATCAGAAACTACTACAAACACCTCTATGCACACAAATAGAAAACCTAGAAGAGATGAATAAATTCCTGGACACATACACACCCCGCAATACTGAACCAGAAATAAATTAATTACCTGAAAAGATAAATAACAATAACAAGCTTCAAAATTGAGTTAGTAACAAATAGCCTACCAGCCAAAAAAAAAACAAAAAACAAAAAAGTGTGCAGGACCAGATGAATTCACAGCTGAATTCTACCTGGTGTACAAAGAAGAGTTGGTACAATTCCTACTGAAACTATTCCAAAAAATTCAGGAGGAGGGACTTCTCTCTAACTTATTCTATGAAGCCAGCATCATCCTGCTACCAGAGCCTGGCAAAGACACAGCAGAAAAAGAAAACTTCAGGCCAATATCCTTGATGAACACTGATGTCAAAATTCTCAATAAAATTCTTGCATACTGAATGGAGCAGGACATTAAAAAGCTAATGCACCACAATCAAGTAGGCTTCATCCTTGGGATGCAAGATTGGTTTAACATATGCAAATCAACATGTGATTCATCACATAAGCAGAACTAAAGACAAAACCCACATGATTCTCTCAATAGATGCAGAAACAGCTTTCAATAAAATTCAACATCCCTTTATGTTGAAAACCCTCCATGAACTAGGTATTGAAGGAACATACCTCAAAATAATGAGAACATTCCATGACAAACCCACAGCCAATATCATACTGAATGGGGAAAAGCTAGCAGCATTCCCTTTGAAAACCAGCACAAGACAAGGATGCTCTTTTTCACCCCTTTTATTGGAAGTCTTAGCCAGAGCCATCAGGCAAGAGAAAGAAATAAAGGGCATCCAGGTAGAAAGAGAGGAAGTCAAACTATTCCTGCTTGCAGATGACATGATTCTATATGTAGATAACCCCACAGTATCAGCTCAAAAGCTTCTCTACCTGATAAACAACTTCAGCAAAGTTTCAGGATAAAAAATCAATGTACACAAATCATTCCTGTACACCAACATCAGCCAAGCTGAGAGGCAGATTGGAATACAGTCCTATTACAGTTGCCACAGAGAGAGTAAAATGCCTAGAAATACAGCTACTCAGGGAGGTGAGAGATCTCTAAAATGAGAATCACAAAATACTGCTGAAATAAGTGAGAGATGACACAAACAAATGCAAAAACATTCCATGCTTGTGGATAGCAAGAATCAATATTGGAGGGGGCCAAGATGGTCAATTAGAAGCAGCTGTGGTCCATGGCATTCATAGAAAGGAATGAAATGGGTGAGTGAATATAACATCTTCAACTGAAATATCCATGTACTCACATTGGGACAGATCAGGGAAACAATTCAACCCTCAGAGAATGAAGAAAAGAAGGGTGGGGCGACGGCCCAACTGGGAGTGACGTGGAGCCAAGGAAAGCCCCATCCCCAGCCAAGGGAAGCGGTGAGTGTACAACCCTGCAAAACCATGCTTCTCCCATGGATCTTTGCAACCCATGGATCAGGAGATCCCCTCATGAGCCCACACCACCAGGGCCTTGGGTTTGACACACAGAGTTGTATGGAGTCTCAGCAGAGGAGCTGCTCAGGCATGCACAGAGACCCAGGATCTTTACATACTCTGGCCCCAGGATCCCCAACAAAGATATCTGCAACTCAGGCAAGGCAAGAAGTCCCTACATACCCCAAGGAAGAAGACTGAGTCCAGAGAGCTGAGCAGTGTTGGTCTGCAGGCTCTGCTTCCATGACATCTCACAAGATAAGGCCCACTGGCTTGGAATTCCAGCCAGGCAGCGGCAACAGGGCAGAGCCTGTCTGAGATGTGATGGACACCCTGTGGGAGGGATGGGCTGCCATCTCTGCTGTTCGGTTGAGTCAGCTATTCCAACCTGTGGGCTTTGGGGATTCCAAATCGTCCAGATGAGGAAGGGTCTTCCCAGCACAGCACAGCTGCTTTGCCAGAATGTGGCCTATTTATTTATGCATGACCCTAATCTATTTCTCCTCACTGGGCATGACTTCCCCACTGGGGCCTCCAACAACCTCCCCCTGCCCATATTCTACAGACAGAGCTCTGATCTCTCCCTGGGACAGAGTGCCTGTGGGAGGAACAGGCCACCAACTTGGTTATTTGGACAACTCAGCTGTTCTAGCCTGTGGGCTTTGGAGAGTCCAAATGGTCTGAATAAAGAAGGGTTCCCTCAGTGCAGCACAGCTGCTTTGCCAGAACGTAGCAAGTCTGCTGGTTTAAGTGGAAACCCAATCCATTCCTCCTCACTGGGTGGGACCTCCCAGCCAGGGCCTCCAGGCACCCCTGCTCGTATTCTATGGACGGAGCTCTGGTCTCTCCCTGGGACAGAGTGCCTGTGGGGAGGGGCAGGCTTCCACCTTTGTTGAATGAGTCAGCCACTCCATCCTGCAGGCTTTGGAGAGTCCAAGCCAACAGGGGCAGAGGCAGTTCCCCAGCAAAACCTGGCTGTTTTGTTGAAGTGTGGCAAGACTGCTTCTTTAAGCAGGACCCTAATCCACACCTCTTTTTGGGGTGGATCCTCCCAACCGGGCCCTCTGGTTACCCCCGGTGTTCTACAACTAACAAAATTCTAATTTATTCTTGGAATGGAGTGCCTGGGGGTTGGGGGTGGGGCAGGCCACCACCTTGGCTGTTCAGGTGTGGGGAAAAGCAAGAGAGATCAGATTGTTACTATGTCTGTATAGAAAGAAGTAGACATAAGAGACTCCATTTTGTTCTGTACTAAGAAAAATTCTTCTGCCTCGAGATGCTGTTAATCTGTGACCTTATCCCCAACCCCGTGCTCTCTGAAACATGTGCTGTGTCAAACTCAGGGTTAAATGGATTAAGGGTTGTGCAAGATGTGCTTTGTTAAACAAATGCTTGAAGGCAGCATGCTCCTTAAGAGTCATCACCAATCCCTAATCTCAAGTACCCAGGAACACAAAAACTGCGGAAGCCTGCAGGGACCTCTGCCTAGGAAAGCCAGGCATTGTCCAAGGTGCCTCCCCATGTGATACTCTGAAATATGGCCTCGTGGGAAGGGAAAGACCTGACCGTCCCCCAGCCAGACACCCGTAAAGGGTCTGTGCTGAGGAGGATTAGTATAAGAGGAAGGCATGCCTCTTGCAGTTGAGACAAGAGGAAGGCATCTGTCTCCTGCCTGTCCCTGGGCAATGGAATGTCTCGGTATAAAACCCGATTGTACGTTCCATCTACTGAGATAGGGAAAAACCACCTTAGGGCTGGAGGTGAGACATGCGGGCAGCAATACTGCTTAGCAAAGTGTTGAGATGTTTATGTGTATGCATATCTAAAGCACAGCACTTGATTCTTTACCTTGTCTGTGATGCAAAGACCTTTGTTCACGTGTTTGTCTGCTGACCCTCTCCCCACTATTGTCTTGTGACCATGACACATCCCCCTCTCTGAGAAACACCGACAAATAATCAATAAATACTAAGGGAACTCAGAAGCCAGGGGGATCCTCCATATGCTGAACGCTGGTCCCCTGGGTCCCCTGGGTCCCCTTATTTCTTTCTCTATACTTTGTGTCTTTTTCTTTTCCAAGTCTCTCGTTCCACCTAACAAGAAACACCCACAGATTTGGAGGGGTGACCCACCCCTTCATTCAGGCATCTCAACCTGTCTAGCCTGTGGGCCTTGGAGAACCCAAACTTATCAGGTGCTGAAATAATCCCCAATCCAGCACAACTGCTCTACCAAAAAGCAGCCAGACTGCTTCTTTAAGTGGGTCTCTGATCCAGTTGGGTGGGACCTCCCAACCAGGGTCTCCAGCTACCTACTACATGTGCATTCTGACTGGCAATACGTCAGTTTTCCCCTGGGATGGAGCATCTAGAGGTAGGGGCAGTCTGCCATCTTTGCTGTTTCACAGCCTTCACTGCTGATACCTTCAGGTACAAGAAAAACTGAGGTGACTACAGTCTGGAGTGGTCCCCCAGGAAACTGCAGCAGCCCTAGAGTGGCCAGACAGTTTTAAGAAAAGTAAACAAACAGAAAACAAAAATAGCAACAACAAGAAACCCCACAAAAATGCCATCCAAAGGTCAGCAACCTCAAAGATTTCAAGTAAATAAACCCACAAAGTTGACACAGATCAACACAAAAACCCTGAAAGCTCAAAAAGCCAGAGTGCCTCCTTTCCTCCAAATGACTGCAACACCTCTCCAGCAAGGGCTCAGAACTAGGCTGATGCTGAGACGGTTGAAATGACAACAGTAGGCTTTAGAATGTGGAAAAAAATCTAACTTTGCTGAGCTAAAGTAGCATGTTGTAACCAAATGCAGAGAAGCTAAGAATCATGATAAAACAATGCAGGAGCTGACACCCAAAACAGCCAGTTTAGAGAGGAACATAACCCACATGATACAGCTGAAAAACACATTATAAGAACACAATACACTCACAAGTATTAATAGCAGAATAGATCAAGCAGAGGAAAAAGTCCCAGAGCTTGAAAACTATCTTCCTAAAATAAGACAGGCAGACAAGAATAGAGAAAAAAATAATAATAAAGAATAAAAAATCCCCAGAAATATGGAATTATGTAAAGAGACCAAATCTATGTCTGACTGGAGTACCTGAAAGAGATGGGAAGAATAGAACCAATTTGGAAAACATACTTTGGGATACATGCAGGAGAACATCCCCAACCTAGCAAGACAGACCAACATTCCAATTCAGGAAATGCCGAGAAACCCAGTAAGATACTTCATGAGAAGATCAGACCCAAGATACATAATCATCAGATTCTCTAAGGCTGAAATGAGGGAAAAAATGTTAAGGGCAGCAAGAGAAAGTTCAGATCACCTACAAAGGGAAGCCCATTAAACTAACGGTGGAACTCTCAACAGAAATCCTTTGAGGCAGAAGAGATTGGGGTCAATATTCAACATTCTTATAGAAAAGAAATTCCAGCTTAGAATTTTATATCTGGCCAAACTAAGATACATAAGTGAAGGAGAAAAAAAGTCTTTTTTAGACAAGCAAATGCTGAGGGAATTTGTTACTCCAAGATATACCTTAAAAGAGCTCTTGAAAGAAGCACTGAATATGGAAAGGAAAAATCATTAACAGCCACTACAAAAACACACTGAAGTACACAGATCAGTGACAGCATGAAGCAACCACATAAACAAGTCTGCAAAATAACCACCTAGCATCATGATGACAGGATCAAATCCACACAAAACAATACTAACGTTAAATGAAAATGGGCTAAATGCCCCAATTGAAAGACACAGAGTGGCATACTGGATAAAGAACCAAGATCCAACAGTATTCTGTCTTCAAGAGACCCATGCAAAGACACACAGAGGCTCAAAATAAAGGAACAGAGGAAAATTCACCAAGCAAATGGAAAACAAACAAACAAAAAGCAAGGGTTGCAATCCTAGTTTCTGACAAAACAGACTTTAAACGAACAAAAATAAAAAAACACAAAGAAGAGCATTATATAATGGTAAAGTCTTCAATGCTGCAAGAAGTGTTCAATGCTACAAGAAGAGCTAACTATCCTAAATATATATGTACCCAATACAGAAGCACTCGGATTCATAAAGCAAGTTCTTAGAAACCTTTAGAGAGACTCCCACACAATAATATTGGGAGACTTTTACGCCCCACTGATAATACTAGACAGATCATGGAGACAGAAAATTAGCAAATATATTCAGGACATGAACCAGCTCTGGATCAAGTGGACTTGATAGATATCTACAGAAGTCTGCACCCCAAAACAACAGAATATACATTCTTCTGATTGCCACACAGCACTTACTCTAAAATTGATCATATAATCGGAAGGAAAACATTCCTCAGCAAATGTGAAATAACAGAAATCATAACAAACAGTATCTTGAACCACAGCACAATTAAATCAGTATTCAAGATTAAGATATTCACTCAAAACCATAGAACTACAAGGAAACTAAACAACCTGCTCCTGAATAACATCTGGGTAAATAATGAAATTAAGGCAGAATTCAAGAAGTTATTTGAAACTCATGAGGACAAAGAGACAACATACCAGAATCTCAAGGATGTAGGTATAACAGTGTTAAGAGGGACATTTGTAGCACTAAATGCCCATATCAAAAAGCTAGAAAGATCTCAAGTTAACCACTTAACATCACAACTAAAAGAACAAGAGAACCAAGAGCAAAAGAACACCAAAGCTAGCAGAAGACAAGAAATAGCCAAGATCAGAGTGGAACTGAAGGAAGTAGGGACACAAAAACTCTTAAAAAAGTCAGCAAATCCAGGAACTGGTTTTTTTGTAGAAAATTAATAAAATAGACCACTAGCTAGACTAATAATGAAGAAGAAAGAAGATCCAAAGAAACACGATTAGAAATGACTAGGGGGATGTTACCATTTACCCTACAGAAACACAAAAACCTCCAGAGAGTACTACAAACACCTTTATGCACATAAACTAGAGAATATAGAAGAAATGGATAAATTCCTGGACACATACACACTCTCAAGACTGAATCAGCAAAAAATTAAATCCCAGAATAGGTCAATAATGAGTTCTGAAATTGAGGCAGTAATAAATAACCTACCAACCATAAAAAGAGCCCAGGATGAGATGAATTCACAGCTGAATTCTACCAGAGGTACACAGAAGGGCTGGTATCATTTCTACTGAAACTATTCCAAAAAATTCAGGAGGAGGGACTCCTCTCTAACTCACTCTATGAGGCCAGCATTCATCCTGATATAAAAATCTGGCAGAGATACAAAAGAAAAAAACCTTCAGGCCAATATCCTTGATAAACATTAATGCAAAAATCCTCAATGAAATATTGACAAAATGAATCCAGCAGCACAACAAGATTCTCCACCACAATCAAGTAGGCTTCATCCCCAGTATGCAAGGCTGGTTCATCACATGCAAATCAATAAAAGTGATTTATCACATAAATAGAACTAAAGACAAAAACCACATGATTATCTCAGTAGATGCAGACAAACCCTTGATATAATTCAACATCCCTTCATGTTGAAAACTCTCAATAAACTAGGTATTGAAGAAACATACTTCAAAATAATAAGAGCATTTCATGACAAACTCACAGCAAATATCATACTGAATGAGACAAAACTGGAAACATTCCTCTTGAAAACTGGGACAAGACAAGCATGCCCTCTCACACCACTCTTATTCAACATAGTATTAGTAATTTTGGCCAGGGCAATCAGGCAAGAGAAAGAAATAAAGGGTATTCAAATTGGCAGAGAGGAAGTCAAATTCTCTTTGTTTGCAGATCCTATATCTAGAAAACCCCATCATCTCAGCCCAAAAGATTCTTAATCTGATAAGCAACTTTAGCAAAGTCTCTGGATACAAAGTCAATGTGCAAAAATTGCTAGCATTCTTATGCATCAACAACAGGAAAGCCAACAGCCAAATCATGAATGAACTTCCATTCACAATTGCCACAAAAAGAATAAAATACCTAGGAATACAGCTAACAAGGGAAGTGAAGGACCTCTTCAAGAAGTACTACAAACTACTACTCAAAGAAATCAGAGAGGACACAAACAAATGGAAAAACATTCCATGCTTATGGGTAGAAAGAATCAATATCGTGAAAATGGCCATATTACCCACAGCAATTTATAGATTCAATGCTATTCCTATTAAATTACCATTGACATTCATCACAGAACTAGATGAAACTATTTTGAAATTCCTGTGGTACCAAAAAAGAGTCTGAATAGCAAAGGCAGTCCTAAGCAAAAAGAACAAAGCTAGAGACATCATGCTACCCAACTTCAAACTATACTACAGGGCTACAGTAATCAAAACAGCATAGTACTGGTACAAGGACAGACACATAGAGCAATGGAACAGAAAGATTTTCTATTTAATGAATGGTGCTGGGAGAACTGGCTGGCCATATGCAGAAGATTGAAACTGGACTCCTTCCTTATGCCACATACAAAAATCATCTCAAGGTAGATTAAAAACTTAAATGTAAAACCCAAAACTATAAAAATTCTAGAAGAAAACCTGGGCAATGTTCAGGGCATAGGCATGGGCAAAAAATTTATGACTAAAAATGCCAAAAGCAATTTCAAGAAAAGCAAAAATTGACAAATGAAATCTAATTAAAGAGCTTCTGCACATCAAAAGAAACTATCAACAGAGTAAACATATAAGCTACAGAATTGGAGAAAATTTTTGCAATTTATCCATCTGACAAAGGTCTAATATCCACCTCTATAAGAAACTTAAACCATTTTACAACAACAACAAAAAAAACAAACAACTCCATTAAAAAGTGGGCAAAGGATATAAACAGATACTTCTCAAAGAAGACAAGCATGGGGCTAACAAATATGAGAAAAATCTCTTCAGTGATCACTAGAGAAATGCAAATGAAAGCCACAATGAGATACCATCTCATGCAAGTCAGAATGGCTATTATTAAAAAGTCAAAAAAAAAAAAGAAAAACAACTGATGCTGGTGAGTTTGTGGAAAAAAAGGAATGCTTATACACTGTTGATGGAAGGGCAAATGAGTTCAACAGTTGTGGAAGACAGCATGGTGATTCCTCAAAGACCTAAAGACAGAACTACCATTTGACCCAGCAATCTTATTACTGGGTATATACACAAAGGAATAGAAATCATTCCATTATAAAGATACACACATGCATATGTTAATTGTGGCACTATTCACAATAGCAAAGACATGCAATCAACCTAAATGCCCACCAATGATAAACTGGATAAAGAAAATGTGCTACATATATACCATGTGGCCATAAAAAGGAACAAGATCATGCCCTTTGTAGGGACATGGATGAAGCTGAAGGCTATTATCCTTAGCAAAGTAACGTGGGAACAGGAAAACAAACACTGCGTGTTCTCACTTATAAGTGGGAGCTGAATGATGAGTACACATGGACACATGGCGGGGGCAGCAATACCCACTGGGCCTGGTCATAGGGTGGTGGGCAGAGGAAGAGCATAAGGAAGCATAGCTAATTGATGCTGGGATTAATACCTGAGTGATGAGATGATCTGTGTAGCATATCACCATGGCAAACTTTTACCCATGAAATAAATCTGCACATCCTTCACATGTATCCTTGAACTTAAAATAAATGTAGGAAATAAAAAAAATGGAAAATTTATAGTGCTTTGAAGCCAATAAAGCTGGTATCTAGTATTGTTAAAAAGAATCAATATTATTAAAATGGACATACTGCTCAAAGCAATTTACAGATTCAATTCTATTTTTATCAAGCTACCAATGACCTTCTTCACAGAACTAAAAAAATTTTTTTTTAATTTATATGGAACCAAAAAAAAAAAAAAAAAGAACCCACATAGCCAAGACAGTCCTAGGCAAAAAGAACAAAGCTGGAGGCATCAGATTACCCAACTTCAAACTATACTGCAAGGATACAGTCCCCAAAACAGCATGGTACTTGTACCAATACAGAGATATAGATCAATGGAACAGAATAGAGAGCCCAGAAATAAGGCCACACACCTACAACCATCTGATCTTTGACAAAGCTGACAAAATCAAGCAATGTGGGAAGGATTTCCTATTCAATAAATGGTGCTGGGAGAACTGGCTAGCCATATGCAGAATATTGAAACTGGACCCCTTCCTTACACCACATACAATAATCAACTCAAGACAAATTAAAGACTTAAATGTAAAACCTGAAAATATAAAAACCCTGGAAAGCAACCTAGGCAATACCATTCTTGACATAGGAATGGGTGAGATTTCATGATAAAGATGCCAAAAGCAATGGAAACAAAAGCAAACATTGACCAATGGGATCCAATTAAACTAAATAGTTTCTGCACAAAAAAAGAACCTAACAACAGAGTGAACAGACAGCATACAAAATGGGAGAAAATATTGGCAAACTATGCATCTGACAAAGGTCTAATATCCTGTATCTAGAAGGAACTTAAACAAATCTACAATAAATAAACAAACGCATTAAACACTGGACAAAGGAAATAAATACTTTTCAAAAGAAGGCATACATGTGGTCAAAAAGCATATGAAAAAAAGCTCAATATCACTGATAATTAGAGAAATGCCAATCAAAACCATAACAAGATATCATCTAATGCCAGTCAGAATGGCTATTATTAAAATGTCAAAAAATAACAGATGCAGGAGAAGTTGTGGAGAAGAGGGAACACTTATACAATGTTGGTGGGAGTGTAAATTACTTTAACCATTATGAAAAGCAGTGTGGCAATTCCTCAAAGAGCTAAAAACAGAACTACCATTTGACTCAGCAATCCCGTTACTGGGTATATACTCAAAGGAATAGAAATCATTCTACCATAAAGGAATATACATATGAATGTTAATTGCAGCACTATTCACAATAGCAAAGGCATGGAATCAACCTAAATGCCTATCAATGACAGATTGGATAAAGAAAATATATGTAGATATACATCATGGAATACTATGCAGCCCAGAAAAAGAATAAGATAATGTCGTTTGCCAGAACTTGCATGGAGCTGGAGGTCATTAACCTTCGCAAACTAATGCAGGAAGAGAAAACCAAATATCACATGTTCTCACTTATAAGTGGTAGCTAAATGCTGAGAACTCATGAGAACTTACTTTGTGTCACAACAACAGACACTGGGGCTTACTTAAGGGTGGAGAGTGGGAGGAGGAAGGGAGTCAGAAAACAAAACTATTGGGCACTATACTTAGTACCTGTGTGACTAAATAATCTGTACAATAAACTCCCATGACACAGGTTTACCTATATAACAAACCTGCATATGTACCCCTGAACCTAAAATAAAAGTAAAAAGAAAAAGAATAGGTTTCAGGTGTCTTTGTATTTCTAGTGCAGTCCCTGGCACATAGTAAGTAATCTAATAATTTGAGTTAAGGTAATGAAGCTCAATTTTAAGTATCAGCCAGCAGGTAGAAGAGAATTTGGGAGGGTTTGGGATCCTGTTTAGTAGTCTTACCGATTTTGTTAATAATAATGATTATAAGCTTAAGATAATAATCTTGGCACAAGTTTTCACACATATTATTTATATAGTGACCTAGTAGTCCCATAAAAGCACTAGAAATAATCCTCCTATTTTCCTGGAAAAATGAGGAGCTAGGAAATTTTAGCACACCACTTATAAGTGAGGCTGACTGACAAGGTAAATGGAGAGGAATCTATTTTAGAGAGTCTGAAATCAATTTTATTTCACCAATGTAAACATTATGATCATCTGTCTGGATGCTTATCTTCCTCTCCCTCTCTCTCATCTTCTCCTCAGGTACTTCTCTGACAGTCTTATTGTTTAGTCAATATTCTTTTACTGTTTTTGATGATTCTCTCCCTATTTCCTGGACAGCAGCTGATTTCAACCCTGGCTCTTAGAATAGTATTTTCTCATTAGGCCAAGGTTTTCTTTTTTTTTTTTTCTTTTCTTTTTTATTATTATTATACTTTAAGTTTTAGGATAAATGTGTGCAATGTACAGGTTAGTTACATATGTATACATGTGCCATGCTGGTGTGCTGCACCCATTAACTCGTCATTTAGCATTAGGTATATCTCCTAATGCTATCCCTCCCCCCTCCCCTCACCCCACAGCAGTCCCCAGAGTGTGTTGTTCCCCTTCCTGTGTCCATGTGTTCTCATTGTTCAATTCCCATCTAAGAGTGAGAACATGCGGTATTTGGTTTTTTGTCCTTGAGACAGTTTACTGAGAATGATGATTTCCAATTTCATCCATGTCCCTACAAAGGACATGAACTCATCCTTTTTTATGGCTGCATAGTATTCCATGGTGTATATGTGCCACATTTTCGTAATCCAGTCTATCATTGTTGGACATTTGGGTTTGTTCCAAGTCTTTGCTATTGTGAATAGTGCCGCAATAAATATACGTGTGCATGTGTCTTTATAGCAGCATGATTTATAGTCCTTTGGGTATATACCCAGTAATGGGATGGCTGGGTCAAATGGTATTTCTAGTTCTAGATCCTTGAGGAATCGCCACACTGACTTCCACAAGGGTTGAACTAGTTTACAGTCCCACCAACAGTGTAAAAGTGTTCCTATTTCTCCACATCCTCTCCAACACCTGTTGTTTCCTGACTTTTTAATGATTGCCATTCTAACTGGTGTGAGATGCTATCTCATTGTGGTTTTGATTTGCATTTCTCTGATGGGCAGTGATGATGAGCATTTTTTCACATGCTTTTTGGCTGCATAAATGTCTTCTTTTGAGAAGTGTCTGTTCATATCCTTTGCCCACTTTTTGATGGGTTGTTTGTTTTTTTCTTGTAAATTTGTTTGAGTTCATTGTAGATTCTGGATATTAGCCCTTTGTCAGATGAGTAGGTTGTGAAAATTTTCTCCCATTTTGTAGATTGCCTATTCACTCTGATGGTAGTTTCTTTTGCTGTGCAGAAGCTCTTGAGTTTAATTAGATCCCATTTGTCAATTTTGGCTTTTGTTGCCATTGCTTTTGGTGTTTTAGACATGAAGTCCTTCCCATGCCTATGTCCTGAATGGTAATGCTTATGTTTTCTTCTAGGGTTTTTATGGTTTTAGGTCTAACATATAAGTCTTTAATCCATCTTGAATTAATTTTTGTATAGGGGGTAAGGAAGGGATCTACTTTCAGCTTTCTACATATGGAAATCCAGTTTTCCCAGCACCATTTATTAAATAGGGAATCCTTTCCCCATTTCTTGTTTTTGTCAGGTTTGTCAAAGATCAGATACTTGTAGATATGTGGCATTATTTCTGAGGGCTCTGTTCTGTTCCATTGATCTATATCTCTGTATTGGTACAAGTACCATGCTGTTTTGGTGACTGTAGCCTTGCAGTATAGTCTGAAGTCAGGTAGCATGATGCCTCCAGCTTTGTTCTTTTGGCTTAGGATTGACTTGGCGATGCGGGCTCTTTTTTGATTCCATATGAACTTTAAAGTAGTTTTTTCCAATTGTGTAAAGAAAGTCATTGGTAGCTTGATGGGGATGGCATTGAATCTATCAATTACCTTGGGCAGTATGGCCATTTTCACGATATTGATTCTTCCTACCCATGAGCATGGAATGTTCTTCCATTTGTTTGTATCCTCTTTTATTTCATTGAGCAGTGGTTTGTAGTTCTCCTTGAAGAGGTCCTTCACATCCCTTGTAAGTTGGATTCCCAGGTATTTTATTCTCTTTGAAGCAATTGTGAATGGGAGTTCACTCATGATTTGGCTCTCTGTTTGTCTGTTATTGGTGTATAAGAATGCTTGTGATTTTTGTACATTGATTTTATATCCTGATACTTTGCTGAAGTTGCTTATCAGCTTAAGGAGATTTTGGGCTGAGACAATGGAGTTTTCTGGATATACAATCATGTCGTCTGCAAACAGGGACAATTTGTCTTCCTCTTTTCCTAATTGAATACACTTTATTTCCTTTTCCTGCCTAATTGCCCTGGACAGAACTTCCAACACTATGTTGAATAGGAGTGGTGAGAGAGGGCATCCCTGTCCTGTGCCAGTTTTCAAAGGGAATGCTTCCAGTTTTTGCCCATTAAGTATGATATTGGTTGTGGGTTTGTCATAGACAGCTCTTATTATTTAGAGATAGGCCCCATCAATACATAATTTATTGAGAGTTTTTAGCATGAAGGTTGTTGAATTTTGCCAAAGGCCTTTTCTGCATCTATTGAGATAATCATGTGGTTTTTGTCTTTGGTTCTGTTTATATGCTGGATTACGTTTATTGATTTGCATATATTGAACCAGCCTTGCATCCCAGGGATGAAGCCCACTTGATCATGGTGGATAAGCTTTTGGGTGTGCTGCTGGATTCAGTTTGCCAGTATTTTATTGAGGATTTTTGCATCAACGTTCATCAAGGGTATTGGTCTAAAATTCTCTTTTTTGGTTGTGTCTCTGCCCGGCTTTGGTATCAGGATGATGCTGGCCTCATAAAATGAGTTAGGGTGGATTCCCTCTTTTTCTATTCATTGGAATAGTTTCAGAAGGAATGGTACCAGCTCCTCCTTGTACCTCTGGTAGAATTCGGCTGTGAATCCATCTGGTCCTGGACTCTTTTTCGTTGGTAACCTATTGATTATTGCCACAATTTCAGATCCTGTTATTGGTCTATTCCGAGATTGAACTTCTTCCTTGTTTAGTCTTGGGAGGGTGTATGTGTCACGGAATTTATCCATTTCTTCTAGATTTTCTAGTTTATTTGTGTAGAAGTGTTTGTAGTGTTCTGTAATGGTAGTTTGTATTTCTGTGGGATCGGTGGTGATATCCCCTTTATCATTTTTTATTGCGTCTTTCTGATTGTTCTCTCTTTTCTTCTTTATTAGTCTTGCTAGCGGTCTATCAATTTTGTTGATCCTTTCAAAAAACCAGCTCCTGGATTCATTAATTTTTTGAACGGATTTTTTTGTCTCTATTTCCTTCAGTTCTGCTCTGATTTTAGTTATTTCTTGCCTTCTGCTGGCTTTTGAATGTTTTGCTCTTGCTTTTCTAGTTCTTTTAATTGTGATGTTAGGGTGTCAATTTTGGATGTTTCCTGCTTTCTGTTGTGGGCATTTAGTGCTATAAATTTCCCTCTACACACTGCTTTGAATGTGTCCCAGAGATTCTGGTATGTTGTGTCTTTGTTGTCATTGGTTTCAAAGAACATCTTTATTTCTGCCTTCATTTCGTTCTGTACCCAGTAGTCATTCAGGAGCAGGTTGTTCAGTTTCCATGTAGTTGAGTGATTTTGAGTGAGTTTCTTAATCCTGAGTCCTAGTTTGATTTTACTGTGGTCTGAGAGACAGTTTGTTATAATTTCTGTTCTTTTACATTTGCTGAGGAGTGCTGTACTTCCAACTATGTGGTCAGTTTTGGAATAGGTGTAGTGTGCTACTGAAAAAAATGTATATTCTGTTGATTTGGGGTGGAGAGTTCTGTAGATGTCTATCACAACCACTTGCTGCAGAGCTGAGTTCAATTCCTGGATATCCTTGTTAACTTTCTGTCTGATTGATCTATCTAATGTTGACAGTGGGGTGTTAAAGTCTCCCATTATTATTGTGTGGGAGTCTAAGTCTCTTTGTAGGTCACTCAGGACTTGCTTTATGAATCTGGGTGCTCCTGTATTGGGTGCACATATATTTAGGATAGTTAGCTCTTCTTGTTGAATTGATCCCTTTACCATTATATAATGGCCTTCTTTGTCTCTTTTGATCTTTGTTTGTTTAAAGTGTGTTTTATCAGAGACTAGGATTGCAACCCCTGCCTTTTTTTGTTTTCCATTTGCTTGGTAGATCTTCCTCCGTCCTTTTATTTTGAGCCTATGTGTGTCTCTGCACATGAGATCGGTTTCCTGAATACAGCACACTGATGGGTCTTGACTGTTTATCCAATTTGCCAGTCTGTGTCTTTTAATTTTAGCATTTAGTCCATTTACATTTAAAGTTCATATTGCTATGTGTGAATTTGGTCCTGTCATTATGATGTTAGCTAGTTATTTTGCTCCTTAGTTGATGCAGTTTCTTCCTATTCTTGATGGTCTTTACATTTTGGCATGATTTTGCAGTGGCTGGTACCGGTTGTGCCTTTCCATGTTTAGTGCTTCCTTCAGGAGCTCTTGTAGGGCAGGCCTGGTGGTGACAAAATCTCTCAGCATTTGCTTGTCTGTATTTTATTTCTCCTTCACTTATGAAGCTTAGTTTGGCTGGATATGAAATTCTGGGTTGAAAATTCTTTTCTTTAAGAATGTTGAATATTGGCCCCCAATCTCTTCTGGCTTGTAGAGTTTCTGTCGAGAGATCCACTGTTAATCTGATGGGCTTCCCTTTGTGGGTAACGCAACCTTTCTCTCTGGCTGCCCTTAACATTTTTTCCTTCATTTCAACTTTGGTGAATCTGACAATTATGTGTGTTGGAGTTGCTCTTCTCCAGGAGTATCTTTGTGGCGTTCTCTGTCTTTCCTGAATCTGAATGTTGGCCTGCCTTGCTAGATTGGGGAAGTTCTCCTGGATAATCTCCTGCAGAGTGTTTTCCAAGTTGGTTCCATTCTCCCCGTCACTTTCAGGTACACCAATCAGAGGCAGATTTGGTCTTTTCACATAGTCCCATATTTCTTGGAGGCTTTGTTCATTTCTTTTTATTCTTTTTTTTCTCTAAATTTCCCTTCTTGCTTTATTTCATTCATTTCATCTTCCATCACTGATACCCTTTCTTCCAGGTGATCGCATTGGCTCCTGAGGCTTCTGCATTCTTCTTGTAGTTCTCGAGCCTTGGCTTTCAGCTCCATCAGCTCCTTTAAGCACTTCTCTGTATTGGTTATTCTAGTTATACATTTGTCTAAATTTTTTTCAAAGTTTTCAACTTCTTTGTCTTTGGTTTGAATTTCCTCCTGTAGCTTGGAGTAGTTTGATCATCTGAAGCCTTCTTCTCTCAACTCGTCAAAGTCATTCTCCATCAAGCTTTGTTCCATTGCTGGGGAGGAACTGCATTCCTTTGTAGGAGGGGAGGTGCTCTGCTTTTTAGAGTTTCCAGTTTTTCTGCTCTGTTTTCTCCCCATCTTTGTGGTTTTATCTACTTTTGGTCTTTGGTGATGGTGATGTAGAGATAGGTTTTTGGTGTGGATGTCCTTTCTGTTTGTTAGTTTTTCTTCTAAGAGACAGGACCCTCAGCTGCAGGTCTGTTGGAGTTTACTTGAGGTCCACTCCAGACCCTGTTTGCCCGGGTATCAGCAGCGGTGTCTGCAGAACCACGGATTTTCATGATCCGCGAATGCTGCTGTCTGATTGTTCCTCTGGAAGTTTTGTCTCAGAGGAGTACCCGGCCATGTGAGGTGTTAGTCTGCCCCTACTGGTGGGTGCCTCCCAGTTAGGCTGCTCGGGGGTCTGGGGTCAGGGACCCACTTTATGAGGCAGTCTGCCCATTCGCAGATCTCCAGCTGCGTGCTGGGAGAACCACTGCTCTCCTCAAATCTGTCAGACAGGGACATTTAAGTCTGCAGAAGTTACTGCTGTCTTTTTGTTTGTCTGTGCCCTGCCCCCAGAGATTCAGCCTACAGAGGCAGGCAGGCCTCCTTGAGCTGTGGTGAGCTCCTCCCAGTTTGAGTTTCCTGCCTGCTTTGTTTACCTAAGCAAGCCTGGGCAATGGCGGGCACCCCTCCCCCAACCTTGCTGCCACCTTGCAGTTTGATCTCAGACTGCTGTGCTAGCAATCAGTGAGACTCTGTGGGCATAGGACCCTCCAAGTCAGGTGCAGGATATAATCTCCTGGTGTGCCGTTTCCTAAACCCATTAGAAACCTAAACCCACTGATTTGAGTGGAAGTGGCCCAATTTTCCAGGTGCTGTCTGTCACCACTTTCCTTGACCAGGAAAGGGAACTCCCTGATCCCTTATGCTTCCTGAGTGAGGCAATCCCTCACCCTGCTTTGGCTGGTGCACAGTGCACTGCACCCACTGTCCTGTGCCCACTGTCTGGCACTCCCTATTGAGATGAAGCTGGTAACTCAGATGGAAATGCAGAAATCACCCATCTCCTGTGCCACTGATGCTGGGAGCTGTAGACCGGAGCTGTTCCTATTTGGCCATCTTGGCTCCTCCGAACCAGGCCAAGGTTTTCTTGACTATGTCAGTCTGTGGACTTGTTCTGGACTCTAATTGGTCTGGAAGGTTTTTTCCTTGCCCACATTCAGTTATTCACCAGTCTGAGAAAAGCTCCTCTTCCCAATGTTTTTAATTCTTCCTCTCCCATCTTGATTGCTCATTGCTGTGTTCATCTACATTTTATTGGTACACATCTACCCTTCTAAAAAAAAGTTATCAAAAGGCAGTGAGGAAAATCTTGACATCGTGACATGCGAAGGAAATCTTTACTCTGTCCATTACAACACTTACCACATTGTATTTTAATGGCTAGTATTCATGTCTTTCTTCCCCATGGGATTGTGAACTTAAGGGAAGGTGCTGTGGTTTTGTCTTGTATCCTCGCTACCTTACTCAGTGGTTGGCACATAGTAGGTTCTCAGTGTGTAACTTAAGTGAACAAAGCAACCAAAATGTTCCATATCAGGGTGGGTATATAAAACTCAAGACAATAGAGTCTCTTATTTTATCAAAGGCTATTTGCCCAACATATGTCTAAACAGACAATGCCTTTTTTGAAAAATCAGGTTATATTTAACAAACTTACTTAGATGCAGAGGACCTTTTTTATTTTTTAAACTTCAACTTCTATTTTAGATATAGTGGGTACATATGCAAATTTGTTACATGGCAATATTGCATGATGCTGAGGTTTGCAGTATGGATCCCTCACCCAGGTAGTGAGCATAGTACCCAATAGATTTTTTTTAAACACACACCTTCTCTCTACCTCCTGATGGTCCACAGTGTCTCCCATTAAGAAGGATTTAAAATAAATCATACTTAATGAGTTTGTCCAAAACTTTGATAAGTTGCATTAAGATGTTTTCTTGTGAAAGTCACTCACAAGGGTAAAGAGTTATGTAATTATTTATTATTGTAAAACACGTGCTTAAGTTAGTGTGGTAAACTTTAAACTTCTAAACAATTCTTCAGTCTTCAAAACAAGAAGTTTATTGGGCACAATTTAGAGATAAAATAGCTTAAGTAGACTTGAATGCAGTTTGGAGATGCAAAGAGTCTCAAGAAATAAAACAGATGCAGCAAGTTACATAAAGTTGTTATATTCATTTTTACTATTCATGATTTAAAAATATTTTTATAATAAAAAGCATTTTTATGACTTTTTAAAATGGCATTGTTTTATTATATAAGACATATGTGTTCATACAGAAAAATCTAAATGTAAAAAGAATAAAAATCACTTGCAGAAATACCACACCAAAATAATTGTGATTAAGAACTTTCTCTAAATAAATCTACACTACTGTTCCATTATATTCTCAACAAATTCTTAGGCTTTTCTTATGTATCCTTGTGTATCCTGGAGGTGAGTGAATGTTGGCAGAGTCAATTTTGGCCACTCCTTGTGCAAGCCTTTCTAGAATACCTAGCACTTCATTGCCCATTACATTGTTTTTGGCCTTGGGCCTTCTATTAAACTGACACAACAGCGAAAGACAGATTTAGCATCCTGTTACATTAGCTATTACTTAGTGGGTCTTACTAAATACCAAGAATTAATATGATTTGCTTTACACATATGAACTCATTCAATCCCCAAAACAATCTAAACAGAGTACAATTTTTACCCTCATTTTACAGTTGAGAAAACTGAAGGAAAGAGTTTAAGTAACTTGCCTAAGTTTGCTCAGTTAGTGATGTAGCTAGGAATTGAATCCAGGGGGTCTGCTTCCAAAGTTTACAACAAATGTGCTGTGTATGCCTACCATAGTATTATATGTTGTTTCTGTTAGGCCAAGAAAGATGGCTTTATGTTGGTTATAAATTATTGGTATTAAAATGCAACCAGACTCTTGAAGCACTGTGGCCATTTTAAAGGCCTCTTTTCATCTTTGTATTCAAGCCGTCCTTTAGAAGTTTCCTGCAAGGTCAAGAAGAATTACTAGTATTTACTGAGTAAATATGGTCACTTGTATTAAAAAATGTATTAATGTATAAAAGTAGTACATGGACATGTTAAGAAATAATTCAAGCTAAATTAAAGATGTTAAAAAGCAAAAGTCTCTTCCCTCCCTAGCCCTATTGTAAAGTTTCTTGTCTTTCCAGAAATAGTCTATGCATTCATAAGCATGTGTAAGAATGTGTGCAAGTATGTGCATGTGTGTGTGTTTAACAAGTGGCACTACACTTCACATTCTGTACCTTGGCTTTTTTTACATATATTTTGACCATCTTTCCATATTTTATGTAAACAACTAAACTCTTCTTTGCATATCTTTATTTTTATTTTATTTCAATAGGTTTTTGGGAAACAGGTAGTGTTTGGTTACATGAATAAGTTCTTCTGTGGTGATTTCTGAGATTTTGGTGTACCCATCATCCAAGCAGATTTGTAGCCTGGGAGCAATAAACTATACCATAGTAGGTGATTCCATCCAAGTTTGCGTAAATATACTTCATAATGTTTGAACAATGATGAATTTCCTAACAATGCATTTTTCAGAATGGTATCCCCATCATTAAGTGATGCATAATTGTATCTTTTAAATGATGAGATAATATGCTCTTTACATTTTTCATGTTTAAATGTCCTATCTTTTATGAAATAATGGTAAATAGTAGAAGTAGTTGACTTTTTGTTGTTCTTATTTGGTGAAATAAAATCTGGCCATCAGTGGCCAATCCCTATCTCCATCCAACTTTTTTTCTGAAAATTTTATTGGTTCATGAAATTCAAAATTTTGGAACCATTTGCCTTGTACAGACATTTTCAGGCCTTGAACTAGTGAGGGATGGCAGATGAGAGGGAGAAGGAGCATTTGTGTGGGATGTTTCCACTATTACTCAAGTCACATTGCACAGAGGCACCTATATATGGTATACGTTGTTGACCTTGTTTGGAGGTGACACTGAATTTAAATATTAAAAAATGACATTACTGATACCATAGTAATCTCATTTTGGCTAAACGTGTGTTGCGTTACATTCTTGTGATATAAAAACCAATGGAAGAAAACCAAATGGATTTTAGAGCTGCCAAAAGCCAGTTTGCTAGTTTTGTTTTTCTAAATTAGGGACTGCTGGGTTGTACAAATAAAATGCATACTTTTCAAGGTTTAGTATTTAATACCTTTTTGCAAGTTAAACTTTTATTCATCTAGATATTGCATAGTTTGTCCCAGTCCTCATGGAAATTATATATTCATGACAGAAAAAATTGTTCTTTGTGAGGGAAAGGCTGTACTTGTTCACTAAGTGTATGGTTTCAGAAGACACACTGAGGGAGAGGGAAAGAGACACTCACCAAGCCAGCCAAACTATGGAATTTTAGAGGTGAAAATGACTGTGTATTAAATTCTTTTATTTTTAGATAAAGAGAGAAAAAAGACTAAGAAAAGAATGTGATTTCCACAAAGTAAGTCAGTTTGTCAAGAGTAGAGACAGGACTAGGACCTTATTTCAGGCCCGCCTTCCTTCTATTTTGTGTCCACTTTGACAGATTGATTCAGATAAGCCGTGCAGTGATGTATTGAGGCTGAGTCATCATCAGGTCCTTATAAACCCACAAATGAAAGACAGAGTCAAAAGAGGCCCAGTTTCTACCAGCACTGCAGACATTTTGGCATTTAATATTTATCTTAATCTACTGGTATGTGACTGCTAGGGTGTCTGGGGTCTGACCCTACTAACCCTGATGAAAGCATAGAACTTTCATCACCTCAAACCTAGTTGAAAATTGGTCCCAGAGGTAAAATATTTCATGTCTCAGCATCACCAGTGTAGAACAGAAATTAATACAGGATCCTGACCAGCAGAGGACAAGAGCCAGTATACTTTTGGTAAAATAAAAGTGGTAACTCCTAACTTTTTGTAGAGCAAATTAAAATGAGATGAATATAAATTAAGGAAAGAACTATAGATTGCCTAGAGAAAAAGGTATTTCTAAAGGGTATTCATTTTCTTTCTTTTTCCATTTACACTGATAATTTCAGAGTTTGGTGATGTGAGAAAATATAAAAATATAAGATAATAACTATTATTCTTTTTTTCTTTTTTTAATTACACTTTAAGTTCTGGGATACATATGCAGAATGGGCAGGTTTGTTACATAGGTATACATGTGCCATGGTGGTTTGCTGTACCCATCAACCCGTCATCTATATTAGGCATTTCTACTAATGCTATCCCTCCCCTAACCCCCAACCCCTCGATAGGCCCTCGTATGTGATGTTCCCCTCCCTGTACCCATATGTTGTCATTGTTCAACTCCCACTTATGAGTGAGAACATGCAGTGTTTGGTTTTCTGTTCCTGTGTTAGTTTGCTGAGAATGATGGTTTCCAGCTTCATCCGTCCCATGAACTCACTCTATTTTATGGCTGCATGGTATTCCATGGTGTATATGTGCTACATCTCTTTTTATCCAGTGTATCATTGATGGGCATTTAGGTTGGGTCCAAGTCTTTGCTATGGTAAATAGTGCTGCAGTAAGCATATGTGTGCTTGTCTTTATAGTAGAAAGATTTATAATCCTTTGGATATATATCCAGTAATGGGATTGCTGGGTCAAATGGTATTTCTGGTTCTAGATCTTTGAGGAATCGCCACACTGTCTTCCACGATGGTTGAATTAATTTACACTCCCACCAACAATATAAAAGATTTGCTATTTCTCCACATCCTCTCCAGCAATTGTTGTTGCCTGACATTTTAATGATCGCCATTCTACCTGGCATGAGATGGTATCTCATTGTGGTTTTGATTTGCATTTCTCCGATGACCAGTGATGATGAGCTTTTTTATACATGTTTGTTGGCCACATAAATATCTTCTTTTGAGAAGCGTCTGTTCATATCCTTTGCCCACTTTTTGATGGGATTGCTTGTTTTTTTCTTATAAATTTGTTTATGTTCGTTGTAGATTCTGGATATTAGCCCTTTGACAGATGGATAGATTGCAAAAATTTTCTCCAATTCTGTAAGTTGTCTGTTCACTCTGATGATAGCTCCTCTTGCTGTGCAGAAGCTCTTTAGTTTAATTAGATCCCATTTCTCAATTTTGGCTTTTGTTGCAATTGCTTTTTGTGTTTTAGTTATGAACTCTTTGCCCATGCCTATGTCCTGAATGGTATTGTCTAAGTTTTCTTCCAGGGTTTTTATGATTTTACATCTTACGTTTAAATCTGTCTTTGATACATCTTGAGTTAATTTTTGTATAAGGTATAAGGAAGGGGTGCTGTTTCATTTTTCTGCATATGGCTGTCAGTTTTCCCAGGACCATTTATTAAATAGGGAATCCTTTTCCCATTGCTTGTTTTTGTCAGGTTTCTCAAAGATCAGATGGTTATAGATGTGTGGTGTTATTTCTGAGGCCTCTCTTCTGTTCCATTGGTCTATATATCTGTTTTGGTACAAGTACCATGCTGTTTTGGTTACTGTAGCCTTGCATTATAGTTTGAGGTCACATAGCGTGATGCCTCCAGCTTTGTTCTTTTTGCTTAGGATTGTCCTGGCTATATGGGCTCTTCGTGGTTTCATATAAAATTTAAAGTAGTTTTTTTCTAATTCTGTGAATAAAGTCAATGGTAGCTTGATGAGAATAGCATTGAATCTACAAATTACTTTGGGCAGTATGTCCATTTGCACAATATTGATTTTTCCTATCCATGAGCATGGAATGTTTTTCCATTTGTTTGTGTCCTCTCTTATTTCCTTGAGCAGTGGTTTGTAGTTCTCCTTGAAGAGGTTCTTCACATCCCTTGTAAGTTGTATTCCTAGGTATTTTGTTCTTTTTGTAGCAGTTGTGATTGGGAGTTTGCTCATGATTTGGCTCTCTGATGGTCTATTATTGGTGTATAGAAGTGCTTGTGATATTTGCACATAGATTTTGTATCCTGAGACTTTGCTGAAGTTGGTTATCAGCTTAAGGAGTTTTGGGGCTGAGATGATGGGGTTTTCTAAATATACAATCATGTCATCTGCAAACAGATAATGTGACTTCCTCTCTTCCTATTTGAACACATTTTATTTCATTCTCTTGCCTGATTTCCCTGGCCAGAACTTCCAATACTATGTTGAATAGGAGTGGTAAGAGAAGGCATCCTTGTCTTGTGCCAGTTTTCAAATGACATGCTTCCAGCTTTTGCCCAATCAGTATGATATTGGCTGTCAGTTTGTCATGAATAGCTTTTATTATTTTGAAATGTGTTTCATCAATATCTCATTTATTGTTTTTAGCATGAAGAGGTTTGTCATTGGTTCTGTTTATGTGATGGATTATGTTTACAGATTTGCATATGTTGAACCAGCCTCACATCCCAGTGATGAGTTGGTCGTGGAGGATAAGCTTTTTAATATGCCGCTAGATTCGGTTTGCTAGTATTTTATTGAGGATTTTCACATCGATGTTCATCAGGGATATTGGCCTGAAATTTTCTTTTTTTGTTGTGTCTCTGCCAGATTTTGGTATCAGGATGATGCTGGCCTCATAGAATGAGTTAGGGAGGAGTCTCTCTTTTTCTATTGTTTGGAATAGTTTCAGAAGGAATGGTGCCAGCTCGTCTTTGTACCTCTGTTACAATTTGGCTGTGAATCCGTCTGGTCCTGGGCTTTTCTTGGTTTGTAGGCTATTAATTACTGCCTCAATTTCAGAAATCGTTATTGGTCTATTCAGGGATTTGACGTCTTTCTGATTCAGTCTTGGGAGGGTCTATGTGTCCAAGAATTTATCCATTTCTTCTAGATGTTTTAGTTTATTTGTGTAGAGTTGTTTATAGTATTCTCTAATGATAGGTTGTATTTCTGTGGGATCAGTGGTGGTATCCCCTTTATCATTTGTTATTGTGTCTATTTAATTCTTCTCTCTTTTCTTCATTATTAGTCTGGCTAGTGGTCTATCTATTTTGTTAATCTTTTCAAAAAACCACCTCCTAGATTCATTGATTTTTTGAAGGGTTTTTCATGTCTCTTTCTCCTTCAGTTCTGCTCTGATCTTAGTTATTTCTTGTCTTTTGCTAGCTTTTGAATTTGTTTGCTCTTGCTTCTCTAGTTCTTTTAATTGTGATGTTAGGGTGTAGAGTTTAGATCTTTCCCACTTTCTCCTGTGGGCATTTAGTGCTATAAATTTCCCTCTAAACACTGCTTTAGTTGTGTCCCAGAGATTCTGGTACATGGTGCCTTTGTTTTCATTGGTTTCAAAGAACTTATTTATGTCTGTCTTAATTTTGTTATTTACCCAGTAGCCATTAAGGAGCAGGTGTTTCAGTTTCCGTGCAGTTTTGTAGTTTTGAGTGAGTTTCTTAATCCTGAGTTGTAATTTGACTGCACTGTGGTCTGAGAGACTGTTTGTTATGATTTCCTTTCTTTTTCATTTGCTGAGGCATGTTTTACCTCCAGTTATGTGGTTGATTTCAGAATAAGTGTGATGTGGGGCTGAGAAGAATGTGTATTCTGTTGATTTGGGGTGGAGAGTTCTATAGATGTTTATTAGGTCCACTTCGTCCAGAGCTGAGTTTGAGTCCTGAATAGACTTATTAATTTTCTGTCTCGATCTTTCTAATATTGACAGTGGGGTGTTAATGTCTCCCACTGTTATTGTGTGGGAGTCTAAATCTTTTTGTAGGTCTCTAAGAACTTGCTTTATGAATTTGGGTGCTTCTGTATTAGGTGCATATATGTTTAGGATAGTTAGTTCTTCTTGTTGCATTGCTCCTTTTACCCTTATGTAATGCCCTTCTTTGTCTTTTTTGAACTTTGTTTAAATTCTGTTTTATCAGAGACTAGGGTTGCAACCCCTGCTTTTTCTGCTTTCCATTTGGTTGGTAAATCTTTCTCCCTCCCTTTATTTTGAGCCTATATGTGTCTTTGCATGTGAGATGTGTCTCTTGAAAACAGCACACCAGTGGGTCTTGACTCAATCCAATTTGCCAGTCTGTGTCTTTTAATTGGGGCATTTAGCCCATTTACATTTTAGGTTAATATTGTTATGTCTGAATTTGATTCTGTTATTATAATGCTAGCTGTTTATTTTGTCCATTAGTAGATGCAATTTCTTCATAGTGTCGATAGTCTTTACATTTTGGATTGTTTTTGCAGTGGCTGTTACCGGTTTTTTTTATTTTTTTCCATATTTTGTGCTTCCTTCAGGACCTCTTGTAAGGCAAACCTGGTGGTGACAAAATCCCTCAGCATTTGCTTGTCTGTAGAGGATTTTATTTCTCCTTCACTTATAAATCTTAGTTTGGCTGGATATAAAATTCTGAGTTCAAAATTCTTTTCTTTAAGAATGTTAAATATTGGTCCCCACTCTCTTCTGGCTTGTAGGGTTTCTACAGAGAGATCTGCTGTTAGTCTGATGTGCTTCCTTCTGGGGGTAACCCGACCTTTCTCTCTGGCTGCCCTTAACATTTTTTCCTACATTTCAACCTTGGCAAATCTGATGATTATGTGTCTTTGGGTTGCTCTTCTTGAGGAGTATCTTTGTCATTGTCTCTGTATTTCCTGAATTTGAATGTTTGCCTGTCTTGCTAGTTTGGGGAAGTTCTCCTGGATAATATCCTGATGTGTGTTTTCTAACTGGATTCCATTCTCCTTGTCACTTTCAGGTACACCAATCAAACATAGGTTTTGTGTTTTCATGTAGTCCCATATTTCTTGGAGGCTTTGTCATTCCTTTTCACTCTTTTTTCTCTAACCTTGTCTTCATGCTTTATTTCATTAAGTTGATCTTCAATCTCTGAGATCCTTTCTTCCACTTGATTGATTCGGCTATTAATACTTCTGCATGCTTCATGAACTTCCCATGCTGTGTTTTTCAGCTCCATCAGGTATGCCCACAACTGCAGTCTAGTTCACAAGAAGCTGTAGAGATATAAGGAAACAAACAAAATAAAAACAAACAAACATTGACACTAAACCTTTACCTCATTTGCTGTAGTAGGGGAAATACTTTCTTTTTTCTTTCATATTTTCCTAGGCAATATTCTTATGCAGTTTCCTTGGATATATGCCAATTTGGAATTTAGACATCTTCATGATGGGTAATAAATATTTCAAGCAGAGTAGTAGGGGGTAAGAATACCTCTTAATTTGGAGAGAAAGTAGAGAGAGGCAGTGTGTTTATAAACAAAAATAGGACCAGGAATAGTCAGGATGCATCATACTGTTCTGTAAGCAAAGGATAGAAAGGTTAGTGGGGCCTAGAATCAACCACCAAGAACATTTAATATCTACTGTGAGCAAGATACTCTGCTATGTACTGAATCTGAAGCTCAGGGAGGGTGTGTGTGTGTGTGTGTGTGTGTGTGTGTGTGTGTATACCTGCATGTGTATGTGTTTATTTCTGTCTGGGTGGTCATGGAAATTAGAGATAGCTCAATTTGAATGAAGGGAAAGGTAAGGGAGGACTAAACAAAAAATAAATACTTATGTATAAGATTTGGCTTGACTTGAATAATGAAGCAAAGGAGAAAAAACCGACCTCTCTATTTATGATTTACCTTGTCAACTTAGGTGTGGCATTCCATTGTTTTTGTAATATTCAAACTCCAAACATCTAACTTGGCATTTTGGTTACATGTTTTAAGGCTTTTTTACCTAGATGGTGTGTTCCCCATAACGTCAATGGTGGCCTATTGACCAGAGTGTCTTTCTGGATTTCCATGGGTTAAAGTACATTCTCCCCAGTATCTACTAAGGCAGTAGTCTCATTGCCAAAGTTAGCATTTAGTGTAACCAAAATGCCAAAGTCAGATATTTGGATTTTGAATATTTTAAAATTTTAACTTCAATTTAACATTTTAACATCTTAATTTCATTTTAACATTTTAAAATTTTAATTTGAGTCATAATTTACAGGCTATATATTACCAAAAATTTCTGTGAGTGCTATGTGTTTTTAAAATCATATAATTATGTAAATATCACCAAAGTCAACACATGGAATAAACCCATCATCTCCTTCTCCTTGGCTTCCCTTCTGCTGCTCCTAAGTCCCAGCTTCTGGCAGTCACTGATATTTTCTGTCAATACAGTTCTTCCTTTTCCAGAATGACAACAGAATCATAAAGTTTGCAGCCTTTTACTGTAGCTTTTTTACTCAATATAAATATTTTAAGATACATCGATGTTGCTGCATAGTTCAGTAGTGAATTCTATTTATTTTACTTTTTTATTTTATTTTATTTTATTTTATTATTATTATACTTTAACTTTTAGGGTACATGTGCACAACGTGCAGGTTTGTTACATATGTATACATGTGCCATGTTGGTGTACTGCACCCATTAACTCGTCATTTAGCATTAGGTATATCTCCCAATGCTATCCCTCCCCCCTCCCCCCACCCCACAACAGTACCCGGTGTGTGATGTTCCCCTTCCTGTGTCCATGTGCTCTCATTGTTCAATTCCCACCTATGAGTGAGAACATGCGGTGTTTGGTTTTTTGTCCTTGCGATAGTTTGCTGAGAATGATGATTTCCAGTTTCATCCATGTCCCTACAAAGGACATGAACTCATCATTTTTTATGGCTGCATAGTATTCCATGCTGTATATGTGCCACATTTTCTTAATCCAGTCTATCATTGTTGGACATTTGGGTTGGTTCCAAGTCTTTGCTATTGTGAATAGTGTCGCAATAAACATACATGTGCATGTGTCTTTATAGCAGCATGATTTACAGTCCTTTGGGTATATATCCAGTAATGGAATGGCTGGGTGAAATGGTATTTCTAATTCTAGATCCCTGAGGAATTGCCATACTGACTTCTATTCTATGGCTGAACTAGTTTATAGTCCCACCAACAGTGTAAAAGTGTTCCTATTCCTCCACATCCTATCCAGCACCTGTTGTTTCCTGACTTTTTAATGATCACCATTCTAACTGGTGTGAGATGGTATCACATTGTTGTTTTGATTTGCATTTCTCTGATGGCCGGTGATGATGAGCCTTTTTTCATGTTTTTTGGCTGCATAAATGTCTTCTTTTGAGAAGTGTCTGTTCATATCCTTTGCCCACTTTTTGATGGGGTTGTTTGTTTGTTTTCTTGTAAATTTGTTTGAGTTCATTGTAGATTCTGAATATTAGCCCTTTGTCAGATGAGTAGGTTGTGAAAATTTTCTCCTATTTTGTAGGTTGCCTGTTCACTCTGATGGTAGTTTCTTTTGCTGTGCAGAAGCTCTTGAGTTTAATTAGATCCCATTTGTCAATTTTGGCTTTTGTTGCCATTGCTTTTGGTGTTTTAGACACGAAGTCCTTGCCCATGCCTGTGTCCTGAATGGTATTGCCTAGGTTTTCTTCTAGGGTTTTTATGGTTTTAGGTCTAAGGTTTAAGTCTTTAGTCCATCTTGAATTAATTTTCATATAAGGTGTAAGGAAGGGATCCAGTTTCAGCTTTCTCCATATGGCTAGCCAGTTTTCCCAGCACCATTTATTAAATAGGGAATCCTTTCCCCATTGCTTGTTTTTCTCAGGTTTGTCAAAAATCAGATAGTTGTAGATATGTGGCATTATTTCTGAGGGCTCTGTTCTGTTCCATTGATCTATATCTCTGTTTTGGTACCAGTACCATGCTGTTTTGGTGACTGCATCCTTGTAGTATAATTTGAAGTCAGGTAGCGTGATGCCTCCAGCTTTGTTCTTTTGGCTTAGGATTGACTTGGCGATGTGGGCTCTTTTTTGGTTCCATATGAACTTTAAGGTAGTTTTTTCCAATTCTGTGAAGAATGTCATTGGTAGCTTGATGGGGATGGCATTGAATCTATAAATTACCTTGGGTAGTATGGCCATTTTCACAATATTGATTCTTCCTACCCATGAACATGAAATGTTCTTCCATTTCTTTGTATCCTCTTTTATTTCCTTGAGCAGTGGTTTGTAGTTCTCATTGAAGAGGTCCTTCACATCCCTTGTAAGTTGGATTCCTAGGTATTTTATTCTCTTTGAAGCAATTGAGAATGGGAGTTCACTCATGATTTGACTCTCTGTTTGTCTGTTATTGGTGTATAAGAATGCTTGTGATTTTTGGACATTGATTTTGCATCCTGAGACTTTGCTGAAGTTGCTTATCAGCTTAAGGAGATTTGGGGCTGAAACAATAGGGTTTTCTAGATATACAATCATGTCATCTGCAAACAGGGAGAATTTGACTTCTTCTTTTCCTAATTGAATACCCCTTATTTCCTTCTCCTGCTTAACTGCCCTGGCCAGAACTTCCAACAATATGTTGAATAGGAGTGGTGAGAAAGGGCATCCCTGTCTTGTGCCAGTTTTCAAAGGGAATGCTTCCAGTTTTTGCCCATTCAGTATGATATTGGCTGTGGGTTTGTCATAGATAGCTCTTATCATTTTGAGATATGTCCCATCAGTACATTATTTATTGGGAGTTTTTAGCATGAAAGGTTGTTGAATTTTGTCAAAGGCCTTTTCTGCATCTATTGAGATAATCATGTGGTTTTTGTCTTTCGTTCTGTTTATATGCTGGATTACATTTATTGATTTGTGTATATTGAACCATCCTTGCATCCCAGGGATGAAGCCCACTTGATCATGGTGGATAAGCTTTTTGATGTGCTGCTGGATTCAGTTTGCCAGTATTTTACTGAGGATTTTTGCATCAATGTTCATCAAGGATATTGGTCTAAAATTCTCTTTTTTGGTTGTGTCTCTGCCCAGCTTTGGTATCAGGATGATGCTGGCCTCATAAAATGAGTTAGGGAGGATTCCCTCTTTTTCTATTGATTGGAATAGTTTCAGAAGGAATGGTACCAGCTCCTCCTTGTACCTCTGGTAGAATTCGGCTGTGAATCCGTCTGGTCCTGGACTCTTTTTGGCTGGTAAGCTATTAATTATTGCCTCAATTTCAGAGCCTGTTATTGGTCTATTCAGAGATTCAACTTCTTCCTGGGTTAGTCTTGGGAGGGTGTATGTGTCGAGGAATTTATCCACTTCTTCTAGATTTTCTATTTATTTGTGTAGAGGTGTTTGTAGCATTCTCTGATGGTAGTTTGTATTTCTGCGGGATTGGTGATGATATCCCCTTTATCATTTTTCATTGCATCTATTTGATTCTTCCCTCTTTTCTTCTTTATTAGTCTTGCTAGTGGTCTATCAATTTTGTTGATCCTTTCAAAAAACCAGCTCCTGGATTCATTAATTTTTTGAAGGGTTTTTTGTGTCTCTATTTCCTTCAGTTCTGCTCTGGTTTTAGCTATTTCTTGCCTTCTGCTAGCTTTTGAATGTGTCTACTATTGGTTTTCTAGTTCTTTTAATTATGACATTAGGGTGTCAATTTTGGATGTTTCTTGCTTTCTGTTGTGGGCATTTAGCACTATAAATTTCCCTCCACACACTGCTTTGAATGTGTCCCAGAGATTCTGGTATGTTGTGTCTTTGTTCTCATTGGTTTCAAAGAACATATTTATTTCTGCCTTCATTTCGTTATGTACCCAGTAGTCATTCAGGAGCAGGTTTTTCAGTTTCCATGTAGTTGAGTGGTTTTGAGTTTCTTAATCCTGAGTTGTAGTTTGGTTGCACTGTGGTCTGAGAGACTGTTTGTTATAATTTCTGATCTTTTACATTTGCTGAGGAGTGCTTTACTTGCAACTATGTGGTCAATTTTGGAATAGGTGTGGTGTGGTGCTGAAAAAAAATGCATATTCTATTGATTTGGAGTGGAGAGTTCTGTAGATGGCTATTAGGTCCACTTGGTTCAGAGCTGAGTTCAATTCCTGGATATCCTTGTTAACTTTCTGTCTCATTGATCTGTCTAATGTTGACACTCGTGTGTTAAAGTCTCCCATTATTATTGTGTGGGAGTCTAAGTCTCTTTGTAGGTCACTCAGGACTTGCTTTATGAATCTGGGTGCTCCTGTATTGGGTGCATATATATTTAGGATAGTTAGCTCTTCTTGTTGAATTGATCCCTTTACCATTATGTAATGGCCCTCTTTGTCTCTTTTGATCTTTGTTGGTTTAAAATCTGTTTTATCAGAGAGTAGGATTGCAACCCCTGCCTTTTTTTGTTTTCCATTTGCTTGGTAGATCTTCCTCCATCCCTTTATTTTGAGCCTATGTGTGTCTCTGCACATGAGATGGGTTTCCTGAATACAGCACACTGATGGGTCTTGACTCTTTATCCAATTTGCCAATCTGTGTCTTTTAATTGGAGCATTTAGTCCATTTACATTTAAAGTTAATATTGTTTTGTGTGAATTTGATCCTGTCATTATGATGTTAGCTGGTTATTTTGCTCATTAGTTGATGCAGTCTCTTCCTAGCCTCAATGGTCTTTAAAATTTCCATGTTTTTGCAGTGGCTGGTACAGGTTGTTCCTTTCCATGTTTAGTGCTTCCTTCAGGAGCTCTTTTAGGGCAGGCCTGGTGGTGACAAAATCTCTCAGCATTTGCTTGTCTGTAAAGTATTTTATTTCTCCTTCACTTATGAAGCTTAGTTTGGCTGGATATGAAATTCTGGGTTGAAAATTCTTTTCTTTAAGAATGTTGAATATTGGCCCCCACCCTCTTCTGTCTTGTAGAGTTTCTGCCAAGAGATCCACTGTTAGTCTGATGGGCTTCCCTTTGAGGGTAACCCGACCTTTCTCTCTGGCTGCCCTTAACATTGTTTCCTTCATTTCAACTTTGGTGAATCTGACAATTATGTGTCTTGGAGTTGCTCTTCTCCAGGAGTATCTTTGTGGCATTCTCTGTATTTCCTGAATCTGAATGTTGGCCTGCCTTGCTAGATTGAGGAAGTTCTCCTGGATAATATCCTGCAGAGTGTTTTCCAACTTGTTTCCATTCTCCCCATCACTTTCAGGTACACGAATCAGATATAGATTTGTTCTTTTTCATAGTCCCATATTTCTTGGAGACTTTGTTTGTTTCTTTTTGTTATTTTTTTCTAAACTTCCCTTCTCGCTTAATTTCATTTTCCATCACTGACACCCTTTCTTCCAGTTGATCACATCAGCTCCTGAGGCTTCTGCATTCTTCACGTAGTTCTCGTGCCTTGGCTTTCAGCTCCATCAGCTCCTTTAAGCACTTCTCTGCATCAGTTATTCTAGTTATCCATTCATCTATTTTTTTTTCAAAGTTTTTAACTTCTTTGCCATTGGTTTGAATTTCCCCCTGTAGCTCAGAGTAGTTTGATCGTCTGAAGCCTTCTTCTCTCAACTCGTCAAAGTCATTCTCCATCCAGCTTTGTTCCATTGCTGGTGAGGAACTGTGTTCTTTTGGAGGAGGAGAGGCACTCTGCTTTTTAGAGTTTCCAGTTTTTCTGCTCTGTTTTGTCCCCATCTTTGTGATTTTATCTACTTTTGGTCTTTGATGATGGTGATGTACAGATGGGTTTTTGGTGTGGATGTCCTTTCTTTCTGTTAGTTTTCCTTCTAACATACAGGACCCTCAGCTGCAGGTCTGTTGGAGTTTGCTAGAGGTCTACTCCAGAACCTGTTTGCCTGGGTATCAGCAGCTGTGGCTGCAGAACAGTGGTGGCTGTAGAAAAGCGGATTTTCATGAACCACAAATGCTGCTGCCTGATCGTTCCTCTGGAAGTTTTGTCTCAGAGGAGTAATCGGCCGTGTGAGGTGTCAGTCTGTCCCTACTGGGGGATGCCTCCCATTTAGGCTGCTTGGGGGTCAGGGACCCACTTGAGGAGGCAGTCTGCCTGTTCTCAGATCTCCAGCTGTGTGCTCAGAGAACCACTACTCTCTTCAAAGCTGTCAGACAGGGACATTTAAGTCTGCAGAAGTTACTGCTGTCTTTTTGTTTGTCTGTGCCCTGCCCCCAGAGGTGGAGCCTACAGAGGCAGGCAGGCCTCCTTGAGTTGTGGTGGGCTCCACCCTGTTCGAGCTTCCCGCCTGCTTTGTTTACCTAAGCAAGCCTGGGCAATGGCAGGCGCCCCTCCTCCAGCCTAGCTGACACCTTGCAGTTTGATCTCAGACTGCTGTGCTAGCAATCAGTGAGACTCTATGGGTGTAGGACCCTCTGAACCAGGTACAGGATATAATCTCCTGGTGTGCTGTTTTTTAAGCCCATTGGAATAGTGCAGTATTAGGGTGGGAGTGACCCGATTTTCCAGGTGCCACCTGTCACCCCTGTCTTTGACTAGGAAAGGGAATTCCCTGACCCCTTGCACTTCCCAAGTGAGGCAATGCCTCGCCCTGCTTCGGCTCACGCACGGTGCACTGTACCCACTGTCCTGCACCCACTGTCTGGCACTCCCTAGTGAGAGGAACCCAGTACCTCAGATGGAAATGCAGAAATCACCCATCTTGTGCGTCGCTCATGCTGTGAGCTGTAGACCAGTGCTGTTCCTATTTGGCCATCTTGGCTCCACCCCCTTGTCTCTTTTTATTTTTCAATATTACTTCATTGTGTAGATAGTCAGAGTTTGTTTATTCCATTTACCAGCTAAAAGACATCTGAGTTGTTTCCAATGTTTTTTTCTTTTGTCTCCTCTCTCTGTGTATTTTCAAGTAGGCTGTGTTAGAGCTCACTAATTCTTTCTTCTGCTTGATCAGTTCTGCTTGTTGAGAGGCTCTGGTACATTCTTCAGAATGTCAATTAAATTTTTCAGCTCTAGTATTTCTACTTGATTTAAAAAATATTTTAATCTCTTAAAAAATGTATCTCATAGGATTCTGAATTCCTTCTCTTTGTTATCTTAAATTTCACTGAGCTTCCTCAAAACAGCTATTTTGTATTCTCTCTCTGAGAGTTCACATATTTCTATTCACTTCACAACTGGTCACTGGTGCCTAGTTAGTTTGTTTGGTGAAGTCATGTTTTCTTGGGTGTTCTTGATACATGTGGATGCTCGTGGTGCAGCCATGAGGAAGATTTGACCTAATAAAGATTTATCAGGAGGATAAGGTGCTTGTGGACTAGTGCATGAGTACAGGGATGCCCCAAATACACCAGTGAGTTTAGAGTGATTTTTAACTGGTTTCCTCCATATAAGGAGAAGACTACTGCTTTAGTAGATACTAGGGAGAATGTACTTTAACCCATGGAAATCCAGAAAGACACTCTGGTCAATAGGCAGCCATTGATGGTTATGGGGAAAAAACAATCCAGGTAAAAGAATTTTAAAACATCTAGGTATTGAGAAAGATGCCCCTACTCCATATATAATGTTTGTTTCCCCCATGCCAGACAATATTTTAGGCATGGATATTCTGTTAGGAAAGACTTTGAAAACTTCAGTAGGAGAATTCAGATCAAAGGTGTGTGTAGTAGTAAAGGCTATTCCCAGGGGAGAGGTAAAATGGAAAACTGCACAATCTCCTGCCCCTAGGTGGGTTGTCAACCTTAAATGATACAAATTGCCTGAGGGGCATGTTGAAATAAGTGCAGCTATTGAGGATCTCCAGGGAATTCCTCCAGATCTTACCAAAGACCACTAAAGCAGTACCACTACGAGTCTGAAAAAGTAATGACATTATTTTGGGGGTGCCCCATAATGCAGATATGGCTGCAATGATCAAAGACTTAGATCAGAACACTCAATCCCTAAATCACAACACTCAACTCCCTTTGAATACTTGGAAAGCCTTCCCAAGAAGGACAGGTAAAAGCAAGCCCAGATGGTGAAAATTACAATAAATACTGAACTCCTCAATGCCTAGACATTTATGAACATTCTTTTCACATAGAAATGGCTGGTTACCCTGGAATTTCTCTCACAGATGCTTCATACCCTTTGTCCATTTCTTGTTCTCTCGGCTACTGGCTAGCTCACTTGTTGTGAGCAAATATATGCAAACTTACACCCAAGGTCTGAGGGAGCTGAGAGGTTAAAGAAAGAGACTTTACAAATCCAGTTTCTCAGAAAGAAACATTTTAATAGGGACTCAGGAACAGAAGCAATGCCTCTGGTGGCCAAAAGAAAATTTATCTCTGCATCTGCCTTCTAGAAAGTATTTATATAGCAAACTCTTTTTTTTCTTGGTAAAAAGTGTGAGCTGGTTATGTCTCAGACCCTCTTGTGAAACTTGTGAACCATGAGGAAGTTAGATAAGCATCTTTATGAGGGGTTATTTATGCTACAGTATTGTTTCTTGATCTTGCTATGAAAATGCCTTGGTATGTAGGAATCAAACATTAGTCATTATGTTGGTTTCACTTCAAGATGACATTACTCTTGCCATATAACAGCCTGTTCTCCTATAATAATTTTTTATTTAATATTTTTAATATAAAATAGAGTCACATAGTTAGAAGTCAAATGACATAAAAAGGCTAATAGTGACATGTGTTTCTTTTTCTCATCACTGTTCCTTATTCGCTCAGCTTCCAATCCTTTGCTCTTCCACAGATAAGTACCTTACTTATATCTTTTGTGCATATTTTCACAGTTTGAAAAATTTAAACAAAAGCAAGTATAAAATTTTATTTTAATTGTATATCCTCTTTTAAAACAAAATGTAGCATTCTAAATATGTTGTCTTGCACATTTTTTTCTTCATGCCACAATGTATCTTATAGATCTTTTTTATAGTAATACCTAGAGGGCTTTCTCATCTATTTTTATGTTTTGTTTATTCCATTGTATAAATGTATCATAACATTTAAATAGTCTTATAGTTGCAGACCATTATTTTCAATCTTTAGATATTGCAAATAATGCTTCATAACAATATAATGTTATTGTGATCTATTATTTTATTCTATAGATATAGCACCATTTGTTTAAACAGTCCTATATTGTTGAACAGTTAGACTCTTTCCAATATTATACATAATACTGAAATCAACATCAGTGTACTGATATGTTGTATGTATCTATTTTCCTATAAATAAATATGGATCAATTATGGGAACAAATTTTGGTCCAAGATTGTTGTTGTCTTGTGTTGCTATGAGAATCAAAGACAATTGCCATACTCTTTAGCCCGTGGCCATAGACAAAATTCCCACATATCTGGATGATGACAATAGAATTAGGGAGCCTATTAAGCCATGCTGAGCAACTATTTAAATAAATCAAAGAGTACAGGGGAGGCAAGTGTATGGACAATCAGTAGAGAAAACTAAAATGGCACTCCTGTTATGTCTTCCTGGACCAAAATCACAACCAGGTTGACATTCAAGAAGGGAAACCATGATATATATGGGAATTCTAGATTAATATTCTACCCCCAGTATACAAAGACGATATTTTTGACTCTTCATCAGTAGGCTACATTTTTAAGGTTGTTCTTCAGTTGTGGGGATGAGTTATACTATGACCTTTTTGTGATTTATGACTCATACTTGGAGGATAGTTGACTGAAGTTAGAGTGTCAATGGTTAGAGAAGCAACCATCAAGTTTGATAAAATTCTTGTATCTTTAACACCATACTACAGCAATTGAAATTACCTAGGTCCTAAGGTAGTAGGAGCATGTAAATAACATGCCTAGAAGAAGTATAATATGTCAAAATATGCCTGAAAGAAGGTAAAGAGAGTAAGTGTATCTTTGGCCATTTTTTTTTTTTTTTTTTTGAGACAGAGTCTCGCTCTGTCGCCCAGGATGGAGTGCAGTCTGGCACTCCGCTCACTGCAAGCTCCGCTTCCTGGGTTCACGCCATTCTCCTGCCTCAGCCTCCCCAAGTAGCTGGGACTACAGGCACCCGCCACCACACCCGGCTGATTTTTTGTTGTTGTTGTAATTTTAGTAGAGACAGAGTTTCACCATGTTAGCCAGCATGGTCTCCTGACCGCGTGATCCACCCGCCTCGGCCTCCTAAAGTGCTGGGATTGCAGGCCCGAGTCACCGCGCCTGGACGGATTCTTTTTTTTTTTTTTTTTTTTTTGAGACAGAGTCTCTCTCTGTCGTCCAGGCTGGAGTGCAGTGGTGCAATCTCGGCTCACTGCAAGCTCCGCCTCCTGGGTTCACGCCATTCTCCTGCCTCAGCCTCCTGAGTAGCTGGGACTACAGGCGCCCACCACCACGTCCTGCTAATTTTTTTGTATTTTTAGTAGAGACAGGGTTTCACCGTGTTAGCCAGAATGATCTCGATCTCCTGACCTCGTGATCCGCCCGCCTCGGGCTCCCAAAGTGCTGGGATTACAGGCATGAGCCACCACGCCTGGCCCATCTTTGGCCATGTTTTTAAGCTATTGGCCCAGATGCCTTGATGGGTGCATAATAATATACATAAGGGCATCCTGGAAAAATCATCAGGGTGAAAAATATTGGAGAGTAGTCTATATGGTTAAACAGGTTGCTTACTGTAGACTTGTGTACCAAATACTCAACTTCTCTTGGCAATGCATTATCTACCCAAAATGCAGAAATCTCCATGTAGCCTAGATTGGCAGAGAAATCTAGATTGTATTTTACACCAGAGGTATATGACAAAATTTTATTTGGGAAATGTTTTATCAGCATTTTTCTGTTTCTGAGGATTAAGACATGTGGAGACTAGGTACAATTATTTAATAACTGTTTTAATCTCTGTGGTGCTTTTAGATCCTATGCCAAATGAATGCTCTTTGGAGGTACTACTGGGTGAAAGGGTAGGCAGGCTATTGAGAAACTGCAGCAGAGCTTTTTTCATATTTGTTGAAAACTCCTTCAGATGCCTGGTGTTTAACTGTGTTCTAAGAACTCCACTAAGTTTAGAAGTGCTTCTGCTACCTGACAAATGGAGCTTCCCCCACCCTACAATGTGGTCTTTCAGACATCTTATAAATAAGCAATTGAATCTGTTAAGGCTTTGCTATTGTCTTCTAACCATTCAAAACAAGAAACAATTTATTAAGTGTTTCTGGTAAGCTGACGTTTCTTGGAAATGGTGCTGAGAGGAAGCTGGAATGCTGCCACTGGCCCTTTTACCTTAATCAAGATTATATAATATTTAAATACCGGAAGTCTTGCAAAATTTCTTGGCTTTCTGTGCCACATTATTCTCTCATTTTTTTTTCTGTCTCTGATTTCTTTTTACCTTCATTGCTGACTAACTGTGAGTATTCTCCTAAAGTTCAATATCCAGTTTTCTCTTCTCCCTCAAGGACCTATCAGCTTTCATAATCTCGGCTATCCCTTTATGTAGTTACCAAATCATTGCTTTCAATTCTCACTACTCTATTAACTATATTTTTAATCTCTTTCATTTTCAATTGGGAATATGATACAAGCTCTTTCCCACAAGCTTAAGTATAATATCAGACAGATTCTAACTTCCCTAACTCAACTGTTTAGCAATGTTACCCCTCCAGTATACATACAAGACTTAGGAAAGAAGTAAAAAAGTTTCAAGCAGATAATATCTTAATAGTTTTCTGATTCACCTCTCTTTTCATACCACTTCCACTGTCATTATTCTGTGTTTAGCTTCTGGCATAGTCCTGAAATTACAATAGCCTTAGGACAGAACATCAAGAAAAGATGGATAGACAAATGCAAGGTACTGAAACATATGCACCTCGAATATAGAAACGCTCTTAGGTTCCTCTGGTTATTAAATGTAGAACACTGCACCAGGTCCTTGTTGTCTAGGAGCTCACAATTCAGAGTGGGAAACAGTCATCTGAGTAGATAATTACATTAGTGTAGAGAATGTTAAAATATAGTGTTGTGGCTGCAGAGACGAGGCACTTAGCTCAGAATGATCAGGGCCTAGTTCTTGAAGGAGGTGATGCTGCATCAGAGTCTTGAAAAAAGAAACATTAGTCAGGTAGAGGATAGGAAGCATTCAAGGCCAAGTGGGTAACAGTACATGGAGATATGTATATAGATTATACATATATGAAATATATATTTGTATATGTACATATATATGAATCTATTTGAAAATTTGACAAGAATATGGGGCCTTGTGGAAAGAGTAGAAGTAGATAAGATCTGAGAAATTTGCAAGAGCCATAATTATTTTATTTCATCTATTTTATTTTACTTTATTCAATAGTTTTTGGGGAATAGGTTGGTTTTGGTTATATGAATAAGTTCTTTAGTGGTAATTTCTGAGATTTTGGTGTACTTGTTATGTGAGCAGTGTACACTGTACCCAATGTGTAATCTTTTATCCTTCAACCCCCTTCATCCCCCCAAGTCCTCAAAGTCCATTATGTCATTCTTATGTCTTTGCATCCTCATAGCTTAGCTCCTGCTTATAAATGAGAACAAACAGTATTTGGTTTTCCATTCCTGAGTTACTTCACATAGAGTAATGGTTTCCAACTCCATCCAGGTTGCTGTGAATGCCATTATTTCATTCCTTTTTATGGCTGAGTAGTGTTCCATGGCGTACACAGACCACATGTTTTTTATATAATTGTTGGTTGATAGGCATTTAGGATGGTTCCACATTTTCGCAATTGTGAACTGTGCTGCTCTAAACATGTGTATGTAAGTGTCTTTTCCGTATAATGACTTCTTTTTCTCTGGGAAAATACACAGTAGTGGGATTGCTGGATCAAATGGTAGTTCTACTTTCAGTTCTTTAAGTAATCTCCATAATGTTTTCCATAGTGGTTGTACTAGTTTACATTTCCACCAGCAGTGTAGAAGTGTTCCCTTTTCACCACATCCACATTAACATCTATCGTTTTTTGATTTTTTGATTATGGCCATTCTTGCCGAAACAAGATGGGAACTCATTGTGGTTTTAATTTGCATTTTCCTGATACTTAGTGATGTTGAGCATTTTTTCATATGTTTGTTGGCCATTTGTACATCTTTTGAGAATTGTCTATTCATGTTTTTTGCCCTCATTGTGATGGGATTATTATTTTTTTCTGCTGATTTGAGTTCCTTGTAGAGTCTGGATATTAGCCCTTTGTCTGATGTACAGTTTGCAAATATTTTCTCTCATTCTGTGGGTTTTCTGTTTACTCTTCTAATTATTTCTTTTGCTGTGTAGAAGCTTTTTAGTTTAATTAGGTCCCATCTATTTATATTAGTTTTTGTTGCATTTGCTTTTGGATTCTTGGTCATGAACTCTTTGCCTAAGCCCATGTCTAGAAGAACTTTTCAAATGTTATCTTCTAGAATTTTTATGTTTTCACATCTTAGATTTAAGTGTTAATTCATCTTGGGTTGATTTTTGTATAAGGTGAGAGATGAGGATCCATTTTCATTCTTCTACATGTGGCTTGCCAATTATCCCAGCACCATTTGTTAAACAGGGTATCATTTTCCTACTTTATGTTATTGTTTGCTTTGACAAAAATCAATTGGCTGTAAGCATTTGGCTTTATTTCTGTGTTTTATATTCTTTTCCTTTGGTCTATGTGACTACTTTTATAGCAGTACCATGCTGTTTTGGTAACTATAGCCTTGTAGTATAGTTTGAAGTCAGGTAATGTGATACCTCTGGATTTGTTCTTTTCACTTAGTCTTGCTTTGGCTATGCAGCCTCTTTTTGGGTTCCATATGAATTTTTGGATTTTTTTTCTAGTTCTGTGAAGAATGATGATGGTAGGTACTTTGGTGGGAATTGCATTAAATCTGTAGATTGAATTTGGCAGTATCATCATTTTCATAATATTGATTCTACCTATTCATGTGCATGGGATATGTTTCCATTTGTTTGTGTCATAAATGGTTTCTTTCAGTGGTGTTTTGCAGTTCTCCTTGTAGAAATCTTTCACCTCCTTGATTAGGTATATTCCTAAGTATTTTATTATTATTATTTTTTGTGGCTGTTGTAAAAGTGATTGAGTTTTTGATTTGATTCTCAGCTTGGTCATTGTTGGTGTATAGCAGTGCTACTGATTTGTGTACATTGAATTTTGTATCCTGAAACTTTACTAAATTTATTTATCAGATTTAAGAGCATTTGAAATGAGTCTTTAGGTTTTTCTAGGTATATAATCATATCATTGGTGAACAGAGACAGTTTGTCTTCTTCTTTACCAATTTGGATGCCCTTTATTTCATTCTGTTGTCTGATTGCTCTGACTAAAAGCTGGTTCTTTGAAAAGATAAAAAAAAATTGATAGACCATTAGCAAGATTAACCAAGAAAAAAATAGAGAAGATCAAAATAAGCTCAATTAGATACAAAATGGGAGCTATTACCACTGATACCACAGAAATACAAAAATTATTTAAGGCTACTAGGAACACCTATATGCACACAAACTGGAAAATCTAGAGGATATAGATAAATTCCTGGAAATATACAACCCTCCTAGATTAAATAATAAAGAAACAGAAACTCTGAACAGACAAATAACAAGTAGTGAGATTTAAAAATTAATTTAAAAAATGCCAACTAAAAAAGTTTCAGAACCATATGGATTCACAGTTGAATTCTATCAGACATTTAAAGAAGAATTGGTGTCAATCCTGCCAAAAGTATTCCAAAAGATAGAGAAAGAGAGAATCCTCCCTAAATCATTTTATGAAGCCAGTATCACCCTAATACTAACATCAGGAAAGGACATAACAACAACAACAACAAAACTACAGACCAATATCCCTGATAAACATAGATGCAAAAATCCTCAGCAAAATACTAGCTAAGTAAATCCAACAGCATATCAAAAAGATAATCCACCATGATCAAGTGGGTTTCATATCAGGGGTGTAGGGATGGTTTAACATACACAAGTCAGTAAATGTGATATGTCACATAAACAGAATTAAAAACAAAAATTATATGATCATCTCACTAGATGCAGAAAAAGCCCTTGACAAAATTTAGTATGTCTTCATTAAAACCCTCAACAAATTTGGCATAGAAGAGACATACCTCAAGGTAATAAAAGCCATTTATGAGAAAAACCCATGGCTAACATTATCCTGAATGGGAAAAGTTGAAAGCATTCCCCCTGAGAACTGGAAGAGACAAGGATGGCCACTTTCACCACTTCTGTTTAACATAGTAGGGGCCATAATTCTTGTCAAGCATGGGTATCTGGTTTACAGTCCTATAGCTAATTGATAATGCCAAATTAAAAGTTATGAGGGATGCTCAAGATAAGCAATGAATAAGGTTTGAGAAATGAAGAAAAAAGTCATAAAATCACAAAAAACAGATGTAAGTATTAAAAAATAAAGTCATCTGGGGAGACAAGGTGGAGTAAGATGGCAGAATAGACTTTGTCTTGCCACCCATTGACCCGCCTGCAAGGAAACCAAATTAACAACTATCTACACACACACACACACACAAACCTTCAGAAAAAAATAAAAATCAGGCAAGCACTTATAGTACCTGGTTTTAACTTAATATCACTAAAAGAGGCACTGAAGAGATAGAAAAAAACAGTCCTGAATTACCAATGTCACGCTTAATCCAACCCGCAGCTGCAGCATTATACAGAGAGCATCTGTAGGCACTGGGGTAGGGAGAACACAACAATTGAACTCAGTGCTTTCCTGTTAGGGCAGAAAGGAAAACCAGACCAAACTCAGCTGAAGCCTGCCCATGGAGGGAGCACCTAAACAAGCCCTAGTTGGATGGGAATCACCAATCTGATCCCAGAGGTCTGAAGTTGAGTGCTTGCAAACTTCTCCACCGAGGGCTATAGCATCCTGTATCTCCAAGCACTCTTGAAAGGCAGTCTAGGCCATAAGGAGTGCAACTCTTAGGCAAGTCCTAGTGCTGAAGTAGGCCCAGAGATAGTGGAGTGGGGGTGGAGCATGTGAAATACTGAGACACCAGCTGGGGAAGCCCAAGGGAGTGCTGGCATCACTCCTCTCCTAACCTCAGGCTTCACAGCTGTAGCTCCAAAATAGACCTCTTACTTTCACTTGAGGAGAGGAGAGGGAGTAGTGCAAAGAACGCTGTTTTGCATCTTGGGTACCAGCTCAGCCACAGCAGAATAGGGCACTAGTCAGAATTTCAAGGCCCCTGTTGCAGGACCTAGCTCCCAGATATTTCTAGACACCCCTTCGACAGAAGAAAACCCACTGCCTTGAACTAAAGGAGCCAGTCCTGGAAGCATTCATCACCTGCTAACTGAAGAGACCTTGTACACTGAATGACCAGCAGCAATACCCAGGTACTACATTGAGGGCCTTGGGTGAGCCTCTGAGACTTGCTGGCTTAAGGTGAGACTCAGCACATTACTAGCTGTGGTGGCTATGGGGCAAAACTCCATCTGCTTGAGAAGAGCAGAGAGAAAAGTAAATGGGACTTTGTCTGACACCTTAGGGACCAGCACGGCCACAGGGGATCAGAGCACCAAGTGGGCTCTTGGGGTCCTCAATTCCAGGACTTGACTCTTGGATGGAATTCCTGGGCCTTCCCTGACCCAGCGGGATACCCACTGCCCTGAAGGATGAGTTTCATGCCAGGTAGCATTCACCATAAGCTGACTTAAGAGACCCTGGGCCTTAAAGGAACATTGGCTGGTAGGCTAAAAGTAGTCCTATGGCTTGTGGTGGCAGTGGCTATGGGGTGAGGCTCCTCTGCCTTTGGAAAGGGGAGAAAAGAGTGGGAAAGAATGAATCTTGTGGTTTGAGTGTCAGCTCAGCTGCAGTGTGATACAATGTGAAGGAAATGTCTAGGGCTTTTGTCTCTAATCCCTGACTCCTCGATGGCATTACTGGACACACCCAGGAACTGGGGGAACTTGATGCCCTGAAGAAAAAACACAGGCCTAGGTGGCTTTGCCAGCTGTGGATTGTGGAGCCCCAGGGCCTTGAGCAAACATAGGCAGCAACCAGGGAATTGTTACAGCCTGTCTTGGGTGAGACCCAGCACTATGCTGGCTTCAGGTCTGACCCAGTGCAGTCACAGTAGTGATGGCCACAAGGGTGCCACTGTCACTCCACCCCCAGCTTTAGGTGGCTCAGAACAGAGAGAAAGAGAGAGAGAGAGAGAGAGAGACTGACTCTGTATGCGTGGAAGAAACTAACAGAGGAGAACAAGGGTCTCTGCCTGGTAATCCAGAAAATTCTCCCAGATCTGATCCAAGACCATTAAGGTGGTATCTCTATGACTCTGCAAGAACCACAGCATTACTGAGCTTGGGTTGCCCACTAAAGCAAATATAGCTTAGATCATAACACCCAAGTCCTTTCAAATACCTAAAAAGCTGACCCAAGAAGGATGGTACAAACAAGCCCACACAGTGAAGACTACAATAATGACTTCTCTTTAATGCCCAGACACTGAAGAAAATCTACTAGCATCAACGCCATTCAGAAAAACATGATCTCACCAATTAAGCTAAATAAATCACCAGGAATCAATCCTGGAGAAACAGAGATATGTTCAAAATGGCTGTGTTGAGGAAACTCAAAGTAATTCAAGATAACATGGAGAAGGAATTTAGAATTCTCTCAGAAAAATTTAACAGAGAGAGTGAAATAATGAAAAAGAATCAAGCAGAAATTATGGAGCTAAAAAATGAAATTGGCCTATTAAAGAATGTAACAGTCATTTAATAGCAGAATTGATCAAGCAGAAAAAAAGAATTTATGAACTTGAAGACAGGCTGTTTAAAAAATACACAATCTGAGGAGAAAAATAGAAAAAGAATAGCAAACAAGGAAGCATACATACAGGATATAGAAAATAGCTTCAAAAGGGCAGAGCTAAGATTTATTAGCCTTAAAGAGAAGGTAGAGAAAAAGATAAGGGTAGAAAGCTTATTCAAAAGGACAATAATAGAGAACTCCCCAAACCTAGAGAAAGATATAAGTATCTAAGTACAAGGTTATAGAACAGCAAGCAGTTTTAACCCAAAGAAGTGTACTGCAAGGCATTTAATAATCAAACTCCTAAAAATCAAGAAGAAAGAAAGGATCTAAAAAGAAGCAAGTGAAAATAAAGAACTAACATACAATGGAGCTTGAATATGTCTGGCAGCAGACTTTTCAGTGGAAGCTTTACAGGCCAGGAGAGAGTGGCATGATATATTTAAAGAACTGAAGGAAAAAACTTTTTACCTTAGATTAATGTATCCAAAGAAAATATCTTTCAAACATGAAGGAGAAAAAGACTTCCCCAGAAAAACAAAAGCTGAGGGATTTAATCAATATAAGAACTGTCCTACAAGAAATCTAAAGTGAGTAATTTAATGAGAAAGAAAAGGTCATTAATTATCAATAAATTATCACCTGAAGGTACAGTAGATAGAAAACAGAGAATATTATAATACTGTAACTCTGATGTTTAAATATTCTTATCCTAAGTAGAAGACTAAATAATAAACCAATCAAAATTAATAACTACAACAGCTTTCAAAGACACAGTCAGTACAATAAGATAAAATAGAAACAACAGAATGTTAAAAAGTGGGGGGGATAAAGATAAGGTGTAGAATTTTTGTTAGTTTTCTTCTTGCATCTTTGTTTGTTTATGAAAATAGTGTTAAGCTTTTATCACATTAAAATAATAGGTTATAAAATAGCATTTACAATTTTCATGGTGACCTCAAAGCAAACAACATACAATGGATATGAAAAAAAATATAAAATAAAGAAACTAAATTACATCACCAGAAAAAGTTATTTTCACTAGAGGAAGACAAGAAGGAAAGAAAGAGGAAAAAAGATTAAACAACCAGAAAACAAATAAGAAAATGGCAGGATTAAGTACTTGCTTAATAATAACATTGAAAGCAAAGGAACTAAACTCTCCAATCAAAAGACATAGATTGGCTAATGAATAACAAAACAAGACTCATTGATCTGTTGGTTAAAAGAAACATGCTCCACCTATAAAGACACAGGTAGATTGAAAATAAAGGAATGGAAAAAACATTCCATGCTAATGGAAACCAAAAATTAGCGGGAGTCACTAAACTTATATCAGACAAAATAGATTTCAAGACAAGAAGTATAAGAAAGGGAAAAGGTCACTGTATAATAATAAAGGTGTTGATTCAGCAAGAGGATATAACAATTTTTAACATATATGCACCCAACATTGGAACACACAGATATATAAGAGAAATATTATTAGAGATAAAGAGTGAGAAAGGCCCCAATAAAATAATAGCTTGAGAGTTCAACATTCCACTTTCAGTATTAGATAAGTCTCTCACACAGAAAATCAACAAAGAAACATCAGTGTTAATCTGTACTATAGAACAAACAGATGTAATAGATATTCACAGAACACTCCATCCAACAGCTGCAGAATACACATCCTTTTCCTCAGCACATGCATCATTCTCTAGGATAGACCATATGTTAGGTTACCAAACAGTCTTAAAATTTTCAAAAAATTGAAATAATATCAAGCATCTTTTCTGACTACAATGGAGTAAAACTAAAAATTAATAACAAGAGGAATTTTGGAAAGCAGAGATACATGGAAAATAAGCAATATGCTCCTGAATGACAATGTCAATGAACAAATTAAGAAAGAAATTGAAAAATTTCTTAAAACAAATTATAATCGAAGTACAATATACTAAAACTATTACCTGACTTCAAATTATACTACAGAGCTATAGTAACCAAAGAGCAACTGTCATAAAAACAGACACAGACTGTATTAGTCATTCTCACACTACTATAAAGACATTCCTGAGACTGGGTAATTTATAAAGAAAAGAGGTTTAATTGACTCACATTTCGACAGGATGTACAGGAGGCATGGCTGGGGAGGTATCACGAAAATTACAGTCATGGTAGAAGGCAAAGGGGAAGCAGGCACAATCTTCACATGGAAGAGCAGGAGAGAGAGGGAACAAATGGGGAAGTGCTACAAACTTTTAAACAACCAGATCTTGTGAAAACTCACTCACTATTATGAATACAGAAAGGGAGAAATCCACCTCCATGATCCAATCACCTCCCACTATGTCCCTCCCCCAACATTGGGAATTACAATTTGGCATGAGACTTGGATAGGAACACAGAGCCAAACCATATCATTATGCCCCTGGCCTCTCCCATATCTCATGTTCTTATCACATTTCAAAACACAATCATGCCTTCTGAACAGTCCAACAAAGCCTTAGCTTATTCTAGCATTAACTCTAAAGTCTAAGTCCAAAGTCTCGTCTGAGATAAGGCAAGTCCCTTCCAACTTTGAGCCTATAAAATAAAAAACAAATTAGTTACTTCCAGGATAAAAAGGAGGTACAGGCATTGGGTAAATAGACCTATTCCAAGAGGGATAAATCAGCCAAAACAATGGGTCTACAGGCATCATGCAAGTCCAAAACTCATAAGGCTGTCATTAAATCTTAAATCTCTAAAATAATCTCCTTTGACTCCATGTATCACATCCAGGACACACTAATGTAAGCGATGGGCTCCTAAGGCCTTGGGCAGCTCTGCCCCTTTGGCTCTGCAGGGTAAAGCCCCCCATAGCTGCTTTCACAGGCTGGCATTGAGTGTCAGTGGCTTTTCCAGGCATACAGTGTAAGCTGTAGGTGGATCTACCATTCTGGGGTCTGGAGGATGGTAGCCCTATTCTCACAGATCCACTAGGCAGTGCCACAGTGGGGACTCTGTGTGGCGGCTCCAACCCTACATTTCTCCTCTGCACTGCCATAGTAGAGGTTCTCCATGAGGGCTCTGCCCCCGCAGCAGACTTCTGCTTGGACATCCAGCATCAGGCATTACCATACATCCTTTGAAATCTAGGTGGAGGCTCCCAAACTTCAACTCTTGCCTTCTGTGCACCTGCAGGCCCAACACCACATGGAAGCCACCAAGGCTTGGGGCTTGCATCTTCTGAAGCAATGGTCCAAGTTGCACCTTGGCCCCTTTTAGCCATGGCTAAAGTTGAAGCAGCTGGAACACATGGTACCATGTCCCAAGGCTGCACAGAGCAGTGGAGCCCTGGGTCTGGCCAACAAAACCATTTTTCCCTCCTAGGCCTCCAGGCCTGTGATGAGAAGGGCTTCCATGAAGGTCTTTAAAATGCCCTGGAGACATTTTCCCCATTGTGTTGGCTCTTCTTTACTTATCCACATTTCTGCAGCTGGCTTTAATTTCTCCACAGAAAATGGGTTTTTCTTTTCCACTACATGGTCAGTCTACAATTTGTCCACTTTCATGCTCTTCTATTTTTTTTAAATAGAAGTTTCAGTTTTTGGTCATTTATTTGTGCAAATGAGAATAGGCTTTTAGAAGGAGCCAGGCAACATCTTGAACACTTTGCTGCTTATAAGTTTCTTCCACCAGATACACCAAATTATCTCTCCCAAGTTCAAAGTTTTACAGATCTCTAGAGCAGGGGCACAATGCAACCAGTCTCTTCACTGAAGCATAGCAAGAGTGACCTTTACTCCAGTTCCTAATAAGTTCCTCATTTCCATCTGAGACCACCTCAGCCTGGACTTCATTGTCCATATTACTATTAACATTTTGGTTACAAGCATTCAACAAGTCTCTAGGAAGTTCCAAACTTGCCCACATTTCCCTGTCTTCTTCTGAGCCTTCCAAACTCTTCCAACCTCTGCCCATTACCCAGTTCCAAAGTTGCTTCCACATTTTCATGTATCTTTATAGTAACACCCCACTCTAGGTATCAATTTTCTGTATTTGTTCTTTCTCACAGTACCATAAAGACATACTTGAAAGTGGGTAATTTATGGAGAAAAGAGGTTTAATTGACTCACATTTTCACAGGCTGTACAGGAGGAATGCCTGGGGAGGTCTCAGGAAACTTACCATCATGGCAGAAGGCAAAAGGGAAGCAGGCAGAATCTTCACATGGCAGAGAAGGAGAAAGAGAGGAAAGGGAGAAGTGCTACACACTGTTAAACAACCAGATCTTGTGAGAACTCAGTGACTACTATGAGAACAGCAAGGGGGAAATCCACCTCCATGATCTAATTTCCTCCCACTAAGTCCCTCCCCCAACACTGAGAATTACAATTTGACATGAGATTTTTGTCAGGACATAGAATCAAACCATATCATAGACCAATGGAACAGAATAGAGAACCCAGAAACAAATCCACATGCTTACAGTAAACTTATTTTTGATAAAGGTGATAAGAACCTACACTGGGGAGAAGACAGTTTCCTCAATAAATGGTGCTGGGAAAACTGGATATCCATGTGCAAAAGAATGAAACTAGACCCCTATCTCTTGCCATATACAAAAATTATATCAAAATGGACTAAAGGTCTTAAATCTAAGACCTCAAACTATGAAACTACTACAAGAAAATAAAATAATATCAGACCCCTATCTCTCACCATATACAAAAACCATATCAAAATGGATAAAAGACTTAAATATAAGACCTCAAACTTTGAAACTACTACAACAGAACATTGGGGGAAATCTGCAGGACACAGATCTGGGCAAGGATTTCTTGAGCAGTACCTCACAAGCACAGGCAACCAAAGCAAACATGGACAAACTAGATTATATCAAGTTGAAAAGCTTCTGCACAGCAAAAAAAAAAAAAAAAAATCAACAGTGAAGAGATAACCCACAGAATGGAAGAAAATATTTGCAAACTACCACTCTGATGAGGGATTAGTCATCAGAATATATAAGCAGCTTAAACAACTTCACAGGAAAAAATGGAATACCCAATCAAAAAATAGGTAAAAGAGTTTAATAGACATTTCTCAAAAAGAACACATACAAATAACAAACAGGCATATGAAAAGGTGCTTAATATCATTGATATCAAAGAAGTAAAAATTGAATTATATCAAATTAAAAAGCTCCTGCACAGTAAAAAAAATAAAATAAACAGTGAAGAGACAACCCAGAGAATGGGAGAAAATATTTCCAAACTACCACTCTGACAAGGGATTAATCACCAGAATATATAATCAGCTTAAACAACTCCACAGGAAAAAATAGAATAACCCAATCAAAAAATGGGCAAAATATTTGAATAGACATTTCTCAAAAGAACACCTACAAATAACAAACAGATATATGAAAAGCTGCTTAACATCATTGATCACCAGAGAAGTGCAAAACAAATCTACAGTGAGATATCATCTCACCCTAGTTAAAAATGGCTTATATCCAAATGACAGGCAATAACAAATGCTGGCGAGGATGTGTAGAAAAAGTACATTGTTGGTAGAAATGTAAATTAGTACATTCACTGTAGAGAACAGTTTGGAGGTCTGCCATAAAACTAAAAATAGAGCTACCATATGATCCAGCAATCCTACTGCTGGGTATATACCCAAACAAAAGAAAATAAGTATATCAAAGAGATATCTGCACTCCTATGTTTGTTGCAGCAATGTTTACAATAGCTAAGATTTGGAAGCAACTTAAGTGTTCATCAATAGATGAATGGATAACTCAGTCATTTAAATTCAGAGACTTAGAGAACAGAAGAATGACTACCAGAGGCTGAGAAGTATAGTGGGGGAGTTAGGGGTAGTTGGGGATGATTAATGGGTACAAAAAAAGTGAGTGAATAAGACCTACTATTTGATAGCAGAGTAGAATGACTAAAGTCTAAAATGATATATTTGTGTATTTTAAAATAACTTTAAAAATGTAATTGGATTGTAACTCAAAGGATAAATGCTTGAGGGGATAGATATCCCATTCACTATTATGTGTTTATTTCACATTTCATATCCATACCAAAAGATCTCATGTACTCCCAAAATATACACACCTACTACGTACCCACAAAAAATTAAAAAGTAATAAAAAGGTTTTTAAATACAGCAAAACTTTTGGGATACAGCAAAAGCCATACCAAGAGGGAAATTTATAGCTGTAAGTGCCTACATGAAATTTATAGCTGTAAGTGCCTACATCAAAAATAAGAAAAAACTTTAAATGTACAATTAAAGATGCATGTTAAAGAATTATACAAGCAAGAGCCAACCAAACTCAAAATTATAAGAAGAAAAGCAATCATAAAGGTCAGAGCAGGCATAAATGAAATTGCAATAAAATAAAATAAAAAAGATCAATGAAAAAAGATTTTTTTGAAATATTAAACAAAATTAACAAGCCTTTAGCCAGACTAAGAAAAAAAGAGAGAAGATTCAAATAAATAAAATCAGAAATGAAAATGAGATATTGTAACTGATTCAGTGGAAATTCAAAGGATCATTAGTGGCTACCAGGAGCAAGTATATGCCAATAAATTGGAAAATTTAGAAGAAATGGACAAATTCCTAGATACATATGACCTACCAAGATTGAACTAGGAAAAAATCCAAAACCTGAACAGATCAATAACAAGTAATGATATTGAAGCCATAATTTAAAAAAGAGCCCAGGATCTGATGGCTTCACTGCTGAAGTCTACCAAACATTTAAAGAGAATTAATAACAATCCTACTCAAATAATTCCAAAAACAGAGGAGGAGAGAATACTTCTACACTCATTCTACAAGGCCAGTATTACCCTGATAGCACAGTCAGCCAAATACACATCAAAAAATAAAAACTACAGGTCCATATCTCTGATGAACATTGATACAAAAATTCTCAACAAAGTGCTAGCAAACCAAATTCAACAATACATTAGAAAGATCATTCATCATGAGCAAGTAGGATTTATCTCTGAGATGCAAGGATGGTTCAACATATGTAAATCAATAAATGTGATACATTATAGCAACAGAATGAAGGACAAAACAATATGATCATTTTAATTGCTGAAAAATCATTTGATAAAATTCAAAATTCCTTCATGATAAAAATCCTCAAAAAGTGGAATAGAAGGTACATACCTCAACATAATAAAAGTCATGTACAACAGATGCACAGCTAGTATCAAAATGAATGGGGGAAAAACTAAAAATCATTTCTCTAAGATCTGGAACATGACAAGGATGCCCACTGTTGCCAGTGTTATGCAACATTGTATTGGAACTCCTAGCTAGAGCAATCAGAGAAGAGAAAGATAAGAAATGCATTCAACCTAGAAAGGAAGAACTCAAATTATCTTTGTTTGCATATTATATAATTTTATACTTGGAAAAACCTAAAGACTCCACAAGAAAACTATTAGAACTGATAAATTCAGTAAAGTTGCAGGATACAAAATCAAAATACAAAAATCAGTAGCATTTCTATATGCCAACAGTGAACAATATGAAAAATAAGTAAAAACAGTAATCCCTTTTACAATAGCCACACACAAAATTAAATACCTAAGAATTAACAACCAAAGAAGTGAAATACCTCTATAATAGAAACTATGAATCAATGATAAAAGACATTGAAGTGGACACAAAAAATGGAAAGACATTCCATGTTCACAGATTGGAGGAATCAATATTGTTAAAATGTTCATACTACCAAGAGAAATCTATATATTTAATGCAATCTCTATCAAAATACCAATGACATTCTTCACAGAAGTAGAAAAAAATCCTAAAATTTATATGAAACCACAAAAGACCCAGAATAGCCAAAGATGTCTGAGGCAAAAATAATAAATCTGAAGGAATTACATTACCTGACTTCAAATTATGCTACAGAGCTGTAGTAACCAAAACAGCATGGTACTGGCATAAAACAGACACACAGGCCAGTTGAAAAGACTAGAGAACCCAGAAACAAACCCACACACTTACAGTAATCTCATTTTCAACAAAGGTGCCAAGAATATACATTGGAGAAAAGATAGTCTCTACAATAAATGGGGCTGGGAAAACTTGACATTTATGAGCAGAAGAATGAAACTAGACCCCTATCTCTCACCACATACAAAAATTAAATCAAAACCAATTAAAGGCTTAGAAATCTAAGACATCAAACTATGAAAGTGCTACAAGAAAACTTTGTGGAAAATCTCCAGGACATTGACCTCTGCAAAATTTTCTTGAGAAATATTCCAAAAACACAGACAGCCAATGCAAAAATGTACAAATGGGATCACATGAAGGTAAAAAAGCATCTCCACAGCAAAGAAAACAATGAACAAGGTAAAGAAACAACCCACAGAACGGGAGAAAATATTTTCAAACTACCTATCTGACAAGGGATTAATAACTAGAATATATAAGGAGATTAAGGAACTTTATAGGAGAAAATCTAATAATGTAATCAAAAGCTGATCAAAGGATTTAAAGAGACATTTCCCAAGAGACAACATACAAATGAAAAACAGGCATATGAAAAGATACTCAACATCATCAATCATTGGAGAAATGCTAATCTAAACTACAGTGAGATATCATCTCACCCCAGTTAAAATGGCTTACATCCAAAAGAAACCAATAACAAATTCTGGTGAGGATCTGGATAAAAGGAAACCCTCGTACGCTGTTGGTAGGAACATAAATTAGTACAACCAGTATGGAAAGCAGTTTGGAGGCTCCTCAAAAAACTAAAAATAGAACTACCATATGATCTAGCAGTCCCACTGCTGGATATATACATCAAAGAAAGAAAATCAGTATATTGAAGTGATAGTTGCACTACCGTGTTTGTTGTAGCACCATTCACAACAGTCCAAATTTGGAAGCAGCCTAAGTGCCTATCAACAGATAAAGGGATAAAGAAAACATGATAAGTATACATAATGTAGTACTATTTGGTAACAAAAATAATAATATTCTGCCATTTGCAACAACTTGGATGGTACTGGAGATTATTATGTCATGTGATATAATCCAGGCACAGAAAGATAAACGTCATATGTTCTCATCTATTTGTGGGTCCTAAAACTCAAAACAATTGAACTCATGGATATAGAGAGTAGAAGAATGGTTACCAGAGGCTGGGAAGTGTAGTGGGAAATGGGGAGAGGTAGTTATTGATAATGGATCAAAAATAGTTCAAAAGAATAAATAAGACTTACTATTTGATTGCATAACAGGGACTATATACAATCATAATTTAATTGTACATTTTAAAATCGCTAAAAGAGTATAATTGTATTGTTTGTAACACAAAAGATAAACGCTTGAGTGATAGATACCCCATTCTTTATTATGTGATTACTCTGCATTTTATGCCTGCATCAACACATCCCATGTACCCAATAAATATATATGTACAATCATATATATATGTACAATCAAGAAAAATCAGTAGATTCATATTCCAACAGCAAACCATCTGAAAAAACTCAAGAAAATAATTCTGCTTACAGTATCTACACGTAAAATCAAATTAAACACCTTGGAAATAACTCAATCAAACAATAACTAGAAAACACTGATGAAAAAAATTGAATGTGACACCAAAAATTGGAAAGATATTTCATGGTCCTGGATTAGAAGAATCAATATTGTTATAACGTCCATACTACACACAACAGTTTATACATTTAATTCAATTGCTATCAAAATACCAACGACATTTTTCACAGAATTAGAAAAAAATTCTAAAAACCACAAAAGTTACAATAAGAAATTAAAAAAACTTATATCGAACAACAAAAGTTCCAGAATAGCAAAAATAACACCAAACTGGAAGCATTACATTATCTTATTTAAAATTATACTACAGAGCTATATATAGTATATATGTACATATAAAACTATATACCCACAAAGATTAAAATTTTATTTTCGGAAGACATAGATTGGCTGAATGAATTTAAAAAAAGTTACTGAAGTACATGTTACCTACAAGTAAAACATTTAATCTCTAAAGACACATAGACTGATATAAATGGATGGAAAAAGACATTCCATGTAAAAGGAAACCCAAAAAGTGGAAGTAGCTGTACTTATATTAAAAAAAAAGATTTCAAAATAAAAACTATAAGAAGAGACAATGTCATTATATACTGATAAAGGAATCAATTCAGTAAGAGGATATTACTATTACATCTATATCTATATCAATATCAATAGCCATATAACTATTATATCTATATATAAAACTATTATATATAGAGACAGTTACATTTTCTTGCTGAATTGACCCTATATATAATTATTTATATATTACAAATAATATTTATATACATATATAATAGTTATATATATGCATTTAAGACTTGAGCGACCACATATATAAAGCATATGTTAGTGCTAAAAAGAGAGCTAGACCTCAACACAATAATAGGAAGAGACCTCCATACCCCATTTTCCTACCTGAACGGACCTTCTGCAAAGAAAATTAACAGAGAAATGTAGAACTTAGGCCAAGTGTGGTGGCTCACACCTGTAATCCCAGCAATTTGGGAGGCCAAGGTGGGTGGATCACGAGGTCAGAAGTTCAAGACCAGCCTGGCCAAGAAGGTGAAACCCCGTATCTACTAAAAATACAAAAAATTAGCCGGGTGCAGTGGCAGGCTCCTGTAATCCCAGCTACTCAGGAAGCTGAGGCAGGATTGTCGCTTGAACTCGGAGGGCAGAAGTTGCAGTGAGCTGAGATTGCGCCACTGCACTCTAGCCTGATGACAGAGTGAGACTCCGTCTCAAAAAAAAAAAAAAAAAGAGAAGAAGAAAAGAAATATAGTACTTAATCTACATTATAGAACAAATGGGAGTAACAGATATTTATAGAACTTTTCTTCATCCAATGACTGCAGAATACACATTCTTTTCTTCTGTACATGAACCACTCTAAAGAACAAATCATGTGTTGTGTCACAAAAAAGGTTTAAAATACTCAAAAATACTGAAATAATATCAAGCATCTTCTCTGACAACAATGGATAAAACTAGAAATAAACAACACGAGGAATTTGGGAACTATACGAATGGATGGAAATTAATATGCTCTTGAAAGACCAGTGGATCAATGAAGAAAATAAGATGTAAATTAAAAATTTTTGGAAACAAATGATAATGGAAACACAACATACTAAAATATACAGGATACAGTAAAAGTAGTCTTAGGAGGGAAGTTTATAACTATAAGCATCTACATCAAAAAGAAGAATAACATCACATAAATAATCTAACGATGTATCTAAAAGAACTAGAAAAGCAAGAGAAAACCAAACCCAATTTAGTAGAATAAAAAAAGTAAAGAGTCAAAATAAATAAAATGGAAACAAAGAAAACATACAAAAGATCAACTATATAAAGAGTTGGCTTTTTTCAAAGGTAAACAAAATTGACAAACCTTTTGTCACACAAACCAAGAAAAAAAGAGAGAAGACTCAAACAGAGCCAGAGATGAAAAAGAGAACAATACAACTATGCCACAGAAATACATAGGATCATTAGTGGCTACTATAAGCAATTATATGGCAATTAATAGGAAAGTCTAGAAGAAACAGATAAATTCCTAGACACATACAACCTACCAAGATTGAACCATGAAGTAATCAAACCTGAAGAGACCAATAACAGGTAATGAGATTGAAGTTGCAATAAAAATCTCCTAGCAAAGAAACACTCAGGAGCTAATGGCCTCACTGCTGAATTCCACTATACATTTAAATAAGAATATCAACACTGCTCCAACTATTCTGAAAAATAGAGGAGGGAATGCTTCCAAATACATTCTATGAGGCCAATGTTACCCTGATACCAAAACCAAAGACACACAAAAAGAGAAAACTATAGGCCATAATGCTGATGAATATTGATACAAATATCCTCAAAAAATACTACCAAATTATATTCAACAACATGTTAAAAAGATCATTTATCATGACCAAATGGGATTTATCTCAGGGATGGAATGATAATTCAACATACACAAATCAATCAATGTAATATATCATATAAACACAATGAAGGAGAATAATCATGATCATTTCAATTGATGCTGAAAAATTATTTGATGAAATTTAATATCCCTTCATGAGAAAAACCCTCAAAAAACTGGATATAGAAGAAAAATACCTCATAATAAAAGACATATATGACAGGCTCACAGCTAGTATTATAGTAAATGAGAAAAAAATAAAAGCCTTTTCTCTAAGATCTGGAACACAACAAAGATGTTCACTTTCAACACTGTTATTCAACATAGTACTGGAAATTCTCAAAAGACCAGAGAACAGAAAGAAATAAAGTGCATTCAAATAGGAAAGAAGTCAAATTATCCTTGTTTGCAGATAATATGATCTTATATTTGTGAAAATCTAAAGACTCCAACAAAACACTTAGAACTGATAAATTCAGTAAAATTGCAGGATATAAAATCAACATACAAAAATCAGTAGATTTATGTTGCAATAGCAAACAATCTGAAAAAACTCAAGAAAATAATTCTGCTTACAGTATCTACACATAAAATCAAATTAAACACCTTGGAAATAACGCAATCCAACAACAACTAGAAAACGCTGAAGAAAAAAATTGAATGTGACACCAAAAATTGGAAAGATATTTCATGGTCCTGGATTAGAAGAATCAATATTGTTATAATGTCCATACTACACACAACAGTTTATACATTTAATTCAATTGCTATCAAAATACCAATGACATGCTTCACAGAATTAGAAAAAAATTCTAAAAACCACAAAAGTTAAAATAAGAAATTAAAAAAGCTTACATCGAACAACAAAAGTTCCAGAATAGTGAAAATAATACCAAACTGGAAGAATTACATTATTTTATTTAAAATTATACTACAGAGCTATAGTAAGCAAAATAGCATGGTACTGGAATAAAAACAGACACATAGACCAATGAAATAGAACAGGGAACTCAGAAAAAAATACATACATCTACAGTGAACTCATTTTCAACAAATGCTCCCAGAACATGCAATACAGCAAGGACAGTTTCTTCAATAAATGGTGCTGTGAAAACTGGATATCCATATGCAAAAAGAATAAAAGTAGACTTCTATATCTTGCCACATGCAAAAAGCAATTCAAAATGGATTACAGACTTTAAGACTTCAAACTATAAAACTACTTAAAGAAAAACTTGGGAGAAACATTCCAAGATAATTGTCTGGGCAAAATTTTTTTGAGTAATACCCCACAAGCACAGGCAAAGAAAGCAAAAATGGACAAATTTGATTCCATCAAGTTAAAATGTTTCTGCATTGCAAAGGTAACAATCAGGAAATTGAAAAGCAACCCACAGAATGGGAGAAAATGTTTGCAAATTATCCATCTGATGCAATATTAATAACCAGAATATGTAAGTAACTCAAATAACTCTATATGAAAAAGTCTAATAATTCAACCAAAAAATGGGCAAAAGATTAGAATAGACATTTCTCAAAAGAAGACATACAAATAGCAAACAGGTATATGAAAAGATGCCCAACCTCATTCATTATCAGACAAAAGCAAATCAAGACCACACAATGACATATCATCTCACCACAGTCAGAATGGGTTTTATTAAAAAGTCAAAAAATAACAGATGCTAGTAAGGTTTCAGAGAAAAGGGAATGCATACATACTGCTTGTGAGAATATAAATTAGTTCAACCATTGTGAAAAGCAGTGTGATGATTTCTCAAAGAACTTGAAACAGAACTACCACTCTACCCAGCAATCCCATTAACGGGTATATATTCAAAGGAATATAAATCATTCTTCCATAAAGACACATACGTGTGTATGTTCATCACAGCACTATTCACTACAGCAAACTTATGGAATAAACCTATGTACCCATCAACCGTAGACTGGATAAAGAAAATATGATACATATGCACCATGGAATACTATGTAGCCATAAAAAAGAATGAGCTAATATCCTTTGAAGCAATATGGATATATCTGGAGGGCATAATTCTAAGTTAACTAATTCAGGAACAGAAAACCGAATACCACATGTTCTCCTTATAAGTGGGAGGTAAACATTAAATACACATGGACACAGAGAAGGAAACACAACAGACACCAGGGCCTACTTAAGGTTAGAGTGCAAGACAAGGGAGAGGGTAGAAAAACTACCTATCATGTACCATGCTTATTTCCTGAGTGATTAAATAATCTTTACACCAAGCCCCTGTGACATAAAACTTACCTATGTAATGAACCTGTACATGTATCACTGAACCTCAAATAAAAGTTAAAAAAGAGAAATGGAAAGATCAGCTTTTCAGTTTTATCTTCCAACTTATATTGACAAGATAATGAAATGGGTAAAAATGCATGATTAGAAGAAGGGGCTAAGGTGGCCAATTGGAAGCAGCTGCTCTTCACAGTTCTCACGGAGGGGAATGAAAATTGAGAGTGAATTCAGCATCTTCAACTGAAATATCAAGGTTCTCACATTGGGACTGACTAGGCAGACAACTTGAACCATGGAGAAGGAAGAAAAGTAGGTTGGGGAGATGGTCCACACAAGAGAGGCATGAAATCAAAGCAACCCCCACCCTCAGCCAAGGGAAGAGGTGAGTGATCATGCTACTCCACCTGAGAAGCCATGCTTCTCTCACAAATCTTTGCATCCTTCATATCAGGAGATCCTCTCATGAGCCCACGCCACTAGGGTCTTGGGTTTGATACACAGAGCTGTGCAGAGTCTTGGCAAAGCAGTCATTCGAGCTCACACAGAGACCCAGGAGCTTACAGACACCAGTCCTGGAAATCTCGGCAGGGTGGGAGATCCATCCGTACATTCTCCTTGGAAGGGAGCTGAATCTAAGGATCCAAAGAGCATCATTCTGTGGGCCTGCCTGCCATGGCACCTAACAAGTTAAGCCCCACTGGCGTGGAATTCCAGCCAACAAGCACAACAGGCTGAAGACTGCCTGAGATGGGTGAATTCCTGGTTGGAGGGGCAGCCACTATTTCCACAGTTAGGTTGACTCAGACGTTCTAGTCTACCAGCTCTGAGAAGTCCAGGTGGTCCAAAAAAGTAGTTCCCAACAATGCAGCACAGCTGATGTGTCAGATTGTGGCCAGACTGCTTCTTTAAATGAGACCCCAATTCATCCCTCCTCACTGGGAAGGGCCTCTCTGTGGGAATTTCAGCAACTCCAGCCAGGGTTATACAGACAGAATTCTGAACTCTCCCTGGGAAGGAGCCCCTGGGAGGTGGGGTGGCTAATGTGTCTGCATTTCAATTGACTCAGACTTTCCAGCCTACTGGCTCTGGAGAGTCCAGGTAGTCTGGACGAGGAAGGGTTCCTCACAATGCAGCACACCTGCTCTACCAAAGAACAGCCAGACTGCTTCTTTAAGCGGGTCCCTGATCCCATCCCTCCTGACTGGGTGAGACATCCCAACAGGGTCTTAAGACACTTCCTAGAGGAGTGTCTGGGCTGGCCGCAGTTCAGAAACCCCCTGGGATTGAGCTCCCAAAGGAAAAAGCTGTCTGCCACCTTTGCTGTTTCACAGCCTTCACTGATGATACCTCCCGGTAAGGGAAAAACTGAGGCAAATAGGGTCTGGAGCGATCTCCCAGCAAAGTATTATGGAATAGTGGCCTGACTGTTAAAAGTAAAACAAACAGCAACAACAACAATGTCAACAAAAAGATGCCACAAAACCCCATTAAAAGGTCAGCAACCTCAAAAATTAAAGGTAGATAAGCCCACAAAGATGAAAAAGAGTAAATGCAAAAATGCTGAAAACTAAAAAAGCCAGAGTGCTTCTTCTCCTCCAAATGGGTGCAGCACCTGTCCAGCAATAGCATAGAACTGGGCTGAGGCTGAGATGGCTGAATTGACAGAAGTAGGCTTCAGAAGCTGGGTAATAACGAACTTGGCTGAGCTACAGAAGCATATTGTAACCCAGTGCAAAGAAGCTGAGAATCATGATAAAACAATAAAGGCGCTGATAAACAGAATAGTCAATGTGGAGAGGAGCAAAACTGACCTAATGGAGCTGAAAAACACATGAGAAATTCACAATGCAATCACAAGTATCAATAGCAGAAGAGACCAAGCAGAAGAAAGAATCTCAGAGCTTGAAGACTATCTTTCTGAAATAATACAGGCAGACAAGAATAAAGAAAAAAGAAAAGGAATGAAAAAACCCTGCAAGAAATATGGGACTATGCAAAAAGACTGAACCTACGACTGATTGGGTTTCCTGAAGGAGATGGGGAGAACGGAACCAAGTTAAAAAACATACTTCACATCCAGGAGAACTTCTCCAACTTAGCAAGACAGGTCAACATTCAAATTCAGGAAATCCAGAGGAACCTAGTAAGAAACTCCATGAGAAGATCAACCCCAAGACACACAATCATCAAATTCTCTGAGGTTGAAAGGAAAGGAAAAATGTTAAGGGAAGCCAGAGAGAAAGGTCAGGTCACCTACAAAGGGAAATCCAACAGACTAACAGCAGACCTCTCAGTGAAAACCCTACAAGCCAAAAGAGGTTGGGGGCCAATATTCAACGTTCTTAAAGAAAAATTTCCAGCTGGGTGCAGTGGCTCATGCCTGTAATCCCAGCACTTTGGGAGGCCAAGGCGGGTGGATCACCTGAGGTCAGGAGTTCATGACCAGCCTGGCAAACATGGGTAAACCCCATCTCTACTAAGAAAACAAAAATTAGCCGGGTGTGGTGGCAGGTGCTTGTAATCCCAGCTACTTGAGAGACAGAGGCAGGAGAATCGCTTGAACCTGGGAGGTGGATGTTGCGGTGAGCTGGGACTGTGCCACTTCACTCCAGCCTGGGTGACAGAGTGAGACTCCATCTCAAGAAAAAAAAAAATAGAGCCCGGGGTGGTGGCTCACACCTCTAATCCCAGCACATTGGGAGGCCAAGGCAGGCAGATCACCTGAGGTCAGGAGGTTGAGACCAGCTTTGCCAACATGGTGAAACCCTGTCTCTACTAAATTTACAAAAATTAGCCAGGCATGGTAGCAGGCACCTGTAATCCCAGCTACTCGGGAGGCTGAGGCAGGAGAATCACTTGAACCCAGGAGGGAGAGGTTGCAGTGAGCCAAGATCACACCACTGTACTCTAGCCTGGGTGGTAGAGCAAGACTCTGTCTCAAAAAAAAAAAAAAAATCTCCAACAGAAAATTTCATACTCGACCAAATTAAGCTATATAAGTGAAGGAAAAAAAAATACTTTTCAGACAAGCAAATGCTGAGGGAATTCGTCACCACCAGGCCTGCCTTGCAAGAGCTCCTGAAGGAAGCACTAAATATTGAAAGAAAAAACATTACCAGCCACTACAAAAACACACTGAAGTAAAAAGATCAGAGACAGTATGAAGCAACCACATAAACAAGTCTGCAAAATAACCAGCTATCATCATGACGACAGGCTCAAATTCACACATAACAATACTAACCTTAAATGTAAATGGGCTAAATGCCCCAATTAAAAGAAGCAGAATGGCAGGCTGGACAGAGACAAGACTCACTGGTATGCTGCCTTTCAGAGACTCATCTCATGTGCAAAGACACACATAGGCTCAAAATAAAGGGATGGAAAAAAATTTACCAAGCAAATGGAAAACAAAAAAAGCAGAGGTTGCAATCCTAGTTTCTGACATAACAGACATTAAAGCAACAAAGATAAAAAAAATACCAAGAAGGGCATTACATAGTGAAATAGGTTCAATTCAGCAAGAAGAGCTAACCATCCTAAATATACATGCACCCAATACAGGAACACCCAGATTCATAAAGCAAGTTCTCAGAGACCTACAAAGAGACTTAGACTCCCACAGAATAATAGTTGGAGATTTTAACATCCCACTGACAATATTAGACAGATTATTGAGACAGAAAATTGACAAAGATATTCAGGAACTGAACTCAGCTCTGAATAGGGTGCACCTAATAGATAGCTACAGAACTCTCCACCTGAAGACAACAGAATATACATTCTTCTCAATGCCACATGGCACTATAAAATTGATCACATCATTGGAAGCAAAACACTCCACAGCAAATGCAAAAGATCTGAAATCATAAAATAGTTACTCAGACCACAGAATATTCAAATTAGAACTCACAACTTAGATTCACTCAAAACCACAAAACTACGTGGAAATTGAACAACCTGCTCCTGAATGATATTTGTGTAAATACTGAAATTAAGGCAGAAATCAAACAGTTCTTTGAAACTCATGAGAACACAGAGAAAATGAACCATAATCTCTGGAACACAGGTAAAGCAGTACTAAGAGGGAAATGTATAGCAATAACGCTCACATAAAAAAGCTAGAAAGATTTCAACTTAAAGACCTAACATCACAGCTAAAAGAACTAGAGATCCAAGAGCAAAAAACCCTACAGCTAGCAGAAGACACAAAATAACCAAGATCAGAGCTGAAGTGAAAAAGATAGAGACACAAAATACTCTTCAAAAAATTAACAAATCCATGAGCTGTTTCTTTGAAAACATTAATAAAATAAACCACTATCTAGACTAATAAAAGAAGAGAGAAGAATCAAATAGACTCAGTCAGAAATGAAAAGGGGGATATCACCCCTGCCCCTACAGAAATACAAACAGCCATCAGAGAATACTATAAACAAATCTATGCACATAAAGTAGAAAATCTAGAAGAAATGGATAAATTCCTGCACACATACACTCTCTCAAGACTGAATCAAAAAGACATTGAATCCCTAAATAGACCAATAACGAGTTCTGGAACTGAGGCAGTAATAAATAGCCTACGAACCAGAAAAAAAAGCTCAGGACCATACAGATTTACAGCTGAATTCTATCAGAGGTACAAAGAAGAGCTGGTAATATTTTTACTGAAACTATTTTTAAAAATTGGAAAAGAAGGACTGTTCTCTAACTCATTTTATGACACCAGCATCATCCTGATACCAAAACCTGGCAGAGATACAACAGAAAAAGAAAACTTTGGGGCCAATATCTCTAATCAACTTTGATGTAAAAATCCTCAATGAAACACTGGCAAAGCAAATCCAGCAGCACATCAAAAAGCTTATCCACCAAGATCAAGTTAGCTTCATTCCCATAATGAGCTGGTTCAACATATGCAAATCAATAAATATGATTTATCACATAAACAGAACTAAAGACAAAAACCACATGATTATCTCAATGAATACAGGAAAGGCCTTTGATAAAATTCAACATCTCTTCATGGTAAAACCTCTTAATAAACTAGGTATTGATGGAACATATCTCAAAATAATAAGAGCTACTTATGACAAACCCACAGCCAATATCATACTGAATGGGCAAAAGCTGGAAGCATTCCCTTTGAAAACCAGTACAAGACAAGGATGCCCTTTCTCACCACTCCTGTTCAACATATTATTGGAAGTGCTGGCCAGGGCAATCAGGCAAGAGAAAGAAATAAATTGTATTCAAATAGGAAAAGAGAAAGTAAAATTGTCTTTTTTGCAGATGACATGATCCTATATCTAGAAAACCCCATTGTCTCAACCCAAAAGCTTCTTCAGCTGATTAGAGACTTCAGCAAAGTCTCAGGATACAAAATCTATGTGCAAAAATCACAAGCATTTCTATACACCAACAACAGAGAGCCAAATCATGAATGAACTCCCATTCACAATGGCTACAAAGTGAATAAAATACCTAGGAATAGAGCTAACAAGGGAAGTGAAGGACCTCTTCAAGGAGAACTACAAACCACTGCTCAAGGAAATCAGACAGGATACAAACAAATGGAAAAACATTTCATGCTCATGAATAGGAAGATTCAATATTGTGAAAATGGCCATACTGCCCAAAGTAATTCATAGATTCAATGGTACAATTTCCATTCTTCAAAGAATGAGAAGAAGCACTTTTAAAATTCATATGGAAATAAAAAGAGCCCGAGTAGCCAAGACAATTCTAGGAAAAAAGAATGAAGTTGGAGGAATCATGCTACTATAGGGTGACAGTAACCAAAACAGCATGGTACTGGTACAAAAAAGACACATAGACCAATGAAACAGAATAGAGAACTCAGAAATAAGACCACACACCTACAACCATCTGATCTTCAAAAAACCTTACAAAAACAATCAATGGGGCAAGGATTCCCTATTTAATAAATGGTGCTGTGAGAACTGGCTAACCATATGCAGAAAATTGAAACAAGACTCATTCCTTACACCTTATACAAAAATTAACTCAGGATTGTTTAAAGACATAAATGCAAAACCCATATATAAAAATGGTGGGGAAAAACCTAGGCAAACCATTCATGACATAGGCACAGCAAAGATTTCATGATGAAAATGCCAAAAGCAATGGCAACAAAAGCAAACATCGACAAATGGGATCTAATTAAACTAAAGAGCTTCTGCACAGCAAAATAAACTATCATCAGAGTGAACAGACAACCTACAGAGTGGGAGAAAACTTTTGCAATCTATCCATCTGACAAAAGTCTAATAACCAGAATCTACAAGGAACTTAAACAATTTTACACACAAAAAACCCCCAAGCAACTCCATTAAAAAATGGGCAAAGTACATAAACAGACACTTCTCAGAAGAAGACTCATGCGGCCAATGAACATGAAAAAAAGCTCAACATCACTGATCATTAGAGAAATGCAAATCAAAACCACAATGAGACACCATCTCATGCCAGTCAGAATGGCAATTATTAAAAAGTCAAAAAACAACAGATACTAGCGAGGTTGCAGAGAAAATGTGATGTTTTACACTCTTAGTGGGAGTATAAATTAGTTCAACCATTGTGGAAGACAGTGTGGCAATTCCTCAAAGATCTGCAGGAAGATATACCCATTTGACCTAGGAATCTTTTTACTGGGTATACCCAAAGGACTATAAATCATTCTAATATAAAGATACATACACATGTATGTTCGTTGCAGCACTATTCACTATTCACAATAGCAAAGACATGGAATCAATCCAAATGCCCATTGATGATAGACTGGTTAAAGAAAATGTGGTACATATACACCATGGAATACCATGAAGCCATAAAAAGGAAAAAGATTATGTCTTTTGCAGGGACATGGTTGGAACTGGAAGCTGTTATCTTTACCAAACTAACGCAGGAACGGAAAACCAAACACCACATGTTCTCACTTATAAGAGCTGAATGATGGGAACACATGAATTCATGGGGGTGAACAACACTTAAAATAATTTTATTTAATATTTGAATAGAAGATATATTCACATAATCAAAAAAAAATATGTGTATGTATTCTATACATATAATTGTATATGGTTAAACTCTCCATCTTACCTTTGTCCTCCATCTGCTTAGTTCCCTCTATACCTCACAGATGTGACTTTTATTAGTTCCTGTATAGCTTTGTTTCTTAATAAAAATACAAGCAAATTTTAACATATACTTTTATTTTTCTTTTTAGTTTTCCAAAGGTAGTGTACTATACTCTGCACTCTGATTTTTTTAACTTAATATTTCATGACAACATACCATGTCAGTACATAAAATGTTTTCTCATCCTTATTTGCAGCTATAGTATGTTCCATTTCATAGATTTACTGTAATTTATTTAAGCAATCCTGTATTATTGGACATTTGCTTTGGGTCAAGTCCTTTGTTATTCCCCATGCTTTCTTGACCTTCCCTAACTATTGATGCATTTTCATTGTATATCCCATCTTTACAACCTTATTCTCTACTAGGAACCAAAACGTTTTCTCACTTTTTGATCTCAGTCTTAGGGCATCTTCTGTGTTGCCTCCTATGTAGAGGCAGAGGATCTCACAGTCTATTCACTAGAGTAAAGAGTGTACTGGTAGTTTGAAAACTCTATAAGTGATGTGGTCAAAGGATCTTTCAGCAACACTCTGGACCTTCATATGAATGTAACAAAATTTCAGTTGTATCCTCTAAAAATTATAAAATAAAATAATATAATCAATAATGCTTCATTTTGTAAAGTGCAATTATTCTTGTTTTCTTCATTTTCCAGATAAGAAAACAGAGGCTTCATACAGTGTTTTTAACTCGCCTAAAGTGGCCTGGTTGCATCAGAGGACCTGGGTCTTCTTTCAGTCTGATGTTACTTTCTCCCGATGCCTGATTATGCCCTGTAATCCCTTTTAGTATATCCTTAGAGAGTTATTCCTGGCAAGAATGGGAAACCTTTTGGTTTTCCCAATCCCTCTATTAAATGACTTCGGAAAGAGGTACATCCTAAGTTATGATCAACTAATGCTTTAAGTAGAGATTAATAGACAACCTAGTAGGAATAAGACATGATAAATTTCAGGTGCATCACAGGACACAGGATAAATGTATATGTGTTTGCACAGGTGTTTTTATGTAAAAGTGTGTGCATGTGTGATGTAAAGGGAAGCAGTTGGTAACATTACAGGGGAAATAACCAGAGGAGCTAAACTGGGGAGAAGTGTGCAAAGACACATTTCTCTTGTCCTCAAAGTTATGTTGAGTGCTGACATGCAGGTACTGTCTATATGTCTGTTAATGACATTGGAAGGGAAGCTGCTGTAATTTAGACTCCTTTTGGGAATATCCCTTCAGGTCCTGGGCCTCAGTAGCCATTTATGACTTGTGTGCCTGCCTAATAGCCATGACTGCTTGGTTGCTTTGATATTTTTGTCACATCATCAACTCCCAAGTGTAACCTCACTTGAAATGCAGAGATGAAGTTCCTGAGAGTAGAAAGAGAGTTTACCAGATTCCCCCCCTCTTTGTCGCCCTCTTCTGTCTCCCTTTCAGGCTTCTAGTGATCTCCAATTCCCAACTCCACCTCTTTAAGCAAGGTCCTGACCCTTCAGTGAGAGTAACCTTTTAGTAATTGACCCTCCTATGTGACTGATTATCCTGGGTTCCCTTTCTGGTGAATAGATGTAGTGGAGGGAATTTCCATTCTGAGGTTCTGTTTGGAAAGAGAATACAGGCCTCAGTTAATTCCCATTAACAGGCAGAAGAACTCATCCCTACTCAGACGTGAGATTAAAACATCTCATTTTTTCTCAATTAAGGTCAGCTCTGTTGTAAAGCTTGAGAAGAAAAAAAATACAGTCTCTTGCACATACCATGTCAAAGCCTGTCTGCTTGAACAAAAGAAGTTTTAAGATAACTTCAATGGACTGCGGTCAGCTCTGGGTCTTGCAGAAGCTCTTAGATTCTGGGAAGAAACAGGAAGAAGGGTGTTGAAAATAACAATCATGCATTGGTCTTTAAGGGGAGTCTCTTTCTCCTTGGCTGAGATTTTTTGCCTTAACAAAGAAAAACAAACCTCAACATCTTTAATATATTCTAAAGGAAGTTTCAATAACATGTGAGTTGTGGGTTCTTGCTTGCTCTCTTTCTCTTTCTTGTGTAAAACTGGAACTGAAAACTATCCTTTTGTATTAATTAGCCAGGACTTTCTCTCTCTCTCTCTCTGTCTCTCTCTCTTCTTAAATAAAGGTGCCAATTACTTTGAGAGTTATCAGAATGTTTGTGTGAGTCTTATATTGTTTAAAGGTGACTACTTAGACTCTGTTGAGGAATCTAGATGTGCCTGTCAAATCATTTATTTATTTACTGAGGCAGAGTCTCACTTCTGTCACCCAGGCTGAAGTGCAGTGGCATGATCATGGCTCACTGCAGCCTTGACTTCCCAGGTTCAGGTAATTTTCACACCTCAGCCTCCAGAGTAGTTGGGATTGCAGGTGCATGCCACCATGTCTGGCTTATTATTATTATTATTTTAAGTAGAGACGGGGTTTCACTATGTTGCTCAGGCTTGTCTCAAACTCCTGAGCTCAAGTGATCTGCCTGCCTCTGTCTGCCAAAGTGCTGGGATTAGAGGCATGAGCCACCATGCCTGGCCCTGTCAATATATTTAAAATAAACTTTCTCAAACCTCCTCATATAAATATAAACCACAAGGGTGCTCCAATATAGTTCAAATAGAAATCATTCATTTTTTTCTTTAGCTAAAAGAAAAACCATGAAACATTGCTGAACTTAAAGGTGAAATGTTGATCAACCCTTCCAAATGATACAAAGGTAGGTGGAGACACTCACTTCTTCATGGAGGTGACTGAAAGCTACAAAGGCATAAAATATATTTAGATCCCCTGAGATTCTCTGCTGAAAGCAATTAGAAATCAGTCACACTTTACATAAACCACACATTTAATTATCAGGTACAGAAGGTACAAATCAGGCAAAGCAAAAAAAGAGAGTTGCGGGAACTTAATTTAGTAGGAATCCTTGTGAGGAGATTAATGAGATGTAAGGGAACATCGATCTCATTACGTTTGTAGATCTGAGGCCATAGACTTTCTAAGCAGCTTCAATCTTGTGGATTGGATTTAGAAAACATTTTTTAACTACAGAAATATATACTAGTGAACTTGGGACTTTTTCTGATCAAGTTGCTATCATTATAACAAACACGAGGGATGGCCCCTGTATGGAGTGTTCAACAATTTACTTGGTCATAAAGTAATAAATACTTGATTCCAGTATTTATTCATCTATTACATAAAGTAACCCCAGTGACAAGGAAGAAAGCAGTCATAATAACCATCAGTTAAAACCCTGTACTTGTGAACTCTACCTGCAAAAATGCCTAATAAGAGTGACATTAGCAAGATGGCAGACTAGGAAGCTCCAGGCCCTCATTTCCCCATAGAAATATAAAATAAACAAGTAGAAATTGGCTAAAATTATTTTATAGGAGTGCTGGAAAAAATTCAAAGATATATAGCAATAAAGTGAATGCATATTTAAAAATTGTATTTAAAACAGTAGAATATGTTGCAGCATTTTTCCTTACCCTTGTCTCCCTAACCCTCACATTCCCAGGCTCTGGCACAGTGCAGTTTGGGAGAAGCATCAGCCAAATCCTCAGATCCCTATTCCCTTTACAATTATTGGAGAAAGCAGAGCAGACTGAACTTTCTAACCTGTCTGTGGGTTGTCCAAGGGGTTGGTCTGTGTGTCAGCTACTCAGAAATTAGAAAATATTTTGAGACAAATGAAAATTAAAACACAGCATACTAAAACTTATGGGATGCAGTGAAATTAGTGATGAAACAAACATTTATAGCTGTAAATATCTACATTAAAAGAGAGGATCTCCAGTCAATAACCCATATTTAGATCTTTTAGAACAAGAAGAACAAACGAAACCCAAAACTAACAGAAAAAAGGAATTAACAAAGATTAGAGCAGAGATAAACAAAGGGGAGACTAGGAAAACAATAGAGAAAAATCTATGAAAAGTCAACAAAATTTACAAGACTTTAGCTATACTAATGAAGAAAAGGCAAGAGAGAAAACTCAGATAACTAAAATCACAAATGAAAGAGGGGACATTACTACTGATTTTACAGAAATAAAAAGGATTATACAAGAGTACTATGAATAATTGTATGCCAACAAGTAGATGAGATGGACAAAATCCTAGAAAATCCTAGAAACACTCAACATACCAGGACTGAATCATGAAGAAACAAAATCTAAACAGATCTACAACTAGCAAGAAGATTGAATCAGTAATCAAAAACTTCCCAACAAAGAAAAACCTAGGACCAGATGGCTTCATGGGTGACTTCTACCAAATATGTAAGGAAGAGTTAATACCAATCTTCCTCAAAGTCTTCCAAAAAATTGAAGAAAAGGGAAAGCATCTAAACTTGTTTTATAAGGCCAACATGACTCTGCTACCAACACCAGACAAAGATGCTACAAAAAACTTCAGACAAACATACCTTATGAATATTGATACAGAAATGTTCAAAAAAATACCAGCAAACTGAATTCAATAGTATATTAAAAGTTTTATACAACATGCCCTACTGGTATTTATCTCTGTATGCAAGGACGGTTCAGCGTTTGAAAATCAGTACTTTTGATACATCATATTAACAGAATGAAGCAAAAAACAGCCACATGATAGATGCAAAAAGAGTATTTGAAAAATACAACACCATTTATGACAAAAACCCTACTAAACTAGGAATAGATGGAAACTACCTCAACATTACAAGGACCATATATGAAAAACCCACAGCTAATATTATACTGAAAGTTGAAAAACCAAAAACTTTTCCTTTAAGTTCATGAAGAATGCAAGTATACCTGATATCACCACTTCCATTTAACATAGTATGGAAAGTAATAGCCAGAGCAATTAGGTAAGAAAAATAAATAAAAAATACCCAAATTGGAAAGGAAGAAGTAAAATTATCTCTTTTTGAAGAATACATGACCTTAAATGTAAAAATCCCTAAAGGTTCCACAAAAAACTTGTTAGAATGAAAAATAGATTAGACAAAGTTGAGGATAGAAAATTAACATTTAAAAATCAGTTGTGGTTTTATACAATAGCAATGAACAATATGAAAAAGAAATTAAGAAAAATTCCATTTACAATAGCATGCAAAAGTATAAAATACTTAGAAATAAAGTTAACCAAGGAGACAAAAGACTTGCATATTGATAACTACAAAATGTTGCTGAAATAAATTAAAGAAGACACAAATAAATGGAAGATATCCTGTGTTCACAGGTTGAAAAGTTTAATACTTTTATGATTTCAGTACTACCCAAAGCAATCCATAGATTCAATGCAATCTCTATCAGAATCCCAAAAACATTGTTTTTAGGATTAGCAAAATCCGTCCTAAAATTCATATGAAATCTGAAGGGACCACCAATAGTAAAAATACTCTACAAGACCAAAGTTGCATGTTTCACACTTCCTGGTTTCAAAACATACTACATAGCTATAGTAATGAAAACAGTATGGTACTAGAGTAAAGGCAGACATATAGCCCAATGAAAAAGAATCGATATCTGAGATGTAAACCCTCACTATAAGGTCAAATGATTTTCTGGTTACATATATATATGATGCTAAGGTGCTATTTATAGGGGTGCCAGCTTTATTCAGTGGGTAAAGAACAGTCTTTTCAGTATAGGACATTGGCAAAACTAAATATGCATATAGAAAAGAATGAAGTTGACCCTTACCTTATGCCATATACCAAAGTTAACTAAAAATGGATAAAAAACTGAAAGATAATAACTAAAACTATAACAATCTTATAGGAGAACATGGAGAAAAAGCTGGATGGTACTAGATTTGGTAATAATTTTGGGGGGATATAACATAAAAAATACAAGCAGCATAAGAAAAAATAGATTAAACCATATCAAAGTTAAAAAAACTTTTTTTTGCAAGAAGGATGTTATTAGCTGAGTGAAAAGGCAATCCATAAAATTGGAGAAAATATTTGCAAATCATATATCTGATAAGGGGTTAATATCCAGAATACAAAAAGAGCTTTTACAAGTCAAAAACAAAAACAAACAACTTGACTTTTAAAATGGGAAAACAGCTTGAATAGACAGATCTCAAAAGAAGATGTACAAGCCACCGATAAACACATGAGAAGATGCTCAACATCACTAATCATTAGGGAAATGAAAATTGAAACCATGATGTGATACCACTTCACACTTATTAGGCTGGTTATTGTAAAACAACAACAGTAACAAACCCCAGAAAATAATAGGTGTTGGTGAGCATGTGGAAAAATTGAAAGCCCTGTACACCACTGGTGGGAATGTAAAATGGTACATTAAGAATCGTATATTCAGCAATTCCATTCTGGTATATCTCCAAAATAATTGAAAGCAGTGGCTTGAACGAATATTTGTGCACACATGTTCACAGCAGCTTTAACAATAGCCAAGTGGTAAAATTAACCCAAGCGTCCTCTGATGAATGAATAGATAAACAGCATGTGGTATATGCATGCAATGGAATATTATTTGGCCTTATAAATGAAGGAAATTCTGATGCATGGGTCGACCTTGAAGACATTTTGATAAGTGAAATAAACCAGTCACGAAAGAACAAATCTTGTATGATTTGAGTTTTATGAGTTACCTAGAGTAGTAAAATACACAGAGAGAAATACAGAAGTGGTGGTCACCAGAAGCTGGGGTAAGGTAGAAATGGGGAATAATTTTTAATTGGTGTGGAGTTTCACTTTGGGAAGATAAAAAAGTTGTGAAGATGGATGATGGTTGCACAACAGTGTGAATGTATTTAATACCACTGAATTCTACACATAAAATGGTTAAAATGGTAAATTTTCTGTCATGTATGTTTTACCACTATATATATATTTTTAAATCAACAAAATAATTCATTTTTTTATTATACTTTAAGTTCTGGGATACATGTGCAGAACGTGCAGGTTTGTTACATGGGTATACACATGCCATGGTGGTTTGCTGCACCCATCAACCCATCATCTACATTAGGTATTTCTCCTAATGCTATCCTTCCCTTAGTCCCCCACCCCCTGACAGCCTCCAGTGTGTGATGTTCCCCTCCCTGTGTCCATGTGTTTTCATTGCTCAACTCCCAATTATGAGTGAGAACATGCAGTGTTTGGTTTTCTGTTCCTATGTTAGTTTGCTGAGAATGATGGTTTCCAGCTTAATCCATGTCCCTGCAAAGGACATGAACTCATCCTTTTTTATGGCTGCATAGTATTCTATGGTGTATATGTGCCACATTTTCTTTATGCAGTCTATCATTGATGGACATTTGGATTGGTTCCATGTCTTTGCTATTGTGAATAGTGCTGCAATAAACACACATGTGCATGTGTCTTTGTAGTAGAATAATTTATAATCCTTTGGGCATATACCCAGTAATGGGATTGCTGAGTCAAATGTTATATCTGGTTCTAGATCCTTGAGGAATTGCCACACTGTCTTCCACAATGGGTGAACTAATTTACACTCCCACCAACAGTGTAAAAGCATTCCTGTTTCTCCACATCCTCTCCAGCATCTGTTGTTTCAATTATAGGTATGATTAAGAGATTCAGATTTTCATATCCATGACATAGTTTTCCCCAATCTTCCCAGCACAAAGTATGTAAAAAATCTTCCCTAATTCATGTTTTCTACATTGCAACAAGTGAGATTGAGGAGGACTGCCAGATTTCTCACCATCTTGTGTTCCTTGGCAAGAGACCTGTCCAAGCCTCAACCCGTGGAAAGAATTGTGAGTACCTGAAGGGAGATATGTTGTTGAGAACAGACAGAGGCCAAAGGAGAAGGCAGGAATACTATCTCTAGCCCTGGAAACTCTTCTCTGCACCTCAACCAAAGGAGATGCCAAATTAGAGTTCAGCAAACTGTTCAGCACCACCATGTTGTAGGAGGTGCATTTCACAGGTCTGTTGGGCACAAACCTTCAGCCTGCCTTTTCAGACTGCTGGGATATCTTCTTCCCCCATTCTAGAGGCAAAGTGCTCAGATCATTTTCTAGAGCCAAGGCTAACGTTCTTTTGTTGTCATCTAGTGCTGATAAATCAGCAGCGACCTACTGGGAAAAAATATAAGAAATTCAATGGATAAATTAAAAGATACTCTATGCAAATATATCCAATAAAAACCAAAACAAGCCAGACAGAGAAGACTGGAATAAAGAACTAATACTTTAATAAAAAGACATACATGTAAATCCACAAGAAACAACAGCAAACATGGAACCATGACCTCCTGAAATGGACAAAGCAAGGAACCAGTGACTGACCCTAATGAGATGGCCATATGTAAACTCTCCATCCAGGAGCCCAAAATAGCAGTTTTAAGGAAATTCAGTGATCTACAAGATAACAAAGAAAAGCGATTCAGAAATTTATCAGAAAAATTTAATAAAGTGATGGAAATAATTAAAAAACAAACAGCAATCTCAGAAGTGAGAAATACATTTCCTGAACTAAAAAATTTATTGGAGGCTCTCAACAGCAGAATAAATCAGGCAGAAGAAGGAATCAGTGAGCTCAAAGGTTGGCTACTTAAAATCAATCTGTCAGATGAGAAAAAGAATAAAAAAGAATAAAGACCACCTACAAGATGTAGATAATTATCCCCCTCAAAATCTAAGAATTGTTGGTGTTCTAGAGGAAGTTGAACAAGAGTAAAAGGTGGAAAGCTTTTTCAAACAAATAACAAAAAACTTACCAAAACTTGAGAAAAATGTGAATATTTAGGTACATGAAGGTCCAAAAACACAAAAATAGATTTGACTCAAATAAGACCACCCCAAGGCATATAATAATTAACTTCTCAAAGGTCAAGAACAGAGAAGTATCCTAAAAGCATCAGGAGAAAAGAAGCAAATAATATATAAAGAAGCTTCAATTTGTCTGGCCACACACATCTCAATGGAAATTATACAGACCAGGAGAGAAGGGAACAGCGTTTTCAAAGTGCTGAAATTAAAAAAAAAAGTCATTCAAGAATATTTTATCCAGCAAATCTGTCCTTTTAATATAAAGAAGAGATAAATTCTTTCCCAGACAAACAAAGTCTAAGAGAATTTAACACCACCAGACCTGCCTTCCAAGAAATACTAAAGAGAATTCTTCAATCTGAAAGAAATAACCACTAATGTGCAAAAATACTTTTGAAGGTATAAAACCCATTGGTAAAATTAATTACTGATTAATTCCTGAATACTCCCATACTGTAATTGTGGTATGCAATTACTTGTAACTCTAGTACAGAGCCTAAAAGACAAACTTGTCAGAAAACAATAGCCATAACAATCTGTAAAGACAGGCAGCTAAAGTCATGTAATTTAGACAACCAAAAGTCCAAAGGAGGGGAGATGGAGTTAAAGTTTAGAACTTTTATCATTTTTTTATTCTTTTTGTGATCTAAAACAAGTTGTCATCTCTTTAAAGTACCTTGTTAATATCTGTGAGATGCTTTCAGTGAGCCTCATGCTAACAATGCAAAAACATACAATAGATATACAGAAAATAAAAAGAATGAATTAAAACATACTACTGGAGAAAATCACATAACCACAAAAGATGACCGTAGAAAAGGAAGAAAGCAAGAGTGGGGTTAGGAAAGCAACCAGAAAACAAATGAAAAATGACAGTAGTAATTTATTACTTATCAATAATAACAATGAATGTAAAAGACTGAACTCTCCAATTAAAAGGCAGAGTAGGCTGGGCGCGGTGGCTCATGCCTGTAATCCCAGCACTTTGGGAAGCTGAGACGGGCAGATCACGAGGTCAAGAGATCAAGACCATCCTTGCTAACATGGTAAAACCCCGTCTCTACTAAAAATACAAAAAATTAGCCGGGCATGGTGGCAGGTGCTTGTAATCCCAGCCACTTGGGAGGCTGAGGCAAGAGAATGGCGTGAACCCAGAAGGCAGAGCTTGCAATGAGCCAAGATCGGGCCACTGCACTGCATTCTGGGTGACAGTGTGAGACTCCGTCAAAAAAAAAAAAAAAAAAGACAGAGTGGCTGAGTGGGTAAATAAACAAGACCCAACTATATGTTTCCCATAAGAAACCCACCTCACCAGTAAAGACATATATAGGATGAAAATGAAGAAATAGTAAAAGATATACCATGGAAGTGAAAACCAACAAAGAGCAGAAGTTGTTATATCAGATAAAATAGATGACATGTCAAAGACAGTGTAGAGACAAAAAGTTCACTATATAATAATAAAAATATAAATACAGAAAGAGGATATATCAATAATAAATATCTATGCACCCAACACTGGAGCATCCAAGTGTGTGAAGCAAACATTAATAGATCAAAAGGGAGAGATAGACTGCAATACAATAATAATAGGGGGCTTCAACACTCCACTTTCAGCAATGGACAGATCATGCAGGCAGAAAATCAACAAGGAAACATTAGAATTAAACTATACACTAGACCAAATAGTCCTACCTAATATTTACAGAACATTTCATTCAACTGCTACCAAATACATATTCTTTTCATTTACACATCAGCCCTTCAAACCTGAAGAAGTTCAAAAAAGTAGAAATCATATACAGTACCTTTTGGAACACAACAGAATAAAACTAAACATCCATAACAAGGAGAACCTTGGAAATTATAGAAACACGGGGAAATTAAACAACATGCTCCTAAATGACCAATGGGTCAGTGAAGAAATTAAGAAGAAAAATCAAACCTTTCCTGAAACACATGAAAACTAAACATGCAAGAACAAATCAAACCCAAAATTAGCAGAAAGAAAGAAATAATAAAGACTAGAGTAGAAATAAAAAAATTGAGACTAAAAAACAATACAAAAGATTAAAGAAATGAAAGTTTGTTTTTTTTCTTGAAAAGACAAAAAAGTTGAAAAACTTTTACCTAGACTAAGAAAAGAAGAGAGAAAACCCGAATAAATAAAAGCATAATAAAAAAAGAACACAACTGAGACAACAAAAATACAAAGAAACATTAGAGACTCTTATCAACAACTTTATGTCAACACATTGGAAAACCTAGAAAGGATGGATGGATAAATTCCTGGACACATTCAGTCTACCAAGATTGAAGCATGAAAAAATAGAAAATCTCAACAAACCAATGAGAAATGAGATCAAAGCTGTAATAAAATGTCTCCCATCAAAGAAAAGCCCAGACCCTGATGGTTTCACTGCTGAACTCTTCCAAACTTTTAAGGAAGAACTAATACTAATTCTATTTAAATGCTTCAAAAAATTGAAAAGGAAGGAATTCTTCCCAAGTCATTGTACAGGCCAGCATTACTCTGATACCCAAATCAAAGACACAACAATAAAAGAAAACTGCAGGCCAAGATCCCTGATGAACATAGATGTAAAAATCCCCTACAAAAAATACTAGAAAACTGAGCTCAACAGCACATTAAAAAGTTCATTCATCCCAGGGATGCAGGGATGGTTCAACATATACAAGTCAATAAGTGTAGCACTTCACATTAACAGAACCGAGAACAAAAACCACATGGTCATTTCAATAGATGCTAAAAAAAAAATTAATAAAATTCCACATGACTTTTTGAAAAAACCCTCAAAAGCTGGATATAGAAAGTACATACTTCAAAATAATAAAGGCCATGTACAACAAAACCAGAGCCAACACCATACTGAACAGGGAAAAATCAAAAGGCTTTTCTCTATGAACTGGAGCAACACTAAGATGCCTACTTTCACCACTCTTATTCAAGGTAATACTGAAAGAGCTTGCCAGAGCTATTAGGCAAAAGAAATAAATAATGACATACAATCTGGAAAGGAAGAAGTCAAATTCATCTTGCATGCAGATGACATGATCTTGTCTTTATTAAAACCTAAAGACTCTGCCAAAAAAACCTGTTAGACCTCATAAATGAATTCAATAAATTTGTACAATGTGAAAACAAATACAAAAATCAGTAGCATTTATATATGCCAGTGGAGAACAATGTGAAAAAGGAAGCAAAAAAGCAATCCCATTTACATAAGCTACAAAGAATATATAATACCTAGAAAGCAGTTTAACCAAAGATGTAAAAGATCTCTACAAAAAAACCATAAAACACTGATAAAAGAAATTGAAGAGGACACAAAAAGTGGGAAGAATATGCCATGCTTATGGATTGGAGGAATTAATATTGTTAAAATAACTATACTACTTAGAACAATTTATAGATTGAGTGCAATCTTTTTCAAAATTCCAATAATATTATTCACAGAAATAGCAAAAACAATGCTAAAATGTATATGGAACAGTAAGAGACTGGATATTTATATGCAGAATAATCATACTAGATCCCCATATTTCATGCTGTACAAAAATCAACTCAAATTGGATTAAAAACTTCAATGTAATGTCTAAAACTATGAAACTACTAGAAGAAAATGTTGGGAAAATGCGTTAGGACATTGGTCTGTGCAAAATTATTTTGTGTAAGACCTCAAAAGGACAGGCAACCGAAGCAAAAATGGAAAAATGGGGTTACTTGAAGCTGAAAAGCTTCCACACATCAAAGGAAAAAAATCAACAAAGTTAGGAGACAACTTACAGAAGGGGAAAGATGTGAACTATTCAGCCAACAAGGTACCAATCACCACAATACATAGGGAACTCAAAAACCCAATAGCAGAAAAACAAATAATCTGATATAAAAATGGCAAAAGATCTGAATAGACGTTTACTAAAAGAAGAAAAACAATTGCCCAACAGGTATATAATAAATGCTCAACATCACTCATCATCAGGGAAATGCATATCAAAACCACATTGAGATTTCATCTCATTCCAGTCAGAATGGCTGTTTGCAAAAAAAAAAAAGCCAGTGAAAATGTGGAGAAAGGGAACTCTACACTGTTGGTGACAATGTGAAGGAGTACAGCCATTATGGAAAGTAGTATGGAGGTTCCTCAAAAAAATTAAAATAGAACTACCATATGATTTAGCTATTTCACTACTGGGTGTATATTCTAAGAAAAGAAAATCAATATATTGAATAATTATTTTCATGCTTTTGTTTATTGCAGCACTATTCACAATAGCCAAGATGTGGAATCCTCTTACATGTCCACCAACAAATTAATGAATAAAGAAAATGTGGCATATATACATAATGGAATATTATTCAAGTATAAAAGGAATGAAATTCTCTTATTTGCAGGAACATGGATGGAATTGGAGGTCATTACGTTAAGTAGAATAACCCAGACACAGAAAGTCAACTATCACATGTTTTCACTCATATACAGGAACTAAAACAGTGGGTATCATGAAGGTTGAGAGTAGTAGAATGTTGGTTCCCAGAGTCTGGGAAGGGAAGAGAGGTAGGAGGGATGAAGAGAAGTTAGTTAATAAGTACAAAAACAGTTAGATAAAAGAAATATTTTCTATTATTTGATAGCACCGTAGAAAAATTATAGTCAACAATAATTTATTGTATATTTCAAAATAACTAGAAGAGCAGAATTCTAATGTCTTAAAAACAAAGAATAAATAAATGTTTCAGCTGATTGAAATCCCAATTACCCTTATTTGTTCATTACACATTGTATACATGTATCATGATGTCACATTTATTTCAACAAAATGTACAACTATTATGTGTACATTTAAAAATAAGAAAAGTGGGCAAAAGACCTAAATAGACATTTCTAAAAAGAACATATACAAATGGCCAAAAGGTGTATGAAAAAATGCCCATCATCAGTTAACATCAGGGAAATGGAAATCAAAACCACAATAAGATATCATCTTACTCCAGTTAGAATGGCTATAATTAAAAAGACAAAAACAATGCTAATGAGGGTGTGCAGAAAATGGAAATCTTATGCACTGTTTATAGGAATGTATTAGTACAGCCACTATGGATAACAGTACGAAGGTTCTTCAAAAAATTAAAAATGAATACACCATATGATCGAACAATTCTACTACTGGGTATATATATATTCAAAGGAAATGAATTTAGTATATTGAAGAGATACCTACACTTTTAGGTTTATTGCAACACTATTTACAAATGCTGAGACATGGAATCAATCTGAGTGTTCATGAATAGATGAATGAATAAAACAAATGTAGTGTATATATACACAAAGGAATACGATTCAGCAAGAAGAAAGAATACAATTCTGTCATTCGCGACCACATGGATTAACCTAGAGGACATTATGTTAAGTGAAAAAAGTCAAGCACAGTAGGAGAAATATGACACGATCTCACTCATACGTGAAATGTAAAATAGTTGATCTTATAGCAATAGAGTGTAGAATAGTGGTGATCAGACTCTGAGGAGGGGAGGTGGAAGAGGAGTATGGGGAGGGGTATCAATGGGTACAATGTTACAGTTAGAAGAAACGAATACGTTCTGGTGTTCTCACAATTGGATGACTACAGTTAACAATAACATATCCTATATCTCAAAATAACTAGAATAGAATCTCTTAATTTATCTCACCACAAAGTAGTAATTGTTTGAAGTAACAAATATGCCAATTACCTGATTTGATCATCGCACAATGTATACATGTATTGCAACATCTCAATGTACCCGTATATATGCACAATTAAAAACAAAATGTAAGTTTAAAAAATCAGAGCCATTAATTTGGCAAGGGAAAAGGAAGCAGCTAAGAAGAAATTTATCAATTTATGCAGAATCAGATTTTGAAAATCATTCAAGTACTTGCTTTGGTAGCAAATCTACTAAAATTGAAAACCATACAAAAGTTTTATCATGGACTTTGATAAGGACACAAAGGGTAATTTGTCTAAATGTACAGATTATATGAAGTTAGAAGATGCAGTGAATGTGATGGGCATCATGATTGGAATCCACAAAGATCTCAATGTCCAGTGGAATTTAACAAAGTAAAATTAAATAAGGAAAAAGTAAAATTCTGAACTAGATTTGCAAAAGTCAACCCTCAAATTTATTTATATACTCTCAAACTTACCAAAGTGCTTGCAACATAGGAGACAATATATATTAAGCAAATAAATTGTTAATAAAATATGGGAAATGACATGAATTTTTCCTCTCTCTTTTATTTGTATAAATTTACGTTGTACAAGTGGTTTTTTAAAATAGATATATTGCATAGTGGTGAAGTCTGGGCTTTTAGTATAACTATCCCCTGAATAGTGTACATCATAACCATTAAGTAATTGCTCATCTCTTTCACCCTTCTGAGATTCTTATGTCTATTATTTTACACTCCATGTCCATGCTTAGACATAATTTAGCTCCCACTTACAGGTGAGAACATGTGGTTTTTGATTTTCTGTTTCTGAGTTACTTCACTTAACACAATGGCCTCGCGTTCCATTCATGTTGTGCAAAATACATGGTTTTGTTCTTTTTTATGGCTGAGTAGTATTTCGTGGGGGATGTGTGTGTGTGTGTGTGTACACACCACATTTTCTTTATCCAATCAACCATTGATAGACACACTTAGATTGATTCCATATATTTGCTGTTGTGAATAGTGGTGTGATAAACATACAAGGGTAGGTATCTTTTTAATACAATTATTTCTTTTCCTTTGGGTAGATAGCCAATACTGGGATTGCTGGATTAAATGGTAGTGTTATTTTTAGTTCTTTGAGAAATCTCCATACCATTTTCTCTAGAGGTTGTATTAATTACATTCCCACCAACAGTGGAAAAGCATTCCCTTTTCCCTGCATCCTTGCCAACATCTGTTATTTTTTGACTTTGTAATAATTGCCATTCTGTCTGATGTAAGATAATATCTCATTGTAGTTTTAATTTGCATTTCTCTGATGATTAGATGATTAGTGATACTGAGCAGTTTTTCATATGCTTGCTGGCCATTTGTATGTGTTATTTTGAAAAATGTTGGTTCATGTCCATTGCCCACTTTATAATGGGGTAATTTTTTTCTTTGTTGTTGTTGAGTTGTTTGAGCTCATTGTAAATTCTGGATATTAGTCTCGTGTCAAATTCATAGTGTGCAAATATTTTCTTCCATTCTGAAAGTTTGTTCACTCTGTTGATTGTTTCTGTTGCTGTGCAGAAGCTTTTTAGTGTAATTAAGTCTCATTGTCTATTTTTGTTTTTGTAGCATTTGCTTTTGAGGTATTAGCCATAAATTATTTGCTAGGCCAAAGTCCAAAAGAGTTTTCACCAGGTTTTCTTCTTGGATTTTATAGTTTCAGGTCTTACATTTAAGTCTTTAAATGATCTTGAGTTGGCTTTGGTATATGATGAGAAATAGTGGTCCAACTCCATCCTTCTGCATATGGCAATTCAATTTTCCCAGCACCATTTATTGAAAAGGGTGCCCTTTCCCCAATATATGTTTTTGTTGACTTTGGGAAATGATGTGACTTAATGGCAGCTTGTGTGGAAAAGTTTCAGGAATTTAGCTGACTAAGCTGAATGTGAATTTATGTGGTTGCCAAAAATGCAAAAGAGAGAGGGAGAAAAGAAGGAAACAGAAACTGAACAATTTTACATTAACAAATATATTGTGCTCAAAATCAAGGGAGGTGCTCTTTCTATTAATTCTATGTCAGTCTGGACTGACTGAACAGAATTAGTAGAAGGAGCACCTTTCTTTATTTGGAGTATAATATTGATGTTGAGATACCACACTCTAAAAGGAAGTTTGGCAAACTAGGGTACATCTAGACTAATCTAATCAGGGTCATGAAAGGGCCAAAAATAATCTCAAATGAGAAATAGTTGATGGAATTGAACATATTTAGTCTAGGAAGGGGGAGTACTAAAGAGTATATAATGTCTTTTTAAATACTTTAAAGGGCTATCACTGGGAAGAAGGAGCAGGCTTGCTCTGTATTTTCCTGAGTAAGAACTATGTTCAAGGGTAAAAACTATAGAGACAGATTTTGACTCAATATGGGATAGTGCTTTCCGCTAGTTAACACTGTCTATAAAATGAAATGGGCTGGGTGCGGTGGCTCAAGCCTGTAATCCCAGCACTTTGGGAGGCTGAGGTGGGCGGATCACAAGGTCAGGAGATTGAGACCAGCCTAACTAACACGGTGAAACCCCATCTCTACTAAAAATTAAAAAAAAAAAATACAAAAAAAAAAATGAAATGGACTGCCAATGAAGTACAAAGTTCTTTGTTTCTGGAGGAGTTTAATTAGATTCTGGATGGCCATTTGTCCAGGAATTCATAGAGGGAGTCTGTGTACCCCAGTTATTAGGGAATTGGATTGGGTAACTTAAGTTCCATTCCAACTAAGATTTGATGCTTCCATGAAAACAACTGGTTTATAGTAAACATCATATATCATGTTGTGGAAAAATTCCAAGGACCATGAAGAAGTTCTAGTAGAAGTACCCTGAATCAAACTATGTTCCCACAGACAAGGAGTTAGCATCCTCTAACAATTTAACTCTTAACAAGAACGTTATGTATACTAACTTAGATCAGAGCCAAATCTAGATATTTTTTAGCCAAACAAGCATAAATTCTGCAGTTATTTAACACCCAGCCTCTACTGTAGCCTGAGTCCCCTAGCACACTACTTCTGTGGCAAAGTACATATTGATGGCAAGACTCTGCCTCAATGCCCATATTAGAGTGCTTAAAATCTGTTCAGTGTGGCAACTCTTAAACTTCACTTCATTAAGGAGAACTTGACAAATAAAAGAGCTCTAATGAATCATTTTACACAGATAAGAAATAGAAATTAATATTAGCTATTTGTTTATTAGCAACTTTATCACAGCAGTAAAAATAGCCATTGTGATTATGCCAAAATCCACAACCTGTCAGTTGGGTTTTTCTGGATTCTATTATTAACATGACATGAACAAAATAAGATAGCAGGGGAGAGGAAGACTACAGAACTCTTTAAAGAAATTTGAACAAAAAAGGAGTAAGAAAAAATGGGGGAGGAAAATTTAACATAGCAGTTGAGAGAGAAAAAACGTTAATATGTTTGACATAGTACCCTATTTTCTAAAAAATGTAAAGGTCATAGAACACCCTGCTTTAACCACCTACAATACTTATTTACTTTACATCTGCTTTGGTATTTAATCATATGGTATTCTGTCTGTTTCATTGTACTATGAGTTCACCTGCACTAAACTGATGTAGGAAAAAGAGCAATAAACAGAGATAAAAAAGACTGAGATTTTAGTTCCAGCTCTGCAACTAAACAACTGTATGATTTGGGGGAAGACCCTTATCCTCTGTTTACCCATTTCTACAATTGGAATTTGGCTAGATCATTTCTAGGGGCATTTTTAGCTTTAATATTTAAGAGTTGGGACTGTGACATCAAGGATCTTGTTTTATTTGTCTCTACCTGACCCAATCAGTGTCATGATCATCCAGATGTGTAAGTTGGTGCAGTCTAAGTATTAAATTTTTTTTCAAACGACCACACGTAAGCTTTGCGGTAAAAAAAAAAAAAAAAAAAGCTCTTATCCATGGGTAGAGATGGTATGTCTTCACTTTCTCTTCCTGTAGGGAGAAATTATTTTTTTTCCTTCACTTCAATCCCCAAGAGGATAAGGGAGTACTCCTTGCATCCGGCTTCCTCAAACATAGTTGCAATCCTGGGGATCCGCTTGATGCTCCAGCCTGTGTGGTCTTTCTTGAGTTTGTGAGTATGTTGATAAGACAGTGCCAAATTGAAACTTACTGATAACACCATGGCAATTCTAAATGATGTTAATTGCAACAAAAACCTTATTTCCTTCCCACTGGAAACACCCTTTACACTGATTTCTCAAATCGCATACGGCTGTGGAAACTTTTCATCTTGGAGTCTGTTTAGCTTCCACATGATTGGCTGGATTAGGGTGTTTCCATCCCAAATGTGATCCCACTGGTTGCTAAGGTAATCACATTGCATGCAGTGTGTGGAACTTAATGTTAACTCCCCAAGTTAACTTCCATTAGTCTGGAAGTGCTGAAATTACTCCTGCAGAATGTGCAAATGGTGGTGGTTTAATGGCTCCATCTGAGGCCAGAGGATGACAAAGACTGAAGTCCAGGGCCCATCCTAAGTGAATGGATTCTTTTTTGTTCTAACCTAGCCCAGATTTCCTCTTTTCCTCCGAAGCTTCATGATCATTTTGCCAGTGCCTAGACAGGCTACCTATATTATAGTTATAGGATCCAGATCTTTGTTTTTGTGTGTGTGTGTGTGTGTGTGTGTGTGAGAGAGAGAGAGAGTGAGAGAAAGTTTAAATGGTTAAAGACACCAGGGGAAAGTGCTGCTCTTCATTCCTTCATTCTTAATATAATTCCCACTATATAATTTAGTGGACCCTAGCCATATATGGATATTTTAATTTAAATTTATATTAAATAAAATACAAAATTAAGTTCTTTAGCCACAATAGCCATGTTTCAAATGCTCAGTAGCTATATGTGGATGCCATATATAATATTAAACAGCACAGATATAGAACATTTTTTATCACAGAAATTTCTAGTGGTTAATACTGGATAGTAGAGAAATAAAGCGAGAAGAACTTTTTGTTTTGACTTGTAATAATGACAGTCATTTTGATATGGATTATGCTTTATTCTTAATTATCACATACTTTCTACAAATTAGCTTTGTTGTTTTAATTAATTTAATGCATGCATTATTTAGTCAGCAAAATTTGTTGAGTGCTTATTAAGTGCCAGAGGTTATGCTGGATGCTGCCCCTTAGGAGCTCACAGTTCAGTGAGGAGACACAGATGTAAACAAGATAGAGAAGCAAGTGCTATATAATAGCAGGATATTCAAAATATTCTGAGTATACAGAGCAGGAAGAAATTTTTCTGAAAAATGAGGGGTGACAGTTATGTTGTATCTTGAAGATGCATAGGAGTTTGCACACACATAGGCAAGAGGTGGAAAGAAGACCATTGCCAGCCAAGGAAAGAGCATGAGCAAAAGCACATTGGAGTGTTCATTCACAATCTGGTGAGGAGTTTGTTGTGGCTAGAGCATAGGATGCATGTGGGTAGCAGTGGGAAACAGTAAAAAATGAGACTGGGAAGATTATGAAGGGCTTTATAATCCCATCAGAAGATATGCTTGACAAAAATTTTTAATCAGTTAGAGTTCAACCTGAGAAACAAAACCAGTAGGAAATATATTATATTGTATTAATATAACATATTGTATTAGTCTGTTCTCACATTGCTATAGATAACTACCTGAAACTGGGTAATTTATGAAGAAAAGAGATTTAATTGACTAGAGGCATGATCGGGAGGCCTCAGGAAACTTACAATCATCGTGGAAGGTGAAGGGGAAGCAAGAACATCTTCACATGGTGGCAGGAGAGAGAGAGAGAGAGAGAGAGCTCAAATGGGAAGTGCTACACACTTAAACAACCAGATCTGATGGAAACTCACTCATGATCATAAGAACAGCAAGGGGGAAATCCACCCCCATGATCCAATCACCTCCCACCGGGTCCTTCCCCCAACACTGGGAATTATAATTTGACATGAGATTTTGGTGGTGACACAGAGCCAAACTATATAATATATTAAAATATTTATTTCAAGGAACTGGCTTATACAACTGTAGGGGCTGGCTAGAGAAGTCCAAAATTTGTAGGGCAGGCTGGCAGGTTAGAACTCTCAGGCAAAGGCTGAAGCTGCAGTCCACAGGTGGAATTTCTCAACATTTATGGAGAACTTTTATAGTTTATGGTTCTAATTCTGGTCTGTTCATGCTCACAGGCTCACAACCAAAAGCAAGTAGTGGGAAAATTGAGTCTTAGTTATTTTTACAAATGCATTTTACCCACAAACTTTCTATAAGTATAAAAACCCAGATATCATAGGTAATATGCTTCATTGTGTCTCCATTCTTCTAAGAAATTCATGATATATTGAAATCAGTGATTTCCCTCTTTCTTTATACTATCAAGGCATTCTTCCTAGTTATAACTTTCACCACGAATATTTTATTTTGGGGTAGCCTCCATCGCTGCTTGAAAGCATTTCACTTCCTCATAACAATAAACCAAAGAAAGACTTCATGAGAAGACCTGCCATACATATGATCAGTTGGAGGAAAAAAGAGAAGCAGCTTTCAAATATGTCTAATCACTCAATTGATGTGCTCTTACATTTAGTTTAGCCACCATAGTTTTAGTGTTTATTTTAACAGACAGAGAGAATGTATCACTTCATATTACTCAAGTGCGATATACACTACTTGATGATTCTTGTGAAAGAGTTGCCGAGGAAGAAGATCTTAGCATTTAGGTTGAAAGAAAGGGACTGTTGGTTTTCTTTGTTTTTCAAGAACTTTTGCCCTTCAGCATTAAAACTGGAAGCATCAGTGCCTGATATATAGTGGATGCTCTATAAATATGTGATAAATAAATGTCTTGGTTGTTCTTGCATATCATTTTAGTGCCTCCTGTATCCTAACTTAAGGTTATAATCTAAACTGAGCTATCCTTTAATGATGACCCACTTACCCCCACTTTGAAGGAGAGAGAACCTAAGAAGCTCATTTATATTAACAGGTTAGAAACTGAAAGATATCCATTTCAAGAGTGCTTATATTTTACAAGAAGATTCTAGGAAAGGAAGTGTCTAACCTAAGGTATGGGTGGCAAATGGTAGAAATTCAAGCTCAGGGTGGGGTCTTTTTTTTAGAAGTCTTAAATTCTTATTACATACAAGAGAGATGCAAACAAAGTGTGTGAAGGTTCATATGAGGAAGAGATTGCATGTTGGTTTGGGCTGGTCAGGGGTCAGAAAACAGGCTAATTTAAGGAAGACTTTATGGGAGAAAGAGGATTAAAGCGGTGTCTTAATGGATAGATTACATCTCACTATATAGAAATGTAAGAGATGACATAATACATAAAAGAGTGTGAGCAAAGGCACAAAAGCAGGAAGGCTTGGGTGGGTTCTAAATAAAGGAAGGTAGCTCAGTTTGTATAAAGATAGAAGAAAGGAAGGAGTGTGGAGGAAGATAAAGGTGGAAAGTTATGCTGAAATAAGAGCAAAATTATGGAGGGCTCTGAAGGCCAGGCTAAGGGGTCTAAATTTTATTCAGTAGGTAATGGGGAGGCATTGAAAATTTTGAGTCAGAAAATATCATGATCAGAGATGTTTTTAGGTAAATTAATCTAATGAAACCTCTCTTCACCCTAACCATTTTGCTGAAGAGTTTGGTTGAGAGGAGTAATAGAAAGAACCACCATCTAACTTCTCACTCAGATTATCTTTAGCTCAGTGATTCCTAGCATGTGATGTAACCCCAAGGTGATGTATTCTTCTATGTATAGTAGAAGCTTTGGGAGAAAAGAGGACTAACTCATTCAGAAATATATTTAGGACTAAATTATCTAGATAATAAACTCTACTTCTTCCTGTTACTAACACTATTACCTGTTATTAAGATTATGAATGCTTAGTTTTGGAGATGAGTTAGACTCTCTCTACCTAGAACTGTAGTCCAAGGACAAGCAAAATCAGGATCACTTGGAAAATTGTTAGAAATTAAGAACCTTGGGCTTCACCATAAGCCTCCTGAATCAGTATTTGATTTTTTTAAAAAAGCCCCAGGAAATTCCTATGCACATAAACTTTGAGCAGCACTGGGTTAGAAGACTCAAGTTTAAATCCTGGCTCTGCTACTTAATAGCTGGGTGGCCTTGAATAAGTCATTTCACTTTTCTCGACATTAATGTCCAAATGAATAATAAATGCCTACTTGACCTACTTCCTAGGATTTTTGTGAAGATAAAATGAGTTGATGTATGTACATGTGCTTTGAAATGTTGAGTCTCTGTAGATGTTAGATATTACTGTTATTTCCACCTTTATAATGAAAACTAAGAGGGCCTGATGAAACTGGAACCCATGGAGGATTGCCAGATAGCAAATAAAAATATATAATATTAAGTTAAATTTGAATTTCAAATAAACTAGTAATCATTTTTAAGTATAAATGCTCCCCAAAGCTAATACACTGTACTATATATTTGTTAGGTTTCATCCTGAGAATAGATTAGTTTAAACAGCTGGTTCCCATTTCAGGAGGTGGTATTGCAGATGAGGTAGCCTTTTATATGTGATGAAAACAAACAGATTTTTAATGAGACATTTCTATGAAAACAGAAGAAAAATAAAGGTTAATGTTGCACATAATTTAGCCAGATGTTGGACTCAAAACATCTTTAGTTGCAGAGGAGAAGGTGGTGGCAATCTGACACATTTTTTCAAACCTGTATCACAAGGAATAAGCTTCAGCTTTCAGGGCCTCAGGAAAAAGGTAGTAGCAATTTCATTGAGTCCAAATCAGAAAAATGGAAGAAAAATTTCAAAGCATTAATTTGGAGACTTGTAGTTTAAAATAATTCAGGATTTACACCAAATTGTAGAAAATGATTTTAAAAACCCAATAAGAATGGACAAGAATAGTAGCTAACAACAGGTGTAGTATAGATTTTTTCCTGAAAGATAATTTTTCTCTCTCTAGTCCCCATTTTTATTAAAGACAAATTATAGTAGGAAAAATTTATTTGAAAAATAAGTTTTAGTCTTATTACATTTGGCTTGATTATTTGCCTAAATTGCATCAAGAATAGTTATTTTCCATATAGGCTTTTTTTTTTTTCCAAATTGGCTTTGCTGGAACTTTTTTTTTCCATAAGGAATCTCAGATTAGACTTTTTTAAAGCCTCAAGCTCAGCCATGAATTTAGCAGAAACCTGTATGAGTTCAGTGAATTCCTCTCTTCTCAAGGTCCCACGATAACTTGGGGATTCTGGCTCTGTCAGAAAATAACATTCTTTACTTACCATGGGTCACAAGCCCTGTACAAGGACTGCATCAAAGTACGAGGCCAGTTTTCCCAAGGGTCTTTTATTGGCCATGTAAGTCAACTTTGATTTCTCAAAGCAGTCTGTTTATATCTGAAAACATGCCATTCCAGTCAAAGCCTTGGTAAAATTGCCAGAGTTTTGTTGCAAAAGAAAACACATTCACATTGAACATATGCAAATAACCATATTGACATAAATTAAGTATAATTACAAATAGTTTTGAATTTCTGGAGAAATTAGGTGGAGAGGACAAAGTATGCTTCAAATTTTGCTCACAAGAGCATACTCTGTCAATAGCTCAAAAGCAAAAGGTTTTCTGGAATCTGAAAAACAAAAGAATTAGCAAAGTTTCAAACAGAAAATCATAAAAATATTATTTTAGTCTTTTATTAGTTCAGTACTTTCAATTAATTCATGTTCTGCCAGATATTGGGCTAGCAGTCCTCATGAATACATCAGCTCTCTACTAGAGTTTAGGAAGTTTGTGCTTTTGTTTTTTGTTTCAATGGCATAATCTCTAAAGTTATCAGAAACATGCATTCAGGAGCATCCATCAGAGTCTTATAACTAATTATAAACTGCCTTTTGGAAAAGATCAAAACAAGACAACAGTTGTATGTGGATGACAAAAGTCTTAGGACAGCCATGGCTAAAAACATAATTGACAACTAAATCTGTTAGTCTATGTGGCACACAATTTAATGTAATGATCATAATTATTACTCATAACATACGCTGAGACATGTCAGAATTATAGGAATCTTAAAAAATTTTGGAATAATACATTTATATAATTTTAACTCAAAGTAAAACACCATTTTATATTTGACAAATTTCCTGTACAATTTTAATGTACCAAATAAGTTGAATATATTTATTTTGGACTTCAGGGGACTTAATACTTAAAGGTTAATGAAGTAAAAAATAATGTAGAATTTGATTTTTGGAGGTTTGTCAAATATCAAAGGTTTAAAACACTTTATATCACTAAATGGAATCACAGGTGATTCATTTAGGTGAAGAGATAACTCAAAAATTTCAAAAAGGCAAAAACCTTTACTCTGATAGAAAAGAGACTCAGCTATCCAAACAAGATTCAGTGAAGACAGTATGAAGCCAACTGAATCTGTCTCTTCTCTCTCCCTTCTTTTATCCTGCGGTTTACTAGAAAGGCAAACAAAAGTCTTTCATCTCTCAATATTACATGAAATTCTTGTTGAAAAGTGAAAATCAAATTCTGCTTTTGCATTAGTGCATTATTAATGCTAAAGCTAACTTTTAATAAAATCTTATAAAAATTATCCATTTTAATTAGTTTGACCATAAGGTAAGATATGTACAAACCCTTTATAATCTTATAATATTTTAAGGAGGAGATTAGTGTCCCATAAATATCCTGTTATTCTGACACATGTGCTTAGATTCTGAACCTGCATCAGTGTTCTTTTTATTTTATTGTTTAATTTATAGAAAAACTAAATAGCTTTTTCAAATTTTGGTCAATTTTCTCACACCCACAGATTGTTTTTACAAGATCAATTATTTACAAACCTTCTACAACTTGTTTAAACCTTCAGTTTTATATTTTTAAATTAAAATAATCCATAAACCCTTTAAACTAGTCAAAATCACTGTTTCTTTTTTAAAACACATTTTTATATTGTTTTATTAAAAACACATAACTTTTTTGTTTAGTGGAATCAATTTTTTTATGATGATACTATTTTATTTATTTTTTTTAGTGATGGAAAATAACTTTTATTATTATTTTTAATTAATTAATTAATTAATTAATTATACTTTAGGTTTTAGGGTACACATGCGCAATGTGCAGGTTAGTTACATATGTATACATGTGCCATGCCGGTGCGCTGCACCCACTAACTCGTCATCTAGCATTAGGTATATCTCCCAATGCTATCCCTCCCCCCTCCCCCCACCCCACAACAGTCCCCAGGTATCAGGTGCAGAGCATAGGACACAAGACAGAACTGCAGATAATTTTGACTCATTCCAGCATGGCTAGGGTGCATGGCTAATGCCACATGTCCCCAGGTGTTACCTAGAATCTAATGGCTCTGAAGCAGGCAAGTCAAACAATTATAAAAAATCATGGAAACAGTTTATAACCTTAAAGAATCTAGCAAACACTACATTTGATCTGCCTAATTTAGACCAAATTATATTTTGAAGACATTTTCTTTTACTAATAAATTTTAAAGCTGTCTTGATTTTTCAAAGATTATTAGTCACATGAACCAAAAGGCATTACAGTTTTTATTTTTCTGGCAAAATATTTGCTTAAATGCTTATTTTTTAAAGCCAAATAATTAGAGCTATTTTATATCATTTGATAATGAAACTTCATACATGCAACACATATAAATAGACAGAAGCAGATCTGATAGTTACAAGATTCTTCATTTGCTAGGTTTTAAGTTTTTATCTCATTTTAGACCATCTGTCTCTTGATTACTTGTTCCCTGCCCTATACAACTGCCAGCCATGCCGTTCTAAATTTGCATTTTAAAGAAGTAATTCTTAGGTGAAACAAAATAAATAATTTGTATCATGATGGCCAAGAAAAGCAGACACTATTACACATTTAGCTTTCCTTAAAGATGTAAGTTTCTTAATGGGATTATTTGCTTTGGGGTGGAGCCTTTTAAAGACATGGCCAGGAAAGCATGCAGTTTCTAGGGCCTAATCAACAGACACAGATGGAAGGCCAAAGAGATCTCCAAAATCAAGGATTTCATTTTTACATCAAATCCTGAATCCCCAAAAGAGGGAAAAACTATGAGACAAGAAAGTGCAATGCTCCCACAGCATATTTCATTGCAAGGACATTTACCCAAAGCTCTTGGAAAACCCAATTCCAATTAGCCCACACTGTAATCAACCTATTTTCCATCCCATAAATGTGTTTAAGAGCACACTTTTCCTATTTAAATTAGGAAAGAAAAGTAAATCTCAAGACCCCCAAATCACCAAGCCAAGAAAAATTCAAGCTAGAAACGACATCAGGCAAACCTGCCTCCCATTTTACTCCTAAATAAGAGAGCTAAAAAGGTAAAAGAGCTACACACCTCCCTCAAAATTTGCCCACAAGGAAATTCCTTGTGGGCCTCAAGCTCTTTGCCCTAAAGCAGTTCTGTTGAATTTCACCCTGACAATGTATACTGACAGCTGATCTTCACAGGTGCAGAACAGAAAGTCACCCCTCAGCTCACTTGAGATGAATCCATACCCAGTTGCTTCCTATGCTCTATTGTTTATGTAAAAATGCAGATTCACTGAGCCAGACTAAATTACATATTCAGTGGAAGGGTGATTAAGGATTCAAAAGCATGCAACTTTTTCTCTTATCTGTCTATTACCTGGAAGCCCCCCACTCCACCCTGCTTCGAGTTTTGATTTGTCTTGCCTTACTAGACAAACCAATGTACATCTCACACATATTGATTGATGTCTCATGTATCTTTGAAATGTACAAAAGCAAGCTGTACCCTGACCACCTTGGGTACATATCATCAGGCCCTCCTGAGGCTGTGTTATGAGTGTGTCCTTAACTTTGGCAAAATAAACTTTCTAAATTAATTAAGATCTGTCCCAGATACTTTTGGGTTCACAAAATGCCCAAAGAAAAGAGTATCAACCTGTAGTAATAATTATTCACTGTAAGGAATTACCATTAGCCATTTTAAAAAGTATACCTCTTATCTAGCTATTATATATTAAGGTTAAATAGGCAAAGTTATTTCTGGTTTCCCCAATAGTCAAAAAGATTAGGTACAAGGGAAAGGAGGGGAAGATAGGAATAAATGGGAAATAGAATTCCATTGACTGAGAAGTTTATACAGAGGAAGAGCATGGGCTTAAAACAATATCTACATACATATAACCCAATTATCAGCCTCAATTAAGTCAATTTTTAGCTACATAACTCTCAAAAGAAAATCCTTTTAAATCTTTTATCACCAGATTTTAGCTGGGACAAACAGTTGATATTTCTGGCTTTTGAATTTCTTATCGAAAGCAATCTCTCACATGAAATCAATAAGCCCTAACTGAGGTTATGACTTAACTGGGGGTGCATGAGTTTTTACAAGATTTAGAATCTCCCCAGAGATAGCTCAGAGAGAGGAAAATTCAAGAGATGAAGTCAGAGGCTGTTCATATAGAGGAAAAGAATAAATAAATGCCAAAGTTACAGAAATATCAAACCAGACAGGACTCATTTCCTGATCTGAGGATTGAACCCAGACCACTGTACTCAAAGGGCAAAATCTTAGTTACTGAGATATATCTTGGGGCAGTTGCTACTGCTTTTCCCAGAAGCAACCTGGAGCAGACAATTTTGAGCTTGTGAAGGATTTTGATTGCTCACAATAATTCTTAAGGCTGTTACATTATCATGTGTTCTTTTAGACTTGCTGCTTGACATGAACCCCTGAATCCCACCCTCTGGATGGCAAAGACAGAGAGTACACCCACTTGGTCACAAAGTCAAGTTCCCAAGGATGTAAAACAAAATGAAAGGGAAACCTCATCCAGTTTTTGTTTCAGGGACTCACAGCAAAGTTCATAACTGACCAGTCTTCAGGGCTGGCTCAAACAGTAGGCTTATAGGCATCCTAGGCCCATGTTCCATCCTATGATACTCCTCCTCATGATAGAATAATGCAGAAAGACAAAAATACTAGTCACACAAATCCATTTTCCAATTAATCAAAACTTTGTAGAGGAGACAGTGACTTTTATAATTCACTCAACTGATTTGCTCAGAAAGACAGAGAGAGGTCAGAGCCTGGTTGGTAAGAAATTCTTATCCTTTTGTCAGCATGCTAGTTTTTCACATTCCATTTCTCTGCAGCTTCCAGAAGACCACAGTGGCTTTTGATAACCCCGCTCGCTGTGCCATAGCTGTGGAGGCCAAGCCATGTTACAAAAGAAACTCATCCTTTTCCATTTCACAGAACCACAGGGAAAAATCTCTCAATTTTGCAAGATGCCACTGAACAGGCTGCATGAGGGAACCTAATTCATGTTTCTGCTTTCAGCCAGAGCAAAATACATGACAAAACACAGACACAAGTTACTTTACTCAGAGATCATGTATCAACCTGGCAAGGCTCAAACTTGCTCCCATTGGCTCCTGTCATCCTTTGATCCACCCAAGGTGGGATAAAAACACCACTGACCAGGAGTTTTAACAGGTGGTATCTGGGCAAGATGGAAGGGTGAACAGCCACTCTGAATTAGGCCTGTTGAACTTCTGCTAGCAGTTCCTTCAGGGCTCACCAAATGTGACTGATCAAATAAACTAGAAAAGCCTGCTGGACTTCCATCAGCAATTTCTTCAGAGATTTCCTCTACATATATAAACACATACGATGAAATAAAGATAAATAGAAAGCTTTCCAAACCAGAAAAACACTCCTTCAAACAGGTTCACTATTCTCCATCCAGCTGGACAGCGACCTCCCCAAACTGAGACTCTTCCTACACTGTAGGGAGAGTCCAACATTCCCTATGACAGGGTTACAGTGCCTCTACAGAGGCCAACAGGTTAGGAGAAGGAAGAGGGTGTTTATAGTGCCTGGAATACTCACCAAACGAGGTTATAAGACATCTTTCAGGAACTATTTCTTCATTGCAATCAGATGCATGCACTATGGGTTACCAGTACCCTGCTGGTAGAGACAGGGCCGGGGCAGCCCTTGGTCCAAGAGAACTGGCCTCTGGATGCATTGCCAGTGAGTGTCTGCCAAATGCAGGCAGGTACCCACAGGGATATTCTTGACAAGCCCCCAGATTTGGAGCCTCCTAACGTGTTCATCTTGCCCACTTCTCAAATAGAGCTGACTTATTGAGATGGGGAAATACAATAAAGAAAGAGTTTAATAAAGGTAGAGCCAGCTAATCAGGAGACTGGAGTTTTATTATTACTCAAGTCAGCCTCCCACCTTTTAAAAAAATAACAGCTTTATTGAGATATAATTCACATACCATAAAATTTAGCCATTGTATGGGTGTACAGTTAGTAGTTTTTAGTATATGCAGAGAGTTGTGCAACTGTCATCACTATCAATTTCAGAAAATTCTTATTACCCCAAAAAGAAACTCTGTACCCATTAGCAGTCACTTCTCCAAGGCCATGGAAACCACTAATCTACTTTCTGTTTCTATGGATTTGCCTGTTCTGGTCATTTCATACAAATGGATTTATACAATATGTGTCCTTTTGTGTCTGGCTTCTTTCACTTTAACTTTTTGGGGAATTGTCAAACTTCTTTCCCAAGTGGCTGCACCATTTTACATTTCCAGCAGCAAAGTATGAAAGTTTTAATTTCTCCACATCATCACTAACACTTATTATTGTCTGTCTTTTTTATTATAGCCGTCCTGGTGGTGTAGTGTGGTATCACATTATGATTTTGATTTCCATTTCCTTGGTGGCTAATTTGTTGAGTATCTTCTCATGGGCATATTGGCCATTTTTATATATTCCTTGAAGAAATGTCTGTTTAGCCTGTTTTTTGACTGTTTTAAAATTGGATTGCTTATCTTTCTATACAAGTCCTTTGTGAGGTAAGTGTTTTGCATATATTTTATTATATTCTATGTGAGGTATTTTCACTTTTTTGAGGATGTAAATTTCTGTACAAAATTTTTAATTTTGATTAAGTCCAAATTATCTATTCATCGTTGATTGTGTTTTTGTTGACATACTTAAGCAATCATTGATAAATTGAAGGCCATGAAGATGTTCTTTTATGTTTTAAGAGTGTTGTAATTTTAGCTGTTCTGTTTAGTTCTTACATCCATTTAAAGTTCATTTTATATAGTGCAAAATAAGGGTACAATTTCATTCTTTTGCATGTGGATATTAACTTGTTACAACACCATTTGTTAAATAAACTCTTTTCCACTATTGAAACTCTTTTCCTCTGTTGGCACCCTTGTCAAAAATTAATTAATCATAAATGTATGTGTTTATTTCTGGACTCCCAGTTCTGTTCCATTGGTATATATGTGTATCTTCATGCCAATACCACATGGTAATAATTACTCTAGCTTTATACTGTTTTGAAATTCAGATGTGTGAGTGCTTTAACTTTGTTGTTCTTTTTCATAGTTGTTTTGGTTTTGCTGGGTCTCTTGCATTTTCATTTGAATTTTAGGGCAAAATTTTCTATTTCTGTACAAAGGCCATCTGGGATTTTTGATAGGAATTGCATTGAATCTGTAGGTCAAATTGGGGAGGATAGCCATCTTAACAATATCAAATCTGATTCATGAACACAGGGTATCTTTAAATTTATTTAAGTCTTTAAAAATTTCCTTCAGTGATGTTTTATAGTTGTCAGAGTATGTTTTACATTGCTTTTGTTAAATTCATTTATAAGTATTCTGTTTTTATGCTATTTTATATAGAATTGTTTCCTTAATTTCATTTGGGATAGCTATTGATAGTGTATAGAACAATTGATTTTCATATACTGATTTTGTAGTTTGCAACCTTGCTGAATTAATTTTATTTATTATTTCTAATAATTATGGGAGGATTCTTTAAGATTATATACATTATCATGCTATTTGTGAATAAAGATATTTTGCTCTTTTTTTCCATTCTGATGCCTTTTATTTTTTTTTCTTACCTGTTTGATCTGGCAAGAACTTCCAGTACAATGATGAATAGAAGTCACTAGAGTTAACATCATAGTCTAATTTTTTTCTTTTACAGATTTTTTATTTATTTTTTAAAATTTTATTATTTATTTTATTTTATTTTATTATTATTATACTTTAAGTTTTAGGGTACATGTGCACAATGTGCAGGTTAGTTACATATGTATACATGTGCCATGCTGGTGTGCTGCACCCATTAACTCGTCATTTAGCATTAGGTATATCTCCTAATGCTATCCCTCCCACCTCCCCCCACCCAACAACAGTCCGCAGAGTGTGATATTCCCCTTCCTGTGTCCATGTGTTCTCATTGTTCAGTTCCCACCTATGAGTGAGAACATGCGGTGTTTGGTTTTTTCTCCTTGTGATAGTTTACTGAGAATGATGATTTCCAATTTCATCCATGTCCCTACAAAGGACATGAGCTCATCCTTTTTTATGGCTGCATAGTATTCCATGGTGTATATGTGCCACATTATGTTAATCCAGTCTATCATTGTTGGACATTTGGATTGGTTCCAAGTCTTTGCTATAGTGAATAGTGCTGCAATAAACATACGTGTGCATGTGTCTTTATAGCAGCATGATTTATAGTCCTTTGGGTATATACCCAGTAATGGGATGGCTGGGTCAAGTGGTATTTCTAGTTCTAGATCCCTGAGGAATAGCCACACTGACTTCCACATTGGTTGAACAAGTTAACAGTCCCACCAACAGTGTGAAAGTGTTCCTATTTCTCCACATCCTCTCCAGCACCTGTTGTTTCCTGACTTTCTAATGATTGCCATTCTAACTGGTGTGAGATGGTATCTCATTGTGGTTTTGATTTGCATTTCTCTGATGGCCAGTGATGATGAGCATTTTTTCATGTGTTTTTTGGCTGCATAAATGTCTTCTGTTGAGAAGTGTCTGTTCATGTCCTTCACCCACTTTTTCATGAGGTTGTTTGTTTTTTTCTTGTAAATTTGTTGGAGTTCATTGTAGATTCTGGATATTAGCCCTTTGTCAGATGAGTAGGTTGCAAAAATTTTCTCCCACGTTTTAGGTTGCTTATTCACTCTGATGGTAGTTTCTTTTGCTGTGCAGAAGCTCTTTAGTTTAATTAGATCCCATTTGTCAATTTTGGCTTTTGTTGCCATTGCTTTTGGTGTTTTAGACATGAAGTCCTTGCCCATGCCTATGTCCTGAATGGTAATGCCTAGGTTTTCTTCTAGAGTTTTTATGGTTTTAGGTCTAATGTTTAAGTCTTTAATCCATCCTGAATTCATTTTTGTATGAGGTGTAAGGAAGGGATCCACTTTCAGGTTTCTACATATGGCTAGCCAGTTTTCCCAGCACCATTTATTAAATAGGGAATCTTTTCCCCATTGCTTGTTTTTCTCAGGTTTGTCAAAGATCAGATAGTTGTAGATATGCAGCGTTATTTCTGAGGGCTCTGTTCTGTTCCACTGATCTATATCTCTGTTTTGGTACCAGTACCGTGCTGTTTTGGTTACTGTAGACTTGTAGTATAGTTTGAAGTCAGGTAGTGTGATGCCTCCAGCTTTGTTCTTTTGGCTTAGGATTGACTTTGCAATGCGGGCTCTTTTTTGGTTGCATATGAACTTGAAAGTAGTTTTTTCCAATTCTGTGAAGAAAGTCATTGGTAGCTTGATGGGGATGGCATTGAATCTATAAATTACCTTGGGCAGTATGGCCATTTTCACGATATTGATTCTTCCTACCCATGAGCATGGAATGTTCTTCCATTTGTTTGTATCCTCTTTTATTTCATTGAGCAGTGGTTTGTAGTTCTCCTTGAAGAGGTCCTTCACATCCCTTGTAAGTTGGATTCCTAGGTATTTTATTCTCTTTGAAGCAATTATGAATGGGAGTTCACTCATGATTTGGCTCTCTGTTTGTCTGTTATTGGAGTATAAGAATGCTTGTGATTTTTGTACATTGATTTTGTATCCTGAGACTTTGCTGAAGTTGCTTAGCAGCTTAAGGAGATTTTCGGCTGAGACGATGGGGTTTTCTACAAATACAATCATGTCATCTGCAAACAGGGACAATTTGTCTTCCTCTTTTCCTAATTGAATACACTTTATTTCCTTCTCCTGCCTGATTGCCCTGGCCAGAACTTCCAGCACTATGTTGAATTGGAGTGGTGAGAGAGGTCATCCCTGTCTTGTGCCCGTTTTCAAAGGGAATGCTTCCAGTTTTTGCCCATTCAGTATGATATTGACTGTGGGTTTGTCATAGATAGTGCTTATTATTTTGAGATACGGCCCATCAATACCTAATTTATTGAGAGTTTTTAGCATGAAGCGTTGTTGAATTTTGTCAAAGGCCTTTTCTGCATCTATTGAGATAATCATGTGGTTTTTGTCTTTGGTTCTGTTTATATGCTGGATTATGTTTATTGATTTGAGTATATTGAACCAGCCTTGCATCCCCGGGATGAAGCCCACTTGATCATGGTGGATAAGCTTTTTGATGTGTTGCTGGATTCTGTTTGCCAGTATTTTATTGAGGATTCTTGCATCAATGTTCATCAAGGATATTGATCTAAAATTCTCTTTTTTTCCTGTGTCTCTGCCAGGCTTTGGTATCAGGATGATGCTGGCCTCATAAAATGAGTTAGGGAGGATTCCCTCTTTTTCTATTGATTGGAATAGTTTCAGAAGGAATGGTACCACCTCCTCTTTGTACCTCTGGTAGAATTTGGCTGTGAATCCATCTGTTCCTGGACTTTTTTTGGTTGGTAAGCTATTAATTATTGCCTCAATTTCATAGCCTGTTATTGGTGTATTCAGAGATTCAACTTCTTCCTGGTTTAGTCTTGGGAGAGTGTATGTGTCGAGGAATTTATCCATTTCTTCTAGATTTTCTAGTTTATTTGCATAGAGGTGTTTATAGTGCTCTCTGATGGTAGTTTGTATTTCTGTGGGATTGGTGGTGATATCCCTCTTGTCATTTTTTATTGCATCTATTTGATTCTTCTCTCTTTTCTTCTTTATTAGTCTTGCTGGTGGTCTATCAATTTTGCTGATCTTTTCAAAAAACCACCTTCTGGATTCATTGATTTTTTGAAGGGTGTTTTTCATCTCTATTTCCTTCAGTTCTGCTCTGATCTTCATTATTTCTTGCCTTCTGCTAGGTTTTGAATGTGTTTGCTCTTGCTTCTCTAGTTCTTTTAATTGTGATGTTAGGGTGTCAATATGAGATCTTTCCTGCTTTCTCTTGTGGGTATTTAGTGATATAAGTTTCCCTCTACACATTGCTTTCAATGTGTCCCAGAGATTCTGGTATGTTGTGTCTTTGTTCTCATTGGTTTCAAAGAACATCTTTGTTTCTGCCTTCATTTTGTTATGTACCCAATAGTCATTCAGGAGCAGGTTGTTCAGTTTCCATGGAGTTGAGCAGTTTTGAGTGAGTTTCTTAATCCTGAGTTCTGGTTTGATTGCACTGTGGTCTGAGAGACAGTTTGTTATAATTTCTGTTCTTTTACGTTTGCTTATTAGTGCTTTACTTCCAACTATGTGGTCAGTTTTGGAATAGGTGTTGTGTGGTGCTCAAAGGAATGTATATTCTGTTGATTTGGGGTGGAGAATTCTGTAGATGTCTATTAGGTCCGCTTGGTGCAGAGCTGAGTTCAATTCCTGGGTATCCTTAGTAACTTCCTGTCTTGTTGATCTGTCTAATGTTGACAGTGGGGTGTTAAAGTTTCCCTGTATTATTGTGTGGGAGTCTAAGTTTCTTTTTAGGTCATTAAGGGCTTGCTTTATGAATCTGGGTGCTCCTGTATTGGGTCCATATGTATTTAGTATAGTTAGTTCTTCTTGTTGAATTGATCCCTTTACCATTATGTAATGGCCTTCTTCGTCTCTTTTGATATTTGTTGGTTTAAAGTCTGTTTTATCAGAGACTAGGATTGCAACCCCTGCCTTTTTTTGTTTTCCATTTGCTTGGTAGATCTTCCTCCATCCCTTTATTTTGAGCCTATGTGTGTCTGTGCACGTGAGATGTGTTTCCTGAATACAGCACAGTGGTGGGTCTTGAGTCTTTATCCAATTTGCCAGTCTGTGCCTTTTAATTGGAGCATTTAGCCCATTTACATTTTGGGTTAATATGGTTATGTGTGAATGTGATCCTGTCATTATGATGTTAGCTGGTTATTTTGCTCGTTAGTTGATGCAGTTTCTTCCTAGCCTTAATGGTCTTTACAATTTGGCATGTTTTTGCAGCGACTGGTACCGGTTGTTCCTTTCCATGTTTAATGCTTCCTTCAGGAGCTCTTTTAGGGTAGGCCTGGTGGTGACAAAATCTCTCAGCATTTACTTGTCTGTAGAGTATTTTATTTCTCCTTCACTCATGAAACTTAGTTTGGGTGGATATGAAATTCTGGGTTAAAAATTCTTTTCTTTAAGAATGTTGAATATTGGCTCCCACTCTCTTCTGGCTTGTAGAGTTTCTGCTGAGAGATCCGCTGTTAGTCTGATGGACTTCCCTTTGTGGGTAACCCGACATTTCTTTCTGGCTGCTTATTTCTATAGAGTTAGAAATAACATTTCCTGTTTCTTCTTGATTTTAATAAGTTTCCTCTTTTTCTTCTTGGTCAGTATAGCTAAAGACTTGTCAATTGTGTTGATCTGTTCAAAGAAACACCTTTTAGTTTCATTGATTTTCTGTATTATTCTTGTATTCGCTCTGTGATTTACATCTGATTTAATCTTTATTATTTGTTTCCTTCTGTTGGCTTTGGATTTAGTTCACTCTTCATTTTCTGGTTTCTTAAGTCGTAGGTTAGGTTATTGATTTGAGGGTTTTTTTAATATAAATGTCTACACCTATAAATTTCCCTGTAAGTATTGCTTTAGCTGTGAAGATAAGTTTTTAATTTAGTTTTATCTTAACACATTTTTAAACTTTTCTGGTGAATTCTTTCTTGATTTATTGTTCACTTAAGAGTGTGTTTCATTTCCCCATATTTGCAAATGTATCTAAGTTTTAATCTATTGTGGTCCGAGAACATAATTTCATGATTTAAGTTTGTTTGTATGTATTGAGACTTGTTTTATGGACTAATATGCTATCTCTTGCAGAGATTATTCAATGTGCACTTAAGAAGGATGTATATTTTCCTGTTGTTGGATGCACTATTCCATAGATAACTGTAAGGTCTGGCTGGGTTAAAGTGTTTTCCTTTTTTCTTTGTTATTATTACGCCTAGTTATTTCATCCAGTATTAATGTAGTGTATTGAAGTCTCCAGCTACTATTTTTGAATTTTCTGTTTCTCTCTTCAATTCTGCCAGTTGGTACTTCATGTGTTTTTGAAGCTCTATTGTTAGGTGCATATATGTTTATAATTATATCTTCCTAGGAAATTGACACTTTAATCATTTCTAAACAACTTTCTTTGTCTCTAGTAACAATTTTTGTCTTAATGTCTATTTTGTCTGATATTAGTATAGTCATACAAGTTCTCTTTGGATTACTATTTTTCTGGTATTTCACTTTGCATATTTTGCTTGCAACTTCTTTGAATTTGAATCTAAAGTGTGTCTTTTGTAGACAACATATAGTAATCCATTCTGTTATATCTAAATTTTGATTGGAATATTTAATCCATTTACATTTGTTTTTTCTATTTTGTCTTTTTTCTCTTTTGTCTTTTCTATTTCTCTATTTCTCCATTGCTGCTTTCTTTGTGTTAATAGATATTTTCTGCTGTGCTGCCATTTTTTTCTGTTAACTTTTTTACATATTCTTTGAGTTATTTTCTTTTTTATTTTATTTTATTTTATTATTATTATACTTTAAATTTTAGGGTACATGTGCACAATGTCAGGTTAGTTCCATCTGTATACATGTGCCATGCTGGTGTGCTGCACCCATTAACTCGTCATTTAGCATTAGGTATATCTCCTAATGCTATCCCTCCCCCCTACCCCCACCCAACAACATTCCCCGGTATGTGATGTTCCCCTTCCTGTGTCCATGTGTTCTCATTGTTCACTTCCCACCTATGAGTGAGAACATGCAGTGTTTGGTTTTTCATCCTTGTGATAGTTTACTGAGAATGATGATTTCCAATTTCATCCATGTCCCTACAAAGGACATGAACTCATCCATTTTTATGGCTGCATAGTATTCCATGGTGTATATGTGCCACATTTTCTTAATCCAGTCTATCATTGTTGGACATTTGGGTTGGTTCCAAGTCTTTGCTATTGTGAATAGTGCTGCAGTAAACATAAATGTGCATGTGTCTTTATAGCAGCATGATTTATAGTCCTTTGCGTATATACCCAGTAATGGGAGGGCTGGGTCAAATGGTATTTCTAGTTCTAGATCCCTGAGGAATAGCCACACTGACTTCCACAATGCTTGAACTGGTTTACAGTCCCACCAACAGTGTAAAAGTGTTCCTGTTTCTCCACATCCTCTCCAGGACCCGTTGTTTCTGACTTTTTAATGATCGCCATTCTAACTGGTGTGAGATGGTATCTCATTGCTGTTTTGACTTGCATTTCTCTGATATCCAGTGATGATGAGCATTTTTTCATGTGTTTTTTGGCTGCACAAATGTCTTCTTTTGAGAAGTGTCTGTTCATGTCTTTTGCCCACTTTTTGACGGGGTTGTTTGTTTTTTTCTTCTAATTTGTTTGAGTTCATTGTAGATTCTGGATATTAGGCCTTTGTCAGATGAGTAGTTTGTGAAAATTTTCTCCCATTTTGTAGGTTGCCTGTTCACTCTGATGGTAGCTTCTTTTGCTGTGCAGAAGCTCTTGAGTTTAATTAGATCCCATTTGTCAATTTTGGCTTTTGTTGCCATTGATTTTGGTGTTTTAGACATGAAGTCCAGCAGCACATCAAAAAGCTTACCCACCATGATCAAGTGGGCTTCATCCCTGGGATGCAAGGATGGTTCAATGTATGCAAATCAATAAATGTAATCCAGCATATAAACAGAACCAAAGACAAAAACCACATCATTATCTCAATAGATGCAGAAAAGGCCTTTGACAAAATTCAACAACCTTTCATGCTAAAAACTCTCAATAAATTAGGTATTGATGGGACATATCTCAAAATAGTAAGAGCTATCTATGAAAAACACACAGCCAGTATCATACTGAATGGGCAAAAACTGGAAACATTCCCTTTGAAAACGGGCACAAGACAGGGATGCCCTCTCTCACCACTCCAATTCAACATAGTGTTGGAAGTTTTGGCCAGGGCAATTAGGCAGGAGAAGGAAATAAAGGGTATTCAATTAGGAAAAGAGGAAGACAAATTGTCACTGTTTGCAGACAACATGATTGTATATCTAGAAAACCCCATTGTCTCAGCCCAAAATCTCCTTAAGCTGCTAAGCAACTTCAGCAAAGTCTCAGGATACGAAATCAATGTCCAAAAATCACAAGCATTCTTATACTCCAATAACAGACAAACAGAGAGCCAAATCATGAGTGAACTCCCATTCACAATTGCTTCAATGATAATAAAATACCTAGGAATCCAACTTACAAGGGATGTGAAGGACCTCTTCAAGGAGAACTACAAACCACTGCTCAATGAAATAAAAGAAGATACAAACAAATGGAAGAACATTCCATGCTCATGGGTAGGAAGAATCAATATCGTGAAAATGGCCATCCTTCCCAAGGTAATTTATAGATTCAATGTCATCCCCATCAAGCTACCAATGACTTTCTTCACTGAATTGGAAAAAACTACTAAGTTCATATGGAACCAAAAAAGAGCCCACATCGCCAACTCAATCCGAAGCCAAAAGAAGAAAGCTGGAGGCATCACGCTACCTGACTTCAAACTATACTACAAGGATACAGTAACCAAAACAGCATGCTACTGGTACCAAAACAGAGATATAGATCAATGGAACAGAACGGAGCCCTCAGAAATAACGCCACATATCTGCAACTATCTGATCTTTGACAAACCTGAGAAAAATAAGCAATGGGGAAAGGATTCCTTATTTAGTAAATGGTGCTGGGAAAACTGGCTAGCCATATGTAGAAAGCTGAAACTGGATCCCTTCCTTACACCTTATACAAAAATTAATTCAAGATGGATTAAAGGCTTAAACCTTAGACCTAAAACCATAAAATCCCTAGAAGAAAACCTAGGCATTACCATTCAGAAGTTTTTTTTTAGTAGTTGAGATGGGGATTACAATTAATGTCTTAATTTATAATAACCTAGTTTAGATTAATAACAAATTGATTTTTAGTAGTATATAACATTTTTGTTTCTATGCAGCTTTTTTCCCATACTTTGTTATTATTTTCATGAACTATATTTTTATACATTTTGTGCTTATCAACACAGATATTATTATTGCTTTTTGCAGTTAATTTTGAAATTAGGTGTGAGAAAATAATGATATAAATAAATATACACATATACAGTAGTTTTATTTACATATGTGTTTACCTTTGCTGGTACTCCTTATTTCTTCATGTGTATTTGAGTCACTGTTTAGTTTCCTTGCATTTCAGTCTGAAAGACTCTGCTTAATGTTTCTGGAAGGACAGATTTTCTAGTGATGAATTCCCTCAGTTTTTGTTTTTCTTGAATTTTTAAAGTTCTCCTTTATTTTTGAAAGCTAGTTTTGCTGGATTTATAATTCCTGGCTAATAGTCTGTCTTATTCTTACAATACATTGAATATGGATCTCATTGCCTTCTTGCTTGTATGGTTTTTACTGATAAATTATGTGTTGATCTTATTGAGAATCTGTTATGTGTGATGAGCTATTTCTCTCACGCTGCTGTCAAGGTTTTCTTTGTCTTTAGCTTTCAACAGTTTGACTGTAATGTATCTAGGTGTGGCTCTTCTGAGTTTATCTTACTTGGATTTTATTGAACTTCTTAGATGTGTACATTAATGATTTTCATCAGATTTGTGGAGTGTTTGGTTATTATTTCTTCCAATATTACTTCAGTCCCTTTCTCTCTCTTCTCCCTTTGAACCCATTTACCTATGTTGTTATACTTTATGGTGTCCCATAGTCCTCCATTCATTTTTCCTTCTTTAATTTTTATTACTGTTTTTCAGATTATATAATATCACTTAGCCTATATTCAAGTTAATTGATTCTTTCTTCTGCCAGCTAAAGTCTAATGTTGATCTGCTCTAGTGAATTTTTCACTTTTTATTTGTCATTTCAACCCAAAAGTCCTATTTTTAAAAATAATTTCTGTATCTTTACAGTTGTTCCCTATTTAATGAATCATTGTGATCATGCTTATCTTTAATTTTTTAGACATGGTTTCTTTTTATTCTTTGAGTTTATTTAGTATAATTCATTTAAAATTTTTATTAATAAGTCAAATATTTCAGCTTCCTCAGGAACAGTTTTTATTAACTGCTTCTTTATTCCGTGTATAGCCATACTCTCTTGGTTCTTTGCATGATTCATTTTTTGTCATTGTTGTTGAAATCTGGCTATTTTCATAACATAATATGGCAACTGTGGAAATCAGATTCTTCCTTTTCCTCAGATTTTTCTGTTGTTACCCTTTATTATTATCATAGTTCCTCTGTTTAGTGACTTCATTGAACTAATTCTGTTCATATTCTTTGTTATATATGCCCTCTGAAATCTCTAGTTTAATGATTAGCTAATGATTTGACACTATTTCCTTGTATTTCTTCCATTGAAAAGCCTCCTATCCTTTTCTGAGGGTCTCTGTATGTATCATGGGCATGCCTTCAGTACTTCTAAAAGTGGTAGAGATTCTAGCCTTTTCTGAAGGGCTCTGTATTGTGTGTTGGGCATGCCTTCAGTACTTCTGAAAATGATAGGCAACTCTGCCTTATCCTTAACTTCCTGCTTAGTTAGAGCTTCTAGGTCAGCCACAGGTGAGAGATGAGTGCCTTCTCATATGTTACTTGACATATACACAGCCCTGCCCACACATGTTGCCTTCTAGATTCTCAGGATTTATATCAGAGTTTTTCAAAACTTCTATGGACATACTTTCTGCCTTTCATTAGAAGTTTTTTTTTTTGTCAATTTCTTCTTTGTTTCAGCTGCTATCACTGACTCAGGCAGCCGTAACGTTAAATAATTGCCACTGAACTGTTTCAGCAATTTCCCTGGCAAAAAAAGCTGTTCACTTTGAGCCAGCTCTGAGTCAGGTCAAATAGGTAAGCCCTGTGAGTGGAGGTTTCTGAGGGACTGTTAGATAAGTCAAATAGTGACAATTCTGTGTAGATGTTGCTTTTTAGAACCTGAAAATTCATTCTCTTTTCTCCATTGGCTTTTAGGCTGATGGTTTTCATGGCTACCATGATTGCAAGGTTGTTGGTTTTGAGGGCCACTGTGGATTTGTTGAGAGGGAAATGGAAATAGGACAAATGTGTATGGTACCAAGCTTGCTGTTCTTACTGAGATTCAGCTGTCAATGCACGCACATTGGATAGTTTCAAGCTTTCTTTTAATTTCTAGAATTCTGAAAATTTTAATTTTGATACTTTTTGACAGTGTTCTTGGTGCTTTTATGAAGGAACGTATTTTTGTAATACCTTGGCTAACAATTCCGTAAGTCAGTTTCCCTTGGAATACTCTTGAATTTTCTAACCTCACCTTCCCAGATCCACCCCACTATAAAAGGAAACTTATGGAGTAGAAATAATATATTATTGTTGGCTTTATACAGAGGTATCTGCTCATCTCATATAATGTAAGGGTTTCTGAAGACTCCTTTTTGTCTGAAATAGCACCTCTATTTGATCAGACTTCTTAAATGCTACCATTATAAATTGATTCATTTGAATTAAGGTATTATATAAGGTATGATATCTTTAGAGGTATTTTAGAATTATTTTAACTGGACTAATCCTTTAAGAGTCTTTACAAATATACAAAAAAATTAGCCAAACATGGTGCTGTGCACCTGTAGTCCCAGCTACTCAGGAGGCTGAGGTCGGAGGATCACTTAGGCCTGGGAGAGGGAGGTTGCAGTGAGTTGAGATTGCACCACTGCACTTCAGCCTGGGTAATAGAGTGAGACTCTGTTTCAAAAAAAAAAAAAAAAAAGGTGAAGAGGGAGACAGATATAGAAAACTGATTTTAGAAATGCTTGATGTGGTAGAATAAAAATTATCTTTATCATTATGTTCATTATGTATATAAATGGCTCATATGTCCAGGCAGATTTTGGCTCTGTAACAAGTATGCATATTATTAAATATGTGGCAACTTCATTTTAATTTTGACAGTAAACTATTTAGGTATACTCAACCCTGTTTGTTTCTCTTAAAGAATGAAAAGCCTTTTATCATTCTAAATTCAAATTGAATGAAGCTTAGTGAAGTTACAACAACTTATCAATTCACACCTGAATTTCTCAGCCAAGCATTCAAGGTCCCTTAAGGGGTCACTTTGTGAAGTTTTGTCTTCTTCCTTCTCCCTGAAACATCTCTGTTTCAACTAAATTCAGTGCTATATCAACCTTGTGATATATTGCAACTCCCACACAAAACATCATAAAAATACAAATGTCTTTGGGGGCTGAGAAGCAACAGACTTCTGAGTGACAGGAGGCTGCGATAGTGTCAGGGTAGCTGATTCCAAAACAGCTGGGCATTGGGCAGAAAGACATACTTGAATTTTTTCCCAGTTTTGGCTCTCTATGAAAAATGTCAGAAAGCAAAGGAAATCCAAAGTGTTTTTACTTTGTATTAAATACTTTATCCATGCTAATGAATGTCCTCATTTTCATTATTTCATTTGGGGAAAAAAACTAAAAATATTACCAGACTAGTTGGTCACATTCCCCTAAATTACATGTGCAAATTGGAGTTCTAAACATTTAGAACAAAAGTATTTGTGTCCTAGAGACCAAGGAAAATAACAGTTTGTTGCTAAGCTGAAAAAAACTGCTCCATTTTGGCCACTTGGCACATAACACAACACTTTGAATTATTTCCCTTCTCCTTTTTATGATCAGACATTTAAAACAAATCTTAGTGAGCTATTATATATTTGGTCTGTGATTCCCTTATTCAGGCAACAATGGCTTCTGCGTATTTTCTGACAGCCATCAGACAGAAATAAAAATAGGGATTCTCATAGCTTGGGTGGAATGAAACACTATGGGAAGGCTTTATAAACTCTCCAGTAACAAATGACCTGCGTGCTAGTAACAATCCTTTATATTTGCATCACACTTTTCAGGTTTCCAGAAACTGCAATGAACATTATCTCACTTAATCTTCCCAACAACCTTATGACAGGGAAGGTCTATTAGCTCCAGATTACTTATGAGGCAACAAGGCATAAAGTTGATTAAGGATCACAATTGTTCAAAATGCTCTACTTTGTGGTAGAGCCGAGGATCAAACCCAGTTCTCTAGCATTCTAGTTTAGCACTTTTAACCTAATTTCTTCATTGCAACAATATAAAATGAGAGGTTTTAAGATATTTCACAGTCTTTATTTATTTTTTGTTTTTCTTAGATTCCTTTTTTTTTCTTAAAACATTTTGTAACATTTACCTGCCTGAGAACTTTTAAAAATTGCTTAAACAGGTTCCATTTCTTCACAACTCATTCCCTTCAAAGATTACTCTAATTGCTACTACCCAAAGCATATTTCATAAAGTTTACTAATGTTTTTTAAAAATTTTAATTTCATTTTATGTTTAATTTTAATTTTTAAATTAAATTTTTAAATTTTTAATTAAAAGCACATCACATAAAATCTACCATCTTAATTATTTCTTTTTTTATCATTAATTTTTCTATTTCAATAAATGGAATTTTTTTTGCAGTAAAGGAAGTATTTAATTGATGCAAGACAAGCCACACCATGTGGGAGATGGAGTTATTACTGAAATTAATCTCCCCAAATTCTTGGAGGTTAGGGGTTTTCAAGGACTGTTTGGTAAGTAAGGAACTAAGGAATGGGGACTGTAGTTTGTTTGGGAATGAAATCATAGGGGCATGGAAAACGGTCCTTGTGTACTGACTCAGCCTCCAGGTGAGGCTACAGGATCAAATGAATCATGAGTCAGGAGTCTGGGTGGGGTCAGTCTGAAAGGTATCTCAAAAAATAATCTTAGGCTCTATAATAGTGATGGTATCTGTGAAACTCTAATACCTGAGACCGGTCTCAGTTAATTTAGAAAGCTTATTTTGCCAAGGTTGAAGACATGCCCCCATGAAACAGCCTTAGGAGGTCCTGACAACATGTGCCCAAGGTGATCAGGGTGCAGCTTGGTTTTATACATTTTAGGGAGACATGAGACATCAATCAATATAAGTAAGATGTACATTGGTTCTGTCCAGAAAAGTGGTGGGACAACTTGAATCAGGGAGGGGGCTTCCAGGTCACAGGCAGGTGAGAGAAAAATGATTGCATTCTTTTGAGTATCTGATTAACCTTTCCAAATGAGGCAATCAGATATGCATCTATCTCAGTGAGCAGAGGGATAACTGAATAGAATGGGAGGCAGGTTAACCCTAAGCAGTTCCAAGCATGACTTTTCCCTTTAGCTGAGTGATTTGGGGGCCCTAAGATTTATTTTCTTTTCACATATCTGTAGGAGTAATTGAGGAAGTCACAAATATTGTGACCTCTGGCTACATGACTCCTGAGCAGTAAGGGGATTGTAGAAACTATGCCCACATCATTGCATAATTCAAGCCCCTCTCATAATCCTAACCTTGTGGTCTTTCATTAATTTCATAAAGGTCGTTTAGTCTTGGGAAGGATATTATCATCCTTGTTTTAAGGTTAAACAATAAATTAAATTTTGCCCCAAATCAGCTTGGTCCTACACCCAGGAATGACCAAAGATAGGTTAGAGGTTAGAAGCAAGATGGAATCAAGTATGTTAAATTTCTTACTGTCTTAATTTTGCAAGGTAGTTTCAACCATCCCCCACCTTGGGTTTTAGCACACCTCAGTTCTGAGGTGTGAGCTACTAAGATGGGAAAAAGGACAATGACTACTCTAACTTCTTCCTGCTGATAGGGGGCATAGTTAGGGTAGGGGTTGCCCCTAGGGAAAGAGAAGTGAAACCATCTGACATTTGTCTGCATGTGTTCACAGGTGCCTGGCTGAGGTCTCAGGGTCTGCATAATAAAAGTACTAGTACTTTTATCCACAGCTTTAGTATAGCACTTAAGTGAACAGCAGATTATAAGAGAAATAATAAGACCTAAGATAAGGAATAAAAGTCTTTGCTTCAGTAGTTCCTGTAGAAATGACCAGAAGTCTTGAGGGATCCAGGTGAATGACCCTGATAACCAATTAAATATTGGATCATCAGCAGAGACTCAAAAACAATGAACAAAGTTGGAATCTAACAACAGGTATACTGTAGTTTCTCTGAAACAATTTTTCTCTCTCCAGTTTTCCATTTCTACCAAACACAAATCACAATTGCACCTTTTTTTTGGAAAATAAGTTTTACTCTTATTATAAATGGCCCAATTATTTGCATAAAGTAGAGCAAAATAATTATTTGCCATGTAGCCTGTTTTTTTTAAAATGGCTTTGCTGGAATTTTTTTTCTATAAGGAATATCAGATTAGACCTTGTACAAGCCTTTTGAGAACAGCCAGGGATTTATCTGTGCCTGCATATGCCTGTGTGAATTGAGTGAATTCCTCTTTTCTCAAGGTCCCAAGATAACTTGGGGTTCCTGGGCCTGTCAGAAAGTAACTTTCTTTGCTTACCACAAGAACCCTGTGAAGGACAAGATATGAGGCAACTTTTTCCAAAGGGCTGTTATCATCTCTATAGGTCAACCTCAATTTTTCAAAGCAATCTGAAACTATGTCATTTTATTCAAAGCCTTGGTAAAGTAACCAGTGACTCTATGTGTGCTGCCAGAAAATAAAATAGATTCTTATTGACCTTATGTAGATAACTATATTGCTACAAGCTAAGAATACTCACAAATAGTTTCCACATTTTGGAGAAATCAGGTAGAGAGAAATAAACATGATCCAAAGTTTGCTCACAGTTGTAATACATTACTCAATTGTTAAAAGCTGTAAATAGTCCAAAAGAGAAGTTTTTTGACTATAAAAAATATACAAAAAGTATCAGCAATGTTTTAAACAAAAAGTTATAAAAAGATTATTTTAGTCTTTCATTAGTTCAGTCCATGCAATTAACTCCTCCTCTGCTTGATATTCATGAATATATCAGCTTTCTGTGAGTGTCCTGGAAAATTTCCCCTTTATTCCAATAGCATAATCTTCAAAGTTATTAGAAACCTTTATTCAAGAGCACTTTTCATAGTCCTATATCTGGATTATAAAGCCACTTTTTGGAAAAATCAAAGTAAACCAACAATTGTGGAAGTCAGGAGTCTTAGGAAAGCTATGGTTCAAGTCACACTTGTCAAGGATATTTGGTTAATTTTGTGGCATACAACAATTTAACATAACAATTATAATTACTGATATATACTAAGTCATATCATAATTATAGCATCTCACACAACTCTTGAACACACACAAATAACACATTTATACAAATAGAGTTTAAAGAAAACCAAACATCATCTTATACTTGATAATGCCTCCTGTTTGATTTCAACATACCACATAAGCCAAATGTCTCTTTTGATCTTCAGGTAGGCTAATATCTAAACAAGTTAATGAGGTCAAAGTACTGAATGTAGAACTTAAAATTTTGATGTTGAAAAGTTTGTTAACTATCAAAAGTATACAACATTTGATATCACAAAATATGATCACAGGGTTTTCACTTAGCTGAAACATTAACTCAAAAATTTCAAAAAGACAGAAATCTTTATAAGTTGATAGAAGACTCAGTTTTCTAAGCAATAAGACAATAAAAACAGCATGAGGCCACCTGAATCTGTCTCTTCTCTCTGCCTTTTTCCTTTTTTGCAGTTTACTTAAGAGCAAACAAAAATATTTTATTGTCTCTCAATATTACACAAAATTTATGTTCAAAAGAGAAAGCCAAATTTTACCTCTATGTTAGTATACTATTTATGTTAAACCCAGTTTTTAATAAAGCTTTATAAACAAATCTATCCAATTTATCAGTTTGACCATGAGGTAAGATTTTAATAAACCCTCTGTATCTTTTTTAAAATAATTTATTAAAGAGCAGATCATTGTTCTAAGGAAACCCTGTTATTCTGACACATGGATCCAGATTCTGGCCCTGCATCTGTGTGCTTTTTATTTTATTGTTTAATTTACAGAAAAATCAATCCTTAAAAGTTTGGCAAAGTTCCTTACACCCACAGAACTTCCATTACAAGATCTGTATTTTTATAAATGTTTTACAACTTGCCAAACCCTTCAGTGTTGTTCTATCATTCATTTAACTTAGAACAATCCTTAAAAACTTTTAAATTAGACAAAATTGCTTTCCCATTAAATATAAGATTTTCATACAAAAAGGAGTTTGTAAACCAATATTTAGATGAAATAATAATAATAACATAATTTCTCCCTTATGTGCCTATATGCTTATAGAGAAAACTAGATCTGAAACATGAATTAAAACTTGGTTTCTAAAGGGTCATTATTTACTGTTTTCTTTAAGTGAATGGAAGAGTTTAACAAAAAAGGAGTTTTAAAGCCAATGTATACATAAAATTATTAGAAGTTTATTTCTTCTGTATGCACCTCTAGTCCCATAAAGTGATATAGTTATTTTGTTTTTAATAATTTCAACTTTTAGTTTAGATTGAGGGGTACAACATGTGCAGGTTTGTTACATGGGTATATTGTGTGATACCAAGGTTTTGGGTACAACTGATCCCATCACCCTGGTACTGAGCATATCCACAGTAGTTTTTCAACCACTGGTACCTAATCCTTACTGTGGTAGCTCCAGTGTCTATTGCAGTCATCTGTATGTCCATGAGTACCCTTTATTTTCAGTTTCCACATATAAATAAAAACATGCAGCATTTTGTTGTCTGTTTCTGCATTAACTTGCTTAGAATAATGGCCTCCAGCTGCATCCATGTTGCTGCAAATGACACTATTTTCTTCCTTTTTATGGCTGTGTAGTATTCCCTGGTGTGAGTAACCCCATTTCCTTCCCTACCCACCACTGATCGACACCTTGGTTGATTCCATGTCTTTGCTGTTGTGAACAGTGCTGTGATGAACATATGAGTGCATGTGTGAAAAATTTATTTTCTTTTGGACATATATCCAGAAATGCGGTTGCTGGCTCAAATGGTAGTTTGGTTTTAAGTTTTTTGAGAAAACTCCAAACTGTTTTTTTACTGTGGCTGAACTAATTTACATTCCAAACAACAGCGTACATATTCCCTTTTCTCTGCAGCCTTACCAGTACCTGTTGTTTTTTGAATTATTAATATCAGCCATTCTGACTGGTGTGAGATGGTATCTCATTGTGGTTTTGATTTACAGTTCTCTGATTATTAGTGATGTGGAGCATTGTTTCATGTTTGTTAGCTGCAAGCATGTTTTTTTTTTGAAAAGTGTCTGTTCATGTCTTTTGCCCATATTTAATGGAGTTGTTTTTTGCTTGTTGAATTGTTTGAGTTCCTTATAAATTCTGGATATCAGACTTTTGTTGGATGCATAGTTTCTGAATATTTTATCCCATTATGTAGGTTGTCTGTTTACTGTGTTGACAGCTTATTTTGCTGTGAAGAAACTCTTTAGTTTACTTAGGTCCCACTTGTCAATTTCTGTTTTTGTTGCAAATGTTTTTGAGGACTTAGTCATAAATTATTTCCCAAAGCTTATATCCAGAATGGTGTTTCCTAGGTTTAATTCTAGGATTTCTGTAGTGTGAAATATTATATTTTAATCTTTAATCTACCTTGAGTTAATTTTTGTATAAGATGAAATATGGGGGTCCATTTTCTTTCTTCTGCATGTGGCTAGCCCAGTATTCCATCATAATTTATTGAATAAGGGGTCCCTTCACCATTGATTATTTTTGTTGACTTTGTTTAAGATCAAATGACTATAGGTGTGAGGTTTTATTTCTGGGTTCTCTATTATGTTTCGTTGGTCTATATGTCTTTTTTTGTACCAGTACCATGGTGTTTTGTTTACTGTAGCCTTATAGCGTAGTTTGAAGTTGGGTAGTGCAATTTCTCCAACTTTGTTCTTATTGCTTAAAATTGCTTTGTCTATTTAGGCTCTTTTTTGGTTTCATGTGATATTTAGAATAGCTTTTTCTAGTTATTTGAAAACTGATGTTGGTATCTTGATAGGAATACATTGAATCTGTAGATTGCTCTGGGCAGTATGTCCATTTTAACAGTATTGATTCTTCCAATCCATGAGGATGAAATGTTCTTCTTTTTGTTTGTATCATCTATGATTTACTTCACAGTGTTTTGTAATTATCGTTGTAGAGATCTTTCACCTCCAAAGTTAGATGTATTCCTAGGTACTTTTTGTGTGCCGCTATTCCAAATGAGATTATGTTCTTGATTTGAGTCTCAGCTTGAATATTATTGTTGTATAGAAATTCCACTGATTTTTGTACATTTATTTTGTATTCTAAAACTTTATTGAAGTCGTTTCTTATTTCCACAAGGCTTTTGGAGAAGTCTTTAGGGTTTTCTAGGTATAGAATTGTATCATCAGCAAAGATATAATTTGACTTCTTCTTTTCCTACTTTGATGTCTTTTATTTCTTTTTCTTACCTGATTGCTCTGGAAAAGACTTCCTGATACTCTGTTAAAGAGGAGTGGTGACAGTGGGCATCTTTGTCTTGTTTTAGTTCTCAAGGAAAATGCTTCTACTATTTGCCCTTTCAGTTTAATTTTGGTTGTGGGTTTGTCATATATGGCTTTTATTATTTATATGTACATTCTTTGTTACATAGTCTCTTAAGGATTTTTATCATGAATGAATTTTAGATTTCATCAAAATTTTTCCCTGTGTATATTGAGATGATTATATGATTTTTGTTTTTAATTCTGTTTATGTGGTGAATTATATTTGTTAATTGCATAAGTTGAATCAGCCTTGCATTCCAGGAATGAAGCCTTCTTGATCATAATGAATTCACTTTTTGATGTGCTGCTGAATTTTGTTTGCTAGTATTCCATTAAGGATTTTTGCATCTATGATTATCAGGGATATTGGCCTATAGTTTTCTTTTTTCATTGTGTCTTTGCCAAGTTTGGGTATCAGGGTGATGTTGGCTTCACAGAATGAGTTATGCAGGAGTTCCACCTCCTTGATTTTTTTGGAATAGCTTTAGAAAAATTGGTAATAGCTGTTCTTTGTATGTCTAATAGAATTTGTCTGCAAATTCATCTGGTCCAGGGCTCTTTTTGGTTAGTATATATTTTTATTACTGATTCAATTTTGGAATTAGATATTGATCTGTTTAGGATTTCTATCTCTTCCCGATTCAAATTTGGGAGATTGTGTTTCCAGGAATTTATCTATTTTCTCTAGATTTTCTATTTTGTGTGCATGAAGGTATTCATAATAGTTTCTGAGGACTTTTTGTATTTCTGTGGGATCAGTTGTAATGTCACCTTTGTCATATTAACCACTTCTAAGTGTACAGTTCAGTAGTGTTCACATTGTTATGCACCATTCTCAAGAAATTTTCATCTTGTACAACTTAAATTCTATACCCATTAGACAAAAAAAATCTTAATTGTCTCTGCTCACCAGCCCTGGCAGATACCATTCTACTTTCTGTTTCTATAAATTTCATTACTCTAGATACATCATATAAGTGGAAAATATAGTATTTGTCTTTTTTGATGGATTTATTTTACTTAGCATAACGTCCTCAGGCTCATTCATGCTAACATTTGTCAGAATTTCCTTCCTTTTTAAGGCTGAATAATATTCCAGTATATGTATGTACCACATTTTCTTTATCCATTGATCTGTCAAAGGGTATTTGGGTTGCTTCCACATCTTAGCAACTGTGCATAGTGCTGCTATGAACATGGGTGTGAAAATAATTTTCCAAAAGCCCACTTTCAACTCTTTTGTATATATACCCAGAAGTGGAATTTCTGGGTCATGTGGTAATTCTATTTAATTTTGTAAGCAACCATCATACTGTTTTTCATAGCAAGTAAACCATTTTAGGTTCTTCCCAACAGTGCACAAGGGTTCTAATTTTTCCACATCCTCCCCAAAACTTGTTACTTTCTGTTTTTTTATTAATAGGCATCCATCTTAATGGGCATGAGATGATATTTCATCTTTTCTTGATTTGCATTTCCCTAATAAGTGATGTTAAGCATTTTCATATGCTTGCTGCAATTATTATATAATCTTTCAAAAAATGTATATTCAAATATTTTGCCTATTTAAAAAATCAAGTGATTTGATTTCTTGTTGTTGAGTTGTAAACGTTTTAAATTTTTCTGGATGTTAACTCTTTATTCAAATATATGGTGTGCAAATATTTCATCCCATTCCATAAGTTGTCTTTTTACTCTGTTGGTTGTTTCTTTTGATATACAGCAACTTTTTATTTTAATGTAGCCCAGTTTGTCTATTTTTGCTTTTGTTACCTGTACTTTTGGTGTCATATTCAAGAAATCCTTACCATATCCAATGTCATGAGGCTTTTCCTTCATATTTTCTTCTAGGATTTTTATAATTTTAAATATTAAATCTATGTCTTCTATCCAAATTTAGTTATTTTTTGTGTATGTTGTAAGGTGAGGGTCAACTTCATTATTTTGCATTTGGATTCAGTGTTTCCCAGCACTATTGGTTGAAGACACCATCCTTTTTCTACTGAATGGTCTTGACACCCTTGTCAAAAATCATTCGATCATATATGTGAAGGTCTATTTTTTGGACTTTCTATCCTATTACATTGGGCTATATGTATGAATTTATGCCACTACCATACTATTTTGATTATGGTCGTTTTATAATTTGGAATCAAGAAGTGTGAGATCTCTAACTTCATTCTTCTTTTTCGAGATATTTTTGGTTGTTCGGGGTCCCTTGAGATTCTATAAAGATTTTTGGATGAGTTACTGATTTTTAAAAACAGCTTTATTGAGATATAATTCGCATACCATACAAATAACCCCTTTAAAATATATAATTTGATATTTCTGGTATATTACAGGTACGTGCAAACATCACCACAGTCAATTTTAAAGCATTTCATCACCTCAAAAAGAAACCATGTATTCTTTAGATATCACCCCAGTAACAACCCATTTGCCCTCCTCCAACCCTAAACAACCACTAGTGTACTTTTTGTATCTATAAATTCCTCTGTTTTGGACTTTCATATGAATGGAATAATACAATATCTGGCCTTTTGTGACAGGCTTTATTCACACAGTGTAATATTTTCAAGGTTCATTCATGTTGCATTTCAAGGTTCATTCATGTAACATGTATTAGTACTTCAATTCTTTTTATGGTCAAACTATTTTCCATTGCATGAATGTACCACATTTTGTCCATCCATTCAACTATTGAGGAAGAATTTGAGTTGTTTTCACTTTTCGACTGTTATAAAAAATGCTGTTATAAACGCATATTACAAGTTTCTTTTCTGATATATGTTTTCATTTCTCAGGGTTTGGTATGTTTGAGTAGAATTGCTAGGTCATATGGTAATTCTATGTTTACCTCTTTGGGGAGTCTCCAAACTGTTTTCCACAGTGATTACATGGTTATATTTCCACTAGAAATGCAGTAGAATACCAATTTTTGCACATACTCACCAACAATTAATTTTTCTTAATAGTAGCCATCTGTCTTAGTCCCTTCAGGCTACTTGAAGAAAATATCTTAGCCTGGGCAATTTATAAACAATACAATTTTATTTCTTACAGAGCTGTAGGCTGGGAAGTCCAAGGTCAAGTCATCTGCAGATTTGCTGTCTGGCGAGGGCCCACTCACAGATAATGCTTTTTATGTGTCCTCACATAGTACAAGGCGAAAATAAGCTCTCTCTGGCCTCTTTTATAAGGACACTAATCCCTTTCATAGGGGGCTGAACTACTCTTTAAAGACCACACTTCTTAATACTATTGCATTGGGGAGTTAGGTTTCAACATGTGAATCTTGGGTGGACACAAACACTCAGAATATAGCACCATTCTAGTGGATATGAAGTGATAAATTGTGGTTTTCAGTTGCATTTTCTTAACAACTAATGATTTTGAACATCTTTTCATGTTCTTATTGGCTAATTGTATATCTTCTTTGGAGAAATGTCTGTTCAAATGTCTTTTGCCTATTTTTGAATTGTGTTGTTTTTTTGGTTGTTGTTGAGTTGCAGGAACACTTTACCTATTCTGGATATTAATCTCTTATTAGGTATATTATTTGCATATATATATTTTTTCTTTTCTCTGTGCTATCTTTTTACTTTTGTAAAAAAAATTATTTCCATACATTTTTGGGGAACAGGTGATATTTGGTTACATAAGTAAGTTCTTTAGCGGTGATTTCTGAGATTTTGGTGCACCCATCACCTGAGCAGTACACACTGAGCTCAATTTATAGTCTTTTATCCTTCACCCCCTTCACCCTTTCCCCTGAGTCCCCCAAGTCCACTGTATTATCCTTATGTCTTTGCATCCTCATAGCTTAGCTCCCATTATAAATGAGAACATACGATGTTTGATTTTTCATTCGTGAGGTACTTTATTTAGAATATTAGTCTCTAGTCCCATCCAAGTTGTTGTGAATGCTATTATTTCGTTACTTTTTATTGCTGAGTTGTATTCCATCATATATATATATACATATATACGTATATATATACATATATATATGTATCCATTTCTTTATCTACTCATTGATTGAAGGGCATATGGGCTGGTTCCATATTTTTGCAATTGCAAATTGTGCTGCGATAAATCTGCAGGTGCAAGTATCCTTTTCAAATAATAACTTATTTTCTTCTAGGTAGATATCCAGGAGTGGGATTGGTGAATCAAATGGTAGTGATTCAAATGGTAGATTTGATTGGTGAATCAAATCACGTATTTTTTATGTAAATACGTGATATTCATTTCAGGTATGCTCCACAGGCAATCAGTTAAGAAATAGAAATGCACATTCATAGGGGCTTAGCTATTATTACATCAGAAAGGTGACTCTCCAAGCCCAGCTGCTACAAACACTTTATAATGTTTTTATCAATTATCCTGTATAATACACAATGTTGATAAATTTTCTTTTCTTTTATTTTATTATTATTATACTTTAAGATTTAGGGTACACGTGCACAATGTGCAGGTTTGTTACATATGTATACATGTGCCATGTTGGTGTGCTGCACCCATTAACTTGTCATTTAGCATTAGGCATATCTCCTAATGCTATCCCTCCCCCCTCCCCCCACCCCACAACAGTCCCCAGAGTGTAATGTTTCCCTTCCTGCGTCCATGTGTTTTCATTGTTCATTTCCCACCTATGAGTGAGAACACATGGTGTTTGGTTTTAGTTCTAACATTTAAGTGTTTAATCCATCTTGAATTAATTTTTGTATAAGGGGTAAGGAAGGGATCCAGTTTCAGCTTTCTACATATGGAAAGCCAGTTTTCCCAGCACCATTTATTAAATAGGGAATCCTTTCCCCATTGCTTGCTTTTCTCAGGTTTGTCAAAGATCAGATAGTTGTAGATAAGTGGCGTTATTTCTGAGGGCTCTGTTCTGTTCCATTGATCTATATCTCTGTTTTTTGGTACCAGTACCATGCTGGTTACTGTATCCTTGTAGTATAGTTTGAAGTCAGGTAGCGTGATGCCTCCAGCTTTGTCCTTTTGGCTTAGGATTGACTTGGTGATGCGGGCTCTTTTTTGGTTCCATATGAACTTTAAGGTAGTTTTTTCCAATTCTGTGAAGAAAGTCATTCGTAGCTTGATGGGGATGGCATTGAATCTATAAATGACCTTGGGCAGTATGGCCATTTTCACAATATTGATTCTTCCTACCCATGAGCATGGAATGTTCTTCCATTTGTTTGTATCCTCTTTTATTTCATTGAGCAGTGGTTTGTAGTTCTCCTTGAAGAGGTTCTTCACATCCCTTGTGAGTTGGATTCCTAGGTATTTTATTCTCTTTGAAGCAATTGTGAATGGGAGTGTACTCATGATTTGGCTCTCTGTTTGTCTGTTATTGGTGTATAAGAATGCTTGTGATTTTTGCACATTGATTTTGTATCCTGAGAATTTGCTGAAGTTGCTTATCAGCTTAAGGAGATTTTCGGCTGAGACGATGGGGTTTTCTACAAATACAATCATGTCATCTGCAAACAGGGACAATTTGACTTCCTCTTTTCCTAATTGAATACATTTTATTTCCTTCTCCTGCCTAATAGCCCTGGCCAGAACTTCCCACACTATGTTGAATAGGAGTGGTGAGAGAGGGCATCCCTGTCTTGTGCTCGTTTTCAAAGGGAATGCTTCCAGTTTTTGTCCATTCAGTATGATATTGACTGTGGGTTTGTCATAGATAGCTCTTATTATTTTGAGATACTTCCCATCAATACCTAATTTATTGAGAGTTTTTAGCATGAAGCGTTGTTGAATTTCGTCAAAGGCCTTTTCTGCATCTATTGAGATAATCATGTGGTTTTTGTCTTTGGTTCTGTTTATATGCTGGATTACATTTACTGATTTTCGTATATTGAAAGCCCTGCATCCCAGGGATGAAGCCCACTTGATCATGGTAGATAAGTTTTTGATGTGCTGCTGGATTGGATTTGCCAGTATTTTATTGAGGAATTTTCCATTAATGTTCATCAAGGATATTGGTCTAAAATTCTCTTTTTTGCTTGTGTCTCTGCCAGACTTTGGTATCAGGATGATGCTGGCCTCATAAAACGAATTAGGGAGGATTCCCTCTTTTTCTATTGATTGGAATATTTTCAGAAAGAATGGTACCAGCTCCTCCTTGTACCTCTGGTAGAATTCGGCTGTGAATCCATCTGGTCCTGGACTCTTTGGTTGGTAAGCTATTGATTATTGCCACAATTTCAGAGCCTGTATTGGTCTATTCAGAGATTCAACTTCTTCCTGGTTTAGTGTTGGGAGGGTGTATGTGTTGAGGAATTTATCCATTTCTTCTAGATTTTCTAGTTTATTTGTGTAGAGGTGTTTGTAGTATTCTCTGATAGTAGTTTGTATTTCTGTAGGATCAGTGGTGATATCTCCTGTATCATTTTTTATTGCATCTGTTTTATTCTTCTCTCTTTTCTTCTTTATTAGTCTCGCTAGTGGTCTATCGATTTTGTTGATCTTTTCAAAATACCAGCTCCTGGTTTCATTAATTTTTTGAAGGGTTTTTTGTGTCTCTATTTCCTCCAGTTCTGCTATGATTTTAGTTATTTCTTGCCTTCTGTTAGCTTTTGAATGTATTTGCTTTTGCTTTTCTAGTTCTTTTAATTGTGATGTTAGGTTGTCAATTTTGGATCTTTCCTGCTTCCTCTTGTGAGCATTTAGTGCTATAAATTTCCCTCTACACACTGCTTTGAAGGCATCCCAGAGATTCTGGTATGTTGTGTCTTGGTTCTCTTTGGTTTCAAAGAACATCTTTATTTCTGCTTTCGTTTCGTTATGTACCCAGTAGTCATTCAGGAACAGGTTGTTCAGTTTCCATGTAGTTGAGCAGTTTTGAGTGAGTTTCTTAGTCCTGAGTTCCAGTTTGATTGCACTGTGGTCTGAGAGACAGTTTGTTATAACTTCTGTTCTTTTACATTTGCTCAGGAGTGCTTTACTTCCAACTATGTAGTCAATTTTGGAATAGGTGTGGTGTGGTCCTGAAAAAAATGTATATTCTGTTGATTTGGGGTGGAGAGTTCTGTAGATGTCTATTAGGTCCGCTTGGTGCAGAGCTGAGTTAAATTCCTGGATATCCTTGTTAACTTTCTGTCTCGTTGATCTGTCTGATGTTGACAGTGGGGTGTTAAAGCCCCCCATTATTAATGTGTGGGAGTCTAAGTCTCTTTATAGGTCACTAAGGACTTGCTTTATGAATCTGGGTGCTCTTGTATTTGGTGCATATATATTTAGGATAGTTAGCTCTTCTTGTTGAATTGATCCCTTTACCATTATGTAATGGCCTTCTTTGTCTCTTTTGATCTTTGTTGGTTTAAAGTCTGTTTTATCGGAGACTAGGATTGCAACCCCTGCCTTTTTTTGTTTTCCATTTGCTTGGTAGATATTCCTCCATCCCTTTATTTTGAGCCTATGTGTGTCTCTGCACGTGAGATGAGTTTCCGAAATACAGCACAGTGATGGGTCTTGACTTTTTATCCAATTTGCCAGTTTGTGTCTTTTAATTGGAGCATTTAGCCCATTTATGTTTAAAGTTAATATGGTTATGTGTGTATTTGGTCCTGTCATTATGATGTCAGCTGGTTATTTTGCTCGTTAGTTGATGCAGTTTCTTCCTAGCCTTGATGGTTTTTACATTTTGTCATGTTTTTGCAGTGGCTGGTACAGGTTGTTCCTTTCCATGTTTAGTGCTTCCTTCAGGAGCTCTTTTAGGGCAGGCCTGGTGGTGACAAAATCTTTCAGCATTTGCTTGTCTGTAAAGGATTTTATTTCTCCTTCACTTATGAAACTTAGTTTGGCTGGATATGAAATTCTGGGTTGAAAATTCTTTGCTTTAAGAATGTTGAATATTGGCCCCCACTCTCTTCTGGCTAGTAGAGTTTCTGCCGAGAGATCCACTGTTAGTCTGATGGGCTTCCCTTTGTGGGTAACCTGAGCTTTCTCTCTGGCTGCCCTTAACATTGTTTCCTTCATTTCAACTTTGGTGAATCTGACAATTATGTGTCTTGGAGTTGCTCTTCTCGAGAGTATCTTTGTGGCATTCTCTGTATTTCCTGAATCTGAATGTTGGCCTGCCTTGCTAGATTGGGGAAGTTCTCCTGGATAATATCTTGCAGAGTGTTTCCCAACTTGGTTCCATTCTCCCCGTCACTTTCAGGTACACCAATCAGACATAGATTTGGTCTTTTCACGTAGTCCCTTATTTCTTGGCGGCTTTGCTCGTTTCTTTTTATTCTTTTTTCTCTAAACTTCCCTTCTCCCTTCATTTCATTCATTCCATCTTCCATCACTGATAGCCTTTCTTCCAGTTGATCTCATTGGCTCCTCAGGCTTCTGCATTCTTCACGTAGTTCTCGAGCCTTGGCTTTCAGCTCCATCAGCTCCTTTAAGGACTTCTCTCCATTGGTTATTCTAGTTATCCATTTGTCTAATTTTTTTTTCAAAGTTTTTAACTTCTTTGCCATTGGGTTGAATTTCCTCCTGTATCTCGGAGTAGTTTGATCGTCTGAAGCCTTCTTCTCTCAGCTCATCAAAGTCATTCTCTGTCCAGTTTTGTTCCATTGCTGGTCAGGTCAGGAACTGCGTTCCTTTGGAGGAGGAGAGGTGCTCTGCTTTTTAGAGTTTCCAGTTTTTCTACTCTGTTTTTTCCCCATCTTTGTGGCTTTATCTACTTTTGGTCTTTGATGGTGGTGACGTACAGAAGGGTTTTTGGTGTGGGTGTCCTTTCTGTTTGTGAGTTTTCCTTCTACCAGACAGGACCCTCAGCTGCAGGTCTGTTGGAGTTTGCTAGAGGTCCACTCCAGACCCTGTTTGCCTGGGTGTCAGCAGCAGTGGATGCAGAACAGCGGTGGCTGTAGAACAGCGGATTTTCATGAACCACAAGTGCTGCTGCCTGATCGTTCCTCTGGAAGTTTTGTCTCAGAGGAGTACCCGGCCGTTTGAGGTGTCAGTCTGCCCCTACTGGGGGGTGCCTCCCAGTTAGGCTACTCGGGGGTCAAGGACCCACTTGAGGAGGCAATCTGCCAGTTCTCAGATCTCCAGCTGCGTGCTCAGAGAACCACTACTCTCTTCAAAGGTGTCAGACAGGGACATTTAAGTTTGCAGAGGTTACTGCTGTCTTTTTGTTTGTCTGTGCCCTGCCCCTAGAGGTGGAGCCTACAGAGGCAGGAAGGCCTCCTTTAGCCGTGGTGGGCTCCACCCAGTTCAAGTTTCCCAGTTGCGTTGTTTACCTAATCAAGCCTGGGCAATGGCAGGTGCCCCTCCCCCAGCCTCCCTGCCACCTTGAAGTTTGATCTCAGACTGCTGTGCTAGCAATCAGTGAGACTCCATGGGAGTAGGACCCTCCAAGCCAGGTGTGGGATATAATCTGGTGTGCCGTTTTTTAAGCCGGTTGGAAAAGCACAGTATTATGGTGGGAGTGACCCGATTATCCAGGTGCCATCTGTCGCCCCTTTCTTTGACTAGGAAAGGGAACTCCCTGACCCCTTGGGCTTCCTGAGTGGGGCAATGCCTTGCCCTGCTTTGGCTCGCACATGGTGCACCGCACCCACTGTCCTGCACCCGCTGTCTGGCACTCCCTAGTGAGATGAACCCGGTACCTCAGATGGAAATGCAGAAATCACCCATCTTCTGCTTCGCTCATGCTGGGAGCTGTAGACTGGAGCTGCTCCTGTTCGGCCATCTTCGCTCCACCCTGATACTACTTTTAGTTCTTTAAGGAACCTTCACCCTGTTTCATAGTGATTGTACTTGTTTACATTCCCCACAGTGGTGTAGAAGTGTTCCCTTTTGACAACATCCATGACAAGATCTATTATTTTTTTATTTTTTGATTATGGCCATTCTTGCAGAAGTAAGGTGGCATTGCATTGTGGTTTTGATTTGCATTTTCCTGATGGTTAGTGATGTTTTGCATTTTTTTCATATGTTTGTTGGCTATTTGTATATATTCTTTTGAGAATTGTCTATTCATGTCCTTAGCCCACATTTTGATGGGATTGTTTGCTTTTTTCTTGCTAATTTGTTTGAGTTTCTTGAAGATTTTGCATATTAGTCCTTTGTTGCATGTATAGATTGTGAAGGTTTTCTCACACTCTGTGGGTTGTCTATTTACTCTGCTGACATTTTTTTTTCCTGTGCCAAAGCTCTTTACTTTAATTAAGTCCCAGCTATTTATTTTTGTTGCATTTGCTTTTGAATTCTTGGTCATAATGTTTTTGCCTAACTCAACATCTAGAGAAGGCTTTTTTCAATGTTATTTTCTAAAATTTTTACAGTTTCAGTTCTTAGATTTAAGTCCTTGATCCATCCTGAGTTGATTTTTGTATAAGGTTAGAGGTGAGGATCCAGTTTTATTCTCCTACATGGGGCTTGCCAATTATCTCAGCACCATTTGTTGAAAAGGGTGTCCTTTCCCCACTTTATGTTTCGTTTGCTTTGTTGAACATCATTTGGCTGTAAGTATTTGGCTTTATTTCTGGATTCTCTCTTTGGTTCCATTGGTCTATGTGCCTATTTTTATGCAAGTACCATGCTGTTTTTAAATGAATATGGCCTTATAGTATAGTTTGAAGACAGGTATTGTGATACTTCCAGATTTGTTCTTTTTGCTTAGTCTTGCTTTGGCTATGCAGGCTCTTTTTTGGTTCCATATTAATTTTAAGATTGTTTTTTCTAGTTCTGTGAAGAAATGATGGTGGTATTTTAATGGGAATTGCATTGAGTTTGTAGATTGCTTTTGGCAGTATGATCATTTTCACAATATTGATTCTACCCATCTATGAACATGGAAAGTGTTTTCATTTGTTTGTGTCATCTATGATTTCCTTCAGCAGTGTTTTGCAGTTTTTATTGTAGAGGTCTTTCACCTCCTTGGTTAGGTATATTTCTAAGTATTTTATTTTAATTTTTTTGAAGCGATTGTAAAAGGGGTTAAGTTCTTGATTTGATTATCAGTTTGGTCACTGTTGCAGTATAGCAGAGCTACTGATTTGTGTACATTAATTTTGTATCCTAAAATTTTGCTGAATTTAAGGGTGCTAGGAGCTTTTTGGATGAGTCTTTAGGGTTTTCTGTGTATGCAATCAGATAATTAACAAACAGAAAGAGTTTGATTTTCTCTTTAGTTATTTGGGTTCCCTTTATTTCTTTCTTCCTTTTGTCTGATTGCTCTGGCTAGGAATTCCAGTACTATGTTCAATAGAAGTGGTGAGAGTGAGCAGTCTTGTCTTGTTCCAATTCTCAGAGGGAATGTTTTCAACCTTACACCATTCAGTATTATGTTGACTGTGTGTTTATCATAGATAACTTTTATTACATTGAGGTATGTACCTTGTATGCTGATTTTCCTGAGGGTTGTAATCATAAAATGATGCTGGTTTTTGTCAAATGTTTTTTCTCCATCTATTGAGATGATCATGTGATTTTTACTTACATTTCTGTTTATGTGGTGTATCACATTTATTGAGTTTTGTATGTGAAAACATCCCTGCATCCCTGGTATAAAACTCACTTGATCATGGTGGATTATCCTTTCTATATGCTGTTGGATTTTGTTAGCTAGTATTTTGTTGAAGCTTTTTGCATCTATGTTCATCAGAGATATTGGTCTTTAGTTTTCTTTTTTTGTTATGTCCTTTTCTGGTTTTGGTATTAGGGTAATACTGGCTCTATAGAATGATTTAGGGAGGACTTCTTGTTCTATCTTGTGAAATAGTGTCAATAGGATTGGTACCAATTCTTCTTTGAACGTTTGATAGAATTTAGTTGTGAATCCATCTGGAACCTTTTTTGTTGGTAATTTTTTATTACCATTTCAATCTCACTCCTTGTTATTGGTCCGTTCAGGGTTTCTAATTCTTCCTGTTTTAAGCTAGGAGGGTTGTATATTTCCAGATATCTATCCATCTCTTCTAGGTTATCTATCTTGTATGCATACAGCGGTGTTCACAGTAGTCTTGAATGATCTTTTCTATTTCTGTGGTATCACTTGTAATATCTCCCATTTCATTTCTAATTGAGCTTATTTGGATCTTCTCTGTTCTTTTTATGGCTAATCTTGCTAATGGTGTATAGATTTTATTTATATTTTCAAAGAATAAGCTTTATGTTTCATTTATCTTTTGTATCTTTTTTTCAATTCCATGTAGTTCTGCTCTGATCTTGGTTATTTCTTTTCTTCTGCTGGGTTTGGATTTGGTTTGCTTTTGTTTTTCCAGTTTGTTGAGGTGTGACCTTGGATTGTCCATTTGTGCTCCTTCAGACTTTTTGAGGTAGGCATTGAAGGCTATGAACTTTCCTCTTAGCACATCCTTTGCTGTATCCCAGAGGTTTTGGTAGGCTGTGCCACTATTATTGTTAAGTTTGAAAAATTTTTAAATTTCCATCTTGATTTCACTGTTGACCCAATGATCATTCAGAAGCAGGTTATTTAATTTCCATGTAGTTGCATGGTTTTGAAGATTTCTGTTGGAATTTGTTTTCAATTTTATTCCACTGTGTTCTAAGAAAGAGTCTGATATAATTTAGATTTTCTTAAATTTATTAAAACTTGTTTTGTGATGTATCATATGGTCTATCTTGGAGAACGTTCCATGCACTGATAAATAGAATGTATATTCTGCAGCTGTTGGGTAGAATGTTCTGTAAGTAACTGTTAAGTCCATTTGTTCCAGTGTATAGTTTAAATCCATTGTTTCTTTGCTAACTTTTTGTCTTGGTGACTGATCTAGTGCTGTCAGTGGAGTATTGAAGCCCCCACTATTATTGTGTTGCTGTTTATCTCATTTCTTAATTCTAGTAGTAATTGTTTTATAAATCTGGGAGCTCCAGTGTTAGGTGCATATATATTTAGGACTGTGATATTTTCCTCCTGGAAAAAGCCTTTTATCATTATATAAAGTCCCCTTTTTCTTTTTAGACTGCTGTTGCTTTGCTGTTTGTTTTGTTTAATATAAGAATAGCTACTCTTGCTCACTTTTGGTTACCATTTACATGGAATGTCTTTTTACACCATTTTACCTTAAGTTTATGTGCGTCCTTTTGTGTTAGGTGAGTCTCTTGAAGACAGCAGATACTTGATTGGTTAATTCTTATCCATTCTGCCATTCTTTATTTTTTAAGTGGAACATTTAGGTCATTTACATTAAATGTTACTATTAAGATGTGAGATGCTATTCATTTTGCTAATTGTTGCCTGAATACCTTGTTTTTTTATTCACTGTGCTATTTTTTATAGGCCCTGTGAGATTTATGCTTTAAAGAGGTTCTATTCTGGAGTATTTCAAGGATTTATTTCAAGATTTAGAGCTGCTTTCAGCAGTTCTTGTAGTGCTGGCTTGGTAGTGGCAAATTCTCCTGGAATTTGTTTGTCTGAAAAAGACTTTATCTTTTCTTCATTTATGAAGATTTCTTTCACTGGATAGAAAATTCCTGGCAGATAATTGCTTTGTTTAAGAAGACTAAAGATAGAATCTGAATCCCTTCTTGCTTATAGGATTTCTGCTGAGAAATCTGCAGTTAATCTGATAGATTTTTCTTTATAGGTTACCTGATGCTTTTGGCTCACAGATCTCAAAATTCTCTCCTTTACCTTGACTTTAGATAACCTGATGACTATGTGGCTAGGTGATGTTCTTTTCATAATGAATTTTCCAGGTGTTCTTTGAGCTTCTTGTATTTGAATGTCTAGATCTCTAGCAAGCCCAAGGAAGTTTTCTTCAATTATTTTCCCAAATATGTTTGTCGTCTGATGAGCCGTATCTGTCCCTTAAGAAAAAGCTGTGGTCAGTGGCCTCTTTTTACTTTCTTGATGGTATCTTTTGATGCATAAAAGCTTCTGATTTTGATAAAGCTTATTTTTTATTGTTCATGTTTTTGATGTCCTGTCTAAGAGTCTTTTACCAAATTCTAGATCATAAAGATGTGTCCTTTTGTTTTCTTCTAATAATTTTATATTATTTTTACATTTAGGTAATTGAAACATCTTGATTTAGTAGTGTGAGGTAAGAGTTCAATTTCAATTTTTTACATATGCCTGTTGTCTCAGCACCATTTGTTGATAAGACTATTCTCCATTGAATGGTATATTAATTTCCTAGGTCTACTGTAACAAATTACCACACACTAGATGGCTTAAACAGTTTATTGTCTTATAGTTCTGGAGGCCAGATGTTTCACGTTAAAGTGCTGCCAGGGCCATGCTCCCTTTGAAGGGGCTAGGAGAGGATTTGTTCCAGGCTTCCCCTAGCTTCTGTTCGGAGGATTTTTCCTAGCTTTCTCATAGTTTCTGGTAGTGTTTTTTGCTTGTGGCAGCATAACTCCAATATTCGCATAGCATTCTCCCTGTATGTGTGTTTGTGTCCAAATTTATTTATAAGTACACCTGTCATCTTGCAATAGAGGTCCATCCTACTCCATTATAACCTCATCTTAACTAATTATATTGGATACAACCATATTTCCAAATAAGGCCACATTTTGAGGCACTAGGGGGTTTGACTTCAACATATGAATTTCTGGGGAACACAATTTATACCATAACAAACTATCTTGATATGCTTTTCTGAAATTAACTGATCATAGATGTATGGGTTAATTTCTGGACTCTCAAATCTATTTCACTGATCTATCTGTCCATACTTGTGCTAGAACCACACTGTGATGATTACGTTTGCTTTGTAGTAAGATTTGAAATCAGTAAGTGTAAATCCTCTATTTTATTCTTTCTTTAAGTACTGTTTTAGCCATTCTGTGTTTCTTATGATTCCATATGAATTTCAGAATCAGCTTGTCAATTATTATAAAAATGTCAGCTGAGATTTTGTTCTTATTTTGGCCACAGATGTTTTACTACTTGCAAATCCAATGGAAAATTGTCATTTCTCTTATATCCCACAAGTAAACTATTTCCATTGTAGAAAAACAGAAATACAAAAAGAAGAAAATTACAAAAGCATTTATAATCTCACCATGAAGAAAAGTACTCTTTTTTTTAAAAAATTATACTTTAAGTTCTGGGATACATGTGCAGAACATGCAGGTATGTTACATAGGTATACACATGCCATGGTGGTTTGCTGCACCCATCAACTCATTACCCACATTAGGTATTTCTCCTAATGCTATCCCTCTGCTAACCCCACACCCCTTGACAGGCCCCGGTGTGTGATGTTCCCTTCCCTGTGTCCATGTGTTCTCATTGTTCAACTCCCACTTATGAGTGAGAACATGTGGTGTTTGGTTTTTTGTTCCTGTGTTAGTTTGCTGAGAATGATGGTTTCCAGCTTTATCCATGTCCCTTAAAAGGACATGAACTCATCCTTTCTGTGGCTGCATAGTATTCCATAGTGTGTATGTGCCACATTTTCTTTATCTAGTCTGTCATTGATGGGCATTTGGGTTGGCTGCAAGTCTTTGCTATTGTCAACAGTGCTGCAATAAACATGTGTGCATGTGTCTTTATAGTAGAATGATTTATAATCCTTTGGGAATATACCCAGTAGTGGTATTGCTGGGTCAAATGGTATTTCTGGTTCTGGATCCTTGAGGAATTGCCACACTATCTTCCACAATGGTTGAACGAATTTACACTCCCACCAACAGTGTAAAAGAGTTCCTATTTCTCCACATCCTCTCCAGCATCTGTTTTTTCCTGACTTTTTAATGATGGCCATTCTACTTGGCGTGAGATGGTATCTCACTGTAGTTTTGATTTGCATTTCTCTAATGACTAGTGATGATGAGCTTTTTTTTTTCATATGTTTGTTGGCCACATAAATGTCTTCTCTTGAGAAGTGTCTGTTCATATCCTTCACCCATTTTTTGATGGGGTTGTTTTTTTCTTGTAAATTTGTTTAAATCCCTTCTAGATTCTGGGTATTAGCCCTTTGTCAGATGGATACATTGCAAAAATTTTCTCCCATTTTATAGGTTGCCTGTTCACTCTGATATTTTCTTTTGCTTTGCAGAAACTCTTTAGTTTAATTAGATCCCATTTGTCAATTTTGGCTTTTGTTGCCATTGCTTTTGGTGTTTTAGTCATGAAGTCCTTGCCCATGCCTATGTCCTGAATGGTATTGCCTAGGTTTTCTTCTAGGGTTTTTATTGTTTTAGGTCTTATGTTTAAGTCTTTAATCCATCTTGAGTTAATTTTTGTATAAGGTGTAAGGAAGGGGTCCAGTTTCAGTTTTCTGCATATGCTATGGCTAGCTAGTTTTCCCAACACCAATTATTAAATAGGGAATCCTCTTCCCATTGCTTGTTTTTGTCAGGTTTGTCAAAGATCAGATGGTTGTAGATGTGTGGCATTATTTCTGAGGCCTCTGTTCTGTTCCATTGGTCTATATATCCATTTTGGTACCAGTACCATGCTGTTTTGGTTACTTGTAGCCTTGCAGTATAGTTTGAGGTCAGGTAGTGTGATGTCTTCAGCTTTGTTCTTTTTGCTTAGTATTGTCTGGGCTATGTGAGCTCTTTTTGGTTCCATATAAACTTTAAAGTAGTTTTTTCTAATTCTGTGAAGAAAATCAATGATAGCTTGTTGGGGATAGCATTGAATCTATAAATTAGTTTGGGCAGTGTGGCCATTTTTACAATATTGATTCTTCCTATCCCTGAGCATGGAATGTTTTTCCATTTGTTTGTGTCCTCTTTTATTTCCTTGAGCAGTGGTTTGTAGTTCTCTTTGAAGGGGTCCTTCACATCCCTTGTAAGTTGTATTCCTAGGTATTTTATTCTCTTCGTGAGTATTGTGAATGGGAGTTCACTCATGATTTGGCTCTCTGTCTATTATTGGCGTATAGGAATGCTTGTGATTTTTGCACATTGATTTTGTATCCTGAGACTTTGCTGAAGATGTTCATCAGCTTAAGGGGATTTTGGGCTGAGACAATGGGGTTTTCTAAATAAGAAAACTACTCTTTTAATTTTTGATATATATCTTGTTGCAGGGGAGCAATGACTATCGGGGCCAGTGGCACAGAGGTAAATGAATTAAAAGATAGTTTTAGGTAAAGAAAGGAGGATTTATTAGAGAAAGTAGCAAAATACATTGCAAAAAGGCAATAGGCAGGATCAGTAGAAGAGAAGCTAACCGCAAAGAAACAAAGAATTGCTAGGGATTTTATAGAATAGTGTTTATACTGTATGCTGAATAGGGCTTTGCTGAGTACTGAAGATGCCAAATTTGCAGTGAGCTAACTTGCAGGGGTCTGCTGATAGTTGGGCACAGAAAGATTGTGAGTTATTTGCACAGGAGGGCTATGTGTTCTGGACCATGAAGAAAGGCAGACTTATAGCTTGTCTACTTTCTCTTTATTCTCCCCTGGTCCCAAAAGCCTGACTCCTTTCCCTTATTAGCACTCCATATATATTTTCATGCTTTTTAAGCCTATGCATACAAAAAAACACCATTTTTCTTCCCTCACATTGAGAAATCTACAAATATTGCTACTGTTATCAATATTATTGAGACTCTTTCCTCATATGTTAATGAAAATGAGAAACCTTCAGAAGGACTTCACCCATTGTTTTTTAATTTTTTAAATTTTATCATTAAAAATGCATACCCTTGAAGAAACCGGAACCCTCATACATTGCTGGTGGGAACATAAAATGATGCAGCCACTGTAGAAACAATCTGGCAATTCTTCAAAAAAATTAAACATAGAATTAGCATATGACCCAGAAATTCCACTCCTAAGTATATATCCAAAAGAACTAAAAACAGGGATTCAGACAGATACAAGTGTACTAATGTTCATAGCAGCATTATTTACAGTAGCCAAAAAGTAAAAACAACACATGTCCATCAAGAAATCAATGGGTAAACAAAGTGTGGTATATACATACAATAAAATATTATTGAGCCATAAAAGTGAGTAAAGTTCTGATACATGCTACAACATGGATGACTTTTTCCTTTTTTTTTTTTTTTTTTTTTTGATACAAAGTCTTGCTCTGTCGCCCAGGCTGGAGTGCAGTGGTGCAATCTTGGCTCACTGCAGCCTCCACTTTCTGGGTTCAAATGATTCTCCTGCCTCAGTCTCCCAAGTAGCTGGGATTGCAGGTGCCTGCCATCATGCCTGGATAATTTTTGTATTTTTAGTAGAGATAGGGTTTCACCCTGCTGGCCAGGCTGGTCTCCAACTCCTGACCTCAAGTGACCCACCCACCTCAGCCTCCCAAGGTGCTGAGATTACAGGCGTGAGCCACCACACCCAGCCGGATGAATTTTTAAAACATTATCTTAAGTGAAACAAGCCAGATATAAAAGCACAAATACTGTATGATTTTACTTATCTGAAATATATAGAATAGGCAAATACTTGGAGATGGAAGTAGATTACTGGTTACTAGTAGATGGGGGAAAGGAGAATAGGGAGTTATGGTTTAATGAACACAGAGTTTCTGTTTGTGGTGATGAAAATTTTAGACATAGTGGTTATGGTTGCACAACAATGTGAATGTAATTAATGCCACTGAATCATACACTTGGAAATGGTTTAAATGGCCAATTTTATTATATATATATAAAAAACTGCTATTAAAGAGTAGTAATATAAAATGCATTCCTATTTATCTTCTGATAAACTGCAATTTGCCTTGGAAGAGATTAAAATATTCAATCAGGCCAGGCATGCTGTCTCACACCTGTAATCCCAATGCTTTGGGAGGCTGAGGTGGGTGGATCACTTGAGGTCTGGAGTTTGAGACCAGCCCGGCCAACTTGGTGAAGCCCTGTCTCTACAAAAGTACAAAAATTAGCCAGGGGTGGTGACATGCACCTGTAATCCTAGCTACTTGGGAGGCTGAGGCACAAGAATTGTTTGAACCTGGGAGGTGGAGGTTGCAGTGAGCTGAGACTGTGCCACTGCACTCCAGCCTGGGCGACAGAGTGAGACTGTGTCTCTAAAAAGTAAATAAGTAAAAATAATAATAAAATATTCAATCAATGTAGATTGAATAGGATATAAAGGACTTATAACAGTTCCTGGAACAGTTAAATTCTCAAGAAATACTTAGGTATTACTCTCTTATTATTTAATATAATCCCATATTTATTACTTTTTTCACTTGCTTATATTGTAAGCATTTTCCCACATCAATAAATATAGAAGTATGTCATAATTTCTAATAACTATATAATACTTAATATCACTTTTACCGTGTTATTTAACAAATCTCTTAAATTTTAGTATTTATGTTACTTTGATATTATATCAATCTTTATCTTATGTGACATCCCTGGGACATTTGAAGCTTAATTACTCCCTTCTTGAAATTCTCCATTCGTTGGTTTTCCATCAAACCAGACTTTCTTCCTATCCTTCTGACTTATCTTTCTCTTTGCTGATTTCTCTTCCTCTGACTACCCCATAAATGAAGGAGTTCTATAGGATTCTTTTTTTCATCCTCATTTCTTCTCATTCTTCACCCTTTCTGTGAATAAATGATTTACTTCCATGGATTGAACTAATACTTGTATGGTGATGACTCCCCACATTCTTACCTCTAGCTCAGAACCCTCTCCTGAGGATTAAAGCTTTATTTGTAACTGCCTCCTGGATACTTGTTCCTAGATGTCTTACAGGCATCTTAAACTCAATTTATTGTTATCTTCCGCCTACCCCACTACCTATATTGTCTCTCTCAAAGAAAGCCACTGCCATTCAAAGTTTTCCAAGTTAGAAGCCTGGGGGAATCATCCTTAATTCTGTTCTCTCCTTCTCACCTTACTTCTAGCGTTTTTGTTTGTTTGTTTTGCCACTGAATAGTGCTCAAATCTACTTGGTCCTATCTAAGCCTAATTGTCCAAATGAGGTCTCTTTAAATTTCTTACTTGATACATTATAATAGCCTTAAGGTTTATACATGATCTTATTAACTTCTTATCTTGCCCCACTTTACATTTACCCTTGAATCAACTGAAAATCTGCATAATATCCTTAGTGAGTCACCACTGCCTACAAAACAAACTTTGAGTGAGATTTGGGTGGGTACATGGAGCCAAACCATATCATTCTGCCCCAGTCCCCCTCAAATCTCATTTCCTCACATTTCAAAACTAATCATGTTTTCCCAATAGTTCCCTGAAGTCTTAACTTATTTTACCATTAACTCAAAAGTCCACAGTCCAAAGTCTCATCTGAGACAAGGCAAGTCCCTTCCACCTAAGAGCCTGTAAAATCACAAGCAAGTTAGTTACTTCTTAGATATAATGGGGGTACAGGCATTGGGTAAATACCCCCATTCCAACTGGGAGAAATAGGCTAAAAAGAAGGGGCTATAGGCCCCATGCAAGTCCAAAATCGAGCAGGGAAGTCAAATCTTAAAGCTCCAAAATGATCTCCTTTGAATCCATGTCTCACATCCACATCATGCTAATTGAAGAGGTAGGCTCCTACAGCCTTGGGAAGCTCCACCCCTGTGGCTTTGCAGGATAGAGCCCTCCCTCCTGGCTGCTTTCATAGGGTGGTGTTGAGTGTCTGTGGCTTTTCCAAGTGCATGGTGCAAGCTGTTGGTGGATCTATTTTTCTGGGATCTGGAGGACAGTTACCCTCTTCTCACAGCTTCACTAGGCACTGTCCCAGTGGGGACTCTGTGGGGGATCACACTCCACATTTTCCTTTCACATTGCTCTAGCAGAGGTTTTCCATGAGGGCTCTGCCCCTGCAACACACCTCTGCCTATACATCTAGGCATTTCCATATATCCTCTGAAATCTAGGTGGAGGTTCCCAAACCTTAATTCTTGACTTCTGTGCACCCACCGGCTCAACACAACATGGAAGCTGCCAAGGCTTGGGGTTTGCATCCTCTAAAGCCATGGCCCAAACTGTACTTTGGCCCCTTTTAGCCTCTGCTGGAGTGGCTGGAATGCAGAGCACCAAGTCCCTAGACTGCACAGAGCAGAGGGTCCCTGGGCCCAGCCCATGAAACCATTATTTCCTCCTAGGCTTGTGGGCCTGTGATGGGAGGGGCTGCTGTAAAGGTCTCTGACATTCCCTGGAGAAATTTTTCCCATTGTCTTGGTGATTAACATTTGGCTCCTTGTTGCTTATGCAAATTTCTGCAGCCAGCTTGAATTTCTTATCAGAAAATGGGTTTTTCTTTTCTATTGCATCATCAGACTGCAAATTTTCTAAAACTTTATGCTGTTTCTCTTTTAAAACTGAATGCTTTTAATGGCACCCAAGTCACCTCTTGAATGCTTTGCTGCTTAGAAACTTCTTCTTCCAGATACCCTAAATCATCTCCCTCAAGTTCAAAGTTTCACAAATCTCTAGAGCAGGGGAAAAATACTGCAAGTCTCTTTGCTAAACCATAGCTAGAGTCACCTTTATTCCAGTTCCCAACAAGTTCCTCACCTCCATCTGAGATGAGAAGCATTTGGTCAAAGCCATTCAACAAGTCTCTAGGAAGTTCCAAATTTTTCACATCATCCATTCTTCCAAGCTTTCCAAACTGTTCCAACCTCTGCCTGTTACCCAGTTCCAAAGTCGTTTTCACATTTTTGGGTATCTTTACAGCAGCATCCCACTCTACTGGTACCAATTATCTCCATTAGTTTTTTCTTATGCTGTTAATAAAGACATATCCAAGACTGGGTAATTTATAAAGAAAAAAAGGTTTAATGGACTCACAGTTCCATGTGGCTGGGGAGGCCTCATAATCATGGTGGGAGGCAAAGGAGGAGCAAAGTCATGTCTTACACGGCAGCAGGCAAGAGGGAGCATGTGCAGGGGAACTCCCCTTTATAAAACCATCAGATCTCATGAGACTTATTTACTATCACAAGAACAGCACAGGAAAAACCCACCCCGATAATTCCATTATCTCCCACCAGGTCCCTCCCATGACACATGTGGATTATTACAATTCAAGGTGATATTTGTATGGGGACACAAAGCCAAACCATATCAGGTGTCTATTATCATTCTTTTTATACCATATCTTCATTGTTTACTTATGTGTCTATCTCTTCACTAGGGCTCCTTGAGGGGTTATCTCTTATTCATTTGTTAATTCTCTAAATTTCTAAATCTAATCTTACATCATGCATAATTGAGACACATTACATTACATATTATTGTGACTCTTTTCTCATATATTAATGGAAGTGAGAAGCATAATATCCTTTATATGTATTTGAATATTAATAAATATTTGTCAAGTAAATGAATAAATAAACTTAAAGCTGTTTATCTTTTATTACTTTTGAGCCTCAGGGGACATGATTAACTTTTGGGGTGTCATGTGTTTATTGGCTAGAGCTTCCACCCAGAAACTGAAAAACTCATGTCCTGACTAGCCAACCAAGATCAATTTCTCTCCAAGTTTACTATCCTTTGCAGAACAGTTGGAAGCTTTTATTAGACCAAATATCAATCACTGCTGTGTCTGTTGTGTAACAGTCAAATCAGTTTAGCTTATTCCTAGCCAACTTTACCACCAGATATGGCCCAGTTTAGAGCCCTTTCTCCATACAGATGGCCTATACCACTTCCTGCTAATAACAACAAAAAAACTCTCTATCTCCCTATGAGGGTCAGGTGCAATACTATACTATGTCTATAAAGTCTCTGGTCCTCTCAGCTTGGCATATACCTCTTGGCTACAAGTCCAAACTCTGGTTAGTCTGACAACCACAGGGCTTTCTTTCTCTAGGCTTTCTTCAAAGGGTCAGATTTTGGAATTACTGGAGTCCTGGTTTCTGTCGAGCTAATAGCACTTGGAGGCTGATTAAGATGTTAATGATCAAGGTAAATAATAAAATGTTCATACAATGTGTCTCTGGTTGAACCCAATACTTTCAAGATGAAGAGTGGAAATAAATATTGATAGAGAACTCAGACCTAACTCATTCCTCCAACTATTCCATGGTAACAGAACAAGGTGTTCTTTTGTTTGTTTGTTTGTTTGTTTTCTGAATTGGTCCAGACTTCACCTACTAGAAATTTGTGAAATTTGCTGAATTTCTTTACTAGATTATGTCGATTTTCTAGAGATGCAGAAATGGAGCATATACACCATAGCATAGCAAGAATTAAGGAATACTGCATTATATAGGCAAAGGAGACTGGGAAATTCTGTAAAGTAAGAGTCTTCCAGGGCTGGATATTGAATTAGTTTTGTGTTTTATCTATTTAAGAAGAAAAAATTCTATTTAACATGCATTAGGTACACGGTTTCTCCATATTTTCCAAATATCATATTTTCATACCATGAACATTAAAACGATTGATATTTATAATTAAAACAAAAGATCCAAGTGGAATATTTATTTCTATAGACAGTTCAGAAAATGTAAGCTAATGCTACAATCTACTATTTTATCTTCAATATACACAGAGAAAAGCCTCCTGTTGACATGTAGAAAACCAAAAGGACTTCATTTAAGTTACAGTCTCACTTTTTTGATTTGAGGGCCATTGAGCAAGTTAATGCACCTCTATGATTCAGTTTACTGCTTTTGTAAAATAACAATGATTATATCACCTATCTCTACTTCACAGAGCTGGTGCTGTCAAGGATCAAATGAGATTATGTATGTGAAATCACCTTGAAAAGGACCACAGATGTAAGACATTATTGCAGCTGCTGTGAAGCAAATTTTGGAACAATGGATAGATTCATTGTATAAAAGATAAGGGATTATTAATTTGAGATTGGTATTGGGATAACTTTTTATGCTCATTCAGTTTTCAGATATATCAGACTCTACATATTTGATAGAAAAATTATTATTGAAATGGGAAAAGTTCCCTTGTTCTCCTCGCAGGATGTGTGACAGGAGGAGTGGCTCACTTCTTTAGTGTCCTGCTGCTCAAACCTCTAGGGGAGCATACAGATGGGCAGTTTGCGGGGCTCTGACCCCACAGCAGCATCTAGGGGTGGATGTTTACAGCTCCTGAAGCCCCAGTGGGCTTGTGTTACAGGGTGCTCTTTAATTTTGCCATCTATAGGCGGCTTGTGTTAACCAGCTCAATTAGACCCTCTAGCTTGTCACAAGGACAGAGGGCTTTCCGTATACTGGATTCTTGCCTTGGTGTACTGGAAGGATTGGATCACACGTGGGCTTGGAGAATGAGTGCAAGGTTTTATTGAGTGGAAGTAGCTCTCAGCAGATGGGGGAGCCAGAAGAGAGATGGTTTTTCCCTAGAGTCAGGCCACTTGGTGGCCCGAGTGCTCCTCTGATTGCCCCAGCCAAACTCCACATCATTCTGCCAGTCAGTGGCCTGCTGGCATGCTGGTGCCTGTTGGTGCATTCCTCTTGACATCTAGCCACTTGTGTGTTCCTCCACCAATGTGCTCCTCTCAACGTCTAGCCACTTCTATTTCTGTGTTGCTAGGGTCTCCATATTTTATAGGCACAGGTTGGGGATTTGACAGGTAAGGGTGGTCATGGGAAACGCAACATTTGGGCAGGAAAATGAAAATGCCTGTCCTTACCTAGGTCCACGGTAGGTGGAGCCCTAGACAGGGACCAACCCTCCTCTACCCAGCGTTTCCCTTCCCCACATCCATATCATTTAAAGGGACCATGCTCTTCCCTTCCGAGAACTTCCATATCATTACTAAGTAAAATTTATAAATGCAGTGATTATGCAGTTGCTGTAACTTATCCTGAGGTTTAAAAACTGCAGCAACCAAATTTGTAACTTTGCTGCTTCTTGCTCTTGAGAGCAAATGCATGGAGAACTTCTGAATTGTTGGGAGGGTGAAATGAGAAAAAGTATAGAAATTATCTCACATAATACGTCTCATTAAAAAAATTTTATATGCATTTTTTAATTGAACAGACATGTCTTTAGTTCTTTAGTACAAAATTAGCCAGATCTGTACTCTCCTAGATGTTGTGGAAACCAAAGATGATTAAGAAAATATCTGGATGATGAAATAATCTGTACAACAAATCCTCATGACAAGCCTTCACATGTACCCCTGAACATAAAATAAAAGTTTTAAAAAAGAAATCAGATCCAACAATCCCACTAAAGGGAATTTATCTAAAAGAAAGAAAATCATTATATTGAAGAGACATCTGTACCTGCATGTTCATTGTCACTCTATTCACAATAGCCAAGTTATGGAATTAACCTAAGTGTCCATCAATGGATAAATGAAGAAAGTAGGGTATATATTCACAATGGAATACTGTTAAACCATTAAAACAAATGAAACCTCATCATTTGTGACAACATGGATGGAATTGGAGGATATTATGTTGAGTGAAATAAGCCAGGAACAGATAGTTGACTGTGGCATGTTCCCATTCATATGTGGAAGCTAAAAAATGTTTATCTCATAGAAATGAAAAGAAGAACAGAGGATACTAGAGGCTGGAAAGGGGAAAAGGAAAGGGAGAGATTTATTAAAGGATATGAAATTACAACTAGATAGGGGGAGTAACTTCTAGTTTTCTATAGCACTGTAGGATGAAACAATAATATATAGTTTTGAATAGCTAAAAGGAGGAAAGGAAGATATTGAATGTTCCCAACACAAAGAAATGACAAGTATTAGATTATAGCTACGTTAAGTACCCTGATCTGATCACTATACATTATATGCATTTAAACATCACTATGTACTCCATGAATATGTACAATTCTTATTTTTTTATTATACTTTTAAGATTCAGGGTAAATGTGCACAACATGCAGGTTTCTTACACATATATACATGTGCCATGTTGGTGTGCTGCACCCATTAACTCGTCATTTAACATTAGGTGTATCTCCTAATGCTATCCCTCCCCCCTCCCCCCACCACACAACAGGCCCCAGTATGTGATGTTCCCCTTCCTTTGTCCATGTGTTTTCTTGTTCAATTCCCACCTATGAGTGAGAACATGCAGTGTTTGGTTTTTTGTCCTTGAGATAGTTTGCTGAGAATGATGGTTTCCAGCTTCATCCATGTCTCTACAAAAGACATGAACTCATCATTTTTTATGGCTGCATAGTATTCTATGGTGTATATGTGCCACATTTTCTTTTTTTATTATTATTATACTTTAGGTGTATCCCCCAATGCTATCCCTCCCCCCTCCCCCCACCCCACAACAGTCCCCAGAGTGTGATGTTCCCCTTCCTGTGTCCATGTGTTCTCATTGTTCACTTCCCACCTATGAGTGAGAATATGCAGTGCTTGGATTTTTGTTCTTGCGATAGTTTACTGAGAATGATGATTTCCAATTTCATCCATGTCCCTACAAAGGACGTGAACTCATCATTTTTTATGGCTGCATAGTATTTCATGGTGTATATGTGCCACATTTTCTTAATCCAGTCTATCATTGTTGGACATTTGGGTTGGTTCCAAGTCTTTGCTATTGTGAATAATGCCGCAATAAACATACGTGTGCATGTGTCTTTATAGCAGCATGATTTATAGTCCTTTGGGTATATACCCAGTAATGGGATGGCTGGGTCAAATGGTATTTCCAGTTCTAGATCCCTGAGGAATCGCCACACTGACTTCCACAAGGGTTGAACTAGTTTCCAGTCCCACCAACAGTGTAAAAGTGTTCCTATTTCTCCACATCCTCTCCAGCACCTGTTGTTTCCTGACTTTTTAATGATCGCCATTCTAACTGGTGTGAGATGGTATCTCATTGTGGTTTTGATTTGCATTTCTCTGATGGCCAGTGATGATGAGCATTTTTTCATGTGTTTTTTTGGCTGCACAAATGTCTTCTTTTGAGAAGTGTCTGTTCATGTCTTTTGCCCACTTTTTCACGGGGTTGTTTGTTTTTTTCTTATAATTTGTTTGAGTTCATTGTAGATTCTGGATATTAGCCCTTTGTCAGATGAGTAGGTTGTGAAAATTTTCTCCCATTTTGTAGGTTGCCTCTTCACTGTGATGGTAGTTTCTTTTGCTGTGCAGAAGCTCTTGAGTTTAGTTAGATCCCATTTGTCAATTTTGGCTTTTGTTGCCATTGCTTTTGGTGTTTTAGACATGAAGTCTTCGCCCATGCCTATGTCCTGAAAGGTAATGTCTAGGTTTTCTTCTAGGGATTTTATGGTTTTAGGTCTAAGGTTTAAGCCTTTAATCCATCTTGAATTAATTTTTGTATAAGGTGTAAGGAAGGGATCCAATTTCAGCTTTCTACATATGGCTAGCCAGTTTTCCCAGCACCTTTTATTAAATAGGGAATTCTTTCCCCATTGCTTGTTTTTCTCAGGTTTGTCAAAGATCAGATAGTTGTAGATATGCGGCGTTATTTCTCAGGGCTCTGTATTGTTCCATTGATCTATATCTCTGTTTTGGTACCAGTACCATGCTGTTTTGGTTACTGTATCCTTGTAGTATACTTTGAAGTCAGGTAGCGTGATGCCTCCAGCTTTGTTCTTTTGGCTTAGGATTGACTTGGTGATGCGGGCTCTTTTTTGGTTCCATATGAACTTTAAAGTAGCTTTTTCCAATTCTGTGAAGAAAGTCATTGGTAGCTTGATGGGGATGGCATTGAATCTGTAAATTACCTTGGGCTGTATGGCCATTTTCACAATATTGATTCTTCCTACCCATGAGCATGGAATGTTCTTCCATTTGTTTTATCCTCTTTTATTTCCTTGAGCAGTGGTTTGTAGTTCTCCTTGAAGAGGTCCTTCACATCCCTTGTAAGTTGAATTCCTAGGTATTTTATTCTCTTTGAAGCAATTGCGAATGTGAATTCACTCATGATTTCGCTCTCTGTTTGTCTGTTATTGGTGTATAAGAATGCTTGTAATTTTTGTACATTGATTTTGTATCCTGAGAATTTGCTGAAGTTGCTTATCAGCTTAAGGAGATTTTGGGCTGAGACAATGGGGTTTTCTAGATATACCATCATGTCGTCTGCAAACAGGGACAATTTGACTTCCTCTTTTCCTAATTGAATACCCTTTATTTCCTTCTCCTGCCTAATAGCCCTGGCCAGAACTTCCAACACTACGTTGAATAGGAATGGTGAGAGAGAGCATCCCTGTCTTGTGCCCGTTTTCAAAGGGAATGCTTCCAGTTTTTGTCCATTCAATATGATATTGGCTGTGGGTTTGTCATAGATAGCTCTTTTTATTTTGAGATACGTCCCATCAATACCTAATTTATTGAGAGTTTTTAGCATGGAGCGTTGTTGAATTTTTTCAAAGGCCTCTTCTGCATCTATTGAGATAATCATGTGGTTTTTGTCTTTGGTTCTGTTTATATGCTGGATTACATTTATTGATTTGTGTATATTGAACCAGCCTTGCATCCCAGGGATGAAGCCCACTTGGTCATGGTGGATAAGCTTTTTGATGTGCTGCTGGATTGGGTTTGCCAGTATTTTATTGAGGATTTTTGCATCAACATTCATCAAGGATATTGGTATAAAATTCTCTTTTTTGGTTGTGTCTCTGCCCAGCTTTGGTATCAGGATGATGTTGGCCTCATAAAATGAGTTAGGGAGGATTCCCTCTTTTTCTATTGATTGGAATAGTTTCAGAAGGAATGGTACCAGTTCCTCCTTGTACCTCTGGTAGAATTCGGCTGTGAATCCATCTGGTCCTGGACTCTTTTTGGTTGGTAAGCTATTGATTATTGCACAATTTCATCTCCTGTTATTGGTCTATTTAGATATTCAACTTCTTCCTGGTTTAGTCTTGGGAGAGTGTATGTGTCAAGGAATTTATCCATTTCTTCTAGATTTTCTAGTTTATTTGCGTAGAGGTGTTTGTAATATTCTCTGATGGTAGTTTGTATTTCTGTGGGATTGGTGGTGATATCCCCTTTATCATTTTTTATTGCATCTATTTGATTCTTCTCTCTTTTTTTCTTTATTAGTCTTGCTAGTGGTGTATCAATTTTGTTGATCTTTTCAAAAAACCAGCTCCTGGATTCATTAATTTTTTGAAGGGTTTTTTGTGTCTCTATTTCCTTCAGTTCTGCTCTGATTTTAGTTATTTCTTGCCTTCTGCTAGCTTTTGAATGTGTTTGCTCTTGCTTTTCTAGTTCTTTTAATTGTGATGTTAGGGTGTCAATTTTGGATCTTTCCTGCTTTCTCTGGTGGGCATTTAGTGGTAAAGATTTCCCTCTACACACTGCTTTGAAGGCATCCCAGAAATTCTGGTATGTTGTGTCTTTGTTCTCTTTGGTTTCAAAGAACATCTTTATTTCTGCTTTCATTTCGTTATGTACTCAGTAGTCATTCAGGAGCAGGTTGTTCAGTTTCCATGTAGTTGAGCAGTTTTGAGTGAGATTCTTAATCCTGATTTCTAGCTTGATTGCTCTGTGATCTGAGAGATAGTTTGTTATAATTTCTGTTCTTTTACATTTGCTGAGGAGAGCTTTACTTCCAAGTGTGTGGTCAATTTTGGAATAGGTGTGGTGTGGTGCTGAAAAGAATGTATATTCTGTTGATTTGTGGTGGAGAGTTGTGTAGATGTCTATTAGGTCCGCTTGGGGCAGAGCTGAGTTCAATTCCTGGGTATCCTCGTTGATTTTCTGTTTTGTTGATCTGTCTAATGTTGACAGTGGGGTGTTAAAGTCTCCCATTATTAATGTGTGGGAGTCTAAGTGTCTGTGTAGATCACTCAGGACTTGCTTTGTGAATCTGAGTGCTCTTGTATTGGGTGCATATATATTTAGGATAGTTAGCTCTTCTTGTTGAATTGATCCCTTTACCATTATGTAATGGCCTTCTTTGTCTCTTTGGATCTTTGTTGGTTTAAGGTCTGTTTTATCAGAGACTAGGATTGCAACCCCTGCCTTTTTTTGTTTTCCATTTGCTTGGTAGATCTTCCTCCATCCTTTTATTTTGAGCCTATGTGTGCCTCTGCACGTGAGATGGGTTACCCGAATACAGCACATTGATGGGTCTTGACTCTTTATTCAATTTGCCAGTCTGTGTCTTTTAATTGGAGCATTTAGTCCATTTACGTTTAAAGTTAATATTGTTATGTGTGAATTTGATCCTGTCATTATGATGTTGGCTGGTTATTTTGCTCGTTAGTTGATGCGGTCTCTTCCTAATCTCGATGGTCTTTACATTTTGTCATGATTTTGCAGCAGCTGGTACTGGTTGTGCCATTCCATGTTTAATGCTTCCTTCAGGAACTCTTTTAGGGTAGGCCTGGTGGTGACAAAATCTCTCAGCACTTGCTTGTCTGTAAAGTATTTTATTTCTCCTTCACTTATGAAACTTAGTTTGGCTGGATATGAAATTCTGGGTTGAAAATTCTTTGCTTTAAGAATGTTGAATATTGGCCTCCACCCTCTTCTGGCTTGTAGAGTTTCTGCTGAGAGATCCACTGTTAGTCTGATGGGCTTCCCTTTGTGGATAACCCGACCTTTCTCTCTGGCTGCCCTTAACATTTTTTCCTTCATTTCAACTTTGGTGAATCTGACAATTTTGTGTCTTGGAGTTGCTCTTCTCGAGGAGTATCTTTGTGGCGTTCTCTGTATTTCCTGAATCTGAATGTTGGCCTGCCTTGCTAGATTGGGGAAGTTCTCCTGGATAATATCCTGCAGAGTGTTTTCCAACTTGGTTCCATTCTCCCTGTCACTTTCAGGTACACCAATCAGACGTAGATTTGGTCTTTTCACATAGTCCCATATTTCTTGGAGGCTTTGCTTGTTTCTTTTTATTCTTTTTTCTCTAAACTTCTCTTCTCACTTCATTTCATTCATTTCATCTTCCATGGCTGATGCCCTTTCTTCCATTTGATCGCATTGGCTTCTGAGGCTTCTGCATTCTTCACATAGTTCTCAAGCCTTGGTTTTCAGCTCCATCAGTTCCTTTAAGCACTTCTCTGTATTCGTTATTCTAGTTTTACATTCTTCTAAATTTTTTTCAAAGTTTTCAACTTCTTTGCCTTTGGTTTGAATATCCTCCCATAGCTCAGAGTAATTTGATCATCTGAAGCTTTCTTCTCGCAGCTCGTCAAATTCATTCTCCGTCCAGCTTTGTTCCGTTGCTGGTGAGGAACTGTGTTCCTTTGGAGGAGGAGAGGCACTCTGCTTTTTAGAGGTTCCAGTTTCCTGCTCTGTTTTTTCCCCATCTTTGTGGTTTTATCTACTTTTGATCTTTGGTGATGGTGATGTACAAATGGGTTTTTGGTGTGGATGTCCTTCCTGTTTGTTAGTTTTCCTTCTAACAGACAGGACCCTCAGCTGCAGGTCTGTTGGAGTCCCCGGCCCTGTGAGATGTCAGTCTGCCCTTGCTGGGGGCTGCCTCCCAGTTAGGCTGTTCAGGGGTCAGGGGTCAGGTACCCACTTGAGGGGGCAGTCTGCCAGTTCTCCGATCTCCAGCTGCATGCTGGGAGAATCACTGCTCTCTTCAAAGCTGTCAGACAGGGACAGTTAAGTCTGCAGAGGTTACTGCTGTCTTTTTGTTTGTCTGTGCCCTGCCCCAGAGGTGGAGCCTACAGAGGCAGGCAGGCCTCCTTGAGCTGTGGTGGGCTCCACCGAGTTTGAGCTTCCCGCCTGCTTTGTTTACCTAAGTGAGCCTGGGCAATGGCAGGCGCCTCTCTCCCAGCCTCGCTGCCGCCTTGCAGTTTGATCTCAGACTGCTGTGCTAGCAATCAGCAACACTCCGTGGGCATAGGACCCTCTGAGCCAGGTGCGGGTTATAATCTCCTGGTGCGCCGTTTTTTAAGCCCATCGGAAAAGCGCAGTATTCGGGTGGGAGTGACCCAATTTTCCAGGTGCCGTCTGTCACCCCTTTCTTTGACTAGGAAAGGGAACTCCCTGACCCCTTGCACTTCCCGAGTGAGGCAATGCCTCGCCCTTCTTCGGCTGGCGCACGGTGCACACACCTACTGACCTGCATCCACTGTCTGGCACTCCATAGTAAGATGAACCTGGTACCTCAGACGGAAATGCAGAAATCTCCCATCTTCTGCGTCGCTCAAGCTGGGAGCTGTAGGCTGGAGCTGTTCCTATTCAGCCATCTTGTCTCCTCCCGCCGCCATATTTTCTTAATCCAGTCTATCATTGTTGGACATTTGGGTTGGTTTCAAGTCTTTGCTATTGTGAATAGTGCCACAATAAACATACGTGTGCATGTGTTTTTATAGCAGCATGATTTATAATCCTTTTGGTATATACCAGTAATGGGACGGCTGGGTCAAATGGTATTTCTAGTTCTAGATCCCTGAGGAATCGACACATTGACTTCCACAAAAGTTGAACTAGTTTACAGTCCCACCAACAGTGTAAAAGTGTACCTATTTCTCTACATCCTCTCTAGCACCTGTAGTTTCCTGACTTTTTAATGATCGCCATTCTATCTGGTGTGAGATGGTATCTCATTGTGGTTTTGATTTGCATTTCTCTGACGGCCAGTGATGATGAGCATTTTTTCATCTGTCTTTTGGCTGCATAAATGTCTTCTTTTGAGAGGTGTCTGTTCATATCCTTCACCCACTCTTTGAAGGGGTTGTTTGTTTTTTTTCTTGTAAATTTGTTGGAGTTCATTGTAGATTCTGGATATTAGCCCTTTGTCAGATGAGTGCATTGCAAAAATTTTCTCCCATTTTGTAGGTTGCCTGTTCACTCTGATAGGAGTTTCTTTTGCTGTGCAGAAGCTCTTGAGTTGAATTACATCCCATTTGTCAATTTTGGCTTTTGTTGCCGGTGCTTTTGGTGTTTTAGACACAAAGTCTTTGCCCATGCCTATGTCCTGAATGGTAATGCCTAGGTTTTCTTCTAGGGTTTTTATGGTTTTAGGTCTAACATTTAAGTGATTAATCCATCTTGAATTAGTTTTTGTATAAGGTGTAAGGAAGGGATCCAATTTCAGCTCTCTACATATGGCTAGCCAGTTTTCCCAGCACCTTTTATTAAATAGGGAATCCTTTCCCCATTTCTTGTTTTTGTCAGGTTTGTTGAAGATCAGATGGTTGTAGATATGTGGCATTATTTCTGAGGGCTCTGTTCTGTTCCATTGATCTATATCTCTGTTTTGGTACCAGTATCATGCTGTTTTGGTTAGTGTAGACTTGTAGTATAGTTTGAAGTCAGGTAGTGTGATGCCTCCAGCTTTGTTCTTTTGGCTTAGGATTGACTTGGCGATGCAGGCTCTTTTTTGGTTCCATATGAACTTTAAAGTAGTTTTTTCCAATTCTGTGAAGAAAGTCATTGGTAGCTTGATGGGGATGGCATTGAATCTCTAAATTACCTTGGGCAGTATGGCCATTTTCATGATATTGATTCCTCCTACCCATGAGCATGGAATGTTCTTCCATTTGTTTGTATCCTCTTTTATTTCCTTGAGCAGTGGTTTGTAGTTCTCCTTGAAGATGTCCTTCACATCCCTTGTAAGTTGGATTCCTAGGTATTTTATTCTCTTTGAAGCAATTGTGAATGGGAGTTCACTCATGATTTGACTCTCTGTTTGTCTATTGTTGGTGTATAAGAATGCTTGTGATTTTTGCACATTGATTTTGTATCCTGAGACTTTGCTGAACTTGCTTATCAGCTTAAGGAGATTTTGGGCTGAGACAATGGGATTTTCTGCATATACAATCATGCCATCTGTAAACAGGGACAATTTGACTTCCTCTTTTCCTAATTGAATACCCTTTATTTTCTTCTCCTGCCTGATTGCCCTGGCCAGAAGTTCCAACACTATGTTGAATAGGAGTTGTTAGAGAGGGCATCCATGTCTTGTGCCAGTTTTCAAAGGGAATGCTTCCAATTTTTGTCCATTCAGTATGATACTGGCTGTGGGTTTGTCATAGATAGCTCTTATTATTTTGAGATACTTCCCATCAATACCTAATTTATTGAGAATTTTTAGCATGAAGCAGTGTTGAATTTTTTCAAAGGCCTTTTCTGCATCTATTGAGATAATCGTATGGTTTTTGTCTTTGGTTCTGTTTATATGCTGGATTACATTTATTGATTTTCATATGTTGAACCAGCGTTGCATCACAGGGATGAAGCCCACTTGATCACGGTGGATAAGGTTTTTGATGTGTTGCTGGATTCGTTTTGCCAGTATTTTATTGAGGATTCTTGCATCAATGTTCATGAAGGATATTTGTCTAAAATTCTCTTTTTTTGTTGTGTCTCTTCCAGGCTTTGGTATCAGGATGACGCTGGCCTCATAAAATGAATTAGGGAGTATTCCCTCTTTTTCTATTGATTGGAATAGTTTCAGAAGGAATGGTACCAGCTCCTCCTTGTACCTCTGGTAGAATTCGACTGTGAATCCATCTGTTCCTGGACTTTTTTTATTGGTAAGCTATTAATTATTGCCTCAATTTCAGAGCCTGTTATTTGTCTATTCAGATATTCAACTTCTTCCTGTTTTAGCCTTGGGAGAGTGTATGTTTCAAGGAATTTATCCATTTCTTCCAGATTTTCTAGTTTATTTGCATAGAGGTGTTTATAGTATTCTCTGATGCTAGTGTGTATTTCTGTGGGATTGGTGGTGATATCCCCTTTATCATTTTTTATAGCGTCTGTTTGATTCTTCTCTCTTTTCTTCTTTATTAGTCTTGCTAGCGGTTTATGAATTTTGTTGATCTTTTCAAAAAGCCAGCTCCTGGATTCATTGATTTTTTGAAGGTTTTTTTGTGTCTCTATTTCCTTCAGTTCTGCTCTGATCTTCATTATTTCTTGCCTTCTGCTAGCTTTTGAATGTGTTTGCTCTTGCTTTTCTAGTTCTTTTAATTGTGATGTTAGGGTGTCAATTTGAGATCTTTCCTGCTTTCTCTAGTGGGCATTTAGTGCTATAGATTTCCCTCTACACACTGCTTTGAATCTGTCCCAAAGATTCTGGTATGTTGTGTCTTTGTTCACGTTGGTTTCAAAGAACATCTTTATTTCTGTCTTCATTTCATTATCTACCCAGTGGTCATTCAGGAGCAGGTTGTTCAGTTTCCATGTAGTTGAGAGGTTTTCAGTGAGTTTCTTAATCCTGAGTTCTAGTTCGATTGCACTGTGGTCTGAGAAACAGTTTGTTATAATTTCTGATCTTTCACATTTGTTGAGGAGTGCTTTGCTTCCAACTGAATATGTACAATTATTATTTATTAATTTAAATAAATAAATAATAGATATCTCATCCTTAAAAGAAACTTAAAAAATGTCTCTGTGCTTTCAAGAATCCCACAGTCTGGTGGAGATTTCTTTGTTAGCTCTCCGAAAGCAAAGACTTTGGGAAATGGGACATAAAATAAGAGCTCGTTGTGAGGTTGTACCAAAGATAGACTTCACTAATTTTAAGTATAGAAATGTTGTGTCTCTTATTCATCTTTGTATAATACGAGGTCTTAGCTCAGTAAATGTTTGTCAAACCAATAAACAAATGAAGGTTTGGAAAGTGGGTAAAGTCGAGGACAGTAGTGGTGTTTGGCCTTTTCAGATGAAAATACAGCCTATTATTGGGCTATGTTTTCTGCTTCCGTTTCCTTGTTGGCTTCTTGGTAGAGTGAGAAACCAAATCAAACCAACAATGAAGAAGCTGTTTTGAATGATACTTTTTGATTTTTTTTTCTACTTAGCTTGTAGCTACTGTTTCCAGAAGCTACCATTGGCCCAGGTAAAGAACACCAGCAAGGGATTTACCTGTATGGGTCCCTTGGGGTAGCCTCACAGTCAGGGTTCTGATTCTGGGTATGGCTTTAATGCCGTAATCACAATGTGGGAATACAAGGGTTTTTAGTGCTTCCAAATTCTTAAGCTAGGCCGGGAAACCACAGAGGGGAAGACAGTAGACCCTTGTCCTAGGCCTCCTGATACAATCAGCAACTACATCCATGCAGGAGAAGGCTTTCAGTACTTAAGGATCATTTGGGGTGAGGTGTCCTAATTTTGTGGGGATACTATTTTTTGGATAATTTAAATAATTCTGGCAGAAGGGCAGGTGTGCAGTTTGGTATGAAGCTAGGGTTATAACAGGGCTCTGACGACAAACTAATCTTAGTCAGCCTGGATCAGGCTTAGGCAACTAGCTACCTTTTCTCCTTTACTTCTCAGACAGAGATACCCCAATAAAACACTGACTTCCTGCTACTATTGTAACTGAAGCAGTCACTCACTTTTAGAAGCAAATAGTCATTCTTTCTATTACAATGCTTGCTCACTTGCTTAAAAAATTTCAGGAATTAGCCTTGAGATAAAACCAAGGTTGTAAAACACTCTCCTGAAGAAAATGCTGAGCAGCTACTTGTAAGTAGAACCAAATCCTTCCAAGGAAGGTTTGGGAGATAGTCATAAATACCTGCATTTCCTACTTTATGGGGCTGTTATAGAAAGCAACCAAGAACTTACATGAAAGGGCTTTGGGAACCCTAAACTGGAACCAAATGGAATATTTTATTATTATTGTTTCACAAACTTTTCCATTTTTTCTAAGTTAAAAATTTAACTTGTTTCTTATCAGAGCAAGCCCTTCTATTGGCAGAGAAAGTCTGAGAGTAAATGGCAGGATCTTAACTACAGTTTGTCCCTCACCAAGCTTGAGCATTTATTACTACTCTCAAACTTCCTGTGAAGATTAACCTTTTGTTTTCTTTTCTGGCAGTTTTCATCTCAGACCCACAGATGCAAATGATATATTGATTCTCTACTTCCTTTAGAAGAGAGCCTTTGACCACACAAAGATTTTCAGGTTGTTCTATAATCTGATACTGAGAATGATGCAAAGTTTGTTTCTGTATGTCAATGTGTATTTTGGTTGTTGCTGTTTTCTCTTTACTGCATTCTACTTTTATCTATAAGGCATTTGGTTTTCCAAAACTGTCATTTGGTTCCGTGTCGTGCCCAAATCATGTTTGGAATGATAATTCCAGGCTTTGCAGAGCCATGGTTTACCTGCACTCTACTCAGCAGCTGTTATGGGTTGAATTGTATCCCCCCAAAAAGATATGTTAAAGTAATAACACTCAGAACTTCAGAATGTGACTTTATTTGGAAGTGGACTTGTTAGAGTTATAATTAGTTAAGATAACTTTATAGTAGAGTAGGGTGAGCCCTTATTCCAATATGACCAATATTTTTATAACAAGAGGGACATTTGGATAAAGAGAGAAGATGACTATGTGAAGATGAAGGCAGAGATTGGAGTAATGTAGCTACATGCCCAGAAATGGCTGGGGCTACCAGAAGCTAGAAAAGCCAAGAAAGAACCCTTCCCTAGAGCTTTTATAGAAACCATGGCCATTCCAAAATCTTGATTTCAAACTTTTAGCCCTAGAACTGTGAGACAATAAATTTCTGTTGTTTTAAGTGACCTTGTTTGTGGTACTTGTTACTGCAGCCCTAGGAAACTAATTCAGTAATCAATAGGATTTTTTTGAATTTATACCATTATTTTCTTTCTTCCCCCTCCTTTCCCTTACAACCTTCTGTAGATTCCTGAAAGAAAAAGCACATTCAGATGCACTTCAACAAAGCAAATACCTCTGGCCTAAAAACTCTCACTGTCCATGCATCTTGCTAGTCCCTTACTTTCTCACCACTGCCCTACAAATATCTCATAAGCCTCCATGTCGTCATTGATTCTGTTTCCAATACCAAGAGTGTTCTTCCTTTCTCTGCTGAATCTTACTACCTGACTACTACTCATTTTTGAGAGATTAATTGTGGTACTCCCGCTACTTCAGTGAGGCTGTTCTTGATTCCTCTAGTTTGAATTACCTTTTTCTGCTTCACCACAGATATTAGTTTGTACCACTATTATGCTGCCGATTTTATTTTGTCTTTCATTATAATTAGTTGCTTCTATGCTTGTCCTCCTGCATTCTAAAAGTTTGCACTTGATTGAAAGCTTTTTAATAGCAGAAAATTGTTCTAATTTTTCTCTTTCCTCCCCAGTATGAATTGTTTGGGCTCATCCAGACCAGGTCCTATGCTAGTGTTTATTAAGTTAGTCAATGTCTCTGTTTCTCTCCATTATTTATCAAATACATGATTTTTGTTTAAAATATTTCAAAACTTAACAAAACCAACCACACATATTTGTTTTTTCTCTTAAACTAACCTTTTAAGCTTACTGTTATACATTAACCACCATTGGTGGGAGAGAAGGAGGGCCTCATAGAAATTTGACCAAGGTTCTTCACCTTGTTTGCAAATGGTCACACATAAGAAATGGTCACATGTTAAGAAAGAGTTTTATCGGCCGGGCATGGTGGCTCATGCCTGTAATTTCAGCACTTTGGGAGGCCGAGGCGGGTGGATCATGAGGTTAAGGGATCGAGACCATCATGGCCAACATGGTGAAACCCCGTCTCTACTAAAAATACAAAAATTAGCTGGGAGAGGTGGTGCACGCCTGTAGTCCCAGCTACTCAGGAGGCTGAGGCAGGAGAATTGCTTGAACCCAGGATGCGGAGGTTGCAGTGAGCCAAGATCACGCCACTGCACTCCAGCCTGATGAGACAGCGAGACTCCATTTAAAAAAAAAATAAGATTTCTCGAAGACTATTCTAAAAATTTCCTCCTGGGTAAAAACTACCATGCAGTTGATTGGGAGGAGCCAAGATGGCCGAATAGGAACAGCTCCGGTCTACAGCTCCCAGCGCGAGCGACGCAGAAGACGGGTGATTTCTGCATTTCCATCTGAGGTACCGTGTTCATCTCACTAGGGAGTGCCAGACAGTGGGCGCAGGTCAGTGGGTGAGCGCACCGTGCGCCAGCCGAAGCAGGGGCGAGGCATTGCCTCACTCGGGAAGTGCAAGGGGTCAGGGAGTTCCCTTTCCAGGGGTGACAGATGGCACCTGGAAAGTCGGGCCACTCCCACCCGAATACTATGTTTTTCCGACGGGCTTAGGAAACGGTGCCCCAGGAGAGTATAGCCCGCACCTGGCTCAGAGGGTCCTACGCCCACGGAGTCTCACTGATTGCTAGCACAGCAGTCTGAGATCAAACAGCAAGTCGGCAGCGAGGCTGGGGGAGGGGCGCCCGCCATTGCCCAGGCTCGCTTAGGTAAACAAAGCAGCCTGGAAGCTTGAACTGGGTGGAGCCCACCACAGCTCAAGGAGGCCTGCCTGCCTCTGTAGGCTCCACCTCTGGGGGCAGGGCACAGACAAACAAAAAGACAGCAGTAACCTCTGCAGACTTAAATGTCCCTGTCTGACAGCTTTGAGGAGAGCAGTGGTTCTCCCAGCACGCAGCTGGAGATCTGAGAACGGGCTGACTGCCTCCTCAAGTGGGTCCCTGACCCCTGACCCCCGAGCAGCCTAACTGGGAGGCACCCCCCAGCAGGGGCAGACTGACACCTCACACGGCCGGCCAGGTACTCCAACAGACCTGCAGCTGAGGGTCCTGTCTGTTAGAAGGAAAACTAGCAGAAAGGACATCCACACCAAAAACCCATCTGTACATCACCATCATCAAAGACCAAAAGTAGATAAAACCACAAAGATGGGGAAAAAACAGAGCAGAAAATCTGGAAACTCTAAAATGCAGAGCACCTCTCCTCCTCCAAAGGAACGCAGTTCCTCACCAGCAACGGAACAAAGCTGGACGGAGAATGACTTTGACGAGCTGAGAGAAGAAGGCTTCAGACGATCAAATTACTCTGAGCTACGGGAGGATATTCAAACCAAAGGCAAAGAAGTTGAAAACTTTGAAAAAAATTTAGAAGAATGTATAACTAGAATAACCAATACAGAGAAGTGCTTAAAGGAGCTGATGGAGCTGAAAACCAAGGCTCGAGAACTACGTGAAGAATGCAGAAGCCTCAGGAGCCGATGCGATCAAATGGAAGAAAGGGTATCAGCCCTGGAAGATGAAATGAATGAAATGAAGCGAGAAGGGAAGTTTAAAGAAAAAAGAATAAAAAGAAATGAGCAAAGCCTCCAAGAAATGTGGGACTATGTGAAAAGACCAAATCTACGTCTGATTGGTGTACCTGAAAGTGACGGGGAGAATGGAAACAAGTTGGAAAACACTCTGCAGGATATTATCCAGGAGAACTTCCCCAATATAGCAAGACAGGCCAACATTCAGATTCAGGAAATACAGAGAACGCCACAGAGATACTCCTCGAGAAGAGCAACTCCAAGACACATAATTGTCAGATTCACCAAAGTTGAAACGAAGGAAAAAATGTTAAGGGCAGCCAGAGAGAAAGGTCGGGTTACCATCAAAGGGAAGCCCATCAGACTAACAGCGGATCTCTCGGCAGAAACCCTACAAGCCAGAAGAGAGTGGGGGCCAATATTCAACATTCTTAAAGAAAAGAATTTTCAACCCAGAATTTCATATCCTGCCAAACTAAGCTTCATAAGTGAAGGAGAAATAAAATACTTTACAGACAAGCAAATGCTAAGAGATTTTGTCACCACCAGGCCTGCCCTAAAAGAGCTCCTGAAGGAAGCGCTAAACATGGAAAGGCACAACCGGTACCAGCCACTGCAAAATCATACCGAATTGTAAAGACCATCGAGACTAGGAAGGGACTGCATCAACTAATGAGCAAAATAACCAGCTAACGTCATAATGACAGGATCAGATTCACACATAACAATATTAAGTTTAAATGTAAATGGACTAAATGCTCCAATTAAAAGACACAGACTGGCAAATTGGATAAAGACTCAAGACCCATCAGTGTGCTGTATTCAGGAAACCCATCTCACGTGCAGAGACACACATAGGCTCAAAATAAAAGGATGGAGGAAGATCTACCAAGCAAATGGAAAACAAAAAAAGGCAGGGGTTGCAATCCTAGTCTCTGATAAAACAGACTTTAAACCAACAAAGATCAAAAGAGACAAAGAAGGCCATTACATAATGGTAAAGGGATTAATTCAACAAGAAGAGCTAACTATCCTAAATATATATGCACCCAATACAGGAGCACCCAGATTCATAAAGCAAGTCCTGCGTGACCTACAAAGAGACTTAGACTCCCAAACATTAATAATGGGAGACTTTAACACCCCACTGTCAACATTAGACAGATCAACGAGACAGAAAATCAACAAGGATACCCAGGAATTGAACTCAGCTCTGCACCAAGCAGACCTAATAGACATCTACAGAACTCTCCACCCCAAATCAACAGAATATACATTTTTTTCAGCACCACACCACACCTATTCCAAAATTGACCATATACTTGGAAGTAAAGCTCTCCTCAATAAATGTAAAAGAACAGAAATTATAACAAACTATCTCTCAGATCACAGTGCAATCAAGCTAGAACTCAGGATTAAGAATCTCACTCAAAACCGCTCAACTACGTGGAAACTGAACAACCTGCTCCTGAATGACTACTGGGTACATAACAAAATGAAGGCAGAAATAAAGATGTTCTTTGAAACCAACGGGAACCAAGACACAACATACCAGAATCTCTGGGATGCATTCAAAGCAGTGTGTAGAGGGAAATTTATAGCACTAAATGCCCACAAGAGAAAGCAGGAAAGATCCAAAATTGACACCCTAACATCACAATTAAAAGAACTAGAAAAGTAAGAGCAAACACATTCAAAAGCTAGCAGAAGGCAAGAAATAACTAAAATCAGAGCAGAACTGAAGGAAATAGAGACACAAAAAACCCTTCAAAAAATAAATGAATCCAGGAGCTGGTTTTTTGAGAGGATCAACAAAATTGATAGACCACTAGCAAGATTAATAAAGAAAAAAAGAGAGAAGAATCAAATAGATGCAATAAAAAATGATAAAGGGGATATCACCACTGATCCCACAGAAATACAAACTACCATCAGAGAATATTACAAACACCTCTACGCAAATAAACTAGAAAATCTAGAAGAAATGGATAAATTCCTCAACACATACACCCTCCCAAGACTAAACCAGGAAGAAGTTGAATCTCTGAATAGACCAATAACAGGATCTGAAATTGTGGCAATAATCAATAGCTTACCAACCAAAAAAAGTCCAGGACCAGATGGGTTCACAGCCGAATTCTACCAGAGGTACAAGGAGGAGCTGGTACCATTCCTTCTGAAACTATTCCAATCAATAGAAAAAGAGGGAATCCTCTCTAACTCATTTTATGAGGCCAGCATCATCCTGATACCAAAGCCTGGCAGAGACACAACAAAAAAAGAGAATTTTAGACCAATATCCTTGTTGAACATTGATGCAAAAATCCTCAATAAAATACTGGCAAACAGAATCCAGCAGCACATCAAAAAGCTTATCCACCATGATCAAGTGGGCTTCATCCCTGGGATGCAAGGCTGGTTCAATATACGCAAATCAATAAATGTAATCCAGCATATAAACAGAACCAAAGACAAAAACCACATGATTATCTCAATAGATGCAGAAAAGGCCTTTGACAAAATTCAACAACCCTTCATGCTAAAAACTCTCAATAAATTAGGTATTGATGGGACATATCTCAAAATAATAAGAGCTATTTATGACAAACCCACAGCCAATATCATACTCAATGGGCAAAAACTGGAAGCATTCCCTTTGAAAACTGGCACAAGACAGGGATGCCCTCTCTCACCACTTCTATTCAACATAGTGTTGGAAGTTCTGGCCAGGGCAATTAGGCAAGAGAAGGAAATCAAGGGTATTCAATTAGGAAAAGAGGAAGTCAAATTGTCCCTGTTTGCAGATGACATGATAGTATATCTAGAAAACCCCATTGTCTCAGCCCAAAATCTCCTTGAGCTGATAAGCAACTTCAGCAAAGTCTCAGGATACAAAATCAATGTACAAAAATCACAAGCATTCTTATACATCAATAACAGACAAACAGAGAGCCAAATCATGAGTGAGCTCCCATTCACAATTGCTTCAAAGAGAATAAAATACCTAGGAATCCAACTTACAAGGGATGTGAAGGACCTCTTCAAGGAGAACTACAAACCACTGCTCAAGGAAATAAAAGAGGATACAAACAAATGGAAGAACATTCCATGCTCATGGGTAGGAAGAATCAATATCATGAAAATGGCCATCCTTCCCAAGGTAATTTACAGATTCAATGCCATCCCCATCAAGTTACCAATGACTTTCTTCACAGAATTGGAAAAAACTGCTTTAAAGTTCATATGGAACCAAAAAAGAGCCCGCATCGCCAAGTCAATCCTAAGCCAAAAGAACAAAGCTGGAGGCATCACGCTACCTGACTTCAAACTATACTACAAGGCTACAGTAACCAAAACAGCATGGTACTGGTACCAAAACAGAGATATAGATCAATGGAACAGAACAGAGCCCTCAGAAATAACGCCACATATCTACAACTATCTGATCTTTGACAAACCTGACAAAAACAAGAAATGGGGAAAGGATTCCCTATTTAATAAATGGTGCTGGGAAAACTGGCTAGCCATATGTAGAAAGCTGAAACTGGATCCCTTCCTTACACCTTATACAAAAATTAATTCAAGATGGATTAAAGACTTAAATGTTAGACCTAAAACCATAAAAACCCTAGAAGAAAACCTAGGCAATACCATTCAGGACATAGGCATGGGCAAGGACTTCATGTCTAAAACTCCAAAAGCAATGGCAACAAAAGCCAAAATTGACAAATGGGATCTAATTAAACTAAAGAGCTTCTGCACAGCAAAGGAAACTACCATCAGAGTGAACAGGCAACCTACAAAATGGGAGAAAATTTTCGCAACCTACTCATCTGACAAAGGGCTAATATCCAGAATCTACAATGAACTCCAACAAATTTACAAGAAAAAAACAAACAACCCCATCAAAAAGTGGGCAAAGGACATGAACAGACACTTCTCAAAAGAAGACATTTATGCAGCCAAAAAACACATGAAAAAATGCTCACCATCACTGGCCATCAGAGAAATGCAAATCAAAACCACAATGAGATACCATCTCACACCAGTTAGAATGGCAATCATTAAAAAGTCAGGAAACAACAGGTGCTGGAGAGGATGTGGAGAAATAGGAACACTTTTACACTGTTGGTGGGACTGTAAACTAGTTCAACCCTTGTGGAAGTCAGTGTGGTGATTCCTCAGGGATCTAGAACTAGAAATTCCATTTGACCCAGCCATCCCATTACTGGGTATATACCCAAAGGACTATAAATCATGCTGCTATAAAGACACATGCACACGTATGTTTATTGCCGCATTATTCACAATAGCAAAGACTTGGAACCAACCCAAATGTCCAACAATGATAGACTGGATTAAGAAAATGTGGCACATATACACCATGGAATACTATGCAGCCATAAAAAATGATGAGTTCACGTCCTTTGTAGGGACATGGATGAAATTGGAAATCATCATTCTCAGTAAACTATCGCAAGAACAAAAAACCAAACACCGCATATTCTCACTCATAGGTGAGAATTGAACAATGAGAACACATGGACACAGGAAGGGGAACATCACACTTCGGGGACTGTTGTGGGGTGGGGGGAGGGGGGAGGGATAGCATTGGGGGATATACCTAATGCTAGATGACGAGTTGGTGGGTGCAGCGCACCAGCATGGCACATGTATACATATGTAACTTACCTGCACGTTGCGCACATGTACCATAGAGCCTAAAGTATAATAATAATAATAATAATAATAAAAAAAAAAGAAAAAAAAATAAAAAAGAAAAACTAAAAAAAAAAAAAAAAAAAAAAAAAAACTACCATGCAGTTAAGATTGGATGATGATGATGGTGACAAGATATTGTATATAGTATCAGTAATCTCATGACAAAAACATCTATGAAAAACATTTCTAAGCCATTGAGAAGTTAAGGTGAAACTGAGAAAATGATTTTTACTTTGAAAAAATTGCAAGGAAAATAAAAAATCAAAGTGTTAGGAGGTCCGAGCTAATGGCATATAGCTATTGTCTAGGGCATGACTACTGGGAGATAATCTTTTAACTCCTCCATTCATGCTTGCTCTGCTCTTGGTCATTCTTAAGTACAGCTGTGTATATGCCTACCTTATAGGATTTATCAGATAGAGAATTCCCCTCCCACAAACGTATATCTCCATTCACCCTCAATGAGTGAAGCTTTTCTTCTTTTTTTCAGGGGTCATGATCTTTACTTCCATAGAGAAGGATCAGGCCAAGATGCAGAGACAAGGGGCCTATGCTGTGAACTATTTCACAAGAAGGGGTCCGTTACTATAAGAGGAGCTAGTGAAGGTGGGAGGGGGCAGTGGAATGATTATATTTAATAGAAACTGGAAAAGGGAAAAGGAGAAAGGAGATTGATTATTAGGTAAAGGCTGAAGAAGACAATAATCAGAGATGCCTTGAGCACTCATCTCCCTTTGTTCTGAGGAAGATTAAGCAATGTACTAAATGATTTTTCCCCACTGTGCCTGTTTTTGTCTTTGCAGAATGGAGGCATTGTATGGGCCACTCCTTGAGGGAAAAAAGCATGAGACAGGTCAGGAAAAGAAGGAAAGAGGCAGACCTTCCAAAAAGGAGGCAAAAGGAGTTTTTATACAGAGTAGATAATACAGGACCCACAGAGAAGGGAAATAAAAGCGAGAGGAGCAAAAGAGGATCTGATGCATTGATGGGGAGGGAGAAAAAGCAACTGCAGAATATAAAATTAGAATCCATAGGAGGATATCAACTGGAATTTATTGTTATTAGTGAAATGACAGAAAGAGAAATTTAAAAACCACATGTTCTCACTTATAAGTGGGAGCTAAATAATGAATACAAATGGGCATATAGAATGGAGTGATTGGCAATGGAGACTCCAAAATGTGGAAATGTGAGAGGGGAGTGAAGGATAAAAAACTACTTATTGGAGGCAATGTATACTACTCTGTTGACTGGTGCACTAAAATCCTAGGCTTCACCACTACACAATATATCCATGTAATGAAGCTGCACTTGTACCCCTAAATCTATAAAATAAAAAATTTAAAACAAACAGACAAATAAAAAAATAAACAGATGAGAATATCATAGACCAAGAGGAGGAAAAGGAGGATAAAAGCAAGGAAAAAAGCTAAAAAGTAAGGAGGGATATTTTAAATGGTAAGCTTCTCTGTAAGAAAGAATGAGTAGACAGGATTAGAAAGGCTGAACAATCATGACTAAAGAATATTAGTCACTTACAAGAAAATACAAGTGAAAGATGAGGAAATGCCAAAGGGTGGGAAGACTCAGAAATATGTGAATATATAGAGTTCAATTAACAGATGAGTGGGAGATAGAAGTCCTGGAGTTCTCCTAGCAATGAATTTCAAGGATTTGGCACTACTCTGCCTTTATCCTGTATTTTCATTGCTCCATTGCTTAAAATATGTGGGATCACTGATTGGCTTGCAAATTTTTCATTGCACAGATATTTTTTATTTGTATTAGTTTTAGGTCTTGTCACCACAATATTAAAGAAATTTGCCTTAGATCCAAAATTCAGGAACTTTTATTAAAAAATTCCTCAGTTAATAAATATAGAACTTTTCAATGCTGACAATATTATGAAGGATGCAGAGTAGCAGTATCATATACAGCCTTTGTCCCAAAAGAGCATGTCTAGTGGCTAGAGCTCTAACTCCTTGGCATATCAACTATGGGCTATTTATGATATGCCAGTCTTTCTAATCTTACTTCCTGCATTGGCATATAGGCAGAATTTTGACAGGCAGAGATGGGGTAGGGTGAAGAAACATTTGAATGGACAAGCACAATAATCTAAAGGTAGGAAAACAGCAGCTGATAAAGCAGCTATTGCCAGTAGGTCATGGCAAATTCATGGAAGGCTCCAAATGTCATGGCAAATTCATGGAAGGCCCCAAATGTCAGGCTAAGGCATTACCAAATGAAACAATTTCTTGCTTCAGCCAGAGTTGACATCAACTTTGGACAATGGCTCAGCATCTTGATTCCTATTGTCCAATAGAACTGAGGGCATAGGACATAAGCCTGAAAAGTTTGGGTAGGGGTAAGGTCTGAGTAGTTTTTATACTTGAGCTAATGCCTATAATACTTGAGTTTTATACTTGAGGTATTGTAGAATGGATCCTGAGTTGCCGAAAGAAATGCTAGTAACTATCATTTATTGATTTCTTACAGTGTGATGAGCCCGGGGCTAAGTATGTTATATGCTTTCATGTAGTTATATTATCTCTTGTAGTTTTCATTCTTACCTTATGTGGAAACAGAGACTCAGAGCATCTATGCCACTTGTCCAAGGTCACACAGATACAAAATGACAGAACCAGGCAGTCTGACACAACAGCTTGCATTCTTAATGAGTACACTGTGAGTATCATAGAGCAGCTACTACTAAATGAGGGCCCCTCATGAATTCTTTCATTTGGATCTGGCAAGAAGAGGTAGGGACCTCAAATAAAACTGCTCAGCAATGGAATGCTACCGTGTAATAAAAAAGAATGAACCATCGATACACTCAACGACATGAATAACTCTCAGATTAATTATGCTGAATGAAAAAAGCTGGACAAAAATGAATACATTCTGTATGATTCCATTGGCAGAAAACTAGAAAATGAAAACTAACCTGTAGTGACAAAAAACAGGTCAGTGGTTTTCCTTATTACAAAGGTCCATGAGGAAACTTGGGAGGAAGATGAATATGTTCATTATCTTGGTTGTAGTGATAGTTTCGTGGGTGTGTACATATGTCTTGTAAGATTGTGCACTTTAAATATGGGCAGTTTATTGTAGGTCAGTTGTATTGCTCTATGCATGTTATATTCCTCTATAGACATATTATTTCCAGAAAAACATAATTTCCAGAAAAAAGTGCTGAGCAACATAACACATAAACTGGCAATGAGCAGAGCTCTCAAGTGACTCTGCAATTAGTGACTGACTCTCAGAGACATTTTGGGGACTAAGTTTCTTACTTGCTGCAAATATCAGCTCTGAAGAGAAAGATTGTGTTTTCACTGAGTTATGAATACAGAAATCATATATTTGAAATCTTATGGCTATGACCAAGTGAATACAGTTCCTTTTTAAAAATTTTAATTTCATAAGCTTTGGTCTGGTTACTAGACATAGGCTGCACAGTAAATCAAAACAAGAACATGTTCTGACTAGGTAGTTTTTTTATGGAGCTTTCAGTGCTGCTTCTGAAATTAACATTCCATTCCATGTGAAAAGCAAGACTTTTGTTTTTCACACCTTCTAAACTGTTACTCCCATAATAGCTCTAGGCAATTTGGCTTAGGACATCAACATCAAGGGAGCTTGGATATGACTGTGGATTAAAATTGGAAATTCTTTTATACAACTATAAAGCCATAAAGAAGACTGATATTTGTCATGGGGAATGTAAGGTGTTGTCAGAGTGGTAGATGAATAGGTCAAGATGGTCTGCTTCACACTAATATTTCCATAATATCTGATATTTCATCATTTGGAATATAGGCCCTGTGTTAAGCAGTATCTTTCTTTGTCCTCTTTTAAAAGGAAACTTGCCCTAAGAGCATTAAAATCCTAGCAGTTCAATTTGAATAAATATAATGTTCATTATTATTAGAAAATTGCTATTTTCACAGGTTTCTCCCTGTTATCCTACTTTTAGGCAACAATAGAGCCTTTACCTGTCTTAGATTGAATAGAGAAGCAATTCCCACCAACCCTTGGTAGTAACTTTGTGCTCTTTTCCTGGGATCCTTATCAGTCCTCCTTAATCCTCCAACTTCAGGCCACTTGCTTTCTTCCTGACTCCATGCTCTTCATTCCTCAGCAACTGTCAGTCTCTGCTTTGGAGAACTTCACTGAGTTCTAGAGGATAGCTAATAATATATGGTTGATCTGACCTTGCTCTGAAAAAAAAAAATGCCAGAGCCCAACCAGAGGCCAATTTGAAAAACAAGATATTTTAGGGACACTTTCATGGCCTTCTTTTCAATGAGTGGGCCAGCACCTCTGCTGTGCCTCACCTGGGACTGTGGCCCTGCCACCTCTGTTCCTGGCATCAGCTGCTATTTGTCCACAGTACTATGTGCCAAGTACTGAGCTAAACATTTTACATGCCTTCAATTTACTCTCACAATGAATCTTTGAGGCGTTATCTCTACTCTACAGATGAGGAAACTTAGGCTCAAAGGGTTTTAATAACTTGCCTAAAGTCATTTAATAAACAGCACACTGGGTATTCAATAAGTTTCTCTGGCTCCTCATTGGAACTTCTCCTTCCCTCTTCTAAATTCCCCCTTCAAAAATTACCTGCTCTGCACTATCTCGTTCCTTCAGGGCTTAGATTCTTCTGTTCAGGGACATCCATGATTATTGTCCTTTCCTTTATACATGAAACAGCTCCATCCACATACCCTTTACCCCCATGTCTGCTTTAGTTGAATCTCCAAAACAGCTGGGGATCATTCTGAAGTCTTGGCTTTCTGTTTAGCCTTAACTATACCTTTCACACACTTTCATTTAACGTCCATTCAAAATCTGACTGTATGTTTTCCAGTTCTTTAGTTCACATCAAGCCTCCAACCAAAGGAGAAAACATACAGGACTTCAAAAAAAGGGATGAGGAAATGGACATTTGCAAATTTGCAAAGTAACCGTTATGTGCTGGGGCTATGAGGAAAGCACTTTCACAAAGGTCATTTCATTTTATCCTCCTAACCCTTGAGTTAGGTCTTATTATTATAATAGTATGGCAAAACCACAATTACTTTTGCACCAACCAAATATTATCCAAATTTGAGGCTCAAGAAATAGGAAAAGTTCTGAGAGGTAAGGAATTTTCTGAAACAACTTGCCCAAGACCACAAGCTAAAGTACTGGAACCAGGATTCAAACTCTGCTCTGTCTGGCTCCAAAGCCTGGGGTTTTTTTTATAAAGGTTGATAAAATATTGTCTCTTTATATACTCAAACTTGATTAATTGAGATGCTTTGGTAAGGGGAGGGTTTTGCAACTAAGGGTGCAAGCAGAAAAGCTTTGTAGGTGACCTGTGCCTTCTCTCTAGCTGTCTTTAAAATTTTTATTTTATTTCACCTCTGCTGAATCTGATGACTAAACTGTGGGAATGATTTTCTTGTATAGTATCTCACAAAGGTTCTCTGCATTTTCTGAATTTGAATGTTTGTCCTGTCACCCCTCAAGATTCAGAACCTGTTGTGCTAGAGGGGCCAAAGTGTTCCTGAACTGCTGGCCATAGCCTTCCAATGAGTGATGCCTATGAAGACACCTCATTAGGAGGTGGGAGGCAATAAGAAGTTTCCACCAATCTTCCCCCTTGCAAGAACACAAATTTAACAACTATGTACACCAGGAAAACACCTTTTTAAGAAACAAAAATTAGGTGAGTATTCACAGCACCTGGTTTTAACCTCACATTGCAAAAAGAGGTAGAAAAACATTCTTACTTGCTAATGCCACCCCTCTCTCATCCCCCAGCAGTGGCAGTGTGTGCCTTGAAGAGAGGAAGAGACAGCAATTGTGAGGCATCAAACTCAGTGCTGCCTTTGTTGCAACAGAAAGCAAAGTTGGACCACACTCAGCTGACATCTGCCTATGGAGGATGCATTTGAACCAGCCTTAGCCAGATAGGAATAGCTGATCTCAGTGGCTCAAACTTCAGTTATTTCAAGCCTCGCCACTGTGGCTACAGTTCTCTGGGTCCCCAAAGGAGCTTAAGAGGCAGTCTAGGCCACAAACACTGCAACACCAGGTGGATCCTGGGGCTGAACTAGGCACACAGACAGTGGGCTGGGGAGGGCATGTGACCCACTGAGGGACCAACTGGAGTGGCTGAGGGAGTACTGTCATCATCCCTCCCTTAACTAGAATGCTTTCTTCTCTTTGGGAAGAGGAGATTTGAGTAGGGATGACTTTGTTTTACATCTAGGTTACCAGTTCTGTCACAGCAAGACAGTGTAATGGTCAGAGTCGTCAGACCCCCTTTCACAGTCGTCAGACCCTCTTTCCAGACCCTAGTTCCTGGATATATCTAGACACATCCTGAGACAGAAGATAACCCACTGCCTTGAAAGAATGAACCTAGTCCTGGAAGAATTCATCACCTGCTAGCTGAAGAGCCTTCGGCCCCTGAATAACCAGTAGCAATAACCAGATAATACACTGAGGGCCTTGGGTTGGACACTGAGGCATGCTGGCCTCAGGTGAGATTCAGCACATTCCCAGCTGTGGTGGCTATGGGGTGAAACTCCTTCTGTGTGAGAAAAATAGAGGGAAAAGTGAAGGGGACTTTGACTTCACTTTAGATAGCAGCTTAGCCACAGGGTATAGAGCACTAAGCAGACTCTTGGGGTTGCCAATTCCAAGACTTGGCTCTTGAATGGCAATTCTGGACCTGCCCAGGGAGAGAGGGTTGCCCACCGCACTTAAGGGTGAGTCCCTGACTAGGTGGCATTCACCATAAGCTGTTTGAAGAGCCCTTTGGCCTTAAGAAAATATCAACAGTAGGCTGGGTGCAGTGGCTAACTCCTGTAATCCTAGCACTTTGGGAGGCCGAGGTGGGCAGACCACTTGAGGTCAGGAATCCGAAACCAGCTTGGCCATCATGAGGAAACCCCGTCCCTACTAAAAGTACAAAAAGTTACCTGGGCATGGTGGTGCATGCCTGTAATCCCAGCTACTTGGAAAGCTGGGGCAGGAGAATCGCTTGAACCTGGGAGGCGGAGGTTGCAGTGAGCCAAGATCATGCCACCGCATTCCAGCCTAGGCAACAAAGCGAGACTATCTCAAAAAAACAAAAACAATAAAAAAACAACAACAGTAATCTGGCAGTACTATCCATCGGCCTGAAGTAGTGGTGGCCATGGGATAAGGGTCCTTTGAATTTAGTAAGTGGATAGAAGAGTGGGAAGGACTGCATCTTGTGGTATGAGTGCCAGCTCAGCTGCAGTACAATAGAACACCAGGTGAACTTCCAAGGTTTTTGACTCTAGTCCTTGGATCCCAGATGTTACCTCTGAAACCCCATGGGACATGGGGCAAGTCTCCATCCTGACAGGAAGGAAACAAGCCTGGCTATCTTTGCCACTTGCTGATTGTAGAGACCAAGGGCTTTGAGCAAACATATGCAGTAGCCAGGAAGTAGATACAGCAGGCCCTGGGCAACACCCAGTGCTGTGCTACCTTCAGGTGTGACCCAGCACAGTCATAGTGGCGGTGGCCATAGGGGTGTTTGTGTCACTCCATCCCCAGCTTTAGGTTGTTTACAAAAGGAAGATAGACTCCATTTGTTTTGGAGAAAGTAAGGGAAGAGAATGAGAGTCTCTGCCTGATAATCCAGAGAATTCTTTTGGATATTTTCCAAGACCGTCAAGGCAGTACCTCTACAAGTCTTCAAGAAACAAAATGCTACTAGGTTTGAGGTACCTCCAAAATCAGAATCGGCTTAGATCACAACACCCAAGTCCTCTTGAATATTTGGAACATCTTCCCAAGGAGAATGGGTACAAACAAGCCCAGACTGTGAAGATACAATGAATACCTAACTATTCAACACCCAGGTGCAATTGAACATCTAAAAGTATGAAGATAATCCAGGAAAACATGACCTCACCAAATGAAATAACTATGCACCAAGGAACAATCCAGGAGTGGCAGAGATATGTGAACTTTCAGGCAGATAATTCAAAATAGCCATTTTAAGGAAACCCAAAGAAATTCAAGATAATGCATAGAAGGAAGTCAGAATTCTATTAGAGAAGTTTATCAAAGAGATTCAAATATTAAAAAGAATCATGCAGAAATTCTGGAGTTGAAAATTTCAGTTGGCAGAAGTCTTTTAATAGCTGAACTCATCTAGTAGAAGAAAGAAGTAGTGAGCATGAAAATAGGCTATTTGAAAATACACAGTAAGAGGAGACCAAAGAAAAAAGAACAACAACAAATACCAATGAAGCACGACTAGAGTATATAAATAATAGCCACAAAAGTGCAAATCTAGGAGTTATTGGCTTTAAAGAGGAGGTACCAAAAACCATAGGGTTAGAAATTTTATTCAAAGGGATAATAACTGAGAACTTCCCATACCCAAAGATAGCAGTATTCAAGTACAAGAAGGCCATAGAACACCTAGCAGATATAACATAAAGAAGACTACCTAAAATGATTTAATAATCAAACTCTCAAAGATCCAGGATAAAGAAAAGATCCTAAAAGCAGCAAGAGAAAAGAAAAACATAACATATAAGTGAGCTCCAATATACCTGGCAGCAAACTGCTCAGTGGAAACGTTACATGCCAAAAGAGAGTGGCATGACATATTTAAAGTGCTAAAGGGATAAAAAAAAATTAGAATAGTATACCTGGGGAAAATATCCTTCAAACATGAGGGAGAAATAAAAATTTTCCCAGACAAACAATAGCTGAGGGATTTTATCACTAGACCTGTCCTACAAGAAATCATAAAGGGAGTACTTCAATCAGAAAGAAAGGGGTGTTAATGAGCAATAAGAAATCATCCGAAGATACAAACCTCACAGGTATTAGTAAGGACACATAAAACCACAGAATACTATTGTACTGTAATTGTAGTATGTAATCTACTCTTATCTTAAGTAGAAAGGCTAAATGATGAAGCAATAAAAAATAATAACTACAACTTTTCAAGACATAGATGGTACAATGAGATATAAATAGTAACAACAAAAAGTTAAAAGGTGGAAGGATGAAGTTAAATCATACAGTCTTTACTAGTTTTCTTTTTGCTTGTTTGCTCATGCAAATAGTATTAAGTTGTTATTAGCTTAAAATAATGGGTAATAAGATAGTATCTGCAAGCATCATTGTAACCTCAAACCAAAAAATACAATAGATCCAAAAAAATTAAAAAGCAAGAAAATGAATAATATCAACAGAGAAAATCACCTTCACTAAAATAAAGACAGGAATGAAAGAAAGAAAGAGAAGATCAGCAAATGACCAGAAAACAAATAAAAAATGATCTAAGTAAGTCTTTACTTATCAATATAATATTGAATGTAAATGGACTTAACTCTCCACTCAAAAGACATAGGATGGCTGAATGCATTAAAAAAAATAAACAACCCAATGATCTATACCCTATGTGAAACATATTTCACCTATAAAGACACACATAGGCTGAAAATAAAGGGATGGAAAAACATATGCCATGCCAATGAACCCCTGAAACAGCAGGCATCACTATACTTATATCAGACAAAATAGATTTCAAGACAAAACTTATAAGAAGAGACAAAGAAGGTCACGATATAATGATAAAGGGGTCAACTCAGCAAGAGGATATAACAATTTTAAATTGTTATTTTAAATATTTTAAGTATATATGCACTGAACACTCAACCACCAAGATATATAAAGAAAATGTTATTATAGCTAAAGAGAGAGATAGGCTCCAATACAATAATAGCTGGAGACTTTGCCATCCCACTTTCAGCAATGGACATATCTCCAGACAGAAAATAAACAAATAAACATTAGCCATAATCTGTACTGTAGAACAAATGAATCTAATATATAATTACAGTACATTTTATTCAATAGCTGCAGAGGACATGTTCTTTTCTCAGCACATGGATCATTCTCATAAATAGACCATATGTTACATCACAAAACAAGATATAAAAAATTTTCAAATTGGAATAATATCAAGCATTCTCTCTGACCACAATGAAATAAAACTAAAAATCAATATCAAGAGGAATTTTGGAAACTATAAAAATATATGAAAACTAAACAACATGCTCCTGAATGACCAGTAGATCAATGAAGAAATTAGAAAGGGAGTTGAAAAATTTCTTGAAACAAATAATAAAGGAAATACAACATAACAAAAACTATAAAATACAAGTAAAGTAGTACTAACAGGGAAGTTTATAGCTGTAAGTGCCTACTTCAAAAAAGGAAGAAAAACTGCAAATAAACAACCTAACAATGCATGTTAAAGCAGTAAAAAAGTGAGGGCAAACAAAACTTGAAATTATTCAAAGAAAAAGAAATAATAAAGATCAGAGCAGAAATAAATGAAATTGAAATGAAAAAATACAAAAGATCAATAAAACAAAAAGTTGCTGTTTTTGAAAATTTAAACAAAATTGGCCAATTTTTAGGCATACTAAGGAAACAAGAGAGAAGACCCAAATAAATAGAGGCAAAAAAAGGAGACATTACAACTGTTACTGCAGAAATTTAAAGTATCATTTGTGGCTAATATGAGCAATTATGTGCCAATAAATTGGAAAATCTAGAAAAAAATGGACAAATTCCTAGACACATACAACCTACCAAGATTGGACCAGGAAGAAATCAAACAGCAGAACAGACCAATAACAAGTAATGAGATAAAGTTCATAACACAACACCTTCCAATAAGGAAAAGCCCGGGACTTGATAGCTTCACTGCTGAATTCAACAAAGCATTTAAAGAATGCCAATCCTCCTCAAACTGTTCTGAAAACTATAGGAGGAGGGAATGCTTTCAAACGCATTCTTTAAGGCCATTATTACCCTGATACCAAAACCAGACAAAGACACATCCAAAAAGTAAACTACAGGCCAACACCCCTGATGATTATTGATTCAAAACTCCTCAATAAAATATTAACAAACTGACTTCAACAATACATTAAAAAGTTCATTCATCATGACCAAGTGGAATTTATCCCTGGAATGCAAACATGGTAGGACATACACAAATCAAAGTGGTACATTATATCAACAGAATGAAAGACAAAAATAATATGATCATTTTAAATGATGATGAAAAAGCATTTGATTAAATTCATCATCCCTTCATAATGAAAGCCTTAAAAATCTAGTGTAGAAGGAACATAACATAATAAAATTTGTGTGTGAAAAACTTGCAGCTAGTATCCTGCAGAATGGGGAAAACCTGAAAGCCTTTCCCTAAGATCTGAAATGCAACAAGAATGCCCACTTTCACCACTGTTATTCAATATAGTACTGGAAGTGCTAGCTAGAGCAATCATACGAGACAAAGAAATGAGTGAGATCCAATCTGGAAAAGAAGAAGTCAAATTATTTTTGTTTGCAGATGATGTGATCTTACATTTAGTGAAACTTAAAGACTCCAACAGAAAACTAGTAGAACTGATAAACAAACTCAGTAAAGTTGCAGGATACAAAATCAACATACAAAAATTAGTACCATTTTGATATGCCAACAGTGAACAATCTGAAAAATAAATGAAAAAGTAGTCTAATATACAATAGCCACAAATAAAATTAAATAACTAGGAACTAACTTAACCAAAGTGAAAGATCTCTATAATAAAAACTATAAAATACTGATGAAAGTAAATGAAGAGGACTCTAAAAAATGGAGAAATATTTCATGTTTATGGGTTGAAAGAATCCATATTTTAAAAATGCCCACACATCCCAAAGCAATCTACAGATTCACTGCAATTCTTTTCAAATAGCTAAACCTTTCTTTTTAAAAGGACACATGGGAGAGGGAAAAAAAATGGCAGATAGGAGGTGGGACAGACTTGCAGCTCCCACATGGATGTTTGTTTGTTAATGCATGTGGAGACTCACACTGTAAACTTTTGCTTCAAGAACTGTCGCAAGAACATACCAGGAAAGCAAAAATAATTCACAGACTTTTGGAAAGAAGTGGCTTGCTGCAGCAAACTCCATGAGACAGCTGAAAAACTGTGAGTGCCCAAAGTGTGAGAGGGGAAATTCTGCCTCTGAATACAAATCCTCACTGGGGAACCTGAAAATCCAGATCCAAGCAAAATATAAAAGTAGATAAAGCAGTGGGAAGAGCTCTGTAGGCACTCCCTATCCCCTGGGAAACCCTGGGAAACCATTTATGCTTTATCTAACAGGGGCTTTAGGGAGGACTGACAGTGAAATGTAGAAAGAACCACAGGGAGAAGGAAACTTCCAGCTGAACTTTGTAATGATTTTGACCAAGCATGAAATTTTCTGGGCAAAATGGGGGAGGGGTGGTGGTGATGGTGAACAGGAAGTGCAGATGTATGCACAGAAGCCATGGCAGGTGTAGAGGAGCCAGACCTGAAAGTCGTGCTTGCTTTCTCAGCAGGGAGGCTTGAAGCCTGGGGCAAGATCTCAGCACTGCTCACTGGCTGCCTGGATATAAACTTCGTGCTCTTAGTGGGGCACAGTGTGAGTTAGACTGGACTTGCTGGCTGCATGTCAACTGGGTGAGGCTGGTCACTGTTAGCTTTCCCCCACCTCCCTGGTGACCTGTATGGGGCAGCAGAAGCAGCCATAACCCCCTTGGGAACCTAACTTCATTGACTTGAGAACTATACCCTTATAGCCCGCCGTGGCCACCACAAGCTGTGCCAAAGGACAGTCTGAGCTCAGACAGGCCTAACCCCATTCCCACCTGATAGTTTTTCTCTATCCATTCTAGTAGCTGAAGATAAAAAACATAATCTCTTGGGAGATCTATAGCCCTGCCCATCACCTGAGAAACTCGAATACTTATCCAGGAGAACTTAGGGCAAGCTTGTATTCCCCCTATACTACAGCAGCTGATGCTCTCTTGAAAGTGCCACCTCCTGACTTGAGGCCAGCCAACTTAAGCCATTACAGCAACTCATAAAATAACAACATTGCTCCAAGAAAGGAAAAAGAACAACAGCTAATTCCACTTCCTGTAACATCCTGGCTAACCCTGAGGTCTTGAGTCTGTCCACGTGACATCTTCACTGCTAGCACAACCAGCATTTGAGAAAACCAGCACACTAAACAAAACTACAACCAAGGACCCTCAGAGAGTTTACTTTGTTCCCCTGCTACCTCCCACCGGAGCAGGTGCTGGTATTCATGGCTGAGAGACCTGAAGACAGATCACATCAGAGGAAACTTTGCAGAGACTCCCCAGTACCAGCTCCTAGCCTGGTAGTTCTGCTGGGTGGCTAGACTCAGAAGAGCAATAACAATCACTGCAGTCTGGCTCTCAGGAAGCCCCATACCTAGAAGAAGGGGAAGAGCTTCACATCAAGGTATCACCCCACGGGAGAAAAGACTCTGAACCACAGCCCTTGAGTTCCAGGTCTTTCCTCTGACATAGTCTACCCAAATGAAAAGGGACAAGAAAATATTCTGGTAATATGAAAAAGCTATGTTCTTTAACACTCCCAAAAGATCACACTAGCTCACCAGCAATGGATCCAAACCAAGACAAAATCCGTGAGTGCCAGAAATAATTCAGAAGGTCAATTATTAAGCTACTCAAGGAGGTATCAGAGAAAGGTGGAAACCAACTTAAATAAACTTAAAAAAGATACAGGATATGACAACAAATATATAGATAAATTTATTTTTATTGTAAATCAAAACAATCACAACTTCTGAAAATGAAAGACACACTTAAAGAAATACCAAATACACTGGAAATTTTCAACAATATAATCAAACAAGTAGAAGAGAGAACTTCAGAGCTCAAAGACAAAGCTTTCAAATTAACCCAGTTTGGCAAAGCCAAAGAAAAAAGAATCAGAAAAATGAACAAAGCCTCCAAGAAGTTTGGGATTTGTTAAATGATATGAAATGAGAATAATTAGTGTTCTTGAGAAAGAAGAGAAATCTAAAAGTTCCAAAAATCTATTTGAAGGAATAATCCAGGAAAACTTCCTTGACTTTGCTACAGATCTAGACATTCAAATACAAGAAGCTCAAAGAACATTCGGAAAATTCATGGCAAAATGATCATCACCTAGGCACACAGTCATTAGGTTATCTAAAGTCAAAATAAAGGAAAGAATTTTGAGATCTGTGAGGCAAAAGCTTCAGGTAACCTATAAAGGAAAACCTATCAGATTAAGAGTAGATTTGTCAGCAGAAACTCTACAAGCTAGAAGGGATTGGGGTTCTATGTTCAGCCTCCTTAAACAAAACAATTATCAGCCAAGAATGAAGGAAAGATAATGACTTTTTCAGACAAATGCCCAGAGAATTTGCCACTACCAAACCGGCACTATAAGAACTGCTAAAAGCAGCTCTAAATCTTGAAACAAATCTTCAAAATACACCAAAATAGAACCTCCTTAAAGCATAAATCTCACAGGACCTATAAAACAATAACACAATGAATAAAAAACCAAGGAATTCAGGCAACAACTAGCACAATGGATAGAATAGCACCTCATATCTCAATAGTAAGTTGAATGTAAATGGCCTAAATGTTCCACTTAAAAGATACAGAATGGCAGAATGGATAAGAATTTAACAATCAAGTATCTGCAGTCTTCAAGAGACTCACCTAACACATAAGGACTCACATAAACTTAAGACAAAAGGGTGGAAAAAGATATTCCAAGCAAATGGTCACCATAAGCAAGCAGGAGTAGCTATTCTTATATCAGAAAAAACAAACTTTAAAGCAACAGCAGTTAAAAGAGACAAAGAGCGATATTACATGATGATAAAAGGACTAGTGCAACAGGAAAATATCACCATCTTAAATATATACCCACCTAATACTGGAGGTCCCAAATATAAAAAACAATTATTACTAGACCTAAGAAATGAGATAGATGGCAACACGATAATAACAGCACTAGACACGTCATCAAGAGAAAGTCAACAAAGAAATGATGGACTTAAGCTGTACCCAAGAACATATGAACTTAGCAAGTATTTACAGAACATTCTACCCAACAGCTGCAGAATATACATTCTATTCCTCAGCACATGGAACATTCTCCAAGATAGACTATATGATAGGTCACAAAACAAGTCTCAATACATTTAAGAAAATCTAAATTATATCAAGTACTCCCTCAGACTATAGTGGAACAAAATTAAAAATCAACTCCAAAACAAACCCTCAAAACCATACAAATACATGGAAATTAAATAACCTGCTTCTGAATGATCATTGGATTAACAGTGAAATCAAGATGGAAATTAAAAAGTTCTTTGAACTGGACTATAATAGTGACACAAGCTATCATATCCTCTGGGATACAGCAAAAGCAGTGCTAAGAAGAAAATTCACAGCATTAAATGCCTGCATCAAAAAGTCTGAAAGAGCACAAATAGACAATCTAAGGTCACACCTCAAGGAACTAGAGAAACAAGAACAAGCCAAACCCTAACCCAGCAGAAGAAAAGTAATAATCAAGATGAGAGCAGAACTAAATGAAATTGAACCCAAAAATACAAAGGATAAATGAAACCAAAAGCTGGTTCTTTGAAAAGATAAACAAAATTGATAGACCATTAATGAGATTAACCAAGAAAAGAAGACAGAAGATGTCAGTGAGCTCAACTAGAAATGAAATGGGAGATATTACAACTGATACCGCAGAAATACAAAAGATCATTCAAGGCTACTAAGAACACACCTTTATGCATGCAAACTAGAAAACCTAGAGGAGATGGATAAATTTCTGGAAATATACAACCCTCCTAGATTAAACCAGGAAGAAATAGAAACTCTGAACAGAGAAAGCAGTGAGATTGAAATGGCAATTTGAAAATTCCCCACAAAAAAATTCCAGGGCAAGATGGATTCACAGTAAAGTTCTATCAGACATTCAAAGAAGAATTGGTACCAATCCTATTGACACTATTTCACAAGATAGAGAGAGGGAATTTCCCTAAATCATTCTATGAAGCCAGTATCACCCTAATACCAATACCAGGAAAGGATATAACAAATAAAGAAAACGACAGACCAATATCCCTGATGAACATAGATGCAAAAATCCTCAACAAAATACTGGGTAACTGAGTCCAACAGCATATCAAAAAGATAATCCAACATGATCAAGGGGGTTTCATACCAGGGATACAGTGATGGTTTCACATACACAAGTCAATAAATGTTATACACCACATAAACAGAATTAGAAACAAAAATCCCATGATCATCTCAATAGATGCAGAAAAAGTGTTTGACAAAACCCAGCATCCCTTTATGATTAAAAGCTGCAGCAAAATTAGCATAGAAAGGACATACCTAAGGTAATAAAAGCCATCTGTGGCAAACCCACAGTCAACATTATATTATATGGAGAAAAGTTGAAAGCATTCCCTGAGAACTGGAAGAAGATAAGACTGCCCACTTTCACCACTTCTGTCCAACATACTACTGGAAGTCCTAGCCAGAGCAATTGGACAAGAAGAAGAAATAAAGGGCATCCAAATCAGTAAAGAGGAAGTCAAGCTGTTGTTGTTCACTGGTTATATGATTATATACCCAAAAAATCCTGAAGACTCATCCAAAAAGCTCCTAGAACTCATAAATGAATTCAGCAAAGTTTCAGGATACAAAATTAATGTACACAAATCAATAGCTCTGCTATACACCAACAGCGACCAAGCTGAGAATGAAATCAAGTACTCAACCCCTTTTACAATAGCTGCAAATGAAATGCAATGAAATAAAATAAAAATAAAATATAATACTTAGAAATATACCTGACCAAGGATGCAAAAGACCTCTGCAAGGAAAACTACAAAGCACTGCTGAAAGAAATCATAGACAACACAAACAAATAGAAACACATCCCATGCTCATGGATTGGTAGAATCAATATTGTGAATATGACCATAATGCCAAAAGCAATCTAAAAATTCAATACAATTCCCATCAAAGCATCATCATCATTCTTCACAGAACTAGAGAAAACAATTCTAAAATTCATATAGAACTAAAAAAGAGTCCACACAGCCAAAGCAAGACTAAGCAAAAAGAATAATCTGGAGGTATAATTTCACTCAACTTCAAACTACAGTATAAGACCATAGTCACCAAAACATCATAATACTGGTATAAAAATAGGCACATAGACCAATGAAACAGAATAGAGAAACCATAAGCAAAGCCAAATACAGCCAACTGATCTTTGACAAAGCAAACAAAAACATTAGGTGGGAAAAGGACACCATATTCAACAAATGGTGCTGGGATAATTGGCAAGCCACATGTAGAAGGATGAAACTGGATCCTCATCTCTCACCCTATACAAAAATCAACTCAAGATGAAAAAAGACTTAAATCTAAGACCTGAAGCCATAAAAATTCTAGAAGACAACATCGGCAAAACCCTTCTAGACAATGGCTTATCCAAAGACTTCAGGACCAAGAACCCAAAAGCAAATGCTACAAAAACAAAGATAAATAAATGAGACCTAATTAAACTAAAAAGCTTCTGCACAGCAAAAGAAATAATCAACACAGTAAACAGACAACCCACAGAATGGAAGAAAATCTTTGCAAACTATGCACCCAACAAAAGACCAATATAAAGAATCTACAAGGAACTCAAGTAAATTAGCAGGAGAAAACAAATAATCCCATCAAAAAGTGGGCTAAGGACATGAATAGACAATTCTCAAAAGAAGATAAGCAAATGGCCAACAAACATATGAAAAAATGCTCAACATCACTAATGATCAGGCAAATGCAAATCAAAACCACAATGCAATACCACCTTACTCCTGCAAGTACGGCAATAATCAAAAAATTGAAAAATAATAGATGTTGGTGTGGATGTAGTGAAAATGGAACACTTCTACACTGCTGGTGGGGATGTAAACTAGTACAACCACTATAGAAGACAGTATAGAGATTCCTTAAAGAGCTAAAAGTTGATCTACCATTTGATCCAGCAATCCCACTACTGGGTATCTACCCAGAGGAAAAAAAAGTCATTATATGAAAAAGATACTTGCACATGAATGTTTATAGCACCACAATTTACAATTGCAAAAATGTGGAACCAGTCTAAACTCCCATCATTCAACAAGTGGATAAAGAAAATATAGTGTATATATATATATATATATATACTATATATATATGTATATGGCATATATATATACACTTTATATATATATATATATATATATATATATATATCTCATGAATACTCCTCAGCCATAAAAAGAATGAAATAATGACATTCACAGCAACCTGGATGGAGTTGGAGACCATTTTTTTAAGTGAAGTAACTCGTGAATCAAAAACCAGACATCGTATGTTCTCACTTATAAGTGGGAGATAAGCTGTGTGGATGCAAAGGCATAAGGAAGGCATATTTTTAAAAGTTACAAGAGATTAGAGAGTGACTCAGTCTTCCAATGTAAAAAATTCTGTAAAACTTCTGCTACTTGAGTTATGCCAATATGGACAGAGAATTGTGGCACATTTCTAAACTCTACTTCTCTGATTTTCTTCTGCTACCCAACTCCAGACAGTCAGTGCCCACTCATTTCTGGATTTTTTTTAAAGGGGGCTGCATTTGTGTATAGTAAGAGTAGAAAAATAGGGCAGATCCTATATGGAGTTTGGAGGGATATCCAATAAACTATTTCATGTTAGTTTTGTAGGATGAGCTGGTGAAATTTGGATTACAAGAAAGTGCAGATATGGGGAGGAATTCATGACTAATTAAATGGTTGGATTCAAAGAGTTGATTTTAATGGATGTATTGTAGCAGGACGAGCCACAGACAAAACCTCTCAGACACCGAGTTGTAGAAGGAAGGGCTTTATTCAGCTGGGAGCATCAGCAAGCTACTGCCTTAAAATTCGAGCTCCCCAAGTGCACAATTTCTGTCCTTTTTAAGGGCTCACAACACTAAAGATTTTACATGAAAGGGTCGTGATTGATTTGAGCAAGCAAGGGGTACATGACAGGGGCTGCATGCACCGGTGGTCAGAGAGAAACAGAACAGGGCAGGGAGTTTCACAATGTTCTTCTATACAATGTCTGGAATCTATGAATAACATCGATTTCTAAGTTATGAGTTGATTTTTAATGACTGGGTTTAGGCCAGGCAGGCCCAGGCTTGGTTTTGGGCTTGGCGCTGGGCTGCCTGTCTTTGGTATTATTGCCTTGTTGTTTTTTCTTAAAATAGGTACTGAGTATAAAACAATATAAAATAATATGAGATGGTCTTTCTCTTCCTTCATTCCCCCTTTTTGAGACTCTCACTTTTTATTAGTGGGAGTTCTCACTCTTATTTTTGTTACTTATGTCTTTTTGTGCAATAGATTGATAGTGATTTATATAGTATGCTTATGCTGAAGCATTTTGGTGAACTAAGGTAGCTATGAAGCTTTTTATCATTTGAAGAAGTACAGGTAGCAAACAAGGGAGCAGTAAGCAGGTTCCTATTACTATTATTACTTTTATTAGAAGAGTTTTAAATTTTTTTATTGCTGGGAACCAATTTCTAAACATGGCTCCTGGATTGAGTCCGTGCCACACTTGCACGGGTACATGTGCCAGTTTTGTTATATCTTTAACTACTTGCCCCTGATCATCTATGTGTAGACAACAATTAATAAGGTTAAATTTTTCACAAACTTCTCCTTCAGCTGTTAGCAAGTAGTCAAGAGCTAGTCTATTTTGATAGATAGCATTTTTCATCAGAGTCTCTTGCCGGGCAAGAACGGTCAAGCCTTGACCAGTTTTATTAGTGATGATTTTTAAAACAGCTTGTGACCGTATGATTTGGTTGAGCATGTAAATGGAGGTCTGTTATCCCCATAAGCCATCTTGTGTCTAAGTGGCAGGCCCATAGTATTGTATGATTTTTTCAGGGGCCATTCATTATTTTTTTAATTACCTATAGCTATGCTTCATTTTTCATGGGAAGCATAGACTGGGAAGCCTAGAAGTTCACCTGTTTTTATGGGCAGTAAGAAGGAAGATGTCTTAATGCTGCCAATTACACAGCTACCTGTCCACTGATCAGGCAGCTTAGCATAAGCTCTGTGTCCACATATCCAGTATAACCCTTTGGGGGCCGTCCAGTCCCGGTGGAATTCTGGGTGGGCCCAAACAGTCTGCAACTTTGGAAATTTACTGAATGGATTTCTTTCTGTGTAATTGGAACTTCACCATGTAACTCTTTTTGTAGTACCATCATACAGCTTTTGCTCAAGACAACTACGCCACCCTACAGGATGAGTGAATCTTTTTCTCTTTTTTAGCTATGCAATACTGTCCAATAATTGAGACTTTTTTTAGAATCTAAAAATTGTCAGGGTGGTTCTTTTGGGCTGGGAATTCATCAGGAACTGGGTCTGTAGGAACTAATTCTCTGGCTTCCCATGGCCATTGATTTCCTGTCACAGTTTTTCCATAAACGTAACATGAGGTGACATTTAGAGACTGGGCTACATGCTCGGCTAATTGCAAAGACAAATTTTTAGTTTTTCCTGGAATCTCAGGTCCTGGCACATTTAGTTTATCATAGAAAGTCTGAAATACTGGTTCTGGATAGCGTCTTTGAACCTCTCCTTTTATTAGGATGTTTACACTAGGATCTAGTCCTTTTTTATCAATGCCTAATGTTACATATTTTTCTTTATTTCACTTTGGGTCTGAGGGGTTTGTGATGATCAATTCTAAAGGGTTGCAGCTCCCACTCATGCAGGAGGGCTGACTTTTCCTTTTTGGAGCCAAACAGGATCTTTTTTATCTTCTTTTTAAGTAGCCCAAATGACACATTACCAGTATTGACACATCTCACATAAATATGATTTTTGACAGATGTACTTATTTTCTGCTGTGTAACTTTTTTCTCAGTCTAGAGAACCACATCCTATCCCATGCTGTTTACTATTAATAGTGGCACAGGTGTCAAATTTTAAGGTTACATTTTTGGGGACCCCTCTTTTTTTCTGTTTTAGCTATTACTTTACTTGTGTCACTTAGAAAAGGACCAGTCCTTAATTTTATTTTAAAAATTGTGATCATGGGAGGCTTAAAATGGGTCATAACACACATCAGGTTGGTTATTTCCTGGGCTACATACGTTGGATAGAAAAGCATTATACAAACAAGTTTTTTTTTCTTTTTTTTTAGAGTCCTGGTACACTTATAATAACCATAAAATTATAGGACTGTAGCAATCTTTTGTCCTACCTCAGTGACTTGATGTATATACTGGAAACCGTTCTCAGTCTGAGGAAGGTCAGTTGAAATCCTTACTGTACAAGTCCAAATTTTAAGGAAAATGAGTCCTGCGATGAGTTTCCTCATGCTTCAGCCATGGGTGGACCAATCAGCTTCTGGGTGTGACTGGAGCAGGGCTTGTCGTCTTCTTCAGAGTCACTTTGCAGTGGTTGGTGAAGCTGCTCCCATCCACGTATATCTCCCAGTCTACTGATGTTTAAGGTGGTCTTGGAGGTTGGGCCTACTAGAATAAACTGAGTCCAGCACCTCTAAACAGTTATGTTTAACTGGGCTCTCTGATACCAGAAGTAAGGTGGTGGGGTTAGGGTGTTGCAAACTTCAACGGTTATGTGGGGATTTTCATGGAGCAAGCTTCGGTATCTAGTTAGTCTAGCATTTATTAGCTAATGAAGTCCTTTGGTATTTATTAAAATCAGCACAGCATGGGGAGACTTCATGTTTAGGTTTTGCCTAAGAGTTAGTTTATTTGCTTCTTGTGCTAACAGGGCCATTGCTGCCAGGGCCCTTGGACATGGGGGCCAGCCTTTGGAAACCCCATCTAGTTGTTTTGAGAGATAGGCCACTGGCCTTGGCCAGGGCCCTACAGTCTGGGTTAAAACTCCAACTGCCATTTTTTCTCTTTCTGACACATAGAGTGCAAAGAGTTTTGTCAGAGCAGGTAGCCTCAGGGCTGGGGCCAACAGGAGTTTTTTTTTTTTTTTTTTTTTAACTCATGAAATGCTCATTGCTGTTGGTTGTAATAGATGTAGATTATTTAATCTACATTTTTATTGACTGTCATCTACCAAAATATTGACTTAAATTCTGTAACTAGTTGATTTTAAACTTTAAATTGATCTGGTATTCCTTGCGGGGCTTCAATTGCATCTAAATAGATGGGAGAGTTGAAAGACTTATAAGGGGCTTCTCTCACTTTACGATGTCTTTTTTTTTTTCCCCCTCTGGTTGATGAAATGCCAGGGTGAAAGGGATAGCCAAATGGACTAAAGCACAAGTGCCACTCTAATTATTTGGCAGAGTGCCCAGTAAAGGTCCACCACAATACCACCACACATCCGCTCGGGGATGAACAAGGGCTGACTGATTGATAAGCTCTTGAAAATTCTTAAGCTCACTGCATCCCTTCAGGTCTCCAAGGAATGCGAAGTCTCCTCCCTGCTGTGAGAGACACGAAGTGAACTTAGTGTTGGGAGACGGAAGCTGGATGGCCCTCGGGGGCTGACCCGCAGGGACTTCGGGATATAGCAGAAAGAGCTTGGCATGACTTATTACTCCAGGCTGTAGAATCCTGGAAGAGAGCTACCATGCAGCCCATGCCTGGTCAACTGGAGGACCACCTTAGTGGAAGGGGGACAATCAGGGCCTCTGGCCTGTCATGTGCACAAGCATAACAATTGCTTTTGTTCAATGTGCAGATGGAATATTTGATCCATTTCAACCAGACATTTGCATCTTGGTATGCTTTCTTAATTGCCAAAGTTTGTTTTAAGTCTTTAACTTTTATGATCCTCTAGTAAAATGAAAGTTTCCTTTAGCACCTATTTTTATTAGTTTTTAGACCAAAGAAAGCTAAACACCATTTTATATTTAATAATGCTTCTTGTATGATTTTTATACCAGATAAGCTAAATTTTACCTTTGTATTAGTGTGTTATTAATGTTAAGCTTAATTTTAATAAAACCTTGTAGACATATTTATCTAATTTTTTATGTTTGACCATCAGGTAAGATTTTATAGACTCTTTTTAACCTTTTATAATTTTTGTTAAAGAGCAGGTTGATGCTTTAAGAAAAACCTGTTGCATTTTTACTTTAATGTCCAGATCACAGAAAAACAGGATGATACCTTTTTAACTTTAGCTAATATGTTTACACACAGAATTTTCTTTATAATTAACATTTTAAAACTTGCTTAAACTTTCAAAACAATAATTTTTTTAATGTTTTAATGTAGGTAAAAATCCACATTCTTATGCCTCCTTATAATCTTTTTACCAAAGGTATATTTTACCTTTTTTAATACACCTTTCACATAAACTGTTTCTTCAGTAGTACTCAGGAGGCCTTATTACTTTTAAATTATACAACATTTTTTGCATAAAATTTTTTATAACATTTTTTCTTTCATGACTTTCACCAACAATTTTTTAACATATCTTAACTTTCTGACTTATTACAAACATTTTTTTTTCTTTAAACAACCAGTTAATTTATTTCAGGACAAGAATTTACCATATAACACTCTTTTTACATAAATTCTGCCCCCCCTTTTTTTTTCTCTCTGCTGGTCTTTTTTTTGCCTCTGCCAGCCGCTTATGCTGCTGTTCTCTTAACTACTGTGAGGGGAAAGGGAGTCTAAAACCAGCTGTAACTGTCTATGCACGGAAACTGGTCTGAGTGCCTTGGCTTACAGTTTACCTTGTGTCATATCTTTGAAACAAGGGACATTTCCAGGATTCCTTCTGATGGCCAACCCACCTCTAATGCTAGCCAGTCTATTTCACACAAAGTTCTAAGTTTTCCTGGTGTCATAGTAACACCGTAATCTCCTTTAAATTATTTCTTGAAGTTTTTTCTTTTAACATAGTTCCCAGTGGGGTGGGCTTACTTTGCAACTGACCCATTTTTTTTTAGACAAAACACCACGCTCATACCCCACACACACCACAAAACAAAGAACAGGTAAAAGGGCACACACACACATTTGCAGTTTATACCAAACCAAAATCAAAACCAAAATCAGAGTATCCAGAAATCCAAGCCAGGTCAAAAACCAAAACCAAAGTGTCCAGCAATTCAAGTCAAGTCAAAACTAGAACAAAAGTGCCAATATAGGCACACCGTGGGTGATCAAGCCATGCATCCACTCAGATGGAGTGGGGCAAGTTCAAAAGACTAGTCTTACCAAGTTTCAGATGCCTGGACTCCAAATGCCAGTTCCTTCCTGGTGTTCAGCCACTGTGCTAATCCTCCGTGGGAACTTGCTACGTGCTGCTGTGGTGAGGCGTTCCACTGGGGCAATTTCCTACCCGGGAGCGCTCTTTGGATCACGTCACTCAGGCTGGCCGGAGTCCCCCGCAGGGATGCTCCACAGGGCAGGCTTAAGCCACCTAAGGGGCTGCCTCAGCCGTCCCTCAGTTACCTCACTTCCCAGTCAGGGAACCAAGAAATGTAGCAGGACAAGCCGTAGACAAAACCTCTCAGACACCGAGTTGTAGAAGGAAGGGCTTTATTCAGCTGGGAGCATCGGCAAGCTACTGCCTTAAAATCTGAGCTCCCCAAGTGCACAATTTCTGTCTCTTTAAGGGCTCACAACACTAAAGATTTTACATGAAAGGGTCATGATTGATTTGAGCAAGCAAGGGATACATGACAGGGGCTGCATGCACCGGTGGTCAGAGAGAAACAGAACAGGGCAGGGAGTTTCACAATGTTCTTCTATACAATGTCTGAAATCTATGAATAACATCGATTTCTAAGTTATGAGTTGATTTTTAACGACTGGGTTTAGGCCAGGCAGGCCCAGGCCTGGTTTCGGGCCTGGCACTGGGCTGCCTGTCTTTGGTATTATTTGCTTGTTGTTTTTTCTTAAAACAGGTACTGAGTATAAAACAATATAAAATAATATGAGAGGGTCTTTCTCTTCCTTCAGTATGTCCACTGAGACAGACCTCTAATGTGGCATGTCAGAGAAATCTGTCTTAGTCTCTGTCCTCATTCAACATTTTCATTATTGACTTAAGTAAGGACACAGATAATAAGGTGATCAAACACACAAATGGTGCAAATCTGGGAGAGACAGTTAGATAATGTATTTACTGACAGAAGCCATGTGTTATTTCACCAAATGAGAATTAATCTAAATTAGAGAGTTGTGTAGTTAGAGTTAACATAAGGCATTAGATGTTTTCCTTTGGATTTCTGGCAGGGAATTACTCATTGCTTAATAATTTGGGGGGAAAAATTTGAAGTGCCAGATAATGGCATTGTCTCTTTAACAACAGCAAAATCCTTGTCACCAGTGTTTCTATTTCTTTAATTCCTCAAGGTGACAGCTTAGCTCATGTCTAAGGCACTGTGCTGAGAGCTCTGAAAAAGCAAAATTCTTCCCTCTAGGACCTTCAAGCATTTACACAAATTAGTTCCATGGTACATGGTGATCTGTGAAAAGGGCCAAATGAGAGGCACTGAAAATATAACAGGAACCCTGGGAAGGGAGAGAGGGAGTGACGATTATGTTCTGGGAAGGCCTTTTGAAGGAGGTGAGAACTTAATCTTGATTGCAGTTAAACTGCTAAGGACTTTTGCTATATCCTTTCTTTTTGGGGAAATTTAGGGCCTTGTGGAAACTTGTAATCATGGAACCTTGTAATCCCTATACGAGATAAACAAGGAAATTGAGAAAGGAAAAGTCACAGTCTGGAAATATTTTGCAGGCCTCTCTATGAGGCCTAATGCAAAGCTTAATTCAAGAGCATTTATTTCTTTTCTTTTCTGTTTGTTACCTTCCCATAGAAATGAGAGCTCCCTGCTGTTCTCTGCCATCAGCTGCTCTGTTCTGCTATTCAGGGAATGAAGCTGAGAATGCCCCTTGGCTCTGGGAGAGGGAGAAAAGAACAGGTGCCAGAGCTCATGTATTGAAATAGATCAAGGGTCTGTTCATCACTCAATCGTTCTCCAGTGGAAGATACTCAAGAACAAACAAGTCCACTGTGAGTCAGAATCTGCCAACAGTCTTTTTCCTAGTAGTTTGAGGATACTAAGAAGTTTGGCTAAGTATGAGTTGCTGTACCCTAGGTATTATACTGTTAGGGAAATTCCCCACTGTCTGCCAAACATTTCAACTCAGCAAAAATTAGATCTGAAAAATGTTGATGAGCCACAATAAGTTGTACACAGTGCCTTTTAAGAAATGAACTACTAAATATATTCTAAGCAAAGAAGCATTTCTGGAAGAATAATGGCTGAACTTCAAATTTTAGGGTTCGCACCTGCTTGTTGCCTCAGGCCTAGCCCCTTTTCCTCAACTCATTGCAAATTCATGCTTAACCTTCTCTTCTGCCCTAGTGAACATATATTTTAACCAGGAGTCCATAAATGTGGGTGTTAGGTCTGGCTTTATCACTGGTTGTCAGTTTTCCCATCTGAAAAGTGAATGCCTAGCTCATAGTGTGCAGTTGTTGTGGATGTTGTATTTTTTGAGAAAGCTGCAAGTGAAGGTTAATGGGCTGCACAGATGCAAGGTAGATATATTATTACTTAAACTCCATTGTGGAGACTAAGAACATTTGGAAATTGCCTTTACTTGAATGTTCAGTCCGAATAAAGTTTGCCTCCAGATTAAAAGTCCTCAGCCTCAGGGAAAGACCTAGCTAGTTTAGTGTCTGTTTTTATGTGTTCTCTCCCTGTTCCAGTCCCTCTCCTTCTCCCTCTCTGTGTCCCTCTTCTTCCTTCTTTCCTTCGCTTCCATCCTGCCCACATCTCTCTCTCATACGCGTGCATGCAGGCATGAACACATGTATGTGCACGCACATGCGTGTGCACACACACAGTACAAAAATGACAATTTAAAAAGGGCACAGCGTTTGTCACAGATGCTTACAGAAACACATAGAACTTTCAAATTTTATGGTATAATAGCCTTAAAACTTTTACTCTACCTTGAAGTTCAACTTTAATTGATTTTAATTATCTATATACAATTACTTACTTATATTCTGTCTTCTTTTACAGAGAATTTGAGACATTCAGGCTTAACTTGTTCAAAACTTTAGGTGGTATTCAAACCAATGAAGACTGCTTGCCTCAAATCTTCAAAGGGAAATAAGAAGTTGCTGAGTTATGCAGCAAAATACAAGTGTTATCTTTTTCAGATTACACAAAAAGTTATTAAAAGTGGTAATTCAGATATTTCCAGTGAAATCTGCTGTGAACAAATTCATTACAGACCCATGTAGATTGTAAGGCTTAATCATGGTTTACTAGCTAAAAGTGTCATGGGGAAGAAAAGATATAAACAGAATTTTGCCCTGGTGCCATTCACTTGTAGACCATTCAGTTACACACACCACTAAGGGAGAGTTTTCGGTTGGAGTCTTCACCATCATGCAAGTATAACAGATATTTTTTGAAAATTTCTAATTAGAAGCATTGAGAACTTCTGTAACTAATTTCTATAACCATGTGTATAGGACTAGATGGGAAGAAAAAATATAACCAAATTTACAACAGATGGGAACACAACTTTTGCCTTAAATTGTTGCTCCCCAATGTACTAATTGAACATTTAACTCTTGCTATTTCTTATTGGCAGATTTGTGTGTGTGCATATGTGCATGTTTGCATTCTTTCTGACTGGACCCTAAACTGATTGAAAGCAGGATTCCACATCTTTATACTTCATATCATTATCTTTATCCTTCATATCGTTATCTTTTTGTGCTGTAATTAATGTTTGCCAGAGGCTGCATTGTCCTATTTGGAAACTCAAAATTGCATAAGCAACCCTACTATCTCTGGTGTTACAGTTTCCATTTTCAATTTGAATAGTCTGGCTTAAAAAATATATTAACTTGGCCTTCATATAAGACAGTAAATAAGCATTTCCTTTTTTGTGTGCAAGGATGCACACAATTAAGCTTAACGACTGTAAACAGCATAAATGTACAATCTTTAATTCAGCTGATCACGTTTCACTTTGCTTTTTTATAAAAAAAGATTATTTGTATCTCTCTTTTTAATAGTTTTATTCAGGTGTAATTGTTGCACAAAAATTTGAATGTATTTTATGTGTACAATTTGATGGGTTTAAACACATGCATACACCCATGAATCCATTACCACACGAAAGATAATAAACATATTAAGGTTGTTTTTGATAAAAGTTAAAGATACTTATTTTTACTTTGGTGCAGTTGGGAGTTGCTGGATTCCACGTCATTCTGAGGTGACATGTGACTCATTTGCACGCATTCACTCACGCAGGTGTCTTTGAAGTGGTATTTCTAGCCCAGATAAGGGAAGATGGCTGTCTACAGAATTCTGAACAGCAGTTGTCTTACTCAGTTTCCTGTTTGACCCAGTTCCTTCTGAGTATTGTTAATAAAGGAATCCCCTTTCTGTTGTGCAAAGACATAAAATGTCATGACTCGACCAAGATTATCATTGTTGACTTTTTGTGCTAGGGACAAATTTCCAGTTTTTTTTTTGTTTTTTTGTTTTTTTTGAGATGGAAACAAGGAATCTATCCTTGCCTCAAACAAGAACAAGAGCTATGTACTCACAGAAACTAAAAATTAAAAGAATTATCAAGGGAAGATACAGGGTAAAAGGATTATCAGTAGGGTCAATGGAAAGCATTAATATTTCAGACATGACCTGCTCATAGTTGTCTTTTGTGATCCGAGTCTTTTAGAAAATGATAATCACTAAGGGATTTTTTTTTTCTTGGGCATTTGTTTTTCCTTTATCTTTATTTTTAACCTTCCTGTCTTTCACTATTTTATATTGCATCCAGTGTCCTCATCTTTATTTTGCTTGTAAACTCCTTGAAGGCAGAATGTGAGAGGTGGCCCGAGAGACTTCTATGACTTCTCAAACTGGTCAGAGTTCCTGAAATTAGTAGCATTAATCCTATAGGCTGTGTATTAGGGCATTACCTACCTAGAAAGCTATACTAAAATGCAGATTTAACGAGAGAAGAGAACCCATGAGCAGATTACCATAAGTTAGGTAATTAGATTAGCTGTCTGCCTGCCCATGCCTTCACTAGAGATGTTTGGATGCCATGAATGAAATTCCAGTGTCTAGATATTACTCATGAAAACACAAGGATGCTCATTGTCTAATGAGAGTCATGGGTAAACATTTTAATGGTTTTCAATCTGACATAATCAACACTCATTAACAAAGGTGGAAATGGAGATATTGTGTAAAACACACTTATTCAATGGTACTATGATTTTGACTCATCAGTTAACTATTTCCATTGCTTGCCTGTAAGTTTGCTGAAAGCCTGCCATGTTTGTCTTGTACACTATTCTATCCTCAGTGTCTACAACAGAGTAAGCCCTTATGAAATGTTAAATGAATGAGTTTAAGTGATTGAACACAAAATAAAAAGTATATATCATTCAAAATTGGCAGCTTTTGAAGGAGTAATACTTTGGACATGGAATAGGAATAGGGATTTTATGGTGTTTACTAAAAATATGGAATCTTGGTGATGGAAAACCTCCACTGAAGTTATTAAAATTACCTTTCTTTATATTTTCTCTGCAGTTTCAGTGACTGATGGTCACTGGAATGATGTAACTGTTCAGTGCTTTTCCTGCTTCGTATATTTCCAGAAACTCTTCTCTAAAATACTTCAGATGGTGTGCTAACTCCTCAGAATGCACACCAATGATGTACTTGTTTTTTTTCTTTCACAATTGAGATTTTGTTGGTTATGTTGAGGACCGGTGCACAAACATTTCAATTTGTACACAATTCTTAACATACGTATGAAAAATCTAAAAAGCTGTGTATTGTAATTCTTTTCAAAACAGTTATTCCAGTGATCTTCCAGCTTAAAAATTGGAGGCAATTTTTTCTTAAGAGGATATCAAGTACCAGTATCTTCAAATGTTGTTAACTTGTTACATACATCCTACTGATTCAAAATTTAATAGCATATATACTACATACACAAATTTTTAATCTTTCACAGCACGTTAGCAAAGTTATTAGGAAAGTAGGGCTACCACGACCAAAGATAATATAGAGTGCACGATTATGACAGGAAGAGCCATTATCAAGGGGGTGATTTTCTTTAGGAAACAGTTCTACTGAAAACAACATGGGAATATAAGTAATTTAAAATGTTCAAGATATTAAATACAGGACTGTGACTCCATATTGCCATTTATAGTATGCTTTTCATTATAGGATATAAAAACTAACCCCCTTTAATGGAATGTTAAGCTGACATCCAAGACAGTCAAAGCATACCCAAATTCAATATCCCACATTATTTTCTGATTGCACCAAAAAACAAACAACGAGTGAATGATTTTGTCTCTTAAAGAAAAGCATTTACACTTAAAAAATAGGATGAGATGAAATTCCTCCTTTCTTAAACTGTTTCTAGAGCTATTAAAAGGCTTGCATTTACAAAATAGTTGATAAAAATATTCCTCTGGATTACACAAGAAGGGAGGCATGGAGCACTGATAAGACGTGATATATGGTACCAATCAGATGTGGCTTCTTTCTGGCTTCATTGGCAGCTAGACTGTCCTTGGTTTTCTGCAGGTAAATCTTTTTTTAGTTTCTTGGTTCACCACTTTGGCCTGTTTTCCCTTTTGTCCCCTTTTTTCTTTTGTTTGCACTATTTTGTCTGAAAATGTATCCTTTCCTGCTTCCTTTTTTGGCTTCGTTTCCCTTTTTTTTTTTTTTTTTGAGACGGAGTCTTGCTCTGTCGCCCCGGCTGGAGTTCAGTGGCACAATCTTGGCTCACTGCAACCTCAGCCTCCTGGGTTCAAGCAATTTTCCTGCCTCAGCCTCCTGAGTAGCTGGGACTACAGGCACATGCCACCACGCCCGGCTAATTTTTTTTATTTTTAGTAGAGGCGGGGTTTCACCATGTTGGCCAGGATGGTCTTGACCTCCAGACCCCATGATCCACCCACCCCGGCCTCCCAAAGTTCTGGGATTACAGGCATGAGCCACTGCGGCTGGTCCATTTCCACTTTTACAGATGCAGATGTAACTGAGAGCTGCGCTGATCTCCTCGTCAGCTCTTCCTTCACTGCCTGTAAGGCTAAGCTGACCTTTCTCTTGGGCATTTTAGTGGCCAAGAGGTGCATGCTGAGAGGTTTCAAGAAGCTGGGATGTCTGGCTGCTGCCACTCCTTCCACCACCTGAGCTACCAATGATGTATTTGATAGAAATTAGGCGAGAGAGGTACATCAGGAAGAGCCCAGAATGAAAGGTCAGAAGAACAAGAAGTGGGCAGTGGTGATGTTGAAGTCACTGCTACTATGGGTTTATGGTGCTTATCACCCTGTAATGTAATTATACATGTACAAAGTCCTACAGAGTGACTTTTTGTCACTATGGCTTACCAGTGGCTGTCTCTGGGACTTTTGAGTCCCTAGTAATCCAGACAAGGTCTCATTTATATTTATATCTTTACTGCTTAGCAAAGATTTTCTGCCAGCCACATAAAAGGTACCTGGTAAAGGTGTGTTGAATGAATGATAGAGGAACCTAAAGAGATGCTTTTTAATATTTGTTAATTCATCACAATTTACTGAGCATCAGTTATATGCCAGGCATTATGATCATCATCCAGTGTAAGACTCTTTCCTGTCCACAAGGCATTGATAGTTTTAGAGGGGTACAAGTAAATGAATAATTATAAAATTATGAGTAAATGCAGCAGATAAATATACATGGGATGTTACAGGAGCACAGAGTAGTCATACCTATCCTAGCTGAAAAGAGTTGATGACAGAATCTCATTTATTCATTATAAAAAATTTGCTATAAGCACTATTATTAAACATGAGATTAGCCATTTGTTGCCAATTGATATACTATTATCAATATGAGAGAGATTCTAGGACATGCATGATCAATGGAAACCACTGAATTTTTTTCCAAAATCTATTGCCTTAATAACTACACAATCACAGCCCCCTAAAATTAGCCAACCATGACTACAATGTTGTTACTAATGTCAGTCACCTTACAAGGTAAGCAGGGTTTTAAAGGATAAGTAGTAGTTATTCAGGTGAAGCCTAGGAGGAAAGGAATTTCCAGGGGAGGGAATAGTGTAAATAAATTTGTGTAAGAAACAGAGAATTGGCAAAGTGTGTGGCAAAATTTATATCTTTTAGGTTATGGAAATCGATGAGAGATTTTTAGCAGTAGAGTCATCTGATGACGTTTGACTATAACAACAGTCACACTTATGAAGCTCTCACTATGCCAGGCATAGCTCCAAGGGCTTTATTTCTATATTAACACAGTTAACCCTCACAGCATCCCTATGAGTTAGGTACTATTGCTGTCTCCTCTTCATTGGCGGGAGAAGGTTAAGTAAATTGTCTCACATCACTAATAAGTGATAGAGTCAGGAATTGAACCATGGCAGTCTGACTAAAGAGTACCTGTATTTAACCACTTCACTGTAAATATTATGGGGCAAGTTTGGATTTCAAGAGTCCATACAGGGAGTTCTTGCAAGATCCAGGTATGAGTTGATGAAGTCCTGAACAAAGTCAGTGGAAGTAAAGATAGAACAGAAGAAGAGATAAGGAGAAAGATTTTAAAAGTCCATATAAAGTAAAATTGTCAGGATTTCTATTGAATATGAACTTGGAGAGGGTGGTAAAAAGAAGGTAGAGTCAGAGGAGACTTTTGTGTTTCTCTGGGTCAAGGTATCTTTAAGACAGATAAGTAGAAAGATCTAGCAGGAAGATAGATATTTCGTTCTGAAACTGAAAAGGGAGATTTAGGCTGATGATAGAAAGTTTATACAAATATGTAGATAGAAAAGGGAAATGGACAGATGATAGAATGCTAGGAAATGCCAATGTTTTTAGGAGTAAGCGAAGATGAGGAGTCAATGCAGGAGGCAGAGAGAAGAGGTCAGGGAAGCATGAGAATGTGGTATGGTGGAATCTAAGAAGATATAATGTATTAACAAGGAAGGCATAATCATGAGTATCAAATACAGCAAAGAAGTCCATTAACTGAAGGATTGAAAAGATACATTGAATTTGACAGGTGATTGGTAGCCTTAGTGAAAGTAGTGTCTTTGAAATATTGGGAGTGGAAGTCAGACTGCATAAATTAAGAGAATGGAAGATGAAAACGTGGTGACAGTGAAGGTAGACAAGTCTTTCAAGAATTTTGATGGTTTCAAAGAGGAGAGAGGGAGATAACAAGTAGGGGCTATGGAAACACTGAAAGTTTATTCTTTCAGGTTATAGATTGAAAGAGAGTTGAGCATGCTTACAGGTTGAAGAAATGGATGGGGATGTCTGATGATAAGGACTTGATGGAGGTTAGAGGGGTGGCACTAAGGGTTTAGTCAAGGGAGAATTTCCACATTTGAGACAAGGGAAAAAGAGATAAGGATGAGTATGGATGCAGATAATTTTGTAAATAGAGGTGAATGGGTAAAAAATAATTAGGGAGATAAGAGGGGCTTAATTTTTAGATTAATTTTACCACTTTCCTTAAGCCTACTGTAAACTTTTTGCCTCCTTATTTAGTAGCTAGCTTTGTTTTCTCTTTCACTGGGAAAATGAGTCTAGGGTGGAAGATAAGAGAGAGTAAACATAGTTATACAAAGGTAAAGTGTATACAGTTCCAAGCCTCAAAGTTTCCAAGCAGGGAGAGATCAAAACCAGTGAAGGAAAATACAGGCCCAGGCAAGTGTGGGTATTGAGGTTTTATTCATTTACATGTGAGTAGCATTTGTAACAGACATTGAAAGATAGGTAGTGTTGCCACATGTGGCAAGTAAGTCAAAGTTAACATTCACTATCTTCTCATCTCCTTATTAATATTTCTAACTGTTTTAATGAGAGAGAAAATGAGACAGATGGGGAGAGAGAGAGAAAGATAGAATTAATGAATATGTAATAATTGAGTTGTACCATCAATGTTTTATATTTTCCTCACAAAGAGGCTCAATATATCAATATCAATGATGTTTTGAATACTGTATTAGTCCATTATCACATTACTATAAAGGACTACTTGAGACTGAGCAAGTTATAAAGAAAAGGGGTTTAATTGACTCACAGTTCTGTAGGAGGCTGTACAGGAAGCATGGCCCAGGAGTCCTCAGGAAACTTAAAATCGTGTCAGAAGGTGAAGGGCAATCAAGCACTTCTTACCTGGCTGAAGCAGGAGGAAAAAGGTGATGAGGGAAGTGCTACACACTTTTAAACATGAGAACTCACTATAATGCGAGCAGCAAGGGGGAAGTTCACCTCCATGATTTAATCACCTCCCACCAGGCACCTCCTTTAACATTAAGCAAAAACAAATTTCTCAGGAGAAGAAATTCTGCCTCAGGACTGTAACATAGAAATCCTGCTTGTGCTGGGCGTGGTGGCTCACACCTGTAATCCCAGCACTTTGGGAGGCCGAGGTGGGTGGATCACGAGGTCAGGAGATCGAGACCATCCTGGCTAACATGGTGAAACCCCTTCTCTACCAAAAATACAAAAAAGTTAGCCGGGCGTGTTGGCAGGCGCCTGTAGTCCCAGCTACTCGAGAGGCTGAGTCAGGAGAATGGCATTAACCCGGGAGGCAGAGCTGGCAGTGAGCCAAGATCGCGCCACTGCACTCCAGCCTGGGCAACAGAGCAAGACCCCATCTCAAAAAAAAAATCCTGCTTGAATTTTCAGACTATTGGCACGTCCTACAGATTTCAGACTCAAGATTACAACATTGATTCTTGACTGAGATTCTAGCCTTCTGACCTGCCTGCAGATTTTGGAATTTCAAGTCTGCACAATTATATAAGCCAATTACTTAAAATAAAAGCTGGAAGCATTCCCTTTGAAAATCAGCGCAAGACAAGGATGCCATCTCTCACCATGCCTATTCAACATAGTACTAGAAGTACTAGCCAGAAAAATCAGGCAAGAGACAGAAGTGAAGCACATCCAAATAGAAAGAGACGAAGTCAAACTATCTCTGTTTGCAGATAATATAATTCCATACCTAAAAAAACCCATAGCCTCTGACCAAAAGCTCCTTGGCCTGATAAATCACTTTAGCAAGGTTTCAGGATACCAAGTTAATGTACAAAAATCAGTAGCATTTTTGTACACCAGCAACATCCACACTATGAACCAAATCAAAAATGCAATCCCATTCACAATAGCTATAAAAATAATAAAACACCTAGGGATATAATTAGCCAAGGGGATAAATGATTTCTACAATAAAAATTACAAAACACTGTTCAAAGAAATCAGAGAAGACACAAACAAATGAAAAAACATTCCATGCTCCTGGATAGGAAAAATCAATTATCATTAAAATGATCATACTGCCTAAAGTGATTTCCAGATTCAATGCTATTCCTATCAAACTACCAATAACGTTCTTCTCAGAACTAGAAAAACTATTTTAAAATTCATATGAAACAAAAAAAGAGTTTGAATAGCCAAAGAAATCCTAAGGAAAAAGAACAAAGCTGGAAGTATCACGTTACCTGACTTCAAACTATACTAAAGGGCTAGAGTAAACAAAACAGCATGGTACTGATAGGAAAAAACCCAGGAACATAGACCATTGGAACAGAATAAAGAAGTCAGAAATAGGGCCTCACACATATGACTACCTGATCTTTGGCAAAGCTGATAAAAACAAGCAATGGGGAAAAGACTTCCTACTCAATAAATGGTGTTAGGATAACTAGCTAGCCATATGCAGAAGACTAAAGCTGGACCCCTTCCTTATGCCATACACAAAAATCAATTCAAGATTGATTAAAGACTTAAATGTAAAACTCAAATATATAAAAATCCTGGAAGTCAACCTGTGCAATACCATCCTGGATGTGGGAACAGGCAAAGGTTTCATTATGAAGACACCAAAAGCAATCACAACAAAAGCAAAAATTGACAAGTGGGATCTAATTAAACTTAGTAGCTTCTTGCAAAGCAAAAGAAACTAACAATAGAGTAAACAGACAATGTACAGTATGGGAGAAAATATTTGCAAACTATGCATCTGACAAAGGCCTAATATCCAGCATCTATAAAAAACTCAAACAAATTTACAAGAGAAAACATGTATTTAACCACTTCACAGTAAACATTATGGGGCAAGTTTGGATTTCAAGAGTCCATATAAGGAGTTCTTGCAAGATCCATGTATAAGCTGATGAAGTCCTGAACAAAGTCAGTGGAAGTAAAGATAGACAGAACAGAAGAAGAGATAAGGAGAAAGATTTTAAAAGTCCATAGAAGTCAAAAATCAAAAGAAGACATACATGTGACCAACAAGCATATGAATAAAAGCTCAATATCACTGGTTGTTAGAGAAATGCAAATCAAAACCACAATGAGATACCATCTAACACCAGTTAGTAAGGCTATTATTAAAAAGTCACAAAATGACATATGCTGGCAAGGTTGTGGAGCAAAGGGAACACTTATACACTGTTGGTGGGAGTATAAATTAGTTCAACCATTGTGGAAAGCAGTGTGGCGATTCCTCAAAGAGCTAAAAGCAGAACTGCTATTCAACCCAGCAAACCCATTACTGGGTATATACTCAGAGGAATATAAATCATTTTACCATAAAGACACATACATGTGAATGTTCACTGCAGCACTATTCACAATAGCAAAGGAATGGAATCAACCTAAATGCCCATCAATGACAGATTGGATAAAGAAAATTTGCTACATATACACCATGAAATACTATGCAGCCATAAAAATACAAGATCATGTCTTTCCTAGGAACATGGATGGAGCTGGAGGCTATCATCCTCAGCAAACTAACGTAGGAACGGAAAACCAAATACCACATGTTCTCACTTGTAAGTGGGAGCTAAATGATGAGAACTTATGAACACAAAGCAGAAAACAACAGACACTGGAGTCTACTTGAGGATTGAGGGTGGAAGGAGGGAGAATAGCTGAATAGATAACTATTGGGTACTGCGCTTAATTCCTGGTGATGAAATAATCTGTACAACATGCCCCTATGACATGAGTTTACCTATGTAACAAACCTTCACATGTATCTCGGAACCTAAAATAAAAGTTAAAAAGAGATAAATATTAAAAAGTATATTCTTTTAGTTCTATTTATTTGAAGAACCCTGACTGATATTGATTTTGTAATTGGGGATTATTATAGAGAAATAGAATGAATCTTCAGGATAAGTTCTTTGAATTGACTATGGGATTTCTGTAATTGGTTCTCTATTCTGATTTGATTTAAGGGCATAATGACTTTATTTCCAATAGAAGGAGGGCACAGATAGTCCATGATATGATGTGACAAAAGAGATATGCAAAAAATCACTATTGGATATTCCCAGTGAAATATTTAAAAGAGGCAAGATTTAGTATGAACACATATTTTGACACCTTAGAACATACTTGTAAAACTAATGAGTATAATGAAAGTGGCCAGTTCTTAATTGCGTTGGACATTGTGGAGAAAGAAAAGGATTAGCTCGCTTAGGGATTTAAATTCCCTGCCCAAGCACTGCAGAAATAACCTGAAAAATTCTGTGCCTGCTCTGAAAGAAATGCTTATCTGCAGCTGCAGGGCTGAGATAGCAGAAAACCAAACCCTGAGTCTCATTCTGTGAGTGATTAAATTACAACACAAATAGAATTCCTAACCTCGCAGGATGTCTGCTGTTAAAATAAGGACATTGGGAAGAAATAGGATCCTCAAAATTGACATGGGGACATATGCGCAGATCCTGATGAAGCTGGTAACATTGATCCTCTAAATTCAGTCAAGTCTTCTTTGCCAGTAGAAGCAACTTTCCATGCTCACCTGAGGAGGTTAAATCTACTATTCCTGAGGAAACTGCAATAGCTTCCCCTATAGTAGCTGCCCTGCAACACCGCTATTTATCCTCTGGATCTATCCCCATTACCCCTTTTGGCTTCTAGATCTACAACTAGACTCAAGTCCCAGCAGGTCCCAAAGGATGAAGTAAAAAGTGTGACACATAAAGGGTTGTGCTACACTCAGAAAGAACTGCATGATTTTCCAAATGATAGAGACAGAAATCTGAGAAAACATGTAGTAATTGATATTAAGAGTGTCAGATAAACATGAAAGGAACACAAGTTGTATCAGGGCTGAATCAGGCTTAGAGAGGTTGGAATGTTAGAGTGGATTTTATGTAAGTACTGCTCAGCCACATAGGAAGGGGCAGAAGACACCTCTGTCACCATGACTGTGAGAAATAAAGTCATGAGAGAAGCCACAGAATCCTTGAAGGGCTCTGTGGTCACTCTTTGTAGGTCAGGAATTACAGTGGGAACTGCTGCCACTGAACTGAGATCCTTAGATACAATCAGGTACTGGAGCCTGGGGGGGCAAGGGCCAAATGGTGGCACTTCATTATCAAAGACAAGATGGCCATGGTTACCATAACGTACAGCTGAGTCAAAGAAGTACTCAGAATAGTCTGACTCACAGTCAGTCATTGGCTAGTTGATCATGAAATACCCAGATAAGCAACAGATGGGAGGTCTGATAAATTCTTACTTGATGTGTATATGCAGAAGAATTCTAAGTCAAGTACACAGAAGTCTAATGAAAATTATCAAAAGATAGAATTATGGCCCTTTGATCAAAACTGGATGTATCCAGTTTTCAGACCCAGAGTCACTTACATAAAGGGGAGAACATGTGCTCTTAAAGAAGTGGAAACTCCCAGAATATTATTCTATTTATCTTCCTCCCAGCCTTCCCCAGAGGGACTTATGGCCTTTTATTAAGGTGATTGTGCATGGAAGAAAAGGAAATAACCAGACTTTTTGGGGATTATGAGACACTGGGTCTGAACTGACACTAATTTGAGGAGATCCAAAATGCCACTGTGATCCACTAGTCACAGTAGGGGCTTATGGAGGTCAGGTGATGAATGGAGTTTTAGCTCATGTATATCTTAGTGGGTCCAGTGTGTCACCAAACCCATCCTGTCATTATTTTTCAGTCCCAGAATGCATAATTGTAAAAGACATACTCAGTGACTGGCACAACTTCCACATTTGTTTCATAACTTGCGGAGTAAGGGCTACTATGGTAGGAAAGGTTAAGTGGAAGCCACAAGAACTGCCTCTGCTTAGGAAGATAGTAAATAAAAAGTAGTATTGCATTCCTGGAGGGATTGCAGAGATTATTGCTACTATTAAGGACTGAAGGATGCAAGGGTGGTGATTCCTAACATAGTCCAATTCAATTCACCTATTTGGCTATTTCAGAAAACAGGTCTTTGAATATAGTAGTGAATTATTGTAAACTGAACCAGGTGATGACTCTAATTGCAGCTGCAATTCCAGATGTGGCTTCATTCTGTGAGCAAATTAAGTATGCAGCTACTCATCTGCAATTTTTTCTCCATATCTGTGAGTAAAAAACACCAGAAGTTTTTTGTTTTCAGCTGGTGAGGCTGGCAATACACCTTCCTTGTCTTACCTTAGGGGTATATTGACTCTCCAGCTCTATGCCATAATTTAGTCAACAGGGTATTGATTGCCTTTCCCTTCCACGAGACATCACACTGGTCCATCACATAGAAGGCATTGTGCTCCTTGGATCCAGAGAGCCAGAAATGCAGCTACTGTAGACTAATTGTTAAGACATTTGCATGTTCAGAGGTTGGGAAATAAATCCAGTTAAAATTCAGGGATCTTTCACCTCAGTGAAATTTCTAGGGGTCTAGTGATGTGGTACATGTCAAGATATCCTTTTTAGAGTGAAGAAAATATTGCACCTGGCCCCTCCTACAAACAAAAATAGGTACAATGCCTACTGGGCCTCTTTGGATTTTAGAGACAATATATTCATCATTCAGGTATGATACTTGAAATATTTATTGAGGCACCTGAAAACCTAGTTTTGAGTGAGACCCAGAGCAAGAGAAAGCTCTGCAACCGGTCCAAGCTGTTCGGCCTTTTGGGTCATATGATTCGGCAGATCCAATCATGCTATCCAGTGGCAGATAGCTATGCTGTTTGGAGCCTTGGGCAGGCCTGTAGAGGTGAATTGCAGCACAGATCCTTCAGATTTTGAAAGAAAATTCAGCCACCTTTGTCAGATAACTTTTCTTTTTTGAGAAACAACTTTTGGTTTATTATTGGACCTCAGAAGAAATTGAATGCTTAACTGTCAGCTACCAAGTTACATGAAACTTTAGCTGCCCACCATAAACTGAGTATTGCCTGATCCATCAAGCCAGAAATTGGGCATTCATAGTCACACTCCATTATCAAATGTATGTGATATGTATGATATTAGGTTTCAGCAAGACCTTAAGGCATAGATAAGTTACATGAAAAAGTGTCCTAAATGCCCATGGTCCCTACTCCTGCTACACTGCCTTTTCTTCTACACAGCCTGCACCTATGGCCACATGGAAAGTTCTATATGATCACTTGACATAAAAGTAGAAGACTTGGTCCTGGCTTACAAATGTTTCTGCACAATATGAGGACACCATCTGAAAGTGGACAGCTACAGCACTACAGCCCTTTTCTGGGATATCCCTGAAGGACACTGGTGAAGGGAAAATCCTCCCAGTGGGCAAAACTTTGAGCAGTGCATTTGGTTGTTCACTTTTTTTGGAAGGAGAAATCACCAGATATGTGATTATATACCAATTCATGGGATGTGACCAAAGGTTTGGCTGGATGGTCTGGGATTTGGAAAGGGCATAATTAAAAAATCAGTGACAAAGGGGATCTGGAGAAAAGGCCCTTCGATAGACTTTTTTTAAATCATTGGAAAACATGAAATTATTTTTATCCCATGTGAGTGCTCACCAAAGGGTGACCTGAGCAGACGTGGATTTTAATAAGGTGGATAGGATGACCCAATCTGTGGCTAACAGTCAACTTCTTTCCCCAGCTGCTGCTCTCATTTTCCAATGGGCTTATGAAGAAAATGGCTAAAGTGGAAGGGATGGAGGTTATGCATGGGGTCAGCAACATGAACTTTCACTCACCAAGGCTGACATGGCTACAGTCACTACAGAGTGCCCCATCTGTCAGCAGCACAGAACAACAACGAGCTCCCAATATGGCACCATTTACCGGAGTGATTAGCAAACTACCCATTGGTAGGTTGGTTACAGTGGACCACTTTCCTTGTGGAAAGGGCAGTGTTTTGTTCTTACTGGAATAAACACATTGTTTTTGTTTTTATTATTTTTTTGTTTCAATAGCTTTTGTGGTACAAGGGGGTTTCTGTTTCATGGATGAATTATATAGTGGTAAATTCTGAGTGTACCTGTCACCTGAGTAGTGTTCATTGTACCTAATGTGTACTTTTTTTTAAATCCCTAACTGCCTTCCAACCCTCCCACTTCTGAGTCTCTAAAGTCCATTATATCACTCTGTATGCCTTTGTGTACTCATAGCTTAACTCCCTCTTATAAGTGAGAACATACGGTTTTTGGTTTTTCATTCCTGTGTTACTTCACTTAGAATAATGGCCTCCGGCTCCATCCAACTTGCTGCAAAAGACATTATTTCATTCCTTTTTAATGGATGAATTGTATTCCATGCTGTATATATACCACATTAGAATAAACAATTTGGATGTGGATGCATGCACTGCTTCTACCAAAACTACCATTCATGACTTACAGAATGCCTTTCTACTATCATGCAATTCCACACAGCATTGCTTCTGATGAAGAAATCACTTAACAACAAATGAAGGGTGGCAACGAGCCCATGCCCACAGAATTCACTGGTGTTATTATTTCCCCACCTTCCTAAAGTTGATGACTTGATAGAATAGTGGAACAGCCTTTTGAAGACTCAGTTATTGTGCCACCCAAATCGCAATACCATGCAGGGCTGGGGGCAGTGTTCTCCAGAAGGCTGGTTATGCTGTAAATCAACATTCAATTTATGGTGCTGTTTCTTCCATAGCCAAGATGTGTAGGTTCAGGAATCAAAGAGTGAAAATGAGAGTGGCAAAACTCACTGTTACCTTTAATGATTCATTAGAAAAATTTGTACATTCTGTGCCTGCGACCTTATGCTCTGCTGAAAGTTAAAATGGCTACCTGACCACTTTGGATTCTGTACACCTGTGAGTCAATAGGCAAAGCAGTATTTATGGTTTGAGAAGAACTTTCCAGGCATTATGGTGGCAGAGATCAAGATGAACTGTGCCCAGGGCATCTCTTAAATATGTATAAGTAGATAAGACATGTAAAAAAATGAGCATTGTATAAAAAGTGACCCATAATCAAGTAAATGTTTACAAGAGGAAAAGTTCATTTTGTGCTGGGTTAGTTAGCAAAAGCCTTGCTAATTGTGTGATGCTTTAGCTATGTCACAAATATTGAATTTATTACCACATCCCCAAACTCTGAATTCCAAACTAATGGACACTTGCAATTTGGCCTAGATATGAGTGTATGAACACTTATTGTTTTTTCATATATCTCTTTCATGGTTCAAGGGAATCTGGTTTTCCCAAATACCAACTCTAATTACTTTGGTGACTAAAGCTTGAGGTGCCTTAGGCAGATACACTAAGTAGGATCTATATGTGGGCATATTTTTTTGTCTGGATGTACTTTTTTTAAACCAATTATTTATATATCACATAGTGAATCAGAGTAGGAGAATTAGTCCATGTTTTGTGTCAAATGACCTATCTTAATAAGTAAAGAACTGGGACCAAGTTCTTGAACAGGAACCTCTTTTTAATTGTCATATTTGTCTCACTACCATTGAAATGGAGCGCAAGAACTTTTTGGGGTTGAAAAGGAGGAAAAATGATATAAGGGGGTATAGATATTTGTAGGCAGAGTGTGTACTGTAGGATTTGGTTTTGAAAAGTTCTAATGGAGGAATAAGACAGGACTTGAGCTGGAAATGGAGGGGGGCATAAAACAAGTATCTTGGAAACTGACTCATGTTCAGTGGAATTTTCCCAATACTTTATTTCTTTCCTTACTTCTCTTTCTTATATGACTTTGTTGATTGCAAAATCCAAAATATACCTTTCCTTACTCCTCCTTTCCTTCCTTTCTAGGTACTGTGGAGGACGAGAATGAAGTAACAAAAATGGTCTCAGCCCACAGACTCCGCAAGTTTCTTCCTAAATGCTGTTTTCATTCTTTGAAGATCAAAGAAAGGACCCGGAAACATCCTTTCAGCGCCTCTAAAGGAACTCTGCTCAATTCAGGCAAGTGCTTTCTTAAAATGGCTTAATGGCAAAAGCAGTCTCTAATTTTATCTATTACTTCCTAAAATGGGGATGTAAATTTAAAAATCTTACTCTCTGAATATGGGGAAGTAAAATTAGGGGTTAGTGGTGATACTTTCCAACATTTTGGGCACCAGAAAAATCTACTTTGCCAGGAATACTGTCCCAGTGCTTGCCAATACCATAGCTACTGCCAAAAGGGCAGAAAGATCTTAAACATAGAGTTTAAGAGATTAAACAGAACCAGGAGGAGAGCCAGAGAATAAACAGTGCTAAGTGGTTCTTTTTTTTTTTTTTTTTTTTTTTTTTTTTTTTAGTGTAAAGGAAGATTGCCAGGAAGAATGATTTATGAGATGGAGATCAAGAAAAGAAAAATGAAATACAAAAGGTATATGATTTTCAGTACTTAACACTAAGTATTTGGCTAATCTTGGGAAAGATAAACTTATGTTGTGATTGTTTGAGACAGACTGAAGGCACAGTTGCACTGGTCTCTATAGAAAACCAACTCCACATAAACTCATTTTCCAGGAATTGGTAAAAATAAAAGGTTTAACATGGGTTTAGCTTTATTATAACTATGCAATTATAGAAAGTAAACATATATGTTCAGTATGCTTTTTAAATGAAGCAGCAAACTGAGCAAGATATTTAAAAATGTCCTATAAAATGTTTTTATGGGCAAATTTTGATTCTTAAGGAGCTGAACTTTCTAGACAATTTACATATTTGGAATACCCTTTTTCTGAAGACATTGGATATCTGAGTTGTTACATAATTTGTCCATAAACTTTCCAATCACCATTGGTAAGACTATCTCTTATTCTTATTTGTATTCTTAAGGAAATATGCCCTTACTGCATATTCCCCTTGAGCTGTGTATTTATTACTCCTTTCTCTTTCAATAGCTCCCCTTGTTAACTTGGGTATAGATTTGCTACTAAGACTTTGTATATTCATTCCCATTATTTTACTTTTCTACTACCTGGTTCTTAAAACTTGACATTACAGTTACTGTTGGAAAATGTTTTCTTAAATGTGTGAAATAGAGGCATGAAGAATCACTTTTCTGAACTCTGTTTCAAGGAGTTTATTTAAAAATAGATGCATATATAGTGGGATACTGTAATTAAACTTGAATAAATATAAATTTGATTATATGCTGAATTCTGGCCAGAAACTTATATACTTAAAAAAAAGTTTAATTCTGAAGAATGTCAAATTGGTAGGTTTCTGTAGGCAAAAACAGGCAGTCTTTACTTTCTGCCAGCATCTGTCCCTGGATACTAAATATAAAGCAGAATGTAGTAAAAATTTTCTCATTGACATTATGTTACACTTGAGGATTGAATTTATGACCAAAGCATTGACACTGAATAAAGCTTATACTTGACAATCAATATGTTAGGAAAAAAAGGTTAGAAACCTTTCTGGTTTTCAAAATAGAAATAGTATAAATGAGTATATAGTGTGCACGTTTGACTATAAAATGTCAAAGTGTGCCAAGACATATATACTTAGTACTGAAATTTGTATTCAATATCAGAAATGTGACATACAAGAACCCTTCACAATTTCAGATATTCAATTACGCTTAAAATAGAACCATTCATTCTTTCACTCAACAAATACGTATTACTTACTATATGAAAGAGAGCATTCTAGGCTCATGTCATGGAACAAAACAAAAATTTCTGCTGTTGTGAAGCTCATATCCCAGTGAATGGAATGGAAAATAACTACACAAGTGAAATATGTAGTATGTAAGGCGGTGATAAGTTCTATAAAGAAACAAATAAAGCATGAAAAAAGAGTATGTAATAGTGAGAGGAGGCATACATTTAAATTTTATATAAAGTGGATTAATTGAGAAGGAGAATTTTGATTTGAGTGAATTTCTAAAGAAGGTAAGAAAACAAGACATGAAAAAAAAAGAATATTTCAGATTAGAAGAGCATTAGTGATTATTTAGGCCTTATTTTACAGATTAAAAATCTGAGGCCCAAATTACGCACTCAGGCTGGATTCCTAATTCTGTCTTCTGGATGAGGCTTTGTTTCTTGTGAAAAGCATAGTTTGAGCAGAAGCCAGAAATAGCAGAAGTTAGTTTTAAATAGCAACATTTTCCTAGTCTGAAGCAATACTGAACAGGAGGTTTTAGCCTGGAAATTGGGGTCTGCTTTTTGTAGTTGCGTTAAATACGATGCTTCTGTAACTCCAAAATGAGGACTGAGTTGCTGCAGAGAAGTATCATGGTTCTGCACTTATTTATGACAGGTCAAAATGACTTACAAACAATTTGGAGTGTGATCTCTAGTGCTAAGAAAAACAACAGCAAGAAAAGGCAACAATATCCTATGTCAAAAAATATTTCTGCAATATAGGATCAGGCTCTTAGATGGAAATTCTGGTTGACCAAATTGCCTGTCATGGTTTTTCAAGATTCAGATGTGAGACAAAGACTCTCCAGTGATGTCTGAATGTTTAAGATGTTTTGTAATTTAAACAGAAAACCTAGATTATTAAGCATAGTTTTTGCTTTTGGTGCCCTACAATATGTTTGGCATCTTGTAAACCTGGGGATAGCTACAAAGTGTTCATTCTTGGGTTATCTTTGTGATGATCACCTGTAGGCAGTTACTTTACCTTTGATTTTTCAAAAGCCACTAACAAGCCATGTGACCCTGAGATGAGTCCCTTCTACTGTTTGGATCTCAGATTCATCATCTGTACCATCAATGGGATTGGGCTATAATTTCTAAGAGGACTTACAATACTGAAATTACAGGATTCTGGTTTTATTCAAACTAGAGATATTCTTTTTAAGAAGATTAATAAAAACATACTTTATAATTCCCCGGAAATTAAAAAAAAATACCATACACAGAAACATTCTTCTACCAATGTTGTTTACCCAATTTAGGCCTTTATGTATGTTTTCTTCTGAATAGCTATAATGATTTGCCATTCTAGATCAGTTATTCTTTTTTTTTTTTTTTTTTAAGACAGAGTCTCACACGGTCACCCAGGCTGGAGTGCAGTGGCCTGATCTGGGCTCACTGAAACCTCCACCTCCTGGGTTCAAGTGATTCTTCTGCCTCAGCCTCCCGAGTAGCTGGGATTACAGGCACCTGCCACCACATTCAGCTATTTTTTTGTATTTTTAGTAGAGATAGGGTTTCACCATGTTGGCCAGTCAGGTCTCGAACTCCTGACTTCAAGTGATCCACCTGCCTTGGCCTCCCAAAGTTTTTGGATTACAGGCATAAGCCACCGCAGCTGGCCTATATCAGTTATCCTTAATAAAAACTTTTCATGCGATAGTTTGCTGAGAGTGATGGTTTCCAGCTTCATCCGTGCAACGACAAAAAAACCAAACACCGTGCGCTCTCACTCATAAGTGGGAATTGAACAATGAGAACACTTGGACACAGGAAGGGGAACATCACACACCGGGGCCTGTTGTGGGGTGGGGGGAGGGGGGAGGGATAGCATTAGGAGATATACCTAATGTAAATGACGAGTTAATGGGTGCAGCACACCAACATGGCACATGTATACGTATGTAACAAACCCGCACATTGTGCACATGTACCCTAGAACTTAAAGTATAAAAAAATATATTAAAAAAAACTTTACTTATATCATTCTCTTGCTTAAATTGGCAATGGCTACCCATTGCCAGCAGGACAAAATTAAAAACTCATCCTTTAACTCAAGGCCATCTTCAATTATCTTTCCTGCCTTATCTCTTACCATAATCCGTCACTCTCTAGATACACCAGAATACTTGCCTTTGTTTAAATTTACTATATACTTCTATCACTTTGCTGTACCTTTCACCTGCTAAATTCTTCAGGATCTGCTCAAATGTTAGCCAGTCCCAGGGGCCTTGCCAAATCTCCCCTAGGCCAAATGCAGAACCCTTCCTTTATCCCACTTCTTGTCATTACATATAATCTCGTTTTGCCAGCATTTCTCACCATCTTCCTTGAACTAGTTACTTGTTTCCATGCTTCTCTCCATGACTATGGCACAGAGTTTGTGCCTTTGTCATTTGCAATACCTTCCCTGACCTCAGCCTCTAGTTCATGTCTTGTATAAAATAGTTCATTGATAGCACATTTTTAAATTCAATTAAATTATTCTCTACGTAAGCTTGGCACATAGAGTACTTCCAGTGAACACGAAAGCCTCATTGATCTGGTGGTATCGAGGATCATGGAATTTTCCCCTTTAAGTACTAAAACATTGGAACATTTACCTATTTTAGGTGGCACTCTAAGATGTATTACATTTGTTTTGCTGCTTAAATAGATAAATGGATTTTAACAAAAAAAATGTAATCTTTTTGTTGTTTGATGCAGGGTCCTTAATAGCCACATAAGTGGTGCAGTGCTGTTATGCTGTGATCTCCTCTTAGATTGCTTTGTGGTTTGCCTAACTGTGACTCTGGGTCAAATTGATCCACAATTTCAGGTCTCAATTTAATGACACTACTATGTCATTTTACATATTGTCAGATATTGATTTTCATTGGGTTTATCTATGATCATATCTGTAGTCTTCTGTAACAGGCCAAACTGAGAGATGCTAGGAGAAAACAGATAAAGAAGAAATTTATTTAACTAGGGACATTATGTTTTTGATAAAATGCTAAGTCAATTGTCTTTGCGAAAAATTGGCAGACTTTACCATATCTTTATCTTTGGGTAGAGACGATTCCCCCTGAATTCTAGTTTTGAGGTTGTTAGAAGCCTGACCTCCCACTCCCAGATGAGCAGCACCCTGCTTGACTGATGAGTGATTCTGCACTACCCAGATATTTCCCATGAATAAATAACATTGTGGAGGTCTAGCTTTTAATTTTCTGAATGGAACAAATGTCACCTTTGTCATCTACCCAAAGCAAGTCTGGTAAAATGAAAGGATAATGTTCATTACATTTTCCAAAGCAGCTTCATAATATTTTTCTAAGCTATATTTCTTGTCTTCTGCTTTGATATTTCTATTATTTCTCTTTGAACTTTAATTTAGGTTCAGGGGCTACATGTGCAGGCTTTTTAATGGGTAAATTGCACGTCTCTGGGATTTTTTATACAAATGATTTCATCACCCAGGTAGTGAGGATAGTACCGGATGGTTTTTCAACTCTCACCCTCCTCCTACCCTCCACCGTCAAGTAGGCTCTGGTGTCTATGTTCCTCTCTTTGTGTACATGTGTGCTCAATGTTTAGCTCCCACTTATAAGTGGGAGCATGCAGTATATGGTTTTCTGTTCTTGCATTAATTTGCTTAGGTTAATGGCCTCCAGGGTGCATTTATGTTGCTTCAAAGGACATAATTTCATTTTTTTATGGCCACATTTTTGTTTGCTGATTTAAATTCCTCTGGATTTTGCATATCATAACTTGGTCACCATTCCATGGATAATCTGGTCACCATTCCATGGTGTATATGTACCACATTTTCTTTATCTAGTCCACCATTGATGGGCATCTAGATTGATATCATGTCTTGGCTATTGTGAATGATGCTGTGATTAACATACAAGTGCAAGTGTCTTATTGATAGAATGATTTATATTCCTTTGGGTGTATACCCAATAATGGGATTGCTGGGTCAAAAGGTAGTTCCGCTTTGAGTTCTCTGATGAATCTTCCAATTGTTTTCCACAGTGACGGAACTAATTTACATTCCCACTGGTAGTGTATAATAAGCATGCTTTTTTTCTGCAACCTTGCCACGATCTGTTATTTTCTGACTTTGTAATAATAGCCATTCTTACTAGTGTGAGTGAGAAGGTGTATTAGTCTGTTTTCATGCCTCTCACATCATGGCAAAAGGCAAGGAGGAGCAAGTCACATCTTACGTGGATGGAGGCAGGCAAATAGAGGGCTTGTGCGGAGAATCTCCCATTTTTTAAAAACATCAGATCTCATGAGACCTATTCACTCTCACGAGAATAGCATGGAAAAGACCCACCTCCAGGATTCATTCATTCACTCCCTTGTGGTCCCTCTCACAGCACGTGGGAATTATAGGAGCTAGAAGATGAGACTTCGGTGGGAACAGAGAACCAAACCATTTCATTCCACCCCAGACCTTCCCAAATCTTAAATCTTCACATTTCAAAACCAGTCATGCTTTCCCAACAGTCCCTCAAAGTTTTAACTCATTTCAGTATCAACTTAAAAGTCTACAGTCCAACATCTGATCTGAGACAAGGCAAGTCCCTTCTGCCTATGAGCCTGTAAAATCAAAATCAAGTTAGTTACTGCCTAGATACAATGGGGGTACAGGCATTAGGTAAATACAGCTGTTCCAAATAAGAGAAATTGGCCAAAACAGAGGGGCTACAGGCCCCATGCAAGTCCAAAATCCTACAGGACAGTCAAATCTTAAAGCTCCAAAGTGATCTCCTTCGACTCCATGTCTTGCATCTGGGTCATGCTGATGTAATAGGTGGGTTCCCATGGCAGCTCCGTCTCTGTGGCTTGGCAGGGCACAGCCTTCCTCCTAGCTGCTTTCACGGGCTGGCGTTGAGTGTCTGAAGCTTTATCAGGTGCATAGTGCAAGCTGTTAGTGGAACTACCATTCTGGGGTCTGGAGAATGGTGGCCCTCTTCTCACAGCTCCATTAGGTGGTGCCCCAGTAGGGGCTCCCACCCCACATTTCCCTTTCACACTGCCCTAGCAGAGGTTCTCCATGAGGATCTCACCCCTGCAGCAAACTTCTGCCTGGGCATCCAGGTGTTTCCATACATCTTCTGAAATCGAAGTGGAGGTTTCCAAACCTCAGTTCTTGACTTCTGTGCACTCACAGGCTCAACACCATGTGGAAGCCGCCAAGGCTTGAGGCCTGCACTCTCTGAAACCAAGGTCTGACCTATACCTTTGCTCCTTTCAGCCATGGCTGGAATCGCTTGGACACAGGGCACCAATGCCCTAGGTTGCACACAGCATGGGGACACCTGGCCTGGCCCGTGGAACCACTTTTTCCTTCTAGGCCTCCAGGCCTGTAATGGGAGGGGTTGCCACAATGGTCTCTGACATACCCTGGAGACATTATCCCCATTGTCTTGGGGATTAACATTTGGCTCCTGGTTACTTAGGCAAATTTCTGCAGCAGGCTTGAATTTCTCCTCAGGAAATGAGATGATTTTCTTCTTTATTGCATTGTCAGACTGCAAATTATCTGAACTTTTGTGCTCGTCTTCCCTTATTAAACAATGTTTTTAACAGCACCCATGTAAAATCTTGAATACATTACTGCTTAGAAATTTCTTCCATCAGATACCCTAAATCATCTCTCTCAATTTCAAAGTTTCAAAAATCTCTAGGGCAGGGGCAACATGCTGCCAGTCTCTTTGCTAAAACATAACAATGGTCATGTTTTTTGATCCATTTCCCAACAAGTTCTTCATTTTCATCTGAGACCACCTCAGTCTGGATTTAATTGTACATATTGCTATCAACATTTTTGTCAAAGCCATTCAACAAGTCTCTAGGAAGTTCCACACTTTCCTTCCTTATTCTGTCTTCTCCTGAGCCCTTCAAACTGTTCCAACCTCTGCCTGTTACCCAGTTCTAAAGTCACTTCCACATTTTTGGGTATCTTTTCAGCAACACACCACTCCCAGTACCAATGTACTGTATTAGTCTATTTTCATGATGCTGACAAAGACATACCCGAGGCTAGGAAATTTACAAAAGAAAGAGGTTTAATGACTTACAGTTCTACATGGCTGGGAACTCATCACAATCATGGCAGAAGGCAAGGAGGAGCAAGTCACAACTTACATGGATGGCGGCAGGCAAAGGGAGGGCTTGTGCAGAGGAACTCTTGTTTTTTAAAACCATCAGACCTCCTGAGACCCATTCACAGTCACAATAACAGCATGGGAAAGACATGCCCCCATGATTTAATTATCTCCCACTGGGTTCCTCCCACAACACATGGAAATTATGGGAGCTACAAGATGAGATTTAGATGGGGACACAGAGCCAAACCATATCAGATGGCATCTCATTGTGGTTTTAATGTGCATCTTTCTAATCATTAGTCACATTGACCATTTAAAAATATGTTTGTTGACCACTTGTATGTTGTTTTTGGAGAAGGTCCTGGGAATGTTCTTTTCTATTTCTCAATAGTGATGTTTATTTTTTTGCATGCTGATTTAAATTCCTTCTGGATTTTGCATATTAGACCTTTGACAGATGTATAGTTTGCAAATATGTTCTTCTGTTCCATAGGTTATCTCTTTACTTTTTTGATAATTTCTTGTTCCATGCAGAAGCTCTTTAGTTTAACTAGATCCCACTTGCTTATTTTTGTTTTTGGTTCAATTGCTTTTGGAGACTTCATCATGAAAATTTTTCTAGTCCTATATTCAGAAGGGTATGTCCTAGACCTTCTTTTTTTTTTTTGTAGTTTTAGGTCTTACATTTAAGTCTTTAATCCAACTCAAATTGATTTTTGTATATGGCAAAAGGAAGGGGTCCAGTTTCAATATGCTGAATATGGCTAGCCAGTTATCCCAGCACAATTTATTGAATAGGGAATCCTTTTCCTATTACTTGTTGTTCTCAACTTTGTCAAAGATCACATGGGTGTAGGAGTGTGGCTTTATATCTGTGTTCTTTATTCTGTTTCCTTGGTCTCTTTGTTTGTTCTTGTACCGGTATCATGATGTTTGGCTACTGTAGATTTGTAATATAGTTTGAAGTTGGGTAGTGTAATTCCTCTGGCTTTGTACTTTTTGTTTAAGATTACTTTGGCTATTCAGGCCCTTTTTTGGTTCCAAATGAACTTTAGAATAGATTTTTATAATTCTGTGAGAAACAACACCAGTAATTTAAAAGTAATAGCCTGAATCTGTAAATTGCTTTAGGAAGTATAGCTATTTTAACAATATTTATTTTTCTATCCATGAACATGGAATGTTTTTCCATTTGTTTGTATTGTCTATAATTTCTTTCAGCAGTGTTTTATAATTCTTGTACAGATTTTCCCCTTCCTGGTTAGCTGTATTTCTAGGTAATTTATTCTTTTTGTGGCTATTGTGAATAGGATTGTAATCTTGATTTGGCTTTCGGGTTGAATGTTATTGGTGTATAGAAATATTAATACTACTGATTTTTGTACATTGATTTTGTACCTTGAAACTTTGCTGGAGTTGTTTATCAGATCTTGAAAGCTTTGGGCAGAATATTGTATGTTCTAGTATAGACTTATATTGCCTGCAATGAGAGACAGTTTTACTTTCTCTGTTTTTATTCAGATACCTTTTATTTATTACTCTTGCCTAATTGATCTGGCTAGGACTTTGGGTACTATGTTGAATAGGAGTGGTGAGAGTGGGCATCCTTATCTTATTCTGGTTCTTAGGGGTAATATTTGCAACTTTTTCCTGCTGAGTTTGATGGCTGTGGGTTTGTCATAGATGGCTCTTATTATTTTGAACTATGTTTCTTCAATGCCTAGTTTGTTATGGGTTTTCAACATAAAGGGATGTTGAATTTTATCAAAAGCCTTTTCTGCATCTATTGAGATGATGATATAATTTCTGTTTTTAGTTATTCTATGTGATGAATCACAGTTATTGATTTGTGTATGTTGAACCAACCTTGCTTCTCAGGAATAAAGCCTACTTGATCATGGTGGATTAGCTTTTTGGTGTGTTCCAGGATTCAGTATGCTAGTATTTTGTTGAGAATTTTTGTGTCTATGTTCATCAGGGATACTGGCATAAAGTTTTCTTTATTCATTGTGTCTCTGCCAGATTTTGGAATCAGAATAATACTGGTTTCATAGAGTAAGTAAAAGAGGAATCTTTTCTCCTCAATATTTTGGAATAATTTGGGTAGGATGAGTACCAGCTCTTCTTTATACATATGGTTGAATTTGGTTGTGTATTTTTCTGATCCAGTGCTTTTTCTGGTTGGTAGGTTTATTATTACTGATTCAACTTCAAAACTTGTTATTTGTCAGCTCTCAATTTCTATTTCTTTCTGGTTAAATCTTGGAAAGTTGTCCACTTCTAGGTTTTCTAGTTTGTGTGCATGAAGTGTTCATAATAGTCTCTGAAAGTTTTTTGTATTTCTGTGGGGTCAGTGGTAATACCTCCTTTGTCATTTATGATAGTTTTTATTTGAATCTTCTCCCTTTCTTCTTAATTCATCTAGCTAGTGGCCTATCAGTCTTATTTATTCTTTGAAAGAACCAACTTTTTTTTTTTGATCTTTTGGATGGATCGTTATGTCTCAATTTTCTTCAATTTAGCTCTAATTTTAGTTACTTATTGACTTCTGCTAGCTTTGGGGTTGGTTTACTCTTGTTTTTCTAGTTCCTCTAGGTGTGATGTTAGGTTGTTAAGATGAGATCTTTCTAACTTCTTGATGTAAACATTTAGCACTACAAACTTTTCTCTTAACACTGCTTTAGCTGTGTCCCAGATATTTTGCTATGTGTTATGTTTGTTTTCATTCATTTCAGGAAATTTATTGATGTCTGCCTTAATTTCATTATTTACCTAACAGTCATTCAGAAGCATATTTTTAAATTTCTATATTATTGTATGGTTTTGAGAGATCTTTTTAGTGTTCATTTATATTTTTATTGCACTGTGGTTCAAGAGTGTCATTTGTATGATTTCCATTATTTGAATTTATTGAGAATTGCTTTATGGCAGAGAGTCTGGTTAATGTTAGAGTATGTGCCACGTTCAGATAAGAAGAATGTATATTTGGTTGTTGTAGGATGAAGTATTCTGTAGATGTCTGTTAGTTCCATTTGGTCAAGAGTTGAGTTTAAGTCCTGAATATCTTTGTTAGTTTTTTGCCTTGATTATCTGTTTAGCACTGTCAGTGGTGTGTTGAAGTCTCATATCCTTATTGTGTGATTATCTAAGTCTTCTCATAAGTCTCTTAGAACTTGTTTTATAAATCTGGGTGCTACAGTGTTGGTTTCTCATATATTCAGATTAGTTATGTCTTCTTGTTGAATTTAACCCTCTATCATTGTATAATGTCCTTCTTTATCCTTTTTGATAATTGTTTATTTAAAGCCTGTTTTGCCTTTAATGAGAATAACAACTCTTCTTTTTATTTCTGTTTGTTTTATAGATCTTCCTCCATCCCTTTACTTTGAGTTTATTGGTGCCATTGCATGTGAGATGGGTCTCTTGAAGGCAGCATACATTTGGATCTTGCTTCTTTATACAACTTACCAGTCTGTGTCTTTTAACTGGGGTGTTTAGCTTGTTTATGTTTAAGATTAATATTGATATGTGAGGATTTATATCTGTCATTGTGTTGCAAGCTGGTTGTTTTCTAGACTTGATTTCTATAGTTGCTTTATAGTGTCATTGGGCTATGTACTGAAGTGAGCTTTTGTGGTGGCAGGTAACTCTCTTTTATTTACATGTTTAGCCCTCCTTTAAGGACATCTTGTAAGACAGATCTAGGCAGATCTGGTGATATCAAATTTCCTTAGCATTTTATTGTCTAAAAAATATTTTTTTCTCCTTCACTCATAAAACTTAGTTTGGCTGTATATAAAATTCTTGGTTGGAATTTCTTTTCTTGAAAGATGCTGAATATAGGCCCCTAATGTCTTCTGGCTTGTATGGTTTGTGCTGAAAGGTCCACTGTTCACCTATGGGGTTCCCTTTGTTCATGATCAGCCCCTTCTCTCTAGTTGCCCTTAACACCTTTTTCTTTTACGTAGACTTTGGAGAATCTGATGACTATGTGTCTTGGTGATGGTCATATTCTGTAGTATCTCACAGGGGTTCTCTGAATGTCCTGAATTTGCATGTTGACCTCTCTACAGAGGTTGGAAAAATTTTCATGTATGATATCCTCATATATATATTTTATATATATATATATATGTTTTTCTAGTTTCTCGTTCTTTCTCTGTCTTTTTCAGAAATGTCAATGAGTCATAGGTTTGTTTTCTTTACATAATCTCATATTTCTCATATGCTTTCTTCATTTTGTTAAATTCTTTTCTCTTTATATTTTTCTGCCTGTGTTGATTCAAAGGAGCTGTCTTTGAGCTCCAGGATTCTTTCCTCAGTTTGGTCTATTCTGTTATTAATGCTTCCATTTGCATTCTGAAATTCCCGTAGTAATTTTTTTATTTCCACAAGTTCACTTTTGTTCTTTGTTGAAATGACCATGCCACTTTTCAACTCTTGGACTCTTTTACTGTATTTCTTGCATATGGTTTCAACCTTCTCCTTTATGTCAATGAGCTTCCTTGACATCCAGATTCTGACTTCAGTGTCTGTCATTTTAGCCATTTAAGTCTAGTTAAGAACCATTGTTGGGGAGTTAGTGTGGCTATTTGGAGTTAAGGAGATACCCTGGCTTTTAGATTTGCCAGAGTTCTTGCACTGATTCTTTCTCAATTGTGTGGTCTAATGTTTCTTTAATCCTTGAAGTTGCTCTCTTTTGGATGGAGCTTTTTGCTTTTATAGTCTTTGATGTCCTTGAGAATTTGACTATGGTATAAGTGAGATTACTCAATTGGCTTTACTTCTGGATGCTTCCAGAGGACCAAGTCAACTCAACTCTCCTGGGCTACATAATCTAACACTGAGGGGCTGGGACTAAGCCCACAGCCTTGTTTTTCGGCCCTTCAAGGTTAAGCTTCTGTTGCAGTGGAGAGGCTGAGGTGTTCCTCTAGTCTTTTGGCAATTATATTCTGACTGAGGCTGCCAGCAAAAACACTCTGGTGGGGCAGCAGTCGGCCTCCAGGCATGTGAATACAAGTGAGGGTCCCTATACATGTGCATGGTGGTTGGGCAGCAATGGTTCCACACTCACATGTAAACTGGTGAGGCAGCTAGGGGTGTCTGTGGGAGAGTGCCCACTCCCAGGGGAAGGCTGTTGGTCAGTGCACGCTGGTGGGGGAAGGCTACAGGTGGGTGTGTGACACCAGTGGGGGGTCTGTGGGTTGGTGTGTGTTGGTGAGGAGAGGCTGCAGATGGCTGCATGCTTTCAGGGGTCCATCTGCAGGAGTGATTTGAAGGTTAGGTGGGGTATTCCAGTGAATATTCTATGATAAGTGTCCTCTTGAGATTATGATGCAAGTAAGTGTGGACAGGCAGGGAATCTGGGTGAAACTGGCAGACCTGGGAGTGCTCAGATTACATTGGCCTCATTCCAGGGCAAGGCAACCCTGCTCTGTCAAGGCCTGGTAGCCAACAATGGCTGGAGCCATTTAGAGGATTATGGCAAGCCTAGGAGATGGGCATCCACAGTCATGCTCCACTGCAGTCATTTCTGTGCCAAACACTCTGGGCTTCATGCAGATGGACATTCTGTGTCTGCCAAATTGCTTGGCAGTTCTCCTGGCCACCTGAGATATCTGTGAGGTCCATGGAGTCTTCTGCAGCTAGGATCCCTAAGGCATCTGATGAGACTGGGCCACTTTATACTTTTTTATCTTATCCCTTTTTTAGGAGCAACTTAGGGTTAGAAATAAGTCCTGGTGCTTGGCAACCCAATGCGGGGTTCCCAGCTTCCTCCTTTTTCAACCCAGGTGAGTGTCCTCCCTCTGTCCACTCTCAACATATTCTTTCCAAAGATCTGTTCAGAGTGTGTAGATCTACTTGATGATTTGGTCTTTGTTGCTGGGAGAAGATCTCAGTGGCTATGCCTAGTCAGCTATCTTGGCTCCACCAATGCCTTGGCACTTCTTATTATCTGTCAAGCTGCAGTTGGCTAGGTGACTTTCTTTTACCCTAATCCAGTAGGCATTAAATGTCATTATTTGCAATGATAGGAAAGATCTTTCTATTATCTGGAGACTCAGTTATCAGGGACATATTAGGACACAGGCAGTTTCAGTGACACAAAGGAGATATTTCTCTGAAGCATTCAAAATATCAAACATAATTCAAGTTCTTTTCAAAGAAAAAATATTCTTTCATGTAAATCTCCTTTGACAAAATTCATCTGTATCTGGAATTTCTAAAGGATAGTTTTGAAACATGTTTTTCCTATACATATCTTAATCATATTTAACAATATTCATCTTTTCTGCATAATCAGTTCAGTATTCAGAAGACAATTTTCTCTCCCAAAGCAAGGGATTTAAGAGAGTTTAAGCAAGAAGGGATTTTGAGATCGTCTAATCTAGACTCCTATCCTCAGTGGGCAGATTTTATCCTAATTTTATAAATGAGACTAGCAAAACTCACACACCATCTATGGGACTATTTAAATTTATTTAGATGTTAGCGTTTATCTTTGATCTATGAGTTTCTCTTTGATTTGTGATCTTTATTTCCCATTTTGTTTTCTCTCAGCATGAATAAACTCTAATAATCTGCTGGGCTTCTCTCAGACTGCTTGTTGATCATTTTTTTTAAGGTTCATTCCTAGGCATATCTCTTACTGTTTGGCATTGAGTAGACCTCATAGTGGTCTTAATTCATGGTTTCTGTTGTTTAGCCTGAGGAATTTGGTGGCTACTAGAATGGCTGACCATTTTCTATAGGCTTCCCAGAGTGCATTTTTTTTTTCCTGGAGATGCTTTAATGTTCTGTCTCACCTTCTCAGCTCTATTAATTTACCTGTCAAATTTTCAATGATGTGTTTATGCATCTATTCTCTGCTCAAGGACAATTAATCAAGTTAAATTGAGAGATATCAAAGCCTCAAACCTTTAAAAGGAAACCTTAGTGTAACCTTTTCTTTTTAACAAAAAATTAGGTTGTTAGAAACTTCAGGACACACACACACACACACACACACACACACACACAACAAAATTAACTCTGTGTCATGTATAAAAATGCATCATTACACTTTTCCCTCAAATTTTAATGTGCTGCTTTTTTGAAGTCAGCCACATTTCCCACCTCAGTCAGTGGAAACCCTTTGATTTCTGTCCCTATAATTTTGCATTTCCAGAATGTCATATATATGGAACAATATAATATGTAACTTTTTGAGTTAGGCTTTTTTTCATTTAGCAAATTTCATTGATAACTTTTCCATGTTGCTTATCCATTTTTTTAATGCTGAATAGTATTCCATTGTATGAATATATTACCACTTGTTTATCACTTCACTGATCTTTCAGTCTGGGTTTCTGCAACTTTTGGGCTCTTTTGAAAAAAGCTATTACGAACATTTATTTACAAGTCTTTATGTGAACCCATGTTTTCATTTCTCCTGGGTATATACCTAAAATGGAAATTTCTTGGCTATAGCAACAGCATTATGTTTAACTTTTTTTAAAACTGCCAAACTGTTTTCCAAAGTGTGTGTGCTATTTTGCATTCCCTTAGGGCATGCAAATTTAGGATTCAGTTCTTTGACTCAATCCTAATCCATTGCATTCTGGATTTGTGCTCTTCTTACTCCTCAGGCTTCTTTCCTTCTTAATTCTCTCCTATCTTTCTCTGTTTTACCAAAACTACTCTCTCTGAGGCCACCAATGTTAAACTAAAGCATTTTCAGTCAATTTTTAAAACCGGGAATGTCTTTCTTTCTTGGTTTCTGTGAAAGTACTCTATTGATTATTCACCTTAAGTCATCTTAAATGTCATCTCTTTGGAAAGGCAATTGACACCCAATTATTCAATTTTCATCTCAACCAATTATTTATCACTACTTGATATTTTTGTTCATTTACTCACTTATTTGCTTACTGTCTATCCACCATGACTAGAATGCAAATTTGACAAAAACAGAGACTTGTGTCTGTCTTGATTGATGTCATATCCCTATTTCATGAATCAGCAGTAGGCATCTAGTAAGCACTCAATCAATGTTTATTGAATAAATCCTCTGATGTCTCTGAACACACTTTCTATATCTCATTTCTTGCTTCCATTCATTTTTCTCACCCCTTAAGTGGAATCATTCATTAATGTGTTTTATTCTCTATATTTATTTTTCCTGGGTGAATGGATTCTTGCTTACACACTTAACTAGTTGAATCATGGATGACACATAAGTGAACTAAGCATTGGATTTGATTCTAAGTGGGTAAGACCTAGGGCTAGCAGTCAGATCTTCTTGCTTAATGTAGGTTGTAAATTATAGAAACCCGTTTCAAATGAACTTAAGGAGTAAAGGCAATGTATTATAAAGAGATAGAGGCAACTCACAAAACCTAAAGGCAGGACATGCAGTCTCATGAGTTAATGGAATTAGAACCAGGAAAGCATTAGGGTCACTGGCACAAATTCTCATCTCTACTTTTTCCTGCACATCTAATTGTCTGCCCCTCTCTTCCCTCTCCCTCTTGCTCTCTCTTTTTCTCCTTCTCCTTCTGCTCTTGCCGCTCCTCCTCCTGTGCCTTCTTTTTCTTTTCCTCTCTTTCCTTTTTTTTCCTCTCCCTCTCTTTCTAGATAACTTTAATTTTGTTGGTGTGTATAAATCCAAACATGGCCATTTCACAGCTCCCAGGCTTACATTTTCCCAAGTCATCTCCTACTTAGAGAACGCAGATCAGAAACGAGTCCTGACTTTTTCTCTCAATCATTACTTTCAAATTCCTGGGATAAAAAATCTGAGTGGATCACATTGGTCAGATGTTTACTTTTGGCCAAGGGAAGGGGAAACCTATATCTATAAGTGGGTAGGGGCTAGTTCTGGGAGGAGAGAAATATGGATTGGCAGTCACTGTAAAACATGTCTGCCACAGCCACACAAACAAGCTCTAGCAGAAAATGACTGAACAATAGGAAAGTGGCAGGGAGTGAATTACACATGATAAACTAGTTTATGTTGTGCTAAGAAATATTTCATAAATCTTGATAACTTGAAACAAAAATACATTTTCACTATTTGCTCCATAAAAGTCCACAGGATACTCAATGTAGTGACTCAGGTACCCAGACTTACAGACTCTCTAACATCTCAGTAGGTACTTGCAAGGTTGCTAAAGCAGGAAAAGAGAGGTCTAGAGAGTCAATCAATGACACCCAAATGCTGGCCTTGCCTGTGATGCACTTAAATTCTGCTCAAATTTCACTGGCTGGAGTTAGGTCAAATACACATGCCTAACTTCAAGGGAGTGAATGAAGAACTGTAATCTTGAGATCCGAGAATGGACAAACTGCCTCCTCAAGTGGGTCCCTGATCCCCAGGTAGCCTAACTGGGAGGCACCCCCCAGTAGAGGCAGAGTGACAACTCACACAGCCAGGTACTCCTCTGAGACAAAACTTCCAGAGGAATGATCAGGCAGCAACATTTGCTGTTCACCAATATCTGCTGTTCTGCAGCCTCCACTGCTGATACCCAGGCAAACAGGGTCTGGAGTGCACCTCCAGCAAACTCCAACAGACATGCAGCTGAGGGTCCTGACTGTTAGAAGGAAAACTAACAAATAGAAAGGACATCCAAACCAAAACCCCATCTGTACGTCACCATCATCAAAGACCAAAGGTAGATAAAACCACAAAGATGGGGGAAAAAACAGAGCAGAAAAACTGGAAACTCTAAAAATCAGAGCACCTCTCCTCCTCCAAAGGAACACAGCTCCTCACTAGCAATGGAACAAAGCTGGATGGAGAATGACTTTGATGAGTTGAGAGAAGAATGCTTCAGATGATCAAACTACTCTGAGCTAAAGGAGGAAGTTCAAACCCATGGCAAAGAAGTTAAAAACATTGAAAAAAAATTAGACAAATGTATAACTAGAATAACCAATGCAGAAAAGTCCTTAAAAGACCTGATGGAGCTGAAAACCATGGCATGAGAACTATGTGACAAATTCACAAGCCTCAGTAGCTGATTCGAGCAACTGTAAGAAAGGGTATCAGTGATGGAAGATCAAATGAATGAAATGAAGTGAGAAGAGAAGTTTAGAGAAAAAAGAATAAAAAGAAATGAACCAAGCCCCCAAGAAATATGAGACTATGTGAAAAGACCAAATCTACATCTGATTGGTGTACCTGAAAAGTGACAGGGAGAATGGAACCAAGTTGGAAAACACTCTGCAGGATATTATCCAGGAGAACTTCCCCAATCTAGCAAGGCAGGCCAACATTCAAATTCAGGAAATACAGAGAATGCCACAAAGATACTCCTTGAGAAGAGCAACAGACACATAATTGTCAGATTCACCAAAGTTGAAATGAAGGAAAAAATGTTAAGGGTAGCCAGAGAGAAAGGTCGGGTTACCCACAAAGGGAAGCCCATCAGACTAACAGCAGATCTCTCCACAGAAACTCTACAAGCCAGAAGAGAGTGGGGGCCAATATTCAACATTCTTAAAGAAAAGAATTTTCAACCCATAATTTCATATCCAGCCAAACTAAGCTTCATAAGTGAAGGAGAAATAAAATACTTTACAGACAAGCAAATGCTGAGAGATTTTGCCACCACCAGGCCTGCCCTACAAGAGTTCCTGAAGGAAGCACTATAAACATGGAAAGGAACAACCGGTACCAAACACTGCAAAAACATGCCAAATTGTAAAGACCATCGAGGCTAGGAAGAAACTGCATCAACTAAGGAGCAAAATAACCAGCTAACATCATAATGACAGGATCAAATTCACACATAACAATATGAACCTTAAATGTAAATGGGCTAAATGCTGCAATTAAAAGACACAGAATGGCAAATTGGATAAAGAGTCAAGACCCATCAGTGTGCTGTATTCAGGAAACCCATCTCATGTGCGGAGACACACAGAAGCTCAAAATAAAGGGATGGAGGAAGATCTACCAAGCAAATGGAAAACAAAAAAAGGCAGGGGTTGCAATCCTAGTCTCTGATAAAACTGACTTTAAACCAACAAAGATCAAAAGAGACAAAGAAGGCCATTACATAATGGTAAAGGGATCAATTCAACAAGAAGAGCTAACTATCCTAAATATATATGCACCCAATACAGGAGCACCCAGATTCATAAAGCAAGTCCTTAGAGACATACATAGAGACTTAGACTCCTACACAATAATAATGGGAGATTTTAACACCCCACTGTCAACATTAGACAGATCAATGAGACAGAAAGTTAACAAGGACATCCAGGAATTCAACACAGCTCTGCAGCAAGAAGACCTAATAGACACCTACAGAACTCTCCACCCCAAATCAACAGAATATACATTCCTTTCAGGACCACACCACACCTGTTCCAAAACTGACCACACAGTTGGAAGTAAAGCACTCCTCAGCAAATGTAAAGGAACAGAAATTATAACAAACTGTCTCTCAGACAACAGTGCAATCAAACTAGAACTCAGGATTAAGAAACTCAAAACCACTCAACTACATGGAAAATGAACAACCTGCTCCTGAATGACTACTGGGTACATAATGAAATAAAGGCAGAAATAAAGATGTTCTTTGAAACCAATGAGAACAAAGACACAACATACCAGAATCACTGGGACACATTCAAAGCAGTGTGTAGAGGGAAATTTATAGCACTAAATGCCCACAAGAGAAAGCAGGAAAGATCTAAAATTGACACCCTAACATCACAAATAAAAGAACTAGAGAAGCAAGATCAAACACATTCAAAAGCCAGCAGAAGGCAAGAAATAACTAAAATCAGAGCAGAATTGAAGGAAATAGAGACACAAAAAACCCTTCAAAAAATCAAGGAATCCAGGAGCTGGTTTTTTGAAAGATCAACAAAATTAATCGACCACTAGCAAGACAAATAAAGAAGAAAAGAGAGAAGAATCAAATAGATACAATAAAAAATGATAAAGGGGATATCACCACCGATCCCACAGAAATACAAACTACCATCAGAGAATACTATAAACACCTCTACGCAAATAAAGTAGAAAATCTAGAAGAAATGGATAAATTACTCTACACATACACCCTCCCAAGACTGAACCAGGAAGAAGTTGAATCTCTGAATAGACCAATAAGAGGCTCTGAAATTGAGACAATAATTAATAGCTTACCAACCAAAAAGAGTCCAGGACCAGATGGATTCACAGCCGAATTCTACCAGGGGTACAAGGAGGAACTGCTGCCATTCCTTCTGAAACTATTCCAGTCAATAGAAAAAGAGGGAATCCTCCCTAACTCATTTTATGAGGCCAGCATCATCCTGATACCAAAGCTGGCAGAGACACAACAAAAAAAGAGAATTTTAGACCAATATCCCTGATGAACATCGATGCAAAAATCCTCAATAAAATACTGGCAAACCAAATCCAGCAGCACATCAAAAAGCTTATCCATCATGATCAACTGGGCTTCATCCCTGTGATGCAAGGCTGGTTCAACATACACAAATCAATAAACATAATCCAGCATATAAACAGAACCAATGACAAAAACTGCATGATTATCTCAATAGATGTAGAAAAGGCCTTTGACAAAATTCAACAGCCCTTCAGGCTAAAAACTCAATAAATTAGGTATTGATGGGACATATCTCAAAATAGTAAGAGCTATTTATGACAAACCCACAATATCATACTGAATGGGCAAAAACTGGAAGCATTCCCTTTGAAAACTGGCACAAGGCAGGGATGCCCTCTCTCATAACTCCTATTCAACATAGTGTTGGAAATTCTGGCCAGGGCAATCAAGCAGGTGAAAGAAATAAAGGGTATTGAATTAAGAAAAGAGGAAGTGAAATTGTCCCTGTTTGCAGATGACATGATTGTATATCTAGAAAACCCCATCATCTCAGCCCAAAATCTCCTTAAGCTGATAGGCAACTTCAGCAAAGTCTCAGGATAGAAAATCCATGTGCAAAAATCACAAGCATTCTTATACACCAATAACAGACAAACAGAGAGCCAAATCATGAGTGAACTCCCATTCATAATTGCTTCAAAGAGAATAAAATACCTAGGAATTCAACTTACAAGGGATGTGAAGGACCTCTTCAAGGAGAACTACAAACCACTGCTCAATGAAATAAAAGAGGTTACAAACAAATGGAAGAACATTCCATGCTCATGGGTAGGAAGAATCAATATCATGAAAATGGTCATCCTTCCCAAGGTAATTTGTAATTTCAATGCCATCCCCATCAAGCTACCAATGACTTTCTTCACAGAATTGGAAAAAACTACTTTAAAGTTCATATGGAACCAAAAAAGAGCCTGCATTGCCAAGTCAATCCTAAGCCAAAAGAACAAAGCTGGAGGCATCACACTACCTGACTTCAAACTATATCACAAGGCTACAGTAACCAAAACAGCATGGTACTGGTACCAAAACAGAGATGTAGACCAATGGAACAGAACAGAGCCCTCAGAAATAATGCCACATATCTACAACTGTCTGATCTTTGACAAACCTGAGAAAAACAAGCAATGGGGAAAGGATTCCCTATTTAATAAATGGTGCTGGGAAAACTGGCTAGCCATATGTAGAAAGCTAAAACTGGATCCCTTCCTTATACCTTATAAAAATTAATTCAAGATGGATTAAAGACTTACATGTTAGACCTAAAACCATAAAAACCCTAGAAGAAAACCTAGGCAATACCATTCAGGACATAGGCATGGGCAAAGACTTCATGTCTAAAACACCAAAAGCAATGGCAACAAAAGCCAAAATTGACAAATGGGATCTAATTCAACTAAAGAGCTTCTGCACAGCAAAAGAAACTACCATCAGAGTGAACAGGCAACCTATGGAATGGGAGTAAATTTTTGCAATCTACTCATCTGACAAAGGGCTAATATCCAGTATCTACAATGAACTCAAACAAATTTACAAGAAAAAAACAAACAACCCCATCAAAAAGTGGGCGAAGGATATGAACAGACATTTCTCAAAGGAAGACATTTATGCAGCCAAAAGACACATGAAAAAATGCTCATCATCACTGGCCATCAGAGAAATGCAAATCAAAACCACAATGAGATACCATCTCACACCAGTTAGAATGGCAATCATTAAAAAGTCAGGAAACAACAGGTGCTGGAGAGGATGTGGAGAAATAGGAACACTTTGACACTGTTGGTGGGACTGTAAACTAGTTCAACCATTGTGGAAGTCAGTGTGGTGATTCCTCAGGGATCTAGAACTAGAAATACCATTTGACCCAGCCATCCCATTACTGGGTATATACCCAAAGGATTATAAATCATGCTGCTATAAAGACACGTGCACACGTATGTTTATTGCAGCACTATTCACAATAGCAAAGACTTGGGACCAACCCAAATGTCCAACAATGATAGACTGGATTGAGAAAATGTGGCATATATACACCATGGAATACTATGCAGCCATAAAAAACGATGAGTTCATGTCCTTTGTAGGTACATGGATGAAGCTGGAAACCATCATTCTTAGCAAACTATCACAAGGACAAAAAACCAAACACTGCGTGTTCTCACTCATAGGTGGGAATTGAACAATGAGAACACATAGACACAGGAAGGGGAACATCACACAATGGGGCCTGTTGTGGGGTGGGGGGAGGGGGGAGGGATAGCATTAGGTGATAGATCTAATGTTAAATGATAAGTTAATGAGTGCAGCACACCAACATGGCACATGTGTACATATGTAACAAACCTCACGTTGTGCACATGTACCCTAAAACTTAAAGTATATATAAAAAAAAGAACTGTATTCTTTCATGTACCTGAAAATAGAGAAGAACCAGATGTTGGTGAACATTAGATGTTCATTAGAATCCACCATGTGTACTATGTGGATTAGTGGAAAAACCCCTTGCCCAGGAGTAACGAGGCCTAGGCTTTTCCAGGAATTTATGGTGTAATCTTAAATAATTCATATGCCCTCTCTGGATCTCTATTTCACCATATGTAAAATGTGTAAGTTAGACTACATGATGTCTTATGGTCTTCCCACTTCTAATATTCTCCTGACCTTGCTATTAGGTTGATGAAAAGGTAATTGTGGTTTTACTATTATTTTTGTACCAATCTAATATTAACTTATTGTGCTACTCTGAAAAAGGAACTTCATGGTTTCTTTACCTGTTCAATGAGGCAAATGCCGATTTTGCTTATTTCTCACATCTCAGGGTTCTTGTGAACATTAAATTAGCTGGTCTTATGAGAGTGTTTTGAAAGTTAATTTAAAAAGCATGTGAATGTGTGAATGCAAGGCTTTATTACTACTGCTGTTGCAACTATTACTACGTCTATTGCTATCCCTATTTCTACTATTACTTCTGCTATTACTGTTTACTGCTGCTGTTTTTGTGAATGCTGCTCTTGCTACTTCTACAAAACTGAGATGGCTCTGGAATAAATATAACAGCAAGGCATTCCCTGACCAAGTATGGGATGAAAATCTTCCTTAGGATGGAAATCACTTGGTTATATGACAAGAGGTTTGAAAATATTACCATCTGGATTAATGCCTGAACTGACTGGAACCTCTGCCTCATGCTCACAATTTAGCTCCCTAGGGCACATCAACTTGCTGTTCACACCACACAGGAAGAAAAATCTCCAATGGCCACCTAGGCCCATTGGAGCATGGAGGAAGTTATGCATATAGCAGATTCTTGAGAAATGCATGTGAAATTCCTTAATCCTATGTAAACTTTCAAAGGGCTTTTATTTTGGGGGGCCAGGACTGATATATGTGAGTCAAAGAAATAAAGTGTTTTCCTTCCAAAGTATGCAGAAAAATCCATTCTCTGCCTCCATCTTTTATGACAGGTCATACACACTAGAGATAATGTGGTAATTTTGGCTAGAAAAAGGGATTCTCCAAGGCTACCTACCTATAATTTTAGGCCTGCAAGAATTTAATATAAATGGCAACCAAGCTTATCTTTTGAAAGCATTAGTGACCCCATTAAATTTGTTCCCAATCTCCTTGCCTCTCACGAACAATGAATCAGGAGTGTCAAATGCATTTATTTTGCATAACTCTCTAAACAGTTCACTCCAAAAACTATCAGTGTTCTCCATTCTATTAGAAGTAGAGTCCTTAGCATTTTTAGGTCTAATTATATTAAGCAGCCAACTCTAGAAACCCCAAAGCCAACCAAAGAACTCCATCCTTAATATTCTATTCCTCTAGAAACACTCCTGGTACCAAAATCTGCATTAGTCAGGGTTCTCTAGAGGGAAAGAACTAATGGGGTGTGTGTGTGTGTCCGTGTGTGTGTGTGCATATATACACATATATGTATATGTGTGTGTGTGTGTATATATATATATATACATACACACATATGAGTTTATTAAGTATTAGCTCACATGATCACAAGGTCCCACAATAGGCTGTCTGCAGGCTGTGGAGCAAGGAAGCCAGTCCGAGTTTCAAAACTGAAGAACTTGGAGTCTGATGTTCAAAGACAGGAAGCATCCAGCATGGGAGAAAGATGTAGGATAGGAGGCTAGAAGGCTAGGCCAGTCTCCTTTTCTCATTTTTCTTCCTTCTTATATTCTAGCTTCAGTGACAGTTAATTAGATTGTTCCTACCCAGATTAAGAATGTGTCTTCCCTAGGAGGCGGAGGTTGCAGTGAGCCGAGATTGTGCCATTGCACTCTAGCCTGGGTAACAATAATGAAACACTGTCAAAAAAAAAAAAAAAAAAAAAAAGAATGGGTCTGCCTTTCCCAGCCCACCAGCCCACTTACTCAAATGTTAATCTCCTTTGACAACATTCTCACAGACACACCCAGGATCAATACTTTGTATCATTCAATCAAGTTGACACTCAGTATTAACCATCACATACGTGGACCCTCCAAGTGTCTTGTATCCCTAAACACCCCAGAACCAGCTGTCAGCTTGGCCATCAAGGGTGGCTGGGCTCTCTCACACATCCAAAAAATAGGGGCTGAATCCTTGGTGTTGAGGAATGGATGTACTGCAGGCCTCGCCACCCGTACACCTCACTGGGCAATGCCCACTGACTTGGGAACCCAGCACAGCCACTTCACCCCTACCTCAGCACTTGGGTTGGTCACAGCTCTGCATTTCTCAGGGATAGATTTCCCAGTGGTAACCTATAAGCATGTAGCTTTTTCTGCTGCTGCAGCCTCTTCCCCTACTGCCCTCAGGTGGTAGATGGAGTGAAGAGCCGAAGAACTTTTGCAGGCTTTAGCACACCACAACTGCCATAAAGAAATGTGGCCAGAGTATTTCCCACATGGGTCTTTGCTCTTGCTACTCTTCATTGGGTAGCACTTCCTAACCTGGGCCCCCAGTGCTGCCACCCTACACCTACCTGATCTCTTCAGTTAGTGGCAGCTTTGTGTTCCTCTGGGGTGGAATACCAAGAGACAACCAACAGGCTCTGCCATTGCTACTAAAAGAATACTTGCTTTTGCTGCCCTAGGGCTGGGGAATGAACAAAAACTGATCACTTTGCTCATGCTGCCAGTATGCTGCTGTCAACATAGAGAGAACAGCCCTATTTCTCTTCCCTTTATGGTGCTGACCCCCTGCTCTTCATCAGGCAGGGTCCCTGGGTTGTGCCCATAGTGGAACTGCACAACCCCTAGCTAAACATTTCCATTGTAAGTGGCTCTGTGTCCTTCTGGGGAGGAGTTTTGAGAGGGAACTGACAGGCCTCCACTACCACGCCCAGCTAATTTTGTATTTTTAGTAGAGACGGGGTTTCACCATGTTGGTCAGGCTGGTCTCAAACTCCTGACCTCAAGTGATCCACCCACCTTGGCCTCCCAAAGTGCTGGGATTACAGGTGTGAGCCACCATCTCCAGCCAGGGAAGCACCCTTAACCAAAGTTTTTGGAAGGCCCTCATTAAAACAGAAATGTGTTATCTGGGAGGAATGACACACCGATTCAGTAGGTTCTACTAACGAATTAGCAAAGCCCACAGGATAGACTTATTTTGCCTTTTGGTGGACATATGGCATCATGGGAAAGTGAGGCAGCATTAGGGGATTCACATGGCATTAGCTGCCATATTGGAGTACCCTGAATTATGTTTCCATAACCTCTTTCTTTCATAATGTTAATTTGTTTAGTGTTTTACTTCCAAGAATATTAAAATAGTTGTTACTTTTCTCCTGGGACCTATATTTTGTAATATATACTGGGACATTTCAGATTTGGGTTTCATAGGAGGCCTATTTATAAATTTTTTCTTCCAGGAGATACTTACAGTTGCCATGTGGATGTTGTAACTAAGATTTTTATATTTTTAACAGGTGAGTGCAAATATTTAGGCAAAACTTAGAGGATTCTGAGGTTAGCTAGAAAGCAAATGTTAATTAGGAACATATGAAATCCAATGCTTTTAAACCTGCTGCTAGAGCTACTTGAACAAGAAGGTCCTGGGTTCTCTCCTGATTGTTTGTTATATCCCCAGAAACCTGAAAAATACCCTTAGTGTCACTGTCCATCCTCTTGCATTTTTTAATACTCTAAATTAGCAACAAGAACATTTGAGATTAATGATTATGTTATAGTTTTGTTGGCCTTGCTGATGGTAAACTTCACATTCTTTCTTCACTCCCTGACACACATATAAGGTCACTGACAGCTTAGACCAAGATCTATAACTAGCAGCCTCCTACCTGGCATGCAGTGCCTGGGTTATCTAATTAGAAACTGATTTTCTTAGTAGTGTGACCTCTGGCTGCTGTGCATGATTTTCATGTAGCCTAAGGGCTGAGTTGTGGCTATCTATGCTCATATGTTATAAAAAACTCCCTTTAGTTATCACCTGAATTATCACATCTGGTTTTCACTTTGTTATGTACGGATTATTGCATTGCCAGGAATGATGTCCATAATACCCAATACATAGTGTAGTAAAAAAGACCTGTGGTATTTCCTTTAGAGCTATCATTTATTTCTGTGTTAGAGCTCTCTTTTATTCCTGCTCCTCATTGGGGTTTATTGACTTCCCTTTTGCTCATTAGTTATGTTCCACCCTAATCCTATTAACCTTCTAAATCTATGTCAGTGAAAACACAGGGATTAACTGTTGATTAAACCCATGAATTATGTTCTTCACTGGTGACTTTCTCTGGCACCTGTTTATTTCTGCATGCATGCCCTGTGGAATTTATCTCCTTGCTTCTCTTCTTGCCAGCTGCCATTTACTACATTTTCTTCAAGAGGTCCTGAGCTCCTAGAGAGGAGCACGTATATTTCTCCATTCTTTTAGAATTCTGATAGTTCCAAAGGAAGAACAAGACCCCAAGCCCAGTTCTTCTGTGACTTTACATTACCCTTTAAGATTTATTTCAATCTAAAGAGCTTGGAATCAAAGTACTTTATGTTGTAGTCCCTTTCTAGTTATTTAAACTTATCTCTCATTCCTTTTCCAATATTACCTCTTTCAAACTATTTTTTTTAAATAAAAGCAGACCAAAAAAAAGAAAAAAAGGAAAGAAAACCTATGTTCAAATGAACTCTGTTGCCAAGAAGAATGTGTAAAACATGCAAAAATGGATGATTCTGGATAAAGAGGCAGAAAAAGGTTGACAGACACCTCAACTACCTTCCCGTATAACCACCCCTAAGGGTTCCAGCTTGGGTTTAATTTGTACCTGAATCTATGTGAATGGCAGCCATCGGAGATGTTGGGTGCACAGCTGATAAAGCTATGTGGATGGCCCTGGTCCAGTGGAACCTCTTATCCAGATTGAGCCATTCTCTGTTCTCCTTTATCTCTCCCTAATGTGCCAGGCTTATTTCAAATTCTAAGCCTTTGTCCACCCTGCTGCCAAACTGGGATTGCTACCCCTGCTACACTTTTCTTACAACCTCAAAATGCAAGTCCCAGTGTCATTCTACTCTATATACATTTACTAACTAGCTTATTTACACTGACATCAGGTTTCTCTAATCTGCCTTAGTAGTTCTCATTTACAGCACTCATCTGCAGTTCTGAACAGTTTCATAGGTGATGGTTTATTTTTCTAAGTAAAATATAACCTCTAAAGGTCAGAAATTGGTATTTTCTAATATTTATACCTTAAAAATGGAACCAAAACAAAGTCTTGCACAGAGTAGACATTCCAAACATGTTTGTGAAATATAATTATTAAGTAACAGCATGTTAATCTGAAAAAAGGCCTTAAAAATGTCATTGGACAATGTATCACCATATGATTCAGCAATTATTCTCCTAGGTGTCTACCCAACACAAATGAAAACATATGTTCAAACAATATATTTCTACATTAAGAAATACACATAATAATTTCTGATTTTTATTCTTTTGATGTAGCATAATCTATTTAATAAGAAAGATTTGGACATTAGTTTGTTTCTAATTTTTCTAAAAAATGTTTTTATTATACTTTAAGTTGTGGGATACATGTGCAGAATGTGCAAGTTTGTTACATAGGTATACACGTGCCATGGTGGTTTGCTGCACCCATCAACCCGTCATCTACATTAGGTATTTCTGCCAATGCTATCCCTACCCTAGCCCCCCAACCCCCAACAGACCCCAGTGTGTGATATTCCCCTCCCTGTGTCCATGTGTTCTCATTGTTCAACTCCCACTTATGAACGAGAACATGCGGCGTTTGGTTTTCAGTTCTCGTGTTAGTTTTCTGAGAATGATGGTTTCCAGCTTCATCCATGTTCCTGCAAAAGACATAAACTCATCCTTTTTTATGGCTGCATAGTATTCCATGGTGTATATGTGCCAAATTTTCTTTATCCATTCTATCATTGATGGACGTTTGGGTTGGTTCCAAGTCTTTGCTGTTGTGAACAGTGCCACAATATACATACTTGTGCATGTGTCTTTATAGTAGAATGATATATAATCCTTTGGGTATATACCCAGTAATGGGAATGCTGGGTCAAATGGTACTTCTGGTTCTAGATCCTTTAGGAATTGCTACACTGTCTTCCACAATGGTTGAACTAATATACACTCCCACCAACATTGTAAATGTGTTCCTATTTCTCCACATGCTCTTCAGCATCTGTTTTTTCCTGACTTTTTAATAATCACCATTTAAATGAGCGTGAGATGGTATCTCATTGTGGTTTTGATTTGCATTTCTCTAATGACCAGTGATGATGAGCTTTTCTTCATCTGTTTGTGGGTGCACAGACATCTTCTTTTGAGATGTGTCTGTTCATATCCTTCGCCCACATTTGATGGGGTTGTCTGTTTTTTCTCATAAATTTGTTTAAGTTCTTAGTAGGTTCTGGATATTAGCCATTTGTCAGATGAATAGATTGCAAAAATTTTCTCCCATTCTGTAGGTTGCCTGTTCACTCTGATGATAGTTTCTTTTTCTGTGCAGAAGCTCTTTAGTTTAATTAGATCCCATTTATCAATTTTGGCTTTGTTGCCATTGCTTTTGGTGTTTTAGTCATGGAGTCTTTGCCCATGCTTATGTCCTGAATGGTATTGCCTAGGTTTTCCTCTGGGGTTTTTATGGTTTTAGGTCTTATGTTTAAGTCTTTAATCCATTGTGAGTTAATTTTTGTATAAGGTTAAGGAAGGGGTCCAGTTCCACTTTTCTGCATATGGTTAGCAAGTTTGCCCAACACCATTTATTAAACAGGGAATCTTTCACCATTGCTTGTTTCTGTCAGGTTTGTCAAAGATCAGATGGTTTTAGATGTGTGGCGTTATTTCTGAGGCTTCTGTTTTCTTCCATTGGTCTATATCTCTGTTTTGGTACCAGTACTATGCTGTGTTGGTTACTGTAGCCTTGTAGTACAGTTTGAAGTCAGAGTCAGGTAGTGTGATGCCTCCAGCTTTATTCTTTTGGCTTAGGATTGTCTTGGCTATGTGGGCTCTTTTGTGTTTCCATATGAAATTTAAAGTAGTTTTTGTCTAATTCTGTGAAGAAAGTCAATGGTACCTTGATGCGGATAGCATTGAATCTATAAATTACTTTGGGCAGTATGGCCATTTTCACGATATTGATTCTTCCTATCCATGAGCATGGAAGGTTTTTCCATTTGTTTGTGTCCTGTCTTATTTCCTTGAGCAGTGGTTTGTAGTTCTTCTTGAAGAGGTCCTTCACATCCCTTGTAAGTTGGATTCCTAGGTATTTTATTCCCTTTGTAGCAATTGTAAATGGGAGTTCACTCATGATTTGGCTCTCTGTTTGTCTATTATTTGTGAATAGGAATGTTTGTGATTTTTGCACATTGATTTTTGTATCCTGAGACTTTGTGGAAGTAGCTTATCAGCTTAAGAGGATTTTGGGCTGAGACCATGGGGTTTTCTAAATATACAATCATGTCATCTGTAAACAGAGACAATTTGACTTCCTCTCTTCCTATTGGAATATGCTTTATTTCTTTCTCTTGCCTGATATCCCTGGCCAGAACTTCCAATACTATGTTGAATAGGAGTGGTAAGAGAGGACATCCTTGTCTTGTGCTGGTTTTCAAAGGGAATGTTTCCAGTTTTTGCCCATTCAGTATGGTATTGGCTGTTTATTTGTCATAAATAGCTCTTATTATTTTGAGGTATGTTCCATCAATACCTAGTTTATTGAGAGTTTTTAGCATGAAGGGCTGTTGAATTTTGTCAAAAGCCTTTTCTGCATCTATCCAGATAATCATGTGGTTTTTGTCATTGGTTCTGTTTATGTGATGGATTATGTTTATTGGTTTGCTTATGTTGAACCAGCCTTGCATCCCAGGGATTAAGCCAATGTGATCATGGTGGATAAGCTTTTTGACGTGCTGCTGGATTTGGTTTGCTAGTATTTTATTAATGACTTTGGTATCAATGTTCATCAGGGATATTGTCATGAAATTTTCCTTTTTTATTGTGTTTCTGCAAGGTTTTGGTATCAGGATGATGCTGGTCTCATAAAATGAGTTAGGGAAGAGTCCCTCTTTTTCTATTCTTTGTTTTAATTTCAGAAGGAGTGGTACCATCTCCTCTTTGTACATCTGGTAGAATTTGGCTGTGAATCCATCTCGTCCTGGGCTTTTTTTGGTTTGTAGGCTATTAGTTACTGCCTCAATTTCAGAACTTGTTATTGGTTTAATCAGGGACTTGACTTCTTCCTGGTTTAGCCTTGGGAGGGTCTATGTGTCCAGGAATTTTTTGATTTCTTCTAGACTTTGTAGTTTATTTGGATAGAGGTGTTTATAGTATTCTCTGATGGTAGTTTGCATTTCTGTGGGATCAGTGGTGATCTCTCTTTTGACTTTTTTTTATTGTGTCGATTTGATTCTTCTCTCTTTTCTTCTTTCTTTGCCTGGGTAGTTGTCTATCTATTTTGTTAATCCTTTCAAAAAACCAGCTCCTGGATTCATTGATTTTTTTGAAGGGCTTTTTGTGTCTCTATCTCTTTCAGTTCTGCTCTGATCTTAGTTATTTCTTGTCTTCTGCTAGCCTTTGAATTTGTTAGCCATTGCTTCTCTAGTTATTTTAATTGTTATGTTAGGGTGTTGATTTTAAATCTCTCCCCCTTTCTCCTGTGGGCATTTTAGTGCTATAAATTTTCCTCTAGTCACTGCTTTAGCTGTGTCCCAGAGATTCTGATATGTTGTGTCTTCGTTCTCATTGATTTTAATGAACTTACTTATTTCTGCCTTAATTTTGTTATTTACTCAGTAGTCATTCAGGAGCAGGTTGTTCAGTTTCCATGTAGTTTTGTGGTTTTGAGTGAGTTTCATAATCCTGCGTTCTAATTAGATTGCACTGTGGTCTGAGAGACTGTTTGTTATGATTTCCATTCTTTTGCATTTGTAATAATTTCCAATTACGTAGTCAATTTTAGAATAAGTGTGATGTGGTGCTGAGAAGAATGTATATTCTGTTGATTTCAGGTGGAGAGTTCTGTAGATGTCTGTTAGGTCTGCTTTGTCCAGAGCTGAGTTCAAGACCTGAATATCCTTGTTAATTTTCTGTTTCATTGATCTGTTTATAATTGACAGTGGGGCATTAAAGTCTCCCACTATTATTGTGTGGGAGTCTAAGTCTCTTTGTAGGTCTCTAAGAACTTGCCTTTTGAATCTGGATGTGCTTTTATTGGGTGCATATATATTTAAGATAGTTAGCTCTTCTTGTTGGGTTGTTCCCTTTACTATTATGTAATGCCCTTCTTTGTCTCTTTTGATCTTTGTTGGTTTAAAGCCTGTTTTATCAGAGACTAGGAGTGCAATACCTGATTTTTTTTTTTTTTTTTTTTTTTTGCTTTCCATTTGCTTGGTAAATCTTCCTCCATCCCTTTAAGTCTATGTGTGTCTTTGCAAGTGAGATGGGTCATCTGAATACAGCACTTTGATGGGTCTTGACTTTTTATCCAATTTGCCAGTCTATGTCTTTTAATTGTGGCATTTAGCCCATTTACATTTAAGGTTGATATTGTTATGTGTGAATTTGATCCTGTAATTATGATGCTAGCTGGTTATTTTGCTCATTAGTTAATTAAGTTTCTTCATAGCGTTGATGGTCTTTACAATTTGGTATGTTTTTGCACTGCTGGTACAGATGTTCCTTTCTATGTTTAGTGCTTCTTTCAGGAGCTCTTGTAAGGTAGGCCTGGTGGTGACAAAATTTTTCAGCATTTGCTTGTCTGTAAAGGATTTTATTTCTTCTTCACTTATGAAGCTCAGTTTGGCTGGATATGAAATTCTGGGTTGAAAATTCTTTTCTTTAAGAATGTTGAATATTGGCCCCCACTCTCTTCTGGCTTGTAGGGTTTCTGCAGTGAGATTTGCTGTTAGTCTGATGGGCTTCCCTTTGTGGGTAACCCAATCTTTCTCTCTGGTTGCCCTTAACATTTTTTCCTTCATTTCAACTTTAGTGAATCTGACAATTATGTGTCTTGGAGTTGCTCTTCTTGAGGAGTATCTTTGTGGCATTCTCTGTATTTTCTGAATTTGAATGTTGGCCTGACTTGCTAGATTGGGGAAGTTCTCCTGGATAATACCCTGCAGAGTGTTTTCCAACTCGGTTCCATTCTCCCCATCACTTTCAGGTACACCAATCAGACATAGATTTGGTCTTTTCACATAGTCCCATATTTCTTGGAGGATTTGTTCATTTCTTATCACTCTTTTTTTCTCTAATCTTGTCTTCTTGTTATTTCATTGAGTTGATCTTCAATCTCTGATATCTTTTCTTCCACTATCTATCCTAAATATATATGCACCCACTACAGGAGCACCCAGATTCATAAAGCAAGTTCTTAGAGACCTACAAAGAGACTTAGACTCCCTCACAATATTAGTGGGAGATTTTAACACCCCACTGTCAATATTAGAGATATCAAAAAGACAGAAAATTAACAAAGATATCCAGGACTTGAATTCAGCTCTCGACCAGGGAGACATAATAGACCTCTACAGAGCTCTCTACCACAAATCAGCAGAATATATATTGTTCTCAGTACCACATTGCACTTACTCTAAAACTGGCCACATAATTGGGAGTAAAACACTCCTCAGCAAATGGAATGGAACGGAAATAATAACAAAGAGTCTCCCAGACCACAGTGCAATCAAATTAGAGTAAATAATGAAATGAAAGTAGAAAAAAGATATTCTTTGGAACCAATGAGAACAAAGGCACAATGTAACAGAATCTCTGGGACACATTTAAAGCAGTGTGTAGAGGGAAATTTATAGCACTAAATGCGCACAACAGAAAGCAGAAAATATCTAAAATTGACACCCTAACATCACAGTTAAAAGAACTAGAGAAGCAAGAGCAAACAAATTCAAAAGCTAGCAGAAGACAAGAAATAACTAAGATCTGAGCAGATGTGAAGGAGATAAAAACACAAAAAACCCTTCAAAAAATCAATGAATCCAGGAGCTGTTTTTGAAAAAGATCAACAAAATAGACTGCTAGCAAGACTAATAAAGAAGAAAAGAGAGAAGAACCAAATAGATGCAATAAAAAGAGATAAAGGGGATATCACCATCGATCTCAGAGAAATGCAAACTACCATCACAGGATACTATAAACACCTCTATGTAAATAAACTAAAAATCTAGAAGAAATGGAAAAATTCCTGGACACATACATCCTCCCAAGACTAAACCAAGAAGAAGTTGAATCTCTGAATAGACCAATAACAAGTTCTGAAATTGAGGCAGTAATTAATAGCCTACCAACCAAAAAAGTTCAGGACAAGATGGATTCACAGCCAAATTCTACCAGAGGTACAAATAGGAGCTGGTACCATTCCTTCTGAAACTATTCCAAAGAATAGATAAGAGGGACTCCTGCCTAACTCATTTTATGAGGCCAGCATCATCCTGATACCAAAACCATGCAGAGACACAACAAAAAAAGAAAATTTCAGGCCAATAGCTGGTAAACATCGATGCAAAAATCCTCAATAAAATACTGGTAAACCGAATCCAGCAGCACATCAAAAAGCTTATCCACCATGATCAAGTTGGCTTAATCCCTGGGATGCAAGGCTGATTCAACATATGCAAATCAATAAACATAATCCATCGCATAAACAGAACCAATGACAAAAATGTCATGATTATGTGAATAGATGCCGAAAAGTCCTTCGACAAAACTCAACAGCCCTTCATGCTAAAAACTCTCAATAAACTAAGTATTGATGGAACATATCTCAAAATAATAAGAGCTATTTATGACAAACAGCTAATATCATACTGAATGGGCAAAAAAAAAAAAAAAACGGAAAGCATTACCTTTGAAAATCAGTGCAAGACAAGAATGTCCTCTCTTACCACTCCTATTCAACATAGTATTACAAGTTCTGGCCAGGGCAATCAGGGAAGAGAAAGAAATAAATGGTATTCAAATAGGAGAAGAGGAAGTCAAAATGTCTCTGTTTGCAGATGACATGATTGTATATTTAGAAAACCCCATGGTGTCAGCCCAAAATCTTCTTAAGCTGATAAGCAACTTCAGCAGTCTCAGGATACAAAATCAATGTGCAAAAATCACAAACATTCTTATGCACCAATAATAGACAAACAGAGAGCCAAATCATGAGTGAACTCCCATTGACAATTGCTACAAAGGGAATAAAATACCTAAGAATTCAACTTACAAGGGATGTGAAGGACCTCTTCAAGGAGAACTACAAACCACTGCTCAAGGAAATAAGAGAGGACACAAGCAAATGGAAAGACAATTCATGCTCAAGGATAGGGAGAATCAACATCATGTAAAAGGCCATACTGCCCATAGTAAATTATAGATTAAATGTTATCCCCATCAAGCTACCATTGACTTTCTTCACAGAATTAGAAAAAGCTCCTTTAAATTTCATATGGAACCAAAGAAGAGCCCGTATTGCCAAGACAATCCTAAGCAAAAAGAACAAACATGGAGGCATCATACTACCTGACTTCAGACTATGCTACAAGGCTACAGTAACCAACACAGCATGGTACTGGTACCAAAATAGATATATAGACCATTGGAACAGAACAGAGGCCTCAGAAATAATGCCATGCACCTACAGCAATTTGATCTTTGACAAACCTGACAGAATCAAGCAATGAGGAAAGGATTCCCTATTTAATAAATCATGTTTGGAAAACTGGCTAGCCATATGCAAAAAGCTGAAACTGGATCCCTTCTTTACAACTTACACAAAAATGAACTCAAGATGGATTAAAGCCTTAAACATAAGACCTAAAACCATAAAAACCCTAGAAGAAAACCTAGGCAATACCATTCAGGACATAAGCATGGGGAAAGACTTCATGACTGAAACACCAAAAGCAATGGCAACAAAAGCCAAAATTGACAAATGGGATCTAATTAAACCAAAGAACTTCTGTACAGAAAAAGAAGCTATCATCAGAGTGAACAGGCAACCTATAGAATGGGAGAAAATTTTTGCAATCTATCCATCTGACAAAGGGCTGGTATCCAGAATCTACAAAGAACTTAAACAAATTTACAAGAAAAAAAAAACATCCAAAAAAGGGCAAAAGATATGGACAGATACTTCTCAAAAGAAGACATTTATGTGGCTGACAAAGATATGAAAAAAAACTCATCATCACCGGTCATTAGAGCAATGTAAATCAAAACCATAGTGAGATATCATATCACCCCAATTAGAATGGTGATCATTAAAACGTCAGAAAACAACAAATGCTGAAGAGGATGTGAAGACATAGGAACACTTTTACACTGTTGGTTGGAGTGTAAATTAGTTCAACTATTGTGGAAGACAGTGTGGTGATTCCTCGAGGATCTAGAACTAGAAATACCATTTGACCCAGCAATTCCATTACTGGGTATACACCCAAAGGATTATAAATCATTCTACTATAAAGACACATGCACACATATATTTATTGTGGCACTATTCACAATAGCAAAGACTTGGAACCAACCCAAATGCCCATCAATGATAGAATGGATAAAGAAAATGTGGCACATATACACCATGGAATACTATGCAGCCATAAGAAAGGATGAGTTCATGTCCTTCGCAGGGACATGGATGAAGCTGGAAACCATCATTCTCAGCAAACTAACACAAGAACTGAAAATGAAACACTGCATCTTCTCACTCATAAGTGGGAATTGAACAATGAGAACACATGGACATGGCGGTGGGGGCATCACACACTGGGGCCTGTCGGGGGGTTTGGGGCTGGGGGAGGGATAGCATTAGGAGAAATGCCTAATGTAGATGATGGGTTGATGGGTGCAGCAAACCACCATGGCACGTGTATACCTATGTAACAAACCTACACATTCTGCACATGTACCCCAGACCTTAAAGTATAATAAAAAAAAGAAAAAAATATTTACAAGTTGGGATTAAAAGCAGATGTCTGCACACAGAAGAAACCAGAAAACTTTGATATAGGACATTAGAAATTACAAATGCTCCTCAACTTATGACAGGCTTACGTACTGAAAAACCCATCATAAGTTGAAAATGCATTTAATATACTTAACGTACTGGACATCATAAATTAGCTTAGCCTAGCTTAAACATGCTCAGAACACACATTAACTTAAAGTTGGACAAAAGTAATATAATGCAAAGTATATTTTATTACAAAGTGTTAAATATCCCCTATAATTTTTTGAGTACTTTACTGAAAACAAACAAAAAAACCCCAGAATGATTATATAGATATTCACCATAACTGTACACAGCTGAAAGCAAAATGACTTAAAATAATTGAAATATTTAACTAAAATTAATTGCTGGATGATGGGGTTGCTACAGCATAAGCTCATCAATTTCCCTCTCTTCTGAGGAGCCTCATGAATAGCTGGTAGAAGGCACTTGTTCATACTAAACTTAAAGTACAGTTTTAAATGATTGCTTATCACTTTTGCACCATTATAAATTCCAACAATCATAAGCCAAATCATTGTAAATTGGGACCGTTTATCTTGAATCTGTGGAAAAATAGCAAAAAGAGCAAAGAAATGTGAACAAAGCCTGATGACTTGTGGGACTCCATCAAGTGGAACAATATATATATTATGGAAGTTACACAATAAAGAAAGAAATAATGGGGCAGACATATTGTTGAGGAAATAATGGCCAAAACTTTTCCAGTGTGAGGAAATATATGAACCTACAAATCAAAGAAGCTGAATGAAATCCAAGTATGATAAACCCAAAGAAATCTACACCTAGACACATCATAAAACTATCAAAAGCTGAAGACAAAAAACATCTTGAAAGCACCAAAGAGAATTCATTATGTAAAAGAGATGCTTAATAAGATTATAAGCTGAGTATTTTTTGTTAAATGAGGAGTCTCACTATGGTGCTCAGGCTGACCTTGAACCCCTGGACTAAAGCTATGTTCCCAAATCAGTCTCTACCCTCCCAAGTAGCTGAGACTCTGGGCATGCACCATCAGCTGATTTCTTATCAGAAAACTTGATATGTCATAATTTCTTCCTCTGTTTTTTAAAATATATTTTTACCAGATATATAATTCTCAGTTGCTTACTTTTTTCTTTTGGCCCTTAAATATATAATCCTTTGCCTTCTGGCAGGCCAGAAAAAAAAAATGACCAGCTGAACATTCTTTATCTGATAAAAGTGTCCTTCAAAAACAGAGTGAGAAATCAAAACATATACAGATTTTAAAAATTGGAGGGAGATTATAGCCATTGGACCTGCTTTAAAAGAAATATTGATGGGTATTCATCAGGTTGAAATAAAAGGAAATTATCCAGTAACTCATAGTCAAATAAAGATATGAAGTTCTCCAACAAAAGTAGATACATGGGCAAATAAAGAAAACAGTGTAATTGTAACTTTGGCTTGTAACTCAATTTTTTAACCCACAGGATTTAACAGACAACTGCATACCAAGTTATTATTAATCGATGTTAATGGATAAACAAAATAAAAAGATTTAGTTTACAACATCAATAGCACAAAAGAGAGAATGGAGCTGTTTAAGCATATAGGTTTGTATACTATTGAAGCTAAGTTGTATCAATTCAAAATGGATTATTAAAACTTTGTAATGTAATATGTAATCTCCACGGTATATGCAATAAAAATATTTTTGAAAACATACACAAAAGGTGATGGGAAAAAAATTAAAACATGTAATCTTAAAAACTAAGTAAACACAAAGGAAGACGGTTAAGGTGAAAATGAGGGACAAATAGCTATGAGATTGTATAGAATAAAATTTCAAAATGGCAAAATAATATCCTTCCCCTTCAGTAACTACTTTAAATTTAAATGAGTAACCTACAGAATCAAGAGGTATAGATTGTCAGAGCATGTTAAAAAATACATGATCTTATTACATGATGTCTACAAGAGACTGGCTTTAGATATAAGGACACATAGATCGAAAGCGAGAGTGGAAAAAGATTTTCTATGCAAACACTACCAAAAAGAGAGCTGGGTAATCTATACTAATATCAGATTAAATACTTTAAGTCAAAGTTGTTATAAGAGCAAAAGGTGAACATTATATATTGATTAAAGGATCCATTTACTAAGAAGATATGACAATTCAAAACATACCTGCACCAAATGTCAGAGCTCCAAAATGTATGAAACAAATATTGACAGGAAGGGAGAAAAGGAGAGCTTGGCAATAATAGTGGAAGACTTTGATATCCCACTTTCAGTAATGAATAAAACAAGGAGGCAGAAAATCAGTAAGGAAACAGAAGAATTGAGCAAAGGTATAAACCAATTTGACCCAAGGTACATATAAAGAACATTTCACCATCAACAGCAGAATACACATTTTTCTCAAATGCACAAGGGACATGTTCCAGGATACGTTATATCTTAGGCTACCAAACTAGTTTTAATAAATTTTAAAAGATTGAAATACTACAAAGTTTTATTAACTGATTGCAGTGGAATAAAGTTGGAAATAGCTATCAGAAGAAAAACTGGAAATTTCACAAATATGTGGAAAGTAAACAGCACTCTTATAAAACCAATATGCCAAAGAAGAAACCATAACAGAAGATAGAAAATAATTTAAATAGCATACCTTAAATACATAGATAAATGAAAGTGAAAACACAACACATAAAATGTATAACATACAATGAAAGCAATGTTATAAGGGAAATTTGTAACTGTAAATAGTTACATTAAAGAAGAATATCAAACCACAACTTAACTGTACAAATTAAGGATATAGAAAAGGAAGAAAAAACTAAACCAAAATCTAGCAGAAGGAAGAAATAGTAAAGACAAAAATGAAGTTAAATAAAATAGAGACTACAAAAACAATAAAGTGAATGGAACAAAAAAGTTTTTCTTTGAAAAGATCAACAAATTGTAGAGGATTCAAAAGTCCTCTACAAAATACTAGCAAATAGAATTGTGTCATATTAAAAGGATGATATGCCACAATTAAGTGAGATTTATTCCTGGAATGAAAGGAAAACATACAAAATTGAATCAATGTAATATACCACATGGACAGGGTGAAGGTAAAAAAGCAAACATGATAATCTCGATTAATGCAGTAAAAGCATTTGATAAAATCCAACAGCCTTTCATGATAAAAACACACAAATTAGGAATAGAAGAAAACTTTATCCATGTAATAAAGGCCATATATGAAAAACCCACTGATAATTGCATACTTAATAGATAAAAACAGAAAGATTTTTATCTAATAATCTGGAGCAAGACAAGAATGCTTACTTTCACCACTTTATTCAGTGTAGTATTGGAAGAGGAATTTGTCAAGATAAAAAATAAAGGTCATCCAAGCCAAAAAAGAAGTAAAAATTATCTCTGTTCACAGATGATCTGATCTTATATTGTAGAAAATGTCAAAGATGCCACAAAATGTGTCAAACTAATAAGTTCAGAAAAGTTGCAGGATAAAAAATTGACCACAGAGAACTCAGTTGTCTTTGTAAACACCAGAAATTGACAATCCAAAAGGAAAATAAGGGAGGAAGGTGGAGCAAGATGGCTGAATAGAAGTTTCCACCAATCGTCTTCCCTTGAGGAACACGAAATTGAACAACTATCTACACACGAAAAAACTCCTTCATAAGAACTAAAAATCAGATGAATGATCACAGTAGAAGGTTTTAACGTTATATCATTGAAAGAGGCACTGAAGAGCACAGGAAACACAGTCTTGAATTGCTGATGCCACTACTCTTCCATCTCCCAGCAGTGGCCATGTGGCATGGAGATAGAATCTGTGCACTTGGAGGGGAGACAGCAGTGATTATGGGGTTTTGCATAGGAAGTATGTGATACCCTGTCAACAGCAGAAAGCAACACCAGACATAAATTGGCCAGTGCTCATGGAGGGAGTCTTTAGACCAACCCCAGCCAGAGATGAATTGCTCATCCCAGCAGTCAGAACCTGAGTTCTGGCCAGCCTCACTAGCATGGCCCAATGTGCTATGGAGTAATAAATAAACTTGAAATGCAGCCTAGGCCACAAGAACTATAAGTTCCTGGGCAAGTCCTGGTGCTGTGCTGGGCTTGAATTCAGCAGACTTGGTGGGCATGTGACCTAGTGAAACACCAGCTGAGATGGCCAAGGGGGTGCTTATTTAAACTCTCCCCCAAACCAAGGCAGTATACCTTTGCAACTCCAGAAAAGACTCCTTCTTTCTGCCTGAGGAGCGGAGAGGGGAGAGTAGAGAACTTTGTATTGCAACTTCTATACCATCTCAGCCTCAGTAGGAACAGGCACCAAGTAGAGTCCTGAGGTCCCCTTCCAGAGCCTAGCTTCAAGATGACCTTAAGAGACACACCCTGGGGAGAAGGGAACTCTCTGCTTTTAAGGGAAGGACCCAGTTCTGGCAGGATTTATCACCTGCAGACCAAAAAGCCCTTGTAACCTGAATACTCAGCAGTCAGGCAGTACTTGCCATGGGCCTTGGATGAGACTCAGATATGTGCTGGCTTCAGGGGTGGCTCAGCACATTCCCAGCCCTGGTAGATACAGGGAGAGACTGCTTATGCTTGAGAAAATAACAGGGAATAGTAAAGGGGACTTTGTCTTATAGCTAAGGTACTAGCTCAGCCACAGTGGTATAGAGCACCAAGTGAATTCCTGGGGTCCCTAATTTCAAACCTTAGCTCTGGAATAACATTTCTGGACCTGCTCTGGACCATAAGGGAAACCACTGTCCTGATGGGAGAGTCCCAGGCTTGGCAGCATTCACCACAAACTACCTGCAGAGCCCCTGTATCTTGAATGAACATTGGCAGTAGCCAGGCAGTATTTAATGTGGGCCTCGGGTGATAATGACCACAGGGAGAGACTCCTCTGTTTGTGCAATGGGGAGAGAAGAGGGAGAAGGACTTTGTCTTATGGCTTGGGTGCCATAAGACACTGTTCTTCCGGCTCCAGACAGCTCAGCACAGATAAAGAGACTCTGTTCTGAAGAAAGTAAGGAAAGAAAACAAGAATCTCTGCCTGGTAATCCAGAGAATTCTTCCAATTCTTATCCAAGATAACCAAGGTGATAACCTCTATGACTCTTCAAGAGCCACAGCATTACTGGGCTTGGGGTGTCCCCTAATGCAGATATGGCTTCAATGATCAAAAACTTAGATCGTAACACCTGAGACCCTTCAAATACCTGAAAAGCTTTCCCAAGAAGCATGGGCACAAATAAACTTAAACTGCAAAGATTACAATAAATACCTAATTCTTCAATTCCCTGTCTTTAATGAACATCCACAAGCATCAGTACCATCCAGGAAAACATGCCCTCGTCAAATCTACCTACTAAAGCACCAGGAACCAATATTGGAGATACAGAGATATGTGACCTTTCAGACAGATAATTCAAATTAGTTGTTTTGAGAAAATTAAATAAAATTAAATTTCAATTTCAAAGAATTTCAATTTCAATGAAATACCACAAAGAATGAATTCAGAATCCTATCAGATTAAAAAAAGAGGGATTTGAAATAATTAACAAGTACTAGGCAGAAATTCTGGAGCTGAAAATTGCAATTGACATACTGAAGAATGCAGCAGAGTCTTTTAATGTATAATTGTAAATTAAAAAAAAAACTAAAAGTGTATAATTGGATTGTTTGTAACACAAAGGACACATTCTAAGGTGATGGATACCCAATATACTCTGATGTGATTATTACACATTTTATGCCTGTATCAAAACATCTCATGTACTCCATAAACCTATACACCTATTATGTACCCACAAAATTAAAAAAAGTAAAAAACATAAAAGCCCAAAATCAAAAAAGAAATTAAGAAAATAATTTTATTTACGTCTTTTTTTATTCTTAAAACTTTGACATTCAAAAGTCATAAATATTAACGTAGATATAAGCTAGATGTTTACAAAGGTTTTATTAAGGTATATAATTTCAATTAGGTTACTTGAAGCCTCATTTAATACCCTAATAACTCTATGACCACCTGTGCTAGATGTTCATAGTTCTCAAGGGGCTTCTCGAAATCACTGATGCCTAAGAGGTTCTTCATTCATTCTCATCAAATATTTATTGAGCAACTACTATGCACAAGCCCCTGTTTTGGGTTTTTGGTATTATTGAGCCAGCCCTTCTGATGAATTAGGTCAGTTTTGGGACCATCTTGCCATTCTGTCTCTGTCTGTTTCACACCACATGAACCAAGATGAAGAAACTGGCTTTTCTCATTACTTTCACCAAACCACTTATTTTATAAAATTTTGGGTCAAGGTTTTCCTGAATTTTTGACAATATGGGGAATTTGACAATGAGGTAATACATACAATTTAAAATTCCCCATTAGAAATTCTTGTTTTTGGAAGTTCTGTAGTTATTTATTTTTTTCCTGGTTCAAATTGTATTTTATGTATTTATTAAAATTTCCATAGCTTTTGGGGGAACAGGTGGTATTTGGTTACATGAGTAAGTTCTTTAGCAGTGATTTGTGAGATTTTGGTGCATCTGTCACCTGAGCAGTATACACTGAACCCAGTTTGTAGTCTTTTATCCTTCATCTTCTTCCCATCCTTTCCCCCAAGTTCCCAAAGTCCATTGTATCATTCTTATGCCTTTGCATCCTCCTAGCTTAGCTCAATTTATGAGTGAGAACAAACGATGTTTGGTCTTCTATTCCTAAGTTACTTCACTTTGAATAATAGTCTTCAGTTCCATCAAGGTTGTTGCAAATGCCATTAATTTGTTCCTTTTAATGTCTGAGTAATAAGCCATTGTATACAAATACAATTTCTTTATGCACTCATTGATTGATAAGCATTTGGGCTGGTTCCATATTTTTGCAGTCGTGAACTGTGCTGCTATAAACACGCATGTGCAGGTGTCTTTTTCGTTAATGACTTCTTTTCCTCTGGGTAGATACCTAATAGTGGGATCGCTGGATCAAATAGTAGTTCTACTTTTAGTTCTTTAAGGGATCGCCACACTGTTTTTCATAGTGGTTTTATTAGTTTACTTTCCTACCAGCCATGCAAAAGTGTTCCCTTTTCATCACATCCACACCAACATCTATTAATTTTTGATTTTTTGATTATGGCCATTATTGCAGGAGTAAGGTGGTATCACATTGTGGTTTTGATTTGCATTCACCTAATCATGAGTGATGTTGAGCATTTTTCTATATGTTTGTTGACCATTTGTATAACTGCTTTTGAGAATTGTCTATTTATATCTTTAGCCGACTTTTTTATAGAATTATATATTTTTTCTTGCTAATTTGTTTGAGTTCCTTGTATATTCTCGATATTAGTCCTTTGCCAGATGTATAGATTGTGAAGATTTTCTCCCACTCTGTGGATTGTCTGTTTACTCTGCTGACTGTTCTTTTTTGCTGGGCAAAAGCTCTTTAACTTAATTAAGTCCCACCTATTTATCTTTGTTTAGTTGCATTTGTTTTTGAGTTCTTAATCATGAAGCCTTTGCCTAGGCCCATGTCTAGAAAGGGTTTTCCAATGTTATCTTCTAGTAATTTTACCCACAGCCAACATAATACTGAACAGGGAAAAGTTGAAAGCATTTCCTCTGAGAACTGGAACAAGACAAGGATGCTCACTCTCACTGCTTTTTTTCAACGGAGTAATGAAAGTTCTACCCAGAGCAATCAGACAAGAGAAAGAATAGGGACTCCAAATCAGTAAAGAGGAAGTCAAACTGTCACTGCTGATAATATGATCATATACCTAGAAAACCCTAAATACTCCTCTAAAAAGCTCCTAGAACGATCAAAGAATTCAGCAAACTTTCAGGATACAAAAGTAGTGTACACAAATCAGTAGCTCTGCTATACACCAACAGTGACCAACCTGAAAATCAAATCAAGAACTCAACCCCTTTTACAATGGCTGCAATAAACAAAAACAAAAACAAAAGCAAAAAACAAACTTAAGAATATACCTAACCAAGGTGGTGAAAAACCTCTACAAGGAAAACTACAAAACACTGCTGAAAGAAATCTTAGATGACACAATCAAATGGAAACACAGCCCATGCTCATGGATGGGAATAATCAGTATTGTGAAAACACCACCAAAAGCAATCTACAGATTCAATGCAATTCCCATCAAAATATCACCATTATTCTTTACAGAACTAGAAAAGACAATCCTAAAATTGATATGGAACCAAAAAAGAGCCCACATAGGCAAAGCAAGATGAAGCAAAAAGAACAAATCTGGAGGCATCACAGTACCTGACTTCAAACTATACTATAAGGGCATAGTCACAAAAACAGCATGGTACTGGTATAAAAAATAGGTACATAGACCAATGAAACAGATTAGAGAACCCAGAAATAAAGCCAAATACCTACAGGCAACTGATCTTTGACAAAGCAAACAAAAACACAAAGTGAGGAAAGGACACCTTATTCAAATGGTGCTGGGATAATTGACAAGCTACATGAAGGAGAATACAACTACATGTCTTCTTTTGAAAAATGCTTGTACATGTGTTTTTGCCCTCGTTTTAATGAGGTTATTTGCTTTTCCCTTGTTTATTTGGTCTTTTCTTGTTTCTTTTTCAATTTTTATTTTAGGATCAGGGTATACATGTGCAGGTTTGTTGCATGGGTAAATTTCATGTAGCTGGTTTTTGTTGTACAAATTATTTCATCACCAGGGTAATGAGTATAATACTGAATAATTTTTTGACCCTCAACCTTCTCTTACCTTCCACCTTCAAGTAGGTCCCAGTATTGATTGTTCTCCACTTTGTGTCCATATGTACTCAATGTTTAGCTCTTACTTGTAAATGAGAACATGTGCTATATGCTTTTCCATTTCTGCATTAATTCACTTAAGGTAATGGCCACCAGCTGCATCCATGTTGCTGCAAAGGACGTGGTTTCATTCTCTTTTTATTTCTGCATAGTATTCCATGGTGTATACATATGACATTTTTAAAATCCAGTCCAACATTGATGAAAATCTAGGTTGAGTCCATGTCTTTATTATCTGGAATAGTGATGCAGTAAACATGATTGCATGTGTTTTTTGATAGAATTATTTACATTCTTTTGGGCATACTCCCTGTAACAGTATTGCTGGGTTAAATGCTAGTTGTGCTTTAAGTTCTTTGAGAAATTTCCCAACTGCTTTTCACAGTGGCTGAATTAAATTACATTCCCACTAGCGATGTATTAGCATTCCTTTTTTTTTTTCCTGTGATCTCATCAGCATCTGATATATATATAATTTTTTTTTTTTTTTTGAGACAGAATCTCACTCTGGCTGGAGTGCAGTGGTGCCATCTCGGTTCACTGCAAGCTCCACCTCCTGGGTTCATGCCATTCTTCTGCCTCAGCCTCCTGAGTAACTGGGACTACAGGCACCCCCCACCACGCCAGGCTAATTTTTTTGTATTTTTAGTGGAGACGGGGTTTCACCGTGTTAGCCAGGATGGTCTTGATCTCCTGACCTTGTGATCCACCCACCTTGGGCTCCCAAAGTGCTGGGATTATAGGCATGAGCCACCATGCCCAGCCATATACATATATATATATATATATATATATATATATATATTTTACTTTTTAGTAATAACCATTCTGGATGGTCTGAGATGGTATCTCATTGTGGTTTTGACTTGCATTTATCTAATGATAAGTCATATTTAGCATTTTAAAATACATTTGTTGCACATGTGTATATCTTCTTTTGAGGTGTCTGTTCATGTTCTTTGCCCATTTTTAACGGGGTTGTTTGTTTTTTGCATGTTGGTTTACGTTTTTTATAGTTTCTGGATATTAAACCTTTGTGAGATGCATAGTTTGTGAGTATTTTCTCCCATTCTGTATCTTATCTCTTTACTCTATTTATTGTTTCTTTTGGTGTGCAAATCTCTTTAGTTTAATTAGGTACCGCTTGTCCTTTTTTTGTTTTTGTTGCAATTTCTTTTAGAGGATTAATCATAAAATCTTTGCCAAGGCCTAGTCCACAATGGTATTTCCTAGGTTTTCTTCTAGGGCTTTGGTTGTTTTACATCATATTTTTAAGTCTTTAATCCAACTTGAGTTTATTTTTTATATGGTGAAAAGAAGGAATTCAGTTTTAATCTTTTGCATATGGCTGGCCAGTTGATCCAGCACAATTATTGACTATAGAGTTTTTTCCCCATTGCTTATTATTGCTGGCTTTGTTGAAGATGGTTGTAGGTGTGCAGGTTTATTTCTGAGTTCTCTAACCTGTTCCCTTGGTCTATGTATCTGTTTTGTTACCAGTACCATGCTGTTTTGATTACTGTAGTGTTATAGCATAGTTTGAAAGTGGAGGGAGTCTGTGGGCGGGTATGCACTGGTAGGGTTCTGTTTGCAAAAGCACTCCAATAGGTAGGCAGGGTCTCCTGGTGAAAGAGCTATGGAAGTGGTGACAACTGGCAAGCTGAGATTAGGCTGCAAGTGGTTATAGCCAGGAAGGGACCCTGGGAGAGGCAAGCAGACAGGGGAGCACAGAGATAAGACTGGCCTCATCCCACGAGTCTGGAAGCTAACAAAGGCTAAAGCTGCCTAGAGGAGTAGTGAGCCTTGGGATATGGGTGCCCATGGCTGTGTTCCACTGCAGCCCTACCTTCAACAAACCTTCTAGGCTTCATGCAGGCTGGAGTTTTGTCTCTTAAAACTCTCTGTGCAGTTCTACCCAACAGCTCAGAATTCCATGGGTTTCGTAGTGTCTCCTGCAGCTAGCAAGGATCCCAGAGGTTCACCGTGAGAGTGGGCCACTCCATGTCCATTTTACTCACCCCTTCCCTAGGAGCCAGTTATTTCTATGAGTCCTGGTGCTCAGCAACCCCATGCAGAGTTCCCAGCTTTCCCCCATTTCATCCTAGGGCCTGTGTTCTCCCTGTGTCCAGTCTCAATTCCTTCTTTCCAAAGATATCTTTAGAGCATACTAGTCTACTTGATGGTCTTATCTCTCTCATTGGAAAAAGCTCTTCCTGGCTGCATCTAGTCAGACATCTTAGCTCTCCTCAAAATCTCATTGAATTGTTTGAAGGTCATTGTAGGTTCTGGATTTTAGCCCTTTGTCAGATGCATAGTTTGCAAATATTTTCTCCTAATCTGTAGATTGTCTGTTTACTCTGTTGATTATTTCCTTTTCTCTATGGGGGCTTTTTGGTTTAATCAAGTCCCATTTGTCTATTTTTGCTTTGGTTGCATTTACTTTTGAGTACTTAGTCATGAATTCTTTGCTTAGGACAATGTCCAGAAAATTTTTTCCTAGGTTTTCTTCTACTATATTTGTAATTTCCAGGTCTTAAATTTAGGTCTTTAATCCATCTGGAGTTGAGGAGTTTATATATGGTGAGAGATACAGGCCAAGTTTAATTCTGTTGGGTATGGCTAACCAATTTTCCCAACACCATTTATTGAGTAGGGTGTTCTTTGTCTAATGTATACTTTTTATTGACATTGTTGAAAATGAGTTGGTTGTAAGTATGTGGCTTTATTTCTGGTTTCTGTATTCTGTTCCATTAAACTATGTGTCTATTTTTTTGTTGGTGCCATGCTATTTTGGTTATTACAGTTTGAGGCACTAACAAGTATCAGACATCAGTTTGAAAAAAACTCTATCAGAGCAACATAAATTCTGCTAAAATTGAGGTAACAACATCAAATGTATAGTAAAGCTTTGGTGGAAGAATAATAAAGTAATCAATGCTTTACAAAATCTTATGGGAAAAGTGCCTCAAAGAAATCAGCACTTTCCAAATGGATAACTCACTTTGAGATGGGACAAGATGATATGGAAGATAAAGCTTACAGTTACAGACAATTTACATTGATTTGCAAGGAAAAATTAATCTTGTTCATGCCTGATATAATTTGGATATTTGTACCTTCCAAGTATAATTCCCAGTGTTGGAGCTGGGACATCATGGAAGGTGTATGGATCATGGGAGCACATCCCTCATGAATGACTTAGTGCTATCCCCTTGGTGATGAGTGAATTCATGTGAGATCTGGTTGTTTAAAAGCATATGGCACCTCTCTCTCTCTCTTTCTCTCTCTCACTCCTGCTCTCACCATGTGGCATGCTTACTCCTGCTTCCCCTTCTGCTGGGATTATAAGCTTCCTGAGGCTCTCACCAGAAGCTAAGCAGATGCCAGCACCATGTTTCATGAATAACTTGCAGAACCATAAGCCAATTAAACCCTTTTTCTTTGTAAATTACCCAGCTTAGGTATTTATTTATAGCAGTGCAAGTATGGCATAACACAGAAAATTGGTACCAAGAGTGGGGAATTGTTATAAAGATACCTGAAAATGTGGAAATGGCTTTGAAACTGGGTAATGGGCAGAGGTTAGGAGAGTTTTGAGGGCTAAGAAGATGACAGGATGACATTCGTAAGTTTGGATCATCTTAAAAACTTGTTAAGTGATTGCAACCAAAATGCTGATAGAAATATGGACAGTGAAGGCCAGGCTGATGAGGTTTCAGAGGGAAATGAGGAAGTTATTGGGAACTGAAGCAAAGGTCACCTTGTTGTGCTTTATCAAAAAACCTGGCTGCATTGTGTTCATGCCCTAGAGATCTTTGGAAGTTTTAACTTTAAAGTTATGGCTTAGGGTATCTGGCAGAAGATATTTCTAAGCAGCAAAGCATTCCAGATGTGGTCTGGCTCCTTTTAATAGCCTATTTTCATATATGTGAGCATAGTGGCTTATAATAATGACTTCAAAATTGGAACTTACATTTAAAGGGGAATTAGAGCATGAAAGTTTGGAAAATTTGCAGCCTAGCCATGTGGTAGAAAAGAAAAGCTTATTTTCAGGGGAGGAATTCAAGCAGGCCATGGAGCAACCACTTGCTAGAGAGACTTGTGTATGTAAATGAGAGCCAGGTGCTGCTAACCAAGACAATGAACAAAGAGCTTGAAGTCATTTCAGAGATGTACAAGAAATACCCTCCCATCACACAGACCCAGAAGCTTAGGAGAAAAAAAATTTGTTGCAGGGGCCAGGCCTGGGGCCCCATTTCCTTGCTCAGTCTTGGGACATTGGTTCCCATATCCTGGTTGCTTCAACTTCAGTCATAGCTCAAAGGGTTTATTTTAATTTTGTTTTTTATTTTACAGGCTCATAGGTGGAAGGAGATAAGTCTCAGATAAGACTTAGAAGTTTGGGCTTGATGATGGAACAAGTGAATACATTGGGAGACCATTGGGAAGAGATGATTATATTTTGCAATGTAAGGACAATAAATTTGGGGGGCCAGGGAAAGAATAATATGGTTCAGATATTTTCCCCTTTCAAATAAATCTCATGTTGAAATGTAATTCCCAGGGTTTGAGGTGTTGCACCATGGCAGGTGTTTGGTTCATGGGGGAGTATTCCTCATCAATGGTTTAGTGCCATCCCCTTGGTAATGAGCAAATTCACAAAAGATCTGGTTGTTTAAAAATGTGTAGCACTTCACTCTTCTATCTATTCCTTCTGTTCTCCCCATGTGACATGCTTGTTCCTGCTTTGCCTCTGCTATGAATGTAAGGTTCCTGAGGCACTCATCAGAAGCAGATGCCAGCACCATGATTCCTGTACAGCCTTCAGGACCATGAGCCAATTCAACCTGTTTTCTTTATGAATTACTTAGCCTCAGTTATTTTGTTATAGCAATGCAAAGAATGGATGAACACAGTGCCCTAATTGAAGAGGACAAACAATTACCAGTAGAAAGAATAGCCAAAACCACAGCCATCTCAGTTGGTAAAGCTTGCACAATTCTGACTGAAAACTTAAAGTTGAACAAACTTTACTCTTGATGAGTGCCAAAACCACTGCACCCAGATCAGCTGCAGACAAGAGCAGAGCTTTCAATGAAACTTTAAACAAGGGGTATCAAGATCCTCAAGAATTTCTTGAAGAATTGTAATAGAAGATGTAACATAGCTTTACCAGTATGATTCTGAAGACAAAGCACAATCAACGCAACAGTACTAAGAGGTAGAAGTGGTCCAGTCAAAGGAAAAGCAGACCAGTCGAAAGTAAAAATCTGATCCCCCAGAAAGCAAACAAAAACATAAACTGGGGAAGGGACACACTATTCAATACATGGTGGTGGAATAATTGACAAGCCACATGTAGAAGAATGAAACTGGAGCCTCATCTCCCACCTTATAAAAAAATCAACTCACGATGGACCACAGACTTAAATATAAGACATGAAACCATAAATATTCTAGAAGATAACATTGGAAAAATCCTTCTAGACATTTGGCTTAGACAAAGACTTCATAATCAAGAATCCAAAAGCAAATGCAACAAAAATAAAGATGAGTAGATGGGACTTAATTGAACAAAAGAACTTTTGCATGGCAAAAGGAACAATCAGCAGAGTAAACAGACAACCCACAGAGTGGGAGAAAGTATTTGCAAACTATGCATCTGAGAAAGAACTAATATCTAGAATCCACAGGGAACTCAAACAGATTAGCAAGAAAAAAATAATTCAATAAAAAAATGGGCTAAGGACATAAATACACAATTCTCAAAAGAAGATACACCAATGGCCAACAAACATATGAAAAAATGCTCAGCATCACTAAATATCAGGGAAATGCAAATCAAAACCACAATGCAATACCACCTTCCTCCTGCAAGAATGGCCATAATTAAAAAATCAAAACACAATAGATGTTGGCATGGATGTAGTGAAAACGGAACAATTTTACACTGCCAGTCGGAATGTAAGTTAATACAACCATTGTGGAAAAGAGTATGGAGATTCCTTAAAAAACTAAAAGTAGAACTAACATTTGATCCAGCAATCCCATCACTGGATATCTGCCTAGAGGAAAGGAATTCATTATATGAAAAAGACATTTGCACGTACATATTTATAGCAGCACAATTTGCAATTGCAAAAATATGAAGCTGGCCCAAATGCCCATCAATTAACAAGTGGATAAAGAAAATGTTGTGTGTACATATATATGGTATATATATATGGTGTGTATATATAGTGTATATATATGGTGTGTGTGTATATATGCTATATATATGGCATGTATAGTGTATATATAGTGTATGGTGTGTATATATAGTATATTTATGGTGTATATATATATACACATATTTGGTTATGTGTGTGTATGTGTGGGTGTGTATATATTATATATATATATATTTTTTATGACTGAGTGGTATTCCATGGTGTGTGTACCATGGAATACTACTCAGCCATAAAAAGGAGTAAAATAATGGCATTTGCAACAACCTGGATGGAGTTGAAGATCATTATTCTTTTTTTTATTTTTATTTTATTATTATTATACTTTAAGTTTTAGGGTACATGTGCACAATGTGCAGGTTAGTTACATATGTATACATGTGCACAATGTGCAGGTTAGTTACATATGTATACATGTGCCATGCTGGTGTGCTGCACCCATTAACTCATCATTTAGCATTAGGTATATCTCCTAAAGCTATCCCTCCCTCCTCCCCCCACCCCACAACAGTCCCCAGAGTGTGATGTTCCCCTTCCTGTGTCCATGTGTTCTCATTGTTCAATTCCCACCTATGAGTGAGAATATGCGGTGTTTGGTTTTTTGTTCTTGCGATAGTTTACCGAGAACGATGATTTCCAATTTCATCCATGTCCCTACAAAGGACATGAACTCATCATTTTTTATGGCTGCATAGTATTCCATGGTGTATATGTGCCACATTTTCTTAATCCAGTCTATCATTGTTGGACATTTGGGTTAGTTCCAAGTCTTTGCTATTGTGAATAGTGCCACAATAAACATACGTGTGCATGTGTCTTTATAGCAGCATGATTTATAATCCTTTGGGTATGTACCCAGTAATGGGATGGCTGGGTCAAATGGTATTTCTAGTTCTAGATCCCTGAGGAATCACCACACTGACTTCCACAAGGGTTGAACTAGTTTACAGTCCCACCAACAGTGTAAAAGTGTTCCCATTTCTCCAAATCCTCTCCAGCACCTGTTGTTTCCTGACTTTTTAATGATTGCCATTCTAACTGGTGTGAGATGGTATCTCACTGTGGTTTTGATTTGCATCACTCTGATGGCCAGTGATGGTGAGCATTTTTTCATGTGTTTTTTGGCTGCATAAATGGAAGATAATTATTCTAAATGAAGTAAATCAGGAATGGAAAATCAAACATCATATGTTCTCACTTATAAGTGGGAGCTAAGCTAGCTATGAGGACACAAAGGCATAATTATGATTTAATGGACTTTGGGGACTCAGTGTGAAGGGTGCGAGGGGGGTGAGGGATAAAAGACTGCACATTGGGTACAGTGTACACTGCTCGGGTGATGGGTGCACCAAAATCTCGGATATCGTTAGTAAAGAACTTATCCATGTAATCAAACACCACCTCTTCTCCAAGAACCTATTGAAATAAAAAATAGAATAAAAAAAGATGACACTCTTACATTTTTTTTTAAAGTAAAGATCATGGCAACAGTTTTTTTGGGATGCCCAAGGCATTCTGCTTTTCAACTTTCAGGAGGACCAAAGAATGATAGCACTCGTGCCAAGGCTCTTGCATGACAACACCAATGCTATATTAGTTCTGTTATTTTGCTGGCACTAATACAGCTCTCAGGTCCACCACTTAATTAGAACTATTAACTTCATATGATTTTTTGTTAAAATATTACAAAGGGTTGGGTGTTTCTCTATATTTAGGTCTACATCCTGTTTTAAGGTTGCATATCAAATTTTCATAAATTGTTTGTAGAGACCCAACTATAACTTCTGTCCATCTTGTGTTATCTCTTCATCATTTTTAGACCCCCAGCTAACTGTGCCAGCTCCTACTACTTTATGACCTTCTTTAATTTCTTCCAATAATCAGAAATTGTAAGAGACTTTTATTTTTCTGGAGTAAAATTGCCTGAATTCAAGTCCTCCTCTACCACTCACTTTTCTGTGTGACTTTAGACAAGAGACTTGAACCTTTCCTTGGTCTCAGTTTCCCATCTTAAATGGGAGAAAATAATATCAACTTTATAGAGTTTCTGGGAAGGTAAAATATTGTAATAAACTCTTGGCACATGGTGAAACAAAAAGACACTAGAAGAATTGGTACTTACTAAGCCATTATATTCAGCTTTTAATCATTATGACTACACAGTGCAACAACTTCTAGGAGTATCCCCATTTTAGAAATGAGAAAACACACTGGATTCTAATGGAAAGAGTGAAGATTAAAGCACAAGCTTCTTATCTGTTATGTTCATAAATGTCTGCTAGCATAAACTCCTTAGTTCTCTAAGGGATTTTTTTTATAAACACAATTTACAATAAAGCAAATTCGTGTTTAGTGAGTCCTACAAGCTTGTCTCCCAAATTAAAACTTTTTTTTTTTACTACTTCATGAAAATCATTCTTAAGTGCAACTGGCATTTTTTTTCTTCAAATGCATTGCAGTGAAAAACACGATGACTTGGAATTTGATTTATGATTTGGAATTACTGCCATGATTTATGCTAAGGTGCATGAAGTTTTACCTACCATTGCTTTTGAGCCATCAATGCAGATGTCAACATAGTGGAAAAGAAAAACGACATCTTTATATTATTATGAAAATAATTTTGACCTCATGAACCCACTGAATATGTCTCAGGTACCCTCAGGGGTTCATTGACCACACTGAGAAACACTGACTGAGCAGCCACCTAAAATCGTGCATTTTTACTGTATTCCACAAGATGGTGATATTGTAATGTGCATCAGAAATTAAAAGTTGGGTCACAACTGAATAATTTAAAAAAATTGTTGACTTTCAGAAAATGATGTGGGTAAAATATTTCCTTCCTTCCTTCCTTCCTTCCTTCCTTTCTTTCTTTCTAGAAAATTTACTTGGTGAGCTCTTGAAGCACCAAGTCCATCTTATCTGAGTCCTAACTTTCATCATGGAAACTTGCTTTCTAAATACGGCTTTATCAATGGCTGCCTCCTACAGAAACCTAATGTTAATTTGGAGGGTGACATTTTGCAGTTGCGGAAACCAGCAGGCTCTTGGAAACTTATCATTTAGTGCTTTATAATTAAGAAAATTTTACCTTCTTCCAAATGACAATTTCACTTTTGTAGTTGCATATCACATGCTCTGAAGTTCTATGAATCTTTATTGGAGAAAGGATCCCTCAGTTCTGTGGTTCTTAAGCCTTTTATGTTTTGAGTGAAAGAATACAGATCCACTTGTGAATTTGATAAAAGCTGTGGATTCTCATCCCAGAAAAATGTACATGCATCTATGTGAAATTTTGCATACAATTTCACATGGCTCATTGTATTCTGAAGTTATTACTTGGATTAAGAACCTCTGCCTTAGTGGAAGAAACTATTGTCAAACCTCATATAGCCCCTTCAGCTTAGGTTAAAAAAAACAGTTGATATTAGAGGAAAGAGATAGAAGTCTTTATATAATCTTCTTACTGTTTCATCCTTATTACAGACTTTGTCTATATGCTGTAAAATAGTGTTTTCATCACTTGAACATCCCATGCCTCTAGTTGATAAGAGTACAAATGTCATGCACCCATCAGAATTCCGATATAGATTTTTTGCCAAAAGGGACTTTTCTCTTCACCTCCAGAATTATGCTCTATCTTTTTCATATCCCCCACTAGTCAGGAAGATTTTGCCAGGCTTTATTTCTGCATTTATGTTGCAAAGCAGTGCTACCTTTTTCATTTTTTAGATATAAAATTTAGTATAATATTTAAAATGATAGTTTTTTTCAAATTATCTGCAAACTGCACTACCTTCAGAGCTTTTGACATTTTTTGAAAAGTTCTACCTTCTGAAATTCCTACATTAGACTTTCATATATTTAATTTTTGTAGACATTTCTTTTGGACTTCCCCATTAAATGACAAATAGTCTAGAAAAAGTCACTGATTTAAGATATCTTCTGAAGAATTTTTTTTCCATGAAAAGGATTTTAGAGAGTCTGGAAATTTATTTGCATTTTTTTAAATGTATGTATTTTGGCTCAAATATGTAAATAAGAATATGTAATATATGTCTTTCTGTGTGTAGCTTATTTTATTTAACATAATATCTTCCAGTTCATCCATATTTGGCAAATGAAAGACTTTCATTCTTTTGTATGACTAAATAATATTCCATTTTGTATCTGTACCACTTTTTTATTCATTTATTCATTGATGAAAACTTAGATGGATCATTAAATATCATGCACTTATATTGACATATACACCTAAATATGTATAATTATTATTAATCCATAATAATTAAAGATATTTAAAAAACAGGAAATGTGTCTATGATTAAATACAATTAAAACACATAATGTTCATAAAAATAAAATGTATATTTTTGACTGAAACAAAAACTTCAAACACATATATTCATAAGTTTTATGAATCAAATTTAACACCATCTTAACTTGTGATCTTTTTAACTTTGTCATATAAATTAATTATAAATTTGAACTCATAAATTAGATTTATATTAATAAAATGTCACTCTCTTTTTGTGTTCTTTATTGGAAGAGGTTCAGTATATAATTTTGCCTGGTAATAGGATTCTTCTCAGATTATTGCCTTAAACTATTATTTACACCACTGTCACATATTCCTCTCCCCATATAATTGCCCCTTTCATGTTTTCCCATTCTTACTACCATGCTGTCTCACATTTCCCTTCATCTCTCTCATCATACTCTCATACTCATCATACTCTCATCATATCACATTTTCTTTTTTTTAACTTTTAATTTTTTGTGGATTCGTAGTAGGTGTATATAATTGTGGGATATTTTGCAATAGGCATACAATGTGTAATAATCACATCAGAGTAAATGGGGTAGCCATTACCCCAAGCATCTATCATTTGTTGTACAATCCAATTATACTCTTTTAGATAATATAAAATGTACATTAAAAATTATTTTAATTACTTTTTTTTAAGTATCGAGGTACATGTGGAGGATGTGCAAGTTTGTTACATAGGTAAACGTGTGCCATGGTAGTTTGCTGCACCGATCAATCCATAACCTAGGTATTATGCCCAGCATACTTTACCTCTTTTCCCTAGTGCTCTTTCCCCTATGCCCCACTCTCCCCTGACGGGCCCCAGTGTGTGTTTTTCCACTTCCTGTGTCCATGTGTTCTCATTGCTCAACTCCCAATTATAAGTGAGAACATGGGGTGTTTGGTTTTCTGTTCCTGTGTTAGTTTGCTGAGGATAATGCTTCCAGCTTCATTATCTCATTCCTTTTTATGGCTGCATAGTCTTCCATGGTGTATATATACCACATTTTCCTTATCCAGTCTATCACTGATGAGCATTTCGATTGATTCCATTTCTTTGCTATTGTGAAGAGTGCTGCAGTGAATATAAGTGTGTATGTATCTTTATAATAGAATGATTTATATTTATTTGGGTATATACCTAGTAATTGTATTGCTGGGTCAGATGGTATTTCTGGTTCTAAATCTTTGAGGAATTGCCATACTGTCTTCCACAATGATTGAACTGATTTACTTTCCTACCAACAGTGTAAAAGTATTCCTATTCTTGGCAACATCACCAGCATCTGTTGTTTCTTAACTTTTTAATAATCACCATTCTGACTGATATGTGATGATATCTCATAGTGGTTTTGATTTGCATTTATCTACTCATCTGTGATGTTGAGCTTTTTTTCATGTGTTTGTTGGTTGCATGTATGTCTTTTTTTTTTTGAAAAATGTGTTCATGTCCTTTGCTCACATTTTAATGGGGTTATTTTTTTTCCTGTAAATTTGCTTAAGTTCCTCATAGATTCTGGATATTAGACCTTAGTCAGATGGATAGATTGCAAAAATTTTATCCCAATATGTAGGTTGTCTGTTCACTCTAATGATAGTTTCTTTTGCTGAGCAGAAGCTCTTCAGTTTAGTTAGATCCTATTTGTCAATTGTTGCTTTTGTTGCAATTGCTTTGGCAATTTTATCACAAAATATTTGCTCATGCCTATGTTCAGAATGGTTTTACTTAGATTTTCTTCTAGGGTTTTTATGGTTTTGTGTTTTACATTTAAGTCATTAATGAAACGAGTTAATTTTTGTATAAGATGTAAGGAAGGGATCTAATTTCAATTTTCTGCATATGGCTAGTGAGTTCTTCCAGCACCATTTGTTAAATAGGGAATCCTTTCCCCATTTCTAGTTTTTGTCAGGTTTGTCCAAGATCAGATGGAGTAGATATGTGGTCTTATTTCTGAATTCTCTATTATGTTCCATTGGTCTATGTGCCTGTTTTTGTACCAGTGTTATGCAGTTTCTGTTACTGCAGCCTTGTAGTATAGTTTGATGTTGGGTAGTGTAATGTCTCAGCTTTGCTCTTTTTGCTTAGGATTATCCTGGCTATACAAGCTCTTTTTGGTTCCATATAAATTTTAAAATATTTTTTTCTAATTCTATTCAGAATGTCAGTGGTGGCTTAATGGGAATAACATTGAATCTATGTATTGCTTTGGGCAGTATGGCCATTTTTGCAATATTGATTCTTCCTATCCATAAGCATGGAATGTTTTTCTATCTGCTTGTGTCCTCTCTGATTTCCTTGAGCAGTGGCTTGTGGTTCTCTTTCAAGAGGTCCTTCACTTTTCTTGTTAGCTGTATTCCTAGGTATTTTATTCTCTTTTTGGCAATTGTGAATGGAAGTTCATTCATGATTTGGCATTCTGCTTGTCTGTTGTTGGTGTATAGAAATTCTTGTGATTTCTGCACATTGATTTTGTATCCTGAGACTGCTGGAGTTGCTTGTCAGCCTAAGAAGCTTTTGTGCTGAGTCACTTGGATTTTCTAGATACAGGATCATGTCATCTGCAAATAGACAATTTGATTTCCTCTCTTCCTATTTGGATGCACTTTATTTCTTTCTCTTGCCTAATTGCCATGGGCAGAACTTCCAATAATATGTTAATTAAAAGTGTTGGGAGAGGGCATCCTTGTTTTGTGCTGGTTTTCAAGGGAAATTCTTCCGGCTTTTGCACAGTCAGTATGATATTGGTTGTGAGTTTGTCATAAATGGCTCTTATTATTTTGAGGTATGTTTCTTAAATATCAGTTTTTTGAGAGTTTTTAACATGAAGAGATGTTGAATTTTATCAAAGGCCTTTTCTGCATCTAGTGAGATTATCAGGTGATTTTTTTTGTCTTTAGTTCTGTTTATGTGATGAATTACTTTTATTGATTTGCATATATAGAACCCACCTTGCATCCTGGGGATGAAGCCAACTTGATCGTGATGAACAAGCTTTTTGATGTGCTGCTGGAATCAGTTTGCCAGTATTTTATTGAGGATTTTTGCATCAATGTTTTTCAGGGATATTGGTCTGAAGTTTTCTTTTTTTGGTGCATCTCTGCCAGGTTTTGGTATCAGGATGATGCTTGCTTCATAAAATGAGTTATGGAGGAGTCCCTCATTTTCAATTTTTTGAAATCATTTCAGAAGAAATGATACCAACTCCCCTTTTTACCTCTGGTAGAATTCAGCCATAAGTCCATCTGGCTTGGGTATTTTTTGGTTGGTAAGCTATTTATTACTGCCTCAATTTCATAACTCATTACTGGTCTATTCAGTGATTCAACTTCTTCTTGGTTCAGTATTGGGAGGGTGTATGTGTCCAGGAATTTAATCTTTTATTTTAGATTTTCCTATTTGTTTGCATAGAGGTGTTTATAGTATTCTCTGATGGTTGTTTCTATTTCTGTGGTGTCAGTAGTGATATCTTCTTTATTATTTTTATTGTGTTTATTTGAATCTTTCCTCTTTTCCTTTTTGTTAGTCTAGCTATTTATTTTATGAATTTTTTCAAAAATGAACTCCTGGATCATTGATTGTTGGAAGGGTTTTTTTTTTTTTTGTCTCTATCTCCTTCAGTTCCACTCTGAGCTTGGTTATTTCTTTTTTTTTTTTTTTTTTTTTTTTTTTTTTTTTTTTTTTTTCTTAATTTTACTTAATTTAAATTTAAATAACTGCATGTGGCTTATGCTAACTTTGGGGTTTGTTTACTCTTGGTTCTCTTGTTCTTTAAGTTGTGATGTTAGGATGTTGATTTGAGCTCTTTTTATCTTTTTGATGTGGGCATTTAATGCTATAAATTTTCCTCTTAATGCTGCTTTAGCTGCATCACTGAGATTCTGGTACATTGTCACTTTGTTCTCATTGGTTTCAAAGAACTTGATTTCTGCCTTAATTTCATTATTTACCTATAAGTCATTCAGGAGCAGATTGTTCAGTTTTCATGTAGTTGTGTGGTTTTGAGTGTGTTTCTTAATCTTGAGTTCTAATTTTATTGTGCTGTGATCTGAGAGACTGTTATGATTTCAGTTCTTTTGCATTTGTTGAGGAGTATTTTACTTTAAATTATGTGATTAATTTTAGAGTAAGTGCCAGGTGGTGCTCATCAAAATGTGTATTCTGTTGTTTTGGGATGGAGTTCTGTAGATGTCTATCAGATCCACTTGGTCCAGAGCTGAGTTCAAGTTCTGAATCAGTGGGGTATTAAAGTCTCCCACTATTATTGTGTGGGGCTCTAAGTCTTTTTACAGGTTTTTAAGAACTTGTTTTACGAATATGGGTGTTCCTGTATTGTGTGCATATGTGCTTAGAATAGGTAGATATTTTGTTTAATTGAACCCTTTACAATTATGTAATGTCCTTCTCTGTCATTTTTGAACTTCGGTGGTTCAAAGTCTATTTTGTCAGAAACTAGGATTGCAAACACTACTTTTTCTGATTTCCATTTACTTGGTAAATTTCCTCCTTTTTAAAATTTTGAGGCTATGTGTGTCTTTGCATGTGAGATGTGTTGCTTGAATATGGCACACTGATGGGCCTTGTCTTTTTATCCAGCTTGTCATTCTGTGTCTTTTAATTAAGGCATTTCACTGATTTACACTTAAGATTAATATTGTTCTGTGTGAATTTGATCCTGTCATGATGCTGGCTGGTTAATTTTGCAGACTTGTTAATGTAGTTGGTTCATAGTGTTGTTGGTCTGTGTACTTCAGTGTGTTTTTGTAGTGGCTGGTAACGGTTTTTCCTTTTTATGTTTAGTGCTTCCTTCAGGAGTTCTTGCAAGGCAGGCTTGGTGATGACAAAATCCTTCAGCATTTGCTTCTCTGAAAAATATTTTATTTCCCCTTCACTTATGAAGCTTAGTTTGGCAGGTTATGAAATTCTGAGTTGGAAATTCTCTTCTTTAAGAATGTTGAATATCAGCCCCAAAATCTCTTCTGATTCCTAGGATTTTCACTGAGAGGTCTGCTGTTAGCCTGATGAGCTTTCCTTTGTAGGTGATTTAGCCCTCCTCTCTGACTGCCCTTAACATTTTTTTCTTCATTTCAACCTTGGAGAATCTGATGATTATGTGTTTTGAGGTAGATCTTCTCGTGGAGTATCTTATTGGGGTTTTCTGAATTTCCTGAATTTGAATGTTGGCCTGTCTTGCTAGGTTGAGGACGTTCTCCTGGATGATATCCTGAAGTGGTTTTTCAACTTTGTTCCATTCTCCCCATCTCTTTCAGGTACTCCAATCAGTTGTAGGTTTTGTCTTTTTACAGAGTCCCATAGTTCTTGAAGGTTTTGTTTGTTCCCTTTCATTCTTTTTTCTTTAATCTTGTCTGCCTGCCTTATTTCAGCAAGGCATTCTTCAAGCTCTGATATTCTCTCTTCTGCTTGGTCGATTCAGCTATTGATATATGTGTTTGCATCATGAGGTTCTCGTGCTGTATTTTTCAGCTCCATCAGGTCATTTATATTCCTCCTGTAATCTTTTATCATGGTTCTTAGCTTCTTTTTATTGGGTTAGAAGATAATTCTTTAGCTCAGTGAAGTTTGTTATTACCCACTTTCTGAAGCCTACTTCTGTCAGTTCATCCATCTCAGCTTCAGCCCTGTTCTGTGCCCTTGCTGGGGAAGTGTTGTGATCATTTGGAGTAGAAGAGGATTTCTGGCTTTTGGAATTTTCAATGTTTTTGAATTTTTTTTCATATCTTCGTGGATTTATCTACCTTTGATCTTTGAGGCTGTTGAACTTTGAATGGGGTTTTGTGGGGTCTTTTTTGATGATGTTGTAATTGTTGCTTCCTCTTTGTTTGTCTTTTAACAGTCAGGCCCCTCTTCTGCAGGTCTGCTGCAGTTTGCTGTGGGTCCACTCCAGACCTGTTTACTTGGGCATCACCAGTGGAGGCTGCAGAACAACAAAGATACTTTGTACAAAGGGTACTTGGGTAACAGTTCTAAGAGTATATTCCAGCTTTAGCCTGATTTTGATCCCTGTTGAAACCTGCAAATCCCTTAATATACTGTGGATAACTAAGAGAAGTGTTGGAAAACAACTGAAATAGAGTCTACTGAGTTACAGCAAAGTCTATTGGAATTAGAATTAGGACAATAACCATAATGACTTGCTTTCAGCTGTTTTATATATTTCCCCTTCTATTCTTCCCACACCTAGGTTCTAGGACCTCCACACAACAAGCCTGCCTATTGAAAGATGACAGTCTGATAGGGTTCCAGAGGTTGCGTCTATGCTGTACCTTTCACTGTACCATTATCCCAAAGGAAATCATAGTACATGTTATTCCTACACTTCTATTCTAGAGCAGAGTAAACAGTTTTTTTTGGGACAACTGATAACATATTCTAAAATATGGAGAGGTAGAAATTACATGTGTGGTCACCTGTATTGACCGCATTATCTACTTAATAGAGAATTCTGTTGTGTGTTAAGAAAAGCAGATGAATCTCGGGAAGAATAGTGAGCTTTGTGGAACTATAACTTGCCCTATTTCCACTCTCTGCTTCCATCTCTGCAGCAGCCATGAAAATAAGCAACTCAAAATTAGGGTAAAACCCCCCAGCCTGGCAGCCACTAGAAGTGGAAGTTTGGAGATGGAGCTCTTTTAAGTTCATTTTCAGAGGATTTTTACTATTCAACTTGTGTGATGGTTCACTGGAAGACACCCCTTTGGAAGACTATATTTGACTTGACTCAAGAGTTTATTCAGTGGAAAAAAGCCCCTCCCCTCAGGGACATTTGTTGAAAACACTTACAGAAAATGGTTTAACTTCACAGGTGCATGCAGCAGTGGATAACAGAAGGAAAAGCCAATAAGATAACCAAACATCTTAAAAAGAAAATCTGGAGAATGACATGTCTGTAGAGGCTTTAAAAAACTCTAACATATTTCTGAGAATCTAGGAGGCCACATGCATCCTTTGGGCTGCGTGCATGATCACGATGTTGTGCATACTCAGAGAAGACCCAAGGATATTCTACTTTAACACTTATGGCATACTTTGACACTTGTGCAAGCAGGAAGTGAAGAAGTTGTGCCATCACACATGCACACACACACACACACACACAGTCTTGAAAAGACTGGAGGACTTATTGGTTTAATATGTTTAAGGAAATCTGTTTTCAGTCATTAGCTGATTATTAAGCTAATTGAACAGAGACTTCAGTGATCATGCAAGACAAAGAATACAGACCTTACAAAATTAGTTTCAAAAAGTCAGAAAATAAACAAGCATAAACAACATTAATCTCCAGGGAAGGGGCAGGAGAATCTAACATCCAAAAATTAAACATAATATTATTTAAAATGCTCTTTTTCCCAGATAAAAATATGAGACATGCAAAGACATAAGAAAGTATGACTTATACACAGTTAAAAATATATTTTTCCCCTGAGGAAGTCCAGATGTCGGACTCATATGACAAAGATTTTAATTTAGCTATTATGGGTATGTACAAACAACTAAAGAAAAATATGTTTAAATAACTAAATGAAATAATTACAATGTTATTTTACCATACAGAAAATACAAATAAAGCAGAAATTGTCTATCAACAAGTAGAATTTCTTTTTCTTTTTTTATTATTATTAATATTATTATTATTATACTTTAGGCTCTATGGTACATGTGCGCAATGTGCAGGTAAGTTACATATGTATACATGTGCCATGCTGGTGCGCTGCACCCTCCAACTTGTCATCTAGCATTAGGTATATCTCCCAATGCTATCCCTCCCCCCTCCCCCCACCCCACAACAGTCCCCGAAGTGTGATGTTCCCCTTCCTGTGTCAATGTGTTCTCATTGTTCAATTCCCACCTATAAGTGAGAATATGCGGTGTTTGGTTTTTTGTTCTTGCGATAGTTTACTGAGAATGATGATTTCCAATTTCATCCATGTCCCTACAAAGGACATGAACTCATCATTTTTTATGGCTGCATAGTATTCCATAGTGTATATATGCCACATTTTCTTAATCCAGTCTATCATTGTTGGACATTTGGGTTGGTTCCAAGTCATTGCTATTGTGAATAATGCTGCAATAAACATACGTGTGCATGTGTCTTTATAGCAGCATGATTTATAGTCCTTTGGGTATATACCCAGTAATGGGATGGCTGGGTCAAATGGAATTTCTAGTTCTAGATCTCTGAGGAATCGCCACACTGACTTCCACAAGGGTTGAACTAGTTTACAGTCCCACCAACAGTGTAAAAGTGTTCCTATTTCTCCACATCCTCTCCAGCACCTGTTGTTTCCTGACTTTTTAATGATTGCCATTCTAACTGGTGTGAGATGGTATCTCATTGTGGTTTTGATTTGCATTTCTCTGATGGCCAGTGATGGTGAGCATTTTTTCATGTGTTTTTTGGCTGCATAAATGTCTTCTTTTGAGAAGTGTCTGTTCATGTCCTTTGCCCACTTTTTGATGGGGTTGTTTGTTTTTTTCTTGTAAATTTGTTGGAGTTCATTGTAGATTCTGGATATTAGCCCTTTGTCAGATGAGTAGGTTGCAAAAATTTTCTCCCATTTTGTAGGTTGCCTGTTCACTCTGATGGTAGTTTCTTTTGCTGTGCAGAAGCTCTTTAGTTTAATTAGATCCCATTTTTCAATTTTGGCTTTTGTTGCCGTTGCTTTTGGTGTTTTAGACATGAAGTCCTTGCTCATGCCTATGTCCTGAATGGTAATGCCTAGGTTTTCTTCTAGGGTTTTTATGGTTTTAGGTCTAACATTTAAGTCTTTAATCCATCTTGAATTGATTTGTGTATAAGGTGTAAGGAAGGGATCCAGTTTCAGCTTTCTACATGTGGCTATCCAGTTTTCCCAGCACCATTTATTAAATAGGGAATCCTTTCCCCATTTCTTGTTTTTGTCAGGTTTGTCAAAGATCAGATAGTTGTAGATATGTGGCATTATTTCTGATGGCTCTGTTCTGTTCCATTGATCTATATCTCTGTTTTGGTACCAGTACCATGCTGTTTTGGTGACTGTAGCCTTGTAGTATAGTTTGAAGTCAGGTAGTGTGATGCCTCCAGCTTTCTTCTTTTGGCTTAGGATTGACTTGGCAATGTGGGCTCTTTTTTGGTTCCATATGAACTTTATAGTAGTTTTTTCCAATTCTGTGAAGAAAGTCATTGGTAACTTGATGGGGATGGCATTGAATCTGTAAATTACCTTGGGAAGGATGGCCATTTTCATGATATTGATTCTTCCTATCCATGAGCATGGAATGTTCTTCCATTTGTTTGTATCCTCTTTTATTTCCTTGAGCAGTGGTTTGTAGTTCTCCTTGAAGAGGTCCTTCACATCCCTTGTAAGTTGGATTCCTAGGTATTTTATTCTCCTTGAAGCAATTGTGAATGGGAGTTCACTCATGATTTGGCTCTCTGTTTGTCTGTTATTGATGTATAAGAATGCTTGTGTTTTTTGTACATTGATTTTGTATCCTGAGACTTTGCTGAAGTTGCTTATCAGCTTAAGGAGATTTTGGGCTGAGACAAGGGGGTTTTCTAGATATACTATCATGTCATCTGCAAACAGGGACAATTTGACTTCCTCTTTTCCTACTTGAATACCCTTGATTTCCTTCTCCTGCCTAATTGCCCTGGCCAGAACATCCAACACTATGTTGAATAGAAGTGGTGAGAGAGGGCATCCCTGTCTTGTGCCAGTTTTCAAAGGGAATGCTTCCAGTTTTTGCCCATTCAGTATGATATTGGCTGTGGGTTTGTCATAGATAGCTCTTATTATTTTGAGATACATCCCATCAATACCTAATTTATTGAGAGTTTTTAGCATGAAGGGTTGTTGAATTTTTTCAAAGGCCTTTTCTGCATCTATTGAGATAATCATGTGGTTTTTGTCTTTGGTTCTGTTTATATGCTGGATTACATTTATTGATTTGTGTATATTGAACCAGCCTTGCATCCCAGGGATGAAGCCCACTTGATCATGGTGGATAAGATTTTTGATGTGCTGCTGGATTCGGTTTGCCAGTATTTTATTGAGGATATTTGCATCAATGTTCATCAAGGATATTGGTCTAAAATTCTCTTTTTTTGTTGTGTCTCTGCCAGGCTTTGGTATCAGGATGATACTGGCCTCATAAAATGAGTTAGGGAGGATTCCCTCTTTTTCTATTGATTGGAATAGTTTCAGAAGGAATGGTACCAGATCCTCCTTGTACCTCTGGTAGAATTCGGCTGTGAACCCATCTGGTCCTGGACTTTTTTTGGTGGGTAAGCTATTGATTATTGCCACAATTTCAGATCCTGTTATTGGTCTATTCAGAGATTCAACTTCTTCCTGGTTTAGTCTTGCAAGGGTGTATGTGTTGAGGAATTTATCCATTTCTTCTAGATTTTCTAGTTTATTTGCGTAGAGGTGTTGGTAATATTCTCTGATGGCAGTTTGTGTTTCTGTGGGGTCAGTGGTGATATCCCCTTTATCATTTTTTATTGCATCTATTTTATTCTTCTATCTTTTTTCTTTATTAATCTTGCTAGCGGTCTATCAATTTTGTTGATCCTTTCAAAAAACCAGCTCCTGGATTCATTTATGTTTTGAAGGGTTTTTTGTGTCTCTATTTCCTTCAGTTCTGCTCTGATTTTATTTATTTCTTGCCTTCTGCTAGCTTTTGAATGTGTTTGCTCTTGCTTTTCCAGTTCTTTTAATTGTGATGTTAGGGTGTCAATTTTGGATCTTTCCTGCTTTCTCTTGTGGGCATTTAGTGCTATAAATTTCCCTCTACACACTGCTTTGAATGCATTCCAGAGATTCTGGTATGTTGTGTCTTGGTTCTTGTTGGTTTCAAAGAACATCTTTATTTCTGCCTTCATTTCGTTATGTACCCAGTAGTCATTCAGGAGCAGGTTGTTCAGTTTCCATGTAGTTGAGTGGTTTTGAGTGAGATTCTTAATCCTGAGTTCTAGCTTGATTGCACTGTGATCTGAGAGATAGTTTGTTATAATTTCTGTTCTTTTACATTTATTGAGGAGAGCTTTACTTCCAAGTATGTGGTCAATTTTGGAATAGGTGTGGTGTGGTGCTGAAAAAAATTTATATTCTGTTGATTTGGGGTGGAGAGTTCTGTCAATGTCTATTAGGTCTGCTTGGTGTAGAGCTGAGTTCAATTCCTGGGTATCCTTGTTGACTTTCTGTCTCATTGATCTGTCTAATGTTGACAGTGGGGTGTTAAAGTCTCCCATTATTAATGTGTGGGAGTCTAAGTCTCTTTGTAGGTCACTCAGGACTTGCTTTATGAATCTGGGTGCTCCTGTATTGGGTGCATATATATTTAGAATAGTTAGCTCTTCTTGTTGAATTAATCCCTTTACCATTATGTAATGGCCTTCTTTGTCTCCTTTGATCTTTGTTGGTTTAAAGTCTGTTTTATCAGAGACTAGGATTGCAACCCCTGCCTTTTTTCGTTTTCCATTTGCTTGGTAGATCTTCCTCCATCCTTTTATTTTGAGCTTATGTGTGTCTCTGCACATGAGATGGGTTTCCTGAATACAGTACACTGATGGGTCTTGAGTCTTTATCCAATTTGCCAGTCTGTGTCTTTTAATTGGAGCATTTAGTCCATTTACATTTAAAGTTAATATTGTTATGTGTGAATTTGATCCTGTCATTATGATGTTAGCTGGTTATTTTGCTCGTTAGTTGATGCAGTCTCTTCCTAGTCTTGATGGTCTTTACATTTCTGTATGATTTTGCAGTGGCTGGTACCGGTTGTGCCTTTCCATGTTTAATGCTTCCTTCAGGAGCTCTTTTAGGGCAGGCCTGGTGGTGACAAAATCTCTCAGCATTTGCTTGTCTGTAAAGTATTTTATTTCTCCTTCACTTATGAAGCTTAGTTTGGCAGGATATGAAATTCTGGGTTGAAAATTCTTTTAAGAATGTTGAATATTGGCCCCCACTCTCTTCTGGCTTGTAGGGTGTCTGCCGAGAGATCTACTGTTAGTTTGATGGGCTTCCCTTTGATGGTAACCCGACCTTTCTCTCTGGCTGCCCTTAACATTTTTTCCTTCATTTCAACTTTGTTGAATCTGACAATTATGTGTCTTGGAGTTGCTCTTCTCGAGGAGTATCTTTGTGGTGTTCTCTGTATTTCCTGAATCTGAATGTTGGCCTGCCTTGCTAGATTGGGGAAGTTCTCCTGGATAATATCCTGCAGAGTGTTTTCCAACTTGTTTCCATTCTCCCCGTCACTTTCAGGTACACCAATGAGACGTAGATTTGGTCTTTTCACATAGTCCCACATGTCTTGGAGGCTTTGCTCGTTTTGTTTTATTCTTTTTTCTCTAAACTTCCCTTCTCACTTCATTTCATTCATTTCATCTTCCAGGGCTGATACCCTTTCTTCCATTTTATCGCATCAGCTCCTGAGGCTTCTGCATTCTTCACGTAGTTCTCGAGCCTTGGTTTTCAGCTCCATCAGCTCCTTTAAGCATTTCTCTGTATTGGTTATTCTAGTTATACATTCTTCTAAATTTTTTTCAAAGTTTTCAACTTCTTTGCCTTTGGTTTGAATATCCTCCCGTAGCTCGGAGTAATTTGATTGTCTGAAGCCTTCTTCTCTCAGCTCGTCAAAGTCATTCTCCATCCAGCTTTGTTCCATTGCTGGTGAGGAACTGCGTTCCTTTGGAGGAGGAGAGGTACTCTGCTTTTTAGAGTTTCCAGTTTTTCTGCTCTGTTTTTTCCCCATCTTTGTGGTTTTATCTACTTTTGCTCTTTGATGATGGTGATGTACAGATGGGCTTTTGGTTTGCATGTCCTTTCTGTTAGTTTTCCTTCTAACAGACAGGACCTTCAGCTGCAGGTCTGTTGGGGTACCTTGCCGGCCGTGTGAGGTGTCAGTCTGCCCCTGCTGGGGGGTGCCTCCCAGTTAGGCTGCTCAGGGTTCAGGGGTCAGGGGCCCACTTGAGGAGGCAGTCAGCCCGTTCTCAGATCTCCAGCTGTGTGCTGGGAGAACCACTGCTCTCCTCAAAGCTGTCAGACAGGGACATTTAAGTCTGCAGAGGTTACTGCTGTCTTTTTGTTTGTCTGTGCCCTGCCCCCAGAGGTGGAGCCTACAGAGGCAGGCAGGCCTCCTTGAGCTGTGGTGGGCTCCACCCAGTTCAAGCTTCCAGGCTGCTTTGTTTACCTAAGCCAGCCTGGGCAATGGCGGGCTCCCCTCCCCCAGCCTCGCTGCTGACTTGCTGTTTGATCTCAGACTGCTGTGCTAGCAATCAGTGAGACTCCGTGGGCATAGGACCCTCTGAGCCAGGTGTGGGCTATACTCTCCTGGGGCACCATTTCCTAAGCCCATCGGAAAAGCACAGTATTCAGTTGGGAGTGGCCCGATTTTCCAGGTGCCATCTGTCACTCCTGGAAAGGGAATTCCATGACCCCTTGCACTTCCCGCTTCCCAAGTGAGGCAATGCCTCACCCCTGCTTTGGCTGGTGCATGGTGCACTCACCCACTGACCTGCGCCCACTGTCTGGCACTCCCTAGTGAGATGAACACGGTACCTCAGATGGAAATGCAGAAATCACCTGTGTTCTGCGTCGCTCGCGCTGGGAGCTGTAGACCGGAGCTGTTCCTATTCGGCCATCTTCAACAAGTAGAATTTTTGAAATTGAAAAGTACAATGAGTGACATGAAAAATCCACTACAGTGGTTCAGCAGCAGATTTGAGCAGCAAGAAGAGAGAATCAGCAACTTGAAGATAGGTCAAATGAAATTATTCATATTGAAGTACAGAAAGAATAAAGAATGTAAAGAATGAAGGAAAATGAACAGAGTCTGAGAGACCCATTGGATATAATCAAATGCACCAATATATGTATAATGTGACTTCCAGATGTAGAGGAGGGAGACAAAGAAGAATGCAGAATATTTGAATGGATTATGGTAAAAAATTCAAACTCTGATGAAAAACATTGATCTGTACATTCAAGAAGAACAATGAACTCCAAGTAGAATGAACTCAGACAGCCACACCTAGATATGGCAAAATAACAGTGTTAAAATTCAATGATAAAGAGAATCTTGAAAGCAGCTTATGAGAAGATTTTTATTATGTATAAAAGGATCTTCAAAATAAGATAGTGAGAAATTATAAAGGCCAGAAGGCAATGAGGTAACATATTTAAAGTGTTAAAATAAAATAATTATAAACCAATAATTCTATGTCAAGAAAAAGAGCCCTTCAGAAATGCAAGAGAAATTAAGACATTCATTTTGTTTATTAACAAAAATAAAATCTCTAGAAGGCCTTACCTACAATAAATATAAAAGGAGTCTTTAGATTAAGATGAGTCAATGCTACAAAGTAACTTGAATCCCCATGTAGAAATAAATAGCACTGATAATGGTGACTACATAAATAATTGTAAGTGACGGTATAAATGTATTGAAAGACAGCTGCATAAAGCAAGAATTTTAAATCTGTTTAATGCGTATGTAATGTGTACAGATATAATTTACATTACAATAATGGCACAAAGGAATGGTAAATAATGGAGTTCTATATAATGAAAATGTTTTGTGTACTATTGAATTAAGTTGGAATTAATATGAACTAGATTCTGATAATATGTAAAATTTAATCCCTATGCACATCACAGATAAAACAAATTTAAAAACATGGTAGGAGAGGCAGAGCAAGAGCAAGATAGCAGAATAGAAGGCTCCATTGATTGTCCCCCTGCACAAGGACACCAATTTAACAACTATCTACAGAGTAAAAACACGTTTATACTAACCAAAAATTACATGAGACCTCAAATTACGTGGTTTAAACTTTATATCACTGAGAGAGGCACTGAAAAGGTAGAAAAAAACCATCTTGAATTGCTGATGTCTCCCCTCCCCTACTCTCCATCAGTGGCAACCTTGTGCAGAGTGTGTCTCTGGATGCTGGAGAAGGGAGAACACAAGTGCTGTCCTGTTAGAGCAGAAAGGAAATCTGGACCAAACTCAGCTGATGCCTATCCATAGAGGGAGCATGTAAATCAGCCCTAGCCAGAGAAAAACCACTGATCCCAGCCCTCTGAACTTGAGTTCCTGCAAACCTTGCCACTGAAGGCTAAAGTCCTTTGTGTCTCTAACTAAACTTTAAATGCAGTCTAGGCCATAGGGACTGCAACTCTTAAATGAATTCTAGTGCTGAACTGGGCCCAGAGACAGTGAATGTAGGAGTTGCAGCATGTGACCTAATGAGATATCAGCTGGGGCAGCTAAGAGAGTGCTGGCATCACTCCTTTCTTAAACCCAGGCTGCACAGCTCATAGTTCCAAGAGACCTCTTTCTTCTGTTTTAGGACAGGAGAAGAAGGAGTGGAAAGGACTTTGTCTTGCATCTTGGATACCAGCTCAGCCACAGCAGAATAGAGTAGTGAGCCCCCCATTCCAGGCCCTAGATCCCAGATCACATTTCCATACACACCCTGAGTCAGAAGGGAACCTGCTGCCTTAAAGGGAGTAAACTATTCCTGGCAGCACTCATCACCTGCTAATTGAAGAGCCCGTGGGAACTGAATAACCAGCAGCGATACTAAGGTACCACATTGTGGGCCTTGGGTAAGCCTCTGAGTCTTACTGGCTTTAGGTGATACTCAGCACATTACCAGCTACGGTGGTTATGGGGTAAAACTCCTTCTGCTTGATAAAAGAAGAGGGAAAAGGAAAGGGAACTTTGCCTTGCACTGTAGGTACCAGCATGGCCATAGTAGTGTAGAGAATCAAGTGAGGTTTTGGAATTTCTGATTTCAGGACTTGACTTTTGAATGGCATTTCTGAGCCTGCTCTGGGTAAGAGTGGAGCCCATTTCCCTGAAGGGTGAGTCTTAGGCTAGGCAACATTAACCACAAGCTGACTTAAGAGACTTTGGGTCTTAAGGGAAAATCACCAGTAGTCTGGCAGTACTCGTTTTTGCCTTTGATGGCAGTGGCTATGATGTGAGGCTTCTCTGCCTTTGAAAATGGGAAGAAGAGTGGGAAGAACTGTGTCTTGTGATTTGAGTGCCAGCTCAGCCACAGTACCATTGAACACTGGGTAGTCTTCTAAGGTTATGACTCTAGTCCATGAATCCTTGATGGCACCTCTGGGCACACTCAGGGCCTGGGGGAACTTGCTGCCCTGAGGGGAAGGATGCAGGCCTAGCTGGCTTTGCCAACTGTGGATTGTAGAGCCCCGGGCCTGTAACGAATACCTGGCTACCACCTATTTTGTTCAAAGCCCTGGAGCTCTATAATCATCATGTGGCAATCCAGCTAGGCTTGTTTGTTGTTGTTGCTAGGTTTGTTGTAGTTGTTGTTTGTTTGTTTGTTTCAGGGAATCAAGTTGCCCCAGGCCCCAGGGAGGTTCAGAAGTACCATCCAGGAGCCAGAGACTGGAGTAAAATAGCTTAGCCTACTTGGTACTCTATTGAACTACTGCTAAACTAGCACTCAAACCAAAAGATGCCGTTCTTCCCATTCTTCACACCAATTTAAACAAACAGAGGAGGCTCACTCCACGGCCACCACCACTGTAGGCTCACAGGGAGTACTGGAAGGCTGCCAGTGATATTCCCTTCAGGCCCGATTGCTTTTCAAACAGCTTGTGGTGAATGCTGCCTGGCATGGGACTCACCATTCAGAGCAGTGGGTTCCCCTCTGCCCCAGTACAGGTTAAGAAATGCCATACAAGAGCCAAGGCCTGGAATCTTGAACTCCAAGAGTCCATTTTATGCTCTATCCCTCTGTGGTCAAGCTGGTACCTGATTTTTGGTTCTTATGAAATGGCTTATTTATGTAGATAGCTGTTAAATTGGTGTCCTTGCCAGGGAAATGATGAATGAAGCCTTTAATTTGACCATCTTTCTCCACCTTTCTCCAAGACATACACTTTAGATACAAAAATAAAAATAGATTTAAAGTATAAGGATGAGACAGGATATATCACGAAACCAATAACTAATAGTGAGCTTGTGTATCTATGCTAATATCAGACAAAATAGACTTTTAAAAATTGTTTTTAGATGAAAAGAATACTATTTTATGATAAAAGGGTCATTTTATCAACAATGTGTAAGAATCATAAATACATATGTGTTTTCGACAATGTCCCAAAATATATGAAGAAAAAACTGACAAAATTAAAGGGAGAAATAGACAATTCTACAATAGTATTTACAGTCTTCTATATCCCACTTCTAGAATGGATAGAATCACTAGGCATAAAGTAAACAAGAAAATATAGGACTTGAATAAACCAACTAGACCTAAATGACATCTATAGAACACTCCACCCAACAATAGCAGAATATACTTTTTATGTACACCTTAAATAATTTTATAACAGAGCATGTGTTAGGCCATGAAACAATTCTCAAGATACTTCAAGATGTAAGTCATACTAAGTATATTCCTTAACGAAATAAAATAAAATTATAAATCAATTACCAGAAGAAATTTGAGAAATTCACAATTATGTGAAAATGAAAGAACATACTCTTAAATAACCAATGGATTAAAGAAAAAAATCAAAAAAGAAATTGCAAACTACATTGAAAGAAAAACAAGTAAATAATGTACCAAAAATAATGGAACACAGCAAAAACAGCTCTCAAATTGACATTTATGGCCGTAAATGCCTACATTTAAAATAGAAATGTCTTAAATTAATAACCTAACCTAACAAACTAGAAAAATAAATGTAAAGTAAATCCAAAACAAGTAGCAAAAGAAAATAATGAAGGCTAGATTTAAAATAATAAAGTAGAAGCTGGGAAAAAAAATAAAAGAGATAATTCAAATTTTTTTAAAAAGATGAACAAAATTGATGAACTTTTATCTAGAATGAAAAAAGAGAATATTAAAATTACCAAATCAATAAACCTATGTGTGCATGTGTCTTTATAGTAGAATGATTTGTAATCCTTTGAGTATTCACAATAGCAAAGACTTGGAACCAACCCAAATGCCCATCAGTGATAGACTGGATAAAGAAAATGTGCCACATATATACCATGGAATACTATGCAGCCATAAAAAAGAATGAGTTCATGTCCTTTGCAGGGATATGGATGAAACTGGAAACAATCATTCTCAGCAAACTAACACAGGAACAGAAAACCAAAACACTGCATATTCTCACTCATAAGTGGTAGTTGAACAATGAGGACATATGGGCACAGGGAGGGAAATATCACACACCAGCGCCTGTCAGAGGTGGGGGCAAGGGGAGGCATACCATTAGGAGAAATACCTAATGTAGATAATGGGTTGATGGGTACATTAAACCACTATGGCACATGTATACCTATGTAACAAATGTGAACGTTCTGCACATGTATCCCAGAACTTAAAGAATTTTTTAAAAAAGAAGGGAATACTGAGTAACGTGAAAAGGTGGCATTTACTGTGGAGCTTACAGAAATAAATAGGCTATTGTCAAAGACTTGGAACCAACCCAGACATCCATCAATGATAGACTGGGTAAAGGAAATGTGGCACATATATACCATGGAATACTATGCAGCCATGAAAAAGAATGAGTTCATGTCCTTTGCAGGGACATGGATGAAGCTGGAAGCCATCATTCTCAGAAAACTAACACAGGAACAGAAAACCAAACACTGCATTTCTCACTCATAAGTGGGAGTTGAACAATGAGAACACATAGACAGAGGGAGGGGAACATCACACACCAGGGCCTGTTGGGGGTTGGGGGGCAAGGGGAGGGAGAGCATTAGGACAAATACTTAATGCATGCAGGGCTTAAAACCTAGATGACGAGTTGATAGGTGCAGCAAACCACCGTGGCACATGTATATCTATGTAACAAACCTGCATGTTCTGCAAATGTATTCCAGAACCTAAAGTTAAAATTAAAAAAAAGAAATAAATAAGCTATTGTATAAGCAATAATACACTAACATATAACTTATAAAAAATGGAAAAAGCCCTACTGAAACTGACTCAAGAAGAAACAGAAGCTTGTAACAACTAAAGCAATTCAACTGATAATGAAAAACTTCTCCATAATAAAAAGTCCATGAATAGATTGCATTGATATAGTTTGGGTATTTGTCCTCACCAAATCTCATGTTGGAATTTAATCCCCAATGTTGGATGTTGGGTCTGGTGGGAGGTAATTTAATCCTGAGGTTGGATATTTCATGAATGATTTGGCGCCATCTCCTGGATGCTGTCCTTGTGATACTAAATAATTTCTCATGAGATCTGGCTGTTTAAAACTGTGTGGCACCCTCTCCTCTCTCTTGATCCTGCTCTTTCCATGTGATAAGTTGACTTCCCCTTTGCCTTCTGCCATAATTGTAAGTTTCCTAAATCCCTCACTAGAAGCAGATGCTGGTGCCATGTTTCCTCTGCAGCCTGCAGAAATATGAGCAAATTTAATCTCTTTTCTTTATAAATTACCTAGCCTCAAGTATTTGCTTATAGCAATGTGGGAACAGCATAACACAAAAAGTTGGTATTGAGGAGAGGGACATTCCTATAAACATACCAGAAAATGTGGAAGTGGCTTTAAAACTGTGTAATGAGCAGAAGTTGGGAGAGTTTGGAGGGCTCAGAAGAAGACAGGAACATGAGTGAATGCTTAGAACTTCTTAGAGACTGGTTAAATGATTGTGAAGAAAATGTTGATAGGGATATGGACAGTGAAGTACAGGCTGATAAGGTCTCAGATAGAAATGAAGAACTTACTGGAAACTGGAGCAAAAGTCATGCATGTTATAATTTATTAAAGAGCTTGGGCACATTTTGTTTATACCCTAGGTGTCTGTGGAAGTCTTAATCACTCTAAGTGATTACTTAGGGTAACTAGTGGAAGAAATTTCTAATCAGCAAAGCATGCATGATGTGGCCTGGCTGCTTTTAATAGCTTATGCTCAGCTTTGGGAGAAAAAAAATTAAAGTTGCAACTTATATATAAAGGGAAAGCAGAGCATAAAAGCTTGGAAAATTTGCAGCCCGGCCATGTGGCAAAGACAGAAAAGCACTATTTTGAGAGTAATCCAAGGAGACTGTGGAGCAACTACTTGCCAGAGATATGAGCATAACTAAAAAGGAGCCAAGGGCTAATAGCCAAGACAATGCTAATAGCCAATGGCTAATAGCCAATTCCAAGTAGTCTCTAGCACCTCAACTTTAACCTGTGAGAAAAGCTGTAGAGGTTATTCCCTTTAGAGACACAGAGGTGGAGCTGCCGAAGGCCTTGGGAGCCCACGTTTTACACCAGTGTGCCCTGTATGCAGGACATGGAGTCAACAGAGTTTATTTTGGAGCTGTAAGACTTAAGTACTGCTCTACTGAGTTTTGGACTTGTGTAGGGCCTGTAGACCCTTTCTTTTGACTAATTTATTCCTTTTGGATTGAAAATATTTACTCAATGCCTGTACCCCCATTGTATTTTGCAAGTAAACAACTTGTTTTTTATTATACATGCTTATAGGTGGAAGGCACTTGCCTTGTCTCAAATGAGACTTTATTTTTTTATTTTTATTATTTATTTATTTATTTATTATTATTATTCTTTTTTTACTTTTTTTTATTACTATACTTTAAGTTTTAGGGTACATGTGCACAATGTGCAGGTTAGTTACATATGTATACATGTGCCATGCTGGTGTGCTACACCCATTAACTCGCCATTTAGCATTAGGTATATCTCTTAATGCTATCCCTCCCCCCTCCCCCCACCCCACAACAGTCCCCAGAGTGTGTTGTTCCCCTTCCTGTGTCCATGTGTTCTCATTGTTCACTTCCTATCTATGAGTGAGAACATGCGGTGTTTGGTTTTTTGTCCTTGCGATAGTTTACTGAGAATGATGATTTCCAATTTCATCCATGTCCCTACAAAGGACATGAACTCATCATTTTTTATGGCTGCAGAGTATTCCATGGTGTGTATGTGTCACATCTTCTTAATCCAGTCTATCATTGTTGGACATTTGGCTTGGTTCCAAGTCTTTGCTATTGTGAATAGTGCCGCAATAAACATACGTGTGCATGTGTCTTTATAGCAGCATGATTTATAGTCCTTTGGGTATATACCCAGTAATGGGATGGCTGGGTCAAATGGTGTTTCTAGTTCTAGATCCCTGAGGAATCACCACACTGACTTCCACAATGGTTGAACTAGTTTACAGTCCCACCAACAGTGTAAAAGTGTTACTATTTCTCCACATCCTCTCCAGCAACTGTTGTTTCCTGACTTTTTAATGATTGCCATTCTAACTGGTGTGAGATGGTATCTCATTGTGGTTTTGATTTGCATTTCTCTGATGGCCAGTGATGATGAACATTTTTTCATGTGTCTTTTGGCTGCATAAATGTCTTCTTTTCAGAAGTGTCTGTTCATATCTTTTGCCCACTTTTTGATGGGGCTGTTTGTTTTTTTCTTGTAAATTTGTTTGAGTTCATTGTAGATTCTGGATATTAGCCCCTTGTCAGATGAGTAGATTGTGAAAATTTTCTCCCATTTTGTAGGTTGCCTGTTCACTCTGATGGTAGTTTCTTTTGCTGTGCAAAAGCTCTTTAGTTTAATTAGATCCCATTTGTCAATTTTGGCTTTTGTTGCCATTGCTTTTGGTGTTTTAGACATGAAGTCCTTGCCCATGCCTGTGTCCTGAATGGTAATGCCTAGGTTTTCTTCTAGGGTTTCTATGGTTTTAGGTCTAACGTTTAAGTCTTTAATCCATCTTGAATTAATTTTTGTATAAGGCGTAAGGAAGGGATCCAGTTTCAGCTTTCTACATATGGCTAGCCAGTTTTCCCAGCACCATTTATTAAATAGGGAATCCTTTCCCCATTTCTTGTTTTTGTCAGGTTTGTCAAAGATCAGATAGTTGTAGATATGCGGCATTATTTCTTAGGGCTCTGTTCTGTTCCATTGATCTATATCTGTTTTGGTACCAGTACCATGCTGTTTTGGTTAGTGTAGCCTTGTAGTATAGTTTGAAGTCAGGTAGCGTAATGCCTCCATCTTTGTTCTTTTGGCTTAGGATTGACCTGGTGATGTGGGCTCTTTTTTGGTTCCATATGAACTTTAAAGTAATTTTTTCCAATTCTGTGAAGAAAGTCATTGGTAGCTTGATGGGGATGGCATTGAATCTATAAATTACCTTGGGTAGTATGGCCATTTTCACGATATTGATTCTTCCTACCCATGAGCATGGAATGTTCTTCCATTTGTTTGTATCCTCTTTCATTTCATTGAGCAGTGATTTATAGTTCTCCTTGAAGAGGTCCTTCACTTCCTTTGTAAGTTGGATTCCTAAGTATTTTATTCTCTTTGAAGCAATTGTGAATGGGAGTTCACTCATGATTTGGCTCTCTGTTTGTCTGTTATTGGTGTATAAGAATGCTTGTGATTTTTGTACATTGATTTTGTATCCTGAGACTTTGCTGAAGTTGCTTATCAGCTTAAGGAGATTTTGGGCTGAGACAATGGGGTTTTCTAGGTGTACAATCATGTCATCTGCAAACAGGGACAATTTGATTTCCTCTTTTCCTAATTGACTACCCTTTATTTCCTTCTCCTGCCTAATTGCCCTGGCCAGAACTTCCAACATTATGTTGAATAGGAGTGGTGAGAGAGGGCATCCCTGTCTTGCACCTGTTTTCAAAGGGAATGCTTCCAGTTTTTGCCCATTCAATGTGATATTGGTTGTGGGTTTGTCATAGATAGCTCTTATTATTTTGAGATAGGTCCCATCAGTATATAATTTATTGAGAGTTTTTAGCATGAAGGGTTGTTGAATTTTGCCAAAGGCCTTTTCTGCATCTGTTGAGATAATCATGTGGTTTTTGTCTTTGGTCCTGTTTATATGCTGGATTACATTTATTGATTTGCGTATATTGAACCAGCCTTGCATCCCAGGGATGAAGCCCACTTGATCATGGTGGATAAGCTTTTTGATGTGCTGCTGGATTCAGTTTGCCAGTATTTTATTGAGGATTTTTGCATCAATGTTCATCAAGGATATTGGTCTAAAGTTCTCTTTTTTGGTTGTGTCTCAGCCAGGCTTTGGTATCAGGATGATGCTGGCCTCATAAAATGAGTTAGGGAGGATTCCCTCTTTTTCTATTGATTGGAATAGTTTCAGAAGGAATGGTACCAGTTCCTCATTGTACCTCTGGTAGAATTCGGCTGTGACTCCATCTGGTCCTGGACTCTTTTTGGTTGGTAAGCTATTGATTATTGCCACAATTTCAGATCCTGTTATTGGTCTATTCAGAGATTCAACTTCTTCCTGGTTTAGTCTTGGGAGGGTGTGTGTGTTGAGGAATTTACCCATTTCTTCTAGATTTTCTAGTTTATTTGTGTAGAGGTGTTTGTAGTATTCTCTGATGGCAGTTTGTATTTCTGTGGGATCGGTGGTGATATCCCCTTTATCATTTTTTATTGTGTCTATTTGATTCTTCTCTCTTTTTTTCTTTATTAATCTTGCTAGCGGTCTATCAATTTTGTTGATCTTTTCAAAAAACCAGCTCCTGGATTCATTAATTTTTTGAAGGGTTTTTTTCATCTCTATTTCCTCCAGTTCTGCTCTGATCTTAGTTATTTCTTGCCTTCTGCTAGCTTTTGAATGTGTTTGCTCTTGCTTTTCTAGTTCTTTTAATTGTGATGTTAGGGTGTCAATTTTGGATCTTTCCTGCTTTCTCTTGTGGGCATTTAGTGCTATAAATTTCCCTCTACACACTGCTTTGAATGTGTCCGAGAGATTCTGGTATGTTGTGTCTTTGTTCTTGTTGGTTTCAAAGAACATCTTTATCTCTGCCTTCATTTCATTATGTACCCAGTAGTCAGACTGACACCTCGCACGGCCGGGTACTCCTCTGAGACAAAACTTCCAGAGGAACGATCAGACAGCAGCATTTCCAGATCACAAAAACCTGTGGTTCTGCAGACACCGCTGCTGATACCCAGGCAAACAGGGTCTGGAGTGGACCTCTAGCAAACTCCTACAGACCTGCAGCTGAGGTTCTGTCTGTTAGAAGGAAAACCAGAAAGCAGAAAGGACATCCACATCAAAAACCCATCTGTACAACACCATCATCAAAGACCAAAAGTAGTTAAAACTACAAAGATGGGGAAAAAACAGAACAGAAAAACTGGAAACTCTAAAAAGCAGAGCGCCTCTCCTCCTCCAAAGGAACACAGTTCCTCACCAGCAACGGACCAAAGCTGGATGGAGGATTACTTTGATGGGTTGAGAGAAGAAGGCTGCAGACAATCAAACCACTCTGAGCTACAGGAGGAAATTCAAACCAAAGGCAAAGAAGTTGAAAACTTTGAAAAAACTTTAGACGAATGTATAACTAGAATAACCAATACAGAGAAGTGCTTAAAGGAGCTGATGGAGCTGAAAGCCAAGGCTCGAGAACTACGTGAAGAATGCAGAAGCCTCAGGAGTCGATGCGACCAACTGGAAGAAAGGGTATCAGTGATGGAAGATGAAATGAATGAAATGAAGTGAGAAGGGAAGTTTAGGGAAAAAGGAGTAAAAAGTAACAAACAAAGCCTCCAAGAAATATGGGACTATGTGAAAAGACCAAATCTACGTCTGATTGGTGTACCTGAAAATGCCAGGGAGAATGGAACCAAGTTGGAAAACACTCTGCAGGATATTATCCAGGAGAACTTCCCCAATCTAGCAAGGCAGGCCAACATTCAGATTTAGGAAATACAGAGAACACCACAAAGATACTCCTCGAGAAGAGCAACTCCAAGACACATAATTTTTAGATTCACCAAAGTTGAAATGAAGGAAAAAATGTTAAGGGCAGCCAGAGAGAAAGGTCGGGTTACCATCAAAGGGAAGACCATCAGACTAACAGCAGATCTCTCGGCAGAAACTCTACAAGCCAGAAGAGAGTGGGGGCCAATATTCAACATTCTTAAAGAAAAGAATTTTCAACCCAGAATTTCATATCCTGCCAAACTAAGCTTCATAAGTGAAAGAGAAATAAAACACTTTACAGACAAGCAAATGCTGAGAGATTTTGTCACCACCAGGCCTGCCCTACAAGAGCTCCTGAAGGAAGCACTAAACATGGAAAGGCACAACTGGTACCAGCTGCTGCAAAATCATGCTAAAATGTAAAGACCATCGAGACTAGGAAGAAACTGCATCAACTAAGGGGCAAAATATCCAGCTAACCTCATAATGACAGGATCAAATTCACACATAACAATATTAACCTTAAATGTAGATGGGCTAAATGCTCCAATTAAAAGACACAGACTGGCAAATTGGATAAAGAGTCAAGACCCATCAGTGTGCTGCATTCAGGAAACCCATCTCATGTGCAGAGACACACATAGGCTCAAAATAAAAGGATGGAGGAAGATCTACCAAGCAAATGGAAAACAAAAAAAGGCAGGGGTTGCAATCCTAGTCTCTGATAAAACAGACTTTAAACCAACAAAGATCAAAAGAGACAAAGAAGGCCATTACATAATGGTAAAGGGATGAATTCAACAAGAAGAGCTAACTATCCTAAATATATATGCACCCAATACAGGAGCACCCAGATTCATAAAGCAAGTCCTGAGTGACCTACAAAGAGACTTAGACTCCCACACAATAATAATGGGAGACTTTAACACCCCACTGTCAACATTAGACAGATCAAGAAGACAGAAAGTCAACAAGGATACCCAGGAATTGAACTCAACTCTGCACCAAGCGTTCCTAATAGACATCTACAGAACTCTCCACCCCAAATCAACAGAATATACATTTTTTACAGCAGCACACCACACGTATTCCAAAATTGACCACATAGTTGGAAGTAAAGCTCTCCTCAGCAAATGTAAAAGAACAGAAATTATAACAAACTGTCTCTCAGACCACAGTGCAATCAAACTAGAACTCAGGATTAAGAAACTCACTCAAAACCGCTCAACTCCATGGAAACTGAACAACCTGGTCCTGAATGACTACTGGGTTCAAATGAGACTTTGGACTTCAGAAATTTATGTGATGCTGAAAGGAGTTGAGAGTTTTGGGGGACTATTGGAAGGAGGTGATTATATTTTGCAATCTGAGAAGAATATTACATTTGAGGAATTGGGGGTGGGATAATATATTTCGAATATTTTTTCCTGCCAAATCTAATGTTGAAATGTTATCTCCACTAGTGGAGGTGGGGCCTGCAGTCAGGTGATTGGATTTTGGGGACAGATTTCTCATGAATGGTTTTGTATAATCTCCTTGAAGGTATCCTTGTGATATTAAATTATTTCTCATAAGATCTGGTTGTTTAAATGTATGTGACACCTTTCCTCCTTGCTCTCTCTTGCTCCTGCTCTCACCATGTGTTAGGCTGGCTTCTTCTTCAACTTCCATTATAATTGTAAACTCCCTGAGGCCCTCACCAGAAGCAGATGCCAGCACTATTATTCCCGTACAACCTGCAGAACTGTAAGCCAATTAAACCTCTTTTCTTTATAAATTGCCCTGCTTCAGGGATTTCTTCATATCTATGTGAGCACAACCTAATGCAGACATCATTGGTGAATTTTGTGTTTTTTTTAACAAATGACAAATCATAGTTATATAAACCCTCATATTTATTGCAGCATTATTCATAATAGCCAAAGTATAAAACAGCTTATGTCCATCTACACATTTTTAAACAAAAATTAATACAAATGCTCCCCAAATTTTTCCAAAAAATAGAATGTGTAGGAACACATTTAAACTCAGTTTATGAAGCCAGTATTATTCTGTTATGCAAACCTTACAATAATAAGACTAACATACCTCATGAACATAAATTCAAAAATTTGTAACACAATAATAGCAAACTGAATCCAGCAACATATAAAAAGAATTATACATCATGACAAAGTTGGATTGTATTAGTAAATGCAAAGTTGGTTAAACATATAAATATCAATCATGTAATATCTATATTCATAAAACAAAGAACAGAAACCTCTGATCATTCAATACATAGGTGTTGAGAAAACGTTAACAAAATTTAGTATCATTTCATGACCAGAATATTCAAGAAATTAAGAGAAGGGAACTTCCCGACTATGATAGAGGGCATTTGAAAATTTTATGGCTAAAAAGATGAATGCTGTCTCTGTAAGATCAGAAACAAGCCAAAGATGTCTTATCTTGCTATTTTTATTTAACATAGTATTGGGGGTTCTAACCAAGGCAATTAGAAAGAAAAAGAAATTAATATTCAGATTGGAGAGAAAAAAGGAATATTTTTTATTTTTAATTTTTATGAGTACATATTAGGTATATATATTTATAGAGTACATGAGATAATATACCTTATAATACATATTAGGTATATATATTTATAGGGTACATGATACAGGAATAGACTGCTTAATAATCACATCAGGGTAAATGACGTATCCACTACCTCAAGCACTTACTTTTTTGTGTGTGTTAAAAACATTTCAATTATACTTTTAGTTAAACTGTATAATAAATTATTGTTGACTGTAGTCACCCTGTTGTGCTATCAAGTACTAGACATTACTTATTCTATCTAACTATATTTTTGTGTTCATTAACAATTCCCACATCCCTGTCTCCCATTATGCTTGACAGCCTCTGGTAACCATTCTTCTACTCTCTATCTTCATAAATTCAATTGTTTTAATTTTTGGCTTTCACAAATGTCTGAGAACCTGTAAAATTTGTCTTTTTGTTACATCCAAGTTGTTGCGAGTGACAGGATCTCATTCTTTTTATGGCTGAATAGTACTCTATTGTGTATATGTAATACATTTTCTTTACCCATTACTTTCTTGATGGAAACTTAAGTTTCTTCCAAAATTTGGCTGTTGTGAATAGTGTTGCAATAAACATGGAGTGTAAAGATCTACTGATTTCCTTTCTTTTGGATATGTACTTAGAAGTAAGATTGCTGGATTACATGGTAGTTCTATCTTTACATTTAAAAGAACCCCCATAGTGTTCTCCATAGTGGCTGTACTAATTTACATTCCCACCAACAGTGTATCAGGGTTTCCTCTGCCTCCACAGCCACACTAGCATTTCTTATTGCCTGTCTTTTAGATAAAAGCCATTTTTACTGGTGTGAGATGATGTCTCATTGTAGTTTTGATTTGCATTTATCTAATGATTAATACCACTGAGCACCTTTTCATATATCTGTCATTGGCATGTCTTCTTTTGAGTAATGTCTATTTAAATCTTCTGCCAATTTTTAATTGGATTATTGGATTTTTTTTCCTATAGAGCTGTTTCATCCGCTTACATATTCTGGTTATTAATCCATTGTCAGAGGAACAGTTTGCAAATATTTTCTTAGATTCTGTGGGTTGTCCGTTCAAGAATTTTTTTTTTTTTTTTTTTTTTTTTTGAGATGTAGTCTCGCTCTGTCACCCAGGCTGGAGTGCAGTGGCGCGATTTGGGCTCACTGCAAGCTCCGCCTCCCAGGTTCACACCATTCTCCTGCTTCAGCCTCCGGAGTAGCTGGGACTACAGGCGCCCGCCACCACGCCTGGCTAATTCTTTTGTATTTTTAGTAGAGACGAGGTTTACACCGTGTTAGCCAGGATGGTCTCGATCTCCTGACCTCGTGATCTGCTCATCTCGGCCTCCCAAAGTGCTGGGATTACAGGCGTGAGCCACCGCACCCGGCTGCTATTCTAGTTCTTTAAGATGCATTAATAAGCCATTTACTAGACATTTGTCTACTTTTAAATTTTTAAAATTTTTAATTTTGTGTGTATGTAATAGGTGTATATATTTATGGGGCTCATGGGATGTTTTGTCACAGGCATACAATGTCAAATAAGCACATAAAAAATAATGGGGTATACATCTCCTTAAGCATTTTTCCATTGAGTTGCAAACAATCCAATTACACTCATTATTTAAAAATGTACAGTTATTGTTGATTGTAGTCACCCTGTTTGCTATCAAATAGTAGGTTTCTATTTTCCTTTCTATTATGTGTACGAATTAATCAACCCAATCTCCCCTCTGGACTTCTATTTCCCTTCCCAGCCTCTGGTAACCATCCTTCTACTCTCTAGCTCCATGAGTTCAATTGTTTTAATTACTATATCTCACATATAAGTGAAAACATGCAACATTCGTCTTTCTGTGCCTGGTTTATTTCACATAACATAATGATCTCTAGTTCTATCTATGTTGCTGCAAATGACTGGAACTCACTGTTTTCTATGGCTGAATAATACTCCATTGTGTATATATACCGCATTTTCTTTATCCATTTACCTAATAATAGACACTTAGTTTGCTTCCAAATTTTAGCTATTGTAAACAGTGCTGCAGCAAACATAAAAGTACAGATATTTATTTGACAGACTGATTTCCTTTCTTTTGTGTATATACCCAGCAGTGGGATTGCTGAATCATATCGTAGCTATATTTTCAGTTTTTTGAGGAACCATGAAGATGTTCTCCATAGTGGTTGTACTAATTTACATTAGCACCAACAGTACATAAGGGTTTCCTTTTCTCTATAGCTTCATCAGCATTTGTTATTATTGACTTTCTTTTGTATATAAGCCATTTTAACTGCGGTGAGATGATATCTCATTGTAGTTTTGATTTGTATTTCTCTGATGATCAATCAAAGATGCTGAGCACATTTTTGTATGCCAGTTTGCCATTTGTATGTCTTCTTTTGAGAAATATCTATTCAAATCTTTGCCCATCCTTTGATTGGATTATTATATTTTTTCCTATAGAGTTGTTTGGGTTCCTTACATATTCTTGTTAAAAATCTTTTGGCAGATGAGTAGGTTGTAAATATTTTCTCATATTTTGTGGGTTGTCTCTTCACTTTGTTAATTGTATCCTGTGCTGTACAGAAGCTTTAAAACTTAATACAATCACATTTGTCTGTTTATGCTTTGGTTGCCTGTGCTTGTGGGGTATTCCTCAAGAAATTTTTGCCAAGACCAAAGTCCTAGGTATTCCCCCAATGTTTTCTTGTAGTAGTTTCATGGCTTGAGGTCTTAGGTTTAAGTCTTTAATCCATTTTTATTTTTTATTTAATGGTTTTATGTAATCAGAGATAGGAGTCTAGTTTCATTCTTTTGCATATAGATATCCAGTCTTCCCAGCACCATTTATTGAAAAGACTGTTTTTTCCCCAGTGTATGTTATTGGCAAGTATGTCAAAATATGCATTCACTGTAGGGTGTGGATTTGTTTCTGCATTTGCTATCCTGTTCCATTGGTCTATGTGTACGTTTTTATGCCAGTACCATGTTGTTTTGGTTACTATTGTTCTGTAGTATAATTTGAAGTCAAGTGACGTGATTCCTCCAGCTTTGTTTTTTTTTTTTCTTTTTTTTTTTTTCTCCCATAGGATAACACTGGCTATTCTGGGTCTTTTGTGGTTCCATATAAATTGTAGGATTCTTTCTAAATATTTCTGTAAAGATCGTCATTGATATTTTGAAAGGGATTGCACTGAATCTGTAGATTGCCTTGGGTAGTATGGACATTTAAAAAATATTGATTCCTTTAATCCATAAACATGAAATATTTTCCCAATTTTTGTGTCCTTGTCAATTACTTTCATCAGCGTTTTATAGTTTCCATTATATAAATCTTGCATTTATTTGGTTAAGTTTATTCCTAGGTATTTAATTTTATGTGTTGCTATTGTAAATGAGATTACTTTATATTTCTTTCTTGCATTGTTCACTGTTGGCATATACAAATGCTACTGATTTTTGTATATTGGTTTTGTATCCTGCAACTTCACTGAATTTATTTATCAGTTCTAATATTTTTTTGGTAGGATCTTTAGATTTTTCCAAATATAATATCATATTATCTGCAAACAGTGATATTTTGACTTCTTCCTTTCCATCTTGGATGCCCTTTATATGTTTGTCTTGTCTAATTGTCCTAGCTAGAACTTCCAGTACTATGTTTAATAACAGTGATGACAGTAGGCATCCTTGTCATGTTCCAGATCTTATAGAAAGGGTTTTCACATTTTCCTCATTCAGGGTAATATTAGCTGTGGGTCTGCCCTATGTGGCTTTTGTTATGTTAAGGTATGTTTTATCTACACCCAGTTTTTTGAAGTTTTTTATAATGAAAGGATGTTGAATTTTAACAAATGCTTTTGAAACGATCATGTAGTTTTATTTTTTATTCTATTGATATGATGTATCACATTGTTTGATTTGCATATGTTGAACCATCCTTACATCCCAGGGATAAATCCACTTTGACTTGATGAGTATTCTTTCTAATGTATTGTTGAATTTGGTTTGCTAGTGTGTTGTTGAGGATTTTTGCATCAATATTCATCAGAAATATTGGCCCGCAGTTTTATTTTTATGATGTGCCTTTGCCTGGTTTTGGTATCATGGTAATATTGGCCTTGTAAAATCAGTTTGGAAGTATTCCCTTCTCCTCTATTCTTTGGAATAGTTTGAGTAAGATTGGTATTAGATTTTTAAAAAATGTTTGGTAGAATTCAGCAGTGAAGCCCTTATGTCCTGGACTTTCTTTACTGGGAGATTTTTTATTATGGCTTTGATTTTGCTATTTGTTATTGGTCTGTTCATGTTTTGGGTTTCTTCATGTTTCAATCTTGGTAGGATTTATGCATCTAGAAATTTGATATTCCAGTTTATTGGTATATTGTTTGTCATAGTAGCCACTGATGATTCCTTGAATTTCTGCAGTGTCAATTGTAATGTCTCCTTTTTCATTCCTGATTTTGCTTATTTGCATCTTTTCTCTTTTTTTAAGTCTGAATAAAGATATGTCATTTTTTAAACTTCTAAAAAACAACTTTTTGTTTCATTAATTTTCTTTGTTTTTTATTTTAATTTCATTTATGTCTTCTCTGATTTTTATTATTTCTTTTCTTCTGGTAATTTTGATTTGGTTAGCCCTTGGTTTTCTAGTTTTTTAAAATGCATTGTTAGATTGTTTACTTGAAGATTATTCTCTTTTTGATGTTGTCACTTACAGCTATAAAATTCCCTCTTACTACTGCTTTTGCTGTATACTAGAAGTTACGATCTATTCTTGAGAATATACTTTGTGCTGAGGAGAAAAATGTGTATGCTGCTGCTCTTGGATAAAATGTTCTGTAAATAGCTATTGGATTATTTTGGTCTATAGTGCAGGTTAAGTCTGATGTTTCTTGATTTTCTTTCTGGAAGACCTGTCCAATGCTGAAATTGGGGTGTTAAAGCCTCCAGGTATTATTGTATTACAGCCTATCTCTCTCTTTAGCTCTAATAATAGTTGGTTCATATATCAGGGTGCTCCAGTGTTGGGTGCATATATATTTAAAATTATATAATTTTATGCTGACATATAAAATACATATCATATATAATAAACGATATAGGTATAATTGTATAATGATATATAAAAAATATATATATTTGCTGATTTGAGCCCTTTATCATTATATAGTGACCTTCTTTATCTCTTGTAAATTTTTGTCTTGAAACCTATTTTGTCTGATATAATATAGTGACTCATGCTTTTTTTGTTTTTTATTAGCATAAAATATCCTTTCCATCTCATTATTTTCAGTCTGTGTGTGTCTTTATAGGTGAAGTATGTTTGTTTTAGGCAAAAGATCAAGGGATATATATATATATATTTTATTCATTCTATGTCTTTTGAGTGGGAAATTTAGTCCGTTTGCATTCAATGTTATTATTTATAAATAAGGACTTACTCCTGCCACTTTGTAATTTGTTTTCTGGTTGTTTTGTGGTCTTCTCTTTCTTTTTTTCTTTTATTCCTGTCTTCTGCTAGTGAAGATAATTTTCTCTGGTGATATAATTTAGTTTTTTGCTTCTTATTTTTTGTGTATCCATTGTATGTTTTTTGGTTTGAGGTTACCATGAGGCTTGCAAATATTATTTTGGAACCCATTATTTTAACCTCATACCAACTTAAGGCTATTTGTGTAGAGAAACAAACAAACAAAAATAAACTAATAAAAAACTCTTCTTAACTTTGTCCCACTTTTGGTTGTTTCTATTCATATCTGATTGTAGTATGTCTTGAAAATATGTTATAGTTACTATTTTTTATTGGTTTATCATTTAGTCTTTCTACTTAGGGTAAGAGTCATTTACAAACCACAGTTCAGTGTTATAATATTATCTATTTTTTGTGTACTTACTATTTCCGGTAAATTTTGTACCTACAGGTGATTACTTATGGCTCAATAATGACTTTTTTTCTGATTGAAGAAATTATCATTTCTTGTAGGACAGCTCTGGTATTAATAAAATCTCTCAGCTTTTGTTTGTCTGAGAAAGTTTTTATTTCTCCTTCATGTTTGAAGAATTTTTTTCAGATATTTTATTGTATGATATATGGTAACAGCTTTTTTTTCTTCCACACTTTAAATATGTCATTCCACTGTCTCTTGGCCTGTAAAACTTCCACTGAAAAGTTTGCTGCCTAATGTATCGGAGCTCCTTTGTATTTTATTTATTTATTTTTTCTCTTGCTGCTTTTAGGATCCTTTCTTTATCCTTGACCTTTGAAAGTTTGATGATTAAATGCCTTGAGGTAGTCTTATTTTAGTTATATCTGCTTCATGTTCTATAACCTTCTTGTACTTGAATATTGGTATCTTTCTCTACATTCGAGAAGTTTTCTGTTAATGTCCCTTTGAATAAACTTTCTATTCCTATCTCTTTCTCTACCTCCTCTTTAAGGCCAATAACTCTTAGATTTACCCTGTTGAGGTTATTTTCTATATCATGTAGATCCGATTGTTTTTTTTTTTCTTTTGTCTCCTCTGACTCTGTATTTTCAAATAGCCTGTCTTCAAACTCACTGATTCTTCCTTTCCTTGATTCATTTTGATATTAAAGACTCTGATGCATTCTTTAGTATGTCAAATGTATTTTTCAGCTCCAGAATTTTTGCAATATTCTTTTTAGTTATTTCAACCTCGTTGTTAAATTTATCTGACAGAATTCTGAATTCCTACTCTGTGTTATCTTGAATTTGTTTGAGTTTTCTTAACAGAGCTATTTTGAATTCTCTGTATGAAAGTTCACATGTCTCTTTCCTCGAGTTGGTCTCTGGTGCTTTATTTAGTTTATTTTTTGAGGTCATAATTTCCTAGATGGTGTTGATGCTGGTAGATGTTTTGTGTCTAGGTCTTCAAGAGTTAGGTATTTATTGTAGTATTCACTGTCTGTGCTTATTTGTAACTGTTTTTCCCTGGAATGCTACCCAGCTATTTGAAAAACACTGGATGTTGTGATCTAAGCTGTTTCTGGTGTAGGCGGCACCCCAAGCCCAGTAATGCTTTGGTTCTTGAATACTTGTAGAGATACCACGTTGATGGCCTTGGACAAGATTTGGGGGAATTCTCTTGATTACCAGGCAGAGACTTTTGTTATCTTCATTTACTTTCTCTTAAATATACAAAGTTTCTATCTCTGTTCTGAGCTACCTAAAACTGGAGGTGGAGTGACACAAGCACCCCTGTGGCCACCACCACTATGAATATGCTGAGTCAGAACTTTTATTAGTCCATCCTCACACTGCTATGAATAAATACGTGAGACTGGGTAATTTAGAAAAGAAAGAGGTTTAATTGACTCAGAGTTCTGCATTGCTGAGGCAGCCTCAGGAAACTTACAATCATGGCAGAAGGCAAAGGTGAAGCAGGCACTTTCTTCACAGGGCAGTAGGACGGAGTGAGTGCAAGCGGGGAAATTATAAAACCATCAGGTCTTGTGAGACTCACTCACTATCATGAAAACAGCATGGTGGAAACTGCCTCCATGATCCAATTACCTTCACTTGGTCCTGCCCTTGTCACATAGGGATAATGGGGATTACAATTCGTGATGAAATTTTTGGTGGTGAAATTCAACCAGTATATGACCTTCCTCTAGGATACTTGACTAGTAAAGGAAGAATACCTCAAGTGCACATGTGTATGACTTCAGTAAACACATTGTGCCTGTGACTCCTCCCACATGCTAACAGGCCATTGTGCATATGGACAGCCCACCCCAAGGGAAGAATCAGGGGATAATTAATGCAACCCCAGAAACATGCCAACATATAAGACCTCAAGTCAAAGGTCAAATGACACACTTGACTCTCTCAAGTCGCTCTTTTGGCCCCCTTGCAAGTGTACTTTACTTCCTTTCATTCCTGCTCTAAAAATTTTTAATTAACTTTTACTCCTACCCTAAAACTGGCCTGAATCTGCCTTATGGCTCTCAGTTGAATTTTCTTCTGAAGAGGCAAGAATTGAGGTTGCCACAGACTTCTATGGATTTGCCACTGCTAACACTAAGACTTGCCTAGGTTGCAGTCCTTATTGCCTAGACTGCTTTTCAAGTTTACTTACAGACAGAGGACACTTTCCCTCTCAGTGGCAAGGTTTGTGGGCATTCAGGATTAGACTGCTGGGATTAGCAATTCTTCTCTGGCTAGGGCTGGTTTAAATGTTCCCTCTTGGGGCAGACATCAGCTGAGTTTGTTCTGGCTTTCCTTTCTCCTCTAATAGAACAGCACTGAGATCGATGCTTCACAGTTACTATGTTCTCCCTCCCTCATCACCCAGAGAAGCTCTCTGCACCACAGAGCTGCTGCCTGCGGTGGTGGAGAGATGGCATTGGTGATTTGGGACTGTTTTTTTCTGTCTCTTTAGTGTCCTTTTCAGAAATACGAAGTTAAAAACAGGTACTATGAATCCTCACCTGATTTTTGGCTCTTATGGAGATTTTCTTTTTTCTTTTTTTTTTTTTTTTCTGGGTAGATAGCTGTTAACTTGGTGTTCTTGCAGAGTAAACAATCCTTGGAGTCTTCTATTCTGCCATCTTGCTCCACCTCTTCCTTTTCTACTTTTTTGATGTAGGCATATATTGCTATAAGTTTTCTTATCAGAACTGCACTTACTGTATACCATAGTGTGGTGTTTTTTTTCATTTGTTTGAAGAAATTTTTAAATTGTCTGCTTAATTTCTTTAGTTATCCACTGTTCACTCAGAAACAATGAAAAAAAATTCCATGTGATTGTATAGTTTTCAAAATTCCTCTTGTCATTTATTTCTAGTTTTATTCCATTGTGGTTGGAGAAGATGCATGGTATAATTTTACTTTTTTGAATGTTTTAAGACTTGTTTTGTGGGTCAATAGATGATTTGTCCTTGAGAAGATTCATGTGTTGAGGACAAAAATGTGTATTCTGCAGCTGTTGTATAAAATTTTTTGTAAATATCTATTAGGTCCATTTGATTCGCATTGCAGGTTAAGTTACATGTTTCTTTGCTTATTTTCTGTCTGGATAATCTCTCCAGTGCTAAAAGTGGAGTTTTGAACTCTTCAGCTTTTATTATTTTGTAGTTTATCTTTCTCTTTAGCTCTAATAATATTGGCTTTATACATCTGGTTGCTTATACATCTGGTTGTTTATATATCTGGTTGCATATATTTGCAATTGTTATATTCTCTTGCTGTATTGCTACCTTTTTCATTATTTAATGACCTTCTTTGTCTCATCTTATAATTTTTGTCTTGAAATCTATTTTGTTTGATGTAAGTATAGCTACTCTTGCATTTTTGGTTTCTGTTTGCATGGAATATCTTTGCCTATCCCTTTATTTTCATGCTGTGTAGGTTGTTGGGGCTTGTTTATTTAATCCATTCAGTCATTCTTTGACTTTTTTTTTGGAGCATTTATTCCATTTACATTCAATGTTATAAGTAAGGACTTACGTCTGCATTTTCTTATTTGTTTTCTGGTTCTCTTTTGGTCTTCTCTTTCTTCTTTTCTTCCTGTTTTTCTCTGAGGAAGATGATTTTCTCTGCTGGTATGTTTGAGCTTCTTGCTTTTTATTTTTTGTCTATCTGTTGTAGATTTCTTTATTAGAGGCTACCATAAGACTTGCAAATAACATCTTACAACCCATTATTTTAAACAGATGACAAGTTAACACTGATTGTGAAAACAAAGAACCTAACAAACAAGCAAGAAGAAAACTAATAAGTGTGTGCTTTACCTTTGTCTCCTTGATTTTTAACTTTTTGTTCTTTCTTTTTATACCCTATTGTACTGTATATATCTTCAACAGATGTTATTATTATTTTTGATTGGTTCATTTATTCACCTTTCTACTTAAGATATGAGTACTTTACATACCACAATTACAGTGTTATAATATTGTGTGTTTTTCTGTGTACTTATTATTATCATCAGTGAGTTTTGTCCCTTCAGATGATTTTTTATTGCTCATTAATTTCCGTTTCTTTCCAAATGAAGAATTCCCTGTAGCATTTGTTGTATGATAAGTCCGATGTTGATAAAATCACTCAGCTTTTGTTTGTCTGGGAAAGTCTTTATCTCTCCTTCACGTTTAAAAGATGTTTTCCCCAGATATACTATTCTATGGTAAAAGTATTTTTCCTTCAGCACTTTAAATATGCCATGTCACCCTCTTCTGGCCTGTAAGGTTTCTATTAATATGTCTTCTGCCACATGTACTGGAGCTTTTTCTTTGTTATTTGTTTATTTTCTCTTGCTGCTTTTTGGATACATTCTTTATCATTGACTTTTGGGAGTTTGATTATTAAATGCCTTGAGGTGGTCTTCTTTGAGTTAAATCTGCTTGGTGTTCTACAATACTCTTGTACTTGAATATTGATGTCTTTCTCTACGTGTGGGATGTTATCTGTTGTTATTCCTTTAAATAAACTTTCTAGCCCAATCTTTGTCTCTACCTCTCCTTTAAGGCTAATAACTCTTAGATTTGCCCCTTTGAGACTATTTTCTAGATATTGTAGGTGTACTTTATTCTTTTTTATTTTTTTATTTTGTCTCCTCTGACCGTATTTTCAAATAGCCTCTCTTCAAGCTCACTAATTCTTTCTGCTGCTTGATCAGTTCTTCTGTTGAGAGACTGGTGCATTTTTCAGTTGCATGTCAGTTGCATGTTTCAGTTGCAGAATTTTTGCTTGATTTTTAAAAAATTATTTCAATTTCTTTTAAAAATTTATTTGATAGAATTCTGAATTCCTTTTATGTATTATTTTTATTTGAGTTTTCTCTGACACAGCTATTTTGAATTGTCTGTCTGAAAGATCACATATGTGTCTTTCTCAGGTTTGATCCCTGGTGCCTTATTTAGCTTGCTTTGTGAGGGAGGTCATGTTTTTCTTGATGACCTTGAAGTTTGTGGATGTTCATTACTGTCTGGGTATTAAAGAGATAAGCATTTATTATAGTCTTTGCAGTCTAGGCTTATTTGTAGCCATTCTTCCTGAGAAGGCTTTCCAGATTTGAAAGTAATTGGGTGTTGTGATCTAAGCTGTATCTGCATTAGGGGGCGCCCTAAGCCCAGTAATGTTGTGGTCCCTGCAGACCCTTAGTACCTTCATGGTGGTCTTGGAAAAGATCTGGAAGAATTATCTGGATTACTGGGCAGAAATTCTTGTTTTTTTCCCTTACTTTTCCTCTAACAAATGGGGACTCTTTCTGTGCTGAGATCCCTGGAGCTTGGGGAAGGGTAATACAAGCACCTCATTGGCCACCACCACTGAGATACTGCCAGATGAGCCCTGAAGCCAGTGTAAGACTGGTTCTTACTCAAGGCCTGCAGCAACCACTTCCTGGCTACCACAGATATTTACTTGAGGCCCAAGTGCTCTTCGGTCAACAGGTGTTTAATCCAGCCAGGCTTGTGTTTCTTACTTCAGAGCACTGAGTTATCCCCTGGCCCAGTGGAGAGGGGACAAGTTGTAGTGACATAGGGTATAATTCATACATTTTTGGTCAATTGATTTTCAACAAGGGAGCCAAGAAAATTCAGTAAGGGCAAATATAGTCTTTTCAATAGGAGGTGCTGGGTCAACTGGCTCTCCAAATTCAATGGACTACTACCTCACTCTCTCTATATATAATTTAGCTCAAAATGGATTAAATACCTGTATATAAGAGCTAAATTTTTAAAACTCTTAGAATCAAACATAGGACATATCTTTGTGACCATGTGTTTAGCAATGAATTCTTAGATATAACACTGAAAGTACAAGCAACAAAAGGAAAAATAGATAAATTGGATTTATCTATAATTTGAATCACCACTTTGGTGATTCAAAGTGTTTAATTTTGATGAAATCCAATTTATCTATTTTTCAAAAGGACATTATTAAGAAAATGAAAAGTAACCCCACAGAATGGGTGAAAATATTTGCATAATAATATTTCTGACAAAGGTCTAGTATTCAGAGTATACAAAAACAAACTCTTACATCTCAACAAAATATAGGCATTTCCCCAAAGAAGTTATAGAAATGGCTAATAAGCACATAAAAAGCTCTCAGTGTTAGCAGTCAATAAAGAAGTGCAAATCAAAACTGGAATGAGATAAAGCTTTATATCCACTTGTATGAATAAAAACAACAGCCAAAAACTAATGTTAGTGAGGATGTGGAAATATTGGAACACTCATACACTGCTGAAGGAAATGTAAAGTGGTGTGACCACTTTGAAGAACAGTTGGACATTTCCTCAAAAATTAAACAGAAGGTTATCATATGGCTTAACAATTCCACTCCTTGGCATTAACCAAGAAAATATATGGAATTGAAAATATATGTCTACACAAAGAGTATGCAAATATTCATAGCAAAACAAAAAACAAAAAAACCACATACAACCCACATGTCCATGAGCTGATGATTGAATAAGCAGAACATTTTTTAATTAAAAAGGAAAAACTAGTAAGTTTAAGATGGAGAAACTCGATAGACAACACCTTAACAATATGCTTAAAGTTAATGTCTCTCATAATGAGACATGTTGACATCTTGGATTCCTTGAAGTGATGCGTTGAGAGAGCATAATATCCCTTTTGTGATATTCTTTTAAAAAATGATAACTTCAATCTAATTGAGAGAAAACTAGACAAACTAAAACTGAAGGCTATTCTATAAATAACTGAGCAATTCAAAAGTGTCAAAAGACAGGCATAAAAACGGTCCTAAAAGATAGGCAAAGATAGAAAAGCTCTTACAGACTTAAGCAAATATATGTATGTATATATATTTGAGATGGAGTTTCACTCTTGTTGCCCAAGCTGGAGTGTAATGGTGCAATCTCAGCTCACCGCAACCCCCACCTCCCGGGTTCAAGTAATTCTCCTGCCTCAGCCTCCCAAGTAGCTGGGATTACAGGTATGCACCACCACACCCGGCTAATTTTGTATTTTCAGTAGAGATGGTTTTTCTCCATGTTGGTCAGGCTGGTCTGGAACTGCTGACCTCAGGTATCTGCCCTCCTCGACCACCCAAATTGCTGGGATTACAGGCGTGAGCCACCGTGCCTGGCCTAGACTTAAGCATGTTAAAGGTACATGAGAACTACATGCAACTGGGGATAAGTAGAAAAACTGGTGAAGTTTCAATGAAGTTTTAGATAATAGTAGTATAGTACAGTATACTGATTTTGATAATTGTACAATGGTTTTGTAAGATGTTAACATAAGAGAAGCTAAGTAAAGGGTATGTGGAAACTCTTTGCTATTTTGTCAACATTCACATAAATTTATTTCAAAACAGGTTTAAAAACAAAATTATGTGGCATAGTATAATGTTAAATGAACTATATGGATTTACATTTTGAATTTTGTGTGTGAATCTTACTCAAAAATATAAATCCATATAGTTCATGTAACATTATACTATGCCACATAATCTTGTTTTTAAACTTGTTTTGAAATAAATTTATGCACAAAATTCACCATTTTAAGCATGTTTATGTCATACAATTCAGTGAATTTTAGTAATTTATAGTGTTGTATCATAATCACAACTAATTCTAGAACAATTTCCTTGCTCTACAAAGAAACTGTGTACCATTAAGCAATCAGTCTCTGTTCCTTGCTCCTCCCAGGCCTTAAAAATTATTAAGCTGCTCCTTGGATTTACTTGTTCTCTTTATTTCATATAAATGGAATAATATGATATGTGGCCTTTTGTGTCTGATGTCTTTCCCTCAGCTTTTAGGTACCTACACAAAATAATTGAAAATAGATGTTCAAATAAAAATTTGTGGACTAATGTTTATTAGCAACCTTATTTGTAATATCCAAAAAGTGGAAACAACCCAGATGTACAAGTGATAAATGGATAAACAAAGTACAGAATAGCCATACAATAGAACATTATCAAGCCATAACGATAAATAAAGTACATGCCACAATGTGGATAAAACATAGAAACATCGTAAGTTGACTTGTGTTTTTAAAATTTTCACACACACACATGCTCCAAGGCTTTTTGTAGTAAAAAGACTTATGTGAAACTAGTGGAATTGTAGCTCTGAATGGGATCTTAAATATAATTTAATCCTGTAGTTTACTTGATTTTTGTGGGTGGGACAACTGAGATAAAAATAAAACTACATAAAATCTGTGTGCGCATTATGTGTGTGTGTATCTTGAAGGGGCACTAATCTAATAGCATGAATACGAAGTATACATTTGTGCAAAAGAGTTAATTTTTGTATGTATAGAAAATACATCTAAAACATAATTGCTAAAAGTTTAAAATATAAGACATTCATTTAATTCTACTCAAGGGACTTATCCCATATGAGATTAACACAAGTGCAAGAATACACAGTGCTATATTGGAAAAAATACAAGAATATTTACTTAATTTTAAAATTTATTTTTAGTCAAGAGAAACCAATAAAAAGCATTCAAATAGGAGAAGAATTTAATTTATCTCTCTTCACTGATGACCTGATTCTATACCTAGAAAACCCTAAACACTATGACAAAAGGCTCCTAGAATTGAAAAACAACTTTAGTAAAATTTCAGGATACAAAATCAATGTACAAAATTTAGTACTATTTCCATATACCAATAACATTCAGGCTCAGAGCCAAATCAAGAAAGCAATTCCATTTACAATAGTTTCACACACACATACACACACCTTCCCCTAGGAACACACCTAGCAAAGGAGGTGAAAGATCTCTACAAGTAGAACTACAAAACACTGCTAAGATAAATTATAGATGACACAAACAAAGGAAACAGTAGATGTTGGTGTGGATGCGGTGATCAGTGAACACTTCTATACTGCTGGTGGGAGTGTAAACTAGTACAACTGCTATGAAAAACAGTGTGGAGATTCCTTAAAGAACAAAAAGTTGAACTACCATTTGATCCAGCAATCCCACTACAGGGTATCTACCCAGAGGAAAAGAAGCCATTATTCGAAAAAGATACTTACACATGCATGTTTATAGCAGCACAATTCACAGTAGCACAGTCGTGGAACCAACCCAAATTCCCATCAATCAATGAGTAGATAAAGAAACTCTGGTATATGTATAAAATGGAATACTACTCAGCCATGAAAAGGAATAAACAGCATTTGCAATGACCTGGATGAGATTAGAGAGTATTATTCCAAATGCAGTAACTCAGGAATGGAAAACTAAACATCATATGTTCTCACTGATATGTGGGAGCTAAGCTATGAGGATAAAAAGTCATAAGAATAATACAATGGACTTTGGGACTTGGAGGGAAGAGTGGGAGGGGGTGAGGGATAAAAGACAACAAATATGGTGCAGTGTATACTGCTTGAGTGTTGGGTGCACCAAATTCTCACAAATCTCCACTAAAGAATTTATTCACGTAACCAAATACCACCTGTACCCCAATAACTCATGGAAAAATAAAATTAAAAAATAAAATAAATGAAAAAAAAAGCCATTCAATATTCATGGATTGGAAGACTCAATGTTGTCAAAATGGACATTCTGCCCAAAGCGATCTACAGATTCAATGCTATTTCTATCAAACTACAAATATCATTTTTCACAGAATTGGAAAAAACTAGTCTAAAATTCATATGGAAGCAGAAAAGAGACTGGATAGCCAAAGCTACTTCATGCAAAATAAACAAGGCTGGAGAAATCACAGTAGCTGACTCAAACTATACTATAAGGGTAAAGTAACCAAAACAGCATGATACTGGTACAAAAATGGACACATAGACCAAGGGAATAGAATAGAGAAAGAATAAGTAAAGCCACACACCTATATCCATCTGATATTTGACAAAGTTGACAAAAATAAGCTATGGAGAGAGAACTCCCTATTAAATAAGTGGTTCTGGGTAGCTGGCTAGCCGCATGTGAAAGAAAAAAACTGGACACTTACCTCTCACTGTATAAAAAAATTAACTCGGGATGGATTAAAGACTTAAATGCAAGACTCAAACTATAAAAATACTTGGAAGAAAATGTAGGAAATACTATTCTCAACATCTCCCTTGACAAATAATTTATTACTAAGTTCTCAAAAGCAATTGCAATAAAAGCAAAAATTGACAAATGGGATCTAACTAAACTAAGCTTCTGCACTGCAACTAACTAAACTAAGCTTTTGCACTGTAAATAAAAATATCAATAGCATGAGCAAACATCCTACAGAATGGGAGAAAATATTGGCAAACTATGCATCTCACAAAGGTTTACTATGCAGAATCTATAAGGAACTTAAACAATTCAACAAGCAAAAAGCAAATAATCCCATTAAAAGCTTGGTAAAGTGCATGAATAGACATTTTTCAAAAGAAGACATACAAGCTATCAACAAACTTATAAAAAATGCTCCACATCACTAATCAGTAGAGAAATGCAAATCAAAACCAACCGCAAGGAGACATCATCTCACATCAGCTGGAATGGCTATAATTGAAAAGTCAAAAAACAACAGATTCTGATAAGGCTGAAGATGAAAGGGAACAGTTAGACACTGTTGGTGGGAACATAAATTAGTTCAACTCTTGTGGAAGACAGTTTGGAGATTTCTCAAAGAACTTGGAACTACCATTTGGCTCAGCATTCCCATTACTGGGTATATATCCAAATAAAAATGAATCATACTACTAAATAGACATATGCACTCATTTGTTCATTGCAGCACTGCTGACAATAATAAAGACATGGAATCAAATTAGATGCCCATAAATGGTGAATTGGAGAAAGAAAATGTGGTACATATACACTATGAAATATTACACAGCCATAAAAAAATGAAATCATGTTCTTTGCAGCAACATGGATGCAACTGGAGGCCATTATCCTAAGTGAATTAATGCAGGATCAGTAAACCAAATGCCACATGTTCTCACTTGTAAGTGAGAGCTAAACAATGGGAATACATGGACATAACAGTGGCAACAATAGACACTGGGAACTATTAGAAGGGGGAGGGGGATAAGGGTTGAAAATCTACTGGGTACTATGCTCACTACCAGGGTTACAGGATCAATCATACTCAAACCTCAGCATAATGTAATTTACACATGTAACAAACCTGCACATGTACCCCTTGAATATAAAATAATTTTTGAAAGTATTAAAAAACAGAGCTGCGAAGAACGTTGGATTAGGCAACCACTCTCAAGGAACAGAACTGTCTTAATTCAGGAAACTTTCTAGTCCTAGACATTGTTCTTGGAGAAGGGAGTCCTAGTAATAAGTCTTTTGTGACATTTGGAATTGCTGTGGGCTAGTGACTCCTATATGCTTTCCATATCTATCTTTTTCTTTATTTTTTGGAGTAGACATGTCTATTATTATTCTGTCATTGTCTCACCATTTTATGTTGAGTATGGATAAAGTATACAACCTGTCTTCATAGGTCTATGGATCAAGAGGAGCTGTATCCAACGAGTCACATCCACATCCCAATCTGATGTACATCATAAGATCAGGGAGTTAGTGCCTGATACTGTGATGGGATGAGACTTTGGGAGTCTTTGGAGGAGACAGAATGTCCTTTTCATGTGGGAGAGGTGTGAATCATTGGGGCTAAAACAGGCTATAGTAGATTTTTACAATAATTCCTCCCAATTAATCATACCTCTTTTTGTACATACACCTTTGTAATGTGACTTTATGTACTTACTATTAAAAAAAGGGCATCTATTTCCCCAAATTTTGAATTTAGACTGGCTTTGTGACCTGCTTAGACCAATAGGACATGGCAAATAAGATAAGGCCTTGCGGTTACATTTATTATCCTGGAGCTCTGAACCAACCTAACTGTGGAAAATACTGGAATAAAGACCACATAGAGAGAAAGGTCCAGCTGAGCCCAGACACTAACCAACTCATAAACTGAGTGCAGCTATATGATGGAGCACAGGAGATAACAGAGAACTACCCAGCCAACCCCACAAAACAATGAGAAATAATAAATCATTATTGCTTTAAGTCACTAAGTTTTGGAGACATGCTGCATAGCAATAGATAACTTTACAATACTATCCTAGGCTCTACTAAAGAATATAAACAAAAGGTAAGGATGATTTTTTTTTAAAGTAACATACCTGTGCATCCCTGACTTTCTTTTCCTTCTGCTGATTAGGAGATGATAAGACTTGGAACAGACCCAGAGATAAAAGTAATGTTTTCAGGATGGAAAAACTAACCTGTCAACTATGAACTACTCACCTATGGACCAGTATATGAGGAAGAATAAACTTTGATGTTGTTGAAAGCTTGCTAGGCTTTTGTGTTTGTTTCTCTGTTATAGTAGCCGGGTCTGTATCCTAACTAAAACAGATGGCAAGTCAAATTCCTAAATTTCATTAAAGGTGGTAAACTCATTAACTGCCACCTACACTCAATTATCTAAAGCATTTGAGTCTTTTTTGATAAACTGCAAAGAACACTGGTACATCAAGACAAATAAATTACTTGTAAGTTAAAAAAGCTAAGAAATAAATAATTGCATGAAATAGGGTCTAAACTGAAAAAACTGGTTTTGTATACACATTTATATGTTTATCATTTAAAAATATAAAAGAGATTACATGGATGTTAATATATGTACAGAAAATGTCCAAAAAGCTACACAAAGAGCTGTTAACGCTGATTACTTCTGAGGAGTTGAAAAGAGGTAGGAGTAAAGAGGGTGATTTTAGTTTTACATCCCTCTGTACTACGCTGTTTTTTCTTTTGTTATGAGAGTTATTTTTACTTCTCCCCACTTTTATGGGTGTTATACGACTCAATTTGGTTCACAAAGCAAGGTCAGCCACTCTGAGTTTGTGTGATTCCCTTAAGTTTATAGATTAAGAAATGGGTCAGAAAAGTGAATTAGCTTATTTAGGCACAGCCTGTAGCAGAAGCAGTTTGGGGAAATAAATACTCTATACTCATACAGTACTTTTTTTTATTATTCCACACCTGTTCAGTTCCACTGTTCATTCCTGTGAAATATAATCACAAAGCTATTAGTTATCCCAAATGTTCCAAGGATGCTTCTGGAGTATACGACTCAGAAGAGCAATAGAAAGATTATCACAGTACAATATTTGTCTGTTGCCGTAATCCTAGAAAAGGCAATGAAATTTCCAAGAATGCAAACAGATGCAAATGCATAAGCAGTTGGAACTAAAACATAAGCATGTGTTCAGAGTCCATGAATAGCCTCTTTTTTCCTCACTAGACATAGTTTAATGATGTGATCTTTTCAGCACTCAGAAGAGCAATGGCTGTTATTCCAGCTTAATCCTTAGGTAAGAACTCTTATTGAGGCCAGTTGGGACTTTGTCTAGTGTCTTATGTATGGATTTCTGTTTTATGGAGTGGTTGTGGGGGGTCACCAAAGGGGCTGCAATAAAAGCCTAACAGACCTAGTACCTACCTGAATGGATTGGCTACTTGAGATTTGTGTTGTGCAAATGCTCAATCTCTACAATATTAATAGTTTTCATAGGATCTTAACGTTTCAGAGCCATAGATATCATTAGAACTTACCAAATCCAAAAACCCTTTTTATACACCCTTTAAGGTCCAAAAAGGAGGGTTTTCAAAAAACCATAGGTTTACTTGTTTTTGTTTGTTTTATATTTCAGAAGACATATATTGTTTTTTCCAGATTTGGGATAGCAACTAAAAGGGAGGTTCACCCAGGTTTTCACTGATTCATCTTCTCAAAAGTTTTCAAAGCCTGGTTCTCTGGACCATTAGCATCAGCATCACCTGGGGCTTATTAGAAATGCAAATTCTCAATTAGAGAAAAGGTAGTCAGGGCCTAAAATCTGTGTTTTAACAAGACTTTCAGGTGATTTTGATGCATAATAAAATTTAGGAATTTTTATTATCATTTATAAATGATATTTTATTATATAACTGCTGTGGGCCAAACTTTAAACATTCTTCAATATATATTATCTCTTTTAATCCTTTTAGTGAGGGGTATTATTATTCCACTTATTTAAGTTTGGCAGTTACTTAAGGCCAAACAGCCCATCTCTAAACTATGATGTAGGTAATCTCCAATTTTTTTTGTAGTCTTCCTCCATCTGGCCCACCCACTTCCTTTTGCTGCTGCCCATACACTACTTCCAGGTTCTTAATACCTGTATTTGCATGTGATGGAGAGTCAGTCACCTGGGTTCTAGTTTCATCTCACTGTGTGGCTTTGGGTAGTTCTTTTCCCTTTTCTGGGCTTCAGAATATTTACATGCTAATCATTAGGGAAATGCAAATCAAGACCACAGTGAGATATCATCTCTCTCCAGTTAGAATAGCTATTATCAAAATGAGGAAAAATAACAAATGCTGACAGAGATGCAGAGAAAAGGGAAATGCTCCTACACTGTTGGTGAGAAAGTAAAGTAGTATAGCCATTATAGAAAACAGCATGGAGCGTCTTCAAAAACTAAAAATAGAACTACCATATGATACAACAATCCTGCTGCTGCATATATATCCAAAGGAAAGGAAATTGGTATGTCAAAGAGATTTCTGCTCTCCCATATTTGTTTTAACACTATTCACAATAGTCAAGTTATTAATCAACCTAAATGCCCATCAATGGATGAAAGAATAAAGAAAATGTGGTATAAATACACAATGAAATACTATTCAGCTATTAAAAGAATAAAATCCCGTTTTTTGAAGCAATATGAATGGAACTGGAGGTTATTATGTTAAGTAAAATAAGCCAGGGACAGAAAGACAAATTCTGCCTGTTCTCACTCATATGTGAGAGCTAAAAAAGTGGATCCCATGAAGGTAGAGGGCAGAATGGTGATTACCAGATGCTAGCAAGGGAAGGTAGGAGGGAGAGATGAAGAGAAGTTGGTTAACGGGGTACAACAATAGTTAGATAGGAAAAATAAGTTTTAGTATTCGACAATAGAGTAGGGAAATTATAGTTAGCAATAATTTATGTTTCAAAATAGCTAGAAGAATTGTGATGTTTCCAACACAAAGAAAATATAAATATTTGAGGTAGTGGATATCCCAGTTAGCCTGGTTTGATCATTACAGATTGTGTGTGGTTATCAAAATATCTACATGTACCCCACAAATATGTACAACCATATATCAGTCTGTTTTTAAAAAATTGGAAGGATTGGGCTCATCTTTCATACTTCTATCAGCAGATTCCCATATCTACTCTTGAAAAGGCCTTAAAAATCTTCATTTTCCTTTAAAGTATATTGAAGTTATTCCCTTCTTTGCCCAGGGCATCAGGGTTCTAATCCTGATCTCTTATATTAAATGTTCACCATGGAGAAAATTATTGAAGGCCTTAACCAGCAGCCAGGGAAAGTATTTTTATTGGGTAAATGCCTATCATGGGGCCCTCTCCTACATTAGACATGAAGATGAGTTTAACAGAAGAAACATTGTGGCTTATAGACAGGTTGACTTCTTGGACAGATTCTTAGTGGAAAAAGCCTATGACATCTGTTCATTCCCTAACCAACCACCAGTCCATCAGGGGCTCTATGGGGAGCAGTATTTACCTACTTTTCTCAGGGCTAGTTAGTTGATACTTCCGTGTAATTTTTAAGTCATTGTGATGTCATTAAGACCATGTACTACATGTAGTAGAACAACAACCTCGAAATATGGTAGTCTTTGTTTGAATTCCCAACACTGTTATTTACTAGCTATGTAGTCCTGAGAATGGCAACTAAACTCTCTGAGCCTCAGGGTCCTCATTTTTAAAATAGATTTAATAACACAGGCTTTGACTACATTCCAGAAAACGCATGAGACAATGTATTTGAAAATGTCTGGAACATGGTAAGAAAGCAATAAGTATTTGTTGTTGAAGTCTACCTGGAGTGTGGCCAGCAGTTATTTAAGTTAACTACTATTGATTTTAGTGTTGAAAACAACACTTGGGATAAAGAACTGCAAACTTACTATTCTACTATTAGGGTAATTCCTTTAGATCTCCTGGAATTCTCTGGGAAAATGTAGTTAGCTCTGGTAGAGAAAGCACTTGGAATCCCGATCAGGCAAAATCCACTGGAGGTGGTTTAATACGTTATATCAGAAACACAACTTTCTGAGGATGGGGCACAGGGAAGCTGCCTGCTTAAAAGGTGTAGATAGAGGAGGTTATGGTGGCCCAACGTTGTTGCCCTCATCACAGTGGTAGTTTACCAATAGAAGACTTCATTCTAGTCCCTTTAGATTAGAGATAAGTTAGTTTAAATTAAGACAGGTTAATTTAAATTTAAATACTGACAGGAACATCACAAATACATTTTAAGAGAAGTGAAATCATACAAAGAGTGTACTCTGAATTAAACTGGAATAAATAGCAGGTGCATATCCGGAAAATCCAAAAAATATTTGGGAATTAAACAAGACCCCTGACCACCTTTGACCACTGAGTCAAAAAAGACATGATAAGAAATATTAAAATATTTTGAAATAAATGAAAATGAAAATACAATATATAAAAAATTGTTAGATGTGGCTAAAGCAGTGTTTAAAGGGGAATTTATAGCATCAAAATATATATACTAAGAAAGGAATAAAGGTCTCAAATCAGTGATGTACTCAAAGTTATACTTTATTCTAATGGGAACCTATTGGAGATGAATTGGTCCAAAATAAAATTATTTTTCAAACTAAATGTAATGTATCAGCAACTTATTTTTTACCTTTATAAAAAGGAAGTCTTTATACGCTATTTTGTTCAGCCAAGCAAGGAACGGGAATAGAGCAATTTTTAAAATTATATTGATAATTTCTTTTAAAAAATTGGTTAGAACCACTTCTAAATATTCCAAATAAGTCACTATTTGCTCCAAGTGATTAATGGCACCATTAAAAACCAAGACATCACGAGATCAGGAGTTCGAGACCAGCCTGACCAACATGGTGAAACCCTTTCTCTACTAAAAGTACAAAAATTAGCTGGACATGGTGGCACGCACCTGTAATCCCAGCTACTCAGGAGGCTGAGAGGCAGGAGAATTGCTTGAACCCAGAGGCAGAGGTTGCAGTGAGCCAAGATCACGCCATTGCACTCCAGCCTTGGTGACAGAATGAGACTCCGTCTCAAAAAAAAAAAAAAAAAGGAAAAAGAAGACATGTTTGAAATATATAAATTTTTCTAATCTGAACAAGCTAGATTAAACAGATGTAAGGCAGCTGTGCAAAGTAAAATTTGACCAGCTTCAGAATGAGAACATGATAGAAAAGAGCACCACAAATTCCATTTAAGCACATGTATCTACTACCTTTTTTATGGAACCAACCCAAATGTCCAACAATGATAGACTGGATTAAGAAAATGTGGCACATATACACCATGGAATACTATGCAGCCATAAAAAATGATGAGTTCATGTCCTTTGTAGGGACATGGATGAAATTGGAAATCATCATTCTCAGTAAACTATCGCAAGGACAAAAAACCAAACACCGCATGTTCTCACTCATAGATGGGAATTGAACAATGAGAACACATGGACAAAGGAAGGGGAACATCACACTCTGGGGACTGTTGTGGGGTGGGGGGAAGGGGGAGGGATAGCATTAGGAGATATACCTAATGCTAAATGATGAGTTAATGGGTGCAGCACACCAGCATGGCATATGTATACGTATGTAACTAACCTGCACATTGTGCACATGTACCCTAAAACCTAAAGTATAATAGTAAAAAAAAAGAAAAAAAAAGTCTTAGTTGTACAGTCGGCTTTCAATTATTTTTGTTGAGAGAGGATATCCAAAATTATCAAAATATATTTAGTTTTGAAATCAAAGCAGAGACATCCCACTTGCTGTCCCCAGACAACACATGGTCAGGCACAGAAGGATATACATGTATGCATATGTGTAACATTGTTCCATTTCCCTGCCAACATGCCCAAGAACTCAGGCTGATTGTTGGAGGCTGTTGATAGTTCAAATGCTAACTGACTTTTCTGACAAGTCAGGTTGAATATTGACAGTTCTGCTATGTTGTAACTTGTGACTCTGAACATCTGTGGTTCTGTTTTTCCTCAGGACTGTGTTTGTTACTTACTACCCCTTGTTGCCAATATATCTCAATCCATTTATTAATTTAGGAAATATGTATTGAGTTTCTACTTTGTGTCAATGAGTTTGACCTTCAGCAAGTTTACAGCTCAGTCTAATAGGGAATGTTTTCATGGAAATAAATCCTTAGAATATTGTGTGAAAAAAGTGATCGCGTATGTATAAGGTGCTTTCTTAGTGTAGAGAAGAGAATATTTAACTCTATCTAGGATGTGAGAAGACCAAGAAGGTGTCCCAGAGAAAGTTGCACTTGACATGAGCCTAGAAGGATATCTTAGAATTTGGCTAGGTAAAGATGAGGATCCTTCACCTTTCAAATTCAGGGAGAGGAGCGAGTATGTGCAAATGTACAAGAGAATGGATACACGTGAGAGTATATCTTATTGGAAGAAAGGCTGGGAGCATAGAGTGCCTTGTAGAAGGGTGGGTGAGAAATGGCTGGAGAAACTACTACTACTAACTACTACTACTACTATCTACTACTACTACAACTACTAGAAACTACTACTAGTAGTAAGTAGTAGAATCCAGGTCTACTGACTCCAAGCATACCACAAAATCACCTAACCTCAAGTGAAACATTATTCCTCCTCCTGTTTCTTTCTCTTTCTTGGGGGCGGGGAGGGGAGGAGACAGAGTTTCACTACTACAACTACTAGAAACTACTACTAGTAGTAAGTAGCAGTAGTAGTTAGTAGTAGTAGTAGTTAATATTTACTGAGCACTTACAAGTGCCAGATGTAGATAAATGCTTTATGTACATTATTTAAACCTTGAAACAATACTATCTATCTATTACTATTATCCCAGTTGCGCAGAGGTAGAAAATGAGAATTTGGGAGGCTGGGAAACTTGCCCAAAGTTACTAAGCTGTCAGTTATGCTTGGGAACTAGATCATGAGAGAGGCTTATTTGCCATGCTAAGTTGTTCAGGCTTTATCTTGAATGGGTCAAACTGTCATTGAGGTTTTTTTTTTCTTTTCCCTAAAGAAACAAATTGGGAGAAACAGACTAGAGGAAATATCTTTGGAAGTTCTAAATAAGAACTGAGGAAAACATCCAAAATCAAATCCCAAAGTGACTACAAAAAGAATCTAGACATAAAATTAAACACGACAGAGCCTGAGGGAGAGTTGTTGATGGTTGGTTTAAACAGAAAAGTGATAACATTGGAGATGAGGAATTTGGTAAAAGAGAAAAGGGGAAGGGTTGAGGAAATAGCGTGGGGAACTAGGTAGCTAGTCATAGAGATTAGAAACAGGAAGAAGGACCGAGGGCACAGTGGCTCACGCCTATAATCCCAACAGTTTGGGAGGCCAAAGCAGGTGGATCACCTGAGGTCAGGAGTTCAAGACCAGCCTGGCTAACATGGCAAAACCTCGTCTCTACTAAAAATACAAAAATTAGCTGGGAGTGGTGGCGGACACCTGTAATCTCAGCTACTCAGGAGGCTGAGGCGGGAGAATTGCTTGAGCCCAGGAGGCAGAGGTTGCGGTGAGCCAAGACCTGGGCGACAAGAGCGAAACTCTGTCTCCTCCCCTCCCCGCTCCCCAAAAGGAGAAAGAAGCAGGAAGAGGAATAATGTTTCACTTGAGGCTAGGTGATTTTGTGGTATGCTTGAAGTCAGTAGACCTGGATTCAAGTTCTGATTCCATCAATTACTGCTGAGATGACCTTGGACAAGTCATTTAATGTCAAGTAATTTGAGTCTATATCCTTGTCTGTTAAGCGGGAAGACTCTGACCTATAGGTAAGATTGCACTCTTTTGATTATCAAATTAGACAATATATGTGAGATGCTTTCAGGTGTGCAAACTGTATACAATATAGGTTATGACAATCATGCATTGTATAGATTCAGGTGCATAGCCATATTTTCAGTCTCTGGAGACTTACATTGCAAGTCTAGATCAAAATTTACTGCCAGAATATCCATGCCATAGGCAGTCTTTTAAGAATCTAATTCTAATATTGAATATTTAAATTAGAATGCATTAAGGCAAATAGCCTTTAAGTTCAACATGATCACAGAGGGCTTTACTTAGTGCTAAAGTTTTAACACTTGAATCGGTTTCCATTTTGAGGACTAGCTATTATTTAAAAAGCAGAAAGATAATTTTCTTGAGCATTGCTCTTGAATAGAAATGTAATGTGAGCCACATAAGTGATTTTTAATTGAAATTTTATTGAGATAATTATAGATATACATACACTTGTAAGAACAAATATAGAAAAATACTGTTACCCTCAATGATAGCATTTTTCCAAACTGCAGTAAAATAGCACAACCTGCATTTTGATATGCATATAATTCATCAGTGTTTTCCTGAGATCTCCAGTTTAACTTGTACTGTTTTGTGTGTGTGTGTATTTAGCTATATACAATTTTATTACACATGTAGGTTTATATATTCAACAGTCAAGATACCGAACAGTTTCATCACCACAAAGATTCCTTGTGTTGCACTTTTGCAGCCATATCTACTTACCTCCCACCCGCCCTCCTCCACCCCCTGACAAACACTTATACCTTCGCTATCTCTACAACTTTGTCATTTCAAGAATGTTATATGAATGAAATCACATAGTTTGTGACATTTAAGGAAAGACTTAATAAAAGCATAATTCTCTGTAGATTAATCTAAGTTATCGCATGTTTCAATAGTTTATACCTTTCTGTTGCGGAGTAGTACTTTATGGTGTTGATGTATCACAATTTAACTATTCACTCACTGAAGGGCATAGAATTTGTTCTCATCTTTTGGCTGCTGTTACAAATAAAATGGCTATGAGCATAAGCTTTTATTTATCTGGAATAAATGCCTAAGAGTGTAGTTGCTGGGTCATATGATGAATACATGTTGAGTTTTATAGTTAACTGAAAAACTGTTTTCCAGAACAGCTGTATTATTTTACATTCCTGCCATCAGTGTATGAGTGATCTGGTTGCTCTGCATCCTTGCCAGTATTTGATGTTGTCACTATTTTTATTTTAGCCAGTCTTATAGGATAGGTGTAATTTTAATTTTATGTACATCATGGCTAATTATGTTGAACAAATTTCATGTGTTTGTCATCTTTCATCTGTATACCCTCTTTTGTGAAATATATTTTTATGTCTTTTGCCGATTTTTAATAGCATTTTTTTCAGTTGACTTTTGTGGGTTCTTTATATATTCTAGATACTAGTTCTTTGTCAGATATGTTGTTTGTAAATATTTCCCCCAAGTCTGTAACTTGTCTTCTCACACGGACTTTCAAAGAGTAAAAGTTTTTAATTTTGGTGAGACTTAATTTGTCAATTTTTCTTTTTTTTAAAAACCCAAAAAGCCCAAAGAAGACAGGGTCTCACTCTGTCACCCAGGCTGGAGTGCAGTGGCATGATTGTGGCTCACCATGACCCCGACTTCCCAGGCTCAGGTAATCCTCCCACCTTAGCCTTCTGAGTAGCTGGGACTACAGACATGCACAGTTATGCCAGGTTAATTATTTTATTTTATTTTATTTTTTGTGGAAACAGAATCTTACTAAGTTTCCCAGGCTCTCTTGAACTCCTGGGCTCAAGCAATCCTCCTGCCTGTGTCCCAAAGTGCTGGGATTACAGGCATGAGCCACTATGCACAGCTCAAGTTTTCTTTTTATGTGTTGTGTTTTTGTTTCAACTCTAAGAACTCGTTGCCTACCTCTAGATTCTGAAACTTTGCTCTTATGATTTTTTTCTAAAAGTTTTGTTGTTTTATGCGTTACATTTAAATCTGTTCCATTTCAAATTATCTTTTGTATAAGATGTGAAGATTTCCCCTGCCCCCATTTGTTTGCAATTGTTGCAGCACCAATTCATTGGATTTTGCATCTTCATCAAAATTCAGTCAAGCATATTTGTGTGGGTCTGTTCCTGGATTCTCAATTCTGTTCATTGACGCTATGTTTATCTCTCCACCAAAAGCACATTGTCTCGATTATTGTAAGGGAACAGTAACATTTAATACTAGGTAGAGTAATTTCTCCCACTTTTTTTGGTCAATGTTGTTTTTGCTACTATAGGGCTCATGGCATTTCTTATAAATTTGAGAGTGGGCTTGCCTGTGTTTCTAAAACACCTTGCTGGGATTTTCATATGAATTACATTAAACCTGTAGATTAATTTGGGAAGAATTTATATCTTTACTATGTTAAAACTTCCAATTCATGAACATGGTGTATCTCTGTTTATTTACGTCCTCTTCAATTTATTTCATCAGCATTTTGAAATTTCCAGCATATAGATCTAGTACATGTATCTCAAGGCTATACCTAAGTACTTCATTTACTCTGGAGTAACTATAAATGGTCTTGTGTTTTTAATTTTAGTTTTTATATGTTCATTGCTAGTGTATAGAAACATGATTGATATTTTCTGTTAGTCTTATATTCTGTGACCTTGCTGAACTCACTTATTAGTGCCAGAATTTTAAATATATTACTTGGGATTTCCGATGCAAACAATTATATCTGAAAAAAGAGATAGTTTTCTTTTTTATTTTTATAAGGTTGAAAAAATTTCTAAATTTTTGAAATTTTAAATTTTTGTGGGTACATAGTAGATGTATATATGTATGGGTATGTGAATATTTTGACATGCCTGTATCATTATTTTGATATAGGCTGCAATGTGTAATAATCACATCAAGATAAACGGGATATCCATTGGTCAAGCATTTATCCTTTGTGTTATAAACGATCCAATTATACTCTTCTAGTTATTTTTAAATGTACAACTAAACTATTATTGACTATAGTCACCATGTTGTGCTATCAAATACTAGGTCTTATTCATTCTTTCTATTTTGTACACATTTACCGACCCTGCTTCCCCTGCACAATCATCACTGCACTTCCCAGTCTCTGGTAACCATCTTTGTACTCGCTATCTTCATGAGTTCAGTTCTTTGAATTTTTAGCTTCCCCAAATAAATGAGAATATGTGAAGGTTGTCTTTCTGTGCTTGGAATATTTCACTTAACATAACCATCTCCAGTTGCAAATGACAGTATCGCATTCTCTTTTATGGCTGAAGAGTACTTCGTTGTGTATATGTACCATATTTTCATTATCCATTTATCTGTTGATGGAAGTTTAGGTTGCTTCCAAATCATGGCTATTGTGAAGAGTGTTGCAATAAACATGGAAGTGCAGATGTCTCTTCGATATACTGATTTCCTTTTTTTTGAGTATATACCTAGCAGTAGGATTGCTGGATCATATGGTAATGCTATTTTTAGTGTTTTAAATAACTTCCAAACTTTTATTCATAGTGGTTTTTCTAATTTAAATTCCCACCAACAGTATATAAGGGTTCTCTTTTCTCCACATCCTCACCAGCATTTGTTATTGCTTTTCTTTTGGATAACAGACATTTTAACTGGGGTAAGATGATATCTCATTGTAGTTTTGATTTGCATTTCTCTGATGATGAATGATGTTGAGCACTTTATCATATACCTGCTTGCCATTTGTATGTCTTCTTTTGAGAAATGTCTATTCAGGTCTTTGGCCCATTTTTAAATTGGATGATTAGATTTTTATTCCTACAGATTTGTTTGAGCTTCTTATATATTCTGACTATTAATCTCTTGTCAGATAAGTAGTTTTCAAATATTTTCTCCTGTTCTGGGGGTTGTCTCTTCACTTTGTTGATTGTTTCCTTTGCTGTGCAGAAGCTTTTTAACTTAATGTGATTGTATCTGTAAATTTTGGCTTTTGTTGCCTGTGCTTGTGGGATATGACTCAAGAAATCTGTACCTAATCCAATGTCCTGGAGGGTTTTTTCCAATGTTTTCTTGTTTTATTAAAAATATTGACAGTCTTTTTTTAAATTTTTTTTATATGTTTATATTTCTACAATTTATTGCAGAACAGTTGGTGTTTACTTACATGAGTAAGTTCTTAGTTTTTAAATACTTAGTAAATAAATATGCCAGTATTGTGCTGTTTTGGTTACTATAGCCCTGTAGTATAATTTTAAGTCTAATAATGTGATCTCTTCTGTTTTGTTCTTTTTGCTCAGAATAGCTTTGGCTATTCTGGGGTGTTTTTTTGATTCCATAAAAATGTATATATTCTTTATTTCTATAAAGAATATTGTTGGTATTTTGATAGAGATTGAAATGTGTAAATTGTTTTGGAAAATATAAGGATTTTAACAATATTTATTCTTCCAATGCATGAACATTGAATATGTTTTCATTTTTTGTATCATGTTTAATTTTTTGCGTCAATATTTCATAGTTTTTATTATTTATAGAAATCTTTCACTTCTGTGCTTAGTTAATTCCTAGAAACTTAATGTTATTTGTAGCTACTGTAAATGTGATTACTTTCTTGATTTATTTTTCAGACTGCTCACTTTGCATACAGAAATGCTACTGACTTTTGTATGTTGATTTTTATCCTGCAATTTTACTAAATTTGTTAATGGATTCTGATAGTTTTTTTTTTGTGGTATATTTTTGGTTTTCCAAATATAAGAACAAATTATCTGCAAACAAAAATATTTTGACTTCTTTCTTTTCAGATAAGATGCCTGTCATTTCTTTCTCTTGTCTGATTACTTGAGCTAAGAAACTTCAAGTATTGTGATTGTGTTGAATAACAGCAGTGAAAGCAGGCATATTTGTTGTGTTGCAGATCTCAGAGGAAAGACTTTCAGTTTTTTCCTATTCAGTATAGTACTAGCTGTGGGTCTGTTGTATATAGCTTTTGTTATGTTGTGGCATGTTCCTTCTATACACAGTTTTTTAATGGCTTCTATCACAAACGTATGTTGAATTTTATCAAATGCTTTTTCAGCATTGACTGAAATGATTGTATGGTTTTTGTCCTCCATTGTGTTGATATAATGCATTATACTGAATGACTTGTGTCTGTTCAACCACCCTTGCCTTTCTGGGATAAATCCCACTTGGTCATGATGAATGATCTTTCTAATGTGTTGTTGATTTCAATTTCCTGGCATTTTGTTGAGAATTTTTGCAACAATATTCATTAGTTATATTGGCCAATAGTTTTTTTGTGTGTGTGCATGTGTGTGTCTTTTTCTGGTTTTGGTGTCAGGGTAATATTGGTGTCTTTGGATGAGTTTGGTAGTATTCCCTCTTCCTCTATTTTTTACAATAGTTTGAGTAGAATTGTTATTATTTAAATATTTGGTAGGATTCAGCAGTGAAGCCATCAGGTCCTTGGCTTTTCTTTGCTCAGATAATTTTTATTATGGCTTCTATCTTATCACTTGTTTGTCTGTTCAAATTTTGGGTTTCTTCACGGTTCAATCTTCTTAGGTTGTATGTGTCTAGGAATTTATCCAGTTCTAGGTTTTCCAATTTATTGGCATGCAGTTGCTCATAGTAGCTACTACATAGAAATTCTTAGTAATCCTAAGAATTTCTGCAGTATCAGTTGTAATGTCTCCTTTTTTTATCTCTGATTTTATTTATTTGTGTCTTCTCTCTCGTTTTTTTTTAGTCTGGCTTATGGCTTGTCAGGTTTGTTTGTCTTTCCAAAAAGACCTAACTCTTCATTTTATTGATCTTTTGTATTGTTTTCTTCATTTCAATTTTATGTATTTCTGCTTGATCTTTATTATTTTCTTTCTTCTATTAATTTGGATTTGGTTTGCTCTTGCTTTTCTGGGTCTTTAAGATGCATCATTATGTTATATATTTGAATGTTCTTTTTTTCTTTTTTGATGTAGGCACTTATAGCTAAAAACTTTCCTCTTAGTACTGCTTTTTCTGTATCCCATGGGTTTTGGTATTTTGTGTTTTTATTATCATTTGTTTCAGGAAATTTTTAAATTTCTTTCTTAATTTCTTCACTGACCCACTGGTCATTTAAGTATATATTGATTAATTTCCATGTGGTTGTATAGTTTCCAAAATTTGTCTTTGTGTTGATCCCTAGTTTTATTCCACTGTGGTCAGAGAAGATGCTTGATAACATTTAAAATTTTTTGAATGTTTTAAAACTAATTTTGTGAATTAATATATAGTGTTTTGAGAATTAATCATAAGTTAAGAAAAGTAATGTGTATTCTGCAGTCATTGGATGAAATGTTCTCTAAACATCTGTTAGGTCCATTTAGTCTATAGTGCAGATGAGGTCTGATATTTGTTTGTAGATTTTCTATCTGGAAGATCTACCCAATACTGAAAGTGGGGTGTTGAAGTGTCCAGTTATTATTGTACTGCAGTCTCTCTCTCTCTTTTGCTCTAATAATATTTGCTTTATATATCTAGATGCTCCAGTGTTGGGTTCATATATATTTACAATTATATCCTTTTGCTGAATTGACCCATTTATCATTATATAGTGACCTTTTTGTCTCTTCTTATAGTTTTTATCTTGAAACCTATTTTGCCTAATACAAGCATAGCTACCCCACCTCTTGTTTGGTTTCCATTGACATAAAATGTCTTTTTCCATCTCCTTTTTTACATCTATGTATATCTTTATAGGTGACATGTGGTTATTGTAAGCAAAAGATCATTGGGTCTTGCTTATCTTATCTATTCAGCCACTCTACAACTTTTTATTCTGGAGTTTAGTCCATTTACATTCAACACTATAGGGGATAAGTATGAACTTATTCCTGGATTTTGTTATTTGTTTTCTGTCTGTTTTGTGGTATTCTCTCCCTTACTGTCTTCCCTTTAATAAAGGTGATCTCTGGTGGTATGATTTAATTTTTTGCTTTTCATTTTTTGTGTATCTTTTATATATTTTTTGATTTGAGGTTACCATGAGGCTTGCAAATACAATCTTGTAGTCTCTGATTTTAAACTGAAAACAACTTTACAGTGATTGTATAAATGAACAAGGCAAAAGAAAACTAATAAAAGCTCTACACATTTTCTTCCTTGCTATTTGTTGTTTTTATTTATATCTTATTGTATTGTCATACTGTCTGTGTCTTGAAACCTTGTTGTTATTATTTTTCATTGGTTCATTTTTTAGTCTTTTGACCTAAGATAAGAATAATTTACCCAACTCAATTACAGCCTTATAATATTCTGTTTTTTTGTGGTACTTAATATTATCAGTGAGTTTTATACTTTCAGATGATTTGTTGTTTCTCATTAACGTCTTTTTCTTTCATACTGAAAAACTCCCTGTAGCATTTTTGGTAGGAGAGGTCTGGTGTTGGTGAAATCCTTCAGCTTTTGTTTGCCTGGGAATGTATTTCTCCTTCGTGTTTGAAGGATGTTTTCACCAGATATACTTTTCTAGGGTAAAAGCATTTTTTCCTTCAGCACTTTATTTATTTCATGCCACTCTCTCCTTGCCTGTAGGATTTTCACTGAAAAGTTGGCTGTGAGAAGTATTGGAGCTCCATTGTGTTATTCGTTTATTTTCTCTTGCTGCTTTTAGGATTCTTTCTTTATACTTGACCTTTGGGAGCCTGATTATTAAATGCCTTGAGGTAGTCTTCTTTGGGTTAAATCTGCTTGGTGTTCTACAACTTTCTTGTACTTGAATATTGATACCTTTCCCTAGGTTTTGGAAGTTGACTGTGATTATCCCTTTGAATAATCTCTCTACTCCTAAGTCATTTTCTACCTCCTCTTTAAGTACAATTTCTCTTAGGTTTGCTTTGTTGAGGCCATTTTTTAGATCTTATAAGTGTCCTTTATTGTTTTTATTTGTTTTCTTTTATTTCCTCTGACTTTCTGTTTTTCAAATAGCTTGTCTTCAAACTCACCAACTGCTTCTTCTGCTTGGTCAATTCTGCTATTGAAGAACTCTGATGCAGTTTTCAGTATGACAATTGCATTTTTCAATGGAAGAATTTCTTCTTTATTATTTTTAATTATTTCAATGTTATTGTTAAATTTATCAGATATTATTCTTGAATTCCTTCTGCTTGTTATCTTATATTTTTTGAGTATCCTCAAAACTGCTACTTTGAAGTCTGTCTGAGAGATCACATATCTCTGTTTTTCCAGGATTGGTCCTTGGTGCCTAATTTATCTCATTTGTTGATATCATGTTTTCCTGGATGGTCTTCATGTTTGTGAATTTTTGTCTGTGTCAGCATTCAAAAGTTAGGTATTTATTGTGATCTTCATACTCTAGGCTTATTTGTACCTGCCCTTCTTGGGAAGATTTTCCAGGTATTCAAAGGGACTTGTGTGTTGTGATCTAAGCTGTATCTCCATTAGAGGGCATCCAAAGCCCAGGAGCACTATGATTCTTGCAGACCTGCAGAGGTGCACCTTGTTGGTCTTGGATAGGATCCAAAAAAATTATCTGAATTACCAGGCAAACTCTTGTTCTCTTTCCTTACTTTCTCCTTAACAAATGAAGTCTCTCTCTTTCTGTGCTGTGCCATCTGGAACTGGAGGTGGGAGGACACAAGTGCCTCTGGGGCCACCAGCACTGGGACTGCACTGGGTCAAATCTAAAACCAGCACATCTTTGGGTCTTGCACAAGGCCCAGTGTAACCAGTACCTGGCTACCACCTATATTTGCTCAAGGATCTAGGGCTCTATAATCAGCAGATGGTAAAGCCAGCCAGGTTTGTGTTCTTCCCTTTAAGGCTGCAAGCTTCCCCAGGCCCTAGGCTGGTCAGTGATGCTGTCTAGGAGCCTGGGGCTGAAGTCTAAAATTTTAGAAATCTACCTCGTGCCTTATTCTATTGCAGTTAAGCTGGTGCTCAAATTATGAGAAAAAGTCATTTGTACTTTTTCCTCCTCCCTTTTTTTCTCCCCTTTTTACAGGCAAAGAAACCTCTCCTCATGGCCACCGCCACCACAGACCCATGGGGGCTATTGCTGTGTTACCGCCAATATTCACTTAACACCCAAGGGCTCTTCTTCAGTCAGCTTATGGCAAATGTTGCCAGGCCTGGGACTCACCCTTCAGGACAGTGGGCTCCCTTCTGGCCCAGGGTAGGTCCAGAAATGCCATCCAAGAGCCGAGACCTAGAATCAAGGACCCCAAGAGCCTACTTGGTGCTCTACCCTACTGTGGCAGAGCTGGTACCTGAAGCCAACATGTCCCAGTGTCTTATCGATGGCCTATAACTTACGACTTGTGTATTTCTGATGGTTCTTCCGGGACCAAGGGCTTGTTAGCCAGTGATATATCTTGCCAGGATTGAGCCTTTCTCTTTAAGGTGGTGGGTTCCTTTCTGGCCCGGGGTGTGCCTAGAATTGTTGTCTGGAAGCTAGGGCCTGGACTCAAGGATTTATGACTCTGCCAGGTGCCCTATCCTACTGTTACTGAGCTGGTATCCAAGGTGCAAGACAAAGTCCTCTTTACTCTTTCCTCTCATCTCCTCAAGCAGAACAAAGGAGTCACTTTTGTTGCTTCAAGCTGCACTGCTTGGTGTTGAGGGAGGTGTGGTTCAAGTACTTCCTTTGCTGCCCTGGCTGGTTTTCCATGTCCACTGGCTCTGAGCCCAGAACAGCACTAGCAATTGCCCAGGAATTGCAGTCTTTGCAGCTCAGATGGACTTTCAAATATATTTAGGACCCCAGAGCCCTTTAGCCCATGGTGGTAAGGCTTGCTGAATTTCAAGTTCTCACTGTTGGGATGCGCAATTCCGCTCTGGTTGTGGTTGGTGTAAATGCTCCTTCTGTGTTCAAACATTGGCTGAGTTTAGCCTGTTTTTGCTTTCTGCTGTGAACAGGGCCACACTGAGTTCAATGCAGGGTCTCACAATTGCCACAATTTTCCTCCCCCAAGCACACAGATTTTCTTTGCCACATGGCCACTGGCAGGAGATGGGGAAGGGGCACAGTCAGAAATTCAAGACTATTTTTTACCATCTTCAGTGCCTCTTTCAGTGATATGGAGTTAAACCAGGTACTGTAATTGCTCACCTGATTTTTGGTTCTTTTGAAGATTATTTTAATGTAAAATTTGTGTAAATTGATGTTCCTGTAAGAGAGACAATTGGTGTAGGCATCTATTCAGCTATCTTGCTCTGCCTTCCCAGTTTTATTTTTTCTGTTCCAATCCATATGCCTTATATTTGTTTGCCTTGCTTACTGCACTGGCTTTAAATTTAGTATTATGTTAAATAAGAGTGGTGAGACTCATATTGTTGCCTGTTCCTTATATTATCAGAAAAACACTCAGCCTTTCACCATTAAGTATGGTGTTAGCTGTAAGTTTTTTTATACATGTTCTTTATCAAGTTTAGGAAGTCTGCCTCTATTCCTAACTTTCTGAGAGTTTTAAATTGTGAATGCAAGTCACATATATAATTTAATTTTTTTCTAATAGTCCTGTAAAAAGTATTTAAAAAAACATTGGAGACTCAGGGTGGGATGCTGGGAGGGGATTGGGGAATAAAAATTTACTTAATGGGTACAATGTACATTATTTGGGTGATGGTTACATTAAAATCCCAGACTAAACCACTAGGCAATACGTCCATGTTACAAAATGGCCCTTGTACCCCTCAAATTTATACAAATAAAAGTAGTATTAATTTTAATTAACTGTATTTAACCTAGTATATCAAAGTATTAGTGTTTCATCATGTAATCAATATAAAATTTTTATTAAATATTTTACATCCTTTTTGCATCAAGTCTTAGAAATCTGGTGTTTATTTTACACTTACAGCACATCCCAATTTATGCTAATGACATGTGGTTAGTAGCTAGTGTGTTGGACAGAGCAGGTCTAAAGTGGCAAAACCTGAGGAAAGAAACAGTTGAGCCTCCTCTCAACCAAAAAACTTGAGTTGTCCTATATTTTTTCTTTAATATTTATGAAGCTTCCGTGGTGAACAGGATAACATAGTTAATCTGAGTATTGTGAATTCTCAATTCAAACCAGCAGTAATGTAACGTAACAATTTTATACTCTATTTTAAAAAAATGTAGTTTTATGTGTAGATTGCTTTAGCTTGATAATGAGGAAATCAATGGATAGAGGATTATCCAATTTGGCCACCAGCATAGTTAGAGCCACTGTATTAACTATATTAGCATATCCTAAAATCATAGGGCATCAGTGGATTAGGAGGGTTGTCAAAATGTAAAATTATAGTTATCTCACCAAACAGCTGTGTAACCTTGGTTAAATCCCTTGACCTCCTTGGGCCTCGGTTTACCTATCTGAAAAATAAAGTCTTTAAAGTATCTTTTAGCTTCAAGACTGTAACAAAGTTCTTTGATTCATGTGTTCTATCAGTAAATATTTTTAAGAGCTCCATTATGTGCCAGGCACTGAACCTGAGATTGCAAACTTTAATCTTTACTCTTTGCTTTCTTAGAGCTTATAGTCTGTTGAGGGAGATATAATTAAACAGCTAATTTCAAAAATAAGTTACAGTGATGAAAATGCCATAGAGGAAAAATCCAAGGTTATCTAGCTTACTTGGCAGGGAGAGGAGATCAAGAAAGACTTCCCTGACATTTAAGCGTGTTATTCAGTAGTTTTTTGTCCAATTATTAAACTCTTTTATGATACACACTAAAACATTATCATAAATTTAAGCATATTCAGTAGTTATATTCTAAATGCCCTTAAGATAAACACGGTATTCCAAGACAAAAGTCTTTTCTCCTTGTAGACAGAAACTATGTAATATTAATAATGATAATAAAATTATTTTGGTGAAAACAATAAGAATATCTGTTGTACGACTTTGAAAATATGGCATATACCAATTGTAAAAGGAATTGGGTTTGTTTAATCTGGAAATGTCTTGGGGTTTCAGTGAGGTAGGGGATAAGGTAGCTTTATTCAGAGAGCTGAAGGGTTGTCACAGTGAAACAGTGACAATTTTGTTCTGTGTGGTCTCTTGGAGAAAACTGCATCAAGAAAGACATCAGCTAAATCTGAGGAAAAAATTTTTAAATAGCCAGAGGGTCCACAGTCTGGGTAGAAGGGATGTGGGTTGGGGAAGCTTAAAGTTCTGAAAAATGAGGTAGACTTGATGGCCTTCATAATTTCTTTCAACTTTGAAATTCCAGAAAATTCACCATTATATAGGGAGATGAAAAATCAAAGAAATCTATTAGATAGTTTTTCTGATTTTGAAAATGAAACATTGACAAAATGCAGACATTGAGTAGATAAACAACTTGGACGGTAGAATTTTAAAAGTTAATAACTGAGAAAAAGGCTGGAAACTATCTAAAACCCAGGATATATGTGGCTGGAGATCAAAAGAGACTCTTGCATGGAGAGAAGGCATCTTTTAAATACTTGAAAGATAGTCCAAATTCAGAGAACAGGGAAGCACACAATTTGTAGGGCTCAGGGGAGAGGGTGGGTCAGAATTTCTAGGAACCTAGGATGGGAGTAGAAGTGGGAGTAGGGAGGCTTCCTGATGAGGCACAGCATTTAGTGGTGTGGGGATGTGTTCCAGGATGGGAGAAATGAATGCTTGTCTCTTTCCTTTGTTTTATTATTTCAATTTTTATCATATGCCTACCCCCAAATTCTGATGCTCTGCACTCTAAGTATCTCTCTTTCTCTTTAAATAAATATATGTGTATGTATATATGTACATGTATATATATAAAATGCATATTTTACTTACTTTAAGAAAATTTTGTTTTATTTTCTGAACTTAAAAATCAGAGGACCTGAAACTCTGCTCACTCTTCAAAAAATCTGAGTTAATAAAGATGGTTTTAACTTATGTGTTGACCTTTGAATAATTTTTTCCCTATTTTGGGTCAGTAACATTTGATGGAAAAAAAAACCTACTTATGATTTTAGTGCTACAGCCATGCTGAGATTATGGTTGGTAGGGGTGGGAATAAGAAAGGCAGATAATCAAGGGTTTCTATATTTCTGGCCGATCATAGTGGCAGCGTGTATTGGTTCCTAAAATGAGAAGAAAGCCTAAGAATGCCATAAGAGAGAATGAGATCATGTTTTTTTGTTGTTGTTGTTGTTTTTTTTTTTCAGGGACATGGATGGAGTGGAGGCCATTATCCTTAGCAAACGAACACAGGAACAGAAAACCAAATACACATGTCCTCACTTACAAGTAGGAGCTCAATGATAAGAATGCATGGACACATAGAAGGGAAAAATGCACACTGGGGGGTTTTTAGAGGGTGGAGAGTGGGAGCAGAGAGAGAATCAGGAAAAAATAACTAATGGGTAATAGGCTTAATACCTGGGTGATGAAATATCTGTATAACAAACTTCCATGACGCAAGTTTGCCTATGTAACAAACCTGCACTTATACCCCTGAACTTAAAATAAAAGTTTAAAAAAGAAGACAGAATTATCTGCTTTTGTATGACAATAAGGTGAAAAGGTATTTGAAGGACACCAAGAAACCCATTATTTGGCTGGAATGAAAGGAGTGGATTGTCAAGAGATTACATATGGACCTGCTATATAGTCCTATCGAGGCTTCATTTTGAACCGAAAGAGAGACATTCTTGAGTCTTTATTCCTACTTAACTCCTTCCTTAGTGATGCCCTTCTTTATTTAAGGCTTTATATAAACATTTACAATTAAGATTTGATGAAACAATTTTTAAAAGAGTTTGAGTTATTACTAACAAATGTTTCCTATTAGTGGAATTTCTTACATATTATTCCCATGAAATGCTAATGGCTGATATTGATAATGAAATTATGATTAGACATAGCTGTGTGATGTTCCCAAATTTGTCAAGTCTCTTGCTTGCATGCCTGCTATTTCACTGATAAATGGCTCACCCAGATGTTGAAAACTTGTAGTAGATTTGAGAATAAGTCCTGTCATTTGAGATTTTCCTGATAGATTTGCCTTTTAGCAATGCATTCTTAGGTGAAAATTATGACCAACACGTATTAGACTTGCTACCTCCAGGCTTGGATGTTTGTGGGCACTCAAGGTCATATGAAGTCTGTGCTATACCATCCAGCTGGTAGCCAGAGGAATGGGAGCTATTCTATCCTCTACAGCTGTTTAAGGAGGTAGATATTCAGATTTTTTTTGGACGGCTTAAAGTATCAGCCCTGTTAAAGTGTGAGAACATACTTCTCAGTAAGTATAAAATGGCCTAATACAACAAACTTGGCTCCATTGTACCTCAATTAAAACACGGAAAAACAATGTCTTCACAGCTACCTGTCAGTTAAGACTGATGTATTCTACTTGCTTCAAAATTATTTTAAAAATATCACATTTGGATGATACTTTGGAAATTACAAAGTATGTTTACTTTTTTTGTTTGTTTCATTTGGTACTCTCAACAGCCTCTTGAGGGAAGTGTAACTTTACTCATTTTACAAATGAAGAAATAGGCTTGGAAAGACTAAGGGACTTTCTTGAGATTTCACAGCTGTGAAAATGCAAAGCTGGAACTCATTAAAACCTGTGTTTACTGCCTCCAAATCTAGTGTTCTTTTTCTGGTATTGCACTTCCTATCAATTGATGGCCAAGAAACTGTGAAACTGAAATAGATCACATAATAAATAAATGGCAGAACTGGGACACTGAAAAAGTTCAAACCTTGAACACTCTTTCCAATCCCTCACAATTATTTCCCTTAGCATTTGAATCCAACACACATGTTATTTGTCTGCCTGAAACTTCAGTGAGTTTCAGGCAGACAAATAAACTCTTCCTGCATTTTAAAAAAGCAATCCCAATTGCCTTCCTTGTATAAATTGCTCCCTCATAACTGAGGGATATGACATGTACTCAGTGTAGAGTACTATGACCCCTGCTTGTCTTGCTTTGGGTTGCCCACAAGACAGATCCTGAGATAATGACTTGAGAGTCAGTGGTTTATTAGGGAGGTGAGCCTAAGAAGCAAAAATAAGACAGAAGGGAGCATGAGACAGGGCAGAAAGAAATGCCAGTATTAGGAAAGCATTATTGAAGTTCTTTATGGAGGAAATAGGGGTAGTTTAGGATTGCCCACAGTGGTTTTAACTCACTTAAACTTCTTTGAGCATTGCCTGAGAGGGCTATGAGGCCTTAGTACAGGCCCTGAAACAGAAAATGGAAACATGCTCTAGATAATATCTGAAGATATGGATCCTGTTTTTTTCTTAGCTTTGCAAGTCTTCTTGCTAATGTGTCAACTCTCACTCCCATTACCAAAAATCAGGAAGGCAAGCAGGCAGGCAAACAAACAAAATGACTAGGATATATGCTCATCTGCTTATCTAACAACCAACCTTGAAAATAATTGGAGAAGTGATGTTTCTTGTTTGAGATTATTGTGGAAAAACTGGGAACACATTGGGGTATTCAAGAGCTAGGACTAGTACAAAGTTATTGAAACTTGAAGATGATAACTTATTTACTGAGCATTTACTATGTGCCTGTCATTATACTTAGTTCTTTACATGCATCACCTTGTTTAGTTGTCACAACTCTAGGGACTTTTTTTTTTTTATTATACTTTAAGTTCTTGGATACGTGTGCAGAACATGCAGGTTTGTTACATTGGTATACATGTGCCATGGTGGTTTGCTGCACCCATTAACCCGTCGTCTACGTTAGGTATTTATCCTAATGCTATCCCTCCCCTAGTCCCCCACCCCCCGACAGGCCCCAGTGTGTAATGTTTCCCTCCCTGTGTCCAGGTGTTCTAATTGTTCAACTCCCACTTCTGAGTGAGAACATGTGGTGTTTGGTTTTCTGTTCTTGTGTCAGTTTGCTGAGAATGATGGTTTCTGGCTTCATCCATGTCCCTGCAAAGGACATGAACTCATCCTTTTAATATGGCTTCATACTACTACATGATATATGTGCCACATTTTCTAATTATTGATGGGCATTTGGGTTGGTTCCAAGTCTTTGCTACTGTGAATAGTGCTGTAATAAACACATGTGTGCATGTGTCTTTATAGTAGAATGATATATAATCCTTTGGGTATATAACCAGTAATGAGATTGCTGGGTCAAATAGTATTTCTGGTTCTAGATCCTTAAGTAATCACCACGCTGTCTTGCACAATGGTTGAACTAATTTACATTCCCACCAACATCGTAAAAGCGTTCCTATTTCTTCACATCCTCACCAGCATCTGTTGTTTCCTGACTTTTTAACGATCGCCATTCTAACGGGCGTGAGATGGTATCTCATTGTGGTTTTGATTTGCATTTCTCTAATTACCAGTGATGATGAGCTTTTTTTTCATATATTTGCTGGCTGCATAAATGTCTTCTTTTGAGAAGTGTCTGTTCATATCCTTTGCCCACTTTTTGATGGGGTTGTTTGTTTTTTTCTTGTAAATTTGTTTAAGTTCTTTGTATACTCTGGATATTAGCCCTTTGTCAGTTGGATAGACTGCAAAAATTTTCTCCCATTCTGTAGGTTGCCTCTTCACTCTGATGATAGTTTCTTTTGCCATACAGAAGCTCTTTAGTTTATATCCTTCCCCACTTTTTGATGGGGTTGTTTGTTTTTTTCTTACAGTTTTTTTTATGTCTCTTGTAGATTCTGGATATTAGCCCTTGGTCAGACGAATACATTGCAAAATTTTCCCCCCATTCTGTAGGTTGTCAGTTCACTCTGATGATAGTTTCTTTTGCTGTGCAGAAGCTCTTTAGTTTAATTAGATCCCATTTGTCTATTTTGGCTTTTGTTGTCATTGCTTTTGGTGTTTTAGTCATGAAGTCTTTGCCCATACCTATGTCCTGAATGGTATTTCCTTGGTTTTCTTCTAGGGTTTTTATGATCTTAGGTCTTACATTTAAGTTTTTAATCCACCTGAGTTAATTTCTGTATAAGGTGTAAGGAAGAGGTCCAGTTTCAGTTTTCCACATATGACTAGCCAGTTCTCCAAACACCATTTATTAAATAGGGAATTCTTTCCCCATTGCTTGTTTTTGTTAGGCTTGTCAAAGATCAAATGGTCATAGATGTGTGGCATTACTTCTGAGGCCTCTGTTCTGTTCCATTGGTCTATATATCTGTTTTGGTACCAGTACCATGCTGTTTTGTTTACTGTACTCTTGTAGTATAGTTTGAAATCAGGTAGCGTGATGCCTCCAGCTTTGTTCTTTTTGCTTAGGATTGTCTTGGCTACGTGGGTGCTTTTTTGGTCCCATATGAAGTTTAAAGTATTTTTTTCTAACTCTGTGAAGAAAGTCAATGGTAGCTTGCTGGGGATAGCATTGAATGTATACATTACTTTGGGCAGTATGGCCATTTTCACAATACTGATTCTTCCTATCCATGAACATGGAATGATTTTTCCATTTGTTTGTGTCCTGTCTTATTTCCTTGAGCAGTGGTTTGTAGTTCTCCTTGAAGAGGTCCTTCACATCCCTTGTAAGTTGGATTCCTAGGTATTTTATTCTGTTTGTAGCAATTGTGAATGGGAGTTCAGTCATGATTTGGCTGTTTGTCTATTATTGGTGTATAGGAATGCTTTTGATTTTTGCACATTGATTTTGTTTTCTGAGACTTTGCTGAAGTTGTTTAGCAGCTTAACAAGATTTTGGAATGAGATGATGGGGTTTTCTAAATGTACAATCATGTAATCTGCAAACAGAGACAATTTGACTTCCTGTCTTCCTATTTGAATACCCTTTATTTCTTTCTCTTGCCTGATTGCCCTGGCCAGAACTTCCAATACTATGTTGAATAGAAGTGGTGAGAAAGGGCATCCTTGTCTTGTGCCACTTTCCAAAGGGAATACTTCCTGTTTTTGCCCATTCACTATGATATTGTCTGTGGGTTTGCCGTAAATAGCTCTTATTATTTTGAGATATGTTCCATCAATACCTACATTATTGAGAGTTTTTAGCATGAAGCGCTGTTGAATTTTATCAAAGGTGTTTTCTGCATCTATTGAGATAATCACGTGGTTTTTGTCATTGGTTCTGTTTATGTGATGGATTACGTTTATTCATTTCCATATGTTGAACCAGCCTTGCATCCCAGGGATGAAGCCGACTTGATCGTGGTGGATAAGCTTTTTTGACGTGCTGCTGTGTTCAGTTTGCAAGTATTTTATTGAGGATTTTTGCATCAATGTTCATCAGGGATATTGGCCTGAAATTTGTTTTGTTGTTGTTGTGTCTCTGCCAGGTTTTGATATCAGGAGGATGCTGGTCTCATAAAATGAGTTAAGGAGGAGTCTCTTTTTCTATTGGTTGAAGTAGTTTCAGAAGGAATGATACCATCTCCTCTTTGTACCTCTGGTAGAATTCGGCTCTGAATCCATCTGGTCCTGGGCTTTTCTTGGTTGTTAGGCTATTAATTACTGCCTCAATTTCAGAACTTGTTATTGTTCTCTTCAGGAACTTGACTTCTTCCTGTTTTAGTCTTGGGTGGTTGCATATGTCCAGGAATTTATCCATTTCTTCTAGATTTTCTAGTTTATTTGTGTGGAGGTGTTTATAGTATTCTTTGATTGTAGTTTGTAGTTGTGTGGGATCAGTGGTGAGATCTTCTTTAACATTTTTAATTTTTTCTACTTGATTTCTCTCTCTTTTCTTCTTTATTAGTCTGGCTAATGGTCTATTTTGTTAATCTTTTCAAAAAACCAGATCCTGGGTTCACTGATTTTTTGAAGGGTTTTTCTTGTCTCCATCTCCTTCAGTTCTTCTCTGATCTTAGTTATATCTTGTCTTCTGCTAGCTTTTGAATTTGTTTGTTCTGGCTTCTCTAGTTCTTTTAATTGTGATGCTAGAGTTTCAATTTTAGATCTTTCGTGCTTTCTCCTGTGGGCACTTAGTGCTATAAATTTCCCTGTAAACACTGTTTTAGCTGTGTCCCAGAGATTCTGATATAGTCTGTGTTTGTTCTCATTGGTTTAAAAGAAGTGATTTATTTTTGCCTTATTTTCATTATTTATCCAGTTGTCATTCAGGAGCAGGTTGTTCAATATCCATGTAGTTTTGCTGTTTTGAATGAGTTTCTTAAACCCAAATTCTAATTGTATTGCACTGTGGTCTGAGAGACTGTTTGTTATGATTTCTGTTCTTTTGATTTTGCTGAGGAATGTTTTACCTCCGATTCTGTGGTCAGTTTTAGAGTAAGTGCGATGTGGTGCTGATAATGCATATTTTGTTGATTTGGGGTGGAGAGTTCTGTAGATGTCTACTAGTTCTGCTTGGTCCAGAGCTGAGTTCAAGTCCTGAATATCCTGGTTTATTTTCTGTCTCATTGATCTATTATTAACTAGTGGGGTGTTAAAGTCTCCCATTATTACTGTGTGGGAGTCTAAGTCTCTTTGTAGGCCTCTAAGAACTTGCTTTATGTATCTGGGTGCTCCTGTATTGGGTGCATATATATTTAGGATAGTTAGCTCTTCTTGTTGCATTGATCTCTAGGGACTTCTTATTTGTGTTTCATAGAAAATGAACCTGAGACTCATGAAAATTAAGTAGCTTTTCAAAAATACACATCTGGTAAATGGTTGAACTTGGATGAATGACATCAAATGCATTAACAATGTTATGATTTTTCTCAAGCTTTTTCCTCCATAATTATTCAGATACATTTCACATACCATAAAATGCACTCTAAATTTAAAGTATACAGTTCAATGGTTTATAAAATATTAAAAGAATTGTGTGAAATCATAACCTTTATATTATTTTAGAAAACTGTCAACACCTCTAAAATAAATTTCATACTGATATGGTTTGGCTTTGTGTCCTCACCCAAATCTCTCTTGAATTATAATCCCATAATCTCCTCCTGTGGTGGGAGGGACCTGGTGGGGGGTAATTGAATAATTGTGGTGGTTTCCCCTATGGTATTCTCATGATAGTCAGGAAATTCTTGTGAGATGTAATGGTTTTATAAGGGGTTTCCCATTTGATTGGCACTCATTCTTCTCCTTTCTGCTGTCACATGAAGAAGGACATGTTTGTTTCCCATTTCACCATGATTGTAAGTTTCCTGATGCCTCTCCAGCAATGCTGAACTGTGAGTCAATTAAACCTCTTTCTTTACAAATTACCAAGTCTTGGCATGTCTCTATTAGCAGTGTGAAAACAGACTAATAAAGTAAATTTGTACCAAGGGAGTGGTGTGCTGCTATATGAATATTAAAAAAATGTGAAAGTAACTTAGGAACTGTGTAACAGGCAGAGGTTGGAACAGTTTAGAGGACTCAGAAGAAGACAGGAAACTGTGGGAAAGTTTGGAACTTCCTGGAGACTTATTGAATGGCTTTGACCAAAATTCTGATAGTGATATGGACAATGAGGTCCAGGCTGAAATAGTCTCAGTTGGAGATGAGAAACTTGTTGGAAACTGGAGTAAAGATCACTCTTGTTTTGCAGAGACTGGTGGCATTTTGTCTCTGCTCTAGAGATCTGTGAAACTTTAAATTTAAGAGAGAAGATTTAGGGTATCTAGCAGAATAAATTTCTAAGTGGCAAAACATTCAAGAGGAAGCAGAGCATAAAAGTTTGGAAAATTTGCAGCCTGATGATGAGATATAAAAGGAAACTCCTTTTTCTGGGGAGAATTTAAGCCAGCTGAAGAACTTTGCATAAGTAATGAAGAGCTGAAGGTTAATCACCAAGACAATGATGAAAATGTCTCCAGGGCATGTCAGAGGCTTTTGCTGCAGACCCTCCTGTCATAGGCCTGGAAGCCTAGGGGGAAAAATGGTTTCATGGGCTGGATCCAGGGACCTCCTGCTGTGTTCAGCCTTTGGACTTGATGCCCTGTGTCCCAGCTCTTCCAGCTCAGGCTGTTACTTCAGAGGGTGCAAGCCCCAAGCCTTGGCAGCTTCCACTTGGTTTTGGGCCTGCAGCTGTATAGAAGTCAAAAATTGAGCTCTGGTAACCTCCACCCAATTTTCAGAAGATGTATGGAAAGACCTGGATGTCCAGCCAGAAGTTTGCTGCCAGGGCGGAGCCCTCATGGAGAACCTCTGTTAGGGCAGTGGGAAAAATAAATGTGGGGTTGGAGCCCCCACACAGAGTCTTCCCTGGGGCACTGCCTAGTGGAGTTGTGAGAAGAGGGCCACCATCCTGCAGACCACAGAATGGTAGATTCACCAACAGCTTGCACTGTGTAGCTGGAAAAGCCTCAGACACTCAACGCCAGCCATGAAAGCAGCCAGGAGGGGGGCTGCAGCAAAGCCACAAGGGTGGAGCTGCCCAAGACCACGGGAGGCCCCCTTTTGCATCAGCGTGCCCTGGATGTGAGACCTGGAATCAAAGGACATAATTTAAAAACTTTAAGTTTTAATGACTGCCTTATTGGATTTTGAACTTGCATGGGATCTGTGGCCCCTTTGTTTTGGTCAGTTTCTCCCATTTGCAGTGGTATTTTTGCCCAATGCCTGTACCCCTACTGTATGTAGGAAGTAACAAACTTGCTTTTGATTTTGCAGTCTTATAGGTGGAAGGGTTTTGTCTTGTCTCAGATGAGAATTTGGACTTACTTAGACATTTAGGTTAATGCTGAATTGAGTTGAGATTTTGGGGCACTTTGGAAAGGCATGGTGTTTTGAAATGTGAAAGCATGAGCTTTGGGAGGGGCAGGGGTGGAATGATATGGTTTGGCTTTGTATTTCCACACAAACCTCATCTTGAATTGTAATCCCATAATCCCCACGTGTGGTGGGAGGAACCCGGTGGGAGGTAATTGAATTTTGGGGTGGTTTTCTGCATGCTATTCTCATGATTGTAAGTTCTCATGAGATCTTATGGTTTTATAAGGGTCTTTCCCTTTTGCTCATCTCTCACTTTTCTCTTTGCTGGCACCATGTGAAGAAGGACATGTTTGCTTCTCTTTCTGCCATGATTGTAAATTTCCTGAGGCCTCCTCAACCATGCTGAACTCTGAGTCAATTAAAGTTCTTTATAAATTACCCAGTCTCAGGTATGTCTTTAGTAGCAGTGAGAGAATAGAATAATACACATACAGTCATTAGCAGTCATTCATTTCCACTACATCTCTGCTTACCGTGCTTCCCAATCACTAGTTTATTTTAATATTTTCATGTATTTGATTGCTTTGGACATTTATCATCAATGAAACAATACAGTTTTTGGTCTCTTGTGACTGACTTCTTTCACTTATAATGTTTTCAAAGTTTATTCATATTGTAGCGTGTGTCAGTACTTTATTTCTTTATAAGACTGAATAATTTACTTTTATGCTTGGGAACAAGAATAATGCATTTCTCTTTTTCAATTTAACTTTATTTTAGACAGGGATGTGCATGTGTAAATTTGTTACATTGCTATATTACACCCATATAGTGAGCATAGTATGCAACCCACTCTCCTTTTCCTCCCCCAACACTGTAGTGGTCTCCTGTATCTACTGTTGCTGTCGTTATGTCTATGAATACCAAATGTATAGCACCCCTTTATAAGTGAGAGCATGCAATATTTGGTTTTCTGTTCCTTCATTAATTTGTTTAGGATAATGGCCTCCAGCTGCATCCATGTTGCTGCAGAGGACCTGATCTCATTCTTTTTAATGGTTGCATAGTATTCCATGGTGTGCATGTACCACATTTCCCTTATTCAATCCACCACTGATAAGCACCTAGGTTTATTCCCTGTTTTTGCTATTGTTAATAGCACAGTGATGAACATATAAAGGTATGTGTCTTTTTGGTATAATGATCTATTTTGCAGGGGGGAGGGGCGCATATACCCAGTAATGAGATTGTGGGTCAAATAGTAACTGTCTTTTAATTTTTTTGAGACATAAATGTCATTTCCATATTTTGAAGAATCCAATTATACATTCTGTTTTTATACTAGATATATTATAAAATTATAAAGCTGCAACAGAAATCCAGAGGCAGTTTTTTCATTTTTTGCTTTTTTTGGTTTTTTGGTTGTGTTTCAGGTTTTTTTTGTTTGTTTGTTTGTTTTTTAATGTGAAGCTTAATTTCTTGGAGAAATCTACAAACTGCTTTTCAGAACGGCTGAACTAATTTACATTCTGGTGACAGTGTATAAACATTCCCTTTTCTCCACAGCCTTACCAGCATCTGTTGTTTTTTGACTTTTTAATAAAAGCCTCTCTGAAGAGTATAATATTTTAATAAAAGGCCATTCTGACTGGTGTCTCATCGTGGTTTTTTTGTTTTGTTTTCTTTTTTTTTTTTTTTTAAATGGAGTCTCGCTTTGTCATCCAGGCTGCAGTCCAGTGGCATTATCTTGGCTCAGTGCAACCTCTGTCTCTCAGATTGAAGCGATTCTCCTGCCTCAGCCTCCTAAGTAGCTGGGATTACAGGTGCCTGCCACCACACATGGCTAATTTTTGTATTTTTAGTAGAGATGGGGTTTCACCATCTTGGTCAGGTTGGTCTTGAGCTACTGACTTCGTGATCCACCTGCCTCGGCCTCCCAAAGTGCTGGCATTACAGGCATGAGCCACTGTGCCCAGCCTCATCATGGTTTTAATTTGCATTTATCTGGTGATAAGTGATAATGGGGATTTTTTCATGTTTTTGGCCACTTGTGTTTTTTTTTAAAGAAGTGTCTGTTCATGTTCTTAGCACATTTTTGATGGGGTTATTTGTTTTCTGCTTGTTGATGTGTTCAGTTTCTTATAGATTCTGGATAGTAGACCTTTTACATATCCAGTTTGTGAATATTTTTCCAGAAATAAAGTCTACACAATCATAGTGGATTTGCTTTTGATATGCCACTAGATTAGGTTTGCTAATATTTTGTTGAGGATTTTTGCATCTGTGTTCATCAGGGACATTGTTTAAAGTTCTTTTTTTCGGTTGTGTCTTTGCCTGATTTTAATATTAGGCTGATACTGGCTTCATAGAATGAGTTAGGGAGGAGCCTCCTCAATTTATTGAAATAGTTTCAGTAGGATTGGTACTAGTTTTTCTTTGTACATCTGGTAGAATTCAGCTGTAAATTCATCTAGGGCTTTCTTTTTTTAATTGGTGGTTTTTTTAAATAACTAAATCAATTTCCGAATTTGATATTGGTAAAGTTAGTGTTTCAATCTCTTTCTAGTTCAGTCTCAGGAGATTGTGTGATTCCATAAATTTGTTCATTTCCTCTAGATTTTCTAATTTGGGTGCATAGAGTTGTTTATAGTATGCTCTGAGGATCTTTTCTGTTTCTCTGGGTTCAGCTGTAATGTCATCTTTGTCATTTCTGATTGCATGTTTTTGGATCTTCTGTTTTTTCTTTGTTAATCTAGCTGGCAGTCTATTACTTATTTAAAGAAGCAACTTTTGGTTTCATTGGCATTTTAAATAAATTTTTGCATCTCAGTTTCATTCAGTTCTTCTCTAATTTTAGTTATTTCTTTTCTTCTGCTAGATTTTGAGTTGTTCTTTTTATTCTACTTCCTTTAGGTGCAATGTTAGATTATTAATTTGAGATATTTTCAACTTCTTGTTGAAGGTGGTTAGTGCTATAAACTTTTATCTTAATACTGCTTTAGCTGCATCTCAGAGATTTTGGTATGCTGTGTCCCTATTTTCATTAACTTCAATGTATTTTAAAATTTCTGCCTTAATTTCAATGTTCATCTAGGAGTTATTCAGGAGCAAGTTGTTTGATTTCCATGAAATTTTGTAGTTTTGAGACATCTTCTTTATATTCATTTTTATTTTTATTGCACTGTGACCTGAGAGTATGCTTGGTATAATTTCAATTTTTTAAATATATTGAGACTTGCTTTATGATTAAGTTTGTGATTTATCTTAGAATATATTTTGTGTGCAGATGAGAAGAATGTATATATTCTGATTATTTTGTGGAGAATTCCACAAGTGCTTATTAGGTACAATTGGTAAAGTGTTGAGTTTAATTTCAGAGTTTATTTGTTAGTTTTCTGCCTCAATGATATGTCTAATGTGCTGCTGATGTTTCCCACTATTGTGGTGTGGTTGTCTATTTTTGTTTGTAGGATAAGAAGAGCTTGCATTATGAATCTGGGTGTTCCAATGTCGGATGCATATATATTTAGTATACTTATGTTTTCTAGTTGGATTGTATCCTTTGTCATTATGTAATGTCCTTATTCATCCTTCTTATTAGCTTAAAATCTGTTTTATGTGATATAAGCATAGCAGCTCCTGCTTTTTTTGTTGTTTTCTGTTTGTATGGTAGATCTTACTCCCTCTCTTTTCTTTGGTCCTATTGGTGCCCTAACATATGAAATGCATCTCAGGGAGACAAGAGATAATTTAGTCTTGTCTTTTTATTCAGCCTGTCACTCTGTGTTTTTTAAGTGAGGCATTTAGCTTGTTTAAATTCAAGGTTAGTATTGATATGTGCGATTTTGATCCTGTCATTGTGTTGTTAGCTGGTTGTTACCATATCCTCAAAATATATTTTCCAAGTTGTTTATTCTCTCTCCTTATCTCCCAAGAATGCCAACAATTCAAAGACTTGGTCTCTACATAATCCTGTACTTCTTGGATGTTTTATTCACTTTTTAAAATTATTTTTTCTTTATTTTTTTTTTTTTGACTAATCGATTTGAAGAATCTGTTTTCAAGCTCAGAGATTCTTTCCTCAGCTTGGTCTATTCTGCTGTTAATAGTGCTGATTGTATTAAAAATTCTTGTAAAGAGGAATTGTCACACTGTCTTCCACAATGGTTGAACCAATTTACACTCCTGCCAACACTGTAAAAGCATTCCTATTTCTCCACATCCTCTCCAACATCTGTTGTTTCCTGACTTTTTTATGATTTCCATTCTAACTGGTGTGAGATAGCATTTCATTGTGGTTTTGATTTGCACTTCTCTAATGACCAGTGATGATGAGCTTTTTTTTATATGTTTGTTGGCTGCATACATTCTTCTTTTGAGAAGTGTCTGTTCATGTCCTTCACCCACTTTTTGATGTGATTGTTTGTTTTTTTTCTTGTAAATTTGTTCAAGTTCCTTGTAGATTCTGGATATTAGCCCTTTGTCAGATGGATAGATTGCAAAAATTTTCTCCCATTCTGTAGGTTGCTGTTTCACTCTAATGATAGTTTCTTTGGCTGTGCAGAAGCTCTTTAGTTTAATTAGATCCCATTTGTCTATTTTGCCTTTTGTTGCCATTGCTTTTGGTGTTTTAGTCATGAAGTCTTTGCCCATGTCTATGTCCTGAATGGTATTGCCTAGGTTTTCTTCTAGGATTTTTATGGTTTTAGGCCTTATACTTAAGTCTTTAATCCATCTTGAGTTAATTTTTGTATAAAGTGTAAGGAAAGGGTCTAGTCTTAGTTTTCTGCATATGGCTAGCCAGTTTTCCAAACACCATTTATTAAATAGGGAATCCTTTCCCCATTTCTTGTTTTTGTCAGATTTGTCAAAGATCAGATGGTTGTAGATGTGTGGTGTTATTTCTGAGGGCTCTGTTCTGTGCCATTGGTCTATATATCTGTTTTGGTACCAGTACCATGTTGTTTTGTTTCCGTAGCTTTGTAGTATAGTTTGAAGTCAGGTAGTGTTATGTCTCCAGCTTTGTTTTTTTTTTCTCAGGATTGTCTTGGCTATGTGGGTGCTTTTTTGGTTCCATATAAAATTTAAAGTAGTTTTTTTCTAATTCTTTGAATAAAGTCGTTGGTAGCTTGATGGGGATAGCATTGAATCTATGAATTACTTTGGGCAGTATTTCTATTTTTACAATATTGATTCTTTGTATCCATGAACATGGAATGTTTTTCCATTTATTTCCTTGAGCAGTGGTTTGTTGTTCTCCTTGAAGAGGTCCTTCACATCCCTTGCAAGTTGGATTCTTAGGTACTTTATTCTCTTAGTAGCAATTGTGAAAGGGAATTCACTCATGATTTGGCTCTCTGTTTTTTTATTATTGGTGTGTAAAAATTCTTGTGATTTTTGCACATTAATTTTGTATCCTGAGACTTTGCTGATTTGCTTATCACCTTAAGCAGATTTTGGGCTGTGACAATTGGGTTTTCTAAATATACAATTATGTAATCTGCAAACAGAGACAATTTGACTTCCTGTCTTCCTATATTGGATACCCTTTATTTCTTTCTCTTACCTGATTGCCCTTGCCAGAACTTCTAATACTATGTTGAATAGGAGTGGTGAGAGAGGGCATCCTTGTCTTGTGCCAGTTTCCACAGGGAATGCTTCCAGCTTTTGCCCATTCACTATGATATTGTCTGTGGTTTTGTCATAAATAGCCCTTATTATTTTGTGATACGTTTCATCAATACCTAGTTTATTGAGAGTTTCTAGCATGAAGGGGTGTCAAATTTTGTCAAAGGTGTTTTCTGCATCTATTGAGATGATTATGTGGTTTTCGTCATTGGTTCTGTTTACGTGATGGATTACATTTATTGATTTGATATGTTGAACCAGCCTTGCATCCCAGAAATGAAATTGACTTGTTCTTCGTGGATAAACTTTTGATGTGCTGCTGGATTCAGTTTGCTAGTATTTTATTGAGGATTTTTGCATCAATGTTCATCAGAGATATTGGCCTGAAATTTTGTTGTGTTTCTGTCAGGTTTTGGTATCAGGATGAAACTGGCCTCATAAAATGAGTTAGGGAGGAGTCCCTCTTTTTCTATTGTTTGGAATAGTTTCAGAAGGAATGATACCACCTCCTCTTTGTACCTCTGGTAGAATTCAACTGCGAATCCATCTGGTCCTGGGATTTTTTTGTTGTTGTTGTTAGGCTATTAATTACTGCCTCAAGTTCAGAACTTGTTATTGTTCTATTCAGGGAATCAACTTATTCCTGGTTTAGACTTGGGAAAGTGTATGCATCCAGGAATTTATCAATTTCTTCTAGATTTTCTAGTTTATTAGTGTAGAGGTGTTTATAGTATTCTCTGAGTTTTTTACTTATAGAAAATCAGTTTGTTTTTTTCTTAAAATGGTTACTTTGTTTTTCATCTCTTGGATTGTTTTACTGGGATCCCTGGATTCCTTGGATTGGATTTCAACTTTCTTCTGAATCTCGATGAACTTCCCTGCCATCCAGATTATGAATTCTGACTGTCATTTTAGTCATTTTCAACAAGTTATGAAACATTCCTGAGGAGCTAGTATACTTGTTTGAAGGTAGGAGGACACAGCAGCTTTTTGAATTGTCAGAGTTCTTGAACAGATTTCTTTTCTCATGTGGGGGGATCAGTGTTCTTTTAAGTGTGGTGTAAGTTGAGTAAAGTCCATTGACTTTATTTCTGTATGTTTTCAGAGGGCCAAGGCTCTGTGTAGTATCTTTATTTGCTGCTTTGTTGATGAATTCTTGCCCTTGATTTTACAGAAGCATATATTAGCTAAGTATTTTTGGTGTTGTAGTTTGTGGTGCAATTCAATAGATTGTGCTAAAGAGTAATGGCTGGCAGATAGGATCTTATTTAGAGGCATGACTCTTTCATATTTCTTTATGCTTACAGTTGTGCTCTGTGGTGCAGTTGGAGAAAGGTGACTCCTTCACCAGGTCCACTCCTGAGACTTAAGGATGCCCCTCCTCTCACTGGCACTGTGCCCACATTTCTTTTGTTAGATATTATGCACCATGGAGATCCCTTGTGCCAAGGCCAAGGAAGGGAGATAGGCCACTTTCTGGACCCTCCCTATAGAGGGAGGCATGTCCAACTCATGTGGCAACCCACAAACCCATGTGACTCTCCTTTCTCAGTGCTCTCATAGTATGGGCTCCTCTCCTCCAGTGCCAGTCACAGATCAGGGCTCAGCACTGCTGAGCTGTGCAACGCAGCCTTAGGGTGAGCTCAGGCTTTTTGTTTCTTTCCCAGCTTGGGAGCAGCAGGGGCAGAGACCTCAGCAGTGGTGATGGCATAGGGGCTTTCACTTGTCTTCAGGAACTCCACCCCAGAGAAACACAGAGACACTACCAATGAAGACAATCACTGGTGGTGGGATGGCTGTGCTGCAAGGCCAAGTAGGGTGTGGTAAAGGTGCACTGTCTGGCAAAGAGCAGTGAGAGCAGGGGTTCACTGGAAAGTCAGTATGACCTCCTCTCTGTAGAGCAGTGGTGACATGCTGGAGGTGTCAGTAAAGCAATCAGGCTCTTTGTTCCCTCCCTAGCCTGGAGGGGAATGAGGTCAAGGGAGAAGAGTCTGGCTGATTTTGCATATGGCAGCTGCAGTGTGCTGGAGGCCCAGGGCTGTTCTGCAGCTCTTTGCTCCATCCCAGAGCAATGGAGAGCTGTGACCAGCTAAAGGGCTCCAGGTGTGGGGGTGGGGAGGTGGGGTAACTTCACTAGTGTCCCAGGTTAATGAGCCTGGTCTGATAAGGTGCAGTGGTGGTGGGGCCTACAACCTATCTGCTCCTCAGCACTGTGAATGTGGTTCTTATCTAAGAGGCACATAAGAGAGCACAACCTTCCTTGTTGGTGGAACTACAGCAGTTGGCACTGGGATGCTCAAGGATCCAAAGCCTGTGGGATGCCATATAGGCGTGAGTGGTGACTCTGATTAGACTTCAGACATTTCTCTGTGTCACTCTGGAGGCACAGGGGTGTCAGGGGAGATCTCCTGTGCCCAGGTTTGCAAAGGTCCATGGCACAAGTGTGGGTCCCAAGGGGCTCTCACTCACTCACCCTTTCCCAATGGTAGGGAGTTTTCCCTGGATCTGCACCAAAATTGGTGGGCTGCTGTCTTGTCTCATTCTTCTCTGCTCTTTGTCAGTCACATTGCTGACTTGGTGAACTCCAATATGGCCTTCTGGACAATCCACTTGAAGAGTTAGAGTTTATTAGCTACTTTCCTCCTCTCCCTGAGAGCAGCACACATTAGTTGCTTCTAGTCAGTCATCTTGGTGCTTCTGAATAATTTTCCACTTTATAGATTATATATTTTGTTTCTCCATTCATTAGTTAGGGACATTTGGGTTGTTTCCACTTTTTGGCTATTATAAATACTGCTGCCACAAACTTTTCAGTACAAGTCATTATGTAAACATGTTTTCAATTTTAGGTCACATGGTAACTGTATGTTTAACTTTGTGAAGTCCTGCCAAACTGTTTTCCAAAGCGGCTGCACCATTTTACATTTTCACTCTGTGGTTGTTTTTTCACTTTCTTAATGATTTCCTTTGAAACACAAAATGTTCAATGTTGATGCAGACAAATTTCTCCTTTGTTTTACTTTGTTCCTTATATTTTTGGAGTCATCTCAAAGAAACCATTACCTAACTCATCATCATAAAATTTACTCATATTTTCTTCTAACAGTTTTACAGTTTAGCTCATATATTTAGGTCTTCAATATACTTTGAGTTAGTTTTATGCATGGTTTTGGGTAGGGGTCCAACTTAATTCTTTTTCATGTGGATAGTCAATTGTCCCAGTACCATTTGTTGAAGACTTTTCTTTCCCCAATCAACTGTGTTGGTACTCTTGTTTAAGTCAATTGACCATGAATATAAGGGTTTACTTCTGGGTTCTCAATGCAGGTTCATTGATCTATATGTTTTCTATATCATTTATCCTATACCAGGACTATACTGTCTTGACATTTGAAATCATGAATTGTAAGTTCTTCAAATTTGTTCTTCTTTTTCATAATGATTTTGGCTGTTCTGGCTCCCTTGCATTTCCATATACATTTTAGGATAAGTTTGTTAATTTCTGCAAAGAAGACATCTGGGATCCTTTTATTATATAAGACTGTGTTGAACTTATTGATCAATTTGGAGAATATTTTCATCTTAACAATATTAAGTGCTGTGATCTATGTATGCTGTATGTCTTTTTATTTATTTCAGCATTTTAAAATATCTTTCAACCATGGTTTGTAGTTTTCAGCATACAGATCTTGCATTTATTTCATTAAATTTATTCCTAGATATTTTTCCTGCTATTATATATGTAAGATCATTTTCTTAATTTTAGAAATATTTATTGCCAGTGTGTAAAATTATAGCTGATTTTTTATATTGACTGCGTATCCTCCAGCCTTACTGAGCTCATTTATTAATTCTAATAAATTTATTGCATTCCATAGGATTTTCTATATACAAAAGATCATGTCATCTAGAGCCAGTTTTACTTCTTCCTTTCTAATATTGATGCCTTTATTTTATTTTCTTGTCTCATTTCTCTTTCTCAAACCTCCACTATGATGTTGAATAGAAGTGATGAGAGAAAATATTGTTGTCTGCTGCCTGTTCTTAGAGGGAAATCATTTATTTTTTCACCATTAAGTGTGATGATTACTGTGGAATTTTTATAGATGCCTTTTATAATCTTGATGAAGCTCCCTTGTAGTTTTTAGCATGTTGGCTGTTTTATCATTAAGAGTTGTTGGATTTTGTCAAATACTAATTCTTTATCTACTGAGAGAATTATGCAGTGTTTGTTCTTTATTCTATTAGTATAAGGTATCATGTTTATTGATTTTCAAATGTTGAAATGGTCCTGCCTTCCTGGGATAAGTCCCACTAAATTGTGTAGCATAATCCATTTTATATGTTGCTGGATTAGGGTTACTAGTATTTTATTGAAAATTTTTGCATCTATATTGATAAGGGATATTAGTCTATAGTTTTCTTTTTATATGTTCATGTGGTTTGGATACGAGTTTAATACTGTCATAAAATGAGTTGAACAGTGCTGCCTTTTCTCTAACTTTTTAGAAGACTTTTTGTAGAATGGTCTTAATTCTTCTTTAAATGTTTGGGTAGAATTCAGCAGTGAAGCCATCTGGTACTTGGCTTTCCTTTGTGGTAAGTTTTAAAATTCACAATTCAACCTCTCTACTTGTTATAGTAGAAATCTATTCAGATTTTTAATATCTTCTTGAATCTGTTCCAGTAGTTTATGTCTTTCTAGGAATTTGTGCTTTTCATCTAGGTTATCTAATCATTGGCATGCAATTTTTCATTCTCCTACAATACTTTTTATTGCTATAAAGTCAATAGTAATGCCCCCTTTCATTCCAGATTTTAATTATTTCAGTGTTCTTTTTTCTTGTTCAGTCTATTTAAAAGATTGCTAATTTGATCTTTTCAAATAACCAAATTTTGGATTTATTAATTTTCTCTATTGTTTTTCTGTTCTATATTAATTAATTTCTGCTCTAATTGTTACATCCTTCCTTCTGCCTGCTAGAGTTTAGTTTGCATTTCTTTGTTTTTTAAGGCAGAAAGTTAGTTTATTGGTTTGAGACCTTTTAAAAATAATATAAGCTATCCCAGCCATAAATTTCTCTCTAATGACTATTTTTGTTGCATCCCATAAGTTTTGTTATGATATGTATTACCTTTTCTTCACCTGAAAGAGTTTTCTAATTTCCCTTTTGATTTCTTCTTTGGTTATTTAGGAGAACGTTGTTTAATTTCCACATGTTTATGAAATTTCCTAATATTCTTCTCTTATTGATTTCTAATTTCATTTTATTATGGCCAGAAAACACATGAATTATGATTTCAATATTTTTAAATTTGTTTCATATTTTATGACGTAGCATATGGTTTATTCTGGAGAAGGTTCTATGTTTGCTTGAAGAATGTGTATTCTATTGTTGTTGGATGTAGTATAGTTGTCTTTTATGTCTAATTGGCAGATCATGTTGTGTGGCATATCTTTAAATTGCATTTTTTGACAACGCTTTTTATTTCACTTAAAAAACTAATAAATTAGTTTATAAAACCTTTTAAGAAAGGCATAAGAGGAAAAAAATGGTGGGTAGGAGGCAGGACTAACTTGTAGCTCCCACTCAGACAAATCCAGTAGCACGTGGAGACTCACATTGTGAACTTTACTCCAAGAACTACTGCAGGAAATACCACAAAAGCAGAGAGAATCCACAGACCCTTTGAAGGAGGTGGATTGCTGCTGCAGGCTCTGTGGGACAGCTGAGGAACTGTGAGTCTGCTTGCTTTCTCAGCTGGAAGGCTTGTAGCCTGGAGCAAGTTCTCAGCCCTGTTCACTGGCAGCCTGGAAATAAACTCAGTGTACTGGTGGGGATGGGCATGGTGGGAGTGAGAGTGGCCTTTCAGGCTGTGGGCTGCATGGGAGCTGGATGAGACCTGTGGCTGCCAGCTTTCCTCCACTTCCCTGGTGACCTGTGTGACACAGCAGAGGCAGCCATAATCCCCCTGGGAACACAACTCCATTAGCCTGGGAACCACACTCTCATCCCCTACAGCAGCCACAGCAAGCCCCACCCAGAGAGAATCTGAGCTCAGACATGCCTAACCTTCCCCTACCTGACTGTCTTACTCTTCCTACCTGGTAGCTGAAGACAAAGGACATAATCTTTTGGAAGCTCTATGGCCTGCTCACCACCTGGTACCTATACTACCACAGCTCATGCACTCTTGAAAGTGCCACATCCTGTCTAGAGGCCAACCAACATAAAACCAGTGCACTTAATAAAAATACAACCAAGGACCCTCACAGAGTCACTACACTCCCTTGCTACCTCCACTGGAGCAGGTGTTGGTATCCATGGCTGAAAGACCTGAAGACAGATCACGTCTCAGGACCCTTTACAGACACTCCCCAGTACCAGCTCAGAACCTGGTAGCCCCACTGGTTGCCTAGATCAAGAAGAGAAATAATAACCACTACAGTGTGTCTCTTAGGAAGTCACACTGTAGTGAGGAAAGAACCACATCAAGGGAAAAGAGGAGAGAACCACATCAAGGGAGCACCCTGTGGGACAAAATAACCTGAATATCAGCCCTTGAGCACTAGATCTTTCCTTTGACATAGTCTACCCAAATGAGAAGGAAACAGAAAAAGATTTCTGGTAATTGTGGTAATGTGATGACAAAATAAGATTCTTCAACACCCTCAAAAAAATCACACTAGCTTACCAGCAATTGATCCAAACTAAGACGAAATCCCTGAATTACCAGAAAAAGAGTTCAGAAGGTCAATTAAGCTAATCAAGGAGGCACCAGAGAAAGGTGAAGTTCAATTTAAAGAAATAAAAAAAGGATACAGGATATGAATGGAAAAATCTCCAGTGAAATAGATAAATAAATAAAAACAATTACAACTTCTCAAAATGAAGGACACACTTAGAGAAATGCAAAATGCACTGGAAGGTCTGAACAATAGAATTGAACAAGTAGAAGAAAGAACTTCAGAGCTCAAAAACAAGGCTTTTGAATTAACCCAATCCAACAAAGATAAAGAAAAAAGAATATAAAACAAGTAAACAAAGCCTCCAAGAAGTTTGGGATTATCTTAAATGATCAAACCTGAGAATAATTGGTGTTCCCATGGAAGAAGAGAAATCTAAAAGTTTGGAAAACATATTTAAGGGAGTAATCAAGGAAAATTTCCCCAGCTTTGCTAGATATCTAGACATTCAAATATAAGAAGCTCAAAGAACACCTGGAAAGTTTATCCCATAAAAGATCATCTCCTAGGCACATAGTCATCAGGTTATCTAAAGTGAAGACAAAGAAAAGCATCCTAAGAGCTGTGAGGCAAAAGCATCAAATAACCTATAAAAGAACACCTATTAGTTTATCAGTAGATTGCTCAGCACAAACCCTACAAGCAAGAAGGGATTTGGGTCCTACCTTTTGCCTCCTTAAAGAAAACAATAATCAGCCAATAATTTTGTATCCAGTGAAACTAAGCTTCATAAATGAAGGAAAGATAGTCTTTTTCAGAGAAATAAGTCCTGAGAGGATTTGCCACTTCCAAGCCAGTTCTACAAGAACTCCTAAAAGGAGCTCTAAATCTTGTAAAACAAATCCTCAAAATACACCAAAACAGAATCTTTTTAAAGCATAAATCTCACAGGACCTATAACACCACACAAAGAAAAAAAAAGGTACTCAGATAACAACTAGCACAATGAATAGAATATTACCTCACATTTCAATACTAACATTGAATGTAAATGATCTAAATGCCCCACTTAAAAAATACAGAATGGTATAATGGATAAGAATTCAGCAAATAAGTATCTGCTGTCTTCCTCACCTGACACATAAGGACTCATACAAACCTATGTTAAGGGAGTGGAAAAAGATATTCTGTGAAACGGACACCAAAAGTGAGCAGGAATAGCTATTCTTACATCAGACCAAAGAAACTTTAAAGCAACAGCAGTAATAAAAAACCAACAGGGATATTATATAATGATAAAAAGACTAGTCCAAGAGAAAAAATCACAATCGTGTGTGTGTGTGTGTGTATATATATATATATATATGCACCTAACACTAGAACTCACAAATTTATCAAACAATTACTACTAGACCTGAGAAATGAGATAGACAGCAACACAATAATAATGGGGGGCTTCAATACTCCCCTGACAGCACTGGACAGGTCATCAAGACAGAAAGTCAACAAACAAACAATAGACTTATATTATACCCTAGAACAAATGGACTCAAAAGATATTTACAGAACATTCTACCCAACAACTGCAGAATATACATTCTATTCATCAACATACCGACCATTCTTCAAGATTGACCATATGATAGGTTATAAAACAAGTCTCAATAAATATAAGAAAATCAAAACTATGTCAAGTACTTTCTCACATCACAATGGAATAAAATTGGAAATCAACTTCAAAAGTAACTCTCAAAACCATGCAAATACATGGAACTTAAATAACCTGCTCCTCAATGATTGTTGGGTCAACAATAAAATCAAGATGGAAATTAAAAAATTATTTGAATTGAACCATAATAGTGAAAAAGCTATTAAAACCCCTGGGATACAGCAAGAGCAGTGCTAAGAAGAAAGTTCATAGCATTAAATGTCTACATCAAAAAGTCGGAAAGAGCACAAATAGACAATCTAAGGTCACACCTCAAGGAACTAGAGAAACAAGAACAAACAAACCCAAACCCAGCCAAAGAAAAGAAATAACAAAGATCAGAGCAGAACTAAATGAAATTGAACAAAAAAAATACAAAAGATAAATGAAACAAAAGTTAGTTCTTTGAAAAGATAAAATTGAGACACCATTAGAGAGATTAACCAAGAAAAAAAGAGACGATCCAAATAAACTCAATTAGAAATGAAACAGGTGATATTACAACCAATACCACAGAAATACAAAAGATCATTCAAGGCTACTATGACCACCTTTATGTGCATAAACCAGAAAACCTAGAGTAGAAGAATAAATTCCTGGAAATATACAACCCTCCTAGATTAAACCAGGAAGAAGTAGAAACTCTGAACAGACCAATGACAAGCAGCGAGATTGAAATGGTAATTAAAAAGTTACCAACAGGGAAAAAAAGTCGAGGACCAGATAGATTCACAGCTGAATTCTCTCAGACGTTCAAAGAAGAATTTGTGCCAATCCTATTGACACTATTCCAAAAGATAGAGGAAGAGGAAATCCTTCCTAAGTCATTCTATGAAACCAGTATCACTCTAATACCCAAACCAGGAAACCACATAACCAAAAAAGAAACCTACAGAACAATATCCCTGATGAATATAGATGCAAAAATCCTCAGCAAAATACTAGCTAACTGAATTCAACAGCATAGCAAAACGATAATCCCACCATTATTAAGTGGGTTTCATAACAGTGATGCAGAGATGGTTTAACATTTATAAGTCAGTAAATGTGATACATCACATTAACAGAATTAAAAACAAAAATCACATGATCATCTCAATAGATGCAGAAAAAGTATTTGGCAAAATCCTTCATTTTTTATGATTAAAACCCTCAGCAAAATTAGCATAGAAGGGACATACCTTAAGGTAATAAAAGCTATCTATGACAGACCCACAGTCAATATTATACTGAGTGGAGAAAAATTGAAACATTCTTCCTGAGAAATGGAAAAAGACAAGGATACCCACTTTCACCACTTCTATTCAAAGTAATACTGGCAGTTCTAGGCAGAGCAATCAGACAAGAGAAAGAAATAAGGGCATCCAAATTGGTAAAGAGGAAGTCACATTATTGCTCTTTGCTGATGACATGATTGTATACCTAGGAAACCCCTAAAGACTCCTCCAAAAACCTCCTAGAACTGGTGAATGAATTCAACAAAATTTCAGGGCACAAAATTAATATGCAGAAATCAGTAGCCCTGCTATACACCAACAATGACCAAGCTGAGAATCGAATCAAGAACTCAACCCCTTTTATGATAGCTGCAAACAACAACGACAACAACAACAACAACAACAAAACCTTAGGAATATGTGAAACCTAAGAGGTGAAAGACCTCTAGAAAGAAAACTACAAAATACTCCTGCAATAAATCATATATGACACAAACAAATGGAAACACAGAACATGCTCATGGATAGTTAGAATCAATATTGTGAAAATAACCACACTGCTAAAAGCAATCTACACATTCAATGCAATTCCCATCAAAACACCCCCATCATTATTCGTAGAACTAGAAAAAACAATCCCCAAATTGATATGATACCAAAAAAGAGTCTGCATACTCAAACAAGACTAAGCAAAATAATTAAGCTGGAGACATCAAACTGTATTATAATACCATAGTTACCAAAAGAGCATGGTACTGGTATAAACTGGGCATATAGACCTATGGAACGGAATAAATAGCCCAGAGATGAAGCCAAATAATTACAGCCAACTGATCTTTGACAAAGCAAACAAAAACATAAAGTGGGGAAAGGACACCCTATTCAACAAATGGTGCTGGGATAATTGGCAAGCCACATGTAGGAGAATGAAACTGGATCCTCATCTCTCACCTTATACAAAAATCAACTCAAGATGAATCAAAGACTTAAATCTAAGACCTGAAACCATAAAAATTCTGGAAGATAACATTGGCAAAACCCTTCTAGACATTGGCTTAGGCAGGACTTCATGACCAAGAACCCAAATGCAAATGCAACAAAAGCAAAGATAAATATATTGGATTTAAACTAAAAACCTTCTGCCCGGCAAAAGAAATAATCAGCAGAGTAAACAGACAACCCACAGAAAAAGAAAAATCTTCACAAACTATGCATCCGACAAAGGACTAATATCCAGAATAAACAAGGAACTCAAACAAATCAGCAAGAAAAAAAACAAACAATTCCATCAAAAAGTGGATTAAGGACATGAACAGAAAATTCTCAAAAGAAGATATACAAATGGCCAACAAACATGAAAAAATGCTCAACATCACTAATGGTCAGGGAAATGCAAATGAAAACCACAGTGCAATATCACTATACTCCCGGATGAATGGGCGTATTTTAAAAATAAAAAAATTAATAGATGTTGGCATGGATGTGGTGAAAAGGGAACACTTTTGCATTGCTATTGGGAATGTAAACTAGTGCAACCAGTATGGAAAATTGTATGGAGATTCTTTAAAGAACAAAATGTAGACCTACAATTTGAACCAGCAATCCCACTACTGGGTATCTAACCAGAGAAAAATAAGTTATTATATGAAAAATACACTTGCACATGCATGTTTGTAGCAGCACAATTTGCAATTGCAAAAATATAGAACCAGTTCAAATGCCCATCAATCAACAAGTGGTTAAAGAAAATGTGATATATATATATGCCATGGAATACTACTCAGCCATAAAAAAGAATGAAACAATGACATTCACAGCAACCTGATGGAGTTGGAGCCCGTTATTGTAAGTGAAGTAACTCAGGAATGGAAAACCAAACATCGTATGTTCTCAGTTACAAGTGCGATCTAAGCTATGAGGACACAAAAGCATAAGAATGACACAATAGACTTTGGGGACTCAGGGGGAAGGGTGAGAGGGTGGTGAAGGATAAAAGACTACCCACTGGGCACAGTGTACACTGTTTGGGTGATGGGTGCACCAAAATCTCAGAAATCACAGCTAAAGAACTTATTCATGTAAGCAAACACCACCTGTTCCCCAAAACCTTATTGAAAAAAAATATATATATACACAAAGAAAAGCAAGAAACTACTAGCTGAAGTGAAATATAAATAAAAATGAAAACTTCATTCATATATAAAATATTGTTTTCCTTTTAAATTTGGTTTATATATGAAAATTGTGTTTTCCTTTTAAATTTTGTTTCTGTGCAAAACAATTTTTAATTAGAAACTTTAAGGATAATACTACTTAACTCCTTATTTATATTTGGTTAATATGTTTAAGTTGACACAATATTAATTTAGTGAAATTTAATGGGAAAATACATTAGACCAGGAAACAAAAGACATGCATTCTAGGTTTGGTTCTGCCACTAACTTGCTGTGTGGCCTGTGTGGGGAATCTGACTTCTTTGGATTGCAGTGTTTCTATCTGTAAACATAGGCCATTCCTGCTCCAGTATTCTTTCTAAGAGCTAGGAAAAGCATAGGATTTGAGAGAGACAAACTTGAGTTTGTCTTAGAATTTCACCAGTCTCTCTTGAGTGACTTTCGCCTCCCTAAGACTGAGCTTCTGGATCTATAAAATGAGAATAATAATATATACCATGCTAAATGTTTGTTAGGATTAAATGAGATTTTATAGGTAAAGTACCCAGCAGAGTGTGGCCAACAATAGGTGCTCACTACCTGTTAGGTCCCTTTTCTCTTATTTATGAGTATGCAAAAAAAAAAGGACTGAACAGACCTAGTAGTAACAATGATAGTTGCTATGCAGTGTACATGTCTGCATTCTTTTAAATGATAACCAACCTGAGAGCTTGCACATCTGGTAGGGAGGAAAAAAATCTTACGTAATTCTGTTAATTTTTATAGGTTAGACAGCTATGAGGTAATAATCAAAATTTCTTAGAATACAAAATACAAAAGGAAATGTCATATTGAAGTCTCGGTTTATTTATTCTCTCTGCAAAAGCTACATTCCTTTGGAGTGTCAGGTAGCCTTTAGAACAATAATAATATTCTCACTTATATCTGGGGTTGCTGTTTTGATATTTGTTGTCTCATTTGAGCTTATCCCAGTGTCTGACATACAATTGGAATTTAACAAATGTTCACTGAATAAATTATTCTCTGCAATATTTTATAAAGGTAAACAGCATGGGCATTACTATCATAATTTTTCCTGTAAAGAAACTGAGCTTCAGAAAAGAGATCAATTAACTAATCCAAGGTCATAGGGCAAGTTAAAAACTAAAACTAAAATCTAGGAATCCTGATTGTTCCTCTGCTCTTCACTGGACTTCATCATGTAGTCTGGTTAAAGTTACTTAGCTCTTGCCTGTCTGTCCATTCTTCCTCTGTAAAATAGTATCTTTATTGTTCAAAAAAGGCTTTTCACAGTTATTAAATGAGTGTAAGGCTTTCTGACCCACTCTTTTTCCCCCTTATGGAAAATCAGTGAGGAGAAATGCTTCTTATTGCAATTTTTAATTAGAAACTTTAGGCATAATATTTGGTATTTAGCTGTTTGGGAATTCCTTTAATTTACTGGTGTTCAGCCAGCTTTTCTTCTAATAATCAGAACTTCACTGGTAGTGCAGTTGATTCACTTTCAGCCTATTATGTGGTATCTGTGGTGTAACTGACAGGTAAAATGCAATGTGAAAGACTAAGAAAAGCGGTGAACTGAGCTATAGCATTTCAGACATTCTGCTGTTTGTGGTTATAAAATTTCATGCTTTCTTTTACTTATGTGAAATTTAGGTTGCCAGATGTCTTGTGCACACACGGCCGTTCTGTTCCTGTGCTGTATTCCATTTTCATCTGTATTGGAATACATAATAGTACATTTGAGCCAAGTCAGATGCATCTAGTTGACTACTGTTGACATTTGTCACCCTCCCGCACTTCTCTACAGACCTAGTTTGAATATGTTCCACATTCTCGAGACTAAAACCCTTCACCAAACTTTCTCACACATCTGAATCACTTTGAGGCAAAATAATAACCGAGGTGAGATCCTGTTAGTCATGTTAAATGATGATGGCAATTGTTCCCTACAGACATTGTGATTTATTTAGAGGCCAGTATGGTTTGACCTTTTAACTTTCAATTATTTTTACTTAGAAAACTATAAATGAAAAAGATAACTGTGAGTTTTAATTTTTAAAGTTATTTTTATTGATGGGAACACACAAATTAGTCTGTGCTGACATGTTTTCTCTATGTTGTGCTAAATAGATTAAAAAAAAAAAACAACAACCAGCTCAGACCAATTATAGTAAGTTAACATCTAGTTGTCATGCCCCAATAAGAAATTGGCATTTTAGATCGTAAAGTATTCTGGGAGACTGCTGTCATATGTGCCAGGGCTTTGACTGTAGGAATACTAAAAAACTACTCAATACTATAATTATATAAATCCTAATTGAATCTTGCTTTGATTGACAATAAAGAGTACCTGACATATAGGAGGTATTTACTAGGTATAGATTTCTGTGGAGTTGAAATAAATTTAAACAGGCATTTTGGTATTTTCAAGATGCTTGTGGTCACTTTAACAAAGATTGGTTATTATAATGATATCTCTTATTTATACAGCATTGTCAATTTTCAAAATGCTTTTTATCATGAGTTTTCTCATTTGATGCTTTTGTGAACTTTTCTGGGTAGAGAAAGCAAATATTATTATCCTCATTTATTAAATGAAGTAGGTTGTACAGCTAGTAAGTGGCAAACCTAGGAGTTTAATCTTAATCTCTTTATCCCTAGTACTTTGATCCCTATATTGTTCTTGTCATTCAATATTTGATATCTTGTAGAATGTTAGATATCAAAATTTACTGCATTAAGAATTTTAAAAGTTATCTATTCCTACAAAACCTTTTAGAAACAGACTTATACAGGTACTTTATGAACTGAAACACATGTAAATCCTTCTACAGACTGACCATAAATATTCCAGGCACACTTTAATATCATAAATTACAAAGTATTTGTTTAGAAAAGCAAACCAGAAAGGGAGAGTACAAAAATACACAGACATCATTTTCTTCTTAAAGTGTCAACTTAGAAAAGTTAGCTAAAGAGGGAACTGTTTTCATCTGTGCCAAATATTACAAAATATTTATTTTTAAAAAACAACTTCATTTAGAGACTCTTTAAAATGTTTGAAACTGATGAGGCCCAAATGAAATGGTAGTTTCTTATTATTCATGATCCTTTGTCCATTACTAGATTGTAAAATTATTGATGGTAGGAATGTTGTCCTGCATATGTTTATGTGTACTTCAGTGCCTTGCTTACAGTAAGCTCTCAAAATAAATACTTGATGAAAGTTGAGCTTAATTTACTTTTAGTATTTTGCTTTTGATGGTTTGAACTCAACTTCATCAAATCTAAGTAGATAAAAAGTATAGGCACAATTTATCACTTACTTTTTTATCATTTTCCATATTCTCATAAAATTATTAAAATACAAATTAATCATGTTTCTTTCCTACTCTGAGTTTGTGAGATGGGGAAAGAGAAAGGGGCCAACCTTCAATTTTTATGTTATAAAGTCCTGATACATATGAATTTGTTGAAATAAGTATGCAGTATTTCATAGTAGGAGAGAAAAATACAATCATATCTACAACAGAAAAAAAGAAAGAAAAACAAATATCTTAGTCTAAATCACTCACAGGATAAAGTTTAAACTCCTTAGCTATTAATAGATAGATAATGTCTTTAACCTAAAGCTTCATCTCCCCACCTCCACCCTACACACACACACACACACACACACACACACACCTTTACTCTCCAGTGACATAGAACTATCATTTCTGAAGACACCTTGCTTTTTCCCTCCAGCTTGATTTTTCATTTGCACCATACTAAACCTAGGAAGCCCTGCCCTTCCTCTTGCTTCCAATGAGGTTTCTCCAGGAACCAGCTCAAAATGCACCACTTCAGTTCAAGCAGAATTAGTGCTCTCTCCTTTGTATGTCACAGTGCTGCACTACCCAATGACTTCCCCTTTTAAATTGTGGTCAGAGCAAAAACAATGAGTCATGCTTTAGTTATATTTTTTCCTTTTCTGTCTCTCTCTTTTCCCTCCTCTTCTCTCCTGCCTGTCTCTGATGCGTAGAAGGCATTCCATAAATGCTTGTTGAGTGAGTAATGATTAATTTAATAAATTAAAATATTTTCTGGGGTACTAGTACTCATGTCTAGTGAATCAATATTATTAAGGTGGTTAATAGAATAAAGGTCGTTCATACTGAGAAGCAGTGTGGTACGTTGGATGACACTCCAGCTTTGGAATGAGACAGATCAGAGTTTGTTTTTAGAATCCATCAATTCCTAGCAGTGTGACCTCTGGCAAGTAACCTCACTTCAGTGGACTTCAATCATTTGATTTATATAATGGGGCTAACAATATCTACTTTGCAGACATTTGAAAAGACCTAAATGGCCCAACACAATATCTGGCAAAGAGCAGGTGCTCACTAAATGGAAATTTTTATTAGTCTCATTAGCTGGTATGTTTCAGTTTAGTATATTTGTTGCCATCACATAACTTAGCATTTGGCTATCTATGCTAGCTGTGTAATGCCTACTAATTTTTTTGTTCTTGACCACATTTAAACCTCTCATGTTATACTTTAAATACTGTCCACAGTACCTAACTGAATGGTAGCCACAGACTTGATTTTTAACTATTGGGTTAGAATTGTGGATCACGGTGAAAAGAGAGCAAAGGATTTAAAAACAATAGGTAGGGGTGCACTGAGCTTTGTTAAGTGACTTTCCTTTCTCTGGTCCTCAGCTCATTAATCTGTAAAATTAAGACGAGAGCTTATTAAGTCTTTTTCAACATACAGCATCTGTGATTCTGTGACTAGATAATTATTCCCGTTTGTGAAATAAAGAATTGTACTCTAATTAAATAAGCCTCTGTAGCCAGATAGAAAAATTTAGGGTCCAGGTAGGTTGACCAACCGTCTCAGTTTGTCTAGCACTGTCCCAGTTTTGATGCAGAAACCCTATGTCCCATGACTCCTCTCAGTCCCAGGGAAACCAAGCACAGTTGATCTTCGTAGGTCCAGGGTAATTTGACCAATAAGAGGAATTTTTTCTTTATGGTTGCTTAAAGGATTTTTTTTTCTCTCTTTAATTCCACATTGACAAATAGTGTTTGGTTTTAGGAATAAAGATGAGCAACTGAATAGGAGAAAATGCAAGAAGAGCCTGTATATAGTATACAAATAAGCCCCTTTCTCTGATAATAAAATGTCATCAAATCAGTCACTATGTCAAACTTTTTATGTATAAGACACTGTGTTACACTTAACTGTCCAGGGTAGGGATGTAGATCATTCTGTTCCTTCACCCAAGCTAAGTATGTATGTGTGTGGGTGGAAGGGGGGTAATACAGGACATGTACCTAGGGAAAGATCCCCCACGTATCACAAAGCAATTATAGAGCCGAAATACATTTGACTGTTAAGGAAAGGAAGGGAAGGCCAGTGAGGACTAGAAGAGGTGGGATTTAAGGCTGCAGAGGATTTGGATGGGTTATGGAAGTGGCTAGGTAGACAATCCAAGGGGTGGTGCTGCTATGTAATGTACAGGTCCTGTAGATAACTGTTCTGGACTCCCAACTCTCATTAAAAACACCTTGGAATCTGAAAGAGATCTGAGATATTAGGTATACAAAAGAAAAATTTCCAAGAAATGAAAAAGGGAGTTTGGTGGGTGATGACAGGGTTAGCAGTAGAATAAGAGAACCAGGGAAGTGGAAAGTACTACCAAAGCATAGGACATGGAACTATTAGCCAAACTCTTTAGAAGTTTTTGTTTTGAGTTTTCCCCTCATTTTTAGGGGAAAATTTAAGGGACCCACTTAGGTCTCTGCTGCCATAATTTTGTTTGGCTCTTACCACTGCATTAGGGAGATTGGCATACTGTAGGGGAAAGTGCAAAGGCTTTGCAGGCCAAACAGGTCTTCATCACTTACTAGCTGTGTGGCTTTGGGCAAGTGAATTAGGCTTGCTTGGATTCTGTTTGCTCATTGCTAAAACAGGAGCAAACTACTTCACTGGATTGTTCTGAGGAGTAATGAGATGATTAACATGTGTTAAATGCCTGACATTGTAGCTGAACATATTAGTGGCCCAATGAATGGTAAGCCCCTTCCCTATTACCTTCTAGGGTTATAATCATTTATTTGATATTTTGTCTACATTTGTCTAAATGAGGAAAAGAGTCTGCTTTTAGCGGCCTCAGTGAGAGAGGCTCCCAAGGGAAAGTTGAAAACACAGAGGAAAAGCATTAAGTTCTGCTTAGACCACTCCTCACACCTCACCTGAAGATTCTACCTCTCAGCACCCCAACCCTCCTCTAAACCCTCTTCAACCTCCTCCCAACCTCCCCCAAACCCACTTCTCAGTCTTACCTCTACCTTTCCCCTAATCCCTCCATACCTCACTCACTTTCAGCCCTAACCATTCTCTACTCTCACTTTCAGCCCTAACCATTCCCTGCTCTCTCCATCTTACTCTCTACATCATTTCTCCATCATCTGCAGACCTATCACTACACCTGGAATGTTTAGGAGCCTCCCTAAACATTGAACACTTTCCAATTCCCTCTCTCCCTCCCAATTTACTAGTTCGTTATCTCTTCCTCTAGCTAAGCCAAGAAATAACTCAAACACAAGTAGAAATTGCTAATATTTATTGATTCTTTTAAAAATGTCACTTATAAACTTATTTTCTTTATGTAAAAGATGTTGCAATTTTTGTGATACAGAAAATATTGATAAGAAAAAAATCAAGTCAGTTTAACAGCTACGCTTTTTCATTATTAGTTTCTAATATCTATTCGCATGCATATTATTAGTAATTGTAATTAAAACAGTTCTGCAGAATGCAGGGTTCTGAGATAGAGGCATGCAGAGTTAGTGAAAAAAAAGCAGCTCAAAGTCATCAGGTTCAGTCTATCATCAAAGATGCAGAGTCGTTGTACAGGTAGCCTTAGTACATAGCAAGAGGTTCAGTAGAAGATTCAGGGAGCAGCAAATGCTGATGACAGCTGAGGTAACAGAAGACAGGTTGCCAGGAGCAGTCATTAGGACACAGGATCTACCCAGCAATTATTTCATCATGATTTCTTCTATTCCACCTGTGCCTGAAGCAATTGTAGTGACAATAACGTGATAGAAAGGACACAGTGCGGGTACTCCATTCTATGTTTGGGACAAGTGTCTCAAGCCAATGGATTCCAAGAATCAGAGGGTATCGTGGTGCATGAATAATGTCAAACTGGAGCTCTTCAACATGGTTTCCAATTTTAACTTGGACAGGTGATGTTTCCTTAGTTATGGGCCCATTAATAAGTGGACAGCTGTCGACAGTTTCCAGCATCAGAGGGAAGATGTTACTGTGGATGGGCAGCTTCTCTCGAAGAACCACAGTATGATCAATGCTGTTTCTGTAGGAGCCTGAATCTACCATTGCTTGCTCAAAGAATTGTCATCTTCCCAGTCGGATTTCAACAGTAAACCATAGTGTATGAGACATGGATATTGGAAGAGAGGGGGACGCATATTTGTAGATTGGCCCACCTGGGGTCCCCCTTACTGGCAGGCCTTGATGTTTCCCGCCTGTAGGGCTTGATGAGGCTTGACAGGGCAATCTCTGGCAAAATGATCAGGATAACCACAGTAGAGGCATAAGTGGCCTTTGCGCTGATGGGACCCATTCAGCTTCACTGATGTGTGGGCAGTTGATTGCAGCCTGCATAGGTTGGTTTTCAGCTGGTGGACTCTCAGATACATCGCCCTCTGCAGAGGAGCTTTTCCCTAATGGATTGGGATCAGGCTTCTCTTCTAGGCTGATGCACTGAGTGATGAGATCAGATAGGTTGGTGGCTGGGCTTGTGTGAGACAGTTCATCTCATATAGAACTGGCAAGACCTTCTTGAAATTGGATCCAGAGAGTGCTTTCATCCCAGTTCAGCTCTTGAACAATGAGGTGGAAGTGGGTTGTTACATGACCCTCCCCTTGGCAGAGTTGATGGATGCATTGGTTGGCATCTTTCATGTTTTCTGGATTATCAAAAGTATCCTGGAGCACAAGTATGAAACTTTCACATTGCTCCAGTAAGGGGCTTTGGATATCCAGTAAGAGCTGGAACCACCATCCTGCCTTACCTGAGAAGCAATTGCCAACAAAGCTCACCAGGGCTGCTTCAGTGGGATACAGGTGCCCTCTGACTCTCATGTAACTATGCAGTTGAAACAGGAACTCAGGAAGCTTCTGGGAATCTCCATTGAAGGTTAAAGTGTATTGCAGGGGGAAATCTGTAGCCTCTAACCCAATAGGGGCCTGTGGAAACTCTGAAGCTGCTAATGTCTCCACAACTATTAGACCCTCCAGGGACTCCTGGGCTGCTGAGAATTCTAGGAATTTCTGGGCATTTGAAGGCTCCAGAGGCTCCTGGGGAGGTGGAAGCTCAAGGAATTCTAGCTGTGCTGCAGTCTCCTGGTATTCTGGTGCCTCCTGGGGCTTCTCAATATTTGGGGGATCCTGGGGTTCTGAATTCTCGGGCTCTTGGGCTGATGTGGCATCCTGGGTGTTTGCAGGCCCCTGGCCCTCCAAGACTGTTGGGATCTCATGGGCCATTGGAGGTTTCTGGGACTCCTGGGTTGCTGGAGGCTCCAGGGACTCTGGGGCTGTTGGGGCCTCCTGGAGCTCCCAGGCTGCTGGGGGTTCCCAGGGTAGAAGCTCCTGTGGCTCTGGTGGCTTCTGGGGTTCCTTGAACTGTGGGGTCTTTTGGGCCTCCCAGGCTGCTGGGGGATTCGTGTGCTCTGGGAGCTTCTGGGGCTCCTTGGCCTCTGAGGACTTTCGGAGTAGATCATCCTCCTTGGCTGATTGCGACTTCTGAAGTTCTGGGATCTGGGCCCGGAGAGCAGCATTTTCTTCCATCAGCTGCTGCACTTGAGCCTGCAGAATTTCATTCTCCAATTTCAGAGCAATATAGGAGGCTGCTAAGTCCTCCACCATCTTTGGAGGAAATGGATATGATTTGACAATTTGCTACCAAGAGAGATTGGGTGGGCGTTTGTGAGATCTTTCCTGAAAGCTGCTTACAGGCAGATGTCAGGCTCAGTGAGTTTTCCAAGGGGTGGGTATTTGGGCCCCGCCAAGGCTGATTATCAAGAGGTCACTGGGAGCCTCCGGAGCTCGGCAAGAAGGAGCCTCCGGAGCTCAGTAAGGGGAAGTGTCAGATACACTGCGAAGAGAGTGGGAGCTGAGGATCAGAAACGGTGGAAAGCACACATTCAACACAAATCAAAACAAAATCTGCCCAACAATGCTGGGTTTCTTTTACCATAGGCTTATGTTCATGAGCTGGGGTATATATGCTGGATCTGACTCCATGACATTTTAAGAACAGCACCTGTCCCAGACTGTGCATGTCAGTTTGCATTTATCCTTTGAAACTTAACATTATATCAAAAGCAACTTTTTAATATTATTTTCTGTTTTATATAGTCTTTAATTTTGAATATCTGCCTAATATCTCAATGTAACATTTGGATTTTAACAGCTGCTTTCAGTGACTAAATCAAATGTTTGAGCAATGTGGGAATTTTAGGCTCTGCGGTGGGCCAACCCAAGAGATATTTTTGGGTGACTAGGGTGGTAGGAAGTAGGAGGGAGCTCTTTCTGACACCTCAGAAATCATACCACATAAGTAACCACACAAGACCAGCCTCAGGAGAAAACAAGCAAAAGTTGACTAAATATATATATATGCCCTCAGCAGACACATGCATATTATTTATAAAATGCCTCAAAATAGTTAAGAAAATAATCTTTATAAATGTACGTTACCATTCAGAGACTTAGTCCAGGAGCTTGGCTGTCTGTGTACCCATCGCTGAGGAGGGAAATGTGTAAATGGCTGTGGAGGCTTGCCTTTTCTGCACACACTGAAATCAAGCAAACACACCCACTCCTAGAACACATTTCAACTCTCCTCTGTAACATAACTTTTTAAAGTGTGGAAGAGTTTTTTGACAGTACCTCACAGTTCAGAGCTGCAAGGAAAGTAGGATGCTGTGCTGATGTGAAGCAGCTTCATGTACTCAGTCCTTGGTTACTTTAATGAATATTTGGCCAGGAAATTGTGAGTAATACCACTGCCCTTGTGAAAAGTTGCAAACATTTTTGAATGACCACAGTGGTTTGGGATGTGATTTTTTATGTCTGTCTCATGTAACCTACTCTTACTCTGTCCAAATTGGGCCATTTGTTTACTTCTCACTCAGGGAACAGCCTGCAAACCCTCAGCCCCTTCCCTTGCTTACTACCTATTCAGTCCCTAGGGTTTTTCCTTGGAATGTTTTCTTGGAAAATTTACCATGGACAGATCTAGAAAAAGTATAAAAGGGTACAAATGTCAGGGAGACCAACTGTGTTGGTGGGTACTTATAGCAGTCTTACAGAGTCCCTGGCTCTTTCTGAATGTCCTGGACCAAGGATCTCATGCTTCCCTGAACTGATCAGGTGCTCCAGGTAGCACTCAGGGCATCCACTAAAGACTGGCCTCTTGGGAAGTGACCCTGCTCAGAATCTCACTTTCTCTTCTCATGCCAGATCACAGTTATGCCTTGGGTATGGGCTATGTGGTCACTTTAGGCAAGGCTTAGGGGCAACTATTTTTATCCAAGTAAGGAGTGGGGTTGAGGTTTGCATTTGGCCATTTCAAATCACGCATCATGTCAACCATAGTCCCATGTCTCCTTTACAAATGGTCAGTTCTGCATTAGTCAACATAATGGGATAAACCCTAGTGATGGAATAGGCCGAAAACATAGCAAATTGACAGACTGGGCTACCTGAATCTGAATGCAGAAGCTTTGACAGTAAAAACAAAATATTTTGCAAATTGAGTTTATTCTTTCCTTACCTTTCAAGGTTTTATTTTTCTAGAAACACCACACACATAAAAATACCACCATCAACAGGGATGATGTGTTCTATTTATGTGAAGCTTTCAGGTAACTGAAGCCTTCCTGCCCTCCAAGAAGCCAAAACACACAGTTAACATTTATTTTATCCAGAAAGAAAAGAGAACTTCCAACACCTGAATTTGTAATGGGCTTAGTTAGGGAACAACTATTAATTGAAACTCTTTCCTAATGCTTAGCAATTTCCGTAACAATGAGTTTGAAGGTTCAATATTGGACATCAAGTTGAAATTTAATAAATAGTATTTCAATTTAAAAAAATCAGAGAAATATTTATAGCATATGTTATACCTCTTCGTCCATTCTTAAGAAATGATTTTGCATATAATTTAATCCAGTTTTAATGGTTTGGTTTCCTACTTACACAAACCAGCTAGTTTACCCTGTTGTAACACAATGTTGCCCTCTGAAAGCTACTGAAAGATATAAAGTGGTCTGTCTTCAAATTAAAAACTTCCAAATTGCTATGCTTCCCAACTTCTTGTATTTTCTTTTCCTTTATATTTTTATACTCTTTTGCAATCAAGTTGTAACATAGCCCTTCATGTTATACCTATATGCCTGTCTATACTTACCCTATACAAATTTGGCAAATTACTTCATCCTTCTGATAGTTAGAATCTAAACCTTAGTTTATGAAACTGTAAAATGAAGTTATTAATATTATTTGACTTTATAGGGTTGTCAAAAATTCAGTGAAATAATGTGGGAAAAAAGGCTTAGCACAGTGTCTGGCAGCTAATAACACCCAATAAAGGTTAATAATAATAATAATAATAATAATAATAATATTAAGCTGTAGCAGAAGTAACCTCATTTTAGTTTATTCTTTTTAATCACCTGTGAATTGGGAAACTGAATAGGTAAACATGTTAGAGTTGTGTAAAGGCTGAGAAAGGGGTCTCATACCAAGAAATCTACAGTGCATCGATTTTACAGCATTGGTTTTTCACCACTTGAGAAATTTTATCTTTTCTTCCTTGCTGGGATATAGGTGGTTTAGTTTCCAGATAGTACTCTAGAATCAGGACTGGAGGCACCTGAGCAGGAAGAATAGAAGATTAAAATTGGAATTGTGAAGCAGCCAAGATAGATGTTTAAAAAGTTCATGGACTAAAGCACTGAAAAGTGTCTTGCCTACAGGAATATTTATTCAGTGTATAAACACAGAAACCTTTCTTTCCCCAGCCCCCTACACTAAACAGCATAGTGTATTCAACGTCCTTAAGTACAAGTTCAAACTGCCTAAACATAGAGAATTATTATTTTCTGGGTGGAAAAGGGAGCTACACAGACTTTTGTCAAAATGCCTAAAGTGGTTTTAGCATCCTGAATTAGTCAAATGAGAACAGGAAAGTAAGAATAAGAAAGTAATCACATCCAAATTTTCATCATGTTTCCCCTACACTGTAATTCTTCTTCATACATTCACAATATGATGGAATGTATGGATCCTTTAGAACGGTCATGAAAATATTTTAAGTAAATGAGGTTTTGTTAACTATGCAAATGAATATTTCAGGGAGAAAAGAGACAAATATGCTCATTTAACATATAAAAAGACTACACACTAATAAGAAATATTCAGGCTCAGTTATGTTAATAAGCTACATATGTTGATTGTTAGCTTAGGGAGAAAAGGAAAAAAAAGGTTGAATGCAATGCAGTTCTACTTTGTACATTCCACTGGCTCATAATTTTCTTTTGTTGGCAAATATACAAACTAAATGTTTTAGGTCTCTCCCAGGGTCTTCCTCCCCTAAGCTGGCTGGGCTGCATCTTTAAGCAACTCCAGCTTCTGTGCCTCCCTTTTCCCACTCTGAAAAACATTCAATGGGACAGTTTACCCTACAGGTCTCTGGCGCAAGGCCCAGTCACCCCTTGGGGGCAGTCCCATCCTGGTGTGTGTTTTATTTAACATATTATTCCTATGGTTACATTATAGCTTGCAAAACTTTCTTAAATTTAACCCATAATGTGATTAGTACAGATCGAAACTTTTCATTGTCAACAACACCCCATAATATAGCACTGGGGCAGCAGGAGTTCCGAATTTCTCTGGAAGTTAGAAGGCTGACCAAAAATTCTCTTTACTCATAAGGCCAGGACCCAGAGGACCTAGTAATGGTATGGAAACAGTCTATCCCACACAAGTGTCAAAATTTGTCACTTATCTCCCTTTATGAAATTTACAACCTTCTCACTTTATTTCTTATCCCATACTTAGGAGGCTTTTCCCCTTGATCAGCTGTCACACTGGGAAAGTAAGGCCCTACTGAAATACTAACTCGTAAGGCTTTAAAAAATCTCTCTTGGAGGTGCTTGCATTTTCATAGGATATTTTGAAAGACAGCAATCCATTCAAGACTCTTCTGTTAGGAGAGATACCCTTGGTCAGAGATATCATTTTGGTGTCCTTCAGATTACACCTTGTCAGTGGCCTTATATTCGATTTCCTTATAAAGTTGACCCAATATGGCCCCTAGTGTTAGCAGCAGATATGCTTAATGATTTTAATTCTCTGATTTCACTAAATCCTTGTGAAGGCACCAGGGTGCCTTAGTTTCCTCACCAGGGTTGGGGAAACTACCATCACAGCCTAACCAGGGAATGGGAGACTTTGCTATAACCCCACTTCTGGGGATGCACTTATTGTAGAGATCTGTCCTTCTCCTCTACTTCCTGGACCTCTTACTCTCCGAGGCCTACCAATGCTGGCTCACCCAGAAGTCGGACTAAGTTTAAGCTGATGGTACCAGCAAAGCAGGAGAGATGGGGAAAGATAAGATGGAAGGAGAATTGGGGAGATGAGGGGCTAGAGATGGAAAGAAGGAGAGAGGGAGAGAGAAAAAGAGAGGGAGGGATATGGGGAGAAAGAGAGGGTAGGGGAGAAGGTGAGGAGAAGGAACTATCATATCAGGAAATCTAGAAAGGAGCTTAAAACTTCAGCATAGGTACATTTTGGTCAGTGAAAGATAAAATTTAATTTTATAGTTTAGCATTTTAAAAATTAGATAATGATGCATTATCTTTTAAGTGCTTAAGCTTACCTCTACAGCTCTTAATTAGTCCATAGTGGGTGATATGGTCTTTAAAGGTTTGCAGACTGCTGAAGGAGTGATGGTAGAGCCTCAGTGGGACTAAAGAGGATGGTAAGAGTGTAGAAGTGGAAGATGTAGGAGTGACTGGGGTGCTGAGGAGAAAGAATACCAAAATTGGCCATTTTTCTGTGTGCTACAAATAAGATATTAGTTGTTAAAGTGCTTTAAAAATGTGCTAATGGAAAGAACTCAAGCTTTGAAGTAAGGCAGGACTAGTTTCAATTCCCACCTCTGCTATTTGCTAGTTGTATGGTCTTGTCCAAGTTGCTTAAATTCTCTGAAACTCATTTTCCTCACTTGGAAAGTAGGAGATAACAATGGGTAATTACTGAGTTGCTGCGAGGATTAGAAATAATGTTAGTATTTAATAATAGGCATTTTCTGAGTTGTAGCTTATGATAAAAATCATATTGACAGTGGAAAGAATTGTCATTGATTTTCATGTCAGCTTATCTAGTGCATTCAAGCAAAATTCTTCTCAATTTTTTACATATAAACTCAACATAATATGATTGCTCCAATATATAGATGCTCCTCACCTTATGACTTACAATAGGGTTATGTCCTGGTAAAGCCATTGTAAGTTGAAAATATCATAAGGATGTGGAGAAATAGGAACACTTTTACACTGTTGGTGGGACTGTAAACTAGTTCAACCCTTGTGGAAGTCAGTGTAGCAATTCCTCAGGGATCTAGAACTAGAAATACCATTTGACCCAGCCATCTCATTACTGGGTATATACCCAAAGGACTATAAATCATGCTGCTATAAAGACACATGCACACGTATGTTTATTGTGGCACTATTCACAATAGCAAAGACTTGGAACCAACCCAAATGTCCAACAATGATAGACTGGATTAACATAATGTGGCACATATACACCATGGAATACTATGCAGCCATGAAAAATGATGAGTTCACGTCCTTTGTAGGGACATGGATGAAATTGGAAATCATCATTCTCAGTAAACTATTGTAAGAACAAAAAACCAAACACCGCATATTCTCACTCATAGGTGGGAATTGAATAATGAGAACACATGGACACAGGAAGGGGAACATCATACTCTGGGGACTGTTGTGAGGTGGAGGGAGGGGGGAGGGATAGCTTTAGGGGTAAACCTAATGCTAAATGACGAGTTAATGGGTGCAGCACACCAGCATGGCACATGTATACATATGTAACTAATCTGCATATTGTGCACATGTACCCTAAAACTTAAAGTATAATAATATTAAAATAGAAAAAAAAAAGAAAATGCATTTAACATACCTAATCTACTGAACATCATAACTTTGCCTAGCCTATCTCAAATGTGCTCATAATACTTACATTAGTCTACAGTTGGGCAAAATCATTTAATACAAAGCCTGTTTTATAACAAAGTGTTGAATATCTCATGTAATTTATTGAATATTGCACTGAAAGTGAAAAGCAGAATGGTTGTGTGAGTATAGGAAGTACGGTTTCTACTGAATGTGTATTGCTTTTGTACCATTATAAAGTCAAAAAATCGTATGTTGAACCATCATGAATCAGGGACTATCTGTATTTTGCTTTACATAATGTCAATCTACATTTCTTCCTTCTCACCTTCTTTCCTCAAATATTTATTGAGCATTCAGGTGGTTAAAGTCACTGTGTTGTGGTTGTCTATATGCACGTGTGGGTGTATGTATGTGTGGGGGGGTGTGATGTATGTGTTTGTGATGCATATGCTGAGTAAGGAATACAAAGATGAATGCTCTTGGAGCTTTTTCTCAAAGAGTTTACAGGCCAGTGGAACAGGAAAAATATGTACTTTCCTATTAATATGTAGAAATCTCTCAGTGCTAAATGTTATGTGAGAGATAAAGATAAAGTCCTCCAAAGGTGGAAAACTTGTGGATGTGGTGGGGTGTGGTAGAGAGGAGTGAAGGGTGAAATTTTGGAAAGCTTAATAGAAGAGGTGGCTTTTGAGTTGAGCTTTTGAATTTGAATTTGAGAGAAGGGTAAGATTTGATCATCCCAGTATGAGGGTGAATTTAGAATGGATGAAGAAAAAAAAAGCAACTCTGCTGCTGTCAAGTTACCTGAAAATGTGGAATCAACTTTGGAACTGCGTAACAGGCAGAGGTTGGAATAGTTTGGAAGGCTCAGAGGAAGATAGGAAAACGTGGGAATGTTTGGAATTTCCTAGAGACTTGGAGGGCTCAGAAGACAGGAAGATTTGGGAAAGCTTGGAACTGCCTAGAGACTTGCTGAATGGCTTTGACCAAAATGCTGACAGTGATATGGACACTAAAGTCCAGGCTGTGGTGGTCTTAGATGGAGATGAGGAACTTTTTGGGAACTAAAGGTGACACTTGTTGTGTTTTAGCAAACAAACTGGTGGAATTTTGCCCCTGCCCTAGAGATCTGTGAAACTTTGAACTTGAGAGAAATAATTTAGGGTGTCTGGTAGAAGAAATTTCTAAGCGGCAAAGCATTCAAGAGGAAGTAGAGCATAAAAGTTTGGAAAATTTGCAGCCTGGTGATGCAATAGAAAAGAAAAACCAATTTTTCCGGGAAGAAATTCAAGCATGCTGCATAAATTTGCATAAGTAACAAGGAGCTGAATGTTAATCACCAAGGCAATAGGGAAAATATCTCCAGGACATGTTAAAGGCCTTTGCTAAAGACCCTCATATCACAGGCCTCAGGGCCTAGAAGGAAGACATGGTTTTGTGGGCTGGACCAGGGCCCCTCTGTTGTATGCAGCCTAAGGATCTGGTGTCCTGCTTCCCAGCTTCTCCAGCCCTGGCTAAAAGGGACCAAGGTACAGCTCAGGCTGTGGCTTTGGAGGGTGCAAGCCCCAATCTTGGCAGCTTCCACATGGTGTTGAGCCTGTGGATACACAGAAGTCAAGAATAGAGGTTTGGGAACCTCTGCTTAGATTTCAGAGGATGTGTAGAAACATGTGAATGTCCAGGCGAAAGTTTGCTGTAGGGGCAGAGCCCTCATGAAGAACCTCTGTTAAGGCAATGTGGAAAGGAAATAAGAGGCGGGAGCCCCCAAACAGAGTCTCCACTGGGGGACTGCCTAGTGGAGCTGGGAGAAGAGGGCCACCATCCCTCAGACCACACAATGGTAGATCCACCAACAGTTTTCATGGTGCACCTGGAAAAGCCACAGACCCTCAACACCAAGCCATGAAAGCAACCAGGAGGGGAGCTGTGCCATGCAAAGTCACAGGGGTGGAGCTACCCAAGGCTGTGGGAGCCCACCTCTTGCATCAATGTGCCCTGGATTTGAAACATGGAGTCAAAGGAGATCATTTTGGAACTTTATGGTTTAATGACTGCCCTATTGGATTTCAGACTTGTATGGGGCCTCTAGCCCCTTTGTTTTGGCCAATTTCTCCCATTTGGAATGGGTATATCTACCCGATGCCTGTACCCCCACTGTATCTAGAAAGTAACTAATTTGGCTTTGATTTTATGGGCTCACAGGTGGAAGGAACTTGCCTTGTCTCAGATGAGACTTTGGACTATGGACTTTTGAGTTAATACTGAAATGAGTAAAGACTTTGGGGGACTGTTGGGAAGGCATGATTGGTTTTGAAATGTGAGGACATGAGATTTGAGAGGGGCTGGGATGCAATGATGCAGTTTGGCTGTGTCCCCACCTGAATCTTATTTTGAATTGTGGCTCCCATAACTCCCACATGTTGTGGGATGGACCCGGTCAGAGATAACTGAATCATGGGGGTGGGTCTTTCCAGTGCTGCTCTCATGATAGTGAATAAGTCTCATGAGGTCTGATGGTTGTATAATGGGGAGTTCCCCTCCACAAGTTCTCTCTTGTCTGCCACCATGTAAGATGTGACTTTGCTCCTTCTTGCTTTCCACCATGATTGTGAGGCCTCCCCAGCCATGTGGAACTGTGAGTCAATTAAACCTCTTTTCTTTATAAATTATCCAGTCTCTGGAATGTCTTTATTAGCAGCATCAGAACAGACTAATACAATCTCCAGTGAAAGAAATCATGAGAACAAAAGCACAGAGGTTAGGAACTTCAGCTTGTGAATGGGGGAAGCAAAAGTTCAGTTTGGATAAAACCTAGGGTACGTGAAGGAAATGTGTAAGTTCATAGACATAAAATGTAATACAGAGCTACTCAAAGAGAAAGTTGAGTTTTAGCAGAAAGATGACAATAAAAAGCAAATATTTTATATGTTCATTGTCAAGAAATATGTGATTCTGGCAATTTCTAACTGCTCTAAATATTTTATTAATTTACTAAGATCCTAGCATCCATTAATACTCCCTCACACCCAGGAACACCTGGTAGATTTTTAATATGATCTATCAGGTGATCTTCTCTTTTAATGTTTCCTAGAGCTTTTGAATGTATGTTTTCTTAACCCTGTAACCCTGGCTGTGATTTCCCTCATGTTCAGAATGATTAAATTTTCCTTCACCTTTGAGTCAGGCATTAAACAGGCATAGCCGTCCCATGCTAATCCCAGCATGGACCTCTTGGTTTAGCTATTTTATCTCAATCTCTTCCTGTAGAATATTTACATAACCAAATTCCATTTCCCCCTTTCCTTCCACTCCATTTCTGCAATTATTTTGTTTTTGTCACTACCCTATTTGATTTTTTAGCAGAGCTGGATTATCTAAAACTGCATTTTTTGCGTGTACCCCTGACAGAAAGAGAGGCCCCTTGTTAGTTTCTGATTATTTCTTGGCTGAAAGACTGAAGCAGAAAATATCATTAGTGAGGAGTCACATCAGATTCTTGGGACATTTGTATGTTCTTTATGGATGCCAGCAGAGTTGACTCTATCAGTATGTGCAAATGGGAAGGATTACACTGATGAATTATTTGTCAGAAACTGAAAAGGCATTTTGGTTTTCTAAATTTTTAGAGAGAACTTAGTGATTTCTTTTTCCAGTTCTCTTTAAGCAGGCTAGGCAGTACTCATGGGCACTTTTTGCTTTCAGCATTTGTATAACCCAGGTATAATGCAATGCAGTCACTGTGCTACATCAGGGCCACAGCAGTAGATAACAGTATAAAAAATAAAGATCGTGATTTTAAAAGAACTACTTAGAGACATTTCTGGCAAGTTTCACCAGAAACTGTTAATCATGGTGACTACGGGTAGTGGAGATTGAAGAGACTTTTACTTTTTATTTATAGCAGTTGAATTATTTTAAAAATATGAGTACACATTTCTTTTATGGAAAATAGGAGCCTTACTACCTGGCTGTGGCCTCATGTGTAGGTTTATTTATTTGGTATTCAAAACCCTCCAGAATGCAGCCCTATCTTCCCTTTCTGGCAATGCTTCCCTTCACTTTTACCTATACACTACTAGTCTTGTTAGTCTCTACATTGTGCCACCCACATGGCACATTCACCCTACCTTTTTTACATGGCTATGCCCTCTGACTGGCTTTCGACCTTTAGATATTTGATCCTTTTTTCTAGGCTTACCACAGAAGCTGCCTCTTCCAAGCAACCTTTGGAGAGATTTTTAGCCCACCACTCCCCTTCTATCTGTTCTGTGCTAATGTTGCAAATGCAGCCACATTGATTGTAGTTCTCAGTTAGTACCTAATTATTTCCTGTATTAGTATTTTCTGACTAGTTACAGGAGCCAAATTCTTGTTCTGCCACAGCCTAGCTGTGTGATTCTGGGCATGTAGCAATCTTTCTGGGTGTTTCCTCATCTAGAAAATGAGGGATGTTGGGAGAGCTCCTAAGTGCTTTCTATTTCTAACAAACTAGGATTTTCATATTTGTGAAAGAGACTTTAAAAATTCCAAAGCACTATACAATAAAAATTTGTATTAGAATTATACTGTTTGTATTTCCTGCAGCTCTTACGTTACCAAGTAAAATACCTGTATCTCTGACAAACTGTTTGTACAAAATATCTTAAGATTTAATAAAAATTCTTTTTGGCTTGAACTAAAGTCCAACTTTCCACAAAACGAAGTATATTTTTCACATATTAGAGACACAGATTTGAACATGTTTCTTCTATTGGCAGTTTTGCCTTTCATTTTTGAGGTAACAATCACTTGAACATGTTTTGATTAATGTAGAATTTGCATTAACAAACCATTTAAATGCTCTTTTTACATCAAGCCTGTCAATTTAGAAATGTCCTAGTATCATATATTGGCAATCTTTCCTGAATAAATTAACTCCTCAGAAATGACAAATAATATTACTGTCCCCATGCATTATCTATGGGAATAACAACATTATCATCATCAACAACAAAGCTAACACTTCCATAGCACTTACTTTGCACTAGGTACTATCCTAAGCTCTTTACATATATTAATTCATTCAGTTCTCTCAACAACACTGTAAGGTAAGCATTTCCCCTTCCATTTCATGGATGAAAAAAACCGAGGCCCAGAAAGGCTAAATAATGTGCCAAGAGGTCACATAGCTGGTAAATTGCAGTGATGGGACTTCATCTCAGGAAATCTGTCTTCATATTCTCTGCTCTAAGCTATTAAGCTAAGCTGCTTTCAACTCTGCTCTCAAATTTCTGTGTGACCATGGATAAGCCCCTTTCTTTCTGAGTCTTATATGCTTATCTAAAAGTGGAGAGATTAAATTAGTCAGAGATTACAAACTGATCACCCATGGGCTCGATGTAGCCTGCAGATATGTTTTGATCTGTCTGTACTTATCTTAAAGTTGATTAAAAATCAGGGGATTCCACAAAACAATCCACGTTTCCAATTTCTCTTGAAAAGCTAGGAAATCTGGCCGTACTATGCCCATGTTCCCACATAGCAAGAGCCAACAGGAACTTAGTATATACTGGTTGCTTCCTTTAGCTGGGGAACAACTCTAGTTTTCTATGGTTCTACCACTCCCTAGTTGCATCAAAACTACCTGCTTTACTCTTTTGCTTTCTCTACCTGGTTCCTTGTATACATTTGAGCCGGAGCTCTAATATCCCTGATACATAACCTTTACGGTCTCTTTTAGCTTGAACATTTAATGTTTCCATGTGTAGTAAAAACTTACTGTAGTTGCTACTGATACACATAACTGCATAGGTGACCCTTTAAGACATAATGTCAAATGAAAGCAGCCAGAAACAAAAAAGTAAATGTTATCATTATTTGAAGTTCAAGAACAATCAAAGCCTGACAAAACAAGCAATGGGGAAAGGACTATGTATTTAATAAATGGTGCTGGGATAACTGGCTAGCAATATGCAGAAGACTGAAGTCAGACCCTTATATTTCAGCATATACAAAAATTAACTCAAAATAGATCAAATATTTAAATGTATGACCTCCAACTATAAAAATCCTAGAAGACAATCTGGTAAATACTCTTCTTGACATTGGCCTTGGCAAATAATTTTTGGATAAGTAATGAAAAGCAATTGCAACAAAAACAAAAATAGACAAGCAGAACCTAATTAAACTAAAGAGCTTCTTCAAAGCAAGTAAATTATCAACAGAATAAACAGAGAACCTAGAGAATTGGAGAAAATATTCACAAACTATGCATCTGACAAAGGCATATCTGGAATCTATAGGGAACTTAAGGAAATCAACCAGCACAAAACAAATAACCCCATTAAAAACAGGCAAAGGACATGAACACACACTTCTCAAAAGAAGACATACAAGTGACCTACACACATATGAAAAAATGCTCAGCATCACTGACCATCAGAGAAATGTAAATAAAAACCACAATGAGATACCATCTCACGCCTGGCAGAATGGCTATTATTAAAAAGTCAAAAAGCAACAGATGCTAGCGAGACTATGGAGAAAAGGAAATACTTATATACAATTGATGGGAATGTAAATTAGTCCAGCCACTGTGGATAACAGTTTGGCAATTTCTCAAATACTTAAAACAGAGCTACCATTTGACCTAGCAATCTCATTACTGGGTGTACGCAAAGGAAAATAGATGATTATACCAAAAAGACACATGGACTTGTATGTTCATTGCTGTGCTATTCACAATAGCAGAGACATGTAACCAACCCGGTGCCCATCAATGGTAGATTGAATAAGGAAAATGTTGTACATATACACCATGGAATACTATGAAGCCATAAAAAGAATGGAATTCTATCCTTTGTGGCAACTTGGATGGAGCTAGCTGGAGGCCATAATCCTAAGTGAATTAAGGCAGTAGCAGAAAACCAAATACCCCGTGTTCTCACTTACAAGTAGGAGTTAAACACTGAGCACACATGAACATAGAAATAGGAACAATACACACTGTAGACTAATAGAGGGTAGAGGGAAAGAAAGGCGGGAGGTGTGGGTTGAAAAACTACGTGTTGGGTATATGATCACTATTTGGGTGATGGTATCCATACTCCAAACATCAACAGCACGTATTACTTTGATGGAACAAAACAGCACATGCATAAAATAAAATAAAAGCTGAAATTGGAAAAAAAAAAAAAGAACAGGAAGATCCAGTCAATAGTGCTGCAAGTCAGAAGAGTAGTTACCTCTGGGGATGAGGGAATATTGACTGGGAATGAGCAGAAGAAACTTTTCTCAGTGTGGGTGACGGAAATAATCTATATGTTGATCTGAGTGGCAGTCACATAGGTATACACATACCTTAAAAGTCACTGAAGATTTGTGCATTGTACTGTATGTGAATTGCACATTGCATTTTGAGCAAGATGCTTAAAAAGCAATGGTGTCCAGTGGTTTCCAAATGCTAGTCCTCAAATGGTGGCATCAGAATAATCTGAGATATTTTCTTTTTTTTCTTTTTTTATTATACTTTAAGTTCTAGGGTACAAGTGCACAACGTGCAGGTTTGTTACTTATGTATACATGTGCCATGTTGGTGTGCTGCACCCATTAACTTGTCATTTACATTAGGTATATGAGATATTTTCTTAAAAGCAAATTCCCAGGACCAAGGTAAGACATACTGATTCAGAATCTCTGTAGGTAGGGCCTTGAGATTGTATGTATTTTAACAAGTTGGCTGGTCTAGCTGACTCAATGACACTTGTCAGGACCCTCTTGAATACCTTTGGAGAAGTGTAAGCAAACGTCTTATTTGCTCCTCAGAACAACACATGAGATAGGTATCATTATTTCTATTATACATGGAAGTGAACTGAGGCTTAGGACAATCAAGGAACTTAACCTCAGTGATAAAAATAACAAAAGATGGATACAGATTTAGAGACAGCCCCACTTGACTTCAAAGACCAAGTATTTCCATGACAGTCCACTGCCTTCTAAAAACAGTCATTATGGGCAAAGTGTTATCCCTACTTGTTGATTAAAGATGTGTAGAGTCAGAGCCCTGAAACAGCATGTCTTATATAACTTAGCAGAGTTTGCTTTTTAAGTATCTTGCTCAAAATGCAATGTGCAATTCACATAGGACAGTTTGAACCCAAGTCTCTTAATATATCCAGGACCTATTTCTCTGATGCCTTCAGTGCCCCTCACTTTGCCCCTGAAAAGAGTTGGTTTTTTACAAGTGGAGTTCTGCTTGAGATCTGTTGGCAAAATATTTTAAAGCCCGACTGCACAAAATACGACAGTTTCTAAGGTTACAACATAGAATAGCTTTTTCACTGCATTTTGTACCTTGAAAAACCCTGTAATTAGAGAATGTTCATTAAGGACGGAGTGAAAATGAATAATGTAATTTCATATTTCCAAAATTCTAACATTTACAGAATAACTAAAACTTATTTGATTCTAATTTTTTCAAAAATAAAATCAACTCTGGTGGTATATGTGCCTACTTTAGAAGGGATCTGTGGGTCTTCAGATGTCTATCCTGTCTCCTAAACTGTCACCTTCACTTCAGTTCCACTGGCTGAAATTTGCCATTTTATATTTAATATGTTTATTTTACTAAGGAAATATATTCTTTTGCATTAAACATTGTCTCTGTCTGGGGTTGAATAGTGCCCTCTTGAAATTCATGTCCACCTGGAGCCTCAGAATGTGACTTTACTTGGAATAGGGTCTTTGAAGATATAATTAGTTAACATAAGGCCATACTGGATTAAGATGGGCCCTAAGTTCAAAGACTGGTATCCTTATAGGAAGATCATGTGAAGACAAAGAGACGCACACAGAGAAGATGCCTCTGTGAAGATGAAGGCAGAGATTAGAGTGATGCATTGACAAGCCAAGAAATTCCAAGAGCCACGAGAAGCTAGAAGAGGAAGAAAAATTCTTTCCTAGAGCTTTCAGAGGGAACATGGTCCTGCTGACACTTTGATCGTACTCTTTCACCTTCCAGAACTTTGAGAGAATACATTTCTGTTTTTGAAACTACATATTTTGTGGTAATTTGTTATGGCATCCCTAGGAAATTGATATAGCCTCTTACATCAAGTCCTTGAAGACAGGTGCCTGGATGGGGCATTCTGTGAAGTCACTGGCACTTCAGTGGGAAAGCACTGGATTAACAGGTAGGAATCACTAGGAGGGATAAAAGGCCTTTGAACGGGAAACAAGGAAGAGGAGAGGAAAGATGATCACATTTTGCTTATTGCACAATTGAAGACCAGCCCTGTAGAGAGTAATCACCAAAGACTCTGTCAAATGCCTGGACCCAGGCCAGCTTTCTGTCCTATACCAATATGGATTCAACAGTGAGCAGCTGTTGCCCTGGCTAAGTGCTCAGGAACTAGGAGTTGAAAACAACTTGCACACCTTGGAGACAAGAGCCCTTGTCTTGTCTTGGCCAGTCTTTTCCCTCCTCTGAAATCATCACTTGTAAGTGTCTTGTTCTCAGGGTGATTTACATGCTTACAAAGAGTTTGGCAGGCAGGACAATACTCCCTATGTGGCCCCTATTCCTCTATCTCAATCAGAATTGGGAAATTTACTATTATCTTTTTAAATTGCCATTTGTATTTGTTTGTCTTTTTGAACATTCATCTATCTATTTGTTTTACTACCCATCCCCTGCTCCCTTCCATCGCATTGCTTCTCTAGACTTGGCAGTGCTTCTCTAGACTTGACTAGACTTGGTTTTGTTTTCTGCATCAAGTGATATTTCGTTTTGACCCAATACCCAGGGGAATGGGGATGACCAGGGGTCTTAGGCTCTGCTTTACTTTTTGCTGATTAGGCCAGAGCAGGGTGGCTGTTTCTAATTAATTTTACAGTTTGCTGTTGGTATAATTTATCTCCCTGAGAAAGTCCTGTCATTTGTTTGCATTTTCACATCTCAAGCACCTCTATCTTGTCTGAGCATCAGGGTAGGTGGGTGGCCGTCACAAGTACAGACTTGTCACAAGTACAGATATATCTGATTTTATTATGTCCAATTTTGTAGGTTGCAAATTTGCTATCCCTGTCTTCATAGTGGACCTTCACTAACCTGGAACATGGTTTCTAAGGTAGATATGTGAAAAATGAATGTAGAGACCTGCCACATAAGAGAGCTGTTGGTAGGACATGAAGAGACTGGCAAAGATTCCTTTTCTTATCTCTGCACCAAAGAAAACAAAAGCTGCTTATTTAACAATTTTGTCTATGATTGACATGACAGTAGCATTCAGCTGCATGCTCAGGTAGGCCTCAACTGTTTTGTTCTTAGTTCCACACAATGTCTATGAAACAATAATTTATAATGGTGATTGAAGAGGAATAACTAGCATATATTGCTTTCCTTGTTTACATTATGGTTCCTAAAGCCATGCTTTTCTGGAAGGAAGAATGAGAAATTTACTGGTTTAAGAGTCAAGAAACATGTTTTTTTGCTAACTGTGAATCTCCCACTATTAATTTAGCCTCCTGTAGTATCCTGTAATATGCTTTAAAGGGAATCACCAGTGTTAGTTTCTCTTTTCCAATTTGGTCTGACAAAGCCCAGGCCTGAAGTCTTTGGGGAAAGAAAAGTTTAATGGGCATAGTTCTGGTCTCTAAATCAAAAGATCTCCATTTCAAAGGAGCATGTGATTCACAGATGTTATTTTCTTTCTAACAATTTCACTATCAGACATTACACGAAATATTTGTTTTGTTTGAATTCATAGAATGTAACCTCATTAGACCAAAACAAACAAACAAAAAAAGCCTTACTCTCCACTGTTTCTTTAGTGCTTACAATGGTGCCTGGAACTTAGTAGGGGCTTAGTAAATATCTGTGTAAAGAGTGAATGAATGAGTGAATGAATTTGGGAAGCTGTAAGGGTTATCTAACCCACTCTCACACTAACATTCTCTCCAACATCCCTGACAAACAAACATTCATCCAATCTAGACTCAAGTCTCTCCAGGAAAAGAGAACTTAACATTTACTCAGACAGCTCATTTTAGTATTGCCAGAGTTCTTCCTTATGTTGACTTCAAATCTGCCTTATGAAAATTTTCTCCTTAGTCTTTATCCTGCTCTTTCAGCCATACAAAATAAGTTCTAATTTTTCAGTACAAATGGCTCTTCAAATTTATAAAAATTGCACTGATATTCTCCTTAAGTCTTCTTCATCTTCAGGTGAAATAGCTTTTAACTGTTTCTCATGTGATAAGATTTAGACTACCCCTCATCATCCTGACACTCTTCTGTGACCACCTATTTCTGTCCCAATACTACAGTCTGGCATGTGTGCAATATATTACAGCTAGCGTCTCCTTGGTGGATGAAAATCCATACATACACACACATACTTTGGAATGTGGGTGATATGTATATATTCTTTATCGGTTTGGCTGGAGAATCAGTGGGGTCATAGTTAATGTTATTGGTACTGACAGTAAATCCTTATAATTAGACTTCTAAGTCAATGCCTTAGCAAGATGAGCAGGCCAAATGCAAACTCCCCTTGGTATATTGCTTCATTATGGCAAGACACAGACTCAAACATGTAACAAGCACTGGGTTCTATTTGGAACCTTTTAATTAAAAAAAAAACTGATTAGAAAACACTTTTCTCTTTCACCTTTTTTCTCTCCGGTGAAACACATATCCAAGAAAAGGTAGTCTGCAGGAAATCTGGAGGAAGACTTATGCTTAGAGTCCTTGCTCTGCAAACTTCTACAGGTAACAATAATTATTTGTGTGAGTGAATACAACCGCATTGTGTAAGTTCATTTTCGATATTTCTGGCTTTCTGAGAAAGGCAGAGATAAAATATATTTTAGTCTGAGTCACAGATTAACTAGACATCTAGTCGTAACTTAAAACCTAGGATAATAAAAAGAGGCCCTCATCAAATTAAATAAAACATTTGAACTTACTAAAAGGAAGTATGTTTAGAAACTGATACGAATTCAAATACTCTCTCTCTCTCAAATAAAGTACAGTGTTTGCTTCAAATTAAGATCATTTGCCAATTTGATTATTAGGGTCCCTGACAGCTCAAAAACTGATTCATTAAGTACAGTGTAAATATAACCAATATTTCATTATTTACTATAAAATTTTGATGAGTTTAGGTTAGAAATATATATGCTGCTCTATTCTTTTTTTAACTTTTATTTTAAGTTAAGGGGAACAAGTGCAGGTTTGTTACATAGGTACATTTGCGTCAAGGGGGCTTGTTGTACAAATTATTTCATCATCCAGGTTTTAAGCCTTGTACCCATTAGTCATTTTTCCTGAACCTCTCGCTCCTCCAAACCTCCATCCTCAGAAAGGCCCCAGTGTGTGTTGTTCTCCTTTATGCATCCATGTGTTCTCATCATTCAGCTCCTACTCATAAGTGAGAACATGTGGTATTTGGTTTTCTGTTCCTGTGTTAGTTTGATAAGGATAATGGTCTCCAGCTCCATCCATGTCCCTGCAAAAGACATGATCTCATTCTTTTTTATGGCCGCATAGTATTCCATACTGTATATGTACCACATTTTCTTTATACAGTCTATCATTGATGGACATTTAGGTTGATTCCATGTCATTGCTATTGTAAATAGTGCTGTAATGAACATACATGTGTATGTGTCTTTATAGTGGAATGATTTATATTCTTTTGGTTACATACCCACACATGTTCATGTGTCTTTATAGTGGAATGATTTATATTCCTTTGGTTACATACCCAGTAATGGAATTGCTGATTCAAATGGTATTTCTGTCTTTTGGTCTTTAAGAAATCACCACACTGTCTTCCACAATGGCTGAACTAGTTTACACTCCCACCAACAGTGTATAAGCATTCCCTTTTCTCTACAACCTTGCCAGCATCTGTTATTTTCTTACTTTTTAATAGTAGCCATTCTGACTGGTCTTAGATGATATCTCACTGTGGTTTCAATTTGTTTTTCTCTAATGATCATGGATGTTGAGATTTTTCATGTGATTGTTGGCTTCATGTATGTCTTCTTTTGAAAAGTGTCTGTTCATGTCCATTGCCTACTTTATTATGGGGTTGTTTTTTCTTGTAAATTGGTTTAATTTCCTTATAGACGCTGGACATTAGACTTTTGTGGGAAGCATAGTTTGCAAATATTTTCTCCCATTCTATAGGCTGTTTACTCTGTTGATAGTGTCTTTTGTTGTGCAGAAGCTCTTTAGTTTAATTAGATTCCATTTGTCAATTTTTTTTTTTTGTTGTTGCAATTGCTTTTGGTGTCTCTGTTATGAAATCTTCGTCTGTTCATATATCCTGAATAGTAATGTCTAGGTTGTCTTCCAGGATTTTTATAGTTTTTGGTTTTACATTTAAGTCTTGAATACATCCTGAGTTAATTTTTGTGTGTGATGTAAGGAAGGGATCCAGCTTTAATCTTCTGGATATGGCTAGTGAGTTATTTCAGCACCATTTACTGAATATGAATTCCTTTCCCCATTGCTTGTTTTTTTTTCAGTTTGTTAAAGATCAGATAGTTGTAGGTGTGCACTCTTATTTCTGGGTTATCTATTGTGTCCCATTGGTTTATATGTCTATTCTTGTACCAGTACCATGCTGTTTTGATTACTGTAGCCCTGTAGTATAGGTTGAAGTTGGGTAGCATCATGCTTCCAGCTTTGTTCTTTCTGCTTAGGGTTGCCTTGGCTGTTCGGACTCTTTGTTGATTCCATATCAATTTTAAAATAGTTTTTTTTCTTGTTTTGTGAAGAATGTCAATGGTAGTTTAATGGAAATAGCATTGAATCCATAAATTGCTTTGGGTAGTATGACCATTTTAACAATATTAATTCTTTCTATCTGTGAGCATTGAATGTGTTTCAATTTGTTTGTGTCATTTCTGATTTCTTTGAGCAGTGGTTTGTAGTTCTGCTTGTGAGACCTTTAACTTCCCTAGTTAGGTGTATTTCTAGGTATTTTAGTCTTTTTGTGGCAATTGTGAATAGGAGTTGGTTCCTGGTTTGGCTTTTGGCTTGACTGTTTTTGATATATAGAAATGCTAGTGACTTATGCACATTGATTTTGTATCCTGAGACTTTTCTAAAGTTGTTTATCAGTTTAAGAAACTTTTGGGCTGAGACTATCAGGATTTCTAGGTATAGGATCATGTCCTTTGCAAACAAGGATAGTTGACTTTCTCTTTTCCTATTTGAATGTCCTTTATTTGTTTTGTCTGATTTTCCCGGCCAGAACTTCCAATACTATGTTGAATAGGAGTGGTGAGAGAGGGCATTTTTGTCTTGTGCCTATATTCAAGAAAAATGCTTCCAGCTATTCAGCTATTCAGTATGATGTTGCCTGTTGGCTTGTCATATATGGTTGTAATTAATTTGAGGTAGGTTCCTTTAATATTTATTGAGAACTTTTAAACTGAAGGAATGTTGAATATCAAAAGTCTTTTCTGCATCTACTGAGATAATCATATGGTTTTTTTTTTTGTTTAGTTCTATTTATTTCTTGAATCACTTTTATTGATTTTGTTTCTGTTGAAACAACCTTGCATTCTGGGGATCAGACCTACTTAATCGTGATGGATTAGCTTTTTGATGTGCTGCTGAATTTGGTTTGCCAGTGTATTGTTGAGGATTTTGCATGAATGTTCGTCCAGGATATTGGCTGAAAGTTTTCTTTTATTGTTGTGTCTCTGTCAGGATTTTGTATCAGGATGAGTCTGGCCTCAGAAAGTGAATTAGGGAGAAGTCCCTCCTTTTCAATTTTTGGAATAGTTTCTGTAGAGATGGTACCAGGTCTTCTTTGCACATCTGGTAGAATTAGCTGTGAATCCCTCTGGTCCTGGGCTTTTTTTTTTTTTGGTTGGTAGGCTATTTGTCACTGCCTCAATTTCAGAACTTGTTTTTGTTTATTTTTTTATTTTTGTTTCTTTTTATTATTATTATTATTATACTTTAGGCTCCATGGTACATGTGCGCAACCTGCAGGTAAGTTACATATGTATACATGTGCCATGCTGGTGCGCTGCACCCACCAACTCGTCATCTAGCATTAGGTATATCTCCCAATGCTATCCCTCCCCCTCCCCCCACGCCACAACAGTTCCCGGAGTGTGATGTTCCCCTTCCTGTGTCCACGTGTTCTCATTGTTCAATTCCCACCTATGAGTGAGAATATGCGGTGTTTGGTTTTTTGTTCTTGCAATAGTTTACTGAGAATGATGATTTCCAATTTCATCCATGTCCCTAAAAAGGACATGAACTCATCATTTTTTATGGCTGCATAGTTTTCCATGGTGTATATGTGCCACATGTTCTTAATCCAGTCTATCATTGTTGGACATTTGGGTTGGTTCCAAGTCTTTGCTATTGTGAATAATGCTGCAATAAACATACGTGTGCATGTGTCTTTATAGCAGCATGATTTATAGTCCTTTGGGTATATACCCAGTAATGGGATGGCTGGGTCAAATGGAATTTCTAGTTCTAGATCCCTGAGGAATCGCCACACTGACTTCCACAAGGGCTGAACTAGTTTACAGTCCCACCAACAGTGTAAAAGTGTTCCTATTTCTCCACATCCTCTCCAGCACCTGTTGTTTCCTGACTTTTTAATGATTGCCATTCTAACTGGTGTGAGATGGTATCTCATTATGGTTTTGATTTGCATTTCTCTGATGGCCAGTGATGGTGAGCATTTTTTCATGTGTTTTTTGGCTGCATAAATGTCTTCTTTTGAGAAGTGTCTGTTCATGTCCTTCGCCCACTTTTTGATGGGGTTGTTTGTTTTTTTCTTGTAAATTTGTTGGGGTTCATTGTAGATTCTGGATATTAGCCCTTTGTCAGATGAGTAGGTTGCGAAAATTTTCTCCCATTTTGTAGGTTGCCTGTTCACTCTGATGGTAGTTTCCTTTGCTGTGCAGAAGCTCTTTAGTTTAATTAGATCCCATTTGTCAATTTTGGCTTTTGTTGCCATTGCTTTTGGTGTTTTAGACATGAAGTCCTTGCCCATGCCTATGTCGTGAATGGTAATGCCTAGATTTTCTTCTAGGGTTTTTATGGTTTTAGGTCTAACATTTAAGTCTTTAATCCATCTTGAATTGATTTTTGTATAAGGTGTAAGGAAGGGATCCAGATTCAGCTTTCTACATATGGCTAGCCAGTTTTCCCAGCACCATTTATTAAGTAGGGAATCCTTTCCCCATTTCTTGTTTTTGTCAGGTTTGTCAAAGATCGGATAGTTGTAGATATGTGGCATTATTTCTGACGGCTCTGTTCTGTTCCATTGATCTATATCTCTGTTTTGGTACCAGTACCATGCTGTTTTGGTTACTGTAGCCTTGTAGTATAGTTTGAAGTCAGGTAGTGTGAGGCCTCCAGCTTTGTTCTTTTGGCTTAGGATTGACTTGGCGATGCAGGCTCTTTTTTGGTTCCATATGAACTTTAAAGTAGTTTTTTCCAATTCTGTGAAGAAAGTCATTGGTAACTTGATGGGGATGGCATTGAATCTGTAAATTACCTTGGGAATGATGGCCATTTTCATGATATTGATTCTTCCTACCCATGAGCATGGAATGTTCTTCCATTTGTTTGTATCCTCTTTTATTTCCTTGAGCAGTGGTTTGTAGTTCTCCTTGAAGAGGTCTTTCACATCCCTTGTAAGTTGGATTCCTAGGTATTTTATTCTCTTTGAAGCAATTGTGAATGGGAGTTCACTCATGATTTGGCTCTCTGTTTGTCTGTTATTGGTGTATAAGAATGCTTGTGATTTTTGTACATTGATTTTGTATCCTGAGACTTTGCTGAAGTTGCTTATCAGCTTAAGGAGATTTTGGGCTGAGACAATGGGGTTTTCTAGATATACTATCATGTCATCTGCAAACAGGGACAATTTGACTTCCTCTTTTCCTAATTGAATACCCTTGATTTCCTTCTCTTGCCTAATTGCCCTAGCCAGAACTTCCAATACTATGTTGAATAGAAGTGGTGAGAGAGGGCATCCCTGTCTTGTGCCAGTTTTCAAAGGGAATGCTTCCAGTTTTTGCCCATTCAGTATGATATTGGCTGTGGGTTTGTCATAAATCGCTCTTATTATTTTGAGATACGTCCCATCAATACCTAATTTATTGAGAGTTTTTAGCATGAAGGATTGTTGAATTTTGTCAAAGGCCTTTTCTGCATCTATTGAGATAATCATGTGGTTTTTGTCTTTGGTTCTGTTTATATGCTGGATTACATTTATTGATTTGCATATATTGAACCAGCCTTGCATCCCAGGGATGAAGCCCACTTGATCATGGTGGATAAGCTTTTTGATGTGCTGCTGGATTCTGTTTGCCAGTATTTTATTGAGGATTTTTGCATCAATGTTCATCAAGGATATTGGTCTAAAATTCTCTTTTTTTGTTGTGTCTCTGCCAGGCTTTGGTATCAGGATGATGCTGGCCTCATAAAATGAGTTAGGGAGGATTCCCTCTTTTTCTATTGATTGGAATAGTTTCAGAAGGAATGGTACCAGCTCCTCCTTGTACCTCTGGTAGAATTCGGCTGTGAACCCATCTGGTCCTGGACTTTTTTTGGTTGGTAAGCTATTGATTATTGCCACAATTTCAGCTCCTGTTATTGGTCTATTCAGAGATTCAACTTCTTCCTGGTTTAGTCTTGGGAGGGTGTATGTGTTGAGGAATTTATCCATTTCTTCTAGATTTTCTAGTTTATTTGCGTAGAGGTGTTTGTAATATTCTCTGATGGTAGTTTGTATTTCTGTGGGATCAGTGGTGATATCCCCTTTATCATTTTTGATTGCATCTATTTGATTCTTCTCTCTTTTTTTCTTTATTAATCTTGCTAGCGGTCTATCAATTTTGTTGATCCTTTCAAAAAACCAGCTCCTGGATTCATTTATTTTTTGAAGGTTTTTTGTGTCTCTATCTCCTTCAGTTCTGCTCTGATTTTAGTTATTTCTTGCCTTCTGCTAGCTTTTGAATGTGTTTGCTCTTGCTTTTCTAGTTCTTTTAATTGTGATGTTAGGGTGTCAATTTTGGATCTTTCCTGATTTCTCTTGTGGGCATTTAGTGCTATAAATTTCCCTCTACACACTGCTTTGAATGCGTCCCAGAGATTCTGGTATGTTGTGTCTTGGTTGTTGTTGGTTTCAAAGAACATCTTTATTTCTGCCTTCATTTCGTTATGTACCCAGTAGTCATTCAGCAGCAGGTTGTTCAGTTTCCATGTAGTTGAGTGGTTTTGAGTGAGATTCTTAATCCTGAGTTCTATCTTGATTGCACTGTGATCTGAGAGATAGTTTGTTATAATTTCTGTTCTTTTACATTGATTGAGGAGAGCTTTACTTCCAAGTATATGGTCAATTTTGGAATAGGTGTGGTGTGGTGCTGAAAAAAATGTATATTCTGTTGATTTGGGGTGGACAGTTCTGTAGATGTCTATTAGGTCCACTTGGTGCAGAGCTGAGTTCAATTCCTGGGTATCCTTGTTGACTTTCTGTCTCATTGATCTGTCTAATGTTGACAGTAGGGTGTTAAAATCTCCCATTCTTAATGTGTGGGAGTGTAAGTCTCTTTGTAGGTCACTCAGGACTTGCTTTATGAATCTGGGTGCTCCTGTATTGGGTGCATATATATGTAGGATAGTTAGCTCTTCTTGTTGAATTAATCCCTTTACCATTATGTAATGGCCTTCTTTGTCTCTTTTGATCTTTGTTGGTTTAAAGTCTGTTTTATTAGAGACTAGGATTGCAACCCCTGCCTTTTTTTGTTTTCCATTTGCTTGGTAGATCTTCCTCCATCCTTTTATTCTCAGCCTATGTGTGTCTCTGCACGTGAGATGGGTTTCTTGAATACAGCACACTGATGGGTCTTGAGTCTTTATCCAATTTTCCAGTCTGTGTCTTTTAATTGGAGCATTTAGTCCATTTACATTTAAAGTTAATATTGTTATGTGTGAATGTGATCCTGTCATTATGATGTTAGCTGGATATTTTGCTCGTTAGTTGATGCAGTCTCTTCCTAGTCTCGATGGTCTTTACATTTCGGTATGATTTTGCAGTGGCTGGTACCGGTTGTGCCTTTCCATGTTTAGCGCTTCCTTCAGGAGCTCTTTTAGGGCAGGCCTGGTGGTGACAAAATTTCTCAGCATTTGCTTGTCTGTAAAGTATTTTATTTCTCCTTCACTTATGAAGCTTAGTTTGGCAGGATATGAAATTCTGGGTTGAAAATTCTTTTCTTTAAGAATGTTGAATATTGGCCCCCACTCTCTTCTGGCTTGTAGGGTTTCTGCCGAGAGATCCGCTGTTAGTCTGATGGGCTTCCCTTTGATGCTAACCCGACCTTTCTCTCTGGCTGCCCTTAACATTTTTTCCTTCATTTCAACTTTGGTGAATCTGAAAATAATGTGTCTTGGAGTCGCTCTTCTCGAGGAGTATCTTTGTGGCGTTCTCTGTATTTCCTGAATCTGAATGTTGGCCTGCCTTGCTAGATTGGGGAAGTTCTCCTGGATAATATCCTGCAGAGTGTTTTCCAACTTGTTTTCATTCTCCCCGTCACTTTCAGGTACACCAATGAGACGTAGATTTGGTCTTTTCACATAGTCCCACATTTCTTGGAGGCTTTGCTCATTTCTTTTTATTCTTTTTTCTCTAAACTTCCCTTCTTACTTCATTTCATTCATTTCATCTTCCAGGGCTGATACCCTTTCTTCCATTTGATCGCATCAGCTCCTGAGGCTTCTGCATTCTTCACGTAGTTCTCGAGCCTTGGTTTTCAGCTCCATCAGCTCCTTTAAGCACTTCTCTGTATTGGTTATTCTAGTTATACATTCTTCTAAATTTTTTTCAAAGTTTTCAACTTCTTTGCCTTTGGTTTGAATATGCTCCCGTAGCTCAGAGTGATTTGATCGTCTGAAGCCTTCTTCTCTCAGCTCGTCAAAGTCATTCTCCATCCAGCTTTGTTCCATTGCTGGTGAGGAACTACGTTCCTTTGGAGGAGGAGAGGTACTCTGCTTCTTAGAGTTTCCAGTTTTTCTGCTCTGTTGTTTCCCCATCTTTGTGGTTTTATCTACTTTTGGTCTTTGATGATGGTGATGTACAGATGGGTTTTTGGTGTGGATGTCCTTTCTGTTAGTTTTCCTTCTAACAGACAGGTCCCTCAGCTGCAGGTTTGTTGGAGTACCTGGCTGGCCGTGTGAGGTGTCAGTCTGCCCCTGCTGGGTGGTGCCTCCCAGTTAGGCTGCTCGGGGGTCAGGGGTCAGGGACCCATTTGAGGAGGCAGTCAGCCCGTTCTCAGATCTCCAGCTGCGTGCTGGGAGAACCACTGCTCTCCTCAAATCTCACATGGAAATGCAGAAATCACCCATCTTCTGCGTCGCTCGCACTGGGAGCTGTAGACAGGAGCTGTTCCTGTTCGGCCATCTTGGCTCCTCCCCCCAGAACTTGTTATTGGTCTGTTCAGGGATTCAATTTCTTTCTGTTTCAGTCATAGGATGGTGTATGTGTATTCTGCTTGCTTAAGGCCTGGATTTTATAGTTTTCCTTAAACTTAAATCTTAGTTATTTTCTCACTACTTTTCTAATATATGCCATAAACTCCTCACTATTTTTATTGATTGCTTACCATTTTTCTTTAAGTTGACTCTCTTTTAAAGCTTAAATATGTGTGTTATCCATTTTCAACATTATGTTTGTTGGCATCATGGGCTTGATATGCTCAATATTTTTTAAAATAATTGTTTAGATACAAAAATTTACTATGAATTATGTGTATTATACATTTCTAACTACACAGTCTGCCTTCTGACAGTATTCTACAGTCTTGACTCAACTGACTATAGTCTTTATTTATATATATTTAGAAATTTAAAATTTCATTACAATATAGGTACCAGGAATTGGATCCGCGCTACCCAGTGTCAAATGTGTTTGTGGGACAGAGGGGTGACAGAGCTGCTGATGAGACCAGATGAAGGAGTTTGTGTCTGCTCATCACCTTTCTCCCTACCCATCTCCTGCTATGCCAGTTTTACAGTTTTCTTCCTTCAAAACTCAGCCATCTGCTATATGCATGGTAAAAAGTCCTTGAAATGTTTGCATAATTTTACCTTTTGCTCTTGAAGATACTAGATTGGAACATGATAGAAACATAATGCAAATAGCATTAAAAAAGCAAAATGAATTTTCTTCTCACTGTTGACATGGAACTTCAGTTGTTTTAGCTTCATGGCCCAAATGACTTGGTCTGTGGAAGCTACTTTTGGCTTACTATCCCAGCTGAAATAATAATATTCAGAGTACAGTTGAAATTGTTTGAAACTTCAGTATAGTTGAATCTCTAATGCTTAAGTCCAGGTGATTAACTTTTAATTGGCCTAAGGACTTTATGCTTATCCTTCAAAACCTTTCAATAGCTATCTCTTCTATCTTTCTTACAGTGATCAATGAACCCTTTGATTCTCCAGCTCCTGGGTCAAGAAATGGCAAAGGAGATAATGGTATTGTTATCACTCTAAAGGTTTAAGTTGCAAAAGCAGTTTCATCTCCAAAAAATGTCTGTTTCTTCTTAGGCGTTGTGTCCACAGATCAGAGTTTCTTGGGTAAGGTTGTATGGGTCAACTTACGAAACTTTCTTTAATCATGTCAAAGGACCTAGAGTTTGTTTGCCCATGCTTAATTCTGCTCTTTATAAACCCAAACAAAAATACACTCTTCATTGAATTACCAGCATGAGTATTCACTAGTCTTGAATTACTATTATAAAGAATAATTAATAATTTAAAGTAAGATTTAAAGAAACATGAAGATTTTGGTTTTTAACAAAGACATAGAGTGGCTTCCTCAAAAAACTGTTGAGACAGTTTAGAGTTATCATTATAAACCAAGGACATTCTCACAATGCATGGACAAGGTGAAGTTTATGTTTAATTAGAAAGCTATGGCACATGTATACATATGTAACTAACTTGCACATTGTGCACATGTACCCTAAAACTTAAAGTATAATAATAATAAAATTAAATTAAATTTAAAAAAAGGAAAGCTGTCACTGGAGCTCAACAGTCAATTAATGTCACCTCCTGGATCATGGGTTGACATAATATGGCATGTACATGTAATGTCACAGCTTAAAGGAGACCACAGGAAAAAACACAATCAAAGGTCTTTGATATGGTTTGGCTGTGTGTCCCCACCCAAATCTCATCTCAAATTGTAATCCCCATAATCCCGTGTAGAAGGAGAGACCTGGTGTGAGGTGATTGGATCATGAGGGCAGTTTCCCCCATGCTGTTCTCATAATAGTGAGTGAGCTCTCATGAGATCTGATGGTTTTATAAGTTGTGTCCTCTCTCTCTCTCTCTTTCTCTCTCTGTCTCTTTCTCTTGCCTGCTGTCATGTGAGAAGTGCCTTCTTCCTCTTCTGCTATGATTGTAAGTTTCCTGAGGCCTCCCCTGCCTTGTGGAACTATGAGTCCCATTTTCCTTTATAAATTACCCAGTCTTGTGTAGTATCCTTATAGCAGTGTGAAAACTAACTCATACAGTCCTTATGCATTTAAGTAGCTCTAGAAAACCGAGCAGTGGATCTAGATATATCAATTATATAGATCAGTAGTTTTCAATGTGTATCAGAATAACCTGAAGGATGTAATAAAAGAGAAATGTATGGGCTCCAGCTCCAGAGATTCTGACTCTGTATGTGTAGTATGGGACCTAAGAATTTGCATATCTAAAAGTTCTCAGGTGTTCCTGATGCTGTTGGTCTGAGGGACCACACTTTGAGAAACACTGGAGTAGAGTCACCTATGGTAAAGAAGTTCCATGGTATTTAGATGAAATAACATTGGCATTTTCATAAGCTATAAATTAAAATACAAGAGTCACAGAAAAGGATACAGACAAACACTTATTGAACATCTACTGTGTAGAATGCACTTGCTAGATGCTTTTTACAGATATCTTATTCAATTTCATCATTGCTTCATTATCCCTATTTTTCAGATTAAAAAAATGGAACTCAGCAAGTTAACTAATGTTCCGAAGGTCACAAAGCTATCAGGTGGCAGAGTTGAAATTCAAACCCAGGTCTGTCTAGGTTGAAAACTTATATTTTCTCTTCTAGATCACTTTGCAATAGTATTATTTTAAAAAAATATACCTAAATATATATATATATATATATATATAAAAGCATATATTTGCTTCAAGATGTATTATTGTATAGTAGAAGTGAAGTGAAGTGAGTGCTAGGACAATAAGGCTCCAGTCCTGACTCTTCCAGTAATTTTATTTATTGGTCCACCAGTTTATGCACCCATTCATCACTCATCCATCCATCCATCATCCATCAATCAATTAATTGATCCATTTGTTCATTCATGAAAACATTCTTAAACATTCATAGTGCTTTAGCCTCCCATATGTGCAAATACTTTCTCTTCTTTAGGCCTCACTTCCATCATGAGTGCAATGAGAAGGTTGGACTCAATGATTTTTGAGGTTTCTTTTATTCATTCATTCTTATTTATTTATTTTTGAGATGGGGTCTCGCTCTGTCACCCAGGCTGGAGTGTAGTGGTACAATCATAGCCCACTGCATCCTCAAATTCCTAGGCTCAAACAATCCTCCCACCTCAGCCTCCTGAGTAGCTGGGACTATAAGATAACACCACCACGACTGGCTGAACTTTTTCTTTTGTAGAGATAGGGCCTCACTGTGTTGCCAGGGCTGGTCTTGAACTCTTGGCCTCAAGCAATTCCCCAACCTTGGCCTCCCAAAGTGTTGAGATTACAGGCATGAGCCATTGTGCCAGACCATTTTCATTCTTTAAAGCCAAACAATGCTCAGAGCTGCTCTTTCTTTAGCAATAAAAATATTACGAAGCTTTTCAAGCAAATGAAGTAAGTTATCTCTCATAAGAACGAATTCAGAGGAAAATCCCTGTGTAGTTATGGAGGAGAATCGTATATGAAAACACATCTCTCTGTTAGTACTGCAAAAATATTTCATTAATTAAAATTAGGACATAGTAGAAGACTATGGTAGTTATAGCAAAGCTATATTGAATATTTCACAAAAATATGAATAAACAACTTACAGAAAGCATAATTTACTAGATTCCAGCAACTTCAAGAGTACTTGAGCCCCAAAGGCCTTATACTTAAGGAATGGTTAGAGTCAAATAGAGAACTTGTGATCATCTAGCACTTAAAAGAGTTTGAATTTTCAAGTTCTTAAGATAAATTAATATTCATTATTTATGAAGATAACTTTTTATTTGATCTGTAATAAAAATCTCCTTTGTGAACAAAAAGTAAAATTACTACTTGACCCAACTATTCGATTACTGGGCATATACTGAAAGGAAAATAAATCATTCTACCAAAAAGACACCCGCATTTGCATGTTTATTGCAGTGCTATTCACAATAGCAAAGAATTGGAGTCAGCCTAGGTGTCTGTCAATGCTGGATTGGATAAAGAAACTGCAGCACATATACACCATGGAGTACTATGCAGCCATAAAAAGAATGAAATAATGTCTTTTGCAACAACATGGAAGCTGGAGGAAATTACCTTAAGCAAATTATAGCAGAAACATAAAACCAAATACCACATGTTCTCATTGATAAGTAGGAGCTAAACATTGGGTACATACAGACATAAACATTGGAACAAGAGACACTCAGGACTCTAAAAGGGGGAAGTGAGGGAGGGGAGCAAGGGTTGAAAAACTACTTATTAGTTGCTATATTCAGTATTTGGGTGACAGGTTCAAATGAAGCCCAAGCCTGAGCATCATGCAATATACCCATGTAACAAACTTGCACATGTACTCCCTGAATCCAAAACAAACAAATTTTAAAAATAAAAAATAATAAAAATCTCCTATGCTCAAATATCTTTCTTTCTGTTTTATGCACTTTAAGAAAACTCTAGGCCAGGCGTGGTGGCTCACGCCTGTAATCCCAGCACTTTGGGAGGCCGAGGAGGACGGATCATGAGGTCAGGAGATCGAGACCATCCTGGCTAACACGGTGAAACCCCGTCTCTACTAAAAACACAAAAAATTAGCCGGGCCTGGTGGCAGGCACCTGAAATCCCAGCTACTTGGGAGGCTGAGGCAGGAGAATGGTGTGAACCTGGGAGGCGGAGCTTGCAATGAGCTGAGATACAGCCACTGCACTCCAGCCTGGGTGGCAGAGTGAGACTCCGTCTCAAAAAATCAATCAATCAATAAATAAAATAATAAAAAAAACTCTGAAGAGGATCACATAGAAAAAAAAAAAAAAACAAGCAAACACAGTACACCACCACCAACAACAAAACAGCATAAATGGAACCATGTGAATGGGGATTGCAAAAAGCCAATGATGGGCTTTGCAAGTGAATGGCAGATTTGTCTGGGATTGAGTTACAACTTAAAACAATCTCATTTCTTATGAATGAGGGAGTTAGGTTTGTCAATGAAATGAATATCAATTTTTATCGTATCTATATCTATAGCTTTTGCTATGGAACTTCAAAGATTTACAAATCTAAATTAGTTCAGAATTTAGATCTTTGAACTTTCCTCTATACTTATGAAAGCAAAAATATTTATGAAACCTACAATGCCAATCAGCCAAAGATACCCCTTATTTGAAGCCATTTTTGTATTACATTTGACACATATCAAGGTGTGAGATTCATTATCTGAGGCATTCCCAGAACTGGAGTGATTTGAGTATGTGAATTTTCTCTCTCTTCTTTTCTAAAAGCTCTTTCCCATTCTTGACACTTCCAAAAAAGGTGCAAACTAAATGTGAGATGTTAGAGAAATATATTAATGAGGGAAGATGAAAGAACATTGGAGAATAAATTTCAGTTGTTTTTTGATTTTGATGGAAGAGTTTTCACAAAAATCACACTATCTAAAGATTCAGAAACTGTTTAGACTCTTGGGAGGTGCCTATGATTTTAACAGAATGTTAACAAGGTATTTCCAGAGAGACGTCGTTGTCATCAATTGATGACATGCCCAGATCTTGTTTGTTTCTTCTTTAAGAAGAAATTCATTTTTGTTTTTCCTTAGAGAATGTATTTCCTCTCCTATGAAAATGCACACTCCTGTCACAACAACATGAACTCAAGAAAAATTTTACAGCTTTGGAGCTCACTTTTCAATATTCAGAGGAAGCAAAAGGAGAAAAATTTGCATTGACCCTCAAAGGGAAAAGTTTGCAGCAATTAAGTACCCCTTGTGAAATTAAACAGCTGGAGAAACACCATGTCCTTCTATTGGTTCAGTTTTGATAGAAACTGTGATTTTCAGTAGTTATAGGAGAGCAAAAATGCTCTGCTGCTGATTTTGGAAGAACATGAATTGAGTTAGCTGTTCAATGGACAACAGATAACTTTGGATAGTGCTTTCCTTTGCCTTTGCTCATAGTTATCACCATATTTTACCCTGAGTTCTCAATATAGTAAAATAAAGTAGGATTATCTTATAAGCAGAATAATGAGCCTCCTTATACTTTAACTTGTTATCATGATTAAAAGCTACTGCAATTATAAAACTGAAAGAACTCCCTGTATCCAAGTGCCTTGACATAGGTTGGAAATAAAATGATGGATTTTGTCAAATATGTGGGATTTAGACTGCAACTCCCTAATTCTAGGCCTACTATTGATTTCTGGCTAGGTCTTAAGCAACAGGATTAACCTCATATATTTCTTTTTTTCATTTAGGTTTTTAACCTCCTTTTATTCAAGTCTTCATTTGTGCAATGAGATAACAGGCTGAGACTATGTGGTTTGGGTGAGACGTTTCAACTAGATTCAGAAATTTGTATGCATAAAGGCATGCCCAAATTTGTCCATGAAGATTCATCATTATTTTTGCTAATGGTAAATGAAAACATGCCATGTTGAATTTGGTTTCCTTCCACGGATGTTAGCGTGGATATCTGGATTTTAAAAAGTAGATTATTAAACTGACCATAAAGCCTCAGTTTTAAATTCAACATGGTGTGGTGGAAAGAACATTCAACCTTAAGCAAATCCTGTAATTTTTCTGGGCCATAGTTTTCTAATTTATTCAAACAGAGTAGAAACACCTCCCCAGCATCCCCCAGGGATGTTATAAGGAACAAATGAGAGAAAATGGAAATACATTTTATAAATTAGAAATCCTATTTAAGTGTAGCATATTATTTACCCCATAACATTTTAAATTAGAAAGAATATTTTAGTTGAAGGAGTCTGTGACACAGAAAGGTTAAAGAATTTAACAAAATAACCCAGCTAGTAAGTTGGAGAGCCAGGACTAGAACCCAACTTATTTGATACTTACGCTAGTCCTCTAAGAATCCAGAGTTTCAAGGAAGACAATGGCCTCCAGTTCCATTCATGTTGCTACAAAAAACATTATTTTATGCTTTTTAATGGCTGAATAGTATTCCATTGTGTGCATAAACTATTTTCTTTATCCATTCATTTATTGATGTACATTTAGGTTGATTCCACATCTGGGCTATTGTGAACAGTGCTGTGATGAACATACACATAAAGGTATCTTCTTGACATAATGATTTCTTTTTTAAACTTTTATTTTAGGTTCAAGGGTATGTGTGCAGGTTTGTTTTACAGATAAATTACATGTTATGGGGGTTTGGTGCACAGATAATTTTGTCACTCAGGGAATAAACATAGTACTGATAGGCAGTATTTTCATCCTCACCCTCCACCCTCAAGTAAGCCCCAGTGTCTGTTGATCCCTTCTTTGTGTCTGTATATACTCAATGTTTAGCTCCCGCTTATAAGTGACAACACGCAGTCTTTCATTTTCTGTTCCTGTGTTAGTTTCTTTAGGATAACGTCCTCCAGCTTCATCCATGTTGCTGCAAAGCACATCATTTTTTTCTTTTTTATGGCTGCATAGTATTCTATGTATGTGTACCACATTTTCTTTACCCAATCTACCACTGATGGGCATTTAGGTAAATTTCATGCTGTTTTACTGTTTACTTTTTTAAATAGAGAGACAGGACCTCACTTAGTTGCCCAGGCTGATCTCAAATTTCTGGGCTTAAGCAATCCTCCCAACCCAGCCCTCAAAATGCTGGAATTATAGGCATGAGCCACTGTGCTCGACTCCTATGTTTTTGCTATTGTGAATAGTGCTGCAATGATGTCTCCATTTTACCATTCACCAGAGTTGATTATCTTTACTTTCATCCTTGGCTTGAAAGAGTCAACAGTTACCAGTGTTCTTTTATCTCCTCCATATCAAAAAAGTTGACAGATTATCAATATGTGGCATAATTATGACAAATAGGCAAGGCTATTTTTGCAATAGCAAAGATTAGTAACCTTTGCTGAGTAATTATTATTTCTGAGGTCTTCATATGCATTGTCTCATTTTTCCTCACAATAGCCCAGTGAGGTACTAGCTTTAATCCCCTTTAACAGGTGAGAAAATTGAGACTCAGAGAGGATAAGCAACTTGTTGATATGGTTTGGATTTGTGTTCCAGCCTAAATCTCATGCCAAATTGTAATCCACAATGTTAGAGGAGAGGCCTGGTGGGAGGTGATTGAATCACGGGTATGCGTGGATTTCCCCCTTGTTGTTCTCATCAGAGTGAGTTCTCATGAGATCTGGTTGTTTAAAAGTGTGTAGCACCTTCCCCTTCTCTCTCTTTCTCCTGCTGTGACTATGTAAGAGTTGCCAGCTTCCCCTTTCACTATGACTCAAAGTTTTCTGAGGCCTCCCCAACCATGCCTCCTATACAGCCTGAGGAACCATGAGCCAATTAAAACTCCTTTCTGTATAAATTACTCAGTTTCAGGTCTTTTTTTATAGCAGTGTGAGAATGGACTAATACACTTGTCCAACGATATATAGCTTATTAGTGATGGAGCTTGTATTCAAACTCAGGTCTGCCTGATCCTGTGTCTGAGATCTTACATACAACCATGCTGTCTCCAAATTAAAAAAAAAAGATAAAATTTGGTGCTGTGTCTACAAAATCTGTATTTGGGTAGTAGGTTAGAGAAGAGAATAAAAAGCCTCATGAGTCTGTTTAGAGATATATTAGATGAAGTAGAAAGGGCCCAGGCTTTAGAATCAAAGAGACCTTGGTTTGAATCCCAGGTCTGCCAGTTATGAGCTGGGTGACATTAAATCAGTCATTTAAACCCGAGCCTGGTTGTCCTTATCTGTAAATTGGAAATAAAAATACTTTACAAAGTTGTGATAAGGATTAAATAAGATGATGAATTGTAAGTGTTTGAAAAGAGAAGATATTAAATGCATGGTAACTGTTAAAATTATATTTGTTGATATTATTGTTATTGTTATTATTGAAGTTTTAACAGATTTGGGAGATAGGGAAAATATTAACATGAAGAATATACTTCCAGATTTAATTACTTAATGATTCCTACCCCTGCTTAGTGTTGACTCTACATGGAGGTGGCCTTCAGATAAATTTTACAGAGTAGTCAGTATGCTTTTCCACTTCTGAGTGAGTGCTCATTTCAGTATAGGAATTTAGAGACTTTTCAACAGTTTCAAGAAATACTAAGTTTCTACTTGTGCATAACATTGTGAAGGATGAAAAAATCATATGGTCTAGAGAGAGATAACTGCCATTGATCAATTTATATGCTATCCCATTTTATCCAATAAATTCACTTAACAGGAATTTAATGAACAACCATAATATTCAAGACAATGTGCTAATTGTGGCTGAGGTAGAAAATAAATAGAGCAGATATATGACATCTTGGCCACTGTTTTCATGCAGTCCTATACTCTAGGTTGAAAGTGAAAAGTGCCTTTAGAGAGGTCTATAAATGGGGCAATGGAAAATTGGAAAAGGAAATAATGACTTCCTGCTGGGACTGAGTACAGGAGGCAGAATTTCAGCTGAATCCTCCCGATTTGGAGATAAGAGAGGGAAGAGAGCGGGTGATTTTTATTATACTTTCTAATGCTGATATAATTTTCTATTTTGAAGCATGATATATCTTCTTGATTACAAATGCAGGTTCTGGAGCCAGATTGTCTAGGTTCAGTCCTGGCTCAGCTACTTTTACTGTTACTTATCCATTTTGTGACTTGATATCTTCATCTGCCAAATGGGAAGGTAATAACAGTGCCTTCCTTATAAGGGTTTTGTAGGATTAAACAAAACAAATACACATAAAGCATTATACAATGCTCATTAAATTTGAGCTATTTGGGGTATTATTACAAGGCCTTTGATACTGATGAAGCTGATATGTTTAATCATTCAGCCCCTTTACAGTGAAATATTTATGAATCACTATAATTTAAGTAAGAAGGAGGAAAATACAACAGGAGGGGTAGAAGCTGAATCTTGAGACAGGAGAGAAGCTTTGCTGCTCTCTCAACAAAAGTGCAGCGAAATAGTGGCAGAAAACCCACATGTGGAACCTGCCTTGTTCCTTGCTTGAAACTCAATTTATATTTTTAACTTTTATTTTAGGTTTAGGGCTAGATGTGCAAGTTTGTTATATAGGTAAATTATGTACCATGGAGGTTTGGTGTACAGATTATTTTGTCACCCAGGTAATAAATATAGTACTCGATAGGCAGTTTTCAATCCTCTCTCTCTTCCCCAACTCCACCCTTACGTAGGCCCCAGTGTCTGTTGTTTCCTTCTTTGTGTCCACATGTATGCAAAGTTTAGCTCCCACTTATAAGTGAGAACATGCAGTATTTGGTTTTCCTGTGTTAGCTCACTAAGGATAATGGCCTCCAGCTCCATCCATGTTGCTGCAAAGGAAATGATCTCATTGTTTCTTATGGCAGCATAATAACCCATTGTGTATATGTACCACATTTTTTATCCAGTCTACTATTGATATTTAGGTTGATTCCATGACTTTGCTATTGTGAATAGTGTCACAATGAACAACATATCCATGTGTCTTTATGGTAGAATGGTTCTTATACCCAATAACGGGATAGCTGGGTCAAATGGTAATTCTATTTTAAGTCTTTGAGAAATTGCCAAACTGCTTTCCGCAGTGGCTGAACTAATTTACACTCCCACCAGCAGTGTATAAGCTTTCTTTTTTTTCACAACATCGCCAGCATCTGTTATTTTTTGACCTTTTATTAATAGCCATTCTGAATGGTGTGAGATATCATTGTGGTTTTGATTTGCATTTATCTAATGATTAGTGATGTTGAGCATGTTTCATATGCCTTTTGGCCTCATGTATGACTTATTTTGAAAAGTATTTGTTTAGATATTTTGCCAGTTTTTTCATGGAGTTATTTTTTTCTCATATATTTGTTTAAGTTCCTTATAGATGCTGGATATTAGATCTCTGCTGGATGCATAGTTTGCAAATATTTTATACCATTCTGTAGGGTATCTGTTGACTCTGTTGATAGTTTATTTTGCTGTGCAGAAGCTCTTTAGTTTAATCAGGTCCCATTGGTTAATTTTTGTTTTTGTTGCAATTGCTCTTCGCATCTTCATCATGAAATCTTTGCCAGTTTCTATGTTCAGACTGGTTGTCTTTCAGGGTTTTTATATATTTGGGTTTTACATTTAAGTCTTTAATCCACCTTGAGGTGATTTTGTATATAGTGTAAGGAAGGAATCCTATTTCAATCATCTGCATATGGCTAGCCAGTTATCCCAGAACCACTTATTGAATAGAGACACATTTCCCCATTGCTTGTTTTTGTCAATTTTGTTGTATGTGTGTGGCATTTCTTTGATTTCTATTCTGTTCTATTTATTGGTCTATGTAACTGTTTTTGTACCACTACCATGCTGTTTTTGTTACTGTTTGCTCGTAGTATAGTTTGAAGTCAGGTAATGTGCTGCCTCCACCTTTGTTATTTTTGCTTAGAGGGCCTTGGCTATTCAGGCTCTTTTATGGTTCCACATGAATTTCAAAGTAGTTTTTTATAGTTCTGTGAAGAATGTCAATGTCTCCTTTGATAGAAATAGAATTGAATCTGTAAATTGCTTTGGACAGTATGGACATTTTAACAATGTTGATTATTTCTATCTATGAGCATTAAATGTTTTTCCATTTGTTTGTGTCAAAATAGGAATACAGGAAGTCAGACTATCCCTGTTTTCAGATGATATTATTCTATACTTAGAAAACACCATAGCCTCCCCTCAAAAGCTCCTGGAACTGATAAACAACTTCAGCAAAGTGTCAGGATACAAAATTAATGTGCAAAAATTAATAACATTCCTTTACACAAACAACATCCAAGCTAAGACCCAGATGAAGAATGCAATCCCACTCACAGTAGCCACAAAAAGAGTAAAATATCTAAGAATACAGCTAACCAAGGAGGGGAAAGATCTCTACAAAGAGAATTACAAAACATTACTAAAAGAAATCAGAGATGAAACTCAATTTAACTCCACACTTGGCACATAGTAGGTGCTCAATGAATTTTTGCTGAATGATTTCATGAACAATTGAGTGCTGAGTTTTATTTTACCATTTTCTATTGAAGGATGGAAATTGTTTAAAACTCCTAAACTTGCTCTGATCAGAACTGTACTTCTCTCAAGTGATTCTTAAGTCCCTAGAATATAATTTTTCAACACGCCACATTCTTTTAGCAATCATACCTCAGCAAATCTTTAAACAGGGACTGAAAAACCATAAAATTAAAATGTTTAATTTTACCTTTTTGCCTTTCCATCTGTAATGCCATAATAGAACATCTAAATTTCACTTGTTGGTTTTTCCTTTTTTCTTTTTCTTTTTTTTTGAGATGGAGTTTCACTCTTGTTGCCCAAGCTAGAATGTAATGGCATGATCTTGGCTCACTGCAACCTCCAGCCCCAGGTTCAAGCTATTCTCCTGCCTCAGCCTCTGGAGTAGCTGGGATTACAGGTGCGTGCTACCACGCCTGGCTAATTTTTTGTATTTTTAGTAGAAACGGGGTTTCACCATGTTAGCCAGGCTGATCCTGAACTCCTGATCTCTGGTGATCCACCTGCCTCGGCCTCCCAAAGTGCTGGGATTACAGGCTTGAGCCACCGTGCCTGACCAGGTTTTCCTTTTTTTTTTTTTTTTTTTTTTACAGTGACTGAAATGAAACATTAAAATCACACCATAATATCAGGTTTCCATCAACTATTTACTCATTCATTAGTACAGACAGCCATATCAATACCCAGCTCCATTATATCGATTTAAAGGTTTTTGTTTTTAAAGAGCTCTGTTTCAGTGTCTCTATGTTTGAAGGTTGTTCAGAAAGTTTACAAGCAGCAGCTCCAACTTCTTCAAAAATGAATAAAGAAACATGGACAGTTAAGATGATATCAGCTTGATACAATAGCAATTGTGGGTTTTGCCATTAAAAGTAATAGCAAAAACTGCAATTACTTTTGCATTAACCTACTAATCTCAAGTCTTAATATAATATTGCTGAACAGAATTGTCCATGGACTGAACATGACTGCTTATGGTTTATTTAAAGATGTCCCCAAGAAATAGACATATTCATGTTTAGCATTTTAGAGACTGATGCAAGGAAATGTGATTGCCATTGATTATAAACTTTTTAATGGTAAGATCCAGGTCTGGATTATTTAATCTCCCAAGTATGTGTCACTGGGGTTCTCCTTAAAGGTACTGATGAGTTACTCTTGAAAGAACAAATGCATTTAACATGTACAGCTTCACAGGAACAAATCTTAAACCTGGTAGAGTGGAAGGAAGTGAAAATGGAGTGGAATGAAAAGGAAAAAAAAGAACCCTGAGAAGAAAATAAAGAGTGCTGACATAAAACTTGGCTGACTCCCACAGTCTAGTAGAGGATTTTCCCTGGATAGAGTAATTCCTCAGGCACTGTTGAACGTAAGCATGTGAGCAGAAGAGCAGACAGCAATGAAGTGAAAGATCTAATGGCAAATATCCTCTACAAACAAAATGAAACCTTTAGGTTAATATAAAATTCATTAGCCTTTCCAACATCTTTTTGCTGCATGTTACCTATGAACCTATGGTGGTTTTCTGTTTGGTTCTGTTTCCAAAATGTTCCAACAGTGATTACCCTTTTATAACACTTTAACATTTTTTCCTACTCATTTCCTCTCATGTTAAGTCCCTTTAATTCTAAGCAAGATTTAAGACTCCAATTTTCGTATGTCTTAACAAACACTGAAAATTCTTTTCTTTCTGGCTTATGGAAAACTGTTGACTTGGATGACCCTAATGTCTTCCAGCTGTGAAAACTATCCATGTGATAAACTAAGGATGTTGTTACAAATTGAGGCTAGGGTGTCCTTCTGGAAAAACTGCTTGCTTACATTTTAGGGAACATTAAATGACTGGGTATTTAACCTGAATTTTTTTCACATATAGGCTTACATTTTATCTTACTAGAAGAAAGATAAAATACTGAATAATGTAGAAAATAGGGGAATCCCTATATAACATTTGTAATCTGGTTGCAAATCTTGCCTTTACTTCCCTCTCTTTTTATAGCTAGGGATTTATTTCCCTTCCTCTTGGGTTTTGGGGCATCTATAAGTGAGCCTTTGTACCTCCTGCTATAAAGTCAGTTGGCCTAGCATATGTCTGAATCTCTCTCAACATCCCTCATTAGCTTAATATTATTTTATTCTTTGCCAAAGCTTTCTGCTTTAACAAAGATTGATGTTCACGGCTGAATTGTAATGCACCAGTTTCTATCTCTTCACTTTTTCCAGGGTGGGCCCTTGTCCAAGTTGTAAAAGCAGCACAGTTTGAGCTCAATCCAGCCTTCTCTTTCTTGTCCACAGTGATCTCATACTCTCCACATTCTCTTGTTCTACCATCAAGACGGACATTTTGTAAAGAATCAAATAAGTGGATATGCATTGAGATGTAACTAAAGGGAAAATCTTGCTGGGTTATCTCTTCCAGGATGGATTTACGTTTTCTCAGAGATCTAAGTTTTAAGCCAAGAGAATGAGTTGCTAATAATACAATTTCCATTTGGGAAGATATTTTTCCCCATGTGGGCATTGACAATTTGCTTAATCTGTGTACACAGAAGACTGTTTTCTAACTGGTGTATGCTCTACTCTTTTAATTTTTGTTTGACCATATTTCTGATATTTACTCCCAACTTGTTAGGCTTTGTTTGGCCTTTTTCAATACATTCTTTTAGAAAGTGCAGGAGATCTCCTTACTTGGCTAGATGAGCATGGAAAAGAAACTGTGCTTTGAGACTGCTTGAATTAGAATATTGATTACATCATTTACCTAACTGTGTGAGAAATAAGTCAGCCTCTCCATATTGGTTTATTCATCTGCAACATATAGATAATAATAATACCAATCTCATAAGGTTGTTACAAGGATTCAGTAAAAAAAAATATTAAAAATGCTTAGAAAAGTGTCTGGCAAACAGTATGCATTATATTAGGGATAATAATTATTTCTATTAAGTTCCAACATTCCATTTCATTAATGAAAATGTAGGCTTAGGCCAGGCACAATGGCTCACACTTGTAATATCATCACTTTGGGAGACTGAGATCACCTGATGTCAGGAGTTTGAGACCAGCCTAGCCAACATGAAACCCCATCTTTACTAAAAAAGAAAAAAATACAAAAATTAGCCAAGTTTGGTGGTGGGTACCTGTAATCTCAGCTACGTGGGAGGCTGAGGCAGGAGAATTGCTTGAACCCAGGAAGCAGAGGGTGCACTGGGCCAAGATTGCACCATTGCACTCTAGCCTGGGCAAAAAGAGTGAGACTCCATCACACACCAAAAAAAAAAAAAAAAAAAAAAAAAAAAAAGGAAAAAAAAGAAAAGAACAAAATGTAGGCTTAGTTGTCAGTATACAACCCTTGAAAACACATTTTAAGATTATCCATAGTTTATAATACCTAATTTACATTATTTTTGAAGCAACTAAACAATATTTGTGATCCAACAGGTCAAAACTTAATTCAGACTTTAGAGACTCATGACATAAAAAGTCATGTGGAGAATTATTAAGAAATATGTAAAATTACCACACCACAAAAATACTATTTTCCATTTTAAAGACATGTCAATGAAACAAAATAAAAACAGTGAAAAATGCCTTTCTTTGTCTTTTTGATCTTTGTTGATTTAAAGTCTGTTCTATCAGAGACTAGGATTGCAATCCCTGTTTTTTTTCTTTCCATTTGCTTGATAAATATTTCTCTATCCCTTTATTTTGAGCTTATGTGTGTCTTTGCACATGAGATGGGTCTCCTGAGGGTCCTGACTCGTTATCCAATTAGCCACTCTGTGTCTTTTAATTGGGGCATTTAGCCCATTAACATTTAATGTTAATATTGTTATGTGCAAACTTGATTCTGTCATTGTGAGGTTAGCTGGTTATTTTTCCCATTAGTTGATACAATTTCTTCATATTGTCAATGGGCTTTACAATTTGGTATGTTTTTGCAGTGGCTGGTACCTGTTTTTCCTTTCTATATTTAGTGCTTCCTTCAAACACTGAAATGGAGCTTTGTAAGGCAGGACTGGTGGTGACAAAATCTCTCAGCATTTGACTGTCTGTAAAGGATTTTATTTCTCCTTTGCTTATGAAGCTTAGCTTGGCTGGATATAAAAATTTACCACCACTTCAGGCTAAAAACTCTCAATAAACTAGGTATTGATGGAACATATATGAAAATAGAAAGAGCTATTTATGACAAACCCATAGCCAATATCATACTGAATGGGCAAAAGCTGGAAGCATTCCCTGTGAAAACTGGCACAAGACAGGGATGCCCTCTCTCACCACTCCTATTCCACATAGTATTGAAAGTTCTGGCCAGGGCAATCAGGCAAGAGAAAGAAATAAAGTGTATTGAAATAGAAAGAGAGGAAGTCAAATTATCTCTGTTTGCAGATGACATAATTGTGTATTTAGAAAACCCAATTGTCTCAGCCTAAAATCTCCTTAAGCTGCTAACTTCAGCAAAGTCTCAGAATACAAAATCAATATGCAAAAATCACAAGCATTCCTATACACCAATAATAGACAAACAGAGAGGCAAATCTTGAGTGAACTCCCATTCAAAATTGCTACAAAGAGAGTAAAATACTTAGGAATACAACTTACAAGGGATGTGAAGGACCGCTTCAAAGAGAACTACAAACCACTGCTCAAGGAAATAAGAGAGGACACAAACAAATGGAAAATTATTCCATGCTCATGGCTAGGAAGAATCAATATCGTGGAAATGGTCATACTACCCAAACTAATTTATAGAATCAGTGCTATCCCCATCAAGCTACCATTGACTATATTCACAAAATTAGAAAAATACTACTTTAAAATTAATATGGAACCAAAAACAGCATGTACAGCCAAGACAATCCTAAGCAAAAAGAACAAAGCTACAGGAATCATGCTACCTGACTTCAAATTATACTTCAAGGCTACAGTATTCAAAACAACATGGTACTGGTACCAAAACAGATATATAGACCACTGGAAAAGAACAGAGGCCTCAGAAATAATGCCACACATCTCCAAGCATCTGATCTTTGACAAAGCTGACACAAATATGCAATGAGGAAAGGATTCCTTATTTAATAAATGGTGTTGGGAAAACTGGCTAGCCATATGTAGAAAACTGAAACTGGACCCCTTCCTTACACCTTATACAAAAATTAACTTAAGATGCATTAAAAACTTAAGTGTAAGGCCTAAAACCATGAAAACCCTAGAAGAAAACCTAGGCAATACCATTCAGGACATAGGCATGGACAAGGACTTCATGACTAAAACACCAAAAGCAATGGCAACAAAAGCAAAAATTCACAAATGGGATCTAATCAAACTAAAGAGCTTCTGCACAGCAAAAGGAGCTATCATCACAGTGAACAGGCAACCTACCGAATGGGAGAAAAGTTTTGCAATCTATCCATCTGACAAAGGGCTAATATCCAGAACATACAAAGAAATCAAAGAAATTTACAAGAAAAAAATAAACAACCCCATCAAAAAGTGGGCAAATGATATGAACAGATACTTCTCAAAAGGACATTTATGCGGCCAACAAACAGATGATAAAAAGCTCATCATCACTGGTCCTTAGAGAAATGCAAATCAAAACCACAATGAGATAGCATCTCACGCCAGTTAGAGTGGCAATCATTAAAAAGTCAGGAAACAACAGATGCTGGAGAGGATGTGAGGAAATAGGAACACTTTTACATTGTTGGTGGGAGTGTAAATTAGTTCAATCATTGTGGAAGACAGTGTGGCAATTCCTCAAGGGTCTACAACCAGAAATACCATTTGACCCAGGAATCCTATTACTGGGTTTATACCCAAAGGATTATAAATCATTCTGCTATAAAGACACATGCATACATATATTTATTGCAGCACTGTTCACAATAGCAAAGACTTGGAACCAACCCAAATATCCATCAATGATAGACTGGATAAAGAAAATGTGGCACATATACACCACGGAATACTATGCAGCCATAAAAAAGGATGAGTTCATGTCCTTTGTAGGGATATGGATGAAGCTGGAAACTGTCATTCTCAGCAAACTAAAACAGGAACAGGAAACCAAACACCGCATATTCTCACTCATAAGTAGGAGTTGAACAATGAGAACACATGGACACAGGGAGGGGAACATCACATACCAGGGCATGTTGGAGGTGGGGGGCTAGGGGAGGGATAGCATTAGGAGAAACACCTAATGTAGATGAGAGGTTGATGGGTGCAGCAAACCACCATGGCATGTGTATACCTATGTAACAAACCTGCACATTCTCCACATGTATCTCAGAACTTAAAGTAAAATAATAATAAAAAAAATTTTAAATAAATAAAATTTAAAGAGTAAAAAAAAGTACGTTTTTCTATTCCTCCTGCAACTTAAAGCCCTGGATATTATATATAGAACATAGGAAAACTAAAAGGAAGAGGGAAGATGGTAGACGAGATAGGACCTCAGGACTTGAGGAACTACATAGTGGTGACTTTCCTGCATTTTATTTTGGTTTCATATATCCCAGACTGGAAGAAACAGATGATCCTGGAATGCCAGTGGGAACAGACAAAATAAAGCCCCAACAAAAATCTGCTCTCTCTAGCCAAAGGACAAGAAAGGGAGAGTTTTAATAAGACAGAAAACTTTGAGACAATAATACCTCTACTCTAGCCAAACAATCCAGAAAAAGCTATGGTTCCACTCATCTAAGGCTGAGTGGGGCACCTATACTAACTTGCGTGTGAGCCTGTAATGAGGTGCTCTAACATCTTTGGTGTTACAGAAGACCAAGTAAGGAGCCAAGGTTTTTATCCCCACTGGCTGATTAGAAGTCTCTCCCTCAGCAGCATCAGTGGAGAAGAACACTTGGGGAGCCTGGGCTTCCATTCTCACCTGGCAGCACAAGGTGCTGGTCTGACTCTCTACTGGGGTGATGTCAGCTGAGGCCTAGTGAAGAGTCAGTTCCTTCACCATCGCCCAACAGTAGTAAGGCTGACAAACATTTTAAAGCAGTTTTGATAAAAATGCTTCAACAAGCAATTATAAGGAGACGTGAAGCAAATAAATAGAAAGAATCAGCAAAGAAATAGGACTTTTTTCCATTTGATAAAAAGAATCAAATGGAAAATTTTGAAAAGGAAAATATAGTAACCAAAATAAAAATCTCAGTACATGAGCTTAAGAGCAGAATGGAGGAGTCAGAGGGAAGAATCAGTGAACTGGAGATAGAAGAGAGGAAATTACACAAACCGATAATGAAGAGATAACAGATTTTACAAAAAAAACTAATGGAGCTCACAGGGACCTGTGGGATAATAATGATATTCCACATTAGTATCATTGGAGTAACAAAGGGAGAGGAGAGGAGAGGAGAGAGTGGGGCAGAAAGAGTATTCAAAGAAAAAAATAGCTGAAAAGTTATCAAACATGGAGAAAAACGTACATCCATATATTCGGAAGTCGAGCAAATCTTGAACAACAGAACCCAAAGAAATATGTGTCAAGTCACATCATGGTTCAATTTGTGAAAATTAAAGACAAAGAAAAAATCGTGAAAGCAGCCAGAGGAAAAACAATACCATACAGGGAGAGAACAGGTTGAATGATGGATTTTTTTTTTTTATCAGAAATCATTGAAGTCAGAAGGAAGTGGCACAACAATTTTCAGGTGTTAAAGAAAAAAAAACTGTCAACCCACAATCCTATAACCAGCTAAAATATCCTTCAGGAATAAAGCAGAGAAAAAAAAATCAAAACATTCTCAGATGAAGAAAAACTAAGACAATTTGTTACCAGCAGACCTACTCTAAAATAATGGTTAGAAGAAGTTCTCTAAACAGAAAGGAAATGCCACCTTCAGTAAGTTTTTAATTTTTGCTTCTCAGTCAACTTTCATCTCATTCCTGAGGAGCAGCATACACCAGTAAGTGGGTAATCCTTTCACTATCAGAACTTGTTGACTGATTAATACCATGGCATAGAAGCTTTATCCCTTAATGGAGTAACATTTATCAATTCACCAATATGTGTCACAACTGTTTTCTCATGAAATTTTGGACAATTCACCTTCTTTCAGTTGTGTACCTCATTTGTCCAATTTCAGGATTTGAAATGTAAAATTTCTTTAAATTGTCTTTTCTAAAGATATAATTTGCAAGGCCCACTCCTTTGTGTGTGTTGAAGGTAGGCATCAAGATCCCAACACTAAGTACAATATTAACAGTATTCTGATCCTGGTGCTGTGGACCCACGTGTCCAATGGTGATTATATGTTGCACATCTAACTGCATGGGCCACTCTCCTGAGTCAATGCACAAAATATGCCACATTCCTCTTGGTCTTCTCACTCCCATAGTGTCAAAGCATGTTAAGGGACCCACTACCTCTGCCAGGGTCTGGGTTCCAGCCAGTCCTTCTCTTTGTATTTTGAAGCAAGAGGGTTTTTTCTGCATTTTATATAAAAAAGAAGATAAATAGAAAAATCAGTAAATGAAGGAAAAGCTTGATTGGGAGGGGAAAAATCTATTACGGGGAAAAGGGAGTGATATGAGAAGTGAAAAATTCACTGCAGAAATTTATTGAACTAAATTGATTTCCCCGAGTTGAATGAAGTTGGGGAAGGATGTGAGATTTGGTCACAGGAGATCTAATACCTAATTTTACCGTTCAAAGTCTCTTTAGTCTGGTTTTAGCCTTCCAAGACACCTCCACTTTTGAGAACACAACCACTGGCTGAGAATGTCCTCCTTAATGCCCCACTATAGGCCATTTGCTTTCTCATTTTCCAGCCTTGTTCTTCCCATTTTTCTCCTCGTAGAGACCCATTTCTTGCTACCTAGTTATATTTTCCTGAACATTGAAGGCTGGCAAATTTTCAAAACCATCTCTAGATTCTTTATTCTTAATTTTTTTCTTTAGTTATGGGAGGAATATCAAAATCTTTGTGAATCTTAGTTTGAAAAAAATTACATTAGAATACAATTTAGAGGAGGAGCCAAGATGGCCGAATAGGAACAGCTCCGGTCTACAGCTCCCAGCGTGAGCGATGCAGAAGACAGGTGATTTCTGCATTTCCATTTGAGGTACCATGTCCATCTCATTAGGGAGTGCCAGACAGTGGGCGCAGGTCAGTGGGTGAGTGCACCGTGCGCCAGCCGAAGCAGGGGCGAGGCATTGCCTCATTCAGGAAATGCAAGGGGTCAGGGAGTTCCCTTTCCAGGGGTGACAGACGGCACCTGGAAAATCGGGCCACTCCCACCCTAATATTGTGCTTTTCTGACGGGCTTAGGAAATGGCACCCAAGGAGATTACAGCCCGCACCTGGCTCAGAGGGTCCTATGCCCACGGAGTCTCTCTGATTGCTAGCACAGCAGTCTGAGATCAAACTGCAAGTCGGCAGCGAGGCTGGGGGAGGGGTGCCCGCCATTGCCCAGGCTCGCTTAGGTAAACAAAGCAGCCAGGAAGCTTGAACTGGGAGGAGCCCACCACAGCTCAAGGAGGCCTGCCTGCCTCTGTAGGCTCCACCTCTGGGGGCAGGGCACAGACAAACAAAAAGACAGCAGTAACCTCTGCAGACTTAAATGTCCCTGTCTGACAGGTTTGAGGAGAGCAGTGGTTCTCCCAGCACACAGCTGGAGATCTGAGAACGGGCAGACTGCCTCCTCAAGTGGGTCCCTGACCCCTGACCCCTGAGCAGCCTAACTGGGAGGCACCGCCCAGCAGGGGCAGACTGACACCTCACACGGCCGGCCAGTTACTCCAACAGACCTGCAGCTGAAGGTCCTGTCTGTTAGAAGGAAAACTAACAGAAAGGACATCCAAACCAAAAACCCATCTGTACATCACCATCATCAAAGACCAAAAGTAGATAAAACCACAAAGATGGGGAAAAAACAGAGCAGAAAAACTGGAAACTCTAAAAAGCAGAGTACCTCTCCTCCTCCAAAGGAACGCAGTTCCTTACCAGCAATGGAACAAAGCTGGACGGAGAATGACTTTGACGAGGTGAGAGAAGAAGGATTCAGATGATCAAATTACTCCGAGCTATGGGAGGATATTCAAACCAAAGGCAAAGAAGTTGAAAACTTCGAAAAAAATTTAGAAGAATGTATAACTAGAATAACCAATACAGAGAAGTGCTTAAAGGAGCTGATGGAGCTGAAAACCAAGGCTCGAGAACTACGAGAAGAATGCAGAAGCCTCAGGAGCGGATGCGATCAAATGGAAGAAAGGGTGTCAGCCCTGGAAGATGAAATGAATGAAAGGAACCGAGAAGGGAAGTTTAGAGAAAAAAGAATAAAAAGAAATGAGCAAAGCCTCCAAGTGATGTGGGACTATGTGAAAAGACCAAATCTACGTCTGATTGGTGTACCTGAAAGTGACGGGGAGAATGGAATCAAGTTGGAAAACACTCTGCACGATATTATCCATGAGAATTTCCCCAATCTAGCAAGGCAGGCCAACATTCAGATTCAGGAAATACAGAGAACGCCACAAAGATACTCCTCGAAAAGAGCAACTCCAAGACACATAATTGTCAGATTCACCAAAGCTGAAATGAAGGAAAAAATGTTAAGGGCAGTCAGAGAGAAAGGTCGGGTTACCATCAAAGGGAAGCCCATCAGACTAACAGCAGATCTCTCGGCAGAAACCCTACAAGCAAGAAGAGAGTGGAGGCCAATATTCAACACTTTTAAAGAAAAGAATTTTCAACCCAGAATTTCATATCCAGCCAAACTAAGCTTCATAAGTGAAGGAGAAATAAAATACTTTACAGACAAGCAAATGCTGAGAGATTTTGTCACCACCAGGCCTGCCCTAAAAGAGCTCCTAAAGAAAGCACTAAACATGGATAGGCACAACCCGTACCAGCCACTGCAAAACCATGCCAAAAAATGTAAACACCATCGAGACTAGGAAGAGACTGCATCAACTAAAGAGCAAACTAACCAGCTAATATATTAATGACATGATCAAATTCACACATAACAATATGAACTTTAAATGTAAATGGACTAAATGCTCCAATTAAAAGACACAGACTGGCAAATTGGATAAAGACTGAAGACCCATCAGTGTGCTGTATTCAGGAAACCCATCCCATGTGCAGAGACACACATAGGCTCAAAATAAAAGGATGGAGGAAGATCTACCAAGCAAATGGAAAACAAAAAATGGCAGGGGTTGCAATCCTAGTCTCTGATAAAACAGACTTTAAACCAACAAAGATCAAAAGAGACAAAGAAGGCCATTACATAATGGTAAAGGGATTAATTCAACAAGAAGAGCTAACTATCCTAAATATATATGCACCCAAAACAGGAGCACCCAGATTCATAAAGCAAGTCCTGAGTGACCTACAAAGAGACTTAGACTCCCACACATTAATAATGGGAGACTTTAACACCCCACTGTCAACATTAGACAGATCAACGAGACAGAAAGTCAACAAGGATACTCAGGAATTGAACTCAGCTCTGCACCAAGCGGACCTAATAGACATCTACAGAACTCTCCACCCCAAATCAACAGAATATACGTTTTTTTCAGCACCACACCACACCTATTCCAAAATTGACCACATACTTGGAAGTAAAGCTGTCCTCAAAAAATGTAAAAGAACAGAAATTATAACAAACTATCTCTCAGATCACAGTGCAATCAAGCTAGAACTCAGGATTAAGGATCTCACTCAAAACCACTCAACTACATGGAAACTGAACAACCTGCTCCTGAATGACTACTGGGTACATAACGAAATGAAGGCAGAAATAAAGATGTTCTTTGAAACCAATGAGAACCAAGACACAACATACCAGAATCTCTGGGATGCATTCAAAGCAGTGTGTAGAGGGAAATTTATAGCACTAAATGCCCACAAGAGAAAGCAGGAAAGATCCAAAATTGACACCCTAACATCACAATTAAAAGAACTAGAAAAGCAAGAGCAAACACATTCAAAAGCTAGCAGAAGGCAAGAAATAACTAAAATCAGAGCAGAACTGAAGGAAATAGAGACACAAAAAACCCTTCAAAAAATAAATGAATCCAGGAGCTGGTTTTTTGAAAGGATCAACAAAATTGATAGACCGCTAGCAAGATTAATAAAGAAAAAAAGAGAGAAGAATCAAATAGATGCAATAAAAAATGATAAAGGGGATATCACCACCGATCCCACAGAAATATAAACTACCATCAGAGAATATTACAAACACCTCTACGCAAATAAACTAGAAAATCTAGAAGAAATGGATAAATTACTCAACACTTACACCCTCCCAAGACTAAACCAGGAAGAAGTTGAGTCTCTGAATAGACCAATAACAGGAGCTGAAATTGTGGCAATAATCAATAGCTTACCAACCAAAAAAAGGCCAGGACCAGATGGGTTCACAGCCGAATTCTACCAGAGGTACAAGGAGGAGCTGGTACCATTCCTTCTGAAACTATTCCAATCAATAGAAAAAGAGGGAATCCTCCCTAACTCATTTTATGAGGCCAGCATCATCCTGATACCAAAGCCTGGCAGAGACACAACAAAAAAAAAGAGAATTTTAGACCAATATCCTTAATGAACATTGATGCAAAAATCCTCAATAAAATATTGGCAAACAGCAACCAGCAGCACATCAAAAAGCTTATCCACCGTGATCAAGTGGGCTTCATCCCTGGGATGCAAGGCTGGTTCAATATACACAAATCAATAAATGTAATCCAGCATATAAACAGAACCAAAGACAAAAACCACATGATTATCTCAATAGATGCAGAAAAGTCTTTTGACAAAATTCAACAACCCTTTATGCTAAAAACTCTCAATAAATTAGGTATTCATGGGACGTATATCAAAATAATGAGAGCTATCTATGACAAACCCACAGCCAATATCATACCGAATGGGCAAAAACTGGAAGCATTCCCTTTGAAAACTGGCACAAGACAGGGATGCCCTCTCTCACCACTCCTATTCAACATAGTGTTGGAAGTTCTGGCCAGGGCAATTAGGCAGGAGAAGGAAATCAAGGGTATTCAATTAGGAAAAGAGGAAGTCAAATTGTCCCTGTTTGCAGATGACAAGATTGTATATCTAGAAAACCCCATTGTCTCAACCCAAAATCTCCTTAAGCTGATAAGCATCTTCAGCAAAGTCTCAGGATACAAAATCAATGTACAAAAATCACAAGCATTCTTATACATCAATAACAGACAAACAGAGAGCCAAATCATGAGTGAACTCCCATTCACAATTGCTTCAAAGAGAATAAAATACCTAGGAATCCAACTTACAAGGGATGTGAAGGACCTCTTCAAGGAGAACTACAAACCACTGCTCAAGGAAATAAAAGAGGATACAAACAAATGGAAGAACATTCGATGCTCATGGGTAGGAAGAATCAATATCGTGAAAATGGTCATCCTTCCCAAGGTAATTTACAGATTCAATGCCATCCCCATCAAGTTACCAATGACTTTCTTCACAGAATTGGAAAAAACTACTTTAAAGTTCATATGGAACCAAAAAAGAGCAAACATCGCCAAGTCAATCCTAAGCCAAAAGAACAAAGCTGGAGGCATCACACTACCTGACTTCAAACTATACTACAAGGCTACAGTAACCAAAACAGCATGGTACTGGTACCAAAACAGAGATATAAATCAATGGAACAGAACAGAGCCGTCAGAAATAATGCCACATATCTACAACTATTTGGTCTTTGACAAACCTGAGAAAAACTAGAAATGGGGAAAGGATTCCCTGTTTAATAAATGGTGCTGGGAAAACTGGCTAGCCATATGGAGAAAGCTGAAACTGGATCCCTTCCTTACACCTTATACAAAAATCAATTCAAGATGGATTAAAGCCTTAAATGTTAGACCTAAAACCATAAAAACCCTAGAAGAAAACCTAGGCATTTCCATTCAGGACATAGGCATGGGCAAGGACTTCATGTCTAAAACACCAAAAGCAATGGCAACAAAAGCCAAAATTGACAAATGGGATCTAATTAAACTCAAGAGCTTCTGCACAGCAAAGGAAACTACCATCAGAGTGAACAGGCAACCTACAAAATGGGAGAAAATTTTCGCAACATACTCATCTGACAAAGGGCTAATATCCAGAATCTACAATGAACTCCAACAAATTTACAAGAAAAAATCAAACAACCCCATCAAAAAGTGGGTGAAGGACATGAACAAACACTTCTCAAAAGAAGACATTTATGCAGCCAAAAAACACATGAAAAAATGCTCACCATCACTGGCCATCAGAGAAATGCAAATCAAAACCACAATGAGATACCATCTCACACCAGTTAGATTGGCAATCATTAAAAAGTCAGGAAACAACAGGTGCTGGAGAGGATGTGGAGAAACAGGAACACTTTTACACTGTTGGTGGGACTGTAAACTAGTTCAACCCTTGTGGAAGTCAGTGTGGTGATTCCTTAGGGATCTAGAACTAGAAATTCCATTCGACCCAGCCATCCCATTACTGGGTATATACCCAAAGGACTATAAATCATGCTGCTATGAAGACACATGCACACGTATGTTTATGCGGCATTATTCACAATAGCAAAGACTTGGAACCAACCCAAATGTCCAACAATGATAGACTGGATTAAGAAAATGTGGCACATATACACCATTGAATACTATGCAGCCATAAAAAATGATGAGTTCATGTCATTTGTAGGGACATGGATGAAATTGTAAATCATCATTCTCAGTAAACTATCGCAAGAACAAAAAACCAAACACCGCATATTCTCATTCATAGGTGGGAATTGAACAATGAGAACACATGGACACAGGAATGTGAACTTCACACTTCGGGGACTGTTGTGGGGTGGGTGCAGGGGGGAGGGATAGCATTGGGAGATATACCTAATGCTAGATGATGAGTTGGTGGGTGCAGCGCACCAGCATGGCACATGTATACATATGTAACTAAACTGCACATTGCGCACTTGTACCATAAAACCTAAAGTATAATAATAATAATAATTAAAAAAAAGAATATAATTTAATATTTGTAGAATGAAAAAAACCTAGCAGTTTTTTCATTATACACATGACATAAAGTAAAATCCAGGTGTGTCTCATATGCCCTGAATCACCTCACCTCATTCATAGCTATGAACTGTCTTTATTGTCTCATCTTTTGTAGTAACTAGTATTAATCATTATATTTGTAGGTGTCCAGAAAACGCATAATATATTCATCAGATTGAGTGAGTCTACAAAGTGAACTTCCAAAGAGAAGGCTTCATTATGTAGAAAGCATCATCTGGAAATGGGATTCATTGAACAAATGCAATTAGCCTCATGGATTAACTCAACCAAATTGCAAAATAGAAGCTAATTCATTAGCTTCTGAAAAGGCATTAATTACTTCTGATAAGAGAACAATACTGTCTTTATAAAATATACTAGTGGCTCTGTTTATGTTTGGCTCACCTAGAATATACTGCATTTAGATAGAAGAAGAAACATTATTAGACAAAACCATGTAGGAAAATGAGTTGGTTTGCAGCTGAAGTTCCGGGATAATCTTAGTAATCTGTGAATAATGTAGAGAAATTTAACTTCCCTCTGGTGTACAGATATTTTGTAATGACCAATGAAAGTGACCTTGGAACATGTCAAACACCAAATAGTACATGGTTGGCAATATCAGCTGCAGTTTTTCTAGAGAGGAAAGTTGAACAGGGCTAAAACCCACTCCTACTCGCCACTACCCAAAGGTAGCACCAGTAACAGAAAGGACTACCAGGTGCCCAGATTTTCCTCAATATTGTTGATTGCACAAAGGTCAGATAAAATCTCAGTGATGAGGATAGGGCTACTATGTATAGGTATTAAGGTTGTCCAGTGCCAATGGATGTTCTACCTAAAAGGGAGACTTTTTATATTACGGATAGATACTAACATATGAGAAGGGTACAGAAGCATGGAGATTTCACACCTATTAAGCAAGCTCTAAGGCAGCAGAGAAGAGTACCATCCAATGAAAACTCATAGTAGCACATACATCTGCTTTACACACTTGGGAGAGCACACATGGACACATTCTCTGACAAAGACATATGTATGAAGCTACCCCTTATCCAGGCTGCACTCAGATGTATCCCCTGAAGATGCTTTTCTCCATTGCTCACCACTCTCACAGTCTGATTCTAAACTAAACTCCCAGAAATATTCCAAACCTCATACAGTCACCTTATCTGTGCATCAGTGAGAGGGGCTCAAAATGCAAACATTTCCTATAGAATGTGTAACCTAGCACATCCAAGGTGTGTGAGAGCTGGCAAGAGTATGGATGTATTTGTGCATTCATCCAGGCCTGTCTCCTCCATGTAGGGCAGCCATGTATGGTTGATTGGGTTGTGCAATAATATACTGATTTATTTATTTTTACTTAAGGACGAAATACCTTTTTAAAATTTATACAATGTCCCCAAATGAAAGACAAAGTAGTGTACAGTGGAAAATTAAGAATGGATTAAATGGAAGGAGATAATCAAATGTGTTTCACCGGTATATTTTTGAGAATGATTATCTCCTTTCCTCAGCACCATTCAGCAGTAGTAACTTATCTTTGTGCGGTTATTACGTATTATGTGCTGGAGATGTAGAATATAATAAGACATGGATCTTGTTTTTGAGGAGTTGGACATTTGCGATTATGAAATATACATGACACTTAATGCTTACAAGGAAATTTACCTAAGTTGGGAAATATTTGGGCCTTCAACTTTATATCATTCAATCATCTTTGACACCTAGAATAGTTAGGGTCACAAAACATGAGATTTCCAAAGAGTTCAGAATTATACATGCTCTGTATACTATATTACATTGGAAAGATTTCTTAGAGTTGTGGAACACAGTGGAAAACTGAAAGTACAGAAAATTCACTTATAGAAAGCTTAGAAATGAAATAATCATTCTTTTCATTGAAGCACTGAGGCTTAAAAATTCCCTGAACATGCAGAATGATTTGTCCCCATGAATGTACATTTGTGCACAGCATGTGAAACAAATGCTGCTTCTAATTCTAATTCAGCATGATTTCCCTTGATTGATTTATTCATGAATAGATAATATTAATTTCAATGAAATGACCAGAATGTGAAGGGCTAAGGTCTATCCCTATTTTTCCAGACTACATTTAACTTCTATGAAGATAGAAACTCATGGTTTGACCTTGGAGGAAGGGAGTAGAGAAAGATATTGTATGTGAAGAAAAGGAGTGCTAGAGTAGGCAATTTGAAGGATAATTACGAAAGTCAGGCTGGAGCCAAGATGGCCGAAGGCTGGAGGCAAGATGGCCAAATAGGAACAGCTCCGGTCTACAGCTCCCAGCGTGAGCGACGCAGAAGATGGGTGATTTCTGCATTTCCATCTGACGTACCTGGTTCATCTCACCAGGGAGTGCCAGACAGGGGGTGCAGGACCAAGGGTGCAGTGCACCGTGTGTGAGCCAAAGCAGGGAAAGGCATTGCCTCACTCAGGAAGTGCAAGGGGTCAGGGAGTTCCCTTTCCTAGTCAGCACCCAGAAAATCAGGTCACTCCCACACCAATACTGCACTTTTCTGACGGGCTTAAAAAACAGTGCACCAGGAGATTATATCCCGCACCTGGCTTGGAGGGTCCTATGACCACAGATTCTCGCTGATTGCAAGCACAGCAGTCTGAGATCAAAGTGCAAGGCAGCAGTGAGGCTGGGGGAGAGGTGCCCGCCATTGCCCAGGATTGTTTAGGTAAACAAAGCAGCCCGGAAGCTAGAACTGGGTGGAGCCCACCACAGCTCAAGGAGGCCTGCCTGCCTCTGCAGGCTCCACCTCTGCGGGCAGGGCACAGCCAAACAAAAAGACAGCAGTAACCTCTGCAGACTTAAATGTCCCTGTCTGACAGCTTTGAAGAGAGCAATGGTTCTCCCAGCATGCAGCTAGAGATCTGAAAACGGGCAGACTGCCTCCTCAAGTGGGTCCTTGACCCCTGACACCCGAGCAGCCTAACTGGGAGGCAACCGCAGTAGGGGCAGACTGACACCTCACATGGCCGGGTACTCCTCTGAGACAAAACTTCCACAGGAAAGATCAGACAGCAGCATTTGCAGTTCATGAAAATCCGCTGTTCTGCAGCCACCACTGTTGGTACCCAGGCAAACAGGGTCTGGAGTGGACCTCTAGCAAACTCCAACAGACCTGCAGCTGAGGGTACTGTCTGTCAGAAGGAAAAGTAAGAAACAGAAAGGACATCCACACCAAAAACCCATCTGTACATCACCATCATCAAAGACCAAAAGTAGATAAAACCACAAAGATGGGGAAAAAACAGAGCGGAAAAACTGGAAACTCTAAAAAGCAGAGCACCTCTCCTCCTCCAAAGGAACGCAGTTCCTCACCAGCAACAGAACAAAGCTGGATGGAGAATGACTTTGACGAGTTGAGAGAAGAAGTCTTCACATGATCAAACTACTCCAAGCTACAGAAGGAAATTCAAACCAAAGGCAAAGAAGTTGAAAACTTTGAAAAAATTTAGATGAATGTATCACTAGAATAACCAACACAGAGAAGTGCTTAAAGGAGATGATGTAGCTGAAAGCCAAGGCTCGAGAACTATGTGAAGAATGCAGAAGCCTCAGGAGCTGATGTGACCAACTGGAAGAAAGGGAATCAGTGATGGAAGATGAAATGAATAAAATGAAGTGAGAAGGGAAGTTTAGAGAAAAAAGAATAAAAAGAATTGAACAAAGCCTCCAAGAAATATGGGACTATATGAAAAGACCAAATCTACGTCTGATTGGTGTACCTGAAGGTGACGGGGAGAATAGAATCAAGTTGGAAAACACTCTGCAGGATATTATCCGTGAGAACTTCCCCAATCTAGCAAGGCAGGCCAACATTCAGATTCAGGAAATACAGAGAACGCCACAAAGATACCCATCGAGAACAGCAACTCCAAGACACATAATTGTCAGATTCACCAAAGTTGAAATGAAGGAAGAAATATTAAGGGCAGCCACAGAGAAAGGTCGGGTTACCCACAAAGGGAAGCCAGTCAGACTAACAGCAGATCTCTCTGCAGAAACTGTAGAAGCCAGAAGAGAGTGGGGGCCAATATACAACATTTTTAAAGAAAATAGTTTTCAACCCAGAATTTCGTATCGAGCCAAACTAAGCTTCATAAGTGAAGGAGAAATAAAATACTTTACAGACAAGCAAATGCTGAGAGATTTTGTCACCACCAGGCCTGCCCTAAAAGAGCTCCTGAAGGAAGCACTAAACATGGAAAGGAACAAGCGGTACCAGCCACTGCAAAAACATGCCAAATTGTAAAGACCATTGAGGGTAGGAAGAAACTGCATCAACTAACGAGCAAAATCACCAGCTAACATCATAATGACAGAATCAAATTCACACATAACAATATGAACTTTAAATGTAAATGGACTAAATGCTCCAATTAAAAGACACAGACTGGCAAACTGGATGAAGAGTCAAGAACCATCAGTGTGCTGTATTCAGGAAACCCATCTCACATGCAGAGACACACATAGGCTCAAAATAAAAGGATGGAGGAAGATCTACCAAGAAAATGGAAAACAAAAAAAGGCAGGGGTTGCAATCCTGGTCTCTGATAAAACAGACTTTAAACCAACAAAGATCAGAAGAGACCAAGAAGGCCATTACATAATGGTAAAGGGATCAATTCAACAAGAAGAGCTAGCTGTCCTAAATATATATGCACCCAACACAGGAGCACCCAGATTCAGAAAGCAAGTCCTCAGTGACTTACAAAGAGACTTAGACTCCCACAGAATAATAATGGGAGACTTTAACACCCTACTGTCAACATTAGACAGATCAACGAGACAGAAAGTGAACAAGGATACCCAGGAATTGAATGCAGCTCTGCACCAAGCGGACCTAATAAATATCTACAGAACTCTCCACCCCAAAACCACAGAATATACATTTTTTTCAGCACCACACCACACCACACCTATTCCAAAATTGACCACATAGTTGGAAGTAAAGCTCTCCTCAGCAAATGTAAAAGATCAGAAATTATAACAAACTGTCCCTCAGACCACAGTGCAATCAAACTAAAACTCAGGATTAAGAAACTCACTCAAAACTGCTCAACTACATGAAAACTGAACAACCTGCTCCTGAATGACTACTGGGTACATAACAAAATGAAGGCAGAAATAAAGATGTTCTTTGAAACCAATGAGAGCAAAGACACAACATACCAGAATCTCTGGGACACATTCAAAGTAGTGTGTAGAGGGAAAGTTATAGCACTAAATGCCCACAAGAGAAAGCAGGAAAGATCCAAAATTGACACCCTAACATTACAATTAAAAGAACTAGAAAAGCAAGAGCAAACACATTCAAAAGCTAGCAGAAGGCAAGAAATAACTAAAATTAGAGCAGAACTGAAGGAAATAGAGACACAAAAAACCCTTCAAAAAATTAATGAATCCAGGAGCTGGTTTTTTGAAAGGATCAACAAAATTGAGAGACCACTAGCAAGACTAATAAAGAAGAAAAGAGAGAAGAATAAAATAGACACAATAAAAAATGATAAAGGGGATATCACCATCGATCCCACAGAAATACAAACTACCATCAGAGAATACTACAAACATCTCTATGCAAATAAACTAGAAAATCTAGAAGAAATGGATAAATTCCTCAACACATACACCCACCCAAGACTAAACCAGGAAGAAGTTGAATCTCTGAATAGACCAATAACAGGCTCTGCAATTGTGGCAATAATCAATAGCTTACCAACCAAAAAGAGTCCAGGACCAGATGGAGTCACAGCCGAATTCTACCAGAGGTACAAGGAGGAACTGGTACCATTCCTTCTGAAACTATTCCAATCAATAGAAAAAGAGGGAATCCTCCCTAACTCATTTTATGAGGCCAGCATCATCCTGATACCAAAGCTGGGCAGAGACACAACAAAAAAAGAGAATTTTAGACCAATATCCTTGATGAACATTGATGCAAAAATCCTCAATAAAATACTGGCAAACCGAATCCAGCAGCACAACAAAAAGCTTATCCACCATGATCAAGTGTGCTTCATCCCTGGGATGCAAGGCTGGTTCAATATATGCAAATCAATAAATGTAATCCAGCATATAAACAGAACCAAAGACAAAAACCACATGATTATCTCAATAGAAGCAGAAAAGGCCTTTGACAAAATTCACCAACCCTTCATGCTAAAAACTCTCAATAAATTTGGTATTGATGTTATGTATCTCAAAATAATAAGAGCTATGGATGACAAACCCACAGCCAACATCACACTGAATGGGCAAAAACTGGAAGCCTTCCCTTTGAAAACTGGCACAAGACAGGGATGCCCTCTCTCACCACTCCTATTCAACATAGTGTTGGAAGTTCTGGCCAGGGCAATTAGGCAGGAGAAGGAAATAGTGGGTATTCAATTAGGAAAAGAGGAAGTCAAATTGTCCCTGTTTGCAGATGACATGATTGCATATCTAGAAAACCCCATTGTCTCAGTCCCAAATCTCCTTAAGCTGATAAGCAACTTCAGCAAAGTCTCAGGATAAAAAATCAATGTACAAAAATCACAAGCATTCTTATACACCAATAACAGACAAAGAGAGAGCCAAATCATGAGTGAACTCACATTCACAATTGTTTCAAGGAGAATAGAATACCTAGGAATCCATCTTACAAGGGATGTGAAGGACCTCTTCAAGGAGAACTACAAACCACTGCTCAATGAAATAAAAGAGGATACAAAGAAATAGAAGAACATTCCATGCTCATGGGTAGGAAGAATCAATATCATGAAAATGGCCATATTGCCAGAGGTAATTTATAGATTCAATGCCATCCCTATCAAGCTACCAATGACTTTCTTCACAGAATAGGAAAAAACTACTTTAAAGTTCATATGGAACCAAAAAAGAGCCCACATTGCCAAGATAATCCTAAGCCAAAAGAACAAGCTGGAGGCATCACACTACCTGACCTGAAACAATACTACAAGGCTATAGTAACCAAAACAGCATGGTACTGGTACCAAAACAGAGATACAGATCAATGAAACAGAACAGAGCCCTCAGAAATAACACCGCATATCTACAACTATCTGATCTTTGACAAACCTGAGAAAAACAAGCAATGGGGAAAGGATTCCCTATTTAATAAATGGTGCTGGGAAAACTGGCTAGCCATATGTAGAAAGCTGAAACTGGATCCCTTCCTTACACCTTATACAAAAATTAATTCAAGATGGATTAAAGACTTAAACATTAGACCTAAAACCATAAAAACTCTGGAAGAAAATCTAGGCATTACCATTCACGACATAGGCATGGGCAAGGACTTCATGTCTAAAACACCAAAAGCAATGGCAACAAAAGCCAAAATTGACAAATGGGATCTAATTAAACTAAAGAGCTTCTGCACAGCAAAAGAAACTACCATCAGAGTGAACAGGCAACCTACCAAATGGGAGAAAATTTTTGCAACCTACTCATCTGACAAAGGGCTAATATCCAGAATCTACAATGAACTCAAACAAATTTACAAGAAAAAAACAAACAACCCCATCAAAAAGTGGGCAAAGGACATGAACAGACACTTCTCAAAAGAAGACATTTATGCAGCCAAAAGACACATGAAAAAATGCTCACCATCACTGGCCATCAGAGAAATGCAAATCAATACCACAATGAGATACCATCTCACACCAGTTAGAATGGCAATCATTAAAAAGTCAGGAAACAACAGGTGCTGGAGAGGATGTGGAGAAATATGAACACTTTTACACTGTTGGTGGGACTGTAAACTAGTTCAACCATTGTGGAAGTCAGTATGGCGATTCCTCAGGGATCTAGAACTAGAAGTACCATTTGACCCAGTCATCCCATTACTGGGTATATACCCAAAGGACTATAAATCATGCTGCTATAAAGACACATGCACACGTATGTTTATTGTGGCATTATTCACAATAGCAAAGACTTGGAACCAACCTAAATGTCCAACAATGATAGACTGGATTAAGAAAATGTGGCACATATACACCATGGAATACTATGCAGCCATAAAAAATGATGAGTTCATGTCCTTTGTAGGGACATGGATGAAACTGGAAATCATCATTCTCAGTAAACTATCACAAGAACAAAAAACCAAACACCGCATATTCTCATTCATAGGTGGGAATTGAACAATGAGGACACATGAACACAGGAAGGGGAACATCACACTCTGCGGACTATTGTGGGGTGGGGGGAGGTGGGAGGGATAGCTTTAGGAGGTATATCTAATGTTAAATGACGAGTTAATGGGTGCAGCACACCAGCATGGCACATGTATAGATATGTAACTAACCTGCACATTGTGCACATGTACCCTAAAACTTAAATAATAATAATAATAAAGTAAAAAATAAAAAAAGAAAGTCAAGCCTGCTAAGGCTGGGACAGTTCATTTTCAGATTATCATGATAACAAGGCCATAATCAAGGTCAGGGTACACCTTGGGGTGGGGATATATTTCCGGTATCAGGAGCCGAAGATGAAGGCATGAACTTCCTTTTGATGCCAACCCTGCTTTGGAGTGGAAGCTAAATGCTGTGTATTTTTTAGAAAGATTCAGACAGATGGAAGAGCTCCAGAAAATAACAAGTACTGGGTTAAATGTACCAGAGAGGAAGTGGCTGGTGTGAAAACACACACATGTTTACCTTTTCATTTTAGTCTATCCACAGTATGATCCTGTCTTCTCTTTAGGAAGCTTCTCCTCCATCCAAATTGGATCAACCAACTCTAAGTTTACCCCTTGGGCTTTCCCATCTTTGCTTGTGTTTTTTATTTTCTTGGAAAGTACCATTTCTATCTATGTCTATTTGAGTCCTTTATGTTCTTCAAGACTCAACTCAAGCAGCTGCCCTATCCTTTGCCCACAATCATTCACTCACTCACTCACTCATTCATTCATTCATTCAGTCAACAAATATTTAATTTTTGTTGTTGAATCAGATATTGCAGATTCCTGTTGCTGGAAATAATTTGTAATCTCCAAATTCCTTTAGCAATTAATTTATGTGTTTTTAATGATATTGACCATATTCAGACTATGATTTTCAGGACAAATATCTTTTTTTAAGCACTATGAAGGCAGAAACCATGCTTATTTATCTTTATATATCTCACAATAATGTCAACATAGCTGATATATATATATACACGTATATATATATACGTGTATATATATATATGTATCACAATTCCTAAAGTCCCCAGGGAACTCCAGAACTCCTCTATTTCCCTTGTTTCAAATTTATTATTTCCATAATATTCCATGAGAGTCATGAGATTATACACAGCCAGATTCCTTTGTGATTTTCTCATGAGGCCCACATTTGCCAGAGGGAGCCATCTAAAAATGTTTTGTACTTTACACAGATAATACTTCCAAAACAAATTTCCATTTTTTTAGGCAGGTATGACTACACCAAAACAAGCAATTAGAATCCAGATTTCCAATAGGCTAAAGGTAACTTTGTGTTACATGGAGAGGAACATTTCAAAGATGGAATAATTTTTCAAGATGTATCTTACCCAAAACGTTAGGTTTGTCTCTGTTCTGATAAAGCATTGGGAGTGCTTTTCCTATGCAAGTCGGGCAGCTAGAGTATAGTGGTGTGACCCAAAGAAATGCCTTTGCTGAAACCAAGCTACAGTTGCCAAAAGAAACTAGTCATTTGCTAATGGAAGTGAATGAACCCAGAAATGCCTTATTGTCCAATGAGAAGAGGCTCAAGCAAATTTGAACAGAACAAGTTTGTCTAAAACAGCTTAGGTTGGCCAGGCACAGTGGAACACACCTGTAATCCCAGCACTTTGGGAAGCTGAGGCGGGTGGATTGCTTGAGCCCAGGAGTTCAAGACCAGCCTGGACAACATGGCAAAACTCTGTCTACACAAAAAATATAAAAATTAGCAAGACATCGTGGTGTGCATCTGTAGTCTCAGCTACTTGGGAGGCTGAGGTAGTAGGATTGCTTGAGCCAAGGAGGTTGAGGCTGCAGTGAGCCAAGATCGCACCACTGCACTCTAGCCTGGGTGACAGAATGAGACCCTGTCTAAAAACAAAAAACAAAACAAAACAAAAAAACAAACAACAACAACAAAAAAAAACACCTTAGGTTAAAGGGCTGAAAGAACAGGCCAAAGAAAGTGGGTTCAAATGTGGCTTTGAAATGTGGAAATTGGTGAACAAAATGGTGATGGTGTTGGTGGGTACTTCCTTTTTACTGTTACTTAATGTTTAATAAGAAAGCATGGGAGTAAAAGATGAGAGTTTAGGCTTAGTAATAGTTACAAAGTTCTTGACAGTGAAATTTTTTAGACTAAGTCATGGTCTCCAGTGGAATGTGACAGCATCATTTATGGTTTTTAAATATGGGCTGTGCAATATTTGTGAAGGCTAATCACAGAAAGCAATCTCATACTGGTAAGAGGAAGGATTGTACTACCCTTTAAATGTTTTCCATCTTTTCATTTGGTGTCTCACCCTTATAATGATCACTTTCATGTTTTGTTTTGTTTTTTTCTTGTTGTGTTACAACACATATTTGAAAAGCCAGCTAGAAAAATTAAAAAGAAACTTGGTTTGGTAGGCTTTGGGTCTTTAGTAAATGAAATGTGGAAAATAAAGTTTAAAAAAGTTAAAAATATATTGTGTTAGATAGAGAAAACTGGCACATAATTTTTTAATAGGCAGTCAGTTGGTTTTAGCAATCACAATAATGACAGAGTAGGAGGAGCAATGGGAAAAAAAGAATTATTTTTTGATAAGGAAGGTTGTTATTCCTTGTAATGAGTTCCTTTAAGGGGAAATCTACTTTGCTTCTTACCGTTTCCATAGCATCTTCGCAGGTATTTATTTGGAGCCCAGAGATTAAGACTGGGGCTGAACAAAATGGTGAAATAGCCACCTTATCCTCAGCTGTACTCTGCCCGTATCTTTTTGGATTAGAGAGTGCTGCATGGGACTTCAGAGGTTACTTATTCCATCTATCTTGTCCACTTTTGATAGACATAGAAATTTGAGTTTAGAGAGGGGGAGGATTTGCTCAAGGTCACGGGATATTTCTAGAAAAGGAACCAATACTATGTGTTTTGACTTCCAGGTCAGTATTCTTTCTACCACATCATGGTTTATGGTGTGCCACCTTTCCTTTTAGAGTTTATCCAGTCCCTATATCCTTAGCACTCAAGCTCCCTTTCCAAGTGGGACCCAACAAAAATCTAGTCTCTTACTCATTGTTGTATTGTACATGCACATCCTTAGTCTTCCCATCATTGTCAGAACTTTTCTCTCTACCAAGGAATGGATAATGAAGCCACATTAATCTGTTCATGGCTATTTGTATGTTACCTCTCAAGGGCAGACCTATTTTAACAGCATTTTAACCTAAAGAGATACTGTCATGGTAGAAATTTCAATCAACAAAATAGGCTTCAAGGGAAATATTTTGGATCAGGATGGTTTTTCTAAAGTTCTTGAAATCACATGTACATAATTACCTGCTGGGCCAAAGCAATGAGTTGCGTTTTGTTAAGATATACTGTTTTCTCCATTTCTGAGGTATTAAAATGGACTGCTAGCAACTGGACTAACAGTTATTTTGCATTCCAATTTACTGTGACCTTACAGCTAGGGCCTGGGTCCTTCATAATAAATTGCCTCTTTAAAGGGAATTTCAGTGACTTAACAGCACATCAGACCTGGATAATATATAAATCAGATATATTATACATTTCTGAGAAAGAAAATCCTACCAAAAGGACACTTTGCAGTTTTATTTCAGTTTTCATTTCTGCTTTTAATCATAAATTGGCCATGGTTGACTGGACAGCATTTTAAATGACCCAGAAAATGTTTCCAGTCTTTCTACAAAAAGGGCTCTCTTTTGGGTACTTTTTCCTATTGCAAATATGTTTAAAAACAGATTTCTTGGCTTCTTCTGCAGTAAATATCCTTGTTCCATTAGACAAAGCTGTTCTTTTTCTCCTGCAAAACTAACCTACAAATATTTTGAAATATAGTAGTTAATCCTTGTAACATACTAGAATTGTTTAATTTTTTGAGCTGCACACAGCCTGACAAAAACCATGACATACACGTATCTATCTAAAAGTGGCTGCTGTCTTTCTTTCTTTACTGTTACAAAAATTTCAGCTGGGGAGATTCTCCCACCTACCCTTAACCCTTGTCATATTCTGGTTTACGGTAAGGAAGGATTTTATTTTAATGAATATTTCAGGGAATGAGTCTCTCTAGTGTAAAAAAAAATACGTCAGACTTTTGAAAGAACATTTTCTTCCTGGTGTGTTGTACTTTGTGGAATGAAAGCCCATAAACCAAAGGCTCTGGAAAAAGATGCCAAGGTCACAAATATTTACCTAAAGGAAGTAACAGGATATAAGAGTCAAAAAAGTAAAATATAAAATAAAAGAAAAAATAGTGAAATGAAAGTTGCTGTGGATAGTTTTAGTGAGCTGAGTTCATTTAAAGACAGAAGCAGAACTTTCCAGAGGTATGGTAAGAGCAAATGTTTTTTCTCCATCTCAAACCTAAAGGAGAACAAGTGTATTACAATTGAGCTTCATTGAATATAGTTTGCACAATCATTTTTGCGGCATAAGATTGAGGTTAGAAAATAAGTACAAGTTAAAATTAGCAAAGAACTAGCTGAAGTCATATGCATATACAGACCCAATTTCTCATTCCAAGAAGCATTCAATTAAGTATTTGAAGGACTTTTTCAGTAAATATAATTTAGTCCCAAGGTAAGCCAAAGGCTATATTTTATTTTTCATTTTAAGCAGAACTAGATTATTTTGGTTTGGTTTAAACCTATAAAACTAGAAATAGTGCCACTTTTATGTAGGTTAACTGTCATATTTCTGTGCCTTTGGTTGCAGATTCCTGAAAATACGTAGCAGACCTATATATTCTATGATAACTGAATTATTCTTACAAATGTTAGTCTAAAAGCTTTTTCTGCTGACAAAACTGAGATATTGGTACCAAAATTGGTTCTTCATATTTCAAACAAACGTGGGAAAGAGTTGTAGTCAAAGCTATGTTAGCTCGCTTGTTTAACCAGTACTTTACACAGCTCTTGAACATTTGCTCTATGAACAATTGATGCTGGCTTTCAAGTCTCTCTCTCATTGGATTTTTGTTCCAGTTGGATACATAATAGTCAAGTTGCAATATTTAGGAAAAATATTGGGGCTTCAATGGGAATGGAATAGCCAAACAAACATTCAGAACTTTTATACTTTGGGGCATAAGAACAGAGAAAGGCTGTGTTAAGGCAAATGATAGAGTATCAATTTCTGTGAAATTCCCATTTGATGAATAACATGCAGTAGCACAGATAATCTATTCAAGGAGTCCCAACAAGTTTATGTTTTCCAATAGTAAGGAGCAGGAGACCAATATAATGGACTCTAATTATGTTACACCTTCTGTGAGCATAAACTTTATTTCCATGAGAATGTAAGGTACATTAATTAAATGTTTTGTTGCCATCTATCATAGCTGGTAATCTTAAAATCACTGGTAATATTTTCCCCACAAAAATATTTATCTTAAGTAAACCATTTAATAATGAATAAATTAAGGCAGGAGGTATACGACATTTTCCCCTAACTAAAGGGAAGCTAAAGAAGTTACTTCTACTCTTTTCATTAGCTAGGGGCAATTACTACTGATGCAAACATGTCTGAATCCACCACAACTTTGTGGACTTAAGTAAAAGTTTCTCTTAAAACCCTGCTGACGTTATCCAGAAGGCTAGAGGAGGCCTGTATGGATTGGGAATTGATAAGCCTTACGTCTTCTATATTCTCTGGTGAATGAATACCCACCACCCGCCAACTGCCACTTCCCTACTTGTAAAATGGGAACCTGCAAATGGTGAAAAGCCATCTGGGCAAGGAGCTGTGCTTCCAAACTGATGAAGGAAGCAGCTGCCCTCTAGAGGAGGACTGAAAAAGGGATTAGCCAGGATTTCTTTGCAGGGCAGGCCACATGTTGGGACGCTCAGAAAATTGATAGCTTCCAAATGTTCTTTGTGTTTCCTACAGTAATGGGTCTCTGAGGCAGAGCCAGACTTGGAGCCACATGCGAAAGGAGATTATTAAATACATACTTCTCCTCATCGGCCTCAAGATTAGCTGAGAGAAATACATTAAAAACAATGGGAAAACTGGATCACCACAGTGAAATAACTCATGGTAGAAAGCAATCATTTGAACCTCATTAACAGTGCACTTACTGGAAAATCAACAGCTATCCAGCTGTAAAAGTTCAGAAATTTGGTCATAGAGGCAATAGTCACCTGAACTTGTATCTGAAACACCAAGGAATGGTCTTGTAATCAATCGAATTGTTTTTATTTTGGCCTTCATTTTCTTCTCTCTTACTTAATCTCTTAGGCTAGCAGCCACAACCTGTCTTCTCCCTTCCTCTCTATTCTGGGCTCCATTTCAAGGACACTCTCACAAGCATTTTCCATTCCTTTGATTTCTTCACCTTCTATCTCACAGCTTTGGCAATTCCTGCCCAGGCCTGATTCAGTTCAGTGGTCCACTTTGCCTGTTCTTGTTCCCAGGCTGCTGAAGACCCATCTGGGGAAAATTACATATTCATGTTCATTGGCTTCATGACAAATGCATGCTTTCCAACCTCAGCTCAGCCCTTGACTCTTATCCTTAATCCATTTCTCATCCATAGTTGGCTTCTTCTACTTTTTCCCACAGCAGCTGTTCCAAACCTTCATTTTTCTTCTCAGGCCCATACTTCTGGCCTTCTCATTTTGAGCAGATAACCTACATTTCTGTTTATCTTTTAAAAATGCCATCAGGTGACAATTCTCTCCTACTTCCCCATCCAATGTTCTTGTAGTCATTCATTCTTTTTCTTCTCCTCTCCTCTCCTATATCATTGAACCTCATTTTAATTCTTCTCACCTTTTCTCACAGCTTGCAAATGTGTTCCAGTATCAACTGTTTTACACAAACTCCAAACCCTTTATTCCTCTCCCAATGCTTCAAGCTATATCTGCTTCATTCATTTCATAACCAAACTTCTTGTAAACATAGTTAATATTTAGTGTCTCTAATTCTTCTCCTTGAATTTACGTCTCAACCCACATGTATTCAGATTTCTGCTAGGCTTGTCACAAAAGAGTTATAAAAATCAGTAGTACACTTGCATCTCTCCCCTAACATTTCCTGCTTTCCAGAGGCAATCACTTTCAATTCTTCTAGCTGTTAAATTAGTTAACATGAAACCACCTGCTTTCCAGCTTCTAAAATTATATGGTTGTCTCCTTTCTTTCTCTCTTTGCATCTGTGGGTTCATGACTTTTAAAAATCCATACTGTTGTATTAGAGGAATTTGGGGAGGGAACAAAAGTAGATACTAAGGTTCAATCAGTGATGTCTCAGCTTCCTTTCTCATTTCATTCTACCTCTTCTTCTTGTGTGATCACATTCACTCCCTTGGCTTCAACTGCATCCTTTATGAATATGACTCAATAATATATATCTCCTGCTGTGAATTTTTTTCTGATCTCCAGGCCATCTATCTATTATACTAGAATTCTCCAGGTAGGTGTCCTATAGGCATGTCAATACAACCTATTCAAAACCAAACTCATCTTTTCCCCTCCAAATTTGTTCTCCCTCCTTCCTTTCTTCTCCTAGCTAATGATATCACTCAGTCATTTAAGCTAGGATATGTAGAGTCATGCTCATTGACTTCCCAAACAAGGAATTGGTGTGTTTCATGAAAGGCAGAGATAAAGTCTCATTCATTTCTGGGTCCCATAGCCATTAGCCCAGGCTCTCACATAATAATAGTGTGTTGAATTGATGGGAACTTGCTATTGGAGGCTAAATATAGTGCAAGGATAAAGTTACCATACAGACAAAGAAATACATAACAATGTGTTTAGCTCATGTGTGGTTAAATTGCTTATTTCATGAAATTCTTACTTGACATGAAACCCAAGTTATGCATGATTTATTTATGATTAAAAGCATCTTTCTTGTTTTGTTTTTAAAATACTTGAGTGTGCATAGAAATAAAAGGAATTGTATAACCTCTGCCTCACTGTACATACCTTTGTAAGCAAAATTCTGATTTAGAGATTCAAAACTTCTTGTTTCTTAATGAAGACCTCTAAAAGTTATTTGTTAAAAGCAGCAGAAATTTTTACTTTAGAGACTCTAGTCAACTATTAGCTAGCTGCAAATGCTTCCAATATGGCTTTCTATTACTTCTTTCAGGAGGCATTCCACAGTTCTATTTTGATAAATATAAAATAAGAACAATAGTAATTGCCTCTGGGATACATAGGGGAGAAATAGACAATATATAAGAATAAAATGCTCTTTTTCCTTTTTCTTCTCCTTGTCTCTAAGCAGAAAAAAAAATGTACACATGAATATCCTAGTGACATTTCTTTGGATGTCACAATGGTTAAAAGTTTTTCTTTGGGAGGCTGAGGTGGGCGGATCATGAAGTCAGGAGATCAAGACCATCCTGGCTAACACAGTGAAACTCCATCTCTACTAAAAATACAAAAAAATAGCCGGGTGTGGTGGCAGGCACCTGTAGTCCCAGCTACTCAGGAGGCTGAGGCAGGAGAATGGCGTGAACCTGGGAGGTGGAACTTGCAGTGAGACGAGATTGCGCCACTGCATTCCAGCCTGGGCAAAAAAGCGACACTCCGTCTCAAAAAAAAAAAAAGTTTTCCTTATTCTCTTTCATAACTTTATGAGGAGAATATGCACTTATGGATATTCATTCACGGATCAATCCTTCCAGATGAGCCTGTTAATTTTGATTATGCACATTCAATTTTCATTAAGATTTATTTTTTAGATGAAATCTTGAGCAATTACAGTTTTCAGCTGACAGCATTGTAAACTGGGCCCCTGCTATTTTCCATACCCTATGCCACAGACTTCACATATATTTTCTTACTTAACCTTTGCTGTAGCCCCCAGAAGTAGAAATTAAGAATATTTGGCATTTTGTTTTACAAACCAGAGAAATGGATGTTTGAGAAGTTAAGAAACTTATCTATAACTGAAAACAGAGCAAATAAGTAGTAGACTTATTTGTATCCCAGTCGCTTGACTTTAAGTCCAATATTCTTCCCATTATAGAATAAAAACTCATTACTCAACAGCTACTCTTTTGTACTTATGTGCAGATAAAATCTTATATCACTTTAATCAGTAATGTTTTACTTAGTGCCCACTATGGTGGAATTAGTTCTATTGAGTTGAGTGCAAATATATTTGGTAGCAGTGGCAAGAAACAGAAATATAGGTTTCTCCATCTGTCAATGTGATTGGTGACAACTAGGGCCAGTCTTATGTAGAGGTTGAACAAGTAGAGTAGTGAATGTACCGAGAGTTACTGAGTACAGATTATTATAACTGGAAGAAATCTAGATAAACTGTTCAGTTTTTCAAAGAGGAAAACCACATTTCATAGAAACCAAGTGACCATTTCAAAGCCACGGTGTCAATGAGCAAGAGAGATAGGACTAGAACTTATAGCTTTATTTTAGGTTCTCTTGTTTTAAGAGGAAAAAATTATTCACCTCACTTGTTGATATGCCTGAAAATTGGAGGTTCACACTTTTGGATTTAGTCACTATCCACTAATATACTGATATGCTTAGAAGAGGTAACTAACTAATTCTGTTGAGAGTTCTCAGCCTCTCCTGGGAGAGCCAGTTGTAGGCTGAGTAAGGTGGTGAATGAAAGACAAGGCAATTTTGAGTTGAGTGGGGAAGAGAGAAATCCAAGGCCTTGACTGCTGGGGAGGACTGTAATAAAAGATTCTGAGTCATCATGGGACAGTTTGAAGCTATAAGGCACTTGGGGAGTTATGGAGAAGAGATAGATAGCACAAAATGAGAGAGGGAATAGAAAACAGCAATGCATGGCCAATAACATATGCTCAGCCAACTCCACAGTAATGGCTTTAGGCAATAGTGTCTTTTTATAACTTTGCTTGTTGTTATCTTCTACTAATATGGCCAAATTGGGATTTAGAGAAATGCTTTTGTGCATGTAAGGATTTGTATTATTTTCATAAGTTGGGCCATAAATCCTGGCCGTTATTTGACCCTGTGGTACTTGAAAACATTATCAGAATGTTTCCCTTCTTATTCATCTAAGCACACATATGGCCCTCACAGCCAATCAGCCCTGAAACTAATTGCGTCCCCAAGGTCAAACCAGAAAGCCCTGTTGATTGTTTTACCTAAATCCAGGGATATTTTATGAAGGCCTTCATTTGTTAATTACTCTAATTTATTCCAAGGTAAAGTGATTAATCTGTTTAGTACAGAAGGGCAGCCAAGATGGCCGAATAGGAACAGCTCCGGTCTACAGCTCCCAGCGTGAGTGATGCAGAAGACGTGTGATTTCTGTATTTCCATCTGAGGTACCAGGTTCATCTTACTAGGGAGTGCCAGACAGTGGGTGCAGGACAGTGGGTGCAGTGAACCATGCGCGAGCCAAAGCAGGGCAAGGCATTGCCTCACTCAGGAAGTGAAAGGGGTCAGGGAGTTCCCTTTCCTAGTCAAAGAAAGGGGTGACAGACAGTACCAGGAAAATCGGGTCACTCCCACCCTAACACTGCGCTTTTCTGACAGGCTTAAAAAACAGCGCACCAGGAGATTATATCCCGTACCTGGCTCGGAGGGTCCTATGCCCATGGAGTCTCACTGATTGCTAGAACAGCAGTCTGAGATCAAACTGCAAGGGGGCAGCGAGGCTGAGGGAGGGGCGCCCACCATTGCCCAGGCTTGCTTAGGTAAACAAAGCAGCTGGGAAGCTCGAACTGGGTGGAGCCAACCACAGCTCAAGGAGGCCTGCCTGCCTCTGTAGGCTCCATCACTGGGGGCAGGGCACAGACAAACAAAAAGACAGCAGGAATCTCTGCAGACTTAAATGTCCCTGTCTGACAGCTTTGAAGAGAGCAGTGGTTCTCCCAGCATGCAGCTGGAGATCTGAGAACGGGCAGACTGCCTCCTCAAGTGGGTCCTTGACCCCTGACACCCGAGCAGCCTAACTGGGAGGCACCCCCCAGTAGGGGCAGACTGACACCTCACACAGCCGGGTATTCCTCTGAGACAAAACTTCCAGAGGAAAGATCAGACAGCAGCATTCGCGGTTCATGAAAATCTGCTGTTCTGCAGCCACCGCTGTTGGTACCTAGGCAAACAGGGTCTGGAGTGGACTTCTAGCAAACTCCAACAGACCTGCAGCTGAGGGTACTGTCTGTCAGAAAGAAAACAAACAGAAAGGACATCCACACCAAAAACCCATCTGTACATCACCATCATCAAAGACCAAAAGTAGATAAAACCACAAAGATGGGGAAAAAACAGAGCAGAAAAACTGGAAACTCTAAAAAGCAGAGCACCTCTCCTCCTCCAAAGGAACGCAGTTCCTCACCAGCAATGGGGCAAAGCTGGATGGAGAATGACTTTGACGAGTTGAGAGAAGAAGTCTTCAGATGATCAAACTACTCCAAGCTACAGGAGGAAATTCAAACCAAAGGCAAAGAGTTAAAAACTTTGAAAAAAATTTAGATGAATGTATAACTAGAATAACCAACATAGAGAAGTGCTTAAAGGAGCTGATGGAGCTGAAAGCCAAGGCTCGAAAACTACATGAAGAATGCGGAAGCCTCAGGAGCCAATGTGACCAACTGGAAGAAAGGGTATCAGTAATGGAAGATGAAATGAATGAAATGAAGTGAGAAGGGAAGTTTAGAGAAAAAAGAATAAAAAGAAACGAACAAAGCCTCCAAGAAATATGGGACTATGTTTATTGCAGTATTATTCACAATAGCAAAGACTTGGAACCAACCCAAATGTCCAACAATGATAGACTGGATTAAGAAAATGTTGCACATATACACCAGGGAATACCATGCAGCCATAAAAAGTGATGAGTTCATGTCCTTTGTAGGGATATGGATGAAATTGGAAATCATTCTCAGTAAATTATCGCAAGAACAAAAAACCAAACACCGCATATTCTCACTCATAGGTGGGAATTGAACAATGAGAACACATGGACACAGGAAGGGGAACATCACACTCTGGGGACAATTGTGGGGTGGGTGGAGGGGAGAGGGATAGCATTGGGAGATATACCTAATGCTAGATGACAAGTTAGTGGGTGCAGTGCACCAGCATGGCACATGTATACATATGTAACTAACCTACACATTGTGCACATGCACCCTAAAACTTAAAGTATAATAATAATAAAAAATAAAAATAAACAAATAAACAAAAGAAATATGGGACTATGAGAAAAGGCCAAATCTACATCTGATTGATGTACCTGAAAGTGACGGGGAGAATGGAATCAAGTTGGAAAACAATCTGCAGGATATTATCCAGGAGAACTTCCCCAATATAGCAAGGCAGGCCAACATTCAGATTCAGGAAACACAGAGAATGCCACAAAGATACTCCTCGAGAAGAGCAACTCCAAGACACATTATTTTCAGATTCGCCAAAGTTGAAATGAAGGAAAAAATGTTAAGGGCAGCCAGAGAGAAAGGTCGGGTTACCATCAAAGGGAAGCCCATCAGACTAACAGCGGATCTCTCAGCAGAAACTCTACAAGCCAGAAGAGAGTGGGGGCCAATATTCAACACTCTTAAAGAAAAGAATTTTCAACCCAGAATTTCATATCGAGTCAAACTATGCTTCATAAGTGAAGGAGAAATAAAATCCTTCACAGACAAGCAAATGCTGAGAGATTTTGTCACCACCAGGCCTGCCCTAAAAGAGCTCCTGAAAGAAGCACTAAACATGGAAAGAAAAAACCGGGAACAGCCACTGCAAAATCATGCAAAATTGTAAAGACCATCGAGGGTAGGAAGAACCTGCATCAACTAAGGAGCAAAATAACCAGCTAACATCATAACGACAGAATCAAATTCACACATAACAATATCAACTTTAAATGTAAATGCTCTAACTAAAAGACACAGACTGGCAAATTGGATGAAGAGTCAAGACCCATCAGTGTGCTGTCTTCAGGAAACCCATCTCACCTGCAGAGACACACATAGGCTCAAAATAAAAGGATGAAGGAAGATCTACCAAGCAAATGGAAAACAAAAAAAGGCAGGGGTTGCAATCCTAGTCTCTGATAAAACAGACTTTAAACCAACAAAGATCCAAAGAGACCAAGAAGGCCATTACATAATGGTAAAGGGATCAATACAACAAGAAGAGCTAACTATCCTAAATATATATGCACCCAATACAGGAGCACCCAGATTCAGAAAGCAAGTCCTGAATGACCTACAAAGAGACTTAGACTCCCACACAATAATAATTGGAGACTTTAACACCCCACTATCAACATTAGACAGATCAACGAGACAGAAAGTTAACAAGGATACCAAGGAATTGAATGCAGCTCTGCACCAAGTGGACCTAATAGACGTCTACAGAACTCTCCACCCCAAATCAACAGAATATACATTTTTTTCAGCACCACACCACACCTATTCCAAAATTGACCACATAGTTGGAAGTAAAGCTCTCCTCAGCAAATGTAAAAGATCAGAAATTATAACAAACTATCTCTCAGACCACAGTGCAATCAAACTAAAACTCAGGATTGAGAAACTCACTCAAAACTGCTCAATAACATGAAAACTGAACAACCTGCTCCTGAATGACTACTGGGTACATAACGAAATGAAGACAGAAATAAAAATGTTCTTTGAAACCAACGAGAACAAAGACACAACATATCAGAATCTCTGGGACACATTCAAAGCAGTGTGTAGAGGGAAAGTTATAGCACTAAATGCCCACAAGAGAAAGCAGGAAAGATCTAAAATTGACATCCTAACATCACAATTAAAAGAACTAGAAAAGCAAGAGCAAACACATTCAAAAGCTAGCAGAAGGCAAGAAATAACTAAAATCAGAGCAGAATTGAAGGAAATAGAGACACAAAAAACCCTTCAAAAAATTAATGAATCCAGGAGCTGGTTTTTTGAAAAGATCAACAAAATTGATAGACCGCTAGCAAGACTAATAAAGAAGAAAAGAGAGAAGAATAAAATAGACGCAATAAAAAATGATAAAGGGGATATCACCACCGATCCCACAGAAAAACACACTACCATCAGAGAATACTACAAACACCTCTATGCAAATAAACTAGAAAATCTAGAGGAAATGGATAAATTCCTCGACACATACACCCTCCCACGACTAAACCAGGAAGAAGTTGAATCTCTGAATAGACCAATAACAGGCTCTGCAATTGTGGCAATAATCAATAGCTTACCAACAAAAAAGAGTCCAGGACCAGATGGATTCACAGCCGAATTCTACCAGAGGTACAAGGAGGAACTGGTACCATTCCTTCTGAAACTAATCCAATCAATAGAAAAAGAGGGAATCCTCCCTAACTCATTTTATGAGGCCAGCATCATCCTGATACCAAAGCCTGGCAGAGACACAACCAAAAAAGAGAATTTTAGACCAATATCCTTGATGAATATTGATGCAAAAATCCTCAATAAAATACTGGCAAACCAAATCCAGCAGCACACCAAAAAGCTTATCCACCATGATCAAGTGGGCTTCATCCCTGGGATGCAAGGCTGGTTCAATATATGCAAATCAATAAATGTAATCCAGCATATAAAAAGAACCAAAGACAGAAACCACACGATTATCTCAATAGATGCAGAAGAGGACTTTGACAAAATTCAACAATCCTTCATTCTAAAAACTCTCAATAAATTAGGTATTGATGGGATGTATCACAAAATAGTAAGAGCTAACTGTGACAAACCCACAGCCAATATCATACTGAATGGGCAAAAACTGGAAGCATTCCCTTTGAAAACTGGCACAAGACAGGGATGCCCTCTCTCACCACTCCTATTCAACATAGTGTTGGAAGTTCTGGCCAGGGCAATTAGGAAAGAGAAGGAAATAAAGGGTATTCAATTAGGAAAAGAGGAAGTCAAATTGTCCCTGTCTGCAGATGACTTGATTGTATATCTAGAAAAGCCCATTGTCTCAGTCCCAAATCTCCTTAAGCTGATAAGCAACTTCAGCAAAGTCTCAGGATACAAAATCAATGTACAAAAATCACAAGCATTCTTATACACCAAAAACATACAAACAGAGAGCCAAATCATGAGTGAACTCCCATTCAGAATTGCTTCAAAGAGAATAAAATACCTAGGAATCCAACTTATAAGGGACGTGAAGGACCTCTTCAAGGAGAACTACAAACCACTGCTCAAGGAAATAAAAGAGGATACAAACAAATGGAAGAACATTCGATGCTCATGGGTAGGAAGAATGAATATTGTGAAAATAACCATACTGCCCAAGGTAATTTATAGATTCAATGCCATCCCTATCAAGCTACCAATGACTTTCTTCACAGAATTGAAAAAAACTACTTTAAAGTTCATATGGAACCAAAAAAGAGCCCACATCGCCAAGTCAATCCTAAGCCAAAAGAACAAAGATGGATGCATCACACTACCTGACTTCAAACTATACTACAAGGCTACAGTAACCAAAACAGCATGGTACTGGTACCAAAACAGAGATATAGATCAATGGAACAGAACAGAGCCATCAGAAATAACATCACATATCTACACCTATCTGATCTTTGACAAACCTGACAAAAACAAGCAATGGGGAAGGATTCCCTATTTAATAAATGATGCTGGGAAAACTGGCTAGCCATATGTAGAAAGCTGAAACTGGATCCCTTCCTTACACCTTATACAAAAATTAATTCATGATGGATTAGAGACTTCCATGTTAGACCTAAAACCATAAAAACCCTAGAAGAAAACCTAGGCATTACCATTCAGGACATAGGCATGGGCAAGGACTTCATGTCTAAAACACCAAAAGCAATGGCAACAAAAGCCCAAATTGGCAAATGGGATCTAATTAAACTAAAGAGCTTCTGCACAGCAAAAGAAACTACCATCAGAGTGAACAGGCAACCTACAAAATGGGAGAAAATTTTTGCAATCTACTCATCTGACAAAGGGCTAATATCCAGAATCTACAATGAACTCAAACAAATTTACAAGAAAAAAACAAACAACCCCATCAAAAAGTGGGCAAAGGATATGAACAGAGACTTCTCAAAAGAAGATATTTATGCAGCCAAAAAACACATGAAAAAATGCTCACCATCACTGGCCATCAGAGAAATGCAAATCAAAACCACAATGAGATACCATCTCACACCAGTTAGAATGGCAATCATTAAAAAGTCAGGAAACAACAGGTGCTGGAGAGGATGTGGAGAAATAGGAACACTTTTACACTGTTGGTGAGACTGTAAACTAGTTCAACCACTGTGGAAGTCAGTGTGGCGATTCCTCAGGGATCTAGAACTAGAAATACCATTCGACCCAGCCATCCCATTACTGGGTATATACCCAAAGGACTATAAATCATGCTGCTATAAAGACACATGCACACGTATGTTTATTGTGGCACTATTCACAATAGCAAAGACTTGGAACCAAGCCAAATGTCCAACAATGATAGACTGGATTAAGAAAATATGGCACATATACACCATGGAATACTATGCAGCCATAAAATATGATGAGTTCACGTCCTTTGTAGGGACATGGATGAAATTGGAAATCATCATTCTCAGTAAACTATCGCAAGAACAAAGAACCAAACACCGCATTTTCTCACTTACAGGTGGGAATTGAACAATGAGAACACATGGACACAGGAAGGGGAACATCACACTCTGGGGACTGTTGTGGGGTGGGGAGAGTGGGGAGGGAGGGATAGCATTAGGAGTTATAGCTAATGTTAAATGACGAGTTAATGGGTGCAGCACACCAGCATGGCGCATGTATACATATGTAACTAACCTGCACATTGTGCACATGTACCCTAAAACTTAAAGTATAACAATAATAAAAAAATCTGTTTAATACAATGCGTTTTTCTTTAGTATCTACAATTCTGATAGTTTGTGATTTAATTTTGTGTTAGGCCTGAAAGGCTGTTTGTCTTTTTTTCTGGATTTTACCTATCAGGGAGTAACTATCAGGAGACATCTTGCTTCATTTTCATGGGAGTGAAACTCACTTTTTGCATTTATTTATTCACTTTTCTGGTCTCTTGTAATTTATAAAGCTCCTTACCTTGAATTCCCAGTGCATTAGCTAACTCTTTAGGATCCTCAGGTTACATGTCATTGCCTTTTGTATAGATTTCACATGTCTTATTTTTCTCTTTTAGTGGTGAGAGTAAGAATTCATTTGATCTGTGACAACTCTGGTACATTGACTTGTAATAAAACTGTTTCTGTTCTTTATTTGGAGTCAGCTCCATGCATTTTAAACTTCTTTGTTTTCTGATTATGTGAAGAACAGCAGGATCCTGTATTAGGCTATACTGAGTGTGTCAGAGCAGCAGTAGAAGTGAGTAAAACAGGAACCCTGTCCTTAAATAAATTACAGTCCAGTGAGACACAAGATCATGGACATGAATGAGTTGATACACAGAAGAATGTAATAAGCATGATTAGAGAGGTTTAGAAGCAGTGCTGTGGGAGCACAGGATAGGGAGAAATTATATTTATTTGAGAAACCAGAGAAAGCTTCATGGAAGCAGTAAGAATGTAAATTGAACCTTAAAGGATGGATGGAATCCAATAAGCAAAAAGGAATAATGTAGAGAGGGCGTGTCTTATAGAGGAAACAACATTGAATATAGGTATGGAAGTGAGAAAGTGCAATACACACTCAGGAAAGAGTGAATACATTAGCTGAATGGTAGCATGGATCTGAATGGCAAGGATAAACACTTTGGACATTTTATTGGATGCAATGTGGAGTCATCGAAGAATTTTGAGCACTAGAATGACGTATTTCAGGATGTTCTTTAGAAAGATTGCTCTGGCAACAGTGCAAGGGAAGAACTTGACAGGGTTAAACTTCGAAGCAGAGCAACCAGTTAAGAGGCTGTTCCAATAGTCCAAAAATGTAATGAGAACCTAAGTGAGTCAGTAAATATTAGGAGGTGAGAAGGAGGTGTTTGCAAGAGATATTTGGGAAGACTTAGTTACTGACTGGATATAGGGAATTGCAGAAATCTTGGGTAATCAATAAAGTGGTTCCGTCAACATAGAAGCTAAAACATTCAGTAGGATTCAGAAGACATACATTTGGTCAACAATCAGATGAAAACAATCTCAACATCACTGATCATTAGAGAAATGCAAATCAAAATCATAATGGGATACCATCATATAACAGTAAGAATGGCTATTACTAAAAGGTCAAAAAATAACAGAGGTTGGTGAGGTTGTGGTGAAAAGGGAATGCTTATGCACTCTTGGTGGGCATGTAAATTAGTTCAGTAATTGTGGAAGAAACTGTGGTGATTCCTCAAGGACCTAAAGACAGAAATACCAAAAAATAAAAAAATAAATAAAAAAAACAAAAAACGCAGAAAGGAGGCAGGACTAACTTGCAGCTTCCAATTGGATGAACAGAACAGTGTGTGGAGACTCACATCATGAGTTTTTGCTTCAAGAGCCACTGCAGAAAGATACCAGGAAAACAAAGAATTCACAGACCTTTTGAATGAAGCAGCTTGCCGCTGCAATCTCCACGAGATAGCTGAAAAGCTGTGAGTGCCCAAAGTATGAGAGGAGGAAAGTCCACCTCCAAACACATATCCTCACTGGGAGCATTAAAATCCAGATCACAAGAGAAAAATTTAACCTAACTTAGAGCTGAAATGAATTTAGAGAGCCAAGCAAAATATAAAAGTAGAAGAAGCAGCAGGAAGAGCCCTGGAAGCACTCCTGGTACCCAGGGAAGCCATTTCTAATTTTATAACACAGGGGTCCTTGGGGAGGGCAGCCAGTAGAATTGGGGATGGGCCACAGGGAGAAAGAGACTTCCAGTTGAATTTTGTAATAATTTCAATGGAGCACCAGTTTTCCTAGGAAGAATCTGGGGGAGTAGTGGTGTGGTGAATAGGAAGTACAGATATGAGCACAGAGATCAAATGGCACTAGAATGGGGCCTGAAAGCCCTGCTTGCTTTCTCAGCCAGGAAGCTTGTAGCCAGGGACAAGATCTCAGCTCTGTGCACTTTAGGTCTGGATTTAAATTTATCTATGTTGGCTGTTGAGGGAGCACAGCGGGAGTGGGACTATCCATGCTGGCTGCATCAGAACTTGGTGAGGCCTGTCACTGCCAGCTTTTCCCCACTTTCCTGGTGACCTGTGCAAAGCAGCAGAGGCAGCCATAATCGCCCTTGGAACATAACTCTATTGGCCTGAGAACCACACCTCATCCCCAGCAGTGCCCACAGCAAGCCCCACCCAAGGAGAGTCTGAGCTCAGGCAGACCTAACCCTGCTCCTACCTGATGGTTTTTCTCTAGCTGCTCTGGTAGCCGAAGACAAAAGATATAAACTCTTGGGAGCTCCGTGGCCTCACCCATAGCCTGAGAAACCCAAATACTTATTCAGGCAAACTTAGAGCAAGCTTGTATCCCCCCTATACTACTACAGTTTATGCTCTCTTCAAAGTGCCACCTCCTGGCTGGAGGCCAATCAACTCAAGCCATTACTGCAATGCCTAACAGAACAATCCTGCTCCAAGTCAGGAGAAAACAACAGATAATTCCTCTACTTGTAACATCCTGGCTAAACAGAGGTCCTGAGTCTGTCCACATGACAACTTCACTGCTGGAATAACCAGCATTAGAGAAAACCTGCACAATAAACAACACTACAACCAAGGACTCTCACAGAGTCTGTTTCACTCCCCTGCTACCTCCACCAAAGGAGGTGCTGGTATCTACAGCTGAGAGACCTGAAGACAAATCACATCACAGGATTATATGCACACACTCTGCAGAACAAGCCTGTAGCCCAGTAGCTCCAGTGGTTGGCTAGACTCAGAAGAGCAATAACAAACACTGCAGTCCAGCTCTCAGGAGGCCCCATCCCCAGGGGAAGGAGGAGAGCACCACATCATGAATCTTTTGTCCCCATGGTCCAAAAGAATCTGAACAGCAGCTCTTGAGTTCTAGATTTTTCCTGTGACCTAGTCTACCAAAAAGAGAATAGACCAGAAAAACAAGTTTCTATAACATCCCCAGAAGATCACACTAGCTAACCAGACATGTATCTAAACCAAGAGGAATTCTATGAATTGTTAGAAAAAGAATTCAGAACATTGACTATTAAGCTACTCAAGGAGGCAAAAGAGATAGGTGAAAACCAACTTAAATAAAAAAAAAATACAAGATATAGGTGAAAAATCTCCAAAGAATTCAATATCATAAATAAAAAAATGGCAGCTTCTAGAAATGAAAGATGCACCTAGGGAAATGCAAAATACACTGAAAAGTTTCAACAATATAATCAAACAAGCAGAAGAACTTCAGAGCTCGAAGACAAAGCTTTCTAATTAATCCAGTCTGACAAAGACAAAGAAAAAAATAATTAAAAAGCCACCAAGAGGTTTGGGATTATGTTAAATAATCAAACCTAAGAATAATTGGTGTTCCTGAGTAAGAAGAGAATCTAAAAGTTTGGAAAACTTATTTGAGGAAAAAATCAAGAAAAACTTCCCTGGCCTTGCTAGAGATCTAGGCATCCAAATAAAAGAAGCTCAAAGAACACCCCAGAAATTCATTGTAAAAGATCATCACCTAGACATATAGTCATCAGGTTATCTAAAGTGAAAATGAAGGAAAGAATCTTGAGAGCTGTGTTGCAAAAGCATCAGGTAACCTACGTAGGAAAATTTGTCAGATCAACAGAAGATGTCTCAGCAGAAACCGTACAAGCTAAAAGGAATTGCGGTTTTATTTTTAGCCTCTTTAAACAGAATAATTATTAGCCAAGAATTTTGTATCCAGTGAATGTAAACATAATAAATCATAAACAAAGGAAAAGTAGTCTTTTTCAGACAAATAAGTGCTGAGAGAATTTGCCACTACAAAGCCGGCACTCCAGAAACCAAGGAAAGGAGTTATAAATCTTCAAACAAACCCTTGAAATACACCAAAATAGAACCTCCTTAAAGCATAACTCTCATGGGGCCTATAAAGCAATAGCATAATGAAAACAAAACAAGATATTCAGGCAACAACTAGCATGATGTAGCATGATGAATAGAATAGTACCTCACATCTCAATACTAACATTGAATACAAATGGCCTAAATGCTCCACTTAAAAGATACAGAATGGCAAAATAGATAAGAATTCACTAAGTATCTGCTGTCTTCAAGAGAGTCATTTATCACATAAGGACTCAGACAAACTTAAGGTAAAGAGGTGGAAAAAGATACTCCATGCAAGTGGAATAGCTATTCTTATATCAGACAAAACAGACTTTAAAGCAACAACAGTTAAGTAAGACAAAGAAGGACATTATATAATGATAAAAGGACTAGTCCCAGAGGAAAATATCACAATCCTAAATATATATATACCTAACACTGAAGCTCCCAAATTTATAAAACATTTACTACTAGACCTAAGAAATGAGATAAATGGCAAGATAATTACAGTGGAGGACTTTAATTCTCCACTAACAGCACTAGACAAGTCATCAAGACAGAAAGTAAACAAACAAACAATAGACTTAAACTATACCCTAGAACAAATGGACTTAACAGATATTTAGAGAACATCCTATCCAACAACTGCAGAATATACATTCTATTCATCAGCATATGAAACATTCTCCAAGACAGACCATATAACAAGCCACAAAAGGTCTCAATAAATTTAAGAAAATCAAAATTATATCATGTAATCTCTCAGACCACAGTGGAAATAAACTCCAAAAGGAACTCTCAAAACCATGCAAATAAATAGAAATGAAATAATCTGTTCCTGAGTGATCTTTGGGTCAACAATGAAATCAAGATGGAAATGAAAAAATTATTTGAACTGAATGACAGTAGTGACACCACCTATCAAAACCTCTAGGATACAACAAAAGTGGTGCTAAGAGGAAAGACTATAGCATTAAATGCTGACATCAAAAAGTCTGAAAGAGCACAAATAGACAATATAAGGTCACACCTGAAGGAACTAGAGAAAAAAAAGCAAACCAAGCCCAAACCCAGCAGAAGAAAAGAAAGAACAAAATAGAGCAGAACTAAACAAAATTGAAATAAAAAAATACAAAAAATAAATACAACAAAAAGTTATTTGAAAAGATAAACAAAATTGATAGACCATTAGTGAGAGTACCGAAGAAAATAACAGAAAAGATCCAAGTAAGCTCAATTAGAAATGAAACAGGAGGTATTAGAACCACATAAATTTAAAAAAAAAATCATTCAAGGCTACTATCAACACCTTTACACACACAAACTAGAAAACCTAGAGGATATGAATACATTCCTGGAAATATACAACCCTTCTAAATTAAACCAGGAAGAAATAGAAACTCTTAACAGACCAGTAACAAGCAGTGAGATTGAAATGGTAACTTAAAAATTGCCAATGAAAAAACTCCAGGACCAGATGAATTCTATTAGACATTCAAAGAATTGGTACCCAACTTATCAAAACTATTCCATAAAATAGAGAAAGAGGGAATCCTCTCTAAATAATTCTATGAAACTAGTATCACCCTAATATCAAAATCAGAAAAGGACATAAAGAGAAAACTAGAGACCAATATCCCTAATGAACATAAATGCAAAAATCCTCAACAAAACACTAGCTAACCAAATCCAACAGCATGTCAAAAAAGATAATCCACCATGATCAAGTGGGTTTATACCAGGGATGAAGGAATTGTTTAAAAATACAAGTCAATAAATGTGATACACCACATAAACATAATTAAGAACAGAAACAGTATGACCATCTCAATAGATGCAGAAAAAGCATTTGACAAAACCAGCATCTCTTTATGATTAAAAGCCTCAGCAAATTCGGTATAGAATTAACATATCTAAAGTAATAAAAGCCATCTATGACAAAACCACAGCCAATATTATACTGAATGGAGAAGTGTTGAAAGCATTCCCCTTGAGAACTGGAACAAGAAAAGAATGCCCACTCTCACCACTTCTATTTAACATGGTACTGGAAGTCACAGCCAGAGCAATGAGACTAGAGAAATAAAGAAAAGGGATCCAAATTGGTAAAGATGAAGTCAAACTGTCACTGTTCACCAATGACATAAGTATATACCTAGAAAACCCTAAAGATTCATCCAAAAAGCTCCTAGATCTGACAAATAAATTCAGTAAAGTTTCAGGATGTGAAATCAATGTATACAAATTAGTAGCACCGTTATACACCAACAGCAACCAAGCTGAGAATCAAATCAAGAACTCAACCCCTTTCACAGTACCTGCAAAGATAAATACAACACAATACAATACAATACAATACAATACAATACAATACAATACAATACAATACAATACTTAGGAATATACCTAGCCAAGGAGGTGAAAGACCTTTACAAGAAAAACTACAAAACCCTTCTGTAAGAAAACCAACGACACAAACAAATGAAAACAGAGCCCATGCTCATGGATGGGAAGAATCAATATTGTGAAAATGATCATACTACCAAAAGCAGTCTACAAATTCAGTACAACTCCCATCAAAATACTGTCATTATTCGTCACAGAACTAGAAAAAAAAACTTAAAATTCATATGGAACCAAAAAAGATCCCGTATCCCAAAGCAAGAATAAGCAAAAAGAACAAATCTGGAAGCATCATGTTACCAGACTTTATACTATATTATAAAGCTAGTGTCACCAAAACAGCATGGTACTGATATAAAAAATAGGCACATAGATCAATGGAACAGAATAGAGGGCCCAGAAATAAAGCCAAATGTTAATAGCCAACTGATCTTTGACAAAGCAAACAAAAACATAAAGTGGGTAAAAAACACTCTATTCAACAAATGGTGCTGGGATAATTAGCAAGCCACGTGTAGAATAAAACTAGATCCTCATATCTTTTCTTATGTAAAAATCAACTTAGGATGGATCAAAGACTTAAATCTAAGACTTGAAATAATAAAAATTCTACATGATAACATCAGAAAAACTCTTCTAGACATTGGCTTAGGCAAAGACTTCATGACCAAGAACCCAAAAGCAAATGCAACAAAAGCAAAGATAAATAGGTAGGATTTAATTGAACTAAAAGGCTTCTGCACAGCAAAATGATACAGACCACACACAGATTGGGAGAAAATTTTTGCAAACTATGCATCTGACAAAGGACTAATATCCAGAATCTACAAGGAACTCAAATCAGCAAGAAAAAACAACCCATCAAAAAGTGGGCTAAGGACATGAATAGACAATTCTCAAAAGAAGATATACAAATGGCCAACAAAATGCTCAACATCAATAATGATCAGGGAAATGAAAATGAAAACCACAATGTGATACCACTTTACTCCTGCAAGAACGGCCATATTTTAAAAATAAAACAAAAATACATGTTGGCATGGATATGGCAAAAAAGGAACACTTTTGCACTGCTATTGGGAATGTAAACTAGTAAAACCACTACAGAAAACTGTATGGAGATTCCTTAAATAATGAAAAGTAGATCTACCATTTGATCCAGCAATCCCACTACTGGGTATCTACCTAGACAAAAAAGAAGTTCTTATATGAAAAATAACTTGCACATGCATGTTTGTAGCAGCACAATTCGTGATTGCAAACATATGGAACCAGTTCAAAAGCCCATCGATCAACAAGTGGATAAAGAATATGTGTTTATATATATATATGAATACTACTCAGCCATAAACAAGAATAAAACAATGGCATTTGCAGCAACCTGGATGGAGTTGGAGACCATTATTCTTAGTGAAGTAACTCAGGAATGGAAAACCAAACATGATATGTTCTCACTTATAATAGTGAGCTAAGCTATGAGGACATGAAGGCATAAGAATGCTACAATGGACTTTGGGGACTAAGGGATAATGGTGGCAGGTGGGTGAGGGATAAAAGACTACCCACTGGAAACAGTGTACACTACTCAGGTGATGGGTGCACCAAACTCTCAGAAAACACCACTAAAGAACTTACTCATGTAACCAAATACCACATGCTCTCCCAAAACTATTGAAATTTAAAAAATGATAAATAAAAAGACAGAAATACAATTTGAATCAGCAGTCCCATTACTGGGTATATAACCAAAGGAAGATAAATCATTATATTTTAAAATTACATGCATGTGTATATATATTGCAACACTATTAATAACAGCAAAGACATGGAATCAACCTAAATGTCCATTGATGATAGACTGGATAAAGAAAATGTGGAATGTATACACCATGGAATACTATGCAGCCATAAAAAAGAAGGAGATCCATTAGATATTTTTATTGATCCTCTCCCTTCTCTAGGCTTAATACCTGGGAGATAAAATAATCTGTACAAAAAACCCCCAAGACATAAGTTTACTTATGTAAAAAAAAAAAAAAAAAACCTGCACTTGTACCCCTGAACTTAAAATATAAGGTTTTTTTTTTTTTTTTAAACAAAGTCATGTTCTTTGCAGGAACCAGTGTGGACTTGGAGGCCTTAGCAAACTATCACAGGAACAGAAAACCAAATACCGCATGTTCTCACTTATAAGTAGGAGCTAAATGATGAGAGCACAAGGACACCCAGAGAACAACATACACTGGGGCCTTTTGGAGTGGGGAGAGCATCAGGAAAAATAACTAATGTACTAGGCTAAACACCTGGATGATGAAATAATCTGTACAACAAACCCCTAGGATGCAGGTTTACCTATGTAACAAACCTGCACACGGACCCCTGAACTTAAAAGTTAAAAAAATGAGTGATTAAAAACATTAAAAAATGAAACGTACTTAGTTGAAATGTCTCCTCTCTCTTACTTAGTGGGTGCAGCAATATGTTGTTATCTTCTGAAGATCACTTAAGAGCAGTGCTAAGATAGGAACTGAGCTCCTCTGAGGACAAATCTGGTGTTCTTTCCATGCTATCACATGGTGTCAATATTTGAAAAGTAACAGGATTGGGGAAGAATACCAACAAACACCATCAACCAAGGGATTGATAGAAATTGAAACACCTTAGTCCTCATCGAGTCTAAACATTTCATTTTATAAAGGGTACTTTGAGGCCCAGAGAGGGATAGCCAGAGTATAATGTGTCCTGTTAGGTATATAGTAACCACCCAGTGGAAGTCATTGTGACCCCTTGTGAGAACTAGTACTATGGTATTCTTGTGTTGTAACTACCAGTAAATAGTTATATTATAGGAGAGATGAGTTGATCATATTTAATGTTCCATTTTTATTGAAATGGCTATATTAGAAAACTGTTTTTTAGGTAGAGGAAAGAATAACGTTTTCTCCTAGTTGATTCCTTTCCTAACAATGAGAGCTTCATATAAAAGTAGAACACATGCCTAATAAGTATTCAACATTAAAAAGACAAGATTTCTCCTTTTTCCTTCTTGTCTTGAATTCTTTTCTTGCCATTTGAATTCTGCTTTACTTGCTACTTTTTCTCTCATTTGTTTTTTCCATCCTTCCTTTGCCAACCTCTCAGAATCCCTCACCCTAGGTCCTTGTGATAAAACTGCAGCTATGTTTTAGGTACACACATGTGTGGTGTGGGGAGGAGGTACAAGATTGATCCTTGGATTTGTAGCTATTCTCCCAAATGCATAATTCCTTGGCTTGTAAAGTCTAATGACATTGGGTACTCCATTTCGTCTGTGTTTCTTTCTAACTAACTTGGAAAAATCATCTGTACATGAGTGGAGCAGATTGAAAATGATTTAGACCTCAGTGGAGAACCAGAAATGTTGACTGAATCATTGATGCATATTTAGAAGCTAAGAGTAAAATTACTGTAACAGATGGAGGATAAAAGATGCCAGAAAACGCAAAGAGAATACTGTCTAAAAAGATCAATAATGATTCAGGGCTTCCAAAGTCTACTACCTTTCAAATATAGAGTACGTTAAAATGTAAAAGAGCATGAAGGCTACAAATGACTTCTGTTCAATATTAGTATACTGTATAAAATGATGGCACTACATGAACAAATAATATGAAAATACATGGAACTTATGTGCAAAATTTCAGGCTATTTAAACAATAAACGATGAAATCAATAAATAATTACTAATTTTCTACTATGTGCAAAACTTATGTTAAATGAAGAACACAAAGATTTATAAAATAAGAGCTCTTGTCTTAGAACCTTACAAATTAATGGAGGGGAGGGGGAGACAGGACAACTGAATAAAATCTCAAAAGCAACATTTAGAGGGCTGTTTCAGAAAACATCAAAAGAGATATGATAAGGCAGTTAATATAAAAGCTAAATAAAACATACAGATGTCAGCTTAGTGGTTGCAAGAATGCAGACTGGAGTGATCAATGAAAGATCTATGAAAGAGGTGAAATTTGAATTTGGCATTTAACAAACAATTTATATTTTGAGGGTACACACACATACATGTTCACACGTACACATGCATACACACATAGACACAAAGGTGAATGCTATTATATAGCTGCCCAATAGACCATTCATAAATAATTTACTGCCAGTTTCCTGAAATACATGTGAGCATAATTAAGGTTATTTTGACTTAACCTATTGTAATAGAACAAATTGACATTTATTTTTCAATTTATACCAGTGAACATTTCAAATATGTTACAATAAATTCAGATATTTGCATTATGTAAACAATTTTAAGTGAAAATAATTAGATTATTTTTGCAACAAATGCAATGCTAATTAATGGAGTTTTCATGGGGCCTCATCCACTTTTTGGATTGGGGAAGCAGCTCCTTTACTTAACCCTGTCAGTCTCCTAGAGTTACCTTCCATAGCTCTTTCTGTCTCCTGACACACTGCATTTCATCTTTATTTCTTGTGGCTTTATAGAATTAGTGAACTCAAAGGCCATCAATTATCTCCTAATCAACAGCCCTAATGGTCAAACCCAAGCAAATCAGGAACCTTCTTCAGCATTTAACAAACACTGCTGGTTGACCTCCCTTTCTTGAAAGTATTTGGTTGATTTGGGGTCAATAGTGTGTACCTCAATCTTTCCAATGACTCCTTCATCTTTTTCTTCCTCACCCTAAGTACAGGCAATTCACCAAACTCATTCTTCATCCCCTGTGCTTTCTCTTGTGAAGACTCAAGGCTTTAATTTTTCCCCATAGAAATAACTCTGAAATCTATCTACAGTTCAAACCTCTTAATTGAGCTCCAATACAGTTTCTCAAACCATCTCCAGAAAATTTTCATTCTGAGGTCCTGTTGTCACCTAAATCTTTTTTTTTTTTCTTTTATTGTAATTATTATTATTATTATTATTATTATACTTTAGGTTTTATGGTACATGTGCCCAATGTGCAGGTAAGTTACATATGTATACATGTGCCATGCTGGTGCACTGCACCCACCAACTCGTCATCTAGCATTAGGTATATCTCCCAATGTTATCCCTCCCCCCTCCCCCCAACCCACAACAGTCCCTGAAGTGTGATGTTCCCCTTCCTGTGTCCATGTGTTCTCATTGTTCAATTCCCACCTATGAGTGAGAATATGCGGTGTTTGGTTTTTTGTTAACATGTCTAAAAAGCTGGTGGTTTTGTGCTGGTGAAAAATGGGATGCTCCATTTTTATATCTTGATAGATAGTAAACTACCTCTCCCAGTTCTTCCCTTCCTTCTTCCTGAATCTCCTTCTACCAGTCTCTTTTGAAGTTAGGATTTATACAATTTAATATGTGTCTAGTGTATCTTATGAAAAAATCTTATTACATACATATACACACGCACACACAAACACACTTGTGTGCTATAACTTTCATACATTGACCAAATCTTAGCTCTTTATTATCCCTCAGATTGGTTCTCCCTTGAAACTTTCTTGTTTTCATCAGTAACATCTTATTCTTCCAGTTTTCTTGCACATTTTCTTACTTGCATTTTCTTCTCCCTATCACTTTCACTACCCCAGTCAAGGCTGAGCCTCATCAACTCATGCTTGAACTGCTACAATGTCTCCTAACTAATCACTTTGCTTCCAACCACTGCATTCTCTACACTGTTGCCATAGCAGTCTTTCCAATGTGAAAATACAATCACTGTACTTCCAGACTTAAAACCCTGAAACTTTCATTGATTCGCCCGCCTCCTATTGCTCAGATCCATAATTTCTTTTCTATCTCCAATGTTCTCTCCTGCCTCAGACAGCTTGTGGAAGAAGGCAGGATTTACATAATTGATACATTTTTTTGATTTAGACCCTCATTTTTTTCTCACTAGCAAAACTGATTTCTTCATCTCCCAAACATTCTTCCTTCCTTCCTTCCTCCCTCCCTCCCTCTCTCTCTTTTCTTTCTTTTTTTTTTTTTTTTGAAATGGAGTTTCACTATTGTCACCCAGGCTAGAGTGCAGTGGTGCCATCTCAGCTCACTGCAAACTCCACCTCCTGGGTTCAAGTGATTCTCCTGCCTCAACCTCCCTAGTAGCTGGGATTACAGGTGCCCACCACCACGCCTGGCTAATTTTTATATGTTTAGTAGAGATGGGGTTTCACCATGTTGGCCAGGCTGGCCTCGAACTCCTGGCTTCAGGTGATCCACACTCCTTGGCCTCACAACGTGCTGGGATTACAGACGTGAGCCACTGTGCCTGGCCCATTTTTGTGCATTTCTACTCCCACAACTTTGCATATCTTGATGCCCAAACCAAATGCTTTTTCCTCTACTTTCTATTTCTTCAAAACTTACTTTGGCTTCAAGGCTCATTTAATGCCTCTTCTCCTCTATGAAGCCTTTTTGGGTAGTAGCCAATTCACATGGTTTTCGTACTTTGCCAAACTCCTATGACAACCAGTAGGATTTAGATGGTTAAAATCCTCAGTGAGGGGCAGGGATGTCATTGTAAGTGAGTATCATTAGGGAGGCTGAAATGTGCAAGGCATTTTAACAGAGAAACAAGTAAGCTTTTCCAACTTGAGTGACAGATTCATGGAGGACAGTGATGCATGTGAAGCTTAGCATGATGAGTCCAAGCTATTTTGTAGTACCTTTAAAAAAAAAGCCAAGGAGTTTGTTTATGTGAATATATCACAGACAGACTTGTTTACGTTAGTATTATTTTAATGTATTGGGTATTTTATTGAAGACAAAATTATTTGAAAGTTATTAATTAATGGACACTATAGCTTTCCTCTTTCAAATAGTGAGAAGATTTGTTAATTCAGATAAGAAGAAATGTTGATCAGGGAAAAAGGAATTTGTGCATTAAGATAGGGAAAGATGTAGAGGCAGATATGCACAAGGGTGTTTGAGGGAACTGAAGGGCTTTGATTGAAGGAGAGTTGATTATATTTACCTTTATCCATTATTATGGTTATACTTATATGAATTTTTTGGATTTAATGTTATCTTCAGTGTCACAAGTTTACAGATGATAATATGTGAAGACTAAGGAAATAAGATTAAGTGCTATAATATATCTAGTCAGGTGAAGGATGAAATAACAAAACCTCAAAGGTAGAACCTTTTGTTGAAATGTAGTCCTTTTTATTAAATAAATATTTTACATTTTCCTTTAACTGGTTAATCATTTTGGTAGATATAACAATATATAATACACAGGTGCCTTATGCATTGAAGCTAAATTATGGATGAGATTATGTCATAACTTGGCTCTTCCAATATTTCTGGTTGTAGTTCCTTGACATGGCAGGGGTCAGGTTGGAAGACTCTTTAAAAAATATTATATTATTAGGTACTATCTTTAGGTAGAAACCAATATGAAGGAGTATGGGAACCTAAATAAAGATAGACATTTGCTTAAGGATTGGCCATAGGTCTGACAAAATTAGGTGGGAAGTATGATTTGAGATATGGGATAAATGGTTTTATAGAAGTACTTGCATTAAATTGTCAATTAATTGTATAGCAATAATTCTGGCATAACTAAAGTTTCTTGATAAGTCATTTTATGATTGGGCTGTCATGTTTAGTCTCAGGGGTTCAGTTTTTCAAGGTGTAAAACATAGGGTAAAGATGGTGGAAATGAGGAAATGTTGCATTTAGGAGATCTCTTTAAGACTCTAGCCAATTTTGACATTCTGTGGTTCTAGGATTTAGTTTCAAACATATTTCCAGGGAGAGCTCTGGACCCGATACATGTTCAATCTAATGTATATCTGCATTATTCATCCAGAATATTTAGCATCAGCAATATTTATTGGGAACTCTATGCAAGTGTATTAGATATATCTACAGCATTTAACTGTTCACACTCTAAAGGAAATATAAACTTCTCACCCTTGCTATCCCAGCAAGCGTAGTAGCTATGTTTTATATTCTTTGACCCCATTGCCCTGCCCATAACTGGACCATACATGGGTACCTAAGCAAGGGAATTCTATTCCTAGGTTTGGCATCAATTTGTGAGCCATGAATCCCAGCATACAAAAGATGAGCTAATCCAAAGAAACTCTGCTCTGAAGCAGTTAGCAGCAGGAACAGAAGCCAAGAAATCCTTTGAGAATTGCCATAATAATGATGACAAATGCTCATGTCACACTTTCTGTATCTACTAGGTAAAGTCTTGTCTCATTTAATCCTCACAACAGTCTATGAGGTAGATTCTATTATTATCATCACTAATTTAAGGAGGAGACAATCCTTAAATGAGGAGATAAAATCACATAAATCTCCTCAAATGAGGAGATGAAATAACAGAAAACTAAGTAATTTACTCAGGGCCACACAGGTAGTGAGTGGCAGAGCTGAGATTGAAACCCATGCAGTCTGGCTCTAGAGTCGGTGCTCTTAATTGCTATAACACACGGGCATGGCTTTGAACTATACTAAGCTAAAGGACAACATTCAAGTTGACATTTTGAGAGAGCAGTACTAATACAGAGTAAGGGAAGAGGAAAATGATTCACAGAGAGAGAACTGTGGAAACCCATAGATGAAGGAAGATGTCAAAAAAGAAAATACTATAAAACTCAAGAGAAGGGGTGGGAGAAAGAGAGGAGAGAGAGAGTGAGAGCAAGTGAGTGAGAGAGAACTACACCTACACCTTGGCACTTGATAATAATAATAGTTAAGATTTATAAAACACTCATTATGTGCCAGCCACTTTTCTTAGCTGTTTACATATATTAATTTACTTGGGCTTCACACACTTACTAAGATGATATAAGTATAATTATTATTCTTATTTGATGGGTGAGTAAATTGAAGCACCAATTTGTTAGTGACTTGCATAAGGTCACACAGCTAGTAAGTAGCAAAACCAGGATTTGAACACAGGTGGTCTAACTCCAGAGTTAGCACTTGTAACTTCTTTACTCCTATCCAAGCTCCAGTTCCTGCCAACTGGATATAAATACTTCATGCCCTTCACTTTCTTTGGGATTCCTGTACATCTTCAGCCCACCCACTGTCCCCTTTTAATTGAGCTAGATTTATTGGGTCTTTCTCCTTGCAAACAAAAGAGACCTAACTGAAACAGTAAGTTGCCATACCAGATACCATAAAGGAGAAATAAATGTGATTAATAGGATTCCTGCCTTCAAAGAGTTGGCAACCTAATTGGAAAGGTATGTCATCTGATAAAAAAATCATTAATAATAACAGAGAGTATGTAGCCAGTGCCTATTGATGAAACAATGAGGGAAAGTTTAATAAAGAGTGAAAACTGAGTTTGGAACACTAACCCCTAAAGCTCTGCAAATTACAGAAGGTTCATGTATGTTTCCTCTACACTTGACTATCTGAAGCTGAGAAAGTGTCAACAGAATTTAAACACAGATTTCTAGGTTCAATTTCATTATTAAAAAGTCCAATGCTGTAGAAACTCTCCTTTCCCATTGAGGTGGGCTTGGGAACCATCTGCATGGAATGTTCAAGGAGTTTTTTGGCTTTTTTTCTGCTATGACTTATTTAATTTTTAATTTTTGTGGGTATATAGTAAGTGGAGTACATAGTAAGCATATATATTTTTGGGGTACATGAAATGTTTTCATATAGGCATGCAATCTGAAATAAGCAGATCAGGAAGAACAGAGTACACATGCCCTCAAGCATTTATTTTTGGGATTAGAAAAAAATCCAATTACATTGGTATCAGTTATTTTTTAAATGTACAATTATTATTGACTATAGTCACCCAGATTTGCTATCAAATGGTAGGTTTTATTCATCATTTTCCACCAGTTTTTGTCCCCATTAACCATCCTCACCTCCCCACATCCCCCACCACTACCCTTACCAACCTCTGGTAACCATCCTTCTACTCTTTGTATCCATCATTCAAGTATTTTGAATTTTAAATCCCACAAATATGTTAAAATATGTGTTATTTCTTTTTCTCTGCCTGGCTGATTTCTGTTAACATAATTGTCTCCAGTTCCATCCGTGTTGTTGCAAATGACAGGATCTCATTTATTTTTATGGCTGAATAGTACTCCATTGTGTATATGTACCATATTGTATACGTCCATTCTCATGCTGCTAATAAAAACATACCTGAGACTGGGTAATTTATAAAGCAAAGAGCTTGAATTGACTCACAGTTGGACATGGCTGGGGAGACCTCAGGAAATTTACAATCATGGCAGAAGGGGAGGAAAACATGTCCTTCTTCACATGGTGGCAGGAAGGAGAAGAATGAGAGCCCAGCAAAGAGGGAGACCCCTTATACAACCATCAGATCTTGTGAGAACTTACTATCATGAGAATAGCATGGAGAAAACCGCCCCCACGATTCAATTACCTCCCACGGGGTCATTCCCACCACACATGGGGGTTATGAGAACGCAATTCAAGATGAGATTTGGGTGGGGACACAGCCAAACCATAACACATGTTTTCTTTATACATTCATCTGTTGATGGATACTTTGGTTGCTTCAGCATCTTGACTATTATGAACAGTGCTGCAGCAAACACAGGAGTGCAGATATATTTTTTATTTACTGATTTCCTTTCATTTGGGGATACACCTAGCAGTGGGATTTCTGGATAATGTGGTAGCTCCATTTTTAGTTTTTTGAGGAGCCCCCGAATTGTTATCCATAGTGGTTTCAACTAATTTACATCTCCAGCAACAGTATATGAGTGTTTCCTTTTCTCCACATCCTCACCAGCATTTGTTATTGCCTGTCTTTTGGGTCTAAGCCATTTTAACTGCAGTGAGATGATATCTCATTGTAGTTTTGATTTAAATTTCTTTGATAATCAATGATGTTGAGCACATTTTCACATGCCTGTTTGCCATTTGTATGTCTTCTCTTGAGAAATGTCTATTCAAATATTTTGCCCATCTTTTGATCAGATTATTAGATTTTTTTCCTATAGAGTTGTTTGAGCTTCTTATATATTCTGAGTATTAATCCCTTGTCAGATGGGTAGTTTGCAAATATTTTCTCTCATTCTGTGGGTTGTTTCTTCACATTATTTATTGTTTCCTTTGTTGTGAAGAAGCTTTTAAACTTGATGTGATTCCATTTGTCCATTTTTGCTTTGGTTGCCTGTGCTTGTGTTCAAGAAATTTTTTCCCAGACCAATGTCCTGAGGGATTTTCCAATGTTTTATTGTAGTAGATTCATAGTTGGAGGTATTATATTTAAGTCTTTAGTCGATTTTGATTTGATTTTGTACATGGCTAGGGATAGGGGTCTAGTTTTATTCTTTTGCCTATGGATATCCAGTATTTCCAGCACCATATATTAAAGAGGCTGCATTTTCCTCAGTATATTTTTTTGGCACCTTTGTCAAAAGTGAGTTCACTGTAGGTGTGTGGATTTCTTTCTGGGTTTTTCTTTCTGTTCCACTGGTTTATGTTTCTGTTTTGATGCCAGTATCATGCTGTTTGGTTACTTTAGCTCTGTAGGCTATTTTGAAGTCAGGAAATGTGATTCCTCCAATTGTGTTCTTTTTGCTTAGGATAGCTTTGTCTATTCTGGGTCTCTTGTGGGCCCATATGAATGTTAGGATTTTTTTCTATTTCTGTGAAGAATATTATTGGTATTTTGATAGGCATTTCATTATATCTGCAGATTTCTTTGGGTAATATGAACATTTTGATAATATTGATTCTTCCAATCCATGAACATTGACTATTGTTCTTTTTTTTGGTGTCCTTTCCAATTTCTTTCATCACTATTTTATAGTTTTCATTATAGAGATATTTCATTTCTTTGGTTAATTTCTAGATAATTAATTTTATTTGTGGTTATTTTAAATGTGATTACTTTCTTGATTTCTTTTTCACATTGTCTAATGTTAGCATATAGAAATGCTACTGATTTTTGCATATTGATTTTGTATACTGCAACTTTACTCAATTTGTCACTTCTAATAGGTTTTTCATGTGGAATCTTTAGTTTTTTCTAAATATAAGATCATATCATCTGCAAACAAGAAACATTTGACTTTTCTCTTTCTAATTTGAATGCTTTTTATATCTTTCTCTTGTCTGGTTGCTCTAGATAGGACTTCCAGTACTGTGTTGAATAACAGTGATGATAGTGGACACCTTAGTTGTGTTTCAGGTGTTAGAGGAAAGACTTTCAGTTTTTCCCCATTCAGTATGATACTCACTGTGGGTCTGTCGTATATGGCTTTTATTATGTTGGGGTATGTTCCTTATATTCCCAGTTGTTTGAGGAGTTTTATCATGAAGGGATGTTAAATTTTATCAAATGCTTTTTCACCATCCATTGAAATGATCATTGTAGTTTTATTCTCCGTTCATATGTGATGTGTCCCCCTGATTGACTTGCATATGTTGAACCATTTTTTCATACCAGAGATAATTCTCATTTGGTCATGATAAATAACTTTCAAATGTATTGTTGGATTCTGTTGACTGGTAGTTTGTTGAGGGTTTTTGCATCGATATTCATCAGAGATATTGGCCTGTAGTGTTTTTTGTTTGTATTTTTTTAAATGTGTCCTTGTTTTTGGTGTGAGGGTAACACTGGCCTCGTAGAATGAGTTTGGAAGTATTTCCTCCTGTGTTTTTCAGAATAGTTTGAGTAGGATTGATATTAGTTGTTTAAATGTATGGTAGAATTAAGCAGTGAAGCCATTGGGTCCTGGACTTTTCTTTACTGGGAGCCTTTTGATGATGGTTTTGATCTCGTTACGTTATTGGTCTGTTTAGGTTTCAGATTTCTTCCTGGCTCAATCTTGGTAGGTTGTATGTGTCTAGGAATTTGTCCATTTCTTTTAGATTTTCCAATTTATTGACATATAGTTGCTCATAGTAGCCACTAAAGATCCTTTGAATTTCTGCAGTATCAGTTGTAATCCCTCCTTTTTCATTTCTAATTTTATTTATCTGGATCATCTCTCTTTTTTTCTTAGTCTGGCTAAAGGTTTGTCATTTTTTTTTAACTTTTCAAAAAACTCAACTTTTTGCTTCATTGATCTTTTGTATTTTTTTTTTTTTGCATTTCAGTTTTATTTCTTTCTGATCTGAACTTCATTATTTATTTTCTTCTATTAATTCTGGGTTTGGTTTGCCCTTGCTTTTCTAGTTCCTTAAGATGCATTGCTAAATTACTTATTTGAAGTTTTTTTTTTCTTTTTTGATGTAGGCACTTATAGCTATAAGCTTCCCTGTTAGTACTGCTTTTGTTGTATCCCATAGGTTTTGGTATGTTGTGTTTTTATTATTATTTGTTTCAATAAATTTCTCAATGTTCTTCTTAATTACTTAATTGATCCTCTAGTCATTTGGGAGCATATTGTTTAATTTCCATGTGTTTGTATAGTTTCCAAGATTCACCTTTTTATTGATATCTGGTTTTATTCCATGTGGTCAAAGAAGATGCTTGATATTATTTCAATTTTTTGAATATTCTAAGACTTGTTTTGTGACCTAACATATAGTCTCTGCTTGAGAATCATCTATGTGCTGATGAAAAGGATGTGTATTCTGCAGCCATTGGATGAAATGATCTGGTAATATCTATTAGATCCATTTGGTCTACAGTGCAGTTCAAGTCTGATGTTTCCTTCTTGATTTACTGTTTGGAGTATCTGTCCAATGCTGAAAGTAGGGTGTTGAGGTCTCCAGGTGTTATTGTATTGGGGCCTATCTCTTTTTAGCTCCAATAATATTTGCTTTATACATCTAAGTTTTCCAGTCTTGGATGCATGCACAGTTACATTAAATTGTTATATTCTCTTGATGAATTGACCCCTTTATTATTATATAGTGACCTTCTTTGTCTTTTCTTATTTTTGTCTCAAAATCTATTTTGTCTATGCATAGTGATTCCTGATCATTTTTGGTTTCCATTGACATGGAGTGTCTTTTTCTATCCCTTTATTTTCGGTCCATGTGTGTCTTTATAGGTGAAGTGGGTTCATTGCAGATAACAGATAAATGGGTCTTGTGTTTTTATTCATTCATCCAGCCAGTGTCTTTTGATTTTAGAGTTTAGTCTATTTATATTCAATATTATTGATAAGTAAGGACTTACTCTTGCCTTTTTGTTACTTGTTTTATGGTTGTTTTGTGGTCTTTTCCTTCTTTCTTTCATTTCTGTCTTCCTTTAGTAAAGGTGGTTTTCTTTGGTGATATGATATAGTTTCTTGCTTTTTATTTTTTGTGTATCCATTGTATGTTTTTTGGTTTGATGTTACCATCAAACCAAAGGCTTGCAAATACTATCTTATAACCCATTATTTTAACCTGATAACAATTTAACACTTTTTATAGTAAAAAAAAAAAAATCACAAACAAGTAAAAAGAAAACTAATAAAAACTCAATGTCTTAACTTTGTACCCCAGATTTTTAATTTTTGTAATTTCTATTTATAGCTCATTGTATGATGTCCTGAATACTTATGAGTTTCAATTGGTTTATCAGTTAGTCTTTCTATTAATGCTTAGGATAAGAGTAGTTTCCACAGCAAACTTATAGTTTTATAAAATATTCTGTTTTTCTGTGTACTTACTATTACCAGTGAGTTTTATACCTTCAGCTGTACTTATTGCTCATAACTGTTTTTTTCTTTCTGATTGAAGTACTCCCAATTTTATTTCCTGTAGGACAGGTCTGGGGTTGATGAAATTCCTCAGCTTTTATTTGTCTGAGAAAGTCCTGATTTCTTCTTTAAGTTTGATGAATATTTTCAGCAGATATGCTATTCTGGGGTAAAAGTTTTTTTCTTTAGCACGATAGATGTGTCCTGCTGCTCTCTCCTTGCCTGTAAGGTTTTCACTGAAAAGTCTGCTGCCAGATGTTTTGGAGTTTCTATATATGTTATTTGTTTATTTTCTCTTCCTCCATTCAGGATCCTTTCTTTATCCTTGAACTTTGGGAGTTTGATTATTAAATGTCTTGAAGTGGTCTTTGGGTTAAATTAGCATGGTGTTCTATACATTTCTTGTAATTGGATATTGATATCTTTCTCGAGGTTTGAGAAGTTCTCTGTTATTATCCCTTTGAATAAATTTTTTATCCCTATTTATTTTTCTATCTCCTCTTTAAGGCCAATAACTCTTGGATTTGTCCTTCTGAGGTTACTTTCTAGATCCTGTAGGGTTGCTTCATTGTGTTTTATTCTTTTTTCTCCTTTGACTGCGTATTTTCAAATAGCTTGTCTTCAAGCTCTGTAATCTTTTTTCCGCTTGATCAATTCTGCTAGTAAGGAATTCCAAAACATTCTTTAGTATACCACTGCATTTCTCAGCTGGGGAATTTCTGCTTGATTCTTTTTAATTACTTAAATCTCATTGTTAAACTTATCTGGTAGAATTCTGAATTCCTTCTCTGTGTTATTTTGAATTTCTTTGATTTTCCTTGACAGAACTATTTTGAATAATCTGTATAAAAGGTCACATATCTCTGTTTCTCCATGATTGGTTTCTGGTGCCTTTTTAGTTCATGTGGTGAGGTCATGTTTTCCCTGATGGTGTTGATGCTAGTAGATGTTCTTTGGTATCAGAGCATTGAGATACTCATTGTAGTCTTCACTTTCAGGACTTATTTTTATCTGCCCTACTAGGTAAGAGTTTCCAGGTATTTGATAGGACTTAGGTGTTATGATCTAAGCTGTATCTGCTTTAGGAGGCACCTCAAGCCCAGTAACTCTGTGGTTCTGGCAGACTTGTAGAGGTATCGTCTTGATAGTCTTGGACAAGATCTGGGAGAAATCTCTGGATTACCAGGAAGAGACTCTTGCTGTCTTCCCTTTATTTTTCCTAAACTTACTGAGTCTCTCTGTTCTGAGGTACCTAAAGCTGGGGGTAGAATGACACAAGCACCCCTGTGACCACCACACTGTGACTCTGCTGGTTCAGACCTGAAGCCAGCACAGCACTGGATCTCGCACAAGCCCTGCTCTCACCACTCTCTGGCAATTGCTTATGTGTGCCCAAGGCCCTGGCACTCTACAAGTAGTAAGTGGTGAAGCCAAACGGGTTTGTGTCCTTCCCTTCAGGGTGATGTGGTGAGGTTCCTCAGGCCTGAGTGTGTTAAGGCATGCTGTTTGGAAATCAGGGACTGGAGTAAAAGATCTTAGAAGTCTACCTGGCATTGCATTGTAATACAGCTGACCTGGTACTCAAACCAAAACATGCAGTTCTTTTCACTCTTCCCTCCCCTTTCTAAAGCAAAGGAGCCTCGCCCATTAGCCACCAACAACCCAGGCCAGGAGGTATACTGCCAGACTACCATCGATGTTCTCTTAAGTCTAAAGGGCTTTTCAGTCAGCTTGTGATGAATGCTACCTGGCCTGAGACTCATCCGTCACCACTGAGTGGTGGTGAAGAGTGGGCTCCCTTCTGACCCAGGGCAGTGCAGAAATGCCATCCAAGAGTTAAGTACTGGAATCAGAGACTTCAAGAGCCTACTTGGTGCTCTATCACCCTGTGGCCATGCTGGTACCTAAGGTGCAAGACAAAATCCCCTTTACTTTCCTCAAGCAGAAGGAGTTTTTCCCTGTAGCCATCACAGCTGGTAATGAGCTGAGTTTCACCTGAATCTAGCAAGTAACAGAGCCTCACTTAAGGCCGTCAACATAGTACCTGGGTATCACTGCTGGTTATTCAGGCCCAAAGGCTCTTCAGTTAGCAGGAGATGAATGCTGCTAGGACTGGATGTTTTTCTTCAAGGCAGTGAATTCCCTTCTGGCCCAGGGTGTGTCTAGAATTGTCATTTGGAGCTAGGGCCTGAAATGGGGGCTTTATGACTCTGACCAGTGCCTTATCCTGCTATGGCTGGCCTGATAACCAAGATGCAAGACCAGGATTTTTCCACTCTTCCCTCTCCTCTCCTCAAGCAGAAGGCAGGGGTTTCTTTTGGACCCATGAACTGTGCAGCATGGGGTTGGGGGGGATGTTGTCAGCATTCCCTTAGACACCCCATCTGGCATCTCAGTATGTCATATGCCCCCCTCCAGTCCACTGTCTCTGAACCTAGTTGAGCACTAGGAGGCCTAACAGTTGCAATTCTTATGGCCTGGACTGCCTTTCAGGTTTACTTGGAGACACAGAACACTTTAGCTCTTTGTGGCAAGGTTTGTGGGAACTCAAATTCCAACCAGTGGGATCCACTATTTCCCTCTGGCTAAGACTGGTTTAAACGCTTCCTCTGTGGATGGGTGTTGGCTGAGTTTGGTCCAGTTTTCCTTTTTGCTGTAACTGGACAGTACTGAGTTCAGTGTCTCAAAATTGTTGTGTTCTGCCTCCCTGTGCCTGGAGATGCTCTCTGCACCATGCTGCCACTACTGCCAGGGGTTGGGGATGGGGTGGCCTTGGCAATTTAAGACCCTTCACTTTACTAAGTTCTTGGCAAACAAGTTTTACTTTTGATGAAGTTCAACTTTTCAATCTTCTCTTTTGTAATTTATGCTATTAATACCAAATGTAAGAAATCATTGTCTAACCCCAAATCATGGAGATTTATACTTGATTCTCCTAAGAGTTTTATAATTTTAGGCAGATAGTCCACTGTGGTTTATCTTTTGTGTGGATCTATTATTTTGAGTGTTTATATCCAGATGGCCCACTGCAATTCATGAAAAAAAATTTTCCCTCATTTAATTTTCTTGGTGCCCTTGTCAAATATAAATTGACCATACAAGTGTTGGTTTGTTTCTGGGCTCTCATTTCTATTCCATTGACCTATATATATATATATATGTCTGTTGTTATGCCAGTACCACAATACTGATTGCTATAGAATTGTAGTAAGTTTTGAAATTGATTAAGGGTGAGTCCACCAACTTAATTCTTTTTTAAAGATTATTTTGGCTATTTGGGTTCCTTGAATTTTCATATAAATTTCATCTTTTAATAGTCTACAAAAAAGTCACCTGGGATTTTGATAGAAAATGTGTGGAATCTGTGGATCAATTTGAGTAGTATCCCTATCCTCAAAATATTGTGCTATTCAATTTATAAACATGAGTTGTTTTCCTATTATTGAGATATTCTTAAATTTATTTTAGCAATCCTTTGTAGTTTTCAGTGTACAAGTAAGTCTTGCATTTCTTTGTTTAAATTTATTCGTTTCATTTTTAAATATGATTTTTTCTCAATTTTATTTTCAGATTGTTCATTATTGGCAAATAGATATTAAACTGATTTTTGTGTATTAATCTTGTAGCTTACAACCTGCTTACCCTGTTTACAATCTCTAATAGTTATTTTCTAGATTCTTTAGATTTTTTTCCCCAAATCATATCATCAATAAATAGGCATAGTTTTACTTTTTCCTTTCCAATTTGGATGCTGTTTATTTCTTTCTCACCTAATTGCTCTGGCTATAATTTCCAGTACAATATTGAATAAAAGTGGTGAAAACAGGCATTTTTTTTTGTCCTTGATCTTAGTGGAAAAGCTTTCGATTTTTCACCATGGAGTATAATGTTAATTGTGGATTTTTTATAGATGTCATTATCCCATTAGGGAATTTTCTTTATATTTCTAGTATGTTCAGTGGTTTTTATCTTGAAAGGATGTTGGTTTTTTCGACTGCTTTTGCTACATATATTGAGTTGTTCATGTAGTTTGTCATTTATCCTAGTAATATGAAGAATTACTTTGCTTTTTATATGTTAAACTAACTTTTCATTGCTGGGGTAAATCTCAGTCATGGTCTATAATCCTCTTTATATGTTTCTAGATTTTGGTTTGCTAATATTTTCAAAGGATTTTTATGTCTACATTCACAGGTGATAATAGTATGTAGCTTTCATTTCATAGGAAATCTTTGTTTTGGTATCTGGGCAATTGTATTAGGCTGTTCTTGCATTGCTATAAAGAAATACCGGATACTGAGTAAGTTATAAAGAAATTGTTTTAATTGGCTTACAGCTCTGCCAGCTGTACAGGAAGCATGACACTGGCATCTTCTCACCTTCAGGGGAGGCCTGAGGAAGCTTTTACTCATGGCAGAAGGAGCAGCAGGAGCAAGCACATCACATGGAAAGAGAGGCATCAAGAGGAGGAAGGTGCCACACCCATTTAAACAACCAGATCTTGTGAGAACTCACTCACTATCATGAGGACAGCACCAATGGGATGGTGCTAAACCATTCATGAGAAATTCACCCTCATGATTCAATTACCTCTCAACAGGCCCCACTTCCAACAGTGAGGACTACATTTCAAGTTGAGATTTGGCAAGGACACCAATTCAAACCATATCATTCTGCCCCTAGACTGACAAATCTCATGCCCTTCTCACATTTTAAAATACAATTATGCCTTCCCAATAGTCCCCTAAAGTCTTAACTTATTCTGACAGTAACTCAGAGTCCCAAGTCCCAATTCCTAAGTGCCATGTGGAGATGAGTTCCTTCCATCTATGCACCTGTAAAATCAAAACAAGTTATTTTTGCCCAAGTCATAATGGAGATACAGGCTTTGGGTAAACACTCCTGTTCCAAAGGAGAGAAATCAGCCAAAAGAAAGGGGCTACAAATTCCATGCAAGTTCAAAACCCAGCAGGACAGTCATTAAATCTTAAATCTCCAAAATAGTTTTTATTGATTTCATGTTCCACACCCAGGGCACACTGGTGCAAGGTGTGGACTCACAAGGCCTTGAGCAGGGCTGCCCCATGGCCTTGCAGGTACAGCTCCCATGGCTGACATTATGGGTTGAAGTGGAGTGCCTGTAATTTTTTGAGGTGCAGGGTGCAAGCTGATGATAGCTCTACCATTCTGTGGTCTGAAGAATGGTGGTCTCCTTCCCACAACTCCACTAGGCAGTGCCCCAGTAGAAACTCTGTGTGGGGCCTCCAATCTCATATTTCACCTTGACATTGTCCTAGTAGAGGTTCTATGTGAGGTCTCTGCCCCTGCAGCAGGCTTTTGCTTGGGCACCCAGGATTTCTCATACATCCTCTGAAATCTAGATGGAGGCTACCAAGTCTCCTTCACTCTTATACTCTGCACACCTATAGGCTTAACACTACATGGAAGCTGCCAAAGCTTGTAACTTGTACCTTCTGAAGCAGTGGCTGGAGCTATATCTGGGGCTATTTGAGGTAAAGGTGGAGCCAGAGCGACCTGGATGCAAGGAGTAGTGTTCCAAGGCTGTACAGGGCAATGGAGTCCTGGGCCTGGACCTGCTCCTAGGCCTCTGAGCCTATATTGGGAGGGGCTGCCACAAAGATCCCTGAAATGCCTTCTAAGCTTTTTTCCCATTGTCTAAGCTATCAGCACCTGGTTCTTTTTTGGTCATGTAAATCTCTCTAACAAGTGGTTGCTCCACAGCCTACTTAGATTCTTCCCTTGAAAATTTGCTCTTCTTTTTTTGCCACATGGCTAGGCTGTAAATTTTCCAAACTTTTACAATCTTCTCTTTTAAATCTAAGTTCCAACTTGACCATTTCTTTGTTCCTGCTTCTGAGTATAGGCAATCAGAAGTAGTGAGGCCACCTCTTGAATGCTTTACTGCTTACAAATTTCTTCCACCAGATACTCTAAGTCATCACTCTTAAGCTGAAACTTCCATAGATCCCTAGAGTATGACTCAATGCAGCCAAGTTCTTCATTAAAGCATAACTTTGCTTCAGTTGCCAAACAGTTCTTTATTTCTATTTGAGGCCTCCTCAACAGCCTGGACTTCACCTTCCATATGACTATCTGAATTTTGGTCACAACCATTTAACCAATCTCCAGGAAGTTCCAAATGTTCTCTCATCTTCCTGCCCTCTGAGCCTTCCAACACTTCCAATCTCTACCCATTACCCAGTTCCAAAGTCACTGCCATATTTTCAGGTGTATTTGTAGTAGCAATGCCCCACTCCTAGTACCAATTTTCTGTATTAGACTATCCTTGCATTGCTATAAAGAAATACCTGAGACTGTGTAATTTATACAGAAAAGAGGTTTAATTGGCTCATGAAATTAAGGCTGTACAGGAAGAATGGTTCTGACATCTCAGCTTCCAGGGAAACCTCGGGAGCTTTTACTCATAGCAAAAGGTAAGCCAGGAGCAGGCATGTTACTTGGCAAGAGAGGAACCATGGGCAGAAATAGGTGCCACACACCTTTAAACAACCAGATCTCAGGAGAACTCACTATTGTGAGGACAGCACCAATAGGATGGTGCTAAACCATTCATGAGAAACCCACCCCCAGGATCCAATCACCTCAAATAGGCTGGCGTGACTGGGAATTACATTTCAACATGAGATTTGGTGGGGATACAGATCCAAAATATATCAATAGTGTTTGCCTTATAAAGTGAAATGGGATGTGTTCTCTCTTCTCTTCTCCCTTTTTTTTTTTTTTTTTTTTTTTTTTTTGACAGAGTCTCACTGTCTCCAGGCAGGAGTGTAGTGGCACCATCTTGGCTCACTGCAACCTCCACCTCCCGGGTTCAAGAGATTCTTCAACCTCAGCTTCCCAAGTAGCTGGGACTACAGGTGCATGCCACCATGAGCAGCTAATTTTTGTATTTTTAGTAGAGATGAGGTTTCACCATGTTGGCCAGGATGGTCTTCATCTCCTGATCTCATGATCCGTCTGCCTTGGCCTCCCAAAGTGCTGAGATTACAGGTGTGAGCCACCGCACCTGGCCTCTCCTCTTCTATTTTTAAGAAATGTTTGTGGAAAAGTTTTGTTTGTGAAGAATTGCAACATCCACCAGTGAAGCCAATTCCTCCTGGAATTTTCTTTGCATGATTTTTTTTAATCCTAACTTAGTCTCTTTGCTTGTTATATGTCCATTTATATTTCCATTTATCTCAAGTCAGTTTGAGTAATTTGTGCACTTCTAGAAATTTATCCATTTAGTCTATGTAATCTAATATGTTGGAATACAATTGTTCATAATGCTTCCTTATGATAATTTCTTATTTCTATAAGGTCAGTAATAATGTTTACTCTTTCATTCTTGGTTTTAGTAACTTGAGTTTTCTATCTTCTTGGTCAGTCTAGCCAAAGATTTGTCAATTTTGTTGATTTAGTCAAAGAATCAATGTTTGTTTGTATTCTTTTTTTTTTTTTTTTTTTTTTTGAGACGGAGTCTCGCTCTGTCATCCAGGCTGGAGTGCAGTGGCTCAATCTCGGCTCACTGCAAGCTCCACCTCCTGGGTTCACACCATTCTCCTGCCTCAGCCTCCCGAGTAGCTGGGACTACAGGTGCCCATCATCATGCCCGGCTAATGTTTTGTATTTTTAGTAGAGACGGGGTTTCACCATGTTAGCCAGGATGGTCTCGATCTCCTGACCTCATGATCCGCCCGCCTCAGCCTCCCAAAGTGCTGGGATAACAGGCGTGAGCCACTGCGCCTGGCCTGTATTCATTTTTAATATAGTTATCTTCAACCATAAGTTTCCTTCAACCATAAGCTTACTTCAACTATAAGTTTCCTGAACTTCATAAGTTTTGGTAAGCTGTATTTTCATGTTCATCTTATTTTCTCTTATAATATCTTATTTGACCCACTAGTATTTAAGAGTGTATTGTTTAATTTCCACGTTAAAAAAATCCCAAATTTCTTTCTGTTGATGATTTATAATTTAAAACCATTGTGAATCTTCAACATACTTCATATTATTTTTAATCTTATTAAATATATTGAGGCTTCTTTATGGCCTACTATACGATCTACTTGCCATGTATTCCACTGGCACTGGAAAAGAATGTACAATATATTTTATTGTTGTTCAGTGAAATGTTCTATAAAGCTCTGTTAGGTCTTGTTGGGGTATAGTGTTGTTCAATTATTCTGTATTCTCCTTGATCTTCTGTATAGTTGGTCTTTCCATTATTGAAATTGGGATATTGCAGTCTCCAACTATTATTATGAGATTGTCTATTTCTTCCTCCCATTATATAAGTTATTGCTTCGTGTATTTAGTGCCTCTGTGTATGGGTGCATACATATTTATAATCATAAAATCTTACTGATGGATTAATCATTTTATCATTATAAAATATACCACAGTAATATGTGATTATTTACTTTAAAATCTCAGTAATAGGTGCTTATTTATTTTAAAATCTATTTTTGTCAATGTTAACATAGCCTCTCCAGCTCCTTTTTTTGGCTATTGTTTTAAGGAATATCTTTTTCCATCCTTCTACTTTCAATGCATTTGTGTATTTGAATCTAAATTTATCTTACAAATAGCATATGTTTTAACCTTGTTTATAATTCAGTCTTACAATGTGTCTTTTGATTCAATTATGTAATCAATAATATGTAATGTTATCATTGACATGGCTTTATGTTTTCATGCAATTGTCCTTTTTTGTTTCTGTACGTGTAATGACTACTCTTGTCCTGTATTCCTCTCATTGTCTTGAGTGGCTATTTTCTGTGCAACTTTTTCATTACTTCAATAATTTTAAACTATATTTTTGAAGTTTTATAGTGGTTGCTCTTGGGTTTTGAATATATAGCTTAGCTTATCAAAATTGACTTCATATTTACATAAACATAATTCCAAAACACTTGCATTTTGATGTGATTGTAGTATTTATTAGCTTTGTTGTCTTAGGTAAGTCACTTTTCTCCCATGCAGATTGTAATTTTAGGTCTCATATTAACAGATTTTCAAACCTTTGAACAGTTCAAAAGCTACACATTTTGTTAGCAAGGTTGGTCGACTTCTAGTGAGGAGTTTGCATCACAAAAGATAGAATCCTTATATTTGCTCATGAACAAGATGATTTGGACAGAGTTCTGAGTGCACTACCAAATGAAGGTATGATTATAACTATTAGCCTAGAAATTATCAGAATGAATGGAGGAATTATTAGCTGTGTGAGTCTGAGCAATTTACTTAAACTCTCTGTGCCTGATTTTTCTCAAGTATAAAATAGGAATAACAGTGACTACATCATGGAGTTGTGCAAATTATGTAAATAAATATATGTAAAGGACTTAGAATATTACCTGACATGTAATAATGCTGACAAAATATTTTCTACAGTCATTATTTTTATTGTTACCTTGAAATTTTTCTAACCTATATCAAACATGCAAAGTTCCTGGGCTTTTCCCAAAGTTCTTAGGTTAAAAGTTTCATTTTCTGTAACTACCAACTCCACTTCCAGCAATGGAAACTTGTTTTCTAAGCTGGTTCAGTGAGTGAGCAGGAAAGCTCAGTTGTTTGAGAAAACACTAGGAAGTAAAGGTAATCCAGTGTTAAGGATGAGCTAAAAATCTTCTAGGGAATTTGCTTGAAAATAAATTTTACACCCTTTCAGAGACTTAGTGTCCTAAATGAGCTTATTGGGAACCTGGCCTTGTGATCCTTTTTTCCACTGAAGCAAAAAAGAAGATTGTATAAAAAAGAAATGGCTGCAGGATCCAGGATTTTGCCTTTCTTTGTTTCCTGGAAGACTTCAATATATCTGCTAATTAGAGGTTGCAGTGAGCAGATATTGCACCACTGCACTCCAGCCTGGGCAACAGAATGAGACCCTGTCTCAGGAAAAAAAAAGACATCCACTAATTAATGCAAAGTTAGTAATTAACTGGCTCCCTTTCCCTAGAACATGGTCCAGGTACTGTGTTCACTTAAAGACTATCAGAGTTACCAAAACTGTTAGCTGGAATGATACAGGCATGGTTAAAATCCTTTGGTTACATTTATACTGTTTCTAGGGAACCTGGCATAGTGCTGAACTACTTGCACTATGGGTGATTTCACCCAGTCCTTTGATATTGTTGGCAGAAAGAAAAATTGATTTGGGTTTGACGTGTGAAGGTCCCAAGCATCTGGTTGTTCTTAATCAAATGTGTAAATTTCCAGTTGGAAGTCAGTCATATTTCAGTTACTTCCTTTTCAAACAAATAAAAAAATGAAATGCATATTCCCCCAGATAGTTCTGAATGCACTTTTTAAGCTACATATTCATTTCCTCCCCCAGTAGCATAGACATCAACAACTCAATGAGTGTCTTTTTTTTTAAAGGACATTTTGAGTTAAGTTTTACAGATATAAACTGGCTGATTGGAGAAAACCCTGGGAAGACTTTTGTTTTCCCCCTTCCACCTTACAAATGTTAGAGCAAGCAAAACTATAAGGTTTGCAGCAATAAGTGAGTTAAAGGAAAAAGGGGATGGTAGTGGATAAGCCTTAGTACTTTCTTGTTAATGGGATTTTTTTTCTTTATCTGTGTGTATTCTTTGACCTAAAATAATATCTTGGTGTAAATTTGTGCAAAAATGGGCAAAATGATACATGTTTTCAGCTGATAAGTAAAAAAAGTCTAGTTGTTGCTTTGGTTGGGTAAAACAGAAGGTCAGGGAGAATAATTTTTTGCAAACACCACTATTCATTTTGGATTAAGCAGATATTAATCCTATCCTCTTGGAGTTTACAGTTGGGAGAAATCAATGTTAATAAAATTGTCACACAAACAAATTACACAACAGTATGTAAAATTATACCAGTAAAAAATGCAATACATGAAAGGCCCATGATGCTATAGGACATATAGTATGTGGATATGACCTAAATGAGGGGTTAAGGAAGGATTCCCTGAAGGCATGATTATTGGGGTAGGATTTGAAGGGAGAATAAGGATTAAACTGGTGAAAGGAAGATTAGAGAGGGAGGAGAGCGTTCCAGGCAGAAGAAATAGCACTTAGAAATATCCATGGCATGAGGGATCCTATCTCATTCTAGGGGCTGGAAGAGGATCAATGAGGCTGAAACTCAGAAGAAGGGAGGAAGACTGATGCTAAAAGAGCACGTGACCCAGTGACATTGTAAAAGATCTGCTACATTGGTGAGATTAATCAGCAAAGTACTTGTGTCCTTGAGGGAGAAATGAAGACAGAAGAATTGGAAAACTTATGGGTATTAATTTGAAGAGGAGAAAGGTAGTGAGCTGATCATATAGACAGACAGTGATCATGACTATAGGTTAACCCTTCAATCACTATAGTGCATTGAGTTGCTACAATAAAGTACTCCTCTCAAAGGCTTTTCTCCTTACCCTTATTTTCCCTTTACAAACTGGTCTGCCTCTCACCTACTCTCACTTTACATCTTCTGCATTTGATCACTTTGCTCTGCCCACCTAGAAATATATCCCCTTCCATTCTTGGTTTATTTAATACTGAATCATCCATCAAAATGTGGCACAAATCCCACTTCTTCTAGGAAACCCTCCTGGCCCTACCCATGGGACTTCATCTCCATCCTCTGATCTATTACAGAACTCAATCTCCATATAACTGCCATTTTTTTTTCAAAATTTACCTTTGGTATCCCACTTTTTTCATGTGTCTTTGTGTCCCTACCTAGACTCTGGCATACTGCAGGGTAGAGACTGTATCTTTCGCCTGTGGACTGACAAATGCACCGAGTACTGGTCTAGGATGAGAGTCGGTAAAAGACCATTTATAAAGACACAGACAATGTCAGCAACTGACAGAAATAGACATATTTGAGATAAGCAGAGAGGGGAATAAAAAGAACAGAGATTGGGGGTGGGATGGAGAAGAGGAAGCAACAGAGAAAGTGTTTTTTTAGAGCCAGTCACGAGTAATAAGGCTAGTGTCAGCTTCACACTAACTTGTTTACTAGCCTCCACTGATAGAAGAGCCACAATAGAGCTGAAGAAATAGGGAGAATAAACAAGCTTGAAACATGCCCTAATTGGGAGGCAGCTTAATTACACAAACTGAAGTTTTGAAGCAAATAGAGGATCCTCCAAGACTCCAGGGGCTCTGCTCTGCCAAGAGAAAGAAAGCACCTTATCCCTGGACAGAGAATTTCATTCCAGAGGAGGGGGAGGGGCTGCTGTTGGTGGCGTTTGCAGTGGGTGGAGATAGAGTAGAGAAGGCTTGCAGGGGTGGGCTGGCAGAGGGGAAGGGCCAACAATGAAGTTACAGATATACAAGTGGGTTTCTGCCACAAAATCAGATCAAGGAGAGGGAGGTAAAGAGGAAAATATAGGGAGGAAAAAAAAAAAAAAGACTTGTGAGTGACCAAGGCAGTAAACCTGTAGAAAATTAGAAAAGAAAAACTTGCCATGGGGGAGGTGGGCGGAGGTATACAGTTGCAGATAACTCTCTATTATAAATAGATTGCATCTGTGCTATTTATTTTGTATTTAGCAAATCTCTGAAATTTTCATAGTAATTAGACTTACTGCGAGGCAGTTACTTGAGAAGTGTAGACCCTCCTTTTGCTACAGAACACTCCCTAGTCCTTGGAAAATGGGTGTCAGAGCTCTGGGACCCTAGTACATCTCTATCTGAGGGCACTTATCTGGCTTAAGTGAGTATAGTATTAAATTTTACTTTATATTTTTGTGATGGTGGGAGATTGAATTTTGCACAGTGTGATAGGAATATTTTTATGGTACCTTTCATTTTTGCCTTTTCCTTGCCCCCTACTTATTATTATCAATATTATTGTTGCAATTATTTTAAACAAGTAGGAACGAACATGGTATGCATAATTGAAACACTCCTCCTTGTTTGAAATTTTGTCTCCTCCTCTGCAGTCCTGCAGCAAACACAGGCGCACAGGCTTTCTCTGTGGATTAATTGGTCAGGAAAGACACTTTTTATATTGTCAAGTGGCACTTAAGCCATTAATTCTTGACTGTGAAACTGCTTTTCCTGGGCAATGCTCTTTAAGGAAAAACTTATTCAGTCCAGTGACTGGTGACTAAGGGAACGATGGAGCACAGGGAATTGGGCGGGATCTAGACTCCTAATAATGCCTCCTTAGCCAATGAAAAGCATTTCCTATTGAGACCCCCAAGAGTTCCCCTGGCCGTCGGCTCCAGCTCGGACTTCAGGCCTTTTTGTGTCCTGTTTGCTAAAGGCATGCGGGCTACAGCATTCAAGAGAGGGAGTCGTTAACAAAGGGAAAGAGATAAATGTAAATAAGCTCACATTTACAGAATGAGCGGTTTGCAGTAAGAAGCTGCGGCAGCCCAGAGTCTGCTACTTTAGGCTGGGCTAACCTTTCCCTGTAAAAAAAAAAAAAAAAAAAAAAAAAAAAAAATGGATAAAAATATGCACTTCCAAAGGGCGAGTTGCCCATTTACATGTTTATTAGCTAATTATCTACAGGCATCAGCACATTCTCTCATCTAGCACACTCTTTCTTGGGGTAAGTTTCTCTTTGAAAAAGATTTGATTTTGGCGTTTGGGGGTGGGGGATAGCATAACAAACTACAGTGGAAACACTGATGCTTTGAGAGTGTAAGGAAAGAAGTTAGACTTCAACTCTGAAGTACTGAACAAGGATCTTCGTGATGAATGGTAAAAAACGAGAATTTCCATTGTTTTGGCAATAATATTGTTTCCGTGGAAGAGATACAGGATTTTCAGGCTGCTGTTTCGTGTAAACACAGTTGTTCTAAAGAGCTAATTTAAAATCACAGTGTAGAACAATTTAGAAAGTATGTTGGCTAGCTTTGTATTTCTTTGGTTTACAGTTTATTGTGAGCTAACGTGGCTTGTATTATGATGAGGTTTCTTCTAGTAAAACTACACATGACATGTCTTTGATGCTTAATTGATTTATGGAGAATGTGACATTTGCTATATTGAATAATTCATGAACTTGCCCATAAAGGAAGAATCATGTTTGAATGAAAAACTCTGTCATAAACTGAATTTGCTATTATATGTGAAATTAATTGCTGTTTGCCATACAAATGCATCAATGTGTCATCTTTAAACTCTCTTCTTGTAAATTTTAAATATTTTCAGTAAAAAGGTTTTATTGAGTTGCTAAATACTGTATTTCAGTTACCTTTTAAAAGGAAATTCTCCAATGTAATTTATCATTATTTCAGTGTGGAAAAGACCAGACAAATTCAAAGGTTAGAACATTTCAGAGCTTGGTGGGGTTATTCACTTTGCTACCTTACAAAATTATACCATCTTTCTTTATCTTGACTAACATGAAGACAATAATAATAACCTGAGATCCAGATTACCCAATGGCTTTGCAACACGTTTATTTTTCAGAACAAAATTCCAAACATCATACCCCATCAACATAGATTCTAAAACCTTTTGCCTTGTCACAGATGAAAAGTTGCACTCTTGCCAAGAAGGATGAGTTCACCTGATAAACTTGATGGCATCTACATTCTAAAGTCTCTCCTGCCAATCAGAGATGGGAATGAAAGCCTTATTGGAACAATCAGGCCAGTCTTTCAGAATGTGTGCTCTCTGCAAGTTAAAGGGAGAACCAGGAAGATGCCTCACAGAAACATTCAGGCCAAGCTTAGCTAAAGCTTGATCTATTCAATTGCCTTTTGGGAAAATGCAGTGAGAATTGTTGCCCTTGCTGTGGTTTGTTCAGCGCCTAATTGTGCAGCCACCTTTTGTCTGTGTATATGGTCATCATATATAGTCTGCCCTTGGCCTTCTTGATGGGGGAAGAACAAAACCTGTAATGTGTTTGCGAATATTAGTACTGAAAATTGGGAGCCTAATAAAAGGTAACCTACCACTGGGAATCCACCTTTTCTTTAAGTGGATAAATCATCAGTTATCAGAACAATGTAAAGGGTAAATGATCTAATGATTCTACATGGTTATGTCCTGAAGTATGCTGATAACCTCATATTCTGAGGGGTGAAGTGACCAGGAAACAGGTGGGAAGGGTTGAGGGTTGAAACCTAAACAATTAGAGTTGATATGCCTGCTGAAATGAGCACAAGGACAGAGGATGAGGAAAATAAGGGAATTTGGAAGACTTTAGGATATTAGTGGCATCTTTCTCTGTGATTCTTAGCTTCCAGTATTAATTAATACTATTTATTTCTAATATTCAAATAAATCTATCAATCATTTCATTAAGTCTAATAAAAATTAATGACCCTCCTTGCTTGCAGACTTTGAGGAAATAAAAAATGTTTTACAGTGGCCAATGTAAGCAGGTGAAAATAAATGATGGAAAAGAACAGCCAGTAAGGCCCCTTGCATGGCACTCATTGAAGGTTGCTTTTCTGTCAGTCAAGACTGAAGATTAAAGAAGAGAAACTGAGGCTCAGAAATGGACTGTGACTTGCTCTCACAGAGCTCGTGATGGGGCTGGATATGTCTATATTTAATTAATATCAGTTATAAAAACTTCTGGGTATTTGAACTTCCTAATTTGCTTGGATTTTGAATAAAAGGTTTTCTGTATAATCATTATCAACTGTGAAAGGCATAAAATAATGTTAATGCTTCTGTTTTCCTTTATGATAAACCAATAAAATAATATTCATTTCATTCCAGGAATACAGATTTCTGGAGGAGTGTGAAAATCAACTCTCCTTAATATTAAGGTGATCTCAATGAATCTTAAATTATCTAATCATTGTATTTATTTTGTATTTTTAGATTATAGAAAAATCATTTCAGGAGAGTCGTAATACTATTTAGCAGTTTGCTTTGTTTTTGGCTACTTCTGTTTAGAAAAGGATGAGATGTAACAATAGTGTAAGTTTGGAGCTAAGGGATGCTTCTACTTTACAGGTGGAAGCACTGTAATGGATAAATTCTAAATGCGGTTGCTACTCCTAAGAATTCCATCGCAGAGTATTTCTGGTTCTATACAAATATTTTGTGCAGAGTTTGAATTGGAGCTGTTACAGACATGCTATATTGGGTAGGCCTGGGACATCCTGGTAAAGGTGCAGTGATTGTCCGTCAGTGTGCTAATACCCAGTAATTGAAGCCTTGATCATATCACTGTAGTTCAGTGGAGAGAGAAATTGTGTGGGGTGTAGGTAAAAAACAAGACAGTGGAGTCTCCACCTGTTGTTCCAGTCATCTTTCCTCTTCCCTCTTCCCTTATTAAGGACCCTGTCCAATGGTAACAGTTGTTGCCAAGAAAAGAAAAAAAGAAAAAAAAAAAAGACCCAATGTAAGTTCACGCCAAAACAATATTCTCCTTTGTTTTGGTATTTTTAATGTAATGCATTACCTTATGGAAGTGGAGGAAATATTTTTATGTCTTTTGTCACTCATTATCTTTAAATTATTATGGGTTACCACATATGGATTTTATGCATTAGTGTTTGGTCAATACTACTAATAAAATATAGCACAGCAGTGACAGGTTGGAAAATACATTGTTATCTGCAATTCTGTAATAATGAAATCCAATGCATGTAAATACCATTCTAAAATTTATTGGGTCTCATTTACTCTGGTTTATGTCATATAATACTTTTTCTATCTTATGATCTTCTATAAGATCATTTTATTGAAAATATACATTTTACTGAAAAGCTATCAGCTCTCTTTATGGCACACTATTATTACTATTTCTATTTCACAGCACCCATTGGAGGAAATCTCTAACTACAGTGCCTCCAGGAAGCTCATTGGTTATTCCAGTCTTAGATAAAATTGGTGCCAGGATTTGGTTCGAACTAATGTGGTGAGTCCCACCCTCCTGAAAATTACTGAAATAATAATAATAACCTGAAAATTTGTAGAGAAACTACAAATTCCTAATTTAATTCTCCAACTTTTGTTGTAACAAATAGTTCCAACTTTTTAAAGATTGTATCATCTGAAGATCTAGAATGGATGGAGGAATTGTAATTTGTTATAATCCAGGCAATTTTGATGAAGATGAATATTGATTCTTTAGCTCAACCCCTCTCTGCCACTGGGATTTACCTTTAGATATGGGAGACTCTTTTTATTGTTATTATCAGTTTCAATGTCTAAGTATATCACATGAATTGGTGTCCAAATTGATAACTGATTTGCCTGTTCAAATATATGGAATAATGTCAAAATCCTGGCTGGTATATATGACCCTTACAGAAATTGGAAATGAGTTATTTTGGGAACACCCAAAAATTGTCGCCAAAGATCTGGGGCTTCTGCTGAGGTGAGATATTGAGTCTCAAGACTCAAGACAATTTTATAATATTAGGTTGAGCAATTTACCTGTAGTTGTCTTACTCTGTAACTAAGTACTAGGGAAAATTCTACTTTAGTAGGGCTGATGCAATCTTTGGCCCCATCATGTTGAGCACCAGACCACATTATTTCCCAAAGATTGGACAGTGTTATCAAGTGAAGTGTTAATGAGAGACTGGAGTATTTTTTTCTTTTTTGATGAAAAGAAAAAAAAATATCAAGCTAATCACTGAGAACAGGATTTTATCAAATTGAGGCCCATATCAGTTTCCTGTTTTCCTCAAATAAAATGGAGGGACGAAGCAGCCTTAATAATCTTAGTGAAAACCAGATTAGGTGTAGATAAGCCACTTTTAAAAGGATATTTCTTGCATCAAAAATAAAAGAGGTTGATATAGATCAATTTCCTAGCTCCATTCTTGAGTGAAACATTTATCTATGGTTCCCTCCATATGGAATGCCATAAAGCTAGGTTTTGTTTTAAAAACTATTATGAAGTATCAACCAATGTATAGGAACATTGATAGAAAACCTGTATGATTGTGACCTATGCCTGTGACTTGACCTAGAAAATTTCCTTAAGGAGTCTTATCTGTTAGAAACCACTAATTTGAGAAGCAACAGTCTGAACATATTCCCTATTGCTCCAGCAGGATTATTTTGAGCTGTATTTTTCACAACATTTGTGTATTTTTAAATCTGCTTCACTGCTAAGTATCTATAGATAAGAACACAATAGATTACATCTTCCTCTGAAAACTATTGTGTCAACTTTCATGAACTGTGACTGGAATAGAACAAGGAAATGCTCTGGGGTTCAGAAGCACTCTGACCTGGCCTGCGCTTATTAAAAATGGAGCAAAGCAAAAATAATTTTAGTATACTCTGCCTTCAAGGCCTTGTCTTCCTGAGCTCTGGACTGTCCTCTGTAGGGAGCAAAAGCAAGTCAGCTTTTCTAGGGTACCGGGCATATTTATGCCAGAAGTTGGAGCTTTGTTTACAATGTATGATCTGAAAGTTTAGCACTTCACAAAGTGAAGTGATTTGGTTATTCATCCTTATAGGGCCAAAAGGCTAACTTTACTTCTTCCAGGAGCCTTAAGGACCCCAAATATGGTATACCTGTATTTTACTATCATTAGAAATTAAAAAAAAAAAAGAGGAAACAATTGTGGCCACTCTGAATTAGCTCCAGGTGTAGATTGAAGTTAAAAGTTGAGGGTCAGATTTCTTTTTGGCCAACCTCCATGGGACCTGCTTCCTGTCCATTGTCAATAAAAATGCAGCTACCCAACACTCTCTGACAACCTTAGGTGATCAATTGTCAGAATAATTGGGAGCAGAGGTTTGCAGAAGACAGTAGTTTAATGCTTCTTGCAGTGGAAAATGTAATTAACTGCATCAGCATATATTTTTCCTTCTTCATCTCATCTGAAGCTCAAGTGTTGGTCCTTTGCCTCTATTTAGTGCACAATATGTTGGCTATTTAGGAAGATCTAATAGTTAGAAACACTATTTCTTTTAGTCAAAAGAAAGGAAGCCAGTAAGAAAAGAGGCTAATATTGATTCTTCTTCAGAATCATCTCAAGAGCCAAATGCCTTTCTGGTTTTTAATCATACCTGTATGGGAAATATTATCTTGAGGGCACACTTCTGGATTGTCCTGTTTGAGTAAATTGTGTAGTTAAGGCTGAAACTCAAGGGGAGCTTTCTGAGGCACAAGGTATACATGACACTAGAAGGATGTGTTCCTAATGTGAACTTCAGCGTACCAACGAAGACAGAAATATAAAGTTACAGTTGTTTCAGGAAGGGAGGAGGAAACAAACTTATATAATGTTTCTCTGTAGTTAGGCAGGGCTGAATACTAGCAAGCTCATAGAGCAATTCACAAGCCCTATTGAATCTTCCTAGCTTTAGCTGTGAGGCTTAAAGGTAAAGTTTATACAAGGAAAAGAGAGAGTATAGCCAAGTTACAGAGTGAACCAGTGTCTGAGTCAGAAATAGAACTCCTTGCTTCTAATGCTGTGTTAAGTCCCAGCACCACACCCTCACTTCTAGACAGCAAAGGTGGTTGTGTGTTCAAGCAACGGGAGCTATGAATAGGGCCACAGTGGCAGTTTTCCCATGTCCTCTCTTCAGGATTGAGAATGTAATGCTTTCTTGTCTGTCCTTTCTCTCCCACAAAGTTTGATTACTCAGAGCAGCAGAGCAGAAGTGCCAGGCATTTGCAGGCTGCTTGCTGTGGGTATAATATATATGTTCCTGGAAACAAAACTGAAGTGAGGGGATGGATATGTTAATTAGTGTAACATAATCACCTCATGTAGTATACATATATTAAAACATCGCCTCGTACTTACATAAATGTAGTTCAATTATGATTTGTCAGTTAAACATAATGCAAATAAAAAATAAAATGATTGAAATCATAAAAAATCTGAATGGAAAACTGGGGAGATCTATTTGAAATGTATCAACTTGAGACTCACAAAATAATATATAGCCAGTGAGCTAGAATTATGCTGTGTAAAAGGATCACTAATGGGCAGACTGGAGGGATTCTGAGCAGAAGGGAAAAGGCTTCCATTATAAAAGCATTTTCCAAATAAAATAATTGTACTGGCAGTACTTATTGTAGATAAGTTCAAGCCGATCATAGTGAATAAAGCCTGACTTTAATGTTAGAGGTTTTGCAGCCCCATAAATGCTGTTTTAACTATCATTTTATATTTTTGGACTCTTGGGTGACCTACACCTTAGTCACATTCATTGCAATGCTATAGTATTGCATGTATTGTATTGAGTGTGAGCTTTCCTGCTCCTGCAACATACTCTTGTAGTACCTTTAAATATATGATAGATGTTCAAAAAATACTTGTCAAACCAAATGGAATGTGCGTGTTTTCTTCCAATCTGGGTGGACAGAATATCTTATTACACAGAAATCATGGATGGAAGGCAAATTTGATTATTTGTTCCATCTTGTCTCTCATAGGAGGAAAATATTTCCTACAGGTCCCTAGTGTCAGAGTGGTGAACCCCTGCAGCCAGCAGGCCTCCTGAAAAAAAAGTCCATGGGTGACAGAAGATTCATTGACTTCCAATTCCAAGATTCAAATTCAAGCCTCAGACCCAGGTTGGGCAATGCTACTGCCAATAATACTTGCATTGTTGATGATTCCTTCAAGTATAATCTCAATGGTGCTGTCTACAGTGTTGTATTCATCTTGGGTCTGATAACCAACAGTGTCTCTCTGTTTGTCTTCTGTTTCCGCATGAAAATGAGAAGTGAGACTGCTATTTTTATCACCAATCTAGCCGTCTCTGATTTGCTTTTTGTCTGTACCCTACCTTTTAAAATATTTTACAACTTCAACCGCCACTGGCCTTTTGGTGACACCCTCTGCAAGATCTCTGGAACTGCATTCCTTACCAACATCTACGGGAGCATGCTCTTTCTCACTTGTATTAGTGTGGATCGTTTCCTGGCCATTGTCTATCCTTTTCGATCTCGTACTATTAGGACTAGGAGGAATTCTGCCATTGTGTGTGCTGGTGTCTGGATCCTAGTCCTCAGTGGCGGTATTTCGGCCTCTTTGTTTTCCACCACTAATGTCAACAATGCAACTACCACCTGCTTTGAAGGCTTCTCCAAACGTGTCTGGAAGACTTATTTATCCAAGATCACAATATTTATTGAAGTTGTTGGGTTTATCATTCCTCTAATATTGAATGTCTCTTGCTCTTCTGTGGTGCTGAGAACTCTTCGCAAGCCTGCTACTCTGTCTCAAATTGGGACCAATAAGAAAAAAGTTCTGAAAATGATCACAGTACATATGGCAGTCTTTGTGGTATGCTTTGTACCCTACAACTCTGTCCTCTTCCTGTATGCCCTGGTGCGCTCCCAAGCTATTACTAATTGCTTTTTGGAAAGATTTGCAAAGATCATGTACCCAATCACCTTGTGCCTTGCAACTCTGAACTGTTGTTTTGACCCTTTCATCTATTACTTCACCCTTGAGTCCTTTCAGAAGTCCTTCTACATCAATACCCACATCAGAATGGAGTCCCTGTTTAAGACTGAAACACCTTTGACCACAAAGCCTTCCCTTCCAGCTATTCAAGAGGAGGTGAGTGATCAAACAACAAATAATGGTGGTGAATTAATGCTAGAATCCACCTTTTAGGTATGAGAAATGTGTTCAGGTCCAGATATGGTTTCTCCTATAATTTTTCCTATGCTATAAACTAAAGATTTGAAGCTAATGATACTGAGAATAATGCACCAAATCCAGTCAAATATATTTGTTTGAAGGTATACTGTAGAGTTTTTATTGCTGTTTTGTTCAGTAATTATAGGTCAAGTCTAATTACAACAACCAAGATGGATTGCCAAACTCTTCTGCTTGGTTGGAATTTCATTGTATCACATTATCCAGGTGGCCAGTGGCATTTGATAATATAGAGATAACTTTGAAACTTTCAAAAATGTATTTCTATTCCAATGATATTTGGTAATTAGGTTGGGCCTATAAATATAGAACAAATTCAGGGATTCTTAAAAAATTGTGTTACTACTGATATATGCTAGTTTTATTTTATTTTTTTAATTGTCATTGAGTTTATTTTAGCACAAGAATATTTTTAGCCTAACATTATTAATAAGAAATGTGTCAAATTTTTAACATTGGTAAAATATTTTATGTGCATTTTGAAAACAGAAAACAAATTGCGTTGGCATGTACGTGGGTGAGAAGAAAGAGAAAATGAACGGGATTTACACAATTATAATCACCATCAGTGTGAGTTTTAAAAACTTCGTTGTTTTTACACCAAATTAAAATTTTCATGTCAAACTTCAAAGCCAGAAAGCTGCTAAATATGTGTCTGGCAGGTAAAAGCTGGAAAATCACCTAAAACAGGAAAGTGTCAATAAAAAAACTTGAGCGACACCAACATTTTTTTTTCTTAAAATGTCATGTTATCTTCATTTTGGGAAACTAGGTTCTATAAAATATTTATCCTCCCTGTTATATTTTGGAGCACAGCACAGCCAGAAAGGGGCTGCATTTGTGCCCAGATCAGGAGCAAATTGAAAAAAAAAATAAAGTAATACAAAAAAATCAAACTATAAAGCAAAAACATTTATTAAAACCTGAATTAATCCTTTCTGGAGGGAGGAGTAGAGATATATAACCTGAAAATACTTATTCTTTCTTATTGAATTTTGGAGCATAACATAGCCAGGAGCTGCTGAATTTGTGCCCCTGGATTGGAAGCAAATAAAAAAAAAAAACACATAAACTAAACCAAACCAAAACAAAAAAACTACAGAACCCCAAGAAAAATAGAAATAAAAAAACCTCAAAAATAATTTGTAACACTTTCATTACTATTTGTTGAGGTTCTGTAAATTTAAAAATACTATGTCATTTGCAAAAAATTTTGAAGCACAACGCAGCTACAAAGTGGCTAAATTCGTCTCCTGGTTAGGAACAAATTGTGGGAAAAAAAGGTCAAAAATCAAACTGCTATAGAACAAACAAAACAAGCACAAACAAAATTTAGAACTTGCATTTTCTGAGCATCTGCAAAACTTACAAAACACTATAACATTCATATAATGCTTTGGATCAAAATGCAACTAAGAAGCTGCTAAAATGGCACCCAGTTTAAAAGCAATTAAAAACAGTATTTTAAAATCTACAAAAAAAGATAAAATATTTTGTATAATTTACTTAAACAGCAAAAAATCTTTAAAACTCTTACTATTTTTTAAACTAAAGTGTATATTTAAGAATATTAGAACTTGTAAATATAACTTCTGAGCTTGAAAGATGCTACATTTGTGCTCAAGTCAGGAGCAGTGGAAATAAACCCTCGTATACACACATACACAGCAACAGCAACAACAAAAACCAAAATTAAATGCTAAACCCTGAAAAACAACAAAAATATTTTAAAATGTGCATTAATCAATTTTTAAAATATTTGGATAACATGGCAATTTAAAAATGCTAAGAATTTTAAAATAAAACTTCCAGGAAAAATGTATCCTGTGAGTTGCTGAACTTGTGCCAGAAAGTGGTTAAACAATTATAAAGCACAGAACAATAACAAAAAAGTAAAATTTCTAAAACAATAAGCAAATTTTTAAAACTCATTAACTTGTTTTTCTTTCTGATGATATGCAGACTTAAAAACACTGAGACTTTTAAGTAAAAATCTGTGAGCATAATGTAACTTTAAAAACTGTAAAATCTGTGTCTGGGTTAGGAACGAAGTGAAAAAATGCTAAAACAATAGTAAAAATAAATTCTTAAAACTGGCATTACTTTTTCCCAATGAAAGTCCTAAAAGTAATTATGCATTATGTAGTCTTATGAAAAGAGGCTATAGATGGAATATATAAGGCATTAGATTCAGTTAAATAAAATTAGGTTAAGATAAGTTCAGTTCTTAGATTATATGGTAAGATCAAATCAGTAATAAAAGCATGAATAATCTTTTGTTTCTTTCAGTATTCATGTTTTTCCATTTCTTGTTAAGTATAAAATATATGTGAAAATTTGTTTGTGCCCTTGCCTCTTAACATTATAAAGTTTTATGATTATGACACCAAACCATTTAATGGGATATTAACTAAGTTGAAATAAAATATATTATTAAATGTTTCTTGTGTAATTTCCATGTTTAGTTTTAATTTTTTTATATTTCACTTTTCAAATTTCCATTTTTATAGTTAATATAAATTGCTAATAATAAAACTTGTCACATTAACAATGTAACCAAGAAAATGTAAAGTATAACTAAATATAAAAGTGACTATGTTACATCGAAAGGAAAAGCAATTTTGCAGCTGTAATTGCAACTTGGATTTTAAATGTTTATTAAATGTAATAAAATATATTTGAATTATCTAGCAATTATACTTTGATCAATTATTCAACTTTCTTTATTTGTGGCCACCCAAAGGCATCTCTCCTTTATCCTCCCTCCATCTTTTCATAAAGGAATTATTAGACTATATTTGCTCTCAAATTAATTTCAATAATTCATTTCTGAGGCTATCTGAAGACTAATGCAGAATTGGCAAATGGCAAATCTCTGGGTAACTTTTCAGGGATCAAGATGAAAGACTAATGACCTCTTTTCCTGATTTTTCTAACTTGGGTTTGATTTATTTGGGGTTGCTAGCCAAGCTGACTTCAGATTTTAATTTCTAGGATTTGACAAAATATTTTAGTACAACAACTGGGAAGCCTGGGAAAAGATAGGGCAAACAGATCATCTTGACAACAATAAGATGAATGTAGAGCTAAGTGGCTGACAGGTTAATACCTAGAACAGGTGATGGTCCCGAGGTAGCAAAACAAGGAATTTCTGGTCATGATGCTCATGCCTCTAACTCTCAAGGAAGGCAATGTCAGCATCTCAAGCACCATATGCTGTGTTAGTTCCCCATGAGATGACAGCAAACTCTGCATTTTCTGATCATGACTAGCATGATCAGCCCTAGGCTACATTTAAAACTAGAGGAAGTTTGCCATTAATGATGTCCTAGGTCAGGTCCCCAGAAACATAGGGATAGAAGCTGTAGGTTTCACATCCCTATCTGCCCTCTTCTACCTTTTGTCTTCACCCCCAATCCCTGTACCTTATATTTAATATGGTTTCTCAAATTTCATACTTTCTACCTGTTTTTCCTGCGGTCTTTGTGTTCTCCAACATCTCTTCCCACCCTCTCCAGAAATATTGTTTCTTCCTGAACAAAAAGACAACACATAAAGCTCTATCAAGACAGTGACAGGCTGAACACATTTACATTAAGGTGTGAATGATTGATCCCCCATTTTTCTCTCCTTGACTGTTTTTAACCTTTTGGTGTTCGCATCTTAGAAAAGGAGTCCGGTTAATTCAAATGACTGAAGCAGGGTCAGGATGGGAAGAGACGATTGTCCTGGTAAATGGTAAATCATCCGTTAAGCCTCAGCCTCTCTTGCCTTGTGGTGGAGCTTCTGCACTGCAGACTTTCTTGTCCCGCTCCCTTGAGCTCACTTTGTGTTCTGTTGAGTCCAAACCATATACCACCTGTTTCTAGACAGCCCTCTTTTCCAAAACCACCTGAAGTGACTGGGAGCCTGTATTCTCATTTCACATAGGCATGGATTATTTCCCTCAAATGTCTCCTGATTCTGGTGGATTTGGTGAAATTAGGTAAAATAAGAAGCAGGTTGTTTATATTTTATGAACAAGGTAGCAAAAGAGCGCAGGCTACTGAGTCAAAATCTCCACCGTATGCAGATTTTTAAGAACGATGTACTGCCCATCTCCTTCACCCACTTTTTGATGGGGTTGTTTGTTTTTTTCTTGTAAATTTGTTGGAGTTCATTGTAGATTCTGGATATTAGCCCTTTGTCAGATGAGTAGGTTGCGAAAATTTTCTCCCATTTTGCCTGTTCACTCTAATGGTAGTTTCTTTTGCTGTGCAGAAGCTCTTTAGTTTAATTAGATCCCATTTGTCAAGTTTGGCTTTTGTTGCCATTGCTTTTGGTGTTTTAGACATGAAGTCCTTGCCCATGCCTATGTCCTGAATGGTATTGCCTAGGTTTTCTTCTAGGGTTTTTATGGTTTTAGGTCTAACTTTTAAGTTTTTAATCCATCTTGAATTAATTTTTGTATAAGGTGTAAGGAAGGGATTCAGTTTCAGCTTTCTACATATGGCTAGCCAGTTTTCCCAGCACCATTTATTAAATAGGGAATCCTTTCCCCATTGCTTGTTTTTCTCAGGTTTGTCAAAGATCAGATGGTTGTAGATATGTGGCATTATTTCTGAGGGCTCTGTTCTGTTCCATTGATCTATATCTCTGTTTTGGTACCAGTACCATGCTGTTTTGGTTACTGTAGCCTTGTAGTATAGTTTGAAGTCAGGTAGTGTGATGCCTCCAGCTTTGTTCTTTCAGCTTAGGATTGACTTGGCAATGCGGGCTCTTTTTTGGTTCCATATGAACTTTAAAGTAGTTTTTTCCAATTCTGTGAAGAAAGTCATTGGTAGCTTGATGGGGATGGCATTGAATCTATAAATTGCCTTGGGCGGTATGGCCATTTTCACGATATTGATTCTTCCTACCCATGAGCATGGAATGTTCTTCCATTTCTTTGTATCCTCTTTTATTTCATTGAGCAGTGGTTTATAGTTCTCCTTGAAGAGGTCCTTCACATCCCTTGTAAGTTGGATTCCTTCTCAAAAGACGACATTTATGCAGCCAAAAAACACATGAAAAAATGCTCATCATCACTGGCCATCAGAGAAATGCAAATCAAAACCACAATGAGATACCATCTCACACCAGTTAGAATGGCAATCATTAAAAAGTCAGGAAACAACAGGTGCTGGAGAAGATGTGGAGAAATAGGAACACTTTTACACTGTTGGTGGGACTGTAAACTAGTTCAACCATTGTGGAAGTCAGTGTGGCGATTCCTCAGGGATCTAGAACTAGAAATACCATTTGACCCAGCCATTCCATTACTGGGTAAATACCCAAAGGACTATAAATCATGCTGCTATAAGGACACATGCACACGTATGTTTATAGCGGCACTATTCACAATAGCAAAGACTTGGAACCAACCCAAATGTCCAACAAAGATAGACTGGATTAAGAAAATGTGGCACATATGCACCATGGAATACTATGCAGCCATAAAAAATGATGAGTTCATGTCCTTTGTAGGGACATGGATGAAGCTGGAAACCATCATTCTCAGCAAACTATCGCAAGGACAAAAAACCAAACACCGCATGTTCTCACTCATAGGTGGGAACTGAACAATGAGAACACATGGACACAGCAAGGGGAACATCACACTCCAGGGACTGGTGTAGGGTGGGGGGAGTGGGAAGGGATAGCATTTGGAGATATACCTAATGCTAAATGATGAGTTAATGGGTGCAGCACACCAACATGGCACATGTATACATATGTAACAAACCTGCACATTGTGCACATGTACCCTAAAACTTAAAATATAATAATAGTAAAATAAAATAAAATAAATTTGAAAACTGAAAAAAAAAAAGGATAGAAAGAATAAAAAAAAAAATGTTAAAGTACCCTTAGGCATGGCCACAGAATTTCAGGATTCCTTAAGGGATCTTAGAAGAAAACTTCCAATTCAACTCTTTTTAAATCACGCAGAGCTGTTGTTTAACTCTACTAAAGTGGAAACAAGTTTAGTGGCAGAAGCAGGACCCAACTCTCCCCACAGTTTATAAAATGCTTTTTCCAACTCAGAGAAAGTGACCTTGAAAACTGGTTGGGTGACAAAGGCACAATATTACTGGTCACTAGGATAGCAAGCAACAGACAACTAGCATGCAGTAGGAATTTCAGTAAGAGCAAAGCACAGCTGAAATTTCAAGGCTGGTAAAAGCCTTAAATGTATGCAAATTTCAAAAATTAATATTAAATTGTGGAAGCCCTGGTTCTCTTCGAGTTTTAGCGGGCAATCCATTGCTTCAATAAAATCCAATGAAATCTATGCATTGCGTAGCCTAATTTAAAATGTAAGGCCAAAGAGATCTGGAAAAGTACAGCTTTATCCTTGTACTTAATTTATACTATAGTGTACTGTAATTAAGGCTAAAATAAAAGCTATATTCTGAGTAAAGACAAAAAAAAAGAAAAAAAGAACCATGTACTGCCTACTGTTTTGCTTCCTTCCCTCTTTGAGGGCCTGGGAATGAAGCTCTTCTTTACCAAATATGCAGAGAGATACTGAGTTCAGGACCTCAGAGGAGCAGGTCTAGTGTGAGGCCTAAAATGTGGCAGTGAAAGAAGTCAAATAGATTCTCAAGTTGGCATGCCTTGTGTGGCCCTAGCAGCCAGCTTTCCTTCCTGTTTATCATGCAGCAGCTCAGACCTTATAGATAGAAAGGTAGTCACAAAGAGGCCTCATGCCTTATATTGATGTTCCAAGGTAAGTTGTCTCCTCCTCACATTGTCGCTTTTCCTCCTCACGTTGGTGGCAGCAAAGCCAAAACTATGGGTTGCTTTCCTCAATTGGGAACCTGGAAATTCTTGACTAGATCCAGTTCAAGGCAGTTTGAAGTTCCTGAGAAACAAGTTGGCTGGGAGAATTTCTAGGGATCCAGAATTCATTCATTTACTTATTCAACAAATTTCTTGAATACCAACCATGTGTCAGACATTCTTCTAGGCATTGGGGGTACAATGGTGACAATAACAGAAAAAAAAATCCTTGTCATTTTAAAACTTATGCTCTGGAGTCAGAGCAAGCAAAGCCACTAACAAACAAATAAACAAGTTAAAAAGTAATAACAGTGTTTTCTGGCTGGAACCATGGAGGATGTCAAAGAGAAGAAGAAGGTTTCTGTTGTGTCAGAAACCCTTAAGAAAAAGTAAAGTAATTTCGCAAAGCTGAAGATCAATCACCTGAGAAAGAAGTTTACACAAAGATGCTTTGAAAAACAAGGAGGAAGCTTATCTATGAAACAGCGAAGCACTATCGAAAGGAATATACGCAGGTGTACAGAACTGAAATTCAAATGGCTAGGATGGCAAGAAAAACTGGCAAATTTTATGTACCTGCAGAACCCAAATTGGCATTTGTCATCAGGATCAGATGTGTTAATGGTATGAGGCCAAAGGTCTGAAAGGTGTTGCAGCTTCTTTGCCTTCGACACATCTTCAACAGAACCTTTGTGAAGCTCAACAAGGCTTCAATTAACATGCTGATGATTGTAGAACCATATATTGCATGGGAGTACCCAAATCTGAAGTCAGTAAATGAACTAATCTACCAGCGTGCTTATGGCAAAATCAATGAGAAGCAAATTGCTTTGACAGATAACACTTTGACTGCTTGATCTCTTGGTAAATATGGCATCATTTGCATGGGGGATCTGATTCATGAGATCTATACTGTTGAAAAATGCTTCAAAGAAGCAAATAACTTTCTGTGGCCTTTCAAATTATCCTCTCCATGAGGTGGAATGAAGAAAAAGACCACCTATTTTGTAGAAGGTGAAGATGCTGGCAACAGGAGGACTAGATCAACAGTTTTATTAGGAGAATGAACTAAGGTATATACCATGATTATTTTTTTCCAATCTGGTCAGTAAATAAGCAGTACCTTCTCTCAGATTGAAATAAAAAATGTAATAAGAACAAATGATAATAAGTGCTTTAGGCAAAAATACAGCAAACACATACATGAAACAAAATTCCATGCTCCACAGCAGGACTGGGTTTAACTTTAATGGTTGTAGGCATTCATAAGATGAAGATGCTCCATTCTCAATAAATATATAAAATGAAAACCAATACGAAATTTATCAATGCATGTAAAGAAGTACAAAAAAAGTTGATTCTTAAATATCGCATTTCTAATGTTTGTTTTTAAATGGGTTATGAGGGCCTGAAGTGCTGTTGTCCAAAATTTGTGCTTAGTTAATACATTTTGGGGTGTTTATGCTCTGGTTCAAGCCACAGGGATTCCAGAAGACTAATGAAGGCCCGAGCCTAGGCAACCTCTGGTCAGCAATGCTGATCATGTAATGGCCTCAGCATCACCTTTCTTGTGCCTTCTCTTGCTTTAGGCAAGACACACTCTCTCTCTCTCTCTCTCTTTCTCTCACCCTCACTCCCACACACACACCCTCCCCCTTCTTGCTGTCTCTTTTCTCTCCACTCTTCCTTCCCTTACTGCCTCCCCACCTTTCCTTTCAGCAGAACATGCTCCCAGGGAAGGATGTGAGTGCAAACTCTGTGCTGTAACAAAGAGCTTTGGGCTGGAAGCTCAAATCTGGTTTTGTACTCAGTTCTCTTACTCACTGTGTAAGCTTGGGCAAGTCCTTTCCTTTCTTTGTGCCTGAGTTCCCGTATTAGCAGAATAAGCAGATTGGACTCAGTGATCTCTGAGGTCAAACTTTTTGGAAAACATTTCACAAAAACGGCTACCTATTCTCACTTATATGTGAGGCCAGAAGGAGTTTGAATAACAATAACCATATTAATAAATGCATTTTCAAATGCTCAATACGAGGCCATAGAATTTTGTGTGCTACTTTCTGATGCATATTGAGCATTTGAAAATGTATTTATTAATATTGTTATTGTTATTGATGACAAAAATGAGGCTTAGGAAGCCTAAGTAACTTGCATAGCCAATAAGTGGCAAAACCAAGACTTGAACACAGGCTATCTGATTCTAATCCCCTATCAGCCATGGATAGACTGTTTCTAATAAATAATAACAACAACGAACATTTATTGCATGCTTTCTATGTCTTAGACTTTGTGTTTTACATATATTATCTCTTTTAATATTTACAACAACCTTAGGAGTAGGTAATCTCACTGTCTCCACTTTACAAGTGACGGAACTGAGACAAAGAGTTAAGAAATGTGCCCAAAGTATCATAAATAGTAAGTGGGTCTTCATATGAAACACAACATCTAATCAAGGCAAAGGCCCCATGATCTGGCCCTTACCTATTGCTCAGCCTCATCTTTCTGTTTTTAACTTTTATATTAAGTTCATGGGTACATGTGCAAGTTCATTATATAGGTAAACCTGTGCCATGGAGGTTTGTTGTACAGATTATTTTGTGACCCAGGTATTAAGCCCAGTACCCATTAGTTATTTTTCCTGAGCCTCTCTCTTCTCCCGCCCTTCACTCTCTGGCACACACAACTGTCTCTTGTTCTCCTCAATGTGTCCATGTACTCTCAACATTTAGCTACCACTTATAAGTGAAAACGTGGTATTTCATTTTCTGTTACTGTGTTAGTTTGCTAAGGATAATGGCCTCAGCTTCATATATGTTTGTGCAAAGGACATTATCTCATTTTTTTATGGATGCATAATATTTCATGGTGTATATGTACCACATTTTCTTTATCCAGTCTACCATTGATGGGCATTTAGGTTGATTCCGTATTGTTGCTATTGTGAATAGTGCTTCAATGAACATACATGTTCATGCGTCTTTATGCTAGAATGATTTACATTCCATTGAGTATATATTCAGTAACGGGATTTCTCATTGAATTCTAGTTCTGTTTTTAGTTCTCTGAGGAATTGCCACACTACTTTCCACAATAGTTGAATTAATCTGCACTTCCACCAACAGCGTATATAAATGTTCATTTTTCTCTGGAACCTCACCAGCATTTGTTATTTTTTGACTTTTTAATAATAACCATTTTGACTGGTGTGAGATGGTATCTCATTGTGGTTTTGATTTTCATTTCCCTAATGATCAGTGAAGTTGAACTTTTTTTCATATGATTCTTGGCCACGTGTATGTCTTCTTTTGAAAAGTGTCTAAAACACTGCTCAAAAATTCAGAGATGACACAAACAAATGGAAAAATATCCCATGCTCATAGACATGAAGAATCAATATCGTTAAAATGGCCATACTGGGCTGGGTGTGGTGGCTCACACCTGTAATCGCAGCACTTTGGGAGGCCGAGGTGGGCGGATCACAAGATCAGGAGATTGAGACCATCCTGGCTAACATGGTGAAACCCTGTCTCTACTAAAAATACAAAAACAATTAGCTGGGCATAGTGGTGGGCACCTGTAGTCACAGCTACTAGGGAGGCTGAGGCAGGAGAATGGTGTGAACCCAGGAGGCAGAGCTTGCAGTGACCTGAGATTGTGTCACTGCACTCCAGCATGGGCAACAGAGTGAGACTCATCTCAAAATAAAAAATAAATAAATAAATGGCTGTACTGCCCAAAGCAATTTATAGATTCAATGCTATTTCTATCAAACAACCAATGACATTCTTCCAAGAACTAGAAAAATCTATTTTAAAATTCATATGGAACCAAAAACAGCCCGAATAGTCAAGGCAAACCTAAACAAAAAGAACGAAGCTCGAGGCATCATGTTACCTGACTTCGAATTATACTACAAGGATCAAGTAACCAAAACAGCATGGTACTGAACACAAAAACAGACACATACACCAAAGGAAGAGAATAAAGAGCCCAGAAATAAGGCCACACATCTACAACCATCTGATCTTTGACAAAGCTGACAAAAACAAGCAATGGGGAAAGACTGTATTCAATAACTGGCTATCTATGGGCAGAAGATTGAAACTGGAACTCTTCCTTACACTGTAGACAAAAAAATCACCTCAAGGTGGATTAAAGACTTAAATGTAAAACCCAAAATTGTATAAACCCTGGAAGGAAACCTAGGCAATACCATTCTTGACGTAGGAGTGGGCAAAGATTTCACGATGAAGACACCAAAAGCAATTGCAATAAAAGCAAAAATGGATAAATAAGATCTAATTAAACTAAAAAAGCTTTTGCACAGCAGAAGAAACTATCAACAGAGTAAATACAGACAACCTACAGAATGGGAGAAAATATTTGCAAATTATGCATCTGACAAAGGTCTGATATCTAGCATCCATAAGGAACTTAAACAAATTTACAAGAAAAAAAAAACATTAAAAGTGGTCAGCTTCATCTCTTACTACTCTGTCCTTCACATTTGAAATCTGGGTACACTAGTCTTCTTTCCATTCTCTTATTATATTAAATGAAGCTCATTCTTATTTTAAGGTATTTGCCTTTACTGTTTCCTATGTTTAGAACACTTTCCCATCAGGTCTTCATGTGGCTGGCTTCTTCTCATCATTTAGGTTCAAATGCTACCTCTTCAGAGAGGACTTCCTTGATCATCCAATTTACAGTAGACACCCAGTTACTTTTATCACATTACCCTATTTTAATTTTCTTCATAGTACTCTGTGATACTGATACTCACCCTTTTTGATTTATTTGTTCAGTGTCTGTCTACATCGCTCCCTCCCCCTACATAAAAGGTAAGCTCCATCAGGGTAGAAACCACGTTTTTCTTTTTCAATATGGTATCTAGTAAATAGACACTCAAATAATATTTGTTCAGTGAATCAATGTGGCATATCTGGGATGGGAAATCACATCTGTATGGCTTTAATCCTCTAGCTCTATACTCTACTGCCTCTCAATTTATCACTTGAGCCTTCTCTTTACACCAAGATGCGACATCTTTTCACATTGCTTTATGCAAACTTTTAGCAGAATATGAACGTTGAAGAGCAAAGTGTTTTCATTTTACAATATAACTGGCAAAGTACATACTTAATTTCTTAGATGGCTACTTTCGTCACACTATCTTTTTTTACTTTGGGGTATTTTGCAGATTACAGGGGTTCCCAAATATCCAAATGTTCAAGGAAGATATCAAAGAAAGAAGACAGACCTTGAACATATTTGAAACTCTTAAACTATATTCAGGTCCCAAGTAAAAAACTCCACTTTTCCGTTTGCAGTTTCCTGTCATGTAATTTGTGCCCTCTGGTATTTTTTGGCACTTTTGAGTTACATATTAGAGCTCTCGGTCCATATGGCATGTCACACAGCACATAAAGTTGACTACAAAGAAGTATCTTGTTACTGGTGATTCTGAAAAATCTGTCATTCCTTTCAGCACACATTCCCCTGGTTGATTTGCAGTCTATTTCTTTACTAGAAACCACTGTCTAGCCATTGAAAGAACATGTTTTTACTAAAAAAGAAAAAAAAAAAGAAAAAGTGAGCAAGAAGGAAGGAGAAAGTGCTATGTGACTGGATGTCATCCAGGAAGTGCTTACATAGCTTTAACTGTAATGGAGTATAATGGCAGCCTTTTTCTAGGAGGCTCTGGGGCCAGTCCTCACAGTTTTCTGTTTGCAGTTTTACTAGGAGAAGTCTGTGCTGGCTTCTCAAATAAAACGTACTGCTATCATCATCTGCCAGGATGCTAAGTGAAAAGATCCATTATTTTTGATATTTAATACCTTATAAATTATATGGAGATTGTGTTGACCGACAGGGACAACTGGAATGATGGTCAGGGATTTTTTTCCTAGGTCAGATAGACTGAGTGTCTGTCTGTTCATCAATGACCAGTTATGCATTCATAGAGAAAAGGTCTCTTCTCAGCTGCTGGTCAGCTAACCTCAGAGGAATTGGAATTACTGAGTTTGAAGGAGGAGATGCAAATGAGCAGTGGCTAGTTGGAATTTATATGGGATATGTACAGCTGCCTGTTTCCTAACAAAGGTGAATTGTGAGAGCAGACCAGGGCTTGAAGGACAGAGAAATTCTGTGTTGGTTAAGCAGAGCTGGATGTGTTTTTGTTATTTTTTCACCTTCCATATTGGCTATCTCTGCAGACAGTTGAAGGTGCTTGGCTTTTGAACTTTGGCCAGGAGTTAACTCACTTCTGACCATAGTCTCCAAATTTGCTCCCGGATTCATTCTTAAGAAGAAAAAGATGAAAATTGCAAAACCAATAGTAGTATCTTCTTGGTCATGAAGACTTTTTATTCCACTGTTAATTCACCAGTTTTTTCCTGCTGAAACACTTGCAGTTATGTTTCTGTCCTCAGCTTTGGTTTGTTCTGGGGCATTTTTGGCTTCACATTTAAGCCTTAATATAGGGAGGGCCTGACACACCCCTCCCTAAAGCAGGGCATGCCTGGGGATTAGCTGTTCTCACAAGCTGAGATGGATTTCAATGAGTTGTTCACTCTGTCTTGCCTGGCCCCCTGTGACAAATGGCATGCCTTTGCTAGGCAGCAAGCTGAGGCTGAGGCTATAGAGAAAAAAGTAAATGAAAAAAACCCTTTTACTAGGTTGGAAAAAAGGGCATGACAATTAAGGCTAACAAAAAGGGCCATCTTCATTCAATTAACAGATGGTGAGTTAAATAGCAATGAAATTAATACCTTTTTTTTAATAAAGTCAGAGTTCAAAGGCATCAAAACTGTTTTAGTGAGTGTAATTGTTTTTAGCTAACCTTTAAAAATTTTAAATAGCATTTAACAATCAACTTCAGTGTTGTTTAAGCCCCAATTAAAACACTGTACTCAAGAAGTCCCGGCTGTCAATTTTGTTTCTGCACATGGAGTTTACTGTGTGTGTGTATATGTGTATATGTAGTATGTGCACATATTCTTAGAATACCCATTATATGTTACAGACATATGCATCTCCATATGAGGTATGTATATCATATGTCTTTCCTTAAAACTCATGCTTTGTGAGTAGGTAATGATATTTGAAAAGGACAGTTTCTAACAGAAGTGCAATTTCAGCTACCTGATGGCCACAAACAGTAGGTATTATAAATTCCTCTTTAATGAAAGATAGGAGTGAGGGTAGGGTTATTATAATGGGAATATTTCTGCTGTGTTGCTTTCTAAAGAAACAAATATTACATAAAATATTATATGAGCTTTTAAAATGAAAGTCAATAATATAATGGAATACCTCCCAACTCAACTTCCCAACAGCATCTATTTAGCAAAATTGTAGCTAATTATCATTCATTTATTATTTATAATTATCATTTAAGTCCAAGTCCAAATGTCTCTTCCTCTTGGAAAGTCTTTTTATTAACCTCAGGTAGAACTAGCTGGCCATTCTCTACTCTTGATTACCACAGCATCCCCTTTGTCATATTGTATTATAATTTATTTTCTTTTACATTTGCCTCTCTTGTAAAACATATTTACTTCTGTGGGACCATTCACCTGGCAAACAGTGACTGCTCACTAAATGCTTGTTGTGTGAAAGAATGAGTGAGTGGGAAGGTGTTACATCATGTGGCACATACTGCAAAAAACTCTGGGTACAGTGACCATAATTTCTGAGTATATTATCAGGTCCTATGGCCTATCAAATGATTTTATGCTGCTTCTGGGTAAAAGTGGCAGAGGTAGGAGATATATTTTGAAAGACAAAGCATTGTAATTGCCAGGACTGCTCTGTGATTTATAAGGACATAGGATACAATACTTGAAGTTGGGTCTGTCCTGGAAAAACTGATATGTATGGCTTCCATAGAAACAGAATCTAAAGAACACTTAGATTAGAGAGCATGCACTTGATCTGATAAATGTGAGCAATCTTCCATTGTAGGGTGAAGGCTGGTGGTTTATTCTCCCAGAAAGATGGGTAATGCTCCAGGGATATTGTAGTCATGGACTGTGTAGTACAGAAATATATGGAGTGAGCCCAGATGACATAAAACTCACTCTTTGGAATATTTTTACATAGAAAGGATAAAATACATTATTTTCTGCGTGTTCAGAAAATACATTTTCACCAGTCAGTCAGACAGCCACAGGCTTTGGCAGATGTGACAGGAGGAGGGGTTAATATTTATTGCATGCCTATTATGTGCCCAGCACTGTATTTAGACTCTACTGTATTTTATCTCATGTAATTTTACCTTACAACCGTGTTGTGGTACACATATAATCATGTTTTTGAAAATGGCTAAACCAAAGTTTGAGAGGGTTGATGTTGGGATTCCATCTCAGCCTGAATAACTGCAAAAAGGGTAGAGGTAGACTTCAAAGTTAGGCTTATATTACTTCAAGGTTCGTAATCTATCCATTGCACTTTGGTGACCGCTTAACGAATTGAATTAATACAAGTCTATATATTGAAAGCGAATGATCAAGAGTAGACAAGACAGGCATGCGGCCGGATCTGGGTTTCCTTCTGAGAGAATCTATCTGACAGGATGAGGGTCAAAGAAGGGCTGAGGTCACCAAAGAGATGGTTACAGTCTCTGGGCCAGACATTACCATGTATTAAACACATTGATAGAAATTTTTATGTAGCTTACCACATTTAATACACTTCCTCAAAACAATCTTGCAAGGTATACATTATTTTCTGAATTTTATAGCCAGAGAAACTGAGGTCCCTTAGGTTAAAAAGAAGTTAGATAATTTGTCTAGGTCACATAGTTGGTGCATAAGAACTCTAATGCTTGACACAGACACTCACTTACTGTGTTTTCTTTCAAATCCCAGCCATTCTTGGGTATATTTTGAGCCCACACGTGTCTCTTCTTCTACTTCTACCCAAAGGGGGCCAGGCCGTGGTTGCCTCCTCCATAATGGACTCCCTCCCTTTTATCACAGGACTCAGACATTTCTCAGCAAGGCCCAGGAGCAAACCCACCATTGATACTGCAAGTGACATACTTCACTATATATCTACTGCCATCCAGATTGTAAGACCTGTAAAACATGAACTTGCCACCCCTCTAACACTGGAGTTGTCAGGAAAAGAACTCTCAGAAAAAACAGCACTCCTGGACTCTTGCAGCTCGAGATCAGGCTGCTACCTCAGCAAGTAATCAAAAGTGTCAGTGAGTATTCATGTTTTCTGGTGGGATCTGGAAGTTGCTTCTAAATGTCACCATGCAAGTGGGGTCACGGGGAGTGAGAAGTGGAGAAGAGATTGAGTGCTGGGCCTCTTAAAATCTGCTAGTTATACTTTTCTCTGGAGGCAGCTTTATGAGCTATGTGTGGAACCCTTCATATATGTGCAAGGCCTGTGGAAACCAACATGGGCTTTCACTCACTCCAAATTCTGCTCCTGAATATCCCCCTGCCTTGTGTAAATAGCTCATGTTTGCCTCATGTTTGTCCACTGCTTGCCTCAAGGAAAAGCAAAAAATGGCTGCAAGTTTGTCCTTGAGAAGCAAATGTCTTGTGTTTTTCTAATTGTAGAAACATATCCCTTCTTCCATTTGAGTGGACAAAGGAGAAGGCCTAGTTAAACACAGCACAGGAATGGAGCAGAGAACTGTGAAAGTTGAAAAAAAAAAAAAAAAAAAGCATGGATAGTCCCTCCATCCCACTCTGATATCCTTGCCTTCTCCTGGCAAATAATGTAACTACCAAGCATTTCCAAGAAACTCCTAAAAATCTTGTCATAAGCCTGTGAGATTTGTATCATAAACTGTCAATAGTGTGTGCATTTTCTTTCAAGGCAAGTTACAGGTACTTCTACACATCAAATCTCTCAGTAAGAAATATTTCTGTGGTGAGAAATTTACTCTATCAGAAGCATTTCTAAGATTCAGGCAATGAAAGGTGGCTTTACTGATCTGGTGAAAGAAAACATTCAGCACAAAAGGTATTGCTGCTGGAATGCAGAAGGGAACCATTACCTTTCCTCTGGGAAGAACAACAGCCAGAGCAGTGTACGTGGCTTATGAATCTACTATTTGCTGGGAAGTTACACTGGCTAATTCACCACCAGGTGAGAGGCAGCAAAGAACAGTAGGAAGAGAACCCACCTTAGAATTGGACAGACCTGAGTTCAAATATCAATTTTTTTTAAACATGTCTCTTTTTTTAATTTAAATTTTTATTTCCATAGTTTATTGGGAAACAGGTGGTGTTTGGTTACATAAGTTCTTTAGTGGTGATTTGTGAGATTTTGATGTACCTGTCACCCAAGCAGTATACACTGCACCTAATTTGTAGTCTTTTATCCCTCATCTGCTTCCCACCCTTTCCCCCTGAGTTCCCAAAGCCTACTGTGGCATTCTTATGCCTATGCTTCCTCATAGCTTAGCTTCCATATGCGAAAACATATGATGTTTGGTTTTCAATTTCTGAGTTACTTTACTTAGAATGATAGTCTCTATCCAGGTTACTGTGAATGCCATTAATTCATTCCTTTTTATGACTAAGTAGTATTCCAACACACACACACACACACACACACACACACACACACACATATATATTCCAACATATATATATTCCAACATATATATGTTTTTTTATGTATATAATATATATATATATACAATATATATATTTATATATATATATAATATATATATCACACTTTCTTTATCCACATGTTGATTGATGGGCATTTGGGTTGTTTCCACATTTTTGCAATTGTGAATTGTGCTGCTTTAAAGATGTGTGTGCAAGTATCTTTTTTGTATGATGACTTCTTTTCCTCTGGGTAGGTACCCAGTAGTGGGATTGCTAGATCAAATGCTAGTTCTACTTTTAGTTCTTTAAGGAATCTCCACACTGCTGTACTAGTTTGCATTCCCAACAGCAGTGTGGAAGTGTTCCTCGTTCACCACTTCTGTGCCAAAATCTATTTTTTTTTTATTATGGCCATTCTTGCAGGAGTAAGGTGGTATTGCATTGTGGTTTTGATTTGCATTTCCCAGATCTTTAGTGATAATGAGCATTTTTCATATGTTTCTGGCCACTTGTATATCTTATTTTGAGAGCTGTTTGTTCATGTCCTTAGCCCATGTTTTGATGGGATTTTTTTTTTTTTTTCTTGCTAATTTGTTTGAGTTTGTTATATATTCTGGATATTAGTCTTTGGCAGATGTATAGATTGTGAAGATTTTCTCCCACTCTTTGGGTTGCCTGTTTGCTCTGCTGTTTCTTTTGCCATGCAAAAGCTCTTTAGTTTAATTAAATCCCAGCTATTTATTTTTGTTTGTATTGCATTTGCTTTTGGGTTCTTGGTCATGAAATCCTTGCATAAGCCAATGTTTAAAAGGGGTTTTCTGATGTTATTTTCTAGAATTTTTATGGTTTCAGGTCTTAGATTTAAGTCCTTAATTCATCTTGAGTTGATTTTTGTATAAGGTGAGATATGAGGATCCAGTTTCATTCACCTACATGTGGCTTGCCAATTATCCCTGCACAATTTGTTGAAAATAACGTATTTTCCCCACTTTTCATTTTTGTTTGCTTTGTCGAGATCAGTTGGCTGTAAGAATTTGGCTTTATCTCTGGGTTATCCATTCTGTTCCATTGGTCTATGCACCTATTTTTATACAAGTACTGTGCTGTTTTGGTGACTATGGCCTTATAGTATAGTTTGAAATCTGGTAATGTGATGCCTCCAGATTTGTTCATTTTGCTTGGTCTTGCTTTGGCAATGCGGGCTCTTTTTTGGTTCCATACGAATTTCAGGATTTTTTTTCTAGCTCTGTGAAGGATGGTGGTATTTTGATGGGAATTGCACTGAATTTGTAGGTTGCTTTTGACCGTATAGTCATTTTCACAATATTTAATCTACCCATCCATGAGCATGAGATGTGTTTCCATTTGTTTATGTTGTCTGTTTTTCTGTTTTCTGACAGGAGTGTTTTGTAGTTTTCCTTGTAGAGGCTTTTCCCCTCCTTGGCTGGGTATATTCCTAAATATTTTATTTAATTTTATTTTATTTTTGCAGCTATTGTAAAAGGCATTGAGTTCTTGATTTGATTCTCGGCTTGGTCACTGTTGGTGTATAGGAGAGCTACTGATTTGTATACATTAATTTTGTATCCAGAAATTTTGCTGAATTATTTTATCAGTTCTAGGGGCTTTTTGGAGGAGTCTTTAGGGTGTCCTAGGTATACAATAATATCATCAGCAAACAGAGACAGTTTGTCTTCTTCTTTAATAATTTGGATGCCCTTGATTTCTTTCTCCTGTCTGAGTGATCTGGCTAAGATTTCCAGTGCTATGTTGAAGAGAAGTGGTGAGAGTGACTATCCTTGTCTTGTTCCAGTTCTCAGGGGAAATGCTTTCAATTTTTCCCTATTCAGTATTATGTTGGCTGTGAGTTTGTCATAGTTGGCTTTTATTACAATGAGGCATGTCCCTTGTATGCCAATTTTGCTGAGAGTTTTAATCATAAAGCGATGCTGAATTTTGTCACGTGTTTTGCATCTATTGAGATAATCATGTGATTTTTGTTTTTAATTCTGTTTATGTGTTGTATCACATTAATTGTCTTGCATATGTTAAACTCACCCTGCATTCCTGGTATGAAACTCACTTGATCATGGTAGATTATCTTTTTGATATGTTGTTAGATTTGGTCAGTTAGTATTTTACTAAGGATTTTTACATCTATGTTCATTGGGGATATTGGTCTGTGGTTTTCTTTTTTGGTTGTCCTTTTCTGGTTTTGGTATTAGGGTGATACTGGCTTCACTGAATGATTTAAGGAGGATTCACTTTTTCTCTATCTTGTGGAATAGTGTCAATAGGATTGGTACCAATTCTTTTTTGAATGTCTGGAAGAATTCTGCTGTGAATCTAACTGGTCCTGGACTTCTTTTTTTGTTGGTATTTTTTTTATTACAATTTCAATATCACTGCATATTATTGGTCTGTTCAGGGTATCTAATTCATCCTGATTTAAGCTAGGAGGGATGTATCTTTCCAGGAATTTTTTCATATCCTCTAGGTTATCTAGTATATGCACGTAAAGGTGTTCATAGTAGCATTGAATTGTCTTTTTATTTCTGTGGTGTAAGTTGTAATATATCCCGTTTTGTTTCTAATTGAGCTTATTTGGATTTTATCTCTGCTTTTATGGTTAATCTTGCAAATAGTCTATCAACTTTAGTTATCTTTTCAAAGAACCAGTTTTTTGTTTCATATATCTTTTGTATATTATTGTTTCGATATCATTTAGTTCTTCTCTGATCTGCATTATTTTCTTTCTTCTGCTGGGTTTGGGTTTGGTTTGTTCTTGTTTCTCTATTTCCTTGAGACGTGATCTTAGATTTTCTGTTTGTGTTCTTTTAGACTTTTTGATGTAGGTGCTTGGGGCTATGAGCTTTCATCTTAGCACTGCCTTTGCTGTATCTTAGGGATTTTGATAGGTTGTGTCACTATTTCGTTCAGTTTGAAGAATTTTTTAAATTTCCATCTTTGCAGGTTCCTTTTGGAGTTGATTCCCAGTTTTATTCCACTGTGGTCTGAGAGAGTGGTTGATACCATTTCAATTTGCTCAAATTTACTGAAGCTTGTTTAGTGACCTATCATATGGTCTATCTTGGAAAAAGTTCCATGTGCTGATGAATAGAATATATATTCTGTGTTTGTTGGGTGGAATCTTCTGCAAATATCTGTTAAGTCCATTTTTTCCAGGGTATAGTTTAAATCCATTGTTTCTTTTTTTTTTTTTTTTTTTTTGGCAGAATCTTGCTCTGTCTCCCAGGCTGGAATGCAGTGGCATGATCTCGGCTCACTGCAAGCTCCACCTCCCAGGTTCACGCTATTCTCCTGCCTCAGCCTCCCCAGCAGCTGGGACTACAGGCGCCTGCCACCACGCCTGGCTAATTTTTTTGTATTTTTGGTAGAGACGGGGTTTCTGCATGTTAGCCAGGATAGTCTCGATCTCCTGACCTCATGATCTGCCCATCTCGGCCTCCCAAAGTGCTTGGATTACAGGTGTGAGCCACCACGCCTGGCTTTCCATTGTTTCTTTGTTGACTTTCTGTCTTGATAACCTGTCTAGTGCTGTCAGTGGAGCATTGAAGTCCTCTACTATTATTGTGTTCCTGTCTATCTCATTTCTTAGGTCTATTAGTAATTGTTTTATAAATTTTGGACTCCAGTGTTAGGTGCATATATATTTAGGATTGTGATATTTTCCTGTTGGACAAGGCCTTTTCTCATTATATAGTGTCCCTCTTTGTCTTTTTTAAACTGCTGTTGCTTTAAAGTCTTTTTTGTCCAATATAAGACTAGCTATTCCTGCTCACTTTTAGTGTCCATTTGCATGGAATGTCTTTTTCCTTTACCTTAAGTTTATGTGAGTCCTTGTGTTAGGTGAGTCTCTTGAAGGCAGCAGATAGGTGGTTGGTGAATTCTTATTTATTCTGCAATTCTGTATCTTTTAAGTGGAGCATTTAGGACATTTATAGTCAGTATTAGTATTGAGATGTGAGGTACTATTCCATTTATTATGCTATTTGTTGCCTGTATACCTTGCTTTTTTTTAAAATTGTATTTTTGTTTCATAGGTCCTGTGAGATTTATGCTTTAAAAAGGTTCTGTTTTGATGTGTTTCCAGGATTTGTTTCAAGATTTAGAGCTCATTTTAGCCGTTCTTTTAGTGCTGGCTTGGTAGTGGTGAATTCCATCAGCATTTGTTGGAAAAAGACTGTATCTTTCCTTCGTTTATGAAACTTAGTTTTGCTGGATACCAAATTCTTGGCTGATAATTGTTTTTGTTTTAAGGAGGCTGATGATAGGGCCCCAATCCCTTCTAGCTTGTAGGGTTTCTGCTGAGAAATCTGCTGTTAATCTGATAGATTTTCCTTCATAGTTTACCTGATGCCTTTGCCTCACAATTCTTAAGATTCTTTCCTACATCTTAATTTGAGATAACCTGATGGCAATGTGCCTAGGCGATGATCTTTTTGTGATGAATTTCCAAAGTGTTCTTTGAACTTCTTATATTTGAATGTCTAGGTCTCTAGCAATGCTGGGGAAGTTTTCCTTGATTATTTCCCAAAATGTGTTTTATACTTTTAGATTTCTCTTCTTCTTCAGAAATGCCAATATTTATTCTTAGGTTTGGTCATTTAACATAATACCGGACATCTTGGAGTCTTTGTTTGTATTTTCTTATTCTTTTTTCTTTGTCTTTGTTGGATTGGGTTAATTCAAAAACCATGTCTTGGAGCTCTGAAGTTCTTTCTTCTGATTGTTTGATTCTATTGCTGAGACTTTCCAAAGAATTTTGCATTTCTATAAATGTGTCCATTTTTTCCTGAAGTTTTGATTGTTTTTTATTTATGCTATCTATTTAACTGATGATTTCTCCCCTCATTTCTTGTATTTTTAAAATTTATTTAAATAGGGCTTCATTCTGGTGAAGGCTCTGGAGCCTTTTTGATTAGCTTAATAACTGACTTTCTGAATTTTTTTCATGTAAATCACAGATTTCTTCTTGGTTTGGATCCATTGCTGGTGAGCTAGTGTAATTTTTGGGGGGTGTTAAAGAACGTTGTTTGGTCGTATTACCAGAGTTGGTTTTCTGGTTCCTTCTCATTTGGGTAGGCTCTGTCAGAAGAGAGGTCTAGGGCTCAAGGCTGTTGTTCAGATTATTTTGTCCCATGAGGTGTTCCCTTGATGTAGTACTCTCCCCCTTTTCCTAGGGATGTGGCTTCCTGAGAGCCGGGCTGTAGTAGTTGTTATCTCTCTTCTGCATCTAGTCACCCAGCAGGTCTACCAGGCTCCGAACTGGTTCTGGGGGCTGTCTGTATGGAGTCTGTGATGTGAACCATCTGTGGGTCTCTCAGCCGTGGATACCAGCACAGTATTTGGGGCATCTTCTGGGTCCTGCAGGAGCAATCTGCTTCCTTCAGAGGTTCTGTGGGTTCTCTCAGGTTTCTTGATTTATTCTTGCAGCAGTTCTGAAGCAAAAGTTCATGATGTGAGACTCCATGCACTGCTCTGTCTGTCCAAGGGGGAACTGCAATCTAGTCCTTCCTCCCATCCTCCACCCTCCCAAGTCATAAATCTCAACTTTTTCACATTGTAGTTACAAGTTTTTTGGCAAATTACCTGACTCTTCTAGATTACAGCTTCTTCATTATAAAATGAAAATATATAATAACATTTATCACTTAACACTGTTGTAACAATTAGAGATAAGTTAGTGCCTTCCAAACCTGGTAGTTACATAAGTATATATAGAATATGCATCAAAAAATGGAATTTTCATATAGAACTTGCCCCTGAATAGCTGTATGACAATTAAAAAATTTCTTCCCCTTTTCAGGTCCAAGTTTCCTTATGCGTAAAAGGAAGGGAGCATACTAGACAATTGTCAAGATCCTTTTCAGCACTAACTTGGTGCAGTGTTAGAGCTGCTTCCCTGGAGATGCTAAGAAGGCTGGGTGTGCTTCATACTTACTTGAAGAGTGATGCTTTTGCCTTTGGTCACTTTGATTAGTTCACAGTACCAGCCCCAGAACTGCAGCTGAAGCTAAGGAGGGGAAAAGAAGGAAGCACTGTGGTTCTGTAACTTGGGAATGTCCCTCTTTCCCTTTTGCACAAGAAACATGACCTTCCTGGACTCCATTTTCTTCATCTTAAAATGGAGTTGTTTTGTAGGGTTGTTGTGAGGATCAAATGAGGAGATCAATGTAAAGCATCTAGTATAGTTCCTAGTACAAAATAGATAATAAATGACAGTTTATATTATAATTGAGCTGGGTTCAGGCAATCAATACATAAGAGAAGTACTTGTAAACCAATCCTTGGATAAAATCAAGTTATTAGATAGATATATACCTTCCTTTAATATTAATTGCAAGATATAGTTATTGAGTACGATGTGTGAGGGACATCGAGGGCAATGAACAACTACGTGCATAATTTTGTCATTCACTGAGACAAGGAACACAGGTGGAGGAAAAGGTAATGTGTTCAATTTTAGATATGTTGAATTTGAGATGCATGTGGGCCTTCCAAATGAAGGTTCTACTAAGCAGTTACATATGTCCATTTGAATCTCAGGAAAAACAATCTGGATTAGGCAAATGGACATCAAACCAGAGATGGTGGATAAACACATGGGGATGGATGAGATTATTCATATAAATTATTTGGACTAAAAATTATAGCAGGACAGGGATGGAACCCTGAGGAACACCAACATTCAAATGGCAGGTAGAGAAGGAGAGTAACAAAGAGTGACTAGAGATTTAAGACTGAATCCTGGTAAGGATTACACTACGAAAGCCATTGGAAGAGAGCAGTCAGGAAAGAGTTGTCAAAAATATCAAATGCTGACAAAAAGGCAAGTCCTTTAAGGAATGAGTATTCCTGGATTTAGCAGTAAGAACATTGTGTATTATTATTATGTCCTTGATTTTCACTGAAAGACAACATGAGAAAGGACCAAATGACAAATGTGACAACACATCCCATAAAACTACTACCAAAAACTAGAGTGACTAATGTTTTTTCCTGTCCCTCATATATACACTTATTAAATTCTTATTAGAGACTAGCTCCAGGAAAAATTTACTTTCTTTCATGCATGTATTCCACAGACAGCCATTGAGTACCTACTATAGGACACACTGATAAGTGCTTGTGATGCAAATAGAGTTGAGTCATAGTCTTTACTCTCAAAAAGCTCATTAAAACTTCATTTATTCATACAATAAATAATTATGAATCTCCTAACATATATGCCGGATCCTGTGCTAATCGCAAGATTGGTATAGTCCCTCCTGCATGGGGTTTCTAGTTTATTTCTTGAAGAGCTATTATTATTTTATTTATTGGACAATGTTCACTGTAGAACTATCAAATTTCCCTTTTTGGTTTTACATCCAGGAACCCCCAAATTACATTCACTTAAATATCTAGAATGATCCCATCTGACTCTGCAAGAATTGTGAAAATATGACTTTTTAATCTTTCTTTAATGGCTCTAATTGTACATGTCTTCTATCATAAGACTCTGAAAAATTTTTGCTGGAAACAAGTAAAGTATAAGTAAAAAATAAAGTCATACATACAAGCAAATACATAATGAAAAAGAATGGACACAGAGTCCTTCCCAGCTGTTGCATTTTGTTTAGATGGTCTTCACATAGTAATTACCCCTTGACTTCTCTTAATCCTTGTCCAACTCCAAAATTCCAAACATCCCATTAGGAAAACTTATCTAAACTTCCAAACCACTCATTGAAATGAATAAGATCATGCAAATATTCCCCTCCAACTACATATCACTCACATACATCCATGAGCTAGAGTCACAGGGAATAGCTGTGTGGAAGATAGAAATCAATGGATGATGCCAACCCCATTACACCTTTTTTTTTTTTTTGAATGAATGACTTTTTACTTAGGGAATTTTCCTCCTTTCCCCTTTATCTTCATAGCACTTTGTTTAACTTGCAAATGTACTGGACAGTTCCTTTGTGTGCCATATTTGATAGGGAGGGAAGTGGATATGAAGAGCCTGGACATTTTATCTGTTTCACCCCAGTGTTTGAGGTCTAGGAATATGATTTCTAGTAACTGGGACAATGACATCCCACATCAATAAAAAAAATTGGCTTGCCTCATGTACTTTATTAAAATAGGATTTTATCTGCACATGTGTGTGATAATAACTGATTGCATTATTATGAAACAAGTAAGTCCATTTGTATGCATTTTTCTGTTTTATTTTAAAAAGAGAAGCACATAATGAGAGCCAAGATAATTACCAATAAAGCCTAAATATTAGGCAGATTAGGAAAGAAAAAGAAATGAAAACAATAACAACAACAAAACCAATTCAACTCAAATCACATCACAGAGGATCAGCCTCCCTGAGCATTTCCATGGCAATAGGATCTTTCCCTTCACGATACTCCCTAAGTGCCCGTGGCCCTGATTTGAGCTAACATAATTTAACATGCCAAAGCTTAAAGTATCACACAACACTTTCTTTAAATTTGTTCTATTTTGCTAGAAACCCTTCAGAAAGGGGATTAGAGACTACAAGTAGGTGTATGATATGAGAGTTGTTTTATTTAATTGATTAGATTCTGTTTTGTAGATACCAATGCTTGCCTCTTGGAAACATGTCACATGGGCATGCAGAAGAAAATTTGGAGATGGAGAATCCCTCTGCTGCTGTTTGTATCAATAGGATGGTTTGCTGATTTCCATGTGTTGTTACCCTAAGCTTCTCTCCTCTCTCCCACCCCAAGTTGCCAGGGCAATCTTTTTACAAACACAGCAGCAACCACAAGTATAATTATGGAGACCAAATCACTCTAAAATGAGAATAGGCTTTCTTTTTTTAGAGACCTCAGCCTAGAGAAGTTAAACTTAATGGCCAGACTTCTTGTCTGCAGTTTAGGTGTCACATGGTGAAGAAATAGAAGGTATAAATGGGAGGTCTAATGTCAAAATTTTCCAAGACTTCCATCTCTGGTACTGCGGCCATTAGAGCATTCACACTCTTTGTGCATTCCTGGTAATGTCCAACATTTCCAATCTGTCTGACATAAGCCTTTGGTGCACTAAATCCACTTTCCAGACACAACTTATGATGTGGTTTGGCTCTGTGTCCCCACCCAAATCTCATCTTGAATCGTACTCCCATAATTCCCACATGTTGTGGGAGGGACCTGTTGGGAGATAATTGAATTATGGGGTAGTTTCTTTCACCCTGCTGTGTGGTAATGAATAAGCCTCATGAGATCTGATGGTTTGAAAAGGGGAAACCCATTTCACTTGGTTCTGATTTTCTCTTTGTCTGCTGACATACACGTAAGATGTGACGTGCTCCTCCTCATGTTCTGCCATTATTGTGAGGCTTCCCCAGCCACATGGAACTGTAAGTCCAATTAAATGCTTTTTCCTATTTAAATTACCCAGTCTTGGGTATGTCTTTGTTAGCAGCATGAAAATGGACTGATAAACCTTACAAATGCTTATGCCTAAAAGCTTTGAAGGCCATACTTTTACCAGATACACTCCTGAATTTCTTTTTTATCCAATTAAAATCTATCTACTGCCTACTGATTAATCTATTTATCTATCTATCTCTATCTTATTCATTTTCCTTTACGTGCTTAAATTGCTGTTTGATAGACGCAATCCAAATCATGAGCATGGATTGAAGGTAAATTTGGGACAAAGCAGATCTCTCATTTTTGTGCCATGCTCACAGTCATTGCCTTAGGTGATGCCAGAACTGGATAGAAATAGAAAACAGAGGTGAGCATTGTTTGTGCTCTAAGACAAGGGAATTGATAGGTTTTAGGGTAGATAACAGAGCAACAAACCTAATGCATAAGGTCCTGGAAGGCATAATCTAGAAAAGGAGCCTATATTGGGAATCTGGAGGTATAGGCAAAGATAAAGAGGTGAGAATATGGGCACTGTTGTGAGACAACCTGATATATTCTGCCCACTGATGGCCTAATTCTCTGGAGCTATTTTATTAGGTTAGTTCCTCACTTCTTCCCTTTCTATTTTGTTCCTCTTTGAAAAATAATTTGTGAGAGATATCAATGTGCTGGACAGTGGATTTGCTCCATCAGTATCTTAAAAAGGTTTATGATAAGTTTATATCAAGTTTATTTTCCTTAGCTCTTTCAATGCAATCATATGCTGTTTCCCCATGATCTCTTTATTTATTTATTTGTACAGAAAATTCATGAAAGTTATTGAAAATGTACTCAAATTTAAGATAATATAGTAATGAAGGTATGGGAAATTTGTTGGACCATTACTGTATGCCAAGTAGTTCCTTACACACAGTTTTATCTATTAATTTTCATAACAATCCTGTGATGAAAGTAGCATAAGTATTATTATCTCAATTTTTCAGATAATTTTACTTCACAGAGATTAAATAGCTTTCTTAAGTTTCTACAGCTAGTGGGCAGCTGCCAAGGTTCAGACACAGATATATACGACTGTAATGCCATTTATCGTTCTTTTGCATTTCTAAAAGAAAAATGTCTTATTCATCAACACCAATTTTCAAAATTCAAGGCATTCCAAATACTCACTGCCTTCCTAAGGTATTTTAAATCAAATATAAATTGTCTTAAGTTCAGCTTTCTTAGCTCTAACCTTCACAGTCCTCAGATAAGAAAAAGTGCCAGACATCTCACCATGATATTTCTGTCATGTAGCTTTAAGGACAGACAATACTAGGAGCATGAAATGTGTCTCACCACTATCCTCACATTGAAAACTCTGGGGTTTAGCATCTTGCTGCTGTTCATTCACTTGCTCAAACAATTTAGTTGACTTTGTGTCCTTGCTTTTGGGATCCACGAATGATAAAACAGATAACATGCTATTTTGAGAAATTTGGCATTTTCACATTTTTAATGTCCTTTGGAAGAAATATATTTGGTGAAATGATTATGTCTTCCTTTAGGAATATGATTCAAAAAGAATTTTCCATAAAGGGCTGTATATTATGACAAATAGATGAATAAAACTAGTACACTGGCTTTACATTTTATACTAAAGTGCTTGAAGTTATTGTGCACATGACCCACAGGCACTGACAGGTTTTGAGCAGTTAAATGACATGATTATTTTTGGGCTTTAGGAAGAGTACTCTGAATTCTCTGTGGAAAATGGATTAGGAAGGGGAGACAAAAGGGCAAACTGAACATTTAGGGGACTCTTGTTAGTTAAGATGACAAATGCTGAGGTTTTCATTTAAAAATAAGGGGAATGAAGAAGAGGGAAAAATAGTTGTTTATAACCAGTTATATTGTGATCAATTATAAGAAGGTGGCAGGGTGATACCAAGATTTTTTCATGATGATACCAAGATTTATGACTTGGGTAATTGGGTGTATGCTTGTGCTAATACAAAGATAGGAAATATTGGAAAAGGAGAATTGTGTTTGAGTTAAGATAAGGAAAAATGTTACGTGTTTGGAATTTTTGAGATAGAGGTACTTGTTGCCAATTCAGATGGAGATGTCTCATATACAGTTGAAACATGGATCTGGAGTGCAAAAGACAAGCCTTGGATAGGATATGAACCAAATGAGAATATATTGAATAAAAAATGACTCAATGATGAAACTATAAAGAACACCATAAAAAAGATGAAGGAAACTAGTAGTTAGAGAAATAGGAGAAGATAATTTCACAACAAAGAGAATATACTTTAATTAGTTATAAATTAACAGACAGGTTAAGTAGGCTCATAATTAAAATAGTCCAGTGACCTTAGAAACTAAGAAGCCATCAGTAGCCTTTGTGGGAATAGTGGTTGGAATAGAAGCCAAATTACTGCACATTGAGGAGTAAATTGGTGGTGAGGGTATGGAGAGAGCCTATTTTTTAAAAGGTTGTCTGTGAAAGAAAGTAGGATAGAGAAAATTAGAGGGGAAAGTAGGGCCCAGGGAATTACTGTTATTGATATTATTGTGGTCACTTTTAAGGTGGAGCTACTTGAACCAATTCATATGCTAAAGGGAAAGAGACAGTAAGCGGGTAAGAGCAAGGTTGTTGGGGAAGCAGGAGAGGATGAGATAAGCACTGAACAGGAAAAGGAGTAATTCTTTCCACTGAGATATCAGGAAGAAATGTTTTAAGGACAGCTACAGATGCAGAGAAATTTGTAGAGTTTGAGGAAGGAAGTCATGGGTGTTCCTAACACCTTTTCTCTGGTAAGTAGGAGGTGATGTCATGCTGGGGATAGGCCCCCAAATCTGGCCATAAACTGGCCCCAAAACTGGCCATAAACGAAATCTCTGCAGCACTGTGACATGTTTATGATGGCCATGATGCCCATGCTGAAGGTTTTGGGTTTACCAGAATGAGGGCAAGGAACACGTGGCCCACCCAGGGTGGAAAACCACTTAAAGGCGTTCCTGAACAACAAACAATAGCATGAGCGATCTGTGCCTTAAGGACATGTTCCTGCTGCAGATGACTAGCCAGAGCCCATCCCTTTGTTTTGGTCCATCCCTTTGTTTCCCATAAGGAATACTTTTAGTTAATCTATAATCTATAGAAATAATGCTTATCACTGGCTTGCTGTCAATAAATACGTGGGTACATCTCTGTTTGTGGCTCTCAGCTCTGAAGGCTGTGAGTCCCCTGATTTCCCACTCCACAAGCTATATTTCTGTGTGTGTGTCTTTAATTCCTCTAACCCTGCTGGGATAGGGCCTCCCTGACCAAGCTGGTCTCGGCAATGTCATCTGCTCAAAGGGAGGGGGAGTTGTGGTGAGGATTCTGAAGAGAGGTTTGGAATTCCTCTTGAGAATGGGAAAAGGTGTTCACTAGAAAAACTTCTGAGCTACACTGAAGCTCTGTTAGATGGGACTTGCAGTCATTCTTTTCATTATTATGCATTTTTCTCCTTTTGCAGCACTCGGGTGCCTGGGTACAACAGAAAAAAAAAAGAAGATGCTTAGTTTGCGTCAGGACTAGGGTTTAGTAGGGCAGACATTATTCAATGATAAAAGGAAAAGGTTGTTGAGAGTCTTAGAAAAAGAGAAGTTCAGGTGAGGTCTCTGGTGTCCAGACTAAATAGAGAAGGAAGTAAAGCAAGAGACAAATTATGCACTGAGATAAAGAGAGGTGTTGAATGACTGTAGGTCACAAAATAAGCATTGTCAGAGAAAAAAAGTGAGAGATCTGAAGGAAATAAGCATTATCAGAGAAAAAAGTGAGAGATGTGAAGGTTCATTGTCTTGGAGTCCATTAGTGAGACACCTGAATTTGTATTTTAATTGTAAAGCAGCTTTGCCTTATGACAATGTTTATATGTGGCCAGAGGACTATGCAACTGAAGCTGAGTTTGTAAATAAATTCATTGTAGTTTAAAAGGTCAAGGAACTGTTAGGTTAAAGTAGTAGGTGAAATAGTGAAATGGACATTGAAGTCTCTTTGGAGACTTCAAGATATGAAGTGGTAAATCAATGTGGAGATAGGGTCATCATGAAAAAAATGGGACAGTGATCAACAGATAGCACCAAAGTGAAGGGAAAGAATAGTATAGCTAGGTGGCATGAATCTAAGAGGACAAAGATTTTTGTACATGAGGAAAGGAGAGTTTTCATATCGAAGTGGTGATGGAAGCAAAGAGAATGCCAATGCCACCACAGAGGATATGGAGAGCAGAGGAGAACCAGAGCCACATTTTCTTTTACATTTTTAATTTGTAATTTTTGTGGGTACATAGTATGTGTATATATTTCTGGGGCACATGGCATATTTTGAAACAGGAATGCAGTGAGTCACATCAAGGTAAATGGGGTATCTATCACCTCAAAATCTCTCCTTTGTGTTACAAAAAGTATAATTATAGACTTTTAGTTTTTTTAATGTACAATTCAATTATTGACTATAGTCACCCTGTTGTGCTATCAAATACTTGATCTTATTCATACTTTCTAACTACTATTGTGTGCCTGTTCATCAACCCCACTTCCATCTCTTGACATTCCTCTACCTTTCACAGGCTCTGGTAACAGGATTTTGTAATATCTACCTCTATGAGTTTCATTACTTTAATTTTAATTTATAGCTCACACATATAACTGAGAATATGCAAGGTTTGTCTTTTCGTGTCTGGCTTATTTCACTTAATGACCAACAGGTCCATCCATGTTGTTACGAATGACAGGACATCATGATTTGTTGTGGCTGAATAGTATTCCATGATGCATATTTGTACCACATTTTCTTTATCCTTTCCTCTGTTGATGAACACTTAAGTTGCATTCAAATCTTAGCTTTTAGAAACCATGTAGCAATTATTGCCTCCTCCTGTATTTTTCAGAATAGCTTGAATAGGTTTGGTATTATGCCTTAAGTGTTTCATAGAATTCAGCAGGGAAGTCATCAGGTCCCCGGCTTTTATTTGCTAGGAGAACTTTTACTGTGACTTCAAGCTTGTTACTTGTTATTGATCTGTTCAGGTTTTGCATTTCTTTATAGGTTGTAGGTGTCTAGGAACTTATCCTTTTCTTCTAGATTTTCCAATTTATTGGCATATAGTTGCTCATAGTAGTCACTGATGATCCTTTGCATTTCTGCAGTATCAGTTGTAACGTCTCCTTTTTCATCTCTGAATTTATTTATTTCAGTTGTCTTCCCTTTTTTCTTAGTTACTCTACCCAGAGGTTTGCCAATTTTATTTTTTCATGAAACCAACTTTTTGTTTTGTTGAAATTTGTACTGATTCTTTCATTTCAGTTTCATTTATTTCTGCTCTGATCTTGATTATTTCTTTTCTTCTACTAATTGCACATTTGTTTTGCTCTTGCTTTTCTATTTCCTGAAGATGCATCTTGGCAGGCAACCAAGATGGCTGAATAGAAACTGCTCCACTTTGTGGTTCCCACTAAGAAGGATGAAAACAGTGAGTGAATTCTGCATCTTCAATTGAGGAACCAAGGTTCTCTCACTGGGACTGACTAGTTGGTTGGCATGACCAACAGAGAGCAAGAAAACACACGGTGGAGTGAGGGTCCACATGGGAGCTACATGGGGCAAAAAGAGCTCTGTTCCCCAGCCAAGGGAGGTGGTGAGGGATTGTGCTTCTCCTCCCTGGAAACTACATTTTTCCCACAGATCCTTGCAACTAATGGATCAGAAGGTCCCCTCCTAAGTCCACAGCATCAGAGGCTTGGGTCTCAAGCACAAAGCTGTGGAGACTCACCGTGGCTGTTTGGGCAGGAGTCCTCTGGAGCAGGCACTAAGATGCAGGAGTATTTGCAAACTCTGGCTCTGGGAACTCCTGTGAGGTAAGATACCCATCCTCCATAAGAAGATCCACCCAAGCCAAATAATCATCAGATTCTCCAAGGTCAAAATGAAGGAAAAAATGTTAAGGACAGCCAGAGGAAAAGACCAGGTCACCTATAAAAGGAAACCCATCAGACTAACGGCAAACCTCTCAGTGGAAACCCTAAAAACCAGAAGAGATTGGAGGCTGATATTCAACATTCTTAAAAAAAAATCAGAATTTCCAACCTAGAATTTCATTTCTAGCCAAACTAAGCTTTATACAAGAAGGAGAAATAAAATCTTTTTCAGACAAGCAAATGCTGAGGGATTTCATCACTGCCAGGTGCCTTGCAAGAGCACCTGAAAGAAGCACTAAATATGGACATGAGAAAGTACTACCAGCTACTACAAAAACACACTGAGGTACACAAGACTAATTACACTATGAAGCAAACACATAAACAAGTCTGCAAACTAACCAACTAGCATCATGATGTCAGAATCAAATTCACACATAACAATATTAATTTTAAATGTAAATGGGCTAAATGCCCCAACTAAAAGACACAGAGTGGAAAACTGGATAAAGACTCAAAATGCTTCAGTATGCTGTATTCAAGAGGCCCATCTCACATGTAAAGATGCACATAGACTCAAAATAAAAGAATGGAGGAAAATTTATCAAGCAAATGGAAAACAGAAAAAAAGCAGGAGTTGCAATCCTAGTTTCTGACAAAACAGACGTTAAACGAACAAAGATTAAAAAAAAAAGACAAAAAAAGGCATTACATAATGGTAAAGGGGTCAATTCAACAAGAAGATCTAACTATCCTAAATATATATGCAACCAAAACAGGAGCACCCAGATTAATAAAACAAGTTCTTAGAGACCTACAAAGAGACTTAGACTCCCACACAATGATAGTGGAAGACTTGAACACCTCACTGTCAATATTAGACAGATTATTGAGATAGAAAATTAACAAAAATATTTAGGACTTGAACTCAGCTCTGGATCAAGTAGACCATATATATATCTACAGAACTCTCCATTCCAAAACAACAGATTATACATTATTCTCAGTACCACATGGCACTTACTCTGAAATGGATGAAATAATTGGAAGTACATCACTCCTCAGCAAATGCAAAAAACTGAAATCATAACAAATAGTCTCTCAGACCACATCACAATCAAACTAGAACTCAAGATTGAGAAACTCACTCAAAACCACACAGCTACATGAAAATTGAACAAACTGCTCCTGAATGACTGCTGGGTAAATAACAAAATTAAGGTAGAAATTAGGAAGTTCTTTGAAACCAATGAGAACAAAGAGACAACATACCAGAATCTCAGGGACACAGCTAAGACAGTGTTAAAAAAGAAATTTATAGCACTAAAAGCCCACATCTAAAAGGTAGAAAGATCTCAAATTGATATCCTAGCATCACAACTAAAATAACTAGAAAACCAAGAGCAAACAAACCCCAAAGCTAGCAGAAAACAAAAAAATAAGCAAGCTCAGAGCAGAACTAAAGCAGAAAGAGACATGAAAGACCCTTCAAATAATCAATGAATCCAGGAACAGATTTTTTGAAAAAAAAATAATAACATAAAGATAGTTTGCTAGCTAGACTAATAAAGAAAAAAGAGAAGAATCAAGTAGTCACAATAAAAAAATGATAAAAGGGGTTATCACCACTGACCCCACAGAAATACAAGCATCAATCAGAGAATACTGTAAACAGCTCTGTGCAAATAAACTGGAAAAGTTAGAAGAAATAGATTAATTCCTGAACACATACACTCTCCCAAGGCTTAACCGGGAAGAAGTTGAATCCCTAGATATACCAATAACAAGTTCTGAAATTAAGGAAGTAGTAAATAGCCTACCAACCCAAAACAGCCCAGGACCAGATGGGTTTACAGCTGAATTATATCAGAGGCAAAAAGAGGAGCTGGCACCATTTCTTCTGAAACTATTTCAATCAATTGAAATGGAGGAACTCCTCCCTAATTCATTCTATAAGGCCAGCATCATCCTGATACCAAAACCTAGAAGAGATAAAACAAAAAAAGAAAACTTTAGGTTAATATCCCTGATGAACATCAATGCAAAAATTCTCAATAAAATACTGGCAAACAGAATACAGTACCACATCAAAAAGCTTATCCACTATGACCAAGTTGGCTTTATTTCTGGAATGGAAGGCTGGTTAAACCTAAGCAAATCAATAAGCATCATTTATCACATAAACAGATCTAAAGACAAAAACACATAACTATGTTAATAGATACAGAAAAGGCCTTTGATAAAATAAAACATCTCTTCATGTTAAAAACTGTTAATAAATTAGGTATTGAAGAAACACACCTCAAAATAATAACAGCCATTTATGACAAACCCACAGCCAATATACTGAATGGGCAAAAGCTGGAAGCACTCCCCTTGAAAACTGGCACAAGACAAGGATGCCGTCCCTCACCACTCCTATTCAACATAGTATTGGAAGTTCTGGCTAGGGCAATCCGGCAGGAGAAAGAAATAAAGCATATTCAAATAGCAAGAGAGGATGTCAAAGTGTCTTTGCTTGCAGATGACATAATCCTATGTCTAGAAAACCTCATCGTCTCAGCACCAAAGCTTTTTAAACTGATAAGCAACTTCAGCAAAGTCTCAGGATACAAAATCAATGTGCAGAAGTCACGATCATTCCTATACATTAACAACAGGAAAGCAGAGAGCCAAATCATAAATAAACTGCCATTCACAATTGCTACAAAGAGAATAAAATACCTAGAAATACAGCTAACAAGGGAAGTAAAGGACCTCTTCAAGGGGAACTACAAACCATGGCTCAAGGAAACCAGAGAGGACACAACCAAATGTAAAAACACTTCATCCTCATGGGTAGGAAGAATCAATATCGTGAAAATGTCTGTACTGTCCAAAATAATTTATAGATTCAATGCTATTCCGTTTAACCTATCATTGACATTCCTAAAAGGATTAGAAGAAAAAACTATTTTTAAAATTCATATGGAACCCAAAAAGGGCTGATATAGCCAAGACAATCCTAAGCAAAAAGAACAAAGCTGGAGGCATAATGCTACCCAACTTCAAACTATACTAGAAGGCTATGGTAACCAAAACAGCACAGTGCTGGTACAAAAATAGGCACATAGGCATGGGAAAAGATTTCATGATAAAATCACCGAAAGCAATTGCAACAAAAGCAAAAATTGACCAATATGATCTAATTAAACTAAAGAGCTTCTGCACAGCAAAATAAACTATCATCAGAGCAAACAGGCAACCTACAAAGTGGGAGAAAATTTTTGCAATCTATTCATCTGACAAAATTCTAATATCAAGAATCTACAAGGAATTTAAACAAATTTACAATAAAAAACAACCCTACTAAAAAGTGGGCAAAGGACATGAACAGACATTTCTCAAATGAAGACATTCATGTGCCCAAAAAACTGAAAAAAAGTTCAACATCACTGATCATTAGAGAAATGCAAATCAAAGCCACAATGAGATACCATCTCATGCCAGTCAGAATGACAATTATTAAAAAGTCAAAAAACAACAGATGCTGGTGAGATTGCAGAGAAATAGGAAAGCTTTTACACTGTTGGTGGAACATAAATATGTTAAACCATTGTGGAAGATGATGTGGTGATTCCTCAAAGATCTAGAACCAGAAATACCTTTGGACCCAGCAATCCCAGTACTGGGCATATACCCAAAGGAATATAAATCATTCTATTACAAAGATACATGGGTGCTTATGTTTATTGCAGTATTATTCACAATAGCAAAGACATGGAATCAACTCAAATATTCATCAAAATAGACTGGATAAAGAAAATGTGGTGTATATATATATGCCATGGAATACTATGCAGCCATAAAAGGAACAAGATCATGTCTTTTGCAGGGACATGGATGAAACTTGAAGCCATTATCCTCAGCAAACTAATGTAAAAACAGAATATCAAACACCGCATGTTCTCACTCATAAGTGGGAGTTGAACAATGAGAACACATGGACACGATGAGGAGAACAACACACACTGGGGCCTGTTGAGGGGTGTGGTGGGGGAGGTGAGAGAGCATTAGGAAAACAGCTAATACATGGTGGGCTTAATATCTAGGTGATGGGTTAATAGGTTCAGCAAACCACCATGGTACATGTTTACCTATGTAACAAACCTGCACATCCAGCACATGTATCCCAGAACTAAAAATATAAATTAAAATAAAATAAAGAAAAACTTATTTCTTAAATCTTAAAATGAAGATCTTTTTTAAAAAAAGATGCATCATCTTGAGGCCATTTATTTGAAGATTTTCTTCTTATTTGATGTAAGTGCTTATAGGTATACATGACAATCAGTACTGCTCTCACCTTATTACAAAGGTTTTGGTATGTTGTGTTTCCATTATCACTTGTTTGAAACAATTTTTGAATTTCCTTCTTAATTTATGGACCCATTAGTCATTCAGGAGCATATGGTTTTATTTCTATTTGTGTAGTTTCCACAATTTCTCTTATTTGTTTCTAGCTTTATTCCATTGTGGTAACAGAAGATGCTTAATATTATTTCAATTTTTTGAATGTTTTGAGACTTGTTTTATGACCTAACACTATTCTTGAGAGTGACTTATGTGCTGAGAAGAAGAATGTGTATACTGCAGCCATTGGATGGAATGTTCTGTAAATATCAATTAAGTTCATTTGGTTAATAGTGCAGATTAAGTTCCATGTTTCTTCCTTGATTTTCTGTCTGTGTGATCTCTTCAATGCTGAAAGTGGGCTGTTGAGGTCTCCAGTCATTATTGTATTGGGATCTATCTCCCCCTTTACCTCTAATAATATTAACATTATATATTTGGGTGCTTCAGTGTTGGGTACATGTATCTTTAAAATAGTTATATCCTCTTACTGAATTTACCCCTATATCATTATATAATGGCAAAAATTTTCTCTTTATGGTTTATGTTTGAAATCTATTTCATCTAATACAGGTATAGCAACTCCTATTCTTTTTTTGGTTTCCATTTGCATGGAATTTTTTTCATCTCTGTATTTTCATTCTATGTGTGTCTTTATATGAAGTGTTTTTCTTGTAGGCAACAGGTCATTGGGTCTTGTTGTTTTATCTATACAACCACTCTATGTCTTTTGATTGGCAAGTTTAGTTAACTTACATTCAGCGTTATTATTGACAAGTAAAAACTTACTCTTGCCATTCTATTTGTTTTCTGGTTGTATTTTTATCTTCTCTTCTTTCTTTCCTTCCCTTCTGTATTTGTTTTAGTGAAGGTGATTTTCTCTAGTGGCATGATTTAATTTCTAGCTTTTCATTTTTTGCACATCCATTGTATGTTTTTTGATTTGAGGTTATCATGATGCTTGCAAATACTATCTTATAACCCATTATTTTAAATGGATGATAACTTTTTTTTTTGAGACAGAGTCTTGCTCTGTCACCCAGGCTGGAGTGCATTGGTGTGACATCGGCTAACTGCAACCTCTGCCTTTCAGGTTCAAGCAATTCTCCTGCCTCAGTTTCCTGAGTAGCTGGGACTACAGTTGTAAACCACTACGCCCTGCTAGTTTTTGTATTTTTAGTACAGACGGTGTTTCACAATGTTGCCATGTTGTCCAGGTTGGTCTTGAACTTTTGACCTCAGGTGATCCAGCTGCTTCAGCCTCCCAAAGTGCTGGGATTACAGACGTGAGCCATCATGCCCAGCCTAACTGCCCAGCCTAAACTGATGACAAATTAATGATGATGACAACTTAATCATCATGCCCAGCCTAAACTGATGACAACTTAAATGCTGATTGCATGAACACACAAGCAAAAATAAAACCGATAAAACCTCTATATTTTAACTTTATCACTCTGCTTTTTAACATTTTGTGGTTTCTATTTATGTCTTATTTTACTATCTAAAGGTTGAGAAGTTGTAGTTATTATTTTTGATTAGTTTATCTTTTAGTTTTTCTGCTTAGAGAAGAGCAGTTTAGACATCATAATTACAGTGTTATAATACTCTGTGTTTTTCAGTGTACTTACTCTTACCAGTGAGTTTTTAAACTTCAGATGATTTATTATTGCTCATTATCATCCTTTTCTCTCTGAAGATTTTCCTTTAGCATTTCTTTTAGGACAGTTTTGATGTTGAGAAAATCTCTCAGCTTTGTTTTTTTGGGAAGTCTTTTTTGTCCTTTATGTTTGAAGTGTATTTTCACTGGATACACTCTTCAAGGAAAATGGTTTGTTTCCCTTCAGCATTATAAATCTGTCATTCCTCTCTCTCCTGTCCTGTAAGGTTTCCACTGATATGACTGCTGTCAGTCATATTGGAGCTCAATTGTATGTTATTTGTTTCTTTTCTCTTGCTGGTTTTAGGATCCTTTCTTTATCTTTGACCTTTGGAAGTCTGACTATTAAATGCCTTGATGTGGTCTTATTTGGCTTAAAGCTGCTTTGAGTTCTATAACCTTCTTGTGCTTCAATGTTGATATTTTTATCTGGATTTAGGTAGTTCAAGTTAGTTAGTTATGACTTTGAGTAAATTTTTTACCTCTATCTTTTTCTCTTTCTTCTCTTTAAGGTCAATAGCTCTCAGATTTTCCCTTTTGAGACTATTTTTCTTAGTCCTCTAGGTGTTTCTGCTATATTATTTTTGCTTTTGTCTCCTCTGACTGTGTATTTTCAAACAGCCTGTTTTCAAGCTCATAAATTCTTTCTTCTGCTTGATTAATTCTTCTTTAAGTCACTACGATGCATTCTTCAGTGTGTCAATTACACATTTCAACTCTGGAATTCCTGCTTATTTTTGATTACTTCAATCCCTTTGTTAACTTTATCTGATAAATTCTGATTTTTTTCTCTGTGTTATCTTTAATTTTGTTGAGTTTTCTCAATGCAGCTATTTTGAATTCTCTGTCTGAAAGATCACATGTCTCTATCTCTCCAGGATTGGTTACTGGTGACTTATTTAGTTCATTTGGCAAGGTCATGTTTTATGGATGGTTTTGATGTTTGTGGACATTAGTTGGTGTCTGGGCATTGAAGAGTAAGGTATTTATTGTAGTCTTCATAGTCAGGGCTTGTTTGTACCCTTCCTCTCTGAAAAGGCTTTCCAGGCATTCAAAGGGACTTTGGTATTGTGATCTAAGCTGCATCTGCATCAGGGAGCACCCCAAGCCCAGTAAGGCTGTAGTTCTTACAGACTTGTTGAAGTACCCTCTTGGTGGTCTTGAATAAGATCCAGAAAAATTCTGGGGATTACTAGGCAGAGACTCTTGTTTTCTTCCCTTGCTTTCTCCCAAATAAATGGAATACCTCTGTGTTGAGACACCTGGATATGGGAGTCAGGTGACACAAGCAACCCTGTGACCACCACCACGGAAACTGTGCTGGGTCAGACCTGTAGTGAGCTCTGTACTGGGTCTTGCCCAAGGCCTGCTGTAACCACAACCTGGCTACCACATATGTTTATTTAAGACCCTAGGACTCTGCAATCAGCAGGGGGCAAAGCCGTCCAGGCTTGTTTCCTTCCCTTTGGGGCTGTGAGATCTTCCTGGCCTTGGATGGTTCTAGAAATGTCATTTGGGAGCCAGGGACCAGAATAGAATACCTTAAAAAGTCTACTTGGTGTTCTACTGTACTGCTGCTGAACTGAACCTTATGAAACTTTCATTTGTTCTCGAGGAATTTAGACTAGAATGCCTCTAATGTCTCCTCCAGCTCTGTCATAGAGATTAAGTTTGTCCCACTCTTCCCACACCTTTTCACAAGCAGAGGAGCCTCAATTCATGGCCACCACCATGACACGGCCATGCGGAGTACTGCCAATGTTCACTTAATGCTCAAGGTCTCTTAAGTCAGTTTGTTGTGAATGCTGCTTGGTCTTAAGAATCACCCATCAGGGTGGTGGGCTCCCCTCTGGCCCAGGTTAGGTCCAGAAATGCTGTCAAATAGCCAAGGCCTGAAATCAGTGATCCCAAGAGGCTGCTTGGTGTTCTACCCGACTGTGCCCAAGCTGGTATTTGATTTTTTATTCTTATGAAGATGCTTTATTGTTTTGTAGATAGCTGCTAAATTTGGTGTCCCTGCAAGGGGAGCAACTGGTGGAGCCTTCTATTTGGCCACTTTGCTCTGCCCACAGCTAGATTTACTCTTTGATGAGGCAGCAAGGGAATAAGTTAACTCAGGATTTGCTAATTGCCTCAGTAATATTTGTTATTGACCTTTTATTGCCTATTGTGTTTGTTGATGACAGCTTTATTTTTCTCTGTTCTTCTTTTCACATGTAGGTAAAATAATTGTTTTACTTTGTTTTTCAAAACAAACCAACCCAACCACTTTGAGGCAGTGTGAGATTTTGGAAAAAAAATTTGACCAGGATGCAGAGATATAATCTTTAGTCTTGGATTGTATGTTCTTACAAAACCCTCATCCATTATCTGAGAAATTTAGACTAGAATACTTCTAATGTCTCCTCCAGCTCTGCCACTGTGAAGCTAGTCCAATGACTCTTTTTTTTTTACCTTCTTCATTTTACTTACAATATTCTGATTATTTTGATCTGTCAGCCCATGGTTCTGGGCAAGGAAAAAAACAGATGCACTGCCTTGGATAGGATGGATAAAGTGGAGTGTCTTTAGGTGGCTCTAGTAAAATAAAAATAAATAATAGAATTGAAGTACAAAGAGTAACATATTTATAGTCATTATCATTCATGGGGTACAGAAATGTATGACTTGATGTTTAGGAGGAGGCAAGAAAAATTCTTGAGCTTGAACACAAATATGAGCATGAACACAAGGTGTTACCAGGCTGGATGGACAATTTAGGATGGGCCTAGTTTGGCAGTTTTGGTGAATGTGGTAAGGGTAAAAATGGGAAAGCATAGAGATGAAATATCTATGAGCTATCTACGGCGAGAAATGGGTAGCTACTTAGAAAACTTCCTCAACAGAAAAGTAATAATGAACTGACCATCTTCTGTGTGCAAGGTATGTGACATTCATCATGCCAATTTGATCCTCAGAATAATCCTGTTAAATTGTTGTTATTAGGCTCATTTTACAAAAGGACAAAATAAAGGATGAGAAAAGTTAAGTAAAATACCCGTGTTCATGCAGCTAGTATGTGGTAGAGCTGGGATTCAAATTCAGGTCTGTCTGAATCCAAAACCCATCTTCTTAATCTTTTTCTAAACTGCAACTCTGCATTAATAGGTATGAAATAAAGACAGAAGAAGTAGAGTTATATAAAGAATCAGAATAGAATAAGTTCAGAGTATGGACTCTGGAGTCAGACTACCTGAAGTGGAATTCCTGATGCAAGCAGGCAAGTCATTCAAACTCTTTTACACTCAGTTTCTTCATTCATGAAATGGTGAAGTTAATATCAATTTCAAGGGGTTATAGTGAGAATTAAATGGGTTAGTCTATGCAAATTTGGGGGCACAATAAATATAAAACAATAAATCATAATAATAAATATTAACTAATAAAAGAACCAGATCCCAGGAAACATTTCCATTTTAAGTGACTAAAATGTAATGGGACCCAGGAGAATATTTTTCCACTTAACAATTGTGATTTGAGTCAATTCTTATATAAAGTTGTGGGTGTCAATTATCAATGAGTGCTTCATTTTAAGAAGCCTTTTTATCTGAACCTTCTTAAACATTAACAATGTGGTTCTTGTTTTTTATTACAATAGACAGAACCAATCAAAATCTGCGTGCCTTTTGTCTTATTGATCATATTAAATGATAAATTCAGTCAAGTGACTGATCTGGTAATTAGAAAAGAAAACAGTTAAACTGCTAACCTACAAATAAGCACTAGGTTCATTTTAAAAATCAGAAAAACAATCTTCAATAGACCAACTCTGTTAACATTTCCACTTGTCATCCAGACAGCTTTTCACCATGAAGACTTATCCTCCAAAATGTTTTCATTTACTGTAATTTACTTTCTATTAACTTTAGAAAGGACTAATTGCAATATATCCTGGAAAGGAAAGAAAGCAGGCACTTTAATTCTACTGAAATTGAGATTCTATGGGTTTGATATCTTCTGAGCTCTTCAGAGAGCTCTCAAAGATTCCTGAGCATAAGAGAATTCCCCTTTTCATGTGAAAACAAACTTCTGCCTCTAAACTGAGTGTGCTGAACCTCCCAGATTTTTCCAGCATTGGCTTGTGATCTGAGTTACATGCTCAGTGAGACAAGGCAGGGCTTTAACAGGAAAACTTTAAAGTCTGAGTGTGTTTACCTTTCATTTTGGTGCCTTTGATGTTTGATTTATATTCAATTGACCAAGGGTTTACTGACCTCATTAATCTACCTTCTTCTCAGAACTGATTCCTCATAGAAACTAAGATCTGTATATTCTCATTTTTTTTTTTATCTGAGTGGGCAAGAAGTTCCACAGGTGTGAAGCTGAAAGTTTATTTCCATTTCACACCTTTCTAGACATTTATTAATTAAAAGCAGTAGTTGCTAACTAGGTACAATTTGAATCAACCCCAGTGTTTAAGAGGGATTCCATGGAAGAAAAGTAACACTCAATTTCTTCTAGTCAGGTAGACAGGCCTGTCTTATTCTATCTTCTGATTTCTGCTGCTTCTCCTCATAATCCACTTTAGATCTAGACAGTACAGAGATACAGGAAGTATTACAGCTAAATGCATTCCTCCTCCTCTACTGTGTATTTTCTAACCTAAATTGCAGGGAAAGAGAATCAAGAACGTTGTTTTATCTATTATCCTTCTACTTTTCACTGCATTTCTTAAACAGAAATCAGTAGGTCATTCTCAGAGTCATTAGAGTAGATTAAATTTTTACTCCTCACAGGGTCAGCACTGTCATAGGGTCTGAGATGAAAGAAAATCTTGATCCTGTTTCTTTTAACCAAATTGGGAAAAATGAGACAGACACATAGACTTATATAAATCAGGCAGTAAATAATTAAAACATTAATTAAGTATTGACCACAATAAGTAGAGTAGATTGGAATGAAGTGAAGGGAGAGCTCAATTTAGAATAGAGAAGTGATATTGTTGGGCTGTGTCCCCATTCAAATCACATCTTGAATTATAATTCCCATAATCCCCATGTGATGTGTGAGAGACCTGGTAGGAGGTAATTGAATCATGGGGCAGTTACCTCCATGCTGTTATTGTAATAGTGAGTGAATTCTCATGAGATCTGATGGTTTTCTAAGGGGATTTCCCTCCTTTGGCTTGGCACTTCTGCTTGCTGCCACCATGTAAAGAAAGATGTGTTTGCCTCCCCTTTTGTCATAATTGTGTTTCCTGAGACCTCCCCAGCCATGCTGAACTGTGAGTCAATTAAATATCTTTCCTTTATAAATTATCCAGTCTTATTAGCAGTGTGAGAATAGACTTATATAGTAAATTGGTACTGCAGAGAATGGGGTGTTGCTGTACAGATACCCCAAAAATAGGGAATCAACTTTGAAACTGGGTAACAGGCAGAGATTGTAACAGTTTGGAGGGCTTAAAGAAAGAGAGGAAAATATAGGAAAGTTTGGAACTTCTTAGATGGCTTTGAACAAAATGCTGATAGTGATATGGATGATGAAGTCCAGGCTGAGGTCATCTCAGATGGAGATAAGAAACTTGTTGAGAACTGGAGTAAAGGTCACGCTTACTATCCAAAGAGACTGGTGGCATTTTGCTCCTGCCCTAGAGATCTGTGGAACTTTGAACTTGGGAGAGATAATTTAGGGTGTCTGGTGGAAGAAATTTCTAAGCAGCAAAGGATTCAAGAGGAAGCAGTGTAAAAATGTTTGGAAAATTTGCAGACAGATGATGTGACCCTCCCTAGGCAAAAAAAAACCAAACACATTTTCTGGGGAGAAGTTCAAGCCCACTGCAGATATTTGCATAAGCAATGAGGAGGTGAATGTGAATCACCAAGACAGTGGAGAAAATGTCTCTAGAGCATGTCAGACACCTTTGTGGCAGCCCCTCCCATCACAGGCCCAGAGGCCTAGGAGGAAAAAATGGTTTCATGGACCAGGCCCAGGCCCTCCAGCCTGCTGTGTGCAGCCTAGGGACTCCATCCTGCATCCTAGCCACTCCAGCCATGGCTAAAAGGGGCTAAGGTACAGCTTGGGCTGTGGCTTCAGAGGGTGCAAGCCTCAAGCCTTGGCAGCTTTTAAGTGGTGTTGAGCCTGTGGCTGCACAGAAGTCAAGAATTGAGGTCTGGAAACCTCCACCTAGATTTAAGAGTATATATGGAAATGCCTAGATGTCCAGGCAGAAATTTACTGCAGGGGCAGTCCCCTCATGGAGAACCTCTGCTAGGGCAGTGCAGAAGGGAAATGTGGGGTTGGAACCCTCACACAAAGTCCCCACTGGGGCCCTGCCTAGTGGAGCTGTGAGAAGAAGACCACCATCCTCCAGACAATAGAATGGTAGATCCACCAACAGCTTGCACTATGCACCTGGAAAAGCTGCAGACACTCAACACCAGCCCATGAAAACAGAGGAGAGGGTGGCTATACACTGCAAAGTCACAGGGATGAAGCTGCCCAAGGCTGTGGGAGCCCACCTCTTGCATCAGTGTGACCTGGATGTGAGATATAAAATAAAAGGAGATCTTTTTGGAACTTTAAGGTTTAATGACTGCCCTTTTGGATTTCTGACTTGCATGGGGCCTGTAGCTCTTTCATTTTGGCCAATTTCTCACACTTTTGAACAGGTGTATTTTCCCAGTGCCTGTACCCCCATTGTATCTAGGAAGTATCTAAGTTGCTTTTGATTTTGTAGGCTCATAGGTGGAAGGGACTTGCCTGTGTCAGATGAGACTTTGGCCTTGGACTTTTGAGTTAATGCTGAAAAGAATTAAGACTTTGGGAGATTGTTGGAAGAGCATGATTGTGTTTTGAAATGTGAGGACATGAGATTTGGGAGGGGTTAGGGGCAGAAGTAGATGGTTTGGCTGTGTCCCTACTCAAATCTCATCTTGAATTGTAGTTCCCATAATCCCCACGTGTTGTGGGAGGGACCTGGTGGGCAATAAGTGAATCATGGGGTCAGTTACCTTCATGCTGTTCTCATGATAGTGAGTGAGTTCTCATGAGATCTGGTTGTTTTATAATGGGCTTTTCCCTCTTTTGCTCACCACTTCTGCTTGCTGCCACCATGTAAAGAAAGATGTTTGTTTTTTTCTTCCACTATGATTGTAAATTTCCTGAGGTTTCCCCAGCCATGCTGAACTGCGAGTCAATTAAACCTCTTTCCTTTATAAATTACCCAGTCTCAGGTATGTCTTTATTAGCAGCATGAGAATGGAGTAATACAAAAAGGCTTAAAGGTGTAAGGTAATGATATCTTAAGTATGGGTAGAAGTTGGATAGATAAGTGATGATGAAATTAGGCAGTGATAGGGAAAGGTTCATAACATGAGCAAAAACATGAAGGTATACAAACAGATGTGTATAGGACTATGAGGAGAACACCCTAGAAGGAGAAAAAGTACTGAGGTGACAATCTTACTTAAATTATAATGAGACATTCTACATTGGATAAAATGAGATGAATAGAAATGTCTATAAAGCTTGTTAAAATACAGACTGCTGAACCCCAATCCCAGAGTTTCAATTTAGTTGTTCTGTGTGGGGCCAGAAAATTTGCATTTTCAATTACCAAGACACTCTGATGCTGCTGATGAGGTGGGTGCCACATATTGAGAATAACTGATCTAATTCAGAGAACCTTGAAACAAATACAATATCTTGTCATTTTTTTTAACCACAATGAAAATCTAAAAGATTAAAGAAGGCCGCCTATGGGACTGTCAAATCTATCAATATCCAAACATATTTTTGTAGCTGTTATTTCTTCAAATTAGACTTGCCAGTGTTAGGTAGAAAATGTGCAAGTGTATGCTTGGTGGTGGTGGTGAAATAACATGACTTAGCAGGTCAATCAGGCCTCAACCCTAAGTTTTTCAAAGCAGTTTAGATAAATTAGTAAAAACATATACTTATTTTCCTTTTACTGGTAGATTTACAATGTTGGATTGATAACTGCTTTAGTGGAGTTTCCTCAGCAGTGTTCAATCTTGCAGTCTGTAATTTAGATTGCTGTACTTCTAGATGGGGCATCACAGCTCTAGTGGAATCAATAGCACCCATAAAACTACATCATAAATATGCAGTCACTTAGTTCAAGGAAAAAACTTCTACAGCGTAGATTCTGCAAAGAAATTGGTCCAGAACCAGTGTTTCTGCTGAGCTGATCTATTAAAAGGACTCATTAAAGGGTGTCCATTCTGTATGAATGCCAACATATTTACTCTTTTGCTTGTCAAAATAGACCTTAATGGTGAATCTATTCCTGAATTAAACCAAGGTAAACGTTTATTCTGGAAACTTCTTAAACATACTTGTTTTTCTAAAACTGAATCAACGAGAGGACAATGATGGGGATTCAGAAACTTTGACTCCCAGGTTTGTACTCAGTACATTCATGTTTTTCTCACCACCTTTGTTTTCTCTCTTTTTGGAAAAAATAATCTTCACATTTCTTGAGATAAATTGATAACTCAGAAATTTAGCGTTTTGGGAGTTCATGCCTGATGACCAGTCTGTGCATACGGTAAGACAAATGGAAAACAGCCTTAGGCTATACTGCCAAGCATAAGCTCTACTAAATGAGATAATCCAGAGATAAACTACAAAGAGAGAATTCTCTGGAGCTAGACATGAATGCTTCTGTGACTTCCTTAGTCATCTGGCATTAGGACCCTCTGAAAGATAATATGAATCACCTTACTGAGCCAGTAGTCACCTCATAGTTTACCTTCCATTTTCTGTATCTTGCATATATTTGTTTGGAACAAGCAATATCTTCAGCACTTTACACTAAACTAGGCTTTCCTATTTTCTCCATCTGTTTCCTTGGTACACATCTATCCATTCATTCCTTTATTTGATGGGTTTTTGAAGATGTAGATCAATCTGGTAGGGCATTTTTTGGATAGGTGGCCAGAAAACAAGAGTTCAAGTACTAGTATTGCCACTAGCTGTGTGACCCTGAGAAAGAGACAGAACTGCACAATTATATGACTCAGTGGCTCCTAAAGTGTGAAATGTGTACCACTGATAGGTTTGTAAGTTGATTATACTTGGTACATGGATGAATACTTTTAATTTGAATATTAATTTGAGCATGTCTTCAACTAATATTATCAGAGCTGTCTCTAGGGCTTTCCCTGCCTGACACCAATACCCAAACATGTAGTCTAGGGTTTGGGAACTGAACTGTCCTGCACACTGCCAATGGCACCTGAGTGCACCATCTAGGGGACTGAGGACAAGACTGACCCTCCTCTCATCCCTATCATTGGTGCCTGTGCACATCATCTGGGAGTCTGGGTATTGACCAACTCCACCCACCAGTGCTGGTGCCCAAATACATTATCAAGAGCCTGATGACAGACCTGCTCTGCCCACCACCACTTTTGCTGGCAGCCCACACCCAAACACACAATCTGGGAGCCTGTGGATTGACCTGCCCTATCTGCCCCAATTGGTGCCTGTGCATACCATCAGAGGGACTAAAGAAAGGTTTGTCTTGCCTGATGCCACCACCACTAGTGCCCGAGGATCAGCCCACCTAATGTCCCTGTCCCCAGCAAAGCCTTACAACAGCATCCATTAAAAACCACAGTCTAAGGCACTTCAGAACTTAACAACACAACTGATGCTGATTACAGCTGAAGAAATCGTACAGAGAGTACACTGCTTTACTCACCCAGAATCAGCATCAAATATATTTCTACCCAACCAACATGAAAGATATAGCTATAGAAAAAAAGTCTTTCCTTATGAAAGCCAATACATAAAATTGGAAGAAGTGAGTATTACTCCAAATGCAAAGATATCAAACCAAGAACAAAAGAAAGAAGGAAAAGCAAAGAAAGATAATCTCTCCAAAGGAACACAGTAATTCTCTGGTAATAGACTCCAATGAAAAGAAAATTTATAAAATTATTGAAAAAAAGAATTAAAAATACAGGTACTAAAGAATCTCTATAAGATAGGATAGAACAAAGAAATACAAAGAAATCAAAATCAGGAAACAATTCATGATTTGAATGAGAAATTTGAAAAAGAACCAAATAGAATTTCTAAAACTGAAGAATTCAATGGATGAAAAGAAAAACACACTCAAGACCTTAAACAATAAACTAGATAAACCAGAAGAATTTCTGAATTTCAAGACATGTCCTCTGAAACTACTCAGTTGGACAAGAAAAACAGAAAAATTATTAAAAGAATGTAAAAAGCCTATGTGGGTCAGGTGCAGTGGCTGATACCTGTAATCCCAGCACTTTGGGAGGCTGAGGTGGGAGGATCACTTTAGCCCAGGAGTTCAAGATCAACCTGGGCAAAATGGAGAGACCGTTATCTCTACATAAAATTAAAATACAATAGTTGAGTGTGATTCTGGGTGCTTGTAGTCCCAGCTACTCAGGAGGCTGGGGTTGAAGGATTGCTTGAGTCAGAAATTCAAGGTGCCAGTTAGCTTTAATCTTACCAGTGCACTCCAGCTGGGGTAACAAAGTGAGACCCCATCAATAAAAAAGGTGAAATTATTTTAAAATGAAGAGCCTATGTAAAATATAATGTCACAAAATCCTTAGTGTGTTGCTTTTCCAGTTGGAAACTTCTGTGGCCAGTGGTGCCTTTGCCCAAGTTTTGCTCAGGCTCACTGGGCTTGTTCCACCCACTCAGCCCAGCAAGTTGCAATCAGCTTGTACTACTGGCCTGGATCCCATGCCTGCCAAGGGTGAGCCAGGCATAGAGCAGCAAGTGGTGTGTGAGTGAGCATGGAGTCCTGCTATTGCACACATCCAGGCATTCCAGTTGCAGTGGGGTGGGCTGCTCCAGGAGCCAGTACAGACACTCACTTCATGCAAGGCTGTGGCTGGACCAGGTGTACCACAAGTGGCTTCCACCGTGGGTGCCAAGGAATGAGGTAGAACCTGGAAGTTTGGAGATGTCAGGAACTGAGAAGACAGCCCTGGCCTGGAGAACCCCTAGGTCTGGGCTCCGTGAAGGGCTGCAGCTTGTCTCTCCTTCTCATTGCCCACAATGTGGCAAGTGAGGGGTGTGTTTCAGCCCTGTTTGTGTTACTGCTCTTTCAGTCATGCCATTTGATGGGTCCTGAGTTCTTGTCCCATGTCCAGGAAGAATGAGGTATGTGGACAACTAGAGTGTGAGCAAGGCAGAGGGGAGATTCACTGAATGACCAAACAGCTCTCAGGAGACCCAAAGTCTCCTGATGAGTGTCCCAGAAGAGTGTCCAGTTCTCAGAAGAGAGGAGACCTGTAGTGAGTAGCTCCTTTCTGCAGGCAGGTCATCCTGATGAGTCAAGGAGACCTGAAGTGAGTAGCTCTTTCCCACATCTGGTAGTCCCGACCTCTCTGTAAGTCTGGCTGAGTCTGAAGTTTGTATGGGCTTTAGAAGGGAGGAAGTGTGTGCTGGTTGGTCCATGGGTGGCCATGGGTGGGCCCGGCAAAAGCACCATAAGTTCTTAATCTGGGCCATAGGCTCCACCTGGAACAGACAGCCCATACCCTAGACTTCAGGCCATCACTGGCTTGAAGGTGGGCTTCACCAGGGACCTGTCCCTTTCCACCAAAGAGCCTGTCTGCCTAGTGCTGCCATCTACATGTCATCCACAATGCCCAGGCTGTTTGTGCTGAGGGGCACCTGCAGGCCTGCATGGAGCCACCCTCAGCCCTACTTTGTTCTCCCTCCCATGCCTGTCAGCTAGGAGGGTGCCAAGGCAGCAGGAGGTTGGTGTACCAGTACCACCCTGAGTGTGTGCACACCAAGCTGGGTTGTGACAGCACTCAGGCTTGACCACAACTTTGCTCTACCCTGGAGCAGGCACCAGGCAGGGAGAGGCCAGTCAGTGGGAGCAGGAATTTCTGGACCTGTGGGGGAAGGGGGACTTCCTGGGCTCCTAAGATCACAGGGTTGCGTGGGTTCATAGCCATGGCTCTGCAGCTGCAGCTGCACCTAGGAGAGCAGTGCTCCCACCCTGTCATCTCAGAAAGGGGCAGGGCTCCTGCCTGTTCCTGGCTCCCACCTGCTCTGTGGAGTGTGCATCCCCAGCTACACCTCCCCTGCTGGAGCAGTGTCTTTGCAGAAGCCACTCAAGTCAGGCTGCCACTGCCATCAATGGAACACCATAAAGTGACCAAATATTTAAATTCTGGAATTCCTAGGAGAAGAGATGGACAAAGCATAAAAACCTATTTAATGAAATAATGGCTGAAAACTTGTAAATCTTGCAAGAATTATAGAAATCCAGATACAGGAGGCTCAAAGTATATTCACAAATAGATTCAACCTAAAAAGGTCTTTTCCAAGACACATTATACTCAAACTGTCAAAAGTCAAAGACAAAGAGAGAATTCTAAAAACAGCAAGAGAAAACCATAAAGTTACATATGAAGGAATTCCCATTAGACTAACAGTGTATTTTTCAGCAAAAGCCTCACAGGCTAAGAGAGAAAGGTATGATATATTTAAGTTGCTGAAAGAAAAAGAAATCATTTAGCCAAGAATACTACAGCCAGTAAAACTATCATTCAAAAATGAAGGAGAAATAAAGTTCTTGCCAGATGAGCAAAATCTGAAGGAATTCATTACCACTATACCAACCCTACAAGAAATGCTATGTGGAGCCCTACACCTGGAAATGAAAGGATATCTACCATCATTAAAACACATGGGAGTATAAAATCCACTGGTATGGCAAACACATAAATAAGGGAGAGAAAAAACTCAAATGTTACCACTACAGAAAACCACCAAACTACAATGATTAAAAACAAAAGAGAAACAACTGAAGGACACATAAACAAATAGAAATTAGTAAAATGGCAGTAATAAGCCCTCGCATATCAATAGTAACATTGAATGTGAATAGATTACACTTTACACTTAAAAGATATAGACTGGTTGAATGAATAAAAAAGTCATAACCCAACTATATGCTACCTAAAATAAACTCATCTCACCTCTAAAGACACATAAAGAATAAAAATAAAGGGATGAAAAGAAGAGATTTCATGCAAATGAAAACCAAAAGTGAGTAGGAGTAGCTATACTTAGATAAAATGGATGTTAAGTCAAAAACAGTAAAAAGAGACAAATAGGTCATTATGTAGAGTGATCAATTCAGCAAGAGAATATAAGAATTTGAAACAAATATATATTCAAAACTGGTGCACCTAGATATATAAAGCAAATATTATTACCTAAAAAGGAAGATATAGATTACAATACAATAATAGTTAGAGACTTTAGCCCCCCACTCTTACCATTGAACAGATCATCTAGACCAAAAACCATCAAAGAAACCTTGAATTTAAATTTCATTTTAAACCAAAAGGACCTAACAGGCATTTATCCAAAACTTTCATCCAAAAGCTGAGACATGCACATTCTTCTCCTCAGCACATGGAACATTCTTCAGGACAGATTATATGTTAGAATACAAAACAAGTCTCAAATTTTTTTAAAAAAATTAAAATTATATTCAGTATATTCTCAAGCCACAACCGAGTAAAACTAAAAATTAATAAGCAGAGGAACTTCAGAAACTGCACAACAAAAAAAAACTTAAACAGCATACTCCTGAATGTCCACTGAGTTAATGAAAAAATTAAGAAGGAAACAGGAGCCAAGCCAAGATGGCCGAATAGGAACAGCTCCGGTCTACAGCTCCCAGCGTGAGCGACGCAGAAGACGGGTGATTTCTGCATTTCCATCTGAGGTACCAGGATCATCTCACTAGGGAGTGCCAGACAGTGGGCACAGGACAGTGGTTGCAGTGCACCATGCACGAGCCAAAGCAGGGTGAGGCATTGCCTCACTCGGGAAGCACAAGGGGTCAGGGAGTTCCCTTTCCTAGTCAAAGAAAGGGGTGAAGGATGGCACCTGGAAAATCGGGTCACTCCCACCCCAATACTGCGCTTTTCCCACGGGCTTAAAAAATGGTGCACCAGGAGATTATAGCCTGCACCTGGCTCAGAAGGTCCTATGCCCACGGAGTTTCACTGATTGCTAGCACAGCAGTCTGAGATCAAACTGCAAGGTGGCAGCTAGGCTGGGGGAGGGGTGCCCGCCATTGCCCAGGCTTGCTTAGGTAAACAAAGCAGCCGGGAAGTTCGAACTGGGTGGAGCCCGCCACAGCTCAAGGAGACCTGCCTGCCTCTGTAGGCTCCACCTCTGGGGGCAGGGCGCAGACAAACAAAAAGACAGCAGTAACCTCTGCAGACTTAAATGTCCCTGTCTGACAGCTTTGAAGACAGCAGTGGTTCTCCCAGCATGCAGCTGGAGATCTGAGAATGGCAGACTGCCTCCTCAAGTGGGTCCCTGACCCCTGACCCTGAGCAGCCTAACTGGGAGGCACCCCCCAGTAAGGGCAGACTGACACCTCACACGGCCGGGTGCTCCTCTGAGACAAAACTTCTAGAAAAATGATCAGACTGCAGCATTCGCGGTTCATGAAAATCCGCTGTTCTGCAGCCACTGCTGCTGGTACTCAGGCAAACAGGGTCTGGAGTGGACCTCTAGCAAACTCCAACAGACCTGCAGCTGAGGGTCCTGTCTGTTGGAAGGAAAACTAACAAACAGAAAGGACATCCACACCAAAAACCCATCTGTACATCACCATCATCAAAGACCAAAAGTAGATAAAACCACAAAGATGGGGAAAAAACAGAGCAGAAAAACTGGAAACTCTAAAAAGCACAGTGCCTCTCCTCCTCCAAAGGAACGCAACTCCTCACCATCAACAGAACAAAGCTGGATGGAGAATGACTTTGACGAGTTGAGAGAAAAAGGCTTCAGACGATCAAACTACTCTGATCTACAGGAGGAAATTCAAATCAAAGGCAAAGAAGTGGAAAACTTTGAAAAAAATTTAGAAGAATGTATAACTAGAATAACCAATACAGAGAAGTGCTTAAAGGAGCTGATGGAGCTGAAAGCCAAGGCTCGAGAACTACGTGAAGAATGCAGAAGCCTCAGGAGCTGATGCGATCAACTGGAAGAAAGTGTATCAGTGATGGAAGATGAAATGAATGAAATGAAGCGAGAAGGGAAGTTTAGAGAAAAAAGAATAAAAAGAAACGAGCAAAGCCTCCAAGAAATGTGGAACTATGTGAAAAGATCAAATCTACATCTGATTGGTGTACCTGAAAGTGACGGGGAGAATGGAACCAAGTTGGAAAACACTCTGCAGGATATTATCCAGGAGAACTTCCCCAATCTAGCAGGGCAGCCAACATTCAGATTCAGGAAATACAGAGAATGCCACAAAGATACTCCTCAAGAAGAGCAACTCCAAGACACATAATTATCAGATTCACCAAAGTTGAAATGAAGGAAAAATGTTAAGGGCAGCCAGAGAGAAAGGTCGGGTTACCCACAAAGGGAAGCCCATCAGACTAACAGCGGACCTCTCGGCAGAAACTCTACAAGCCAGAAGAGAGTGGGACCAATATTCAACATTCTTAAAGAAAAGAATTTTCAACTCAGAATTTCATATCCAGCCAAACTAAGCTTCAGAAGTGAAGGAGAAATAAAATATTTTACAGACAAGCAAATGCTAAGAGATTTTGTCACCACCAGGCCTGCCCTAAAAGAGCTCCTGAAGGAAGCACTAAAGATGGAAAGGAACAACTGGTACCAGCCACTGCAAGATCATGCCAAATTGTAAAGACCATCGAGGCTAGGAAGAAACTGCATCAACTAACGAGCAAAATAACCAGCTAACATCATAATGACAGGATCAAATTCACACATAACAATATGAACTTTAAATGTAAATGGACTAAATGCTCCAATTAAAAGACACAGACTGGCAAATTGGATAAAGTCAAGACCTATCAGTGTGCTGTATTCAGGAAACCCATCTCACATGCAGAGACACACATAGGCTCAAAATAAAGTGATGGAGGAAGATCTACCAAGCAAATGGAAAACAAAAAAAGGCAGGGGTTGCAATCCTAGTCTCTGATAAAACAGACTTTAAACCAACAAAGATCAAAAGAGACCAAGAAGGCCATTACATAATGGTAAAAGGATCAATTCAACAAGAAGAGCTAACTATCCTAAATATATATGCACCCAATACAGGAGCACCCAGATTCATAAAGCAAGTCCTGAGTGACCTACAAACAGACTGAGACTCCCACACAATAATAATGGGAGACTTTAACACCCCACTGTCAACGTGAGACAGATCAATGAGACAGAAACTTAACAAGGATACCCAGGAGTTGAACTCAGCTCTGCACCAAGCGGACCTAGTAGACATCTACAGAACTCTCCACCCCAAATCCACAGAATATACATTTTTTTCAGCACCACACCACACCTATTCCAAAATTGTCCACATAGTGGAAGTAAAGCTCTCCTCAGCAAATGTAAAAGATCAGAAATTATAACAAATTGTCTCTCAGACCACAGTGCAATCAAACTAGAACTCAGGATTAAGAAACTCACTCAAAACTGCTCAACTACATGGAAACTGAACAACCTGCTCCTGAATGACTACTGGGTACATAACTAAATGAAGGCAGAAGTAAAGATGTTCTTTGAAACCAACGAGAACAAAGACACAACGTACCAGAATCTCTAAAAAAAAAAAAAAAGAAGAAGCAAATAAAAAACTTAAATGAAACAAATGAAAATGGAAACACAACATACTAAAACCTGTGAAATACAGCAAAGGCATTGCTAAGAGGGAAGTTTATAGGACTGAACACTTACATCAATAAAGCAGAAATATTTTAAATTAAAAACCTGCTGATGCGCTTAAAGGGCCTGCAAAATTTATAACAAACCAAACTCAAAACTGGTATAAGGGAAGAAATACTAAACATCAGAGTAGAATTAAAATACAGACTTAAAAACAATACAAAGGATCATAAAAACAAAATGGTGGTTGTTTGAAAATATAAACAAAATAGACAAATCCTTAGCTAGACTAGGAAAAACAGCCACATATAAATAAAATCAGATAAAAAGGGAACATTAAACTGATGTCACAGAAATACAAAGAATCATTAGAGATCATGAACAACAATATGCCAACAAATTGGAAAATCTAGCAGAAATGAATAAATCACTGGGCACATATAAGCTACCATGATTGAATCAGAAAGGGAATTAAGAAACTGTTCAGACCAATAATGAGGAATAAGATTGAATCAATAATAAAAATCTCCCAACAAGAAAAGACCAGGAGTAAATGGATTGACATGTGATTTCCACCAAACTTAAAAAGAAGAATTAACACAAATTCTTCTTAAGGTATTCCAAAGCATTAAAGAGACAGGAATTCTTTCTAACTCGTTCTATGAGAATTACCCTAATACCAAAACCAGAAAGGACAAAACAAAAAAAGAAAAGCATAGGCCAACATCCTTCATAAATATAGACTCAAAAATCCTCAATAAAATATTAGCAAAATGAATCTAACAACACATCAAAAAGGTAATACACCATAATCAAGTGGGATTAATTTCAGGAATCTAAACATGTTTCAACATATGCAAATCAATAAATGTGGTACATCATATAAACAGAATTAAGGACAAAAGCCATATAATTATCTCAATAGATGCAGGAAAAGCATTTGCTAAAATTTGATATTCCTTCATAATAAAAAACTTTCAACAAATTAAGCATAGATGGAACATTCCTAACCATAACAGAAGCCACATATGAGAAACCCACAGCCTATATCATATTGGATGGGGAAAAGATGAAATATTTTCCTGTAATAACTGGAACAAGGATGCCCACTTTCACCACTCTTATTTAACATAGCACTGAAACTCCTAGCCAGAGAAATCATGCAAGAGAAAGAAATGAAAGGCATCCAAATTGGAAGAGAGGAATTGAAATTATCCTTCTTTTCGGACAACATAATAATATATAATATAATAATATATTTAAAGAATAAGATGAAAGACCTCTACAACTAAAACTACTAAACGTTGATGAAAGAAATTGAAGAAGACACAAACAAACGGAAAAATAACCTGTGTTCATGGATCAAAAGAATTAATTTTGTCAAAATGTCCACATTACTCAAAGCCATCTATAGATTAAATGTAATCCATATAAAAATACCAGTGATATTCTTTTCAGAAATACAATGTGTAATGACAGTTTTAATTAGAACTACCATTAGATCTAGCAATCCCATTACTGGGTATCTATCCAAAGGAAGAGAAATCAGTATATCAAAGTGATACCTGCACCCTCATGTTTATTGCAGCACTATTCATAATAGTCAAGATATGGAACTGACTTAAGTCCATCAACAGAAGAATGAATAAAGAAAATATAGTGTATATACACAACGGAATATGGTTCAGCCATAAAAAAGAATGAAATTCTGTCATTTGCAGCAAACTGGAGGACATTATGTTAAGTGAAATAGTCCAGGCACAGACAGGCAAATATCACATGTTCCTACTCATATGTAGAAGCTAAAAAAAGTTGGTCTCATGGAAGTAGAGAGTAGAATAGTGGTTAATAGAGACTGAGAAGGGTGGGTAGGGGAATGAAGAGAGGTTAACAGGTGCAAACATATATTTAGATAGAAGGAAAAACTTCCAGTGTTCAATAGCACAGGAAGGTAACTATAGTTAAGGAGAATTGACTGTATATGGCAAAATAGCTAGAAAAGAGTTAAAATGCTCCCAACACAAATAAATGATACATTTTTGAGGTGATGGATATCCTAAATACCCCAATATTGTCATTACACGTTGTATGCATGTATCAAAATAACATATATGCCCAATAAAATGTACAATTATTATTTATCAAAAAAAGGTTCGTACAAGAATACTTATTCATAGTAGCTATCTTTTTGAGCAAGGGGCATCTGTTGCCAATTACCACCAAGAGTAGAAGTCTGAACACTTTATAAAAAACTATAACTAAAACAATGCTTCTGAATTCACAGATACAGTTGCTTAGAACAGGCTGGCCTAGGTATTGAAGTAAAAATGTATATTGACTTAAAGTAAAACATAAAGTGAGCAATCATAGCGATGGTATGCAACATGAGAAAATTGTGAAAGTGGCCATGGAATAGCTGAATTTTGAGAAATATTTCTAAGCCTAGAAGGAAACTTAGAATCTAGTTAATTATTCACTTATTCACTCAACACCTATTTACTGAGCAGATGCTTTGTATCAGGCATTGTGTTAGGCACAAGCGCCAGAGGTTAGGTGTGCAAATAGAAACACAATTCATCTTGACACTCACAACCCTCACTTTAGTACAACAAGGATATGTAAACAAATATTTATAATAAAACACGGGAAATTCTACAAAAGTGCGTTGAACAAATTGTCTCGGAGAAACTAAAAGGAAGACTAACACTTGTGGGAACTGGGAAAACTTCATAGTGTAATTGCTGCTTGAGTTGAGTTTTGAAAAATGAATGATTTTAAATAGTCAAAGGGGAAGGCAGAAGGAGTAGTATGAGTGGGTGAAAAGTTGCACCCTTTGGAAAAGTATGTGTTTTTTGTGGATAACAACCTGAAGTTTGGGGCTGTTGGAACATATGATATTGGAGTGGTGGAGAGGAGCAGAGGTGAGGCTGAAAGGGAGGCAGGGATCAGGTTGGGAAGGGACTTTGGTGCCATGTCAGTGAGATGCAGACCATGGTGAGAAGGCCATGGATAATTAAAGAATTTACTTAGAGATATACCATCATTAAATTTACATATTTAAAACTTATTCTAGTATAGAGATTGAATTACATTAGGGCAAGACTGGAAGCAAGGAAACTTGTCAGAAGGCTGGTTCAGGTAAGAAGTAAGTTCAGATAAGAAATAATGGTGGTGTAGGCCAGGCACGGTGGCTCACGCCTGTAATCCCAGCACTTGGGAGACCGAAGCGGGTGGATCACCTGAGGTTAGAAGTTTGCGACCAGCCTGGCCAACATAGTGAAACTCCGTCTCTACTAAAAATACAAAAAAATGAGCAGGGCATGGTGGCGCAAGCCTGTAATCCCAGCTATTCAGGAGGCTGAGGCAGGAGAATTGCTTGAACCCAGGAGGCAGGGGTTGCAGTGAGCGGAGGTTGCAGTGAGCGGAGATCACACCATTGCACTCCAGCCTGGGCAACAAGAGCAAAACTCCATCTCAAAAAAAGAAAAAAAAATGGTGGCAAGGGGATATACTTTCATTTCTTACCAAACTGGAGTAATAGGAATTGAATTTACCCATGCATTTAAAACTACCAAAAATTACAAATAAAGGATATCTATAAAAAATCAACAGGGTTAGATAGAATAAATTAGATCTAGTATTTGATAGCACAACAGGATGACTATAGTCAACAATAATTTACTGTACATTTAAAAATAACTAAAAGTGTGTAATTGGAATATTTGCAACATAAAGAAAGATAAATACTTGAGGTGATGGATAACCCACTTACCCTGATGTGATTATTATCCACTATATACCTGTATCAAAATATCACTTGTACTCCATGAATATATATACCTACTATGTACCCATAAAGATTAAAAGTACTCAATAGCTGATATAACAGTTAATGGAGAAAGATTAAGTGCTTTCTACTTGAGATCAGAAAGAAGACAAGGATGTACATTCTCCTTACTTCTATTCAATCTTCAAATGGAGGTTCTAGCCAATTAAATAAGGCAAGATAAAAAAATAAAAGACACTTACATTAAAAAGAAGGAAGGAAAACTATCTTTATTCACAGAGGCATGCCAATATATGTAGAGAGTGCAGTCATGCAAAGGAAAGTGCAAGAAAACAACTGGAATTATTTCATAAACTTATCAAGATTACAGGATATAAGATCAATATATAGAAATCAATTGTATTTCCATATGCTAGCAATGAACTATAAGAAATGGTAATAAAAAGAAAATTTACAATAGCTTTGAAAATATTAAATAGTTAGGGATAAGCCAGGCGCGGTGGCTCACGCCTGTAACCCCAGCACTTTGGGAGGCCGAGGCGGGCAGATCACGAGGTCAGGAGATCGAGACCATCCTGGCTAACACGGTGAAATCCCGTCTCTACTAAAAAAAAAAAAAAAATAGCAGGGCGTGGGGGCGGGCGCTTGTAGTCCCAGCTACTCAGGAGGCTGAGACAGGAGAATGGTGTGAACCCGGGAGGCGGAGCTTGCAGTGAGCCAAGTTTGCGCCACTGAAGTCAAGCCTGGGTGACAGAGACTCCATCTCAAAAAAAAAAAAAAAAAAAAAGAAAGAAAGAAACTTAGGGATAAATCTGACTAAAGGGTTGAATACTGAAAAACTTGAAAAATATGTGAATTAGAACATAGCAGGATGTTAAAAAAAGTATTACATATTGAAAATTTCAAAAAGTTTCTAAGAGAAATAAAAGATCTAAAAAATAGAGAGCTATAATCTGCTGATAGGTTAGAAGATACAATATTATTAACGTGCCAATTCTCTCCACATTGACTTATATATTTAAAGTAATTCAGATAAAAATTCCAGCAGGCTTTCTTTTTTTGTAAAAATGTATGAGCTGATTCTAAATTTGACATGGAAATGTAAAGGACATAGGAATAGGCAAAACAAATCTGAATATAAAAAACAAAGCTAGAGAATTAACGCTATCTGATTTCTAGATTTATTATAAAGCTATAGCAATCAAAACAGTGATATTGATATAAAGTAGACCAAAGGAACAGAATAGAGAATCCAGAAGTGGTCCCACACGTATATGAACAATAGATTTTCTACAAATGTGAAAAGACAACTTAGTAGAGAAAGATTGCCTTTTCAACAAACGGCACTGAAACAACTGAATATCAAAACCTTCAAAAAAGAACTTTTATCCATAGATTGCATTATGTACAAAAATCACCTCAAAATGGGTCATAGAGCTAAATATAAAACCTAAAACTGTAAAAACTTCCAGAAGGAAATATAAAAGAATATCATTGTGACTTAGGTTTAGAAAAAATGTTTCTAGATGGTCACATGCATGGTGAAAAGCACGATCTATAAAAAATAAATTGATAAATTGGATTGTATCAAAGTTAAAAACTTTGGTTTTCCCAAAGGTGCTGTTAAGAGAATGAGAATACAAGCCAAAGGTTGGAATAGAACATTTGCAAAATAAATAGTTGATAAAGGAATTAAATCTACAATTTCTAAATAATTCTCAAATCTCAATAATTAGGAAACAAATGAATTAAAAACAAGAGGAAAATATTTGAACAGACACATCATCAAATAAGAAATATAAATGGCAAATAAATAAGGAAATAATGTTTGATGTAACTAGTCATTAGAGAAATGCAAGTTACAGATAGAATAAGATATCACTGTACATTTATTAGAGTGGATAAAATTTAAAAGCCTGACCATACTAAGTATCGAAAAACATATGGCACAACTGACATTTTCATACACTCATGGTGGGAGTGTAAAATGGTACTTTGCAAAATACTCTAGAAAATAATTTGTTAGTTTCTTAGAAAGTTAAAGATACCCACCATATGATCAAGTCATTCCATTCCTTTGTATTTACCCAAGAAATGAAAGCATATGTTGATAAAATACTTGTACCTGAATGCTCATAGCATCTTTATTTTTAATAATCCCAACTGGAAACAACCCAAGAGTCCATCAGCATGTGAATGGATAACCAAATTGTGGTATGTCTATACAATGGAATACTACTAAGCAATAAAACAGAATGAATTATTTATATCCTAAAAACATACTTGAATTTCTAAATAATTTTTCTGTGAAAGAAACTAGAAAAAAGCATATATAGTTGTATGAGTCCATTTGTATAAAAGCCTAGGAAATGCAAACTAAAAGTATTAATTTTCTAGGCCTGCCATAATGAAGTACCATAAAATGACTGGCTTAAACAACATAAATTTATTGTCTCACAGTTCTGGAGGTTAGTAATATGAGATTAAGGTGTGGGCAGGTTGGTTCCTTCTGGGGGATGTGAGGAAGCATCGGTTGCATGTTTCTTCACTAGTTTCTGGTGGTTTGCTGGCAATCTTTGGTGTTCCTTTGGGTGTAGAAGGGTTACCCTGATCTCTGCCTTAATTGTCACACGGCATTTTCCTGTGTGTGCTTCTGTGTCGAAATTTCCCTTTTTGTAATGTAAGTCATAATGGATTAAGGCCCACCATAATCTTAACTTGATTATCTCTGTGAAGATCAGATTTCCAAATAGGGTCACATTCTGAGGTTCTAGAATTAGGAATTTGATATATACATTTTTGGGGGGACACAGTTTAACCCATGACACTAATATATCATGACAGAAAGTAAATTAGCGGTAGGAATGTGGGCATGTGGAAAGGAGTGGGAAGAAAGTGGCATGAGAAAACTTGGGATTGGTGGACATGTTCATTATTTTTATTATGGTAATATTTCAACTGGTGTATAATATATAAAAAAGTATTTAGTTATACACTTTAAATATGTGCAGTTTATTATATGTCAATTGGAGCTTAATAAAACTGTTTAAGAAAATCCCGCCAGGTGCAATGGCTCATGCCTGTAGTCCGAGCACTTTGGGAGGCTGAGGTGGGCAGATTGCTTGAGCTCAGGAGTCTGACACCAGCCTGGGAAATGTGGCAAAACCCCATCCCTACAAAAAGTACGAAAATTAGCCAGGCGTCCTGGTGCGTGCCTGTAGTCCCAGCTACTTGGGAAGCTGAGGTGGGAGAATCTCTTGAGCCTGAGAGGTGGAGGCAGCAGTGAACAAGCTGTGATTGCGCCATTGTACTCCAGCCAGGGTGAAAGAGAGATACCCTGTCTCAAAAAAGAAAGAAAAGAAAAGAAAGAAAGAAGGAAAGAAAGAAAGAAAGAAAGAAAGAAAAGAAAGAGAGAGAGAAAGAGAGAGAGAGGAAGGAAGGAAAGGAAGGAAGGAAGGAAATTCTACACTGTATTAAAACAAAAATCTTAGAATGAATCATTGGTTTCTGGCTTGTGTTTATTAATGGCGGTTGCTACTTCATATTAAAGAAAAGCCCAAAAGGGGATTAATTTGGAATGGGAATAAGAGCTGATGGATTCAACTTCAGACATGTTGATTTACCTGGATATTTTTGTGGAACAAACAATTGGGGATGTCCAGTAGACAGTTAAATGGGTCTGAAGTTTGGAAATGAGCTCTTGGCTGCATATAGGAGTTAGTTGTGTGTTGGTGGTATTTAAAACCATAGCATAAATTAGAACACATAGAGCAAGAGCATAGTACTAAAAAATGAGAACGAAAAGAACAAAATATTTAAGGGATATGCAAGGGAAGAAGAGCCATTAAAGGAGATAAAGAAGGACTTTTCAGAATAAGATGCAGAGAACCAAAGGGAATGATATCACGGAAATCAAAGTAACAATTCCCAGGAGGAGAGCGTGATAATTTGTGTTAATTACTCTAAAGAAATTATGTGTGAGGTTGAGAACTGTACAGTAATGGATCCAAATACTAAAACTAGTAAGATAAATGTGGGACACCATGATCCCTGCCTTCATGGATTTTGTAAGTGAGTTTAAGAATAGACAAAGCAGTCAGAAAACATTCTATAAATCCATAGCGGACTGCATTAAGTACAGGGGTTCTGACAACAAATGAGGTATTTTCAAACTTTTGGATTTACTATAAATATGTAATAGTTTAATCTCTCTATCTCTCCTAAAATACTCTTTGTTCTAAGAGGGTCTGTAAAAGATCATTTGCTTTTTGCTTCTGCATCCAGATGATTTCCTAAATCCCAGAGGGATTTATTTTTAACCCATTCTATCACAGATGTGTAGTGAGCTGAACTGTTCATTAGCTCACTGTTGAAGCAAAAAAATAGAAGCAGCCTGAGGTGGGAGTCCTGGAAAGGCATAGACAGGATGTTGAAATTCAAGATGTGGAGCCAAAATGAAGCTGAAGATTGGTCAGTCTCAGCTACCAGTCTTGCAGAGAAGGAGATGACAAATTGGAGCATGGTCAAAGAGTCAAAGGTTGTGGGCAAGCCTGTAACCCAAGTTAGCAGGGGTTTTGGAGGAAGCTCAACAAGAGAATTTGGAACAGTTACAAGTGTCTGTAGATGGAATCCTGCTGTGGTGCTGGTAGTGATAGTGGTGGTGAGGTTCCTCTGCCAACATTGAACATAAAATTTTCTAAAATTTTGCCTATGTCATTACCTTTCTCTGTCTCCACTGAAGCAAGGCTTGAGATCTGAGAAGACAGCAAGGGTGAAGACTGCCATGATAACTGAGGATTGCAGAGGTTGCTCCTTCCCATTGAATATATATTACTAAAATTCCCTATAGCCAGCAGATAATCCTCACATCTCCGCCATGATAGAAACAGAGCACAAAGCTGCCCAGTGTTCATTGAGACCCTGTTTATTTGGGAAAAGGAGGGTTCCTTCTAGGAATGGGGAGTAGTGCCAAAATCAGAGGTCACCTAGATCAAAAATGCCAGCTATGAGGAATGGTTCTAGGAAAGCAATTTTCATGATAAGTAGAAAAAATACAGATAGCATGAAGTTCCTGGTGTTCTGACAGTAGGAAAGAAGGTTCTACTATCCATGCCCCTAAGTGTTTGTAATTTTTCCCCCAAAATGTTGCTCCCTGGAGTGCATACTTAGGAAAATTTCAAAATGCTTGTGTTTTGGCTCTGGAAAAGAATCAAACCACTTTGGCAAAGATCTATACTCAGGGAGTCACAATGATGGTGCAATGAAAATCGTGTTCCCCCTTGCTGAAAGCATCACTGAAATGTGCATTCTTGTAGAGCAGCCCAGAATAAAAGGGATACTGGATGGCTTCCCCATACTCGTCTCAATTTAGGCTGTGTGCAGGCATCATGATTGCATTAGTAATATGCAAATGCTACAGCCCAAGTGTTCTACATATGTTTCCAGCCCAAATCCTGAAAAAAAAAAAAAAAAAAGGGAGATAAAGGAAAAGCAAGAAGTCAAATTGGAGAGTTTCAATAGTGTCTTACATGTATCCCGACTTTCCATACTTGGGAGTTGAAGGTTATGGACTCTACCAATGAGAAATTCCAGTGATAGCTTTTTAATATCCTAGAGACAAAAAACAGCCTTAACCCCAGAGGTTATGTGCTTTAAAAGATCAAAGCACTAGGTGAAGTTTGCAGAGGCCTGCAAATTCATGGAGACATAGAGAAGGATAGACAAAGGAAAAGATAGTTGTGATTTAAGGGCATGCTTAGGAATGGTGGCACACAATTGGCCACAGAACGCAGCTATGCTCTATTCTGAGTCTGAGTAATACTATGGAGTATGTGCAGCTAGAATCATGCCCATAATAAGCAAAAGTATTTTGTCCATTATTCCTCACTTTCTTTTTGGCCTGCTTAGAAGAGTTCCACAGTTTAAATATATATATAAAGCTGCCTATTTCTTCCTGTTGTCTGAGAGACCACTTGTTTCAAAGGATACCTGGCCAGGCGCTGTGGCTCACGCTTGTAATCCCAGCACTTTGGGAGGCCGAGGCAGGTGGATCACGAGGTCAGGAGATCGAGACCATTCTGGCTAACACGGAGAAACCCCGTCTCTACTAAAAATACAAAAAATTAGCCAGGCATGGTGGCAGGCGCCTGTAGACCCAGCTACTCGGGAGGCTGAGGCAGGAGAATGGCATGAACCCAGGAGGCGGAGCTTGCAGTGAGCCGGGATCGCACCACTGCACTCCAGCCTGGGCGACAGAGAGAGACTCTGTCTCAAAAAAAAAAAAAAAAAAGATATACTGGAGTATATTCTTACTATTTACAGACCATCAACAAGTTTCTTACACAAATTGATGTTTTTTAAACAGAAAACCTGTGAGCTAATCATATAAAATAATTATAGTTTTACAAGCAGTAAGATCATTAAAGGGGTTTGCTTATAATGAACAAACTTTTTAGAATTTTTGTAATATTTTGGTGTTTTGCTGGAAAGAAACACCTTAGCAAACTTGTTTCATGTAAAGAGGGTAAGTATTTAAATTTAGCAATATCTGACATTTTTTTTCATTCAGACATCTGCCGCCTTTTAATGTTCTTGACCTTCAGCTAAAAAAGGATAAGATGGAAAAAAATGTGGACTATTTCATTCTCTGTATCCTGAGTCTGAAAGTGAATAAGAGGAGAGGTAATAGTTTAATAGGCAACTATGAGCAGAAAAATAAAATATTGTGACACAGAAATGAAAGGATAATTAAAATCATTTTTATTAGAGGCCCACTATGATTGGAAATAGCATCAAAGTGCATATAAGCAAACATTTTCATTTGCATTCACAAATCAAGTTTGCTTCTAATACTTTCTAATTGGATATTATAGGCCAAATGTAGTTATTCAAATGAAGTTTTGTGACAGAAAAATAGTTTTAATGTCCATTTGATATTTTCTAAAATAAAAATGATTATTAAGTTAGAAAATAATAAATCAAATAAATGCTATTACTTCAAAAATTCAGATAGTATGGAGGTACAGGGAAAATACAATATTATCAATAATCCAGTGTTTATCCTACCACTATTTACATTTTGGATTCTTTTAGGAATCTCTCCATGTCAAAATACATAGTCATTCTTATTATAAAATGGGATCACACTGTATCTACTATTTTATAATTTTATTTTTAACCTAACAATATCTTATATATAACTTTATTTTTCAATGAACAATTCTACATTATCCAACCAAACAAAAAGCTCATTGATAACTTTATATAGCCACAAGTTCCAGCTTCCTATTATGGTTTACACAAACCTCTGCCTAGCTCTCCTGCAACATTCAGCCTTTCAAAACAACTTAAAGGTTTTATGTCTCTGAGCCTTTGCATCCGCTAGTGCTTTTATCTGGAATGCACTTTCCTACTCCTTTTTCACTTGGAAATCATTGAGCTTCATATGTCTTTGCATCTCCACAGCATGGCATATAACGCCTATTGAGTGTATGTTACATGAATAAGTGAATGAATGAAATTTAATTATAAGAAAATTAGGGTAAAATTTGCAATTTTTTTGGTAAATTAGAGATCCAAGCAGGTAGCAATTTATAGACAAGGGAAGGTAGAGGCCACTAAGAGCATATGCGGCTGGTCTAGAGAAGCAGGTGGACATAGTTTCATTGTAGCTGTTACTCATTTGAAGGCTATAATGTACTCTGAAGTAATTTTGAAGAATTTAACAAGGGAGACCCAGCCAAAGAAAATATTTCACTTAATGATTCCGTCAGCTACATAATGAGAATGAGATTCTCAGTTTGCAATTTTTTGCTAATCTTTTCAGAAGCAGCTTGAGTTTTCTTCCAGAGGATGCCTAATTTTTAAAAAACACATATTTTTTCTCAAAATTAGGCCTAATTGGTAACTGGTTTGGTACTGCTCTATTGTCAGACTTGCAGACATTGAAAGACCGATCTTTCTTGTTAGAATTTTACATTGATTGGTCAGGATAGGCTTAATCTGGGAAAGTAACATTAGAGGATACTTGAAGAGAAGAGAGAGTTAACCATGTGTGTATTTAGGCAAAAAATATTCAAGATAAGGGTACAGCTAATGCATAGGTCCCAAGTCTAGGTCATGCCTGAATTATTCATTAAATAGCAAAAAGGCCAGTGTGGCTAGAACACAAAGAACAAGGGGTTGAGTGTCAGGAAATAAGGTCAGAAAGATTGAGTAGACTATCATGCAGGGCTTTTTAGGCTGCTGTAAGGTCTTTGGAATGATTGGAGAGTAAGCTTCTGGAAGGCAAGGGTCATGTCTAATCTGCTCATATGAATCCCTTATTGCTTATTCCCAGTGCCTGATACAAAAAGATATTCAGTGTGTTCTTGTCTTATAAATGAATGACAGTTACCTCCTCTCAGGGAGTTCTTTTATTTCCTGGTTAGAGGCAGATTAATAAAAATATATAATGTAATATGTTTTAAGTTGTAGAGTATTATTATTATTACAGTTTTACTAGAAAAGAGACTAATGCCCAAAAGAGTTTTACTAGTCTAGTAGTCTTAAATTTTTAGAAGCAGATTTTTTCTCTTGAAACAAAATTTGTATAAAACTAAATGTACAAAATAGATCAAATGGAGATGTCTTTAAGGAAAAATGATGGAATTGACATTTCGTCTCACTTTTTTCCTCTGAGGTCATCCTAGAGAAATTGCCAAAGATTTTAGGTGGTGCTATACCATGATGTTATATGGTTTGGTGTAAAGAATCACAAAGTGGTCTCTTGGCAAAGAGCTGTCATTGGGATGTGGGTTGTTCCTGAGAAGTGCATTTGTACACCTATGTTCATTAGATGGACTGAAGACCTGGGCAAGAACAAGGAGATGTGACTAAACATATTATTAGGAACAAAAGGAATTTCTATCTCTGAGTTTCCACATAGAATTTTTTGCATGCCCAAGGCTCTCAAGTTCATCCCTTCTGTGGTAGTGCCACAGACAGATTAATGTATCTCAGTGTGGCCAAGTTATCCTGTTATGTCCACTTTTGCCATCTCTGCTTTGTTATCTTGCGGATTTTCTGGACTCTGATACTTGTACCTGGTGGTTGGATTTTGACATTGTTACTGGGGGATTTAACCTTGTTACTGCTACTCATGTTGATGGCCCTGTCCATGCCTTCTTATTTGTCTCTGGCTGTGTTACCAGAGATGTTACTTTCTTGTAGAAAGAGTAATAGTATCTTTCTACCAAAATTTAAAACCTTACTAGGCTCCCTAAAGAATGAGGAGAGACTTTCTTCCAGTTTGCTATATCATCTAAGTAAATAAATTCTTTTACTGGGCTCTTGTAAAAAGTGACTTTGCTACCTTCATTTCTTATAGGAATATCTCTTGAGGAAGTTAGGAAAAAAAGTCCCTGGACTAAACATTTGCGTGATACAACATACTATCAACCCAAAGTGATCTTCCCAGACAGCAATAAACTCTTGAGGTGTTAAGTTTATCTTATTTTCCTTTCAGTTCTACAGTTAAAATTCCAGTGTACTATGGTCTTTTAGTGCCAAAATTTTCGTAATTATTTACCCCCCTCCCCAAGAAGTCCCATCGAATCCTCCTATAGAAAGAAGCTTCAGTGGCCTAATTTTGTGTGTCATTGTTCTGAGGATGAGTATTCTGATTGTGCCCCCAGTCTGGTATTCTCATTTCATGAAATGGATTTCATATAACCTCAAATGAAATGTAAAAGTTATGGAATACTGAATGTTGACCTCTGTGGCTATTCGGCAAATGTCTCTTAGAAATCATGTAATGCTGATTTTTTAAAGTTTCTTCTTTACAATGTGTTGACAAAACCCATAAAGAATATATAAATAAAATGGGAATGTAACTAGGGAAAGGGAAGAATGCCTTTCAGTAGGAAGCAAGAACTAAGTCTTCATTCCTGTGGCTAGCAATAAAATAATCTTGATCTGTTATTTTATTTGATACCCAGGCAGGCATTGAGTTCAAAAGTCACCAAACCAGATTACATTATTGAATACCCAGTTAAAGCTACAAATGATTATTATTATAAATTGTCATGGAAACACAGTACTGCTATATGATATTATCATTTTTTTTAAAGAGAATGACTAATATAGATGGGACTGCTGGTGGCCCGTAGACTAAGTCTCTGTCAGTGGTTGCTGTGCCTGCAAGAAAGCAAGCAAGTGACCAAAGGAGTACACCTTTTATTCCTTTAATAGTATAGTAATCCATGAGGAAAAATAAGTACTAGACTGGCAGGCTAAGGTTAGGTGTACAATATAGAATGCATAACCTTTGTGGGGAAGAGCCAGTGGGTCCTATCTATAGGATGGTGCATCTAGAAAGAAGATGAAATTTGATTTATCTGCCCAATGTTAGTGTGGCTGGGAGTCCACTCTTCCTCAGGTTTAATGTGTCTAAAAATTAAACAGTAACAAAGACTGGGCAAACTTTTTGGGACAAACTTTCAAGGTCAGCAGCTTGTTGATTATGGCTGGTTCACTGTAAAATTGCCCAGTTAACTTTCTTTCCTTTTCTTATACAATGCCTTCCCATTCTTCAATTTACAGCATCCACTTAAAAAGAATTCTGGACTTTAGGAAAGACTACCACTCCAGCTTTGTGACCTGAGCACTTCATTTAACCCATTGAGCCTCAGTTTCTTCACTTGCAATATGTACTCACCAGTAAAAGGTAGTGTGTAAATGAGGGCTGCCTGGACTCCCCTAAAAGGGAATGACATGATTTACACCGCCTAGGTAGGAACTCAATCCTGTTTCCTGCTGTATTTCAGTGCTCGGGAGCCCTGAGAAAGCGGAAGAGGGAAGCGGGCATTTTCAGATTAATTAGACTATTGACCTAGTTAACCATCTTATGAGTAAAAATATATTTGTGCATCCTACATCCTGGGGTCAAATCAAACAGAAATCTTGTCTGTTGTGCCTTTCAATTCACATTCAAAGACATAAGGACAGAGTAAGAAAAATGCTTGTGTCCAGTTATCAGAGATATAAATGGAATTTATTTACTCTGAGGATGCTGATTATATTACTTCCCTTTCTCTACCTTGGCTTTCAGCACTGAATATCACTCTTGGACTATGGTTTTATAATAGTACTTAATTTATATATTCCTAGAGGGCAGGAGTAAGGCCAGTGAGCCTTAATTACAGAAATAGACATTTCACCTAAATAGTTAAACAAGCAAGTGAACAAACAAACAAAGAACAAAAATCTTTCTAACAATTACAGTTATGGGAAGTACTAAGTTGGCCATTCTTGAAGGCATTAAAGAGAAGTTTGGCAGCCACTTATGGTAGAGAGAAGTTATATATCTGTTAGGGGTTCGGCCTCTCAGATCTCTTTCTTTGCATCTTCATGAAAGGCATAGTATATGAATCTGATCTTTTAAACAGATTTATTTGTTTTTGGTGAGCCTTACATAAGAAAAAGGCTATTTGCATTAATCGGAAGACTGCTTCAATTGTAAACTCCTTGCTAATCAAACAAGTTCAGTTCAGAAAGCCCTTACTGATTGCATACTTTATGCCAAACCCTGGGGAAGGCAAAGCAGACGAGACAGACAGGTAAGAAATAGCTATCCTCATCCACCAAAGGCTCTCAATCTAGTAAGGAACATGCAGGCTAATATAAGCTCAACTGGAGTCCTAGAGCCTAAATAAAGATAAAATGAATTAGTGAATTTGTTTATAATATGAACAATTTCTAATTATGTCTATGTCCATGACACTATTTCCCCTCCCTTGACTACCTCTCTTTTCCTGCTCAAAGCAAGATCTCTAGTCCCACACCCTCAAGAAAACTTTTATTAATTGGTCAGGCGCGGTGGCTCACGCCTGTAATCCCAGCACTTTGGGAGGCCGAGGCGGGCGGATCAAGAGGTCAGGAGATCCAGACCATTCTGGCTAACACGGTGAAACCCCGCCTCTACTAAAAACACAAAAAAATGAGCTGGGCGCTGTTCACTACTGGAGAGGCTGAGGCAGGAGAAAGGCGTGAATCGGCGAGGCGGAGCTTGCAGTGAGCCGAGATCGCGCCACTGCACTCCGGCCTGGGCGAAAGAGCGAGATTCTGTCTCAAAAAAAAAAAAAAAGAAAAAAGAAAACTTTTATTAATTATTTAAGTCTTCTGTCATTATTCTCGCTTCTAGTTCCTGTGAATCGTGTTTGGGGTTGAATTGTATTTCCCAAAAAGATATGTTGAAGCTCTAACCCTGGCAACCTCTGAATGTGAACCTATTTGGAAATTTTGCAGTTGTAATCAAGTTAAGATGAAGTCATATTGGAGTAGGATAAGCCTTAAATTCAATATCACTGGTTTTACTTTAAGAACAGGGGAATATGTTCTTTAAGAACAGGGGAAGAGACAAACAAGGGGAACACCAAGTAAAGATGGAGACAAATATTGAAGTGATGAGTCCACAAGCCAAGGAACCATAAGGATTACTGGCAACCACCAAAAACTGGAAAAGAAACACGGAAATGATTCCCCCTTAGAGCACCCAAAAGGAATCAGTCTTTCTCTTGATTTCAGACTGTTAGCTTCCAGAACTGTGAGAGAATAAGTTCTATTGTTTTAATCCACCAAGTTTGTGATACTTTGTTATGGCAGCCATAGGAAACTAATACATTAGTATATCTCTTGTCTGTATCACACGGTTTAGCACTTAAGTAGCATCTAAACTGGGTATTGACAGAAGAATATCAGCAATAGGAAAAATAGATAACATTGAGCACTTACTCCATTCCATGCACTATGCTAATTCTTCTGCACACTCATTTAATTGTCAGTAACAACCTTACGATGTAGATACTATTATTGTTACCATTTTATAGAATAAAAAACACGGAGTTGAATAACTTACCCAAAGGCTAGTGAGGGGCAAAGCTGGGACTTCAAATCAGGTCAGTTTGATCTCTTTTTATCTTTATGCGACAATGCTTTCAATAATGTCTAGAAGGTAGAGAATATCTATTGGTGTTTTTGCTGGTAGATCAATATTCTACCAGTTTTCAGGGAATGGTAGGTGCTCAAAACACCCTTATAATATTTATTGAAGCATTATAATAACACTACTGAATTGTTGGAATATAAAGAAAAATAAAATACCTCAAGTTCTATCACTATCATAAAAATATTTGAGGTGCAGAGTGTTATTGCTTTCCAATGAAATTGATGGATTCAACCTGGTGTTAGGCATTCTGATGATACAACAATGGAAGACACTGTCTGCCCAAAGGTAGTTGTGGCAAACAGGAAACAAATGTCTACATGGGAACAAGATGTAGATGGGATAGTGCAGGGTCTAGGGCATATATACATTCTTTAATTGAAAATTTTCTTGAGATAATTATAGATGCATATGCAGTTGTAAGAAATGATGCAGAGAAATCACTTGAACACTTTGCCAAGTTTTCCCCAATAGTAGCATTTTGCAAATCTATCCTATAAGGGCACAACTAGAAAATTTAAATTGATATAATCCACCAGTCTTATTTAGAGTCCCCAGTTTTACTCGTACTCATTTGTGTACATGTACCTCTGTGTGTGTGCATGCGTGTGTGTGTATATGAGTGTGAAGTTCTCTACAGTGCTATCATCTATGTAGGTTTCTTTATCAAGAGTTGCCTCAAAATCAAGACAGCAAACTATCATGTTAAATATATAGCAAATCTCCCTTCATTCTAGCTCTTTATAGCCACACCTACCACGTTTTTGCCCCACCCACTCCAATTCCTAACCCCTGACAATTATTAATCTGCTCTGCTCTATAATTTTTCCCCTTCAAGAATGTTACATAAATGTAATTATTCAGTATGTGACCTTTTGATATTGTCTTTTTTTCACTCAGCATTCAGCCTGGAATTTCATTTAAGTTCTTGCGTGTATCAGCAGTTCATTCTTTTTAAAATTCTGAGTAATATTTCATGGTATGGGTGTACCGTGTACCTAGGATACACATTATTTGTTTAACCATTCACCTATCAAAGGAAGTCATGGCTATTTCCAGTGATTGGATATTATAAATAAGCTAGCTACAAATATTGGTTTACATATTAATAAAGAACATAAGTCTTGATATCTTTGGGATTAAATGCCCCAGAGTGCAATTGTTGGATAGTAGATTAATTGCACGTTTACTTTTAAAAGAAAATGCCAAATTGTTTTCCAGAGTGATTGTACAATTTTACATGTCCACCAGCAATGTATGAATAATATAGGCTTTCTGAATCCTTGCTAGCATGTGGTGTTGCCACTATTTTTTAACATACATTTTAGTCATTCCGATAAATGTGTAGTGATATCCCATTGTAATTTTAATTTGCGTTTACCTGATTCCTTATGGACAACTTTTCATGTTATATATACATTTTGAAAGAATGAAATGGACTCATAGAGAAAGGTAAGTTTTGAGATAAGCGAGCTCTGAGTCAGAACTAGAAAGATGTACAGGATTTGAAACTGGAAGCAAAAGGTGGGGAGAATGTCAACATTCTGGCTGTAGTTACATATATGAGTCAAATAAAACAAAAAATGATAAACCAATGTTTTAAAAGAAAGAATTACTTACCTACTATATGTAAATCACTAGACAAAGTGATACATTTACAGATACATGTGTGTATCTGTAGATATACACATGCATACATGAAGAGAGAGTGTAGGTATAGTTGTTAATTGGAGCAACGCTGAATATACATACATATATATGTATATAGTTTGTCCTCATATTATGAATGTATTCTCATAAAATTAAATATTATTTAAAATACCATTTGAAAACTGCATAATCTTTCTTGAAGATGATAAATCATAATTTACTTGATCTCTTTTCTATTGTTCCTGTAGGCTTTCAACGTTGCTATTATAAATAATGCTGCAATGAATGACTTTGTATATTTGTTGGGTTTCTTACTGTTCTTTTCGACCAACTTCTTAGAAGGGAAATTCCTATGTCATACATCATAAACTGTTTGAAGTATTTTGATATGTTTTTCAATTGCTTTTCAGAAATATTGGGCCAATTTACATTCCAGCAGTATACAAGGATGCTCATTTACCACATCATTATCAACACTGCATTATTATTTTTGAAATCTTTGCTAATTTGATAGAGAGAAAAATGACATCCGATTTAATGTGTATTTATTTTTAGTGAGTTGGAAATTTTTCACACTTGCTTTTTGGTTATTTATATTTTGTTCTTCTGTAAGTTGCTTGTGTTCTTTGGTCATTTTCCTTTGAGGTTGTTAGTGTTTTCCCAATAAACTGAATTATGAAAGATTTGATTATCCCCATTTTATACATAAGGAAACTGAGACCTAGAGAAATTATGTAACCACCTCAAAGTCACATAAATAATAATTGCAATTCAAAGTCAGGTCTGCCTAACTTCAAAGGCCTGCTCGTTCTATGCTGCCACATCTCTTTTAAAGGTGATTGTCTTTGTTAATGAGGGAAAACTGAGCACTTGGCTTTCCGCTTAGCAAATATTTCAATAATTCATCATCTACATACATGTCTAAGCCGCATAGCTGTTAACTTAACCAGGATGATCTGTATTATTCCTGGTCTCATTCAAATTCCAAACACCTCAAAGGAATGGAGCTTGAATTCAGTGCCAGACAGAATTAACTTTCTGGTTAGTTCTCCAGAAAATTTTCTCAACACAGTTTTCTTTCCAGTCTTTACATTCTCCTACTGAAGAGAGTGGTTGAGTTCAGTTGCAAAAACAATTCTCAATCCAAGTAGACAGTTTGGAATGGGTTTTTGTTCTGTTTGATATCCAATCACTAGTTTGACTAAATTTTTCCTGTTTCAACTGGTGTGTTCTTGTAATGTGTTGAGGCAGCTAGAGTTATAACATGTAGTTGAGAACAGTGAGCAAATATGAATCTAAATACAATCTACAGATTAAGATAGTGAGTTATATGGAGTATTATCTTTAAAAGGGCATAAGTTTTATGTTAATAATCTTATTATATAAGAAAGTTACAAGATAGACCAAAATATGAAAATAAACAAACAACTACCCCAAGCTTAATCTCTCCCATGGTATATGTTCCTGATTGCACTGAATACAAAACAAGCACATACACACGAAGACAAAACTAGCCACTTCACTGAAACCAAAATTCTCTATAAAATTTCCTGCTATGGAGTATGATAAATATAGTATTTGTCCATTCATCACAGCATTGAAAGTCCACTGGGAAGTTCTCAGTAACTGAGATTTAATTAGTATCTAAGGCAACAAGAAATTCCTGCTTGAAAGAAATCAAATAAAGTGGAAAAAACAAATTACAATTGGTGTGCACATTTTTTTCTGACATGGTGGCCTCTGAATAAATGTGGTGCTATGACCCATGCCTCTTTCCTTCTTGTGTGTGTCTGTCTCTCTTTCCTTCCTCTCACTGAACACAGTTTTAATAAAGAAGCATCTGTTGTCACTCTGAAATGATGATCCCTGCTTTCAGCAGACAAAGGAGAGAAAAACTAAGTGCTTGTACAGATATATACAGTACAGTATATACTGTCTTGGCCAGAGACAGCCCATAGGCTGGAATTTGGCTATCTTTAGGAAGAAGATACTTAAGTTTGACCTCAAGAATGGAGAAATTACTCTGAAAGTCACTTAGTGGTCAAAGAATTGACCTTTGTCCTAGAAGAAAATGAGGTTTTAGAAAAGTAATGTTAATTATACATAAATAGTTCAATAACTACCATCTAGTGAATAGTGAGGAGACACAGTGCTAAATACAGTACATACATTATCTCATTTAATACCCACAAAGCCCTAAAAAAGAGATTGATTTTAAGTCCATGGAAGTGAGGCTGAAAGAAATTAAGCCACTTGCCCAGTATTACCCCACCAAGAATTGATAGAGCTGGAAACCAAATTCAGGATTCCAAACCTTATTCCAATATAGCATATTATTTCTGGGATGACAAATTTTATAGTTTTGAGTTTACTTAAACAGAAAAATTAATGTATATGTTAATTAGCTTAATATAGCTGTTCCACAATATGTACATATATCAAAATATTCTGTTGTACACTATAACTTTTTTTGTCAACTAAAAAACCTCAATATTATCATTAATCCTGTCACCCAGTCTACACTACTTTTTCTTTCATTTATGCTTTTGTTGGGAAGAAATGTGTTTTTTTGTCCTAATAAAATGATAGATATTTATTTTCCTCTTCTCCTTAATAAATAAAATTATAAACCCCAAAATGGCCAAAAAGAGAAACAAAGGGAAGTCCCTTTGTCCTTTTGGGTCATGATTCTCCTTCTATCTACTTTGGACCAGAGAGACTGCAGCATCAGCAGAGGGAATTCAGTAGAGAGCCACCCCCTCAGAGGGTCAGCCTGGCTAGTCCTTTTCCATCTCCTAAGACAGCACCAGCAGGAAACAGTGGGAGCTGTAGCAGCACCAGTTAAACTGAGGAGACCAAAATAAACCAGCAGAAGCTACGACAATTAAAGTGCCATTGAAACCAGAGCTCAAAAAGCTATACCAGGACCTGTATGCTAACCCTACACAGGTTGACTGTCTAGTAAAATAAAAGAGTTCAATAGGTCCCAGAGAATACTGAAATAATAGGCAAAACGTCTATGATACAACTAAAATCATCACCTGTCATACCAAGAACCCAGAAGATCACAACCTGAATAAGAAAAGAAAAAACTGACAGCAACACTGAGATAGAAACTGATACTTGACATAGTGAACAATGATTTCAAAGTAGCTGTGATAAATGCTTTGAAAAACAATTACAACTTATCTTCAAACAAAAAGTAGAAAATCTCAGCAAAAAATAAATACTACCAGTTATTAAAAATTTTGGTATTACTGTATTGAATCACTTGCTTTACCTTCATAATTTTATTTTAACCTCAAGAAAAACCTGTTAGGTCGATTTTACAGTACCATTTAAAATATTAGAAAACTGAAGCTTACCATAACCCCTATTGCATTATACCTGGTCAGTTGTATTCATTTATATTACCTGCCTGATCTTTGTAAGCATTAGAGTTTGCCATCCCTAGTAGGTGAAAGCAGAGAGGGTACTTAGGGTAAATAATATAAGCAAATGTGCAGGAGTTGAAATGATTATACACTTTTAAAGGTGGTGAGGAGACCAGCCTGTCTAGAGCAGAGAGTATGTGTTATGGAGTAACTGGAGAAAATAATGGATAGTTAAGGAGGAGCCAAATTATGAAGGAACTTGACAAGCAATCAGAAGAATACGTATAGGGAGTTACATTGGTTTTTGAGGTAACGTGATGAAAGAGATATTCAGCAAACAGAAAGAGGAAGAAAGAAGGAGATAGAAGAGACTGAAAGAGAGAGGGGGAATAGAGATAGAGAAAGAAAGAAACTAGGATATTAAATGCCTATTATGGGTTTCTAACTCTCCTTTAGTCCCAGTTCCACACATGAACACTACATATGGTGTAGTTTCCTAAATCACTATGCCCCTCTCTCATCAATGGGCTTTTGTACATGCTACCCACTTTGCTGGGAATCATTGTCCACCCCTCCATCCAACCTCTTAATTCACACCCTATAATCTGTTTTTAAGCAATCTCCTATTCACCTTTTAAGAGGTAGCACAGAAATAATGTCTTATCCTGTTGCATTTATTAATCTGTTAGCTTATTTTCAAAACCTCTGAGCTACTTGAAGGCAGAGACCAGAATGCATTAATTTCTGTAGTCAAAGCATCTAGCCCAATTATATGCATATGGCAGAAATTTAGTATTCTTTTGTTGAATGGATGAATAAGCAAATAAATGAAGATCAAGTACTGTACCTTGTGCTTAACATAAGTTACTTTATTTTATCTTCATATTAACTCATTTCACTAGTGAAGTTTGAGTCAACCGCAGCTAAAATCTTGAGAGAGAAGGGCATTCCAGGAAAATGTGCAAAGGGAGGGAGAGCATGAGATAACATGATGCATTCTAGGGACTACAAGATGTTTGATATGATTAGAGTGTAAGGTGGGGAGTGATGAAAGATGAGGCTGGAGTGGTAGACAAGGCTCAACCCGTAAAGAAACTTGCATATCTCTTAAAGAAATTTGTCCTTAGGGCCAAAGCTATTATAATAGCATAGGGATAACAGTACACATCAGATATAACTAAAGTCACATAGTGTTTATCTATATGGTGGAATGTAACTGTTTCTCCTTCTCCTTCTTCTTCTTCTCCTTTTTTTTTTTTTTTTTTTTTTTTTTGTGAGGCAAGGTTTCATGATGTTACCTAGGCTGGAGTGCAGTGGTGGCAATCTCGGCTCACTGAAACCTCTGCCTCCTGGATTCAAGTGATTCTTCCACGTTAGCCTCCTGAGTAGCTGAGACTACAGGCACACACCACCACACCTGGCTAATTTTTGCATATTTTGGTGGAGACGGGGTTTCACCATGTTGGTCAGGTTGGTCTCAAACTCCTGAGCTCAAGCGATCTGCCCACCCGCTTCAGCCTCCCAAAGTGTTGGGATTACAGATGTGAGCCACCGCAACCAGACTATAATTGCTTCTTGAAAGTAAGGATCCAAAGGTGAACAATGGAGGGATGCTTGAAGAAGAGTTTATGAGCAAATAGTACCTCACTCCCCTCCCTATCACAGAGAGCACACGAGGGACTAGTATGCTCCATCCTGTAAAATTCAGAACAGAGTTTGAGCATTTCTTCAGGGTGCCGCATTTTTGACCCCTCTAATCGCATCCTATAAATTCACTTTCTGTACTTCTGTGAGAGCTGATCCTAGGTATCATTGAATAGATCTGTGATTCAAGAAGGCTTTTCTCATGGTTCTTATTCTACCCTTAGATTTATTAGTCTCTACATACCTATGCTATGAAAGGAGTCTCTTTCCGTGGTCTTGTTCCACTTCAAGAAACATGTCAATGAAAAGGCAGAGACTGGCCAATGGGTACAAAGAAAAAACAAACATTACCCAAATATGTGCTGTCCACAAGTGACACACTGTAGATTAAAAGGTACAAAGAGGATGAAATAAAAATGATGGGAAAACATACATGACTCAAACCATAATTAAAAGAGAATTTGAGGGGTTATAGAAATTTAAGACAAAAAATGTATTACCAGAGGTTAAAAAAATAGACATTAAATATGGATAAAATTTTAGTCCATTGAGATTACATAACGGACTAATAAGAAAGCTCCAAAATATATAAAGCAAAAATTGAAAGACTCGAAAGGAGAAATTGGCAATTCAACAATAATAGCTGAAGAATGTTGGAGATGGAGAAAGATGGCCAGATAGAAGACTACAGCAATTGTTTCCTCTGCAAGAAGATGAAATTAAATAACTACCTGCACGAAAGTGCCTTCATAAGAACCGAAAATAGAAAGCAATTGCAATACCAGGCTTTAATATCATATTAAGAACAGAGGCACTGAAGAGGGTAGGAAAGACAGTTTTGAACTGTCTACACTACTTCTCCATTCCCTGGCAGTATGACATGGCACAGGAAGAGAAAATCTATGTGTTCTGGGGAGGGAGAGTGCAGTGACTGTGGGACACTGCATTGGAACTCTGTTGCCCTGTTATAGCAGAAAGCAACATCAGGCAGAACTCAGCTGGTACCTAAAGAGGGAACATTTAGCTAAGCCCTAGCCAGAGGCTAATCATTCATCCCTGTGGTCAGAAGATGACCCATTACTGCAGATTAAAGTGCTCTGGGTTGTAAATAAACTTGAAATGCAGGCTAGGCCACAAGGACTGCAAATCCTAGGCAAATTCTGGGTGCTGTGCTGGGCTCAGAGCCAGTGGACTTGGGGTGCATGTGACCTAGTGAGATATCAGCTGGGGAGGCTGAAGGAGTGCTTGTGTCACCCCTCCTGAACCTGCTAAAGGAAAATAAATCTCAGGACTGCCAAATCACTAAGCCGACGGAAAAGTCAAGCGGGGAACTACACCAGGCAAGCCTGCCTCCCATTTTATTGCTAAATAAGATAGCTACAAAGATAAAAAGCTACATACCTCCCGCACAATTTGCCCACAAGGAAATTCCTTGTGGACAAACGACAGACAGAACTCAAAGTCATCCCTCTGAGGCTCACCTGAGACAAATGCATATCTGATTGCTTCCTCCGCCCTATTGTTTATGTAAAAAATGTAGATTCACTGAGCCAGACTAAATTGTGTATTCAGTGGAAGGCTGATCAAGGACTCAAAAGAATTCAACCATTCATCTTTTATCTACGTATGACCTGGAAGCCCCTGCCTCAAGTTGTTCCATCTTACTGGACTGAACGAATGTACATCTTCCACATATTGATCCATATCTCATCTCTCCCAAAGATATTTGAAAGTAAGTTGTACCCTGACCACCTTGGGCATATGTCGTCAGCACCTCCTGATGCTGTGACATGGGCACATTCTTAACCTTTGTAAAATAAACTTTCTAAATTGATTGAGACCTGACTCAGATACCTTTTGGTTTATAAACACCAGGATTCCTTCCCTTAGCTTGAGGAGAGGAGAGGGGAGAGTAAGGAGGATTTTGTCTTACAACTTGGAAACCAGCTTAGTCTCAGTAAAATGGAGTACCAGGCAGAGTCCTGAGGCCTTCATTCCAGGACCTACCTCCCGGGTGACATTTTCAAACACACCTGGGTCAGAAGAGAACCAACGGCATTGAAAAAAACAAATCCTGGCAGAATTCATCACCTGCTGACCAAAGAGCCCTTGGGCCCTGAATAATCATTAGTAGTAGCCAGGGAGTATTTGCTGTGGGCCTTGGATGAGTCACAGAGTCATGCTGACTTCAGGTGTGACCCAGTACATTTCTGGCTGTGGAAGATATGGCGGAGGCTCCCTCTGCTTGAGGAAAGGAGATGGAAAAATAAAGGGGACTTTGTCTTGCATTTGGGATACCAGCTTGGCCATAGTTATGTGGAGAACACTGAGAGAGCTCCTGGAATCCACAATTCCGGGCTGTGGCTCCTGGATGGCATGTCTGGACCTGCTTTGGGCCAAAGATGAGCCAACTGCCCAGAACTGAGAGACTCAGGGCTGGCAGCATTTACTCTAACCTGACAGGAGAACTCTTGGGCCTTGATTGAACATCAGTGGTAGCCAGGCAGTACTTGCTGTAAGCCAGGGGTGATGGTGAATAAGGGAATAAATTTCTATGCTTGAGGAAACAGGATAGAAAATAGGAAAGACTTTGACTTGTGGCTTGGGTGACAGCTCAGCCACACTAGCATAGTGAACCAGGTAGATTCCTAGGGTTTCAGGCTCATGGCCCTTGTTCCCAGATGGCATCTTTAGATCAGCCACGGACCGAGGGGAAATCACTACCCTGAATGGAAGGACATGAGCCTGGCTGGATTTGCCACCTGCTGATTGTAGAGTCCTTGGGCATTGAGTGAACATAGGCAATAGCAAGGGACCTTATCTGCTTATGATCTGGAAGCCCCTGCCTCAAGTTGTTCCTCCAGTGTGGTCGCTGCAGGCCTTGGACAAGACCCAGTGATGTGCTGGCTTCAGGTATGACCTAGCACAGTTGAAGTAGTGTGGTCACAGGGTGCTTGTGTCACCCCTTCCCCAGCTCCAGGCAGCTCAGCACAGAAAAATATACTCAGTTTGTTTGGGAGAAAGTAAGGAAAGAAAACACCAAACACCACATGTTCTCACTCATAGGTGGGAATTGAACAATGAGAACACATGGACACAGGAAGGGGAACATCACACACCGGGGACTGTTGTGGGGTGGGAGGAGAGGGGAGGGATAGCATTAGGAAATATACCTAATGCTAAATGACGAGTTAATGGGTGCAGCACACCAACATGGCACACGTATACATATGTAACTAACCTGCACGTTGTGCACATGTACCCTAAAACGTAAATATAATAATAATAAAATTTAAAAAAGGAAAAAAAAAGAAAAAACTACAATTAAATTACACACACAAAAAAAAAAATAAAAAGAAATCAGCTTTACATAAAAAAGAGTGTTAGTGAGTGTTTAACTGACTGTCCAATTAAAAAAAAAAAAAAAACAGAAAGAAAAAAAAAGAAAATAATAGTATCTGCCTGGTAATCCAGGAAATTCTCACCTGATAGAGAACTTCTCCTTATAAGCTAAAGGAGCTTTGGGGCCAAGACTATGGGGTTTTGTAGATATAGGAGCATGTCATATGCAAATATGTGTAGTTTGACTTCCTCTCTTCCTGTTTGGATGCCCTTTATTTTTTTCTCTTGCCTGATTACTCTGGGCAGGACTTACAACACTATATTGAATAGCAGTGGTGAGAGAGAACATCCTTGTCTTGTGCCAGTTTTCAAAGGGAATTCGTCTAGCTTTTGCCCATTTGGTATATTGGTCGTGGGTTTGTCATAGATGGCTCTTATTATTTTGAGGTGTTCCTTCAATATCTAGTTTACTGAGGATTTTTAACATGTTAAATTTTATTGAAAGACTTTTCTGCATCCATTGAGATAATCATGTGGTTTTTGTCTGATTAATAACTTCAGCAAAATTTCAGGATACAAAATCAATGTACAAAAATAAGTAGCATTCCTATACGCCAACAACATCCAAGCTGAAAGCCAAATCAGGAATGTAATCCCATTCACAACAGCCACAAAAGGAACAAAATACCTAGGGATACAGCTAAGCAGGGAGGTGAAAGACCTCTACAATGAGAATTCCAAAACACTGCTTAAAAAAACTAGAGATGACACAAACAAGTGGAAAAACATTCCATGCTAATGAAAAGGAAAAATCAATCTTATTAAAATGGCCATATGTCAAAGCAATTTACAGATTCTGTGCTATTCCTATCAAACTGGCAATGACATTTTTCACAAAAGTATAAAAAACTATTTTAAAACTTATATGGGACAAAAAAAGCTTGAATAGCCAAGGTAATCCTAAACATACAGAACAATGCTGAAGGTATCACATTACCCTACTTTATACTACAGGCCTACAGTAAACAAAACAACATAGTACCAGTACAAAAAATAGACACATAGACCAATGGAATCGAATAGAGAGTCCAGAAATAAGCCCACACACCTACAACCATGCAATCTTTTACAAGACTGACAAGCAATGGGGAAAGACCTCCATATTGCATAAATGGTGCTAGAATAACTGGTTAGCCATATGCAGAATATTAAAACTGGGCCCCTTCCTTACACCACATACAAAAATTAACTCAAGGTGGAAAACATACTTAAATGCAAAACCCAAAACTATAAAAACCCTGAAAGACAACTTGGCAATATCATGCTGGACATAGAAACTGGCAAAGATTTCGTGACAAAGACATCAAAAACAATAGAAACAAAAGCAAAAATTGACAAATGGAATCTAATTAAACTTAGGAGCTTCTGCAAGAAAAAGAAACTATCAACAGAGTAAACAGACACTCTACAGAATGGGAGAAAATATTTGTAAACTATGCATCTGACAAAGTTCTCATGTCTAGTTAAAGGAACTTTTAAAAAGTTACCAGAAAAAGAAAATCACATTAAAAGGTGGGAAAAGGACATTAACAGACACTTTCCAGAAGAAGACATACCTGCATCCTGTAAGCATATGAAAAAAAAAAAACCTCAATATCTCTGATCATTAGAAAAATGCAAATCAAAACCACAATGAGATACCAGCTCACACCAGTCTGAACGGCTACTATGAAAAAGTCAAAAAGTAATAGATGCTGGCGAGGTTGCAGAGAAAAGGGAACACTTATGCACTGTTGGTGGGAGTATAAATTAGTTCAACCATTGTGGAAAGCAGAGTGGCAATTCACAGAATTGAAAACAGAACTATCATTTGACCCAGCAATCCCGTTACTGGGTACAGAGCCAAAGGAATATAAATCTTTCTACCATAAAGACCCATGCCCACATGTATTTATCACAGTACTACTCACAATAGCAAATAATGAAATCAGCTTAAATGCTCATCCGTGGCCTATTGGATAAACAAAATGTGATACATACACACTGTGGAACACTGTGCTGCCATAAAAAAAAAGAATGAGATCAAGTCCTTTGCAGGAACATGAATGATGCTGGAAGCCATCATCCTTAGCAAGCTAGCACAAGAACAGAAAACCAAATATTGCATGTTCTCACTTATAAGTGGGAGCTAAATGACGAGAAAGAGAGGAACAACAGACACTGGGGCATACTTGAGAGTGAAGAGTGAGAGGAGAAAGAGGAGCAGAAAAAAAACTATTTGGTACTACGCTTAGTACCTGGGTGATGAAATAATCTGTACAACAAACCCTCGTGACACAAGTGCCTGTACATGTACCCTTGAACCTAAATAAAAGTTTAAAAAAAGGAAGTCCAGAATACCACTATATGATTATGGTCAATCAATTTTTGACAAAAATGTCAAGTTAATTATATTGGGAAAAGTAGCCTTTATAACAAATGATGCAGGAATAATTGGCCCACATTCAAAATAATAAATTTGTATCTCAGTCTCATTCATTACACAAAAATTAACTGAAAATGGATATAAGATTCAAATATAAAAGCCAAAACTATAAAAATCTTAGAAGAAAACCTAGGAATAATGTTTTCATTACATTGGATTAGGTAATAGTTTGTTAGATAGCAGAAGTGACAAAAGAAAAAGAATATATAAATATAACTTTATAAAAATTAAATTTTTTGGCCAGGAGCGGTGGCTCATGCCTGTAATCCCAGAACTTTGGGAGGCCAAGGTGGGTGGATCACAAGGTCAGGAGGTCGAGACCATCCTGGCTAACACGGTGAACCCCTTCTCTACTAAAATTACAAAAAATTAGCCAGGCATGGTGGCGGGCGCCTGTAGTCCCAGCTACTCAGGAGGCCGAGGCAGGAGAGTGGTGTGAACCCGGGAGGTGGAGCTTGCAGTGAGCCAAGATCGCGCCACTGCACTCCAGGCTGGGTGACAGAGTGAGACTTCATCTAAAAAACAAAGAAAAAATTAAATTATTTTTCTCCAAAGGATGCTAAGAAAAGGTAAAAAGACAACCGACAAAATGAGAGGAAATATTTGTAAATTCTATATTTGACAAGAAACTGTTATTCAAGATATATAAAAACTATTCCAATATAACAATAAAAAAACCCAAAATGTGAAAATAATTTGCATAGACATTTCTCTAAAGGTTACATATAAATGTCCAATTAGCATATTAAAATATGCAGGGTATCATTTAGTCATTAGGGAAATGGGAATCAAAAGCACCATGAGATACCACTTCACACCCATTAGGATAGCTATGATAAGAAAAGCATACAGTAGCAAGTGTTAGAAAGAATATGGAGGCCAGGTGCAGTGGCTCACACCTGTAATCCTCACATTTTGGGAGGCTGAGGCAGGCAGATCATGAGGTCAGGAGATCGAGACCATCCTGGCTAACATGGTGAAACCCTGTCTCTACTAAAAATACAAAAAATTAGCTGGGTGCGGTGGCACGTGCCTGTTGTCCCAGCTACTCAGGAGGCTGAGGCAGGATAATCTCTTGACCCTGGGAGGTGGAGGTTGCAGTGAGCCGAGATCAGGCCACTGTACTCCAGCCTGGGTGACAGAGCAAAACTCCATCTCAAAAAAAAAAAAAAAAAAAAAAAAAGGAAGTATATGGAGAAATTGGAGCCTTTTTACATTACTGACATAAATGTAAAATGGTGCAGCTACTTTGGAAAACCATTTTGCAGCCTCTCAAAAAGTTAAACATAGAGTGATCATGTGACTTAGCAATTCTGCTCTTAAGTGTATACCAAAGGTATTCAATATATTAGTCCTCCAAAAAACTTTTAGGGCTGGGTGTGGTGGCTCACACCTGTAATCCCAGCACTTTTGGAGGCCGAGGCGGGTGGATCACCTGAGGTCAGGAGTTCAAGACCAGCCTGACCAATATGGTGAAACCCCATCTCTACTAAAAATACAAAAATTAGACAGGCATTGTGGCATGTGCCTGTAGTCTCAGCTACTCAAGAGGCTGAGACAGAAGAATTGCTCAAACCTGGGAGGCAGAGTTGCAGTGAGCCGAGATTGTGCCACTGCACTCCAGCCTGGTTGACAGAGTGAGACTTGGTCTCAAAAAAAAAAAATAATAAATAAATAAACAACAACAAAAAGCCTTTTACACACATTTCTGTAGAAACATTATTCATAATGACCAAAATTAGATACAATCAAAATTACCATCAACAGATGAATTGATAAATACAATATGGTATATGCATATAGTAGAATCATATTTAACCATAAGAAAGAATGAAGTGCTAATTCATTTTAAGTGAAAAATTCTGGACATGAAAGGCCACATAATGCATTATTCCACTTATGTGAAAAGTCCAGAATAGTCTAATTCATAGACTCAAAGTCTGTTAGAGACTGTGAGAGACTGTGAGGTAGATTGGGAAGAAACTACTAAATATTACATAGTTTCTTTTGGGGATAATGAAAATATACAGGAATTAGATAGTAATAATTGTGTATAGCTTTGTGAATATAAACTACTGAATTGCACATCTTAAAAGAGTGAATTTTATGGGATGTGAATTATTTTTCACCTAAAAATTGTATGAAATGTAATGATGAATATATATTAAGGCATTTAGTGGAAACGTGGATCACATGCATTATCAGATGGTGAATTTTAGTAGAAAGTGGGAAACTAGGAGAAATTAATTAATATGCTAAAAACAAAACAACAAAATTCTATGATATTATAGATTCATTATTTCAGTAGCCTTACCATCAAATAAGACACAGCAGAAGAAATACTCAGTAAACTTTCTGGTCAATGGGAATTATCTAAAATGAAACAGGAAGGTAATTTTCTTTCTTGTCCTCTCATTTATTTCTTTATGTAGAAAACCATAATGACTCCACAGAAAAACTGTTAGAACTAATAAACAAATTCAGTAAAGTTTCAGGATAAAAAATCAACAGCAAAAATCAGAAGCTTTTCTATACACCAATAGTGAACTATCTGAAAAGACAATTATGAAAACAATCCCATTTACAATAGGATAAAAACGAATAAAATACTTTGTAATAAAGATAAACAAGGAGGTGAAATACTTGTACACTGAATACTACAAAACATTGAAAAAAGAAATTAAGGAGGAGGAGCCAAGATGGCCGAATAGGAACAGCTCCGGTCTACAGCTCCCAGCGCGAGCCATGCAGAAGACGGGTGATTTCTGCATTTCCATCTGAGGTACCGTGTTCATCTCACTAGGGAGTGCCAGACAGTGGGCGCAGGTCAGTGGGTGAGCGCACCGTGCACCAGCCGAAGCAGGGGCGAGGCATTGCCTCACTCGGGAAGCACAAGGGGTCATGGAGTTCCCCTTCCAGGGATGACAGACGGCACCTGGAAAATCGGGCCACTCCCACCCGAATACTGTGCTTTTCCGACGGGCTTAGGAAACGGTGCCCCAGGAGAGTATAGCCCGCACCTGGCTCAGAGGGTCCTACGCCCACGGAGTCTCGCTGATTGCTAGCACAGCAGTCTGAGATCAAACAGCAAGTCGGCAGCGAGGCTGGGGGAGGGGCGCCCGCCATTGCCCAGGCTCGCTTAGGTAAACAAAGCAGCCTGGAAGCTTGAACTGGGTGGAGCCCACCACAGCTCAAGGAGGCCTGCCTGCCTCTGTAGGCTCCACCTCTGGGGGCAGGGCACAGACAAACAAAAAGACAGCAGTAACCTCTGCAGACTTAAATGTCCCTGTCTGACAGCTTTGAGGAGAGCAGTGGTTCTCCCAGCACGCAGCTGGAGATCTGAGAACGGGCAGACTGCCTCCTCAAGTGGGTCCCTGACCCCTGACCCCCGAACAGCCTAACTGGGAGGCACCCCCCAGCAGGGGCAGACTGACACCTCACACGGCCGGCCAGGTACTCCAACAGACCTGCAGCTGAGGGTTCTGCCTGTTAGAAGGAAAACTAACAGAAAGGACATCCACACCAAAAACCCATCTGTACATCACCATCATCAAAGACCAAAAGTAGATAAAACCACAAAGATGGGGAAAAAACAGAGCAGAAAACTGGAAACTCTAAAAACCAGAGTACCTCTCCTCCTCCAAAGGAACGCAGTTCCTCACCAGCAACGGAACAAAGCTGGATGGAGAATGACTTTGACGAGCTGAGAGAAGAAGGCTTCAGACGATCAAATTACTCCGAGCTATGGGAGGATATTCAAACCAAAGGCAAAGAAGTTGAAAACTTTGAAAAAAATTTAGAAGAATGTATAACTAGAATAACCAATACAGAGAAGTGCTTAAAGGAGCTGATGGAGCTGAAAACCAAGGCTCGAGAACTACGTGAAGAATGCAGAAGCCTCAGGAGCCGATGCGATCAAATGGAAGAAAGGGTATCAGCCCTGGAAGATGAAATGAATGAAATGAAGCGAGAAGGGAAGTTAAGAGAAAAAAGAAACGAGCAAAGCCTCCAAGAAATGTGGGACTATGTGAAAAGACCAAATCTACGTCTGATTGGTGTACCTGAAAGTGACGGGGAGAATGGAAACAAGTTGGAAAACACTCTGCAGGATATTATCCAGGAGAACTTCCCCAATCTAGCAAGGCAGGCCAACATTCAGATTCAGAAAATACAGAGAACGCCACAAAGATACTCCTCGAGAAGAGTGACTCCAAGACACATAACTGTCAGATTCACCAAAGTTGAAATGAAGGAAAAAATGTTAAGGGCAGCCAGAGAGAAAGGTCGGGTTACCATCAAAGGGAAGCCCATCAGACTAACAGCGGATCTCTCGGCAGAAACCCTACAAGCCAGAAGAGAGTGGGGGCCAATATTCAACATTCTTAAAGAAAAGAATTTTCAACCCAGAATTTCATATCCTGCCAAACTAAGCTTCATAAGTGAAAGAGAAATAAAACATTTTACAGACAAGCAAATGCTGAGAGATTTTGTCACCACCAGGCCTGCCCTAAAAGAGCTCCTGAAGGAAGCACTAAACATGGAAAGGCACAACCGGTACCAGCCACTGCAAAATCATACCGAAATGTAAAGACCATCGAGACTAGGAAGAGACTGCATCAACTAACGAGCAAAATATCCAGCTAACATCATAATGACAGTATCAAATTCACACATAACAATATTAACTTTCAATGTAAATGGACTAAATGCTCCAATTAAAAGACACAGACTGGCAAATTGGATAAAGACTCAAGACCCATCAATGTGCTGTATTCAGGAAACCCATCTCACGTGCAGAGACACACATAGGCTCAAAATAAAAGGATGGAGGAAGATCTACCAAGCAAATGGAAAACAAAAAAAGGCAGGGGTTGCAATCCTAGTCTCTGATAAAACAGACTTTAAACCAACAAAGATCAAAAGAGACAAAGAAGGCCATTACATAATGGTAAAGGGATTAATTCAACAAGAAGAGCTAACTATCCTAAATATATATGCACCCAATACAGGAGCACCCAGATTCATAAAGCAAGTCCTGAGTGACCTACAAAGAGACTTAGACTCTCACACATTAATAATGGGAGACTTTAACACCCCACTGTCAACATTAGACAGATCAATGAGACAGAAAGTCAACAAGAATACCCAGGAATTGAACTCAGCTCTGCACCAAGCGGACCTAATAGACATCTACAGAACTCTCCACCCCAAATCAACAGAATATACATTTTTTTCAGCACCACACCACACCTATTCCAAAATTGGCCATATACTTGGAAGTAAAGCTCTCCTCAATAAATGTAAAACAACAGAAATTGTAACAAACTGTCTCTCAGATCACAGTGCAATCAAGCTAGAACTCAGGATTAAGAATCTCACTCAAAACCACTCAACTACGTGGAAACTGAACAACCTGCTCCTGAATGACTACTGGGTACATAACGAAATGAAGGCAGAAATAAAGATGTTCTTTGAAACCAACGAGAACCAAGACACAACATACCAGAATCTCTGGGATGCATTCAAAGCAGTGTGTAGAGGGAAATTTATAGCACTAAATGCCCACAAGAGAAAGCAGGAAAGATCCAAAATTGACACCCTAACATCACAATTAAAAGAACTAGAAAAGCAAGAGCAAACACATTCAAAAGCTAGCAGAAGGCAAGAAATAACTAAAATCAGAGCAGAACTGAAGGAAATAGAGACACAAAAAACCCTTCAAAAAATAAATGAATCCAGGAGCTGGTTTTTTGAAAGGATCAACAAAATTGATAGACCGCTAGCAAGATTAATAAAGAAAAAAAGAGAGAAGAATCAAATAGACGCAATAAAAAATGATAAAGGGGATATCACCACCGATCCCACAGAAATACAAACTACCATCAGAGAATATTACAAACACCTCTATGCAAATAAACTAGAAAATCTAGAAGAAATGGATAAATTCCTCAACACATACACCCTCCCAAGACTAAACCAAGAAGAAGTTGAATCTCTGAATAGACCAAAAACAGGAGCTGAAATTGTGGCAATAATCAATAGCTTACCAACCAAAAAAAGTCCAGGACCAGATGGGTTCACAGCCGAATTCTACCAGAGGTACAAGGAGGAGCTGGTACCATTCTTTCTGAAACTATTCCAATCAATAGAAAAAGAGGGAATCCTCCCTAACTCATTTTATGAGGCCAGCATCATCCTGATACCAAAGCCTGGCAGAGACACAACCAAAAAAGAGAATTTTAGACCAATATCCTTGATGAACATTGATGCAAATATCCTCAATGAAATACTGGCAAACAGAATCCAGCAGCACATCAAAAAGCTTATCCACCATGATCAAGTGGGCTTCATCCCTGGGATGCAAGGCTGGTTCAATACACGCAAATCAATAAATGTAATCCAGCATATAAACAGAACCAAAGACAAAAACCACATGATTATCTCAATAGATGCAGAAAAGGTCTTCGACAAAATTCAACAACGCTTCATGCTAAAAACTCTCAATAAATTAGGAATTGATGGGATGTATCTCAAAATAATAAGAGCTATCTATGACAAACCCACAGCCAATATCATACTGAATGGGCAAAAACTGGAAGCATTCCCTTTGAAAACTGGCACAAGACAGGGATGCCCTCTCTCGCCACTTCTATTCAACATAGTGTTGGAAGTTCTGGCCAGGGCAATTAGGCAGGAGAAGGAAATAAAGGGTATTCAATTAGGAAAAGAGGAAGTCAAATTGTCCCTGTTTGCAGATGACATGATAGTATATCTAGAAAACCCCCTTGTCTCAGCCCAAAATCTCCTTAAGCTGATAAGCAACTTCAGCAAAGTCTCAGGATACAAAATCAATGTGCAAAAATCACAAGCATTCTTATACATCAATAACAGACAAACGGAGAGCCAAATCATGAGTGAACTCCCATTCACAATTGCTTCAAAGAGAATAAAATACCTAGGAATCCAACTTACAAGGGATGTGAAGGACCTCTTCAAGGAGAACTACAAACCACTGCTCAAGGAAATAAAAGAGGATACAAACAAATGGAAGAACATTCCATGCTCATGGGTAGGAAGAATCAATATCATGAAAATGGCCATCCTTCCCAAGGTAATTTACAGATTCAATGCCATCCCCATCAAGCTACCAATGACTTTCTTCACAGAATTGGAAAAAACTACTTTAAAGTTCATATGGAACCAAAAAAGAGCCCGCATCGCCAAGTCAATCCTAAGCCAAAAGAACAAAGCTGGAGGCATCACACTACCTGACTTCAAACTATACTACAAGGCTACAGTAACCAAAACAGCATGGTACTGGTACCAAAACAGAGATATAGATCAATGGAACAGAACAGAGCCGTCAGAAATAATGCCACATATCTACAACTATCTGATCTTTGACAAATACAAAAATCAATTCAAGATGGATTAAAGACTTAAATGTTAGACCTAAAACCATAAAAACCCTAGAAGAAAACCTAGGCATTACCATTCAGGACATAGGCATGGGCAAGGACTTCATGTCTAAAACACCAAAAGCAATGGCAACAAAAGCCAAAATTGACAAATGGGATCTAATTAAACTAAAGAGCTTCTGCACAGCAAAGGAAACTACCATCAGAGTGAACAGGCAACCTACAAAATGGGAGAAAATTTTTGCAACCTACTCATCTGACAAAGGGCTAATATCCAGAATCTACAATGAACTCCAACAAATTTACAAGAAAAAAACAAACAACCCCATCAAAAAGTGGGCGAAGGACATGAACAGACACTTCTCAAAAGAAGACATTTATGCAGCCAAAAAACACATGAAAAAATGCTCACCATCACTGGCCATCAGAGAAATGCAAATCAAAACCACAATGAGATACCATCTCACACCAGTTAGAATGGCAATCATTAAAAAGTCAGGAAACAACAGGTGCTGGAGAGGATGTGGAGAAATAGGAACACTTTGACACTGTTGGTGGGACTGTAAACTAGTTCAACCCTTGTGGAAGTCAGTGTGGCGATTCCTCAGGGATCTAGAACTAGAAATTCCATTTGACCCAGCCATCCCATTACTGCGTATATACCCAAAGGACTATAAACCATGCTGCTATAAAGACACATGCACACGTATGTTTATTGCCGCATTATTCACAATAGCAAAGACTTGGAACCAACCCAAATGTCCAACAATGATAGACTGGATTAAGAAAATGTGGCACATATACACCATGGAATACTATGCAGCCATAAAAAATGATGAGTTCATGTCCTTTGTAGGGACATGGATGAAATTGGAAATCATCATTCTCAGTAAACTATCGCAAGAACAAAAAACCAAACATCGCATATTCTCACTCATAGGTGGGAATTGAACAATGAGAACACATGGACACAGGAAGGGGAACATCACACTTCGGGGACTGTTGTGGGTTGGGGGGAGGGGGGAGGGATAGCATTGGGAGATATACCTAATGCTAGATGACGAGTTGGTGGGTGCAGCGCACCAGCATGGCACATGTATACATATGTAACTTACCTGCACATTGCGCACATGTACCATAAAACCTAAAGTATAATAATAATAATAATAATAATAATAAAAGAAAAAAAAAAGAAAAAAGAAATTAAAAGAGACCCAAACAAAGACAAGGTATCCAATGTTTGTGGATGGAAAGACTTCATATTTTGAAATGTCCGTACTATCCAAAGTGATCTACAAATTCAATGCTATCCCCATTATAGTCTCAATGGCATTTTTTAAAGCAATAATAAAAAAACTCTAAAATTTATATAAGAACAACAACAACAACAAGACTGAGAATAGCCAAAGTGAACTAGCAAAAAGAGAACAAAGCTGGAATCTTCATATTTCCTTATTTCAAATTTTATTACAAAGCTACAGTAATTACAAAATAATATTAGTCTGACCTAAAGACAGATGTATAGACCAATGGAACAGAAGAGAGAGCACAGAAATAAATCCACACATATATGGTTAATTGATCTTTGACAAGGGTGCCAAAATATACAAAAGGGAAAGAGTAGTTTCTTCGATAAATGTTGATGGGAAAACTGGATATCCACATGCAAAAAAAAAAAATGAAATTGAACTTTTCCTTTACACCATACACAACAATCAACTCAAAATAAAGACTTAACATAAAACTTGAAACTGTACAACTTCTAGAAAAAAACATAGCCAAAAATTCTCTTCATATTGATCTTAGCAATGATGTCTTGAATGTAACATAAACACCACACAAAACAAAAGCAAAAATATATAAGTGGGACAACACCAAACTAAAAAGCTTTTACACAGCAAAAGAAACAATTTACAGAGTGAAAAGGCAACTTACATAATTAGAGAAAATATTTTCCAATCATATATCTATTAAGCAGTTCATTTCCAAAATTTATTAGAAATCCTACAACTCAACAGCATACAGACACACATGCACACACACACACACACACACACAACTCGATTAAGGATAGGGAAATGATTTGAACAGACATTTCTCCAAGGAAGTCATACAAATACTTAACAGATATATAAAAACATGCTCAACATCTAATTATCATGGAAATGTAAATCAAAACTACAAATAAGATAACACTTTGCACCTCTTAGGATGACTATCATTTTAAAATGATAACAAGTGTTGATGAGGATGTGAAGAAATTGGAACCCTTGTCCACTGCCAGTGGGAATGGAAAGTGGTGAAGCCAATATGGAAAACAGTATGTAGATTCTTCAAAGAAAATTAAGAATAGAACTACTATATTATCCACCACTCCCGCTACTAGATTTTTACCCAAAGAATTGAAACCAGAATCTCAAAGAGATACTGACACTCCTATGTTTATTGCAACATTATTCACAATAGCCAAGATGTGAAACAACCCAAATGTTCATGAAAAACATGAACAGATGAATGAATAAAAGTGTGGTATATACATACAATGGAATATTATTCAGCCTTATAGAATAAGAAAATCTTGCCATTAGAAACAGCATACATGAACTTCGAAGACATTATGCTAAGTGAAATAAGCCAGTCACAGAAGGGAACATACTTCATGATTCCACTGATTTGAGGTATCTATAGTAGTAAAACTCATAGAAGCAGAGAATACAAGAGTGGTTACCAGGGTCTGGAAGGCGGGGAAAATAAGGGATTCTTGATCAATGGCCATAACATTTCATTTATGCTCTATGAATAAATTCCAGAGATCTGCTATACAGCATAGCGCTTATAGTTAACAGTGCATTGCACACATCAAAGTTTTTTAAGAGGGTAGATTGTATGTTAACTGTTCTTACTACAAACAGAACAAAACAAAGTAAAGGGACCCAAACGCTTTTGGAAGTTGTTGAATATGTTTATGACCTTAAACATGATGATGATATAACAGTGTATGCACTTGTCCAAACTCATAAAATTGTATACATTAAATTTGGGCAATTCTTTGTAGATCAATTATACCTTAATAAATCTGTTAAAAATGAAATAAAACAGAAAAAAGTTAATATTTAAAATCTGGGTTTATGTTCACAAATTTTGGTGCCAAAATTGTAATTTTTAAATAAAATTATGGTTATAATAGATGATAGTTGACCAACTTGACAAAATAGCAAATCTTAGGAGCCTATGTAAGACTCTTTCCTCCTTTTTAAAAGTCCAGATTATTTTATTTAATCCTCACAACAACTCAATTAGTTAGGTATTTTATTGAAGAGAAATTTAAGTTTTAGAGAGGTTATGTGACTAATTGCAAAAGTTACATAGCTAATAAGTGTTAGATGAGGGTCATGGATACAGATACATGCCAAAGCCTAGGTGCTTTACCACAACGTTGTACTGCCTCTTGGCTTTCTCTGACTCACCACCAGCAAGGAGTAAAAGTGCCTTATAACTACTGTTAATGATAATATTCTACAGCAGGTCTCTGGAATTTATTCATACAGCATAACTGAAATATTGTAGCCATTGACCAAGAATCCCTTATTTCCCCCACCTTCCAGACCCTGACAACCCCTATTGTATTCTCTGTTTCTGTGAGTTTGACTATTTACAGGTATCTCGAATCAGTGGAACCATGCAGTATTTGCCCCTCTGTGACTGGCTTATTTCACATAGCATAATGCCTTCAAGGTTCATCTATGACGTTTCTAATGGCAAGATTTCCTTCTTCTATGAGACGGAATAATATTCTGTTGTATGTATATACCACATTTTCTTTATCCATTCATCTGTTTGTGTTGTTTCATATCTTGGCTATTATGAATAATGCTGCAATGAACATGGAAGTACCTCACCATGCTTTTTGCTATAGCCTGGTGGTTTTGGCCACCAGGGAGCTTTTATATTTGTTTCCAATCTTTACTTTTTACTCTCTAAAATACAAGTTATATAAGGTAGGTTTCTTTTCTGTCTTATTCACTACTGAATCATCAGCACTTAGAATACAGCCTGAACACAAAAGATGTTCAATAAATATTTATTGTTGGAATATATGGTGATACTACTCTAGGGTTTACATAATTTCACTCATAATCAAAGAATATAGCTACCTAGCCAGTTTCTACTCACAGCTGATATTTATAGTGGCAGCCACTTTGATCCTATAGCCTAGAAACTGGATGCTCCCCAAACTGCCTTTTTTTAATTTTCCAAATTAGAATTCCAGGAATGACTGATCTTGGGAAGTGATTTTTCCACTATAGATGGTGAAAGCTCATGTGGGTGTGTGCCTTGATATCTATTTCTGGTTTGGCCCACTTAATAGAGTCCCTGCACCTATTGATCAAAAATGCTACTCTGTTATTTTTGGAGGGATGGCCCGAGAAATTTTCATTCTATGGCAAGGTTGAGATGGAGATATGCTTCTGGCTTTTAAAGTTGGAATTTAGAAGGTACTTTCCCAATAAAACAATGTTGTATATTGTATTTAATTAAAATTTAATGCAACAAACGTTTACTAGACATATATTCTGTTTCAGATTCTGTGCTCGGCCCTGGGAATTAATGGTAAGCAAGAAAATTATTTCTTTCAAGTAATTCACGGTTTCATCATAGATACAAACTACAAAAAGATGGTGAGGACTTCCATGTTCTGTGCTAGCACTGAAGAGTGATCAATCATATCTGCTTGGCAGATCAAGAGAGTCAAGAAAGGTTTATAGAGGAGATAATGTTAAAGCTGAGTCTAGAAGGATAAGTAGAGATTTTCCAGGCAAATACGTAGAAAAGAGAATTATAGGTAGAAGGAACAGCACACACAAGGCATAAATGCATAAAATGGATATGTGAAACAACATAATTTATTTCAAAAACTGAAGAAGCATGAGGCTGGAAGTCAGCAGGAGTCAGCTTATGAAAGGCCGGGAATACCATTTTAAGAGAAAAAATTTCATACTTTCATCAATGGGAAGTCTTTGAAGGTACCTGGACAGAGAAGTGGTGACTTATTCAAATCATTCTGGCAGCAGAATGAAATGTTGAAGGTCTGAATTGGATGAAAAGGGGAGATAGCAATGACACATGTTATGGAGACTGAAGCTGTAGGATTTAGTGATGAGTTATTAGACATCACATCTGAGGCAAATTAAAGGAGAGAGAGAAATGCAGATTGCAGTTCACTGCACTGAGAAATCCAGAAGAAGCAGTCTTCTAGTTTGGTGGAGAGAGAGGTGGAATGGAGAGAAAATGGAAGCAGAGAGAGAGAGTTCAATTTGGGACTTGTTAATGTTGAATTGCCTGTAGAATATTCAGGTGGTGAATCCCAGTAGGCAGTTATAAATATAGGTTTGAAGCTCAAGTAACAGAAATTATGGGATGTGAATTTCTTTCTGTTCAATTGTTCTGAATGTCAATAAAATGTCCAGAAAAGAAAAAAGTGTAGAGCCAAGATTGGATCATAAATCACATTGAGTAGAATCTTCATTCTTATAGGCTTCAATTTCCCTAAATATGCTTCCTTTTATATGGGCAAAACCTGATCCAACATCCAAGGCTGTAAAGTGGATATTGTTAGTTCATAATGCCAACATTTTAAAGGGAGAAGGGACACTCTGTGTTGTGTGCGTGTGTGTGTACATGTGTTCAGAATCCTCTTTAAAGTTTTAACAGTTGTTTTTAGTTATATCTGATGAAAGTAAGGAAAAAAGAATATTGATTCCTTTTATTTGTCTAGTTCTTTATGATACTCAAATGCCTTTCACATTTATTATCCACTGGATTTTTACAACAGTCTTGTTGAGTTACATAGGGTAGAGATCGCTGTCAGTATTTCATGTAGAAGAAAACTGAGGTTTAAAGAAGCTATGTGACTTTCTCGGGGTTAGTAAATAATATTATGCCTCTCCTACAGTAACCAACCATCCCAGTCTATCTGGGACCAATGGAATTTTCAGAATACAGAACTTTCAGTTATAAAAGCAGAATAGTTCAGAACAATCCAGTATGAATTGATTGCCATAATATCCTTCACCAAATAGACTCAAATTCAAATCTAATCTCTGATTTATAACTTACTAGGGATTTTATCTTAGGTAAGTTTTTCAACCTCTCTCAGATTTTATTTGATCAATTAATAAAATTAGAATAATATCTTTCTCACAATGTTATGATAGATTAACAAGATGATGGTTGTAAAGGTAGGGAACATGGAAGCTGGCCTAGATTAGGCACTCAATAATTAGAGGTTCCCTTTCTCTTATCAATGAACTGCTACTCTTCATTCCATATCACGCTATCTCAAGCAAGCTTGCACACCTTGGGCATAGTTTCCTATTACCTAGAAACATCATGAAACATCTCCTGACTAGAGTGCTTTGTGAGAAAGTCTCTTATTGCTTTGGAATTAAGAAAGTACATATGCCTTGGTGCTGGCTGGGACCACATGTAGGCTACTGGGGGAGAGTGGGCTATTCTTTAGAACATATGAGAGTCCATTCATTGTTTCTACCATGAGTCTTTTATGTGGGTAGCAGTATGTTTACATAGCATACGAATGGATTTTCCAACCTTGTCTGCTGCTGCTTTTCAGAGCCCAGAGGACAAATAAGGGATCTGAACACATGGGAGAATGAACTGAATCAAAAAGTATGGGGAACACAGCAAGCAATTCTGGCCTTTCGCTACTGTTTCCCAAAAGGCGCAGCTCCAGCCTTCCCCCATCTTTTATTGTTCCCCTACCCTTACTTCCGGTAGTTTCTTTAACCTTTTTCCTTCCCCCTCAAAGGTTCTCACATTCTCTCTACTCCCTCATTTATTCTATCTTCCACTCAGCCCAATTCAGTCTTCAAGACTTAAGTCAGACTCTGCCTTCTCAAGGAAGTCTAATCCACACTCCAGTGTTGCTTACATCTTCCCCTGCTCAATGAAACTTTGAACACATCATCAGAACTCTAGAGGTACTTGTTAATAGTTTTCCCCTGTTAGTGATATCTTCTCAATGCAATTTTTGTAACCAGGGATGGTTCTTACCTTCTGTGTTCACCCCAACACCTGGCACTAAAGCAGATTTAACAATAGAGATTTGTGGGTTAATTGACCAAGGCCACTGCATAAATCTCTTCCCTGTGCCCACACCATGTATACTTTACTCACCTGAGAAGCCCTTATACTAAGTGATTTGGTGTGTTTCACTTATGCTCTCTTTCATTGCCCTAGACTTAGGCTAGAAGTTCTTGTCTTTAGGGCAGGGTCTGCACATATGCTACATATGGTCTGAGTAGTTCCAAAACTCTCTCCTGCTCTTCCTAAACTTGCTTCTTATTCTATGAAGCCCTCTTGTTTTATTCAGGAGGCCGAAAACAGTCACACAAGCACATCCCTAGATCTGGGAAACATTAAAATAATCTTATGTGGGAGACGTAATATTTTCTGTTTAAAACACTGGAGTCAAATAAACCTGAGTTAAAATCCCAGATCTGCCTTATTAGATATGTGGATTTAGAAAAGTTCTTAATCTTTCTAAGTCCCATTTCTCTCCTCTGTAAAATAGGGATGATAGTAACTTCCTAATAGGCTTATTGAGAATTGAGAGAGTTTTTACGTGCTAAGCACTTACTGTAGGGTCTCATTTATAGTATCTGCTTAATACAATGTGAGATGTTATTTTTATTTATGTTAATATTTAAATGGCTTGTAGTCAAATCTTGACTAGGTAATAGGCTTAGATAAACATGATAAATTATGGAGCACAGAGTATTGGGTACCTATTCAAGATGAAAGAAGCTCTGGGTAGAAGAGAAAGAGGAATAGAAAAGTTACCTGAGGCAGGAGAAAAGACCTAAGTACTTGTGTGTCTGCATCCATCATCAACTAGCTCTCAGAGTGAGACTAAAGTACTGTTCACACGAAGAGGCTGAAAGGGAGTGACATAAAACACTGTTTGACAGTAGATAATTGCCATCTCCAGTTCTTCAGCTGGATTGCAGTATGCCATAAAGGGGGCTTTGTTTCCTTTGGTTCTATCAGTCTAGTAGTAAAGAAACAACCTTAATTAATACAGGGAGACGGTTAATTTGAAGAAACCAGTTTTCATGGCCTCATGCTACTGAGGTTATCCCACTTAATGTAGTACCTGAGACTTTTGCTACCCATCTTCTTCCTCCTATATCAAGTCCCATCTTTTTGGTTTCCATCATGAGAAAATTTCTGCTAGTTTCTTCGTCCAGTCAACGAAAGATTATTGTGCAACTACTACATGCCAGGATTACATGCTTGTACTTTGATTTTAACTAGAATTAGAACTGTGAAAAAGAGAGATATGGACTCTGCTTTCATAGAGTTTACCTTCAGGTAGAAGATGAAGAAATGAAAATGAAAAATTATAAGCAAGTGAGTTAAGTGCTGTTAGCATGGAAGTATGGGTGCTATGGGAGAAGGAAGGGGAATCATCTATCCAATGTCGGGGAGGATGAAAAGATTGAGATAAAGAAAGTCTTCTTGAAACAACTGATACCTAATTTCTGACCTAAAGAAAGAGTTACAGATTAGCCAGTGGTAAAAGACTGAGATCTGGACAGGAGAGGAGAGAGTGCTTAGGCTAAGAAACTAGTGTATGTGAAGGCCTAGAGGTAAAAAAAAAAAATCGTGGCACATAGAAGGAATAAAAGTATTTTCATGTGACTGGGATAAAGAGTATGAAGAGGGCAGTGTCAACAGATGGGACTTGAGAGACAGGGGCCAGATTATATACGGACTTGTAGGCTATGTTAGGAAGTTTGGAAGCTACATTTATAATAGTAAGGCATTGATGCATTTTAAGAAAATCGTTAGATTTCTGTTTTAGAAATATTCCTTCTGCTATATCGTGTAGGATGAATTGGAAAAAGTCATAAGTGAAATCACAGGGACAAATCAGAAAGCTTCCAATGCAGTAATTAGGCAAGAGCCAGTGGCAATCTCAACTAAGGTGATTATTGTGGGCAAGTAAAAATAAATACATATTTGAGAGGTATTTAGAAGGTAGAATCAAAAGTATTTATTGATTGATTTGTTGTAAGGGATGAGAGAATGGAGTTAGGTTTTGGGCTTGAGCAATTGGTGAATGGAGATTCCATTATTTGAGGCAGCGAACACAGTTAATTTGCTAAAGGGATTTATAGTAACATTTATATTTTTACAGGGGCTTCTCAGAAACACTTCAAGGTGAGAGTATTAGGTAATAAGGAAGGCCATTGAGGGATTGTTTTTGAGATTGATTTTTGATCCAAGGGAATTCAAGCTCCTTTCATGTCACACGCAGTGGCACCTACAAGGCTGGACCTGTGTGTAAAACAATAAAGCTAATCATGAATCAGACCTATGTTTCTCAAACTGAATTCAGGTGAATTATGGAAATTCTGCATAGATACTTCAGAAGCTGCTGTGTATATCAGTGAGAGGGAGGCAGTGGGTAAGGCCCACCACTACCTCAGTTTCATCCAGAGGATGTATCAATTTTATATACTGATTTTGCACGTAAGATTTTATTTGCATAATTGCTCTGCTTCTAAAGTAAAACTTTTAAAACTGCTGGATTAGAACACTTAGTCTGTAAGCATGGTCATTCATTTCACCAATAGTTTCTTAAAGCTACCATGTACCACTATGCTGAATTATGCTGTGGGAGATTCAGTGATGAATCCCTTTCAATCTTGTCCTCAAAGAGGCTTTATAAGGCACATATATGAGAAGCCATATAATGCAAGGAATAAAGACTAAGTTTTATAAGAGAAATATGGCAAAAGTGCTCTGGAAGTCCTGATGAGAGAGTGAGAGAAAGAGGGAGGCACGGAATGGGGGGGCGGCGGGGGAGAGAGAGAGAGAAAGCTTTAGGTAGATGATGACAATAGAGTTGTGTCATAAATAATAGCAGACTTTGGACATGCAGAAACAGCGATGGAGGGGTAGGCATGAGATTTGAGGCACAAGGAAGAGCTTAAGTAAAGCCATGGAAGGACAAGTTTGGAGAATGTGTGGAAAATATTGAATACTTTAGTTTAGAATAGGTAGTGTACAGGATGAGAAGGAGCAGTGTGAGGCAAGATTGAAAAGTGGTTTGGGACCAGGTTGTGAAGGCCCTTAGTTGCCAGGCTAAGGTCCTTGGGTGTAGAAGGCCATTGAATGCTTTTGAACAGGACATTGATATTGACTAGAGAGATTATTTTCATCAGGTCTGATTAAACTGAGCTCATGATAAGCCACTGATTCTGCACCTTATAAAGTGGAAAAGATTACTGTGTGCACAAGCCATAATGTCATCCTGCCTTTGCATGCTGGTGTGGTCTAATAAAAATCCTTCCCTGAAAGAAACATTTGCATTGTAGTCCCACACAAACCCAGGCATGTCATATTGATTTCCATAAAATTATTGCCATAGAAATGCATAATGGTTGTGTCTTTTTTTTCTAGGATTGAGTGGTAGGAGATGACACAGTAGAAAAACCTGATTTAGGAAATGAGAGAAAACAGCAACAATCTACTAGCAATTAGGAAATTTTAAAAAGACATGAAGATTTCCATTCAGTTAACTTTTGAAATGTCCTCCAAAGTATTCCTCTAGGAATTGGTCACACTGGCACAGATCCCAAAAGGGTAATTAACATACCTGCATTTCACTTAGAAAATGTGCCAAGTGTTTCTTACTGCTTTAGCCATATAGTTCTCACTGCTCGAGCCATATAGTTCATACTGCTTAAGCCATATAGTTCCTGTCACCCAGGCTGGAGTGCAGTGGCACTATATTGGCTCACTGCAACCTCCGCCTCCTGGGTTCAAGCGATTCTCCTGCCTCAGCATCCAGAGTAGCTGGGGTTACAGGCACCCACCACCACACCCAGGTAATTTTTGTAGTTTTAGTAGAGATGGGGTTTCACCATGTTGGTCAGGCTGGTCTCGAACTTCTGACATCAAGTGAGCCACCAGCCTCGGCCCCTCAAAGTGCTGGGATTACAGGCGTGACCCACCATGCCCGGCCAAGCCATATAGTTCTATTGAGTCTTCTTGGGCTGGCTTGAGATTTACTTTGACACATATAATAAATTACCATACAGGTAAAAATTATGAAGAATATCTTTTTATATAAATTTCCAGCCATTGCACAGTCCTCTTTCTTCTGAGTATGCAAACTCAGAGTTCCACTTAATCAAAAAATGAGTGTGTGAGAGCCTGCTCTTTGTAAGTTGGGTATACCAAGAGGTTCTGTGATTCTGTAATGTAATGCTGCTTTGTTGTGGTTGTCTTCTGGGCACCTGGGCCTAGTCCCTTCTCTTTGATAGTTAACTTTTTTTTATTACATTTTTGGGGAAAACTGATGCCATTGGCTATAAGCTTATTCATTGACCTACCTTTCAATGGATGCTCACTTTTTAAATTACCCTAGCACTTTCCCTTTCTCTTCTGTATTCCTCCTCTTTCAGGATAATCTATTGAGCTGAATCTTTAATCACATCCCATACTTGATTCTACCCCTCTCCTTAACACAAACCTCTTGGCCTCTACTCTTTGCACATGCTCAACATCCTGAAAAAAATTCACTTTTATTACTTCCCTCTTCCTTCTTGCTAGCTCCCTTCATTATTTTTAGAGCTCTATTGAGGTAAAATGAATATACAAATAATGCACATATTTAAATGTATACAATTTGATAATTTGGAACATATTCATACACCCGTGATACCATCACCACAATCAATGTATTAAATACATTCATCACCTCCAAATATTTTCTTGTGCTCCTTCGCTTGTTTGCTGTCTTCATTCTTTCATTGCCAAAATACTCATTGTTTCCATTTACTCACTCTTCCAAAATACTTACTGCTTCCATTTTCTCAATGCCCACGTAGTAATCATAACTAATATTTAGTGAATGCTTTACATAATTTAACTTATTAATCTTCACAATAAGTCCACATGGTAGGTACTATTTATTATTACCCTATTGAAATGATTTGGCTCTGTGTTCCTACCCAAATCTCATGTTGAATTGTAATCCCTACATGTTGAAGGAGTTGCCTGGTGGGAGGCGACATCATGGGGTCATACTTCCTCCTTGCTGTTCTCATGATAGAGTTCTCACGAGATCTGGTTGTTCGGAAGTGTGCAGCGCTTCCCTGTTCATCCTCTCTCTCCCCTGCTCTGCCATGGTAAAGATGTACTTGCTTCCTCTTCGTCTTTGAAAATGATGTAAGTTTCCTGAGGCCTCCCAGCCATGCTTCCTTTTCAGCCTGCAGAACCGTGAGTCAATTAAACCTCTTTTGTTAATTAATTACCCAGTCTCAGGTAGTTCTGTATAGCAGTGTGAGAATAGACTAATACACCTATAAATTTTATAAATGAAGAAACGTAGTCATGAAGAGGTCATACAACTTGTTCAAAGTCACACAAACAGTAAGAGGTAGAACCAGGATTACAGTCCAAGCAGTCTGGCTCCAGAGTTGATGCTCTTTACAACTATGCTGTACTGTCTCCCAGTAACACTTTTGGAGATCAGTAACCTTTCAGTCCAGTCCAGTAGTGTCTATTTAGTGCATTTATATCTGTTCTTTTCCCTGTGACACCACATTATTCGGATTTCCCTTTTACTTTTATTATTGCTCTTCCTTGATATTTTATATAAGTTCCACTTTCTATTTCCCTACCTTCAGTTTAAAACACTTTGTGCTCAATTCTAGTAATTTCCTGCTTTGAATGACATACCAACTTTCACAGTTTGATTATCATCTATGTGGATAAATCTCAAATTGCTGTCTCTTGCCTTATATAGACAAGCAAGTCTAATTGTTGCAAAGAATGTGAAGCATCATTTGTAACAACTACTGCGAACTAGGGAGATCCTGCTACTATCGCAAAACAGCATTTCATAAAATTACACTAATCACTTTTCCCCCATGTCTCTAACTAACTTCTTCCTCATGACTTCCCTGTTTTGGAAATGGTGCTTTCATTCATCAAAATTCAAAAACTTGGAATGATTCCCCAACTTATTCTTTTTGGACTCCCTCATACTGTTAGTAAATAAAATAAACACTTAAAATATTTACTGGATATCTACTATGTGCCAGCTCTGTGCTAGGCACAGTTGATATAATCACTGACAAGTTTTCTGCTTTCATAAAACTTAAAATCATTTTAACATATCTTGCCTCACTTCTTACTGAAACCCATTTCCAAGCCAAAATAATTGTGAGGCTAGATGTATTCTATACCTTCAAAAATGATAGTAATTAGTACTGTCATTTATGTAGGTTAGAGGGAGCAGAAGTAAAGTTATTGGGTGTAAACTATTGGGAAGGCAGGCTTTTGTCAAGGAATATAGATTAATTTTTTAACATAGATACTTTACAGTGGAATAATTTTGAACTAGTGAACATGCTTACTGTAAGTGTGTAAGCACTGACTAGATTCATTCATTCATGTAACAGATATTTATTATATGCCTACTGTTTACCAAGCTCTGTGTCAGACTGTGGGTATACACAAGTGAATACGATAAAAAGTTATTGTGTTCATGGAGATTATCTTTGCAAAAAGGTGACCTTGTTTTAGTCAGGGAAGTAGTAAATATGATTCTAGCACTTGTTGGAAGAGTGGACTAGATAATGCTAAACTCCATTCTAACTATAATAGTTTATAATTCTGACATCTCTTTGTCCCTAGTTACTGCTCCTTACCATACATACTCTGAATTACTACCAGAAAATGTTTCTCAATACAGCCTTGATAATATTACTTTCTAAATCAAGTGACTCTGATAACTTTCTACTGATAAAAAAAAAATCTCACTTTAGTCTGTCCATAAAGGCTGTCAGTTATTTCATCCCACTTTCTTTCCCACCCTTTTTTATTATTATTATCCTCTAAAAACTATAAATTTTAGCAAGGTGGCCTGTCAAATGCACCTTGGAAAGGCTACAACACATAAATAGGTCCATTCATCTTTCATTAATTCAATCAATCCATTCCTTTACAAATATTAATATAGCACTGAATTGAGTACAATCATTGATCTAGATACTAGAATTGTGAATAAAATTAACAAAACCCTGTCTTACTCTGTTTTGTGTTGCTATAACAGAGTACTTGAGGTTGGGTGATTTATAAAGAAAAGATAATATTTAGATCATGGTCTTCAGGCTGGGAAGTTCAAGAAATATAAGGCTGGCATCCACTTGGCCTCTGGTGAGGGCATTCATGCTGCATAAAATTATGGTGGAAAGTCAAAGAGAAGCAGGCATGTAGGAAGAGCAAAACCTGAAAAGCATCCTGTCTTTGCCATAACCCAGTCTCATGAGACCTAATCCACTCCTGAGAGGATTGATCTAGGATCATCAGAGCAAGAACGAACTTACTACTGTCAGAATAGTACTAAGCCATTTATGAGATATCTGGCCCTGTGACCCAAACACCTGGTGGTGGTAGTGGCCACAGGGAGAGGCTCCTCTGCCTATGGAAAGGGGAGGAAAGAGTGGGAAGGACTTTGTATTGTGGTTTGAGCGCCAACTTAGTCACTGTAGAATAGAACATCAGGCAAATTTCTAAGGTTTTTGAACCCAATCCCAGGCTCCCAGACAGTATCTCTGGATGCTCCTAGGACCTGGGGGAAATCACTGCCCTGATTTGTGGACAGTGATTTGTGGGAAGGACACAAACCTGGCAGGCTTTGAAGCCAGCTTATCATAAAGTCCTAGGGCCTTGAGTGAACATAGGTTGTAACCAAGTACTAGTTACAGTTGGCCTTGGATGAGACCTAGTAGTCTGCTGGCTTCAGGTCTGACCTAGTATTGTCCAGGTGGTGGTGGTCACAGGGGTGTTTGCATCACCTCACCCCACATTGCAAGCAGCACAGCACAAAGAAAGAGACTCCATTTCTTTGTGAGAAAGCAAAGGAAAAGAACAAGAATATCTGCCTGATAATCCAGAGAATCCTTCCAGATCTTATCCAAGATCACATGGTGGTACTTCTATGAGTCTGCAAAAATCACAGGGTTATTGGGCTTGGGGACCAAGTCAATTTCAATACCTGGAAAGCCTTCTCAAGAAGAGCGGGAACAAAGAAGCACAGCGTGTGAAGACTGAAATAAATACCTAACTGTTCAATGCCCAGACACTGAGAAACATCAATAAGATTCAAAGAATCATCCAGGAAAATACTATCTAACAAAAATGAACTAAATAATACAACAGGGACAAATCCTGGAGAAACAGAGATATGTGAGATTTCAGAAAGATAATTCAAAATAGCTGTTTTGAGGAAACTCAAAGAACTTAAAGATAACACAGAGAGAAACTCAGAATTCTATCAGATAAATTTAACAAAGAGATTGAAGTAATTAAAAATAATCAAGCAGAAATTCTACACTTGAAAAATGCAATTGATATACTGAAGAATGCTTCAGAGTCTCTTAATAAAACTGATAAAGCAGAATAAAGAATTTGTGAGCTTGAAGACAAGCTATTTGAAAATATGAAATCAGAGGAGACAAAAGAAAAAAAATAACCTAGTGATACATCTTAAAGAACTAGAAAAGCAAGAGTAAAGAGAACCCAAATTTAGTAGAAGAAAATAAATAACAAGTATCAGAGCAAAAATAAGTAAAATTATAATGAAGGAAACAGTAAAAAAGATCAATGAAACAGGGTCACTTGTTTGAAAAGATAAGCAAAGTTAAAAATCATTTAGCCAATCTAGTGAAAAGAAAAGGTAAAAGATCCAAATACATTAAATCAGACATTAAAAAGTAGACATTACAGCTGATGTTACTGAAATTATAAGGATCATTAGTGGCCACTATGAGCATCTATATGCCAATAAATTGGAAAATCTAGAGTAAATTGATGAATTCCCAGATGAATACAACTTACCAAGATGGAACCATGAAGAAATCCAAAACCTGAACAGACCAATAACAAGTAACGAGATTGAAGCTGTAATTAGTCTCCCAGTAAATAAAAGCCTGGGACCCAATGAATTCACTGCTGAATTCTACCAAACCTTTAAAAAAGAACTAATACTAACCTTACCCAAACTATTCCGAACAGCAGGAGAAGAGGAAATATTTTCAAACTATATTCTATGAAACCAGTATTACCCTGATGTCAAAGCCAGACAAAGTCACTTCAAAAGGAAAGAAAACTACAGGCCAATATCTCTGATGAATATTGACGCAAAAAAATTCTCATCTAAATACTAGCAAACCAAATTCAATAATACATAAGAAAGATCATACATCATGACCAAGTGGGATTTTTCCCAGGGTTGCATGGATGGTTCAACATATGTAAATCAATCAATGTGATACATCATATGAACATTCTGAAAGAAAAAAAAAAACCACATGACCCTTTCAAGTGATGCTGAAAAAGCATTTGATAAAAGCCAATATCCCTTAAGGATAAAAACACTCAAAAACTTGGTATAGAAGGAACATGCCTCAACATAATAAAAGACATATATAAAAAACTCACAGCTAGTATCATGCTTAATGGGGAAAACCTGAAAGTCTTTCTTCTAAGATCTGCAAGAAGACAAGGGTATTCACTTTCACCATTGTTATTTACATACTATTGGAAATCCTAGATAGAGCAATCAGATAAGAGAAAAATGTAAAATGCCTCTAAATTGGAAAGGAAGAAGTCAAATTATTCTTGTTTGTAAATGACATGATTTTATTATATTTGGAAAAATGTAAAGACTACAACAAAATCTATTAGAACTGATAAACAAATTTTGTAAACTTGCAGGTACAAAATCAACATACAAAAATTAGTATCATTTCTATATGCCAATAGTGAATAATCTGAAAAAGAAATAAAAGAAGTAATTGCATTGACAATAGCCAACAATAAAATAAAATACCTAGGAATTAATGAAAGAAGGGAAAGATCTCTATAATGAAAACTATGTAACACTGATGCAAGAAATTGAAGAGGACACCAAAAATGTAAATATATTTTGTGTTCATGGATTGGAAGAATCAATACTATTACAATGTCCATACAACCCAAAGCAATCTACAGATTCAATACAATCCCTATCAAAATACCAATGACATTCTTCATAGAAATAAAAATTTAAAAATCTTGAAATTTATGTAGAATGACAAACAACCAGAATAGCCAAAGTTTTCCTGAGCAAAAAGAAAAAAATTACCATTTTCCACAGAATTAGAAAAAACAATCCTAAAATTCATATGGAAACAAAAAAGAGCCTGAATAGCCAAAGCAATCTTAAGCAAAAAGAACAAAGCTGGAGGCATCACATTAGCTGACTTCAATCAATACTACAAGCCTATTGCTACCAAAACAACATGGTACTGGTATAAAAATAGACACACAGATCAATGGAACAGAATAGAGAATCCAGAAATAAAGCCACACACCTACAACCAACTGATCTTTGACAAAGCTGATGAAAATAAGCAATGGGCCGGGTGTGGTGGCTCACCCTTCAATCCAGCACTTTGGGAGGCTGAGGTGGGTGGATTATCTGAGGTCAGGAGTTTGAGACCAGCCTGGCCAACATGGGAAAACACTGTCTTTACTAAAAATACAAAAATTAGCTGGACATGGTGGCAGCCACCTATAATTCCAGCTACTCAGGAGGCTGAGGAAGGAGAATCACTTGAACCTGGGAGGCAGAGGTTGCAGTGAGCCTAGATAGCGCCACTGCATTCTAGCCTGGGCCACAAGAGTGAAACTCGGTCTCAAAACAAAACAAACAAACAAAAAATGAAAACAAGCAAGAGTCACTTTATTCAATAAATGGTGCTGAGCAAGCTGGCTAGCCATAGGTAGAAGAATGAAGCTAACACCTATCTCTCACCATATACAAAAACTAACACAGAATGCAAGACACACTCTTGGGAATATAAATTACTTCAACCCCTATGGAAAACAGTATGGAAATTTGTCACAGATCTAAAAATAGAACTACCATTTGACCTGGCAATCCCACTACTGGGTATTTATCAAAAGGAATATAAATCATTTTATCAAAAAGACAATTGCACTTGCATGTTTATTGCAGCACTATTCACAGTAGCAAAGCCATGGAATCAACCTAGGTATCTATCAAGTATGATTAGATAAAGAAAATGTGATATGTATACACAATGGAATACCATGCAGTCTTAAAAGGAATGAAAGTATGTCATTTGCCTCAACATGGATGGAGCTGGAGGCCATTATGCTACATGAAATAAGTCAGAAAGAGAAAATCAGATACTACGTTTTCTTACTTACAAGTGGAAGCTGAACAATGAATATACATGAACACAAAGATGAAAATAAGAAACACTGGAGACTCCAAAAAAGGGTAGGTAGGAAGTGGTTGAGGGTCAAAAAACTATCTGTTGTGTACTATGTTCACTACTTCGGTGACATCCACTAAAAGCCCAAACCTTACCATTATGCAATATACTCATGTAACAGACCTACACATGTGCTCCCAAACCTAAAATTTAATGAAAATACCCTTAGACTTGAAGTTAGCCTCAAGTTTTTGTCCTCATTTTACACGAGTTACAGAATAAAGATGAGCAAAATTCCTCAGGATCCTTGAGACAGCCTGCCTACCCCAGGATCGTCACTACTTCCTGGAATACCTTTTGTTCTTCCAGGTCACAATTAAAATTAATGTGTGTTTCTAAATCACTCTCTGTCCTGTGAGAATAAAGAATCATTGTACTGCAATGCAATAAACCTTATGTACTAAAGTATGAGCTAAGGGACTTGTGTCTTGTCCCAGTGCTGCCACTAACTAGATGTATAATTTGGACAAGCTCTTTCATATTTGTGGGTTCTCCATCTTTAAAATAAATGGCCTGGACAAAATAATCCTTCCAGGTAATTTTCAACTTGACATTGAAGGATTCTAGTAAGATGGATCTGTTATTGAATCTGCCTTGGCTTGGCATCATTTTGTATCAGTTACCCACGGTGAAAAAATTCCTAAATCTGTAGGAATAACTTGCTATGTTTTTATGGATTAAGAGTTTTTTTTCATTCTATTTGAAGGTATGTTGGCTCTTTTGGGTAAAAATTCAGAGTATGAAGTTAATGAAGCCAAGTTGCAATTGTCATTTGCCATATGGGCAAATTAGTTTTGTTTGTTTCCTGGTCACAATCTCTACCCTATTAATCTTCCCCTCTTTCCTCCAGTCATTTCAATGATACAAGTTTCAAGGCAAGACTCAGCATGAATGTCCACGGATTAGTACTGACCATTCTCAAGACTGGGAAAAGCACTCCAGTGACATTTGAGCAGCAGCATATTTTGGCAGATGAGGGTAGCATAATCATAATTAATAGAGGCCACCATGATTTCTGGAGGTGACACTGTATTATATCAGCCTTTAAGTACATGACAAGAACAGTCAGTTAAACATCAGCCAGAGAAATGATTGAAATGCCTCTGCCTTGTCCATTGGAGGTAGTACTCCTTACAACTATGGGCCAAATTAAGGCCAAGAAAAGTAAAGATGAGAGAACTATTTGTGGTGAAAGCCATCTGGGTTTTGTTTCAAGTTTCGAGCACAAAACATAATATTCCCAGGCATTTGGAATGGATCTGCCAGACGCTTGGGACTCTTTTCTTTTTTTAAGGTTTTCATGTAAAATAGTTGAATTGGGGTGAGGAATGGAATCTTCATTATTCTTTGCTGTGATGTGTTTGTTTGCCTAAGAGGGAAAATCTAGCACACGTTGGATACTGCCTCATCTTCAGTGACATTACAGTACAAACAAATGATTCTCAACTGTGACCAGTTAGCTGGCTGAAGTCATCAGAGCCTCATTATGGCTGTGGCTTATTTCTTAGCCTTGGAAAAGATGCCTTGTCTGGGGTACTCTATACAGCTAAAGCTTAGATATGAGTAGTGGTGTTTCAAGCAGTTGAGCTTTCAAACAAAGTTTCATCCAAAGCATGAATATTGGAAAGAAAGTGGGAGAAGCAAATGAGGTTTAATAAAGGCATCAGAACAACAGCAGGCACCACAAGGGGGTAGCAAAACTAAGTCTAGGAATATCATAGAGGATATACCTGTTCAACATGGAAAATGTGGATAGATAGCCTGTAAGTTTAGGAAGTGAAGAGATTAGAAATCAAGCCTATGTAGGTTTGAATCCTGGCCCTCTCACTTATTGACTACATAAACTTGGGGAAGTCACTTAACTGTACTGAAGCTATTTCCTCATCTTCGAAATGGGGATAGTAATAGTAATAATCTCACAAATGTTAGTCCCTTCTTGTTTCAACACTAGGTGTTTAGGATTTTAAGCAGATTTTTTCCAAATTTCCTCCCTCCTTCTCTAGGCCTATAATGGAGATCACACTGCACACATACCAGACATAAACATTTAAGATAGGGAGTACATGAACTGACTCTTATTGCAAATGAGCTGTACAAGACATCTGCTCCTTTTTCCTAAGAGCAGGACTCAATGGGAGGCAGAAAGTGAGAGAAGGGGACATACTTATGGAGCAGTAATTAAACACAAGCACTGTAACAGATTATTTATGTATATTAGTTCATCAAGACTCCAAGCTTTACCAAGTAAACGATATAATGCCTGTGCTGAAGAGTAGAAAGTGGAGGTTCAGATGATTAATTTGCCTACATCCAATGAGCTAGAGATCTAGAGAATGTCAGCAATGAGATTAAAACCTAGGCCTGGGTGACTTCAAATCCTGAGCTCTTTTCACACAATTCAGTGGATCCTGAAAACAAACGTGAGGTAGGAAGATGAAGATTATTATTTTCATTTTTCTGCTTCTATTTTTGGGGGAGGAAAATGGAACCCAGATAAATTTAGTGACTGGCTTATTGTATGTCAAAATCAAAACTAGAATCTTGGGTGCTTCTTTCTGTTGTTCACCTTCTTTACATTAATTGACTCCCCTTCCCATTATATGGGCAATATTCGCAAAGCATCAAGCATAGAACACATGGCTCTGCTCTTCATCATGGGTGCTCAAGCAGATGTCAGGGTAAACATTTTGTGGAGGGTGATAAAATTATATCAAGCTGAAAAAATGCTCTTAGAAATGCCTACCTTAAGACTTTGAGCTGTGGTTATTCACCTTTTTTAAGTAATGCTCTTCTACAAGCATATGATCAAAGTGGTGGATTCTCCCTAGATAAAATACACATGTACAGCATTCTACAAATTATTTCAGGTTTTGGGGGGTGTTTTATTTTTTTTGAGACAAGGCCTCACTATGTCATCCAGCTGGAGTGTAGTGCCACTATCTCGGCTCACTGCAAATTCTGTCTCCCAGGCTCAAACAATACTCCCATTCAGCCTCCCAAGTAGCTGGAACTACAGGTGAATGCCACCATGCTCAACTAATTTTAATTTTTGCTTTTAATTGAGAGGGGGCTTCCCTATGTTGCCCAGGCTGATCTTGACCTCCTGGGCTCAAGCAAAGTCTTAAGATAGAGATTCCAAGCAATCCACCTGCTTCAGCCTCCCAAAGTGTTGGGGTTACAGGCATGAGCCACAGCACCCAGCCAACTTCAGGGTTTTTTAGACTTGAGAAAGAAAGATAAGTTAGGAGAACCACAAAGATGTGCTGTCCAAAGCAACTTACTGACTTATGAAGCTATCTTGGAGTCATTTTGCCCTAAGTGATCTTCCTTTCCCCCAATCACCTAAAATTTTTAGCATCCTCACTTAGATAGATCAGCATTGGTGAAACATATTGTGTAGAAGAAGTTTCAGGTCTTAGATTTAAGTCCTTGATCCATCTTGAGTTGATTTTTATATAAGGTGAGAGATGAGGATCCAGTTTCATTCTCCTACACGTGGCTAGTCAATTATCCTAGCACCATTTGTTGAAAAGGGTGTCTTTCCCCCACTTTATGTTTTTGTTTGCTTTCTCGAAGATCAGTTGGCTGTAAGTATTTAGGTTTATTTCTGGGTTCTCTATTCTGTTCCATTGGTCTATGTGCCTATTGTTATGCCAGTGCCATGCTGTTTTGGTGACTATGGCCATATAATATAGTTTGAAATCATGTAATGCGATGCCTCCAGGTTTGTTCTTTTTGTTTAGTCTTGCTTTGGCTATGCAAATGGCTAACAAATATATGAAAAAATACTCAACATCACTAATGATAAGGGAAATACAAATCAAAACCACAATGCAATACCACTTTACTCCTGCAAGAATGACCATAATCAAAAAATTAAATAAAACAGATGTTGGCATGGATGCGGTGAACAGAGAACACTTCTGTACTCCTGGTGGGAATGTAAACTAGTACAACTACTATGGAAAACAGTGTGGATATTCTTTATAAAACTAAAAAACTAAAAGTAGAACTACCATTTTATCCAGCAATCCCACTACTGGGTATCTACCCAGAGGAAAATAAATCATTATACAAAAAAGATAATTGCACATGCATGTTTATAGCAGCACAATTTGCAATTGCAAAGATGTGGAACCAAACCAAATGCCCATCAATCAATGAGTGGATAAACAAACTGTGATATATGTTATATATATATAACATATATAATATATATATAACATATATATTATATATAACATATATAACATATATAATATATATAACATATATAATATATATGACATATATTATATATAACATATATAATATATATGACATATATTATATATAACATATATTATATATAACATATATATAATATATATAACATATATTATATATAACATATATATAATATATATAACATATATTATATATAACATATATATAATATATATAACATATATTATATATAACATATATATTATATATAACATATATTATATATAACATATATATAATATATTATATATAACATATATAATATATAATATATATAACATATATATAATATATTATATATAACATATATATAATATATATAACATATATATAATATATTATATATAACATATATATAATATATATAACATATATATAATATATTATATATAACATATATATAATATATATAACATATATATAATATATTATATATAACATATATAATATATATAACATATATATAATATATATAACATATATAATATATATAACATATATAATATTATATATAACATATAATATTATATATAACATATATAATATTATATATAACATATATATATTATATATAACATATATAATATTATATATAACATATATATAATATATATAACATATATGTAATATATATATAACATATATATAATATATGTAACATATATGTAATATATATATATAACATATATATATATATGCCATTGATTCATTCCTTTTTATGGCTGAGTAGTATTCCATTATATATATATATATAACATATTATAGCAGCACAGTTTGAAATCTTTTCAGCTTTAGAATCTTTGGGGATAATATTTTCATTGTTGTTATGAGTTGAGCTTTCCCCTCCCACTCTGTGCTACAGTCATACAAAATTGCTTATAGTTGTCCACTCACACCAGGCTGTTTCACACCTCTGTGCAAAGAAGTAAGAATTAATATTACAAACTGAGGAACAATAAAAACTCATTTGCTATGGAGGAAATTATTTCTTTCCTTTCAGAAGAATTCTGAGCAATTACTTTAGTTCAAATACATACTCACACTGAGCAAGCGTATTGTGCTCAGTTAGGCTGCAGGCTAATGATGTCAGGGAATACAACGATTATTTTGATAATGGCTCTACCCAGGAGGCACTCAAAGTCCAGTAAGGAAGCCAAAAAATGTTCACATGTGATAAATAATTTTTAAATGAGACCTGAAACTATAAAAATTCTAGAAGATAACATTGGAAAAGCCCTTCTAGACATTGACTTAAGCAAGAATTTCATGACCAAGAACCCAAAAGCAAATGCAATAAAAACAAAGATAAATAGTGGGGACATAATTAAACTAGAAAGTTTTGCATGGGAAAAGGAACAGTCAGCAGAGTCAATAGATAACCCACAGAGTGGGAGAAAATCTTCACAATCTATGCATCTGACAATGGACTAATATCCAGAATCTACAATGAAGTCAAACAAATCAGGAAGAAAAAAATGAAACAATCTTATCAAAATTGGGCTAAGGAAATGAATAGACAATTCTCTAAAGAAGTTGCCTTGTAAAGAGTAGAATAGGCCTCATTTGGGCCCAACCAGGTGATACTACAGTGGTAGTATTTATGAAAAGAGCAAGTTCGCGTGGATTTGAAATACAAAAGATCTACAGAATTGACAGAACTTGGTCACTAACTTTATTGGAGAGGTGAAGGAATAGAAGAGGTTGAGCATACTTCAGGTTTTTGGTTTGGGTTAGTGTTGGCCATTTATTAAGATCTGCAATATAGGAGAAAAGCCAGGCTTCTTAAAGGATGGCAAAGATCATACGTGCTGTTTTGGATTTGTTGAGTTTCAAAATTCTTATGGGACTGTTAGATATAAAAATACAGTCCTGAAATTCAACGGGGAGAGCTATACATGTATGGAAGGCTTGGGTCATAATGTCAAAAAATACAATCCCAAGTATCATAATACCAAATGTTGAAATACTGACAGATTAAAATCCCTAAAACTAAATCTCTAATGTCTAAAATACTTCATGCCTAAAATCCCAAAAATCACAATCAGAGGAATCATAGAATTTCAGGAAAAGCACCACCACATAGAAAGTAAATGTGAATGTATTCTCTGAGAATCATGTTCTAAAAGAACAAAAGCAGCTATTTATTGTGATGCAAGACTTCAAAATAGAGTTAATAATGGTGAAAGTCAGCCATATCTTATGGACTATCTCCATGTAATTGTCCATAATATACCCCTGTAATACATTTTTCACATATTGAATTTTCTTTTTAGTTTTTTTTTCACTATTTTAAATTGACAGCATTTAAAAAAATAATTTGCTATGCTACATATTTTATCTTTGCATCTTTTGCAATACTGGAAGTATACATTTTATAAAGACTTTTATCAACTTCAAATTCATGTTATGCATATGTTTGCAAATTTGACTCCATCAAAGTGTATTATCACAATGTTGACATCGTGTGTAAGCTTTGTGCATATATGTAAAAAACACTGAAACTTCCTCAATAAATGAAGAGCTGTCCTTTTATTTCCATCTGCATTTGTGAAAGAAAACAGTTTTCAAGATCTTGTCTCTTTGGGTAACTGCATGTGTGGTGGTGACCTGTGTCAGTTTTTCATTAATCTTATCAAAAGACTTAGGTGAGGGGAAGGTCCAAGATGATCTAATAGAAAAAGCTCCAATCTGCAGCTCCCACCAAGGAGAATTAAAATGGCAAATGAATTCTGCATCTTCAACTGAGGTACACGGGTTCTCTCATTGGATCTGACTAGGTAGTTGCCACAACCCTAGGAGAGTAAGAAAAAGCACGGGGAGCCAGGGCTCACCTGGGATCTGCAAGAGGCAAAGGGAGCTCCCTACCCCCAGCCAAGGGAGGTGGGGAGTGATTGTGCTATCCACCGGGTAAACCACACTCTTCCCATGGATCTTTGCAACCCGCAGATCAGGAGGTACCCTCATGAGCCCACACCACCAAGGCCTTGGGTCCCAAGCAAAGAGCTGTGCACTCGTGGCGGCCACTTGAGTGGGCAACCACTTGAGCAGGCATTGAGACACAGAAGTTTTTGCATACTTTAGTTATGGAAACCCTGGCGAGGTAGGAAATCCATCCATTCCCATAAAAATGAGGCTGGGCCAGGCGCGGTGGCTCACACCTGTAATCCCAGCACTTTGGAAGGCCGAGGTGGGTGGATCACGAGGTCAGGAGATCGAGACCATTCTGGCTAACACGGAGAAACCCCGTCTCTACTAAAAATACAAAAAAATTAGCCGGGCGTGGTGGCGGGCGCTTGTAGTCCCAGCTACTCGGGAGGCTGAGGCAGGAGAATGGAGTGAACACGGGAGGCGGAGCTTGCAGTGAGCCTAGATTGCGCCACTGCACTCCAGCCTGGGCGACAGAGCGAGACTCAGTCTCAAAATAAATAAATAAATAAATGAGGCTGAAGCCACAGAGCAAAGCAGCATCATTCAGCAGGCCCCACTTCCACGGAACCCCGCAAGCTAAAACCCCTGGCTTGTAAACCCCACTGGCCAGTGCAGCAGGCTGGGAACTCCCTAAGACAATCGAGTTCCCAAGGGAGTGGTGGCCAGAACCACTGTGGTTCCAACTGGCAGTTTCCCACTGCAGGTGCCCACGAGACTGGGTGGTTTGAACTGGGAGCAATTCTCCACAGTGTGGCTGTGACAGATCGTGGCCAGACTGCTTCTTTAGGTGGGACCCCAACCCATCCTTCTTCACTGGGCGGGGCCTCGCTGTGGGATTTTCAGCATCCCCAGCCAGGGGTTTACAGGCAGAACACTGATCTTCTTGGGATGAGGCCATAGGGAGAGGGGAGGCTGCAGTATCATGAATCAGCAGTCTTAATCTTTTCTGCCTGCCATTTCTGGAGGGTCTGGGTGCGCGGAGGAAGGGGATTTCCCCAGTGCAGCAAACCCACTCTGCTAAGGGGCAGTAAGACTGCTTATTTAAGTCCCTGATCCCCTTCCTCCGACTGGATGATACCTCCCAACTGGGGTCTCCAGACACCTCATACAGGTGCATTCTGGTTGGCCTCAGGTTGGTGCCCTTTGTGGGTGGAGCTCCTAGAAGAAGGAGCAGGCAGACACATTTTCTGTTCTGCAGCCTCCACTGGTGACACCTCTGGGTGTTGGAGGGAACCAGGTAAACAGGGTCCGGAGTGGGCCCCCAGAAAACCATAGCAGCCCTACAGAAGAGGGGCCTGACTGTTAAAAGAAAAACAAACAGAAAGCAGAAACAACAACAACATCAATGAAAAAGACCACACAAAACCCCATCCATAGGTCAACATCCTCAAAGATCAAAGGTAGATAAACCCATGAAGATGAGAAAGAATTAGTGCAAAAATGCTGAAAACTAAAAAAGCCAGAGCCCTTCGTCTCCTCCAAATGATCACAACAAATCTCTAGCAATGGCACAGAACTTGGCTGAGGCTCAGGTGGATGAATTGACAGAATGAAGTAGGTTTCAGAAGGTGGGTAACAATGAATTTAGCTGAGCTAAAGGAGTATGTTCTAACCCAATGCAAAGAAGATAAGAACTATAATAAAACATTACAGGAGCTGTTAACTAGAATAACCAGTTTAGAGAGGACCATAAATGACATGATGGAGCTGAAAAACACAACATGAGAACTTCACAATGCAAACCCAAGTATCAATAGCTGAATAGACAAAGCGAAGAAAAGAATACTAGAGCTTGAGGACTATCTTGCTGAAATAAGGCAGGCAAACAAGATTAGAGAAAAAAATAAGAATAAAAAAAACTTTGAAAAATATGGGATGTTGTAAAAAGACCGAACCTATGACTGATTGGGGTACCTGAAAGAGGTGGAGAGAATGGAATCAAGTTGGAAAACAAACTTCAGAATATCATCCAGGAGAACTTCCCAACCTAGCAAGACAGGCCAACATTCTAATTCAGGAAATCCAGAGGACCTCAGTAAGATACTCCATGAGAAGAACAACCCCAAGATAAATAACCATCAAATTCTCTAAGGTCAAAATGAAGGAAAAAATGTTAAGGACAATCAGAGAGAAAAGCCAGGTCACCTACAAAGGGAAGCCCATTAGACTAACAGCAGACCTCTCAGCAGAAATCCTACAAGCCAGAAGGGATTGGGCGCCAATATTCAACATTCTTAAAGAAAATAATTTTGAACCCAGAATTTCATATCTGGCCAAACTAAGCTTCATGAGCAAAGGATAAATAAGATCCTTTTCAGACAAGCAAATGCTGAGGGAATTCATCAACACCAGGCCTGTCTTGCAAGAGCTCCTGAAGGAAGCACTAAATATGGAAAGGAAAAACAACTACCAGCCACTACAAAAACACACTGAAGTACACAGACCAATGACACTATGATGCAACTACATAACCAAGTCTGCAAAATAACCAACTAGAATCATAATGACAGGATCAAATTCACACATAACAATATTAACCTTAAATGTAAATGGGCTAAATGCCCCAATCAAAAGAAACAGAATGGCAATGTAGATACAGTGTCAAGACCCATTGGTATGCTGTACTAAAGAGACCCATCTCATGTGCAAAGAAAAACATAGACACAAAATAAAGGGATAGAGGAGAATTTGCCAACCAAATTGAAAACAGAAAAAACACAGGGGTTGCAATCCTAGTTTTTGAAAAAACAGACTTTAAGCCAACAAAGATCAAAAAAAAAAAAAAAAAAAAAAAAAGACGAAGAAGGACATCACATAATGGCCAAGGGGTCAATTCAACAAGAAGAGTTAACTATCCTAAATTTATATGAACCCAATACAGGAGCTTATATTTTATGTTATATTTTATATAACTTATAAAACAAGTTATAAGAGAGCTATATAGAGACTTAGACTCCCACACAATAATAGGGGAAGACTTTAACACCCCACTTTCTTTGTGAGACTGATCATTGAGAGAAAATTAACAAAGATATTCGGGACTTGAGCTCAGCTCTGGATCAAGTGGACCTGAAAAATATCTACAGAACTCTCCACCCCAAAACAACAGAATATACATTCTTCTCAGTGCCACATGGCACTTAATCTAAAATTGATCACATAATTGGAAGTAAAACACTCAGCAAATGCAAAAGAACTGAATAAATAACAAACAGTCTCTCAGACCATGGCACAATTAAATTAGAGCTCGAGGTTAAGAAACTCACTTAAAACCACACAACTACATGAAAATTGAACCAACCTTCTTTTGAATGACTCCTGGGCAAATAATGAAATTAAGAGAGAAATCAAGAAGTTGTTTGAGACCAATAAGAACAAAGAGACAACGAACCAGAGTCTCTGAGACACAGCTAAAGCAGTGTTAAGAGGGAAATTTATAGCACTAAATGCCCACATCAAAAAGGTAGAAAGATTTCAAATCCACATCCTAACATAACACCTAAAGTAATAGAGAACCAAAAGCAAACAAACCCCCAAACTAGGAGAAGACAAGAAATAACCAAGCTCAGAGGAGAACTGAAGGAGGTAGAGACACAAAAAACCCTTCAACAAATCAACGAATCCAGGAGCATTTTTTTGAAAAAAAAATTAATAAAATACACATACTGCTAGCTAGACTAATAAAGAAGAAGAGAGAAGAATCAAATATACACAATAAACAATGATAAAGAGGATATCACCACTGACCACACAAAAATACAACCATCAGATAATACTATAAACACCTCTGTGCACATAAACTAGAAAATCTACAAGAGAAGGATAAATTCCTGGACACATATATGCTCCCAAGAGTGAACCAACAAGAATTTGAATCCCTGGCTAGAAAAAGAGCAAGTTCTGAAATTAAGGCAGTAGTAAATAGCCTACCAACCAAAAAATGCACAGGACTGGATGGATTTACAGCTGAATTTTGCCAGAGGTACAAACAGGAGCTGGTACCATTTCTTCTAAAACTATTTCAAACAATTGAAAGGGAGGGACTCCTCCCTAACTCATCTTATGAGGCCAGCATCATCTTGATGCAAAAACGTGGCAGAGATACAATAGAAAAAGAATACTTAAGGTCAGTATCCCTGATGAAAATTAATGCAACAAATTCTCAATAAAAAACTGGCAAACTGAATCCAGCAGCACATCAAAAAGCTTTTCCACCACGATCAAGTTGGCTTCATCCCCAGGATGCAAGACTGATTCAACATAGGCAAATCAATAAACATAATCTGTCACATAAACAGATCTAAAGACAAAAACCATATGATTTTCTCAATAGATGCAGAAAAGGCCTTTGAAAAATTCAAACTTTCTTTATGTTACAAACTCTCAATAAACTAGGTATTGAAGGAACACACCTTAAAATAACAAGAGACATTTATGACAAACTTACAGCCAATATTATACTAAATGGGCATAAGATGAAAGTATTCTGTTTGAAAACCAGCACAAGACAAGGATGCCCTCTCTCATCACTTCTATTCAATATACTATTGGAAGTTCTTGCCGGGGCAATCAGGCAAGAGAAAGAAATAGAGGGAATTCAAATAGGAAGTCAGGAAGTCAAAGTGTCTTTGTGGATGACATAATCCTATATCTAAAAAACCCCATCACCTAAGCCTAAAAACTGCTTAAGATGATAAGCAACTTCAGCAAAGTCTCAGAATAGAAAATCATTGTGCAAAAATTACAAGCATTCCTATACACCAACAACAGACAAGCAGAAAGCCAAATCATAAATGAGCTCCCATTCACAATTGCTACAAAGAGAATAAAATACCTATGAATACAGCTAACAAGGGAAGCAAAGGACCTCTTATAGGAGAACTACAAACAACTGCCGAAGAAAACCAGAGAGGACACAAACAAATGTAAAAATATTCCATGCTCATGGATAGCAAGAATCAATATCATGAAAATGGCTATATTGACCAAAGTAATTTGTAGATTCAATGCTATTTCCATTAAACTACCATTGACATTTTTCACAGAAATAGAAAAAATATATTTTAAAATTCATACAGAACCCAAAAAGAGCTAGTATAGCCAAGGCAGTCCTAAGCAAAAAGAACAAAGCTGGAAGCATCATGCTACCTGACTTCAAACTACACTACAAGCCTACAGTAATAAAAACAGCATGGTACTAGCACAAAAACAGACACATAGACCAGTTGAACAGAATAGAGATCTCAGAAATAAGACTGTACGTCTACAGCCATCTGATCTTTGACAAACCTGACAAAAACAAGCAATGGGGAAAGGATTCTCTGTTTAATAAATGGTGCTGGAAGAACTGGCTAGCTATATGCAGAAAATTAAAACGGGACCCTTTACTTACACCTTATACAAAAAGCAACTCAAGATGGATTAAAAACCTAAATGTAAAACCCAAAACTATAAGAACCCTTGAAGAAAATCTTGGCAATACCATTCAGGACACAGGCACAGGAAAATATTTCATGACGAAATCATCAAAAGCAATTGCAACAAAAGCAAAAATGGGAACTAAGTAAACTAAAGATTTCTGCACAGGGAAAATAAATAAATAAATAAATAAATAAACTATTATCAGTGTGAACAGGCCACCTACAGAGTGTGAGAAAATTTTTGCAATCTATCCATCTGACAAAGGTCTAATATCAAAAATCTACAAGAAACTTAAACAAATTTACAAGAAAAAACCAAACAACCCCATTAGAAAGTGGGCAAAGAACATGAACAGACACTTCTCAAAAGAAGACATTCATGTGCCCAAAAAACATATGAAAAAAAGCTCAACGTCTTGGATTATTAGAGAAATGCAAATCAAAACCACAAGGAGATACCATCTCAAGCCAGTCAGAGTGGTAATTATTTAAAAATCAAGAAACAACAGATGCTGGAGAGGTTGCAGAGAAATAGGAACACTTTTACACTGTTGGTGAGAATGTAAATTAGTTCATTGTAGAAGAGAGAGTGGTGATTCCTCAAAGGTCTAGAATCACATGTATCATTTGAACCAGCAATCCCAGTACTGATTATATACGTAAAGGAATATAAATCATTCTATTATAGAAATACAGTCACACGTATGTTCATTGTAGCACTATTCACAAGAGCAAAGACATGGAATCAACCCAAATGCTCAATAATGTTAGACTGGATAAAGAAAATGTGTTGCATATACTCCTTGGAATACTATGCAGCCATATAAAAGAACAAGATCATGTGCTTTGCAGGGACATGGATGAAGCTGGAAACCATTATCTTCAGCAAACTAACACAGGAACAGAAAACCAAACACCACATGTTCTCACTTATAATTGGGAGCTAAACTTTGAGAACGCATATACACAGGGAGGGGAACAACACACACTGGGACCTCTCAGGATCAAGTTGCAGGGGGAGGGAGAGCGTTAGGAAAAATGGCTAATATATTCTTGGCTTAATACCTAGGTGATGGGTTGATAGGTGTAGCAAAACACCATGGCACACGTTTACCTATATAACAAACCTGCACATGCTGCACATGTATCCTAGAACTTAAAAATGAAATAAAAAGACTTAGGTTATACATCAGAGTATTTCAGATGATGGTGGTTATAAAACTGAGTTCAAACAATTCAACTATAATAATAACAATTTATACATTTCAATTTTGACTCTATTTTTAATCCAGCTTATCTTATTATAACTGTTATACCTGTGCAACTGTCATTATACCTGAGTGTTTATACTTGTACAAATATGTATATTAATATTGCCTATTTACTTGTGTAAAATATCCCATGAAGTGTTCTGGCATGTTTTAATGTTTCTCAAATAAATATGCTTTTAAAAAGGTAAATAATTTTATCAAAGACCTTTTCTGCATCTATTGAGATAATCATGTGGTTTTTGTCATTGGTTTTGTTTATGTGATGGATTATGTTTATTGATTTGCACCTGTTAAACCAGCCTTGCATTCCAGGGATGAAGCCAACTTGATCATAGTGGATAAGCTTTTTGATGTACTGCTGGATTCTACTTGGCAGTATTTTATTGAGGATTTTTGCATTGATGGTCATCAGGGATATGGGCCTGAAATTTTTTTTGTTGTGTCTCTGCCAGGTTTTGCTATCGGGATGATGCTGGCCTCATAAAATGAGTTAGGGAGGAGTCCCTCTTTTTCTATTGTTTGGAGTAGTTTCAGAAATAATGGTACCAGCTCCTCTTTGTACCTCTGGTAGAATTCGGCTGTGAATCTGTCTGGTCCTGGGCTTTTTTTTTTTTTTTTTTTTTTTGGTTGGTAAGCTATTAATTACTTCCTCAATTTCAGAACTCTTTATTGGTCTATTCAGGGATTGGACTTCTTCCTGGTTTAGTCTTGGGAGGGTGTATGTGTCCAGTAATTTATCCATTTCTTCCAGATTTTTTAGTTTGTTGGCATAGATGTGTTTATAGTATTCTCTGATGGTAGTTTCTATTTCTGTGTGATCAGTGGTGATATCCCCTTTATTATTTTTGTTGTGTCTATTTGATTCTCTTCTATTTCTTCTTTATTATTCTGGCTAGCATTCTATCTGTTTTGTTAATCTTTTCAAAAAACCAGCTCCTGGATTCATTGATTTTTTTGAAGGGCTTTTCATGTCTCTATCTCCTTCATTTCTGCTCTGATCTTAGTTATTTCTTGTATTCTGCTAGCTTTTGAAATTGTTTGCTCTTGCTTCTCTAGTTCTTTTAATTGTGATAGTAGGGTGTCGATTTTAGATCTTTCCAACTTTCTCCTGTGGGCATTTAGTGCTATAAATTTCCTTGTAAACACTGTTTTAACTGTGTCCCAGAGATTCTGGTAAGTTGCGTCTTTGTTCTCATTGGTTTCGAATAACTTACTCATTTTTACCTTAATTTTGTTATTTACCCAGTAGTCATTCAGGAGCAGGTTGTTCAGTTTCCATGTAGTTGTGTGGTTTTGAGTGAGTTTCTTAATGCTGATTTCTAATTTAATTGCACTGTGGTCTGAGAGACTGTTTGTTGTGATTTCCACTCATTTGCATTTGCTGAGGAATGTTTTACTTCCAATTATGTGGTCAATTTTAGAATAAGTGCAATGTGGTGCTGAGAAGAACATATATTCTGTTGATTTGGGGTGGAGAGTTCCGTAAATATCTGTTAGGTCCACTTGGTCCAGAGCTGAGTTCAAGTCCTGAATATCCTTGTTAATTTTCTGTCTTGTTGATCTGTCTAATAGTGACAGTGGAGTGTTAAACTGTCCCACTATTATTGTTTGGGAGTCTAAGTCTCTTTGTATGTCTCTAAGAACTCGCATTATGAATCTGTGTGCTCCTGTATTGGGTGCACATGTATTTAGGATAGTTAGCTCTTCTTGTTGCATTAATCCCTTTACCATTATGTAATGCCCTTCTTTGTCATTTTTCATCTTTGTTGGCTTAAAGTCTGTTCTATCAGAGACTAGGATTGCAACCCCTGGTTTTTTTGCTTTTGTTGTTTTGATTTTGGGTTTTTTTTTTTGCTTTTCATTTGTTTTGTAAATATTTTTCCATCCCTTTATTTTAAGCCAATGGTTGTCTTTGCATGTGAGGTGGGTCCCCTGAATACAGCACATTAATGCTTCTTAACTCTTTATCCAATTTGCCAGACTATGTCTTTTAATTGGGGCACTTACCGCAATTACATTTAAGGTTTATATTGTTATGTGTGAATTTGATTCTGTCATTATGATACTAGCTGGTTATTTTGCCTGTTAGTTGATGCAGTATTTTAATAGTGTTGATGATCTTTACAATTTGGTATATTTTTGCAGTGTCTGGTACCAGTTTTCTTTTCCATATTTAGTGCTTCCTTCAGGAGCTCTTGTAAGGCATGTCTGGTGGTCACAAAATCTCTCAGCATTTGCTTGTCCATAAAGGATTTTATTTCTCCTTCACTTATGAAGCTTAGTTTGGCTGTATATGAAAATTCAACACCCCTTTATGCTAAAAAATCTCAATAAAATAGGAATTAATGGAATGTATCTCAAAATAGTAAGAGCTATTTATGACAAACCCACAGCCAATATCATACTGAATGGGCAAAAGCTGGAAGCATTCCCTTTGAAAACCGGCGCACGACAAGAACACCCTCTCTCACCACTCCTATTCAACGTAATATTGGAAGTTCTGGCCACAGCAGTCAGACAAGAGAAAGAAATACAGGGTATTCAAATAGGAAGAGAGGAAGTCAGAGTGTCTCTGTTTGCAGATGACATGATTGTATCTTTAGAAAACCCCATCATCTCAGCCCAAAAACTCCTTTAGCTGCAAAGCAACTTCAGCAAAGTCTCAGGATGCAAAATCAATGTGCAAAAATCACAAGTATTCCTCTACACCAATAGTAGACAGAAAGCCAAATCATGAGTGAACTCCCATTCACAACTGCTACAAAGAAAATAAATACCTAGGAATACAACTTACAAGTGATGTTAACGACCTCTTCAAGGATAATTACAAACCACTGCTCAAGGAAATAAGAGAGATACAAACAAATGGAAAAACATTCCATGCTCATGGATTGGAAGAATCAGTACTGTGAAAATGTCCATACTGCTCCAAGTAATGTATACATTGAACGGTATTCCCATCAAGCTACCATTGACTTTCTTCACAGAGTTAGAAAAAACTACTTCAAATATCATATGGAACCAAAAAAGAGCCCATATAGCCAAGACAATTCTAAGCAAAAAGAGCAAAGCTGGAGGCATCACACTACCTGACTTCAAACTATACTACAAGGCTACAGTAACCAAAACAACATGGTGTTGGTACCAAAACAGAGATATAGACCAATGGATCAGAACATAGGCCTCAGAAATAATGCCACACATCTACAACCATCTGATCTTTGACAAACCTGACAAAAACAAGCAATAGGGAAAGGATTCCCTATTTAATAAATCATGTTGGGAAAACTGGCTAGCCATATGCAGAAAACTGAAACTGGACCCCTTCCTTATGCCTTATAGAAAAATTAACTCAAGATGGATTAAATACTTAAATTTAAGATCTAAAACCATAAAAACCCTAGAAGAAAACCTAGGCAATACCATTCAGTACATAGGCATGGGCAAAGACTTCATGACCAAAACACCAAAAGCTATGACAACAAAAGCCAAAATTGACAAATGGGATCTAATTAAACTAAAGAGCTTCTGCACAGCAAAAGAAAATACGATCAGAGCAAACAGGCAACCTACAGAATGGGAGAGAAATTTTCCAATCTATCCACCTGACAAATGGCTAACATCCAGAATCTACAAAGAACTTAAACCAATTTACAAGAAAAAACAAACAACCCCATCAAAAAGTGGGCAAACCATATGAACAGACACTTCTCAAAAGAAGACATTTATGCAGCCAGCAAACATATGAAAAAAAGGTCATCATCACTGGTCACTGGAGAAATACAAATCAAAACCACAATGAGATACCATCTCATGCCAGTTAGAATGGCAATCTTTAAAAAGTCAGGAAACGACAGATGCTGGAGAGGGTGTGGAGAAATAGGAACGCTTGTACACTGTTGGTGGGAGTGTAAATTAGTTCAACCATTGTGGGAGACAGTGTGGTGATTCCTCAAGGATCTAGAACCAGAAATACCATTTGACCCAGCCATCCCATTACTGGGTATATACTCAAAGGATTATAAATCATTCTACTATAAAGACACATGCACACGTGTGTTTATTGCAGCATTGTTCACAATAGCAAAGAGTTGGAACCAACCCAAATGCCCATCAATGATAGACCAGATAAAGAAAATGTGGCACATATACACCATGGTAAACTATGCAGCCATGAAAAAGGATGAGTTCATCTCTTTGCAGGGACATGGATGAGGCTGGAAACCATCATTCTCAGGAAACTAGCACAGGAACAGAAAACCAAACACTGCATGTTCTCTCTCATAAGTGGGAGTTGAACAATGAGAACACATGGACACAGGGAGGGGAATATGACACACCGGGGCCTGTCACGGGGTGGGGGGCTATGGGACAGATAGCATTAGGAGAAATATCTAATGTAGATGACGGGTTGATGGGTACAGCAAACCACCATTGCATGTGTATACCTATGTAACAAACCTGCACGTTCTGCACATGTATCCCAGAACTTAAAGTATACAACACAAGATGAATAAATGGCTTTTAAATAACTTTAAAAATTGCTTTCTCCAGGATCATAATTTCAGGATTTTGATCTTTTGGGATTTCAGCATTCAAGATTATGGCATTTGTGATTGTATCTTTTAGGATTATGACTGGCTCCTTTATATAAAAATGATCAGCATAGAGGAGTTAGTGGAGCCCATGAATATAAATTAGGAATAGTGATGGTGATGATGGTGATGATGATGATAATTTTGATGATGATGATGATGATAGTAACAACAAAAACTAGTATTCTTTTAGTATCTACTATTATATATGCCAGACACTATGTAATTTATTTCTCACATCACCCTGATGAGATGAAGTGATTTGTCCAGGGTAATAAAGTTGGTTAATGGTGGAACTTATATTTTAATTTAGGACTTGTTGATTTTAGAAATTAAGAGAACACAGAGAATGGAATGCTAGAGAATTTTGCCATTTGAGAGACTGACACAGAAAAAAACTAAAGGAGACAGAGAGAAAACAGGCAGAGAGTTAGGAACAAACTTTGACAAAATGTCTGATGGAAATTAAGGAAGTGCAGGACTCTAAGAAGGAACAGTAGATATTAGATAACTTTGGTAGTATAGAATAGTGGTTATTGGCACAGAATCTGAACCCTAGAGTCTAGTGTTGCAACACAACTTTGCTGTTTATTAGCTGTGTTATCTCAACCAGGGTACTTGACCTCTCTGTGCCTCCCTTTCTAATCTAGAAAATAATGATAAGAATAGTTGATTACCTCACAAGGTACCTTGAGTTGACTACCTCACAAGAAAAGGAATTAGGCTAGCTGGAGAAGAAAGCGAAGAGCTGAGTGTGGGTGAAGGAAAACAGAGGGGCTGAGAGACTAAAGAGAATAAAAAGGTTGAAGAACATGGATAAGGAACTGACTGGGTGCTGGCACTAACTAGCTTGTGACTTTGGACAGGTCACCTCCCTAATGAGGCCCCAGTTTTTTCGTTTTTTGTTTTTTGTTTTTTCATTTTAAAAATGAAGATGCTGTAAGATGTGATCTCTGTACAATCTTTGTCCGATTCTGAATTCTACTTTTCCTTCTTTCATTGCACTGCCACCTAGTGTGTATAAAGTATACAGAAGAGACGCTATAAGAAAGAAATGCAAAAGAATCGGTGTTACCCTCTATTGCCTCCTCTTCACCCATCTGATGTCAGACGCAACAAATAATATCAGTGGACTTAGAAGACCAAAGTGATGGAAGAGTCGTGGATGAATGGTGCCTGGGACCTGAATCATTACTAAAAGATGAACTGCTTAGAAATGTTACTTGATAAAAAACATTCTGTTGGACTGTTGCATGAGTAAGAAATACATTTTTGTATTAAAATACTGAAAAAAAAAGGTGGGGGGGGCAGGTGCGGTGGCTCACACCTGTAATCCCAGCACTTTGGGAGGCCAAGGCGGGTGGATCACCTGAGGTTGGGAGTTCAAGACCAGCCTGACCAACCTGAAGAAACCCTGTCTCTACTAAAAATACAAAATTGGCCAGATGTGGTGGTGCATGCCTGTAATCCTAGCTACTTGGGAGGCTGAGGCAGGAGAATCCCTTGAACCTGGGAGGCGGAGGTTGCGGTGAGCCAAGATCATGCCATTGCACTCCAGCCTGAGCAACAAGAGCAAACTCTGACCCAGAAAAAAAAAAAAAAAGAGTCAGTTTAAGAAAATAAAAACCATGAGCAAGTATGTTTATGAAAGGGTAAGGATACACCTGGATGAATTATATCTGAGATTGATGAATATTTGCTTGCCTTTTTCTCTCAGAAATATTTTTCTTTTCATGACTCGCCTCTCCCATTTTTCCCAGATATCATTTCTACTTAAAGGGAGTCTCACTTAGTGTCTGGCTCTTAGAGAGAAATAATTTCAGATACTTTCTATTTGAGTTTCAAAAAAAAAAATCAATAGGCTTTTTAAGTTCCAAATAAACGAATGTCTAATGGAGAAATTTAAGATGATATTAATGTTGGTAGAGTACATATATTTGACCGATAAAGTCTCTTCAAATTTTCTTCTTCCACAGTGGATGGTAGTTAGTCCAAATATACTGGCAAGGGGGAGCAAGTGTGAACCAGTTGGAAAAGGTGAAGCAAGCAAAGGAAATGAGAATAAGGCATCAAAAATGCATTTTTTAACAAATGGAAACATAATTTCATTGAATGAGCACAATTTGGTGCAATAAGGAAGTTTATAAGACTTTGGGTCTTCTCATATTTGTATCCGGTATTATAAGCACATACCTCAATTTACTGCACTTTGCTTAATTGTGCCTTGTAGATATTGCTTTTTTTTTTTTTTTTTTTCCAAATTGAAGGTTTGTGGCAGTCCTGTGACCAGCAAGTTTAACAGCACCATTTTTCCAACAGCATATGCTCACTTCATGTCTTTGTGTTACATTTTGGTAATTGTTACATTTTCATTATTTTTATATAATTAAACTTTTTCATTATTTTTGTGTCTATTATGGTAATAAGTGATCAGTGATCTTTGAAATTAATACTTTAATTGTTTGGGGACACCATGAACTGCAACCACATAACACACGTGAACTTAATTGATAAATGTTGTATGTGTTCTGACTGCTCCACTGACTGACCATTTCAACAGCTCTCCTCCCTCTCCTTGGGATGCAACAATACTGAAATTAGGCCAGTTAATAATCCTACACAAACCTCTAAATGTTCAAGTGAAAGGAAATGTTGTATGTCTCTCTTTTAAAATAAAAAGCTATAAATAATTAAGCTTAGTAAAGAAGGCATATTGAAAACTGAGGTTAAAAGTCAGGCCTCTTGTGTCAGACAGCCTAATTGTGAGTAGAAAGGAAAACTTCTTAAGGAATGTTAAAATTGCTACTCCACTGAACACACAAATATCAGGGAAGTAGAACAACTTATTGCTGATATGAAGAAAGTTTTAGTGATCTGGATAGGTCAAACCAGCCACAACATTCTCTTAAGGCAAAGCCTAATCCAGAGGAAGATCCTAATTCTCTTCAATCCTGTGAAGACTGAGAGAGGTGAGAAAGCTGTAAAAGTTTGAAGCTAGCACAGGTTCATGAGGTTTAAAGAGCCATAATATAAAAGTGCAAGGTGAAGCAGTAAGTGCTGAGGTAGAAGTTTAAACAAGTCATTGATAATATTTATCTATAATATTTCATCAATATTTAAGATAATGGGTGAAGTTAGCTACAATAAACAACAAATGTTCAATGTAGATGAAACAGCCTTATACTGGCAAAAGATGCCATGTAGAACTTTCATAGCTAAAGAGAAGAAGTCACCACTTGGCTTTTAATCTTCATAGGCTAGGCTGACACTCTTGTTAGGAGCTAATGAAGCTGGTGACTAAGTTGAAGCCAATGCCTACTTACAATTCTGAAAATCACAGGGTCCTTAAGAATTTTGCTAAATCTACTCTGCCTGTGCTCTGTCAATGGAAAAACAAAGCTTGGATGACAGCATGTCTGTTTACAGCATAGTTCACTCAATATTTTAACCCCACTTTTGAGATCTACTTCTCAGAAATAAAAACTATTTATTTCACAATGTTACTGCGTATTGATAATACACGAAGTGATCCAAGAGCTTTCATGGAGATGTACAAGAAGATTAATACTGTTTTCATGCCTGGTAACACAGCATCTATTCTGCAGCCCATGGATCAAGGAGTAATTATGACTTTAACATCTTATCATGTAAGAACTACATTTTGTAAAGGTATAGATGCAATAGATAGCCTTGCAGAATCCAGTGATTCCTCAGATGGATCAGGCAAAGTCAATAGAAAACCTTCTAGAAAAAGAATCACTATTCCAAGTGCTATTAAAAACATTTGTGATTCATGGGAGAAGGTAAAATTATCAAAATTAACAGAGCTTTGAAAGAAGTTAATTCTAATGCTCATGGATGACTTTGAAGAGTTCAAGAATTCAGTGGAAAAGGAACTGCAGATGTGGTGGAAATACCAAGAGAACTAGAATTAGAAGTGGAGCCTGAAGATAGGCCTGAATTACTGCAATCTCATAATAAAACTTGAATGGATGAGGAGTTGCTTCTTATGAATGAGCAAAGAAAGTGTTCTTTTGAGATAGATTGTACTCCTGGTGAAGATGCTGTGATAATAGTTTAAATGACAAAAAAGGCTTGAGGATATTCCATAAACTCAGTTGATAAAGTAGCAGCAGGATTTGAGAGGATTGACTCAAATTTTGAAAGAAGTTCTACGGTGGGTAAAATGCTATCAAACAGCATTGCACGCTACAGAGAAATCTTTGTGAAAGAAATAGTCAATTAATTCAGCCAACTTCATTATTGTCTTATTTTAAGAAATTGCAACAGCCACCTCGGCCTTTAGCAACAACTACCCTGGTCAGTCGGTAGCCATCAACATTAAGTCAAGAACCTTTCCCAGTAAAAATATTACAACTTGTCCTGAATGGTATTGCCTAGGTTTTCTTCTAGGGTTTTTATGGTTTTAGGTCTAACATTTAAGTCTTTAATCCATCTTGAATTGATTTTTGTATAAGGTGTAAGGAAGGGATCCAGTTTCAGCTTTCTACATATGGCTAGCCAGTTTTCCCAGCACCATTTATTAAATAGGGAATCCTTTCCCCATTTCTTGTTTTTCTCAGGTTTGTCAAAGATCAGATGGTTGTAGATATGTGGCATTATTTCTGACAGCTCTGTTCTGTTCCATTGATCTATATCTCTGTTTTGGTACCAGTACCATGCTGTTTTGGTTACTGTAGCCTTGTAGTATAGTTTGAAGTCAGGTAGCGTGATGCCTCCAGCTTTGTTCTTTTGGCTTAGGATTGACTTGGCGATGCAGGCTCTTTTTTGGTTCCATATGAACTTTAAAGTAGTTTTTTCCGATTCTGTGAAGAAAGTCATTTGTAGCTTGATGGGGATGGCATTGAATCTGTAAATTACCTTGGGAAGGATGGTCATTTTCATGATATTGATTCTTCCTACCCATGAGCATGGAATGTTCTTCCATTTGTTTGTATCCTCTTTTATTTCCTTGAGCAGTGGTTTGTAGTTCTCCTTAAAGAGGTCTTTCACATCCCTTGTAAGTTGGATTCCTAGGTATTTTATTCTCTTTGAAGCAATTGTGAATGGGAGTTCACTCATGAATACCATTCAGGACATAGGCATGGGCAAGGACTTCATGTCTAAAACACCAAAAGCAATGGCAACAAAAGCCAAAATTGACAAATGGGATCTAATTAAACCAAAGAGCTTCTGCACAGCAAAGGAAACTACCATCAGAGTGAACAGGCAACCTACAAAATGGGAGAAAATTTTCGCAACATACTCATCTGACAAAGGGCTAATATCCAGAATCTACAATGAACTCCAACAAATTTACAAGAAAAAAACAAACAACCCCATCAAAAAGTGGGCGAAGGACATGAACAGACACTTCTCAAAAGAAGACATTTATGCAGCCAAAAAACACATGAAAAAATGCTCACCATCACTGGCCATCAGAGAAATGCAAATCAAAACCACAATGAGATACCATCTCACACCAGTTAGAATGGTGATCATTAAAAAGTCAGGAAACAACAGGTGCTGGAGAGGATGTGGAGAAATAGGAACACTTTTACACTGTTGGTGGGACTGTAAACTAGTTCAACCATTGTGGAAGTCAGTGTGGTGATTCCTCAGGGATCTAAAACTAGAAATACCATTTGACCCAGCCATCCCATTACTGGGTATATACCCAAAGGACTATAAATCATGCTGCTATAAAGACACATGCACACGTATGTTTATTGCCGCATTATTCACAATAGCAAAGACTTGGAACCAACCCAAATGTCCAACAATGATAGACTGGATTAAGAAAATGTGGCACATATACACCATGGAATACTATGCAGCCATAAAAAATGATGAGTTCATGTCCTTTGTAGGGACATGGATGAAATTGGAAATCATCATTCTCAGTAAACTATCGCAAGAACAAAAAACCAAACACCGCATATTCTCACTCATAGGTGGGAATTGAACAATGAGAACACATGGACACAGGAAGGGGAACATCACACTTCGGGGACTGTTGTGGGTTGGGGGGAGGGGGGAGGGATAGCATTGGGAGATATACCTAATGCTAGATGAAGAGTTGGTGGGTGCAGCGCACCAGCATGGCACATGTATACATATGTAACTTACCTGCACATTGGGCACATGTACCATAAAACCTAAAGTATAATAATAATAATAATAATGATAATAATAATAAAAGAAAAAAATATTACAACTTGCTGAAGGCATAGATAATCATCAACCATTTTTAGCAATAAATAATTTTTACATTAAGATATATACATCATTTTTAGACAAAATGCTATTGCAAACCTAGCAGACTACAGTGTCATGGAAACAACGTTTATATGTATTGAAAGATTTGAAAAGGATTCTTGTGACTCGCTTTATTGCAATACTCACTATACTGTGGTTGTCTGAAATCAGTTCTGCAATATCTCCAAGGTATGCCTGCATTAACACAAGGAAAAGGCAACCTACGAAATGAGATAAAATATTTGCAAACCTTTCGTCCAATTAGGGGTTAATATGGAACACATATAAGAAACTCCTATAACTCAATGGTAAAAACCAAAATAACCCAACTAAAAAATGGGCAAATGACTTTAATAGACATTTCTCCAAAAAAGACACAAATGGACAACGGGTGTTTGGAAAGGTTCTTTATATCACTAATCATCAGGAAAATGCAAATCAAAACCACAATGATGTATTATTTTGCACCTGTCAGTATGGCTATTTAAAAAAAAGCAAAAGAGTATTGGTGAAGATGTAGAGAAATTAGAACTTTTGTGTGCTATTAGTGCAAATATTAAATGGTATAGCCACTATAGAAAATAGTAAAAAATTAAGGATGGAAATGCCCTATGATCCAGCAATTCCACTTTTGGGTATATATCCAATGGAATTGAAATCAGCATCTTGAGGAAGTATCTTCACTCCTATGTTTATGGCAGGATTATTCACAATAGCTAAGATGAAAACAACCCAAATGTTCATGAACAGATGAATGAAGAAAACAAATGTATATTTATTACTTTTAAAAAATATGGGGTCTCACTGTGTAAGCTGGACTTGACATCCTGGGTTCAAGAGATCTTTCCATATCAGTATCCTGAGTAGCTGGGACTACAGATGTGTGAAAATTGCAAACAGATATTATCTTACACCAGTAAGATGGCTATTGTTAAAAAGTAAAAAATAACAGATGTTGGTGAGGATGTAGAGAAAAGGGAACTTTTATACACTGTTGGTGGGAATGTAAATTAGTACAGCCTCTATGGCAAACAGTATGGAGAGTTTTCAAATAACTAAAAATGGAACTACCATTAAGTGCAGCAATCCCACTACTGGATATCTACCCAAAGGAAAATAAATCATTATATCAAAATGATAGCCACACTTGTATGTATGTATATTGCAGCACTATTCACAACAGGAGAGATATGAAATCAACCTAAGTGTCTATAAACAGATGACTGGAAAAAGAAAATGTGATACATAGACATGTAGAATACTATTCAGCCATGAAAAGGGTGAAATCATGTCTTTTGCAACAACGTGGATGGAACTGGAGGCCATTATTTTAAGTGAAACAAGTCAGACATGGAAAAACAAATACTGCACTTTCTCACTTATAAGTGGGAACTAAATAATGTGTATACATGGTTGTAGAATATGGGATTATAGACAATGGAGACTTAGAAGGATAAGGGGATAGGAGGGGAGTGGACGATGAGAAGTTATTTAATTGGCATAATGTATGTTATTTGGGTGATGGGTACCCTAAAAGCTCTTACTTCAACACTGCAATCTGTGCATATAACAACACTTGAACCCCATAAATTTATACATATAACAAAGAGAAAAATGTGTATATGTAGGAATATTATTCAGTCTTAAAAATACAGAAACCCTATCATTTGTGACAATATGGTTGTATCTGGAAGACATTATGCCAGTGAAACCAGGGCAGCCACAGAAAGAGAACTACTACATAATTTCATTCACACGGATATCTACAACAGTCATACTCATAAAAGCAGAGAATAGAATGGTAATTGCCAGGGGCTAGAGTGAGGGGGAAAAGGATAATTGTTGTTCAATAGGTATAAAATTTAAATTAAGCAAGATGAAAATGTTCTAGAAACCTGCTGTACAATATAGAGCCTATAGTTAACAATATGGTATTGTACATTTGAATGTACAGTGCTAAGAGGGTGGATTGCATATTAACGGTCTTCACACACACATACACACACACACAAACATACACAAACCACAAAGGGACACAAGGAAACTTTTGGAGGTTATGGATATGTTTATTACTTGATTATGGTGACAGTATAATGGATATATGCATATGTCCAAACTCATCAAAACAATTTGATGAGTTAAACACATACAGATGTTTTTGTATATCAATTAAAACTATATAGATATATAGACTTAAAAAACAGGAGCCATTTCTGAATGCTGATCACATTTTATCGTGCTAGGCACAGCAAAGCATTCAAATCTATATAATACAAAGAGCTTGATTTTGATGATTTCGTATTTTGGGAGCATCTTTTTATCAGATAGTTTTTAAAATAAGTGTCTAAATTTTTAACAGAGAAGACTGTTTATCTGGCTCTGTACTAAGAATTCTTCAATTTACCCAACAAATATTTATAAAGCATTTTCTGGACCCCGGGCATCGTGCTAGATGCTCAAAGAAATTAGTTAATGAGTATTGTCATATATACTTCCCTTAAAATTTTGAGTCAGAGATGGAGCCAGACATGAAAATCATAGGAAAATATGTTGCACACACAATAGATACAAAAGAAGAGATACTGAGGGCAATGATGTTTGCAGAGAGGATGCAGGACTTTGTACAGTTCTTAGTATTGTATGCAGGCAGAAATATCAGGATAGGTAGAAAAGAGGATAATGTATAATTTTTTTCTTCCAACTATCACTTTAGGTTCAGGGGTTGCATGTGCAGGTTTGTTACATGGGTAAATCATGTGTCATGGGGGTTTTGTGTACAAATTATTTTGTTACCCAGGTAGTGAACATAATACCAGGTAGGTAGTTTTACAATTGTCACCCTACCCCGCAGCCACCCCAAAGTAGCTCCTGGTGTCTATTGTTTGCTTCTTTGTGTCCATGTGTACTCAATATTAAACTCCCAATTATAAGTCAGAGCATGTGCTGTGTGATTTTCTGTTCCTGTGCTAACTTGCCTAGGATAATAGCCTCCAGGTTTATCCATGTTGCAGCAAATGACATGATTTTATTTTTATGGCTCTGTAGTATTTCATGGTGTATATATACTACATTTTTTAAATCCATTCTACTTTTTATGGACATCTAGGTTGATTCCATGTCTTTGCTATTGTAAAGAGTGCTGTAATGAACATATATATGCATGTGTCCTTGTGTTAGATCAATTTATATTCCTTAGCATATACCTAGTAATGGGATTGCTAGATCAAATGGTGGTTTTAAGCTCTTTGAAAAATCTCCAACTGCTTGCCACAGTGGCTGAACTAATTTGCAATCTCACCAGTAGTGTATAAGCATTCTTCCTTCTCCATCATCTTGCCAGCATCTGTTATTTTTTGAGTTTTTAATAATAGCCATTCTGACTTGTGTGAAATGATATTTTATTGTGGTTTTGATTTGGATTTCTTTAATGATTGGTGATGTTGAACACTTTTTCATATGCTTATTTTCCACATGTAAGTCTTCTTTTGAGAACTATCTGTATACTTTGCCGACTTTTAATAGGATTGTTTGTTTTTTGCTTGCTGATATGTTAAGTTCCTTAACGACTTTTGATATTAGACTATTGTCATATACATAGTTTGCAAATATCTTCTCCTATTGTGTGGGTTTTCTGTTTTCTTGTTTGATGGTTTATTTTGCTGTGCAGAAGCTCTTTAGATTAACTAGCTCCCATTTGCCAATATTTGTTGTTGTTGCAATTGCTTTTGGAGTCTTCATCATGAAATATTTGTTAGGGGCTTTCTCAAGAATGGTATTTCCTAGTTTTTCTTCTAGGATTTTTATAGTTTTAGCTTATACATGTAATTCATCTTTAGATGACTTTTGTATATGATAAAAGGAGGGGGTCCAGTTTAAATCTTCTGTGTATAAATAACCAGTTCTCTTAGCATCATTTATTGAATAGGCAGTCCTTTCCCCATTGCATGTTAATGTCAACTTTGTCAAAGATAAGATGGTTGTATGTGTGTGTGTGTCCTTATTTCTGGGTTCGCTAACTTGTTAAATTGGTATATGTGTCTGTTTTTCAATCAGGACCGTGCTGTTTTGGTAACTGTAGCCTTGTGGTGTAGTTTAAAGGCAGGTGGTATGATGCCTTTAGTTTTGTTATTTTTTATTGAGATTTGCTTTGGCTGTTCAGGCTCGTTTCTGCTCCATATAAATTTTAGAATAGTTTTTTCTAATTCTGTGAAAAAATGTCATATATAGTTCGGTGGGAATAGTATTAAATCTGTAAGTTGCTTTGGACAGTATGGCCATTTTAACAATATTGATTCTTCCTATCCAAGAGCATGAAATGTTCTTTCATTTGTTCATGTCATCTCCAATTTATTTGAGTACTTTTTACAATGCTCATTGTAGATTTTTCACCTCCCTGGTTAGCTATATTCCTATGTATCTTATTCTTTTTATAGCTATTGTGAATGGGATTTTGACCTTGATGTTGCTCTCAGCATGGATGTTATTGGTGTACAGAAATGCTATTGATTTTTGTACACTGATTTTGTATCCTAAAACTTTGCTAAAGTTGTTTATCCAATTTAGGAGCCTTTGTGCAGAGACTATGGAGTTCTTTAGGTATAAAATAACATCATCAGTAGAGAGCGATGGTTTGACTTCCTCTTCTCATATTTTGATGTTCTTTTATTTCTTTCCCTTGTCTGAAGGTTCTGGCTAGCATTTCCAGTAGTATGTTGAATAGGAGTGGTGACATGGGAATCATTGTATTCTTCTGATTTTCAAGGGCAATGCTTCCAGCTTTTGCCCGTTCAGTATAATGTTGGCTATGGGTTTTTCAAAGATGGGTCTTATTATTTTGAGGTATCTTCCTTCAATTCCTAGTGTGTTGAATGTTTTGAACATGAAAGGATTACAATTTCATTGAAATCTTTTTTCTGTGTCTATTGAGATGGTCATTTAGTATTTGTTTTTAGTTCCAATTATGAGATGAATCACATTTATTCATTTGCATATTTTGAACCAACCTTGCAGCTCAGGGATAAAGACTATTTGATCATGGTGGATTCACTATTTGATATCCTGCTAGATTCAGTTTGCAAGTGTTCTCTTGAGGATTTGTGTGTTTATATTCATCTGGGATATTGGCCTGAAGTTTTCTTTTTTCACTGTGTCTCTGCTAGGATTTCGTATCAGAATTATTCTGGCCCCATAGAATGAGGTAGGGAGAAGTCCCTTCTTCTTCATTTTCTGGAATAATTCCAGTAAGATTATTTCCAATTCTTCTTTATACATCTGATATAATTTGGTTGTGAATTCTTCTTGTCCAGGGCTCTTCTGGTTGGTAAGTTTTTATTACTGATTCAGTTTTTAAAGTCATCATTGTTCTGTCCAGTTTTTCAGTTTCTCCCTGGTTCAGTCTTGGAAAGTTTTATGTTTCCAGGAATTCATCAATTTAATTTAGGTTTCCTAGATTTGGGGCATAGAGGTGTAAGATCCTCAGAGGGTTTTTTGTATTTCTGTCGGGTTGGTGGCAATATTTCATTTTTCATTCCTAATTGTGTGTATTTGCATGCTCTCTCTTTTTTCATTAGTCTTGCTAGTGGTCTATCAATCTTATTTATTCAATTCAGCTATGATTTTGATTATTTATTTTCTGCTAGCTTTGAGGTTAGTTTACCTTTGCTTCTCTAGTTCTTGTAGGTGTGGCTTTAGGTTGTTAATTTGAGATCTTTCTAACTTTTTAATGTAGGTGTTTAGTGGTATAAACTTTCCTCTTAATGCTGCTTAGAGGAATGCTTAATTTCTAGCTGTGTCCAACAGATTCTTGTATATTGGATATTTGTTTTTATTAGCTTCAAATAATTTCTCAGTTTCTGCTTTAATTTCATTGTTTACTGAAAAGTCATTCAGGGGCAGGTTGTTTAATTTCCACATAATTGTATAGTTTTGAGAGATCTTGGTATTGATTTCTATTTTTATTGCACTGTGGTCTGAAAGCGTTGTTTGTATGACTATGGTATTTTTAATTTCTTGAGAATGCTTTATGGCTGAGCATGTGGTTGATTTTAAAGTATGCACCATGTGAAAATGAGACAAATGTATATTCTACAGTTGTTGGATGGATTGTTACATAGATAGATGTCTGTTAGGTTCATTTGGTCAAAGAACAAATTTAGGCCCCAAATATCTTTGTTAGTTTTCTGCTTCAACGGTTTATCAAATACTGTCAATGGGGTTTTGAAGTCTCCCACTATTTTTGTGTAGTTACTTAAGTCTCTTTTTAAATCTATAAGACTTATTTTCTGGATCTAGGTGCTCCAGTGTTGATTGCATACATACTTATGAGATTTGTCTTTTTGTTCAATTGAATTGAATCTTTTATTATTACATTATGCCCTTATTTGTATTTTTAAATTGTTGTTGGATTAAAGTCTGTTTTGCCTGAAATAAGAATAGCAACTCCTGGTCTTTTGTTTTGTTTTGTTTTCCATTTACTTGTGAGATCTTTGTCCATCTCTTTACTTTGAGCTTATGTTTGTCATTGCATGTAAGATTGGTCTCTTGAAGTCAGCATACAGTTGGGTCCTGCTTCTTTACCCAACCAACTTGTCACACTGTACCTTTTATTTGATGTGTTTAGCCCATTTACATTCAAGGTTAACACAAATATGTGCAGATTTGATCCTGTTATTTTGTTGCTAGCTAGTTGCTATTTAGACTTGAATGTGTAGCTGCTTTAGAGTGTCAATGTTCTATGTACTTAAGGGTATTTTTGTCATGGTCAGTAACAGTCTTTTTTTCATGTTTAGCACTCCATTCAGGACATCTTGTAAGGCAGTTTTGATGGAAATGAGTTCCCTTCGCATCTGCTTATCTGAGTAAGATTTTATTTCTCCTTCACTTATGAAGTTTAGTTTGTCTTGATATGCAATTATTGGTTGGAATTTCTTTTCTTGAAAGATGTTAAATGTAGGCCACCAATCTCTTCTGGCTTGTAAAATTTCCTCTGAAAGTTCTGCTGTTAGCCTGATGGGGTTCCTCTTGTAGGTGACCTGCCCTTTCTCTCTGGCCACCTTTAATATTTTTTTCTTTCATGTTAACCTCGGAGAATCTGAGGACTGTGTGCCTTGGAGAAGGCTGTCTTCTATAGTACCTCACAGGAGTTCTCTGAATTTTCTTAATATGAATGCTGACCTCTCTAGCAAGGTGGGGAAACTTTCATGGATAATATCTTCAATAATATTTTCCATGTTTCTTGCTGTCTCTCCCTTTCTTTCAGAGACCCCCAATGTATCATGCATTTGCTCTATTTATATCATCCCATATTTCTCAGAGGTTTTATTGATTTTTAACATTATTCTTTCTTTATTTTTGTCCGACTGAGTTGATTCAAATAGCTGACCATTAAGCTCTGAAATTATTTCTTCAGCTTGGTCTATTTTGTTTTCCTACTTCCTATTATATTATGAAATTCTTGTAGTGACTTTTTTTAGCTCTATCACATCAGTTGGTTCTTTCTTAAACTTTATTTTGTCCTTCATCTCTTGAATCATTTTATTTCATTCCTTAGATTCCTTGAATTGAATTTCAACTTTCTTGTGCATTACAATAATCTTCCTTGACATCCAGACTCTGAATTCTATGTCTGTCATTTCAGCCATGTAAATCCCCCATTTCTGGGGATATAGTGCAGTTGTTTGGTGGTAAGAAGACACTCTTTTTAGAGTTGCCAGAGTTCCCATGCTGGCTGTTTCTCATCTGTGTGGGCCAATGTTCCTTTAATGTTTGAAATTTCTGTCCTTTGGATAGAACTTTTTGCTTCTATATTCTTTGGTGACTTTGAGGGTTTGACTGTGGTAAAAGTTGGGTATAGTAAACTGGCTTCTTTTGTGGATTATTTTAGGGAACCAAGGCTCAGCTTAGCACTCCTGGGCTGTGTTCTCTAACCCTAGTAGACAGGCTCATGGCTTTGTTTTCCAGCCCCTTGACATTAATCACCTGCTGTGCTGTAGAGACCAATGTGTTCCTGGCCCACTGTGGACCACTGTTGTCCACTCAACAACAATTTGATGGAAGTGTTCCAGCTAAGACACTTTATTGTAGTAGTGGCAGTGGGACTCATAATTATGTATCCATGCCAGTGGTAGCAGGGCTGGGGGGTCCATATGCATGCATGCACACCAGTGGTGGCAAGGTAGTGAAACAGTAGGGTCTGTGCATATGCACAAAGTGGTGGTGGTGGAGCAACAGTGCAGCAGGGTCTGCATATGTGCATGTGTGTTGATGGTAGTGGGGCACTATGCATATGTTCCACTGCACATGCAAGTGCATGCATACACTGGTGGCAGTGGGATGGCAAGGTTCACATATGCATGTGCTCCAGCAAAGTGGTGGAGGGAGGCTGTAGACAAGTGCTTACCAGCAAAACAGTGGGGCAGACTGTGAGTAATACATGCTTTCCAAGGCCCATCTGTGAAAGCTCTCTGATAGTTAGGCAGTATGTACCAGTGAAAGAGCTATGGCGTGGCTTCTGGGAAACACCCTGGTTGGGTTCTATAGCTGCACTTCAAGTTAGTTAAGCTGGGAAGGGACCCTGGGAGAAGCTGGCAAATATAGGGGGGGACAATCAGATCAAACAGAGCCCCATCCATGGATAAGATATCCCTGTACAGTCCAAGTCAAACAGTAAAAAATTGCCAAAGCCACCTAGAGGGGCATGACAATTCTTAGGGGACGGATGTTTCTGGCCCTGTTCCCCTGGAGCTGTTACTCCAACAAACCCAGTGGGCTCGACACGGTTGGAGTCCTGTCCCTGACAACTGTCCAGCAGTGCTTCTTGCCAACTCATATTTCTATGGGGACTGTGGAGTGTTCTGCAGCTAGGATTCCAGAGGTCTGTGACAATAGTGAAGCACTCCATGCCTATCTAACTCACCCCTTCCACAGGAGCCACTTGGGGCCAGGAATGAGTTCTGGTGCTTGACAATTTTGTACGGGGTTCCCAGCTTCCTCCCTCTTAGGCCCAGTATATTAATCCATTCTCATGCTACTGATAAAAACATACCTGAGACAGGGTAACTTACAAAAGAACGAGGTTTATTTGGACTCAGTTCCATGTGGTAGGGAGGCCTCACAATCATGGAGGAAGGCAAGGAGGAGCAAGTCACATATTATGTATATGGTGGCAGGCAAAGAGAGAGAGAGTTTGTGCAGAGAAACTCCTATTTTTTAAAACCATCAGAACACTTGAGACTAATTCACTATCACGAAAACAGCACAGGAAAGATCTGCAACCGTAATTCTATCACCCCCCACTGGGTTCCTGCCGTGACATGTGAGAATTGTGGGAGTTACAATTCAAGATGAGATTTGGGTGGGGACACATCCAAAGAATAATCATTCTGCCCCTGGCCCTTCCCATATTTCATGTACTTACATTTCAAAATTAATCATGCCTTTCCAACAGTCCCCCAAACTTTTAACTCATTTCAGCATTAACTTAAAAGTTCACAGTCCAAATTGTCATCCCAGACAAGGCAGGTCCCTTGACAAATGAAGTGAAAAAATAAAATAAATGACAGAAGAAGGAGAAGGAGAAGGAAAAGAAAGAAGTGGTAGGAGGAGAAAGAAAGTAGGGGAAAAAAACAAAAAAAGAAAGAAAAGAAAAGAAAGAAAGAAAGAAAGAAAGAAAGAAAGAAAAGTGAAAAGAAAAGAAAAGAGGTAGAAAGTTAAAAGGATGAGAGGGAGAGAATGAGGGAGGGAAAAAGGGAAGGAGGGTGGAAGGAAGGAAAAAAGACAATGAACAAAATATATTTTAGAAAGGAGGAGAATGTGTGGCACATAGTGGGCACTGAATATATTTTATTGAATCAATACACAGTGTCAAAAGTGTTCAAAATTCAAAAACAAACAAATGAAAAAAACTGGGAGAGTGAGAGTAGATAAAATTTATTAGAGCCTTTGGAAAGATAAGTTGGAAAGAAGGTCGGAATTGTGTGGTAAAGGTAGAGTAGGGAAGATGAAAAAAGAAGCAGTTTGCAGGAAGTTAGGAAGGAAAGGAATGATGAGAAAGTAAAAATGATGCAAATTATGTGTTTTATATATTTGACTGGGAATAAAAGGTGATAAACCGATCAAGAATTTAGAATGTCAGGCAGAGATTTTTATTACCCATTTGTTTGATATAGACAAAGGAGCCCTGAGACTGAGGACATAAACAAAAAAAAAAAAAAAAAAAAAAAAAAGTCCATGGAACAAAAGATGAAAGATACGAGAGAAAAGAAGGGGCAATGGCTTATAAGAATTTGTTACCTAAACAATTTATAGATATAGCAGTGCCTTAATCTAAAGCAATAAAACCCAATGGTGGAATTTCAGAAAGTATGATAACCAGTTTGAAAAAGTGGGATCCATTTATACAGCCTCAGATTAGAAATCTACTTCTCCTTAAACCAATTATATCAGAGGCGATTGTCCTGGTTTGGTTTTCTTTTTTTTTTTTTTTTTTTTTTGTTTTTTTTTTTATCTTTTTATTATTATTATTATTATTATTATTATACTTTAGGTTTTATGGTACATGTGTGCAATGTGCAGGTAAGTTACATATGTATACATGTGCCATGCTAGTGCGCTGCACCCACCAACTCGTCATCTAGCATTAGGTATATCTCTCAATGCTATCCCTCCCCCCTCCCCCCACCCCACAACAGTCCCCGAAGTGTGATGTTCCCCTTCCTGTGTCCATGTGTTCTCATTGTTCAATTCCCACCTATGAGTGAGAATATGCGGTGTTTGGTTTTTTTGTTCTTGCGATAGTTTACTGAGAATGATGATTTCCAATTTCATCCATGTCCCTACAAAGGACATGAACTCATCCTTTTTTATGGCTGCATAGTATTCCATGGTGTATATGTGCCACATTTTCTTAATCCAGTCTATCATTGTTGGACATTTGGGTTGGTTCCAAGTCTTTGCTATTGTGAATAATGCGGCAATAAACATACGTGTGCATGTGTCTTTATAGCAGCATGATTTATAGTCCTTTGGGTATATACCCAGTAATGGGATGGCTGGGTCGAATGGAATTTCTAGTTCTAGATCCCTGAGGAATCGCCACACTGACTTCCACAAGGGTTGAACTAGTTTACAATCCCACCAACAGTGTAAAAGTGTTCCTATTTCTCCACATCCTCTCCAGCACCTGTTGTTTCCTGACTTTTTAATGATTGCCATTCTAACTGGTGTGAGATGGTATCTCATTGTGGTTTTGATTTGCATTTCTCTGATGGCCAGTGATGGTGAGCATTTTTTCATGTGTTTTTTGGCTGCATAAATGTCTTCTTTTGAGAAGTGTCTGTTCATGTCCTTCGCCCACTTTTTGATGGGGTTGTTTGTTTTTTCCTTGTAAATTTGTTGGAGTTCATTGTAGATTCTGGATATTAGCCCTTTGTCAGATGAGTAGGTTGCGAAAATTTTCTCCCATTCTGTAGGTTGCCTGTTCACTCTGATGGTAGTTTGTTTTGCTGTGCAGAAGCTCTTTAGTTTAATTAGATCCCATTTGTCAATTTTGGCTTTTGTTGCCATTGCTTTTGGTGTTTTAGACATGAAGTCCTTGCCCATGCCTATGTCCTGAATGGTAATGCCTAGGTTTTCTTCTAGGGTTTTTATGGTTTCAGGTCTAACCTGAATGGATTTAAGTCTTTAATCCATCTTGAATTGATTTTTGTATAAGGTGTAAGGAAGGGATCCAGTTTCAGCTTTCTACATATGGCTAGCCAGTTTTCCCAGCACCATTTATTAAATAGGGAATCCTTTCCCCATTTCTTGTTTTTGTCAGGTTTGTCAAAGATCAGATACTTGTAGATATGTGGCGTTATTTCTGACGGCTCTGTTCTGTTCCATTGATCTATATCTCTGTTTTGGTACCAGTACCATGCTGTTTTGGTTACTGTAGCCTTGTAGTATAGTTTGAAGTCAGATAGTGTGATGCCTCCAGCTTTGTTCTTTTGGCTTAGGATTGACTTGGCGATGCGGGCTCTTTTTTGGTTCCATATGAACTTTAAAGTAGTTTTTTCCAATTCTGTGAAGAAAGTCATTGGTAGCTTGATGGGGATGGCATTGAATCTGTAAATTACCTTGGGAAGGATGGCCATTTTCATGATATTGATTCTTCCTACCCATGAGCATGGAATGTTCTTCCATTTGTTTGTATCCTCTTTTATTTCCTTGAGCAGTGGTGTGTAGTTCTCCTTGAAGAGGTCTTTCACATCCCTTGTAAGTTGGATTCCTAGGTATTTTATTCTCTTTGAAGCAATTGTGAATGGGAGTTCACTCATGATTTGGCTCTCTGTCTGTCTGTTATTGATGTATAAGAATGCTTGTGATTTTTGCACATTGATTTTGTATCCTGAGACTTTGCTGAAGTTGCTTATCAGCTTAAGGAGATTTTGGGCTGAGACAATGGGGTTTTCTAGATATACTATCATGTCATCTGCAAACAGGGACAATTTGACTTCCTCTTTTCCTAATTGAATACCCTTGATTTCCTTCTCCTGCCTAATTGCCCTGGCCAGAACTTCCAACACTATGTTGAATAGAAGTGGTGAGAGAGGGCATCCCTGTCTTGTGCCAGTTTTCAAAGGGAATGCTTCCAGTTTTTGCCCATTCAGTATGATATTGGCTGTGGGTTTGTCATAAATAGCTCTTATTATTTTGAGATACGTCCCATCAATTCCTAATTTATTGAGAGTTTTTAGCATGAAGGGTTGTTGAATTTTGTCAAAGGCCTTTTCTGCATCTATTGAGATAATCATGTGGTTTTTGTCTTTGGTTCTGTTTATATGCTGGATTACATTTATTGATTTGCGTATATTGAACCAGCCTTGCATCCCAGGGATGAAGCCCACTTGATCATGGTGGATAAGGTTTTCTTTTGAAAAGACTGCATTGACTTGAAATGTGTATGTGAGGGATGAACAAGGAGCAGGGAAATTTGCCTTTGGAAATTAAGTTCTTACTAAAATAGTTTTTATCCCTGGGAACAGTTAATACTGAGAAAACTGGTTCTCAATGGTTCTCAGGACTCAAGTGTTTTGGGGTTAATTCAGGAAATTTTAAATGTCAGAGAGGCCAAATTATTGCTTCAACTTTTGGGAATAGGTGCCATTCTTGAACTTGCTAGAGGGTGAGCTAAAATGAGGAGGATGATCTGAAGTCTTGTTACATAGACTTCCAATGTCATGCTCTTATGGGCTTGCTCTGTCCAGTAAATGGCACAGATCTCCATCCTCAGCGACTTCAGAAGTGCCAATGAAGACTTACTAAAAGTATCACTTCCTGGGCCTGTGCATGTTTCAGATGCAGGTTGACTGTTGATCTTACTCATAGATATTAGTCAATGTCTGCATTCATGACCCTTCTGGGTCAACCTCAAGAGAGCCACAGAACTTGTTTTTCTTCTCTTCAATCCTGACCAGACCCCTCTATTAGCCTTACTTTAAGCCAGGAGAGCTCCTACTACAGAAAAAGAGGATGAGTTACTAAGAGCCAGGAAAAAGACTAGATCTCTTTAGTGTTCAAAGGAAGTCTTAACATGCCCTGTGACGTCTATTATTTTCTAAAAATCTTGTATCATCAGATAATATCTTGAAAGCTAACTTTCCTTTCATAGCAGAGAGAAACATTGAGAGTACCCAGGTATAAAATGCTTGAGGGGATGGAGACTCAATTTTTCATGACTTGAATATTATGCATTACATGCCTGTATCAAAATATGTCTTGTATACCATAACTATATACAACTACTATGTACCCACACAAAATAAAAATAAAAACAAAATTGTAGCATGAATTGCTAAAAAAATGAGGTTCTATAAGATCCTATACAAATTATATGCCAAAACTAACAGGGATATTGGGGTCCTCCATTTTATGTGGAGGTAAACTGATAGTAGATGGCTACTGTGATTTGCTTAAGGTCACAAAAGATCATAATCAGTGCAAATCATTTGACTAATACACTATCTAAGTAATACATTTCATTTTGCCTCTGGGGTTGCAGACAAGTTCCCTGCTGCAATGAAATCTGTATGGGTATACATAAACTAATAAATACATTAATATATGATGTAATATAAAGTCACATAATAGTAAGTTTCATGAAGAAGGTAAAACAGGATAAGGAGATAGTTTGTGCAGAGTATGTATTTGCTTTCATTCTGGTTGTTCAGAAAAGTACTCTGAAGAGGTGACATTTTGAATAGTGGACTGGATAATTTATCAGAACCATAGTGTTAAGGGAAAATGTTGCAGTCATAGACAAAGCAAGCGTAAAGGCCCTGGGATGGAAAGAGGATTAGTATTTGGTTTTTATTAACATTACTTAGTGACTTCTATAGGGTAGAGCACTCCAAATGTTTCAGTTTAACTCAATGAAATTCAATTAACCAGTTAAGTAGAATTTAATGCCGAATAAGTGTTAAGAAATTATTTATTATTCAAAGGCCTAAAAACAGAACTACCATTCAACCCAACAATCCCATTACAGGATATTTACCCAAAGGAATATAAATCATTCTATTATAAAGACACATACATGCATATGTTCATTGTAGCACTATTCACAATAGCAAAGACATGGAATCAAGTAAATGCTCACCAATGATAGACTTGATAAAGAAAATATGGTACATATGCACCATGGAATACTATGCAGCCATAAAAAAGAATGAGATCATGTCTTTTGGAGGAACATGGATAGAGCTGCAGGCTGTTATCCTTAGCAAACTAATGCAGGAACAGAAAGCCAAATACTACGTTCTCACTTATAAGTGGCAGCTAAAAGATGAGAACACATGGACACATAGAGGGAAACAACACACTCTGGGGCCTATCAGAGGGTGGAGGATGGGAGGAGGGAGAGGATCAGAAAAATTAGTTAATGGGTACTAGGCTTAATACCTGGGTGATGAAATAATCTGTACAACAAACCCCATAACACAAGTTTACATATATAGCAAACCTGCACACATACCCTTGAAATTAAAATAAAAGTTAAATTTTTAAGAAAGTAATTACTTGTATGAAACACTTGTATTGTGCTATGAATGTTTGACATAATCCTTGCATTTGAGTAATTCCCAATTTGGTGGAGATTTATACACAAATGACTATGATAGAAGGCAGAAAAGTAATTTTGCCATAAAACAAGTCCAGATAAAAGGCTCTTAGAATTTTAAGACAGAAGATATTATTTTCTGTTGGGGAATCTGTCTAACCTTCATAAATAAAAAGGAACCCAGAGAAAGCATATGAAAATGTGAAGGATTTAGACTAGCAAAGACAGGAAGAGAAGGTAGAACAGGGCATTCTAGGTGGAAAGAATGGCCAAAGAAAGGCCTAAATTTGAGATACTGGCTGGTGGTGTATTGGGAATGTCTATTAGCCCATATTGACTGGAATTTAGATTGCATGAAGGAGAATTGTGAGAGAAAAGGTAGAACATCTCTGTTACAATCAGATTTGAGATACTCTAACTTGTTTAAAATGAATTCTGAATGCAGTGAGAGCTCAGTATTTTGAGTAGGTTGAAGAGCTCAGACCTTTGCTTTAAAGACAACAGTAAATTATGACAGAAAATGGTACTGAACTTGACCACTTCAGCTACAGCTATCTATTGACTTGGGTTTGAAGGCTTCTCTAGAAGAAAAGAGCTGAAAATTCTCACAATTCATCTTGACCTTGGTAGAATTTCTCCCATTAACAGTCTTGTCTCACCTCAGGAAAATAGTGACAGTTCAAAATGTCCCAATGGATACTTGGATTACATAGAATTAAAGAAGGTGGAATGAAATAAATATTGAGTAATAGAATTTGTTATAGTTGATAAAGCAGAACAATCATTAAAAATGCTATATTATGAATATTTAGTTAGGATTTTTTTTAGTTAGGAGTTTTAAAAAGTACAAGTCCAATCACAGTAGCATAGTAATCTGATGGGCATAATTATTCAAACAAAAGATAAATAAAGATGCATTCTATACAATTTTTAAATTTTTTATAATTTATAATTTTTATTGTTTTAGAGCATACATAAAATATATCATCTTAGCCATTTAATATGTACAGTTAAGTGTCATTACGTAGACTCTTGTTGTTGTGTAACCATCACCAATCTCCATCTCAAGAACTTTTTCATTATCCTGAACTGAAACTCTGAACTTAATAAATACTAAATCCCCAATTCCCTCTCCCCCAGGCCCTGTAACCTTCATTCTATTTTCTGTTTTCATGAATTTGACTATTATAGGTACCTCATATAATTGGCATCATAAAATACTGTTTGTTTCCTTCTGCCTCTGGCTTGTTTCACTTATAATGTATTTAAGATTTATCCATTTGTACCATGTATCATATTTTCCTTCCTTTTGAAGGCTGCATAATATTCCTTTGCATGTATATTCCACATTTTGTTCATTTATCTGTCAGTGTACATGGGTTCCTTCCACCTTTTAGCTTTTGTGAATACTGCTGCTTTGAACATTAGTGTAGCAATATCTATTTGTGCCTCTGCTTTCAATTTTTTCTTATATACACTGAAGTAGAATTGCTGAATCATATGGTAATTTAATGTTTAGTTTTTTGGAAAATGTCCATATTATTTTCCACAGTGATTGCACCATTTCATTTTCCCACCAGCAATGTACAAAGTTTCCAATTTCCTGACTTGCCAACACTTGTATTTTTCTGGCTTATTATTGTTTTTTAAATAATAGCCATCCTCCTGAGTGTGAAGTGGTTTCTCATTGGTGTTTTGATATGCATTTCTGATAAAATGTGATTAGTGATTGCAAACATCTTTTTATGTGCTTATTGCCTATTTGTACGTCTTCTTTGGATAAAAGTTTATTGAAGTATTTTTCCCACCCTTAAATCAAATTTTATTGTTTTGTGTTGTAGGAGTTCTTTATATATTGTGATTATTAATCCTTTATCATATATATAATTGAAAAATATCATCTCCCATTCTGTGTTTCATTTTTACTCTCCTTATTATGTCATTTCATGCATAAACATTATTAATTTTGATGAAGTCCAATCTATCCATTTTTCCTATTTTGATATGTAATTTGGTGTCATATCCAAGAACTGACTACATATTCCTATACTTTCTCTAAGTTTTATGGCTTTAGCTCTGACATTTAGGTGTCTTACTTATTCTGAGGTAATCTTTTTGTAAGGTAAGGGTCCTACTACATTATTTTGTAGTGCGTATACAGTTTTGCCAAAACCATTTATCAAAAAGACTGTTCTTTCCTCATTGTGTGATCTTGGCACCCTCGTCAAAAATCATTTGACTATATATGTGAGAGTTTGTTTCTGTTCTCTTTATTCTATTTCACTAGTCTGAATGTATGTATTTTGGTCAACACTACACTGTTTTAGTTACTGTAGCTATGTAGTAAGTTTTAAAATCAGGAAGGCTGAGTCCTCAAACTTTGTACTTCTCTTTCATTATACGTTTTTTTCTTACTTGCGGTCTCTTAGAATCCCATATGAATTTTCAGATAGATTTTTCTGTTTCTTCAAAACACATTATTGAAATTCTGATACAGCTTGCACTGAATATGTAGATTACTTTTTCTAGCATTGATATCTTAACAATATTAGTTTTCTAGTGGATTATTATGGGATGCATTTCCATTTACTTATGTCTTTTAAAATTTCTTTTAGCAATGTTTTGCAGTTCTGTACAAGGCTTTTTAATTTTTAATTTTTAGGAGGCATATAGTAAGTGTATCTGTTTATACATTACATGAAATATTTTGATACAGGCATGCAATGTGTAATAATCACATCAGGATAAATGGGGTATCCATCACCTCAAGCATTTATTATTTGTGTTTCAAATGATCCAATTATTCTCTTTTAGTTGTTTTTAAATGAAGAAAGTGCCACTGCACACCAGCCTGGGTGACAGAGCCAGACCCTGTCTTAAAAAAAAGAACAATTAAATTAGTTTTCACTATAGTCACCTTATTGTTCTAGCCTGTACTAAGTTTCATTCATTCTTTTAAACTTTTTTTGTCCTCATTAATTATCCCCAATTCCTACACCTCCCCCCATCCCCACTACTCTTCCCAGCTTCTGGTATCCATCATTCTACTCTCTATCTCATTGACTTCAATTATTTTTATTTTTAGCTACCATAGTTAAGTGAGACCATGCGATGTTTGCCTTTCCGTGTCTAATTTCACTTAATATAATGACTTACAGTTCCATCCATATTACTGCAAATGACACCATCTCATTCTTTTTTTACAGATGAATAGTACTCCATCGTGTATAAATACAACATTTTCTTTATCCATTTATCTGTTGATGAACACTTGAGTTGCCTCCAAATCTTGGCTATTGTGAACTGTGCTGCTATAAATGTGGCAGTGCAAAATTCTTCTTGATATACTAATTTCCTTTCTTTTGGGTATATTCCTACCAGTGGAATTTCTGGCTCATATGATAGTTCTGTTTTAAGTTTTGAGAAACCTTCAATCTGTTTTCCATAATGGTTGCATTAATTTACATTCCTAATAACGGTGTACAGGGTTCCTATTTTTCCACATGTTTGCCAGCATTTGTTATTGCCTGTCTTTTGGATAGAAGCCATTTTAACTGAGGTGAGATGGTATTTCATTTTAGTTTTGATTTGCATTTCTCCGATGATTAATAATGTTAAGTACCTATTCATATACCTGTTTGCCATTTTTATGTCCTCTTTTGAGAAGTGCCTATTCAGATATTTTGTTCATTTCTTAATTAGATTATTAGATTTTTTCCTATAAAGTTGTTTGAGTTTCTTATATATTCTGGTTATCGATCCCTTGTCAGATTGGTAGTTTGCAAATATCTTCAAATATCTTCTCCCATTCTCTGTGTTGTATCTTCACTTTGTTGATTGTTTTCTTTGCTGTGCAGAAGGTTTTAAACTTAATGTGACCCCATTTGTTCATTTTTTTTTTCCTTTGGTTGCTTGTGCTTGTGGAGTATTACTCAACAAATCTTGGCCCACTCCAATTTCCTGTACAGTTACCTCAATGTTTTCTATGGGAATTTTAGAGCTTGAGGTGTTAGATTGAAGTCTTTAACCCATTTTGATTGGATTTTTGTATATGGTGAGAGATAAGAATCTAGTGTCATTCTTCTGCATATTGATATCCAGTTTGCCCAGCACCACTTACTGAAGAGACTCTTTTCCCAGTGTAGGTTCCTTTGTAAAAAATGAGTTAACTGTAGACGTATGGACTTGTTTCTGGTTTCTATAATCTGCTACACTGGTCTCTGTGTCCATTTTTATAATAGTGTCATTTTGTTTTGGTTACTATGGGTCTGTATTATAATTTGAAGTCAGGTAATGTGATTCCCCTAGTATTTTTTTTTTCTTTTTCCTCACAATAGCTTTGATTATTATGTATTTTTTTGTGTGTGGTTTCATATAAATTTTAGGATTTTTTTTCTGTGAAGAATGTCATTGTCAATTTGACAGAGATTGCATTGAATCTGTACATTGCTTTGAGCAGTATGGACATTTTAACAATATTGATTCATCCAATCCATAAACATAGAATATCATTTATTTTTTTGTGTTCTCTTCAATTTCTTGCATCAGTGTTTTATAGTTTACATTGTAGTTTTCTTTCACTTATTTAGTTAAGTTAATTCCTAGGTTTTTTTTTTATTTGGGGCTATTACAAATGGGATTAATTTTTGGTTGTTTTTTCAGATTGTTCACTGTTGACATATAGAAATGCTACTGATTTGTGTATGTTGATTTGTATTCCGTGATTTCACTGAATTTGTTTATCAGTTCTAAGAGTGTTTTGGAGGAGTCATCAGGTTTTTCCAAATATAAGATCATATCCTTTGCAAAGAAGTATGATTTGACTTCTTCCTTTCCAATTTTAATGCCCTTTTTATGTTTCTTTTGTCTCATTGCTCTATCTAAGACTTCCAGTACTATGTTGAATAATAATGGTGTAATTGGGCATTCTTGTCATGTTGCAGATCTTAAAGTAAAGGATTTCCATTTTTCCCCATTCAGTATGTTACTAGCTGTGGGTCTGTTATGATTTATGTTATGCTGAGGAATGTTCCTTCAATACCTAGTCTTTTGAGGGTATTTATCATGAAAGTATGTTGAATTTTTCAAATACTTTTTCAGCATCAATTAAAATGATCATATGTTTTTTATCCTTCATTCTGTTTATATGATATATCCCACTGATTGATTTGTGTATGTTGAACCATTCTTGCAACCCAGTGACAAATCCCACTTGGGTATGATGAACGATCTTTCTAATGTAGTGTTGAATTGTTAGCTAATATGTTCTTGAGGAGTTTTTTGCATCAATATTTTTCAGAGATACTGACCTATAGTTTTCTTTTTTGATGTGCCTTTGTCGGGTTTTGTTATCAGGGTAACACTAGCCTCATAGTATGAGTTTGGAAGTATTCCCTCCTTTTGTGCTTTTCAGAATATTTTGAGTAGGGTTGGTATTAGTTCTCCTTTAAATGTTTGGTATAATTTAGCAGGGAAGCCACTGGATCTTTGGCTTTTTTTTTAAAACTGGGAAATTCTGTTATGGCTTCAATCTCATTACTTGTTATTGGTCTATTCAGGTTTTAAATTCATTCCTGGTTCAATCTTGGTAGGTTGTACATTTCTAGAAATTTATCCATTTCCTCTGGATTTTTTAATTTTTTGGTGATCATATTCTCATAACTGCTAATGATCCCTTGAATTATAGCGGTATCAGTTGTAATGTCTCCCTTTTTATTTATTGTTTTATTTATTTGGGTCTTCTCTTTTTTTCTTATTTAATGTAGCTAAATGTTTGTCAATTTTATTTATCTTTAATAAAACAACTTATTGTTTTGTGAATCTTTCATATTGTTTTCTTAATTTCAAATTAATTTACTTCTGCTGTGATAGTATTTCTTTTGTTCCACTATGTTTGGGTTTAGTTTGCTCTTGCTTTTCAATTCTTGAGATACATCATTATGTTATTTACTTGAATGTTTTCTTTTTTTTTTTTGATGTAGGCACTTATATATCTCTCTATTAGTACAGTTTTGCTGTATCCCATGGGTTTTTATATATTGTGTTTCCATTATCATTTGTTTCAAGAAAGTATTCAATTTTCTTCGTAATTTCTTTATCCACCCCCTGGTCATTCAGGGGCATATTCTTCAATTTTAATGTGTTTGTATATTTTCCAAAATTCATCTTCTGATATCTAGTTTTATTCCATGCAGTCAGAGAAGATGCTTTACCTTAGTTCAATTTTTTTAATGTTTTAAGACTTGTTTTGACCAAATATATGCTTTATTCTTGAGAATGATCTATGTGCTGTGGAGAGTAATATGTATTTCAGCCATTGAATGAAATGTTCTGTAAATATCTATCAGGCCCTTTTATTCTATAGTGTAGATTAAGTCTGATGTTTGTTTATTTTCTGCCTGTATGATCTGTCCAATGCTGAAAGTGGGGTATTGAAGTCCCCAGCTATACTTGTATTGAGGTCTGTTTCTCTTTTGCTCTAATAGTATTTGCTTTATGTATCTGGGTGCTCTTGTGTTGGGTGCACATATAAGTAAAATTGTTACAACCTCTTAATGAGCTGAACTTTTATCAATATATAGTGACCTTCTTTGTCTCTTCTTACAGTTTTTGTCTTGAAATCTATTTTGTCTGGTATAAGTATAGCTATTTCTGCTCTTTTTTGGTTTCCATTGCCATGAAGTATCTTTTTCCATCCCTTTATTTTTAGTCTATGTTTAGGTTTATAGGTAAAATGCATTTATTGAAGGCAGCAGATCATTGAGTCTTTTAAAACAAATCTATTCAACCACTTTATATATTTTGGTTGGTGAGTTTAATCTATCTACATTTAATGTTATTATTGATATGTAAGAACTTACTCTTGTCATTTTGTTATATGTTTTCAGGTTGTTTTGAAGTCTTCTCTTCCTTCTTTCCTTTTTTTATGTCTTCCTTTTAGTGAAGGTAATTTTCTTTGTTAGTATGATTTAATTTCTTGCTTTTCATTTTTTGAGTATTTGTTGCATGTTTTCCAATTTGAAGTTACCATGACTCTTGCAAGTACTATCTTATAACCCATTATTTTAAGCTCATAACAACTTAACAATATTTGCAAGGCAGCATTGAATTCAATGTGAAACCTCCCAGTTTCTTTGCTATCTTTTCCCAGGTGCACAGTTTTCTCCAAGCTATGTGGCTGCTTCAGGGGGGATGGGAGGGGGATGGTGTAAGCATGCTCTTTAGCTACTCCTCCTGTTGTCTCATTAGGTCACCTGCCTCCCCAGTCCACTGGCTCTGAGCCAAGTTCAGCAGTCAGACTTGCCTAGTAATTGCAGTCCTTGTGGCCCAGACTGCTACTCAAGTTCACTTGGGGTCCCAGAGCACTGCAGTCTACAATGGTGAGGCTTCCCAGAACTCACACTCTGACTACTGGAATGGGTGATTACCCTCTGGCTAGGGCCAGTCCAAATGCTTCCTTCATGGAAAAATGTCAGCTGAGTGAAGGCCAATTCTACTTTCCGTTGTGACAGGGCAGCACTGACTTTAATTCAAAGCCTCACAATTACTGTGCTCTGCACTGCACAACCACTGCCAGGGGATGGGGGAGGGGTTGAATTGGCTCTTCAAGACTGTTTTCCCTGCCATCTTCAATGTCTTTTTCAGTAAAACCAGGTACTGTGGCTGCTCACTTATTTATGGTTTTCGTAATAGTGCTTTCTGTGTGAAGTTAGTTGTTAAAATTTGGTGTTCTTGCAGGGAGAACAAATGGTGTAGGCTTCTATTTGGCTATCTTGCTACACATTTCATTTATTTATCTTCAGTCTTTGTGTACCTTTATAGGTAAAGTATGCATCATGCAGGCAACAGATTATAGGGTCTTGTTGTCTTACCCATTTGGTCATTCTGTGTCATTTTGTTAGAGAGTTTAGTCCCTTTTTATTCAATGTTATTGATAAGTAAGGACATACTATTGCCATTTTCTTACTTGTTTTCCTAACTCCCTTCTTTCCCTCCTTCCTGGCTTCCTTTTAGTGAAGGTGGTTTTCTCTAGTGATATGATTTAATTTCTTTTTTATCTTTATTTTTTGTATATCTCTTGTATTTTTTTTTGATTTGAAGTTATGATGGGAAATATAAATATTTCCTTATAACCCATTATTCTAAGCTGATAACAATGTAAAAACATTTGCAAAAACGAAAAGAAAGCTAATACAAACCCTAAATCAAAAATTTGTTCCCCACTTTTTAACTTTTTGTTGTTTCTGTTTATATCTTATTGTACTATGTCTTAAAAATTTATTGTAGTTATTATTTTTTATTGGTTCATCTATTAGTCTTTCTTTTTAAGATAAGAATAGTTTACATACCAGAGATTCAGTGTTATAATATTCTGTGGGGTTTTTTGTTTACTTACTGTTGCCAGTGAATTTTATACCTTCAGATGATTTCTTATTGTTCATTAATGTTCTTTTTTATGATTGAAGTATTCCTTCCTTTAGCATTTCTTGTAGGAGAGGTCTGATGTTGAGTAAGTCCTCCAGGTTTTGTTTGTCTGGAAAAATATTTCTTCATGTTTAAAGAATATTTTCAATGGTTGTACTGTTCTAGGGTAAAATTTTTGTTTTTTTCTTTGGCAATTTTAATATGTCATGCCACTCTCATATATTGGAGCTCCATTGTATGTTATTTCTTTCTTTTCTGTTGCTGTTTTTATGATCCTTTTTTTATCTTTGACCTTTGACAATTTGATTATTAAATGCCTTGAGGTAGATGTCTTTGGATTATATCTGCTTGGTGTTCTATCACCTTTTTATACTTGGATATTGATATATTTCTCTATGTTTGGGAAGTTCTCTGTTATTATCTCTTTGAATAAATTTTCTAGACTTATTTCTTTTTCCACTTCCTCTGTAAAACTCTTGGATTTGCCCTTCAGAGGCTATTTTCCAGATTTTGTTTATGTGCTTCTTTTTTATTACTGTTATTTTTGTCTCCTCTGTGTATTTTCAAATAGCCTATCTTCAAGTTCACCAATTCTTCCTTCCACTTGATCAATTATGCCCATTAAATGTCTCTGATGCATTCCTCAGTATGTCAATTGTATTTTCAACTCCAGAATTTCTGCTTGGTTCTTTTCAATTAGTTCAATCTCTTTGCTAAATTCATCTGATAAAAGTCTGAATTCCTTCACTGTGTTATCTTGAATTTTTTTGAATTTCCTCAAAACAATTATTTCAAATTCTCTATCTGAAATGTCACATACCTCTGTTTCTCCAGGATTAGTCCCTTGTGCATTATTTAGTTTGTTTTATGAGGTCATGTTTTCTTGGATGGTGTTTATGCTTGTAGAATTTCTTCCATGTCTGAACATTGAAGAGTTACATATTTACTGCAATCTTCACGCAATAGATTTATATTTGCATGTTCTTGGGATGCTTTCCAAGTATTTGAAACCACTTGGGTACTGTGATCTAAGCTGTACCTTCCATAGAAGGCACCCTGATATAATTTGGCTGTGTCCCCACCCAAATCTCACCTTGAATTATAATAATCCCCACATGACAAGGGTGAGGCCAGGTGGAGATAATTGAATAATTGGGGCATTTTCCTCCATACTGGTCTCATGGTAGTGAATAAGTTTCACAAGATCTGATGGTTTTATAAATGGAGGTTTCTCCTGCACAAGCTCTTTTGCTTGCCACCATGTAAGACATGCCTTTGCTTCTCCTTTACCCTCTGCCATGATTGTGAGGCCTCCTCAGCCATGTGGAACTATGAGTCCTTTAAACCTCTTTCTTTTATTAATTACCCAGTTTTGGGTATGTCTTTATTAGCAGTGTGAGAACAGACTAATACACACCCTAAGCCCAGTAATGCTGTGGTTGTTTCAGACTCATAGAGATATCACCTTGGTGGTCTTGGATAAGGTCAAGAAAAATATTCTGGATTGCCGGGCAGAGACTCTTGTTCTCTTCCCTTATTTTCTTCCGAGTAAACAGAGTATCTCTGTCTGTGTTGAGCCACTTGTATCTAGGGGCGAAGTGACACAAGCACCCCATGGCCACTACCACTGGGAGTGCACTGGATCAGACCTAAAGTCAGCACAGCACCGGGTCTCAGGCCCACTGTAACCACTCCCTGGCTACTGCCTATGTTTGTTCAAGGTCCTGAGGGTGTACAATCATCAGGTAAAGCCATTAAGGCTGTCTTTTCCTTTAGGATAGCAAGTTTCCCCAGGCCTGAGGTGGGTCCACGCATGCTCTCTAGGCGCCAGGGACTACAGTCAAAAACCTTAGAAATCTACCTGATGTTTTGTTGTACTGCTGCTGAGATGGCACTCAAACCACAAGAGCAGTTGTTCCCACTCTTCATTCCCCTTTCAACAGACAAAGGAGATTCACCACGTGGCCACTGCCAACACAAGCCCATAGGGAATACTGCCAGGCTATCATGAATGTTCACTTAAGGTCCAAGGGCTCTTTAGTCAGCTTCTGGTGGATGTTGTCAGGCCTGGGGCTCACCCTTCAGGACAATGGGCTACCTTATCACCCAGGGCAGATCCAGAAATGCTATCCCAGAGCCTTGGCCTGGAATTGCAGACCCCAAGACCTTCTTGGTGCTCTACGCCCTGTTCTCTAGCTGTACCTAAGGTGCAAGACACAGTACTTTGTCTAACTGTAGCCACCATACCTGGGAATGTGCTGTGTCCCACCTGAAGTCAGAATGTCTTAGAGTCTCACCCAAGGCCCGTGGCATACTACTTGGGTATCACTGCTGGTTATTCAGTGCCTAAGGGTTCCTTAGTCAGCAGGTGATTGGTATCGTAATTACTAGGTTCTTCCAGTCAATGCAGTGGGCTCTCTTCTGGCCCAGGGTGTGTCTAGAAATGTTGTTCAAGTGTTAGAGCCAAGAATGGGGGCTTCACATCTAGATCCAGTGCCCTGTCCTACTATGGCTGAGTTAGTATCAAAGATTCAATACAAAGTCCTCTTTTGAACAAGTTTTTATTCTTCCTGTTTTATATAGTCTAAATATTTTAGACATTGTATGTTCTCTTTGATGTTATTTTAAGTAGGATTGCTTTCTCTTTTTCTTTTAGTTACCTTTATTATATTGTGGTAAAACATACATAACATAAAACTCACCATTTTAAACCACTTTTAAGTGTATGGTTCAATGGTATTAAGTACATTCACATTGCTGTGCAACCATCAACTTCATCCAAATCCAGAATATTATCTTCCCAAACTGAAATTCTGTATCCATTAAACAATAACTCCTCATATCACCCTCTCTCCAGTCCTATACAACAACTAATATTTTTGTCTCTTTAAATTTGCCTATAGCAATATCATTTTAGGTTTGTTCTTTGTTATTATGTAGAAATGTAAGTGATTTTGCATATTAATATTGGATCTGACACCATTGTCTAATCGATTTATTATTTTTAAATGTGTTTTCTAAATGTGTAGTAATATTTGTGTTTTCTACATATAAGATCATGTCATTTGCAGATGAGCTAATTTTACTTCTTCCTTTCTAATTTGATGTCCTTTATTTCTTTTTCTTGCATAAGTACTCTGGGGACTTCCAATATTATATTGAAGTGATGAATTCTGGATCTTTGTCTTGTTCATGATATTAGAGAAAAAGCTTTTAGTCTTGCATCACTGAGTATGATGTCAGTTGTGATTTTTTTCACATATAACATTTAGTATGTTGACATAATTTGCTTCTATTTCTAGTTTGTTTAATGTTTTTATAAAGACAATGTATTGTATTCTGTCAAATGCTTTTTCCATTTCAATTGAAATGATCATGTGTTACTCTTTTTTATTCTGATAATGTGATGTATTATATTGATTTTCATATTTTCAACAATTGTTGCATTCCAGGATTAAATCCTAATTGTCATGTTGTATAATATTTTAACAGTCTGCTGAATTTGGTTTGCTAGTGTTTAACTGAGAGAATTTTTCATCAATATTTAAACGATATATTTCATATGTAATTTTCTTGCAGTGTCTTTCTCTGGCTTTGATATCAAGGTGAATTAGTCCATTCTCACATTGCTATAAAGAAGTACCTGGGACTGGCTAATTTATAAAGAAAAGAGTTTTAATTGGCTCACAGTTTCACAGGGTGTATAGGAAGCATGGCTGGTGGAGGCTTCAGGAAACTTACAATCATGGCAGAAAGCGAAGGAGGAGCTGGCACGTCCTACGTGACTGGAGCAGAAGACAGTGAAGCGGATAGTGCTACACACTTTCAAGCAATTAGATCTCATGAAAACTCACTCACTATCATGAGAAAAGCAATGGGAAATCTGCCCCCGTGATCCAATCACCTCCCACCATGTCCCTCTGTCAACATTGAGGATTACAATTCAACATGAGATTTGGATGGGGACACAGAGCTAAACCATACCAAGAGGTAACGCTGGCTTCATAATGACTTCAGAAATGTTTGTCCTTCTTCAATTTTTTGGAAGTTTTTTAAAAATTGAGATTAATTCCTTTTTAAATGTTTACTAGAATTCACTAGTGAAATCATCTGTTCCAGGGCTTTTCTTTTAATTACTGTTTCAATCTCCTTATTAGTTATGTCTATTTAGATTTTCTATTTCTTTATATTTCACTCTTAGTAGGTCATATTTTTCCGGGTATTTGACCATTTCCATTTTATTTAGATTATCTTATTTATTGTAAATGTTTTCATAGTGCACTTTTGTAATCTTTTTTATTTGTCTAAACTTAGAACTGATATCCTAACTTTTATTTCTGATTTTAGTAACTTGAGTCTTCTGCAATATTGATTGTTTAAAATGGGTGAAGCAACACATTTGTCAAAATCTGGAAGAGAAGAATATACTCAGTATCATCTTCAGGCACAATGTCCAAAGGGCTAGGGCACATGATACCAGCTGTTGGAGAGAGGAGTATAGATTGTGAATTAGGTGCTAGAGAGAGCTGAGACCTGGAAGGTGTCCATGGCAAACACAGAGGCAACCTGGTGTGTTAGATCCTGGAGTGCATTCATGGGATGTGGAGGTAGACAAAATAATTTTAGAGAAGATTGTTCTGAAAGATTTCCCAGCTGTCTGTTTTACAGGTGTGCCCAAAATAACATATCTAGAATGGGACTCATTTTCCCTTCAGAACGAGTTTCCACCTGAAATCCAGAAATTACCCAAGTGCTTCTGTTCCAGCATAGAAATTTCAATGTTTTTCTATATTTCCCAGTTTGTCTGTCTCCATATTACTCAACAACTCTGTTAATTCTGCTTTCATAATGCCTTTTACATCTATCCCTTCTTTTCCACTCTCACTACCATCACCCTGGTTTAAGACGTTATTATTACTGATGCTATTATGAATGCATCCTCCTTGTCTCCCATCTTCTACAAGCAATCTTGCATCCTCAGTGATGTTGTCCATCTCCCAGAAATATTCTCTCTATATCCTATAGCAGTGTATCAAAGTGACGTGTGTGTGTCACAGGGAATATGCAAGATAATATACTAGGGAAAGGAAAGAAAATATTAGAATCTTCATGTTATTTATTTTATATTACCCTTCTAAAATTTTATTTTATGTTCATTTATAATATATGCAATGCATTAGTATAGTGGTATGTAAATATGATTTATAAATAAACAATTTTGGAGCGCATCTTTTATGAGATGGTTGTGAGGCCTATAATGATTTTAGACAATTTATCTACAGAATCAAGTCTAAATTATTTAACCTAATATGCAGGCTCTTCATTATCTGACATCACTCCATTATACTTTTAGACTAATCTTCAAATAATTCAAAAGATGTAGTTTCTGCTTCAGCTATGCTTTCACTCAAATATTCCTCGAACATTTCCCAACCCTATATCATTAACCCTAGTCTCCTGGCCTAAAATGGCCTTTCACTTTCCTTTTATTTGTCTAAGTCATGTCCATCTTTCAGAAAATAGTTCATACCACTTCTCATCTAGGGAGGCTTCTCTGGCTATTATAATTCTCTAGATTCCAATAGCAATTATAGCCTATAACTATTTGTAAATTAATTATATCTGACATGGTAAGGTTATCAACATTTTTATATAAAAACGTAAACATGCATATCTGTATAGTTTGTATGCATCTAGAGTACAGAAATATAGTGTCATTTTACTTTTTCTGTAAACTTCATTCATGGAATCCAGGACAGTACCTTATTCATAGTAGGCCATCAATAAGTATTTTAAAAGATAATACACATATATACAAAAAGTTATTAAAATGTTGAAAAAATATATGAAATAAAATGGAAGGTAGTATACTTAAATTTTAGGGAAAGATAAAATAAAGGAAGGTGCACTAGAGGATGATCATGAAAGGCTTCTTGGAGAAGTTGAATTTTGATCTAAGTTTCAAAGATAGTAAAGGACAAGAGTTGGAAAAAAAAGTATTCTTTATTGAGGGAATAAAAAAAATCTGAGTTTTAATTGTTTCCTGTGCAAAGTTAGTGTTAAAAGTTTGAGAGGTTGAAAAGTGGTTGTAAGCATGAGACTATATTTAAGAATGAAGCTATTGAAATCAAATAGATTTCATTTTGGATTCTGTCTCTGCTTCGTGACTAATGCTGAAGTTAATTAAGTGGCCACGGACAACTTAACTATTTAAGTTGTGAAAATTGAATTGTGAAATTATTGTGAGAATTGAATGAATTGAAATGAATGTACTAAACATTGTCTCTTTCACATAGTAAGTGTGCAATAAATGTTAGCTAAAACTGATAGTACTACTACTATTATTATTAAGTAAAAAAAGACTTATTTTTAAAGGTAGTTTGTAGATGATATTTTTTCTCTAAATTACAAGAAATGGATGCAAATGAGGCTTCAGAAGGTGTGTTTAGGGGTGAGTAAATTGTCTGGACATCCTGTGTCAAGAAAAGCAGGATTATAGCATGATGTTTTGTGCTTTGAATCCTTTTATAAATAACATCTCTATTAAAATATGTCACATACCATACAAATAACATACAGTGTACAGTTCAGTAGCTTTAAGTATAGTCAAAGAGTTGTGCATGTGAGTTACTTGAAAACGCTTTCATCACCCCCAAATGAAACCCTGTACCCATTTGCAGTCAGTGCCCAGTTCCCAAACCCCTCACAGCCTTAGGTAACCGCTAATTTACTTTCTGTGTCTATGAATTTGCCTTTTCTGTGCCTTTTATATGAATGGAATCATTTAACACATGGCTGTGATGATTAATTTTATGTGTCAACTTAGCTCGGCCATTGTGTCCAGATATTTGGTTGAACATTATTCTGTAAGATTATATGAAGGTGTGTTTTGGATAAGATTAACATTTAAATTGGTAGACTTTGAGTAAAAAATATTACACTCCATAATTTTGATGAGGCTTTTAAAATCAGTGGAAGATTTTAGTAGGACAAAAACTGATTTCTCCTGAGCAAAATGGAATTCTGCCAGTAGACTGCCTTTGGACTCGAATTGTATCTCTTTCTTGGGTCTCCAGCCTGCTGGTCTATGCTGTAGATTTTGGCTTTACAAAGTCTCCATAATCATGTGAGCCAGTTTCACAAAATCTCTCCCTTTCCTCTTTCAATCTCCCTCTTTCTCTACACACACACACACACCTGCACACACACACACACAAACAAACACACACATACATTTTGTTGGCTCTGTTTCTCTGGAAAAATGTAAGTAAAAAAGTGCTGTGTTTTGTGACTGGCCTTTTCTACTTAGAATATTTTCAAAGTTCATCCATGTTGTATCATGTATCAGTACTTCATTATTTTTCATGGCTGTTCCATTTTAATTATATATAATATTTTATTTTTCAGTTCATCAGTTGATAGATTTTTTTAATTTTTCGCTGTTATGAATAATTCTGATATTAACTTTTCTGCACAGAATATTTCTGTGTGAATATGCTTTCAATTATCTTATGTATATAACTACTCATAGAATATCTGGGTCAATTTGTAATTTTGAGAAACTGCCAGACTGTTTTCAAATATGACCACACTATTTTACATACCCATCAGCAGTGTATATGGGTTCCAATTTTTCTGCATCATCCCCAACACCTGCTATTTTCTCTTCTTTTAAAAATATATATCACAATCCTAGTGGATGTAAAGTAGTATCTCATTGTGATTTTTATCTGCATTTCCCTGATGGTTAATGATGTTGAGCATCATTTTATATGCTCATTGGCAATCTTTGTTTATCTTCTTTGAAGAATTGTCTATTTAAGTCGTGTGTGTGTGTGTGTGTGTGTGTGTCTGTGTATGTGTGTGTAGAATCACCCTTAAGTCAATCTTAAAAGATACATATAAGCAGAGGAAGGGTTAGAAGGTGTATTAGTCTGTTCTCATGGTGCTAATAGAGACATACCTGAGGCTGGGTAATTTATAAAGCAAATAGGTTTAATTGACTCACAGTTTCACTTGGGAGGGGAGGCCTCACAATCATGGCAGAAGGCAAAGTAAGAGCAAAGACACTTTTTATATGGCAGCAGACATGAGCGAGCTTGTGTAGGGGAACTCCCCTTTATAATATCATCTGAATTCATGAGACTTACTATCATGAGAACAGCACAGGAAAGACCCGCCCCCAAGATTCAATTACCTCCAACTAGGTCCCTCCCAAGACACATGGGAAGCATGGGAGCTACAATTCAAGATGAGATTTGGGTGGGTGGGGACACAACCAAACTATATCAGAAGATTATTCAAACTTCCAGCTTAGCCAATTTCCATAGAGGATCATAGGATAAATTTTATCTCAAAGAAAGGAGAGTATCCAAAAATATTCTGACATTGGACCAGTTTGTATTGTTGGAAAGAAAGAAATATTCAAAATGAAGGACAATCCGCTAAATCAGTTACATTTGGCTTTGGAGTGTGTGTGTGTTTTGTGTGTGTGTGTGTGTGTGTGTGTGTTTTGTTTGTTTGTTTTACAGATTTACGCCTACAACTGGTTTGACTACTTGGAAGGAATTTATATGTGCTCGTTTAATTGTTTTTATTTGGTGTTTGAGGAATGACTTTTTATTTCCATTAACATAATCAAATATTTGATAGTATGTATATACACACACTCAAATGATGACTTCTGCAATTATCCCTGAGTTCGAACCTACTGCTGTTATCTTTTAACCTAACTAACTGAAAGTAAGTCTCTGCAGACCTCTGAGATAGATAATTCACATGTCAAAAATTGAGGAAAAACTCAGCAGATTATCTGAAATTATTTTAAAAGTAGTGTAACCATGAAACAGGGCAGGCTGCAACTTCACCCATTTCCTATGAGATGTGGTTTCCCTATGATGCATAGGGCTGGGTCATGGCAGATTCTCAGTAAAGACTTAGGTAATTGACAAATAATGGAAGGAAATTGACACAGCTTGTTCAAGTATCTAAGTTACCTCAAAGAAGGTGAATGGAGGTCATTTCCAGAGGCCATTTGGGGGTTATTGTTCTGCAGAAATTCATGAGTTGGCCTACATCCTCTCCTCTAGACAAGTGGCCCTGTGGGCCTAACTATTCCAATTACTGTTTGTTCAGTACATTGTACTTTCCGGCAGTATTAGGTATACTTTTGAAATGGCCATGTGTACTGAGACACATCATAACAGATCTATAATGTGTTACTTCATCTGTTTCCTGGATCAACCTTTCCTTTTGAACGTACATGTTATAAGCTCTTCTAATGAATATACTTTTAATTTTATCTCTCCCCAAAAGAGTTGATGGAAAAACTTAAGCTCTAGCACAAATAAGGTGCTCCAGCACAAATAAAATGACCCTGTCAGATACATCAAATTTGAGCAGCAAATGCCCACAACTGGGAATTTGGTTTAATTTTCTTGTTGTTAATAACCAGAGCACTTACTCACACAACCTCATAAGTTACCCAAAGAGATCGTGGTTTTCCACCTTTTCCCAGTTAATTTGAAAAGTTAATATTTACTGAAGGCTCTTCATATCTGATAGTAGGTTAACGCTAGCTGAGCCTAAGGAATTATCCCATGGTCCTCATATGTGACAAGTTGCCAGTCTTTATGAATACAGTCAGAAAAGTGGAAGCCTCTCAAGCTACAAGTTCTGCTATTTCTTTTATCAAGAAGTTTCTATCTGTTTCCTCTGATTTATTCTCAATCTCTCCACTATAATTTAGTACCCTGTTTCCTCTTGCATGGACTATTCTAGTGGTTTTTCTAATCTATCTTCCATATCGTCTCCTTGTCAATCATTCTGTATATCCTTGTTTCCGTAATTATTTTTTCCCTAAAACACCGCTACTTTCAAGTTGTCATCTGCTCAAAAACCCAAAGACTAATAGATATTTATTACCTTTTGGGTAAAGTCCAAACTTGGTCTGGCATTCTAGATCCTCCTTCACAATCAGGCCCCAAACCAAAACCTGTTACTCATTGTTATCTTTTGTGGAACTCCTACAGTGAGAATATTTGAATCTTTGTTTCCCTCAAACATCATTAATATTCTTAATAACTTGAAGTCATTTGTGTTGTTTCATTTCTTCTTTCACCCATGCTGCTTTAGTAAATATTAATTTATTTTTAATATGTTAAAATCCTGTCACTGATCTGAATGCTGTCAATATAAAGACCAATACATTAATGTTAATTAAGTAAATCAAGGAACAAAGGTTGCTGGATAAATGAATTGATCTCACCAAATGTTCTGAGAACAAGTGAGAAAAAGTATATTGCCACTTAATTTCAAATGAAATAATGACATTTAGTTAAGACCTAGAATGTGTAATCAGCCATGATCCTAGGAGCAATGTGAAGGCCTTGAGTTGAAATCCTACTGTTTTCTTTAGTTCTCCTTCTGTTTCTGCATAAACACATTACCTTTGAGACTGAGTTTAACTTTAAAGCCTTTTGTCTTTTTTTTAAATTTTATTATTATTATACTTTAAGTTTTAGGGTACATGTGCCTTTTTTCTTATCTGCAGTGTCAATAGCTCTCAAGCTCTTACAATGAAGGAGCTACTTTAGCAACATGTCTAGCGATGGAGTCAGTGAAAGGAGATGAGTACAATACTTGTTTCAATTTTTCTATTTTTTTCTCTATTTTAAATTTCCATTAGCAGATCACCATTTGATTGGGTTTTGCTGATGGAAGAGAAGGTCTGGGTTTCCTGGACACAGTGGAGTAGAATATACTCTCTCGATCCCTATGACTGAAATTTATGTCCTTTCCTATATAATCACGTTAGCTGATACAGTGATGGAAAGCTTTCCACATGGAGTAGTTTTAGGCCACACAGAATAAAGCCACTTTTTTTTTGCAGTGCTCTACCACATTTACCTCAGAGGTTTGGATTTTAAAAATTCTTGTGTAGTTGAGGTGGGCTCAGAGAGCCCTCTGTCGTGTTTCATGGGGCCTTGATCTCCAGGATGGCATTTGGCAATAGAGAGCCCACGAATATTTTCTATGGAGATTAGATGGGAGGATATTTAGCTCTTATCTAGAGACTAACGTGAGTGACAATGGAAAAGTTTCCACAGGGATAAGCCTCATAAGTTGCCCATGAGGACAAAACTTTTATGGTCTAGTAGCATTTCCTCAGGTATTGCACCTCCTAGAACTCATGGGACCTGAATCACCCAACCTTATTACCCAGAAATCAACTGGTCCCAATATCAGAAAGCCAAGTAGGGCACAGATAAACAGAAAGTTACCTGCTTTATCTTTCTACCTTTCACTTCTTTACTATCCCCCTCTTTTTGTCATTATTATAATTACTATTATTAGTATTGTTTGTAAATCCATTTCTTTCTTCCACTCTTCTCATTTCCTTTATGTTTGTCAAGTATGTATTTTTTCAAAGTTTATGCACTCTTCTCTATCAGCACAGAGTCCCCTAACATATTCTTCAACAAAGTGTCACTAGTGTCACTGATAATTTATACCCTCTTGAACACAACAGCCAGGAAGCCCTAACCTCAGAGATGTGTCAGTTCAACTTCATTTTGTGCCAAAATGCCAAAGCCCAAGCCTCATATAGGTGATGGGTGAGTTCAGTGACTCTCCACTCACCCCTTTCCTCTTACACATAAATAAATTCCAGTGGGAAGAAAATAATTTCATAGGATCTTAATGTCATTATGAATACCACTTTTAGTTCAGCAAAGGAGAAAACATGAAAAGAGAGTGGATTACTCAACAACTTGGTTGATGTGAGCTTTAGAAGTATTTTTTTCGTTTTTTGAGAAAATAAATATATGTAAAACAGATATTCAAACACGGAGAAAATTTTCTCTCAGCATGGACTAGAAAACATAAAACTCTAATATTTCTAATGGGAGAAGTGAGAAATTGGTTTCTGAAACACTAAAGTTGCTTTGAAGCAACTGATACCTCCTTCTATTTATAGCTTACCAAAGCCCAGTATACTTTGGTGAATGAGATTAGGGAGCAAAGTTGTACAGTTTAAGAGGGTATCCTAAAAAAACAAACAACAACAAAAAACCTCATTTCTCATAGTTTTCTGAAGAAAATTAAATAAGCACCCAGCATGAAAGCAAAGTCCAGCTCATAAGTTGATTTTGGACAGTGCTGACTCAGTAACACTCTTCTCTGAGATCTCTTTTCCTTGCCTGCTTTGCTCCTTTATGAGAGTTTTGTTACCACTGACCTCCTTCTGACTCCCTCCACTTCATGTTAGCTTTGGACTGGCCAAGTAGCTTTGATTCTCCTGGAAAGCTGATTCAACTCACTGTCCAGTCCAGCACCTGACCTTCATTAGGCAGTCATTTTTGTCTTGAGACCATGCTGAGGAACTTCCCCGCACTGATCTGAGCTTTATTTACACTTTGGAAAGCACCTAAAGACTTAGCCCTGGGAGATGATCTTCTTAAAGTTCAACACTGCAAGAAAACCTGTAAACTGCTCTTTCATTTTTTAGTGAAATGTCTTTCCATTTCCCAGCTGCTGATTCATAGTGACACAGCATTGTTTGCTCTTCAGCTTGTATTTTCTCTCAGCATGACCCCAGAGGCTAGTAGCCCAGCTCCTAACCAGTACCACAAAGAAAGAAGGGAATGGAATTTTCCTAAACCAAAATAAAAGGATGTTTTTGGCAGTATGGTCAATTTTCACAATATTGATTGTACCCATCCATGAACATGAGATGTGTTTCCATTTGTTTGTGCCATCTATAATTTCTTTCAGCAGTGTTTTTTTTTTTTTTTTTTTTTTTTTTTCCTAGAGGTCTTTCACCTCTTTTGTTAGGTATAGTCTTAAGTATTTTATTTTTTTTTTGCAGCTATTTTAAAAGAGATTGAGTTCTTGATTTGATTCTCATTAGCTTGTTGTTGGTTTATAGAAGAGCTATTGATTTGTGTACATAAATTTTGTATCTGGAAACTCTGCTGAATTTTTTTTTTTTTTTTTTTTTGAGATGGAAACTCACTCTGTTGCCCAGGCTGGAGTGCAGTGGCGCGATCTTGTCTCACTGCAAGCTCCGCCTCCGGGGTTCACGCCATTCTCCTGCCTTAGCCTCCTGAGTAGCTGGGGCTACAGGTGCCTGCCACTACGCCCGGCTAATTTTTTGGTATTTTTAGTAGAGACGCGGTTTCACGGTGTTAGCCAGTATGGTCTTGATCTCCTGACCTGGTGATCCACCCGTCTCAGCCTCCCAAAGTGCTGGGATTACAGGCATGAGCGACGGCGCCCGGCCTCTGCTGAATTTTTTTTTTTTTTTTTAATCAGTTCTAGGAGCTTTCTGGAGGAGTCTTTAGGGTTTTCTAGGTAAGTGATCATGGCATCAGCAAACAGCAACAGTTTGACTTCCTCTTTACCGATTTGGATGCCCTTTATTTCTTTCTCTTGTCTGATTGCTCTGGCTAGGACTTCCAGTATTATGTTGAAGAGGAGTGGTGAGGGTAGGCATACTTGTCTTGTTCCAGTTCTCAGAAGGAATGCTTTCAACTTTTCCCCTTTCAGTATTATGTTGGCTGTAGGTTTGTCATAGATGGCTTTTACTACATTGAGGTATGTCCCTTGTATGCCATTTTTTCTGAGAGTTTTAATCAAAAAGGAATACTGGATTTTGTTGAATGCTTTCTCTGCATCTATTGAGATGATCATGTAATTTTTGTTTTTAATTCTGTTTATTTGCTGTATCACATTTATTGACTTGTGTATGTTAAACTGTCTCTGCAACCCTGGTATCCCACATGATCATGCAGAATTATCATTTTGATAAGTTGTTGGATTTGGTTAGTTAGTATTTTGTTAAGGATTATTTTAGCATCTATGTTCATCAGGAATATTGGTCTGTAGCTTTCTTGTTTGGTTAGGTCCTTTCTTGGTTTGATATTAGGGTGACACTGGCTTCATAGAATGATTTAGGTCAAACTACCACCATTCCATCATTCTTCATAGAGTTAGAAAAAAAAAGATTCTAAAATGCATATGGAACCAAAAAAATATCCTGCATACCCAAAGCAAGACTAAGCAAAAAGAACAAATTTGAAGGCATCACATTACCTATTTCAAACTATACTCTAAGGCCATAGTTCACCAAAACAGCGTGATACTGGTATAAAAAAAAAAGGAACATAGATCAATGGATCAAAATAGAGAATCCAGAAATAAACCCACAAACTTATAGCCAACTGATCTTTGACAAAGCAAAAAAAAATAAAGTGAAGAAAGGACACCCTTTTATCAAATGGTGCTGCGATAATTGGCTTGCCACATGTAGGAGAGTGAAACTAAATCCTCATATCTCATCTTATACAAAAATCAATTCACGATGGATTAAGGACTTAAATCTAAGACTTAAAACTATAAAAATTTTAGAAGATAACATTGGGAAAACCCTTGTAGACATTGGCTCAGGCAAGGAATTCATGGCCAAGGACCCAAAAGCAAATGCAATAAAAACAAAGATAAATAGCTTGGACTTAATTAAACTAAAGAGCTTTTGCATGGCAAAGGGAGCAGTCAGCAGAGTAAACAGACAACACATAGAGTGGGAGAAAATCTTCACAATCTGTACATATGATAAAGGACTAATATCCAGAATTTGCAATGAACCCAAACAAATCAGCCAGAAAATTACAAACAATCCCATCAAAAAGTGGGATAAGGACATGAACAGACAATTCTCAAAAGAAAGTATACAAATGCCCAACAAACGAAAAAATGCTGAACATCACTAATGATCAGGGAAATGCAAATCAACACCACAACATGATACCGAATTACTCCTGAAAGAATAGCCATAATCAAAAAATCAAAAAATAATAGATGTTGGTGCGGATGTGGTGAACAGGGAACACTTCTACACTGCTGTTGGGAGTGTAAACTAGTACAACTACTATGCAAGACAGTGTGAAGATTCTTTAAAGAATGAAAAATAGAAGCACAATTTGATCCAGTAATCCCACTATTGGGTATCTACCCAGAGGAAAATAAGTTATTATACAAAAAAGACACTTGCACACTCATGTTTATAGCAGCACAATCTGCAATTGCAAAAATGTGGAACCAAACCAAATGCCTATCAATCAATGAGTGGAGATATATGATATATATATGTGATATGGAATACTACTCAGCCATAAAAGGAATGAATCAATGGCATTCACAGCGACCTGGATGAGATTGGAAACTATTATTCTAAGTGAAGTAACTCAAGAATAGAAAATCAAACATTGTTCTCTCTCATAAGTGCGAGCTAAGCTATGAGAATGCAAAGGCATAAACATGACCATAATGTTCTTCGGGGACTCTGGGGGAAAGGGTGGGAAGAGGATGATGGGTAAGACTACAAATAGATTGCAGTGTATACTGCTCAGGAGATGGGTGCACCAAAATCTCACAAATTACCACTAAAGTACTTACTCATCTAACCAAACACAACCTGTACCCCATAACCTGTGGAAATAAAAAAAATGAAAATTGGAAGAAAAAAATAGAAAAAAGCAACAAGCTACTTGAACTTCATGCAACAACTTGTACAAATCTCAAAGACTTATGCTATGTGAAAGAGGCCACTATCCAAATGTTTCCTTCTGTATGATTTTATCTTATTACATTCTTGAAAAGACAAAACTATATATAGTGTTGGAGAACAGATCAGTGGTTGCTATAAGAATGTGACTATAAACACATACCATGTGAAAGTTTTGGGGAGTGGCAGAACTGTTCTGTGCCCTGATTGTGGTGGTAGCTACATTAATCGATATATGTTAAGTTCAAAAACTGGTGATTATTTCACAATGCATAGGTATATCAAATTATCCAAGTAATACAACTTAAACATATATAATTTTTAATTGCAAATTATACTTTAATAAGCTGGAAAATTTTTAAAAAATAGATGCAATGACTCAAGAGCACTATTTTTTTCTTAAGGCCAGTCTCCGTGGCCTGGTAGAGTTGATCTGGGTCTCCATAGAAATAATAGGGATTTTATTTGTGATGGGAAGATCTAGAGAATGTAGGAGAAATTATTGTCCCATTCAATCCAGACTTTAAACCCCATGAGCTACCTACTTGAGGCTACCACATGCATCATCCCCAAAGCCTACCAGAAATCATGTATATTAGTTCATTTTCATGCTCCTGATAAAGACATAACCGAGACTGGGCAATTTACAAAAGAAAGAGTTTTTTTTTTGCATTAATTATCATTTATGAAAGATAATTAAAACAGAAAATTCTTAGATGTTCATATTAAGCCAAGTTATAACAGGAATGTATTTTTTCTTCATCAGTTTGTGTTTTATTTCTTCGTTAATGTACTAAGCAAATAAGGAACAAACTTACAGCTTGAAAGTCTGTGATATTGTGTTTAAAGCCTGAGCAGTTTTGAAATTATTAGAGAATAACATCTACAGTATTAACATAAAATAAAACATGCTTATGTAAGCACAAGATTAGCATAATTCTATTTTAAATAGGGATACAAATAGGCCAATTTACGTTTTGAGTGTGAACTTTCTCTTGGTTGCAGTTATATGTACAAATATGTTCAGATTCAAGGACTTCATTTATGTAGAATGTTTTAGCTGGTGTTTAAAAATGCTAGAAATAATTCTTTTACTTGACATATTTATTTGTCCAGGGAATATTTTCAAAACTGTGCTGCTTTTTGCAATATAAAACTGTGGAATCTTTTGGAAGAGACGCTATTGATTTTCTGTGCTTTTGTGGAGAATTCTAAAACTCAAGAACATTTGCCAAACTACCCTCAAAGGCATAGCTGATCAGCAGACAACTCTATAAGGCAAGTCAATAATGAGATTAAGTAGTTGGATTGATAGTAAAGTTCTGTAGCTGATAATAAAAAGGATCACAGAAAGCCTTTGGAGGACTTACATATATAAATGGAACTATCACATTTCTTGGTGGCTTAGTGTGAGGAGTCAATATTCATGGTACCTCTGCATGTTATATAAACACTTAAAAATCTTTAGGACTTTAGAAGTCCTAAAGAAAGAGGTTTATTGAACTTACAATTCCACATGACTGGGGAGGCTTCACAATTATGGTGGAAGGCCAGGAGCAGCAACTCATATCTTACATAGATGGCAGCAGGCAAAAAGAGAGCATGTGTAGGGAACCTCCTCTTTATAAAACCATCACATCTTCTGAGACTTATTCACTATCATGAGAATAGCATGAGAAAGATTTGCCCCCATGATAAAATCACCTCCCACTTGGTCCCTTCCACAGCACATGGGAATTGTGGGAGTTACTATCGAGATGAGGTTTGGATGGGGACACAGCCAAACCATATCATTCCACCCTTGGCCCCTCCAAAATCTCATGTCCTCACATTTTGAAACCAATCATGCCTTCCCAACAGTCCCCCAAAGTCTTAACTCATTTCAGCATTCACTCAAATGTCCAAAGTCCAAGTCTCATCCACAACAAGGAAAATCCCTTCTGCCTATGAGCCTGTAAAATCATAAGCAAGTTAGTTACCTCCTAGAAAAAAAATGGGGTATAGGCATTTAGTTAATACAGTCATTCCAAATGTGAAAAACTGGCCAAAACAAATGGGCTACAGGCCCCATGCAAGTTTGAAGTCCAGTGGGCAGTCAAATCTTAAAGATCCAAAATGATCTCCTTTGACTCCATGTCTCACATCCAGGTCACACTGATGCAAGAGGTGGGCTCCCACATCCTTGGGGAGCTCCACCCCTATGGCTTTGCAGAGTACAACCTTCCTCCTGGATGCCTTTATGGGCTAGTATTGAGTGTCTGCAGCTTTTGCAGATGCACAGTGCAAGCTGTCAGTGGATCTATGATTCTGGGGTCTGGAGGATGGTTGCCCTCTTCTCACAGCTCCACTAGGTGGTGACCCAGTAGGGACTCTGTGTGGGGGCTCTGACCCCACATTTCCCTTTAGCACTGCCCTAGCAGAGGTTCTCCACCCACCCCTGCAGCAAACTTTTGCCTGGGCATCCAGGTGTTTCCATACATCTTCTGAAATCTAGGCAGAGGTTTCCAAACTTCAATTCTTGACTTCTGTGCATCAGCAGGCTCAACACCATGTGGAAGCTGCCAAAGCTTGGAGCTTACACCCTCTGAATCCACAGCCTGAGCTCCATGTTTTCCCCTTTCAGACATGGCTGGAGTGACTGGGATGCAGGGCACCAAGTCCCTAGTCTGCACACAGCATGAAGACCCTGGGCCCAGCCCATGAAACCACTTTTTCCTCCTAGGCCTCCAGGCCTGTGATGGGAGGGTCTGCTGTGAAGACCTCTGACATACCCTGGAGATATTTTTCCCCATTGTCTTGGGGATTAATATTCAGCTCCTCATTACTTAAGCAAATTTCTTCAGCTGGTTTGAATTTCCCCTCAGAAAATGAATTTTGTTTTCTATAGTATTGCCAGGCTGCAAATTTTCCAAACTTTTGTTTTCTACTTTCCTTATAAAACTGAATACCTTTCACAGCACCCTATTCATCTTTTGAATGCTTTGCTGCTTAGTAATTTCTTCTGCCAGATACCCTAAATCATCTCTCTCAAGTTCGAAATTCCACAAATCTCTAGGGAGGTGCAAAATGCCACCAGTCTCTTTGCTAAAACATAACAAGGGTCACCTTTGCTCCAGTTCCCAGCAAGCTCCTCATCTCCATCTGAGACCACCTCAGCCTGGACTTTATTGTCCATATCACTATCAGCATTTTAAGCAAAGCCATTCAACAAGTCTCTAGGAAGTTCCAATCATTTCCACATTTCCCTGTCTTCTTCTGAGCCCTCCAAATTGTTACAACCCCTGCCTGTCACCCAGTTCCAAAGTTGTTTCCACATTATTGGGTACTTACAGCAGCACCCCACTCTACTGGTATCAATTTACTGCAGTAGTCTGTTTTCATGCTGGTGATAAAGACACACCTGAGACTGGGCAATTTACAAAAGAAAGAGGTGTATTAGACTTACAGTTCCACGTGGTTGGGGAGGCTTCATAATCATGGTGAAAGGCAAGGAGCAGCAAGTCATGTCTTACATGGATGGTGGCAGACACAGAGAGAGCATGTGCAGGGGAACTCCTCTTTATAAAACCATCAGAGCTCATAAGACTTATTCACTATCACGAGAAAAGCATGAAAAAGGCTCGCCCCCATGATTCAATCACCTCCCACTAGGTCCCTCCCATGACATGTGGAAATTGTGGGAGTTACTAAAAAGATGAGATTTGGGTTGGGGACACAGCCAAACCATGTCATTACATGAGGGTATAACGTCTGCTATGGGAAATAGGAAATCCTAAGCCAAACTCCATGGAGTATTTTTCATGGCCTGTTTTCCTTCTCTAAGGCTTATATAACCCTAAAATCTTATGACTTCTTTCCCTGTGAGTCTTCTGTACAAATATTTCTCTTTTCTCACCCAGTTAAACAACAATAGTTATTGTGCATAGCAATTAATTTATACACATTTTGGTTGTGCACGTGTATGTGAAAGGGTTTTTTTCCTATTATTTTTAAAAGCAGATCAACCTAGGCTTCTTTTTTAAATAATTTCAACTTTTATTTTAGATTATAGGAGTGCATGCATAGGTTTGTTACATGGGTAAATTCTATTGGAGCACAAATGATCCAATTTCCCAGGTAGTATCATAGTACCCAATAGTTGTTCAACCTTTGCCCTCCTCATTTTCTCTCCTCTCCAGTAGTACTCATGTCTTTCATGAAGTTCACTATGTGATCTTGGACAAGTTACAACTTCCTAGGTATGTTTCTTCATCAGTAAAATAAAATAAATAAAAGAAAAATGAGGCCATTTCTAATTACATATAATTAGATAGATCCTCGGTTCAAATACATTAATAAGTGTAAAGGGCTTCAAATAGTTGCTAGTGATTTATCAATAGTTTTATTGAATTAGAGTTTCATTAATTTACATACTGCTATAATTTAAGGTGACAGTAGGTGTATGAGAATAGTTTTACAGCAATGAAAATCTATCTTGTTGAATATCTGCTCATTCCTGTATTCATAAATACTTGAGTGAAAATTTTATAAAAGTGAAATTGTTGGATCAATGGGTATATGCATTTAAAATGTTTCTAGGCCGGGTGCGGTGGCTCATGCCTGTAATCCCAGCACTTTGGGAGGCCGAGGTGGGTGGATCACGAGGTCAGGAGATCAAGACCATCTTGGCTAACACAGTGAAACCCCATCTCTATTAAAAATAATAAAATATTAGCCTGGCGTGGTGGCAGGCACCTGTAGTCCCAGCTACTGGGGAGGCTGAGGCAGGAGAATGGCATGAACCCAGGAGGCGGAGCTTACAGTACGCAAAGATCGCGCCACTGCACTCCAGCCTGGGTGACAGAGTGAGACTCTGTCTCAAAAAATAAATAAAAAAAAAATAATAAAATAAAATAAAATAAAATGTTTCTAGAACTTGCCAAATTGTCCTTCAAAACATTGTCTGAGAATAGCTGATTCCTCATATTCTTATCGACATTGGATGTTCAAGATATAATCTTATGTGATCTGATATTTTGCCTATTTTAAAATTTTTCATGAAATTCACCAATTTTTCTTGGAGTGAAAATAAAATTTTGTAGAAGACTTTGGAAGACAGCAAGCCAGGATGATCCTTTATTAAAAACATGACTAGATAAACTTTCATTCTGGAATCTAGACCACGTATATTTGAAATGTTTGCTTTGGGATATATTGAGTATTTAAGCATTAGAAAACTTGCCTTGCTCTTGAATAACATCTTGGTACCGTGACAAAACTCATACATACAACTAATTTGAAGTGGTAGCACACTTGTGCTCTTAGAGACTTCTAAGGATTCTGAATAAATTTGAAATTCTCCACATTTTGTTCATCAAAACTTATTTCAAATTAGAGTGATTAGATAAACAATTTAATTTTTGAAAAATAGTGAAGCTGCCAGACTCCAGGGTAACTTCTTGAATTAGTAAGCAGTTTCCCCCCCATGAGAATCTAGTATAAGTTACTCCGCAGCTGCAAGAGATCTGATCAAGGAAAAGGACCAAGGATGACCTCAGCAAAAGCATTACTGGCTTCCTGTTTCTGTATACTCTAAAATATAATTAGGCTGAAATGCAAAGAGCAAGGGAAAACACTTGGAATAAAGCTGGATCCAGGTTTACAAGCCAGATGATTTTTTGGCAGGTTAATCACTTAGTAATTGAATTGTTTATTCTTGTTTATCTTTTGGTTGCTAAGATGACTTTATGATATCAACTGTTTTGAAATCTATACACTCTTCTTTAACCAAGAAAGAAAAAGAACAATTTTATGTGACTTAATGTAAGTATGGTTTTTAACGGCTGATAATTATCTAATATTTTTATTGAAGATCAATGAAGCATCTAGCGATACTGACTTCAGTATCATGTTTTGCTCTCTTTCAAAGCCATTTGTTTCACATGTGTTTTTGCACTTGATTCTTGCAGAAGTCTTCTGAGGCAAGAGTTATTATCTTCATTTTATAGCAGAGCTGGAACTGGAAGCCCACTTATTTATCTATTGTGCTTTTCCCTAGACAGATAGAGGGAAGTTCTGGTGAATAGAGGCATTGCAATTGCTTTATAAATGTAGAAAACAAACAAGATGGTTTGACTGCAAAATGAAAATATAATAGAATTTAAAAACACTTTAGGGGCTCAAAACATTTACCTTTTGATTTGAATTCATACCAAAAGTGTTCTCTAAATTTGGAGTCATTGAAAAAATATACATCAGTATTTTACTTTACCTTTACAATTAAAATACCCTTACTACAGGCAAAGATTCCCAGACATTTTATATTTGCATCTTCATCCCTAATAATGAAATAAAAATAGAAGATTCCCTGTGCCATACATATAATGATCCTAACTTGATAGCTACTAGATTAAATACATTCAATAAAATTACTGAGCACCTGTCATATATATGACAAGAACTTGCCATCTAGTTGGGGGAAGGGGCACAATAGATAAGACAAGTATATATAGAACTAAAATGCCAAACAGAATATAAATGCCTAAATGTTCTGGAGATTCAGAAAATGGAAAGGTCCTATCCAAAAAGGTAAATAAAAGGGAATAGAAAGAATATTGTGTAAAAGAGGGAGTTTGGACAGAGTCTCGACAAAACGATGGGCAGAATTTCAACTGACAGACGAGACGACAAGAGGGCTTCAGGAAGATAACTCATACCAAAGCTTGGAGATAAAGTCTAATGTGTTTCTGAAATAGTGATAATCTAGTTTGCTTGAGATACAATGTACCACTAGTAATATGTACAGAAGGGAGGATAGAAAAGTATGAAACCATATGGCTTTCAAATCCAAGTAAAAGAGTTTAACAAAGAACTGGTGCACAGTGGTGAATTATTGAAGGTTTCTGAGCAGGGAAAATGACAAGATTAAGCTGAAGTTGAAGTAAATGAAGCTCATAGCTCTGGGTAGGGCATATATATGGCAATGTGAACAATTGGGAGACTATTTCAGTAGCCGAGCTAAAGAATGAAAATTATATGAAATGTGAATTTCAGTGTGCATAAATAAAGTTTTATTGGAACATAGCCACATGCATATGTTTAAATACTGTCTATGGCTATGTTGGTGCTACAGTGACAGAGCAGAGGAGTTGTGACAGACTGTGTGATCTAGAAAGCTGAAAGTATTTGCTATCTGGCCCTTTTTGAAGTGCCTAATTTATTTATTTTGGGGTTATTTCTTCTCTATCTTTTTTATATTTAACTTTCGAGTACACGGTACATGCACAGGTTTGTTATGCAGGTAAACTTGTGTCATTTTTTTTTTACAGATTATTTTGTCACTCAGGTATTAAGCCCAGTAACCATTAGTTATTTTTCCTGATCCTCTCCCTCCTCCCATCCTTCGCCCTCCAGTAGGCCTCAGTGTGTGTTGTTTCTTTCTATGTGTCCATGCATTCTCATCATTTAGCTCCACTTATATGTGAGAAAATGCAGTATTTAGTTTTCTGTCTCTGCATTAATTTGCTAAGGATAACAGCCTTCAGCTCCACCCATGTTCCTGCAAAGGACATGATCTTGTTCTTTTTTATGGCTGAATAGTATTCCATGCTGCATATGTACCACATTTTCTTTATCCAGTCTTTCATTGATGGGTATTTAGGTTGAGCCGATATCTTTGCTATTGTGAATAGTGCTGCAGTGAACACACGTGTGCATGTGTCTTTATAACAGAATGCTTTATATTCCTTTGGGTATATACCCAGTGATGAGATTGCTAGGTTGAATGGTATTTCTGCTTTCAGGTCTTTGAGGAATCACACTGTCTTCTACAATAGTTGAACTACTTTAGACTCCCACCAACAGTGTATAAGCAATCCTTTTCTCCACAACTTCATCTGCATCTTTTATTTTTGAATTTTTAATAACAACCAACTTGACTGGCCTGAGATGGTATCTCATTGTGGTTTTGATTTTATTTCTCTAATGATCAGTGATGCTGAGCTCATCTTTGTGGTCTTATCTTCCTTTGATCTTGGAGGATACTGACCTTCAGATTTTTTTTTTCTTCTTCTATCTTATCTGGTGACATTGAGTGTTTGATTGTGGTATAAGGTGGATTCAGCCAACTGGCTTCATTTCTAGAAGATGTTAGGTGGCCAAAAGCCAACACTGAGCTCCTGATTCCTGAACTGCATACTCTTAACTTCGGGGGACTTGTGTTGGGCCCTGACTTTGTTCTCTGGCTCCTTAAAGTCAGGAATCCAGCAAGCTGCCAGAGCTGTGGTGCTGCTGGAATGCTGGTCACTACACTCTAATGGGTGTAGTGACACCATTTCACTCTAATGGGTGTAGTGACAAAACATTTCTAGTACAGTGATGGCAGGATCCCTCCTCATTCTCAAATGCCAGCAGCAGTAGTAGTGGCAACTGTGGCAGAGTGCTAGCTAGTGCCGGTGAGTGCCAGGATGCCTGCCTCCCTTCTGGTGTTCAACACAGTGTCAGAGGCAATGCAGCTGGAGGGAGAGAGTGGATGGAAGAAGGGGCTGCAGGAGGGGGTTGGGGGATTGCCCTGCCGGGCGACTGTGTGCAGGTGACTAGGTGCTGGAGGTGGTGTTTTCTGTGAGGTGGGGTACTGGCAGGCACAAGTCTGGGTGCCTTCTCTGTGCCTCACAAGCAGCAGTATTCGCTTGGGGGAGGTGGGGGAGGATCTGCTGTTCTCTGCCCCCTGTTAGTGCAAGAGTGAGGCACTGATCGGGGCAGGGCTGGTAGGCTCTGTGCCCACCAAGGCTCCTCGAGCATTGGCAGTCAGAGGGGTGAGTGGGGAAGGACTGCACTCCTATGAGCTGGCGGGGCAAGGAAAGCAAAACAGGCCCCAACAGACACGCACCAGCAAAGCGACGTGGGGAGTTGCCAGTGGTTCCCGTGAAGGCTGCAGTAAACAGAGAGAGCACTTGGGCTGGTGCTTGGCCTTAGGGACTCTCCGCCTTTCAGTCATGGTCTGCCATCACAGAAGCTATGGTGTGGCTTCCAGGGCACCCCAGGCTGCCCTGCAAGAAAGTGTGGGTAGGCTGGAGGCCAGAGAAAGGTCAGATGACCAATGGGTGCTCAGGTCGGACTGGCCCCACCTGACTGGCAAGACTGCCCTTCAGAGTTCAGGATGACAGTTCTCATAGGGCTAAACTCTCCTATGGGAGCAACTTGAGCTTAGGGGGATGGTCATCCTTGGCTGTGCTCAGCTACAGACGCTCCCACACCAAATCTTCTGTGCTGCTGCACATTCAGCTGGCTTGCTGCTCCACCACTTCTCTAAGCAACTCTCCTTGCCAACTAGATTGTCCATGGTGAGGGGTTCCAAAAGCTTGTGGCGAGAGCGGGTTGCTCCTTTCCAGTTCAACTCATTGGTTCTCTTGGAGCCCTGTGGGGGCAGCGATGAGTCCAGATGTAATGTTGTCCTGCCTAGAGTTCCCAACTTTCTCCCCCTTCAACCCAGCTTCTGTATCTTCCCTCTGTCCACTCTCAGTGCCTTCTCTCTGAAGATCTGTTGGCAACACGCCAGTCGTCTGGGTCCCTTCATAGGAGCTGTTCCATGTGGTTGTGTCTGGTTGGCCACCTTGCCCTCCCCTCCCATTCATCTGTTGATGGACATTTAGGTTGATTCTATATATTGCTATTGTGAATAGTGCTGCAATGAACATGGGAGTGCACATATCTCTTTGATATACTTGTTTCCTTTCTTTTGGATATATACCCAGCAGTGGGATTGTTGGATAATGTGATAATTCTGTTTTTAGTTTTTGAAGAACCTCCGTGCTGTTTTCCATTGTGGCTGTACTAATTTACATTCCCACCAACAGAGTATGAACAATCCTCTTTCTCCACGTCCTGGCCAGCATTTTTTATTTGCCTGTCTTTTGGATAAAAGTAATTTTAAGTGTAATGAGATGATAGTGTAGTTTTGATTTGCATTTCTCTGACAATTAGTGATGTTGAACATTTTCTCATACACCTGTTTGCCATGTGTATGTTTTCTTTAGAGAAATGTCTACTCAGGTCTTTTGCGCATTTTAAAAATCTGATTATTTGTGTTTTTTTTCTCCTATTGAGTTGTTTGAGCTTCTTATATATTTTTATTGTTAGATGGATAGTTGGCAAATACTTTATCTGATTCTCTGTGTTGTCTCTTCATTTGGTTGATTGTTTCCATTGCCGAGCAGAAGCTTTTTACCTTGATATTATCCCATTTGTGCATGTTTGCTTTGGTTGCCTGTGTTTTTTAGGTTTTACTCAAGAAATCTTTGCTCTGACCATTGTCCTGGAAAGTTTCCTTGAGAGTTTTCCCACTGTTTTCTTCTAGTAGTCTTATAGTTTCCGGTCTTAGATTTATGTTTGTAGTATATTTTGATTTTATTTTTGTATATGGCAAGAGATAGGGGTCTAGCATCATTCTTCTGCATATGGATATCCAGTTTTCCTAGTAACATTCATTGAAGAGACTATTCTTTCCCCAGTGTATATTACTGGCACCTTTGTCAAAATTGGGTTAACTGTAAATGCATGGATTTATTTCTGGGTTCTCTATTTTGTTTTATTGTTCTGTGTTTCTTTATTATACCACTGCCATGCTATTTTGATTATTATAGCTTTGTAATACATTGTGAAAACAAGGAGTGTAATGCTGTTAACTTTGTTCTTTGGGCCTAGAATTTTTTATTTTAACTCTTTGGGGTCTTTGGGGGTTTCATATGAATTTTAGGATTTTTTTTTTCTATTTCTGTGAAGAATGTCATTGGTGTTTTCATAGGGATTACACTGAATCTTTAGATTGCTTTGGATAGTATGGAATACGTCTCTTTTTTACTTTGTGTAGCTCTTGCTTTTTTCTTTTTTTTAAATTATACTTTAAGTTCTGGTATACATGTGTAGAATGTACAGGTTTGTTCCATAGGTATACATGTGCCATGGTGGTTTGCTGCACCCATTAACCTGTCAATTACATTAGGTATTTCTCCTAATGCTAGCCTTCTCTTAGCCCCCCACCCCCTGACAGGCCCCGGTGTGTGATGCTCCCCTCCCTGTGTCCGTGTGTTCTCATTGTTCAACCCCCACTTATGAGTGAGAATATGTGGTGTTTGGTTTTCTGTTCCTATTTTAGTTTGCTGAGAATGATGGTTTCCTGCTTCATCTATGTCCCTGCAAAGGACATGAACTCATCCTTTTTTATAGTTGCATAGTATTCCATGGTGTATATGTGCCACATTTTCTTTATCTCGTCTATCATTGATGGGCATTTGGGTTAAGTCTTTGCTATTGTGAATAGTGCTGCAATAAACATATGTGTGCATGTATCTTTATTGTAGAATGATTTATAATCCTTTGGGTATATACTCAGTAATGGGATTGCTGGTTCAAATGGTATTTCTGGTTCTAGATCCTTGAGGAATCTCCACACAAATTAGTTCCACAATGGTTGAAGTAATTTGCACTCCCACCAACAGTGTAAAAGCATTCCTATTTCTCCACATCCTCTCCAACATGTATTGTTTCCTGACTTTTTAATGATCACCATTCTAACTGGCATGAGAAGGTATCTCATTGTGGTTTTCATTTTCATTTCTCTAATGACCAGTGATGATGAGCTTTTTTTCATATGTTTGTTGGCCAAATAAATGTCTTCTTTTGAGAAGTATCTGTTCATATCTTTCACCCAAATTTTGGTGGGGTTGTTTTTTTCTTGTAAATTTGTTTAAGTTCCCTGTAGATTATGGTTATTACCACTTTGTCAGATGGATAGATTGCAAAAATTTTCTCCCATTCTGTAGGTTGCTTGTTCACTCTGAAGAGAGTTTCTTTTGCCGTGCAGAAGCTCTTTAATTTAATTAGATCCCATTTGTCAGTTTTGGCTTTTGTTGTCATTGCTTTTGGTGTTTTAGTCATGAAGTTTTTGCCCATGCCTATATCCTGAAAAGTATTGCCTAGGTTTTCTTCTAGGGGCATTATGGTTTTAGGTTTTACATTGAGGTCTTTAATCCATCTTGAGTTAATTTTTGTATAAGGTATAAGGAAGGGTCCAGTTTCAGTTTTCTGCATATGACTAGCCAGTTTTCCCAACATCATTTATTAAATAGGGAATCCTGTCCCCATGGTTTGTTTTTGTCAGGTTTGTTGAAGATCAGATGATTGTAGATGTGTGGCATTACTTCTGAGGCCTCTGTTCTATTCCATTTGTCTATATATTTGTTTTGGCATCGGTAACTGCTGTTTTGGTTACTGTAGCTTTGTAGTATAGTTTGAAGTCAGGTAGTATGATGCCTCTAGCTTTGTTCTTTTTGCTTAGAATTGTCCTGGCTAAATGGGCTCTTTTTTGGTTCCTTAGGAAATTTAAAGTTGTTTTTTCTAATTCTGAGATGAAAGTCAATGGTAGCTTGATGGGAATGTCATTGAATCTATAAATTAGTTTGGGCGGTATGGCCATTTTCATGATATTGATTTTTCCTATCCATGAATATGTAATGTTTTTCCATTTGTTTGTGTCCTCTCATTTCTTTGAGCAGTGGTTTGTAGTTCTCCTTGAAGAGGTCATTCACATCCCTTGTAAGTTGCATTCCTAGGTATTTTATTCTTTTTGCAGCAATTGTGAGTGGGAGTTTACTCATGATTTGGCTATTTGTCTATTATTGGTGTATGGGAATGCTTGTTGTATTTGCACATTAATTTTGTATCCTGAAAGTTTGCTGAAGTTGCTTAGCAGCTTAAGGAGATTTTGGCTGAGATGATGGAGTTTTCTAAATACACAATCATGTCATCTGCAAACAGACAATTTGACATCCTCTCTTCCTATTTGGATAACCTTTATTTATTTCTCTTGCATGACTACCCTGGCCAGAACTTCCAATACTATGTTGAACAGGAGTGGTGAGAGAGGGCATCCTTGTCTTGTGCCGGTTTTCAAGAAAAATGCTTCCAGTTTTTGCCCATTTAGTATGATATTTGCTGTGGGTTTGTCATAAATAGCTCTTATTATTTTTAGATGTGTTCCATCAATAACTAATTTATTCAGAGTTTTTAGCATGAAGGGGTGTTGAATTTTATCGAAGACCTTTTCTGCATCTATTGAGATAATCATGTGGTTTTTGTCATTGGTTCTGTTTATGTGATGGATTACGTTTATTGATTTGGGTATGTTGAAACAGCCTTGCATCCCAAGGATGAAGGCTACTTGATCATGGTGGACAAGCTTTTTGATGTGCTGCTGGAATTGGTTTGCCAGTATTTTATTGAGGTTTTTTGCATCAATGTTCAACAGGGATATTGGCCTGAAATTTTTTTTGTTGTAACAACAACAACAAAATACAGTGTCTCTGCCAGATTTTGGTATCAGAATGATGCTCATCTCATAAAATGAACAGTTTTCTGTTGAGATTAGTAGTGATAGTAACAAATGTGATGTATTTGTGATACTGTATGGTAAACTTTGTCAACATTTGCATAACTCAGTGAACCAATATTCTCCAAAAGACCAAAGCATGTTGTTATCAATAATGCACACTTAAGGGATCATTCAACGTACAATATAGACAAATGAATTATATTGAAATAGAGTAGAAAATGTTCATCAGTATGTTTTCAGAATCCACATTGCTATTTTCCTGTAAAAAGCTACTACTTATCTAATTTTGGTGTGGTATGAAAGAAAAATTTGTACGTTTTTCTGAAAAAGGCTATTAAAACACTCCTCCCTTTTTTTTATCCACTTACCCATGTGAGGCCAGATTATTCCCAACATTACAACTAAAACAACGTATTACAACAGAATGAATGCAAAACAAGATATGAGAATCCAACTATTTTCTGTTCAGCCAGAGATTAAAGAAGTTAGCAAAAATGTAAAACAATGTCACTCTTCTTTTATTTTAGTAAATTTGTTATATTTTATAAAATAAGTTATTTTTATTAACGTGTAACAAATTTATTATTTTAATAAATATATGAAGTTTTTTTAAAAATTGACATCAATGCCTAATATGGTAAATATCAATAGATATAACCCACATAAACAAAAGCTCTCTGAGATCCTAAATAATTTTTAAGAGTGTAAATTGCTCTGAGACCAAAAAGTTTACTTATTTGAGGAATGCTGATTTGGACAATCTTTCATTGCTTGTCAGTGCCTAAAATTGCAGACAGTTAGAATCTAATCTTCTGTGTTTGTAGTGCCCTCTTCCTAAATACTTTTCTCTGTTTTAGTATGAAGAGCTTACTCTGGTCACTTTATTTTGTAAGAACAGGAACCCAGAGGGTCTGGAAGCATACCATATCCTTGAGAAGAATGCTGAACAAAAAGGCTAGTAAAGGAAGATAGGGTGCAAATATAGTCTTCATCTATTCCACTGTTTTCCCAATGATCAATCCTGGTGACACATATGAAAGTTAATAAGTCTCATAGCACAATGCCTGAAGTGTGAAACTGAGACAAGAGATCCCATTCTTTGCCTCATTCCTTGGCCTCTTGCTCATTGTTTATGGCTTTGACTAAATGGGCATCAAAGAGATCACCTAGAATTTATTGAAATCTCATTTTTCTGGTTAATACACAGTACATTGACCCAAATGGCCAGTTATTTGGCTGAATAAAATCTTATGAAAATTTTCTGAAACACAATTCATTAAAAATTTATATTATGTGAATTATTTTCCTTGTCAAGACTATAGATTCTTCACAGGGGCCCTCAAGAACTGGCCAAGTGGTAAACTTGTCTCCAAAACAAGCCTCTGGGTTCAGAAAAAAGAACCTCTCTTCCAGCTACAAAGTATGTTTTTCTCACTGAAAGAAGATATACTTCATCATATGACTCAAAAAAAGTCTTAATGGAAAATATGCAAAAAATGAACCCCTTGAAAGATTTATTTATTCCTATTCATGAAAATTCATTTCCTCTTTCATTTTACTGATTACAGTTTTAAGAGCTCTTTGAGAAAAATATTTTTTTGGAAACTACCCTCTATCTTCATTCTTACAGTCATTGTCCCAATCCAGGCTCTAATTACCTCAAATGTAATGGTCTATTCTCTAAAAGAGATCTTCACCTCCTGTTTTGCCCCCTCCTGCAATCCATTCTATATACTATTATCTCCATGATCATTCAAAGAATAATAGAAAGGAAGCAGGCTGTTGAGCAAGGCACATATGAGTTTGAATCTTGCCTCTCCCACTTCCTTGTTTACAATCTTTGAGAAGTTAATTAATTTCTCTGTGCTTGAATTCATTAATGCAGAAAATGGGAGATAATATTAGTCCCTACTCCATAGGATTGTTTGATTAATTAAATTAGATGATGTGGGCGAATTGCCTAGAATGGTGACAGGACATGGAAAGTACTCAGTAACTAATAATTTTATTTTCCCTCCTCTGACTCTGTTTATATCCTTTCAATTACTTCTTGTATTCCATGGCTTCTATACTCTAAGACATTTATGTAGAACTCCATCCTCCAAGCTTCTTTCCCTCTGTTTCCAGCATGCCTTATGGGTCAGACAAAATCTGGTCCTCACTCTCACACAAACAGTACATGTTTATCCTACATGTTTATTCTCCATTCATGTCCTCGGCAATATTCTTTCTCTCTCCTGGAATCTCTTGCATTCTCTACTCTCTTTAAATTTTCTAAACTGCAGACACTCAAATGTTTCTCCACAGATTTTGTTATTTGCATATCCTCTATAGTTTTGTGGGGTTTTTGTGTAGTTTTTTGTGAATAATCACAGTATTTAAAATTTAGTTATCTACTTTAGCCTCCTCTTAAGAAATATTATCTAAGAAATCATATATTTGTATGGCTAATTTTATTATATTTTAAAGATTTAAAATAAATGTATAGCTTTAAATTTTTAAGCTTTTCTTTGTACCACCTAAAATACAAAAACCTTGGTATGTCTCCATTAGGACATTTTATTCTCTGGGAAACACTGCTTAAAGCAAAACTTGCCCATTAAAAAAGGACCAGAAAACCTTCTCCAACAGGTTTAGCCCATGGTTAATTTATCTTCTTAATTTCCATACAATTTAACAGTCAAGTACATACTATGCTACATTTTCTAACTATTTTATGAATAATTAACTTGTCACATAAACTGTAGACTCTTGGAGGATAGGAAACATATTTTTTGTTTCCCAAACCCAGCCTTCCTCCACAGCTTTGGAGAGATTTCTCATTGTTGTAGTTCATTAAGTATTTGTTAAATGATTAGTTTTCAAAAATGCATAGGAATGCTCTGCAGATATATAATCAGACATGGAAAACTCTTGAAGGTATTTTACCTAAAGCAATTTAGTTTCACTAGTTCTAATTTAAAAATAATTGAGGTTCACAGTTCACTCTGTCCTTTATTTTTCACTTTTGGATTCCACTAATGTTCCAGAAAGGACTGAAAGTTGTTTCAAAGGAAGAATGTTATAAGAAGATAATATAAGTTAAAGTGGATAAAAAATAATAATGACAAAATTGGCGAAGACATAAAAATTGAGATATGATAAAAATGAATCCCACAAAGCACACCATAAAAAACCTCCACACTTGCTACCAGTAGATTCTATGTTGGTTCATGATTTTTAATCAGACTTTATAAAAAGAGACACATGACCAGTTACAAAGTCAGTATTTATAAAAACAAAATTTAACCATTTGCTTAGGAAAAAACCTAGCTTCTCCTCATACTAAATCATATAGAGCTCCAAGGTTACCTAGGAAACACAATATATGGTAATGAATAACATTCTCAACAATAGCTATCACTCCTCATTTATTGATACTGTTAGAGAGAATTAAAAGCCTCTGAAGCACCAAATCATAAACTTTCCCCAGCCTATGGAAGACATAATTCATCATTTAAAGTAAACTTTGATGACATACATAAGAATAAGGAAAGAATTTAGAACTATTGGTAAAATAGTACAACTGCACTACTTTTAAGAATCTTATAATTAGGGTACTTATTACTTGGTTTTAGTTTATAATGATTTGTAGACCATAAGTCGTACCTAGTAACAAAAAGGCTTTCTTCTAAAAGTTAATTGGAGATGACTGTTAGGTTATCAGCTTGCTTTGTTTCTCCACAGATTTGTTCATTATAATTATATTAGTTTGTTTTCATGCTGCTGATAAAGACATATCTGAGACTGGGAAGAAAAAGAGGTTTAATTGGACTTAACAGTCCCATATGGCTGGGGAGGCCTCAGAATCATGGTGGGAGGCAAAAGTCACTTCTTACATGGCGGTGGCAAGAGAAAATGAGAAAGATGCAAAAGCAGAAACCCCTTATAAAACCATCAGATTTCATGAGACTTATTAACTACCAGGAGAACAGTATAGAGGAAACTGCCCCCATGATTCCAATGATCTGCCATCAAGTCCCTCCCACAACACGTGGGAATTATGGGAGTACAATTCAAGATGAGATTTGGGAAGGGATACAGAGCCAAACCATATCAATAATTAACACTCAAAATTTACCTGAGTTAAAATTTTTCATTTGAATTGGGACACTGACTTCTGGTTTTATTTTTCTTCCCTTTTTAGTGTCAGTGACAGAAGAGGCTGTTTGCGTGCAAGACAGAAATGAAGTAAACTGGTAGGCTTCCTTCTCGCAATGTGAAGGTTTTGTCTGTGAAATAAAGTTGGGATGTGGTGATGATAGTCAATTGTAAGAAAAAGATTTCTTGTATTTCTGGATCCCAGGATTTGCCTTCAAAGCTCAACACGTCTGGAAATTCTTTGTTTGTTCAGAGAAGAATCTTACCCTAGGAAAACTGGCTCCCACTAACCATAGTGAGGAACAGAACTGCCAAATGGACTGAGGTGTGTGTTGGCCTGTCAGTGTATTCTCTTTTCAGTAGGGATGCCAATTCAGAAACCTAAATTAACAAAAGATAGGAGCTGAATAAACATTTGAAATCAAAATTAAGAAGGGGATTGAAAGGCTAAACTTGTTTCATTTGACATACATCCGCCAGGATGATGCCAGTCTTCACAAGTTATGATGACATTTCCATCAATCATCCCAAGCTCTTAGTTTCCAATACTGTCAGCTTCTCTTTCCCTTACACTCCAACAGGGGTTTGTGCTGCATTTTAAACCTCGTTTCTCAAAACTACTCTCAGACTTAGTTGACACTATAGTCCTCAAGTGTATGATCTTCCTGTATTCACATAGTTTTGAAGGCCCCATGTACATTGTACATAAAAACCGGAATTTTAGTACACTGGAGGGAGATCCTGTAATCAATAATGTTCATTTACTTATTCATGCATTGTTTGAGCATGTGTTTATTTATTAATTCCCATATGTATTCATTCAATAACAATTCATGAAAATGCCTTGTGCTGGACAAGTTGGGAATACAGATGTGAATCAGACATGATCTTTGCCCTCAAGCAGTGTGCAGTCTAGTAAAGGGATAATAAATACACAAAAATAATGAAACTATGTGTTAAATTGTGAGCCTTGAGATGAAGGGGTCGGGAGAGGGGCACTCCAGATGGAGGGAACATCTTAAGCAAAGGTACTTCTACTGTTTCTAATTTTGACTTGTATTTTTTAGGTTTCTTCAGCCTTTGCCCCTCAGGCTTGCACAAGCTGTAGCTTTCCTGTTACTAGGTAAACACTCTTTAGATTTGCCTGAAAATTTCATCTTACCATGGAACCTACTGGAATCGGTGAAAATCTAGATATGTCGGTTGTCAAGGAAGGAGATAGGGTGAGGAAGGCTGTTATATAGCCATTGTGTGAGTACGCATAGCCTCTGATTCCCTGCTATTTGAATTTCTCTGCACCAATGAAATAAAAAAAATAAAATTTGAGTAACGTCATTTGCTCAAGGGACTTACCTTTCTTGTGCAAATAAGGTTTCTGTGGTGAGACACCAGATAAACTCAACTTCCTCTTTCAACAACAAATGTGTCACTTATCAGCAGGATCCATGCCGCCAGAGTAAAGCTTTCTACCCTTTGCTCCCTGCAAAGAAATAAGAGTGCTTATCCCAGCTAAGCTCCAGGGTAAGTTAATGCCTAGCACCTGGGGATTGGTGGTTTCATGTGGGAAGACTGGTGTGATCATAAAGATCAGAACAGAGGTGGATGTAGGGCCAGTGTCTGTATTAAAATTGTCACTGGTTTCTCATCTCAGACATCTTACAACAGGAGCAAAGATAATTACCGTTGAGTTTGACCAGAGTCCAAAGTTAACGTTAACGCCATCAGTCCTCTTCATTATGCCAGGAGCATGGAGTCTGTGATGCAGCTAACTCTTTGATGAGGGCTCTTTATAGAGTGAGACCAGAGAAGATGGCACAAAGTGGTAAGAAGAGTATATTCAGTGAGACTCATTGGGACAACTTGACATATTCGGCCAATAAAAGTCAATTTAATTTTTTATGGTGTATAATTTATCTAGCTGCATCGTGAAGGCAGATTTTTAGGTATAAAATCCTTGCTTTGGAAAATGTAGCTTTCAGAGATACTGAGACAAATAGTAGAAAGCAGGATAATAGATTCTGGGGGCTGAAAGGGCCTGTAGAGATCCAAATCCCTCACAATACAGTCAGGGATACTGAGAGCCAGTGAAGTGAAGACACTCAGGTTCACTCAGCTTGTTAGTGGTATAGGTGGATCTAGGACCTGTGTCTTTAAACTCATGTTTGCCTTGCTCTACAGCAGTTTGCATCTCCCAGAGAATACTGTAAATTTATTTGTGACCCTGCCATTTTTTAGGTTAGGAAAGGAGAAAGTATCCCAGATGACTTCAGAGTCTGGTCAGAGTGGTTCCTTGATCCTTTGAAAGCTAATTTTGACCGAAGTTCAGCCTTACCGGATAGCAGAGCCCATGAGTGAGGCACTCATTTTTTCAGTTATTATTGCTATTACTCTGAATACTAGCACCTCTCTCCTTCTGAGCTAAGATGACTAAATCAAAAGGAGACTTTCAGCTAAGGAGTCCCTGAAGGGAGACTGTGCCAAATCATTTAGAACCAGGATAAGGCCGGATAGAATGATACCAGATTTGGCTGTGCTTTCCAGGGGAGTAGGCTCAGTTCCAAGAATCCTGCAAGTGAGAATATTTTTATTTCAGTTGTTCAAATGGATGTGTGGAGTCATTATGATGTCTGTTAATTGCAGAAACTATCTCTTAGCAATTGCAGCACAGTAAAATTAATCACTTATGAAAGTAGGTGATATGCAGATATACTGAGGTAGAAAATGGTGTAAACTACGGTCAGAATCAGATCACACATTTGGGGCAATTGTTTTTGCGATGGTTCCTGTTGAACACAGATTCTTTGGCCAAATGCAGTTTATTTTGGGGCTCAACTGGGAAAGTTGTAGAGTTCAAGTTGTACAGACTACTCAAATCTGAAGACACCAAATGAATAAACACATTTATGGGTTGTTTTGCTTTGAAGTAAGTGAGTTGGGGTTTTAAAAGACAGGCCAGCCTGCTGGGCTTGGTGGCTCATGCTGTAATTCCAGCACTTTGGGAGGCCGAGGCAGGTGGATCACCTGAGGTCAGGAGTTCGAGACCAGCCTGGTCAACATGGCGAAACCCTGTCTCTACTAAAAAATACAGAAATTAGCTGGGTGTAGTGGCAGGCGCCTGTAATCCTAGCTACTGGGCAAGCTGAGGCAGGAGAATCGCTTGAACCTGGGAGGTGGAGGTTGCAGTGAGCCGAGACTGTGCCATTGCACTCCAGCCTGGGAGACAAACCAAGACTCTGGCTCAAAAAAAAAAAAAAAAAAAAAAAAAAAAAGAAGATAGGCCGCCTATCTATACTATAGCTCTCTGTCATGGTTCAAGCAAAGAGAACAGAGCTGTTTATAGTAAAATGATACTTTCTAAAAGTTCTAACAATCAAGGCAATGGCATCCCGGGGATCTATGATTTATTTTAAAAGCTTTTGGCAAAAAGGTTTATTTATTCTTCAGATCAGTATATTTTGTGGGGAAGTGTTCTCCTAGTATCAGTTCATATACATCACAGGTAGAGTGATAAAATAGATAGATCAATACATAAGGAGTCAGAAGTCTGTGTTATAGTTCAAGTTCTGCCAATGACTGGTGTGGCCTTTGGTGAGTTATTTCATTTCTGTGCATCTCAATAATCTCATCTATTATAATGGGAGAGGGCTTAGAATAGATGGTTCCTAATTTCCTTCCTAGCAATCCAATGATTTGATTTAGGCTGTTAGATACCTAAGAATAGTTAAATGTTATGGAGTAGTGAATAATGGGGCCATAATAGGGAAATCTATCTAGAGAGGACATTCTGGAAATGTAGTTCAGATCTCCAAGAGAATTGAGTATCCTTTCCCAATTGCCATTATATTTCTTTCAGGTAATGTTATCTTGAGAGCTTCAACTTTTAGACCACAGGCAAATGCTTTGTAAGTAATTTCCCTTTTTTAAAAATGAGAAAATGCAAGAAAAAAGATAAAACTTTCTGAAATCTGATTTCCACAGTGACAATGACACTCAGTTGGCATTTCTCAATCTTTTAAAATCAAGGTTCCCTTTGAGAAACATAAATATTTCACTACAAGGTTACTGTGAACTTGCCTTCCTAGGGACCAGACCCTGGACTTGTAGAAAAATCTGCTCCATCACATTGACATTTTCCAAGTACTAAGTGCCCAACAGTTAAGAAGATTTTGTAGATCTCTACTTTCACAGTTTGTATTGCAGAAACTATAATGACATTTTTTATTTTGTTTTCCAAATATATTTGTTATAATAAGGAATATGTTTTATCAAGTAACACTTATTTTCTACCCTTTAACTTTAAAAATTACTGCTGTAGATATTCTAGTCCTCTGCTACAACTACACTTCTTAGGGGATTTTCTAAATCCAGAAATGTACAGGATCCAATCGAAGGCCCTTGGAGATGACTCTGTGTACAAATAAAGAGGAAATGAACTCACATTTATTTAATACTTATTGGGTATCAGACATGAAAATAGGTACTTTTACACACATTTTCTTTTTTTCATTTCTATTTCAATATTTTTTGAACTACAAGTGTTTTTTTCTGTTGCATGGGTAAATTATATAGCAGTAAATTCTGAGATTTTTAGTGCACCTACCACCTGAGTAGTGCACATTGTACCTAATGTGTAATATTTTTATGCCTAGCCTGTCTCACCCACCCCCTTCTGAGTCTCTAGATTCCATTATATCACTCTGTATACCTTTGCATAATCATAGCTTTTCTGTCACTTATAAGTGAGAACATCTGTTTTTTTATTTTTCACTCCTGTGTTACTTTACTTAGAATAGTGGACTCCACCTCCATCCAAGTTACTGCAAAAATCCATTATTGCGATCCTTTTTATGGCTGAGGAGTATTCCATAGTGTGTATACACCACATTTACTTTATCCACTCATTAGTCAATTGGCACATAGATTCATTACACATCTTTGCAATTGTGATTAGTAGGATTGCTGTATCAAATGGTAGATTTACTTGTAGCTCTTTAAGGAATCTCCATGCTGTTTTCTATAGAAGTTGTACTAATTTACATTTCTACCAGCATTGTAGAAGCAGTCTCTTTTATCCACATACATACCAGCATTTATTTTTTTTTTCACTTTTTAATAATAGCCATTCTTGCAGTAAGGTGCTATTTTATTCTGGTTTTAATTTGCATTTCTCTGACAATTAGTGATGTCGAGCATTTTTTCATGTTTGTTGGCCATTTGTATATCTTCTTTTGAGGAATCTTTATTTATGTCCTTTGCCCACTCTATAATGGGATTATTTCTATTGCTGACTTGTTTGAGTTCCTCTTAGATTCTAGTTTCTAGTCCTTTGTCAGATGCATAGTCTGCAAATATTTTCTCTCATTCTGTGGGTTTATTTAATTGGATTATTATTTTCACACATATTTTTCTTTAATTTTCAAAACAAATTATGTGGCAGGAACTATTCTAATTTTACAAAAGAGGAAATTGAAGCCCGGGGATATGAAGTGAATTGTTTCAGGCCAGAGAGCCGACAATTGAGACATGATATGGTACCAGGTCTTCCAAAGAACATGATTATTTCCACCCATAAAATGCTGCCACAGCTGCAAAAATGATATCTAATTAGGCCACCTTCCTAAATGATTGAAAATCCAACACATATTCATGCATGAAAGTTCAAATTCAAACTTTAAGTTGTTTTTTTGTTAATGGTCTAATAGCTTTAATTCATTTTAAGGATAAAAATAATTTTCACTTCCTCTAACAGAAGAAAATGTCTATACTTGCAGAATGTGTCCAAATTTGTGTGTATCTGATATCAACCAGGCTTATTTGGAGTTGATGTAGATTTATTCAGGAAACAGCAGAGTTTCCAATTCTAGCTGCTACTCTTTGGTTCTGGTTGCAAGTGGCTGAATGAAGAATACCGGGGTCATGGAGATCAGATTGGCTTGGATAATTCATGTGAAATTTAGTGGTTAAAAAATAAAAGAAAAAGGTAAGATGAGGCAAAGCAAGTTAAGTTCCCAGATGACATGTAAAAGTTATTGTCTAGAGAGTGGGAGGGGCCCCCATCAGCAACTTTTTTTCTCTGTTTAATTTTTTCTTCCCCTCCCAGAAAGACAAGCCCACAGACAGGCCTCAGAATCAATAAAATGGAGAAGTAAATTTGATAAACATGTTTACTTAGTGGTGCCAGTGACTTACTGATGAGTGGTGAAAAGACAGGGAAGATTGAGAGTGAAGATTTATGGAGTTGGTACCAGCTGCATAAGTGGTGGCAGTGTCAATGGTGATGATATTAGTTAGGAGCAGGGTTCAGAGGGGGAATTCTCATGAAATCATGCCAAATGAGAGCTAGAAGGGAGTTAAAGGTCATCTAGTTCAAATCATATTATTTTAATAATGAGGAAATGAAACTCACAGAAGGGAAAGAGCGTATCAGAGCAGCACAAAGAGTATTTAAATATTACTGAAATCCAAGTATCTTAGCTACAAAGCCAGAACACTTTTCTATATATTATACTGCTTTTGAGTCTTCTGTATCCTACAGCAAGTCCTGTCCTATTCAGATCACTCCTGTTATAAAGAAATTTTTCCATTACTTCTATCTGCAGATTGTTATAATTTGAATTCATAAGCACAACTCCATAAAGAACATTGGTTTTGATATAATCCTATCCTGACACCTGGTGGGCAGCAATTTGCCATATATGCATAGTGCATATGCATAAAACTGCTAGAACTAGAACCGAAAACAATAGCTTTTTTATCTCTGAGGAACAGTCTTATCCACAGAAATACCACTTTAAAATATGTTTCTGTCCATATAATAAGTTATTCAGCTAAAAATAATTTTAGCCTTCTGGGCTTATGAAAAGCCTTATTACAACTGAAGTCATAACTCTGACTTGCAGAAAGTCACTTACTCCTGCTGAGACTCCATTTTCTAATCTGTAAAGGAGTATAATAGTAATTAACTCAGAATTCTTACAAAGATTAGAGGTAACATGTGAATAGCACTTAGCTAGTTACTGACAGGATGTGGAAATTTCCTCACTGGGACTTAGGAAACTAATATAAATTCTGATGCCATAATAATATAAGCTCACTTTGGCTGTAACTTTGTGAAAACCACAATGTTGAGCTAGTTGGTTGGAAGAGCAGCTGCTTTTGGGTAGATGGTATTAGTATCTAGTAAGATTTTGGGCTCAGCTCCAATGAATCATATTTAAAGACCTTCCATACCTTTGTATTCTGAGAAAACATTTAGTTATTTCCACAAAATAAAGTTTTCAGTGATCAAATTCCTAATTAAGCTTAAGGGATTCCCGTTGGATTTCAAAAAGAAAGCTGGATTGCCTTCTTTAAAGCTCTTAGGTGTTCAGATTTCTTAGACTAAAACCTTATTATTCTTGCTTTGACCACATTTTCTTCAGTAGCAGAAAGCAAAAAGATTACGGTTGTTGTTTAGGAGAGTGTTTCATGGGAGAGACTTTACAAGTAAAAATGCCTAAGGCTCTGCTAATATGTGCCTATGCTCTGTAGTCTTACCTTCTCACAGTGCAGGCTATAAATTCAATAGGATTTCGAAGAAGAGGGGAGTGAGAGTAGGGTTGCCCGCTGCAAGGAAAAAATGGGAGTTGAGATGCAATATTGAGACAGAAGTAAAATATTGACCTCTGAGTTGGGCTCCAGGTAAAAAAGGAATATGATGGAGTTTTAGTCATAACTTTGTGCCATTTTTATTATCAGTAACATCTTTAGAGCCATACTTTGATTTTTGTGTTTTTTTTCCATTTTTTCTTCAACTTTTATTTTAAGTTTAGGGGTACATGTGCAGGATGTGCAGGGTTGTGACATAGGTAAATGTGTGTCATGGTCGTTTGCTGCAAAGATCATCCCATCACCTAGTTATTAAGCCCAGCATCCATTAGCTATTCTTCCTGATGCTCTCTCTCACCCAACAGCCCCCAACAGACTCCAGTGTTTGTTGTTTCTCACCATGTGTCCATGTGTTCTTATCATTCAGCTCCCACTTATAAGTGAGAACATGTGGTGTTTGGTTTTCCATTCCTTCATTAGATTGCTAAGGATAATGGCTTCCAACTCCATCCATGTCCCTGCAAAGGAAATGATCTCATTCTTTTTATGGCTGTATAGTGTTTAAAGACACAATTTGTAAGTGAATCCTGTTATTTCAGAGATGGTGGCTGATTTTTCTGCTTTTCTTATTAGATTAAAACTCTATGCTGGTCATTCCCTTCAGGATTTGGCACTCACCAACATACCCTTCTTTCAAGTGAAAAGGCATCTCTTTTAATGGTCCTGACCTTTGGAATAGGAAGCATGTACCCTGGACAGAGCACTTCAAACTGGAGGTACCAAGAGTAATTACTTCTGTAAGGCTGGCATTGGAGGCACTGGGAATTCTATTCTCACCTCTTTCTGGGTAATTCAAAGCCATAGAAGTACTGACTGAAGTGAGGTTGTGGGGACATGTATGCCACCTTGAAGTGCATTAAAGAATGGATATAAAGTGAGGAAAAGAAAAAAACTGATATAAACAACTATGGAGAGAAGGGCAGGAAGGCAACAAAGAGCTAGAATAAGGTGCATAGACAAGAAAATTACTTTGGGAGTTGGAGAGACTTGATGAAAAAGCTCTAGCTGAGAGTGTAGAAAACCACGATTTTCTAGGAGTGAAAGGGAACAATCAATGAAGAGAATCCTGAGTGAGGTTAGAAGAGTGTGATAATTCATCTTGAGCAACAGGAAGGACAGCTGTGTTGGGAAGTAAGAAGAGTGCAGCTATAAATAAAATTATGCGTGTTAGGAAAGGACAATAGATGAATTTGATTTCTTCTCACCTAATAATCTCAATTTACTCTTTGAGCTGAGGGCTAAAACAAATAGTCTTCTGAGAAAAGTGGCGGATGGGGAGCAGGAGAGAGAGGAAGAAGCTTTAGCAGAATAGTAAAGGGGCTGATTAGCCACCATGGGAATAGGAGAAGATACTAAGCAGGTTCATGCAAAAAGAGGGTAGAGGAAAATAATTTTAGACTGGAGATCATTAATTTCCACTTGTGCCATTTCAAATACACACTAGTATTTTAACAGGATAATTGTGCCATTTGGACAGTAAGAAAGAAAATGTGTTGTGGACTTAAACTGCGATTAGGGCCTTGCCAGGCTGGTGCAGCAGGAGAATGGAGAACAAAGAAGTTGTGTATTCTTGTGTAAGAGTGGATAATTTGGCCAGCTATTTAATCTGGGTTAGACACAGGAGGAAATAAGATGAGGGAGGATGCTATGTGAGACTAGGAGAAATGGAAGCATTTAGATATTGAAGGTTTCTGGAAATGTATGGTGCAAGTTAGTATAGTGCAATTTGTAGTGAAGCTCAGTCATTATGTTAGAGAAAGAAAACCATTTCAAGAGTTAGGAATTGATGAGGGTTGGCAGATAGTACAAAATTGAAAAATACTGGAATAAGAAATAGGTTAATGGATTCCGATTATCAGCAGAAGTGAATGCTGTTAGTTGCTGCATATGAAGTTGCTTTGGAAAAGTGCAAAACTGCGATACCTTTTTTATAACATTTCATATTTTATAAATGAAATCATCTTTGACCCCTCAAGCAGTCTTCAAAATTGCTCAATTCCATATGTGACTTTTATTTTAAATTCTAATCTAATAGGGTGACCAACTATTCCCTTTGCTTTGGACTGTCACAGGTTTAGCACTGAAAATACTATGTCCCAAAAAACCCTCAGTCACAGGCAAACCTCAACTGTTGGTCTTCCTACATACTCCCAAAGTGATTTGGATTCCCTGTGTCCCATTTCTTCAATTCATCTTCCACACGGTTGCCAGCGTGACCTTTCTATTTTTTATTTATTCATTTTTAAAGTATTATTTATTTTTGAGACAGGGTCTTGCTCTGTTACCCAGGCTGGAGTGTAGCGGTGCAATCTCAACTCACTGCAACATCTGCCTCCCCGGCTCAAGCGATCCTCCCACCTCAGCCTCCTGAGTGGCTGGGACCACATAGGCACGCCACCACACCCAGCTAATTTTTATATTTTTTTGTAGAGATGAGGTTTCGCCAAGTTACTGAGGCTGGTCTCAAACTCCTGAGCGCAAGCGATCCACCCACCTGGGCATCCCAATGTGCTGGGTTTACAGGTGTGAGCCACTGCACCTGGCCAGCAGCCTGATCTTTCTAAAACACATGTATGGTGATATCGCATCTCTTCACAGAATCCTTTGATGATTCGTCATGAAGTGCATTAAAAATCTTTCATGACCTGGTCCCATCTACCTTTATAGTCTCTTTTCCCTTTCACTCCCTTCCTTCAATCATACCTCCCATTTCACCCTCCCCACCATGTTATCCTATTCACTAGGTGGAATAGAATTATTATTTTTCCTTTTGATATATCATTCATTTTTATACTTTGGGACCTTTGGATGTTATTTATCCATCCCTGGAAACCTTTCCCATCTTTTCTTCTCCAAAATCCTGCCCATTCCCAAAACTGCTTATTAAAAAATTGACTTCCAATCTTTCTGTTCTATGCAGGCTTTATTTCTGCTTCCACAGAAATGTCTTTGTTACCTCTTTCATGAAATGTTTCTGAAATCCATTATGGTTAGTTACTTATGACTATCCCAAGTGACTGTAAACTTATTGAAGGCAACAACCATGGATTATTTTTCTCTGGAATTTCCCATTCCACTCCATCCTCCTTTGTAATTAGCATATAGGACACCCACATAGCAGAATGTCTACTTGGATGAAATCACAAACTGTTAAGATTCAGATGAATTATACTAATAATAACCAGTAAAAACGGTCATGCTTAAGGAGAATTTTTGAAGAGATCAACTTGACCTCAGCTTTGAAAGGTTGCTAGGATTTAAAGAGAACAATGGATAATTCAGACAAAGTGAGGTTAATTTTAAGTTTATCTCTTCCCCAGCCACCCTCTTTATTTTTCTCTCAGCGGCAGAAAACGGGGACAGGGGTGGAGAGAAAAATAAAGATGGTGGTGAGGTAAGAGATAAAGTAAAAATTTACCTCACATTTCCTGAATTATCCATTGTTCTATTTAAATCCTATATGTTATCTTTAGCAGCTAAAATAGTACTGGTGTCTCTCCTAATTAATTTACAGGAATGATGCTGTGCCAACATGAGGGATTCTCATCACCTGTGCCATTCACTTCAATTGTTGCTATTCACTGATTGTGATGTTAGAGATTTTTAAATGTTACCCCTATGGGGGCCATAGGCTCCTGGCCCTCTCAAGGTTTGCTACAAAATCACTGGCATGAGGCAGATTGATTAATATGAGATAAAGAATACAAATTTATTTAAAGTATATACACATGAGCCTGCAGAATGAAGACTCAATTTCCCAATAGGTAAGAAAAGCTTATATACCATCTTGAAATTACAGAATAAATGTGAACTCAGAGTATGTTCAAAAACAGTTTTTGGTGGCAAGATAAGTTATTGGAGGAACGAAGTAAGAGGCTTGGTAACAGAGTTGGCCTTGTTATAGATGAAACCTCTGTCAGAGAGAACAGATGGTAAATGTTTCTTTTCCAACTTTTAAAGATGTCAGGCTCAATCTCTCTTGGATCTGAGAAAAGCATAGAATGGGGAAGAATGGCTACATTAATGGAGATTCTTTGCAAATGCAAAATTTCCCCACCTCAGTCTGTGAACCCTGAGGCAATCATTTCAAAATATTTTAAAGAAATATATTTTAGGGTAAAATATTGTTATTTCCTTCACCTTTAAAAGACAGGAAGTTTCTCAGGGACACAGATCATTGTGGATGATTTTATATTCTCCGTAGAACCTAGCAAATAGCTCGTAGGATGGGGCTTATTGAATATATGCTGATTGAGTGTGGGCTTTAAAGCAGCCGAAGTCCTCAAAAAGCCATGGAAAAGTAAATAGAGTTATTTCCCTTTATGCTTTCTTTTCAAATGTAGAGGGCTTTAGTGATTATAGACGCAGCCTCCTCACTCCCATTTCAGGTCCCATGTGTAGGTGGATAACAAGTCATTTTCTGATTTCCTTCACAGAATGACAACCAACAAAAATAAAAGGTTGAGATAACTTTGAAAGCAAATCATGAAACTGTCCTTTTCCTGAGGTCCAGATAGTAGTATTGATGGTACCCTGAGGCCTTGGACTGTGCTAGTTTCTACCCATAGGATATGTCTGACCACCTGTGATTTCTTTTTTTTTTTTTTTTTCTGCATCCAGCTTAACACTGCCATGTTGGAGTTGAGTGCTTTGTTTTCTTTTTTTTTTTTTTTTTCAATTCTTTTTTTTTTCTTTTTATTATTATTATTATTATTATTATTATTATTATACTTTAGGCTCTATGGTACATGTGCGCAACGTGCAGGTAAGTTACATATGTATACATGTGCCATGCTGGTGCGCTGCACCCACCAACTCGTCATCTAGCATTAGGTATATCTCCCAATGCTATCCCTCCCCCCTCCCCACCACCTGTGATTTCTAAATTGATTTCTTTTCTCTTTTCTCAGGCCTCTACAGGTATTGCTTTTCTGAGTTGAAAAGGATAGGTGCAGGGAATATTGATAGGAGAAGCCCAAGTCAGAAGACAACATTTTAGGGAAATAGTCAGCATCAGAAATGTACTAGTTGATATATCAAGGTTTTAAATTTATGCTTAATACTTCTAAACAGAAACTTTGGACTATTGTGTAAGCAGTTCAGTTCAATTATACTTTTTATGTGTTCTTTGAATGCTTACTAGGCTAGGTCCTGGCTATATCGTGATGAACAAAGGAGATCTTTTTGTGGCGCTGATGGACTTAACAGCACAGTGAGGGTAATAACCAATAAACAAATTAAAAAAAAACCCAAATTACAAATGTTGATGCTAAAAAGAGAAAGAACAGAGAGTGTGAGAGTGTGTAATGATGTATAGGATTACCTAGATTGAGTGAATGTTTAAGGTCTTTCAGACCCACAGATTGAGATTAAAAGGAACCAGAGATGTGAATTTTGTGACGTCAGCACAACTTATTTAACCTCTTTGAGCCTCAATTTTCTCATCTGCAATGTGGAAATAATCACAGGACTCCTGTGAGGATGGATGAGATAATGAATGAAGTGTTTAGCCTGTAAATAAAAGGCAGCCCTAAATAAGTGGTAGTCATACTTAATGTTAATGTTAGACATGGTATGGAGAATGAACTTTAGGGGAAGGACTGGAATGCAAACGGTTTAGTAAGGGAGCTGTTGCAATAGCCAATAGGGTTGATGACAGCAGCCTGGATTAGGATGGTGACAGTAGAGGTGGAGATAGATTAGAGAGGATTTTACATGGAAGGAAGAATTACCTGGGTTTTCTGGGTTTTTATTGTCTATGGGAGGAAATATATTGGCAAAGGTCAGAATTACTCCCTAATTTCCAGCTTGAGTGTCTGGGAGGGGAGTCAGGGCACTGACTGAAAAGGGAAGCACAGACTCAGGAATGAGTCACCAATCCCACAACCCTATGAGACAGGAACCAAGAATATGTCCAGATTGGAGGGGAGAGAAATTGGCAACACAAAGGGAGCAAACTGCCCACAAATAGGCAACAATAGAGCCAGACTCGTAGATAGAGAGAGGAAGAGAAAGAGACACACACACACACACACACACACACACAGAGGGATGGAGTGAGGGAACAGAGAGAAGGAGTATACTCTGATGTTAGTCCTTCCATCCAGGATTTTCTTGTTAGTGGCTTCTTAGCTTCTCCTTTCTTATATTTCAGAAATGACACAATTGTCCAATAGCAAGCTAAGTGTTCCCTCTAAGAGAGTCTGTGTTTCTGCTCAACCCCAAATAAATAACTTCTGCCTCTCCTCATCATGGGGATATTACATCTAATGGTCACTAAGAAGATTTGGGGGAAAAAAAGCCCTTCTTACCTTCCCTTCAGTCTGAAGCAAAAAAGAGGTTTTTGGAAACAAGCCATGCAAATCTCTAAGCTCACAATGAACTGTGAATTGCAGAAGCATAAGAACCCACATTTAAAAAATAAAAAAGGTGTAAACTTGACCTCTAGCTTGCTGTTCTGGCATAATTGGGCTCTGTTATTTAACAGGGAGGTATGAACAGAACACGCCCATTTTGTAAGTGAAACTTTCTGCACCAGTGAAGCTAAAACAAATAGCCATTTCTTTTAAGTGCAAAAGTGGAAGTGTGACTGCAGGAGAGTAGGGTTATGAACAATTCTTAGTTCTTGAAATTGTAATGCACTGATGGATCTTTCTTTGCTCTCTCACTGCCTGTGTGTGGACAATAGTTGATAGTAGAAGCAGTGCCAACACTAAAATCAAAGTAGGTGGTAGGGTGGGAACAGTGTGGCATAAGTAGGGACAGGTGTTTAGTTCTATTCTGACTGTCCAACTAGAGGAATTCTAGTGTTATATAAGTTTCTACTATGGGATTAGAATGGTTCTGCCACAATGTGCTCTTCACATGTCACAGTGAAATCGGAATAATGTCTTTTGTAGCAACATGGATGGAGCTGGAGGCCATTATTCTAAGTGAAGTAACACAGGAGTAGAAAATCAAAAACCAGGTATTCTCACTTATAAGTGGGAGCTAAGCTATGAGCACGCAAAGGCATGTGAAGTGATAGTTAAGACAGCCAAATTCTACTAAGTAGTCCCTCCTAGTCAGGGAGAGGAAAGTGGCATAGTGGAAATATCATAGGCTTCAGAGCAAGCCAGGAATGATAGTAAATCCTATCTTTACCATTTTCTAGCTTTGCTACTTAAGGCAATTTACTGAATGTCTCTGAAGCTCAGTTTTTTCATCTAGATCATAGGGTGATAATAGTTCCTACATCTTAGGACAGTTGTGAAAATTAAATTAAATAAATATACTTGAAAACTTCCATTACAGATTTTGGGATACATCCTTGATTGTCACCACATGATAATTATTTCCTGCCTTTCCATTTGTGAGAGTCCCTTCCACCCTCCATTCTAAGTAACACATACATAAGCAAGATGACTGCATGACTATTTAAGACGTATCACAAATAAGAGGACAAATAGGGACATGGACTAGAATGGGGAAAAGTAAAAGTTTTATTTACGGTAACAGCAGCTCATAACATCCGCACTCTTTTATCTGTGAATTCATCACATGAGGCTCTGTTTTTGTTAGCACAGCTCTATTTCCTGGAGCAGGACTTAACATGACATAGGAAGCCTTTCTGCTACTTATAAGGAAAATCTAAAACCAGGTTACTTCTTTGTTTTTTGTAAACTTACTTTAAACCAAACAAAATAAAAACAATAAACAACAGAAACACTTCCCTATCTGAGAAACAACCACAGTACATTGTTTTTTTCCACTTCTAGCTTGAAATACAGTAAACATTCCTGCAATATGCACAGAAGGTATGTTTGTGAACTTTGTCATGGGGAGAAAAACAAAGATGAGGCGAAGGGTGTGCAAGGAAGCAAGGTCCCTTGTCCTCCCATTTCAAGTCTCAGATCTTCCATTAATAGCTGTGTGGCCATAATAAACTCCTCTCTCTGAGCCTTGCTTCTATCTATATTATGTGGAGAGCGAATTTGATGATTTCCAAAGGTCCTTCCCAGTTTGAAATTCTACAAGATAGTTAAAGCAAAATGAGGAATCTGTTGCTCTCCTACCATTCTTATCTGCAGGCAATCAGCATAATTCCACGCCTAGCCTCTGATAATCTCTAAAGATTACTCTACTCTCTCTATACCTTAATATAGCACATAATAAAAACCATACTAAATCATAAAATATGATTAAGGAAGTCCAAAAAAGAAGGAATCTCTCATAATGATTACTTTAATGAATAAAGAAAGCATTACAGTTTAAACTGTCTTCAAAAATGGTTTCAATGGCCCTGTTTTGCTAGTGCCCAAAGCTATGTTTATTGTGACTGTTGGATAATATGCCAGGTGAATGTTGCCACACCAATACAGGATTCTACTTAGAGATAGAATTGGTCTTTTCCCCTCCAAGATTATATGAAGGAAAATACTCTATTTTAGCTTCTAAATTCATGTATTATTAAAGCTTTTTATGTAAATTTGGATACCCAAGCCTAGGGAGAGAGACAAACTGCAGGATAACCTAGAGTCACAAGTTATTATGATAGAATAATGAGGCCACATTCTTAGGTCTTGAAAATCAGTCGGGACTCGGACAATGCAGGCTTAAGGAGGCAGGACAATTTTCAAGTGATGGGGTTGCAAGATAAGAAGCCAGGACCCAATGAGCAAAATGGCAGACAAAGGACAGGCATAGGAACCTAAAAAGTGAGGCTAAATTTCTACTACTGCAATTGGGAGTGAGCAGTATTTATTCTAACCAGGGCTTTGGACAAGACAAATTTGGAGTCGAAATAAATATACTTGAATTCTATGCTGTTTTTGCTGTGGTCAGAATAAAAGATTTAATATTTCAAGACATTTTTGCCTGCAAAATACAACTTAGAGAATCTGGGGGGGCAGTTGTGGGACAATTTTATGGTTCCTTAACTGTTACATTGGGTGACTTTGGATCAGTACTGTATTTTCTTTGAGCCTCTAATTCTTTATATGTAAACAGGTCTCTTCTAATTCTAATAGTCTGTGCCTCTGTAAGTATAAAAGAGAGATCTAGGTGTTAACTAAAGAACTAATTAACCATTATACTCTTTATTTTGTTTTACTTTGGGCAGGAACCATAAATCCATGGCTAACCTTGACAAATATACTGAAACATTCAAGATGGGTAGCAACAGAACCGGCACTGCTGAGATTTACTGTAATGTCACTAATGTGAAATTTCAGTACTCCCTCTATGCAACCACCTATATCCTCATATTCATTCCTGGTCTTCTGGCTAACAGTGCAGCCTTGTGGGTTCTGTGCCGCTTCATCAGCAAGAAAAATAAAGCCATCATTTTCATGATCAACCTCTCTGTGGCTGACCTTGCTCATGTATTATCTTTACCCCTCCGGATTTACTATTACATCAGCCACCACTGGCCTTTCCAGAGAGCCCTTTGCCTGCTCTGCTTCTACCTGAAGTATCTCAACATGTATGCCAGCATTTGTTTCCTGACGTGCATCAGTCTTCAAAGGTGCTTTTTTCTCCTCAAGCCCTTCAGGGCCAGAGACTGGAAGCGTAGGTACGATGTGGGCATCAGTGCTGCCATCTGGATCGTTGTGGGGACTGCCTGTTTGCCATTTCCCATCCTGAGAAGCACAGACTTAAACAACAACAAGTCCTGCTTTGCTGATCTTGGATACAAGCAAATGAATGCAGTTGCGTTGGTCGGGATGATCACAGTTGCTGAGCTTGCAGGATTTGTGATCCCAGTGATCATCATCGCATGGTGTACCTGGAAAACTACTATATCCTTGAGACAGCCACCAATGGCTTTCCAAGGGATCAGTGAGAGGCAGAAAGCACTGCGGATGGTGTTCATGTGTGCTGCAGTCTTCTTCATCTGCTTCACTCCCTATCATATTAACTTTATTTTTTACACCATGGTAAAGGAAACCATCATTAGCAGTTGTCCCATTGTCCGAATCGCACTGTATTTCCACCCTTTTTGCCTGTGCCTTGCAAGTCTCTGCTGCCTTTTGGATCCAATTCTTTATTACTTTATGGCTTCAGAGTTTCGTGACCAACTATCCCGCCATGGCAGTTCTGTGACCCGCTCCCGCCTCATGAGCAAGGAGAGTGGTTCATCAATGATTGGCTAAAATTAAGATATCTCTTTAATTACGCCTTTGTTTACCTACGTTCCTTGTCTTTTTCCAAAGGCCAGAATTGTCAACGAATTTCTTTAATTGAACCTTGTAAAGAACAGAAATAAGTACTTTTGCGTAATATTCACAGTCAACAGGGGTGTGATGGTGAAGGCAGAGTGTGAAAAACGTGAGAGAGGAAGAGAAAATAGATTTACCTGATTCCTCTTTGAAATTCAAGCCACTTTCTTATTTAAGAAACCTAGATCAAGTTTTTACAGATGTAAATAAAAGTTGAATAGTTTACCTTAAATTTTTTTCAATAAGTAAGTTATTGTTAATAATGCACAGTAAATATGTGAATTTTTCCTAGCATGTAAAAAAAATATTTCATATAAAGACCTTAAATTCTGAGTGAGAGTAAAAATGTCTAGTCTTTCTAACAGGTAAATTTTTCTAACAGGCAAGACAGTGTGAAGAATTGAAGCAATATATGCATGAATTTCAGGACCACAAGTCCGTTATTAAAGAAAAGGCATGGAAATTCATTCATTCCTTGAAAATGTGTTGGGTGCCTATTGTGTTCTCAGTTGTCACTTTGTTAGGTATTTTTTTTTTTTTTATAAGTTATTGGGTTACACGTGGTATTGGTTACATGAGTAAGTTCTTTAGTGGTGATTTGTGAGATTTTGGTGCAGCCAGCACCTGAGCAGTATACACTGCACCACATTTGTAGTCTTCTATCCCTCACCCCCTTCCCACTCTTCCACACATAACATCTCATCTTGCCCTCCTAATAAACCTGTGGAAGTTGCCGATACAAAAGAATAAATGGAACTTCAGAGAGGTTAAGCAATTTGCCTCAGGATCAACTGTGGTTAGCCAAAATTGGTCCAGTATAATACACCATATATGCTTATGTTATTCCCTTGTTTTTGTTGTTACATTTATTAGGTCTATACTAAATTAGCCTTCAATGATGAAGACAGACTAAAGCTAAGCCACATGAGATCAAGGCCATTTCAACTTGGTTTGCCTGGAATTCTCCAAAAAATCTGTGGGTTGTGGGTTTGGCCTGTCAAGCTTCAGACCGCAAGGTCTTAAGTGGTAAATAGATGTGTTGTCCTAATACTGTTCCAAGGTAGAGAATCCTGATGATAAGGAGTATAGGAAACTCAAATAGTTCATTATTTCTAAAAAATGTATATTTTGAGGCATGATACAAGTCCTACAAACCCCATAAGTAGGTGAAAAAGAAACCTATGGAGTGATAAACATTCTATAAAACCTGGAAATTTGTGGGGAGTTCACCTAAGCTCACTTTTCCTAAATATAGCTATGTAATATTGTAAACAAATTTGTTTTTTAGAAACTTTTAAGAAGATTTCTGTGAGCATAATTGACAATATCTTCATTAGAAGCAGAAAGTATTATCCATCATAAATATGAGAAAAGTGTGTGTCCTCTTTCTGACAATCTTTTTATCTTATTTTTTCAAATGTTATGCGTGTTGTTTCAGCACCATTTTAAAAAATTTGATAACAAACAATCCCTCAGCTTATCAGGTTGAAATTTATGAAGCTGACTTCATCACTCTTATCTTTTATGTCTGCAATATAAATAGCATAGACATTTGGTGTGAAGGGAGGAGAAAGGAAGTAGTAGTTCAAGAATATTCATTTGAACAGAGTGACTATGGAAGAATGAATAGCAAAAAAAGGAGAATTTTTTTAAAAGATCTCTCACTGGGAAAAGAAAACGTTATGCATTTATAAAGTAATTAAACTGGTTTTCCTTGTACTTTATTAATGTGGATCTAATGGCACTTCCTTACGAGGGTTTTCAGATGTGCTTGTAGTTAATGGCAACATTATCAGAATGACTACATAGACAGTCCTACTCTGAGGAGATGACTTTGGAAGAAACCCATTTGGAACTACACACCCTGCTATGTCTGTGGAGAAATAGAACCACAATCCTCAAGAGTCACACTTCATATTCCTTCCTTTCAAGTGGTTGATAACAGGTAGTGCTTCAAGCACAGGATTTATGGAATAGTGGGCAAATTAAACAACATGCTTTTTATTTTGACTACCATTTAAGTGGAATCTTTGAACTTTTTTTTTGACATGTGAATCTCTAATGTGGTGAGAGAGAAAAACATAAAAATATAAAAACATTCAAGCAATCGACTGCTGGTTCTTTAATTTTAAAGGGGATATCTTATATAATGTCAAAGGAAAAGGTGACAGTGCTTCAGCTGATGGCATAGCAGTGCAAGAAATCAGTGAATTTGCTTTAAGGTATTACAATAAACAACAATTTTAACAGTTATTCCTATGCTTGTCACAGGCACACAATTTGAGACAAACAAGACATCAAACATACATCCTTGAATTAGTTTTTCAAAAAGTCAACACTAAAGCTAAACATTCCCCCCGAATCTCTGCAAGGCATTTATCAAAATCCTCATAGAACCCATTCAGTATCTCATAACACTGATGAAAGACTGTTTAAACTTCTGAGAGTTTTGGCAAAAATGGGAAGGAATTTAGCAAAAATGGGAGAAATATAACCTTTGCAACAATTTATATGACCTTAAATGCCATTTATGCATGACTGGATATGCTGTTTCTCTTTACATTTTAAAATAACTTAAAGAGTGTTATTGGTTAGCTGGACGTGGTGGTGCGCACCTGTAATCCCAGTTACTCGGGAGGTTGAGGCAGAAGAATCACTTGAACCCAGGAGATGGAGGTTGCAGTGAGCCGAGATTGTGCCACTGACTGCACTTCAGCCTGGGTGACAGAGCGGAAAAAAAAAAAAAAGGAGTGTTATTGGATTGTTTGTAACTCAAAGGATAAATGCTTGAGGGTATGGATTTCCTATTCTCTATGCTGTGCTTATTTCACATTGCATGTCTTTATCAAAACATCTCATAAACCCCATAAATATATACACCTACTATGTACCCACAAAAATAAAAATGCAAAAGCTTTAAATACTACCACAGAGTGTAGGTATAACATTTGCCACTGATCAAATGAATTACCCTTATAAAATATGTGTTCTGAAGACTGTACAAGTAGTACCAGCTTCTGCATCTTGTGAGGCCCTCAGGAAGCTTATAATTATAATGGAAGGTGAATGGAGAGCAGGCGTGTCACATGGTGAGAGAGGGAGCAGGATAGAGTGAAGAAAAAGTGCCACACTCTTTTAAACAAACATCTTGCATGAAATGAGTGAGAACTCACTCATTACCTTGAAGACAGAACCAAGTCACTCATGAGGGATCTGCTCCCATGAACAAAACACCTCCCCGTAGGCCCACCTACACCATTAGGGGTCACATTTCAGCATGAGTTTTAAGGAGGATAAAACATTTAAACCATATCAGCAATAAATATAGAGGAAGACTAAGCCTTCTTATTGGAAACCATTCTGTGTTAAGGGCGGAAAGAGAAAAAAAGCTAAGGAGTGCCTAGTACTGAATATGATAGCTTGACTAGAAATACAGAAAGGATCAGTAATGAACAAGGCTGTAAAAGTTAGAGATTAAGAATATAGAGGACCTTGAATGTCAGGTATATAATTTGTACTTTTCTGTGGTGAAGTGAGCCAATATGGATCATAAAAATTGTGGAGATAAAAAAGCTCATACAGATCTTGAAATACAGTGATATGACATAATAACGGGGCAAAAGCCTGTTGGCAAGTAAACACTATTGTTTACTCATTCACTCTGAGATTTGGACTATCTAGATAATTTCACAGACATACACATGAATAATAAGAAACATACAACAGGAATAGCTATCATTTATTCAATCCAACCATGTGAGGGGAACTTTACATGGATCGTCATATTTAATTTTCTTTTCTTTCCTTTCTTTCTTTTCTTTTCTTTTCTTTTCTTTTCCTTTCTTTCTTTCTTTCTTTCTTTCTTTCTTTCTTTCTTTCTTTCTTTCTTTCTTTCTTTCTTTCTTTCTTTCTTTCTTTCTCCCTTCCTTCCCTCCCTCCCTCCCTCTCTTTCTCTCTCTCTCTCTTTCTCTTTCTTTCTTTCTCTTTCTTTCTTTCTTTCTCCCTTCCTTCCTTCCTCTCTCTCTGTCTTCTTTCTTTCTCTCTCTCTTTCTTTCCTTCTTTCTTTTTTTCTTTCTTTCTCTCTCTCTCTCTTTCCTTTCTTTCTTTCTTTCTTTCTTTCTTTCGTTCTTCTTTCTCTTTCTTTTTTAGACAGAGTCTTGCTCTGTCGCCCATGCTGGAGGCTGGAGTGCAGTGGCACTATCTCCTCTCGCTACAACTTCTGCCGCCCAGGCTCAAGCAATTCTTCTGCCTCAGACTCCCAAGCAGCTGGAAATACAGGCAAGCGCCACCACACCTGGCTACATTTTGAAATTTTCAGCAGAGACTGGGTTTCACTATGCTGACCAGGCTGGTCTCGAACTCCTGAACTCAGGTGATCTGCCCACCTCGGCCTCCCAAAATACTGGGATTACAGGCAAGGGCCACCACGCCCAGCCAGATCATCATACTGATTTTTTAAAAACAACCCCATGAGGTAGATACTATGATTAACCCCACTTTCCAGATGAAAAACAAGTACAGATAGTTCAAGTAACTTGTTCGAGAATATACAGCTAATAAATGACAAGGTCAGGATTTTTTTTTTTTCGCAGTCTCACTCCGTTGCCCAGGCTGAAGTGCAGTGGCATGATTTGGCTCACTGCAAACTCCGCCTCCCAGGGTCAAGCGATTCTTGTGCCTCAGCCTCCCAAGCAGCTGGGATTATAGGCGCCTGCCAACACTCCTGACTTTTTTGTATTTTTAGTAAAGACAGGGTTTCACCATGTTGGCCATGCTGGTCTCCAACTCCTGACCTCAGGTGATCCACCCACCTCGACCTCCCAAAGTGCTGGGATTACAGGTGTGAGCCCCCGTGCCTGGCCAAGGTCAGGATTTTTAACTCTAAAAATCGGAATTCAGAACTCATATGTTTAACATTGTATTTCTGGCCTGTGTATTACTACAATACAATGAATTTCATGGGAAATGTTCATACTTTTAAGATGCTCTTCCCCTGTATCGAAAATAACTATATTGGAAATCATCATTCTCAGTAAACTATCACAAGGACAAAAAACCAAACACCGCATGTTCTCACTCATAGATGGGAAACGAACAATCAGAACACATGGACACAGGAAGGGGAACATCACACTCTGGGGACTGTTGTGGGGTGGGGGGAAGGGGGAGGGATAGCATTAGGAGATATACCTAATGCTAAATGACGACTTAATGGGTGCAGCACACCAGCATGTCACATGTATACATATGTAACTAACCTGCACATTGTGCACATGTACCCTAAAACTTAAAGTATAATAATAATAAAAAAAAATAAAAGAACTATATAATTAAAATGTTGTGATACTTGTTTTGTATTTTTTAATATTTTCCAACATTCTGAATCTTTTAAAAATATACACAACTATGACTTGTCAATTTACAATATTTTTTTAAAAATAAGCTGAAAATTCTGAACTCTCATTTTATTACACTCCTCTTTATAAACGCTTATTTTAATCTCTTGTATCATTGCAAAGTTGAGGATAAATGTGAATAAATATATTATAGTATGGATGGCCTCAGCCATAAGTACACACATTTGTATTTATAAAAACTAGAAAAATACATTGAAATGTTAAAATTTGTAACTTTTGAGAGACCTGATTATAGATAATTATTATTTTCTACTTTAAATTTTTCTGTTTTTTCAAAACGTAAGCATACTATTTTTAATCAGAAAATGGTAAATATTATAAAGCATGAGTAGTCAATAAGGTAAATAGAGAAAAACTACAATTGCTTCAGAACAAATAAAGGTTTTTGGATACATTTAAATATCCAATAAGGCAGAAGAGATTGTTCGCACACATTAAATTACATAAAATGGGAGTGTATGTTTTGCAACATCCATGAAATGTTTATAAAAGTTGATTATATACTAGGTAATAAAGGCTCAGATGCAAAAAGCAGGAATTATGCATATGACATTACATAACCAAAATTAGAATTACCAAAAATGTAAATATTAGAAAATAAAAAAGTACACAGAATAACCAACATGAGATAAAACTTGTAAAATGCTATGATAAATCTAATGCCAATGAATTTGAAAATCTAATTGAAATGGATGGTTTTCTGTTTCAAAGAATTATAAAAATAAAGCAAGAATAGAAAACTTGAATAACTGACTACGTAAGAATTTTTCTTTTGAGTTACAGTCTAGTCTAGAATTTATTTTTTTAAATTTTATTTTCATTTTAAATTTTAGATTCAGGGGATGCAGGAAGTACATGTGCTGGTTTGTCACATGGGTATATTGCATGATGCTTAAGTTTGGGCTTCTGTTCATCTTATCACCCAAACAATGAACATAGTATTCAGTAGGTAATTTTTCAACCATTGCCCTACTTTCTCTCTCTCTTCCCTTTTCAATTCTCCAGTGTCAACTGACCTAATCTTTATGTCCATGTGAATCAATGATTAGCTCCAATTTATAAGTGAGAATATGCAGTATTTGGTTTTCTGTTTCTGATTAAATTCACTTAAATTAATGGCCTCCAGCTGCATCCATGTTGCTGAGGATGATATGCTTTTGTTCTTTTTTGTGGCTGTGTAGTATTCCATATACAGTTTCTTTATCCAATCCTCTATTGATGAGCACTTAGCTTAATTCTATGTCTTTGCTATTATTAATAGTGCTGCAATGAACATGTGAGTGAAGGACTCTTTTCATTAGAATAATTTATTTTCCTGTAGGTATATACACAGTAGTGGGATTACTGGGTTGAATGGTAATTCTATGTTTAGCTCTTTGAGAAATCTAGATATTGTTTTCTATAGTGGTTGTAATAATTTACATTTCCACCCACAGTATATGTGTTCCCTATTCACAACATCCATGCCAGCATATACTGCTTTTGAACTTTTAATTATAGCCATTCTGACTGGTGTGAGATGAAATCTTATTGTAATTTTGACTTACAATTCTCTGATGATTAGTGCTATTGAGCATTTTTTCATATGTGTATTGGTTGCTTTTAAGTCTTCTTTTGAGAAGTGTCTGTTTAAATCTTCTGCCTACTTTTTAATGGGGTTATTTATAGTTTTCTTGTTGATTTAAGTTCCTTGTAGATCCTGGATATTAGTCTATCAGGGGAACCACCCCCAATATTTCAACATAGGTTCTTTCTATTTTCCCTAAGTGTCAGCCGATCTGAGAAATAAAGAGAAAGAGTACAAAGAGAGGAATTTTACAGGTGGGCCACTGGGGGTGACATCACATATCTGTAGGTCTGTGATGTCCACCTGAGCTGCAAAACCAGCAGGTTTTTATTAAGGACTTCAAAAGGGGAGAGGGTGTATGAACGGGGTGTAGGTCACAAAGATCACATGCTTCAAAGGGCAAAAAGGAGAACAAAGTTCACATGCTTCTGAGGCCAATAAAGATCACAAGGCAAAGGGCAAAGCAAAGATCACAAGGCAAAAGGCAAAATCAAAAACTCCTGATAAGGGTCTATGTTCAGCTCTCATGTATGGTCTTGATGAACATCTTAAACAACAGAAAACAGGGTTCAAGAGCAGAGAACCGATCTGACTTCAAATTTACCAGGGCGGGGTTTCCCAATCCTAGTAAGCCTGAGGGTACTGCAGGAGACCAGGGCGTATTTCAGTCCTTATCTCAACTGCAGAAGACAGACACTCCCAGAGCGGCTTTTTATAGATCCCCTTCCCCCAAGGAATGCAATTCTTTTCCTAGGGTCTTAATATTCCTTGTTAGGAAAAGAATTTAGCAATATCTCTCGTACTTGCATGTCTGTTTATAGGCTCTCTGCAAGAAGAAAAATATGGCTCTTTTTGCCCGACCCCACAGGCAGTCAGACCTTATGGTTGTCTTCCCTTGTTCCCTAAAAATCACTGTTATTCTGTTGTTTTTCAAAGTGCACTGATTTCGTATTGTTCAAACACATGTTTTACAATCAATTTGTACAGTTAACACAATCATCACAGTGATCCTGAGGTGACCTACATCCTCAGCTTTTGAAGATAACAGGATTAAGAGATTAAAGTAAGACAGGTGTGAGGAATTATAAGAGTATTATTAGGGAAGTGATAAATATCCATGAAATCTTCACAATTTATGTTCCTCTGCTGCAGCTCCAGCTGGTCCTCCCGTTTGGGGTCCCTGACTTCCCACAACATTAGTCCTTTGTTGAATGCATACTTTGCAAATATCTTCTCCCACTCTGTAGATTATATGTTTACTCTGCTTGTAGTTTTTGTTTGTTTGTTTGTTTGTTTTGTTTGTTTTGCCATGTAGAGCTTTTTAGTTTGATTAGGTCTCAACTGTCAATTTTTTGTTTTTCCTACATTTGCTTTTTGAGGATAAGTCATAAATTCTTTGCCCGGGACAATGTTAAAAAGAGTATTTGCTACTTTTTCTTCTAGCATTTTTATAGCTTGAGGCCTTAAATTCAATTCTTTAATCTATCTTGAGTTATTTTTTATATATGGTAAGAGGTAGAGGTCCAGTTTCATTCTTCTGTGCTATTTATTAAATAGGATGTCTTTTTCCCAGTGTTTATTTTTGTCAACTTTGTCAAAGATCAGTTGGTGTGAGTGTGTGTATTAACTTCTGGATTCTCTATTCTGTTCCATTGGTCTACATGTCATTTTTATACCAATACCATGCTGTTTTGATTTCTGTCACCTCGTAGAGTAGTTTAAAATTGGTTAATGTGATGCCTCTGGTTTTGTTCCTTTTGCCTAGGACTCTTTGACTATGTGAGTTCTTTATTGATTCCATATTAATTTTAGAACTTTTTTTCTAATTATGTAAAAGTGATGCCTATAAATTTCTAGGAATACTATTGAATGTATTAATTCCTTTAGGATATTTTAATGATATCAATTCTTCCAATTAATGAGCATTGTTGGCTATTGCAAACAAGATTGCATTCTTGGTTTGCTTCTCAGCTTCAAAGGTATTGGTGAATAGAAATGCTAATGATATTTGTACATTGATTTTTCAACCTTAAAACTTTATTGAATTCATTTATCAGGTCTAAGAGACTTTTGGCAAAATTACTAGGATTTTCTAGGCATAGAATCATATCATTAGTGAAAAGAAATAATTTGACTTCCTCTTTTCCAATTTGGATGTCTTTTATTTTTTCCTCTTGGCTGATTTTTCTCAGTAGGAATTCCAATACTATATTCAATAGGAGTGATGAGAGTGGACAGCCTTGTCTTATTTCATTTCCTTAGTAGAATGCTTCCAACTTTGCCCATTCAGTATGATGTTGGTTGTGGGTTTGTCATAGATGGCTGTATTCTTTTGAGGTATCTTCATTCGACATTTAGTTTTTTTAGTGTTTTTAACATAAAAGATGATGGATTTTATTAAATATTTTTCTGAATCTATTAAGGAGATCTTATGGCTTTTGTTTTTAATTCTGTTTATGTGATGATTCACAGTTATTGACCTGCCTATGTGAAATCATCCTTGCATACAGGAATAAAGCCTACTTGTTCATGGTAAATTACTCTATTAGAACATTCTTGCATTGCTATTAATATAAAGGAATACCCAAGATCAGGTAATTTATAAAGAAAAGAGGTTTAATTGGCTCTGCAGTTCTGCTGGCCATTGAGGAATCATGATGCTGGTATCTGCTTAACTTCTGGGAAGGCCTCAGAAAACTTATAATCATGGAAGAAGGCAAATAGGTAGCAGGCATGTCACATGGCCAGAGCAGGGACAAGAGAGAGGGAGGGGGCAGGTGTTGCACACTTTTAAATGACCAGGTCTCACTACAACTCACTCACTATTGTGAGAACAACACCAAAGGCAATGGTGTCAAACCATGAGAAATCACCGTCATGATCCAATCACCTCCCACCAGGCCTCACTTCCAACACTGAGGACTGCAATTCAAAATAAAATTGAGTGGAGACACAAATCCAAACCATATAATTCCATCACTGCCCCTCTAAATCTCAAGTTCTTCTCATGTTGTAAAATATAATCATGCATTTTCAACAGTCTCCCAAAGTCTTAAGTCATTCTGGCATTAACTCAAAAGCCCAAAGTCCAATGTCTCATCTGAGATGAGGGTAGTCTCTTCCACCTATGAACCTGTAATAATAAAAACAAGTCAGTTACTTCCAAGGCAAGATTAGGTGCAGGCATTGAGTAAATACTCCCATTCCAAAAGGGAAAAAGTCAAAAGAAAGGGGCTAAAGGCCCAATGCAATTCGTAAATCCAGCAGAGCACTCATTAAATATTAAAGCTCCAAAATAATCTCCTTTGACTTCATGTCCCACCTTCAGGGCACACTGGTACAAGCAGTGGGCTTATAAGGCCTTGGGCATCTCTGCACCTGTGGCTTTCCAGAGTTCAGACCTGGCGGCTGCTCACACAGTTGTTGAATTGCTGCAACTTTTCCATGCTGAGGGTGCAAGCTCCAGTAGATTGCCAAGACTTAGATTCCCAAGACTCATCCACACTTGCACGCTGTTCATTGATGATAAGCTTAACACCACATGATAGCCTCCAAGGATTATGGCAGCCTTTGACCCCTGGAACTACAGCCCAAACTGTATCTGGGCCTGATCAAGCTGACACTGGAGCTGGAATGGCTGGGATGTGGGGAACAGTGTCCTGACACTGTGCAGGGCAGCCAGGCCCTGAGTGTTGCTTATGAAGACAATCTTTCCTCTTGGGCCTCAGGGCCTGTGATGGGAAGGGCTGCTGCAAAGGTCTCTGAAATGCCTTCAAGTCCTTTTCCTCACTGTCTTGGATATTAACAGTTGGCTTCATTTTGTTATGCAAATTTCTCTATTTAATAACTAAAATAACTGTGGAGTGCTAGCTCCACAGCCTGCTTGAATTTTTCTCCCAAGGAAACATTTTCTTTTTCTACCACATGGCCACAGTACAAATTATTCAAACTCTTATGCTCTTTTTCCCTTTTTAATATAAGACCAAATTTAAGTCATTTATTTGTTCCTGCATATGAGCATAGACTGTTAGAAGCAGCCAGGCTAACTATTGAATGCTTTGCTACTTAGAAATTTCTTTCACCAGATACAATAAATCGTCACTCTGAAGTTCAAAGTTTCATGGATCCCTAGGGTAGAGGCACAATGCAGCCAAATTCTTTACTAAGGAATAACAAAAGCAATCTTTGCTCCAGTTTCCAATAAGTTTTTCACTTTCATTTGAGGCTTCTTCAGCCTGGACTTCATTGTCCATATCACCCTTAGCATTTTGGTCACAACCACTTACCCAGTCTTGCAGATGTTCTAAGCTTTCCCTCATCCTCCTGTCTTCTTCTGATCTGTCCACTCTTCCAACCTCTGCCTGTTATCAAATTCCAAAGCTGCTTCCAGATTTTCAGATATCTTTACATCAATACAGCAATATTTCATTCCTGGTACCAATTTTCTGTAATAGGCCATTCTTTCATTGTTATAAAGAAATACCTGAGACTGGGTAATTTATCATTAAAAAAAGTTTAATTGGCTGATGGTTCTTCATGATGTACAAGCATGGCACCAACATCACTTGGCTTCTGGGGATGCCTCAGGGAGCTTTTACTTATGTTGGAAAGTGAAGTGGGAGCAGGCACATCACATGGCAAAAATAGGAGTAAGAGACAGAGAGAATGCCACATACTTTTTAACAGTGAGATCTAGTGAGAATTTACTCACTAACGCAAGGACAGCACCAAAGTGACGATGAGAAACCATTTATGAAAATCTGCCCCCGTGATCTAATCTGCTCCCACCAGGCCCCACTTTCAACATTGTAGATTACCATTCAATGTGAGATTTGGATGGGGATACAGATTCAAACCATATCAATTAGCTATTTATTGCACTACTGGATTTGGCTTGCTAGTATTTTCTGAGGATTTTTGGGTCTGTGTTTATCAGAAATATTGGTTTGTGTGTGTTCCTGCCGGTTTTGGTACCAGGCTGATACTGGTTTCACAGAATGAGTTGGAGAAGAATTCCTCCTCCTTTATTTTTGGAATAGTTCCAGTCAGATTGGTACCAGGTCTTCATTGTACATCAGGTAGATTTCAGCTTGAATATGTCTAGTCCAGGGCTTATTTTGGTTGTCAGGTTTTTTTTAATTATTATTATGATTGATTCCATTTTGCAAGTCTTTATTGGTCTCTTTAGGGTTTTAATTTCTTCCTGGTTCAATGATAGGAAATTGTGTGTTTACAGAATATTTTATGTTCTCTAGATTTTCTAGTTTGTGCACAGGTGTTCATAGTAGTCTCTAGGGTTCTCTTTCATCTCTGTGGGATCACTTGTAATATTACATTTATCATTTTTAATTGTGCTTATTTGGATCTTCACATTTGTTCTTTGTTAATATAGGTAGTGGGCGATTTTGTTTATTTTTCCAAAGAGCAAACTTTTCACTTTATTGATTCTTTGTGTGTTTTTTGTGGTCTCAATTTTATTTAGTTCTGCTCTGATTTTGGTTATCTCTTTTCTTTTTTTTATTATTATACTTTAAGTTCTAGGGTACATGTGCACAACATGCAGGTTTGTTACATAGGTATACATGTGCCATGTTGGCTTTCTGCACCCATTAACTCATCATTTACATTAGGTATTTCTCCTAATGCTATCCCTCCCCCTTTCTCCAACCCCATGACAGGCCCCTGGGTGTGATGTTCCCCACACTGTGTCCAAGTATTCTCATTGTTCAATTCCCACCTATGAGTGAGAACATGTGGTGTTTGGTTTTTTGTCCTTGGGATAGTTTGCTCAGAATGATGGTTTTCAGCTGCATCCATGTCCCAGCAAAGGACATGAACTCATCCTTTTTATGGCTGCATAGTAATCCATGGTGTATATGTGCCACATTTTCTTAATCCAGTCCATCATTGATGAATATTTGGGTTGGTTCTAAGTCTTTGCTATTGTAAATAGTGCCGCAATAAACCTACGTGTGCATGTGTCTTTATAGTAGCATGATTTATAATCCTTAGAGTATATACTCAATAAAGGGATCACTGGGTCAAACGGTGTATCTAGTTCTAGATCCTTGAGAAATTGCCACACTGTATTCCACAATGGTTGAACTAGTTTTCACTCCCACCAACAGTATAAAAGCATTCCTATTTCTCCACATTCTCTTCAGCATTTGTTGTTTCCTGATTTTTTAATGATCACCATTCTAACTGGTGTGAGATGGTATCTCACTGTGGTTTTGATTTGCATTTCTCTGATGACCAGTGATGATGAGCATCTTTTCATGTGTCTGTTGGATGCATAAATGTCTTCTATTGAGAAGTGTCTGTTCACATCCTTTGCCTACTTTTTGATGGGGTTGTTTGTTTTTTTCTTGTAAATTTGTTTAAGTTCTTTGTAGATACCGGATATTAGCCCTTTGTCAGATGGGGGGAGTGCAAAAATTTTCTCCCATTCTGTAAGTTGCCTGTTCACTCTGATGGTAGTTTCTTTTGCTGTGCAGCAGCTCTTTAGTTTAATTAGATCCCATTTGTCAATATTGGCTTTTGTTGTCATTGCTTTTGGTGTTTTAGCTATGAAATGCTTGCCCATGCCTATGTCCTGAAAGGTATTGCCTAGATTTTCTTCTAGGGTTTTTATGGTTTTAGGTCTAACATTTAAGTCTTTAATCTATCCTGAATTAACTTTTGTATAAGGTGTAAGGAAGGGATCCAGATTCAGCTTTCTACATACGGCTAGCCAGTTTTCCCAATGTCATTTATTAAATAGGGAATCCTTTCCCCATTTATTGTTTTTGTCAGGTTTGCCAAAGATCAGATGGTAGTAGATGTGTGGTGTTATTTCTGAGGCCTCTGTTCTGTTCCATTGGTCTATATATCTCTTTTGGGACCAGTACCATGCTGTTTTGGTTACTGTAGCCATGTAGTAGAGTTTGAAGTCAGGTAGTTTGATGCCTCCAACTTTTTTTTTTTTTTTTTTTTGCTTTAGATTTTCTTGGCCATGCAGGCTCTTTTTTGGTTCCATATAAACGTTAAAGTAGTTTTTTCCAATTCTGTGAAGAAAGTCATTGGTAGCTTGATGGGGATGGCATTGAATCTATAAATTACCTTGGGCAGTATGACCATTTTCATAATATTTATTCTTCCTATCCATGAGCAAGGAATGTTCTTCCATTTGTCTGTGTCCTCTTTTATTTCATTTAGCAGTGGTTTGTAGTTCTCCTTGAAGAGGTCCTTCACATCCCTTGTAAGTTGGATTCCTAGATATTTTATTCTCTTTGTAGCAATTTTTTTCTTTCATTATTATTATTATTATTATTATTATACTTTAGGTTTGTAGCAATTGTAAATGGGAGTTCACTCATGATTTGGCTCTCTGTTTGTCTTTTATGGGTGTATAAGGATGCTTGTGATTTTTGCAGATTGATTTTGTATCCTGAGACTTTGCAGAAGTTGCTTATCAGCTTAAGGAGATTTTGGGCTGAGATAATGGGGTTTTCTAAATATACAATCATGTCATTTGCAAACAGGGACAATTTGACTTCCTTTTTTCCTAATTGAATACCTTTTTTTTTCTTTGTCTTTCCTGATTGCCATGGCCAGAACTCTCAATACTGTGTTGAATAGGAGTGGTGAGAGAGGACATTCCTGTCTTGTGCCAGTTTTCAAAGGCAATGCTTTCAGTTTTTGCCCATTCAGTATAATATTGGCTGTGGGTTTGTTATAAATAGCTCTTATTAATTTGAGATACGTTCCATCAATACCTAGTTTATTGAGAGTTTTTAGCATGAAGGGCTGTCGAATTTTGTTGAAGGCCTTTTCTGCATCTGTTGAGATTACCATGAGTTTTTTGTCGTTGGTTCTGTTTATGTGATGGATTATGTTTACTGATTTGTGTATTTTGAACCAGCCTTGAATCCCAGGGATGAAGCCAACTTGATCGTGGTGGATAAGCTTTTTAATGTGCTGCTGGGTTCGGTTTGCTGGTATTTTATTGAGGATTTTCTCATTGATGTTCATCAGGGATATTGGTCTAAAATTCTCTTTTTTTGTGTGTCTCTGTCAGGCTTGGTATTAGGATGATGCTGGCCTCATAAAATGAGATAGGGAGGATTCCCTCTTTTTCTATTGATTGGAATAGTTTCAGGAGGAATGATAGCAGCTCCTGTTTGTACCTCTGGTAGAATTTGGCCATGAATCCATCTGGTTCTGGACTTTTTTGGTTGGTAAGCTATTAATTATTGCCTCAATTTCATAGCCTGTTATTGGTCTATTCAGAGATTCAACTTCTTCCTGGTTTAGTCTTGGAAGGGTGTATGTGCCCAGGAATTTATCCATTTCTTCTAGATTTTCTAGTTTATTTGTGTAGAGGTGTTTATAGTATTCTCTGATGATAGTTTGTGTTTCTGTGGAATTGGTGGTGATATTCCCTTTATCATTTTTTATTGTGTCTATTTGATTCTTCTCTCTTTTCTTCTTTATTAGTCTTTCTAGTGGTCTATCAATTTTGTTGATCTTTTCAAAAAACCGGTTCCTGGATTCATTTATTTTTTGAGGGGTTTTCTATGTCTCCATCTCCTTCAGTTCTGCTCTGATCTTAGTTATTTCTTGTGTTCTGCTAGCTTTTGAATTTGCTCTTGCTTCTCAGTTCTTTTAATTGTGATGTTAGGGTGTCGATTTGATCTTTCCTGCTTTCCCTTGTGGGCATTTAGTGCTGTAAATTTCCCTCACACACTGCTTTAAATGTGTCCCAGAGATTCTAGTACATTGTATCTTTGTTCTCATTGGTTTCAAAGAATGTCTTTATTTCTGCCTTCATTTTGCTATTTACCCAGTAGTCATTCAGGAGCAGGTTGCTCAGTTTCCATGTATCTTTGTGGTTTTGAGTGAGTTTCTTAATCCTGAGTTCTAATTTGAGTGCACCGTGGTCTGAGAGACAGTTTGTTGTGATTTCTGTTATTTTACATTTTCTGAGGAGTGCTTTACTTCCAACTGTGTGGTCAATTTTGGAATAAGAGTGGTGTGGCGCTGAGAAGAATGTATACTCTGCTCATTTGGGGTGGAGAGTTCTGTAGATGTCTATTAGGTCTGCCTGGTGCGGAGCTGAGTTCAAGTCCTGGACATCCTTGTTAACCTTCTGTCTCATTGATCTGTCTAATATTGACAGTGGGGAGTTAAATTCTCCCATTATTATTGTGTAGGAGTCTGTCTCTTTGTAGGTCTCTTAAGACTTGCTTGATGAATCTGGGTGCTCCTGTATTGGGTGCATATGTATTAGGATAGTTAGCTCTTCTTGTTGAATTGATCCCTTTACCATTATGTAATGGCCTTCTTTGTCTCTTTTGATCTTTGTTGGTTTAAGGTCTGTTTTATCAGAGACTAGGATTGCAACCCCTGCTTCTTTTTGCTTCCCATTTCCTTGGTAGATCTTCTTCCATCCCTTTATTTTGAGCTTATGTGTGTCTCTGCACATGAGATGGTTCTCCTGAATACAACACACTGATGGGTCTTGACTCTTTATCCAATTTTCCTGTGTGTGTCTTTTAATTGGTGCATTTAGCCCATTTACATTTAAGGTTAATATTGTTATGTGTGAATTTGATCCTGTCATTATGATGTTAGCTGGTTATTTTTCCCATTAGTTGATGCAGTTTCTTCCTAGCATTGATGGTCTTTACAATTTGGGATGTTTTTGCAGTGACTGTTAACAATTGTTCCTTTCCACGTTTAGTGCTTCCTTCAGTAGCTCTGGTAAGGCAGGCTTGGTGGTGACAAAATCTCTCAGCATTTGCTTGTCTGTAGAGTATTTTATTTCTCCTTCACTTATGAAGCTTAGTTTGGCTGGATATGAAATTCTGGGTTGAAAATTTTTTTCTTTAAAAAACAAACAACCCCATCAAAAAGTGGGCGAAGTACATGAACAGACACTTCTCAGAAGAAGACATTTATGCAGCCAAAAAACACATGAAAAAATGCTCACCATCACTGGCCATCAGAGAAATGCAAATCAAAACCACAATGAGATACCATCTCACACCAGTTAGAATGGCAATCATTAAAAAGTCAGGAAACAACAGGTGCTGGAGAGGATGTGGAGAAATAGGAACACTTTTACACTGTTGGTGGGACTGTAAACTAGTTCAACCATTGTGAAAGTCAGTGTGGCGATTCCTCAGGGATCTAGAACTAGAAATTCCATTTGACCCAGCCATCCCATTACTGGGTATATACCCAAAGGACTATAAATCATGCTGCTATAAAGACACATGCACACATATGTTTATTGCAGCATTATTCACAATAGCAAAGACTTGGAACCAACCCAAATGTCCAACAATGATAGACTGGATTAAGAAAATGTGGCACATATACACCATGGAATACTATGCAGCCATAAAAAAGGATGAGTTCATGTCCTTTGTAGGGACACGGATGAAATTGGAAATCATCATTCTCAGTAAACTATCACAAGAACGTAAAACCAAACACCGCATATTCTCACTCATAGGTGGGAATTGAACAATGAGAACACATGGTCACAGGAAGGGGAACATCACACTTCGGGGACTGCTGTGGGGTGGGGGGAGGGGAGAGGGATAGCATTGGGAGATATACCTAATGCTAGATGACGACTTGGTGGGTGCAGCGTACCAGCATGGCACATGTATACATATGTAACTTACCTGCACGTTGCGCACATGTACCATAGAGCCTAAAGTATAATAATAATAATAATAATAATAATAATAATAATAATAATAATAATAAAAAATAAAAAAATAAAAAAAAAAGAAAAGGGACCCAACTGAGACTGAAGACCAAAGAGGAATCTGGGGAAAAAGAGAGAAAGAGAGTGCATGAGGAAGTGCGAGCATGTGCCTGCAGCCTGCTAACTGGTCCACATCAGTGCAAGAGGATTTCCAGGACCTGTCTTTGGCTACATCAAAGACAGGCAGTACCCTTCCCCAATTGTCAGGATGACCCACAACGGCTACCAGGCCAGTCTCACAAGAACTAAGAAAACAGCATCAGCTAAGCACTTTGCATCCATTTTCAAGAAGTTATCTCTACCTGGGGAAGCTAAGGAAGCTTTCAGAAGAGGTGGCATTTGAGTTGGACCTTAAAGAATGGGTGAAAGTCTGCAATATAAATAAGTAAAAGTCTATTTTCCACAGGAAAAAAAAAAAAGACTGTCAAATAAATTTTCACTGAGAGAGAGAAAAAAAAAAAGAAAATTTTTTTCTTTAAGAACGTTGAATATCTGCCCCCACTCTCTTCTGGCTTGTAGTGTTTCTGCCTAAAGATCCGCTTTTATTCTAATGCACTTCCCTTTGTGGGTAACCTGACCTTTCTCTCTGGCTGCGCTTAACATTTTTTCCTTCATTTCAACCTTGGTGAGTCTGACAGTTATGTGTCTTTGTGTTGCTCTTCTTAAGGAGTATCTTTGTGATGTTCACTGTATTTCCTGAATTTGAATGTTGGCCTGTCTTGGTAGGTTGAGGAAATTCTCCTGGATAATATCCTGAAGAGTGTTTTCCAACTTGGTTCCATTCTCCCTGTCACTTTCAAGTACACCAATCAAACTTAGATTTGGTCTTTTCACATAATGAAATCATCCACTGTGTTTAAGAAGAGTAGTTTGACAGAATATAAAATTCATGGCTGGTATTTCTTTTCTTTAAGATGCATAAAGAAATTTTTGAATGTATAAATATAGAGTCAAAAATGCAAAATAAAATACTGGCAAATATAATTCAGCAATGCATTAAGTTCTTAACATTACCATATGTAAGTAGTAAATTTGTCGCATAATCTATTTAAGCATAATTTTATTGTTAATTCATGAATATAAGAGCTGCTCTACATAATGTTTTCTCATTTATAAATTAACCTGCCATATCAATCCTTCTTTTCCCTTCTTCCAAAACTGAAAATAAAACTAACTTTAAGGGGAAAATTCAAACATGTGTCAATCTGTGAGGGATGGATTAATAAAGCAACAAGAATTATCTGGCTGTCCCTTCCTAGTTATTATTAAGCAGTCAAAGAGGACAGAAAGCACATATGCATCATACATTTTCATCATTTTATCAGGAATGGAATGCAATGTTGGATTCTACCATTAAGTTCCAGAACAAATGACCTTTAGAATTCCTTCAGACACTTGGCAACGTATATACTTGACCCATAGAAGGTAATTTTTAGTTTTCAATGTACATGATCAGTCTCATCCAAATTTGAGAAAGAAGAAATATTTGCTAACAGTCTCTATAGACAGTCTCTGTCCAGGTCAAAAGACTGCATATATATCTATAACTGTATCTATATAGATATATAGTGCCTATGTGCATATATATGTGTGTGTTATATATATATATATGCAAGTGTGTGTGGTGTGTATGTGCATATGTATGTGTTTTATACATATATGTATGTATATATATATATGGAGAGAGAGAGAGAGAGAGAGACAGACCGACAGACAGACAAAATTAAAACGAAGTTTACAACATGGGTGAATGCTGTATTTGGGGGAAGTCTAGCATATTTTTAAAACTAAGAACTGTGTCTTTAGAGGGGTAACTTTAAAGACTTTCATCATATAATTAGCGGACCACCAAGAAATATAAGTCCTCATTTCACTGCATTAAAAAAAATATTTCTTCTTGCTGTTCAAAACACATTAAGTGTTTTAGGGAGAGGAATTTAGCCTATGTTTTTCTTTGGAAAATCAAACTTACTTAAACAAGTAATACTGAGTTGCTTTCTATGTCATCTACAAGCCACAGCAATGAGTCACTAGTTCCTGATACACAGTGTGGCTATACTTGGATTTTTGACATATATCTAAAAATGTCTTGAACACATTCCTTCCAGCCACAGACCAAATGAGGGTAGCCAAGTTCTCCCTATGATGGAAAACACACATAAACCATAAGGAAGGCACATCAGAATAATAATATTCTTGTAAATGATGTGAAAAAAAGAGAGATGGAATGGGAGACTATGGGAAGAAGTCAGTCTTAGTTTTCCCTCACTTTTTCTTGACTTCTACCAGCTTTAGAGATTGTTTCACTTCCCCAGTGTGGGTGGACAGAGGCTTTGTTTCTTTCCCCTGCTGTCATGACAGTTTCTGTCCTGTCATTCTTTTCTTCACTCACTCAAATAATCAGCATAGTGAAGTAGAAGCTTGGCTTTCAAGTCAAACGGACAGGCTTCAAGTCCCAGTTTTTCTACTTACTTGTGGTTTGACCTCAAACAAGTTATTTTATGTTATTTCCCTGGGACTTTCTGAGCCTCAGTTTTCTCATATATTAAGAGAAGCTACCAGTATTTTTCTTTCAAGACTGTTGTGAAGGTTAAATAATGAGTATGAAAGGGCTCTAATTTGTTTTATTGTTCACTCTATACTTGCAATGAATGAAAGGCACTTTTCTAGATCACTGAGGGCATAAAGTGAAATAAGACAATCTTTGCCTTTGAAGCAATTCATTAAGATCAATATATTTTCTACCCTACATTCTACCCTATACATGTGCTTATCAAAACTTAACTGGTTTATGCCTCATTACCTCAGGGTTTTGATCCAAAGTCTTCAATTTAATAACATAATTTATGATAATGTGTTCATGCCTCCTGAGGGCATCATAGATTACCCTTCAGGATATATAGACATTTAAAATACAGTTTTTGGAGACTATGGGGCAAAGGAATATCTAGCAGTGGGAATTTCAAATGTCCCACCTTCCCAAAGTTCATCTTTCTGTAAATAACATGTAGAAGTGGTTTTGTGTACTCACAATGCATGGGAGACTAGTCTTGCTAATATTTTAGTGCAAGGAAAAAAGATAACTCCTTTTCAGGAAAGCAATTCGGCAAAATATGTCAAGAACTTTAAAGACGTTCACCCACATTAACTTAGTAATTGCACTTTGAGGAATATCTTAGTAAGTTACATTTGAAGAAAACTGGTTTTCACATAAAGGTTTATTCTAGTGTAAACAATTGCAAGCAGTGTAAATGACACATGCCAAAAGAATGATTACATAAACTATACTATATCTAACTGATATAATGTTGTAGAGCCATTAAAATTACTTTATGAATATTTTAATGAAGTAAGAAAACACTTATGTTACAAGGTTGATTAATATAAAATGCAAGTTGGATTTGGTATGAGTATACAAAGTTATATATAATATAAGCCAACTATATAAAATTGATTCATAATATAAAATATAAAGCGAGATATTTACTTATCCATTTAATGGATCTCTATTGAACATTTACTATTTGCTAGGTGCTTTCTTGATACTAGGTATATACAGGTGAACAAGACAAAACAATTTCTGCCCTCATAGAATGAAAATAGCAGAGAAAAAGCTAGTTATTAACTATATAGAGTGTGATAAAGGAAATAAATTGAGTTATGTGAAATAAAATACAGGGAACTAACTTAAGAGTAGGTGGTCAATGAAAGAGTTGATGAAGTGACATTTATGTTGAGACTTGAATAATGTGAAGATGTCAGTCAGAAAGACTTGGGCAAGAGCTGATTGGCAGAAGAGATGGCATGTGCAAAGACTCTGAGGAGATAATTGAGCTAGCATGTCCATGTAACACGAAAAGACCGTGATCACAGATAATAGTGAGGTATGGAAAAGTGGTATGTGATAAATTTGGAGAGGTAAGTATGGGCTAGATTATGTATTGTCTCATAGCTATGATTAAAAAGTTTGGGTTTTGTTTTAAGAGGAATAGTAGGCCATTGAATGGCTAAAATTTTCATTACATAAGAATAGTTAAAATCTATGTCAAAATGCGCAATAAATAAAATCAAAAGGCAAGTACCAAACTGGGGGAAGGTGTTTGCAATCTATACAACAGAAAAAAGTTACCTTTAGAAAACAAAGAGTTCTTATAAATGAATAAGACAAAAGATGAATATCCCTATGAAAAAAATGGACAAAATACATAACCTCATATTTCACTAAAAAACAATAAAGATATTCATAAACACAAAAAAATCCAATCTCAATATCAAATAAATACAAATTAATGGAAATATTAGATATATTTCTTCTATAAAAATAGCAAAAAATAAGGGAAATGGTAATATGTGGTTGCAGTGACTGTTCAGGGAAACAGGCACTGTTGAACTGTACATTGGTCCCTTTAAGAAAGGCACTTTTTTAGCAATGACATGTCTAGAAATATATGCTTATTAATTATTAATTATTATTATTGGAGTTTTGCAAAGCTTATCCTCAAGGAAACAAGTTTGATATTCTTTTCAGACACATGAGTCTATGATGAAGTCTCTGACATCTTGGCATGAATGCATTGAATATTTATAGTTTAAAAGATGATGAAGGAGATGTCAATGCTTCATTAAAAGTATAAAATATGTAATTTAAAATACTTGAGCAATGTGTGCCCTTTCTGTTATCCCTCAAATCATACAACTGTCAACAGAAAACATTAACTGAGTGGTATTATTTAGTAGACACTGGGGATGCAGTAAGAAAGATGGAAGACACAAGCTGAGAGAAAATTTAATGTAATAAAAAGAGACAAGCCCTGGATCTTAAAGGAGAATAAATTTATGTAATTGTGTGTTATTCTGAGTTTCTGTGAGTGACTGATACTATTACACCAGAAGTTACCTGTGTGCTGGAAAATTACAAGAGCAAAGTGCAAACAGGTTCCAACAAGTGTTCTGACAAATGTCAAATGATAACCTGGCACAATCCTGGATGACAATAGCAAAACAGCAAATATTTACTGAACACTGATTATATGCCAGACACTTAGCAAAGAAGTATGCATTTAACTGAAAAAACTCATATGAAATAGATGATATTATCTCCATTTTTTACACGATAAAACTGAGATTCAGAGAGTTTAAATAATTTGTCTAAGGTCATATAGCTGGCAGATGATAGAGTCAGGTTTCATTTCAGAGAATCTGAACACTTTATTTGTACTAAGGAATGATGAACATAAAAACTGTTATTTTATAGCACTTTACCATATATAAAGAGACGTCACACAAACTCATTTAATCCCTACTAAAATTTTTAGAGATAGATATTGTTACTATGTCCGTTTCACTGATTAGAGAATAAGCTCAGAGAAACTAAGTGAAGTAAACCCAAGGCTAGAGAGCCACTAAGGGAGCATACTTAGGTTATCTGACTCTAAATACTATTTTTCCATGACACAAAAGTCAGTAGTTAGAGGCTTTCACGTTTTGGGTTATCTCAAAATGCAGCACATAATACTTAATCATGTCCACGTCTTACTAATACAGCCCATCTGATGCTTTCTTGCTTTCAACTTATTAAACTTTGGTTATTAAAGCTTTAAAAAGAACATCTCTTTTGTGGGGATACAGTTGTGTGGGAATGTGTTTGTGTGTGCGTGAATAGGTGTGTGAAAAAGAGAGTAAAAGAGAGACAGAGACAGATGTACATAGTGAGATAGAAAGAGTCAGAAAGCAAATCAGAGAAAGAGAATAAAACATATACACACAAAAGCGCCATGAAACAAAGACTAAGAAGAAAATAGAGTACAAAAGTAAACTTCTAGAAATAAAAAAAGTACATAAAAATAATGAGATACTTATATGGGGACATCTAGAATTGGCCAAGATTTTTAAAAAGGAAAATATGAAACAGTGATGAAACTGCTGATAGTCTAAATTAGTATACTATTGTAATTGCCATAACCACATTAAAGTTGTTCTTTTAAAGGCTTTAATGACCAAACAAAGATTAATGTCAATTTGAGAGCAAGAAAGTATCTGCTAGACTCTATCAGTAAGATATGTACATGATTAGGTATCATGTGCTTCATTTTGAGGCAACCCAAAATGTGAAAACTAGTAACCACCGACTGTGGTGTCATGGAAAGAACATACTATTTGGAGTCAGATAAACTGAGTCTGAGTCATTAGTGGCTCTCTAACCTTGGTTTTATTTGACTTAGCTTCCCTGCATCTATTTCTTAGTCAGCAAAATGGGGATAGTAACAATACCCATTTCTAATAATATTAGTAAAGATTATATGAGTTCATGTGACAAAATTTTATAAAAGGTAAAGGACTATGAAAATAATAGTCTTTGGAGAGTAATTTTACAGTTCAAATCTCTGAGAAAAGCAGCATTATTTTGACTTTGACCCTGCATTTCAACTTTTAGAAATTTAACCTAAAGAAATAATCAAGGATACAAACATATTATCTACAAGGATGCTCATCACAGTATAGTTTATAATAACAAAATATTGATGACAACTTAAATTGTAACATAACTTGTGACCTACACAATCAAAAGAATGAATACTTTGCAGCCAAATAAAATGGGGTTATAAATGATTATTCACAAGGGAGAGATGTTCATGGTATACTGTTAGTAAGAGAAGTAGATTGCAAAACCTTATAAGCATTGTATTTCAAATGTTAATGGTTTCCATTAAAGCATGTGTATTAGTCCATTCTCACATTGCTGTAAATAATTATCTGAAACTGGGTAATTTATAAAGAAGAGAGGTTTTATTGGCTCACATTTTTCACAGGCTGCACAAGAAGCAAGGCTAGGGAGGTTTCCTGTGGAGGAAATTTACAATCATGATGGAAGAAAAAGGGGAAGCATGTAAGTCCTACATGGAGGAGGAAGACAGCAAAGTGGGAGGTGCTACAAACATGTAAACAACCAGATCTTATGAGAATTCCAAGACAGCATTAGGGTGATGGTGCTAAACCATTATAAACCATCGCCACGATCCAGTAACCTTCCACGAGGCCCCACCTCCAACACTGGGGATTACAATTCAACATGAGTTTTGGGTGCGGACACAAAGTTAAATCACAACATTTTGCCCCTGGGCCTTCCCAAATCTTATGTCCTTTTCACATTACAAAACACAATCATGCCTTCTCAACAGTGCTTCATAGTCTTAACTCATTCCAGCGTTACCTCAAAAGTCCAAGTCCAAAGTTTCATCTGAGACAAGGCAAGTCCATTCCACCTATGAGCATGTAAAGTCAAAAATAAGTTAGTTTCTTCCAAGATACAATGGGGGTACAGGCACCGGGTAAATGCTCCCATTCCAAAAGGGAGAAATTGGCCAAAACAAAGGGGTTACAGACCCCGTGCACGTCCAAAAACCAACAGGGCAGTCATTAAATCTCAAAGCTCCAGAATAATCTCCTTTGACTCCATGACTCACATCCAGGCCACAGTGATGCAAAAGGTGGGCTCCTATGGCCTTGGGAAGCCCCACTCCTGTGGCTATGTGGGGTACAGCCCCCATGGCTGCTTTCATGGGCTGGTCTTGAGTGCCTGTGGCTTTTCCAGGGTCATGGTGCAAGCTGTCAGTGGATTGACTATCCTGGAGTCTAGAGGATAGTGGCCCTCCCCTGAGAGCTCCTCTAGGCAGTGCCTCAGTAACAATGTGTAGGGCCTCCCTCAACCTCACATTTTCCCTCCTCACTGTCTTAGTAGAGGTTTTCCATGAGCACTTCATCCCTACAGCATTTTTCTGCCTGGACATTCAGGTGTTTCCAAACATCCTCCTAAATCTAGGAAGAGGCTTCCAAGCCTCAACTCTTGTCCTCTTCACACCTGCAGGCTTAACACCATATGGAAGTTGCCAAGACTTATGGCTGGCACCTTCTGGAACAGTGGAGCAGTGGCTTGAGTCATTTCTGAAGCCCTTTGAGCCATGGCTAGAGCTGAAGTGGCTAGCACACAGGGAGCAGTGTCTTGAGGTTGCACAGGGAAGCAGGGCCCTGGGCCAGGCCTGCAAAAACATTATTTCCTCTTAGACTCCAGGCCTGAGATGGGAGGGTTGCCACAAAGGTCTCTGAAATGCTTTCGAGGCATATTCTCCAGTGGCTTACCTATTAACATTTGGCTCTTCTTTACTTATGCAAATTTCTGCAGCCGGCTTGAATTCCTCCTCAGCAAATAGGTTTGAATTTTCTACCACATGGTCAGGCTGCAAATTTTCTAAACTTTTATGCTCCACTTCCTTTTTAAATATAAGTTCCAGTTTCAAATCATCTGTTTGCTCACACATATGATTTTATGCTGTTACAAGCAGCCAGGCCATATCTTGAATACTTTGCTGCTTAAATATTTCTTTTGCCAGATATCCTGAATCATCTCTCTAAAGTTCAAATTTCCACAGATCTCTAAGACAGGGCACAATGCTACCAACATCTTTGCTAAAGCATAGCAAGAGTGACCTTTACTCCAGTTCTCATCTTCATCTGAGACCACCTCAGCCTGCACTTCATTGTCCATATCACTATCAGCATTTTGGTCACAACAATTTAATAAATCTCTAGGAAGTCCCAAACTTTCTTTTGTCATCCTATCTTCTTCTGAGCCCTCCAAACTGTTCCAACCTCTGCCCATTACCCAGTTCTAAAGCTGCTTCTATATTTTTAGGTATCTTTATAGCAATGTCCCACTTCCCTTGTACTGATTTTCTGTATTATTCTATTCTTGCATTGCTATAAAGAACTACCTGAGAAATGGGTAATTGAAAAAGAATAAGGGTTTACAGGCTCACAATTTCACAGGCTGTAGAGAATCACAATTTCACAGGCTGTAGAGAAAGCATGGCTGGGGAGGCCTCAGGAAACTTACAATAATTGTGGAAGGCAAAGGGAAGCAGGCATGTCATAGATGGCTTGAGCAGAAGGAAGAGAGTGAAGAAGGTGGTGCTACACACTTTTAAACAACCAAAACTTGTGAGAACTCTACATGAGATAGCACTAGAGGGAAAGTGTTAAACCATTAGAAACCACCCTCATGATTCAATTGCCTCTCACCAGTACCCACCTCCTACATGGGAGAATTACAATTCAATGTGAGATTTGGGTGGGGACACAGAGCTGAAACATATCAGTAAGGATAATGAAATTATGGTTGATTTATACTTTTCTTTCTTTTATTCTTTCTTTCTTTTCTACCTTCCTTCCTTTCTTTCTTTCTCTTTCTTTCTTTCTTTCTTTCTTTCTTTCTTTCTTTCTTTCTTTCTTTCTTTCTTTCTTTCTTCCTTCTTTCTTTCTCCTTCCTTTTCCCCTTTCTCCCTTTCCTTTCCTTTTCCTTCCTTCCTTCCTTCCCTCCCTCTCTCCTTCCTTCCTTCCTTTCTTCCTTCATTCTTTCTTTTCTTCTGTCTTTTTCCTGTGTTTTTTTTTCTGCTCTTTTTTTGTGGAAAATGTTTTTTCAGTAAAGGAATAACCTTTGCTATTAAAAATTCTTTTTTAAGAAAAAAGAAAAGAAAATCACTTTATTAGAGAAAGTACATTAAAGAAAAACAAGAAGAAATTATAATAAAAGATTATATTAAAGAAGATACTTGAGAAATTTATAATCACTTGTCTGTCTCCAAAGCTTAAAAATGGTTTGTTAAGAGTGTTTTGCTCACTAGACTAATCAGAGACACTGATCAAAAAATATTTCAATATAATCTTTTGTAAACTTCACACATGAGCACTTTAATTAAAAGCTCATCTGAAAGCTGTGAAGACAACCAGGAACTAGGCATCAGTAAAGGTTTTGGCATGAAGAACATTTTGTATGAAATCTCTCCTCCTTCCATCTCCACCAAAATGAAAACTTGCGTTCGCTTTCAGGTATGAGGTGAATCCTGAATGATGCTGCATTTTCACATGCTCAACTCCCCTTATGCCTTCTGTACTACCCAGTCTGCCTCAATCTAAAAACACCAAATACACAGTTTTTTTTTTAACAAGGCTCAGTGGAAGCTCTCAACACTCTGTAAGGGTCTCCATACTAAATACACAAGAGATAACATTCCCAAACACTGGCATAGAAGCCCAGTATATATAATCCTTCTATTCCCCTATGTTCCTATAACATGTGCCAAACTTTCAGTTCTTAGGAAGTAATTAGAGAAATAAAAAACAGTGTTATATTTAGTGAAGGATTTTGTGTAGGCTAAAGGGATTTGATGGTTCTACTGCTTTAAACTGTCCTGGCTAAGAGCAGCAAAGTATTTTTGGTGGGACATTTTAGAAGGATGATGCCTTGTCTACAGAGGTGAAATATGTTAATAATCAGAGAAACATGCATCGTAAGTAATGCAACTGTATTAGTTCTCCAGAGAAATAGAAACAGTAAGATAGATAGATAGATAGATAGATAGATAGATAGACCTGAGGAGACTCATGATTCATAATTCACGTAATTATCAAAGTTGAGAAAACTCCACCAAATACTGTCTCCAGGTTGGAGAACCAGAAAAGCCAGTGGTATAATTCAGTTCAAAGGCTGCAGGCCTGAAAACAGAGTGGGGATAGGGAGATGGGAGGACAGAGTGTTGGTGTAAGTTCCGGAGCCCAAGGCTTAAAAATCAGATGTCATGCCTGAGGGCTGGAGTAGATGAATGTCTCAGCTAAAGAAAAGAAAGAATTCACCCTTTCTCCTTTTTGTTTTACTCAGGTCCTCAACAGATTGGATGATGCCCACCCACACTGATGAGAGCAGATCTTCTTCATTCAACCTACAGATTCAAATGTTAATCTCTTACAGAAATACCCTAATATAGTTTGGCTGTGTTTCCACCAAAATCTCATCTTGAATTCCCAGGTGTTGTGATTCTTGTGATATTGAATACATCTCATGAGATCTGTTGGTTTTTAAAAGGGGAGTTTCCCTGCACAAGTGCTCTTCTCTTGCCTGCTGCCATGTGAGACATGCCTTTTACCTTCTGCCATAATTGTGAGTCCTCCCCAGCCATGTGGAAATGTAAGTCGATTAAACCTTTTTCTTTTGTAAATTGCCCAGTCTCAGGTATGTCTTTATCAGCAGTGTGAAAAAGGACTAATAATTAAAGTTGGTACCAGTAGAGTGGGGTGCTGCTGAAAAGATACCTGAAAATGTGGAAGTGACTTTGGAACTGGGTAACGGTTGGAACAGTTTGGAGGGCTCAGAAAAAGTCAGGAAAATGTAGAAAAATTTGGAACTCCCTAAAGACTTGTTGAATGGCTTTGACAAAAATGCTGATAATTACATGTACAATGAAATCCAGGCTGAGGTGGTCTCAGATGGAGATGAGGAACTTGTTGGGAACTGGAGCAAAGGTGACTCTTGTTATGTTTTAGCAAAGAGACTGGTGGCATTTTGCCCCTGCCCTAGAGATTCATGGAACTTTGAGCTTGAGAGAGATGATTTAGTGTATCTCTTGGAAGAAATTTCTAAGCAGCAAAGCATTCAAGAAGTGGCTTGGGTGCTGTTAAAGGCATTCAGTTTTAAAAGGGAAACAGCATAAAACTTTGGAAAATTTACAGCTTGACAATGTGACAAAAAAGAAAATCTCATTTTCTGAGGACAAATGCAAACCCACTGGAGAAATTTGCACAACTAACAAGGAGCCAAATGTTAATCACCAAGACAATAGGGAAAATATCTCCAGGGCATTTCAGAGGTCTTAACTGCAGTCCCTCCCATCACAGGCCCAGAAGCCTAGAAGGAAAAAATGGTTTTGAGGTCCAGGCCCAGGGTCCCTGTGTTGTGTGTAGCCTAGGGACTTAGTGCCCTGTATCCCAGCTCCAGTCCTGCCTAAGGAGGGCCAATGTAGAACTTGGGCCATGGCTTCAGAGGGTGCAAGCCCCAAACCTTAGCAGCTTCAATGTGACAATGAGCCTGTGAGTGCAGAGAAGTCAAGAATTGGGTTTTGGGAACCTCCACCTGAATTTCAGAGGATGTATGGAAACACATGGATGTCCAGGCAGAAGTTAGCATCAAGGGCAGGGCCCTCATGGATAGCCTCTGGTTGGACAGTGTGGAAGGAAAACGTGGGATCAGAGCTCCCACACAGAGTTCCTACTGGGGCATCACCTAGTGGAGCTGTAAAAAGAAGACCACCATCCTCCACTCCCAAGAATGGTAGATCTACTGACAGCTTGTACTGTGCACATGGAAAAGCTGCAGATACTCAATGCCAGTTTGTAAAATCAGCCAGGAGAGAGGCTGAACCTTGTACAGCCACAGAGGCTGACCTGTCCAAGGTCATGGGAACCCACCTCTTGCATCACCATGACCTGGATGTGAGACATGGAGTCAAAGGAGATAATTTTGCAGCTTTAAGATTTGACTGCTCCACTGGTTTTTGCACTTGCATGGGGCCTGTGACCCCTTTTTCTCTGGCCGATTTCTCCCATTTGGAATGGCTGTATTTACCCAATGCCTGTACCTCCACTGTATCTAGAAAGCAACTAATTGCTTTTGATTTTACAGGCTAATAGACTGAAGTGACTTTCTTTGTCTCAGATAAGACTTTGGACTGTAGACTTTTGAGTTAAAGTTAAAATGATTTAAGACTTTGGGGGACTCTTGGGAAGGCATGATTGGTTTCAAAATGTGTGGACATGAGATTTGGGAAGGGCCAGGGATGGAATGACATGGTTTGGCTGTGTCCTCAATCAAATGTCATCTTGAATTTCTACGTGTTGTGGGAGAGACCCAGTGAGAGGTAATTGAATTATGGCAGCAGGTCTTTCCTGTGCTGTTCTTGTAATAGTGAATAAGTCTCATGAATTCTGATGGTTTTAAAAGGGGATTCTCTGCAGATACTCTCTTCTCATCTACCACCATCTGTGATATGCCTTTCACCTTCTGACATGATTGTGAGGCCTCCCCAGCCATGTGGAACTGTAAGTCCATTAAACCTCTTTATTTTATATATTGCCCAGTCTCGGGTATGGCTTTATCAACAGCATGATACACACCCTCACACGCACACCCGGAAATAATCTATTACCAGCACTCTGGGCATTCTCTTAACCCAGTGATGTTGACAAAGAAAATTAACCATCAAAATTCCACCACTTGTCAACTTGGCATGCATGCACAGCTCCTTCAACTATACTTAATCTCCAAATAAAGACAATAATAAAGAAATAACTCTGCTTAACGTAATACAACTGTTCTGTGTACAAACAAAAATACATTAATTCCTACCCTCAGAGTGGAGGTAAAGTCTTTCAGTGATATGTATTTTTTCCTGATTTTCTGTAACTTAAATATTATAAAGTAAAGTTAACAATACTTAAATATTGATATAGTCAATATATTTAAAGTTATTTGATAAGGGAAAGAAAAAAATTGTTCAAAATATGTATTTTCATATGTTAAATGTGTGTGTGTGTGTGATCATTCACACCCACACACGAATGTCATTCATTACAAAATGAGAAAAACATGCTCATGACAATTACAGTCCTTATTTCTGTAACTGGTTACATGGTAATAGCTAGTATTTATAACTACTTTGTTCTGCTGTCCATCCTGTATTACCTTTCCCTTTGGCAAGCACTTATGCTATTTGTGGTTCTTTACCTGGTAGGATAACCCAAACCTTCATTTCTGGCTGCCGTTTTCATGAGCCCACTCAGCAATGACAGTGTTGTCTGGCAAAACAAGCTTACTGGAATCTATAGAATACATCATTCTATCCACTTGATTAGTTAAATCCTTCTCTGCTGGGTTCATCCTTTGGAAACATTCACACAGTACACAAATATCTTCATAATTTTTGATCATTCAGAGATATTTATCCCTATGTCTTCTCCTCAAATTTTTTTTGGTCACCAATTTTCCAATCATGTTTCTTTCTGCTTCCTGACCATCCACTCAAACCATTGGCTACAGATGATAAATTGTTATATAATTGCATTTCTAGCCATTTTGCCTTCTAAGCAAGAAGCACAACCGGGGCAGCACCCAACGTTTTGCCTATTGGGAAAATTTACCTTTACCAGTGTCCTTCATTGATATCTCATAGAAGTTCTGTAGTTACAGTTTTGAGTGATGCCTTCAAAATATATTGTGCCTAAAAACTAATTCTAGTCCACAAGTCTGCATCAGCATAATGACATTAATCTAAATAACCAGCATGCTATTTTGTGGAAAGAGACAGTCTAGATTCCTCTTAACTAAATTATAATATAGAGTTGGAGAGTTGATATACCTCTGAGGTAGAACAGTGAAGGTATACTCTTGGCCTTGCTAGATAAAAGCAAATTGCTTCTGGTGGACCTAATAAATAGGATGGAGAAAAAGGTATTCACCAGCTAAATAGCTGCATATCAGGTACCAGGGATGGGTCTACTTGCTCAAGCAACAAAACCACATCAGATGCAGCCCCTGCAATTGGAGTCATCACTTGGCTAAGCTTACAGTAATCTATGGTCATCCTCCAAGATCCATCTCTCTTCTTCATATTCCAAATAGAAGAGTTGAATTGGGATGTGGCGGGAATCACCACCCCTACATCTTTCAAGTCCTTGATGGTAGCCCTAGTATCTGCAATGCCTCAGGAAATGCAGTATTGCTTTTAATTTACTATTTTCCTAGATAAAGGCAGTTTCCTAGATAATGGCTTGCATTTGACCTTTTCTACCGTACTACCCCTTACTTTATAGGTCAAGAAACCAATGTGGAAATTCTGCTATTTGCTAAATATGTCTATTCCAATTATGCGTTCTGGAATTAGGAAATAACTGCAGAATGAGTTAAGGGACCCAACGGGTCCACTGTAAGATAGACTTGAACTAAAGGCTCCATTGATTTTCTGGCCTCTGTAAGCTGTTACTCTAACTGGGGGTCACAGTTACCTTTAAGGTTCTCCTAGAATCAATGTAAGTTCAGAGCATGGATCCTGTAGTCTCAATAAAACCTGATTATTTTTCTTTTTTTTCTAATGCACAGTTACCCTTTGGGGAATGCTGAGAGAGATATGAATAATATAAATTTTCAGTGGTGCACCAAGGTCCTTACTCAAGAAAATCTAGTGTCCCTTTCACTTAAGGGGTAGTGGGTTTGTAAATAGGCTCAACTCTGGAAATTGATTGAGGAGCCATGACTCTGTTTACATGATTTATGATATGCTTATTCATTTGGCCTGGAGCTTTTTTGTTTATGCAAATTAAGTATGAATTTAGTAAGCTTTCTATCTATTTTGCTTCTAGGAACACCATGATAAATCAGCCAATGCCACAAGTCTGTGTGAGTCAGACTATTTTGATTGCTACTTTAACTCTGCTTTTCATTACAATATCTACAATGACCTTGCCTTTGGCAGCTGATTGCTACCACTTGGCCTCTGCCACCCAAAGATCCAATTACTGCTATTGCATATAGGTTTTTTGTTGTTTTTTGTTGGGAGTGTTTGTGGTTTCCACTATAAGGTTTGGACTACAGAGAACAATGATTATGGAGCTTGTCAAAGATGCTAAGGCTTTCCTCATAAATTTATATCTAAAAGCATTGATGAAAGACACATCTTCTGACTCTTGCCTCCTGGAGTGGTTAAATAGGTCTTAAATGATAAATCCACTCAAACATTTTATTCTCTCTAAGACTTCGAATTCCTTTCTTTATATTTAACCAAGAAAGTCTGGGTATTTTAAATTTGCTCATTGTGGACCCTCTTTTGATTCATATTTTAGCCAACCAACCAAACAAACTGATAGAGCCCGATCTAACTTCACAAGCTACAATATTAAATGCAGAATCTTTGTTCAGTGGGCTCTTATCACTAAATTCAATCAAATTCAAATTTATGTCCTTCTACCATTATAAACACCCTTAATATCAATTCCCACACATGTTCCATTACCTTTGGCTTATATAAATTAGAAAACTGAAGTACTTATTTTGAATTGTAGTGTACTTTTGGAGGGCTCACACTTTGTATCTCATTTTTAAGGATCTGCTTGGACATAAGCCAGTGTATAAGTCTAGGAGCAAGAAGAGGTAATGAGAGTGAATTCTAAGGAGATTCAGCTTTGTACTTCATGACAACAGACTCAGTGAAAAGCCATTACCATTTTATCAGGCAATGCAGGGTAAATACTCTCAGATAAATGTGGAAAGGCTAATAACACTGTAGGTGTAGAGACTGCTACAACTAGGGGTGGAGCTTTTATTTCCTTGATGAAGGGAACTCTTCCACTGGCAAAAAAACTCATCAAAATTTAGAGGCTCAAGGTGCTTAATTTAATCAGAGTCTTTCAAGACAACCCCATCCCAATTTACAGTATTTTATTATTCCCATTCTATGCCTTCTGTTTAACTGTAGACATTTCATGAGTCTGGGAATTCAACATGCCTTGTAAATTAGCCAATTACAGGATGGAGTCTTGCACTTTAATTTTCAGCAATTTCAGCCCTGTGGCTATAGGAGATAAGGCTCATCCTCAGGGCACACCTGGAAGATGTTAGGACATTTATGTGGCTTTTAAGTTTGGAATTTAAAAGTTTGGAGTTTATTATTTTTTCCTTACTTTGTCCTAGAACAATTAGAACCAAGCAACCAATGTAATTACATTTCTTAGTTTGCAAAAAATGTTCAAAACTATCATATACTTAGCTCCTTGCTTCTTATAAGCAGTTGACTAGGAGTATCAGATGCAGATATTTTGCATATTTCTATAAACATTTGAAACTATGCTCTCTTCGCCACTGGAAACAGTCATTTGCATCATAAACCTAATTAGATAAGACAGTCAATTTCAGAAACCCCAACACCAAATTTCAAAAACTGATCCTTAAAATTCTGTTCTGATAGAACCTTTCTCAGTATCAATATCTGTATTAATCGAAGTTCTTCAGAGAAACATAACCAATAGCATATATATTGATATGTAAGAGAAGATGTGTTATGGGAATTGGTTTACATATTTATGGAGGCCATCGAGCTCTACAATATACCCTATATAAGCTGGAGGACCAGGAAAATCCGTGGTGTAATTTCATTTGAGTCTGAAGCCCTGAGAAACATAAAAAAGAGTTATGGGAGGAGTGCTGGTATAAGTCTTGGAGTCAGAAGGCCTACGAAACAACACCTGTGATGCCCCAGGGCAGAAGATGGATGTCTCCGCTCATGAAAACAGAGCAAGAAGTTTGCCCTTCTTCACCTTTTTTTCCTCTGTTCGGCTCTCAATGGATTGCATTATGCTCATCCACATTGGTGAGGGGGGATCTTCTTCACTCAGTATGCTGATTCTAATGTTAATCTCCTCTAGAAACAGCCTCACAGACACACCCAGAAATATTTTCTCAGCTATCTGGAAAATTCAAATTAGTGGAGTTGAAACATAAAATTAACTATCACAGTAATCATGTCCTAATTTCACATACATACAGTCACATGTATAAAGACAAGTACGCTTTCTATAGTACCGGTCCAAGTGAAAAACTATGGGTGAAATAATTATTTTGCTTATATAAATAATATTTTTAATCTTTTTAAAAATTTTAGATATTATTTTCGCGAACTATAAGTTTCTTAGTAGTTGAAGCAAATTTCACAAAATTCAGCATCATTTTATAATAAAAACACTCAAGAAACTAGGAATAGAGGAAACTTCCAAAACATGAAAAAAGACATTTATGATAAACCCAAAGCTATCAAATACTTAATGGTGAAAGACTGAAAGTTTTCCCTGCAAGATCAGGAGCAAGACAAACATGCCTATTCTCCCGACTTCTATTCAACATTGTACTAAAAGTTCTATCCAGAACAATTAGGCAAAAATAAATAAATAAATAAATAAATAAATAAATAAAATACTTGTTAATTGGAAAAGAAGAAGTGAAACCATATCCGTTTGCAGATGACATGATCTTGTGTATATAAAATTCTGATGATTCTACAAATGACTATTAGAGCTAATAAATGAATTAAGAAAAGTTGCAGGATACAAGATCAAACCAAAAAGTAACTTGTATTTCTATATACTAGTAATAATTCAAAAAAGAAATTTTAAAAATTTCATTTACAAAAGCAACAAAAAGAATAAAATCCTTAGGAATAATCATAACTAAGGAGGTGTGGAAGTTGTACATTGAAGGCTGTAAAACAGTGATGACAGTAATAAGACATAAGCAAATAAAAAGCATCTCATGTTCACAGATGTGAAGATCTAATATTGTTAATACGGCAATGTGCCCAAAGCAATCTGTAGTTTCAATGCACATCCTATCAAAATCTCAATGGCCTCTTTTGTAGCAATGAAAAAGCAGATTCTAAAATTCATATGTAATTGTAAGGGATGCTGAATATCCAAAATAAAGATTGGCAAAGAAGAACAAACTTAGAGGAGTTACACATTCCAACTTCTAAACTCATTACAAAGCTGCAGTGATTACCACAATGCAGTACCCACATAAGGATAGATGTATAGTTCAACTGAATGGAATTGAGAGTGCAAAAATAAAACCATGTGTCTATGGTCTACTGACTTTTGTTAAGATTGTCAAGATTATTCAATGATAGAAATAATAGATGTTTCAACAAGTGGTGCTGGGACAAATTTTATTATTCACAAAAATTAACTCAAAATAAATATCTAAATAAAAGAGCTTAAACTATAAAACACTTAGAAGAAAACATAAGGAGAAATATCCATGATTTTGGATTTGACAGTCAATTCTTAGATATGATTACAGAAGCCTGAGTGACAAAATAAGATATATATATATATATATATATATACACACACACACATATGTATTAATTAACATATGAAAATATATATATTAAAGTTATATATATAAGGCTTTATTAAACTTCAAAATTTTATGCATCAAAGGACAGTATTAAGAGAGTAAGCAAAAAATAACAGAGAATAAGATAAAATATTTGCAAAGCATAACTGATGATGGATTATATCTAGAACACATAAAGGATTCTTACAACTCAATAACATAGAAATAAATAACCCATTTAAAAATTGTCAAAGGCAATAATAAATTTACAGCATACAGCCAACTGAACTTTGACAAGGATGCTGAAAATATATAATGGGGAAAGGATTGCATCTTTAATAAATGGTATCAGATGCAGAAAACTGATATATACACATCAGTTAGGAAAAGTGAATATATACATGCCAAAAAAAAAGAATAAGAAGAGACAGGGCCAAGATGGCCAACTACAAACAACAGTGATCAGAGGCTTCCATGGAAAAGATCCAAAACAGCATGTGAATCATGCACTGGCAACCGAGGTATCAAGGTTCTGTCATTAGGACTGATTGGGTGGCTGGCGTTACCCACAGAGAGGAAGGAAGAGCAGTGTGGTGCAGTGGCTCACCTGAGAGCCACATGGGGCAGGAGAGTTCCCACCCCCAGCCAAAAAAGGTGGAAGTGAGCATGCTTCCCAGCCTGAGAAGCCATGCTTTTTCCATGGAACTGTGTAACCCATGGATCAAAAGATCCTACTTTTGTGAGGTGTGACCATGTCACCAGGGCTTTGGGTCCCAAACACTGAGCCATGCAGATTCTTACTCAGCTAGAATTGGCCTAAGCAGGCCAAGTTCCCAGGGGGAGGGGCAGCCATCACCACTGCTGTGGCTGCCTGCTATCTAAGCCATCTGAGCTCCTTGGGGGAGGGGTGGCAGCCAACACTGCAGGTGCAGGGCATTCCTGCAGAAAATTTAACTGCAGCCAGTAGCTCAGGGACAGAACTCTAATCTCCCTGGGCCTAAACCACTAATGGGAGGGGTGGCATAGTCTCCATGAATCAGCAGACTTAGTCTTTCTACCTGCTAACTCTGAGGAATCTGGGCAGCCCAGATGAATGTGTTTCCCCACAGCGCAGCATACCTCCTCCACCAAGGGGCAGCCAAAGGGCTTTGTTAAACAGGTCCTGCTTCCCACGCCCCCAACTGAATGAGAACCCCTGAATGGGGGTAGTCAGACATCCTATACAGGAACGTCTCTACTGGCATCATGTTGGTGCCCCTCAACGTCAGACATCCCAGGAAGAATCAGGCACCCATCTTTGCTGTTCTCCATCATCCTGGAGTGACATTTCCAGGTACAGGAGTGAACCAGAAGAACAGGGCCTAAAGTGAACACCCATCATGCTGCAGCAGCCCTACAGAAGAGGGACCTGACTATTAAAAGAAAAACAAACAAACAAACAAACAGAAAACAACAATAGCATCGACCAAAAACAGTCCCCCCAAAAACCTCATCCAAGGATCAGTAACCTCAAAGATCAAAACTAGACAAATTCATGAAGATGAGAAAGAATCAATGAAAAAAATGCAGAAAACCCCAAAATACCAGAATGTCTCTTCTCCAATAATCGCAACAGATCTTCAGCAAGGGTGCAGAATAGGATGGAGAATGAGATCGACAAATTGACAGAAGTAGGCTTTGGAAGGTGGGTAGTAACAAATTTCGCTGAGGTAAAGGAGCATGTTTCTACCCAATGCAAAGAAGGTAACTGATTTTATGAGGCCAACATCATCTTTTTTTTTTTCTTTTTTTGAGATGGAGTTTTGCTCTTGTCACCCAGGCTGGAGTGCAATGGTGCGATGTTGGAGGCCAACATCATCTTGATACCAAAACCTCACAGAGACACAACAACAAAAAATTCAGGCCAATATCCCTGAGGAATATTGATGTAAATATTCTCAATAAAATACTGACAAACTGAATCCAGCAGCACATCAAAAAGCTTATCCACCATGATCAAGTCTGCTTTATCCCTGGGATGCAAGCCTGGTTCAACATACACAAATAAATAAATGTAATCCATCACATAAACATAAGTAGTGAGAAAAAACACATGATTATCTCAATAGATGCAGAAAAGGCCTTTGATGAATTTCAATATGCCTTTATGTTAAAAACTCTCAATAAAGTACGTATTGATGAAACACATCTCAAAATAATAAAAGCTATTTATGACAAACCCACAGCCAATATCACACCGAATGGGCAAAAGCTGGATGCATTTCTCTGAAAACTGGCACAAGACAAGGATACCCTCTCTCACCATTTTTATTCAACATAGTATTGGAAGTTCTGGCCAGGGTGATCAGGCAAGAGAAATAAATAAACTATATTCAAATAGGAAGAGAGGAAGTCAAACTGTCACTGTTTGCAGATGACATGATACTATATGTAGAAAACCCAATTATCTCATCCCTAAAATTTCTTAAGCCAATAAGCAACTTCAGCAAAGTCTCAGGATACAAAATCAGTGTGCAAAAATTACAAGCATTCTTACACACCAACAATAGACAAACAGACAGCCAAATCATGGATGAACTCTCATTCACAATTGCTACAAAGATAATAAAATACCTAGGAATACAGCTAACAAAGGATGTGAAGGACTTCTTTGATGAGAACTACAAACCACTGTTCAAGGAAATCAGTGAGGACACAAACAAATGGAAAAACATTCCATTCTCATGGATAGGAAGAATCAATATTATGAAATTGGTAACACTGCCCAAAGTAATAGATAGATTCAATGCTATTCCCATGAAGCCACCATTGACATTTTTCACAAAATTAGAAAAAAACTACTTTAAAATTTATATGGAACAAAAAAAATCTTGCATAGCCAAGACAATCCTAAGCAAAAAGAACAAAGCAGGAGGCATCATGCTTCCTGACTTCAAACTACACTACAAGGCTACAGTAACCAAAACAGCATGGTACTGATATGAAAAGAGACAGAATAGAGACCTCAAAAATAAGACCACACATTTACAACTACCTGATCTTTGACAAACGTGACAAAAACAAGCAATGGGGAAAGGATTCCCTATTTAATAAATGATGCTGGGAAAACTGGCTAGCCATATGCGGAAAACTGAAAATGGACCTCTTCCTCATCCATTATACAAAAATTAACTCAAGATGGATTAAATACTTAAATGTAAAACTCAAAACTATAAAAACTCTAAAAATCACCTAAGCAATACCATTAAGGACATTGATATGGACAAAGATTTTCTGATAAAATTGCCAAAAGCAATTACAACAAAAGCTAAAATTGACAATTGGGATCTAAATAAACTAAAGAGCTTCCACAAAACAAAAGAAACTATCATCAAAGCAAACAGGCAACCTCCAGAATCGGAGAAAATTTTTGCAATCTACCCATCTGACAAAGGTCTAATATCCACAATTTACAAGAAACTTAAAAAAATTTACAACAACAAAAAAACTCCATCGAAAAGAGGGCAAGGTATATGAACAGACACTTCTCTAAAAAAAGACATTTATTCAGCCAACAAACATATGAAATAAAGCTCAGCATCACTGATCATTAGGTAAATGCAAATCAAAACCACAGGAAGATACCATCTTATGCCAGGCAGAATGGTGACTATTAAAAAGTCAAGAAACAACAGATTCTGGCAAGACTGTGGAGAAAGAGGAACACTTTTACACTGTTGGTAAGGATGTAAATTAGTTCAACCTTTGCTGAAGACAGTGTGGAGATTCTTCAAGTATCTAGGACCAGAAGCAGCATTTGACCCAGCAATCCCATTACTGAGTATATATCCAAAGATATATAAATTATGTTATGAAGAGACATGCACAAGTATGTTCATTGCAGCATCATTCACAATAGCAAAGACATGATATAAACCCAAATTCCCATCAATGATAGACTGGATAAAGAAAACATGGTACATATACACCATGGAATACTATGCAGCCATAAAAAAAATAAGAATATGTCTTCTACTGGGACATAGATGCAGCTGGAAACCATCATCCTCAGCAAACTAACACAAGAACAGAAAACCAAACACCACATGTTCTCACTCATAAGAGGGAGTTGAACAATGAGAACACATGGACACAGGGAGGGAAACAACACACAATGGGACCTGTTGGGAGCAGGCTCAATGGGAGGGAGAGCATCAGGAAAAACAGTTAATGCATATGGGGCTTAAAGCTGAGATGACGGGTTGATAGGTACAGCAAACTATGATGGCACATGTATACCTATGTAACAAACCTGCACATTCTGCACATGTATCCCAGAGCTTGAGGTAAAATAACTAACTAACTAACTAAATAAATAGAAATAAAATTGTACTCTTAGATTACACCATACATACAAATCAACTAAAAATACATTAAAGACTCAAACATACAACCCGAAATTACAAAACTCTTGAAAAAAAACATAGGGGAACATTTCTCAACATTGGCTTTGGCAATGATTTCATGCATATACAACTAAAACCACAGACAATACAAGTAAAAAATATACAAACAGGATTACATCAAACTAAGAAGCTTCTGTACAGCATAAGAGATGACAAACCAAATATAAAAACAAACCATAGAATAGGGGAAAATACTTTGAACCATTTATCTGCCAAGGGATTAATATAAAAAAAGTGTAAGAGACTCTTTTTTTTTCTCAGATGGGAATTGAACAATGAGACTCTTAAATTTTTTTTTAATTTATTTATTATTATTATACTTTAGGTTTTAGGGTACATGTGTGCAATGTGCAGGTTAGTTACATATGTATACATATGCCATGCTGGTGCACTGCACCCAATAACTCGTCATCTAGCATTAGGTATATCTCCCAAAGCTATCCCTCCCCCTCCCCCCACCCCACAACTGTCCCCAGAGTGTGATGTTCCCCTTCCTGTGTCCATCTGTTCCATTGTTCAATTCCCACCTATGAGTGAGAATATGCGGTGTTTGGTTTTTTGTTCTTGTGATAGCTTACTGAGAATGATGATTTCCAATTTCATCCACGTCCCTACAAAGGACATGAACTCATCATTTTTTATGGCTGCATAGTATTCCATGGTGTAGATGTGCCACATTTTCTTAATCTAGTCTATCATTGTTGGACATTTGGGTTGGTTCCAAGTCTTTGCTATTGTGAATACTGCGGCAATAAACATATGTGTGCATGTGTCTTTATAGCAGCATGATTTATAGTCCTTTGGGTATATACCCAGTAATGGGATGGCTGGGTCAAGCGGTATTTCTAGTTCTAGATCCCTGAGGAATCGCCACACTGACTTCCACAAAGGTTGAACTAGTTTACAGTCCCACCAACAGTGTAAAAGTGTTCCTATTTCTCCACATCCTCTCCAGCACCTGTTGTTTCCTGACTTTTTAATGATTGCCATTCTAACTGGTGTGAGATGGTATCTCATTGTGGTTTTGATATGCATTTCTCTGATGGCCAGTGATGGTGAGCATTTTTTCTTGTGTTTTTTGGCTGCATGAATGTCTTCTTTTGAGAAGTGTCTGTTCATGTCCTTCACCCACTTTTTGATGGGGTTGTTTGTTTTTTTCTTCTAAATTTGTTGGAGTTCATTGTAGATTCTGGATATTAGCCCTTTGTCAGATGAGTAGGTTGTGAAAATTTTCTCCCATTTTGTAGGTTGCCTGTTCACTCTTATGGTAGTTTCTTTTACTGTGCAGGAGCTCTTTAGTCTAATTAGATCCCATTTGTCAACTTTTGCTTTTGTTGCCATTGCTTTTGGTGTTTTAGACATGAAGTCCTTGCACATGCCTATGTCCTGAATGGTAATGCCTAGGTTTTCTTCTAGGGTTTTATGGTTTTAGGTCTAACGTTTAAGTCTTTAATCCATCTTGAATTGATTTTTGTATAAAGTGTAAGGAAGGGATCCAGTTTCAGTTTTCTACCTATGGCTAGCCAGTTTTCCCAGCACCATTTATTAAATAGGGAATGCTTTCCCCATTGCTTGTTTTTCTCAGGTTTCTCAAAGATCAGATAGTTGTAGATATGTGGCATTATTTCTGAGGCCTCTGTTCTGTTCCATTGATCTATATCTCTGTTTTGGTACCAGTACCATGCTGTTTTGGTTACTGTAGCCTTGTAGTAGAGTTAGAAGTCAGGTAGTGTGATGCCTCCAGCTTTGTTCTTTTGGCTTAGGATTGACTTCGTGATGTGGGCTCTTTTTTGGTTCCATATGAACTTTAAAGTAGTTTTTTCCAATTCTGTGAAGAAAGTCATTGGTAGCTTGATGGGGATGGCATTGAATCTGTAAATTACCTTGGGAAGCATGGCCATTTTCACGATATTGACTCTTCCTACCCATGAGCATGGAATGTTCTTCCATTTGTTTGTATCTTCTTTTATTTCCTTGAGCAGTGGTTTGTAGTTCTCCTTGAAGAGGTCCTTCACGTCCCTTGTAAGTTGGATTCCTAAGTATTTTACTCTCTTTGAAGCAATTGTGAATGGGAGTTCACTCATGGTTTGGCTCTCTGTTTGTCTGTTGTTGGTGTATAAGAATGCTTGTGATTTTTGGACATTGATTTTGTATCCTGAGACTTTGCTGAAGTTGCTTATCAGCTTAAGGAGATTTTGGGCTGAGACAATGGGGTTTTCTAGATATACAATCATGTCACCTGCAAACAGGGACAATTTGACTTCCTCTTTTCCTAATTGAATACCCATGATTTCGTTCTCCTGCCTAATTGCCCTGGCCAGAACTTCCAACACTATGTTGAATAGGAGTGGTGAGAGAGGGCATCCCTGTCTTGTGCCAGTTTTCAAAGGGAATGCTTCCAGGTTTTGCCCATTCAGTATGATATTGGCTGTGGGTTTTTCATAGATAGCTCTTATTATTTTGAGATACGTCCCATCAATACCTAATTTATTGAGAGTTTTTAGCATGAAGGGCTGTTGAATTTTGCCAAAGGCCTTTTGTGCATCTATTGAGATAATCATGTCGTTTTTGTCTTTGGTTCTGTTTATATGCTGGATTACATTTATTGATTTGCATATATTGAACCAGCCTTGCATCCCAGGGATGAAACCCACTTGATCATGGTGGATAAGCTTTTTGATGTGCTGCTGGATTCGATTTGCCAGTATTTTATTTAAGATTTTTGCATCAATGTTCATCAAGCATATTGGTCTAAAATTCTCTTGTTTGGTGGTATCTTTGCCCGGCTTTGGTATGAGGATGATGCTGGCCTCATAAAATGAGTTAGGGAGGATTCCCTCTTTTTCTATTGATTGGAATAGTTTCAGAAGGAATGGTACCAGTTCCTCCTTGTACCTCTGGTAGAATTCGGCTGTGAATCCATCTGGTCCTGGTCTCTTTTGGGATGGTAAGCTATTGATTATTGCCACAATTTCAGCTCCTGTTATTGGTCTATTCAGAGATTCAACTTCTTCCTGGTTTAGTCTTGGGAGAGTGTATGTGTCGAGGAATTTATCCATTTCTTCTAGATTTTCTAGTTTATTTACATAGAGGTGTTTGTAGTATTCTCTGATGGTAGTTTGTATTTCTATGGGATCGGTGGTGATATCCCCTTTATCATTTTTTATTGCATCTATTTGATTCTTCTCTCTTTTTTTCTTTATTAGTCTTACTAGCGGTCTATCAGTTTTGTTGATCCTTTCAAAAAACCAGCTCCTGGATGCAGTAATTTTTTGAAGGGTTTTTTGTGTCTCTATTTCCTTCGTTTCTGCTCTGATTTTAGTTATTTTTGCCTTCTGCTAGCTTTTGAATGTGTTTGCTCTTGCTTTTCTAGTTCTTTTAATTGTGATGTTAGGGTGTCAATTTTGGATCTTTCCTCTTTCTCTTGTGGGCATTTAGTGCTATAAGTTTCCCTCTACACACTGCTTTGAATGCATCCCAGAGATTCTGGTATGTTGTGTCTTTGTTCTTGTTGGTTTCAAAGAACATCTTCATTTCTGCCTTCATTTCGTTATGCACCCAGTAGTCATTCAGGAGCAGGTTGTTCAGTTTCCATGTAGTTGAGCAGCTTTGGTTGAGATTCTTTGAGTGAGTGCAATCCTCTAGCTTGATTGCACTGTGATCTGAGAGATAGTTTGTTATAGTTTCTGTTGTTTTACATTTATTAAGGAGAGCTTTACTTCCAACTATGTGGTCAATTTTGGAATAGGTATAGTGTGGTGCTGAAAAAATTCTATATTCTGTTGATTTGGTGTGGAGAGTTCCGTAGATGTCTATTTGGTCCGCTTGGTGCATAGCTAAGTTCAATTCCTGGGTATCCTTGTTGACTTTCCATCTCATTGATCTAATGTTGACAGTGGGGTGTTAAAGTCTGCCATTATTAATGTGTGGGAGTCTAAGTCTCTTTATAGGTCACTCAGGACTTGCTTTATGAATCTGGGTGCTCCTGTATTGGGTGCATATATATTGAGGATAGTTAGCTCTTCTTGTTGAATTGATCCCTTTACCATTAAGTAGTGGCCTTCTTTGTCTCTTTTGATCTTTGTTGGTTTAAAGTCTGTTTTATCAGAGACTAGGATTGCAACCCCTGCCTTTTTTTGCTTTCCATTTGCTTGGTAGGTCTTCCTCCATCCTTTTATTTTTGAGCCTATGTGTGTCTCTGCACGTGAGATGGTTTTCCTGAAGACAGCACACTGATGGGTCTTGACTCTTTATCCAATTTGCCAGTCTGTGTCTTTTAATTGGAGCATTTAGTCCATTTACATTTAAAGTTCATATTGTTATGTGTGAATTTGATCCTTTCATTATGATGTTAGCTGGTTATTTTGCTCGTTAGTTGATGCAGTCTCTTCCTAGTCTCGATGGTCTTTACATTTTGGCATGATTTTGCAGTGGCTGGTACCGGTTGTTTCTTTCCATGTTTAGTGCTTCCTTCAGGAGCTCTTTTAGGGCAGGCCTGGTGGTAACAAAATCTCTCAGCGTTTGCTTGTCTGTAAAGGATTTTATTTCTCCTTCACTTATGAAGCTTAGTTTGGCTGGATATGAAATTCTGGGTTGAAAATTCTTTTCTTTAAGAATGTTGAATATTGGCCCCTGCTCTCTTCTGGCTTGTAGGGTTTCTGCTGAGAGATCTGCTGTTAGTCTGATGGCCTTCCCTTTGAGGGTAACCTGACCTTTCTCTGTGGCTACTCTTAACATTTTTTCCTTCATTTCAACTTTGGCGAATCTGACAATTATGTGTCTTGGAGTTGCTCTTCTCGAGGAGTATCTTTGTGGTGTTCTCTCTATTTCCTGAATCTGAATGTTGTCCTGCCTTGCTAGATTGGGGAAGTTCTCCTGGATAATATCCTGCAGAGTGCTTTCCAACTTGGTTCCATTCTCCCCATCACTTTCAGGTACACCAATCCGATGTAGATTTGGTCTTTTCACATAGTCCCATATTTCTTGGAGGCTTTGCTCGTTTTCTTTTTATTCTTTTTTCTCTAAACTTCCCTTCTCACTTCATTTCATTCATTTCATCTTCCATTGCTGTTACCCTTTCTTCCAGTCGATCACATTGGCTCCTGAGGCTTCTGCATTCTTCACGTAGATCTCGAGCCTTGGTTTTCACCTCCATCAGCTCCTTTAAGCACTTCTCTGTATTGGTTATTCTAGTTATACATTCTTCTAAGTTTTTTTCAAAGTTTTCAACTTCTTTGCCTTTGGTTTGAATATCCTCCCATAGCTCGGAGTAATTTGATCGTCTGAAGCCTTGTTCTCTCAGCTCGTCAAAGTCGTTCTCTGTCCAGCTTTGTTCCATTGCTGGTGAGGAACTGTTTTCCTTTGGAGGAGGAGAGGCGCTCTGCTTTTTGAATTTTCCAGTTTTTCTGCTCTGTTTTTCCCCATCTTTGTGGTTTTATCTACTTTTGGTCTTTGATGATCATGATGTACAGATGGGTTTTTGGTGTGGATGTCCTTTCTGTTTGTTAGTTTTCCTTCTAACAGACAGGACCCTCAGCTGCAGGTCTGTTGGAATACCTGGCCCTGTGAGATGTCAGTCTACCCCTGCTGGGGGGTGCCTCCCATTTAGGCTGCTTGGAGGTCAGAGGTCAGGGACCCACTGGAGGAGGCAGTCTGCAGGTTCTCAGATCTCCAGCTGCGTGCTGGGAGAACCACTGCTCTCTTCAAAGCTGTCAGACAGGGAGATTTAAGTCTGCAGAAGTTACTGCTGTCTTTTTGTTTGTCTGTGCCCTGTCCCCAGAGGTGGAGCCTACAGAGGCAGGCAGGCCTCATTGAGCTGTGCTGGGCTCCACCCAGTTCGAGCTTCCAGGCTGCTTTGTTTACCTAAGCAAGCCTGGGCAATGGCAGGTGCCCCTCCCACAGCCTCGCTGCTGCCTTGCAGTTTCATCTCAGAGTGCTGTGCTAGCAGTCATCAAGACTCCGTGGACATAGGACCCTCTGAGCCAGTTGTGGGATATAATCTGCTGGTGCGCCATTTTTTAAGCCCGCTGGAAAAGCGCAGTATTGAGGTGGGAGTGACCCGATTTTCCAGGTGCTGTCTGTCACCCCTTTCTTTGAATAGGAAAGGGAATTGCCTGATCCCTTTTGCTTCCCGAGTGAGGCAATGCCTCACCCTTCTTTGGCTTGTGCAGGGTGAATGCACCCATTGACCTGCACCCACTGTCTGGCACTCCCTAGTGAGTTGAACCCGGTACCTCAGATGGAAATGCAGAAATCACCCGTCTTCTGCGTCGCTCATGCTGGGAGCTGTAGACCAGAGCTGTTCCTATTCAGCCATCTTGGCTCCTCTCCCCGAGACTCTTAAATCTTAATAGTAAGAAGAAACAGAAAAAAACCTGATTAAAAAAATAGGCCAAGGACCTGAAAACATATTTATACAAGGAAGACATATCAACGGCCAACGGGCATATAAAATGGTGCTCAGCATCACTTATTATCAGGGAAATGCAAATCAAAATCACAATAAGATATTACTTCACACCTGTTAGGATGGCTGTTTAAAAAGAAACACACAAAAGGTAAAAAGTGTGGGCAATGATGTGAAGAAAATGAACCCTTGTACATTGTTGGTAAAAAAGTAAATTTGTGCAGCTACTATAAAAAACAGAATAGATCCTTTTAAAAGTTTAAAATGGAACTAGAATATGATTCAGTAATCCCAAGTCTGAGTACATAGCCAAAGGAATTTAAATTAAAATCTCAAAGAAAACTTCATTCCCACTTTCATTGCAGTATAATTCACAAAAGCCAAGACAGAGGAGCAAGCTAAATATCCATTCATGAAGAGATATATAAAGAAAATAGGTTACTGCCTATACCTATAATAGAATATTATTCAGTTTTAGAAAATAAGAAACTCCTACCATTTGTTACAACATGGATAAAACTGTGGGAAGTTAGCCTAATGTCCTTCTACATGATACCACTTATATGATAAATCAAAAATAGCCAAACTCTTAAGAGCAAAGTGCTGGGGCCATGAGAAAATGTAGAGCTATAAGCTAAAGGTGCCACAGTATTGGTTATACAAGATAAATAAGACCTAGAGATCTTCTGTGGCATAGCACCTATAGTTTACAATAATATATTTTATATTTAAAAAATGCTAAGAGGATATACCTTATTTATTCTTATCACAAAATAGTAATAATAATAATGTAATAAAAGGGATGGGAGAAAACTTTTGGAGTTGATGGATAGGTTTATATTATATATTATATTGATGTTTGCATGGGTTTATATTTATCTCCCATCTCATTAACTGGTGTGCATTAAATCTACACAACTTTTTGTATGTCAATCTTTCCTAAATAAAGCACTTTAAAAAACTAAAAACAGCAATAATTACTTTTTTTTCTTTGAAACAAATGAAAGAAAATTAGTCTTAAGTAAATCAAGGTATAATGACATAAATATAAAAATGGAACAGTTTTCTGGAATATTGTTTTCTGGAACACCACCAGCTAGTTATTTTGAAAAAAAAAATGCATTCTATTCAATGTAATACTGGAAGTCATAAATAGAGCAGTCAGGCAAGGAAAATAAATAAAAGGCCTTCAAATTGGAAAAGAGAAAGTCAAATTATCTCTGTCCATTGGTGACATAATAATATACCCAGACAACTCTGAAGACTCCTTCTAAAGACTCCTGGAACATATAAAGGATTTTAGTAAAGTTTCAGGATACAAAATCAATGTGCTTTTCTGTACACCAATAATCTTCAAGCTGAAAACCAAATTAAGAACTCAATACTATTTACAATTGGTACACACAAAAAATCAAATGGCTAGGAATACATGTAATCAATGAGGTGGGAGATCTCTACAAGAACAACTACAAAACAATGCTGAAAGAAGTTGTAGATGACAGAAACTAAGGGAAGAAACATTTCATCCTCATGGATTGAAAAAATAAATATAATAGAAATGACCTCACTGACCAAAACCATCTATATGTTCAACACATTCTCAATCAAATTACCAATTACTAATTTTATTTTTCACAGAATTTGAAAAGTTATTAAGTTCATATAAAACCAAAAAAAAACTTTAATAGCCAAAACAATCCCAAGCAAAAAGAACAAATATGGAGACAGCACACTGCCTGACCTCAAATTGTACTACAATACTATAGTAACTAAAACAGCATAGTACTGGAAAAAAAAACAGACACATAGGTGAATGGTACAGAATGAAGAATCCCGAAATAAAGCCACACGCCTACAACCAAGTGATCCTTGACAAATTTCACACAAATAAGCAATAGGGAAAAGACACCCTATTCAGTAAATGGTGCTTAGAAAATTAACCATATGCAGCAGAAATAAACCAGACTACTATCTCTCACCATATTCAAAAAGTAACTCAAGATCAACTAAATGCTTAAATATATGACCTGAAAATATGAAAGTTTATGAGAATATCTAGGAAAAACCCTTCTGGACATTGGCCTAGGCAAATAATTGGTGATAAAGACCCTAAAAGCAAATGCAACAACAAAGAAAAATAGACAAATTGAACTTAATTAAACTAAAAAGCTGCATACAAAATAAATAGTCAACAGAGTAAAAAGACAACATGCAGAATGGCAGAAAATGTATGCAAATTATGCCCATGGCTAAGGACTAATATCCAAGATCTACAAGAAACTCAAACACCTCAACAACAACAAAAAAAGAAAGCCCATTCAAAACTAGGAAAAGGACATGAGCTGACTTTTTGTTTCAAAAGAAGACATACAAGCATCTGAGAAACACATGAAAAAATGCACAACATTGCTAATCATCAGATAAATGCAAATTAAAATCACAGTGAGATATCTTACACTAGTTAGAATGGCTTCTGTTAAAAAGCAAAAAACAACAGATACTGGCAAGGCTGTGGAGAAAAAAGAATGCTTATACATTGTTGGTGGGATTGTAAATTAGTTCAAAGTCCATAGAAAACAGAATGTCGATGGCTCAAAGACCTAAAGACAGAATTGCCCTTTAACCCAACAATCTAATTACAGGGTTTATACTCACAGGAAAAGAAATTGTTCTACCAAAAAGACACCCACCACACTCATATGTTAATCACAGCACTATTCTCAATAGCAAATACTTGGAATCAATTTAACTGTTCATCAGTATTGACTGGACTAATCCGGACACTGAAAATTAAATACTGCATGTTCTCACTTATAAATGAGAGCTAAACAATGGATACACATGGACATTAAGATGAAAATAGTAGACACTAGAGACTCCAAAATGAAAGAATAATGGGAGGGGGTAAGTGATGAAAAATGACTTATCAGGTAAAATGTTCACTATTTGGGTAATGGGTACACTAGAATCCCAATCCCCACCAATACATAATATACCAATATAACAAATATGCACATATATCTACTGAATCTAGAATAAAATAAAAATTTAAAAACTAAAATATGTAGTTTATTGTCATTGAATGTCAATTGTACTCAAACTACAGTTAGTGTTTCATTCCAGATATTACTGATTTCTGTGTTCTTGTTTGTTAGTCTTTTTCTTTTCCCCTTTGGCCTCTCTTGACATTTGTAAATTGTATTAAATTTGGCGAGAAATCACTTTTTGTTTCATTAATTTGCTCTGTTGATTACATTGTTTCAATTTAGTTTCTGTTATTTTCTCTATTGTTTCATTTTGCTCCTTGCTTAGAGTTTATTTTGGTCTTTTAATAACTTCTTAATGTGAGAGAGTAGATTTTTGATTTGAGACTTTACCTTTTGGCTGATGTAAGAATGTAATGGTACACATTTTCTTTTCAGCACTGCCTTAGCTGTGTACCACCAATTTTGATATGTTTAAGTTTAAGTCAACTGAATGTATATTTTGATTTTTTCTTGAGACTTCATTTTTTACTCATAGATCATTTTGAAGTATTTTATTTAGTTTTTAAATACATGAAGATTTTCCTTATATCTTTCTGTTTATTTCTAGGTTGATTCCATTGTGATCAAAGAACTCCTATTCAACAGAGTACTGGAATTCATAGCCAGACCAATAAGGAAAGAGAAATAAACGAAATCACTTCACCCATCTTTAAAATATACTGTAAGGCTACAGTAACCAAAACAACATGGTACTGATACAAAAAGAGATACATACACTAATGGAACAGAATAGAGAACCCCCAAATAAAGTCTCACACCTATAGCCATTTAAACTTTGACCAAGTTGACAAAGAAAATAAAGGGCAAATGGATTACCTAATCAATTAACAGTGCTGAGATAACTGGCTAGTCATATCTAGAAGAATGAAACTGAACCCCCTACCTTTTACCATATAAAAAATTAATTCAAGAAGGATACAAGAATTAAATATAAGACTGGAAACTACAAGAATTCTAGCAGAAAACCTAGAAAATACCATTCTTTCTTTAATTTTATTATTATTATACGTTAAGTTTTAGGGTACATGTGCACAATATGCAGGTTAGTTACATATGTATACATGTGCCATGCTGGTGTGCTGCACCCATTAACTCGTCATTTAGCATTAGATGTATCTCCTAAAGCTATCCCTCCACCCTCCCCCCACCCCACAACTGTCCCCAGAGTGTGATGTTCCCCTTCCTGTGTCCATGTGTTCTCATTGTTCAATTCCCACCTATAAGTGAGAATATGCGGTGTTTGGTTTTATGTTCTTGTGATAGTTTACTGAGAATGATGATTTGCAATTTCATCCATGTCCCTACAAAGGACATGAACTCATCATTTTTTATGACTGCATAGTATTCCATGGTGTATATGTGCCACATTTTCTTAATCCAGTCTATCATTGTTGGACATTTGGGTTGGTTCCAAGTCTTTGCTATTGTGAATACTGTGGCAATAAACATATGTGTGCATGTGTCTTTATAGCAGCATGATTTATAGTCCTTTGGGTATATAGCCAGTAATGGGATGGCTGGGTCAAATGGTATTTCTAGTTCTAGATCCCTGAGGAATAGCCACACTGACTTCGATAATGGTTGAACTAGTTTGCAGTCCCACCAACAGTGTAAAAGTGTTCCTATTTCTCCACATCCTCTCCAGCACCTGTTGTTTCCTGACTTTTTAATGATCGCCATTCTAACTGGTGTGAGATGGTATCTCATTGTGGTTTTGATTTGCATTTCTCTGATAGCCATTGATGGTGAGCATTTTTCATGTGTTTTTTGGCTGCATAAATGTCTTCTTTTGAGAAGTGTCTGCTCATGTCCTTTGCCCACTTTTTGATGGGGTTGTTTGTTTTTTTCCTGTAAATTTGATTGAGTTCATTGTAGATTCTGGATATTAGCCCTTTGTCAGATGAGTAGATTGTGAAAATTTTCTCCCATTTTGTAGATTGACTGTTCACTCTGATGGTAGTTTCTTTTGCTGTGCAGAAGCTCTTTAGTTTAATTAGATCCCATTTGTCAATTTTGGCTTTTGTTGCCATTGCTTTTGGTGTTTTAGACATGAAGTCCTTGTCCATGCCTATGTCCAGAATGCTAATGCCTAGGTTTTCTTCTAGGGTTTTTATGGATTTAGGTCTAACGTTTAAGTCTTTAATCCATCTTGAATTAATTTTTGTATAAGGTGTAAGGAAGGGATCCAGTTTCAGTTTTCTACATATGGCTAGCCAGTTTTCCCAGCACCATTTATTAAATAGGGAATCCTTTCCCCATTGCTTGTTTTTCTCAAGTTTCTCAAAGATCAGATAGTTGTAGATATGCGACGTTATTTCTGAGGACTCTGTTCTGTTCCATTGATCTATATCTCTGTTTTGGTACCAGTACCATGCTGTTTTGGTTAGTGTAGCCTTGTAGTATAGTTTGAAGTCAGGTAGTGTGATGCCTCCAGCTTTGTTCTTTTAGCTTAGGATTGACTTTGCGATGCAGGCTCTTTTTTGGTTCCATATGAACTTGAAAGTATATTTTCCTATTCCGTGAAGAAAGTCATTGGTAGCTTGATGGGGATGGCATTGAATCTGTAAATTACCTTGGGCAGTATGGCCATTTTCACGATATTGACTTTTCCTACCCATGAGCATGGAATGTTCTTCCATTTGTTTGTATCCTCTTTTATTTCCTTGAGCAGTGGTTTGTAGTTCTTCTTGAAGAGGTCCTTCAAGTCCCTTGTAAGTTGGATTCCTAGGTATTTTATTATCTTTGAAGCAATAGTGAATGGGAGTTCACTCATGGTTTGGCTCTCTGTTTGTCTGTTATTGGCGTATAAGAATGTTTGTGATTTTTGTACATTGATTTTGCATCCTGAGACTTTGCTGAAGTTGCTTATCAGCTTAAGGAGATTTTGGGCTGAGGCAATGGGGTTTTCTACATATACAATCATGTCATCTGCAGACAGGGACAATTTGACTTTCTGTTTTCCTAATTGAATACCCTTTATTTCTTTCTCCTGCCTAATTGCCCTGGCCAGAACTTCCAACACTATGTTGAATAGGAGTGGTGAGAGAGGGCATCCTTGTCTTGTGACAGTTTTCAAAGGGAATGCTTCCAGTTTTTGCCCATTCAGTATGTATTTGCTATGGGATTGTCATAGATAACTTTTACTGTTTTGAGATACGTCCCATCAATATCTAATTTATTGAGAGTTTTTAGCATGAAGCGTTGTTGAATTTTATCAAAGGCCTTTTCTGCATCTATTGAGATAATCATGTGGTTTTTGTCTTTGGTTCTGTTTATATGCTGGATTACATTTATTGATTTGCATATGTTGAACCAGCCTTGCATCCCAGGGATGAAGCCCTCTTGATCATGGTGGATAAGCTTTTTGATGTGCTGGTGGATTCGGTTTGCCAGTATTTTATTTAGGATTTTTGCATCTACATTCATCAAAGATATTGGTCTAAAATTCTCTTTTTTGGTTGTATCTCTGCCCGGCTTTGGTATTAGGATGATGCTGGCCTCATAAAATGAGTTAGGGAGAATTCCCTCTTTTTCTATTGATTGGAATAGTTTCAGAAGGAATGGTACCAGTTCCTCCTTGTACCTCTGGTGGAATTTGGCTGTGAATCCATCTGGTCCTGGACTCTTTTTGGTTGGTAAGCTATTGATTATTGCCACAATTGCAGAGCCTGTTATTGGTCTATTCAGAGATTCAACTTCTTCCTGGTTTAGTCTTGGGAGGGTGTATGTGTTGAGGAATTTGTCCATTTCTTCTAGATTTTCTAGTCTATTTGCATAGAGGTGTTTGTAATATTCTCTGATGGTAGTTTGTATTTCTGTGGGATTGGTGGTGATATCCCCTTTATAATTTTTTATTGCATCTATTTGATTCTTCTCTCTTTTCTTCTTTATTAGTCTCGCTAGCTGTCTATCAATTTTGTTGATCCTTTGAAGAAACCAGATCCTGGATTCATTAATTTTTTGAAGGGTTTTTTGTGTCTCTATTTCCTTCAGTTCTGCTCTGATTTTAGTTATTTCTTGCCTTCTGCTAGCTTTTGAATGTGCTTGCTCTTGCTTTTCTAGTTCTTTTAATTGTGATGTTAGGGTGTCAATTTTGGATCTTTCATGCTTTCTCTTGTGGGCATTTAGTGCTATATATTTCCCTCTACACACTGCTTTGAATGTGTCCCAGAGATTCTGGTATTTTGAATCTTGGTTCTCATTGGTTTCAAAGAACATCTTTATTTCTGACTTCATTTCGTTATGTACCCAGTAGTCATTCAGGAGCACGTTGTTTAGTTTCTATGTAGTTGACTGGTTTTGAGTGAGATTCTTAATCCTGAGTTCTAGTTTGATTGCACTGTAGTCTGAGAGACATTTTGTTATAATTTCTGTTCTTTTACATTTGGTGAGGAGAGCTTTACTTCCAACTATGTGGTCAGTTTTGGAATAGGTGTGGTGTGGTGCTGAAAAAAATGTATATTCTGTTGATCTGGGGTGGAGAGTTCTGTAGATGTCTATTATGTCCGCTTGGTGCAGAGCTGAGTTCAATTCCTTTGTATCCTTGTTAACTTTCTGTCTCATTGATCTGTCTAATATTGACAATGGGGTGTTAAAATCTCCCATTATTATTGTGTGGGAGTCTAAGTCTCTTTGTAGGTTACTCAGGGCTTGCTTTATGAATCTGGGTGCTCCTGTATTGGGTGCATATATATTGAGGATAGTTAGTTCTTCTTGTTGAATTGATCCCTTTACCATTACTTAATGGCCTTCTTTGTCTCTTTTGATCTTTGTTGGTTTAAAGTCTGTTTTATAAGAGACTAGGATTGCAACCCCTGCCTTTTTTTGTTTTCCGTTTGCTTGATAGATCTTCTTCCATCCTTTTATTTTGAGCCTGTTTGTGTCCCTGCACGTGAGATGGGTTTCCTGAATACAGCACAGTGATGGGTCTTGACTGTTTATCCAGTTGGCCAGTCTGTGTCTTTTAATTGGAGCATTTAGTCCATTTACATTTAAAGTTCATATTGTTATGTGTGAATTTGATCCTTTCATTATGATGTTAGCTGTTTATTTTGCTCGTTAGTTTTTGCAGTTTCTTCCTAGCCTCGATGGTCTTTGCAATTTGGCATGATTTTACATTGGCTGGGACCAGTTGTTCCTTTCCATGTTTAGCGCTTCCTTCAGGAGCTCTTTTAGGTCAGGCCTGGTCGTGACAAAAGTCTCTCAGCATTTGCTTGTCTGTAAAGTATTTTATTTCTCCTTCACTTATGAAGCTTAGTTTGGCTGGATATGAAATTCTGGGTTGAAAATTCTTTTCTTTAAGAATGTTGAATATTGGCCCCTGCTCTCTTCTGGCTTGTAGAGTTTCTACCAAGAGATCCGCTGTTAGTCCGATGGGCTTCCCTTTGTGGGTAACCCGATTTTCTCTCTGGCTGCCCTTAAGGTTTTTTCCTTCATTTCAACTTTGGTGAATCTGACAATTATGTGTCTTGGAGTTGCTCTTCTCAAGGAGTATCTTTGTGGTGTTCTCTCTATTTCCTGAATCTGAATGTTGGCCTGCCTTGGTAGGTTGTGGAAGTTCTCCTGGATAATATCCTGCAGAGTGTTTTCCAACTTGGTTTCATTCTCCCTGTCACTTTCAGGTACACCAATCCAATGCAGATTTGGTCTTTTCACATGGTCCCATATTTTTTGGAAGCTTTGTTCACTTCTTTTTATTCTTTTTTCTCTAAATTTCCCTTCTCACTTCATTTCATTCATTTCATCTTCCATCACTGATACCCTTTCTTCCAGTTGATCACATCGACTCCTGAGGCTTCTGCATTCTTCAAGTAGTTCTCAAGCCTTGGCTTTCACCTCCATCAGCTCCTTTAAGCAATTCTCTGTATTGGTTATTCTAATTATACACTCATCTAAATTTTTTTCAGTTTTTAACTTTTTTGCCTTTGGTTTGAATTTCCTCCTGTAACTCAGAGTAGTTTGATCATCTGAAGCCTTCTTCTCTCAACTTGTCAATGTCATTCTCCATCCAGCTTTGTTCCACTGCTGGTGAGGAACTGTGTTCCTTTGGAGGAGGAGAGGCACTCTGCTTTTTAGAGTTTCCAGTTTTTCTGCTCTGTTTTTCCCCCATCTTTGTGGTTTTATCTACTTTTGGTCTTTGAGGATGGTGATGTACAGATGGGTTTTTGGTGTGGATGCCCTTTCTGTTTGTTAGTTTTCCTTCTGACAGACAGGACCCTCAGCTGCAGGTCTGTTGGAGTACGCGGCCCTGTGAGGTGTCAGTCTGCCCCTGCTTTGGGGTGCCTCCCAGTTAGGCTGCTCAGGGGTCACGGGTCAGGGGTCAGGGACCCACTTGAGGAAGCAGTCTGCCCATTCTCAGATCTCCACCTGCGTGCTGGGAGAACCACTGCTCTCTTCAAAGCTGTCAGACAGGTACATTTAAGTCTGCAGAAGTTACTGCTGTCGTTTTGTTTGTCTGTGCCCTGCCTCCAGAGGTGGAGCCTACAGAGGCAGGCAGGCCTCCTTGAGCTGTGGTAGGCTCCACCCAGTTCGAGCTTCCTGGCTGCTTTGTTTACCTAAGGAAGCCTAGACAATGGCGGGCTCCCCTCCCCCAGCCTCGCTGTGCCTTGCAGTTTGATCTCAGACTGCTGTTCTAGCAATCAGCGAGACTCCGTGGGGGTAGGACCCTCTGAGCCAGGTGTTGGATATAATCTCCTGGTGCGCCATTTTTTAAGCCCATTGGAAAAGTGCAGTATTAGGGTGGGAGTGACCCGATTTTCCAGGTGCTGTCTGTCACCCCTTTCTTTGACTAGGAAAGGGAACTCCCTGACCCCTGGTGCTTCCCAAGTGAGGCAATGCCTCGCCCTTCTTCAGCTCAGGCACAGTGCGCTGTACCCACTGACCTGTGCCCACTGTCTGGCACTCCCTAGTGAGATGAACCCAGTACCTCTGATGGAAATGCAGAAATCACCTGTCTTCTGCATCGCTCACACTGTGAGCTGTAGACCGGAGCTGTTCCTATTCGGCCATCTTGAATTCTGGACATGGGCCCTAGAAAAGATTTCATAATGAAGACTCCAATGTAATTGTGACAAAAACAAAAATTTACAAGTGGAAGCTAATTAAACTAAAGGGCTTCTGCACAGCAAGAGAAACTATCAACAGATTGAAATGAAATCTTATATAATGGGAAGACGTATTTGGAAATTATGCATCTGACAAAGGTCTAATATACAGACTATATAAAGAACTTAAATTTACAAGCAAAAAACAACCCCATTAAAAAGTGGACAAAAGAGATGAACAGACACTTTTCAAAAGAAGACATATAAGTGGCCAATAAATATATTAAAAAATGCTCAGCATCACAAAGCATTAGAGAAATGTAAATTAAAACAGCAATGAGATACCATCTCCCGCCAGTCAGAATGACTATCACCAAAAACATAAAACAACAGATGCTTGCAAGACTGTGAAGAAAAAGGAACACTTGTACACTCTTGTAGTGAATGAAAATCAGTTAAGCCACTGTAGAAAACAGTTTGGATATTTCTTAAAGTATTTAAAATAGAACTTCCATTTAGGCCAGTATTCTTACTGCTGAGTATATATCCAAAAAATAAATTATTCTACCAGGAAGAGACATGCACTTGTACGTTCATGATATTAATAGCACTATTCAAAACAGCAAAGACACGGAATATTGAGTAAAAAAGATACATATTCACCACAGAATACTATGCAGCCATAAAAAGAATGAAATCATGTATTTTGCAGCAACATGGAGGCACCTGGAAGCCATAATCCTAAGTGAGTTCATGTAGAAACAGAACACCAAACACTACATATCCTCTCTAATTGGAAGCTAAACATTGGGTTACTGACACAAAGATGGCAAAAATAGAAACTGGGGACTTGTAAAGGGAGGTAGGAGGGAAGGGGGAAGGGTTGAAAAACTACCTATTGGGTTTTATGCTTACTACCTGGGTGATGAGATCAATCATACCCCAAATCTCAGCATCATGCATATACCCATGTAATAAATCTGCCATGTACTTACTGAATCAAAGATAAAAGTTGAAATTATAAAAAAAAATCAGTTATTTTATTGCTCAGCTTCAAGATTTTTTGCTTGATTCTATTTTTTTTCTTTTTAGTGTTAAAATTAGGGTTTTTTTTAATACTTTAAGTTCTGGGATACGTCTACAGAAAGTTCAGGTTGGTTACATACGTATACAAGTGCCGTGGTGGTTTGCTACACCTGTCAACCTGTCATCTATATTAGGTATTTCTCCTAATGCTATCTCTTCCCTAGCCCTCCACCCCCTGACAGGCCCCAGTGTGTGATGTTCCCCTCCGTGTGTCCATGTGTTCTCATTGTTCATCTTCCCCTTATGAGTGGGAACATGTGTTGTTTGGTTTTCTGCTCTTGTATTAGTTTCCTGAGAATGATGGTTTCCAGCTTCATCCATGTCCCTGAAAAGGACATGAACTCATCCTTTTTTATGGCTGCATGGTATTCCATGGTGTACATGTGCCATATTTTCTTTATCCAGTCTATCATTGATGGGCATTTGGGTTGGTGCCAAGTCTTTGCTATTGTGAACAGTGCCACAATAAACATACCTGTGCATGTGTCTTTATAGTAGAATGATTTCTAATCTTTGAATATATAGCCAGTAATGGAATTGCTGGGTCAAATGGTATTTCTGGTTCTAGATCCTTGAGGGATCACCACACTGTCTTCCACAATGGTTGAATTAAGTTACATTCCCACCAACAGTGTAAAAGCATTCCTGTTTCTTCACATTCTCTCCAGCATCTGCTGTTTCCTGAGTTTTTAATAATCACCATTCTAACTGATGTGAGATGGTATCTCATTGTGATTTTGATTTGATTTGCATTTCTCTAATGACCAGTGATGATGAGCTTTATTTCATATGCTTGTTGGCTGCAAAACTGTCTTTTTTTGAGAAGTATCTGTTCATATTTTTCTCCCAGTTTTTGATGGATTTTTGTTGTTGTTGTTGTTGTAAATTTAAGTTCTTTGTAGATTCTGGATATTAGCCATTTTTCAGATGGATAGATTGCAAAACTTTTCTCCCATTCTCTAGGTTGCCTGTTCACTCTGATGATAGTTTCTTTTTTTCTGTTCAGAAGCTCTTTAATTTAATTAGATCCCATTTGTCAATTTTGGCTTTTATGCCATTGCTTTTGATATTTTAGTCATGAAGTCTTTGCTCATGCCTATGTTCTGAATGGTATTGCCTAGGTTTCCTTCTAGGGTTTTTATGGTTTTAGGTCCTACATTTAAGTCTTTAATCCATCGTGAGTTAATTTTTGTATAAGGTGTAAGGAAGGGGTTCAGTTTCCGTTTTCTGCATATGGCTAGCCAGTTTTCCCAATACCATTTATTAAATAGGGAATCCTTTCCCATTGCTTGTTTTTGTCAGATTTGTCAAAGATCAGATGGTTGTAGATGTGTGATGTTATTTCTGAGGCCCCTGTGCTATTTCATTGGTTTATATATTTGTTTTGGTACAAGTACCCTGCTGTTTTTGTTACTGTAGCCTTGTAGTGTAGTTTGAAATCAGCTAACGTGATGCCTCTAGTTTGTTCTTTTTGCTTAGGATTGTCTTTTTTTATGTGGGCTCTTTCTTGGTTTCATATGAAATTTAAAGTAGATTTTCCTAATTCTGTGAAGTAAGTCAATGTTAGCTTGATGGCGATAGCATTGAATCTGTAATTACTTTGGGCATTATGGTCATGTTCACAATATTGATTCTTCCTATCCATGAGCATGGAATGTTTATCCATTTGTTTGTTTCTTCTCTTATTTCCTTGAGCAGTGGTTTGTAGTACTGCTTAAAGAGGTTCTTCGTATCCCTTGTGAGTTGTATTCTTAGGTATTTTATTTTCTTAATTACAATTGTGAATGGGAGTTCACTCATGATTTGGCTCTCTGTTTGTCTATTATTGGTGTATGGGAATGCTTGTGATTTTTGCACATTGATTTTTTTTTATCCTGAGACTTTGCTGAAGTTGCTTATCAGCTAAAGGAGATTAAGGGCTGAGACAATGGAGTTTTCTAAATATACAGTCATGTCATCTGCAAACAGAGACAATTTGACTTTCTCTCTTCCTATTTGAATACCCTTTATTTCTCTGTTGCCTGATTGTCCTGGCCAGAACTTTCAATACTATGTTGAATAGGAGTGGTGGGAGAGGGAATCCTTATCTTGTGCTGGTTTTCAAAGGAAATGCTTCTAGTGTTTGCCCATACAGTATGATATTGGCTGTGGGTTTGTCATAAATAGCTCTTATTAATTTGAGATGCATTCCATCAATACCTAGTTTATTGAGAAGGACTGTTGAATTTTGTCAAAGGCCTTTTCTGCATCTATTGAGATAATAATATGGTTTTTGTCATTGGTTCTGTTTATGTGATGGATTGCGTTTATTGATTTGCATATGTTGAACCAGGCTTGCATCCCAGGGATGAAGCTTACTTGATCATGGTAGATAAACTTTTTGATGTGCTACTGGAGTTAGTTTGCCGGTATTTTGTTGAGAATTTTTGTATCGATGTTCATTGAGGATATTGGCCTGAAATTTTCTTTTGTGTGTGTGTGTCTCTGCCAGGTTTTGTTATCAGGTTGGTGCTGGCCTCATAAAATGAGTTAGGGAGGATTCCCTCTTTTTCTATTTTTTTGGAATAATTTCAGAAGAAATGGTACCAGCTCATCTGTACCTCTGGTATATTTCGGCTGTGAATCCGTCTGGTCCTGGCCTTTTTTTGTTTGTTTGTTTGTTTGTAGGTTCTTAATTACTACCTCAATTTCAGGGCTTCTTATTGATCTATTCAGGGATTGGACTTCCTGGTTTAGACTTGGGAAGGTGTATGTGTCCAGGAATTCTTCCATTTCTTCTAGATTTTCTAGTTTATTTGCATTGAGGTGTTTATAGTATTCTCTGATGTTAGTTTGTATTTCTGTGGGATCAGTGGTAATATCCCCTTTATCATTTTTTATTGCGTCTATTTGATTTTTCTCTCTTTTCTTGTTTATTATTCTGGCTAGTGCTCTATCTATTTTGTCAACGTTTTCAAAAAACCAGCTCCTGGATTCATTGACTTTTTGAAGGGTTTTTTGTGTCTTTATCTCCTTCAGTTCTGCTCTGATCTTAGTTATGTCTTGTCTTAATGCTAGCTTTTGAATTTGTTTGCTCTTGCTTCTCTAGTTCTTTTAATTGTGATGTTAGGGTGACGACTTTAGATCTTTCCTACTTTCTCTTGTGGGCATTTAGTGCTATAAATTTCCCTCTAAACAATTCTTTAGCTGTGTCCCAGAGATTCTGGTATGTTGCCTCTTTGTTCTCATTAGTTTCAAAGAGCTTATTTATTTCTCCCTTCATTTCATTATTTACCCAGTAGTCATTCAGGAGGGGGTGGTACAGTTACCATGTAGTTCTGGGGTTTTGAGTAAGCATCTTTATCCTAAGTTCTAATTTGAGTCTACTGTGGTCTTAGAGACTTTTTGTTATAATTTCCGTTCTTTTGCATTTGCTGAGGAGTGTTTTACTTCCAGTTATGTGGTTAATTTTAGAATAAGTGTGATGTTATGATGAGAAAAATGTATATTCTGTTGATTTGGGGTGGAGAGTTCTGTAGATGTCTGTTAGGTCTGCTTGGTCCAGAGCTGATTTCAAGTCCTGAATATCCTTATTAATTTTCTGTCTCCTTGATTTAATATTGAATGTGGGGTGTTAAAGTCTCCCACTATTATTGTGTGGGAGTCTAAGTCTCTTTGTATGTCTCTAAGAACTGGCCTTATGAATCTGGGTGTTACTGTATTGGGTGCATATTTATTTAGGATAGTTAGCTCTTCTTATTGCATTGATCCCTTTACCATTATGCAGTGCCCTTCTTTGTCTCATTTTATCTCCATTGGTTTAAAGTCTGTTTTATCAGAGACTAGGATTGCAACCCCTGCTTTTTTTGCTTACCATTTGCTTGGTAAATATTCTTCCATTCCTTTATTTTGAGCATATGTGTGTCTTTGCATGTGAAATGAGTCTCCTGAATACAACACAGTGATGCGTCTTGACTCTTTATCCAATTTGCCAGTCTGTGTCTTTTAATTGGGGCATTTAGCCCATTTATATTTGAGGTTAATATTGTTATGTGTTTATTTGATTCTGTCATTATCATTCTAGCTGGATATTTTGCCCTTTAGTTAATGTAGCTTCTTCATAGTGTCTATGGTCTTTACAATTTGCTATATTTTTGTGGTTGCTGGTACCAGTTGTTCCTTTCCATGTTTAGTGCTTCCTTCAGGAGCTCTTGTAAGGGAGTCCTAGTGGTGACAAAATATCTCAGCATTTGCTTGTCTGTAAAGGATTTTATTTCCCTTTTGCTTATGATGCTTAGTTTGGTTGGATATGAAATTCTTGGTTGAAAATTCTTCCTTTAAGAATGTTGAATATTGGCCCCTACCCTCTTCTGGCTTGTAGGGTTTCTGCTGAGAGATCCACTGTTAGTCTGATGGGCTTCCCTTTGTGAGTAACTCGACCTTTCTCTCTGGCTGCCCTTAACATTTTTTTCCTTCATTTCAACTTTGGTGAATCTGGTGATTGTGTGTCTTGGGATTGCTCTTCTGGAGGAGTATCTGTGGTGTTCTCTGTATTTCCTGAATTTGAATGTTGGTGTGTCTTGCTAGGTTGGGAAAGTTCTCTTGGATAATATCCCGAAGAGGGTTTTCCAACTTGGTTCCATTCTCCGTGTCACTCTCAGGTACACCAATCGAACCTAGGTTTGGTTTTTTCACAGAGTCCCATATTTCTTGGAGGCTTTGTTCATTCCTTTTCATTCCTTTTTCTTTAATCTTGTCTTCACGCTTTATTTCATTAAGTTGATTTTCAATATCTGATATATTTTCTTCTGCTATGTTGATTCGACTATTGATACTTGTTTATGCTTCATGATGTTCTCATGGTGTGTTTTTCAGCTCCATCAGGTCATTAATGTTCTCTAAACTGGTTATTCTAGTTAGCAATTTGTCTAACCTTTTTTCAAGTTTCTTAGCTACCTTCCACTGGGTTAGAACGTGCTCCTTTAGCTCTAAGAGTTTGTTATTACTCACCTTCTGAAGTCTACTTCTGTCAATTCGTCAAGCTCAATCTTAGGCCAGTTTTATTCCCTTGCTGGCAAGGAGTTGTGATACTTTGGAAGAGGAGGCATTCTGGTTTTTGCATTTTTTAGCCTTTTTGCGCTGGTTTCTCCCTATCTTAATGGATTTATCTACCTTTTATCTTTGATGTTGGTGACCTTCTGTTGGGGTTTTGTGTAGACATCCTTTTGTTGATGCTGATACTATTCATTTTTGTTTGCTAGTTTTTTTTTTTTTCTAACTGTCAGGCCCTTCTGCTGCAGGTTTGCTGCAGTTTGTTGGAGGTCCACTCCAGACCCTGTTTGCCTGTGTATCACCAGCAGAGGCTGCAGAACAGCAAAGATTGCTGCCTGTTCCTTCTTCTGGAAGCTTCATCTCAGAGGGGCACTCACCGGATTCCATCCAGAGCTCTCTTGAGATGACTGTCGACCCCTGCTGGGAAGTGTCTCTCAATCAGGAGGCCAGGGGGTCAGGGACCCATTTGAGGAGGTACTCTGCCCCTTAGCAGAGCTCAAGTGCTGTGCTGGGAGATCTGCTGCTCTCTTCAGAGCTGGCAGGCAGGAACATTTAAGCTGCTGAAGCTGCGCCCACAGCCACCCCTTTCCCCAGCTGCTCTGTCCCACGGAGATGGGATTTTTATCTATTAGCCCCTGACTGGGGTTGCTGCATTTCTTTCAGAGATGCCCTGTCCAGAGAGGAGAAATCTAGAGAGGCAGTTTGGCTACAGCAGCTTTGCCAAGCTGTGGTGGGCTCCGCTGAGTTTGAACTTCCCTTTGTTTGTTTGTTTGTTTGTTTGTTTGTGTCTTTGTTTATGCTGTGAGGGGAAAACTGTGAACTCAAGCCTCAGTAATGATAGGCGCCCCTCCACCCACCAAGTTGGAATGTCCCAGGTCAACTTCAGACTGCTGCACTGGCAGCGAGAATTTCAAGCAAGTGGATCTTAGCTTGCTTGGCTCTGTGGGGGTGGGATCCACTGAGCTGGACCCCTTGGCTCCCTGGCTTCAGCCCCCTTTCCAGGGGAGTGAATGGCTCTGTCTTCCTTGCATTCCAGGTGCCACTGGGGTTTGAAAAAAAACTCCTGCATCTAGCTTGGTGTCTCCTCAGTTTTTTTCTGGAAATCCAGGGCCTGGTAGCATAATCACCAGAGGGAATCTCCTGGTCTGTGGGTTGTGAAGACTGCGGAAAAAGCATAGTATCTGGGCTGGAATGCACCTTTCCTCACAGCACAGTCTCTCACAGCATCCCTTGGCTAGGGGAGGGAGTTCTCTGAACCTTTGCACTTCCCAGGTGAGGTGACGCCATCCTGCTTCTGTTTGCCCTCCATGGGCTGCACCCACTCTCTAACCAGTCCCAATAAGATAAGCCATGTACCTCAGTTGGAAATGCAGAAATCACCTGCCTTCTGCATTGATCTCGCTGGAACTGCAGACTGGAGCTGTTCCTATTTGGCCATCTTGCCAGCCACCTGCTTGATTCTTTCATATGTTTTTTATCTTTCTTGAGCTTTTCATTTTATTCCTGTATTGCTTCTTTTAAAAAAAATGTTTTTTAACTTTTATTTTTAGTTCAGGGGTACAAGTGCAGGTTAGTTACGTAGGTAAACTCATGTCATGGAGATTTGCTATATAGATTATTTCATCATCCAGGTGTTAAGCCATTAGTAGTTTTCCTTGATACTCTCCTTGGTAGCTTTCCTTGATACTCTCCCTCTTCGCATGCTCCAACCTACAAAAGTCCCTTGTGTGTTTTCTTCTCCCCGTGAGTCTATGTGTTATCATTTAGCTCTCACTTATAAGTGAGAACATGTGGTATTTGGTTTTCTGTTGCTGTATTAGTTTGCTAAGAATAATGGGCCACAGCTTCATTTAGGTCTTTGCAGGGGACATAATCTCATTCTCTTTTATGGCTGCATAGAATTCCATGGAGTATATTTACCACATTTTCTTTATTCACTCTATCATTGACGGAAATTTAGGTTGATTTTATATCTTTGCTATTGTGAATAGTGCTGCAATGAACATACATAAGCATGTCTCTTTATAATAGAATTATTTATATTCCTTTGTTTGTATACCCAGTAATTGAATTGCTGAGTCAAATGGAATTTCTGTCTTTAGGTCTTTGAGGAACCACCACACTCTTTTCCACAAAGGTTGAATTAATTTACACTCCCATCAACAGTGTATAAGCATTCTTTTTTATTCACAACCTCACCAGCATCTGTTATTTTTTGACCTTTCAATAGTAGCCATTCTGACTGGTATTAGATGATATCTCATTTTCGTTCTGATTTGTATTTCTCTAATAATCAGTGATGTTGAGTTTTTTTTCTTATGATTGTTGACCACATGTGTTACTTCTTTTGAAAAGTGTCTGTTCATGTCCTTCCTTCACTTTTTATAGGATTGTTTGTTTTTTTCTTCTTGTAAATTTGTTTAAGTTCCTTACAGATGGTGAATATTAGACCTTTGTCAGATGCATAGTCTGCAAACATTTTTCTCCCATTCTGTAGGTTTTCACTTCACTCTGATGATAGTTTACTAAACTGTGCATAAGTTCTTTAGTTTAATTAGATCCTGTTTGTTAATTTTTGCTTTTGTTGCAATTGCTCTTTGTGTCTTTGTCATAAAATATTTGCCCGTGCCTATGTCCTGAATACTTAGCCTACATTGTCTTCCAGGGTTTTTATAGTTTTGGGCTTTACATTTAAGTATTTAATCAACCTTTAGTTAATTTTCTTATAAGGTGTAAGGAAGGGGTCCAGTTTCTATCTTCTGCATATGGCTAGCCAGTTATCTCAGCACCATTTGTTGAATAGAGAATCCTTTCCCCATTGCTTGATTTTCTCAGCTTTGTTGAAGATTGGATGGTTGTAGGTGTACAGTCTTATTTCTGGGATTTCTATTCCTATCCTTTGGTCCATGTGTCTGTTTTTGTTTCGGTACCATGCTGTTTGGGTTACCATAGCCCTGTAGTATAGTTTGAAGTTTGGTAGTATGATGCCTCCAACTTTACTCTTTTTGCTTAGGATTGCCTTGGCTACTCAGGTTGTTTTTTGTTTTCATATGAATTTTAAAATAGTTTCTTTCTAGCTCTATAAAGAATGCTAATTGTAGTTTAATGGGCATAGCATTGAATTTGTAAATTTCTTTGGGAAGTATGGCCATTTTAACAGTATTGATTTTTTTCTGTTCATGAGCTTGGAATGTTTATCCATCTGTTTGTGTAATCTTTGATTTTTTTTTGAATAGTGGTTTGTAATTCTCCTTATAGAGATCTTTTACCTCCATAGTTACTTCTATTTCTAGATATTTTATTCTTTTTGTGGTAGTTGTGAATGGGAGTTTGTTCCTGATTTGGCTGTCAGCTTGACTCTGTTGGTGTATAGGAATGCTAGTAATTTTCGAACATTGATTTTGTATCCTGAGACTTTGCTAAAGTTGTTTTTCAGCTTATGAAGCTTTTTGGCTGGGACTGTGGAGTTTTTTAGATAGAAGATTATGTTAACTGCAGACAGGGATAGCTTGACTTTCTCTCTTCTTATTTGAATGTCCTTATTCTCTTTGTCTTGCCTGATTGTCCTGACAAGAACTTCCAATAATATATTGTATAGGAGTGTTGACAGAGGGCATCTTTGTCTTGTGGTTCTTTTCAAGGGGAATGCTTCCAGATTTTGTCCATTCAGTATGATGTTGGCTGTGGGTGTGTCATAGACAGCTCTTATTATTTTGAGGTTATGTTCCTTCAGTACCTAGTTTATTGAGAGTTTTTAACAGGAATGTATGTTGAGTTTTATCAAAAGTCTTTTCTGCATCTATTGAGATAATCCAGCAACACTTTATGATTAAAACTCTCAGCAAAATTAGCAAAGAATTGGCACAACTTAATGTAATAAAAGCCAACTATGACAAACCACAGCCAACACAATACTGAGTGGAAAAATGTTGGAAGCATTTCCTCTGAGAACTTGAACAAGACAAGAATGCCTACCCTCACCATTCCTCTTCAACATAATACTGAATGTCCTAGCCAAAGCAATCAGACAGGAGAAAGAAATAAAGGGCACCAAAGTCAATATAGAGTAAATCAAACTGTAACTCTTTGCTGATGATATAATTGTTTACCTTGAAACCCCTAAAGACACCTCCAGAAAGCTACTAGAACTGATAAAAGAATTCAGCAAAGTTTCTGGATACAAGATTAATGTACAGAAATCAGTAACTCTTCTATACACCAACAGCGAACAAGCACAGAATCAGATCAAGAACTCAACCCCTTTTACAATAGCTGCAGAAAAAAAAAATACTTAGGAATATAACTAACCAAGGAGGCAAAATACCCCTACAAGGAAACCTATAAAACTCTGCTTAAGGAAATCATAAACAACACAAAAAAATGGAAACACATCCCATGCTCATGGATGGGTGGAATCAATATTGTAAAAATGATCATACTGCCAAAAGAAATCTACAAATTGAATGTGATCTCCATTAACATACAACCATCATTCCTTCAGAATTAGAAAAAAACAATTCTAAAATCCATATGGAACCAAGAAAGAACCTGCATAGCCAAAGCAAGACGAAGCAAAAGAACAAATCTGCAGGCATCACACTACTTGATTTCAAACTTTACTATAAGGCCATAGTCACCAAAACAGCATCATACTGGTATAAAAATAGGCACATAGACAAATTGAACTACATAGAGAACCAAAAATAAACCCAAGTACTTACAGCCAACTGATCTTTGACAAAGCAAACAAAAATATGTAGCCACATGCAGAAGAATGAAACTGGATCCTCATCTTTTACCTTATACAAAAAGCAACTCAAGATAAATTAAGGACTTAAATCTAAGACTTGAAACTATAAAAATTCTAGAAGTTAACATTGTAAAAACCCTTCTAGACATTGGCTTTGGTGAGGATTTCACGACCAAGAACCCAAAAGCAACTACAATAAAAAGCAAATATAAATAACTAGGACTTAATTAAATTAAAGAGCTTTTGCATGGCAAAAGGAACAGTTGGCAGAGTCAACAGACAACCTACAGAGTAGGAGATAATCTTCACAACCTATACATATGACAAAGGACTAATATCCACAAACTACAATAAACTAAACAAATCAGCAAGAAAAAAACAAAAAATCCTATCAGAAAGTGGGCTAAAGACATGAATAGACAATTCTCAAAAGAAGACATGCAAATGTCCAACAAACATGAAAAAATGCCCAACATCACTAATGATCAGGAAAATGCAAATCAAAACCACAACATGATACCACCTTACTCCTGCTAGAATGGCCATAATCAAAAAATCAAAAAACAGTAGATATTGGTATGGATGTGGTTGTCAGGGAACACTGCTATATTGCTGGGGCGAATGTAAACTAATACAACCACTGTGAAAAACAGTGTGGATATTTCATAAAGAACTAAAAGTTGGACTGCCATTTGATCCAGTAATCCCACTACTGGACATCTACCCAGAGGGAAAGAAGTCATTATACAAAAAAGGTACTTGCACATGCATGTTTACAGCAGCAAAATTTTCAATTGCAAAATCGTGTAATCAACACAAATGCCTATCAATCAATGAGTGGATAAAATAACTTTTTTTTAATCCGAGTGGATTAAAAAACTCATTGATTGATGGGCATTTGTGCTGGTTACATATATATATGATGGAATACTACTCAGTCATACGAAGGAATGAACTAATAACATTTGCAGCGACCTGGATGAGATTGGAGACTATTATTCTAAGTGAGGTAACTCAGGAATGGAAACCCAAACATTGTATGTTCTCACTGCTTTGTGGGAGCTAAGCTATAAAGATGCCAAGGCATAAGAATGATGCGATGGACTGTAGGGACTTGGGGGGAAAGGTAGGAGAGAGGTGAGAGATAAAAGACTACAAATAAAGCACAGTGTGTACTGCTTGGCTGATGGGTGCACCAAAATCTCACAAATCACCACTAAAGAACTTATGTAATCAAACACCAACTGTACCCAAACAACCTATGGAAAAATTATAAAAAATGAAAATACAAACAATTACAAGAAAAAAATAAAAGTAAATTAAAAATAAAAGAAAAAAACAGAGTTAAAAATTGCTGGGAGTTACCATTATAACATATGATTGATACTACTGAAAATAGATTTACATGTAAGGTGTGTAAGAACAGTAAAATGTGTTTTTTATTAAAATGTTATAAGAAGACACAAAAGTGTGAATTTTTGCCTATAGTTGAAGGATTGTTTTAAACTAGATAAAATAAAGCTGAGTGCTCAAACAAGTGAGGGAAAGATTGTGAAAATTAATCTTGCAAAATAGGTTCTCTTTGTGAACATATTGACTAAATTCAAAAGGGTAACATATGGTTTTTCTGCAAATTAAGCATTGAAATAAAAGAACAACAAGGATTTCCTAAGGTGCCAATCTGCTCTTTGACAAAATTTGTAAAATGTTATAAAATATTTCTGCTTCTTTAAATTTCTGAGTCATCATTTTGGCAAAATAAATAACTTATGGTAATATGGAATTCTATTTCATAATATCAAGTGCTTTAAATATATTTAACAGGCTTTCCAAAATCAAACTTCAGTTGCAAAATTGTCTTTTCTAACCTCTGGCTTTTTGGATACTTCAGAGAGCCCCTGAAACATACAGAAAAGAGAGGTAGACAGGATTATTTGACATGCTTAGGTACATGAAATTGCCAAAATAACGTTCAAACTTCTTTAGGTTGTATTTTGGTGAATGCTAATATACGTTCCAAAATTGTATGGGATTTCCAAAATTCTAATGTCTAAGTATAAGCTACAAGTTATAATTAAGGTTGTTATGTTAAGTTATTGTAAACCACAGACATAACCAAACTTCTTTGTCAATCGTATTTCTAACTGTATCTACCCTGGACATTTTGCTATTCACATACAATGGTGTTTTGTTTTATTTCTTATCAAAAGATGTTTTGTAATAAGCTACAAAACTTTAACAGATGCTCTCAAATACAGGTTTCTGATAACTTTGGGAATTGTAACATCGAAATAAAGAAAAAATGTACAGGACTCATAAAGAGCTAAAGTGTTCACAAATATCAAGCAAAACAAGAGCTAACTAAATGGACTGAACTAAGGAAACTGAAGCAGGGTTTTTGACTTTTGCTTGGAATATTGTTGATCCTTGTTTTGTTTTTCAGAGTAAAGGAAACTTATTTTAAACTATTTACAGTTTTAAATGATTGAGTAACATATACTCCTGTGATCAAGATTTGGAGCATGTTTGTTTCTCTCTGCCTGGTTCCTCCAGAATTTGGAAACTATCTGTATTATTAACTCATGGCAATATAGTTGTTTACATCAGTGTAATAAGAAGACATTTTTCTTTTGCAAAAAGACACAGCTGGAAGAAACTCGTTATTTTACCGAGGCTTTAACTGGAGTGTATGCTTCCCTTTAAGGAGTCAATCTCAACTTGCAAAGCCAATAAAAGCCCTGTGGGGAATCTGGCCTCATACCCTTGTTTATGTGGTCCTTGTACAGGGTTTCTGACCTGTGGTCAGTAAGGAATGTCACTTTCTTATAGTACCAGGAGGTCCAAGTTTATCTTGAGACCTTAAGAAAAAAAGATCACCCAACTCAGAAGTATTTAAGGTTACAAACCCATGGCTGGGCTCAGCTTTAAAAGGTCTTATCTGAGATTCTGTGTGAAACAGACTTCAATCAAAGCCAATCCAAAAGGCCTATGTAGAAGTAATTATTCTTGCTGCATTTTATGCAAATAATAAGGCCAAGTATAAGATTATAAAGTCTATTTTGCAAACAATTCAGTCTTATCATGATTTGTTTTATTTAACAAAAATGAGGATTGTTAAGAGAGAAATCATGTTTTAAAACATATGTGTCATTAAATTCTAAACTCGCTAGTTTTATTTAAGTTTTGGCCTACATTTTAGATTAACCCTGCTGGTTCCTGTGAACCAACCAGCAATCTCTGGCTGCAGCTCGGAAAGGACAAAAGGGATGGGTATTGTATGAATCTGGATTGATATTCTAGTTCTAAGTAATTATTCTGCAAATACTAATTGAAAACACAACATACCAAACCTATGAGATACAGCAAAAGGAGTGCTACAATGAAAGTTTACAGCTACATCACCTGCATTAAAAACCAGAAAAATTTTAACTTAAAAATGTAATGATGCATCTTAAAGAACTACAAAAACCCAAAAGTAGTAGAAGGAAATAAATAACAAAAATTAGAACAGAAATAAATAAATTTGAAACAAAGAGAACAATAAAAAAGATTAATAAAACAAAAATATGTTTTGTAAAGTTAAACAAAATTGACAAACATTTACCCAGACTAACTAAGAAAAAAAGAATATTCAAATACATAAAATCAGAAATGGAAAAAGAAGGCATTACAACTTATACTGCAAAAAATTTAAAGATTATTAGTGGCTACTCCATGAATGACAAAATTCAACACCCTTTAATAATAAGAATGCTCAATGGTGCTGGGAAAACTGGCTAGCCGTATGTAGAAAGCTGAAACTGGATCCCTTCCTTACACCTTATACAAAAATTAATTCAAGATGGATTAAAGACTTACATGTTAGACCTAAAACCATAAAAACCCTAGAAGAAAACCTAGGCAATACCATTCAGGACATAGGCATGGGCAAGGACTGCATGTCTAAAACACCAAAAGCAATGGCAACAAAAGCCAAAATTGACAAATGGGATCTAATTAAACTAAAGAGCTTCTGCACAGAAAAGGAAACTACCATCAGAGTGAACAGGCAACCTACAGAATGGGAGAAAATTTTTGCAACCTACTCATCTGACAAAGGGCTAATATCCAGAATCTACAATGAACTCAAAAAAATTTGCAGGAAAAAAAAACAAACAACCCATCAAAAAGTGGGTGAAGGATATGAACAGATACTTCTCAAAAGAAGACATTTATGCAGCCAAAAAAAACATGAAAAAATGCTCATCAACACTTGCCATCAGAGAAATGCAAATCAAACCACAATGAGATATCATCTCACACCAGTTAGAATGGCAATCATTAAAAAGTCAGGAAACAACAGGTGCTGGAGAGGATGTGGAGAAATAGGAACACTTTTACACTGTTGGTGGGACTGTAAACTAGTTCAACCCTTGTGGAAGTCGGTGTGGTGATTCCTCAGGGATCTAGAACTAGAAATACCATTTGACCCAGACATCCCATTACTGGGTATATACCCAAAGGATTATAAATCATGCTTCTATAAAGACACATACACACATATATTTATTGCGGCACTATTCACCATAGCAAAGACTTGGAACCAACTCAAATGCCAATAATGATAGACTGGATTAAGAAAATGTGGCACATATACACCATGGAATACTATTCAGCCATAGAAAATGATGAGTTCGTGTCGTTTGTAGGGACATGGATGAAGCTGGAAACCATCATTCTTAGCAAACTATTGCAAGTACAAAAAACCAAACACTGCACGTTCTCACTCATAGGTGGGAACTGAATAATGAGAACACATGGGCACAGGAAGAGGAACATCACACACCAGGGACTGTTGTGGTGTGGGGGAAGGGGGGAAGTATAGCATTAGGAGATATACCTAATGCTAAATGATGAGTTAATGGGTGCAGCACACCAACATGGCACATGTATACATATGTCACAAACCTGCACATTGTGCACATGTACCCTAAAACTTAAAGTATAATAATAATAAATAAATAAATAAATAATAAAAAAAGAATGGTAAAAAAACTGAGTATAGAAGAAACATATTTCAAAATAATAAATGCCATATCTGACAGACCCACAGTTAGCATCATACTGAATGGGAAATAACTGAAATCCTTTCTCCTAAGATCTGGAACATGATAAGAATTTCGACTTTCTCTACTGCTATTCAACATGGTACTGGAAGTCCCAGCTAGGGCAATTAGACAAGAGAAGGAAATAAAGGGCATCTAAATTTGAATGGAAGATGTAAAATTTTCTTTGTTTTCAGATAATATGACCTTATATTTTGAAAAATATTGTAATACTCCCTTGGTGCACTGCTATAAAGAAACACCTAAGACTGGGTAATTCATAAAGAAAAGAGTCTTAATGGGCTCACAGTTCTGCAGGCTGTACAGGAAGCATGATTTTGGCACATACTCAGCTTTTGGGGAGGCCTCAGGAAACTTTCAGTTATGGCAGAAGTCAAAGAGGAATCAGCACTTTACATGGCCAGAGAAGAAGCACGAAAGAAAGTGGGAGGAGGAGCTACAAACTTTTAAACAATCAGATCTCATGAGAACTTACTCTCTATCCTAACAACAGTACCAAGAGGAAAGATGCTAAACCATACATGAGGAACTGCCTCTATGATCAAATCACCTCCCATCAGGTTCCATTGGCAACATTGGGGATTATAATTTGAGGAGGGACACAGATCTAAAGCATATCAATCCTGAAGACTCCACAAATAAACTATTAGAACAGATAAACAAATTTAATAAAGACGCAGGATACAAAATGAACATACAAAAATCACTAGCATCTCTATGTGCCCACAGTGAACAATCTGAAAAAAGAAAACAAAAAAAGTAATCCCATTTATAATAGCCACAGATAAAATTAAATACCTAGGAATTAAGTTAACTGAAAAAGTGAAATATCTCTATAATAAAATACATAAAACACCAATGAAAGAAATTGAGAGAATAAAAAATGGAAAAACCATTTTATGTTTATGTCTTGGAAGAAACAATGTTATTAAAATGCCCATACTACACAAAGCAATCTACAGACTAAAATCAATCCCTGTAAATATATAAATGACATTCTTCACAGAAATAGAAAAAAAATAATTTTAAAATGTATATGGAACCACAGCAGACACAGAATAGTCAAAGCTATTTTAAGTAAAATGAACAAGACTGGAGAAATTACCTTATTTTACTTCATTATATTACAGAGTTATAGTAACCAGAACATCACGGTACTGGCATAAAAAAGACACATAGACAAATAGAACACAACAAAGAACTCAGAAACAATTCCACACACTTTCAGTGAATTTATTTTTGACAAAACATTTCCAAAAACATATGCTGTGGAAATACAGGCTCTTCAATGAATATTGCTGGGAAAATTGGATATCCATATGCAGAATAGTGAAATTAGACCTCTATCTTATGCTGTATACAAAAATTAAATCAAATTGAATGAAAGGTTTAAATCTAAAAAAACAAATTATGAAACTACTAAAAAAGGTTTGGATAAATTTTACAGGTCATTGGTCTCAGTACAACTTTCTGGAGCAGGATACAATTTTCTGGAGCATTACCACAAGGGCACAGGCAACCAAAGCAAAAATGAACAAATGGAATCAAATCAAGTTAAAAACCTACTGCAAAGCAAAGGAAGCAATCAACAAAGTGAAAAGACAACTCAAAGAATGGGAGAAGATATTGGCAAAGTACCTATCTGAGAAGGTACTAAGAATGAGAATATATAAGCTCAAACAACTTTGGAGAAATAAATCTAATAATCTGATCCAAACTTGGGCAAAAGATCTGAACAGATATTTCTCAAAAGAAGGCATGCAAATGACAAACAGTCATATAAAAAGGTCTTCAAGACTATTGAATATTAGGGAAATGCAAATCAAATACACAGTGTGATATCATCTCACCCCAGTTAAAATGGCTTATATCAAAAAGAGACACGATGACAAATGCTGGTGAGAATGTGGAGAAAACAGAACACTTGTACACTGTTGCTGAGAATGTAAATTAGTACAACCCATATAAAAAATAGTTTGAGGCTTTCTCACAAAAACAAAAATTGAACTACCATATGATGCAGCAAATCATCTGCTAGGTATATACCCATAAGAAAGAAAATCAGTATACCAAAGACATGTCTTCACTTCCATGTTTTTTCTAGCACTGTTCACAGTAGCCAAGATTTGGATGCAACCTAAATGTCTATCAACAGTGAATGGATTAAAAAATGCAGTACATATACACAATTGGGTATTATTCAGCCACAAAAATAAATGAGATCCTGTCATTTGCAACAACAGGGATAAAACTGGAGATCATTACATTAAGTAAAACAGGCCAGGCACAGAAAGACAAACATTGCATGTTATCACTTATTTGTGGGATCTAAAAATCAAAACAAACTCATGGACATAGAGAGTAGAAGGATGGTTACCCATGGCTTGGAAAAGTAGTGGGAAGATGAGAGGTAGGTGGGGATTTTTAATGGGTACAAAAAGTCCTTAGAAAGAATGAATAAGACCTATTGTTTGATCGCACAGCAGAGTGACTATACTCAATAATAAATTAATTGGGCCAGGCGCAATGTCCCACATCTGTAATCCCAGCACTTTGGGAGGCTGAGGCTGGTGGATCACCTAAGGTCAGGAGTTCCAGACCAGCCTGGCTAACATGGTGAAACCCCATCTTTACTAAAAATACAAAAATTAACTGGGCATCATGGCGGCGCCTGTAATCACAGCTTCTAGGGAGTCTAAGGCAGGAGAATTAGTTGAACCAAGGAGGCAGAGACAGCACTGAGCCAAGATCATGCTACTGCACTCCAGCCTGGACAACAGAGCAAGAATCGGTTTCAAAATAATAACGATAATAATAAATTAATTGTACATTTTTCAATAACTGAAAAAGTGTAATTGGATTGTTTGCAACACAAGGAATAAATGCTTGATATAACTGATACCTTATTCTCCATAATGTGATTATTTAACATTGCGTGCCTGTATCAAAATATAACATGTACCCCATAAATATATATATACCTACTACCTACCCCAAAATATTAAAAATCAAAACATTCAAAAAGAAGCAAAAAGTAGGAAAACAGAGCTGGAGTCATCACATTGCTCAATTTCCACCTATGATAAAAGTGTACAGTATTCAAAACAGCATGGTACAGATACAAAAGCAGACACATAGACCAACTGAACATGAGAGGGAGTCCAGAAATAATGCTGCACACTTACACCTATCTGATCTTTAAAAAAATTATCAAAAATAGGAAATAGGGAAAGGACTTCCTATTCAATAAGCGGTGCTGGAATAACTGGCTAATCAAATGCAGAAGACTGAAACTTGTCATGTCCTTTACACTATATTAAAAAACCCTCAAGATCAATTTAAGACTTAAATATAAAACCTAAAAATATAAAAACCATGGAAAATAACCTAAAAAGTTTCATTCTGGATGTATAAACAGGCAAAGATTTTACAAAAAAGATGCCAAAAGCCATTGCAACAAAAACAAAAATTGACAAACGGGACCTAATTAAATTAAAGATCTTCTGCACAGTAAAAGAAGCTATCAACAGAATAAACAGAAAACCTACAGAATGGGGGAAGATATTCACAAACTATGCATCCAACAAAGGTCTAATACCCAGAATATGCAAGGAACTTAAATTTATAAGCAGAAAACAAACAACTTCGTTAAAAAGTGGGCAAATAACATGAGCAGATACTTTTCAAGAGAAGACTTACATACAGCCAATAAGTATATGAAACAATGCTCAACACCACTGATTCTTAGAGAAATGGAAATCAAAACCATCTGACCCCAGCCAAAACGTGTATTATTAAAAAATGAAAAAATAACAGATGTTGGTGAGGATGCAGAGAAAAGGGAATGCTTATATATTTCTGGTGGGAATGTAAGTTAGTTCAGCCACTGTGGAAAGCAATTTGGTGATTTCTCAAAGAATGTAACATGGATGCTGCTGTAGGCCATTACCCTAAGCAAACTAACATAGGAACAGAATATCAAATACCACAGGTTCTCACTTATAAGTGAGCGCTAAACATCAGGTACATGTGGACACAAAGAAGGGAACAGCAGAGGCAGGGATTTACTTGAGGTTGGAGTGTCAGAGGAGGGTGAAAATCAAAAAACTATGGGATACTAGGCTTATTACCTGGGTGACTAATCTGCACACCCAACCCCCATGACACGGAGTTTACCTATATAACACATCTGCACATGTGCCCTTGAACATAAAATAAAAGATAAAAAGCATTTTTATAAAGAAGTTTTGATATATTTTAGCAAATCAGAATTGAAGTGTTGTCAAATGCAAAGGAGGCTAATATTGCCTCAACTTCCTCTTTTTATTTTTTTATTACACTTTAAGTTCTAGGGTACACGTGCACAACGTGCAGGTGTTTCATATGTACACATGTGCCATGTTGGTGTGCTGCACCCAGCAACTTGTCATTTACATTAGGTATATCTCCTAATGCTTTCCCTCTCCCCTACTCCCACCCCACAACAGGCCCCAGTGTGTCATGTTCCCCTTCCTACATCCAAGTGTTCCCATTGTTCTATTCCCACCTATGAGAGAGAACATGCAGTGTTTGGTTTTTTGTTCTTGTGATAGTTTGCTAAGAATGATGGTTTCCAGCTTCATCCATGTCCCTACAAAGGACATGAACTCATCATTTTGTATGGCTGCATAGTATTCCATTGTGTATATGTGCCACATTTTCTTAATGTAGTCTATCATTGATGGACATTTGGGTTGGTTCCAAGTCTTTGCTATTGTGAATAGTGCCGCGATAAACATGTGTGCATGTGCCTTAATAGCAGCACGATTTATAATCCTTTGGGAATATACCCAGTAATGGGATGTCTGGGTCAAATGGTATTTCTAGTTCTACATCCTTGAGAAATCCCCACACTGTCTTCCACAATGGTTGAACTAGTTTACAGTCCCACCAACAGTGTAAAAGTGTTCCTATTTCTCCACAACCTCTCCAGCACCTGTTGTTTCCTGACTTTTTAATGATCACCATTCTAATTGATGTGAGATGGTATCTCATTGTAGATTTGATTTGCATTCCTCTGATGGCCAGTGATGATGAGCAGTTTTTCATGTGTCTGTTGGATGCACAAATGTCTTCTTTTGAGAAGTGTCTGTTCATATCCTTCACCCACTTGTTGATGGTTTTTTTTTTCTTGTAAATTTGTTTGAGTTCTTTGTAGATTCTGGATATTAGCCCTTTGTCAGATGAGTAGATTGCAAAAATTTTCTCCCATTCTGTAGGTTGCCTGTTCACTCTGATAGTAGTTTCTTTTGCTGTGCAGAAGCTCTTTAGCTGAATTAAATCCCATTTGTCAATTTTGGCTTTTGTTGTCATTGCTTTTGGTGTTTTAGACATGAAGTCCTTGCCCATGCCTATGTGCTGAATGGTATTGTCTAGGTTTTCTTCTAGGGTTTTTATGGTTTTAGGCTTGACATGTAAGTCTTTAATCCATCTTGAATTAATTTTTGTGTAAGGTGTAAGGAAAAGAACCAATTTCAGCTTTCTACATATGGCTAGCCAGTTTTCCCAGCACCATTTATTAAATAGGCAATTCTTTCCCTATTTCTTGTTTTTGTCAAGTTTGTCAAAGATCAGATGGTTGTAGATGTGTGGTATTATTTCTGAGGGTTCTGTTCTGTTCCATTGATCTATATCTCTGTTTTGGTACCAGTACCGTGCTGTTTTGGTTACAGTAGCTTTGTAGTAGAGTTTGAAGTCAGGTAGCATGATGCCTCCAGCTATGTTCTTTTGACTTAGGGTTGTCTTGGCAGTGCAGGCTCTTTTTTGGTTCCATATAAACTCTGAAGTAATTTTTTTCCAATTCTGTGAAGAAAGTCATTGTTAGCTTGATGGGGATGGCATTGAATCTATAAATTACCTTGGGCAGTATGGCCATTTTCACAATATTGATTCTTCCTACCCATGAGCATGGAATGTTCTTCCAGTTGTTTGTGTCCTCTCTTATTTTGTTGACCAGTGGTTTGTAGTTCTCCTTCAAGAGGTCCTTCACATCCTTTGTAAGTTGGATTCCTAGGTATTTAATTATCTTTGAAGCAACTGTGAATGGGAGTTCACTCATGATTTGGCTCTCTGTTTTTCTGTTATTGGTGTATAAGAACGCGTGTGATTTTCGCACATTGATTTTGTATCCTGAGACTTTGTTGAAGTTGCTTATCAGCTTAAGGAGATTTGAGGCTGAGACGATGGGGTTTTCTTTTTGTTTTTTTATGTGATGAGAATATGGTTGTTTTTGTCTTTATTTCTTTAATTGTCTAGGTATTTTTTTTCATAATTTCTTACATGGATACATTTTATAATGGAAAATATTTGACCTTTTATTTCGATGAGTGAAATAGACAATTAGACTTATAAAAAAGAAAGCATGATTAATGCAATTATTGTCTTCAATCAGTACTCTGGGCATAACAGCTTTTATAACCTACTTAATAAATTCACAATCATAAATGTCTTGGTATGCTTAGTAGTTCCTTAAACCCCATTAAAGTATACATCCCCTATATATTTCATTTTAAACTGGTTCTATTACTTTTTTCTATGTCTAAAATTGAAGTTCAGACCTTTTAAACTATTATAATAGTTTCATCATCCTTATCCTTTCATCATCATCATCCTTATCCTTATCACCATCATCCTTATCATCATTATCATCATCTCACTTTAGGCAATTAACAGAGATACTCAGAAAATCTCTATGTGTTATTCCAGGCTAGCCCTCTAATAAATTCAAAGACTTCTCACATGCTTTTATATTTGGTGAACTATTTTAGATAACTTTTGTTTCATAGCCCAATCGAAATTTTTTTAGGTCAACTAATTCCATTGTCAGAATTCTGTTTTATAGTAAAAATATGTGCCTTGGGCCAGGCACAGTGGCTCACGCCTGCAATACCAGCATTTTGGGAGGCTGAGGTGGGCGGATCCCCTGAGGTCAGCAGTTCAAGACCAGCCTGGCCATCTTGGTGAAACACCGTTAATACTAAAAATACACATATTAGTTGGGCATGGTGGTGGGTGCCTGTAATCCTAGCTACTCAGGAGGCTGAGGCAGGAGAATCACCTGAACCTAGGATGTGGAGTTTGCAGTGAGCCCAGATCGCGTCATTGCATTCCAGCCTGGGTGACAGAACAAGACTCCATTTCAAAAAAAAAAAAAAAAAAATTGCCTAATTGAAAGACCCAAATAATCATTAGTCATTTTAAGAATCCTTAACCCAACAGCCACTATGCATTTATACCAGATTTTGTTACTTTATAATGAATAATTACCACCTGCGTCCTGGATAAAGCCTTGATAAGAGAAGCTAATTTATTTTTTTCTTTCTTTTTTTTCAATATTATTATACTTTAAGTTTTAGGGTACATGTGCACAATGTGCAGGTTAATTACATATGTATACATGTGCCATGCTGGTGTGCTGCACCCATAAACTCGTCATTTATATTAGGTACATCTCCTAATGCTATCCCTACCCCCTCCACCCACCCCACAACAGTCCCCAGAGTGTGATGATCCCCTTCCTTTGTCCGTGTGTTCTCATTGTTCAATTCCCATCTATGAGTGAGAACATGCGGTGTTTGGTTTTTTGTTCTTGCAATAGTTTACTGAGAATGATGATTTCCAATTTCATCCATGTCCCTACAAAGGACATGAACTCATCATTTTTTATGGCTGCATAGTATTCCATGGTGTATACATGTCAAATTTTCTTTTTCTTTTTTGAATTTTTGAATATCCTGGCTGTTGCCAAGATAACTGTCAATTTTTTTTATTTTTTTATTTTTTAAATTTATTTATTTATTATTATTCTACTTTAGGTTTTAGGGTACATGTGCACAATGTGCAGGTTAGTTACATATGTATACATGTGCCATGCTGGTGCGCTGCACCCACTAACTCGTCATCTAGCATTAGGTATATCTCCCAATGCTAACCCTCCCCCCTCCCCCCACCCCACAACTGTCCCCAGAGTGTGATGTTCCCCTTCCTGTGTCCATGTGTTCTTATTGTTCAATTCCCACCTATGAGTGAGAATATGCAGTTTTTGTTTTTTTGTTCTTGTGATAGTTTACTGAGAATGATGATTTCCAATTTCATCCATGTCCCTAAAAAGGACATGAACTCATCCTTTTTTTATGGCTGCATAGTATTCCATGGTGTATATGTGCCACATTTTCTTAATCCAGTCTATCATTTTTGGACATTTGGGTTGGTTCCAAGTCTTTGCTATTGTGAATAATGCTGCAATAAACATATGTGTGCATGTGTCTTTATAGCAGCATGATTTATAGTCCTTTGGGTATACAGCCAGTAATGGGATGGCTGGGTCAAATGGAATTTCTAGTTCTAGATCCCTGAGGAATCGCCACACTGACTTCCACAAGGGTTGAACTAGTTTACAGCCCCACCAACAGTGTAAAAGTGTTCCTATTTCTCCATATCCTCTCCAGCACCTGTTGTTTCCTGACTTTTTAATGATTGCCATTCTAACTGGTGTGAGATGGTATCTCATTGTGGTTTTGATTTGCATTTCTCTGATGGCCAGTGATGGTGAGCATTTTTTCATGTGTTTTTTGGCTGCATAAATGTCTTCTTTTGAGAAGTGTCTGTTCTCCCCACTTTTTGATGGGGTTGTTTGATATTTCTTGTAAATTTGTTTGAGTTCATTGTAGATTCTGAATACTAGCCCTTTGTCAGATGAGTAGGTTGCGAAAATTTTCTCCCAATTTGTAGGTTGCCTGTTCACTCTGATGGTAGTTTCTTTTGCTGTGCAGAAGCTCTTTAGTTTAATTAGATCCCATTTGTCAATTTTGGCTTTTGTTGCCATTGCTTTTGGTGTTTTAGACATGAAGTCCTTGCCCATGCCTATGTCCTGAATGGTAATGCCTAGGTTTTCTTCTAGGGTTTTTATGGTTTTAGGTCTAACTTTTAAGTCTTTAATCCATCTTGAATTCATTTCTGTATAAGGTGTAAAGAAGGGATCCAGTTTCAGCTTTCTACATCTGGCTAGCCAGTTTTCCCAGCACCATTTATTAAATAGGGAATCCTTTCCCCATTGCTTGTTTTTGTCAGGTTTGTCAAAGATCAGATAGGTGTAGATATGCGGTGTTATTTCTGAGGGCTCTGTTCTATTCCATTGATCTATATCTCTGTTTTGGTAACAGTATTGTGCTATTTTTGTTACTGCAGCCTTGTAGTATAGTTTGAAGTCAGGTAGCGTGATGCCTCCAGCTTTGTTCTTTTGGCTTAGGATTGACCTTGCAATGCGGGCTCTTTTTTGGTTCCATATGAACTTTAAAGTAGTTTTTTCCAATTCTGTGAAGAAAGTCATTGGTAACTTGATGGGGATGGCATTGAATCTGTAAATTACCTTGGGCAGTAAGGCCATTTTCACGATATTGATTCTTCCTACCCATGAGCATGGAATGTTCTTCCATTTGTTTGTATCCTCTTTTATTTCCTTGAGCAGTGGTTTGTAGTTCTCCTTGAAGAGGTCCTTCACTTCCCTTGTAAGTTGGATTCCTAGGTATTTTATTATCTTTGAAGCAGTTGTGAATGGGAGTTCACTCATGATTTGGCTCTCTGTTTGTCTGTTATTGGTGTATAAGAATGCTTGTGATTTTTGTACATTGATTTTGTATCCTGAGACTTTGCTGAAGTTGCTTATCACCTTAAGGAGCTTTTGGGCTGAAACAGTGGTGTTTTCTGGACATACAATCATGTCATCTGCAGAAAGGGACAATTTGACTTCCTGTTTTCCTAATTGAATACCCTTTATTTCCTTTTCCTGCCTAATTGCCCTGGCCAGAACTTCCAACACTATGTTGAATAGGAGTGGTGAGAGAGGGCATCCCTGTCTTGTGCCAGTTTTCAAAGGGAATGCTTCCAGTTTTTGTCCATTCAGTATGATATTGGCTGTAGGTTTTTCATAGATAGCTCTTGTTATTTTGAGATATGTCCCATCAATACCTAATTTATTGAGAGGTTTTAGCATGAAGGGCTGTTGAATTTTGCCAAAGGCCTTTTCTGCATCTATTGAGATAATCATGTCGTTTTTGTCTTTGGTTCTGTTTATATGCTGGATTACATTTATTGATTTGCATATATTGAAACAGCCTTGCATCCCAGGGATGAAGCCCACTTGATCATGGTGGATAAGCTTTTTGATGTGCTGCTGGATTCAGTTTGCCAGTATTTTATTGAGGATTTTTGCATCAATGTTCATCAAGGATATTGGTCTAAAATTCTCTTTTTTTGGTGGTGTCTCTGCCCAGCTTTGGTATGAGTATGATGCTGGCCTCATAAAATGAGTTAGGGAGAACTCCCTCTTTTTCTATTGATTGGAATAGTTTCAGAAGGAATGGTACCAGTTCCTCCTTGTAACTCTGGTAGATTTCGGGTGTGAATCCATCTGGTCCTGGACTCTTTTTGGTTGGTAAGCTATTGATTATTGCCACAATTTCAGATCCTTTTATTCGCCTGTTCAGAGATTCAACTTCTTCCTGGTTTAGTCTTGGGACAGTGTATGTATCGAGGAATTTATCCATTTCTTCTAGATTTTCTAGTTTATTTGCAGAGAGGTGTTTGTAGTATTCTCTGATGGTAGTTTGTATTTCTATGGGATCGGTGGTGATATCCCCTTTATCATTTTTTATTGCATCTATTTGATTCTTCTCTGTTTTTTTCTTTATTAATCTCACTAGCTGTCTATCAATTTTGTTGATCCTTTAAAAAAACCAGATCCTGGATTCATTAATTTTTTGAAGGGTTTTTTGTGTCTCTATTTCCTTCAGTTCTGCTCTGATTTTAGTTATTTCTTCCCTTCTGCTAGCTTTTGAATGTTTTTCCTCTTGCTTTTCTAGTTCTTTTAAATGTGATGTTAGAGTGTCAGTTTTGGATCTTTCCTGCTTTCTCTTGTGGGCATTTAGTGCTATAAATTTCCCTCTACACACTGCTTTGAATGCATCCCAGAGATTCTGGTGTGTTGTGTCTTTGTTCTCGTTGGTTTCAAGGAACATCTTTACTTCTGCCTTCATTTTGTTATATACCCAGTAGTCATTCAGGAGCAGGTTGTTCAGTTTCCATGTAGTTGAGCGGTTTTGAGTGAGATTCTTAATCCTGAGTTCTAGCTTGATTGCACTGTGATCTGAGAGATAGTTTGTTATAATTTCTGTTCTTTTACATTTACTGAGGAGAGCTTTACTTCCAACTATGTGGTCAATTTTGGAATAGGTGTGGTGTGGTGCTGAAAAAATGTACATTGTGTTGATTTGGGGTGGAGAGTTCTGTAGATGTCTATTAGGTCCACTTGGTGCAGAGCTGAGTTCAGTTCCTGGGTATCCTTGTTAACTTTCTTCCTCCTTGATCTGTCTAATGTTGACAGTGGGATATTAAAGTCTCCCATTATTAATGTGTGGGAGTCTAAATCTCTTTGTAGGTCACTCAGGACTTGCTTTATGAATCTGGGTGCTCCTGTATTGGGTGCATAAATGTTTAGGATAGTTAGCTCTTCTTGTTGAATTGATCCCTTTACCATTATGCAATGGCCTTCTTTGTCTCTTTTGATCTTTGTTGGTTTAAGGTCTGTTTCATCAGAGACTCGGATTGCAACCCCTGCCTTTTTTTGCTTTCCATTTGCTTGGTAGATCTTCCTGCATCCTTTTATTTTGAGCCTATATGTGTCTCTGCATGTGAGATGGGTTTCCTGAATACAGCACACTGATAGGTCTTGACTCTTCATCCAATTTGCCAGTCTATGTCTTTTAATTGGAGCATTTAGTCCATTTACATTTAAAGTTAATGCTGTTATGTGTCAATTTGATCCTTTCATTATGATGTTATCTGGTTGTTCTGCTCGTTAGTTGATGCAGTTTCTTCCTAGCCTTGATGGTCTTTACACTTTGGCATGATTTTGCAGTGGCTGGTACAGGTTGTTCCTTTCCATGTTTACCACTTCCTTCAGGAGCTCTTTTAGGGCAGGCCTGGTGGTAACGAAATCTCTCAGCATTTGCTTGTCTGTAAAGTATTTTATTTCTCCACTTATGAAGCTTAGTTTAGCTGGATATGAAATTCTGGGTTGAAAATTATTTTCTTTAAGAATGTTGAATATTGGCCCCCACTCTCTTCTGGCTTGTAGAGTTTCTGCTGAGAGATCCACTGTTAGTCTGATGGGCCTCCCTTTGAGGGTAACCTGACATATCTCTCTGGCTGCCCTTAACATTTTTTCCTTCATTTCAACTTTGGTGAATCTGACAATTATGTGTCTTGGAATTGCTCTTCTCGAGGAGTATCTTTGTGGCGTTCTCTGTATTTCCTGAATCTGAATGTTGGCCTGCCTTGCTAGTTTGGGGAAGTTCTCCTGGATAATATCCTGCAGAGTGTTTTCCAACTTGGTTCCATTCTCCCCATCACTTTCAGGTACACCAACCAGACGTAGATTTTGTCTTCTCACATAGTCCCATATTTCTTGGAGGCTTTGCTTGTTTCTTTTTATTCTTTTTTCTCTAAACTTCCCTTCTCACTTCATTTCATTCATTTCATCTTCCATCACTGATACCCTTTCTTCCATTTGATCACATCAGCTCCTGAGGCTTCTGCATTCTTCACGTAGTTCTCGAGGCTTGGTTTTCAGCTCCATCAGCTCCTTTAAGCACTTCTCTGTATTGGTTATTCTAGTTATACATTCTTCTAAATTTTTTTCAAAATTTTCAACTTCTTTGCCTTTGGTTTGAATATCCTCCCATAGCTCGGAGTAATTTGATCGTCTGAAGCCTTCTTCTCTCAGCTCGTCAAAGTCATTCTCCGTCCAGCTTTGTTCCATTGCTGGTGAGGAACTGCGTTCCTTTGGAGGAGGAGAGGCACTCTGCTTTTTAGAGTTTCCAGTTTTTCTGCTCTGTTTTTCCCCATCTTTGTGGTTTTATCTACTTTTGGTCTTTGATGATGGTGATGTACAGATGGGTTTTTGGTGTGGATATCCTTTCTGTTTGTTAGTTTTCCTTCTAACAGACAGGACCCTCAGCTGCAGGTCTGTTGGAGTACCCGGCCCTGTGAGGTGTCAGTCTGCCCCTGCTTGGGGGTGCCTCCCAGTTAGGCTGCTCGGTGGTTGCTGGTGAGGGTTCAGGGACCCACTTGAGGAGGCAGTCTGCCCGTTCTCAGATCTCCACCTGTGTGCTGGGAGAACCATTGCTCTCTTCAAAGCTGTCAGACAGGTACATTTAAGTCTGCAGAAGTTACTGCTGTCGTTTTGTTTGTCTGTGCCCTGCCCCCAGAGGTGGAGCCTACAGAGGCAGGCAGGCCTCCTTGAGCTGTGGTGGGCTCCACCCAGTTTGAGCTTCCTGGGTGCTTTGTTTACCTAAGGAAGCCTGTGCAATGGCGGGCGCCCCTCCCCCAGCCTTGCTGCCACCTTGCAGTTTGATCTCAGACTGCTGCGCTTGCAATCAGCGAGACTCCGTGGGCGTAGGACCCTCTGAGCCAGTTGTGGGATATAATCTCCTGGTGCGCCATTTTTTAAGCCCATCGGAAAAGCGCAGTATTCGGGTGGGAGTGACCTGATTTTCCAGGTGCCGTCTGTCACCCCTTTCTTTGACTAGGAAAGGGAAATGCCTGACCCCTTGCACTTCCCATGTGAGTCAATGCCTCACCCTTCTTTGGCTCACGCATGGTGCACTCCCCCACTGACCTGCACCCACTGTCTGGCACTCCCCAGTGAGATGAACCTGGTACCTCAGATGGAAATGCAGAAATCACCCATCTTCTGCGTCGCTCACGCTGGGAGCTGTAGACCAGATCTGTTCCTATTCGGCCATCTTGGCTCCTCGCCAAATTTTCTTAATCCAGTCTATCATTGTTGGACATTTCAGTTGGTTCCAAGTCTTTGCTATTGTGAATAGTGCCACAATATACATACGTGTGCATGTGTCTTTATAGCAGCATGATTTATAGTCCTTTGGGTATATACCCAGTAATGGGATGGCTGGGTCAAATGGTATTTCTAGCTCTAGATCCCTGAGGAATCGCCACACTGACTTCCACAATTGTTGAAGTAGTTTACAGTCCCACCAACAGTGTAAAATTGTTCCTATGTCTCCACATCCTCTCCAGCACCTGTTGTTTCCTGACTTTATAATGATTGCCATCTAACTGGCGTGAGATGGTATCTCATTGTGGTTTTGATTTACATTTCTCTGATGGCCAGTGATGATGAGCATTTCTTCATGTGTCTTTTGGCTGCATAAATGTCTTCTTTTGAGTAGTGTCTGTTCATATCATTTGCCCATTTTTGATGAGGTTGTTTTTTCTTGTAAATTTGTTTGAGTTCATTGTAGATTCTGGATATTAGCCCTCTGTCAGATGAGTAGGTCGCGAAAATTTTCTCCCATTTTGTAGCTTGCCTGTTCCCTCTGATGGTAGTTTCTTTTGCTGTGCAGAAGCTCTTTAGTTTAATTAGATCTAAATATACAATCATGTCATCTGCAAACAGGGACAATTTGACTTCCCCTTTTTCTAATTGAATACCCTTTATTTCTTTCTCCTGCCTGATTGGCCTAGCTAGAACTTCTAACACTATGTTGAATAGGAGTGGTGAGAGAAGGCATCCCTGTCTTGTGCCAATTTTCAAAGGGAATGCTTCCAGTTTTTGCCCATTCAGTATGATATTGGCTGTGGGTTTGTCATAAATAGCTCTTACTATTTTGAGATACGTCCCATCAATACCTAATTTATTGAGAGTTTTTAGCATGAAGGGCTGTTGAATTTGTCAAGGCCTTTTCTGCATCTATTGAGATAATCATGTGGTTTTTGTCTTTGGTTCTGTTTATGTGCTGGATTACGTTTATTGATTTGCCTATGTTGAACCAGCCTTGCATCCCAGGGATGAAGTCCACTTGATCATGGTGGATAAGCTGTTTGATGTGCTGCTGGATTCTGTTTGCCAGTATCTTATTGAGGATTTTTGCATCAATGTTCATGAGGGATATTGGTCTAAAATTCTCTTTTTTTGTTGTGTCTCTTCCAGGCTTTGGTATCAGGATGATGCTGACCTCATCAAATGAGTTAGGGAGGATTCCTTCTTTTTCTTTTGATTGGAATAGTTTCAGAAGGAATGGTACCAGCTCCTCCTTGTACCTCTGGTAACATTCAGCTGTGAATCCGTCTGGTCCTGGACTTTTTTTTGGTTGGTAGGCTATTAGTTATTGCCTCAATTTCAGAGCCTGTTATTGGTGTATTCAGGGATTCAACTTCTTCCTGGTTTAGTCTTGGGAGGGTGTATGGGTCAAGGAATTTATCCATTTCTTCTAGATTTTCTAGTATATTTTCCTAGAGGTGTTTATAGTATTCTCTGATGGTAGTTTGTATTTCTGTGGGATCAGTGGTGATATCCCCTTTATCATTTTTTATTGCATCTATTTGATTCTTCTCTCTTTTCTTCTTTATTAGTCTTGCTAGTGGTCTATCAATTTTGTTGATCTTTTCAAAAATCCAGCTCCTGGATTCACTGATTTTTTGAAGGGTTTTTTTGTGTCTCTATCTCCTTCCCTTCTGCTATGATCTCAGTTATTTCTTGCCTTCTGCTAGCTTTTGAATGTTTTTGCTCTTGCTTTTCTAGTTCTTTTAATTGTGATGTTAGAGTGTCAATTTTATATCTTTCTTGCTTTCTCTTATGGCCATTTAGTGCTATTAATTTCCGTCTACACACTGCTTTGAATGTGTCCCAGAGATTCTGGTATGTTGTGTCTTTGTTCTCATTGGTTTCAAAGAGCATCTTTAATTCTGTCTTCATTTCGTTATGTACCCAGTAGTCTTTCAGGAGCAGGTTGTTAAGTTTCCATGTAGTCGAGTGGTTTTGAGTGAGTTTCTTAATCCTGAGTACTAGTTTGATAGCACTGTGGGCTGAGAGACAGTTTGTTATAATTTCTGTTTTTTTACATTTGCCGAGGAGTGCTTTACTTCCAACTATGTAGTCAACTTTGGAATAAGTGTTATGTGGCATTGAGAAGAATGTATATTCTGTTGATTTGGGGTGGACAGTTCTATAGATGTCTATTAGGTCCACTTGGTGGAGAGTTGAGTTCAATTCCTGGATATCCTTGTTAACTTTCTGTCTCATTGATCTGTCTAATGTTGACAGTGGGGTATTAAAGTCTCCCATTATTATGTGTGGGAGTCTAAGTCTCTTTGTAGATCTCTAAGGGCTTGCTTTATGTATCTGGGTGCTCCTGTATTGGGTGCATATATATTTAAGATAGTTAGCTCTTCTTGTTGAATTGATCCCTTCACCATTATGTAATGGCCTTCTTTGCCTCTTTTGATCTTTGTTGGTTAAAATCTGTTTTATCAGAAACTAGGATTGCAACCCCTGCCTTTTTTTGTTTTCCATTTGCTTGGTAGATATTCCTTCATCCCTTTGTTTTGAGCCTATGTGTGTCTCTGCATGTGAGATGGGTCTCCTGAATACAGCACACTGATGGGTCTTGAGTCTTTATCCAATTTGCCAGTCTGTGTCTTTTTATTGGAGCATGTAACCCATTTACATGAAGGTTGGTGTTGTTATGTGTGAATTTGATCCTGCCATTATGATGTTAGCTGGTTATTTTGCTCGTTAGTTGATGCAGTTTCTTCCTAGCCTCAATGGTCTTTACAATTTGACATGTTTTTGCAGTGGCTGGTACTGGTTGTTCTTTTCCATGTTTAGTGCTTCCTTCAGGAGCTCTTTTAGGGCAGGCCTGGTGGTGACAAAATGTCTCAGCATTTGCTTTTCTGTAAAGGACTTTATTTCTCCTTCACTTATGAAGCTTAGTTTAGCTGGATATGAAATTCTGGGTTGAAAATTCTTTTCTTTAAGAATGTTGAATATTGGCCCCCACTCTCTTCTGGCTTGTAGAGTTTCTGCCGAGAGATCTGCTGTTAGTCTGATGGGCTTCCCTTTGTGGGTAACCCGACCTTTCTCTCTGGTTGCCCTTTACATTTTTTCCTTCATTTCAACTTTGGTGAATCTGACAATTATGTGTCTTGGAGTTGCTCTTCTCGAGGAGTATCTTTGTGGCATTCTCTGTATTTCCTGAATCTGAATGTTGGCCTGCCTTGCTAGGTTGGGAACGTTCTCCTGGATAATATTCTGAGGAGTGTTTTCTAACTTGCTTCCATTCTCCCCGTCACTTTCAGGTACACCAATCTGACGTAAATTTGGTCTTTTCACATAGTCCAATATTTCTTGAGGGCTTTGTTCATTTATTTTTACTCTTTTTTCTCTAAACTTCTCTTCTCGCTTCATTTCATTCATTTGATCTTCAATCACTGATACCCTTTCTTCTAGTTGATCGAATTGGCTACTGAAGCTTGAGCATTCGTCATGTAGTTGTTGTGCCAAGGTTTTCATTTCCATCAGGTCATTTAAGTACTTCTCTACATTGGTTATTCTAGTTGGCCATTCTTCTAATCTTTTTTCAGGGTTTTTATCTTCTTTGCATTGGGTTCAAACTTCCTATTTTAGCTAAGAGTAGTTTGATCATCTGAAGCCTTCTTCTCTCAACTCATCAAAGTCATTCTGTGTGCAGCTTTGTTCTGTTGCTGGCGAGGAGCTGTGTTCCTTTCAAGGGAGAGAGGTGCTCTGACTTTGAGAATTTTCAGCTTTTCTGCTCTGTTTTTTCCCCATCTTTGTGGTTTTATCTACCTTTGGTCTTTGATGATGGTGATGTACAGATGGAATTTTGGTGTGGATGTCCTTTCTGTTTGTTAGTTTTCCTTCTAACAGTCAGGACCCTCAGCTACAGTTCTGTTGGAGTTTGCTGGAGGTGCACTTCATTCCCTGTTTTCCTGGGTATCAGCAGGGGAGTCTGCACAACAGCAAATATTGCTGAACAGCAAGTTTTGCTGCCTGATGATTCCTCTGGAAACTTTGTCTCAGAGGGGTACCCAGCCATGTGAGGTGTCAGTCTGCCCCTACTGGTGGGTGCCTCTCAGATAGGCTACTTGGGGGTCAGGGACCCACTTGTGGAGGCAGTCTGTCCATTCTCAGATCTCAGACTCCATGCTGGGAGAACTACTACTCTCTTTAAAGCTGTCAGACAGGGACATTTAAGTCTGCAGAGGTTTCTGCTACCTTTTTGGTTATGTCCTGCCCCCAGAGGTGGAGCCTACAGAGGCAGGTAGTCCTCCTTGGGCTGCAGTGGGCTCTGCCCACTTCGAGCTTCCTGGCTGCTTTGTTTACCTACTGAAGCTTCAGTAATTGTGGGCACCCCTCCCCCAGCCTTGCTGCTGCCTTGCAGTTCTATCTCAGACTGCTGTGCTAGCAATGAGTGAGGCTCCATGGTCGTCGGTCCCTCCGAGTCAAGTGCGGCATATAATTTCCTTGAGTGCCATTTGCTAAGACCATTGGAAAAGCACAGTATTAGGGTGGGAGTGACCCAATTTTCCAGGTGCCATCTGCCACCCCTTCCCTTGGCTAGGAAAGGGAATTCTCTGACCCCTTGCACTTCCCAGGTGAGGTGATGCCTCACCCTGCTTTGGGTCACACTCGTTGGGCTGTATCCACTGTCCTGCCCCTACTGTCTGACGAGCCCCAGTGAGATGAACCCGGTACCTCAGTTGGAAATGCAGAAATCACCCATCTTCTGTATCGCTCATGCTGGGAGCTGTAGAATAGAGCTGTTCCTATTTGGCCACCTTGGAATGGAGGACCAGATTTCCTCTTCTCAATTGTTTCCCACTTTCTTCTCTAAAGGTGTTCATGTGCTATTTTTTCCCACATTCAAAACTTGTCTTTTATTTTTGCTGAGATATGAGTGATTTGCTCATTCATTTATTATTTACTGAGTGCTAGCTTTGTATAATCCACTGGACTAGGCTTTAATGTGTTAAAAAAAGAAAAACTTCAGCAGAATTAAATTTAAAGGAGTTTAATTGAGCAATGAATGATTAATGAATTTGACAGCCCCCAGAATCACAGCAGATTCAGAGAGACTCTAGGGATGCCTCATGGTCAGAACAGACTTATAGACAAAAAAAAAAAAAAAAAAAAAATGGAAGTGAGGTAAACAAACCTGAAGTGAGGCACAGAAACAACTGGTTTGGTTACAGCTCAGCGTTTGCCTTATTTGAACACAGTATGAACACTCAGCAGTGTATGAGTGGTTGAAATATGGCTGCTGGGATTGGACAAGACTCAGCTCTTGTTGCAGGCACATACTCCTAAGTTAGGTTTTTAATCTTGTCTACCTATTAAGTTAGGTTGCAGTTTGTCCACAAGAACACAAATATAGAAGTATGAAGTCCTTCTCAGGCCACATTTAGTTTGTTTTAACAAGAGACAGGGATATTAATTAGATATAATTTCTACTCTCAAGATGCTCACAGATCAATATTTAAAATGCTATAACAGGCAAGGTGGTTGGCATTTTTATTGGAATTAAAGTTTCCAGTTGAGGAGCTAGACTGTCAACCTTTGGCATTTTAGGCATTGTGGGAAAGTGTTTGGAACACCCTAATATTACTCTCCCAAAACTCAGTCATTCCTCAAAATAGGTTCATGTTGTGTCAATGAGGTCTCCAGATCCCCGAGATCACAGAAGAACTTTAGTGAAGTAGACAGTTAATAATCTAATCAAATTACAAACTCATTGAATTTGGGGCCTATGTTTTATTCATCTACCAATACCAAGCACCTACCAGAGTGTTTAGGCTTAGAAAACGTTTGTTCTAGAAATGAGTAAATAGGAGAGGATAAAATAACTCTATAGATTAGATCATGTTTCAGCTGTCTCTTACAAAAATGTGCTTGAGAATGCTTACAGTGAACCGGGAGACTGCCATCTGATACTGTTTACCTGTTTTGTTTTTTGTTTCTGAGATCTTAAATTTCTCCTTATACCTTCTCCCCACCTGCAAATACCTAGTCTTTCATTAAAAAGCTAAAAGAGGCTGTGCAGCTGATGTGTAACCAAAAATGGCTTGACATGCAAAAGTGCATATTTCCATGTAGCTGACGGATACTAATAAACTAGTCAACATACAGTTATTTTTCTATGCAGAGTTCCATGTTGATTATTACATAGAATAAATGGAAGCAAAGTTTCATTACAAGGAGAGAGGTAGTGCAGTTCAGTGAAATGAACAGAGGCCCTGGATAAACATGGTTTGCAATCCTGGCCTAGTTACTTAAACCTGTGGTACCTTGGACATGTTATTTAAGAAAGTTTTGAAATCTTAGATGCCTCATTTTTAAAATACAGATGTGATGGAAGACTGAGTGTCAACTTGATTGGATCAAACGATACAAAGTATTGATCCTGGGTGTGTCTGTGAGTGTGCTGCAAATGAGATTAATATTTGAGTCAGTGGGCTGGGGCAGTACCACCTTTAATCTGACTAGGCACAATCTATTCAGCTGCTAGCATGGCTAGAATATAAGTAGGTGGAAAATTGTGAAAAGAGGGACTGGCTTAGCCTCCCAGCCTACAACTTTCTCCCGTGCTGAATGCTTCCTGCCCTCCAACATCGGACAACAAATTCTTCACTTTTGGAACTCAGACTGGCTCTCCTTGCTCCTCAGCCTTCAGATGACCTATTGTGGGACATGGGATATTGTAATTGTGTGAGTTAATATTTAATAAACTCTCCATGATATATGTATATATTTTTTTATATATGTTATATACATTATATATATATATTTGATATATATTATCTATAATATATATTTTATATATTATATATAATTTCTACTATATATATTAAGTATATTATATATTTTATATAATATACATTATATATTACATATTTTATATAATATATATTATATATTATGTATATTTTATATAATATATATTATGTATTATATACATTATATATTATATGTTTTATATATTATATATCATATATATTATATATATTGTATATTTTATATATATATTAAATATTATATATTATATATGTAAAATATATATTATATATTATATATTATATATAAAATATATATTATATATTATATATTATATATTATGCCTATTACACATATTATGTATAATATATATGTTATATACAATACATATTATATATAATATATAATTTATATATAATACATATATAATATATACTTTTTATATAATATATGTTTTATATATAATATATATTTTATATATAATATATATTTTATATAATATATAATATACTATATATATTTTATGTATAATATAAGTTTTATATATAATATCTATTATATAATATATATTTTATATATCATATATATTATAATATATATTTTATATATCATATATATTATAACATATATTTTATATATCATATATATTATAATATATATTTTATATATCATACATATTATAATATATATTTTATATATCATATATCTTATCATATATTTTATGTATAATATATATTATAATGGATATTTTATATATAATATATATTGTATATTATATGTATTTTCCATATAATATATAATATATTATATTTATCTTCTATATAATGTATGTTATATATTATATACATATTTTCTATATAATATATATTATATATTGCATATACATTTTGTATATAATATGTAATATATCTTATATATTATATATTTTATGTATAATATATATTATATATTATATATATTTTATGTATAATATATATTATATATTATGTATATTTTATGTATAATATGTATGATATATTATATATATTTTATGTATAATATGTATGATATATTATATATATTTTATATATAATATGTATGATATATTATATATATTTTATATATAATATGTATGATATATTATATATATTTTATATATAATATGTATGATATATTATATATATTTTATATATAATATGTATGATATATTACTTATATATTTTATATATAATATGTACGATATATTACATATATTTTATATATAATATGTACGATATATTACATATATTTTACACATAATTATATATTACATATATTTTATACATAATATGTATTACATATTACATATATTTTCTATATAATATGTATTATATATTACGAACGTAATATATAATATATATTATGTATTACATATATAACAGATTATATATTATATATTACATATACAACATATAATATATATTATATATTACATATACAACATAGAATATATATTATATATTACATATATAACATATAATATATATTATATATTACATATATTTTATGTATAATATATGTTACATATTACATATATAACATATAATATATGTTACATATTACATATATAACATATAATATATGTTACATATTGCATATATAACATATAATATATGTTACATATTGCATATATAACATATAATATATGTTACATATTGCATATATAACATATAATATATGTTACATATTGCATATATAACATATAATATATGTTACATATTGCATATATAACATATAATATATGTTACATATTGCATATATAACATAAATATAATATATGTTACATATTGCATATATAACATACATATAATATATGTTACATATTGCATATATAACATATAATATATGTTACATATTGCATATATAACATATAATATATGTTACATATTGCATATATAACATATAATATATGTTACATATTGCATATATAACATATAATATATGTTACATATTGCATATATAACATATAATATATGTTATATATTGCATATATTATATATAATATATGTTATATATTACATATATTTTATATATAATATATGTTATCTATATACATATATTTTATATATAATATATGTTATATATTACATATACATTTTATATATAATATATGTTATATATTACATATACATTTCATTTATAATATATGTTATATATTATATATATTGTATATAATATATTATACATTATATATATTGTATATAACATATATTATATATTCATATATATTTTATATAGAATATATACTATATATTATATATATTTTATATAGAATATATATTATATATTATATATATTTTCTATAGAATATATATGATATATAATATATTATGTATATATTATATTATATATTATATATACTTTATATGTAACATATATTATATAATATTTATATAATATATAATATATATTATATATTATATATTTTATATTCTATATTATATATTGTATATACATTTTATATATCATATATTATATATGATATATATTATATATATAATATAGATTATCTATTATATATATTTTATATATGATATATTATATGTTATATATATACTTGATATATAATATAGATTATATTATATATATTTTATATGTAATAGAATATATATTATATATATATTTTATATATAATATATATTATATAGAAGATATATAATATATAATACATAATATATATGATATATCTTTGATATATAATATATTATATATTTTATATTATATATTACATATTATATATAATATAAGATATATATTTTATGTATATAATATATTTTTATATATATATATTATATATTATATATTTATTTTAGATATTTTACATTATATATTATATAATATATTCTATATTCTATATTATATATTATATAAGATATTCTATAATATATATTTATATATAATATAGAATATATTATATATTATATATAGTATATATAAGATATTATATATACTATATATATTATATATAATGTATAATATATTATATAGTATATTATATATATTTTATATGTAATATATTATATAGTATATTATATATATTTTATATGTAATATATGATATAGTATATTATATATTTTATATGTAATATATTATACATTATACATAATATATATTTTACATATAATATATGACATATATTTTATATATAATATATGACATATATTTTATATATAATATATGACATATATTTTATATATAATATATTACACATATTTTCTATATAACATATTACACATATTTTCTATATAACATATTACACATATTTTATATATAATATATTACACATATTTTATATATAATATATTACACATATTTTATATATAATATATTACATATATTTTATATATAATATATATTATATATTTCATATAGAATATATTACATACATTTTATATATAATATATAATATATATTTCATATATAATATATTACATATATTCTATATATAATATACAATATATATTTTATATATATAATGTATAATATATTTTTATATATACAGTATATATAATATATTATATAAACATTATATATAACATATTATAGACTGTATATAGAATATATTATATATACATTATATATAATATATTCTATATACAGTATATATAATAGATTATATATACATTATATAGAATATATATTATATATATTTTATATATTTTATATAATGTATATTTTGTATATAATATATCATATATTTATATATATTTTATATTATATATGTTTTATATATAATATATAACATATAATATATAAGATATCACATATTAGATATGTTTTATATATAATATATAAGAGATATATTTTACATACATATTATATATACTATATATGTTTTATATATATTTTATATATAATATATATAATATATATTTTATATATTGTATATATTACATATATTTTATATATAATATATATATTATACATTTTATATATAATATATATATTATATGTATTTTATATATTATATTTAGTATATACATTATTTGTATTTTAGATATTATATATAATATATACATTATATGTATTTTATATAGATTATAAATAATATATAATATATAATATATATAATATATAACATATTATATATAATATATATTATAAATAATATATATATGACATATATTATATATTATATATCATATATTATATATTATATATATTTTATATAATGTACATTATATATTATATATAATATATATTATATATTATATATAATGTATATGTTATATATATTATATAGTATATGTTATATATTATATATATTATATAGTATACATTATATATTATATATATTTTATATAGATATTTTATATATATATATTATACATATATATAAAATTTCATTAGTTCTGTCCCTCTAGGGAGCCCTAATACAGATTTTGATACCAGGGGTGCTTCTAGAGGAACGGAATGTTAATGTAGTAGTTCTTTCTTTGGTTTTAGGGTTTCTGGAGTTGGCTTTTTAATATGAGTAGACACCAAATTGCTAGGGACTCTACTTCTAATACTATGGAGAATGCTGATAGTCCTTGGCATAAACTGTTCAGAGAGTTACACAAAATAAATGCGTTTGACCCTCCTGATTCATCACTTGTGAGAGGCAAGGAGTTTAGTGACCCTATACATAATTCTTTTGACCGTATATGGAGAACGAAGAAACATAATGAAGCTGGTTGATTGCTCCTAAGTTCAGTGGACAAAGTGATGAAAGAAAATGATGAACTCAGGGATTCTAACTCCTGGCTTCAGAAGCAGATACTGATCTTCAAATCTGCTAAGATTGCCCTGAGTGAGTCTTATCTCCTGTGGAGAAAGAGCTGAAATTGTGGAAAACCAGAAACAAGCTTTTATCATGCGAGTGACTGACCTGCAACAAAAGGTGCATGCACAACCTTGCCAGATGTCTAACTTTAAAGAGAGGACATTGATTGGAGAGGAATGGGACCCAGCAAGTTGGATTGAGGATATGTGGAAGGACCCTGATGAAGCTGGGGACCCTGAGCTTGTAAACTCTGATGAACCTTTTTTGTCAGAAGAAACAGCTTCCCCATCCTCAGTAGTGCAACATCTCCTCCCTGACCCATGCTGCCATCAGCTTTGCCACCATTGTCCGAGGAGAAAATCTCTGCGCTGCCTGAGGCAGCAGTGATGGCTTCCCCTGAGGCAGTTGTCAGGCAAGATAATGTTGATTCTTCTCAGGAACCACCACAACCACCCCTGTTTGCTTCCAGACATATAATTAAACTAAAGTCCTGGCAGAACCCTAGAAGTGATGTTCAGAGTGTGACCCATGAGGAGGTGGACTACACTTGAAAAGAACTGCTTGAGTTTTCTGATTTATATAAACAGAAATGTTGAAATCAGGCATGGGAATGGATATTCAGTGTGTGGGATAACGGTGGAAAAAACTTAGAGTTGGAGCAGCCTGAATTTATTGATTTAGGCTCACTTAGTTAGGACTCTGCATTGAATGTTCCAGCTCGGGGAGTTAAAAAAGGTTCTAATAGTTTATTTGATTGGTTAGCTGAAATATGGATTAAAAGGTGGCCCACTGTGAGTGGGCTGGAAATGCCTGATCTCTCTTGGTTTACTGTAGAGGAAAAGATCCAAAGGCTTAGGAAGATTGGGATGGTGGAGTGGATTAGTCACTTTAGACAAACTCATCACAGCTGGAAGGGTCCAGAAGATATACCTTTGTCCAATGTTTTGCAAAATAGATTTGTGAGAGCAGGACTTGCATTTTGCAGAGCACTGTAATTGCTCTTCTCTGTGTGTCAGATCTAACAGTGGTAACTCCAGTTATGCAATTATAAAATTTAAATACAATAGGAATAATCCCAAGATGGCAGAGGCCAAGTGGCAGCACTCAATCAAAGGCAAGGTGGGCATAGCTATCATAATGGACAGCAGAGGTAAAGTGGCAATCGGAATAGTCTGACTTGTGTAGAGCTCTGGCATCAGCTAATTAATCACGGTGTTCCTAGAAGTGATACTGATAGGAATCCTACTGTATTTCTACTTAATTTATACAAGCAGAAAACTTATAGGTCAAATGAATAAAAGACTGATTTGAATTATTAAAAAAAGATGAATCACAGCCCCTTTGTCAATTTCCAGACTTGAGCCAGTTTACAGACCCAGAAACCCTTGAATGAACAGGAGGCAGGGTCGCCTTAAGGAAGAACCTCACTACATTACTGACAATTTATCCAGTGAATATTTCTTCTATCCTTCCCCAAGGAGACCTCTGGCCTTTTATCGGGGTAATTGTGGATTGGGGAAAGATAAATAATCAGATATTTCGGGGACTACTGGACACTGGCTCTTAGCTGACATTGATTCCAGGGGATCCAAAACATCACTGTGGTCCCCCAGTTAAAATAGGGGCATATGGAAATCAGATAATTAATGAAGTTTTAACTCAAGTCTGACTTACAGTGGGTCTAGTTGGTCTTCAGACTCAACCTGTGCTCATTTCCCCAGTGTCAGAATGCATAATTGGCATAGACATATATAGCAGCTGGCAGAACCCTCACATCAGCTGTCTGACTGGTAGGGTGAGGATTATTATGGTGGGAAAGTCCAAATGAAAGCCAATGGAGCTGCCTCTGTATAGAAAAAAATAGTAAATAAAAAACCATATAGCATCCCTGGAGGGATTGCATAGATTAGTGCCATCATCAAGGACTTGAAAGACACAGAGGTGGTGATTCCTACCATACCCCCAGTCAACTCTCCCATTTGGCCTGTTCAAAAGACAGATGGATCTTGGAGAATGACAATGAATTATGAATTATTTTAAGCTTAACCAAGTGGTGACCCCAATTACAGCTGCTGTACCAGATGTGGTTTCATTGCTTGAGCAAATTAACACATCTCCTGGTACCTGGTATGCAGCCATTGGCTTGGCAAATGCCTTTTTCTCCATTTCTGTTTATAAGGCCCACTAGACGCAATTGACCTTTGGCTGGCAAGGCCAGTAATATACATTTACTGTCCTACCTGAGGGGTATATAAACTCTCTGACTTTGTGTCACAATCTTATTCAGAGACACTTTGATCACTTTTCACTTCCACAAGATATCACACTGGTCCACTACATTGATGAAATTATGCTGATTGGATCCAGTGAGCAAGAAGTAGCAAACACACTGGACTTATTGGAGAGACATTTGCATGACAGAGGATGAGAAATAAATCCAACTAAAATTCAAGGACCTTCTATCTCAGGAAAATTTCTAGGGGTCCAGTGGTGTGCAGACTTTCAAAATATTCCTTCTAAGGTGAAGGATAAGTTGCTGCATTTGGCCCCTTCTACAACCAAGAAAGAGGCACAACACCTAGTGGGGCCATTTGGATTTTGTAGGCAACACATTCCTCATTTAGGTGTGCTACTCTGGCCCATTTATCGAGTGACGTGAAAGGCTGCCAGTTTTGGGTGTCGTCCAGAACAGGAGAAGGCTCTGCATCAGGTCTAGGCTGCTGTGCAAGCTGCTCTGCCATTTGGGCCATATAACCCAGCAGATTCAATGATGCTTGAGGTGTCAGTGGCAGATAGGAATGCTCTTTGGAGCCTTTGGCAGGTGCTCATAGGTGAATCACAGCGGAGGCCTCTAGGATTTTAGAGCAAGTCCCTACCATCTTTGCAGATAACTAATCTCCTTTTGAGAGACAGCTCTTGGCCTGTTGCTGGGCTTTGGTGGAAACTGAAAGTTTGACCATGGGTTATCAAGTCACCATGTGACCTGAACTGCCTATCATGAACTAGGAGCTTTCCAACCCATCTAGCCATAAAATGGGTCATGCACAGCAACATTCCATCATCAAATAGAAGTGGTTTATATGTGATTAGGCTCTAAGAGGTCCTGAAGGCACAAGTACTTTACATGAGGAAGTGGCTCAAATGCCCACGGTCTCCGCTCCTGCCACCCTGCCTTCTCTCCCCCAGCCTGCACCCATGGCCTCATGGGGAGTTCCCTATGATCAGTTGACAGGGGAACAAAAGACTAGGGCCTGGCTCACAGATGGTTCTGGACGATATGCGGAAACCACCCAAAAGTGGACAGCTGTAGCACTACAGCCCCATTTTAGGACATCCCTGAAGGAGAGCTGTGAAGGGAAAACTTCCCAATGGGCAGAACTTCAAACAGTAAACCTGGTTGTGTACTTTCCATGGAAGGAGAAATGGCCAGATGTGCAATTATATACTGATTCATGGGCTGTAACCAATGGTTTGGCTGGATGATTAGGGACTTGGAAAAAGCATGATTGGAAAATCAGTGACAAAGAAATTTGGGGAAGAGGTATGTGGATGAACCTCCCTGACTGGTCAAAAACTGAAAATATTTGTTTCCCATGTGAGTGCTTACCAACAGGTGACCTCAGCAGAGCAGGATTTTAATATTCAAGTGGATAGGATGACCTGTTTTGTGGACACCACTCAGCCTCTTTCCCCAGCCACCCCTGTCACCACCCAATGGGCCCATGAACAAAGTGGCCATGGTGGCAGGGAAGGAGGTTACGCATTGGCTCAGCAACATGGACTTTCACTCAACAAGGCTGACCTGGCTATAGCTACTGCTGAGTGCCCAATTTTCCAGCAGCAGAGACCAACACTGACCCCTTGATATGGCATCATTCCTCGGGGTGATCAGCCAGCTACCTGGTGGCAGGTTGATTATATTGGACCTCTTCCATCATGGAAAGGGCAGAGGTTTGTCCTCACTGGAATAGACACTTACTCTGGATATGGGTTTGCCTATGCTGCACGCAATGCTTCTACCAAGACTACCATCTGTGGACTCACGGAATACCTTATCCAACATCATGGTATTCCATGCAGCATTGCCTCTGACCAAGGCCCTCCCTTTACAGCTAAAGAAATGTGGCAGTGGGCTCATGCTCATGGAATTCACTGATTACCAGCTCCATCATCCTGAAGCAGCTGGATTGATAGAATGGTGCAATGGCCTTTTGAAATCACAATTACAACGCCAATTATTTGACAATACTTTGCAGGGCTGGGGCAAAGTTCTTCAGAAGGTCATGTATGCTCTGAATCAGCATAGGTCATGTATGCTCTGAATCAGCATTCAATATATGGAACTGTTTCTCCCATAGCCAGGATTCACAGGTCCAGGAATCCAGGGGTGGAAGTGGAAGTGGCACCTCTCACCATCACCCCCACTGATCCACTAGCAAAACTTTTGCTTCCTGTTCCCACAACATTATGTTCTGCTGGCCTAGAGATCTTATTTCTAGAGGGAGGAATGCTGCCACCAGGAGACACAACAATGATTCCGTTAAACTAGAAGTTAAGATTGCCACCTGGACTTTTTGGGCACTTGCTACCTTTAAGTCAACAGGCTAAGAAGGGAGTCACAATGTTGGCTGGGGTGATTGACCCAGACTATCAAGATGAAATCAATCTACTACTCCACAATGGAGCTAAGTAAGAGTGCATAGAATACAGGAGATCCATTGAGGTTTCTCTTAGTATTACCACGCCCTGTAATTAAGGTCAATGAGAAGCTACAACAGCGCAATCCAGGCAGGATTACAAATGACCCAGACCCTTCAAGAATGAAGGTTTGAGTCACTCCCCAAGTTAAAAACCATGACCTGTTGAGATGCTTCCTGAAGGCAAAGAGAATACAGAATAGGTAGTAGAAGGAAGTAGTCATCAATACCAGCAATGACTACTTGACCAGCTGCAGAAACTGGGACTGTAATTGTAATGAGTATTTCCTCCTTCTTTTGTTAACAACGTGTTTGTCCATGTATACATTTGTACTGAGAAAATATCTTCATTTTTTCTTTTCCCCTTTATCATGTGACATAAGATTTATTGACTTCATATCAGCATTTAAATATTAACTTTATGTAATAGTATTTGGGTTGGGGATTTGTGTGTTTCCAGTTGCACCAAGTATAGTTGTATTATGTTAGGTGTAATTATGACGTTATTATTGTCTTTATTTAAAGATTATCTATGATCTCAGGAGATATGTATGGGTTCAAGTTGACAAGGGGTAAACTCGTGATGGTTAATACCGAATGTCAACTTGATTGGGTTGAAGGATACAAAGTATTGATCATGGCTACATATGTGAGGGTGTTGCCAAAGGAGAATAACATTTGAGTCAGTGGGATGGGAAAGGTAGATGCACCCTTAATCTGGGTGGGCACAATCTAACCAGCTCCCAGCATGGCTAGAATATAAGCAGGCAGAAAAGTCTGAAAAGAGAGACTGGCCTAGCCTTCCAGCCTGCATCTTTCTCCTGTGCTGGATGATTCCTGCTCTTGAACATTGGACTTCAAGTTCTTCAGTTTTGGAACTCAGACTGGCTCTCCTTGCTCCTCAGCCTGTAGAAGACCTATTATGGGACATTGTGATCATGTGAATTAATACTTAATAAACTCCCCTTTTTATATATATGTATATATATATATGTAAAATAGAGAACCCTAATACATGGGTAAAAATAATACTTATATGAGTTTGTTCTAAAAATTACACAAGCTTAGATTTCTGCTTCTATGTGATTTCAGATTGTCATTCTTTTGTACTGCACAGACAAATGCATCAGCACTGGTTTTGTTCACATTACTCTTCTAGGTTAAACCTTTATTGATGCCTTTATTGTGGCTTATAACAATATTATGATCAACTTGCTTTTTCTTCTATATGTACAGACATAAAATAACATTTACATCCAAAAAGAAAAGATACAAATGCAAAAGAAAATTTCAGAGAGCCATGTGAAATTGTAGATCAACAAAATATAACTACATCAATAGTAAAACTAACATTTTGGAAAGAAATTAATGAGATCTATTGAAAATATCTCACTCACCTTTTGGTTTCAAAGCTTTTCTTTTGCTGTATTTAATGATGTTTTCAGCCAAAATTCTGTTAAATGACTGTTAGTGGATCCTTCCAAAATTTGTCTTTGAAATCTTTACCACTCTTTCTGAGCAATTTTGTCCATTTTTGGCATTTCACTTCTACCCATGCCCAAGTTATCCCCAAAACACATTTCCAATATGGTATTAAAGAATTAATGTGAGGAAATTAGCATTTTCTAATACAAGTATATGAAGAAGTAATTCTTTTTTTTGTTTTTTTTTATTATTTTTTATTATTTATTTATTTGTCATTATACTTTAAGTTCTAGTGTACATGTGCACAACATGCAGGTTTGATACATAGGTATACATGTGCCATGTTGCTTTGCTGCACCCATCAACTCGCCATTTACATTAGGTATTTCTCCTAATGCTATCCCTCCCCCAGCCCCCCACCCCCCAACAGGCCCCGGTGTGTGATTTTCCCCGCCCTGTGTCCAACTGTTCTCATTGTTAAATTCCCATCTGAGAGTGAGAACATGCGGTGTTTGGTTTTCTGTCCTTGCGGTAGTTTGCTCAGAATGATGGTTTCCAGCTTCATTCATGTCTCTGCAAAGGACATGAACTCATCCTTTTTTATGGTTGCATAGTATTCCATGGTGTATATGTGCCACATTTCCTTTTTTTTTCTTCTTCTTCTTCTTCTTCTTCTTCTTATTATTATTATTATACTTTAGGCTCTATGGTACATGTGCACAACGTGCAGGTAAGTTACATATGTATACATGTGACATGCTGGTGCGCTGCACCCAACAATTCATCATTTAGCATTAGGTATATCTCCCAATGCTATCCCTCCCCCCTCCCCCCACCCCACAACAGTCCCCAAAGTGTGATGTTCCCCTTCCTGTGTCCATGTGTTCTCATTGTTCAATTCCCACCTATGAGTGAGAATATGCAGTGTTTGGTTTTTTGTTCTTGCGATAGTTTACTGAGAATGATGATTTCCAATTTCATCCATGTCCCTACAAAGGACGTGAACTCATCATTTTTTATGGCTGCATAGTATTCCATGGTGTATATGTGCCACATTTTCTTAATCCAGTCTATCATTGTCAGACATTTGGGTTGGTTCCAAGTCTTTGCTATTGTGAATAATGCTGCAATAAACATACGTTTGCATGTGTCTTTATAGCAGCATGATTTATAATCCTTTGGGTATATACCCAGTAATGGGATGGCTGGGTCAAATGGAATTTCTAGTTCTAGATCCCTGAGGAATCGCCACACTGACTTCCACAAGGGTTGAACCAGTTTACAGTCCCACCAACAGTGTCAAAGTGTTCCTATTTCTCCACATCCTCTCCAGCACCTGTTGTTTCCTGACTTTTTAATGATTGCCATTCTAACTGGTGTGAGATGGTATCTCATTGTGGTTTTGATTTGCATTTCTCTGATGGCCAGTGATGGTGAGCATTTTTTCATGTGTTTTTTGGCTGCATAAATGTCTTCTTTTGAGAAGTGTCTGTTCATGTCCTTTGCCCACTTTTTGATGGGGTTGTTTGTTTTTTTCCTGTAAATTTGTTGGTGTTCATTGTAGATTCTGGATATTAGCCCTTTGTCAGATGAGTAGGTTGCGAAAATTTTCTCCCATTTTGTAGGTTGCCTGTTCACTCTGATGGTAGTTTCCTTTGCTGTGCAGAAGCTCTTTAGTTTAATTAGATCCCATTTGTCAATTTTGGCTTCTGTTGCCATTGCTTTTGGTGTTTGAGACATGAAGTCCTTGCCCATGCCTATGTCCTGAATGGTAATGCCTAGGTTTTCTTCTAGGGTTTTTATGGTTTTAGGTCTAACATTTAAGTCTTTAATCCATCTTGAATTGATTTTTGTATAAGGTGTAAGGAAGGGATCCAGTTTCAGCTTTCTACATATGGCTAGCCAGTTTTCCCAGCACCATTTATTAAATGGGGAATCTTTCCCCATTTCTTGTTTTTGTCAGGTTTGTCAAAGATCAGATAGTTGTAGATATGTGGCATTATTTCTGATGGCTCTGTTCTGTTCCATTGATCTATATCTCTGTTTTGGTACCAGTACCATGCTGTTTTTGTTACTGTAGCCTTGTAGTATAGTTTGAAGTCAGGTAGTGTGATGCCTCCAGTTTTGTTCTTTTGGCTTAGGATTGACTTGGCGATGCGGACTCTTTTTTGGTTCCATATGAACTTTAAAGTAGTTTTTTCCAATTCTGTGAAGAAAGTCATTGGTAACTTGATGGGGATGGCATTGAATCTGTAAATTACCTTGGGAAGGATGGCCATTTTCATGATATTGACTCTTCCTACCCATGAGCATGGAATGTTCTTCCATTTCTTTGTATCCTCTTTGATTTGCTTGAGCAGTGGTTTGTAGTTCTCCCTGAAGAGGTGCTTCACATCCCTTGTAAGTTGGATTCCTAGGTATTTTATTCTCTTTGAAGCAATTGTGAATGGGAGTTCACTCATGATTTGGCTCTCTGTTTGTCTGTTATTGATGTATAAGAATGCTAGTGATTTTTGTACATTGATTTTGTATCCTGAGACTTTGCTAAAGTTGCTTATCAGCTTAAGGAGATTTTGGGCTGAGACAATGGGGTTTTCTAGATATACTATCATGTCATCTGCAAACAGGGACAATTTGACTTCCTCTTTTCCTAATTGAATACCCTTGATTTCCTTCTCTTGCCTAATTGCCCTGGCCAGAACGTCCAACACTATGTTGAATAGAAGTGGTGAGAGAGGGCATCCCTGTCTTGTGCCAGTTTTCAAAGGGAATGCTTCCAGTTTTTGCCCATTCAGTATGATATTGGCTGTGGGTTTGTCATAAATAGCTCTTATTATTTTGAGATACGTCCCATCAATACCTAATTTATTGAGAGTTTTTAACATGAAGGGTTGTTGAATTTTGTCAAAGGCCTTTTCTGCATCTAATGAGATAATCATGTGGTTTTTGTCTTTGGTTCTGTTTACATGCTGGATTACATTTATTGATTTGCGTATATTGAACCAGCCTTGCATCCCAGGAATGAAGCCCACTTGATCATGGTGGATAAGCTTTTTGATGTGCTGCTGGATTCTGTTTGCCAGCATTTTATTGAGGATTTTTGCATCAATGTTCATCAAGGATATTGGTCTAAAATTCTCTTTTTTTGTTGTGTCTCTGCCAGGCTTTGGTATCAGGATGATGCTGGCCTCATAAAATGAGTTAGGGAGGATTCCCTCTTTTTCTATTGATTGGAATAGTTTCAGAAGGAATGGCACCAGCTCCTCCTTGTACCTCTGGTAGAATTTGGCTGTGAACCCATCTGGTCCTGGACTTTTTTTGGTTGGTAAGCTATTGATTATTGCCACAATTTCAGCTCTTGTTATTGGTCTATTCAGAGATTCAACTTCTTCCTGGTTTAGTCTTGGGAGGGTGTATGTGTTGAGGAATTTATCCATTTCTTCTAGATTTTCTAGTTTATTTGCGTAGAGGTGTTTGTAATATCCTCTGATGGTAGTTTGTATTTCTGTGGGATCGGTGGTGATAACCCCTTTATCATTTTTTATTGCATCTATTTGATTCTTCTCTCTTTTTTTCTTTATTAATCTTGCTAGCGGTCTATCAATTTTGTTGATCCTTTCAAAAAACCAGCTCCTGGATTCGTTTATTTTTTGAAGGGTTTTTTGTGTCTCTATTTCCTTCAGTTCTGCTCTGATTTAATTATTTCTTGCCTTCTGCAAGCTTTTGAATGTGTTTGCTCTTGCTTTTCTAGTTCTTTTAATTGTGATGTTAGGGTGTCAATTTTGGATCTTTCCTGCTTTCTCTTGTGGGCATTTAGTGCTATAAATTTCCCTCTACACACTGCTTTGAATGCATCTCAGAGATTCTGGTATGTTGTGTCTTGGTTCTCGTTGGTTTCAAAGAACATCTTTATTTCTGCCTTCATTTCGTTATGTACCCAGTAGTCATTCAGGAGCAGGTTGTTCAGTTTCCATGTAGTTGAGCGGTTTTGAGTGAGATTCTTAATCCTGAGTTCTAGCTTGATTGCACTGTGATCTGATAGTTTGTTATAATTTCTGTTGTTTTACATTTATTGAAGAGAGCTTTACTTCCAAGTATATGGTCAATTTTGGAATAGGTGTGGTGTGGTGCTGAAAAAAATGTATATTCTGTTGATTTGGGGTGGAGAGTTCTGTAGATGTCTATTAGGTCCGCTTGGTGCAGAGCTGAGTTCAATTCCTGGGTATCCTTGTTGACTTTCTGTCTCGTTGATCTGTCTAATGTTGACAGTGGGGTGTTAAAGTCTCCCATTTTTAATGTGTGGGAGTCTAAGTCTCTTTGTAGGTCACTCAGGACTTGCTTTATGAATCTGAGTGCTCCTGTATTGGGTGCATATATATTTAGGATAGTTAGCTCTTCTTGTTGAATTAATCCATTTACCATTATGTAATGGCCTTCTTTGTCTCTTTTGATCTTTGTTGGTTTAAAGTCTGTTTTATCAGAGACTAGGATTGCAACCCCTGCCTTTTTTTGTTTTCCATTTGCTTGGTAGATCTTCCTCCATCCTTTTATTTTGAGCCTATGTGTGTCTTTGCACGTGAGATGGGTTTCCTGAATACAGCACACTGATGGGTCTTGAGTCTTTATCCAATTTGCCAGTCTGTGTCTTTTAATTGGAGCATTTAGTCCATTTACATTTAAAGTTAATATTGTTATGTGTGAATCTGATCCTGTCATTATGATGTTAGCTGGTTATTTTGCTCATTAGTTGATGCAGTCTCTTCCTAGTCTCGATGGTCTTTACATTTCGGTATGATTTTGCAGTGGCTGGTACCGGTTGTGCCTTTCCATGTTTAGCGCTTCCTTCAGGAGCTCTTTTAGGGCAGGCCTGGTGGTGACAAAATCTCTCAGCATTTGCTTGTCTGTAAAGTATTTTATTTCTCCTTCACTTATGAAGCTTAGTTTGGCAGGATATGAAATTCTGGGTTGAAAATTCTTTTCTTTAAGAATGTTGAATATTGGCCCCCACTCTCTTCTGGCTTGTAGGGTTTCTGCCGAGAGATCCGCTGTTAGTCTGATGGGCTTCCCTTTGATGGTAACTCGACCTTTCTCTCTGGCTGCCCTTAAGATTTTTTCCTTCATTTCAACTTTGGTGAATCTGACAATTATGTGTCTTGGAGTTGCACTTCTCGAGGAGTATCTTTGTGGCATTCTCTGTATTTCCTGAATCTGAATGTTGGCCTGCCTTGCTAGATTGGGGAAGTTCTCCTGCATAATATCCTGCAGAGTGTTTTCCAACTTGTTTCCATTCTCCCCATCAGTTTCAGGTACACCAATCAGACGTAGATTTGGTCTTTTCACATAGTCCCACATTTCTTGGAGGCTTTGCTCGTTTCTTTTTATTCTTTTTTCTCTAAACTTCCCTTCTCACTTCATTTCATTCATTTCATCTTCCAGGGCTGATACCCTTTCTTCCATTTGATTGCATCAGCTCCTGAGGCTTCTGCATTCTTCACGTAGTTCTCGAGCCTTGGTTTTCAGCTCCGTCAGCTCCTTTAAGCACTTCTCTGTATTGGTTATTCTAGTTATACATTCTTCTAAATTTTTTTCAAAGTTTTCAACTTCTTTGCCTTTGGTTTGAATATCCTCCCATAGCTCGGAGTAATTTGATCGTCTGAAGCCTTCTTCTCTCAGCTCGTCAAAGTCATTCTCCATCCAGCTTTGTTCCGTTGCTGGTGAGGAACTGCGTTCCTTTGGAGGAGGAGAGGTACTCTGCTTTTTAGAGTTTCCAGTTTTTCTGCTCTGTTTTTCCCCCATCTTTGTGGTTTTATCTACTTTTGGTCTTTGATGTGGTGATGTAAAGATGGGTTTTTGCTGTGGATGTCCTTTCTGTTAGTTTTCCTTCTAACAGACAGGACCCTCAGCTGCAGGTCTGTTGGAGTACCTGGCCGGTCGTGTGAGGTGTCAGTCTGCCCCTGCTGGGGGGTGCCTCCCAGTTAGGCTGCTCGGGGGTCAGGGGTCAGGGGTCAGGGACCCACTTGAGGAGGCAGTCTGCCCGTTCTCAGATCTCCAGCTGCGTGCTGGGAGAACCACTGCTCTCCTCAAAGCTGTCAGACAGGGACATTTGTTTGCAGAGGTTACTGCTGTCTTTTTGTTTGTCTGTGCCCTGCCCCCAGAGGTGGAGCCTACAGAGGCAGGCAGGCCTCCTTGAGCTGTGGTGGGCTCCACACAGTTCAAGCTTCCAGGCTGCTTTGTTTACCTATGGGAGCCTGGGCAATGGCGGGCACCCCTCCCCCAGCCTTGCTGCCGACTTGCTGTTTGATCTCAGACTGCTGTGCTAGCAATCAGCGAGACTCCGTGAGAGTAGGACCCTCTGAGCCAGGTGCGGGCTATAGTCTCCTGGGGCACCGTTTCCTAAGCCCATTGGAAAAGCACAGTATTCGGGTGGGAGTGGCCCGCTTTTCCAGGTGCCATCTGTCACCCCTGGAAAGGGAACTCCCTGACCCCTTGCGCTTCCCGAGTGAGGCAATGCCTCGCCCCTGCTTCGGGTGGTGCACGGTGCACTCACCCACTGACCTGCGCCCACTGTCTGGCACTCCCTAGTGAGATGAACATGGTTCCTCAGATGGAAATGCAGAAATCACCCATCTTCTGTGTCGCTGGCGCTGGGAGCTGTAGACCGGAGCTGTTCCTATTCTGCCATCTTGGCTCCTCCCCGCCGAAGAAGTAATTCTTAACCCAAAAGAGTATCTGAAAATAATTTTAGCTTTTCTATGGCACAGATTGTTACGCACAGTCTTTTTGGTAACTCCAAATTATCCCATTTTAATGATCTAAAAATGTTTGCTCTCATTCCTAAAGAGATTCCTCTTATACCACCCTTTAACACCTGAAACAGACAATATAGCTGAGCACAGCATTGTGGCCTTAACACTTCAATATAGGCTGAAAACATTTACATTAGACAATTAGCCTAAAAATCATATTTGACTCATGCATTGGCATGCCTACACACAGAAAGGAAAAAAAAGGATGATAATAGATGTGTGTGTACACAGCAGGAGCAGGAAGCTCAGTGCATTTTTGACACATTCTCTTTCCAATCACTATAGTAGACTCATGGCCTTTCATGTTATTAGTTAGAAACAGAAGCCATTGCATTCATAAGATCTAATGAGGTCTGGAAGCAGAGTATCTTCTGTAAGTTTAGTAAGCTATGCAATAGCCACCTGATGGCCTTCAGAGTACTACAAATAAATTTCCTCAGGAAGTAGATGCTTTTGCAAGACTGAAGCAGAAAAGAAGTCCTGGTAAGAAACAAAACGCAATGGACAATGGGGAATCAGTGTAAAAAGCAATATTTATTACTCTATTAAAACATGATGATCATTTTAAATATATTACAACCCCTTTCTAAATTGGCAAAGTAAAATTCTAACGGTTAAGGTGGGTTTTTGCATAAGCCCACACTTCAAACTTTCAGAAGAGGCTGAGAAAACTGTAGTGATATGTGGCAAATTAAAGTGAGACACTCTGTTCCTGATTCAAGAAGTGTACAAATCATGGAAACTGAATTTATCTAAGCCAAAATTTGAATTTTCTTTGTCCACGATACCCTCTGATGGGAATGCTTTCCTAAACAACTAAGTGATGCTGACAAACAATTCTACCGTCTATTAGAGATAACAATTTTTTTTTCCTGTTTTACTGTATAGACTAGGTTACTTCCTCTTGCAACCATACAAGCCTGCAGTTCTTTACAGGATATCTGAGTAGAAAGGGTAAGGTTCTTGGCTTTCTTTTCATAAGTACAAAAATAGAGCTTAATCTCTGTGAATTGGTCAATATATGTTTCTGCTGCTTCCATTTAAAATGTCACTCTGAATCTACTAATATCTTACCTTTGTGGGGATATTTTGTTATGAAGAATGGAGACTCCAATGAGGAAATATTTACTGTAAGTTTAAGTGGTTAAAATGTTCACTGAAACTGCTGCATGCTTTGTGAAAGGAAATGTGGCTGTCTGGATAGAAAGCTCCTTTCTCTAATGATTTAAAATGACATTGACAAAAACCAGGTGTCCACACTTATATTAAACACCGCTCCTAACAATTCTATGTAAAAATAAGATTGTGGTTTATTAAACGGACATCTGTTTTGTGAGCTATGGGGGAAGGCTTAAAATTTTAAATATATGATTTCTGTCAACCAAATTAAGCAGCATTCAAATAGTAAATACATTTAAATGTCTAAATACTTTCATAAGATGAGACTTTACATATTTTCTTGGTTTGGGACATTTCCCACGTGTGCATTCTTGGGTAAGACATGATGGCTTCAAATATCACAAAAGGGTTTTCATCAAGCCCTAGAAACTAGCACAGCTGTTAAATCTCAGTGGGGTTGATTCCCCATTTATAAGGGATATTTCTTTGGATATATATTTCTAATTTGAGAACATGAAAAACATCTTAGAAAGGGCTCCAAGTGTTTTGCTGTCTTTTTAAAAAGGAATTCCTTCATTTTCCTCACTCTAAATAATAAAATAGTTGTTGTTATTTTTATGTCTGCTAATTTTACAGTTGAAGTTTGATTGTAAAGTATGTAAGATTATTCACAATATGTACAATTATATATAATCTTAGAGAAATTAGTACAAGCCATACTAAGATATCAGTGAGACTTACTCATGCCATTACATTCTCATGACAGGAGCAAGTCAGTGTATTTTGTATATACTGAATTTCCCTGGATTAAAGAGTTGGAGATACTAAATTCTCTTTTAGTAAAAGGCTTCTCAGTGAAGTTTTCTTTCATAAAATACCAGTGTAAAGACTTTATAGTACTACTAGTTTTTTTCCTAAGAAACAAAATGTAACTAAAAACTGCAGACTACATGAGCATGACACAGGATGGCACTCTCTGTTTATTACAGTTGCCAAGTTGCATCAAAATGTTGAATATTGAAATTGGCTTTGCCTAGTTTCTCTGACCACAAGTATAGGTGGGGTTTTTCCTCCATTGAAGTAGTTCCAAAGTGACTGAGACTCGAGATAGTATTGAAGCCCAGACAGGCTAAGCAGCTGCATGGTTCTGGGAATCTTCAGAAGAGCTGAGGTCAGCAATACTTCTTGGACTGACCTTCCTCAGAAATTGAGTTTTGGCATGATTGTGAAGAAAGATCTCCTTGCTGACTTGAATGCTCGAGGTGGAGTTTTCTTCTTTCTAATTGGTTCCTCTTCCCCACCCACCAAGCAAGTTACTGAGAAGAAGGCTGGTTATCTTACCAGTTCCTAAGACTGGGTTGGGGGAGGGGGAAATTAATTATCTATGTATACCTAACAGCAAAGTTTAGCCCAAAGCTGGTGCTTAATAGAGGCTTGAAATTTGATGAATTTTAGAGTCCTTGGGGAAAGGGAGAGGTTGCTCTTTTCTGACTCTATGTTGATGTCTTGCTTTATGCAGCTGTGCATGTGGGTGTCATAGAAGGCTGAGAAAAAAAAATTCACTTGAGAGAAAAATGTTTTTCCACTTGGTCAAAATTGTTGTTGAAGATTGAAAAACCATATTTGTCTGTAGCTTCATGGGGGTGTAAAACAATAACATATCACCAGAATTAGACTTACAAACTGGCAGCTGCTTACATGTACTATTTGGAGGCTGAGAAAATAAACCCCTACCTGATGTGTCTTCTAGTCCTGTCTGTGAATTTCTGATATATGGCCTTTACTATTTTACGATGAGTTCCTCCTATATCCAGCTTGTTGACAATTTTTATCAAAAAATGCTGAACTTCATCAAATGCTTTTTTTCTGCATCTATTGAGGTGATCACATGGTTTTTGTCCTTAATTCTATTTATGTAATATATCACATATATTTATTTGCATATGTTGAACCATCATTTCATCTCTGTAATGTTCACATAGATTTCGGAATAAGCTTGTTTATATCTAAAAAAAAAAACTGCAAGGATTTTTATATAAATGGTGTTAAAACAATTAATTTGAGGAGAATTTGAATTTTTACTTCACTGATTCTTCTAACTGATGAACATGTTATATCATTCAATTTATTTAAGTCTTTAATTTTTATATTATTTTTACTTTTTTCATTTTACATCTTTACATTTTATGGGTACATAGTAGTTGTATATATTTATGGGGTATATGAGATATTTTGATACAGACATGCACAATGAAATAATCAAATCATTAAAAATGAGGTATCCATTCCCTCAACCACTTATCCTTTGTGTTACAATCAATCAAATGGCACTATTTTGTTATTGTAAAATGTACAATTAAGTTATTATTGACTATAGTCATCCTTCTTTGTTACAAAATAGTAGGTCTTATTAATTCTTTCTAACTCTCTTTTGTACCCATTAACCTTCCCACCTACCCTCCAACCTCCCACCACCCTTCTCAAACTTGGGTAACCATATTTTACTCTCTGTCTGTGAGATTAATTGTTTTTATTTTTAGATTCCACAAATAACTGATAACATGCAATGTTTGTCTTTCTGTGCCTGGCCTATCTCACTTAACATAATAATCTCCAGTTCCATCCCTGTTGTTGCAAATGACAGGATCTCAATTATTTTGTGGATGAATAGTACTCCGCTGTGTATATGTACTGCATTTTCTTTATCCATTCATCTGTTGACAGACATTTAGGTTGCTTCCAAATCTTGCTACTGTGAACAATGCTGGAAAAAACATGGGAGCACAGACATATCTTTAATACACTGATTTTCTCTCTTTTGGGTACACATCAAACATTGGGATTTCTGGATCACATGGGACCTCAATTTTTCATTTTTTTTTTTTAGGAAGCTCCCAACTGTTCTTTATAAGGGTTGTACACAGCAGTGTACAAGGGTTCATTTTCACCACATTCTCACCAACATTTGTCATTGTTTGTCTTTTTGATATAAGCCATTTTAACTGGGATGAGACAATATCTTACTGTAGATTTGATTTGAATTTCTCTGATATTCGATGGTGCTGAACACCACTTTTTAACTTTATTTTAGGTTGGGGGAACTTGTGAAGGTTTGTTACATAGGTTAACATGTGTCACAGGGGTTTGTACATGTTATTTAATCACATAGGTATTAAGCCCAGTACCCAATAGTTGGGTTTTCTGCTCCTCTCTCTCCACTCATCTTCCTTTCTCAAGTAGATCCAGTGTCTGTTGTTACCTTCTTTGTGTTTGTAAGTTCTTATCATTTAGCTGCCACTTGCAAGTAAGAACATGCGGTATTTGGTTTTCTGTTCTTGCATTAGTTTGCTAAGGAAAGTAGCCACCTGATCCATCCATGTTCCCGCAAAATACATAATCCTGGTTTTTTTAATACCTGCATTTATTCTGCTGTGTATATGTACCTGATTATCTTTATCCAATCTGTTATTGATGGTCATTTAGGTTGATTCCATGTCATTACTATTGTGAATACTGCTGAGATGAACATTTGTGTGTATGTGTCTTTATTGTAAAATGACTTATATTCCTCTGGGTATATACCCAGTAATAGGATTGCTGGGTCAAATGGTTTTCCTGCTTTCAGCTCTTTGAGAAATCGCCATACCGCTTTCCACAATGGTTGAACTAGTTCACCATCCCACCAACAGTGTATAAGTGTTCCTTTTTCTCTGCAACCTTGCCAGCATCTAACATTTTTTAGTTTTTTCATTATAGTTACTCTGACTAGTGTGAGATGGTATCTCACTGTGGTTTTGATTTGCATTTCTCTAGTGATCAGTGATATTGAGCTTTTTATCATATGCTTGTTGGCCACATGCATGTCTTCTTTTGAGAAGTGTCTGTTTATGTCCTTTGCCCACTTTTAATTGAGTTGTTTGTTTTCCTCTAGTAAATTTAAGTTTCTTATAAATGCTGGATATTAGACCTTTGTCAGATGCATAGTTTGAATATATTTTTTCCCATTCTGTAGGTTGTCTGTTTGCACTGTTGATACTTTCTTTAGCTGTGCAGAAGCTCTTAAGTTTAATTAGATCCTACTTGTCAACTTATACTTTTGTTGCAATTGCTTTTGGTGTCTTTGTCATAAAATCTTTGCCTGTTTCTATGTCCAGGATTATATTGACTATGTTGTCTTTTAGGGATTTTACACTTTCAGTTTTGCATTTAAGTTTTTAATGCATCTTAAATTTATTTGTGTGTATGATGTAAGAAAGAGATTCAGCTTCAATCTTCTGTATATAGCTAGCCAGTTATCCCAGCAACATTTATTGAATAGGCAATCATTTCCCCATTGCTTATTTTTGTCAGCTTTGTCAAAGATCAGATGGTCATAGATGAGCAGGCTTTTTCTGGGCTCTCTATTCTGTTCCATTGGTCTATGTACCTGTTTTGTACAAGTACTATGCTGTTTTGGTTACTGCAGCCTTGTAGTATAGTTTGAAGTCTGGTAACATTATGCCTCCAGCTTTGTTCTTTTTGCTGAGGATTGCCTTGGCCATTCAGGCTCTTTTTTTGTTCCGTATGAATTTTTTAAAAGTTTTCTTCTTGTTCTCTGAAGAATGTCATTTGTAGTTTGATAGGAGTAGCATTGAATCTGTAAATTACTTTTGGCAGTATAAGCATTTTAATGATACTGATTCTTCCTGTCAATAAGCATGAGATGTTTTTTCATTTATTTGTGTCTTCTTCGATTTCTTTGAGCAGTGTTTTGTAATTCTCACTGCAGAGATCGTCCATCTCCCTGATTAGCTGTATTCCTAGGTATTTTTGTGAAGCAATTGTGAATGGGATTGTCATTATGATTTGCCTCTCAGTTTGGCTGTTGTTGGTGTATAGGAATCCTGGTGATTTTTTGAACTTTGATTTTGTATTTTGCAGCTATGCTGAAGTTGTTTATTAGTTTGAGGAGCTTTTTGGCCAAGACTATGAGGTTTTTTAGATGTAGAATCATGTCATCTGCAAACAGGGATAGTTTGAATTTCTCTTTCGCTATTTGAATGCACATTACTTCTTCTTCCTTTAGTTTTATTTTGCCTTTTTTTTTTTTTTTTTTTGCCTGATCGCTCTGGCTAGGATTTCCAATATTATGTTGAATAGAAGTAGTGAGAGGGTTCATTCTCGTTTCATGCCAGTTTTCAAGGGGAATGATTCCAGGTTTTGCCCATTCAGCATAATGTTGGTTGTGAATTTGTCGTAGATGGCTCTTTTTATTTTGAGGTGTACTTCTTCAATAGTTAGTTGAAAGAACTTAGATAGTTTTTAACATGAAAGGATGTTGGATTTTATTGAAAACACTTTCTGCATCTAGTGAGAAAATCATGTGTTTTCTGTCTTTAGTTTTGTTTATGTGATGAATCACATTTATTAATTTGTTTATGTTGAACCAACCTTTCATTCTAGGACTGAAGCCTGTTTTATCATGGTGGATTAGCTGTATGATGTGCTGCTGGATTGGGTTTGCAAGTATTTTGTTGAAGATTTTTGCATTGATGTTCATCAAAGGTATTGGCCTAACATTTTTTATTTGTGTGTGATTCTTGGACAGGTTTTGGTATCTGGATGATTCAGGCCTTAATAGAATGAGTTTCAGAGGAGTGCCTCCTCCTCAGTTTTTGGAATAGTTTCTGTAGGAATGGGACCAGCTCTTCTTTGTATATCTGGTAAAATTCAGTTGTGAATCCATCAGGTCCCATGCCTTTTTGTTGTTGTTGTTATTGTTAGGCTATTTATTAATGATTCAATTTTTGAGCTTATTATTGGTCTGTTCAGGAAATCAATTTCTTCCTGGCTCAATGTTGAAAGGGGTTATGTGTCTAGACATTTATTCATATCTTCTGGGTTTTCTATTTTATGTGCATAGAGTTGTTCATAGTAGTTTTGATAATTATTTTTATTTCTGTGGGGTCAGTGGTAACATTTCTTTTGTCATTTCTAATTGTGTTTATTTGTATCTTCTCTCTTTTCTTCTTTATTGGTTTAGTTGGTTGCCTATCTTATTAATTTTTTCAAAAAACCAAATCCTGCATTTGTTTATCTTTTGAATGGTTTTATGTGTCTTGGTTTCCTTCAGTTCAGCTCTAATTTTCGTTATTTCTTACCTTCTGCTGGCTTCAGAGGTTGATTGTCTCTTGCTCTTGTATTAATCCATTTTCACATGGCTGATAAAGACATACGCAAGACTGGGAGGAAAAAGAGGTTTAATTGGACTTACAGTTTCACATGACTGAGGAGGTCTCAAAATCATGGTGGAAAGTGAAAGGCACTTCTTACACTGTGGTGGCAAGTGAAAATGAGGAGAAGGCAAAAGCAGAAACCCCTGTTAAACCTATCAGATCTCATGAGACTTATTCACTATCACAAGAACAGCACAGAAAAGACCAGCCCCCATGATTCAATTACCTCCCCCTAGGTCCATCCCACGATATATGGTAATTCTGGGAGTTACAATTCAAGTTGACATTTGGGCGGGGACACAGCCAAACCATATCATTCTGTCGCCAGCCCCTCCAAATCTCATGTTCTCACATTTCAAAACCAATCATGCCTTCCCAACAGTCCCCAAAGTCTTAACTCAGAAGTCCACAGTCCAATGCTCATCTGAGACAAGGTGGTCTCTTTTGCCTATGAGCCTGTAATATCAAAAGCAAGCTAGTTATTTCCTAGATGCCATGGGTATACAGGTATTGCATAAATGCAGCCATTCCAAATGAGAGAAATTGGCCAAAACAAAGGGGTTTTAGGGCCTATGCAAGTTCTGACCACTGGGATCAGCAATTCCCCTCTGGCTAGGGTGGGTTTAAGTGCTCCCTCCATGGGCAGTCTTTAGCTGAGTTTAGTTTGGTTTTCCTTTCTTCTCTAACAGGACAGCACTGAGTTCAATGCCTTATAATTGCTGTGTTCGTCCTCCCTAGGCACACAGAGAGGTTCTCTACACAGTGCTGTTGCTACTGAGGTTTCAGGGAGGGGTGGCGTTGGTGATTCAAGACTTTTTTCTGGCATTATTTCTGAGGGCTCTGTTCTGTTCCATTGATCTATATCTCTGTTTTGGTACCAGTACCATGCTGTTTTGGTTACTGTAGCCTTGTAGTATAGTTTGAAGTCAGGTAGTGTGATGCCTCCAGCTTTGTTCTTTTGGCTTAGGATTGACTTGGCGATGCGGGCTCTTTTTTGGTTCCATATGAACTTTAAAGTAGTTTTTTCCAATTCTGTGAAGAAAGTCATTGGTAGCTTGATGGGGATGGCATTGAATCTGTAAATTACCTTGGGAAGGATGGCCATTTTCATGATATTGATTCTTCCTACCCATGAGCATGGAATGTTCTTCCATTTGTTTGTATCCTCTTTTATTTCCTTGAGCAGTGGTTTGTAGTTCTCCTTGAAGAGGTCCTTCACATCCCTTGTAAGTTGGATTCCTAGGTATTTTATTCTCTTTGAAGCAATTGTGAATGGGAGTTCACTCATGATTTGGCTCTCTGTTTGTCTGTTATTGATGTATAAGAATGCTTGTGATTTTTGTACATTGATTTTGTATTCTGAGACTTTGCTGAAGTTGCTTATCAGCTTAAGGAGATTTTGGGCTGAGACAATGGGGTTTACACTGTCGGTGGGACTGTAAACTAGTTTAACCCTTGTGGAAGTCAGTGTGGTGATTCCTCAGGGATCTAGAACTAGAAATTCCATTCGACCCAGCCATCCCATTACTGGGTATATACCCAAAGGACTATAAATCATGCTGCTATAAAGACACATGCACACGTATATTTATTGCTGCATTATTCACAATAGCAAAGACATGGAACCAACCCAAATGTCCAACAATGATAGACTGGATTAAGAAAATGTGGCACATATACACCATGGAATACTATGCAGCCATAAAAAATGATGAGTTCATGTCCTTTGTAGGGACATGGATGAAATTGGAAATCATCATTCTCAGTAAACTATCGCAAGAACAAAAAACCAAACACCGCATATTCTCACTCATAGGTGGGAATTGAACAATGAGAACACATGGACACAGGAAGGGGAACATCACACTTCGGGCACTGTTGTGGGGTGGGGGGAGGGGGGAGCAATAGCGTTGGGAGATATACCTAATGCTAGATGACGAGTTGGTGGGTGCAGTGCACCAGCATGTCACATGTATACATATGTAACTTACCTGCACATTGCGCACATGTACCATAAAACCTAAAGTATAATAATAATAATAAAAGAAAAAAAAAGACTTTTTTCTATCTATTTAGTGTCACTTTCAGAGATTTGTAGTTAAAACCAGGTATTATGAAGGCTCACCTGATATTTGATTCTTATGAAGGTGTTTTTTTTTTTTTTTCTGTGTATATGGTTATTAAATTAGTGTCCTTGTGGATAGGATGATTGGTGAAGCCTTCTATTCTGCCATCTTGCTGACCTCTTGTGACAAGTCTTTGATTTTTAAAAATCAACATTTAGTAATTTTCAACATACAGTTTCTGTACATGTTTTGTTACATTTATACATAAATATTCCTTCTTCATTTTGGGGACTATTGTGAATAATATTGTGTGTTTAATTTCAGTTTCCATGTGTTTATTGCTACTATATAAACATAAAATTATTTGTTGCCTTAATATGCAACTTTGCTAAAAACATGTTATTTCTAAGAATTTTGGGTGGTATATTTCTTGATATTTTCTACAGGTATAGTCATGTTCTCTGATAATAAGAATAGTTTAATTTTTCCTTCTCAATCTGCCCTTAATTTTTTTGTCTTGCCTTATTGCACTGGCTTAAACTTCCAATAGTATTTTGAATAAAAGGATTGAAGTAAAAATCTTTACTTTATGACTGATTTTAGAAAAATTGCCTTTACTATTAAACTTGATGTGAACTATAAGTTTTTAAAAGACATTCACTATCAAGTTGAGGCAGTTCTCTATTCATAGTTTGCTGAGAGGTGTAAACTGAATGTGTGTTAGATTTTGTCAAATACTTTTTCTGCATTAGTTGATACTTTCTTCTGTCTGCTTTAGTGTGTTAGTACCTTGAGTTACATTTTTTTATTTTAAAATGTTGAACCAGCCTTGTATTAATGGAATAAATCTCAGTAGGTCATGTTTTATAATTCTTTAGATATTGCTAAATTCAATTTCATAAGTATTTAATTGAGGATTTTTAAAAATATATTTCTGAGAGATATTGGTCTGTAGTTTTTAATGTTTTCCTTTTGTATTGCCTTTTTCCGATTTTAGTATCAGGGAAACGTTGGCCCCATAAAATGATTTGGAAACTATTGTCTTCTGAAAGTTATTGTGTATAATTAGTGTTGTTCTTTATTAAATGTTTGATATAATTTATTTTTGGGATCATCTACACTTGAAGTTTTATGCTTTATAATTTTTCAAATTTTATTAATTCAATTTATTTAATAGTTATAGAACTATTTAGATTATCTATTTTATCTTAGGTGGGTTTGGTCATTTGCCATTTTTAAGAAATTGGTCCATTCATCTAAGTTGTTAAATTTATGTCTATAGAATCATTCATAGTGTTACCTTATTAGATTTGTTATGTTTGCATGATCTCTACTGGCATTCTTTCTTTTACTTCTCACACTGACAATTATGTGTTTTATCTCTTATTTGTTTGTATTGCTTAAGGTTTATCAATATTTTATATCTTTTCAGAGAGGTGTGCTTTGGGTTTGATTAATTTTCTCAATTGTTTTTCTGTCCAATTTTATTGATTTCTGATTTTTATTATTTTATTCCTTCTGTTTGCCTTTTTGCTCTATTTTTTAGTTCTGTGAGGTGAAAGCTTATATTATTGATTGAGGCATGTATTCTTTTCTAATATAAGCATTTAATGATCTCAATTTCTCTCTAGGCAGTCTTTTAGCTGTACCTCACTTATTTTGATATGTTGTATTTTCAGTTTCTTATAATTCAATATGTAATTTTGTTTCCTTTGAGATTTATTTGATTCATAAAATAATTAAAAATATGCTGCTTAACTTCCAATCGTTTGGAAAAGTTTCTGTTTACTTCTAGCTTGATTTCTAATTTGCAACTGATTATTAGTTTAATTCCTAGCTCGATTTGTAGCTCAACTCCATTATGGTGAGAGAACATACTCTGTATAATTTCAGTTTTTAAAACATTGTTAAAATTGTGTTGTAATCCAGGATATTTACTGTCTTCCTGAATGTTTAATATTTGCTTGCAAAGTGTGTGTATTTTGCCCTTGCTGAATAATGTATTAAAGGCACACTGTTTTATTACTAACATTTCTGACACCAAATGTGTGGGTTTTCTGCAATAAGCAATTCTTTAACTCTCTAGAGAAACCAACTGGGTGCCCTACAATTTAATTTAATTTTGACACTACTCCACTTAGTGGAGACCTCACCAGTTAGGGTGACAGTTCCACAGATCTACCTCCCACTTCAGATGCTAATCTCAAGTAGTGGGTCCCCAGGCTACTCACACTACTTACTTGGCTAAAGATTGGGGATTCCCACAGCCCTTCTTATATTTGATAATTTGCTACAATGGCTCACAGAACTCAGGGAAACATTTTACTTACATTTACTGGTATATTATAAAGGATATTATAAAGTGTATGCATGAATAGCCAGATAAACAGATAAATAAGGAAAGGTCTGGAAGGGTTCTAAGTGAAAGAGTTTCTGTCCCCATTGAGTTTGGGGAGTGTTACTATCCTGGAATGTAGATATATTTGCCAACCTGGAAGCTCTTCAAAGCCCATTGCTTAGGTTTTTTTACATAGGTTACATTATGTAGGCATGATTGATTAATTCGTTGACCATTGGTAATTAAACTCAATCTTCAGCTGCTCTCCACTCCCTAAAGGGCTAAAAGTGAGGCTGAAAGTTTTAACCCTCTAAACATATGATTGGTTCCTCTGGCTACTTACTCCCATTCTAAAGGATTTAGGGAACCATCACAAGTCACTTTATCAGCATAAACTCAGGTATGGTTGAAAATGGCTTATTATGAATAACAATGTCATTCTTTTCACTTCTATCACTCAGGGAATTCTAAGAGTTGAAAAAGTTTGGTGTCAAGAACCCAAGTCAAAGACTAAATACACATTTCTTTTTATATCATAATGTTACACATGTTCTATAAATTTTTATTACATCCTGTTGATTGATGTTGACATTCAGTTATTTTACATCTTGCAGATTTCATGTCTGTATCACCTGTTTCATGTCTGTAGCACCATTGTGTCTTGAATGTATATAATGTGTTTTGATTTCACAGACTCACAGCTGAGACTCTGGACTTTGGACTTTTGCCTTGGTGCTGGAACAAGTTAAGATTTGAGGCTTTGCCATCGATGACAAACACATAGCCAACATGTTACTGAATGGGGAAAAGTAAGCATTCCCCCTGAGAACTGGAACAAGACAAGGATGCCCACTTTCACCATTTTTATTCAACATAGTACTGGAAGTCCTATCCAGAGCAATCAGACAAGAGAAAGAAATAAAGGACATTCAAATTGATAAAGAGGAAGTCAGACTGTCACTGTTGCTGATGGCATGGTTGTGTATTTAGAAAACCCTAAAGACTCATCCACAAAGCTCCTAGAACTGGTAAATGAATTCAAAGAAGTTTCAGAATACAAAATTAATGCACACAAATCAGCAGCTCTGCTATATACGAAACAGTGGCCAAGCTGAAAATCAGATCAAGAACTCAACCTGTTTAACAACAGTTGCAAAAAAACATACTTAGGAATATATCTAACCAAGGAGATGAAAGAATTCTACAAAGAAAACTACAGAACACTGCTAAGAGAAATCATAGATGACACAAACAAATGGAAACACATCCCATGCTCATAGATGGGTAGAATCAATATGGTGAAAATGACCATACTGCCAAAAGCAATCTACAAATTCAGTGTGATTCCCATCAAAATACCACCATCATTCTTCATAAAATTTGAAAAAAAAAATCCTAAAAAATTCATATGGAACCAAAAAAGATCCCATATAGCCAAAGCAAGACTAAGCAGAAAGAACAAATCTGGAGGCATTGCATTACCCAACTTCAAACTATATGTAGTCACCAAAACAGCATGGTACTGGTATAAAAATAGGTGCATAGACCAATGGAACAGAATAGAAAACCAAGAAATAAAGCCAAATACAGCCAACTGATCTTCAACAAAGCAAACAAAAACATAGAGTGGGTAAAGGACACCTTATTAAACAAATGGTGCTGGGATAATTGGCAAGCCATATGTAGGAGAATGAAACTGGATTCTCGTCTCTCACCTTATACAAAAATCAACTCAAGATGGATCAAAGACTTAAATCTAAGACCAGAAACCTTAAAAATTCTCGAAGATAACATTGGAAAATCTCTTCTAGACATTGGTTTACACAAAGACTTCATGACCCAAAGCAAATGCAACAAAAACAAAGATAAATAGACGGAACTTAATTAAACTAAAAAGTTCTGCACAGAAAAGAAATAATCAGCATAGCAAACCAACAACCCACAGACTGGGAGAAAATCTTTGTAATCTATACTTCCAGGAAAGGACTAATATACAGAATTTATAAGGAATTCAAACAAATCAGCGAGAGAAAAACAAACAATTTCATCAAAAATTGGGCTAAGTACATGAATAGACAACTCTCAAAAGAAGATGCATAACTGGCCAACAAACATATGAAAAAATAGCCAACATTACTAATTATTAGGGCAACACAAATCAAAACCACAATGCAATACCAACTTACTCCTGTAAAAATGGCCATAATCAAAAATATAAATAAAAATAAATAGATGTTTGCGTGGATGTGGTAAATAGGGAAAACTTTTACACTGTTAGTGGAAATATAAACTAGTACAACTACTATGAAAAACAGTGTGGAGATTCCTTAAATAACTAAAAGTAGATTTACAATTTGATCAAGCAATCCTACTCCTGGGTATCTACCCAGAGGAAAAGAAGTCATTATACAAAAAAGATATTTTCACAAGCGTGTATATAGCAGCACAATTTGCAATTAAAAAAATATGGAACCAGCCCAAATGTCCATCAATCAACAAGTAGATGAAGAAAATATGGTATACATATACACACACCATGGAATACTACTCAGCCATAAAAGGAATGAAATAATGGCATTCACAGCAACAGGGATAAAAATGGAGACCATTATTCTAACTGAAGTATCTCAGGAATGGAAATCCAGCATCGTATGTTCTCACTAATACGTGGGAACTAAGTTATGAGGCTGCAAAGGCATAAGAATGATGAAATGGATTTGCAGGACTTGGGAAAAATGTGGGAGTACGGTGAGACTACATATTGGGTACAGTGTACACTGTGAGCAGTATACACTGCTGAGGTGATGAGTCCAATAAATCTCAGAAATCACTACTAAAGAACTTATTCATGTACAAAAAAAAAATAAAAATGTTTAAAAAGTTAAAAAAAAGACTTTGGGGCTTTGAAGGTGGAATGAAGATATATGTATTTAAGAAGGGCATGAGTTTTGAGAAGGCAGAAGCATAATGGTATAGTATGAATATGTGTGCCCTCCAAAACTCATGTTGAAATGTAATCCCAAATGTGACAATATTGAGAGGTAGGGGTCTTCAGGAGGTGATTCAGTTATAAGGGCTTTGTCCTCATGAATGCATTAACTTATTCATGGTTTAATGGATTAATTGGTTAATAGACTAGTGGGTTATTATGGGAGTGAATCTAGTAGATTTAAAGAAGAGAAAAAGAGACCTAAGCTAGCATGCTAATCCCCTTCACTATGTGATGCCCTATATCACCATGGGACTCTGCAGAGTCTCTGCCAGTGAGAAGGCCCTCACAAAATATGTACTCTTGACTTTGGAATTGTCAGCCTCCCTACCTATAAGAAATAAATGTCTTTTCTTTACCCAGTTTTAGGTATTGTCTTATGAGCAACAGAAAATGGAATAAAACACAGGCCACCATTACCCTTATACCAAAGCCAGGCAAGGACACTACAATAATAGAAAGATTCAGGCCTATATTTCCAATGAACATAGATGCAAAAATCCTCAACAAAATACTACCAAATAAAATTGAATAGCACATTAAAATAATCATACACCATAATCAAGTAGGATTTATCCCTGTGACACAAGGATAATTCACCATATGCAAAATTCATAAGTGTGACACATCACATTAACGGAATGAAGAGCAAAAACATGTTATTATCTAAATATATTTTAAGTAAGCATTAGACTAAATTCAACAACCTTTCATGATAAAAAAACTTTAAACAAATTAGGTAGAGAGGAATGTACCTCAGTTCAATAAAATCCATCTGTCATAAGCCACAGCTAACTCAACTCAATGGTAAAAAGCTGAAAACACTTCCTCAAGGATGCCCACTCTCCACACTTCTATTCAATATAGTACTGTAAGTCCTACCCAGAGAAATCAGGCACACAAAAAAGAATTAATTGTAATTCAAATCATAAGGAAAAAATGTTAAGTTTTCCCTATTTGCAAACCACATAGTCTTTTTTATAGAAAACCCTAAGTACCCCCACCCCTAAAAAACGACTGTTAGAACTACTAGACCAATTGATCAATTGACTAAAGATGTAAGCTACAGAATGAACATACAAAGTCAGTAGTGTTTTTACACACTAACAAAAATGTATCCAAAACTACTTGGGAAGAAATTTAACCAAGGAGGTGAAAGATATGTACATAGAAATAATAAAATATTGATGAAACAAATTAAAGATGACACAAATAAATGGAACAATATACTGTGTTTATAATTTGGAGTAACTAATATTACTAAAATATACATACAACTCAAAGAGATCTACAAACTCAATGCAATCTCTATCAAAATTCCAATGAAATATTTCACAGAAAAAAAAATTATAAAACTACAAAAACCCTGATAGTAAAAGCAATATGGAGGACAAAGAACACATCTAGAGGTGGCACATTAACTGATCTCAAAATCAACTACAAAGTTATGTTAATCAAAACAGTATGGTACGGGCACAAAAACAGACATAGAAAAATAGAATAGAATTGAGAGCCCACAAATAAATTCACACATCCATAGTCAACTGATATTTGCCAAAGTGCCAAGAACACACATGAGGAAAAAAGTCTTTTCAATAAATAATTTTGGGCAAAGTGGATAGCCACATGTTGAATAAAAGTGGATCCTTATCTTCCCACATGCACGAAAATCAACTCAAAATATATTAAAGATGTACATGTCATACCTGGAAGACATGTATTTATTGGCTCAGGACAGCTCTGGCAGCTGGGCTTCATGTCGGTGAAGACTACATAGATCTTCTGTAGCAAAAGCCATAGGGGACCTTGGTGGCTGTGAGGGCTTCTGGGGTCTCCTGCTCTTGTTTTCTTTTGTGGTGGGTAGGGGACAGCTACAATGGAGGGGATTTACCTTGGTGCCAAGATGTGCCTGCCTATGGCAAAGGATTACAGTGGTTAAAATGCTGACTACCATTTTTAATGTAGCCATCCTTGGTCTTTGTTCCTTCCTGGGTTATTGCAGCTTCTTAATTGTACCCCAGATCCCTCCCAGAGATAATTTCTTTTGTGGATAGTTGCCAATTCATCATTTCTGTGGAGGGATGAGGGCTGGGACATTCTAGTCCACCATCTTGCTGACATCCTTGTAGCTGATATTTTTAACTATCTATCTCTTTCCACTGTCCATTCTATACTTTCCTTTTCCTCAGTAAGAACTCCATCTTGCTATGTTTTTTTTTTTTCCTGTTTGGGTAACTCAAACTTTTATTTCTGAATGTTCTAGACCATTCACAGTTCTATCTGAATTTGGTTGCTGTATTTTTTAACTTATTTTTCTCACAGGACATGATAGTACTAAGAGCCTCCCTAAGGAATCTCTTGTAAGCCTTACATGCTATTTCTTACCTCCACATAATTTTTTACCTCCATTTTATAGTAATAACTCAATTTTCCCTTTGTAATCAGAATCAATCACCTCAGTCAGTATGGTAACTTGCTTCTTTGTCTGTTGATTCAGAGACAAAATGAGCTCAAAAAGGCTGGGTGGAAGTTTCAACTTCCAGGTTAATAGAATCATTATCATGTCCCCACTGGAATCATTCCTCCCTTTGGAACTAAGACTTCCAGACCAGCAAAGCCTAACGTTGCAGAGATGGGGGCAAAAAATTTGCTATTGAATCACTAGTGGTAATAGTAAATGGTTCCACTTCCATTTTCACCCCTTGAATACTAGATTCTTAAATCCTGGCTATGGAAGAAATAGCCAGAATACTAATTTAAAGCACCTTCAGCTTCCTGAAGACCATAACTCCAGCCTTGAAAGATTTTGTCACCTAGCTGGTGATGAAACTGAGACTTCAAAAGTAAAGATCCATCTGATTACTTGATTTAGGATAATGGAGAACATGAGAAGAACCGTAAATTTTATAAGCATAGTCTCATTGCTCTACTTAATTTTGCTATTGACATCAGTCCCTTTATCAGAAGAAATTCTGCGTAGAATAACAGAGAGTAGATAAGGTAAATCCACAGATGATAATTTTAGCAAAAGTATTGCATGCATGGAGGGCAAATCCATATCATAGCAACTGTTCACGGTGATAAGAAGAAAGTGCTTCCCCATCCATGATGAAAGTCATCCAAAATAATAAAACTGCCATCTGGTAGCTGGCTGATCTCCTGGGTACAGGTGCCATATCAGGTACTCAAGTATCGGACTCTGCTGTTGGTGTTTTGAGAACTCAGCAGTAGGTCTAGCTGAGTCAGCCTTGGCAGGTGGAAATGCACTCTGTGGAGATCATGCATTACCTCCATCCCTGCATTGCAAAATGAGCCCATTTTGCAATAACAGGTATGGCTGTTGAAATAAGCTGGTGTTCACAGAACTCGTCATCTTATCCACTTGATTATTAAAATCCTCTCCTACTAAGGTCACATGTAGGTGAGCATTTCAATAGGACACAAATATCATCATATTCTTTATCCATTCAGAGAGTTATATCCAGATAATTTTTCCACACATCTTTTTTCTACCAATTGTCCAACCGTATTTTTCTGAGTACCTTGCCATATATCCAAACCATTGGCTATAGCAAATGAACAAGTATACCTATGTCCCACTTACCACTTCTACTTATGAGCAAAATGAACATCCAGGTGCACTGAGTTCTTTCTGCTGAGAGGATTTATCTTTGCTATGAGTTTTCAGGATTATCTCAGAAAGGGTCTATAATGCTGTAGATGTCCACTCTAGGTGATGCTTGCATGTTGTGTAGAATCATCTTTAAACAAGGCCAGAATTATTTCTTCCTTAGTCAACTGGTCGTAGAAAATTCCCCACAAGGCCATAACATAGCATGTGAGAGGTAAGATAATGTAGCAAGCATAGGAACCACAGATATTTGGTCCACTTCTTCATGCAAATTATGTGTGCCTTTAACATCTGTTAAAGCATAGTTCCATATATATTACTTTTATTTGATAATGGAGAACTGCTGTGCATGCCCAAATTTATGGCTTAGATGGTCATGTAACATCTAGTTTATGATGGGTAGCTCAAGAGGCATGATAACATGGTGGCTCATGGTTAAGTATTCAGTCTTTAGTGTGGTCTATAGTAAACCAAAAGGTGTTTCTCAAAAGAAGAACATTTAACTGCAGAGGATAATAGGGTTTTGTTCCAAATTCAAAGATTCTGCATTATGATTCACTTACAGAGACCTCCAAGGGCTCCAAACAGTGTATTTATCATTCACTGACACTTAAAACGCCATCATAGCATAGCAGCCATGACTTCTTGGGAGCTTCTCTTTTTCTGGACCTCACTGAAAACAACCAGTTTCTTAGGTCATTCAGTAAATGGACTTCTCCTAGTTCATTTGGTCTGCTCTAATAAAAAACCACAAACTGGGTAGCTTATAAACAACAAAAATTTATATCTCATAGTTTTGGAGGCTACAAGATCAAGGAAAGTACAAGACCAAGGTACCAGTAGATTTGGTGTTTGGTGATAAACCACTTTCTGGTTAACAGATGGCACCATCTTGTGTGTTTTCACATGTGGAAGAGGCAAGGCAGCTCTCTGGGTTCTCTTTTATAAGAACATTAATCCCATTCATGAGAGGTCCACTCTTATGATCTAATGACATCCCAAAGACCCTCCCCTCCTAATACTATCACATTGGTGATTAAATTTCAACATACAAATTTGAAGGGACACAAACATTCAAACCACACCAGGGCTGAAGTAGCCCACACAAATGTAGAATTTGTTGCCTCCACAAAATTCAAAATGGCTGATTTAGTGCTATGCCTGTTTTTCGTGGTATGAGGGAGCAGACACAGCAACTTATGTTTTACCTTAGGAGGGCTATTTCAACATGCCCCACACCACTAGACATCTAGAAATTTTACTGAGATAGAAGCCTCCAGTTATTTTGTGGAATGTATTTTCAACTTTCTGATATGCAAATGTCTTAATGTTTTGCCTAGAGTTATTCTTACTTCCTGCTCAACAACTCCAGTCAACATAATATTATCAGTGTAATGGACCACCATGAAATCCCTGTCTGTGTAAAGGAAAGGTGATCAAGGACACTATGGACTAAATTATAACATAAAGATGGAGAGTTGCTACACTCCTGAGATAGGACAGTGAATGTATATTGCTGACCTTGTAAGCTGAAAGCAAACTGTTTCTGGTGGTCTTTACTAGAAGGTACAAGAAAAAAATGCATTTCCTAGACCAAAAGATGCAATGTACCCAGGACTCGGCTACTTGTTTAAGGAACAAAACCACATTTAGAACAGAAGCTTCAAATAAAATCACTACTTTATTAAATTTATGATAATCTCTATTATTCTCCAACAGTCATCTGTTTCTTTATAGGCCAAGTAGGTGAGTTGAATGGGTATTTGGTGAAAATCATCACCCCTACATCTTTAAAGTTTTTTTATGGTGGCACTAATCTGAAATGTTGCCAGGAATGTGATATTAATTTTGGTTTACTATTTTCTTATATAGTGGCAGTTCTAGTGGCTTCCATTTGAGTTTTCCACCATAATAGCCCTCATTCCATTGGTTATGAATAAATGTGGGGATTCTTACAGTTGCTGAGTTTCTCTATCCAAATTATACATTCTGAAAATTGGGAAATTATACATTCTGAAAATTGGGAAACAATAATAGGATGGGTTTGGGGACCTACTGGATGCATTGTAAGATGAACCTGAGCTAAAACTTCATTGATCAACTGACTTCTATAAACCTCTATTTTAATTGTTGGGCCATGGTAACATTTTGGGTCCCTTGAAGTTAGTGTCACTTCAGAACTCAGTGTCCAGTAACTCCTGAGTAGTCTGATTATTTCAGTTTCCCCAATTAACAGTCACCTTTATAGATGAGTAGGTCATGAGAGAAAGACTAAGAGTATATATTTTTGACAGTGTACCAAGGTCATTCTTTAGAGGATCTGTCCTTTCTTTCATAAAAGGAGTTCTGGGTCTATACATTATCTTAAGTCAGGGAATTGATTGTGGAGCCATGACTATAAATTGGTAGTTCAAGTTAGATTTCTGTTCACTAGACCTAAAACTTTTCCACTTATGTATATTAATTAAGAATTTAATAGAATATCTATTTCTTTTGTGGGCACATCATGATCAACTAGTTAATACCATAGGTTTCTGTGAGTCAAACTCTTCTGATTATCACTTAGGCTCCACTCTTCATTATGTTAACCATGCCCATCTTGTCATTGGCAGTTTAGTATAATGACTTGGCCCCTGTAACCCTGTGATGCCGTTATCCTCATTGCATATTGAGATTTCTCTGAAATGGCAGGATTTGCCACTGTTATTTCTAACCTATGAAGAAGAGTAACCACAGATCTCTTTAAGGATGCTAAGTTCCCCTAACACATGTAGTTCTCTCAGGTATGGTAAAAAGTTTGTCCTTTGGACCCTCTCAGGAGTGGATGTGCAGGTTTCACATAATAAATTTACTCTAAAATTTGAGTCTCGTTAAGTCTTTGCATTCCATCCTGTACAGTATACAAAGGCAATTGTAGCATTTCAATTTAATTTAGTGTAGGCCACCTTAGGATCCATGCCAACCAATCAACTAACCAATCAACCAACAAACAAAAGTCTTAGAGACATTTCTACCCATACCCACAATCTAAAACTATAATCTCTGCTTAGTGGACCCCTATTAATATATTCAACTTGACCTAACTTTATATTCCTTCAACCAGTATCCCACATCCTAAAAATCCATTTCCACACATATTCCTCAGGCTTCTGTTTGTGTGGTAAAATCATTCAGTTATTTTGGTGTGTATCGTATCTTTTTATGGGTCACACTTTGAGATGATTATACAGCTTTTTGTTTTGTTTCATTAATATACTGTGTTTCATTGATTGATTTTCAGATGTTAAAGCAATCTTAGTCATAATGTGTAGTCTTTTCTATATGTTACTGAATTCAGTAAGGTGATATTTTAGTGAAAATTTTGGCATTTATATTTATACAGTTATTGATCTCTTCTTTCCTTTCATTGTTATATCTTTGGCTGGCTGTGGTATCAAGGTAATGCTGTCCTCCATGTAGAATAAATTGGGAGGTGTTCCACCCTCTTTTATTTTTAGAAGAGTTTCTAAAATACTGATGTTAATTCTTTAAAAATTTGGAGTAACTTACTAGTGAAGCTATCTGGGCCTCAACTTTGCTTTGTGGAAAATTTCCTGATTAGTAATTTTGTCTCTTTACTTGCTTATTATAGGCCTATTCAGTATTTAAAATTTTTGATTCAGATTCAGATTCAGAAGTTTGTGTTATTATATAAATTTATCCATTTAATTTGTGGAAATACAGTTGTTCATATCATTCCCCTATAATCCCCTTTTATTTCAATTAAGTCAGTGATGATAGTTCCTCTTTCAATCCTGATTTTAGGAGTCTTAGTTTTCTCTTCTTTTTGTTTTGATAAGTCTACCTAAAGGTTTGTCAATTTTATTGACCTATTTAAGAAATCAATTTTTGTTTCATTGATTTTCTGTATTATTTTTGTATTCTCTATGTCAGTTTTTTATGTTGTAATGTTTTGCTTCGTTCCTTCTGCTTCTTTGGGTTAAGTTTTCTTTTCTATTTGTAGTTTTTCAAAGATTTTAAAAAAGAAGAAATATCTCAAATCATTGACATTTTTAATATATGTCTTCTAATCTATAAACTTCTGTAAAAGAACTAGTTTAATTGTATTCAGTAAGTTCTGGCATGTTGTGTTTTCATCTTTATTTATTCAGAGTATTTTCTGATCTGTCTTGTATTACTTTCTTTGACTCATTTTTTATTTAAGAATCTGTTTTCAAATTTGCTGATATTTGTTAATTTCCAGAAGGTCCTTCTCTTATTCATTTTAAAATTGTATTCCATTATCATCAGAAAATATATTTTTGTAATATTAATCCTCTTAAACTTATTAAGGTTTAATTTATTGCTTGATCTATACTCTATGTTGGAGATTGTTCCATTGTGCACTTGAGAAGAATATATATTCTGTTGTAGTTGGGTGTAGGGATCTATCATCATCTGTTAAGTTTAGTCGATTTATACTGTTGCTCAAGTTTTGTATATCCTCATTAACCCTCTCTCAAGTTGTTCTAGTCATTATTGAAAGTAGACTATCAAAGTGTTCAACTACTAGTGGTGACTTGTTTATTTCTCTTATTTCTTTTTTTTATTATTATATTTAAGTTTTAGGGTACATGAGCACAACATGCAGGTTTGTTACATATGTAGACATGTGCGATGTTGGTGTGCTGCACCCATTAACTCGTCATTTAGGTATATCTCCTAATGCTATCCTTCCTCCCTCAACTCACCCCACAACAGGCCCCAGTGAGTGATGTTCCCCTTCCTGTGCCCCTGTGTTCTCATTGTTCAATTCCCACCTATGAGTGAGAACATGTGGTGTTTGGTTTTCTGTCCTTGCGATAGTTTGCTGAGAATGATGGTTTCCAGCTTCATCCATGTCCCTACAAAGGACATGAACTTATCATTTTTTATGGCTACATAGTACTCCATGGTGTATATGTGCCACATTTTCTTAATCCAGGCTATCATTGATGGACATTTGGGTTGGTTCCAAGTCTTTCCTATTGTGAATAGTGCCGCAATAAACATACGTGTGCATGTGCCTTTATAGCAGCATGATTTATAATCCTTTGGGTGTATACCCAGAAATGAGATGGCTGGGTGAAATGTTATTTCTGGTTTTAGATCCCTGAGGAATTACCACACTGACTTCCACAATGGTTGAACTAGTTTACAGTCCCACCAACAGTGTAAAAGTGTTCCTATTTCTCCACATCCTCTTCAGCACCTGTTGTTTCCTGACTTCTTAATGATCACCATTCTAACTGGTGTGAGATGATATCTCATTGTGGTTTTGATTTGCATTTCTCAGTTTACAGTCCCACCAACAGTGTAAAAGTGTTCCTATTTCTCCACATCCTCTTCAGCACCTGTTGTTTCCTGACTTTTTAATGATCACCATTCTAACTGGTGTGAGATGATATCTCATTGTGGTTTTGATTTGCATTTCTCTGATGGCCAGTGATGATGAGCATTTTTTCATGTGTCTTTTGGCTGCATAAATGTCTTCTTTTGAGAAGTGTCTGTTCATGTCCTTCACCCACTTTTTTATGGGGTTGTTTGTTTTTTTCTTGTAAATTTGTTTGAGTTCGTTGTAGATTCTGGATATTAGCCCTTTGTCAGATGAGTAGATTACAAAAGTTTTCTCCCATTCTATAGGTTGCCTGTTCACTCTGATGGGAGTTTCTTTTCCTGTGCAGAAGCTCTTTAGTTGGATTAGATCCCATTTGTCAATTTTGGCTTTTGTTGCCATTGCTTTTGGTGTTTTAGACATGAAGTCCTTGCACATGCCTACGTCCTGATGGTAAGGTCTAGATTCATTTCTAGGATTTTTATGGTTTTAGGTCTAATATTTAAGTCTTTAATCCATCTTGAATTAATTTTTGTGTAAGGTGTAAGGAAGGGATCCAGTTTCAGCTTTCTACATTTGGCTAGCCAGTTTTCCCAGCACCATTTATTAAATAGGGAATCCTTTCCCCATTGCTTGTTTTTCTCAGGTTTCTCAAAGATCAGATATTTGTAGATATGCAGCATTATTTCTGAGGGCTCTGTTCTGTTCCATTGGTCTATATCTCTGTTTTGGTACCAGCACCACAGTGTTTTGGTTACTGTAGCATTGTAGTATTGTTTGAAGTTAGGTAGCATGATGCCTCCAGCTTTGTTCTTCTGACTTAGGATTGACTTGGCAATGCAGGCTCTTTTTTGCTTCCATATGAACTTTAAAGTAGTTTTTTTCCAATTCTGTGAAGAAAGTCATTGGTAGCTGGATGGGGATGGCATTGAATCTGTAAATTACCTTGGACACTACGGCCATTTTGACGATGTTGATTCTTCCTATCCATGAGCATGGAATGTTCTTCCATTTGCTTGTAACCTCTTTTATTTCATTGAGCAGTGGTTTGTAGTTCCCCTTGAAGAGGTCCTTCACATCCCTTGTAAGTTGGATTGCTTGGTATTTTATTTTCTTTGAAGCAATTGTGAATGGGAGTTCACTCATGATTTGGCTCTCTGTTTGTCTGTTATTGGTGTATAAAAATGCTTGTGATTTTTGAACATTGATTTTGTATCCTGAGACTTTGCTGAGGTTGCCTATCAGCTTCAGATTTTGGGCTGAGACAATGGGGTTTTCTAGATATACAATCATGTCATTGGCAAACAGGGACAATTTGACTTCCTCTTTTCCTAATTGAATGCTCTTTATTTCCTTCTGCTGCCTGATTGCCCTGGCCAGAACTTCCAACACTATGTTGAATAGGAGTGGTGAGAGAGGGCATCCTTGTCTTGTGACAGTTTCCAAAGGTAATGCTTCCAGTTTTTCCCCATTCAGTATGATATTGGCTGTGGATTTGTCATAAATAGCTCTTATTATTTTGAGATATGTCCCATCAATACCTAATTTATTGAGAGGTTTTAGCATGAAGGGTTGTTGAATTTTGTCAAAGGCCTTTTCTGCATCTATTGAGATAATCATGTGATGTTTGTCTTTGGTTTAGTTTATATGCTGGATTACATTTATTGATTTGTGTATATGGAACCAGCCTTGCATCCCAGGGATGAAGCCCACTTGATCATGGTGGATAAGCTTTTTGATGTGCTGCTGGATTTGGTTTGCCTGTATTTTATTGAGGATTTTTGCGTCGATGTTCATGAGGGATATTGGTCTAAAATTCTCTTTTTTTGTTGTGTCTCTTCCACGCTTTGGTGTCAGGATGGTGCTGGCCTCATAAAATGAATTAGGGAGGATTTCCTCCTTTTCCATTGATTGGAATACTTTCAGAAGGAATGGTACCAGTTCCTCCTTGTACCTCTGGTAGTATTTGGCTGTGAATCCTTCTAGTTCTGGACTTTTCCCTCACCAGCAATGGAACAAAGCTGGATGGGGAATGACTTTGATGACTTGAGAGAAGAAAGCTTCAGAAAATCAAACTCCTCCAAGCTAAAGGAGGAAGTTCAAACCCATGGCAAAAAAGTTAAAAATCTTGAAAAAAGATAAGACAAATGGCTGACTAGAATAACCAAAGCAGAGAAGTCCCAAAAGGACCTGATGGAGCTGAAAACCATGGCACAAGAACTACAAGGCAAATGCACAAGACTCATAGCCGATTTGATCAACTGGAAGAAAGGGTATCAGTGATGGAAGATCAAATGAATGAAAGGAAGTGGGAAGAGAAGTTTAGAGAAAAAAAAATAAAAAGAAATGAACAAAGCCTCCAAGAAATATGGGACAATGTGAAAAGACCAAATTTACGTCTGATTGGTGTATCTGAAAGTGACAGTGAGAATGGAAGCAAGTTGGAAAACACTCTGCAGGATATTATCCAGGAGAACTACCCCAGTCTAGCAAGGCAGACCAATATTCAGATTCAGGAAATACAGAGAATGCCACAAAGATACTCCTCGAGAAGAGCAACTCCAAGACACATAATTGTCAGATTCACCAAAGTTGAAATGAAGGAAAAAATGTTAAAGGCAGCCAGAGAGAAAGGTCAGGTTACCCACAAAGGGAAGCCCATCAGACTAACAGTGGATCTCCCTGCAGAAACTCTACAAGCCGATGGCTGAATAGGAACAGTTCTGGTCTACAGCTCCCAGCATGAGCAACGCAGAAGATGGGTGATTTCTGCATTTCCATCTGAAGTACCAGGTTCATCTCACTAGGGAGTGCCAGACAGTGGGTGCAGGTCAGTGGGTGAGTGTGCCGTGTGCCAGCCGAAGCAGGGATGAGGCATTGCCTCACTCGGGAAGCACAAGGGGTCAGGGAGTTCCCTTTCCAGGGGTGACAGATGGCACCTGGAAAATCAGGCCACTCCCACCCAAATACAGTGCTTTTCCGATGGGCTTAGGAAACGGAGCACCAGGAGATTATAGCCCACACCTGGCTCAGAGGATCCTATGCCCACAGAGTCTTGCTGATTGCTAGCACATCAGACTGAGATCAAACAGCAAGGCGGCAGCGAGGCTGGGGGAGGGGCGCCCGCCATTGCCCAGGCTCACTTAGGTAAACAAAGCAGCTGGGAAGCTCAAACTGGGTGGAGCCCACCACAGCTCAAGGAGGCCTGCCTGCCTCTGTAGGCTCCACCTCTGGGGGCAGGGCACAGACAAACAAAAAGACAGCAGTAACCTCTGCAGACTTAAATGTCCCTGTCTGACAGCTTTGGGGACAGCAGTGGTTCTCCCAGCATGCAGCTGGAGATCTGAGAAAGGGCAGACTGCCTCCTCAAGTGTGTCCCTGACCCCTGACCACCGAGCAGCCTAATTGGGAGGCACCCCCCAGCGGGGCAGACTGACACCTCACACGGCTGGCCGGGTACTCCAACAGACCTGCAGCTGAGGGTCCTGTCTGTTAGAAGGAAAACTAACAGAAAGGACATCCACACCAAAAACCCATCTGTACATCACCATCATCAAAGACCAAAAGTAGATAAAACCACAAAGATGGGGAAAAAACAGAACAGAAAAACTGGAAACTCTAAAAAGCAGAGTACCTCTCCTCCTCCAAAGGAACGCAGTTCCTCACCAGCAATGGAACAAAGCTGGATGGAGAATAACTTTGATGAGCTGAGAGAAGAAGGCTTCAGACGATCAAATTACTCCGAGCCATGGGAGGATATTCAAACCAAAGGCAAAGAAGTTGAAAACTTTGAAAAAATTTAGAAGAATGTATAACTAGAATAACCAATACAGAGAAGTGCTTAAAGGAGCTGATGGAGCTGAAAACCAAGGCTCGAGCACTATGTGAAGAATGCAGAAGCCTCAGGAGCCGATGTGATCAAATGGAAGAAAGGGTATCAGCAATGGAAGATGAAATGAATGAAATGAAGTGAGAAGGGAAGTTTAGAGAAAAAAGAATAAAAAGAAACAAGCAAAGCCTCCAAGAAATGTGGGACTATGTGAAAAGACCAAATCTACGTCTGATTGGTGTACCTGAAAGTGACGGGGAGAATGGAACCAAGTTGGAAAACACTCTGCAGGATATTATCCAGGAGAACTTTCCCAATCTAGCAAGGCAGGCCAACATTCAGATTCAGGAAATACAGAGAATGCCACAAAGATATGCCTCGAGAAGGGCAACTCCAAGACACATAATTGTCAGATTCACCAAAGTTGAAATGAAGGAAAAAATGTTAAGGGCACCCAGAGAGAAAGGTCAGGTTACCTTCAAAGGGAAGCCCATCAGACTAACAGTGGATCTCTTGGCAGAAACTCTACAAGCCAGAAGAGAGTGGGGGCCAATATTCAACATTCTTAAAGAAAAGAATTTTCAAACCAGAATTTCATATCCAGCCAAACTAACCTTCATAAGTGAAGGAGAAATAAAATCCTTTACAGACAAACAAATTCTGAGAGATTTTGTCACCACTAAGCCTGCCCTAAAAGAGCTTCTGAAGGAAGCGCTAAACATGGAAAGGCACAACCGGTACCAGCCACTGCAAAATCATGCCAAAATGTAAAGACCATCGAGACTAGGAAGAGACTGCATCAACTAACGAGCAAAATAACCAGCTAACATCATAATGACAGGATCAAATTCACACATAACAATATGAACTTTAAATGTAAATGGACTAAATGCTCCAATTAGAAGGCACAGACTGGCAAATTGGATAAAGACTCAAGACCCATCAGTGTGCTGTATTCAGGAAACCCATCTCACATGCAGAGACACACATAGGCTCAAAATAAAACGATGGAGGAAGATCTACCAAGCAAATGGAAATCAAAAAAAGGCAAGGGTTGCAATCCTAGTCTCTGATAAAACAGACTTTAAACCAACAAAGATCAAAAGAGACAAAGAAGGCCATTACATAATGGTAAAGGGATCAATTCAACAAGAAGAGCTAACTATCCTAAATATATATGCACCCAATACAGGAGCACCCAGATTCATAAAACAAGTCCTGAGTGACCTACAAAGAGACCCAGACTCCCACACATTAATAATGGGAGACTTGAACACCCCACTGTCAACATTAGACAGATCAATGAGACAGAAAGTCAACAAGGATACCCAGGAATTGAACTCAGCTCTGCACCAAGCTGACCTAATAGACATCTACAGAACTCTCCACCCCAAATCAACACAATGTACATTTTTTTCAGCACCACACCACACCTATTCCAAAATTGACCACATACTTGGAAGTAAAGCTCTCCTCAATAAATGCAAAAGAACAGAAATTATAACAAACTATCTCTCAGATCACAGTGCAATCAAGCTAGAACTCAGGATTAAGAATCTCACTCAAAACCGCTCAACTCTGTGGAAACTGAACAACCTGCTCCTGAATGACTACTGGGTACATAAAGAAATGAAGGCAGAAATAAAGATGTTCTTTGAAACCAAGGAGAACCAAGACACAACATACCAGAATCTCTGGGATGCATTCAAAGCAGTGTGTAGAGGGAAATTTATAGCATTAAATGCCCACAAGAGAAAGCAGGAAAGATCCAAAATTGACACCCTAACATCACAATTAAAAGAACTAGAAAAGCAAGAGCAAACACATTCAAAAGCTAGCAGAAGGCAAGAAATAACTAAAATCAGAACAGAACTGAAGGAAATAGAGACACAAAAAAACCTTCAAAAAATTAATGAATGCAGGAGCTGGTTTTTGAAAGGATCAACAAAATTGATAGACCGCTAGCAAGATTAATAAGGGAAAAAAGAGAGGAGAATCAAATAGATGCAATAAAAAATGATAAAGGAGATATCACCACCGATCCCACAGAAATACAAACTACCATAAGAGAATACTACAAACACCTCTACACAAATAAACTAGAAAATCTAGAAGAAATGGATAAATTCCTCAACACATACACCCTACCAAGACTAAACCAGGAAGAAGTTGAATTTCTGAATAGACCAATAACAGGAGCTGAAATTGAGGCAATAATTAATAGCTTACCAACCAAAAAAAGTCCAGGACCAGATGGGTTCACAGCCAAATTCTACCAGAGGTACAAGGAGGAACTGGTACCATTGCTTCTGAAACTATTCCAATCAATAGAAAAAGAGGGAATCCTCCCTAACTCATTTTATGAGGCCAGCATCATCCTGATACCAAAGCCTGGCAGAGACACAACAAAAAAAGAGAATTTTAGACCAATATCCTTAATGAATATTGTTGTAAAAATTCTCAATAAAATACTGGCAAACAGAATCCAGCAGCACATCAAAAAGTTTATCCACCATGATCAAGTGGGCTTTATCCCTGGGATGCAAGGCTGGTTCAATATATGCAAATCAATAAATGTAATCCAGCATATAAACAGAACCAAAGACAAAAACCACATGATTTTCTCAATAGATGCAGAAAAGGCCTTTGACAATATTCAACAACCCTTCATGCTAAAAACGCTCAGTAAATTAGGTATTGATGTGACGTATCTCAAAATAATAAGAGCTATCTATGACAAACCCACAGCCAATATCATACCCAATGGGCAAAAACCGGAAGCATTCCCATTGAAAACTGTCACAAGACAGGGATGCCCTCTCTCACCACTTCTATTCAACATAGTGTTGGAAGTTCTGGCCAGGGCAATTAGGCAGGAGAAGGAAATAAAGGGTATTCAATTAGGAAAAGAGGATGTCTAATTGTCCCTGTTTGCAGAAGACATGATTGTATATCTAGAAAACCCCATTGTCTCAGCCCAAAATCTCCTTAAGCTGATAAGCAACTTCAGCAAAGTCTCAGGATACAAAATCAATGTACGAAAATCACAAACATTCTTATACACCAATAACAGACAAACAGAGAGCCAAATCATGAGTGAACTCCCATTCACAATTGCTTCAAAGAGAATAAAATACCTAGGAATCCAACTTACAAGGGATGTGAAGGACCTCTTCAAGGAGAAGTACAAACCACTGCTCAAGGAAATAAAAGAGGATACAAACAAATGGAAGAACATTCCATGCTCATGGGTAGGAGGAATCAATATCGTGAAAATGGCCATCCTTCCCAAGGTAATTTACAGATTCAATGCCATCCCCATCAAGCTACCAATGACTTTCTTCACAGAATTGGAAAAAACTACTTTAAATTTCATATGGAACCAAAAGAGAGCCCGCATCACCAAGTCAATCCTAAGCCAGAAGAACAAAGCTGGAGGTATCACACTACCTGACTTCAAACTATACTGCAAGGCTACAGTAATGAAAGCAGCATGGTACTGGTACCAAAACAGAGCTATAGATCAATGGAACAGAACAGAGCCATCAGAAATAATGCCACATATCTACAACTATCTGATCTTTGACAAACCTGAGAAAAACAAGCAATGGAGAAAGGGTTCCCTATTTAATAAATGGTGCTGGGAAAACTGGCTAGCCATATGGAGAAAGCTGAAACTGGATCCCTTCCTTACACCTTATACAAAAATCAATTCAAGATGGATTAAAGACTTAAATGTTAGACCTAAAACCATAAAAACCTTAGAAGAAAACCTAGGCATTACCATTCAGGACATAGGCATGGGCAAGGACTTCATGTCTAAAACACCAAAAGCAATGGCAACAAAAGCCATAATTGACAAATGGGTTCTAATTAAACTCAAGAGCTTCTGCACAGCAAAAGAAGCTACCATCAGAGTGAACAGGCAACCTACAAAATGGGAGAAAATTTTCACAACCTACTCGTCTGACAAAGGGCTAATATCCAGAATCTACAATGAACTCCAACAAATTTACAGGAAAAAAACAAACAACCCCATCAAAAAGTGGGTGAAGGACATGAACAGACACTTCTCAAAAGAAGACATTTATGCAGCCAAAAGACACATGAAAAAATGCTCACCATCACTGGCCATCAGAGAAATGCAAATCAAAACCACAATGAGATACCATCTCACACCAGTTAGAATGGCGATCATTAAAAAGTCAGGAAACAACAGGTGCTGGAGAGGATGTGGAGAAACAGGAACACTTTGACACTGTTGGTGGGACTGTAAACTAGTTCAACCCTTGTGGAAGTCAGTGTGGCGATTCCTCAGGGATCTAGAACTAGAAATTCCATTTGACCCAGCCATCCCATTACTGGGTATATACCCAAAGGACTATAAATCATGCTGCTATAAAGACACATGCACACGTATGTTTATTGCGGCATTATTCACAATAGCAAAGATTTGGAATCAACCCAAATGTCCAACAATGATAGACTGGATTAAGAAAATATGGCACATATACACCATGGAGTACTATGTAGCCATAAAAAATGATAAGTTCATGTCCTTTGTAGGGACATGGATGAAATTGGAAATCATCTTTCTCAGTAAACTATCGCAAGAACAAAAAATCAAACACCGCATATTCTCACTCATAGGTGGGAATTGAACAATGAGAACAGATGGACACAGGAAGGGGAACATCACACTTTGGGGACTGTTGTGGGGTGGGAGGAAGGGGGAAGGATAGCATTGGGAGATACGCCTAATGCTAGATGACGAGTTAGTGGGTGCAGCGCACCAGCATGGCACATGTATACATATGTAACTTACTTGCACATTGTGCACATGTACCATAAAACCTAAAGTATTATAATAATAATAATAATAATAAACAAAACAAATGGAGATCCAAATGAGGAAGACATCAGAAAAAAAGCCAATAATATATGAGGCCTAGTAAACACAGGAGAGTTCAAAATAAGGGAGGATTTTGCTTTATTTTGTTTTTGTTTTTAAGTGGAAAAGAAACTCCTGAGTTTTTAAAAGTGAAAGGAAGGGAAAGATCTAATTGAATGATCGAAGTTGAAGATACAGGAGAGAGTGGGGAAACCCTGTAACTTCTTAAATAGTAATGAGAATAATACATACTCTTTTGAGCAATAAAGAAGTAAATAAAATAGAAAATGAATCCCCCTTCTCTTCCTTCAGGACCAATCACACTAAGCCTCAGTGTTTATGAATGTCCACTCTATTATTTTTTCTTACTGCTTATGTTATCTTTTATTGTATTAGGTAGCTCTCCTATTTATTATGTTTATTGTTCCCATTTCTCTCCATGAAAATTGAACTTCCACAAAAGCAGATTTTTTTTCCTTTTCACTGCCTGGCATGTAGCATACACTCAATAAATATTTGTTAAATATCAAAAAAAAAAACACAAAAAACTCTACAAGCCAGAGGACAGTGGGGGCCAATATTTAACATTCTTAAAGAAAAGAATTTTCAACCCAGAATTTCATATCCAGCCAAACTAAGCTTCATAAGTGAAGGAGAAATAAAATCCTTCACACACAAGCAAATGCTGAGAGATTTTGTGACCACCAGGCCTGCCCTAAAAGAGCTCCAGAAGGAAGCACTAAACATGGAAGGGAACAACCAGTACTAGCTACTGCAAAAACATGTCAAATTGTAAAGACCATCAAGGCTAGGAAGAAACTGCATCAGCTAACGAGCAAAATTAGCAGCTAGCATCATAATGACGGGATCAAATTCACACATAACAATATTAACCTTAAATGTAAATGGGCTAAATGCTCCAATTAGAAGACACAGACTGGCAAATTGGATAAAGACTCAAGACCCATCAGTGTGCTGTATTCAGGAAACCCATCTCACGTGCAGAGACACACATAGGCTCAAAATAAAGGGATGGAGGAATATCTACCAAGCAAATGGAAAACAAAAAAAGGCAGGGGTTGCAATCCTAGTCTCTGATAAAACAGACTTTAAACCAACAAAGATCAAAAGAGACAAAGAAGGCCATTACATAATGGTAAAGGGATTAATTCAACAAGAAGAGCTAACTATCCCAAATATATATGCACCCAATACAGAAGCACCCAGATTCATAAAGCAAGTCCTTAGAGACCTACAAAGAGACTTAGACTCCCACACAATAATAATGGGAGATTTTAGCACCCCACTGTCAACATTAGACAGATCAACAAGACAGGAAATTTTCAAGGATATCCAGGAATTGAACTCAGCTCTGCACCAAGCAGACCTAATAGACATCTACGGAACTCTCCACCCCAAATCAACAGATTATTTCTCTTATTTCTGTTAGTTTTTGCTCCATATATTTCAGGACTATATTGTTAGATGTATGTATGTTTTTAATTGCTATGTTTTTCTAATCAAATGACCCTTTTATCATTGTGTCATATCCTTTGTATTTAATGGCAATTTTTTTCCAAAGTCTGTTATGTCTGATATAAGTATAGCCGCTCCAGCTTTATTTTTTTTACAGTTTACATAGCATATCTTTTCATTTTCTTTAACACTCAACCTATCCGTGTCTTTGAATCTAACCTTTGTCTCTGTAAGCAGTATTTGGTTGTATATAGTTGTTTATTTTAATCCATTCTACCACTCTCTGACTTTTATGAGAGTGTTTAATTTATGTGTAATGTAATTACTGATAAAGTTGGATGTACATTTACTATTTTGTTATTTGTTTTCTTATTGATTTATATTATTATGACATTTTTCTTCAACCTTTCATTTCTATCTTCATTTGTGTTCCATATGTGTCCCATTTTAATTAATTTATTCCTTCTTATACTTCAGTTTTTGAGTTATTTTCTTAAAAGGTTTTTGTGGATTTCAACTAACGTCTGCCATTAAAATAGTCTGGTTCAGATTAATACCAACTTAATTTCAGTAGTATGAAAATGTTTCTCTTATAGTCCCATTTCTTCCTTGAACTTTTTTATTTTTTGTATATAAATTGCTTTTTACATATTTTAAACCCACCAACACAGGTTTATAATTATTTGTAGTTATGGCTTTATGGATTTTTTCTTTAAATTGAAGAGTAAAAGAAAAGTGCTACAAACAAATAGATGTTTAAGTTCATTTATGTATTTACTTGTGTAATTACCTGCATTGGTGATGTTTACTTCTTCCTTTGGGTTTCACTTACTCTCTCTTGTCCTTTCAATTCAGCCTGAAGGGTTCCATTTGGTATTTTTTGTTGATCAGTGCTACTATCAATAACTTTTATTAAATTTGATTATTTGACATTGTCTTAAAATTTCCTTTATTAAAGAATAGTTTCTGAACATGTTATTTTTCTGGTTGTTCTTTATTTTGTTTCTTACCAATCAATATATTCTCCATTTAATTTCATGATATGCATTCCTAGAAAGCTTGTTTGTTCAAAAATAGGCAAAAATAATAATTCAATTTCTCCTGAAAAGTTAGATTGTAGTTAAAACTGAATTTTGTGTTTTTAAAATTTTTCTGATTTGTTTCAAATTACTTTTATTGATATATAATCTTTATACATGTTTGGGGTACTTTGTAATATTTTCTTCATAACATATATTAGCTATGTATGCTTTGGGGATATTTTGTAGGATATATGTGATAGTATGCTGTATGAATATAATATATCTAATAAAGGTAATTTGGACATCCGTAACCTCAAACATTTCTCTTTTTTTTTGAGAACATTCCAATTCTACTTTACTAGTTGTTTTTAAATACATAGTATATTACTGTTAACTATAGTCATCCTAATGTGCTATCAAACACTAGATCTTATTTATTTTATATAATAGTATTTTGGTACACATTAAGCAGGCTATCTATTTCTCCTTCACTTCTGCCCTTCACAGCCTCTGATAATCACCAATCAACCCTCTACTTTCATGAGATCCACTTTTTAAGCCCCCACCTGTGAGTGAGGACATGTGATGACTGTCTTTTGACCTCCAGTTCCATCAATGTTTGTGCAAAGGACAGGACTTCATTCATTTTTGTGCCTAAATATTTCATTTTTATATGTGTCACATTTTCTTTATCCATTAATTTGTTGATGAACACTTAGGTTGCTTCCACATCTATGATATTGTGGATAGCACTGCAATAAACCTGAAAGTGCAAGCCTCTCTATGATGTATTAATTTTCCTTCCTTTGAATAGTTACCTAGTAGTGAGATTGCTGGATCATATGGTAGTACCATCTTTTTTTTTTTTTTTTTTGAGAAACCTCCATTCTCTTCTCCATGGTGCTTGTACTAATTTATATTCCCAACAACAGTGTAAAAGGGTTCCTTCTCTCCACAACCTCACCAGCATTCTTTATTGTCTTTTATTATTATTTTTTGGATAAAAGCCATTTTTTCTTGGGTGAGATAATATCTCATTGTAATTTTGATTCAGATTTTTCTGATAAACGGTAATATTGAGTGTCTTCATATACCTGTTTGCCATTTGTATGTCACCTTTTGAGAAGTGTCTAGTAAGATATTGTGCCCATTTTTAAATCAGATTGTTAGAATTTTTTCCTATTGAGTTGCTTGAGTTCTTTGTATATTTTGGTTATTAATCCTTTGTGGAATGAATAGTTTGAAAATATTTTCTTCTATTCTGTATGTTGTATCTGCATTTTGTTAGTGGCTTTCTTTGCCATGTGGAAGCATTTAGGTTTGGTGTAATTTTGTCTGTTTCTTCTTTTGTTACATATGCTTTTGAGGTCTTACTCAAAACATCTTTGCCCAGACCAATGTTCTCAAGAGTGTCCCCAAACATTTTTCTTCTAGTAGTTTTATACTTTCAAGTATCAAATTTAAGTCTTTATTTTTGATTTGATGTCTGTATTTGCTGGGAGATGAGGGGGTCATCATTCTTCTGCACATGGTTATCCAGTTTTCCCAGTACCATTTATTGAAGAGACTGTTCTTTCTTCAGTATATGTTCTTGGCATTTTTGTCAAAAATGAGTTGACCATGAATGTGTGGATTTATTGCTAAGATCTCTATTCTGTTCCGTTTGTCTATGTGTGTTTTTATGCCAATACCATGCTGCTTTGGTTACTATGGCTTTGGAGAATATTTTAAAGTCAAGTAGTGTGATGTCTCCAGCTTTGCACTGTTTTTCCTCAGCATTTTTATTTGGTATTTTGGATTTTCTGTGGTTTCATACAAATTTTAGGGTATTTTCCCTATATCTGTGAAGAATGTCTTTGATATTCTGATAGATACTACATTAAGTCTGTAGATTATTTTGGGTGGTTGATATGGTTTGACTCTGTGTCCCCACCCAAATCTCATCTTGAATTGTACTCCCATAATTCCTACGTGTTGTGGAAGGGACCCAAGGGGAGATGGAATGAATCATGGGGGTGATTTCCCCCATATTATTCTTTTGGTAGTAAATAAGTCTCACGAAATCTGGTGGTTTTGTTGGAGCTTTCAGCTTTTGCCTCTTCCTCATTTTCTCTTGCCACCACCATGTAAGAAGTGCCTTTCACCTCCTGCCATGAGGCCTCCCCGGCCATGTGGAACTGTAAATCCAATTTAAACCTCTTTTTCTTCCCAGTCTTCTGAATGTCTTTATCAGTAGCGTGAAAACAGACTAATATAGTGGTATTGCCATTTTACCAATAGTAATTCTTCCATTCCAAGAGTATGATAAATGTTTCCATTTTTCTGTATCCTTTTCAACTTTTTTCATCAGTGTTTTACAGGATTTTGTGTAGATCTTTCACTTTTTGGGTTAAATTGATTCCTATGTATTTTACACATTTTTAGCTATTATAGATATAATTACTTTATTTCTTTTTCAATTTTTTTGGCCATTACTGTATATAAATCCTTCTAATTATGCTATGTTGATTTTTTATCCCAGCACTTTACAATTTGTTTAACATTTTTAATGTTTTTGAGTGGAACCTTTACAGTTCTCTAAATATAACATCATGTCATCAGCAGACAAGAATAATTTGACTTCTTTATTTCCAATTTTGATGCTCTTGATATCTTTATCTTGATCTTGCCTAATTTCCCTTGTTGAAACTTCTACTACTATATTGAATAAAAGTCGTGGAAGTGGGCATCCTTGTCTAATTGCAGATTATGAAGAAATAGCTTCAATTTTTTCCCATTTAGCATGTTGTTAATTGTGGGTTTGTTATATATAGCCTTTATCGTTTTGAGTTTTGAGGTATGTTCTTTCCATACCTAGTTTGTTGTTAAGTGACCTTAAATTTTCTCAAATGCTTTTTGGCATCTAATAAAATCATTATGTAATTTTGCCTTTGATTCTGTTAATGTGATGTATCACATATATTGATTTGCATATGTTGAACCATCCTTGGAATGAATCAAACTTGATCATGATGAATTATGTTTTTAATGCATTGTTGTATGTGGTTGTTAGTATTTTATTAAAAGTTTTTGAATCCAAGTTAACCAGGGATATTACCTTTAGTTTCTTTTTTTGTTATGTCTTTGTCTGGTTTTTGTATCAAGGTAATGCTGGCCATGTGGAAAAAATTTTGAAAATTATTGGGAATACTATTTCTTATTCAACTTTTTGAAGAATGTGAGTAAAAATGATTTTACTTCTTTTTTAAATGTTTGGTAGAATTCAACAGTGAAGCTGTCAGGTCCTGGCTTTTCTTTGCTATGAGACTTTTTATTGCTGTCTCACTTTTATTATTCATTATTTGTCTTTTCAAGTTTTCTGTTTCTTCATGGCTCAATCTTTGTAGGTTGTATGTATCAGAAAAGTTATCTACTTCTGTTTTTTCAATTTTTTGGCATATAGTTATTCTAATGATTCTTTGTATTTCTGTGGTATCACTTGTTATGTCTCCTTTTTTTACTTCTGATTAAAATTACTTGGTTATTCTCTCCTTTTTTTTAGCCTAGCTAAAGTTGATCTTCTTTTTCTCTTTCTTTTTTTTTCTTTCTTTCTTTTTTTTTTATTTTGGATTTTCACTCTTGTTGCCCAGGCAGGAGTGCAAAGACAAGATCTCAGCTCACTGCAACCTTTGCCTCCCAGGTTGAAGCTATTCTCCTGCCTCAGCTTCCCAAGTAGCTGGGATTACAGACATGTGCTACTATGCCCAGCTAATTTTGTATTTTTAGTAGAGACAGGGTTTCACCATGTTGGTCAGGCTGGTCTCAAACTCCTGACCTCAGGTGATCCACCCACCTTGGCCTCCCAAAGTCCTGAGATTACAGGCACAAGCCATCATGCCCGGCCTGAAGTTGATCTTCTTATTTCCTTTTAGTTCCATTGGTCTTTCATATTTTTTCTTCTAATTTTATTTATTTATGCTTTGGTCTTTAATACTTCTTTTGTTCTACTAAATTTTAGGTTGGTTTGTTCCTGCTTTTTTAGTTCTTTGTGTTTTTTTTTGAAATACTTCTACTTTTTTGAAGTAGGCCTTTGTTGCTATAAACTTCCCTCTTATTGCTACCTTTGATGTATCCCATAAATTACGGTATGTTGTGTTTTCATTTTGATTTATTTTTAAGATATTATTAAATTTTCTTCTGAACTTCCTTATTGATTCATTAATTGCTCAGGAGGATTTTATTTAATTTTTATTTTGCTTTTGTATATAGTGAGAGATAGGCGCCTACCTTCATTCTCCTGAATATGAATATCCAGTTTCTCCAGTGACATTTATTAAAGAGACTGTCTTTTCCACAGTGTATGTTCTTGGCACCTTTGTTGAAAATCAATTCACTGTAGGTGTGTGGATTTGCTTCTGGGTTCTCTGTTATGTCCTCTTGGTCTATGTTATCTGTTTTTATGCCAATTTCATGCTGTTTGGGTTACTATAGCTCTGTAGTATAATTTGAAGTCAAGTAGTGTGATTCCTCCGGTTTGGTTCTTCTTTTATCTTAGGATAGCTTTGGACATTTTGTGTCTTTTTTGGTTTCATGTCAATCTTAGAATTGCTTTTTCTATTTCTGTGAAGACTGTCATTGCTATTTGGATAGGGATTGTGTTGAATATGTAGATTGTTTTGGATAGTACAGAGAGTTTAACAATATTGATTCTTTTAATCAATGAATATGGAATATTTTTCCATTTTTTGGTGTCCTCTTCAGTTTCTTTCATCAGTGTTTTATAGTTTTTATTACAGAGATCTTTTACTTCTTTGCTTAATTTTTAGAAATTTAATTTTATGTGTGGCTTTTATAAATAGGATTGTTTTATATTCCTTTTTCAGATTGTCACGATTGGCATATTGAAATGTTGCTGATTTTTGTATGTTAATTTTGTATACTGCAACTTTACTGAATTTGATAATCAGTTCTAATAATTTCCTTGTGAAATCTTTAGGTTGAGTTAGGCTTCTTTGGGTTATATTGACTTGGGGTTCTATAACCTTTTTTTACTTGGATATTGATATTTTTACCTCTATTTAGGAAGTTTTCTGTTAATGTCTCTTTGAATAAACTTTCTACCTCTATCTGTTTTTCTACCTCCTCTTTAATGCCAGTAACTATGGCCACCACCCTTAGGACTGTGCTGGGTCTTACCTGAAGCCAGAACAACAGTGGAACTCACCCAAAGCATGCTTTAACCACTCCAAGGCTACTGTCAATGTTCACTTAGGGCCTTGGGGAACTACGATCAGCAGGTGGTAAAGGCAGCCAGGCCTATAACCTTGCCTTCAAAGTGGAGAGTTCTCCTAGGCCCCAGGGAGGTCCAGGAGGCAGGGACTAGAGTAAAGAACCTTAGAAGTCTTCCTGGTGTTCCACTGTATTGCAGCTGAGCTTGTACTCAAACCACAAGGCACAGTTCTTCTTACTTTTCACTTCTCTTTTTTTTCAAAGGCAGAGGAGCCTCACTCCATGGCCACTACAACAACGGCTTATGGGGAGTACTGGCAGACTACTGCTAATATTCTCTTAAGGCCCAAGAGCCCTTCAGTCAGCTTGTGATGAATATAGACTGTCCTGGGACTCACCCTTCAGAAGAGTGGTCTCCCTTCTGTCCCAGGCCAGGCCAGAAATTCTGTTGAAGAGCCACGTCCTGGAACTGGGAATCCTAAAAGCCCACTTGGTGCTTTAAGCCCATATTGCCAAGCTGGCACCTAAGGTGTAAAAGAAAGTCCCCTTTGCTATTTTCTTCACTTTTCTCAAGCAGAAGGAATCTCACACCATGGCCACCACAGCTGAGAATATGCTGAGTCTCACTGGAGGTCAGAAAGTATCAGCTTCTTACCCAAGGCCCTCATCGTAACACCTGGGTACTGATGCTGTTTGTTCAGGGCCCAAGAACTTTTTAGTTAGCAGTTGATGTGTGTTGTATGACTGACTTCTTCCCTTCAAGGCAGCAGGTTCAAGATCTGTCTAGAAATGTTCAGTAGATAGGGCCTAGAATAGGGGCCCCATGACTTTGTCTGGTGCCCTATCCTGCTGTGGCTGAGCTGGTATCCAAAATGCAAAACAGAATTCCTCTCACTCTTCTTTTTCCTTTTCTTAAGTATAACAAAGAGGTCTCTATTGGAGCTGTGAAATGAGCAGCCTGGGGCTAAAGGAGAGGTGATGCCAGCACTCCATTAACCTCCCCAGCTGCTATCTCAGTAGTCATGTGCCCCACAGTTCACTGTTTCTGGGCCCTGTTCAACCCTAGGACTCACTTAAGTGTTGCAGGCCTTGTGGCCTAGACCACCTTTCAAGTTTATTTTGGACCCCAGAATACTTTAGTCTGCAATAGTGTGGATTGCAGGAACTCAAGTTCCAATCACTGGGGTCAGCAATTCCTCTCTGGCTAGCACTGATTTAAATGTTTCCTCTGTGAGTGTTAGCTGAGTTTGGTTTGGTTTTGCTTTCTGCTATAACAAGGGCAGCACTGAGTTCAATGTCTCGCAATTGCTGGCTTGTTCTCTCCCCAAGGAACAGAAACGCTCTCTGCACCATGCAGCTGCTGTCAGGGTGTACTCAAGGGGTGGCATCAACAGTTGAAGACTGTTTTTCCTACGTCTTCAGTGCTTCTTTCAGCAACATAAATTTAAAACCCAGTACTGTGAGTGCTCATCTGATTTTTGGTTCTTAAGAAGGTGCTTTTTTTGGGGTGTGTAGATAGTTGTTAAATCTGTGTCCTTACAAAGGGGATAATTGATGGAACCTTTTACTCTGTCATCTTGCTCCACCCCTTCTCTTACATTATCTATCTCTTAACAGGATGCTTGGTTTATTGTTTTTGATAGATTCATCTTTTAGTCTTCATACTAGATATATGAACAGACTGCACACCACAATTACTATATTAGAGAATTTTACATTTGTTTGTGTACTTGTTTTACCAGCTACTTTTATATATTCAAATGTTTTCTTATTGTAAATTAGCTTACTTTTCTTTTATGTTGATGAATTTATTTTTAACATTTCTTGTAAGGCAGGTCTAGTGGTGATGAATTCCCCCAGTTTTTGTTTGTCTGAGAAAGACTTTATCTTACCTTCATATTTGAAGAATAGTTTTGCTGGTTACAATATTACTGATAGGCAGAATATTTTCTTTTCTTTAGCACTTTGGACATGCCAACCTACTCTCTCCTGGCCTGTATAGTTTTCATTGAGAAGTCTGTTGCCAGATGAATCTGAGTTTTTTTATATGTTAGTTTCTTTTATCTTGCTATTTTAGAATCCTCTCTTTGTTCTTGAGCTTTGCAATTTTAATTATTACATGCCTTGGGGTAGTCTTATTTGAATTGAATCCTCTTTAATCTCTACCTTCCAGTACCTAGATACTTATATTATACTCTAAGTTCAGAAAGTTTTCTGTTATTATTTCTTTGAATAAACTCTATATCTCTTGGCCTTTCTTGATTTCTTGGATATCCATCAACCTTCAATTTGCTCTTTTGAGGTTATTCTCTCTATCTTGTGGATTGCTTTTTTTTTTTTTTTTTTGACAGAGTCTCACTCTGTCAGCCAGGTTGGAGTGCAGTGGCATGATCTCAGCTCACTGCAATCTTGGCCTCCCAGGCTCAAGCAATTCTCCTGCCTCAGCCTCCCAAGTAGCTGGGATTACAGGTGTGTGCCACCATGTCTGGCTAATTTTTGTATTTTTAGTAGAGATGGGGTTTCACCATGTTGGCCAGACTTGTCTCAAACTCCTGACCTCAGGTGATCCACCTGCCTCAGCCTCCCAAAGTGCTGGGATTACAGGCATGAGCCACTGTGCCCAGCTGGATACTTTTTATTCTTACTGATTCTTTTTTCTTTTTCTTCTCTGATAGTAAATTTTTTATATCGTGTCTTTGTGCTCACTGATTTTCCTGCTTGATTCATTCTGCTGTTGAGAGCCTCTAACACATTTTTTTTTCAATTTAGCAAATGTATTTCTTAGTTTCAAGATTTCTGTTTGATTTTTTACAATGTTTCAATCTGCTTTTTGAATCTCTCTGATAGATTTCTAAATTGCTTTTCTGTGTTATCGTTGAGTTGCTGAGCTTCTTTAAAACTACTCTTTTGAATTAATTATGTGAGAATGCATGCACACTTTTCTATCTTGTTAGGGTCAGTCACTGACATTTTCTTTGTCTTTTTGAAGAGGATATAATTTACTGCTTCCTGTAGTGTGTGTGTGTGTGTGTGTGTGTGTGTGTTTGTGAGTGTACTTTAATGGCTTCACAATAAAATATTAATTACTTATTCGAGTCTTCACTGTCTGACTTGTTTTGGTCTTTTTCAGGTATGTTTGCTTAGAGGTTCTCTACAGGTGTTTGAGAATCCTTTAAATCCTAAATTGCTGTTTTCTTTTTGGCACTAGATGACACCTTAAGCCCAGGTATGCCTCTTGCAAGTTTGGCTTACTGCCTGTTCCAGATGGTTAGTCCCAAAGGGGATACTTAAGCTGTTTTGGAAGACTGGCTAAGGATTCATACCTAGAAGATCTATAGAGTGTGTTTTCTACGGTGTGATGTTGCTAAACAGGCACTCTGATTTGGCAACTTATTTGGCTGAAAAAAAGAAAAGAGTTTTGCAAGGTGGTGTTTTTATTTCCCCTTCCCCTCTTTGTCTCTAGCTGCCCTCAGGGTCTTTTCTTCTAATAGGCACTAACAGTTCTTCCTTTTGGTTGAAGATGGTTCTTCTGCAGGGAATGCAAGATGGTGAAGAAGCAGGCCCTCTGCCTTGACCTCACTTTTTAAAATGTGGAATCCATGATTGTGAAAGGAATTTTCCTTGCATGATGTCTGGCAAGTTGGGAAAACAGCATCAAAAAAATAGAAATTTGTTTATCTTACAATTTGCTTGGTGATTTTTATTTCTTTGTGGTCCCAGAAATCATCTCAGGCTCAGATTTGAGTTCTGGGATTTTGCTGGTTATTATCTTGGCACTGGATATTTGTTTTTGGTTTTCTACGGGAGGGAGTGAAGCCAGATTGACTCTATTCCACCATTTTGATGACGTCACCTCCTCTTTCTTCATTCTGGACATTCATAGTTTTTTTGGTCATAATTTCCTTTGTGTTTGAAAAACTTTCTGTAACAATTTTTAGAGAAAATCAACTAAATTTTTCCCTACTGGGAATGTCTATTTCTCAAAGTTAATTTTCCCAACATGAATTATTTCAGACTAAAAATTTGTTGTAATTTCAACCATTCCTTTTATTTGACCAATTGCTCAAGCAAAGTGCTATTTCTCTCTAGATCTTTTCAAGATTCATTTTAAGCCTTTCATTTTCAGAAGGTTTATTGTGGCATGTCTGTGTGTGCATTTCTTTGCATTTATGCTTTTTTAAGGGAAACTCTTTTTTTAATCTACAGCTTTGTCTTACACAAAGTGTGGACATTTTCATTGAGCTATTATTCATACTTTCTTCAAAATTTTTTTTATTGTAAGCTTCTTCAGTGCCCAGGTTAGGATCTATATCTATCTATATCTATATCTCTATATCATCTATATCTATAGCTATCTATCTTTCCAGATATAGATATGGAAGGCTGACACAGACACACACACAAACATACACACACACATATATGCGTATGCAAACAAACATATATGCACATGCAAACAAACATATACATACACAGAGAGATTAAACTTAATGTCATGTTCTTGAAGTCTTTAGCCAGTCTTTTTGTTTTGTTCACATTTTAATATTTTGACACTGATTTTTTGTGTGCTCTGCAGAGATTTTAGCTATAATTATCAAGAGGAACATGGTGGAGTGAGTTGATTTTAACTTATCTGAAATTGGAAGTATGTAGGCCTGTCTGTTCTAACTTGAATGGGGAAAATTGAGGATGCTGGGTGCCAATTTCTAACAATATTATCTTTTGTACCTGAAATTTCATCAAATCCTTAATTTATTTCATCAGCAGATGTGTTTTGAGTATCCAATGCTTTCTAGAAACTTTTATAATTCTCCTGATGCAAATATAATCAAGGGAAACACAGGCTCTGCCTGAAAGTGAAATACCTAGTGAGTGAAATATTCAATAAGGAAATACAGGTGGCACAGAAAACTATCTACCTTAGACTTAAAGAGAAGTCAGAGAAGGCATTCCAAAGTATAATTGTAAGTTAGAAACTGAAGAAAAGTCAGTTAATCAAATAAAAATTGAGGAAAGAACATCTCAAGAACAAAGAATATTTGTGCAATATTATAGATATAACAGACTGCATCATACATTATGGAAATGCAAGTACTTCAGCATGGTGGAAGCACAGAAAGGTGGTGAAGAGTAGAGTTGTATAAATGAGGTTGGAGTGATAGGCTTATAGAACTTAAATAAACTATGGTAAGGAGTTTGTTTTAATGATACAGAGAAATCCTTCATTGAATTAAATAGTAGAGTGGCTTGACAGATATGGCAATTAGAAATATCTCTTTTAGTTAAAAATATATTGATTATAATGGGCATAATTGAAAGAAGTAATCGGTAGATGCTGAAAATAATAAGAAATAAAGAAATGGTGGCTCTTTGAATCAGAGTAGAGATGACACAGAAAAGTGGCTAAATTTTAATAATTTAAAAAGATAAAAATCATAGAATTTGATGATAATGTGTGAGGGTATTAGTAGGTAAATACGTTAAAGGTATCATTTACATTGTGGAAATGGATATATGGAAGAGTGATCAAATAATATCATCCAAACTCAGACACTTTTTAGACCGAGAGGGTGTGACATTATTAGTTACTCTGGAATAACAGATTTAAACCAGGACTGTGCCCGGAAAATCAGGATTTATGGTCTCTTAGTATATGGCGGTTCTAGTAAGAAATGGACATGCTTTTTAAAATAAATTGTATGCTTTGTTTAAAAATTTTAAATCTTAAATGCCTATGGGACACACAAGTAATTAAATAGCTGTATTTACTGGTACATATATATGTAAGTATGCATGTGCGTGTGTGTGTGTGTGTGTGTGTAATGAGAGCTCAGGAGATAGCTATTGACCGGAACTATGGATTTTGAAATCATAATCTTATATACAGTAATTGAAGATATAGAAGTAGAAGAGATAGCCCAGACAAAGTGGTTATAGTGAAAAAAAAGAAGGCTTAGGATACAACTTGGGGAAGGCTGTCATTTGTGGAATCAACAGAAGAAAATCCAAAGTAAAATAAGGAGCAGTCAGAAAAAGAAGAAAAAGAGAAAAGTGTGGAACCACAAAAAACAAGGAAAGAAAGTATTTCTTTTGTTTTTTTTAATTTATTTTATTATTATTATACTTAAAGTTTTAGGGTACATGTGCACAACGTGCAGGTTAGTTACATATGTATACATGTGCCATGCTGGTGTGCTGCACCCATTAACTCATCATTTAGCATTAGGTATATCTCCTAAAGCTATCCCTCCCCCCTCCCCCCACCCCCAACAGTCCCCAGAGTGTGATGTTCCCCTTCCTGTGTCCATGTGTTCTCATTGTTCAATTCCCACCTATGAGTGAGAATATGCGGTGTTTGGTTTTTTGTTTTGTTCTTGTGATAGTTTACTGAGAATGATGATTTCCAGTTTCATCAATGTCCCTACAAAGGACATGAACTCATCATTTTTTATGGCTGCATAGTATTCCATGGTGTGTATGTGTCACATCTTCTTAATCCAGTCTATCATTGTTGGACATTTGTGTTGGTTCCAAGTCTTTGCTATTGTGAATAGTGCCATAATAAACATACGTGTGCATGTGTCTTTATAGCAGCATGATTTATAGTCCTTTGGGTATATACCCAGTAATGGGATGGCTGGGTCAAATGGTATTTCTAGTTCTAGATCCCTGAGGAATTGCCACACTGGAACTAGTTTACAGTCCCACCAACAGTGTAAAAGTGTTCCTATTTCTCCACATCCTCTCCAGCACCTGTTGTTTCCTGACTTTTTAATGATTGCCATTCTAACTGGTGTGAGATGGTATCTCATTGTGGTTTTGATTTGCATTTCTCTAATGGCCAGTGATGGTGAGCATTTTTTCATGTGTTTTTTGGCTGCATAAATGTCTTCTTTTGAGAAGTGTCTGTTCATGTCCTTCGCCCACTGTTTTGATGGGGTTGTTTGTTTTTTTCTTGTAAATTTGTTGGAGTTCATTGTAGATTCTGGATATTAGCCCTTTGTCAGATGAGTAGGTTGTGAAAATTTTCTCCCATTTTGTAGGTTGCCTGTTCACTCTGATGGTAGTTTCTTTTGTTGTGCAGAAGCTCTTTAGTTTAATTAGATCCCATTTGTCAATTTTGGCTTTTGTTGCCATTGCTTTTGGTGTTTTAGACATGAAGTCCTTGCCCATGCCTGTGTCCTGAATGGTAATGCCTAGGTTTTATTCTAGGGTTTTTATGGTTTTAGGTCTAACTTTTAAGTCTTTAATCCATCTTGAATTCATTTTTGTATAAGGTATAAAGAAGGGATCCGGTTTCAGCTTTCTACATCTGGCTAGCCAGTTTTCCCAGCACCATTTATTAAATAGGGAATCCTTTCTCCATTGCTTGTTTTTGTCAGGTTTGTCAAAGATCAGATAGTTGTAGATATGCGGTGTTATTTCTGAGGGCTCTGTTCTGTTCCATTGATCTATATCTCTGTTTTGGTACCAGTACCATGCTATTTTTGTTACTGTAGCCTTGTAGTATAGTTTGAAGTCAGGTAGCGTGATGCCTCCAGCTTTGTTCTTTTGGCTTAGGATTGACCTTGCAATGCGGGCTCTTTTTTGGTTCCATATGAACTTTATAGTAGTTTTTTCCAATTCTGTGAAGAAAGTCATTGGTAGCTTGATGGGGATGGCATTGAATCTATCAATTACCTTGGGCAGTGTGGCCATTTTCATGATATTGATTCTTCCTACCCTTGAGAATGGAATGTTTTTCCATTTGTTTGTATCCTCTTTTATTTCATTGAGCAGTGGTTTGTAGTTCTCCTTGAAGAGTTCCTTCCCATCCCTTGTAACTTGGATTCCTAGGTATTTTATTCTCTTTGAAGCAATTGTGAATGGGAGTTCACTCATGATTTGGCTCTCTGTTTGTCTGTTATTGGTGTATAAGAACGCTTGTGATTTTTGAATATTGATTTTGTATCCTGAGACTTTGCTGAAGTTGCTTATCATCTTAAGGAGATTTTGGGTTGAGACAATGGGGTTTTCTAGATATACAATATGTCATCATCCTGATACCAAAGCTGAGCAGAGACACAACCAAAAAAGGGAATTTTAGACCAATATCCTTGATGAACATTGATGCAAAAATCCTCAATAAAATACTGGCAAACCAAATCCAGCAGCACATCAAAAAGCTTATCCATCATGATCAAGTGGGCTTCATCCCTGGGATGCAAGTCTGGCTCAATATATGCAAATCAATAAATGTAATCCAGCATATAAACAGAACCAAAGACAAAAACCACATGATTATCTCAATAGATGCAGAAAAGGCCTTTGACAAAATTCAACAACCCTTCATGCTAAAAACTCTCAATAAATTAGGTATTGATGGGACATATCTCAAAATAATAAGAGCTATCTATGACAAACCCACAGCCAATATCATACTGAATGGGCAAAAACTGGAAGCCTTCCCTTTGAAAACTGGCACAAGACAAGGATGCCCTCTCTCTCCACTCCTATTCAACACAGTGTTGGAAGTTCTGGCCAGGGCAATCAGGCAGGAGAAGGAAATAAAGGGTATTCAATTAGGAAAAGAGGAAGTCAAATTGTCCCTGTTTGCAGAAAGAAAGTATTTCAATAATTAGTGAGTGGTTAACATAATCAAATATATTAGTCTTTTATCACATTGCTATAAAGAATTATCTGAGAATGAGTAATTTATAAAGAAAAAGGCTTAATTGACTTACAGTTCCTCAGGGTTGGGGAGGCCTCAAGAAATTTATAATTGTGTTAGACAGAGCTTCCAGAGGAAGGAGCAGGAAGCAATCTTTGCTGTTCTGCAGCCTCCAGTGGTGATACCCAGGCAAACAGGGTCTGGAGTGGACCTCCAACAAATTGCAGCAGACCTGCAGAAGACAGGCCCGACTGTTAGAAGAAAAACGAACAAACAGAAAGTAACAAGGTCAACATCAAAATAAAGCACCCCCCACAAAAACCCCAATCAAAATGTCATCAGCCTCAAAGATCAAAGGTAGATGAATTCACGAAGATGAGGAAAAACCGGAACAAAAATGCTGAAAATTTCAAAAACCAGAATGCCTTTTCTCCTCCAAATAATCACAACTCCTCTCCAACAAGGGCACAAAACTAGACAGAGAATGAGATTGATGATTTGACAGCAGTAAGCTTCAGAAGGTGAGTAATAACAAACTCCTCTGAGCTAAAGGTGCATGTTCTAACCCAATGCAAGGAAGCTAAGAATCTTGATAAAAGGTTACAGGAACTAACTAGAATAACCAGTTTAGAGAGGAACATAAATGACCTGATGGAACTGAAAAACACAGCACAAGAAATTCGTGAAACTTACACAAGTATCAATAGCTGAATCAATCAAGTGGAAGAAGGAGTATCAGAGATTGAAGATCATCTTGTTGAAGTAAGGCATGAAGACAAGATTAGTGAAAAAAGAATGAAAAGTAATGAACAAAGCCTTCAAGAAATTTGGGGCTATGTGAAAAGACCAAAGCTGCGATTGATTGGTGCACCTGAAAGTGACGGGGAGAATGGAACCAAGTTGGAAAAGACACCTCAGGATATTATCCAGGAGAACGTCCCCAATGTAGCAAGACAGGCCAACATTCAAATCCAGGAAATACAGAAAACACTACTAAGATACTCCAATAGAAGAGCAACTCCAAGACACATAATCATCAGATTCTCCAAGATTGAAATGAAAGGAAAATGTTAAGGGCAGACAGAGAGAATGGTAATGTCACCTACAAAGGGAAATCCATCCGACTAACGGCAGAGCTCTCTGCAGAAACCCTGAAAGCCAGAAGACAGTGAGGGCCAATATTTAGCATTCTTAAAGAAAATAATTTTCAACCAATAATTTCATATCCAGTCAAACTAAGTTTCACAAGTGAAGGAGAAATAAAATCATTTCTAGACAAGCAAACGCTGAGGCATTTTGTCACCACCAGACCTGCCTTGCAAGAGTTTCTGAAGGAAGCACTAAATATGGAAAGGAAAGACCAGTACCAGCCACTGCAAAAGCACACCAAAATATTAAAACGATCGACACTATGAAGAAACTGCATCAAGTAATATGCAAAATAACCAGCTATCTTCATGATGACAGGATCAAATTCACACATAACAATATTAACATTAAATGTAAATGGACTAAATGTCCCAATTAAAAGACACAGACAGGCAAATTAGATAAAGAGTCAAGACCCATCACTGTGTTGTATTTAGGAGACCAATTTCACATGCAAAGAGACACATACATTCAAAGTAAAGGGATGGAAGAATATTTACCAAGCAAATAGAAAGCAAAAAAAAAAAAAAAAAAAAAAAGCAGGATTTGCAATCCTGGTCTCCAACAAAACGGACTTTAAACAAAGAAAGATAAAAAAAGACAAAGAAGGGCATTACACAATAGTAAAGGGATCAATGAAACAAAAAGAGATAACTCTCCTAAATAAATATGCACCCAAAACAAGGGCACCCAGATTCATAAAACAGGTTCTTAGAGATGTACAAAGAGACTTAGAACTCCCACATAATAATAAGATAATAATAAGACTTTAACACCCCACTGTCATTATTAGACAGATCAACAAGACAGAAAGTAAACAAGGATATTCAGGACTTCAACTCAGCTCTGGATCAAGTGGACCTAATAGACATCTACAGAACTCTGCACCCCAAATCAACAGAATATACATTCTACTCAGTGCCATATGGCACTTATTCTAAAATCAACTACATAATTGGAAGTAAAACACTCCTCAGCAAATGCTAATGAATGGAAATCATAACAAACAGTCTCTCAGTACACAGTGCAATCAAACTAGAATCTAGCACTAAGAAACTCACTCAAGGTCGGGTGTGGTGGCTAATGCCTGTAATTCCAGCACTTTGGGAAGCCATGGCAAGTGGATCTCCTGAGGTCAGGAGTTCGAGGCTAGCCTGGCCAACATGACAAAACCCTGTCTCTACTAAAAATACAAAAATTTGCCGGGTTTGGTGGCAGGTGCCTGTAATCCCAGCTCCAAGGGAGGCTGAGGCAGGAGAATCATTTGAACTGGGAGGTGGAAGTTGCAGTGAGCAGAGATCATGCCATGGCATTCCAGCCTGGGCGACAAGAGCAAAATTCCTTCACAAAAAAAAAAAAAGAAAAAAAAAAAGGAAAGAAAGAAAGAAAGAAACTCACTCAAAACCATACAACTACATGGAAACTGAACAACTGGCTCCTCAGTGACTACTGGGTAAATAATGAAATTAAGGCAGAAATAATGAAGTTTTTTGAAACCAATGAGAACAAAGAGACAGTGTGCCAGAATATCTGGGACAGAGCTAAAGCAGTGTTAAGGGGGAAATTTATAGCACTAAATGTCCACATCAGAAAGCTGGAAAGATCTAAAATAGACACCCTAACATCACAAATAGAAGAACTAGAGAAGCAACAGCAAACAAATTCAAAAGCTAGCAGAAGAGAAGAAATAACTAAGATCAGAGCAGAACTGAAAGAGATAGAGACATGAAAAACACTTTAAAAAATCAAGGAATCCAGGAGCTGGTTTTTTTGAAAAGATTAACAAAATAGATAGACCATTACCTAGACAAATAAAGAAGAAAAGAGAGAATAATCACGTAAACATAATACAAAATGATAAAGGGGACTCACCACTGATCCCATAGAAATGCAAACTACCATCAGAGAATTCTATAAACACCTCTATGAAAATAAACTAGGAAATCTAGAAGAAATGGATAAATTCCTGGACACATACACCCTCCCAAGACTAAACCGTGAAGAAGTCGAATCCCCGAATAGGCCAATAACAAGTTCTGAAATTGAGGCAGTAATTAATACCCTACCAACCAAAAAAAAAAAAAAAAAAAAAGCCCAGGATGACAAGATGGATTCACAGCTGAATTATATGAGAGGTAGAAAAAGGAGCTGGTATCATTCCTTCGGAAATTATTCCAAACAATAGAAAAAGAAGGACTTCTCCCTAACTCATTTTATGAGGCCAGCATCATCCTGATACCAAAACCTGGCAGAGACACAACAAAAAAAGAAGATTTCAAGCCAATATCCCTCATGAACATCAACACGAAAATCCTCGATAAAATACTGGCACCATGATCAAGTAGGCTTCATCCCTGGGTTGCAAGGCTGGTTCAACATACACAAATCAATCAACATCAACCATCACATAAACAGAACCAATGACCAAAAAAACACATTATTGTCTCAATAGATGCAGAAAAGTCCTTCGATAAAATTCAACATCCATTCATGTTAAAAACTCTCAATAAACTAGGTATTGATGGAACACATCTCAAAATACTAAGAGCTATTTATGACAGACCCATAGCCAATATCATACTGAATTTGCAAAAGCTGTAATCATTCCCTTTGGAAACTGGCAGAAGACAAGGATGGCCTCTCTCCCCATTCCTATTCAACATAGTATTAGAAGTTCAGGCTAGGGCAATCAGGCAAGAGATAGAAATAAAGGCTATTCAAATAGGAAGAGAGGAATTCAAATTGTCTCTGTTTGCAGATGACATGATTGTATATTTAGAAAACCCCATCATCTCAGCCTACGACATCCTTAAGCTGATAAGCAACTTCAGCAAAGTCTCAGGATACAAAATCAATGTGTGAAAATTACAAGCATCCCTATACACCAACAATAGACAAGCAGAGAGTCAAATCACAAGTGAACTCCCATTCACAACTCCTACTAAGAGAATAAAATGCCTAGGAATATAACATACAAGGGACATGAAGGACCTCTTCAAGGAGAACTACAAACCACAGCTCAAAAACATAAGAGAGCACACAACCAAATGCGAAAACATTTCATGGTCATGGATAGGAAGAATCAATATCATAAAAATGGCCATACTGTCTAAAATAATTTATAGATTTAATACTATTCCCATCAAGCTACCATTGACTTTCTTTGCAGAATTAAAAAGAAACTACTTTAATTTTCATATGAAACCCCAAAAGAGCCCATATAGCCAAGACAATTCTAAGCAAAAAGATCAAAGCTGGAGGCATCACACTGCCTCACTTCAAACTATACTACAAGGCTACAGTAATGAAAACGGCATAGTACCAGTACCAAAACAGATATATACGCCAATGGAACAGACAGAGACCTCAGAAATAACACCTCACATCTACAACCATCTGATCTTCAACAAACTTTAGAAAAACAAACCATGGGGAAAGAATTCCCTATTTAATAAATGGTGCTGGGAAACCTGGCTAACCATGTGCAGAAAACAGAAACTGGACCCCTTCCTTACATCTTACACAAAACTTAACTCAAGATGGATTAAAGACTTAAATGTAAAACCCCAAACCTTAAAAACCCTGTAAGAAACCTAGGCAATACCATTGAGGACATAGGCATGGGCAAAGTCTTCATGATTAAAACACCAAATAGAATTGCAACAAAAGCCAAAATTGACAAATGGGATCTAATTAAACTAAAGAGCTTCTGCACAGCAAAAGAAACTATCAAGAGAGTGAACAGGCAATGTACAGAATGGGAGAAAATTTTTGCAATCTACCTGTCTGACAAAGGTCTAATATCCATAAACTACAAAGATATTAAACAAATTTACAAGAAAACAATAACCCCATCAAAAAGTGAAGGAAGGATGTAAACAGACACTTCTCAAAGGAAGACATTTGTGTAGCCAGCAAACATATGAAAAAAAGCTCATCATCACTGGTCATTAGAGAAATGCAAATCAAAACCACAATGAGATATCATGTCACGCCAGACAGAATGGCAATTATTAAAGAAGTCAGGAAACAACAGATGCTGGTGAGGCTGTGGAGAAATAGGAATGCTTTTACACTGTTGGTAGGAGTGTAAATTAGTTCAATCATTGTGGAAGACAGCGTGGTGATTCCTCAAGGGTCTAGAACCAGAAATACCATTTGACCCAGCAATCCCATTACTCGGTATACACCCAAAGGGTTATAAATCATTCTACTATAAAGAAATATGCACACGTATGTTTATTGCAGCACTTTTTACAATAGCAAAGACTTGGAACCAATCCAAATTCCTGTCAATGATTGATTGTATAAAGAAAATGTGGCACTTATACACCATGGAATACTATGCAACCATAAAAAAGAATGGGATCATGTCCTTTGTAGGAACATGGATGAGGCTGGAAACCATCATTCTCAGGAAACTAACACAGGAACAGAAAAGCAAACACCACAGGTTCTCACTCCTAAATGGGAGTTGAACAATGAGAACACATGGACACAGGGAAGAGAATATCACACACCAGGGCCTGTCAGGGTTTGGGGTCAAGGGAAGGGATAGCATTAGGACAAATACCTAATGCATGCAGGGCTTAAAACATAGATGATGAGTTGATAGGCACAGCAAACCACCATGGCACATGTATACCTATGTCACAATCTTGCACGTTCTGCACAATGTATCCCAGAACTTAAAGTAAAATAAAATAAAATAAAATATATAAAGTAAAATAACTAAATTAAATAATAATTCATCATGTCTGTAAAAAATGAAAAAAAGAAAGGCTAAATTAGTGTAGTCAAAAATTCCTTTTGATGCCCATCTCTCCTTTCCACTGAAAAACCCATCTGTTCCATGCCTTCTCCTACAGCAGTATACCTGGTTTTCAGGAGGTTCACTCAGCACTTTCTTCTCTCATCAAGGAGCCAGTCAGGTGAAGTAGAAAGGTTATTAGAGTGAAAGGGCTGATTTCTAGCTACACTTTAAAGCCGAATTTGCAACAAGGCCCTTTATCCCTAGGCAAGTTGCTTCACCACTTTGTGCTTACACCTCTCCAAATAAGGTCGTTAATGTGAAAATTAAAATGATCATTTTTATTTTCCATGGGTAGAGTCTTTCATCTCCGGCACTAACAATGTGGGCCTTACATTCTTTCTGAGGAGGCAGTGTTCTGCAACCATCTCTGCTGGCTCAGTCCCCAGTAAGAAACATGAAATTCAACAACAACCAAAGGAGCAAAATGGTAGTGAGACTATTTCATTCTCAAGCCTTTTGTTATCTGAAACAATCAGCTATTTCTAGCCCTATCCAGTAGGCATTGCCAGGCAGACGTGAGAAACACTCATAATCCTGCAGCTGGTGAAAAGAGAATGTTGCCTCCAGTCTAGAGGGATTACCATCTATTTGGAAGCTTTTTGCAGAGCTAGTATTTCAGAACGGACTGGAATATTTTAATGGAACAAATGGAGCTCTCTACCTGTGAAGCAGGTTTAAGGGTCTGAATCCCTGGAGAACGTAGGAGAAATATGTGCATATTAAGGAAAGCTGAGAAAATCCTGGAGAGGCCAGTGAACAAGCCATGAATATTCGGAGTGAGATTTTCAAAGCATGATTCTCTGCCCACTACTGGTATAGGCAGTGTTTCAGAGGACATAAGAGAAGATGTTTGTCAGGAGTCTCATGCTCAAGACCAATACCCTAGATACAATAGCAAATAATTTACTAGTGGTAGGTAATAGGGCATAATGTAGGCTGTGGAATCAGATTCATTGGTTTTAAATCCCTGTTCCATCACAAACTAGCAGTTTAACCATGGGCAAATATTTGACCATTGCTCAATGGTGAAATGGATATAAAGACAGTATATCCATCTTTATATGATTGTAATGAAGATTACATGATATAATATATATTTATATACAGTGATTGGCACACATGAAATTCTCAGCAATTTTGTTATTATAAGCTGATGTGATGTGGTGTAAGTTGTGAGATACTTCAAAACATCCAAGAAAGTTGAGGTCAACAAAAACTAGAGGGTTCGGGAGTAGCTTCCTTGGGTATGTGCAACTTAAGCTGGATTTTGAAATGTATTTATATTTCATCTTTTTTCATGACTCAGAAGAATTACACAAAATGAATTATGGTAATTAAAACTCCTGTTGTGTTATTACTATGTACCAGATACACGCATTGCATAAATTAGCTTCTTTGAATGTAAAAAACAATGGTATATATTGTACAGTAGAAGAAGTTGTGGATCAGAGAAATTTGGAAAAACAACCCATAAGCAAGGCAACTTGTATTCAAACTCAGGTCTGTCTGACTCCAAAGCCTGTGGTTGGAAGCACTATGCTGTATTGACTGTCAGAAAGAAAAATAAATAAATTCGGAAAACTGAAATCAAAATACATTAGAATCAGGTGACGAATTCTAAGTTGGGTATGGGAGAAAGTTTATAAGCCTCCACAATTTTGTGGAAAAAAATAAAACAATAAATTTTTCTTTAAAGATAAAAATTAATTATAAATTAACAAAGTTCGTACCAGCTAGATTTTGAAAGCTAATGAACAATTTTAAGACCAATGCCTTTTTTACTTTGAACTTACTGTTTTTAAGTTTCTGATACCCAAAGAGAAGAAGATAGGAATTGTGAGACGACATCATTCATTTATCTATGATACATGTTTTGTCTTACAGTAGTTTTGAATTTTTGGAAACTTTTTTATGTAAGTGCATAAGCCATAAAACAGCAGTTATTCTGAGAATTAATAATTTTTAAATTTGAGTCTGCTAGATAAGAATGTTTTAGTTATAAGTTTATTAAACTTTGTCAAAGACCCAATGGTAAAAATATCTATTAAAATCTTAACTTTTCATAATGGCATTGAAAGAGCTGTCACACTCACCCAACTGCAGAAGTTTTTTTTTTTTTTTTTTTTTTTTAACTTGGGGTCTTGAACAGTTTTTTTTTTCTAAAACCTAAACACAATGCAATATTTTTGTCATTATCTTTGTTCTGTTTTATTATCACTTTTGTCCCACATGGTCTAGACAGAAGAAATAAGTGAATGTGGATAAACAGGCCAGATTATATTACACATTTATAAAAGTTTAGCTAAAACTTTTCTGTGACTTTTCTCACATCTAAAGTAGAGAAGGACACATCAATTATTTATTTAACTAGATGATTCACAATATTTGTAAGGAGATAATATACTGGGCCTCTCAGATAAACACAATCCTTGAGGTATCAACAGTGCGTTAAATCAGTGATTTTGACATTGTGGCCCCTCGATCACATGGAAACTTGTTAGAAATACTTGTTAGAAATAAATTCTTGGGCCGCATTCCAGGCCTATTGAATCAGAAACTCTGTAGGGTAGGACAGCTCTCCAGATGATTCTGAGGTATGCTTAAATTTGAAAAGAACAGTTATAAACCGATAATGATAAACTCTGTTTAATATGATTTGTGACAAGGTAGATGAAGTTACTTTTGAGCTGGGCCTTAAAGAATGAGTCGTAAGTCCTGGAGATCTATTGTACAGCATGACAATATAATAACAATGTATAGTATACTTAAAATTGTTAAGAATGTAGATTTTACATGTTTTCATCAAAAAATGGTATGTGAGGTGATATATTAACTTGACTTAAACATTCTTCAATGTATATATATCAAAAGATCACATTGTACACCATAAAGACACAATTTATCATTTATAAAAATTGAGAATGAGTCAAAATTCTCTACACTATAGTTTTCCTTTAGCTAAACAAATTTTGATATGTTTTAGAAAACCAATAGATTTGACATTGTGACGTTATAAAAAAGAGCATTTAATTTGAAATTTCCTATAAGGTTCCATCCTGGAGTATAATTTAGCATTTTGCATCAAAAGCCAAGCAATTACACTTCTAAGAACTTTTCCAAAGGAAGTAGTTGCTCAAATGTACAAAAATGAGCGTAAAATAAGGTTTATCAAGGCATTGTTTCTGACAGTAAAAATTGAGAATCTACCTGTCTACTACTTAAATAAATTATGGTGTATAATTCTGATGGAATTCTAAGTATTCATTAAAATTATTATTTAGATATTTATTTATCGATGTGGAAGAATATTTACAATAATTATGCTTAAATGAATTAAAAATGATTATAAAACTATATGTCTGTATGAGTCAAATTTGATTAAAACAGCTATATATATTAATTTATAGCTCCACCTGCATAGAAAAAAAACAAGCATGGAAGGTTATACACCAAAATGTTAACAATGGGAATTCTGGTTTTATATTTCTATACACACACACACAAACACGCACATGTATATATATGTACACATATATATACACACATTTAAAGAGAGATATAAAATTTGTTTGGTTTTGCTTTTCTCTGTTTTCTAAAGTGAAACTCTATTTCTTGTGTGGAGAAATAATAAAAGTTTAAAAACAACATAATCTAATCTAAGATTTTTAACAGCCTTCTTATACAATCTTACCATTAGTGACTAGAAATACTCATTTTAGAAAGTATTGTATTTGTCCTGGAAGAAACTAATTCATCATACAAAAATTCACTGTCAAGGTTAGTGGTCTAAAATCTGGCATCAGTTTATTTCTCAACATTTGCATTATTATTAGATAATTAACAAAAATGTGGTTTTCATCATAGAAGCTTTTAGAAAAGTAGAAATTGCTCTGCAATATGAAGCAAGTGATCCTGGTTGAGCTGTTGCCACTAACTTTCTGTGTGAATTTGAAAATTTTAGTACCCCGTTTTTTGACCTTGGTTTTCTCAAGTAAAAATAACTCAGTCAGAACATTTTGATGGCTGTTAACAGCTCTAGTATTCTAGGAATCTAGAATGCATTTAGAAGCAAAAATATGAGGAACTATGGAGGCTGAAAAAATAAAATAAAATAACCCCAAACCTTCTAAAAGACACTTTAAAGGATTCTGCTTCTGAAGCTACACAGGATGTTGTTGGTACTTCTCGCCCTGTATGATTTCTCCCTTAATGGAATTTTAAATCAAAGTACGTGTTAAATGTCAAAAGATATTTGAACCTTGGTATAGTTATGACACCTAGTGGTCACGTCAAACATCACAGCTAAATTCTAACCCCCAGGCATTCATTCACTTCGTTTCATTGGGATCTTTTTTTATTTTTTTCAGATGCATTTATTCATCATGCATTCAGTTATTCGCTCAACAAGCACTTAGTGGACCCTTTACATGTTCATGGCACTTTACTGGACACTTTACTATAACGGAAAGCAAGAAGTAAGATAATATGTCTTTGATATGTGGAAGATTGCTATGTATTTAGGGCAACAAAATAGACTCCACAGAAAGGCAAGTAACTACACCATGCTGAATTTGTTAAGTGCATTCTCACTAAAGAAAATGAACATAACTATGGATAGTCTGTGGCCAGTCAGAGGAATGGCTTGCGATTTGGAGAGATCAAGAAAGGATTCATAGAAGTGGAACTTGCCTTTATTGGGGCCTCAGTTTCCCCATCTGAAAAATAGCAATAATATTTTATTGTTTCATAGAATTGTTATCAGAGATTGAGACACAGTATATATAAAGTACTTAGCATAGCGCCTAGCCCAAATTAGGTACTCCGTGATTGTTAATCATTTTATAACAAAACTAAAGACTTCATGTATATTAACTTTTCTTAATCTTATTTTCTTAATTTTATTTTATTTCAAGTTTACATGGTGTTTTAAAATTTAGACTGAATGTACAGAACACAAAATCAATTATTTTAGTTAGTTCAATGGATAAACAAACAGATAACCACAAGAAAAGACGGTGTTGGCTCTGTATTTAGATGAAGATAATAAACAGTTTAGATAGAAATAAGCTTTACTACTTTTATTTTTAGCTAGAAATAAACAGTTTACTAGACTAACTGGCTGATTCAGCAAAATAGCTATTTCACAGAAAAAAAAATCATTCAAAGTAGCTGTTTGCTTGAATGAGCTAGTTGTTTTATTGCAACGAACTGTCAGCTCAGTAAATACGGTCTGTCTGGAAGCTCCGTGTAGTCAGTGAAAAGACATCAAATAGATTGTTTGGCACTGTATGGGCTGTATGTGGGTAGACTGCCTTTGTATACTTTTTAATTGGTTGTGTTTGAGACACTGTCTTAAATCTTATGCTGCTTTCCAAACTCATATTTCAAGAATTGTTGCAAAAATATCAATTTACTTTTGTACTTGAGTACCAGGTAGTGTTAATTAAGGCTGTCTCATTTTTTTTTTAATTCCGTAAACATGTGTAGCAATCTAACCGTGTTTGCAAGCAACAAAAAGTACAAGGGAGTATTAAAACCCCACTTATCCTTTTGTTTCTGCAATCAGAGGTACAGTCATATATTTGCTAAAAGCATCAAACATTTATGTAGTTAAACTGTCCTTTTCAAGGGTAAAATAAACTGTACTGTAGTGGCTTTTGGACAAAACCCATAATGTTCTGACAACAAAGAAAACCAAGAGCAAGGACCATGTCATGTTATTTAGAAATGAGTGTTCAACCTGAATAAGAAAGATTTGAGACAGGACAGGATTGCTGCCTTCAGATATTTGAAGATGTGTAACATGACTTTATTTTATTTGGCCTTAGCAGGCAGAAATAAGTTGAAATGATAGAACAGATCTCACTCACTAAGGGGAAGAAGATTCTAACTATTTATTTATTTATTTATTTATTTTATTTTTTATTTTTTTCAGACGGAGACTCGCTCTGTCGCCCAGGCTGGAGTGCAGTGGTGCGATCTCTGCTCACTGCAAGCCCCACATCCCGGGTTCACGCCATTCTCCTGCCTCAGCCTCCACGCCTGGCTAATTTTTTGTATTTTTAGTACAGACGGGGTTTCACCGTGTTAGCCAGGATGGTCTCGATCTCCTGACCTCGTGATCCGCCCGCCTCGGCCTCCCAGAGTGCTGGGATTACAGGCGTGAGCCACCGTGCCCGGCCACTACTGATTTTTAAAATTTGAACCACCTACAATAATAGTTTTCACAGGACTTGCCCTGAGAGCTGAAAGAGAGATAGCTGCTTTTTACTGTATCTACTACCATGTACACTCTAGTCCTTCACATACTCTGGTAGTTGCCTAAAGTAGTTGCAAGGATAGTCCCAATAAATGTGAATGTCTGAGGTTACCATAATTATGTTAATAAACACAGAACTTTAGTTATAAGAGCTTCTGAAAAGTACAATGACATGTAAGGAAGACAAATTTTGCCCTCTGCCAAATTCTGTAGGAGGCAAAGGTTATCTGAGTAGCACTGTCTTTTCCAAGCCCCTGTCATTCTGAGGACTGATAATCTGCCAGCCCTTCCCCAGGCTCCTATCCTATGTCTTATTCACAAAGGTTCACAGATTTGCCTTGGCAGTCACCTATTTACAAGGTTGCAGTTGACAATAAATTAAATTTTTTCTCTCCCTGGGTTGATGATGAGGGATTCATTTAGAACTTAAAGTTTAAAAATACAGATGAAAACAGTAAAACTAAAATGTGTAACCTCATGACAGTTTTGAAATTTATATCTGGGGGCTATTTTGCAGTAGGGTCTTGCCTGTTGGTTAGGTCTACAAGTTTGATTACTTCTCTGTTAAATACTAAGGGAAAAATATAACTGAGGTTATTGCAAAAATACTAATTTTTTGTATTACTGAAAATATCGTCCTCAATACTGTTATCCATTTGTAGATTGATCTGTTATTTTTAGTTTACGTAGACACTTTTGAATTTATAAAAGTTTACACAAATTCTTCTTTATTAGAAAACAAATATATTTGTATATCCAAACATGAACTGACATGCCCTTGACTCTAATTTTACTCTATTTTCTGCCGAAATTGTCATTCTAATGCTTTACTAGGGAAGGAACATAAGTCTTCAAGATGGGAAGTAACAGCACAAACAGCACAAACAGCACAAGAGCAAAGTGCACTGATCTTCAAATGCCATTTCAGTACTCCCTCTATAAAGCTACCTATATCCTCATATTCATACCTGGTCTTCTAGCCAACACTGTGGCCTTGTGGGTTCTGTGTCGCTTCATCAACAAGAAAGATAAAATCGTCATTTTCATTATCAACCTCTCTGTGGCTGACCTTGCACACGTGTTGTCCTTACCCCTCTGGATTTACTATTACATCAGCCACCACTGGCCTTTCCAGGGGCCCCTTGACCTAGTGTGCTTCCACCTGAAGTATCTCAACATATATACCAGCATTTGCTTCCTGACATGCATCAGCCTTCAGAGGTGCTTCTTTCTCCTCAAGTGTCGTAGACTGGAAGCATAGGTATGACGTGGGTCATCATGGAGACTGCTTGTTTACCATTTCCCATTCTGAGAAGCACTGGCTCAGCCAACAACACCAAATACTGCTTTGCTGCCTTAGGGCTTCAGCACATTAGCATGGCTTCCTCCCTTGACATGGTAACTGTAGCTGAACTTGGAGGGTTTGTATTACCCATTATAATTATTACTTATTTCACATGGAAAACAAGAAAATCTTTACAGGAATTCCAAGTTCCCCCTAGGAATACCAAAGAGAGGAAAAAGGCTTTGAGGATGGTCCTGATGTGTGAAGTGGCGTTCATTGTATGTTTCACTCCTTACCACCTCAACTTCCCATTCTTTATGACGGTGAAGGAACATGTCATTTTGAACTGTTCTTTTATAAAGATCATTCTCTGTTTCCACATCATTTCCCTGTGTCTTGAAGATCTTAATTGTTGTCTTGATCCAGTTGTATATCATTTTATGACCTCAAAATTTCATGATCAATTTTCAGATCATGGCAGCTTGGTTCTTCAGTCATGTATGAGATGCAATGACAGTACCTTAGAAATTCATCAGAGGAAGGAGGATCTTCAAACTATCTCTCTTGAATGTTTGAATGATTCCAAGACAATATAATGAAATCATTAACTAGAAAAATGGATATGCTCTATTAGTGTATCTATGTCACTTTGAAGATTTTTCTAAAAAGTAGTGTTGAGTATCTTAAACACGGCTCCTTCCCTTTATCCTCAAAATGATCCTTCTGAAGAAATAATACATACATATATTTTCTGTCAGAATGGAAACATATTGTTCTATGGAGCAGTGAAAAAAAATATCTTTCCTTATAGAAGATGATGAGCAACAGAATGAATTGCACACCTTTTTTTCAGCAGTAGATTCAATCTTTTCTTCTTCTTCTGAGAGAAACAAATATACATTGAAAACAGGTAGACATAGGTGAATTATCCAAACATTGAAAAGTATACAGGAGAGCAGTATGACCATAGCTTTCTTTAGAAAATATTCACTACTTGAGCAAACAAGATTATAGAGAAAAAGCCTTTTTAATACCAATATGAGTGATGTGAATTAACATCCTTATAACTTGGAATATGGATGAGATTTTTCTTTTGTCTCCTCTGGGAAATAAACAATTCAGATGAACCTCAAATATCTCAACAGTATCATGGAATTCACACAATGAATACACCTTAAACAAAAAATAAAGTTATGTCCTTATATATTTCACAAACTTGAGTTTCAGGGCTTACAATGAAGGTTTTTTGCTTGAATGTCTGTGAATACGTATGATGTGATGTAGGTTTTTATATACCAACACTCATTCAGAAAATATTTTGTTATATTTGTTTATTAAAATCAGCTGTGCCATAGTCTGCCTAAATTGATTGCTGTATGTACAACCTCAGTCACAACTTTACTTGACATGTTTAAATCAATGAATTAATTTAAAAAAAAAAACACATGCCTATATTATTTCAGTGCTAAACTCTAGCTAAGCCTCATTTTTCACAAGTAAAGATATATTTAAGGACAGCATGGGTGAGTTGAATCTTATTATAAATGCCAAATGGAAATTTTATATTTTTAAAATCTCTGTAACTAAATCATTTTATAATACAAATTATTCCCATTGGAAAATTTGAAACTTAAATTTTCATGTATTGGATTTCATTAAAATGATACTTTAAAAAGCAGTGGTTAGTTTTATAAAATTATAAAGGGTTATTTTCTTGTCCTTATAAGATTAGAAATTCACAAAATGGCTTGTTATATTTTCTTTTTTGTTATAGCAATTGTTTATCAAAACAAAAACAGATAATATTCACCATGGGGTTGGAGGGAACAGACTAAAACCTAGATATTTTGAAATCTGCTAGAGATCTGTATTTTAGAAAATTGTATTCTGTAGAGGTGATTGTGTACCTCTTTAAATACTGGAACATTTAAAACATCACTTTAGTTGCAGATATTTCTAAAATGTATATATTTCCTATCCACTTAAGCAGTTTGTTAAACAAGGGACCATGATGTATGAAAGAAGCACTAATCCAGATTCAGAGGAGCAGGACCCTAGTTTTAGTTCTCCCACAGATAAGCTATGTGATATTGGGCAAGTTATTTCTCTTTGGGTTTCAGTTTCATTATCTGTACATAAGGGGGCTGAACTAGATGAAATAAATATGAGACCTATTTTTTAGAAAGTGCTTTCTTTTCCTTTCTTTTTTTTTTTTTTTTTTTTGAGACGGAGTCTCACTCTTGTCACCCAGGCTGGAGTGCAGTGGTGCAATCTCGGCTCACTGCAACCTCTGTCTCCTGGGTTCAAGCAATTCTCCTACCTCAGTCTCCTGAATAGCTGGGATTACAGGCGCCCACCACCACACCCAGCTATTTTTTGCATTTTTAGTAGAGACGGGGTTTCATCACGTTGGCCAGGCTGGTATCGAACTCCTAGCCTCAGGTGATCCACCCACCTCGGCCTCCCAAAGTACTGGTATTACAGGCGTGAGCCACCGCGTCCAGCCTAGAAAGTGCTTTCTAAGTACTAAAGACATTTACAAATGTTTAAATTGTTGTTGTTGTTAGCAGTAACAGTATTGTTATAATTTAAGGAGAACCAACTCTAACATTTAATATACTCTTTTCAGAGTGACTGAAGGTCATCATTATAAACATTAGTTATTGTACTGTATACATTGCTTCTTTCAGGGCTATTGAAATCTGTAGGATTGTTTGTACATACACTAAAATAGCCCCATGAATTTTTTTTTTTTTTTTTGAGACGGAGTCTCCCTCTAATGCCCAGGCTGGAGTGCAGTGGTGCAATCTCGGCTCACTGCAACCTCCACCTCCTGGGTTCAAGTGATTTTCCTGCCTCAGCCTCCCAAGTAGCTGGGACTACAGGCGTGTGCCACCATGCCCAGCGAGCTTTTTTGTATTTTTAGTAGAGACGGGGTTTCACCATATTGGCCAGGCTGGTCTCGAACTCCTGAGCTCGTGATCCACCCACCTCGGCCTCCCAAAGTGCTGGGATTACAGGCGTGAGCCATCACACTTGGCCAAATTTTTAAAATTTATATAGTGGTTATATCTCCACCTTTTAAAGTTCTCAATACTCATTTCTTGCTACAGTCAGTACGCATGTCTGATGCAGTCTGCATTGTTTTGATGAGTTCTAATTTTTTTTTTTTTTTTGTGGCTTTGAAAACACTAATCCAGCTAGTTAGAACAGAGTTTTAACTTAATAAAAGTGAGTAAAATCCTGCTTGTTTTATTTGGAAATAATATGTGTAGAAAAGGGAAATCTCCCATAGAACAGAGTGTGGGTTTTAGCTTATGAACTTTATGACATCTATTCTGTCAATTCGGGACTAATTGTGCTTGCTTTCTGGCTCTGTCAGCTGTATTTTGATAGGTGGGGTTGCTGGATATGTGAGTTCTGAATCACTGAGGTATTAGCTGGTTTTGATGCCTAAAATTTCTTGGAATATAAATATCACCACACACACACACACACACACACACACAAACACACACACACACAGATACAGTTAAATTTCCAAAATAATTACTTGTCTCACCAAAAGCATAGTATATTCAAAACTACTTCTGTATTGCTTTTAGTTAGGTTATTTTCTATTTGTCATAATGCTTTTAAAAAAAAAACATTTGCTCATTCTGTCCACTGCTTCCTTCCTCTTTAGGGGCACTTTGTGAAAATTCCCCTATGTATCTGAAATCCTATTTGAGATACATTAATCCATTTTTTGAAATCAGCCTGTTATTAACATGAATAATGATCATTATCCATTAAGTTTAGAGAAGCAGAGAAAACAGACTGGCTTGCCAACTCTAAGTTATCAGAATTTTCTGGAAATCTCCTATTTGTACTTAGTTCTAGAGAAGGGACTACATGCAGTAACTCTGATCTATTATTTCTGGGGCCAGTCAAATGTCAACTCCATCTCTCTATTTCCTGTTCCCTGAAACACTGTAGTACAAGAGTTTAAATAATGGCAAGATTGGGTCTACAGCTTAACCACTTGATACTAATTAGAGCTGGGTTCTAGTCTTAGCTCTTCTCTTTCTTAACTGTGTGATCTTGAGCAAGACAATTTACCACTCTGAAGCTGTCTTCTCATCTGCTATACCATGGTAATAATATCTGCCTTTTCTGCTGCATGAGACTGTTGTGAAGATCCAGTAAGAAATGAAGATGAGAATTCTTTTAAAATCATAATGACTATTTAAGTATGAAGACACATAAAGAGCATATAGTATTAAGAATGAAATCAGGGAGGGGAGATAAAGTGCCCTCCTCAACTCATAGCAACACAGAGGATATTAATAAATATTTAAACCCCTTATTTGTGCCATAGAAAATAAGCTCAGGGTCAAGACAACACTAACTGAGGCCCCTCGAAGAGAACAGAAAGGAACCGTTTAACCGGGCCCCTACCATCAGTTAGTTAGGTCCGGTTTTCCAGTATAGTGAGTTATGCTTAGGGCCAAGGATCTCTGAAAAATTCAAATATCAGAGATTGACAATAGCCTTAGGGAAACAATGGAGATCCTATATTGTATAGTCAGTGTCCCCTATAAATACATTCCGTAGATGGGAAGCCAAGTCTTTAGAACTTTGGGAAGGAATGAATTTGAGGCAAATCTAAAAGAACTTTACAATTGCAAAGGAAACAGCTGAGGGCAGGAATAGGTTACCTAGCGGTATTGTTTGGCCATGTATAGATTTGCTGAGGGGCCGTTAAGGGTTCAAAGTACTTTCTTCATTCAATGCAATTCCTACAATCCCTGGTCTGGTTAATTATGTCAAATAACCAAACCTGCACAAATATAAAACAGGAAAAACTCAAAGTCTCTTGAAAAATCATTAAACATACACATTTCTGGCTCTGTTCATACTGTTTCCCTGACATGCTTGCCTTTACCCCTCCTCTCTGTCTTTGTAGTTTTACAAATCATTTATGATTCAGCTTAAATTATATTTTCCTGTGAAACCGTATTTTCTCTCCTAGACTCTAAAGTCCATGAGGGCACCCACAATTTATTGTACTATATGACATATTGAATTTGAATCTAGTTTCTTACAGGGAAAATAAGAATTTGGTAGTTTATCTTACTGGAATGATTAGGGCCTGCATATTTCTCTCTCTACAGAAGAAACAGAGTGACTATATAATTAGTCTAGCTCTCCCAGTGTCATACAAATGGTAGGTGCTCAATGAATGCCTGTTGAGTGGCTTAAAAGAAAATACATAGTGATTGGTTAGATGACCAAAAGACTCGTCCCTATAAAGTTGACATCAATACATATCACAAGGTTTATGCATTAATTCCCTCTGTCTTTAATTATTATGACAACCACTAAGACCTATGGGCCTTAAAAGAGATTCTTACAACTAATATCTGTCATTACAGTCACTGTATTTTGGCCTATTCATTGAATTTGTTGAATATAAATAAGACCAATGTCTGGCTGGCTCTCAGTTTCCTAAGTAACCATACTACAGTACACTCTGACTTTTGTAGTTATGTAAAATGTCTGAGCTGTGCTTTAAAGATGTTTCAGGAAGGTTACTTCTTTTTTGCTTTGATTGTGGTTGTTGCTATTAACAATGAATAATTTATGCATTCTTTTACTCATAGGAAAGTGGTGGTATTAAGGGATGGGTGAAGAATAAAGACAATTGTTACAGTATAAGTTATTCTTTCCCTCTTTAATCTATTTTCCCAGTTCATTCTTTTATTGCCAGTGAATTCAATAAAGTGTTGATAAAATCAAGACCTGTGTGAATTTCATCCGAGTTGTTTGCAGTACCACCTTTCTGTACCTTTTCTATTAGCCAGGACCTGCTACTGTTCTTGCATCTACTCCAGCTTGCCATTCGGAGGTTCTAGCTCACTGTTCTGAGGTCACTCTGTCTCTTCTGGATCATTCTTCTCCTTGGTTGGTGGTAGTTTCCTGGCTAAGCCCTCACTGGACTTTTGTGGGTTTGTCTCACCTGGGGAGCAACAAGAAAGTTATTGTTCTAATCACATTCTAGGCTCCAACATTTGTGAATTTGGGTTGATAGAAGAACAACCATGAGAAGGAAGAGAAGGCCACAAAAGCAACACATACAGCCTAGGACCAAAATGGGAATCAGCATACAATGAAAACTTAACATTTTTATTGGTTATTGGTGTGGTAGCTTATAGGCTGATTGCATGTGGCTTCAAATGGCATTTAGTATCACCTTTCATTTCCTTAGCTCAGCATACCTCCTTTGGCGTCCAATTAAAATGGCAAAAACAAAACAAAACCAACCAACCAACTAACAAGAAAACAAACAAACAAACAAAAAGAACAGTAACAGAGTACTTGGTCTGGAAATTTGTCTAACCGCAGATTGCTTTACCAAGCCACTGCTGTCGTCCATTTCTCTATTTCAGCCAAATTACATTTTTCACTCTCCTCTAGGCATCTCTTGGGTTTTTCCATCTCTGTGACCCCTGACCCCTCTTCTCAGAATCTACTCACTGCTCCTCAGCCTATTTTTTTTAATTTTTATTTTTATTTATTTATTTATTTATTTATTTATTTATTTTGAGACGGGGTCTTGCTCTGTCGCCCAGGCTGGAGTTCATTGGAGTGATCTCGGCTCACTGCAAGCTCCGCCTCCCGGGTTCACGCCATTCTCCTGCCTCAGCCTCCCGAGTAGTTCCTCAGCCTATTTTAAACCCAACACCTTTCACTGTAGGTCCAATCTAATCTAGAGATGTTTCCCTATTCCCATTACTCTTGGTGATGACTTTTTCTTTTGTGTTCCTATAATACCACTGGCTGTGCCACATTGATCATACTTAGCATAACTGGCTTGGAATCTAAATTTGGAAGGACTCTTAGAAATTGGCTCTATATAACAAAAGGTTAAGGAGGGAGATTTAGTTTAAAAGAGTCAGGGAGGTGTGGGGAGTTCCTTAGAACATCTGACTTGATACCGTATTGGCAAGATTGAGAAAATGCTGCTTGTTGATATTATATATTATAGTATTATACATAATATTATATTATATAAAATATATAATAAGCAGAATTCTATTATTATATATTATATTATAAATATAATATATAATTATGTATTTGTTGATGTTAGGTATGTGTTGATATTAACTTCTTTAAGCAGCAGGACCTGATGGACATAGGGAGAGCTACTACCCTCCCATACCATTCCTTGATGTAGCAATCATCAAATCCCCTTATTTCAGGGAAGGAAACAAAGCCAAAGCATTGCCAGAATGACATAGTTAGTAATCCCATAAGTTGTATTAGAATAAGTTGTGTTAGAATAGGGACTCAGATGCAGATATCCTGATTCCCCTGATTCCCATTCCTGTTCTCTTTCCACTACCTTATGTTGCCTTTTGGGTTACTTAATTTATGCATATGTTATTTTTGTTTTATTACCAAAACTGAGTCTCTTAGGGGCAAGGACTGAATCATATTCATCTCTGTTTCTCACAACATAGTTTAGCACAGGACTTGGGCATCAGGAAAACAATGTATAAATAATTATTGATTGGTAGATTTATTTTGTAGGCCTTTAGTTTATATATTTTCTTGATAATTATTCAAATTCTATTAAATTAAATCATAATAATGTTTCAGGCAGCAAAATTAAGTGATCTCCACTATATCTATACCAACATTCTAAAGCAGAGTGTGGTAGTTACTCTGTGAAACCTTGGTCAAGTCACAGTCCCTCTCTGGGGCTTGGTTTCCTTATCTTTAAAACCATGGGGGTGTAATACATGATTTCTAAGCTCCTTTTAATTCTAACATTCCAATGAGGCTAATTTATAGAGTTTTATTTATTTATTTTTAAATATCATTAGCACAAGAATATTTTACAGGAGCAGAGTATGGCACAATAATTACTATGTTAACAAGATGCAATCCCCAAAGTTCAAACTAGATGAGTTTTCTTTCTTTCTTTTCCTTCCTTCCTTCCTTCCTTCCTTCCTTCCTTCCTTCCTTCCTTCTTCCTTCCTTCTTCCTTCCTTCCTTTCTTTTGTTTTTAAACTTGATTCATGCCAGCTCTCTGTTTTTGGCCACCAAGTCCAATTTTGAATGTTAGTCAAACATCAAATTTATAAACTGAGCCAAATCAAGATACAAATTTGAAGACAAAATGAGATGAATCAAACCTCACTCTGTCAAACAAATTGATTTCCCTTTTTCACTGTTAACTTTATGTTCCAACAATGAGGAATTATTTATTTCTATATTTTCCTACCAATGCAGTCCCAAAGAAGGCTGTAGGCATTAGAGTTGGGCAACCCCGGTTTTAAATGTCAGCTGCACGTTAACTATTTGACTTTGGGTGAATTACTTGAACTTTCAAAATTTTGGTTTCCTCACTGGGAATTGAAACTAAAAATTCTTACTTTGCAAGATTGTCATGAGAATGAAGAGAAAATATACATGAAAACTCTTAGTACAACATATGGAACTTAGGTGTGCAAGACATCTTAATGATGGCAATCTATGCCATGTGTAATTGGTATTAGTAAGGAACAAGTTTTTATATTTCACTCTTTTTTCTTTTTTTTGAGACAATGTCTCACTCTGTTGCCCGGGCTGGAGTGCAGTGGTGTGATCTTGGCTCACTGCAACCTTTGCCTCCAGGGTTCAAGCGAATCTCCTGACTAAGCCTCTTGAGTAGCTGGGATTACAGGCACCCGCCACCATACTCAGCTAATGTTTGTATTTGTAGTAGGGATGGGGTTTCACCATATTGGCCAGGCTGGTCTCGAACTCCTGCCCTCAAATAATTCACCTGCCTAGGCCTCCCAAATTGCTGGGATTACAGGCATGAGCCAGCATGCCAGGCCTATATTGCTCTCTTTTTATGTGCTTCTAATACTTCATTTCATTTATCTGTAGTTACTTTTGCAGTTTGGATATGAGAATGGTGAAAGAACATGAAATAACCTCCTCCCTTTGATGTCCTTATCTCCATACAGCCTACCAATTCAGGTTGAAGAACTACATGAGAAAAAGATGTTAGGAGGGATGTTTAGCTTTGGCTCAAAATGAAATAGAAACATGAGAGAAAACTGTAAGCATTTAAAATAATTTGTATGAGCTGGCTCCCAGCACATGCAGGCTCTTCATCCCTATGCATACAAACTGAATTATCAATATCTAATACTAGATGCTGATTCATGGACACATTTCATCTTAGTCATATATAAATAAGCCCTGGGTGAGACAACTATTTCCATGAGAATTGGAACTTTCTCTCATCTAAATTTCTGAACTGTCTACCATTTGTCTTCATATTCATTTCTTGATTTGACTCGGTTTATAAATGTGATATTTAACACTCAAATTGAACTTAGTGGTCAAAGACAGAGACCTGGCATGAATCAGTTTTAAGAACAACAAAGAGAGGGAGAGAGAGAGAGAGAGATAAAAGAAGAAACGAATGGGGAAAAAAGAAAGGGAAGAAGAAAAGAAAGTCCCAAAGTCACTTGAAAAAGTAAGTCATAAAGTTGTAGAAAGAAACCAATTTACCAGAGCTCCCCACACAGTAACTTTAAGCCCAAGCTCAAAGTTGCCCTGAACCAGCAAAATGGTAGTAATTATTCCAATGAGAGCGCAGATTGTTTTCAGTGTTCCAGGACTGGGTTCTGCCCTGTTTCTGTTTCCTCTCTGGCCCTGAATCTGTTGCAAATAGACATGCTGGCAACTGGATTTGCTGATAATTATGAAACAAAGTGCTGCTACTGTAGAGAAAAGAGCACTAGCCTGGGAACTAAAAGACCCAAGATTTAGTCTACGCTCTTGCGCTCATTTCCTGGAATGTGACACAAATTATTAGTCCTTTCTGGACCTCCATTTCCTTTTCTGCCAAATAAGGGACTTTCTATTTCTGCCATGCAGTGGCTTAAAAACAGAATATCATACTTTCTTGGCAAACCCCAGGCACTCTGATGCAAGTATGTGGGGTGAGAAAACAGTAAGGTCTTGGGGTAGAGGAGTGAGGGCTACAGAAGGTTCAGATTTCAAAGAAGCAAAGATCAAAGAATGATAGATTTTAAACCTGCTAACACTGCAACCAGGCCCTCTTATTCATCCTCTGCTTATCTGGATCCATGTAGACCATAAGAAACAGTACCCTGGCCGGGGGAGAGCTAAGGAGGAATGAACAGGGAACAGAACGAAGTTCATTCAAACTGAGAAGTAAGAAATGCCTGCCCTCTCCCTCTTCTCTTGATAGAAAGTTCTATTGAAACTGGCTTCAAAACACTAATAAAAAAGGTAGGTTGCAAATCAATGTGTACATTACATTTTCATTTTTTTATATAAGTAATGGGAAGAAAACACCCCAGAATTATAATAGTGGTTACCTCAGAGCAAAAATAATTTGTGTGCTTTTATAAAGTTTCCAATTTTTTTCACAATAACCCCCTTATGAACTCCTCACTCCACTCTTGATCCCCAAATCCGATTCATCATAGAGATCCTAGAATATCTTTTTCTAAAAGTATGTATCAAGTCATGTGAATCTCTTGCTTAGAAGCTACCAGTTGATTCCTATCACACTTATAACACAAGCCAAACTCTTTACTGCAGTCAAGATTCTCCATGATTATTTGGCATAAGACTACCTCTAGGAACTTATTCCTATCACCCTTTCTTCAGCTATTCTTTAAATTCCTGAAGCCCACTCCCACCTTAAAGCCCTTCTACTTACTCTTCTGCTTCCTGGTATGTTCTTCCTGCAAGTTTTCACATGATTAATTTATTGTTATTCTCATTCTCAATTTCAAAGTGACATAAGCAAAGAGGTTTTCCTTGATTCCCTTGTTTACATTAGTCCCTCACAGAAACCTGTACTGTTCCTACATACCATTTGAATAATTTGTCATTGCAATCAAACATACTTTTTTTGTTTTGCTATTTCACACTGATCTGCAAGCTCCTTAAGGATAGGGACCATGTCCCTCTTGCTCACCACTTAGCACTGGAGAGTGTTTAACACCATTCATGAAACATATTAAGTGCTCAATGTTAGTTGAATGAATGATTCAATCAGTCAACATATATTACATTTGTAAGAAAGAAGAAAAGACAGAGGGCACATTTATGGTGATAATTCCACCTCTATAGTACATCCTTGGTGGTGTGTGTCCCCAATATAAATGACCATTTCCAAAAAGAAACTGGTTCTAGAAAACACACTTTATTCCTTAACAGTGTGAGTGTCATATTTTTGTGCATACTCAGTGTCTAGGTCCTCTGAAAACTTGCTGATGAATTCATAAATACTAAATACCTATTCTGCCTCATAGGTCAGCCCCTTACCCAGGAATAATGTTCTAAGCTTTCATTAGAAAGCAGAAGCTTCCTTCAGTTTCTAACAAAATGAATAAATTAGCTAGGAAGGACTTAGTTAAGAACATTGTGGTCTAGCCTCATCTATTATTTTATGTTATGATAAATGGCAAAGAGGTTGCAATGCCGGTAAGTTGGTTTCAGAAGAACTACAACATCATACTATTTACTTACACTTTACACTCAAAGCCACACTTGAAAGAAAATTAATTATTTGAATTTGATGATAAATGGTATGGAATCAACTTAAGTGCCTATCAATGATAGGCTGGATAAAGAAAATGTGGTACATATACACCATGGAATACTATGCACCCATAAAAAATAATGAGATCATGTCCTTTGCAGGGACCTGGATGGAGTCCATCATCCTTAGCACACTAATGCAGGAACAGAAAACCAAATACGACATGTTCTCACTTATAAGTGAGAGCTAAATGATGACAAGACATGGACACATAGAGGGGAACAACACACAATAGGGCCTGTCAGGAAAAAATAACTAATGGGTACTAGGCTTAATACTTGGGTGATGAAATAATCTGTACAACAAAACCCCATGACACAAGTTTACCTATTTAACAAACCTGCACATGTACCCCTGAACTTAAAATAAATGCTTAAAAAAATGTCTCTTATGAAAGTGTCTCTCTGATGGACAATGTAATCATTAATATTTACACACTTAAGAGGAGGGAAATATATATTTGACAGGTCTGGAGCCAAGAAGAGTAAGATTCACAATCAACTGCCACTATGGAAAACATGGATATCGTGACCCATAAGAGCTACAGCTTAATCTGATTCCTGCAAATGACACTTGCCTCTATTAAGGACAAGGCGACATACAAATGGCCAACAAGCATATGAAAAAGTGCTCAATATCACTAATCATCAGAGAGATGCTAATTAAAACCATAATGAGATATCCTCTTACATGAGTCAGAAGGGCTATCATTAAAAAGACAAAAAGAAAACCAGATATCGGCAAAGATGTCAAGAAAAAGGGAACTCTCATACACTGCTGGTGGGAATGTAAATTAGTACAACCTTCATGAAAACAGTGTCAAGTTTTCTCAAAGAATTAACAATAGAAATTCCATTTAATCCAGCAATCCCTCTACTGGGTATCCACCTAAAGGAAAAGAAATGGTAAAATGACATCTGCACTCATGTTTATCACAGCACTATTCACAGTAGCAAAGATATAGGACCAACCGATGATCGGATAAAATATGGCACATACACACACACACACACACAATGGAATACTATTCAGCCTTAAAAAAGAATGATTTCATGTTTTTTTGCAACAACATGGATGAAAATGGAGGCCATCACCTTAAGTGAAACAACTCAGACACAGAAAAATACTACATGTTTTCACTTATAAGTGGAAGCTACACAATGTGTACACATGGACATAGAGTGTAGAATAATAGAAAATGAAGGCTCAGAGGGGTGGGACAGAGATGGATGATGAGAAATTACTTAATGGATTCAATGTACATTATCTGGCTGGTGGATACCCTAAAAGACCAGACTTCACCACTACGCAATCTATTTATGAAACAAAATCACACTTGTACCCTATAAATGTATACAAAAAATTTTCTTAAAAAAGAACAGAAGCAATTCCTTTTGTTGGAGGCTTTCCAAACAAGAAAGGCTTTTCCAAAAAGGAAAGGCAGGGTTTTGTCAGCAAAAATACCCTAGTAGGTAATGTTTTTCTTTCACAGCACCCTCCTCTGTTCTTGTAATTGAGGGACTACCATTTTAATATAGGTCAGCACTCTCCGAGTTATAGAGAGGTTGTCATTTGAGAAATTAATTATAGGGCAGGGTAGATAGGGAGGGTTGCTGGGAAACTGTCTCTCATGTTCCTAAGGTTCCTGTTATTAATCTAAATTAATTTATTACTTAATGTGGTGACGAACACTCTGGTAGTTATGTTTAAAGTTTAATCTTGCTTTATACTCACAATAGATTTCAAGATAAAGAACTGGAGTTCAGGGACAGTAAGTGACATGCCTACTGTCACACAGAAAATAATCGGTAAAGCTAGAGTATAAAATTAAGCTTGCTAACATTAGATGCTGTGGTACCATGAAAATTACTCTGCTAAAGAGGCTTCCAGTGGCCCTAACATAAGCAGACATTGGGAGCTCCATTTGAGTATTACTCTGGTGCACTGCTGTCCTTAAATAAAGAATGAATATAGACACCTGTTGTACATAGGAAGTAAAAGAGGTAAGTATGGACCCTTCTCTACCTGTCTTCAGAAGAAAAACAAAAGAAAAGGTATGCTGTTTTTTAAATATCAACATGTATAACAAATTGGTCCCTTGGACAATACTCATTATAGCATTTCTTTTACATTTTGTAATTGTTAATTCTCTGTGTCCACTTGACTGGGCCAAGAGTTGCCCAGATTCAACATTATTTTGAGGTGTATCTGTGAGGGTGTTTCTGAGTGCCATTAGTATTTGAACCAATGGACTCAGCAAAGTAGATAGCCCTCCCCGATATATATATTGGTGGGGAGCATCCAATCCATTGAAAGCCTGAATAGTATAAAAGATGAAGGAAGGAGGAATTAACCCCTTTTGCTTCCTGCCTGCCTGCTTGAAGTGTGACATCATTCTTCTCCTGCTCTTGGACTGAAAGTTAAACCGTCAGCTCTCTTGGGTCTCAGGGCTTAGGACTTGGACTGAATCACGCCACTTGCTTTCTTGGGTCTCCAGCTTGTAGATGGCAGATTATGGGTCTTCTCAGTCTCTGTAATTGTGCGAGCCATTACCTCATAATAAATGTCTTCCTATGTAAATCTCTTCCTATTGAGGTAGGAGGCAGGACTTTGGTCCAGAGGTGGGACTCAGACACTGGACCAAATTGAGGACTAGCTAAAACAGGAACAAGGCGGAAGCAGCTTTCCATAAGATATGCCCACCAGTGTTCCATGTTAGTTTATCATTGCTATGGCAACACCTGGGAGTTACTGTGATGGCAACACTCAGGAGTCACTGCACCTTTCCATGGCAATGACTCAATAACCCAAAAGTTACTACCCTTTCCCTAGACATTTCTGCATTAATCACACCTTAATCTACATGTACTTTAAAGTGGCCATAAATATAAATGCAAGACTTCCCTGAGCTGTTACTATCAACACACTGCCTGTGGGGTAGCCCTGCTCTATAGAAGTCACAGAGCAGTAACACTGCTGGAACTGTACCACCACCAGAGCTGTAACACTGCTGCTTCAGTAAAGTTGTTTTCTTCTACCTCTCTCATGTCCCTGAATTCTTTCCTGAGCAAAGCCAAGAATCCTTGACAGCTAAGCCCTACTTTAGGGCTACCTTGCCCTGCATCACTATTGGTTCTGCTCCTCTGGAGAACTCTGACTAATACACATTCTATGACCAGTTTTCATGTAAAATGCATACTACAACTCCCTCTATGTTTGCCAGAAAAGTTCATTTGTTGACTAGTACAGAAGGAGGCTTTATGTTCATAGTGTTTGAATTACAATATGAATTCCACAGTGCCATGGAGCACAAGTTTTAACATGTTATTTTGTTTTTAAATTCCCCTGTAGTAATGTTAGTTTTGATATAACACCTGCCCATATGAAAGAAATTCCTGAATGGGGGTGATTTACAATTAATTGTAGGTCAGCATTACATCACCTATGAGTGTCATCTAAAGATTGATTTTTCTTACCTCTGTTAGTCAAAGTGGTTCTTAACTCTGGATGTGCATTTAGAATTGCATGGTGAAATGTTTGTTTTTTTTTTTAAATGAGGCTTAGAATTCCCCACCCAGGCATTTGATTTAAATTGCCTTGGGTATAGCCTGAGAATACATTTCTCTTTAATTGATGTAAAAAATAATATAAAACTAATCATTTTAATATGTACAATTCAGTGGCATTTAGTGTATTTACAATGTTGTACACCATCACCTCTATTTCCAAAATATTTTCATTACCACAAATGAAAACTCAATCATTAAGCAGTCACTCTGCATTCTTTCCTCTCCACAATCCTAGCAACCACCAATTTGCTTTATCTGTATGGATTTACCTATTCTGGATATTTTATATAAATGGAATTAAACAATATGTGACCTTTGGTGTCCGAATGCATTTATTCAGCATAATGTTTTTGATATCCATCTATGTTGTAGCATTTATCATCCCTTCATTACATTTTATGTTCAAATGATATTTTATTGTATGGATATACAACAATTAGTTTACCTATTCATCAGTTGACAGACGTTTGGATTGTGAATGTGTAGTTATGGACATTTATGTTGTTTGAGAACACCTGTTTCCCATTTTTAAGATATATATCTAAAATTGTAATTGCTGGGTCATATAGAATTCTATGTTAAACTTTTGAGGAACAGCAAGATTATTTTTCAAAGTGGTTGCACCATTTTACATTCCTACCAGCAATCTATGAGGGTCTCAAGTTCTTCACATTCTACACAACACTTGCTATTTTCCTTTCTAAAAAAAATGTAGTCATCCCAGTAGATGTAAAGTGATTTCTCATTGTGGTTTTAGTTTGCATTTCTTTGATGGCTAATGACTCTGAACACCATTTTGTGTGTTTAGTGACCATTTATGTCTTCTTTTGTGAGGTGTCTATTCAGATGTTTTGACCATTTTTTAACTGGGTTGTTTCTTTATTATTGAATTGTAAAAGTACTTTATATATTCTAGATAAAATCCCCTATCAGATATAATCTACAACCTCTTTATCCCATTCTGTAGATGTTTTCCACTTTCTTGATAGTGCTATTTGATTCACAAAAGTTTTTAATTTTGATTAAGTCCAATTTATCTATTTTAATTTTATTTTTTGTGTTTTGGGCATCGTATGAAGAATCCATTGCTAAATCCAAGTTCATGGAGGTTTATCTTATATTTTCTTCTAGTAGAACTTAATTCTTATATTTAAGTCTTTGATCAATTTCTAGCTAAATTTTGTATATTGTAAATTTTGTATATGTTTTGTATATTTCGTGTGCCACTACCACACTGTTTTGATTACTGTAGAGTTGTAGTCAGTTTGAACTGTAAGTTCTCCAAATTTGTTCTCCTTCCTTCAGATTGTGTTGGCTATTTGTAGATCTATGCAATTCCATATGAATTTTAGAATCACATTTTCTATTTCTGTGAAAAATATTTAAGATTTTGATTAGGATTGCAATGAATCAGTAGATTGCTTTGGAGAGTGTTACCATCTTAACAATATTAATTATTCCAATTCGTGAACATGGGATGCCTTTTCCAAAGTGGCTGCACAATTTTACATCCCTAACAGCAATCTACGAGGGTTTTAATTTCTCCAAATCCTACTCAACCCTTGTTATTTTAGGTCTTCTTTAATTTATTCTAGCAATGTTTTCTAGTTTTCAGTGTACAAGCCTTGCAGATCATTGGTTGCGTTTATTACTAGATATTTTTAATGATAATGTAAGTGGTATTTTTTATTTCATTTTTAGATTGTTAATTGCTATTGTGTAGAATTGCAACTAATTTTGTCATGTTGATCTTGTATCCTGAAACATTGCTTGTTTGTTGCTCTAATCAGTTTCCTTGTGGATTCTTCAAGGTTTTTTATATGTAAGATCAAGTCATAAGAGAATTAATATAATTTTACTTAATCCTTTCTAATATGGATGTATTTTATTTATTTTCTTGCCTCATTTCTCTCACTAGAACCTCAAATACAATGCTGAACAGAAATAGTGAAAGCAGGCATACTTACCTTGTTTCAGATCTTTCAGTTTTTAACTATTAATATAATGTTAGCTGGTTTTTTCTTTTTTTTTTTGAGACAGAGTCTCGCTCTGTCGCCCATGCTGGAGTGCAGTGGTGTGATCTAGGCAGGCTCACTGCAAGCTTTGCCTCCCCAGGTTCACGCCATTCTCCTGCCTCAGCCTCCCATGTAGCTGGGACTACAGGCGCCTGCCACCATGCCCGGCTAATTTTTTTGTATTTTTAGTAGAGACGAGGTTTCACAGTGTTAGCCAGGATAGTCTCAATCTCCTGACCTCGTGATCCCCCGGCCTCGGCTTCCCAAAGTGCTGGAATTACAGGCGTGAGCCACCGCACCTGGCCTGGGCTTTTTTTTTTTTTTTTTTTTTATAAACACTCTTTTCCATGTTGAAGAACTATCATTCTAGTGCTAATTTGTTGAGTGTTTTTATCATGAAAGAGTGTTGGGTTTTCCCAAATGCTTTTTCTCACTCTATTATGATCATGCTTTGTTTTCCCCTTCATTCTGTTAATGTGGTGTATCACATCAATTGATTTTCATATGTTGAACAAATCTTGCATTCCTGGAATAAATTTGACTGGTCAGGACGTATAATTATTTGAAAATATTAGTAGATTCAATTCATTAGAATTTGGTTGAAGATTTTTGCATTTATTGCAAAGGAACCAAAGGATATTTGTCTATAATTTTCTTGTGATTTCTGTATCTGTTCTTTTTTTATCCATGTAATGATGACCTCATAGAATGAGTTAGGAAGTGTTTTTTGCACTTTTATTTTTTGGAAGAGGTTGAGAAGTATTGGTGTTCATTAAAAACTTGTTAAAACTCACAAGTAAAGCTATCTGGTCTTGTTCCTTTTTTTCCTTCCTTCTCCTTTCCTTCTCCCTTTCTTTTCCTTTCCTTCTCCTTGCCTTCTCCTTTCCTTCTTTTTTTCCTTCTCCTTTCCTTCTCCTTCTCTTCTCCTTCCCTTCCCTTTCTTTTTTCCTTTCCTTTCCTTTCTTTCCCAGAATTTTTGATTAATGATTTTATTTCTTTACTTGTTATAGGTCTGTTATGTTCTATTTCTTCTTGAGTTAGTTTTGATAGTTTGTGTGTTTCTAAACATTTGTTTTATCTGTGTTATCAAATTAATTGGTGTACAAGTGCTCATAGTATAGTATTTTCTTAAAATCATTTTTTCTCTAAAAATTGTATTTCTGTGATTGTTTCTTCCAGTGTGACTATTTGACTGCCTTCTTATTTTTGCCTTGCATTGTATTTTTTTTAATTTTTTTATTCTGATTTTTGTAGTACTTACCCTGGGGATTATAAATAACATTTTAATCTTGTAACACTGAATTTTAAAGTAATACTAGCTTTGTTTCAATAGTATAGGAGAGACTTATCTTTGACATAATCAGAAAAATTTGAAAGAAAACTGAGAAGGATATACTTTCCTGACTTTGTGAATCGATTTACTTTTTTCTGAGGTTATGTCACACCTATTTTACATTTTTGATAATACTTACATAATTTCTTCTATAACTTGTGTCTAGCACCAGTGTAGCATCTCTGTCTTATGAAACAGTGCCAATTGAGAGGATCTGTAGATAATTCCTTTTGTTCCCTGGGACCAAAGTACACTACAGTTGGGGGTGGTGAGTACTTTCTCTCACTGTTACCAAGAAATCATGAACAGGATTATGCAAGTCCCATCCTACCTACAGTTTAAGTGTCAGGCTCAGTATGTTGTCTATAGTAAAACACTTAAGTCATAAGACAGTAAGTACTATTATAAACAACTAATGAGATGTAATGAAAATAAGCACTATTGATAGTACCAGTTTACAAGGGAGCTTATTTTTGTTAAATTATGGCTTGATTGGTTCATTTTTCTGTTAGGAATTTTATCTGGAAAATAATTGTTTGTATCTCTGAACATATGTAACCAAGAATACTCCTAAGATTTATTTGGGCTTTTTCATCTTCAATGTTTTAAAGGGTATCCAAATGCAAATGCTTCAAAATTAATACATCACTGTAAATTTTCTTCTCAATAGATTGCATTAATAAAAGGACAAGACCTTTCATTTATGAATTGTCTAATATATTCCAGACACTTTTCACACATCATTTAATTTACTTCACGTAACACTTTTGAATGAAGGGTAGAAAAATGGTTGAGCCGGTGAGGCTGTAGAGAAATAGGAATACTTTTACACTGTTGGTAAGAGTATAAATTAGTTCAACCATTGTGGAAGACAGTGTGGCGATTCTTCAAGGATCTAGAACCAGAAATATCATTTGACCCAGCAATCCCATTACTGGGTATATACCCAAAGGATTATAAATCATTCTGCTATAAAGATACATGCACACATGTTTATTGATGCACTATTTACAATAGCAAAGACTTGGAACCAACCCAAATGCCCATCAATGATAGATGGGATAAAGAAAATGTGGCATATATACACCATGGAATAATATGCAGCCATAAAAAATAATGAGTTCATGTCCTTTCAGGGACATGGATGAACCTGGAAGCCATCATTCTCAGCAAACTAACATAGGAACAAAACCAAACACAGCATGTTCTTACTCCTAAGTTGGAGGTGAACAATGAGAACACATAAACACAGGGAGGGAAACATCACACACCAGGGCCTGTCAGTGGGGTCAGGAATAAGTGGAGGGAGAGCAGTAGGACAAATACCTAATGCATGCGGGGCTTAAAACCTACATGACGGGTTAATAGGTGCAGCAAACCACCATGGCACATGTAAACATATGTAACAAACCTGCACATTCTGCACATGTATCCCAGAACTTAAAGTAAAATTAAAAAGAAAAAAAAAAAGCATCCACTACACATGCTTTTTAGGTTGGAGGGACATGGTAGAAAAAAGCCAAGCTAAATAAACTATGAAGTGTTCAAAAAAATCTATAATTCCTTATCGAGTCTATTCCCTCCACATACAGGAATCTATCCTCTGGATCTGACTTTTGTTGTATTTTGAGATTAGAATTAGTCATATGATTAAAGATTATATCCAGTCTCTAGTCCATCATTAATGACCCATTTTCATTCTGATATTTGTTATTTCCAGCTTTTCTCTTTTCCGAGAATGTGCCCAACATGAATTTCAGCTTATTAATATTTAAAAATATTAAGTCTTTATGTTTTCTTTTCATTTTATTTTAACTATAGTTTTAGTTTTTGCTCTTTTGTTGTTTTTCGTTATGATTTGATTGCTATTTTCCAAATATTTGAGTTGAATGCTGGGCTATTATTTCAAATACTCCCTTTCCCTAGCAAATATATATTCACTATATGTGTCTCTCTAGGAAAACCTTTTGCGAGAATATGAAAAACTTGAGATGTGTACATTGTGATTTTTCAGATGTAAGTATTTCTGAGTTTCCAGTAACACCACCTCTTCATTAACAAAATTTATTTGTTAATTATGTTTTCTTCTAGTTTATTATTTTTTTGTGTGGTAAAATACACAAAACAAAATTTACCATCTTACACATTTTTAAGTGTACAATTTAGTGGTATTAAATGCATTCCTAATAGTGTGTAACCATTAAAAAATTGCTGAATAGGTAATAATATTCCAATTCTGGGATTCAATTTTTTAAAAACTGTAAGGTGGTTGGTATTATCATCATCCCACTTCTACTTATTGCAAGAGTGGCGCTCCATGTCTATACTCTTTCCCTATAAAATATTGCTTGCCTGGGTTCTGGAACCAGACACATGTGGGCCCAAATTTTAGCTTCACTACTTTATGCTAGGATTTCCTGGCCAATTAACTAATCTAAATTTAAATTTATTCCATTGTGAAATACTTCCTCAAAAAAGTCATTTTAGTTTGAAATGAAGTTGTGTACCTATACAGTAATAGGTGGGCAATAAATGTCAGTGGCATTCCTCCTTGCCTCTGCTACTTCTAGGCAACTTTTCAGTGCAGTTAAAGCAGCTCAAATTCCATTCACATGATTTTGAGATGTGTCTTGGTCTGAGTTTCATTCTTTGAATGCCCAGATGCTAGATGCTTAACGATAGAGCCCCGCAATTGAGTACTTATTATATTCTCTCTGAAATGTTTCTGACTGGGAGTTGTGTCTCACTAGTTTGAAAACTGCTAGAGAGCAGGACTCTTGTTTTGTGCTTCTGTTAATTTTACCTGGAGCTTGAATGCAGGGTTGTGAGTATAGCATAATTTTTAAGGGCAAGGGGACTGTTGCCATCTTTATTGACTTTGTGATCTTAGGCAAATAACATAACATTGTTGAGTCTGTTTTCTTGTTTTAAAAAAAGAGGATAATAACATAATATCCACCTTAAAGATTGAATGACATGCATATGAAGTATCAAGCATAGTGACCAACACATAGAAAGTAAATGTTCAAAAAGTAGAGCTATTATTGGTATTAACATAAATTTCAGTTATTGATAAAAACATAATTGATTAATCTAATAATACTCTAAGATATTTAGAATAGCCCCATGAATGTTTTCAAGCAGAGATTTCCTTCTGGCACTAAGATCAGTGTGATCATTAAATAATTATTGCCATTCCACTTTTATTAGTGCAATTGTTAGATAGCCACTTCCTGAATAGTGGCAAGCACAGAAATGTTTACTTTAGCATTATTCCAAGGCTCTTGTCTTCAGGATGGCCTGTATTATTCAGTCCTCGTAATTAAGTTAGTGGCAACATATGGAAGAAGTTTTGAATCAATTATTTTACTTGTTTCACATTACAAAATAATTACTCAGCTGAGCAGTTAACTTTGGTTACTATTAACAAACCGCTGCAAAAACAGGATATAACATCACTTCCCTAGGTTTAAAGCAAAAATCCCCTACCCTAGGTTTAAAGCAAAAATCCCCCACAAAAACAACTAGTACAATCAAAGCAAGTATGTGAAACAGCCACTTAAAGCTCATTAGCATTTAGCTGTTAACAGAGAAAAGTTTTAGTTTTGGAATGTACTGGGTAATTAATTTACCAGAGAGCCATAGCATGACGAAGGGATAATCCAGATCACTCAAGACTATCCTAATAGGCCAAACTGCCCTATTCAAAGTGAGACTTTGACACTACTTTTGATAGAGTGGGTAAAGTGAACAGTGAGAGCAAAACAAATCCCCGCTATATACATCAAAGCTTAAAACCTGCAGACCCTTGGGATATACAAGTTTCATGCTCTTTGGGATCTGTCACCTGACAAGGGCCTTCTCCTTGCTTTTTACCCATTTCTAAGGCTGCATTGCTTTGCTCATCCATTTAGTTGATTAAAATGCTCTAAATGACTTTATGCAGGACTGTGGCTTCTTTGGAAGCTTACTTACTACAAACAGCCTAAATGAGGATAGATAGTTCCAAGACCCAGGGGACTGACATTTGCTGGACTCGGTGAAAATTGAAAAGGGATTTTGAAGGATAAAGGACAGTTATGATTTGGATGAGCAGAAAGGGCATATCTTTCTCCATTTTACAGACTATTTTTATATTCCTATTAGAACTAGTTGGCCACTGTGTTGAGCATATCGTCTCTGGAACTGTTTTCTACCCACAGCTCTTGCATTACCTTGTATCCACCCTGTGAATCTGAAGAAATAACCTGAATATATAATTTAAAATGTTATCTTCTAAGCCAAAAAGTCTGTAGAACTAAGCTGAACTTATGTTGAAATATAGTCATGAACACACGCAAAACTGAACAAAATTGACCATTTTCTGCAAAGCAATGAATTTAATTTAATATACTTTAATCCTAGATGTGGAGCTCCTTGAAAACATTATTTACAGCACTCATGACCATCTGTATTTATATCACTCTCTTCCTCAATTGCAGCCAGAGTACTCCACTAAGCAATCTTCAACCCTGGAAGACAGATTTGAATGCAGAAACAATCATGTCTTTAATTTTAAAATTAGCAATAGACTGAGTACTCAGAGAGACTTGATTGCCGTTTAAGAAGTTGCAATGTTTTAAATTCTATTTCCCAGAGATTCAAGCCTGCAATTAGAGAACTCTGAACAATCAACTAACTGAGCTCTCTGAGAGAGAATATGAGAGGCCAGGCCAGAGTATGAAATCCAGTAAGTGCCTTAAATATAAGTTTAAAACCTTGACATTTTAAGTGCAGTATCTCAAACAGAAATTTTATGTCTACATAATAAAGAGGAACCAAGTAAATTCCATTATAATGCACTTTCCATCAATTAATTTGGTTTTACAAACCCAAGAAAAATTATCCTAATGGTTACAGTTACCCTGATAGAAATTCCATTTCCCCCAATGAGCCATCATAAGACTGGACGGAAAGTTTAGTAAAATAAATACAAGGTCTTTTCTCTGAGCTCCACTCTTCCATTGTAGTCCCCAAAAAACAAAAGACAACAAACCAGAACATAAGGTTGTATATCAGTTCTACTTTCTCCAGGGTGCAAAAAGCCTGGCATTTTGGGTAGCGTGAATTCTCAGTAACTAGAAGCCTGATTTTAGAAAGGTATACCTGTGTCTCTGCTCTGATACAGTCCAAGAGAAAACCATGCAAATTATCCCAATATTTTATATTATTATCCCTTTTTCCCCTCTCCCAATTAAACTATTATTCCACTCCTGCCCTGACCTCAGCTACATCTCTTTCCTAAGATACTAATGAATGAAAACAGCTTGCCCTCTGAAAAGAACTGTAATTTCAACATACTCAACAAATCTCTGTTAATATGTATTATGTGTAAGGTCTCCTGTTTTATTTGACTTGGGATCAAGGCTTTAAAGAAAAGCACAGATGTGTGCATATACACACACACGAGCGCACACACAACACACACAGAAAGTCTTACCTAGGGACATTTCAAATAGTTAATGCAGACTGAAGAGATACTTGTTGTGGGGCCTTTTTGGTAAACTTGACCACAAACTTTGGTAGTTCTGAAAGTGCTCTATATTAGAGAGATTGAAAATTCAAAATCTATGTTTCTGAGGGTTAAAGTTTTCCTCTCATCTTTCAATGTGAGGATATGTTGCAATCCCAAGATAAGCCCTTTGTTTGTATTGATAAACTGACTGGCTTCCCCAGCTGAAAAGAATTCCTCCTTTTGTCTTCCCAATTTGTATGTAGGATAGCACAGCCAATAGGCGTTAAGACAGTCCTTTTAAAATATTTTAAACAACAACAACAGCCGATTTTATCACTATTGGTAAACATGTTGAACACATTTACTATATGCAGGGTATAGTATGAATAATTTGCAAATTACATTTACATCATTCACTAAGGTGAGCACCCACAACAATTCTATGGGGTGAGTGAAGCAGGTCTTATCTCTATTTGACAGATGAACAAAAAAAATCCAGAAAATCTCATATATTTATTCAACTTAAGAAATTAAATAAGTGGCATATATGAGACCATTAATCATTAGGCTTAGCCTTTTACACACTATCTTAAAAGAGATTTTCATTAGAACTAATTGTACCTAGCATTTCTACAGGAGCTGGAGAGGCAAGACCCCAGAGTACATGCTTTGCTTTAAAGGAATTCTGTACAGTTTAAGGAAGAAGGTGCTGATCTGAAGGTATATATTAGGTTTTATGCCCCAGCATGTAAATCCTCAAGTGGAATGGGAGGGACTATGAAGACTTGTAAAAGTAAAGAAAGGGAGAAATTCACAGCTGTGCGAGAAATGCAGGGTGATGCATCAATGCTGGAATTTTGCAACACTGGGGCCAAATTTGCTGAGGTTGTGGCCCAATGTGGGTGATGGGAGTGGAGCATGGGAAATGTATGTTTTAGGCTCTATATGCCACTGCAAAAATTTTTTTCCCAGGTGGAAAGCTCTTCCAAACAAAACCAACCCAGAGGATGCAGCTTACAAAAAAAAAAAAAACAAAAAAAAACAAAAAAAAAAACTTCCAATGATTTAGTCTTAGACTTCAGAAATTTGTGGAGTTGGAAGTGACCTTAGAGGTCATCCAATCTAACACCTTCTTTTTATAGAGGAAGAAACAGGCCTAAATGGATGGAGGGAGGGGTAAATAGGTTACACAATGAGTTAGTGAGAGAGCTGTTGTCCCAGCTCAGCACTCCTTTTCTGTAGTTATTTCTATTTCACCCTGTTTAAAGACAGCTATATCTTTGTAGCAAGAAAATAGTCTGAGTAGAGGCACTGTACAGTTAAAGGGAAAGAGCAGTGAAAGATGCTACTGTAATTTCAGGTTTATAGGCAATCTAAAAAATATGCTTCTCCAGTTTCCCTGAAAGTCTGAAAAGTGAATGATATAGGTATGTCTGTGTGCACAGGAGATTTAACTATGGTCACAGTACAACTATCTAAGAGGAGGATAAGAGGGCTTTGGATAACAAGGGAAACAGTGGGTCATAGCTGTGGGATAATAGAAGAGTTAAAAACGTGCTTGTAATTTCACAGCTTTGGGTCAAAATTTGCAAAAGCTATATTCATCCTGGGAACAGTGAGCTGAGCATGGGAAACATATACCACTATGGGTCTAGAGCTTCAAGGCAGAGAGGACTAGGGTCTGGTGTGGGGAATACCTTCTCAAAATGTAATAAACATCTGCTTCTGCAGTGTTTGCTATTTTACCAGTCAGATCCTTAAAAGCATTTATTTTTCTTGTAAATTGCCTCAAGGCAGGAAGCACAATGTTGATAATTTGCAGGTCTGCAAGAAAGAGTGATTTAAAGTTTATCAACGGATCCTGGGTGCAGGTATCTCTCAATGTGCTTTAGGACTCCAGTGAATCCTCTCTTCCATCAATTCTTTGACACTCTGTATCTTCATTTTGCCATTTCCCTAGTCCCGATTTCCTTCATCAGTCCTCTACTCAGGCCTGTCTTCCTCTAAAAACCTCATGAATCCATATTTACTTCTCACATAATAGCTATCAGCCCCCAAGTGGAATTTCTATTCTGTCAGAGCAGCTGATCATACTAACTCATAACATGGTTTGGATCACTGGTCAACCCTACTATACCCGCATAGCCCTCTGAGATGTTTTTGCATCTTTAAACAATATTTATATTATTTTTGTCTCAAAATTATTAAAATGACATGAAATAAGTGTTCAAGAAGGCTTATTAAAACAAAGGAATGTCTATTTAATGCAGGGGCAGACAAACTTCGTGTGTGAAGGGCCAAAGAGTAAATATTTTAAATTTTGAAGGCTATATGATCACTGTTGCAGCTACTTGGCTCTGTCATTGAGCACAAATAACATTATAGACAATATGTACATGAATGAGTGTAGCTGTATTACAATAAAACTTTATTTGTAAAAACAGGCAAGCAGTGTGAGGAGCTCAGCAGACCCTCTTTCCAAGAGTAGCAATCATGTAGCTGATGAAAATTATAGAAAACAACCATTTAAATACTCTGAAAATTGATCTAAGTACCACACAGAAATCAGTGACACAATTATCCCAAAAAGTCTACTGAGTCTTGTCAATAAGGGTCAGTGGCATTTGAGGTATGCATGCTCCCATACCTGAAGCTCTATACAGCTCCATACATGAAGCTGCCTTCCTCAGCTTCATGTTATGGAAGATTTATTCTAGGTTCTCTACTTGGGAAAGTGTGGCCAAGAAAATAACAGCTCCCTTTTTTTCCCCAGCTCTACCTGGAGGGGTGCAGGAGATAGGCTTATTTCAGGCCATAGATCCACGTTGCTTAAGCCTTATTACCAGCCTATGTGGCTGAGAGGACTGTGAGTTTTTCCTTTCACCCAACTCACAATCATAGAGCTAGGACTTTGCCCTGGCAGTGACAGATGATACTGGAGCCTGATTGGCCCTACCCCAGTTTTCTCATGGGACAGATGTTCCATACCAGAAGAGGGAAGCTGAGAAAACCCAGCGCTACCATATTTCTCCACACCCAGCACCTACTAGTAGAGCAGTAGTGTCATTTCACAAGAAACAGACTGTTGTCTCCACCCTCAGCTCCTGTGAAATGGCACAGAAGATCTGCCCATTGAAAGAGGCAGGTCATTAAAACAGATCTGTCTAAGGAAACCCACATTTTTGGAACAGAGAGTGAAGAATTCGAGGCCTAATGGCTTTGTCAAAAATGAGATTTGGTGAGCACAAATTAAGAGGCAGCTGGTAGCTCTGATATAAGCAAAACAACAGAACATCCAGGGGTTTAATAGAAATAACTAGGGAAAGAGACATCCAAGGTGAGCCCTCTGGGATCACAGTAAACTATAGGAGTTGGAAAGACTATGTGCATGTACTACTCATAAAGCATCTGTATTAGTCTGTTTTCACACTGGTATTAAAAACTTCCTTGAGGCTGAGTAATTTATAAAGGAAAGAGGTTTAATTGATTTACAGGTCCACATGGCTGGAGAGGCCTCTGGAAATTTACCTTCATGGCAGAAGGGGAAGTGGAAGCAGAAGCAGGCAGAAGGTGGCAGGAGAGAGAGAAGAGAAAGTGAATGAGGAAGATCCTCTTATAAAAACCATCAGATCTCGTGAAAACTAACTCACTATCGCAATAACAGCATGGGGGAAATGGCCCCTATGATCCAATCACCTCCCTCCCCCAACACATGGAGATACATGTCCCTTCCTCAACAAGTGGGAATTACAATTCGAGATGAGATTTGGGTGGGGACACAGAGACAAACCATGTCATTCCAACCCTGACCCCTTCCAAATCTCATATCTTCACATTTCTAAACCAATCTTGCCTTCTCAACAGTCCCCCAAAGCCTTAACTCATTTCAGCATTAACTCAAAAGTCCACAGTCCAAACACTTGTCTGAGACCATAAAGTCCCATCTGCCTATGACCCTGTAAAATCAAAAGCAAGCTGGTTACTTACAAGATACAATGGAGGTACAGGCATTGGATAAATGTTTCCATCCCAAATGGGAGAAATTGGCCAAAACTAAGGGGCCACAGCACAGGCCCAATGCAATTTAAAAACTCAGTAGGGCAGTCATTAAATCTTAAAGCTCTGACATGGTTTTCTTTGAGACCATGTTTCACATCCAGGTCAAGAGGTGGGCTCCCACAGTATTGGGCAGCTTGACCACTGTGGCTTTGCAGGGTACAGCCCCCTGCTCCCAGCTGCCTTCACAGGCTGGCATTGTCTGTGGCTTTTCCAGGAGCATGGTGTAAGCTCTTGGTGTATCTAACATTCTAGGGTCTGGAGGATGGTAGTCCTCATCTCACAGCTCCACTAGGTAGTTCCCCAGTAGGGACTTTGTGTGGAGGCTCCTCACATTTTCCTTCCAGACTGCCCTATCAGAGGTTCTCCATGAGGACTTCACCCCTAAAAGAAACTTCTGCCTGGACATCCAGGCATTTCCGTACATCCTCTGAAATCTCATCAGAGGTTCCCAAACTTCAATTTTTGACTTCTGTGCACCCGCAGGACCAACACCATGTGGAAGCCTCCAAGGCTTTGGGCGCGCACCCTTTGAAACTACAGCCTGAGCTGTACCTTGGACCCTTTTAGCCATGGCTTGAACTGGAGTGGCTGAGACACAGGGCACTAAGTGTTGAGGCTGCACCACTGAAGCAATGGCCTGAGATGTATGTTAACCCCTTTTAGCCATGGCTGGTATGCAGGGCACCGAGTTCTGAGACTACATAAAGAAGCAATGTCCTGGGCCTGGCCCATGAATCCATTTCTGCTTTGACCCTGTGATGGGAGGGGCTGCCACCAAAATCTGTAACATGCCCTGGAGATATTTTTCCCCTTTGTATTGAAGATTAATATTCAGCACTTCGTTACTTCTGAACATTTCTGCAGCAGGCTTAAATTTCTCCCCAGAAAATGGATTTTTCTTTTCTATTGCATAGTCAGGTTGCAAATTTTCCAGACTTTTATGTGCTGCTTTCTTTTTAAAAATAAGGTCCAATTTTTGTCAGACAAATGCACAAAAAATAAAATGAATGCACTGTTTTATGATGCTTGTTAATACAGAGAGTGAATTCATTGGAAAATATTCCAGATAATCAGAAACTAAAATATTGAGGGGAAAAACTCAGCTACTTGTAGAATTGTATATTTTCTCTCTCACTCATTATTTTTCCCTTTCGTTTTCAAATAATTGTTGTCTTCTCAATGAATCTCATATTTTACTCCTGCTTTGAAAATTAGTTTTAGACACATTCCAAAACAATTCTGCACTTTGATAATCATTAACAAATGTTACCTGAGCCTGACCTTTCTGGCCAGACAGACAGCAACCAAGGGATAAATGTTTTATGAGGCTTCACCTTTAAAAGAGACTACATTCACCCTCAGGCACCTATACCTCTGGAACTTTTCTTTTTGTACAAACCTGTGTCTTTCTTTGCATTTCAAAATGAAATGATTTATGTTGATTTAAATATTTTCTAAACATTGGTACAGCTATAGGCTTGATATAGTGATTCTCTTTTTCCCACCTCATATCCCCTAACCCTAAATCTAAAATGTTTATTTGAAATGTTTCTCCACACAGCATGAAGGTTGAAAGTATATACAAATTCCCTGGTCATGTTTTGTGAACCTCAATTATGCCAGAACTGGTTTCTTCCACTAAATTGAGCTCCTAGAGCACACAGGTCATGTCTTTTTTTATTTTCTTCAGAGTGTGTCTGCTTTGCACAAATTAGGTGCTCAACGAAACTTGGCTCAGATTGTCACAATAATGTATAATGTATAATTGTAACTATAATGACACGTCAAATATAGTACAGTTAGAAATAAAAAGTTAAATTTATAGTATTACTGTGACTTTATTTGGTATTTTATTATAATGTACTTTTCAAACAAATTCTGACAACATATGGAGGGAATTTGGAAAACAAAACTTTGAGAATGCATACATGATTAAATTATTTCATATTAAAATCTGCATCTAATTCTTCCACAGCTATTGAGGCTGATCATTTTTTAATGTCATTATTCTAATAATATGTAATAGAAATAAATCTTACAAGATATGCAAATAAGTATTAGTGTATGACTTACTTATGGAAACTTGTATAGATTTTATGTTGAACAGGCACTACATATTCTTCATTTTAATTTCACTAACACTAGCTAAGTCTTTTTAATAATCTAAACAAAACTTCTAAGCTGGGAGGGGCTGCAATTCATTTTTTGATTCAATTCCAAAGTTCCTTTCAGAGTGATAAAAACATTTTCTAAGAAAAAAAAAGTTCCAATTTCAGATCATCTCTCTCAAGTTCAAAGTTACACAGATCTCTAGGGCAGGGGCAAAATGCCACCAGTCCCTTTGCTAAAACTTAACAAGAGTGATCTTTGCTTAAGTTCCCAAGAAGTTCCTCATCCCCATCTGAGACTGCTTCAGCCTGGACTTCATTGTCCACATCATTATCAGCATTTTGGTCCAAACCATTCAACAAGTCTCCAGGAAGCTCCAAACTTTACCACATCTTCCTGTCTTCTTCTGAGCCCTCCAAACTGTTGCAACCTCCACCTCTTACCCAGTTCCAAAGTTGCTTTCACATTTTCAGGTTATCTTTATAGCACGATCTCTATCTCCAAGGTACCAATTTACTGTATTAATCCGTTTTCACTTTACTGTATTAATCCATTTTCACACTTCTATAAAGAACTCCCTGAGACTGGGTAATTTATAAAGAAAAGAGATTTTATTGACTCGCAGTTCCACATGGCTGAGGAGGTCTCAGGAAACTTACAATCATGGTGGAAGGGAAAACAGAAGCAGGCACCTTCTTCACAAGGAGGCAGGATGGAGGGAAGAGACAGCAAAGGAGGAAGAGCTCCTTATAAAACCATCAGATCTCATGAGAATTAACTCACTATCATGAAAACAGCATGGGGTAAATTGCCCCCATTATTGAATCACCTCCCTCCCTCGACACATTGGGATTACAATTTGAGATGAGATTTGGATGGGGACACAGAGCCAAACAATATCATCATCAGAGCAGGATATAGGCCAACTTGAAAACATTCCTCAAGCCACACACTGAACAATCAGTAGAAAGTGAAAGCTTACTGGCTCAAGGGGCTTAAGCACAACCTCTGGCCAATCAATGATTGAATAATAAACTATTCTGTGGTTACTACTAAGTCACTTCATGGTGGCTACTAAGAATCTAGGCATAAAAATAAGGTCACAATCAACTTTGGTGGTCTGGAAGACTGTACATGCCCAAGATTGTAACAAGAGAGGGAATTTCTCTCAGGGGTGGCCATGGAAGGGTTTTCTAAACCATTTATTCCAGAACAAAAATGAAGCAAATGCAAGTCCCCTGAATAGTAGAACAATCTCCAAGCCATGCACACACATTGGTGTGGAGTGAAAATCTAACTGACTCAAAGTCTTAAGTCCAACTATAAGTGGTTTGTTCTGAACCAGGGAACCCAGTCTAAATGATGTAAAATGGGGAGGGCATCTGAGGAGGGACGCCAGACACTGAACAATGCAGGAAAAATAGACATCGCAGAAACAGTGCAACCAAGTCACTAACAAAATAATGAGTGGTCAAACAAATAGCAAAAGCAGCCCATGCCAGAAATAAAAGGACCTCAGTATCCAGATTTACTAGAAACTATCATTTTTTCTAGTTTTCCACAGAAAAATCACAATATGTAGAGAAATAGGAAAATGTGATCTATATGCAGGAAATAAAACAAGTATTAGAAAGAATCCTGGAGAGCATCTTGGAGAGCTCTTAGCCAAGATGTCAAAGCAGCTATTATAAATATGTGCAAATAACTTTAAAAAACTATGTTTAATGCATTAAGTGAAGACATGAAAATGTTATATCAATAAGCAAATAATAAAAAAATTATAAAAATGAAAAATCTGAGCATGAAAACTAAGATAAACAAAGAAAAAATTTACTAGAGGGGCTCAAGTACACATTTAGTCCTCACATTAAAGAATCTGTGAACTTTAAGATAGATCAATAGCGATTATGCAATCTGAAGAACAGGAAGAAAAAGGAAAGAAGAAAAATTAAAAGAGACTCAGAGAAAAGTGGGAAGTAATGAAGCAGAGAAATATATATATAAAGGAAATTCCAAAAGGAGAGTAAACAATAAATGTGCAGAAAAAAAAATTTAGAATGATGCCTGTAAACATTAACAATGTGATAAAAAACACTAATCTTCAAATCCAAGAAATTCAGTGAATTCCAAGAATGATGAAAAGAAAGAAGTCCTCAACCAGCCACATCATGGTCAAAATGTTGAAAGCCAAAGGTAAAGAGAAAATAATGAAAGCAGTAAGTGAAAAACAATTACTCATGTTCAAGAAGCCACAATAAAATTAAAAATGAACTTCACATCAGGAACAATAGAAGCCATGAGGCAGTGGGATGACATATTTAAAATGCTGAGAGAGAAAAAAATGATCACTGAGAAATTATGTATCCAACAATAATATCCTTCAAATATGAAGAAAAAATTAAGAACATTGCCAGAAAAACTAAAACAGATATTTTCTTTCTAGAAGACATGCCTTGCAAAAAAATACTAATTAAGTTCTTCAGGCTGAAGGAAAGTAATACTAGATTATAATTCAAATCCACATATAAAACCAAAGAACTTAAATAAAGACAGTTATATGAGTAGGCAAAAGTGACAGCATGATTACATATATATTTCCTTTCCTGAAATAATTTAAAAAGCAAGTGCATAAAACAATGTGCATGTAATTGTATTATAGAGATTATAAACATATATTTATTTAAGATATTGAGAATAACTGTATGACAGTAAGAAAATTATTTTAAGTAATAATTCAAATTAAAGGAAGGATATTGATTCTTCCAATGAATGAGCATGGGCTGTTTTTCACTTGTTTGTGTCTTCTATGATATCTTCCATCAGGTGTTTTGTAGTTCTACTTATAGAGACCTTTCACCTCCTTGGTTAAATGTATTCCTAGGTATTTGTGTGTGTGTGTGTGTGTGTGTGTGTGTGTGTATGTGTGTGTCTATAGCGAATGGGATTGAGTTCTTGATTTGATTCTCAGCTTGAGTGCTATTGGTGTATGGAAATGCTACTGATTTTTGTATGTTAATTTTGTATCCTGAAACTTTACAAAAATGTGTTTATGAAGTCTAGGAGCCTTTGGAGGTGTCATTAGGATGTTCTGTGTATATGATCATGTCGTCAGGGAACATAGATAATTTGATTTCCTCTTTTCAAATCTGGATGCCTTTTATTTTTTTCTCTTTCCTGACTACTTTGGCTAGTACTTCCAGTACCATGTTTAACAGCAGTCTTGAGGCTGGACAGCCTTGCCTTATTTCAGTTCTTAGGGAGAATGCTTGCAACTTCTCCCCATTCAGTATTGGTTTGTCATAGATGGCTCTTATTATTTTGAGATATGTTATTTCAAGGTTTAATTTGATGAAAATTTTTGTCATGAAAAGATACTGGATTTTGTTGACTGCCTTTTCTGCATCTATTAAGATGATCATATGTTTTTTTTTCCTTTTTCGTTCTGTTTATGAGATGAATCACATTTGTTAATTTGCAGATATTGTACCATCCTTGGATCCCTGGAGTAAAACCCACCCAATTGTGATGAATTATTTTTTGATGTGTTGTATTCAGTTTGTGTTATGTTGTATTCAGTTTGTATTCAGTTGTATTCAATTTGTATTATGTTGCATTCAGTTTGTATTCAGTTTTGATGTGCTGTTGCATTCAGTTAGTATTATGTTGAAGATTTTTGCATCAATGTTAGCAGGGATATTGGCCCTTAGTTTTCTTTTTTTGCTGTTTCCTTGTTTGATTTTGGTATCAAGGTGATACCGATTTCATAGAATGAGTTGGGCAGGAATCCTTCTCCCTTAATTTTTTTGGAATAGTTTCAGTAGGATTGGTACTAGGCTTTCTTTGTACATCTGGTAACATTTGGCTGTGAATACTCCTGGCTCTGGGTTTTTTTTGTTGTAAGCATTTTTATTACTGATTCAATTTCATTACTCATTATTAGTCTGTTCAGGATTTCTATATCTTTCTGGGTGAATCTTGGAGGATTGTATATTTCCAGGAATTTATTCAATTCCTCTGTGTTTTCTAGTTCGTGTGCATAGCTGTCTCTGATGTTGATAGGTATTCATAGCATCCCTGATGATCTTTTGTTTTTCTGTGGTATCAGCTGTAATGTCCTCTTTCAAATTTCTCTTTGTTCTTATTTGAATCTTATCTTGATTTTTCTTGCTTAATCTACCTAGTAACCCATCAATTGTATTTATTCTTTCAAAAAACCAACTTTGTGTTTCATTGATTTGTTGTATCTTTTGTTGGTCTCAATTTTATTCAGTTGTGCTTTGATCTTTATTGTTTCTTTACTTCTGCTAGCTTTGGGTTTGGATTGTTCTTGTTTTACTGGTTCCCTGACGTTTGATGTTAATTTGAGATCTTTCCATCTTTCTGATGTGGGCATTTAATGCTATAAACTTCTCCCTTAGCACGGATTTTGCTGTTTTTCAGAAGTTTTAGTATGCTGTGTCTCTATTTTCATTTTTTCAAAAAATAATTTATTTCTGCCTCAATTTACTTGTTTACCCAAAGGTCATTTGGGAGCAACTTGTTTTGCTTTCATCTACTTGTGTAGATTTGAGAGCTCCTCTTGGCATTGACTTCTAATTTTATTCCACTGTGGTCTGAGAAGATACTTAATATGATTTGGATTATTTTTGAATTTATTGATACTTGCTTTATGAACAAGCAGATGAACAAGTAGATTAGGCTCATTGATTGGAATAATCAATTTTTTTATTATACTTTAAGTTTTAGGGTACATGTGCACAATGTGCAGGTTAGTTACATATATATACATGTGCCATGTTGGTGTGCTGCACCCAGTAACTCATCATTTAACATTAGGTATATCTCCTAATGCTATCCTTCTCCCCTCACCCAATACCAAAACAGTCCCCGGTGTGTGATGTTCCCCTTCCTGTGTCCATGTTTTCTCATTGTTCTATTCCCACCTATGAGTGAGAACATGCCGTGTTTGGTTTTTTGTCCTTGCAATAGTTTGCTGAGAATGTTGGTTTCCAGCTTCATCCATGTCCCTACAAAGGACATGAACTCATCACTTTTTATGGCTGCATAGTATTCTATTGTGTATATGTGCCACATTTTCTTAATCCAGTCTATCATTGTTGGACATTTGGGTTGGTTTCAAGTCTTTGCTATTGTGAATAGTGCTGCAATAAACATACCTGTGCATGTGCCTTTATAGCAGCATGATTTGTAATCCTTCGGGTATATACCCAGTAATGGGATGGCTGGGTCAAATGGTATTTCTAGTTCTAGATCCCTGAGGAATTACCATACTGACTTCCACAATAGTTGAACTAGTTTACAGTTCCACCAACAGTGTAAAATTGTTCCTATTTCTCCACAACCTCTCCAGCACCTGTTGTTTCCTGACTTTTTAATGATCGCCATTCTAACTGGTGTGAGATGGTATCTCATTTTAGTTTTGATTTGCATTTCTCTGATGGCCAGTGATGATGAGCATTTTTTCATGTGTCTTTTGGTTGCATATGAGAAATATCTTCTTTTGAGAAGTGTCTGTCCATGTCCTTTGCCCACTTTTTGATGGAGTTGTTTGTTTTTTTCTTGTAAATTTGTTTGAGTTCATTGTAGATTCTGGATATTAGCCCTTTGTCAGATGAGTAGATTGCAAAAATTTTCTCCCATTCTGTAGGTTGCCTGTTCACTCTGATGGTAGTTTCTCTTGCTGTGCAGAAACTCTTTAGTTTAATTAGATCCCATTTGTCAATTTTGGCTTTTGTTGCCATTGCTTTTGGTGTTTTAGACACGAAGTCCTTGCGCATGCCTATATGCCTTCACTATTTGAAGTCTTTTTTTGTTTCCATAGAAAATTTAGGATTTTTTTCTAATTCTGTGAAAAATAATATTAGTTATGTGATAGGGATTGCATTGAAACTGTAGATTGTTTTAAGCAGAATGGTCCCTTTTAACAAGATTGATTGGTATTGCCAACAATATTGATTGGTATTGCCAACAATATTGATTGGTGTTGGCAATCAATATTGTTAAAAAGGACCATTCTGCTTAAAACAATCCACAGTTTCAATGCAATCCCTATCAAATAACTAATGTTATTTTTCACAGAATTAGAAAAAAATCCTAAATTTTCTATGGAAACAAAAAAAGACTTCAAATAGTGAAGGTAAGCCTAAGCAAAATAAACATATGCAGAGGCATTACACTACCTGGCTTCAAATTATACTACAAGGCTATAGTAACTCAAATTGCATGGTAGTGGTACAAAAACAAATGCATTGATCAATGGAATAGAATGAAGAGCCCAAATATAAAGCCACACATCTAAAACCAACCGATTTTTGACACATTGACAAACAAACAATGGGGAAAAGACACTCTATTTAATAAATAGTACTGGGAAAATTGGGTTGCTATGTGCCAAAGAATGAAACTGGACCACTATCTCTCACCATATGCAAAAATTAACTCAAGATAACTTAGTGTCTTGAACGTAAGACCTGAAATATAAAAATCCTACAAGACAATCTAGGAAAAACTCTTCTGGGCATTGGCCAGTGCAAAGAATTTATTGTAAAGACCCCAAAAACTAGTGCAACAGAAACAAAAATAGACAAATGGAACATAATTAAACTAAAAGGCTTCTGCACATCAAAAGAAATAATCAGCAGAGTAAACATAAAACCTATAGAATGGGGGAAAATATTTGCAAATTATGCCTCTGACAAAAGACTAATACCCCAAATCTACAAGGAACTCAAACAATTCAACAAGAGGAAAAAAATTGAAAACAGGACAAAAGACATGAACAGACAAATACATTTAAAAATGCTCAGTATTGCTAATTATTAGAGAAACACAAATTAAAACAACAATGAGATATTATTTTATACCAGTCAGAATGGCCATTACTAAAAAGTCAAAAAACAACAGATGTTCGCATGGATGCAGACAAAAGGGACCATATACATTGTCAGTGTGAATATAAATGAGTTCAACCTCCACGGAAAACAGTGTGTAGATTTCTCAAAGAACTAAAAGTAGTACTGTTTGACCCAACAATTGCACCACTGGATATCTTCCTAAAGGAAAACAAATCATCATATCAAAAAGACATTAGTATTTGTGTGTTGATGGTAACACTATTCATAACAGCAAAATCATGGAACCAACCTAAGTGCCCATCAATGGTTGACTGGTCAAAGAAAATGTGACATATATACACTGTGAAATTCTATGCACCCATAGAAAATGAAATTGTGTCCTTTGCAGCAACATGGATGCAGCTGTAGGTCATTATCCTAAGTAAACAAATTCAGAAGTAGAAAACTAAATACAGCATTTTCTCACTTATAAGTGGGAGCTGAACAATAGTTACACATGGACAGAAAGATGGAAATAATAGACACTGGGAACTTCAAAAATGGGAAGAAAGGGAAAGGGGTAAGGGTTCAAAAATAACCTGTTGGTTACAGTGTTAAGTATTTGGGTAATGGGTACAAAAGAAGCCCAATCCCCACCAGTATGCAGTTTACCCATGTAACAAACATGCACATGTGCCCCTGAATCTAAAAACACATTTTTAAAAATCCACAGGAAGTCATGAAAAGAACCGAAATGATTAAAAAAAAAAAAAAAAAGCAGGTTAATGGGGGTGGGGTGCAGTGGCTCACACCTGTAATCCCAACACTTTGGGAGGCTGAGGCAGGCAGATAACAAGCTCAAGAGATCAAGACCATCTTGGTCAACATGGTGAAACCCCATCTCTACTAAAAATACAAAAATTAACTGGGTATGGTGGTATGCGCCTGTAGTCCCAGCTACTAGGGAGGCTGAGGCAGGACAATTGCTTGAACCTGGGAGGTGGAGGTTGCGATGAGCCGAGATCATGCCATTGCACTCCAGCCTGCATGACAGAGTAAGACTCTGTCTCAAAAAAAAGCAGTTTATTATACCTGTTTAAAAACTCTATAAATATATTTGTGTTCTTCTTGCTTCTAGCTTCTTTAGAAGCAATATTATTACGTAAAGTAATAATTATAACTGGGTATAATTGATTTGTTATATATATATGCAAAAAATAAAAGAAGAAATGAAGCTATATAGGAGTAATGTTTCTACATTTTACTAGAATTGAAATGGTATAAATCTAAAGCAGACTCTGGTAAGTTAAAATATATATTCTAAGCCATAGAACTATCAATAAGAAATAACTTTAAAAATATAGTTAAGGATATGTAAAATAATTAAAGTGATAAATTCAGAAATATTTGATACAAAACATAGTATTGAAAGAAGAAAGAAACACAAAATACAGGAGACATGGAAAATATTAGTAAGTTGCAAACAAATATCTAAATATATCAATGACAACATTAAATTTAAATGGAGTAAACTATCTAATCAAAATAAAATGATTGGCAGATTTAAAATATCCAAGTATATTCTTGGATACTATATCCAAGAAAAAATATCCAAGTATATTCTGTCTTCAGGAAACACACTTTAAGTTCAAAGCTACAAATAGGGTGAAAGTAAAGGAATGGAAAAACGTATACCATAGAAGTCATCAACCAAAAAAGAGCTAGAGAGTTACACTAAGATCAGACAAAACAGACATTAACTTAAATATTGTCACTAAAGATAAAGAAGGACATTCATAATGATGAAAAGGGTCGATTCATCAGTAAACTATAACAATTGTGAACATGCTTGCATCTAACAAGAGGACGGTAAAATACATGTCGCATAAACTGAAAGAATTGAAGGAAGAAATAGGTAATTTAAGAATAATGGTTGGAGGTGTTAATACTCCCTTTCAATAACTGATAAAAGCATTAGGCAAAAAAAATCAACAAAGAAATAGAAGATGTCAGCAACACTATAATAGACATTTATAGAGAATTCCTACAAACAACAGCACAGAACTTTTTTTTTTTCAGGTGGGCATGGAATATTCTCCAGGATGAAGCTATGCTTGGCCATAAGCCAATCTATAGTGAATTTAAAATTATTGAAACCATACAAAGTATGCACTTTGACCACAATGGAATCAAATTATAAATAGATAATGCAGAATATTTTATAAATTTAAAAGTATGTCTAAATTAAACAACAGACTCATGAATAACCAATGGGTCAGAGAGAAAAACAACATGAAGAAAATAGAAATTACTTGGAGTTGAATGAGAGGTAAAACAACAACCCCACAAACATGCCAAAACTTATGAAATGGAGATAAAGTAGTGCTTGGAGGGAAATGTATTGCCATAAGCTCTTACATGTAAAAACATTTTCAAATTAATAACCTAATATTTCACCTTAAGGCAGTGAAAAAGAAGATCAAACTAAACCTAAAGCAATCAGGAGGAAGAAAATTAGAAATGTAAGAGTGGAAATTAATAAAAGACAGAATAGGAAAACAATAGAGAAAATAAATGCAACTAAAAGTTGGTTCTTTGAAAAAATAAAAAAAAATTGACAAACTTTTATGTATACTAATCAAGAAAAAAAAGAAGACTCAAATTACTAAAATTACAGATAAAATATGCAACCAATTATGAAAATATAATGGATTATAAAAGCATGCTGTGAACAACTCTATGGCAAATTAGAAACAAATTAGATAACTTGGACAAAATGGAAACATTCCTAGCAAGACACAAACTATAGAACTGACTTGGGAAGAAACAGAAACTCTGCAGAGACCTATATAACAAACTTAGAGTGTGAATTAATAATAATAACAATAATAAAAAATAAAAATAATCAACAACTTTTTACAAAGCAAAGCTCAGTACATCATGGCTTCACTGGTGAATTACATCAAATGTTTAAAAAACAAATACCAGTACTTTTCCCACTCTTCCAAATATTAGAAGTGAAGAAAGCACTTCCCAACCCATTCCATGAGGCCATCACTACCCTGCATTCAAAGCCAGATGAAGAAGTCAGAAGAAAATAAAACAACTAACTAATATTCTCTGTAAATATAGACACAAATGAAATTCAAAAAAATATAAAATGGATTATAAGCTATTAACAAATAGAATTTATCCCAGGATGGAAGATTGTTTTAACATCTGAAAACCAATGTTATATATTATATCAATTGAAGGGAAAAAGACATAAACATCTCAACAGACACAGAAAAATCATTTGACAAAATCCAATACCTTACCAAGACAAAAATTCCCAACCAAATAGAAGACATTTTCTCTACATGTTAAAGAACATTTATAAAAAACTCACAGCTAAAATTATATTCATGATGAAAGGGTGAAAGTATGAATGTCATTCCCCCAAGATTGGGAACAAGACATGGATGTCCACTCTCACCACTTATATTCAACATTATCCTGGAGGTCCTAGTCAAAGCAAATAGGAAAAAAGAAAGAAAAGCCATCCAGATTAGAAAGAAGGATGTATAAATCATTCTACTATAAAGACACATGCTTGTGAATGTTCACTGCAGCACTATTCACAGTAGCAAAGAAATGAAATCAACTTAAATGCCCAACAATGACAAATTAGAGAAAGAAAATGTGGGACACATACAACATGAAATGCAGCCATAAAACAATAATGAGATCATGTCTTTTGCGGGAACATGGATAGATCTGGAAGCTATTACCCTTAGCAAAATAATGCAGCAAAAGAAAACCAAATATCGCATGTTCTCACTTATAATTGCGAGCTACATGATAAGAACTTATGAACACAAAGAAGGAAACGAAAGACACTGGGCTCTACCTGAGAGTTGGAGGAAGGAGAGGAGCAGATAAGATAAGTATTAGGTACTGGGCTTACTACCTGTGTGATGAAATAATATGTACAACAAACCTCCATGACAAGTGTTTATCTATGTAACAAATCTTCACATGAACCTCCAAACCCAAAATAAAAGTTAAAAAAATTTAAAAAACTATATTCACAATTGACAAAACCTATACAAAGAAAAGGAATCTACTACAAAATTATTAGAGCTAATAATAGTTCTAATAGTTCTAAGAAACCAGTTCAGCAAGATTGCCTCATACAAGTTCAATATACAAAAATCAATTATACTTCTATGCTCTAGCAATGAACAACCTGGAAATGAAATTAAGAATACAATTTCACTTATTGCCATTTATATACAATTTATATAATATGAATAATTTGTAAAAAAATTAAAACAATAAAGAAATTTAGGAATAAATTTAACAAAGAAGTGCAAATTTAACAAAGAAATGCATTGAAAACTGCAAAATATCATGAAAATAATTATAGGTAAGTTAAAGAAAAGTCATCCGTGATCTTGAAAGTGAAGAATGAATTTGGAGAAATCACAGTTCCAGATTTCAAAACTTAATAGAAAGCAATAGCCATCAAGACAATGTGCCACTGGCATAGGGATAGACATATTAGTCAATGAAATAGGTTCGAGAGTTTGGACATAACCCATACATCTATGGCCAAGACAATTTACTGCAGAAAAATAGCCCCCTTAAACAAATGGTGCTGGAAGAACTGGATGTCCACATGTGAAAGTATGAGATATAAACAAATGAAATAAAAATGGATCATAGACCTAAATGTAACAGGTAACATTATAAAAGTCTTAGCAGAAAACATAGCAATATATTATGATTTTGGTTTAGACAATATCTGCTTGGTTACAACAGAGGAAGGTATAAATGATAGAAGAGAACACTGACAAGTTGGACTTTATCAGAATGAAAAATCTTTATATTTCAAGGGGCACAATCAAGAAAATGAAAAGATAATTCAAACACTGGGGGGACACATTTACAAATTATATATCTCCCACATGTCTTATATCCAGAATATATAAAGAACTCTTATAATTCAATAGAAAAAGACAAGTAAATGAATAAAAAGTTGGTAAAGAACATTAATAGACATTTCTCTAATGCAGATAAACAAACAGCCAATACCCATATGAAGATGCTCAGTATCACTAGCCACTGGGGAAAATGCAAATCTAGACATAAGAAGGTACCTGTTCTCCCTCACTAGGATGATTATAATGCAAAAGAGAGACAAGTGTTAACAAGGCTATGGAGTAACTGGATCCCTTATGTATTACTGGTGGGATTGTTTAATAGTGCAGCTACTTTGGCAAACAGTCTGCCAATTCTTCAAGAGGTTAAAAGTTTAACACATAGGATCCAGCAATTCCACCTTTTTATATACAGTCATGAACCACATAATAATATTTCAGTCAACAATAGACAACATATATGAATGTATTCTCATAAGGTTATAACAGAGCTGAAAATTCCTGTCACTTGGTGACATTATAGGCATCATAACATCATAGTGCAATGAATTACTTGTATGTTTTGAGTGATCTAGTGTAAACAAACCTACTGCTCTGCCAGTCATATAAAAGTATAGCACATACAATTATGTAAATTACATATTTAATAATTATAACAAATGACTATTTTATGATTTATGTATATATTCTACTCATTTTAGGATGTATATACTGTCTTTATTTTAGCATATACTTCTACTTATGAAAATGATTAACCGTAAGACAGCTTCAGGCAGGTACTTCAGGAGGTATTCCAGAAGAAGACATTGTTATCATAGGAGATGACAGCTCCATGCATGTTATTGTCCCTAAAGACCTTCCAGTGGGACAAGAGGTGGAGGTGGAAGACAATGATATTGATGATCTTGACCTTTTGGAGGTCTAGGCTAATGTGCATGTTTTGTGACTTTAGTTTTTAACAAAAGTTTGAAAGGAAAAAAAAAATAGAAAAAAAGCCTATAGACAAAGGACATAAAGAAAGAAAATACTTTTGTATAGCTGTACAATGTGTTCGTATTTTAAACTAAGTGTTATTACAAAACAGTCAAAATGTTTAAAAATTAAAAAGTCTGTAAAGTAAAAAAGTTACAATAAGTTAAGGTTAACTTATTGAAGAAAAAAATATTTTGAATACATTTAGTGTAGCCTAAATATACAGTTTATATAAACTACAGTAGTGTATGATAATGTCCTAGGCCTTCACATTCACTTATCACTAACTGACTCACCAAGAGCAACTTCTACCCCTCCAAGTTCTATGAATGGTAAGCGCCCTATAGAGGTGTGCCATCTTTTATACCATATTTTTACTGTACCTTTTCTATGTTTAGATACACAGATACTCTCCATTGCATTACAATTGCCTACAGTATTGAGCACAGTAACATGCTGTACAGGTTTGTAGCCTAAGAGCAATAGATTATGCCATATAGCCTAGTTGTGTAGTAGGATATACCATCTAGGTTTGCGTAAGTACACTTCATGAGTTTGGCACAATGATGAAATCGCCTAAGGACATATTTCTGAGAACATTTTCCCATCATTAAGTGACTGAAAATGTAGTCATGTAAAAACTCATACACAAATAAATGTTTATAGCAGCTGATATGGTTTGGATATTTGTCCCTTAAAAATCTCATGTTAAAAGGTAATTTCCAGTGTTGGAGGTGGGGCCTGGTGGAAGGTGCTTGAATCATGGGGGTGTATCCCTTACAAATGGTTTAGTGTCATCCCCTTGGTGATGAGTGAGTTCACTCAAGTTCTGGTTGTTTAAAAGTGTGTGGTGGACCTTCCCACTCTCTCTCTTGGTCCTGCTCTCATCATATGAGAAGCCTGCTCCACCTTTGCCTTCCCCCAAGCTTGTAAGCTTCCTGAGGCCCTCACCAGAAGCAGATGCTGGCACCACACTTCTTTTATTATCTGTAGAACCGTGAGCCAATGAAACCTCTTTTCTTTATAAATTATCCAGTCTGTAGTATCTCTTTATCACAACTCAAAAATGTCCTAACACAGAAAATTTGTGCCAGGAGTAGAATGTTGCTATGAGGATAACTGAAAATGTGGAAGTGGCTTTGGAACTGGATAAATGGCTGCAGTTGGAAAAGTTTGGAGGGCTGAGAAGAATACAGGAAGCTGAGGGAAAGTATGGGACATCTTAGTGACTGGTCAAATGATTGTGATCAAAATGCTGACAGTCGATCAACAGCGAAGTCCAAGCTGATGAGGTCTCAGACGGAAATGAGAAACTTACTAGGAATTGGAGCAAAGATCACCTTTATTATGCCTTAGCAAAGATTTCGGCTGCACAGTTGTCCATGCCCTAGGGATCTGTGGAAAATTAAACTTAAGAGTGATGAGTGGCTGGGTGCAGTGGCTCACACCTGTAATCTCAGCACTTTGGGAGGCTGAGGAGGGCGGATCACGAGGTCAGGAGATCGAGACCATCCTGGCTAACACGGTGAAACCCCGTCTCTACTAAAAATACAAAAAATTAGCTGGGCGCGGTGGTGGGCACCTGTAGTCCCAGCTACTCGGGAGGCTGAGGCAGGAGAATGGCATGAACCCAGGAGGCGGAGCTTGCAGTGAGCCGAGATAGTGCCACTGCACTCCAGCCTGGGGGACAGAGCCAGACTCCGTCTCAAAAAAAAAAAAAAAGAGTGATGAGTTAGGGTGTCTGGTAGAATAAATTTCTAAGCAGTAAAACTTTCAAGATGTGGTCTAACTGCTTGTAACAGTCTCAGCTCAGATGTGGGAGCAAAAAATGACTTAAATTTGGAGCTTCTATTTAACAGGGAAGCAGAGCACAAAAGTTTGGAAAATTTGCAGTCTAGCCATGTGGTAGAAAAAAAAGGCTGTTTTCAGGAGAAGAGTCTAAGTAGATTGTGAAGCAACCACTTGCTAGAGAGATCAGTATGACAAAAACAGAGCCAAGTGCTGATAGCCAAGACAATGGTATAAGGGCCTCAAATGCATTTCAGAGATCTATGAGGCAACTCCTCCCATCATAGACCCAGAGGCTTAGGAGAAAAGAATAGTTTTGTTGAACAGGCCTGGGACACCACCTCAGGAGGCTGCACCCTGTATCCCTGCTGCTCCAGCTTCAGCCATAGCTCAAAATGCACAAGGTACAGCTCAGGACACTGCTTTAGAGGGCACAAGCCGTAAGCCTTAGTGGCTTCCACATAGTGTCAAGTGTGCAGATGCTCAGAATGCAAGTATGAAGGAACCGTGGTGGCTTCCACCTATATTTCAGAAAATGTATCAGAAAGCCTGGGTGCTCAGGCAGAAGCCTGCCACAGAGGTGGAGCAATGACAGAAATACTAAACCCAGCATGACACCCATTAAATCTTAAAGCTCCAACATAATCCTTGACTCCATGTCCCACATCTAGGAAACACTAGTGCAATGGGTGGGCTCCCAAGGCCTTGGGCAGCTTCGCCTCTGTAGCTTTGCAGGCTGCAGCCCTTGTTGTGCTCTCATAGATTGGAGATAAATTTGAGGCTGGAGCCCCCACAGAGACTACCCACCAGGGCACTGCCTAGTGGAGTTGTGGAAAGGGGGTCACTGTCCTGCAGACCCCAGAATGGTAGACTCACCAGAACCTTGCACCCTCTGCCTCTAAAAGCCACAGACACTCAACTCTAACAAGGGATGCAGTCTGGAGTCAAGCATTATGTTGGAGCTTTAGGATTTAATGACTGCCTTGCTGGGTTTAGGACTTGGTGGGGTCTATTGCCCCTTTATTTAGGCTGATTTCTCCCTTTTGGTATGGAAATGTTTATCCAATGCCAGTGTCACCATTGTATCTTGGAAGTAAAAATCTTGTATTGATTTTACAGGCTCATAGGTGGAAGGGGATGATTCTCAGATGAGACTTAGGCTTTATACTTGACATTGGAACAAGTTAGGACTTTGGGGGCACTGTTGGTAAAGGATTGTTGTAGTTTGCAATGTGAGAAGGACATGAGATTTGGGAGGCCAGGGGTGGAATTATATGGTTTGGATATTTGTCCCCTCCAAATCTCATGTTGAAATATAATCTCAAGTGTTGGAGGTAGGGCCTGGTGTGAGGTGTTTTGATAATGGGGGTGTATCCCTCATGAGTGGCTTAGCACTATCCCCTAGGTGATAAATGAGTTCACTTGAGATTTGCTTGTTTAAAAGTGTGTGGCACCTCCCCTGACCCTTGCTCTTATTCTTTCCATATGAGAAACCTGCTCCCCCTTCACCTTCTGCCATGATTATAAACTTCCCTAGGCCTTCACCAGAAGCAGATGCTGGCACCATGCTTCTTGTACTGTCTGAGGAACCATGATCCAAAGAAATATCTTTTCTTTATAAATAACCCAGCCTCAGGTATTCATTTATAGCAATGCAAAAATGGCCTAACACAGCAGCTTTATTCATGATAATTCAGAAGTGAAAACAATTCAAATGTCCATACACTGACAAATGATTTAATGAAATATGGTTTATCCATACAATGGAATATTATTAGGCAACAAAAATATCGAAGTACTGATACATGATACAATGTGGATGAACCTTGAAAATGTCACCAAAGTGAAATAATTCAGTCACAGAAAGGCAACATATAGTATGATTCTATTTACGTGGAATGTTCAGAATGGAAAAACAAATCTATAAAGACAGAGAGTATATTAGTTGTTGTCCAGGAGTGGGGAGGTGAGGGGAATAGGGAGTGACTGCTTATGGTTTATTTTTACCCTTCTGTGCATGTTCCAAAATTTCATTATCATGATAGTTGCACCACTCTGTAAATATTGTAAACATAATTGAATTGTATACTCTAAACAGATTATTTATGGTATATAAAGGCAAGATTTGGCCTGCATGTCATACTTTACCAGTTCCTGACCTAAGTAGTAGAATTCCAATTAGTGGGACAGGAAAAAATAATAGGCAGAGATAGGACAATGGTTTGAAGGGAATTCTTTTGTCCTTTCTAAGACACATCACATTGGTGAATATATACAAATATAGAAAGAAAGTGAAGCAAAGTAGATTTTCTTACTTTTCCCCAATAAACATACATCCAGCATTAGAATTACTAGCTATTTTAGTTCCTTCACAGTCATGTGCTACTGAAATACATGTCTTGTCCTTTTCAGAAGGAAGGTGATGAGATCTCTGTATATGGTAGCAAAGAGATTATGTTAGTGATGGATACCTGAAGAATGAGAAACTATGTAATCACAATCAGAGTGAATTTGTAAATTCCTACACACTAACATGGTAGCTTTTCACATAATAATGTTAATAATAAGTAACATGTATTAAAAGTTTCCTAAGTGCTTTGTTTATATTAACTTGCTTATACCTTATGACATCACCTTAAAGTAGATTCTATGTTATCTACATTTTACAAATGAGGACAATAAGGCATTGAGGTGTTAAATTGTCTGTCCAAGATCAAAGAGCTAATGAGTAGCAGAACCAAGTTTGGAATACAAGTAGAACTCTAGACACTTTAATTTTAACCACTGTGCTATATGACCATATGATTTCCAGTTTGGAAAGGATATGGCCGGGTGCAGTGGCTCACGCCTGTAATCCCAGCACTTTGGGAGGCCGAGGCGGGTGGATCACAAGGTCAGGAGATCGAGACCATCCTGGCTAACACGGAGAAACACTGTCTCTACTAAAACTACAAAAAATTAGCCAGGCATGGTGGCGGGCGCCTGTGGTCCCAGCTACTCGGGAGGCTGAGGCAGGAGAATGGCATGAACCCAGGAGGCAGAGCTTGCAGTGAGCCAAGATCGTGCCACTACACTCCAGCCTGGGCGACAGAGCAAGACTCTGTCTCCAAAAAAAAAAAAAAAAAAAAAAAGTTTGGAAAGGATAAAAAACATTAACAAATTCAACTATTTTTTCAAATAGTTTAAAATTATTCAAATTATTTATTCAAATAAAATATTACATAAAAATTATCTATGTAAAACATTTTAACATGGAACCCATTGAGTTGATGGCCTGGAGTCCTGCCTTTGTGGATCCCCCAGAGATTTTTCAAACATTTTGAGAATTTGATGTAGCCTAAATTTTCTTCCTTTACTTAAATCTCTCTATGATATTTCTATTTTAGTCTGCTCGGGCTGCCATAGCAAAATACCATAGGCTGGGTGGCTTAAACAACAGAAATTGATTCTCTCAAAGTTCTGGAGGCCGGAAAGTCCAATATCAATGTCCCAGCAGGTTCATTTTCTGATGAGGGCTTTCTTCCTGGCTTGCAGGTGGTTACCTTCTTACCATGTCATCACATGGAAGAGAGAGAGAAAGCAAACAGAGAGAGCAGGCAAGCAAGCTCTGGTGCCTCTTCCTTTTATTATGAGGCAACCAGCTGTTTCACATTAGGACCCCACCCTTATGATCTCATTTAACTTTTTTCACATGCTCTAAGGCCCCACCTCCAAATACAGTCACATTGAGGGTTAGTGTTTCAACATAATGAATTTGGGGGAGGGACACAAAATTCAGTCCATAGCAATCCCAATCATAAATACTCTAGCTTCTGTTTTCATATGTTCATGAGAAGGAAAAGTATTTGCTTGCCTATGCTGTCCTTGTTATTAATAGCTTTTGACAAAAATAATAATTTGAATGATCTTTCTTACATTCAGCAAGTATATGTCTTTTGGGAGTTTGTATACACAGCTTCTAATTCTTCCCTTTAGGATTGTGTTAATAAATCTGCTCACATTAAGGGACTTGGCTCTGTAGCTGGTGCATAGTACTTACTCAATAAGATGTTATTATTATTTTGTCTAACAGTCTAACAGACACTGAATTATTTATAGGTAATTATGATATGCTCCATTCAAAACTCCCATATTCTTCTCTTCTACACACTAAACATCTTCAGTTTTTTCAACTATTTTGTCTTGTAAAGACTTTTTTTAACCATTTTTGATGCTTTCTTATTGTATTCTCTCCTGAAGTATAGCTGCCTGAACTTCATAAAGCTATTTTAGGAGTGGTCTGACTATCTCAGAGTAGAATAGAACTGTTACCTCCAATGTTCTAGACAGTTTATTTTCATTAATACACACTAAGGTAATATTTAGTTTTTTTGTGGGTTTTGGTGGCTATTGATCATTTTTCACTGAGCTTGAGCTGAGTCAGCTGTAATTACTCAATCTTTTCTACATGAGATACTGCTTACCCACATCTCTCCTGTTCTTTAAGTGATTGTTCACTTTTTTTTTTTGATATGAGAGTCAAGCAAGACACTTTTCCTATTTACAGTCCATTTTACTGTAGCCAGCCCTTGTTAAGATCCTGCTGGATCTGCAATGATACAACTTACCAAAGCTCCATCACAGTTCCAAGCTTGCTGGTAGGCCTTTCTTGTAGCACAGAGAAATACTGAGGCAAAAAGTGAGACCCATGGTATAATTGAGACATAGTGTTGTCAGCTTGTATCTGTGTGCAGCTGGTTGCTCCAGCAACAACTGGAATACAATGTAGGTCTGAAAAGATGGGAAGTATCTAATACATATCTTACTTAGCTATAACCTTGAACAATCCTCTAAGTATTTAAATGCTTTGTGCTTAATTTTCCTCATGTACAAAGAGAGTACAGTAATCTGCTCTATCTATCTTGTAGGGTTATTGGACAGAGGAAATAAGAGACAAGATATGACAAGAAACATACTTCAGTTTTCATTGTTTGAGCACCTGAATCCAGCAATGCTTGAAGTCCTGAAATTCTTAGGTAGATGAGCTAACACATTTTTGTTTGGTAAACTCAATTTGAATTGGATTTCAGTCACCTGCATATGAAAGAGTCCTGACTGAAATCTGGGGTTGGGCAAAGGATGACTGGGTCAATGTAATAATAATCCCTGTGAATTAGAGTGCCTACTATTTTTTTCTCTCACAGAAGACATATAGAAAACAGAACAAAAAGAACAGTGATGAGATGGATACATGGGGAGGCTCCAGAAAGTGGCAGGTGGTTTGGGGTTCCCCTATTGAATAGCTGATTAATAACTTGACAGAAAGCATGGCCTTTTGGGATGGGAAACCACGGACTCAGGTATTTCCTACATGGGGTAAGGGAAGCATCTTAGTTACTACTGTGGGACTAGCATCTTGTTGGGCTAACAGAAAAGAACTGAGTTTGTGCTCTATCTAGGTCTCTAGACATGACCTTTGTTTAATAGGTGATGGGAAGCAAAAATAAAATGGTAAATGCTAATAAATGTTGATAGATGGTTTCAAGTAGCTTTGATCTAATAAAAATTAGAAAGCAGGTCAACATCAAAGATATCATCTCTTGCTGAGTATAATTTCCAAAGCAAAAACACTGGGAAAATGTGCTCAAAACATGTAGGTGCCTTCCAGATTTTAAAGATGGGGACTGGTGATGTGCACATAAAACTTGAAATATAAATAGCTATTTTGGGATTGATTATTTTACTCTAATAGAGAGTTTCAAATTAGTTTCCTTTTCCCCAACAAAAAGGAGCTTCAGCAAACCCTTGAGATTAGAAGGGAGCAATAGAAGCAACTTAGCCCAGTTCTCTAACCCGAGGAAGAATTGCTTATTCCTGATCAATCTTGATTTTCTACTGTATGTAAGTAATATACGGAGACTATACCTATAAAATACTTCACCTCTGTATGTCCCAAAAAAAGCATCTTTGAAATCTACTGACCTCTGCCCCTTTAAGTCAGAGCTAGGGTACAAGGCAGAAAAATCAATACACTGTAGCCTACAGTCAGCTCTACCTCCTTGGTCATCCAAGAATATCTGTCCCTCTTTAGAGTTCTGCACAGATACAGAGAATGTTGCCTATGAACCTCTCTTATTCTTCACTCTGGCTAAAATAGGTCTGCTCACCATCTCCACCATTAATTCATCTTTTCTTCTTCCTTTTTCTGCAGTTCTCAGTCTTTTTGTATTCCTTTCATACATAGCCCCCAATTATCTATCCCCATTCTATTTCCTCTGTTAATTTATCTTTACCCCACGGTGCTTTTGAAACAGGACCAGGCAGGCATTTGTGAGTTGGTGGGGTTTTGCCTCTTTCATCTTTTACATTCCTGACATAGCCTATTCTGTTTTTGTTGTTGTTGTTGTTTTGTTTTGTTTTTGTTTGTTTGTTTTGAGATGGAGTTTCACTCTGTCGCCAGGCTTGAGTGTAGTGGCGTGATCTCGGCTCACCGTAACCTCCGCCTCTGCCTGGTTCAAGCAATTTTCCTGCCTCAGCCTCCTGAGTAGCTGGGACTACAGGCATGCCCCACCACGCTGAGCTAATTTTTGTATTTTTAGTAGAGACAGGGTTTCACCATGTTGGCCAGGATGGTCTCCATCTCTTGACCTCGTGATCCGCCCACCTCGGCATCCCAAAGTGCTGGGATTACAGGCATGAGCCACCATGCCCCACTGACATAATCAATTCTTTATGGGCACATGCAGAAGTACAGACAATTACTAAAAAAACAGATATTCCAATTTAAGGACTGCAGACATGCTTTAAGTTATTTTACCTTTTTGGATATTTATTTTATTAATCCTATTAAGTTTAAGCTAAAATTCCAAAAAGTTTTCTATCAGACTAATTCACTATGAAGGTAGATGGTTTGGGAGTTCCCTAGGGTTCTCAACAAGTCAATTTTGATTTTAAATTCTTTCTTGAATGATTTTCTTATTCTCCCACTAATCCTAGCTCCTGTTACATGCTGCAATGTAAAACAGAGTTGACCAATCTTAGCTCTCATGGAAAACATTCTATATTGGGTTCCCAACACTCATTTCAACACCTTTCCACATTGGCTTCTTGTACTATTAAGTCAGAAAAACTAAAATCTACATTACATGGACACAAACTATATATGCATATATATATATGCATCTGACATACAACAAGTGACTCAGGTTTGGTCAAGTGAAGAAATACTTATGATACCTGGAGATGGAAGAAAGCAATATGAGGCTGGAGCCATTATGGGAAGATTGAATATTCTGGAAAGAATTATGACTGAGGCATTTCATTCCTTTAGAGAATCTGGGAAAACTGTCATATGCATTCTCAAATGTCATAAGTATTGAGTGGTGGATATTGACCACACTAGTGTTGTTGCTAGAATACTATCATGGTATGACTGGGCATTGACCTTGGCTAAGTTCTTCCTGTCTGTGTGGCATTTAAGCTTGGTTCTTTGTCTCTCCTAGAGATTTGGTGATTTATCTAATAATCTTTAATTAATCATTTTCTGTCTAAATTAAATAGAGTTCATTTTAGAGTGTCTATAATTAAAAACCTAACCTATGTAGCTTAAACATTTTACCCCAGCAATAGTGGTTAGAGTCATTTGAAAATATATCAGTGGAATGATTTAGAGCTCAAAAGCCTTCCTTTCACAGAAAGGACTAGAGACACCATAGACTAAATACAGAAAGGGCTTTTAAAATAAGCCCTTTTAAAATATTCCTTATTTAAAAATCCTTTATTATTTAAAAACTCCTTTCTGTATTTTGTCAATGGTGTCTCTAGTCTTAAGGGCATCTGAACAGATCCTTTCCCAAATATTAAATAGGGGAAAGACCAAAATGTATACTATTTAGAGAGATATGGTAGTGAAGAAAGAGACTGTCTGGGACAACATAAATACCACCAAAGCAAATTTGAGAGATTGCGTTTTCCACTTCCAAGCCATCTTGGCTTTTCCACTTCCAAGCTATAGAAAATGAGCAGGTGTCTTCTCTCTGGGCCTTAGTTATCTTAAAATAAGGTCAGTAATTTCTAACTTTTTTTGGGTCATGTACTATAAAGAAGGTTATTGTAGCAATAGAACTTTTTTTAGTAAAATACATACACAGAGTTTCTCTTTCACACACACATGCACACACACACTCAAACATTTTTGTACAATTTGAGATTTTTTAAGCTTAAAATTACATTAAATATCATGGATACAGCCAATGTAGTCAATATTTTCTTTCCTTTTTTTATCACCCTTCCTCTCCTGCCTTTACTCAGATCTGAAAGTACCAGCATAAGCCTGTATCTAAAACAAGAAGTACTCACTTTAGCACCTACGGTGACTCTCAGAAGAAATATCAAGGCAATTAGAAAGATGTACATATGAGAGTTCATCTCTCAAAATAATTAACACTGAACTAACTCTGATTATGCCATATTTGGACAAGGTTTGTAACTCACTGGGCTTCAATTTCATCACCTGTAAAATGAGGAAGTTGGACAGATCAGCGGTTTGTAACCATTCGGGGGATTACTATCTGATAAACCCTTATGCTGGGCCCTTCCTGCCATGTTGCACTTCCTGATAGCAGAGAGTCTGAGGTGGCAATGTTCATTAGTCCAGTGATTCTTAACATGTTTTTGGTCCCAGACTCCTTTAAGAATCTGATTAAAACTATGAACTTTCTCTTAAGAAAAATGCATGTAAGAGTGCAAACAAGATTTCATAAATGCTTTCAGAGATTCAAGGACCGTCTGAAGTCTATGCATGGCTCACCAGTAAAAATCTATGCCCAGTAAGATGTCTAAGAATCCTTTTACTTCCAATATTCCACAAGTCTCTAATGTGGTCAGCATGTTTGGCTTAAGACAAAATTGTGTGGTAAATACTTCTCCACACTCTTCTCATTTCTCTTTAGTATTCCTTTCTTTTTTTTTTTTTTGTCACATTTTCTTTTTATTTATTTATTTATTTATTTTTTTTCTCCCTCCTCCCCCCACCCCACAACAGTCCCCGAAGTGTGATGTTCCCCTTCCTGTGTCCATGTGTTCTCATTGTTCAATTCCCACCTATGAGTGAGAATATGCGGTGTTTGGTTTTTTGTTCTTGCGATAGTTTACTGAGAATGATGATTTCCAATTTCATCCATGTCCCTACAAAGGACGTGAACTCATCATTTTTTATGGCTGCATAGTATTCCATGGTGTATATGTGCCACATTTTCTTAATCCAGTCTATCATTGTTGGACATTTGGGTTGGTTCCAAGTCTTTGCTATTGTGAATAATGCCGCAATAAACATACGTGTGCATGTGTCTTTATAGCAGCATGATTTATAGTCCTTTGGGTATATACCCAGTAATGGGATGGCTGGATCAAATGGAATTTCTAGTTCTAGATCCCTGAGGAATCGCCACACTGACTTCCACAAGGGTTAAACTAGTTTACAGTCCCACCAACAGTGTAAAAGTGTTCCTATTTCTCCACATCCTCTCAGGGCAATTAGGCAAGAGAAGGAAATAAAGGGTATTCAATTAGGAAAAGAGGAAGTCAAATTGTCCCTGTTTGCAGATGACATGATAGTATATCTAGAAAACCCCATTGTCTCAGCCCAAAATCTCCTTAAGCTGATAAGCAACTTCAGCAAAGTCTCAGGATACAAAATCAATGTACAAAAATCACAAGCATTCTTATACATCAATAACAGACAAACAGAGAGCCAAATCATGAGTGAACTCCCATTCACAATTGCTTCAAAGAGAATAAAATACCTAGGAATCCAACTTACAAGGGATGTGAAGGACCTCTTCAAGGAGAACTACAAACCACTGCTCAAGGAAATAAAAGAGGATACAAACAAATGGAAGAACATTCCATGCTCATGGGTAGGAGGAATCAATATCATGAAAATGGCCATCGTTCCAAGGTAATTTACAGATTCAATGCCATGCCCATCAAGTTACCAATGACTTTCTTCACAGAATTGGAAAAAACTACTTTAAAGTTCATATGGAACCAAAAAAGAGCCCGCATCACCAAGTCAATCCTAAGCCAAAAGAACAAAGCTGGAGGCATCACACTACCTGACTTCAAACTATACTAGTATTCCTTTCTTGTTAATTGTACTGAAATTGCCAGGGTCTCTTCTGAGAGTGGATTTACCTGATAAAGTTACACTAACTCCTAATAAAATAAAACCTTAATGAGGAATTTGAGGCTACACATTTACCCTTCCCAACAGAGTTTGCTTCTGCAAAAAGGGCACAGAAGGGGAATAGCCAAAAAGAACACCCTTGAAATATTAGCTTTTCAAACCAGTGGCAGGTATGTGAGTGGATTTTTGTGGGTTATAACACTTGCATTGAGTATTTTATTGTGTGCGATAGATGACTTTCCACTCTGTCTATTCATAATAGTGTTTCTTTCTCTATAGGGCCTTGTCCACATGTGCATACAGGAATGCAGGCTGTATAAAATGACTTTTGTGGACCCCAGCTGAATCTCCTATCACCAAGTTCTGCTTATTGCTAATTGTAAGGACTTAAAATCAATAAAAATAAAACCACTCCTGGCTTGGATTCTTGTCTTAGTATGTAGATCCAAACAATACTCCTCTGCTCTATTCCCCTGAGTATTACTTTTGATTGGAAAATCCAGTGTTCATTTGTACCTAAACTATAATTTTTAGTATAATATATTCTGGACATTTTTCCAATAATAAATTAGGTTCCTTTCAGGCTGCAAACTTGCCCTAACATACAATCACACCATTAATTTTCATTTTGGGCACTGTATTTTGAACGATTTATTCCTTCCTTTATCTTATGCATAAAAAATAGAAATTAAATTAGCAAGTTAAAATTTACTACATTGGGTTTGCAAACAATCATGATCTTGAGTAAAGTGGCATTTTGCATTTGGACACTGGAGCTTTTATCTGGTACAGAAACCACTTTCCACTCATTCCCCTTCACTTTGTTCGTAGACTCAGTATATTTCTGCAAAATAAATTCTGTCTCCCACCATATTCTGTAATTAATTCGGAGACTATCCCCTAAGGGAAAACAAAACATACCGGTAGCAGATAGAACTGAAAATTCTGGCAAGGTAGGAGGGAGTTTACCAGGTGGTCGACCCTGTAACTGCTTGAAATTGGGGTACTGAGAAATATACAATCTCTCTAATGCTGCCATAACCCCATCATCCCAAGACTGGGGATTTTTCTCTTAGCCCTGTGAATTTGCTGAATCTATATTAATAAGTTCTTCTCTTATTTTCTAATTTTTAAAATAATAATGATTAGTAAAATTCAGTTGCAGTATCGTACTTTACCAAAGGTATCACTATAACCTGAGAATCGGCAGTGACGTTCTTTGGCTTGAAATCTCCTTAATTTCACAACTCCAAATCCATACTGAGCATTTTTTTTTTTTTTTTGACTATCAAAGTTGTATAATTTGGGGAAAGTTACTTAACATATCTGAACCTGTTTTATCAAATATAAAATGGGGTCAGAATTAAACCTAAAATATGGAGTTGTTTTGATGAATAAATAAAATAATGATTGTAAAACACATTCATATCAAACACAATGCCTGGCACATTGCCAACTCTCAGGCCATAAAATACCTTTGTCATTCACAAAAAAGTATTTTACTTAAACAAGGAATGAATATAATTAGTACTTTAACTCATAACTCCCACCCCAAAACAATTTGAATAACTGATTTTTAAAATGTTTTTAATCCTTTAATTGTAGCACTCTTATATTTTACTGATGTTGATTAGTTAATTCTATGCAATTGCAAGGCCAGACATAAAGCACATTGCATATTATAGAATGCTAAATAAATTTTAGTCATGATTAAATCGTAACTATTAAAAATATTAAAAGTTCTTGGAATGTGAGGGTCCCTTGTATTTAAAATTGTAGGCCTGATGGTATGAATGTTTAGAAAAACTACATTAATCATAATCTATACTGTACCATGTAATCTTTTATTTACAGTATAACAAGGAAGCCAACTTGAGACCTAGTAATTTTAGAATCACAAGGTAAACATTAAATAATAATGAAACATTCATTATAAAGGAAATTATCTCCTCAAACCAATATTAAGAGCTGAAACTTTTACTTTGCTTCCACTTTAATATATTTTATATTTTGGAGTTGCTCTATAGGGAAAGAATAAAAGAAACATTTGGGTCTCTATTCTTAATTTAAGAAGGCTTAACCTTTTTCTTTTTCTTTTTCTAGATCTTTTAAGAAGATCTAAATGAGTCAAAATGTCTCCTTCATATATATATACATATATATATATTCTGGACATATATACATATATATGTATACATATACACATATATATTCTGGACATATATACATATATATGTATATATATATATACATACCTCTTGGTATCCTCATTTTCCTCCTGATTGCTTCCACCAAATAAGCTGCATATACATATATATATATATATATATGTATATGCAGAGCCATGAAATATAGTTTTTGAGTCCATTTAATATTTGACCTTGCCTCTGTAACTAAAGAAAAACCCTTGCCACAGATAATGTAACTACAAATAAATCACCATTTCATAGACGCCATGAGACATTGGCCAGATGGAAATGATTTTGGTAAAAACATTCTCTTAAGAGTCAAAAAACCCTGTTTCAGATCCCAACTTTATCATTAATTAACTGTGAGACTTGAACTAGGTTCCTTCTTTCTTACTTTCTTCATCTTTAAAATGAGAGCTTAGACTATAACATCACTCATATCCCCTTCAGCTCTGATATGCTATAATTGAACCAACTTGGAGTGAAAGTTCAGAAGTTCCTATAGGATTATTTCCTTTGGTTCTAGTTAGGCTCAAGCTTCTTGACCTAAATAGAAAAGATAAGAGCAGTATCACTCAGGGAATTTCACCAGTGGGTGTTTTATTTCAAACCACATGAAATTTGTCTCCTGTGAGCTCTATCTGAGGCTGAAAATTCAAAAGATGTGTGTTCCACAAAAGGAGAAAGACATGCTTGCATCCAAAGCTTATTTGGTGGAAGCAATCAGGAGGAAAATGAAGATACCGAGAGGTGAGCCAGTAAAACGTGGCAAGAGCTATGGGTTTTAAGAAATACAAATAATATTTCTGTTCTTTACTTACTAAAATCTTGTGGTTCTTAACAGGCCCAGCCCAAACCCTTCTTCTCCTGGAAGACTTGCCTGACTTCTATAATAAAACTGTACTCATTAATCTAGCTCTCTAAGATCCTCGACTTCTCTGAAATCTTACGGCACTAGATATGACTTTCTTAGGCCCTTATTATATTCATGTTGTCTTATATTTGGGGCAATTGCATTATACATATTATATATATATATAATCTGCTTAATTGGATTCTAAAGAGTTTCTGGGACATGGCATCCTTTCCTTTGCCATCAGCCCTCTGCCACTCTGTCCTTTATTCTCACCTCCCCAGTTGAATTTGATCCACTGCTCTACACTTAAGAGTTATTCAATATATGTTTGCTGAGTGGAGCTAAGGCTGTATGAGGAAAGAGCCCATCACAATAAACTCTAGACACACTAAGGCAAGTCAAAAAAATATTTCTGTAAACAAACAAACATAGTATTACCCACATCATCTGCCAGAACCCGACACACAGAATCAGAAGACAATGCCAGGGCAATATATTTCTGCCTGTTGTAAACGTGTCTGGCCCAATACATATTTAGATTAATTTACTCTTTGGCTGGGCTCAGTGGCTCATGCTTGTAATCCCAGCACTTTGGGAGGCTGAGGCAGGTGGATCACTTGAGGCCAGGAGTTCAACACCAGCCTGGCCAACATGGTGAAAACCCATCTCTACTAAAAATACAAAAATTAGCCGGGAGTAGTGGCACATGCCTATAATACCAAGCTACTCAGATGGCTGAGGGATAAGAATTGCTTGAACCCAGGAGGCAGAGGTTGCAGTGAGCCAAGATCGGACCACTGCACCTCAGCCTGGGTGAAAGAGCAAGAATCTGTCAAAAACAAAACAAAACAAAACAAAAAAAAACCTTTTTCCCCTTATATTTTTCTCCAGTTGCTCAAGACAATTCTCACTAAAGCTAGCCTATGACAAAATTGTTATTTTGCTTTTGGCAGTTCAGTTTTCCTATCCTTGGATCTCTTCAGTTTTCCTTTATATCCTGTTCTTAACATGTTCTCCTACCTTTACAGTTGTAAACTCATTCACACCAAGGTTTTCAAATAAGTATATTTCTAGGAGAATGAGAATTTTAAAATCAAGACTTCAGGAAGAAAGAAATTCTTGCCTCTAGAGGACTGGTGTTTCAGGCAAAGTGGAGGTGATATTTTGAGGTGGAGAGCCCTCCAGGTATTCCCTATAATATACCACACAGGTATGTCCTGGCATGAGACTGGACCTGCAATAACATGTTTTTTCTTCCATGGCCTATGTGAAAAGTCCCCTTACTCTGATATGGAGATATTACCCAAGTCATGGGTATTACCTCCAGTTGCTTCCTGTTCATCTACCTTTGGGAGTGGGGAGGGGAGTGTTAGGTGCCTAATACAGTGTGGCACTGGTCTCAGGGGTCTGGAACTCTGAGACTCCTTGGAACACCATCTTCAAGAGCCTGTGGCAATGGGTCTGGGCTGCAGAAAACCAACCTCTTTTCATTGGATCCTGCCTAACCATTGAGAAGAAATGGGGATTTACCTGCACTTCTTGGTAACAGGGACCCTGAGGGCAATGTGAAGTGGGTGGACAGGAAGTGGAAGGTGGATTATGGCTCCAGATTCCTCTTAAGGAGTGGGGTATTTAATTCAATGTCAGAATTTTAGAAGTTTGTGTATTCAAGAATGCCCTAGGCAGAGATCATGCTCACCTTCACCTCTTCTGTTGGCAACTTTCTAGGGAACATTCTTGAGAATGTTCACTTTGATAACTGAATGCAAGTGAGAGGCTGTGAGAAAGGATCACCCTAAGATTGCGGTGGCCCACTATCTATGCAAGCAACTCGAGGGCTCCTAGCTTCAGCAAAGGACTCCATAGGCAAATAGGCTGTGTGTTATCATGAGCTCAAAGCTGAGTGCAACCACAGAAGACAATGCACTGTGGCCCTCGAAATAGAAAGGAGAATTTCTTTTCCTAAGTGTGAAGCTTTGCAGGCTCTACATGCAGCCTGTAGTGTAGCCCTGCATCATTAACTGGGGTGGGCGGGGGCGGAGAGAATGAAAGCAAAAGAGCATGCTGGCTGCCCCCTGGAAAACGGAAATGTTCAGTGTACACAGAGAGTGGCTTGCATATTTCACTCTGACATCTTACTACTATGCTTTTCAACATGATAGTGGTTAGATATTCCTGATAATTTTAATTTTTTTTCCTTTTGCTTTCATAATTTTTCTTTTGGCTTTCTTTAATTTTGTATTATTTTTACTTTTATTTATTTTCTTCCTTCCCTCCTTCTCTCCTGTATTCCTTCCTTCGTTCGTTCGTTCCTTCCTTCCTTCCTTCCTCTCCTTTCCTTTTCTTTCTCTTTCTTCTTTCTCTTTCTTTCTTTCTTTTTCTTTCTTTCTTTCTCTCTCTCTCTCTCTTTCCTTCTTTCTTTCTTTCTTTTTCTCCTTTTGCTAGTGAAGGAGAATTGGATTGGTTATTTTCAGAACAGGGAGCCTAAATTGATGAACAAATCAGTAGCATCCTTGTTGGAGTGGCCATCACATGAATTCTTTGGAGATCTCTGAAGAAAACAGAAAGAAACTGAAATGGTAGGTTCTAATTATTTATGCATAATTAGCTCTCATCTGTGCGTTTTTCCCTTAATATGTAGAACTGGACTCTTCACACAAGGAACTGTACAACTTGTCAAGTCTAAGCATGGTTATGGATATAATGAACTTGGACCATCCTTAAATGTCATTTCATTGGTATTTGAACAAACAAAAATGATTGTATGATGGGCTGCTGGAGGAGGGAGGCAACTTTAAACTTGGGAAAATATAAGTTTGACATGGAGAGATTTTTAATAATGTGTTTAGCTCAATTGATATTGAATAAAATAGTCCTGTGAACATTTGCAATTTAACCTATTTTGTATTAAGTAGAGTTGCTTACATAAAGGTGCAGGATAATTTTTATCTAGTCTGCTATAACTCTTTGGGGGTGCTATTTTTATCTGCTGCATAATTAAACTGGTTAACTCTTTGCCCTTTTCAAAATGAATGATTATTTGAAAAATGAGAGATACAATATTTCAGGACCTTAGCTAATATAAATGCATGTTCCTATCAGCTTGTGTAAGTTACTTATTTTCACTGTAAAAGTTAATTGTTGCAATTAATGATAGATATAAAGATTCTGTTTTCAAACACATTTAAGAAAACTTGTTTATAATGAGAGAAAGAGGAAATAAGAAAGATAACAGGCACAGTTGCTCTGTTTTTCATAGATAAGCTCTATCTACAATAGTAAGTAATCAGCACATTAAAAAAATCAACAATGGTTAAAATGATTTTGAATTTAATTTACATTTCTAGATACTCAAAATTGACTTATTTTGACAAAATGTAAGTGAAATTATTTCCTTGTTTTCATGTTGTCTCTTTTTTGTGCTCCAAGAGAAAATGTTTAGGACAGTGCCTTTTGACTTTAAATCATATGATGATACTATAAATGGTGTGTAACTGCTAGGAGCTGCATTCAGAGACTAAAAGAAAAAAGTCATGAATTCCTATGTGAGAGAGAGATAGAAATGAGGAGGGATGTGGTACAACATGACCCAGGATTAAATCTCAAGTAACTTTCCTGCTCCTTCCTCTCCTGTCAACAGTAATGTACATGGACTTTATTTTATACTGCTCAAAATTTTTCATAAAAGGAAAAGTTATAGTTTTATTCAATAAGCAGAACTATATGCTTTAGAGAGCTTTGGAACATTCAGCAAAGAGTATTTTGTTTTTCCTTTAGCTTCTGTAAATATCAGATATAAACACAAAAACATTAAGCTTATAGAGAGGATTAAAGTCCTTCCACCCAGGGCAAGATTATACCAGTCACACTGGCAAACATTTGGATATGCCAAGAAGTTTGTGTCCAAGAAGGATGTACTTTTAATTACAGATAATGTGCTTTGCACTTGTGAACACATGTACTGCTCTGCTTTGCTATATTTTTGTAATAATATTTGTGTGAGACAGGAACCACCTAGTGTACCTATTTTGTTGGGGCCAGATTAATATGATGCTGAATAATGTAAAGATGAGTAAACACAAAGTGAGTCATAGACTGCTCCCAATATCTCACTGAATTTCAGCTGAAGACCCCTAGGAATGAATGCACTTCATTATGCCCCTTTGTACTAGGTAACTGAAAGGAAGAGGACAAAGAAACACACCTTCTGCATTCCGCTCATAGATACTTTTGGCACCAGTCAGCTACCCAGAACCAAAAAGGGAAGTAAACTCCTTTTGCTGATCTCCACCCAATCCTGATAAAAGCAGGGCACAGAAGGTGATTCTTCCCTTGCCCATTAAAGTGACTCCCCACCCAAAACCTTCTTTTTATGCTATAGGTCTCAAGAATCAGTCTCTAGATCCCTAGTCAGAGGATAAGAAATTGTCAGAAACAGATTCAGCTCTTGTCACTTTCAGAGCAATGGCAAACATCTGAGACTTTTATGCTTTGGGAATTAAAGTAGGTTCATAGTGTACATTGTGCAGTTGGAAAAATGAGACTCATAGAGGTGAAGTGACTGGGTCAAGTACCTCTGTCTGTCTGTGACAGAGACAAAGGTAGAATCCAGGTCTCTTCATACCTTGTCCAGTGCTGTGTTCATTTCTCCTTGCTGACTATCAAGGTTTGTGGATTAAGAGACGTGCATTATTCATTGGGAAACATTAAAATATTTCATTTTGAGAGCATTCAAGAATCTTTCAATAACAGGCACACTTCAGGTTTCTCCCAAAGGCCCTAATATTGTAACAGACCTTGAGTTGTTGGGCTTTACCACTGTTTCCTTCCAAGAATAGGAAAGAGTTTTTCCTACTGTGCTCATAGAAAAAAAAAACCCAAAGTGCAAATTGATACTAGATGCTGTAATACAAGATTAACAAAGACCTGGCCATATACTGGAAGTGTATGTGCTGTATTGAGTGTCAGAGCAACAATACAGCCAATTCGTTAGACAAAAGAGAGTATGCAGGAGGTCCTGAGGTCTAGGAGATTCCAGATTTGAGAAAGGAGTGAAGATTTTAGGGTATCTTGTCTGACAAAAACAGACATATGTGGTTGATCAACTAAGGTGAGAGTGTGAGGAAGATAAATATATACAGTAAGTGACAGTATGTGAATCCTGAAAAGGAATACAGTAATTAGTGGCTTGAATATTACTAATGTTTGTCATATAACCGAGTGCTATCTGAGATCTGAAAATTAAAGTGGGTTCTTCTGGTATAGTCTTTGAAAGATAAAGAGTGTGCTCCAGAGGCATCTTTTTCCTTTGCAGCAACAGCTGCATTAGCAGCATCCAGAGATCAAGATGCAGACAGAGCTCCTGACAAATAATCAGATATGCAAGATATTAGCCAAAATCAAGTCTGTATGGACTCTGGAAACTCGGTTATGGGTCAAGAAGTTCACTAAATTTAGTTATCTAGTGAGGAAACTAAAATTTAACCATTATCAGGTTCAGTTATGTGGGTCATGCAGAAGCATGACTTGTGCCCACCGTGGGAGCCAGGGTTGCCAATTCAGACTCAGTTGTGTCTTGGATAGCATAAATGCTATCTCTCTGGAAACCTAAAATATATGCAAATATCTCACCAAGTCAAAAGTGCCCATCAACTCCTTTCCTACTTCCTGACATAATATTTGTTTCTTCAAAAAGCTTTTACAAAATGTCACACTGCTTAGGGCAGAAAATAAGGTTTTCTCTACATTCTCAGCAACGATGAAAGGCTTTACTATTGTAATTATTATTTAGCTAAATTTTTTTCAGCTTTACTTGGCAGATGAGATTCAGTATTTCTTATAAGCTAATCACATGTTACCAGATATTTCTTATAAATCAATGACTTTTTTTTGAGACAGGGTCTCACCCTGTTACCTTGGCTGCAATGCAGTGGCATGATCACAGCTCACTGCAGACTTGATCCCCTCAGGCTCAGATGACTCTCCTACCTCAGCCTCCCAAGGAGCTGAGACCATAGCCATGCACCACCACGCAAAGCCAACTTTTGTACTTTTTTTGTGGAGACAGGGTTTTGACTTGTCTGGAGCTCTTGGCCTTGAGCAATCTCCCAACCTTGGCCTCCTAAAGTGCTGGGATTACAGGTGTGAGCCCCTGCACTCAGCCCCAATGACATATTTCTGTATGATAAAATAATCCTTACAACTTAAGTATAGGATGACAGTGATGAAATCCTTTACTGTTCAAAGTATTTAATCTATTTTAGGTAATACTGATGACCTATAAGTTACTTCTTTAAAACTAAAAGTGTGTTATTTTAGGTGTCTACTCTATTTGAAGTGTCAGGCCAAATGGTGTGCTGAAAAATGAATAACATGTAGAAGATAGACTAGTTTATTATTTCTCACATACGTTTTTACAATTAAATATTATGAGCAAAATATATTATGAGATGAAAGAGCCCACAGAGTCTATTTTTTAAAATTTACATTTTATTTTAAACTGTAGTTTCATGGCCCCTATTAATTTTCATACTGAAGGACTTACTCATTTAATTTTCTAAAGACGTATTTCTTTGACTTTTTTCCCCACATCCTTATGACAATAGCATTCTGCTTCTGTATTCTTTGGTCCAGTTTTTACTGGGATCTGTTTTTATTTTTATCTTTTTTTCCCCTTTATTTTTATACCTTATAATTATAAATGTATCCGCTGACTTCTCGCTCTTCTAAGAAAGTTAGGGTTAAAGCTAGGTAGTACTGATTTTGTAATATTTCATAAAACTAACTCAATTTAACAAAGGAAAGTTCAGTAACTTGACCTAGCATTAGTCTCTCTGAGGAAGAACTATTGACCCTAGAAATAGAGTTTTGTATCAAAAGTCACAGTGCATATCAAGACATCTGGTACAGTAATACCTTTCTCTCTGAAATGCTATGACTTCTAAAAGTTTATTAGGGTTAAAAAGAGAATTCTACCTAGCTGAAGCAGAGTATGAATATAACAGACTAGACTGTAAAGTGGCTGGTCTAGATAATCCATCCAGATTATTTAGGGAAGGCAGATTTGTGACCCAAGTTATCCTGAGTGAGGGATCATATATTGGGTTTGGGGATACCCAGTTTTGCTCTGACATCTTGCTGAAAGGCTCTTTTGATCATGGAGAATAGATTAAACCTCCCTCAGTTTTTTTGTTTTTTGTTTTTTGTTTTTTTTGCCATGAAATTTGGTTAAGCAAACACTATGAGGACATTCTGTAACCTGCAGAGAGAAAAGGGCTGTTTTTCAGAATAGAGACTATAACCTGGATTATATTTGATGTATAATTACTTGTTAATGACTGATTTAGTTCTAAGTTACAGTTTTAAGAATTTTACATTAAGAAATATTATCTTTGTGTCTGTTTGGGTTTTTCCCAGGGAAATATTTACTCAGAAATTTTAAAACTAACTGATCTCTGGGAATCATTAAATTTGAAAATATCTGTGACATAGTCCAATAGAGAAAAATGATTAAAGTTGATCACCCCAGGTTATAAGTTATTCCTTGACTGGAACTTGGGCCAAACATGAATGACCAGAGTAAAACTATAGGCTAAATCAATATCTGAAGAATATGGGCATGGTGGTTAATCAGGCTGGCCCCTCCTCAAATGCTGTGGAACCTCTGTTGTGTGGGCTTCTTGAATACAATACATAGAGATGCAATCTTCTCTTCATAATTTTCATTTAGTGACACACCTGGACACTCATTGGAATAATTTTGGACACACAATAGACATGAAAATCAATAGTAAATCACCCAAATATAGACCCTCTAAAGACTGTATGATGTTGCTTTGAAAATTTTAAATTTAATCTATTTAACATTTGCATGCATTAACCCACTTGTCATATTGGGTCAAATAATATGAAATACTTCTAAGAAGTGGTGATCAGTTATTTATATTTTTCTGCAAAATTTCAGCACATTAATTAAAAAGATAGAATTGATTTGGTTTCATATCTAAAAATTTGTTTTCAAAATAAAAAAATTAATTTCATATAATCCTTTCCTGAGTGAGGAATTATATTTAGATTGTAATAATTTATTTTAGAATGAAAATTAGGTTTGGTTTGCTCAGTCTCACTCGTAAGCATAATGACTTTATTTTCTTCATGGGAAATTCTGAGCCTTGGCCTTTTTCTATTCCCACATCTCCAGGGGTTCAGTCTAGTTTCTTTAGCAAAGGGAAAATAATAGCTTTCTAATATGATTTCGGATTTTGGACGTACATTTAGGAGTTCCCAGAGCCTTCTCACAGCTCTGCACATCAGTTTCAAAGCAGATCCAAAGTCTCACCATGAACTAAGGGTCAGCATCAGATTCAGACCATCCTTGATATGGATTTTTTTTTCCCTGTAGAGCTTATACTCTATTCTAAATCAAGTATATTTTTAGTAATAACTCTAGAAAAAGCAATAAAATATCTAAGCAGCTACTCAGAATCTAAGATTTAGCAGGTTTCTCGAGCTTATCTACTACTGGCTGTTTTATTTTTAGTGTTCTATCATCAAAAGTAATATATATTTTTAAAATTGTACACTTAACGATATACTGAGCATTGGGCAAGATGCCTTACATCATTTTGACAACAACTACATTTGTTTTCTCCATTTTACAGATTAAGAAACTAATGTTCAAGAAATTACATAACTTTCCCAGTGATATACAACTGTTTTTTTCAACACCACTTTATTGAGGTATGATTAGCGTACAAAAATATGTGTATATTTAATATATATAACTTGGCGAGCTTGGAGATAAATATATACCTGGGAAACCACCACCACAATCTATGCAATAAACATGTCTATTTTGGTTGAGTTTCAAACCCAGTTCTGTTGATTGTCAAAACTCTTTCTTTATGTTATGCTGTCTCTATACGATGAAGCTATAACTCACTATCTTGTCCGTTTCCACTTGAGAATCAAGAGAGTTGGTAATAGAAGAAGTCAAGATGTACCCATTTCAAAACAGGCTGTCCTTTTATTGGATTTAGGCTAGGTGAACAAGGAAAAGGAAGCAGGGAATAGGGAATAAAATGAATAAAATTGAGAATTGTAAAAAGCAAAAATTAAATGTTTTATTTAACTTCAACCATTCTTTATGATGTGTTTACTGTTTCTACAAGATATAACCCCTGCCCTCTTAGAGCTTATTTACTTGAGGAGGATAAGCTAGCACATATTAATTCTGATTATACAAAAGAGACTTAGGAAGAAGGTGTGTGACTTCATGGAACTTTTTGCCTTAAACAGAATCACCATTCATCTACACTTAAGCTGACACAATGTAAAAAGAAAATCATATTAGAATTTTTGCTTTATTCTACATAATCTAATTTATGGAATGCTAAGGTGTAAGAGCAAAGGTTCTGAACTCCAGATATGAGCCTCTGTTAGAGATCAGAGCACAATGTGTGGTTTTAGATGCAAGTTAATATCAACAAAAGGAAAGGGCTCAAAAAATTGTACACAGAGGCTCTCCTACACAGGTCTGCAGCAATACATTAATTTATGTGTTTACTTGTTTGCTGGCTTCCTAGTGAATTCTATATTGGCTATAAGGAATTTGAATTTGGGGGAAAACATGGGATCCTTCATATGCAAATCAAGTTTACACATCAACCATCAGAAAAGAGGATAGAGCTATTTTTATATTTGTGAGTAAGCTTTTTCCTTAGGATCAAGGACTTGGAGTTATAGAATGCCTGTTCTTGTTTCAGAGCATACTCTGTGGCTACATTACAGAGAGAATTAACTGGAATCTAATCGCATACTTAAGTTTAGGAGCTCAGTGTGGTAACCATCTGATCCAGTGAGTTATCGAATCTTGAGTTAAAAGAACAAAAACACAATAACAAAGTTTTAGGCTTGTCTGTCTCCTGATAATGCTAATTATTTCCCACCACATTCTTTTGCTCTCTACACACTTGCCTCCTCTGTCTGTGCTCCCTATCCAAGAGGAAATAGAGGAAGAACCTTGGGACATCAATTTCTAAACTCTCTTCTAAATTATGCTTTCAGCAGGCACCAATCACAAGTTTGAAGTCATGTTCCTTTGGGGCTGACTAGAGGTATAAACCTGAACAAGATACTAAGCTCCCTCATTTTTCAGTTTCTCTATCTGTGAAAATGGTATAATTGAGGACACTTCTCTCTTAAGGGTATGAATCACCATGCAGATACTGAACAGGTACTTTGTATTTCTTTTACCAGAGCTCCTCTGTACAATTTGCAAAATACCTTATGCTACTGGATTGAAATCACACTGGGAACATTGAGTTGTACTTGCCTTTCACCTGACAAATTTCCCTTTGCACATGTCAGCATTATGCCTGGTTAAGCTTGCAGATTGAAGTGCTTATGAGGAGCAAAATAGTTCTAAGGCTTGCAGCTGAATAAATGAGAAAGAGAGGCATAACTTTTATGGATCAGTGAATCGCTGTTTTCAGAAATGCTGTATTGGAATAGTCCAACCACTTTAAGGTCTGTTGTATATTTCTACTCTAAATATATGGCAGCTTTCTGCAAAGCTTAGCATTTGACCTGCCGAATTTAGCAATTAATTTTCCACATCTCTCTTTTTTTCTGCTGTGTCACTTCTGCTAGATTTTCCAGGGCAGGGGCTATGTCTCACTTCTTGTTATCTTCTGTGATATCTAGCATGATGATTTGATTTAAAGCAAGGTATTGTTCATCTCATCACTCCATTCTTTTGTCCTAGCTTGATACTTTAGCAAACTGGAGCAGCAGGAAATGGGCCAAAGAGTAAAAATAACATTTGTCTTATTTTAGTCACTTTCTTCCAGTCTTGAATGCCAGCAGAAATGAATGAACTCAATGTAAAGAGAATATCTGTGTTTCTGTATGGGGTAAAGTAGAGTTAGAGAGAGAGATGGGGAAAGGACAGGAATAGGTTGCGGTTTCTTCTGCATACAGTTAAGAATATTGGTTTCTATACCATTGTAGAAAAAAACAAAGGGACGCTTGTTTCTGGTGATTTGTACACTGGTATTTGATGTAAAAAATTGACAATCTTTAGCAACATAAAGCTTACATTTAGATAGTCTGACCATATGAAAGAGAGAGAAATAGCTACACACATAGTATAGAATGTGTAGTAGGGAGGAAGTGTGATGTGAGGAAATGAACAAGGGCCTTTTGAATTAAAACTTAGGTTCTAGTTCTGATTGTGCCATTAACTTGTTATATAACTCAGGATGAGTCTTACTTACTTTCTTTGGGCCTCAGTTACCTTGCTTGTAAAAAGCAGAGCATTCATAGAGATTAATACAAAATTAGCGAAGGTTTAATCAAGATTAATAAAGTCTAATTTTTATTTAAAATGCTGAATCAGTTCTTCCAAAAAATGAGAAAATATTATAAGCCTCATTAGTCATTATCTACATCACCATTGAACTTATCAATGGATACGACATGCTACCCAAGGTGCTCATTAAATATGCGCTGACTGAACTTGTTGAATCACTCCATACGTAGGCTGTTGAAAAGGCTCCAGTGTATGATAGGAGGAATTCAAGCTGACTATAACCTCTTCCCTACTCTCCTTTCATGCTACTGTGATCCTTTTCGTCTAGATCTGCAATGGTACCCAAGTTTTTATTTAAGAAAGGCTGCTAGGAAAATCCCTGCACACTCCCTGTGAATGTCCTGGATACCATTTTCTAGTTCTCTCTCATTAATGCATTAGCTTAAATCCACTTATCACATCGCAATAGTTTTAAGCATAAAAGTAGAAACACTGGCTATAGGGGATATTTTGATGGGGAGTAGTCCGTGAGAGGAACAAGTCTGTGCCAACTAGAAAAGTCTGCTTAGGACTATGGGTCTTGGATTGGATATGGAGCCCAGGCAGTTAAGGTTGTGGTGTGAGGATTCAGTCAGGCCTGAAGGGTAATGCACTGGGGAGAAAGAACACAAGGATTCTTTGTATCTTCCCCACTATTTATCAAGAATTGGGCCTATCTGTCTACTCAAACTTTCTACTAAACTTAGACTGTAAGAGCACAAAGTAACCTCAGGGATAATCTAGTAGCTCCCTCATTCCGCAGATGAAATACCGAGGTCAAGAGATAGAAGGGACATTCCCAAGGTCACACCACTAATTAGTGATAAGGCCAAGACTAAAAGGTAGGTGTCATATGTCTCTGATTAGTGCTCTTTTCCATACACCCCATTTCTCTCAGCCTAAATGACCTGTCTTGGGAGTTGAAAAAGCTTTCAAGTAAAGCAGAATAGTTTTAAAGTATATGACTATCCTGGAAAAAAAATAACGAAGTGACTCTAAAACAAAATCCATTCTTTGATATCTCACCTGACTCCTGTCCATAAAGTATAACAAATTAAATGATTAAAAATTAAATAGTGCCTAAGAATATTCACTATTTCAATAAAATCTGCTTCTAGCCAGCTACATTTGTCTAGTGTTTATGATTAATCTGTGACCCTGCTCAGTCCCTAAACTCTGTCCCTGCAGACTATTACTCTAGTTTGATCTCACATATCTGACACACTAAAGTGGTGCTGTTCTGGTTCTGTTTTCACAAACAACACACTACCGGCAAGGAATATAACTTTGTCACTTTGTAACTTACTGCCTAGGTTTTCTTTCCTAGTCCCCATGATAAGCTGCTTTGGATTCTTGGGCCTCTGGACCTGCCTTTTGGTTACTCATCTTCTACTTGGTCTGTTTCTCCCACTTTGTTACCCTCTCTCAAGGACAAAAAATAATTTAAAAATAACTTTACTGTGTGTTTAATCCTGATCACTATTTTTTCCTCATCAGGTCTTTTTAAAAGGATTTATTAAGGAGTTTTAATGTGTCTAGTACTCTATTTACTAGGTGCTAGAGGAAAGAAGAAAAGGATACGTAGTATTTATTGAGCACTTGTTGTGTGCCAAGCCCTGACTTACTGGTTTTTACTTATGATATCTCATGTAATCTTAACAATGTTCCCCAGGAGTAGGCATTATTTGATTCATTTTACATGAGGAAGAAACAGAAAGAGAGAGAGAGAGAAACAAAACAACTGGTTCAAGATTACTCAACTGAAGCTGGCATTAGAACGCAAGTCTCTTTCAAAGGATTCCTTCAAAAGTTATTATTCTAAATAAAAATCATCGTGTTAAAAGGATTAGGTTGAAGCAAATTTGCGTAGGTGGAAAATATTTCATTGGATGCCTTCCGTCTATCTTTCCTGCCTTATCCTTCCCTTTGCAGAATCCTTTGCTAACCCTTATGATCTGGCATCTCAGGTAATCCTACTATGTTACCCACCTAAGGCTGTCCCCCTCTATGTTCCTTTAATTCATTCTACCAAGTAAAATGTATTCTTTGTATTTCATTTCTTCCACTTTCTAAAGGAAAATCTAGCTTAGCTGATTGATTACAGTTAATAGGCTAATATGTAACCCCTTCTTGTAGTATTTTCACTTTACCAGTAGATTCCTGGACACATAGTTTCTTAAAGGATTGACTCTCTAATGGGACATTTCTGGCAAGGTGACAAGCTTGGGCAAGTGATCATTAGGTAAAGCAGAGAAGAGGAAGCTGGGGTATGGTTTTTGGTGTCCCTAAATCACCATACATAAGAAACTATCTACAAGCATTTTAAGGGTACATGTAAGGCAGCTTTGTGTAGAAATTAATTTGTCTCCTAGCATGAGCTGTGCTGACAACCACTGGCCAGCTGGATCTCCCTCCATATGTATTTAATAATCAATGAAACAGTTGTGGTCATGCCAACTATTCAGAAAAGATCACTAACTGAGAAAAAGACAGTTTTTACCTTTCAACTGTATTGTGAGTTTAACAGGAGGCTGTGGGATTTTTCTAACATAGTTCACCATAGTTAAGGGCTCCTTGTGACCAGGGAGTGACACATGAACCTTTCCACTGACATTCCTACCTTCTCTCACTCTTTCTGAAAGCTGCCATGTCAAAAAGAGATGTCAGATGCTAAAGAGATTCTCACTCACTCTACTTCGCTACCACTAATGACTAAGTGTAACTCTCTGTACTCTCCTTTTCCTGTGGTAATTGATTTTTGGGATCTCAGCATCCACTTGCTGAAATTTCCCAGCCCTCTCTGAGCATCTTCTCCATGCTGCACCTGACCATTGCTTTTCTATGTTTTTCAAGGCATGAATGAATTAATCGTGCCAGATTCTCCAACGCTTCCTCAAGAGACCCTATTGCTCTGATTAAGAAGTTCCATCAGCACCGAAGAAAACAGCAGGTACTCAAATACAGTCTTGACTTCTATTTCGGCATCTTTCCTAAAAATAATACTGTTTTACCCTGTGGGCCCTGTACAGACAATTAGAGCCTTTGCTAGTCACCTGTTGCACATTTGCTGGTCTACTTGATAGATTACCAAGCAATAGCCTGGTTCTAGCAATCAAGATATACAATCTTACAGAACACAAAGAGCTGTAGTTTCTGGAGTATTTGATAAAATGTGGCATTCTTTTCAATAGTGCTCTGCTGAGTCTTTTTTGCCTGAAACAAAGAAAAAAAATCAGTCATACTGATCCTGTCTTTATTTATTATCTTGACATTTTGTTTACTGTGAATATTTCCATTCATTTCAATTTAAAAAATACTGCATTGAAATACTATTTCTCTTCATTACTGAGTTGTTTTTCAACCCCTTAAATTTTGTGTCCAAGGAAAGTGCCTCACTCATCTAACACTAGTCCTGGCACTGATTTTTATGGGCTGTTTGACCTACTTTTTAGCTTCAAAAGGGGATTTGGGAAACTAGGGTACACAGCCTTTATTCCCATTTTGAAAGCAAGTCTATGCACAGATTAAATAAATGCTTTCAATGTTAAACTTTTATATAATATAATCTCACCCAGCACACACTGGCCACTCTACATGCATACAATGTTGTAATATGTGTGTATGTTGAGAAAGGTGATGCTGTTTATGGAAAAGAAAAATTACAGTAGCCGTAGGTGAATCACTTGAATGCTTGGCAAATTTCTATTTATTGATTGGTAAGTATCAGGTTAGGGGCAGATTTGGAAGATGCAGATTCAGAGCAGCAAGTGTTTATTCTGTTTGCTCTTTAGTTCTTTGTCTGGATGCCTGTTTTTAGAAGAAGTGTGTTGCCCAAGCACAAGCCTTGATATCTAATCATTGTAAAGGAACATGTCTAGTGCTTGAGCCTAGTTTGAAAAATCATGAACAAAATGACTGTACAATTCACCTAAACATGGGGAAAAAACACCTCAACCATTGTAGCATTATGTTATACTTCGGACCAGGAGGTCAGAGTTCTACCAGCTAATAAAACTCCTGTAGTGCACATATCCCCTTCATGTTTAACCCAAGTATTTAATATTAGTTTGATGCAAAAATAATTGTAGCTTTTGCAGTTAATATAGGGAAATGGCAAAAACCGCAACTACTTTTGCACCAAACTAATATATGGGTTTATTGGGTATCTGGAAGCCAAATTAAAGCCACCTCATTTGTTTTCTTTTCTTTTTTTTTTTTTTGTTATACCTTTTAGGCCACCCCATTCTTTCTTTCTAGTGAGACTTTCTCATAAAAGGGAAATGAACCTCTGTTCAAGACCACTAGAGCCCTTTCCCCTGATGTAATCAGGATGAGTACAGTTGAAAGCTCAATGAGACAGGGATAAAAAATTAGGCACCAGTCTGAAGCATATTTTTTGTAACATTCATATATTAGTGATTCATGTTAGGTAGGGTAGCCTACACAGACAATGGAATATTACTTTTTCTTTTCTTTTTTTTTTTTTTTTTTTTGAGATGGAGTCTCGCTCTGTCACCCGGCTGGAGTGCAGTGGCGCAATCTCGGCTTACTGCAACCTCCACCTCCCGGGTTCAAATGATTCTCCTGCCTCAGCCTCCTGAGTAGCTGGGACTACAGGCCTGTGCCACCAAGCCTGGCTAATTTTTGTATTTTTAGTAAAGATGGAGTTTCACCATGTTGGCCAGGATGGTCTCGATCTCTTGACCTCATGATCCACCCGCCTCAGCCTCCCCAAGTGCTGGGATTACAGGTGTGAGCCACCGCGCCCAGCTGACAGTGGCATATTTCTATTGTCAAAAGTTAATGAGTAAAAAAAAAAAAAAAAAACAGTTAAAAAGAATGAATAAGACCTACTAGTTGATAGCACAGCAGGGTGACTATGGTCAATAACTTAATTGTACATTATAAAGTAATGTAAAGACTGCAACTAGATTGTTTGTAACTCGAAGGATAAATGCTCAAAGGAATGGAAACTCCATTCTCCATGATGTGCTTATTTCATATTGCACGCCTGTATCAAAATATCTCATGTATCCCACAAATATGTATGCTTACTATGTACCCAGAAAAATTTTAAAAGATTAAACATAGAAAAAAGTAATAATCTATTGGCTAAAATGAAGTACTATATCTCTGTTGGAGGTATTAACAGATGAGATTGCTGGTTCATCTTTGCAATCCTGTTATGATACAAAATTCAAATTAATTGGGGGAAATTCAAGTGCATTTTCATTTATAAATAGACATGAAAATTCCTAATCAAGGTATGATGTCTAGTTACAGAGAGAGAGAGAGAGTAAAAGAGAGAGACCCAACCATTACTACTACCAAACAAAAAACAAAACAAACCAAAACAGCGAAACATTTATTCATAGATGTATAAAGATATTCATGAAAATTTATTAAATTATTTTTTCCTAGATACATTAGATAGCATTCAGCCTTTGGCCACAACGTTTGTGTATGCATAAAGTTATCTTCCACTACATAAAATGCTAAGAATTAGTTTATTTTATATATTTATATAGTACTTACTATAGAGCTTTATAAATATTAACTCATTAAATATTCATAGAGGTAGGTACTATTATCATCTCACTTAACAGAGGAGGCAACTGAGGCACAGAAATGTTTAAATAACCTGCCCAAAGCCTCACAGCTAAGAAGTGGCAGAGACAAGGTTTGAATCCAGTAAGACTGGCTCCGGAGTCCGTGTTCTTTTTGCCTACTATAAATCATGCCTTATTATTTATCAAAAATGTGGATATTATATAATATTATATACCCATACATATGAATAAATGTATATGAAATGGAGAACCAAGGCTATTTAAAACTCAGAAGTAAAGTGACAAATTATTAGAGCTAAAATTCCCTCTAAAAGTTATCTGGTTTAACATGCTTATTTTAGAGAAGAAATGGGGACCCAGAGAAATTAGGTGACTTTCTCAGGATCACACAGGCATTCAATTGCAGAGGTAGAACAAGAATTCAAGACTTTTCACTCTCAGTCTATGACTAATTTAAGTAAAGAGCACAACTTATATTTTCAAATAAATGTCATCATTTTGAAGGTGACCTCACAAGGCTGTATGCTTATCTTAACGATGCTGTATTTCACCAAATATTCTCATACTCTTTGAAATTGTCTTTGGAATAGGTTTGAGCTGATCAAGAAAAATGAGTCTTTAAACAATGTCATCATATCATGCTTTTGACCAAAAATGACATTTTTTTCTACTTGATCTCTAACTTCACTGTTCAGACTGGCTATGAATGGCTTTTGATTGTTTCCCAATAATTTACCCACCCTTAAAAATCAAAGATTTGTCACCCATAAAATTATTCTAAAGAACATGATGCATGTTCTGAGTGTAATTCTAAAAGAGAATTCCAAAAATTGAAATACACATATAGACCTTCAAAGTGACAAGTTAGGGGAGACAAACTCATTTGGATTCCTGCTTTTTAATAAATTTATTATTGAAATAAAATATTATCACTGTGGGGAATCCCATGTCCTAAAAGTTTCAACTCACTTATGAAGTATAGAAAGTACTAATTGTGTGTGGTGTGTGGGATGTGTTTCTTGGGTAACTTTTCTCAGATTTAGAGGTTACAAATGAAGATTACTACTCATTCTCTCAGGCAAAAGAGATTTCATGAAGATGTATACCTTGCTGTGGTATATGGAATGTGATGATAGCATACCGACAGAGGTTTTTGGAGTTAAATAATTCAGGTAAATAGAGCAAGAAAATAGGCAAAGCACAAGTTAAATCAGAATAATATTACGGAGAAGGTCAGATAAACTTAGTAGAAGTCTAAATAGAAGACAGTGAAGAGAGAAGGGAGGAATTAAAGAATACTTCGGAGTTGAAACATTGAGCTATTGGTGGTATCAGTGATGTTCCTAATGTTAGGAAGGGCAGGACAATAGGAGTGTCTCAGTTTTAGATAAATTTCCACTTAAGATTGCTAGCTATTTGTTTTAACCTTCCTTGATCCCATCTGGAAAAGCTCGTCTAAATGACAGATAAATAGATAGTTAAGTAGGTAAGTAGAGTAGAGGCCTATCACAGAAAAAATGATGAAAGTACGTAACCACTTGATGGTCATTTTAAAATAAAAATAACCAGAAATTGCATATTTGTAATTAAACTGTTACTGTTATAATTGCTGAAACTAACAATTGGCTTTCCAAATTGTCAGTTATGTTTCTAATCTCTTTGCACCTGACAAATACTCAGGTTGGTAGGTACACCGAAGGGGCATCTGAACTCAAGCTATTTGCCATGACTTAGAGGTAAACATCATTACCTTAACACTTGTTTAAATTTTACAAAGAAAACAGGCAAAAAATACATTGAACTTGATTTAAATCAATCTCAAGAATTGGCTAGTTGCTTAGTTTTCACTCTAATGAAATAAAATCATAAAAAAAATTGCAAATAACATTATTAACAATTCTTTTATTTATGGTCATAAGTTATGGTTTAGAAATACTTTGTCTGTTTAGATTTTCACACCATACATTTAAGGGAAGGAAGTTAGAAATAAATAAATAGCAAGCCAATGCTTAACTTACATATAAAGTCACCCTAGCTCAAATTAATTCCATAGGGCCACTGGTGTTCAGGAGTCTAGCCTTACTCTCTGAGTAAATAATGATGTAGGGGGTAAACAATTAGCCCATGGCACAAATAAAAGGGAGCAAACCAGCAGGTAAATTTAATTTTAAAATATTACTTTTTCTCAACTGTAGGTTTTGGAGGCCAGTGTCTGTTCAACATATTTTTGGGTACTTGCCAAGTCCTTTAGCTATGGTGGGCAGAGACTTGTCATTTCCTGCCATATGAAGGCAGCAGGCTATGATAGGGAAAATAAAAATAGCACTACATTGCCACAAAGAAGTGTGGTCTACTCCATTTTGGTGCATGTGTGTGGAGAGGAGGTGATGCTTTTTCTTCAACTGACTTGCTTTCGTTTTTACTTTCTTTGATTGTAATCCCATGTGGCTGCATAAATGTATTTCCACAAGAGTTGAGATTTTTAAATGAGGCAATGACTGTGTTTTGAGTTGTGTACTCTGCCTTAGCTCATGGATTGCAGATAAAGATGGTAATTTTCTAGTTGGATGATTTTTTTAAAGGTTAAATGAACATGAAGGTAGAGGGGTCATTGTTGCTGCAAAGAGGGTGGTTTATTTTGCTTGTTATTAAAGTTATTTCAGTTGGCTTCACAAACACTTAAGTGAACACATTGTGATTATCTGGGGGAAACCATGCAGGAAATCCTAATCAGTTCAATGGGCAGTGTTCAAAGCACTTATTTTTATCCATTGGCAGGTGACCAGTAAGGAAGAGCAAATTTCCCGGCAGATAGGCTTGAGGGGAGAGGAGAGACAAGCGTGTAAAGAAAAAAAATCTGAATGCAATTATCAGTTTAAAAAAAGTTTTTAAAAAAGTGTCTTTGAAATTTTCAAATATAAATGTTTTTCAGTGGCCAATATCAATAAGTAAAACAATAGCCAAAAATTACTAAATATGCCTTTAGATTTTATAAGTTGAATGGCCTTTAAATGCTCTGTTGCAAAGATGATACAGAAATGGACAATTTAAAATAATGGTTCTGTAAACATACAAGGACAGATGTAGTATCTGTTTAGCAGGTGTTTCTTAAAGATCTACTAATGGACATTTAGTAAAGGTCTATTCTACTTGTTGCGAGGAATGCATAAATTAATAGGACAGTGTCCCTACTCTCAAAGAGATTAGAATCTAGTGGTTGTGTAGACAACTATCTATACCATCAAAGAGGTTGAACCATATCAGGCTATGGCACAGGTACATGCAACATGCTATGGGAATTTAAAGGAAGAAGTGCCAATTCCAATGTAAATGATTCAAGGAAGATTTATGGGAAGAAATTAGATAATCAAAATTCTCCTGTTAGGAATTTTCCCACCCATCAAGGTGAGAAAGTGTTGCTGGGAAGCTGGAAAATAAGGATGTTCAAGTTAAAGGCAGACAGAGACATCGAGGTACATGCTGTGTGCTAGAACAGTTTGGCATGGTGGAAGCCTAGGGCATTAGAAAGGGTGCAATAATAAATCAGGCTAGAAGGCAGAACAAGGCTTAGAATGTTAGGTTTTTTAGGCCGTTGCAGTGTGGACACTTGAAAGATTTTACACAACTTAATAAGATAATTCAACCTGTATCTGATAAAGGCAACTGCAGAAATATGTCAGTCTAAAATAAGAAAGTCTTGCTATTTAACATATTAAAAAGGAAGCAGGGTGATTGTTCATGTCAAAATTTTATAAAAAGAGAAAATATGAAATTTTTTTTGCCTTCTGAAATACTGCTGAGTGTTACTGATATTATGCTGAAAAGGTACAGAAAGTTTACTTTTGCCAGCAGGATATTTACTAGTTTATTCATTTTAGGTAGGAGACAATACTGTGTCCTTTGAGTTAACCCAGAATGAAAGTCCATAGTCTTTCTGCAAGAACATCTGGAAAGATTGGGAAGAAGGGATTTTTCTCAGTTTCCTAGATGATTTGTAACTCAAACTGTAGACTACAAGAAAATAAAGGATAATATATTTCTGTTTTAAAGGCAAAAAACAAAAGCAGACATTGACCTGCTAGTCCTCCTTCATTAGATCCCAATATCAAATCGTACTACTTTTTATCCTATGAAATAAGGAGTCACCAAAAATGAGCCAAATATTGCAAATAATGTAAATTACTGAAAATTTATTTAGTAACAAAATATTATGCAGTGAACACAAATATGTAACATTCCATTCAAATATTGTCCATGCATTAAGCTCTAGGGCCTCACATGATCTCAGGCAAGACTTGGGATGAAGTCTACTATCCTTTAGGACACTTTATACATCTCGTACAGGAGAGCAAAATGTGTGGCTCTTTGTGAATCTAGTACCTAAAAGATTATTGTGGGAAGAATAGAGGGCGCCATATGAAATGGTCCTATATGAATGGTTTTCACCACTTCCTTCCAATCAATATATATGATGCCATCTGAGAAAAATGTGACAACAGTTCTGATGAGGACCTACATTATTATTTGATGTTCGATATTTCATACTTGGGGCATCCTTATTATAGACTTGGAGTAGAGTGAGCTCCAAATGAATATGTCATTACCTGGGTACTTGGATCATGGGTATAATAGATGTGCCACAAGTCTTTAAGGTTAATCTAGGAATCTCTCCCCGCCCCCACCACACCTCTATACCTTCCTTTGGTGATAGTTCCAAGGTACCACCCACTACTCTAACATTTTACAATTATAGCTCTGTTCTCAAATGTAGTAGCTTACAAAAGAAAAAGACCATGTAGGAGATGCATTAGAAATTATGTGTCACCTTCTGCTTCCACCAAAACCAGGTGGCTTTTGCCAGACACAGAGTTGTCATCACTGGTGGAAGATTACTTGAAGAGTCCAGCCATCTTTATTTTTAATGACACTCCAGTGTCACTAACCAGAAGGATATTTCTGAGAGCCACAAGTTGCCAAAATGCTTGGTTTGTTTCTGCTAATCAGGAGGGTTATGCCACTGGAAGGAGAAATATAGGCCCACAATACTGGTTCTTTGCATGTCGTTACTGCTCAATGACCATGGAGGCTTATTTTCTGAATTGAGGGATAAAATAAATTCTTCCAAAGTCTTGCCTAATTGATGATATCCACTCTAAAGGCATAGGAAAAATGGTAAAAAATTGAGAAATAACGAACCAGAATCCTGTTTAGTAGGAGTAGCAGAGGAAACATGCTATGAAGATCCAGAAAATTAATGCAAGTCTAGCAAAACATAAAATTGTGCCACTAGGGGAGGCTTATTTTCAATCATCTGGAATAATAGTGGTCAATGTTTTGCACCTCCCACCCATACCTCTCTCAAAACTTAATCTAAGGACAGAGTCTAGTGTCTGTCATTTAAAATGCAAGAATGAGATACCTGTATTTTAAATTAATTGTGTAGTTATTGAGACATAAAATGTTTCATGGGCATTTTTTTGTGTAATTACTGAAAGCTCCATGTGCGCTTTTTAGAGTAATTACTGAGAGGCCAACAATTCGTTTTTGTCACTTGTATTTTAATAATTAAATTTTAAATTTTAAATCATTTTCATTAGGATTCTTTCTAAAAGTTTCTGAAAACCCTAATGTCTGCTTAGAGGCTTCCGTATTTTTGTTGTTGCTGTTCTTTAAAATGAAATGCTATGGATTTTGGATAATGTATTGTGAAGAAAATGGCTCCCAAATATAAGTAAAGCACAAGTAAATGTGGAGGAATACAACAAAGCACTAAGACAAAAACAAAACAAAACAAAAAAAACGCTGATATAGTAACTGAGCTTAAAGGCCAAGGATGCAAAAGCTCTGGGATCTACTGGGATACATTGTATATGCTCCAGAAATTCTCAGTTTGTGTGAAGTACTGACATTTCCAGGGAAAGCTTGCCAAGTTTAAGTTCCCGGGCCCCATCTTTAAAGATGTGAGTCTGGCATTTGCAGCCTAAACTCTATAGGACAAAAGGCTTATCTTCAAGAAAGAAGGAAATTGGGCCCAAACCAAGTGGGAAAGAATATTTACCTTCCTTCTTCTTAAAATAAGGATTTTCGGTCCCTTAAAATCACACCATATGGGGTAGCCACCTATACCAATAATTCCGGCCAGAACCTGGAGTGAGGCCTTGATAACTGGTTTTATTTTCCGTTCCATGCTTGGTCTTTCTACCAGACCCCATAAGGTTGGTTTACTCCTCCCTTTTAACAGGCTATTAATCGTGTGGAGTAGTGTATAGGGCACACTCTCTAGGAGAAAACTGCAAGAGGACTGCAAAAAAGTGAAAGGGGCCAGAAGGATCTGATTATCTTGGACCTTAGTTTATTTTATGTAAGCTTGGAAGCCCATAACTTTCCTTTAAAAAATCCTGTTTCTTGTCCAAATGTTCATGTTTTCTCTGAGACACAAGGTGAACATTCAGAAAAGCTGGAGGAAAATCCCCACAGCCCTGTCAGCACCGAGAACAGGAAACATACAGCTTTCCCACTGTAACATACTAACTTGTGATCTTCTCATCACTTCTACTAAGTGGAAATATTTGAAATTTAATGTGTAAAATAGAACTTTGTAAAATTGTGACTTGTCTCTTAAGAGTTGGAGTACACACACATAGAGTGCTAAAAACAGAAGACACTGATAGCCAGCCAGATATTTGGCTACATGTAATCCTAAACTGTATGCTCAGTGTTTTATAGTATCCATCAAAAGTGATTTAATATTTTCACTAGTCTTTTAACCATGTATAGATAAACAAGGTGTGTGAACCACTATGAATCACAAGTTAAACAGTAGTCAACAAAATAGAGCTGTATAAAATTGTTTGCAAAAGACCATAGTATATATAGACTTAAAGGGATCTTTTTTTTACTTTTTTTTTTTTTTTTTTTTTTGAGACGAGTCTCACTCTGTCGCCAGGCTGGAGTGCAGTGGCTTGATCTCGGCTCATTGAAATCTCTGCCTCCTGGGTTCAAGCGATTCTCCTGCCTCAGTGTCCCAAGTAGCTGGGATTACAGGCGTGTGCCACCACACCCAGCTAATTTTTGTATTTTTAGTAGAGATGGGGTTTCACTATGTTGGCCAGGATGGTCTCAATCCTGACCCCGTCATCCGCCAGACTCGGCCTCCCAAAGTGCTGGGATTACAGGTGTGAGCCACTGTGCCTGGCCTAAAGGGTTCTTCTTACTACACTAGGCTCTGGTTTAGATCTAAACTTACACCTAAGCTTAGTTGAATCTAATTGAGTTTCGTCTACATGCGAAGTAACTGTGCACGTTGGAGGTGGAAGATTATAATGATCATGAAAACACTGTCTTTGCTGGCAAGCTGCTCACAATTTTCTAGAATGAATAAGAAAGGGACATATTTCTGACACAAATAAACTGCTTTGGGAGTTCACAGGTAGGTATAATCACAACTAGGCAAGAGATCACAAAAGCCTCATGAACAAGGCAGCATTTTAAGATGGTGGCCTTGGAGGACAGGCAGGATTTCAACAGGTAAAGATGGGATAGAACAATTTAAGCAGAGAGAAAGTAAAAAACATAGGCAATGAAGATAGGAAAACGCAGTGAATTCCTGCAAAAACTTCAGTTTGGTTATGTAGCTTAACAAAATAACTGAATTGGTTTTGGTATTGCCCTTTATTACTCAATGAAGATTCTCAGATTTTAAGGCTCTCCAATTTGGTTATCTGTGATGCTTGTTAAAATCTAGATCCTTTGGCTCCACTCTTTGACAAATAAGATTCAGTTGTCCATCTGGGAATACACATTTTTAATAAGCACTCCAATTAGCCCAGGTGCCAAATTTTGAGAAACCCTGCCTAAGTAAAAGGAGAAGAATAAAAATAGGTCCTGAGAGGTAAAAGCAGTGTAAGAATACGCAGCCTAACTTTTTTTTTTTTTTTTCCCAATGGATGGTAGGGGCAGGGAAGCGAATAGTAGCTAACGGTCTTGTTAATTTCAGTACAGGTTGAATAGCCCGTGAGGTCCTCAATACCAATTGGTTTGCCCTATTCTCCAGAATATGAAATGATCACAAATTAAGAAATCTGAGAAAAGGCAATATGACTGGTGATGTGAGACTGAGTGACAACATTCTTGCTGTCTCCAAGTAATTAAAAGAGCACTTCTCAGAGCAGAGACACAGAATGCAGTCTGATTATGAGGAAATGGCTTTCAGATCTCAGTAGAGAAATTTAGACTTAGCTAAGTAAAATAACTTCCTGGCAAAAAGGCAATGTTCACAATAACTGCATTTTCTGTCTACACATATGTGTTTCCTCTCTTCATGAAATTGACCTATGAGGAAACTCATAGAAGATGTTGAAGCTAAGAAAAATTGGGAGCCTGGTTCGAAGTGACATCCAGGAGCACCTCTCTTTAAAATTTATTTATTTAAAAAAGTGATAGAATACTCAGTAGGGCAAAACTGGTGAATTTACTAGGGGAACTAACCAGGCAAATACTTTTCGAAGCATTTTATTACTTTGAAGATTTTCAAAAGTAAAAATGAAGCCCTGAGATTTGCCTGTGTGCTGATCAGAATTAGGAAGAAATTATTCTTTTCTCTTTTGTCCAGAACTTGGGATTACTCATGTGTCATAATGGTACAGTTGCCTCTGATATACGTGCACACAGCTGTTCAGTTTAACAACATTTGCAGTCACTTGCAGCACACTAGGTCTGCTTTTTCTGGGCTTAATAAAGTGTGCATTTAACCAGAACTGTAATATAAAGTTGAATTTTGAGCAAGTGGTTGCTTATTACCAGTGATGGGATGGTTTCTGGACAGGGCTTCACACCCCAGATGGCATCTCTGCTTGCAATTAGTGTCTCAAAGACCACCATCAGAAATTAGGCAATTTAAGCTGGGCACAATCCCAACACTTTGGGATGCTGAGACAGGAGCATCTTTTAAAGCCAGGAGGTGGAGAGCAATTTGGGCAACAAAGCAAGACCCCAATCTCTACCAAAAAAAAAAAAAAATTTAATTAGCTGTCACAGTAGTATGCACCTGTTGTCCCAGCTACTTGGGAGGCTGAGGTGAGAGGATCACTTGAGCCCAAGAGTTCCAGGCTGCAGTGAGCTAGGATCGTGTAACTGCACTCCAACCTAGGAGACAAGACAGAGCAAGACCCTGTCTCTTAAGAACAACACCGAAAAACGGAATTAAGTAATTTGATAATCTAGTATTTTTAGTCATTCATTTTATTTAGTTAAAATCCAGGTGCACATTTTGGAGGGAGAAAGTTTTAAGGTGCTATCAACTAACATCTTCATAGATAATGAAGCTTGCATATAGTAGGTCTCAGCAAAATGATACAAAAAGCCATTTCTAATATTCATTTGAATGAGACTTCTCCTGGACAAGCAACCAGAGACCTAATATTGCTTGAAAATACTTTTGAAACATAAGTAAAACTAAGTAAAGCTTCAGATTTGGATGAACATATACATATTCATAAATAAAAAATAATAATTTCCCATAAGAACTCCATATGAAATAGTTTCTCACTTACATATGGCTGAAAAATCAGCATGCTGAATTCAGGCAATCAGTTCCTTTTCTCTCTACTTTTTTCCTCGTACCAAGAAAGTAAGTACAATTGAGGAAGTACAGTATACTGAAGAAAAAAAAATCTGCCCAAGGAGCTTGGCATTTCCTTCCAATAAGTGTCTCATTTAAAATTGGAGTCTGTTTCAGTCCCTGTTAAAATATGGATTTTTTCTTGTGAAAGGACAATCTCAAAGAAAAGTGGTATTGTTTACAGTTGTGCTTCACTGTTTTTTATAACACCATCTTTCTATGTCTTCCTTACCTGAGAAATCTCAGGTATTTAATCTCTTCAATCCAAAGGCCTATTATGAATCACTCATCAAGCCTTTTAAGTAAAGTTAGCATCATATCTTTGAATAAAACGTGCCGTTTCACTTACCATGAAATTGAAGTAAAATAATAATAACAATTTGTTCAGGGGCTCAATGACGCACACTTCAAACCACATGGATTTGATCATTCAAAGCAGGATGTTTCATAATTCCCATTTCATTTTTGTTCTTCCCACACATATCTTTAAAGTTAGTTAAGTCCTCCTAGATTTCGGCAGACTTGAGGCAACTATCCAGGCCCCTAAGCTAAAATTTACTTACCTCAGAGCAAAGGTCATAGACCCAGCTGAGTCAACTTTCTATGGATTTTGATTCTCTGCTCTGGTGCTACATCTGTTGTCTCAGGTAATTAAGAGGTGACTAAATGACTCCTGTAAATGGGATTATTTAAAGAGAAGCTGGTTGTCCACTTATTTTGAGACATATAGGAATGATTTGGATCAAATGACGGTTCAAGGACAAATGCTGGGCTGGCTATTTCAAAACCAAATGGAGAGCTTTGAAAAGATACTAATTGCATACTGTACCCCATGAGTACTCAATCAGACTCTCCGGAGGAAACACCTAGAAGCTTTTATTTTAATTTTTAACCTTCCCCAGATGATTCAGACAATCAGTAAGGTTAGTAAAGCAGTAGTCCAAAACATAGCTTCTCAAATGTTAGTATGCAGAAGAATCATCTGAGTTCATTGTTAAAACGCAGATCCTGATGCATCAGGTCCAGGGTGACGCCTGAGATTTTGAATTTGTAACAAGCTCCCAAGCATCATTCGTTCATGGATTTTGAGTAACAAGGGGCTAGATTACTTCTCATGTTCTTTCAAGCTATGTTTTTCTGTGATTATAAAGTGCCTTGTAGAAACTGCAGCATATACCCTTCCCTTACATAAGAATTTTTTCATTCAAACTAGAATATTTTTCTGAGCATACGCTTTTTTTTTTTCAAAGCTGGGCCAGGAAATAATTGACTTATTTTCTTTTGCTTGCAGCTCTGCCTTTGTTTCCTACTTTTTTAGCTTTTGACATATAGCTGAAAAAGTCCCAGAAAGCTGATCTTTCCAAGTTAATCATCCCTGAAGAGTGGCGGACTCATTGTGCACTAAAGCAATCCTTTCTTCTATGTGAGCCAAAAAAAGAAAAACGGCCTGCCAGACACCTGTAAAGAGAAGGCTATCGTCATATAGGAATTTGAGGAACTGCTATGTGGTACATTCCTTTTCCAAATGGGAGAGAATCAGCTCTTATGATGTCCCAGAGGGCCTTAAAATAAACAAGAGGGGAAATTGTAACAGCTTGTCATCTGTGCTTGTACACTAGACTTCCATGTAGTTACTCTAGACAAGTCTAAATAAAAAATGCAGATAGTTCTTTGAAAAATCCCAAAATCATATGTACAGACTCAGACAGATGTGGTAAAAAGAGGAAAGTTATTTTATACTTCGTATCTCCAACCCACTGGCAATCAATCTTTTGGAAGGAACAGCAGTTGATTGTGAATTTAGTTTTGAACCACCATTAGGCAAAGATAGTTTCTCTAGAGAGAATCATGCCTGCTAATTACACGTGTACCGGGCCTGATGGAGACAATACAGATTTTCGATACTTTATTTATGCAGTGACATACACTGTCATTCTTGTGCCAGGTCTCATAGGGAATATATTAGCCTTGTGGGTATTCTATGGTTATATGAAAGAAACAAAACGAGCTGTGATATTTATGATAAACTTAGCCATTGCTGACTTACTACAAGTTCTTTCCTTGCCACTGAGGATCTTCTACTACTTGAATCATGACTGGCCATTTGGGCCTGGTCTCTGCATGTTCTGTTTCTACCTGAAGTATGTCAACATGTACGCAAGCATCTACTTCTTGGTCTGCATCAGTGTGCGACGATTTTGGTTTCTCATGTACCCCTTTCGCTTCCATGACTGCAAACAGAAATATGACCTGTACATCAGCATTGCTGGCTGGCTGATCATTTGCCTTGCCTGTGTACTCTTTCCACTCCTCAGAACCAGTGATGATACCCCTGGCAATAGGACCAAATGCTTTGTGGATCTTCCTACCAGGAATGTCAACCTGGCCCAGTCCGTTGTTATGATGACCATTGGCGAGTTGATTGGGTTTGTAACTCCGCTTCTGATTGTCCTATATTGTACCTGGAAGACGGTTTTATCACTGCAAGATAAATATCCCATGGCTCAAGATCTTGGAGAGAAACAGAAAGCCTTGAAGATGATTCTAACCTGTGCAGGGGTATTCCTAATTTGCTTTGCACCTTATCATTTCAGTTTTCCTTTAGATTTCCTGGTGAAGTCCAATGAAATTAAAAGCTGCCTAGCCAGAAGGGTGATTCTAATATTTCATTCTGTGGCATTGTGTCTTGCTAGTCTGAATTCATGTCTTGACCCAGTCATATACTACTTTTCCACTAATGAGTTCCGAAGACGGCTTTCAAGACAAGATTTGCATGACAGCATCCAACTCCATGCAAAATCCTTTGTGAGTAACCACACAGCTTCCACCATGACAACTGAATTATGCTAAAACAAAAAACCAAACTGAATGTGACCTGAAATGCAAGTACATCAGAACATATCTGCAATACCCAAGCCACAGGAAAGAACTTGCAAAACAACACAGCTTTTCAATTCTGCTCTATCTTACTGCTATGGGGAATTCACTTCTTCAAAGCAGGACTTATTTGGAGCATTATGATCCACCATTATTGATGTTGACATGTCCATGTAGTAATTTTTCATCAAGTCTGTAAATCTTAAAATATCAAATTTCTGTGACATCCTATAAACATATGCTCTCAACTGTAGTCGGTACTTTTACCTGTGAACCTCAGGCACAAAAAGATTATTAGCTTGGAGTCACCATAAACATTTAGTTTTGTTGCAACAGATACTGAGTCTTTATGTTCAGAGGTAATGTAGGTGTCTTTTTATATTAGTAATCACAGTTTACATGCCATTTTCATATGTTTGGTTATATTTTAGTGGGATAGATGATGTATTACCCTGTGTAAAGAAAATGTAAACATAAGATCATTTTTATCTCTCAAGTGTGATTACTCTTCAGAGTTTGAAGACTAAAATAGCTATTTTCTTCATTTTTTTGTGTCAACATGAAACATCATTTGTCACACCTGCTCAAAGAATGAAAATCTGAACTCAGGCCTCTAAGAACAATATACATATTTACATACGATAACCCTCTGTGCCTGGAAAAGATGCCGTGTTGCATCTACCTAGGACAGGTAGTTTGTCAAAGTCCATACAAGGTGACTCAAATGGGCTCTAGGCCCAGGAGAAAGCAGAAAGGTGACAATCACAATTCTGCTCTCTTACACTTTTTCTAAAGAACACTTCTGGAGATGTATGGACCTGCCTAGTAGAGGAAGTTTTTACCATGCTTCTAGAGATACATTTAGGTAATGTTGACAGGTTCCTGCACTTTCTGAGCCTATGGAAGAAGTAGTGCACTAATGAATCATTAAACCTAGGCCAGAGTGAAAAGATGAAGCAAAGTTCGGTAATCTTTCTAAAATTCTCATCACATTGTATTTCTTACTCTAATACAAGGACACTTAGCTTAGACTGCCAAGTCACTTACACAAGCCAGAGTAAGTCTCTCTGCCCCATCATTGCATACATATTACGGTCAGTCACATGGACCCTAGAATCCACACTGATTTTTTTTGGTCTAGCTTTGCCCCAGACATACCATTCTAAAGCCTCCAAAGCCTAGCTCTTAGCCCCTGGGGAAGGCAATTATTTCACCTCTTGAAAAATGTATAGAAGATTAATTTGGTCAGCCTTTGGTAACCAATGGCCGATGACTTGCCTACTACCTGTTTGGTACTATTGTGTGGGAAACAGACCCAGGATATTAGTAATTAAACCTTAGGTTGTAAGTATTAGAATATTTTGAAACATGTTTTAGCAAAAAGCTCTAACTTTAAGAAAGTTCTACTTAAAATCTGTGTGCTATATAATGAAGACACCTTCTACGTCTCACAGAAGGAATGTAGAACCCAATCAAAGGCCTTATCATATTTAGAGGAAAGGGGTTGTTGTAGGCATACAGTTATGATACTAATACATTAGGGGAAAACTGGTGACATCAAAATATATTCTAATATCTAGACTGATGGAAAGTTTTCTAAAGTTTTCTTTGGACAAGTGTTGATTTTACACATATGTTGTTATTAAGATAATACCCTATTAGAAAACCGATTTTGTGCTGCTAGCAAGTATATCTATGTGTCTCCTAACTATTCGTTGTAAGGTATATGTTTTGATGTGTTAAATAAGTTTTCAATAAGTGTTAAACTGTATTTTAAATAGGGCATCTATAACTGTGTCTTGTCTCTTTGCTTTAAAGTGTCTTTTGTTTGACTATAATTTAGTGTTGCAATAGGATTGCAAGTAACAATTTGTGGAATTGTGAAATAACTGTGGGTACTTTTAATGTGAGAGTCTTATCTATACTATTTGTGCTTACTATTGTCTAGATTAGCATGAATTACACTTCTTAAGGTCACTTTGGAAGATGATTGATTTGATTTAATTAACATATTGGTTTCACTTTGACTATATATTTTTTTAAAGAGGAAGGGAAATATTTTCAGGAGATGTTTGACCTTCTTAGATGAATGGTTGAGGGTAGGGCCCATTTGTTAGGCAGCCCATTTACATCATTCCAAAAAAGGACCAGTATTCAGTGTTATGCTGCTTGGCTGAGGACACCCTTTTTCCCCAGGCCTGCCCATCTACGTTTGTATTCAGTGCTCTGATTTACTTTATTCACCCCTTATCCCATCAATGTTTTGTCTTCTGCTTGATTCCCTTGCTCTCCCAGGCAGCAACCTGATCAATTCATTCACACCATGGTGCTAATAGCTAATGTTAGGTTCATATTAATTTATCCAGGAATATCTGAATTCCAGGCTTTAGGACTAGGCATTAAACCAAAGTGGTGACTTTCAATGGAGGCTAATACATACTGAAGCAGACAGACTGGAGGGAAAGATATTTTGAATAAAGTGGGTCCTACAGCACTGCCTTTCATATTGCATACAGTAAGCAAACACCTACTTTGGTTACCATAATGGGAATGCTGACTTTTAATAAATTAAGAAATGTATCCATGAACATGGCTATCAGTTTCTCAGATGTCTGCTCATCTTCTTTTCATTTTGCCTCGCTCCTTTCCTACATTGGGCCTGATTTTCAGGGGAAAGTCTAAACTAGTAGCTTACTAATTTAGGAGTACTGCTGCAGCTATGATCCAGAAAGCAGCCTCTTTTCTGAGCTTCTCCATTCCATGGCTTATCCAGACTTCTCATTTATCACTCTCTGGGTTCCATGAAATTGTGGTGCAAAGAGTAAACACCCTCAACCATAGTAATGTATACTTCAAGATAAATAATTCCACATTTCCTATATAAAGTTGTTGAATTTTGATTCAAAAATGCATAAGTATTCCAATAAGAAAAACTTTGAATATGTAGTGATTTCTATGTAAAAATATTGTTATTATTACTATATTCAAATGGTTTATATGTTTTCATTGTCACTCAGTTAAGCAGCCAATTCTATTAACTGGTAATTCCACAAAGAGAAGCCATCTGCCCCAGGAGCAACAGACCAAGCTGCCTTGGTCTGAGAGGGTGCATCTGTGGAACTCCTGCGCAACTTACATTTTATGTCACCTTTTGATTTTACTCCCAAGATACTGTGAAAATGTTGCACTTGGAATTTATTTATGGCTATAACTTATGATATTCATTTTAATAATAAAGATTGTCTTTGTAATTACATAGAAATTTTCTGCCTCCGGAAGTCAATGTGTACTTAGTCACTTCTTTCAACACAATGATAGACTTGATGATCTTTGTTAGTGTTCTCACATGCATGGATAAAAGTCTCCTAAGACTCTATTCTCGCTTTTTCTCTCTTTGAGAAGTGCAGTCTATTCTTGAAAGGAAAGATAAACCACACCCCCAACTTTACTCCACTCTTGCCACTCACTCTGTCCATAGATAGTTGCTTTACTATTCATATTCTGCTAAAAATTATTCCCCATCTTCACTGTGGACCAAGTTTATTAGAACTACTTAAAGCTCTATATTTGTAATGATGGAACAGAGAGAATCTTTTCTTCTTAGTCTTAAGGGTTGTTAAGATGTGGCAGTTTGATTTTTTCTCTGGATTGTCAGGGGAAAATCAAAACTCATCCTCTACTGTCCCCCTCTGCTCTTCTCGAAACAAACAAACAAAAAAAGGGTGAAGTCAGGAAAATTGTCTCTGACCCTTCCCTCAGGCTGGCTCTCTTTCTTCTACTTCAGTAACTCCCTCATCATCTCACCTATATCTCTAACACTTTCAGGACCCCAAATATTGTCCATAATAACCAAATTTTTAGGAATTATACATTTTGGCTGTTGCAAAAATATTTTTCTAGGACGTGGTGAAGGGTTTCCCAAGGAAGAATTTTTGATAATTTGGTAAACCTAAATAAAATAATGGGATATAGGTCCCAGACATGTCCCATGCTTCAAATGCCCTCACATTTTATAGAGACCTCTTCTGTGCCCTCCTGAAGTCAGTCCAGAACCAACTTCACTGTCTTTACCACCATATTTTGATGGAGTGGTGGAGGTAGGGGAGGAGGGAGTGAGAGATAAACTCTCAAGCAAATGTGGCTATTTTCACTTGCTTATTTCTCAGTTATTAAAGGATGTGGTATGGGGAGGGGGAGAGCGAATTGTAATTTTACTGAACTTTACAGACCATTTCCTCTTCTTCAGAACTTCTTCAGCCTTAACCACTACTTGATTTTGCCAAATAACTCAAGTAATAGAAATATGCCAATACTCTATTTTTTCTATTGTTTGGGGAATAATTATCTTCATCCTACTTCTTACTGCAATGCATGTCTTCTGATTCAACTACAGGCATAGCCCTATTCAAAGCCTTCCATTTGCCTTCTTGTATCTCTTCAAAGAATAATAGAACAACTGCTCCACAGGGAAGGCTGTCATTAGGCCTGCCCTTCTGACTCCAGGATTTACTTTTAGTGCAGGAGCTCTTGAAGTTTGATTCTGGCCCATAATAGTGAGATTTTTCGGACTTTTCTAAACAATGTTGAGTATCTACAACTTGTAAGAAGACTTGTAGCATTCATTATCTTTTAAAATGCTACTCTAATAAGAGGACAAAAATAAACAAAAAGAGTTTGAAGAAATGATGGTTCAAGTTATGGCATTGGCATGGAAGCATAGAGGAAGTAGTCATACTATAAATTACCCACATTATCTTTGCATAAAGTAAAACCCATAATAACAGCTTAAAAATGTTCTGAAATCACATTACTGCCCTCTGTCATTAAATGAGTTTAACTTTTTTACTAAAATATATATAAGGAGATAATACTATGAAAAAAGTAATTCGGTAAACTTTTTACTATGAAAAACTTCAAACATATTTAAAAGAAGAGCAATAAATATAATGAACACCCATTATTGAAATTCAAACAATATCAACACATGGCCCAGTCTTTTTTGTTCTATGTCTGCATCCAATCTCCTACTCCAGATTATATTAAAGTGCGTTTCCCTTACATAATTTAATCTATGAATACTGTAAGAAGTCACAGTACTATTTAAATGAACTGTTTAATGTATGATCAAAAGGTGCCAAGGAATAAAAACTGATTTTAGATGTATTCAGTAAAGACATCAAACGCTAAATCCCAAAAAGTAGAAGAATTTCCCTTTGATTAATCTGAACAAGTTTAAACTCAGAAAATAACATTTATTAACCTGAGTCTGTTTTTTTTTAGGTAGATGTTTCTTCTACTGCAGAAATGTAATGAAGACTAATGTTGAATTCAGTTCAGGGTCTCCTTGGTCCAAATTATGGCTCCCATGAGAAGGAGTCCAGTACACTCAGCTCCACTGAATATAAAAATACCAATGTTAACAGATTACATTTCCACATTGTAGTCAAAATGGTCCACTAAACAATACTCATAAAGTAGTATTAGAATGCATCTATGTAAATGTACACTCTGCAATGTTTCTGAAGCTTATGCTGTAGTTATTTGTACTCTGTGAATACTGCTCATACATAGGTGGGTAGACTTCTGTAAAGTTTCCCTCAAGCATTACACATTTTCTGCCTTTCAATTTCTTCTGACAAGAGTAGATTAGTTAGGCTATAGGTTCAACTGTGGTTAACAGAAATGTAGCTTAAACTACACACAAATGTATTTCTCTTTCATGGAAAAGTATTAGCCAGCATGGTGACTTTTCTTTGCAAGACATTTTAGACCTAGACTTCTGTATTGTAACACCAATATTTCTTGGGTATTCCTTTAATCTGAATGGTGCAAGGTATTGTTTAAAAAATTAATTGGGGGATCACATCAAGTTGAAATACTTCTGCACAGCAAAGAATATAATCATCAAAGTGAAGAGGCAACATGCAGAATGAGAGAAAATATTTGCAAACTACCCATTTGACAACGGATTAATAACCATAATATATAAGGAGCTCAAACAACTTTATAGGAAAAAATCTAACAATCTGATTCAAAAATGGGCAAAAATTTTGAATAGACATTTCTCAAAAGAAGACATACAAGTGACAAACAGTCATATGAAAATGTCGTCAACATCATTGATCGTCAGAGAAATGTAAACCAAAACTATGATGAGATATTATCTCACCCCAGTTAAAATGAGTTTTTTTCTTAAAGACTAGCAATAACAAGTGCTAGCAAGGATGTAGAGAAAAGGGAACCCTCATACACTGCTGGTGGGAATGTACATAGTGGTGTTAGTACAACCACTATGGAGAAGAGTTTGGAGGTTCCTCAAAAAAGCAAAAATTGAGCTACCATAAAATCCAGCAATCCCACTCCTGGGTATATACCCAAAAGAAAGGACATCAATTTATCAAATATATATCTGCTCTCCTATGTTTGTTGCATCACTGTTTACAAATAGCTAAGATTTGGAAACAACGTAAGTGTCCATCAGTAGATGGATGGATAATGAAAATGTGGTACATAAACACAATGGAGTAATATTCAGCATAAAAAGAATGTGATTCTGTCATTTGCAACAACATAGATGGAATTGGAGATCATTATAGTAAGTGAAGTAAGTCAGACACAGAAAGACAAACATCATATATTCTCACTTATCTGTGGGATCTAAAAATCAAAACAATTGAGCACATAGACATTGAGAGTAGAAGAATGATTACCAGAGGCAGGGAAGTGTGATGGGGGTGGTGTTGGGGAGGTGGGGATGGTTAATGGGTACAAAAAAAAAACAGAATGAATAAGACCTACTATTTGATTGCACAACAGCATGACTATAGTCAGCAATAACTTAATTGTACATTTTTAAATTAATTAAATCGTGTAATTAGATTGTTTGTAACTCAAAGGATAAATGCTCAGGGGGATGGAAACCCCATTCTCCATGATGTGCTTATTTCACATACCATGCCTGTATCAAAATATCTCATGTACCACATAAAAATACACACCTACTGTGTACTTACAAACATATATATATTTTTTGAGATGGAGTCTTGCTCTGTCACCAGGCTGGAGTGCAGTGGTGCGATCTCAGCTCACTGCAACCTGTGTCTCCTGGGTTCAAGCGATTCTCCTGCCTCAGCCTCCTGAGTAGCTGGGACTACGGGTGTGTGCCAGCACACCCAGCTAATTTTTGCATTTTTAGTAGAGATGGGATTTCACCATGTTGGCCAGGATGGTCTCGACCTCTTGACATCATGATCCACCCGCCTCGACCTCCCAAAGTGCTGGGATTACAGGCGTGAGGCACTATGCCTGGCCACCTACAAATATTTTTGAAATTAAAATAAATAAATAAATGGGAGGTCCTTATGCAGAAATGGCTCTAGTGTCTTAGGCTCCTACATAAGCAAAGTGAAGCCCAATGTAACAGCAAAATGAAGCTTAAACTTAACCAATCAGAAACTGCCAAAACCCTTTAACTAGGGACTTTCAACCCAAATAAAGCAAATTCCTATCTGTAGCCAATCAAGTGATTTCTTTACTTTGCTTCCACATTCAAACTATAAAAGCCTGCTACTCACACTACTAAAGCAAAGCTCACTAAACCTCTTCTGTTTCTGAGTGCTACCCAATTCACAAATTGCTCTTTGCTCAAACAAACTCTGATAAATTTAATTTGTGTAAAGTTTTCTTTTAATCATATTTTATCACATTTATATTGTAGCTAGTATGACTGAGAAATGGGGAAAAGAGGCATGCCTCTTCTCTTTAAGTGGATGACTAGAAATTGTGAATATTCTTTCTGCTTGCAAACCACTGGCTAAAAATCAGCTATGTAGCCCTGCCAAGCTGCAAGGGAGGTTAGAAATTATAGTCATTATTCAGGTGGCCATATGCTATTAGATATTACTTTATTATGGAAGAAATGAAAAATAAATATGGGGACACAGTGTGTCCCTATCATTCTAGGGACATCAAAGGCACCAGCAATGTCATCTGCCCTAAAGATGCCATCTAAACTGCAAACCCCAGTAGACCTTTGTATGTTCATTCCATTTTTTAAAACCACCTCTTTCCTCTAATAAAGCCACATCTTTTCTTCCCCGTTGGGGTTATCCAAACCCTCCAATATCACCTATACCTACGGCAAAAAAAGCAGTAGCCTCTAGAAAATATGATAATGGTAGTGCCCTGGCAGTGCATGAACAAGGTTTAATATCAGCAAGCTGGGAAATCAAAGAGGAGGATATGTGGGATGACTTCATTGATCAGTGTCCCACCTATGCTTTCTTTGCTTTATTCCCAGAGAGGAAGCAACACTCCCTTTCTAACCTCCCATGTATGAGTCAACTCAGATATATAGCATAGCATTGCCCCCAAACTTAATTACTCAAAGGAATTGAAATCACTTCGAAAGTGTTTTGCAGTAACTGTTCCCTCTGCCTAGAATGTTCTTCCAGTAGCTGTCTTGTCTCTTCCTTCAGTTTTAAAAGTCCTTCAGTTCCCAAAGTTGACACCCTAGCTAAAGAGTTCCCCACCCCAGAGACACAAGTTTATTTCTAATATGTTACCTTGAATTTTTCCCTCATGACTCCTAATTTGTAATTATTTTTAAAATTTGTTTCTTGTATGTCTGCCCCACTTGAATATTCGATTTGTTCATTTTGTGTCTGCAATGCCTAGCTCACTACCTGCAACATAGTAAACACGCAAAAAATGTATGTTGAATGCATACATAGATAATAAATCTAAATAAGTAGAAATCTGTTATCTAGCACTCTTTGTATGGAATGCTATATCAATTGATAGTTTATGGTTCACAGCATACAATAATAGTTCAGATTCATGGTGCTAACCTAAGGTCTTACAAAATTTTCAGGTACCATCCAAATCATGTCTAAGAGGAAATATGTTCAACTTTTTTGTGTCATAGGTACCTCCTTGTGTTTGTGTGGTATAATATAGAATATGTCTGGTCTTTGCTCAGAGTTCTCTGCATAGAATTAAAAAAATCATTTGAATTTCCTGAGTGGTAACAGTGTATTTGTTATGCTAAAGAAGTAACTTAAGGGAAAGAGGGCAGCTAGATAGCTTCCGGATGGGGGCTAGTCACCAGAAAGTCCAACCATGTGATTAGCGAGTTTGTCCAACCTCCTGGGAGGGGAGATAGGCTCGAGATTGAGTTCAATCACATGTCCAATCATTTGATCAATCATGCCTACATAATAAAACCCAGATAAAATCTTGAACATCAAGGCTCAGAGGAGCTTCCTGGTTGGTGAACGTATTAATATACCAGGAGGTTGGCACACCATGTCTCCACTGAGACAGAAGCTCCTGCACTAAGGATCCTTCCAGACCTTGCCCTATATAGCTATTCACTTTTAGCATTTATAATAAAATGGTAATCACAGAGTAGCACTTTCAAGAGTTCTGTGAGTAATTTTAGTGAATTATTTAACCCAAGGAGGTTACAGAAAGCCCCAAATTTGTAGGCCACCAAGGAGAAGTGTAATTGGCTTGGGCACATCTGAAACTTGCAGCTGGCATCTGAGGTGGTAGTGGTCTTGTGAAGGACTTGCCCTGTGGGCTCTGCATTACTTCTGGGTAGTTAGTGTCAGAATTCAACTGAATTACAGGGCACACAGTTGGTGTCAGAGAACTGGTGTCGCAGCAGGTGAATCTCAATATTACTGTATATTTGACTCTCAATTAAATAGGACTTAAGAATAGCAAGACCATCCCCATTTATCTGTCTGTTAAAGCCAGCAGAGAGGTTGTTATAAATAAACTTCTGTATTCTTTCTTAGGTAAATAGTCTTTCTAACACAGGGAGCAAAAATTAAGAGAGTTAATTTATTTGATCATTGCCATTGCCAGTAGAATACTGAAGTCAGTGGAGGAAACAAATATGATGAAACTGGTAGTCTAACTAAATTCTACCAGCTGATTCAGTGCTAAGAAACAAAATTTGATTTTCTTTGCAATAAGCACAGCTCTGGATGAAAATGCTCGTCTTTCAAAAGAGAATCATACTTGACTTTTGTGTACCTTAAATACTTATTATCCCCTCAATGAAAATGAGTCATTTGTCTTGGTTTTAAGCTGTCGCATGTGTTTGTATTTTAAAACTGTCTAAGCATGGTTTCATTAAAGCCCGTGCCTGAGCCAAAATTGCATCCTGGGGAATCAGCTTAGGAAAATCATCATGATTTACCTGCCAAAATTATACAGAAACCCAAACAGAAAGAGAGAATTGGCTTTCTCAAAGGTATTGCCCAGGAGAGAAATTTATTACTTCCTTACCAATCTATCCAGCCTGATTATTGTTCCAATGGGACCTAGCCAAAAGCATGTAAAAATCATTATAAAAAAATCCAGTCAATGCTGGACTTAAGGTAGAAATTAAATAACAGTCTAGTTTTTTCTTTACCAACTATAATTCTAACCCCTTATTTCTGAGTGAGTACAAAATACTTCAGTTTTTCTCCTGTTACCAACCGTATTACAGGGTTTGAAGCCTGAACCTGACCTGGTGTGGACAGGGAAATTCTCACCACTAACTCTGCCACTGCCCAGTTCAGCTTCTGAGTTGAACATGGTGATCATGTGCTAACAAATCATCTAATGAGATAGTTAACCCCAAATCAGTAGCTTGTATGTAATAGCTCTGAAAAGATAATTTGAATTTTACTTAAGCAGTATGATCAGGTAGTTCACACTTAAAGAGAGGTTTGGGAAAGCAATATAGTCAGAATAAGATGAGACTGAGGCTTAATTAAGCCCTTTTCAGTTTCCTTGTCTGCTGGTTAACCTCATCACAACCTGTGTCACTGGCTGTATTTTAGATTTTCAGTTAGAGAGACCTCTGGGAATGACTAAGCTGATTCCTCTAAAATGGGTATGTGAAAAACATGGGGGCAGAAATGTGTGTTTGGGAGACTAGTGAGAGAGTGAGGAACAATAAAGCTGCTAGAGAAATACAAATATTTAGAAAAGGAATGCCTAGTAATATAATGTACCTAATGTATATATTTGCAGAGCTGTACTTTTTTCTCTTTCTGGCTGTGAAAATGTAGTCATGTGAGATATAACAAAGTTTTGACTACTGATTTACCACATATGCAATAGTGGTACCATAAGATTATAATATTCTTACTTTATCTTTCTAAGTTTAAATATGTTTAGATACACAAATACTATTGTGTTACAATTGGCCACAATATTCAGTATTGTCAGTCACGTGCTGTACAGATTTATAACCTAGGATCAATAGGCGATACTATATAACCTAGATGTGTAGTAGGCTATATCCTTTAGGTTTGTGTAAGTACACTCTATGATCTTCTCACAAAGATGAAATTTCCAAAGGATGCGTTTCTCAGAATGTATCACTATTGTTAAGTGACACTTAAATATAAAACAAAGCAATAGACTTCATATTTATGATAAACTACATTATGTTCTATCTTCAACATTAACTGTGACAGAAAAAGTTGTTGATGTCCACTCTTTCTACTAGGTAATTACTCAAATAGTTAAATATTAAATAAGTACCATGTAACATGCTTTGTGTTAGGCAACAGGATGTGAAGATAATAAGTACAGAGCTTGTTTAATAAGGCTGTCTCTGCTTCTTTACATTGTATTTACTTCTCAGCACATGTTAATCCGGACTTTCTGTCACAGTTTCCTGTATTTTTCATTCATCCATAAACAAATATTTTTGAGCATCAGTTAATGGCAAGTACTAGTTAGGTACTGGGAGCTTACCATCTAGATTACACAGGGTCAAACTTAACTATACAGTCGACCTTCTGTATCCGTGGTTTCTGCATCCTTGGTTTCAACCAACCATGTGTTGAACATATTTGAGGAAAAAAGCAATAAAAAATAACAATATAACCATAAAAATTAAGGCAAATAATAATACAGTATAACAATTTACATAGTACTTACCTTATAATAGGTACTGCAAGTATATAGAGATGATTTAAAATATATGGAAAAATGTGTGTGGGTTGTATGAAATACTATGCCATTTTATATAAGGCACTTAAGTATTCTTGGTTTTTGGCACTGGGGGGAGGTCCTGGAACTAATTGTCCATGGATACCAAGAGAAGACTATATTTATATTTATATATGCATTTATATTTTAAGGTAAAAACAAATTTTATTCTAAAATTGCTATTACTTTTATTCATTTCTAGTCATGATATTTATTCTTTTTTTTTTTTTTTTTGAGACCGAGTCTCACTCTGTTGCCCAGGCTGGAGTGCAGTGGCATGATCTTGGCTTACTGCAACCTCGGCCTCCCAGGTTCAAGCAAGTCTCCTCTCTCAGCCACCTGAGTAGCTGGGACTACCGGCACCCACCACCATGCCCAGCTAATTTTTGTATTTTTAGTAGAGACGGGGTTTCACCATTTTGGTCAGGCTGGTCTTGAACTCCTGACCTCAGGAGATCCACCCACCTCGGCCTTCCAAAGTGCTGGGATTACAGGCATGCTCCATTGCCCCCAGCCCAATCTATTTTTAAACTATAAATAACATTAAAGAGGGATGTGAGACTGTTTTCATCTGTTTATTAAAGAGGTTACATAAGGGTTAAAATGAAGTTAAGAAAGATGTTATTGAAGTGGGTCTTGAGTCTATTATCCTGAGGGTAAGTTGTCTTAGGAGTTTTACCCCTTTCTATCTCTTCGTTCAAGCTTGAGTCTAGTCTAACAGAGATTTGCACCAGTTATCTGGATCTTTGTAGTTAAAAAACTGGCTTATCTGAGCAAATGAGGTGATACTACTTTAAAAGAAAAACAAAATACTCTTATTCACAGGAATTCAAACTGAAATTAAAAAATTTTTAAACTATCATGTATAATTTGTATATATTTGATATGATACTTTTGACTTGGGCCCAATATGCTAATCTTTCTGAATTGCTGTTATCACAATTAACAGCTTTACTATTTATGCTTAGAAAAACCCACAGACTGTCTTCAGGGCCGCAGTTCATTTATATGTTAGCTCAAATTACAGAATTATAATTTCTAAGGACCATTCTAGTATTCAAGGTTTGTGGTCTTATGAAATTATCTGATCACCTGTATAATCAGAAACGTTACTGAAGGTTTTCTATATGCTGTGATGTGTGGGAGTAAAGATATTCCTGTTCTCTATGTCTTCACTGCTTGCGGAAACCAAGGAGTTACTTCAGATGGCAAAATACCAGTACAAAGTTAAGCAGTGCTGTTAAAGCTCACAAGGCAGGCATTTCAGAGTTTAGTGTTTTGTGTCATCATTGCCACCTTAAGATGTAACGCATACCTGCCCCCTTACAGTTTATGGAAAGGAAATGCAAAGAACTACTGTGTTTGTCTCTGATTTCCTTCTGAAGTAAGGATTCTCGAATCCTTAGAATATATTCAGGCAAATCAGAGATCATTCTTGCAAAAGTAACCCCAGACTTCGATTTCACAGTACAAAAAACGTTTCATAAAGAAAAAGTAGGAGGGGATGACAGAAGGTTGTATTTTGCCAAGTATGCTAAAGCAAATTACCTACCAAGTACATTGACTATCACCATTATTTTATTTTAAAAAGAACATTTTAATCTCTCAACCTTCCCTGAAGAAAGAGCCTAAACTCAGAATTTAAAAAAAGTTATTTAAATAGAATATATTTAGCCTTGCAGAAATACTCACTATATTGTTTATATTTTTCCCATTCATATGAAACTTTTTGTGTGTGGATTGGCAGTTGGGAACCACTGTTCCACAGATCTTAAATAAATGATTCAAATTCAGACCTAAAAGGGGGTAGTGATGGGACTCATGATTGACTACGAGCTCTTGAAAGTTATCATGAGCCCTCAAGCCTGGGCTGAGTGCCCCAAAGAAATTTGTTTCCAAGGAGACTTGGCCACAAATTGAAAATAACATACTGTATAGACAAAAGAACAATGAATCCTATCTTGGGCATTTATTAACACTGCCTTTAAAACCTTCATCCACTAAATGAAAATTGTTACTACAACTCTCTAGGTTAAGCTCACTGTGCCTTTGTGAATACTAGGACTTGCCCTTCAATCCTCCCCTTCTTGTGAGTCACTTCCTCTTTAGGACCATTGTGGGGTAGATGACGTCAATTCAGTGAGATTCGTGGCATATAAACAGTAGTCCTCTTTCCCTTGAGAAATAGAAAATTTCACACTAATTAAAAGTATTACACTCTCAGCTCCTTTACCAGTGGAAATTCTATTTCTCTTTTCCTTCTTCCCTTCCTTCCTTCCCTCCTTCCTTCATTTATTCCTTCCTTCCTTCCTTTTTCTTCTTTCCTGACTTCGTTCCTTCTTTCCTGCCTTCCTCCCTTCTTTCTTGCCTTCCTTCCTTCTTTCCTTTCTTCCTTCCTTCTTGTATTTTTCTTTTATTCTGCACTCCCCTCACCACACACACACACCTGATCCCAGCCAGTGATAGGAGAAGGAATTATTTGCAGTCAGGTGACTGTCTGAGCAGGAGCAGAGAGAATCTGCATATATAGAGAGAATAACTTAAGACCTATCAAAACTATTAAGACTATTGACTCTGTTTTCAGATAAAACACTAATAAATACTCATCTAAATATGAGGTAGACTTTTTTGGCCTAGCTAAATTATCAAAAATATTTTCCCTGTCTTAAATATCTCACGAAAACCTTCCAATGGGTTTCATTGTCCTGGGAACTTAATTGGAAGTATTGTCTTCCAAGATATTTCAACTTTTGGCTCCCTAAAACTTAACATTGCTCTTAACTCAAACTCTGTCTTTAGTTGTCACATGCATATTTTTTAAAAGTTTTTTTTTTTTTTTTTCCAGGGGGGAGACATCAAAAGGACTGGGTTTTCAATAAGTCTTTGTATCTCACTTATCCAGGATAGGGTTGATGGGCGTAAGGTCTAATAAATAATTTTTCATTTAACCTGTGCTTTCCTTTTCTGCTTTCCCAGATGTCCATTGCTGTTTTGTAACCATGGCCCTGCTGTATGCCCTGTTGTGCTTTCTCATTACCTCAGTGCCAGATCTCTCAGGTTTATTTAATTTGATGAAGTAGTCCATGCTAATGATATGAATTTGTTAACAGTGGTAACAGGTAGCAAAATAGAGATGGTACTCTAAAGAAAATAGGTGGTTGATGGGAAATTTCTGAAACTGTGGAATGACAGTGGGTGAAATTGATTCATATGATTTTAGAGGTGAAAGAATCCTAAGGTTGTCTGGTAGAGTATTTGTCAAAGTGTGGCCTGTAACCTACCAGGATCATAATGCTCTGGGGCTACTTGTTTAAAATTTATTTCAAAGAGTGTCCTTCCCCAAATCATGATCCCTTGAGTAGGGCCAAGGAATTGGTATGTTAGCAAGTACTCTGAATTATTCTTATGCAAATTTTAAGTTTGGTTTTATCAAACTTCTTTATTTTACAATTAAAAACCTAAGGCTCACAGAGGAAAAAGTATTTACCAAAGTACAGAGTTAGCTAGTGGTAGACTCTGGTTTGGAACCCAAGTTGTATACTCATAACAACTGACCATTAATTCTCAATGAAGTACCTACCTAGCATAGTGACTGGCATAAAATAGCATTTTGGTAAATATTTGACAAATGAATGTTTCAAAATGCTTATACCTTTTTTTTTATAAAATATGTATAACTTTCATCTTATTGTTTTAACTGTACTAAAGTGTGCAATTCAATGGCATGATGTACATTAATATTGTTGTGCAACCTTACCACTATACAGGTTCAGAACTTTTTATCATCCCAAACTGAAACTTTGTATCCATTAAACAATAATTCTCCATACCCTCCTTACTTCAGCCACTGGTAATCATAATTCTATTTTCTGTGTCTATGAATTTCTCCATTTAGGTACCTCATATAAGTGGAATCACACAATATTTATCCTCTTGTGTTTGGCTTAGCACAATATTTCCAAAGTTCATCCGTATGGTAGCATGTATCAGAATTTCATTCCTTTTTAAGGCTGAATAATATTCCATTGCATGTATATACCATAATTTGTTTATTTCTTCATCTCTCAGTGGACATTTGGGGTATTTCCATCTTTTGGCTACTGTGAATAATGCTGCTATGAACATTGAGAAATAAATATTTGTTTGAGTCACTATTTTAATTATTTTGGGTGCATACTCAGAAATGGACTTGAAGGATTATACAATAATTCCATTTTTAATTTTCTGAGGAAGCACAGTACAGGTTTTTTTAATGACTGTACCATTTACATTTTCACCAGCAATGCACTAGCGTGCCAAATTCTCCACAACTTTTCCAACTGTTGTTATTTTCCAATTTTTTTTCATACTCCCCATCCTAATGGTTGTGAAGGGACGTCTCACTGTGGTTTTGACTTGCATTTCCCTAATGATTACTGATGTTGACACCATCTTTTCATGTCTGTATAGGCGATTTGTATATCTTCTTTGGAGAGAAGTGTCTATTCAAGGACTTTCCTCATTTTTAATTGGGTTTTTTTGTTCCTGTAGAGTTGTAGAAGTTCTTAATATATCGTGGCAATTAAAGCTTTAATAGACATATGTTATACAAATATTTTTCTCTCATTCTGTGGGTTGCCTTTTCACTTTTTTGATAGTGTCTTTAGAGGCACAAAATATTTTAGCTTTTATAAAATAAAATGTACGCATATTTTTATCTTGTTGCCTTTACTTTTGGTGTCTTATCCAAGAAATCAGTGCCAAGTTCAATGTTGTGAATCTTTACCTCATGTTTTCTTCTAATAGTTTTATAGTTTTAGCTCTTACATTAAGGTCTTTGATCCATTTTGATTTTTCTATTTGATTTTCCTATTCTACAAAATACATCATTTTAATGGGCATCAAATTCAATCTGTAGATTGCTTTGCTAGTATTAATGACTTAACAATATAAGTCTTTCAATCCATGAATGTCAAATGTCTACACATTTATTTGTGTCTTTTCCACTTCTTGCACCAATGTTTTGTTTTTTTCAGTGTACAAGCCTTTTGCCTCCTGGATTAAGTTTATTACTAAGTAATGTTTCTTTTCAATGCTACTATAAAAAGAATTGTTCTTAATTGACTTTTTGGATGTTTTATTGGCAATGTAGAGAAGCAAAACTGATTTTTGCATGTTGATTTTGCCACTGTGGTTCAATTTATTAGTTTAAACAGTTTTGGAGTTTTTTTTGTGGAATACTTATGGTTTCTATGTATAAAATTATACTATCACTGAACACAGATATTTTACTTCTTTCATTACACTCTTCATGCCATTTATTTTTTATTTATTTGCCTAATTGCTCTGGTTAGACTCTCCAGTACCATGTTGAATAGAAGCACTGAAAGAATGCAACCTTATTCCCGATTTTAGAACAAAAACTTTCAATTTTTCAACACTGAACATGTTGTTAGTTGTGGTATTTTTTTTTTTTTTTTTGCTTTGCCAAGCAGATTTGTTTACTACATATCATATATATATACACACATACAGTATATATATTTGTTAACATATATATGTTTAAAAGAAGAAACAAACTGCTGCTATATATATGTTAACATATATATGTTTATTATGTATCATTTATATATATATATACACACACACACACACACACACACACACACACAGTAAAACCCGGCCATACACTACAAATTAGGTATAAAATGTTCAGTTATATAAACATAAATAAATTTTATTGTGAGATTAATGAAAAGATGAAATAAAACCTGCATGGCTAGTTATCTGAACAGGGGAGCAGAGGGTCTGGTAATCAACTGCCAATCACAGGAGTTTTATCATAGGATTTTGCTTTACAAGCGCACGTGTGTGTCTATGTGTACATATTTTTTACAAATATAAAATCATACTCTGAGACTTACAGTTTGGCTAGTTGTTTATTCATTTAACCATAGATTATGAACATCATTTCATGTCAAAATTACATCACCCTAGTTAAAAACTCCAGCTCTGGATTCACGCAAATCTGTGTTCAGTTGTTAACTCTGCCAGTTACTAGCTGTGTGACACTAAAGCAAGCTACTAAGCCTCCATTTTTTTAATCTGTTAAAAAAAAAAAGAGGGAGTATTAATAACCCTTACCTATCAGTTTCTAATAAACATTAAATAGAATAAGCCATCTTGATATATAAATACTTGGCAAATGTGGTACAAATACATGTCAATTAATATTTGCTCCAAAAATATTAATAAAAAAAATTCTTTCTGTCATCATTGTAAATGCCTAGCTAGGGGTTCATTGGGTGGCTAGTGCACATAAACCATGATTTTCCAGTTTCTAAATCTTAGACATTTAGGGATTTTCTGCCTTGGTTTCATCACTATCATAAGGAATGCCGTTATTTTATATACAGATTTTTTACCATTTGTCAGATTCTTTCCTTAGAATCAGTTACCTGGAACTAAATTTCCTGGATCAGAGAGTAGAGGCATTAAAAATGTTTTATTTTATTTTGAAAAATGATACTAACATTATACTAAGCATTTAAATCAGCATTATATAAAATTTCCATTTCCATATTATCAATTTTCTAAATTAAGGTGCAATCTATACAATGTAAACTGCAAAATCCTAGCAGTATGGCATGAAGAGTTTTTATGTGTGTATACCTCTGTATAACCATCGCCTGGATCGATATAGAGAACACCTCCAACACTCCAGAAGGATGCTTCTTGTCTCTTCCTAGTTAATAACCTCCCATATCAGAGATAAATTCTATCTGACTTCTAACCTATGAGACTATTTTTTGCCTCATCTTGAACTTAAAATAAATAGAATAATGCAGCATGTTCGCATTTGTGTGTTTTATTTTTGCTCAACACAATGTTTTGGAGATCCAGCCAGCTGTGTATCAACAGTTTCTTGTTTCTTCTTTTCTTTTTTTTATTTTATTATTATTATTATACTTTAAGTTTTAGGGTACATGTGCACAATATGCAGGTTAGTTACATATGTATACATGTGCCATGCTGGTGTGCTGCACCCATTAACTCGTCTCTTAGCATTAGGTATATCTCCTAAAGCTATCCCTCCCCCCTTCCCCTACCCCACAACAGTCCCCAGAGTGTGATGTTCCCCTTCCTGTGTCCATGTGTTCTCATTGTTCAATTCCCACCTATGAGTGAGAAGATGCAGTGTTTGGTTTTTTGTTCTTGCGATAGTTTACTGAGAATGATGATTTCCAATTTCATCCACGTCCCTACAAAGGACATAAACTCATCATTTTTATGGCTGCATAGCATTCCATGGTGTATGTGTGCCACATTTTCTTATTCCAGTCTATCATTGTTGGACATTTGGGTTGGTTCCAAGTCTTTGCTATTGTGAATAGTGCAGCAATAAACATACGTGTGCATGTGTCTTTATAGCAGCATGATTTATAGTCCTTTGGGTATATACCCAGTAATGGGATGGCTGGGTCAAATGGTATTTCTAGCTCTAGATCGCTGAGGAATCGCCACACTGACTTCCACATGGGTTGAACTAGTTTACAGTCCCACCAACAGTGTGAAAGTGTTCCTATTTCTCCACATCCTCTCCAGCACCAGTTGTTTCCTGACTTTTTAATGATCGCCATTCTAACTGGTGTGAGATGGTATCTCATTGTGGTTTTGATTTGCATTTCTCTGATGGCCAGTGATGGTGAGCATTTTTTCATGTGTTTTTTGGCTGCATAAATGTCTTCTTTTGAGAAGTGTCTGTTCATGTCCTTCACCCACTTTTTGATGGGGTTGTTTGATTTTTTTCTTGTAAATTTGTTGGAGTTCATTGTAGATTCTGGATATTAGCCCTTTGTCAGATGAGTAGATTGTGAAAATTTTCTCCCATTTTGTAGGTTACCGGTTAACTCTGATGGTAGTTTCTTTTGCTGTGCAGAAGCTCTTTAGCTTAATTAGATCCCATTTGTCAATTTTGGCTTTTGTTGCCATTGCGTTTTGTGTTTTAGACATGAGGTCCTTGCCCATGCCTATGTCCAGAATGGTAATGCCTAGCTTTTCTTCTAGGGTTTTTATGGTTTTAGGTCTAACATTTAAGTCTTCAATCCACCTTGAATTAATTTTTGTATAAGCTGTAAGGAAGGGATCCACTTTCAGCTTCCTACATATGGCTAGCCAGTTTTCCCAGCACCATTTATTAAATAGGGAATCCTTTCCCCATTTCTTGTTTTTGTCAGGTTTGTCAAATATCAGATAGTTGTAGATATGCAGCGTTATTTCTGAGGCCTCTGTTCTGTTCCATTGATCTATATCTCTGTTTTGGTATCAGTACCATGCTGTTTTGGTTACTGTAGCCTTGTAGTATAGTTTGAAGTCAGGTAGCGTGATGCCTCCAGCTTTGTTCTTTTGGCTTAGGATTACGTTGCGATGTGAGCTCTGTTTTGATTCCATAGGAACTTTAAAGTAGTTTTTTTCCAATTCTGTGAAGAAAGTCATTGGTAGCTTGATGGGGATGGCATTGAATCTATAAATTACCTTGGGCAGTATGGCCATTTTCACAATGTTGATTCTTCCTACCCATGAGCATGGAATGTTCTTCCATTTGTTTGTATCCTCTTTTATTTCCTTGAGCAGTGGTTTGTAGTTCTCCCTGAAGAGGTCCTTCACGTCCCTTGTAAGTTGGATTCCTAGGTATTTTATTCTCTTTGAAGCAATTGTGAATGGGAGTTCACTCATGATTTGGCTCTCTGTTTGTCTGTTATTGGTGTATAAGAATGCTTGTGATTTTTGTACATTGATTTTGTATCCTGAGACTTTGCTGAAGTTGCTTATCAGCTTAAGGAGATTTTGGGCTGAGACAGTGGGGTTTTCTAGATATACAATCATGTCATCTGCAAACAGGGACAATTTGACTCCCTCTTTTCCTAGTTGAATACTTTTATTTCCTTCTCCTGCTGAATTGCCCTGGCCAGAACTTCCAACACTATGTTGAATAGGAGTGGTGAGAGAGGGCATCCCTGTCTTGTGCCAGTTTTCAAATGGAATGCTTCTAGTTTTTGCCCATTCAGTATGATATTGGCTGTGGGTTTGTCATAGACAGCTCTTATTACTTTGAGATACGTCCCATGAATACCTAATTTATTGAGTTTTTAGCATGAATCGTTGTTGAATTTTGTCAAAGGCCTTTTCTGCATCTATTGAGATAATCATGTGGTTTTTGTCTTTGGTTCTGTTTATATGCTGGATTACATTTATTGATTTACGTATATTGAGCCAGCCTTGCATCCCAGGGATGAAGCCCACTTGATCATGGTGGATAAGCTATTCAATGTGCTGCTGGATTCAGTTTGCCAGTATTTTATTGAGGATTTTTGCATCGATGTTCATCAAGGATATTGGTTTAAAATTCTCTTTTTTGGTTATGTCTCTGCCCGGCTTTGGTATCAGGATGATGCTGGCCTCATAAAATGACTTGGGGGGAATTCTCTCTTTTTCTATTGATTGGAATAGTTTCAGAAGGAATGGTACCAGTTCCTCCTTGTACCTCTGGTAGAATTCGGCTGTGAATCCATCTGGTCCTGGACTCTTTTTGGTTGGTAAGCTATTGATTATTGCCACAATTTCAGATCCTGTTATTGGTCTATTCAGAGATTCAACTTCTTCCTGGTTTAGTCTTGGGAGAGTGTATGTGTCGAGGAATTTATCCATTTCTTCTAGATTTTCTAGTTTATTTGCGTAGAGGTGTTTGTAGTATTCTCTGATGGTAGTTTGTATTTCTGTGGGATCGGTGGTGATATCCCCGTTATCATTTTTTATTGCATCTGTTTGATTCTTCTGTCTTTTCTTCTTTATTGGTCTTGCTAGCGGTCTATCAATTTTGTTGAACCTTTCAAAAAACCAGCTCCTGGATTCATTCATTTTTTGAAGGGTTTTTTGTGTCTCTATTTCCTTCAGTTCTGCTCTGATTTTAGTTATTTCTTGCCTTCTGCTAGCTTTTGAATGTGTTTGCTCTTGCTTTTCTAGTTCTTTTAATTGTGATGTTAGGGTGTCAATTTTGGATCTTTCCTGCTGTCTCTTGTGGGCATTTAGTGGTATAAATTTCCCTCTACATATTGCTTTGAATGTGTCCCAGAGATTCTGGTATGTTGTGTCTTTGTTCTCGTTGGTTTCAAAGAACATCTTTATTTCTGCCTTCATTTCGTTATGTACCCAGTAGTCTTTCAGGAGCAGGTTGTTCAGTTTCCATGTAGTTGAGCAGTTTTGAGTGAGTTTCTTAATCCTGAGTTCTAGTTTGATTGCACTGTGATCTGAGAGACAGTTTGTTATAATTTTTGATCTTTTACATTTGCTGAGGAGAGCTTTACTTCCAACTATGTGGCCAATTTTGGAATAGGTGTGGTGTGGTGCTGAAAAAAATGTATATTCTGTTGATTTGGGGTGGAGAGTTGTGTAGATGTCTATTAGGTCCGCTTGGTGCAGAGCTGAGTTCAATTCCTGCGTATCGTTGTTAACTTTCTGTCTCGTTGATCTGTCTAATGTTGGTAGTTGTGTTATTTTTATGTAGGGCTATTACTATATTCAAACGGTCTTCTTCCATTCCTAATTTGTTGAGTGTTTTCATAATAACAGGGTGGTTACTTTTCCCAAATGTATTTTTTTGCATCAATTATGATTATCATGTGATTTTTTCCTTTATTCTGTTAATGTGGTATGTAACCACAATAATTTATATTTATACAAATTCAATTATGTGTAAAAACATAAAATTTATAATTTTAACAATTTTTAAGTGTAAAATTCATGAGTTTTAAGTATATTCACATTGCTGAGCAACAAATCTCCAGAATATTTTCATTTTGTAGAACTAAAACTCTATATCCATTGAACAGCAGCTCTCTATTTCTCCCTTCCCCCAGTCCCTGATAACCACCAACTTTCCGTTTCCATGAATTTGATTACTTTAGATACCTCAAGTAAGTGGATTTATACCTTATTTGTTTTTTTTGTAGTTGGTTTATTTTTCTTAGCATAATTCCTCAAGATTCATCTATATCATAGCATGTAAACAGGATTTCCTTCCATTAAAAGGCTGAATCGTATCGTTATGCCAACTTTTGTTTATCCAGTCATCCATCAATGGACATTCAGGCAGCTTCTACCTCTTGAGTTTTGTAAATAAAGCTGCTATAAATATGGCTGTGAAAATAACCTATTTCATATATACTCAATATGTACTCAAAATGGATATATACTGAAAAAGGGGATTATTGATTATTAGGGTAATTTTTTACAAAAATTTTTTTGAGAAATTTCCATGTTCCTTTTCACAGCAGTTGCACTACTTTACAATCTCACCAACAGTGCAAAAAGGTTCCAATTTGTTTGCATCTTCACCAACCCTTGCTATTTCTGTTTCATTGATAGTAGCAATTCTAAGGGATGTGAGGTGATATATTGCTGTGGTTTTGATTTGCATTTATCTGGTGATTAGTGATGTTGAGCATCTTTTCATATGCTTTTTGGCAATTTGTATATCACCTATTCAAGTCTTATGCCTATTTTTAAATCAAGTTTTGTGGTGATGTTGAATTGTAGAAATTCTTGGTATATTCTGTATACTAACCCCTTATCAGACATATGATTTTAAAATATTTTATCATTGTATAGTTTGACTTTTCACCTTGTTAAATGTGTCCTTCAATGCAGAGGAGTTTTTGGTTTTGACGTAGTCTCATTTGACCATCTTTGTTTTTGTTGTCTGTAATTTCCATGTCATGGCAAGAAATCATTGCTGGATCTAATGTCATAAAGCTTCTCTCCTAGGTTTTCTTCTAAAAGTTTTATTATTTTGAGTTTTATGTTTTGGTCTTTAATCAATTTAGGGTTATTTTTACATATTAATATTATATAAAATCAGGATTCAACTTCACTCTTGTGTGTAGATATCCAGTTTTTCTAAAGTCATTTGTTGAAGAGCTGTCCTTTTCCCACTGAGTGTTCTTGCCACCCTTGTCTAAAATTATTTTGTCATATACATGAGAGCTTATACTTGAGGTTTCTAATATAGCCTATTGGTCTATTTGTCTGTCTTCATCCCAGTACCACACTGTTTTGAGTACTGTGATTTTGTAATTTTTTCTTTTAAACCAGAAAGTGTGAGACTTCCAGATTTGTTCTTCTTTATCAAGATTGTTGTGGCTATTTGAATCTCTCCAGATTGCATATAAATTTTAGCATAGATTTTTCTATTTCTGCAGAAAATGCCATTGGGGCTTTTTTAGGGATTGAATTGAACCTGTAGATCATTTTGGTTAAAACAATTGAATTTTGTGTGTCGAACTGCTTTTGCAGTCCCAGAATAAATCCTATTTCTTTATGGTGTATAACCTTTTTAATATGTTGCTGAGTATGTTTTGCTAGTATTTTGTTGCAGAATTTTACACCTATATTCACAAAGATTATTTTTCAGTAGTTTTCAGTCTTATAGTCACTTTGTCTGGCTTTGGTATCAAGTTAATGCTGGCCTTATATAATGAGTTAGGGAATATTTCCTCCTCTTCTACTTTTGGAAGAGTTTCATAAAAATTTGTGTTAATTTTTCTTTAAATTTTTGGTAAAATTTACCAGTGAAGCTATATGGTCCAGGGCTTTCTTTTGCTGTAAGATGTTTGATTATGGATTCAATCTCTGTGATAGCTGTAGGCCTATTCAGATTATCTATTTCTTCATAGTTTATTCTTAGTAGTTGTGTGCTTCTAGAAATTTGGAATTTTTACCTAGGTTTTCCAACTTGTTGACTTATCATTGTTCATACTACTCTCTTATAGTCCATTTTATTTCTGTAAAATTGGTAGCAATGTCACCATTTTAATTTCTGATTTTACTTCTTTTTGTATTTTATCTTTTTGCTTAGTTAAAATACCTAAAGGCTTATTCATTTTGCTAATCCTTTTGAACAACCAACTTTTGATTTCACAATGTTTCTCTGATGTTTTTCTATTCTCTTTTATTTATCTCTGCTCTGATATATTTATTTCATTCTCTGTGCTAGGTTTAGATTTAATTTATTCTTCTATTTCTACTTCCTTAATGTCTACAGTAAGGTTGTTTGTTGATAACTTTCTTCTTTTACAATGTATGCATTTAAAGCTATAAATCCCCTCTTAACACCATTTTCTCTGAATCTCATAAGTTTTGATATATTGTGTTTCTATTTTCATTTGTCTCAAAATATTTTCTCATTTTCTATGTGATTTATTCTTTGACTCATTGGTTGTTCAAGAGTATATTTTGTAATTATCACATAATTTTGAATTTTCTAGCAGTCATTCTGTTATTGATTTCTACATTTACTCTATAGTAATCAGTAAAAATATTTGGTTAAATGTAATTTTTAAAAAATCATTAAGCCTTCTTTTGTGGCCTTACATAAGTTCTAAATCTTGGAGAATGTTCTATGTCCACTTCAGAAAAATGTGTATTCTGCTGTTGTGGGGTGAAGTGTTCTGTATGTATCTGTTAGCTATGGTTAGTTTATAAGGTTGTTCAAATTGTTTATTTCCTTATTGATCTTCTGACTGGATGTTATATCCATTATTGAAAGTGTGACATTCAACCCTTCAGCTATTATTGTAGAGCTTGTTATTTTTCCTCTCAATTTTGTCAAAGTTTGCTTTATATATTTCAGAATTCTGATGTTTTGTGCATATTTGTTCATAGTTATTATATCTGTTGGTAAATTGACCTTTTATTAATATACAATGTTCTTCTTTCTCTCTTGTAACTGTGACTTAAAGTCTATTTTTACTAATATTGGTATAGCCACAGCAGCTCACTTTATACTTTCTGTGGAATACCTTTTTTCATCTTTATTTATTTATTTTAAAATATTTATTTATTTGTTTGTTTATTTTTAATTTTACTTAAATTCTGGGATACATGTGCAGAATGTGCAGGTTTGTTACATAGGTATACATGTGCCATGGTGGTTTGCTGCTCTTGTCAACCTACCATCTAGGTTTTAAGCTCCAGATTCATTAGGTATTTGTCCTAATGCTCACCCTCTCCTTGCCTCCCAGACCACAACAGGCCCCCATGTGTGTCGTTCCCCTCCCTGTGTCCATGTAGTCTCACTGTTCAACTCCCACTTATGAGTGAGAACATGCATTGTTTGGTTTTCTGTTTCTGTGTTAGTTTGCTGAGGATGATGGCTTCCAGTTTCATCCATGTCCCTGTAAAGGACATGATCTCATTCTTTTTTATGGCTGCATAATATTCCATGGTGTATATGTACCACAATTGTAAATAGTGCTGCAATAAACATATGTGTGCATGTGTCTTTATAGCAGAATGATTTATAATACTTTGGGTATATACCCAGTAATGGGATTGCTGGGTCAATTTTTTTTTTTTTTTGAGAAGGAGTCTCATTCTGCTGCCCAGGCTCAAGTGCAGTGGTGCAATCTTAGTTCACTGCAACCTCCACCTCCCGGGTTCAAGTAATATTCTTGCCTCTGCCTCCCAAGTAGCTGGGACTACAGACATGCAGCACGACTTCTGGCTAATTTTTTGTATTTTTAGTAGAGACAGGGTTTCACCATGCTGGTCTCAAACTCCTGACCTCAGATAATCTGCCCATCTCACCCCACCAAAGTGAATTACAGGCATGAGCCACTGTGCCCAGCTCTGTTTCCTGACTTTTTAATAATTGCTATTTTGAGTGGCGTGAGATGGTAGCCATACTCAGAAAACTGAAACTAGACCCCTTCCTTACACCTTATACAAAAATTAATTCACTATGGTTTAAAGACTTAAATGTAAAACATGAAACCATAAAAACCGTAGAAGAAAACCTAGGCAATACCATTCAAGACATAGGCATGGGCAAAGACTTCATGATGAAAACACCAAAAGAGATTGCAACAAAAGCTAAAATCGACAAATGGGAACTAATTAAACCAAAGAGCTTCTGCACAGCAAAAAACTATCATCGGAGTGAACTGGCAGCCTACAGAATGGGAGAAAATTTTTGCAATACACCAATCCAACAAAGGTCCAATATCCAGAGTCTACAAGGAACTTAAAAAACTCACGAGAAATAAACAAACAACTCCATCAAAAAGTGGGCAAAGGATATGAACAGACACTTCTCAAAAGAAGACATTTATGTGACCAAAAAACGTATAAAAAACGTTCATCATCACTGTTCATTAGAGAAATGTAAATTCATCATTTTTTAATCAACCTATAATAAATTCTTAGATCTAAAGTGGGTCTCTTATAAACAGCATATAGTTGGATGGTGTTTATTTTCACATTTATATAATATATGCCTTTTGATTAGAAAAGGTAATCCATTTATATTTAAATAAATTGCTAATAGAGAAGAACTTATACTTGCCATTTTGTTATTTTTTCCTGATTCTCATTTATTCCATTATTGCCTTCCTTTGTTTTTAGCAGTTTTTAATTTAGTACCATGTTTTGATTCTCTTCTTTTTTTGGTATATATTTTATTGATATTTCCATAGAGATTACCATGGAGATTGTACTTAACATTGTAGAGTCTTAATAATTTATTTTTTAATTTGCAGAAATTTAACTCTAAATGTGTACCAAAACTGTAATATTATACTGCTCCCACTCCCTTAGACTTGAAGGGAAATACCCAATTCTAACAGTATTCATCATCTGCTAAGTGAAGAGCCCTTGGGCCCTGACTAACCAACAGAAATACTCAGGTAATATATTGATGGCTTTGGGTGAGAGTCTGAGACTTGCTGGCCTTAAGTGAGATTCAGCACATTCCCACCTGTAGTGGCTGTGGGATGAGACTCGTTTTGCTTGAGAAATAAGAGGAAAAAGTAAAGGGGACTTTGTCAAGCCACAGAGAAATAAAGCACCACTAAGTGGGCTCTTGGGGTTCCTGATTTCAGGACTTGGCTCTTGGATGGCATTTATGGACCTGCCCTGGGCCAAAGGAGAGCCCACTCCACTGAAGAATATAAGTCCCAGGTCAGGCAGCATTCACCAAAAGCTGACTTAAGAGCCCTTGGGTCTTAAGGGGACATTAACCGTAGCCTGGAAGTACTCTACATGTACCTGTGGTGGTCGTGGCCATAGAGTGAGGTTCCTCTGCCTTTGAAACAGGGAGGAAAGAGTAAGAAGGACTGTATCTAGTGGTTTGAGTTCCAGCTCGTCTGCAGTACAACGGAATACGAGGTAGACTTCTAAGATTATTGAATCTAGTCACTGACTCTGAGGCAGCACCTCTGGACTGCTCAGGGACTGGGGGAACTCACCACCCTGAAGGGAAAACAGGCCTGGCTTGCATTGCCACCTATTGATTGTAGAGCCTCATGGCCCTGATTGAACATACTCATTGGACAGGGAGTGGTTACAGCAGACCATAAATAAGATATAGTACTGTGCTAGCTACAGGTCTGACCCAGCACAGCACTAGTGGCCACAGGGCTCCTTGTGTCACTCCAGTCCAACTTCAGGTGGCTCATAGCAGAGAGTGTTTGGGAGAAATTAAGGGACAAAAACAAATGTTTTCACCTGTTAACCCAGAGAATTATCTCAGATATTGTCCAAGACTATCAAAGTAGTAACTCTATAAGCCTGCAGGAACCACAGCGCTACTGGGCTTGGCATGCCCTGTAAAGCAGATACAGCTCAGATCACAATATCCAAGTCCTTATGGGTATCTGGAAAGCCTTCCCAAAAAGGATGAGTAAAAACAAGCCCAGACTGAAGACTACAATAAATACCTAATTCTTTAATGTCCAGACATAGATGAACATCTACAAGTATCAAGACAATTCAGGAAAACTTGATGTCACCAAATGAAGTAAATAAACCAGCAGGAACTAATCCTGTAGAAACAGAGATATGTGATCTTTCCAGGAGAGAATTCAAAATAACTGTCTTGTAGAAAAGAAAATTCAAATGAATTCAAGATAAAATCAAAGAAAGAATTAAGAATTCTGTCAGATAAAGTTAACAAAGTTATTCAAATAATTTAAAAGAATCAAACAAATTCTGGAGCTGAAAAATGCTATTAGCATACTGAAGAATGCATCAGCCTTTCAATAACAGAATCAATCATCAGAAGAAATAATTAATGAGCTTGAAGACAGGCTATTTGAACATACAAAGTCAGAAAACACACCAAAAAAAAGAAACAATAAAGCATGCATACAGGATCTAGAAAATAGGCTCAAAAGAATAAAACTAAGAGTAATTGGCCTTAAAGAGGACATAGAGAAAGACATAGGGGTAGAAAGTTTATTCAAAGAGATAATAACAGAGAACTTCATAAATCTAGAGAATGATATCAATATCCAAGTACAAGAAGGTCATAAGACACCAAACAAATTTAACCCAAGGAAGACTACCTCAAGGTGTTTAATAATCAAATGCCCAAAGACCAAGGGTAAAGAAAGGATCCTAAAAGTAGTAAGATAAAAGAAATGAATACTGTACAAGGAAGCTTTAATACACCTGACAACAGACTTTTCAGTGACAACCTTACAGACCAGAAGAGAGTGGCATGATATATTTAAACTGCTGGAGGAGGAAAAAAAATCAAACTAAAAAAATACTTTTACCCTAAAATAGTATATCCAGCAATAATATCCTTCAAACATGAAGAGGAAATAGACATTCCCAGAGAAAAACATAAGTGACCTGATGGAGCTGAAAAACACAACACGAGAATTTCATAAAGCATACAAAAATATCAATAGCAGAATGCATCAAGCAGAAAAAGGGTATCAGAGATGAAGATCAATTTAGTGAAATAAAGTGTGAAGACAAGAGTAGGAATAAAACAATAAAAAGGAATGAACAAAGCCTCCAAGAAATATGGAACTATGTGAAAAGACAAAACCTACATTCGATTGGTGTACATGAAATTGATGGGAAGAATGGATCCAAGATGGAAAACACTCTTCAGGATACTATCCAGGAGAACTTCCCCAACCTAGCAAGACAGGCCGACATTCAAATTCAGGAAACACAGAGAAAACCATACAGATACTCATCAAAAAGAGCAACCCCAAGACACATAATTGTCAGATTCACCAAGGTTGAAAGGTAGAAAAAAATGTTAAGGGCAGCCAGAGAGAAAGGTAGGGTTACCCACAAAGGGAAGCCCATCAGACTAGCAGTGGATCTCTCTGCAGAACCCCTAAAAGCCAGAAGAGAGTGAGAGCCAATATTCAACATTCTTAAAGAAAAGAATTTTCAACCCAGAATTTTAGATCCAGCCAAACTAAGCTTCATAGGCAAAGGAGAAATAAAATCCTTTACAGACAAGCAAATGATGAAATATTTTGTCAAAACCGTGCCTGCCTTACAAGAGCTCCTGAAGGAAGCACTAAATATGGAAAGGAAAAACCAGTAACAGACAATGCAAAAACATACCAAATTGTAAAGACCATCGACACTATGAAGAAACTGCATCAACTAATGGGCAAAATAACCAACTAGCATCATAATGACAGGATCAAATTCACACATAACAAGATTAATCTTAAATGACTCATCAGCGTGCTGTATTCAGAAGACCCATCTCACATGCAAAGACACACATAGGCTCAAAATAAAGGGATGGAGGAAGATTTACCAAGCAAATTGAAAGCATAAAAAAGCGTGGTTGCAAAACTAGTCTCTGATAAAACAGACTTTAAACCAACACATATATATATAAACAACAAAGAAGGGCATTACATAATGGTAACAGGATCAATGAAACAAGAAAAGCTAACTATCCTGAATATATATACACTCAGTACAGGAGCACCCAGATTCATAAAGCAAGTTCTTAGAGACCTACAAAGAGCCTTAGACCCCCACACTATAATAGTGGGAGGCTATAACACCCCACTGTCAATATTAGACAGATCAATGAGACAGAAAATTAACAAGGATATTCAGGACTTGAGCTCAGCTCTGGACTAAGTGCAACAAATAGACATCTACAGAACTCTTCACCCCAAATAAACAGAATATAAATTCTTCTCAGCAACACGTCACACTTTTTCTAAAATTGACCGCACAATTGGAAGTAAAACACTCCTCAGCAAATGCAAAAGAACAGAAATCATAAGTCTCTTAGACCACAGTGCAACCAAATTAGAACTCAGGATTAAGAAACTCACTCAAAACTGCACAACTACATGGAAACTAAACAACCTGCTCCTGAATGACTATTGAGTAAATTACAAAATTAACGCAGAAAAAAATAAGTTCATTGAAACTAATGAGAACAAAGACACAATGTACCAGAATCTCTGGCACACAGCTAAAGCAATGTTTTGAGGGAAATTTATAGCACTAAATTACCACAGGAGAAAGTGAGAAAGATCTAAAATTGACACACTAACATCATAATTAAAAAAACTAGAGAAGCAAAAGCAAACAAATTCAAAAGCTAGCAGAAGACAAGAACTAACTAAGATCAGAGCAGAACTGAAGGAGATAGAGACATGAAAAATACTTCAAAAATTCAATGAATCCAGGAGCTGGTTCTTTGAAAAGATTAACAAATAGATATATCACTATCCAGACTAATAAAGAAGAAAAGAGAGAAGAATCAAATAGACACAATAAAAAATGATAAAGGGGATATCACCAGTGATCCCACAGACATACAAACTACCATCAGAGAATACTATGAACGCCTCTATGCAAATAAACCAGAAAATTTAGAAAAAATGGATTAATTCCTGGACACATGCACCCTCCCAAGACTAAACCAGGAAGAAGTCAAATCCCTGAATAGACCAATAACAAGTTCTGAAATCGAGGCAGTAATTAATAGCCTACAAACCACAAAAAGCCCAGGACCAGAAGAATTCACAGATGAATTCTACCAGAGGTACAAAGAGGAGCTGCTAACATGCCTTCTGAAACTATTCCAAACAATTGAAAAGGAAGGACTCTTCCCTAACTCATTTTATGAGGCCAGAATGATCCTGATAAAAAAAAAAACTGACAGAGACACAACAAAACAAAAATTTCAGGCCCAAATACCTCATAAACATCAATGCAAAAATCCTCAATAAAATTCTGGCAAACCGAATGCAGCAGCACATCATAAAAGCTTATCCACCACGATCAAGTTGGCTTCATCCCTGGGATGCAAGTCTGGTTCAACATACGCGAATCAATAAACGTAATCCATCACATAAACAGAATCAATGACAAAAACCACATGATTATCTCAATAGATGCTGAAAAAGGCCTTCCATAAAATTCAACACCCTTTCATGCTAAAAACTCTCAATAAACTAGGTACTGATGGAATGTTTCTCAAAATAATGTGAGCTATTTATGACAAACCCACAGCCAATATCATACTGAATGGGCAAAAACTGGAAGTATTCCCTTTGAAAATGGGCACAGGATAAGGCTGCCCTCTCTCTCCACTCCTATTCAACATAGTATTGGAAGTTCTGGGCATGGCAATTAGGCAAGTGAAAGAAATAAACGGTATTCCAATAGGAAGAAAGGAAGTCAAATTGTCTCTGTTTGCAGATGACTTGATTGTATATTTAGAAAACCCCTTGGTCTCAGCCCAAAATCTCCTTAAACTGATAAGCAACTTCAGCAAAGTCTCAGGATACAAAATCAATGTGCAAACATCACAAGCATTCCTATACACCAATAATAGACAGAGAGCCAAATCATGAGTGAACTCCCATTCACAATTACTGCAAAGGAGAGAAAATTCCTAGGAATACAATTTACAAGAGATGTGAAGGACCTCTTTAAGGAGAACTACAAACCACTGCTCACGGAAATAAGGGAGGACACAAACAAATGAATAAACATTCCATGCTCATTGATAGGAAGAATCAATATTGTGAAAATGGCCATACTGCCTAAAGTAATTTATAGATTCAATGCTATCCCCATGAAGCTACCATTGACGTTCTTCACAGAATTAGAAAAAACTACTTTAAATTTCATATGGAACCAAAAAAGAGCCCATATAGCCAAGACAATCCTAAGCACAAAGAACAAAGCTGGAGGCATCATGCTTCCCGACTTCAAACTATATTACAAGGCTACAGTAACCAAAACAGAATGCTACTGGTACCAAAATAAACAGATATGTAGACCAATGGAACAGAACAGTGGCCTCAGAAATAACACCACACATCTACAACCATCTGATCTTTGACAAACCTGACAAAAACAAGTAATGGGGAAAGGATTTCTTATTTAATAACTGGTGTTGGGAAAACAGGTTAGCCATATGCAGAAAACTGAAACTTGACCCCTGCCTTACACGTTATACAGAAATTAACTCAAGATAGATTAAAGACTTAAACATAAAACCTAAAACCATAAAAACCCTAGAAGAAAACCTAGGCAATACCATCTAAGACATAGGCATAGGCAAAGGCTTCATGACTAAAACACCAAAAAGCAATGGCAACAAAAGCCAAAATTGACCAATGGGATCTAATTAAACTAAAGAGCTTCTGCACAGCAAAAAAAAAAAAAAAAAAAAAAGAAAGACTATCATCAGAGTGAACAGGCAACTTACAGAATGGGAGAAGATTTTTGCAATCTGTCCATCAGACAAAGGGCTAATACCCAGAATCTACAAGGAACTTAAACATATTTACAAGAAACAACCCCTTAAAAAAGTGGGCAAAGGATATGAACAGATACTTTTCAAAAGAAGACATTTATACAGCCAACAAACATATGAAAAAATGCTCTTCATCACTGTTCATTAGAGAAATGCAAATCAAATCCACAATGAGATACCATCTCAAGCCAGTTACAGTGATGATCATTAAAAAGTCAGGAAACAACAGATGCTGAAGAGGATGTGGAGAAATAGGAACACTTTTACACTGTTGGTTGGAGTGTAAATTAGCTCAACCATTGTGAAAGACAGGGTAGTGATTCCTCAAGGAATTACCATTTGACTCAGTGATTTCTTTACTGGGTATACACCCAAAGGATTATAAATCATTCTACTTTGAAGACACATGCACATGTATGTTTATTGCAGAGCTGTTCACAATAACAAAGACTTGGAACCAACCCAAATGCTCATCAGTGATAGACTGGAAAGAGAATGTGGCACATGTACACCATCGAATACTATGCAGCCATAAAAAGGATAACTTCATGTCTTTGCAGGGACATGGATGAAGCTGGAAACCATCATTCTCAGCAAAGTAACACAGGAACAGAAAATCAAACCCCACATGTTCTCACTCATAAGTGGGAGTTGAAAAAACGAGAACACATGGACATAGGGAGGGGAACATCACATACCAGGGCCTGTTAGGGGTTGGGGGGCTAGGTGAGGGATAGCATTAGGAGAAATACCTAATATAGATGATGGGTTGATGGGTGCAGCAAGCCACCATGGCACATGTACACCTATGTAACAAACCTGCATGTTCTGCACATGTATCCCAGAACTTCAAGTATAATAAAAAAATTCATTGAAACAAGTAATAATGGAAACAACATATCAAAACATATCAAATACAGCAAAAGCAGTACTAAGAGAGAAGTTTATAGATATAAGTGCCTACATAAAATATTCAAATAAACAACCTGTTAATGCATCTTAAATAAGTAGAAAAAGAATAGCAAGCCAAATGCCAAATTAGTAGAAAAGTGTCATAAAGATCAGAGCAGAAATAAATGAAAAAGAAATGAAAACAATACAAAAATCAACAGAACAAAAAAACTGTTTTTTGAAATGTTAAACAAAATTGACAGACCTTTAGCCAGATGAACTAAGAAAAAAATAGAAAGTATATGAATAAGTAAAATCACAGATGAAAAAGGAAACATTACATTTGATACTGCATAAACACAAAAGATCATTACTACTATGAGTAACTATTTTCCAATACATTGGAAAATCTAAAAGAAATGGATGAATTCCTAAACACATACAACCTACCAAAATTGAACCAATAAGAAATCCAAAACCTGAGCACACTAGTAACAAATAATGAGGTTGAAGCCATAATGAGACATCTCCCAGTAACGAGAGGAATCTGATGGCTTCACTGCTGAATTCTACCAAACATTTAAAGAAGTACTCATACCAATCCTACTCAAACTTTTCTGAACAATATTGGAGGAAATAGTCCAAAATTCATTCTATGAGACCAGAATTACCCTGATACCAAATCTAAACAAAGACACATTGAAAAAAATAAAACTACAGGTAAACATCTCTGATGAATAAAATCCTCAACAAAATACTTGCAAACTGAATTCAACAATACATTAGAAAGATTATTCATCATGTCCAACTGGGATTTATCTCTAGGATGCAATGATGGTTCGACATATGTGAATCAATCAGTGTGATACATCACATCAACAGAAAGAAGAACAAAAGCCATATGATGACTTTAACTGATCCTAAAAAGCATTTTATAAAACTTAACATCATTAATGATAAAAACCTTAAAAAAACTGGTGATAGAAGGAACATACCTCAACATAATAAAAGCCATATATGACAGACCCACAACTAGTACCATACTGAATGGGGAAAAAATGGAAAACTTTTCTCTAAGATCTGAAAACAGACAAGGATACCCACTTTCAGCACTGTTTATCAACACAGTACTGGAAATCCTAGCAAGAGCAATCAGACAAGAGAACAAAATAAAGGGCATCCAAATTGGAGAGGAAGAAGTAAAATTATGCTTCTTTTCAGATGATAAAATCTTATGTTAGAAAAACCTGAAGACTCCACTAAAAAAATATTTGAACTAAAAAATTTAGTAAAGTTGCAGGATACAAAATCAGCATACACACATCAGCAGCATTTCTATATGCCAACAGTGGGCAATCTGAAAAAGATGCAAAAAAAGTAATTCCATTTATGAAGTAGCCACAAAAATTAAAACATAGGAATTAACCAAAGAAATGAAATGTCTTCATAATAAAAACTACAAAACCATAATGAAATAAATTGAAGAGGACACAAAAAAAGAAAGTATATTTCATGTTCATGGTTTGGAAAAATTGATGTTTTTAAAATGCCCATATTACCCAGAGCAATCTATGGATTCAATTCAAGACCCATCAAAATACCAATAATATTCTTCACAAAAATGGAAACCAAAAATCCTATAATTTATATGGAACCACAAAAGACCCAGAATAGCCAAAGCTATCATAAGCAAAAAGAACAAAATTAGAGGCATCACAATACCTGACTTCAAATTATACTGCAGAACCATAGTAGCCTAAACAGCAAGGTACTGGCATAAAAACACGTAGACCAATGGAATAGAATAGAGAACCCCAAAACAAATCTACACACATACAGTGAACTCATTTTTACCAAAGGTGCCAAGAACATACACTGGGGAATAGACAGTCTCTTCAATAAATGGTGCTGGGTAAACTGGATATCCATATTCAGAAGAATGAAAATAAACCCCTCTCTCTTACCATAAAAAATCAAATCACAGAGGATTAAATACTTACATCTAAGATGTCAAACTAAGGAATTACTACAAGAAAACAATGGGGGAAATCTCCTGGATATTGGTCTGGGCAAGAGTTTCGAGTAATGCCCCACAATTGCCTGCAACAAAAGCAAGAATAGACAAATGAGATTCTTGTAAGTTAAAAAGCTTCCAGACAGCAAGAAAAACACTCAACAAAGTAGAGTCAACCAAAAGAATGATAAAAACATTGACAAACTACTAAGCAGACTACAAGAGTTCAAACAACTCTGTAGAAAAAAATCTAATAATCCAACTAAAAATGGATAAAATATTTAAATAGACATTTCTCAAAAGGAGATATACTAATGGCAAACAGGCATATAAAAAGGTACTCAACGTCATTGATCATCTGAGAAATGCAAATCAAAACTACGATGAGATATCATCTCACTCTAGTTAAAGTGGCATATATCTAAAAGACAGGGAATAACAAATGCTGATGAGGACGTGGAGTAAAGAGAACTTTTGTATACAGTTGGTGAGAATGTAAATTATTGCAACCACTATGGAGAAGAGTCTGTAAGTTCCTCAAAAATAAAAAAATAGAGCTGGGTATATACCCACAAAAAAGTAAATCAATGTATCGAAGAAATATCTGTACTCCCATGGTTGTTGCATCACTGTTCAGAGTAGCCAAGATTTGAAAGCAACCAATGTTCATCAAGACACAAATGGATAAAGAAAATGTGGTACATATACACACTGGAGTCCTATTTACCCATAGTAAATAATGACATCCTGTCATTTGCAACAGCAGATGAAACCAGAGCTCATTATTTTAAGTGAAATAAATCAGACACAGAAAGGCACACTTCGCATGTTCTCATTTATTTGAGCTAAAAATTAAAACACACTCATGAGGATAAGAGTAGAAGAATGGTTACCAGAAGCTGAGAAGGATAGTGGGAAGTTGATGGGCATGTGGACATGGTTAATGGATGCAAACATTTATTTTTTGTAACACCAAAAATAAGTATTTGAGGGGATGAATACCCGAATCTCCATGACTTGATTATTCTGCATTAAATGCCTGCATCAAAACATTTTATGTGCCCCATAGATATATACACCTACTATGTACACACAAATATTAAAAATAAAAATTGAAAAAGTAATATAAAATAAAATAACTAAGAGTATAATTTGATTATCTGTAACACTAAGGATAAATCATTGAAGAGATGGATATCCCATTCTCTGTGTTGTGGTATTACACATTAAATGCCTGCATCAAAACATTTCATAAACCCCATAGATATATACACCTATTAAGTACTCACAAAAATTAAAATAAAAAATTTTGTAAAGAATGTCTAATTCAAAGTCATTCTGTGGCAACTAAAAATGAGATTCTCTATTCTTGGATTCTCCTTTTGAGTATCTTCAAATATACAAGTGTTAATAAATTTATTAAGTTTTTATATCTCAGTTTTATAAGAAAGCCATCAGACAGGCCTACTATAGATAGATACTCTGCCCATTTCCACCAGATACAGAAAAGAATTTTCTTCTTACACTAACTTGTTTTGGCAATCATGAGGACAGCTTTTAGAAAACCCAGGGCTTTCATTTTACTATGCAAGACAACACAGCTCTTGTCATATAATGCTGCCCAAGGATTTGGTACTGGTCAGATTGTGTGCTGCCCATATCCTATCTCATTTACTGGCAGTTTGCATGGGAAGTTAGACTTTGTTCAAGGCTCAGATGATGCCACAGAAGACTTGTCATTCAATGACCTTCCTTGTTGAAATCTTCCCGGTTTTCTCCAAGGAAATTGCCCAAGTCTGCTTCCATGGGAAGAATATAGCTTGTAATTCACTTTACTGGGTATTTTCTGCTTTCTGTTAAACAGTGCTTATTTTTAATTATGTTTATTTCTCTCATATCACCTCCAACCAAATAATATCATACGTTTCACTGCCTGCTGTGTAGTCACTACGTGAGAGATACTGGCCCTGACACTCTCAACAGGTTTGTTTTCAGAATTTGAGGGGATGGTCAGAAATTGTTACTTTTTGGTTGAATAAGACATCACATCAGTTAATGAAGCAAGCCATAATTGAAAGTAGCCCACCGAAAAAAAAATAACTTATAAATGTGTGGCTAAGGAGTTTATAATACTTTACATTAAAATAGCAGTTCCCACTATCATGGTAAATTAGAGGTAGAAATTTGCCTAAAGGAAGTTTTAGAATCTAAATCCAGTTTAATTTTCACCATATCTGAAATTAAGGTAATTTTATCAAGCATATACATATGTTTATAAAGGCATTCATTTATTTATTCATTTTTTAAGCTATAATTACTATGGGCAAGGCATTGTGACAAGATGTTGTATTGATGAATATATAAAAAAACATGAATCAATATAATACTGTTAAGGAACCAAGAGTAAAGCTCACTATAGAATACCTATATATAAAACATGTCGTGTTAAAGTATAACTTTGATATTGCAAAATGGAGTGACACATACCAGCTGGTGGGGGTGGTACTATGTAATGGGTTGCCTGCTTTAATTATTATTTTCAACTTTTTTATTGAATATGAATATATACATCACATACACCATTAGTGTATGAATTAGAATATAAAATTTTATAAACTGAACTAATTGATATAACCAGCACTTACATAAAAAGAAAAAATATTGTATGATTTCCAGAATCTTAGAAGCTCCCTCCTTGCATTTTTACATTACTCTCCCCTGAAAGGTAAACACTCTCCCAAATTCTAATATCACACATAACTTTGACTGTTATTAAACCTTACATATATTGGGTCATGTAATATATATACTTTTGCATTCTGCTTTTTTTGCTCAACATTGTGTGATATATCCATATTATTGTATGTAGCAGTAGTTTGCTCTTTCTCATTGCTAACTGTTATTCCATTATGTTAATATACAATGATAGCATTTATTACTTCTATATTGATAAGAATTTGTATAGTTTCCAGTTTGGATCTATTTTGAATAATACTGTCTTGACCATTAGTTTACATGTCTTTTGATTAGCATATATATAACCCCTTTATTGGATGTACATCTATTAGTGGAATTACTGGTTTAAACATATGTTCAGCATTAGTTGATCTTGCCTAACAGTTTTCACAACGGTTGAACGAGTGTACACTTCCACAAAGCTGTATATGAGAGTTTCTATTGCTCCTCATCTTCAACAATAATTGATACTGTCAGTCTTTTTCATTTTAGCTTCTGATGGACATTCTATGTTATAACTTCAGGCCATAATTATTGAGGCTGACTTTATAAAATAGCCAATAATACTTTTAAGTTTTCTACCTATAGGAATTCTATTTATTCAACCAGTCTTGGTTCAAAGGATGCCTCATACATGAACTGTTCATTAATCCCTCAGTCAGATTTACTAACCTCTTCATACTCATATACTATCTTCAGTGGTTACAGTACTTGTCACCAGTCTTATAGCTATATAGTAATAACTTCTGTGTATATCTGTCACTGTAACATACCCCTACTTCATAAGGACAGACTTAATCTTACTGATTACTATATTCCCCCATAGTGCCTAGAATATTTACATAGTGAGCCAGATATGGGATATATGTGGCATCTTAATCGATCAGGGCATTCATCATAGCCTGGATACAGCCAAATAATATGTCCATTATATGCTGCCCCAGACATAACTATAATACTAATAGACAATATGTTGACCATTGATTACATCTCAAATACTATACTATGTGTTTGAATCCTATACTCATTTAAATTTTATGACAATTATATTAGGTGTATACCATTATATTGATAAATATATTAGCATGGTAATTGAATCTAAGTGGGAAAAGACTTTAGTCTCACAGTTCATAAGATGTGGAGACAGGATTTGAATATGGATCTGTATGAATCCAGAACCCATACAGTTCAACACTCTTCCGTATTATCTCTCCAAACTGAGTGCAATAATCTTTAGTATGCATTTTTTGAAGAAAAGAAGGAAAGATAAAAATAGTGAACAAAGATGGGAGGGAGGGAGAAAGGAGAGGAAAAAAAATAAGGAAGGAAGCCAAACATTGATTTGATCTTCTGTAGTAATGTATTATGTTTTTAAGTTCTTGGGTGATCATAATACTTAAATGTATATAAATAACTGAGACTCACAATTGGAGTATTCTGAAGTATTAATACATTTAAGAAAGTCTTAGAGCTTTGTAAATGTATGAGGACCTACTACATGCCAATCATTATTCTAGAATCTGTAGGAGATATAAAGATGAACAAACCAGGGTATCTTTTCTTAAAAATGTGTTGGAGATGTGGTAGTGAAACAATCCTTTCTCAACAATGTCCATATATTAAGCCCCAGAACCTGGGAATGTGTTTCCTTACATGGGAAAAGAACTTTACCAATGTAATTAAATTAAAGGCTATAAAATGGGAGATTATCCTGGATTATCCAGGTGGGGCCAGTGTAATCCCAGTGGTCTTTAAGGAGGATGAGAGAAGTAAAGTTAGAGGATTAAGATTAAAGAGAAGACATAAGAATGGAAGCAGAGGAGAGAGGGGAAGATACTCTCCTGACTTTGAAGATGTAAGAAGAGACCACAAGCCAAGAAATTCATGCAGGTGGCCTCTAGAAACTGGAAAATACAGGAAAATGGACTCTCCTCTAGAGATTCTAGAAGGAACGCTGCCCTGCTGTCATTTTACTTTAAGTCATGTAAGATTTCTGATCTCCAAAATGATAAAACAATACATTTTTGTTGCTTTAAGTCCCTAAGTTTGTGGTGATTTTTTAGCAACTGAAAACTATTACAAATAATTTTAGAAAGTTTCTTAGGAAGTAATAATTATTTAATAGTAACAAATATAAAATATTTCCCTGAAAGTTTTGATTATTTATTCCTTCATCCAACAAGTAGTTTTGAGAAATTGCTATATGGAAGGCAGTAAGATACATCTTATTAGCGTCAAGGAGAGAAAAGAGAGGAAGAGGAGAAGAAATATTTGAAGATATAACAGCTGAAAAACTACTAAAACTGATTATAAAAACATATATTCTTACTGCATATAGTATATAATATCCCAAGCAACATTACTTAAAAAACCCTCACATCTAGCCATGTTGTACTGAAACTATAGAACATCAAAGATAATGATCTTAAAAGGAGGAAAAATAAAAGATAGAAAATGTACAAGAAAAGATAACTATATTGAGAGCAGAGTTCTTAAGAAACAGAAGACAGTTTCTCTCAAATGGATGTAAGAAAAATAAAAATCTGTGAACCCCAAATTGTGTGCTCAGTAAAACTTTTAAAAACAAGAGTGAAAGACAATATTTTAAATAAACAAGAAGAGATAGATAAACATTAATAAACCAAAAGAATGAAAATCAGAGACAAAGTAAATGATCCTGCAAGAAACACCTCAAATCCAATAAGAAACAGTAAGTAAAAAAATTGGTAAACATGAAGATAAATTTAAAATATTACTGTTTATATAAAACAAAACAAAAAATAATTATGTGATATTGCCTATTATACAAGTTTAAAAATATATAAATGAAATTTTGGACAGCACTGGCATGCCAATTAGTAATTAAAGTATTCCAAGGTCTTTGTATTTTTGGGAAATATATTCAGATATTAACTTCAGACATTGTTAAGTATGCACGATAACATTCCAGTAGTAACCATTACAAGTATAGAAATAGAATGTTTACCATTGATACCAAAAGAGGGAAGATGATATTCCAAAGCTTAATAAGTTTTAAAGGTAAAAGAGAAAAAAGATGCACAGGAAAAGTGGAACTAAAATGAAGCACAAAAGAAAATGTAGAAATACTCTGAATATATCCATAATCAAAATAAATATAAATTATCTAAACCCGTTGGTTAAAATATACAGATTGCCAGTATAGATTTTTAAAATTTCAACCATATGCCATTTGCAAGAGATTAAACGAAATGCAAGAACACTCAAAGGTTGAAAATAAAGAGGTGGGCAAAGATGCACCAGGCAACTGCTAGCTAAAGTAAATAAAGGTTAGTTATATTAATATCAGATGCAATAAGTTTTAATGTATTCTAGAATGTATACGGATGAAGAAAGACCCGAGAATAACCTAGACATTACTAAACAACAACAGCAAAAATATTGAGTGCTAGGAGAGAGTTGCCCCATAAGATATCAAAATTATTACTCAATTATAGTATTTAGGACAACATGGATTGGACACATGGATATTCAGAATCAGACCTTGAGTACATGATAGAAGTAACATTGCAGATCAGTATGAATATATTATTAAACAACTGACACTTGAATAGTTGGTTATACATGTGAAGAAATACGAATCTCCAAGTTGCCCAATTTGTAAAAATAAATTGCTAATAAATTAAACACATAAATATGAAAAACAAATATATGAGTTTTAAAGAAAATATAGACATATATATTTATGAATCTGAGATAGGGAAGAATACCTGAAATAAGTTATCATAAAAGAAAACACTGCTCAATTTAGCTACCTCAAAATTAAGAACTTCTTTCAACAAAAGACATCATAAAGTAGAGAGAGATAAAACAAAACTTGGGGAAAATGTTTGTGAAATACATAATAATAAAAGATTAACAGCCAGGATATGCATGCATGAAATTCCTAAAAAGAAAAAGAAAATGGCCTAATAGAAGCATGTTTCAAAGACATCAGCGGGTATTTTACATATGAGAAAATGCACACGAAGAATAAAGAGATGAAAAGAATTTCAACATTTTTAGTAGTCCAACAGATGCAAATGATGACTTTATGGAATCTTTGGTACTAAATTGACCTCAAATAAGTCTTATCATATGAACTTTTGGGGATGATTAAACCAGGAAAGTTTTCAACAACAAATACATGACAAATTTGGACAGCAATAAATAAAACTACCTACACTCTGCCTGCACTTTTGTAATAAAGTCATTTATTAAACTATCTTTAGATAATACTACAGGAACTTTTCTCAGTGTATGCTGTGATATATAAATGAATAGTTGTAGCAGTGCTTTTGGAAGTATCCTAAAGGTAAAGCAACTTAGTTTCAATCAGTAGTAGACTGGAAGATCAAATTGTGTGACAGTCACACGATGGGCTATTATACAACTGTATATACATACAACTATATATATATATGCTAAGATTACATTAATAACATGATGACTATTAGAAATATAATATTGAACTAAAATCAAATCACAGAAACTTTATACAGTATGACATAATTTTATGAAGCTCAAAAATCAGTGAATAAAAATTTTGAGGAATTGATACATATGTAAAAAAAACTGCTTAAAAAGAAAACACTGAAGTGATGAACACAAAACTCAGAATTGTGGCTACCACTGCAAGAAAACAGAAAGATGATATTGGGCAGGTATAGTATTGTTAATTTCTTGTTACTAATTTGAGTGATGGATTTATGGGTATTTGATTTATGGCTTATAACTTACATATATTAAATATATTATTTTATATGGTTCAAACTTCTTATAAAATAACCCTAAAACTTGCTATTGTGTATTATTGGAAAATAGAGGTAGAAGTGGTTATAAATGGTGTGGGTAATGGGTGAGGGTAAGAAGGTAGAATTCAAAAAACTCTATGTAGTACAGGAGTAGAGCCTTGATGAATAAAATGAAGATTACTAAGTAGAGAAAAATGGGGAGACTATTGCAGATATGATGTAGAACATAACCAAAGTGCAGCATAGGCAAGAAAGAGAAACGTGTGATAGTAAGGGTCCAGGAAGAAGACAAATGACATATTCAATTTGAGTAGTTTGTAGAGTTTAATAAAAGAACTAATTACAAAGATATGGGTAGGGTGTAGAAAAACCACAGGGAAGAATGCAGTACCCTAGACCTAAAGAGTTGAACACAGGAGGTACTTACTGGAACGCATAAAGAGAACGTCATGTGGAGACCACCTTAACAGAGCTCTGACTTTTGGTTGAAGAATGTAACCAGCTAGAGAAGTGGTGTTCTACAGACAGCACATACTGACTTATGAGAGTCAATCATTAGTATCTTTTTGATTTCTGTGTTCAATGACCTTATGTTAATTGCATGAATTCTGCATGACAACTAGCAAATTCTACAAATCAGGTCTTTTTTTTTTTTTTCATTTGACAGCTAGCTGTTGAACATTTTGTTGGCATACAACTAAGCCCAATAAATGTCAGAGAGAGTAAAATAAGTGCATTCTCAGCTCCAATGCTTCACCTCACCATGTATCTATATTCTTTACTTTTAATTTTTCATACACTGCACTAAAGCTGCATAATGTTTTCCTGCCCCTATACTTTGGGCTCAAATGTGACTTATTTTGATCAATGGAGTATTAACAGATGTGATAAAGAACCTTGAAAACTCCTGAATAGCCTCATGGTAACTCAAAACAAAAAACAGATAATGGATACACAGAAAATAAGAAGCAAGAAATTAAATCATATTACCAGAGAAAATCACCTTCACTGAAGGAAGACAGAAAGAAAAGAAAGAAAGAAGACCACAAAACAACCAGAAAAAAAATTAACGAAATGAAAGGAGTAAGCTCTTATTTATCAATAATAACAATAAATGTAAATAGACTAAACTCTCCAGTCAAAAGACATAGGGTGGCTGAATGAATGAAAAAACAAGAACCATTTATATATTGCCTATAAGAAACACACTTCACCTATAAAAACACAAATAGACTGAAAATAAAAGTATGGAACAATATATTCCATAACAATGGAAACCAAAAAAATCAGGAGTAGATATATTTATATCAGAAAAAATCAATTTCAAGACAAAAACTCTAAGAAAAGACAAAGAAGGACCCTATAGAATGATAAAGGGGTCAATTCAGGAAAAGGATAAGACAATTTAAAATATATATGCACCCAACACTGGAGCACTCATATATGTAAAACAAACCTTATTATTAGAGATAAAGATAGATAAATCTCAATACAATAAAAGCTGAAAACCTCAATATCCCACTTTCAGCATTGGACAGACCATTAAGTTAACAAAAAAATCAGACAGAAAGTTAACAAAAATATCAGACACAATCTGCATTACGGACCAAATGGATTTAAGAGCTATTTATAGAATATTTCATCCAATGACTGTAGAATACACATTATTTTTCTTAGCACATGGATCATTCTCAAAGATAGAATGTGTGTTAGGTCACAAAACAAGTCTTAAAACCTTCAAAAATATTGAAATAATATCAAGCATCTTCTCTGACCACAATGGAATAAAACTAGAAATCAATAACAAGAAGAATTTTCAAAAGTATATGAATACATAAATATCAAACAATATGCTCCCAAATTACCACTGTGGGGCAATGAAGAAATTAAGAAGAAAATTTAAAAATTTATTGAAACAAATAATTATAGAAACACAACATACCAAAACCTATGGGATAGAGCAAAAGCAGAACTAAGAGGGAAGATTATAGTTATAATTGCCTATATCAAAAAAGAAGAAAAACTTCAAACAATGTAATGATGCATCTTAAAGAACTAGAAATGCAAGAGCAAACCAAACCCCAAATTAGGATAAGAAAAGAAATAATGAGCATCAGAGAGATCAGAGCAGAAATAAATAAAAAGAAAATGAAGAAAACAATACCAAAGGTCAATAAAACAAAAAGGGTTTTCTAAAAATTTATACAAAATTGACAAACCTTTAGCCAGACTAAGAGGAGAGAAGATGTAAATAAATAGAATCAGAGGTGAAAATGCAAAGAATCATTACTGACTATTATGAGTAACTATGTGCCAATACACTGGAAAATCTAGAAGATATGAACAAATTCCTGGACACATACAACCTATTAAGACTGAACCAATAAGAAGTTCAAAACCTGAACACACCAATAGCAAGTAGTGAGATTGAAGCCATAATAAAATGTTTCTTAGTAAAGAGAGGAATCGGATAACTTCACTGCTGAATTCTACCACACATTTAAAGAAGAACTAATTCCAATCCTACTCAAATTTTCCTGAAAAATAGAAGAGAAGAGAATACTCCAAAACTCATTCTACAAGGCCAGTATTACCCTGATACCCAAACCAGACAAAGATACATTTAAAAAAAAAAACTACAGGTCAATATCCCTGATAAATGTTCATGCATAAAATCTTCAACAAAATACAAGCAAGCCTAATTCTACAATACATCAGAAAGATCATTCATCATGACCAGCTGGCATTTATTCCTGGGATGCAAGAATGGTTCAATATTTGCTAATCAATCAATGTGATACATCATAACAACAAAATGAAGGATAAAAATCATATGATTATTTTAACAGATGATGAAAAACCTTTCACAAAATTCAACATCTTTTCATAATAAAAGCTATCAAAAAACTTTTATATAATAAACATACCTCAGCATAATAAAAAACCAAATACAACTGACTCACAGCCAGTATCATACCAAATAGGGAAAAAGTGAATGCATTTCTTCTAAGATTTTGAATATGACAAGGATGCCCACTTTCACCACTGTTATTTAACATACTTCTGGAATTTCTAGTAAGAGCCATCAGACAAGAGAAAGAAATAAAGGACATCCAAATTGGAGTGGAAGTAGTCATGTTATCCTTGTTTGCAGATGGTATAATTTTATATTTGGGAAAACCTAAAGACTCAGTCCAAAAACTATTGGAACTGATAAACAAATTCATTGAAATTGCAGGTTACAAAATCAACATACAACAATCAGTGGCATTTCTGTATGCCAACAGTCAGCAATCTTAATAAAGAAATAAAAAGTAATCGTATTTATAATAGCCACAAAAAATAAATGCACGGGAATTAATTTAACCAAAGAAGTGGAAAGTCTCTATAATGAAAACTACCAAATACTGATAAAATAAATTAAAGAGGACACCAAAAAATGAAAATATATTCCATGTTCATGGATTGGAAGAATCAGTATTGCTAAAATGTTCATACTACCAAAAGCAATTGACAGGTTTAATGTGATCCCTATTGAAATACCAATGACATTCTTCACAAAAATAGAAAAAAAAAAATCCTAAAATTCATGTGGAACTACAAACGACCTAGAATTGCCAAAGCTATCTTAAGTAAAAAGAAGAAAACTGGAGAAATCACATTACCTGACTTCAAATTATACTAGTGAATCACAGTAAACAAACCAGCATGGTACTAGGATAAAAATAGACACATTTACCAATAAAATGAACAGAGAACTGAGAAACAAATCCACACATTTACAGTGAACTCATTTTCAACCCAGGCCCCAAAAACGTATGCTGAGGAATAGACAGTCTCTTCAATAAATAGTGCTAGAAATACTGGATATCCACATGTGGAAGAATGAAACTATACCTCTATCTCTCTATCTCTCACCATATAAAAAAAATCAAATGTGAATGGATTGAAGATTTAAATCTAAGTCCTCAAACCTTGAAACTACTGCAAGAAAGCATTGGGCAAAATCTTCCAGACATGAGTCTGAGCAAAAATTTCCTAAGAAATACCCCACAAGCACTGGCAACCAAAGTAAAAATGGACACGAGATTACATCAAGTTAAAAAGCCTCTGCAGAGCAAAAGAAACACTCAACAAAGTGAAGGAAAATTCACAGAAACAGAGAAAATATTCACAAACTAAGCATTTGACATGGGATTCATAACTGAAATATATGAGGAGCTCAAACAACTCTATAGGGAAAAAATCTAATAATCTGATTTAAAAATGGGTGAAGGATTTGAATAGGTGTTTCTCAAAAGAAGTACAAATGGCAAACAAGCATATAAAAAGCTGCTCAACATCATTGATCATCAGAGGAATGCAAATCAAAACTACAGTGAAATGGCTCACCCCAGGTCAAATGGCTTATATTAGAAAGAAAACCATAACAAATGCTGGCAAGAATGTAGAGGAATGGGAACTCTCCTATGCTTTTGCTGGAAATGTAAATTAGTTACAACCATTAGGAACAACAGTTTGGAGGTTTCTCAAAAAAGTAGGAATAGAGCTACCGTATGACCCAGCAATCTCACTGCTGGATATTTGCCCCCCAAAATGGATCTCAGTATATGTAATAAATGTCTGCACTCCCATGTTTGTTGCAGCACCATTCACAATCACTAAGATTTGGAAGCAACCTAAATGTCCATCAACAGATGAATAGATAAAGAAAATCTAGTACATATACACAGTGGAGTACTATTCAGCCATGAAAAGAAAGATCTCGCCATTTGCAACAACATGGACAGAACTGGAGATAATTACGTTAAGTGAAATAAGTTAGGTACAGAAAGACAAGCATCACATGTTCTCACTTATTTGTGAGATCTAAAAATTAAAGCAATTAAACTCATGGACATAGGGTTTAGAAGGATGGTTTTCAGTGGTTGGGAAGAGTAATGTGTGACTAGCGGGGAGGTGGCTGTGGTTAACGAGTACAAAGAAAATATTTAGAAGAGTGAATAAGACCTACTATTTGAAAGCACAAATAGTGACTGTGATCAGTAACAACTTAATGGTACATTTTAAAATAACTAAGAGTGTAATTGGATTGTTTGCAATACAAATAATAAATGCTTGGGATGATAAATAACCTGCTTTCCATGATGTGCTTATTTCACATTGCATGCCTGTATCAAAATGTCTGATGTACCCCATAAATATATGCACCTACTATATACCCACAAAAATTAAAAATAAAAGAAAAAGAAAAAGAAATTCATAAAAACACTTTCATGATTGAACTTGCTCTCTTGTACTTCTGGTATCAGAATGGGAAAAACATGCCCTGACAATCATGGTTTGCTAATCCAAGGAAAAGGAGACAAACATGGACTTGAACCTCCACTGGTGATGATTCATACATTTTCAACCAGAAACAGTCACCTAGTCACTCAACCCAGAGAAGCTGAACCGCAGCTACATGCAATTATATGAGCCATAACAAATGACTATATTTTAAGCTGAGTTTTGGAGTGGTTTGTTACACAGCAACAGCTAACTAATAAAAAGAGATCTGGGAAAATATATGTCCTGATCTTACTGTTCTTTTTCCCTCTTTTCTCTTGCTGGTTCTCCCCACTGGCTAAAGCCAATAGGAAGCTAAGGGCAAAGGAACTCCTCACTATATTCTATACAGGTAGACCTGTTGGGTGCAAAAAATAGGTCAGAGAAGAGTAGAGATTAGAGCTGAAGTAATTAATAGAAGATATCCAAAACCTATATTAAAGGAATCATGAGTAGCTTGTGTTGCTCAAGTTTTAGATCCAGAGAAGTGACTGCAGATGAGGAGAGACTGGTCAGCTGGAGTCAGATTGTGAAAAGTGTTTATGCCTAGCTAGGGACTTAACCCTGTGGATGATACCTGTCACCACTAAAAATATTGAACTCACAAGATATATAAAAAACTACAAAGAATAGACTCCTTTTGCTGCAAACAAACAAAACAAAAACACGTGCATTTATTGGCTTGGCTAGTCTGGGCCAGCAAACTGTTTGAGGAGTCACTGGTATCTACAGCTTTAGATTCAAATTACCTCATCACCTCTTTGGCATCCCAGGTTCCCTGCTAGAAATTCTTTGTTACAGAAAAAACACCCTTCACCACTATCATCACTGGCTACTCAATAGATAATTTATAGATGTCAGACTTTCTGATTATTCCTACAAAGCCTATTTTGTATTGCTTTTGAAAATATTATTTCTTGTTAAAATGAGAAATGAAACCTAGATGTCCACATTTCAGTTGACATTTTTACCATTTCCTTCCTGACAGAAAACTAGGTCCTATCTTATTGTACTTACACTTGATAGCCCTGTTATGGCCAGAGCAGGTGGTCTCTTCTCTACTGTGAAATTCATGACTCTTAGGACATGTAAAGGGGACCCAAGCCCTACCCATACCAAGCCTTTCCCTTAGAGCTCTTGCAGTCCCCTATGAAATTAAAAAGGAAGTAAGCCAGTGTCAGGGTGAAAGAAATTGGAAAAAAGAAATGAGGACCCCAGCTAATGAACAATGTACAGCCCAGCTCTTGCCCTCATTTTGAACAACTACTCCTCCTCATACTGCCCCCAGGGCATCCACAGCCTCCAGCTGTCCTATCCTGACCCACTACAGGTCTTACTCCATGTCTAGGGTTTCCATTCACACAATCTTCCAACAAAACTTGCTTATTCTAGCTCTGCTTTCCTCAGGGTCCCTGTGTTTCCTAGATACATGTTAGTAGCTTATGGGTTAATGAGATAAGTGAATTCAGTTAATGCATTATAGACTACGTAATGCAATGCCTTAAATTAAATATGTATCTAAGGAGAGTCTCTAATGTCTTATACATGTGATAGGCTAAGAAAGAGGTATTTTGAGCAGAAGGACTTTTTTCAGGGGCAAGGTTAAATAACAACAGATGGATGTAAACTGCCCTCTAAGGATGGTGAATATGCTAACACTCTAATATTTGTTCCCACATTAAATGGCTAATGTGGGTTGACATTTGTGGTAGGTGGGAAGGTTCTCCTCAAAAATCAGGGGCCCAGAGCTAATGAGGTTTCCGCCATAATATAGCTGTACCATCTGAAACATGTGATCTCCAAGGTCATCATGGAAAGCGGAGTGGGAAGACTGAGTGGGCATATTGGTTCTTAACTGCCTCAGCCCAGCAATAAAACCCTTCAACCCCATTCTGAATAAATTGGTCAGAACCGGTCACACAACCCAATCTAATAACAAGGCAGTTGAGAAATATAGAAAAACGCTTTGAATATTTAGTGAGCACTAATATCTGCCATTGTGGGTCTGGTTAACTGTAGGTCTTTTGTTCTACTGAAGAGCATTTGCTGGTTAAGGACTAGGACTAAGTTATTAGTGATGGTAGAGGTTGAGAGTTGTTTGTAGTTGTCCTTCTCCATCTTCCCCCATGCAGTGCTCAACATCACTATTAAACACATTTATACATAGAGAGTGTTATTTTGAGTCTGCCAACTTAATTCTGGCCAGTCACCTACGTGTTTTGATACGAACTTGGTCCATTTCTGGCAGTAAGAAAACATGCAAAGTGTTCAAGTATTTTTAACTGATAGCAATATATGATCAAAATTTTCAGAGGCTCCTGATTTGGACTATCTTCCTAGTAGAGCACTTTCTAAAGTGTGTTTCCCACTATACCACCACTCCTCTCCCCTTTATGAAAATGCTCTGAGGATACAAAGAGACATCTGTATACAAGGGCATTGGAAGTTTCAGGTGGTGTGTGTGTGTGTCTCTGAGTGTTAAAGTTTTATTTTATTTAAACTTTAGTTTCAGGGGTACATATGCAGGTTTGTTATATAGGTAAAGTCATGTCAAGGGGGTTTGTTGTGCAGATTATTTTGTCACCCAGGTACTAAGCCTACTACCCAATAGTTATTAGTTCCAGATGTGAAGTTGGGACTTTGACATTCACATTAGAACCCTTTGACTTGGCAAAGAGTTTCGCTGCAAAATTTGAGCCCACATGTTCATTCTCCTAGTTTATTTCTAAATCTACTAGGGGATGGTGGATAGTTGAATTGGAATGACCGCTAGGACTCATTCCTCTACCTTTGTTACATTCCTTAGTGGATGACTCCTGCTTTGTACCCTTCTGTCTCTAAGCTGAAAGTTTTACAGGTACAGGACGCCATAGACTGCCAGTGCTGTATGAGTACTTAGAGGTACTAGTTCCACACAATATTACTTAAATGGGAGTAGGGCCAAGAGAGAAACAGAAAATTCGTATCCAAATTATTTACCCTATCATTGATCATATTCTTTTTTTTTTCAAGTTTCTATCTGATCCTCTATGCCATGTTATGCTTAGAAGTCAAGAAGTGGGCATTGAAGACTGTTTGGGTTAATGGAGAAAACCCTCATAGATTGAAGGATCACGGACTCAGGGGTGGGGAAGACCATAAAGGAATGCTTTGAATTACTATCTTACTACATTAAATTAATATTGATCTCTGGGCCATGCTTTTACTTCCTGCATCTGTGTTTCTGTGAGGATGATCTCAAACCCAAGAGAACAAACCATTATTATTATTATTTTTTACTGTTCTGGATTTATTTATTTATTTAATTATTGTACTTTAAGTTATGGGATACATGAGCAGAATGTGCAGCTTTGATGCATAGGTATACACATGCCATGATGATTTGCAGAACCCATCGACCCATCATCTACATTAGATATTTCTCCTAATACTATCGCTCCCCTAGCCACCCATCCCCCAATGGCCCTGGTGTGTGATGTTCCCCTCCCTGTGTCCATGCATTCTCGTTGTTCAACTCCCACTTATGAGTGAGAACATGTGGTGTATGTTTCTCTGTTCCTGTGATATTTTGCTGATAATGATGGTTTCCAGCTTCTTCCATGTCCCTGCAAATGACATGAATTTATCCTTTCTTATGGCTGCATAGTATTCCATGGTGTACATGTGCCACATTTTCTTTATCCAGTCTATCACTAATGGCCATTTGGGTTGTTTCCAAGTCTTTTCTATTGTGAATAGTGCTGCAATAAACGTACGTGTGCATGTGTCTTTATAGTAGAATGATTTATAATCCTTTGGGTGTATACCCAGTAATGGGGATTGCTGGGTCAAATGATAATTCTGGTTCTAGATTATTGAGGAATTGCCACAGTGTCTTCCACAATGGTTGAGCTAATTTACACTCCCACCAACAGTGTAAAAACATTCCTATTTCTCCACATCCTCTCCAGAATCTGTTGTTTCCTGACTTTTTAATGATCACCATTCTAACCAGCATAAGATGGTATCTCATTATGGTTTTGATTTGCATTTCTCTAGTGACCAGTGAGGATGAGCTTTCTTTCATGTGTTTGTTGGCTGCATAAATGTCTTCTGAGAAGTGTCTGTTCATATCCTTCATCCACTTTTTGATGGGTTTGTTTGTTTTTTTCTTGTAAATTTGTTTTGATTTAGATTTGCATTTTTCCAATGACCAGTGATGAGGAGCTTTTTTTGATAAGTTTTTTGGCCCCATAAATGTCTTCTTTTGAGAAGTGTCTGCTCATATCCTTTGCCCAATTTTTCATGGAGCTGTTTGGTTTTTTTACTTGTAAATTTGTTTAAGTTCTTTGTAGATTCTTGATATTAGCCTTTTGATGTATAGATTGCAAAAATTTTCTCCCTTTCTCTAGGTTGCCTGTTCATTCTGAAGATAGTTTCTTTTGCTGTGCAGAAGCTCTTTAGTTAATTAGATCTCATTTGTCTATTTTGGATTTTGTTGCCATTGCTCTTGGTGTTTTAGTCATGAAGTCTTTGCCCATGCCTATGTCCTGGATGGTATCGCCTAGGTTTTCTTGTAGGATTTTTATGGTTTTAGGTCGTACATTTAAGTCTTTAATCTATCTTGAGTTAATTTTTGTATAGGGTGTAGGGAAGGGGTTCAGTTTCAGTTTTATGCATATGGCTAGGCAGTTTTCTCAACACTGTTTATTGAATAGGGAATCCTTTCCCCATTACTTGTTTTTGTCAGGTTTGTCAAAGATCAGATGGTTGTAGATCTGTGGAGTTATTTCTGAGGCCACTGTTCTGTTCCATTGGTCTATATATCTGTTTTGGTACCTGTACCATGCTGTTTTGGTTACTGTAGCCTTGTAGTATAGTTTGAAGTCAGGTAGCATGATACCTCCAGCTTTGTTCTTTTGCTTAGGATTGTCTTGGCTATACAGGTTCTTTTTTGATTCCACATGAAATTTAAAGTAGTTTTTTTTTCTAGTTCTGTGAAGAAAGTCAATGGTAGCTTGATGGGAATAGCATTGAATCTGTAAATTACTTTGGGCAGTATGGTCATTTTTATGGTATTGATTCTTCCTATCCATGACCATGGAATGTTTTTCCATTTCTTTGTGTCCTCTCTTATTTCCTTGAGCAGTGGTTTGTAGTTCTTCTTGAAGAGCTGCTTCACATCCCTCGCAGGTTGTATTCCTAGGTATTTTGTTCTCTTTGCAGCAATTGTGAATGTGAGTTCACTGATAATTTGGGTCTCTGTTTGTTTATTGTTGGTGTATAGGAATGCTTGTGATTTTTCCACATTGATTTTGTATCCTGAGACTTTGCTGAAGTTGCTTATCAGCTTAGGGAGATTTTGGGCTGAGACCAAAGGGGTTTTCTAAATATACGATCATGTCATCTGCAAACAGAGACAATTTGATTTCCTTTCTTCCTATTTGAGTACCCTTTATTTATTTCTCTTGCCTGATTGCCCTGGCCAGAACTTCCAAAACTATCTTGAGTAGGAGTGGTGAGAGACGGCATCTTTGTCTTGTGCCGGTTTTCAAAGGGAATGCTTCCAGCTTTTTCCCATTCAATATGATATTGGCTGTGGGTTTGTCATAAATAGCTCTTATTATTTTGAGTTACGTTCCATCAATACTTAATTTATTGAGAGTTTTTAAAATGAAGGGGTGTTAAGTTTTATGGAAAGCCTTTTCTGCATCTATTGAGATAATCATGTGTTTTTTGTCATTGGTTCTGTTTATGTGATGGATTACATTTATTGATTTGCATATGTTGAACCAGCCTTGCATCCCAGGGATCAAGATATTTTGATTGTGTTTGATAAGCTTTTTGATGTGCTGCCAGATTCAGTTTGCCAGTATTTTATTGAGGATTTTTGCATCAGTGTTCATCAGGGATATTGGCCTAAAATTTTCTTTTTTTGTTGTGTCTCTGCCAGGTTTTGGTATCAGAATGATGCTGGCCTCATAAAATCAGATATGGAGGAGTCCCTCTTTTTCTATTGTTTAGAATAGTTTCAGAAGGAATGTTACCAGCTCCTCTTTGTACCTCTGGTAGAATTTGGCTGTGAATCCATCTGGTCCTGGGGTTTTTTGGTTGGTAGCCTATTAATTACTGCCTCAATTTCAGAACTTGTTATTGGTCTATTCAGGGATTTGACTTTTTCCTGGTTTAGCCTTGGGAGGGTGCATGTGTCCAGGAATTAATCCATTTTTTTCTAGATTGTCTGGTTTATTTGCGTAGAGGTGTTTATGGTATTCTCTGATAGTAGTTTGTATTTCTGTGGGATCAGTGGTGATATCCCCTTTATCATTTTTTATTGTGTCTATTTGATTCTTCTATCTTTTCTTCTTTATTGGTCTGGCTAGTGGTGTATCTATTTTGTTAACCTTTTCAAAAAACCACCTCCTGGATTTCTTAATTTTTTGAAGGGATTTTTGTGTCTCTATCTCCTTTAGTTCTGCTCTGATCTTAGTTAGTTCTTGTCTTCTGCTAGCTTTTGAATTTTTCTCTTGCTTCTCTAGTTCTTTTAATCATGATGCTAGGGTGTCAATTTTAGATCTTTCCCACTTTCTCCTGTGGTCATTTAGTGCTATAAATTTCCCTCTAAACACTGCTTTAGTTGTGTTCCAGAGATATTGGTACATTGTGACTTTGTTCTCATTAGTTTCAAAGAACTTATTTTTTTCTGCATTAATCTTGTTACTTACCCAGTAGTCATTCAGGAGCAGGTTGTTCAGTTTCCATGTAGTTGTGCGGTTTTGAGTGAGTTTTTTAGTCTTGATTTCTAATTTTATTGCATTGTGATCTGAGAGACGGTTTGTTGTGATTTCCATTCTTTGGCATCTGCTGAGGAGTGTTTTACTTCCAATTATGTGATCAGTTTTAGAATAAGTGCAATGTGGTGCTGAGAAGAATGTATTTTCTGTTGATTTGGGGTGGAGAGTTCTGTAGATGTCTATTAGGTCTGCTTGGTCCAGAGCTGAGTTCAAGTCCTGGATGTCCTTGTTAATTTTCTGTCTCATTGATCTGTCTAATATTGACAGTGTGGTGTTAAAGCCTCCTACTACTATTGTGTCTGAGTCTAAGTCTCTTTGTAGGTCTCTAAGAACTCGCTTTATGAATCTGGGTGCTCTTGTATTGGGTGTGTATATATATATATGTATATATATGTATATGTGTATATATATATGTATATATGTATATATGTATATATGTATATATATGTTTATATGTATATATGTATATATGTATATATGTATATATATGTATATATGTATATATGTATATATGTATATATGTGTATATATGTGTATATATGTATATATGTATATATGTATATATGTGTATATATGTATATATGTATATATGTATATATGTATATATGTATATATGTATATATGTATATATGTATATATACGTGTATACATATATATAAAATAGCTCATCTTGTTGCATTGATCCCATTACCATTATGTAATGCCCTTCTTTGTCTTTTTCGATTTTTTGTTGGTTTAAAGTCTGTTTTATGAGAGACTAGGATTGGATTGCACCCCCTGCTTTTTTTTTTTTTTTTTTTTTTTTTTTTTTCCTTTCCCTGCTTGGTAAATCTTCCTTCATCCCTTTATTTTGAACCTATGTGTTTGTTTGCATGTGAAATGGGTCTACTGAATACAGCATACCAATGGGTCTAGACTCTTTATCCAATTTGCCAGTCTGTGTCTTTTATTTATTTATTTTTTTTATTTTTTTTTCTTTTATTATTATTATTATTATTATTATTATTATACTTTAGGTTTTATGGTACATGTGCGCAATGTGCAGGATAGTTATATATGTATACATGTGCCATGCTGGTGCGCTGCACCCACCAACTCGTCATCTAGCATTAGGTATATCTCCCAATGCTATCCCTCCTCCCACCCCCCACCCCGCAACAGTCCCCAGAGTGTGATGTTCCCCTTCCTGTGTCCATGTGTTCTCATTGTTCAATTCCCACCTATGAGTGAGAATATGCGGTGTTTGGTTTTTTGTTCTTGCGATAGTTTACTGAGAATGATGATTTCCAATTTCATCCATGTCTCCACAAAGGACGTGAACTCATCATTTTTTATGGCTGCATAGTATTCCATGGTGTATATGTGCCACATTTTCTTAATCCAGTCTATCATTGTTGGACATTTGGGTTGGTTCCAAGTCTTTGCTATTGTGAATAATGCCGCAATAAACATACGTGTGCATGTGTCTTTATAGCAGCATGATTTATAGTCCTTTGGGTATATACCCAGTAATGGGATGGCTGGGTCGAATGGAATTTCTAGTTCTAGATCCCTGAGGAATCGCCACACTGACTTCCACAAGGGTTGAACTAGTTTACAGTCCCACCAACAGTGTAAAAGTGTTCCTATTTCTCCACATCCTCTCCAGCACCTGTTGTTTCCTGACTTTTTAATGATTGCCATTCTAACTGGTGTGAGATGGTATCTCATTGTGGTTTTGATTTGCATTTCTCTGATGGCCAGTGATGGTGAGCATTTTTTCATGTGTTTTTTGGCTGCATAAATGTCTTCTTTTGAGAAGTGTCTGTTCATGTCCTTCACCCACTTTTTGATGGGGTTGTTTGTTTTTTTCTTGTAAATTTGTTGGAGTTCATTGTAGATTCTGGATATTAGCCCTTTGTCAGATGACTAGGTTGGGAAAATTTTCCCCCATTTTGTAAGTTGCCTGTTCACTCTGATGGTAGTTTCTTTTGCTGTGCAGAAGCTCTTGAGTTTAATTAGATCCCATTTGTCAATTTTGGCTTTTGTTGCCATTGCTTTTGGTGTTGTACACATGAAGTCCTTGCCCATGCCTATGTCCTGAATGGTAATGCCTAGGTTTTCTTCTAGGGTTTTTATGGTTTTAGGTCTAACATTTAAGTCTTTAATCCATCTTGAATTGATTTTTGTATAAGGTGTAAGGAAGGGATCCAGTTTCAGCTTTCTACATATGGCTAGCCTGTTTTCCCAGCACCATTTATTAAATAGGGAATCCTTTCCCCATTTTTTGTTTTTGTCAGGTTTGTCAAAGATCAGATACTTGTAGATATGTGGCATTATTTCTGACGGCTCTGTTCTGTTCCATTGATCTATATCTCTGTTTTGGTACCAGTACCATGCTGTTTTGGTTACTGTAGCCTTGTAGTATAGTTTGAAGTCAGGTAGTGTGATGCCTCCAGCTTTGTTCTTTTGGCTTAGGATTGACTTGGTGATGCGGGCTCTTTTTTGGTTCCATATGAACTTTAAAGTAGTTTTTTCCAATTCTGTGAAGAAAGTCCTTGGTAGCTTGATGGGGATGGCATTGAATCTGTAAATTACCTTGGGAAGGATGGCCATTTTCATGATATTGATTCCTCCTACCCATGAGCATGGAATGTTCTTCCATTTGTTTGTATCCTCTTTTATTTCCTTGAGCAGTGGTTTGTAGTTCTCCTTGAAGAGGTCTTTCACATCCCTTGTAAGTTGGATTCCTAGGTATTTTATTCTCTTTGAAGCAATTGTGAATGGGAGTTCACTCATGATTTGGCTCTCTGTTTGTCTGTTATTGATGTATAAGAATGCTTGTGATTTTTGCACATTGATTTTGTATCCTGAGACTTTGCTGAAGTTGCTTATCAGCTTAAGGAGATTTTGGGCTGAGACAATGGGGTTTTCTAGATATACTATCATGTCATCTGCAAACAGGGACAATTTGACTTCCTCTTTTCCTAATTGAATACCCTTGATTTCCTTCTCCTGCCTAATTGCCCTGGCCAGAACTTCCAACACTATGTTGAATAGAAGTGGTGAGAGAGGGCACTCCTGTCTTGTGCCAGTTTTCAAAGGGAATGCTTCCAGTTTTTGCCCATTCAGTATGATATTGGCTGTGGGTTTGTCATAAATAGCTCTTATTATTTTGAGATACGTCCCATCAATTCCTAATTTATTGAGAGTTTTTAGCATGAAGAGTTGTTGAATTTTGTCAAAGGCCTTTTCTGCATCTATTGAGATAATCATGTGGTTTTTGTCTTTTATTCTGTTTATATGCTGGATTAAATTTATTGATTTGGGTATATTGAACCACCCTTGCATCCCAGGGATGAAGCCCACTTGATCATGGTGGATAAGCTTTTTGATGTGCTGCTGGATTCTGTTTGCCAGTATTTTATTGAGGATATTTGCATCAATGTTCATCAAGGATATTGGTCTAAAATTCTCTTTTTTTGTTGTGTCTCTGCCAGGCTTTGGTATCAGGATGATGCTGGCCTCATAAAATGAGTTAGGGAGGATTCCCTGTTTTTCTATTGATTGGAATAGTTTCAGAAGGAATGGTACCAGCTCCTCCTTGTACCTCTGGTAGAATTCGGCTGGGAATCCATCTGGACCTGGACTTTTTTTGGTTGGTAAGCTATTGATTATTGCCACAATTTCAGCTCCTGTTATTGGTCTATTCAGAGATTCAACTTCTTCCTGGTTTAGTCTTGGGAGGGTGTATGTGTTGACGAATTTATCCATTTCTTCTAGATTTTCTAGTTTATTTGCATAGAGGTGTTTGTAATATTCTCTGATGGTAGTTTGTATTTCTGTGGGATCGGTGGTGATATCCCCTTTATCATTTTTTATTGCATCTATTTGATTCTTCTCTCTTTTTTTCTTTATTAATCTTGCTAGCGGTCTATCAATTTTGTTGATCCTTTCAAAAAACCAGCTCCTGGATTCATTGATTTTTTGAAGGGTTTTTTGTGTCTCTATTTCCTTCAGTTCTGCTCTGATTTTAGTTATTTCTTGCCTTCTGCTAGCTTTTGAATGTGTTTGCTCTTGCTTTTCTAGTTCTTTTAATTGTGATGTTAGGGTGTCAATTTTGGATCTTTCCTGCTTTCTCTTGTGGGCATTTAGTGCTATAAATTTCCCTCTACACACTGCTTTGAATGCATCCCAGAGATTCTGGTATGTTGTGTCTTGGTTCTCGTTGGTTTCAAAGAACATCTTTATTTCTGCCTTCATTTCGTTATGTACCCAGTAGTCATTCAGGAGCAGGTTGTTCAGTTTCCACATAGTTGAGTGGTTTTGAGTGAGATTCTTAATCCTGAGTTCTAGCTTGATTGCACTGTGATCTGAGAGACAGTTTGTTACAATTTCTGTTCTTTTACATTTATTGAGGAGAGCTTTACTTCCAAGTATATGGTCAATTTTGGAATAGGTGTGGTGTGGTGCTGAAAAAAATGTATATTCTGTTGATTTGGGGTGGAGAGTTCTGTAGATGTCTATTAGGTCCGCTTGGTGCAGAGCTGAGTTCAATTCCTGGGTATCCTTGTTGACTTTCTGTCTCGTTGATCTGTCTAATGTTGATAGTGGGGTGTTAAAGTCTCCCATTATTAATGTGTGGGAGTCTAAGTCTCTTTGTAGGTCACTCAGGACTTGCTTTATGAATCTGGGTGCTCCTGTATTGGGTGCATATATATTTAGGATAGTTAGCTCTTCTTGTTGAATTAATCCCTTTACCATTATGTAATGACCTTCTTTGTCTCTTTTGATCTTTGTTGGTTTAAAGTCTGTTTTATCAGAGACTAGGATTGCAACCCCTGCCTTTTTTTGTTTTCCATTTGCTTGGTAGATCTTCCTCCATCCTTTTATTTTGAGCCTATGTGTGTCTCTGCACGTGAGATGGGTTTCCTGAATACAGCACACTGATGGGTCTTGAGTCTTTATCCAGTTTGCCAGTCTGTGTCTTTTAATTGGAGCATTTAGTCCATTTACATTTAAAGTTAATATTGTTATATGTGAATTTGATCCTGTCATTATGATGTTAGCTGGTTATTTTGCTCGTTAGTTGATGCAGTCTCTTCCTAGGCTCGATGTTCTTTACATTTCGGTGTGATTTTGCAGTGGCTGGTACCGGTTGTGCCTTTCCATGTTTAGCGCTTCCTTCAGGAGCTCTTTTAGGGCAGGCCTGGTGGTGACAAAATCTCTCAGCATTTGCTTGTCTGTAAAGTATTTTATTTCTCCTTCACTTATGAAGCTTAGTTTGGCAGGATATGAAATTCTGGGTTGAAAATTCTTTTCTTTAAGAATGTTGAATATTGGCCCCCAATCTCTTCTGGCTTGTAGGGTTTCTGCCGAAAGATCCGCTGTTAGTCTGATGGGCTTCCCTTTGATCGTAACCCGACCTTTCTCTGTGGCTGCCCTTAACATTTTTTCCTTCATTTCAACTTTGGTGAATCTGACAATTATGTGTCTTGGAGTTGCTCTTCTCGAGGAGTATCTTTGTGGTGTTCTCTGTATTTCCTGAATCTGAATGTTGGCCTGCCTCGCTAGATTGGGGAAGTTCTCCTGGATAATATCCTGCAGAGTGTTTTCCAACTTGGTTCCATTCTCCCCATCACTTTCAGGTACACCAATCAGATGTAGATTTGGTCTTTTCACATAGTCCCAAATTTCTTGGAGGCTTTGCTCGTTTCTTTTTATTCTTTTTTCTCTAAACTTCCCTTCTCACTTCATTTCATTCATTTCATCCTCCAGGGCTGATACCCTTTCTTCCATTTGATCGCATCGGCTCCTGAGGCTTCTGCATTCTTCACGTAGTTCTCGAGCCTTGGTTTTCAGCTCCATCAGCTCCTTTAAGCACTTCTCTGTATTGGTTATTCTAGTTATACATTCTTCTAAATTTTTTTCAAAGTTTTCAACTTCTCTGCCTTTGGTTTGAATATCCTCCCGTAGCTCGGAGTAATTTGATCGTCTGAAGCCTTCTTCTCTCAGCTCGTCAAAGTCATTCTCCGTCCAGCTTTGTTCCGTTGCTGGTGAGGAACTGCGTTCCTTTGGAGGAGGAGAAGTACTCTGGTTTTTAGAGTTTCCAGTTTTTCTGCTCTGTTTTTTCCCCATCTTTGTGGTTTTATCTACTTTTGGTCTTTGATGATGGTGATGTACAGATGGGTTTTTGGTGTGGATGTCCTTTCTGTTAGTTTTCCTTCTAACAGACAGAACCCTCAGCTGCAGGTCTGTTGGAGAACCTGGCCGGCTGTGTGAGGTGTCAGTCTGCCCCTGCTGGGGGGTTCCTCCCAGTTAGGCTGCTCGGGGGTCAGGGGTCAGGGACCCACTTGAGGAGGCAGTCAGCCCGTTCTCAGATCTCCAGCTGCGTGCTGGGAGAACCACTGCTCTCCTCACAGCTGTCAGACAGGGACATTTAAGTCTGCAGAGGTTACTGCTGTCTTTTTGTTTGTCTGTGTCCTGCCCCCAGAGGTGGAGCCTACAGAGGCAGGCAGGCCTCCTTGAGCTGTGGTGGGCTCCACCCAGTTCAAGCTTCCAGGCTGCTTTGTTTACCTAAGCGAGCCTGGGCAATGGCGGGCGCCCCTCCCCCAGCCTCGCTGCCGACTTGCTGTTTGATCTCAGACTGCTGTGCTAGCAATCAGTGAGACTCCGTGGGCATAGGACCCTCTGAGCCAGGTGCGGGCTATACTCTCCTGGGGCACCGTTTCCTAAGCCCGTCGGAAAAGCACAGTATTCGGGTGGGAGTGGCCCGATTTTCCAGGTGCCGTCTGTCACCCCTGGAAGGGGAACTCCCTGACCCCTTGCGCTTCCCGAGTGAGGCAATGCCTCGCCCCTGCTTCGGCTGGCGCACGGTGTGCTCACCCACTGACCTGCGCCCACTGTCTGGCACTCCCTAGTGAGATGAACACGGTACCTCAGATGGAAATGCAGAAATCACCTGTCTTCTGCGTCGCTTGCGCTGGGAGCTGTAGACCGGAGCTGTTCCTATTCGGCCATCTTGGCTCCTCCATCCAGTCTGTGTCTTTTAATTGGGGCATTAGCCCATTTACATTTAAGGTTAATATTGTTATATGTGAATTTGTTCCTGTCATTATGATGCTAGCTGGTTATTTTGCCCATTAGTTGCAGTTTCTTCATAGTGTTGATGGTCTTTACTATTTGGTATGTTTTTGCGGTGGCTGGTACTGTTTTTTCCTTTCCATATTTAGTGCTTCCTTCAGGAGCTCTTGTAAGGCAGGCCTGGTGGTGACAAAATCTCTCAGCATTTGCTTATCTGTTGAGGATTTTATTTCTCCTTCGCTTATGAAGCTTAATTTGGCTGGATATGAAATTCTGGATTGAAAATTATTTTCTTTAAGCATATTAAATATTGGCCCCCAGTCTCTCCTGGCTTTTAGGGTTTCTGCAGAGAGATCGGCTCTTAATCTGATGGGCTTCCCTTTGTAGGTAACCTGGCCTTTCTCTCTGGCTGCCCTTAACATTTTTTCCTTCATTTCAACCTTGGTGAATCTGATGATTATGTGTCTTGGAGTTGCTCTTCTCGAGGAGTATCTTTTTGGTGTTCTCTGTATTTCCTGAATTTGAATGTTGGCCTGTCTTGCTACGTTGTGGAAGTTCTCCTGGATAATATTTTGAAATGTTTCCAACTTGGTTCCATTCCACCCCTCACTTTCAGTTATACCAGTGAAACTTAGGTTTGGTCTTTTCACATAGTCCCATATTTCTTGGAGGCTTTGTTCACTCCTTTTCATTATTTTTTTTTGTCTAATCTTTTCTTCACACTTTATTTCATCAAGTTTATCTTTAATGTCTGATATCCTTTCTTCTGCTTGATCAATTTGGCTATTGATACTTGTGTATGTTACACAAAGATCTCGTGCTGTGTTTGTCGGCTCCATCAGGTCATTTATATTCTTCTCTATACTGGTTATTTTAGTTAGTGATTCTTCTAAACTTTTTTCAAGGTTTTTAGCTTATGCTGCACCCACTGTCTAAGCAGTCCTAATGAGATAAGCCAGGTACCTCAGTTGGAAATGCAGAAATCACCCATCATCTGCATTGATCTCACTGGGAGCTGTAGACTGGAGCTGTTCCAACTTGGCCATTTTGCCAGCCACCTGTTCATATTCATGTTTAAAAATCTTCTCTACAGCCTGAAATGACTACTTCTTCAATATTCATTCAATAAATATTTATTGAATGTATGCCTATTCTCAGCCTAACAGTGCTCTAGATAGTGAGGCTGCAGAGGTAAACAAGAAACCCTAAAACAAGAACCTCATCTTCATGGAATTAACATTATGGCATTTCTAACAGGAAAGACAGTAAGATGATAGATTTTAGTTTTTTTTTTTTTTTTGCACTTAGCTAATCACTAACCATTATTACCTAGGTTATTTCTGAATGGCTCAATTCTCTCTTTATATTTACATTGAAAAATATTAAGTTAACCCTTTGGTTTTTTTTTTTGCACATTGTAAGAATTTTAATATTTTCATCAAATTTGGAAACAAAATCAAGAAGAGCTACAAACACTTCAGTTACACTAGCTGAGGAAGATAAAATACTTACAACTCATAGGATTACTACAACAATACCAAGTCACCAGGGTACAATGAGTCAAGCAACTCTTTAAGCAGAAATATATCTCCATCATATACCCCCATAGATTTTAAATTGAATAGTTAATTCTAATAGCTGATAATTTTCCTGGCAAATGGTTAAATTAGAAGAAAGTATAATTATATCACAATTACAAACATATCTCTGTGTTTCTTTAAATAGCACCTTTTTCATAGATCATTAAATATTTAACAATAGAAAAGACTAAAAGGTTAATTTTCCTATGCCCTTTCTGAGTGTATATGAATGAGAAATTGATCACAAAAATCTGAAATTATAATAATAAAAACATTTACATATATTTTGTTTTGTTTTATTATACAGAAAACTAAAAGAAAAAATTATTTGATTTAGCACAAATCACCTGGCAACCCTATTCCCATGTGCCGGTGTTCACAATAAACATTTTTATCAACCTACACTGTGCTTGCATTACTATAATCACCAGACAAGAGGGCTTTTTTCTCTGATATTACCTCAGCAGCTGTGGCAGAGGTGACAGGGGAATGAGTGGGCAGTGTAACAACAGTAAGGGGAAAAAAAGACATATGCTTGTAGGTGTGACTCTATCTCTTCTCCCTGGAACATAATGACTTTGGAGTTTACACTAAACATAGCTGTCATTTGTTTCTCCTCAAAGTCAATTTAAAATACATCTCCCTGTCTACAGACATCTGATTCACTAATGCCTAAAATTCACTTTAGGGAGCTATTTCATTCAGTTACCTCTTGTCCTGGACCAGATGTCTCTTTGTGAATGTCAGTCACCCAAAAGAGAAACACATTTTTTTCCATCCCTTAGATTAATGGAGTTTATGAGGTCATTTTTATCTTATAATGGAAAGGGCATAAAGGAGCTAGAAGGTGTCAGTCCTGATCTTAAGCCTGGCTTCTTTCAGGTTTTCCCACAGGCCAGGAGGCCCTTAGAATGCCAGAGCTTTTAGGTTATTCTTCCCCAGTGTTCATTTTCCTATCTCATCCAACAGTATCTGTTGTCTTTTATGTCCTTAGTAAACCATATAATCCTAAATGTGGCTATTTGGCTCTCCTTTTTATGCCTCATAATCAATTCTTCCACAATCATTTGAGCTAGAAAATTATGCAAACCCTGTGTATGTCCACCTGGGGCTTGAAGCCACCTGTCACAGCATACACATGACCTGTGAGCTATGTTATATTGCCATCTAGAAATATAAGCAAACAGGCATAAGAGCTGGAACTCCAGTAGAGTCCCAGATACTGTGGGTAGTTAAAAGTTTCATTTTACACCAAGCACATATATCACACCTGTAATGTTCAGTTTTCTGTCCAGCAGAAAATAAGAACAAAGTAGATTTTTATTACAAAATTTAAACACTGGGAACCACAGTATTTTCTGCCTTAGAGGCATAAAGGCCACCCAGTATTTTTGTGACCATCTTAAGGGATTGTCTTGTGAAAGTCTTTTTCTTTCTCTGGACCTCAGTTCTGCCATTTGTAACATGAGGTTTGTGGAATAAATAATCTTGGAGTCCCTATAACTCTGACCTTCTCTGGTTTTATATAGATTATCCAAAATAAAAATTGTGGCTCTGTCATTTCATTGACCTTAGCAGAAATAAATAAAAATGACCCATTCACAAGCAATGCCTTTATTTGACTTGATTCAGAGCTCACACGGTAGACACAGGCTTTTCTGGGGTCTTTTGTTGAACGTAATCAGTGGCAAATTTTTAATATTTCAGCTACCTGAGACAGATACAACAGTTGGGGAAATCAGCAAGCTGACCAAAAAATGTAAAAGAAAAGCCTGTGTGATAAAGACATCCAAAGAGGGCTTTGAATAACTTGGACATATTTCTCGGAAACTAGAAGTTCATGTATATGTAAGGCTATGCACATGCCCAGGGTTGCATATATGCCTAAGCTCTAACCTCTGAAAGATCTCCAGGCTATGCACAGCAGAAAGTAAAGGCTAAGGCAGAGGTGTAAACTGCCTTCCTGAGTGTTGAAGGCATGCCACTACATATTTAAGAAGTTCAATAAGCTCCAAGTTGTGTAAATTTAAAGAGACCCACACTGAGAGAAATTATAATAAACTTACAAAAGCCAAAGTCAAGGAGAGAACCCTGAAAGCCATAAGAGATAAATGATTCATCATATACAAGTATTCTTCAATAAGACTGCTAGGTAATTTATCATCAGAAACCAGGAAAGCCAAAGGCCAAAAGGATGGGAAATGATATGCAAAATGATACTATGCATACTATACTAACCAAAACAAAGCTGGGCTGGCTATATTAGTATCAGGCAAAATAGACTCTAAGACAAAAATTTTTACTAGAGAAAATGAAGGTCATTTTGAAATGATAAAAGAGGCAATCTATTAAGAAGATACAACAATTATAGACATATGTACTTGGCAACAGAACACAAATATACATAAAACAACTGACAGAATTGAAGGAAGAAATGGATAATTCAATAATAATAGTTGGAGAGTCCAGTATCTCATGTTTTATAATGAACAGAACTAGACAAAAGATAAACTAGGAACTAGAATACTTGAACAATACTGTAAACCACTATCAACATGTACAGAATTCTGTATCCAAAAACAGGCCAATATATCTTCGTCTCAACGGTCTTGAAACTTTCTCTGGAATTAACTACATGTTTGTTTTGGCCATAAAATGTTTTAATAAAATAAAAATTTTTTAAATCTCACAAAGCATGTTCCACATCTGCAATGACTTACCTGCACATTGCGCACATGTACCATAAAACCTAAAGTATAATAATAATAATAATAATAATAATAATAAAAGAAAAAAAATAAATTAAAAAAATAAATAAATAAAATAAAATAAAATGAAGCTGTACCCCCCCCCCCAAAAAAAAAAGAAATTAAAATAGAAATTAGTAACAGGTAAAATTAGAAAAATCACAGATATGTGGAAATTAAACAATCTGTCACTAAATAATCAATGAATAAATGAAGAAATCACAAGGAAAATCTGAAAATACTTTGAAACAAAAACAAACTCAAAATGTAAACTTACAGAATACAGATAAAATAGTGCTATAAAAATTTTAGCTGTACTGGGCATGCTGACTTATGCCTGTAGTCCCAGCATTTTGGAAGGCTGAAGCAGGAGGATCACTTGAGCTCAGGAATTCAAGACCAGTCTTGGCAACATGGAGAAGCCCCATATCTACAAAAAAATACAAAAAAAAAAAATAGCCAGGTGTGGTACTGTGTGCCTATAGTTCCAGCTACTCAGGAGGCTGGATTGTGAAGATTGTTTGAGCCTGGGAGGTTGAGTCTGCAGTGAGCTGAGATTGCACCATTGCACTCCAGCCTGGGTGACAAAGCAAGATGCTGTCTGAAAGAAAGAAAGAAGGAAAGACAGGGAGGAAGACAGGAGGGAAGGAAGAAAGGAGGGAAGGAAGGAAGGGAGGGAGGGAGGGAGGGAGGGAAGGAAGGAAGGAAGGAAATCATAGCTGTAATAACATATTTTTAAAAGAAAAAATCAAATAATAACCATAATAAGGGTTAGAGCAAGATAATTAAAATAGAGAGTATAAAAACAGAAAACTAAACATAGAGTTACCATATGACCCAAGAATTTTACTTCTAGGTATTTGCCAAAGAGAACTGAAAATACATACGTATGTAAAAACTTGTACATAAATCTTCATTTTAACATTATTCATAACAATCAAAAGCTGGAAACACTATCTTGGTTAAATTTATTCCTAGGTACTTTTGTGATGCTACTGTAAATGGGATTTTTTTTAAATTTCTTTTTCAGTTAGGTCATTATTTGTGTATAAAAAAATGCTACTGACTTTTGTATGTCAATTTTGTATTCTACAACTTTACTATTTTATTATTTCTGAAAATTTTTTGTTTTTTTTTACATATAGGATCATGTCATTTGCACCTAGAAATAATTTTACCTTTTTTTCTGACATATATATTTATTGTTTCTTTTTCTTTTTTAATTTTAATTTTTAATTTTTGCAGGTCCACAGTAGCTCTGTATATTTACTGGTTACATGAAATATTTTGATCCAGGTATGTAATGCTTATTAATCATGTCAGAGTAAATTATATATACAGATAAATGCATCAAATGAGACATTTATTCCTTGTTACAAAAGCAATCCAATTATACTCTCTTAGTTATTTAAAAATGTACGATTAAGTTATTTTTTACTATAGTCACATTGTTGTGCTAGCAAATACTAGGTCTTATTCATTCTTTCTAAATATTTTTTGTACATTAACCTGCACAACTTTACCCCCATACTGCCACTACCCTTCACATCCTCTGTTAACCATCCTTCTACTCTCTATCCCCATGAATTTGTTTTAATTTTTAGCACAAATAAGTGGCAACATGAAAAGCTTGTCTTTCTGTATCTCACTTATTTCACTTAAAATACTAACTCCTGTTCTATCCATGCTGTTACAAATGACAGGATTTCATTCTTTATTATAGCTGAATAGTACTCTATTGTGTATGTGTGCCACATTTTCTTTATCCATTCATATGCTGATGGACACTTAGGTTGCTTCCAAATCTTGGCTACCGTGAACAGTGCTGCAACAAACTTAGGAGTGCAGATATCTCTGTGTTTTAATGACTTCCCTATTTGGGGTATATACTCAGCAATGGGATTTCTGAATTATATGGGAACTCTATTTTTAGTTTTTTTTAAATAAACTTCCAAAGTGTTCTCCATAATGGTTGTACCAGTTTACATTCTCAACAACAATGTGTGAGGGATCCCTTTTCTCCACAACCTCTCCAGCATCTGTTATTTCCTGTCTTTTGTATACAAACAACTTCAACTTGAATGAGATGAAATCTTATTGTAGTTTTAATTTGCATTTCCCTGATTTTCATTGATATTGAGCACATTTTCATATGCCTTTTTGCCATTTGTATGTCTTGTTTTTGGAAATGCCTATTTAGGTATCTTGCCCATTTTGTAAATAGATTATTAGATGGTTTCTTATAGAGTTGATTGAGCTCCTTATATATTCCAGTTATTAATCCCTTGTCAGATTGGTAGACTGCAAAGATATTTCCTTTCTATGGGTTATGTCTTTATTTTGATGGTTGTTTCCTTTGTTGTGCAGAAGATTTATAACTTTATGTGATCTCATTTGTCCAATTTTTTTTGATTGCCTGTGCTTATGGAATATTGCACAAGAGGATTTTGCCCAGACCAATGTCCTGGAGAGTCTCCCCAATGTTTTCTTGTAGTAGTTTCATAGTTAGAAGTCTTAAGTGTAATTCTTTAATCCATTTTGATTTGAGTTTTGTGTATGGTAAAAGATGGAAATCTAGTTTGCTGCTTCTGCATTTGGATTTCTAGTTTTCCCAGCACCATTTCTGAAGAGAATATCTTTTCCCAGGTGTATCTTCTTGACCTCTTTGTCAAAAATGAGTTATCTGTTATTTCTTGCCTTCTGCTAGCTTTTGAATGTGTTTGCTCTTGCTTTTCTAGGTCTTTTAATTGTGATGTTAGGGTGTCAATTTTGGATCTTTCCTGCTTTCTCTTGTGGGCATTCAGTGCTATAAATTTCCCTCTACGCACTGCTTTGAATGTGTCCCAGAGATTCTGGTATGTTGTGTCTTTGTTCTCGTTGGTTTCAAAGAACATCTTTATTTCTGCCTTCATTTTCTCATGTACCCAGTAGTCATTCAGGAGCAGGTTGTTCAGTTTCCATGTAGTTGAGCAGTTTTGAGTGAGTATCTTAACCCTGAGTTCTAGTTTGATTGCGCTGTGATCTGAGACACAGTTTGCTATAATTTCTGATCTTTTACATTTGCTGAGGAGAGCTTTACTTCCAACTATGTGGTCAATTTTGGAATAGGTGTGGTGTGGTGCTGAAAAAAATGTATATTCTGTTGATTTGGGGTGGAGAGGTCTGCAGATGTCTAATAGGTCTGCTTGGTGCAGAGCTGAGTTGAATTCCTGGGTATCCTTGTTAACTTTCTGGTTCGTTGATATGTCTAATGTTGACAGTGGGGTGTTAAAGTCTCCCATTATTATTTTGTGGGAGTCTAAGTCTCTTTGTAGGTCACTCAGGACTTGCTTTATGTATCTGGGTGCTCCTATATTGGGTGCATATAAACTTAGGATAGTTAGCTCTTCTTTTTGAATTGATCCCTTTACCATTATGTAATGACCTTCTTTGTCTCTTTTGATCTTTGTTGGTTTAAAGTCAGTTTTAGCAGAGACTAAGATTGCAACCCCTGCCTTTTTTTGTTTTCCATTTGCTTGGTAGATCTTCCTCCATCCTTTTATTTTGAGCCTGTGTGTGTCTCTGCACATGAGATGGGTTTCCTGAATACAGCACACTGACGGGTCTTGACTCTTTATCCAATTTGCCAGTCTGTGTCTTTTAATTGGAGCATTTAGTCCATTTACATTTAAAGTTAATATTGTTATGTGTGAATTTGATCCTGTCATTATGATGTTAGCTGGTTATTTCACTTCTTAGTTGATGCAGTTTCTTCCCAGCCTCGATGGTCTTTACAATTTGGCATGATTTTGCAGTGGCTGGTACTGTTTGTTCCTTTCCATGTTTAGTGCTTCCTTCAGGAGCTCTTGTAGGGCAGGCCTGGTGGTGACAAAATCTCTCAGCATTTGCTTGTCTGTAAAGTATTTTATTTCTCCTTCACTTATGAAGCTTAGTTTGGCAGGATATGAAATTCTGGGTTGAAAATTCTTTTCTTTAAGAATGTTGAATATTGGCCCCCACTCTCTTCTGGCTTGTAGAGTTTCTGCTGAGAGATCTGCTGTTAGTCTGATGGGCTTCCCTTTGTGGGTAACTCGACCTTTCTCTGTGGCTGCCCTTAACATTTTTTGCTTCATTTCAACTTTGGTGAATCTGACAATTATGTGTCTTGGAGTTGCTCTTCTCAAGGAGTATCTTTATGGCGTCCTTTGTATTTCCTGAATGTGAATGTTGGCCTGCCTTGCTAGATTGGGGAAGTTCTCCTGGATAATATCCTGCAGAGTGTTTTCCAACTTGGTTCCATTCTCCCCATCACTTTCAGATACACCAATCAGACGTAGATTTGGTCTTTTCACATAGTCCCATATTTCTTGGAGGCTTTGTTTGTTTCTTTTTATTCTTTTTTCTCTAAACTTCCCTTCTCACTTCATTTCATTCATTTCATCTTCCATCACTGATACCCTTTCTTCCAGTTGATCACATCAGCTCTTGAGGCTTCTGCATTCTTCATGTAGTTCTCGAGCCTTGGCTTTCGGCTCCATCAGCTCCTTTAAGCACTTCTCTGCATTGGTTATTTTAGTTATACATTCGTCTAAATTTTTGTCAAAGTTTTTAAATTCTTTGCCTTTGGTTTGAATTTCCTCCTGAGGGAAATAGAGAAACAAAAAACTGTTCAAAAAATTAATGAATCCAGGAGCTGGTTTTTGAAAGGATCCACAAAATTTATAGGCTGCTAGCAAGAGTAAAAAGAAGAAAAGAGAGAAGAATCAAATAGATGCAATAAAAAATGATAAAGGGGATATGACCACCGATCTCACAGAAATACAAACTACCATCAGAGAATAATACAAACACCTCTAAGCAAATAAATTACAAAATCTAGAAGAAATGGATAAATTCCTTGACACACACACCCTCTCAAGACTAAACCAGGAAGAAGTTGAATCTCTGAATAGACCAATAACAGGCTCTGAAATTGTGGCAATAATCAGTAGCTTACCAACCAAAAAGAGTCCAGGACCAGGTAGATTCACAGCCGAATTCTACCAGAGGTACAAGGAGGAACTGGTACCATTCCTTCTGAAACTATTCCAATCAATAGAAAAAGAAGGAACCCTCCCTAACTCATTTTATGAGGCCAGCATCATCCTGATACCAAAGCCTGGCAGAGACACAACAAAAAAAGAGAATTTTAGACCAATATCCTTGATGAACATTGATGCAAAAATCCTCAATAAAATACTGCAAACTGAATCCAGCAGCACATCAAAAAGCTTATCCACCATGATCAAGTGGGCTTCATCCCTGGGATGCAAGGGTGGTTCAATATACCCAAATCAATAAATTTAATCCAGCATACAAACAGAATCAAAGACAAAAACCACATGATTATCTCAACAGATGAAGAAAAGGCCTTTGACAAAATTCAACAACACTTCATGCTAAAAACTCTCAATAAATTAGGTATTGATGGGACGTATCTCAAAATAATAAGAGCTATCTATGACAAACCCACAGCCAATATCATACTGAATGGGCAAAAACTGGAAGCATTCCCTTCGATAACTGGCACAAGATAGGGATGCCCTCTCTCACCACTCCTATTCAACATAGTGTTGGAAGTTCTGGCCAGGGCAATTAGGCAGGAGAAGGAAATCAAGGGTATTCAATTAGGAAAAGAGGAAGTCAAATTGTCCCTGTTTGCAGATGACATGATTGTATATCCAGAAAACCCCATTGTTTCAGCCCAAAATCTCCTTAAGCTGATAAGCAAATTCAGCAAAGCCTCAGGACACAAAATCAATGTACAAAAATCACAAGCATTCTTATACACTAATAATAGACAAACAGAGAGCCAAATCATGAGTGAACTCCCATTCACAATTGCTTCAAAGAGAATAAAATACCTAGGAATCCAACTTACAAGGGACGTGAAGGACCTCTTCAGGGAGAACTACAAACCATTGCTCAATGAAATAAAAGAGGATACAAAGAAATGGAAGAACACTCCATGCTCATGGGTCAGAAGAATCAATATCGTGAAAATGGCCATACTGCCCAAAGTAATTTATAGATTCAATGATGCCATCCCCATCAAGCTACCAATGAGTTTCTTCACAGAATTGGAAAAAAACTACTTTGAAGTTCATATGGAACCAAAAAAGAGCTCGCATTGCAAAGTAATCCTAAGCCAAAAGAACAAAGCTGGAGGCATCACACTACCTGAATTCAAACTATACTAGAAGGCTACAGTAACCAAAACAGCACGGTAGTGTTACCAAAACAGGGATATAGATCAATGGAACAGAACAGAGCCCTCAGAAATAATACCCCATATCTACAACTATCTGATCTTTGACAAACCTGACAAAAACAAGAAATGGGGAAAGGATTCCCCATTTAATAAATGGTGCTGGGAAAACTGGCTAGCCATATGTAGAAAGCTGAAACTGGATCCCTTCCTTACATCTTATACAAAAATCAATTCAAGATGGATTAAAGACTTAAATGTTAGACCTAAAACCATAAAAACCCTAGAAGAAAACCTAGGCATTACCATTCAGGACATAGGCATGGACAAGGACTGCATGTCTAAAACACCGAAAGCAACGGCAACAAAAGCCAAAATTGACAAATGGGATCTAATTAAACTAAAGAGCTTCTGCACAGCAAAAGAAACTACCATCAGAGTGAACAGGCAACCTACAAAATGGGAGAAAATTTTCACAACCTACTCATCTGACAAAGGGCTAATATCCAGAAACTACAATGAAGTCAAACAAATTTACAAGAAAAAAACATACAACACCATCGAAAAGTGGATGAAGGACATGAGGAGACACTTCTCAAAAGAAGACATTTATGTAGCCAAAAAACACATGAAAAAATGCTCACCATCATTGGCCATCAGAGAAATGCAAATCAAAACCACAATGAGATGCCATCTCACATCAGTTAGAATGGCGATCATTAAAAAGTCAGGAAACAACAGGTGCTGGAGAGGATGTGGAGAAATAGGAACACTTTTACACTGTTGGTGGGACTGTAAACTAGTTGAACCATTGTGGAAGTCAGTGTGGCGATTCCTCAGGGATCTAGAACTAGAAATACCATTTGACCCAGCCATCCCATTACTGGGTATATACCCAAAGGACTATAAATCATGCTGCTATAAAGACACATGCACACGTATGTTTATTGCGGCACTTTTCACAATAGCAAAGACTTGGAACCAACCCAAATGTCCAACAATGATAGACTGGATTAAGAAAATGTGGCACATATACACCATGGAATGCTATGCAGCCATAAAAAATGATGAGTTCATGTCCTTTGTAGGGACATGGATGAAATTGGAAATCATCATTCTCAGCAAACTATCGCAATGACAAAAAACCAAACACCGCATGTTCTCACTCATAGGTGGGAATTGAACAATGAGAACACATGGACACAGGAAGGGGAACATCACACTCTGGGGACTGTTGTGGGTTGTGGGAGGGGGGAGGGATAGCATTAGGAGATACACCTAATGCTAAAAGATGAGTTAATGGGTGCAGCACACCAGCATGGCACATGTATACGTATGTAACTAACCTGCACATTGTGCACATGTACCCTAAAACTTAAAGTATAATAATAATAATAAAATAAAAAATTAAAAAAAATTTGTAAGAAAGAGAAAAAAATGATTTATCTTAGGTGTGTGAATTTGTTTCTGGATTCTCCATTGTGTTTCACTGATCCTTATGTTTGTTTTTATGTCAGTACCATGTTATTTTGGTTAGTATATTTTTGTAATATAATTTGAAGTCAGGGAGTGTTATTCCTCCAGTTATGTTCTTTTCATTCAGGATAGCTTTGGCTATTCTGAGTCTTTTGTGGCTCCATATAAATTTTATAATTTTTTCTATTTCTGTGAAGAACGTTGTTGGTATTTTGATAGGGATTTCATTGAATCTAAAGATTCCTTTGTCATTATGGACATTTTAACAATGTTCTTTCTTCCAATCCATGAACATGAAATATCTTTCCATTTTTTGGTGTTCTCTTCAGTTTCTTTTATCAATGATTTACAGTTTTCATTGTAGAGATCTTTCACTTCTTTGATTAAGTAAATTCCTAGGTATTTAATTTCATTTGTGGCTATTGTAAATTGTATTACTTTTTTATTTCTTTTCCACAATTTTCACTCTTGGCATATAGCTATGCTGTTAATTTTTGTATGTCAATTTTATATCCTGCCACTTTTCTGAACGTGTTTGTCAATTCCAATAGTTTTTTCATGGAGTCATTTTTTTTTTAAATAAGATTTTATCATCTGCAAACAAGGATAATTTGACTTCTTCCTTTCCATTTTGGACCCCCTTTTTATCTTTCTCTTGTCTCATTGCTCTACCTAGGTCTTCCTGTACTATGTTGAATGACAGTAGTAAAAGTCAGCATCTTTGTGTTTCTCATCTCAGAGAAAGGCTTTCAGTTTTTCCTCATTCAATATGATACGAGCTGTTGGTCTGTCTTGTATAGCTTTTATTATGTTGAGGTATGCTCCTTATATACCCAGTTTTTTGAGGGCTTTTATCACCCAGGGATGTTGAAATTTATCAAATTATTTTTCAGCATCAATTAAAATGATCATACCCTTTTTGTACTTCATTTTGTTGCTATGATGTATCACATTAATTTATTTGTGCATGTTGAATGGTCTTTGCATCCCAGGGATAAATCCCAATTGGTCACAATGAATGATCTTTTTAATGTATTGTTAAATTCACTTTGCTAATAATTTGTTGAGAATTTTTGCATCCATAATTATCAGTGACATTGGCCTATAGGGGTTTTTGTTTGTTTGTTTGTTTATTCGTTTGATTTGTCTTTGTCTGTTGTTGGCATCATGTAAATACTGGCCTCACAGAGTGAGTTTGGAACTATTTTCTCCTCCTCTGCTTTTCAGAATGTATTGAGTAAGATTTGTATTCTTTCTTTAAAGGTATGGTAGAATTCAGCAGTGAAGTCATCAGGTCCCAGGCTTACTTTGCTGGGAGACTTTTATTACAGCTTTTATCTTGTTACTTGTTATTGGTCTTTTCAGGTTTTGGATTTCTTCGTGGTTAAATTTTGGTTGGTTTTATATGTCTAAGAATTCATCCTTTTCTCCCAGATTTCCAATTTATTAGCACACAGTTCCATGTAGCAGCCACTTATGATCCTTTGAATTTCTGCAGTGTCAATTGTAAATATCTCCTTTTCCATCTCTGATTATATTCGTTTGGCTTATTTCTCTTTTTTGCTTAGACTGGTTAAAGATTTGTCAATTTTTTTATATTCAAAAAACACAGTTTTTTATTTCATTAATCTTTTGCTTTATTCTTTTTAAATTCATTCATTTCTGACCTAACATTTATTATTTCTTTTTCTTTTGCTAATTTTCAGCTTGGTTTCCTCTTGCTTCTCTACCTCCTGAAGATGAAGCATTATGTTGTTCATTTGGAGGTTTTCTACTTTTTTAATGTACACACTTATAACTATTAATTTTCTTCTTAGTACTGCTTTTAGTGTACCCCATAGTTTTGGGATGTTGTGTTTGCATTATCATTTGTTCCAAGAATTTTTTAAATTTTCTCCTTAATTTCTTTATTGACCACTTTGTCACTCAGGAGAATATTATCTAATTTCTGTATGTTTGTGTAGCTTTCAAAATTCCTCTTGTTATTCGGTGTTGGTTTTATTCCATTGTGGTCAGAGATGATAACTTGATATTACTTCAATTTTTGAATGTTTTAAGAATTGTTTGGTAACCTAATATATGGTCTGTCCTTGAGAATGATTCATGTGTTGGCGTTGATATAATTAACATGTGTATAAAGAATGGAGATCTTGGATGAAATGTTCTGTAAATATCTATTAGATCCATTTGTTCTATGGTGCATATTAAGTCTTATGTTCCTTTGTTGATTTTCTGTCTGGAAGATCTACCCAATGCTGAAGGTGGGGTGTTGTAGTCTCCAGCAATTATTGTCTTGGGGTCCATCTCTCTCTTTATCTCTAAGAATATTCACTTTATGTTTCTGGGTGCTCCAGTTTTGTATGCATATATATTACCATTGTTATATCTTCTTGCTGAAATGACTTTGTTATCATTATTTAGTGATCTTATTTGTCTCTTCTTATAGTTTCTTGTTTTAAAATCTACTTTTTATATAAGTATAACTATACCTTCTCTTTTTTGGTTTCCACTTACATTGGATATCCTTTTCCATTCCTTTATTTTCAATCTATATGTCTCTTTCTAGGTGAAATGTGTTTCTTGTAGGCAACAGAGCATGGAGTCTTGCTTTTAAATCATTTAGCCACTATGTATCTTTTGATCACTACATTCATAGTCCATTTACATTCAAAGTTATTATCGATAAGGACTTACTCCTGCCATTTAATAATTTGGTGTCTGGTTGTTGGGGGACTTCTCCTCCTATTTTCCTTCCTTCTTGTGTTCTTTCTATAGAAGATAACTTTCTTTGGTGATATGATTTCATTACTAATTGGTTATTTTTTGTATATCTCTTGTTATTTTTCTGATTTGAGGTTATGACGAGGCTTGCAAATACTATTAAGGTGATAACAACTTAACACTATTTGCATAAACAAATAACCAAAAAGAAAATTAATAAAAACTCTACACTTTACCTTCATCACATTTTAGCTTTTCATTGTTTCTGTTTATATCTTATTGTACTATGTTTAAATAGTTGTAGTTATTATTTTGATTGATTTATTGTTTGTCCTTTCTACTTAAGATAAGGGTAGTTTACACACCACAGTAGCAGAATTATAATACTCTGTGTTTTTCTGTTTACTTAGTATTAACAGTGAGTTTTTTTTCCTACCTTAGCATGATTTTTTGGCTCATTAATGTCCTTTTCTTTCTGATTGAATTACTCCCTTTAACTTTTTTCATAAGATAAATCTGTGGTTAATAAAATACCTCAGCTTTCATCTGTCCTTAAAAGTATTTCTATTTTTGAATAATATTTTCTTTCAAACTATTATATATTATACTTGTAACCATCCTTGGCTATACTAATCTAGGTTAAAAGTGTTTTTTTTATTTTCTTCAATAATTTAAATATGTAATGACACTCCCTCCTGGCCTATAAGGTTCCCACTAAAAAGTCTGTTGCCAGGTGAATTTGGGCTTCATTATATGTTTTTTTGTTTCTTTTGTCTTCCATGTTTTAGGATCCTTTTATTATCTTTGATCTTCAGGAGTTTATTAAGTGCCTTGAGGTAGTCTTCTTTCAGTTAAATTTGTTTTATTTTCTATAACCTCCTTGTACTTGAATATTAATAACTTCCTCTAGATGTGGAAAGTTCTCTGTTATTATCTTTTTGAATAAACGATCTGTTCCTATCTCTTTCTCTGACTCCTCTTCAAGGTCAATAACTCTTGGATTTGCCCATTTGAGACTATTTTCTAGATTTTTGTAGTTGTGTTTTATTTTTTTTGCTTTTTTCTTTTATCTTTTCTGACCATGTCTTTCTACACAGCCTGACTTCAAGGTCACTAATTCTTTCTTCTCTTTGATCAATCTGCTATTAAAAGACAGCCATGCATTCTTCAGTATGTCACTTGCACCCTTCAACTCCAGAATTTCTGCTTGTTTCTTTTTAATTATTTTAATCTCTTTGTTCAATTTATCTAATAGAATTCTGAATTCCATCTCTGTGTTATCTTGAATATCTTTAAGTTTTCCCCAAACAGCTACTTCAAATTCTCTCTCTGAAAGGTCACAAATCTCTGTATCTCTGGAATTGGTCCCTGGTATCTCATTTACTTCATTTTGTGAACTCATGTTTATGCTTATAGATGTTTGTCTCTGTTTGGGCATTGAAGAATTAGGTATTTATTGTAGTCTTAGCAGTCTGAACTTGTTTATATCCATCCTTTTTGAAAACATTTTCCAGATATTTAAAGATATTTTTGAGTTGTTATCTAAGTTATATCTACTTTAGGGTATACTCCAAGCCCAGTAATGCTGTGGCCCTCTCAGGCTTGTATAGATACCACCTTGTGGTCTTGAATAAGATACCAAAAAATTTTCTGGTTCACCAGGAAGAGACACATTTTTCTCACTTTATTTTCTTCTGAATAAACAGTGACTTTTTCTCTCTTTGTTCTGATTTTCCTGGAGCTGAGGGTGGAGTGACACAAGCACCCCTGTGGCCACAGTCACTATGGCTGCACTAGGTCAGACTTGAAGCCAGCACAGCACTGAGTCTCACCCAAGGCTTGCTGTAACTGCTGCATGGCCAATGTCTGTATTTGCTCAAGGCCCTGGAACTCTACAATCAGAACATGGTGAAGCCAGTCAGGCTTGTGCTCTTTGCTTCAAGGCAGTGAGTTCCCTTAGGCCTGGGAAGGTACAGAGGTGTTTTCTGGAAGCCAGAGACTTGAGTCAAAAAGGTTAATAGTCTACCTGGTGTTCTATTGGGTTTGGGGTGAGCTGGCACTCAAATCACAGGACACAGTCTTTCCCAATCTTCCCTCTTCTTTACACAGGCAGAGGAGCCCCATCCCATGGTCACCATCACAACAGGCCCACTGGAGGTACTAGCAGGGTACCATTGATATTCCCACAAGGCTCAAGTGCTCCTCATTCAGCTTTTGGTGAATGCTGCCTGGACTGGGACCCACCTTTCAGGGCAATGGGCTCTTTGCTGGCCCAAGGCAGGTCCATAAATGCTGTCCAAGATCAAAGGCCTAGTCTCCCGGACCCCATGAGTCCACTTGGGTCTCCAGCCCTCTTTGGCTGAGCTGGTTCCTAAGGTGGAAGACAAAGCCTTATTTACTTTTCTCTCCATTTTTCTCAAACAAGAATGTCTCCCTGTGACCACCATAGCTGGGGAATGTGCTGAGGCTCACCTAAAGTGAACAAGTCTCTAAGTCTAACCCAAGGCCCATGGTATGCTACTTGGATATCACTGCTGGCTATTCATGGTCCAAGAACTCTTTAGTCAGCAGGTTATGGGTCCCGTCAGGGCAAGGTCATTTGCTTCAAGGCAGTGGGCTTTCTTCTGGCCCAGGATGTATCCAGAAAGGTTATCTGGAAGCTAGGTCTTGGAAATGGGTCCTCATGACCCTGGCTGGTGCCCTATTCTACTGTAGCTGAGCTGGTATCCAAGATGAAGGACAAAGACTTTTTTACTCTTCTGTCTTCTCTCCTCAAGTAGCAGAAAGGGATCTCTTTTAGACCTGCAAAATGTGCAGCCTGGGTTGGGAGAGGTGTGCCACAAGCACTTTCTCAGCTGCCTGGCCTGGTATCTCAGTAGGTCAGGTGTCCCCCTGGCTCTGAGCTCATTTCAGCCCTAGGACCTATCTAGGAGTTGAAGACCTCATGGCCTAGACTATATTTCAAGGTTGTTTAGAGCCCCAGAGCTCTTCAGTTCATGGTAGCAAAGCTTGCACTATCTTTCTTTTATAACGAGGTTTTTGAGGGTTTTTTATCCTGAAGGAATGTTGAACTTTGTCATATTCTTTTGGAGCATCCATTCAAATGATCACATGAGTTTTTTCTTCATTCTGTTGAACCATACTTACATCTCTGGGATAAATCCCACTGGTTATGATGAATGATATATTTAATGGATTTTTGAATTAGGTTTGCTAGTATTTTGTTGAGAATTCTTGCACAAATATTCATCAGTGATATTGGCCTATAGTATTATTTCTCAAAATGACTTCATCTGATTTTAGTATCAGGGTAACGACCTCATAGAATGAGTTCAAATGTATTCCCTCTGCCTCTGTTTTTTGTAATTGTTTGAGTAGGGTTGGCATCAGTTTTTGTTTTTGTTTTTCTTACTTGTTTAGTAAAATTCAACAGTGAAACCATTGTATCCCAAGCCTTTTTTACAGGGAGAATTTTTATTATCATTTCAATCTTGTTACTTGTTATTGGTCTGTTCAGGTTTTGGATTTCAATTTTGGTATGTTGTTTGTGTCTAAGAATTATTCAATTTCCTCTAGATTTTCCAATTTATTGGCATACAATTGCTCGGAGTAGCCACTAATAATTCTTTGAAATTCTACAATTTCAGTTGTAATGTCTTCTTTTTCATCTCTGATTTTATTATTTGGTTCTTCTCACTTTCTTATTTAGTCTGGCTAAAAATTGGTCAATTTCATTTACTTTTTTTTTTAAAAAAATACAACGTTTCATGTCTTTGAGCTTTTGTATTGTTTTCTTCATTTTAATTTCATTTATACCTCTCTGATACTTATTTTTTTTCTGCTAATATTGGATTTGATTTTCCCTTGATTTCTAGTTCTTTAAGATGCATTGATAGGTATTTTGTTTACATTTTCCTTTTTATTTTTTGATGCAGGCACTTAAAGTTATAAATTTACCTATTAGTACTGCCGTTGCCATATCCCATAGATTTTGGTATATTGTGCTTCCATTATTTGTTTCAACAAATTTTTCAATTTTCTTCTTAATTTCTTCATTGACCCATATTTTTTAAATTTCCGTGCATTTGTGTAGTTTCCAAAATTCCTTTTGTTATTGACTGTAAGTTTCATTCTATTGTGGTCAGAGAAGATCCTTTGTATTATTTCAATAATTTTGAATGTTTTAAGAATTGTTTCATGACCTAATATATGGCCTATTCTTGATAATTATCCATTTGTTGATGAAATGAATGTTTATTCTGGAGCCCTTGTGTGAAATATTCTGTAAATATAAGTGAGGTCCCTTTGTTCTTTTTTTTTTTCCATTTTAGATAATGTATTTTTATATCTCAAAGTTCTTTTATTATTATTATTATTATTATTATTATTATACTTTAGGCTCTATGGTACATGTGCGCGACATGCAGGTAAGTTACATATGTATACATGTGCCATGCTGGTGCGCTGCACCCACCAACTCGTCATCTAGCATTAGGTATATCTCCCAGTGCAAATTAAGTCTGATATTTATTTGTTGATTTTCTGTCTGGAAGGTCTGTCCAATGATGAAAGTGAGGTGTTGAAATCTCCAGTAATTATTTTATTGGGATCTATCTCATTAACTCTAATAATACTTGCTAAATATATCTAGGTGGTCCAATGTTTGATGGATATATATTTAAAACCGTCATATCTTCTTGCTGAAATGACTTTTTAAAATTATTTAGTGACCTTCTTTGTCTCTTTTTTCGGTTTGTGTCTTAAAACCTATTTTGTCTGATATCAGTATAGCTACTGCTGTTCTTTTCCATTTCTTCATTTTCAGTCTATCCGTATCTCTATAGATGAAGTGTTTTTGTTGTAACAACACATCATTAGGTCTTGCTTTTGCATTCATTCTACCACTCTATGTCTTTTGATGGGAGACTTTCATGCATGTATATTAAATGTTATTATTGATAAGTAAGGACTTACTCCTGCCATTTTGTTATTTGTTTTCTGATTGCTTTGAGGTCTTTCCTTTTTTTTATTCTCTTCCCATCTTTCTTAAATTAAAGGTGATTTTATCAGATGTTATGATTTAATTTTTTTGCTTTTTTGTGTGTGTATCTGTTGTAGGCTTTTTGATTTGGGTTACCATGAGACTTGTAAATACTATCTTCTAACCCATTATATTGAGCTGATAAATACTGTTTGCAAAAACAAACAAAGGTAAAAGCAAAAAGCAAACTAATAAAACTCTACATTTTAACTTTGCCTTTCTGCTTTTTAACTTTTGTTGTTTCTATTTATATGACATTGTTATGTAATTACTATTTTGGGTTAGTTCATTGATTAATTTTTTATGAAAAGCTATGTCATGTAATTATTTTGATTGGTTCATTGTTTAGTTTTTCTACTTAAGAGTAGTTTACACATCATAATTACCATGTTATAATATTCTGTGTTTTCTATGCGCTATTACCAGTGAGTTTTGTACCTTCAGATGATTTTTTATTGCTTAGTTACATCCTTCTCTTTCTGATTGAAGAATTCCCTTTAACATTTCTTGTAGAATAGGTCTGGTGTTAATGAAAAGCATAAGCTTTGTTTTGCTAAGAATGTCTTTATTTCTTCTTCATTCTTGAAGGTTATTTTCACCAGATATACTATTTTAGGGTAATTTTTTTTTCCTTCCACACTTTAAATATGTCATGTCACTCTCTCTTGGAATGTAAGATCTCCACTGAAAAGTCTGCTACCAGGTATATTGGTGCTCCATTTTACAATATTTTTTATTTTATCTTGCTCTCTTTAGAATCTTTTCCTTATCACTGATGTTTGGAAGTTTGATTTTTAAGTGTCTTGAAGTAGTCTTCTTTGGTTTAGATCTGCTTGGTATTCTATAACATTCTTATGTGGGAGTATTTTTTTTTTTTTGTAGTTTTTGCAGTCTGGACATTTTTGTTCCCATCCTTCTTGTGAAGGCTTTTCAGGTATTCGAAGATACATGGATCCCAAGCCCAATAATGCTGTGGCTCTTGCAGACTTAAATTAGTCCAGTCTCATGCTGCTATGAAGAAATAACTGAGACTGGGAAATTTATAAACGAAAAAGTTTTAACTGATTCATAGTTCCTGATGGCGTGAGAAGCCTCAAGAAACTTACAATTATAGCAAAGGGCACCTCTTCACAGGGCAAAAGGGGACAGAATGAATGCCCAGTGAAGGGGGAAGCCCCTTATAAAACCATCAGATCTCATGAGAACTAACCACTATTATCAGAACAAGATGGAAGAAACCACCCCCATCATTTAATTATTTCCATCTAGTCCCTCCCACGACGTGTAGGAATTGTGAGAACTACAATTCAAAATAAGAGTTTATTGGGGTCACAGCCAAACCATATCATTCTACCCCTAGTCCCTCCCAAATCTCATGTCCTCACAATTCAAAACACAATGATGCCCTTGTAACAGTCCCCTGCAGTCTTAATTCATTTTGGCATGAACTAAAACATCCAAGTACAAAGTGTGATCTGAGAGAAGCCAAGTCCCTTCTGCTTATGGCCAGTAAAATCACAAGCAGGTTAGTTACTTCCTAGATACAATGAGGTTACAGGCTTTGGGTATGTACAGCCATTCAAAATGGGAGAAATTGGCCAAAACCAAAGGCCCCATCCAAGTCTGAAATCCAATAGAGCAGTCATTAAACCTTAAAGTTGTAAAATGAATTTCTCTGACTCCATGTCTCACATCCAGGTCATGCTGATGCAAGAGGTGGACTCCCACGGCCTTTGGCATCTTTGTCCCTGTAGCCTTGCAGGGCACAACTCTCTGTCCTGGCTGCCTTCACAGCTGGCACTGAGTGTCTGTTGCTTTTCCAGGTGCATGGTACAAGATTTTGGTAGATTGTACCATTCTGGGGTCTGAAGGACAGAGGTCTTCTTCTCATGGTTCCACTGGGCAGTGCCAAAGTGGAGAGTCTGTGTGGGGGCTCCAACTCCAAATTTTCCTTCTATACTGCCCTAACAGAGGTTCTTCATGAGGGCTCCATCCCTGCAGCAGACTTCTGCTGGACATCCAGGAATTTCCATACATCCCCTGAAATCTAGGTGGAGGTTCCCAAACCTCAATTCTTGTATTCTGTGCACTAGCAGGCCCAAAACCATGTAGCAGCTGTGAAGCATTGAGGCTTGCACCTTCTGAAGCAATGGCCTGAGCTGTATCTTGGCCACTTTTAGCCACAGCTGGAGCTGAAGCAGCTGGAACACAGGGCACCATGTTCCAAGGCTGCAGAGAGCAGGGAGGCCCTGGACTTGGTCCATGAAACAATTTTTTTCCTCCTAGGCTTCTGGCCCTGTGACTGGATGGGAGAAGATCTGTGACACTCCCTGGAGACCTATTCCCCATTGTCTTGGTGAGTATCTTTCAGCTCCTTGTTACTTATGCAAATTTCTGTAGCAGGCTTGTATTTCTTACCAGAAAATGGGTATTTCTTTTCTGTCACATCATCAGGCTGCAATTTTTCTAAACTTTTATGCTTTGCTTACTCTTGAATGCTTTGCTGTTTTAAAATTTCTGTTGCCAGATACCCTAAATCATCTCTTTCAGGTTCAAAGTTCCATGGATCTCTAGGGAAGGGGAGACATGCTGCCAGTCTCTTTGCTAAGCATAACAAGAGTCACCTTTGTTCCTGTTCCCAACAATTTCCTCATCTCCATCTGAGACCACTTCAGCCTGGACTTCATTTTTCACATCACTATCAGCATTTTGGTCAAAGCCATTTAACAAGTCTCTAGGAAGTTACAAACTTCCCCACATCTTTCTTTCTTCTTCTGAGCCCTCTAAACTCTTACAAATTCTGCCTTTTACTCAGTTCCAAAGTCGCTTGTGCTTTTTTTGTATCCTTAGAGCAGCACCCCAATCTATGTGGTACCAAGTTACTGTATTAGTCTGTTCTCATGCTGCTATAACAACATACTCAAGACTGGGTAATTTATAAAGAAAAGAGCTTTAATTGACTCACAGTTATGTACAGCTAGGGAGGCCTCAGAAGGCTTACAATTATGGTGGAAGCCATCTTTTCACAGGATGGCATGGGAGAGAATGAGTACCCAGTGAAATGCAAAGCCCCTTATAAAACCATCAGATCTTATGGGAACTAACTCACTATCATGAGAACAGGATACAGGAAATGGCCCCTATAATTCAACTATTTCCACCTGGCCCATCCCATGACATATGAGGATTATGGGAACTACAATTCAAGATGATATTTGGGTGGGGACACAACAAAACCATATCAAGACTCATAGCCATACAACCGTGGTGGTCTTGGATAAGATCCAGAAGAATTCTCTGGATTGCCAGACCAAGACTCTTGTACTTTTTCCTTACTTTCTTTCAAATAATGGAATATCTCTGTGCTTGAGCTGCATGAAAATGGTGTTGGGGGGACAAAAGCATCCATGTGTCCAGCACCACTGGGACTTTGCTGTTTGAGACCTGAAGCCAATACTTCACTGGGTCTTGCCCAAGGCCCACTGTAACCACTACCTGTCTATTACTTATAGTCATTCAAGATTGCAGGGCTCTACAATCAGCAATCAGCAGGTGGCAAAGCCACCGATGTTTGTATCTCTCTTTTTAGAGCAGTGAGTTCCCCCAGGACCTGAGTGGGTCCAGAGATGGTGTCTGGGAGCCAGAGATTGGAGTCAAAAACATTAGAAATTTACCTGTTGTTCTATTCTACTGTGGCTAAGCTGTCCCTCCAACCACAAGACAAAGTCCTTCCCACTCTACCCACCCATTTCCACAGGTGAAGGGGTCTCTCTCTCTCTCAGCCACTACCACCACTAGCCAATGGGGGTTTCTCCCAGGCCACCAGTGATGTGGCCCAAGAGCTTTTCAGTCAGCTTATGATGAATGTTGCCTGGCCTGGGACACAACCTTAAGGGCAGTGTGCTTCCCTATGGGCCACGGGAGGTCCAGATATGCTGTCCAAGAGTCTAGGCCTGGACTCAGGAATGCCAAGATCCCACTTAATTCTTTACCTTCTATGGCTGAATTGGAACCTAAGGTGGAAGACAAAGTCTCTGTTACTTTTCTCTCTGCTATTTTCAAACAGAAGGAGTCTTTCACTGCAGTCACCACAGCTGGAAATGTGCTGGGTCACACCTGAAGCAAGCATGTTCCAGAGCCCAAGGCCCACAGAGTGCTACCTGGCTCCGGATGAGTCCATATACTATCTGTGTATTGCTGCTGGTTATTCATGGCCCAAGGGTTCTTTAGTCAGCAGATGATGAAACCTGCCGTGATTTGGCCCTTCCCATCAAGGCCGTGGGTTCCACCCTTCTGGCCAAGGGTGTGTCTAGAAATGTCATCCAGGAGCTAGGTCCTAGAAGGGACACCTCACAACTCTGCCCACTGCCATATCTATCCTATTGTGGCTGAGCTGGTATCCAGGATGCAAGACAAAGTCATCTTTACTCTTCCTCTTTATCCTTTCCTCTCTTTTCCTCAAGCAGAAAGAAGGAGTTACCTTTATTGCTTCCAGAAGCATTGGATAGGGTTGGGAATGTGTGTCTCAAGCACTCCCTTAGCCACCCCATCTGCTCTCTCTCTAGGTCACATGCCACCCTAGTCCACTGGCTCTAAGCCCAGTCCAGCACTACTAGTTCCCCAGTAATTGCCATCCTTGTGTCCTAGATTGCCTTTCAAGTTTACTTAGGATTCCAGAGCACTTTGTCCTGTGGTGAAGAGACCTGCCAAGAAATTCAGCTTCTGACCACTGAGATGGGTGATTCTTCTCTGGCTAGAGTTCATCAAAATGTACTTTTTGTGCGTGGATGCCAGCTGAGCCCAGCACAGGTTTTCTCTCCGCAGTGACAGGGTAGCACTGAGCTGAATGTAAAGTACCCTAGTTGCTGCACTCTCCCTCCCACAAGGGTAGATTCTCTCTTGTCATGTGGCCACTGCCAGAGGTTGGGTAAAGGGTGGCATTGGCAATTCAAGAGGGACTTCCTACTCTCTTCAGTGTCTCTTTCAGTGATATGAAGTAAAACTCAAGTACGTACTGTGTGTGCTTACCTGATTTTTAGTTTTTGTGATGGTGCTTTTTGTGTGTAGTTAGTTGTTAAAATTTGGTTTTCCTGCTTGTGGGGGATGAATGGTATAAGCTTCTGTACAGCCATCTTGCTCTGCCCTATATAACTCTTAATATTTGGATATTTGCAAGCATCTGGGTGATTGAAATTATCACAACCTATAAAATATGTTTGTGATCAACAACATTGATGGATAAACTCGTGCAATAATTTTCATTTAAGGTCAAACTCAACAATGTTTAGATAAATACTGGCTGGATGGTGGGCTAAATTTAAATGAATGGATGGACTGATGAATGTATAGATGGATAAATGGTTGCACAGATAAATGAGTAAATATGATTTCATTACATGTTGAATAAGTTCATTTTATTGGTTAAAATAATAATGATACTATGTTGTTCAGATTATGTAATTCATATTATTATTATATTGACTACTTATAATTCTTCATTTATATAGTTTTAAACAATTTCCTTCATAAATAAATTTGCCAGGTAGTGATATTTAGCACTTTAAGCACGATAGTAGTTTTCTAGACCTGGACTTACCGATTACCACAAACTGAGTGGCTTGAAACAACAGAAATTAATTCTCTCGTAGTTCTGGAGGCTACAAACTCAAAGTCTGTGTCTCCAAGTTTGCACTCTCCCTCAAGGTTCTAGCTGAGAGTCCATTCCATGCCTATTTCTCCTGGTTTCTAATGGATTCCCACAATTCTTAGCATTTTTTGGCTCATAGCCTCATCAAAGTACTCCACTCTCTGCCTCCATTTTTATATTGTCCTTTCCTCTATGTATGTGTTTCCTCTTTTTTTAATCCCATAAAGATGTTTGTCATTGGGTGTAGAACCCACTGAGATAATCCAGGATAAGCTCCTCAGCTCTAAATATTTAATTTAATAACATATGCAATGACCCCTTTTCCCAAATAAGTTATCACTTACAAGTTCTAGGAATTAATATATGGGCATATCTTTTTGGTAGCCACCATTCAACCCACTACAGGCACTAAAATATTTTTAAGCAAGGCTGTTTGCCAAGACTGTTATATGACTGCCTTATTTAATAGAAGACAATTAACACAAGAGAAGGCTGTCCTAATGGCTCAAACCTGTTACTGTGTAACCTATAGATACAACAAAACACCATGAGGTATGTAAGGCTCTTTGCTCCTACGGTGAATGCTTAAGGACTAAGATTGCTTCTTTAGTTCTTATGTTTGATTTTTGGAGTGTTTCTTTCTTTTTAAAATTTTCATCAGCTGCAATTTCATGATTCTGCATTAGCATCTACTTTCCTTTCCCTAATCTAATACTTCTAATTATTCTGTAATAACAATGCCTGCTAAAAGTATTTGTGAAACAGGAACCAATCATTTTAGAATTATTTAAATATTGTGAGATATGGAAAAACAAAAACTAAACAAATTTTAACTAATGTAAATACTACATTCAGGTTCAGTAAGATAATTGTATAAGTTTGATAGGAAGATAGCTGGCTTGATAACAACTCATGTTTAAGGAATAGCTTTGAGTATGACAACTCTACAGTGCAATGTTGTTACCCAAAAGCTAGCAAAATACTTAAGAATCTGGTATTCTTGTTCCACTTCATGTTAGTCAGATAAATTTGGATATCACATTTAATAACAGACTTAAATAAATTCAAGTATCCAGAGAAATGTGATCATAGTAAGGGGCTGAAAAGCAGGCTTAATGAAGAATATACGATAAAACCAATGAAGAATATCCTGGGAAGTGAAAACATTGATGTTAGAGAAGGGGAGGGAAAAACATGCTTGCTGTTCTCATATATAAAAATCGCTGTCATGTGTAAGAGTGGAGGAAGCTAATCCTTTAGAAGGAAGAAATAAGATCAATATCTGGAAGTTATGTGGAGATTGTTTTCAGCTTACAATATAGAACCAACATTTTTAAACAATGGGACAGCATTCTTATAGAAGAAAGTTATCTGTCACTGAAGAAGGTTTTATTGAGATTGGCTTTTATTTACTTTATGAAATAGATGATAGTTTGAAGAAAGTTTCCTGTTATGCAAAAAATACATATATAAGGGGTACTAGGTCTGTAAGGATTTTCAGTCAATAGGATAGCCTGTGACCAAGGTGAAATATGTATTTAAATGCCAGAGGGATAACTCTGACTGAGGCCATGACCATTGGCTTTCTAACTCTTCAATGAATATGCCTCTTTCCCCACCTGCATTTGTGTTTATTTTCCCTTCTTCCTCCCTCTTTTCTTCTGTGTCTGTATGTCTCTCCTTAGTCTATGGTTTAAGTCATCTGGGGCTTTCACTTTTATCTTTAACCTTCAGGTCTAAAGTAGGCACTGATATTTGAAACAGAGATTGTTCCTACTCTTACTGACCTGGTTACATTTCTTTCACTATTGGCTGTACGACCTTAGACAATTTTCCAAACTTGCTTGAGTTTTAGTTGTCCCCTCCCCTCAGTATAAAATAATCGAAATAATAATTTTCCTCCTTTTTGTTGCTGTTGTTTTGTTGTGTGTGTGTGTGTATGTGTATGTGTGTGTAAAACATTAAAATCAGCATGTAAGGATGTCTTAGTTTAGGCTGCTATAACAAAATATTATAGACTGGGTAGCATAAATAACAGACATTTCCCGGAGGCTATGGTATCCAAAATCAAGGTGCAGTAGATTCAGTCTGGTGAAGGCCCACTCCCTGGTTTGCAGATAGCTGTCTTCTTATTGTATTCTCACATGGCAGGAGGGAAAAAACCCTGGTCTCCTCCTGAATATGTGTGTGTATATATGTGTGTGTGTGTATATATATATATATATATATATATATATATGTATATATATGTGTGTGTGTGTGTGTGTGTGTATATATATATATAACTAATCCCATCATGATGGGACACTACCCTCTTTACTTCATCTAAATCTAACTACCTCCCAAAGGCTTACCTCCAAATACCATCACATTGGAAATTCAAGTTTAAACATAAGAATTTTGAGGAAACATTAATAATAAGCCTATAGCAAATGGCAAGACATTATTAGTGAGCACAGCTTTCAGACATGAGTAAAAGCTTTGAAAGTTTCAAAACTATTTTGATGAGAGACCTTCCCAAAGTATTTATATTTGTGTACGTGGGTAAGGCAGTGAATTTACCTTACTCATTATTCTTTCTAACATTCCACAAGCTGTTTCCATTGGAAATGCAAGGTAGTTCATTTTCTTTTTTCTGAGATAGAAGCATTCTGGAAAAACAAATAAAGTATCATGTTGAGGGTGGAAAAACAATCTAATCCTTGGAAGGGTTGCCAACATGTCTTTTTAGCTGCTCGAGAATATGTGGATAGGTTTTCTGTCAGTTCACTCTTTTTTTTTTTTTTTTTTTGAGACAGAGTCTTGCTGGAGAGCAGTGGCATGATCTCAACTCACTGCAACTTCTGCCTCCCAGATTCAAGCAAGTCTCCTGCCTCAGCCATCTGAGTAGCAAGGTTTACAGGCACGTACCACAATGCCTGGCTAATTTTTGTATTTTAAGTAGACTAGGTGTGGTTTCACCATGTTGGCCAGGCTGGTCTCGAACTCCTGACCTCAAATGATCCACCTGCCTCGGACTCACAAAGTGCTGGGATTACAGGTGTGAGCCACTGTGCTCGGCCCAGTTAACTCTTAGGAATGAGAATATTCAGAGTAACTTCTAGTGAAGCCCTCCATAAACATGATATAGTGCAACACTTTTAAACAGAAACAAACAAAAACACTACAGTAAAAGGCAATGCAATATGGCTGAATAGAACCCTCCAGTGATTGCCCCCCACAGAAAAACCAAACTGAATAACTATTCACACAAAAAGCACATAAATAAGAACCAAAATACAGGTGAGTGATAACAGTACCTAGTTTTGACATCATATCAAGCAAAGTGGCATTGAGGAGGTAGAAAAGACAGTTTTGAATTGCCTACACTGTCCCTCCCTCATCCGATGGTAGTGCCATATGGTACTGGGAGAGATAATTTGTTTGCTTGAGGGAGGGAGAGTGAAGTGATTGTGAGACTGCATTGGAACTCAGTGTTGGCATGTCACAGTGGCAAGAAACCCAGAGCAGAATTCATCTGGTAACCATGGAGGGAGCATTTAGACCAGACCTAGCCAGTGGGAAATCATCCATCCTACCAGTCAGAACCTGAGTTCCAGCTAGCCCTCCGACCACAGGCTAAAGTTCTTTAGGGTCCTAAATAAATTTGAAAGGAAGTCTAGGTTACAGGAACCAAAATTCCTGGGCAAGTGCTGGTGCTGTACTGGGATTGGAGCCAGTGGGCTTGGGGTGCATGGGACTCAGTGAGACATCAGCTATGGTGGCCAAGAAAGTGCTTGCATTACCTCTCCCCCAACTCCAGGTAGCACAGCTCCCAGCTCCAGGAGAGGCACCTTCTGCTTGAGGAAAGCAGAGAGAAGAGTAAAGAAGACTTTGTCTTGCAACTTGGAAACCAGCAGAGTCACGGTAAGATAAAACCCTATAGAGCCCTGAAGCCCCAGTCTCAGGCCAAAAGCTTAAGGACAACATTTCTAGACCCACTGAGAGCGAGAAGAGAACCCATTGCCCTGAAGAGAAAGACCTGGTCTTGGCAGAATTCAACACCTGCTGACTAAAGAGCTTTGGGTCTTGAATAAACATTAATGGTAGCCAGGCAATAGTTGCCACAGGCTGTGGGTGAGACCCTGTACTGTGTTAGCTTTAGGTGTGACTCAGCACTGTCCCAGTGGTGGTGGCCACCGGAGTGCTTGTGTCACCACTACCCCTCCCCCCCAACCAACTACAGGTGGCTAATCATGGAGAGAGACAGAGAGAGACTCCATTTGTTTGGGGAAAAGTAAGGGAAGAAAATAAGAGACAATGCCTTATAACTCAGAAAATTCTCCAGGATGTTACCCAAGACCACCAAGATGGTATGTCAATGAGTCTACAAAAGTCACAGCATTACTGGGCTTGGAGTGCCCCCTAATGCACGTATGGCTTCAGTAACCAAAGACTTAGATGACAACAGTCAATTCCCTTTGAATACTTGGAAAACCTTCTTAAAAATAATGGTATAAACAAGTCAAGACTGTGTAGATAACATTAAATACCTAACTCTTCAATGCCCACACATTGGCAAGCATCGACAAGCATCAAGATTATACAGAAAAATGTGACCTCATCAAACAAACTAAATAAGGCACCATGACCAATTCTGGAGTGACAGAGATATGTGGCCTTTCCAATAGGGAATTCAAAATAGTTGTTTTGAGGAAGTTCAATAATATTTCATATAACACAGAGAAGGAATTCAGATTCCTATCAGATAAATTTAACAAAGAAATTGAAATAATTTTTAAAAACCAAGCAGGAATTGGCCGGGCGTGGTGGCTCACACCTGTAATCCCAGCACTTTGGGAGGCTGCGTGGGGCAGATCATGAGGTCAGGAGATCGAGACCATTCTGGCTAACACGGTGAAACCCCGTCTCTACTAAAAATACAAAAAAATTAGCCGGGTGTGGTGGCGGGCGCCTGTAGTCCCAGGTACTCAGGAGGCTGAAGCAGGAGAATGGCGTGAATCCGGGAGGCGGAGCTTGCAGTGAGCCGAGATCGCACCACTGCACTCCAGCCTGGGCTACAGAGCGAGACTCCATCTCAAAAAAAAAAAAAAAAAAAGAAAAAGAAAAAGAAAAACCAAGCAGGAATTCTGGAGCAAAAAAATTTATTCGACAAACTGAAAATGCATCAGAGACTCTGAACAGCAGAACTAATCAAGCAGAAGAAAGAATTCAAAAGCTTGAAGAAAGGCTACTTGAAAAAACATAGAGGAGGCAAAAGAAAGTAGAATAAAAAAGAGAGAAGCATGTACATAAGATCTAGAAATTAGAATCAAATTATAAGAGTTATTGGTCATAAAGAGGAGGTTGAGAGAGAGATCTGGGTAGTAAGTTTATTCAAAAAGGTAATAGAGAACATTACAAACCTAAAGAAAGATCAGTATTCAGTTACAAGAAGTTTACAGAACACCAAGATAATTTAACTCAAGACTAACTGGACACACTTAATAATCAAACTTCCAAAGGTCAAGAATAAGGAAAGGATTCTAAAAACAGCAAGAGATAAGAACAAACAACATTTAAAGGAGCTCCAATACATCTGACAGCAAATTTCTTGGTGGAAATCTTACAAGCCTGGAGGGTGCCATGACATATAAAAATGCTGAAGGGAAAAGACTTTTATCCCAGAATACCACATCCAGCAAAAATATCCATCAAACATAAAGAGAAATAAAGACTTTTCCAGACAAGCAAAAACTTAGGGATTTTATAAACACCCGGCCTGTCCTACAAGAAATGCTAGAGAGTTCTTCAGTCTGAAAGAAAGAAATGTTAATGACCAAGAAGAAATCATCTAAAGGCACAAAATTTGCTAGTAATAGTAAATACACAGCCAAATACTGAATATTGTACCACTGTAATTGTGCTGTGCAAACTACTTGTATCATCAGTAGGAAGACTAAAAGATGGATCTATCCAAAATAATAACAACTACTTCTTGAGACATAGTATAAAAATATATCAATAGAAACAACAAAATTTTAAGAAGTAGGGGGATAAAGCTAAAGTATAGAGTTTTTATTAGTTTTCTTGTTGCTTGTTTTTTGTTTCTTACTTTGTTTTTAAGGTCAGAGTTAAGTTGTCATAATTTAAAAATAAGTGGTTATAAGACATTATTTGCAAGCCTAATGATAACCTCAAATCAAAAAACCTACAAGAGATACACATAAATAAAAATAAATTAATTAAAAACTAGTACAGAGAAAAATCACTTTCACACAAATAACAGAAAGGAAGGAAGGAAGAGAAGACCACAAAACAACCAGAAAACAAATAACAAAATTGCAGGCATAAGTTCTTACTTATCAATAATAGCACTGAATGTAAATGGACTAAATTCTCCAATCAAAAGAAATAGAGTGGCTGAATGGATAATTAAAAATATAAGAACCAACTATCCACTGCCTACAAAAAAACACACTTCACCTATAAAGTCACACATAGAGAAAATAAATGGTTGGAAAAGAATATTCCATGCAAATGGGAAAAAAAAATACGAACAGAGTTAGCTATATTTATATCAGAAAAAATAGATTACAAAATGAAAACTATAAGAGAAGTAAAAGAGTTTATTATATTGTGATAATGAAGTCAATTCAGTAGGAGAATATAAAAATAATAAATATATATTCACCTAAGATGAGCACTCAGAAACATAAAGCAAATATCATTAGAGCTAAAGAGAGAGATAGACCTCAATACAATAATAGCTGGAGACTTCAACACTCTACTTTTAGCATTAGACAGACCCTCCAGACCTTCCAAAATCAACAAAGAAAAAACAGACTTAATCTACATTATAGAACAAATGGACCTCATAGACATTTATAGAATATTTCATACAATGGTTGCAGAATACACCATCTTCTGAGCACATGGATCATTCTCAAGGATAGACCATATGTTACACTATAAAACAAGCTTTTAAGTATTCCAAAAATTAGAAATCATATCAAGTATCTGCTCTGACAACAATGGAATAAAACTAGAAAGCAATTACAAGAGGAACTTTAGAAACCAACCAAACACATGGAAGGTAAACTATATGCTTCTAAATGACCAGTGGGTCAATGAAGAAATTAAGAAGGAAATCTAAAAATGTCTACAAAATAAATGAAAATGGAAACACAATATAGTAAAACCTATGAGACACAGCAAAAGTAGTAGTAAAAGGACAGTTTATAGTAATAAGCACCTGCATCGAAAAAGTTGAAAAACTTCAAATAAACAACAAAATCATGCATCTTAAAGAACTAGGCAAGCAAGAGTGAAGCAAACCCAAAATTAGTAGAAGAAAATGAAGATTAGAGCAAAAGAAATGAAATTGAAACAAAAATATACAAAAGATCAACAAAATTAAAAGTTTGTTTTTTGAAAATATAAACAAAATCAACAAACCTTCACCAGACTAAGAAGAAAGAAGACCCAAATACATAAAATGAAAGATAAAAAAAGAAACATTGCAACTGATACTGTGAAAAAATCAAATGATCATTAGAGATTACTATGAGTAGCTATATGCTCATAAATCTAAAAACCTAAAAGAAATGGATTAATATCTAGACAATACAAACTACCAAAATTGAACCATAAAGAAATCCAAAGCATGAATAAATCAATAACAAGTCATGAGACCAAAATGATAATATAAATTCTCCTAGCAAATGAAAGCCTGAGACCCAATGGCTTCATTGCTGAGTTTTACCAAACATTTAAGAAGAATTAATACCAATTCTACTCAAACTATTCCAAAAAACAAAACAGGAGGATATACCCCCTGACTTATTCTAGGAGGCCAGTATTACCCTGATACCCAAATTAGAAAAAGACACATCAAAAGAAAGAAAACTATAGGCCAATAGCTTTGATTGACAGTAATGTAAAAATCCTCAACAAAATACTAGCAAATTAAATTCAACAACACATTGAAAAGATCATTCCTCATGACCAAGTGGGATTTATCCCTACAATGCAAGAATGGTTCAACATATGGAAATCAATTGATGTGATACACCATATAAATAGAATGAAGAAATAAAATGATGTGATCCATTCAATTGATGCTCACAAGGTGTTTCATAAAATTCAACATACCTTCATGATAAAAATCCTCCAAAAACTGGGTATAGAAGGAACATACCTCCACACAACAAACAGCATACATGAAAGACTCACAGCTAGTATCAAACTGAATGGGGAAATCCTGGAAGCTTTACTTCTACTATCTAGAACATGACAAGGATGTGGGTCAAAAACTAGGTGCCTTTGGGTGGTGGTGGGGTGAGAAGAATGGTGGTGGCCCAAATGCCATGGGGACCCTTAGGGTTTGGAGGGCCCGAGAAGGTGGGTCTATGGATACAAATACACCTACCTCTTTAGGCCATGGAGCCTTGGGGACCTGAGTCCTTGCATGACTGCTTTGTCCCAATTGGGCGAGACCTACATAGTCCTGATGACAAGGAACAAAGGAATTAATGGGCTAGGAAGGTGAGTGGACTCCCAGACGATCACAGGTAGAATGGTTAGCGAGCGGTTGAGTGGTGGGTCTTCTTTCTACCAGACCTTTGTATTGTAAGAGAAAAGTTGTAGAATGACATACCACATTTGGCCAATTGGAAATGCTCCACCACTCTTTGTGAAGATTTACTGGCTGTTTATAGAAGGCCTGTGTATATAATATGTAAAAGTTGTTCTCAACTTTCACCTAAACCTTTTAAAACATTTACTACATCTACCTTTCTAGATGTAAAGAGGTTGCTAACGTATGATGAAGTAGAGTGAGAAAATCACGCATCTTGTAAATTCCCATTTTTTAAAAAGTCATAGAAAATAAATGTCTTCTGAGAATGAATTTTTGAAATGGCATTGTTAGACCACTTTTGAAAGTGACACCAGAAGTGACATGTTGACATTTGTTCAGTGAACATGGAGCAGAAAACTTGAGGACGAAGAGAAAGTGGTTCTATGCCAGACTGATCATATTTAGAAGTCATTTTTATATCATAACCATTGTTTTTGTGTGCATTTTATTCCTCACTACTGTATATATGATTGACAATGCTAAATACTTTTTTGAAATATCTAGTTTTTCTAGATATCCTGAAGTGCCTTATATGTGTTAAAATTAGAGGTAGTAAAATAACATATTTTCTAACTACATTTTTGTTAAAATTTACATGAAATGTTGTTTTTTGGGGGAAATGACCAAACCACTTTTTGAGTAATACATATTATGTTTGTGCACTAGTTCAGGGGAAGAGGAAGGAGGAAGAAGTGCACAGAGCTTGATGCCAGTGTGCTTATAGTGAGGTAAACATGGTAAACCCTGTCTGTACTAAAAATAAAAAAAATTAGCCAGGTGTGGTGGTGGGTGCCTGTAATCCCAGTTACTCAGGAGGCTGAGGCAGGAGAATCACTTGAACCTGGGAGGCGGAGGTTGCAGTGAACCGAGATTGCGCCACTGAACTCCAGCCTGGGCAACAGAGTGAGACTTGGTCTCAAAAAAAAAAAAAAAAAAAAAATTAACCATTGTCCCTATGTCTGTGCATTTTGTTTTACTTATTTGAGTAAATAGTATATATCAAGAAAAATCAAGTCCCAATTTACAACATTTTGTTTTTCCAGATGTTAAAGGGGTTGCCAGTGTACGACAAAAATAGATTAGTAAACTAAAATATTTTGTATATTTTGATTTAAAATTCCTAGGGGAAAAAATGTCGTCTGAAAATTTAAGCACTACTACCCACTGGGTTGATGCAAATGGGAGGGTTTATAGGCTAGAATGTTCATATTTGTAAGACTGTTTCAAATTATAACTATTGTTGCATGTGTGCAGCTTATTCAAGATTGTTGGGTATATAGTTGACAAGTTAACACCTTACCTGAAACATTTAGTCTGTCTAGATACTTAGAAGTGCCTGACATACATTAAATGTAGAGGTAGTAAAATAACACTTTGTAAATATGTTTTTGTTAGAATTCATAGTAAGTATTGTCTTTTGGAACTGAAATTGTTAAACTGCCTCTGTGAGCAGTATAGTACCATCTATACTTGTTTGGAACAAACTGCAAAAGGTAACATACAGGCGTGTTCATATTTGGACATTTTCAGACACCATTTTCCAATATGTTTTGTGCATTTTGTTTTTCTTGTGCTTATAGTATATATAACTGATGAATGAGTCCTAAACTTGTAATATCTAGTCTCTAGATGTTAAGGAGTTTGCCAGTGTATGACAAAGGACTTAGTAAAATCAGCACATTTTGTGCATTTTGTGTTGAAATTCATAGGAAACTTGTCCTCCGTAAGTGACTTTTGGATGTGAATTTGTTCAACAACCCCTACGCTTGTACTTGTCCACTGGATTGAAGGCAGAAAGAAGTGAAGGAGGACTGGCTCAAGGCCAAAATGGTCATATTTAGAAGACACCTCAGATTATAACCATTGTTATATGCGTGTAGTTTTACAGTGCTGTGTACATAGTGGACAAGTCAATGTGAAATATCTATCCATTTTAGACATTTAGAAGTGCTTGATGTATTTAAATTAGAAGTAGTAAGATAACACTTTTGTAAACAGCTTTTAAAAACTGATGGGAAATACTCTGTTTGAAAGTGGAATTGTTAAACCAACCCTGTGAACAGTGTATTCTCTGTACTTGTTCACTGCCTTGAGGGAGGTGGGAGGAAATATATTCGAAAGTGTGTTTTGCTGGCGTGTACTAGAAAATTTAAGCTTATCCATCACCCTGTATGTTATGTTCATTTCATCTATTTTTGGTATACTGTGTATATTGTATATATACTGAACAAATGATTCCTAATTTTATAATATCTACTCTGTAGATATTAAAGAGGTTGCCAATAAATGATGAAAGTAGAGTTGGTAAACTAACACATTTTGTACACTTTGTCTTAAAATTCATAGAAAGGCTGCATTCTGAAAAGAAATTGTGGAAGTTGAAATGATAACATCAACTCTAAGTGACACAGGTGCCTGTATCCACTGGGTTGGTTGTGAAGAAAAGTTGGAAGAAATTAATGAATCTATACTAGAGTGTTTCTGTTTAGAAGACACCTGATGTAACCAGTATTATAAGTGTTCCATTTATTCAAAACCACTCTGTATATAGTGGACAAACTTAAGTCTTTATTTGAAACATCTAGTCTTATTTTTTAATTTTACTTTACATTCTGGGATATATGTGGAGAACATGCAGGTTTGCTACATAGGTATACATGTGCCATGGTGGTTTGCTGCACCTATCAACCCATCATCTAGGTTTTAAGCCCTGCATGCATTAGGTATCTGTCCTAAGGCTCTACCTCCCCTTGCCCTCCACTCCCCAAAAGGCCCCAGTGTGTGATGTTCCCCTCCCTGCGTCCATGTGTTCTCATTGTTCAACTCCCACTTATGAATGAGAACATGTGGTGTCTGGTTTTCTGTTCCTGTGTTTGTTTGCTGAGAATGATGGCTTCCAGCTTCATCCATGTCCCTGAAAAGGACATGAACTCATTCTTTTTTATTGTTGCATAGTATTCCATATTTGGGTTGGTCCCAAGTCTTTGCTATTGTAAATAGTGATGCAATAAATGTACATGTGCATGTGTCTTTATAGTAGGATGATTTATAATCCTTCGGGTATATACCCAGTAATGGGATTGCTGGGTCAAATGGTATTTCTGGGTTCTAGATCCTTCAGGAATCATCACACTGCCTTCCACAATGGTTGAACTAATTTACACTCCCACCAACAGTGTAAAGGCATGCCTATTTCTCCACATCCTTGCCAGCATCTGTTGTTTCCTGACTTTTTAATAATGGCCATTCCAACTGGTGTGAGATGGTATCTCATTGTGGTTTTGATTTGCATTTCTCTAATGACCAGTGATGATGAGCTTTTTTTCATATGTTTCTTGGCCACATAAATGTCTTCTTTTGAGAAGTGTCTGTTCATATCTTTTACCCACTTTTTGATGTGGTTTTTTTTCTTGTAAATTTGTTTAAGTTCCTTGTAGACTCTGGATATTAGACCTGTGTCCGTTGGGTAGATTGCAACAATTTTCTCCCATTCTGTAGGTTTTCTGTTCACTCTGATGTTCACTTTAGTCTTTCTAGATGTTTAGAAGTGCACAAAATATGTTAAGATTAGAGTCAGTAAAGAACACGTGTAGATATCATTTTGATTCATATGAAATATTGTCTTTTGAAAATTGATGAAATCATTTCTCAGAGCAGTACACATTATTATGTTTGTGCTGTTCCTGGGAAGAAGAAGAAAGTGCAAAGAGCTTTATACTAGTGTTTTCATGATGAGGCACAATCGACCATTGTCCCTTATGTCTGCATTTGTTTTACTGTGCTGTGTATATAGTATATATAAATAGACAAATGAGTCCTAATTTGAAACATACAAATAACAAAGAGGTTGCCAGTGCATGACAAAAGTACAGTAAGTAAATTAATACATCTAGTGCACTTTGTGTTAAAATTTATAGAATAGACTGTTCTTAAAAGCACTTGCATAAGTGAAATTGTTAAAAATCCCCTCTAAGCATTACAGATGATTGTTCCTGTCCATTGGGTAGATAGAGGGGGGAAGGGAAAAGAGTCTAGGCCAGGATGTTCCTATTTAGAAGACATTTTCAAATTATAGCCTGTGTTATATATGTGCAACATTTATTCCACTAAATAGTGCTACTCTGTATTTAGTGGAAAACTGAAGTCCTATTGGAAACATATAGCCTTTCTAGATATTTAACATAGGTTAAAGTGGAGGGCTAAAATAACACCTTTTATGCATTTTTTAATTTCCTAAGAGTGGTTGCATTTGAAAATGAAATTGTTAAATTTGATGCTTTGAAGAGTAAGCTAGCTGTTCATTAGGTGGTGGTGGGTGGAGGGAGGAGGAAGTATGCAAGGAGAAGGATTCTGTGACTGTGAGTTAGATTAATTCAAGTGGTTTAACCATTTTTCTATATGTGCATTTTAGTTAATATTGTTGTGTTTTAAAAGATAATTCCCAATGCTCAAAGTATGTTAAAAGTAGAGGTAGTAAAAAAAAAAAATCCACTTATAAATGTCCTTTTGTTAATTTTTAGAAAGACCTGTCTTCTGGGAGTAAACTTCGTTAGCCCACCACTTGGAGTTAGACATAGTCCTATACTTAGCCACTGGGATGGTGGAAGAGGGAGAAGATCAAAGGTGAAGGAAAAGGCTCTTTTGTAGTAACTCTATATCTAAAGATGGTTTTAGATGATAACCATAGGTCTACATTAGCATTTTTTTTATTATTATACTTTAAGTTTTAGGGTACATGTGCACAATGTGCAGGTTAGTTACATATGTATACATGTGCCATGCTGGTGTGCTGCACCCATTAACTCGTCATTTAACATTAGGTATATCTCCTAATGCTATCCCCCCCCTCCCCCCACCCCACAACAGTCCCCAGAGTGTGATGTTCCCCTTCCTGTGTCCATGTGTTCTCATTGTTCAATTCCCATCTATGAGTGAGAACATGCGGTGTTTGGTTTTTTGTCCTTGTGATAGTTTACTGAGAATGATGATTTCCAATTTCATCCATGTCCGTAAAAAGGACATGAACTCATCATTTTTTATGGCTGCCTAGTATTCCATGGTGTACATGTGCCACATTTTCTTAATCCAGCCTATCATTGTTGGACATTTGTGTTGGTTCCAAGTCTTTGCTATTGTGAATAATGCCGCAATAAACATACGTGTGCATGTGTCTTTATAGCAGCATGATTTATAGTCCTTTGGGTATATACCCAGTAATGGGATGGCTGGGTCAAATGGTATTTCTAGTTCTAGATCCCTGAGGAATCACCACACTGACTTCCACAATAGCAAAGTTCCTCTGTTTATTGTGGACGAAGTACATTATTGCAACATGTAAGCTTTCTGAAAGTCCTGTGTGACAATGTATGACAAAAAGTAGAGCTTGTGAGTTAGCCAATTTGTAAATAACTTTTTGTTATATTTAATAGAAAATATGCATCTTGGACACAGAATTGTTAAACTCCCTCTGAGAAGTGTGTATCAGGATTTGTTTATTAGATTGACAACAAAGGGACAGAAGTAAGTATAAAGGGAGAGAAATATGCAGATGTGTTCATATTAACATTTTGCTGATATCCATTGATATATGTTAATCTCTTTTGGCTGTACTATAAAAATACATTAAGTAATTCAATTGAAACATATCTTTCTGATAATATTTTAGTGAATTAGTTAGCTCTGCTAATGAATTATCTTAGAAACATCATATTTAGTGTATTATGTTGTTTTATGTTTTATCTTAAATTGGGCATTAAGATAGTGTAGTATTTTAATCAGAACTCTGCCAATATTTTTATCTAGAGGCGCATTGCCATTTTTGCCTTCTATAAAATTTTTGTTTCAAGAAAGGCAGAATAACATCTTTTTTCTAACATATTGACTTGGTATAGTGTATTCTTGGTTATCAAAATCCTCATATAGCTTTGGAAGTTTTTTTTTTTTTTTTTTCAAGACAGGGTCTCACTCTGTCACTCAGGCTGAAGTGCAGTGGTGCAATCTTGGCTCAGTGAAACCTCCACCTCCCAGGTTCAAGCAATTCTCCTTCCTCAGCCTCCTGAGTAGCTGGGATTACAGGCATGCAGCACCATGCCCAGCTAATTTTTGTATTTTTAGTAGAGATGGAATTTCCCCATGCTGACCAGGCTGGTCTTGACCTCCTGACCTCAAGTGATCCACCCACCTAGGCCTCCCAAATTGCTGGGATCACAGGCGTGAGCCACTGCACCTGGTCTGGAATTTTAAATTGGTAAATATTCATGATATGTGAAAAAGCATGGCACATACTATACAACCTCAATCCCATAAAATTGAATGTTTTATCTATATATACACAGGACCTAGAAAGACATGGCAAACCGTAAACTGCTGGCGATTGTGGATAACTTTATTCTTTGCTTCTTGTGTTTTTTAGTTTCTTATAATGCACATATTAACTTTTTAAAAATAAAGGCTATTTTGAAAATCTGAAAAAAAAATCAGTATTGTTTAACTGTGCATACTATCTAAAACAGTCTACGGATTCAATGACATCCTCATGAAAATATCAATTACATTCTTCACAGAAATAGAAAAAACAATCCCAAAATTTATATGGAATCACAAAATACTCAGAATAACCAAAACTATCCTGGGCAAAAAGACAAAACTAAAAGAATCATATTACCTGACTTGAAATTATACTCTAGAGCTATAGTAACTAAACCAGCATGGTACTAGCATAAAAACAGACATGAATTAATGAAACAAAATAGAGAAACAAAGAAATAAATTTATACATCTACAGTGAACTCATTTTCAACAAAAGTGCCAAGAACATATTATACATTGGGAAAGGGCAGTCTCCAATAAATTGTCCTGGGAAAACTGATATTCATTTGCAGAAGAATGAATCTAAAACCCTATCTTTCATCTTTTGCAAAAATCAAATCAAAATTGGTTAAAGACTTAAATCTAAGACCTCAAAATGTGAAACTACTAAAAAAAATTGAGGAAACTCTCCAGGTTATTAAACTGGGCAAAGATTTCTTAAGTAATATCCTACAAGCACAAGCAAGAGAGGAAACAATGAACAAATGGCATCATATCAATTAAAAATCTTCTGCCCAGAAAAGGAAACAATCAACAAAGTGAGGAGACAACTCCCAGAATGGGAGAAAATATTTGCGGACCATCCTTCTGACAAGAGATTAATAACTAGAATATATGACAAGCTCAAACAACTCTATAGGAAAAAACCTAAAGCTAATAATCTGATTAAAAAATGGGCAAAAGATTTGAATAGATATTTCTCAGAAAAAGATATACAAATGGCAAACAAATACATGATCAGGTGCTCAACATCGTTGATCATCAGAGAAATGTAAATGACAGCTACAAAGAGGTATCATCTCACCCCAGTTAAAAGGGCTTTTATCCAAAGCACAGGAAATCACTATGAAGAACAGTTTGGAGGTTCCTCAAAAAAACTAAAACTACAGCTACCATGTGATTCAGCAATTCCACTGTTAGGTATACAACAACAACAACAAAAAAGAAATCAGTATAACAAGACAGTATCTGCACTCCTATGTTTGTTGCAGCACTGTTCACAATAGCCAAGATTTGGAATCATCCTGTGTTCATCAGCACAGAAACAGATAAAGAAAATACGGTATATATACACAGTGGAGAACGGAGTATATATACACAATGGAGTAATATGCAAATGAGATTCTGTCATTTGCAACAACATGGATAGGACTGAAGATCATTATGTTACGTGAAATAAGGCAGGCACAGAAAGACAAACATTACGTGTTCTCACTTATTTGTAGAAGCTAAAAATTAAAATAATTGAACTAATGGAGATAGAGAGTGGAAAGATGTTTACCAGAGGCTGGAAAGGGTAGTGAGAGGTTGGGCATGGTGGCTGGAGTGGGGCTTATTAATGTGCACAGAATTAGTTAGGAAGAATAAGATCCAGCATTTTATATCACAATAGGGTGACTACAGTCAATAATAACGTACTCATACCCTTCAAAATGACTAAAAGTTTATAATTGGATTGTTTGTTACACGAGAATAAATGCTTGAGGTGATGGATACCCCATTTACCTTGATGTGATTATTAAACATTGTATGCCTGTGTCAAAGAATATATGTATGTGTGTGTGTGTGTGTGTATGCTCCATAAATATATATGTGTGTGTATATATACTCCATATATATATATATAGCTGCTATGTACCCACAAAAATTAAAAATTAAAAAAATCTAAAAACAGAACTACCATACGATTCAACAATCCCACTGCTAGCTATATACCCAAAAGAAAGGAGATCAGTACATCAAAGAGATATCTACACTTTCATGTTTCTTACAGCATTATTCACAACAGCCAAGATTTTGAAGTAACCTTAGTGTCACAAAAAATGAACATATAAAAAAATGTGGTACATATACACAATGGAGTACTATTTAGCCACAAAAATAATGAGATTTTGTCATTTGCAACTACATGGAACTGGAGGACATTATATTAAGTGAAATAAGCCAGGCACAGAAAGACAAACTTTGCATGTTCTCACTTGGTTGTGGGAGCTAAAAATCGAAACAAATTCATGAAGATAGACAGTAGAAAGATGGTTACCAGAGGCTTTGAAGGGTAGTGAGGGTAGAAAAGGGAAGAGGAGATGGTTAGTGGGTACAAAAGTATAGTTAGATAGAATGCATACAATCTAGTATTTGATAGCAGAACAGGGTGACTACAGTGAACAACAATTTATTGTGCCTTAAGAAAATTAAAAGAGTACAATTAAGGTGTGTATAACCCAAAAGAAAGAATAAATGCTCGAGGTGATGGATACCCTATTACTCTGATGTGGGTATTGCATATTGTATGCCTGTATCAAAGTAGCTTATGTACCGCATAAATATATACATCTATGATGTAGCCACAAAAAAATAAAAATAAAAAAATTATAATTACAAATTAAAATTAAAAAACTCTCATGGACCCAGAGCTTTCTGAAAACTGTACAACATAGTTACTGGTCCTCTTTGCTCTTGCCTGCAAGAAATTGAATAAGAAGAAATGATGGCAAGTAATGCCTCTCCCTAGATCTTGGCAGTGAAACCCTATGTACAATTTCACAAGTAATCATGAAGATGATAGGTGACCTTTTTTAGGAACTTTGAACAACCGAAGTTTCACTTGAGTCAAACATTAAAACATAACTCCACACACATCTAGCTCATTTTTTCAATAGACAAAAGTATATTACAAAAAAAGAAAAGCTGAGAGTCTTTAAGTCCCATCCACAGACTGTGAAAAGCTGTGATATTAGAGTTTAATTTCAGGGTCTTTTGACTATTTTGGTGAAGGAAAGCCTACAGAGAAAACCTGACATTGAATTCATAGGACAATCAAGAAGAGTCTACAAAGTTTCTAACTTTTTTTGAGATTTCATAGATAATGCAGAGGCTTATCTAATCAAAGCACCTGAAGAAAACCCATCTTAGAATTGTGTCTGATATTTCATGCCAAGGTCAAAAGATCTTTTAGCCAAGTCCTGATCTGAACTGATTCTCTGAAGACATGACTATCTCTGGAATATAATGGGTAAATTTGCAAGAATCATTGAAGAAATGCCAATGAAGGGGATAACTAGGATTCATTTTACCAAAATAACTGTGAAATAAATGATTGTGTTCTCACTTTTATATTTGACTTCACTCCAGAAAAAAGGCATGTAGTCACTTGCTAGCTTCTACACTTAATAATAATCAATAAAAATTATTATCATGCTTTAATTCATATGATATTTCAGAGACTACTGTGTTTGCTAGGAACTAGTAAATTTTGAAATTTTCACAGCATCCATAGGTCATGATTATCAATATATAACTAAGTCCACTAAGGAGAAGCAAGATTATTTGTTTTTCCCCAGATAGTAATATAGAAATGATGATGATGATGATGATGATGATGGTGGTGGAGGAAGAATATAACATTTACTTATTAAAATTTTACCATCTTACCTTGGACCAGGTATATGTACTATTTCATTAAATTCTCACATGTCCCTGTGAGGTATAGGACCTATTACTGTAACTATCTCATAGATCAAAAAATTGAAGTAAAGAGGAGGTTAAGTAACTTGCCTAAGGTTATATAACTACTATTTTGCAGAGCTCAGGTTAAGATCCCAGGCAGTCTGACTCCCATGGTCTGTATAACAACTCCCTTAGCTACTGCTAATGATTGGCTAAATTAGGTCTTGAGAAAAAATTCTTAACTGTAACACTAATGCCCTTTCCATTCTACAATTCAGAAGGCTCCTTGCACCACCAAATAAGTTTGGAGTCAACGCTTAAAAAGGATGATGGTCAAAGGGATTGTGTCTTTGTGGAGAGAGGTAGGTTTCTGGAGCCTGCAGCCAGTAAAATCTGCTTATAGCCCTGAGCACTCAGAACTAAACTATTCCACCAAGGGAAAAGCAGTAACACAGCAGCTAAGTGTGTTTGAAGGAAAATTTGAAGGTGGCCCTCCTAGACTGTGTTGCCACTTGATAAGCACAAAGTGGAGGAGGAGGATGGAGTTAGCACATCCCCTTTACAAATTGGTTTCTCTATGTCTCATCTCATAATCTCTTGAGCGACTGTTTCCATAGACACCCACACTTCAGTTTCCCAGCTTAACCACATTTGAACAAGAATGCAGGCTTTGGCTTCAGCAGCTGTGAACTGTTTTACCATGTGTCTAACAGGCATGGCTTATCTACCTTCCTGTCTGTCTGCAACAGAACAGAGGGGTGGGAGAAGTTCAACCAACAGTAATGCAACAGTAATGCAACATTAGGAGTTTCAAAGCTAAACAAACCCAATTTGATCCATATGAAACAGGGCAAAAGCAGACAAAAAAGGAGTGACTTTTTTTCATTCTTGGCTTTTGGGAGTGGGAGTGGGGCAATAGTGGCTTGAAGTTGGCTGTTTCACAAGTGTAAAATGAAAGCACAAGCCTTTTTTTTTTAATTTCTGAAACAGAGCTGTGGGTCCCTGGGGACTCAGAGGAGAAGGCGATAGAGTGTGGGAGTCTGTGTGGGCACTGAAAGAAACCTAGAATATAAGTTAATGAAATTCACAGCCCACAAAGCTGTGCTTTAATTTTGAACTTGAACCAGCAACAGTTAAATAAAATAATTGAATCAAATTAGGTTTAAAATCACTTGCCTGCTGAGAATATAGGAAACTAACAATGTAGCAGGAGTTTCCGTACAAAGGAAAAAGAAAAATAATAATCTTAAATATTTACTCCTGTGAAAAAAAAATGCACTTGTCAATTGACCTAGGAATTTCAGGTAGAGCCATGACAAAAAAGTATGAACACACAAACACACACACACACACACACACACACACATAAAAACACACATATAATCATTTATGAGGGATTTGTGTACACCCACTACACAAACCATGCTAATTTCTACACATCCCACTTGAACACAGCATGTATACAACTGTTCTTCATATTAGGGATTGTTTTGAAGTTCAATGTAACCAAGCAGACAAATATTCTTGGCCTAGATGAAACCCAGTCACAAAGAGTACATGATGAGGAATTACATGCCTTAAAATAACAAACACATATTTCAATTCATGTAATCATCACAACAACCCTATGAGTTCGTTTCTATTATTATTACATTTTACAGATGAGGAAACTGAGGCACAGAGGTGTTGAATGACTTCCAAAAGTCACACTGCTAAGAAAGAGAGTCAAGACGTATTTTGACGTCAGTCTGGTACCAAAGTCTGTGTTTTTAACCATTATAATTAGCAAATGGAAAGAAAGGCTCTTAGTCCAGTAGAAAGAAGTGGATGCTGACCCAATCCCACTCTTTTCCTCTCCTAAGTGTCTAGATATTTTTGTGAGATGCTGTTCTATGTTAGTGAGTAGGTGGGTGAGAATCAAGATGGTGGGGATATTTTTGGTAGGATGGCTTTAAAAGTAGTTGCTATTTGACAAGAGAATGAACCTTTTGTAATGAACTCAGCAGAGATTCTTCCTCTTGCTTACCCTTTGTTAAAACAGTGCATGATCTAGATGTTCCTTTAGATTGCATTTCCTTAAACAGAGGAAGAGAATGCTTCAAATGATTTTTGAGAATACTATTTCATCCAAATATTCAAGGCTTATTTTCCTTTGGTTATTATTTCCTGGCTCATGGAGAGAACTTGGCATCCATGACCTTCTGTTCTAATTTGCTGGAATTGGGTTTTAACTATAACATTTGTATTCACAGGCAAGCTAGTTGGTGGATTACCATTTGGTGTAGACAGATTAAGGCACTCTTTATGTAGCCAGTTTGTTCCTTATTCTGTTGTGCTCAAGGAATCTTACCCAAGTTAGCTGAATCTCCACAAATGGATATATGTTTCCATTTGTAAGTAAAATCTTTGATAAGCAAAATGTTGTCAACTTTCCTCAGATTTTTCTTTCAGAGAAATTTTAATGTTGTCACTCTCACTGTGTAAACTTTGGGATATTTGAAATGTGTGGACTAAGCACAGCAGTGTTTTCCTTTGAATACTCACCTATACAAATACAACAGCAAAACAGATGAAACAAACTAAAACTGTCTAAAGATAGGCAATTCTGGTAGTCCTCTCACTCATCTTAATCACAAATGAAATGCACAAAGTAGTTACAATAATTTGTCCTTGTCTATGAGCCAACTTTATTATTATTTATCATTTCTTGCTTATGTTGTTTTATTTAGTTGCAAGGAGAAATTATCACAAACTATTGAGGCTTTTCTCGTTTTACCTATTGATAGGATTTAAATGCTGGCTAAGGGACAAGAAAGCAGGAATATTTTTGAAAGGTGGTATGACATAAATATCAGTTAAACAAAAACTTGATAATAGGCACATGTAAGTCAATAAAGTTGGTCCATTGCTTCAGTAAAGGGGACAAAGAAATATCTCGGGTTTTAAGGCAGCGTTCTTTTTATTATTTTTTCTGGTTGCAGTCTTGGGCCTGCATATGGGTGCTAAGGACTTGGTAGCTGAGCTATGATTCTTATTGAGCAGATCTAAGATCCTGACAGTCAGCAAGGAGTTTTGTCTTCAGGATAAGTAAGCTGTGAAAGTGGATACAAGGGTACTTATTGAACAATTTAAATTTCCCATGTAAATTGTTTAGAATATTTCCTGTGGAAAATAATGGTCACATCTTCTGATGTGGCAGCATGAGATTTTGAATGGTATAACAATGTGATAAGATTACGATTATCTTAGCAATAACACAAAAGTTATTTAACACCAATATTACCACTTAAAATACACCACCAACTATCTACACATGAAGCAGAATTACTGAAAATATTAAAATGAAAGATAAGAGGCTTACAGCTGGTGGGAAGTTTTATGATTAAATTAAAGTATCAAGTTCCTTGAATAGGAAATGAATTTCAACAAACAGGTGCCAATAAGTTGCATTTGGGGATTACTAGTGATTTGAAACATATGTATTTTTCTAATCAGGGAAAGCCATGAAATCCCTGAAGTCTCCACTTATAAAACGCAAGCTAAGCTGAATTCAGGCTTCTCATGAATGCCTTACATTCTTGGATACTACTCACTGCTGCCTATGAAATATTACCTGATCATTTGCCCAGGCCATGGACATGTTTCACCCCAGATTGGGGATTGCATGAATTCAGATTTCAGTCACACATAAAGAGAAATTGGAACTGGCAGACATTGAAAGACTATGATTCAACTCGGGAATTAAGCCCCCCAAAAAGTCAGGGAAATACAAGGAAGAGGAAAGAGAAGGGGGACAAACTGTGTTAGACTTTCTCTAGGTCCTCATATGAATAGGTGGCTATTTTGAGATCCTCATCACTGAACACCGCAGAGAGAAGCTGCTATGCAAAAAACTAAAAATTAAATAAGAGACATACACTCTAGATGTATACACATGAAAAGTCACGGATTTGTTAATGAAATTTAAGATACTGGGGCCAAATTGGAAATGACTATTTTTTATTTCTAGGCTATTGATTAGTCACATCAATACTGATCCATTTATTTCACTTAACCTCCTTTTTCACTAAAACTTGTAAACAGAGGCAAATAGCCTTCAAGAGGTGACAGAAATAGCTAAAACATTCAGAAGGTTTTTAAAAAGGGTACCATCAGAACTGTGAAAAGATGTCCCCAGAGTAAAAGAACAATGTGGGTGGCACTACTCAGTCTTAGTGGGAAATGAAAGGAAGAATGTTTTTATATACAATCCTATGCCACCCTAAGGTGCCAATGAGCTCATTTCTCTTTTCTCCTAACTAAATGCAAAAATCACACACTTAAGTGCTTTTGTTTATTCACTTAAAAATAAATGTAAGTTACATTTACCATGTTGCCTCGTCAAACTATCATTCTGTTTTGATTTCTAAGGTCAGAAGTATTTATAAATTATTAAACATAGTGAAATTCTTTTCCACTGATAATTTACAAAATTATTATCATAATTTTGTTATATTTTTTCATACCCAAACATCTATAAATAACCTTTACCCACTGCATCCATGTTCTTTCCATATTCTTATTCTGTCTCTTAAAATCTGGCTTCCACATTTTCTAATGAAAATACTCACTTGAAGGTCACTAGTGACTTACCAATTAATATATAATGTGATGTTTCCTCAAGTCATCGTTATTCATGAACTATTTAAAGTGGTTTACCTGTTCATCACCACTTTTTGGAGCTTTGCTTCTTTAGTTTTATTAAGTAGCCATACTGGTCTTGCTACCTTTTGTCTATTTCCTTTTGTTCTCTTTTTCTGGGTCAACTCCCCCTCTGCTCAGCACTTAAATATTGTTCTTCCCCATATTACTTCCCAGGCAATTATTGTTCTTCTCGTGCTGTCTATTCACACTAGGCACATTTACTTTTATGATTTAAAATACTACCTCTATACTGATGATTCCTAAATCTCTAATTCTGGCCTGGTCTTCTGTCTCCTTTGGTTCCCAGTGATGTGCTAGAATCTGTTTTGATAAGAGGCAAAAGGATAGCTGAAAATATGTTGTTCTTAACTCTTCTGGCTTTATCAATGTTTAGAGAGAATTTATTGCCATGTTATATGTTATTGAAAGTGAAAATCTGGGGTTTCATCATCTGAAAACAAAAAAAATTGTGTGCAATGATCTATTTAGTCATATTTTCAAACTAGGTAGGTCAAAAGTTTTGCTTATATAAAGCTCAGATGGATTCCCTCTACCAGTTTACACGAGGGTAGCAAAGAAGCTTCTTCCAGAGGTGCTCAGTTCTTAAGTTAGGTTGGGAGAATGAGACTGTGCATGCTTTTCAAGACATATCTGAACATTGAAGGAAGTGTTCAGGACTATTACCTCTACCTTTTGTCGTATTCTCTAAAACCCTTTCTAGTGCTGCTTCCAGTGACAAACTAGTCCAGATAGAACCTAGGATCTCATAAGACACCCGAATGTCTTGGCTATAGAGTTATGCTGCCTACTCTGCTTCTAATGTAAAATATAAATCAGAAGTACCTCTCTGGCTAGTTCTCAATTTTGTCTTCTCCTAAATAAGGATAATAGTACCTACTCTGCCTAACTTCTTAGGTTGTGTGAAACTTAAGAAGTAAATAAAATTATAGGTGCTAGGGCTGGGTTCAGTGGCTCATGCCTATAGTCCCAGCACTGTGGGAGGCCGAGGCGAGGGGGATCATTTGAGATCAGGAGTTCGAGACCAGCCTGGTCAACATGGTGAAATCCCGTCTCTACTAAAAAAAAAAAAAAAAAAAAAAAAAAAAAAAAAAAAGCTGGGCATGGGGGCTTGTGCCTTGTAGTCCCAGCTACTCGGGAGGCTGAGTAGGGAGAGTCACTTTAACCCGGGAGGTGGAGGTTGCAGTGAGCCGAGGTTGTGCCACTGCACTCCAGTCTGAGTGACACAGTGAGACTCTGTCTCAAAAAAAAAAAAAAAAGTATAGGTGCTATTCACATGTAAGAGGCCCTCATTAATTTCTATTGTCCAAAGATCCAGCAAAAACACAACCTTGATAAATGTTGATATGTGTTGAAAAATCATAGATTCCTGGGCAAAGTGTTAAAGAATTCCATTCACCCTAGTGAAGCAAAGGTAGGTGGGTGTCATAAACCCTAAGGGATTTTTTAAAATACTGAATCTTGGTACACTGCTTTCTTTTTTTTCTTTCTTTCATTCTTTCTTTTTTTTTTCTTTTTTTTTGAGATGGAGTCTCATTTCTGTCGCCCAGGCTGGAGTGCAGTGGCGCAATCTCAGTTCACTGCAACCTCCGCATTCTGGGTTCATGCCATTCTCCTGCCTCATCCTCCCGAGTAGCTGGGATTACAGGTGTGCACCACTATGTGCAGCTAATTTTTGTATTTTTAGTAAAGATGGAGTTTCGCCATATTGGTCAGGCTGGTCTTGAACTCATGACCTCAGGTGATCCAACGCCTCAGCCTCTGAAAATGCTGGAATTACAGGCATGGGCCACCAAGCCCAGCCCCGTTTTCTTTGAGGAACATTTGGAATTACCTCTGCATGGTGGCCATAAGAGATCTTTTGTTTGGGACATTAGCTTGTTCTTTTAGCTTTATTTTGAACTTTAGATGCTCAAATGGACCTTTACCATTCATGGTTCACACATCCCACAATAGTAGAGAATCTATGCCCCAGCTTGTAAAACAACCACGCAGCCCCAGATTTTAGGCCATCATTTGAGGTTTACTCTACCCATCAGCTGAAGATGGCATTTAGATGAGCACTTATAGTGAAATGAGAATGTCTGGTTTGTCTATCTTAAAGTTCTGACACCAAAAAGGTAGATTTAAAAATAGATTTTAAAAAAGTAGATTTGTTGCAGTAATTTCCAAGAAGAGCCATGTAATTATGTGGGAAGATACTCTTTCATTTGGAAGGTGAATAACTCTTGTTGAAAATAACTTAGGCAGAGCTGACGCTTTTGGAACAAGTAAGGACTCAGTACTAAAACACATAGCACTGAGTGGAGGATGGAGAAGAAGGAGGTAGAGATAAAATAACTTTATAATTTCATTCTTCATTAAGTCGTAATTGATGAAATCACAAAATCTAAGGGCTTATGGCAACCTTGAGGTTATCTGGTCCTGTATTTCTCAAATTTTAATCATTTTTATACCTCCTGCATGGTTTTTCCATACTTGCTTATCACCACTTAATATGTATAATAGTATGTATATATTTTTTTAACTTAGGCAATTTAAATTTTATTTAAAGTTATTTAACTTCTTTTTTTTATTTTTAGAAGTTTTTTTACTATGCTTTAAGTTCTAGGGTACATGTGCACAATGTGCAGGCTTGTTACATATGTATACTTGTGCCATGTTGGTGTGCTGCACCCATTAACTCGTCATTTAACATTAGGTATATCTCCTATTGCTATCCCTCCCCCCTTCCCCCACCCCACAACAGGTCCGGGTGTGTGATGTTCCCCTTCCTGTGTCCATGTGTTCTCATTGTTCAATTCCCACCGGTGAGTGAGAACATGCGGTGTTTGGTTTTCTGTCCTTGCAATAGTTTGCTGAGAATGATGGTTTCCAGCTTCATCCATGTCCCTACAAAGGACATGAACTCATCTTTTTTTTTGGCTGCATAGTATTCCGTGGTGTATATGTGCCACATTTTCTTAATCCAGTCTATCATTGATGGACATTTGGGTTGGTTCCAAGTCTTTGCTATTGTGAGTAGTGCCGCAGTAAACATACATGTGCATGTGTCTTTATAGCAGCATGTTTTATAATCCTTTGGGTATATACCCAGTAATGGGATGGCTGGGTCAAATGGTATTTCTAGTTCTAGATCCTTGAGGAATCGCCACACTGACTTCCACAATGGTTGAACTAGTTTACAGTCCCACCAACAGTGTAAAAGTGTTCTTATTTCACTTCTTTTAAAAGGAAACATTATATTACTATATGTTTGGAAAAAAGTAACACATGACATCAAGAAATAATAGTAACTGCAAAAAAATAACATTTACTACATTATAAATAGTAATAAGTTAATTATTAAAATAAAGTATTTGTCCAAAAACCTCCTAAATAATCTCATATACCAATTGTGGCAGATGGGGTCAGGTCTAAATTTGCTTTTTGTCCCTGGAATATATAGAAAAGAACTTCTATTTCTCAGAAAGGGTAGTTTTTTTTTTTTTTTTTTCAGAAATCACACAGCAAGCCCTGGCAGAAATGAGATTGATGTGGTCACAGGAATGTTTCACTATGTGAGAAAGACAATCTCTTTTCTATTTGGTTGGTGCAAAAGTATTTGCGGTTTTTGCTATTATTTAAAAAAAAAAAAAAAAAAAAAAAAAATGGCAAAAACCGCAATTACTTTTGCACCAACCTGCTATATAGCTCACGGAGACAAGTTGTGCATTAGTGGCTTTTTTAAAAGAAGAGCTATTGCTTGAGGCTTAGTAGATTGGCATATAATTTTTCGTTGCTAAATTTACTGGCATATTTGAACCTGTACTGCCAGTTACGGGAGGTGTTGATGTAAGATGTAATAGTGAGTTAAAGAGAGGAACCAAAATATAGGACAAGACATGAACAGAGTTGAACCAGGGAAAGAGTCTAGATATAGATGTATTTAGGTGTGCAAAGCCTATCTCTATAGGCAGAAGAGATATCTAAAAATTGGTCACTTCCTTAACAGCTGCATAAATCTCAGGGATCCATGAAAGAGACAGCAGAACAGCCAACTAGGACAGGAACATCAGGTTTAACTGGAAACCGCAATAACCTAGGAGGAGTTTAGAACATAGAAGGAAAAAAGCTAATGCCCGAGATTACTCCAAATCAGCCATTTCCAGGTTGTGTTTTTCTGGATTTAGTAAACAGCCCAATCACTTACACTTCCTCCACTTTTATCTCCAGCTGTAGGCAGTGAGAAGTTGTGCTCAGTATAATGCTTCAAGACCAAGTGTAGCCTTCATTTAGCATTAACATGATTAGAATGGTAGCAGGAGACTCCAACTAAAATTTATATTAATGTGTTAGCTTTATTAGTTGCTGTCAGGTATAAATGAACATTAGTCAAAACCTAGCAAATCTGCAATAAATGATTCCAAATAACTTTAACTTGAATTGCAGAATTATAAAGGGTTATACCATTTAGTATAACCATCTTAAATGATTACATGAGGAAACAAAGGCCCAGAGAGAAAAGGAAATTTCTTACAGTAACATATAAAGTTAATATCAGTACTGTGGTTAAAATACAGGTCTCCTGACTGCCAATATAATTCTATTTCTAAGTACCATATTCTTTTTGGACATCAGTTTTTCCCCTCTTTCTCTCATTTCCCACACCACACCTCCTTCTCCACTTATAGAATGCTTGCACTCTCAACACTACAGGATAATCTTAAAGTGATTATCCTTTCTTTTAAACTAAAATTGCAGTGGTCCATAAAGGAAGTTAAGGTAAGCATTTATTCCAAATAAAGCACAATTCATAAATCCATGAATCTTATTTTAGCTTTTGATTACCCAAGATTTCATATTTTGGCCCTATTCCCTCATACCAGCTCCAATCTAAAACTGACTCCCAAGTGGGTAACTCAGCTGTAATTCAAATCTGATATTGTTCTATCTTCTATGCTCTTGGCTTCATTAATCTTCATACTTTTCAACATGTGTAAACCACATGCACAAGCCAGGTTTCTTAAAGCCTCCTGCTCCCCATGATGTTTACTTTCCCATATCTGAATTTCTTTCTCAAAATATTGTTTGCCCAGAAACTTCCTTCAAAAAGAGAGAGCAAACCTTTATAGGAAGAACTATTATTTGCAAATGGTTAGTGTACCACGGAGCTTATGCCTTCCTTGGTATATTGCTCCTTATGTATGAAGAAACACAAATATGAATTTATGAAATATGAAAATTGAAACAAAAATTCAGAGTAAAGTACCAAAACCTAGCTTCCTTTGTAGAAAAGAAAATGCTAGTGTATTGGAGTGTTAGTAGATTTAAGCCAAATGATCTATTTAATCTTGGAAAGTGAGACGCTCATTGCATTTTGTTAAGTGAAAGCCTTTCCTATCTGGTCTTCTGAAGCAGAAAAATCTTAGAGAAACAGTTGGAAAATGATTTGGACAGTATGATCTTCTCCAACCCCTAAATGTTAAGCTTTCAGAGATTTTTGCTTATTAATTCATTAATTAGAGGGAGAGGCTGCTTCTGCATATTAAGTTAACTTTTTGCTACAAAAATTATTAGTTGTCATCTGTGTTATACAACCAGTAGGCACATATGGCCCTTGCTTGTAAGTGTTTAAAATATATCCCCTTTTTCCAGCAAAATCCAGTATATTTTTCTGTAGCCAGAGTCTCAAATTTCCTTCCTGAATCCATTTAACTGATGCTCCCCTGGTTCTCTTTGATGACTCATCAGCAGTCCATGTCTGCGTATCTAGATATGTGTATGACAATAAAGGAATTGTTTCTTGGTGATTGGTTCATCTTGAAAATTTTTTATGCACAGATAATGTTCAAATTGTTTTGGAAACACACTCCCAAATCAATTGCTACATAATCAAGCTGTATTGAGAAGTATCCCACCTGCTCCCTGTATTTATAAACATACACATCCACCCTGGATATGTTTATATTTCTGGATAAAATTGAAGGAATCTTGCAACACAGTGCAAATAATAAAGTTGGTTTCCACAAGTGTGAACTTAATTATATTTCTCTCAAAAACAAAAGCCCTCATGTTAGCACATGGCAGTGTACAGTATTGTGAAAAGGCACACTCTCTTTAGCAGGTGCCTATTTATAAAACTTTTATTGGTATTAAGACATTTTTTATTTAAAAATATTTATTATGTTCATAATCATGGATATTTAAAATCCATAGATTATACATAATCTATACATAATGTTTTAATTTCCTGTTACATATTCTTTCTCCTAACACACATTACTTTTAGAAAATGCTCTTTATGCCGAAAGCTGTGATCCACACCTGTAATCCTAGCATTCTAGAAGGCCTAGGTGTGAGGATCACTTGAACCCATGAGTTCAAGACCAGCCTAGGCAGTATAGTGAGAACTCATCTCTATACACACACACATGTGAACACAAATTAAATTAGCCAGGCATGGTGGCACATACCTCTAGTCTCAGCTACTCGGAAGGCTGAGGTGGGAGGATTGCTTTAGCCCAGAAGATGGAGTTTGCAGTGTGTGAGCCGAGACTGCACCACTGTACTCCAGCCTGGGTGACAGAGCAAGACCTCCAAAAAAGAAAAAAAAAAAAAAACAGAAAAATGCTTTTTATTATAGAAATATTTGAACACACACACAAATGGAGAGAATGGTGTAGGGAACCCTAACCCACTTTCAGTGATTAAGAACATGTTTCAAATCATGTTATATTTGTCTGTCCTTCCTCCCACTTTTTACTGAAGTATTTTAAAACAGTTCTATGTAAATGCCATTTCATCCATAAATGCTTGATTAAGAATCACTAACTGATGAGGAAAATTCCTCTATATATTGCCACCATAGACATAAATTGTTACTGGATTTACTAGTTGCTATATTAGAAAAAGCATCACAAAAGACTAAGAATCCTGGAATCTTATTCCAACTCTATCGACATCCAATGTGTAGCTCCTCAGGGCCTCAGTTTCTCGTGCTGCCAAGTAAGAGAGTTAGATACAATCTCTAAGACACCATTAATCTCTGATATTCTGAGTAAAAATAACAAAAATAATTAAGTTTGAGAATTTTTATTTTGTATTTCTCTATTAGCTAGGCACAGAAAAAAGATTAGAACCTCCCATCTTTAAACAGTAACTGCATTGAGAACTCTAGTTAGACGTAGAAACTTTAAAAATAGTAAAATAAGTTTCAGGCATGATTATTTCCATCTTCTGAGGAAACGTTTCCTGTAACTGCCTACACAGGAACAGCCAATAATTATTTTAAAACAATAATAATGTGGTTTCATCATTCTGACTGCCTTCCTACTTAAAGGGTTAGCACCAGCTTGACAGAGGTGCTCCTAAAGCTTGTGGCGCCCTCTTCTGACCCCTCACCCAACAGGGTAAGTCATGGCTTTTGTTTCTGAACTATCTTCTGGTTTCAGGCTTTCTCGTTGCCTTATCTGTCATAATTAAGTCATGAAGCATTATGCAAAAATTCAGATCTGACTGGTGGGAAACACAGGTCTTATGAAATACATACGGCTACAGATCCATGCTGAATGCTTTATATTTTCTTAAAGGTTTCCATTTTGAAATTTGAGAATTATTGCAAAGAAGATAAGGTAACATTGAAAGTTGAAATGCGATAAAAGTCTCGCTCAAACAAGGAGCAAGCCTATGTAAGAAAACCTTACAAAAATAAGAAATAAGAAGTTTTCTGCTAAAACATCTAAATGAGCTGAAAATAAATAACTACTATATAAAAATTCAAAATCCGTGCCATTAACTCTATGCCTTATAGCAGAGAAGCTAAACAGGTTGCCCTTCACAGCTTATACTCTGTATTTTATTTTCTTAGACCAGTGATACTTTTTTTTCCCCAGAGACCTACCAAATCAATATGTATAAATAAATTTAGTGTTCTTTTTTTTATCTGGGCTGGCGGGAGGAGGAGGTGAAAACTACAGGGCAGGAGAAAAGGGCTAGAGAACAAGTGACTTTTTTTTTTTTTCTCAAACAGCAATTACTGCTTTGCTGATGGCAAGTTCACTCACTTGAAAGACAAAGGGCTAATATCCAGAATCTACAATGAACTCAAACAAATTTACAAGAAAAAAACAAACAACCCCATCAAAAAGTGGGCAAAGGATATGAACAGACACTTCTCAAAAGAAGACATTTATGCAGCCAAAAGACACATGAAAAAATGCTCACCATCACTGGCCATCAGAGAAATGCAAATCAAAACCACAATGAGATACCATCTCACACCAGTTAGAATGGCAATCATTAAAAAGTCAGGAAACAACAGGTGCTGGAGAGGATGTGGACAAATAGGAACACTTTTACACTGTTGGTGAGACTGTAAACTAGTTCAACCATTGTGGAAGTCAGTGTGACGATTCCTCAGGGATCTAGAGCTAGAAATACCATTTGACCCTGCCATCCCATTACTGGGTATATATCCAAAGGACTATAAATCATGCCGCTATAAAGACACATGCACACGTATGTTTATTGTGGCACTATTCACAATAGCAAAGACTTGGAATCAACCCAAATGTCCAACAATGATAGACTGGATTAAGAAAATGTGGCACATATACACCATGGAATACTATGCAGTCATAAAAAATGATGAGTTCATGTCCTTTGTAGGGACATGGATGAAATTGGAAATCATCGTTTTCAGTAAACTATCGCAAGGACAAAAAACCAAACATGGCATGTTCTCACTCATAGATGGGAATTGAACAATGAGAACACATGGACACAGGAAGGGGAACATCACACTCTGGGGACTGTTGTGGGGTGGTGGGAGTGGGGAGGGATAGCATTAGGAGATATACCTAATGCTAAATGGCGAGTTAATGGGTGCAGCACACCAGCATGGCACATGCATACATATGTAACTAACCTGCACATTGTGCACATGTACCATAAAACTTAAAGTATAATAATAATAAAAAAAAGAAAGACATATCTTGAGTTCGTAACAGATCCAGGACTGTTCTGTTGAATTCCAAAATGAGAAAATTTCATTTGCTTTTGCCACATAATGCACATCAGCATCAGGTGTGAGTGGGTCTGGCCATACTTCTCAAGGGTACACGCAGAGATGAATGTGTGTGACTCCCACAGAGTACTCTGCACTTTAATATTAATCTATGATTTTCTGTTCAGAGATAGATGGTCTCTGAAAACTTCTAATGTTTTATCTCTCATCTTTCTCCACCACGAGCTCATGCTGGTTTTCTTCCTATTCCTCAAAATGTTGCTCAAGTGGGCTTTCTAACAAAATGTCATCCTCTCTACTTGCAACTCGTCTAAGCAATTCCCACCCCCATTACTTCAGGCCCATCACAAATCTTACCTGCTTAAGAAAAACTTGTTGAAATTTTTATTTTACACAACCCTTTCCTCTCGATTCCTATATCTAAAATTACACTCTTAAGAACTGCATTGTATTACCATGTTATGAAGGTAATTTTACAAACTGTAATTCTTGAAAAAATAATCTCAGTAGTCACTGTCTTTTCTTTGTTCTTACTGTTAGCATGCTTGTATTCTGATTTGTTACCCCATTTGGGGCTTAAGCTTTAGATATACAGAAGCATATCTGACCTATTTCAGTGTTTCTCACCGGACTCAGCTCACCCACCATTATCCCTGAAGTCCCAAGTTTCTTGCTGTTGGGTCTTCTAGGAGCAAAATCTAGTTGACTTGGAAATGAAACTTCTTAGTTAAACAAAACACTCAACTAGCCAAACTAACTAGTTCCTGGCCACTCCTATTAGATAAATGCCATTTCCATGTCCATGTTTGCTGGCTGGTTTTAAAATTCAAAATAAAACAACTGGCACTTTTGGCTGCATAATTGCTTTGTATAAAATATTTTCATAAAAGCAAATCTTAAAGTCACCATAAAATAACAGTGTTTATTTCCTGAAAGCTGTTCATATTTGCTAAAAGAAGCACCTCCTGGTTGGATTTTGCACTGGAGCCAATAGAATCATTCACCAAAAGTTTGGCAAAATTAATTTGAATTTCTTGGATACCTTTAAATAGACAGTGCCAAGAAGATAATTAAAAATCATTGTTAAGATATTAATTTACAATGAAATGCAGCATGAAACTGAGTAGTTCCCTGCTATGCATCCGCCCTGTTTGTGTCAAACTGACCTTTGGTATGTATCCCAGCTACAATCTTGCCCTTGCTGTTAAAATAGTAGAAAAAGTTCTCAGACACTCTACACTTTTATGCACATTGGAGACTAAGACAGCAGGTAAAATATTTATTTTCATTTGAAAAGAGATAAATATGAACACAATTTATTTAAAATTCATCACTGATTACTGTGAAGAAGCAAGTGTTTGTATGAATGACATTCATGTGTTTAAGCATGACGAGCAGGTGACCTATTTTAGAGACATCCCTTCCTTTCTCTAGAATAGTTCTTCTGTTTAGCTTACCAGTGGAGTAGTACTACTTCAGTGCCATGCACCTATCTCCTTCCTGCTCTGTGACATGCTTTTTGAGATATCCTACTTTCCAGTCATCTAAGTTGATGCCCTATTCCTTTTTCTTAGATAATCTACATCATTTTATTTATGTTCTCTTTAGCACCTTTCATTACTTCAGGCAAATGTAGGCCACCCTACATCTTCTTTTCCAGGGTTTCTCAAGTGTAACAAAAAAAGAAAAACTGATAATAAAGCAAGAAGCTAGAAAGTACCAACTTGCTAATTTGTAGGGGTGTGACCTTTCCTTAGACAAAAAAAAAAAAAAAAAAGACCTAAGGTATATTTACCATCTTTAGTAGATTAAGTTGAGACCTACAAATCATTGGTCAAGAGGCTAGAACTGCTTTTATTCATTTGTTCAATCATGCATACATTTATTATTGAAAACCTGTGTTGAGTGCTTACTATGAGCCAGGTAGTGTTCTGAATAATGATACAGTAGTGAACAAACCATAACTCCTGCTCTAGTGGAGCTTACAGTATACTGTGGGAATATAGTAATTTTTTAATTCTAAAAATTAAAAATAAATATTTAAATTAAAAATTGTAGTAATCTATCTTTAAATAAAAACAAGTTCTTGTGAGAAAGACTATTTTGGTGAGGCAGGGGTTTGTGGACTGGGTAGTCAGGGAAGTCCTATCTGAAGAAATGACATTTAAAATCTTATTTGAAGAATTGTAAAGATCTAGGTAGATTATAGAGATGGGAATTGAGGGCATGAAAATCACAGAAGGGAAGAGAGTCTCAAATGCCCTGAAATGACAAGAAGCTTGGCCATAGTGAAATAGGGAGAAAAAAGGACAATAAGAGGGAGGAAAGCATTGCAGGAGTGGGAATAATTCATGCAGTCATGGAGGTATGAAATATATTGCCTGTTCATTCATTCATAGAAAAACTACTGAGAGCCTACTAAGAGGCAGGCACTAGAGAGACAATTGCAAATAATTCATGATCTCAGTGCCTTTAAAGAGCTGAGAGTCTAGTGAGAAAGATAAGTAAAAATAAATGACTTCAATATAATATTACATAAATAAAATAGGATAATATAAAAAACAATCTTTGATGATCAAATATGTGCTTGCAAATATGTCTATTGGAAGTGTGAAAGACAATTTGGAAAAAATGATTATTGTAGGCAGGAAGATCAGTTGTAAGTTTCTTGAAATAGTCAAGGTAAGAAATGAGGAGTGCCAGGATTCAGATAACCTCAGTTAAAGGGGCTTGAGGATTTTTTTTGAGTCGGAATTGACAATAGTGGGTGATAGATTGAACCTTGGTAGTGAATGAGACCAGAAATAGAGAAGAAGTAAGATCAGGAATCTGAGGGAATAGGAAGCATCTCATGACTCCAATTTTTAACATGTGGGACAGACAGAATGGATATGCTATGAAATGAAGAATCAACTCGATGGAAAGTATACAATATGATCTTTGTTTGGGTCATATTATTTGTATGTTTTGCTTAGATGATGTTTGGGTGTTTAGAAATATCTGGATGGTTGACTTATTTTTTATTTGTGAACTGGAACTTCCATGTCATATAAACAGCTACTCTTTTCTTCTTGTCCATGATTACTATCCGCTGGAAGTGCTAATTATTTTGAATACTGACCAATAATTAATGGAAGAATAATTAACAATAGACAAATGTAATCATATTCTAGTTTCATTAGTTCCAAATTATCAAAAGCTATGTTTCTTTAAATGTTACCACTATTTTGCTAATGGAAAAAAGCCTTGTTCCCTTCATATTTTCAGCACCAACTACGGCTTTTTAATCTGTGACCTAGCTCTCTAAGTCAATTCCCAGACACAGACAGCCTAACATGCATTTCATATTGAACATTTTTTTTCTGATTAGCAGTTATGATAAATTATTTGATGCAAAATTGTTTTTAAATTATATCAGAATTTTTACTTTCAAAGCTCTAACATTTCCCTGTTACAACAATTATTTAAATATTATTATATTTATGTAATAGAAGGATGGGTGAGGAAATCTAGAACTAGGAAAGAGCATATACAGATTTTCAGGAGACAACTAAACACAAATCTACTAGAAAAAGTACAACTTTAGGAATGATAAATCTATTAACTTGAGTCAATTCTCTGGAAAAGGCATTAGATAATTTAAATTAAAATACAACAGATCTATTCATCAATTAGGAGATGTGCATGAAATGATTAGAAAAGGGAAGTACGAGATCAATTTTTCTCCATTTTAGCAAATTTATGTCTCTAAAGAAACTATATATTACTTTTATTACACATCTTTTTTTGTTAAAAAATAGGATTTTATTCTACAAATAATAACTTTTCATTACCTAAAGCCTAAGACTTTATGAGATACAGATCATGTCATGCAAATTTCATTTTATGATTAAGTAATGAGATACATAGATTTAAAAAGTGTCAATATGTGCTAAATTAATCATGCTTTTAGTAGATCTTTGAACCAGTCTTACAAAGTTTATTTAGACACATGTTGACAAAACATAGTTGACATTTTAGGACTACTCAAACATTTTTATTCAAAATTCAATGAATTTTTAAAAAATTTACTAATGTGTTGTGGCATACCTCAGAAAGAGGAGGAAAATAAACCATGCCGTATATGAAGAATAACTGTGCAAACATGCATAAACAGTGATGTTGTTACACGCACACACACACACACACACACAAACACATTTGGAACACACTCAAAAGAAAAAAATTATTATTTTTAAGCAGTTTGTAAATTTATAGAGTCTAGAGTAGTTGAGACTTTCAGAATTTGCTCCAGATCTATTCCTCAATCAGAAGAGCTATAAAAAAAGATTAGAAAAAAGAAGTATAAGATCAGTTTTTCTCCATGTTAGTAAACTGAAGTCTCTAAAGAACTCTATATTGCTTTTATTACATTGCTTCATTTTTTTAATTTTAAGTTTTTTGTTCTACAAATAATGTCCATTTTTTGATAAAAAATTAGGTAACGTAGATAGACTAAAACAGAAAAAATTCAATAATTTCCCCTACAAGATAAAACATCTCTTACTATTTTGGCATTTTATTTTCTAGACTTGGTGAACATTTGTGTGTTTGTGTGCACAAAACAAAAATTAAATAATATGTGTCATAATTGCATAATTTTGTTTCCCCACTCAGCAACATGTTATGAACATGTTTGTAAATCAATAAAGATATTGACCCAGTTAATGTTAACAATCCAAATAAAATATATTATACCTAATAGGAATTAAATCTGGAAGGGGCATATTTTATAAACTTAACCCTTTTTCAGTAAAAATAAAAATGATATTCACTGATGTAAGCTGGTTTGATTAAGGGAGCAGAAAAATCATAAGCACACAGCCAAGATAATGAAATGGGTGGTGAAAGGGTCATATATGAACACAAAATTTATCAACACTGTGTGTGTGTGGTAGTAAAGGATAGAAGTAGAAGTGGGACATAAGATATAATTTGTGCTGGGAAAAACTGTTGCTGATTTCTAATTTGGTAGAGCACTGGGAGACAGGATAATAATGGGTAGAAGGACAAGGAACAGGAATTACCCTGATGACAATCAGTGCAGAGAAAAGCCTGGCAGTGTATCTAAAGGGAAAGCCACAGGTGTTGACTGTGAAGTACTAGTCTAAATTAGCTAGATGTGCATACTACAGAAACCACTTGGGGAAAAGTTATTATGGTTAAACATTGATTTGGATGTGAGTGGTTTTGGATTGATATGAAATTCTTTTTGCTTAATTTTTTGCATACTCTATTTTATGAGGACATGATAGTACATTTGGAAACCTATACTATACCATATGATTTTGGTAGATTTAAAGGTAAACAGCCAGTACCTATATCTTGATACTTCCCTTTCTAGCCTGCACTTTAATCAAACAACAAATCCTGCTGGCTTTCCATTTCCATTTCTACTGTTTTGGTTCAGGAACTTACTATTTCTCACCAAATAGTTGCAGCAGTTTTCTAGATGGAAATCTCTACTACAAATGCTGTCCTTTATATTACTTTCATAAGCATTTATAAGCTTCGTTTACCTACTAGTGTATTAACCATTTATATATGGAATATGTTGCACAGACTTCATCAGCAGAATGTTTCCTTTCCATTTTGATAGTGCATTTTAACATACAGTAATTTAAAATTAGGTTGTAATCAAACCTAACAATATTTGGCTTTGTATTTTGCCCTTTCTTTCCCCACTCTGTTCACTACTTTTATGCTAGAAAGAACTTCTCCATGCCAAGGTCAGAAAAACATTAACTCATAATTTCTTCCACTACTCTATGGTTTAACTTTTAAGAATTCAATGCTTTGGATTACATAGAATTTTATTCTTTTTTTCTTTTTTAAATTACTGATGAAAATGAACCACATGTATAGCAATACTTTGATCAAGGAAAGATTACATAGCAGGAAGTCAATAAATAGTCTCAGAGTGGCCAAGTTATTACAGTTACTCTTAAATATTTTTCTTTCAGTGAAACATATCACATGTAAGATCAGAGCAGAACTGAAGGAGATAGAGACATGAAAAATCTTTCAAAAAATCAATGAATCCAGGAGCTGGTTGTTTGAAAAGATCAACAAAATAGATAGACTTCTAGCCAGACTAATAAAGAAGAAAACAGAGAAGAATCAAATAGATGCAACAAAAAATGATAAAGGGGATAGCACCACTGATCCCAAAGAAACACAAACTACCATCAGAGAATACTATAAATGCCTCTATGCAAATAAACCAGAAAATCTAGAAGAAATGGATAAATTCCTGGAAACATACACCTTCCCAAGTCTAAACATGAAAGAAGTCGAATCCCTGAATAGACCAATAACAAGTTCTGAAATTGAGGCAGTAATTAATAATCTACCAACCAAAAAAAGTCCAGGAACAGAGGGATTCACAGCCGAATTCTACCAGAGGTACAAAGAGGAGCTGGTACCATTTCCTCTAAAACTACTCCAAACAATTGAAAAAGACAGAATCCTCCGTAACTCATTTTATGAAGCCAGCCTCATCCTGATACCAAAACCAGGCAGAGACACAACAAAAAAAGAAAATTTCAGGCCAATATCCCTGATGAAACTCGATGCAAAAATCCTCAATAAAATACTGGCAAACCAAATCCAGCACCACATCAAAAAGCTTATCCAACATGATCAAGTTGGCTTCATCCCTGGGATGCAAGGCTGGTTCAACATAAACAAATCAGTAAATGTAATCCATCAAATGAACAGAACCAATGACAAAAACCACATGATTATCTCAATAGATGCAGAAAAGGCCTTTGACAAAATTCAACAGCCCTTCATGCTAAAAACTCTCAATAAACTAGGTATCAATGGAACGTATCTCAAAATAATAAGAGCTATTTATGACAAACCCACAGCCAATATCATACTGAATGGGCAAAAACTGGAAGCATTCCCTTTGAAAAGCAGCACAAGACAAGGATGCCCTCTCTCTCCACTCCTATTCAACATAGTGTTGGAAGTTCTGGCCAGGGCAGTCAGGCAAGAGAAAGAAATAAAGGGTATTCAAATAGGAATAGAGGAAGTCAAATGGTCTCTGTTTGCAGATGACATGATTGTATATTTAGAAAATCCCATCATCTTAGCCCAAAATCTCCTTAAACTGATAAGCAACTCCAGCAAAGTCTCAGGATAAAAAATCAATGTGCAAAACTCACATGCATTCTTATACACCAATAATATAGACAAACAGAGAGCCAAATAATGAGTGAACTCCCATTCACAATTGCCACTAAGAGAATAAAATACTTAGGAATACAGCTTACAGGGATGCGAAGGACCTCTTCAAGGAGAACTACAAACCACTGCTCAAGGAAATAGGAGAGGACACAAACAAATGGAAAAACGTTCCATGCTCATGGATAGGAAGAATCAATATCATGAAAATGGCCATACTGCCCAAAGTAATTTATAGATTTAATGCTATCCCCATCAAGCTACCACTGACCTTCTTCACAGAATTGGAAAAAAACTACTTTAAACTTCATATGGAACCAAAAAAGAGCCTGTATAGCCAAGACAATCTTAAGCAAAAAGAACAAAGCTGGAGGCATCATGCCACCTGACTTCAAACTATACTACAAGGCTACAGTAATTACAACAGCATGGTACTGGTACCAAAACAGATATATAGACCAATGGAACAGAACAGAGGCCTCAGAAATAACACCACACATCTACAACCATCTGATCTTTGACAAACCTGACACAAACAAGCAATGGGGAAAGGATTCCCTATTTAATAAAAGACGTTGGGGAAACTGGCTAGCCATATGCAGAAAACTGAGACTGGATCCCTTCCTTACACCTTATACAAAAATTAACTTGAGATAGATTAAAGACTCAAATGTAAGACCTAAAACTATAAAAACCCTAGAAGAAAACCTAGGCAATACCATTCAGGACATAAGCATGGGCAAAGACTTCCTGTCTAAAACACCAAAAGCAATGGCAACAAAAGCCAAAATTGACAAATGGGATCTAATTAAACTAAAGAGCTTCTGCACAGCAAAAGAAACTATCATTGGGGGAACAGGCAACCTACAGAATGGGAGAAAACTTTTGCAATCTATCCATCTGACGAAGGGCTAATATCCACAAAGAACTTAAACAAATTTACAAGAAAAACAAACAAACAAACAGCCTCATCAAAAACTGGGTGAAGGATATGAACAGACACCTCTCAAAAGAAGACATTTATGCGGCCAACAGACGTATGAAAAAAGGCTTATCCTCACTGGTCATTAGAGAAATGCAAATCAAAAATTACAATGAGATACTGTCTCATGTCAGTTAGAATTGTGATCATTAAAAGGTCAGGATACAACAGATGCTGGAGAGGATGTTGAGAAATATGAACGCTTTTACACTGTTGGTGGCAGTGTAAATCGGTTTAACAATTATGGAAGACAGTGTGGTGATTCCTCAACGATCTAGAACTAGAAATACCATTTGACCCAGAAATCCCATTACTGAGTATATACCCAAAGGATTATAAATCATTCTACTATAAAGACACATGCACAAGTATGTTTATTGCAGCACTATTCACAATAGCAAAGACTTGGAACCAACCCAAATGCCCATTAATGATAGACTGGATAAAGAAAATCTGGCAGATATACACATGCAGTACTATGCAGCCATAAATAAGGATGAGTTCATGTCCTTTGCAGGGACATGGATGAAGCTGGAAACCCTCATTCTCAGCAAACTAACACAAGAACAGAAAAGCAAACACCACATGTTCTCACTCATAAGTTGGAGCTGAACAATGAGAACACATGTACACAGGGAGGGGAACATCACACACTGGGGCCTGTTGGTGGGTGGGGAGCTAGGGGAGGGAGATCATTAGGAGAAATACCTATTGTAAGTGATGGTTGATGGGTGCAGCAAACCACTATGTTACGCGTATAACTATGTAACAAATCTGCACATTCTGCACATGTACTCCAGTACTTAAGGTATTTAAAAAAATAAAAAATTAAAAAAATTAAAAAATAATTGTGTCTGAAAAAAAAACATATCACATGTAAAAGCATCTAAATAAGAAAAGTGTATTTTTAATATTTTGTGCCCTTCCAGTTTTTTAGTAATTTAAATGAATGAGGTATTCTATAGTTCATTTTATAACTTTGTAGAGGTTGACACTGACAGACACAGTAGATTCAATATAATTGTGTAAAATAGTGATGCATAAATTGTTTTAACAATAATATACATATATCATATTAAAATAAGGCATTCAGCACTTGAGAATATAATGTTTAAATAATATATCTCTGGAACCAGAACTTTATGAGCTGCTTACGGTCAGTGTATTATTCTACTCTCACACTGCTAATAAAGACATACCTGAGACTGGATAATTTATAAAGAAAAGAGGGTAACTGACTCATAGTTTTACATGGCTGCAAAGGCCTCACAATCATGGTAGAAGGAGAAGAAGAAGCAAAGTCACATCTTACATGGTGGCAACCAAGAGAGCATGTGTAGGGGAACTCCCCATTATAAAACCATTGGTTCTCATGAGACTTATTCACTATCACAAGAATAGTTCAGGAAAGATTCACCTACATGATTCAATTACCTCCCACCGGGTCCCTCCCACAAAAAGTGGTTATTATGGGAGCTACATTTCAAGATGAGATTTGGGTGGTCACACAGGTAAACCATATCATTCCACCCCCGGCTCCTCCAAAATCTCATGTCCTCACGTGTCAAAACCAGTCAGGCCTTCCCAACAGTCCTCCAAAGTCTTAACTCATTTCAGCATCAACTCAAAAGTCCAACATCTGTTCCAAATGGGAGAAATTGGCCAAAACAAAAGGGCTACAGGCCCCATGCAAGTCTGAAATTCAGCAGGACAGTCAAATCTTAAAGCTCCAAAATGAACTTAAATCTTTGACTCCAGGTCTCATATCCAGGTGTTGCTGATGTAAGAGGTGGGTTCCCATGGTCTTGGGCAGCTCCACTCCTGTGGGTACATCCCCCTCCTGGCTGCTTTCATGGGCTGGCATTGAGTGTCTGCAGCTTTTTCAGGTGCATGGTGCAAGCTGTCTGTGGATCTAAGATTCTAGGGTTTGGAGGATGGTGTCCCTCTTTTCACAGCTCCACCAGGCAGTGCCTCAGTGGAGATTCTGTGTGGGGCCTCCTACCCCACATTTCCCTTCCGCACTGCCCTAGTAGAAGCTCTCCTGAGGGCTCTGCCCCTGTAGCACACCTCTCTCTGGACATCCACATATTTCCATACATTCTCTGAGATCTAGATGGAGGTCCCCAAACCTCCATTCTTGACTTCTGTGCACTCTCAGACCCAACACTATGTGTAAGCCACCAAGGCTTGGGACTTGCCTCCTCTGGATCAATGACTTGAGCTGAATGTTGACCCCTTTTAGCCATGGCTGAGACACAGGTCACCAAGTCCCAAAACTGCACAAAGCAGCAAGGCCCTGGGTCTGGCCCACAAAACCATTTTTTCTTCCTATGCCTCTAGGGCTGTGATGGGAGAGGCTGCTGTGAAGACCTCTGACATGCCCAGTAAACATTTTATCCATTATCTTGATGATTAACATTTGGCTCCTCATTATTTATGCAAATTTCTGCAGCTGGCTTGAATTTCTCATCAGAAAATGGGTTTTTCTTTTCTATCACACTGTCAAGCTGCAAATTTTCCAAACTTTTATCCTCAGTTTCCCTTTTAAACATAAGTTCTAATTCCAGCCCATATCTTTGTGGATACATAAAACTGAATGCTTTAATAGCACCAAAATCACCCCTTGAATGCTTTGCTGCTTAGAAATCTCTTCCACTAGACACCCTAAATAACCTCTCTCCAGTTGAAAGTTCCACAGATCTCTAGGGCAAGGGCAAAATGCCACCAATCTCTTTGCTAAACCATAAGAGAGCACTTTCACTCCTATCCCCAACAAGTTCCTCATCTCCATCTGAGACCGCCTCAGCCTGGACTCCATTTTCTGTATCACTATCAGCATTTTGGTCAAAGCCATTCAACAAGTCTCTAAGAAGTTCTAAACTTTCCCATATCTTCCTATCTTCTGAGCCCTCTAAACTGTTCTAACCTCTGCCTGTTATCCAGTTCCAAAGTCGCTTCCACATTTTCAGGTGTCTTTACAGTAGTGCCTCACTTACCAGTACCAATTTACTGTATTAGTCTGTGCTCACACTGCTAATAAAGACATACTGAGACTGAGTAATTTATAAAGAAAAGAGGATTAATTGACTCACGGTTCCACATTGTTGGGGAGGCCTCATAATCATGGTGGACGATGAAGCAGGAGCAAAGTCACATCTTACATTGCGGCAGGTGTGAAAGTATGTGCAGGGAAACTCCCCTTCACAAAACCATCAGATCTCATGAGATTTATTCACTCTCGCAAGAACAGCATGGGAAAGACTTGCTCCCATGATGCAATTACCTCCTACCATGTCCCTCCAACAACATGTGGGAATTGTGAAAGCTACAATTCGAGATGAGATTTGGGTGGGGACACAGGCAAAACATATCAGTCAGTGACCATGTTTAATTTAACTTTATATCCCCAGCCCTATGGCACATTACCCTTCAACTGTTGATTCTAATAATTAAATGAAGTTTATTCTGAACATACTGCACACCTACTGACTTGGAAATTAATCAGGCTAATATTACCAATGAGCTGGCTGTAATTCAGTGTGTAGAAGAAGTACACTAAGTTAGAAGGTCTACAAACAGATAATCTTTAATTTTTTTAAAAAATTCTTTATACTTATATATGATAGATTCTTCATCAATGTGTACTGTTAGTGAGACAGCAACATAACGTTATGCCACAGTTTTCAACGAGACTGGACAAAGTGACTTTTAAAATATATGAACAATTAGAAATTCAATTCAGAATCAGAACAAATAAATAGAATGAAAAAATAAACTTAAAGAATCAGTTCATGCTTTTGTTTTTCATTGTAGAAATACAAGTTATTATGGCTTTTCAAAGCCACCCTTTCCACAGGAAAGAAAAACACATGGAATTCACTTCTAAATAAAATACATGTTATCTTAATATATATTGCCTATTCTAGTTTTAAAATCAGTACATGCTCACTGACAATCTAAAATGAAAAATTTGCAAAGTACAAAGTGGAAGTTTACAGAAATGGTGGTAAACCACCATTTCTGTAAACCATCATTTCTAAACAAATATTTTGTTGTATGTTTTATAACAAAAGGTGAAAAAAAAAACCCACTCCCTTTCTACACACCTCCTTGATCCTCTCCCAAAGGTGAAATACAACTCTAGTCAGATTCCAAGACACTTTGCATTATAATGCTACACCCGTTATGGAGCCGTTTTATATTTTCTTCTTCCATGTGATTATATAAAAGGTCAGAAGGAGACCTAATTATATTTTCTTCTCTCAAAGGGATGCTGAAACTCCCTTATCCTATTATCCCCATTACCCCACATGGTCTACTAGAGTATAAGTAAGAGCTTAAGACAATGGTATGGGTTTAAAAAAATGAAGAGATAGGGTATTTACTCCGTATGAGCTCACTAGACTCTACATATTAGAGATAGTAAATTTTAACATACAGGTTGCAACTTTCTTTCTGCTGAATTGCTCAGGTTTGTTGGCTCTTTTTATTGTTCTAACAATTGGAAATTATTTTAGTATTTTAAAATACCTATGGGGGTATTTTTAAATACAACAAAATTCTATTATTGTCTTTCAAGATCAAAGATAAAATAGTATATATCGATAGACTATAAGATGGAGATGTAAAGTGTTTTTTTCTTTATTATGTTACATGTCTTCTATTTCAAGACTTATTTTTGAAATTGATATAAAGTTTTATAACTATATAAATGATTGTTTAAACATTAACTTTATATAGTTTTATTGTTTATAATTTTTCTGTTCTCATACTTGAGTTCTTTATTTTGATTGAAGTTTAATTTGATTTGACTTTAACTCCTGTAGTACTGGGAATGTATATTTGCAGTAACTTTCTTTTTTCCTCACATGTATATAGTAATTTGTCTCTTTATAGAATACTTGGGCCAACATCTCTTTTCCCTAAAATTGTTGTATAAATTTCCCTATAGTCTTCCTTAGAGAAAAAACAAACTATTTAGAACACTGTTGTAGAACTGGGAATACTAGGTCAAATGAAATAAACCCTTATAATACACTTACAATTTCTTGGTAAATTTATTTGTTATACCAATTTACATTCATACCAGTAGCATACAAGAATGTGAGCCTCACCACACAGTTATTAATGTTAGTCCTTTGGGTGAAGTTTTGAAAAGTTTTCAGTTTTTACATGAGTATTATTCACTTTTAAAAGTCCTCCCTTGTTCAATTTTAGTAATTTACATTTTCCCCAAAATTTCCATTCATCAGTATTTTATATTTTATTAGCATAGTGCTATATGCATTATTTCTTAATAATTTTTCTGGTTCCCCCATGTTTGTGATTATATCCCTTTCTCATTATACTGTTTATGAATTACTTCTTTTTTTCTCTCTCTCTGTCACTGTCTTCCTCTCTTTTGCTCTCGTTGTGATTTGATTTAATTTTTCAAATGATTGTCCACTTTGTTGAAGGTTTCCAAATAACAACCTCTTGAAATTATTCGTCTGTTCTACTGTTTGATTTCTTCTTAATCTTTGGTTTCTGTTTTAAATTTTTATTATTTTCATCTTCCTACATTTCTTGGCATCTCTTTGTGTTTTCTTTTTGATATTTGAGTTCAATGATTTTATTTCTTGTAATAATAAAGTGTTACTTAAAGGAAGTATAAAAAGTCTCAAGTTGCTACTTATTATAGCTTTGCCCTTACCCTTCAGTTTTAAATACTCAGTAGTTTTCTTATTACATAAATTATGATTACAGTTTTTACTTTTTCTTTGATCTAAGAATAATGGAGTCTTTTAATAAGTTCAGTTTCTAATTGTAATACAGTTTACCAGAGAATATACACTGTAAATTGTTACATTTTTGGAATGAATTGAGAGTTTCCTTGGGATCTAATACTGATTAGTCCTTGTAAATACTCCATCGATGCTTGAAAGGAACAGTATCTTACTTTCATTTTTAGAAGACATAAGATAGAGTACAAATAAATATGTACTTTATATATTTATATAAAATATTCATGAAGTATGAAAGTTTATATAATATATAACTTCATCGCCAAGTTTAAATATTTTCTAGCCTAATTAATTTTTTACCTACTTGTCCTATAAAAGAATGGTGTATGTAACACACACACACACAGAGACACACACATACTTATATTTCTTTATTTACCAATTACAAGAAAGTACAGTTTCTACTGAGTAGTCCCAAGGTTAAATAAAATAATTATATCACTTATATTACTTCTTTGCACGTCTCCCTGCTGATTTCTGGCTTTCTGGGGCTCATAGGATAATCTAGGATGTGGGCCCATAATTATTATTTTTCACATTTAATTTCTCTTTTCATATATATATATACATATTATACATATGCTTTTTTTTTTTTTTGAGATGGACTCTTGCTCTGTCATCCAGTGGTGTGATCTCAGCTCACTGCAAGCTCCACCTCCTGGGTTCACACCGTTCTCCGGCCTCAGCCTCCTGAGTAGCTGGGACTACAGGCCCCTGCCACCACACCCAGCTAATTTTTTGTATTTTTAGTAGAGACGTGGTTTCACCATGTTAGGCAGGATGGTCTCGATCTCCTGTCTTTGTGATCCGCTCGCCTCAGCCTCCCAAAGTGCTTTCCAAAATATTTTTAACATTTATATAATAGCTCATAACCATATTTATCCCATTGTATGTTTACTTGATTTCAATGTTCATTGCTAGTTATCATATACTCTTACACCATAGCTCCCAATTCATGAAGATTTTTCTTCTTACTCCACCAGCTGGTATACATCTTTATGTAATGTTTTCTTGCTTACTTTTCATTGTTGTTCATTTGTTTGAGAAAAACAAAACAAATTTATCTGAAGTGCTGATACAAATCATTCATTCATGTGTTGCTTAACTTGGAACTCATATAGAAAAGCTGCATTCACTTCTTGTAAAAACTACAAATTGACTGCAGACCTACAGATGTCTACAAGAGATGATGAAGGGAAACATGCAATAGACCAACTAAGGCCCAGAGGAAAAGCTGGGCTTGAAACCTCTGGGAAAGTAGGACATTCAAAAGTAGCCATGTATACAGAAGGAATTTAGAAAACCATGCATATAATAGGGCAAGACATTCTCAGAAAATACCTGAGAAGACCTTAAGATTTCACATTGGGTTGATCAACACACTCAGAGCAAGCTTAGCTAAGTGTTGAAGGAACACCACAGCACAGAGACAATCTTGAAAGAAAGAGAGAGCTTCTGGCATTCAAATAAAGTTCTGTCAAAACATTAGCTGAACACAAGATAAGGGAACAGAGACTTTAGTAATCATGCATAACAGAAAACAGCCTTTTCAAACAATATTTTGAAAAGGTCTCAAAGTAAATGGTCCACTATAGCTTTTAACAATAGAAATAAAAAAACATGGGAAGGGAGATAATTGTATTTCAAGAATTGCCAGATTACAGTAGCCAAAATCCAATACTTAACAAAAACATTGCAATGCAAAAAAAAGAAACAGGAAAGCATGACATAAGAAAACAGTGTAAACAGGCACCAGCACTGAGGAAGTCTACATATCAGACTTAGTAGGAACAGACTTTAAAACAACTGTCTTAAATATGCTTACAGAGCTAAAGAAACAAATGATCAAGAAACTGAAGAAATTGGAAAAATAATGTGTGAACAAAATGACAATATCTGGAAAGAGATAGAATTATTTTAAAAAAAAACAGGGAAAAATTTGGAGCTAAGAAACAATAATGGGAAAAAATCACTAGATGGGTTTAGAAGAAGATTGAGAAGGCAAAAAAAAGAATCAGGAAACTTTAAGACATGACAATTAAAATTATCAAGTCTAAGGAGCAGAAGGAAAATGAAAGAAGAAAAGTAAACAAAGCCTAAGAGACTTACAAGGCATCGTCAAGCAAATTAAAAAAAAAAAATGCATTATGGGGATTCCAGAAAGAAGGGAGAGGAAAACAGTCAGAAAGATAAAAAAGTAGAAGAATTAATGGCCAATATATTTCCTAATTTGATAAAAGAAATAAATCTAAAAATTTAAGAAGCTACACAAACACCAAGTAAGATAAACACAAAAAGACACATACTGAGACATATTATACTCAAACTGTCAAAAGACAAAAAGAAAGTGAGAATCTTGAAAGCAACAAGATAGAAGCAACTCATCACCTACAGTAAGACTATCTCCTGATTTCTCACCAGAAAGCTTAGAGGCCCCAAGGCAATAGGGTGTTATATTTAAAGTGTTGAAAGAAGGAGATTTGGGCAAGATGGTCAAATAGACACATCCAGGTAGAAAAGCTAACACCAAGGGACCAGGATGACTGGCACACTCCTAACAGATCTTCATAGGGACGGCACTGAGAGTAGACAGAGGGAAGACACAGAAGCTTGGCTGAAGGGGGAAGAAGCTGGGAACCCTGCAGGGGGCTGTCATGCATGGGAACTCATTCCTGGTCCCCAAAATCTCCAGGTGAATGGGTGAGTGGAATGGGCGAGGAGCAACTTGGTCTAGCCACAGGCCTCTATAATCAATGGGAGGAGGAGAACACTCCTCCCACCAATCACCACAGACACTTGAGTTGGCAGAGAAAGCCGGAGAAATGGTGACCCCAGAGAGTTCTGTGTGGTAGCATCCGTAGCAGAGCGCAGTCAGGGATGCCCATCACCCTAGGCTCAATGTGTTCCCCACAGGAGACTTTAGTCCTAAGGGAACAGTAGGACCTGAAATCTGCAGGGTGGTCTTGCCCATCAGATAGGACCTGTTTGACCTGAGCACCCCTTGGTTTGTTGGCCTCCCCTGGACCCCAGCCTGGCCATGCCTGCTTGCAGTGAAATCTCAGGTGCCCTGGGGGTGTGCATCATAGCTCCTGTACTAGCCAATTGCACCAAATTGGTAAGGAGCTCCAGTGGGGAAGCCCCCATGGTCATGCACCAGCCTGCCCACTTTATCTCATTACTACAGCTTCCCCCATGCCCATGGACAACTCTACATTATTTTGCCAGTGCATGTGTGCACAAGTGGATTTTGCCTTCCCTGCCCTGCCAGCACACATGTGCACATGCACCCTGCGATGCCACAGCTGCCAATGGGAGTGCATTACACCCTTCCTCTCCTCTCCTGCCATATGACATTGCAGTCAGAGCCTTGGAGACACAGAGCGCTCCAACCCTACACCTGTGCCAACACTGCTACCAGAGTGAAACTAAGCAAAGAGAACAATGAACCCTCCCCTACCCTGAGCAGCCACTGCTGCCTGCAGGAACATGTGGGTGCACAGAGACCTGCAACCACCAGTAACCCACCACCATGCTAGCACCACCACCAATGCGACCATGTGCATAGTGGACAGCAGGAGCCTCCTGCTCACCTCCCCACCAATTATGCTGCCTCGCCACTGCTGTGAATGCCCGCACAGAGGCAGGCACCCTGGCACTTGCTAGCACCCTACTGAGGATGATAAGCATGCACCCTGCTGTGCTGCTGCTGCTGCTGGCATGGGGAACAAGGACTAATTCTGCTGCCATCATCATAAAAAATACTTTGGCTGGCACTACCCATTGGATTGCTGTGAGCAGTGGTCTGGGACCACCTCAGTACCCCCCCACCACCGACACACACCCCAGCACAATGGGTTCCTAACCTCAATGAGCAAGGGAACAAAGTCAGGATCTGACACAAGTCCCCCACAGTTACAGCATGCGGTCCAGAAGTTAGAAGCTGAGCCTTGGCCCCCTAAAATCTTCCAGAAATAAAGCCAGTCAATTGAATGCACCTTACACCACAATCAACCCTCAAGGTCATCAAAAAGATAAAAGGAAAAAAAATCCAAAGGACAGCAAATTTAAAGATCGAAGGAACACTAGCCCACAAAGGTGAGAAAGAGCAAGTGCAAGAACTCTGACAACTGAAAAAGCCATAGTGCCTTCTTTCTTCCAAACAACTGCACTAGCTCTCCAGCAAGGGTTTCAAATCAGGCTGAGATGGCTGAAATGACAGAAATAGAATTCAGAATATGGGTAAGAATGAAGATCATTGAGATGCAGCAGTATGTTGAAACCCAATTCAGGAAAGCCAAGAATCACAACAAAATGATACAGGAGCTGACAGACAAAATAGCCAGTACAGAAAATAAACAACTGGCCTGATAGTGCTAAAAAAAAAAAACTGCAAAAATTTCATAATGCAATCACAGGTATTAATAGCAGAACAGACCAAACTGAGGAAAGAATCTCAGAGCTTGAAGACTAAATATGTGAAATATAGTCAGACAAGAAAAGAGAAAAAAATTGAGGAAAGTATTTCCACAATAGCAGATTGGAGGCAGTGTTAGCATTCCTGTCCCAATTGGAAACACAGAGTAATGTGTAGAGATTCACATGGTGAACTTTTTTCCAAGAAACAATGCAGGAACTTAACAGAAAAACCAAAGGAAGCCACTAACCCTTTGAAAGAACTGGCATGCTGCAGCCTACTCTTTTAGACAGGTGAAAAACTGTAAGCCCCCAGAGTGTGAGAAGGGTAGAGACTGCCTGCAGGGTGTACATCTCCACTCGGGAATCTGAAAATCCAGGCAACAGGAGAAAGCCATAATTCTGTGCAGAGCTGCAACTGATTTACAGAGTGGCAAGAAATACAAAAGTAAAAAGCAGCAGTGGGAAGCACCTAGCAGGCATTCCCAGTCTCCAGTGTGAACCAAGGGAAGCCATTCCTGATTATACCTCACAGAGGACCTAGGGGAATTCAGCCAACAAGCTCAGGTAGGGGTCACAGGGTGAAAGAAGCTTAAAACTAAATTTCATAAATAATCTCGAGTGGAAATAAATTGTCCTGACCAGAACCCTGGGAGCAAGCAGGAAGTGTGCAACAGATGTAAGTGCAAGAGCTGGGTGCGCAGCCTTTCAGGAAGATGGGGAGAGGCATGGCCTAAAAGCCATGGTTGCTATTTCTGGGGAAAAAGTTTATTGCCTGGGGCAAGTCTCAGTTCTGTCTGTGGCCTGCCTTGATCTTAACCCGGTGCTGTTAGTGGAGCACTGCAGGAGTGAGATCTGCCTTGCCCACTGTGTGGGAACTGAGTTAGGCTTACTGCCACCTGCTACTTCCTACTCACTTTTTGAACTCTTCTGTGCAGCAGTGATAGTTATACTTGTCTCTACAACATTACCATATCAGCCCGAGGACCAGCTCCCAACTCTCACAGCTTGCCCTCTTTGCAGAGAGTCAGGGCACAAACCCACCTAACCCTCCCCCAACCCGGTTGTGCCCCTTCACCCTCCTTGTTAGCTTAACACAAAGAACATGCACTTTTGTGAGTTTTAGAGCCATCTGCATCACCTGAGAATCCAGAATACTTTTCCTGGGAAACTTAGGGCAAGCTCATATCCCATTGCTACTACTGCAGCTGGTGCTCTTCTGCAAGCATTACCTTCTAGCTGGAAGCCAACCAATACAGTCCACAACAGCATCTCTAGATAAAATAACACTACATGCAGAAAGAAGCAAATGACTGCATGAGCTCAGCTATCACTAACCAGCATTTAAGAAATTCAGTACTCTAAGCCTATCTAAAACCAAGGAATCTTACAGAGTCTATGTCACTCCCTTGGCACTCCCATAAGAGCTGGTGCTGGTACCCACTGTTGGGAAAGTTGAGGATAAGCCACATCACCAGATAGATCCCTGACAGACATTCCTCACCAGCAGCCCAGAGTGTGGCAGCCTCTTGGGTGGCTAGACCCAGAAGAGCAATAGGTAGTCTGGCTCTTAGGAACTCTTATTCCTAGGAAAAAGCGAGTGTACTACATCAAAGAAACACCCCATGGAACAAAAGAATCAGGACAACAAGCCTTGAATCCTAGATATTTCTGCTAGAAGAAAGTTTTATTCATTTTTTTATTAGCAGAGACACAATTGCGGTGCTGCATGCATCAAGTAAATTGTTCACCTCTACCCAAACAGTCAAGCAGTCTCTGTGATCATGAAAGGTCTTGGAGAAGAGGTCCTTCTTTCCCCTTTGTCCACCACTGCACATGCAGCTGCAACTTCTCCCACAGGAAGTCAGTGGGAGTGCACCTAAAGATAGCCTTCCTGGAACAATTCAGGGTGATTGCATCCCCACAAGAGGAGCAGTCCTCAGGTACACACTTGCATGAGAGGTAGAGTTACAAGTTCTTTCTACTTAGGATATCAACATCCCTTCAGACAAGGAGAGGTGCCTGTCTGATCTGAATAGCCAGAACACTGTCACAAGAGTGAGGCTGGCAGGTGGATAGCTTTTCTACTGGCTTGGCAGAGGAGTTGAAGTAGCTCTCAATCTCCACCTTGATAAAACCTCAGTGCATCTAGTTGAGAGCTCTCCCAGGCACCTTCATCCCTGCCTGCTTTAGCTACAACTGGTTCCTATCCAGGGATGCTTCTCCTACTGGCCTGAAGCCTGAATCACCAACTCAATCAACAAAATACTGGGGAAAAAGTAAATAAGAGCACACCATAGGGGTATAAAATAAGTTTCAACAGATCCTTATCATTCTGACACCATAGGAGAAAGTGAACTTTGCCTATACACCAAGTACATAACTATTACAACCAGAATCTGAGACAGCAGCACAAAATGACTCTCTATAACTAAGTAACTCATACATAATCACCACCCCTAAAAGCACCAAGAACCAAATTAGGCAATAATAACCTATACATATTAAAGTCACAACCTTAAGAGAAAAAAATATAAATTAAAAAAAACACAAATCAAAAATAAATTCAAGGACAATTTGAAGAAATAGTCTACCCAAATGAGAAAAACACAGAAAAGTAATTCTGGTAATATCACAAAACAGGGTTCTATCACACCCCCAAAAGATCACACTAGCTCCCTAGCAATGGATCCAATTCAAGATGAATTTTTTTTTTAAATACCACATAAAGAATTGAGAAGTTTGATTACTAAGCTTCTTAAGAAGATATCATAGGAAGGTAAAAACTGACTTAAATAAATTTAAAAAAATAATTTGGGACATTAATAAAAATGTTCAGAGGATATATATCATAAAGAAAAACCATCAGAGAGAAGAGGTAATGAATTCTGGGCTTAATACATAGGTGATGTAATGATCTGTGCAGCAAACCACCATGGCACACATTTACCTGTGTAACGAACCTGCACATCCTGCACATGTACCCCTGAACTTAAAATGAAAGTTGAAGGAAAAAAAAAACACCAGTCAGAACTTCTGAAAATGAAAGGCACACTTAGAGAAATACAAAATGCAGTAGAAAGTTTTAAAAATAGACTAGTATATGTAGAAGAAAGAATTTCAAAGTTCAAAGACAAGGCATTTAAATTAACCCAATCAAGCAAAGATCAAGAAAAAAGAATTTAAAAAATGCACAAAGTGTCCAAGAAATATGGGATTATGTAAAGCAGCCAAACCTAGGAATAATTGGTATTCCTGAGGGAGAAGAGAAGGCTAAAAATTTGGAAAATCTATCTGAGGGAATAATTGTGGAAAACTTCTCTGGCCTTGCTAGAGATTTAGATAGATATCCAAATACAAGAAACTCAAAGAACTCCTGGGGAATTTGTTGCAAAATTATTACCAAGGTATTTACTCATCACAATATCCAAACTCAACACACACACAAAATAATTCTAAAAACTGTGAGACAAAATCGTTAGGTAACATATAATGAAAAACCTATCAGACTCACAGCAGCCTTCTCAGCAGAAACCTTAAAAGCCAGAAGGGCTTAGGGTCCTATCCTTAGCCTCCTTAAATAGAATGATTGTCAGCCCAAAATTTTGTATACAGTCAAACTAAGCTTCATAAATGAAGGTGATATAAAGTCTTTTTCAGACAAAAAATGCTGAGGGAATTTGTTACTACCAAACCAGCACTACAAGAAATCCTAAAAAGGAGTTCTAAATCTTGAAACAAAAGCTCAATATGCATCAGAATAGAACCACATGAAAGCATAAAACTCACAGAGCTTATAAAATAATAGCACAGTTTAAAAAACAAATAATATAGGTAACAACTGGCATAATGAATACAATAGTACCTCACATCTTAGTATTATTAACATTGAACATAAATGGCCTAAATCCTCCACTTAAAATATACAGAATGGCAGGATGGATTAAAAAAGAAGAAGAAGAAGAAGAAGAAACAACCAAGTATCTGTTCTCTTCAAGAGGCTGACCTAACACATAAAAATTCATATAAACTCAGGGGCAAGAGATGGAAGAAGTTATTCCACACAAGTGGAAACCAAAAGTGAGCAGAGTAGCTCTTCTTATGTCAGACAAAACAGACTTTAAAGCAGAAACAGAAAAAAAAGAAAGGACAAAGAAGAACATTATATAATGATAAAAGGATCAGTGTAACAAGAATATATTACACTCCTAAATTTATATGCACCTATCACTGAAGCTTCCAGATTTATAAAACAATTGCTACTGGACCTAAGAAGTGAGATAAATAGCAACGCATTAATAGTGGGGAACTTCAATACTCCACTGACAGCACCAGACAGATCATAAAGACAGAAAGTTAACTAAGAAGAAAATGGATTTAAAGTACACCTAGAAAAAAATGAACTTAACAAATACTTACAGAGCATTATTCCCACAAATTGAACAATACACATTCTTCTCATCAGCTTATGGAGCATCTTCCAAGATAGACCATATGTTCAGTCACAAAAATATCCCAATAAATTTAGAATATTGACTTCATATCAACTATCTTCTCAGAACACAGTGGAATAAAATGAGAAATCAACTCCAAAAGGAACCCTCAAAATTGTACAAATACATGGAAACTAAATAATCTGCCCTTGAATAATTTTTGGGTTAACAATAAAATTGAGATGGAAATTTAAAAGTTCTTTGAAATGAATGATAATAGTGACACAAATTATCTAAATGCCTGGGATACAGTAAAAGCCGTGTGAACAGGAAAGTTTATAGCATTAAATGACTACATTAAAAAGTCTGAAAGAGCACCAATTGACCACCTAATGTCACATTTCAAGGAACTAGAGGAACAGAAACAAACTAAATTCAAAGCCAGCAGAAGAAAACAAATAACAAAGATCAGAGAAAAACTAAATAAAATTGAAACAAAAAAATACAGAGGATAAATGTAGCAAAAGTTGGTTATTGAAAAAATAAGCAAAGTTGATGGAGCATTAGTGAGATTAACCAATACATGAAGAGAGAAGATTCAAATAAGCTCAATTAGAGATTAAACTAGAAACATTACAAATGATAATACAAAAAAAATTTAAGTCTACTATGAACATTTTTACACACACCAACTGGAAAATCTAGAGAAAATGGATAAAGTTCTAGAAACACAGAACAGAACTGGAATAAATCAGGAAGAAAATAGAAACCCTAAACAGACCAATAACAAGCCATGAGATAGAATCAGTAATAAAAAAAAAAATACCTACAACAAAAAGTCCATGACAAGATGGATTAACAGCTGAATCTACCAGACATTCCAAGAATTAGTAGCAATCTTACTGAAACTATTCCAAAATATAATTAAAGAGGGAATCCTCCCTAAACATTCCCCCGTATCACCCTAATATCCAAACCAGAAAAGGACATAATAACAACAACAAAAACTATAAACCAATATTTCTGATAAACATAGATGTAAAAGTTCTCAGAAAAAATATGCTACCTAACAGAATTTGACAGAACATTCAACAGATAATATACCATGATCATGTTGGTTTCATCCCAAGTGTGCAAGAATGGTAAAACACATGCAAGTCAATAAATGTGATACCTCACAAAAACAGAATTAAAAACAAAAACCATATGATCACCTCAATACACAAAGAAAAAAAGGATTTGATCAAATCCAGCATCCCTTTCCAATAAATATTCTCAAAAAATAGGTATAGAGGGGACTTACCTTAAAGTAATAGAAACTATATATTTCAAACCCACAGTCAACATCATACTGAATGGAAAAATTTGAAAGCATATTCTCCCTGAGAACTGGAACAAGGCAGGTATTTTCACTTTCACCAGTTCTACTGTTCACCACTGATGTGATTGTATACCTAGAAAACCCTAAAGACTCATCCATAAAGCTCCTAGATCGATAAAGGAATCCAGTAAAGTCTCAAGGGAACACTTTTATACTGCTGGTGGGAATGTTAATTAACACAACCACTATGGAAAACAGCATGGAGATTCCTTAAAAAGCTAAAAGAAGAACTACCATTTGATCCAGCAATCTCACTTCTGGGTAATTACTCAAAAGAAAAGAAGTTACTGTGTGAAAAAGAAATATGCACATGCATGTTTATAGCAAAACAATTCACAACTGCAAAGATGTGGAACCAACATAAGTTCACATCAACCAATCAGTGGATAAAGAAAATATGATTGTATATGATTGTATATACACAGTAGAATACTACTCAGTTATAAAAATAAACAAAATAATGTCTTTGCAGCTCCTTAGATAGAGCTGGAAGTTGTTGTTGTTTTTTTTTTTTTTTTTTTTTTTTTTTTGAGATGGAGTTTTGCTCTTGTTGCCCATGCTGGAATGCAATGGTGTGATCTCAGCTCACTGCAACCTCTGCCTCCCGGGTTCAAGTGATTCTCCCACCTCAGTCTCCCAAGTAGCTGGGATTACAGGCATGGGCCACCACTCCTGGCTAATTTTTTGTATTTTTAGTAGAGATGGGGTTTCTCCATCTTGGTCAGGCTGGTCTCAAACTCCTGACCTCAGGTGATCTGCCTGCCTTGGCCTCCCAAAGTGCTGGGATTACAGGCATGAGCCACTGCGCCCAGCCTGGAACTTGTTATTCTAAGTAAAGTAAGTCAGGAATGAAAAACCAAATACCGTATGTTGCCACTTATAAGTGGGAGCTAAGCTATGAGGACACAAAGACATACAGAGAGATATAATGGGCTTTGGGAACTCAGGCAGGGATGCTGGGAGGAGGGTGAGGAATAAAAGGCTACATATTGGGTATAGTGTACATTGCTTGCCTTTGGTGCACTATAATTTTAGAATTCATCCCTAAAGAACTCATTCATGTAACCAAAAACAACCTGTACCCCCAAAAACTATTGAAATAAAAGAAATAAAAAAAATACAAGTTTTAAAAAGAGAAAAAAATAAAGAGGAATGAACAAAATGTCTGAGAAATATAAGATTATGTATAGATCAAGTCTACCTCTATTTGTTGTCCCTGAAAGAGATGGGGAGAATGGGACAAACTTGGAAAGCTTATTTCAATATAACATCCCTGAGAACTTCCCCAATCTTGCTAGAGAGGCCAACATTAAAATTCAGGAAACGCTGAAAACTCCAGTAAGATATTTCTTAAGAAAATTATTCCCAAGATACATAATCATCAAATTATCTAAGGTCAAATGAAGGAAAAAATTTTATAGGCAGCTAGAGAGAAATGCCAGGTCACCTACAAAGAGAATGGTATAAGACAAGAAGTAGAACTCCCAGCAGAAACTCTAAAAGTCAGAAGAGATTAGGGGCCAATATTTAACATTCTGAAAGAAATTCCAACAAGGAATTTCATATCCAGCCAAACTAAGCTTCATAATTGAAGGAGAAATAAGATATTTTCCACACAAGCAAATGCTGATGAAATCCATCACCACCAGACCTGCCTTATAAGAGCTCCTGAAGGAAGCACTAAATATTGAAAGGGAAGAACTTTATGAGCCATTTCAAAAACACATTTAAGTACACAAACCAGTGACACTATAAAGCAACCACAAAAATTTCTGCATAATAACCAGCTAACATCATGATGATAGGATCAAATCTACACATATCATATGAACCTTGAATGTAAATGGGCTAAATTCCCCAATTAAAAGGCACAGGATTACCAGCTGGTTAAAGAACCAAGACCTACTGGTATGTTGTATTATTCCATTTTCACACTGATATAAAGAAATACCCAAGACTGGTTAGTTTGTAAAGAAAAAAAGCTTTAATTGACTCACAGTTTCACATAGCTGGGGAGGCCTCACTAAACCTACAATCATGGCAGAAGGCAAAGCAAGAACCTTCTTTTCAAAGTGACAAGAGAGAGAAAATAAGAGCAAAGAGCGAAGGAGTAAGAGCCCCTCAGAAAACCATCAGATCTCATGAGAATTCACTCACTATCATGAGAACACCATGAGGGAAACTGCCCCAATGATCCAATCACCTCCAACCAGGTCTCTCCCTTGATGCATGTGGATTATCTCTCCAAGATAGAACATATCTTAGGCCACAGAACAAGTCTTAATTATTATTTTTTTAAATTTTAAGTTATATGTAGTAATATTTTTGCTCACAAGAAAACTAGAAATTTATAACAGAAGGACTACTAGAAAATTCACAAGTATGTGGAAATTAAACAGCACATTAAAAGTTTCAATGGATAAAATTAGAAATTGCAAAGAAAACTTTAAAATAACTGAGATAAATTAAAATGAAAACCCAAACACTAAAATTTATGAGATGTAGTGAAAGTAGTGGTAAATGCAAAATTTATTGCAGTAATGACTACATTCTAATGCAAGACAGATCTCGATTCTTTAACAACTTTACACCTTAAAGAAACTTAGGAAAAGAAGAGCAAATAGTTCAAATGTATTAGAAGAGGAAAACAATAACAATAGAGCAGAAATAAATGAACAATAGAGGATCATTGGAGACCTATTGGAAGATGGTCAGCTAGATGTAGCCAGGAAGTGCCACTCCAAAGAGATTGGGATTTCATTTAATGTACATAATTTGAACAGATCTCCAGAAGGAATATGCTCAATGTGGATGGATAAAATATGCAGATGCTGAGGCTAAATGTGAAGAAAACTGGGAAGCCTGCATGGGGTGCCTGAATGCCAGGGCTCTTCCCCGGCCCCGGATGGCACCTAGGAAAGGGGTGAGTGAAGAGACTGAGGGAATTCCCACTCTTGCTGTGGACCTCTGGGATCCTAGCTTGAGAGGATCCTGCAGCATCCACAGACATTTTAGCTGGCAAGGGGATCCCCTCAGAGATTTGACAGAGATGAAGCTGCAGCAGGCACACAGCCGGGGACATTTGGGCATGGGACAGCTCTAGTACAGCCCAGCAATAAGGGCTGACCCCCCAGGGATGCTCATCTCCCTCTGAGAGGCTCTGGTCCAAGCTAACTTCAAGGGAGAAATAAGGGACTGCTTCCTCTTGGGACTGAGACATATCTTAGCTGCAGGCCTACCAGGACATTCCAGAGCTTCTGCCTGGTTACTCCACAAGAATGTGTACACAGTGCAGCCTCTGCTGTCCAGTCTGTGTGCTTTGCTCCACCTGATTTTGTTCCAGCAGTCTGGGAGTCCTTCAGATCCCCCAACACACCTAGAACCTATCCCTGAGTGTTGGTAGGAAGGAACCATGAGCAGGTCCTTGTTACCCAGGGCTGTAGCTTGTGGCTCAGGAGTGCCAAGCCAGGAATCTGTGTTGCTGCACAGATTCAAATGCTTTTGAGTAGAGTAGGAGCCCACACTCTCAGAAAAATATGAGTGGTGAGTTTCACAGGTTCAAGGGCTGATCTAGGACTTAGGCATGCCTCCCTCCACAGTGCTGGTCTTGTAGGAGTGTGGACTATCTCTCTACTGAACCTTTCTGCAAGGGAGCCCCATGGCCCTGAAGACCTAACAACAGCAACAACAAGAAAATGGTGGGTATAGTGCCAATGATCAGAGGTGGGTTCCCCAAGGCCTAAGAGCAGAACTGGTGAGGAGGTCACTTCTATTCATCTCGCACCACAGAATACAACTGAAAATTCAAGTATACACAAATGAGCCATGTGGCTGAGTAAGAGCCTGTCTACTGCCAACTGTTCACAAGTGCCATTTACTGGATCACTCCCCAAACTACAACACTAAAAATGTTTACTAATTCTCCCCCTCTGTGAAACCAAAAGCAAAAATTTGACTACAAAGACCCTATACAGAACTTTAATGCTCTGAAAACTACCAAAAATGAAGCCAACTGACTCTACTCCCATTTACACCAAAATTAAAGGAATGACAACATTCCCAGATGATAAAAAGTCAGCACAAGACCTTGAGCAATTTAAAAAGCCAGTATGTCCTCTTAAAACGAGCCCACTAATTCTGCAGCAATGCTTCTTAACCCATCTGAAATGTCTGAAATAACTGACATGAAATTAAAAATGTGGATGGCAAGGAAGCTCATCAAGATAGAGGAGAAAGTTGAAACTCAATCCAAGGACACCAAGCAATAGAGTAAAATTATTCAAGAGCTGAAAGACAAGATAGCCATTCTAGGAAAGAACAAAACTGAATTTCATGAGCTGAAAAATTTACAACAAGAATTTCACAGTAAAACTGGATTTATTAACAGCAGAATAAACCAAGTTGAGGAATTAATATCAGAGTTCAAAGACAAGTTATTTGAACAGACAAAAAATTTTAAAAAATTAAGAAAAATGAGCAAAACTTCCAAAACATATGGGATTATGTAAAGAATCCAAATCTACAACTTGTCAACATTCCTGAGAGAGGAGGAGAAAGTATAAGGAACTTGGGAAATATATTTGAGAATAAGGTCCATGAAACTTTATTATCTCATTAGAGAGATTGATAAATCCATGAATTACAAAGAACCCCAGACTGATTTTATACAATATGTCCATTCCCAAGGCACACGGTCATTATATTTACTGAAATCAATGCAAAAGAAAAATTTTAAGGAAAGCTAGAGAGCAGGGGCAGGTCACTTACAGAGGGAACCCCAACCAGGCTAGCAGTTAACTTCTCAGCAGAAATATTACGCTTGTAGAAAAAAATGGGGCTTATTTTCAGTATCATTAAAAGGAAGAAATTCCAAGAAAGAATTTTATATCTCTCCAAACTAAGCTTCATACGTGAATGAGAAATAAAATTCTCCTTGGACAGCAAATGCTGAGGGAATATATTTCAACTAGATTATTTTTACAAGAGATCCTTCAGGGAGTGCTAAACATAGAATAACAAGAATGACACCTGCTACCACAAAAGCACACTTAACGCATATAGCTCAATGTACTGTGAAGCAACTATGCAATCAAATCTACATAACAGACAGCTAACAACAAAATGAAAGGATTAAAATTACGGTTATTAATACTAACCTTTAATGTAAATGTACTAAACAACCCATTTGAAAGAGACAGAGTGACATTCTGGATAAAAATAGAAGACCCAACCATCTGTTGTATTCAAGAGACACATTTTACATGTAAAAACACCCATGAGCTCAAAGTAAAGGGTGGAGTAAAATCGACCTTGCCAATGGAAAACAGAAAGAGCAGGAGTCACTATTTTTGTGTCAGATAAAACAGACTTTAAACTAACACAAATGAAGAAGGACAATGAGGGCCATTACATAACAAAAAAGGGTACGATCAAACAAGAGGACTTAACTACCCTAAATGTATACATAGCTAACGTTGGAGCACCCAGATTCATAAAACAAGTTCTTCTTGGCCCATAAAATACTTAGACAATCATACAATAGTAATACTAGACTCCAGCACCCCAATGACAGCATTAGACATATTATTATGGCAGAAAATTAACAAAGGAAGTTTGGACTTAAACTGGACACTTACCTAATAAACATGTTACCAGTTGAAGGTATCTGATTTACAGGTAGCAAATTAGTATAGGTCTGCAGCAACCTCAATTCTTGCCTCCTCAGAAGAAATAATTTGGCTGAAGAGCATAAGGCAGAAAAAGAGACCAAGGCAAGTTTCAGAGCAGGAGTAGAAGTTTATTAAAAAGCTTTAGCACAGAAAAGAAAGGAAACTGCACTTGGAAGAGATCCAACTGGGCAACTTGAAGAAACAGTGCAGTGTTTAACCTTGATCATATAATTTTATATGCTGGCCCCTTTCCTACAATTCTTCCCTTAGGGTGGGTTGCCCACATGCACAGTGCCTATCTTACACTTGGGAAGTGAGCATGTGCAGTGTGTTTAGGAAGTTGTACACATGCCCATCTGAGGCTTTTCTTTGCTTTTCCAGTAGAGTGTCCCTGGAAGGTCATACTCCATCATTTTGCTTCTTAATGCACATGCCCAGGCTCACTCATCCAATACATGAGATTTTATTGGAATCCTCCCTTCTTCCTGGCACCTGCATTCAATTAACACTGTAATGTTAACAGCTGTGGACCATTAGGAGATTGTCTTTGCCTGATTCCGGCTGTCGATTATCATTTATAGAGGGTCAATGGGATAATTTTCAAACCATCACCTGATCATTTGACATTCCTGGTGGGTGAAGGGTAGGGGGGGCCCTTCTCCTGCCACTCTAATGGCTATCTGTAACAAACACATACAGCACACTCCACCAAACAATCTTAGAATATAAATTTTTCTCATATGCTCATGGAACATATTCTAAAATCAACTACATGCTTGTTCATAAAACAAGTCTCAGTGAATTCAAACACAATCTCAAACAACAGTGCAATAAAAATGGAAATCAATATCAAAGAGATCTCTCAAAACTACAAAAATCCATGGAAATTAAACAACTTATTCTTGAATAAAACCTAGGTGAACATTGAAATTAGGGCAGAAATCAAAATATTCTTTAAAATTATTGAAAGTAGAGAAACAACTAACCAAAATCTATGGGATGCACTGAAAGCAGTGTTAAGAGGAAAGTTTATAGCCCTAAATGCCTTTATCAAGAAGTTAAAAAGATCTCAAATTAACTATCTAACTTTGAACCCAATGAAACTAAAAAAAAATAAATAAATAAACCAACACTTAAGCCAACAGAACAAAATAAAAACTAAAAATAGAGAAGAAATTAATGAAATGAAGATGCAAAAATCCATACAAAAGATCAGTAAAACCAATAGTTGCTTATTTGAAAAAATGAATAAGATTGTCAGACTGATAGCTAAACAAAGAAAGAAAAGATCCAAATAAACACAATAAAAAAAACTGACGAGTTAATGGGTGCGGCACACCAACATGGCACATGTATATATATGTAACAAACCTGCACGTTGTGCACATGTACCCTAGAACTTAAAGTATAATAAAAAAATATATAAAAAGACAAATGTGATATTATAACTGATCTCACAGAAATACAAAAAATCCTCAGAGACTACTATGAACTACTCTATGCACACAAATTAGAACATCTGGAGGAAATAAATAAATTCTTGGAAGCATACAATCTCACCAGATTGAATCAGGAACACATTTAAACCCTCATTAGATAGTTATCAAAATTTGAAATTGAATCAGTAATGAAGAAACTACCAACCAAAAAACGTCCTGGACCAGATGGATTCACAGCCAGATTTTACCAGATATATAAAGAAAAACCAGGCTGGGAGCGGTGGCTCATGCCTGTAATCCCAGCACTTTGGGAGGCCAAGGGGGGTGGATTGCTTGAGGTCAAGAGTTCGAGGCCAGCCTGGCCAACATGGTGAAACCCTGTCTCTACCAAAAATACAAAAAATTAGCCAGGCATGGTGGCACATGCCTATAGTCCTAACTACTCAGGAGGCTGAGGCAAGAGAATCACTTGAACCAGGGAGACAGAGGTTTCAGTAAGCCAAGATCACGCCATTGGACTCCAGCCTGTGAGACAGAGAGAAACTCTGTCTCAAAAACAAAAACAAAAACAAAACTAATGATAATAATCATACTAAAACCATTCCAAAAAAGTGGGGAGGAGGTTCACCTTCCTAACTCATTCTAGCAAGCAAGTATAAGGCTAATACCAACATGTGGCAGAGACACAACAACAAAAACTTCAGGTCAATACCACTCATGAACATAAACACAAAAGTCTTCAACAAAATATTAGCAAACCAAATTCAGCTGCACATCAGTGAATATACTATGGTCAAGTAGACTTTATTCCTGGGATGCAAGACTGGTTCAACATACACAAATAAATAAAGTGATTTATGACACAAGCAGAATTAAATAAAAAAGAAAAACAGGTGATCATCTCAATAGAGTAGAAAAATTTTTGACAAAATTTAACATCCCTTCATGATGAAAACCCCCAACAGACTATGCATTGAAGTAACATACCGCGGAATACTAAGAGCCATCAAAGACAAATCCTCAGCCAACATCATATTGAATGGGCAAAAGCTCAAGCCATTCCCCTAGAGAAATGGAAAAGACAAGAAGGCCTAATCTCACCACTCATATTTAACCTAGTACTGGATGTCTTACTCAGGAAAATCAGGCAAAATCAATAAGCAAAAGCATTCAAATATAAATAGAAGAAGTCAAACTATCTCTACTTATGGATAATATAATTCTATACAAAGAAAATTCTAAAAACTCTACCGGGGGCCCCTACTGATCAACTACTTTAATGAAGTTTCAGGATACAGGACCAATGTATAAAAATCAGTAGCATTTCTATATACAAAAAAAAAAAAAAAAATGTTCAGGCTGAGAGTGAAATCAGGAACCCAATCCCACTTACAATAGCCACAAGGAAAATGTAATACCTAGGAATACAGCTAATCAAGGAGGTAAAAGACCTCTACAAGTAGAATGAAAAAACATTGCTAAAATAAACCAGATAATGCAAATAAATGAAAAACATTTGTTGCTCATAAATTGGAAAAATCAGTATTTTACAAATGACCATACTGCCCAAAGCAATTAAAGATTCAATGATATTCCTATTAATATTCCAATGTCATTCTTCACACAATTAGAAAAGGGTATTCTTAAATTTATATGCAACCAAAAAGAGCCTGAATAGACAAAACAATTATAAGCTAAAGTATAAAGCTGGAGGCATTGAACTATCTGATTTCAAATGATACTATAAAGTCATGGTAACCAAAAGAACTTGGTACTAGCAAAAAAAAAAAAAAACAAAAAAAAAACAAAACAAACAAACAAAAAAAACCAGATGAATAGAAAACTGAGAAATAAACCATAAACTTAACACCATCTGATCTTCAACAAAACCAACCAAAACAAGTAATGGGGAAAAGAATCCCTATTCAATAAATTGTGCTTGGATAAATCCAATAGCATAATATTAAGCCACATGCTTAATATTATGCTATTCCTTTTCCCCATATACAAAAATTAACACGAAATGGATTAAAGACTTAAATGTAACACCTAAAACTGTAGAAATCAAGAAGAAAAGTTAGGAAATATCATTCTGGACGTGGGACCTGGAAAAGATTTGATGATGAAGATGCCAAAAGTAATTGCAAAAAAAAAGCAAAAATTGACATGTAAGACCTAATTAAACTGGAGAGCATATGTACAGCAAAAGAAACTATCAACAGAGCAAACAGACAACCTACAGAATGGGAGAAGATATTCACAAACTATGCATCTGACAAAAGCCTAATATCCAGGACCTATAGAGAACATAAATCAACAAGCTAAAAACAAATAACCCCACTAAAAAATAGGCAAAGTACACAAACAGACACTTCTCAAAAGAATACATACATGGGGCCAACAAACATATAACCAATGCTCTTTATTTCTAATTATCAGAGAAATGTGAATCAAAACTATAATGAGATGCCGTCTTACATCAGTCAGATTGGGTATTATTACAAAGTCAAAAAATAACAGATACAGGGGAGGTTGTGGAGAAAATGGAACACTTATATACTGTTGGTGGAAAGCAGTTTAGAGATTTTTCAAATAACTTAGAACTAACATTTGACCTAGTGATATCATTACTGGGTATATACCCAAAGAAATACGAATCATTCTTCCATAAGGACACATGCACACAAATGTTCATTACAACACTACTCACAATAGCAAAGATGTGGAATCAAAACAGATGTCCAACAGTGGGATGAATAAAGAAAATATGGTATGTAGGAATACTACACAACCATAAAATAGAACAAAATCATATCTTTTGAAACAACACAGATGCAGCTGTAGATCGTTGTCTTAAGCGATTTGACACAGGAGAAGAAAAACAAATATCACATGTTTTCACTTATAAGTGGGAGTTGAATATTGAGTACACATAACCTCAAGGAAGGAAACAATGTACACCAGGGTCTACTTGAAGGTGAAAGGTGGGAGGAGGGGGAGGATTGTAAAACTACCTATCGGTTACTATGCTCATTACCTTGGTGAAAAAATATTCTGTATGTTAAAGTTCCATGACCTGCAATTTACCCATGTAACAAAACTGCGCACGTACCCTGTGAACCTAAAATTAAAGTTGGAAACAAAAAATAAAAGAAATGAAATTGGGAACTGATATGGTTTGGCTCTGTGTCTCACATAAATCTCACCTTGAATTGTAATCATCCCTACATGTTATGGAAGGGACTTGGTGGAAAGTAATTGAATCATGGGGGAGCTTTTTCCAATGCTGTTCTCATGATAATGATTAGAGAAACAGACTACAACAGGGGCATTGCTCCTGCTTTTAGAGGAATAAAAAAATGACAAAAGGAGAATACTATGAATAATTGTATTCACAAAAACCAATTTAATGTAAATAAATAAATTCTAGAAAATGCACTCTTAATACTGACTCATGAAGAAATAAGAAAATATCTGAATACATCTGAGAAAAGTAAGGCGATTGATAGAAAACCTCTCAAAAACAACAACAACAAACTCAGGAACATATGATTTCACTGGAGAATTCAATCAAACACTTAAATAATTAACACTAATATTTCTCAAAAAAAATTTAAGAGAACACTTAGAGCCTCATTCTATGAGGCCTTTATTACCCTGAAAACAAACCAGACAACATCACAAGTAAAAATTATTACAGACTAATATCCATTATGAATACTAATTCAAACTACTTCAACAAAATATTAGCAAACTGAGGTTCTCTGTTAGAAGAAAACATAGAGAAAATATTTTTGACGGATTTGTAATCATGTATTGGATATGACAAAGGTAGCAAGAGAAAGCAGGTAAACTGGATTTCATCCAAATCAAAAACTTATTTCCATCAAAGGGCATTATTATTTAGTTGTGAAAAGGCAACCTATAGAATATGAGAAAATATTTGCAAATGATATATTTTATAAGATGTTAATATCCAGAGTATTTAAAGAACTCCTGCAACACAACAAAAAGAAACAAATAAAGCAATTAAACTCAAAAATTGGTAAAATCTTGATTAGTCATTTTTAAAGAAGGTACACAAATGGCCCACAAGAAAGTTTAAATATTTTTACTATCAGTAGCCACAGCAGGAATGCAAATAAAAATGATAAAATACCACTTCATAACACTTAGGAAGGTGAAAATTAATTACTGTTGTCAATAACTTGGAGAAATTGAAAATCTAAAGATTTCTGGTAGGATGTAAAATATCACAGAAAATGTGTAAAATTGTTGATTTCTGAAAATGTTAAACACATAATTACTATATAGTGTATAAATTACACACTCAGGTATATAACACTCAAAGGAATTGAAAGCAGGAACTAAAAGAGATATATACAGAGTAGTGTTTGTAGCAGTTTGTTTTACAATAGCCAAAAGGAGGAATCAACCCATATTTCTACCAACAGATGAATAGATAAAACATTCATGATATAAACACACAATGGTATACACATAAAATAAATATACACTTACAATGGAATATTATTTATCCTTGAAAATAATGAAATCCTAAAAGATGCTTCAACATAGATGAACCTTGGAAACATTATGCTGAGTCAAATAAGCCAGAGACAAAATGACAAATATTAAATAATTTCACATATATAATGTACCTATAATAAGCAAATTTATGCAGTTAGAAAGTAGATTAGCAGTTAGTATGGGATATGGCAAGGGAGGAGTGGAAAGTCATTGTTTAATGGTTACACAGTGTTTTGATTAGGATGGAGAAAAAGTTCTAACAATGAGTAGTGGTATGGGTTGTATAATATTTTGAATGTATTTAATGCTACTGAATTATGCACTTAAAATAAGAAAAATGGAAAATGTTATGTTGTGCATATTTTACCAAAATATTTCTTAAATTAAGGCAATGAGGGAATTGTGAACACAATATTTGGTGGTATTAAAAACTTCTAGCGTTAGAGTAGGGGTGAAGCAAGATGGCTGCTATGGTTTGGCTGTGTTCCCACCTAAATCTCATCTTGAATTGTGACTCCCATGATTGTCCTGTGTTTTGGAAGGAGCCCTGTGAGAGGTGATTGAATTATGGGGGCGGGTCTTTCCCACACTGTTCTTGTGATAGTGAATGAGTCTGATGAGATCTGATGGTTTTAAAAAAGGTAGTTTCCTTGCACAAGTTCTCATTTTGCCTGTTGCCATCCACGTAAGATGTAACTCGCTCCTCCTTGCCTTCTGCCATAATTGTGAGGCCTCCCCAGCCATGTGGAATTGTAAGTCCAATACACCTCTTTTTTTTGGTAAATTACCCAGTCTCAGGTATGTTTTTATCAGCAGTGTGAAAATGGACTAATACAGTGGCTAAATAGAAAGCTGCACTGATTGTCCTCTTTCTCCACAAGAACACCAATTTAACACCTACCTACAAAACAAACAAACAAACAAAACAAAACAAAAACACCTTTGTAAAACCAAAAATCAGATGAACATGCACAGTATCTGGTTTTAAGTTCATATCACTAAAAGAGCCACAGAAGAGGATAGAAAAGACAGTCTTAAATAACTTATGCCACCACTCCCTCATACCATGGAAGCAACCACATGATGCAGAAAGATATTCTGTTCATTTGATTGGGATAGGGAGAGTGCAGTAATTGTAATAAATTGCATTGAACTCAGTGCTGCTGTGTTATAGCAGAAAGCAAAACTTGGTTGAACTCAGCTGACGTGCACCCATGGAGGGAATATTTAAAACAGTCCTAGTAAGAGGGGAATCACCAATCCCAGCAGTCAGAACTTGAGTTCCACCAAGTTTGCCACCACAGGCTAACGTCCTCTGGAGCCACAAATAAACTTCAAAGGCCATCTAGCCCACAAGGACTGCAACTCCTAGGTGAGTCCAAGTACTGAACTGGTCTCAGGGTTAGTGGACTTGTGGGGCATGTGACCTACTGAGTCACCAGCCAGGGAAGCTGAGAAAGTGCTTTTGCCAAACCTCCACCAAATCCAGGCTGCACAGCTCACAGCTTCAAAAAAGACTCCTTAATTCTACTTGAGGAGAGAAAAAGGAAGAGTAAAAATGACTTTGTCTTGCATCTTAGACACCAGCTCAGCCACAGAAGGATAGGGCACCAGTCAGGGTCATGAGGTTCCCTTTCCAGGACCTAGCTCACAGATAACATTTGTAGAAACATTCTGGGCCAGAAGAGAAACCAAGTCTCGAAGGGAAAATATCCAGTTCTGGCATGAAGCATCACATACTGGCTAAAGAGCCCTTGAACCCTGAAAACCAGTAGTAGTAACCAAGTAATATGCCATGAGCCTTCAGTGAGACTCTGAGACATGATGGCTTCAGATAAGACTCCACATTCCCAGGTGTGGTAGCTATGGGGAGAGACTCCTTCTGTTTCAGAAAAGTGGAAGAAAAAGTAAAGGAGACTTTGTCTTAAAACTTAGGTAGTAGCTTGGACACTGTGTGGTAGAACACCAAAGAGGATCTTGAGCTCTCCAAATACAAGACTTGGCTTTTGGATGGGATTTCTGGACATTTCCTTGTCCAGAGAAGAGACTAGTGACCTGAAAAGTGAGTCCCAAGACAGGTAGCGACCACCACAAGTTGACTGAAGAGCCCCTGTTTCTTAAGAAAACATTGGCGGTAAGCTGGCCATACTTGCCATTGGACTGTGGTGGTGATGGTCATGGGATGAAGCTCCTCCCCCTTTGGAAAGAGGAAGGAACATTGGGAAGGTCTGAATCCTGTGGTTTGATTGCCAGCTAAGCCATAACAAAATAGAACATGAAGTAGACTTTAAGGCCTTTCACTCCACTCTCTGGCTCCCAGACAAACCTCTGTATCCATTCAGGGTGTATGGGAACTTGGTGCCCTGAAGGGAAGAACATAAGCCTTGCTGGCTTCACCACATGCTGATTGTGGAGCCCCCAAGGCCTTGAGCAAACATAGGCACCAATCTAGTTGTAGTTATGATGGGCCTTGGGTAAAATCTAGTACTCTGCTGGCTTCTGGTATGACTAAGCAAAGTCACAATGGTGGTGACCACAGGGCTGCTTGTGTCACCCCACCCCAAGCTCCAGGCAGCTCAGAACAGAGAGAGAGACCATTTGTTTGGGAAAAAATAAGGGAATAGGACAATAGTTTCAGCCTGGTAATCCCATGAATTCTCCATATTTATTAAGACATTCAAGATAGTGTCTCTAGGAGGCTGAAATAACCAGAGCGTTATTGGGATTGAGGTGCCCCCTAAGGCAGATGCAGCTTAGGTCACAAGAATCAACTCATTTTGAATACCTGGAAAGCCTTCCCAAGAAGGACAGGTATAAACAAACCCAGACTGTTAAAAACAAAACAAAACCCTAATTATTCAATGCACAGACACAGACAAACATTCACAAGTATCAAGATAATAATGACCTAAGCAAATGAATTAAATAAACACCAGGAACCAATCCTGGAGAAACAGAGATACGTGTACTTTCACACAGAGATTTCAAAATAGCTGTGTTAAGGAAACTCAAATAAATTCAAGATAACACATAAAAGAAATTCAGAATTCTATAAGACAAATTTAACAAAAATATGAAAATGATTAAAAAAATCAAAAAGAATTTCTGGTGTTGAAAAATAAAATTCATATACTGAAGAATACATCAGAGTCTTTCAATAGCATAATTGATCATGCAGAAAAAATAATTAGTGAGCTTCAAGACTGGCTACTTGAAAATAAACAGCCAGAAGAGACAAAAGAAAAAAATAAAATAAAACAATGAAACATGTCTACAGAATTTAAAAAATAACTTCAAAAGAGCAAATCAAAGAGTTATTGGCCTTGAAAAGGAGGTAAAGAAAAAGACAAGGGTACAAAGGTTATTCAAAAGTATAATAAGAAAGAACATCCCAAACCTAGAAAAAGATATCAATATCGACATACAAGAAGGTTATAGAACACGAAGCCGATTTAACCCAAAGACGACTACCTCAAGGCATCTAACAGTCGAACTCCCCAAGGCCAACAATAAAGAAAGCCTTCTAAAAACATCAAGAGAAAAAAAATAAAAAAACAAATAATGGACAATGGGGCATCAATATGACTGGCAGCAGATTTTTCAGGCTGGGGCCTTTTAGGCCGGGAGACAATGGCATGGCATATTAAAAGTACTTTATACTATAGTAGTATATCTGGTGAAATTATTTCTCAAACATGAAGGAGAAATAAAGACATTCTCAGACAAACAAAAGCTGAGGGATTTCATCAACTCCAGGACTGTCCTGCAAGAAATGCTAAAAGGAGTACTTCTATCAGAAAGAAAAAGACATTAATGAGCAAAATGAAAACATCTGAAGGTAGAAAATTCACTAATAATAGCACACACAAACAAAAAATAATATCGTAGCACTGTAACCGTGTTGTGTAAACTACTTTTATTTTAGGTAGAAAGAATAAGTGATGAGACAATTAAAAATAATACTTAAAACAACTTTTCAAGACATAGACAATACAATAAATAAGAGCAACACATGTTAAAATGTGGGAGGACAAAGTTAAAGTGTAGAGTTTTTATTATTTTTCTTCTACTTTGTATATACAAACAGTATTAAGTTTCATCAGCTCAATATAATGGGTTATAAAATAGTATTTACAAATCTCATGGTAACCAAAAATCAGGTACATAAAAATTAAAAGAAAAAAATAAATAATAATATCAGAGAAAACCACCTTCAATTAAAAAAAGGCAGAAGAGAAAGAAAGAGAAAGTAAGAAAGAAGGGAAGACCAGTAATCAACCAGAAATCAAATAACAAAATGGCAGGAGTAAGTCCTTACATATCAATAAAAATATTGAATGTAAATGGACTAAGCTATCAAATAAAAAGGCATGGGGATGCTGAGTGAATAAAAACAAGAATCAAGGATATGTTCCCTACAAGAAACAGACTTCACCTATAAAGACACACAGAGACTGAAAATAAATGGAAGGAAAAGAAGTATTCCATGTCAATAGTAACCAGTAAAGAGGAGGAGTAGCTATACATATATCAGACAAAGTAGGTCTCAAGAAAAACTTTAAGAAACAGAGAAGGTCTGAGTTCAATTCCTGGGTATCCTTGTTAACCCTCTGTCTCATTGATCTTTCTAATGTTGACAGTGGGGTGTTAAAGTCTCCCATTATTATTGTGTGGGAGTCTAAGTCTCTTTGTAGGTCACTCAGGACTTGCTTTATGAATCTGGGTGCTCCTGTATTGGGTGCATATATATTTAGGATAGTTAGCTCTTCTTGTTGAATTGATCCCTTTACTATTATGTAATGGCCTTCTTTGTCTCTTTGGATCTTTGTTGGTTTAAAGTCTGTTTTATCAGAGACTAGGATTGCAACCCCTGCCTTTTTTTGTTTTCCATTTGCTTGGTAGATCTTCCTCCATCCCTTTATTTTGAGCTTATGTGTGTCTCTGCACGTGAGATGGGTTTCCTGAATACAGCACAATGATGGGTCTTGACTTTATCCAATTTGCCAGTCTGTGTCTTTTAATTGGAGCATTTAGTCCATTTACATTTAAAGTTCATATTGTTATGTGTGAATTTGATCCTGTCATTATGATGTTAGCTGGTTATTTTGCACGTTAGTTGATGCAGTTTCTTCCTAGCCTCAATGGTCTTCACAATTTGGCATGATTTTGCAGTGGCTGGTACAGGTTGTTCCTTTCCATGTTTAGTGCTTCCTTCAGGAGTTCTTCTAGGGCAGGCCTGGTAGTGACAAAATCTCTCAGCATTTACTTGTCTGTGAAGGATTTTGTTTCTCCTTCACTTATGAAGCTTAGTTTGGCTGGATATGAAATTCTAGGTTGAAAATTCTTTTCTTTAAGAATGTTGAATATTGGCCCCCACTCTCTTCTGGCTTGTAGAGTTTCTGCTGAGAGATCTGCTGTTAGTCTGATGGGCTTCCCTTTGTGGGTAACCCGACCTTTCTCTCTGGCTGCCCTTAACATTTTTTCCTTCATTTCAACTTTGGTGAATCTGACAATTATGTGTCTTGGAGTTGCTCTTCTCGAGGAGTATCTTTGTGGCATTCTCTGTATTTCCTGAATCTGAATGTTGGCCTGCCTTGCTAGATTGGGAAGTTCTCCTGGATAATATCCTGCAGAGTGTTTTCCAACTTGGTTCCATTCTCCCCGTCACTTTCAGGTACACCACTCAGACATAGATTTGTTCTTTTCACATAGTCCCATATTTCTTGGAGGCTTTGTTCGTTTCTTTTTATTCTTTATTCTATAAACTTCCCTTCTCGCTTCATTCCATTCATTTCATCTTCCATCACTGATACCCTTACTTCCAGTTGATCGCATCAGGTCCTGAGGGTTCTGCATTCTTCACGTAGTTCTCAAGCCTTGGCTTTCAGCTCCATCAGCTCCTTTAAACACTTCTCTGTATTGGTTATTCTAGTTATACATTTCTCTAAATTTTTTTCAAAGTTTTCAACTTCTTTGCCTTTGGTTTGAATTTCCTCCTGTAGCTCAGAGTAGTTTGATCATCTGAAGACTTCTCTCAACTCATCAAAGTCATTCTCCGTCCAGCTTTATTCCATTGCTGGTGAGGAGCTGCGTTCCTTTGGAGGAGGAGAGGCGCTCTGCTTTTTAGAGTTTCCAGTTTTTCTGCTCTGTTTTTCCCCCATCTTTGTGGTTTTATCTACTTTTGGTCTTTGATGATGGTGATGTACAGATGGGTTTTTGGTGGGGATGTCCTTTCTGTTTGTTAGTTTTCCTTCTAACAGACAGGACCCTCAGCTACAGGTCTGTTGGAGTTTGCTAAAGGTCCACTCCAGACCCTGTTTGCCTGGGTACCAGCAGTGGTGGCTGCAGAACAGCAGATTTTCATAAACTGTGAATGCTGCTGTCTGATCGTACCTCTGGAAGTTTTGTCTCAGAGGAGTACTCAGCTGTGTGAGGTGTCAGTCTGCCCCTACTGGGGGGTGCCTCCCAGTTAGGCTGCTCGGGGCTCAGGGGTCAGTGACCCACTTGAGGACGCAGTCTGCGCGATCTCAGATCTCCAGCTGCATGTTGGGAAAACCACTGCTCTCTTCAAATCTGTCAGACAGGGACATTTAAGTCTGCAGAGGTTAATAATAGACATCTACAGAACTCTCCATCCCAAATCAACAGAATATACATTTTTTTCAGGACCACACCACACCTATTCCAAAATTGACCACATAGTTGCAAGTAAAGCTCTCCTCAGCAAATGTAAAAGATCAGAAATTATAACAAACTGTATCTCAGACCACAGTGCAATCAAACTAGAACTCAGGATTAAGAAACTCACTCAAAACTGCTCAACTACATGGAAACTGAACAACCTGCTCCTGAATGACTACTGGGTACATGACGAAATGAAGGCAGAAATAAAGATGTTCTTTGAAACCAACAAGAACAAAGACACAACATACCAGAATCTTTGGGATGCATTCAAAGCAGTGTGTAGAGGGAAATTTATAGCACTAAATGCCCACAAGAGAAAGCAGGAAAGATCCAAAATTGACACCCTAACATCACAATTAAAAGAACTAGAAAAGCAAGAGCAAACACATTCAAAAGCTAGCAGAAGGCAAGAAATAACTAAAATCAGAGCAGAACTGAATGACATAGAGACACAAAAAACCCTCCAAAAAATTAATGAATCCAGGAGCTGGTTTTCTGAAAGGATCAACAAAATTGATAGACCACTAACAAGATTAATAAAGAAGAAAAGACAGAAGAATCAAATAGACACAATAAAAAATGATAAAGGGGATATCACCACTGATCCCACAGAAATACAAACTACCATCAGAGAATACTACAAACACCTCTATGCAAATAAACCAGAAAATCTAGAAGAAATGGATAAATTCCTTGACTCCTACACCCTCCCAAGACTAAACCAGGAAGAAGTTGAATCTCTGAATAGACCAATAACAGGCTCTGAAATTGTGGCAATAATCAATAGCTTACCAACCAAAAAGAGTCCAGGACCAGATGGATTCACAGCCGAATTCTACCAGAGGTACAAGGAGGAACTGGTACCATTCCTTCTGAAACTATTCCAATCAATAGAAAAAGAGGGAATCCTCCCTAACTCAATTTATGAGGCCAGCATCATCCTGATACCAAAGCCGGGCAGAGACATAACCATAAAAGAGAATTTTAGATCAATATCCTTGATGAACATTGATGCAAAAATCCTCAATAAAATACTGGCAAACTGAATCCAGCAGCACATCACAAAGCTTACCCACCATGATCAAGTGGGCTTCATCCCTGGGATGCAAGGCTGGTTCAATATACCCAAATCAATAAATGTAATCCAGCATATAAACAGAACCAAAGACAAAAACCACATGATTATCTCAATAGATGCAGAAAAGGCCTTTGACAAAATTCAACAACACTTCATGCTAAAAACTCTCAATAAATTAGGTATTGATGGGAAGTATCTCAAAATAATAAGAGCTATCTATGACAAACCCACAGCCAATATCATACTGAATGGGCAAAAACTGGAAGCATTCCCTTTGAAAACTGGCACAAGACAGGGATGCCCTCTCTCACCACTCCTATTCAACATAGTGTTGGAAGTTGTGGCCAGGGCAATTAGGCAGGAGAAGGAAATAAAGGGTATTCAATTAGGAAAAGAGGAAGTCAAATTGTCCCTGTTTGCAGATGACATGATTGTATATCTAGAAAACCCCATTGTCTCAGCCCAAAATCTCCTTAAGCTGATAAGCAACTTCAGCAAAGTCTCAGGATACAAAATCAATGTACAAAAATCACAAGCATTCTTATACACCAACAACAGACAAACAGAGAGTGAAATCATGAGTGAACTCTCATTCACAATTGCTTCAAAGAGAATAAAATACCTAGGAATCCAACTTACAAGGGACATGAAGGACCTCTTCAAGGAGAACTACAAACCACTGCTCAAGGAAATAAAAGAGGATACAAACAAATGGAAGAACATTCCATGCTCATGGGTAGGAAGAATCAATATCGTGAAAATGGCCATACTGCCCAAAGTAATTTATAGATTCAATGCCATCCCCATTAAGCTACCAATGACTTTCTTCACAGAATTGGAAAAAACTACTTTCAAGTTCATATGGAACCAAAAAAGAGCCCGCATCACCAAGTCAATCCTAAGCCAAAAGAACAAAGCTGGAGGCATCACACTACCTGACTTCAAACTATACTACAAGGCTACAGTAACCAAAACAGCATGGTACTGGTACCAAAACAGAGATATAGATCAATGGAACAGAACAGAGCCATCAGAAATAATGCCACATATCTACAACTATCTGACCTTTGACAAACCTGAGAAAAACAAGCAATGGGGAAAGGATTCCCTATTTAATAAATGGTGCTGGGAAAACTGGCTAGCCATATGGAGGAAGCTAAAACTGGATCCCTTTCTTACAGCTTATACAAAAATTAATTCAAGATGGATTAAAGACTTAAACGTTACACCTAAAACCATAAAAACCCTAGAAGAAAACCTAGGCATTACCATTCAGGACATAGGCATGGGCAAGGACTTCATGTCTAAACACCAAAAGCAATGGCAACAAAAGCAAAAATTGACAAATGGGATCTAATTAAACTAAAGAGCTTCTGCACAGCAAAAGAAGCTACCATCAGAGTGAACAGGCAACCTACAAAATGGGAGAAAATTTTCGCAACCTACTCATCTGACAAAGGGCTAATATCCAGAATCTACAATGAACTCAAACAAATTTACAAGAAAAAAACAAACAATCCCATCAAAAAGTGGGCAAAGGACATGAACAGACACTTCTCAAAAGAAGACATTTATGCAGCCAAAAAACACATGAAAAAATATTCACCATCACTGGCCATCAGAGAATTGCAAATCAAAACCAAAATGAGATACCATCTCACATCAGTTAGAATGGTGATCATTAAAAAGTCAGGAAACAACAGGTGCTGGAGAGGATGTGGAAAAATAGGAACACTTTTACACTGTTGGTGGGACTGTAAACTAGTTCAACCATTGTTGAAGTCAGTGTGGTGATTCCTCAGGGATCTAGAACTAGAAATACCATTTGACCCAGCCATCCCATTACTGGGTATACACCCAAAGGACTATAAATCATGCTGCTATAAAGACACATGCACACGTATGTTTATTGCGGCACTATTCACAATAGCGAAGACTTGGAACCAACCCAAATGTCCAACAATGATAGACTGGATTCAGAAAATGTGGCACATATACACCATGGAATACTATGCAGCCATAAAAAAGGATAAGTTCATGTCCTTTGTAGAGACATGGATGAAATTGGAAATCATCGTTCTCAGTAAACTATCCCAAGAACAAAAAACCAAACACCACATATTCTCACTCATAGGTGGGAATTGAACAATGAGAACACATGGACACAGGAAAGGGAACATCACACTCTGGGGACTGTTGTGGGGTGGCGGGAGTGGGGAAGGATAGCTTTAGGAGATATACCTAATGCTAAATGACAAGTTAATGGGTGCAGCACACCAGCATGGCACATGTATACATATGTAACTAACCTGCACATTATGCACATGTACCCTAAAACTTAGAGTATAATGATAATGAAATTAAAAAAAAAAGAAACAGAGAAGGTCACTGTATCACGATAATGGGGATAATTAAGCAAGAAGGTATAACAATTATAAATATATATGCACTCAACATAGTAGCACAGAGATATACAAAGCAAATATTAGAATTAAAGAGAAAAATATAATCTAATACAATAATAGCTGGAGACTTTAACACTTCACTTTCAGCATTGGGCAGATCTTCCAAACAGAAAATAAACGAAGAATTTTATATGCAGTACAGAACAAATAGACCTAAAAGATATTTACAAATTATTTCATCCAATAGCTATAGAATACACATTCTTTTCCTCAGTACATGGATCATTCTCAAGGATAGATCATACGATATGCCACAAAACAAGACTTAAAACATTCAAAAAAAAAAATCAAGTATCATCTGTAATCACAAAGGAATAAAATTAGAAATCAATAACCAGAGAAATTTTGAAAACTATACATACACATGAAAGTTAAACAACATGCTTGTAAATGACCAGTGGTTCAATGAAGAAATTAAGAAGGAAATTAAAAAATTTCTTGAAACGATTGATAAAGGAAACACAACATACCAAAATCTGTGGGATACAGTGAAAATAGTACTAAGACGGAAACATTTAAATGAAGGAAATAACACAAAAGGTCGTTGAAACAAAAATTTGATTTTTTTAAAAGATAAAATTGAGGAAAGTTTATCCAGACTAACTACAAAAATAGTAAGAAGACCCAAATAATAAAATCAGAGATGAAAAAAGAGACATTAAAACTGATACTGCAGAAATTCAGAGGATTATTAGTGGCTACTATGAGCAACTATACGCCAATAAACTGGAAAATTTAGAGGAAATGGATAAATTCCTAGACACATACCAACGACAGAGACTGAATCATGAAGAAATTTAAAATGTGAACAGACCAATAACAAGTAATGAGATGGAAGCTGTAATAAAAAGACTCCAAACAAAGAAAAGTCTGGGATCCAATGGCTTCTTTGCTGAATTTTACCAGGCATTTAAAGAATTCAATAACACCAATTCAACCCAAACTATTTTGAAAAACAAAGGAGAAGGGAACACTTCCAAACTCATTGTATGAGTCCAGTATTACCCTGATATCAAAACCAGAGGAAGACACAGCAAAAAAAGAAAACTAGAAGCCAATGAATATCCCTGATGAATATTGAAGAAAAAATCCTCATCAAAGCACTAGCGGACTGGATTCAACAATACATTAGAAAAATCATTCATCATGATGAAGTGGGATTTATCCTCAGGATGCAAGTATGGTTCAACATACAGAATCTAATCAATGTGATACATCATATAGTAAATAAAGGACAGAAGCCATATGATAATTTCAATTGATGTATTATAGAAAAAGTATTTGATAATATTCAAAGTTATTTCACAATCCAAACTCTCAAAACACTTATTATAAAAGGAACATACCTAAACATAAATGAAAGCCATATATGACAGACGCATAAGTAGTATCATTTGAAATGAGGAAAACCAGAAAACCTTTCCTCTAAGATCTGCAACAAGACAAGGATATCCACTGTCACTTCTGTTTTTCAACATGGTACTAGAAGACTTATTTAGAGCAATAAGACAAGAGAAAGAAATAAAGAACATCCAAATTGGAAAGAAAGAAGTCAAATTATCCTTGTTTGCAGGTGATATGATCTTATATTTGGAAAAAACCTAAAGAATCCACCACAAAACTATTCCAACTGATAAATTCAGGAAATTCACAGTACACATTATTAACATACAAAATTAGTACCGTTTTTACATGAAAACAGCAAAAAATCTGTGAAAGAAATCCAGAAGCTAATGCCACTTACAACAGCTACAAATAAAAGAGAATACCTAGACATTCTTTTGACCAAATAAGTGAAAGATCTCTACAATAAAAACTATAAAATATTGATGCTAGAAAGTGAAGAAGATACAAAAATGAAAAGATATTTCATCTTCGTGGATAGGAGAATTCAATACTTTAAAAATGTCTATAATACCCAAAGCAATCAACAGATACAATGCAATCCTATAAAAATACCAATGACCTTCCTAACAAAAATGGAATAAATAATGTAAAAATATATATGGAGTAACAATGACACAGAATAGCCAAAGCTATCCTAGGCAAAAAGAACAAAACTGGAGGAATCATGGTACCTGACTCTAAATTATACTACAGAGCTATCTATAGTAACCAAAACAGTATGGTACTGGCATGAGAAACAGACACATACATCAATTGAACAGAGGACATAATCCAGAGTTAAGTCCATACATCTACAGTAAACTCATTTTTGACAAAGATGTCAAGAACATACATTGGAAAAAGGGCAGTATCTCCAATAAATGGTGCTGGGGAAACTGGCAGTCCATATGCAAATACTTAAACTACACGCCTATCTCTCCCCATATATCAAAATAAATTAAAAATGGATTAAATACTTAAATCTAAGACTTCTTCTATGAAATAGATTGAGAAACTCTCCATGACATTGGACTGGGCAAATATTTCTTGAACAATATCCTGTGAGAACTGACAACCAAAACAAAAACGGACAGGTGGAATTATATTAAAAGTCCTCTGCACAATAAAGAAAACAATTAACAAAGTGAAGAGACACCTCACAGGATGGGAGTAAATATTTTCAAAATATTCATCTGACAAAGGATTAATAATTACATTATATAAGAAGCTCAAACAACTCTACAGAAAAAATATAATAATCCAATTTTAAAATGAATAAAAGATCTGAATAGATATTTCTCAAAAAATACATACAAATATTAAACAGTTATATGCCAAGGTGCTCAATATCATTGATCATCAGAAAAATGCAAAGACTACAGTGAGATATTATCTTACCCCATATAAAATTACTCTTATCCAAAAGTCAGGCAATAACAAATACAGCTAAGAATGTGGAGAAAAGGGATCCCTTGTACACTGTTGGTAGGAATGCGAATTAGTATAACCATTATGGAGAACAATTTGGAAGATCCTCAAAAGGTAAAAATAGAGGTACTATATGATTCAGCAATCTCACTGCTAGGTATATACTCAAAATAAAGAAAATCAGTATCAAAGAGATATCTGCACTCCCGTGTTTATGGCGGCACTATTAATAATAACCAAGATTTGGAAGACATCTAAATGGCCATCAACAGATGAATCGATAAAAATTATGCTATATTTACACAATGGAGTACTATTCAGCCACAAAAATAATTAGAACCTGTCATTTGTAACAACACAAATGGAACACGTGGTTATTATGTTAAGCAAAATAAGCCAGGCATAGAAAGGCAAACATCATACTTTCTCACTTATTTTTTCATTTATTTATTTTATTTATTTTTCCATAAGTTATTGGGGTACAGGTGATATTTGGTTATATGAATAAGTTCTTTAGTGGTGATTTGTGAGATTTTGGTGCACGCATCACCTGAGCAGTATTCCCTGCACCATGTTTGTAGTCTTTTATCCCTTGCCCTCCTCCCACTCTACCCCCCAAGTCCCCAAAGTCCATTGTATCATTCTTACACCTTTGTATCCTCATGGCTTATCTCCCACATATCAGTGAGAACATACAATGTTTGATCTTCCATTCCGGAGTTACTTCACTTAGAATAATAGTCTCCAGTCTCATCCAGTCACTGCAAATGCTGTTAATTCATACCTTTTTATGGCTGCATAGTATTCCATTATATATATCACAGTTTCTTTATCCACTCATTGATTGATTGGCATTTGGGTTGGTTCCACAATTTTGCAATTGTAAATTGTGCTTCTATAAACATTCATGTGCAAGTATCTTTTTTGAATAATGACTTCTTTCCCTCTGGGTAGATACCCAGTAGTGGGATTGCTGGATCAAATGGTAGTTGTACTTTTAGTTATTTAAGGAATATCCATACTGATTTCTATAGTGGCTGTACTTGTTTACATTCCCACCAGCAGTGTAGAAGTGTTGATCATGATGGATTATATTTTTGATATGTTGCTGGAATCACTTAACTTGTATTTTGTTAAGGATTTTAGCATCCATGTTCATCAAGGATATAAGTCTGTAGTTTTCTTTTTTGGTTGTGTCCTTTTCTGGTTTTGGTATTAGGGTGATGCTGGCTTTATGGAATTAATTAGGGAGGTTTCCTTCTTTCTCTATCTTGTGGAATATTGTCAAAATACTTGGTGCCAATTCTTCTTTGACTGTCTGGTAGAATTCTGCTGTGAATCTGTCTGCTCCTGGACATTTTTGTTGGTAACTTATTAATTACAATTTCAATCTCACTGCTTGTTATTGGTCTATTCAGGGTATCTAGTTCTTCCTGATTTAAGGTAGGAGGGTTGTATTTTTTCCAGGAATTCAACCATCTCTTCTAGGTTTTCCAGCTTATTTGTGTAAAGGTGTTCATATTAGCCTTGAGTGATCTTTTGTATTTCAGTGGTGTCAATTGTAATATCTCCTGTTTCATTTCTTAATGAGGTTACTTGGATTTTCTCTCTTCTTGGTTAATCTTGCTAATGGTCTATCAATTTTATTTATCTTTTCAAAGAACCAGCTTTTTGTTTTACTTATCTTTTGTATTTTTTGTTTGTTTGTTTGTTTCTATTTCATCTAGTTCTGCTCTGATCTTGGTTATTTCCTTTCTTCTGCTGGGTTTGGGTTTGGTTTGTTCTTGTTTTTCTAGTTCCTTTGAGTGTGATCTTAGATTGTCTGTGCTCTTTCTGATTTTTTGATATAGGCCTTTAGGGCTATGAACTTTACTATTAGCACTGCCTTAGCTGTATCCCAGAGGTTTTTATAGGTTGTGTCACTAGTGTCATTAAGCTTGAAGAATGTTTTAATTTCCATCTTGATTTCATTTTTGACCCAATGCTTATTCAGAAGCAGGTTATTTAATTTCCATGTATTTGCATGGTTTTGGAGGTTCCTTTAGGAGTCGATTTCCAGTTATATTCCACTGTGGTCTGAGAGAGTGCTTGATATAATTTCAATTTTCTTAAATTTATTAAGGCTCATTTTATGGCCCATCACATGGTCTATGTTGGAGAAAGTTCCATGTGCTGTTGAATCATGTGTATTCTGCAATTTTTGGATGAAATGTTATGTATATATATATATATATATATATATATATATATATATATATATATATATATATCTGTTAAGTCCATTTGTTCCAAGGTATAGTTTAAATCCATTGTTTCTTTGTTGACTTTCTTTCTTGATGACCCGTCTAGTGCTGTCAGTGGAGTATTGTAGTCCCCCACTATTATTGTGTTGCTATCTCATTTCTTAAGTCTATTAGTAATTGTTTTATACATTTGAGAGCTCCAGTGTTAGATGCCTATATGTTTAAGATTCTGATATTTTCCTGTTGGACAAGGCATTTTGCCATTATATAATGTCCATCGTTGTCTCTTTTAAATGCTGTTGCTTTAAAGTTTGTTTTGTCTGATATAAGAATAGCTGCCCCTGCTCACTTTTGGTGTCCATTTGCATGAAATGCCTTTTTCTGCCTCTTTAAGTTTATGTGAGTTCTTATGTGTTAGATGAGTCTCCTGAAGGCAGCAGATATTTGGTTCATGAGTTCTTATCCATTCTGCACTTCTGTGTCTTTTAAGTGGAGCATTTAGGCCATTTACATTCAACGTTAGTATTGAAATGTGAGGTACCATTGCATTCATCATGCTCTTTGTTGCCTGTGTACTTTTTGTTTGCTTGTTTTGCTTTTTAACTTGTATTTTTGTTTTATAGGTCCTGTGTGATTTATGCTTTAAAGAGGTTCTGGTTTGATGGGTTTCCAGGATTTGCTTCAAGATTTAGAGCTCCTTTTCACAGTTCTTGTAGTGGTGGTTTGGTAATGGCAAATTCTCAGAGAATTTGTCTGAAAATGACTGTATCTTTCCTTCATGTATGATGCTTAGATTTGCTGGATACAAAATTCTTGGCTGATAATTGTTTTGCTTGAGGAGGTTGAAGATAGGTCCCAATCCCTTCTAGCTTGTAGAGTTTCTGCTGAGATATCTGCTGTTAATCTAATAGGTTACACTTTATAGGTTACCTGGTGCTTCTGTCTCACAGCTCTTAAGATTCTTTCCTTTGTCTTAACTTTGGATAACCTGATGACAATGTGTGTAGTTGAAGATCTTTTAGCAATGAATTTCCCAGGTGTTCTTTGTGCTTCTTGTATTTGCATGTCTAGGTCTCTAGCAAGGCCAGGTAAGGTTTCCTTGATTATTCCCCCAAATATGTTTTCCAAGCTTTTAGAATTGTCTTCTTCAGGTACACCAATTATTCTTAGGTTTTGTCACTTAACACAGTCCCAGACTTCTTGGAGGCTTAGTTCATATTTTCTTATTCTTTTTTCTTTTTCTTTGTTGGATTGAGTTAATTCAAAGACCTTGTCTTCAAGCTCTGAATTTCTTTCTTCTATTTGTTCAATTCTATTGCTGAGACTTTCCAGAGCATTTTCCATTTCTAAAAGTATGTCTGCAGTTTCTCAAATTTTTTATTGTTTTTTTCTTTAAACTACCTATTTCCTTGAATATCTCTCCCTTCATTTCTTGTATCCTTTTTTTTTTTTTTATTTCTTTGCATTGGGCTTTGCCTTTCTCTTGTCCTTCCCTGATTAGCTTAATAACTAACCTCCTGAATTCTTTTTCAGGTAAATCATGGATTTCTTCTTGGTTTGGATCCATGGCTGGTGAACTAGTGTGATTTTTAGGGGATGTTGAAGAGCCTTGCTTTGTCATATTACTAGGGTTGTTTTTCTGGTTTCTTCTCATTTGGGTGGGCTCTGTCAGAGGGAAGGTCTAGGACTGAAGTCTATCGTTCAGAATTTTTGTCTCACAGAGTGTTCCCTTGATGTAGTACTCTTCCCCTTTTCCAGTGGATGTGGCTTCCTGTGAGCCAAACTGCAGTGATTATTGTCTCTCTTCTAGGTCTAGCCACCCAGCAAGTCTACCCGGCTCCGGGCTGGTACTGGGGGTTGTCTGCACAGAGTCCTGTGATGTGAGCCATCTATGGGTCTCTCGGCTATGGATACCAGTTCCTGTTCTGGTGGAGGTGGCAGAGGGTGCAATGGACTCTGTGAGGGTCCTTAGCTTTGGTAGTTTAATGCTCTTTTTTTGTGCTGGTTGGCCTCCTGTCAGTAGGTGGAGTTTTCCAGAAAGCATCAGTTGTAGTAGTGTGGACAGGGACTGGTGGTAGGCAGGGCCCTAGAACTCCCAAGATTAAATGCCTTTTTTCTTTTGCTACCAAGGTGGATAGGGAAGGACCATCAGGTGGGGGCAGGCTAGGCATGTCTGAGCTCAGACTCTCCTTGGGTGGGTCTTGCTATGGCTGCTGTGGGGGATGGGGATGAGATTCCCAGTTCACTGGAATTGTGTAACTAGGAGGATTCTGACTGCCTCTTCTGAGTCATGCTGGTTGTCAGGGAAGTCAGGGAAAGCTGGCAGTAACAGGCCTCATCCAGCTCCCAGGCAAACCAAAGGGCTGGTCTCACTCCCACTGTGCTTCTCCCAACAGTCCTGAGTCTGTTTCCAGATGGAGGGTGAGATGGGCTTAAAAACTTGCCTGAGGTTTTCTGCCTCTCAGATGTGAAGGAAAAGGGCTTTAGTTCTTCCCCCTGTCTGTGAAGTCCGCATGCTAGATTCGCACCATCCTTCGAGTTCTGGCCAGGAGGCTTCTTGCCCTGTTCAAATTATTACACAGTTCAGCTAGAGAATTTTTTCTCCCTTTGGAGTTTTACCCCTGCTCCTCTGGCCATCCTCCTGATGGATCCCTGTGGTGTCAGGCAGGAATGGACTGCTTGAAGACCCAGCGAGCTCCCAGGGCCTTTCTGCTGCTTCTTCTACCCCTGTATTTCACTCGGCTTGGCTCTCTAACTTGACTCAGCTCCACATAAAGTCAGAAACTTCTCCTGCGAATAGACCTTCAGCTTTTCCAGTGTGGGGGTGTGTTTGGGAGAGGAGGGTCTCCCTTTCCCACTTCCGCAGTTGGGGCACTCACAGTATTTGGGGTTTCTCCTGGGTCTTGCAAACGCAGTCTGCTTACTTCAGAGGATCCTCCCAGGATTGCTGGTTTGTTTTTGGAGTTGATCTGGAGTTAAACTTCACAATGCAAGCCTCCACATGCTGCTCTGTCTAGAGCTGCAATCTAGTCCTGCCTCTCATCTGCCAGGATCCCTCAGTAATACCCTCACTTATTTTTGAGAGCTAAAAATCAAAACAATTGAACTCATGCAGATAGAGAGTAGAAGGATGGTTACCAGATGCTGGGAAGTGTAGTGGGAGATGAGGGAGGAAGTGGGGATCGTTATTTGGTATAAAAACATAGAAAGAACAAATAAGACTTAGTATTTGTCAGGACAACAGGGTGACTATAGTAAAAATTAATTTATTTGTACATTTTAAAAATAACTAAAAGAGTATAATTGGATTGTTTGTAACATAAAGAATAAACGGTTGAGGTGATTAATACCTCATTTATCCTGATTTGATTATTACACATTGTATGCCTGTATCAAAATATCTCATTTGCCACATAAGTATTCACTTACCTGGTCCCTACAAAAATAAATTAAAAATATAATTTTAGGTGTATAATAATACTATGTTTTCAAAAATAATATGTATTATTTCAAGGTATATATTTAAGTATTTGCAGATAGGATAAAAAATGAAGAAGGGCAACTGATGAATCAACACTGGCCATATATTGATAAAAATTGGGTGGTGGCTATACACATAAAGGCTAATCATATCTTTCTATCTTTGCATACATTTGGAATTTTCTACACTAATGAATTTAGTAGAAATCCTCTGGGTAGTACAAAATAGATTTTCATTTTCTCCAGTGGGTTGCATCTTTTTAAAGACTATTTTAAAAAGCCTCAAATGGTGACACAGATTTCCACATAGCTCCAATAGTTTAATTTGTCTCTATTTTCCACTCTATTCTTTCCTCCACCACAGGGTCCTGGCTGTATTTTAACATTCCCCTGCAATGTCAAGGCCTGGAATTCTGTAGGGCAAGAAGGATCTTCATAGTCCTCTTTTAGATAAGATTTGGTTCTTCTATGTTCTCTGAAGAAAAGCATGTAGAAGACAACCCACCTATTCTATTGATCTTATTTATTTCCTATCATAGCGTTGCTTTTCTGTATTATTTTGTTAGACCTCCTCTCATCTATGTGTGCAGACACGAAGGAAAGATATACATGAATGGAACATGAAACACTCATTTCTAAAGGTAGAAAATTATAGATACCCAGGGGAGTGAGTCAGATTATCTGGACTCAAATCCCAGTACCATGAGTTACTAGCTTCATGACTTTGGCACATTTTTCTGTACTATAAAATGGAATTAGTAAAAGTATCTGCCTAATATGATAATAGGAAAGTTAAATGAAATAATGCATGTAAAGCACATGGCCTATATTAAGCACTCAAAACATAGTAGCTATTATTACTATATCTTCACTGGCATTGTATCTTGCTGTTTATCAATTGACAGGTAAAAAACTTTCTATTGTAATTTATATCTCATCAATTATTGGATTATTGTTTATTTGTTTAATTTTTCTTCTGTATATGTTCATTCCAATCATTTAGTCAATTTTATTGATCAAGTCATGTTTTTCTTGTTGAATAAGTAACCACTGAACAAAATAAGAAAGTAGTGAGGCTGTTTTTTATTTTTATTTATTTTATTTTATGTAGTTTTTACTTTTTTTTAGCAGAAAGTGCAAGACTAACCTCAATTTATTCAAATTCAGAATTTGTAAGATGGCTCCAATGCTGAGATGGGGAAAGACCCAGAATCAAGCCTTAAGAAACTTCAACATATTTTTTCAGTTTTGACTATCAGAGTTATGCTAGAGTTGAAAAATGAACTGGAAGGTGCAGCCTTTTCAGAAACAGGATAGCAGTTCCTGGAAAAGTTAAACATAAAGCTACATATGGTATGACCCATATGTATTATGACCCAGCAATTCCACTCCTAGTATCTACCTAAGGGAAATAAAAACATATATCCACAACAAAACTTGTACAAAAATTTCATGGCAGCATTATACATAGTATCCCACAAGTGGAAACAACACAAATTTCCATCAGTTGATTATTGGAAAAAACAAAATGTGGTATATGTATAAAATATGTCACCCTGCTTTTATGTTTCTAAATAATCTTTTCATTAAACTTTTTTCAGTTAAACCCTTTGAGTATGCCATTTACTTTTTCTTTGGACACTGATTGTTAGAGTGGGTTGAGAGTTTTGCATAATTGTCTTTATAATTTAAACAATTTTTTTTTATTTCTGGTTAAATCGTATTTCTTATCCTTAAAACTTATATTGTATCTATTATTGTTAAATATTAATATCATTAATTAATTACTCAATTCCTTTAATATATGTAAGCCTATTCAGATTATGTAATTTTTTTGGTGTGAGACATGGCAGATTGTGTCTTTCAAGAACTTTGTCCATTTCATGAAGATTATCAACTTTGTGTGCATAGAGCTGTTGAAGATATTCCTTTCAAAAATAAATTCTTTATTTATTTATGTATTCATTTATTTATTTATTTATTTTATTTATTTTTTTTTTTTCAACAGAGCCTCACTTCATCGCCCTGGCTGGAGTGCAGTGGTGCAATCTCAGCTCACTACAACCCCTCTTCCCAGGTCCAAAGGATTCTTTTGCCTCAGCAACCTGAATAGTTGGGATTATGGGTGTGTGCCATCACTCCTGGCTAATTTTTCTTGTGTTTTTAGTAAAGGCAGGGTTTCACCATGTGGGCCAGACTGGTCTTGAACTCCTGAGTTCAAGGGATCCTCCCACCTCAGCCTCCCAATGTACTGGGATTACAGGTGTGAGCTACCACCCCTGGTCACCTTTATAATATATATTTTTCTACCAAAAAAACACATGTACTCATATGTTTATTGCAGCACTATTCACAATAGCAAAGACATGAAATCAACTCAGATCTCCATCAACAGTGGACTGGATAAAGAAACTGTAGTAAGGGGAGACCTGGGGAGAACCAAGAAAAGACATTGAGTTTGAGGCGGTGCTGAGATAGGATCATGAAGGAAGAGGTGAAGGGAATTCCTATAAGAGTGGCACTGTGTTGTTGCCCTCTGGTCCCCAAAGAGATTAGCGAGGGCTGCTGCCAAATATGCCTTTCCTTCATGCCCAGGAAGCCTCAGGTAGCGGTTGGTACTGATAAATCCTTGAACTGTGATTTTGTGTTTGACTCCTGTAATGAACAGGAAGAAGTCTTCAATACAGCAATAGCACAACTCATAAAAGGCATATTTAAATGATATAATGCAACGGTCCTGGTCTATGGGCAGACTTGCTCTGGAAAAACACGTATTCAATGGGAGGTGCATACACTGCAGAGCAAGAGAACGAACCAACAGTTGGGGTTATTCCTAGGGTAATACAACTGCTCTTCAAAGAAACTGATAAAAAGAGTGACTTGGAATTTACTCTGAACATGTCTTACTTAGAGATTTACAATGAAGAAATTTTGGATCTTCTATGCCTATCTTGTGAGAAAGCTCAAATAAATATATGGGACAATCTTAAGGTTATTGATTTCTAATTTTATTCCTTTGTGATTACAGATGATACTTGATATTATTTTTTTTTGAATGTTTTAAGTCTTGTTTTGTGCCATATCTTATGATCTATCCTTGAGAATGATCCATGTACTGAGGAAAAGAATGTGTATTCTATAGCAAAAAGATTGTGATACTCACTGAGCAGACTGTTTTAGTTGCCTTGGATACTGTTTCCTATTTGGAGCAGGGTAACAACTTTAGGACTGTGGCTTCCACAGCTATGAACCCCCAGTCATCCCAATCTCATGCCATCTTCACAGTCTCCATAGAGCAGAGAAAGAAAAGTGACAAGAATAGAAGCTTTAGCTCCAAGCAGCATCTTGTAGACCTCGCTGGATCAGAAAGAGAGAAGAAAACCAAGGCTGAAGGGGATCATCTAAAAGAGGGTATTAATATTAACCAAGGCCTTCTATGCTTGGGAAATGTAATCGGTGCTCTTGGAGAAGACAAAAAGGGTGACTTTGTGTCCTACGGAGATTCCAAGTTGGCTCGACTGCTTCAAGATTCTCTAAGTGGTAATAACCATACTCTTATAATAGCCTGTGTGAGTCCTGCTGGCTCCAATCTAGAGGAAACTAAATACCCTTCGCTATGCTGACAGAGCAAGAAAAACCAGGAACAAACCTGTTGTTAATATTGATCCCCAGATAGTTGAACTTAACCATCTAAAGCAACAGGTACAACAGCTACAAGTCTGGTTCCTACAAGCCCATGGAGGTACCCTGCCTGGATCTATAAATGTGTAACCATCAGAGAATCTACAATCCCTGATGTAGAATAAAAAATTAAGTCGTGGTCTGAGTGAGGCAGCTCGTCAGACAGCCCAGATGTTGGAGGGGATCATTTTGACAGAGCAAGTGAATGAAAAAATGAACGCCGCTGGGCGCGGTGGCTCACGCCTGTAATCCCAGCACTTTGGGAGGCCAAGGTGGGCGGATCACGATGTTAGGAGAGTGAGACCATCCTGCCTAACACGGTGAAACCCCTCTCTACTAAAAATACAAAAAATTAGCCTGGCATGGTGGTGGCAGGCGCCTGTAGTCCCAGCTACTGGGGAGGCTGAGGCAGGAGAGTGGCGTGAATCCTGGAGGCGGAGCTTGCAATGAGCGGAGATGGCGCCACTGCACTCCAGCCTGGGCGACAGAGTGAGACAACGTCTCAAAAAAAAAAAAAAAAAAAATTAACGCCAAGCTAGAAGAGCTAAGGCAGCATGCAGCCAGAAAACTGGATCTTCAAAAGCTAGTGGAGGCTTTGGAAGACCAGGAATTGAAAGAAAATGTAGAAATCCACTGCTCTCGTCAGAGCCAGGAGGCAGGAACGTTTAAGTCTGCTGAAGTTGCACCCACAGCCGCCCCTTTCCCCAGGTGCTCTGTCCCAGGGAAATGGGAGTTTTATTTATAAGCCCCTGACTGGGAATGCTGCCTTTCTTTCAGAGATGCCATGCCCAGAGAGGAGGAACGTAAAGAGGCAGTCTGGCTACAGTGGCTTTGCTGAGCTGTGTTGGGCTCCACCCTTTTCAAACTTCCCAGCAGCTTTCTTTACACTGTGAAGGGAAAACCACCTACTCAAGCCTCAGTAATGGTGGAGGCCCCTCCCTCCACCAAGCTGGAGCATCCTAGGTTGACTTCAGGCTGCCGTGCTGGCGGTGAGAATTTCAAGCCAGTGGATCTTAGCTTTTGCTGGGCTCTGTGGGGTGGGATCCACTGAGCTAGACCACTTGGCTCCCTGGCTTCAGCCCCCTTTCCTGGGGAGTGAATGGTTCTGCCTTTCTGGTATTCCAAGTGTCACTGGGGTATGAAAAACAAACAAACAAAAAAACAAAACAGAAAACCTCCTGCAGCTAGCTCGGTGCCTGCCCAAATGGCTGCTTAGTTTTGTGCTTGCAACCAAGGGCCCTGGAGGTGTAGGCACCGGAGGGAATCTCCTGGTCTGAGGGTTGTAAAGACTGTTGGAAAAGCATAGTATGTGCACTGGAATGCACCCTTCCTCATAACACAGTCCCTCATGGCTTCCCTTGGCTAGCAAAGGGAGTTCCCCAACCCCTTGTGCTTCCCATGTGAGGCAACACTCCACCCTGCTTCTGCTTGCCCTCGATGGGCTGCACCTACTGCCTAACCAGTCCCAATTAGATGAGCCATGTACCTCACATGAAAATGCAAAAATCAGCTGCCTTCTGCATTGATCTTCCTGGGAGCTGCAGACTGGAGCTGTTCCTATTTGGCCATCTTGCCAGCCACCCAATGAATTATTTTTAAATGTTATGTAAGTAAATAAACCTTAACCCACCTACAAAAAAAAAAAAAAAAAAAAAAAGAAACTGTAGTATGTATCACCATGGAATACTACACAGCCATCAAACAGAATGAAATCATGTTTTTTTGCAGAAACACAGATGTAGTTGGAAGTCGTTATCCTAAGAAAATTAATGCAGGAGAAGAAAACTGAATTCTACATGTTCTCACATAAAAGTGGGAGCTAAACACTGAGTACACATAGATAAAAAGTTGGGAACAATAGACACTGGGGACTACTAGATGGCAGAGGAATTGGGATGCCTGAGAATTTTTTAAAAAATTACCTACTGGGTACTATGCTCACTATCTGGGTGATGGGATCATTAATACCCCAAACCTCAGGGTCATGCAATATACTCTTGTAACTAACTTGCACATGTACCCCTTGAACCTAAAATAAAAGTTGAAAACAAATTGCTTAGTATCATTTCAATCTCCATAGGATTTATAGTGATGTCCGCTTTTCATTTTAGATATTAGTAATTAATGTTTTCTGTTTTCCTTTTTTTTTTCCAAATTCTAAAGTCTTTTTAATCTTCTGATATTTAAACTTTTTCAAGAGTACCCATTAGTTTTTCTTTTAGGGTAGTTTTGTTTGATATGACTGGAGGTTGTAATTAATGGTATGCCAAATTATCCATTCTTTGCAGAGATAGGTAAAGCACCAAAATTGTCTTAGCTATTTCTTGGTCACCAGTTTGAGAGACAAACACTGTTATTTTTAACAGCCCAAACTCCTCTCAGCCCCAATATCCTGACACCTTTAGTGAGTTAGGATAATCCTAACCTAGAGGTATATATGCCTGTGAGATTCTTGGCCTGAAAGGAATAAATCATTTCACAGCATTCATAGGACAGAAAAATAAAAACTAGGGCTCCTACAGTAAACAAGTATTATTTCTGTTCAAAACCATCCTGCAAGCACAAACATCAGGTGGCCCTAGAGTTTCATAACAGGTACACAGGTCACAGGCAGACAGGCGGGCAGGAACAGGAATTTCCCTGGGTGCATGCTACTTTGGTTCTGCCTCAGAGTCACTAGAAGTCTAGGCCCTGAATTAGCACTCGCTTTTTCTTTCTTAATTAGCCTGGCTAGAGGTTTTTCATTTGTATTAATCTTTTCAAAGAACCACCTTTTGATCTGTTTATTTTCTCTATTGATTTCCTGTTTCCGAATGCATTGATTTCTGCTTTAATTTTTATTATTTCATTTTTTTCTGCTCACTGATAATGTCCCTTGCTCTTAAGTCTGCTCTGTCTGAAATTAATAAAGCCATTCCCACTTTCATTTTTTTAAACCACCTTATTAAGGTATGATTGACATATTAAAAGCTTTACACATTTAATATATACATATTGATAAATTGGGACTGGGTATATACCTGTGTAACGATCACCACCATCAACACTCTAAACATATACGTCATCTACCAAAGTTTCCGCCTGTCCCGTTTGTTATTAATACCTTTTTTCTTGTTTTTTAATGTTAAGAACATTTAATATAAGATCTATTTCTTTTGGCAATTTTAAGTATACAATAGAGTATTGTTAGATATGGTCCCTATGCTATACAGTAGAGCTCCAGAACTAATTTATCATGCATAACTGAAATTTTGACCCTCAAACTATCACCTTTCCATTTCTCCCTTACCTCAGTCTTTAGTAACCACCATTCTATTCCATGTATCTATGAGTTTGACTAATTTACATACCACAAATAAGTAAAAGAATACAGTTTTTGTTCTGTGTCTAGTTTATTTTACTTAACATAATGCCTTCTAGGTCCATTCATTTTGTAACAAATGACAGAATTTGCTTCTTTTTTAAGGTTGAATATTATTCTTATATATATTATATCACAATTTCTTATTTATTAGTCCATTGATGGGCATTTACATGTTTCTCATATCTTGGCTATTGTAAATAATGCTGCAGTGAACATAGGAGTGCACATACTTCTTTGAAATTGTGGTTTAAATTATTTTGGATATGTACACCCAGAAGTGGGATTGCTAGATCATATGGTATTTCTATTTCTAATTTGTTGAGAAACCTGCATACTGTTTTCGATAATTGATGTATATATTTACATTTTCACCAAGAGTGTACAAGTGTTCTCCTTTCTCCACACCTGCAGAATAATTTATCTTTTGTCATTTTAATAATAGCCATTCAAACAGATATGAGGTAATATCTTATTGTGGTTTTGATTTGTATTTCCCAGGTTATTAGTGATATTGAGCAACTACTCATATACTTGGGCATTTGTATGTTTTCTCTGGAAGAATGTCTACTTAGGTCCTTTGCCCATTATTAAAATTAGGTGTATTTTAGCTGTTCCACGGTATGAGTTTCTTGGATATTTTGGATATTAACCCCTTATCAGATGCATGGTTTGCAAATATTTTCTCCCATACCGTAGGTTGCCTTTTATTTTGTTAACTGTTTCTTAGCTCTGCAGAAGCTTTTTAATTTGATGTATTCCCACTTGTTTATTTTTACATCTCTTGCTTTTGCTTTTTATGTCATATACAAAAATTATTATCCAAATCACTTTCTAGGAATTTTTCCACTATGTTTTTTTCTAGGACTTTTACAGATTCATGCCTTATTGTTGGGTCACAAATTCATTATGCATTGATTTTGTGTATGGGGGAAGATAAGAGTCAAATTTTATCTGTTTTCATGTGGATAACTAGTATTTCCAACACCATTTATTGAGATGACCATTCTTTGCCCGCTTGTATTCTTTGCATCCTTGTCAAAAGTTAGCTGACTTTATATGTGAGGATTTATTTCAGGTTCTTAATTCTGTTCTATTGGTCTACATGTCTGTTTTATGCCAGTGCCAATACTGTTTTAATTACTATAAATACATAATATAATTGAAATCAAGAAGTAGGCTGTCTTTAGCTTTGTTCTACTTACTCAAAATTGCTTTGCTTACAGGGTCTTTTCTAGTTTCATATAAATTTTAGGATAATTTATTCTATTTCTGTGAAAAAGGCCACTGGAATTTTCATAGGCATTGACTTGAATCTGTTGATTGGTTTGTGTAGTATGAACATTTTAGCAATTTTACCTCTTCAATTCCATAACATAAAAATATATTTCAATTTATTTGTGACTACTTTATTGTCTTTCAATTGTTTTGTAGTTTTCAGTGTACACCTTTTTCATTCTCTTTATTAAATTTATATCTAACTATTTTTATCTTTTTTGATGATATTTTAGATGAGATTTTAGATAAGATTGTTTCCCTATCTTTTTCTGATAAGCTGTTAGTATATAGAAATGTAACAGATATGAGATTTTGGATAAGATTGTTTCCCTATATTTTTTTCTGATAAGCTGTTAGTTTATAGAAATGTAACAGATAATTGTAACCGATTATGTGTCCTGAAACATTACTGAGTTGATGTATTAGTTCTGACACTTTTTTGAGAAGTTTTTAGGGTTTTCAAAATGTAATATCACATTATATGCAAATAAGACAGTTTTACTTTTTTCCATTCCTATGTGTAAGACTTTTTGTTACCTGATTACGCTGGCTAGGACTTCTAGTATTATGTTAATTAGAAGTGGTGAAGTGAAAATCCTTGCCTTGTTCATGATCTTAGAGGAACAGTCTTCAGTTTTTCATATTGGCTGTATTAGCCCCAGGTGGGTAATATACGGCCTTTATTATGTTGGGGTACATTTCTTATCTACTTAATTGTTTGAGAGATTTTACCATGAAAGGATGTTGAACTCACAAAATTTTTTTCTACATCTATTGAGATGATCATATTATTTTTATTTTTTATTCTGTTTATGTAGTATTTTGTTGTGGTACTTCTCCTTAGTTCAGCTAAATACGGGGTCCTTGTCACAAGGCCACAAAAGATTAGGCTCATAGGCAATTTGAAGGGTGAATAAGGCAGGGTTTTATTGAGTGAAAAGGGTAATAAAGGGAAACAGGTACCCTCCGCAAAGGAGAGTCCCTGCTGGTGAGCTTCCTGCCTTGCAGTTTAATCCCAAGTTCCACACAGGAACAGGAGGGGCGAGCCTTCTCCCTGCTTCAAAGAATGAAAACTTCTGTGTCTCCACCCCATTGTGCCGTCCTCCCAATGCACAGGCCAGCTGGAATTTTGTTAGGGAGCTTCCTGACCTGTCTGTCTCAGTATCATATTTATTATTTGCACGCGTTAAACATTCTTGCCTCCAAGGTATAAATTCACTTTTTCAAGGTATATAATTCTTATGAAGTCCTGCTGAAGTCAGTTTGTAGTATTTTGTTGAGGATTTTCTTATCTATGTACATCAGGAATAGTGGATTGTAATTTTCTTCTTACAGTGTCTGCTTTTGGTATCAGGGTAAAGTTGGCCTCATAGAATGAATTTGAAAGGGTTACATCCTCTCAAAGTTTTAGAAGAGTTTTAGAACTGCAAAAATTCTTAAAGTTTGGATAGAATTCCCCAGTGAATTCATCTAGCTCTAAACTTTTTTGCCAGGAGATTTTTGATAGCTGATTTAATCTCCTTTCATGTTATCAGTCTATTCAGATTTTCTATGTCTTCGTGGTTCAGCCATGCTAGATTTTATGTCTAGGATTCATCCACTTGTAGGTTATCCAATTTTTTGATATATAATTGTTCATAGTAGTCTCATGATCCTTCATATTTCTCTGGTATCAGTTGTAATGCTTCCTCTTTCATTTATAAATTTATTTGTTTATATCTTTTCTTTCCCTTTTTACTCTAGCTAAAATTCTATTGCTTTATCTTTTTAAAAAACAAGTCTTAATTTTGTGAATATTTTCTATTGTTTTTACTAGTCTTTATTTAATTTGCTTCTTTCATCTTTATTATTTCCTTATGCTTACTGTGTGTACTAGTTGCTCTTTTTTTTTATTTCCTGGCATTGTAAAGTGATTTTTTTTTAATTTCAGATTTTGCTATTTTCTTAATGTCATTTATTACTGAAAACTTCCTGCTGATAACTCCTTTTTCTGCATCCCATAAGCTTGGTATGTTGTATTTTCGTTTTAACTTGTCCCAATGTTACCAGATAGTGCCTCACAATTCCAAGCTCTTGGTGTCTTGAACAAACAATTGGATAAGACACACACAGATAGCAAAGCAAAGCAGCAAAAATTTATTAAGCACAATATTACACTCTCAGAGGGGGAGAACAGACTGACCTCTGTGAGATTAGATCAGCCTTAGTTTGGTGTACTTTGGGTCTTTTTATGTGTTTTCTTTTTCCTCTCTTCCCAAGGGCTGACTAGCCAGTGTCTGCCTTTTTGACTGATAGGTGTGTTGCTTAGTTGTTTAACCCCTGTGTGCTTGCACATTGCCTCCATCCCATAAGTTTAAGTACATGCATGATATGAAGTCCATAGGTGTGAGCTTTAATGAGCTGATTATTACACAGGGTCATGTTAAGGATGTTTTTAATGCACATGACTATCCCTGAAGAGTTGCCCTTTACGTGTTTGGTCTGGATACCATCGGCCATGGGATCCTTGCTCGCTGCTTTATCTTACTTTTTGTTTTGGCTGCTTAACTTCTGCCTCTTATCTTGCTTCTTGCTCACCTGCCCCTTCACCTTGCTTCTGCCCTCTGCTTTTACTTATTCTTCCCTTTATCTAACTTTTAATTCCCTTCGCTATTCTCCTGCCTCATTTTCCCTATTCTCCTGCTTCACCAAGATATTTTATTACACTTGAAATTTTTCTTTAACCCATTGGTTGTTTGTTAGTTTGTTGCTTAATTTAACACATATTTGCGAGTTTCCCAGTTTTCCTTTTGTTATTGATTTCTAATTTCATATCATTGTGGTTAGAAAGGATACTTGTTATGATTTTAACATTTTTACATTTGTTAGCACTTGTATTGTGGCCTAACATATGGTCTAATCTGGAGAATGTTCCATATATACTTGGGAAGAATTTGTATTCTGCTACTGTTGGATGGAAGGGTCTGTATATATCTGTTAGATTCATTTGTTTTATACTGATGTTCAAATTCTGTGTTTCCTTATTGATTTACTTTTGAGTGACCTATCCATTATTGAAAGGGGGTATTAAAGTCCCCTACAGTAATTGTATTGCTATGTATTTCTCCCTTCAGTTCTGTTAATATTTGCTTTATATATTTAGTTGCTCCAACATTGAATGCATTTTTAGTTACAATTGTAATATTTTGTTTATTACTTGACCCCTTTATCTTTGTATAATGACATTCTTGTTTTCTTCTGACAGTTTTTGATGTAAACCTATTTTGTCTTTCATAAATATAGTCACCCCTGCTCTCTTTTGGTTGCAATTTTCATGGGATATTGTATTTTATCTCATCACTTTTAGCCTATGTGTGTCATTAAAGCTAAAGTGAGTTTCTTGTAGACAACACATGGTTGAATCTTGCCTTTGTTTTTCTTTTATCCATTCAGCCAATGTACATGTATTGATTGGATAATTTAATCAATTTACACTTAAGGTCATTGTTGATACATAGGACTTATTAATGCCATTTTGTTAATTTTTTACTGACTGTTTTGCAGTGCTTTGTTTCCTTCTTCATCTGCTGTTTTAATTTCTGATTTGTAGTGGCATGCTTTGATTCCTTTATCTTTTTTTTTTTTTCTTTTTTTCTTTTTTTGAGACGGAGTCTTGCTCTGTCGCCCAGGCTGGAGTGCAGTGGTGTGATCTTGGCTCACTGCAAGCTCTGCCTCCCGGGTTCATGCTATTCTCCTGTCTCAGCCTCCTGAGCAGCTGGGACTACTGGCGCCCACCACCACACCCAACTAATTTTTTTTTTGTTTTTAGTAGAAATGGGGTTTCACCATGTATCCAGGATAGTCTTGATCTCCTGACCTCGTGATCCACCTGCCTCAGCCTCCTAAAGTGCTGGGATTACAGGCTTGAGCCACCACGCCCAGCCTATCTTTTTCTTTCGTGAATCAAATATAGGTATTTTTTCTGTGATTAACATGAGACTTCCATAAAGCATCTTATGGTTATGAAGTTCTGTTTTAACCTGATAGTATGTTAATTTTGTTTACAAAAATTAATACTTTTGTCACCCTTCCCAATATTTTGTTATTGATGTGGAACTTTCTACCACTTTATTGTTTATACATTAATAATTTAATGTAGCTTTGGCTCTTTTTGATACTTTTGCCTTTTAACTTTTATACTGTTTAAAGTGATTTATATACCAACATTACAGTATTAGAGTAATCTACATTTGACTATACACTTACTTTTACCAGCAAGTTTTATATGTTCCTATGTTTTCTGTTGATTAATATTTTTAATTTTCATTTTTATTATATTTTATATTTTAATTTTCAAGTTTTAATTCATATGGGTACATAGTGGGTGTATATATATATATATATGTATGTATGTATAGAATATATGGGATATTTTGCTACAGGCATACAATGTCTAACAATCACATCAGGGTAAACAAGTTTTCCATTACCTCAAGCATTTATCCTTTGTGTTACAAACAATTCAATTATACACTTTCAGTTATTTTGAAATGTACATTTGAATTACTGTTGACTCAAATCATCCCATCATACTATAAAATACTAGATCTTCTTCATTCTTTTTAACTATTTTTGTACCATTTAACCATACCTCCTTCCCCATCTCAGCCACTCCACTACCTTTCTCAGTCTCTGGTAACCAGGAAGTGGCGAAAATGGAACCCTTATATACACTGTTGATAGGAACATAAATTAGTACAAACACTGTGTAGAACAATCTGGAGATTTCTCAAAAAACTAAAAAGAGAACTACCATATGATTCAGCAGTACCACTGTTGGGTATATCCCCAAAAGAAAAATCGGTATATCAAAGAGATATCTGCACTTCTACGTCTGTTGCAGCACTGTTAACAATAGCCAAGATTTGGAAGCAACTTAAATGTCCATCAAAAGATAAATTAGTAAAGAAAATGTGGTGCTTACACAAAATGGAGTGCTCTTCATGTGGGATGGTTAATGAGTATAAAAAACAATTAGAAAGAATAAATAAGACCTGGTGTTTGATACCACAACAGGGTGACTATAGTCAATAATAAATTAAAGGTGTATTTTAAAATAACTGAAGGAGTATAATTGGATTGATTGTAACACAAAGAATAAATGCTTGAGGGTATTTATATCCCATCTTCCGTGATGTGATTATTATGCACTGCATGCCTGTACAAAAACCTCTCATGTGCCCACTAAATACATACACCTACTGTGTATCCATAAAAATATAAATATAAATAAACAAATAAATAAAACATTAAAAAATAAAAAAGAGCTACCGTGTGATCCAGCAATACCATTGTTAGGTATAGACCCAAAAGAAAGGAAATCAGTTTATCAAAGAGATAGCCACACTCCCATGTTTATGGCAGCACTTCTCACAATAGTCATTTGGAAGCAGGCTAAGTCTCCATCAACAGCTGAATGGATAAAGAAATGTGGTATATACACACAACGGAGTACTATTCAACCATAAAAAAGAATGAGATCTTGGAGATGATGTCATTTGCAGCAACTTGGATGAAACTGGAGGTCATTATACTAAGTGAAATAGGCCCAGCACGGAAAGATAACATTCACATGTTCTTATTTATTTGTGGGAGCTAAAAATTAAAGCAATTGAATCCATTTTTATTTTAGATTCAGGGGTTACATGTGCAGGTTTGTTAAAAGGGTATACTGTTTGCTGCTGAGGTTTAGGCTTCTACTGATCCTGTTACACAGCTAGTAAACATAAATAGCATATTTTTCAGCCCTTTCTCCCCTCCTTCTCTTCTTCTTTTGGAGTCTGCAGTGTCTAGTGTCTATGTTCCCCATGTTTATGCCCATGTGTACCCAAGATTTAGCTCTCACTTATAAATGAGAACATGTAATATGTGATTATTTTTTGTTTCTGTATTTATTTGCTTAGATTAATGGACTCCAGCTACATCCATGTTACTGCAAAAGACATGATGTCATTTGGTTTTATGGCTGCATAGTATTTCATGGTGTAAGAAAACCATATTTTATTTGTCCAATTCACTGTTGGTGGGCATCTAGGTTAATCCCATGCCATTGCTATTGTGAATAGTACTACAATGAACATAGAAGTTAATGTGTCTTTCCGTTAGAACGATTTTTTTTCCTTTGCACATATACACAGTAATGAGATGGGGGATCAATGGTGATTCTATTTTTAGTTCTTTGAGAAATATCCCAACTGCTCTCCCTAGTGGCTGAACTAATTTACATTCTCACCAACAGTGTGTACGTTTTCCCTTTTCTTTGCAGCCTCACCAGCATCTGCTATTTTTTGAATTTTTAATAATAGCCATTCTGACTAGTGTGAGATAGTATCTCATTGTGGCTTGGATTTGCGTTTCTCCAATGATTAGTGATGTTGAGCATTTTTATATATGTGTTGGCTGCTTGTATGTCTTCTTTTGAGAAGTGTCTGCTCATGTCTTTGTGAACTTCTTTATTTTCTTTTTTTATTAGAGTTTTTTTTTCCTGTTGATTTAAGTACCCTACATATTCTGAATATTAGTCCTTTGCTAGATATATAGTCTGCAAATATTTTCTCTCATTCTGTAGGTTGTCTGTTCACTCTGTTCCTTTGCCATACAAAAGCTCTTTAGGTTGATTAGGTCTCGCTTGTCCATTTTTGTTTTTGTTGGAATTGCTTTTTAGTACTTGGTCATAAATTATTTCCCAAGGCTGAGGTCCAGAAGAATATTTTCTAGCTCCTCTTCTATGATTTTTATAGTTTGAAGTCTTCTGTTTAAGTCCTTAATTCATCTTTTCATTTTTGTATATGGTGATATGTAGGGGTCCAGTTTCATTCTTCTGCATATTATATCTCCATATGTTTACATGCTGCTGATTAGCATCACTTTTTTCAACTTGAATATCTCTCTTTAGATTTTTTTGTGTGTGTGTGTCGTAGGTCTAGTGGTCTGAATTCCCTCAGCTTCTGTCTTTATTGTTCTTTTATTTCTGAAGGGTAGATTTGCCAGGCATAATATTGTTATTTGGGAGGTGTTCCTTTCAGCAATTTGAATATATCATTTCACTTTCTCCTTGTCTGCAAGATTTCAAGTGACAAATAAACTGATAGCCTTGTGGAGGTTTTTTTGCATGTGACAAGTTGCTTTTCTCTTGCAGCATTTGAGTTCTGTGTTTTATTTTGATAATTCGATTATACTGTTTCTCAGTGAAGACCATTTCATGCTCAAACTACTTCAAGTTTGTTGATGTTCATAGACCTGGATATTCTTTCTTCATTATGGATTTTGGAAGTTTTGTCATTATTTATTAAGATTTCTGTTCCTTTTTATTCTCTGATCATTCCGAGACTTGCATGTGTGTGTGTGTGTGTGTGTGTGTTTGATAGTTTCTCTTAAGTTCAGCAGGCTTCATTCACACCTTTTTATTCTTTTTGTTGCTGTTGTTCCAGGGACAGTCTGTATTTTCTGGGTTATTTATATTCCTTGAAGATTTGCATTGCTGTCTTCTATCTGAATAAGTAGTCACATTCTTCAGTCTTTACTGACTGGCTTTGGGATAGAAGATCCTTCACCAAGAAGCCCTTCTAGGAATTTAGGGGGACTTCCAGAAATTTATATACATTTCCTTGCTCCACTTCTCTTGTTCTCTCTTTGGGAAGCAGTCTTGCAATTGTATGCTTTTTCTTGACCCCACAAATCCAGACCTGGTGCTGAGAACCTCTATTATACTTTTTCCTATGGCAGTGCCCTGAAGTGTTTGAGGCTATGGAGCCTTCTCTGAAACCAGCAAAGTTGAGCCAGCTGCTAAGATCTGCATTTGTTTTTCAAACTTGTGTGCCTTCTCTGAGAGCTTGTGCATGCTGTTAAAAGGGATGTGAAGGGTGACAACAATGGGTGAAGGGGTGCTGGGGCATGTGTCAGGTGGTTGGAATGTCTTCAAGTGAGTTGTTCTGCAGGCTTCTTGAGTGGGTATCTTGGTAGAGTCTATGAACCAGTTAGCAGAATCACTGGCTAGCTGTTGAGAAATATGCACTGGTTACTGTGTGCTCCCTCCCTTTCCCTCTGCTTCAAGCTTCCCCTGATGTTTTGGCAGTGTCAATCCCATAAGTGTTCTGGGCTGCATGAGGTGAGACAGCAGTAGGCTTCCTGGGCCGCCTCCTACAAGACTGTGAAAGCTGGATGCTCACTTTAATTTTCCTTCCTTCTGTGGGAGAAATCATAGGCGCAGGGGATCTCTCAGCACCAAATTGTGTTGCCTTTGGATAGGGGTGATGCAAGTAAAGTGAAACTTCTCTTTTTACCCTCTTCAATGCATCTACTCTTGGGGATTTTGTCCACTAGAGTGCTGGAACCTCAGCTATACTCCAGGGATTTCACAAAATATTCTTCCCTGTGAGTCTTTACCAAAATTGTTGTTTCTATGGAAACTTCTATTCTGCTATATTGCTGATGTCACTCCTTACTTTCACTTTCTTTCAATTAGTGCTACCATTGTTTTCATATTCAAAGCAGTTCTCTTGTAGATAACATACTTGGGTTTTCTTTTATTACAAACTCTGACAATCTCTGGCTTTTAATTGGTGCATTTAGAACACTGATGTTCCAAATTATAATTGGTGTAGGTGTATTAATGTCTATATTATTTGTTACTATTTTCTATTTCTTTACCTTTGATCTTTCTTTTAATTTTTCTATCATACTTTTTATGCCTTCTGTGGTTTTCATTGAGCATTTTATATGATTTCATTTTTCTCTTTTCTCAGCATATTAGTCATACTTTTTTTACACTTTTTAAAGTGGTTGCCCTAGTATTTGCAAAAATACATTTACAACTACTCTAAGTTCACTTTTAAATAAAACTATACTACTCATGGGTAGTATGGGTTCCTTATAATAACAAAAATAACCTGATTCCTCCATTCCATTTTTTGTATAATTGTTGTTATTTATTTCACTTATACATAAGTATACATGCATATGTACATATATATGTAAAAACAAATACGTAATGACATATATTGTTCCTATTATTATTTTGAATAAACTATCTGTTAGATCAGTTAAGAATAAGAAATATATTGAACTCAGGCAAACCCCAAAAATAAGAAAAATAAGTTTTTATTTTACCTTCATTTATCCCTTATCTGGTGCTCTTTTATTCTTTTTGTTTCTGACATATTACTTTTTCTCTATAAAGAATTTGTAACATTTCTTGCAAAACAGGTCTACTGGCAGGAAACCTCCTTAATGCTTGTTCTTTTGGGTTAGTCTTTATTTCTCCTTCACTTTTGAAAGATAATTTTGCTAGATACAGAATTATAGGTTAGTAGTTCTTTTCTCTCAACACTTTAGATATGTAACTCCATTCTCCTCTTACTTGCATGATTTCTGAGGATAAGTGTGATGTAATTTTTATCTTTAGTGTAGGGAAAGTTTTTTCCCATCTAACTCTTTTCAGGAATTTTTCTTTATCTCTGATTTTTGTGGTTTGAGTATAGCATGCCTAGGTTTGAATTATTTTTGTTTTCTTTTTCTTTTTTTTACTATATCCTACTTGGTATTTTCTCAGCTTCCAGGATCTGTGGTTTAGTGTCTGACATTAACTTGTGAAAAATTCTCAGTCTTCATTGTTTCAAATATTACTTCTGTTTCTTCCTCTACTTCTGATACAGCCATTACACATATGTTATACCTCTTGTAGTTATCCCACAGTTCTTGAATATTTTGTTCTGTTTTGGTTTTTCTCTTTTTTTCTTTTTTCTCTTATGTTTTTGAAGTTTCTATTGAGATAGGCTCAAATATTCTTGGCTTAGCTGTGTGCAATTCCCTAGTAAGCACATCAGAGGCATTCTTCATTTGTTTTAGTTTTTAAAATCTCTAACATTACTTTTTGCTTTTTTCTTATAATTTCATTTCTAATTATAATGTCCTTCTATTCTTGCATGCTGTTTACTTTACCCATTAGAGACTTTAGCATACTGGTCATAATATATTTAAATTTCTTACCTGACCATTCCAACATCTTTGCCATAACCGAATCTAATTCTGACACTTGATGTGTCTCTTCAAACTGTATTTTTTTCTTTTAGTATGATTTGTAATTATTTTCTTTTTTTTTTTTTTGTTATGCTTTAAGTTCTTGGGTACATGTGAAGAACATGCAGGTTTGTTATATAGGTATACACGTGCCATGGTGGTTTGCTGCACCCATCATCCTGTCACCTACATTAGGTATTTCTCCTAATGCTATCCCTCCCTTAGACCCCCACCCCCTGACAGGCCCCATTGTATGATGTTCCCCTCCCTGTGTCCAAGTGTTCTAATTGTTGAACTCCCACTTATGAGTGAGAACATGCGGTGTTTGGTTTTTAGTTCCTGTGTTAGTTTGCTGAGAATCGTGTTTTCCAGCTTCATTCATGTCCCTGCAAAGAACATGAACTCATCCTTTTTTATGGCTGCATAGTACTCCATGGTGTATATGTGCCAGATTTTCTTTATCCAGTCTATCATTGATGGGCATTTGGGTTGGTTCCAAGTTCTTTTCTTCATATCCAGTCATGATGTCCTGGGTAAAAAGAACTGCTCTAAATAGGTCTTTAGCAATGTGGTAATATTGTGTGTATAGGGGTGAGAAATAGTTCTACAGTTTTACGATTAGGTCTCAGATTTTTAGTCAGCTTGTACCTCTGGATTGTGAACATTGCAAGTGCTTCTCAGTATACTGCTACCACACTTAGGACGACTAGAGTGGTCTACATTAAACATTTTTTCTTTTCCAACATGGAAGAGAGGGCTGGAGTTGCATCTTTTCCTTTCCCCAGGTTTGTTAGACTCTGATAAAACCCCAGCAGGTTAGTTTCTCCTGAGGAAAGAGCACTTTAATAAAAAGAAAAGTCATGTATGTATTTCAAAATCGTTCCTTTCTTCCTGGAAGCACGAGGATAATTTTCTTTGATATTCACTGTGAGGTCTGGTATAATAAATCCAGGCAGTAAAACTCACAGAAGTGTGGGAGCTTCCTGATGACTGGGCTCACGTGGAGTTTTATCTCAAACACTAGTCCACATTGAGCCCCAAACAATTCATCATTTACAGTTTAGGTTTTCTTACCCTGGCACTTGTTTCCACAGAGGTTCCTGCTTTGATTTCTTTTATGTATTTTTATGTCTGTCTCCCCAGTTTGGGGAGCAGTGGTTTTCTCTGTGACCTCACTTTTTATGGATTTACAAAGAGTTGTTGAGTTTTCTGATTTTTCAGTTTACTTGTTCTTAGGGCCTAAAGATGACCTCCAAGCATCTTAAAACACTGGACTGTAAACCTGTCTTTAACTCTCCTTTAAAATATTAATTTATACAATTAATACTTACAGATAAAGCTGAAATTTTTTGGAAACATGCACCCACTACTAATTTCTGTCCACTGCCTTCTCCCTTGTCCTTTTAGATATTTTCCCATGTGCTCTTCACACATTTCTGTGTATATGTAGAAAATATAGAATATATACAGGGAATTTAAAAATAAATGTTATTATACTGGATATTTTTCTTCAATGTCTTCTTCATTCTACAATATATGTTGGAGATCTTTATACTAAGATCTATCTCATCAAAAATCTACATATTAAGGATCTATACTTTACTGAACCTTATTTTTAACTGCCATTTATAATTCATAGTTCGTATAATAGACTATTTAGCCAATTCACTATATAGTATCACAGTGGTTAAGAACACTAGCTCTATCATCAGATTATCGGGCTCTAATCTTGGGAACTTGGAACAAATTACTTAATCTTCCTGTGACTCATTTATATAAATAAAATGCATATAATAATACTTTCTTCATATGATTGATGTGGAGGGTAAATATAGTAGAACATGTAAAGCCTTTAGAATAATACCTGCCACATTTGAATCATGCAGTAAGTGTCAACTATTAGTATTTGTAAGCATCTGCTTTGTTCTAGTTTTTCACTCCTACAAACAATGCTCCAATAAGCATTCAGTGTATTATTCTTTGACCACGTATATAAGTGTTTTCCAGAGATAAAACCAAGTAGAAAAATTACCGAGTCACAAATAGTGCCTATATTTCTCCTTGTTTAATTTGTATCTCCTTGAGTACTAAAGAAATTGAGCATTGTTTCATGGGTTTATTTACCAGATATATTTCCTCTTACATTTTTGTGACTTGTATTTTCTTATTCTTTATTCATTTTTCTTACATATATGTAGAAAATTTAAAAAAATGTGGATGTCTCATCAGTTATATACATTATAAATGTCTTCCTCCAGTCTGTCACCTGTTGTTGAGAAATATGGTTTTTAAAAAACTTTGATATAGGGAAATATATCATTATTACATTTTTCCTAGTTGATTTTTACTTTTTTTGCTTAAGGAATTTGTCCTATATTCTAAGGTTATATCATATTTTTCAAAATTTATTTTTCTTGCATTATTTTTACTTTTATGGACACAGGGTCTCACTCTGTCTCCCAGGCTGGAGTTCAGTGGCACAATCACGGCTCACTGCAGCCTTGATCTCCTAGGCTCAAGCTCTCCTCCTGCCTTGGCCTCCAATTAAGCTGGAATTACAGGTGTGAGTCACTGTGCCTGGCTATACTTACTTTTTTAATATATTTATGTTACCAATGCCCCTGCAAGAATGCTTTGCTAAGGGTGTAAGCTTAGAATCTTAGAATAAAACTTTACGTTTCAGATAGGGTACTCAGAGTTTGTCTCTATAGTGTTCAAAATCAACCCTAGACTAAATGATGCTCTGTTCCCAAGCCCCCCAAAAAGCTTAAAAATTACAGTGGAGATAGGGAGGAAGATGGCATATAAGAGACAGGGCTAATGTGCAGCTCTTGCTTGGATGGACAGAACAACATGTGGAGATTCACACCATGAACTTTTGCTTCAAGAGCTACTGCAGGAATGTAACAGGAAAACCAAAAGAATTCGCAGATCCTTTGAGAGAAGTGGCATGCCACTGCAAATTTCATGAGACAGGCAAAAAACTAATTTGGGGGACAAACAAGAACTGCTGTATATACAAACACAGAAGCTGCCACTGACAGTGTGGGCAGGCAGGGAGGGGCAAGGCCTGACAACTACGCTTGCTTTCCCAGTGGAGAAGTGTACAGCCTGGGGTGAGTTCTGAGCAGGGCACTGTGGGAGCAAGACCGGCCTCACCAGCTGTGGGGGAGCTGGGTGAAGCCTCTTGCTACAGGCTATACCCCACTTTTCTGATGAAATATATGGCACAGTAGAGGCAGCCATAATCCCCTCTGAATTATAACCCCATTGGTCCAAGAACCACACCCCAGCCCCCACAGTGGCTGCCACTAGCCCCGCACAAGGAGAGTGTGAGCCCAGACCCACCTAAACCTGCCCCCACGTGATGATATTTCTCTACCCACCCTAGTATCCAAACACAAAAGACAGAAACTCTTGGGAGCTTTATGGCCCTGCCCATCACCTAGGAAACCAGATTACTTACCCTGGCCAACTTAGGGCAGGCTTAGAACCCCCTACCACTACTGCAGCTGGTGCTCTCTTGAAAACACCACTTCCTGGCTGAAGGCCAACCAACTCAGGCCATTACAGCAACTCATGACAAAATGATCCAGCTACAAGGAAGGATAAAACAACAACTAACTTCACTGCCTACAACATTTAGGCTAACCAGAGATCCTGACTCTGTCCAAGTGACAACTTCATTGCTTGCATAACCAGCATTTGAGAAAGCCAGCACACTAAGCATATCTACAACCAAAGACTCTCACAGAGCCCACTTCATTCCACTGCCACCTCCACCAGAATAGATGCTGGTATCCACAGCTGGGAGACTTTAAGTGAATCACATCACAAGACTTTTTGCAGACATTCCCCAGCACAGCCCAGAGCCTGGTAGCCCAGCTGGGTGGCTGGAGCCAGAAGAGCAATAACTATCACTGCATTTCAGCTCTCAGGAAGCCCCATTCCCTAGGGGAAAGAGGAGAGCACTACATCAAGGGATCACCCTGTGGGACAAAAGAATCTGAACAGCAGGCCTTGAGTTCCAGATTTTCCACTGAAATAGTCTACTCAAGTAAAAAGGAACCAGAAAAGTAATTCTGGTAATATGACAAAACAGGGTTATACAACAACTGCAAAAGATCACATTAGCTCTCCAGCAATGAATCAAAACCAAGAAGAAATTTCTGAATTGTCAGATAAAGAATTCAGAAAGTTGATTATTAAGCCACTCCAGGAGATACCAGAGAAAGGTGAAAACCAACTTGAATAAATTTAAAAAACAATACAGGATATGGACGAAAAATTATCCAGAGAAACAGATATCATAACACAAAAACAATCACAATTTTTGGAAATGAAAAACACGCTTAGAGAAACACAAAATGCACTAGAAAGTTTCAGCAATAGACTAAAACAAGTAGAAGAAAAAGCTTCAGGGCTTGAAGACAAGGTTTTTGAATTAACCCAATCAGACAAAGACAAATTTAAAAAATTGAGTAAATGAACAAAATCCACCAAGTAATTTGAAATTATGTTAAATGGCCAAACCTAAAAATAATTGGTATTCCCAAGAATAAAGAGAAATCTAAAAGTTTGGACAACTTATTTGAGGAAACAACTGGAAAACTTCCCTGGCCTTGCTAGAGATCTAGACATCCAAATACAAGAAGCTTAAGAAAACACCTGGGAAATTCATCAAAAAAAGACTATCATGTAGGCGCATAGTAATCAGGTTGTCTAAAATCAAGACAAAGGAAAAAATCTTAAGAGCTATGGGACAAAAGCATCAGTTAATCTATAAAGAAAAACCTGTTTCTAAGCAGAAACCTTACAAGGCAGAATAGATTGAGGTCCCATCTTTAGCCTCCTGAAACAAAATAATTGTCAGCCACAATTTTTTTTTTATCCAGTGAAACTAAGCTTCATAAATGAAGGAGAGTTAAAAATTCCTTTTCAGACAAACAAATACTGAGATAATTCACCACTACCAAGCCAACACTACAAGAAGTGGTAAAAGGAGTTCCAAATTTTGGAAGAAAACCTCAAAATACACCAAAATAGAACCTCCTTAAAGCATAAACATCACAAGGCCTATAAAACAATAACACAATGGGGAAAAAAGATTTTAAGGAAACAACTAGCATGATTAATTGAACAGTACATCACACCTCAATACTAACATTAAATGTAAATGATCTAAATGCTCCACTTAGAAGATGCAGAATGGATAAAAATCCACCAACCAAGTATCTTCTGCTTTCAAGAGACTCACCTAACACATGAGGATTCATATAAACTTAAGGTGAAGGGTGGAAAAAAATATTCCATGCAAATGGAAACGAAAGCAAGCAAGAGTAGCTAGTCTTATACCAGTCAAAAGAGACTTCAAAGCAACAGCAGTTAAAAAAGAAAAGAAAGACAAAGAGGGTCATTATATAATTTTAAAAGGATTAGTCCAACAGGAAAATGTCACAATCCTAAATATATATTCACCTAACACCGGAGCTCACAAATTTATAAAACCATCACTACTACACCTAAGAACTGAGCTAGATGGCAGCATAAAATTAGTGAGGAACTTCAATACTCCACTGGCAGCACTAGACAAGTCTTCAAGTCAGAAAGTCAACAAAGAAAAAACGGACTTAAACTATACCTTGTAACAAATGTACTTAACAGATATTTACAGACCCCAACAACAACACAATATACATTCTTTTCCTTGACACATGGAACATTCTCCAAGATAGACCATGTGATAGGTCACAAAACAAGTCTCAATAAATTTAATAGGATTGGAAGTATATCAAGTATCCTCTCAGACCATAGTGAAATAAAAGTAGAACTTAACCCCAAAAGGAGCCCTCAAAACTATACAAATACAGGGAATTTAAATAATCTGCTCTTGAATGATCTTTGCAACAATAATGAAATCAAGATGGAAATTAAAAAAAAAGATTTGAACTGAATGATAATAGTGACACAACCTATGAAAATCTCTGGGATACAGCAAAAGATGTGTTAAGAGGAAAATTCATAGCATTAAATGCCTATATTAAAAAGTCTGAAAGAGCGGCTGGGCGCGGTGGCTCATGCCTGTAATCCCAGCACTTTGGGAGGCCGAGGCGGGTGGATCACAAGATCAGGAGATCGAGACCATCCTGGCTAACATGGTGAAAGCCTGTCTCTACTAAAAATATAAAGAATTAGCTGGGCATGGTGGCAGGCACCTGTAGTCCTAGCTACTCAGGAGGCTGAGGCAGGAGAATGGAATGAATCCGGGAGGCAGAGCTTGCAGTGAGCCAAGATAGCACCACTGCACTCCAGCCTGGGCAACAGAGTGAGAATCAGTTAAAAAAAAAAAAATCTGAAAAAGCACAAATAGACAATCTAAGCTCACACCTCAAGGAACTAGAGAAACACAAACAAACCATACCCAAACCAAGCAGAAGAAAAGAAATAACATAAATCAGAGCAGAACTAAATGAAATTGAAACAAAAAATAATGCAAAAAAGAAAGGAAAAACTGGTTTTTTGAAAAGATAAACAAAAGTGATAGACCATTAGATTAACCAAGAAAAGAGAGAAGATCCAAATAAGCTCAACTAGAAAAAAAATGGGAGATATTATAACTGATATAACAGAAGTACAAAAGATCATTTAAGGTTACTGTGAACACCTTTACGTGCACAAACTAGAAAATCTAGAGGAGAGGGATAAATTCCTGGAAATGTGCAGTCTTCCTAGATTAAATCAGGAAGAAATAGAAACTCTGAATAGACCAACAACAAGTAGCAAGATTGAAACTGTAATTTTAAAATTGCCAACAACAACAAAAAAAGTCCAGGACCAGATGAATTCACAGCTGAATTCTATCAGATATTCAAAGGAAAATTGATACTAATGTTACTGAAACTATTTCAAAGGTGAAAGAGAGAATACCCCATAAATCATTGTATGAAGCCAGTATCACCCCAATACCAAAAATCAGGAAAGGACATAAGAGAAAAAGAAAACTACAGAACAATATCCCTGATGAGCATAGACGCAAAAATCCTCAACAAAATACTAGCTAACTGAATCCAACAGCATATCAAAAAGATCCACAATGATTAAGTGGGTTTCATACCAGTGATGCAGGGATGCTTTACCACATGCAAGTCAATAAATGTGATACATCACATAAACAGCATTAAAAACAAACATAGTATGATCATCTAAATAGTTGCATCAAAAACAGTTGACAAAATACAGCATCCCCTTATGATTAAAACCCTCAGAAATATTGGCATAGAAAAGATGTATCTCAAGATAATAAAGCCATCTATGACAAACACACAGGCAGCATTATACTGAACAGGGAAAATTTGAAAGCATTCTTCCCCAGAATGGAACAAGACAAGGATGCCCACTTCCACCACTTTTATTCAATATAGTACTGGAAGTCTTGGTCAGAGCAAGAGAAAGAAATAAAGGGCATTCAAATAGGTAAAGAGGAAGTCAAAGTGTCACTGTCCACTAATGATATGACCATATATGACCATATACTTAGAAAACCCTAAAGACTCATCTGAAAAGCTCCTAGATCTGATTAATGAATTCAGTAAAGTTTTCGGATACAAAATCAATGTACACAAATCAGTAGCACTGATATAAATCAACAGCGACCAAGCTGAGAATCAAATCAAGAACCCAATCCCTTTTACAACAGCTGCAAAAATATAAAATACTTAGGAATATACTTAACCAATGAGGTGAAATACCTCTACAAGAAAAACTGCAAAACACTCCTGCAAGAAATTATCAATACCACAAACAAATGGAAACAAATTCCATGCTCATGGATGGGTAGAATGAATATTGTGGAAATTACCATATGGCCAAAAGCAATCTACAGATTCAATGCAATTCCCATCTAAGTACCATCATCATTCTTCACAGATCTTGAAATAAACAATTCTAAAATTTATATGGAGCCAAAAAAAGACCCTGCAGAGACAAATCAAGACTAAGCAAAAAGAACAAATCTGGGGGAATCAAATTATCCTACTTCAAACCATACCACAAGACTATAGTCAACAAAACAGCATGGTACTGGTATAAAAATAGGAAAGTAGGCCAGTAGAACAGAATAGAGAACCCAGAAATAAAGCCAAATACTGTCAACTGATATTTCACAAAGTATACAAAAACATGCAGTGGGGAAAGGACCCCTATTCAACAAAAGGTGCTGGGGATAATTGGCAAGCCACATGTAGAAGAATGAAACTGGATTCTCATCTCTCACCTTATAAAAAAATCAACTCAAGATGGAACAAAGACTTAAATCTAAGACCTGAAACTATAAAAATTCTGGAAGATAACATCAGAAAAACTTTTAGACATTGGCTTAGGCAAAGAGTTTGTGACCAACAGACCTAAAGCAAATGCAACAAAAGCAAAAATAAATAGATGGGACTGAATTAAACTAAAAAACTTCTGCACAGCAAAAGGAATAATCAGCAGAGTTAACAGGTAACCCACAGAATGAGAGAAAATATTTGCAAATTATGCATCCAACAAAGGACTAATATCCAGAATCTAAAAGGAGCTCAAACGAATGTACAGGGAAAAAATAAATAAATAATCCCATCAAAATTAGGTATAGAACATGAATAGACAATTCTGTAAAGAAGATACACAAATGGCCAACAAACATATGAAAAATGCTCAACATCAATAATTATCAGGGAGATGCAAACTAAAACCACAGTGAGATATCATCTTCTGCAAGAATGGCCATAATTTAAAAATGAAAAAAAATAATGGATGTTGTTATGGATGTTGTGAAAAGGGAACACATTTATACTGCTGCTGGGAATATAAACTAGTACAACCTCTATGGGAAACAGTATGGAGATTCCTTAAAAAACTAAAAGTAGAACTACCCTTGGATTCAGCAATCCCACTAATGCGTATATGCCCAGAGGAAAAGAAGTCATTATATGAAAAAGACAATTGCACTCACATGTTTATAGCAGCACAATTCGCAATTGCAAAAATATGGAACCAGCCTAATGCCCATCAACCAATGAATGGATAAAGATAATTTGGTATATATATGGAATACTACTCAGCCATAAAAGGAACAAAATAATGGCATTCGCAGCAGCCTGGATGGAGTTGGAGACCATTATTCTAAATGAAATAACTCAGGAATAGAAAACCAAATAGCATATGTTCTCACTTATAAGTGGGAGCTAAGCAATGAGGACACAAAGGCATAAGAATGATATAATGGACTTTGAGGACTCAGGGGAAAGGGTGGGAGTAGGGTGAAGGATAAAAGACTATACATTAGGTATTGTGTACACTACTTGGGTGAAAGGTGCACTAAAATCTCAGAAATCACCACTAAAGAACTTATCCATGTAACCAAAAACCACCTGTTCCCCAAAAACTATTGAAATACAATACAATTTTAAAAATAAAAATTAAAGTTGGAAAACAATAATAAAACAACAACAAAGGACTCTAACCTTACTTTCCAAATGTACAGAAAATTTTTCCAAAAATATTCATTAATTAGCTCATCATTCCCCGACATCACATGCTTCTTTTGTGTTATACTTATATTAGTTACTAATGCCATATTATAATGTAGACACACATACACATGCATAAATATATCTATATGAGTATATATATGTGTGTATATATATGTGTGAGTGTATATATATGTATATATATGTATATACATATATATATATAATCTGGACTCTCTATTCATTTCCAAGTCCCAAACATTTTGTTTTAATTACAAAACTTCAGCAATAAATCTCTATAGAACAAGAAAAATCTCTTTGTAATCTTATTTCAAAATTATTTTGGCTATTTATAAATACTATTCTATGCAGATTTTAAAATTAATTTGACATGTTTCATAAAACATCCTACTCGGTTATTATATTGGTTTTAATAGTTTGGCAGTCAATTCTTCTGGATTTTCTGCATAGAAAAAGATTTCAATTAGTACTTCATTGAATAGTAGCATTAATCCCCCTCTTGTTCTTGATTTTAATGGCTATGATCCTAAAATCTCATCAGAGACACTTTCAGACTATCATTACTCGTCTCATAAAAACCCTTTTCCTTTGGGTGCTCATAGACTCTGAATTTACCCTCCAGTCTTTGTTGTCAAAATTTACTTACCTAGCCACTCCTACTCCTCCATCATTTATTGAAAAACTTGACACCTGCTTCATTTAGTTTTCTATCTCAGGTACTTTCATTATTCTCAGTTACATCAATATTCATGTGAGCAACACATCTAATGCACTGGCCTCTTGGTGCTTGATTTTCTCATCACCATCACCCTTACTTCCTCTCCACTTCAGTCATCTACTCTCATGATCACATTTTCAACCTTACCATCCTGGACTTTGAGATATCAAATAAATTATCCTGAACTTTAGAATATAAAAGTCAAATTTTGTTAATAATTTCCTATTTTTTCTAGTTCAATGGAATGGTGGAATGGAAGAGACTTAACTCCCTCAACTCCCTCTTTGTATCTGAGGAATTTTTTTTTTTTTTTTTTTGAGACGGAGTCTTGCTCTGTTACCGAGGCTGGAGTGCAGTGGTGCGATTTCGGCTCTCTGCAAGCTCCGCCTCCCGGTTCAGGCCATTCTCCTGCCTCAGCCTCCGGAGTAGCTGGGACTACAGGTGCCCGCCACCGTGCCCAGCTAATTTTTTGTATTTTTTTAGTAGAGACAGGGTTTCACCATGTTAGGCAAGATGGTCTCGATCTCCTGACCTCATGATCCCCGTCTTGGCCTCCCAAAGTGCTGGGATTAGAGGCATGAGCCACCGCGACCGGCCTTTTTTTTTTTTTTTTTTTTTTTGGTGGAGTCTTGCTCTGCCACCCAATGCGGTGGTGTGATCTGCAACCTCCGCCTCCCGGGTTCAAGTGATTCTCCTGTCTTAGCCTCCCGAGTAGCTGGGATTACAGGCGTCCACCACCATGCCCTGCTAATTGTTCTATTTTTAGTAGAGGCAGCATTTTGCCATGTTGCCCAGGCTGGTCTCGAACTCCTGACCTCAGGTGATCTGCCAGTCTTGGCCTCCCAAAGTGCAGGGATTACAGGCATGAGCCACCTTGCCTGGCCAGGATTATCTTTTTAGTTGTGCTTTTTTATTCTTTTTCCTACCACTTCCTCAAAAACCTAGCTCCACTAATGTCCTCATGTCTCTTGTATCTTAAACCTGTGCCTCTCTAATGGTCCCTTTCTGCCAATATTTAAACATATTCAAGTTTTCTCTTATACTCTTCCAAGTGGGTTGCTATGATATGAATGCTCCCCCAAAATTCATGTGTTGAAATGTAATTAGAAATACAATAGTATTAAGAGGTGGGGCCTTTAGGGGATGATTACATAGTGCTGGCAGAGCCCTCGTGAATGGGATTAGCGAACTTATGAAAGAGCTTGAGTAGTGTCTGTGCTCCTTCCATTCCTTCTGCCATGTAAGAACACAGCATTCTTCCCCTCCAGATGATGCAGCAACAAGGCTCCTTCTTGGAAGTAAAAATCTGGCCTTCACCCAACCTGCTGACACCTTGGACTTGGACTTTCCAGCCTCCCAAACTGTAATATAAACATAAATTTCTGTTTTCTTCTGAATTATCCAGGCTGGTATTTTTACAGAAGCACAAATGGACATGGATTAAATAAGATAGAACACTTTTGGTTTATATATTCTATTAGTCCATTTTTGCATTGCTATAAAGAAATACCTGAGACTGGGCAATTTATAAAGGAAAGAGGTTTAACTGACTCACAGTTTTGCATGGGTAGAGAAGCCTCAGGAAACTTACAATCATGGCAGAAGGCGAAGGGAAAGCAGGCAACTTCTTCACAATGCAGCAGGACAGAGAAGTGTGAGCAGGGTAAATGCCAGATGCTTATAATACCATCAGATCTCCTGAGAACTCACTCGCTGTCATGGGAACAGCATGGGAGAAACTGCTGCAATAATTAAGTCACTTCCCCACAATCCCTGGGGATTACAGGTCCTTCCCTTGACACGTGGGGATTACAATTTGAGATGAGATTTGGGTGGGACACAGATCCAAACCATATCATATATAGAGCTTATACTCCCCGTGAGGAAAATTGGCACATTCTTTTGATAAAAGAGTGTTTGGCTTTGACAATATGCACCATCAAAAATATTGGGAACATACATGAGAATGTATTATAAGGATAGACCATGGAGGAAGGAATATAAAAATTGATTAGGCCAAGTTAAATAATGTGCATGCATTCATTTAGATTTTAAGATGAAATATGTTGGTTTGAGCACCAAAGAATGGTGATAACTGTCTGCGAGATTGGTTAAATTGAAACTTGTATATAGCAGTGGTTTATAGTTAGTGAAATGCCAGAACTTCCCTGTCACACTATATGGAAAGGATTCTGAAGACAGTGAGATGCAAATGTTGAAATGGACATATTGTGTTCAACCTTTTTATCATATTCCTCTCCACAACACTGAGAACAATGAGTACTAAACTGGTCAAGCCTAGGCACAAGGTGAAAGCAATTGATATATTAAATGAAACAAAGGGTTGAAGCACTAATCAACGTATTTTGTCTTTCAAGAGTTTATGGTAATGGCTAACTAATCAGGACATTGTTAGGCATAAATTAAGTGATCTATTAAGTTGCTGTTTGGCACAGTTAGGCAGAAAACTTTGAAGTCTATTGTACAGAAACCTAACTTGAGTGACCACAGTGGGGTTTGCAGCCTTGTACTCAGTTTCCATGCCCAAGAATGTTCACAGAACTGGAGACCCTTGCTTGAGGGAGGTTGGATGCCTTTATGAATAACCCAGAAATGGAGCCACAGTTGCATACTTTTAGTATTCCCCCAATCTTTGTCCAGAGGAATCCAAATCCATTTATCAGGATGACTGGATGAAGAGGAAATGTCCATTTTTGAAGCTATTAGACATTAGCCCTGAGCTGGTACTGAATCTTGGACACCTGGAATTCCACCACAGTCTATAAATCAGAATGTGGGGCTATCAACATCAGAAGATAAAATAAGTCATAGCCCAAGTCTATCTCCCTGAGGTGGAACTTACACTGCAGATTAATGTTATATTTTATTCCCAATTTCCAAAATGTGTAGTGGGAAAATACATATTCAGCAACTGGAAGAATACCCATACTGGTTTCATGGTCCATGAGTTAGGGCTATTGCAAGAGTCACTACAACTCTCCTTACTCCCTGCCAAGACTGTAAACCAAAGGAGAAAGGAATTGCAGAGTTTATTACTATCATCAGATGCCTCCACAATCCAAAAAATGTTATTTTTTCTATATTGCCATTTAATTTCATTTGGCTAGGGGCAAAGGCCAGATGTGTTTTGGAAAATGACTATGGATTATTGCAATTGTAATTAGGGCATAAAGCAAATTCCAGCTTTAGTTCTGAATGTGGTGTCTTTATTAAAGCAAGTAAACACTGCTCTTGGCAGTTAATATGTAGCTATTTACAAAACACATAACTTCTTCCTCTTCCATTTCTGTTAGCAAAAAAAAAAAAAAAAAAGAAGAAGAAGAAGTAGTCTGCCTTACCTTCCTATATTAGGGAGACATAATTTTGTCTTCTCTCTTACAATTTGGCCAAAAGTAACGTGAATTATGTTTGTATCCCCCACAAAACATCATACTGTTCTATTGTATTTATGACATTATGCTAAGTAGAATTGATGAGCAGAAAGAAACAAGCATTATTAGTGCCTTAGTAAGATACATGCATATTTAGAGGTCCTGTCACAAGTTTGATATTTTCTAGGAGTCCAGTGGTCTGGGCCTGTCAGTATATTCTTTCTAAGTTAAGAAACATTCATTGTCTCTTGTGCTGTCTGTCGTGAAAAAAGAGATAAAATGCTTGGTAGACCTTCTGGGATGTTGGAGGCAACACATACCACACTTAGGTTTGCCGCTCCAACTCATTTACCAGGTAACCCATAAGGCTGTAAGTCTTGGGTATGGTCTAGAGGAAGAAAACACTTACAGTAGATCTAGGCGCCAGTGCAAGTTGCTCTTCCATTTGTGCCTTATAACCCATCAGACACAACAGCATTGGAAGTTTCTACCAAAGGCAAAAATGCTCTAGGATAATTATAGCGCCAACTCTTAAGCTTATGAAGTAAGGTCATGCTCTCTTCTTATGATAACTATTTCCAAATTGAAATACTATTCCCATCTTTCTAACAGGCCCAGTAGAGACTAAATTCCTTGACCATGGGACACAAACTGACATGCAACCTAAACTGCATGTCATAAAATAAGTGATAACATGTATTGGATCCTTAAAACATAACGTGAGGAACGATATCCTAAAAAGATTCAAATATTATTTCAGTTGAGAGACAGCAACCTGTAAGATTGAGGTGCTACCATTCAGGCTAAACTTTAAAGCAGCAGTCAATTTTGTCCTTTTCCCCATAAAGAGAGGTGAGAATGTCCCCTTTATATTATTATTATTATAATATAATAATATTATATCCATCTAACAGTCCTCTGAAGAAACTTTTGCTTCCTCTTCCCTGAATCTTGATTTTAGTGCCTTATGCAGCTCGGATTTTTGTCCTTGACCAAATCTCACATCTAATTGGTTGAGGGGCCTGTTGGGAAGTGATTGGATCATGGGAGCAGATTTCCCCTTGCTGTTCTCATGATAGAGAGTGAGTTCTCATGAGATCTGATGGTTTAAAAGTGTGTGGCACTTCTCCCTTCATTCTGACTCTCTCCTGTTCTGCCATAGTAAGATGTGTTATCTTCTGCTTCATTTTTCACCAAGAGGCCTCACAGCCATGCATCCTGTTAAGCCTGTGGAACTGTTAGTCCATTAAAATTCTTTTCTTCATAAATTACCCAGTCTCAGGTACTTATTTACAGCAGTATGAAAAGGAACCAATATAGAAAATTGGTACCAGAAGAGTGGGGCATAGCTACAAAGATACCTAAATATGTGGAGGCAACTTTGGAACTGGGTAATGGTCAGAGGTTGGAACAGTTTGGTGGGCTCAGAAGAAGACAGGAAGATGTGGGAAAGTTTGGAACTTCCTAAGAGACTTGTTGAATGGTTGTTACCAAAATGCTAATAGCGATATGGACAATGAAGTCCAGGCTGAGGCAGTCTCAGAAAGAGATGAGGAACTTATTGGGAACTGGAATAAAGGTCACTCTTGCTATACTTTAGCAAAGAGACTGGCAGCATTTTGCCCCTGCCCTAGAGATCTGTGGAACTTTGAATTTGAGAAAGATGGTTTAGGATGTCAGGCAGAATAAATTTCTAAGCAGCAAAGCATTCAAAATATGACCTGGCTGTTTCTAAAAGTGTACACTTATATGCTTGAAGAAAGAGATGGTCTGAAATTGGAACTTATGTTTAAAAGGGAAGCAGAGCATAAGAATTTGGAAAGTTTGCAGCCTGACCATGCGATAAAAAAGAAAAACCCATTTTCTGGGGAGAAATTCAAGCTGGCTGCAGAAATTTGCGTAAGTAAAGAGGAGCTGAATGTTAATAGCCAAGACAATAAGGAAAATGTCTCCAGGGCATGTCAGAGACCTTGACGGCAGCCCCTCCCATCACAGTCCCAGAGACCTAGGAGGGAAAATGGCTTCATGGACTGGGACCAGGGCCCCCTTGCTCTGTGTAGCCTCAGACATGGTGCTCTGCATTCCAGCTGCTCCAGCTCCAGCTGTGGCTAAAAGTGGCCAAGGTACAGCCCAGGTCTTTACTTCAGAGGGTGCAAGCTACAAGCCTTAGTGGCTTCCATGTAATGTTGAGCCTGCAGGTATGCAGAAGACAAGAGTTGTGCATTGCAAATCTTTGCCTAGATTTCGGAGGATGTATGGAAATGCCTGGATGTACAGGCAGAAGTCTGCTGCAGGGGCAGAGCTCTCATGGAGAACCTCTACTAGGGCACTGCAGAGGAGAAATATGGGGTTGGATGTCCCACACAGAGTACCCACTGGGGCACTGCCTAGTGGGACTGTGAGAAGAGGGCCACTGTCCTACAGACTCCAGAATGGTAGATTCACCAACAGCTTGCAACGTGAGCCTGGAAAAGTCACAGGCACTCAATGCCAGCCCATGAAAGCAGCCATGGGGGCTGCACCCTGAAGAGCCACAGGGGTGGAGATGCTCATGTCCTAGGGAGTCTAACCCTTGCTTCAGCATGTCCTATATGTGAGACATGGAGTCAAAGGAGATTATTTTGGAGTTTTAAGACTTAATCACTGCCCTGCTGGGTTTCAGAATTGCATGGGACCTGTAGCCCCTTTGTTTTGGCCAATTTCTCCCTTTTAGAATGGAGCATTTACACAATGAATGTATCCCCATTGTATCTTGGAAGTAACTAACTTGCTTTTAATTTTACAGGCTCATAGGTGGAAAGGACTTGTCTTGTCTCAGATAAGACTTTGAACTTAGACTTTTGAGTTAATGCTGGAATTAGTTAAGACTTTGGGGGATTGTTGGGAAAGCATGATTGGTTTTGAAATGTGTGAAGGATATGAGATTTGTGAGGGGCCAGGAGTGGAATGCTATGGTTTGGATTTATTTCCTTGACCAAATCTCATGTCTAATTGGAGGAGGGGTCTGGTGGGAGGTGATTGGATTATGGGGGCAGATAATCCCCTTGTTGTTTTCATGATGGTGAATGTGTTCTCATGAGATCTGATGGTTTAAAGGTGTGTGGCACTTCCTCTCTCTCTCTCTCTCGCTCGCTCTCTCTTCCCCACTCTCCTGCTCTGCCATGGTAAGATGTGCTAGCTTCCTCTTTGCCTTCTGCTATGATTGTAAGCTTCTTGAGGCCTCCAAGCCATGCTTTCTGTTAAGCCTGCAGAACTGTGAGCCAATTAAGCCTATTTTCTTTATAAATTACCCAGTATCAGGTATTTCTTTATAGCAGTGCAATAACAGATTAATACAGTGGGTGTGCAAGTCCTACTGCTCAGGGGTGGAGTACTTCCACCAGAAAATGGAGCCATGGTTCCATTAAATTGGATCCTGAGACTGATTCTTAGCCATCTGGGGCTCTCCACAAACCAACAGGCAGAGAAATAATTGCTGTACTTGCTGAGGTGATTGATTATGATTATCAAGGGAAAATTGTGCTGCTACTGAACAGTGGAACCAAGGAAAACTATTACTGGAACTCAAAAGATTCACTCAGGTGCCTTGTCTCCTTCCTGGCCGAATGGCCATTTTCAATGAAAAACTGCTACAAATACAAGATTGCCAACAACTCAAACCCTGCAGTGAGAAATATCTGAATTATTCCACTAGGTAAAACAAAACCCATCCAGCCAAGATGCTGCAGATGGCATAGGAAGATAAGGAACAGGTTGTGTAAGAAGAAGATTATGATGACCAACTTCTGACCCCTTAACAGCCAGAAATCAAGAACTGAAGCAGCCATGCTTTACTTGACTTCTTTTTCCCTCTTCCCACTCAAATTGCCTTATACAAAGAGTAATGGTGGTGGCTAACATTTTAGTTTTAGGTAGAAATGTAGAATTGACAATATTTTGAAATTGGATGGTAGCTGATGAGAATTTATGTGTTCTCTATGCTGGGGACATGAATATTTTATCTGGATAAACAAAAAGAGTGGATGCTGTGGAGAAAAGTAAAGTGGGCTATGCTGGATCCTCTCAGTCAGGTTCTCTGGAGCCACTCTTCACTCATCTGTTCTGCTTGTTTCAAGGGGGCTGTCCTTTGTGGATTGCATCAAGGCACTCCTTTTCTTCTGGCTTCTAGTTGAGTTTGGTCAATGGGAGACATCAACCGGAGATTAAAGGACAAAGTGGTTGTGTCACTCTACCAAAGACTGCAGCTCCTGTCAGGAAAAGTCTTCATCTATAGCTAGTCTTCCCCCTTGCCTCTTCAAGGATAGAGGTCATGAGGGCTCACCAGTGTTGTTAAACCTAGTGAGCTTCATTGAGACTTATTAACTCATTTTACACTTTATACTTTGTCACTTTGTTAACCTCTCTTCATTGGTCTGTTTGAAGGTGACATCTGTTTACTGCTGAAACTCTGAATGACACATCAAACATCAATTTCCCACTATTTAACCCAAGTAAATTTTGAGATCTGCAGGAGCAAGTCATATTATTTTTCATCCAAGGATGTAAGCCAGAAACCTGGGACTCATCAATGACAAAACTCCTTGATATACTTCTTCTTAAATATGCAATTTATAATTATTTTCTATCACTTTTATGCCAAAAATACATCTTTATTTCTTCTACTTCTTTATTTTATCATTGACACTTTCCTTGTCCTTTCCATTATCATTTTTTGCTTGGACTACTGGAATGGCCTAATTGGTCTTACTATTTTCCCTTTTGTCTCCCTGTAATATATTTTTTCCCATTGCAGTCAAAGTAATCTTTTAAAAATACCAATCTGCTCCCATCCATGACCCTACTTCTTAAAACCCTTCAAATGTCTCTTATTACTTTAAGTACAAAGACAAAAGGTTTTTGTTTGTGTGTTTTTACATAGCCTACAGTGTCCTACATGATCTGGACTCTCCCTAATTTTCCAACTTATTTTCACATAATTCTCTTTACTCAGTGTGCTCAGGCCCCTTTTTATTTCACTTTCTCCAACAACCACATTCCTTCCTGCCTCAGGGACTTAGCTTCCAATGACTTCTGCCTGAAATTTACCTGATTTATACTACTCATACTTCAGCTTTCTGCTCAAATTTCACAGTAAGTTGAGACTTAATTATTAGTCCAGGATTCTCACCTATGCCATTATAAACTCTCATAGGTATTCTATAATTCTTCGTTATAATAAAGTACTGAATTATTTGAAAAAGGCTTTTACTCCCCAGGAGACTATACGCTTAATAGGGGCAGGGTCTATGTCTGTTTTGCTCAGAACTCCATCCATTCCCATTCCTGACAAACAATAAATGAGTGAATGAATAATCACGTGAGGGTGAGTGAATGGATAGAATGGAAAGGTGGCACAAGTTATGATACTTAAAACTATGCTTCACACAATTCTTAGATATATGACTGCTCACTTTTCCGAGTGACAGATATGGGGCTCTGAGTTTCTGGAAAAACAATCAGAGAGCTAGTCTCTATCACATATCCATTACTCATGGATGCCAGCATCAGGTTATCATTCAGTTATAATTTTAGCATTTTTAAAGGTTTTTCTCTTTTAAGAAATATTCATTAGTAGTAAAAATTTAGGAGATGCTGCATTTGGAGGGCTGTTACCCTTATGCTATTTTATACTATGGCCATTAGGACTTTTTTGTTTGTTTGTTTGTTTTCATTTAGCCAGATTTAGGGGCAAAATTTGATACATAATGTATCTCGTTGCATGGAGCTTCTGTTAGGATACTGTTCTTTCACACACTAGAATCTCTTTCTTGGCATCATAATTTTCTATCTTGTGTGAAAGTTACCTTTAAAACTATTGTGAATTTGGCTGTGGTTTAATAGTTGTTCGTGTAAGACATCCTGTCTCCAATTACTCTTTTTTCATTTTTTTCTTTAGTGATTCTAACTTATTTATGCTTCCAGATGAACCTTCAAGTAATTTTGCCAAGTTCCAAAATCAATTATTTTGGGATTTTAATTGAAATTGCTTAAAACAAGAAATTTAATTGTGGAAGAATTTGTCTATTTGTAATGTTCTTCCTCTCTTCTCTATTTACTTAACTTTTATTTTATGTCTCTTAATTAAGTTTCATGGCTTTCTTTATAATAATTCCATAAATTTCTTGTTGGTGCTACTTGATGTCCCTGTTGCTATTGTGAGAATATTTTTTACCTGGTGGTATTTCCCTTTAATTGGTTGTTTGTGGTATAAAGGAAAGTAATTGGCTTTTGTTTCTATCATACTGAATCTTCTTATTACTTTTTAAAGTTTTGATTATTCCACTAGTATCTTATATGGTAAAAATCTATCTAGTAATAAACATAATTTTAACCCTCCTTTAAAAGTTATATTTTTATTTGTTTTACATATTATTGCCTTGGCCAGAATGTCTGGAACAACACTGAATAGCTTCAATAGCCAACATCCTTTCCTGTGTTGTACCGTTAGTTGTGATGTTATTTAAGATAAATTTGGAAATAGTGTATTTCCTTTTTCCTAAATTTCTATTCATATTTTAAGACAAGCAATGGGTGTTAAATTTTATCAGATTCTTTCTACATATTCTTCTTTATAAAGAGCCAGTTCTTGAATTTATCCGTTACTGTTATTATCTTCTAAATACTGCATTTTGCTTTCTGTATGCTTTATTGTTTGTGCCATCACTTTATTTCTAAATTCTTAAATGTTTAATTTATTTCATTAAAAAATAATGGTAGTATTTAAGGGTATGGATTCGACTAAGTAGTTTTGGCTATTGAAATTGACCAATAGTTGTTATCCCAGCAGGTAATAAGGGATATCAGGAGCGATTTTTCACCTAATACAAGGGAAAGAGTTTATAGTACTCATGGCCCCTTGGTATGAAGTTTAGACTCTTAGATACATGAGTAATGATCACAGCATTTGAAGTTCTTAAAAGCTATCAACATCTTATCCAAGGTTAGTCCTTAGTGATCTATTATAGCTGTGTATAATTGTTTAATTTGATGAAAAAGAAAACACTTTAAAAGATTTTAAAGTGTTATGGGCCTGAAGCCTCTAAATAAATAGTTGAATTTACATGATAAGCCAATTATGGGATGTTTATAAAAGAGTAATTAATATACTGTCAAAAGGGAGTGAAATATGAAACTATAACACATAAATATGTGTAGGTGGGAATGGGGGCAAAGTTGGGCTTATAATTTTAGATCTGTTACAGGTACACCAAAAGCTAAATAAGTAATATTAATTATTCACATTGACTATATCTCAAGTGATGAAATAAAAGAAACAGTGGTTGTATAGAGTAAAATTTATTATAGGGTTGTAGAATTCATACAACCTAAACTCCTTACAGCATTCAGCACCTACACAATTTTGTGCATTCCACAATACAGATAGTAGTGAGAAAGAATCACTGCATTAGTTAAAAATGACTGTCTCATGAAAATTGTTCACATATAAGTCAGGTTAATTACAGAGCACCTAATAGAACTGCAAAGATGTAATTTCTAAATTCAAGAAAGTTGTACAAAATGAAAAACAAAAGCAACCAACAATGTTGAGATCTGATATATTTTACACAAAAAGTTCAAAAACAATTTAAAATATTTCAAATTTTAAAATTGCTCCACCATAAGATGAATAAAGAGCTTACTTAAAGGAAAAGAAAAAACAAACAAACAAACAAACAAAAACAACGGATGGAATTTATTGTCAGGATGTTAGGTGACATATTCATGCTGCTTTCAGAAATCTAAACCCTATAAATTCAAAGAAAAAATGAAAATCATGTAATTTCAGTTTCAAAAAATAAGCAATGCCAATTAAACTAAAATTTGACAAGAGCTTGCAGTGGTTAGTAGTTTTTTTTTTTCCTTTTTTTAAAGCATAAGCAATAGAGTAAATGCATGAGTAAATATCTTGAGTATCCCATAAACCTTAATGTTAAAGTCATATTGTAAATCTCTGACTTCTTATTACCAAGGACACTCTATCTGTTGCCTCTTACTCTTGACAGATCTTGGTCTCAACAATAAATTCGTTGGGGAAGTGTCTAATCTTCCAGCATTTATCAATGGCACGTTTGTTGAAACCTGTAAGTAAATGTGCAAAAAAAGTGGCTTTTGAAATTTTTGTGGAAATGAAAATATATCCAGACTTGTTCCCCACTTTTTCCTGTATTCTACCTCCACTTTCCTCCACTGTGTAACACAGGGTGAAGGAAGAAATACATTAGTTACTTACCCAGCAAGAGGTCTCTGCGACGAAGGCGGAAGGACTTTCTGTTATTGCAAAGTTGGTAAATAAAGATGCCAAGGTTACTAACATCACGAATTTCCTCCACAGCAACTAGGTCTTCACGAACCACGTAAGTTTGAGGCAGATATCTGCCACTCTAAAAATCAAAAACAAAGACTGAAATGAGAAATTCTTTTTCCTTTTTAATTTTGAAGTTCAGGAGTAAAAGTGCAGGTTTGTTACTTAAGTAAAGTTGTGTCATGGGGTTTGTTGTAGAGATTATTTAATCACCCAGGTATTAAGCCTAGTACCTACTGGTTATTTTTCCTGATCCTGTCCCTTCTCCCATCTTTCACCCTCTGAAAGGCCCCAGTGTGTGTTGTTCCCCTCTATGTGACCATGTGTTCTTTTCATTTGGCTCTCACTTAGAAGTGAGAACATATGGTATTTGGTTTTCTGTTCCTGTGTTAGTTTGTAAGGATAATGTCCTCCAGCTTTATCCATGTCTCTGCAAAGGACGTGATCTTGTATTTTTTTTTGTGATTGGTTTTTTTTTTTTTGGCTGCGTACTATACCATGGTGTATATGTATCACATTTTCTTTATCCAGTCTATCATTGATGGACATTTAGGCTGATACCATGTCTTTGCTATTATAAATATTGCTGCAATGAACATATTTGTGCATGTGTCTTTATAATAAAATGATTTATATTTCTTTGGGCATACACCCAGTAATGCGATTGCTGGGTCTAATAGTATTTCTGTCTTTAGGTCTGAGAAATCACCACAGCATCTTCCATAATGGCTGAACTAATTTACACCGACACCAATGGTGTACAAGCATTCCTTTTTCTCCACAACCTCACCAGCATCTGTTATTTTTTGACTTTTTAATAATAGTCACTCTGACTGGTGTGAGATGGTATCTCGTTGTGGTTTTGATTTGCATTTATCTAATGTTCAGTGATGCTCAGCTTTTGTTCATGTTTGTTGCCCGCATGTATGTCTTCTTTTGAAAAGTGTCTGTTCATGTCATTTGCCCAAATTCTTAAGGACACTATTTAAATCCTTTCCTATACCAGATAATGACTGTAAAAAATAATCTTTATTTTTTAGAGCAGTTTTAGGTTCACAACATTTTTTATTTCAAAATCATTTCAATACAATAAAATGTTTTGGCCAAACTCATTATTTTTTAAAAAAACAAGGAAGTAAAATTACTTGGAAATGCTTATGTAAAAATTTGACTTCCAAAATACATACCGCCAGTTTGCCAAAGAGCTCTACCAGATTTTTTGGAGGCATAACAATAGAAGTATTGAGGGGCATCAGATAGCAGTTCCCCAGCAACAAGTCCAGGTAAGCAGTCATTCCCTGTTAGGTAGGGGGAAAAAGTCAGGTAAGACACAGAAGGCAGTAACATTGCAAATTTTCCAACTACCATTAGATCAAGCAGCTACATCCTTTCAAAATCAACTAATGTGTATTCAACAACAAAAGTATGAAAAGGCTTTGCCTCAAAAACATGTGCATTCATGAATGAATTTAATACCTGCCAATGAAGTAAAAAAGAGAGAGAGAAAGAAAAAAAATCCTGGAATATTTATAAGAATGAGAAGCCCACCTTTTCAAAGTCATGAATAATTGCTGCAGGGTCACTATCCGAGAAACTGGGGACAGGCACATCAATGATTGCAATGTTGTCATCCTCACGAATGTCAGCCTCCTCAGTCACAGGCAGGAAGTTAGCCTCTCCTCCACGAAGGGAATTTGCAGGATCCTCAGAATCAAAAAAGCACATCTCTCCACGGTAAATGGTGCTCTAAAAGACAAAAAGGGAAAATTACAACCTTCTAATACTATCATGATATTTGAATGGCTTTTCACACTCATATCAATTCATTGTACTATGTGTTAAGCCGAGGCTTGTTGACTACAGTTATCACAATGAAGACAAATCAATTTTATGAACTGAAAGGCAACTTGAAAACTTTCCCTAAATCTTCTTTTCTCTATTCACCACTACAGAATTTTTTAAGTTGCTACTAAATGTCTAGCAAGTAGTAATCCAAAGTATAATAATTATAATTAGTATTACCTTGGGCATGAAGTACTTGTAAATGCAGGCTCCACCAACAATAAGTCCTGCCAAGATGAATGAAAGGCCTAAGAGAGTAAGCATACATCTCCCAGAGGAGCCCTCTTTTTCCTGGGTGGCAACTCGGAGCTCCTATTTGTTAAAAAGCAAAACCAAAAACAAAACCAGATTGTACTTTTAGACACACAGTTGATTTTGTGTACAATTTACCTCCCTTGAAACCCAAGATATTTTTTTAAATGTTAACTCATTTTAATTGTAGTCTGAATTTATTTCAAGACAATTTCTGAATCTAATAGATGTTAAAAAATGTCTCTGATTATATTAACCTTCCATTTGGCATTTCTAAACCCAAATATAGATATGAAATTATTTCAAAATACATGCATCAAGAATCAAATTAAAATTACCGTTTATTTATGCAATGTCATATTCTTTTTTACTGTGCTAAGAACACTTAACACGACATTGACTCAACACATTTTTCATTGTATAATATAGTATTAACAATAGGCACAATGCAGTAGAGCCGATCTCTAGAAATTATACTCAATAAATGGAAGTAATTACTTTTTGAACTACTACACTGATATAATCACTAACTTTCTGGGATATGGTTCTGTTTCTTCATTATTTTTTCCAAATCAGTTTGCCAACTTAAAAGAGAATTAGTATCCTTTGATTAATTTATTAACTGATTTTTCAAAAAGCTGATTTTTGAAAATTAGGTTTTAAAGGTAGGAGTTCTATAAGGTATATGCCATTTTCCCCATATTTTAGAAATTAAAATATCGAAGGGAGAGATATAAATTTAATGTTCCTAATTTAATCGAGAAATAAAAGTCTCTTAATATCGATCAATATTCTATAACTGTGTATTGCATGAATGAAATATTTTCCACGTCCTGGGTGAAACACTTGATTTTGAAGTGTAGCATTTGCGATAGCTAGACACAAAAGTTGTCCGTGTAACAGTGACTGTAATATTTTGTTAAATCAATAATTTGCTTCGGGATTGAAACAAGAAAGATCCAAAGCAAACAAGTATCTGATTGTGCCCTTCCCAGGGCAGTGGACTCCAATCTTTCTAATCCCATTTTTGTATGTCACAATACATCCTAAGCAGCATTATTACTCAAGGACTGAATAAATGAAGTAAGCAAATCTAGGCCCTGATCATTAAAGGGTAAATCATTCAAACGCGTATATAAATCGAATTGTTTTAGTCTTTTAGGTCATTAGCTCTTTTTCAGGACAACTACTGTAATGTTTATCAGAGCTAACTAACCTTAAATTCATTTGGTGAAAACAAATGCATAGATTTCAAGTTAATGCAGAAGATGAAAGGACAGACAATCATTTGAGAAATGTTTATTTTTCCAAAAATATTTTTCTTTGAAGGTCAAAGAAATTTGAGATTCCCATTTTCTTAACTAAATTTATTTAAGTTCAAACCCTCCATTAATTAGTACTCTATAAACCTTGAAGGCTTTTCTGTGTCCCAGTAATTTTCAGGAACTTTTAATTATTTTTATTAAAAAAAACCTAAACTAAGATTAGCACTACAAAGATAGAACTATAAATTTTGATTTGGAATTACTGTACAATAATCTAGAACTGGAGACTTAAAATTATATTTTAGATGATTAAAATGAGTTTCATAAAGATAAAGTAACTTGCTCATAAGTCACATAATAGCTTAATTTGAAATTCTAAGAGAAATAAATTTATTTTTTCTTGCTACTGAGACATGAGAAGAACAGTTTGCATTGTAATTTCATTTATTCTTTCAATAATTCAGGAAGTTTATTAAGCAAGGCCTAAGTATTAGAATTTCAATTTCATAAGATATTACATCCTAGAAATAAGGGCTTTTTGTTTTCATTTACATTTATTGGACTTTAGGTTGGTGTGAGCCATCAATTACCATAGCTAATTTCTCTTGGAACTCTTTCGAAGTGATTGTACACTATGTCTGACATCATATTTGTCATGCTCAACCTCTAATGAGCTAGCTGATCAATGTATTACAATACAATATGTCAAGTATTATTATCAGTGTCCTATAGTGGCCAGGTAAGGATCCTGTTAAGTGTTCTCCAAAACCTAACAGCAAAGTATAATCAAAGTGCAAATGCTCAGTTTTGCTTTTTCCTCATCGCACCAAAGTCCTGGCAGAAGTATTGCTTGCATATTAACTGAATCTATCTACAAGTCATGAAATGCTTGGCGGTGAGGAAAAAAAAAAAAAAGGATTACTGTGTGGCTATATTTAACTACTGGCCTCTAATTAGACCTCCCAAAAAATCTGACCATGTTTAACCTACAAACTAAGCAGGAGAACAATTACATATTTGACCTCTGTCATTTAATCAAAACCTCAACAAAATGCAAGAGGGTGTTACTTTTGAGCTCTAAAATGTATAATACACAAAAGCTAGTTTTATTGCAGGATTTAATATTGAAAATTTCCACAATAAAAAGCTGGATAAGCACATTAACATTTCAAATTGTGTGTACAATCAACTTTTACTACATGGATTCTCATTTAACTCAAAGGATTTTTTATATCTCCACTTTGAACACAAAAGTTAAAACTATATAGAGAACAAGACAAGTTAGGACAGATCTGCAAGCGCCAACACTTTCCAGATTTCATAGAACACGAAGAAAATACTATTGCCCTTTAAAATTGAGATTATACTGAGGAGTAGTATACGAACCCTGAAAACATAGTAGGTGTTTAAAAGAAGTAGAAGTAGGACTAAATAAATAATGGATAACATTTTGGGGAAGAGCTTCCCCAGTTCCTGTCAAAGCTAGTAGTTTAAATTACAACACTAGACCTGCTTCAGATCTCTAAATAGAGGGAAGGGGATGTTGTTCAACAAGAAAAAAATTTAAAAATAATTGAAAAGTATCCCCAAATTTATTTTTACAAGAGAAGAGTGTTTTCTTTAGGAAATACCACTCTAAAAATATACAAGGCTCTTGCAGTAAAAGGGCACAGTGAACACCCAAAACTGGCATTAAGATCCAGCTCAATTTTGACAGCTCCTTTATCTAATGTTTAAAGCCACCTATGACCAGAGAGAAACGGAAAATGATCGCGCGCTCAAGCAGACCACTTGCCCCAACCCATACTGCTTGGAGTTAAAAGTGCCCTTTGCTGCTCACCCCACCTCCACGAACACTCAGAGATCGTAGAAAGATTTAGAGTCTTAGAACTTCATCCACACCAAAAGGAAAGAAAGAAATGTTAAATCTCCTGGTCTTGCTCACCCCCTTGTGTCCCCTCTGTCCCTGGGGAGACTATGCGCATCCCTGGAGGTGGGGACTGGGCGACATGCCCCTCCTTGATCCCAAGGTCCCTACATGTTACCCAAGAGACAATGACAACGAGTCCCAGGGCATCTCCTCAAACTCTCTCTAACCTCCCTCCAGGATAGCTGGTGTGAGCTGGAACAGACAGAACTTGGCACGACACGCGGGAATGCAGAGTGACAGAGGGTGCGGTAAGCAGAAGGTGCCGCGAGGAGACAGAACCGAGGCGACCGGGTAAACCCCAGAGACAGCGTAAGAGGAGCAAGAGGGGCCCTCCCAGGGAAGCTTCATTTTCTCCTCTGCTACCAGCCCTCTTTCTTTCGCCCACCCCTCCCCCACCCCGCCCTGGGACAGCTACCTTGCCGGTCAGTATCTGAGTTCTGACCGTGCGGCTCAGGAGGGCCTCCACGTCTTGCCGCGCCTCCTCCTTTTGCACGGCGGTGGGGGTATTGAAGGCGATTTTCACCATAGTGAATCTTCGGGTTCCGCGGTAAGGCGCTGCTGGAATCAGCGTCCTGGGCTGCAGACTACAAGAGGAGCTCCTGCTAGCCCAAAGAGCACTTACTTTATCTTCAGTCTAACACTACTGCAAGCCGAGGTCTGGGATACTTATGACGCAGTCCCAAACTGGGGGGAGACCGTGGGCGGGCCCAGGGAGGTGCCTAAAGGGAGGAGCGAGAGGGGGCCCAAAAGGGGCCCAAGTGCCTGAGTTGGGGGTTTGCGAGGTGGGGCGGATTTGCCACTGGGGGAAGAGGAGGGGAAGTGGAGTCCGTGGCCGGCTCGGGCTAAACGTGCCTCACCTGCACCTCAGGCACACTCCCACCCACTCTCTGCAACTTCAGATAAGAGCAAGACAGGAAGGAAGCCTGCTGTGTCGTGTCTTTCTGCCTCTGTCCAGGCCACAATAGCCCCTGACTCTGACTGTTTTCTCAAACTTGGACCTGACTCCCCGCAGGGCCTGGGACTGTAGCTTGGCAGTAACTCAAACTTCCTCAGTTCTGGACCCACCCAGGCCCCCAAAGCGCCATTCTACAAAGGTTCTGTTCCTTGATAATAATATCTTCCTTTTAAAGAACACCTAGAAGCCTGTTTATAGTTACCCAGTTCATTCTTTCAACAAATAGTTATTTTTTTTATTTGCTTGCTTGTGTTTTGCAATTTTAATATCTCAACCTAAGGCGATGCTAGATCAGAAAGATAGGGATCCTGCCTCCCCAACACCCCATTTTGTAGATGACATGATGAGACAGAGAAGGGTGGAAAGCTTATAATAAATTCCTGAAATAATCTAGATTTTTCACTCTTCCAGGTCAGGGAAACCAGTGTAAAGTCTCAACCCAGAGACTGTTTCTGTTCAGCCACCAGCTGTGAAACCTGCAGGGAGAAAAAAAAAAAGAAAACGTGTGTGTGTGTATGTGTGTGTGTGTATAAGTACTTAAGTGTTCGGGAAGGTGGAGGTGGAGGTGGAGGATACAAAATTTAGCCATATGCTAATACCGATCTAATGGAGGAAAAAACAGTAACTTCAAAGGGGTTGAGTTAGAAATTATTCTTGGAACATTTACATGTGCAGCCAGTATAATCAAGCTGTTTCTTCACAGTCAGTTTTTCCAGGTTAGTGATACTGATAGAGAACCTTACCAAGTACAACTCAGGCTTTGGAGGTTGGTGACTGGGGTAGCACTGGTACACAGTTTATAAATAGTCCCGCTGCAGAAGACAGGAGAAAGGTCTGTTGTGTGAAGACAGTAGCACTTACCAAAACAACAGCATCAAACAAAACAAAACAAAGAAACAGCTTTTGCTACAGAATTTATCATCTACTCATCTACCTAAGAAAGGGACTTAAATATGTTGAGTCGCCACCCCTTCATCCGAAAAATTCCAACTTGGCGTTTTTCCCACTGATGTTTCCTTGACTCAGAAGCCTGTCGCCTGTTTCCACTGTGGGACCTTTGTGAAGACAGCATTCATTTTCTTGGATAGGCCACAGATGGGAAGGTGGATGGAGGGGAACAGTGGGGAGCCTGTGCCTTACTTAGGGCCAGAATCTTAAAAAGCAGGATGTTTGAGTTTGCTTAGAAATATTGGCATCCTATGTTCTTTCACTTATTATTGCTCAAGATTGACCATTATAATTTAATGTTTATCAGGCAACCTTTAGTGTAAGCTGAGGAACTCTCACCTTCCTAGAATGTTTCTCTTTACAGTTGCCTTCTGCTTGCAATCACCTTTGTGACATCTCCACTATGGTCTGTGCTAGTCTGGCCCTGTGATCCACAGTCAAGGTTGCTCTTACACATTTACTTAGTAAGTGCAAGGTTCTGGGCGGGATTGTGATATATTATCTTAGTATATCTTTCCTGAAATGCGGTCAGGCAGAAGGAGCAGGGATTATTTTCATTTTTTTAGATGAATAGATCAAAATTATGATAACGACCAAGGGAGTATGTGATCAATTTCTGAGTACAAAATATTGAGCAAGTCACTTCATCTTCTCAGGTGTCAGTTTCTTCATTTGTGTCCTGTTGCTGTGAGGATTATTTAGTATAATGCAAGAGGAAATACCTTTTAAATTATTATGAAAAAGATAGGAAGTGAAATGTTTTGTTATCCTGGGATTGTTATTTTATTCTGTAACATATGCATGTTTCAAGGTTATAAGAATTATTCTTCTTATTATTTACCCCTCAACCATTCTTAACATTCTAGAACTGCTTAAGATCCCACAGTACCTGAATATAGGTCTTACTGGAAAAGGTTAAACTTCTAAGAATAGTCACATAAATTGACATCTAACTTCTCTTTTGGATTTTGAAGAATTTGGCCATCTCCTATTTGTTAACACCGCATCCTCTTTTAGGTATGGGTCTTTGCTACTGTTGGACATATGTGATGCAGGCACAGTCTCACATTGGCAGATCCCACAGTTTCCTTCTCAATGTATAAAAGAATACTTGTGTTAGGATCATAGAATAGCAACAACACTCATTGTTTGTATCCATTCCAGGAAGGTTAAATAGTTCCTGAATGTTTTTTGAATTGCAAAATATAAGCTGCCACTTGCTCCTAGGGTTGAAATCAGTAATGAACACACTTCCGTCTACTAAAAAAATTGATTCTCGGCTAGGCTGTTTCTTGTATTCTCTCCTTCCCAGTAACAACTTCTTTTTTTATGGAATCAATTTCTCTCACTTTCTTGTCTTTGGAAAATGGAGATCTGGCTGCTATGCTGATTCTAGCTCACATTGTTAGCTACATCTGAATGCGTACCATTCAAGTTTATAAATGACTTCCCTGTTCTCACATGCCAAATGATGACTAAATTATCGTAAGTTGGTCTGAATGGAACATGGCATGTAATTGAATGCCAAGCAATGATGTCAACTTTCTTTGAATGATCTTCTGAAATTACCGCAAATGCAATCACACAAAGCTAAACCAATAAGGGTATCTGTAATACCATTTCGCCCATTAACTCATGTATTCATTAATCAAATATTTACTGAGGATCTACTATGTGCCTTGTGCTTTGATTGGCATAAGAATACAGTGGTGAGCAAAGCAGATACACTCTTGTCCTTATAGAGTGCATCATTACTATACCAATGGCAATGATGTACTTGTCGTGGGTTCTCCGGTTTTTGTAGTGGGAACACTGGGCTTATGCTGTGGAGTAGGATATAACAATTCTACGAACCAGCAGAATAGGTCCACCCACAGCCAATGCTACTAGGAATATTTAAATGACTAGCACATTTGCAATGGCTTCACACGCAGCGCTCTATTTAGGAAGATTAATCTGACAGCAAATGTATTGGGAAACCAGTTGGGGGTGCTCGTCTATATTCCTGGTGACAGGTGGTGAACTATATTGATAATTGAAACACTGAAAACAAAAGAACAACTTCCAAAGAAGTCTAGGAGCCATTCTTTACAAGGCCTGCTGCTGGAATAAATCATATGAAGGAGAAACATTAGAAAAAAAAAAAAAAGATTTTGTTTTGAATGAATGGGAATTCCAGACTGGGAAAATGGTGGTGCCCTTAATACGAAACATTTGTTGAACACAGTAAATGCCAGATTTCTGCACTAAGCCCTTTAAATTGATTGTGTCATTTAATCTTTACCACAACTCTGTGAAGTATTATTATATACTCCATTGCATTGATAGAGACACTGAATTTCCAAGAGGTTAGATAACTTGCTTAAGGTCAAATTCTAACCCAGGTAGTCAGTGTTTATATTCTTAGCCACTATATTGTCTTACTATCGCAAAAAGAAATGGGAAAATCAAGAAGAGAGCTGGTTTTAAAGCAGGAGAAAATAATCAGAATATTCTCTAGGGCAATGAAGCATGAATCTCCTCCCCATATTGCAAACAGAAATTGCTGCTTAGAATTTTATTCAGGACTAAGCACGTTTGAAACCTTCTTAAGACTTTCCCAGCCTACCCATGACTATAGGCTACTGATCCTAAAGCATATTTCTTCTGAGTTCTCCAGTTGCTTCTGTCAACAATGAAGCAGCTACACAGAGAGCTGGCCAGCCATCTGTTTCTGGGTATAATTCCAAAAGTTTGGTTTAGATCTGTAAAGAGCCAGGCTATTTTCCAGGTTCACTCTTTCCCTGTACACATAGCTCGATCCTGGGAGCAGAGCTAATGCTCCCCAGTGAAAGTAATAGAAGACATTTGCTTTCTGGAATAGATTATTGTTTCTCCAGTCCATTTAACATTTTCTCTGTAGACTGAGTGTGCTATGATAATAGGAGGATGCAACATTTTCTTAAATATGAGAAAAAATTCCATCATCCCATCACAATGATGTGGTTATATGCTTGAGGTTGAGACGTTGTGTGCCACCCTAATTTATAAAAATCACTTTGCTTTTTTGCCACATAGAACAACTAAGGACATCTGATAAAAATGTTTGCACTTTCAATGCACCTTTCTAAATTGTGTAAAATTTCTAATCTCATCTTAGACTACCTTTGGGGACTTTTAAAATAGCATTGTGGATTGGTATCTGAAAGGTCTTATGAGAACTCTAGTTCTGGGAAATGCAAGTGAGAAACTCAAATCTAGTGCCAGTGATGCTTTTGTGAATACCCAGTTGGTTCAGTTGCTCCATACTATAGCACCAAGTGATAGTAAGCTGTCTTTGTGACAGCTTCAGAGTTAGGTTCCCATTCAATAAAAGCACAGGCACTTGCATTTTTTATATATGACTGTTAAACCAAATATTCTTTTTACCTTCATGTTTGGTCTTGTTTGTGGTTCAACATAATTGAACCACAATTGTGGCTCCTAGTTTAGTCTTAAAGAACATAAAATCCAAAGTTGTTTTATGTTACAGAATTTACCTTGATTGTTCTTGTTTTGCAGTTTTGTTTTTTATTTTAATTTTATTATTTTTATTTGACACTAACTACAATGTATTCATATCCCAAAGCCTCCAACTATTCTAAAGTATGATGGCATCTTGGTAGTATAGAAGCCAGAAAGGCATACACAACAGAGGAATGCTCTAAATTTATAGTTAGGTCGATGGCACATACTTGACTTCTTATTATTCCCAAAAAATTACTTCAGATCGTGATTGGAAAACCCTGCTTGAGAATCCCCCATTTCAAACTCAAGGTCCACAAAAGGTACTGTTTATACCTCAGTGAGGTTGCCAGTTTCTGTGCTAGTGCAAAAAGGGAGGTCCTGCATAAAGGAACACTGTAGTATGTGACAGCCTTTGTTCTGTTTTTCATCAATACATCAGTTATACTTCCTGATTTTCAAGTTAAGGGAATTATCGTCTCAGAATTTTAACTTTTGTTTTAGCAGCTTAATTTTAATGTCTCCACCTTATTGAGAAGAATTCTACAAAAAAATATTGTCCACACAGCTTGGGAAGAAAGGGGTGTCTTCTCCCATGTTCTGTTTATGTTGCAACTAACACAGAGCAAATGCCTCCTTTCCTCACATTTGGCATGAGGATTTATAATTTAAATGATGCTACTAAATGGAGCAGATTAGAATAATAATAATAGCATCTATCAATGGAAATAGGTAGTGACACAAATGCCAACAATTTTTCCAAATAAGGAGAATTTTTTCCTCCCCCACTGACATGTTACTCCTTGATCTTTAAGCTTTAATAAGACCTCTTTACTTGGACTGCTAAAGTACTTACTTCTACACTCCTATAAACCTTTCAAAGTAGCTATTAGGTATCTCATGCTGGTGTACCCTCATTCACCTTCCTTTTTGGCACTCTTTTAGTGTTGAAACTTTTAGTTATGTGGCATTGGAATCTTACTTGGAAGTTAATTTATGAAAAGTTTGAGAATAAATCTATTCTCAGTTAATGCCTAGAGTTTCTATTGAAGTAAAAGGAGGCTTACATACATAAGAAAAATGCATGTATACTTAGGAATGACCCAGGAAATCAATTCACTTTGAAGAAAAATACATTCTATGAAATTGTGAAGAAACTAGGAAAAGGATATAATGACTGATTAACAAGGATATTTGACAAATATTATGATGAATGTGCTGAGATTGTGGGCAAAGTATGATTATGCCACCTATACAGCAATATTTTCCAAAGACACCTCTACAAGAAAATCATTAGAATTCTAAATCTGCATCGCAGATACACTAAAAATATCTCCTCAACAACTCAAAATAAAGTTATCTATAATTGTTTATATGTCCATGTTGGAAATTCAAAGAAACCAAAAGATTCTTCCACCAAATCAACTATGCACACGATTTTTTCTCTCTGTGTCTCTCTCTTTCAATCTCTTTCTCTCTCTCTCTTCTGTGTGTGTGTTTGTGTGTGTGTTTTAATGAGCATATTCTCTTGAGTCCTGTTTCTCTAAATCACACCAACAGATTGAGCATCCAAAGAAATTTTAACGGGAACCCTCCAAGGCACATCTATTGTACTTTGTATTGAAGGTATGTAGCATAGGATAGTAAAGTTCTTCCCATTATACACTGCACTTTGAACTAAAAAAATATATACCAATACTGTTCTTAGTCCTTACTAGTATCATCTTCATTTTTGTGTTTTGTATGTGTGAGGGTGTCTGTGGAGTTTGCAGTTCTGCCTTGCTTTCCTGATGAAAAATGGACAGAACCATTTTTTTAATTTCCAACTTTTAAGTTTAGGGGTACATGTGCAGGTGTGTGTTACATAGGTAAACATGAGCCATGGCGGTTTGCTGCACTTCCCACTACCCAGGTATTAAGCTGAGCATCCATTAGCTATTCTTTCTGATCCTCTCCCTCCTCCAACACCATACCTTCCAACAGGCCCCAGTGTGTGTTGTCCTCCCACAATGTGTCCTTGTGTTCTTATTATTTATCTCTCACTTATAAGTGAGAACATGCCGTGTTTGTTTTTCTGTTCCTGCATTAGTTTGCTAAGGATAATGGACTCCATCTCCATCCATGTCCCTGCAAATGTCATGATCTTGTTCCTTTTTATGGCTGCGTAGTATCTCATGGTATATATGTATCACATTTTCTTTATCCAGTCTATCATTGATGGTCATTTGGGTTGATTCCATGTCTTTGCTATTGTGAATAGTGCTGCAGTGAACATATGCATACGTGTATCTTTATAACAGAATGATTTATATTCCTTTGGGAATATGCCCAGTAATGGGATTGCTGGGTCAAATAGTATTTCTGACTCTAGGTCTTTGAGGATTCATCACAGTGTCTTCCACAATGGTTGAACTAATTTACACTCCCATCAACAATGTGAAAGTGTTCCTTTTCCTCTACAACCTCTCCAGTATTTGTTGTTTCTTGATGTTTTAATGATAGCCATTCTGATTGGCGTGAGATGGTATCTCATTGTGGTTTTGATTTGTATTTCTCTAATGATCAGTGATGTTGAGCTTTTTTTCATGTATTTGTTGGCTACATGTATGTCTTCTTTTGAGAAGTGTCTGTTCATGTCATTTTCCCACTTTTTAATGGGATTGTTTGTTTTTTTCTTGTAAATTTAAGTTCCTTGTAGACTCTGGATGTTAGATGTTGGTCAGATAAATATATTGCAAAAGGTTTCTCCCATTCTGTAGGTTGTCTGTTCACTCTGATGATAGTTTCTTTTGCTTTGCAGATTTTTAGTTAAATTAGATCCCTTTTGTCAATTTTTTCTTTGTCGCACTTGATTTTAGCACTTTCATCACGAAATCTTTGCCCATGCCTATGTCCTGAATGGCATTGCCTAGGTTTTCTTCTAAGGTTTTTATAGTTTTGCGTTTTGCATTTAAGTATTTAATCCATCTGGAGCTGATTTTGTATATGGTGTAAGGAAGGAGCCCAGTTTAAGTTTTCTGCATATGGCTAGCCAGTTCTTCCAGCACCATTTATTAAATAGGGAATCCTTTTCCCCATTGCTTGTTCTTGTCACGTTTGTCAAATATCAGATGACTGTAGGTGTGTAGTCCTATTTCTAGGTTCTCTATTCTGTTCCATTAGTCAATGTGTCTGCAGAACCATTTCTAAGAGACAAATTGATGTCCCGTGCTTTTGCAGTGACTGCAGAGATTCTGGAACTCACTTTTGCCAAGAAATAATGAAGTAGGTTTGTATGTTGATGCTATTTTAAATAATGCATTGTTCTATAATCAATTCTATATATATTAATCCCTTACCTCTATCAGCCCCTGTCTTTTTTTTATCGTTTAGAGAAATTTTTATTACAAAAACAAACAGGGAAATACAGGAAAAGCAAGTTTTACATCCATGCTTTATAAAAGTAAATACAACACCCTAAGTGAAATATTAACTAACTAAAACCAACAGTAAATGTGTAACTATAGGAGGAACAAATAAGGTTTATCCCAGGAATGCACAGATGTTTCACATTAAAAAAATCTCTCATTATAACTCACTGTATTAGGAGATTAAGAAGGAAAATACATACAATGAAATAAGTCAATTCTGGTAAACTATTTTTTTTTAGCCCCTGTCTAACTCACCTTTGCATACTTGGCAGTGCTTAGACCATTGCCTGTTACAAAGAGGAGACTCAATATAATTTTTTAATTGAATTGATCCCATTAGTCATTAGCAATTGTTTATCTCTGTGAAGAAACAAGGAGAAAAATAAATGGAAAATTAAGGAGAGGCTATTATGCTTATTCTATTTCATTATTTTAATTCACCAGTCAACAAATCTCCATTGAGCTTTTTTTATGTGCCCGACTTTCTGCTATGTAGAACATACAGAAATATGAAGGAATACCATCTACCCTAAAGATGTTTAAAATCTTCTGCGATAGAATTATTTGTTCAGTCTACATAGAATGGCATTAGTTTTACACTCCTTATTTAATTTGATCCCATAAAGCCTCTATATTCATCTGGGTAGAGTTCTCAGCTCCTGTTGACAGATGAAAAAACTGAGATTCTAAGGGGTTAAGACTTACCCAGTCACACACCTTGGGAGGTAGCAGGGCTTGGGCCAGAACGTAAGTCTCTTAACTCTAAATTTAGTTTTCTATCCACCGCACCATGCTGCCTTAGTATATAACAGGTGTCCCTTGCCTTTCACTACCAGTATCATATATTATCAGTAACAGTCCGAAAATGTGCCCTTATAGTGCTTGCCATTTGAGGCCTCCATCTCACTAAGGTATTTCATGTAAATCAGTACCAACACCATGAAATTTTCCAAAGTAGACCATGAGTTTGTAAAAGAGATCCCATATATAGTCATGAGGACACTTTCTTTTTAGTTACGACATAGCTACACATAGCCCCAGTGGTCAAGACAATGTTCGTTGTTTTGAGTAAATGGAGACAACTTCAGCCTTGCTGGATTAATGAAGAATATAACCAATTATATCTTGGAATGAGGACCCAGTTAGTGTTCCTTATCTCTGTATTAATCTTTGAGATAGTCTAGAGTAACTGTTATAAGCCCAAACTTTGGGGTCTTTCTCAGAAGTTTCTCGGCAGACTTTCCTTGGTGTCTTGTTGGCCCATATGCTCATTCTTAAATCAATTATTGGCAAAGGACGTGGAAGTCCCATGATTGGCTTAGCCTATTCAAAGGTTATTCTTAGGTCTGGGGAAATACCAGGTTTTGTAGGGTAAACAAAATCGGATTTCTTGTAACTAGGAAGAAGAAGGGGAATAACTATATGGAAGGCAACTAACAATCCACCTAGAGTTGTTGGCAGCAAGAGGAAGAGGAGAAAGAGGAAGGAGAGAAGAACAAAGAAGCAGAAGGTGGCCATGCGCGGTGGCTCACGCCTGTAATCCCAACACTTTGGGAGGCCGAGGTGGGTGGATCACCTGAGGTAAGGAGTTCAAGGCCAGCCTGGCCAACACGGTGAAACTCTGTCTCTACAAAAAACACAAAAATTAGCCAGGTATGGTGGCAGGCACCTGTAATCCCAGCTACTTGGGAGGCTGACATAGGAGAATCACTGGAACCCAGGAGGCAGAGGCTGCAGTGAGCAGAGATTGCACCACTGCACTCCAGCCTGGATAACAGAGCGACATCTTGTCAGAAAAAGAAAAAAAAGAAAAAAAAAAGAGAGAAAGAAGCAGAAGGAAAAGAAAAAATTATAGAAACATTATCTCTAATGAAATTATATGAAGTCATATGAGTAAATCATTGCAACTTTGGGACTTTTTTTTTTTTGAGATGGAGTCTTGCTCTGTTGCCCAGGCTGGAGTACAGTGGCATCATCTCAGCTCACTGCAACTTCCACTTCCCGGGTTCAAGGGATTCTCCTGCCTCAGCCTCCCGAGTAGCTGAGATTACAGTCACGCACCATCACTCCAGGCTAATTTTTGTATTTTTAGTAGAGACGGGGTTTCACCATGTTGGTCAGGCTGGTCTTGAACTCCTGACCTCGTGATCTGCTCACCTCGGCCTCCCCAAGTGCTGGGATTACAGGCGTGAGCCACTGCGCCCGGCCAACTTTGGAACATTTTAAGCAGAGAAACTATGCAGAAATTATTATTTTAGGCTTCAGTTTTAGAGAGCTTTACATTTTGTATATGAGCCACTTTCATTATAATAATGCTTGTTTACTGGCATTATTATAATGCAAGCATTATAATACTTGATCATACCAAGGAAATTAACATATTCATCACCTGAAATATTTACCTTGTGAGTGTCTGTTGGGAGTATTGAAAAGTCACTCTTCTAGCTATTTGAAAATATACATTAAATTATTGATGTAGCACCCTATAGTGCTATAGAACACTAGAGCATATCCCTTCTATCTAGCTGTACTTTAGTTTCCACTTGCCAACATTTGGTTACCTCTCCTTAAATTGTTTTATAAAAGCCTTTTAACAACAAGAAATTTTGGTCAAAATTTTTCTTTGTTTTGTTTTTGTTTTTTCCCTTGGAAGAAGATATGCTTTACTAATCACAGCCAACATTAAAAAAAAAAAACAAAAAACCACTAAATATTCAATTTAGCTTTAAATTAAAAAACTATGGAGTGTTTCTTTTGTTTTCTTTTCTTTTCCTTTTTTTTTTTTTTTTTTTCAAACGGAGTTTCACTCTTATTGCCCAGGCTGGAGTGCAATGGCGCGATCTCGGCTCATGGCAACCTCTGCCTCCTATGTCCAAGTGATTCTCCTGCCTCAGCCTCCCGAGTAGCTGGGATTACAGGCATGGGAAACCACACCCGGATAATTTTGTATTTTTAGTAGAGACGGGGTTTCTCCATGTTGGTCAGGCTGGTTTCCAACTCCCAACCTCAGGTGATCCACCCACACTGGCCTCCCAAAGTGTTGGGATTACAGGAGTGAGCCACTGCTCCTGGCCAAGAGTGTTTCTTAAAGTAGCAACATTTTAACTATCTGCAGGTCACACTGGTAACAGCTTCTGCTTCTGTTTAATTTCATAAGCCAGTAAAGAAAATTTTGCTCTTACTCATGGCTCAAATTCATTACCTTAATGTGGAATCTCCTCCCTTACCTCTAAGAGGAGTAAAGTGGAAAAAACAGGTTGAGTAACAAGGAATAAAGTGGGGACCAAGCTCCTAAGGATTCAGAATGCTTTCTCTAAAGCAGATTATCCAGCCTGGCATAAGAGCATTTTTATTCAAAATGGTTGTTGTCAAAGCTGAAGCAATCTCTTTAAGTAGAAATTTAAATATATTAATATTGAGTTAGGACCTTTGTACAAGTTCAAAAATTTAGAAGCACATGAGTAGGACCTGCTAGTAGAAGCCAAGAACATATACAGAGTCCAGTTTAAAAGGCTCTTTCTGTAAGCAAATATAAACCTTTCACTATGAATTTCATGGCGTTTCACAGGCTGATATTCAACTGGTAACCAGAGTAAGAACTGGTGTTACTAGATGAGTGATAGATTTCTATTGTGATATCTATCAATCAAAGAAAGAGTACCTTATATTTTTTCTTGTAGTATTTTCAGAATTTTCTCTTAGATGGACCAACATGCTGGGGCAGGACAGTGGATTTAGGAAGACTCCACAGTAGACAGGGGAAGTTAGGACATGTAAGCAAAATGACTGGGGGATAAAGCAGTAGGAGTCAGAGGTCAGCATTGGAGAGGCCCATGAGCAGTTCATGAAGACTAGCTGCTCGTATAACTTACATTGTTCAATCTGTATTTCAGCTGGGTTATTGAATAATGGGCCTTTGCCCCTTAGTCTTTGTATATTGCGTTTTCTATTGCATCAAATGTCAATATTCCAAAATCTAAAGGACTAGAGTATCAATAAGGAAAGGCAAATGAGACAGGGATCCAATTCTAGGATGTAAGGAATTATAGAACTGATCTTTTTGATCAGAGTAGGCCTAACAATGAGCCTGATGATGGTGTTTCACCAGATTCAGGCTAGTATATTGATCTTAAAAACTTCAGAATAAATGAATAGAACCTCCTGGTAGAATATTATTTGATAGACCAACCAAAAAATTAAGGGGCTTTTCCTTTCATTAAGTTTTCTACCATTAAAACATCTTAGCCCCAGAGGGAGGAGCCAAAATGGCCTATTGGAAGCAATTGCAGTCCCTGGCACTCACAGAGAGGAATGAAAGGAGGGAGTGAATTCAGCACCTTCAACTAAAATACCTGGGTTCTCACATTGGGACTGACTTAGGCAAACAACTAGACTCATGAAGAGAGAAGAGAAGCAGGGTGGGGCGATGGCCCAACCAGGAATGATACGGAGCTAAGGGAACCCCTGCCCCCAGCCAAGGGAAGCGGTGAGTGATTGTGTGACCCCACCCAGGAAACCACACTTCTCCCACAGGTCTTTGCAACTCAAGGATCATCCTCTCGTGAGCCCACGCCACCCAGGCCTTGGGTCCAATACACAGAGCTGTGTGGAATCTCAGCAGAGTGGTCCCCCAGGCACACACAGAGTTTTGCATATTCCAGCCCCAGGCTGTTCGTCAAGGTGAGAGATCCTTCCATGCATGTCCCTAGGAAGGGGGCTGAGTCTGGGGAGCCAAGTGGTATTGTCCTGTGAGCCCCAATTCCACAGTGCCTTGCAGATTGAGAACCACTATCTTGGAGTTTCAGCCGGACAATGGCAGCAGGCTAGAGTCTGCCTGAGTCTCGACAGAGTTTCTCAGGGGAGAGGCAGCCATCATCTCTGTAGTTCAGTAGGCTTAGTTCTTTCAGCCTGCAGATTTTGAAGAATACAGGTGATACAGACAAGGAGGGGCCCCCACAGTGCAGCAGAGCTGCCTTGCCAGATCGTGGCCAAACTACTTCTTTAAGAGGTCATACCCTGATATATATCTCCTCACTGGGCAAGGCCTCCCTGTGAGGGCTTCAGCCACTCCAGCAAGGATTCTACAGACAGAGCTCTGATCTCTCCCAGGGATGAAGCTCCTGGGAGGAATGGCAGCCACATCTCAGTGGTTTGGTAGACTCAGCCATTCCACCCTGGTGGCTTTGGAGAACACAAACAGTCCAGACAAGGCAAGGTCCTGCCCAGTGCAGCGAACTTGCTCTTCCAAAGGACAGCCAGACTGCTTCTTTGTGCATGTCCTTGATTCCATTCCTCATGACTAGGTGAGACTTTCAAGAAGGGGTCTTCAGCCACCTCCTACAGATGCGTTTGGGCTGTCCACAAGTCAGTGCACCCATGGGACAGAATTGCCAGAGGAAGGACAAGGCTGCTATCTTTGCTGTTTCACAGCCTTCACTGGTGATACCTCCGGGTATGCGAAAAAGGAAGGCAACTGGGGTCTGAAGCAGACCCCTAGCAAACTGCAGCAGCCCTACAGAAGAGTGGCCTGGCTGATTAAAAATGAACAACAACAAAAACAAAAAGCCAGAAAGGAACAACAACATCAATATCAACAACAAAAAGAAAACCCTCAAAAAAACATTCAAAGGTCAGCAACCTCAAAGATCACAAGTAAATAAGCCCAAAAAGATGAGAAAAAAATCAACGCAAGAATGCTGAAAACTCAAGAAGCCAGAGTGCATTTTCTTTTCCAAATGACCACAGCACCTCTTCAACAAGGGCACAGAATTTGGCTGAGGAAGAGATGGCTGAATTGACATAATTACACTTTAGAATGTGGGTAATAACAAACTTTGCTAAGCTAAAAGAGTATGTTGTAACCCAATGCAAAAGAGCTAAGGCTCATAATAGAAAAAGTATAGGCACTAGTAGCCACAATAGCCAATTTATAGGGGAACATGATGGACCTGATGGAGCTGAAAAACACAAAACAAGAACATCACAATGCAATCACAAGTATCAATAGCAGAATAGACCAAGCAGAGGAAAGAACCTCAGAACTGGAAAAATATCTTTCTGAAGTAAGACAGATAGACAAGAATGAAGAAAAAAGAATGAAAAGGGATGAACAAAACCTCTGAAAACCATGGGATTATGTAAACAGATTGAACCTATTCTTGATTGTGGTACCTGAAACAGTAAGAATGGAACCAAGTTGGAAAACATACTTCAGGATATCATACAGGAGAACTACCCCAACCTAGAAAGACAGGCCAACACTCAAATTCAGGAAATTCAGAGAACCCCGGCAAGATACTCCACAAGAAGATCAATCCAAGACACATAAGGATCACATTCTCCAGGGTCAAAATGAAATAAAAAATGGTAAGCACAGCCAAAAGAAAGACCAGGTCACCTACAAAGGGAAGCCCATCAGACTAACAGCAGACCTCTCAGTGGAAACCCTGCAAGGCAGAAGAGATTGGTGGCCAGTATTTAGCATACTTAAAGAAAAGAATTCCCAACCCAGAATTTCATATCCAGCCAAACTAAGTTTCATAAGCAAAGGAGAAATAAAATCCTTTCAGATAAGCAAATACCAATGGAATTTGTCACCACAAGGCCTGCCTTGCAAGAGCTCCTGAAGGAAGCAATAAACATGGAAAGGAAAAACATTACCAGCCACTACAAAAACACACTGAAGTACACAGACCAGTGATACTATGAAGCAACCACATAAAGAAGTCTGCAAAATAACCAGCTAGCATCATGATGACAGGATCAAATTCATACCGAACAATACTAACCTTAAATGTAAATGGGCTAAATGCTCTAATTAAAAGACACAGAATGGGAAGCTAGATAAAGAGACAAGACTCATAGGTATTCTGTCTTCAAGAGACTGGTCTCACTTGCAAAGACACACATAAGCTCAAAATAAAGGAATGGAGGAAAATTTACCAAGAAAATGGAAAACACACAAAAAGCAGGGATTGAAATTCTAGTTTAAGGCATTACATAATGTTAAAACAGTCAATTCAACAAGAGGAGCTAACTATTCTAAATATATATGCACCCAATACAGGGGCACCCAGATTCATAAAGCAAGGTCTTAGGGACCTACAAATAGACTTAGACTCCCACACAAAAATAGTGTGAGACTTTAACACCCTACTGGCTATATTAGACAAATCATCAAGGGAGAAAATTAAAAAAGATATTGAGTACCTGAACGCAGCTCTGGATCAAGCAAACGTGATAGATATAAACAGAACCTTCCTCCCCAAAACAACAAAATATATACTATCTTCGCCACATAGCACCTACTATGAAATTCATCACAAAATTCATCACAAGATTCCTCAGCAAATGCAAAAGAACTGAAATCATAATAAACAGTCTCTCAGATCACAGCACAATCAAATTAGAACTCAAGATTAAGAAATTCACTCAAAACCTCACAACTGCATGGAAATTGAACAACCTGCTCCTGAATGACTCCTGGGTAAATAATAAAATTAAGGCAGAAATCAAGAAGTTATCTGAAACTAATGAGAACAAAGAGACAATGTACCAAAATCTCTGGGATGCAGCTAAAGCAGTGTTGTTAAGAGGGAAATTCATAGCACTAAATGCCCACATTAAAAAGCTAGAAAGATCTCAAGTTAACAACCAAACTTCTCAACTGAAAGAAATATAGAACTGAGAGCAAACACACCCAAAGGCTACTAGAAGACAAGAAATAACCAGGATCAGAGATGAACTCAAGGAGATAGAGACATAACAAACCATTCAAAAATTCAACAAATCTAGGAGATTAAAAAAAATAAAATAGATAAACTGCTAGCTAGACTAATAAAGCAGAAAAGAGAGAAGAATCAAATAAACACAATCAAAATGATAAGGGGGATATCACAATTGAACCCACATAAATAAAAACAACAAATAGAGAATACTATAAACACCTCTATGAACATAAACTAGAAAATCTGGAAGAAACAGATACATTTCTGAACACATACACACTTTCAAGTGTGAAACAGGAGGAAATTGAACCCCTGAATGTACCAAAAATGAGTTCTGAAATTGAGGCAGTAATAAACAGCATACCAACCAAAAAAGGCCCAGGACCAGAGAGGATACACAGCTGAATTCTAACAGAGGTACCAAGAAGAGCTGGTATCATTTCTACTGAAACTATTCAAAAAAAAAAAAAATGAAAAGGAGGGACTCCTTCCTAACTCATTCTATGAGGCCAAAATTTGGCAGAAATACAATACAACAACAACAAAAAAAGAAAAATTCAGGCCAATATCCTCGATGAACATCAATGCAAAAATTCTCAATAAAATACTGGCAAACTGAATCCAGCAGCATATCAAAAAGCTTATCCACCACAACCAAGTTGGCTTCATCCCGAGATGCAAGGTTGATTCGACATATGCAAATCAATAAATGTGATTCATCACATGAACAGAACTAAAGACAAAAACCACATGACTCTCTCAATAGATGCAGAAAAGGCCTTCAATAAAATTTAACATCCCTTTATGATAAAAACTCTCAATAAACTAGGTATTGAAGGATCATACCTCAAAATAATACAAGCCTCATGTGACAAACCCACAGCCAAAATCATACTGAATGTGCAAAAGCTGGAAGCATTCCCCTTGAAAACTGGGAAAAGATAAAGATGCTCTCTCTCACCACTCCTATTCAACATAATATTGAAAGTTCTGGCCAGGGCAATCAGGCAAGAGAAAGAAATAAAGCATATTCAAATAGGAAGACAGAAAGTCAAATTATCTTTGTTTGCAGATTACATGATGCTATAACTAGAAAACTCCATCATCTCAGCCAAAAACTTCTTAGCTGATAAGCAACTTCAGCAAAGTGTCAGTATACAAAATCAATGTGCAAAAATCACTAGCATTCCTATACACTAATAGGCAAGCAAAGAACCAAATTATGAATGAACTCCCATTCATGATTGCTACAAAGAGAATAAAATACCTAGGAATACAGCGAACAAGAGATGTGAAAAACCTCTTCAAGGAGAACTACAAATCACTGCTCAAAGAAATCAGAGAGAACATGAAAAAATGGAAAAACATTCCAGGCTCATAGATAGGAAGAATCAATATTGTGAAAATGGATATACTGCCCAAAGATATTTATAGATTCTATGATATTCCTATTAAACTACCACGAACATTCTTCACAGAAGTAGAAGAAACTATTTTAAAATTCATGTGGGACCAAAAAAGAACCAGAATTGCCAAGAAAATCCTAAGCTATTTAGATTAGCTTAATCTAATCTAAAAATTAAAGAACAAAGCTGTAGATATCAATCTAACTGTCTTCACACTATTCTACAAGGCTACAGAAACCAAAACAGCATGGTATTGGTACAAGAACAGACACATAGACCAATGGAACAGAATAGAGAATGCATAAGTAAGACCTCACACTTACAACCATATAATCTTTGACAAATCTGAGAAAAAAATGGGAAAAAGATTTCCTATTTAATAAATGGTGCTGGGAGAAATGGGTAGCCATATGCAAAAAATTGAAACTAGACCCCTTCCTTACACCTTAAATAAAAATGAACTCAAGATGGATTAATCACTTAAATGTAAAGCCCAAAACTTTATAAACTCTAGAAGAAAATGTAGGCAATGCCATTCAGGACATAGGCAGGGGCAAAGACCTTGTGAGGAAAATGCTAAAAGTAATTGTGACAAAAGCAAAAATTGACTAATGGTATCTAATTAAACTAAAGAGCTTCTGTAAAGCAAAAGAAAATGTCATCAAAGGAGGAACAGACAACCTACAGAATGGGAGAAAATTTTTGCCATCCATCCATTTGACAAAGGTCTAATATCCAGAGTCTACAAGGAAGTTAAACAAATTTACAAGAAAAAAAAAAAAAAACGTTAAAAAGCAGGCAAAGGAATTGAACAGACCTTCCCAAGAGAAGACATACATGTGGCCAACAAGCATTAAAAAAATCTTAACATCACTGATTATTAGAGAAATGCAAATCAAAAGCACAATGAGATTCCATCTCACACCAGTCAGAATGGCGATTATTAAAAAGTCAGAAAACAACAGATGCTGGTGAGATTGTAGAAAAAAGGAATGCTTTCACACTGTTGATGAAAGTGTAAATTAGTTCAACCATTGTGGAAGACAGTATGGTGACTCCTCAAAGACCAAGAGGCAGAAATACCATTTGACCCAGCAATCCCATTACTAGGTGTATACCCAAAGAAATATAAATCATTCTATTATGAAGATACATGCATATGCATATTCATTGCAGCACTGTTCATAATAGCAAAAACGTTGAATCAAACCAAATGTCCATCAATGTTATACCGGATAAAGAAAATATGGTACATATACACCATGGAACACTATGCAGCCATAAAAGGAAACAAGATCATGTCCTTTGCAGGGACATGGATGGAACATGAACTCATTATCCTTAGCAAACTAATGCAGGAAGAAAAAACCAAACATCACATGTTCTCACTTATAAGTGGGAGGTGAATGATGAGAACAAGAACACAAGGACACACTGGGAGGAACAACCCAGACTGGAGCCTGTGGGGGAGTGGGGGATGGAGAGCATCAGGAAGAATAGGCAACAGATGCTGGGCTTAATACCTAGGTGATGGGATGACCTGTGCAGCAAACCACCATGGCACATATTTACATATGTAACATGCCTGCATATCTGGCACATGTACACCTGAACTTAAAATGAAAGTTGAAAAAAAAGGAATATAAAAGTGAAATAACTTATTAACTGAAAAAATTACTTTTTTCTTTTTGACCTTGAATCCTCCATGCCAAATGCAGAAATAAATCTGCCTCCTTTGCCTTGTGATTCATTTAGGAAATAATACCATTTTATTAGAAAATTCATAGCTTTTCTCCCTTTCTATATGTTTATCATTTGACAGACTCTCCCATCTTCATTCATACCCAACCCAGCAAGTACTTGAGAGTGTGTGGAGGGAGCAGTTAGCCACAAAGTTTAATGAAATTTCAGTTCACTCCTTTTACTCCTTTTTTCTAGACATATCCCAAGGAGGAACTATTGTGTGCACCTCTTTTCTTTCCAGCTTGTTTCTCCTTGACTTCCCCCTCCCCATACACTGCCTGCCAGAAGAGTACATAGGGTAGGCTTTCTTCATGTGTACAAAAGCATCGTGTCAATCACTGACATCCCAACTGAGACTCCATGCCTCAATCTCAGCGTCCATTAGTATTTTAAGCAGTTATGATGAGGAGAGGTCCATCAGAACTACAAGCCTTTGTATGTCCTTCTTGCCACTTGTGTGACTTATGCTTGATATTGGTACTCTCTGCACATAGATTTGGATGCTGGACCCCCTAGTCTTTATATGCTTCTCCTTCCCTTATGGCAAGAGTTAGTATAGCTAAACCTGTTTACCATTTCACGGCCCTACTACCTGTAAAAGGGATGTTTGCTTAGGCGAGAGGAATTTGTACTTTTCCATTATGTATTTTCTACTAGAAAATCTGGGAGCTGATGCTTCTGCTTCTCTATGATTTTCCCTTTCCTTGCTGGTGGCCTGATATTTATCAATATAATTTTATTAAAATTGGTGGGTATATTTTAGAGATAGAGAAAATAAATTTGGGTAAAAAAGTCTAAATTGTGAGTTCTGTTGGTTCCTAATCACACAGAAAAAGACCCCAAACCTCCAATTAAAGGTCCTGACATGACCAAACATCTATATAAAGACAAGATTATTGTTACAAATGTACTTGTGCCTTCTCAGGGAAGGTACTACCAAAATAGCTATGTTTGAAGGATTTGATCTTTTGAAAACAGACAGCAAAAGAATGGTACCTCATAGAATCATGAAATGTCAGAGCTGGCAGTGACCTTAGAAGCTTGGTTCATCTTTCCCTCTGGCTGTCTAGCAAAGGAGTACCTCGCACAAAGTTCCTAGTCAGTTAGCAGGAAAGCAAGACTGGAAGTTCCTGTTCCCTCAGCTTCACATAGGGCCCTTTCTACTGCACTCTGCAACCTCCTGGCTTTATTGTCTCTCTCTGACCCAGTTGTTACTCCTTCCTCCACAAAAAAACTTTTTACAGATAATCAAACAAAAACATAATTAATGCCTTTGTCTATGCTATATCATTTTCTTTTTCTTTTTTTATGACCAGTTTTTCATTTCAGGAACTTCCTCTTGATGGAGGGTTTTTTTGTTTTGTTTTGTTTTGGTTTTCGTTTGTTTGTTTATTCTCTCAGAATTTAGGACCAGTGAAGTCTATAACCTGTATGAAAGGATTTTTGTTTTATTTTTCATAGCTTTAGGTTCAGTATGATCGATAGTGTAGATGGGTAAACAGTAACAACTAGCATTGCTCAAGTTGCTCAGAGACTGGCTGGTAACAATAAATAAATGGGTGTGAGGGACAGTCATTGAAATATGCAGTCTGGCCTTCAGCCTAACCCAGTGTCACATTGTGATGATTTACTTTGGGTCTCAATGAGCAGAGGTGCTGCTATCATCATCCCTTGGCCATCTAACATTATTCTGGATTCAGTGCTCACTAGAAATTATCTGAGTTTTACCCCTCTTATTCTACCAGGTGCTCTTCATTCACCCATCCATACCCCTTTACTCCCTCCATCTCCACAGAATCTGCTAGATTAAGATATCCTGGCTGAATGCTGACCATGTGGAAGCAACCTCAGTCATGTCTACCTTGGCCTGAAGATGTATCCCAGAGCTTTGTTAACATGACACTAACTTATGGATCATATAAGTTAGGGAAATGAATTCAAAGTTTTTCTTTCAATGTTTACTTGTTCACTATGTACCTATTTATTACTGAGTTGAAACAGCAATTTTCACAGAAGTAGACATTTTGGTTTACATGTTTTTGTTTTCATGCCTGACCCACAAAGGAGATTTTATAAATCATTATGTCACTCCATTTGAATGCCCCCTGGTATTATTTTTAAAAGATCTTGTGACAAGAGGCCCCAGCACATTGAATAGAAAGACTATAAAAACTACAGAATATTTGACATAAAAATGATGCATTATTTCATGTTTCTAGTGGAAATCAGGACCTCATTAATCATACCCCTGGGCTAAGTTCAATGCTATATGTTAAGGAAACTGTCATCCTCCAGTCACATTGCAGATTTTCAGGGCAACCTAGAAACTTTGGAAGAAAATGCTGATGTGAAAAACGAGTTTTGCCAAAGAAAGAGTACTGGGCAAACTTAGGCTTCAAACCCTCCATTCAGGAACCCTCTGAGGACATGAGTTTTATCCTTTACAAAATGAGAAGATGGGCCTGTGAATCTCTTCTCCTAAGATAAAATTTGCTTCTGTTTTCCTTGATTACAAACTCTGTAGTTGCTCCATATGCTGGACTGTAGCTTAAAGACTATAGATATTAACTAGGGAGCTATAAATATTTTTAAAATGATTAGAATGGAAACCAGCTTTTCTACTCCCTAGTGTCTAATTTTCTCAGGATTGTAGGGTGTCTAAGTTTCTCGGGAGGCATTGTGAAACACTTGGAAGTAAACAAAGTACAAAAATTAATTCAAAAATATTTGAACTGAAAGTAGGAGCCAACAGCACTTTTATCAAGTTGTGAGAAAGAGTGTTAGGAAACCAATGACTTTCCTTTCCTTCACCCCATATTGAATCAGTCACCATATTCTGCCATCTATTCTCTGACAATATCACTCATGTCTGTTACTTTCCATTTGCTGTGCTGCCATTCCCACTGCAGCCTCCTATCAATTAGCTGTTGGCATATTTTGAAAGCCCCTTGAGTGTTCTCTCTGCCTGCTTCTGTTCATCTTTGTCTATTATATTAACCTTTTAGAAAGAACTAGAAATACCATTTGACCCAGCCATCCCATTACTGGGTGTATACCCAAAGGATTATAAATCATGCTGCTATAAAGACACATGCGCATGTATGTCTATTGCGGCACTTTTCACAATAGCAAAGATTGGAACTAACCCAAATGTCCATCAATGACAGACTGGATTAAGAAAATGTGGCACATGCCCACAAGAGGAAGCAGGAAAGATCTAAAATTGACACCCTAACGTCACAATTAAAAGAACTAGAGAAGCAAAAGCAAACACATTCAAAAGCTAGCAGAAGGGAAGAAATATCTAAAATCAGAGCAGAATTGAAGGAAATAGAGACACAAAAAACCCTCCAAAAAATCAATGAATCCAGGAGCTGGTTTTTTGAAAAGATCAACAAAATTGGTAGACCGCCAGCAAGACTAATGAAGAAAAAAAGAGAGAAGAATCAAATAGATGCAATAAAAAATGATAAAGGGGATATCAACACCGATCCCACAGAAATACAAACTACCAACAGAGAATACTATAAACACCTCTACGCAAATAAACTAGAAAATCTAGAAGAAATGGACAAATTCCTCGACACATACACCCTCCCAAGACTAAACCAGGAAGAAGTTGAATCTCTGAATACACCAATAACAGGCTCTGAAATTGAGGCAATAATTAATAGCTTACCAACCAAAAAAAGTCCAGGACCAGATGGATTCACAGCCGAATTCTACCAGAGGTACAAGGAGGAGCTGGTACCATTTCTTCTGAAACTATTCCAATCTATAGAAAAAGACGGAATCCTCCCTAACTCACTTTATGAGGCCAGCATCATCCTGATACAAAAGCCGGGCAGAGACATAACCAAAAAACAGAATTTTAGACCAATATCCTTGATGAACATTGATGCAAAAATCCTCAATAAAATACTGGCAAACCGAATCCAGCAGCACATCAAAAAGATTATTCACCATGATCAAGTGGGCTTCATCCCTGGGATGCAAGGCTGGTTCAACATACAAAACTCAATAAACGTAATCCAGCATATAAACAGAACCAATGACTAAAGCCACATGATTATCTCAATAGATGCAGAAAAGGCCTTTGACAAAATTCAACAACTCTTCATGCTAAAAACTCTCAATAAATTAGGTATTGATGGGACGTATCTCAAAATAATAAGAGCTATCTATGACAAACCTACAGCCAATATCATACTGAATGGGCAAAAACTGGAAGCATTCCCTTTGAAAACTGGCACAAGACAGGGATGCCCTCTCTCACCACTCCTATTCAACATAGTGGTGGACGTTCTGGCGAGGGCAATCAGTCAGGAGAAGGAAATAAAGGGTATTCAATTAGGAAAAGAGGAAGTCAAATTGTCCCTGTTTGCAGATGACATGATTGTATATCTAGAAAACCCCATTGTCTCAGCCCAAAATCTCCTTAAGCTGATAAGCAACTTCAGCAAAGGCTCAGGATACAAAATCAATGCGCAAAAATCACAGGGATTCTTATACACCAATAACAGACAAACAGAGAGCCAAATCATGAGTGAACTCCCATTCACAATTGCTTCAAAGAAAATAAAATACCTAGGAGTCCAACTTACAAGGGATGTGAAGGACCTGTTCAAGGAGAACTACAAACCACTGCTCAATGAAATCAAAGAGGATATAAACAAATGGAAGAACATTCCATGCTCATGGGTAGGAAGAATCAATATCGTGAAAATGGCCATACTGCCCAAAGTAATTTATAGATTCAATGCCATCCCCATCAAGCTACCAATGACTTTCTTCACAGAATTGGAAAAAATTACTTTAAAGTTCATATGGAACCAAAAAAGAGCCTGCATTGCCAAGTCAATCGTAAGCCAAAAGAACAAAGCTGGAGGCATCACACTACCTGACTTCAAACTGTACAAGGCTACAGTAACCAAAACAGCACGGTACTGGTACCAAAACAGAGATACAGACCAATGGAACAGAACAGAGCCCTCAGAAATAAGGCCGCATATCTACAACTATCTGATCTTTGACAAACCTGACAAAAACAAGCAATGGGGAAAGGATTCCCTATTTAATAAATGGTGCTGGGAAAACTGGCTAGCCATAGGTAGAAAGCTGAAACTGGATCCCTTCCTTACACCTTATACAAAAATCAATTCAAGATGGAGTAAAGACTTAAATGGTACACCTAAAACCATAAAAACCCTAGAAGAAAACCTAGGCAATACCATTCAGGACATAGGCATGGGCAAGGACTTCATGTTTAAAACACCAAAAGCAATGGCAACAAAAGCTAAAATTGACAAATGGGATCTAATTGAACTAAAGAGCTTCTGCACAGCAAAAGAAACTACCATCAGAGTGAAGAGGCGACCTACAGAATGGGAGAAACTTTTTGCAATCTACTCATCTGACAAAGGGCTAATATCCAGAATCTACAATGAACTCAAACAGATTTACAAGAAAAAGACCAACAACCCCATCAAAAAGTGGGCAAAGGATATGAATAGACACTTCTCAAAAAAAGACATTTATGCAGCCAAAAAACACATGAAAAAATGCTCATCATCACTGGCCATCAGAGAAATGCAAATCAAAACCACAATGAGATACCATCTCACACCAGTTAGAATGGTGATCATTAAAAAGTCAGGAAACAACAGGTGCTGGAGAGGATGTGGAGAAATAGGAACACTTTTACACTGTTGGTGGGACTGTAAACTAGTTCAACCCTTGTGGAAGTCAGTGTGGCGATTCCTCAGGGATCTAGAGCTAGAAATACCATTTGACCCAGCCATCCCATTACTGGGTATATACCCAAAGGATTATAAAACATGCTGCTGTAAAGACACATGCACACATATGTTTATTGCAGCACTATTCACAATAGCAAAGACTTGGAACCAACCCAAATGTCCAACAATGATAGACTGGATTAAGAAAATGTGGCACATATACACCGTGGAATACTATGCAGCCATAAAAAAAGGATGAGTTCATGTCTTTTGTAGGGACATGGATGAAACTGGAAACCATCATTCTCGGCAAACTATCGTAAGGACAAAAAACCAAACACCCAAACACTGCATGTTCTCACTCATAGGTAGGAATTGAACAATGAGAACACATGGTCACAGGAAGGGGGACATCACACATTGGGGACTGTTGTGGGGTGGGGGGAGGGGGGAGGGAAAGCATTAGGAGATATACCTAATGCTAAATGACAAGTTAATGGGTGCAGCACACCAACATAGCACATGTATACATATGTAATAAACCTGCACGTTGTGCACATGTACCCTAAAACTTAAAGTATAATAATAATAAAAATAAATAAATGAAAAAAGAAAGAAAATGTGGCATACATACACCATGGAATACTATGCAGCCATAAAAAAGAATGAGTTCATGTCCTTTGTAGGCACATGGATGAAGCTGGAAACCATCATTCTCAGCAAACTATCGCAAGGACAGAAAACCAAACACTGCATGTTCTCACTCATAGGTGGGGATTGAACAATGAGAACACTTGGACACAGGAAGGGGAACATCACACACCAGGGCCTGATGTGGGGTGGGGGGAGAGGGGAGGGATAGCATTAGGAGATATATCTAATGTAAATGATGAGTTAATGGGTGCAGCACACCAACATGGCACATGCATACATATGTAGCAAAGCTGCACGTTATGCACATGTACCCTAGAACTTAAAGTATAATACTAAAAAAAAAAAAAAAAAAGAACAGAAATGCAACGTGCTTTAAAGAAAAATAAAGAAGAGACTTCTTTCTCAGTGGCTCTCTATTGCTCCTGAGAATAAGGTAAAACCCCATTTGTCTTAAAGCCACTTATGCTTTGGCCCCAATTTTAGTTCTCTGGCCTTAACTTTCACTACCCCATCACACCTCACAGATATCTTTCTCTCCCGTCAAACAGGTTTATTGACTATTTCCTAAACACAGCTTCTAGTCTGCACTGCTACCACCAAGTTTTGCCAGTCTTTTTACTCTCTTGGAAATATGCGATCTTATTGCCTTTACTTCTACAAACTCCACCCATGCTTCCTAACACCCTCCCAATTTTATTTTTTTTCTTAAAGCATTCTCAAGACAATAAACCAGAAGTGATCTCTTTTTCTTTTAATTTCTTTAACAATTGTTCATTTGGTCATGAATCTTCACTTGCCTTCTTATTAAATTACATACTTGTAATTTTTTATTATAGAAACAGTACAACATGGAAGAATTGTTTAAGAATGGGGAGGGTGTTTGTGTGAGGAAGCCAAACCAGAATCCCAGGTTCCTAAATGGAAAACTTGCTGTTTTTGTGAGCATAGGTTTTGCATCCAGTGTATCATCATTTATGATCTTTGTGACCTTGGACTAGTGCTTAGCATGTCTAAGTCTTAATTTTCTCATCTGGAATATGAAAACAAAACAACTTTATTTCCCAGAGATTCTATGAATATTAAACGGGACAATATATGTGTGAATCAGAGTAGAAATAGCTTAGCCTGAAAAAAGAGGACCAGCAAATTTTCAAATACTAATTGCAATTTTTATATTCCATGTCAGCCATGTTCTATGTACATTTTCAATCAACGATGTTTTCTAAGCATATTTTTTGCTACCATCTTCAGACAGATTATTTGTAATAGTTTTGCAACAATCTGTTGCATGCATGGATTAATCTTCACCTAAGCCTTTTCCTATTGTTAAGTACTTGGGCTGCTTCCGCTATTCTGTTGTTATTGTAGACAATATTTTGATTAATATCTTTAGGCATAAAGTTTTTGTAAGTTTGGATGATTTTCTTAGAATGAATTTCCAGAAATTATATTTTTGAGGAAAAGAGTATGCATATTGTTATGGCTCTTATGCCACTAGCAATTTCAGGTTACAACAATTTTATACACACATTAGTCCTGTGTATCATCCTCTAAAGCTTATATATTATTCTAAATAGTATTTCTTTGTGTTTTCTTGTATTTCTTCAAACACTGTCGTAGTAAGGTTGAACATTTTTTCACATGTTGGTTTACTAGTATATCCTTTCTTATGAATTGTCTATTTTCTGCCCATTTATCTACTAGGTTCTTAATGTCTTTGTTTCAATTTCTATGGGCTCATCAAAAAGACTACAAACAGTACTCTTTTGTCATTTCTTTTGCTAGATTTTATTGGTTCATTATTTATTTTTAACATTGTAAGGCTGTTTTTAGTGTTTTGCAGAAGTTTTATGTTTATGTGGAGTTTACCATGTTGGTATTTTTCTTTGGAATTGTGTTTATTAATTCTCAGACTTCAAATTTATTCTCCAATCTACTGCCATGGACATTTCCTTTATTGTTGTGTTACAATATTATTATTATTATTATTGAGATGGAATCTCTCTCTGTTGCCAGGCTGGAGTGCAGTGGCACAATCTCCTCTCACTGCAATCTCCACCTCCTAGGTTCAAGTGATTCTCCTGCCTCAGCCTCCTGAGTAGCTGGGATTACAGGCACATGCCACCAAGCCCAGCTAATTTTCGTATTTTCAGCAGAGACGGGGTTTCTCCACGTTAGCCAGGATGGTCTCAATCTCCTGACCTTGTGATCTGCCTGCCTCAGCCTCCCAAAGTTCTGGGGTTACAGGATGATACAATGTTATTTTACTGTATTGTTATTTAACTATTTTCTATCTAGATTATGAACTCCCTAAATTGAGGTATTCTGCCTTTATGCTATAAACACAAATCACAAAAAGGACTGGCTTGTGAGTTAGAAAACCTGTACTTGAACCCACGTCGTAATTGCTATGTCACTTTTGACGTCTTTTAATTTATCTTGGCTCCTATAAAATAAAGACTGCCTTATGCTTTCTTTATAAGTTATTAGGCTAAACAGATGTCCTAATATATATATGAAAGTTTTGTATACTGTAATGCACCATTAAATGAGTCAGTTGTAATTTTGCACATGCCCAACAGTGCCTGGCACAGTGCTGCCATGTTAAGAGGTTCTCAGTAAAGTTGTTTAATTTGAATTTAATGGGGGTTATAATATATTAAGAAAAAGGAGAGAAAAGCCACTGTATTAGATACTCATTTTAGCCATAGTTGCTATTTATATATTAAAAATTTTCTAGTATAAAATGAACTGCAAATAGTCTACCTTATTTTATGGTCTGTGTCTTTGTTTGATTTGAGAAATGTGGTATCCTTGACTATAACCTTCTTGTTAATGGTTATTAGCCAGGTAATTTTGAAGCTAGCTGTTGTTTGATCTTTAGCCATACAAAACAAAAACAAAAACAAAAACAAAAACAAAAACAAAACCAGAAATGTACTTTAAAGAAATTTTGAAAACTTTATTGCTGTTGCAAAGTGAAAATCACACATGCTTAAGGATACATGATTGTCTAAATAAAAGATAATCTGGAAAATCAGGGTTTAAAGCAATGTTTAAGAACCTAAAAGATCATCTTAGTTTTTTTTTGTTTTAAACCTGCTCTGTCAAACATAGAAATACTTCAATGAACTGGCAGTGGTAATATTTTGGAAATGCTTTTAGTTATGTGATATTTGTGTCAAGAAATAAAGAGGCTGGGCGCGGTGGCTCATGCCTGTAATCCCAGCACTTTTGGTGGCTGATGCAGGTGAATCACAAGGTCAGGAGTTTGAGACCAGCTTGGCTGACATGGTGAGACCCTGTCTCTACTAAAAATACAAAAAATTAGCTGGGCGTGGTGGCGGGTGCCTGTAATCCCATCTACTTAGGAAGCTGAGGCAGGAGAATCACTTGAACCTGGGAGGCGGGGGTTGCAGTGAGCCGAGATCACTGCATTGCACTCAAGCCAGGGTGACAGTGCAAGACTCCATCTCAAAAAAAAAAAAAAAAAAAAGAAAAAAAAAGAAAGAAAAGAGAAAAAGAAATAAAGAAGCACAAAAACTGTGGACTGATAATGAATCTTTTTGAATTAGAGAATGTGAAACTGCAGATAAAATGTCTACCTCCATTTATGAAGAAACTCAATGCAGTGAAGTATGAAGCCATAACAAACAAAACATATTTACAAATCAAAATGAAAAGGCACCAGTTCTTTATGAGTTTCTGAAAAAAACATTCCCCTGATATTTCAGCTACTTAAAAATAAAACCTTCTGACAAAGTACATATGTGTTACATATCCAAATGTGATGTGGGTAAGACAAAAAAATTATGTTCACAGTTTTAACAAAGCTAAAATTCTTACCCCAGTCTTTTAAAATATTTTAAGATATTCAATATTAGATTCTTTGGCAATGTTAGTGAAAGATTCTTTAAGTAATGTAAAATAAAATACAGTATTTCTGTCAATTCTTCTTATGGTAACTGCCTTTCCTCATCATGTCTATAAATGTCAAATTAAATAGAAAACAAAGTCAAACTCAATATGTACTAGAAAAAATTAACTTAAATTTTTGAAATAAATTCAATTTGTAAAGGAATTCGGAAAATGTACCTGAGTAACAAACTCTTGCATTGGCCTCAAAAGGGTGATAAAGATCAGAGGCAGGGGTATGAGCAGAAGTATTAATAGAAATGTAAAGAACCCTAAAGATGATGTATAGAAGAGTGAGTGCGGTTTCAGTAAGGGAAAAAAGAAGAGAAAAGGAAAAGAAAGTGTAAGAAAGAGAAGGGAGAAAAAAATCTCTAAGCAACAAAATTCTGAGGGAATGACTTTATGTAGTGTGAAGTAGTCCAACTTCATGGCATTTGTTCTACCAACAGTCTGTAGTGGTTGTAAGGTCTTAATTTTTAACTCATTGAGGTCTAATGAAGATTTGTTTTTGGTATCCTTGAACGGTTTTTCTTTATATTCTGCATGGCATTGTATTGCCATAGGTTTATTTGTGTGTTTGGCTCCTAGACTCTCTAATAGACTCCCTAAAATTAGAGCCCTCCTTTTTAGGGCCTATTACAAGAACTTGTACATGAGTGTAGGCACTCAGTATGAGTTATACATAGAGATCTCAGTCAGATTAAATTATCAATTATCTTTAAAAACTATCTTGTTAGTGCTTCTGCATTCACAAGATCTATTTTTCATGAACTTTAGAATTTTTACATTCTTTGTTCAATTTTCAGAGACATTTAAACAATACCCCTTCAATCCAGCATTTTTACTTAAGACCAGGTTTGTCTTGGAATGTTAATAGAATGAAATATGTAAATATACCAACTGTGAAACAAATAGTGTTATAGAAACAATAAACAAAACTCTAAACAAGAATATTCAAAACGAATATTTTTGTAAAGAGTGGAGTAAGAAGATGGAAATTATTTTCAGCACATCTAAAGAGAACTGTCTGTTAAACCAAAATGAAATCCATTTTAAACATCAAATTTTATTATTAATTTATGACTACTGATTAGATACAATTTTTTTTCTTTCCTAAGAAAGGCCATGCATGGTGGCTCACACCTGTAATACCAGGACTTTGAAAGACTGAGGCAGGAGAATGACTTGAGGCCAGAGTTCAAGACCATCCTGGGCAACATCTCTACAACTATTAAGAAACAAACAAACAAACAAACAAACAACCAAACAAAAAAACTTAGCTGAGTGTGGTGGTGCACAACTGTAGTCCTAGCTATTCAGGAGGCTAAGGCCAGAGTATAACGTGAACCCAAGAGTTCAAAGCTACAGTGAAGTTTGATTGTGGCACTGCACTGTGGGCGACAGAGTGAGATTCTGTCTCTATAAAAAAAAAAAATGAAAGAGATACTGGCAAAGTTATGGAGAAAAGGGAATGCTTATACGCTGTTGATGGAGATGTAAATTAATTCAACCACCATGGAAAGTAGTTTGGAGATTTCTCAAAAAACTTAAAACAGAACTACCATTCAATCCAGCAATCCCATTACTAGGTATATACTCAAAGGGAAATATATAATTCTACCAAAAAGACACATGGTCTTACATGTTCATTGCAGTACTATTCACAATAGCAAAGACATGAAATCTGCCTAAGTACGCATCCACAGTGGACTGGATAAAGAAAATGTGGTACAAATACACTATGAAATACTATGCAGTCATAAAAAGAATAAAATTATGTCATTTGCAGCAACATGGATGCAGCTGGAGGCTGTTAACCTAAGCAAATTAATGCAGGAACAAAATACCAAATACCATGTGTTGTCACTTATAAATGGGAGCTAAACATTGTGTATGCGTGGACACAAAGATGGGGACAATAGATGCTAGGGACACCAAAACAGGGAAAAGAGCTGAAAAACTACCTATAAGGTACTATGCTTGCTATCTGGGTGACAGGATCAAGTGCACCCCACCCTCAGCATCACACAATAAACCTATGTAACAAATCGGCATATGTACCCCCCGACTCTGAAATAAAAGTTGAAATCGAGAAAAAGAAAAGTAAAAACAAAACACTTAACAACAAAGAAAGTAAAGTACCTTCATTCCTTAAAGCTTTTGCTTGTGTTGTTTTTTTGCTCTGGAAAGCCACCCACTCTCACCTGTTCTACCTACTATCACGCATTTATCTCTAAAGTTCTAAATTAAATGGCACTTTAACCTTGACATTCCCAATACTTTCTAGTCATGATTAACATTACCCTTTCCCTCCTCTGTGCTCTGGTAATATGCTGTTTTTCTACTTGAATGTTTAAAATCACAGAGCTAGAATCAGAGTTAAAAAGGACCTGAGAAATAATTCGGTTCAATCTAGCCCTCTTACGTTATAACTGAGTCACTTAGTTAATTAGCACTTCCCTTTGTTATTAGGGTTATTTGTGAATACATGCATTTTCCCCACTAAACTTATACACTCCTTGAATGTTTATGTTTTGTGTCTCTTCACATCTCTGTCAGTGCCCTGCAAAAAAGGGAGTGCTCAATAAATGCTTACTGAATGAACCTTGCAAAATGAATAGATGAATGAATGATTGGCACAGCCTCTGGCAAAATGGTGACTGTGCTTTTTAACACCCTCTTAAGTACTGCTCCTCTTTTTTATCATTGGCCACTTCCACTACTTTCTCTGAAACCTAATTTTGTCATGCTGATCCCTGGTACATCTAGGTACTCTGTGATAGTGGCCTCAAGAAAGTGAGGACAGTCTTTCCATAATTTCTCCATCTAAAGTCTCTACCACCTGTTGCACATAGAGCTGGCCCAGCTAAATCACTTGATATCTTCTGTAGAGCATGTGTGATGGGGCCTGGATTTTCTTATCCCTGCTGTGTGACTTGACTATGTTGATGAGCTATCAAATCAGACAAACTCCACATTTTTGTGTCAACTAGTTTGGCTGCACTCAGATAAAGTTTTTTCTTTCCTCAGCTCAATGCGTTTTCCCCTTCTCCCATCCTGTTTTTCCTCAACAAAGAACTTTCTTCTACTTGACTGTTGTTAATATTTGAATTAATGTAAATTCTTTAACATCTACTCCTATTCCCTGTAGTGGTTTATTGTTTAGGAATTCCACAAAGGGTTAGTGATTTTCCAGGAAATATTGACAATAGCAGAAAGAGACCATTCACCATGAAAAAGGGAGATATTAACATTGAAACATCTGTTTTGAAGGTTTTAAGGATCACTTGGAATAACCAAACTAAATTAAACCCTTCAGAAGCTAATGCCTTACTGATATACTTAAAAGTTAGAGAAACAGTAACGGTGAGATGTCAAGTGACCACTTATCCAGTAAGAGTAGAAAATACAATGATAGGAGGCTTGTTGAGTCGAAAGTCATGTTAACGGTCACATAGTCTAATTTCTGGACTGTTTAATGACTTTGTATTTGCTAGATTATTAGTAAAATTTGTAGAGTTCGGCTGGACATGGTGGCTCATGCTTGTAATCCCATCATTTTGAGAGGCTGAGTCAGGATGACTGCTGGAGCCCAGGAGTTTGAGACCAGCCTGGGCAATGTAGCGAGACCTCTGTCTCTATGAAAAAAGGAAAATTAAAAAAAAAAGCCAAGTATGGTGTCACATGCCTGTAGTCCCAGCTACTAGGGAGGCTGAGGTGGGAGGATTACTTGAGCCCAGGTGGTTGAGGCTGCAGTGAGCCATGATTGCACCACTGCACCCCAGCCTGGGCAACAGAGCAAGATCCTGCCTCAAAAAAATAAATAAATAAAATGAATGCAGATTTCAATGACTTTACTAACCCAGGTATTTTCAGAGGTTTCATTTTGTGGTTGTAGGTTGGTATGCAAAGGTATATAAAAGTTTATATACACACATTTTGAGCATAGGTTTGGAATAAACTTTGGAATGACAAGCTAAAAAATCTGAAAATACATATGAACTCATCTCGTTTTTCAAAATAAAAGTTGTTAAATTACAGATGGGAGTTTTATAATTTAGATTTTCTAAATTACAAAACAGAGAAACTCTTCTGATATGTGTACACACATGCATATATGTATTCTCTTCTGTTGCGGTGTTTAGTACAGGAAGTAGGTGAGAACATTCAATGAAGACAATAAAAGGAAGTGACATATGGCTAAGGCACCTGAAAACTTCAGAAAATGTGATGCTAATTTGGAGTTCAGTAAAGTTTACTTTAAATGTATCTTTAAATCTGTCGCCTGACTTTGTACTCTACTACATAGAGATAGTGGTAGATAACAGAATGAAGTCAAGTACAGTATGTATAATCAAAGGAATCAGGTATCCGAGAAAGAGCTGTGAAAATATAACTAACTTAAAACTTTATTTACTTGTCAAAAGATGCTACGTTTGATTGCGAGGACTGGTAGTCTCTGTTTTTCTAATTTCTGAGCATGCATATTCCAGTAAGTTCAGTGTTATTAAAATATATATGCTCTCTATCTTAGAGAAAATTTTGAAAATCGAAAGTTTGAGTAGGTTAAATGCCACAGAACAACAATTATTTCATACAGTTTGTTGATAAGTTCTAAAGAAGGGAAATGAAGATTTCATTAAGGGAATGGAGCTTCGTATGTACATCCTCTTTTGGGGAGTTGTCATACTTCTGGGTCAGGATGCAAATGGAATGGGGAGGAGGAAACAGAGTATTTGCCCAATCTTTTCTACAGATCACTACAAATAGGTAAATTATATAAAAATTAAAATAAGTAAATCTGACTGAATTTTACACTCTCATCCCTTCTTCTACCTCAAAGAAACAAACTATTTTAATGTTCTTTGGTAGAAAGTGCATTCCCATATTTTCCCCACGTTTTTATGTTAAATTTCACATTATGTAAGATAACATATACTCACAGTTCTAGCACATGCTTATACAGTAGGCTTTAAAGAAAATAAAACCAAACAATTAGTAAAGAATTTTCTGTTTGATTCATATTCAACTTTTATACATTTTGCATAGCTAAAGGTTTATATTCCTTGCCAAGTGTTTTATCTCCACTTCTAGATTTACCAGTTGTTTTTATAGAGATAATGACTCTTAGATTAAATGTTTCTTGAATGTGGAAATATGATAATATCATGAAGAGTTCTTTGATGAGACAATGCTTAAAGAATGAAAAGAAGAAAAGAAGCAGCCAGAGAACAAACATTTAGAACCCATGTACTCTATCACATAATTTCTCATAAACTATGCTTCTTCTGTCTTCGGTAATAAATAAGATATTCTTGCCAGTCATTTTCCCTATGACTTGGACATATGTCATCCTAAGCAAATAATTATACTCTAACTCTTATCCAATCTCTTTAATTTTAGCATTTACTCTGAACTGTGAATATTTAGAATCTGTATTCCTAAAAATTTTTACTTCTTTTCAAATGTATATGGAAGTGAGAGTAAAGTAGAAAGGGTCGTTTGAATCACAGTGAACTCTCTTGAATTCATACTAAAATTTAAGGACTGCATACTCAATATTTAGCATATACTAAAATTAAATTATTGGGTCATTCAGAATTAGAGCTCTTATAAGGAAATCAGAAAATAACCCCCGAAACACTTGGTTTTGCAGTTCTCGTCTCTGTGTGCCCCTCCTCAATCTTTCAAAAAATATTATGAGATCAACGAGGCAAAGGCACACGGGAGAGGTCACTAGAGTGAAATGTGTATGTGTGTAGATGGAATTGGTGGTGGTGGAGAACATGAGACAATTTGGTTTCAGGTGAACTGCATAAAAGCTAACAACAAAAGCATTCTAGAGAGCCTTTTAATTACTATATTGCAATGGACCTCCAAACAGTGGCATCATTACAGATTTATAGAAACCATGTGAAAGTGGGCATGCTTAAAGTGTAATTACCTCAGCACCATAAATACTGCCCTAAAATAAGATAGCATCTAATAAGATGGATATATATAAAATCTTTTAATTGTCATGCCCAAGGCTAATAATAAAAAATAGTACCAGCATTAGTGGTAAGTTTAAATTTATACAAAATATTATTTTTGAGAATCTTGAGAGAACAAGAGCAAGATGGCAGAGTAGAAAGCTACCCTAATCGCCTCTTCCACAAAGACATCAAGTACACTACTATCTACACAGAAAAAGAAAAAAAAAAACTTTGGCCAAGCATGGTGGCTCACACCTGTAATCCCAGTACGTTGCAAGGCTGAGGTGGGTGGATCACTTGAGGCCAGGAGTTTGAGACTAGCCTGGCCAACATGGTGAAAGTCCATCTCTACTAAAAATACAAAAATTAGCTGGTGTGGTGGTGCATGCCTGTAATCCCAGATACTCAGGAGGCTGAGGCAGGAGAATCACTTGAACTGGGAAATGGAGGTTGGAGTAAGCCGAGATCGGGCCACTGCACTCCAGCCTGGGCGACAGGGCAAGACTCAGTCTCAAAACCAAAAAAATAAAAAACAAACAAACAGAAAAACAAACTTTCATGAGAACCAAAAATCAGGTGAGCACTCATAGAACCTGGTTTTAACTTCATATCACTGAAAGAGGCACTGAAGAGATAGAAAAAAACAGTACTGAATCACTGATGCCGCTGCTCCCCTATCCCCAGCAGCAGAATCATGGTACAGAGAGCATCTCTGGGTGTTCAGGGAGGGAGAACACAGCAACTGTAAGGCATTGAACACAGTGCTGCCTGTTAGAGCAGAAAGGAAAATAAGATCAAACTCAGCTGATGCCTGCCTACACAGGAAGCATTAAAACCAGCCCTAGCAAGAAGGGAATCACCTATCCCAGCAACTAGAACTTGAGTTTCTGCAAACCTCACCACTGTTTGCGGATTACAACACTCCGAGTCTCCAAGTAAACTCGAAAGACATTCTAGGCCATAAGGACTGCAAATATTAGGCGAGACCTAGAGCTGACTAGGCCCAGAGATGATGTACTGGAGGGGCATGGGGCACATTAAAACACAAGCTGGGGCAGCCAAGGTAGTGCTGGCATCACCCCTCCCCTAACCCCAGGCTGCACAGCTACAGGCTCCAAAAGAGACTACTTCCTTCTGCTTGAGGAGAGAAGAGGGAAGAGTGAGAGGACTTTGTCTTGCATCTGGGATACCAGCTGAACCACAGCAGAATAGGGCACTGATAAGAGTCATGAGGCCCCCATTCCAGGCCTTAGCTTCCAGACAACATTTCTAGACACACATTGGGCCAGAAGGGAACCCATTGCCTTGAAGGAAAAGACTCCATCCTGACAGCATTCATCACCTGCTAAATGAAGAGCCCTTGGGCCCTTAATAACCAGCAGTGATACACAGGTACTACATTAATGGCCTTGGGTAAGCCTTTGAGACTTGCTGGCTTCAGGGACATTACCAGCTGTGGTGGCTATGGAGAAAACTCCTTCTGGAGAAAAGCAGAGGGAAATATAAAGGGTACTTTTTCCTGCACTTCAGGGCACCAGCACCACCACAGAGGGGTAGAGCACCAAGTGGGCTCTTAGGGTCCCCGATTCCAGGACTTAACTCTTGGACAGCATTTCCGGACCTGCCCTAAGCCAGAGGGAAGTCCACTTCCCTAAAGGGTGAGTCCCAGGAAAGGCAGGATTCACCACAAGCTGACTTAAGAGACCTTGGGCCTTAAAAGAACATCAGTAGTAGTATTACAGTACTCCTTATGGCCTGGAATTCTGGTGGCTTAAGGGGTGAGGCTCCTCTGCCTTTGGAAAGGGGAGGAAAGGGAAGGGAAGAGTGAGAAGGACTATGTTTTGTGATTTGAGTGCCAGCTTAGCCACAATACAATAGAACACCAGGTAGACTTCTAATAATTTTTACTCCAGTCCCAGTCTCCCGGATGGCCCTTCTGGAACCAAATGGGGCCTGGGAGACCACACTGCCCTAGGGGAAGGACACAAGCCTGGCTCACATTGCCACTTGCTGACTGTAAAGCCCCAGGGCCTTGAGTGAATATAGGCAGTAGCCAGGGAGTCGTTACAACAGGCCATGGGTGAGACTCAGTGCTATGCTGGCTTTAGGCCTGGCCCAGTGCAGTCATAGTAGTGGTGGTCACATGCGTAGTTGTGTCTTTTTACCCCCAGCTTTACGTGGCTCTGAGTGGAAAGAGACTGTTTGGGAGAAAGTAAGGGAAAAGGACAAGTCTCTGCCTGGTAAACCAGGGAATTCTCTTGAATCTGGTCCAAGACCATCAAGTCAGTACCTCTATGAGTCTGCAAGAACCACAGCATTACTGGACTTGGGGTGCCCCCTAAAACAGATACAGCTGAGATCACAAAACCCCAATCCTCTAAACTATCTGGAAAGAATTTCAAAGAAGGACAGGTACAAACAAGCCCAGAGAGTGGACCTAATACCCCAATGCCCAGACACTGAAGGCCATGTTCTAGCATCAGTGGCATTCAGGAAAACATGACCTCTCCAAATGAACTAAATAAGGCACCAGGAGTCAATCCTGGAGAAACAGATATGTGACCTTTCAGACAGAGAATTCAAAATAATTATGTTGAGAAAACTCAAAGAAATTCAAGATGACACAGGGAAGAAATTCAGACTTTTATCAGATAAATTTAACAAAGAGATAGAAATAATTAAAAAGAATCAAACAGAAATTCTGGAGCTGAAAAATGCAAAAGGCATACTGAAGAACATATCTGTCCTTTAATAGCAGAAATGATCAAGCAGAAGAAAGAATTAGTGAGCTTGAAGACAGGCTACTTGAAAATATACAGTCAGAGGAGACAAAAGAAAAAAGAATAAAAAACAATGAAGCACAACTAGAGGATTTAGAAAATAGACTCTAAAGGGCAAATCTAAGAGGTATTGCCTTTAAAGAGGAGGTAGAGAAAGAGATAGAAGTAGAAAGTTTGTTAAAAGGGACAATAACAGAGAACTTCCCAAACCTAGGGAAAAATATCAATATCCAAGTATAAGGTTATAGAACAAGCCAATTTAACCCCCAAAGACTACCTCAATGCATTTATTAATCAAAATCACAAAGATCAGGGATAAAAACTGGATCTTAAAAGGGTCAAGAGAAAGGAAACAAATAACATACAATGGCATTCCAATACATCTGATAGCCGACTTTTCAGTGGAAACCTTACAGGAGGAGAGAGAGTGGCATGGCATATTTGATGTGCTGAAGAAAAATAACTTTTACCCTAGAATAGTATATCCAGCAAAATATTCTTCAAACATGAAGGAGAAATAAAGACATTTCCAGAGGAAAAAAAAAAAAACAAAAAAAACCAGCTGAGAGATTTTATCAATGCCAGGCTTGTCCTACAAGAAATGCTAAAGAAAGTACTTCAATCAGAAGTAAAATGACATTAATGAGCAATAAATAATCACCTGAAGGTGCAAAACTCACTGGTAATAGTAAATACACAGAAAAACACAGAATATTGTAACACCTTAACCTTAGGTTCAGAGCAGTAGTTCTAAATCAGGGGTTATTCAGAGGACATTTGGCAATGTCTGGAGACATTTTGGTTGTTACAACTCGGAGACAATTACTATTGGCATCTAATGGGTCTAATAGAGGCCAGAGATGCTGCTGAATATTCTGCAATGCACAGGACAGCCCCCTACGACAAAGAATTACCCAACCCCAAATGACAGTAGTGAAGAAACCTGGTTTAGTGAGTCTTGACAAATTAATATCTTCAATCTCTGCTTTCTCCTACTTTAATATATCCTGACTAGAGGGCTACTTTTCAGATACTTAAGTACCAAGAAAACAATCCATAGTCCAGTGTCTCAATGTTCTCCTGGGTTATTTAACCAGTGTTCACCAAGTCAGAAATAGTAGCTCCTTAAAGTTTTGTTCATAGTAAAGCAGGTATGGTTCTATTATTGAACGTCGCAATCAAAATACATGCAAATGAATACATTACATTTACAGAAAACTCCTGGCGGTATTTAAAGCACCACAGACTTACAATTATTTATTAAGACCCCTTCGGTAAACATATTTAAGGATCCCTGAACCATTTCAGCAAATGTTTCACTAAACTAAGTAGAAAAGTGGTTTTCCCTGTCATTCTTTATTATTTTCCTCTTTCTTCCTTGGACCTCTCCCTTCTTTTCCTATTTGTCTTAAAACAGACTTTCACCATTTTTCCTTCTCTCACTCTTCCAGAAAGGGGCAGGACTTTCTGTCCTGAAATTCTGTTTTTGCTAAGAACCTGGTCCTAAACATAAAAATAAGGACTTGAGTAGGAGGAAATCAATGGGTACACATGTACATAAATACGGAAAGAATAGACACTGGGGACTCCAAAAGTGGGGAGGGAGGGAAGGAGTGGGGATAGGGTTGAAAAACTACCTATTAGGTACTATGTTTACTATTTGGGAGATGGGTTCAACAGAAGCCCAAAAAATCACAAATGATAAGGGGGATATCACCACTGACCCCACAGAAATACAAACAACCATTAGAGAATACTGTAAACACCTCTATGCACATAAACTAGAAAATCTTAAAAAAATGGATAAATTCCTGGACACATACACCCTCTCAAGATTGAATGAGAAAGAAATTAAATCTCTGAATAGACCAATAACAAGTTCTGAAATTGAGGGAGGAATAAATAGCCTACCAACCAAAAAAAAAAAAAAAAAAAGCCCAGGGCAAGACAGATTTACAGCTGGATTATATGAGAGGTACAAAGAAGAGCTGGTATCATCTTTACTGAAAGTATTTCAAACAATTAAAAGGAGAGACTCCTCCCTAACTCATTTTATGAGTCCAGCTTCATCTTGATATCAAAACCTGACAGAGATACAACAACAAAAAAGAAAACGTTAGGCCAATATCACTGATGAACATCAATGCAAAATTCTCAGTAAAATACTGGCAAACCGAATGCAGCAGCACATCAAAAAGCTTATCCATCACAATCAAGTTGACTTCGTCCCCGGGATGTCACATTGATTCAACATACACAAATCAATAAATGTGACTAATCACATAAACAGAAATAAAGACAAAAACCACATGATTATCTCAATAGATGCAGAAAAGGCCTTCAATGAAATTCAACACCTCTTTATGTTAAAAACTCTCAATAAACTAGGTATTGAAGGAACATACCTCGAAATAACACAAGCCATATATGACAAACCCACAGCCAAAATAATACTGAATGGGCAAAAACTGGAAGCATTCCCCTTGAAAACTGGCACAAGACAAGGATGCCTTCTCTCACCACTCCTATTCAACATAGCAGTGGAAGGTCTGCCCAGGGCAATCAGGCAAGAGAAGGAAATAAAGCGTATTCAAATAGAAAGAGAGGAAGTCAAATTATCTTTGTTTGCAGATGACATGATGCTATATCTAGAAAACTCCATCATCTCAGCCCAAAAGCTTCCTAAGCTAATAAGCAACTTCAGCGATGTCTCAGGATACAAAATCAATGTGCAAAAATCACTAGCATTCCTATACACTAACAGGCAAACAAAGAGCCAAATTATGAATGAACTCCCATTCACAATTGCTACAAAGAGAATAAAATACCTAGGAATACAGCTAACAAGGGAAGTGAAGGACCTCTTCAAGCAGAACTACAAACAACTGCTCAAAGAAATCAGAGAGGGCACAAACAAATGGGAAAATATTCTGGGCTCATAGACTGGAAGAATCAATCTCATGAAAATGGATATACTGCCCAAAGAAATGCACAGATTCTATGCTATTCCCATTAAACTACCATTGACATTCTTCACAGAAGTAGAAGAAACTATTTTAAAATTGAAAAACCCTAGAAGAAAATATAGGCAACACCATTTAGGACATAGGCACAGGCAAATATTTAATCACAAAAACACCAAAAGCACTAGCAACAAAAGCAAAAATTGACCAATGGGTTCTAATTAAACTAAAGAGCTTTGGCAAAAGAAACTATCATCAGAGTGAACAGACAACTTTCAGAATGGGAGAAAATTTTTGTGATCTATCCATCTGACAAACGTCTAATATTCAGAGTCTACAAAAAACTTAAGTAAATTTACAAAGAAAAAAACATTAAAAAATGGGCAAAGCACATGAACAAACACTTCTAAAATAAATGTACGTATGGCCAACAAGCATGAAAAAAAGCTCAACATCACTGATTGTTACAGAAATGCAAATGAAAACCACAGTGAGATACCATCTCACACCAGTCAGAATGGCGATTATTAAAAAGTCAATAAAAAACAGATGCTGGCAAGGTTGCGGAGAAAAAGGAGCACTTTTACACTGTTGGTGGGACTGTAAATTTGTACATATACACCATGGGATACTATGCAGCCAGAAATGGAACAAGATCATGTCCTTTACAGGGACATGGCTAGAGCTGGAAGCCATTATTCTCAGCAAAGTACACAGGAAGAGAGAAACAAACACCACATATTCTCACTTACAAGTGGGAGCTGAATGATGAGAGGACACTGACACATGAGGAGGAACAACACACGCTGGGGCCTGTCGGGGGTGCTCAGGGAGCGAGAACATCAAGAGGAATAGCTATCGGATGCTGGGCTTAATAGCTGAGTGATGGGTTGATCTGTGCAGCAAACCACCATGGCACACTATTCCTATGTAACAAACCTTCATATCCTGCACATGTACCCCAGAACTTTAAAAAGTTGAAGATAACAAAGAAAAGTAAAATCAGAAAATAAGATTACAGAAGTTGAGTTGAAGTAGTTCTGTTTTTATATAAATATTAGGGATAATCTTCTTTACAAGACAGATAGATATCAGGTTTAAAGAATCTAATTTCTTTGAAGTTGTACTCTATCTAAAAAGGATACTCAAATCAAAATAACACAAAAGTTTAAAGTGGAGGGATGGCAACAATATCAAACTAAATTAAAGTAGAAGTCATATATTACTATAAAAATGAAATTAAAGGCAAAAACATCAAACATAAAAAAGAAGCCCAAACCCCAGCTCTTTGCAAGATACCTATGTAACAAACCTGCACATGTACTGCCTGAGTTCAAAATGATAAAAAAAAAAAAAAAAAAAAGAAGGAAAGAAATAAAAAAAGGACATGGAGATAAAAATCAGACTACTCCAGGAAACTTTGAATGTCTGTCTACCTCATTATGGCATGTCACAAATTTCTTCACATTTTGGCTTTTATTGTTGTGGTTTAGGATAGGACAGTAATTTCCTTAGGCTTGGCTTGTAAAACTAAGGTCTGCTTGTGCTGGGTTAGTCACTAGTTACGTCCCTGGTTAAATGATAGTGATCAGAGAGAGCTCCTTGAGGGATTCCTATTTATCTTTGTATCCCCTGCAACACTTACTAAAATGTTTTGAATGTAAAAGAGATAAAGATGTTTAACTAATTGAATTGAACTTCTTTGTTGAGAAGCTTAAGGCATAACATATCTCCAAAGACCTCTCAATCTAGTTGAAGATGGAAGCAACAAATGAAAACGTCACCAGTAAAACACACCTGTAGCAAGGCTAGTGGTACAAACAATAAATGCCATGGATGTCCAGAGGCAGAAAATTTACTTTCACCTGGAAAGAGACATTCATTCTCAAAAGGCCACTGCACAATTTGTTTTAGAATCCTAGAGTCTTTCACATTTCCAATCCCAGGTTGCAAACATCTTCAAGGTCTTTAGCTTCATCCACATCCCACCCCCTACCACCAGCTCCCCTATCTGCCAAATGTTAAAATGTTCTCTACTCTCTTTGCCAGATGATAGTGCTGGTAATGTAAGAAGTTTGATGACCCAGAAACATACCCATATTTTAAATTATTCATTTCCTCAACATTTCTTATATTTCCAAAGCTGCTTCAGGCTGCACAGTATCTCAATATAGAACTTCTTAGAAAAGGTCAGTTTACTGAGAATAGTCACATAAATTTATTCCTACTTTTTTCTTATGTATTTTGAAGTATTTGGCCAACTTTCATTTGTTAAAGTCAAGCACCCTTTTGAGAGTTAACCTATACTCCTCTAAGGGTCTTGGCTGCTAAAAGTGTTAAAGTATTGAACATCTGGAAGTCATGCAAGGTCCCCAAATAACATATATTGCAGTGTTTCTTTACATATAAGTTAATTATACTGGTATAAAGGTCATAGCATAGCAGCAGCAATTTATGAATAATGACACTTTTAGGAAGGGTAAATGGGCCTTTAAGGATGATCTGGATTGAACTCAACAAACTCTACTAAACCACTTAAAAAGCATAATTATATTTTTCATTATTGAAAAATCCATGATCATCTACTGCTCTTGGATTAAATGAAAATTTGTTCAAATCATAAGAACATAAGGACTGATTTTAGTCCATATAATGATATTAAACTAAACACCCAAAGATGTAAACAGGATTGTGGCTTTACTATAAAGACAGCTCTGAAAATGCACCTTTTGGTAAAATAAATTCCTAGGTGAATATGTCATTGTGATGCCCCAAATCCTTTAATGTTATTCCATCTTTTATTTGATACAGAGTGTCACCCATTTTTAAAAACTATTTTGCTATCTTTCATCATTCTAATTTTATTGCACCCTATTTTTCAATATGAAATTTTCAGTTCAGTGAGACTGATGTATTCTCTGTCACTAAGGCACCATGTAAATGCTCATTTTGTTTACTGATTTCTTCATACCCTTTCTCTTGCCAATCCACATTATGTACTCTTTAATCTCCCTTCTCCACCCTATCTCTGAAATCCAATAGCATTTCCTATCTGTTTGAAATGTTCCAAAATATTTCTTGTTTGTCCAGTGACTTAGCCTTTCTTGGCTCTGTGTTCGTTCTCCCTGAGATTTGCAAAAGCTTCTTCCACACAGAAATCATGGCAAACTTCTCTATATTTGTTCCCAAAGCACAGTTCTCTTGCACATAGTAGACACTCTATAAATACTTGTTAAATACATGCATGAATTGACTCAATAAAGAGATAGCTTTTTTTTTTTTTTTTTTTTTTTTGAGACGGAGCCTCACTCTGTCGCCCAGGCTGGAGTACAGTGGCGCGATCCATCTCGGCTCACTGCAAGCTCCGCCTCCCGGATTCACGCCATTCTCCTGCCTCAGCCTCAGGAGTAGCGAGTAGCTGGGACTACAGGCGCCCGCCACCAGACCCGTCTAATTTTTTTTATTTTTAGTAGGGACGGGGTTTCACCATGTTAGCCAGGATGGTCTTGATCTCCTGACCTCGTGATCAGCCAGCCTCGGCCTACCAAAGGGCTGGGATTACAGGCATGAGCCACCGCGCCCGGCCCAGAGATAGTTTTTTAACATAGAAGGCAATATTTCCGAACTTGCTAACTTGGAGATTATAATGAAACAGATCAACACACTCAAAAGGAGCATAGAGTACACAGTTGTGCACGTTATAAAGTATAGCAGGTAGTTTTAAGTATTTGTTCTGGCTTCCTATACACAATTCTCACTGTATATATTGTAATGATTCCAATTTTAATTGAAGTTTTAAAAGTGACACAAGAAGGAGAACATCAATATATCAGCTCATAACTGTTTAGCCTACCACATCCTTCATGTGAATTCATGAGATAATTATTTATTTTATCATATCCTTGTATGTAATCTCCAACAACTTTGGCTCCTGCTGCCCACAACCGTTACAAAAAGAACTGCTGCAGACTTCCATAGTGGGCTGGCTGAAATGTAGAATAAACATCCAAATTTGTTTCCAACTTATATTACCTAATGTTGGAAACCATTTGCTTGAATATTGGCTTGTATAATATTTCAAATGGAACATATTTCACTTGGGAAATATCTGCTTTTAAAGTTGTTGGAAGCTTTTCCTATTTTGAATTTCTGTTTTGCTTGGTCGTGACTTCTTCCCTCCCCCTTTTTTTAACTAATATTCTTTCCTTGAAGAATTGTGGCAAATAGTTTAGAGACTAAAAGGTAACACTCCATGAATTTATGAAAAAGATGATTTGTTTATATCTGTTTTGCATAGAATTGTTCATATTTTCATTGACACATACAAATTTTGGTTCATTCTGAGGGAGAGAGAGAGGGAAAGAATGATAATCAATAGAGTACAAATTTATTGTTTATTATTAATTGAAGGTTAATTATTTTTAAATAGACATTTAAAAAATTTCATCATGTAAAAAAGTCTACACTACATGAAAAAGTGAAAAGGAAAATTATCTCTCATATATCATCATTTCCTTAAGACACCCAGTTTTACAAAAGGTGTTCCTGTCCACTCTGAAATACCTGCCTGTTAAAGTGACAGTTGTAGAGTGTCCTTGTTAGCTTTTTTCTTCATCCAACAAATCAAAAGCACTAAGCTGTTTCAAAAAACAACGAAACCATTTTCTCAGCTCCAAATTCAGGGAAAAATATGGAATGACTTAATATTTATCCAACTCTAATGTTCAGTGAAACTGTGTTTTACAAAATAAACACACCCGTGGCGAAATAAATCACCTTTCAAATAGTTTAAAAACAAATGTAAATTTTTTTTTAATCAAAGACCTTTTATAAATGTATTCTTGTATTTGGTCTCTACATGCCCCCTTGTGGTAACACCAAATAAACTCAAGGCTCTTGAAAATGGAAACGGTTTATTTTTTAGTGCAGATGCTCCTTGACTTACAATTCAGTTACTTCCCCAATAAATCCTTCGTTAATTGAAAATACCATAAGTCGAATATGTATTTAATACACCAAACCTACCAAACATTTTAGCTTAGCCTAGCCTACCTTGAACATGCTCAGAACACTTACGTTAGCCTACAGCTGGGCAAAATCATCTAACATGAAGCTTATTTTATAATACAGTACTGTATATTTCATGTAATTTATGGATACCGTACTGAAAACGACAAATGAAAAGCTCGTATGAGTACTTGAAGTACGGCTTCAAATGAATGTGTATTGCTCTCTCACCATCATAAAATTGAAAAATTGTAAGTTGATCCATTAACTATCCTAAGTTGGGTACTGTCTATATATTTAAGTCAAAACTATTATTTTAAAATTTCTTCAGGTACTTTTGTAAATAGAAAATCATATCACAGAAATTGATACCATAACTAAGATATTCTGGGTTGTTCATATGGAAATAAACTCTTACATTTTCTCACCATTTTAAATAAAAAAATACAATTATAACAGTAATAGAACCTCAACAAATTATGGTATAAAAATCAAGAGAGAGAAATTTAGTAAGACACTTTGACATCCTCATTCTTGTGTCTTTTACAATTTAAATTAAAATTGGGATAATTACAACATATACGATGAGCTCCCAACACAGTGTATGCAGAATAACAGAGAAAGTCGTTACATTTTCCAAAGTGAGATACCAAACTTATCTTATTGTAGGGGTTGCAATGAGGACTTGCTAAGGAAAACCTTTGAAGTGATAGCATTAGTGGAATGGATTCTGAGCCTGTGAAGGGAAGCTAGACTCATGAGTGCATGAAAATAGCAAGTATCATCTTTTTTGCAAAGTGAGGTCACCCATATGTTGGAAATAAATATCCTTCAGATATCATCAGCTGTATGGAGCCCCATATTAAGCCATGCAAAAAAATAAGAATAAAAATAGATATCTGGTCCTTGCCAAACCACAGGTTTTACAATAGCCTCAAGTGCGCACAGTAGTATAGAATATATAGTATGATGGTATCTAAAGATCCTGGCCTGCTCTGCCAAAGGCTTCCTAAGTTAGGCTTACCAGATTTAGTAAATTATATAGGGAACCCAATTAAATTAGAATTTCAGTTAAACAATGAATGCTTTTTTAGTAAACTATTTCTCATGAAGTATTATTTTCAAATACTAGCCTGTGATCAGATTTCCAACAATCCACAAAAAAATAACTTTCTTTGGATAATGCAATTACTTTTTTTATAAAGCCAGATTTATCATTTATTCCATATCTCACTTCTAAAGTTATGTCTGTCTCCGGTTTCATATGTATTATTTTACATATATACCTATTTGGTGTATGTACATATATATCTATATTTATATGGAATACATATATATAAATATATGATAGAATACTAAATAGCAGTCAAAACAATTTATATATATTATAGTTATAGTATATATATAATCCCTTTAAATTGTTATTTAGCATTCTATTATATAGATATATTTATCTAGTCTCCAATTGACTGGAAAATTTTTTTCTAGTTTTTTCCATTAAAAACAATGCTGATATCAGCCTTCCAGTACATGTGTCCTTATGTACAGTGCATTTATATAAAATGTATATCTGTAGTGTCATTGCAGGATTGTAGACTCTGCACATTGTCAATTTTACTTGATACTAATGAATTATTTTCCAAATTGGCTGTATAAATTTTTAACCCCATCAGCAACATATGGAAGTGCTACTTTTCCTACATGGTGTCTGTATTTTATATGTTTTCACGTTTTAAGTATTGGTGGTCTAATACAGCCTCTCTTTTTCTGTGACTCATTAAACCCCAGTAGTATCCTTCATGGCCTTCTTATGCCCTGGGCTTTCCTGTCACTCCATCTGATCCTGCCACCACTTCCTAAAATCCAAACTACAGTGAACATTAGCCTTCCTTCTCTGGCCAATGTCCCAGGCTCCAATCCTTTTATTAAACAGAGCTCTTTAGGCTTTTATTGTCACATTCTCCCAGGGTTCTCTTAGAAAATAATTAACAGATTAATGTTCACTAAATAATTGCTGAATGAGTAATGATTTAATGGGTTATCCCTCTATTTGCATTTGAATTTTAATAATTCTTGTCGAGGTCCTAATCTCAAAAAGAGACTAATGGCCCAGAGGATGAGCCTGAGGGATGGGTGAAACTAGGTAGAAGGCCCTTCAGGGTGGCACCAATCATACAACTAATGTGCCATAGTCAGCCAGCGTATCTGGAGAATAGAGTGATTTTGATTGAATTAATTTATATTTGGGTTCAATAAAAGTTTACTAAAATCTGTTTTTCTTTAAAAACTTAGAAAAAATTCAACAAACATGTTTCTTAGCTTATTCAAGGTAGACTTGTGGCCATGGTTGAATTTTTGACTGATAAACTCTTAGGACCTTAGAGTCATTTTCTAAACATCAGTTTCATTCATCAGAACTGAAGACAGCAATGGAAGCGGAAGCAAGTATGCCACCTCTGCTATGTATTGAGTTCAGTATATAATCTGAAAAGTAGTTACTGTTTTCCTTTGTTTTTACTAAATCATTGATGTTAGTTGTGCTGTTTTCATGATATTGTTAATTGCAATTTTAGTATACCTTTAATTGTACAGTTTTTATATTATGCTAATTTTTTATTATGTGAAACTTTATGACTGTTGTCTCTAATAGTAATTTACAGACTGTACCTATTTGATATATGAATTTTACACTTCTTACATGTCTTCTAAAAATGCCCGGGGGCAAAACAGCCATATCCTCGACATTGCCTACAGAAAGACAGTCTGTACCTTGCCACACAGTGTCACCTTTATGTGTATCTAATACAATTTTCTGTCACATAGTAGGCGCTTAATAAATGTGATTGAAAGCTTGAGTAAATGAGTGATTGTGCTCACTTTCAATTTGCAAGTTAGTCTTTCCATCTGGAAATCTATCAAATCACTGTTTATTTGTGAAAGGAGCAGAATGACTTTCTGACCAGATGTTGATAGAGGGGCTATTTGAACAGCATTACCCTATGGTTCCTCATTTGATCATGACTACTGGAGGGTATTCTTTAAAAATCTCCAAAAACAGTTCATGTTTATCAAATGAAGTGACATGGAGAGCCAGAAGTCTTGGTTTCTCCTCTGAGCAATTATGGAGTGTGCTTAACAGAAATGACTATAAATTTAGCTGAATGGGGCTTATTCTCTGAAAGCCAGAGGTACAGATTGAATCAGTTGAGCAATAGAAAAAGGAGCAGCTTCTAAAACATAATGGCTACATTAAAGTGGTTTGCACAATTATCTGTCACCTAGAAGCAATTTACTCAGAAAAAATTAATTATATTACTAAAACTGTCGTCTCTACTTAGTTTCACCACAATATTATGAAGAGGTTGATTAGTTACTGCTGATTTCTTCCCTTTGGAACTAAACACAGGGAGGATATATATTACTCTTTCTCTTTCTCTGTGGTTCCTGGAAACCTATTAAAGAGAAATTTATAAGTCTGGGAAGCAGCAGAAAGTTAGCTTAGTTAGCATGTGAAGAGACATGACAATGTGCAGGATTTGGAGTTTAACAACTTGAAGATGGTGAAAATTTTAAAGTGCTGCTCCTATCCTTTCCCTTTCTTTTTAAGGGTCTCCTGAAGGCTGCATTCTTTAGTCACTAATTCATGCAGTATGCTTTGAAAGAAACTTTAAAACAGTATTTTTCCTGCTGCTATTCCTTGCATTTTCATTTGTGGCCTAAATGATCTATGTAGGAAATATTTACTTTGAGGCTTTGGTTTGGCTCGAAAAATGCCAAGTGATCAAACCCAGGCAATGTGTCCATTGATCTCAGCAATGGAATCTTTGAGTGTAGAATAACATACAGGCAAGTTGCTACAAAAAAAAAAAAAAAAAAAAAAGATTCCAAATTATGTTTGCAGATGTAATAACCCTAATGTTATTCTATTTCTAAAAGAGAGATAAAAAGTTGAATTCTTTATGAATTTTAATTTTTGCCTTTAGTGTCTTCCTGAAAGAAAATAAAAACAAAATAAATGGTAAGGATTATATATAATGGGTCTAGTTGTCCTTTTCTCCATGTTTCCCCTTCATTTCCCAATTTCTTTAAATTTCTTTTTTTATTTATTTTATTTTTTTAAATAATTTTTAATTATACTTTAAGTTCTAGGGTACATGTGCACAACGTGCAGGTTTGTTACATATGTATACACGTGCCATGTTGGTGTGCTGCACCCATTAACTCGTCATTTACATTAGGTATATCTCCTAATGCTATCCCTCCCCTCTTCCCCCACCCCACAATAGGCCCTGGTGTATGATGTTCCCCTTCCTGTGTCCAAGTGTTCCGATTGTTCAATTCCCACCTATGAGTGAGAACATGCAGTGTTTGGTTTTTTGTCCTTGCTATAGTTTGCTGAGAATGATGGTTTCCAGCTTCATCCATGTCCCTACAAAGGACATGAACTCATCCTTTTTTATGGCTGCATAGTATTCCATGGTGTATATGTGCCACATTTTCTTAATCCAGTCTATCATTGTTGGACATTTGGGTTAGTTCCAAGTCTTTGCTATTGTGAATAGTGCCGCAATAAACATACGTGTGTGGGTGTCTTTATAGCAGCATGATTTATTTGTGGCGATTCCTTAGGGATCTAGAACTAGAAATATCATTTGACCCAGCCATCCCATTACTGGGTATATACCCAAAGGAATATAAATTTCTACTGAATTTGATTTTCAGAAAATATTTGTGGATTTGAGGTGCTAGGTTTGTATTATGGGTAACCCAATCTCTCACAGTAGGAGGGAAGTTTCTGGACCCTCAAAAGCCTGTAGGGAATAGGAAAAGGAGTTGTGAATATGTGGGAGTTTTTTCTTTCATCCAATAATCCCCCTGTGTCTTTGAAACAATATTCCATAAGCACCCACCTACTCTAAGGTCTTTCCAAATATAACCCACATATGATCTATGCTATGGTTTAAGTACTTGTCTCTTCCCCAAAAACTCATGATTAAATTTAATCCCTAATATGGCAGTCTTGAAAGGTGGGATGTTTAAGATCATGTCATGAGGGTTCTGAATTCATGAATTAGTTAATGAATTAATGAATTAGTCCATGTATGAATTTATATATATATATGTATATGTGGTAATTGTAGCTTTATAAGAAGAGAAATAGAGAACTGAGCTAGCACAATCAGTCCCCTCATGATGTGATGCCCTGTGACATCTTGGGACTCTGCAGAGAGTCTCCACCAGCAACAAGGCCCTCACCAAATACAGCAACTCAACCTTGGATTTCTCATTCTCCTTAACTATAATAAATAAATTCCTTTTCTTCATAAATTACCCAGTTTCAGGTATTCTGTTATAAACAAAATAAACAGACTGACCACCCATAAAATTTTGTGTACTCCAAGCAAAAATAATCCTCCATATCTTCATGTCTCTTTTGAGGAAAAATAAACACACAAAAAGTGCTTTCAAGTAATTGCAACAAATGTGTATAGAACAACATAATGCAAAGGAAAGCTTTTCTGTAAGATTATATTTTAACAAATGCAAAATAGGCTACATAAAACAACTTTTGAAATTACAGATATGAACCTATAATGGTTGAACCAGTTTTCAAGTAAGCTTGATTTGTCTGCTGATTTCTGTTGTATAAATGTCCCACTATGAGTGATTTAAAACTACTGATGAGAAGGTACTGAAGGGGGATTTTGTAAGGTATACAAACAATGGGGTCTCTTGCATCTTTAAGAGCCAGTTTAGCACACCACTGATAGGTTGTCACCTTATATTATTTTCTTTTGAGATATTGTATTTACATTATAGAAGAGAAACTCACAAAAGAGCACTAATTTAAAGAAAATAATAATTTGGTAATAGTGCAAGCGAAAATTACAATAAGAGGCATTTTCAGGATAGATTGATAAGGTACTCCCTGGTACCTTATCCCTTGAATAACTTCATGTTTATCAGCTCTTCTTAGCCTACAAATTATATTACCCTACCATTATTTGACATGTGAGGACCAACTGATTTGCTGTGGAAGTTTTACAGATCAGTATCCCCAAAGACCTAGATTTCCAGGCACATTTTACCAGTCTTTTCTTAATGATTGACTTAATTGATTTTTTATTTTAGGTTCAGATAACTGAACCTAAAATACAGAAATAGTAAAATAATGTTAAATTGGACTTGCATTCACTTTAAATAAGGCAACATAAAGTTTATGAACTTGTTTCCACATTATTTCACTTTCTCCTCCTGCACATTCAATTCCTGCCACATCTAATTTCTCTTAGGCTTAAGTGCCTCCTTGTTAATATATTCTCACACTTCTGCTGCCTTCTTTGCCTTCATGTGTCAAAATGTGCAATAAGAATTGAAAGTCCCATGAGTCTGAATCAGAGGCCAAAACCCTAATGTAGAGATCCAGCAGCCATTAGGATACTGGAATTTTCCAAGGTAGCTTTCAAGTCAAACATGATTTAGAAACTGAATTCTTTACTGATTCAGTGGCCTGGCTTTCTATAAGAGCAACATGAAAGGAACAACTAAAATATAAACAAAGAAGAGTCTTAGTATACAGTGACCACTATGTATATGTTAATTAAAATGATGTGAATTACAGCGGAATAGTTCATAAAGGCTTGTTAAAATAATTTCAGTATCTAATAGAGAAAAAGTGCTAGGCATAATGGAGGGTGCAAGGACAGAATGATTTGCAAAAAAGTAAAAAAAAAAAAAAAGAAATCTCTCTTTTCTCCATACTTGCCAGAATCCTAAATCTCTGAGTGCAGGTATATAAATCCTTGAGTTGATTTAAAATTCTTATGTCTAACTTGGAGTGAGTTGCACAATATTTGGTGGTTTTTCAGGAGATGGTAAATAATTTCAGAATATGATCCTGCCATGGATAGTCCTTGGCAAAACAAGGAAGTAGAATGTTCATCTTCAGTAGCTCCTCTCTTTTCCAGACATTTATCTTTACTCTTTTGGGCTTGCATGCTGTCCTATCATATATCATGGACCCCCAGTGATGCTCCTCCTCCTTCCATTGAGGGTTACTGTTCAGACCTGTCATCACAGAATTTTGATGTATTGAAGTGATCTTGCCCTACTCAGGAGAGTCCAACATCCATTCCTCATAAAATATGTCGGTCCTGTTATCTGTCTCTCTTAAAGTGTTGTTGTCTGGAATCAGCCAATTCTGTAAACACAGAGAAAAAAATTATGAAGGGGCAACTGATATTAAGCTAATCCTTTGTTTATTCTTCATGGTAAAAAATACATAACATACAAATTGCGATTTTAACTACTTTAAAGTGTGCAAGTCCACAGCACTAAGCATATTCCCAGTGTAATGCAACCATCACCATTATCCATTTCAAGAATGTTTGTATCACCTGAAACAGAAACCCCATAACCTTTAAGCAATCGCACCCATTCCATCCTTCCCATAACCTCAGGCAGCCATCCTTCCCATAACCTCAGGCAGCCACTAATCTTTCTGTAACTATGAATTTGCATTTTATATAAATAGAATCATACAATATGCGACTCTTTGTTTCTGACATCTTTTATTATTATGTTTTGAAGGTTTCTCTATGTTTTACTTACCATTATGTTTTGAAGGTTTCTCTATGTTGTAGCATGTATCAGTGTATCATTTCTTTTTATGGCTGAAAAATATTTTATTGTGTGGATTATATAACATTTTGTTTAGCCATTAACCAGCTAATGGACATTTGAGTTTTTTCCACATTTAGCTATTGTGAATTGTACTGCTATTAATATTTATATATAGGTTTTGTGTTAAACTCCTGTTTTCAGGGTATAAATTTTGGGGGTTACATATCTAAGAGTGGAGATGTTGAGTCATATCATATTTCTGTGTTTAATTTTTTTAATGAACTGCCAAAATATTTTCCACAGGAGTTGCACCATGTTACAGTCCCACCTGCAAAGTATGGGAGTTTCACTTTCTTTGCATCATCACCAACCATTGTTATTTCCTGTTATTTTTGTAACATGGCCATCCCAGTAGGTGTGAAGTGGTATCTCATTGTTTTAATTTGCATTTCCGTAAAGACAAATAATGCTTAGCATATTTTCATGTGCATATTGATTATTTGATTATCTTATTTAGAGAAATATTAATTCAAATTCTTTACTTGAAAATTGGATTGTTTGTCTTTTTGCTGTGTTTCCAATTTGTCAATATTATAAAAAGTGTTGCTGTTTTGTCAAACACCTTTTTTTTTTTTTTACCAATTTAGACTACCATATGCTTTTGTTCAAAAGCATCATTCCTAAAATGACTTTTATGCATCAAAACAACTTTGCATTCGTAGGATAAATCACACTTGGTTATGGTAGCTAATTATTACTATTATTATTATTTTTGAGACAGGGTCTCACTCCATCACCCAGGCTGCAGTGCAGTGGCGTGATCATGGCTCACTACAGCCTCAAACTCCCAGGCTCAGGTGGTCCTCCTGCCTCAGTATCTCAAGTAGCTGGGATGACAGATATGTGCCACCATGCCTGACTAATTTTTTTTTTTTTTTTGTAGTTTTTGTAGCTATGGGGTTTTGCCAAGTTGCCCAGCCTGGTCTTGAGCACCTGGGCTCTAGCGATCCTTCTGCTTCAGCCTCCCAAAGTGCTGGGATTACAGGCATGAGTCATCAAATTATTTTTATGTGTTGATAGATTGGGTATGCTAGAATTTTGTTAGGGATTTTTGCATCTACATTCATAATCAACACAGGTCTATAATTTTCTTTCTTATGATTCTATTGTCTGGTTTTTCTTCAGGGTAATAATGGCCTCATAGAATGAATTGGCAAGTGTTATCTTAACTTCTATTTTTTTGGAAGAGTTTGAAAACAATTGTTAATTTTTCTTTACATTTTTGGAAGAATTCAACATTCAAACCATCTGGCTTTTTTGTATTGGTAATTTTATGATTACTGATTCAATATTTTTACTTACTATGTGTCTATTCAGACTTTCAATTTCTTTTTGACTCAATTTAAGAGCGTGTGTGTGTTTCTAAGAATTTGTTCATTTTAATTAGGCAATTGTTAGTGTACAGATTTTCATAGCAATTTTTATAATCTTTTAAAACTTTTTATGTCAATAATAATATGCCCATATTTATTTCTTCTTTTAGTACTTGGAGTCTTCTATATTTCTTTCTTGGTGTGTCCAGGTAAAGTTTTGTCAATTTTATTATTATTTTCTAAAAACCAATTCTTGTTTTCATTGACATTCTTGATTGTTTTCTATTTTCTATTTAGTTTCTCGCCAGTCCAATCTTCATTATTTCTTTCCTTCTTTTAGCCATGGGATTAATTTGTTCTTCATTTTTCTAGTTTCTTAAGTTGTAGTGTTAAGTTGCTGGCTTGAGACCTTTCTTCTTTTTTGATGTAAACATTTGCAGTTATAAATATCTCTCTTGCATTGCTTTTGCTGTATCTCATAATATAAGTTTGTTGTCTCACAGACGCACCCAGGATCAATACTTCGCATCCTTCATTTGTCTTCTGGTATTGTAAAAAATTTATCTTGCTATTTGTTACTTGACCCATTGATTGTTTAAGAGTCTATTGTTTAATTTCCACATATTTGTGGGTTTTTTTTCCATTTTTTCTTTTTCTAATGAATATCATGATTCATTCCATTGTGGTTGGGGAGGATAACTTAAATGACTTAAATCTTTTAAAATGTATTGAGATTCGTTTGGGGCCAAATATAAGGCGTATCCTGAAGAATGTTTCATGTATATTTAAAAAGAATGTCTCCATGTTGTTGTTAGAGTGTCCCATGTATGTCTGTAATATCTAGTTGGTTTATAGTGTTCCTCAAAATCTTCTGTCTCTTAATTGATCTTCTGTCTAATTGTTCTATTCATTATTGTAAGTGGAGTGATGAACTCCCCAAACTAATGTTAGTGCAGAATTGTCTTAATTTTTCTTTCAATTTTGTCATGCTTTGTTTAAGACATTTGGTGGCTTCATTATTCCACAGGCATGTTTATAATTGCTGTATCTTCTTGATGGATCCTCCCTTCTATTAATTTATAACATCCATCATCATGTCTTATAATAATTTCTGATTTAAAGTATATTTTGTCTCATATCAGTATAGATCTCTATCTCTATTTTTGTTACTATTGCTATGAAATACCTTTGCTAACCTTTCACTTTTATTATTTATTTTTAACAAAATTGAGTCTCTCATAGACACCGTATAAATGTTTTTGTATCTATCCTGCTAATTTGTACCATGTAAGTTGTGATAGAAACTATGTCTAAGTCTATGGAATGGACTTTGGCTCTGAAAGTGAAGGGTGAAAAATCTAAAGACTGTTGTACTGTTCAAGTAATATAGGGCCATCACAATTCAAGAATTTATTCGCCAAGGGAACATCCAATCTTATATGTGTATATAATAGGTACTTGTTTATGTGATGTGATGAGAAGTTCCTATCTATACCAGATAGTCTCCAAGTAACATCACGCTATCTTATGGAAAAAAAAAAAGCCCCCAGTTAGAACATTAACTCTTTGGGTATATTATTCAGGGTTCTCTAGAGGGAAAAAACTAATAGGATATCTTTATCTCTATGTATCTATCTATCTATCTATCTATCTATCTATCTATCTGTTGTGGGAAGTCAAGGACCCCGAACAGAAAGACTGACTGAACCTGCGGCAGAAGAACATAAATTGTGAAGATTTCATGGACAATTATCAGTTCCCCAATCAATACTCTTATAATTTCTTATGACTGTCTTTACTTTAATTTCTTAATCCTGTCATCTTCGTAAGCTGAGGATGTATGTCACCTCAGGACCATATGATGATTGTGTTAACTGTACAAATTGTTTGTAAACCATGTGTGTTTGAACAATCTGAAATCAGTGCACCCTGAAAAAGAACAGAATAACAGCGATTTTCAGGGAACAAGGAAAGATAACCATAAGGTCTGACTGCCTGCGGGGTCAGGCAGAATAGAGCCATGTTTTTCTTCTTGTAGAAAGTGAGTAGGAGAAATATCACTGAATTCTTTTCCCAGCAAGGAATAACCCTGGGGAAGAAATGCATTCCTTGGGGGAGGTCTATGAATGGCTGCTCTGGGAGTGTCTGTCTTATGCGGTTGAGATAAGGGATGAAATACGCCCTGGTCTCCTGCAGTGCCCTCAGGCTTACTAGGCTTGGGAAATTCCAGACTGGTAAATTCTAGTCAGATCAGTTGTCTGCTCTCGAACCCTGTTTCCTGTTAAGATGTTTATCAAGACAATGCATGCCCAGCAGGACATGGACCCTCATCAGTAATTTTAATGTCACCCTTGCCTTGTGATCTTGCTCTGCCCTCAGCCTTGTGATCTTTTATTGCCCTTTGAAGCATGTGATCCTTGTGACCTACTCCCTGTTCGTACATCCCCTCCCCTTCTAAAATCCCTAATAAAAACTTGCTGGTTTTGCGGCTCAGGTGGACATCACGGAACCTGCCAATATGTGATGTCACCCCCGGAGGCCCATCTGTAAAATTTCTCTCTTTGTACTCTTTCTCTTTATTTCTCAGACTGTCCGACACTTCGGGAAAATAGAAAAGAACCTACATTGAAATATTGGGGCCTGGTTCCCTGATATCTATCTATCTATCTATCTATCTATCTATCTATCTATCTATCTAGATATAAAGGAGAATTTATTAAGGAGTATTAAACTCATGCAATCACAAGGTCCCACAATAGGCCCTCTGCAAGCTGAGGAGCAAGAAAGTCAATCTGAGTCACAAAGGTGAATAACTTGAAGTCTGATGTTCAAGGGCAGGAAGCATCCAGCCTGGGAGGAAAATATAGGCTGGGAGGCTAAGCCAGTCTAGCCTTTTCAAGTTTTTTTTCTCTGCCTGCTTTATATCCTGGCCACGTTGGCAGCTGATTAGATGGCACCCACCCAGATTAAGTGTGGGTCTGCTTTTTCCAGCCCACTAACTTAAATGTTAATCTCCTCGGGCAACACCCCCACAGACACACCCAGGATCAATACTTTGCATCCTTCAATCCAATCAAGTTGACACTCAGTATTAACCATCACATTGGGTTAAGATTCATCTCCAGAAAAACCCTTAGTAAATTCAAATATATTCTGGCCATTGACTTGGTCTCTCTCTGTCTCCTGCCTTTTACTTTTATAGTTTGTTTCTGAGTCTTTGTTTTGTCTTGATATTTAAGATGTACTTGTTTCACACATCTCCTGATTACCTGTATGCTTCGTGATTCAATGACCTAACAGAAATCAGTAATTTTTTCATATTTTTCCGCATTTATTGTCCTGACTTCTAACTATTTCTCCAAATGTTTCTGCTGCCACCCTTAGTTCTAGTGCTGACAAACTAGAACTGTGGCACATAATGAGCATGGTCAGGCTTTATAAACAGAAACATGAATGACTATCTTCTTTAATGGAAAATTTGTACATCTGAATTGAAGAGATTTAAGACCAAACTTCTAGCTTTACCCTCCTTTCACATAAAAGCACCCAGAGAACCTAATGGTTTCAGATTACTTTGAGACAGAGAAAACATCATTTACATTATTCCCAAAGATATCTGGTCACAATACTCCAGCTGATACTGAGGTCAGGCTAGAATTGGGTTAGTTATCAAGCCTAAGCACTTCAGCTGTGTTCTTGGCTTTATCTTCATGAGATCTTTCTTCCTGAGGGGTGGATGGCCTGAGTTTTGACATTAACAAAGCCTTATTATGATTGAATTCTCCCCAAACATTAATATTTCAGCATTTTCCTTCATGGTAAAGAAAGCAATATTTGTGGAGCCCCAGCCATATGCCACTAACAGTGTCAATGCTATCTTTTTTAACCACTTTTAATAGTCTTCCAAGAAGAGCTCTGTGTTATTTTCATATTTAAAAAAAAATTAAATAAAAGCACATGTAGAAATACTACAAATCTTAAATCCTTAGTTTAATAAATGTTTACATGTGTAGCAACAACCCAACTTAAGTCATAGAACAATTCTGTCTCCCGAAAGCCTTCCTTGTGTCCACTCTGTCAGTATATCCCAAAGAGGTAATCACACTTCATGTCCTGTAAATGAATCATATAGTATGTATTCTTTTGGATATGGCTATATTTGCTAATAATTTCATCTGTGAGCTTCAACCATGTTTTTAAATATGTAAGCATTTTGCTATTTTTATTATTCTGTACTATTTGATTAATATTAATATATCATTTATTTTTCTATTTTTTGTCATGTGCATTTGGATTATTTTTAATTTGGGGATGATTCTGAATGACAATTCTGTGGAGATTCTCATATAAGTATTTGGTGGGCATAAATACTCCTTTCCTTTGATTATATAACTAGGAGTAAAACTTGTGGGTAAAAAGCGAATATACAGCTTTGTTAGATACTACAAAAGAGATTTCAAAGGTGGTTTTACCATTTTATATTCTTTTTTAAAATGTTTTTTCACATCTTTTGTATACCTTAAAATTGGAAGCGTATCTTTTGCCTTTTTTATTTAGACTATTTTATTGAGCTATGCTTGACATATAAAAAGCTGTACATATTTAATGTATACACCTCAGTGAGTTTGTGTACAACTGTGAAACCATCACCACTATCAAAGCCATAAACATATCCATCACCTCTCAGAATTTCCTGCCATCCCCTTTTATTGTTATTATTGGGGATTTTTTCATGTAGAAACACTTGACATAAAATATATCCACTTAGCAAATTTTAGGTATACAATACAGCATTATTAGTTATAAGCAATGTGCTAGGAAGTGGATCTTCAGAACTTATTTTCTTGCATAGTTATATCTTTGTACCTTTGACCCATCAGGTCCAAATTTCTTCCTCCTAGACCCTGGATGCTATAGTTTGGACATTTGAATCCCAAAACTCATGTTGAAATTTGAGCACCAATTTTGAAGATGAGGCATAAGTGGAGATAATTGGGTAATGGGGGCAAAACCCTCATGAATGGCTTGGTGCCATCTTCAAGGTAATGAGTGAGTTATCACTTTATTAGTTCCCATGGGGGCTGTTCGTTTGTTTGTTTTGTTTTGTTTTTTGTTGTTTTGCTTTTTTTTTTTGAGATGGAATCTTGCACTGTTGCTCTGGCTAGAGAACAGTGGCATGATTTCAGCTCACTGGAACATCTGCCTCCCGGGTTCAATTGATTCTCCTGCCTCAGCCTCCCAAGTAGCTGGAATTACAGGTGCCTGCCATCACGCCTGCTAATTTTTTTGTATTTTTAGTAGAGATGGTATTTCATCATGTTGGCCAGGCTGCTCTCAAACTCCTGACCTCGTGATTTGCCCACCTTGGCCTCCCAAAGTGCTGGGATTACAGGTGTAAGCCACTGTGCCTGGCTGGGGGCTGGTTTTTAAAAGAGCTTGGAACATTTTTTCCCTCTCTCTTGCTTCCTTTCTTACCATGTGATCACTGCACATGCCATTACTGGAAGCAGCCTGTAGTCCTCACCAGAAGCACATGTTTGTGCCATGCTTCTTGTACAGTCTGCAGATCTGTGAGCCAAATAAACCTCTTTTCTCTGTAAAATATCTACCCTCAGGTATTCCTTTATATCAATAGTAAACGGATGAAGACAGTGGAAACAATTATTCTACTCACTAATTTTATGAGTTCGACTATTTTAGATATCACATGTTAAGTAAGATCATATAATATTTATATTTCTATATATGGTTTATTTCATGTAACATAATGTTCCCCAGATTCATCCATTTTGTTACAAATATCAGGGTTTTCTTTTTTTACAGGCTTAGTAATATTTCATTAAATTTCTGTACCACAATTTATTTATTTATTCATTGAAAGACATTTTGGTTCGGGTGCGGTGGCTCATGCCTGTAATCCCAGCACCTTGGGAGGCCAAGGCGGGTGGATCATGAGGTCAGGAGATCGAGATCATCCTGGTTAACATGGTGGAACCCTGTCTCTACTAAAAATACAAAAAATTAGCCAGGTGTGGTGGCTCATGCCTGTAATCCCAGCTACTCGGGAGGCTGAGGCAGGAAAATCACTTGAACCCATGAGGCAGAGGTTGCAGTGAGCCGAGATCACACCACTGCACTCCAGCCTGGGTGACAGAGCGAGATTCCATCTCAAAAAAAAAAAAAAAGGCATTTTGGTTGTTTCCATGTCGTAGCTTTTATGCACACCACTGTAATTAAGATGAAAGTGCAGATATTTCTTGGAGATCTTGATTTCAATTCTTCTGAATATATATTCAAAAGAAGGATTGCTGGATCATATGGTAGTTCTATTTGTAATTTATTAAGGGATTTTCATTGTGTTTTCCACAATGGCTGTACCAGTAACATTTCCACCAATAGTGTACAAAGATTCACTTTCTCTACATCTTTGTCAACAGATTTTTTCATATCATTTAGAAAATAATAACCATAATAACAGGTGTGATGTAATACCCCATTGTGATTTTGATTTACATTTTCCTAATGATTGGGGATGTTGAGCACATTTTCATATTTGCATTGGGCATTTGTATGTCTTCTTTGAAAAAATGTCTATTTGAGTTCTTTGGCTGATTTTTAATTGTATTGTGAGTTTTTTGGTTATTCAGTTGTATGAATTTGCATTTTTTTCTATTCTATAGGTTACCTTTTCAGTTTGTTGACTTTATTTTACTGTGCAGAAGCTTTTTAGTTTTCACTTGTTTATTGTTGGTTTTGTTGCTTGTGTTTCAGGAGTCATAGCCAAAAAAAAAAATGTTGCAAAGACTAATGTCAAGAAGCTTTATTCCTACGTATTCTTTTAAGAGTTCTACAGTTTTAGGCTTTACATTTCAGTCTGATTTATTTTGAGTTAATTTTTATGTATGAAGTAAGAGTCTAATTTATTCTTCTGAATATGGATAGTTTTCCCAGTACCATTTATTGAAGAGAACTTTCTCCATTGCATTTTCTTGGCTCTCTTGATAAAAATTAGTTGATTGTATATTAATGGGTTTATTTCTGGGCTCTCTATTTTTTCCTTTGGTTTAGGTGTTTGTTTTTTATGCAAGGACTCTACTGTTTTGATTACCATAGCTTTGTAATATACTTTAAAATAAAAAAGTGTGATGCCTTCAGCTTTGTTCTTTTCATTCAAGATTACTTCGGCTAGTTAAAGTTTTTTATGGTTCTATTTCTATGAAAAATGCTATTGGAATTTTTATAGGGATTACATTGAATCTGTTGAATGATTTGGGTAATATAGGCATTTTAACAATAGTAATTCTTCCAATGCTTGAACACAGGATATCTTTCCATTTATTTGTGTGTACCTTTTTTATCAATGTTTTACAGATTTTTGTGTACAAGTCTTGGATCTCCTTCGTTAAATTTATCTTAGTTTATTATTTTGATGCTATTATCAACTGGATTGCTTTCTTAATTGTTTTTTTCACAGTTAATTGTTAGGGTATATAACACAACGGATTTTTAGATGTTGATTTGCTGAATCCAAATGTAATGAATTTGTTTATTAGTTATAACAATTTTTGCCGGAGATTGTAGGGTTATTTTGTGTATAGAATTATGTCACCTAAAAACAGAGAAAATGTTGTTTCTCCCTTTCTAACTTTAATGCCTTTTATTTATTTTCTTGCCTAATTGCTCTGGCTAGGGCTTCCTCTGAAAAGATCAATAACGAAAGACCTCCCAACAAAGAAAATCCTAGGAACAAGTGGCTTCACTGGTGAATTCTACCAAATAGTTAAATAAAAATTTACGTAAATCCTTCTCAAACTCCTCCAAAACATTTAAGAGTATGGAACACTTTAAAACTCATTCTATGTGGCCAGCGTCACACCAGAAAAGGACACTATGATGAAAGAAAACTAGAGGCCACTATCCCTGATAAATATGGATGCCAAATTCTCAACAAGTACTAGCAAACTGAATTCACTGGCTCGTTAAAAGAATAACATGCTATGATCAAGTGAGATTTATTCCTGGAATTCAGAATAAATGTGATATACGAGAATGAAGTATAAACATCATATGATTAACTTAATAAAGAAAAAGCCTTTGAGAAAATTCGGAATTTTTAATAAATATTCTCAACTAATTAAGTAATAAAAGAAATGTACCTCAACATAATAATGAGCCCATATGCCAAGCCCACAGATAACATCATGCTCAACAGTGAAAGCTAAACATTTTTCCTCTAAAATCAGGAACAAGACAAGGATATACATTCTTGCCACTTCTCTTTTTCTTATTAATTTGTAGAAGATTTTAAATTTATATATATTCAGAATTTTAGTTCATCATCAGATATCTATATCTATATCAATGCTATACATCAAATAACTATTTCAAGTCTGTGGCTTGTCTTTTTACTCTCTTAAAATTTTTTTAAAGGAGTAGATATTTGTAATTTTAAGAAAGTGAAAATATAAATATTTACTGGTAATTGAATTTTCTGTGATATTTTCTTATGTTTTTTCCAACAAGCTTTATAATTTTTTTCTTTCACATCTAGATCTATGATCCATTTCAAATTAGTTTTTGTGTGTGGTGTGAGTAAAATTAAAATTGACAGTTTTCCATGGAGATAGCCAACTGATTTAGTATCATTTATGCAAAAAATATTATATTTACCCAAGAGTAGTGGCATATTTGTTGTTTATCAGATTGTTATATAAATGGTGGCTTATATATGGATTTTAGGTTTTTTTCCCATAATATGTCTTTATGTTAATGCCATGCTGTCTTAATTACTGTAGCTGTGTAATAAGTCTTGATATTTTATAGTATAAGTCTTTCTACTTTGATCTATTACCTCAATCACATCCTGGAATTGTTCCTTTGTTTTAAGATAAATTTTACAATCACCTATAAGCTATCATGAAAACACCTACTGAGACTGTAATTGAGATTGCATTAGATCTCTAGAACATTTGAGGAGAATCAGTGTCTTAAACATGATGAGTTATTTACTCCCTGTACATTATATATCTATTTATTCAGATTCTTTATTTATCTATTTATTCCGTTTTTTCTTTTTAAAATAGCTTTATTGAAAAATGATTGAACACAAAAAAACTATGCTCATTTATTGTGTACAATTTGATGAATTTGGACATATGCAAAGACCCATGATACTATCTCCACAGCCGAAGTAATAGACATATCCAACACCTCCCAAAGTTTTCTCATGTCTCTTTTCTGTTTGTTTGTTTGTCTGTGGTAAGAACATGTGATCTGGCCAGGTGCAGAGGCTCATGCCTGTAATCCCAGCACTTTGGGAGGCCGAGGAGGGCAGATTACTTGAGGTCAGGAGTTCCAGACCAGCCTGGCCGACCAGCCTGGCCAACAAGGTGAAACTCAGCCTTTACTAAAAATACAACAAGTAAGCCGGGTGTGGTGGCATGCATCTGTAATCCCAGCTACTCGTGAGGCTGAGGTGGGAGAATCATTGGAACCCAGGAGACGGAGGTTGCAGTAAGCCAAGATCACACCACTGCACTCCAGTCTGGGCAACAGAGCAAGACTCCATCTCAAAAAAAGAAAAAAAAAAAGAACATGTGATTACCTTTCTAAAAAAATTTGAAGTCCACAATACTGTGTTGTAATTGTAGGCACTGTGTTCTACAGTAGATCTTTAGGAGTACTTTATTTTGTGTAACTGAAATGGCTTCTGTGAGTTTAACTATTATAGCTATCTTAAAGTGGAAGCATGCAGTAATTGTCTTTCTGTGACTGGCTTATGTTACTTAGCATAATGTCCTCTACGTTCATCCATGTTGTTGCAAACAGTGATCACTTCTTTTGAAAGGCTGAATAATATTTTCACTTACATATATCTAACATGTTGTACTTGTTCATATGTCTATGGCCACTTGACTCAGTATAGAAATCTTAAAAATATCTTTTAAATTTATTCTTAGGTATTTTTGATGCAATGGTAAATGATATTATTCTTTAAATTTTACTTCCTAATTGTTTTCTACTGACACATAGACATAAAATTTATTATTGTACATTGATATTGTATCCAGTTATCTGGCAAATTTATTTATTTATTTATTTATTTATTTACTTGTTTGTTTGTTTGTTTATTTAGTGATGGAGTCTTGCTCTGTCACCCAGGCTGGAGTGCAGTGGCTTGATCTTGGTTCACTGCAACCTCCACCTCCCAGGTTCAAGTGATTTTCCTGCCTCAGTCTCCCAAGTAGCTGGAATTACAGGCACCTGCCACCACGCCCAGCTAAATTTTGTATTTTTAGTACAGATGAGGTTGCACCATGTTGGCCAAGCTGGTCTCAAACTCCTGACCTCAAGTGATCTGCCTGCCTCGACCTCCCAAAGTCCTGGGATTACAGGCGTAAGCCACCACACCCAGCCTAAATTTATTAATTTAATAGTTTGTTACGAGTTATTTTGTTTGGTCATGTACAAAAACATGACATATGTGAATAAAGTGAGTTTTAATACTTCTAATCCTAATATATCTTTTTTTCTTGCTGTATTGCACTGGCACAATTATTTAGTAAAATATTAAATAGAAATGTTGATAGTGGGCATTGTTGTTCTCAAACTCAGTGTTCCAGATTGCATTATTTAATATGATACTTGTTCTAGGTTTTATGTAAATATACATCATCAAATTGTGGAAATGTACTTTTGTTTTCTGATACTTTTTTTTTTTTTTTTTTGAGACAGTGTCTAGCTCTGTTGCCCAGGCTGGAGTGCAGTGGCACAATCTCAGCTCACTGCAAGCTCTGCCTCCCGGGTTCACGCCATTCTCCTGCCTCAGCCTCCCGAGTAGCTGGGACTACAGGCGCCCACCACCACACCCAGCTATTTTTTTTGTATTTTTAGTAGAGACAGGGTTTCACTGTGTTAGCCAGGATGGTCTCAATCTCCTGACCTTGTGATCCGCCCGCCTCGGACTCCCAAAGTGCTGGGATTACAGGCGTGAGCCACTGCGCCCGGCCTAGTTTTCTAAGACTTTTTATCATGCATGACAATTAAATCGTATCGTCTATTTTTATGTATCTATTAGATGCTTGTATTTTTATGATTCATTATTGTATTTAGGTCATAAATGATTGTTTTTTAATGTAAAACCAACCTTGTGTTCATGGCATCAAGTTCACTTGGTCATATTTTGTCTTGTTGTATATCATTGGATTTGATATGATAATTTTCTTTGGGATTACTGCATCTTTGGGTAGTAGAGATATTGCCCTGTTATTTCACCTCTTGTGATACTTTTGCCAGTTTTTGGTGTCAAGGTTGTATTGGACTTATAAAATTAAGGCAGGAAGTGTTCTGTTGTTATTCTGGTAGAGGTTTTGTAAGGTTTGTAGAGTTCACCAGTGAAGCTACTTATATAGAGGGTTTTTTAAATTACTTTTTATCGGTTGTTTTATTTTTGCTGTGGGTTTTTTATATATAGATACTTTAATAAATAAAAGACTATTAACAGTTTCTAGCTCTTCCTGTATGGGTATTGGGAGGTTAGATCTCCTGAGGAATTACTTATTTCATCTAAATTTCTAAATTTATTTTCAGAAAGTTGTTCATAATATCTTATTATTATCTTTATAATCTCTTTAGGATGTTTAATAATATCTGATAATCTTTTAAATTTTTAGTGTTGGTAATTTGTGTTTTTATCTTCCTTTTTGATTAGTCTTTTTAGAGTTTAATGAATTATATTAACTTTTCAAAAAAATATTTTGACATTGTTAATTTTCTGTGGTTTACATCTTCTTTTAATTTTACTGGTTTCTCTCTTTTCTTAATTACTTACTTTCTTTTACTTTCTTTGTGTTCCATTTCTCTTCAATTTCTAATTTGCTGACATGGAAGCTTAGGTTATATTAAGGTTCAAAGGTTTATTTTTTCTGCAGCATGAATTTACGCTCAACACATCTCTTTCAACACCAATTCAGTGCATCCAACAAGGTTTAGTATCTTTATTTTTATTTTGATTAAAAAAAACGTAGCTTAAAATGTGACTTTCTTTTTCACAATATTTTGAATGTCTTTCTTAATTTTGAAATATTTGGGAAATTTCTTGTTATTGTGCCATTATTAATGTTCCATAATTATTGCCACCATAGTTAGAAAACATATTCAGTATAACTTAATGTTTTGAAATTTATTGAGACATGCTTCTGATTCAGAAAGTGTCCTATTTTAAACAACTTACCCAAATATCTGGGATGCAGTTAATGCAGTCTTAGGAGAAATGTTTACAGCACTAAATGCCTGCATTAGAAAGATTAGAAATACTTCAAATTAACAACCTAACTTTGTACCTAAAGGAAGCAGAAAAAAAGAACAAGTCAATGCAAAAAATTAGCAGAAGCAAATAAGTAACTAAAATTAGAGAAGAACTGAATAAAATTTAGATGCAAAATCCATTTAAAAATCAATAAAATCAGGAGTTGGTTTTTCTAAAGCATAGACACAATTGATAGACCACTAGCTAGATTAACAAGAAAAAAAGATCCAAATAAGTACAATCAGAAATGACAAAGATGACATTACAACTGATCCCACAGATATACAAAAGACCCTTTAAAAGGTCAGTAAAAGACCCTATTAACAGCTCAATATGCACAAATTAGAAAATCTAGAGGAAAAGGGTAAATTCCTGAAAACACATAATCTCCCAAGATTGAATCAGAGACATTGAAACCCTGAATAGACCAATATAGAGTCATGAAATGAAACAGTAACAAGAAAACCTTATAATTCAATAAAAACTCTGGACCAGATTGATTCACATCCAAATTCTACCAGACATATAAAGAAGAGCTAATAACAATGTTACTGAAACTATTCCAAAAAATTGAAGAGGGAGACTCCTCTCTCACTCATTCTATAAAGACAGCATGAGCCTGATACCAAAATCTGGCAGAGACACAACATAAAACAAACAAACAAACAAACAAATTCAGGCCAATAACCCCAATAAACATAGATGCAAAAATTCTCAAAACAATACTAGCAAACTGTTTTCAGCAGCACATCAAAAACTTAATTCACCATGATCAAATAGGCTTTATTTCTGGGATGCAAGCTTGGTTTGACTTATGCAAATCAATAAATATGATTCATCACGTAAACAGAATAAAAGCAAAAACCGTATAATCATATCCATAGACATAGAAAAAGCTTTCAATAAAATCTGACATCCCTTCATAATAATAATCCTGAACAGACTAAGCATTGAAGAAACATATCTCTAAATACGAAAATCCATTCATGGCAAACCCACAGCCAACGTCGTACTGAATGGACAAAAGCTGGAAATAGTTCCCTTGAGAATTGGAAGAACCCAAGGATGTCCAATTTCACCACTCCTATTCAATATAGTACTGGAATTCCTATACAGAGCAGTCAGGCAAGATAAAAAAAAATAAAAGGCGTCCAAATAAAAGAAGTCAAGCTATCTCTCTTTGCTGACAATATTATTTCACACTTAGAAAACCCTAAAGACTCTATGAAATGGCTCCTAGAACTGATAAACAAATTCACTGAAGTTTCAGGATACAAAGTCGATGTACAAAACTTAGTAGTATTCAAACATCCCAACAGCATCCTAGGTGAGAGTCAAATCAAAAACACAATCCCATTTTCAATAGCTACAAAGAAAATGAATTACCTAGGAATACAGCTAAACAAGAAGGTGAAAGATTTCTACAAGGTAATCCACAAAACACTGCTGAAAGAAATCAGAGATGACACAAATGAGAAAACATTCTGTGTTCATGCATTGGAAGAATCAATATCATAAAAATAGCCATACTGTCCAAAGCAATTTACAGATTCAACAATAGCCTTATCAAACTATCAATGTCATTCTTAACAGAGTTAAACAAAAAATCTAATATTCATGTGGAAAAAAAGAGCACAAACAGCCAAAGCAATTCTGAGCTTAAAAAAACAAAGCTGGAGGTGTCACACTACCCAACTTCAAACTATACCATAAAGCTGTAGTAACCAAAACAGCATTGTGCTACTACAAAAAACAGACACATAGACTAATAGAATAGAACAGAAATCTCAGAAATAAAGCTCCACACCTACAACTATCTGATCTTCAGCAAGGCTCACCAAAACAAGCAATAGGGAAAGGACTCCCTATTCTATAAATGGTACTGGGATAACTGACTAGCAAAGATTAAAACTGAACCCTTACTTTTCACCGTATAGAAAGATTAACTCAAGAAGGATTAAAGATTTAAATTTAATACCTAAAACTATAAAAATCCTGGAAGTAAACCTAGGAAGTACCCTTCTTGACATAGCCTTGACAAATAATTTTTGATCAAGTTCCCAAAAGCAATTTAAACAAAAACACAAATTGACAAGTTGGACATAATTAAACTAAAGAGCTTCTGCACAGCAAAAGAAACTATCAACAGAGTAAACAGACATCCTACACAATGAGTGAAAATATTCACAATCTATGCATCTCACAATGGTCTAATATCCAGAATCTATAAAGAAATAAGCAAGCAAAATCAAATAACCCAATTAAAAATAGTCAAAGAACACGAACAGATAATTCTCAAAAGAATACATACAAGTGGCCAACAAACAAAAAATTATCATCATCACTAATCATCAGAAAAATGCAAATTAAAACCACAATGAGATATGATTCTGACACCAGTCAGAACGGGTGTTATTAAAAAGTCATTAAAAAAACAGATGCGGCCAGTTCCGGTGGCTCACGCCTGTAATCCCAGCACTTGCAAAGCCCGAGGCGGGTGGATCACCAGGTCAGGAGATCGAGACCATCCTGGCTAACACAGTGAAACCCCGTCTCTACCAAAAAATACAAAAAATTAGCCTGGTGTGGTGGCAGGCGCCTGTAGTCCCAGCTACTCAGGAGGCTGAGGCAGAAGAATGACATGAAACCGGGAGGCGGACCTTGCAGTGAGCCCAGATGGCGCTACTGCACTCCAGCTTGGGCAACAGAGCGAGATTCTGTCTCAGAAAAAAAAAATGCTGATGAGGGTGCCGAGAAAAGGGAATGCTTATACACTGTTGATAGGAATATAAATTAGTTCAGCCACTGTGGGAAGCAGCTTGGAGATTTCTTAAAGAAGTTAAAACAGAGCTACCATTTCACCCAGTGATATAATTACTGGGTGTATACTCGAAGGAAAATAAATCTTTCTGCCTAGAAGACATATGTAGTTGTATGTTCATCGCTGTGCTATTCACAATAGCAAAGAAATGGAATCAACCTAGGTGCCTATCAGTGGTGGATTGGATAAAGAAAATGTGGTACATATGCATCGTGGAATACTACACAGCCATAAAAAATAATTCAATTATGTCCTTTTCAGCAATATGGATGCCGCTGGAAACTGTTATTCTAAGCAAATCAACATAGAAACAGAAAAGCAAATACTGCATGTTCTCACTTACAAGTTGAAACTGTACGTTGAGCACACATGGATATAAAAATGGGAACAGTAGACATTGTGCACTACCTGAAGGGAGAAGGAGTCTGTGGGGCATGAGGTGAAAAAGTACCTACTGGCTACTATACTCACTACCTGGGTGATGTGATTATCTGTATCCCAAACCTTAGCATCATGCAATATACCCATGTAACAAACATGCACATGTACCCCCAGTATCTAAAATATAAGTTGAATTTTTTAAAAAAGAAAATGTCCATTTTGATAAGTGTTCTATGTGCACTTGAAAAGAATTTACATTAACAGTATTCTATATATGCCAATGATGTCAAATTAATCATATCATTCATCTTTTATTTATCCATACTAACCTGCTTGATCAGAGGGTTTTGTTGAAATCTTCAATATTATTCTAATTTTTGTCCATCTCTATTTTAATTTCTGTCAATGTTTTCTTTACATATTTATTAGTTATCATGTTGAATGTATAACAAGTTTGAATTTTTATATATTCTTTCAAAAAGACAATTTTAACATTATAAATGTCCCTATTTATCTCTGCAGTAAGTGTAATTCTAAAATGGCCCCTAAGTTTCTTGCTCCCTTGCATACATGCCCTGTATAATCCCCTCCATTATTAAAAATAATTGAAGAAGATTTGAACGTATGTATTAATCTCTCTAGGATTTAACTTTCAAGTTCCAACTTACTTGTTCTTAACCTCCACTCATTCTCTTTTCAGCCCAGTAAGACCATTGCCTTGTGCTTAGGTTTTATTCCTTTATATCATGACTTAAAACACTTAAGAGAATAAGCCAAAGTAAATTTACAGCTCACATTACATGCTTTCCTTTTCTCAAAGATCATAGCTCCTAAGTCATGCCCATGTTGGTTTTCAATGCCTTCAAAGTATAATTTCACGTATTTTTTTCTAGCTCTTATAATTTTTTTCAGTGCTAGTTTATCTAATACTCTGACATACCCTCAGATGAAAACTGTTAATGTGTTTCTGTCCCCATTTTTAGATGAGAAAACTAAGAGTCAGAGAATTTAACTGATTAACTCAAAGTTTCCCTGATAGTGATGGAATAAAATTAGATGTTATTTCCCAATATACCACGTTGCCTTTCTTTTTATTGTTGTTATTCTTAGATGTCAGTAACATTCTGAGGTTTTTACATGTTTTGATATAATTTGTTACTTTTTCTTTTTTTGCTTATTGTTCATGACAATTTAAGGATTTGACTATGACTTTAGGATAATCCAAAATGCCTATGTGCTCTGGCTCATAGGTTAATATCAAACACATTGTACTGAAAGCAAGGAGCCAAAATGTTCTCTGAGAAGCTTGTCTTTAAAGGAATGACAAAATTTTGTTTTCAGGAATCATACTTTAGAGTATTTTCTTTCCATTATGCATGTGCCTCTCAAATTTTAAGCTGCTTTGAGGTATGCTGTTGTTTAATTTGAGCATGATCATAGTATTTGGCCTGTGGTGAAGAAATATATAATTATCTGAACAGCAGAATTTAACATTCATTGGTATTAGTTGCCCTTGTTGAACTAATACAAACATTTATTGAGCACATACTTTAGGTACTTTGGGGGTTACAAAGACAAATCTGACATGATCCCTCTCTCAGGAAATTTAAAGTTCAGAATACAAATAGCTCTACTGGAAAGAAAATACGATTCATGACATGAGTTAGGTACAAAGTATATGGGAATTCTGAAAAAGAGATCATATGAGGTTGAAATTCTCAGGCAGAGTCTCAAAAAAGAGAAGAAATTTGATATGGGCCTGGAAGAATAAATTGTGTATATATAGGTTATGGCTCATTCCCAGTCGTAAACGTTTTATTTTTTATTATTTTTTTACATGAACTGAAAATACATTTATTTCTTTTTTTTTCTTTTATTATTATTATTATTATTATTATTATACTTTAGGTTTTATGGTACATGTGCGCAATGTGCAGGTAAGTTACATATGTATACATGTGCCATGCTGGTGCGCTGCACCCACCAACTCGTCATCTAGCATTAGGTATATCTCCCAATGCTATCCCTCCCCCCTCCCCCCACCCCACAACAGTCCCCAGAGTGTGATGTTCCCCTTCCTGTGTCCATGTGTTCTCATTGTTCAATTCCCACCTATGAGTGAGAATATGCGGTGTTTGGTTTTCTGTTCTTGCGATAGTTTACTGAGAATGATGATTTCCAATAGATTATACATCTCTTGAGAACCACAGAGTCGGTTACTTATATGGTGATGAGGGAGAAATCTATTAATCAACAGATTAATATTAATTCAGAAAATATGTTGATTTAAATTTAAGCCCACAACTCAACTTAGAGATACCATGAACCACCCAGGTATGGCACTTTTCAAATTAATTATAGCTCCTATTTAGAAAGAGGGTTATCAATTAGTGCCAGGTACTATTATAGGTGCTTTTCTTATACTACCTTGCTTAAGCCACTCAACAATCCTATAAGGTAGTAATTGTTCTCATTTTACTAATAAAGTCACTATGACACAGTCACATTGAGTAAAACGTGGCCAGGGAAACATTGCTATTAATAAGCGCTGCTGAGATTTAAGCCCAGGTTTGACTGATTATAGAATCTGAGATCTTAACCAATCTGCTATGCTGTTACTCTAAGGGTAGAGATGGAGGTGTTGATTACCCTCTGACTTATATCTACTTTCTTGTCTTCTTCCTAGACACTTTTTCTTCCCTGACATGCACTGGAACATCACGACAGTTTTGGATTTGCTTTTTTCTTCACTTTGAAAACTTTGTAAAAAGAACTTCCTGTGGCTTGAATTTTATTTCCCAGTCAGATATGCCTGCTTGCTTTATTACTTGCATGACATAGCAGCCTTTCTATGCCTCTTGGTTATGATCATACCTTGTCAGTGCTCAAGAGCAGACTGGGATCCAAATTTCCATCAAGACCTTCAAAAGGGTATCTCTAAGCCCTTAAGTCAATAGTTTTACCATTTCTGGCAATTGCCTGAGGCAAATTGGAGCCTTTCACTAGCCAGCATTTGTTTGTACTAGTCTCTGGTGCTCTGCTACATTTAATAGCAACTAGTTTCCCAGCTTACTTGGGACAGAATTCACTATGTTTGGGCCAAACAAAAGGCGGTTAAATGATGTTTTTCTTTGACTTTCTAATTTATAACTTCGAGAAACAGATTCAGTCATAGATGGCAGGATACATGCTTGAGATACTGATTTATGCCAAACAGGGCCTATCTTAACTGCCAATTAAGATGATGGTGGCAGTGGTGGTGGGAGAGAGGGTGGGGGAAAAAAGATGGTGGTGGTGGTAGTGGTGGTGGTAGGGTTGTAAGGGTGATACAAGAACAACACAAAAAAAACCCATCATTCTTTGTACAACACAATCTCCCTTTAATTATCAGATTGTCTTACAACTATTTGAAATTCATCAGCTTTAATTTACATATAAGATGAGGCCACTATAGTGCAGTACATTGAAATCAGAAACAAATTGCATGTGTGAAGTTAAACAGCACATTTAGCTTTTCAGAGAGATAATTTGAGGAGATTTCTAGGTTGTTCATATGTGACTCAATTTATGAATAATTGACAACTCTCAATAATAATCATTATTATATCCAGTTAACTTCATACAAGAGTAGCTTCTTTGCCCCTCTCTCTAGACTAGCCTGACATTAAAAGTTCTGTGACATTGCTGTTACACTTGGTGAAACTGCTGATTAAATTTCTGTCCCTTCCCTGATAAGATGAAGACAATCTAACATTGTACATGAAGGACCTGTATGGTCCTGACTTGTTTCATCTTCTTGCCATTAGGGTGTGCCATTCTTTTTTTTTTTTCTTTTTATTATTATTATTATTATTATTATTATACTTTAGGCTCTATGGTACATGTGCGCAACGTGCAGGTAAGTTACATATGTATACATGTGCCATGCTGGTGCGCTGCACCGACCAACTCGTCATCTAGCATTAGGTATATATCCCAATGCTATCCCTCCCCCCTCCCCCCACCCCACAACAGTCCCCGAAGTGTGATGTTCCCCTTCCTGTGTCCATGTGTTCTCATTGTTCAATTCCCACCTATGAGTGAGAATATGCGGTGTTTGGTTTTTTGTTCTTGCGATAGTTTACTGAGGATGATGATTTCCAATTTCATCCATGTCCCTACGAAGGATGTGAACTCATCATTTTTTATGGCTGCATAGTATTCCATGGTGTATATGTGCCACATTTTCTTAATCCAGTCTATCATTGTTGGACATTTGGGTTGGTTCCAAATCTTTGCTATTGTGAATAATGCCGCAATAAACATACTTGTGCATGTGTCTTTATAGCAGCATGATTTATAGTCCTTTGGGTATATACCCAGTAATGGGATGGCTGGGTCAAATGGAATTTCTAGATCTAGATCCCTGAGGAATCGCCACACTGACTTCCACAAGGGTTGAACTAGTTTACAGTCCCACCAACAGTGTAAAAGTGTTCCTATTTCTCCACATCCTCTCCAGCACCTGTTGTTTCCTGACTTTTGAATGATTGCCATTCTAACTGGTGTGAGATGGTATCTCATTGTGGTTTTGATTTGCATTTCTCTGATGGCCAGTGATGGTGAGCATGTAAAGACCATCGAGACTAGGAAGAGACTGCATCAACTAACGAGCAAAATAACCAGCTAACATCATAATGACAGGATCAGATTCACACATAACAATATTAACTTTAAATGTAAATGGACTAAATGCTCCAATTAAAAGACACAGACTGGCAAATTGGATAAAGACTCAAGACCCATCAGTGTGCTGTATTCAGGAAACCCATCTCACGTGCAGAGACACACATAGGCTCAAAATAAAAGGATGGAGGAAGATCTACCAAGCAAATGGAAAACAAAAAAAGGCAGGGGTTGCAATCCTAGTCTCTGATAAAACAGACTTTAAACCAACAAAGATCAAAAGAGACAAAGAAGGCCATTACATAATAGGGTGTGCCATTCTTTTCCTGGAGTGGTAAGCACCTTAACCTTTACTCTGACCTATCTTAGAAATCATCTTGTTTCTTCTCATTGTGCTTAGGGATGGCAGGAAGTAGCATTAAAACTTGCTGTTTTCTTCTCATACTGCTGTGTTGGTACTTTTTTTTTTGTAAAGTATCATTTGATTACAGGAAAAAAGATCTTGTCTTTAACTCTACTTTGCATCTGGGAAATTAAGTTGGCAACTGGATTAAGTAATGCTTACTGAATAAATTAGCAAAGTATATCATACCAATGTTAGATGTCACTCAGTTAAACTTAATACCATTAGATATCGGAAAAGAATGACCTAACAATTTTCTGTCGGGATAGAAAGGTGTACATATTCATTCAAAAAACATTTATCGAGTAGATTCTATGTACCAGGTTCTATATTGGGCACCAGTGACACAATGAATAATCGAACTTGTTCACTGTTTTGTATGTCCAGGAATCAAAAAATGGCATGAACCAACTGTTATATATACATCATGGTAGGCTCAATGAAAAATAATTTTTCAACCAAATGTCGATCTAGTGGACCCAGTCACCAACTTAAATGCAATCTTGTATTAATGGACACTGTAGATAGACATATTCCCCATCAGACCCTATGTGGGGTATCATATCAGGTGGCTGGCACTGCCCATTAAACAATGTTTGATTTCTCCATGTTTCTCAAAGAGAGAGACACATGATTCTATTATCATCCAAGAAGCTACATTCTTAATTTATTCTATTATTATGGGGGGTATCCATCACCTTAAGCATGTAACCTTTGTGTTACAAACAATCCAATTACGTACTCTCATTTTAAAATGTACAATTAAGTCATTATTGAATACAGTCACCCTGTTGTGCTATCAAATACTAGAATTTATTCTTTCTAACTATGATTTTGTACCCATTAACCATGTCCACTTCCCCTGCACTCCCACACAATTCTTCACAGTCACTGGTAACCATGCTTCTTCTGTCTTCATGAATTCAATTGCTTTAATTTTTAGCTTCCACAAATAAGTGAGAACATGCAAAGTTTGTCTTTCTGTGCCTGGCTTATTTAAATTAACATAATGACCTCCAGTTCCATGATGTTGTTGCAAATGACAGGATCTCATTTCTTTTTTATGGTTGAACCATACTCCATTATGTATATGTGCACCCATTTTATTTATCCATTCATCTGTTGACAGACATTGGAGTGCTTCTAAATCTTGGCTATTATGAATAATTCTGCCATAAACATGGGAGTGCAGCTATCTCATTGATATGTGGATTTCCTTTCTTTTGGGTATATACCTAACAGGTGGATTGCTGGATTGTATGGTAACCATATTTTTAATTTTTTTGAGGAATCTCCAAACTGTTCTGCATAGTGATTAGATTAATTTACATTCCTACCAAAAGTGTACAGGGTGTCTTTTACTTCACATCCTTGCCAGAATTTGTTATTGCCTGACCTATATATTGCCTGATATAGGCCATTTTAACTGGGGCAAGAAGATATCTCATTGTAGTTTCAATTTACATTTGTCTGATGATCAATAACATTGAGCACTTTTTCACATACCTGTTTGCCATTTGTATGTCTCTTTTTGAGACATGTCTATTCAGATCTTTTCCCCATTTTAAATTAGATTATTTGATTTTTTTCCTAAAGAGTTGTTTGAGCTCCTTATATATTTTGGCTATTATCTCTTCTCAGATGGATAGTTGCAAATATTTTCTCCCATTCTACTGGTTGTCTCTTCACTTTCCTTTGTTGTGCACAAGATTTTTAACTTAATGTGATCCCATTTGTCCATTTTTGCTTAGCTTGCCTGTGCCTGGGGTAGTACGCAATACATCTTTGTCCAGTCCATTGTCATGGAAAGTATCCTAATCTATTTTAATAGTTTGAGGTGTTAGATTTAAGTCTTTAATTCATTTTGACTTTAGTTTTGAATATGAAAAGAGAGTGGGGTCTAGTTTTATTCTTTTGTATATGGATATCCAGTTTTCCCAGCGCCATTTATTAAACAGACTGTCTTTTCCCCAATGTATGTTCTTGGCACCTTGTCAAAAGTGCGTTTACTGTAGATGAATAGATTTATCTCTGGGTTCTCTATTCTGTTTCATTGATCCATGTGTCTGTTTTCATTCCAGTTCCATGTTATTTTGGTTACTATATCTCTGTAGTATAATATGAAGTCAGGTAGTGTGATTCCTCCAGTTTTGTTCTTTTTGCTCACAATAGCTTTGGCTATTCTGGGTCTTCTGTGGTTCCATAAAAAATTTAGAATTTTTTTTACATCTGTGAAAAATGTCATTCATATTTTGGTGAGGATTACATTTAATGTGTAGATTGCTTTGGGCAGTATGGACACTTTAACAATACTTATTCTTCCAATCCATGAACATGGAAATTCCTTTTATTGTGTTTGTAACCTGTTCAATTACTTTCACCAATATTTTACAGTTTTTATTTCAGAAATGTTTCCCTTCTTTGGCTAATTTATTTTCTAGGTTTTGAATTTTATTTGTAGCTATTGTAAGTGAGATTACTTTTTCATTTATTTTTCAAATTTTTTGCTGTTGGTGTATAGAAACGATACTGATTTTTGCATGTAGATTATGTGCCCTGCAACTTTACTTATTTATCAGTTCTAACAGTTTTTTTGGGGAGTCTTCAGGTTATCACAAATATAAGATCACATCATCCTCAAACAAGGATAATTTGACTTTTTCCTTTCCAATGTGGATGCCGTTTGTTTCTTTCTCTTGTCTGAATGTTCTAACTAGGACTTCCAGTACTATGTTGAATCAGTGGTGAAAGTGGGCATCTTTGTCTTGTTGCAGATCTTAGAGAAAAGACTTTCAGCTCTTTTCCATTCAGTATGATACTAGTTTTCGGCCTGTTGTATATGGCTTTTATTATTTTTAGGTTATGTTTCTTCCATATCCACTTTTTGAAGCTTTTTATCATGAAGTGATGTTGAATTTTATCAAAAGCTTTTTTAGCATCAGTTGAAATGATCACATGTTTTTCCCCTTCATTTTGTTGATACGATGTATCACACTGATTGATGTGCTTATTATGTTCAGCCATCCTTGCATCCCTGGCATAAATCCCACTTGGTCATGATAAATAATCTTTTTAATTCGTTGATAAATTTCCTTTGCTAGTATTTTGTTGAGGATTATTGCATCAATATTCATCACAGATATCGGCCTGTCATTTTCTTTTTCTGATGTGTCTTTTTCTAGTTCTGTTATCAGTGTAATATTTACCTCATAGAATGAGTTTGGAAATATTCTTTTCTCCTCTATTCTTCAGAATAGTTTGAGTGGGATTGGTGTTAGTTTTTCGTAAATGTTTGTAAAATTCATCAGTGAAGCCATCCAGTCCCAAGAGTTTTGAAGGGTGAGATAACAGAAAGATATCCTGTTGCACTCAGTGTGGCTGGTGTGTTTATCTACCTTTATGCCTTTTGGATTTTATTATGTCTGGGTGATTTTCCAATATTTTATAAACATGATGTTTTAGGACTCTCCTTGATTGAACTATGATCATATATCTGGACAATGTTTTAGTTTACTTATGACAGTATTGTCCAGATGGTCCTGGACTGTCTCCAATAGAATCAGCTTTGTGCTTAAAATGTAGAAGTATGAACTTTATGAAGTCCAAGTCAAGTTTATGATTTCCCTAATATCCTCACAAGGAATTGGGATGAACTTCTGGAGAGTCAGATCAGTACGGATTAAAGGACATGAACAGACACTTTTCAAAAGAACATATACAAACAGCCAACAAGTGTATGGAAAAAAGCTTGATATCACTAATCATTAGAGAAATGCAAATCAAAGACACAATGATATACCATCTCACACAAGTAAGAATGGCTCTTATTAAAAAGTCAAAAAGTAACACACTTACACACTGTAGGTGTGAGTGTAAATTAGTTAACTCATTGTGGAAATCAATGTGACAATTCTCAAAGAGCTAAAAACAGAACTACCATTTGACCCAGCAATCCCATTACTGGGTATATGCCCAATGGAATATAAATAATTCTACTATAAAGACACATGCATGTGAATGTTTATTGCAGCACTATTCACAATAGCAAAGACATGCAATTAACTTGAATTTCCATCAATGACAGATTGAATAGAGAAAGTGTGGTTCCATATAGACAATGGAATACTATCCAACCATAAAAAAAAAGAATGAGATAATATATTTTGTGGGAATATGGATGGAGCTGGAGCCTATTATCCTTAGCAAACTAACACAGGAACAGAAAGCCAAATACCACATGTTCTCACTTGTAAGTGGGAGCTAAATGATGAGAACTCATGGACACAGAGAGGGGAACAACAGACACTGGGACTTACTTGAAGGTGAAGGGTGGGAGAAAAAAGAGGATCAGAAAAAATAACTATTGGGTACTAGACTCAGTGCCTGGGTGACAAAATAATTGGTACAACAAACCCCTGTGACACGAGTTTACCAATATAACAAACTTGCACATGTACCCCTGAACCTAAAATAAAAGTTTAGAAAAGGACACATATCTAATTCTAAAACAAATACTAATAATTTTTCACATTCCACTGATAATTAAATGAGGTGCTTCCTCCCATTTTTGGCTCTGGGTATCTCTCTAACCGATCTTTTGAGATTAACACGAGACATGTCAGTGAACTCCTGTGTCCGCAAAAGCTTTCAAAGAATTAAAATACAGATTAACTTCTGCTAACATCCTTGTATATTTTTATCCATAAAGAGAGATAATTTACATTAGTATTCAGTCTATTTTCTCCCTCTTAAAAAAGGAAAACCCTTTAGATTTTCCATCCCAGTCACCTCCCTATATATTTCTTCTCCTTTAAAGCTGTGTTTTAAAGAGCTATCTGCATATGAACAAGAGTTGAACTCACTGTAGTCATCCACCTACACCCTATTCACAAAAACTAATTTTGCTAAGGTTATAAATGTCCTTTATTTTGAAAATTATATGGAGTAAGTCCTAATGTACTTGGCCTATTGTCATTAAACACTTGACTCCTCTCTCCTTGAACCACTCTCTTGGCATTAATGACATTTAACTCCTTCTACCTTTACGCATGCTCTCACAGGCTCTTTACCTTCTTAATATAGTCTTTAAATATTGGAATTCCTCAGGACTTCATTCTGGTTGCTCTGTTCTTCTCTATTGTTTTACATCTTCATCGAAACCTCACTCATTCTTATGACATTACCAGTTGTCTATATGCTGATTACTCTCTCAGTAGCCCAAATCCAGAATCTTATATTTAACTACCTACTTAATAATGACGCTTCAGTGTATCTCAGGCAAGCCAAAATGAAGATGTTCCAAACTGAATATTTGATATCCATTTGCTCAACCTGTCTGTCAATCATTATTCTCCATTTTAGTAAATATCTTCACTTCATAAACATGGTAGTCATTATTGACACCTCCCTTTATTTTATCTTTTATATTCAGTCAAATACAAAGCTCTGTAGATAAATCTTCCAAAATATATTACAAATAGATAAAATATTTTTCATTTCTGTTACCACTATGCAGCGCTGTTTTTTTAAAATGTGTATTTTATTGCTCTTTCTATTTATTTATTTATTTCTAACCTTTATTTTATGTTCAGGGGATACATATGCAGGTTTGTTATATGGGTAAATTGTGTGTTGTGGGGTTTGGTGTACAGATTACTTCATCACTCAGATAATGAGCATAGTACCTGACAGGTAGTTTTTCAGTCTTCATCTTCCTATCACCCTGCACCATCAAGTAGACCCCAGTGCCTATTATTCCTTTCTTTGTGTCCATGTGTGCTCAATATTTAGCTAACACTTGCAAGTGAGAACATGTGTATTTTGTTTTCTGTTTCTACATTAATTTGCTTATGCTAATGGTCTCCAGATCCATCCATATTGCTGTGAAAGATAGGATTTTATTCTATTGTTATGGCTACATAGTATTCTATGGTGTATATGTACCACATTTTCTTTATCCAGTCCACTGTTGATGGATAGGCATTTACGTTGATTCCGTGAGTTTGCTATTGTGACTAGTACTGTGATGAATATACACATGCATGTGACTTTATGATAGAATTATTTATATTTCTTTGCCAGTATTTCACTCTTTTTAAGAAGCCCTTTCCGACCTCCCTTACTCATTCTTTTTGTGTAAAACTTCAGAACACAATGTGCCTATTCTTCATATTACTTACTGCTGTCACATTTTGCATTTTCAGAATAATCAGGTAAATAAATATCTGCATCTTTCACTAGGTTATAAGTTCCATAAGAGTCTTGTTTTAGTCTATTGTGTACATTACCTGGTACACAATAGGCATTCAATAAATAACTGTTAAATGAATTATATAATGCCATAGTAGTTTTTAGCAACAAGTGGGCATTTACCATGTTCCAGAAACTTTGGCGAGTGTTATACATAACTTACCTCATTTAATCATCTCAATTATCTTATGAAGAGAGTACTATTATTATATTATTTTATATAGATAAAGAAATTGGGCCCAAATAATCTAAAAATACTTCTCAAATTTGCATAACTAATACAAGGCAGAAAAACAATTTAAATCTATTTCTGTTAGGCTCCAAAGTTTGTGTTTATTAGAAATTCAAGCTCTTTCAGTTTGTCTTTGCTAGAATAGTTTATCTGGACATTTTACTGCTGTCACAAGCCTTAATATAAAATGTTGTCCTATATTTTTATTTCCAGGAGGTCTCTACTATATATTACTTATTAAAATTTTTAGGAAGCTTTAGGTTTGTTTTTCAGTGATTCACTTAAGCCGTCAAAAAATCCTAAATATAAATGACATTTTCTGTCAAATGAAACCTCTATTTTCCTGTTAGTGTTTGCCTTTCACATGTAATACATACATTTTAGCATATACATCACCTCATGCAAGGAATATTAACTTTATAATGTATAATACTTGATATAAGGTTTTGAAAACCACTGTTCTATAACATTTAATAAATCCAGGTCTTAGACCAAGATGCAAAATACACTGACTGATTTACTCAGTGCCTAGGCAAACTTGAAGAAGTTTTGGTACTATTTTCAAAGTTTATGCCTTCTCTCAATATTGATAGATGCTTGTATTTCCGAGCTTAGCTGGAGAATAACCTGAATTTCATACTACGGTGTAATATTTATGTTGTTTCAACATATTAATGATGACAGACATCCTCATTCCCTATTGGGAGTTACCCATTCAGGACATCTTTTAATTTTTATAGATGTGCGAATTAGGTGGCATTATTAGGAGTGCGGGTTGCTTGTGTTTTTGTAACTATGTGTTGCCTTTTAATTATAATCACGATATTGTGCAATTCTAGGGATTCCAATCTCTATTTTAGTTTATGTAAATGATTCCTAAGGAGTTTCATAGTGCATAGCCTGTGAGGCCATACATTGTGAAGTATCATCTTCTCTCTTATTCATCCATAAATAGTGAGTGAATTCCACACAGTAATCACAGAAACATAAAACGAAGACTTTGCTTATTATGTCCTCTGTTACCAACATAATAAATGTCTTATATTTCCACACCTGAATTTACATATAGTAATGTCTTATATACTTCAATTCCAAACATTCTTGTATTAATTAGGCCTCTTAGTGACAAACACCTGAAACCAACTCTAACAAGTTAAGTAAAAACAAATTTAGCAAGCGATACTGAGGGCTCACAGAAGTGATAAAAGGGTAGAAGATCAGGAGGATCTATGAGAGCAAAGACTAGGACACACACACAAAAAAACACAGCTACTGTCTTTTAGAAGGGCCCACCCATTTAATAGATATTGCTGGCTTGTCAGTTTCTCTGCCATCACCACCACAGCTGCTATTGTAATAGATATGTCAAAATATGTATCCTGACTTTAATACTTTATTCAATATTTAAAGTCCAGGGAAAGGGGTTTTGATTGGCTGCGATTAGATCATGTGTCCAATCTCCTGATCCTCTCAGCCCTATAGGCGGAGTTATGAAATGGAACAGTGGAAGATGGGCACAGGGATTTATCACTGTGCCAATACTACACATAATGAAGAAGTAGTAAATCCCCAAAAGTAAACTGAAATGTTATTAGGAAGGATGTGGTTTCTGGCAGCCAAAAATCCCTCAATTTGAGCAATGTCTGCTATAAGCCCTCTTTCATGTCAATTATGGGTTCCAATTGCATTACCTATTTCTCACCTGTGACACTGCACATACTCTTTTCTTATATAAACTGGCTTTGCAGTTTTATGTCCCTGGTACTGTTGGAATCAAGTACACTATCTTGGTTACTGGAAAGTAGATATTAATAGAATAAAATATAAGAAATGTAAGATTAGCATCCCACTTCAATATTGTTCATCTTCCTCATAGATTAAAAAAAAAAAGACACTAATGATTTCACTATTTTCCAAGCATGAACCTGAGAACAGAAGAATGCCAAATTGCCTAAAATTCCCTGGCTGCTGCATTCTTTAAACTGTATCTACCTAGAGGTCACTTATAAAATGATGTTGCATTGAAAACAGATGGAATTATCTCATACTGTATTGGAAGAACATTGCATGCCCTAGTGATTTATTTACTCCCTCATCTCTGTCCTGATTCCATTCTTTTCTCATCTGTACTTGTATTTCACTACGGCCTTAGCTCGGACTTTAGTAACATGATTAATAACCTAATTTGGGCTGGGACTGTATTTCTTCAGTCTGTCTTCTGTTTGCTTCTTAAAACCATGAACTACATTGCTCAATTCCTTGTTTCATCTATTCCAGACCCTTTGAGTTACAGAAGTTTTATTTATGTTCCTGAGATGTGATCCACTCTGCTGTGCTTCAGGCCAGTCCAGCATCTTTTCCTCATGACCAAAGCAGTATGTCAAGAAGTAGTTTTTTCAATTGCTCACAGAAAATTGGTTCTCTGTAGCAGGCATGTTTCTGTTTGTTCTGATCTTTTGCTTCCCTCTAGCGGCCAATGTTTGCATATGTATATGAGGCTAGAAAACTGTGTGTGTGTGTGTGTGTGTGTGTGTGTGTGTGTGTATGTATAAAATTGATGGAATTTCTATGGTTTCTGTCTCATCACTCCATTGCTAGCCATATATATATGCACACACATATATATGTATATATGTTTATATATGATCTATATGTGCATATATTTGATATATATCATATATATGATTTATGTGTCTCATATATCATATATATGGATGTATATATTGTGAAACCCAAAAATCTGAGACAGGTCTCATTTAAATTAGAAAGTTTATTTTGCCAAGGTTGAGGACATGCGCCCGTGACACAGCCTCAGGTGGTCCTAACGACATGTGCCTGCCCAAGGTGGTAAGAGCACGGTTTGGTTTTATACATTCTAGGGAGACATGAGACATCAATCAACATATGCAAGATGAACATTGGTTCGGTCTGGAAAGATGGGATAACATGAAGCAAAAGTGAGAAGACTCAAAGAGGGAAGGGGGCTTCCGGGTCATAGGTAGATAAGAGACAGATGGTTGCATTATTTTGGGTTTCTGATTAGCCTCTCCAAAGGATGCAATCAGATGTGCATTTATCTCAGTGAGTGGAGGGGCGACTTTGAACAGAATAGGAGGCAGGTTGGCTGTAAGCAGTTTCCAGCTTGACTTTTCCCTCTAGCTTAGTGATTTGGGGGCCCCAAGATTTATTTTCCTTTCACAATATGTGAGTGCATGTATTACATATATGATATAGGTATTATATATGTATATACATCATATATGATATGATATATAAGTGTGTGTGTGCATATATATGAGGCTAGCAATGGAGTAATGAGATAAAAACATAGAAATTCCATCAATTCAATATCAGATACATTTTTAAAATTTATTGACAAATTTATAAAGAAGCTAAAGAACTTAAAAGATACAGATAGGTTTAAAGGATACCAACTAGGTTTATAAAATTGTTTTGAAGTAAAAACAATAAGACTTGCCTTACCCCTCTACTTTTAATACTGTTTTGTGTATTTTATCCTTCTAGGTTGTATATGTCAGAGGATATCACATCTGATCAAAAGAAGAAAAGATCAAGACAAGATGAAAAGAACCAAAATGTGAATATATAGTTATAAAATTAAAATTAAATGTTATTTTTTACTATCTCTGGGGGAACAGAACTATTTGCTCTGCTGATGGGTATTTATTTCCCTTTTCCTTATTTATAAGAAAGTGAAAGATATTTCACTGACATAGAATTTGATAGTTTCAGGAATATCAGAGTAGATAGCAATGAGTATAAAGTAGACAAAAAAAGGCAACTGTTATCTGTTTTTCTACCACTATACTATTGTTTCTACTTTTACTTCTGGTACTACTAATACTATAATGACAATAAAGAAACTACTACCGCCACCATAATGACCTCATAATAATAACAATTAATGTAAATCAAGCAATAACTTTATACCAGGCAATGTGTTAATCACTTTACATACATCTTATTTAATTCCCACAACAATGCTCGGAGGCAGATACTATTGTAAGCCCTAACTTACAGAGGAAAACATCCTAAGGCATACAGCAGCTGCAGTCTGCCTGCCACTGAAGTTTATCCAGGGTCTGAGCCTGCTGAAGTCAGTTGGTGAAGCAAGAGAAGACAGTCAGAGTAAGATGGCAGAGTAGGACTCTCCAGCGACCATCCCTCAATAGAAACATCAATTTGAACAACTATCCACACATGAAGCAAACCTTCGTCAGACTCAGGAAACCAGGTAAGAAATTACTACACCTGGTTTTAGCATAATAATTTAAAAGATGCATTGAAGAGGGTAGACAGGAAACTTTTACATTACCTACATCACCCTTCCCCCAACCTCAGACAGCACAGCACTAAGAGAGACACCATTTGCTGAAGGAGAGAGAAGTAAGCATAAGACTTTGCCTTGAAATCCAGTGCCAGGTCTGCCACAAAAAAGCCCAGCACCAGGCAGAACCGCATGTCCCCTTGTTCCTGGACAAAACTGAGGGTCGGACTGCTATTTCTAATGGCCCAGTGAAGAGATGCAAATGAACTGCGGAGGAAGAGTTTTCATTTCTGCAACCGGTTACAGGGAGAAGGCCTGGAAATTATCGCCAGACCAACTCAAAATTAGAGGGTTTTCAGGAGCTTATATACCTTCTGAGCTATATGTCTACGTGTAAGTATCCATTCATCTAAAGACAGAAGTGTTTAACTTCTTTTAATCTACAACTATGGTCTGCATCCTGAAGACCTTCCTCTGAAGCCTCAGTAAATTTACTTAATCTAAATGGGTCCAGGTGCTGGGTTGATTACCCTTATCTTGTCTCCTGCTGAATCATGGAAGTTTGGGGAGTTTGGGGAGTTTGGGTAGTGCCGTCAGATCCCCAATTAACTTGTTGTGGAGGCCTGGGGAGTTTCTTAAGTCCAACGATGAAACTTGTTTAGTCCTAAATGGGTCCTGTTAAGAATTCTTTCATTATTTTGTCATGCTTTAATGCCCAGGAAAGGCCTAGGCAAAACTCTTGTTGAGCTTGAGGGCACTGGCTTTTAATATTTAACTTAATCACTCAGTCAGTACTGAAACAGTTGTTAAGGAGGTCTGCGTTAGTGAGACCTGGCCTGCCACACCCTAACACTAGGCCAATACCCTGAACAGAACCTCTACACCTGGCATGGTGACAGACAAGAACCGATAATCCCAGCAGGAGTGACTGAAGTTCTGGCCCATAGCACTGCCAGCCAACTCCAGCTGCCTTGAGACCCAAATAAACCTCAGCAGCAGGCAGTCCATAGCTTTTGCAGACTTTTAGGCATACACTGGAGACAAATATAAGCCTGTGGCCCTGGCAGAATGGATTTGAGTTCTGGCTTGCATCACTGCTGGCAAACTACAGTAGTCTTGGGCTCTGAATTAAACTCATCAAAAGGTATGCCATAGCTGCCATGGACCTTAGGCAGCCCTGTTGCCAGAGGGGAACACATGGCCCTGGTGGAATAGACTAAAATTCTGGCCCACGTTACCACTTGCAAACTATAGTAGCCTTGAATCCTAAATAAAACTCAGTGGTGGGCAGGCTGTAGTTGCTATGGGCCAGCCCTAAGTGTGAAAGGAAAACAAGTCTCCAGACGTCAAAATCACTAAGCCAAAGGGAAAAGTCCAGTTCAGAACTGCGTTAGGCAAACATGCAGCACATTTTATTCCTAAATAGGATAGCTACAAAGATTAAAAAAAAAAAAAGCTACATACCTCCTTCACAATTTGTTCACAAGGGAATTTCTCATGGGCCTCAAGATCTTTACCCTAAAACAGTTCTGTTGCATTTCACCCTGGCAATGAAAATTAATAACTTATCTTCACAGGTGCAGGACAAAGGACAGACAGAATTCAGTCAACCCTCTGCTCACTTGAGAAAAAGTGCATATCTAATTGCTTCTTTGGCCCTATTGTTTATGTAAGAATGCTGATTCATTTGTCTACTTTGGCTTTTGTTGCCATTCCTTTTGGTGTTTTAGTCATGAAGTCGTTGCCCATGCCTATGTCCTGAATGGTATTGCCTAGGTTTTCTTCTAGGGTTTTTATGGTTTTAGGTCTTACATTTAAGTCTTTAATCCATCTTGAGTTGATTTTTGTATACAGTGTAAGGAAGGGATCCAGTTTCAGCTTTCTGTATATGGCTAGCCAGATTTCCCAACACCATTTATTAAATAGGGAATCCTTTGGGATCTAATTAAACTAAAGAGCTTCTTCATGGCAAAGGAAACTATCACCAGAATGAACAGGCAACCTACAGAATGGGAGAAAATTGTTGCAATCTATCCATCTGACAAAGAGCTAATATCCAGAATCTACAAAGAACTTAAACAAACTTACAAGAGAAAAACAACCCTATCAAAAAGTGGGCAAAGGATATGAACAGATACTTCTCAAAATAAAACATTTATGCAGCCAACAAACGTATGAAAAAAAGCTCATCATCACTGGTCATTAGAGAAATGCAAATCAAAACCACAATGAGATACCATCTTACACCAGTTAGAATAGAGATCATTAAAAAGTCAGGAAACAACAGATGCTGGTGAGGATGTGGAGAGATAAGAACGCTTTTACACTGTTACTGGGAGTGTAAACTAGTTCAACCATTGGGGAAGACAGTGTGGCAATTTCTCAAGGATCTAGAACTAGAAATACCATTTGACTCAGCAATCCTATTTCTGGGTATATACCCAAAGGATTATAAATCATTCTACTATAAAGACACATGCACACGTATGTTTATTGTGGCACTGTTCACAGTAGCAAAGACTCAGAACCAACTCAAATGCTCATCAATGATAGACTGGATAAAGAAAATGTGGCACAGATATGCCATGTAATACTATGCAGCCATAAAAAAGGATGAGTGCATGTCTTGTGCAGGGACATGGGTGAAGCTGGAAACCATCATCCTCAGCAAAGTAACACAAGAACAGAAAACCAAACACTGCATGTTCTCACTCATAAGTGGTAGTTGAACAATAAGAACACATGGACACAGGGAGGGGAACGTCCCACCGGAGCCTAGTGGAGGGTGGGGGCTAGGGGAAGGATAGCATTGAGAAAAATACCTAATGTAGATGATGGTTTGATGGTTACAGCAAACCACCATGGCATGTGTATACCTAGGTAACAAATCTGCACATTCTGCACATGTACCCTAGCACTTAAAGTATAATAAAAAAAGCCAAAAAGAAATGCAGATTCACTAGGCCTGTCCACAGCATAAGTCACTATTCCTCTATGCCACCTCATATGTAAATTTTGTATTTAATGAAAGGATAATCACAGTATTCAGTGAAAAGCTAATGACAGACTCAAAAGAAAATAACCATTTATCTCTTATCCAACTTTCAGTTGCACTGCCTTTCAGGACAGAACAAACATACAGCTTATACTTATTGATTGATGTCTCATGTCTCCCTAAAATGTATAAAATCAAGCTATGCTCTGATCACCTTAGGCATGTGTCTTCAAGATCTGAGGCTGTGTCACAGGTACCTCCTTAACCTTGGTAAAATAAACTTTCTAAACTGATTGAGACCTGTCTCAGATACTTTTGAGTTTACAAATCCATTACCATAAAGGAATTCTGAGTTTCCCTTTATGATCAAGGAGATTCTGTTGATCTTTCACAAATCTCCTATTTGAGCTTGGTACCTGTTTTAGTTATCCTTATGTCTCAAACCAGTAGGACAATTTACTGAGCCCTGGGAGCCCCCCACTTCTAGAGAATCCCTAATCTCTCAAAATTTGTTTGAGATGTAAAATATATTTTGCTTTACAACTATTTTTTTAGAGTTTTAATTCCTTCCAACAAGGAAGGCAAGCTTTCCCGCTTCCATGATAATGTAGAGCAGATAACTCCTTTCTGGAGTTTCAGTTAGTTTCCAACAGGAAAGGCAAGTTTGAGGCTTTTGTTCCCTGCTTCTAAGATGGTAGAGAGAAGTCTTGAGCCAAGGCCTCATTCCTAAGAGAGGTGAAGCCTGCTGGGCTTCTGGGTCGGGTGGGGACTTGGAGAACTTTTCTGTCTAGTTAAAGGATTGTAAACACACCAATCAGCACTCTGTGTCTAGCTAAAGGTTTGTAAACGCACCAATCAGCACTCTGTAAAAATGCACCAATCAGAGCTCTGTGTCTAGCTAAAGGTTTGTAAATGCACCAATCAACACTCTGTAAAATGGAACAATCAGGGCTCTGTAAAATGGACCAATCAGCAGGACATGGGCAGGGCCAAATAAGGGAATAAAAGCTGGCCACCCAAGCCAGCAGTGGCAACCCACTGGGGTCCCTTTCCACGCTGTGGAAGCTTTGTTCTTTTGCTCTTCACAATAAATCTTGCTGCTGCTCAGTCTTTGGGTCCACACTACCTTTATTAGCTGTAACACTCACTGCGAAGGTCTGCAGCTTCACTTCTGAAGTCAGTGACACCACGTACCCACCGGGATGAACAAACAACTCCCAATGCACCAACTTTAAGAGCTGTAACATTCACTGTGAAGGTCTGCGGCTTCACTCCTGAAGTCAGCGAGACCATGAACCCACCAGGAGGAACAAACAACTCTGGACACGCCACCTTTAAGAGCTGTAACACTCACTGAGAAAGTCTGGGGCTTCACTCCTGAAGTCAAGCAAGGCAACAAAACCACCGGAAGAAGCTCTAGACACATCTGAACATCTGAAGGAACAAACTCTGGACACACCATCTTTAAGAACTGTAACACTCACCGCGAGGGTCCGTGGCTTCATTCTTGAAGTCAGCAAGACCAAGAATCCACCAGAAGGAACCAATTCTGGACACACTAGCTATGTAGCTAAATTTGGGTTTTTGTCTTGGAAATTCTTTTTAAATATTAAAAGTTAAAATTGACAATGAGCTAGTCTTAGTTTTCCCTTATTATTAGGGTGCTCAGTAATCCCATAAAATGTGCAATCATTTGTTTTGCTTAACTTTTTTGTTGCTGTCTGTTTCTGTTTCTGTTGTGGTTTCAGTCTTTGTCCTACTGGGTTTGACTAACTTTATTCAGCTTGGTCAAATCCAAACGAGATTTCCAAATTATGGGGAACAAGCCTTCTGAATTGGCATAATTCTTGCAACTGATAATAAAAAAGGAAAAGAGAAAACGACCAGCAAAAAGAAGATAAAGGAAAGATTTTGACTACCTAGAAGGCTTTATGTACATAACAAGGCCACTGTTTCATTAGCCAAGCCAAACTGAAAGGGCAATGGCTGTTGCCTGTCCTAAGATGCAGTTCTGTTCCTAAAGTTCTGCCCCTTTTTTCCACCATCACATCCTGGTTTGGTTTCTAAATCAAGTTCTTTCTGGATTTATATTTATATTACTTTTGAAATATCAGCAATTTATCCCAGCTAAAATATGGTAATGGGATTTTAATTTTTTTTTTTTTTTGAGACGGAGTCTTAGTCTGTTACCCAGGCTGTAGTGCAGTGGAGCAATCTGGGCTCACTACAGCCTCTGCCTCCTGGATTCAAGTGATTGTCATGCCTCATCCTCTCAAGTAGCTGGGATGACAAGCACACACCACCACATCCAGCTAATTTTTGTATTTTTAGTAGAGATAGAGTTTCACTATGTTAGCCAGGCTGGTCTCAAACTCCTGACCTCAAGTGATTCACCCACTTTGGCCTCCCAAAGATCTGGGATTACAGGTGAGAACCACCACACCCAGCCTAAAATGACTTTTTAAAAGGAGTTCAATGGTTAAAAGGCAGCTTAATTAAAAGCTAATATACAAGGGGTGTGTAAGGGGTGTGTATGCTTTTTTAAATTTTTTACAGTCTTTATGCTTTTTTTTTTTCTCATAGGACATTGTTCTTTTTTGAGAAAAGAGGTTTTTTTTTTTTTTTAATCCTTTAGGGTCGACTGAATTCTGTTTTCTCCATTTACTGTTGACTTTCTCTCCTTTGTCTTGCCACCCTCTGCTGCATGAAGGACCTAAAGTAGTTTCTAACAGCCTGGGATTTCTTAAAGAAAATAGAGAAGGTGCCGAACTCCATTCTGGGGAGAAACCTCTGTTTTTTATTATGGAATGCCAAAAATGTAAACAGACAAATTCCTTTCAGATTTTAAACTGCTTGTTTTTGCATTGTTACCTGATTTATTTTTGCTAAAATAGTTATTACAACAGAGACATCTTTCGGGTACTTAAAATAAGAAAGAATGTAGTTTAGACACTTAGAGAAATGTCTTTGTTTAAAAAAAAAGTACACTGTAAAAGCATCATGTGGTCTAGCCTGAGGATAATTCTCTGTTTTTGGAGATACAGGATTCAGTGTGGACTTAGCCCAGAGGTCAGAGGTCCAGATAAAAGATAGAGACTAAATTTAGAACTATGTATCTAAATAAAATTGGTCCCTTATGCAATTCTGTGATAGATTTCTATAATTTTATGTCTGATTTGGCATCCATTTTTAATCTCCCTCTAGCACAGGAGACTCTATACTTTGAGATGTAAATTTTGCCATCTGATTTTTCACCTAAGAGTTCCTTTAATGTGCAAATTTAGGGCTATCTAGCTGACAACTGCCTAGGATAATGAAACAGGTTATCAAGAAATTGGAAGTCTAAAATAAGAAAAAGAAAGGGTTTTATGAATCTATAAAATCTACTTTTATCTGCATGTCTAATACACATATGTATTTATGTGTCATATATAATGTTTCACTACTAAAACTATATTTTAGAACTCTAATTAATTGGCTTAAAGAAAAAAAGTCTTTTAGTCAAATGCTTTGTCAGAATAAAATAGAGACTCTAAGCCAAATGCTTTTCAAGGTCATGTGATTTAAGTAAATCTTTAATGATAAGCTGGTTATAAAAGTATTGGTAAAATTGAATTAGAAATGGCTTCAGAATTGTCAACATACATTATTGTTTAAATTTATCGGTCAAGTGGTTTTATATTTCTCTTTGCTAGATGTAAAAATTGGGCAAGAGGGTTATAAAACCGTGAATGTGGACCAAAAGATAATTATCTTTATTTGTTTAAAAATTGATAAATTAGTATTTAATATTGTTTGTTTATGGAAATCAGCCAAATCTCGAGTTATTGGCAAAACAAAAACAAAGCCACTTATCTAATCTTAAAGTTCTTACTCAGGAAAACCTGAAATTCACAGACTACAAAAGTAATTAACAGGAATATAATCTTATATGATAACTATCAGAGTTTTCATAAGTAATCTGGGTAAACTATTTTAAAAATTAATTAAGTAAATGTAATGAAATAAATGCTTGTAAATAAACTTGTCATATAATTTGGAATCCAAAGTTATATTAAGTTAAATGACAGATACTAATTGAATGTCTTGTTCATTTTCTTTTTTCAAAAATTATAGAAAATCATTTTCTAAAATATATGTTCTTGTTTACAAGAAAATAATTTTCATCAAATTCAAAAGTTGTTTAAAACTTATCTATGAAATGATGTGAAAGTAAACAGTAAATAAGACCAATGAAAAGAATGTTATAAGTATAAAGAGGTGTTTTGGCAAGAAAGATAAAAGAATACAATTTTATATGAGAAAGAATCTTTTATAGTAAATTTTTGTCCTAGAATAAAATGACCAGTTATTTAGGGAAGAGGGATGTTGAGGACAACCCAGAACGTCCAAGCATGTCAGGAATTGTCTGTGTAAGTTGTAATAAAGTTTGTACCAAGAAGATTTATAACAAAGAAAACTTTACGTGATCAAGTTGTCTGTAATTAAAGGGAAATTATTCACAATGTCATTCTAGAGATTGGGTATTGATATTTAAAAAACATTTATACACTAAAGAATTGGCTAGAACAACAAAGTTTTCTTAAAGTATTAATTTATTCTTAATAAAATTACAAGATGTTTTAATTTCTTTTAACTCAAAGTTCAACTTTTATTGCATCTCACTGTTTACAGCTTTCTCTTCCCTCTGAAAAGGCCTAAGATGCTAACTCTGTCCTGCAACTCATTTTCAGCTCCTGCAGTTTTCTACCCTCAGGTTCTAACTGTTTGTTGTTATCTGATGCTAAAAATGTTTTATCTTAAAGATTTAAAAGAAATGTTTTCTTCTGATATAACATTCTGTGCTCTTGGCTTTAAATTATTTTGTGAATCCAAAAATTTTTACTCATTACCAGGAAACACTCTTTCTATGTCTAACTAATACAAGTACCCTTTCCATTAGATTTGGCTTGCTAGTCAAACCTAATGGACTTCCTATAGGGAATAGCGATCTCACTGCAAAAGTACATTTTGGTAACTGACCTAACAAACAGATTTTACATTTCATCAAAATGATTCTTATGTTACATTATTAAGTTGTGATTTGCTTAGAAAGAAGTGAGATTATTGTTAATTGAGGCTATTATATACATGTAACTTTCTGTATTTGCTTTTAAAGTTATTGTACCATTTAGTTACAGGGCTTTGACTCCTGGGTCTGAAAAGTATACCAAGTCATGTTAAATCTTAAACACTGACAGCAGCTAAAATATCAAAATAAATGGCATTCATGAGACACAAGGCCAGAAATTAAAAGTATTCAACTACTCAAGGTCCATGGACTATCATGTAAGAGGTGGGCATATGAGATTGTAAGGGCTGATTTTGAGAGATTAAAATTAGTTCAGTTTCTCTACAAATTAACCATTAATATTCAAGGCACACTGCTTAAAGGCCAGCATCTGGGCTCCTGTGTCAGATTAATAAAGTTTTCTCTATGAGCATTAACCCACTTCAGAATAAAAAGAATTCTATAACTTAAAAAAGGTTTATGGAAATTATATCTTATGGTCAGGATGATTAAAACTTAATTCATTTGTTTATGAAATTTTGAGAGATAGATTTAATTGGCCTCATGCTATCTGTATTAGGGCTTTTGGGAGGAAATTAAATCTCCTTTCTCAAAGAATAAGTGTTCTTTTTGAAATATTTGAGTTATCACTTTGGCTAAATGAATGACTTATTTTACAATGACCTGCTATCCTATTGTAATATCCAGGATTTTGAAATTTTTACACTTCACAAACTTTCCAAAATCAAATTCTAACTTCAGTCTTCATGATTTTTTTGATATTAGGCTGCTTGAAGTCCAAAAAGCATATATTCAGCTTATTTGATGTAAAAATTCATACAAGAAGTATTATCAAATATGAAATGGTGTTTAACCTTCTTTGAATTGTATTTATATAAATGTGAATTTAGTATGCATTTCAAAATTGTTTGAGATTCCTGAGATTCTGATATCTTAGTATATATTATCCATAGTAATTATGATTATTATAAAAATTGTTGTATGCCACAGAAGTAATCAAATTTTCTTGTTATTTGTGTCTTTAACCATGACTGTTCTAAGACTCTTGTCATTCACAGCTGTTTTATTTTTTCCTTTTCAAAGGATAAAAATAGGTGGTTTATATAAAATGAGATGTAAAACTCTGACAGGTGCTCTTGAATGCAGACATCTGAAATTTGGAGGTTATGACACTAAAATAGAGGAAAATCTTCCAAGACTCACAGACAGCTAATGTGTTCATAAACATCAAGCAGATCAGGAGTTAATTACATAGACTGAACATGTGAAAGATTGAAATAATCCTTTTATGACTGTGTTTGAAATATTGTTAATTCTTTTTTTTCTCAGTCCATAAAATGCTTTTTCTTTTGAGCTATTTACAGCTTTTAACAATTAGGTAAAATACACTCCTGTGAGCAAAGTTGGAACATTTTTTTTCTCTCTACTTGATTTCTCCAGAATATGAAAACTATTTGTAAGTATACTTAATTTATGCCAATATAGTTATTTGCATAAGTTTAATAAGAATCAGTTTTCTTTTGTAACAGGACACTATTGGAAACACTATTTATTTTTACCAAAGCTTTGACTAGCATGGCATACTTTCAGACTGCTTTAAGAAATCAAAGTTCACTTGTGTAGCCAATGAAAGACCCTTGGGAAAATCTGTCTCCTACATTGTCCTTGCAGTCCCTGTACAGGGTTCCTTACCTGTTGTAAGTACAGAATGTTACTTTCTAACTGACCTAGGGGCCCTAAATTATATTAGGACTTCAGGGTGAGGAATGCACCCAATTAATTCAGGTATTTGTAGGCACAGATAAATCTGTGGCTGGGCTCAAGGATTTAAAGTCTAATCTGAGGGCTAGATTTCAAGGAATTACTTCCCTTAGTTTGTGCTGGAATCTGAGAGTGCATGCAAATGTCTTCCTGTTGCTCCTCCCACTTTTATATTTCTCAACTCTCCCCAAATTTGTTCCTGTGTTTAGTGGGGTTAACTTTATTCCTTATGGAATAAAGGTCCAGTAAAGCCAATGTTTTAAAAGCCTATATAAATTTATTTATTTATTTATTTATTTATTTATTTTTCCAGATGGTTGATTAAAAAAATTTATATCATATCTCTCCCACTTGGAAGGACAAAATAGTGTATAACCAATCACATTGTGAACTTTTTCTCAAGAATTAACGCAGGAACTGAATAAAAAATCTGAAGGAAAACGCAGACCCTTTGAAAGAACCAGGAGTCTACAGCGTGCACTGTGACTCAGTCGAAGGGCTGTGAGTCCCCGGAGTGTGAGAGGGAAAAAATTCACCTCCAGGATACACAACCCTACTGAGGAGCCTAAAAGTCCAGGCCACCAGGGAAGGTACTAACCCCACCGAGCACAAGAACAAACTTGGGGAGAGTTGTGAAATATAAAAGTAGGAGCAGTTAAGGGAAGACCCTTGCATGCATTCTCAGATTCCAGCACAAACTGAGGGCAGTCTTTCCTTACTGTACCTCATAGGAGACCCTGCAGAGGACAACCAAAAAGTTCAGGCAGTATCCCAGGTTTAAAGAAACTCCCAATGGAGTTTTACAATATAACCTCAGGTGGGGTCAAACTCCTTTCACCAGAGCTGGGGTGGGGAAGAATGCGGGAGTTCCAAATGCAAGAGCTGCAGGTACAAAAGCCAGGTGCAAGCTGTGCAAGTGACATGGAGTTGCGTGGCCTGAAAGCTGTGGTTTCTAGCTCTGCAGGGAAAGTTGGCAGTTTCAAATTTGGATTATAGGCTAACTGGAACTCAACTCGCTGCTGCCAGTAGAACACTGTGGAGTGGATCTGCCTCTCCAAGTGTGTGAGAACTGTGCGGGGCTTACCACCACCTGCTACTCCCCACTTCCTACACCAACTCTTCTGTGCAGCAGAGGCAGCAATGCTTTCCTCTGGAACATCAACCAAGTATCCTGAAACCTACTCCAATCCCCCAGTACCCACAGGGGCTACTGCTTGCCCTGTATTTGGAGACTCAGAACACAAACACACCTGACCCAGACCTGACTTTGCTTTGCCCTGCCACCCACCTTGGTAGCTTAACACAAAAGGCAGAATCTCTTGGGAGCTATATAGCCCTGCCCATTGCCTGAGAAAAAGAGTACCCTCCATCCTGACAGACAACATAAGGAGAACAAACATCTCACTGCTACTACTGCAGCTGGTTCTCTTTTCCAAGCACCACCTCCTGGCTAAAGGCCAACCAGCATAATTTATTACGGTATCTCCTGATAGAATAACATTGCACCCAGAACGGAGAAAATGGCTGTGTGATCTCAGCTATCACCACTGCCTGCACCACTCTGGCTAGCCAGGAGGTTCTGAATATGTCCAAGTGACCAGTTCCTTATTACTATAACCAACCTTCAAGAAAGCCAACACACTGTGGCTATCAATAACCGAGGAATTTCACAGAGTCTGTGTCACTCCCTTGCCACTCCCCACCCATAAGAGCTGCTACCCACTGCTGGAAAACTTGTGCAGAGATCACATCATTGGATCCCTTGCAGACATTCCAGAATACCAGCCTGGAGTGTGGCAACTTCACTGGGCACCTGACCCAGAGGAGCAACAACACTCACAGTAGTCTGGCTCCCAGGGACTCTCACTCCTAGGGGAAGGGGGAGTGCACCACATCAAGAGAACACCCTGAAAGACAAAAGAATCTGGATGGCAGGCCTTGAGCAACAGATTCTTCTGATGATAAGAAGCTTCTTTCTGCAGAGGCACACAGATACAGTGCTGGGCTTAGCAGGGTAAGTCTTCAGCCCAGTCCCTCAAGTCAGCCATCCCTAGTGTACATTAAGGGTTTTGAAGAAGATGAAGTCTTTCCCCCCTTATCACTGTAGGCACAGTTGGGGCTTCTCCCGTGGAAGCCTGGCATGGGTGCAACTATAAACAGCCTTTCTGGAACAAGTCAGGGTGACTGCATCCTCACAGGGGGAACTCCCTCTAGGCTCAGGCTTCAATGAGATGCAGAGTCACAATTCCTTTGTATTTGTAACATCAACATTCTACAGATGAAAAGAGGTGCCTGTATAATCTGAATAGCCAAAGCACAGCAACAGGAGTGTGTCTGAGAGACAGATAACTTTTCTGCTAACCTGGCAGGGGAGCTGACATGGCTCCAACCCTTCTCCTTGATAATACCTTTGTACAACTCACTGAGAGCTCCTTCAGCCAACTCTGTCAAGGCCAGAACCTTTTTAACCCACTTGCTTTAGCTACAACTGGTTCCTACCCAGGGACAACTCCCTACTGGCCTGAAGCCTAAACCATCAAACCAGTAAGTAAATTACTGGGAAAAATAGTTAAATGAAAATTATACACCATGGGGGAAATAAACACATAAAAAGTACACACCATGGGGACCTCTACCATTCCAACTCCATAGGAAATAGTGAACTTGCTTATGCACCAAACACATTGCTACTAAAACCAGCATATGGGAGAGCCAACATACAAAGATTTTCTATAATGATGAAACTCTTACAGACTCTTCTTCAGTGAAAACACCAAGAACCACATTAGACTATAATTATCTATAAGCATTACAATCTCATTCTTAAAGAAAAAAATTTAAAAACAAACAAAAAAGCACAGTAAAATAAAACATACATTCAAGAATAATTAGAAGAAATAGTCTATCCGCATGAGAAGAAACCAGAAAAATAACCCTGGTAAAATGACAAAACAGAGTGCTATAACTCCCACAAAAAATTACACTAGCTCTCCAGCAATGGACTCAAACCAAGAGGAAATCTTTGAAATATCAGATAAGAAATTCAGAAGGTCAATTATGTAGCTACTACAAGAGATATCAGAGAAAGATGAAAACTATCATAAAGAATTTTAAAAAGTGATTCTGGATATGAATGAAAAATTTTCTGGAAAGATAGATATCATTGAGAAAATTCAATCAAAACTTCTGGAAATAAAAGATACACTGAGGACACACTAAGTCCACTGTTAAGATGGATTTAGCCATACACTGAGGGAACTACAAAATGCAGTGAAAAGTTTTAAAAAATATACTAGAACAAGGAGAAGAAAGAAATTTAGGGCTTGAAGAAAAGATTTTGAAATAACCTAATCAAACAAATATAACAAAAAATAAAAAGAAATGAACAAAATCACCAAGAAATATGGGATTATGTAAAATGGACAAACCTAAGAATGATTAGCATTCATGAGGGAGAAGAGAAAATAATAGGTCTGAAAAACTTATTTGAAGAAATAATTGAAAAAAAAAGTCCCTTTCCTGGATAAAAAATTAGATATCCAAATACAAAAATTTCAAAGAATTCCCAAAAAAAAGTATTACAGAAAGATTTTCTCCAAGGCATATAGTCATCAGGCTTTCTAAAGTCAACATGACAGAAATAATACTAAGAGCAGTAAGATAAAAGCATCAGGTAACCTACAAAGGAAACCCCATCAGATGTCAGCAGACTTCGCAGCAGAAATCTTACAAGCCAGAAGGCATTAGGGTCTTATCCTCAACTTCCTCAAATAGAACAACTATCAGCCAATAATTTTGTATCCTGTAAAACTAAGTTTCATAAATGAAGGAGAAATAAATTCACTTTGAGAAAACAAATGCTGAAGGAACTTGTCACTACCAAACCAGAACTACAAAAAATGCTAAAGAAAAGTTCTAAACCTTGAAACAATGGCACGTTATGCTATAAAATAGAATATCTTGAAGGCATAAAACTCACAGGACCTATAAAATCACACAATAAAATAACTAGGTAGCAATTAACATGATGAAGAGAACAGCATCTCACATCTCAATATTAACATTGAATGTAAATGACCTAAATGCTCCACAGAATGCCATCATAATAAATAAAAAAAATAAAATCCAAATATCTACTGCCTTCAAGAGACTCACCTCATATGAAAGGATTTATATAAACTCAAGGAAAAAGGGTGAAAAAAGATTCCATGCAAATGGAAACCAAAAGTAAACAGGAGTAGCTACTCTTCTATCAGACAGAACAGACTTCAAAGCAACAACAATGAAAAAGACAGATATGGTTACTATATATGATAAAAGGAACAATTCAGCAAGAGGATACTGCATTTTTAAATTTAGATGCACAAAAACTGGAACTCCTAGATTCATAAAACAGTTACTACTAGACCTAAGACATGAAATAGATAGCAAAACAATAATAGTGAAACTCAATACACCACTGAAAGCACTAGACAGATGTTTGAAAAAGTCAACAGAGAAATAATGAACTTAAATGACATGCTAGAATTAATGAACTTATCAGATATTTACAGAACATTCTTCTCAACAACTGCAGAATATACATTCTTCTTATCAGTACATGGAACATTCTCCAAGATAGACAATATAATAGACCACGAAACAAGTCTTAATAATTTAAAAAAATCAATATCGTATCAAGCATCTTCTCAGACCACGGCAGAATAAAACTAGAAATCAACTCCAAAAGGAACCCTCAAAACTATACAAATTCATAGAAATTAAATAATCTGATCCTGAATAATATCTGGGTTAACAATGAAATTGTAATGAAAATTTAAAAAAATTTTGAATTGAATAATAATGACACATGTTATCAAAACCTCTAGGATACAGCAAAATAATTACTAAGAGAGAAGTTTATAGCACTAAATGCCTACATCAAAAAGTCTGAAAGAGCACAAATTGAAACCTAATGTCATACTTCAAGGAACTATATAAACAAGAACAAACTAAACTTAAAACTAGAAGAGGGAAAGAAATAAAGATCAGAACAGAACTAAATAAAATTCAAACAAAAATTGCAAAAGATCAATAAAACAAAAATCTGGTTCTTTGAAAAAATAAACAAAATTGGTAGACCATTAGCTAGATTAACCAAGAAGAAAGAAGATGCAAATAAGCTAAATTAGAAATAAAACTGAAGACGTTAAAACTGATACCACAGAAAGACAAAGGATCATTCAAGACTACTATGAACACCTTTATGCAAACAAACTAGTAAATCTAGCATATATACACCATGGAATACTACACAGCCATAAAAAGAATGAGTTCATGTCTTTTGCAGGGACATGGATGAGGCTGGAAGCCATCATTCTCAGCAAACTAACACAGGAAGAGAAAACCAAACACCATATAATCTCACTCATAAGTGGGAGTTGAACACTGAGAACACATGGACACAGGGAGAAGAACATCACACACCAGGGCCTGTTGGGGGTTGGCAGTCAAGGGGAGGGAGAGCATTAAGACAAATACCTAAAGCATGTGGGGCTTAAAACCTACATGATGGGTTGATAGGTGCAGCAAACCACCATGGCACAAGTATACCTATGTAACAAACCTGCACATTCTGCACTTATATCCAAGAACCTAAAGTAAAATTTAGAAAGATGGATAAATTCCTGGATTAAATTAGGAAGTAATGGAAACCTTGAACAGACTAATAACAATCATTGAGATTGAATAAGTAATTTAAAATTGCCAACAACCAAAAGGCCCAGGACTGGATAAATTCATGGTGGAATTCCACCAGACTTTCAAAGATGTCTTGGCACCAACCTCCTGAAAGTATTCCTAAAGATTGAGAAAGAAGGAATCCTTCCTAAATTATTCCGTGAAGGTAGTATCACTCTGATACCAAACCAGAAAAGGACACAACAAAAAAGAAAACTACAGACCAATTTCCCTGGTGAACATAGGTGCAAAAATCTTCAACAAAATACTAGCCAATTGAATTCAATAGCACATCAAAAACATAATTCATTATGATCAAGTGGGTTTTATCCCTAGGATGTATGGATGTTTTAACGTGTTCAAGTAATAAATGTGATACAAACATATAAACAGGAGTAAAACCAAAAACCATACGATCATCTCAATAGATGCAGAAAAGCATTCAACAAAACCCAGCACCCGTTTATAATAAAATCTCTCAAGTAACTAGAATAGAAGAGACCTACATGAAAGTAATAAAAGCCATATATGACAAACCCACAATCAACATTATACTGAATGGGGAAAAGTTGAAAGCATTCCCCCTGACAATAGGAACAAGGCAAAGATATCCACTTTGTCCACACCTATTCAACATAGTTTGGGAAGTACAATAAGCCAGAGCAATTAGGCAAGCAACAAAAAATTAACAGCATCAAAATTGGAAGAGAGGAAGTCAAACCATTACTATTTGAAGATGATATGATTGCATACCTAGAAAATCCTAAATACTCCTGGAAAAGACTCTTACATTTGATAAACAAATTCAGTAGTTTCTGGTTACAAAATCAATGTAAACAAATTAGTAACACTGCTATATACCAACAAAGACCAAGCTGAGAAACAACCCAAGAATTCAATCCCCTTTACAACAGCTGCACAAAAATAAAATACCTAGCAATATACATAACCAAAGAAGTAGAAGATTTCTAAAAGGAGAACTACAAAACACTGCTGAAAGAAATCACAGATGACACAAACAAATGAAAACACAGCCCATGTTCATGGATTGGAAGAATCTATATTGTGAAAATGATCACACTGTCCAAAACAGTCTCCAGATTCAATGTAATTGCCATCAAAATACCAACATCATTTTTCAGATAATCTGACAAAGGGCTAATATCCAGAATCTACAATGAACTCCAACAAATTTACAAGAAAAAAATCAAACAACCCCATCAAAAAGTGGGCGAAGGACATGAACAGACACTTCTCAAAAGAAGACATTTATGCAGCCAAAAAACACATGAAAAAATGCTCACCATCACTGGCCATCAGAGAAATGCAAATCAAAACCACAATGAGATACCATCTCACACCAGTTAGAATGGCAATCATTAAAAAGTCAGGAAACAACAGGTGCTGGAGAGGATGTGGAGAAATAGGAACACTTTTACACTGTTGGTGGGACTGTAAACTAGTTCAACCCTTGTGGAAGTCAGTGTGGCGATTCCTCAGGGATCTAGAACTAGAAATTCCATTCGACCCAGCCATCCCATTACTGGGTATATACCCAAAGGACTATAAATCATGCTGCTATAAAGACACATGCACACGTATGTTTATTGCCGCATTATTCACAATAGCAAAGACTTGGAACCAACCCAAATGTCCAACAATGATAGACTGGATTAAGAAAATGTGGCACATATACACCATGGAATACTATGCAGCCATAAAAAATGATGAGTTCACGTCCTTTGTAGGGACATGGATGAAACTGGAAATCATCATTCTTAGTAAACTATCCCAAGAACAAAAAACCAAACACCGCATATTCTCACTCATAGGTGGGAATTGAACAATGAGAACACATGGACACAGGAAGGGGAACATCACACTTCGGGGACTGTTGTGGGGTGGGGGGAGGGGGGAGGGATAGCATTGGGAGATATACCTAATGCTAGATGACAAGTTGGTGGGTGCAGCGCACCAGCATGGCACATGTGTACATATGTAACTTACCTGCACATTGCTCACATGTACCATAAAACCTAAAGTATAATAATGATAATAATAATAATAATAATAATAAAAGAAAAAAAAAATTAGAAAAGAAATTCCTAAAATTTGTATGGAATCAAAAAAGAGCCCAGATAGCCAAAGCAATCTTAAGCAAAAAGAACAAATCTGGAGGCATCACATTACCTGACTTTAAAGTATACAACAAGGCTATAGTTACCAAAACAACATGGTACTAGTATAAAAGTAGGCACATAGAGCAATGGAACAGAATAGAGAACCCAGAAATAAAGCTGAATATGTACAGCCAACTGATCTTTAGCAAAGTAAATAAAAACATAAATTTGGGAATGGACACCCTATTTAATAAATGGTGCTGGGAAAACTGGCAAGCCACATGTAGAAGAATGAAACTGAATCCTTATCTCTCACCATATAGAAAACCAGCTCAAGATGGATCAAATACTTAAATATAAGACCTGAAACTAAAAAACTCTAGAAATGAAGGTTGAAAAACCTCTTCTAGACATCAGCCTAGGCAAAGAATTCATAACTTAGACCCTAAAAGCAAATGCAACACAAACAAAAATAAATGAATGAGACCTAATTAAACTAAAAAGCTTCTTTCTGCACAGTAAAAGAAGTAAACAACAGAGTAAACAGACAACCTGCAGAATGGAAGAAAATTTTTGCAAACTATGCATCTGACAAAGGACTAGTATCTAGAATCTGCAAAAATTTCAACAAATCACCAAGAAAAAAAAATACCATTAAAAAAGTGGTCAAAGGACATAAACATACATTTATCAAAAGAAGGTATACAAATGCCCAACAAACCTATGAAAAAATGCTCAACATTACTAATCATCAGAGAAATGCAAATTAAAACTACAATGAGACAGATACCACCTTACTCTTGCAAGAATTACCATTATTAAAAAGTCAAAAAACAATAGATGTTGGTGTGGATGTGGGGAGAAGGGAATGCTTATACATTGCTTGTGGGAATGTAAATTAGTACAGCCTGTATGGAAAAGAGTATGGAGATTCCTTAAAAAGCTAAAAGTATATCTACCATCCAACCCAGCAATCCCAATACTGGGAATCCACTCTACAGAAAATAAAATTACTATATGCAAAAGACACAGGCAAACATATGTTTATAGCAGTACAATTTACAATTGCAAAGATGTGGAACCAACCTTAGTGTCCATCAACAAATGAATGAAAAAAGAAAATGTGGCATATATGCATCATATACGCATCATATACTACTACTCAGCCATTAAAAGGAATGACATAATGTCCTTTGTAGCAACTTGAATGGAACTAAAGGTGATTGTTCTAAGTGAAGTAACACAGGAGTAGAAAATCAAAAAGTATTTGTTCTCACTTATAAGTGGAGGTAAGCTATAAGTATTCAAATGCATACAGAATGATATAATGAATTTTGGAGATCTAGAAGTTGAGAAAGTTGTAAAGGGGACTAGGGGCAAAAAAAACTACATATTAGATACAATGTACAATACTTGGGTGAAGAATACACTACAATCTCAGAATTCACCACTATATAATTCATCCATGTAACAAAAAGCCACTTGCACCCCAAAGGTTATTGAAATAAAAACCAGAAAGTAGAAAAATGAAAAATAAATAAAACTGTAAAAAAAGCCTATATGGCAGATAATTATTCTTGCTGACTTTATGCAAATACTTAGGCAAAGCATAATATGACCAACACTTATTTTACAAGTAAATTTGTTCCATGATATGTCTTTAGTGAAAACGGGGCTCAGAGAGAGAAAAATTATATTTCAAAATAAAACATACTAACACCTATTAGATTTTATTCTTGCCCTTTTTTATTTTTGTTATTTTCTACAGTTTAGACTGAATTCTAAAATTTTCCTGTCTATGTCTCCGAAATTAATGTTTTCAATTTTTTCGTTCTTTCCTTTATTTCCACCATTTTTTTTATTTAAAATCACAAAAAATTAAATTGTACTTTCATAACATTCTGTGAACTGAAACTAGACTACTTAAACTTCAGAAGAAAATAACAGCAACCTATTAACATAGACAAAGCACCTTCCTACCTTCCTACTAATGTATAAACTTCAGAGTAATATGGCCTATATTGATTTTTCGAGATTGTTCAAGGTGTTGTTCAAACAACATCTTTGTTTGTTAGGGTTTTTCTCTTCCTTTCCCTATTTTCTCTTTGTAGGATGTGAGACTTCACAACTTGTGAAAAAATGAGCTTTCCTAATAATATGGGACCTATTCCTCTAGGAATAAAGCATCCTAGCCATGAAAGACCAGAAAAATCCTGAGACCAGAGAATCATTTTTTTTCTAAAAATTTTTCTCTGAAAGATTTTAAGAAAAAAAGAGAGGGAATGTGAAAGAAAAATAATTCTCAGGACCCCTAAATCACTAAGCCAAAGGGAAAGGTCAAGCTTGGAACTGTGATAAGCAAACATGCCTCCCATTTTATTCCTAAATAAGATAGCTGCAAAAAATTTAAAAAGCTACATAACTCCTTCACAGTTTGTCCACAAGGGAGTTTTTGTGGGCCTCAAGATCTTTACCCGAAAACAGTTTTGTTGAATTTCACCCTGGCAATGTAGATTGATAGCTTATCTTCACAGGTACAGGACAAAGGACAGACAGAACTCAGTCACCCCTCTGCTTACCTGAGACAAATGCATATCTGATTGCTTCCTCTGTACTACTATTTATGTAAAAATACAACAGATTCATTAAGCCAATCTAAGGCCTAACTGACTGTTCCTCTACCCCCATCACATGTAAATGTAAATTGTGTTTTCAATAAGTGTCTCATTACAGACTCAAAGAATAGAACCCTTTGTCTCATATCTACCTATGACCTGAAAGGCCCCTGCTTTGAGTTGTCCTGCATTTCCAGACTGAACCAATGTACATCTTACAGATATTGATTGATATTTCATGTCTACCTAAAATGTATATAACCAAGCTATGCTCCGACCACCTTGGGCACATGTCATCAGGACTTCCTAAGGCTGTCTCATGGGTGCATCCTTGATCTTGGCAAAATAAACTTTCTAAATTGACTGAGACTTGTTTCAGATACTTTTACATTCACATATGCATGTCCTGGTGCTGTGCTGGTCTCAGTGGCAGTGAGTTCCTGGTGTGATCCCATGCTGCATCAGCAACCATGAGGTTGTCCACATCACCACTCCCCCAAGCACAGGCAGCACAACACGGAGAGAGACACGATTTGCTTGAGAAAGAAGAAGGTGAATGTGGGACTTTGCCTTGTAACCCAGTACTGGGCCTGCCACAGTGAAACCCATCGCTGGGCAGAACCTCATATCTTACTAGGATGGTACCTGTGAGCAGACCCTCTAGATCTACTCCGGCACCGGAAAGAAACCCATAGCTTTAACAAGATGCACTCAGGATCCATTTCATCACCAGCTGACTACAGCAAACTTGAGCCTAGCATAAACCCCAGAAGTGGGGAGACTGTAGCAGTTATAGGCCTTGGGCATAACCCAATGCTCCACTGGTCTTGGCAGCTGGGGGCTTTAGAGGAAATTTAGTGCTGTGTCTACCTTGATAGCCAAAGGAGTCTAACTGTGGCTCTCCTGGGTTTATGGGGCCCCTTAACACTTCAACAGCTAAAGTGGTAATGGGCTTACAGACCTAACCAGTAAACCTCACTGAATCTCTGGACAGGCTTACTGCTGAAGAATGTTCCCAAACAAAGATGGACTGCACAGACTAAATTAGGTATCTGAAACAATTTGCAGACATGAATGTGTGGCCACAATAATTAAGATCAATCAGGAGAATATGACATCCTCAAACAGAGAAAAGAAGATGCCAGTGACTGACACTAAAGAGAAGAAAATGATAGAACAGTTTGAAATATAATTCAAAATAGCTGTTTTAAGAAAGCTCAGCTAACATTAATAAAATACAGAGAAACAATTGAGAAATTTATGAGAAAAATGTAACAGAGAGATTGAAATAACAAAAAATCAAACAAATTCTGGAGCTGAAAAATACCATAAATTTAAATGTAAATGCCATAGAGAGCAACAACAGCAGAACTGATTAATCAGAAAAAAGAATCTGTGAACTCAAAGACAGGCTTATTGAAAATATACAGTCAGATTAAAAGAAATAATTAAAAGAAATAAAGAAAGCTTAAGGAATTAGTGGAACAAAATCAAAGAATCAAGTAAATGGGTCAATTATGTTTAAGAAGTACAGAAAGGCAAAAGGGTATGTAGCTTATTTGAAGAAATAATAACAGAAACATTTTAAAACCTGTAGAAATACATAAATATCTAGGTACAGAAAGGTCAAAAGTCTCCAATCAGATTTAATTTTAATAAGACTACTCGCAACATACTATAATCAAAATACCAAATATCAAAGACAAAGAAAGGATCCCAAAATCAGCAAGAGAAAAGGAGCAAATAACACAAAAGAGAGTCCCATCATGTCTAGCAGAAGACTTCTCAGCAGAGTCCATTTTCTCCCCAAGAGGGAGTGGGATAATATATTCAAAGAGGTAACAACAACAATCCTGTCGAGTAGTAACGCTATACCCAGCAAAATTTTTTTCAGAAAAAAGCAAACATACTTTTCCACACAAACAAAAGTCAAAGTAATTTAATACCACCGACTGTCTTAGAAGAAATTCTAAATGTTGTTTATCAAGATAAAAGTAGAGGACACTAACATGCAGCACAAAAATATCAGAAAGTATATAACTGGTACATCATCAAATTCTGAATACTCTAATACAATGGTAGTGTGCAAATCACTTATATCTTAAGTATAAAGATTAAAAAACAAAACTATTTAAACAATAATTATGACAACAACTTGTTAATGAAGGTTTGATATAAAAATTTAAATTCAACAACCCTTCATGCGAAAAACTCTCAATAAATTAGGTATTGATGGGATGCATCTCAAAATAATAAGAGCTATCCATGACAAACCCACAGCCAATATCATACTCAATGGGCAAAAACTGGAAGCATTCCCTTTGAAAACTGGCACAAGACAGGGATGCCCCCTCTCACCACTCCTATTCAACATAGTGGTGGAAGTTCTGGCCAGGGCAATTAGGCAGAAGAAGGAAATACAGGGTATTCAATTAGGAAAAGAGGAAGTCAAATTGTCCCTGTTTGCAGATGACATGATTGTATATCTAGAAAGCCCCATTGTCTCAGCCCAAAATCTCCTTAAGCTGATAAGCAACTTCAGAAAAGTCTCAGGATACAAAATCAATGTACAAAAATCACAAGCATTCTTATACACCAATAACAGACAAACAGAGAGCCAAATCATGAGAGAACTCCCATTCACAATTGCTTCAAAGAGAATAAAATACCTAGGAATCCAACTTACAAGGGATGTGAAGGACTTCTTCAAGGAGAACTGCAAACCACTGCTCAAGGAAATCAAAGAGGATACAAAGAAATGGAAGAACATTCCATGCTCATGGGTAGGAAGAATCAATATCATGGAAATGGCCATACTGCCCAAGGTAATTTATAGATTCAATGCCATCCCCATCAAGCTACCAATGACTTTCTTCACAGAATTGGAAAAAACTACTTTAAAGTTCATATGGAACCAAAAAAGAGCCTGCATCGCCAAGTCAATCCTAAGCCAAAAGAACAAAGCTGGAGGCATCACGCTACCTGACTTCAAACTATATTACAAGGCTACAGTAACGAAAACAGCATGGTACTGGTACCAAAACAGATATATAGATCAATGGGACAGAACAGAGCCCTCAGAAATAATGCTGCATATCTACAACCATCTGATCTTTGACAAACCTGACAAAAACAAGCAATGGGGAAAGGATTCCCTATTTAATAAATGGTGCTGGGAAAACTGTCTAGCCATATGTAGAAAGCTGAAACTGGATCCCTTCCTTACACCTTATGCAAAAATTAATTCAAGGTGGATTAAAGACTTAAATGTTAGACCTAAAACCATGAAAATCCTAGAAGAAAACCTAGGCAATACCATTCAGGACATAGGCATGGGCAAGGACTTCATGTCTAAAACACCAAAAGCAATGGCAACAAAAGCCAGAATTGACAAATGGGATCTAATTCAACTAAAGAGCTTCTGCACAGCAAAAGAAACTACCATCAGAGTGAACAGACAACCTCCAAAATGGGAGAAAATTTTCACAACGTACTCATCTGACAAAGGGCTAATGTCCAGAATCTACAATGAACTCCAACAAATTTACAAGAAAAAAACAAACAACCCCATCAAAAAGTGGGTGAAGGATATGAACAGACACTTCTCAAACGAAGACATTTATGCAGCCAAAAGACACATGAAAAAATGCTCACCATCACTGGCCATCAGAGAAATGCAAATCAAAACAAAAATGAGATACCATCTCACACCAGTTAGAATGGCAATCATTAAAAAGTCAGGAAACAACAGGTGCTGGAGAGGATGTGGAGAAATAGGAACACTTTTACACTGTTGTTGGGACTGTAAACTAGTTCAACCATTGTGGAAGTCAGTGTGGCGATTCCTCAGGGATCTAGAACTAGAAATACCATTTGATCCAGCCATCCCATTACTGGGTATATACCCAAAGGATTATAAATCATGCTGCTATAAAGACACATGCACACGTTTGTTTATTGCAGCACTATTCACAATAGCAAAGACTTGGAAACAACCCAAATTTCCAACAACGATAGACTGGATTAAGAAAATGTGGCACATATACACCATGGAATACTATGCAGCCATAAAAAATGAAGAGTTCATGTCCTTTGTAGTGACATGGATGAAACTGGAAACCATGATTCTCAGCAAGCTATCGCAAGGACAAAAAACCAAACACCATATGTTCTCACTCATAGGTGGGAATTGAACAATGAGAACACATGGACACAGGAAGGGGAACATCACACTCCGGGGACTGTTGTTGGGTTGGGGGAGGGGGGAGGGATAGCATTAGGAGATATACCTAATGCTAAATGACGAGTTAATGGGTGCAGCACACCAACATGGCACATGTGTACATATGTAACAAACCTGCACATTGTGCACATGTACCCTGAAACTTAAAGTATAATAATAATAAAATAAAATAAAAAAAATTAAATTGTGACCTAAAAAGTTCAAACTGGGGGGAGTGGTGTTAAAGTGGAGTTTTTCTCCTTCTTTATTTTGTTATCAAAGTTTAGGTTTTTCAATTTAAAATAAACTCTTATAACTAATAAGATGCTTTTTGTAAGCCGTGGTGAACACAATGTGAAAATGTATAAGAGATACACTAAAAATATAAAGCAAGAAATCAAAGCATACTACTAGAGGAAAATGACTTAACCACAAAGAAAGGCATTAATCTAGAAAAAAGGCAACAAGGTTCTACAAAACAACCTGAAAACAATCACGAAAATGGTAGTAATAAGTCCCCATGTATCAATAATTAATTTGAATGCAAATGGTTTGAATTATTAATCAAAAGATGTAGGGTAATTGAATCAATAAAAGACAAGTTACAACTATATGCTGCCTATAAGAGACTATCCTCACCTGTAAGGACACCCATAAAATAAAAGTAAACAGATGAAAAAAAGTATTCTATGCAAATGAAAATCAAAAAATGGCTGGTGTAGCTCTACTTATGTCAGATAAAATATATCTTAAATCAAGGGCTGTAAAAGAGACAAAAAAAGTTTACTATGTAATAAAGTGGGTCTATTCAGCAAGAAGTTATGATAATCATAGATATACACACACCTAATAGTGGAGCACCTAAATGTATAAAACAAATATTAATAGATCTAAAAGGAGAGAGAGACTGCAATACAACAATAGTAGGGAACTTCAACACCCCACCTTCATCAGTGGGAAGATCATCTACATAGAAAATCAAAATGAATCAAGGGAATTAAACTGCAATATAGACCAAATGAATTTGACATATCCAGAACATTCCATTGAAAAGATGATGAATACACATTATTCTCAACTGCACATGAAACATTTTGCAGGCTAGCTTATATGTTATACCACAAAATAAGTCTTAAAAAATTTATGGTAAAAATAAATCAAGTATTTTTTATCACAGTGGTATAAAACTAAACATAAGAGGAGAAACAGCAGAAACTATGAATACATAAAAATTAAACAACATGCCAATAAACAAACAGTGGGTCAATGTAGAAATTTTAAAATAAATTTAAAAATTGTTGAGACAAATGAAAAGGAAAGCACAACATACTAAATTAGGTAAGACACAGTAAAAGCAGTTCTAAGAGGAAAGTTTATAGCAATAAACATTGGGAAGTTTTGATTACTGATTTGATCTCCTTACTTGTTAATTAGTCTGCTCAGATTTTATTTCTTTGAGGTTTAATCTCGGTAAGTGGTATGTTTCTGGGAATTTATCCATGTCTTCTAAATTTTCCAACTTTTAATGTATAATTATTTATAATACCCTGTTATAATTGTTTGCATTTCTGTGGTATCAGTTGTAATGTCTCCTCCTTCACTTTAATTTTATTTGAGTCTTCCCTCTTTTTCAAACTCTAGCTTAAGGTTCATCAATTTTATCTTTTCAAAAAGCCAACTTATAGTTTTGTTTTTCCTTTTCTATTTTTTTTTCTAGCTTCTCTTTCATTTGTTTCTGTTCTATTCTTTGTTATATTCTTTTTTCTAGTACCGGTGAGCTTATTTTTATTTTATTTTATTTTATTTTTTGCTGGTCCACCACTTATTTTTCATGTTGATTTTCACATCCTGCAACTTTACTAAATTTATGTATTACTTCTAACATTCTTTATGAAGTCTTCAGGTTTTTCTATAAAGGAGTTCAGGTCTTCAAGGAACAGAGACAATTTTACATTTCCATTTTCAATTTGGATTCCCTTTCTTTATACTTCTTCTCTTATTTCTCTGGCTAGGGCGTTCAGTGCTACATTGAATAGAAGTGGCCAGACTACGCATCCTTGTCTTATTCCTGATCTTAGAAGAGAAGTATTGAGCTTTAATGATTGAGGAGAGTGTTAAATATAGACTTAATAAATATATGGCATTTATTATATTGAGGATTATTATTTCTATGCCCAATTTGTTGAAAATGTTTTTATGAAAGAAACTTCAATTTTGTAACCTGCTTTTTCTGTATATATCGAGATAATCATACAATTTTTATTTTTCATTCAGTTAATCAGATGTATCACATTAATTTATTTGCATATGTTAAAGCATACTTGCATCCCAGGGACAATTCCCACTTTATCATGGAGTATTATCTTACGAATGTGCCATTAAATTCAGTTTACTAATAATTTCTTTAGGATTTTTGAATCTATTTTTTATCAATAATATTGGCCTGTCATTTCCTTTTTACATCATGTTCTTTCCTGGCTTTAATATAGAAAATGCTGGCCTTGTGAAATGAGTTTGGAAGTGTTCCCTCCTCTTTAGTGTTTTGAAAGAGTTTGAGAAAAATTGGCATTAATTTGTACTGAAATGTTTGGTAGAATTCACCAATAAAGCCATTGGGTATATCCTTTATTCTGAGGTTTCTGATTACTCATTCAATATCCTTACTCATTATTTTTTCTGATAAGATTTTCTATATTTCAATGATTCATTTTTGGTAAGTTGTGTGTTTCTAGGAATTCATCCATTTCTTCTATGTTATTTAATTTTTTATCATATAATTGTAGTCTCCTATGATTGTCTGGATTTCTGTAGCCTCAGTGGTAATGTCTCATCTTTCAATTGTGATTTTATGTATTTGAGTTTTCCCTCTTATTTTTTGTTAGTGTAGCTAAATATTCATCCATTTTGTTTATATTTTCAGAGAACAAACAGTTTTTTGTTGTTGTTGTTGTTTCAGTAGTCTCATTTATTCCGGCTGTGTTCTTTCTCTCTTTTTTAAAAAAAGTTATGTTATTTTATTTTAAGTTCCAGGATACATATGCAAGACATGCAGGTTTGTTACATAGGTAAGCACGTGCCATGGTAGTTTGATGCACCTACCAATCCATCGCCTAGGCATTAAGCCCCTGCATGCATTAGCTATTTATCCTGATGCTCTCCCTTCTCCCATTTCCCCCAACAGGCCCCAGTGTGTGTTGTTCCCTTCCTGTGTCCATGTGTTCTCACTATTCAGCTCTCACTTATAAGTAAGAACATGCAATGTTTGGTTTTCTCTTCCTATGTTAGTTTGCTGAGGTTAATGGCTTCCAGCTCCATCCATGCCTCTGCAAAGGACATGATCTTGTTCCTTTTTATGGATGCAGAGTATTCCATGGTATATATGTATCACATTTTCTTTATCCAGTCTATCATCAATGGGCATTTGGGTTGATTCCATGTCTTTGCTATTGTGAATAGTGCTGCAATGAACATACGCATGCATGTATCTTTATAATAGAATGATTTATATTCCTTTTGGCACATACGCACAAATAGGATTGCTGAATCAAATGATATTTCTGGTTCTGGGTCTTTGAGGAATCACCACACTGTCTTCCACAATGGTTGAACTAATTTATATTGCCACCAACAGGGTAAAAGCATTCCTATTTTTCCACATCTACTGTGTTCTTTAAGTATCATCACTTCTGCTGACTTTCAGCTTATTTCATTATTTTTCTTCTAGTCCACTGAGGTATAAACATACGTTGTTTATTTGAGATATTTCTTTTTTTCTTCTTAATGTAGCCATTTATTGCTTTGAACATTCCTTTTAGAACTGCTTCTGCTGTATCTATAAGTTTTGTTATGTTTTGCTTCAATTTTTGTTTTTCTAATATATTTTTGTTTTCCTTTTGATTTCTTCTGTGATCCGTTGGTTGTTCAACATTATGTTGCTAAATTTTCACATATTTATGAATTTTCTAATTTCTATTTTGTTACTGATTTCCAGTTTCATAGTATTGTAACTGGAAGAGATATGTGATATTTTATCAATATTTTAAATTTGGAAAGACTTGATTTGTGTCCTAATATATGGTCTGTTCTGAGAACGGCGTCATGCATACTTGAGAAAGTTGTGTGTTCTTTTGCCACTAGATGGAATGCTTTGCATATTTCTGTAGGGTGTGTTTGGTGTATTGTGTTGTTCGAGTTCATTATTTCTTCATTGACTTTCTTTCCAGATTATTATCTTTAGTTGAATTTAGGGATATCAATGTCTTATCTTACTAGTTATTATTATTTTAATAATTTTACCTTTTACCTTAGATTCATGGGGTATATGTACAGGTTTGTTACATGGATATATCATGTGATGCTGAAATTTGGAGTATGATCGACACTATCACCCAGATAGTGATCATAGTACCCAATAGTTTTTTAACCCTTACCACCCCTTTTAGTAGTCTCCAGTATCTATTGTTGCCATCTTCATGTCCATGGGTACCCAATGTTTAGCTCTCACTTATAAGTCAGAACATGCAATATTTGGTTTTCTGTTTCTGTGATAATTTGCTTAGAATAATGACCCCCAGCTGCATCCATGTTGTTCCAAAGGGTATGCTTCTGTTCTTTATTATGACTACATAGTATTTCAAGATTTATATATACCACATTTCCTTTACCAATCCATCATTGATTGGCACCTTGGTTGATTACATGTCTTTGCTATTGTGAATATTGCTGCAACAAACTTATAAGTACATGTGTCTTTTTGGTAGAATGGTTTATTTTGTTTTGGATATATACTCAGTAATGAGATTGCTGGGTCAAATGGTGGTTTTGTTTTGGGTTCTTTGAGAAATCTCTAAACTGCTTTCCACAGTGGCTGGACTAATTTACTTTTGCACCAGTGTGTAAGTGATCTCCCTTTTATTTTTTTGCAACCTAGCCAACATCTGCTATTTTAAAATGTTTAAAATTTAAACATTTGATTGGTGTGAAATGGTAACTTGCATTTGATTTAAGCATTCTGATTGGTGTGAAATGGTAACTCATTGTGGTTTTGACTTGCATTTCTCTAATGATTAGTAATGTTGGGCATTTTTTGTATGTTTGTTGGCCACTTGTATGTTTTCCTTTTTGCCCACTTTAATTGGTGTTATTTGTTTATTGCTTGCTAAATTGTTTAACTTTCTTATAGATTCTGGATATTTGATATTTGCTGGATGCATAGTTTGTGAATATTTTATCCTTTTCTGTAAGTTGTCTGTGTATTCTGTTGATAGTTTCTTTTGCTGTGCAAAAGTTCTTTAGTATAATTGGGTCTTATTTGTCAATTTTTATTTCTGTTGCAATTGCCTTTGAGTACTTCATCATAAATTATTTGCCAAGGCTGATGTCCAGAATGGTATTTCATAGGTTTTCTTCTAGGATTTTTAGGTCTTACATTTAAGACTTAAATCTGTCTTGAGTTAAGTTTTGTATATGGTGAGGAGTAGTGATCCAGTTTTATTCTTCTTCATATGGTTAGCCAGCTATCTCAGCACTATTTATTGAATAGGTGAGTAGTCCTTTTCTTATTGCCTTGCTGTAGGTGTGCAGCTTTATTCCTGGGGTCTGTATTTTGTTTCATTGGCCTACGTTTCTTTTTTGTACAAGTACCATGCTGCTTTGGTTACTGTGGTCTTATGGTATAGTTTGAGGTTGAGTAATGCGATGTCTCTGGTTTTGTTCTTTTTTGCTTAGTATTGCTTTTGCCATTTGGGCTCTTTTTGTTTCCTTATTAATTTTAAAATGCTCTTTCTTTTTTCGTCAAAAATGACCTTAGAAGCTCGGTAGGAAGAGTGTTAAATCTGTGTACTGCTTTGGGCAGTATGGTCATTTTAACAAGATTAAGTCTTCCAATCCATGGGCATGCAATGTTTTTTTTATTTTTTTTGTGTGTCATCTATGATAGGTTTCAGCAGTATTTTGAAGTTCTTGTAGAGATCTTTTACCTCCCTGGTTAGATGTATTCCTAGCTGTTTAAATTTTTGTGCCTAATGTAAATGGAGACTCATTCTTTATTTGGCTGTCAGCTAGAAAGTAACTGGTATATAGAACTGCTACTGATTTTCATACATTTATTTTATGTCCTTAAGTTTTATTTAAGTGGTTTATCAATTTGAGGAGCCTTTTTGCACAGCCTTTAGGATTTTCTAGGTATAGAATCATATCAGCACTCAAGAGAGCTAGTTTAAAATCTTCTATTTAGTTGCCTTTTATTGCTTTCTCTTTCCTGATTTCTCTTGTTAGGACTTTCAGTACTGTGTAGAATAAGAGTAGTGACAGTGAGCATACTTTTCTTCTTCCATTTATTAAAGGAAATATGTCCAACATTTGCCCATTCAGTATGAGAGTGCATGTAGGTTGTGATAAATGACTCATGATTTTGTGGTATGTTTCTTTGATGGCTAGTTCACTGAGGGGTTTCATCTTGAATAGATGTTGTATTTTATCAAAAGTTTCTTGGGTCTATTGGGATGATTATGTTTTTAAAAAATTCTGTTTATGTGGTGAATCAAATTTATTGATTTGAATATGTTGAAGCAACCCTACATCCCAGGAATGAAATCTACTCAATCATGATGAATTGACTTTTTAATGTGCTGCTGGATTCAGTTTGCTAGTATTTTATTCAGGACTTTTGTGTCTATGTTTATCAGAGATACTGGCCTGCAGTTTCTTTTTTTCTTGTGTCTTTGCCAAAGACTGGTATCAAAATGAGGCTAGCTTTGTAGAATGAGAGAGAATAGTTCCTCCTTTTCAATTTTTTTGGTATAGTTTTAGTAGAATTAGTACCAGTTCTTCTTTGCATGTCTGGTAGAATTTGACTATGAATCCATGTGGTCCAGAGCTCCTTTTAGTTTATAGGTTTTGTATGACATATTCAATTTTGAATTTCCATAATAGCCTGTACAAGGTTTCTATTTATTCCTGATTCTGTCTTCAGCAGTTTTATTTTTCCCAAGAACTTATGCATTTCTCTATATTTTCAAGTTTGCACAGAGGTGTTAATAATAGTCTCTGAGGGTCTTTTTTATTTCTGTGGGGTTGATTGCAGTGTCACCTTTTTCGTAGCTAATTGCATTTATTTTTATCTTCTTTTTGTTGTTAATCTAGCTATTGTTAATGGTATTTCAATCTTGCTTATCCTTTCAGAGAATCAGTTTTTTGCTTAATTGATCCTTTGAATGGATTTTCTGAAATTCATTCAGTTCTTCTCTGATTATAGTTATTTATTTTCTTCTGTTAGCTTTGGGTTTACTTTGTTCTTGTTTTTGTATTTCCTTTGGGTGCAATGTCAGATTATTAATTTCAGATCTTTCTAACTTCTTGATGTTGTGTTTAGTGCTATGAGTTTTCATCCTACTGCTGCTTTTGGTACATTGTTTCTCTCTTTTCTTTCATTTCAATTTTTTAAATTTCTGCCTTAATTTTGTTGTTTACACAAAAGTCATTCAAAAGCAAATTGTTTAATTTCTATGTAACTGTGCACTTTTGAGAGATCTTCTTGGTAATGACTTGTAGTTTTATTCCACTGTAGTCCAAAAGTATGGTTGGTTTGATTTCAATATTTTTGAGCATATTGAGACATGCTTTATGGCAGAGTATGTTCTGTGTGCAGATAAGAAGAATGTGTATACTTTGATTGATGGATGGAGTTTTCTATAGGTGTCTGTTAGTTCCAATTGTTCACGTAAAATACAAGTTGATAATTTATCCATTAGTTTTCTGCCTTGATGATCTATCTAATACTGTCACTGAGATGTTAAAATTTTCCATTATTATTGTATGGCTGCCTAAGTATTTTTGTAGATTTAAAAGTACTTGTTTTATTAATCTGGATGCTTGAATGTTGGGTATGAATATATTTAGTATAATTAAATCATCCTGTAAATTGGACCCATTATCATTATTTAACATCCTTCTTTGCACACTTTTACTGTTGTTAGTTTAAAAATCAGTTTTGGAGGTGGCTGGCAAGACAGCTAAATAGGAACAGCTCTGGTATGCAGCTCCCAGCTCAACGCAGAAGACAGGTGATTTCTGCATTTCCAACTGAGGTACCAGGCTCATCTCATTGGGACTGGTTAGACAGTAGGTGTAGCCCACAGAGGGTGAGCTGAAGCAGAGTGGGCATTGCCTCAGCCCAAAAGTGCAAGGGTTTGGGGAACTCCCTACCATAGCCAAGGAAAACCATGAGGGACTGTGCAGCGAAGAATGTTGCACTCTGGCCCAAATACTAGGCTTTTCCCATGGTCTTCACAATGCACAGACCAGGAGATTCCCTCAGGTGCCTATGACACCAGGGTCCTGGGTTTCAAGCACAAAACTGGGTGGCAGTTTGGGCAGACAATGAGCTAGCTGCAAGAGTGTTTTGTTTTTTGTTTTTTTTTTTCATACCCCAGTGGTGCCTGGAATGCCAGCTAGACAGAACTATTTACTCCCCTGGAAGGGAGGCTGAAGCCAGGGAGCCAAGTGGTCTAACTCAGCAGATCCCACCCCCCTTGGAACCCAAAACGTTAAGATCCACTGGCTTGTAATTATTGCTGCCAGCACAGCAGTCTGAAATCAACCTGGGATGCTTGAGTTTGGTGCGGGGAAGGGTGTACACCATCACTGAGGCTTGAGTAGGTGGTTTTCCCCTTACAGTGTAAACAAAGCCCCTGGGAAGTCTAAACTGTGTGTAGCCCATCACAGCTCTGCAAAGCCACTTTAGCCAGACTGGCTCTCTATATTCCTCCTCTCTGGGCAGGGCATCTCTGAAAGAAAGGCAGCAGCCCCAGTCAGGTGCTATAGATAAAACTCCCATCTCCTTGTGAGAGAGCACCTAAGGGAAGGGGTGGCTGTGGGTGCAGCTTCAGCAGACTTCAACGTTGCTGCCTGTTGGCTCTGAAGAGAGCCACCTTCAGAAGCCTACTACTGTCAATTCATCAAACTCTTTCTCCATCCAGTTTTGTTCCCTTGCTGGCGAGGAGTTGTGATCCTTGTGTCCCTTAGTACTGGAGCTCTACTAAGAGGCAGACTGTCTCTTTAACTGGGTCCCTGATCCCCATGCCTCCTGACTGGGAGACACCTCCCAGCAAGGGTCAACAGACACCTCATACAGGAGAGCGCCGCCGGCATCTGGCGGGTGCGCCTCTGGGACAAAGCTTCCATAGAAAGGTACAGGCAGCAATCTTTGCTGTTCTGCAGCCTCTGCTGGTGATACAAACAGGGTCTAGAGTGGACCTCCAGCAAATTCCAACAGACCTGCAGCAGAGAGCCCTGATTGTCAGAAGAAAAACTAACAAACAGAAAGGAATAGCATAAACATCCACAAAAAGTATGTCCATACAGAAACCCCATCCGAAGGTCACCAGCATGAAAGACCAAAAGTAGATAAGTCCACAAACATGAGGGAAAACCAGCACAAAAAGGCTGAAAATTCCAAAAACCAGAATGCCTCTTCTCCTACAAAGGATCACAACTCCTCACCAGCAAGGGAACAAAACTGAATGGGGAAAGAGTTTGACGAATTGACAGAAGTAGGCTTCAGAAGGTGGGTAATAACAAACTTCTTCGAGCTAAAGAAGCATGTTCTGACCCAATGAAAGGAAGCTAAGAACCTTGAAAAAAGGTTAAAGGAATTGCTAACTAGAATAACCAGCTTACAGAAGAACATAAATGACCTGGAGCTAAAACACAGCATGAGAACTTTGTGAAGTATACACAAGTATCAATAGCTGAATTGATCAAACAGAAGAAAGGATGTCAGAGATTGAATATCAACTTAATGAAATAAAGTGTGAAGACAAGATTAGAGAAAAAAGAATGAAAAACAAAAAAAGTCTCCAAGAAATGTGGGACTATGTGAAAAGAACAAACCTACGTTTGATTGGTATATCTGAAAGTGACAGGGAGAATGGAATCAAGTTGGAAAACACTCTTAAGGATATTATCCAGGAGATCTCCCCCAACCTATCAAGACAGGCCAACATTCAAATTCAGGAAATGCAGAGAAAACCACAAAGATATTCCTCAAGAAGAGCAACCCCAAGACTCATAATCGTCAGATTCACCAAGGTTGAAATGATGGAAAAAATGTTAAGGGCAGCTAGAGAGAAAGGTGAGGTTACCCACAAAGGGAAGCCCACCAGACTAACAGTGGATCTCTCTGCAGAAACCCTGCAATCCAGGACAGAGTAGGGGACAATATTCAACATTTTTAAAGAAAATAATTTTCAACCCACGATTTTATGTCCAGCCAAACTAAGCTTGATAAGAGAAAGAGAAATAAAATCCTTTACAGACAAGCAAATGCTGAGAGATTTTGTCACTGCCAGACCTGCCTTTCAAGAGCTCTGGAAGGAAGCACTAAATATGGAAAGTAGAAACCAGAATGAGCCACTGCAAAAACATACCAAATTGTAAAGACCATCAACACTATGAAGAAACTGCATCAACTAATAGAAAAATAACCAGCTAGCATCATAACAACAGGATCAAATTCACACACAGCAAAGTTAACCTTAAATGTAAATGAGCCAAATGCCCCAGTTAAAAGAGACAGACTGGCAAATTGGATAAAGGGTCACTCTTCAGTGTGCTGTGTTCAGGAGACCCTTCTCACATGCAAAGACACACATAGGCTCAAAATAATAAGATGGAGGAAGACTTATCAAGCAAGTGGAAAGTAAAAAAAACAGGGGTTGCAATACTATTCTCTGATAAAACAGACTTTAAACCAACAAAGGTCAAAAAAGACAAAGAAGAGCCTTACATAATGGTAAAGGGATCAATGTAACAAGAAGAGCTAACTATCCTAAACATATATGCACCCAATACAGGAGCACCCAGATTCATAAAGCAAGTTCTTAGAGACCTACAAAGAGACTTAGATTCCCACAAAATAATAATGGATGACTTTAACACCCCACTGTCAATATTAGACAGATCAATGTGACAGAAAATTAACAAGGATATTCAGGATTTGAACTCAGCTCTGGACTAACCAGACCTAATAGATATCTACAGAAGTCTCAACCTAAAATCAACAAAATATGGATTTTTCTAAGCACCACATTGCACTTTTTCTAAAATTGACCACATAATTGGAAGTAAAACATAACTCAGCAAATGGAAAAGAACAGAAACCATAACAAACAGTCTCTCAGACCAAGTGCAATCAAATTAGAACTCAGGATTAAGAAATTTACTCAAAACTGCACAACTACATGGAAACTGAACAACCTGCTCCTGAATGACTACTGGGTAAATAACGAAATTAAGGTACAAATAAATGAGTTCTTTGACACCGATGAGAACAAAGACAAAGTATACCAGAATCTTTGGGACACAGCTAAAGCAGTGTATAGAGGGAAATTTATAGCACTAAATGCCCACAGGAGAAAGCAGGAAAGATCTTAAATCGACACCCTAACATCACAATTAAAAGAACTAGAGAAGCAAGAGCAAACACATTCAAAAGCTTGCACAAGACAAGAAATAACTAAGATCAGAGCATAACTGAAGGAGATAGAGACATGAATAACCCTTCAAAACATCCATGAATCCAGGAGCTGCTTGTTTAAAAAAAAATGAACAAAATAGATAGACTGCTAGCCATACTAATACAGAGGTAAATAGAGAGGAATCACATAGACACCATAAAAATGATAAAGGGGTATCACTACTGATCCCACAGAAATACAAACTACCATCAGAGAATACTATAAACACCTCGACGTAAATAAACTAGAAAATCAAGAAGAAATGGATACATTCCTGGAAACATACACACTCCCAAAACTAAACCAGGAAGAAGTCGAATCCTTGAATAGACCAACAACAAGTTCTGAAATTGAGGCAGTAATTAATAGCCTACCAACCAAAACAACCCTAGGACCAGACAGATTCACAACTGAGTTCTACCAGAGGTACAAAGAGGAGCTGCTACCATTCCTTCTGAAACTATTCCTATCAATAGAAAAAGAGGGAATCCTCCTTAACTCATTTTATGAGGCCAGCAACATCCTGATATCAAAACCTGGCAGAGACACAACTAAAAAAGAAAATTTCAGGCCAATATCCCTGATGAACATCAATGTTAAAATCCTCAATAAAATACTGGCAAAATGAATCCAGCAAATCAAAGTCAAATTGTCCCTATTTGCAGATGACATGATTGTATTTTCAGAAAACCCCATAATCTCAGCCCAAAATCTCCTTAAGCTGATAAGCAACTTCAGAAAAGTCTCAGGATACAAAATCAATGTGTAAAACTCGCATGCATTCTTATCCACCAATAATAGACAACCAGAGAGCCAAATCATGAATGAACTCCATTCCCAACTGCTACAAAGAGAATAAAATACCTAGGAATCCAACTTACAAGGGATGCGAAGGACCTCTTCAAGGAGAACTACAAACCACTGCTCAAGGAAACAAGAGAGGACACAAACTAATGGACAAACATTCCATGCTAGTGGATACGAAGAATAAATATCATGAAAATGGCCATTCTGCCCAAGATAATTTATAGATTCAATGCTATCCCCATCAAGCTACCATTGACTTTCTTCACAGAATTAGAAAAAACTACTTTAAATTTCATATGGAACCACAAAAGAGCCTGTAGAGCCAAGACAATCCTAAGCAAAAAGAACAAAGCTGGAGACATCATGCTACCTGACTTCAAAGTATACTACAAGGCTACAGTAACCAAAACAGCATGGTACTGGCATCAAATCACATATATAGACCAATGGAACAGAACAGAGGCCTCAGAAATAGTGTCACACATCTACAACCATCTGATTTTTGACAAACCTCACAAAAACAAGCAATGGGAAAAGGATTTCCTATTTAATAAATGGTGTAGAGAAAACTGGCTAGCCATATTCAGAAAACTGAATCTGGATCCCTTCCTTATACCTTATACAAAAATTAACTCAACATAGATTTAAGAATTAAACATAAGATCTAAAACCATGAAAACCCTAGAAGAAAACCTAGGCAATACCATTCAGGACATAGGCATGGGCAAAGACTTCATGACTAAAACACCAAAAGCAATGGCAACGAAAGCCAAAACTGACAAAAAGGATCTAATTAAACTAAAGAGCTTCTGCACAGCAAAACAAACTATCATCAGAGTGAACAGGTAACCTAGAGAATTGGAGAAAAGTTTTGCAATCTTTCCATCTGTCAAAGGGCTAATATCCAGAATCTACAAAGAACTTAAACAAATTTGCAAGAAAAAAAGAAACAACCCCATCAAAAAGTGGGTGAAGGATATGAACAGACACTTCTCAAAAGAAGACATTTATATGGCAAACAAACATATGAAAAGAAGCTCATCATCAGTGGTCATTAGAGAAATGCAAATCAAAACCACAATGAGATACCATCTCACACCAGTTAGAATGGCGATCATAAAAAAGTTGGGAAAGAATACGTGCTGGAGAGGATGTAGAGAAATAGGAACACTTTTACACTGTTGGTGGGAGTATAAATTACTTCAATTATTGTGGAAGATAGCGTGGCAATTCCTCAAGGATCTAGAAACAGAAATACCATTTGACCCAGCAATTCCATTACTGAGTATATACTCAAAGGATTAGAAATCATTCCACTATAAAGACACATGCATAGGTATGTTTATTGCAGCACTGTTCACAACAGTAAAGGCTTGGAACAAACCCAAATGTCCATCAACGATAGACTGGATTAAAAAAATGTGGCACATATACACCATGAATTACTATGCAGCCATAAAAAAGTATGAGTTCATGTCCTTTGCAAGGACATGGATGAAGCTGGAAACCATCATTCTCAGCAAACTAACACAGGAACAGAAAACCAAACACTGCATGTTCTCACTCATAAGTGGGAGTTAAACAATGAGAACACATGAACACAGGGAAGGAAACATCACACACTGGGGTCTGTCAGCTGGTGGGGAGTTAGGGGAGGGATAGCATTAGGAGAAATACCTAATGTAGATGACGGGTTGATGGGTGCAGCAAACCACCATGGCACGTGTATACCTATGTAACTAACCTGCACGTTCTGCACATGTATTCCAGAACTTAAAGTTTTTTTTTTTACATCAGTTTTATCTGATGTCAGAATAGTGACCCTTCCTCTTTTATATTTTCAATTTTTGCAATAGATCTTTCTCCATCCCTTTATTTTTAGCTGATGGGTGTCATTACATGTTAGATGAGTCTCTTAAAGAGAGCAGACAGATGTGTTTTTTAAAAAAGTTCAACTTGCCACAATGTGCCTTATCAAGGGAGCATCTATACAATTTACATTGTAGGTTAATATTGATATGGGAGGTTTTGATTCTATTGTGAAGTTGTTAGCTGGCTCTTTTGTAGTTTCATTTGTGTATTTGCTTTATAGGTTCTGTGAGCTATGTACCTAAGTGTGATTTTGTGTTATCAGGTATGGCTCATTTGTTTACATGCGTAGAACTTCTTTAATGACCATTTGTAGAAGTGGTCTAGTGGTGATAAATTTCTTTAACAATTGTTTGTCTGCAAAAGATTTTATTTATCTTTGATTTATAAACATTTGTGTGATGGGATATAAAATTATTGGTTGGAAATTTTTTTTAATTTTTAACATTTTAACTGTTATTTTAGTTTAAGGGCTAAACGTGCAGGTTTGTTGCATAGGTAACCTCATGACTCAGGTTTTGTGTACAGATAATTTTATCATCCAGGTACTAAAGCATAGTACCAGTTTCTTTTTCTTCTGAACCTCTCCATCCTCTCACCTTTCTCTCTCAAGTTGGCCCCAGTATCTGTTGTCTCCCTCTTTCTGTCCCTGTGTTCCCAGTATTTAGCTCTGGCTTATAAGTGAGAATATGCAATATTTGGTTTTCTGTTCCCGTGTTAGTTTGCTGAAGATAATGGCCTCCAGTTCCACCATGTTCCTGCAAAGGACATGGTCTTGTTCTTTTTTATGGCTACTTAGTATTCCATGGTGTATTCCATGGTGTATATGTATTACACTTTCTTTATCCAGTCTACCATTGAAGGGCATTTAAGTTGATTCAATATTGTATTAGTCCGTTTTCACGCTGCTGATACAGGCATACCCAAGACTGGGCAATTTACAAAAGAAAGAGGTTTAATGGAGAACTCACAGTTCCATGTAGCTGGGGAAGCCTCACAATCATGGTGGAAGACAAGGAGGAGCAAGTCATATTTTATGTGGATGGTGGCAGGCAAAGAGGGGACTTGTGCAGGCAAACTCCTGGTTTTTTTTTTGTTGTTTTTTTAAGCCATATGATCTCATGAGCCTTATTCACTATCGTGAGAACAGCATGGGAAAGACCCATCCCCATAATTCAATCACCTCCCACCAGGTTACTCCCACGACATTTGGGAATTGTGGGAGTTACAATTCAAGATGAGATTTGGGTGGGGATATAGGTAATCCATATCAAATATAGTTGCTACTGTGAATGGTGCTGTAATAAACATATGTGTGCCTATGTCTTTATGGTAGAATGGTTTACATTCCTTTGTGTATATACCCAATAACAAATATTGGGTTGAAGGGTAGTTCTTTGAGGAATTGCCAGACTAATTTTCACAATGGTTGAACTAATTTAAACTCCCACCTGCACTGTATAAACATTCTCTTTTTTTCTCCAACCTTGCCGGCATCTGTTATGTTTTGACATTTTAATAATAACCATTCTGACTGGTGTGTGATGTTATCTCATTGTGGTTTTGATTTGCATTTCTCTAATAATTAGTGATATTGAATGTTTTCTTATATGCTTGCTGGGCACGTGTGTGTTCTTTGAAAAGTGTCTGTTCATGTCTTTTGCTTACTTTTTAATGAGCTTGTTTGTTTTTTGCTTGTTAAGTTCATTGTAGTTTCTGGATATTAGACTTGTGTCAGATATATAGTTAGCAAATATTTTCTCCCATTCTGTAGGTTGCCTGATTATGCTTTTGATAGCTTTTTTTTTTTTCTGTACAGAAGCTCTTTAGATCCCATATGTCAATATTTGCTTTTGTCACAATTGCTTTTCGCATTTTCCTTATAAATTTTTTTCCAGTTCCTATGTCCAAAATGATATTTTTAAGATTATTTTGCAGGATTTTTACAGTTTTAGGTTTTACATTTTGGTCTTTAATTTATATTGAATTGATTCTTGAATATGATATAAGACCTGGGTACAGCTTCAATCCTTTGAATATAGCTAACCAGTTATCCCAGCACTATTTATTGAATAGGTAGTCCTTTCCCCATTGCTTATTATTGTCAGCTTCGTCAAAGACCAGATCATTGTAGGTGTATAACTTTATTTCTGAGCTCTATATTCTGTTTGACTGGTCTATGTGTCTGCTTTTGGCATCAGTATGATGTTGTTTTGGTTACTGTAGCCTCATAATACAGTTTGAAATCCAGCACTGTAATTCCTCCAGCTTTGTTCTTTATGAAGGCTGAAAATAGGCTTCCAAATTCTTCTGATTTTTAAGATTTCTTCTGAGGAGTCCATTGTTAGTCTAATGAGGTTTTTATTATTATTATTTTTTTTTATCTAGCCTACATCCAATATTGCAAAAAACCCACAAAAATTTTTATATAGCTACTCTCTTAGAATGATAAAATTTCTTTAGAGTCTGACTTGTAACCCCTTTTTATTTATACTATTTGTTATTTTTTTGTTTTTAAGTATTATATTTCACTTATTTGTTATATCTTTTTCTAAAAATTTACAGAAGTGCCTTGTGTTCACTGTAAAATTGCAAATAAATATAATATGTATAAGAAAAAATAATCATCTTTTAACATCCTTTCTAATCCTTCCCACTCCAGTATTTGAAACTGACAGTATTGTCTGTATTCTCCTATGATATTCTCCATGTCTATTTAAGCACATACTTGCATAGGGACTTTTAAAAATCTGCTTTTATTATTTACAGTTCTCAAAAGAAACAGAGCCAATAGAATATGTGTGTGTGTGTGTGTGTGTGTGTGTGTATGTATGTGTGTAAAAACAGACAGAAACAGACTGAGGCATAAATGAAAGGTGGGAGAGAGAGAAGGTGAAATAAATGTTAACAAATTGGCTCACACAGTCTTCAAAAGCAAGATGGAGAAATAGGAGGCTCCTGACTCTTGCTTCTCCCATTGACAAGCTGGATAAACATCTACACATAGATAAACTTCTTCTGAGAGAAATTAGAAACTAGTTAAGATGCTCCTACAAAACAGGCAACTGAGACAATATCTACATCAAAATGAGTAAAATAGTTGAAACATACTCTTACCAAAAATCCCATCTCAGGCCCAATAACTTACAATCTGGAGAGAATCCCCAACTCACTGTTTCTCTCTAAGAAACCAAGGGTTTGGACCACACATGTAGCTTTCCAACTTTTGTGGTTTCTACCCAAAGTTTGGTTACTAAAAATCACCTAGCTATGAAAGCAGAAAAAGTTCAGCATTTATGAGTCTCCTGAAACCACAAAAAAAAGAAGTGATTTTTGACAGATGCATAAAAATTTTCAGTGGCTATTCCCCCAAGCTCAGTGTGGAGCAAATATACAATTGCACCCAGCTCCTAGTTTCTCCCTAGAAGGGATTTGGCTACACACTTTCCCAGCTGCTGCCTGAGAGTCAAGCTTTTAACAAGGCTGTGTCTGGAAGTCAACAAGGCAGAGAAACAAGTGACCTGAATGAGCATAAATGGCTGTGTGCACACTTCCCATGTCTTCTACCCCTGGCTCACTGCAGAGACAAAACAAGATCTTCAACTTTTGTCTGAAGGGATTTTTTTTCGCACATTTATTCAATGCCAAAACATGTATAGCTCCCAGCCAAAGGACTGGATGTTAAATCACCTAGTTCTGGGATTTGATGAAGCTCTGAATTTGTGAGTCACCTTGAATCACAGAAAACAAAGAGTTGGTTTCAAACAGGCACAGAGATAAGACAGAGCAATATGGTGGAATAGAAAGCTCCACTGATTTTCCCCATGCCCCCAGCAAGAAACCCAGTTAACAACTATCTACACAGGAAGAAAAAAAAACCTTCATAAGAAGCAAAAATCAGGAGAGATACTATATATCACTGAAGAAGGAACTGAAGAGATAGAAAAAACAGTTCTGTATCACCAACACTACACCAACTCAACTTTGGCAGCTGTGATGTGGTGCAGAAAGTGACTCTGGGATCAAGGGGAGGGAGAACACAGCCAATGTGAGGCATTAAACTCAATGCTGTCCTTTTAGAGCAGAAAGGAAAACTGAACCAAACTCAGCTGATGCCCACACACAAGACAGTATTTAAAGCTGACTTGAAGGAAAAGACCCAGTCCTGGTGACATCCATCACCTGCTAACTGAAGAGCCCATGGGTCCTGAATAACCAGCTGCGATACCCAGGTGTTAGAGTGAAGGTTTTAGGAGAGCCTCTGAGACTTGTTGGTTTCAGGTGAGACTCAGTACCTTACCAACTGTGGTGGCTATAATGCAAAATTCCTTCTGCTTGAGAAAAGCACAGAGGAAAGTAAAAGGGACTTTGTATTGCACCTAAGCACCAGCCTGGCCAAAATGGCGTAGAGCACGAAGCAGGCTCTTGAAGATCCCAATTCCAGGACTTGAAACTGGATAAAATTACTGAACCTGCCCTGGGACAGAGGAGAGCCCACTGCCCTAAAAGGTGAATCTAAGGCCAGGTAGCATTGACAACAAGCTGACTTCAGAGACACTGGGCCATAAGGAAACATCAGTGGTAGTCTGGCAGTATTCGTCATGTCCTGAGATGTCAGTGGCTACAAAGTGAGGCTCCTCTGCCTTTGGAAAAAGAAAGGAATAGTGGGAAGGACTGCATTTGTGATCTGAGTGCCAGCTCAGCCACAATAAAATAGAACACCAGATAGACTTCTAAGGTTTTTGACCTATCCAGGAGCTTGGGAACCTCACCACCCTAAAGGTAAAGACACAAGCCTGGCTTGCTTTGCCGCCTGCTGATTGAAGAGCACCAGGGCCTTGCGTGAACATAGGAAGTAGCCAGAAAGTATTTAAAGCAGGCTTGGGTGAGACCAGTGCTGTGCTGGCTTCAGGTCTGACTCAGTGCAGTCCTAGTGGTGGTGGCCACAAGGATAATTCCTATGTTCATTCAAGCAGGTATAGTTTATATCACAACACCCAAGTTCTTTTAAATATCTGGAAAGCCTTCCCAGAAAATAATGGCTACAAATAAGCCTGGACAGTGAAAACTATAATAGACACCTAACTCTTCAATGCATAGAGACCGAAGAACATCTACTAGTATTCAAGGAAAACATGACCTCATCAGATGAACTAAGTAAGGCACCAGGGACCAATCCTGGAGAAACAGAGATATGTGACCTTGTAGAGAATTCAAAATAACTGTTGAGAAAAAGCAAGGAAATGTAAAATAATAGAGAGAATAAATTCAGAATTCTATTGGTAAATTTAACAAAGAAATTAAAATAATTTAAAAGAATCAAGCAGAGATTCTGGAGATGAAAAGAATGCAATTGGCATACTGAGGAATACACTAGGGACTTTTAATACCAGAATTAAGAAAGCAGAAGAATTAGTGAATTTGAAGGCAAGCTATTTCAAATTACACAGTCAGAGGAGACCAAAGAAAAGAGAATACAAAACAATAAAGCAAACTTACAGTATCTATAAAATATCCTCCAAAGGGCAAATTTAAGAGTTGCTGTCCTTATAGTGGAAGTAAAAGAATAGATAGGAGTAGAGATTTTATTCAAAGGGATAGTATCAGAGAACATCTCAAACCTAAAGAAAGGTATCAATATCCAAGTACAAGAAGATTATAGAACACCAAGTAGATTTAACCCAAAGAAGACTACCTCAAGACATTTAATAATTCAACTCCCAAAGCTTAAGGATAAAGAAAGGATCTTAAAGGCAACCAGAAAAAAAAAGAAACAACATACAATGGAGCTCTAATACATCTGGTAGCAGAATTTTCAGTGGAAACCTTACAGGCAAGGAGAAAGTGGCATGACATATTTAAAGTGCTGAAGCAAACAAAGATTTTATCCTAGAATAGTATATCCAATTAAGTTATCCTTCAAATATGAAGGATTAATAAAGACTTTTCCAGAGAAACAAAAGCTGGGAGACTGCGTCAATACCAGATTCGTCCTACAAGAAATGCTAAAGGGAGTACTTCAGCCAGAAATAAAATGACATTAATGAGCAGTAAATAATCACCTGAAGATATAAACCTCATGGGCAATAGTAACTACACAGAAAAACAACACAGAATATTATAACACTGTGATGGCGGTGTGTAAACTACTCCTATCCTAAGTAGAAAGACTAAATGACAAACCAATAAAAATAATAGCTACAACAACTTTTGAAGATATAGTTAGTACTAAAAGATACAAAAGTAGAAATTAAAAAAAAGTTAAAAAGCGGAGTGGGAGAAGCAAAGAGAAGGCACAGAGTTTATTAGATTTTTTGTTTCTTTGTTTATGCAAATAGTGTTCTTATCAGATTAAAATAATGAGTTATAATATTCATGAGCCTCGTGGTAACCTCAAACCAAAGAAGCATGCAATAGATACACAAAAAGTAAAAATTAAAAAAACTAAATTATATTATCAGAGAAAATCACCTTTACTAGAGGAAGACAGAAAGGGAAGAAAGAAAAAATAGAAGACCATAAAACAACCAGAAAAAAATAACAAAATTGCAGGAGTAAGTTCTTATATATGAATAATAACATTGAATGTAAATGAACCAAAATCTCCAATCAAAAGACAATAAATGGCTGAATATACAAAAGAACAATACCCGTTGATCTGTTCCCTGAAAGAAAAACACTTCACCTATAAAGATACACATATATTAAAAATAAAGAGATGAAAAAACAGATTTCACGCTAATGGAAACCAAAAAGCAGGAGTAGCCATACTTAGACAAAATAAGTTTCAAGACAAAAATCCGAAAAAAAAAACAACAAGGAATGACACTATATAATGACAGAAGTGTCGATTCAGTCAGAAAATACAGCAAATTTAAATATAAATGCACCCAACATTGGAGCAAACAGACATATAAAGGAAATATTATTAGAGCTAAAGAGAGATATAGCCCTCAATACAATATAGCTGAAAACTTCAACACTCCACTTTCAGCATTGGGCAGATCTTCCTGACAGAAAATCAACAACAACAAAAAATCGGACTTAATCTGCATAATAAACCAAACAGATGTAACAGATATTTACAGAACATTTCATTCAAGAGCTTTAAAATATGCATTGTTTTTCTCAGCACATAAATTATTCTCAAGGCTAGACTATATGTTAAGTTACAGAAAAGTCATAAAGCATACAGAAAGTTGAAATAATATCAAACATCTCCTCTGATCACAATGCAACAAGACTAGAAATTAAAAACAAGAAGAATTTTGGAAACTATACAAATGCATGGAAATTAAACAATATGCTCCTGAATGGCCAGTGGATCAATAAAGAAATTAAGAAGGAAATTAAAAAATTATTGAAACAAATGGTAATGGAAACACAACATACAAAAAAATGGCAATTATTTGGAATATTATTTGGAAAAATATATGGAAATTAAACAATATGCTTCTGAATGGTCAGTGGGTCAATAAAGAAATTAAGAAGGAAATTAAAAAGTTCTTGAAACAAACGGTAATGGAAACACAACATACAAAAAAAACATGGCAAAAGCAATACTAAGAGGGAAGTTTAGAGCTATTAGTGCCTAGATCAAGAAACAGGAAAAGCTTCAAAAAAACAATCTAACAGTGAATTTTAAAGAACTAGAAAAGCAAAAGCAAATCAAATCGAACATTCATAGAAAAAAGAAATAATAAATGTCAGATGAGAAATAAATGAAATTGAAATGAAAATAGTACAAAAGATCAACAAAACAAAAAAGTGTTTTCTAAAAGTTAAACAAATTTGACAAACCATTAGTAAGACTAAGAAAAAAAGAAAGAAGATCCAAATAAATAAAATCAGAAATGAAAACGGAGGCATTGATAGTGAAGAAATTCAAAGGATCATTAGTGGCTACTGTGAGAAACTATATTTCAATAAGTTGGAACATATAGAATCAATGAACAAATTCCTAGATACATACAACCTACAAAGATTGAACCAGGAAGAAATCCAAAATCTGAACATACCTATAACAAGTAATGAGATCAAAGGTGTAATAAAATGTCTCCAAGTAAAAAAAAAAAAAACTTGGAACCTGATCACTTCATTGCTGAATTGTACCAAACATTGCAAGAAGAATGAATAGCAATCTTACTCAAACAATTCCAAAAGCTATAGGAAGAGAAAATACTTGCAAACTCATTTTATGAGGCTAGTATTACCCCAATACCAAACCCAGGTGAGGATATATCTGAAAAAGAAAATTAGAGGACAATATTTCTGATGAATATTGATGCAGCAATTCTCAACAAAATAATAGCAAACAGAATTCAATAATACATTTTAAATATCATTCAACATGACCAACTGGAATTTATTCTTGGGAAGCAAATATTGATCAAATTATACATATGAATCATATTGATACAATATATCAACAGAATGAAGGACAAAATCCATATATTCATTTAAATTGATGCCAAAAAAGCATTTCATGAAATTCAACATCTCTTCATAATAAACCCCCCCAAAAAAACTGGTAATAGAAGGAACATATCTAAACACAATAAATGCCAAATATAACAAACCCACAGCTAGTATCATACTAAATGGGGAAAATTGAAAGCTTTTTCCTTAAGATCTGGAACATGTTAATGATGCTCACTGTCACCACTGTTACTTAATATAGTACTGGAAGTCCTAGGTAGAGCAATCAGACAAGAGAAAGATATAAAGGGGATGCAAATTGGAAAGAAAGAAGTCAAATTATCTTTGTATGCAGATAATATGAACTTATATTTAAAAAAAAAAACAAAGATTCCACCAAAAGCTATTCCAACTGATAAACAAATTCAAAGTTGCATTATACAAAATTAACATGCAAAATTCTGTAGCATTTCTATATGTCAGTAGTAATCAATTTAAAATAGAATAAAAAGGTAATAGCCACACATAAATTAAATACCAAGAATTAACCAAAGAAGTGAAAGAACTCTATAATAAAAACTATAAAACACTGATAAAGGAAATTGAATAGGACACCAAAAAAAAAGAAAAATGTTTTATGTTAATGGATTGGAAGAATCAATATTGTTAAAATGTTCACACTGCTCAAAGTAGATTCAGTGGAATCTCTATCAATATACCAATGACATTCTTCACATAAATAGAAAAAAATTCCAAAATTTATATGGAACCACAAAAGACCCAGAATAGCTAAAGCTATTTTAAGCAAAAATATTAAAACTGGATGAATCACATTGCCTGACTGCAAATTACACTACAGAGCTATAGTAATCAAAAGAGCATGATACTGGCATAAAAACAGACATATAGACCATTTGAACAGAATAGACATCCAGAAACAAATCCATGCACCTAGAGGGAGCACATCTTTGAAAAATTCTCCAAGAACACACACTGGGGAAAAGAAAGTCTCTTTTGTAAACGGTGCTGGGAAAACTGAATATCCAGATGCAGAAGAATGAAACTAGACCCACATATGTCACCATATACAAAAATCAAATCAAAATGAGTTGAAGACTTAAATCAGGCCCTCAGGTCCAAGATGGCCAAATAAGAACAGCTCCAGTCTACAGCTCCCACCGTGAGTGACACAGAAGACAGGTGACTTCTGCATTTCCAACTGAGGTACTGGGTTCATCTCACTAGGGCTTGTTGGACAGTGGGTGCAGCCCATGGAGTGTGAGCTGAAGCAGGGCAGGGCATCCCTCACCTGGGGAGTGTGAGGGGTTGGGGAATTCCCTTTCTTAGCCAAGGGAAGCCGTGACAGATGGTACCTGGAAAATCGGGACACTCCCACCCTAATACTGCACTTTTCCAACAGTCTTAGCAAACGGCACACCAGGAGATTATATTCCGTGCGTGGCTCGGAGGGTCCTATGACCATGGAGCCTCACTCCTTGCTAGCACAGCAGTCTGAGGTCCAGCCACAAGGTGGCAGCAAGCCTGGGGGAGGGGCATCTGCCATTGATGAGGCTTGAGTAGGTAAACAAAGCAGCCAGGAAACTCGAATTGGGTGGAACCCACCGCAGCTCAAGGAGGACTGCTTGCCTCTGTAGACTCCACCTCTGGGGGCAGGGCATAGCTGAACAAAAGGCAACAGAAACTTCTGCAGACTTAAACGTCCCTGTCTGACAGCTTTGAGGAGAGTAGTGGTTCTCCTAGCACAGAGTTTGAGATCTGAGAATGACCAGACTGCCTCCTCAAGTGGGTCACTGACCTCCGAGGAGCCTAACTGGAAGAAATCTCCCAGTAGGGGCCAACTGAAACCTCATACAACAGGGTGCCTCTCTGAGATGAAGCTTCCAGAGGAAGGATCAGCCAGCAACATTTGCTGTTGTGCAATATTTGCTGTTCTGCAGCCTCTGCTGGTGATACCCAGGCAAACAGGGTCTGGAGTGGACCTCCAGCAAACTCTAACAGACCTGCAGCTGAGGGTCCTGACTGTTAGAAGGAAAACTAACAAACAGAAAGGAATAGCATCAACACCAACAAAAAGGACATCCACACCAAAAACCCCATCCGTAGGTCACCATCATCAAAGACAAAAGGTAGATAAAACCACAAATATGGGGAGAAACCAGAGCAGAAGAGCTGAAAATTCTAAAAATCAGAGTACATCTTCTCCTCCAAAGGAACACGGCTCCTTGCCAGCAACAGAACAAAGCTGGAGGGAGAATGACTTTGATGAGTTGATGGAAGTAGGCTTCAGATGATTGGTAATATCAAACTTTTCCGAGCTAAAGTAGGATGTTCAAACCCATCATAACGAAGCTAAAAACTTTGAAAAAAGATTAGATGAATGGCTAACTGGAATAAACAGCATAGGGAAGACCTTAAATGACCTGATGGAGCCAAAAACCATCGCACAAGAACTACGTGACATATGCAGAAGCTTCAGTAGCCGATTTGATCAAGTGGAAGAAAGGGTATCAGCGATTGAAGATCAAATGAATGAAATGAAGCAAGAAGAGAAGTTTAGAGAAAAAATAGAAAGAAACGAACATTGGTGTACCTGAAAGTGACAAGGAGAATGGAACAAAGTTGGAAAACACTCTGCAGGATATTATCCAGGAGAACTTCCCCAACCTAGCAAGGCAGGCCAACATTCAAATACAGAAAATACAGAGAACATCACAAAGATAATCCTAGAGAAGAACAACTCCAAGACACATAATTCTCAGATACACCAAAGTTGAAATGAAGGAAAAAATGTTAAGGGCAGCCAGAGAGAAAGGTCGGGTTACCCACAAAGGGAAGCCCATCAGACTAACAGCGGATCTCTCAGCAGAAACTCTATAAGCCAGAAGAGAGTGGGGGCCAATATTCAACATTCTTAAAGAAAATAATTTTCAACCCAGAATTTCATATCCAGCCAAACTAAGCTTCATAAGTGAAGGAGAAATAAAATGCTTTACAGGCAAGCAAATGCTGAGAGATTTTGTCACAACCAGGCCTCCCTTACAAGAGCTCCTGAAGGAAGCACTAAACATGGAAAGGAACAACCAGTAACAGCCACTGCAAAAACATGTCAAATTGAAAAGACCATTGATGCTAGGAAGAAACTGCATCAACTAATAAGCAAAATAACCAGCTAACATCATAATGACAGGATCAAATTCACACATAAAAATATTAACTTTAAATGTAAATGGGCTAAATGCTCCAATTAAAAAACACAGACTGGCAAATTGGATAGAGTCAAGACCCATCAGTGTGCTACATTCAGGAAACCCATCTCACGTGCAAAGACACACATAGGCTAAAAATAAAGGGAGTAAATGTATGGAAGAAGATCTATCAAGCAAATGGAAAACAACACAAAGCAGGGTTTGCAATCCTAGTCTCTGATAAAACAGACTTTAAACCAACAAAGATCAAAAGAGAGAAAGAAGGCCATTACATAATGGTAAAGGGATCAATTCAACAAAAAAACCTAACTATCTTAAATATATATGGACCCAATACAGGAGCACCCAGATTCATAAAGCAAGTCCTTGAAGACCTACAAAGAGACTTAGACTCTCACACAATAATAATGGGAGATTTTAACACCCCACTGTCAACATCAGACAGATCAACAAGACAGAAAATTAACAAGGATATCCAGTACTTGAACTCAGCTCTGCACCAAGTGGCCCTAATAGACATCTACAGAACTCTCCACCCCAAATCAACAGAATATACATTCTTCTCAGCACCTCATCACACTTATTCCAAAACTGACCACATAGTTGGAAGTAAAGCACTCCTCAGCAAATGTAAAAGAACAGAAACTATAACAAATTGTCTCTCAGACCACAGTGCAAACAAATTAGATCTCATGATTAAGAAACTCACTCAAAACCGCTCAACTACATGCAAACTGAACAACCTGCTTCTGAATGACTACTGGGTATATAACAAAATGAAGGCAGAAATAAAGATGTTCTTTGAAACCAATGAGAAAAAAGACACAACATACCAGAATCTCTGGGGCACATTTAAAGCAGTGTGTAGAGGGAAACATAGCACTAAATGGCCACAAGAGAAAGCAGGAAAGATCTAAAATTGACACCCTAACATCACAATTAAAAGAACTAGAGAAGCAAGAGCAAACTTGCAGAAGGCAAGAAATAACTAAGATCAGAGCAGAAATGATAAAAATGATAAAGTGGATATCACCACCAATCCCACAGAAATACAAACTACCATCAGAGAACACTATAAACACCTCTATGCAAATAAACTAGAAAATCTAGAAGAAATGGATAAATGCCTATAAACCAATAACAGACAAACAGAGAGCCAAATCATGAGTGAACTCCTATTCACGGTTCCTTCAAAGAGAATAAAATACCTAGGAATCCAACTTACAAAGGATGTGAAGAACCTCTTCAAGGAGAACTACAAATCACTTCTCAAAGAAATAAAAGTGGAACCAAACAATGGAAGAATATTCTATGCTCATGGATAGGAAGAATCAATATTGTGAAAAAAGCCATACTGCCCAAGGTAATTTATAGATTCAATTCAATTCAATTCATCCCCATCAAGCTACCGATGACTTTCTTCATAGAACTGGAAAAAACTATTTAAAGTTCATATGGAACCAAAAAAGAGCTGGCATTGCCAAGACAATCCTAAGCAAAAAGGACAAAGCTGGAGGCAGCATGCTACCTGACTTCAAGGTATACTACAAGGCTACAGTAACCAAAACAGCATGGTACTGGTACCAAAACAGAGATGTAGACCAGTGGAACAGAACAGAGCCCTCAGAAATAATGCCACATATATACCACCATCTGATCTTTTATTTATTTATTTATTTTGAGATGAAGTCTTGCTCTGTCACTCAGGCTGCAGTTCAGTGGCATGATCTCCGCTCACTGCAAACTCCACCTCCCAGGTTCACGTCATTCTTCTGCCTCAGCCTCCCGAGTAGCTGGGACTACAGGCACCTGCCACCACGCCAGGCTAATTTTGTTTTTGTTTTTTGTTTTTTTTTTGTACTTTTAGTAGAGACAGGGTTTCACCATGTTAGCCAGGATGGTCTCGATCTCCTGACCTCGTGATCCACCCACCTCAGCCTCCCAAAGTGCTGGATTACAGGCGTGAGCCACCGTGCCTGGCCAACCATCTGATCTTTAACAAACCTGACAAAAACAAGCAATGGGGAAAGGACTCCCTATTTAATAAATGGTGCTGGGAAAACTGGCTAGCCATAGGTAGAAAGCTGAAACTGGATCCCTTCCTTGCACCTTATACAAAAATTAATTCAAGGTGGATTAAAGACTTAAATATTAGACCTACAACCATAAAAATCCTAGAAGAAAACCTACGCAATACCATTCAGGACATAGGCATGGGCAAAGACGTCATGACTAAAACACCAAAAACAATGGCAACAAAAGTCAAAATAGACAAATGGGATCTAATTAAACTAAAGAGCACAGCAAAAGAAAGTACCATCAGAGTGAACAGGCAACCTACAGAATGGGAGAAAATTTTTATAATCTACCCATCTGACAAAGGACTACTATACAGAATCTACAAAGAACTTAAATTTACAACAAAAAAAATCAAACAACCATATCAAAAACTGGGCAAAGGTTATGAACAGACACTTCTCAAAAGAAGACTTTTATGCAGCCAAAAGACACATGAAAAAATGCTCATCATCATTGGCCATCAAAGACATACAAATAAAAACCAAAATGAGATACCATCTCACACCAGTTAGAATGGCAATCATTCAAAAGTCAGGAAACAACAGGTGCTGGAGAGGATGTGGAGAAATAGGAACACTTTTACGCTGTTGGTGGGACTGTAAACTAGCTCAACCATTGTGGAAGACAATGTGGTGATTCCTCAAGGATCTAGAACTAGAAATACCATTTGACCCAGCCATCCCATTACTGGGTATATACCCAAAGGATTATAAATCACGCTGCTATAAAGACACATGCACACATATGTTTATTGTGGCACTATTCACAATAGCAAAGACTTGGAAGTAACCCAAATATCCATCAATGATAGACTTGATTAAGAAAATTTGGCTCATGGACACAGGAAGGGGAACATCACACTCTGGGGACTGTTGTGGGGTGGGGGGAGGGGGAGGGATAGCATTGGGAGTTATACCTAATGCTAGATGACGAGTTAGTGGGTGCAGTGCACCAGCATGGCACATGTATACATATGTAACTAACCTGCACATTGCACACATGTACCCTAAAACCTAAAGTATAATAATAAATAAATAAATAAATAAAAGAAAAAAAAGAAAATTTGGCACATATACGCCATGGAATACTATTCAGCCATAAAAAATGATGAGTTCATGTCCTTTGTAGGGACATGGATGAAGCTGGAAACCATCATTCAAAGCAAACTATTACAAGGACAGAAAACCAAATACCACATGTTCTCACTCATAGGTGGGAATTGAACAATGAGTACACTTGGACACAGGGTGGGAAACGTCACACACGGGGGCCTGTCGTGGGGTGGGGAGAGGGGGCAGGGATAGCATTAGGAGATATGTCTAATGTAAATGACGAGTTAATCGGTGTAGCACACCAACATGGCACATGTATACATATGTAAAAAACCTGCACGTTGTGCACATGTACCCTAGAATTTAAAGTGTGTATATATACATATATATATACACGTATATATATGTGTGTATATATATACGTGTATATATATATACATTATATATATATACACGTATATATACATATATACGTATATAGACATATGTATGTATATAGCAGTTTCATTGAGGTCTGATTTAAGTCTTTTATATATATATATAATATATACACATGTGTGTGTGTATATATATATATATATATATATATAAAAAAGACTTAAATCAGACCTCAAACAATGAAACTGCTACAAGAACACATTAGGGAAAATCTTTACTACATTGGACTGAAAAATATTTCTTGATCAATATTTTACAAGCCCAGTCAACCAAAGCAAAAATGGACAAATGGGATCACATGAAGTTAAAAAGCTTCTGTACAGCAAAAGATACAATCAATAAAGTGAAGAGACAATCCCCAGAATGGGCAAAAAATATTTTTAAACTACCCATCAGACAAGGAATTAGTAAGGAGAATATATAAGGAGTTTAAACAACTCTAGAGGAAATATCTAATAATTTGATCAAAAAATGAGCAAAAGATTTAAACAGACATTTCTCAAAAGAGAATGTACAAATGGCAAACAGCCATATGAAAAGGTGCACAACATCATTGATCATCTGACAAATGCAAATCAAAACTAAAATGTGATACCATCTTATCCCAGTTAAAATGGCTTATCCCCAAATCAGGCAATAACAAATGCTGGTGAGAATTTGGAGAAAGGGGAACCTTCAAACACTGTTAGTGGAAATGTAAAGTAGTACAACCACAATAGAGAACAGTTTGGAGGTTCTTATAAAAACTAAAAATGTACTTGCCATATGATCCAGCAATTCCACTACTGAGTATGTACTGAAAAGAAAGTCACTCAGTATATCAAATACATTCTATTTGTTGCAGCACTGTTTACAATAGCTAAGATTTGAACCTAAATGTGTACCAATAGATAAGTGGATAGAGTAAATTTGGTACATATATAAAATGGAATACTATTCAGTCATAAAAAAGAATGTGACCCGGTCATTTGCAACAACATGGTTGAAACCTGAGATCATTATATTAAGTGAAATAGTCCAGACACAGAAACGTAAACACCACATGTTATCACTTATTTATGACACCAAAAATCAAAACAGTTGAACTCATGTACGTAGAAAGTAGAAAATTTGCTACCAGAGGCTGGGAAGGGTACTGGGAGGCAGGTGGTGATGGTTAATGGGTACAAAAATATAGTTAGAAAGAATAAATAAGACCTGCTATTTGATAGCACAAAGGATGACAATAATATAACTTAACTGCACATTTTAAAATAAAGAGTGTAACTGGATCGTTTGTAACTCAAAAGATAAATGCTTGAGGGTATGGATGCCCAATTCTCCATGATGTGCTTATTTCCTATTGCATATTTATATCAAAACATCTCATGGACCTCATAAATATATACACCTACTATGTACCCACAGAAATTGAACATAACAATAAATAAATAAAAATAAACAAACAGGAATAGCAGCACTTAAAATGGATATTTCCACTGGCTCAGTGTAGAATGAGCAGACAAAAACACCCAGCTCCTGCTTTTCACATAATGTCCCAATATTCTCTGATGCTGCCTTTGGGAAGTCTTCAAATAGCTGGAATAGGCAATTAGTAGTTCTCTGGGATCCTCAACAGTCATGTAGGCACTTTCACAACTTCTTTCATGTTCTCACTCCAGAAATAAAGTCAATCCTCTAGCTAGCCAGCTTGTCTCTGAGAGTAGATGGAGGTTAGTTAGCATTTGCTGGGCCCCTGGGGGTAACAAAGAGCAAACCAATGGGTTAAAAAACTGTACTGTCTAAAGAAGTGTGCATAGGTTTGCATAGATTCTCTCTGTGGTTTAGTGCACAGTTAATAGACTCCACTTCCCAACTTCTTCCCAATGATAGAAGAAAGTGAAACACACATGTAACAACTCAAATTTTTCAACTGCATATTCAGGAAATGGCTTCTATCTCACCTGTCTCAGGGCATGAAAGAACTTGGTGCATCCAAATCTCTGAGAGATCACTGAGAACAACAAAAACAACCAAATACACTTTGGACAAGTACAAAGGTTTCAGAGGCACCTAGAATCACTGGATAGGCTGATTGTTGAGGTCCATCTTCTACAGAAGGCTAGTCTGTCAAGACAATGAGAGGGGGTTGTTTTATCCAATGCACATAAACCAATACACAGAGTCAAGATAAATGAAGAAACAAAATATGTTCAAAAAAACCCCCAAAATAAATCCTCCCAAAATTACCCTTAAACAACCAACTGGGTCAAGTTAGGCATCCAAAGGAAGTTAAAAACAAATCTTGAGATTTAAAAAAATTATTAAAATGTCTGGGATGCAGCAAAAGCAGTTCCAAAAGGGAAGGTTATAGCAATAAATGCCTACACTTAAGAAGAAAAAAATATATATCAAATAAAAAACCCAACTTTCCACCTCAAGAAACTAGAAAAAAAACCCTCAAAGTTAGCAGAAGGAAAAGAACAATAATAATGAGACTATAAATAAATCAAATAGAAAATAGCAAAAACTATAGAATTACACGCATATGTTGGAGCTAAAATAGTCGTTCTCATGAAGGTGGAACAAAATGATGGTTATGAGTCTGGGAATGGTGGGAAGGAGAGTAAAGAGGGGTTAGTTAATGGGTACAAGCATACAGTTAGACAAAAGCACCAAGTCCTAGTGTTTGATAGCACAATAATGTGACTATAGTTAATGATTCTTTACTACATATGTCAAAAATCTAGAAGATATTTAAAATATTTCTAACACAAATAAATGATAAATCAGATGATGGATATCTTAAATGAACTTATTTGATAATTACACATTGCATGCATGTATTAAAATATTACATACACCCCAAAGGTATGTACAATCAGTATGTTTCAATTTAAAAATCTATAGAAAGAAATTTACAAACTTACTGGGTTTTTGTTGTAAAAATATAAGCAAAAATGACAAACCTTTAGCTACACTATCTAAAAAAATACTCGAATAACAAAAATCAGATATGAAAGAGGAGTCATTACAATGGATGTCTTAGAAATAAAAGATTACTATGAACAATTACATGCAAACAAATTATATAACCTAGAGAAAATGGATAGATTCCTAGAAGCATACAATCTCTCAAGATCATATCCAGAAGAAATAGAAAGCCTGAACAGCCTAGTAACAAAATATGAGAGTAAATAAGTAATCAAAAACCTCCTAACAAAGAAAATCCTAGGGCCAGACAAATATTCTATCAAATAGTCAATTAATTAATAATCTTTACCAAGTACTTCTAAAAATATGAGTAGAAGAAATACTTCTGGACTCATAAAATGATAACAAAGACAAAGACATCACAAGTAAAGAAAAGTATAAGCCAGTATCATGAATGAATATAAATGCAGAAATTCTCAACAAAATCCTAACAAACTAAATCCAAGTGGGACTTGTCCTTGAGATGCAAGATTGGTTTAATATATACAAATAGATGTGATATACCATATTAACAAAATAAATGATAAACCACATAATCATCTCATTAGATTCAGATAAAGCACTTGACAAAGTTTAACACCTTTGTAAGAGAAAAGCTTTCAACAAGATAGGCATAGAAGGAAATTTCTTCTACACAATTAAGGTCCTTGATGAAAAGCCCACATCTAACATCGTTATTTAATAGAGAAAACAGAAAGGTTTTCTTGTAAGATCCAGTACACTGCAATGATGCAACACTCTTGCTGTTTCTATTCAACATAATACTGGAAGAACTAGAAAGAACAACCATATTTAAAAAAGGAGTAAAGGCATCCAAATCAGAATGGAAGATGTAAAATTATCTCTGTTTGCATACAACATGATCCCATATGTAGGAAACTCTAAACCTTCCACATGCAAAACCTGTTAGGGTCAATATATGAATTCAGTAAAGTTGCAGAATGCAACGTCAATGTACAAAAATCAGTTTTGTGTCTTTACAACAATAACTATTTTTTTCCAAAAGGAAATCAGAAAAAAATACTATTTACTATAGCACAGAAAAGAATAAACTATTTAAAAATAAATTTAACCAAGGAAGTTAAAGATCTGTACACTAATGTATAAAAATTATGTGGTATGTGTACATTATACATGATGTTTTATACATTCTAAAACATTGGGAAAAGAGATTGAGGAAGGCACCAAAAATGAAAAAAATAGTATCTTGAGTCCATGGATTTTAAGAACTTATATTGTTAAAATGTCCATACTACCTAAATTAATCTCAGAATCAATGCAATCCATATCAAAATTCCAATGCCATTTTTCATAGAAATAGAAAATACAATCTTAAAATTTGTATAAAACTGCAAGCTATCCTTAATAACTAAAGCAATCCTGAGAATGAAGAGCAAAGCTGAAGGCAACACAGTTCAGGATAATAAAATATACTACAAAGCTGGCTGAGTGTGCTGGCTCACACCTATAATCCCAACACTTTGGGAAGCCAACGCAAGAAGATTGCTTGAGGTCAGAAGTTTGAGACAAGCCTGGGCAACATATTGAGACCCCATATCTACAAAAATTAAAAAGTTAGCCAGACATGGTGGCAAATGCCTGTGATCCCAGCTATTTGGATGACAGAAGTGGGAGGATCACTTGAGCACAGGAGTTTGAAGTTGCAATTAGCTATGATCACAACAGTGCACTCAAGCTTTGTGAAAAAGCAAGATGCCATCTCAAAAAATATACTACAAAGTTACAGTAATCAAAACAGTATGGTACTAGAATAAAAACAGTCATCTTGACAGGTGGAATAGAATACAGAACCCATAAGTAAATTTCTGCATAAATGATCAACTAATTTTCAATAAGGGAGGCAAAAAATACATAGAGGAGAAATAGAGTCTCTTTGATAAATGATCTTCAGAAATTGAATATCCAGAAGCAAAAGAACAAAATTAGACATGATCTTACACCATAACCAAAGATCAATTAAAAATGAATTAAAGATCTAAACATAATAAATTAAACAGAAAAACTCCTAGAAGAAAACAGAGGGAAGAATTCCTTGACATTGGCCTTGCCAATGATATTTTGGATATTATATCCAAAGCTCAAGCAACAGAAGCAAAGCAAAAGAAAACCAAACAAGTGGAATTACATCAAACTGAAAGCTTTTGCAAAGCAAACAATCAACAAAATGAAAAGGCAGTTTATGAACGTAGAAAAAATATTTGTAAACCGTATATCTGATAAGCGGTAATTATATAAAATACATAAGAAACTCACCCAACTTAACTGGTTCACCTCTGCCTGAACATTTTACCATGCTCAGTGCCCTTCTGAAAATTCACCTCCCACAGGCCTATGATATTCCTTTGGCCTTTTCCACCTAAGAATTCTGTCTCTTCCAGCGTGAGAGTTCAGCTGGTGACACAGGGAACACCCCATCCTTACCCATCAGAGCCAGCATCTGAACACTGGGATAGCCTGACCCTAGTCCAGCCTCTTCAAGACTCATAAGCACTGTGCAGTTGGCCATCTAATGGCCCGGAAAGGAGGGAAATATCCAACCCATTTCAACTTTGCTGGCACCTAATCATGGCCTGAGGTCAGGCTAACTCCGCCAGCTGACTCTGCCACAATCAACACCCACTTACACTGGCACAAAGAGCCCTCCTTTACAAGAAACAATGAGACAGCCAAATGCCTAAGCAGATGAAAACAGGTCCTTGGATAATCTCCGACCCACCCCACAAGTGTTTTCATTAAATGCTTTTGTGCAGATGAGAAAACCTGCACAGGGCTTGTCTGGGCATGCTCACATTGGACTGGAGCCTGACATGCGCACTCGGGGAAGTGGGTAGAGCCACGGGGAATTTGTACCTTATGCGGGCAAGGAGCCTGCTCTCTTCAGCTCCTGTGGAGCTGTGAGAATAAATTGGTGAGGTGGAGAGCCTGTTAGCAGGACTCCATCTCACTTTGCTGAGTTGTTTTTCCTTTTTCCTTTTTGCACAAAAAATTCCACTTCTCACCCTTCTATGTGTCCATAAGCCTAATCTTTCCTGGTCATGTGATAAGAACCCAGTTGTAGCTGAACTAAGAATAAAGTGCTGCAGCATTTTTTTGTTGTTGTCCAGTCATAGAGCTTGAGGAACTGTGAGTAAGATGTGAATCAAAAAATATTTCTCTTTTCTTTTCAAAGCCTTTTTCTCCTCAGACTTCTTCTGAGGGTAAAGAAAACTACAAACTACACCAACCCAATGGCTTCAGGTGTGCATGGGATGGATGGACAAAGGGCTCCCCTGCTTTCCTCCAGGCCAGGGCTGGGACACATGGCCCATGGCCCACTGGACAGCAACAAAGTTTTTCTCTCTTTTGGAGGAACCAATTTGTATAAGAATAAGAGATATCTTTCCTATCCTGCACTGTAAACTTCTCCTTTTCTCTGTGCTGTCAGCAGTTAACTTTTAAGCGAGTTATTTTTTTTTCATTTTATAAGACATTTTAATCAGCCAGGAATTATAAGGATCATTGTTTATATTCTCCCTAAAGTTGTAATTATGAAAAGGGATTTGTGAGATTGGTCTTGAGCTGTAGTCAACCTGGTGTAGTTTGCATTACTTTCTGTGTCGTCAGGAGCAAACTTTGTTGCAGGCCTCCATCTTGTTTTATCTCATTGGGAGAATGACTTGTAACCAAGTGGCCATGTTTTGTCTTAGCCTCTGTCATTTTACAATGGCAACTGGGTTTGTTCCTGGCCTAGGGAATGAGTCCTTTATGGTTTGATATCTGCATGACCTTTTGCTGATTCTCTTCTCCTCTGTGAACAACTTCCAGCCTTTTTCTTAAATCTTCGTTTCTCTGGGTTACTTTTAAAGGTCCTAAATTTTATCTAGAAGAAATGGATAAATTCTTCGACACATACACCCTCCCAGGAAGTTGAATCTCTGAATAGACCAATAACAGGCTCCAAAAGTGAGGCAATAATTAATAGCTCACCAACCAAAAAAAGTCCAGGACCAGATGGATTCACAGCCGAATTCTTCCAGAGGTACAAGGAAGAACTGGTACTATTCCTTCTGAAACTATTCCAATCAATAGAAAAAGATGGAATCCTCCCTAACTCATTTTATGAGGCCAGTATCATCCTGATACCAAAGCTGGGCAGAGACACAACCAAAAAAGAGAATTTTAGACCAATATCCTTGATGAACATTGATGTAAAAATCTTCAATAAAATACTGGCAAACCGAATCCAGCAGCACATCAAAAAGATTATCCACCATGATCAAGTGGGCTTCATCCCTGGGACGCAAGGCTGGTTCAACATATGCAAATCAATAAACATAATCCAGCATATAAACAGAACCAATGACAAAAACCATATGATTATCTCAATAGATGCAGAAAAGGCCTTTGACAAAATTCAACAACGTTCATGCTAAAAACTCTCAATAAATTAGGTATTGATGGGATGTATCTCAAAATAATAAGAGCTAACTATGACAAACCCACAGCCAATATCATATTGAATGGGCAAAAACTGGAAGCATTCCCTTTGAAAACTGGCACAAGACAGGGGTGCCCTCTCTCACCACTCCTATTCAACATAGTGCTGGAAGTTCTGGCCAGGGCAATCAGGCAGGAGAAGGAAATAAAGGGTATTCAATTAGGAAAAGAGGAAGACAAATTGTCCCTGTTTGCAGATGACATGATTGTATATCTAGAAAAACCCATTGTCTCAGCCTAAAATCTCCTTCAGCTGATAGGCAACTTCAACAAAGTCTCAGGATGCAAAATCAATGTGCAAAAATCACAAGCATTCTTATACACCAATAACAGACAAACAGAGAGCCAAATCATGAGTGAATTCCCATTCACAATTGCTTTAAAGAGAATAAAATACCTAGAAATCCAACTTACAAGGGATGTGAAGGACCTCTTCAAGGAAATAAAAGAGGATACAAACAAATGGAAGAACATTCCATGCTCATGGGTAGGAAGAATCAATATCGTGAAAATGGCCATACTGCTCAAGGTAATTTACAGATTCAATGCCATCCCCATCAACCTCCCAATGGCTTTCTTCACAGAATTAGAAAAAACTACTTTAAAGTTCATATGGAACCAAAAAGAGCCCACATTGCCAAGTCAATCCTAAGCCAAAAGAACAAAGTCAGAGGCATCACGCTACCTGACTTCAAACTATTACAAGGCTACAGTAACCAAAACAGCATGGTACTGGTACCAAAACAGAGATATAGATCAATGGAACAGAACAGAGCCCCAGAAATAATGCCGCATATCTACAACCATCTGATCATTGACAAACCTGACAAAAACAAGAAATGGGGAAAGGATTCCCTATTTAATAAATGGTGCTGGGAAAACTGGCTAGCCATATGGAGAAAGCTGAAACTGGATCCCTTCCTTACACCTTATACAAAAATTAATTCAAGATGGATTAAAGACTTAAACATTAGACCTAAAACCATGAAAACCCTAGAAGAAAACCTAGGCAATACCATTCCGGACATAGGCATGGGCAAGGACTTCATGTGTAAAACACCAAAAGCAATGGCAACAAAAGCCAAAATTGACAAATGGGATCTAATTAAACTAAAGACTTTCTGCACAGCAAAAGAATCTACCATCAGAGTAAACAGGCAACCTACAGAATGGGAGAAAACTTTTGCAATCTACCCATCTGACAAAGGGCTAACATACAGAATCTACAATGAACTAAAACAAATTCACAAGAGAAAAACAAACAACCCCATCAAAAAGTGGGCAAAGGATATGAACAGCCACTTCTCAAAAGAAGACATTTATGCAGCCAAAAGACACATGAAAAAATGCTCATCATCTCTGGCCATCAGAGAAATGCAAATGAAACCACAATGGGATACCATCTCACACCAGTTAGAATGGCGATCTTTAAAAAGTCAGAAAACAACAGTTGCTGGAGAGGATGTGGAGAAATAGGAACACTTTTACGCTGTTGGTGGGACTGTAAACTAGTTCAACCCTTGTGGAAGTCAGTGTGGCGATTCCTCAGGGATCTAGAACTAGAAATACCATTTGACCCAGCAATCCCATTACTGAGTATATACCCAAAGGATTATAAATAATGCCGCTATAAAGACACATGCACACGTATGTTTATTGTGGCACTATTCACAATAGCAAAGACTTGGAACCAACCCAAATGTCCAACAATGATAGACTGGATTAAGAAAATGTGGCACATATACACCATGGAATACTATGCAGCCATAAAAAAGGATGAGTTCATGTCCTTTGTAGTGACATGGATGAAGCTGGAAACCATCATTCTCAGCAAACTATCGCAAGGACAAAAAACCAAACACCGCATGTTCTCACTCATAGGTGGGAATTGAACAATGAGAACACATGGACACAGGAAGGGGAACATCACACCCTGGGGCCCGTTATGGGGTGGGGGGATGGGTGAGGCATAGCATTTGGAGATATACCTAATGTTAAATGACGAGTTACTGGGTGCAGCACACCAACATGGCACATGTATACATATGTAACTAACCTGCAAGATTTGCATATATACCCTAAAACTTAAAGTATAATAAAGAAATAAAATAAAATAAACCATGTAATGAGTAGACCAGATAAGTTGCATAAAGGTAAATAAAATAATTTTTCACACTAATATAGATTCATTGCATCACATATTATTAATGTAAACTTTATCCTTCAAACCACCTAGCAACAATATCTCATCATTATGTATAATAAATGCTGAGGGCATTTCCCACCTCTCTATAAAACCACAGCACATTTTTTTCTCCCTTCTTCATATTATGCAGGCCTAATTTGCACAGCATCCAGAAGTGTTTCATTAATTCACTTAAATAGGTTGCTTTTTCCTAATGAGCTTACCTACACAAAAGTACCTACGAGCTTTCCTCTCCTGGTGGGAAGACGTGTGATTCTGACACATAGGGTGAAAAAAAAAAAAAAAAAGTAATTCACTTGGGGCTGATGGCCTGAGAAGATGACAAATACATGGGTGGAAATGGTATTGTTTCTATCAGCATCTACTTGAATTTCTACAAAAGTTTGGCCTTTGTTTATGCCCCCTGAGTTTGAGCAGGACAGAGACAGGCTGTGGACACATCTGTCCCTAAGTATAGCCTCTCTTTGGCTCACTTTCCTCTTCCCATGCTGCACCCTGTCCCTAGTAATCTCTGCTGAAGCAATTGTATCATTTAGCATGCACTCTAATAACATGAGAATATAAGAAAGAGAGCTGTATGGATTTAATTGTGTCCCCTTCAAATGCATATGTTGAAGTGCTAAACTCTGGTACCTCAAAATGTGACCTTATTTGGAAATGAGGTGGTTGCAGATGTAATTAGTCAAAACTAGGTCATACTGGTGTAGGGTGGTCCCGTAACTAAATATAACTGGTGTCCTTATAGAAAGAGAATCTTAGATGCAGAAACACACACAGGGAGAATGCCATGTGAAGATTACAGTTATGCTCCTGCAGCCAAGGACTACAGAGGCCAGGAGAGAGCCTTGGAATGGATCCTTCTTTAATGCCTTCAGAGAGGGCATGGCCATGCAGGCACCTTGATCTTGGATTTCTGGCCTTAACAACTGTGAGACAATAAATTTCTGCTATTTAAAAAAAAAAAAGTCCTAAATTTTGTAAGAACTACTTACCCCCTTTGAAAATACCTCATACACTCACAGTTAAATTATAACATTAATTGAGGCTTGTTGGTGTCACCTGTGAGGATACTTTTAGTAAAGTTTGAAAGCCAGAAATATTGTCTGTTTGGTGTGGCTAAAGTTGAGTAATAAGGGCGTTTAAAGAATTTTCTTAGAGAGTGCTCAGCTTAATTAAAAGTGGATATCCAAGTTATATGTATATTTTAAAGGCCTTTTTGTTTTTTTCTCTTCTGGGACCCTACTTTACTGGAAAAGGGCTTTTTCTCAGTCTACTGAATTATTTTTCTCCATTTTGCCTTGCCACTCGTAATTCCTGCCTGAGAGGCCCTAAAATAACTGCTGGAGGCATGGGACTCCTTGGGAAAAACAGAAGACTGTTTTGGGAAGAAACTTGTTTTTCTCATGGAACCCCAGGAATTAAAACCAGATAGATCCTTCTCAAAATCTGTTTTTGCCTCCCAGTCATGCCTGTTTATTAGGCCTTAAAAGATGCTTGCTTTCCTAGACCTGTTTCTTAAAGGGCTACACTCAGAAGGTAATAATCCAATTAGGAGATTGGCAAACAAAAAATCTATGGCTGCTGGACTTTCTTCTGCCTGTGTAGTTATATATATGTTGTGTGTATAATGTCTATTTTTAAAAAACTCAAATTTATTGGCCTAAGGGAAGATAACTGCTTGAATCAAATATTTTTAAAAGGGAAGATAAAAGCTGTGGTACTGCTCGATTCAAGCGACTAAAAACACCCTTAAAGACTATTGATAAAATGCAGATGTCATCAAAATGTAAACAGGTGGACTAAATTATGCAGGTTAGATAATAAGTTGGCTAAATATTTAAAGGTTATAAACTACTTTTTTTGGTTTTTGAGAACTGTTCAACATGGTAAGACCTGGGGACATATGGAATTAACCACCCCCGTAATTATGCTGGAAGGAGTCAAACCTTGGCTCCACCTAGCACATAAGTGAAACAACTTACCAGGTTTTACATTAAAGTTAAAAATTGCTAAAGGGTACCATTGTGACACATAATTGAGACTATTGGATATAGATTTACATGTGATGTGTGTAAGAACAGTAAAATATCTTTTTAATAAAAGATAATAAGAAGGTATAGAAATGTAAATTCTTGCCTAGGGTTAAAGGATTGTTTTGAATGAAATAAAATAAATCTAAAAGTTCAAACATAAGATGGAAGGAATGTAAACATTAATCTTGCAAACATTCCATGTGTGAACATATTGACTAAATTCAAAAGGGAATTATACAGTTTTTGTGTAAATTGAGCATTGAAGTAAAAGCACAACAAGGTATTCTTAAGGCGCTAATCTGCTCTTTGACAAAATTTGTAAAGTATTATAAAAGGTTTTTCCTTTTTTAAATTTCCGAGTCATCATTTTGGTAAAATAATTTATTTTAATATGGAATTCTATTTCATAATATATTGTGTTTTAAATCTCTAACATATTTAACAAGCTTTCCCAAATCAAACTTCAGTTTCAAAATTGCATTTCCTGACTGGGCATTGTGGCTTACACTGGAAATCCCAGCACTTTGGGAGGCTGAGGCAGGTGGATCATCTGATGTCAGGAGTTTGAGATCAGCCTGGCCAACATGGTGAAACCCCATCTCTACTAAAAACACAAATATTAGCTGGGCATGGTGGCAGGCACCTGCAATCCCTGCTACTTGGGAAGCTGAATTAGGAGAATAACTTGAACCTGAGAGGTGGAGGGTGCAGTGAGTTGAGACTGTACCACTGCACTCCAGCCTGGGTGAGAGAGCAAGACTCCATCTCAAAAAAAAAAAAAAAATTGCTGTTCCTGACAGACACCTGGGTTTTGGAAGCTATAGAGGGCCACTGGAGTATCCAAAAGAGAGGTAAATGGGATTATTTGACATGTTTAGGTATATGGGATTGCCAAAATTATGTTTAATCTTCTTCAGGTTATTTGGTGAATAATACTAATATAAGTTCCAAAATTCTATGGGATGTCTACAATTTCAATGTCTGAGTATATGTTATCAATCATAATTCAGGTTGTTATGTTAAGTTATTTTAAACCATGGAGATAACCAAACTTCTTTGTGAATTGCATTTCTCACTGTAACTACCCTGGATATTTTGTTATTCACAGACAATTGTTGTCTTGTCTAGATCTTCTTCAAAAATGGTTTATAATTAGCTATAGAACTTTGACAGGTGCTCTCAAATGCAGGTTTCTGATAAATTTGGAGATGTGACATTGGAATGTAGGAAAAATGCACAGGACTCATGAAGAGCTGAAATGTTCACAAATATCAAACAAAACAAAATTTAAGTAAATGGACTGAACTCATACACAACTGAAGCAATCTTTTTGACTTTTGCTTGGAATATCACTGATCCTTGTTTTGTTTTTCAGAGTGAAGGAAACTTATTTTGAACTATTTATGACCTTTAATAATTGAGTAATGTGTACTCCTGTGAACAAAATTTGGAGCATATTTGTCCCTCTCTTTCTGCCTGGCTTCTCCAGAATTTGGAAACTAGTTGTGAGTATTCTTAACTTATTGGCAACATAGTTATTTGCATCAGTGCAATAAAAATCAATTTTCTTTTGCAACATGATGCAATTGGAGGAACTGGTTGTATTACCAGTGCTTTGACTGGAAGGGTATCCTTTCCTTTAAGGAGTCAAGCTTGACTTGCAGAGACGATAAAAGCCCCTGGGAAAACTGGCCTCATACTCTTGTCTACGCAGTCCCTGTAAAGGGTTCCTGACCTGTGGTAAGTAAAGAATGTCACTTCTGACAGGCCAAGGAGCTCCAAGTTTATCTTGGGACCATAAGAGAAGAGGATTACCCAACTAACAGGTATTTGAGGATACAAACCCATGGCTGGGCTCAGCTTTAAAAGGTCTTATCTGAGATTCCTTGTGGAACAGAGTTCCATCAAAGCCAATCTAAAAGGCCTATGTAGAAATAATTATTCTCGCAGCAGTTTACGTGAATAATCAGGCCATGTATAAGACTAAAGTCTATTTTGCAAACAACTCAGCCCTATCATGATTTGTTTTTTAACAAAAATAAGGACGGCAGAGAGATAAATTATGTTTCAAAAGTTATAAATTTGTCATTAAATTTTAGAGTCATTAGTTGTTTTCAAGATTTTGCCTAGATTTTAGACTAACCCTACTTGTTCCTGTGAACCAACCAGCAATCTCTGGCTGCAGCTCAGAAAGAGCAAAAGGGATGGGTGATGTAAAAATCTGGATCAATATTCTAGTTCTAAGCAATTATCTTGCAGATCCTGCCAGGTGATGGGAATAAATAGGGTGCCCATCACCCAGAATTTTCTTTTTTGGGAAAGTAAGACCAAATGAGCTAAACAAAGCCAAACCCCATGCACCCAAATCTTAGTTAGCATAACTATAGCCATTAGTTATCTGGACATGTCACAATACATCATTTTCACTCCCTTATTGAAAGAGGACTCAATTCCACAGCTTCACCTTAGTATTCAGCTTATGATAAGGAGTCTATGCAACCCACCTGGGACACATTTTTGTCTCAAATTCAATTCCAAGCTTCAGGTCAAAGCCCTAGGAATAAAAACCAGATCTGAAGAATACAGAGGCAGATGATAACTGAAGTTAAAAGGCACATCATAAGTGAGCATGACTGATTCCTGCTGATTAAGCCAAGCTTCCCATTTCATGAATAAAGGTCATGTTAGTATCCATGACAGTAATGAGGTCTAGGCAGGGGAAACGGGATGCACATGGATAAGAACAGATACTGCCATCCCCTAGGCCCCTCTGTTAACATGGGTGAAAGCCACAGTGACACCTATGGGTGGCACCCTCTCATGCTCACCGGGACTAAGTGATACAGGAATGGAGAAAAGAAAGAAGAACATCTCACTTTCCCTTCCTCATGTATCCCAAGTATTTGCTAGGAAAAGAAAGGAACCAGGGATGATTGCTCCCCTCTTTCTAGATGTGTAGCCATTCATCTTCAATCTGTACCCACTTCGAATGCATCCTGAACCCTGGGACTCCTTTGGAAAAAAAAAGCCTCCTTTTTTTCCTCTTTCCTTCTCTGTCCTCTCTTCTCTGATAGGTAATTGTGTCTCCGTACTATGGACACTTACCTCGGATGCATTCTCCAAACTAGGAAAAATTAATTTTCCAAACCTTAAACTGGTTGGCTTAGGACTGGGTTCGGGGAATGGGAACCCAAAGGCCTGACATGACAACAAAAGAGTAAAAGTTTTTTTTGCCAGCTGGGCTTTTAGCCTCCCTCTCCCTGTGAAAACCAGTAAAAGTCCTCAGGATTTTTGAGTTATCCTTACCACCCTTGTTTCATTTTGACGCATGTTTCTTAATAACCTGGTTTCTCTCTTCTCGCCTTCAAGCCATTAAACTCCAGTCATGCAACCAGAGCCTCGGATGATGACCCCTTTTGCCAGGAACCATTAGATAGGCCTCTGAAAAAGAACTGACTGCCGTTTTCCCAAAACAGCGCCCCCTGTCAGCAGGAAGCGATTACACAATCGGTCTTTGTCCTTATCCTTATCCTTATCCTTATCCTTATCCTTATCCTTATCCTTATCCTTATCCTTATTGTAATGGCAGTTATATGTACTTCTTTAGAGGGGGAAATGAGACAGCCAAATGCCTAGGCAGATAAAAAGGGGTCCCTGGAGAATCTCCGATCTGCCCCAGAAGTGTTTATATCACACTTGTGCAGATGAGGGAACCTGCCCCGGGCTTATCTGGGCATGCCTACAGCAGACTGGAACCAAACATGTTTACTGGAGAAAGTGTGTGGAGCCACCAGAAATTCATACCTTACAGAGGGGAGGAGCCTGCTCTCTTCAGCTTGTGTGGGAATGTGGGAATCAATTGATGAGGTGGAGAGCCTATTAGCAGGACTCCATGTCACTTTGCTGAGTTGTGTTTCCTTCTCCCTTGTTACCCAATAAATTCCACTTCTCACCCTGCTATGTGTCTGTGAGCCTCATCTTTCCTGGTCATGTGACAAGAACCCAGTTTTAGCTTAACTAAGGAGAGAGTTCCGCAATAGCAAGAGCACTGCCTCATTGAACAGATGAGCCATAAAAAGTCTGTATCAGGTTGAATGATAAGGTTATGCCCTGCAACCACTTTCATGGAGTTGTAAAACTGATGTTTCCCATGGCTACCAACCGAATTGTGGTCTTGAGAAAGACTGCAGTGTGTGTCTGAACTAGCAGTCATGAGCCCTGAAACAACAAATCAAGTTTGTTGTCTATCTCGGACAGGGAGCCAGTGAAGCCTCCTCTCTTTCTCACAGAGACCTCATTGCACTTCAATAGGGGTGCCATTCAGCCACACTCATCATGGCTAGTGTCTGCAGTCATCATTCGGGTATTTTGGGGCAAGTCATTGATTCCAGCTCTGTCCACTCTGTCCCCCAACTTCTGCAGAATGGAGAGCCCAGGGCACCAGGAGCTCTACCATCTAGCCCTTCACCTGAAACAACAGAGACCACCATACACTAAATGATTATCACGTATATACTCACCTGCTTGTGCCACAAGTGACTCTTATCCTCAAGCACTCTCTACTGACCTGTAGGTAAAAACACACAGCCCAATATAAAACCTTCTGACAGAGTGCATAGCACTTTAGAAACAAAGCCTAAAGACCCCATAAAGCTTACTTTACAGTCATAGCACCTAGGAAGGCAAAGAATTGTAAGATAAATTGAGAAGAAGGGAGGGAGGAAGGGAAGAAGGCAGGGAAGGAGGGAGAGAGAGAGAGAGAATATCCTATTTGGAAGAAAATAATTATGAAAATCAGCAGTGCCAGCCTCTCCAGATGAGAAGGAACCAGATGGTAAGAATTTTAGCACCATGAAAAATCTAAATGTTGCAACACCACCAAAGGATTACCAAAATGGAAACTTGGAAATAACAGATAAATAATTAAAAGCATAAATTGTGATGAATCTCAGTGAGATCAAGACAATGTTGAAAATCAAAACAAAGTAACTTTGAAAGTAATCCAGGAAATTAATAAACAGATAAACATCTTTAAAACATTTAAAGATAATCAGAGCATCTGAAATTTAAAAACTCACTTAAGGAATTTTCATATACAATTAAATGTTTTATCAATAAACTAGACCAAGCAGGAGAATTTCAGAGCTGAAAGACAAATCTTGGAACTAACCCCATCAGACAAAAACAAAGAAAAAATGATTTAAAATGAACAAAGTCTCAGAGAAATATAAAATTATTTAAAGAAACCAAACATATGCATTATTGGAATTCCTGAGAGACAAAGAGAAAAAGTGTAAATAACCTGGACAAGATATATGAGGACTGAATCCAAGACAATTTCCTTAATCTTGCTTAAGAGGTAGACATTTAGATACAAGAAATTCAGAGAAAAACTGTCAGATACTATAGATAATGAACATCATAAAGGCATGTAGGCACCACTGCTGCTGCCCTGCTCCTGCCTGCATACAGATGTATGGTCCCAGTTCCCCTGCCCCAACCATCATGCATGCACTGCACTACGCTGCTGCTGCATGTGTGAACACGACTGAACCACCCCTGCAGGTGCATTTGCAACATTCCATGCAGCTACTACCACTCTAATGTGGGGAAAAATGTGGACCCCACTGCCACCACCCAGGTGAAGCACTTAGGCTGACACCTCCCATTAGAGTGTTGTTTCCAGTAGATCTGAAATAGCATGTCCCCTCCAGCACATCAAGTGCTTAATCTTGAGGGATCATAGAACAAAGCCTTGTGTCTGGTACCACACCTCGGGGTTAAAACGCACAGCCCAAAAGTGGTGAGTTGAACCTTGACCTTTTCAAATCTTCCGGAAATGAAGCCAGTCAACTAAATCCAACATATGCCACAGTTAAACTCTCAAGGGCATCAAAGAATCTAAAAGCAGCAAACCCCATTCAAAGGACAGCAACTTGACAGATTAAAGAAACAATAGTTGACACAGATGAGAAAAAACCAGCACAAGAACTCTAGAAACTCAAAAAGGCAGAGTGTGTTTTTACCTTCAAATGACTGAACTAGCTCCCCCAAAATGTTTCTTAAGCAGGCTGAAATGGCTGAAATGACAGACATAAAGTTAAGAATCTTGATAAGAATAAAGATCATTGAGATTCAGAAGAAAGCTGAAACCCAGTCCAAGGATTCTAAGGAATTTTAAAAAGTGATACAGAGTTACAAAATAATATAGTCATTTTGAGAAAGAACCAAATTATTAACAACAGAATAGATCAAGCTGAGAAAAGAATCTCAGAGCTCAAAGACTAGTTCTTTGAGTCAACTCAGCCAGGCAATAATAAAGATAAGAATAAAAAAGAATCAACAAAACTGTCGAGAAATATGGGATTATGTAAAGAGACTAAACCTATAACTCATTGGCTTTCCTTAAAGAGAGAGACCTTTGAGGGGCCTTAAAGAGACTAAAGCTATGATTCACTGTCATCCCTTAAAGAGAGGAAGAAAGAGAAAGCAACTTGGAAAATATATTTGAGGGTATTGTCCATGAAAACCTTCCCAACCTCACAAGAGATGTAGACATTCAAATTTTGGAAATGCAGAGAACCCCTGAGAGATACTATACAAGGCAACTATCCCTAAGACACATAGTCATCAGATTCTCTAAGGTTAACATGAAAGAAATAAAAATGGTTAGTGTAGGTAGGAAGAAGAGGGAAATCACCTTCAAATGGAACCCTATTCGGCTGACAGTGGACTTTTCAGCAGAAACCCTACAAGCCAGAAAGGAATTGGGGCCTGTATTCAACATTATTAAGAAACTTAATTCTAACCAAGAATTTTATATCCAGCCAAGCCAAGCTTCATAAGCAAAGGAGAAATAAGATCCATTTCAGGCAAGCAAATGCCAAGGGAATTCATTACCACCAGAGCTAACTTATGAGAGGTCCTTAACGGAGTTTTAAACATGTAAACAAATGACCATTATTGACCACACAAAAAGCACACATAATTATATACATGTATTACTGATGCTGTAAAGCAACTATACAATCAAGCCTGCATAACAACCAGCTAACAACACAATGACAGAATCAAATCTGAGTATCAATATTAACCTTGAAAGTAAATGGACTAAATGTCCCACTTATAAGGCACAGAATGGCAAATTGGAAAAAGATACTAGGCTCAACTGTCTGCTTTTATCAAGGGACCCATCTCATATACAATGATATCCATAGGCCCGAAGTAAAGAAATGAAGAAAAATCTAGCAGGCAAATGGAAAAGGAAAAAGAGCAGGAGCTACTATCCTAATTTCAGACAAAATATACTATAAATCAAAAAAGATTTATAATGTGTTTCATATGGCATTAAATAATGACAAAGGAGGGTATTACATAATGATAAAAGATTCAAGTCAACAAGAAGACTTAACTATTCTAAATATATATCCACCCAACATTGGTGCACCTGGATTCATAAAACAAGTACTTAGAGACTTACAAGGAGGCTTATATAACCACACAATAACAAAGGCAGAATTCCATACCCCACTGAAAATATTAGACAGATCATTGAGACATAAATCAAACCAAAATATTCAATACCTGAAGTTGATGCTTGACCAAAGGGACCTAACAAGTATCTTCAATAGAAAATTTAATCTTCTCATCTGCATGTGTCACATAATCTAAAAATGACACACGATCAGCTATGGAAAAATTCTGAACAAAATTTTAAAGAATAAAATTTAACCATCCACATTCTCATACCAATAAAAATAAAAATCTCTGTAAAGAACATATCTGAAAACCATACAATTACATGGAAATTAAACAATTTTCTCCTAAATGACTTTTGGGAAAACAATGAAATGAAAGCTGAAATCAAGAAATTATTTTAAAATAATGAAAACAAAGATACAGTACACCAGAATCTCTGAGAAACAGTTAAAGCAGTGTTAAGAGGAAAGTTTATGGCATGAAACACTCACATCAAAAGATTAGAACAGTCTCAGATTTACAACCCAACATCACAATAGATGTCAAGAACTACAGAAACAAAAGGAAACCAAAACAAAAGCTAGCAGAAAATAAATAACCCAAATCAGAGCTGATCTGAATAAAATTGAGACACAAAAACATATAAAAAGTTAGTTATTTAAAAGAATAAACAAGATTGATATGCAGCTAGATAGTCTAACAAAGAAAAAAAGAGAGGAGAGCTAAATAAAAACAGGCAGAAATAAAAAAGAGGACAGTACCAGTGACCCCACAAAACTGCAAAAAACCACACAGACTACTAAAAACACCTCTATGCACACAAATTAGAAAACCTAGAAGAAATGGATAAATTCCTGGATACATACAATGTCCCAAGATTGAACCAGGAAGAATTTGAAACTATAAACAGAACAATAGTGAATTCTGAAATCAAATGAGTAACAAAAATCCTACAAAGTAGAAAGAGTTCTGTACTCAAAAAATTAATGGACAAGGGGCCAGGTGCAGTGGCTTACGCCTATAATCCCAGCACTTTGGGAGGCTGAGGTGGGAGGATCACGAGGTCAAGAGATCAAGACCATCCTGGCCAACATAGTGAAACCCTGTCTCTACCAAAAATACAACAATTAGCTGGGCATGGTGGCATGTGCCTGTAGTCCCAGGTACTCAGGAGGCTAAGGCAGGAGAATCACTTGAACCCAGGAGGCAGAGGTTGCAGTGAGCCAAGATCGCACCACTGCACTCCAGCCTGGTGACAAAGTGAGATGCTGTCTCAAAAAAAAAAAAAAAAAAAGAAAAAGAAAAAATCACAGGCAAATCCTACCAGATATATAAAGAAAACCTGGGCCAATCATACTGAAACTGTTCCCAAAATCCAGAGGGGAGAGACTCTTTTCTACCTCGGTATATTAGGCCAGTAACATTCTGATACCAAAATCTGTCAGAGACAAAAAACAACGACAAAAACATAAAGTTTCAGGCCAATATCTTTGATGAACATCAATGCAAAAGTTCTCAACAAATTACTGGCAAACTGAATCCAGCAGCACATCAAAAAGCTTATCCAACATAATCAGATAGGCTTATTCCTGGGATTCAAGGTTGGTTCACCATATTCAAATCAATAAATATGATTCATCACATAAACAAAACTAAAAACAATAGCCACACAATCATCTCAATAAATGTGGAAAAAGTTTTTGATAAAATTTAATATCCCTTTATGTTAAAAGCTGTCAACAAACTAGGCATTGAAGAAACATATCTCAAAATAATAAGAGCCATCTATGATAAACCCACAGACAACATTATACTGAATAGACACAACCTGGAAGCATTTAAGAACCAGAATGAGACAAGGATCCCCACTCACACTCCTATTTAATGTAGTTTTGAAAGTCCTAGCCAGAACAATCAAGGAAGAGAAAGAAATAAAAGGCATCAAAAAACAAGAGAAAATCACAGTATCTCTCTTCACAGAGAGCATGATTATATACCTAGAAAACCCCACAGGCTCTGGACAAAAGCTCTAAGATCTGGTAAACAACACCAGCAATGTTTCAGGATATAAAATCAATGTACAAAAATCAGTGGCATTTGTATGCACCAAGAACATTCAAGTTGACAGCGAAATCAAGGATACAGTTCCATTCAGAATAGCCACAAAAAGAGTGAAATAGTGAAGATTACAGCTAACCAGAGAGGTGAAAGATCTCTACAATAAAAAATAGAAAACAATGCTGAAATAAATCAGAGATGACACAAAAAATGGAAAAAAAATCATTTATGCACATGGATAGAAAGAATCAATATTGCTAAAATGGCCATACTGCCCAAAGCAATTTATAGATTCAGTGTTATTTTTATCAAACTACCAACTAAATTTTTACAGAATTTAAAAAAATATATAAATTTCATATGTAGCCAAAAAAAACCTCCCCAAATAGCCACAGCAAAACTAAGCAAAACAAAACAAAACAAAAACCCAGAGGCATCACACTATGCAACTTGAAATTATGTTGCAAGGTTACAGTAAGAAAAACAGCATGGTACTGGTAAAACAACAAACACATAGACCAATGGAACAGTGTAAAAATCCAGAAATAAATTTCCACACCTACAGTTGTCTGATCTTTGACAAAGTCTACAAGAAAAGCAATGGGGAAAGGACTTTCTATTCAATACCTGGTGCTGGGATAATTTGCTAGCCACAGGCAGAAGACTTAAACTGGATCCCTTCATTTCAGCATCTGTAAAAGTCAACTCAGGATTAAAGACTTAAAACCTAACACTACAAAAATTCTAGAAGAAATCCTGGAAAATGCTATTGCAGTTATACAAACTAGCAAAGATTTCATGAAGAAGTTGCCAAAAGCAATTGCAACAAAAACAAAAATTGACATATGGGACCTACTGGCCAAGACGCTAAACTGCACAATCCAATACAAAATCTTCTGGAAGAAGTGCACAGTGCTGGGGAACCAGATAAGCTTCATGAGACCTCTGCAATCAGGGTCTTGCGAAAGGAAGTGAGACTGCTCATATGCTCAGTACATCACTATTACAACCAGCATTTGAGAAAGCAACCAAACAAAGGATATTTATAACCAAAAACCTCATAAAGAGTCCTGGTTCATTGAAAGCACATAGAATCAAAGCCACACAATCATACACAGCAAACATTTAGTCACATCCTCAAGGGGAAAGATAAGTTTTATCTAAACAGAAGTCAACCCAAAAAAACAGTGACAACTTCACCTGATCAGAAGGAATAAACATGAAAACTCTGGCAGTATAAAAAAGAGCATTAAGACACCTCCAAAGGATAACAGCAACTCTCTAGCAATGAGCCCTAATAAAAAGAAACATTATACATCATGGAATACTATGCAGTCATAAAAAATGATGAGCTCATGTCCTTTGTAGGGACATGGATGAAATTGGAAATCATCATTCTCAGTAAACTATCACAAGGACAAAAAACCAAACACCGCATGTTCTCACTCATAGGTGGGAATTGAACAATGAGAACACATGGACACAGGAAGGGGAACATCACACTCTGGGGACTGTTGGGGGTGGGGGGAGGGTGGAGGGATAGCATTAGGAGATATACCTAATGCTAAATGACGAGTTAATGGGTGCAGCACACCAGTATGGTACATGTATATATATGAAACTAACCTGCACATTGTGCACATGTACCCTAAAACTTAAAGTATAATAATAATAAAATAAAAAAAGAAACATTCTGAAGTGACAGATAAAGAATTCCAAATATGGATTGTAAGGAAGGTCAATGAGGTCTAAAAGAAACTTGAAAAACAAAACAAATAAATCAGGAAAATAATTCTGGATAGGAAGGAAGATATGGATATTTTAAAAACCTAGAACATCTGGAAATAAAAACTTTATTGAAGAAATTTCAAAATACAGTTGAAAGCTTTAACAATACATTAGACCAAGTGGAAGAAAACACTCAGAGATGTAAGATAGGTATTTCAAATTAACTCAGTTAGACAAAAACAAAGAAAAAAACTGAAAATATTAACAAATATTTTGTGAAATGTGAGGCTGTGTAAAGCTTCTAATCCTATGAATTATAGGTATATAGAGGCAGAAGATAAAAAGTAAAATGTATGGAAAACCTGTTGGAGGGAAAAATTTAAGAAAACTTTCCTAGTCTTGCTAGCCATTTGCACATCCAGAGATGGAAAGCTCAGAGAACACCTTAAAATATATTGCAAGAAAAACCTCAACAAGGCATACTGCCATCAGACTATCCAACGTTCATATGAAGGAAAAAAAAATGAAAACTGGCAAGATAGAAGAGTCTAATCACCTAGGAAAGAAATCCTAGCAGAGTAGCCATAGACTTTTCAGGAGAAATCCTACAAGACAGAAGAGATTAAAGTCCTGTTTTTACTCTTCCATCCTCTGCCCATTACCCAGTACTAAATACACTTCCATATAATCAGGCACCTTTATAGCAAAGCCCTACTTCTTGGTACAAATTTTCTGTATTAGTCTGATTTGCATTGCTATGAAAAATACCTGAGGCTGGGAATTTTTTTTGGAAGTTTTAATTGGCTCACTGCTCTGCGGGCTGTATAGAAAGCATAGTGTTGGCATCTGCTTCTGGAGAGACCTCAGACAGTTTACAATCATGGCAGATGTTGAAGGAGGAGCAAGAGCATTACACGATAAAAGTAGGGGCAACAGCAAGAGGAGGGGAGGTGCCACACACTTTTAAATGACCAGATCTCACTAGAATTGTATTATAAAGACAATGCCAAGCAATGAGGGATCCAATCTCATGACTCAAACACCTCCCACAAGGCCTCATCTCCAGGATTGAGGATTACAATTCAACATGAGATTTGGCTAAGGACTGGTATGGTTTGGCTCTGTCCCCACTCAAATCTCATCTTGAATTATAACTCCCATAATTCCCACATGTCATGGGAGGAAACTGGTGGGAGATAATTGAATCATGAAGGAGGGTCTTTCCCATGCTGTTCTTGTGATAGTAAATAAGTCTCAAAAGATCTTTAAAAATCACAAGATTTAAAAATTTAAAATTTAATTAAGTTTAAATTAGATTAATATGATTTAAATTAAGTTAATACATTTTAACTTAGTTTAAATTAAAATTAAAATTTAAAATTTAAAAATCACAAGATTTTTAAAAGATGGTTTTAAAAATGAGAGTTCCTCTACACAAGCTCTCTCTTTGCCTGCTGCCATTCCCATAAAATATGACTTTCTCCTCCTTGCTTTCCACCATAACTGTGAGGGGCCTCTCCAGCCACGTGGAACTGTAAGTCCATCAAACATTTTTCTTTTGTAAATTGCCAAGTCTAAGGAATGTCTTTATCAGTACCATAAAAACTGACTAATATGGTAAATTGGTAAAAGTAGAGTGGGGTGCTGCTGTAGATACCCAAAAATGTGGAAGTGACTTTGGAACTGGGTAACAGGCAGGGGCCGCAACAGTTTGGAGGGCTCAGAAGAAGACTGGAAAATGTGAAAAAGTTTGGAACTTCCTAGAGACTTGTTAAATGGCTTTGACCAAAATGCTAATAGTGATATGGACAACGAAATCCAGGCTGAGATGGTATCAGACAGAGATGAGAAACTTGTTGGGAACTGGAGTAAAGGTGACTCTTGCTATGTTTTAGCAAGGAGACTGGCAGCATTTTGTCTCTGTCCTAGAGATTTGTGGAACATTGAACTTGAGGAAAATGATTTAGGGTACCTGGCGGAAAATATTTCTAAGCAGCAAAGCATTCAAGAAGTGATTTGGGTGCTGCTAAAAGTGTTCGGTTTAAAAAGGAAAGGAAAACAGGGCATAAAAGTTCAGATAATTTGCAGCCTGACAATGCAATAGAAAAGAAAAACCTATTTTCTGAGGTGAAATTCAAGCCTGCTAAAGAAATTTGAATAATTAACAAGGAGCCAATTGTTAATTGCGAAGACAATGGGGAAAATGTCTCCAGGGCATGTCAAGTCTTCACGTCAGCCCCTCCCATCACAAACCTGGAGCCTAGGAGTAAATAACGGTTTTGTGAGCTGGGCTCAGGGCACCTCCTGCTCTGTGTAACCTGGGGACTTGGTGCCCTATGTCCTAGCCACTTCAGCCATGGCTGAAAGGGGCCAACAGATCTCGAGCCTTGGCTTCAAAGAGTTCAAGCCTCAAGCCTTGACAGCCTCCATGTGGTGTTGAGCCTGTGAGTACACATAAGTCAAGAATTGGGGGCCAGGCACAGTGGTTCATGCCTGTAATACCAGCACTTTGGGAGGCTGAGGTGGGCAAATCATCTGAGTTCAAGAGTTTGAGACCAGCCTGGCCAACATGGTGAAACCCCATCTCTACCAAAAATATAAAAAATTAGCTGGGTGTGGTGGTGCATGCCTGTAACCCCAGCTACTCAGGAGGCTGAGTCAGGAGAACTGCTTGAACCTGTGAGGTGGAGGTTGCAGTGAGCCAAGATCATGCCACTGCACACCAGTCTGGGTGACAGAGCGAGACTCCATCTCAAAAAAAAAAAAGAATTGGGGTTTGGGAACCTCCACCTAAATTTCAGAGGATGTATGGAAATGCCTGAATGTCCAGGAAGAAATTTGTTGCAGAGGTGGGGCCCTCATGGAGAACCTATGCTAGGGCAGTGTGGAAGGGAAATGTTGCATTGGTGCCCCCATACAGAGTCCCTACTGGGGCACTGCCTAGTGTAGCTGTGAGAAGAGGGCCACCATGCTCCAGATTCCAGAATAGTAGATCCACTGACAGCTTGTACTGTGCACCTGGAAAAGCTGAAGACACTCAAAGCCAGCCCATGAAAGCAACCAGGAGGAAGGCTGTGCCCTGCAAAGCAACAGGGGTAGAGCTGCCCAAGACCATGGGAACCCATTTCTTGAAAGGACATAATTTTGGAGTTTTAACATTTGACTGACTCACTGGATTTTGGACTTGCATGGAGACAGTAGCCCCTTTGTTTTGGCCTATTTCTTTCATTTAGAATGGCTGTATTTACCCAATGTCTGTACCTTGCATTGTATCTAGGAAGTAACCTACTTGGTTTTGATTTTCCAGGCTCATAGGTGGAAGAGACTTGGCCTTGTCTCAGATGGGACTTTGGACTGTGGACTTTCGAGTTAATGCTGAAATGAGTTAAGACTTTGAGGGGTTGTTGGGAAGGCATGATCAGTTTTGAAATGTGAGGACATGAGATTTGGGAGGGTCCAGGGACATAATAATATGGTTTGGCTGTGTCCCCTCCCAAATCTCATCTTAAATTGTAACCCTCACAATTCCCAGATGATGTGGGAGAAACCCAGTGGGAGGTAATTGAATCACGAATGTGGGTCTTTCCTGTGCTGTTCTCATGATAGTGAATAAGTCTTCCAAGATCTGATGGCTTTAAAAATGGGAGTTTTCCTGTACAAACTCTCTCTCTTTGCCTGATGCCATACATGTAAGACATGACTTGCTCCTCCTTGCCTTTGCCACTATTGTGAGGCCTCCCCAACCACGTGGAACTATAAGTCCATTAAACCTCTTTATTTTGTAAATTGCACAGTCTCGGGTATGTCTTTATCAGCAGTGTGAAAACAGACTAATACAGGGTGGAGACAAATACACAAACAATATCAGTTTTCTTCCAGTAATTTTATAGTTTCAGATCTTATCTTTAAGTCTTATATCCACTTTGATTTAATTTTTTATATGGTGTGAAATAAGAGTGTAATTTCACTCTTCTGCAGTTGGATATCCAGTTTTCTCAGCATTATTCATTAAAGAGACTGATTTCTCCCCATTGTGTGTCCTTGGCAGCCTTGTTGAATATCAGCTGACCTTAACTATGTGGATTTATTTCTGGGATCTCTATTATATTCCATACTGATTTTATATGAGTATCATGCTTGTTTGATTTCTATGGCTTTATATTATTTTTTGAAGTGGTAGTATGATGCTTTGAGGTTTGTTCTTTTGGCTAAAAATTGCTTTGCATGTTTGGTAACTATTGTGATTCCATATGAATTTTAAAATGATGTTTTCTATTTCCATGTAAAATGTCCTTGATATTTTGATAGTGATTTCATTGAATCTGTATATCACATTGGATAGCATGAACTTTTTTTTTGGTTGAAATTTTATAAGAATTTTATTTTTCTTTTAATTTCATCAGAAAAAAATATATTGTTCTTTCAAACTAATCACAATGTTTTATATTTTCAATTTTTTTTTACAAATTGTTTTATAAAGACTGCCAGTTTTTAGATTTTCAATGAGTTTGGAACTTCTGTTTCTATTTTTTTATGTGCAAACTCCTAACTGATGTGTTTGTGATTGTGTGTGTCTGTGTGTGCAGATGTGGATTTCTTTTTTTTAAATTATTATTATTATACTTTAAATTTTAGGGTACATGTGCACAATGTGCAGGTTGGTTACATATGTATACATGTGCCATGCTGGTGTGCTGCACCCATTAACTCACCATTTAGCATTAGGTATATCTCCTAATAGCATGAACATTTTAACAACATTAATTATCCCAATCCATGAACATATGATATCTTTCCATTTATTCGTGTCTTCTTCAACTTCTTTTATCAAAGTTTGATAGTATTCAATGTACAGATCTGTCAACTCCATGGTTAAATGTATTCATAAGTATTTTACTGTTTGTAGCTACTTTAAATTGAATTTTTTCTTGATTTCCTTTTTAGATAGTTTGTTGTTAGTTTATCAAAACACTGCTGAATTCCGTTTGTTGATTTTTACAATCTAAATTTTACTGAATTTATTTATTAGTTCTCACAATTTTGGGTAGAGTTTTTACAATGTTCTATACATAAGATTATGTAAACAAGAACAATTTAACTTTTTTTTTTCTATTTGGAGCCTTTAACATCTCCCTCTTGTCTAATTGCTCTGGCTGGTACTTCTAGTACCACATTGAACAGAAGTGGCAATAGCAATTATTCTTGTCATTTCCCTGATCTTAGAGACAAACTGTTACACTTTTCACCATTGAGTATGATAGATATAAATTTCTCATGTAAAGCCTTTATTGTTTTCAGGTTAATTATTTTTATGCCTTTTATCTTGATAGTTTTTTATTCACAAATTGATGTTAAGTTTTCTCAAATGATTGTTTTGTATCTATTAATATGCTCATATAAATTTTGTCCATTTTGTTAATCTGATGTTTCAAAATTATCAATTTGTGTGTGCTGAAACATTATTGCGTTCCTGGAATAAATCCCACATGAGATGGTGAAATATTATTTTAACTTGCTGTTAAATTTGGTTTGTTCATATTTTCAAATCTCTGTTTATGAGGGATATTAGCCTAGAGTGTTTCCTTTTTTCTTTTTTTTTTTTTTCTTGTGGTGTCCATGTCTGACTTTGGTATCTGGGTTATGCTGGGCTTAGAAAATGAGTTTGAAAGTATTTTCTTTTTTTATTTTTTAGAACAGTTAGCAAGAATTGGTACTGGTTATTCTATGTTTGGTCAAAATTAACAGAGGAGTCAGCAGGTCTTAGGTTTTTCTTTCATGAGAAATATATTATTAATGTTTCAATCCCTTTATGCATTATTGTTATTTTCACAATTTCTGTTTCTTTGTGATTCATTCTTCTTAAATTGCGTGTGTCTAGGAATGTGTCTATTTCTTCTAGGTTACCTAGTTTGTTAGCATACAATTTTTAATACTTTTGTATTATTCATTGTATTTCTGTTATATCAATTGTAATATATCTTCTTTCATTGCTGATTTCACTTGAGAATTTTCTATTGGTTTCTTAGTCTAGCTAAAGTCTTGTTAATTTTGTTAAAATTTTCTAAAAGGAACAACTCAGTTTTGTTGATTTCTTTCTATTCTTTTTGTAGTGTCTATTGACTTATTTCTGTTCCAATCTTTATTAGTTATTTCTTTCTGCTAACTTTGGGCTTAGGTTATTCTTTATTTTCTAGTTTGTTGAGATATAACATTAGGTTGTTCATTTTATATCTTTTTGCTTTTTTGATATACATGGTAATTGCTATAAACCTCCATCTTGGAATTGCATTTGTTGCCTCTCACATTTCTTGATATGTTGTGTTTTATTTTGTTTCCTCCAGATACTTTTACTTTTCACATTTTACTTTAAATTCAGAAGGTGCATGTGTGAGTTCGTTACCTGGGTATATTGTGTAATGGTGATGTTTGGGATATAAATGATTTCTTTACTTAAGTACTGAGCATAGTACCCAACTGTTTGTTTTTCAACCATTGCACCTCTCCCTTCCTTCCTCCTTCCCTCCCTCCTCTAGCAGTCCTCTGTGTTTATTGTGCCATCTCTATGTCCATGAGTTCTTGACGTTTAGCTTCCACTTGTAAGTGATATAATGTGGTATTTGGTTTTCTGTTCCTGTATTAATTCACTTAGAATAATGGCCTCCATCTCTATCCATGTTGCTGCAAACAACATAATTTTATTCTTTTTATCACTGAATAATATTCCATGGTATATATATATACCATATTTTCTTATCCAATCCAGCACTGATGGACACCTAATTTGAGTCCATTTCTCTGCTATTGTGAATAGTGTGGAGATGAACAAACAAGTGCATGTGTCTCTTTGGTAGTATAATTTATTTTCTTTTGGATACATATCCAGTAATGGGATTGCTGGGTCAAACAATAATTCAGTTTAAGTTCTTTGAGAAATCTCCAAACTGCTTTCCACAGTGGCTGAACTAATTTACATTTTCACCAACAGTGTATAAGCATCTCTGTTTCACTGAAGCCTCACCAATAGCTGTTGCTTTCTGACTTTTTAATAATAGGCAATCTAGTTGGCATGATTATATCTCCTTGTGGTTTTGACTTGCATTTCTCTGAAGATTAGTGATGATGAGCATTTTTTTCATAGGTTTGTGGGCTACTTTATGTCTTCTTTTGAGAAATATCTGTTTATGTCCTTTGCCCACTTTTTAACGGGGTTGTTTGCTTTTTCCTTGTTGATTGTTTAGGTTTCTTATAGATTCTGATATTAGTCCTTTGTCGGATGCATAGTTTGAAAATATTTTCTCCCATCCTGTAGGTTGTTTGTTTACTCTATTGATCATTTCTTTTGCCATGCAGAAGCTTTTTATTTTAATTAGGTCTCACTGGTCAATTTTTGTTTTTGTTGCAATTGCTTTTGAGGACTTAGTCATAAAATCTTTCTCAAGGCCCATGTCCAGAATGCTGTTTCTAAGACTGTTCTCTAAGATTCTTATACTTTGAGGTTTTAGATTTAATACTTTAATTCATCTTGAATTGACTTTTGCATTTGGTGAAAGGCAGGTGTTCAGTTTCATTCTTCCACATCTGGTTAGCCAGCTATCCCAGCACCATTTATTGAATGGAAAGTCTTTTTCTTGTTTCTTAATTTTTGACTTTGTTGAAGATTAAATGACTGTAGGTGTTTGGCTGTATTTTGGGGTTCTCTATTCTGTTCCATTGGTTTGTGTGTCTGTTTTTGTACTAGAACTATGCTATTTTGGTTACTGTAGGCTTAGAGCATAGTTGGAGATCAGGTAATGCGATGCCCTTAGCTTTGTTGACTTGGCTTAGGACTGCTTTTTCTCCAGGTATGTTTAAATTTCTTTTTTAATTTCTTAATTGATTCGTTGGTTGTTCAAAAACATATCGTTCAATTTTCATGAATTTGTAAATTTTCCAAATTTATAATTTTTCAAATTTATTATGTTATTGATTTCTATTTTTATTTCATTGCTATCAGAAATGTTACTTGATACAGTTTCAATCATTTAAAATTTGCTGATTCTTTTCATGGACTGAAATTTGGTCCAAGTTGGAGAATGTTCCATGTGCACTTAGGAAGAATGTGTATTTTGATACCATTGAATGGAATGTTATGCATATGTCAGGTTCATTTGATTTAAAGTGCAGCTTAATTCCAATGTTTCCTTATTGATTTTCTGTCTCTATGATATATCCATTTTTGGTAGTAGTGTACTAAATTTGTGGTTTTATTTTTTGTATTACTCAGCTTTAGATTTTATTTGACTTTTTAAAATAATTTTATTCTCTGTTAAATTTCTGGTTTTGTTCATTTATTATTCTCCTAATTTTATTAATTGTGTCTGTGTTTTCTTGAAGTTTTGAGATTTTTCTGAAGATAACTGTTCCTAATTATTTTTCAGGCAGTTTGTATGCCTCCATTTTGGGGGGTCAGCTAGGGGAGATTACTGTGTCCTTTTGGTGATGTCTTAGTGTGTTTCTATTGCCCTTACAAAATACCTGTTACTGGATAATTCATAAAGAATATATGTGTTACTATTCTGGGAGCTGGAAACAAAAAATTAGGGCATTGGTAGGTTTCACTGTCTGGTAAGAGCTGTTCTCTGCATACTCCAAAGGGATGGAATGATGTGTCCTCACATGGTGGAAGGCACAAGAGCAAGCTAGTCAAGTGCTAAGTGAATTCTCTTTTATAATAACCTTAATAAAATTTAAAAGAAGAGGAACCCTCCTGACCTAATCACCTATTAAAAGCCTTATGTTTTAATATTATCACATTGGCTATTAACTTCCAACACCTGAATTTTAAAGGGGACATACTCAAACTATAGCATTTGCCTCTGGTTACCCAAAATTCATGTACTTGTCACATGGAAAATACATTTATTCCACTTTAGTAGCCCTAGAAGTCTTAGTTTATTCCAGCAACAACTCAAAAGTATAAAGTTCAGAGTCTCATTTAATCAAATTTGGGTGAGACTCAAGGCATGATTCATCATGAGAAAAAATTCCCTCTATTTGTGAGCCTGTGAAATTAAAACAGTTATGTACTTGCAAAAGAAAATTCTGGGACAGTTTTAGAATACACATTTCAATTCCAAAGGTGAGAAATAGGTAAAAAAAATTGTAACAGGTCCCAAGCAATTCCTAACACAAGGTAAATAACACCATATAGTGAAGCCTAAGAATAGACCTCCCTGACACCATGTCTTTCCTTTTGCACAAACTAAGATGAGAGTTGGGCACCCAGACTCTTGGTGACCACACCCTCATGGATATTCTAGGAACAACCCATGCTGCAACTTTCATGGGTTGAAGCCTTAGCCTATGGCTCTCCAATGCTGATGCTGCATGCTGATCCGTTTAGAGATCTAGGGTCTTGAGAATGGTCCTGCCAGGACAGCTTCACTATTGCCCTAGTGGGGAATCTCTGCAGTGTCCCAGCCCCACAGTTCCACTGGTCATTGCTCTGGTGAAGGCTCTCAGCACTAGCTCCAATCCCACAGCTGTACTGGACATTTTCTAAATGAGGACTTTCTTTTGCACGCCCACCCTGAAATAGTAATCTGCCTGGGCCCCAAGTCTTTCTATGGCATCTGTAAAATCTAGGTAGAGTTAGTCATGCTCCTGCAGCTCATGCACTCTGTACACCTGCAGAATTAGGACCACATGGACACTGCCAAGGGCCCTAGATTGCACCCTAGGAAAGCAATGGCCTGAGGCTCACCTATGCCTACTTGAACTACAGCTGGGGCAGCTCAAGAGCATTGTGCCAGAATGTGGGGAACAGAGATGAGACAGCCCTGGGCAGCAAGCCCTGATGTTTCATGAGCACCTGAATTTTGGGGGGAACGCATTCAAACCATTTTATTTTCTCCTGGACCACAAAATTTGTGTCCTTCTCACATGCAAAATAAATTTATTCCACCACAATAGCCCCAGAAATGTTAACTTTTTCAAACATCAACTTTAAAATCTATATCCAAAGTTTCATCTAAATATTGCCTAAATCAGATATGAGTGAGAATCAATGTAGGATTCATTCTGAGACAAATTACCCTCCAACTGTCACCCTGTGATATCAAACAAGTTATGTGCTTCCAAAATCCAATGGTGGGATACACATAGGATAGATATTCTCATTTTCAAAGAGATAAATAGAAAAGTAGAATAGACTTATAAGTCCCAAATAAGCTCAAAACCCAGCAAGGCAAGCAACATGAAATCTTAAGGCTGGAGAAAAATATTTGTTTACCTCATGTCACGCATTCCAGTTACAATGAGGACAAAATTGGGCCCTTAAACCTTCAGGTAACTCAGTCCCCATTGTTTAGCATAGCTCATGCTGCAGCCCTCAGAGACTGGAGTCTCGTGCTTTGGGTTCTCCCAGGTTGTAGTTGCACACTGGTGGCTCTATTGTTTTGTGGTCTCGAGGGTGGCTTTATTTGTTTCTTTTTTTCTTTTCTTTTCTTTTTCTTTTTCTTTTTTTTTTTTTTTTTTTTGAGACGGAGTCTCTGTTGCCCAGGCTGGAGTGCAGTGGTGCGATCTCCGCTTACTGCAACCTCCGCCCCCTCAGGTTCAAGCGATTCTCCTGCCTCAGCCTCCTGAGTAGCTGGGACTACAGGCGTCTGCCACCACACCTGGCTAATTTTTGTAATTTCAGTAGAGGGGGGTTTTGCCATGTTAGCCAGGATGGTCTCAATCTCCCGACCTCGTGATCCACCTGCCTCAGCTTTACAAAGTGCTGGGATTACAGGCGTGAGCCACTGCTCCCTGCTGGATGGCTTTATTTCTATGTCTCACTGAACATTGCCTGAATGCAGACTCTCTACCATTTTCTAGTTGCCATGGTTCCAATGGCTATTACTTTAGTAGGTTTCTCTGCGGCAACCCCACTCTCAAGGCAGCCCTCTTTTGGGGTTTCATATTCTAAGCTTTAGGAAGCTCCATTCTTCCAAATCCAGGTTAAGGCTGCCATGTTCCCATAGCCTGTGCACTCTGGTCCAGCAAAGATGGCACCGTGTGGATGCCTCCAAGGTTTTGTTACCTGTGCACTCTGGAGGGATAGCCACTGTGACTCACATTGCACCTAGGCCCACTGGAGTCACACCTAGGATATCTGAGGAGCAATGGCTCAGAATTCAGGAAGCAGAGACTTAAAGCAGTGCCAGGCAGCAAGTGCTGAGACCTCAAGGATGACCAAGGCCCTTGTTTTAACATATTTTTTTTTTCCCCGGGGCTTGGTACTTTTGGTTTTTGCTGGGAATGAAGCTATGATGATATTGTAAATGCCTTCAGAGTCATTTTTCCATCCTCATGATGAATAGCACAAGGCTTCCACTCATCCGTACTAATCCCTTTATCAAATGGTTTTTTGGCCACATCCTTTGTGTTCTTTCTTGGACATACTTTTTCACTGGGTGCAACATGGCCAGGCTGGGACTTTTCCAAATCTTGAAGTTCTGCTTCTCTTTATATTATAAATTCTGTCTTTAATTTGATTCTCTTTTATTACCTTTTACTGTAAGCCATTACCCACCCAACACTTTGCTTAGAATTTTTTTTCTGCAAAAAAATTCTAGTTCTTTGTTCTTAAGTTTTTTTCACAAAGGACCAGGACACAAATAAAATTCAGCCACATTTATTGCCACTTTATAACAAGGATGGCCTTTCCTCCAGTTTTTAATACCTTGTTCTTAATTTCCATCTTATACCTCATCAGAATTGCCTCCAACCCCTACCCATTACCCTGCTCCAAAGCCACTTTCACATTTTCAGATGTTATAACAATACTCCATTTTTCAATACTAATATCTGTCTTAGTATATTGATGTTTCCATAACAGAATACTGCAAATTGGGTAATTTATAAACAATAGAAATTTATTTTTCACAGCTCTGGAGACTGGACATTTCAAGTTCAACATGCCAGCAGATTTTGTGTCTGGTGAAGGCTTGCTCTGTGCTTCCAATATGGTACCTTGTTGCTGTATCTTCATATGGCAGAAGGCAGAAGGGCAAAAAAGGACTAGAACATTCCTTTCAATCTCTTTTATACGAGCTCTAATCCCACTCATGAGGTTGGAGTACTTATGACTTAATTATTTTCTGAGGCCCCACTTCTTAATATTATCACATAAAGTATAACGTTCTAACGTGAATTTTGGAGGAACACATGCATTTAAACCATAGCATCCTGTTAAGTTTCTGGTTAGTCCTCCTTTATTGGTATTACACTTAGCTGTTAGATTCCACCAGTTACTAGTTGATTGAAGTCTTGCTTTTGGCCTTTCAAATTTATGCTCTTTAGCATAAATTTCTCTGCACTCTGATCCAATTGATTTCAGGCCCTTTGTCAGGGCCATGGTATTGCCAGTCTTAGAAGCCTGTTTTGACCCACCAATAGGCAGAAAGAACTTGTGTGCTATAAAGCAGTAACTGGCATGTGGGGGAGAAGGAATTGCCCATCAGTAGCTTTCCTAACAAGATCTGCCTTACAGGGAAAGTTCTGTGTGTGTTTGTGTGTGTGTGTGTGTGTGCCTACGCCTGCACATGCATGCATCCATGTGTAAAGACAGAGAACAGGCACCAGTGTTACTGCCATCACCACTCAATATAGGCCTTCTGAAGCATTGATTTGTGAAAAATATGATCTGTAGATGTTAACTTGTTGCCAATCCACCCAGAACAGGTTTTCTACCTTAATCAGCTATGAGGAAGAAGAATTGACACTTGGCTGTCAGGATAGCTAAAGTAGTTCCTCCACAAGGCAGACCTGTTGGGGATGGGTATAATCCCCAGCTTGAATACCACAGGATCCCATTTTTCTTACCAAGTTTCTATAGATATTTTTGAGCAGATGCTTCCCAATTTTTTCTAAGTACTTTGATCCCAAGCACTTTGAATGATTATCTTTGCTGGTTTTGACAAGCTTAAAACATGTCTCTGTGGGGCAGAGGTTTCCACGAGATCCTCACCTTCCCATTCCATAAGTTCTGCCTCCAAGTGTTTGTGGTTCTTTTAGTAGACATATTTTAGTTATTAATTGTAGTTATTATAAAATAATAGAAAATAACACTTGTATGTTTATCACTGCATTATTCACAATAGCAAAGTCACGGAATCGACCTAAGGGCCCACAAATAGATGACTGGATAAAGAAAATATGGCATGTATAGGTCATGGAATACTATGCAGCCATACAAATAATGAAACTATCTCCTTTGCAGCAGCATGGATGGAACATGAGGACATTGTCCTAGGTAAAATAACTCAGAAACAGAAAAACAAATACCATATGTTCTCACTTATAAGTATGAGCTAAACAGTAGGTACACATGGACATAAAGATGACAGTAATAGAAATGGGGGACTCCAAAAAGGTGGAGCTTAGGAGGAGGCCAAGTGTTGAAAATTATCTGTTGGGTACAATGTTCACTATTTGGGTGATGAGTACATGAGAAGCCCAAACCTCACCATTATGCCATGTATTCATGTAACAAACTTGTACATATACCCCCTGAATATGTAACAAAAAGGAAACTTCCACCATAGAAGGCAAAAAACAAAATGCTATATTATGTTTAGTGATATTTAAATATATGAAACATATGATATGCAACTTTGGAAGGGAACATATTATGAGTGAACTTAGAAATACAGATGGAGGTTGATACTAGTGAGATATCCTAGGAACCTATTAGAGTTATAGACTTCCTGTAGCCTCATCTATGGAAGAGATTCCAGAATTCCTAGGAAATATGGATGTAGGTTTGCAGATGGAGAGTGGATTGAAGGCAGATGAGGATTAGATTAATCTTTGATGACATTGTCTAAAGCTGAGATATAAACTGGTGTTAATAATTAGATTTTAGTTGACCTGTCAGCCCTCAGAAATATAAATTATTTTTCAATACACAGTTCAAAAAAAAGTCTTGTATTAATGGGGAGCCCTGGAGGTAATACAAAATGTGTCATTTTTTAGGGCAATAATGACCAAGATAGTGTCATGGTTATAGGAGATAGACAAATCAGATGTCAATCTAATATGACACACTTCTGTGGGACAAGGAAAGAGGAACACATCTTTGAATTGCTTTGACCTGGTTAAAAATATTCCAAATGATGGTGTTTGTTACATTTGATGCAGTGTCTAGATGGGGTGATCTCTTGGAGATGTAGACATGAAGAGAAGTCAACATCTCTCTTGATCCTGAGTGACAGTTGATATAATAAAAGATTATGAGAATTCCAATCAAGGATAAATAGCCTTGAATGGGTCATAGTTGCCAGCTGAGGGATGAGGTTTATTAATACAGATGAAATATTTGGGTGTGATCCTTCACTGGCAAGATGTTCAGTCAGTTACCTTCACAGAGTGGGTTATTTAGTCCTCCTTCTACTCCTGGTGTAGTCTCACAGAACCTTTAAGTCTCTGGTACTTCTCTACATAGGCATTCACTATGCAGGATCATCTAGACATGAGTGAATTTCTCAGGTGTAAGAATTTCCCCATGGGCAAGAATGGAGTAAATAATTTTATAATACACAACCTGATTGTAAGGTGTATGCGAGTCTATCTCCTACTAATTAGTATTAATTTGGTACGTGCTCTGAAAGTACAATTTTATAAAAGTCCATGATTATTAGAGCAAATAGAGAAGGTTGGAGAATCAATTAAAAGGATGAAATTCTTGCATAATGGCTATATGGAGGCTTGTGGTTATCTTGGTAGATTCTTTTTTTTTTTTTTTTTCCTCATAGCACCCTGACCTTCATGGAGAAGACATATGGGCAAAGAACCTCTGTCTGTGAAGTAACTTGTGTTCTTGATTTTGAACTTCATTTTTTTTTTTTTTTTTTTTTTGAGACGGAGTCTCACTCTGTCACCCGGGATGGAGTGCAGTGGCGCGATCTCGGCTCACTGCAAGCTCCACCTCCCAGGTTCACGCCATTCTCCTGCTTCAGCCTCCCGAGTAGCTGGGACTACAGGTGGATGCCACCATGCCCGGCCAATTTTACTTTTTTTTTTTTTTTTGTATTTTTAGTAGAGATGGGGTTTCACCGTGTTAGCCAGGATGGTCTCCATCTCCTGATCTCGTGATTTGCCCACCTCGGCCTCCAAAAGTGCTGGGATTACAGGAGTGTGCCACCACCCCCTGCCGAACTTTATGTTCTTGATTTTGGAAGTGGCTTAATTTATCTGCTTCTCATGACTGCTGACATGAACATATTATTTGAATTTAAAGGGGTAATAATGAACTAGAAACTGAGAAAGGACTTGAAATATGAATAATGCTTTATTAGTTGAACAAGGGACCAGTGGGGATTCCATCCAGAGAAGCAATATTATACAAAGGCTTGAGATGACTGAAAGTGTCTTTGGAACATCAAGGGCTGGGGTCAGCAACATGGGATAAGGATAGGGAGGTAAACAGAAGATAAATCACAAAAGCATTTTGAAATTTCTGTAAGAGATTTGGACCTCATTCTCTGTATTAGTGGTTTATGAACTATTCTAGAGAGTTTTGGGAGTTTCATGGATATCTCCAAATGCTACCATGTGGATGCCAGGGAGGGGCAGACTTTAGACAAACCACTTCTACTTTAATAGCAATAATAATTTAAAAAAACTTTTTAAATCATTTCTTCTAGTGGGCTTGCAAGTGAGAACTCATTTGTTGAGAGAGGTCTACGGCTAAAAAAAAAAAACTTGTGGAAGCTACTGTCATGAGGAACCATGAGAAAGTTTTAAGCAAGGCAGTGTCTATTTAATTTCCATTTTATAAAAGTTATTCTGGCTGTTATGTAAATAATAGATTGGCGTAGGGCCACAAGTAAAGATAGGAAGGACGGTTAGGAGGCTGATAATCAAATTAGGAAGAGGATAGAGTCAGTTATGAGGTATAATTGATGCAAGTTGATAGCATATCCGCATTTATAAATTTTTTTTCTGGGGACAATATTGTCCTTTCTACTCACTACCTGCTTACAGTAAAACATACATAAAATGCAGAAAAATAAAAAAGAAAATATTAAAATGCAATCACTCATAATCTATTTTAGCCTCTTCCAGTCCCTTTTCTTTCTTCCCATTCCCATTCCCTTCCCTCCACACACACACACACATGCACACAATCAGTCCTGTATTTGGAATGTGTTTAGCTCCAGTATTTCCTTTGTGTAGAGTGGAAGACACTTTTAATCAGTGTTTGATAGTTATGACTATATACAGATAAATAAATGTAGTAAGTCTAATAGGAACATCACCTTGCTACAAATTGACTAAACATGAATGCTCATTTTTATTAACAATCACTCTTGTGGTTTATTACCTCCAGTGAGTTGACTATAAAAGTAATCTCTTGGAATCACTGAAATGTGACTAATAGCTACAATAAGACTTCCTGAATACACATATATAAAAATTCATGCATCAAAACTTTAGGGTTTATGATAAGTTCTGAAATTTTAGAAGATGATCCAAAACATGAAAATTTTATGACCACCTTTTAAATTATGAGATTATATATGAAATATAATACTTAATATTCAGAGGAATAATGTATAACTATGTTAAGTAAAGGTCTAAATACATGATAAATGGGATAATATCAAAACAAGAAAATGAAAATACATCATATTCTTTTGTTCTGTGCTTCAATTTAACGGTATTAGAAAATCATCCCTAATAGAAAGTATTAGAAAATAATTATCATATAAAATGAAGGCTATAAGGAACCTTAGCCATCATCTAATATAAATTTTCATTTTTTAAATAATAAAATTGGGATCCAGAGAAAGGAAGTGCTCAAAACTGCTATTAGCAGAGCTAGGACCAAAACTTAGTTCCATTATTTTACTGCTTTTTTATACTTCTACAAACACACATATCCACACACATGTCCCCCACACACTTTTCTAATACAGTTCTCTGTATTTATCTCAGTTTTGACAATTGCCCACTCCTTATGCTTACCAATATAGGAATATTGTTTTTCCTGCTTTTTCCCGTTTGGGCCAATAGTTATGCCTACTCCATTGTACCACACTTTATTCATCCCAGGTAGTTGGAAGGAAAGTGATTTCATTCTCTAGGTTCTCATAGCTATTGCTCTTTAAAACAAATAATATCTGATAACAAACGGCAGAGCACCTCTTTGAAATAGAACACAATTTCAATGAACTTGAATGCCTGATGTAAGCATTTCTGTGTAACTAAATGATCTGGTTAGATGGAGCTTTATAATTAAAAAAATCTTTTGAAGATTTTAACAAATTTCTGGAGTCCCATTTCTGGATATCATGTAGTTTAATGATCATAATTGAATGTCTTTTTTAAAACATTTTTTTTGACTGAGGATATTGCAAGACTTGAGTTTCAGCTGCCTGAAAAATATTTATCAAGGACTAGAGATATGAATAACACAAAAAAGGTTAAGTTTTATGTGTACCATACACCAGAAAATGAATCTGGAAATTTTATTAAAAATTTGTCAATATTAATGTGTTTTTCTGTGACTTATTTGTTTTGTTTAAACACAATAAAACAATACAACAACAACAAAATATGTGCATTAAAGCTGCATTCTAACTTGTTGAGGGTTGATAGTACCCAAAATAGATTTTACTAATCACCACTTTAATGAATATAAGGTTTCAGGAAAGACCTTTTAGTGTATTATTTTGCCACAAATATTTCAATTTTTTTGTTTCTTTCAAAATGTATTTCTTATGTCTAAATCTCTCCAAGTCAAATTTCTCTATAATTTTATTTCTGTCCCCATTATAACATATGTCACATTAGCCCTCCTCTACATCTAATTATATGGTTGTGTCTGTTCCTCACTGGATTTTTGTTCCTAAGTATATTAGCTTAGCATATTAATTTTTACAAATTGTTGTACACACATCATTATTTTTTAATTTTGTGCTTTAGTAAGTTGCCCAAGTTGCTACACAGTGGCATAAATGGACTTGAACCTAGGTTTCCTAATTTCCACTACATGACTCCTTACCACTAACCACACTGCCTCTCATCATATTGTTAATGGCAGACGCTGTATTTTAAAATTTATTTTATATATTTCTCACAGCTCTCATAGAAAAATTTGTAAAAATAAATAATTGCCCAAATGAATATTCATTAAATTATAATTTGAGTGCTAGAACAATCATTCAAGAATAAAGGAGACTGATAATCAAATGATTAGAAGCAATTATGCACCGTAAGATGTTAACACCCTGTCTGTGCCTCTTAACAGAAAATTTGCCGTTTTTTTGGTGTTAAATATTGTTACTTCAAAGAAAAATTATTTGACATTTGGGACAATTTCTCTGGAGCTATTTTGTCTATAGAAAATGAAGTGGATTTTGTGCCAGTTTTCAAAGGGAATGCTTCCAGTTTTTGCCCATTAAGTATGATATTAGCTGTGGGTTTGTCATAGATAGCTCTTATTATTTTGAGATACATCCCATCAATACCTAATTTATTGAGAGTTTTTAGCATGAAGTGTTGTTGAATTTTGTCAAAGGCATTTTCTGCATCTATTGAGATAATCATGTGGTTTTTGTCTTTGGTTCTGTTTATATGCTGGATTACATTTATTGATTTGCATATATTGAACCAGCCTTGAACTGGCACAAGACAGGGATGCCCTCTCTCACCACTTCTATTCAACATAGTGTTGGAAGTTCTGGCCAGGGCAATTAGGCAGGAGAAGGAAATAAAGGGTATTCAATTAGGAAAAGAGGAAGTCAAATTATCCCTGTTTGCAGACGACATGATGGTATATCTAGAAAACCCCATCGTCTCAGCCCAAAATCTCCTTAAGCTGATAAGCAACTTCAGCAAAGTCTCAGGATACAAAATCAATGTACAAAAATCACAGGCATTCTTATACACCAATAACAGACAAACAGAGAGCCAAATCATGAGTGAACTCCCATTCACAATTGCTTCAAAGAGAATAAAATACCTAGGAATCCAACTTACAAGGGATGCGAAGGACCTCTTCAAGGAGAACTACAAACCACTGCTCAAGGAAATAAAAGAGGATACAAACAAATGGAAGAACATTCCATGCTCATGGGTAGGAAGAATCAATATCGTGAAAATGGCCATACCGCCCAAGGTAATTTACAGATTCAATGCCATCCCCATCAAGCTACCAATGACTTTCTTCACAGAATTGGAAAAAAACTACTTTAAAGCTCATATGGAACCAAAAAAGGGCCCGCATCACCAAGTCAATCCTAAGCCAAAAGAACAAAGCTGGAGGCATCACACTACCTGACTTCAAACTATACTACAAGGCTACAGTAACCAAAACAGCATGGTACTGATACCAAAACAGAGATATAGATCAATGGAATAGAACAGAGCCATTAGAAATAACACCACATATCTACAACTATCTGATCTTTGATAAACCTGACAAAAACAAGAAATGGGGAAAGGATTCCCTATTTAATAAACGGTGCTGGGAAAACTGGCTAGCCATATGGAGAAAGCTGAAACTGGATCCCTTCCTTACACCTTATACAAAAATCAATTCAAGATGGATTAAAGACTTAAACGTTAGACCTAAAACCATAAAAACCCTAGAAGAAAACCTAGGCATTACCATTCAGGACATAGGCATGGGCAAGGACTTCATGTCTAAAACACCAAAAGCAATGGCAACAAAAGCCAAAATTGACAAATGGGATCTAATTAAACTCAAGAGCTTCTGCACAGCAAAAGAAACTACCATCAGAGTGAACAGGCAACCTACAAAATGGGAGAAAATTTTCACAACCTACTCATCTGACAAAGGGCTAATATCCAGAATCTACAATGAACTCCAACAAATTTACAAGAAAAAAACAAACAACCCCATCAAAAAGTGGGCGAAGGACATGAACAGACACTTCTCAAAAGAAGACATTTATGCAGCCAAAAAACACATGAAAAAATGCTAACCATCACTGGCCATTAGAGAAATGCAAATCAAAACCACAATGAGATACCATCTCACACCAGTTAGAATGGCAATCATTAAAAAGTCAGGAAACAACAGGTGCTGGAGAGGATGTGGAGAAATAGGAACACTTTTACACTGTTGGTGGGACTGTAAACTAGTTCAACCCGTGTGGAAGTCAGTGTGGCAATTCCTCAGGGATCTAGAACTAGAAATGCCATTTGACCCAGCCATCCCATTACTGGGTATATACCCAAAGGACTATAAATCATGCTGCTATAAAGACACATGCACACGTATGTTTATTGCGGCATTATTCACAATAGCAAAGACTTGGAACCAGCCCAAATGTCCAACAATGATAGAGTGGATTAAGAAAATGTGGCACATATACACCATGGAATACTATGCAGCCATAAAAAATGATGAGTTCATGTCCTTTGTAGGGACATGGATGAAATTGGAAATCATCATTCTCAGTAAACTATCGCAAGAACAAAAAACCAAACACCGCATATTCTCACTCATAGGTGGGAATTGAACAACGAGAACACATGGACACAGGAAGGGGAACATCATACTTCGGGGACAGTTGTGGGGTGGGGGAAGGGGGGAGGGATAGCACTGGGAGATATACCTAATGCTAGATGACGAGTTAGTGGGTGCAGCACACCAGCATGGCACATGTATACATATGTAACTAACCTGCACATTGCGCACATGTACCATAAAACCTAAAGTATAATAATAATAATAATAATAAAGAATAAGAGAAGCTAGAAAAAAAATAGAATGCATTTAAGCTAAAGTAACCTGTTTTGTGTTCTGTTGATGCAGTCATCAGCAGTAGGTATGTCAATCACTGTACCATGTTTTAATTCAATATTCCCCTTGTCCAATTCTAAGTTAAACCAAGTTGCTCCTTCACTGAATAACAGGTTGTTATTCTAATATGCCAGTTAGTGTTTATGGCCCTTTGGTCACTCAAAATTCTTACAATATCTGTAGTTTCTCCATAAGTCCCTTCCCACCACTTCTAACTTCCTCTTCATTAAAAATGATGCAAAAGTTAAGCTAGTTTGAAATATATATATGTCTATATAATATATATATACACACACATATATACATATGTGTAATTCAGAAAGCATAATTTTATACTTCCTGCTAAATTAAATGGTTTTTAAATGACAACCTATATATACTTAGTTTCCTCTTCCACAAAATGACATATGTGGCCTATGTGAAAGCCATTTTCTTCACAGCTTAACAGATTTTTTTTTGCCTAATTGATATTCTCAAATATTATACCTATGCAGAATGACTAGATGTCCAGACATCTAATTAGTGAAGAAGAGAAATTTTGGGAGTTGGAAGGTGGTGAGGGCATAATACCTAAAGTCCCATGGGTATGGGTTAATTTCAGATTTAAACATATATATATATATGTGTGCGGGTGTGTATGTTCATGTATATATGTGTGTATATATACATATATTTATATATGTGTGTATATATACATATATTTATATATGTGTGTATATATAATGTATTTAATCTTTTAAAATAAAAGCAATTTATTTTAATGTAACAATAAAAAAAAAGAAAATGAAGTGAGTTTTAAGCAGAGTGATAGTGCAAAAAAGAGAATTTTTAGCCAAATGGTTTCAAAACCTTTTAGACTTCTCTCTTTTACATAGAACTACTATAGTTGTAACATAAGTCAAAGCCCAGCACTACTCACACAAATGCTTTAAGTATAGGAATTGTATCTTCTCCAGCATTGAACTGAACTGTCATTGTTAATCACACATATTTTTCTTCATTCTAAAAGCCAGGAATTTTAGTGCAGAGATTCCCAAGTAGTATGCCAAAAATGGGTTACAAAAGTACCAAGACACTGATCCCCTCAGCACTCAACATGGTGCTGCAGAGCCAGGGCAGCCTAGCACTATATTCTCTGACAATGAACAGTGATATGGTTTGGCTGTGTCTTCGCCCAAATTGCATCTTGAATTGTAGTTCCCATAATCCTCACGTGTCATGGGAGGGACCCAGTGGGAGATAATTGAATCATGGGGGTGGTTACCTCCAGGCTCTTCTCATGATAGTGAGTGAGTTCTCACAAGATCTGATGGTTTTAAAAGGGGCTTTTCCCTTTTTTGCTCAGCACTTCTCCTTGCTGCAACCATGTGAAGAAGGATGTGTTTGCTTCCTCTTCTGCTATGATTGCAAGTTTTCTGAGGCCTCCTCAGCCATGCTGAACTGTGAGTTAATTAAACCTCTTTCTTTTATAAATTACCCAGTCTTGGGTGTGTCTTTATAACAGTGTGAGAATAGACTAATACAGTAAATTTGTACTGCAGAGTGTGGGGTGCTGCTATCAGGATACCTGAAAATGTGTAAGCAACTTTGGAACTGGAAAACAGGCAAAGGATGGAAAGGTTTGGAGGGCTCAAAAGAAGACAAGATAATATGGGAAAGTTTGGAACTTCCTAGAGACTTGCTAAATGGTTTGGACCAAAATGTTGATAGTAATATGGGCAGTGAAGTCCAGGCTGAGTTGGTCTCAGATGGAGATGAGGAACTTGTTGGGAACTGGAATTCTAACTTAATAATCATCTGAAATATAAGATATAAAGGTGACTCTTGCTATGCTTTAGCAAAGAGACTGGCAGCATTTTGCCACTGCCCTAGGGATTTGTGGAACTTTAAACTTGAGAGGGATGATTTAGAGTATCTGGTGGAAGAAATTTCTAAGCAGCAAAGCATTCAAGAGGAGGCACTGCACACAAATTTGGAAAATTTGCAGGCTGACAATGCACTAAAAAAGAAAAACTCATTTTCTAAGGAGAAATTCAAGCCTGCTTCAGAAATTTGCATAAGTAACAAAGAGCCAAATGTTAATCACCAAGGCAATAGGGAAAATGTCTCCAGGGCATATTAGAGAACTTTGTGGCAGCACCTCTCATCACAGGCCCAGAGGCCTAGGAGAAAAAAGAAAGATTTAGTGGGTCAGGCTCAAGTTCCTCTGCTGTGTGCCTCCTAGGGACTTTATGCCCTGCATCCCAGCTGCTACAGCTCTGGCTAAAAGGGGTCAAGGTACAGCTCAGGCTGTGGCTTCAGGGGGTACAAGTCCCAAGCCTTGGTAGCTTCCACATGGTGTTAAGCCTGTGGGTGCACAGGAGTCAGCAAGTGAGGTTTCTGAACCTCTGCCTAGATTTCAGAGGATATATGGAAATGCCTGGATGTCCAGGCAGAAGTTTGCTGCCAGAGGAGAGCCCTCATGGAGAATCTCTTCTAGGGCAATGTGGAAAGGAAATGTGGGGTTGGAGTCCTCACAGAGTGTCCCCACTGGGGCACTGCCTAGTGGAGCTGTGCAAAGAGGATTACCATCCTCCAGACCCCAGAATGGTAGATCCACTGACAGCTTGTACCATGAGCCTGGAAAAGCTGCAGACACTCAACACTAGCTCATGAAAACAGGAGGGAGGAGGGCTGTACCCTGCCAAGCCACAGGGGCAGAGCTGCTCAAGGACATGGAAACCCACCTCTTACATCGCGTGACCTGGATGTGAGACATAGTATCAAAGAATATTATTTTCGAGATTTAAGATTTAATTACTGCCCTATTGGATTTTGGAATTGCATAGGGCCTGTAGCCCCTTCGTTTGGGCTAATTTCTTCCATTTGGAATGGGTATATTTAACCTATGCCTGCACCCCCATTGTATCTAGGAGGTAGCTAACTTGCTTTTGATTTTACAGGCTTATAGGCAGAAGGAACTTGCCTTGTCTCAGATGAGACTTTGGACTTGGACTTTTTAGTTAATGCTGGAATAAGTTTAGACTTTGTTGGGAAGGCATGATTGTATTTTGAAATGTGAGGACAGAAGATTTGGGAGAGGCCAGGGGTGGAATGATATGATTTGGCTGCATCCCCACCCAAATCTCATTTGAATTGTAGTTCCCATAATTTCCTTGTGTCATGGTAGGGACCTGGTGGGAGATAATTGAATCATTGGGGGCTGTTACCTCCATGCTGTTCTCATGAGATCTGATGGTTTTATAAGGGGCTTCTCCCTTTTTTGCTCAGCACTTCTCCTTGCTACTGCCATGTGAAGAAGGATGTGTTTGCTTCCCCTTCCAACATGATTGTAAGTTTCCTGAGGCCTCCTCAGCCATGCTGAACCGTGAGTCAGTTAAACCTCTTTCCTTTATAAATTACCCAGTCTCAGGTATGTCTTTATTAGCAGTGTGAGAATGAACTAATACAAATAGCCTGATCTGTTTCCCCCAATGTGATGGTCAAATACTATCATTTTCTATGTATTGCACAGACATAAAAAGTTTAGAATCAGTGCACTAGAAGGCAACACTTGGTTAATTCAGCTTTCTAAATATAATGCAAAATATTTGAAATTTCAGACTTATTAATATTTTTTCCTTCTGGTTTGAATTACTGAGGTTTGACAAAGAAACATGAAAATGTGGAATGTAATAATTTTATCTATTTTAAAAGGTGCATTTAATCTATGCAAAATGGTTGTTAACTTATGGCAAGATAGTTTTTGTTACATTTATATGTTTAGATAAATCTCATACCATCAAGATCTGGCCAATATCACTATATGCTTGTTTTCTTTATTATTGATTTTTTAATTTTAAACAATTTTCTCAGTAATTTTTCACACCTCAGAATCACATTACTATTAATCATATTAATATTCACTGCTGCTGAAGTATGTTTATTCATGGTTATTATGCCTGAATACCTCACTAGAAATCAATTTTTTAGAGGCCACAAATCAAGACATTTTATTCCATCAGGATTATGGCTCTTTGGAAACTACCAGGGACACAGGATCTTTCATCCACGCTCAAGAGAATCAGTCCAACATCCATCTAGATAATCCATTGAGTATATTTGCCTCACAGTTACTTGATTTTCAACCACTTTTCACTTCAGCCACCTACTTTCATGCACTCACTATGGACTCCACAGTAATTTAGAACTGCTCCATCTCTGAAATAATAATAATTAAAAAAACCCTCTAGTATCTCATTCTCTGAACCACAACTTCCTGTAGTTCCAGAACACTTTCATTTATTCAAAAACATTTATTGGGTACTTTCTAAGTAAAAGTTGTTTTTCTAGACCCTAGAGGCACAGTGAATAATAGTTACAACTTTCATACATGCTATTTAAAAAGTACAGGATGTAATCAAATCAGGCTGGTTACAGAAAATAACTACATTCTGATGAGAACACATTCTGAATAACTGCCAAATCTATTCCTTCCTTTTTTGTCTAAAAGCCATTTCCTTAGATAAGTCTCTCATTCTTGCCTAGTTGCGGCTTTAATACCCAACCTGGCTTCCTGCCCTAAGTTATCTCACTCCTTCTTCTTTCATGTTAATCCTAACGTGTTCTATTTCAAACACAAATTTGATTCAGCCACGTTTTTGCTTAACATCCTTAAAATTACTGTTCATACTTTCCAGAATACAGTTCAACTTTCTTAATTTAGCATAGAAAATATTCGATATTTTGACTAATATCTATTTCTGTGCTCTCATCCCCTGACATGCTCCACATACACCCTCTCTTAAATCAAACCCATAGCTTCTAGACTGCATCTTGATTCCTGATGTCATTGTGCTTTTATGTGTGACCTTTTAACTTCTCACAGTGCCTTTCATTCCTCATTTATATATCTTGTGTCTGTTTTTTAAAATCTATAATAGGCATCAACATTTCTAAAAAGTCTTCCTGATTGCTTCTTCCAGTCTGATTTATATGCCCATTATCTGCATTCTTACAGCACTTAGAAAATATCTTTGTTATAGCACTTGCTGTATAGGGTTTCTTTTGGTGTGTGTATTGTAGCACTTTCTCTATATTATACTTTTTGATTTCATGTTCATTTATCTTTCCAAGTTGTGACTTCCATGAGGGCTGGAAGTTTATTTCACTTGACATTGTATTTTCAATACCTGGTACAAAGTAGATGCTTAAAAAATGTTCATGGGTATTTAGAGAGGAGGAGACGAAGAGAATAAATAAAGGGAGAGGGAGAGAAAGCAAGTAAGCTGAAAAGTAGAAAAATGTAGATGAAGGTAAGGAGGAAAGAAGGCAGGAAGAAAAGCAGGCAAGAAGAAGGAAGGAGGAGAGGAAAAAGAAAGGAAGGAAGGGAGGGAGAAAGGAACAAATAAATTCCTGAGGAAGCATAGTTTCTGCTGGAATCTTCAAAAAATAAAGAGACAAAATAAAAAATGTATTACATGATCATTTATCACCTAGGTACATAAAACTATAAGAAACTCTTATAGTAAAATATGATTATTGCTTATACCTGTTTACTTGTTCCTTGTAGTGGCTTGTTTTATTTTATTATTTTACATGTGTGTTAAAGTTTCTCCAGTTAAGTCTTCATTTGCTTGTGGGTGAATTTGTAGAACATAATCACACTCCTCAGTTAGAACAGACTTTATACAAACAGTATTATTTTTTCCTTGTTGTGGGTAAATTGTAATTTAATGCAAAAGGCTCTGCTGTTTTACATTTTCCAGAGCTTTCATTCATTCTTGCTTAGTAATTACAAATGGCTTGTAAATAAACACTTGGAATTATTTTCAAAATGCTCTGTATTTACTTATGAGTCTAGTATTTCTATCACTGTATCACTTAAGAGGTTTTGATATATTGTATACAGGTTCATTTTACAATGTATTTGAAGTTTGTAATTCTGCTTAAATATGAAAAAGTAGAAAGAATGAACAAACTGTTGCTCGCAGGCCAAGAGAAGACAGAGCTAAGGGAAATCAAGACAGAATCTATCAGAAACATGAAATCAATTGACAAAAGGTGGAAGACTGTCAACCAAAATAATATGTTATGGACCCTCAAGGCTTTCTGTTTATGCTAGAGGAAGCCTAAAATAATCTGTGGTTTTTGATGCTTGATTTAGTTTTCTACAAGCCTAATTAACACCAGATTAAGCTTGCTGCCACTATAGTTTATTACTGAGAGTGATACATACTTGCTGTTTATTTTTCTCCAGTACAGAAAGACTGGTGGCAGTAATCTTAAGAAAGTCAATTTCTAATGAACAAAATATTTCTTGGAAACAACTCAGTTATATCATGTTCTATCAGGGCATAACTGTTTTGGTTGGTTATAAAATGCAATTAAAATCATCCCCTGTTACAAGATGAAACTCCTTTGCTTTACTACAATTGAATGTGGTGTAAACTTTTTTGAATTCATAGCCAAGGGTCAGTAATCTCTTCTTTATGGAGAATGAATGGGGAAGTTTAATTCAGGTATCTGTGTTCAGAACAATTCTGTATGTGCATTGTGATACTCCCTCCTTACCAACTTCCACTTATTTTAGGTTTCACTTTTCCAAAACTGGAAAAGACTCTTTAATTCCATCTCCAAAGTTTTTGATATAGATTACAATTCAAGGTCACGTTGGAATCATAGTACTGTTTTGCTTTGCTTTGGATCTTTCTATTCTAAGCAAGATTTTACAAGGAAACAGTAAAACAGTAGATATTTGTTTATACATGCAAACAGACTGGCAGCCAGATTTTCATCTTATTTCCTGAATGCTCTCTCTTGACTTCAAAGAGAGCTTGATTTACATAAAATTTTGCAGGGGGGTAAAGCTGGATAAGAAATCAGTATAAAAGAACAGAATACGTTATTCATAGAATAAGGTATGACATATGCCAGGAGTCCACTCTCAGCTGCCAACCTTAATAAAGAGATAAAGCTTGAATAGTAAAAATTTAAAACGAATTATTGTATGCTATGATTTGTAATTTACAAAAAGGAATGGACAACTATATCTTTATTTCTGGCTTATCTTGGCCCAACCTTTCCAGTGGTGATGCCTTAAGAACTCTTCAAATAATTACAGGAGAAGGGAGAGGGTAATTTTCCTTTACTACCATTTATTTGGCTATTCAACTCTTTGCCTTTGATAATATGATACATTGAAAGGATACATTTTTTCTATTCCTTCCCAAATTAGTTTTAAGAAATGTCAGAACATGCAGATTTCATTTCCTCAGACATCTATACTTCAAATATCTCAAGACACAGCATGGTCGATCAAGAAAATCATGACCAGAAGAGGTCTGCAAGGTTTTTTTAACTCCTTCTCCTGTCTTTATAATATGTTGCCTAATGCATATATAGCTATCTAATCAGTTCTTAAGCAATTTCTATGTAGAAGGGAATAGGAGCTTCAGTGTCCTGCTCAGCATTTCAAAGTGTCTCTCTGTGCTCCAAAACTCCATTCAAGTTAAACTGCAGTCATCCGTGGATGCTATTGTTTAGGTTTATTCTAAAAACATATGTTGGAGTAGCAATAAAGAAACATAAATGAATAGTTATTTAAGAGCTGTGGAGTTGACTCTAACTGAAATTATTGCAATATAACACTAAAATGACTCCAAAAGGATAAGTACACTATATACTGTGCAACACCACTCTTTGGCTTATGTAAGACTTCCTTTACTACTTTACTCATAGATAATAGTTTTCTTTCCTTAAAATTTTTTGAGGTATAACATACAAAAATAAATGCAGATAGATCTTAGATTTACAGCTCAACGAACATTTATATATGTAACCACCCAGGTGAAAGCAGAAAAGATTTGAAGCTCCTCAAAGGCTCCCTTATGCCTTCTTCTAGTCAGTACTCACAGAAAAATTATTCTGACATCCATGACCATAGATCCATTGTTCTCACAATGATTTTCATATATATGGAATCATATAGTATATAGTCCTTTGTGTCTCACTTCTTTTACTTAATATGATGTTTATAAAATTTATCCCTGTTGTTGTAGTTCATTCTTTTCTATGACTTTCTTGACTATGGTCTAAATTTGTTGCTAGTTAATAAATTACATCATTTCAATACATTATGCATCTAATTAAAAAATGAAAAAATTGACATCATAATTTTAATCATGCTTTCTATGCCTGTTATATAAATACTGGTGTTCTTATACAATTGACACAGTCTCAAAAAGGGGTGTCTATATTATGAGTATACTAGAATAATTAGCTGTTTTCTAAGCAAAAAGAACATCCCATTTTGAGGTTGCCTCAATTGTGTAGTAACAGTATTATTGACATGGCAGGATAAACAAGGTGTTGCTGAAATTCTGATGTCATATTTTCCATTTTTCAATTAGATTTCTGATGTATTAAAATAACTTCATGATTTATGAACTCAACCTTGGCATTTTCTAAAAATCCTATTATCAGTAAGTAAGAATATTATATTCTGTCTGCATTACAAGAAAGTATATTCTCAGTGAAAAGTTCTGGGAGCTTCCAAATTCTGACAGCAAAGAATTTAACTCACAATGCTAAATAGTGAGTGATATTTTCTGGGTCTCTGTATTAGAATCACCCACAGACAATGACTAGCATATTTGGGAAAAACAAAGAAAGCAATGTCTACAAATAAAGAGCAGTTTTCCAGACTGGGGAGAAGAGGAAAGAGATTGCAGATAAGTAAAGTTGTGCCTATTGCAAAAGATTGGGTTAGAGTTAGAATTTGAGGTTTGTATTAGATATGTGCAAATAATTTGGTATCAGGTTTAGTTCACAATCAAGAAGGTCCTTATTAATTCATAGAATATATGAACATCTTAAAGGCTAATGCTATATTTCATTAATCTTCTATAAGTCTAGTAAGGTTTCTGGTACATAGGCACAGAATAACCCTCAATAATTGCTGGTTCAATTGAATTACCTTTGAATCCTGCCTACAATTCCTGTAAAAGGGCAAATGATATGTTTAATACTCTCTCAGGGGAAGACCTAAGGGCCACCATCTATGTAGATACATCAACAAAAATAATCTGGAATTACACTAATATTATTGAATAAAATGTATCTATGCCACCTTGTTACAGAATCAATGTTTAATATATGTGTGTTCCCTTATGTTCCCAACTCAGCTTCATTCCAGGAATTTTTATTTCTGATTTGCATGGAGCTCATTATAAATTATTGTCATTAACTTTTTTGCCAACTCCTGGTGTTAGTTCAGAAAACTGACTTCTCAATTGTGGTTAAAACTGGGACCAAAGACTTTCTAAATTGCTACAACATTTCAATATACCAGAAATCTATGTAAAAAAATGAGAAATATGACATCAGAATTTCTCAATAGTCCTCACTTAGCCCATCATATCAACACTAGGGTTATTGTACCAGTTGAGACAACCTCAAAATTGATGTTGCTTTTCTAGTTAGAAAGCTGCAATTGTGTATGACAGTTATAAAACACAGTAATAAATTATATGACACTATTCATGGAATAAGCAAAATTCTGTGGGAACGCAGAGAAGAGAGTCATTTTTCCAGCCCACTGGGTTGTGTTGTGGACAAAGATTGCTGTTCATTTTATTTATTCACATTGTACTCGGAGACTCAACAGTTTCATTTTTTTATATTTCCCTTTCAGCTTTTTATAAGTCCTTTTGCAAGTACTATATTTTCCAGATATAGTTTGCCATGTAATCTCTGAGTAAGCTACTATAATACTGGTCTTTAACATCGTGGGGATGGTTACATTACTTGATAGAATATGTGAATTCCAACAATTCTTGGCCTATATTTGGATAGATTTTAAGGAACACGATCTCTGAAAGTGACACTTTCCCTTGAAGAATATAGCCCTCAAGCCATTGAAATAACTACTATAACTTTTTATAGTGTAGGTATGGCTAATGTGTCTAAAAATCTGTATATGCTTTGTCTTACCTTACCCATGTTCTACTCTTCTGGTTAGCAAGAACCCTCTGCATGGTAAGAATGACATTTGCATATACAGCTATCAACAGGTGCTATGAAACAGTTTCTTGATGATATTTGAATATAAAGCAACTCTGTTACATATCATCTAATATTATCCCAATTGCAATATTATGACACATGAGGTTCTCTAAAATATCATCAGTAGAGCAGTCAAGTCTTCATTGTCTTAATTTTATTTTTCTGAGAAACTTGAATCTTCAAACTGTTACTATACTCTTAATAAATAATACATTTTTTCAAATGTTCTAGTCTTCGAATGTTTGCTCACATTCCCAGGAATGTTAAAGGCACACCTCATGTCAGTCAAGGATTTCCTATTTTCTTGACTCTAAGATAGGATGAAACATCATCATCATATGAATTGTAAGAAGAAAGATAACTGACATGAAACTACGTAAAATGCTCTGATTGGCTTTTAAAACTGAATATGTAGCAGTTAGAAAGCTTCAGATTTCCAGCAAACCAATTCAAACTTGCTTATAAAATAACAATTTATTGATTCACATATTTGAAAGGGAAGACTGATGGTAGGTAAGGCTCAGTAATATCTTTAAGTGATAATACCCAATCTCTGCTCTGTATTTCAAAGTATTGGGCCAAGGCTACGTGCTTCCTCATTCAAGTCTAGTAGGAGGCAGAAATCATCCCTTCCTTAAACTCAAGAAGAGTCCTGAACTACATGATGATTGGATCCCTAGTGGTGAATCCCTTTTTTGAATAAGATAGGATTAATCTAATTGGCTTAGACTCATCATGATCCACCCTTGGAGCTGAGGATGGAGCAACTGCATTCAAATCTCATGGCAGCTAACCCGTGGGGGAAGAATAAGATGATATTAGAAAAATGATAAAATTCCCACTACAGAAAATATGTTTCAAATGCCTCTCATTCTACAGCTTCTTTTGGAAATGGTTTCCATTGTTGTTAGCAGGTGTTTTTCTTTGATAGCAGTAAAGAGAGAAAGGATAAGCAGGCTTTCAGGGAAAGTCCTTTCCTGGGGCAAAAACTGTTGGATGCACTCTACTTTAATTTTGTCACTGCAAAAGGGAAAAAGATGTTGATCATAAATTTCAAAAAAACAATAAAGCATACATAATAGAATGGTAGTCTGCTGACATAACAGTAAACTATGTTTAACTCTCTACCACATTTCCAGGATTATTACAACGAAGTGGCAACAGCAAAACCACTCAGGAAGGGAAGATCATGGCAAAGCAAATAAAAAGATAAGGATGGGGTTGGGGAGAAGAATGAATGCAGAACTCTCAGAAATTTTTAAACTGATTAAGCCTAAAACCAGCCCAACTACTCAACTATTACTATTCCCCAATTAAAACAAGTATCAGCAAACAAAATCTTCCAGTTTCTTTGAGCACAAGCAGAAAAATCCTAGAAGTAGAGGGGTCAGGTGAGCATAATCTACCAAATCATTATCTTCAAATCAAAGCAAGAAATAGGCTGAGAGAAAATCAGTAGGTAAAGCCTCCCTTGTTATATAAAAAAGACTATGACTGAATATAGTTAACCAATAACTGATATGTGATTAGATGTTTACTCATATGTCACAACAATTCACACTCAATTTGCTTGAACATTGTTATTCATATATTGATGTGGACAGAAAAATGTGCCCAAATTAATAGTTAATAAACTACTTTCATGAAATAGCCTCAATAGCAAAACCAACTTTTTTTGTTTGTTTTTTTACTTTTAAGTTCAGGGATGCATTGCGGGATGTGCAGGTTTGTTACGTAGGTAAACATGTGTCGCGGGGATTAATTGGAGCCATTAGTAATATTACTTGCTTCTCTCCCTCTTCCCATCTTCCAAGCTCCTGATAAGCTCCAGTGCCCTTTTATGTGTCCATGTGTTCTCATCATTTAGTTCCCACTTATAAGTGAGAATCTGTGGTATTTGGTTTTCTGTTCCTGCATTAATTTGCTAAGGATAATGGCCTCCAGCTCCATCCATGTTCCTGCAAAGGGCATGATTGTGTTCACTTTTTATGGCTGCGTAGTATTCCGTGGTGTATATATACCACATTTTCTTTATCCAGTCTATCACCGATGGGAATTTGGGTTAATTCCATGTCTTTGCTATTGTGAATAGTGGTACAATGAAGGTAAGCATGCATGTATCTTTAGGATAGAATGCTTTATGTTCCACTGGGTATATACCCAGTAATAGGATTGCTGGGTCCTATGGTAGTTCTGCTTCCAGCTCTTTGAGGAATCACCATACTGTTTTCTGCAAAGGTGGAACTAATTTATGCTCTCACCAACAGTGTAAAAGTGTTCCTTTTTCTCCACATCCTAGCCAGCATCTGTTATTTTTTGACTTTTTTTAATTTTTTATTTTATTATTATTATTATTATACTTTAGGTTTTATGGTACATGTGCGCAATGTGCAAGTAAGTTACATATGTATACATGTGCCATGCTGGTGCGCTGCACCCACTAACTCGTCATCTAGCATTAGGTATATCTCCCAATGCTATCCCTCCCCCCTCCCCTCATCCCACAACAGTCCCCGAAGTGTGATGTTCCCCTTCCTGTGTCCATGTGTTCTCATTGTTCAATTCCCACCTATGAGTGAGAATATGCGGTGTTTGGTTTTTTGTTCTTCTGATAGTTTACTGAGAATGATGATTTCCAATTTCATCATTGTCCCTACAAAGGACATGAACTCATCATTTTTTATGGCTGCATAGTATTCCATGGTGTATATGTGCCATATTTTCTGAATCCAGTCTATCATTGTTGGACATTTAGGTTGGTTCCAAGTCTTTGCTATTGTGAATAATGCTGCAATAAACATACGTGTGCATGTGTCTTTATAGCAGCATGATTTATAGTCCTTTGAGTATATACCCAGTAATGGGATGGCTGGGTCGAATGGCATTTCTAGTTCTAGATCCCTGAGGAATCGCCACACTGACTTCTACAAGGGTTGAACTAGTTTACAGTCCCACCAACAGTGTAAAAGTGTTCCTATTTTTCCACATCCTCTCCAGCACCTGTTGTTTCCTGACTTTTTAATGATTGCCATTCTAACTGGTGTGAGATGGTATCTCATTGCGGTTTTGATTTGCATTTCTCTGATGGCCAGTGATGGTGAGCATTTTTTCATGTGTTTTTTGACTTTTTAATAATCCCTATTCTGACTGGTGTGAGATGGTATCTCATTGTAGTTTTGATTTGCATTTCTCTAATGATCAGTGACTTGGAGAATTTTTTTTATATGATTGTTGGCTGCATGTATGTCTTCTTTTAAGGAGTGTCTGTTCGTGTCTTTTGCTCACTTTTTAATGGTTTTTTATTTCTTGTAAATTTGTTTCAGTTCCTTATATATGCTGGATATTAGACCTTTGGCAGATGCATGACTTGCAAATATTTTTTCCCATTCTGTAGGTTGTCTGCTTATTCTGTTGACAGTTTCTTTTGCTATGCAGAAGCTCTTTAGCTTAATTAGATTCTATTTGTCAATTTTTGCTTTTGTTGCAATTTCTTTTGGCATCTGGGACATGAAATCTTTTCCTGGACCTATGTCCTGAATGGTATTGCCTAGGTTGTCTTCCAGGGTTTTTGTAGTTTTCTATTTTACATTAAAGTCTTTAATCCATCTCAAGTTAATTTTTGTATATGGTGTAAAGAACAGGTCTAGTTTCAGTTTTCTGCAACTAGCTAGTCAGTTATCCCAGCACCTTTTATTGACTAGGAGTCCTTTCATCATTGCTCGTTTTTTTTTTCAGATTTGTCAAAGTCAAAAATATGTAGGGGTGGAAACTCTTATTTCTGAGTTTTCTATTGTGTTCCATTGGTCTATGTGTTCTCATACTGGTACGATGCTGTTTTGTTTACTGTAGCCCTGTAGTATAATCTGATGTTGAGTAGCATGATGCATTCAACTTTGTTCTTTTTGCTTAGGATTGTCTTGGCTATTTGGGTGCTTTTTTGGGTTTCATATTAATTTTAAAATAAACTTTTTAGTTCTGCAAAGAATGTCAGTGGTAGTTTAATGGGAAAACTTATTTGGGCAGTAAGGACATTTTAACAATTTTGAATATTTTTATCCATGAGCATAGAATGTTTTTCTGTTTGTGTCATCTCTGATTTCTTTGAATAGGGGTTTGTAGTTCTCCTTGTAAAGATCTTTTACTTCCCTTGTAATCTGTATTCTTAGTTATTTTATTATTTTTTGTGGCAATTGTGAATGGGAGTCCATTGGTGATATGGTTCTTAGCTTGATTGTTGTTGGTGTGTAAAAATGCTAGTAATTTTTTGACATTGATTTTGTATGCTGAGACTTGCTGAAGTTGCTTCTAAGCTTAAGAAGCTTTTGAGCTGAGACAATGGGGTTTTCTAGATATAGGATTGTCTCATCTGCAAACAGGAATAGTTAGACTTCCTCTCTTCCTATTCGAATGCTATTTATTTCTTTCTCTTGCCTCATTGCTCTGGCCAGAACTTTCAATATTGTGTTGAATAGAAATAGTAAGAGAGGGCCTCCTTGTCTGTACCAGTTTTTAAGGGGAATGATTTCTGCTTTTGCCCATTCCATATGATGTTGGCTGTGGGTTTGTCATACATGGATATTATTATTTTGAGATATATTCCTTTAATACCTACTTTACTGAGAATTTTTAACATGAAGGAATGTTGACTTTTATCAAAAGTTTTTTCTGCATCTATTGAGATAATTGTGTGGTTTTGCCTTTAGATATATTTATGTGATTAATTATATTTATTGATTTGCATATGTTTTTTTCTTTTATTATTATTATTATTATTATACTTTAGGTTTTATGGTACATGTGCCCAATGTGCAGGTAAGTTACATATGTATACATGTGCCATGCTGGTGCGCTGCACCCACCAACTCGTCATCTAGCATTAGGTATATCTCCCAATGCTATCCCTTGAACCAACCTTGCATCCCAGAGATGAGGCCAACTTGATCATGATGGATAAGCTTTTTGATATGCTGCTGAATTCGGTTTGCTGGTATTTTGTTGATTTTTGCATCAATGTTCATCAAGGATATTGGCTTGAAGTTTTCTTTTTTTCTTGTGTCTCTGCCAGGTTTTGGTATCAGGATAATGCTAGCCTCATAGAATGAATTAGAAAGAAGTCCCTCCTTTTCTATTTTAAAAAATAGTTTCAGTAGGAATGGTGCCAGCCCAGCTGTTAATACATCTGGTCCTGAGCTTTTCTTGGTTGTTAGGCTGTTTATTACTGCCTCAATTTCTAAACTCATTGTTGGTCTGTTCAGGGATTCAATTTCTTCTTGGTTCAGTCTTGAGGGTTGTATTTGTACAGGAATTTATCAATTTCTTCTAGATTTTCTAGCTTATGTGCATAGTGGGGGTTTTTTGTTTTTGTTTTTGACGGAGTCTCACTCTGTTGCCCAGGCTGCAGTGCAGTGGCATGATCTCGGCTCACTGCAAGCTCTGCCTCCTGGATTCACGCCATTCTCCTTCCTCAGCCTCCTGAGTAGCTGGGACTACAGGCACCTGCCACCATGCCTGGCTAATTTTTTTCTATTTTTAGTAGAGGCGGGGTTTCACCATGTTAGCCAGGATGGTCTCAATCTCCTGACCTTGTGATCCGCCCGTCTCGGCCTCCCAAAGTGCTGGGATTACAGGCGTGAACCACCGTGCCTGACCAGTGGTCTTTTTTTTAATATGCTCTGATGGTTGGTTGTATTTCTGTCAAGTCAGTAGTAATATATCTCTTATTTTTTCTGATTGAGTTTATTTGCATCTTCTCCCTTTTCTTCTTTATTAAGGTAGCTAGTGGTCTATTTTTTTTTTTTGAAAAACCAGCTTCTAGTTATGTCAATCTTTTGAATGATTTTTCATGTCTCAATCTCCTTTAGTTCAGCTCTGACTTTGGTTATTTATTTTCTACTGCTTGCTTTGGGATTTGTTTGCTCTTGGTTCTCTAGTTCTTTTAGTTGAGATCTTTGGTTGTAAACTTGAGATCTTTCTAGCTTTTTGATGTGGACAGACATTTAGTGCTATAAACTTCTATGTTAACACTGTCTTAGCTGTATCCCAGAGATTCTTGTATGTTGTATATTCTTATGAGGTTCTAAGAACTTCTTGGCTTATGCCTTATATTCATTATTTATCCAAAAGTCATTCTGGAGCAGGTTATTCAATTTCCATGTAATTGTATGGTTTTGAGTGAATTTCTTAGTCTTGAGTTCTAATTTAATTTTGCTGTGATCCAGGAGACTGCTTGTTGTGATTTCAGTTCTTTATTTGTTGAGGAGTGTTTTACATCTAATTATGTAATCTATTTTACAGTAAGCACTATGTGGCAATGAGAATAATATATGTTCTGTAGGTTTTTGGTGGAGAGTTCTGTGAATATGTGTCAGGTCCTTTTGATCCAGAGCTGAGTTCAGGTCCTGAATATCTTTGTTAATATTCTGTCTTGATGATCTGTCTAATATTGTCAGTGGGGTGTTAAAGTTTCCCACTATTATGTGCAAGTCTAAGTCTCTTTGAAGGTCTCTAAAAATTTGCTTTATGAATCTAGGTGCTTGCTCCTGTGTTGGGTACAGTGTATGTTTAGGATAGTTAGCTCTTCTTATTGAACTGAACCCTTTACCATTGTGTAATGACCTTCTTTGTCTTTTTTTGATCTTTGTTAGCTTAAAGTCTGTTTTATCAGAAAGTAGGATTGCAACCCCTGCTATTCTGTGTTTTCCATTTGCTTGGTAAATTTTTCTCCATCCCTTTATCTTGAGCCTATCTGTGTCTTTGCACATGGTATGAGTCTCTTGAAGTTAGTATAGCAATGAGTCTTGGCTCTTTATCTAGCTTACTACTACTCTGTGTCTTTTAATTGGGATATTTAACCCACTTATATTTAATTATAATTAAATTAAATTATATTTAATTATATTTTTAATTATATTTAAAATATATTTAATTTAATTATAATTCTTATCTCTGGATTTGATCCTGTCATCATGATGCTAGTTGGTTACTTTGCAGACTTGCTTTTGTGGTTGCTTTACAGTGTCACTGGACTGTGTACTTCAGTGTGTTTTTGTAGTGGCTGGTAGTGTGTTTTTTTTCCCATATTTAGTGCTTCCTTCAAGATTTAAACAATATCTGGTGGTAATGAATTACCTCAGAATTTGCTTGTCTGGAAAGGCTCTTATTTCTCCTTCATTTATGAAGCTTAGTTTGGTTAGATATGGTATTCTGGGTTAGAACTGCTTTTCTTTAAGAATGTAAATATTGGCCTCAATCTTTTCTGGCTTGTGGGGTTTTCACTGAAAAGTCCACTGTTGGTCTGATGAGCTTCCCTTTGTATGTGACCTAACGTTTCTCTCTGGATGCCCTTACCACTTTTTCTTTCATTTCAACCTTAAAGAATTTGATGATAATGCTTCTTGGGGATGATCTTGTGGAGTATCTTACTGGGGTTCACTGCATTTCCTTAATTTGAATGTTGGCCTGTCTAGCAAGGTTGAGGAAGTTCTCAGGCATGATATCCCGAAATACGCATTCAAAATTGGTTGAATTTTCCCCAGATGTTACAGGTACACCAATCAGTCACAGATTTGGTCTCTTTACATAATTCCATGTTTCTCAGAGGTTTTGTTCATTCCTATTCATTTTTTAAAACTATTTTTGTCTGCCTGTCTTATTTCAGAAACAGTCTTTCAGATCTGAGATTATTTCCTCCCCCGGTCCATCCCACTACTAATACTTGTGGTTGCATTATGAAATTCTTGTATTGTGTTTTTCAGCTCTGTCAGATCATTTTATGTTCTTCTCTATCCTGGCTATTTTGTCTGTCAACTCCTGCAATGTTTTATTGTGACTTTTAGTTTCCTTTCATTGAGTAAGTAAGTGATCCTTTAGCTCAGTGAAGCTCGTTTTTATCCACATTCTGATTTCAGCCATCCCAGCCTCAGCCCCATTCTGAACCCTTGCTGGAGAGGTGATGTTGTCATTTGAAGGAGAGGGAGCACTCCAACATTTTGAGTTTTCAGTGTTCTTGTGCTGATTTTCTCATCTTTGTGGGCTTATCTACCTTCAGTCTTTGACATTGCTGATCTCTCAATGAAGTTTTGGGGGTTTTTTGTGTGTTTTTTTCTTTTAACAGTTTGGCCACTTTTCTGTAGAGCTGCTGTGGTTTACTGGGTGTCCACTCCAGTCATTAGTCACCTTGGATTTTCCAGCACCTGAAGGTATCACCAGTAAAGGCTGCAAAACAACAAAGGTGGCAGCCTGCCCCATCCTCTGTGAGCTCTATTCCTGGGGGGTACAAACCTGTTGCCACCACAGTTGCACCTGTAGAAGGAGGATTGAGACTCTGGTTGGGAAGTCTCACCCAGCCAGGAAGAAAGGGGTCAGTGACTCACTTAAAGAAGCAGTCTAGCCCCTCTTTCACAGAGCAGTGGTGCTGTGCTGGAGTACCGTTTGCACCACTTATCAGGTTGGGCTCTCTAAAGCCTGGAGGCTGGAACATCTAAGTTGCTAAAATAACAAAGATGGCGGCCCACCCCTCTTCCTAGGAACTCTGTCCTAGGCAGTTTTCAAACCACTGTTGGCCAGAGAACATCAGTGGGAATGGCTGCAGGCCTTGCTTGGGGAAGTCCTGCCAGTGAGGAGGAATGGATTAGGGATCCACTTAAGGAAGCAGTCTGGCCATGCTTTCTAGGGCCCTGGTTGGGAGGTGCCCCCTAGAGATGAGGAGTGGATCAGGGTCCTGCTTAAAGAAGCAGTATGGCTGCATTCTGGTAGAGCGGCTGTGTTTTGCTGAGTAATCCCTTCTACCAGGGCCGCTGTCTTTGCTGTTTTGGCAATTTAACTTTTCCAACCTCCAGGCTTTGGAGGCATGCCTTGGACTCTCCTAAGCCCTCAGGCTGAAAGGGCAGAGTTATTCAAACAGCAAAGATGGCAGCCCACTTCTGTCCCCAGGCACTTCATTCCAGGGAGAAATAAAAACTCTGCCGGAGAATATGGGTGGGGAGGGCTGGAGCTCCCAGCTGGGAGGTCTTGCCCAGAGATAAAGAGCACATCAGAGTCCAGCTTAAAGCAGCAGTCTGGCTCTGTTTTGGTAGAACAGCTGTGCTGTGCTGGGGGATCCCTTCCATCCCTGAATATTTTGATTTGGACTCTCCTAAACCCACAAGCTGCAACAGCTGTCATCCAAACCGCAAAGATGGTAGCCAGGCCCTCTCCCAGAGAACTCTGTTCCATCCCAGGTAGGTGCAACACTGTTGCCGGGGGCTAGCTGGAATTCCAAGCCTGTGGGTTTTATCCTGTGAGGTAGCATGGAAGCGGGACCCACAGACTGATGCTGCTTGGCCCTCTGGTTTCAGCTCCCTTCCTACGGGTATGTATGGAGGCCCAACCTCCTGCCTTGCTTGAGTTGCAGTCACCTTTGCCGGGGATCCTGGAGGCAGAGTATGTAAAGCTCCTGGGACTCTGTGGGTGCCTGAACAGCTGCTCTGCTGAGACTTCACACAGCTCTGTGTGTCAGACAGAAGGCCCTGATGGACGAGGTTTGCCAGGGTATCTCCTGACCCGAGGATTGCAAAGATCCATGGGAGAAGTGTGGTTTCCCAGGGTCGCAGATTCACTCCCCACTTCCTGGGTCAGGGGGAGGTTCCCTTGGCTCCATGTTGCACTCAGGTGGGCCATCATCCTGATTTACCTTTCTCTGTTCTCCGTGGATTGAGCTGTTTCCCTGATGAGTCCTAATGCAAATACCTGGATATTTCAGTTGAGGATGCTGTGTTTACTCACCCCTTTTGTACTTCTCTGTGAGAGCCACACACTGTAGCTGCTTCTAGTTGGCCATCTTGGCCCCCTCCCCAACTTTAAGTATAGGCTCACTTTCATTTCATTGCAACACTGTATTTGCAATTTCTCACCCAGTATTTTGTATAGAACATTTTTTATATTTTATAACATGAAAAAATAGCAATTTTAAATATGAATATGACATGTTTCTTATAAAAAGGAGAAAGCCAATTTTTCCAACCTGTTTTTTCCTTTCATAAGGCCTACTCTTCCCGTTTTAAATTATTTTAATATTTATTCATATATATTTTCTATCAATTTGAAGAAATTCTATCATTAGATTGTGAATTTACAAAAATAGAATCACAAAATATTAAGGCCAGAGGAAACCTGGAAATTATTTTATCCAATATCCTTACTTACCAATGAACAAAATGTGGAATGGGGAGGTAAAACAATGTACCCAAAGGCTACACAGATAATTGGTGATGACAGATAATTAGACTGCCAAAACCTTTGTAGCATTTCTGAAATCAAAAACCCTGCTTGTGAAGAAAAGATAAATCAAATTCAGCTGGAACGATCACAAAATATCTAAAAAGGATATGGAAATATTTGTTAAAGAATACCAAATTATTCTGATATGATCACTATATATTATATGCATATGTTCTTGGACACACACACACTATATAAATTAGCAAAAGCACTACAACTAGAATTCAGGTCATCTTATTCCAGATGCAGTATTATTTCTACTCCAACACATTATCACACACTTGATAACTACTTAGATGAATTTTAAATCTAGAAATCTGGTAAAGGTTGTTCCTATATTTGTGGAGATAAGAAAGACTTATTAAGTGACTAAAGGAATAAACAATACAACTTAAAATTGCAATTATAAATTTTAAAATTTCTCATTTTCTCAAAAGTAGCTTTGGCTACTTCTTTTTTCTGGCTACACTTTTAATACAAAATAACACTTCATATTTAGTCTATTGGTCTAACTGCCACAACAGTTTCTCACTGAAATAGAAGTACCTTGTAAACAATGTGTAATGTTTTCACATTAATTATCTCATTAAATTATTATACCAATCTCAAGAATTATGGGAAATATTATATTTCAAAGGTGGGAAACTAAGACCTATATAAAATCATTTATTCATCTGGAGACAAAGGCAAGACAGCAGTTTCCTGGCTCCTGAAACCAGTGCTGTTTCTGCCGCATTTAAATCTAAAAATCGGCTGGGTGGGGTGGCCCATGTCTTTAATACCAGCCCTTTGTGAGGCCAAGGCGAGTGGATCACTTGAGACCAGCCTGGGCAACAGGGAGAAACCTTGTCACTACAGAAAACACAAAAATTAGCCAGGTGTGGTGGCACATACCTGTAGTCTCAGCTACTTGTGAGGTCGAGGATGCAGTCAGCTGTGATTGCACCACTGCACTTCAGCGTGGGTGGCAGAGCAAGAATCTAAAAACTTCATGAAATGCCTATTATGCATTTTCTACTATGCTACAAAATGATTAAAACAAACCTTATTTACATAACAGGTTTTCCAGTTTTACTTTATTATTTTATCGGAAAAGCTGTACACCACAATAAAATTTATACATTTAGAGGTTCATTATAGTCTCATGACAATTGTGAATGTCAGATGTTATTTGTATTTGCTGTAACAAATACTTAAAAAATGTAGATCTGGCTTTGGAATTGGGTAATGAGTGGAGGCTGGGAAAATTTTGAGGAGTATATTAGCAAAAGCCTAATTTTTTTAATGCAGTGCTAGTATATGTATAAATGTTAAAGACTGCTGTCAAGGTTTCAGACAGAAAGGAAGAACATAGTAGAAAAGAAGAGAATTCATACATAGTCATAAACAGACTGTTGGTAGCAGTACAGTTGTTAAAGATGCTGATGATGCGTGCTCAAAAGAAAGTGAGGAAGACAGTAAAAAGGTTGCTGTGCTGCTGGCTTTTGAAGATGAAGGGGCCATATGCCAAGTAAAGTACGTGACCTCTAGAAGCTGCAAAAAGGAAGAAAGATTCTAGACAAAAGCTTTCAAAAGTAATGCAGCAGTGTGGACACATTTTAGAAATATAGTCTCCAAAATTGTGATATAATAAATTTGTGCGTCTTCTTAAACCATAAAATTTGGGGCAATTTGTTACAGGAGCAGTGGGAAACGAATACAGATTTGAGAAATACCTTCTGTCTATTTAATCTGATTTTTCAAAAAGTTTAACCTTTCATTTGCGACCTGAATTGTATCTAGAGCAAATAAATCAGGTCACTTAATCTCAGCCCTCTTTTATTAAACACTTTTTATAAATACTCTGGAGGGAGGTCTTTTATAAAGATTCTGGAGGGAGGTTTTTTAAAGATCAGATTCTGATTTAAAGGGGCTGGAGTTGCAATTGAAATTCTGCAATTCTAACGAATTCTTAGGTGATGTCAATACTGCTGCTCCTTATGTAACACTTTTGATTAGCAAAATGTTAGAATAAATCATTAATTACAGTTCAACTTAGTTAATCATTAATTACTTATTGCTGAATTAGTCCTTTTATCATATTCTAACTTAGCCTTTATCCCTATAGCCACTGAAAAGAGTAACTTAAAGTGGCAGACATTACATTAAACCACAATTTTTTTTCAGAAGGAATGAAAAAGTTTTATATAAATCTTCTCATTGATTGTTACACAAATGTGGAAGTGAAACATACTCATTCTTGTTGGCTATCTGGTAGAAAATGAGACCTTATGGTCACAGCCAGCCACAGCCAGTATCCTCAGCTATGGATACTATGCAATGAAATCTTTTCACGAATAATTATTCTGCCTTAAAATAATAGGAGATATAGAAAGCTAGGTCTCAGTACGTGAACACATTCAGTGGAATTTCCACACAGTTTAAAGTGGGAGACATATTTGTGTGGCATAGCTCTGCTACTTTGTATCTCTTAGGCAAGGCCCTTTTCTATGCTAAGCTTCAATTTCTCCATTTATAACTTGAAAAAGTTGGACTTTTTAAGTTCTTTAACGAGCATTACTAGTCTAAGCAGTCATGATGGCAATATATCTGAGATGCAGTGACTGTCTACATTTTATAAAGTCTATATAAAAAGGTAACATAAAAATTTGCTTATGTGGTTAACTTGAAATGGAGGATGGCCCCACCAACACTGGCAGTGATCATTTTTAACTTCTGAATAAAATGTTCATAGGGTCATCCATTTCTATTCAACAACACTTTACTTCCTATAATCACAACCCCTCCAACACACCCACACACACACACACATACACACACACTTCAGCTTTATAAAGTGTAAACAAAGCTACTTAAAATAAAATTCTCCAAGTAAGATAAACTTGCCATATCCTTGAACCTGGAAACTTTCTTTCTACTCAAGTTTCTCAGCATTTTGTTGGCAAGGAATTATCTTCTCCAATTACATATGAACTCAATTTCTTCTCCTAAAATTGTTCACTGTTCCCCAGAGAGTCATATTAGAGGCTTACTCTGGATTACACTGTGACAAGTTTTGAATTTTGATAAATAGTTTTTCAGAAGTATAAGTGTACCTTTCAGAGATATGTCACAGGCTTCCTTCTATGCAATGTTTACTATGTATTAAGCAGCCAGCACTCTACTTTTTGTTTGGCACTTACTAATACAGTTAAGATTAAAGAAGCAAGTAAATTTTGTGTGTGAAGTCTTATGCTAATTTTTATGCAAAGAGATCAAGGAAAAGTGTTAAATTCTTGACTTTTAGTAGCTAAAAGTCACATAAAAATATGAAAGTGACTTAGAAGCAGTTACCCAGTAGCATGTAAATACATACTAAAAAAAGTGAAATTGGAATCCCTGTGTAGAATCAGGTCCCAGAATAATGGTATGATAAGAGTATACTTGAATTAAGGAAAATTATTCTTCTCTTTTTACAGCTAATGTTTATTGAATGCCTAGTATGTCCTAGGCACTATAGAAAGCACATACATGCATTATTTTATTTTACTCTCACAAAAACTTTATGAGGTCAGGATTATTATTAGTATCATTTTAAACATGAGGTGATTGAAGCCTGGATAATAAACTAGCTGAAGGTCACACAGGTAGAAAATGGCAGAACAAGGACTAGAACCCAAGTCTCTCTGACTTCAAAATTTGTTATTTTAACCTCAATTTTTTTTGGGGGGGAATGGAGTCTCTCTCTGTGGCCCAGGCTGGAGTGCAGTGGGGCAATCTCCGCTCACTGGAAACTCTGCCCCCCGGGGCCAAGCATTTCTCCTGCGTTAGCCTTACGAGTAGCTAGGACTACAGTCGTGTGCCACCATGCCCACCTAATATTTGTATTTTTAGTAGAAACAGAGTTTCACCATGTTGGCTATGCTAGTCTCAAATTCAAGTGATCCACCTGCCTCGGCCTCCCAAAGTGTTGGGATTACAGGCATGAGCCACCGTGCCCAGCCTTTAACCGCGATGTATTGATACAGTGTACATACTAATTCAAATCAAAGTAAGGAAAGCCTGGTAGACACATTACGTACTAAAAAATCAGGTTTACTGATATTACCTTAGATGAATAGGATCTGATAATTTTGAAGTTAAAAGCAGTTTCTTATATTACTGATGAGAAAACTGATAATCAGAGAAGAGAATGACTTGCTCAAGCCACAATACTAGTAACTGGCAAAGTTGTGACTAGCAAGCAGGTTTTTTGACTCCTCATAACTGTTTTCCCCTACTACACAAATAAAGCCTTGGTCTAATATAATTTTTATATGCACTGTTTTTTTGTCCAATGGAGTCCCAGCTTAGTTATGTCAGTCACATATAAACAAATGTAAATGATTTTGCATATTACCTTTACAGCTCCGATTTATTCTTAAAATGATAGGTGGCTTTCTTATGGAGACTAAGGCATGAAATATAAAAAAAATGTCATTTTAGATTATGTCCAGAGGCAAGTAGAAGTCATCAAGCAAACAGCATATGTTCTTCTGGTCCCCGTGAATGCTAGCCTGATTTGTATTTGGTTCTTCCAAAAGTCTCAATTCCTGGCTCATGTTAAACAACTTTTTAGCACATAGTTATGTCAGTTTATCAATACTGTAAACAAATGTCCTGTCTCTTAACAGATTGTATTGAGATTGCCACTGAGCCTGACAAAGGCTGCTGAATAAAAAAGATAATTCAAATAATAGTCCTAGTTCCTTTTAGCCAAATATCACACCAATAATTTACTCAGAGCTCTCAGTAACATCTATTCTTGCCCATTTTCTCATTTTTTTGAGTACTCAAGCTATATCAGGGTATTAGTTGAAATGCTTGTAATTAGAAAGACAGTTGTCTTGGTGTATGCTTTGGTTTGCTGAGTAAGGCTGTATCTGTATTAAAATATGACCTTAAAAAGAAAATATTTTCAGAATTTTTCTAAGGATATTAACTAGTCTTATGCAATAAGCATTCAAAATATTTATTGAATTTCTACCTATGAGGGAAATTGTTACAGTTAATGGAAATATAGACATGAACAAGACAAAGCTTTTTCCATTATGAAGCTTACAGTCTAGTTATGGGGTCAGGAGGAGGGCAATAGAAAGAGAATGGATGATGGCAGGTTGTTAGCAAAAACAAATAACAAACATGATCACTTCTCATAATTATGAATGCAATGAAGATAAAAATACAGAGTGATGCAACAAAGTGACTTGGAGTTAGAAAAGGCTGTTTATGATTATATAGTAAAAGGCAGACTTTCTGAGGTTAAAGCTCAGAACTAAGCCCTAAATTTTACAAAGTTCTAGTGAAAATCTAACACAAAGCCCTTAAGCTAGGATGAAGCTTATTGTTATACAGGCCAACGTGACTGGAACAAAGTAAGCAAAATAAACACAGGGATGTTTTCATAGATAAGGTATGTAGGAGACAGGTCACATAGGATTCTTTAGTTAAAGGCAAGTATATTTGATAATATTGATTACAGAGTCAAAATTATTTTTCTGTATCCTACCTATCTCTTTTAAACAGCTCTATCAGGATTCGATTTCCAAACAACAAATTTCATCTGATTAAAGTGTACAATTTGATGGGTTTTAGTATATTTACAGAGTTGTGGAATCAAAACCACTATATCAGAACATTTTAATTATTACAGAAAGAAATTCCATACTCATTAGTGGTTACTCCTCTTTCCATGTCAACATCCCAATTCACACTACCACTAATCTACTTTCCACTTTTACATAGTTGCCTGTTGTGACCATCTCATATGAATGACATACATCATATGCAGTCTTTTGTAACTGTTTTCTTTTACTTAGCATAATGGTTTCAAGCTTCATCCATGTTGTAGAATGTATAAACATGAATGCTATACTTTATTTACTTTTTATCGTCAAATAATATTCCATTTTTAGTACATGCCACATTTTATTTACCCATTCTTCAGTTGATTAAAAATTGTATTGTTTCCCTTTTTGCTATTATGAATCATGCTTCCAGGAACAATCATGTAACAATATGTTTTTAATTTTTTTTTTTTTTTTTGACGGAACCTCACTCTGTCGCCCGGGCTGGAGTGCAGTGGCGCGATCTCGGCTCACTGCAAGCCCCGCCTCACAGGTTCACGCCATTTTCCTGCCTCGGCCTCCCAGTAACTGGGACTACAGGCGCCCGCCACCACACCTGGCTATTTTTTTTTCTTTGTATTTTTAGTAGAGACGGGGTTTCACCGTGTTAGCCAGGATGGTCTCAAGCTCCTGATCTCGTGATCCGCCCACCTCGGCCTCCCAAAGTGCTAAGATTACAGGCGTGAGCCACCGCGCCCGGCCCCTTTTAATTCTTTTGGACATATTCTTAGGAGTGGAATTATTGGGTCATATAATAAATATATGGTTAACATTTCGAGGAGCTGTTTTCCAAAGTCACTGTATAAAATTTTATTCAACCAATAATTATAGTAATTATGTGTTTGATTCCAATAATGTAATTACAGCGACATTAGTAATTCTGTAGAGATATTTAGAAATTTCAAAATTACTTCTATAAATTTCTACTTTCATACTTTTACCCTGTTGCTATAAAATGGCAACATAGAGACCATATGGGATATTGTTAATAGTTTTTATAGTACTGTATATTAAACTTTTTTAGACATGATTTGTATGGTCAAAATTTTCAGAGTTATTTCTGAGCTTTTAATACATTTTTATGGGACTGTTTACTTCTCTGCTGTGAATGTTTTGACAGGAACCAGAAGAAAGGTAGTTAGTGAGAATTTTCAATACAAGTATAATGCTGAAGTGATGGAAATCCTATTTCAAAGACAGTTTTCTTGAAGCTTCCTAAACAAATTTTGGTCTCCAGAGGTGAGTCTCCTTCTGATTAGTTGAATGTAATCAATTCATCTTAGAGATAGGGTTGCTAACATTTCTTCTTCCCAACCACTTCCTAAGAACAGAAAAACTAACAAGCAAGAAACAACAAGGCCTCTGTCAATCTTCTTGCACAGACGGTGCTCATTGCCTCAGTCCTGGTTTGGCTCTTGGCCTTCATCCTTTTTGAGTCATTATTACATTCTTCCTTATGAAACCCAATTTAAATCATACTTTCAAGTTCAACATAGTTCAAATTTTATGCATCTTTGTCCTTTTGATGTTTCTATATTTGAAATCTTACAATGTGGATTTTGAACTACATAATCTTGCATTTGAATATATGCCCCATGTTGTGCTTTAATAAAATCACGAACCCTTTGAAAGGAAGAACCACCCATTCCTCCTTTTCTGTCTCTTAGAGTACCTACATGTCAATTAGGAGCATCATAAATATACATTGACTGATTGATTTATTTTTGTCAGTTGAAAAATAGTTTCTCTAGCCAGAATAACTTATTTAAGACTTAATAAATGCCCTGCTGAGTTTCAGACTTGTGTGGGGCCTGTAGCCCCTTTTTGGCTTATTTCTGCCTTTTGAAATGAGAATATATATTACTTAATGCCTGTACCCCCATTGTATCTTGGAATTCACTAACCTGTTTTTTATTTTATAGGCCTATAGGTGGAAGAGACTAGCCTTTTCTCAGATGCAACTTTGGACTGTGGACTTTCAAGTTAATGCTGGAATGGGTTAAATTTTTCCATTAAGTCTTACATCTGTTGTATAGGCATGATTGTATCTTGCCATGTTAGAAGGACATGAGATTTTGGAAAAGCCAGGGTCAGAAAGATATGTTCAAATCTGTGTCCCTGCCCCAATCTCGTGTTTAATTGAAATCCCTAGTGTTAGAGGTGGGGACTGGTGGGCGGTCATTGGATCATGAGGGCAGATTTCCCCCTTGGTACTGTTGTTACAATAGTGAGTTATCATGATATATGGTTGTTTAAAAGTGTTTAGCACCTCCTGCTTCTTTCTCTTTCTTCTGTTCCAGCCATGTAAAGATGCCTGCTTACACTTTGCCTTCTGCCATACTTGTAAGTTTCCTGAGGCCTCCGCAGAAGCTGCTGTGATTTCTTCACAACCTGCAGAACCGTGAGCTAATTAAACCTCTTTTCTCATTAAATTACCCAGCCTCAGGTATTTCTTTATAGCAATGTGAGAACAGACTAATACAATGTGGGTAAATCCTTCATTAAGGATTTAGCATTAGCCATTTGGTGCTGTTTTTGTGTTAGAGTTCTCGTGAGATCTGGATGTTTAAAAGTGTGTGGCACCTTCCCCCTCTCTCTCGGTCCTGCTCCTGCCATATAAGACAGCTGCTCCCACTTGTCCTTCTACCATGAGTAAAAGCTCTCTGAGGCCTCCCTAGCAGCAGATGCTGCTGTGCTTCCTGTATGACCTGCAGAACTGTGTGACAAACTTTTTAAGAAAGAAATTACCTGGTCTCAGGTATTTTTATAGTAATGCAAGAACTGACTAATATATATATCTATAAAAAAGTAACATAACCATGCCTGCCCACTGTATCTCACAAATCATTATGGAAATTAAATAAGACCATGTATAATTTTTTATTGAAAATTATGCAGGGTAATGGAGACTTATTTAATTTAAACGAAATATCTCACTAAAAACACAAAAAAAGCTAAATGAAATATAGGCAATCCTTGCTTTGAATGGTAATGTGAGAACATAAAAGTGACCATACAAGCTGACACTATGCAAAAGAAATCGTAATAATCAATGGGAAAAAAATATAGTTGCTTTGTGATTTTAAAAATTTTTGGTTAAAACATTAAAAACATTTTTACTGCCATTTACAAGTGAATAGAAAAATGGAAAAAAAAATATAAAGCAAATATCTACTTAGTACACTGTATTTAAAATACTGAGAAATTAAAATATTTTATTAGTAAAGATGTATTAAGAGTAGTCTCAGCAGTGTCCTCCTTCTTCTAGTCATGGAACTTACAATTTGGACAACACATCTTTTCTATTTACTGTCGAATTGTTGTACTCAATTTTAAGTTTGTATCAGCTTTGAACATTTTATCCTTTTTGATTTCAATGTCATGAAAATCTCTAAGAGTAACTTTGATGTAAAATTGTTTGCCAGCATCACTTGCTCTGGAACATCTTCATCCTTTTATCACAACCACTTTTCTTATTTATGTCAATAAGTTTGCCTTCACTAAGTTCCTCCGACTCTAGAGTCTCTCTAATAGTGGCAGTTTCAATCTTCCAACAGTTAGATATTTCTTCTACAACCTCATTACATTAGATTTGAATTTCACTCCCAGCATTAGCACTTTTATTTCTTTGATGTACTTTGATTTTTCTTGACCAATTCCTTATTTCAGTTACCTATTATTATAACACATGAGTTTGTCACTGAGGGACAAAAAGGTAGTATAAATATGTGCCATTTTTGATGAATAAACTGAATAATACATGCACAGTGACCAATTGCTCATAGACTATGAAAGAAATGATATGATTGGTCATTGATCACAATGCAAATCTGTTTTGTGACTCAAACTCACAATGCAAATATACAGTGATTTGTGGACAAAAGTGCTGACAGTGACATTTGCACTTTAAGAAACTACTAATAGTTAATATACCATAGTAAATAAAATCCAAGTCATATTGTTGGGAGACTGGTGCCATTTAAGTGAACACTGGTAATTTGAACTCATGTATACTGTAACCACATGGTGAAATGAAAAGTATTCATTTAAAACATCTTATTCATAAATCAATTAAGACTCAGATAGGAACTATTGAGCCAAGATATGTAAGAAGAGGAGAGTCCAGAGGGAAGAGCTTGCCTTTTAGTGCTTCTTATGCTGTTTCTAATAAGGTACCTGTAAGGCTGAGTAGAAATTTTGACAAATGTACAGATCCAGGGGAACAACATGTGAAGCCCAGGTTTTACTAGAACTATTAACCTTAGCATTTATGGTTGGAACCCTGAAGAGCTACACCAAAATAGTAAGGACAAACCTGAAACAATTCCGAAATCACTTACACTGCCACCCAACTTCAGATTATCTTGATGGACTAAAAAATTTCAAGTCCTCAAATCTGAAGCTGGTACTATGTTGTTACTTGCTAGAAACTTGGCAGAAGCATACACAAGTTCATTTTATGAGAAGAGATTATCCTAGGCCTTAAATTATTTCCAGAAATATTTTTTCTTCAAATCCAATGTCCAACACACGAGCAAAAAATAATCAGATACATGCAAACACAAAACAGCATGAATATGCATTACCACAAACACCAGACCACATGTTTGTACTGCATATAGTGGAATTACCAGACAATTTCCATGTTCTTTGAGATGAAGTTCAAGTTTCAGAAAAAAAATAAAAAAACAGAAAGAATTAAAAGACATTGCAGATTTGGAAAAAAAAATCTCTGGAAATTCTAAAAATGAATATTGTAGTAACCAAAAAAAAAAGCCCGATGAATACATTAAATAGTAGATGATGAATGAGTAATTTAAACAAAAATAAAATAAGATGCAAGAAGGAATAAAATTTTCAGACACGTTCGCAAAAATGGTGAATTCACAGGTGTGTCAGTGAATACAAAATGATGAAGTAAAGACCTCCAAAACCTTGCCCCTCCATAAAAGCAATTTAAAAAATTTAGAATCAACATTTTTAGAACTTTGGAAATTCATCAGAAACTTGCAACAATCCAGCAAGTGTTTAGTAAATGAAAAAATATATCTGAATCTCAGTGAGAGCAGTAAGTTTTGTGGCATTTTAATTTATTATAGTCCCATCTCTTATTACCAGTTCAGAAGTATCCTTGAAAATTAAAGGCCCACATTTTCAATACAGAAGGGAGCAAAAGAAAGCTGGAGCACTTTCGAAGCATAAGCCCCAAAGAATATTAATTATTTGACTTGTCTGGTGGCTCTCTGGAAGACCTCACTCAAAACGTTTGCCTACATTTGATCTGCCTCAAACTCACCCAGTTGACGTGGTGCAAGTCTTTTGTTAGGGGCATTTTTTGAACATTATAACATCCCAGCTGCCTGAGGTGACAGATACTGGGGAAAACAGTAGAAAAATCAATAGGCTTAAATGGAAAACCTTAGGAGGACATGTCCATATAGATGTTGAAGAACTCTGTCGTACTGTTGAGAATCTAGAATGCATATGCATGCATAAAGCTGTGTGCATGCTAAGGAAAATCCTGAGAAAGCCCTACACTCTTACTTCTGCCTGAACTTGAAGTTCTGTGCAAGGAGAAAATAAAGGCTAAGGCAAGAGTGTAAAAGCCTAACACGGTGTTCAATGCACGCCCCAACAAACACACATGGCCCATTAGCAAAGATTGAAGAATTTATAGGTTCCAGATATTTAAAGACATGTGTTTCTAATTATTAGTTGACCACTAATAGGGATCAGAAATTTCAGTTGCTATACATGATAAGGAACAGAAAAGTCACTAAAGAGAAATAGAAAGTTAAATACTGCATGTTCTCACTTATAAGTGGGAGATGAATAATAAATACACGTGGAAATAGAGAGTGAATTTGTAGACATTGGTGACTTGAAAGGGTGGGAAGTTGGAGGGGTGAGGTATGAGAAATTACTTAATAAGTACAATGTACACAATTTGTGTGATGGCCACACTAAAAGTCCAGAATTTACCACTGTACAGTATATCCATGTAACAAAACTGAGCTTGTATTTTCTAAGTCTATAAAAATTAAAAAGTCGCTAAACAAATAATTTTTTTAAAAAAGTAGCAACAAAAAAACCCTTATGAGGAAAGAGAATCTAATTTCCAGAGTTACCACATCATATTAATTAAAATAACTAGATTTCAAAAAGATAATGAAACATTCAAATAAATAAGATAATATAACCCCTACACAGGAAATAAAACAATCAGTAAAACATACTGAGAAAGCCCAGATGTTGGAGATACTAGAAAAATACTTTAAGGCCGGGTGCGGTGGCTCACGCCTGTAATCCCAGCACTTGGGGAGGCCAAGGTGGGTGGATCACGAGGTCAGGAGGTCGAGACCAGCCTGTCCATAGTGAAACCCCGTCTGTACTAAAAATACAAAAAAATTAGCTGGGCATGGTGGTGTGTGCCTGTAATCCCAGCTACTTGGGAGGCTGAGGCAAGGAGAATTGCTTGAATCTGGAGGTGGAGGTTGCAGTGAGCCGAGATCACGCCACTGCACTCCAGCCAGGGCGACAGTGTGAGACTCCATCTCAAAAAAAATATACTTTAAATCAGCTATTTTAAATATTTTATTTTTTTAACTATTATTTTAGGTTCGGGGGTACATGTACAAATCTGATACATAAATTGCTTGTCTAGGGGTTTGGTGTATAGATTATTTCTCCAGCCAGGTAATAAGCATAGTATCCAATCGATAGTTTTTTGATCCTCACTCTCCCTCCTTCTGCCCTCAACTAGGGCCTTGTGTCTTTTGTTCCCTTCATTATGTCCATATGAACACAATGTTTAGCTCTCATTTATAAGTTAAAACATGTGGTATCTGGATTTGTGTTCCTGTGTTAGTTCACTTAGGATAATGACCTCCAGCTTTATCCATATTTCTGTAAAGAAGATGATCTCGTTATTTTTTTCTGGCTGCATAGTATTTCATGATGTGTAAGTCCACATTTATTCTATCCAGTCTACTTTTGATGGACATTTAGGTTGATTCCATGTTTTTGTTATTCTGAATAGCGCCACAATAAACATATGCATGCATGTGTCTATATGGTAGTGTATGTGTCTATATGGGGAGTATACATTCAATCATGGAAATGCCGGGTTTAATGGTAATTAAGCTTTAGATTTAAGTTGTTTGAGAAATTGTCACAATGCGTTCCACGATGGCTGGACTAATTTGCATTCCCACCAGCAGTGTGTAAGTGTTTCCTTTTTCTCCACAACTTCACCAGCATTTGTTATTTTTTGACATTTTAATAATGCCATTCTAATTGGTGTAAGATTGTATTTCATTGTAGTTTTGATTTGCATTTTTCCAGTGATTAGTGACATTAAGCGCTTTTTCATATGCTTGTTGCTCACATGTATGTCTTCTTTTGAATGGTGTCTATTTCTGTCCTTTGACCACTTTTTAATGAGTTTGTTTTTTTTTTTGCTTATGAATTAGTTTAAGTTCCTTATAGATTCTGGATATTAGACCTTTGTCAGATGCATAATTTAAAAATATTTTCTCCCATTCTGTAGACTGATTGTTTACTTTGTGGATAGTTTATTTTGCTGCGCAGAAGCTTTTTAGTTTAGTTAGGTCCTATTTATCAATTTTTGTTCTTGGTGCAATTACCTTTGGCATCTTTGTCATGAAATATTTGCCTGGTTTTATTCAAAATGGAATTTTCTAGGTTATCTTCCAGGGTTGTTATAGTTTCAGGTTTCACATTTAAGTCTTTAATCTATTGTGAGTTAATTTTTTGTATATGGTGTAAGAAAGGAGTTCAGTTTCAATCTTCTGCATATGGCTAACCAATTATTCTAGCACCACTTATTGAATAGGGAGTCCTTTCCCCATTGCTTGTTTTTGTTGACTTTGACAAAGATTAGAAAGTTGTATGTGTGTGGCATTATTTCTGAGCTCTCTGTTCTGTTCCATTGGTCTGTGTGTTGGTTTTTGTACCAGTTCCATGCTGTTTCAGTTACTGTAACCTTGTAGCGTAGTTTGAAATCAGGTAATGTGATGCCTCCAGCTCTGTCCTTTTTGCTCAGTATTGCCTTAGCTATTCAAGCTCTTTTTTTGGATCCATATAAAATTTACAATTATTTTTTTCTAATTCTGTGAAGAATGTTGTTGTTAGTTTGATAGGAATGTCATTGAATCTGTAAATTGCTTTGGGCAGTACAGCCATTTTTACAATATTGATTCTTCCAATCCATGAGCATGGAATTTTTTTTGCATTTATTTGTTTTCTCCCTGATTTGTTTCATCAGTGTTTTGAAATTCTCATTGTAGAGATCTTTCACCTCCCTAGTTAGCTGTATTCCTAGGTATTTTATACTTTTTGTGACTATTGTAAACAGGATTGCATCCTTGATTTGCCTCTCAGCTTGGATGTTGTTAGTGTACAGGAATGCTTCTAATTTTTGTACATTGATTTTGTATCCTATAACTTTGCTGAAGTTGCTTAGAAGATCAGTGTGTTTTGGGGCAGAGACTATGGGGTTTTCTAGGTATAGGATCATATTTTCTGCAAACAGGGATACTTTGACTGTCTCTCTTCCTATTTGCATGCATTTTATTCCTGCCTCTTGCCAGATTACTCTTGCCAGGACTTCCAATAAAATAGTTAAATAAGACTGATGAAAGAGGGCATCCTGCCTTGTTCCAATTTTCAAAGGGAAAGCTTCTATTTTTTGCCAATTCAGTATGATGCTAACTGTGGGCTTGTAATAGATGGCTCTAATTATTTTGAATTATGTTTCTTCAATGCCTAGTTGCTTCAGAATTATTAACATGAATGAATGTTGAATTTTATATAAATCCTTTTTATTTTTTATTTTTTTGAGACACAGTCTCGCTCTGTTGCCCAGGCTGGAGTGCAGTGGTGCAATCTTGCCTTACTGCAACCTCTGCCTCCCAGGTTCAAGTGATTCTCCTGCCTCAGCCTCCTGCGTAGCTGGGATTACAGGTGCCCATCACCATGCCCGGCTAATTTCTGTATTTTTAGTAGAGACAGGTTTGCCATGTTGGCCATGCTGATCTTGAACTCCTCACCTCAAGTGATCCACTTGCCTCAGCCTCCCAAAGTGCTGGGATTACAGGTGTGAGCCACTGCTCGTGGCTCCTTTTTTTGCATCTATTGAGATACTCATGTGGTTTTTGGTTTATGTGATGAATCACATGTCTTCATTTGCCTATGTTGACCCAACCTTCCATCTCAGGCAGGGATAAAGCCTACTTAATCGTGATGGATTAGATTTTTTGATATGCTGCTAGATTTGGTTTGTTAGTATTTTCTTAAATATTTTGCATCTGTATTCATCAAGGATGTTGTCCTGAAGTTTTCTCTTTTTTTGTTGTGTCTCTGCCAGTTTTTGTTATCAGGATGATGCTGGACTCACAGAATGAGTTAGAGAAGTTTCCTTTCTCCTCAATTTTTTGCAGTCATTTCAAAAGGAATAGTACCATATTATCTTTATACATCTGGTAAAATTTGGCTGTGAATCTGTCTGGTCCTGTGTTCTTTCTGGTTGGTAGGACTTTTAATACTGATTCAATTTCAGTACTCATTATTAGTCTGTTCAGGTATTCAATTGCTTTTGGTTGAATCTTGGAAGGTTGTATGTTTCCAGGAATTTTTCCATCATTTCTAGGTTATCTAGTTTGTATGCATACAGGTGTTTATAGTAGTCATTGAGGGTTTTCTGTATTTATGTGGAGTCCTTAGTAACATCTCCTTTGTCATTTCTGATTGTGTTTATTTGAATCTTCTCTCTTTTTTTTATAGTTCTAGGTAGTAGTATATTTGTCTTATTAATTCTTTCAAAGAACTCCTGAATTGAGTGATCCTTTGTATTGTTTCCATATCTCAATTTCCTTCAGGTCACCCACGATATGGTTATTTCTTGTCTTCCTATAGCTTTGTGCTTGGTTTTCTCTTTTACTAGTATGTTGTATCTTTGTTATCATTAGCTTCAAATAATTTATTGGCATGTACCTTAATTTCATTAATTACCCAGAAGTGATTCAGGAGCAGGTTGTTTAATTTTTATATAATTGTTTGGTTTTGAGTGATTTTCTTAGTATGGATTTTTACTTTTATTTTGCTGTGGTCCAAAAATGTGGTTGGTAGGATTGGGGTTTTACTTTTTTATTTGTTGAGGACTTTTTTTATGTCTGATTATGTGGTTGATTTTAGACTACATGCCATGTGAAGATGAGAAGTTCTGTTGTTTTGAGTTTGAGAGTTCTGTAGATGTCTTTTAGGTATATTTTGTCAAGTATTGCATTCAGGTCAGAAATATTTTTCTTAGTTTTCTGCCTCAATGGAGAGTCTAATGCAATGGACAGTCAGTAGAGTGTTGATGTCTCCCACTATTATTGTGTGGTTTTCTAATCTCTTCGTATGTCTGTAAGGATGTGGTCTATAAATCTGGTTGTTCCTGTTTTGGGTGTGGATTTATTTAGGATAGTTAGGTGTTCTTGTTGAGTTGAACCCTTAGCATTCTGTGACGTCCTTCTTTGTCTTTAAAAAAAAACTGTGAGTTTAAAGTCTGTTCTGTCTGAAATTACAATAGCAACCTCTGTTTTTGTCTGTTTTCCATTTGCTTGGTAGGTTTTTCTTCATCTCTTTAATTTGAGCATATGGGTGTCATTGCATATGAAGTGAATCTCTGGAAAACAGCATAACACTGGGTCTTGCTTCTTTATCTAACTTCCCAGTCTGTGCCTTTTAATTGGGTCATTCAGCCCATGTGTAGTATCGATATCTGTGGATTTGATCCTGTCATCATGTTAACAGGTTGTTATGCAGACTTGTTTCTGTGGTTGCTTTATGATGTCATTGGTCTATGTACTTAAGTTTGGTTTTGTAGTGACTGGCAAAGGTCTTTTCTGCCCATATTTAGCACTCTCTTCATTACTTATTGTAAGGCAAGTTTTGTTGGTAATAAATTCTCTTGGCATTTGCTTGTCTAAAAAGTATCATTTTTTCTCCTTTTCTTTAGAAACCTTATTTGGCTAGATATAAAATTCTTGGTTGGAATCGCTTTTCGTCAAAAATGCAGAATATAAGCCCTGATCTCTTCTGGCTTGTAGTGTTTCTGCTAGCCTGATGGAGTTCTCTTTGTAGGCGATCTTCCCTTTCTATATGCCTTTAACATTTTTTCTTTCATTTTGCCCTTGGAGGATCTGTGTGTCTTAGGGATGGTCTCCTTGTGTAGTATTTCATAGGGGTTCTCTGCATTTCCTGAATTTGAATGTTGGCCTCTCTAGAGAGGTTGGGGAAATTTTCAGGAACAATATCCTGAAATAAATATGTGTTCCAAGTTTCTTGCTTTCTCTTCCTCTCTTTTAGTAATGCCAATGAGTCACAGATATTGTCTCTTTTCATAATACCATATTTTTTGTTTGTGTTTATTTTTCTTGTTTTTCTTTATTTTTATCTGACTGTTATTTTGGAGAGCTGGTCTTTGAGCACTCAAATTCTTTCTTCAACTTAGTTGATTCTGGTATCAATACTTGCAGTTGTAATCTGGAATTCTTAAAGTGGGTTTTTCAACTCTATCAGATCAGTTTGTTTCTTTATTAAAATGGTCATTTTGTTTTTCATCTTCTCTATCATTTTTTGTATTCCTTTGAAGCCTTAGATTGAGTTTTGACTGAATCTTGATGATTTTTATTTTTATCCAAATTCTTAATTCGTTTTCTGATATTTCAGCTATTTCAGTCTGGTTAAGGATTATTGTTGTGGAAATAGTGTGGTCTTTTGGAGGTAGAAAGACACTCTGGCTTTTTGAATTGCCAGAGTTCTTGCACTGGCTCTTTCTAGTCTTTGACAGCTGATGATCCCTCAATCTTTGAAGTTACTGTCTTTTGGATGGATAGATTTTTCTTTTATGTTCTTTGATATCCTGAATTATTTGGTTGTGGTATTAGGTAGGCTCAGTCAACTGACTTCCTTTCTGAAGGATTTTAGGGGGCCAAGTTTCATCTCAGGACTCCTGAGTTGCATGCTGTAACTCTGGAGGAGGGATTGGTATCCAGCCACTAGCTTTGCTTTCTTGTCCCTCTAGGTTAGGAATCTGCTTTGCTTAAGGGGCCAAAGTGTTCGCAGACTGTTAGTCGCAACACTCCAATAGATGGTAAGAGCCCAAGCATTTCATTGGAAGGTGGCAGTGAGATCTGTGCTCATTTATATGTGACAGCAGCAGTGGCAGTGAGGTGGGCTTCATGCTTGTCTGCTCTGGTGCATCATTGTCAGGCATGGTGGTGCCAGCCCCCATGTAGCCATTTGCAGTTGTAACGGTGGCAGTGAGACACATGGGGTGTAGGGTGCATGACTGCTGCCATTTTTATACATGTTTATGTCAGAGCTGGTGTCAGCATGGATGTGGGACACTGGAGGGCACTAGTTTGGCCCTTCTGTACATGCATTCACACTGGTGGCAGTGGTGGCACAGGGTGGGATGTGGGGTCACTGGCTTCTGTGCATGCATTTGCCCTGGCAATGGTGGCACAGTAGGAAGTATAGGATGCTCACAGGCCAGCAGCAGTGGCACAGTGGGGTGCACATGCACACACACACACCAGCAGCGGGAAAGGGAATATGAAGTTTGCCCATGTGCATGCACTGGCAAAACAATGTGTAGGGTGGCCATGGATGAGCGTGTGACAGCAAAGTGGCATGGGTGAGGCTCTGGTAGGGACAGTGCATGGGAGGACTGCTGCACTTCAGTGAGGGCCGCTCTGCTGGAGCTCTCTGGTGGTCAGATGTGGTTAGCCAGTGAAGAACCTATGATACTGGCCCCTAGGAGGCACCCTGGCTGGGCATCCTAGGCTGGACTGCAAGCAGGCATGGCCAGGCTGTAGCCCTGGGAAAAACCAGCAGACAGGGAAAAACTCACATTGAACCAGCCCCATCTCACGAGCACGATTACTCTGTTCTCTTTAGGTCTGACAGTTCTCCATAGGCTAAAGTTTCTTAGGGGAGCAAGGTGAAATGGCCATCCCTAGGTATGTTCCACTGTAGATGCTTTCACAACAAACTCTCTAGATTCCACATTGGCTAGAGTTCTTCCCCTATTACCTCTCTGAACAGCTTTCCCTGCCAGCTCACATGTCTGTGGGCGTCAAGGGTTCTCCTACTGTCAGAATTCCAAAGGGCTATGGCAAGAGTGGGTTGATCCTTGCCTGCTCAACTCACATTTTCCCCTGGAGTCACTGCGGGCAAGCATGAGTGCTGATATGTCATAGCCCCTTGCAGGCATCCCAGGTTCCTCGCCCTTCAGCCCAACATCTATCTCCTTCCTCTGTCCACTCACAATGCCTTTCTTCTGAAGATTTTTTCAGAGTGTGCAAGTCTTCCCAGTGTCCTGGTCCCTCAGTGGCAGATGTTTCTCTTGGCTGTGTCTAGACAGCCATCTTGGCTAAATCCTTAAATAGTTTAAAATAAGTAAAGGAAAGCATATCTGTAGAACTGCAGGAAAATATAAAAACAATCTTCCGCCAAATAGAGAACATCAATAAAGAAATAGAAGTCAATAAAATAATCAAATGAAATTCTAAAGTTGTGAGCTAATATAATTAAAATGAAAAATTAAAGAGAAGAATTTAACAGCATATTTGAGGAGACAGAAGAAGCAGTCATCAAACTTAACAAATGGCCAATTGATATGATGTAATCCTAGAACAAAAAGAAGAGAAAATAAAGAAAAATGACAGAGCCTCAGAGACCATCATCAACTCAAGAGACCCATCGTACACATAATAGAAGTTCCGGAAAAAGAGAATAGAAAGAGGGAGAAGAAAATATTTGAAAAAATAATAACCAAAACTTGATGACACACATTAATTCAAAAATTCAAGAAGCTTAATGCACTCTAAGTAGGATAAATTCAAAGAATGTTTTATAACATTTATCTAATTCAGTATTCTTAAACCTGTGGAACATGAAAGTCTGACATTATTACCCCATTATATAGAAAAAGTTGAGGCTCATATTATGGGTTATAATGTATGTCAACCTAGTGAAAGAATTAACAGTGCAGCCTAAGCTTTCTAACTCCTAGTCCATTGTGCTTTCTAATAGACCACACTATCATATGTATTTGAGTAGCCTTGGGCCTAAAACCATGTTTCATGGTGATGTGATTTAGACTTAGGATTTATGAGGCTTTCCTCTGCACAAAATTTACAAGTTAAGGTTTGATAACTTACATATTGTTTTCTTGTGCCTATGCTGACATCTTATCTAAATCTGCAATGTTTAAAAAAGAATTTCTGATGCTTTAAAATTCTTCTTGCTCTTTTCATATGTTTTTTTCAAAATGCTATTAATAAATTCATATGGATTTATTGGTGATGTGTTCATAAAAATGACCAGAAGCTGCTTATAGAACAGGTGCATTGCAATGATAAAAATAAAAGCTTCCCCTGTGATGATGAAGAAAATAATAGTATTGAAACTCTGTAATAATAAATTTTCTTTTCAAAACAGAACTTCAAATTCTATTGAAACAAATATTCCTGAAAAATTTATTTGTGTGTATGTAGAAAGATTATTTTTATATTTTACTCAGACTTAATGTTGTTGTCAATTTTTGCAATGCAACAGTAGCATTACATGTAAAGACATTTGGCTTTAATATACTTATTTGCCTCTTACTAGCAGATATCTCTGCCAAATGTTTAAAGTTTAATCTTTTTCTATCTGTAACTGCATTAGAATAGGACAACTAAACACCCATTGAAAAGAAACATAAAAAATAGGGTTCATATGACCATACAATTACCTTAAATTTATGATGTTGATAGAGTCAATCAATAAGGAAGAACATTTATTGCCCTCTAGTGGTTAGTCCCTTAGCCCCTATGTTGCTGGCCCCATCAACATAGAATTTCTACGTTTTTCAGAAAGTAAAAATCCAAATAGATTGACTACAATCAAAATAGAGGAAATCAGCTTAAGGAAAAAAAAAAAAAACCCTATAATCCAGCATCTAGCTCTGGATGCAAATAAAAGATGTTAAATTGAAGAGTTAAAACTTCAAATATGAGAAACAGATTTGGATTAAAATTTGGAGTTAAGTGACCAGCTTCTTTATACCTGCTGAGATTAAAAAAAAAAAAATTGCCTCTCTCCAAATGTGGTCTATGTTTCTCTAAACCTGCGAAACCACTGCAGATTGAAAGAAACGTAAGATGTCTATATGAAAGAATGCTGGAGATTATTTTTACCTAACTTTCTTATCTTACAAAAGGAGACAGAAGCCACTAGAGGGAAAGTGTCTTTCTCATGGTTAAACTAACACTGACAAAATTGAAAATGAAACCCAGTGTCATTCTTCCATGTTAGTTTTCCAGATTTCACGTTTGAAATTATAGATTAAGAGAGGCAGAGGTCTTTTATCAAAGAGATGTGAATTTAGTGTTTGACTCTTCACCAAACCCCTGCAATGGTTAATAATGAGTGTCAACTTGATTGGATTGAAGGATGCAAAGTGTTGTTCCTCAGTGTGTTTGTGAGAGTGTTGCCAAAGGAGATTAATATTTGAGTCAGTGGACTGGGAGAGGCAGACCCACCCTCAATCCGGGTGGACACCATTTAATCAGCTGCCAGCATGGCTAGGATAAATGCAGGCAGATGAACATGCAAGAACTAGGCTGGCTGTCTTCTGGTCTCTGTCTTTCTTCTGTACTGGATTCTTCCTGCCCTCAAACATTGAACTCCAAGTTCTTCAGCTTGTGAACTCCTGGGCTTACACCAGTGGTTTGCCAGGGGCTCTCGGGCCGTCAGCCACAAAGTGAAGGCTGCACTGTTGACTTCTTTACTTTTGAGGTTTTGGGATTTGTACTGGCTTCCTTCTCAGCTTGCAGACGGTCTATTGTGGGACTTCACCTTATGACTGTGGGAGTCAATACTCTTTAATTAACTCTCTTTCATATATACATCTATCCTATTAGTCCTGTCCCTCTAGAGAACCCTGATTAATACAACTGCTCAGTCACTGTTTTTCATTAATACTGTAGGTTAATATTAGTTGGCTACAAAAGCTTTTGAGGCAAATACAAAAAGGATTTTGGTCAACTATTCAACCTATACCCCAAAAAGGGTCTTTTTCATGAAAAAAAATTTTATAAAATTTTGGATTTTGACAAGGCCTTCAATAGAACTTGATTAAAAATACAAGTTGGTGGAACATTCTTGAAGAAAAAAATTGATTGTTGTTATAGCTTTCAATGACTCTTAAACTTTTGTGGCCTTCCAGAGCTCTTCATTAAATTTTGAGTATTCCTGAAAGAATTAACACCCACAGTCATTAACCATTAACATTTTAATTAAAATTATGTTGTCATATTATTTTACTAATACAATAACATTGCATTAAAACATCTTGATAACAGGAAATCAAAGTCCATAGTTATGGAAGGTAAGCATGACATCTAAAGGATTATGAAGACTATAAAAGCAGAAGAACATAGAGTGGTGCTTAATTTTTCCATTTTTCTTTTAGGTCCTTATGGAGGACACCTCTCTTTGATCCACTTTCTTCTAAATCAATAAAAGATCAATAAGTAATTGACAAGCTTCGATCACTTACTGTAAGATAAACTCATAGTCTAGTAATAAGACATGAAGGCATTTGCCTCTATTCATTTCAAAATTAATTATTGAATTTCTGTTATGTCTTTAACAATGTTTTTGCTGCTGAGTATAAAGCAATTAGTATGTCAGACTGATTACATGGGCCTTACATTGTAGTTGGGAATAGGTAGACCATTAAATAGATAGTCTTATGCAAAAAATTGAATTAGGTGATGTGAAAAAGAATAAAAATATGGTTATTTTAGATTTGGTCGTTAGAAAAAGTTTCTTTGAGAAAGTGGCATTTAAGCTGAGATAACAGTGACAAAAAGGGGTCAACCAGATATGAATATTTTAGCTGGAAGAAATTCTATTGAAAAGGCCCAAAGGTGGAACAAAGTGTGGCATACTAAAGGACAGATCAGTGTATTTTGAGATTAGTGACTGAATAACTACTACTTATAAGAGAGTAGCAGGGGCAAGGTGTTGATTGAGCCTGTGCATAATCTCCATCATTGCTATCATGACCATTTATTCTACTAAACAAGCACTGAGACAACTTGGGGAAAAATTGTCAGACATTCATAGAATGGGTCATTCTCTCTGGCTATTACTGAGACACATGCACAACAGGAGTTGGCAGAAAAACCCACACAAATTTAGGGCCTCAAACTTCAGTGAAGAATATTGGGGTCTGATGGTCTGAAGCATGTAGAAATATCTCCACCAAATTGAAGAGAAATTGACTCGTCTTGTACTGTCTGCAACAAGAAAGAATGTGACATTATTTAAATTTCAGATGCAACATATGGGACTTTTAAAGTACAGTCATGCCACCTAACAATGTTTTAGTCAATGATGGACCATGGACCACATATATGACAATGGTCTCATAAGATTATAATATTATATTTTTACTTTACCTTTTTATGTTTATATACGTTTAGATTCACAAATACTTACCATTGTGTTACAATTGTCTATATTATTCAGTACCGTAATATGTTATACAGGGTTGTATCTTACTAGTAATAGGCTATATGACATAAGCTAGGTGCATAAAGGCTATATCACCTATGTTTGTGTAAGGATGCTCTATGATGTTCCCACAATGATGAAATTGCCTACCAATCAATTTCTTAGAACATATCCCTGTTGTTAAGTGATGCATGACTGCAATCCTAATTAAAATACATATAGGATTTTTCACATACTTTGAGCACTGATTATATAACTTATATGAATGAATTATTATTCAAAAAAATCTAGATAATTTTCATAAGCAGGAGTCTATTAAGAGAAAAGACTTTCCCAACCAGGCATTATTATTCTATAAAGACATTGTAGGCAAAGCATGGTACTAGATTATGCAACTTGTTGGAGAAACAAATAAGTACATCAGTGGAATAGAACAGACAATTCATAAATAGACCTATGTGTGTGAACATATGTATTTACTAAAGATGACAATTCACATCATTGGGGAAATAATGCCCCATTTAATTAATGGAGTTGGAATAATTGACTATTTGTTTCAGGAAAGGTAAAATAAATTGCCATCTCACACCAGGGCTGATATCTTGTTGACATGGGCCAGTTGTTAATAACTTATGTTCATTCTGATCAGTCAATACCTATAGCACATTAATAGTTCAATATTGTTAACTTTCTAAGTTTTAGAAACAATCCCAAACCTACAGAAAATCTCAAGTACAGTATAAAGAACTTTTTTCACCAGAACAATTTGAGACTGTTGCCAATATGATGCTTCTTCACTCCCAAATATTTGTTTCTGACAAACAAGGACATTCCCTAACGTAACTACAGTAAAACCACCACAGTCAAGAAAATAACATTCATATATCATTACCATGTTTTTAACTTTTATTGTAAGTTCTGAGGCACAAGTGCAGGTTTTTGTTACATAGGTAAATTTGTGTCATGAGGAATTGTTGTACAGATTACTTCATCACAGGTATTAAGTCTAATACCCATTAGTTTTTTTTTTTCTTTTTTTGAGACAGAGTTGTGCTCTGTCGTCCAGGCTGGAGTGCAGTGGCGCGATCTCGGCTCACTGCAACCACCGCCTCCCGGGTTCAAGTGATTCTCCTGCCTCAGCCTCCTGAGTAGCTGGGACTACAGGCATGTGCCACCATGCCTGGCTAATTTTTTGTATTTTTTAGTAGAGACAGGGTTTCACCATGTTAGCCAGGATGGTCTTGATCTCCTGACCTTGTGATCCACCCGCCTCGGTCTCCTAAAGTGCTGGGACTACAGCGTGAGCCACCGCGCCCGGCCACCCATTAGTTATTTTTTAAAATCCTCTTCCTCCCCGCAGCCTCCACCCTCCAAAAGGCCCCAGTGTATTTTATTTTCCTCTATGTGTCCATGTGTTCTTATCATTTAGCTCCCACTTACAAGTGAGAACATACAGTATTTAGTTTTCTGGTCTTGTTCATTGCAGCACTATTTACAATAGTAAAGACATGGAATCAACCTAAATGCCTAACAATGATAGACTAGATAAAGAAAATGTGGTACATGTTCACCCTGGAATACTATGCAGCCATAAAAAGAATGAGAGCATGTCCTTTACAGGGACACGGATGGAGCCGGAGGCCATAATCCTTGGTAAAATTTTACCTACTTCTAAAGTTGATCTATTTCTTTCCCAACACATACAGGGTTTGCACTCTTTTCTAGATCTGACTATCTTCTATTCTTTTACTTTACCTTTACCTTCTGGCCCAGTAATTAGTTTTTCTAACATATTTCCAAATCATTAAGTCCTGAATCTTTCCCAAATTTTCCTATTAGAAAAAAACTCCTTCTTCATTTTCCTGAATTGTATAATCTCAGCCAGAAGATAAACTTCTGTCAGACCAACATTTATCTGAGGATTAAATTTGATTTATTATTATTCTTCCTGCCTCTTCTTTAAAACAACTAATTTTGTGGTGTTTTCTCTTAAAGTCTATTTTTTGGACATTGCCTTTTAGATTTTTTAAATTTAATTCTGTATCCTCATTACACAACAATCTGCAATACCAAGCTAAATGAAATTTTTGTAGTTCAAAAGGAAAGATTAGCAGCCTGCACCTTATAATCACACACAATTTGTCTAAGTCTGTCCTAGTAGTCATGCGTTTGCAGTAGCTAGCTTGCAGGTTCAGGTGTTGCCTGCTACCCTGTACATCCAGTGTGTGATTAAGTACCCCTCTATGCACACTATGGTCTATACCCTTTTGAGGCAAGGTGTTTCCTTGAAGCTGCCAAGATCCATACCTTTGCTGAAGCCTAAATGGTTATGCATTTATATAAAAACAGCTGTTTGCTTGCAGATGACAAGTAAACAGCTCAGGTCAAATTCTCATGGGTAACCCAATTAGGGACAAAAGCTGTCACACCCAAGGTTCTCCAATTAACAAGACATTCAACAATTAAAATAAGCAGCTAAACTGCACAATATAAGCCATTGTAAGATATCAGCTGAATAATTGCCATTCCTGTGAGCAGCGTAGAGGAATGACAGAAAATAAATGAATGAGGTGATAAGACCTTAGGCTAAAGAAGCCAGTGTAGTGATTTACTGGTTTTTATATCTGTCAACTAATGACAATTTTTTTTTGAAAAAAGATACTCAAATGAAGTTACCAGTATCTTAATTTTTGAAATAAGAACATAAAAAACACAATCACCAACTAATTTTCCCCAGCTCAGAAATGTTATTTTAACACTAAAAAAATAAATTAAATTAAAACATGCATATTTCCAGAATAAAGAAGAGTCTCTTTCAGTGAATACACTTGTAAATTTTAAAGCCAGTTGTCCTGGCTATATCAGAAGCCTCAATCGATGTATGCTTTTCTTTTCAAAACTCCACCAATAATTTATGTCTCAAAGTTCCCAGCAGTCCAACACACTAGAATATGCATCTTCCCTGAATAAAACTTATCCTTCAAATCTGCAGTGCCTTCTTACTCACAAAATACTGTAAAGCCCCTAATGCTGTGGTTCTTAATCATAACTGAATATTAAAATCATCTCAAGACTATTTGAAAAATCCCAGTGCCCAGGCTTCATTTGTAGGTGGAGCTTAGACTTCATTATTTTAAAAATATCCCTGGGGCATTTAATGTACTAGAAAGGTCAAGAACTAACTACTGCCTTGTTGCTAAGTTACCTCCATAGATGGCCAAGACCAAGTGAGAAGACATGCCCTCTGTGAATAGACTTGCTCCCAAGAGAATGGACAGAGACACATTTACCCAGTTACTCTCTCTAAACTTTCCAGTTGGATTATGTAAATCTGTCTCTTTCATTTACATACTCTGGATGAACAATATATTTATATCAAGACCTTCCACTGGTAGGAGTTGCTCTGTCTTCCTGCATGATGAGTTCTGCAAAGAGGCTAGCTCATTGCTTTCTGCTACCCTTCTCTATTTCTTTGTCCAGGCACTTTAAACAGTTGTTCTCTAAACCACCTATATCCACAGATCTTTCTATTTCAGTGTCCCTGTTGTTATTAGGAGTTACCTAATTAGGTAGTAGAACTGTTTCAGTATAACCCAAGATACTGACAGTGAGGTGTTTAAATAAGTGATTATCATTTTTCTGAGATTGATCTACGTTATTTAACTTCATCCACTTCTAATTCTGCTGAAGAAGAGGGACCACATTATCTCCTCATCAACAAACATGTTTTTTCTAGGTTAAAACTCAGTTTTTTCTTTAGATTTCTATAAACTTTAGAATCAGCTTCTTAATTCTGTGGAATACCACGTTAAAAATTTTAATGGAGTTTTGTCAGGTTTTTTGACTATGGGTCTTTCCATCATCCATGATGAACATAGTATCTTTCTCCAACTACTTAATTCTTCTATTATGTCCTATGAAATATTTTTGGTGGTGGTGGTGGTGGTGGCGGCTTTTTATTGTTGTTGTTGTTCCTGAGAAGTTCTTACTACTTTTTTGTTAGGTTAATTTTTATACAGTTTGTAATTTTTGAGGCTAATGTGACTGAGTTTTCATTTCTATTTAACAATCAGATATTGCTGATAGTAATCAGTCGTCCTATTGATTTGTTTGTGCTAATCTTGTATCATGCTACCAATTAGAAACCTTATATTAATTCTAAATGCATTTTAGTTTACTGTTTTTATAAAGCATAGAAAGTGATATCCTGTCCAATAATAAACTTTTTATAACTTTCTAATAGTATATCATCATTTTCTTATCATGTTTGGCTTAGCTTTTTAGTCCAATATTGAATATTAGTGGATGCGTTACTTTATATCTGACCCTAATAGCAATACTGCACATGTCTTACTATTAACTGTGACAGTTGTTTAACCATTGAGATTTAGCAATTGCTTTTGGAGGACAGCTATTGAGATGATCATGTGAATATAGTGATGTAATAAATTACATGAAGTAATTAAATGTTGATTCACACTTGCTTTCCTGGTAAAAAAATTATTTGGTCATGAATTACTATTGTGTAGCATACAGTTGAACTCTCTATGCTAATAATTTTATTTAGAATGTCTGTATCTATATTCATAATTGAGATCTATGATTTTCCTATTTGGTGTTGTCCTTACCTTGTTTGGTTGTCAAGGTTGTTCTAGCCTAATAAATATGTTTAGTGTCTTCACATATTTTCATGTGTACAGAAAGAGTTTACATGGGATGGGAATTGTCTCTTCTTTAAAGGTTTCGGGTAGGGCATGGTAGCTCATGCCTGTAATTCTAGCAATTTAGGAGGTCAAGGCAGGTGGATTGCTTGAGCCCAGGAGTTTGAGACCAAAATGGACAACATGGCCAAAACCCATCTCTACAACAAATACAAAAAACATAGCTGGGCATGGTGGCATTTGCCTGTAGTCCCAGCTACTTAGAAGGCTGAGGTAGGAGGATCATCTGAGCCCAGGGAGTTTGAGGCTGCAGTAAGCTGTGATCACACCACTGCACTACTGTACTCCAGCTTGGGTGACAGTGCAAGATGCTATCTCAAAAAAAATTTAAAAAATAAAAAATAAAAATAAAGTTTTGGTAATATTCTGTCTCTTTTATAAATAACTCTAGCAATTTTCTAAAAATTGTGTGAATATTAAGTGTTTACTAATTCAGCCAAATTTAGGAATTAATATTTTTTAATAAAATTTATTTATTTTAGGTTTTAAAATAAATCTTTATGAAATTGTATACATAATTATTTTTTGAAAAACATTTTTGAGTCTTTCTTTAGTTTCTATTTTAATTTTTCATCATTGACATCTTTACCTTCTTTTTCCTTATAATACTTTTATTAAAGAAATAGCTTAATATTTTATAATTCAGCCTTGAGGTTTTTGCTTATATTGTTAATTACTATTTATCATTATTAATTGTGTCATTTTATTTTTAGTTTATTTTGTTGACCTTTTTCTAGATTCATGATTTAAAAGAGTAGTTTATTTTCAATTAAATGTGTGTCTTAATGAGGGCATTTTTAGTTTTTATTGTTCATGCTTACTTTTCTGTACTTTTCCTACAGGATTTTTATAAATGTTTTTATTTTGGTGCATAATAATTTTTTGATGATGTCTATATTAACTTACAAATTGTTTACTAATATCAGTGTGTTTTTAATTTCTAGGTGAATTTATTTTAGGAAATTGCTTTCATTTGTTTACTATTACATTGTTTTGTGATTTGTGAATATGTTTTAGTTTTAGTTTTTTAGATTTTTCTATATTTACATTATGGTCTAGTAGATAATTAAATTTTTTATACCACATATTTTTAAGACAATATTAATTCTCTATTAGGTCCAAAGTCTTATGTATTGGTGAAATCCAGCATATACATAATATTTTGAAATATACTTGGCTTTAAAACTTTTTGAAAATGCATTGCATTTTATTTTTTTCAAGGTGGCTGAATATTGATGTCAGATGCCAATTCTCCTCAGAGAGAATATGAAAATTACAGATCAGTGTTCATGAAATAAGTTGAAATATCAGGGAAGAGTGACAAAACCTGTTGGAGAATTCAGGGACAGCAACAGGGCACAGGAAAGGAAGGCAGCAAGAATCTGGCAGAAATTAACCCCTAAGGTACTTGGAGTCCCGTGGAAAGGATAGGTGGGGGTATTTCTTTGATCCCTTCACTCCTGTGAGAGACAGTTAACCTCTAAATTGTTTAAGAGCCCTGCGGGGGTCTGTCCTGCAGACCCCAGCTGCACGATAGATGAGACACATACTCAGACACTGATATTCAGTGAAAGAGTGGGCCAGGGGGCTGCCAGCACTAGGAGCTGAAGGAGTTTGTGGCCTCTCTAAGCTGGCAATGCTCACATTTACTTAGTACAGATTTAACTGACAAAAGCTTGAGTCAACACACCTATGGGTAATTAACTTGGTTACCAACCCCTCAAGCAGAGAGCAATTATGCACCTGCAGTTTATCAAAGGTTGGTCTTAAGACCACATGTGTAAACAAGCTATTTAGATAGACCCCTCTATGCTCCTATGTTAATTACCCTTGCTATAGCTCAAAGATGATTAGGCTGCCTTCAGCCATAACTTTATCCTGAGGCTTTTGTGAAAAACCTTCTGGCCTTCCAAGATTTGTGTTTATTTTACAATTTTTCCCACCATCCTGACTGAACCCCTACAGAGCCCCTCTGACCTCATCCTCACAAACTCATGCAATGTGGTTAGTGGTAATTTGGAAGCTTCCTGGAAACAGAACATCGGATGACTAGCTTGTGCAGGTGCACTTGCACTTCCCTCAAACCTCAAGGCAACAGGTGCCATACTGGTTATGCACCCATTTTTGGCCACTACCCTGTCCAGGAAATCTCAGCTCTTGTGTCATTGTATTACCAGATCCCCCACAAACATACTCAAGAACCCATTCTAAATTTGGGAACAACAGGGGACCAGTGGGACACTAGGGAGCAGCAGGATTCCTGGAGATCTGTCATGTGGTGCAGGGTGCCTGTAGAAGAAAGGAGAGCACAGTCTGCTATATGGGTGCAGTGTTGATCTCTGAATTAAGGAGCTTTATTCCACTCCAGTGGATAGGCAGCTCCAGTGGCTGGGAATGGATGTAGAGAGGGAGTCCTCTCCTGCTCCCTCTATTCACTGCTGCAGATATGGCAGAGGCTTTTCCCACTGAGGGTGCAGATGCAGCTTCTCCAGTGCTATTCATGACAGCTTCACCTCTGCTGAAAGGAAGCCTGCTGCTTCCCAGGCTTGCATGAAGAGTGGGGCTTATCTCTCTTTCCCTACATAGAGTGTCTTCATCCCTGCAACATAGTTCAGACAAGCCACAGAGCTGTCTGTTTTCAACTAGGGAAAGAGGTTCTGCCTCAAGGCCATTTTGCCGGTAGCTACCTCACAAGCCTTTTTCATGGACCTCAATTCCACTGTAGCCTGGAAATAAAAAACAGTATGTATTTAAATGGAAGGTTGAAACCCCCATGACGGAGGAATAATAAGAAAGTGCATCCTTTTTCTGCCTGCCCAGGAAAGGAAGCTGGTGCAATCCCCTCCCTGATTCTTTTTACATAGCACATCACATAACAGACTGCTCCCACCTTCCTGGTCGAGACATGCACTTCCACTCATGATCAGGGTAACCAAGGGTTGGCTGGCTTTTTACTCTAAAGCTTCACCTACTTCACTGGAGACTGAATTGCACCATCAAATAAAAAATATGCTAGCAAAAAGGCATACAGCCAAGGTATGATAAACTTTCAGAGACCTTCAAACTCCCAGCACTGCAAAAGACACCGAGTTGTCTCATATGCTAAATATATTAAACAGCATTTAAGAAAGGCACGGGCTGGACTTGGTGGCTCACGCCTGTAATCCCAGCACTTTGGGAGGCCGAGGCGGGCCGATCACGAGGTCAGGAGATTGAGACCATCCTGGTTAACACGGTGAAACCCCATCTCTATGAAAAATACAAAAAATTAGGCGGGCGTGGAGGTGGGCGCCTGTAGTCCCAGCTACTCAGGAGGCTGAGGCAGGAGAATGGCGTGAACCCAGGAGGCAGAGTTTGCAGTGAGCCAAGATTGTGCTACTGCACTCCAGCCTGGGTGACAGAACGAGGCTCTGTCTCAAAAAAAAAAAAGAAAGAAAAGAAAGGCACAAAAAAAAATCTATAACCAAGAAAACCATACACTGATGTGGTTCTCTGAAAGGACACAAAAATGAAGCCAAATAACCATACACAACATACATTACAGTCAGACACTCAAGGGAGAAAATAATTAAAAATAAAAATTTCTCATTTAAATGATATAAAATTTGAAACTAATAACTGACAGATTCTTCAGATAAGAAGAAATCAGTGCAAGAACTCCAGCAGCAGAAAAACACAGAGTGTTTTCAAACCCCAAAGGATCACAATAGCTCTCTATGAATTATTCTTAACCAAAATGAAAATTCTTAAATTACAAATAGCAAATTCAAAACACAGATTGTAAGAAAGCTCAATAAGATCAAAAAGAAAGTTGAAAACCAACACAAATAAATCATACAAAAAAATTCAGGAAATAAAATGAAATTAATGTATTAAAATTAAAACACAAAGACTTCTAGAAATAAAAAAATTATTGAAATAATTTGAAAATACTCTTGAACACTTTAGCAATAGAATAGACCAAGAAGATGAAAGAATTTCAATGTATGAAGACCAGTCTTTTAAATTAACCAAGTCAGATAAAAATTTTAAAAATATAAGGAAATGAATGAAGACTTCGAAAAATTTGAGATTGGGGGACGAGCCAACATGGCCAAATAGGAACAGCTCCGGTCTACAGCTCCCAGCGTGAGCCACGCAGAAGATGGGTGATTTCTGCATTTCCATCTGAGGTACCATGTTCATCTCACTAGGGAGTGCCAGACAGTGGGCACAGGTCAGTGGGTGAGTGCACCGTGCCCCAGCCGAAGCAGGGGCGAGGCATTGCCTCACTCGGGAAGCGCAAAGGGTCAGGGAGTTCCCTTTCCAGGGGTGACAGACGGCACCTGGAAAATCGGGCCACTCCCACCCGAATACTGTGCTTTTCCAATGGGTTTGGGAAACGGTGCACCAGGAGATTATAGCCCACACCTGGCTCAGAGGGTCCTACACCCACGGAGTCTCGCTGATTGCTAGCACAGCAGTCTGAGATCAAACTGCAAGGCGGCAGCGAGGCTGGGGGAGGGGTGCCCGCCATTGCCCAGGCTCGCTTAGGTAAACAAAGCAGCCTGGAAGCTTGAACTGGGTGGAGCCCACCACAGCTCAAGGAGGCCTGCCTGCCTCTGTAGGCTCCACCTCTGGGGGCAGGGCACAGACAAACAAAAAGACAGCAGTAACCTTTGCAGACTTAAATGTCCCTGTCTGACAGCTTTGAGGAGAGCAGTGGTTCTCCCAGCACGCAGCTGGAGATCTGAGAACGGGCAGACTGCCTCCTCAAGTGTGTCCCTGACCCCTGACCCCCGAGCAGCCTAACTGGGAGGCACCCCCCAGCAGAGGCAGACTGACACCTCACACAGCTGGCCAGGTACTCCAACAGACCTGCAGCTGAGGGTCCTGTCTGTTAGAAGGAAAACTAACAAACAGAAAGGACATCCACACCAAAAACCCATCTGTACATCACCATCATCAAAGACCAAAAGTAGATAAAACCACAAAGATGGGGAAAAAACAGAGCAGAAAAACTGGAAACTCTAAAAAGCAGAGTGCCTCTCCTCCTCCAAAGGAACGCAGTTCCTCACCAGCAATGGAACAAAGCTGGACGGAGAATGAGTTTGACGAGCTGAGAGAAGAAGGCTTCAGACGATCAAATTACTCCGAGCTACAGGAGGATATTCAAACCAAAGGCAAAGAAGCTGAAAAGTTTGAAAAAAATTTAGAAGAATGTATAACTAGAATAACCAATACAGAGAAGTGCTTAAAAGAGCTGATGGAGCTGAAAACCAAGGCTCGAGAACTACGTGAAGAATGCAGAAGCCTCAGGAGCCGATGTGATCAAATGGAAGAAAGGGTATCAGCAATGGAAGATGAAATGAATGAAATGAAGTGAGAAGGGAAGTTTAGAGAAAGAAGAATAAAAAGAAATGAGCAAAGCCTCCAAGAAATGTGGGACTATGTGAAAAGACCAAATCTACGTCTGATTGGTGTACCTGAAAGTGACGGGGAGAATGGAACCAAGTTGGAAAACACTCTGCAGGATATTATCCAGGAGAACTTCCCCAATCTAGCAAGGCAGGCCAACATTCAGATTCAGGAAATACAGAGAACGCCACAAAGATACTCCTTGAGAAGAGCAACTCCAAGACAAATAATTGTCAGATTCACCAAAGTTGAAATGAAGGAAAAAATGTTAAGGGCAGCCAGAGAGAAAGGTCGGGTTACCCTCAAAGGGAAGCCCATCAGACTAACAGCAGATCTCCCGGCAGACACCCTACAAGCCAGAAGAGAGTGGGGGCAAATATTCAACATTCTTAAAGAAAAGAATTTTCAACCCAAAATTTCATATCCAGCCAAACTAAGCTTCATAAATGAAGGAGAAATAAAATACTTTACAGACAAGCAAATGCTGAGAGATTTTGTCACCACCAGGCCTGCCCTAAAAGAGCTCCTGAAGGAAGCGCTAAACATGGAAAGGCACAACTGGTACCAGCCGCTGCAAAATCATGCCAAAATGTAAAGACCATCAAGACTAGGAAGAGACTGCATCAACTAACCAGCATAATAACCAGCTAACATCATAATGACAGGATAAAATTAACACATAACAATATTAACTTTAAATGTAAATGGACTAAATGCTCCAATTAAAAGACACAGACTGGCAAATTGGATAAAGACTCAAGACCCATCAGTGTGCTGTATTCAGGAAACCCATCTCACTTGCAGAGACACACATAGGCTCAAAATAAAAGGATGGAGGAAGATCTACCAAGCAAATGGAAAACAAAAAAAGGCAGGGGTTGCAATCCTAGTATCTGATAAAACGGACTTTAAACCAACAAAGATCAAAAGAGACAAAGAAGGCCATTACATAATGGTAAAGGGATCAATTCAACAAGAAGAGCTAACTATCCTAAATATATATGCACCCAATACAGGAGCACCCAGATTCATAAAGCAAGTCCTGAGTGACCTACAAAGAGACTTAGACTCCCACACATTAATAATGGGAGACTTTAACACCCCACTGTCAACATTAGACACATCAATGAGACAGAAAGTCAACAAGGATACCCAGGAATTGAACTCAGCTCTGCACCAAGCCGACCTAATAGACATCTACAGAACTCTCCACCCCAAATCAACAGAATATACATTTTTTTCAGCACCACACCACACCTATTCCAAAATTGACCACATACTTGGAAGTAAAGCTCTCCTCAGTAAATGTAAAAGAACAGAAATTATAACAAACTATCTCTCAGATCACAGTGCAATCAAGCTAGAACTCAGGATTAAGAATCTCACTCAAAACCGCTCAACTACGTGGAAACTGAACAACCTGCTCCTGAATGACTACTGGGTACATAACAAAATGAAGGCAGAAATAAAGATGTTCTTTGAAACCAACGAGAACCAAGACACAACATACCAGAATCTCTGGGATGCATTCAAAGCAGTGTGTAGAGGGAAATTTATAGCACTAAATGCTCACAAGAGAAAGCAGGAAAGATCCAAAATTGACACCCTGACATCACAATTAAAAGAACTAGAAAAGCAAGAACAAACACATTCAAAAGCTAGCAGAAGGCAAGAAATAACTAAAATCAGAGCAGAACTGAAGGACATAGAGACACAAAAAACCCTTCAAAAAATTAATGAATCCAGGAGCTGGTTTTTTGAAAGGATCAACAAAATTGATAGACTGCTAGCAAGATTAATAAAGAAAAAAAGAGAGAAGAATCAAATAGATGCAATAAAAAATGATAAAGGTGATATCACCACTGATCCCACAGAAATACAAACTACCATCAGAGAATACTACAAACACCTCTGCGCAAATAAACTAGAAAATCTAGAAGAAATGGATAATTTCCTCAACACATTCACCCTCCCAAGACTAAACCAGAAAGAAGTTGAATCTCTGAATAGACCAATAACAGGAGCTGAAATTGTGGCAATAATCAATAGCTTACACACCAAAAAAAGTCCAGGACCAGATGGATTCACAGCCGAATTCTACCAGAGGTACAAGGAGGAACTGGTACCATTCCTTCTGAAACTATTCCAGTCAATGGAAAAAGAGGGAATCCTCCTTAACTCATTTTATGAGGCCAGAATCATCCTGATACCAAAGCCGGGCAGAGACACAACCCAAAAAGAGAATTTTAGACCAATATCCTTGATGAACATCGATGCACAAATCCTCAATAAAATACTGGCAAACTGAGTCCAGCAGCACATCAAAAAGCTTATCCACCATGATCAAGTGGGCTTCATCCCTGGGATGCAAGGCTGGTTCAATATACGCAAATCAATAAATGTAATCCAGCATATAAACAGAACCAAAGACAAAAAACACATGATTATCTCAATAGATGCAGAAAAGGCCTTTGACAAAATTCAACAACCCTTCATGCTAAAAACTCTCACTAAATTAGGTATTGATGGGACGTATCTCAAAATAATAAGAGCTATCTATGACAAACCCACAGCCAATATCATACTGAATGGGCAAAAACTGGAAGCATTCCCTTTGAAAACTGGCACAAGACAGGGATGCCCTCTCTCACCACTTCTATTCAACATAGTGTTGGAAGTTCTGGCAAGGGCAATTTGGCAGGAGAAGGAAATAAAGGGTATTCAATTAGGAAAAGAAGAAGTCAAATTGTCCCTGTTTGCAGACGACATGATTGTATATCTAGAAAACCCCATTGTCTCAGCCCAAAATCTCCCTAAGCTGATAAGCAACTTCAGCAAAGTCTCAGGATACAAAATCAATGTACAAAAATCACAGGCATTCTTATGCACCAATAACAGACAAACAGAGAGCCAAATCATGAGTGAACTCCCATTCACAATTGCTTCAAAGAGAATAAAATACTAAGGAATCCAACTTACAAGGGATGTGAAGGACCTCTTCAAGGAGAACTACAAACCACTGCTCAAGGAAATAAAAGAGGATACAAACAAATGGAAGAACATTCCATGCTCATGGGTAGGAAGAATCAATATCGTGAAAATGGCCATACTGCCCAAGGTAATTTACAGATTCAATTCCATCCCCATCAAGCTACCAATGACTTTCTTCACAGAATTGGAAAAAACTACTTTACAGTTCATATGGAACCAAAAAAGAGCCTGCATCACCAAGTCAATCCTAAGCCAAAAGAACAAAGCTGGAGGCATCACACTACCTGACTTCAAACTATACTACAAGGCTACAGTAACCAAAACAGCATGGTACTGGTACCAAAACAGAGATATACATCAACGGAACAGTACAGAGCCCTCAGAAATAATGCTGCATATCTACAACTATCTGATCTTTGACAAACCTGACAAAAACAAGCAATGGGGAAAGGATTCCCTATTTAATACATGGTGCTGGGAAAACTGGCTAGCCATATGTAGAAAGCTGAAACTGCATCCCTTCCTTACACCTTATACAAAAATTAATTCAAGATGGATTAAAGACTTAAACGTTAGACTTAAAACCATAAAAACCCTAGAAGAAAACCTAGGCATTAGCATTCAGGACATAGGCATAAACAAGGACTTCATGTCTAAAACACCAAAAGCAATGGCAACAAAAGCCAAAATTGACAAATGGGATCTAATTAAACTAAAGAGCTTCTGCACAGCAAAAGAAACTACCATCAGAGTGAACAGGCAACCTACCAAATGGGAGAAAATTTTCGCAACCTACTCATCTGACAAAGGGTAATATCCAGAATCTACAATGAACTCCAACAAATTTACAAGTAAAAAACAAACAACCCCATCAAAAAGTGGGCGAAGGACATGAACAGACACTTCTCAAAAGAAGACATTTATGCAGCCAAAAAACACATGAAAAAATGCTCACCATCACTGGCCATCAGAGAAATGCAAATCAAAACCACAATGAGATACCATCTCACACCAGTTAGAATGGCAATCATTAAAAAGTCAGGAAACAACAGGTGCTGAAGAGGATGTGGAGAAATAGGAACACTTTTACACTGTTGGTGGGACTGTAAACTAGTTCAACCCTTGTGGAAGTCAGTGTGGCGATTCCTCAGGGATCTAGAACTAGAAATTCCATTTGACCTAGCCATCCCATTACTGAGTATATACCCAAAGGACTATAAATTATGCTGCTATAAAGACACATGCACACGTATGTTTATTGCGGCATTATTCACAATAGCAAAGACTTGGAACCAACCCAAATGTCCAACAATGATAGACTGGATTAAGAAAATGTGGCACATATACACTATGGAATACTATGCAGCCATTAAAAATGATGAGTTCATTTCCTTTGTAGGGACATGGATGAAATTGGAAATCATCATTCCCAGTAAACTCTCGCAAGAACAAAAAACCAAACACCGCATATTCTCACTCATAGGTGGGAATTGAACAATGAGAACACATGGACACAGGAAGGGAAACATCACACTTTGGGGACTGTTGTGGGGTGGAGGGAGTGGGGAGGGATAGCATTGGGAGATATACCTAATGCTAAATGATGAGTTAATGGGTGCAGCACACCAGCATGGCACATGTATACATATGTAACTAACCTGCACATTGCGCACATGTACCATAAAACCTAAAGTATAATAATAATAAATAAATAAATAAATAAATAAAAACAAAAGTTGAGGCAATATCTCATTAACAGATGTGTATTACAAGAGATAATAAAGGTTTTGTTTGTTTGTTTAAAAAAAAAGAAAAATTTGAGATTATGTAAAGCATCTAAACCTATCATTTATAGACATTACTGAGAGAGAAGAAAATGTAAAAAATTTAGAAAACATATTTGATGAAATAATTCAGGAAAATTTTTCTGTTTTTGCTAGAGATGTAGATATCCAGGTACAAGAAATTCAAAGACTATCTGGAAGGTACCATACAACAAGAATATCACCAAGGCATATAGTCATGAGACTATCTGACGTCAACATGAAAAAAAAATGAAACCTTAAAGGGAGCTAGAGAGATGCATTAAACCACCTATAAGGGAAATCTCATCAGACTAAAAGTAGACTTCTTAGCAGACACCCTACAAGACAGAAGGAATTGAGGTCCTAATTTTAGCCCTGTTAAAAAAAATCCAGCCAAGTATTTTATATCCCACCAAACTAAGCTTCATAAATGAAGGAGAAATAAAGCCTTTCCCAGATGAGCAAATGCAAAGGGAATTTGTTGCCATTAGACAAGACCTGCAATAAATGCTCAAAGAACTTCTACATATGGAAATAAAAGAATGATATTCATCATCATAAAAGCACACATAAATACAAAGGTACCAGGAAGCAGCTCCACCACTTGGCAGGTGGACCAACCCACTCTTGCCACTGGTAGCTGGGCAGGCAATTCTTTCTAGAGCTTCTGACCTAGTGGTTCCACTTCTGTCTGAACTCAGCCAGGAGAGCAACCTCCTATTTTCCTGGGAAGTACCTGGGCGGCAGGATGGGTGACCGGCCCACCCCTGCTGCTTGTAGCTAGGCAGGCAATCCCTGTTAGACTTCCACCTCAGGAATCCCTCTTCTGCCTGAACTCAGCTGGAGAGTATAGCCTCCTGTTGTCCCAGGAAGCACCCCGATGGCAGGGCCAGTGAACCTGTAAACCCTGACCACTGGTAGCCAGGTGGGCAATGCTTGCGAGTGCTTCCAGCCCAATGGTCCTTCTTCTGTTTGAACTTAGCCAGAGGGCAAAGCCTTCTGTTTCCCTAAGAAACACTCAGATGTCATGGTGGGGGACTACCCACCTCTGTGTCTTGGAGATAAGCAAGGCACACCTTCTGGAGCTTCCAGCACAGCAGACATACGTCTGCCTAAATTTGCTGAGAGGTGCAGCTTCCTGTTTCCCCCCAAACATCTTGATGGAAGATCAGGCAACTTCATCCACCTCAGCCCCTTATAGTCAAATGGGCCACATGCACTAAAAATTTCTGCACAGCATTCCTGCTTCTACCAGAACTTGCAGGCAAATGCAAACTCATGTTCTTCCAGAAAGCACTCAGACAGCAAATTAAGAAAAACCAGGTAAGGATGCAGCCTGCCCACTAACCACAGCCCCTGGCCAGAGGGAGCCCTAAGGACCAGAATGCCCAACAACAACAAAAAAATGCAGCTATGGAGACAGTAATTTGACGAGGCTCCTCTAAGACCTAGAAGTGGATTAGTATTGAAGTTATTCAACTGAACCCACCTTATGCATGCAAACCCATAAGGGAAACAAATAAGATAAAAGCATTAAAATCCCTTTTGAAAAACATCAATTTCAAAGACTGGAGAAACATCAGCCTACACAGAAAGAAGATAAATAACTAGCACAAGAACTCTGGTAACCCAAAAAGCCAGAGTGTTTTCTTACCTCTACACGACTGAATTAGTTTCCAAGCAATGGCTTTTAAAAAGGCTGAAATGTCTAAAATGTAAGAAATATAAATGAGAAAATGGGTAAAAATAATGATCATCTACATTCAGGATAAAGATGAAACCCAATCCAAGGAATCTAAGAAATACAATAAAATAATACAGAATATAAAAGATGAAATGGTCACTTTAAGTGACAACCAAACTAAACTGATAGAGTTGAAACACTCAGTTAAAAATTTTTCAGAATACAATAGCAAATATTAGCAGCATAATTAACCAAGCTGACAAAAGAGTTTCAGAGCCTGAAGGACAGTTTTCCAAAATGTAAATCAGACAAAAATAAAGGAAAAACAATAAAGAAGAATGAATAAAACCTCAGAGAAATACAGGATTCTGGAGAGACCAAATCTGTGACATGTTTGCATCCCCTAAAGAGAGGAAGAGAAAGCAAGCAACTTGGAAGACACATTTTCGGATATTGTCCAAGAAATTTTATCCAATCTTGCTAAAGATGTCAATATTCAAATTCAAGAAATACAGAACACCCCATGAAATATTACACAAGAAGACACAAAGTCATCAGATTCTCCAAAATCAAAATTCAAAAAATAGGAAAGGAAGCTAGAGAGAAAATGGCAAAGGAAACCCCATCAGGCTAACAGTGGACTTTTCAGCAGAAACTTTACAAGCCTGAAGGGTTTGGGGACTGATGTGGTTTGGCTGTGCCCCTCATCCAAATCTCACCTTGAATTGTGATAATCCCCATGTTTCATGGGAGGGACCCGGTGGCAGGTAATCGAATCATGAGGGCAGATATTTCCCATGCTGTTCCCGTGATAGTGAATACGTCTCACAACACCTGATGGTTTTATAAATGGGAGTTTTTCTGCAAAAGCTGTCTTGCCTGCTGCTATGTAAGATATGTCTTTGCTTCTCGTTTGCCTCCTGCCATGATTGTGAGGCCTGCCCAGCCATGGGGAACTGTGAGTCCATTAAAACTCTTTCATTTATAAATCACCCAGTCTTGGGTAGGTCTTTATTAACAGCATGAGAACAGACTAATACAGAAGCCTATATTTAACATTTTTAAAGAAAAGAATTTCATAATCAGGCAAAGTAAGCTTCATAAGCATAGGAGAAAAATGATTCTTTTCAGACAATAAATGCTAAGGGAATTTGTTACCACCAAACCTGCTTTAAAAGAAGTCATGAAAGAAGCGCTAAATACAGACAGTAAAGACCACTGCCAGCCACCACAAAAACATGCTTACATACATATTTACATGATAATACAAACACACAATCAAGTGTGCATAATAACCAGCTAACAACACAATGACAGGATCAAACCTGCACATATCAATGGTAACCTTGAATGTAGGAAGGCTGAATTTCCCAATTAAAAGGCACAGAGTGGCAAGCTGAAAAAGAAGTAAGATCCAACTGTATGATGTCAACAAAAGACTCATTCTACATGCAATGACACCCAAAGTAACGGCTCAAAATAAAGGGATGGAGAAAAAATTACCAATCAAATGGAAAACAAAAGAAAGCAGGAGTTGCTAATTTCTGGGGAAAAAGAAAACGATTTTAAATCAAGAATGATTTAAAAAGTAAAATGAAAAATATGACGTAGAGGTAAACGGTTCAATTCAAAAAGAAGACCTAACAATCCTAAATATATATGCACCCATCACAGGAGCACCTAGATTCATAAAATAAGTTCTTAGAGAGCTACAAAGAGATTTGGATAACCACACAATAATAGTAGGTGTCACTAACACTCCACTGACGATACTAGACAAATCTTTGAGGCAGAAAACTAACAAAAATATTTGGGTCCTGAACTAGACATTGGACCAAATGTGCCAAACAGACATCTTGAGAACTCTCCACCATAAAAACAAACAAACAAACAAAATAAAGTATACATTATTCTCATATGCACATGGCACATACTATAAAATCGACCACACAATCAGATATAAGAAAATCCTCAGCAAATTCAAAATACTAAAATTATATTAAACACACTCTCAGACCATAGCACAATAAAAATATAAATCAATACTAAGAAAATTGCTCAAAACCAATTACATGGAAATTTAAAAACTTGCTCCTGAATTACTTTTGAGTAAATAATGAAATTAAAGCAGAAATCAAGTAATTCCTTGAAACTAATGTTAATAAATATACAACACAGTAGAATCTCTGGGATGAAGCTAAGAAGTGTTAAGAGGGAAGTTTGTAGCACTAACCATCAAAATCAATGTTACAAAAATCTCAAATTAACAAATTAACATCACACCTAGAAGAACTAAAGAAACAAGAGTGAACTCACCTAAAGGCTAGCCGAAGTCAAAAATAACCAAATCAGAGCTGAACTGAAGGAAACTGAGGTGTGAGCAACTATACAAAAGATCAACGAATCCAGGAATTGTTTCTTTGAAAGAAAAAAATAATAGGTTGCTGGGCAGAGTAATAAAGAATAACAAACAAAAAAGATCCAAATAAACACAATCAGGAAATGACCAAGGGGACATTACCAATGACTCACACACAAAAACAAAACAAAAACTCTAAGGGTGAAGGGAGGGAAAAAAGACTCTAATAAACTACTATGAACACCTCTATGCAAACAAATTAGAAAATCTAGAGGAAATAGATAAATTCCTGGAAACATACAACCCTCCAAGATTGAAGCAAGAAGAAATTAAATCCCTGAACACATTCATCATGAGTGCTGAAATTGAATCAGTAATAAAAAACCTACCAACCAGGAAAAGTCCAGGACCAGACAAATTCAAAGCCAAATTCTACCACATGTATAAAGAAGAGCTGATACTATTCCTGCTAAAATTGCTGCAAAAAATTGAGGAAGAAGCAGTCATCTGTAACTCATTCTATGAAGCCATCATCATCCTGATACCAAAATCTGGCAGAGACACACATACACATACACAAACTGCAGGTCAATATCCTTGATGAACATAGAAGCAAACATTCTCAGCAGAATACTAGCAAACCAAACCCAGCAGCATATCAAAATGCTAATTCACCACAATCAAGTAGGTTTTATTCCTGGGATACAAGTTTGCTTCAGCGTACATATCAATAAATGTAATTCACCACTTTAAGAAAACTAGAAACAAAAATGACATGATTATATCAATAGATGCAGAAAAGGCTTTCAATAAAATTTAACATTGCTTTATGTTAAAAGTCCTCAACAAAAGAGGTATTGGAGGAATCTATGTCAACATAGTAAGAGCCATCTATGACAAACCCACAGTCAATATTATACTGAATGGACAAATGCTGCAAGTACTGCCCTTGAGAACTGGAACAAGAAAAAAAAAGGCCCATTCTCACTACTCCTGTTTTTCTTAGAAATGGAATGTATAGCCAGAGAAATCAAGTAAAAGAAAATGTATCTAACTAGGAAGAGACGAAGCCAAACTATCTCTGTTTGCAGACAACATAATTCTATACTTAAAAAATCCCAGAGTGTCTGCCCAAAGGTTCCTTCATCTGATAAACAACTACAAAAAAATTTCAGATTATGAAATCAATGTACAAAAATGAGTAACCTTTCCACCGGGTGCAGTGGCTCACACCTATAATCCCAGCACTTTGGGAGGCCGAGACAGGCAGATCACGAGGTCAGGAGATCGAGGCCATTCTGGCTAACATAATGAAACCCCGTCTCTACTAAAAACATAAAAAATTAGCCAGGCATGGTGGCAGGCACCTGTAGTCCCAGCTACTCAGGAGGCTGAAGCAGGAGAATGGTGTGAACCTGGGAGGGGAGGCGGAGCTTGCAGTGAGCCGAGATTGCACCACTGCACTCCAGCCTGGACAACAGAGAGAGACTCCATCTCAAAAAAAAAAAAAAAAAAAAAATCAGTGACCTTTCTATACATCAACAATGTCTAAGCTCAGAGGCAAATCAAGAAAATGATCCCATTCACAATAGCCACAAAAAGAATAAAATACCCAGCAATAAAGCTAACTAGGGAGGTGAAAGATCTCTGTGATAAGAATTACAAAACACTGCTCAAAGAAATCGGAGTTGATAAAAACAAATGAAAATTTATTCCATTCTCATTGACAAGAATAAACAATATTGTTAAAATGGCCATACTACCCAAAGCAATTTACAGATTCATTTATATGAAACTACCAATGATATTTTTCACAGAATTAGTAAAAAAAAAATTAAATTTAACACAGAAGCAAAAAGAATTTAAATAGCCAAGGCAATTTTAAGCAAAATGAATGAAGCTGGAGGCATCATGTTACTCAACTTCAAACCATATTATAAGGCTACAGTAACCAAAACAGCATGGCAGTGGCACAAAAACAGACATGTAAACCAATGAAACAGAATAGAGAGCACATAAATAATTCTGTAAACCTGCAACTACATGATCTTTGACAAAGCTGAGCAAAAAAGCAATGGAGAAGTGAATCCTTATCCAATAAATGATGCTGGGATAATTGGCTAGTGATATGCAGAAGATTTAAAGTGGACATCATATATAGGCTATAGTAACCAAAATAGAATAATACTGGTACAAAAATAGACATCTAAATAAACGAAACAGAATAGAGAACCCAGAAATAAAAGTCAAATATCTATAATCAACTGAACTTTGAAAAATTTGACAAAAGTAATGTGAAAAGGACATCCTATTTAATAAATGGTTCTGAAAAAACAAGCTAGCCATAAGCAGAAAAATCAAAATGGGCCCCAATATTTCACCATATACAAAAACTAACTCAAGGTCAATTAAAAACTTAAATGTGAGACCACAGACTTATAAAAATTCCAGATGAAAATCTAGGAAAATCTTTTCTGGGCATTGGCCTAGGCAAGGAAGTTATGATTAAGACCTCAAAAGCAAATGCAAGAAAAGTGAAAATAGACAAATGGGAATTAAAGTAAACAGGTTCTGTACAGAAAGAAAGTTTCAACATTATAAACTGACAACATACAGAATAGGAGAAAATATTTGCAAACTATGCCTTTGATAAAGAACGAATATCCAGAATCTGCAAATAACTCAAACAATGTAATAAGAAAAAAAAAAACATTAAAAAGTGAGCAAAGGACAGGAACAGACACTTCCCAAAATAAGACATAAAAGTGGCCAATAAACATGAAAAAATACTCCACATCACAAGCCATCAGAAAAATGCAAATCAATACCACAGTGAGATACCATCTTACACTGATCTGAATAGTTATCAAAAGTCAAAAAAACCACAGATGTTAATGTGGATTCAGAGAAAAGAGAATGCCCATACACTGTTGATGAGAATGTAAATTAATACAACCTCATTGGAAAACAATATGGAGATTTCTCAAAGAACTAGAACTACCTCTCAATCCAATAATCAATCCCACTACTGAGCATCTACTCAAAGCAAAATAAATCTTTATATAAAAAGAACAGTTGCACTTGCATTTGTATTGCAGCATCATTCACAATAGCAAAGTCATAGAATTAACCTAAGTGTCCATGAACAGATAATTAAATAAAAATGTGAATATATATAAGTATACCCATACATACACTCATTGTATATATATACAGGCACACACACACATATACACACATACACCCTGTGGAATACATGTGTTTATATAGATATACACATGTATGTATACATACATAATTTACACATGTATAAAATATATTTATTAAAAAGTTAAGAAACATGTGTATGATACATATTACATATATGAAATATGTGCATATATGTGTATATTATATATAGGTATATATTACATATTTATACATATATGTGTTTATATATACCATGGAAATCTATGCAGTCATAAAAAAGAATAAAATTATGTCTTTTGCAGTAACATCAATGGAGCTGGAGAACATTATCCTTAGTCACATAACCCAGAAACATAAAATCAAATACCACATGTTCTCACTCATTAGTGGAAGTTAAACAATGGGTACACATGAACATTAAAATGAAAATAATAGACATTGGGATGACACAAACAAGAATGGTGGAGGGGTGAGTATTAAAAAAGTACTTAATGGGTATTATATTAGTCCATTCTCACATTGCTTTAAAGAAATACTTGAGACTGGGTAATTTATTTTAAAAATGAGGTTTATTGGCTCAGTTTTACAGACTGTACAGGAAGCATGGCAGCATCTGGCCTGCTTCTGGGGAGACCTCAGGAAACTTACTATCATGGCAGAAAGCGAAGCAAGACCAACACCTCACATGAACAAAGGAGGAGGAAGAGAGAGAAGGGAGAAGACCCATACACTTTTAAACACCCAGATCAACACCCAGATCTCATGAGAACGCTATCATAGGACAGCACCAAAGGAATGGTGCTAAACCATTTATGAAGGACCACCCCTATGATCCAATCACCTTCCACCAGGCCACGTCTTCAACATTGTTATTGACAATTCAACATGGGATTTGGTGGGAACACATAACCAAACCACATCAAGTACATTGCTCACTATTTGGGTAATGGGTACACTACAAGCCCAAGCCTCACCACTGCACAGTATTTCCATGTAAAAAACAAACATGCACATTTACCTGCTGAATCTAAAATAATTTTTAAAAACCCACTGAGGTTGTGATTAAAAATTTTTAAAAAGAAATTTCATTAAAGTTCCCCATAATAATTGTGATTTTTCTATTTCTTCTTCATTATTCTAATGATAACAATTTCATATATAATAGTTATATATATATATATTTGTTCTTTACATTTTTTAGATTTTAAGTTATATTGTTAGATACATGAGATGCATACATATTATGTATCTTCAGTGATAATTTTTACTAAAATAAAAGTGTTTTCATTTTAGAATTTATCTTTCTAAATTCTATATTGTCATATATGATATGTTTTGGATCTGTGCCCCCACCAAATCTCATGTCGAGTTGTAATCCCCTATGTTGGAGGTAGGTCCTGGTGGGAGGTGATTCTCATGAATGGTTTAGCACTATTTCCCTTGGTCGTGATAGTGAGTGAGTTCTTGTTAGATCTGGTCATGTAAAAATGTGTGGCACCTCTCCTCTCTCTCTTTTCCTCCTTCTCTGGCTTTGTGAAGTGCCTTATTTTCCCTTCAATTTCCAAGATGATTGGAAGTTCCCTGAGGCCTCCGCAGAAGATGATGCCACCATACTTCCTGTACAGCCTGCAGAACCGTGAGTGCATTAAACCTCGTTTCTTTATAAATTACCCAGTCTCAGGTATTTCTTTATAGCAATGTGAGAATTGACTAACACAATATACTAATATACTATGTTATCTATCTGTTTTAGACTTTTCTAGGAATAACTTTCTGCCCCCTTTCGTTTGCAAGTTTCCTGGACTTTTTAAATCTAAATCTGCCTCTTATAAATGTACATTAGGTTTCTTTTTCAACCAAATTTGAATCTCTCTTAGTTAACAGATAAATTTAGTCAGTTCAACTTATTATAATTTTTGATACATTTGGATGTATTTAACTCTTTATATTTGTGGTTTTCTGTTTACCATGTTATGTCTATGTTTATTTCAAGCATTTGTTTAATAGAATGTTTTCTGACTACTCTCATTTTTTTGAAAGTGGTACATTCTTCTTTTTTTTTTTTTTTTTGAGGTGCAGTGGTACGATCATGGCTCACTGCAACTTCTGCCTCTTGGGTTCAAGCAATTCTTCTACCTCAGCCTCCAAAGTAGCTGGATTACAGTCCCGTGCCACCAAGCCTGGCTAATTTTTTGTATTTTTAGTAGAGATAGGATCTCACCATTTTGGCAGGCTGGTCTCTAACTGCTAGCCTCAAGTGATCTACCCACCTCGCCTCTCAAAGTTCTGAGATTATGGAAAGTTCTACATTCTATTTCTAATCTTTCCCAGGTTACTTTTAAATTTTTAGCCCCAGTTTGTAAGCTTTTTTAGAAATTATGTAGAGTTTATCATTATCTACATACATATTCCCTAAAATAGAACAAAAACTTTAGAATGCTTTACATAGTAAAACTTCCAACATACCAGAGAATATTAGAAACTTGAGCAAACCAGCAAAAATTAAAGGAAGATAATTTAAAAATGGTCAATAGTTAATATGAAATAATATGTAAAAAATAAAATAACGTATCGTTTGTTAAATTAATGGTGAAATGTACAATTTTGTATCAAAATGTAAAACCCTTCATTTGTATTAAAAATATTTTTCTCTTTTTTCGGAACTTAACAGATTAAGGATCCAAGAAGTAAATAAGAAGTAAACATCTACAACCAATAAGGTCTATTTGAAATGCAGAAAACTTCATATTCCATAAACAAATATTTATAATTTTTATGTCCTTAATTTACAGAAAGTATTTATATATTTAGCCACAAAGTACACCTGAAACAAAGCAAAACAGAGAGATGTAACATATTTTCTTATCATGATCCAGTGTAATTTGAATTAAATAGCTTTTAGAAATTAACAAACACTAATAAAGTCTTCTGGATCAAAGAAAAAACTGGTGGTATAAAAAAATGAACATGGACTTCAATCCTCGTGGAAAACAGCTATTACAAAGAAAATTCATTGCTTTGAATAGTTTTATTTTTTTAACCCCCAAAATAAATGGACTCAGTATCCACCTCTTTAGAAACTTGTAAGGCAAAAAGAGAAAAAATAGAAAGAAAGTAGAAACAGGGATTTAACCATAAAGTTAAATTTAATATCAGAAGAGAGAAGAGTGAAAAAAAAAATGTGAAACTAAAAACTAATTATTTAAGATGAGTAATACAATAAGTAAATCTTAAAGGTCTGATTTTTAAAAAGAAACAAAAAATATGATATTTGATATGGAAAGGAAATAAAAACCACAACAGTCTATTGTGAACATCTCTATAGTAATTGATTTGAAATTTTAGAATAAATTGATGGCAACATAATAAAGCATAAATTATAAAAGCAGATTCAAGAAGAAATAGAAAACAAAGAGTACCCCATGATATATCCATCTAATATGTACCTATAAAAATTAAAAAAAAAAAGAAAACAAACAGATCAATACCCCCTAGAAAGGTGATTATAAATACATCATTTAGATTTCTGGTTAAATGTGGTAAACAATGCATACACATTTATCTGTGATATATCATGACATTCCATTCACATGCTTATTAAGGCATTTTTAAGTCATATATCAAATAATATTGAGAGAAGAAGACAGAAGATCAGAATTGTCAAATAATTTTAAGTTCAAAGTTGATAAATAAGTGATAACTTATTTGTCAGATACAAAAAAGCTGAAGACTAAATGTCCCTGATGATGGATGAGAGAAAAAAAAATTAACTCAATCTACATGGTGTAATTCCTGAAAGGCTAATTAATTAGAGGCAAACTGTATTTATACGAATATGAAAGGGAATGGATCTGAAAACCAAAAAGATCATCAAATTCTATAAATGAAAGGGAAAAACTCAAAAAGACAGATTGAGTAAAAAATCTGCTGAAGAACAGAGAGAACTCAAAACCTCTTTCAATTCTGGGGTCCTAGATCAGGGAGAACTCAGAATTTCTTTCTATTTTGGTTTCTTAGATCACTGGAATTTAGGTTTACATCTGTAGGCAACATTGTACAGTTCTTCATGATTTCTACTGACCAGCCTAAAATACATAAATACAATGATAAATAAGAGTTGCCTAACAAAATGACTATTCTGCCTGAAGAATCTAGAATATTAGACTCAACCATCCCTCAGTGTTCACCTTTTAGTGTCTGATATGGTTTGTCTGTGTGCCCACCCAAATCTCATCTGGAATTATAGATCCCATAATTCCCAAGTGTTGTGGGAGGGACCTGGTGGGAGGTAATTTAATCATTGGGGCAGTTGTTCTTATGCTGTTCTCATGTTAGTGAGTGAAATCTCATGAGAGCTGATGATTTTATAAGGGATTTTTCCCCCTTTTTCTTGTCACTTCCCATCCTGCCACCCCATGAAGAAGGACGTGTTTGCTTCCCCATCTAACATGATTGTAAGTTTCCAGAGCCCCCCTCCAGACATGCTGAACTGTGAGTCAATTAAACCTCTTTCCTTTATAAATTACCCAATCTTGGGGATGTCTTTATTAGCAGCATAAGAATGGACTAACACAGTGGCTCTCTTAGTTTTGAATAAATAACCAAACGTTATTAGAATTTTGGAAATAACCTTTTATGTAAAAGTAAAAATGAAACAAAATAAAATCATCATAAATACTGAAGGTAAACAATTCTAGAAGCTATGGAGAAGAGGTCATGGATAAGGTCATAAATAAGGAAACAGTGAAATCAGACTTCTCAGTAGAAATCCTGCTATTAGAAGGTAATGAAGTATTGCCTTAAAATTACTGAGGGCAAATTATCTTAAATCTATAATTTTATTTATTTAGTATGTTATCAGCATTTAACAAATTTATTGTGGCAAAAACACTTAACTTGAGATCTACCCTTGTAACAAACTTATTAATTTATACAAATATTGTCTACTATAGGTACAATGTTATGCAGCAGATCTCTAGAAATTATTCATGTTTTATAATTTAAACTTTATACCCCTTGAAAAGCAAGTCCTTATTTCCCCTTTCACCAGCTCTTGGTACTACCATCCTATGCTCTGTTTCTCTGAGTTTGACTATTTTAGGTACCTCATATAAGTGGAATTATGCAGTATTTTTAATTATGTGACTGGATTATTACACTTAGCTTAATGTCCTAAAGATTTATTCATCTGTTCTCATATGAAAAGATTTTCTACTTTTTAAAGACTGAGAGATATTCCATTGTGTATATATACCACATATTTGTTATTCAGTCATCCTAGGATAATTTTTTCCTGGATGACGCAGGAAAATTAATTCTCTAAACTTATTTTTTTTCATTTGTATCTGGGGACCAACATTCATACCTTACTGGGCTACCATGAGGCTTACTTTAGTTTATGCAGTAAAGTGCTCGTCTTGGGTGCCAGCTTGATAATTATTTTTTTCCCACTTTACCACCTCAGGATCCTAGAAATTTAGATTTAATAGTATCTGAGTTTCTACAAATTCTGCAATGAAATGTTCCCATGTCATGTAACATAGATAGAATAAATATTGGTTTACTTTATTATGCTTTTATGCTTGACACACTATTATGTGTTGACACTATTATGCTTGACACATTACCCCATCACAACGGAGGCTATGTAGAAGTGTTAGTCAGGGTCTCTGTCTTCAAGAACTTTGCAATAGAGTTTGAAATACAATAATAATGTACATAAATCTACTTTGAACATTCTGTTACCTGCCATCCCAATATCCATAATTGAATGAAATTAGCCACCAATGATAAACTTTAGGTAGAATTTATGCCTGCTTTCCTTCTACCTGTAAAAAATACATGTAATGTAAATATACTGTAGAGATTGCTGTAAGTAGCTCATGAATTTTAGCAGATATTATCTCTCAACAAATTTTGAGGACAAGAGTAGGAATAATTTCACCTGTCTTATTGTTTTTATTCTTACTATTTTTTAATAAGAATATTTTACATATTTGTGATTCTAAGACACATATATATGCATATCATGCATTTTGTAATCATTGCTAACATGTTTTCATATACTTTTAGAATTTCAATACAGGAATAAATGTTAGAAATCTAACATTCATTCTTAAATGGCTGCAGGGAAGTGGGGAATGGATAGAGAATATATATATTTCCCTAGATGTCCTATCCAAATTATACATGGTATCCTCTGAAATAGATTCTGGCATCATCCTCCTCCCCACCACCCACATGCATCCTGGTGAGAATAATTCATAGAGTGTGTTGAAGAGAAAACTGAGGCTAAAAACGTAAAAATGTATTACCCAGAGGTCCACACATACAATATGGCAGGGTTATCATTCCCAAGTAAGTGCTCTTTCCCATAGCCTACCTGGCCACTCCCTTTAGTTTTTTTTATCTGTATTGTAAACATGGTTCATGAAGTCTTCTCTATTTCTTAATACAAATAGGTGATCTTCTGGAAACTTGTAACTCTTCAACGTTATCTTTTTTCATTGATTTACCATATTATATATTTATTAAAATTATTTATAAGTTGTATAGCTTATTTTAATGCACCAGTCTATTAATATTTAAACACTGTCTCCATTGCCTGCATTATATCTTGAACATTGTAATTTATCAGTAAATATTCAGCTTAAATATAGTCGTATAAATAACATCTCTGGAGTACAAAGTTGTATTTATTCATGTTTTATAATTTAATTGTTAAGGGAGGTGTATTAGTCATTGTTCAATTAGGAAAGAAAACTACTCCAGATTTTTTAAATAGAGAGGGCTTTGTGCCAGAAATTGATTACAAAATAGTTGAAATGGATAGAGAAGGAAAATGATGTGCTTGAGAAACCAATAAGAGGAGATATTACCTAGAGATTAAGAAGCAACTGCAACCCATAGGCTCAAACCCATGAGCCCACATTGCTGTTGATCTTCTGGTGGTGCTACAAGTGCCATTGCTTCTACTGAAACTGCACTATTGCTGAGATTGCCCTACTGCAGATGCTGCTGAAATTACCACCAGTACTGCTAGAAACTCAGCGTTCTAGTATATATACAGTCCTTCAGTCACTAATTGCTAATGCTACCGCAAAATATTAACAGAAGAAGGGGAAAATTATGAAACTGTTTTTCTCTAGCCTTCAAATTCACTGCCAATGCTACCCATTTGTGGACTCTAATTGAAAAACAGCTTTCAAGAGTGTATAGGATTTCGTTGTCTGGTTTCTAGACTCCTGTGACTCAAGGAAGAATAAAGACTGAGAATGGAGTTGAAAGTCAACAGGTGAGGGGTTATTCATACTGTCTCAGATACTACTGCCAAACAAGCTCCTTTTGTCTTAAAGTAACCAAGTACACTTGTGGATATAAAACTGTAGAGAGCAACTAGTAGAGGTAATTTGGAGAAAGAGCCAGATTTATATGGAAATGTGATTACTCACATGAAATATGATTTAATCAACAATCAACCAAACAGTGCTATAAACATCTTCATTACTTGGCCTGTTTAAGGCACAGTTAGGATATTTAAAGCATAATTTATACTCACAGGAGTATAAATTGTACTCTTTTATAATTAAGTATAATTTGTATACCCTTTTATATACAAAAGGCAGAAACACAACTATTTAGTGTTTACTATTATGCAAAGTAGTTTACATGTGTTACCCTCTTCATCCTTGAACCCATCTTGTGAAGTTTTAATTTACAGAAACCGAAAGCAGAAAAATGTTAAGAAAATTGTCCATCTTCACAGTAAGAAGTAATAGACCCAGGCTTTAAAATAAATTTGCTCTGATTTGGTCTGATTCCAAACTCGACCATCTTTCCTATAAGTTAGTTCTATTAAAAGCCTCATTTTATTTGCAATATCTATAGTAAAGCTAGCCTCAAATGTATTTATGTGTGTGTGTGTATATATATGTGTGCATATATATATGCAATTTATTTTAAACGTTGACATTGGTAATACAAATTTAAAGCAAACCATGAGAATAATCCTTCTCAAATAGGCAGAGAGTGAGAGGGAGACTGGAGGATCAGAAGCTCCAGAAGGTTTAATAATGATTATAATGAAGGTGATACTGTAGATATTGATAACAATAACTACAGTTAAAATTTGAGAACTAATACTGTGCCAGACATTAAAGCTAACCATGTTATATGGTCTATATTATTTTACCCTCACAACAGTCCTATGATGTACATAAAATTATTATATTCACGTATGTACATAATATTATTATATTACATGTCACATGTAAGGAGATTCAAGATTAAACCAGTTAAATAGCTTTAGACTCAAACTTTGAACTCAGGAAGTCTTGCTTAGCACTTAAAATATTAACTACTAAACTATGTCGTTCCTTAGAAAATTGTGTTTTGTTGATATCCATGGAAAGTAATGGACATATGTGAATATATTTTGTCATGAGCAATTTACATGGAAAGGAGGGAAAAGAGTGATAGTGTGTGGAGAAGGGAAATTTCTCTTGTGGGTTTTAGGGAAGGGATGAAATTCAAAGAAAAAAATAAAAATAAGTTTTACTATGTGGTCAGAATCCAGAGAAGCACAGTAGTAGGTTTGGTGCAACTATTTGTATTTGATTTTAATCAAGATTATTCCAGAATGACAAACTGAGCCTAGGCAAGTTGGATTAAGCCTGATTGATATGGTGATGGCCCACCAGACATCTAATAACAACACCTGTGGTATTGAAGATGTCTAAATCGGGACATGTCTTTTATGGGGAGAATTTTCTTACATAATAAAGGTGAAAAGTATGCACTGCTGAAATATCAGACAAAAAATAATATGTATTATTTAAAGGTTGATTGAGTAAACTGGCAGAGAAAAAATAGTGAGTGTTAGGGTGATTACAGCTATCATAGGTGGGAATGGCTGTGGACCCATGGGCATGGTTTTGGAGATAAAACCACTGATTTTCTTGGTGGTGGTACAAAAAGTTGTAGGAGTGGTGAAAACCAGCTGAGGAGCCCTTGCTGTAGAGATGCTGTGGATTCTGTTAAGTTGAAGATCTTTACACATAAATCATGTTTGTGTTTAACAATATCTGAAATAAAATCTTTGGAAGTGAGACAAAGTCACTCATGCTACATTATTCACTATTAAGTATGCAATAGGGGTCCTTTAGTGCAGGGGTCCCCAATTCCCAAGCAACAGATCTGTGTCAGTATCTGGCCTGTTAGGGACTGGGCTGCAGAGCAGGAGGTAGGTGGCAGGCAAAGAAGCAAAGCTTCATTTGTATTTACAGCTACTCCCCATTACTGGACTTACTACTTGTGCTCTGCCTGCTGTCAGATCAGTGGCAGCATTATATTCTCATAGGAGCATGAACCCTATTGTGAACTGCTCATGTGAGGGAGCTAGGTTGCACACTCCTTTGCCTGATGATCTGTCAGTGTCTCCCGTCACCCCCAGGTGGGACCATGTAGTTGCAAGAAAACAAGCTCAGGGGTCTCACTTATTCTATGTTATGGTGAGTTGTACAATTATTTCATTATTATTACAATGTAATAATAATGAAATAAAGAGCACAATAAATGTAATTCACTTGAATCATCCTGAATCCCTCCCCACCCCTCACCCCCACACCACCTGCCTGTGGAAAAATTGTCTTCCACAAAACCAGTCCCTGGGGCCAAAATGATTGGGGACCACTGTTCTAGGGGCTGAGCGATCTGTGTTGAATGAGTTATAAACTTCATTTAGATAGCAGGTTTTGAGGGGATATCCAAGACCTTCTGTTCTGCTTTCTGAGTGTTAAGTTAGGCTTAGTCTTATGTGTCCTAGGGCAACTTAGGTATCTCTGAATAAGGAACACTGCCTCCTTCTCTTATGGCATTGATTTCTCTGGAGCTGGATGAGGGGAGATCCTAGAAACAGAAAATTTTGGGCAATTTGAGCAAGTTATAAGACCTGAAGACACCTAAAGCCAGTCATATTTCAGAATGTTTTTCATTGTGGCTGAAGTTAAAGAACAGAAATGTTTTTGTCAACACCTACAACACCTAGTAAAAAGCCTCAAAAGTCGTTGCAACATCAAGTACACTATTCCCCAAGCTAACTCTTCTCTGAGATTTTTTTGCTATTTTTCTAGTTGAAGCATTCCTTTGGTGCTTCTTACATCCATATATGACAGCTCCAATATTCATTGACTTTGTTCATTTTCTCAGTTTCTGCTTTAGTTTCTTATCGTGTGTACATAATATATATGTATGTATACATACTTTGCCTTACATTAATTGCAAAGTCATAATTTTTTTGGTGGAGAAAAGGCTATATATTTATAAAGCATATTCTTGATATATTAAAATTGTGATTATATCTTCTATACTACTTTGTATCTTATATTACCTTTTCCATCAGAAAAATCCTCACCCAGTTTCTTTCTTTCTCCCCATTTTAGAGGAAACACTTCTGTGTACTATTTTTCACTTCATCTTGAAAACAACACTGCCATTACTTTTATCACTTTTTTTCATTACTTTCTCAGACAAACTCCTTAAATCAAGAGTCTTATTTTCCCTACTTAAGTCAGATTTTAAAGATTTTAAAATACTCTGCAAAATTCTAAATTATGATGCAATTCAATTAATGTGATGTTTTAGAATACAGAGCTATTATATGTTTAAACTCATTGTCTGTTTTCCTTAATTTTTGGCTTCCGTGTTTTTTATCTTTACTTTAAAGACAGATTCCAATTTTCTAATACCCATAGTTTTTATAACATCTTACAAAACTTTACAATATTTCTTTTAAAATTCAAGATTTCAGAGAAGGTTTAAGATAATTTCTTTTAACATTTTTGGACAGAATGTATTTTGAATATTGTAAATTTCTAGGATTTGGTTTATAGGTTCCACTTCAATGCTACTTTTTAAAATCAATAAATTACAATGTCTTCAAAAGCATGCATAAGCGAACAAAATCAGATTGTCCTTAGAATTATATCTGTCTTTTCTTGTTCATAATTTTTATTTTTACACATTCAAAACTAAGACAACATGCTATTAATACTCCAGGATCTGGCAGAAATAACAGAAATATAGCCATGCAATATTTGATCATCTTGACTGCATTATCCCTAAGTTGTTTTTTGCTAACACCATAACCTCTAAATCTGGAAAGTTGTACAGGCACCCCAACCGGGCTGTTATTTACTGCCCTCTCTTACCTCTAAACTATTATAATAGCCACAATAAAACAGGCTTTGCTAGAACTAACACATATGCCAAAAGGGTTTGGGCTCATGAAATTCACATATTGTTCTCCATTTGCTCAATATAGGACTTTCAAATTGGGAGAACTAACACTTTTAATAGTTTTTCTGTTTCATAGCACCACAGTATATAAGACAAATATTGGATGAACAAAATGCAATTTTATCATTTTAGAAGAAATTACACATTCAATAAATATGACCGGATAATTTCTGTGGCTTCAGGCAAAAAGTATGTACACAACATGAATCAAACTCTAACCAAAACTGAAGCAGAATTTGCCATTAAACATTATTTGGTAAAGCAATGAAGAATCTACCTTTTAGTTGCATTTGGTGGTTCAGCTTGGGGGCCAGGAAAATACTTGTCTGTAGCCTCTAACAATTTTTAAATTTTTTAATGTAATACCTGATTTGAACAAAATATATACACATTGTAAAGAATAATAATTATACAAACATCTCCCAATCCACCAACCAATAAAAGGACTAAGACATTACCAATATTGTTGCATCTATCTGTATGCTCTTTTCCTATTCCATTGTCTTGCATCTACCCTCCACATTCACTGCCAGGCCATAACCACTGCCATCAATCTTGCATTTATTATCTCTACCCTTTTAATACACTTAATTATACATGTATATGTCCCATTGTTGCTGGTGGGCCCATTCAGGTTCTTGACTTCACCACACAAAAAAACTTGAGAGAGAGTCTAAAGTAAAAGTAAGCAAGATACTGTATTGCAAAGCAAAAGTACACTCTGACAGCTGATCAGAGTAGTCTGCTCACAGGTGAAACAGCACCAACTGACACTGGAGAAACTCGCTTTATGGGAGTCTTACATAATTATTCATGAAGTGGTGGGAAGGGGTGTTGCTCTCACGTATGTTATGGGTTGTTTTCTGTAAGTCCATGTGCAAGATTTAAGATGCTAACGAGACATATAATGCATACAGTACAATACATTGCATGTCTCATTAGTATCTTAAATCTCCCCCCAGCAGTGTATCTTTTACTTTATAATGAGTGTAAGTCAACTCAAGGATACTAATAGTGGGTTTTTCGCTTTTGCAAATTGGCAGATTTTCCCTTCTGCTCTTCTACTTTCTTGCTGAAATATGTTCTAACCATGAGATCAGGATATGATCTGTGCATTGTTTGGATAGTTTGTTCTTTCCATCCATTTGACAAGTTCTTTTGTTTCCTGTCTAGGAAGGCTGTGACCACCCTATCTAATCTACCTTATTTTCTCTTTCAGAGTCTTTGCGTCCATATTCTTATGGGTTGTTGAAGGGCTAGGTCACTTCTTCTAGAGCAGCTTCATGCTGAGAGACAGCAGTGTCCCTGCTGAGTCAGGGCCTGAAAGTCTCTTTCTATCTGATTTAAACATTATTGGCCATATCCTCCAATAGAATAGGCTGGAGTTCCTGTATAACCATCATTTTGATGTGGAACTGTTGCAACCTAAAAGACACAAAATTTACAAGGGGATTAAACAAGTAAGTCCCAAAGATTAATAGTGACACAATATATTGAGCAAAGTGTTTCTTTCCCATCTGGGTTGGCCTATTCCACCCAGTTTTCTTGTGGGAAAAACTATGAGCAAAACAAAGTGTAACATAATTGTACCAAAATAAAAGATTCACAGATAAAGAACAAAGAAGGCTGTTTAACTCTGATGCTTTTGGTCCTGGTTGCCTGGAAGCTTTAAATCCTCCAGTGCTTCATATAAATAGCGTGGAGTCTGCATCAAGGGTTTCTGTGAAGACTCTAATGGAACAATTTCTTTGTTCTTGATAAGTGCAACCAAGGTCCCATACCTCTTCAGTTTTACTGCAGTTGTTTTACTCAGGAGCACCTGATATGTACTACTTAATTTAGGTTGCAATGGATTACTTGAGGAACTCTTATGTCTTAAGACAGACCATGTGTTTCTTTTTTTTTTTTTTTTTTTTTTTTTGCTTTTACTTGATAGATGATGCTTTCTGCTTTTACTCTGAGGGAGTATTTCACCCTCAGAGTTTGATGCTGGGAGCGCTTGGTTCCCATACCTTTGAAGTGCCTTTTGTACTAGCCCTAAATTTACAACTTAGGGACAGAGTGAAAAATCCTAGTCTGCCATTTGCCATCAACACCAATGATAATGCAGCATTTGGCAGATAGGGATCCAGGACAGAAAGTGAGAACTGGCAGTCCAGACCCTGTGTCTACAAGGAAATCAATATATTTACCTGACACATCCAGATTTAACTAAGACTCTGTTGCTATGATTGGGACTGATTGCCTCATCAGAGCCATTGTCTGCCTTGGGCCCCTTCAGTCTTTCGCCAGGGGCAGCAAGGCATTAGGAATCCCTCCTCCCCTCAGAGTTGGGGACAGACCTTTCTCCATTGTCCTTTTTTTTTTTTTTTTGCCACATTGATGACAGGACCCAGAGGGATTGCAAGCCTGTAGGCCCTTGTTACTCACCTGGCATTCTAGACTCCAGTGTCTTGACTTTCCACAGGTACAGCAAGGCCCTTGGGGTTTCTCCCAGGATGAGCTGGAGGTGGGAGTTTTTCTCCCACAGCAAGGGCCAAAAATTGGCCCTCTCTTTATTCTCTCTCTGCCTTTCTTTGGTTCGTATGTGCCTCTTTTGCCCTGTCTCAGTTATTGAAGACCACAAAAGCTACATTTAGCAGGTTATGTGTGGGGATATGGGTACCTATGGTCAGCTTTTGTAATTTTATAAGATCATGGCTATGTTTCCCCAGATCATTTTAAAAGACATAGACAAGGCCTGGAATTCCTCCATATACCTTGGGGGGTCCTCAGAGAATCGTCTTAGCCTTTGTTTGCATTGAGATAAAATTCAAATGTGAAAGGGATGTGGATTTGAATTATCTCACATCTTCATTTGCTACTTCCCTGAGGAGAAGTATAGTCTTGTCTTTCATTTCAAGTGGGTGATGTGACGCTTCACTTCAAGTTGTCCCAATAAGATTGTGCTCCTCACAAAGTGGAAAACAGACAGGTTGATATGGAGGGTGAATTAGTCTGTTTTCATGGTGCTCGTAAAGACATACCTGAGACTGGCAGGAAGAAGAGGTTTAATTGGACCTAAAGTTCCACGTGGCTGGAGACACCACAGAATCATGGCGGGAGGCAAAAGGCACATCTTGCGTGGTGGTGGCAAGGAAAATGAGGAATAAGCAAAAGTGTAAACCCCTCATAAATTTATCAGATCTCATGAGATTTATTCACTATCAGAAGAATAACAAGGGAAAGACTGGCCCCCATGATTCAATTACCTCCCCCAGCGCTCCTCCCACAACACAGGGGAATTCTGGGAGATACAATTCAAGTTGAGATTTGGCTGGCAACACAGCCAAACCATATTATTCTTCCCTGGCCCCTCCACATCTCATGTTCTCACATTTCAAAACCAATCATGTCTTCCCAAAAGTCCCCCAAAGTCTTATGTCAGCATTAACCCAAAGTCCACAGTCCAAAGTCTCATCTGAGACAAGGCAACTCCCTTCTGCCTATGAGCCTGTAAAATCAAAAGCAAGCTAGTTACTACCTAGATACAATGGAGGTACAGGTATTGGGTAAATATAGCCATTTCAAATGGGATTGGCCAAAACAAAGGGGTTACAGAGCCCATGCAGTCTGAAATACAGTGGGGCAGTAAATTTTAAAGCTTCAAAATGATCTCCTTTGGCTCCAAGTCTCACATCCAGGTCACGCTTTAAGGTTCCCATAGTCTTGGGCAGTTCCACCCCTGTGGCTTTTCAGGGCATAGTCCCCTTCCTGGCTGCTGTCACAGGCCGGCATTGAGTGTCTGTGGCTTTTCCAGGCACATGGTGCAAGCTGTAAGTGGATCTACTATTCTGGGGTCTGGAGGATGGTGGCCCTCTTCTCATAGCTCCACTAGACGGTGCCCAAGTAGGGACTCTGTGTGGGTGCTCCAACCCCACATTCCCCTTCCACACTGCTCTAGCAGGGATTCTCCATGAGGGCCTACCCCTGCAGCAAACTTCTACCTGGGCATCCAGGCATTTCTGTACATCTTCTGAAATCTAGGTGGAGGTTTCCAAACCTGGGAGATACAATTCAAGTTGAAATTTGAGTGGCGACACAACAAAACCATGTCGGGGGGTTGAGGGTGGGGTAGTAGAAGACTGTTAAGTGTGGTGGGGAAAGATCACTAGGAGAAATATAAGCATGAGAGGTTTTAGAGATAATCCTTGAACTAGATTTTAAGAAAGGATAGCTGTTGGTGGGAGGCACATTTCCTAATACAGAGTCATTAATTATGTTAGGTTCCCCAAACCCTTTTTATAAACATGGGCATAACATATTCGGCATTGGTCTTAAAGAGAATTATCTGAATATAGAGCCATTTTATTGGGGGAGGAATAATGTCACATTTCCGTGAGACCTTGGGGAATTTCCAACCATAATTACAAGATAATATTGTTCTGGGCCATGCTGTGTTGCAAAGAAATGTGAGTTTCTTTTTAACTCATTTAATTTAAAATAAGCCCAATTCTGGTGAATATATCCTAGAGGGGAGTTATCAAGGATAGAGTTCTGTTTTCCTATCTTGGTGGTTGTTATTGGACTGTCTTACACCATGAAAACAAAAGAAAGACTAGTTATTGGGTGTGACTCTATTTCCTTTTTTCTTGAGCAAGATGCTAGTACATGATTTAAATGTCCCATCCATAATCATCCCCAAAGGGCTAGAGCATCAAGACTCTAGTATGGATATCCCCTGCTGTCTCTTGTGCTTCTCTAGATCCAGGCGTCTATGGTGTCAAACATACTTCTATGATCGGCTAACAGTGTCTTTATTTGTTTCCTCCATTCCTGAGTGAGGAACCATTCAGTGGTCAAATGTATAAATTAATCCTCATCATCTAAGCTATGGAACTTCCCTTTCTGATGAGGTTTTGACAGTTTACTCTTGTATACTTGATGCCACATTGATATGGTTTGGCTCTGTGTCCCCACACAAATCTCATCTTGTAGCTCCCATAATTTCCATATGTTATGGTGGGAACTAGGTGAGAGATAATTGAATCATGAGGATGGGTCTTTCCCATTCTGTTTTTGTGATAGTGAATAAGTCTCATGATATCTGAGGGTTTAAAAAATGGGAGTTTCCCTGCACAAGCTCTTTTCACCTACCACCATCCATGTAAGAAGTGACTTGCTTCTTCTTGCCTTCTGCAATGATTGTGAGGACTCCCCAGCCATGTGAAACTGTAAGTCCATTAAACCTCTTTTTCTTCCCAGTCTTGGCTATGTCTTTATCAGCAGCGTGAAAACTGACTAACACAGTAAACTGGTGCCAGTAGAGTGGGGTGCTGCTGAAAAGATACCTGAAAATCTGGAAGCAACTTTGGAACTGGGTAACAGGGAGAGGTTGGAACAGTTTGGAGGGCCCAGAAGAAGACAGGAACATGTGCAAAAGTTTGGAACTCCCTAGAGGCTTGTTAAATGCCTTTGCCCAAAATGCTGATAGTGGTATGCACAACAAAGTCCAGGTTGAGATGGTCTAGATGAAAATGAGGAACTCATTGGGAACTTGAGCAAAAGTGACTCTTCTTATGTTTTAGCAAAGAGGCTGGTGGCATTTTTCCTCTGCCCTAGATATTTGTGGAACTTCAAATTTGAGAGAGATGATTTAACGTATCTGGCAGAAGAAATTTCTAAGCAGCAAAGCATTCAAGAGGTGACTCAGGTGCTGTTAAAAGCATTCAGTTTTGTAAGGGAAAGAAAGCATAAAAGTTCAGAAAATTTGCAGCCTGACAATGCAGTAGAAAAGAAAATCCCATTTTCTGAGGAGAAATTCAAGCTGGCTGCATAAATTTGCATAAGCAATGAGGAGCTGAATGTTAATCATTAAGACAATAGGGAAAATGTCTCCAGGTTATGTCAGAGGTGTTCACGGTAGCCTGTCACAGGCATGGAAGCTCCAGAGGAAAAAGTGTTTTCACAGGCCGGGCCTAGGGTCCCCATGCTGTGTGCAGTCTAGGGACTTGGTTCCCTGTGTCCCAGCTTCTCCAACCATGACTAAAAGATACCAAGGTACAGCTTGGACTGTTGCTTCAGAGGGTGGAGGCCCTAAGCCTTGGCAGCTTACACATGGTGTTGAGCCTTCAAGTGCACAGAAGTCAAGAATTGGGGTTTGGCAACCTCCGCCTAGATTTCAGAAGATGTGTGGAAACGCCTGGATGCCCAGGTAGAAATTTGCTGCAGGGGCTGTCCCCATATGGAGGAACTCTGCTAGGGCAGTGTGGAAGGGAAATGTGGGGTCAAGGCCCCCACGCAGAGTCCCTACTGGGGCACCACCTAGTGAAGCTGTGAGAAGAGGGCCATTGTCCTCCAGACCCCAGAATGGTAGATCTACTAACAGTTTTCACCATGTGCCTGGAAAAGCTGCAGTCACTCAATCCCACCCTGTGAACGTAGCTGGAAGGGAGGCTCTACCCTGCAAAGCCACAAGAGCAGAGCTTCCCAAGACCATGGGAACACACCTCTTGCATCAGCGTGACCCGGATGTGAGACATGAAGTAAAAGGAGATTATTTTGGAGCTTTAAGATTTGACTGCCCCACTGGATTTTGGAATTGCATGAAGCCTGTAGCCCCTTTGTTTTGGCCAATCTCTCCTATTTGGAATGGCTGTATTTACTCAATGTCTGTACCCTCATTGTATCTAGGAAGTAACTGACTTGCTTTTGATTTTACAGGCTCATAGGTGGAAGGGAGTTGCCTTGTCTCAGATGAGACTTTGGACCGTGAACTTTTGAGTTAATGCTGGAATGGTTTAAGACTTGGGGACTGTTGGGAAGGCATGATTGGTTTTGAAATATGAAGACATGAGATTTGGGAGGGGCCAGGCATGGAATGATGTGGTTTGGCTCTGTATATTCACCCAAATCTCATCTTGTAGCTCCTGTAATTCCCACGTTATTGGAGGGACCAGTGGGAGACAATTGAATCATGGTGGCGGGTCTTTCCCGTGCTGTTCTCATGATAGTGGATAAGTGTCATGAGATCTGATGGTTTTAAAATGGGAGTTCCCCTGCACAAGCTCTCTCTTTTTGCCCTCCACCATCCATGTAAGATGTGACTTGCTTCTCCTTGCCTTCTGCCATGATTGTAAGGCCTCCCCAGCCATGTGTAACTGTAAGTCCATTAAACCTCTTTTTCTTCCCAGTCTCAGGAATGGCTTTATCGGCAGCATGAAAATGTCCTAATACAACCATAAAGAGGGGGCCAATTCCAAGGTGGATTGCCCTTGACTGCATATCCTTATGATACCATAATCTTTGAATGTCCTATTTTCCCCTCTCAAAGATTATTTACAAGACTGGAATAGTAGTACAACTCACTATACTGGGATAATTGCCAGGTTTAAAACTTATTTCCTCTGCCTCCAGTAATCAGAAACAAAAACTATTTTTTTTTCTCTATTCAGTCATGGCCTATTTTGACGAAGATGTTTTCTATTTGTTCAAACTTATCTTTAAAACGTGACAAAGGCATCTAATTAGGGAAACAAAAAGGTTGAAATCTCCAACATTAGGTTCTTTAATTTGATAGTGATAGGGGTTTTTATGTAATCTAATATGGTCCTGACAGACAATACATTTGTGAGAGCTTACTCGAGAAGCCAATCAGGAGATCAAAGAACAAAATTTATTGCCCCACCAATAAGGGATTAAAGTACAAAAGTAACAGTTGTTAGCAGCTATTGAAGCTAAGCAAGGATATGAAGAGGGCATTATGAAGGGATGAAAAAACAGATTCAAGGAAGGTAGAAGAGCCTCCAGTGAGGCTTGCCTTAGCTTGTGACCAGCTTCAATTTTCTTGCCAGTCCTGCCACTATCACCAGTTCCTGTTGCCAGTTGCCTAGTTCAGGTTCACTGCACAAAAGAATTTGAAAGTGAGTCAAAGTAAAAGTAAGCAAGAGAGTTTATTGCAAAGCAAAAGTACACTCTCACATCTGATCACAGTGGGTTGATCAAAGGTGAGACAGCACCAACTGACACTGGAGAAACTCCCTTTATGAGAGTCCTACATGATTATTCATGAAATGGTGGGAAGGGGTGTTGCTGTTAAGTGTGTTATGGGTGGTTTTCTGCAGTGCATGTGCTGCGATTGTACATGCTAGTACATACATACCATGTCTCATTAGCATCTTAAATCTTCACCCAGAGATGTGTTTTTTTACTATTAATGAGCACAGGTCTGCCCAAATACACTAATCATGGGTTTTTGCACTTGCAAAAATTTGGGGATTTTCCCTTCTGCTCTTTCACCTTCTTGCTTCAGGATGTTCTAACCATTGGTTCAGCATGTGGACTATGTACTGTTGGATGGTTTGTTTTTTCAGTTTGACAATTTTGTTTTGTTTTGTTTTCTGTCAAGGGAGACTGTGTCCACCCTATCTCACATACCTCACCTTTATCATGTATTGTTTATCTTGGCTTATTTTTAAGCATTATAAAAATATCATTATATTGCATGCTGTCTTCTACAACTTGTTTACATAAAATATGATTCTATGAATAATGAAAAAGTTGTTCATTATTTAAGATTATTCATTTTCACCACTGTTTCATATTTCATCATGTGAAATATAGGAGACATTAGTTGTTTCCAAATGTTGCCTTTTATAAACAATGTCTCCATGAAGATATTTATATATTTATTTTGGTAAATTAGTGCAACAAGCTTTTTCAGTACAGTGGTTCTAAAAGTGTGGTCCCTAGACAGACAGCATCAATATCACCTGGAAGCTTGTTATAAATGCACAATTTGGGGCTCCACCTCTGACCTTCTGAGTCACATACTCTAGGGGTGAGATCCAGAAATTTGTGTTTAACAAGCCCTCTAATATTGTTTGGCTGTATCCCCACCCAAATCTCATTTTGAATTGTAGTTCTTATAATCCCCATGTGTCATGGGAGGGACCCAGTGGAAGATAATTGAATCCTGGGGGCAGTTTTCCCCATCCTGTTCTTGTGATAGTAAGTTAGTTCTCATGAGATCTGATGGTTTTATAAGGGGCTTTTCCACCTTTTGCTCATCACTTCTCTTTGCGGCTGCCATGTGAAGATGGACGGGTTTGCTTCCTTTTCTGTCATGCTTGGAAGATTCCTGAGGCCTCTCCAGCACTGCAAAACTGTGAGTCAGTTAAACCCCTTTCCTTTATAAATCATCCAGTCTCCGGCATTTCTTCATGTCAGCATTAGAACAGACTAATACACCCTCTATTTGACACTGCTGCATGCTCATGTGTGAAAATCACCACTCCAGCATATAATCCCATTAAAAGAATGTCTGGCTCATAAATTGTCTTTGTATCTTCAAATCCATGTGATAATGGTAAACTGTTTCCTGAAGAGACTTTACCAGCCAGCAATGTATAAGTTCCACTTTCATTTTACCCATATTCTCATCTGTCCTTCTTATTGAAAAACTTATTTGTTTTTCATCCAATGGGTAAGAAGTATCTCATTGCCATCTTAGTTTGCATATCTCTAAATATGAATGAAGTTGTTGCCATTTTAGTTTGCATAGCTCTAAATGTGAATGAGGTTTTTTTTTTTTTTTTTTGGAAACAGTCTCATTCTGTTGCTCAGGCTGGAAAGCAATGGCACAATCACAGTTCACTGCAGTTCCAACCTTCCTGGGTTCAAGCAGTCCTTCTGCCTCAGCCTCCCAAGTAGAGAATTTTTTATCTTATATGTGTGCCAGTATTTCTGTGAATGTTTGTTCATGTACTTTGCCCATATTTGTGGAACTGTTTACTTTTTCTTATTGACTTGTGGGAGTTCTTTGTGTATGTTTGAAATTTTGTTTTGCCAGTTAGATAAGTAGCTAATATCTTCTCCCAGTTTAATATGTATTTATTTTTTATGTTTATTCAAAAAGTAATTATGGAGGAGCCAAGATGTGGGAATAGGAACAGCTCTGGTCTACAGCTCCCAGCGTGAGCCACACAGAAGATGGGTGATTTCTGCATTTCCATCTGAGGTACCATGTTCATCTCACTAGGGAGTGCCAGACAGTGGGCACAGGTCAGTGGGTGAGCACACCGTGCCCCAGCCAAAGCAGGGGCGAGGCATTGCCTCACTCGGGAAGCACAAGGGGTCAGGAAGTTCCCTTTCCAGGGGTGACAGATGGCACCCGGAAAATCGGGCCACTACCACCCAAATACTGTGCTTTTCCAATGGGCTTAGGAAACGGTGCACCAGGAGATTATAGCCCACACCTGGCTCAGAGGGTCCTATGCCCACGGAGTCTCGCTGATTGCTAGCACGGCAGTCTGAGATCAAACAGCAAGGCGGCAGTGAGGCTGGGGGAGAGGGGCCCGCCATTGCCCAGGCTCGCTTAGGTAAACAAAGCAGCCTGGAAGCTCGAGCTGGGTGGAGCCCACCACAGCTCAAGGAGGCCTGCCTGCCTCTGTAGGCTCCACCTCTGGGGGCAGGGCACAGACAAACAAAAAGACAGCAGTAACCTCTGCAGACTTAAATGTCCCTGTCTGACAGCTGTGAGGAGAGCAGTGGTTCTCCCAGCACGCAGCTAGAGATCTGAGAACGGGCAGACTGCCTCCTCAAGTGGGTCCCTGACCCCTGACCCCCAAGCAGCCTAACTGGGAGGCACCCCCCAGCAGGGGCAGACTGACACCTAACACAGCCGGCCGGGTACTCCAACAGACCTGCATCTGACGGTCCTGTCTGTTAGAAGGAAAACTAACAAACAGAAAGGACATCCACACCAAAAACCCATCTGTACATCACCATCATCAAAGACCAAAAGTAGATAAAACCACAAAGATGGGGAAAAAACAGAGCAGAAAAACTGGAAACTCTAAAAAGCAGAGTGGCTCTCCTCCTCCAAAGGAACACAGTTCCTCACCAGCAACGGAACAAAGCTGGATGGAGAATGACTTTGACGAGCTGAGAGAAGAAGGCTTCAGACGATCAAATTACTCCAAGCTATGGGAGGATATTCGAACCAAAGGCAAAGAAGTTGAAAACTTTGAAAAAATTTAGAAGAATGTATAACTAGAATAACCAACACAGAGAAGTGATTAAAAGAGCTGATGAAGCTGAAAACCAAGGCTCAAGAACTACGTGAAGAATGCAGAAGCCTCAGGAGCCGATGCGATCAAATGGAAGAAAGGGTATCAGCAATGGAAGATGAAATGAATGAAATGAAGTGAGAAGGGAAGTTTAGGAAAAAAGAATAAAAAGAAATGAGCAAAGCCTCCAAGAAATGTGGGACTATGTGAAAAGACCAAATCTACATCTGATTGGTGTACCTGAAAGTGATGGGGAGAATGGAACCAAGTTGGAAAACACTCTGCAGGATATTATCCAGGAGAACTTCCCCAATCTAGCAAGGCAGGCCAACATTCAGATTCAGGAAATACAGAGAACGCCACGAAGATACTCCTCGAGACGAGCAACTCCAAGACACATAATTGTCAGATTCACCAAAGTTGAAATGAAGGAGAAAATGTTAAGAGCAGCCAGAGAGAAAGGTCGGGTTACCCTCAAAGGGAAGCCCACCAGACTAACAGCGGATCTCTTGGCAGAAACCCTACAAGCCAGAAGAGAGTGGGGGCCAATATTCAACATTTTTAAAGAAAGAATTTTCAACCCAGAATTTCATATCCAGCCAAACTAAGCTTCATAAGTGAAGGAGAAATAAAATACTTTACAGACAAGCAAATGCTGAGAGATTTTGTCACCACCAAGCCTGCCCTAAAAGAGCTCCTGAAGGAAGCGCTAAACATAGAAAGGCACAACCGGTACCAGCCACTGCAAAATCATGCCAAAATGTAAAGACCATCGAGACTAGGAAGAGACTGAATCAACTAACAAGCAAAATAACCAGCTAACATCATAATGACAGGATCAGATTCACACATAACAATATTAACTTTAAATGTAAATGGACTAAATGCTCCAATTAAAAGACACAGACTGGCAAATTGGATAAAGACTCAAGACTCATCAGTGTGCTGCATTCAGGAAACCCATCTCACGTGCAGAGACACACATAGGCTCAAAATAAAAGGATGGAGGAAGATCTACCAAGCCAATGGAAAACAAAAAAAGGCAGGGGTTGCAATCCTAGTCTCTGATAAAACAGACTTTCAACCAGCAAAGATCAAAAGAGACAAAGAAGGCCATTACATAATGGAAAAGGGATCAATTCAACAAGAAGAGCTAACTATTCTAAATATATATGCACCCAATACAGGAGCACCCAGATTCATAAAGCAAGTCCTGAGTGACCTACAAAGAGACTTAGACTCCCACACATTAATAATGGGAGACTTTAACACCCCACTGTCAACATTAGACACATCAATGAGACAGAAAGTCAACAAGGATACACAGGAATTGAACTCAGCTCTGCACCAAGACAACCTAATAGACATCTACAGAACTCTCCACCCCAAATCAACAGAATATACATTTTTTTCAGCACCACACCACACCTATTCCAAAATTGACCACATACTTGGAAGTAAAGCTCTCCTCAGTAAATGTAAAGAACAGAAATTATAACAAACTATCTCTCAGATCACAGTGCAATCAAGCTAGAACTCAGGATTAAGAATCTCACTCAAAACCACTAAACTACATAGAAACTGAACAACCTGCTCCTGAATGACTACTGGGTACATAACGAAATGAAGGCAGAAATAAAGATGTTCTTTGAAACCAACGAGAACAAAGACACAACATACCAGAATCTCTGGGATGCATTCAAAGCAGTGTGTAGAGGGAAATTTATAGCACTAAATGCCCACAAGAGAAAGCAGGAAAGATCCAAAATTGACACCCTAACATCACAATTAAAAGAACTAGAAAAACAAGAGCAAACACATTCAAAAGCTAGCAGAAGGCAAGAAATAACTAAAATCAGAGCAGAACTGAAGGAGACAGAGACACAAAAAACCCTTCAAACAATTGATGAATTCAGGAGCTGGTTTTTTTAAAGGATCAACAAAATTGATACACCGCTAGCAAGATTAATAAAGAAAAAAAGAGAGAAGAATCAAATAGATGCAATAAAAAATGATAAAGGGGTTATCACCACTGATCCCACAGAAATACAAACTACCAACAGAGAATACTACAAACACCTCTACGCAAATAAGCTAGAAAATCTAGAAGAAATCGGTGAATTCCTCAACACATACAGCCTCCCAAGACTAAACCAGGAAGTAGTTGAATCTCTGAATAGACCAATAACAGGAGCTGAAATTGTGGCAATAATCAATAGCTTACCAACCAAAAAAAGTCCAGGACCAGATGGGTTCACAGCCGAATTCTACCAGAGGTACAAGGAGGAGCTGGTACCATTCCTTCTGAAACTATTCCAATCAATAGAAAAAGAGGGAATCCTCCCTAACTCATTTTATGAGGCCAGCATCATCCTGATACCAAAGCCTGGCAGAGACACAACAAAAAAAGAGAATTTTAGACCAATATCCTTGATGAACATTGATGCAAAAATCCTCAATAAAATACTGGCAAACAGAATCCAGCAGCACATCAAAAAGCTTATCCACCATGATCAAGTCGGCTTCATCCCTGGGATGCAAGACTGGTTCAATATACGCAAATCAATAAATGTAATCCAGCATATAAACAGAACCAAAGTCAAAAACCACATGATTATCTCAATAGATGCAGAAAAGGCCTTTGACAAAATTCAACAACCCTTCATGCTAAAAACTCTCAATAAATTAGGTATTGATGGGACGTATCTCAAAATAATAAGAGCTATTTATGACAAACCCACAGCCAATATCATACTGAATGGGCAAAAACTGGAAGCATTCCCTTTGAAAACTGGCACAAGACAGGGATGCCCTCTCTCACCACTTCTATTCAACATAGTGTTGGAAGTTCTGGCCAGGGCAATTAGGCAAGAGAAGGAAATCAAGGGTATTCAATTAGGAAAAGAGGAGGTCAAATTGTCCCTGTTTGCAGATGACATGATAGTATATCTAGAAAACCCCATTGTCTCAGCCCAAAATCTCCTTGAGCTGATAAGCAACTTCAGCAAAGTCTCAGGATACAAAATCAATGTACAAAAATCACAAGCATTCTTATACATCAATAACAGACAAACAGAGAGCCAAATCATGAGTGAACTCCCATTCACAATTGCTTCAAAGAGAATAAAATACCTAGGAATCCAACTTACAAGGGATGTGAAGGACCTCTTCAAGGAGAACTACAAACCACTGCTCAAGGAAATAAAAGAGGATACAAACAAATGGAAGAACATTCCATGCTCATGGGTAGGAAGAATCAATATCATGAAAATGGCCATCCTTCCCAAGGTAATTTACAGATTCAATGCCATCCCCATCAAGTTACCAATGACTTTCTTCACAGAATTGGAAAAAACTACTTTAAAGTTCATATGGAACCAAAAAAGAGCCCGCATCGCCAAGTCAATCCTAAGCCAAAAGAACAAAGCTGGAGGCATCACGCTACCTGACTTCAAACTATACTACAAGGCTACAGTAACCAAAACAGCATGGTACTGGTACCAAAACAGAGATATAGATCAATGGAACAGAACAGATCCCTCAGAAATAACGCCACATATCTACAACTATCTGATCTTTGACAAACCTGACAAAAACAAGAAATGGGGAAAGGATTCCCTATTTAATAAATGGTGCTGGGAAAACTGGCTAGCCATATGTAGAAAGCTGAAACTGGATCCCTTCCTTACACCTTATACAAAAATTAATTCAAGATGGATTAAAGACTTAAATGTTAGACCTAAAACCATAAAAACCCTAGAAGAAAACCTAGGCAATACCATTCAGGACATAGGCATGGGCAAGGACTTCATGTCTAAAACTCCAAAAGCAATGGCAACAAAAGCCAAAATTGACAAATGGGATCTAATTCAACTCAAGAGCTTCTGCACAGCAAAGGAAACTACCATCAGAGTGAACAGGCAACCTACAAAATGGGAGAAAATTTTCGCAACCTACTCATCTGACAAAGGGCTAATATCCAGAATCTACAATGAACTCCAACAAATTTACAAGAAAAAAACAAACAACCCCATCAAAAAGTGGGCAAAAGACATGAACAGACACTTCTCAAAAGAAGACATTTATGCAGCCAAAAAACACATGAAAAAATGCTCACCATCACTGGCCATCAGAGAAATGCAAATCAAAACCACAATGAGATACCATCTCACACCAGTTAGAATGGCAATCATTAAAAAGTCAGGAAACAACAGGTGCTGGAGAGGATGTGGAGAAATAGGAACACTTTTACACTGTTGGTGGGACTGTAAACTAGTTCAACCCTTGTGGAAGTCAGTGTGGCGATTCCTCAGGGATCTAGAACTAGAAATTCCATTTGACCCAGCCATCCCATTACTGGGTATATACCCAAAGGACTATAAATCATGCTGCTATAAAGACACATGCACACGTATGTTTATTGCGGCATTATTCACAATAGCAAAGACTTGGAACCAACCCAAATGTCCAACAATGATATACTGGATTAAGAAAATGTGGCACATATACACCATGGAATACTATGCAGCCATAAAAAATGATGAGTTCACGTCCTTTGTAGGGACATGGATGAAATTGGAAATCATCATTCTCAGTAAACTATCGCAAGAACAAAAAACCAAACACCGCATATTCTCACTCATAGGTGAGAATTGAACAATGAGAACACATGGACACAGGAAGGGGAACATCACACTTCGGGTACTGTTGTGGGGTGGGGGGAGGGGGGAGGGATAGCATTGGGAGATATACCTAATGCTAGATGACGAGTTGGTGGGTGCAGCGCACCAGCATGGCACATGTATACATATGTAACTTACCTGCACGTTGCGCACATGTACCATAGAGCCTAAAGTATAATAATAATAATAATAATAATAATAATAATAAAAAAGAAAAAAATGAAAAAGAGGGAATCCTCCCTAACTCATTTTATGAGGCCAGCATCATCCTGATACCAAAGCCGGGCAGAGAATCCTGCAGCACATCAAAAAGCTTATCCACCATGATCAAGTGGGCTTCATCCCTGGGATGCAAGGCTGGTTCAATATACGCAAATCAATAAATGTAATCCAGCATATAAACAGAACCAAAGACAAAAACCATATGATTATCTCAATAGATGCAGAAAAGGCCTTTGAAAAAGTTCAACAATCCTTCATGCAAAACTCTCAATAAATTAGGTATTGATGGGACGTATCTCAAAATAATAAGAGCTATCTATGACAAACCCACAGCCAATATTAAACTCAATGGGCAAAAACTGGAAGCATTCCCTTTGAAAACTGGCACAAGACAGGGATGCTCTCTCTCACCACTTCTATTCAACACAGTGTTGGAAGTTCTGGCCAGGGCAATTAGGCAGGGGAAGGAAATCAAGTGTATTCAATTAGGAAAAGAGGAAGTCAAATTGTCCCTGTTTGCAGATGACATGATTGTATATCTAGAAAACCCCATTGTCTCAGCCCAAAATCTCCTTAAGCTGATAAGCAACTTCAGCAAAGTCTCAGGATACAAAATCAATGTACAAAAATCACAGGCATTCTTATACACCAATAACAGACAAACAGAGAGCCAAATCATGAGTGAACTCCCATTCACAATTGCTTCAAAGAGAATAAAATACTAAGGAATCCAACTTACAAGGGATGTGAAAGACCTCTTTAAGGAGAACTACAAACCACTGCTCAAGGAAATCAAAGAGGATACAAACAAATGGAAGAACATTCCATGCTCATGGGTAGGAAGAATCAATATCGTGAAAATGGCCATACTGCCCAAGGTAATTTACAGATTCAATGCCATCCCCGTCAAGCTACCAATGACTTTCTTCACAGAATTGGAAAAAACTACTTTAAAGTTCATATGGAACCAAAAAATAGCCCGCATCTCCAAGTCAATCCTAAGCCAAAAGAACAAAGCTGGAGGCATCACACTACCTGACTTCAAACTATACTACAAGGCTACAGTAACCAAAACAGCATGGTACTGGTACCAAAACAGAGCTATAGATCAACAGAACAGTACAGAGCCCTCAGAAATAATGCTGCATATCTACAACTATCTGACCTTTGACAAACCTGACAAAAACAAGAAATGGGGAAAGGATTCCCTATTTAATAAATGGTGCTGGGAAAACTGGCTAGCCATATGTAGAAAGCTGAAACTGGATCCCTTCCTTACACCTTATACAAAAATTAATTCAAGATGGATTAAAGACTTAAACGTTAGACCTAAAACCATAAAAACCCTAGAAGAAAACCTAGGCATTACCATTCAGGACATAGGCATGGGCAAGGACTTCATGTCTAAAACACAAAAAGCAATGGCAACAAAAGCCAAAATTGACAAATGGGATCTAATTAAACTAAAGAGCTTCTGCATAGCAAAAGAAACTACCATCAGAGTGAACAGGCAACCTACAAAATGGGAGAAAATTTTTGCAACCTACTCATCTGACAAAGGGCTAATATCCAGAATCTACAATGAACTCCAACAAATTTACAAGAAAAAAACAAACAACCCCATCAAAAAGTGGGCGAAGGACATGAACAGACACTTCTCAAAAGAAGACATTTATGCAGCCAAAAAACACATGAAAAAATGCTCACCATCACTGGCCATCAGAGAAATGCAAATCAAAACCACAATGAGATACCATCTCACACCAGTTAGAATGGCAATCATTAAAAAGTCAGGAAACAACAGGTGCTGGAGAGGATGTGGAGAAATAGGAACACTTTTACACTGTTGGTGGGACTGTAAACTAGTTCAACCATTGTGGAAGTCAGTGTGGCGAGTCTTCAGGGATCTAGGACTAGAAATTCCATTTGACCCAGCCATCCCATTACTGGGTATATACCCAAAGGACTATAAATCATGCTGCTATAAAGACAAATGCACACGTATGTTTATTGCGGCATTATTCACAATAGCAAAGACTTGGAACCAACCCAAATGTCCAACAATGATAGAGTGGATTAAGAAAATGTGGCGCATATACACTATGGAATACTATGCAGCCATAAAAAATGATGAGTTCATGTCCTTTGTAGGGACATGGAAGAAATTGGAAATCATCATTCTCAGTAAACTCTCGCAAGAACAAAAAACCAAACACTGCATATTCTCACTCATAGGTGGGAATTGAACAATGAGAACACATGGACACAGGAAGAGGAACATCACACTTTGGGGACTGTTGTGGGTTGGGGGGAGGGGGGAGGGATAGCATTGGGAGATATACCTAATGCTAGATGACGAGTTAGTGGGTGCAGCGCACCAGCATGGCACATGTATATATATGTAACTAACCTGCACATTGTGCACATGTACCATAAAACCTAAAGTATAATAATAATATTAAAAAAATAAAAAAATAAAAAAAGAGTAATTTGAGGAAGAAAATTTCTTGATTTAAATGTAGCCATAGTTACCATTTTTCTCATATGATTGGCATATTGAGGGATTAAAAATTCTTTCGCTACCATAATGTCATAAAATTATATTCTGATATTGTTTCTTAAAAGTTTTATATGTTTGCCTTTCATATTTTAACTTTTAACCCATAGGGGGCTGATTTTTCTGTAAGGCATATAAGAATCCAATTTTATTTTTTAAATATGAAAATATATCAACACATTTTATTGTCTCCTTATCTCTGATAGTCTATAATGCCATCCCTACCTCTTCTCAAATTTCCTTATATGTGTGGTACTCTGAGCATCACTACTTGAAACCATTGGTCAAATTCCTTCAAAATACACTGCTGGGATTTCTGTTAGAATTATATCAATTCTCTTTTCATAGAAGGACTCCAGAACACTTGAATTCAGAACAATTCTGCTTGACTTGTATGCTATTGCTACACAATGTTTTTCACCCCAATAACAAATTGTAATTATTTTTCACCTACACCTACAATGTTTATGTTTACCTATCTCTTTATTCACCGTGGCTTTTATCATCTCAGCTCTTCTTTGTGAGGTCATTTGCTTTTTTTTTTTTTTTTTTTTTTTGAGACAGAGTCTCCCTCTGTCCCCCAGGCTGGAGTGTAGTGGCGTGATCTCGGCTCATTGCTAGCTCCGCATCCTGGATTCACTCCATTCTCCTGCCTCAGCCTCCCAAGTAGCTGGGACTTACAGGTGCCTGCCACCATGCCTGTCTAATTTTTTGTATTTTTAGTAGAGACGGAGTTTCACCGTGTTAGCCAGGATGGTCTCAATCTCCTGACCTCGTGATCCGCCCGTTTCGGCCTCCCAAAGTGCTGGGATTACAGGTGTGAGCCACCGAACCTGGCCTGTGAGGTCATTTCTTACTTGAATTATATCACTTAGAAGTTTCTTTAGTGAAGATTTGTTTGTAGCAAACACTTTTAGTATTTGTTAATATAACTTTATCTTTATTCTGCTTTCTTGAAGATCATCTATTCTGCTATAAGTCTCTCAGTGAACATTTATTCTTATTATTTTGAAATGGTTACTGCATGTTTTTTGTTGTTTCGATTTCCACTGTTTAAGTCTGCCTTTAGTTTTATAATTATTTGTAGGTGATCTGTTATTCCTCTTTAGCTGTTTTCTAAGCTTTTATTTTAAAATAATTATAGATTCAGAAGAAGTTGCCAAAATAGTACAGATAGGTATCATTCATCCAATTCCCACCAATTATTATATCTTACATAACTATAATACAATATCAAAACCAGGAAATAAACTTTGGTGCAAAGTGTGTGTGTATAGATTTGTGTAACCACCACCATAGTGAATATTGCAAAATAATTATTTCATCACACCAAAGACTTTCATTGTGCTACCCCTTTATAGTCATGCTTATCTACCTCCCCCATCACCAGCCCCAAACCATATCAATCCCTAATCTAGTCTCCATCCTTATACATTTGTTATTTTGAAAATGTTATATAAATGGAATCATAGAGTAGGTGACTTTTTGATAGTTGCTTTATACTCAGCAAAATGCCCTTTGAGGTAAAGCCATATTTTTGTGTTTTTGTATATATCAATAATTGATTCCATTTTATTGTTAATAGTATTTCATAGATGTATCACAGATTAACCATTTTCCACTTGAGAAACATTTTGTTTGTTTCCAGTACAGGGTAATTAAAAATAAAACTACTGTGAAATCCATCTATATATATTTTGGGGATCATAAACTTTCATTTTTTGGGGGGGGGGATAAATGCCCAAGATTACTGGTTCTTAGTGTAATTGCATGTTTAGTTTTATTTTTAAAAATCTGCAAAACAATTTTCAGAATGACTATAGCATTTTATGTCCTAAAAAGTAGTATGTTATTTATCTAATTTCCCTGAAGGTGCACCAGCATTTGGTATTATTACTAGTTTCTTTAAAAAGTTTAGCTGTTCGAATAGGTGTGTAGTGATATTTCAACATTATCCACTAATAAATCAAAGTTAAAACCACAATGAGATATCATTTATCGAAATTAAAGAAGAAAGTGATAAAGTTATTTTTAAAGTATTCTTCCTTTTCTATTTTCTCACAAAGTTTGTGTAAAATTGGAAATAACAGATTCAGTATTTGCTAGGATTCTCCAGTAAAATCTTCTGGACCTTAAGATGTCTCATGGGGGGGGGCAGGGGGTTTATAAATTACAAATTATTTTTATTTAATTGATATGGGATGATTAAAATGATCTATTTTATGTTGAGTGAACTGTGGTAGATTTTAGGCTTAGAGAAAATTGATGATTTTATCTCAGTTGTCAAATTTACAGTTTAAAGTTGTTCATTTCTTATCCTCATGATGTTTACAGGGTCTGTAGTGGTGTATTATATTTCATTTCTTATATTATTAATTTTTACTATTTCTTTTTGTCAGTCTTGCTAGATATTTCTAACTTTCTTTTAATTTTTGTGGCTACATGGTAGGTATATATATTTATTGGGTATATGATATGATACAAGCATACAATGCATAATAGTGACAACAGGGTAAATGAGATATCCATCAACTAAAGGATTTATCTTTCTTTATGTTACAAACAATACTCTTAGTTATTTTAATATGTGCAGTAATTTATTGTTGACTGTAGTCACCCTGTTGTGCTGTCCAATACTGGATCTTATACAATCTATCTAACTATAATTTTGTACTCATTAACCATTCTTACCTCTCCCCCAAACCATCGTTCCCAGTCTTTGGTAACCATCATTCTACTCTGTCTCCATGAGTTCAATTGTTTTAATTTTTAGCTCCAACAAATAAATAAGAACATATAAACTTTGTCTTTCTGTGCCTGGCTTATTTCGTTAACATGATGCTCTCCATTTTCATACACGTTGTGGCAAATAACAGGATCTGACTCTTTTATGGCTGAATAGTAGTCCATTATGTATAAGCACCACATATTCTTCATCCATTCATCTGGTGATGGACACTTAGGTTGCTTCAAATCTTGGCTAACGTGAATCATGCTGCAATAAACATGAGAGTGCAAATATCTCTTTGATGCATTAATATTCTTTCTTTTCGGTATATTTATATCAGTGGGATTGCCATATTATATACTAGCTCTATTTTATAGCCTTTTGAGGAACCTCCAAACTGTTCTCCATAGGGGTTGTACTAATTTACATTCCCACCATAGGAGTTGTACTAATTTACATTACAACCTCCATAGGGGTTGTACTAATCTACATTCCCATTTAAACTGGTGTGAGATGATGTTTCATTGTAGTTCTGATTTGCATTTCTCTGATTAATAATTATGTTGAGCATGTTTTCAGACACCTGCTTGTTATTTGTATGTCCTCTGTGGACAAACATCTATTCAGATGTTTTGCCCATTTTTATATTAGATTATTAGATTTTTTCCCATTGCATTGTTTGAGTTCCTTATATATTCTAGTTATTAATCCATATCAGACTGATAGTTAGCAAATTTTTTCTTCCGTTCTGTGGGTTGTCTCTTTACTTTTGTGATTGCTTCATTCACTGTTCAGGAGAGTTTGAACTTGATGTAGTCTCAGTTGTTCGTTTTTGCTTTGGTTGCCTGTGTTTATGGGGCACTACTCAAGAAATCTGTGCACAGTTCATCGTCTTGGAGTGTCTTCTCAAAGTTTTCTTCTAGTAGTTTCATATTTTGGGGTCTTAAGTTTGTCTTTAATCTATTTTGATTTGTTTGTTGGATATGACAAGAAATAGGGGTCTAGTTTCCTTCTTCTGCATATGGATATTCAGTTTTCCTAGCACCATTTATGGAAGCAATTGTCCATTCCTCAATGAATGGTCTTGGCAACTTTTTCAAAAATTAGTTCACTGTAGGTGTGTAGACTTATTTCAGGATTCTCTATTCTGTTCCACTGTTGTATGTGTCTGTTTTTATGTCAGTACTATCCTGTTTTGGTTATTATAGCTCTGGAGTATAAATTGGGATTCAGGGAATGTGAGTACTCCAGTTTTGTTCTTTTGACTTAGAATAGCTTTGGCTGTTCTGGGTCTTCTGCAGTTCCATATAAATTTTGGGATTATTTATTCTATCTCTGTGAAGAATGCCATTGGCATTTTGATAGGGATTGCATCGAATCTGTAGATTGCTTTGGGTGGTATGGTCATTTTAACAATATTGATGCTGCCAACCCATGAACGTGAAATATTTTTCTATTTTTTTCTGTCCTATTCAATATCTTTTATCAGTGTTTTATAGTTTTCATTGTAAAAATATTTTACTTACTTGGTTAATTTAACTCCTAGGCTTTTTATTTCATTTGTAATTTTTGTAAATAAGATAACTTTCTTGGTTTCTTTTTCAGATTGTTTGCTGTTGGCATACTACTGATTTTTGGTATGTTGATTTTCTATCCTGCAACTTTACTGAATTTGTTCATCAGTTCTAATAGTTTTTTGGTGGAGGCATTAGATTTTTTCAAATATAAGATTATATCATCTGCAAACAAAGAGAATTTGACTTCTTTGTTTCCAACTTAGATGCCTTTTATTTCTTGTCTGATTTCTCTAGCTAAAACTTCCAGTACTATGTTAAATAACAGTGGTGAAAGTGGTCATCCTTGTCTTGTTGCACGTCTTTGAGGAAAGGCTTTCAGTTTTTCCCTTTTCAGTATGATACTAGCTGTAGCTCTGCTGTACATGGCTTTTATTATGCTGAAGTATATTCCTTCTATACTCAATTTTTGAGGGTTTTTATTACAAAGGGATGTTGAATTTTATCAATTTTTTTCAGCATCAGTTGAGATAATCATGTGGTTTTTTGTCCTTCATTCTGTTGTTATAACGTATCACATTGATAGTTTTGCATATTTTAAACCATTCTTGCATCCCATGGATAAATCTTACTTGGTCATGATGAATGACCTTTTTAAAGTCTTATTGAATTCAGTTTGTTAGTTTTTAATTGATAATTTTTGCGTAAGTTTTCATCAGGGATATTGGCCTGTAGTATTGTTTTTTTGATGCATCTTTGCTTTTGGTATCAGGGTAATATGGGCCTCATAGAATGACTTTGGAATTACTTCACTCACCTCTATTTGTTTGGAGTAGTCTGAGTAGGACTGGTATTTTTTTTTATTCTTTAAATGTTTTGTAGAATTCAGCAGTGAAGACATTGATTCTTTGGCTATTCTTTGCTGGGAGACTCTTTTATTATGGCTTAGACATCATTACTTGTTACTGATCTTTTCAGGTTTTGGATTGAATCAAGATTCAATCTTGGTAGGTTACATATGTCTAGGAATTTATCCACTTTTCTAGGTTTTCAAATTTATTGGTATGTAGTTGCTGATAGTAACCTCTAATGATCCTTTTGATTTATGCAGTATTAATAAAAATGTCTCCTTTTGTATTTCTGATTATTTGTTTCTTCTCTCTTTTTTTCTTATTTAGTCTGGCTAAAAGTTTATACATTTAGTTTATCTTTCCAAAAAATCAACTTTTTATGTCATTGATTGTTAAAATTCTGTTCAATTTATTTTACTTTTTGCTCTCATCTTTATTATTTATTTTCTTCTATTAAATTTAGGTTTGGTTTTCTCTTGTTTTTCAAATTCTTTAGTATGCATTCTTATGTTGTTTATTTGAAGTCTTCCTTCTTTTTGGATGTATATACTTGTAGCTATAAGTTTCCCTGTTAGTACTGCTTTTGCTGTATGCCACAAGTTTTGGCATATCATGTTTCCATTCTCATTTTTTTCAGAAAATATTTTAACTTACTTCTAAATCACTTCATTGACTCACTTGTCATTCAGAAGCTTATTGCTTAATTTCCATGTGTTTGTATAGTTTCCAAATTTCTTCTTTATTGATTTCTGCTTTTTCTCTCTTTTTTTTGTTTTTTTTTTTTTTGCCCTTGTGGTCTGAGAAGATTCTTGATATTATTTCAACTTTTTTCAATTTTTTAAGACTTACTTTGTTGCATAACACATACTCTACCCTTAAGATTAATCCATGTGTTGAGGGAAAGAATAAAGAATGTATTCTGCAGCCATTAGATAAAATGTCCTGTAAATATCTATCCAGTCCATTTGGTCTATAGTGCAGCATACATCTGACATTTCTTTGTTTATTTTTTGTCTACATGATCTGTGAAATGTTGAAATTGGAGTGTTGAAGCATACACACATTATTATTTTATTAGAGTCTATCTCTCTGTGTAGCTCTAATAATATTTGGTTTCTATATCTGGATGGTTCAGTGTTTGGTGCATGTATATTTACACTTGTTAGATCATCTTGCTGTATTGACCTGTTTATTATTATAAAATGACCTTCTTTATCTTTATTATGGTCTTTGTCTTGAAATCTATTTTAACTGATATAAGCATAGATTCTTCTGCTCCATTTGGTTTCCATTGTCATGGAACATCTTTTTCCATACTTTCATTTCTAATCTATGTGTGTCTATATGTGAAGTGTACTTTTGTGTAGGGAATATGTAATTTGGTCTTGTATTTTATTCATTCAGCCATTCTATGTGTTTTGATTGGAGAGTTTTGTCCGTTTATATTCCATGTTATTGTTGATAATTAGGGACTTACTCCTGACATCTTGTTGTTTGTTTTCTGGTTGTTCTGTGGCCTACATTTTTCCTCGTTGTTTTGTGGCCTACATTATTCCTGTCTTGCTTTTAGTGGAGGTGATTTTCCCTGGGGAATAATTTAATTTCCTCTACTTTATTTTATGTGACTCCATTGCGTGTTTTTAGGTTTGATTTACCATGAAGCTTGAAAATAATATATTATGTTCCATTATTTTAAAACAATGACAACTTCACACTGACTGTATAAACAATCTAACAAGCAAAAACAAAACTAATAAGTTTCTATACTGTAACTTTGTCTTTCTGCTTTTTAATTTTTTGTTGCTTCCAGTAATGTCTTATTTTACTGTCTATGTATTGAAAATGTTTTTATTAATAGTTTTGATTGGGTCGTCATTTTGTCTTTCTACTTAAGATATGAGTAGTTTACCCACCAAACTTACATGTTATAATATGTTGTGTTTTTCTGTGTACTTATTATTATCAGTGTGTTTTGTACTTTCAAATGATTTACTATTGCTTATTAACATCTTTTTGTTTCTGATTTAAGAAGTCCTTTTAGCATTTCTTGGAGGACTGGTCTGGTTTTGATGAAATTTCTCAGCTTTTGTTTGAATGGGAAGGTCTTTATTTCTCCTTTGTGTTTGAAAGGTATTTTCACCTTACATAATCTTCTAGGGTAAAGGTTTTTTTCTTCAGCACTTTAAATATGTTATGCCACTCTCTCCTAACCTGTAAGATTTCTGCTGAGAAGTCTGCTGCAAAGAAGTATTGGAGCTCTATTGTATGTTATTTGTTTCTTTTATTTTGTTGCTTTGAAGATCCTTTCCTCACCCCTTACCTTTGCGAGTTTGTTTATTAAATACCTTGAGGTAGTCTTCTTTTGGTTAAATACTTGGTGTTCTTTAACCTACTTGTACCTGAATATTGATATTTTTCTTTATGTTTGGGAAGTTCTTTATTACTATTTTTGAATAGTCTTCCTACATGTATCACTCTCTATACCTCCTCTATACAACAAATAACTCTTAGATTTCCCTGTTTGAGGCTATTTTTTAGTTATTGTTGCTGTGCTTTATTCTTTATTATTTTTTGTCTTCTCTGAGTGTGTATTTTCAAATAGCCTGTCCTCAAGCTCATGAATCCTTTCTTCTGCTTGATCAATTCTGCTATTAAGAGACTCTGTTGCATTCTTCAGTATATCAATTGCATTTTTCAACTCCAGGATTTCTGCTTAATTATTTTCAATTGTTTCTATTTCATTTTAAAATTTATCTCATAAAATTATGAATTAGTTCTCTGTGTCTTTTGGGATTAATAAACTGCAGCTATTCTACTGTTACATATACACCCCCCACCAAAAGGAAACATATGTTCACAAAAACATGCACATAAATGTTTATAGCAGCTTTATTCATAATGGCCAAAAAGTTAAAAGAACCCAAATGTCCATGAATTAATAAATGAATAAACAAAACATAATATAGCCAGAAAATAGCATATTACTCGTAAGCTATTTGACTTTATTTGAGGTTTTTTTCAATACAGCTATTTTGAAGGGTCTGTCTGAAAGGTAACCTACCTCTATCTCTCCAGAATTTGGACCTGGTGTCTTATTTAGTTTGTTTGGTGAGATCGTGTGTTCCTGTATGGTTTCGATGCTTGTGGATGTTTGTCAGTGTTTGAGCATTGCAATCTTTGCAGTCTGGGCTTGTTTGTACCCCTCATTTTTGATAAAGTGTTCCAGATATTCAAAGGGACTTGCATGTTGTGATCTACAATTATGGTCACTGCACCCATATCTGCCTTTGGGGCACCTTAAGTCCAGTGGTGCTGTAGTTCTTGCAGACTCATAAAGGTATTAACTATCTGCCTTTGGGGCACCTTAAGTCCAGTGGTGCTGTAGTTCTTGCAGACTCATAAAGGTATTACCTTAGTGGTCTTAGGTAAAATCTGTAAGAATTCTCTGAATTACAAGGCAGAGACATTTGTTCTCTCCCCTTACTTTCTTCTCCCCAAATGTTAACTCTCTCTCTCTCTCTCTCTTTGCTGAGCTGCCTGGAGCTGGGGGAGTAGTGACACAAGTACCCTTTTGGCCATAGCCACTAGAAATTTGCTAGGTCAAACTTGAAGCCAACACAGCACTAGGTCTTGCCCAAGCCCTGCTGTAACTACTACCTGACTGCTGCCTATGTTTGCTGAAGGTCCTAGGGCTCTACAATCAGCAGGTGATGAATTCCACCAGTCTTGTGTCTTTATCTTTGGGGCAGCAAGTTACACAAGCCCCAGGCACATTCAGAGATATTGTCTGGGGGCCAGGGCCTGGAGTCAGTAAACTTAGAAATCTACCTGGTGCTCTATCCTACTGCAGCTAAGATGGCATCAAAACCACAAGACAAATTCTTCCCACTCTTTTCTCCCCTTTCTCCAGGCAGAGGAGTCTCTCCCCATGTTCACTACCACCACAGGCCATGGGGAGTACTGCGAGGGTACCACTGATGTTTTCTTAAGGCCCAGGGGCTCTTTATTCACCTTGTTGTGAATACTGCCAAGCCTGGAACTCACACTTCAGAGAAGTGAGACCCTCTCTGCCCCAGGGTAAGTTCAAAAAAGGCATCCAAGAGCCAAGGCCTGGAATTGGGGACCCTAAGAGCAATCGTGGTGTTCTTCCTTACTATGACTGAGCTGGTACCTAAGGTGCAAGTCAAAATCCCCTTTATTCTTTCCTCTACTTTTCTTAAGCAGAAGGGATCTCTCCTCATAGCCACCACATCTGTGAATATGCTAGGTCACACCTGAAGCTAACATGTCTCAGAGTCTCATCCAACACCCATGACCTGTACTACCTGATATAACCACTTCTTATTATTCAGGGTCCCTAGGCTCTTTAGTGAGCAGGTGATAAATCCTGCCAGGACTGGGTCCTTGCCTTCAAGGCAGCAGGTTCCCTTCTGTGTCATGGTTTGTTTAGAAATGTTCTGTGGGAGCTATAGCCTGTAATGGGTGCCTTATGACTCTTCCCATTACCCTGTCTTACTTTGGCTAAGAAGGTATCCAAAACACAAGACAAAATCCCTTTTCTCTTCCCTCTCCTCTCCTCAAATAGAAGGAAGGGCTTATTTTGAAGTCATGAGCTGCACTGCCTGGGGTTGGGATAGGGATGACACAAGCACTCCCTTATCCAACATATTTGGTGTGTCACTAGGTCAGATGCCCCCAAGTCCACTAGCTCTGAGCCCAGGATACCACTAAGGCTTGCCTAGGACTTGCAGTCTGTGTCCCTAGACACCCTTTTGCATTCATGTAGGACCCCAGGGCACTTTAGCCAATGATGGCAAGGCTTGCTGAAATGCAAGTTCTGATCACTAGGATTGATGACTCCTCTCTTGTCAGGGCTGGGCTAAATGTTCCCTCCATGGGCATCAGATGAATTCTGCATGGTGTTGGAATCACTGAGTTTTAATGGAAAATTCCACGATCACTGAGTTATCCCTCTACCATGATCACAGGTTCTCTCTCTGTGCCAAGTGGCTGCTGCTGAAGGATTGGAAAGGGGTGGGATCAGCAAATTGAGATTGTTTTTCCTACTCTTTTCAGTGCCTCATTTAGTTATATGCAGTTAAAACTAGGTGATGTGATCATTCATATTATTTTTGGTTTTTATGAATATGTTTTGATGTGTATAGATAGTTGTCAAATTTAGTGTTCCTGTGAGGAGGTTGATCAGAGCAGGCTTCTCTTTGGCTATTTTGCTTTGCCTGTGGAATCTGTGTTCTTCTTTTATTTTCTTTAGATGAAAAATGAAATTATGATTTTAATATGAAACTTTTATATAGATATAGTTCACACACCATACAATTCACTCATTTAAAATGAACAATTTAATGTTTTTAGTATATCCACAGACCTATGTAACTGTAACAAATTTTAGAACATTTCCCTCACTCCAAAAAGAAACTCCATATATCTTAACATTCATCCTCCGTTTTATCCCAAAATTTCTTCATCCCCAGGCAGCCATTACTCTACTTTCTGTTTCTATTAATTTACCTATTATGGACATCTGATAGAAATGGGATCATATACTATGTATTCCTTTGCAAATCACTTTTTATATTAGCAAAATGGTTTCAAGGATTATCCTGTTGTATCATGTACCAGTACTCTATTAGAGTTTATGACTGAGTAATATGTTATTTTATGGATATACTACATTTTGTTTATTCATTTATTAATTCATGGGCATTTGGGTTATTTTTGCTTTCTGGCCATTATGAATAATGCTGCTATAAACATTTATGTGTATGTTTTTGTGAACATATGTTTCTTTTTGGGGGGCATATATGTAACAGTAAAATAGCTGCAGATTATTAATCCCAAAAGACCCAACTTCAAACACCATAATCCCAAATGTCGAAATCCCTTAAGAACAAAATAAGTCAAAATCCTAAAGTCTAAAATGCCTAACATCTAAAATTCCTACAAAATCGCAATTCCAAAAGGTTAAAATCCTGAATGTTACAATCCTGAAAGCAAATTCTGGGAAAGGGATTAGTGTGTTTTTAATTTTATACAGGAGTGTTCTATCATGTTAGTTGCATCATGTTAGGTGAAACTATTACCTGCTTATTGTCTTTTTAGAAATCATGTATGGTTTAAGGAGATGTGTATGGGTCCCAAGTTGACAAAGGCTGGACTTGTGGGTTTGATTTTAGGTGTCGATTTAACTGGATTAAGAAATATCTTGAAACCTGGTAAAACATTATTTTGAGTGTGGATGTGAGAGTTTCCAGAGATTAGTTTGTGAGTCGGAGTGGACTAGGTAGAGAAAATCTGCCTCAATGTTGATAACATGGTTAGGCTTTGTGTCCCCAACCAAATCTCATCTTGAATTGTAATCCCCAGGTGTTGAGGAAAGAATCTGGTGGGAGGTGATTGCATCATAGGGGCAGTTTCACCCACACTGTTCTCATGGTAGTGAGTGAGTTCATCAGATATAAATCTGACGGTTTTATAAGTGTTTGGCAATTTCCTCCTTTGCTCACACTCTCTCCTGCCACCTTGTGAAAAAGGTGCCTGCTTCCCCTTCTGCCATGATTGTAAGTTTCCTGAGGCCTCCCCAGCCATGCGGAAATGTGAGTCAATTAAACCTCCTTTGTTTATAAATTACCCAGTCTCGAGTAGTATCTTTACAGCAGTGTGAGAATGGACTCATACAGTTGGCAAGCGCTATCTAATCAGACAGAGACCCGGAGATATCAAATGCAGGAGTGTCTCTTTCATAGCTGTAAGAGCCATTTCTCCTGCTGCCTTAGATATCAGAAATTCAACTTCATGAAAGTGCATTATTATAATGTTGACTTTGTATGTAAACATTGTGCATGTGCATAAAAACATTGAAACATTTTCAATAAATAAAGAGATAGTCATTTTGTACATCTGCTTTTGTGATAGATAAAACTTATTAAGATATCTTTGAGCAACTGACTATGTGATAGTTAACTATCACAGTTTTTGATCCATCTTGTCAAAAGACAGGTTGTCTGTCACAGTGATTCAGATAATTGTAGTTATAAAGCTGGGTGCACACAATTACTAACCATAGTGATAAGCATTTATACATTCTGTTTGTGACTTATTTCTTTGTAAATATGATTTATCTACTCACAACTGTTATGTAGTTATCATTAGCATACCTAAGTGTTTATATTTGCAAAAATATGTATATTATTTTTGCCCACTTTATAAAGTGGCTTATGAAGTGTTTGGCCATGTTTTCAATATGTTTCTCAAATGAATCTCATATTAAAAATGTGAATAAATGTCTTTTAAATACTTTTGTTCAAAATATATTTTCAGCATTTTGACCTTTTGGAATTATAATTTTTGTAATTTTAGACTTTAAGGATTTTAATCTTTAGGAATTTCAACATTTGTGATTATGGTATTTTTATGTGATTATTTGTGAGATGATTATTATGTGATTATTATGTGATTATTATGTGATTATTTGTGAGATGGTGTTTTTTGGGATTATGACCCAAACCTGAGTAGTATAGCTAGGTTATATGGTGAATCTATATTTACTTTTTGAGAAACTGAGAAAATATTTTGCTATGTGGATGCACCATTTTATACTCACAGTAGTCATTATAAAGGTTAAAATTCTTCCACATCCTTGCCAACATTTGTTATTACCTGTCTTTTAGCCATGATAATGAGTGTAATATGGTATCCAATTGTGTTGAATAACATTCTCCTAATAGCTAATGATTTTGAAAATATTTTAATGTGCTTATTGCCCAACTACATGCCTTCTTTGGAGAAACTTCTACTCATATTCTTTGCCTCTTTTTGGTGTGCTTTAATTTTAATTAAAAGTCTTTATATTTTAGAACACTTTTAGATATACAACACAATTGACAAATTGTACAAAAAATTCTCATATGTACCCCTCCATGTACACAGTTTTTCCTATTGTTAAAATCTTGCATTAGTGATACATTAGTCATAATTAATTAACCAATAATGACACAATATTATTATTAATAATAATTTTAAATTATAACTTCTATTTTAAATCTAGGAGGTACATGCACAGTTTAGTTACAAGAGTTTATTGTGTGATGCTGAGGTTTTGAGTATAATTCAACCCATCACCCAGGTAGTGAGCATATTAGCCAATATGTAGTTTTTCAACTCTTGCCCCCTGCCCCCTACACCCTCCCTTCTGCAGTAGTCTCCAGTGTCTTTTGTTAGCGTGTTTACATTCATGTGTACTCAATGCTTAGCTCCCATATAAATGTGATAATATTTATTTTTCTGTTTCTGTGTTAATTTTCTTAGAATGATAGCCTCCAGCTGCATCAATGTTGCTGCAAAGAACATGATTCTGTTCTTTTATGGCTGCATAGCATTTCAAGGTGTACACGTACCACATTTTCTAAATCTAATCCACCACTTCTGGGAATCTTGGGTAATTCCATGTCTTTACTATTGTAAATAGCGCTGCAATAAACATGAATGCATGTGTCTTTTTGGTAAAATGATTTGTTTTCCTTTGGGTATATACCTAATAATGGGGTTGCTTGGTCAAATTGTAGTTCTGTTTCAAGTTCTTTAAGACACTTCCAAACTGCTTTCCACAATGGCTTAACTAATTTATATTCCCAACAGCAGTGTACAAGTGTTCCCTTTTCTCCACAGCCTCATAAACATTTGTTATATTTTCACTTCTTAATAATAGCTATTCTGACTGCTGTGAGGTTGCATCTTACTGTGGTTTGATTTGCATTTCTCTGGTGATTCGTGATATTTAGAATTCTTTCACGCTTATTGGCCACTTGTATGTCTTCTTTTGAGAAGTGCCTGTTGATATCTTTTGCCCAGTTTTTAATAGGATTGGTTTTTGCTCGTTGATTTGTTTAAATTTCTTACAGATTCTGGATATTAGAACTTTGTTAAGAGCACAGTTTGTGAATATTTTCTCCCATGCTGTAGGTTGTCTGTTTACTCTGTAGTTTCTTTTGCTGTGCAGAAGCTTTTTAGTTTACTTAGGTTTCATTTGTCAAGTTTCGTTTTTGTTTCAACGGCTTTTGAGGACTTAGTCATAAATTATTCACCAAGATTGATGTTCAGAAGGGTATTTCCTAGGCTTCCTTCTAGAATTTCCATTGTTTTAGGTCTTAGATTTTCCTTTAATTCATCATGAGTTAATTATTTTTATATGGTGACAGGTAAGGGTCCAGTTTCATCCTTCTGCATATAGATAGCTGGTTATCCCAGCACTATTTATTTTATAGAAAGTCTTTTCCTCATTGCTTTTTTTTTTTTTTAAACTTTGTTGAAGATCAGTTGGTTGTAGGTGTGTAGCTTTCTGTCTGGGTTCTCTATTCTGTTCCATTGGCCTTGGTGTCTGTTTTTATACAAGTACCATGTTGTTTTTCTTATTGCAGCCTTGTAGTATAATTTGAAGTTAGGGAATGTAATGCCTTCAGCCTTGTTCTTTTTGCTTACAATTCCTTCAGCAATTTGGGCTCTTTATGGTTTCATAAGAAGTTTAGAATAGTTTTTGTTTTTCTAATTCTGTGGAAAATAATGTTGGTATTTTGGTGAGAATAGCGTTGAATCTATAGATTCCTTTGGGGAGTATGGCCATTTTAACAATATTGATTCTTCAGTCAATGAGCATGGAATTTTTTTTATTTATTTCATCTACAATTTTTTTTGGCACTGTTTTGTAGTTCTCCTTGTTGAGAACTTTGACCTCCTTTGTTAGATGTATTTCTAGGTATTTTTTTCTGTGTGTAACATAATATTATTAACTAAAGTCCAGAATTTACACTTTCACTTTTATGTGTCCCACAGATTTTGACCAATGTATAATGCCATCTATCCACCACTATAGTTTCATACAAAATTGTTCCATTGCATTAAAATTCCCCTGTGCTTCATTTATTGATATCTTATTCTGCTGTAAAACCCTTGACAACTGAGCTTTTTATTGTTTCTATAGTTTTGCCTTTTCTAGAATGTCCTATATTGGGACTTATACAATATGTAGTCTTTTCAGTGTAGCTCTTATCACTTTAAATATGTACATCTAAGATTATTTCATGTCTTTTCATAGATTAATAATTTACTTCTTTTTTTCTCTTAATAGTATTCTATTTTATAGATGTGTCTCAGTTTGTCTACTTGCCTGTTGAAGGAAATCTTAGTTACTTCTGGAATTTTTTGGTGATTCTGGGTAAAGCTGCCGTAAATTTTTGTGTGCAGTATTTTGTGAGGACATAAGTTTAACTCAGTACATAAATACTTAAAGAAACAGTTGTTGATTGGTATGGAGAGGCTATGTTTATCATGGTAAGAAACTGCCAAACTGTCTTCCAAAGTGGCTGTATCATTTCACATTATCCACAGTAATGTGAATATTGCTTAACTTATGTGCAAGTATTTGATAAACCAGTATTTTGGATTTTAATAATTCCAATATATATGTAGAGGTGTTTCACTGTTGTTTTAATTTACAATTCCCTAATTATATATGGTAGTAGCACCTTTACACATGCTTATTTGCATTTGTATATTTTCCTTGGTGAGGTATCTATTTAAAATTTTTGCCAATCTTTTTTTAAAAAGACATGGCTGTTTCTTATTGTTGTTTTAGAAGATTTTTGTATATTTTGTATATAAGTCTTTTATCAGATATATGTTTGCTAATATTTTCTATGAGTCTGTGGCTTGCCTTTTCATTCTCTTAATAATTTATTTCACAGAGGACAAGATTTTTTATTTTAATAAAGTCAAATGTCCCATTTTTCTTTCATGAATTATGCTTTAAGTGTTGCTTCTAAAAACTCATTGCCAAACCCAAGATCATTGAGATTTTCTCCTATATTATTTCTTAGAAGGTTTAGTATTCATTTTGTTTTCTGTTTAAGTCTGTGAACCACTTTTAATTAATATTTGTTAAAGGTGTAACATCATTGTCTAGATTAACTTTTTGCAAATTGACATTCAATTTTTAGCAGTATTTGTTGGAAAGAATAACATTTTTTCTTCATTGAATTGCCTTTTTTTTTTTAAATCAGAGATCAGTTGACTATTTTCATCTGTTTTCATACTATCGTCTATTTCTGGCCTCTCCATTCAGTTCCATTCATAAACGTGTCTATTATTTTTATCAGTACCATACTGTCTGGATCACTGTAGCTTTTTATGAAGTCTTACAGTTGGATCATGTCAGTGTTCCAACTTTGCTATTTTTCAGTGTTTTGTTGATGATTCTGGCTTCTTCACCTTTCTATATAAATTTAAGAATACATTTGTTGATATTCACAAAAGAGCATACTAAGGATTAGCATGCTATTTTTAGGATTAGGATTGTCTTGGATATATAGATCAAATTGGAGAGTATAAACTTAACAACATTTAGTCTTCTAATACATGGTACATCTGTTTATTCATTTATTAATTCATTTTATGTTTTTAAAATTGTTTTAAGCCTTATTCATATTTAATTGACAAATACAAATTGAATATATATTTTATAAATATGTATTATATACGGTACATATACTGTATACAATGTATATACATACAGTGTATACAATGTGTTCTATTGCTATATGTATACATTGTGAAATAATTGCCACAAACCAACTGTTTAACATTCATCACCTCACATAGTTATGTTTTCTAAATAATGAGAACATCTAAAATCTACTATCTTAACAAGTTACAAGTATATATTATATTTTTAACTATAGTCACCATGTAGCACATTAGATTCCCAAAACTTATTGGTATCATAAGTGAAAGTTTGTACCCTAAATGGGAAGGTAATGGTCTTTATTTAATTAAATGTATTGTTTATTTTATCAGTTTTGTGGTTTTCCAAAAGTGGATAATGGGCTTAATTTGTTAGTTTTTAATCTAAGTATTTTATTTTTTGCTAGTGTAAATGATTTTGTGGGGTTTTTTTTCCTTGAGGGTTAGGTTTTTTGTTTGTTTGTTTTGTTTTGTTTTTTTCTTTACTTTAAGTTCTAGAATACAAGTGTAGAACTTGCAGGTTTGTTACATAGGTATACATGTGTCATCGTGGTTTGCTGCACCCATCAACTCATCATGTAGGTTTTAAGCCCCGCGTGCATTAAGTATTTGTCCTAATGCTCTCTCTCTCCTTGTCCCCTACCCCCTGACAGGCTCAGGTGTGTGATGTTCTTTCCACTCCCTGTGTCCATGTGTTCTCATTGTTCATCTCCCACTTATGAGTGAGAACATGCGGTGTCTGGTTTTCTATTTCTGTGTTAGTTTGCTGAGAATGATGGTTTCCAGCTTTATCCATGTATGTAATTTCAACTTTTAATTTTTCATTGCTGGAGTAAAAAAAAAAGTTGAATTTTATACATAAACTCTATATCTAATAACCTTACTAGGTAGAATTGCTTATTACATCCTGGAGTTTTTAGTTCCTTTCTTTGTTTGGATCTGTTTTTTTAAATGTTCTGCATAAACAATCATGCCATCTAAAAACTAAGAACACTTTATTTCTCTCTCTTAAATCTGCATATATACAGATTTATATATTTAAACATTTATATATATAGACTATATGCATATATACATATATGCAGAGTGTATATATATACAGACTATATGTGTGTGTGTGTATATATATATATATATTCTGTATATACATATATTAGGAAAGAACAAAGATCTAAAATCAGTAACCTAAGTTTCCTTTGAATAAAAGTAGAGAAAGGGGTTATTTACACCTAAAGCAATTAACAAAATTTTAAGAATTAGAACAGAAAGTGAAAAAACCGAAAACAGAAAATTGAGAAAAATCAACAAAAATAAAATCTGTTACTTTGAAAATATTAATAAAACTGATAAACATCTATCCAAGCTAATCATGATAAAAAGAAAGAAAGATTAATACCAGAAATGAGAGAGCTGTCATCACTACTGATTACATGGACATTAAAATAATAATGAATAAGTTAAAATACTGTATGTTCAAAAATTTGATAACTTTTTTTTCTATATACTTTAAGTTCTAGGGTACATGTGCACAACGTGCAGGTTTGTTACATAGCTATACACGTGCCATGTTTGTTTGCTCCATTCATTAACTCATCATTTACATGAGGTATTTCTTCTAATGCTATCCCTCCACTTGCCCCCCACCCCACGACAGGCCCCCGTGTATGATGTTCCCTGCCCTGTGTCCATGTGTTCTCATTGTTCAATTCCCACCTATGAGTGAGAACATGCGGTGTTTGGTTTTCTGTCCTTGTGATAGTTTGCTCTGAATGATGGTTTCCAGTTTCATCCATGTCCCTGCAAAGTACATGAACTCATCCTTTTTTATGGCTTCATAGTGTTCCATGGTATATATGTGCCACATTTTCTTAATCCAGTCTATCACTGATGGACATTTGGGTTGGTTCCAACTTTTTGCTGTTGTGGATAGTGCCGCAGTAAACATATGTGTGCCTGTGTCTTTATAGTAGTATGATTTATAATTCTTTGGGTGTATACTCAGTAATGGGATCACTGGGTCAAATGGTATTTCTAGTTCTAGATCCTTGAGGAATTGCCACACTGTCTTCCACAGTGGTTGAACTAGTTTACACTCCCACCAACAGTGTAAAAGTATTCCTATTTCTCCACATCCTCACCAGCATCTGTTGTTTCCTGACTTTTTAATGATGGCCGTTCTAAATGGCATGAGATGGTATCTCATAGTGGTTTTGATTTGCATTTCTCTGATGACAAGTGATGATGAGCATTTTTTCATGTGTCTGTTGGCTGCGTAAATGTATTCTTTTGAGAAGTGTCTGTTCATAGCCTTTGCCCACTTTTTGAGGGGGTTGTTTGTTTTTTCTTGTAAATTTGTTTAAGTTCTTTGTAGATTCTGACCCTTTGTCAGATGGGTAGATTGCAAAAATTTTCTCCCATTCTATAGGTTGTCTGTTCACTCTGATGGAGTGAACAATGGGATACCACAATGAGATACCATCTCATGCCATTTAGAATGGCCATCATTAAAGTCAGGAAACAACAGATGCTGGAGAGGATGTGGAGAAATAGGAACACTTTTACACTGTTGGTGGGAGTGTAAACTAGTTCAACCACTGTGGAAGACAGTGTGGCAATTCCTCAAGGATCTAGAACTAGTAGTTTCTTTTGCTGTGCAGAAGCTCTTTAGTTTAATTAGATCCCATTTGTCTATTTTGGCTTTTGTTGCCACTGTTTTTGGTGTTTCACTCATGAAGTCTTTGCCCATGCCTATGTCCTGAATGGTATTGCCTAGGTTTTCTTCTAAGGTTTTTATGGTTTTAGGTCCAACATTTAAGTCTTTAATCCATCTTGAATTAATTTTTGTATAAAGTGTAAGGAAAGGATCCAGTTTCAGCTTTCTACATATGCCTAGCCAGTTTTCCCAGCACTATTTATTAAATAGGGAATCCTTTCCCCATTGCCTATTTTTGTCAGGTTTGTCAAAGATCAGATGGTTGTAGTTGTGTGGTGTTATTTCTGAGACTTCTGTTCTGTTCCATTGGTCTATATCTCTGTTTTGGTATCAGTACCATACTCAAACTTGTAGTATAGTTTGAAGTCAGATAGCATGATGCCTCCAGCTTTGTTCTTTTTGCTTAGGATTATTGTGGCTATATGGGCTCTTTTTTGGTTCCATATGAAATTTACAGTATTTTTTTCCAATTCCATGAAGAAAGTCATTGGTAGCTTGATGGGGATGGCATTGAATCTATGAATTACCTTGGGCAGTATGGCCATTGTCACGATATTGATTCTTCCTATTCATGAGCATGGAATGCACTTCCATTTGTTTGTGTCCTCTTTTATTTTGTTGAGAAGTATTTTGTAATTCTCCTTGAAGAGGTCCTTCACATCCCTTGTAATTTGAATTCCTAGGTATTTTATTCTCTTTGTAGCAATTGTGAATGGGAGTTCACTCATAATTTGGCTCTCTGTCTGTTATTTGTATATAGGAATGCTTCTGATTTTTTCACATTGATTTTGTATCCTGAGACTTTGCTGAAGTTGCTTATCAGCTTAAGGAGATTTTGGGCTGAGATGATGGGGTTTTCTAAATATACAATCATGTCATCTGCGAACAGGGAGAGTTTGACTTCCTCTTTTCCTAATTGAATACCCTTTAGTTCTTTCTCATGTCTGATTGCCCTGGCCAGAACTTCCAACACTATGTTGAATAGGAGTGGTGAGAGAGGGCATTCTTGTCTTGTGCCAGTTTTCAAAGGGAGTGCTTCCAGTTTTTGCCCATTCAGTATGATATTGGCTTTGGGGTTGTCATAAATAGCTCTTATTACTTTGAGATACATTCCATCAATACCTAATTTATTCAGAGTTTTTAGCATGAAGCGCTGTTGAATTTTGTCAAAGGCCTTTTCTGCATCTAATGAGATAATCATGTGGTTTTTGTCATTGGTTCCGTTTATGTGATGGATTATGTTTATTGATTTGCGTATGTTGAACCAGCCTTGCATCCCAGGGATGAAGCCGACTTGATCGTAGTGGATAAACTTTTTGATGTGCTGTTGGATTCTTTTTGCCAATATTTTATTGAGGATTTTTGCATCAATGTTTATCAGGGATATTGGTCTAAAATTCTCATTTTTTGTTGTGTCTCTTCCAGGTTTTGGTATCAGGATGATGCTGGCCTCATAAAATGAGTTAGGGAGGATTCCCTTTTTTTTCTATTGATTGGAATAATTTCCGAAGGAATGGTAGCAGCTCCTCTTTGTACCTCTGGTAGAATTTGGCTGTGAATCCATCTGGTCTGGGACTTTTTTTGGTTGGTACACTATTAATTATTGCCTCAATTTCAGAACCTGTTATTTGTCTGTTCAGAGATTCAACTTCTTCCTGGTTTAGTCTTGGGAGAGTGTATGTGTCCAGGAATGTGTCCGTTTTTTCTAGATTTTCTTGCTTATTTTCACAGAGGTGTTTATAGTATTCTCTGATGGTAGTTTGTATTTCTGTGGGATTGGGGGTGATATCCCCTTTATCATTTTTTATTGCATGTATTTTGTTTTTCTATCTTTTCTTCTTTATTAGTCTTGCTAGCGGTCTATCAATTTTGTTGATCTTTTCAAAAAACCAGCTCCTGGATTCATTGATTTTTTGAAGGGATTTTGTGTCTCTATCTCCTTCAGTTCTGCTCTGATCTTAGTTATTTCCTGCCTTCTGCTAACTTTTGAATGTTTTGCTCTTGCTTCTCTAGTTCTTTTAATTGTGTTGTTAGGGTGTTGATTTTAGATCTTTCCTGCTTTCTCTTGTGGGAATTTAGTACTATAAATTTCCCTCTACACACTGCTTTAAATGTGTCCCAGAGATTCTGGTACATTGTATCTTTGTTCTCATTGGTTTCAAAGAACATCTTTATTTCTGCCTTCATTTCATTATTTACCCAGTAGTCACTCAGGAGCAGGTTGTTCAGTTTCCATGTAGTTGTGCGGTTTTGAGTGAGTTTCTTAATCCTGATTTCTAATTTGTTTGCACTGTGGTCTGAGAGACAGTTTGTTGTGATTTCAGTTCTTTTACATTTGCTGAGGAGTGCTTTACTTCCAACTATGTGGTCAATTTTGGAATAAGTGCAATGTGGTGCTGAGGAGAATTTATATTCTGTTGATTTGGGATGGAGAGTTCTGTAGATTTATATTAGGTCCACTTGGTGCAGAGCTGAGTTCAATTCTTGGATATCCTTGTTAACCTTCTGTCTCATTGATCTGTCTAATGTTGACAATGGGATGTTAAAGTCTCAAATTATTATTGTGTTGGAGTCTAAATCTCTTTGTAGGTCTCTAAGGACTTGCTTTATGAATCTGAGTGCTCCTGTATTGGGAGCATTTTTATTTATGATAGTTAACTCTTCTTGTTGAATTGATCATTTTACCATTATTTAATGGCCTTTTTTGTCTCTTTTGATCTTTGTTGGTTTAAAGTCTGGTTTATCAGAAACTAGGATTGCAAACCCTGCTTTTTTTTTTTTTTTTTTTTTTTTTGGCTTTCCATTTGCTTGGTAGATCTTCCTTCATCCCTTTATTTTGAGCATATATGTGTCTGCACATGAGATGGGCCTCCTGAATACAGCACACTGATGGGTCTTGACTCTTTATCCAATTTGCCAGTCTGTGTCTTTTAATTGGGGCATTTAGCCCATTTACATTTAAGGTTAATATTGTTACGTGTGAATTTGATCCCATCATTGTGATGTTAGCTGGTTATTTTGCCCATTAGTTGATGCAGTTTCTTCCTAGCATCGATGGTCTTTACAATTTGGAATGTTTTTGCAGTGGCTGGTACCGGTTGTTCCTTTCCATGTTTAGTGCTTCCTTCAGGAGCACTTGTAAGGCAGGCCTGGTAGTGACACTATCTCTCAGCATTTGCTTGTCTGTAAAGGATTTTATTTCTCCTTCACTTATGAAGCTTAGTTTGGCTGGATATGAAATTCTGGGTTGAAAATTCTTTTCTTTAAGAATGTTGAATATTGGACCCCACTCTCTTGCTTGTAGAGTTTCTGTCGAGAGGTCTGCTGTTAATCTGATGGGCTTCCTTTTGTGGGTAACCCGACCTTTCTCTCTGGCTGCCCTTAACATTTTTTCCTTCATTTCCAACTTGGTGAATCTGATGATTAAATGTCTTGGGGTTGCTTTTTTTGAGGAGTATCTTTGTGGTGTTCTCTGTATTTCCTGAATTTGACTGTTGACCTGCCTTGCTAGGTTGGGGGAGTTCTCCTGGATAATATCCTGCAGAGTGTTTTCCAACTTGGTTCCATTCTCCCTGTCACTTTTAGGTACTGCCTCGTCACCAATCAAATGTAGATTTGGTCTTTTCACATAGTCCCATATTTCTTGGAGGCTTTGTTCTTTTCTTTTTACTCTTTTTTCTCTAAACTTCTCTTCTCATTTTATTTCATTAATTTGATCTTCAATCAGTGATACCCTTTCTTCCACTTGATCGAATCAGCTATTGAAGCTTGTGCATGTGTCACATAGTTTTCCTGCCATGGTTTTCAGCTCCATCAGGTCATTTAAGGTCTTTTCTACACTGTTTTTTCTAGCTAGCCATTCGTCTAGTCTTTTTCAAGGTTTTTAGCTTGCTTGCCATGGGTTCGAACATTCTTCTTTAGCTGGGAGAAGTTTCTTATTACCGACCTTCTGAAGCCTACTTCTGTCAGCTTGTCAAAGTCATTCTCCATCCAGCTTTGTTCTGTTGCTGGTGAGAAGCTGTGATCCTTTGGAGGAGAAGTGGTGCTCTGGTTTTTAGAATTTTCAGCTTTTCTGCCCCGGTTTCTCCCCATCTTTGTGGTTTTATCTACCTTTGGTCTTTGGTGCTGGTGACCTACAGATGGGGTTTTGATGTGTATGTCCTTTTCGTTGATGTTGATGCTATTCCTTTCTGTTTTTTAGTTTTGCTGCTAACAGTCAGGTCCCTCAGCTGCAGGGCTGTTGGAGTTTGCTGGAGGTCCACTCCACACCCTGTTTGCCTGGGTATCACCAGTGGAGGCTGCAGAACAGCAAATACTGCAGAACAGCAAATATTACTGCCTGATCCTTCCTCTGGAAGCTTCTTTCCAGAGGGGCACCTGCCTGTATGAGGTGTCAGTTGGCCCCTACTGGGAGGTGTCTCCCAATTAGGCTACACGGGGTGTCAGGAACCCACTTGAGGAGGCAGTCTGTTCGTTCTCAGAGCTCAAACACCATGCTGGGGGAACCACTGCTCTCTTCAGAGCTGTCAGACAGGGACGATTAAGTCTGCAGAAGTTTCTGCTGCCCTTTGTTCAGCTATGCCCTGCCCCCAGAGGTGGGGTCTACAGAGGCAACCCGCCTTGCAGAGCTGCGATGTGCTTCACCCAGTTCGAGCTTCCCCAGCTGCTTTGTTTACCTATTCAAGTCTCAGCAATGACTGACACCCCTCCCCCTGCTAAGCTACTGCCTCACTGGTTGATCTCAGACTGCTGCATTAGCAGTGAGCAAGGATCCATGGGCGTGTGACCCTCCAAGTCAGGCGTGGGATATAATCTCCTTGTGTGCCCTTTGCTAAGACCTTTGGAAAAGTGCAGTATTTGGGTGGGAGTGTCCCAATTTTTCAGGTGCCTTCTGTCACAGCTTCCCTTGGCTGGGTAAGGGAAATCCCCCAACCCTTTGTGCTTCCAGAGTGAGGCAATGCCCCACCCTGCTTCGGCTCACCCTCCATGGGCTGCACCCACTGTCCAGCCAGTCCCAATGAGATGAACCAGGTACCTCAGTTGGAAATGCAGAAATCACCATCTTCTGTGTCAATCACACTAGGAGCTGCAGACCAGAGCTGTTCCTATTCAGCCATCTTCGATAACTTTCATGAAATGTTCCAATATGTTGACGGACACAAACTTCCAAAAGCCTACACAAAGGAAAAACAAATAATCTGAATAGCCCTATTGCTATTCAATATATTAAATCCATAATTAATAATCTCACATAATAAAGCACCCTGGCCAAATACTTTCCACTGGTAATTTCTACCAAGCATTTAAGAAAAGAGTGGTACCAAATCTCTGCAATGTCTTCCGGAAAACAGAAGCAGAAACAACAGTTCCTAATTTATTCTAGAAGGCCAGTATCATCTTGCTACCAAAACTAGACAAGGATACCATAAAAAAACAAAACAAAACAAAACAAAAAAACTACAGACCAATTATCTTTTATAAACATGGAGGTAAAATTCTCAATAAAATATTACAACAGCTAATCAAACAATGTTTAAAAAGAATTACATACTACGTCCAAGTAAGATTTCCTTCAGGTATGCAAGGCTGCTTTGAAGTCCAAAACTTATTCATCGTATATCTTTTTAAAACCTCTCTGCAGTCTAGAAATAAAAAGGAGCTTCCTCAACATGATAAAGAAAATCTACAAAAAACAAACATGTAATATCAAACTTAATTTTGAGAAACTAGAAGCTTTCCCAATGTAGTCTCACTGGTTTAGTGAGGACTTCTGGTACAATGTTTAAAATGAGTTCTGAAAGGGGACATTCTGGTCCTGTTCCTGTTATTGTAGATTTTACATAATATGTAAGTCTTTTATGGAAGACATTGCAGAGATTTGGTACCATTTCTTCTTTTCCTTTGTGTACGCTTTTGGAAGTTTGTGTCCGTCGATGTATTGGAACATTTCATAAAAGTTATCAAATTTTTAGCATATAGCTTTTAAACTTATTCATTATTATTTTAATGTCTGTGGGATCAGTAGTGATGACAACTCTCTCATTTCTGGTATTAATCTTACTCTCTTTTTATCATGATTATCTTGGATAGAAGTTTATCAGTTTTATGAATATTTTCAAAGTAACAGATTTTAATTTTGTTGATTTTTCTCGATTTTCTATTTTCAGTTTTATTACTTTCTGTTCTAATTCTTAAACTTTTGGTAATTGCTTTAGATGTAAATAACTCTTTTGTCTCTACTTTTATTAAAAGGAAACTTAGGTTACTGATTTTAGATCTTTGTTCTTTTCTAATATATACTTTCAATGCTGTAAGTGTCCTTCTAAGCACAGATTTTACTGCACCCTACCAATTTGATAAGTTGTATTTTCATTCTAACATAGTTTGAAATAAATTTAAATTTTATTTAGACTTTTTTGTTTCATGTATTATTTGGATATGTGTACAGATCTCCACCTACTTGGAGAATTTTTAATCTATTTTTCTGCTATTGATTTCTATATTAATTTCACAGTAGTCTGAGAACATACCTTGTTTTATTTCTATTCTTTTAAAAATGTTAACGTGTTTTGCAGCACAGAATGTACTTTATCTTAGGAAATGTTCCATGTGAGCTTGAGAAAAATGTATCTTCTCATTCTGTTGGAATATATATATATATAAAACTTTAATTTCTGGGATACATGTGCAGAAAATGCAGGTTTGTTACATAGGTATACACATGCTATGGTGGCTTGCTAAACCCGTGAACCCATCATCTACACTAGGTATTCTCCTAATGCTATCCCTCCCCTAACCTCCCCAACAACAGGCCCCAGTGTGTGATGTTCCTCTCCCTGTGTCCATGTGTTCTCATTGTTCAACTCCCACTTATGAGTGAGAACATGCAGTGTTTGGTTTTCTCTTCCTGTGTTAGTTTGCTGAGAATGACGGTTTCCAGCTTCATCCATGTGTCTGCAAAGGACATGAACTCATCCTTTTTTATGGCTGCATATATTCCATGGCATATATGTGCCACATTTTTTTTATCCAATCTATCATTGATGGGCATTTGGATTGGTTCCAAGTCTTTGCTGTTGTGAGCAGTGCTGGAATAAACACATGGTGCATGTGTCTTTATAGTAGATAATAAATGCATCAGGCAGAAAATTAGTAATGATATTTTTGACCTGATATATTATGCATCATTCTGTAATATATTTTTAAGTTCCATTTAGATCCAGGCAATAAATAGTTATAATCAGGTTGAAAATGTCATTACTAATTTTCTGCCTGCTGCATTTATTATCTACTGAAAGAAGGGTGTGTGTGTTGAAGTCTCCAACTTTAGTCATGGATTCATCTATTTCTCCTTGCCATTTTACTAGTTTTTTCTACATACATTTTAACTCCCTATTATTAAGTGCATACATGTTAATGATTGCTATGTCTTCTTGAAAAACTCTTTTATAATTATGTATACCTGTTTTTATCCTTTATAATTTTCTGTTCTCTGGTTTGCTCTGAAATTAATATACCTACCCTTTCTCTCTCTTTGTTATTGTCAGCATGGCATAACTTTCTCTATTTCTTTATTTTTTAATCTACCAGTACCATTATATTTAAAGTGAGTTTCTTGAAGACAACGTCTTATAAATGTTGGGTCCTTTTTTGCTTTTTGTTTTCATCTACTTTGCCAGTCTCTGTCTTTGATTTAATCTACTTAGACCATTTCATATTTAAAGTGATTATTGATATAGTTGGATTAATGTCTACCATGGCTGTTTTTTTTAATTTGCATTATTATTATTATTATTTCCACAGATTTTTGGCGAACAGGTGGTGTTTGGTTACGTGGATAAGTTTGTTAGTGGTGATTTCTGAGATTTTAGTGCACCCATCACCCAAGCAGTGTACCCTGTATCCAATGTGCAGTCTTTTATCCCTCATCTGCCTGTCACCCTTTCCCCTGAGTCCCCAAAGTCCATTGTATCATTCTTATGCTTTTGCTTCCTCATAGTTTAGCTACCACATTTGAATGAGGACATACAATGTTTCGTTATCCATTTCCGTGTGACTTCACCTAGAATAATTGTCTCCAATTCCATCCGGGTTGCTGCAGATGCCATTATTTTGTTCCTTTTTATGGCTGAGTATGTATATCTTACATTTTCTTTATCCACTCATTGATTGATGGGCATCTGGATCTGGGTGGTTCCATATTTTTGTCATTGTGAATGGTGATGCTATAAACATGTGTGTGCAAGTATCTTTTTCATAAAATAACTTATTTTCCTCTGGGTAGATACCCAGGAGTGGGATTGCTGGATCAAATGGTAGATCTAGTTTTAGTTATTTAAGGAATCTCCACACTGTTTTCCATAGTGTTTTTACTAGTTTACATTTCCACCAACAGTGTAAAAGTGTTTCCTTTTCACCACATCCATGCCAACATCTATTTTTTTTAATTTTTTTGATTATGGCCATTATTGCAGAAGTAAAGTGGTATTGCATTGTGGCTTTAATTTGCAGTTCCCTGATCATTAGTGATGTTGAACATTTTTTTCATGTTTGTAGGCCATTTGTATATCTTCTTTTGAGACTTGTATATTCATGTTCTTAGCCCACTTTTTGATGGGATTGTTTGTTTGTTTTTCTTGCTTATCTGAGTTCCTTGTAGACTCTGCGTATTAGTACTTTGTCGGATATATAGATTGCGAAGATTTTCTCCCGCTCTGTGGGTTGTCTGATTACTCTGCTTACTTTTTCTTCTGTGCAGAAGCTTTTTAGTTTCATTAAGTCCCATCTTTTTATATTTGTTTTTCTTGTGTTTGCTTTTGGGTTCCTGGTCATGAAGCCTTGGCCTAAGCCAATGTATAAAGGGTTTTTCCAATGTTATCTACTAAAACTTTTATGATTTCAGGTCTTAGATTTAAGTCTTTGATCCATCTTGAGTAGATTTTTGTATATGGTGAGAGATGAGGATCCAGATTCATTTGTCTACTTGTCACTTGCCAATTATTACAGCACCATTTGTTGAATAGGGTGTCCTTTTCCCACTTTATGTTTTTGTTTGCTTTGTCGAATATCAGTTGACTGTAAGTATTTGGCTTTATTTCTGGGCTATTACTTCTGTTCCATTAGTCTATACACCTGTTTTTATATCAGTAACATGCTGTTTCAGTGACCATGGTCTTATACAATAGTTTGAAGTCTGTCAACATAATGCCTCCAGATTTGTTCTATTTGCTTAGTTTTGCTTTGGCTATGTGGGGCACTTTTTTGGTTCTATATGAATATTAGGTTTTTTTTAGTTTCTTCAAGAATGATGGTGGTATCTTGATGGGAATTGCATTGAATTTGTAGATAGCTTTTGGCAGTATGGTCATTTTCACAATATTGATTCTACCCATCCATGTGTATGGGATGTGTTTCCATTTGTTTGTGTCATCTATGATTTCTTTCAGCAGTGTTTTGTAGTTTTTCTTGTAGAGGTCAAATATATTCCCAAGTATTTTATTTCTTCACAGCTATTGTAAAAGGGGTTGTGTTTTTTATTTGATTCTCAGCTTGGTTGCTGTTAGTGTATAGCAGGGCTACTGATTTATGTACATTAAGTTTGTATCCTGAAAGTTTGCTGAATTCATTTATTACTTCTAGGAGCTTTTAGGATAATCTTTAGGGTTTTCTAGGTATACGATCATGTCATCAGCAAAGAGGAACAGTTTGACTTCCTCTTTACCAATTTGGATGCCTTTATATCATTCTCTTGTCTGATTGCTCAGGCTAGGGCTTCCAGTACTATGTTGAAGAGAAATGGTGAAAATATGCATTTTTGTCTTCCTCCAGTTCTCAGGGATAATGGTTTCAACTTTTCCCAGTTCAGTATAATTCTGTCTGTGTGTTTGTCATAGTTGGCTTTTATTACCTTAAGGTATGTCCCTTCTATGCCAATTTTGCTGAAGGTTTTAATCATAAAGGGATGCTGGATTTTGTCAAATGCTTTTTCGGAGTCTATTGAGATGATCACATGATTTTTGTTTTTACTTCTGTTTGTGAGGTGTATCACATTTATTGGCTTGCATATGTTAAACCATTCCCTCATTCCTGGTCTCTAACACACTTGATCATGGCAGATTATCTTTATCTTTTTGATATGCTATTGGATTCAGTTAGCTAGTAATTTATTGAGGATTTTTGCATATGTTCATCAGTAATATTGTTCTGTAGTTTTATTTTCTGTTATGTCCTTTCTTGCTTTGGGTATTATGGTGATACTGGATTCATAGAATGACTTAGAAAAGATTCCTTCTTTCTCTATCTTGTGGAATAGTGTCCATAGTATTGGTACCAATTCTTCTTTGAATGCCTGATAAAATTCATCTGTGAATCCATCTGGCAGTGAACATTTTTTTGTTAGTAATGTTTTAATTACCATTTTAATCTTGCTGCTTGTTATTGGTGTGTTCAGAGTTTCTATTTCTTCCTGGTTTAATCTAGGAGTGTTGTATATTTCCAGAAATGTATCCATCTCCTCTAAGTTTTCTGGATTATACAAGTAAATGTGTTCATAGTAGCCTGGCATTTTTGTATTAATTGCACACATTCTCTTTTTTATCTTCCCCCTTTTGTGCATTTTCTTGTTTTATTTATACTTTTATATTTTATTTCTCTCCACTTTTGGCATATCAGTTTTATTTTATTTTAAATTATTTTGGAGATTGTCAAGAGCTCATAAAACACATTTCTCACTAAGCTATGTGCTTTAAACAATTACTGTGCCACTTCACAAGTAGTACAACTAACTTTTAAGAGAATCTCCCTACATTATTTCTCATTTCCTTTATAAAATTATTGTCATTCATTTCACATATTCATATATTAGAATAATTTAATACCTTATTACTTTGAACATATAGTTATCTATAACATCAATTTAAAAAAGTTTTATATTTCATCTAATTATCCATCAATTATAGTCTTTATATTGATCTGAGTTTTGACCTATGTCATTTTCTTGTTATTTGAGAGACTTCCTTTAACATTTCTTGCAGGGCATATTTACTGGTGATACATTACCTTGGTTTTTCTTTTTCTGAGAAAAGTACTTGTCCTTCACATTTGGAGGAAAATTTTACTGGATAAAGAATTTTATGTGTGTGTTTTATTCTTTCAACACTGTAAATATTTCACCATACCCTCTTCATAATTGCATAATTTCTGGTGAAAAATCTGATGTAATTCCTTTATTTGACCTAGAGGTCAACAGCTTTTATTTTTCCTTATTGTATTTTCCAAGATTTCCCCTGTCTTTAGTTTTTATCAATTTTATTATTATATGCTTAGGTACATATATTTAATGTATTTATCCTGATTGGCATTTTATGACCTTTCTGGATCTGTAGTTTATTATTTGTCACTAATTTTGGAAAAGTCTCAGCTTTATTACTTCATTTTTATTTTTCTGCTCCTTTATTTTTCTCTTTTCTTCTCTGGTATTCCAATTATATATATTTGACACCTTTTTAAATTTCTCTGCAGTTATTAGTTATTCTTTCTCACTTTAATTTTTTCTTTGCATTTTAGTTTTTTTAAAATTTCTATTGACATGTCTTTAAGCTCCATGATTGTTTTCTTGTCCAACTCCAGTATACTAATATACACACAAAAGACAATCTTCATTTCTGTTACAGTGTTTTTTATTTCTAGCATATTTTATTGAACCTTTCTTACAGTTTCTCTCTTTCCACTTACATGACTCATATTTTCTGAGTATGTTTTCTACTTTTTCATTAGGACTCTTACCAACTGCTTTTCTTTTCTGCAAATTAGCAGAATTTGAAACCCTATTGATGGTACTATAATTCACACTAACTAAAACTATAATTAAAAGTACCTCTGCTTCTGATATGAATGTAGACACCAAAGAGAACCCAGAATCAAAGAAAACAGACAACCTTTCACTGCTAAAACACAAACTCAATCACAGAGGCAAATCCTCTGGCACAACCATTTCAAAACTCAGTCTCGATGTCTCTTCCACCTTTCTTTATCTTACTCCTCATCCCCAGCCCAGGTGGCAGAATCTCTGAAGATTATGACAATTTAAAGTTGCTATGTATTTGTTCTTTCTTCTGTCATCTGAAATGTTTAGGCAGAGCTTATATCCATCTCTCATAGATCCCCTTACAAATATAACTTGACTTTCAGGTAATACTAAGAAAGCATGATATTCTTTTGTATAGATAATAGAAAAATATTAAATATATTATTAAAGTTCAGTTTAAATGAAAATTGAGGAATTATAATTAAAATTAAAATGGTCTATTTATATAATAGATTTGGTATAAGAACTAAAATTAAAATTTGGCAAATTTTCTGAAATGAGCACTCAACAATATTAAAAAGCATATTGAATCTATACAATCTAAGCAAATAACAAAGAGAGAATAATATAAGTTCAGAAAAGATTGAATGAAGTTTAAAGCACAACTATTAGAAGGAAGTGTCAAGATGGTCAGCCATTTCTCTGATGGCCAGTGATGGTGAGCATTTTTTCATGTGTCTTTTGGCTGCATAAATGTCTTCTTTTGAGAAGAGTCTGTTCATGTCCTTCACCCACTTTTTGATGGGGTTGTTTGTTTTTTTCTTGTAAATTTGTTGGAGTTCATTGTAGATTCTGGATATTAGCCCTTTGTCAGATGAGTAGGTTGTGAAAATTTTCTCCCATTTTGTAGGTTGCCTGTTCATTCTGATGGTAGTTTCCTTTGCTGTGCAGAAGCTCTTTAGTTTAATTAGATCCCATTTGTCAATTTTGGCTTTTGTTGCCATTGCTTTTTGTGTTTTCGACATGAAGTCCTTGCCCATGCCTATGTCCTGAATGGTATTGCCTAGGTTTTCTTCTAGGGTTTTTATGGTTTTAGGTCTAACATTTAAGTCTTTAATCCATCTTGAATTGATTTTTGTATAAGGTGTAAGGAAGGGATCCAGTTTCAGCTTTCTACATATGGCTAGCCAGTTTTCCCAGCACCATTTATTAAATAGGGAATCCTTTCCCCATTTCTTGTTTTTGTCAGGTTTGTCAAAGATCAGATACTTGTAGATATGTGGCATTATTTGTGACGGCTCTGTTCTGTTCCATTGATCTATATCTCTGTTTTGGTACCAGTACCATGCTGTTTTGGTTACTGTAGCCTTGTAGTATAGTTTGAAGTCAGGTAGCGTGATGCCTCCAGCTTTGTTCTTTTGGCTTAGGATTGACTTGGCGATGCAGGCTCTTTTTTGGTTCCATATGAACTTTAAAGTAGTTTTTTCCAATTCTGTGAAGAAAATCATTGGTAACTTGATGGGGATGGCATTGAATCTGTAAATTACCTTGGGCAGTATGGCCATTTTCATGATATTGATTCTTCCTACCCATGAGCATGGAATGTTCTTCCATTTGTTTGTATCCTCTTTTATTTCCTTGAGCAGTGGTTTGTAGTTCTCCTTGAAGAGGTCCTTCACATCCCTTGTAAGTTGGATTCCTAGGTATTTTATTCTCTTTGAAGCAATTGTGAATGGGAGTTCACTCATGATTTGGCTCTCTGTTTGTCTGTTATTGATGTATAAGAATGCTTGTGATTTTTGTACATTGATTTTGTATCCTGAGACTTTGCTGAAGTTGCTTATCAGCTTAAGGAGATTTTGGGCTGAGACAATGGCAATCATTAAAAAGTCAGGAAACAACAGGTGCTGGAGAGGATGTGGAGAAATAGGAACACTTTTACACTGTTGGTGGGACTGTAAACTAGTTCAACCCTTGTGGAAGTCAGTGTGGCGATTCCTCAGGGATCTAGAACTAGAAATTCCATTCGACCCAGCCATCCCATTACTGGGTATAAACCCAAAGGACTATAAATCATGCTGCTATAAAGACACATGCACACGTATGTTTATTGCGGCATTATTCACAATAGCAAAGACTTGGAACCAACCCAAATGTCCAACAATGATAGACTGGATTAAGAAAATGTGGCACATATACACCATGGAATACTATGCAGCCATAAAAAAAAGATGAGTTCACGTCCTTTGTGGGGACATGCATGAAATTGGAAATCATCATTCTCAGTAAACTATCACAAGAACAAAAAACCAAACACCACATATTCTCACTCATAGGTGGGAATTGAACAATGAGAACACATGGACACAGGAAGGGGAACATCACACTTCGGGGACTGTTGTGGGGTGGGAGAAGAGGGGAGGGATAGCATTGGGAGATATACCTAATGCTAGATGACGAGTTGGTGGGTGCAGCGCACCAGCATGGCACATGTATACATATGTAACTTACCTGCACGTTGTGCACATGTACCATAGAGCCTAAAGTATAATAATAATAATAATTATAATAATAATAATAATAATAGAAAGAAAAAAAAAGAAAGATAGACAACAGAGACTGGAAAGGGTCAGATAGGGGGAGGATGGAAGATGAAGAGAAGTGAGTGAAGTGCTACAAACATACAGTTAAAAGGAATAAATTCATTGTTAGAGAGAAAAATAGTGTGATTTTAGTTAACAAGAATGTATTGCACTCAGGTGACGGACACTCTAAATATCCTGACAATCATTATGCATTATATACACACGAAAAAATTTTACATCTACTCCTTAAGTTTGTAGAAATAAAAAAATTTACAAAAAAAAAAAAAGATGGTCAGCTAGATGCAGCCAGTAAGTGCTGCTCCCTCAGAGAGAGACCACGTTTTGACCAGAAAACCAAATATTTTCAACAGATCTTTAGAGAGAAAATGCTGTATATGGATGGAAAATAGATGTAGTCACTGGGGCTGAAGGGAGAGGAAGCTGGGAAACCCAAGTGGGGTCCCTGAATGCTGTGGCTGCTTCTGGGCTCCTAATGGCACCCGGCAAAGTGAACACAGCTGCAAAGGTGAAGATACACAAAGGAATCTTGTGGTTGAGTAAAAATCATTTTAGTGCCTATTGCTCTCAAGTGTTATCTACTGAATCAGAGCCCAACTGCAACACCAAAATCACCATTAATAATCTCCCATGAAAAACCAAGAGCAAGAATTTAACAACAAAGACTCTACACATAGAAAATCTCCAGAAAGGACCTTTAGCCCTCCAAAATGAGAAAAAGTAAGCACAAGATCTCTGAAAATTGAAAAAGCCAGAGTGTCCCCTTACCTCTAAATGAGCTTACTAGCTCCCCAGCAATTGTTCTCAACCATTCTGTATTTTCTGAAATTATAGACATGGAATTCAGAATCCAGATGAAGGGAGCTCATCAAGATTGAGGAGAAAGTTGAAACTCAATCCAAGGAGCCCAGGCAATCCAGTAAAATAATTCAAGAACTGAAAGACAAAAGATCCAACTAAACTTCTTGAGCTGAAAAAATTTATGCAATGTTTTTAATACAATTGAAAATATTAACTGAAGAGTAGATGAAACTGAAGAAATAATCAGAGCTCCAAGACTGGCTTTTTGAATCAAGCCAGACAGACAAAACTAAAGAATAATTTTTTTAAATGAACAAAACCTCTTAGAAATATTCTTATAAAAGAGAAAAAGTGTACAACTCATTGGCATTCCTGAGAGGTACGGAGAGAAAATAAGCAACTTGGAAAATGTGTTTGAGAATATAGTCCCCAATTTTTTTCCAAATCTCACTAGAGAAATTGACATGCAAATCTAAGAAATACAGAGAACCCCAGCCAGACACTATACAAGATGATCATCCCCAAGGCACATAATCACTGGATTCACCTAGGTCAATGCAAAATTAAAAAAATCTTAAATGTAGCTGGAGAGAAGAGACAGACAATTAACCAATAAAACAGACTTTATCCCAGCAAAAATTAAGAAGGACAATGATGGGCATTAGAAAATGATAAAGTATGCAATCAAAGAAGCAATCCTGACTATTCTAAATATATACACACCCAACATTGAGTTACCTAGATTCTTGAAATGGCTTCTTCTTGGCCTCCAAAAAAACACAATAACAGTGGAAGATTTCACCCCACTGACATTAGACAGATAATTGAGGCAAATAGCTAATAAAGAAACTTTGCACTTAAACTTAGCACTTGACCAATTTTAACTAATAGGCATCTATAAAACACCACACCCAACAACCACAGAATATATATTCTTCTCATCTGCACATGGGACATATTCTAAGATCAACCACATGCTTGGCCACAAAGCAAGGCTCAATAAATTCAAAAATATTGAAATTATACCAAGAAAATTCTCAGACCACAGTGTAATAAATATAGAAATAAATACCAAGAAGATCTATCAAAAATGATAAAAATACATGGAAATTAAACAACTTATTTGTGAATAACTCCTGGCTGAATATCAAAATTAGACAGATATTTAAAAATTTGAAATTAATAAACATAAACAGACAATTTACCAAAATGTCTGGGATGTAGCCAAAGCAGTGTTAAGAAGGATGTTTAGAGAGCTAAATGTCTTAATGAAGAAGTTAGAAAGATCTCACATTAACAATTTAAATTTGTGCCTAAAGGAACTAGAAATAAATGGAAAAAAAACAGTAACAGAGCTAGCAGAAGAAAAATTACTAAAATTAGAGAAAAATTAATGAAATTGTGTTGCAATAGTTTATACAAAAAACAATGAAATTAAGACTTTGTTCTTCACAAACATAAATAAAATTGGTAAACCACTAGCTAGGTTAACAAATAAAAAAATAAGATGATCCAAATAAGTGCAATCAGAAATAACAAAGATTAAATTACAACTGATCCCACAGAAATACAAAAGATCCTCATAGAATACTATGAGCAACTCTGTGCATGCAAATTAGAAAATATATAGGAAATAGAAAAATTTTGGGATATGTACCATCTCCCAAGATTTAAACATGAAGAAATGGAAACTCTGAATAGACCAATATCAAGCTCTGAAATTGAATAAGTAGTAAAAATCCTATCACCCACAAAAAGCCCTGGTCTAAATGGATTTACAGCTGAATTCTACCAGATGTACAAAGAAGGAACCTACTGAAACTATTTTTAAAAAGGAGGAAGAGGGATTCCTCCCTACCTCATTCTATGAAGCCAGCATCAGTGAAATACCAAAATCTGGCAGAGACATAATAAAGAAAGAAAACTTCAAACCAATATCCCCAGTGAACATCGACACAAAAGTCATTAAGAAAATACTAGCAAACCAAATTCAGCAGCAGAACAAAAAGACAATTTATTATAACAAAGTAAGTTTTATTTCTGGGGTGCAACACTGAGTTGATACATATCAGTCAATAAATGTGATTCAACACTTTGAAAGCAAAATTATATGATCATCTAAATAAATGCATAAAAAGCTTTTGATAAAATCTAACATCCAATCTTGTTAAAAACCCTCAGCAGACTAGGCACTGAAAAAATATACTTCAAAATAATAAGAGCCATCCATACCATACCCACAGCCAACATCATAGTGAATGGAAAAAGCTAGAAGCATTCTTGTTGAGATCTGGAGAAATGAAATAATGTCCACTCTTTCCACTCCTGTTTAACACAGTGCTAAAAGTCCTAGCCAGAGCAATCCATAAAGAGAAAAAAATAAAAGGCATCCTAATAGGAAGAGAAAAAGCCAAACTATCTTTCTTTGCTTACAGTGTGATTGTATTCATAGAAAATCCTAAAGATTCTGCCAAAAAGTTCCTAAAATTGATAAATGACTTTATTAAAGTTTCAGGAATAAAGTAAATGTACAAAAATCATTAACATTTCTATGCACCAACAATATCCAGGCTGAGAGTGAAATCAAGAACACAATCCCACTTAAAATAGACACAAAGAAAATGAAGTGCCAGAAATACAGCTAACCAAGGACATGAAAGATCTACAGAACACTCCTGAAAAAAAATCAAAGATGACACAAATAAATTGAAAAACATTTGATGCTCATGGATTTGAAGAGTCAATATCAGAAAAATCGCCATACTGCCCAAAGCAACTTACAAATTCGGTGACATTTCTATAGAACTACCAATGTCATTTTTACAGAATTAGAAAAACACTATTTTAAACTTTATATGTAATAAAAAAGAGCCCAAATAGCCAAAGCAATCCTAAGAAAAAGGAACAAAGCTAAAGACATCACAATACCCTTCAAACTATACTATAAAGCCATAGTAACAAAAACAGCTTATTATTGATACAAAACAGACCAATGAAACAAAATAGAAAACTCAGAAATAAAGCCACACATCTACAAACATCTGGTCTTCTAGAAGGCTCACAAAACCAACAAATGGGGAAAGAATTATATAATTAATAGATGGTGTTGGGATACCTGGCTAGCCACATGCAAAGTATTGAATCTGGAGAGTAACCTTCCATCATATATAAAAATTTACTCATATGGAGCTTCTTCACAGTAAAAGAAACTGTCAGTAGAGAAAACCGATAATGTAAAGAATGGGATAAAATATTCACAATCTATGCATCTGGCAAAGGCCTAATGTCTAGATTCTATGGGAAACTAAAACAAATCATCAAGCAAAATAACAAATAACACCATTGAAAAAGTGGGCAAAGAACATGAGCAGACACTTCTCAAAAGAAGACGTACAAGTGAGCAACAAATATATACAATAATGTTCATCACCACTATTCACCACAGAAATGCAAATTAAAAGCACAATGACCAAATCATACCAGTCAGAATGGCTATTCTTTTGTTTGGTTTGGTTTTTGAGACCGGGTCTCGCTCTGTCACCCAGGCTGGAGTGCAGTGGTGCAATCACAGCTATTCTTATGGCTATTCTTAAAAAGTCAAAAAACAAGGGATACTGGTGAGGCTGTGAAGAAAAGGAAATACTTATGCACTATTGGTGGGAATGTAAAGTAGTCCAGACACTGTGGAAAGTAGCCTGGAAATCTCTCAAAAATCTCTCAAATATCTCAAAGATCTCAAAAACAGAGCTACTGTTTACCCCAGCATCCCATTTTCAGGTTTATACCCACAGGAAAATAAATCATTCTACCCAAAAGACACATGCACTCATATGTTCATTGCTGATCTACCCAGATTAGCAAAGACATGAAATAAACCCAGGTGCACATCAATGGTAGATTGGATAAAGAAAATATGGCATGTGTATACTGTATTTGGGCATTCTTGCATTGCTAGAAACACCTGAGACTTGGTAATTTATAAGAAAAGAGTTTTAATTGGCTCACACTTATGCAAGCTGTACAAATATGGTGCCAGCACCTGCTCAGCTTCTGGAGAGGCCTCAGGGAGCTTTTACTCATGGTGGAAGGGGAAGTTGGAGGAGGCACTTTACATGGCAAAAGCAGGTGCAAGAGCAAGCATGGGAGGAGAATTGCCACACTTGACAACAACCACATCTCATGAGAACTCACTCACTGTCAGAGTAAGAACAACACCAAGCCACAAGGGATTCAACTCCATAACCCAAAAACCTCCCATGAGGCCCCACCTCCAACATTGGGCATTACATTTCTACATAAGACTTGGGTTGAGAAAAATATCCAAGCTATATCATACACCATGGAATACTATCCAGACACTGCAAAGAATGAAATAATGTCTTCTGCAACAATGGGATGAAGCTGGTGTCCATAATCCTAAACAAATTAACACAGGAACAGCCAGCCAAATACTGCATGTTCTCACTTATAAGTAGGAGCTAACATTGAACACACATGGACATAAACACATGAACAATAGATACTGTGGACCACTACAGGGTGGAGGAGGAGTGGGTTAAATACCTGTTGAACACTATGCTCACTATCTCGATGAAAACTGTACCCTAAAGCTGTGCATACTGGAATATTCCCATATAACAAATCTTCATATATACCACATTTATCCTAAATGAAAGTTGAAGAAAAAATACAAAATAAAATACAACTATCAAATTTAAACTATGCTACACAAAGTAAAAAACTTTGAATATTGAATAAAATAAATTTTTTTAAAGATGAATAAAAAATTATTTCAAAATGCATAGTTAAAAAGACACAAGAAATGAGAAAAGGCTATGAAAGGATATAGAATATAGACCACCATTTAAATTAGCATGAAGAATATTTAAAGTTATAGAGAAGTGAGAGATTAATTCAAAATTAGAACTCTAGAATTCAAAGTTATGACAAGAAAACCAATTTTTAAAATATTTCAGGTATTATTACAATAAGTTTATTTTACTATTTTTAAAAAATTTGTAGGTACATAGTAGGTATATATATTTATGGGGTACATGAGATGTATTGATACAGACATGCAATATGAAATAAGCACATCATGGAGAATGGGTATTCATCCCCTCAAGCATTTATCTTTTGAGTTACAAACAACCCAATAATGTTCTTTAAGTGATTTAAAAATATACAATTAAGTTATTGTTGACTATATTCACCCTATTGTGCTATCATGTAGTTGGTCTTATTCATTCTTTCTATTTTTTTTTTTTTGTACACATTACCAATCCCTACCTTCCACCCAACCCCTCATTACCCTTATCGCCCTCTGGTATCCATCCTGCTGCTTCCTATTTCTATGAGTTTAATTGTTTTGATTTTTAGATTCCACAAATAAGGGAGAACATATGGAGTTTGTCTTTCTGTGCCTAACTTATTTCACTTAACTTAATGACCTCCAGTTCCATTCATATTGCTGCAAATGACTGGATCTCATTAATTTTTATGGCTGGATAGTACTCCATTGTGTATACATACCACATCTTCTTTATTATTATTATTATTATTTTTTGAGACAGAGTCTCACTCTGTTGTCCAGGCTGGAGTGCATTGGCGCGATCTCGGCTCACTGCAAGCTCTGCCTCCCGGGTTCACGCCATTCTCCTGCCTCAGCCTCCCGAGTAGCTGGGACTATAGGCGCCCACCACCACGCCGGGCTAATTTTTAGTAGAGACGGGGTTTCACCATGTTAGCCGGGAGGGTCTCGATCTCCTGACCTTGTAATCCACCTGCCTCGGCCTCCCAAAGTGCTGGGATTACAGGCTTGAGCCTCCATGCCCGGCCCACATCTTCTTTATCCATTCATCTGTTGATGGACACTTAGGTTGGTTTCAAAGCTTGAATATTGTAAATAGTGCTGCAACAAACATAAAAGTGCAGATATCTCTTTCATATACTACTGTCCTTTTTGTTGGGTATATAGCCAGCAGTGAGGTTGGTGGGTCATAGAGTAGCTCAATTTTTAGTTTCTTGAGGAACCTCAAAATTGTTCTCCATAGTGGCTGTGCCAATTTACATTCCTACCAACAGTATACAAGTGTTCCCTTTTCTCCACATCCTCGTCAACATTTGTTATTGCCAGTGTTTTGGACATAAGCTATTTTAACGGAGATGAGATGATATCTCATTGTAGTTTCAATTGTTATTTTGATTTGCATTTCTTTCATGATCAGTGATGATGAGCACCTTTTCATGTGCCTTTTTTCCATTGGCATATCTCCTTTGAGAAATGTGTATTCAAAATCTTTTACCCATTTTCTGATCAGGTTATTAAATTTTATAAATACCTATAGGGTTGTTTAACCTGCTTATATATTCTGGTGATGAATTCCTTGCCAGATTAGTAGGTTGCAAATATTTTACCCTATTCTGTGGGTTGCCTCTGCACATTGTTTATCGTATCTTTTGCTGTGCAGAAGGTTTCGAACTTGATGTAATCCCATTTGTTCATGTTTGCATTGGTTGCCTGTGCATGTGCGATATTTTTCAAGGGATCTTTGCCCAGACCAATGTCCTGGGGGATTTTTCCCAAAGTTTTCTTGTTCTAGTTTTATCACTGGAGGTCATCGATTTAAGTCTTCAATCCATTTTGATTTGATTTTTGTATATGGTGAGAGATAGGGATCTAGTTTCATTCTTCTGCCTATGGACATCCAGTTTTCCTAGCACAATTTATGGAAGCCTCTATCCACTCTCCAATGCATGCTCCTGGCAACTTTGTCAAAAATGAGTTCACTGTAACTATGTGGATTTGTTTCTGGATTCGGTTCAATTGGTCTGTGTGTTTATTTTTATGTCAGTACCATGCTGTTTTGGTTACTGTAGCTGTGTAGTATAAGTTGAATTCCGGTAATGTGAGTCCTCCAGTTTAGTTCTCATTGCTAACAACAGCTTTGGCTATTGTGGGTCTTTTGTGGTTTCATATAAATTTTAAGATTTTTTTCTACTGGTATTTTGATAGATATTGTATTTAATCTGTAAATTGTTTTGAGTAGTATGGTCATTTTAACAATATTGACTCTTCCAATCCATGAACATGGATTTCTTTTTATTTTTTGGAATCCTCCTCAATTTCTTTTATCAGCGTCTTATATTATAGAGATCTCTCACTTCTTTGGTAAATTCCTAGGTATTCAATTTTAAGTATGCCTATTGTAAATGGGATTACTTTTATTATTTATTTTTCCTGTTACTGTTGGTATATGGAGATGCTACTGATTTTTGGATGTTGATTTTGCATCCTGGAAATTTACTGAATTTGTTGATCAGTTCTAATAGTTTTCTTGTGAAGTCTTTAGGTTTTTACAAATATAAAATTATATAGTCTGCAAACAAGGATAATTTGACTTCTTCCTTTCCAATTTCGATGTTCTTTATATCTTTCTATTGTCTGATTGCTCTAACTAGAACTTCCAAGACTATAAAAACCTAGGCAATACCATTCAGGACATAGGCATGGGCAAAGATTTCTTGTCCAAAACACCAAAAGCAATGGCAACAAAAGCCAAAATTGACAAATGGGATCTAATTAAACTAAAGAGCTTCTGCACAGCAAAAGAAACTATCATCAGAGTGAACAGGCAACCTACAGAATGGGAGAAAATTTTTGCAATCTATCCATCTGACAAAGGGCTAATACCCAGAATCTACAAGGAACTAAAACAAATTTACAAGACAAAACAAACAACCCCACCAAAAAGTGGGCAAAGGGTATGAACAGACACTTTTCAAAAGAAGACATTTATGTGGTCAACAAACATATGAAAAAAAGCTCATCATCACTGATCATTAGAGAAATGCAAATCAAAACCACAATGAGATATTATATCATACCAATTAGAATGACAATCATTAAAAAGTCAGGAAACAACAGATGCTGGAGAGGATGTGGAGAAACAGGAACACTTTTACACTGTTGGGAGCGTAAGTTAGTTCAACCACTGTGGAAGACATTGCGGCGATTCCTCAAGGATCTAGAGCCAGAAATACCATTTGACCCAGCAATCTCATTACTGGGTATATACCCAAAGGATTATAAATCATGCTACTATAAAGACACATGCACATGTATGTTTATTGCGGCACTGTTCACAATAGCAAAGACTTGGAACCAACCCAAATGCCCATCAATGACAGACTGAATAAAGAAAATGTGGCTAATATACACCATGGAATACTATGCAGCCACAAAAAAGGATGGTTCATGTCCTTTGCAGGGACATGGATTAAGCTAAAAACCACCATTCTCAGCAAATTAACACAGGAAGAGAAAACCAAACACTGCATGTTCTCACTCATAAGTGGGAATTGAACAATAAGAACAAATGGACACAGGGAGGGGAACATCACACACTGGGGCCTGTCAAGGAGTGGGGGGCTAGGGGAGGGATAGCATTAGGAGAAATGCCTAATGTAGATGACGGGTTGATGGGTGCAGCAAACCACCATGGCATGTGTATACCTATGTAACAAACCTGCACATTCTACACATGTATCCCAGAACTTAAAGTATAAAAATAAATAAATAACAGTAGTGACAATGAGCATCTTTGTCATTTTCCAGATAGAGAAAAGGCTTTCTGCTTTTCCCCATTCAGTATGACACTAGCTATGAGTCTGTCATATATAGCTTTTATTATGTTGAGGTATATTCCCTCTATAACCACCAGTTTTTTGAGGGTTTTTTTAAATGAAGGGGTGTTGAATTTTATCAAATATTTTTTCAGCATCAATTCAAATGATCATATGGTTTTGTCCTTTATTCTGTTGATATGGGGTATCATGTTAATTTATTTGTATATGTTCAACAATCTTTGCATCCCAGGAATAAATCCCTCTTGCTCATGATAAATGATGTTTCTAATGTATTGTTGAATTAGGTTTTCTAGTATTTTGTTGAGGGTAATTGCACCAATACTGATAAAATGTATTGACTTGTAGTTTTCTATTTGTGATGTATCTTTGTCTGGTTTTGGTATCAAGGCAATACTGGCCTCATAGAATTACTGTGGAAATATCCCATCCTTTATTCTTGGAATACTTTCCATAGAATTGTTATTAGTTCCTCTTTTAAAGTTTGGTAACATTCAGCCATGAAGTTATCAGGGCCCAGGCTTTTCTAGAATGCTTTTTATTATGGCTTACATTTTATTGGTTTGTTCAAGTTTTGGATTTCTTCCTGGTTCAATCTTGGTAATTTTTATGTATCTAGGAATTTGTCCATTTCTTCTAGATCTTTTAGTTTATTGGCTTATAATTCCTCATAGCCATGAATGACCATTTGAATTTCTGCAGTATCAGTTGTATTTTTTCCTTTTGCATTTCCAATTTTATTATTTGAATGTTCTCTATTTTTTCTTAGTCTGGCTAAATATTTGTCAATTTTGTTTAACTTTTAAAAAAACAAATTATTATTTGTTGGATGGTGGTGTTGATGATTCAGTACTGTTTCTTCTATCTCTTCAGTGCCTCTTTCAGTGATATGAAGCTAAAACCAGGTACTGTGAGTGCTCACCTGATTTTGGATCTCATGAAGTTGTCTTTTCTGTGCAGATCGTTTTTAACTTGGTGTTCTTATGGGGGAAGGCAATCCATAGAGCTTTCAATTCCACCATCTTTCTCTGCATCTGCCCTACAATAATTTCCATATATACATATTTTTGTAAAATAAACTTGTATTTAAAATGTCTTTTTTTCAAAAAATAAAACATGAAATGGATGCATTGTAGTTGAATAAAAATAAATTACCTAAGTCTAGAATTCTAGATTGTAGAAATGAACAACTATGCATTGAAAAATTATAAGGACTCATTTTTGACTTTGAAATATAAAATAATAAATATCATCATATTTTCAAAATATTAGGTTGTCCATTGGGAGAATAACACACACATGCATACTTACACATACAAATATGTGTGTAAATATATACACACAAATACATATATACATAATATATTGTTAGAAGAAAGAAACAAATTTTTATGCTTCATGTCATATAAAATAATTATCACAATAAAAAGGTTTTTAAAGTGGCGTAAAAGCTCAGTGATAACTTTGAATATAAATCGATTAATTTCCTGTATTATTAGACTGGCTTTAACAAGAAAATTCCATCTATATATTTTTAACAACAACCACAAAAATTATAATAAAGAAAGGGTTACAATGAATGAATGTTTACAGAGAAATTAGGCAAAGCTGAAGCAACGATGAAAATACCAATAGAAGATACAGTAGAAGTCATGAAAGAAACCCTAAAATGACTTGAAATCATTATTTATTTATATTGATGGAATATGTAGTTTCTATTCAATGTGAATGTAAAAATTGATTGAATATTAGCATTCGCTATTTATATTTAAAATATTGGAAATGAGGAGAGCAAGATAAAATACATTTTTAATGAGAACACTTTCAGTCTTTTTATCTTTAACAGATCCAGAAGACAATATATGAATAATATAATCAATATTGTAAACTTGAGTAATGTAGATAAGGTATATTGGTTAAAGTACATATCATTATACTATACAAAACCCCAAAGAACAGTAGCTAAAATAATATATTTTTCATTCCATATAACAACATGAAGTTCATAAGCAGTGCAGAGAAGGAACAAGGTCCTCTTTTGTATAAATATCCAGGTAGTAAACTTTCCTCTTCTAACTTGTTTCTCTGCTTGATTGAAGCTAGCTCATCATGACTACCTTTGCACATTTTATTACAGAGGAGAGGACGAAGAGAAATTGTAGTAGAAGTAGTTTTCTGTATAAAATGTAGGATCAACGATTCACACACATCACTTGTCTTCATAGCCTATTTGCCAGAACTAAGTCAGATGCCCACAACTGTAAGGAACGGTGGAAAAGTCGGAAGCTGCGCAACGTAGCTAAACTGGGGTGGGAGTGGGAGTACAGGCTGCCAGTAGGTTCAAAGGATAACAATACTTCAAGAGAATTGGAAGTCTCTACCACTGAGTGCTTCCCATTTATGAAACCACTTTATGACATCTGCATAGGAAATTTTGACAGTTTCTACCAAGTGCCACTAAGACACAGAAATATCATAAATATCCGGAAAATATTGAAAAATCACAAACACAGATAATTAACAGTGACATACAATCTGGTGCCAAATTTTGAAGTGAAAGTCATTGTTCCCCTAAGTATACTATAAAACACTCTTCTAACAGATATTAATATGAATTCTGAGAGAAAAAATGTTCTGTACTCAAGAGTTTGGACAATGTCAGTTTTAATCGATTAAAGAGGTTTATTTACTTTAGAACTTCTCAGAGTCTTTGCTATACTTACATGTATTATGATTCTGCAAGTTGCAGGGAATATCATATACAATAATTTTCTTTTTTTTCTTTTTATTATTATTATTATTATTATTATACTTTAGGCTCTATGGTACATGTGCGCAACATGCAGGTAAATTACATATGTATACATGTGCCATGCTGGCGCGCTGCACCCACCAACTCGCCATCTAGCATTAGGTATATCTCCCAATGCTATCCCTCCCCCCTCCCCCCACCCCACAACAGTCCCCGAAGTGTGATGTTCCCCTTCCTGTGTCCATGTGTTTTCATTGTTCAATTCCCACCTATGAGTGAGAATATGCGGTGTTTGGTTTTTTGTTCTTGTGATAGTTTACTGAGAATGATGATTTCCAATTTCATCCATGTCCCTACAAAGGACATGAACTCATCATTTTTTATGGCTGCATAGTATTCCATGGTGTATATGTGCCACATTTTCTTAATCCAGTCTATCATTGTTGGACATTTGGGTTGGTTCCAAGTCTTTGCTATTGTGAATAATGCTGCAATAAACATACGTGTGCATGTGTCTTTATAGCAGCATGATTTATAGTCCTTTGGGTATATACCCAGTAATGGGATGGCTGGGTCAAATGGAATTTCTAGTTCTAGATCCCTGAGGAATTGCCACACTGACTTCCACAAGGGTTGAACTAGTTTACAGTCCCACCAACAGTGTAAAAGTGTTCCTATTTCTCCACATCCTCTCCAGCACCTGTTGTTTCCTGACTTTTGAATGATTGCCATTCTAACTGGTGTGAGATGGTATCTCATTGTGGTTTTGATTTGCATTTCTCTGATGGCCAGTGATGGTGAGCATTTTTTCATGTGTTTTTTGGCTGCATAAATGTCTTCTTTTGAGAAGTGTCTGTTCATGTCCTTTGCCCACTTTTTGATGGGGTTGTTCGTTTTTTTCTTGTAAATTTGTTGGAGTTCATTGTAGATTCTGGATATTAGCCCTTTGTCAGATGAGTAGGTTGTGAAAATTTTCTCCCATTTTGTAGGTTGCCTGTTCACTCTGATGGTAGTTTCCTTTGCTGTGCAGAAGCTCTTTAGTTTAATTAGATCCCATTTGTCAATTTTGGCTTTTGTTGCCATTGCTTTTGGTGTTTTCGACATGAAGTCCTTGCCCATGCCTATGTCCTGAATGGTAATGCCTAGGTTTTCTTCTAGGGTTTTTATGGTTTTAGGTCTAACGTTTAAGTCTTTAATCCATCTTGAATTGATTTTTGTGTAAGGTGTAAGGAAGGGATCCAGTTTCAGCTTTCTGCATATGGCTAGCCAGTTTTCCCAGCACCATTTATTAAATAGGGAATCCTTTCCCCATTTCTTGTTTTTGTCAGGTTTGTCAAAGATCAGATAGTTGTAGATATGTGGCATTATTTCTGATGGCTCTGTTCTGTTCCATTGATCTATATCTCTGTTTTGGTACCAGTACCATGCTGTTTTGGTTACTGTAGCCTTGTAGTATAGTTTGAAGTCAGGTAGTGTGATGCCTCCAGCTTTGTTCTTTTGGCTTAGGATTGACTTGGTGATGCGGGCTCTTTTTTGGTTCCATATGAACTTTAAAGTAGATTTTTCCAATTCTGTGAAGAAAGTCATTGGTAACTTGATGGGGATGGCATTGAATCTGCAAATTACCTTGGGAAGGATGGCCATTTTCATGATATTGATTCTTCCTACCCATGAGCATGGAATGTTCTTCCATTTGTTTGTATCCTCTTTTATTTCCTTGAGCAGTGGTTTGTAGTTCTCCTTGAAGAGGTCCTTCACATCCCTTGTAAGTTGGATTCCTAGGTATTTTCAAACATATTTGACTATACAATTATTTCTATGTCACTGCTATCAACATTTTTCCAAAATAATGTATCTTCCAAATTAAAAGAATGCTATAAAGCAAATGGAACTAATGAAAAACAAAACAAAACAAAACAAATATTCATCTGGGTTTTATATGTTTTGGCTGAAAAAATGTAGGAAGATGCCTTTTGAAATTTTGTTTTTTCTTACTCAAAGCAATGGGTCTGGACTTCACCATCAAATGGACAATTCTTTCTGTGTTGCTGAAATATAGTTTTATTTGTGGTGGCTAGAGTACTATTTTAAAAGCTCATTCTTTGTACAAATCTTTTGGAGATAATGACTTTAAAAAGCAGAGAAACAAACACCAGTGAAGTAAGTATACTAATATTTTAGGTGGGGGTTGAAGATAGGGAAGTAGCACAGTGACTGAATTCTGGGAAAGTATATATATATATTTTTACCAATCAGAATGAATGCTATTGTTCGTAGGAGTCACAGAACAAACAATAAAAGCAGTGCAGAGTATACCACATTTACCTTGTCTTTTTACCACACTGGAACATGACCTGTGAGATAAAGCAAAGACCTTTGTAGTGTTCCCCTTGATCTTAAGATCTCTTTGCTTCCTAATGCTCTTCTTCTTGACTAGTAATGTAAACATACCTAGTTTCATGGGTAGAGAAATTTGACTCTGGTTAATAACCTAGAGCATAGAATTGACATGTTTGGTGACTTTTTTCTGCATGTCATTTCTTTACTGAGGCAATAGAGGCAGAATACCTAACTGTACCAAACTCTAAAAATATTACAGACTTCAGATCTGAAAAAGAGAATCCTCCACCTCCAATACCTATGTGGGCCTCTTCTGTAAGTCTGTCTCTGTTTTGCTAGCGTGTGCTCCTGTAAGACTGAGGAGTGGCCAAGGAGAAGCATTTGTTGGGGTGATAAATTGAGCTAGGATATGAGTGTTTAGGTGTAGCTTCATGAAGCCTTTTGCAATGTGTAATAGAGCTAGGGGTGGGAAAAGAAGGAAGACCTCCCAAATATGGAAAAACAGAGGACAGAGGCTAGCTCTCCCAGCAGTGGAACCTCAAGGCATGCTCTAAAGAACATTATAAACTCTAACCTGTCTCTTCAATTCAATATAGAAGTGTATTCTTCCAGTTATGATAAGATACCATAATTTAAAAGTTTTTAGGGTTTATTTGTAAGTTTTAGATATTTATACATATAGATTGTCAGCTTTCATTTGAACTCTTGCCTGAGACACTGCCAATGTTAAAGGAAGGTCTCAGGAGAAGAATAGAAATCATATAAAATTCCTTTGAGCAAATGCATTTCTTAAAATATTAACATATTATCTCACTATAATTGCTATTAAAATCAACAAAATCTGGCATACAGAAATGACAGTGTGGGAGGAATTTACTTTGGATAGGATGCTCATACATTCTAAATAGATTACAAGATAGCTAAAACCTTAAGGATGGGAAGATACTATTTATAGTTACAGAATGAAAAAAACATTCTAGACAAAGGACACAAGGTTTACAAAAGTCCTCGGACTGCAGCACAGTCAAATTAAATCTCAAGATTAAAAAATTCACTCAAAACCACACAACTACATGGAAACTGACCAAGCTGCTCCTGAATGGCCTTTGAGTAAATAATGAAATTAAGGCAGAGAACAAGAAGTTATTTGAAACTAATGAGAATAAAGAGACAACATACCAGAATTTCTGGGACACAGCTAAAGCAGTGTTAAGAGGGAAATTTATAGCACTATATGCTCACATCAAAAAGCTAGAAAGATCTCAAGTTAACAAGCTAACATCACAACTAAAAGAACAAGAAAATCAAAAGCAAACAAACCCCAAAGCTAGCATGAGACAAGAAATAATCAAGATCAGACTTGACCTGAAGGAGTCACAGACATAAAAAAAAAAAAAAAAAAAAAAAAAAAAAAACTTAAAAATCAATGAATCCAGGAGCTGTTTTTATTGAAAGAAATAAACTAATAAAATAGACTGCTAGATAGACTAATAAAGAAGGAAAAAAGAGAACATTCAAAAGAACAAAATCAGAAATGATCAGAGGGATATCACCACTGATGCCATAGAAATACATCAACCATCAGAGAATACTATAAACACCTCTATGCACATAAACTAAAAAATCTAGAAAAAAATGGATAAATTCTTGGACACACACACTCTCCCAAGACTGAAAGAGAAAGAAATGGAATCTCTGAATAGAACAATAATGAGCTCTGAAATTGAGGCAGGAATAAGTAGCCTACCAACAAGTGTATTAAGATAAACAACTGAATTCTACCAGAGGCACAAACTTGGGCTGGTACCATTCCTACTCAAACTATTCCAATAAACTAAAAAAAGAGACTCCTTTCTAACTCATTCTATGAGGCCAGTATCATCATGATTCCAAAACTTAGCAGAGATACAACAAAAAGAAGAAAACTTCAGGCCAATACCCTTGATAAACATTGATGCAAAAATTCTCAAGAAAATACTGGCAAAGTGAATTTAGCAGCACATTAAGAAGCTTATCCACCAAAGTCAGCAAGTTTCATCCCTGGGATGCAAGGTTGGTTCAACACATGCAAATCAATGAATGTGCTTCAACATATTAATATAACTAGAGACCAAAACCACACGATTATCTCAATAGATGCAAAGAAAAAAACTTTTGAGAAATTTCAACATCGCTTCATGTTAAAAGCTCTCAGTAAACTAGGTATTGAAGAAACATACATAAAAATAATAACAGCCATATATGACAAACCCACAGCCAACATTATACTGTACTGTGAAAAGTTGGAAGAATTCCCCTTGAAAACTGGCACAAGACAAGGATGCCCTCTCTCACCACTCCTATTCAACATAATTTTGGAAGTTTTGGCCATGGCAATCAGGCAAGAGAAAGAAATAAAGAGTATTCAAATAGGAAGAGAGAAAATAAAACTATCTTTGTTTGCAAATTAAATGATCCTATATCTAGAAATCCCCATTGTCTCAGTTCCAAACCTTCTTAAGCTGTTAAGCAACTTCAGAAAAGTCTCAAGACACAAAATCAATGAGAAAAAAAATGCTAGCATTTCTACACACCAACAACAGGCAAGCTGAGAGCCAAATCACAAATGAACTTCCAATCAAAACTGCCACAAAAAGAATAAAATACCTAGGAATATAGCTAAAAAGGGAAGTGAAAGACCTCTTTAAGAACTACAAACCACTGCTCAAAGAAATTGGAGAAGACACAAACAAATGGAAAAATATTCCATTTGTAATGTCAATATAGGAAAAATCAATATTGTTAAAATGACCATGGACATACTGCACAAAGCAATTTATACATTCAATGCTTTTCTTATTAAACTGCTATTGACATTCTTCACAGAATTAAAAAAAAACTATTTAAACATTCATATGAAACCAAAAAAGTACCAAAATAGTCAAAGAAATCCTAAGCAAAAAGAACAAAGCTGGAGGGATCATGCTACCCAACTTCAAACTATACTACAGGGCTACAGTAATCTACACAGCCTGGCACTAGTACAAGAGCAGACACATAGACCAGTGGAACAGAATAGAGAACCCAGAAATAAGACTGCACACCTACAACCATCTAATCATTGACAAACCTGACAAATACAATCAATGACAACAAAATTCCCTATTTAATAAATGGTGCTGGGAGAACAGGCTAGCCATATGCAGCATATAATCTGGACCCTTTCCTTAAACCATATACAAAAATCAACTCAAAATGGATTAAAGATTTACATGTAAAATTTAAAACTATAAAAACTCTAGAAGAAAACCTAGGCAATAGCATTCAGGAGATAGGCATGGACAAATATTTCATGATGAAGATGCCAAAAGCAATTGCGTCAAAAGCAAAAATTGACAAATAGGATCTAATTAAACTAAAGAGCTTCTGCACAGCAAAAGAAAATATCAATAAAGTAAACAACCTACAGAATAAGAGAGAATTATTGCAGTCTATCTATCTGATGAAGTTCTAATATCTAGCATCTATAAGGAACTTAAACAAATTTACAAGAAGAAAAAACCAACTTCATTAAAATGTGTGCAAAAGAAATGAACAGACATTTTCAAAAGAAGACATACGTGCTGCTGACAAACATATAGAAAAAAGCTGAATATCACTGATTATTATTAAAATGCCAATCAATGCTACAATGAGATATCATCTCACACGTGTGAGAATGGCTATTATTAAAATATCATAAAACAACAGATGTGGCAAGGTTGTCAAAAAAAAAGAAATGCTTCTACAATGTTGGTGGGAGTGTAAATTAGTTCAACCATTGTGGAAGACAGTGTGGTGATTACTCAAAGATCTAGAGGCAGAAATACCATTTGACCCAGCAATCCCATTACTGGTTATATACCCAAAGGAATAGAAATCATTCTATTATAAAGATACATGCATGTGTATGTTCACTGCAGCATTATTCACAATAGCAAAGTCCTGGAATCTACCTAAATGCTCATCAATGAAAGACTGGATAAAGAAAATGGGGTATGTATACATCATGGTATACTTTGCAGCCATAAAGAGGAATGAAATCATGTCCCGTGCAGGCACATGGATGAATCTGTAGGCCATTATCCTTGGCAAACTAACACAGAAACAGAAAACAATATGCCCTGTGTTCTCACTTATATGTGAAAGCTGAATGATGAGAACACATGGACACATGGTGGGGAGCAACACACACTGGGGCCTGTTGGAGGGTGGAGGATGGGAGAAGGGAGAACATTAGAAAGAATAGCTAATAAATGCTGGGCTTAATACCTAGGGATGGAATGATCTTTGTAGCAAACCGCTATGGCATACATTTACCTATGTAACAAATCTACACATCCTGCACATGTACCCCTGAACTTAAAATAAAAGTTAGAAATAAAAAAAGAAATGATTTACATATTAAAATATACTATGTATTCTTAAATACCAGAAATTTAATACCTTTTTCAATTTGAGAATTTTTCAATATTTCTTTTATATATTAGGTTAATTTTCTAATCTAGATAATTGTTAGAATACTAAATGTTTCCTTTATAATTTCTAATTTATTGCCATGGGTTTTCCATACTTTAATTTTGCAATTCTTCTTACTATTTTTTTAAAGAGTTGATAAATAATATTTGCACAAGTTTATGGAGTATATGTGATATTTGATACATACCTGCAATATATAATGATCAAATCAGGGTATATAGGATATTCATCACCTTGAAAATGAACCATTTCTTTGTGTTGGAAATATTTCAAATATATTCTAGTTATTTGGAAACATACAATATATTATTGTATATTAACTATAGTCATCCTATTAAATATTAATTATTAACTATTAACCACAGTTAACTATTAACTATAGTCACCCTACTGTGCTATCAAACACTGGAAATGTTTCCTTCTACCTAACTGTATGTTTCTCTCTCACTGCTGAGGTTATATTGCTTTTCTCATTACTAATCTTGTATAATTTTGTGTTCTCTCTCTTTTTAAAATTATTTAGTGGCTTATCTATTTTAATTACTTTAATCATAGTAATGGCTTTTTGTTTTAATCATTCTTCTGTTTTTGAAGTCTCATTATTGCCTCATTCTCATGCTAAGAGGAAAGAGAGTGAATAAAAGCATTTGTATATATATATACAAATGATTACTATACAGAAATGAAAATTAATGAACTGTATCCAGGGCCACTAAATGTAGCTCACAGCATTAATTTATCTTCAAAAAGAAATCTTAATTTATTAAATATAACATTAAACTTATTTTTTTCATTTTTAATTTGTGTGGGAACATAGATGTATATATTTATTGGGTACATGAGATATTTTGATACAATCATGTAATGCACAAAAATCAGGTCAGGGAAAATGGAGTAACCATCACCTCAAGCATTTAACTTTTCTGTTATAAGCAACCCAAATACACTCTTTTAATTATTTTTAAATGTGTAATTAAACGATCATTGACTACAGTCATACTGTTGTGCTATCAAATAAGAGTTATTCATTGCTTCTAAATACTTTTTGCAGCCATTAAGCATCCTTACTCCTCCTCCTCACTGCCTCTAGTAAAACTTATTCTACTTTCTGTCTAGATGAGTTCAATTGTTTTTTTTAATTTTTGCCTCCCACCAATAAGTGAGAACACGCAAAGTTTGTCTTTCTGTGCCTGGCTTATTTTACTTAATGTAATGATCTCCAATTTAGTCAATGTTGCTGTAAATTACTACATGACATTCTCTTTTATGGATAAATAGTACTCCATTGTGTAGATGCACCACATTTTCTTTATACGTTCATCTGTTGATGGACACTCAGGTTGCTACCAAATATTTGCTATTGTGAATAGTGCTACAATAAACATGGCAGTGCAGATACCACTTCCATATACTAATTTATTTTCTTTTGGATACATACCTAGCAGTGGTACTGCTGGATTATATGGTAACTAAATTTTTAGTTTTTTGAGAAACTTCCTAAATATTGTTCATAGTGGTTGTACCAATTTACAATCCCATTGATATGGTTTGGGCTGTGTTCCCACCCAAATCCCATCCTGAAATGCAGCTCCCATAATCCCCACAGGAGAATTATGTCATGGGAGGGACCTGGTGGGAGGTAATTGAATCATGGGTGTGGGTTTTTCCTGTTCTATTCTTGTGATAGTAAATAAGTCCCACAAGATTTGATGATTTTATAAAGGGCAGTTGCCCTGTACATGCTCTCTTTGCTACCACCATGTAAGACGTGCCTTTGCTACTCCTTTGCCTTCTGCCATGATTGTGTGGCCTCTCCACCCGTGTGAAACCTGGACTCCATTAAATCTCTTTTTGTTTATAAATTACCCAGTCTCGGGTATGTCTTTATTAGCAGTATGAGAACATATGAATGCAGTAAATTGGTGCCAGTGATACAGGAGATAAAAAGAAATTATTTAGGCAGATAGTGAGGGCAAAAGAGTCCTCAGCAGAACTTCCCTTCTAACAAAAAGCAGCTCAATAAATCACTTCCTGTCTGACAAAGCACAGCCTGAAAAGATCGTGCTGCAAACATAGATAAGGAAGCTGGAAGTTTGCACAGGGGGATGCCAGCAGCTGCACAGATGGAAAGAGCTACCTGGGGCCAGGCATGTCCACTATGGGGGTTCCACCTCCCATCTATTTTAGCACATGTACAGTAAGAACGAAATAAGGAACATGGAGTTGCTACTCATCTTCATAATAAAAGATTGGGGTGGGGCCTGCCAGAGATTTATGCCCTATGCAGATGGCAAACCTGGTCCTAACCAGTTTTTTTCACCCTATGTAGATCAGATACCACCTTCCCACTAGCTCCTCTATAAAAAAAACCCTTGCATTTCACTACACATCAGTAACCAATTTTTCTGGGAACTCTTTCTGCAGCAGATAGCTATTATCTTTCTTTTGCCTATTAAAATTCTGCTTTAAACCTCAACCTCTGTGTGTGTTCACATCCTTGATCTCCGTAGCCATGAGATCAAGAACCTCAGGTGTCACCCCAGAAAATGAGGCCGCATTACCAGGTAGTAGGATGCTGCTTTTAAGGTACTCAAAAATGTGAAAGCCACTTTGGAACTGGGTAACAGGCAGAGGTTGGAACAGTTTGGAGGGATGAGAAAAAGACAGGAAAATGTGGAAAAGTATGAAACTTCCTAGGCTTGTTGAATGGCTTTGACCAAAATGCTGATAGCAATATAAACAATGAAATCCAGGCTGATGTGGGTTCAGATGGAGATGAGGAACTTTTTGGGAACTGGAGCAAAGGTGACTCTTGTTATGCTTTAGCAAAGAGACTGGTGGCATTTTGTCTCTGTCCTAGAGATCTGTGGAACTTTGAACTTGAGAGAGATTATTTAGGGTATCCAGAAAAAAAAAATTCTAAGCAGCAAAGAGTTCAAGAGGAAGCAGAACATAAACCTAGGGAAAATTTGCAGCCTGACAATGCAATAGAAAAGAAAAACTCATCTTCTGGGGAGAAATTCAATCCTACTGCAGAAATTTGCATAATTAACAAGGAGCCGAATGTTAATCATCAAGTCAACAAGGAAACTGTCTCCAGGAAATGTTGGAGACATTTGAGGCAGCCCCTCCCATCACAGGCCCTGAGGCCTAGGAGGAAATCTTGGTTTCATAAGTCAGGCCCAGGGCCCCCCTGTTGTGTGTAGACTTGGCACCCTGCATCCCAGATGTTCCAGCTCTGGATAAAAGGGACCAAGGTATTGCTTGGACCATGGCTTCAGATGGTGCAAGCCCCAAGCCTGTCTGCCATTTAAATGTCTTTTTTTAAAGAAATGTTTATTCAGAGTTTTTGCTGAACATCAGATTATCAAAGTTTTTCTATGAAGTTGTTTCAGCTCCTTATATATACTGGTTATTAATACCTTATTAAATCAGTAGTTAGCAAATATTTTCTCCCATACTCTGAGTTTTCTTTTCGTTTTGTTTACTGTTTTCCTTGCTTTACAGAAGCTTTTTAACTTCATGTGATCTCATTTATTCATTTTTGCTTTGGTTGCCTATGCTTGTGGGGTATTCTTCAAGAAATATTTGCCCACTCCAATGTTTTGGAGAGTTTCACCAATGTTTTCTTTCAGAAATTTTATAGTTTGATATTCTAGATTTAAGTCCTTAATCATTTTTTTCTTTGTGTATATTTATGCAGAGAGAGGTCTAATTTCATTCTTCTGCATAGCTATAGATATAGATGGATAAATAGATCTCTTTATATACATATATATAAGATATATCCATATAGATATAGATATATGTCCTCAATGCATGTTCTTGACATCTTTGTCGAAAATGAGTCCCCTGTAGGTATGTGGATTACTTTCTGGGTTCTCTATTCTGTTTCATTGGACTATTTGTCTGTTTTTTATGCCAGTACCATGCCAATTTCGTTACTATAATTCTGTAGTATAATTGAAAGTTATGTAGTATAATTTCTCGAGTTTTGTAAATTTTTCTCATGATAGCTTTGGCTATTCTAGGTCTTTTGTGGTTCCATATGATTTTTTGGATTTTTTTTTAGTTTCTGTGAAGAATGTCATTGGTATTTTGATAGGAACTTCATTGAATTTCTAGATTACTTTGTGCAGTATGGACATTTTAACAATATTTATTCTTCCAATTTATAAATATGAAATATCTTTTCAAGATTTTTGTCTTTTTCAATTATTTAATTAATGTTTTATGGTTTGCATTCTAGAAATCTTTTACTTTTGTGGTTAATTCCCATGTGTTTTATTTGTAGCTATTGTAAATGGGATTAATTTCTTAATTTTTTTCAGATTGTTCAGTTGGTATATAAAAATTCTGCTAATATTTATGTTGATTTTATATCTTTCACATTTTCTGAATTTGTTTATCCATTTGAATTGTTTTTTGATGGAGTCTTCAGATTTTTCCAAATATGAGGTTTTACCATCTGCTTTTCTTGGATACGATTCAGAAGAATTATCTGGATTATCAGGGAAAGACTCTTGTTCTCTTCCCTTGCTTTTTTTTGGAATCTCTCTCTCTCTGTCTCTCTCTGTCTCTCTCTCTCACTCTCTCTCTCTCTCTCGCTGTGTGGTGTGTGTGTGTGTGGTGTGTGTGTGTGTGTGTGTGGTGTGTGGTGTGTGTGTGTGTGTGTGGTGTGTGGTGTGTGGTGTGTGTGTGTGTGTGTGGTGTGTGTGTGTGTGTGTGTGGTGTGTGGTGTGTGTGTGTGTGTGTGGTGTGTGTGTGTGTGTGTGGTGTGTGTGTGTGTGTGGTGTGTGTGTGTGGTGTGTGGTGTGTGTGTGTGTGTGTGGTGTGTGGTGTGTGTGTGTGTGTGGTGTGTGTGTGGTGTGTGTGTGGTGTGTGTGTGGTGTGTGTGTGTGTGTGGTGTGTGTGTGGTGTGTGTGTGTGGTGTGTGTGTGTGTGTGTGGGGTGTGTGTGTGTGTGGTGTGTGTGTGGTGTGTGTGTGTGTGTGTGTGGTGTGTGTGTGTGTGTGTGTGTGGTGTGTGTGTGTGTGTGGTGTGTGTGTGTGTGTGTGGTGTGTGTGTGTGGTGTGTGTGTGGTGTGTGTGTGTGTGTGTGTGGTGTGTGTGGTGTGTGTGTGTGGTGGGTGTGTGGGGGGTGTGTGTGGTGTGTGTGTGTGTGTGGTGTGTGTGGTGTGTGTGTGGTGTGTGTGTGTGTGTGGTGTGTGTGTGGTGTGTGTGTGTGGTGTGTGTGTGTGGTGTGTGTGTGTGTGGTGTGTGTGTGTGTGTGGTGTGTGTGTGTGGTGTGTGTGTGTGTGTGTGGTGTGTGTGTGTGTGTGTGGTGTGTGTGTGTGTGGTGTGTGTGTGTGTGTGGTGTGTGTGTGTGTGTGTGTGTGTGTGTGGGGTGTGTGGGGTGTGTGTGTGTGTGTGGTGTGTGTGGTGTGTGTGTGTGTGGTGTGTGTGTGTGTGTGGTGTGTGTGTGTGTGTGTGGTGTGTGTGTGTGTGGTGTGTGTGTGTGTGTGGTGTGTGTGGTGTGTGTGTGGTGTGTGGTGTGTGGTGTGTGTGGTGTGTGTGGTGTGTGTGTGTGTGGTGTGTGTGGTGTGTGTGTGTGTGTGTGTGGTGTGTGTGTGTGTGTGGTGTGTGTGGTGTGTGTGTGTGGTGTGTGTGTGTGGTGTGTGTGTGGGGGGGGTGTGTGGTGTGTGTGTGGTGTGTGTGTGTGTGGTGTGTGTGTGTGGTGTGTGTGTGTGTGTGTGGTGTGTGTGTGGTGTGTGTGTGTGGTGTGTGTGTGTGTGGTGTGTGTGTGTGTGTGGTGTGTGTGTGTGTGGTGTGTGTGTGTGGTGTGTGTGTGTGTGTGTGGTGTGTGTGTGTGTGGTGTGTGTGTGTGTGGTGTGTGTGTGTGTGTGTGGTGTGTGTGTGTGTGTGGTGTGTGTGGTGTGTGTGTGTGTGGTGTGTGTGTGTGTGTGTGTGGTGTGTGTGTGTGGGGTGTGTGTGTGTGTGGTGTGTGTGTGTGTGTGTGTGTGGTGTGTGGTGTGTGGGGTGTGTGTGTGTGGGGGGGGTGTGTGTGTGGTGTGTGTGTGTGTGTGTGGTGTGTGTGTGTGTGTGTGTGTGTGTGTGGTGTGTGGTTTGTGGTGTGTGTGGTGTGTGTGGTGTGTGTGGTGTGTGTGTGTGTGTGTGGTGTGTGGTGTGTGTGTGGTGTGTGTGTGTGTGTGTGTGTGTGTGTGCTGAGCCACCTGGAAGTGGCAGTGAGGTGATACAAGCAGCCCCGTGACCACCACCATTGAGACTGTCCTTATTCAGACTTGAAGGTAGCACGTCACTGGGTCATCCCTAAGACTCACAGTAACCACTACCTGGCTATGGCCTATGTTTACTCAAGGACCTATGACTCTATAATCAGCAGGTGGCAAAGCCAGCCAGTCTTGTGTCCCTTCCTTCAGGGCAGCACTTTCATCCAGGCTGCAGGCAGCTCCAAAGATGCCATCCAGGATCCAGGAACAGAAGTCAAAAACCTTTGAAATCTACCCAGTGCCCTATTTCTGCTGTGGCCAAGCTGGCACTCAAACCTCAAGACTAAGTCTTTCTCACTCATTTTTCCCTTTTTTACAGGCATAGGAGCCTCTTTCAATGGCTGCCACCACCAAAGACCCATGGTGAGTATTCCCTGGCTACTGCTAATATTCACTTAAGGCCCAAGGACTCATTATTCAGCTTGTGGATAATGCTGCCAGGCCTGGGATGCATTAGTCAGGGCAGTGCACACCCATCTGGAACAGGGCATGTCCAGAAATGCCATCTAAGAGACAAGGCCTGGAATTGGGAACCCCAAGAACCTACTTAGTTCTCTACCACTGTGACAGAGCTGGTACCTGAAGTCAGCACCTTTCAACATCTCACTCAAGGCCCACAGAATTCTACTTGAGTATTCCTGCTGATACTTTAGAGCCCAAAGGCTCTTTATTCATGAGGTGATGAATCCTGCCAGGACTAGGTTCTTTCTCTCAAGGCAGCAGGTTTTCTTCAGCCCAGGGTGTGTCTGGGTATATTCTTCAGGATGGAGGCCCTGGAAAGTGGGCCTCACAGCTCTGCTGGTGCCTTCTACTACTATGGCTGAGCTGGTGTCCAAGATGCAGGACAAATTCCTCTTTACTTTTCTCTCTTCTTTCCTCAAGTTAAAGAAAGTGTCACTTTTGTTGCTGCTAGCTGTTCTGCCTAGAGTTTGGGGAAGGTTGGCATAAACACTGCTTTAGCTTCCTTGGCTCTTGCCTTAATAAGTTATGTGTCCCCATCCCCACGTTGGCTGTCTCTGAGCCCAGTACACACTAAGACATGCCTAGGAATTGCAGTCCTTGTGTCCTAGACTGCCTTTAAAGTTTACACAGAGCCCCAGCAAGACTTAGTTCACAGTGGTGAGGTTTTCCAAAGCTCAATTTCTGACCATTGGGATGGACAATTTTCCTTCAGCTGTGGCTTGTCTAAGTGCTCCCTCTGTGTGTGTTTGTCAACTGAGTAATTAGTTATATAATTATCTTGTGAGGTCAAGTTACTTTGTATTTTTAGACAATACTTGAAAAACAACATATGGAAGATGTGATCTTTAAAAGTTCTTCTTCCAGCTTACATTTGTTTCAGTATGACCTTAATTTGTTTTCTGTATAATAAAAAATATTTTGTGCTGTTATTTGTTTTCTTAATTATATAACATTTTATCAGAGTTATCTTTGTCCTGTTGGAAATATATATATATAAACAGGTCTAGGGAAATGCAGCTGGTTAGAATGCAAAACCCTTTTACAACAGAGAAACGTTGCTATAGACCTGCATTTTGTGAGCCCATGGCCTTCATGCTAAATCCTGAACTTTTTTCTTAGTTAATTTCACTTGTACTTTGGCAACTACTATGCAGAATGATCCATAAACTTAAAATTTTTCATTTAATTGCCATGGAAATTTGATAATTTTATCTTAAAAACGGGTTGAAGAAAACTCAGGAAGAGCTCTGATTACTGGAAAAAAAATCTTGATTAAAGCACTTCCCCCATGAAAACAGGACCTCTTGAACTTTGGAAGAGCTGATTACTGAACGCCATTCTTTGAGAAATGCATAACCGTACCTTATAATTTTTCAGAAATATTCAAGTGAAAAAGTGGAGACGTCAAAACAAAACTTTAACAGTGTAATTTAGTGAAACGTTGGCAATAGCTTATTTCAGTTCCTCTCTAAAATAAAGTGCCAAAATATGCAAACTACTTTTCAAAACGATGGTAGTTTGTAAGAAATGTCTGTTAGCTGTCATCACCAATAAAGCTTACCATGGGAAAAAAAATAACCTGGAGAATCACAGAAGATTCATTGTTCTCTTTTTAAGAGGCATGGAGTATATTAATCATTGGGAATCCGGTGGCTTTCTTTGTTCCACTTTTAATTATTAAAAACATAAGAACTTCAAGAATTGCATGACTATTCATCATTACTACACATATCACTAAATTTAGCTTTAAAGGTCTTTCAACATTAACTTAGTATTATAAACTTGTTTTTCATATGACACAGAAAATATTTACCTATTGCAGTTTTTTGCTAAGGTCTTAATTTTTTTTTTTTAGGTTAACTAGCTTGATTTAATCCTTTCACAATTCATACATATGTCAAAACATCACATTGTGTGTCATAAATATATACTTTTTTAATTATTTTATTTTATTTTATTTTATTTTATTATACTTTAAGTTTTAGGGTACATGTGCACAATGTGCAGGTTAGTTACATATGTATACACGTGCCATGCTGGTGTGCTGCACCCATTAACTCGTCATTTAGCGTTAGGTATATCTCCTAATGCTATCCCTCCCCGCTCCCCCCACCCCACAACAGTCCCCAGAGTGTGATGTTCCCCTTCCTGTGTCCATGTGCTAAGGTCTTAATTTTGAAATGACCAAATCAATTTTATTTTATTTAAAATGTTTTGTCTGTGCTTTATAGGGCAATACAAATACAATAAATAAGCACCTGTAATGCCTGGAGTCATTTTAGATGCTGGTGCCATGGGTTAAAACTGTGCTTGAAATATGTTTCTTAATTTCAGCATCTGGCAAGAGTGACAGGAAAATTTTCTGTCTCAATAACAACTGTATGATTTTTCACCATTTTATTTCCAGAAAATTGGAAGCTTTACACTATTCTCATCAAAATTAATAAATAAATATAGGTATTAACATTTTATACTATAAACATTTAGTGTGCAAATTATGGATACTTTAACACTGTTTGAATATATTACAGTTGCTATTAACTCCAGATCCTCAATAAGTTGAAAGTATTGTTGTGTAAATCCAGTCTTGGTGGGCAATTCAGGGACAGAAATGGCAGTACAATCCATGGTTTGCTTTCACATTGCCAGTTGACACACATTTCTAAAAGGTTTTGAAAATTATGTTGGAACATGCAGCTAACAGTGTACACAATACTTCTAGAGCTAATTGAGCAATTATGTATTTGAACCAAGAATAATCCTATTGGAGAAGCTAATTTAAGAAGATTCTAAGATTGTTTTTCTTTTACCCTGTGATATCAGAAACCATGTGCCTATCCAAGACAATAAAAAGAAAGCTTAGATTCATAGAACCTTAAACTTGGAAGGGATCCTGGAAGTGGAACCCATGTTCCATTCTTTTTATGACATCTGTCAACAGAAAGAGTAAAATCCTGTAAAATATTTGAAGAGATTTATTCTGAGCCAAATATGAGTGACCATAGCTTGTGACACAGCCCTCAGGAGATTCTGAGAACATGTGCCCCAGGTCATTGGGGAGCAGTCTGGTTTTATACAATTTAGGGAGACATGAAGCATCAATTAAATACATTTAAGATATACATTGGTTTGGTCCAGAAAGGCAGAACAACTCAAAGCACGGGGGTTTCCAGGTTATAGGTAGATTTAAATTTTTTGTAACTGACAATTGTTTGAAAGAGTTAACAATAGAAAGGAATGTCTGAGTTTCAATAAACAGGTTGTGGAGAACAAAATTTTCTCATCCAGGTGAAGCCTCCTTGTAGCAGGCTTCAGAGAGAATAGATTGTAAATGTTTCTTATAAGACTTAATGTCTGTGTTGATGTTAAATGCTGGTTGGCTTTTTCTAAATTCCAAAAGGGGGGAGGACATAATGAGGCATACCCTACCTGCATTTCCAATCATGACCTAAACCAGTCTTTCAAGTTAAATTTTAGAGTGCCCTAGCAGAGGAGAGAGTCCATTCAGATGGTTGCAGGGGGCCTTCAAATTTTATTTTTAGTTTACACATCTCTAACAGATTATCAAAACTCTACTTGAATATTACCCAAGGAAATGCATGAAGATTTAGAATTTCCTCAAGAATGGAACCATATCTGTTTTCTAGTAAGTTTTACCCAATTTATACTAGTGTTCAGATCCAGAATAAAAATAAATATTACCCTCTTCCACAAGATAGTTCTTTAAATGTTTGGAGAAAGATATTGTGTCCCTGAATCCATTCTTCTCCAGTCTATATATTCCAGGATCCTTCAAACTTTTCTCCTATGAACTTTGGTCCAATTTGTGATCCTGATCACTCCGTAAGATATACCCATTTGTCAATGCTGCTTTTGAAACATGGTCTAAAAACTAAATGCTCCACTTCAAACACAGACACTGCATTGCAGATTTTTTATTCATTAGGTTTCAATGTCAAACTGTGCTGTCATACTATCATTGTATTCTAATTCCATATGACTAGCTTTTACGCAACACTGTTTCTGCCATTTGGATGATATTCAACAATGTTAACTTAGTTAAAAAAAAACAAAAACACACACAAAAATTAATTATTTTATCTTTACAGGAAAGAACTACTGAAGTTCAAAGATGGTATTAGAAAAGCAGACATCCTCTTAGAAAACCAGACAACCTCTTTTCCTAATCCCACAGCAGTGGGTGTAGATAGACAAAAGTAAAATTTGGAGAAAAAGGCCAACTTCTGGTAAAGTTTCTGATAACTACAGATCCATATTTCAGCTTATGTAAGAATAGAGACTAGATTCTTTAAATGATTTTTTAGCCACTTGAAGTTAGGAAGAATAAGTGATATTTGATTAGGAGGGTGTCCAAGGTAGTGGAAATAGCAAGATAAAAGGTAATAAGTACATTATCATGTACACTGAAGACATAATTTGGTTGGAAAAAGAGTCTAAATGAAAAAAGTCACAAGTAACATGACCAGAAAGAGTATTTGAGAGCAGGTTGTAGACTCTATTGAAAGAAAATCATAAAAGAATATTTAAAGATTTTGGACAACTACTTTTGCATAAAGAGGCCCACAGTTTTTATTTTTTTAGATCCAGCATTTAAAAAAAAATCTTGTTGCTGAGGGGGAATAACGTTAACTCTATGTTTTACCCATTACACTGTTTTTTTTGTTGTTGTTATTATTGTTTTCCTTTTCTCTTTGGTCAAGTCCCTCACAGACCTGCCAAAAAAAAAAAAAGAGCCTTTTCTCTTCCTTCCTACACCGTTTGAACAGTAGTTACAACTCATAGTTTTGCACTGTGAGAAGAAAATATGAGTAAAACAGGCAAAATTCAAATGACAAGAGAAGAGGAACAGAGCACTTTTATCTACTAAGTTAAATGTACATATTTTATAAAGGTCATTGACTCATTGAACAGAAAAGGAGCAAAATGACAAAAGAGATAACAAAAACAAAGCCCAGATATATTAATGACTTGCTCAAATCAGATAGTTGCTAAGAGGGGGTGGCTAAAAAGTGAAGGTGTCTGGGTTCAGTACCCTTTGAATTACATAAGACTGACTCCTCTTGATGCAGACATACAGACATGACAAAATAAGCTTAAAGATATAACAAAATTCTCACAATAATTCAAACTTCACTGTTTCCTTTATCTTTCCTTATATGATATTCTTCTTTTTTTATTACACTTTAATTTCTGGGATACATGTACAGAACGTGCAGGTTTGTTACATAGGTATACACATGCCATCGTGGTTTGCTGCACCCATCAAACCGTCATCTACATTAGGTATTTCTTCTAATGCTATCCCTTTGCAGCCCCCTACCCCACATCAGGCCCGGGTGTGTGATGTTCCCCTCCCTGTGTCCATATGTTCTCATTGTTCAACTTCCACTTATGAGTGAGAACATGCTGTGTTTGGTTTTCTCTTCCTGTGTTAGTTTGCTGAGAATGATGGTTTCCAGCTTCATCCATGCCCCTACAGAGGACATGAACTCATCCTGTTTTATGGCTGCACAGTATTCCACGGTGTATATGTGCCACATTTTCTTTATCCAGTCTGTCATTGATGGGCATTTGGGTTGGTTCCAAGTCTTTTCAATTGTGAACAGTGCTGCAATAAACATACATGTGCATGTGTCTTTATAGGAGAATGATTTATAATCCTTTGGGTATATACCCAGTAATGGAATTGCTGGGTCAAATGGTATTTCTGGTTCTAGATTCTTGAGGAATCACCACCCTGTCTTCCACAATGGTTGAACTAGTGTACACTCCAACCAACAGTGTAAAAGCATTTGTATTTATCCACATCTTCTCCAGCATCTGTTGTTTCGTAACTTTTTAATGATCGCCATTTTAACTGGCATGAGATGGTATCTCATTGTGGTTTTGATATGCATTTCTCTAATGACCAGTGATGATGAGCTTTTTTTCATGTGTTTGTTGGCTGCATAAATGTCTTCTTTTGAGAATTGTCTGTTCATATCCTTCATCCACTTTTTTATGCATTTTTTTTCTTGTAAATTTGTTGAAGTTCTTTGCAGATTTTGGATATTAGTCCCACATCAGATGGATAGATTGCAAAAATGTTCTCCCATTCTGTAGGTTACCTGTTCACTCTGTTGATAGTTTCTTTTGCTGATCAGAAGCTCTTTAGTTTAATTAGATCTGATTTGTCAATTTTGGCTTTTGTTGCCATTGCTTTTGGTGTTTTAGTCATGAAGACTGTGCCCACGCCTATGTCCTGAATGGTATTGCCTAGGTTTTCTTCTAGGGCTCTTATGGTTTTAGGTCTTACATATAAGTCTTTAATCCATCTGGAGTTAATTTTTGTATAAAATGTAAGGAAGGGGTCCAATTTCAGTTTTCTGCATATGGCTAGCCAGTTTTCCCAACACCATTTATTAAACAGGGAATCCTTTCCCCATTGCTTGTTTTTGTCAGGTTTGTCAAAGATCAGATTGTTGTAGATGTGTGGTGTTATTTCTGAGGCCTCTGTTCTGTTCCATTGGTCTATATATCTGTTTTGGTACCAGTACCATGTTGTTTTGGTTACTGTAGCCTTGTAGTATAGTTTGAAATCAGGTAGTGTGATGCCTCCAGCTTTGTTCTTTTTGATTAGGATTGTCATGTCTATACGGGCTCTTTTTTGGTTCCATATGAAATTTAAAGTAGTTTTTTCTAATTCTGTGAAGAAAATCCATGGTAGCTTGATGGGGATAGCATTGAATCTATAAATTACTTAGGGCAGTATGGCCGTTTTCACAATATTGATTCTTCCTATCTATAAGCATGGAATGTTTCTGCATTTGTTTGTGTCCTCTCATTTCCTTGAGCAGTGGTTTTTAGTTCTCCTTGATGAAGTCCTTCACATCATTTGTAACTTGTATTCCTAGGTATTTTATTCTCTTTGTAGCAATTGTGAATGGGAGTTCTATCATGATTTGGCTTTCTTTCTATTGTTGGTGTATAGGGATGTTTGTGATTTCTGCACACTGATTTTGTATCCTGAGACTGCTGAATATGCTTATCAGCTCAAGGAGATTTTGGGCTGAGACAATGGGGTTTTCTAAATATAAAATTGTGTCATCTGCACACAGAGATAATTTGACTTCCTCTCTTCCTATTTGAGTATCCTTTATTTCTTTCTCTTGCCTGATTGCCCTGGCCAGAACTTCCAACACTATGGTGAATAGGAGTGGAGAGAGAGGGCATCCTTGTCTTGTGCCACTTTTCAAAGGGAATTCTTCCAGCTTTTGCCCATTCAGTATGATATTGGCTATATATTTGTCATAAATAGCTCTTAATATTTTGAGATATGTTCCACCAATACCTAGTTTATTGAGAGTTTTTAGCATGAAGGGGTATTGAATTTTATCAAAGGCCTATGTGGTTCTTGTCACTGGTTCTGTTTACGTAATGGATTACATTTATTGATTTGCATATGTTGAACCAGCCTTGCATCCCAGGGATGAAGCCAACTTGACTGTGGTGGATAAGCTTTTTGATGTGCTGCTGGATTTGGTTTGCCAGCATTTTATTGAGTATTTTCACATCGATGTTAATCAGGGATATGGTCCTGGAAATTTTCTTTTTTCATTGTGTCTCTGCCAGGTTTTGGTATCAGGGTGATGCTGGCCTCATATAATGAGTTAGGGAAAAGTCCATCGTTTTCTATTGTTTGGAATAGTTTCAGAAAGAATGGTACCAGCTGCTGTTTCTACCTCTGGTATAATTTGGCTGTGAATCCATCTGGTCCTGAGCTTTTTTTGGTTTGTAGGCTATTAATTACTGCCACAATTTCAGAACTTGTTATTGGTCTATTCAGAGATTCAACTTCTTCCTGGTTTAATCTTGGGAGGGTGTATGTGTCCAGGAATTTATCAATTTCTTCTATATTTTCTAGTTTATTTGCATAGATGTGTTTATAGCATTCCATGATGTTAATTTGTATTTTTGTGGGATCAGTGGTGATATCATTTCTTATTGTGTCTATTTGATTCTTCTCTCTTTTTTTCTTTATTAGTCTTACTAGCGGTCTATTTTGTTGATCTTTTCTTTTCTTTTTTTTCTTTTTTTTTTTTTTTTTTTTGAGACGGAGTCTTGCTCTGTCACCCAGGCTGTAGTGCAGTGGTGCAATCTCGGCTCACTGCAAGCTCCATCTCCCAGGTTCACGCCATTCTCCTTCCTCAGCCTCCTGAGTAGCTGGGACTACAGGCGCCTGCCACCACGCCTGGCTAATTTTTTTGTATTTTTAGTAGAGACGAGGTTTCACCATGTTAGCCAGGACAGTCTCAATCTCCTGACCTCATGATCCACCCACCTCGGCCTCCCAAAGTGCTGGGATTACAGGCTTGAGACACCGCACCCAGCCTGATCTTTTCAAAAAAGCAGCTACTGGATTCATTGCTTTGTTTAGGAGTTTTTTTGTGTGTGTCTCTATCTCCTTCAGTTCTGCTCTGATCTTAGTTATTTCTTGCCTTCTGCTAGCTTTTGAATGTGTTTGCTCTTGCTTCTGTAGTTCTTTTAATTGTGATGTTAGGGTGTCGATTTAAGATCTTTCCTGCTTTTTCCTGTGGGCATTTAGTGCTATAAATTTCCCTCTATACACTGCTTTAGTTGGGTCCCATAGATTCTGGTACATTGTGTCTTTGTTCTCACTGGTTTCAAATAACTTATTTATTTTAGCCTTCTTTTCGTTATTTACTCAGTAGTCATTCAGGAGCAGGTTGTTCAGTTTCCATGTAGTTGTGTGGTTTTGAGTGAGTTTCTTAATCCTGAGTTCTAATTTGATTGCACTGTGGTCTCTAAGAATGTTTTTTATGATTTCTGTTCTTTTGCATTTGCTGAGCAGTGTTTTACTTCCAATTATGTGGTTGATTTTAGAATAAATGTGATGTGGTGCTGAGAAGAATGTATATTCTGTTCATGTGGGGTGGAGACTTCTGTAGATGTTTATTAGGTCTGCCTGGTCCAGAGCTGAGTTCAAGTCCTGAACATCCTTGTTAATTTTATGTCTCATTGATCTGTCTAATATTGACAGTAGGGTGTTAAAGTCTTCCACTACTATTGTTTGGAAATCTAAGTTTCATTGTAGGTCTCTAGGAACTTGCTTTATGAATCTGGGTGCTCCTGTATGGGTGCACATATATTTAGGATAGTTAGTTCTTCTTGTTGCACTGATCCCTTTACCATTAGGTAATGCCCTTCTTCATCTTTTTTATCTTTTTTGGTTTAAAGTCTGTTTTATCTGAGACTAGGATTTCAACCCCTGCTTTTTTTTTGCTTTCCATTTGCTTGGTAAATCTTCCTCCATCCCTTTATTTTGAGCCTATGTGTGTCTTTGCATGTGAGATAGGTCTCCTGAATACAGCACACTGATGGGTCTTGAGTCTTTATTCAGTTGGCTAGTCTGTGTCTTTTAATTGGGGCATTTAGCCCATTACATTTAAAGTTAATATTGTGTGAATTTAATCCTGTCATTATGATGCCAGCTGATTATTTTTGCCATTAATTCATGCAGTTTCTTCATCGTTTCAATGGTCTTTACCATTTGACATGTTTTTGCAGTGGCTGGTACTGGTTTTTCATTTCCATATTTAGTGCTTCCTTCAGGAGCTCTTATAACATAGGACTGATGGTGAGTAAATCTCTCAGCATTTGCTTGTCTGTGAAGGATTTTATTTCTCCTTCACTTATGAATCTTAGTTTAGCTGTATATGAAATTCTGGGTTGAAAATTATTTTCTTTAAGAATGTTGAATACTGGCCCCCACTATCTTCTGGCTTGTGTGGTTTCTGCTGAGAGATCTGCTGTTAGTCTGATGGGCTTCCCTTTGTGGGTAACCCGATCTTTCTCTCTGGCTGCCCTTAACATTTTTTTCCTTCATTTCAACCTTGGTGAATCTGAAGATTATGTGTCCTGGGGTTGCTCTTTTCAAGGAGTATCTTTGTGGTGTTCTCGTATTTCCTGAGTTTGAATGTTGGCATGTCTTGCTAAGTTGGACAAGCTCTCCTGGACAATATTCTGAAGCATGTTTTCCAACTTGGTTCCATTCTCCCCATTACTTTCAGGTACACCAATCAAATGTAGGTTTTGTCTTTTCACATAGTCCCATATTTCTGGGAGCCTTTGTTTGTTCCTTTTCATTCATTTTTCTCTAATTTTGTCTTCACACTTTATTTCATTAAGTTGATCTTCAGTCTCTGACATCCTTCGTTCTGCTTGATTGATTCAGCTGCTGATACTGGTGTATGCTTCACGAAGTTCTTGTGCTGTGTTTTTCAGCTCCACCAGGTCATTTTTGTTCTTTCCTAAACTGGTTATTCTAGTTAGCAATTCCTCTAACCTTTTTTCAAGGCTCTTCGCTTCCTTGCATTGGGTTAGAGCATGCTCCTTTAGCTTGGAGGAGTTTGTTATTGCCCACCTTCTGAAGCCTACTTCTGTCAGTTCATAAAACTCATTCTCCATCCAGTTTTGTTCCCTTGCCAGTGAGGAGTTGCAATCCTTTGAAGAAAAGAGGCATTCTGGTTTTTGGAATTTTCAGCCTTTTTGTGCTGGTTTTTCCTCGTCTTCGTGGATTTATCTACCTTTGGTCTTTGTTGTTGGTGACCTTTGGGTGAGGTTTCCATATGGACATAATTTTTGTTGATGTTGGTGCTATTCCTTTCTGTTTGTTAGTATTCTTTCTATCAGTCAAGTCCCTCTTCTGCAGGTCTGCTGGAGTTTGCTGGACGTCCACTCCAGATCCTGTTTGCCTGGTTATCATGAGCAGAGGTTGCATAACAGCAAAGATTGCTGCCTGCTCTTTCTTCTGGAAGCTTCATCCCAGCGGGGCACCCCCTAGATGCCAGCCAGAGCTCTCCTGTATGAGGTGTCTGTTGACCCCTGCTGGGAAGTGTCTCCCAGTCAGGAGGCACGGGGATCAGGGACCCACTTGAGGAGGCAGTCTGTCCCTTAGCAGAGCTCAAACACTATGCTGGGAGATCCGCTGCTCTCTTCATAGCTGGCAGGCAGGAACGTTAAGTCTGCTGAAGCTGCGCTCACAGCTGCCCCTTCCCCCAGGTGCTCTGTCTCAGGGAGATGGGAGTTTTATCTATAAGCCCCTGACTGGTGCTGCTGCCTTTCTTTCAGAGATGCCCTGCCCAGAGATGAAGAATCTAGATAGGCAGTCTGGCTACAGCGGTTTTGCCCAGCTTCAGTGGGCTCCATCCATTTCAAACTTCCTGGCATCTTTGTTTACACAGTGTGGCAAAAACCACCTACTCAAGCCTCAGTAGTGGTGGATGCCTCTCCCGCCACCAAGCTTGAGTGTCCCAGGTTGACTTCAGGCCACTGTGCTGGCAGTGAGAATTTCAAGCCAGTGGATCTTAGCTTGCTGGGCTCTGTGGAGGTGGGAACCACTGAACTAGACAACTTGGCTCCCTGTCTTCTGTCCCCTTTCCAGGGGAGTGAATGGTTCTGTCTCGCTGGCATTCCACACGCCACTGGGGTATGAAGAAAAAACTCCTGCAGCTAGCTCAGTGTCTGCCCAAATGGCTGACCAGATTTGTGCTTGAAACCCAGGGTCCTGGTGACGTAGGCACCACAGGGAGTCTCCCAGTCTGCTGGTTGTGAAGACCATGGGAAAAGCATAGTGTCTGGGCTGGAATGCACCATTCATCATGGCACAGTCCCTCATGGCTTCCCTTGGCTAGGGCAGGGAGTTCCTTGACCCCTGGCACTTCCCAGGTGAAGCAATGCCCCACTCTGCTTTAGCTTGCCCTCAGTGGGCTGTTCCCACTGTCTAACCAGTCCCAATGAGATGAGCCAGGTACCTCAGTTGGAAATGCAGAAATCACCCACCTTCTGCATTGATCTTGCTGGGAGCTGCAGAATGGAGCTGTCCTATTCGGCCATCTTGCCAGCCATCCTCCCCTTATATGATTTTCTAATCCAAAAGATACTATACTGTAAGAATAAAGACAATCATCACTGGTCAGACCTGTATGAAGTCAAGTCTACAGAGATATAAAAGAATCAAACATTATGAAGTACTGCCACTCTGAATCACTATGGAGAACTGAAACAGGACTTTAGAGCCTTTGTTTCTTTGTGGATAAGGTAGTAAATAGAGTTAAGAACATAACTTTTCACAAATTGAAATAATTAATCATTAAATGTGTTTAATTTTAATGTAGTCTCTTGAGTCTATTTTAAAAGGTGACTCTGAATGGCTATTCTTTTAAAGTCCATGTCGACCACAATTATTTCCCAAGGCAGAGACATCCCTGGGGTTGTTTCTGCATATTTTTTCATGGTTTAATTCATAAGCAATCTGGCATTAAAAGAAGCTGATGAAAACCGAACACTTTTAAGGACAACAGTAATTCTTTGGGAAAATGGTGATATTATGCTGTAAAATAAGTGTATTGTTCTTATTAATTTATTTCTGTTTCTCTACTCCTTTAATTGGATATGTATTACCCATATAAAAGAAAATTGTCCCATTAGTTCATAAGAGATATATATTTGTAGCTTTCAATACATGATATCTGTTTAAACTCTCAATTAGACTCCACACTATGTATAATTTCTTAAAAAGTGACTTCTTATAAAATATTTTATTTATTTTAAGAGGATATTTTCTTATTTAATCAGCATGCTGCCAAATATGTTACATGAACTTTCAAAAAATAAAGACATGTATTTTAGTTAGGCTTGAGATTATTTATTAATTAGAATAAATTACTTAGTACTCATAAAGATAACTTGTCATTCGAGATTTTACATTATCTGGTTTGTCTATTTATAAAAGACCAATAATTTTATCAATAAATTAATTCCTATAGATAAGGCTTATAAGTTGCACCATCTTCAGGAGAGTAGATAAATTGTCTGTAATAAAATACAATGGATATTAAAATACATAATAAATTTTAAAAGTGATAAAATTAATTATAATAGCATTGTGACAGAAACAGTATTATCTAGTAGTTATTCAAAAACTACCATTTGCGACTTGGCTAAAATTCAGTCATATATAAAATTGAAGCTGTTGGAGTATAGTAGTAATATATCTAAAGTAAATTATTAGTTGTAGTATTCTATAATACTAAGAGGTAGGTAAATTAAACCTTATTCAAGATTATATTTCTTGTCCTAATACCATGTAATGTCAACTCTTCCTGTGATCCTTCCTTTATGGTTTAAACAATTCATTTGTATTATAAGAAAGTAAAAAACAAACATGAACAGACACAGGAGAAGACCAAATTGAATATACATTTTTATGTAGAGTTACTCCCTTTTGGTTCCCTCTAAAGTTTTTCATAAACATTTAATATCCTCAAGTCAAACAACAAAAACAATACTTCATATTTCCACAATGTTTGACTTTCACAGGATGTTTATCTATATTTTATCCTCACAAAAATATTGTGACAAAGAAGTAATAATATTTTCTTCATTTGGTAGGCATATTAATTAAGGCAAAGAACAGTTTTATGACTTGTCTCCAGTGACATAGTTAATAAGAAAAACAAATCTGGAACCCACATATGTTCATGTTCCATTACTTGTTACTTTTCACTGTATCATTACCCAGACTTGACTGTTGAAAATGTGATGATAATTACAATAACTAAATTACTCCAGACAGAGTATACTATGCTGTCTAACAACAACCTCCAAATCTCAGTGATTTAAAAATACAAATTTATTTCTCACTCATCCTACATATTCAATATGGATTGTCAGGGGCCTCTGCTTCTTATTCAGTTATTTACTGACCAGATTGGCAGAGGTTCTACAATCTTATGACTGTACTGTCTGAAACACATGGACTACGTGATCAACAGGTAGAAAAGCAGAAGAACATGAAGAATTCACATGCACCATTACTAGATTTAGGTCCAGAAGTAATACACATCACTTTCACTTACAGTTGAAGGGCCAGAACTTATAGTACAACATAGCCTTATCTAACTACAAAAAGGCTAGGAAAGGTAGAGAAGCACATCAATTTTTTGGTAGGCTGTAAAATGTCTCTGCCATGATAGCTAACATTTATTGAGTTCTTAACATGTGCTAGGTGCTTTGTTAGGCATGTTGTGTCATTGCCTTATTTAATCCTTACCATAGTCCTGTACTATAAATATGATCATTGTACCAATGAGAGAACTGAGTTTGAGAGTGACAATATGTACAAGGTAACATGGAACATAAATGGCAGAGCCAGGATTCAAACTCACATTCTTACTCTTTGCTTGGCCTTTTATTCTAGAGCTAAAAACATGCTAATTTGTTTAAGTCCAAATCGTTTAATGGCTTCTCATCTTGTGATCTTTTCTTAATGTGAGCTATAGTTTTCACCTACTCTCCCCCAAACTTGACAGTTATTTTCACTTCTATTTTTATTCTATGTATTTGCAATATATTGAGCGAAAGAAGGCAGATAAATGAATGATAAAGAAACCCCTTTTGTGTTATATTATTCCCTTTCTCACAGTAGTACCCTGTCTTCTACAGAAGGCAATAGAAGCCAGTCAACAAGGATATTTAATTGCTTGGATCTACTTCCTGTTGCTCCAGTGCATAACAGTCATCCTCCTTATTGAGCCTTCCTTAAATATAAAAAAGTCTATTAACTGCATTGCATCTTCTTTGTAAGAAGATTCCAATTATATTCTTAATTATAAGTCAGAATACATCTGTTGTATGATGTTTCCTTTTGGAACTGCTTACAATTCAGTTCACCTCTAAACTATACTTGCAATTAAAGATAAGTAAACTCATATATATATATTTTATATATATATTTTATATGTATGATATATATATATTTTATATATATTATATATTATATACATTATATATTTCATATTTATATTATATATTTTATATATATTATATACATTTTATATATTATATATATTTTATACATAATATATATTATATATGATATATTTTATATATAATATATGTTATATATATTTTATATATATATCAATATATTATATATGAATATATATTTGATATATATTATACATGTATTTTATATATTTTATATATAATATATGTATTTTATACATTTTATATATAATATATGTATTTTATATATTTTATATATATATTTAATATATATATTATATATGTATTTTATATATAATATATATTTTATATATATATTATATATACATATTTCATATATAATATATATATGGAGATAGAGAGAGAATGATGATTTTCCACAAAGGAGCTAAAATGAACGTTTTTGGATACTCCTGTTATCACAACACTCAATTACCAGAAATTTACACATCATTTCTAAAAATTTCTGAGTGTTTTTATTGAGATTTAAAACTTATGAAACTCTGTCTAATGTGGAAAATATTGGCTTTATAAGTACATTTTATTAAATAGTATAAATAATTTTTTACTAATGCTATAGTTGGAATGTGTCCTCTCCAAAATTCAAGTGTTGATACTCAATGGCAAATGTGATTGTATTAAGAGGTATGGCCTTTAAGAGGTTATTAGGTCAGGAGGGATCCTCTTCTTGTTAATGAGATTAAGGCCATTATGAACGAGGCTTCCTGCAGAGTTCAGCTTTTTTCCTGTCTACCTTACACCATGTAAGGACATAGCATTCCTTCCTCTTGAGGATGGAACAACAAAATGCTACTTTAGAAGTAGACAGCAGCCTTTGTCAGATAACTGAACCTGCTAGTGCTTTGATTTTACACCTTTCAGGCTCCAGAACTGAGAAAAATAAATTTATGTTCTTTATAAATTACCCAGTCTCTAGTAATTCGTTGTAGCAGCACAAATGAACTAAGACAACTAGTGCCCCATAGGCTCATTTAATTTAGGGGTTAAAGTGAAGTTCTTTATTGCACCAATGGGGAAATTGGAGCCTATGAGAAGTTATTTATTTATAATCTGGTAAATAGCTAGAGGAAACACACCTAGGCCTCCTGATTCTCTGTCTAGGCTAATTTAAAATAATATCAAAATAAAGCTTTTGCACAGCAAAGCAAACAATTAACAGAGTGAAAAGACAACCTGCAGAATGAGAAAAATATGTGCAAACTGTGCATTCAACAAGGAACCAATAGCCAGAATATGCAAGGAACTTGAACAACCCAACACCAAAAAAAAAAAAAAAAGTCCCATTAAAAACTGGGCAAAGATCTGAGTAGACATTTCTAAAATGAAGACATGCAAATAGTCGACAAGTACATGAACAAAAAACTTAACATTACAAATCATCAACAAAATGTAAATATTACCCTATCCTGGTTAGAATTGCTATTAATAAAAGACAAAATATGACAGATTCTGTCCAGGATGTGAGGAAAAGTAAACTCATGCACTCTTGGTGGGAAAGTAAATTAGTGCAGTCATTGTGGAAAACAGTATAAGGATTTCTCAATAAATAAATAAACAGTGATACCATATGATCCAACAATTTCACTACTACGTATTTATCAAAAAAAGAAATCAGCATATCAAAGAGATATCTACACCCCCATATTTATTGCAGCAGAATTGCCAATAGTGAAGATATGGAATCAAATAAATTCCCACCAACAGAATAATGGGTAAATAAAATGTGGTACATATGTACACAATGGAATACTATTTGGCAATAAAAACAAATGTGATCATGTCATTTTCAGCAACATAAATGAAACTAGAGGTCATTATGTTAAGTGAAATAAACCAGACATAGAAAGACAAATATCTCATATTGTCACTCAGATGTGGGAGCTAAAAAAGTTGATAGCATAAAGAGTAGACTGATAGTTACCAGAGGCTGAGAAGCTGAATGAAGGTTAGAAGGGGGATGAAGAAGAATTGAGTAAGGGGTAGAAATATACAGTTAGCTTTGAGTAATGGGTAGAAATATACAGTTAGCTAGAAGAAATAACTTCTAGTGTTCAATAGCACAGTAGAGTGACTGTAGTTAACACTATATTGTATATTTTTAAATAGCTAGAAAAGAAGACCTGAAATGTTGTCATTGCAAAGAAATAATAAATGTTCTAGGTGATGAATATCCTGAATAGCCTGATTTGATCCTTACACATTGTATGCATATATCAAAATATCACATGTGCCCCATAAATATGTACAATTATTATGTATCAATAAAAAATAATAGTAAGTTTATAAAATTTTACTTCTAGAAAGTTAAAATCAAATCTCTTAAAATACTATAAATGCTTTTATTAGGTAAGCTAACACTTTTCCATTATGTATTTGTAGCTCTTATCCTAGGATAATTACATTGGAATTTTGTCATTGAGTACCAGAAAATAGCTAAGGATATACTCAAAAAAGTTATAGAAAGAAAACAGATATAGAAATATGGCTAGACTCTCAGCATTAATTACTAACATGTTAACTGAGATGCTATAGCAATTTTTAGGTATCTTTGTGCCATTTGACTTATACAATGAGCATGGGGTACTCTTTTTAAAAAAAAAAAAAGTTTTATATTTTTTTTCAATGCAATAGTAGCTTATATTTGTTTAAAATCTTCTAACAGCTGATCTCAATGTACTTTTCTGATTTTAAAGGATAAAAAATGAGGAATTTCATGCAAAGCCAAAACAGAAGATTTGTTGCATTAAAACAGCAATCAGGGCATTTAAGATGTGTCACTCTGTTATAAGAGAGCCTAAATTCTTGTCTCAGTTGTGAGTATTTGGACAAACAGGAAGTAATCTATCCAAGATTTATTTATTTATTGATATATTAAATGGGGATAGAAATACCTGCCCTGTCAAACTCACAAATTTGTTGTATGAATAACATAATTAAATGTATAGGAAAGCTCCTGAGAAAATGAAAATTGCTCCACTAACTTAAGGTATGACTGTGTATGTTAACATACATAAACTAACATTCCCTGCATATGCATCATTATGTGTATATCAACAAATGTCCTACTTAAATAACTCATCATTTTGTTCACTTCACAGAAGGCAGAAAAAGGCCAAGAAGTTAGGTTACTTGTGTTAAATTCTATAGCAAACAAATAACTAATTTGATAAGTTACTATTTTTCGAGGTCCCTTCTATGTACCAGGCACTACACTAGGTAATTTACAGATATGTTACTTCTTCGTCGTTGGTCTAACTTTGAAAAGTAGGTGTTATTTCCTCCATTATACAAGTGAAGAGAGTGAAGACCAAGAAGTTAAGTAAATTGCTCAAAGTCACACAGTTGGTAAGCAAGCAGCAGAGCCAGGATTCACATCCAAGTTTGTCAGACTCCAAAGCTCTTTTCTCTATTTTGTGCTGTTTTTTAGAGATTATATTCACCTGCCTGGGTAATGTTTAATTTCTTTTGGCATGAGTACATGTTTTCCAGACTTCGAGGTTGTGTAGAATAGCAAGGTTTTTTTTTCTTTCTTTTTGCTCACTTGATTTCTCTAACAAAACAAATGGCTCTCTTCTGATGTCTGTTCTGTTGACCTTGTGTCTCTGTGCTAAAAATATTTTTTCCAACTTGCTCTTTCTGTAAGAATGAAATGTTTCTGATTGAATATATCATACCCCAGAAATTTGGGGCCTTTTTGAGTTTAAAGTGTTTACAAGAATAGCCTTTTCCCCTGGATTTGATTATCTCATTGACAGCAGCCAATATCCTCATGCATAGAAATGTATTTACTTATAGGCACATAAGTAATTCATTTATAAAATTGAATTATCTCACTAGGAAGATTGCTTGTTTTGATTGTGTAGCTGTCCTTATGAAACTGACTTACAATTGATAAAAGCCAGATGGAAAGGGAAAACAGTCCATTTCATTACTCTTTAAATGTTTAAGTTTATTAACCCTTGCACTTCACATTTTTTAAAGTTAGTTGTAGTGGGGAAGCAATTTGTTGTTGAGTTTTAATATGCAAAGTAGACAGTAAGTGCTTGTGACATTCTATACCAGGGAAAAGAGTTTGGGCTTTAGAGGAGCTTCATGGAAAACATTTACAGCTCATCTTTAACTCCTGTGTATTGTTACTTTTTTTCTCATTCATATTTTTTAATCAAAATGGTTTTTAACATGTATAATGTATGTGATAGTGTCTCTCATATTAGCAAGTGCTGATTCTTAGTATCTCCAAAGTAACTTCCTATATTAACACATATTCTGTGTGTTATTGGTTTCAGTGCAACACGTAAACATACTTCTTAATAATACATTCGCCATGTTCTTAAATAATAATTTAAATGCCAGGTAATATCCTAAACATTTTTATTAATTATAACTTAATCTTCACAGCAACATTCTGATGTATGTACCATTTATTTTCAATACTCTCATTCTTCAGATGAAGGAAGCTGAAGACTGGAGAGTTTACACAACTTTTTCATGGTCACAAACTGGGAAGCAGTGGAACCAGGATTTGAATCCAGAAAAATTCTGCTTCAGTCTGTACTCTGAACAATTACCATATATTAGCTCTTTGTTTCTTAAGAAACTAGTCAAGCATGATGTTATGGTAAGCACCATAAAAAAAGCAAGAAATTCCTTTTTATTTTTAGTAATGGTACCACAATTCCCACACTATTGCTAGAACAAAACAGTAGTCACCTTATTCATCCTTTTCCCTAACTTCCTACATAAAATCACTCGTGAATATCCACAAATTCTACCTCTGCAAAGGCTAATTGCATGATCTCTGCTACCAAACCAGTCCAACCCTAATGTCTTATCACTCCTAGACTATTACTGCTTCTCTCTGTCCAATTATCCCCTGGTCCAAACTATGCTACATATCACTGCTTGAGATATCTTAAGGTACACTTATAACTATGTCACTGCTCATAAACTTTCTGAAATCTTTAGTAATTAACCTCAAACTACTCAATGTGAAATTCAATGTGCTCAATAATCTGGACACATTGAGCCTTTCTATGCTTATTTCTTAGCTTGTATTCACATATTCTATGTTCCAACCTAAAATAACTATTCCAAATTCTCTAAGCACAGCTTTTAATTTTATTTCTGTCTTTATTCCTTTATTCAGTAGTGTTTACCTATAATTACCTTCCTTGTCACTTCTCCCTATTGATTTTTCACTCAGTCTTTAAAAGCATATTGCCAATTTTACTTCATCTGTGGTTTGGTTTATACTTCCTACATTCAAAATTTTTTATTTATTTATTCAGTTGAATACTCATCAGAACCTTCCTTTCACTCTCTTCATATTATGCCTACTGGTATAATTATTTGTGCTCTGCCTTACACTTCCTTTCTAGAAGGTAGTCTTCTTAAGGTCAAGAGATATGCTTTTTTAATCTTTGTATTATACAGAGAGTTAGACAAATTCCTTAGACTTTGTAAATACTTAATATTTATTGAAAATGGCCTTTAACATCTCCTAGGGGTTTAAAGTCTCTGCATCAATTGAATTATGATTTTATATTCTAAATCAGTAAAAAATAGAGTAATCTAAGCTTGAAATATAAGTATTTCTGAGAACAAATCATTAAGGTTTAGAGGAGCAAATGATACCCCAGCATAATGTAAGTCAAATAAAAAATAATCTTTTGGTTATTACAGGACTTCTGGAAATACTGCCTATCTGCCTGCCTGCCGAAATGGTATGAGTTCAAGTTTAAATCCCAGAGTAATTATATTGCTCCACGAACAAAGAATTGGTCCTGTCTTTCATCAAAAATGTAAAAGTATAGCTTAAGTATACTTGAGTTCACCAAAGCTTATGCCTGATGTGAGATATGAAGGTAAATTTTCTCCACATCCAAGAAAGCATATACCCTCCAAGTCCAAAGGGCAATAGAAACTCATACAAACTTGAATACTAGCTGAAGAGTTGAGGAAATTAGCTGGAAAGGCAGTGATATTATCATCTATAGACCTATGATATAGACTTAGATTATTACAAACAAGTTGTTTGAGCCTGAGTCTCCTTTGTTTCCATAGGGTGACAGGGACTTAATTAAAAAGAGTTTTTTTTTTTTCCTGAGTCAGATTGTATATATCGTATACATGAGTCAAATTGCCATGTATTGATGCCCAGAAAAGAGGGGACATATAGATGCAAAGTGTTTCTGGGAGGGGTTTCCAAAACATTTATAATAGAAGTAGCTAATGCTTATTGTATGACAGGCATTTTTGTAACTGCTTTACATATCTCATTTAGTAGTCACTAAAACCCTATGAGGTCATTACCATTAAAATCATCCCCACTTACAGATGAGAAAACTAAAGTAGAGATGTATATAACTTGTCAAGGCACCGTAAATACCAACATACCTCAGAGATATTGTGGGTTCCCCAGTTCCAGACCACCTAGCAATAAAGTGGATATTGCAATAAAGTGAGTCACATAATTTTTTTGATTTTCCAATGCATGTAAAAGTTAAGCTTTGCCAACATAGTGAAACCCCGTCTCTACTAAAAATACAAAAAAATAGCTGGGCGTGATGGCGGGTGCCTGTAATCCCACCTACTTGGGAAGCTGAGGCAGGAGAATCGCTTGAAGCTGGGAGGTGGAGGTTGCAGTGAGCGGAGATTGCGCCACTGCACTCCAGCCTGGGCGAGAGTGCGAGTCTCTGCCTAAAAAAAAAAAAAAAACCCGTTAAGCTTACACGATAGTATAGCCTATTGTGTGCAAGAACATTATGTCTAAAAAAAGTACATACTTTAATTTTAAAATGCTTTATTTCTAAAAAATGCCAACTATCATCAGATCCTTCAGCAAATCATAATCTATTTGCTGGTAGAAGTTCTTGCTTAAATGTTGATTGCTGCTGATCAGGGTGGTGTGCCTGTGGCAACTTTATAAAATAAGATAACAATTGCCACAAAAAAGAATAAAATACCTAGGAATACAGCTGACTAGAGAGGTGAAAGGTCTCTACAAAGAGAACTACAAAACACTGCTCAAAGAAATCAGAGATGAGACAAAAAAATGGAAAAACATTCCATGCTCATAGATCAGAAAAAACAATATCGATGAAATGGCCATATTACCTAAATTCAATGCTATTCTTATTAAGCAATCATTGAGATTCTTCACAAAACTAGAAGAAACAATGTTAAAATTCATATGGAACCAAAAAGAGCTTGAATAGTTAATGCAATTCTAAGCAAAAAGAACAAAGCTGGAGACATTACACTACCGGACTTCAAACTATACTGCAGGTCTGCACTAACCAAAACAGCATATTACTGGTACAAAAACATACAAATAGACTAATGGGAAAAAAAATTGAGAACCCAGAAATCAGACTGCACACATACAACCATCTGACCATTGACAAGCTTGACAAAAACAAGCAATGGGGAAAAGATTCTCTATTCAATGAATGGTGTTGGGATAACTGGCTAGCCTTATGCAGAAGATTGAAACTGGACTCCTTCCTTACACCATATACAAAACAATCCTCAGGATTAATTAAAGACTTGAATGTAAAACCCAAAACTATAAAAACCCTGTAAAACAATTTAGGCAATACCATCCTGGACATAGAACTGGGCAAAGATTTCATGACCAAGATGCCAAAAGCAATAGCAACAAAAGCAAAAATTGACAAATGAGATCTAATTAAACTAAAGAGCTTCTGCACAGCAAAAGAAACTATCAACAGAGTAAACAACCTACAGAATGGGAGAAAAATCACAATCTATGCATCTGACAAAGGTGTAATATCCAGCATCTACAAGGAACTTAAACAAATTTACAAGAAAAAATAAACAACTCCTTTAGAAAGTGGGCAAAAGACATGAACAGAAATACTTTTCAAAATAAGACATACATGCATCTGACAATCATAGGAAAAGAAGCTCATCATTAGAGAAATGTAAATCCAAACCACAATGAGATACCATCTCACACCAGTCAGAATGGCTATTATTAAAAATTGAGAAAACAACAGATGCTGGTGAAGTTGTGGAGAAAAAGGAATGCTTACACACTGTTGGTCAGAGTGTAAATTAGTTCAACCATTGTGGATAACAGTGTGGTAATTCTTCAAAGACTTACAGAAAAAAATACCATTTGACCCAGCAATCCCATTACTGAGTATGTACTCAAAAAATATAAATCATTCTACTATAAAGGCACATGCATGCTTATTCTCATTGCAGTACTATCCACAATAGCAAAGACACAGAATCAACCTAAATGTTTATCAATGATATATGGATATAGAAAACGTAGTACATATACACCATGGAATAATATGCTGGTAAAAAGGCAATGAGATCATGTCCTTTGCAGAGACATCGATGGAGCTGGAGGCCATTATCCTTAGCAAACTAAGGCATAAACAGAAAGCCAAATACCACATGTTCTCACTTATAAGTGGGAGCTAAATAATGAGAAAACATGGACACATAGAGGGAAACATACACTGGGGCCTATTGGAGGGTAGGAGGAGGGAGAGGATCAGGAAAAATAACCAATGGGTACTAGACTTAATACCTGGGTAATGAAATAATTTGCACAACAAATCCCCATGACACATTTATCTAAGTAACAAAACTGCTCATATACCTCTGAACTTAAAAGTGAAAAATAAAATAAAATAAAATTTTCTGCATCTATTGATTTCTTTCCATGAATTTTTTTGTAGCAAATGATGCTGCTTGATAGCATTTTACATACAGTAGAATTTCTTTTATGGTTGGGGCCAATCCTGTCAAACCCTACTACTGCTTTATTAACTAAGGTTATGTAATATTCTAAACCCTTTGTTGCCATTTCAGCAATGTTCACAGCATCTTCACCAGGAGTAGATTCCATCCTAAGAAACCACTTTATTTGTTCATCTATAAGAAGCAACTTCTCATCCACTCAGTTTTCTCATGAGAAATGGCAGTAATTCAGGCACATCTTTGGGTTCCACTTCTAATTTTAGTTCTCTTGTTATTTCCACTACATCTGCCAGTACTTCCTTCACTGACATGTTGAAACCCTCAAAGTCATCAACGTGGGTTGAAATAAACTTCTTCCAAACTGCCATTAACATTGACATTTTGACCTCCTCTTATGAATGATAAATTGTCTTAATTGCATTTAAAATGGTGAATCCTTTTCCAGGAGGTTTTCCACTTATTTGCTCAGATTCATCAGAAGAAGGACTATGTATGGTAGTTAAATTATTTCTCAAATAATGAGTCTTGAAAGTCAAAATTGATCCATGTTACAGGCTTCAGATTGGATGTTGTATTAGTAGACATATAAACAATATGAATTTCCTTTCATATATCCATCAGAGCTCTTTAGTGACCAGGTGCATTCTCAATGAGCAGTAGTATTTTGAAGAAATTTTTTTTTTTTTGAGAATCAAGTCTCAACATTAGGCTTTAAAAATTTAGTAAAACATGCTATAAACGGATGTGTTATCATCCAGGATTTGTTATTCCAATTATAGAGTACAGATAGAATACAGGCTCTCGGATTTTCAGAATGGTGAATGGGCATTGGCTTCTGTATAAAGTAATCAGCTGCATTTATCTTTAACAATAGAGTCAACCTGTCCTTTGAAGCTTTGAAGTCAGGCATTGATTTACCCTCTTTAGCTATGAAAATTTTACATGTCATCTTTCTCCAGTATAAGGTTGTTTTATCTACGTTGAAAATCTGTTCCTTAGTATAACCATTTTTGTCAATTATTTTAGCTAGAACTCAGGAATAACTTCCTGTAGCTTGTATATAAGTGCTTGCTGATTTACTTTGCACTTTTAGGTTATGGAGATGGTTTCTTTCCTTAAACCTCATGAACCACCCTCTGCTAACTTCAAAGTTTTCTTTTGTAGCTTCCTCACCTCTCTCAGCTTTCGTAAATGGGCAAAGATAAATGCATAAAGGCAGAACCTTGCTCTGGATTTGGCTTTGGCTTAAGGGAATGCTGTTTCTGGTTTGATTTTCTTTGTAGACCACTAAAACTTCTTACATATCAAGAATAAGTCTGTTTCACTTTGCTATCATTGATGTGCTCACTGGAGTAACACTTTTAATTTTCTTCAAGAATGTTTTCTTTCCATTTATAACTTGGCTTTTTGGTGCAAGAGGCCTAGCTTCTAGCCTGTCTTGTCTTTTGACATGCTCTCCTCATTTAGCTTAATTATTTCTAGTTTTTGATTTAAAGTGAGAGACATGCAAGTCTTTCTTCACTTGAGCACTTAGAGGCCATTGTGCAGATATTAAATGGCACAATTTTAATATTGCCATGTCACAGTGAATAGAGAGGTCTGAGGAGAGGGAGAGAACTAAAGAAACAGCTGGTCAGCGAAGCAATTAAAAATACATAACATTAACTGATTAAGTTTGCCACCTTATATAGGTGTGTTTTTTGGTGCTTCAAAACAATTACAATAGTAACATCAGAGATCACTGATCACAGATCACCATAACAGACATAATAATACTTAAAAATTTGAAATATTGTGAGAATTACCAAAATGTGACACAGGTATAGGAAGTGAGCATATGCTCCTGGAAAAATGGCACTGATACGCTTGATTGAGACAGAGTCATCACACACCTTCAATTTGTTAAAAAAAAAGTGCAATATCTGTGAACTGCAGTAAAGCAAAGCATCATAAAACAAGATGTGCTTATATTAAGTTTGGTAAAACTAAAATTTAAACCCATGGAGTTTGACTCCTGTCTGTAATGGTAACAACCACCTTATATTGTTCCTCCTGCTATGCTTCAACTTTTTATGTACAGTCTACACACTCAGACTTTCTCAGTTGCTAAATAAAGTACCTTCTCAACTCAGGGACTTTAGACATGCTGTTTGCTCTTTCTGAAATGTTTTCTCCTGTCATTCTGACCATCTACTTACTAACTGTACTTACTATTCTTGCCTCACCGTAAATGTCACTTTTATGAAAAGGTTTTTTTTTTAACCTCTCAATCTTAATTATGTGTCCTTTATATCATCAAAGAACCCTGTACTTGATTCTTTACAAGTATTTCTCACAATTGTCATATAAAGTACTATATGATTCCTTGGAAGAAGTCAAATACAGAGTTCTTTGACTCTCTCTCTCTCTCTCTCTCTCTCTCTCTCTCTCCGTGGAGATATGTATTATATAGATAGATACATAGATATTGTTTTTTCTGGAATGTAAGCTCCACAAGCCCAGAAACTTTGACTTCTTCACAGCTGCATCCACAGTGCGTAAAATGTTACCAGGCACATCATAGCTAGTAACAATATTTGTTGAATAAATTAATCAACCCATAAATGCATGTTTGTAGACACTACATGTGTGTTTAGAGAAAATAATTGATATTTTTCTGTTGAGAAAAATATTCTTTGTGATAACAATTATTTGGCTACACAGGCAGACCTGACATAGGTAGAGAGAAATAATGTAAAGGAGAAGGGGGATTGGCTAAACATCATTACTAAAATTATCTTTCATATCTTCTGAAATGGGGCCAGGAATTTTTCCAGGGAAAATTTATTTCATTTTTGTCTTGAAGGCTTTACACCCTCCATAGACTCAGTGCCTACTATTGAAAACAAGATCTTTTGAGGAATAGGGTACAAGATAAACGCATATCAGTACAGAATAGGAGGCTAAGGAAGGAGATTAGAAGAAACTAAATATAAAAATTGCCATCCCCCAAATAAAAAGCCATCCATGAAAAGCCACTATCTTTTTCTGCCCTTGTTAGTGTAGCCTATACTTATCACCACAGAACAATCACTGAAGAAGTATCTATTAGTCAGTGATATGGTTTGGCTTTGTGTCTCCATCAAAATACCGTCTCAAATTGTAATCCCTAGGTATTGAGAGAGGGAGCTGGTAGGAAGCAATTGGATCATGGGAGCACTTTCCCCCATGCCGTTCTGATGATAGTGAGTGAGTTCTCAAGAAATCTAATAATTTTGGCCGGGCGCAGTGGCTCACACCTGTAATCCCAGCACTTTGGGAGGCCAAAGCAGGCAGATCACAAGGTCAGGAGATCGAGACCATCCTGGCTAACATGGTGAAACCCCGCTTCTACTAAAAATAGAAAAATTAGCCGGGTGTGATGGCGGGCATCTGTAGTCCCAGCTACTCGGGAGGCTGAGGCAGGAGAATGGCGTGAACCTGGAAGGCGGAGCTTGCAGTGAGCCGAGGTCGTGCCACTGCACTCTAGCCTGGGCAACAGAGCTGGACTCTGTCTTAAAAGAAAAAAAAAAGAAAGAAATCTAATAATTTTATAAAAGACTCTTTTCCCTTCACTTTCTCTCCTCCCACCATGTAAGATGTGATTGTAAGTTTCCTGACGCCTCCCCAGTCATGCAGAACTGCGAGGCAATTAAACCTCTTCCTGTTATAAATTACTCAGTCTTAGGTGTTTTTAATAGCATGTGAAAATTGACTAATATAGTAAATTGGTACCAGGAGTGGGGGACTGCTGTAAAGATAATCTGAAAATGTGGAAGTGACTTTGGAACTGGGTAACAGGCAGAGGTTAGAACAGTTCGGAGGGCTCAGAAGAAGAAAGAAGTATGTGGGAAAGTTTGCAACTTCCTAGAGACTTCTTTAATGGTTTGGACCAAAATGCTGATAATGATGTGGACAATGATGTCCAGGCTGAGGCAGTCTCAGATAAAGATGAGGAACTTATTGGCAATTGGAGCAAAGGTCACTCTTGCTATGCTTTAACACAGACTGGCAGCTTTTTGCCTTAAATGCTTTGCTCTAGAAAGTTTAAAGTTCTGTGAAACTATGAACTTGAGAGAGATGATCTGAAATTGGAACTTATGTTCAAAAGGGAAGCAGAGCATAAAAGTCTGAAAAAATTGCACCCCGATGATGTGGCAGAAAAAAAAAAATAAAGCATTTTCTGGAGAGGAATTCAAGTCTGCTGCAGGAATTTGAATAAGTAATGAGAAGCCAAATGTTAATAGCCAGGACAATGGGGAAAATGTATCCAAGGCATGCCAGCGATCTTCCAGGCAGCCCATCCCATCACAGGCCCAGAGACCTAAGAGTTAAAAATGGTTCTGAGGGCTGGGCCCAGGGCCCTGCTTCTGATCTGTGCAGCCTCAGGACTTGGTCCCCTGTGACCTAGCTGCTCCAGCTACAGTCATGGCTAATAGGGGCAAAGATATAGCTCAGGCCATTGCTTTAGAGGGTGCAAGCCCCAAGCCTTGGCAGCTTCCATATGGTGCTGGGCCTGCAGGTTTTCAGAAGACAATAATTAAGGTTTGAGAACTTCTTCCTAGATTTCAGAGGATGTATGGAAACACCTGGATGTACAAACAGAAGACTGCTTCAAGGGTGGAGCTCATGGAGAACCTCTGCTAGGGAAATAAGGAAGGAAAATGTGGGGTTGCCCAGCAGAGCTGTGAGAAGAAGGCCATCATCCTCCAGACCCCAGAATAATACATCCACCAACAGCTTCGATAATGAGTCTAGAAAAGCCACAGACACTTAATGCCAGCCACGAAAGCAGCTGGAGGTGGCTGCGGGGAGATGGACTATACCCTGCAAAGCCACAGGAGTGGAGCTGCCAAAGGTTATGGGAGCACATCCCTTGCATCCTTGTGCCCTGGATGTTAGACATGGTCAAAGGAGATCATTTTGGAGCTTTGACATTTATTGACTGCCCTGCTGGATTCTGGACTTGCATGGAGCCTGTAGCCACTTTGTTTCAGCCAACCCATTTGGAATGGTAGCATTCATCCAATGCCTGTACTACAACTGTATCTTGGAAGTAACCAACTTGTTTTTGATTTTACAGGCTCAAAGGCAGAAGGGACTTGCCTTATCTAAGATGAGATTTTGGACTTGGATTTTTGAGTTAATGCTGAAAAGAGTTAAGATTTTGGGGGACTGTTGGAAAGGCATGATTGGTTTTGAAATGTGAAAGAGACATGAGTTTTGGGAGGGGCCAGGGGAAGAATGACATGGTTAGGCTTTGTGTCCCCCCCCAAATCTCATCTCAAATTTTAATCCCCAGGTCTTGAGGAAGGACCTCCTAGGAGTTGATTATATCATGGGGGAAGTTTCCCCCATGCTGTTCTCATGATAATGAGTGAGTTATTATGAGATCTGATGGTTTTATAAAGGGCTCTTCCCACTTCACTTCTTCTCTCTCCTGCCACCATGTAAGATGTGCCTGCTTCCCCTTCTGCCATGATTGTAAGTTTCCTGAGGCCTCCCTAGTCATGCAGAACTGTGAGTAAATAAAACATCCTTCCTATATAAATTACCCAATCTTGGGTGTTTCTTTATAGCAGTGTATAAATGGACTAATATAGTCAGTGTGATTGTTTCCACAAAGATTTTGTAACTGAAGAAGTAGTTTCAAATAGTACTATTAGCTTAAATTTCATTGTAAACTTGATCTAGAGTGAATTTTTATAATAATTTAGAATAAATTTAGGGTATAAATGCTATCATTTATTTTAATATACATAGTTATTTATAAATGTAACTAACTTGTTATATTTTCAGCAAGATTAAATTTTTAAATGCCAGTATATACTTACAAGTGGAAGAGTACAAGAGTTATTCTCTAAATAAATTCTTATAAGCATAAGTTACTAAAAACTATGACTAAAATAGATAATTAAATTTCTGAAAGTAGTCAGATATTTAATAACATTTGAGACAACAGACACTGAATCCTGGCACATTTTTACAAATGACCTAAGACAGAGCTTCCTAAAATAATCTTTTGTTTCATTTCCACATGGAACCTGATACCAGATGTCAAAAAACTTAATTAAATATCTAGATTATGTTTATAGACTGCTTTACAAGTCACAAAGTGCTTTCATGTATGTTGACTAATTTAATTTAAAATGCCATAAATTGCTGAAACAGCAAAATGCATAGTCTAAATTTTCACTCACTGATCTCCTTAATGCCCAACATTTAAGGAATGTTCTAAAAAAAGTTTGGATATGATATTTTATAATTATACACATATATTAATATCACTAAAGAAATTTAGCAGTATAACACAGATATACAGAGAATAGACACTTTTTTTAACTCTGATTGTTGAGGTAAGTGGAAATTCCAATAAAATGAGCCAAGTTAAAGAAGAAAATGAAACACAAATCAAATCATGTGGCCTTACTGAAGCTTGTAGGAAAATGGATCAGAGTCTACAAGCAACAAACATAGTCAGGAAATTAAAAATTATTTTGTATGCAGGATTCCAACAATTACTAGATATATGCTAAGATTTTCAGTTATATTTGTAAAATAGATCATGATGATTTTTTAAATTCAGGAATATAAATGTAATATAAAATATTTTAACATGCATTTATGTATTCCACTTTCTTATCAGACTGCCTAAACTATCATAACATAGTGACAAAACCTGAAAATATACTAAGATGATCTCTAAGAGGATAAACACAGTATGGGCACAATGATCTCTAAGGGTATGAATAAAGAATGGACACAAAACTCTTGCATTTTATTTCACATACAAAACAAGTATGAAATAGCACTCTAGTCAGAAGATTTGTGCTTAGATTTGTGCACAAAATAAAGTTATTTAGTAAGTTGATCTACCTTTCTCTAATAAAAATTTGTGCAAGTTTAATAATATCAAGCAGCAGTTTAGAGACAAAGAAGAGCTATCTGATGTGAGTATTGAGAAGTGACAGGAAGGAAGAAATTAGATCAAAGAGGATAGTTAATTATATCATTCTAGAGATATTTAATGAAAATTTAAATTAGCCCTACACAGTTGGCCCCTTCTAGAAAGTGTATGCTGCAAGAGATTATGTATTCATCAGTTCTTCTCTCTACTTTAGTGAGATAAACTACCAGTTCATCAGGGTATAAGTAATGCAGGAAATCTCTTTAAGAGGATAGGTGCAGAAACAAGAGGCTAGTTAATCTAAAGCAAGAGAAGTGACCCCATATGGAAGAGCCATGAATAGAAAGGGAGAAAAGAGGTCTAGATCTGTATGGTGGCGGACATTGGAAGTAGTTCTTACCTAGTGCTCTGTGTTCTGATTTGAGTCTTGTACTAGCATGTCATGTCATTCAGAGTAAGAAATAAAATTCTAAGCTCCCAACTGACTGAATGGGCCCTCTCTTGACCAAAAGAATGCCAGATAAACCTTGGAAGCTGAGTATACAACCATAACAGGATGGGAGATCAGACATGCCTTGTTATACCTCCCTCCTTTGCTACCACTCATTAGACTTTCTTCCTTTAGGGCTAAACAGAAACCAGCCATTTCAAATGACTATTAGTTTATCTTCCCAGGTACAGAACAAAAATAAGATGAGATTAAATATTCCTTTACCTATCCCTAATACTTCGGCTTCCTCTATTCCCCTTTCCATCAGATTTTTACCCTATCTTATGTAAAATGTAAATTTACTGGGCACTAACTGAAGTCTCACAAGTATGGAATTATTTCTCTCACTGCCAACCTGCCTTTTATTTAAAAATGTATAAATACTAAAGTTCATGAGAACCTCTTTGGAAAACACAGCTATAGATGCTTCTGTGACTCACATTTTTTCAGGTGTGCCCTCAAGCTGGCTCAATAAGACTCAATAATTTGAAACTTATTCCTTGATCACTCATTTTGGTTGTTATTTTGGTAACCACAAAGGGATCTCAGTGAAGATATTAGCCCCTGTGACCTGCAGTGATTCTCCTATTGGTGCCAGCAAGAGATTTTCTCTGAGAAACTGTGGAAATTTTTAAGGCTCAAAAGCTGCTCTCTCCTGAGGTTCTGTGGTCTCCCAAAATTTTCAATTTGAGATACAAGGTTTATTTTGCCAGGAAACTCCTCTAAAAAAAGGAGTTTGCTCACTTTTGATAAAGAAAGCATGTTTTCTCTATATTCAATGATTGAGAGCAATCTTCAGTTTGGGCCCCATCTCCAGATAAAGAGCTGGTTTCGGGTTTCATCTTGGGATTTGGCAGCTGAAGGTCTAAGTTTATTGCCAGGTAGCTACAACCTCTCCTTATGCTCAGTGATCTAAACAACATGTAACTTGTGTAGTCACTTTTTCTGTTTTAGGTTTCAGTCTATCTTCTGTAAGATTTAACCAACTCTTGGCCCCCTTTAATGTCAACCTAAACTCCCACAGCTGAAGAAAGTCAAGTTTCAATTATAGAAACAATGGCTAGTTAACGGAAGTCAATGTTTACCCCAAAAATATATTTTTTGACATATTTTAAAGTGGCCCTGCCATACCTTCCTTAGTCCAGATCTAGGAAGTGTTAGCTAAGGGTCTTCATTCTGAAGACTCTCATGTATACACATTTAATATATTTAAATGCTTTTTCTCCTATTAATCAATCTGCCTCATGTCAGTGATTATTCAGTGAATCTTTAGGGGGCAAATAGCCTATGGCCATCATAGCATCGTGCAGCAAGCAGGGTAACACAAGTAAAGAGAATTCAGGAATCTGACAACCTTGCAAAAGAATAAGACCTTCTTACTGGTCAGGCTCCCAGACTCTCACTTTACACTCTAGTTGAACAGATAATTAAAATCAGTTTGTTTTCTCTATAATGATTAATGAGAAGAAAGGATTTGTATGACTAATCCTGGGTTTTAGTGACTCTTGTGTATTTTTGGTACTTCGTGTTATAAATATTGATATCATTTCACCCCTTTCCTCTCAGAAGGAGTTTTCTTTTGGGTTGTGATTTTCATTTGTCTTTGTCTTTCTGTAACATTTTGTCATAAAGAGAGGTACCATAGAGTAGAAAATGGGCCTAGAACACTTTTAAGCCTGCTGTTCAAACTGGCCCTGAAGACATGTCAATTTTGCAGTTTTGATGAAACTGGTATCTGTTAAAACAATTTTGCTGTGGGTCTCTGAAATAAAAACCAGATGACGTTTCCCTCTTATCTTGTTTTATATCCTGGAGTGTTTGACTTGTGACTAAGTGGGGGTATTCTCTTAGTCTCCACCATTGGAGGATATGATTTTTGAGGTCACATTAGGTAGCCAGTCTGAAAATGTTGGGAGTCTGAGACACATAATATTTTAAGCTGCCCACTATTCATTCCAAAGGTGTTAAGCTCTTTAGGGAGTGGTCTTAAAATGTGCCATCCCTATGGGGCTTTTTTCATCTTTTGCTATCTTAGGTATATTTCCGAGAGTAAATTTTGGAGGATCATGAGGATTGTCTCATTTAAATCCTCTCCAGGAATATATGGTAGAAATCTGGAAAATTACCACCTGGGCTTTACATAAAGAGGTTTTTGAATTGAATGGCTACTGGATCTAAGTACACCATTGAAAATAAAAAAATAGAGGTTAAAAAAATAAAACAATTGATGAATATGTTAAATTTTTAAAAGGACACATAATAGTGTTATGGCTAGCCTTCAAAACTTTCTTGACTAAATTAAAGTACAAAATCTGACCTAAAACAAGGTAAAAACCCTTGTAAATAAAAACTGCCCACCCTCAATTTCACATGAAATTAACATCAGAGGAAATTTCAGTTTGTAGTCTTGTAGGTAAAATCCCTGATTAGGAAATCAGTCCTTTTGGTTGAATATTTATGTGACTTTTGCCATTTATTGATCCTTTTGCCTTCCATGGACAAATTTTGAATTTTTTTTTTTATCTCTAGGAGCAAATGGACTTTTTGGTCTTTGTGTGTAAATGACTAGCTGAGAAGCTGAGATTCTAGGGAATGTGGCCAGATAGAAATGTCAGTTGTACCTGACTTTTAGCTACTTTTTAAAATTTGAGCTGTCTTTGTGGGTGATTCTGGATCTTGTGAGGACTGTTCTGCACCTATTTGGAGATGCCTCATGCATCCTTGGTTAAGTCCTAATGTTAAAATAGATAGTTAGGCAGATATGAGCGGGGTAGGAGAGGGCCCTCCCACAGGAATGTCAGGCAACCATCAGGAGATGGTCAAGCAGTTGTTAACCTTTTTTCTTAAAATAATAATTGGTTGCAATCAGCACCAGGGAAAGGCAGTCTCCCAATAGTTAGAAAACACCTGAGGCTTGTGATCAGCAGCTTCCTGATAAGATATCAGGAGTTGGGCAAATGGGCTTAAGCATGCACACAAAGGGGCAAAATGACAGAGTTTAACTGGTATATGACCTTCCTCTAAGACCACTCAACTGGTAAGAGAAAAAATTCTTCAAATGAGGATGCACACAACTTCAGTAAACACACTGTGCATGTGGGTCCTCCCAAGTGCTGGCAGGCCAATGCACATGGGAACAGCTTGTCCCAAGAATAAATCAAGGGAGGGGCCATGCAAACCCCAAACCATGCCAATGTATAAACCCCCAAGTAAAGTACTAAACAGTGCACTTGGATCTCTCAAGTAACCCTTTTGGCCCTCTTCCAAGTGTACTTTACTTCCTATTATTCCTGTTCTAACAGTTTTAATGAACTTTCACTCTAGTGCTAAAATTTGCCTCAGTCTCTCATTCTGCCTTATGTCTCTCATATGAATTCTTTTCTCTGAGGAGGCAAGAATAAAGTTGCTGCAGACCCATACAGATTCACCACTGCTAACATAATTTTGTGCCATGACTCGGATAAGTTCACTAGTGGTAAGATACCTCTATGCCTTGCCTTCTTTGGCTGGAGTCATTCAACCCTGTATCTGTTTTCCTTCTCTTCCACTTTCCTGCTTACTAACCAAACCTTAGAATTATTCTTTTTGACGACAGTGGCTCTACATTCCCTGGCTGATCTCTCAGCTCACCCTAATGGATGGCTTATGGGGGTGAGAAGGACCTTGGAATCCACATCAAGTAGACCTGAAACACTAATAGCCTTCCTGGAGGCTCACAAGAGAGGCTTGCTTTTTTTTTTTTTTTTTTTTTGAGTTAGCACCCCTTTTGGAGCAGGAAAAATTGTTCCTTTGCCTATTGTAAGCTCAAGCCCAAAGCCTTCTGGAAGTTCCTCCTTCATGTTAAGAGGGCAAATAAACATTGCCCTCTCAAACTCAAGGGCTGCTGTTTTTGCAAGAATTTGAAGGCTTTCCATGAGTATCTATCTCACTTCCTTACACTTCCTCCTGTAGTAAAGGAATTATCTCATCTGATTAAGCATTTTTTCTGCATGTTATCCAGGGAGGATGAGGAACCCCAAATATATATTTTTTTTCATTTCTCAGGTCACTTACACATCCTTCTCAATATTCATTAAGACCTTCAAGGTCATATTCGAAGGCAGAAAAGTCCAGCACCTTGTGGCAGGTAGCTGAAAAACAGGCTTCTCATCTACTTAAAGAATATGGGAAATGGGATTATAATAAAAGAGATAATAATTTTGTTGCTAGAATGCTCTGAGTGAGAGTCGCTATAAGGTCATGGAAACAAAGATATAGATGGGCCCAAGGCCTCAGGTGCGAGAGACAAAAGTACCAACAGGACACAGATTAAAGCTGGTCCCAGGCTACAGGCACAGAACAGATTGCCGTTAGAAAAGAGATGAAAGCAAGGTTAGGGGTAACCAGTAAGGACAGTTTATTCTGGAACCCCAAGAAGAAATAGGGGGTCCCTGCTTACTCCAGTATCCCCTCTGTTCTCTAATGGGTAATCGGGATGAGGTTAAGGGTACCCAGTATGACCAGTTTATTTTGGAACTCTAAGGACTAGTAGTAGATGCCCTTTTCATGAAATAATAATAGGGAAATGAGAGGGGATGTCTTCTTTTGTTCTCCTTTTCCTTCTCTGTCCTCTCTTTGCAGATGGTTAATCATCTCTCCATACCATAAGACATGCCCTTTGGGTACATCCTCAAAAACTGGGAAAAGTTTGACCCTCAAACTGTAAAAGAGAAAAGGCTAATATATTTCTGTAACACAGCTTGGGTTGAATCCAATATCTGGGACCAGAAATCTTGGCTGGAAAATGGAAACATAATTTTAATATGATCTATTAACTACATTTATTTTGCTGCTAGCAGGGAAAATGGCTGTAAATACCCTATGTACAGGCCCTCATGGACCTAAGAAACAATCCTGACCTATGTCATGCTTGTAAAATGGATCCAGTGATGATAGCTGTAATAGGCAACCCCCCACATTTGGTTCAGAAGACCTCATTATTGGGTTTACCCAGGGCTCATGCCCTGAAGGAACCAAGGGCGGAGCTTAGATTAAACTTCACTGCCCCTTCTACCCCATTATATCTAAGTCTGTCAGTCCTGGAGCCTTCCCCTCCCTACCCAGGGCCATCCTCTGAACACCACTCCCTTAAGCTATGCCCCTTTTGAGAGGTTAGTGGCCTTAGTGGATCCACTATAGTCCATATTCCATTTACTATGCAAGACCTGAGCCAAATTAAAATGAAACTAGGGAAGTTTATGGAGGACCCTGACAAATACACTGAAGAGTTTTATAAATTGGGCCTAACATTTGAACTCACTTTGAGGGATCTCTCAGTAATACTAGGGAAAACCCTGTCTAAGGGAGAATGTGACTGTATTACAGAGGCAGTCCAGCAATTTGAAAATGTAATGCATATGACTGATCCTGACTGATCCTTGTGGCTACCTGTAGGAGCCACTGCAGTTCCCCAGGTTGATCCCAACTGTGATTACAATACCCAAGGGGGTATATGGGCAAGGAACCACATGTTTCTCTCTATGGTAGAAGGAATGAAAGCTTAGCAGAACAAAGCCCTTGAACTATAATAAATTGGCCTTTATAGATCAAGGCCCTTCTTAAAAACCCCATGACTTTCCAAGAGAGGCTACAAGAGGCCCTAGTGAAACATAACAACCCAGACTCAGAAACACCAGAAAGGCAATTGGTTCTAAAGAACCATTTCCTAACTCCGGCAACTCCAGATAATTGGAGGAAACTCCAGATATTTGGAAGAAACTCCAAAAATGAGCACTGCCCCCCATCACCCTGACATCCTCAAAATAGCTTCCTCAGTCTTTTGTAACTGGGACCAGAAAGAAGAGAAAAGGCTCGGTAAAAGGAGAAGTGGAAGGAAAAGGTGCATTTCCAACTATTAGCTGCTCTACAAGTTCAATAGCACCCTCCAGATTGCCCTCAGAATACCCTCTCAGGTAACCATTATTGATGTGGGAAACCAGGCCACTGGAAGGCAAACTGCCCCAATGGGACAGGTGTGGCTTGCCCTCTCTGCCACAAGCCTGGCCAATGGAAACAGGACTTCCTTGAGGGCAGAAGGGCCCCTTGGACAAAATCCCAATCCCTGATGGCCTTGAGCTGAAGGGGCCCTATGGTCCGGCCGGCTCCCAGATCAAGGATCACTATTGAAGGGATGGAGTCAAGGGCTGCTTTGGACTTGGAAGGTAGGACTATAAATTTTCCTTTGGACATGAAAGTGGCCTGTTCAGTGCTTACCTTTTTGCTGGGGCAATTACCCTCCAAATCCTACCAGATGATGGAAATAAATGGGGTGCTTATAACCCGAAGGTTTACTCCCCCTCTGTGCTCCCTACAGGGGGAAACTGTCTTTCCTCACTCATTTTTAGTGATGTTAGAATATCATATGCCCCTTTTTGGTAGAGACATTTTGTTTAAACTAGGGGTTCAGTTAACCTTTCTTCCAGGGCCAATACCTCCTTTTCCAAATATGATCATATGCCTCAAGGAAACTACACACCAGGATAAACTTCCCACATACCTTTTCATTAATCCAGAGGTCTGGACCTCAGGAATACCACAAAAAGTCATAATGGAAATGACTATATTAATTTAGTTCAAGTATCCTTCTAGTTATCCTTGTAGAAGGAAGTTTCCTCTTTGGCCAGAGGTCAAAAAGGGACTTCAGCCCTTGATTTAAAAATTTCTAAAGCATGGGTTATTAATATCCTGTATCTCCCCCTAAAACACTCCCATTTTACCTGTTAAAGAAAGCAATGGAAAATACAGGCTAGTCCAGGACCTGCAAATTATAAATGAGGCAGTAGTTCCAATATACCAAATGGTCTCTAACTCAAATGTAATTGTAGGAGATGTATCTCTAGATGCTCAATGGTTTTCAGTTTTAGACATCAAAGATGCTTTCTTTTGTATCCCCCAGACCCATCCTCACAACTTCTATTTCCATTTGAGTGGGAGAATTAAAAAGGAAGGATTCAACAGCTCACCTGAACAGTGCTTCCACACGATTCCAGTAAAAGTCCCCATTTGTTTGGGTAAGGCTTGGCTAGAGAGTCACCAACTCTTGAGAAGGGAGGATGTCTCCTACAGTACATGGATGACCTGTTAATCTGCTCCCCAACAAGAGAGCTGGAATCCAACCTGTAGTCCAGACACTAAGTTTCCTCACAGACAGAGGGTACAAGTTATCCAAGGCCAAGGCACAACTACTAAGACAAAAGGTCCAATACCTGGAGATAACCTTGACTGCTGATAACATAAGCTCTCTCCAGAATGGATACAGGCCATCCTTAGAATACCTATCCCAACCACCCAAGAGCTACTTCAGGCTTTTCTGTGGACTGCAGGATATTGCAGAATTTGAATATGGGGATATGGTGGAATTGCTAAGTCTTTATAACAGGATCTAAAAGAAGGGATAAATAGGGACCCACTTCTCTGGGAAACTGATCAGGAGCAAGCCTTTAGGCAGCAAAAAACTGCCCTCTCACAAGCCCCATCCCTTGGGCCACCCATACTAATGTAACCATTTTAGCTTTTCATCACTGAAAGGAAAGATGTAGCCCTAAAAGTTCTACCTTACACCATGGGGCTAATTAAACATCCTGTAGGTTACTTTTCAAAGAACCTACACCTAGTAGCACAAGGGTGGCCACATTGCCTCAAGGTAGTTGCTGCAGCAGCTTTCCTAGTCTGGGAGCCCTCAAAATCAGCATGAGGCAGTCAGTTTGACTCCTGACATCTCACCGAATAGACCCCTTATTGGACATTAAAAAATCACAATGTCCCACTGACAACAGACTGCTAACATGCCAAGTCTTGTTGTTAGAAAATCCACATTTAACAGTGGAGTGGGATTCCACCCTTAACTCAGCCTCCTTACTGCCACTACCAGGAGTGGATAACTGAACGCATTCATGTTGTGAGATACGTAACCAAATTTATGCCAGCCGTGAAGACTTTAAAAATCAGCCCCTAGATAATCTAAATAAAATATGGTTTTCCGATGGTAGTAGCTTTGTCAGGAATGGAACTATATATGCAGGGAATGATATAGTGTCCCTTCACCAAGTTATAAAGGCTAAAGCCCTGGTACCAGGGACCTCAGCACAACTGTAGTCCTCGAAAATCATTGAAGGGTAGATATGTTAATGGCAGAACAGGAAGAAATTTGTTTAGTCTCAGATGGAAAATGTTGCTTTTGGGTAAATCAATTAGGAAAAGTACAAAACAACATCAGACAACTCCTGAATCGAGCCTCCAGTTTATAAAAACAAGCCTCTCAGGGTTGGTTAGATTGAAAAGAAATTTGGAAATGGTTCTCCTGAGTTCTTCTCTTTTTGGGCCCACTTGTTAGTCTTCTACTTTTGCTCCTTTTGGTTTATGTCTTCTAAATCTAATAGCCTGATTTGTCTTCTCTCACCTTCAGACCATCAAGCTCTAGATAACCCTCAGTGGGGTATATCGTCATCGCAATATTCAAAAGTCACCCTTCTACAGATGACTTCTAGACTGCCCATCAGCAGGGCATAACAGAGGCAAAATTCTGCCCCTGTCTTCCTTGGAATTGGCTGAATACCACTTTCACCAACCCATGGAGCTACCCTGCCCTGACAGCTAGCAAAAGGCCAAAACCCATGGAACAACCAACACCACCCCTCTGTCAGCAGGAAGTAGTTACAGAAGACTTACCTTTGTCTATTTTCCCAAAGAATTGGGTCTTGGACTCTTAAAGGGAGAAATGTTAGAGTAGATAATTAGGCAGACATGAGCAGGGCAGGAGAGCCCCTGACCCAAGGAATGTCAGGCAACCATCAGGTGATGGTCAGGGGGTTGTTAAACAGTCTTTCTAATATAATAATTAGTTGCAGCCACTGCCAGGGAAAGCCAGTCTTCAAATAGATAGAAAACACCTGAAGCTGGTGATTAGCCACTTCCTGATAAGATCTCAAGATGTGGGCAAGTAGACTCAAGCATACACTCTCAGAGGCAAAATGGCAGAGTTTAATTGGTATATGACCTTCTCCTAGGACCACTCGACAGGTAAGGAAAACAAAAAAACACCTCAAACTCAAAAGAACATGTGTACAATTTCAGTAAACACACGGTGCCTGTGGCTGATCCCACATGCTGGCAGGCCACTGTGCACGGGGACAGCCCGCCTCAAGGAAAAATCAAGACAGAAGAGATGTAAACCTCAGAACAATGCCAGTGTATAAAAACACCAAGTCAAAGACTAAATGGCACACTCAGATCTCTCAACTCACCTGCTTGGACCTTTTCTATGTGTACTTCTTTTAGTTTCTGCTCTAATACTTTTTAATAAACTTTCACTTCTGCTGTAAAACTTTCCTTGGCTTCTGACTCTCCCTTATACCCCTTGGATTAATTCTTTCCTCTGAGGAGGCAAGAATCGAGTTGCTACAGGCTTATATGAATTTGCCACTGCTAACACTAACCTTGGTTAAGGTTTATTGGTTTCACCTGGAAGGTTACTTTTGTTAAGGAAGTTTAAAGGCCAGACATATCAGCTGTTTGTCCCAGCTAAAATCTTGTAAAAGAAATTGGAAAGGATTTTTTCTTTCAAAAAAACTCTGTGGTTAGAAGGTAGCTTAACTAAAAGCTGGTATTCAAGTTATAAATATATTTTTAAAGGCCTTGATGCTTGTTCTCTTTTTGAATCCTGTTTTGGGAATGTTTTCCTCAGTCAACTGAATCCTGTTTGTTTCTCCAATTGCTCTCTATCTGTCCCTGTTTCCTCTGAATACCACAAAACAAACATAAAAAAAAGAATTTTTGACAACCTGGAATCCCTTGGAGAAAAGAGAAAGAGCACCACAGACTCCTCCTTTTGAGAGGAAACTTGTTGTTTTCTAATGAAATCCCAAGAGTTGTAAACAGACAGATTCCACTTAGGTCTAAAACTCTGCTGACTTTTGTACTGCATTACCTGATCTCTGGCTTTTGTGGGGTGCCAGATATTAGTTCGTACTGTAAGAGGACTTGACTTTGGTGTATGTAATGGCTGGTGAGTCAGCTGAGAGCAACAGGGTTGGGGTGGCTAAGGACAATTTACAGGAAATGGTTATTACTACAGGGGGTTGCTCATTTCTTTTCATATTTAGATAGGAAAAGTATGGTTTGAACCCCAAAAACTTCATGCTTTATTGGCTTTGTTGCTTAAAGGGCTCTATCCTAAAGCCCACAATCTAAGTAAGAAATAAGCTAAAGTGAAAAGACAACCTATCAAACTAAATCAGTCTTTGAAACATTTTTGAAAGAAATTTATATATTCAAAATAAATCTCCATTTTTAAATGCATCACTATCTCTGCCCCTAAAGCACTAGAAATATTAACTACAGGAAAGATAATGGCATGAAATTTACATAACAAACCTTGCCTTTGTGTAGTTTTGAATTCTGTCTCTTTGAGATGTACATTTTCTGCTTTACTTAAGAGTTATGTGTTTGGAGATGTAAATTTCAATTTGCCTAGCTAACAATTGTTTAGGGCATAAAACGAGTAATCAAAAGATTTATGGCCTAAAGTGGAGAGAAACTTTCTGAAACCTGACAAATAAAAAATCTTACAAATTCATAAAATCTGCTTATGTGTGTCTATATGTCTATATGTTTATATGTGTCATGTTCATCTGATGTTTCACTAACAAATTATAGAAAATAGTTCTAATCAACTGGCTAAAAGGAAAGTAAGCACTTAATCCAATACTTTATTAGAAAAATAGATGCTAGCTGAAATGCCTTTTAGTTTATGTGGCTTTAGTAATCTTTGGTAAATAAAACCAGTTTCAAAATTCTCTATGGTAATTTAAAATCTTAGTCATATTGTCTTAAATTAAGTAATCCTAGGTTTTTCACTCACTGGGAACTCAGACTATTAAGAGTTAGAACAGTAGTTAATATACATAATTAAAACTATTATTTATAAGAAAAAAAGTTTCTACATACAGAGTGTATAAAGAAAGATGCATTTCTAGTAAAGATTATAAAAAACAAGAGGTTGTGGTTTTTAAAAAAGGTAAAGTGATTTTGACAAGTTTAGAGACTGTTTAAAGTTGGCTTCAAAATGAAAGAAATATGATACAGATAAAACTAAATGGATACAAACAGAAAGAATAAAATGGTAGGAAATAAAACTTTTTATTCCTGGGTAGGCATGTTTTCACCTATGGTATGGAACTGCAGCTGGGATCCATTCAGTTACTAAAAGTAAAAGATACCAGGGGAATTTATTTGTTTTTTAGTAAGAAACAGTATTTTATTTAACATGTTATTAGTAGATTTCTTAAAGTTGTAAATAATTGAAGTAAATTTAGTTAATATTACTTGTATTAATTTACATTTTGTTCTCAATTGTGATACCTATTTTAGGTGGGTATGCAGTTCCCATTGGACAGGGGTTCTAACTCAATATTTTAAACATAATATCCTTTGGCTTACCAATTCTATGAAGATATTGATAAGTGGGATAAAAATCTGTTATTGCTTTGGAGTTGATTTGCATTTTATGCTTTAATGATTTTAAATTATTTTCTTTATATTGGTGTTACACTTTTTATTTATTATGATGCTTTCAGACATGTACATTTTTTGTGCTTTTGTTGGTTGATATTAGATGAGCATGTATTTTATTTTATTTTTTATTTTTTGCAGTTTTTCTTTTTTATTATTATTATACTTGAAGTTTTAGGGTACATGTGCACAATGTGCAGGTTAGTTACGTATGTATACATGTGCCATGGTGGTGTGCTGCACCCATTAACTCGTCATTTAGCATTAGGTATATCTCCTAGTGCTATCCCTCCCCCCTCCCCCCACCCCACAACAGTCCCCAGAGTGTGATGTTCCCCTTCTTGTGTCCATGTGTTCTCATTGTTTAATTACCACCTATGAGTGAAAACATGCGGTGTTTGGTTTTTTGTCCTTGTGATAGTTTACTGAGAATGATGATTTCCAATTTCATCCATGTCCCTACAAAGGACATGAGCTCATCATTTTTTATGGCTGCATAGCATTCCATGGTGTATATGTGCCACATTTTCTTAATCCAGTCTATCATTGTTGGACATTTGGGTTGGTTCCAAGTCTTTGCTATTGTGAATACTGCCACAATAAACATCCGTGTGCATGTGTCTTTATAGCAGCATGATTTATAGTCCTTTGGGTCTATACTCTGTAATGGGATGGCTGGGTCAAATGGTATTTCTAGCTCTAGATCCCTGAGGAATCGCCACACTGACTTCCACAAGGGTTGAACTAGTTTACAGTCCCACCAACAGTGTAAAAGTGTTCCTATTTCTCCACATGCTCTCCAGCACCTGTTGTTTCCTGACTTTTTAATGATTGCCATTCTAACTGGTATGAGATGGTATCTCATTGTGGTTTTGATTTACATTTCTCTGATGGCCAGTGATGATGAGCATTTTTTCATGTGTCTTTTGGCTGCATAAATGTCTTCTTTTGAGAAGTGTCTGTTCATATCCTTTGCCCACTTTTTGATGGGGTTGTTTGATTTTTTCTTGTAAATTTGTTTGAGGTCATTGTAGATTCTGGATATTAGCCCTTCGTCAGATGAGTAGGTCTGGCCAGGGCAATTAGGCAGGAGAAGGAAATAAAGGGTATTCAATTAGGAGAAGAGGAAATCAAAATGTCCCTGTTTGCAGATGACATGATTGTATATCTAGAAAACCCCATTGTCTCAGCCCAAAATCTCCTTAAGCTGATAAGCAACTTCAGCAAAGTCTCAGGATACAAAATCAATGTACAAAAATCACAAGCATTCTTATACACCAATAACAGACAAACAGAGAGCCAAATCATGAGTGAACTCCCATTCACAATTGCTTCAAAGAGAATAAAATACTCAGGAATCCAACTTACAAGGGATGTGAAGGACCTCTTCAAGGAGAACTACAAACCACTGTTCAATGAAATAAAAGAGGATACAAACAAATGGAAGAACATTCCATGCTCATGGGTAGGAAGAATCAATATCGTGAAAATGGCCATACTGCCCAAGGTAATTTATAGATTCAATGCCATCCCCATCAAGCTACCAATGACTTTCTTCACAGAATTGGAAAAAACTACTTTAAAGTTCATATGGAACCAAAAAAGAGCCCTCACTGCCAAGTCAATCCTAAGCCAAAAGAACAAAGCTGGAGGCATCACACTACCTGACTTCAAACTATACTACAAGGCTACAGTAACCAAAACAGCATGGTACTGGTACCAAAACAGAGATATAGATCAATGGAACAGAACAGAGCCCTCAGAAATAACGCCGTATATCTACAACTATCTGATCTTTGACAAACCTGAGAAAAACAAGCAGTGGGGAAAGGTTTCTCTATTTAATAAATGGTGCTGGGAAAACTGGCTAGCCATATGGAGAAAGCTGAAAGTGGATCCCTTCCTTACACCTTATACAAAAATTAATTCAAGATGGATTAAAGACTTAAAAGTTAGACCTAAAACTATAAAAACCCTAGAAGGAAACCTAGGCATTACCATTCAGGACATAGGCATGGGCAAGGACTTCATGTGTAAAACACCAAAAGCAATGGCAACAAAAGCCAAAATTGACAAATGGGATCTAATTAAACTAAAGAGCTTCTGCACAGCAAAAGAAAGTACCATCAGAGTGAACAGGTAACCTACAAAATGGGAGAAAATTTTCGCAATCTACTCATCTGACAAAGAGCATGTATTTTATTAGTTATTTAAAATCTTTAAACATGCCTTATTTTCAACTATTTTGTTTCTCCCACTTATTTAAATTTTTTATTAAAAGTTCCATAAGACATAGCTCCTTTATTTTATTTTCAATTTACTTTGTCCTCCATTTTAATTTGCCGCACATTTTTCTCCCTGTTGTGACATTTATGTATTTATTGTACCTCATTCTTTCACTCATATTTATTATATTTAGTTCATACTTTTCCTTTGCTTATATTTCTCTAATTTTTTAAAACATTTTTACAACCAAAGTCACAGAATACCAGTGGAATTCAGAGAGAAAAATCCAACACCTGGGAAACTGGTCCATTAGATGCATAAAAAATGAAAATAAGGAAAAGCAAAATATTAAATTCCTTGGTTATTGTTATCTATAATAGCTAAAATTAAAATAAAAGAGTGCTGGGTTGGGCCTGAATTAACAAAGCTCAGAAGTGAATCTGTCTGATTGCAAATTACTAGCCCCAAAGCTACCCACAAAGAGGAATATTATGCCAGGGCAACAAAAATGTACCCCTGAGACCTGTGCTTACCGAGAAGGTAGTCAACATGAGGGAATAACAAAACCAAATAACTTTTGAAACCAGAGGAAGGAATTTTTTTCATTTTTAGATCAGTATCATCAGCTTCCTGAGGAATCTGTATTAAAATGGGTTGTAGAAGAAAATTATTTGGAAGTAGTGTATTTGGTAGTGTATTTTATCCACTCTGTGCAGAGTGGATAAAATAGGTTTGGTTTGATGCAGGAAACACAACTCACTGTTAAACAAATCACAGGCTAATATGTAATCCAGACACAAAGAGGGGCATTTCTAAGAAGACAGCCAGCCTAGTGAACTGGATAGAAGCCGTTATAAGATCAATTTACCTTGCAAATGAGGACTGTCCAACTCCACATATAAATGCCAAGTGGAACACCTCAGATAAAACATCTAATATGCTTCATATGCAAGCCATGGGGGACTGAAATTATGATGACATAAATATTCACCCACAGAATATGGTCATTAACTTGGTGATGAGAAATGCTTTAATTAGGAGGGCCCCTTCCACATGGGCACCCAATGTGATACTACTATTTTTCTCAAGTAACCATTAATATAAAGTCTCATCAAACTTTCTGTCACAGATTTTTCATATGGGTCTTGCAAATACTAATAAAACATTTGGTTATTTAACAAGAGCATGGAGAAAGGCAAAAGGGAGAGCCAAAGGACTCTCCTGAATGTGATGGCAGAGTAAAAGTTTCCACTGACCATCTTCCCTACAATAGGATCAATTTTAAAACTACCTAAACAGGAAAAAAACAAAAAACAAAAAACACCTTCATAAGAACCAAAAATTAGGTGAGCTTTCATAGTACCTGTCTTTAACTTAATGTCACAGAAAGAGGCACTGAAGAGAGTGAAAAGAAAAAAAAAATCTTAAATTGCCAACAAATCTCCTCTCATGACCAGCAGTGGTGGTATGGTGATAAGAATGTCTGTGGGTGCTAGGGAAGAAAGAGCACAGAAGTTTTGAGGCATTGAAATCAGCGCTTTCCTAATAGAGCAGGAGGGAAAAGCAGACCGAACTCAGCCAATGTCCATGCATGAAGGAAGTAATTAAACCAACCCTAGCCAGAGGGGAATCACCATTCTCAGCAGTCAGAACTTAAGTTTCTGCACGCCTTACCACTGAGGGCTAAAGGGCTCTGAGTCTCTCAGCAAAATTTAAGGAAAGTATAGGGCACCAGAACTGCAAATCTTAGGCAAGTCCCAGTGCTGAAGTGAGACCTGTCACAGTGTACTGGGGGTCATGTGATCTACTGAGACTCCAGCTGGGTTGGCTAAGTGAATGCTGGCATCACCCTCCCCCTAACCCCAGGATGCACAGCTCACAGCTCCAAGAGAGACCCCTTTCTTTCACTTGAGGAGAGGGGAGGAAAGGGAAAATTAGGAAGAATTTTATCTCGGGTCTTGAATACCAGCTCAGCCACAGCAAAATAGGACATTGGTTAGAGTCACGAGGCCCCTATTCAAGGCCCTAGCTCCTGGATGACAACATCACTAGACACACCCTACCCTGAAAGGGAAACCACCACCTTGAAGAAAGGGACCAAGATCTGACAGTATTTATCATCTGCTAACTGAAGAACCCTTGTGCCATGAATAACCAGCAGTAATACCCAGGTAATACCCAGGTTATACACCAAATGCCTTGGGTGAGTTTCTGGGACTTGATGGATTCAGGTGAGATTAAGAATATTTCCAGCCATGCTAATGGTGAGGTGAAACTCCATCTGCTGGGAAAAACTGAGGAAAAAATAAACAGGAGTTTGTCTTGCACTGTAGGTACAGGTGGAGCCACAGGAAGACAGATCACCGAAAAGGCTCTTAAGGTTCCTGATTCTAGCACTTGACATTTGGATGGCATTTCTGGACCTGCCTTGGCCCAGAATGAAGACACTGCTGTAAAGGGTGAGTGCCAGGCCAGGCAGCATTCACGACAATCTGACTTAAGAGCCCTAGGTGTTTAAGGAAACATCGGTGGTAGTCTGGGAGTATTCCTCATGGTGTGTGGTGGTAATGACTATAAGGTGAGGCTCCTCTGCTTTTGGAAAGAAGAAAGAATAGTGAGAAGGACTGAATCCTGTAGTTTTAGTATAATATTTATATATTTAGTAAGATATAAATAAAAACAAAAAAAGTTAAAAAGATCATGGATAAAGTTAATACATAGAGTTTTTTTTAGTTTTCTGTTTGTTTATGCATTAGTTCTTATAAAGTTAAAAAATGTGATGTAAGACAGTATTTGCAACCCTCACGGTAACCTCAAAGCAAAAATCACATGAGGGATACACACACAAAATACTAAAAAACTAAATTATCTCACCAGAAAAAATCACCCACACTGAGAAGAAAACAGGAAGGAAATAAAGAAGAAAGAGACTACAGGCTAACCAGAAAACAAGTAGAAAAATGCTAGGCATAATTTCATTACTTATCAAAAATAACATTGAATGTAAATGAACTAAACACTAATCAAAAGACATAGTGTGGTGGAATGGATGAAGAAACAAGACACATTTATCTGTTGCCTACAAGAAACACACTTCACCTATAATAATGTATATAGACTAAAAATAAATCAATACAAAGAGATATTTCATCCTAAAGAAAAACAAAAAGAGCAGAAGTAGCTATACTTCTATCAGACAAAGCAGATTTCAAAATAAAAACTATCAGAAGAGATAAGTAATGTCACTATATAATAATAAAGTGTCAATTTAGCAAAATAATATAATTTTAAATATGTATGCACTAACACTGGAGCACCTAGATATATAAAACAAATATTATTACAACTGAGAGAGATAGGCAACAATAAAATAATAGCTGGAAACTTCAACATCCCATTTTTAGCATTGGACAGATCTCTCAGACAGAAAATCAACAAAGAAACATTGGACTTAAGCTGCACTATAGAGCAAGTGGAATCAATATATATTTACAGAAAATTTTATCCAACTGCTAAAGTATGTATATTCTATCCCTTGGCATATGGATCATCCTAAAAATAGACCATATTTGAGGACACAAAATGAGTCTTAAAACGCAAAAACATTGAAATAGTATCAGGTATCTTCTCTGACTACAACGGAATAAAACTAGAAATTGAAAACAAAAGAAATTTTGGAATCTATAGAAATACATGGAAATTAAACAATATGCTCCTAAATGAGTGGTGGGTACATAAAGAAATTAAGAAGGAAATTGAAAAAATTCTTGAAACAAATTATAATTAAAGTACAACATACCAAAACCTATGGGATACAGCAAAAGCAGTACTGAGAGAAAATATTAAGGCTATAAGTGCCAACATCAAAAAAAAAGAAAAAAAACAAAATAAACATTCTGATGATGCATCTTAAGGAATTAGAAAAGCAAAAGCAATCCAAACCAAACATTGGTGGAAGAGAATAAATAATAACAACACAAAAAATAAATAAAAATAAATTAAAGAAAACAATATAAAAGATCCATGAAATAAGAAGTTGTATTTTTATTAAGTTATACAATATTGACAAACCTTTAGCCAGACCAATTAAGAAAAAAAGAGAAGATAAAAATGATTAAAATCAGAAAAAAAATGAGACATTACAATTGATACTGCAGAAATTAAAAGGATTATTAGTGGCTGCTATGAGCAAGTATATTCCAATAAATTGAAAAACCTAGAAGAAATGGACTGATTTCTAGACACATACAACTTACCAAGATTGAACTTGGAAGAAATTCAAAACATGAACAGATCAGTAACAAGTAATGAGATCAAAGCAATAATAAAATCTTTCCCAGTAAAGAAAAGCCCAGGACCTGATTTTTCACTGCTGAATTCTACCAAATGTTTAAAGAAGAACTAGTACAAATTCCACTGAAACTAATCCAAAAAATAGAGGAGGAAATAAGTTCAAAATCATTCTATAAATCCAATATTTCTCTCATACCAAAACCAGACAAAGACTCATCAATAAAATAAAACTACAGGCCAATATCTGTGATGAATACTGTTGCAAAAATTCTCAACAAAATAGTATCAAACAGAATTCAATAATACATTAGAAAAATCATTAATCATGACCAAGTGGTATTTATCCCTGGGATGCAAGGATGATTCAATATATGCAAATTATTCAATGTGATACAATATATCAGTGGAATAAAGGATGAAAACCATACAATCATTTTAATCAATGCTGAGAAAGCATTTGGTAAAATTTAACATTCCTTCATTAAAAAAATCCCTCGAAAACTGGGTATAGAAGTAAGATATCTCGACATAATAAAAGCCATATACAACAGACCCACAGCCAATATCATACTCAATGGGGAAAATGGAAAGCCTTTCCTTTAAGATCTAAAACATGACAAGAATGCCCACTTTCACTACTGTTACTCAATATAGTACTGGAAATCCTAGCTAGAGCAATCAGATAAGATGAAGAAATAAAGGCATCTAAACTGGAAATGAAAGAAGTAAAATCATTTTTCTTTCCAGATGATATAATCTTATATTTGAAAATAACTTAAAGACTCCACACACACACAAAAAAACCATTAGAACCCAATGAAAAAATTCTGCAAAGTTGCAGATAAAAATCAGCAAAAAAAAATAAGTAGCGTTTTTATATGCCAACAGTGAACAACCAGAAAATGAAATAAAAAATGTAATCCCATTTACAATAGCCAGACGTAAAATTAAATACTGAGGAATTAACCAAAGAAGTGAAACATCCTTATAATAAAAACTATAAAACATTGATGAAAGTAATTGAAAAGGACACCCAAAATTGAAAAATATTCTATCTTCATGGATTGGAAGAACCAATATTATTAAAATGTCCATACTATCAAAAGCAATCTATAGATTCAATGCAATCCCAATTAAAATACCAGGCACATTCTTCACAGAAATAGAAAAGGACATTTCTAAAATTTAAATGGAATTACAAAAGACCCAGAATAGCCAAAGCTATCCTAAGGGGGAAAATAAAGCTGAAGGAATTACATTACCTGACGTCAAATTATTCTACTGAGCTATAGCAACTAAAAAGCATGGTACTGGCATAAAAAGAGACAAATAGACCAATGGAAAAGAATAGAGAACCATGAAACAAATCCACACACCTACAGTGAATTCATTTTTGAGAAAAGTGTAAAGAACATACACTGGGGAAAAGATACTCTCTTCGACAAATGGTGCCAGGAAAACTGAATATTTATATGCAGAAGAATAAAGCTAGATGTTTGTCTCTCACCATATACAAAAATCAAATCAAAATGAATTAAAGACTTAAAGCAAGACCACAAACTATGAAACTACTACAAGAAAACCTTGGAGAAACTCTTTCGGATGTTAGTTTGGGCAAAATATGTTTGAAAAATATCCCACAAACACAGGCAATCAAAGCAAAAATGAACAAATTGAATTACAAAAGTTAAAAAGCTTCTGCACAGCAACGGATACAATTTAAAAAGTGAAAAGAGAACCTAAATAATGGGAGAAAATATTTGCAAACTAGTCATCTCACAAGGGATTGATTAATAACCAGAATATATGAGGAGCTCAAACAACTCTAAAAAAATCTAATAGTCTGATTTTTTTAGAAAAGTGAGCAGAAGATTAAAATAGATATTTCTCAAAAGAAATAAAATGGCGCACAAGCATTTGAAAAGGTACTCAGTATCACTGATCATCAGAGAAATGCAAATCAAAACTACAATGAGATGTTATCTCAACCTAGTTAAAATGACTTATATCCAAAAGACAGGCAATAGCAAATGCTGTCAAGGATGTGGTGAAAAGGAATCTCTCAAACACTGTTGGTGGGAATGTAAATTGGTACAACTACTATGGAGAATAGTTTGGAGTTTCCTCAAAAAAGTAAAAGTCGAGCTTCCACATATTCCAGTAATTGCATTACTGGGTATATACCTAAACAAATAAAATTATTATATTGAAGGGATATTTGCACTCCCATGTTTGTTGTAGCACTGTTTATAATAGTTAAGATTTTGGTAAGTTGCACAACGAAGTGGTTCAAATGCCCATGGTCCCCATTCCTGCCACTCTGCCTTCTCTCCCTGAATTTGCACCCATGGCCTCATGGGGAGTTCCCTATGATCAGTTGACAAAGAAAGGGAAGACAAGGGCCTGGTTTACAGATGGCTTTGCATGATACGCAGGCACCACCCAAAAGTGGACAGCTGCAGCACTACAGCCCCTTTCTATAACATCCCTGAAAAACAGTGGCAAAGGGAAATCTTTCCAGTGGGCAGAGCATTGAGCAGTGCACCTGGTTACACAGCTTGGAAGGAGAAAAGGCTTCCTGGTTATAGATGTGTGATTATATACTGATTAATGGGCTGCAGCCAATGGTTTGGCTAAATGATCAGGGACTTGGAAGAAGCATGATTGGAAAATTAGTGACAAATAAATTTGGGGAGGAGGTACCTGGATGGATGTCTCTGAGTGGTCAAAAAACTGATAAGATATTTGTATTTGAGTGCTCACCAAAGGATGATATCAGCAGAGAAGTATTTTAATAATCAAGTGGATAAAATGACTTGTTCTGTGGACACCACACAGCCTCTTTCCCCAACAACTCCTCTCATCGCCCAATAGGCTCATGAACAAAATGGCCATGGTGGTAGTGATGGAAGTTATGCATGGGCTCAGCAACATGGACTTCCACTCACTAAGGGTGACCTGGCTATGGCCACTGCTGAGTGCCAGATTTGCCAGTGGCAGCGACCCACACTGAGCCCTCCATATGGCACCATTCCTCCAGGTGATCAGCAAGCTACTTGGTGGCAGGATGATTATATTGGACATCTTCCATCAGGGAGGAGCATCAGCTTGTCCTCACCAGAATAGACACTTACTCTGGATATGGGTTTCCCTATTCTGCAGGCAATGCTTCTGACAAGAGTACCATCTGTGGACTCATGGAATGCCTTATCCACCAACATCATATTCCACGTAGCATTGCCTCTGACCAAGGCACTCACTTTATGGCTAAACAAGTGAAGCAATGGGCTTGTGCCCATGGATTTCACTGGTTTTACCACGTTCCCCATTACCCTATAGCAGCTGGTTTGGTAGAATGGTGGAATGGCCTTTTGAAGTCACAATTACAATGCCAACTAGGTGAGAGTACTTTGTAGGGATGGGGAAAAGTTCCCCAGAAGGCTGTGTACACTCTGAATCAACATCCAATATATCACAGTTTCTCCCACAGCCAGGATTCACTGGTCCAGGAATCAAGGGGTGGAAGTGGAAGGGTCACCACTCACCATCACCCCGATTTTTGGTTCCTGTTCCCACGACATTAGGTTCTGCTGGTCTAGAGGTCTTAGTTCCAGAGGGAGGAATGCTGCCACAGGAGACACAACAATGTTTCCATTAAACTGGAAGTTAAGGTTGCCACCTGGACAGTTTGGGCTCCTCCTACCTCTAAGTCAACAGGCTAAGAAGGGAGTTACAGTGTTGACTGGAGTGATTGACCCAGACTATCAAGATGAAATCAGTCTACTACTCCACAATGGAGGTAAGAAAGAGTATGCATGGGATAAAGGAGATCACTTAGGGTGTCTCTGATCATTATCATGCCCTGTGATTAAGGTAAATGGGAAACTACAACAACCCAATCTAGGCAGGACTACAAATGGCCCAGACTCTTAAAAAATAAAAGTTTTGGTTACGCCACCAGGTTAAAAACCATGACCTGCTGAGGTGCTTGCTGAAGGCAAAGGGGTTACAGAATGGGTAGTAGAAGAAGGTAGTCATCAATTCCAGCTAAGACCACGTGACGAGTTGCAGAAAGGAGGACTGTAATTGTCATGAGTATTTCCTCCTTATTTTGTTAAGAACATATTTGTGCATGTATACACTTGCACTAAGAAAAATCTTCATTTTTTTCTTTTTCCTTTATCATGTGACATAAGATTTATTGACTTCATATCAGCTTTTAAGTGTTGTTAACTTTATGTAATCGCATTAATGTTAAGGATTAGTGTGCTTCCACTTGCACAAAGGATAGCTGTATTTTGTTAGGCATAATTATGTTCTAATTATCTTTATTTGAAGTTTATGTATGATTTCAGGAGATGTGTATGGCTTCAAGTTGACAAGGGGTACACTTGTGATGGTTAATATTGAGCGTCAACTTGGTTGGATTGAAGGATGCAAAGTATTCTTCCTGGGTGTGTCTGTGAAGGTGTTGCCAAAGGAGATTAACATTTAAGTCAGTGGACTGTGAGAGGCAGACCCACCCTCAATCTGGGCGGGCACCATCTAATCAGCTGCCAGCATAAAAGCGGGCATGGAAAGAACAGACTTGCTGAGTCTTCTGGCCTTTTTATTTCTCCTATGCAGGATGCTTCCTTCCCTCAAACATCAGACTCAGTTCTTCAGCTTTTGGACTCTTGGACTTAACACCTGTGATTTGCCAGGGGCTCTTGGGCCTTTGGCTACAGACTGAAGGCTGCACTATCAGTTTCCCTACTTTCGAGGTTTTGGGACTCGGACTTGCTTCCTTGCTCTTCAGCTTGCAGACAGGCTATCGTGTGTCTTCACCTTGTGATCGTGTGAGTCAATTCTCCTAATAAACTCCTTTCACATATTTATCTACCCTATTAGTTCTATCCCTTTAGAGAACCCTGACTAATACACATAACCCTAGACAAATACTTGAAGGGATTGAGAATCCTGTTTTCTTGGATGTCACTTTCCAGATAAGAGCTGTGTGGTAAAAGGGGACATTTTGTGGCCTAAATGTCACAGACTCTCATTGTTCTTACAAAGCTATAGTAGATTTTTTTAACTAACTGTTTCTCCACTTACTGCATACAGTTAAGACAATTTACAGAAACTTTGAATTATTTGTTTGGTTTTTAAAATGATTTTACCAGTTTTGATTGTTTCTCTGGAGAGAGGATCCATACAGGTCATTAAGCCATTGTTTTTGAAGTACTTCTAAAAACCTTTTACAGATAATCATTTAGGTACAATTGGAAAAAAATTTCATTACTTAAGCAAATACTTATTGAGTGCCCACTACATACCAGGCACTGTTTTAGGCACTGTAGATTGAGCATAGAAAGACAGACAAGGCTCCTAGTGGAGCTTGCAAGAAGGGAGAACAATAAACAAGTAAACCAATAATTACTGTTATTTTCCATAATGTTTTACCAATTCTTATCTATTGTCAACTAACTCTAATAATAGCAATGCTTATTGAGTGCCAGATACATCTTTATGTATTCTTCTAAATCTTCTGGACAACTCCTTGAACTGGATATTATTATCAATATTTTTTATCTACATTTTACCAGTGAGGGGACAGAGAAACAGGGTAATAAGGACAGGAACTCTATCTTACTCAGTTTTGTGTCTCCAGAATCTAACATGTTGTCAGGCACACAGTAAAGCATTCAACACATTTATAAAGTGAAAATAAAGTAAATAAAGTAATGCATTAGTATAATAAGCTAATAATGGGCCCCCAAATATGTCTATGTCCTAATCCCCAGAACTTGTAAATATGTTAGATAACATGGAAAAGGAAAATTATAGTTGCAGATAGAATTGAGATTGCTAATCAGCTGACCTTAAGATAGGGATATTATCCTAGATTACCTGAGAGGGTCCAATGTGCTCACAGGTCGAAAATAAAAGATATAGCAAGAGAGATGCAGTGTGAGAAAGGCTAAACTCGCCATTGTTAGGTTGAAGGATGGAAGAAGGGACCAAGGAGCCGAGAAATGTAGGAAGCCTCTGAAGTCTGAAAAAGACAAGAAATGGTTTAGTCCGGAGAGCCTTTAGAAATAAATTCAGTCTTTTTGACATCTTGCTTTTAGCCCCATGAGCCCTGTATCAAACTTCAGAACCATAAGATAATAAAATTGTGCATTCTTAAACAATTTTGTGGTAATTTGTCATAGCAGCAATAAGAAACTGTGCAGTCAGTGTCAGAATTCAAATTCACACCTTTGTAACTCAAAAGTCCATACTTTTTACAGAATTTTGTCTTCAATATGACAGACAAAGCACCTTTAAAATGTTTTATAACTCACCCCATTTCACTAGCAGTAGAGTAAAAAAAATTCGCTGACTTTTCAGACCATCATCCGATCAAAATCTTCATTAGATAAAAGTTTTTCTTCTCTAGAAAGAGTAGCCTTTTTTCATTTAACACTACTAACTAGTAACAAGGTCAACTTTCCATCATATTCCTGTTTCAGTGTCTTAATCTTACCCTGATTTATGGCCCTTTTATATATGTGTTCCAAATTCATCGACCTCTACTGCAGTATCTGGGTATTTCCACCTGAAGCCCCACATTCTTTACCTTATTTCTTGATATTTAGAGTCTCCAATTTATATACATAGTTATGTTTTAGATTCCAAAATGCTTTTTAATTTTTAGCACTGTTCTCAAAATCTATCCTTGTTTCCAGGTGTAAATATAAATTCATTGCTTTTAATGGTTTTCTAATAGCTTATTTTCTACCTAAATTAACTGACCTGCAAAAGCTGGTCACAAAGGATTAGGAAATAGTTTATCTTAATCTAAGTGCTTACACTTCCTGTATTCTGTTCAATTTGGCTGTCAGTTCAGGTATATTAACCTTCTCAATTTCTTCCATGAAACATTTTAGATGCATTAGTTTACCTTGTAAAGCTATAGCCCTCTCTTCCATTATTATTCAATCTCTACAAGAAAAGCTACAATCCACTGGTATTCTGTCCTACCACTTTTACATCTTCACTGTTCTGGCAAAGCCTGTGCTCTTAAAGACAACATGAACTGACAGTAGCCAGTAACACATGTTGCATAGATGGAACAAGAAATTTTTTAATGGATGCTCATAATTTAAGGTCCTTTTCTGCTAGCAGATATTTTTTTCTTACAGATATACTAAGCATTCCTTCAGGACTACTTTTTTGACTACTGCCTCAATATTTACCCTAAAAAGCATGTAGTTAGCCTGTTTCCTTTGCCTTTCTCTATAAAGTATACATTTCAAAAGTAATTTTAACTCCTTTTATCTAAAAATTTTAAGAATGTTTCTACTATCCAGCAGATATTTTATAACAATCATGCCACAGAGCCCCTTATATCTTTTTTATGATCAAGTATTGCTCTTTGCCTGTGTATATAATCTTTTAAAATAATTTTCTAAAACCTTAATTCTTTTGAAATGAATATGCTGGTGCTGTGATATCTTTTATTAAAGATACACTGGAATAATAGTGAGTAATCATTACTGCAAATACATCTCTACTTATTACACATCCAGGAGAAAAAAATCAGTTTTGAAATATGACATTTTTTCTATTTTATTTAACCTTTTTCTCCTTTCCATTCACTTTAATAGATATGCTTCCCTGCCTCAGAGAGACTTATCGTAGGGCAGAAACAAGTTGCCAGAGAGGCAGCTTCCTTCTTGCTCTGTACAATTAGAGGAAGAAAATATCTGTGAAATAAACAAGTAGAGAAAGAGATTTTTCTCTATGCTAAAAGAGACATGTCTGGAGGCTTGGATCAAGCCATGCACTTTAATAAAGCTGTGCCTCTAGAAAGTGGGCCCTTCTGAGGTGCCTATGAAGGTGGGACCTCAGGCATCAGAGTTCAGACCTTAGCAAAAACTCCATGTCTTATACTAGGCATTGAATCACAGAGAAGATGGATTTCAAGGTCCCAGTAAGAGGATTAGCAGTAACCACCACGGTAAACTAGAAACTAATTGGCCCTTCCACATTTTTGAATCTGAAAGCCAAATATGTTTCTTAAATTCTAATGTAGTCATGAAAGTGAAGAAGCCACCAAAACTGATAAAAATTGGATTTTCCATCAGTCTTGAGGGATGGAGATTTAAGTCAGAATTTGGCTGATTAAAAGGTAATCAAGATCATTTTTCTCGTGCAAGTTTGTAAACTAAGATTCATAGCCACCGTATCTAGATATAGCCTTTGTTTCCCAGACTGGAGTGCAATGGCACAATCATGGCTCATTGTAGTTTTGACCTCCTGGGATTAAGCAATCCTTCCATCTTAGCCTCCTGAGTAACTGGGACTACAGTTGCACACCACTATGCCCAGCCATTTTTTAAAATTTTTTGTGAAGATAGGAACTCATTATGTTGCCCAGGCTGGTCTCGAACTCCTGACCCCAAGCAATCCTCCCACTTTGGCCTCTCAAAACGCTGCAATTACTGTTACTGGTCATCATACCCAGTCTATTTTTTTCTCTTGATCTAAAATAAGTATTTTATAGACAGCTTATAATTGACTTTTTTTATCAAATATGTGAATCTCTTTTTCTCTAATCCATATATATTTTGTCTTTTTTTTTGTACATTTTATATCTTTTTTGTTTTTTCCTTTTCTCTCTTACTGGATTATCTTGTGTTAATTATTTACAAAGGTATCATTTTAATTCTCTTGTAGCTTATTTTACTTTTTGTTTTCTTATTGTTTGCCTTTGAGATTACAAATAACATTTTATTTTATAACAATCTATTTCATGTTTATACCAATATTTAACTTAAATATTGTACAACTTTGCTTCTATATATTTTGTTCTGTCCTTCACATTTGTGCTGTATTGTCATAAAATGTTACTTTTATACATTGCATGCCATCAACACAGATCTCTAATTATTGCTTATGCAGTTGTCTTTAAAATTTGATGGGAGAAAAAAGTTTACCGATAATAAATACATATGTGTTGTCTTTTATATTTAACTTTGTAGTTAATTTTACATATGCTGTTTATCTTCTAATACGGATTTTTTTAGTTACTGTGTTGGGCTCTTTTATTTAATCCTAAGAGATTTCTTTTAATTTATTTTGGCAGATCTACTATTGGTTAATTCTTTGATTTTCTTTTTATTTGAGAATAATGTGTCTCAGTGTGGGTCTCTGTATTTATTCTACTTGGATTTTGTTGAGCTTTCTAGATATGTAGATTTGTGTTTTTCATAAAATTCAGAAAGTTTCAGCCAACATTTTTTCAAAAATTCTTTGTACCTCTTTTCCCCCTATGTCTGCAACTGCCACTCTCATTTTATGTTTTACAAAATTTCAACTTTTATTTTAGATATAGGGATATATTTGCAGGTTTGTTATCTGAGTATATCGCACGTAGGTACATAGTACCAAATACGTAATTTTTCCACTCACAATCCCTCCCTTTTCACTCCACAGTGTCTATTGTTCCCATTTTGTGTTCATGTGTGCTCAATATTTAGTTCTCACTTATAAGTGAGAACATGCAGCATTTGATTTTCTGTTTCTGAATTAATTTTCTTAGGATTATGGCCTCCAGTTTAACGTATGTTGCTGAAAAGAAAATAATTTTATTCTTTGTTATGGCTGCATAGTATTGCATGGTGTATATGTACTATATTTTCTTTATTCAATCCACCATTGATGTGTACCTAGATTGATTCTATGTCTCAGGTATTTTTAGTAGAATAGTAATAAACATGACTGCAGGTATTTTTTGGTATTATGATCTATTTTTCCTTTAGTATATACCCAGTCATGGGATTGCTGAATCAAATTGTAGCTCTGTTTTAAATTTTTAAAGAAATTTTCAAACTGCTTTCAATGGTGGTTGAACTAATTCGCATTCCTATTAACAGTGTGTAAGGTTTCCCCTTTCCCTGCAACATTTCTGGCATCTGTTGCCTTTGACTTTATAATAATAGCCATCTGACTTGTATGAGATGGTATCTCATTGTAGTTTTGATTTGCATTTCTCTGATGATTAGTTATGATAAGCATTTTTTTCCTCCATTATACATACTTTTGTATGCTTGATGTTGTCCCACAACTCTCTTAGTCTCTGTTCATTCTTTATTGTTTTTTTCTTCCTGTCCCTCACATGGGATAATCTCACTTAATCTGTCTTCAAGTTTGAAGATTCTTATTTCAGGTTGATCAAATATGTTGATCCCCTTTAGTGAATTTTTAATTTCAGTTATTGTATAACTCCAGATTTTCTACTTGGATTTTTTGTGTAATTTTTATTTTTAATGATCTTCTCTATAGGGAGACATCATTCTCATAATTTCCTTTTGCTGTTCAACTTCCTTTAATTTATGATTTCCTTTAGTTCTTTAAAAATCTTTAAAGTTTCTGATTTGTCTTTGTCTTGTAGGTCAAAAGTCTGTTCTTCTCCAGAGACAGATTCTAGTGTGTGTTTGTTTGATTTTTCAGTGTAAAGGCCACACAATCATATTTCTTTGCATGTGGTATTTTTTTTAAAACTAGGCATTTAAAATAATACATCGTGGCAACTCTGGAAATCAGGATTTTCCCCTTCCTAGAATTTGTTGTTGCTGTTTATTGTTTTGTTTGTTTGTTGAGTAAGTTTTCTGAAATATTTCCATAAAGTATATATTCTATGTTGTTTATAGTAACTGATATTTCTCTCAGTTAGTTTATTGGTCAGCTAATGGTTGAGCAGAGATTTCTTTAATTACCTAGAACCAATATGTTTCCCTGTCCTTGCATAAAGTCTCTGTGTTATTGTTTGGAAATATCTTCAACACTCAGCTAAGCTGTTTATTATCATGCCTTAGCCTTGACTTCTTGCTTTCATCAGCCTCGGTTCATCCAGAGGTGAAAACTGAGGGTTATTTGAGTCTTTGCTGAATATGCATACCAGCATGGTCATGCACACAAATACCTGTGTGTGGCTGTCTAGATTCAAGAAATAATGTCAGAGCTTTTCAAAACTTATTTTAGACATCGAATTTGCCAGCTCTTGCTTCTAAACTTTTAGGTTAGCTTATCTGTGCCCCAATTGGGTACATCATCTTACAGAGCCAATTACAAAAATTCTTTTTATAAAAAACAAACACTCTGCATTCTGGAGAGTCCTGCAAGTTTTGGTTAATTTCTGGAGTTTCATAAAACTTTATTCTGTCACTTTTTGTCAGTTTTCTCATTGTTTTATGGAGGAGAGCATTTTGGAGTTTCCCATTCTATTTTTGCTGACATTATTCTCCTGTTCTCTGCAAGGGAATAATATCATTTTTGAAACAACTAATGTTAGCATAAGATTGGTTTCTAGAAAAGATTGAATTAAAAAATTGTGGTTGAACTTAAGGAAACTCAAATTATTAACTGAAGTCAGGTAATGTGATTCCTCAAGCTTTCTTCTTTTTGCTTAAGGTAGCTTTTGCTATTCTGGTATATTTTGTGGTATATATATGGATATTTTTCCCTATTGCTGCTAAGTCATTGGTATTTTGATAAGAGATTGCATTAAATCTGTAGATTTATTTGGGTAGTATGGATATTTTAACAATATCAATTCCTCCCATTCATGAACATGGAATGTTTTCCCATTTCTTTGCATCTTCTTCAATTTTTTTGCATCAGTGCTTTATATTTTTTATTGTAGAGATCTTTCACTTCTTTGATTTAGTTAACTGCTATGTATTTAATTGCATTTGTAGCTATTGCAAATGGGATTAGTTTTGTGATTCCCATTTCAGATTGTTTGCTTTTGACATATAGAAATGGTACTGATTTCTGATGTTGATTTTGTATCATGCAAATTTACTGAATCCATTTGTAATTTTTAATAGTTTTTGATGGAATCATTAGGGTTTTTTAAAAAATGTAAGATCATGTCATCTGCAAATAAGTATAATTTTAATTCATACTTTTCAATTTAAATGCCCTTAATTTCTTTCTCTTGTCTGATTGCTGTAGCCAGTACTATGTTGAATAACAGTGGAAAAAGTGAGCATCCTTGTCCATTCAAGATCTTAGAAGAAAAGGTTTTCAATTTTTTCCCATTAAGTATAAAACTAGCTGTGGATTTATCATATATGGCTTTTCAAATGTTGTGGTATATTCCAAGTTTTCTGAGCGTTTTTATTGTGAAGGGATGTTGAATTATTTCAAATGCTTTCTCAGCATCAACTGAAATAATCACAGTTTTTGTCCTTCATTCTGTTGATACGTTGTATTACATTAATTCATTTGCATATATTGAACCATCCTTGCATCCGTGAGATAAATATCACTTGGTCATGATGAATGATACTTTCTATCCATTATTGAAATGGTTTGTTATTGAATTTGGTTTGCTAGAATTTGTTGAGAATTTTTATATCAATATTCATTAGTTATATTAACCTATAGTTTTTATGATCTGTCTCAGTCCGATTTTCTCATTAGGGTAATATTGGCCTTATAGAATAAATTTAGAAGTATTCCCTACTCCTCTATTTCTCAGAATAGTTTGAGTGGAATTGGTATTATTTATTCATTAAGTGTTTGGTAGAATTCAGCAAGGAAGCCATTGGGTCCCAGGTTTTCTTAACTTGGAGAATTTTTATTATGGTTTTCATCCCATTACTTAGTATGTGTCTTTTCAGGATTTGGATTTCTTCATAATTTAATCCTGGTAGGTTGTATGTGTCTAGAAATTTATCCATTTTTTTCTAGCATCTCCAATTTATTTGCATGTAGTTACTCATAGTAACCAATAATAATATTTTGAATTTCTATTGTATTGGTTGCAACATGTATGTTTTCACCTCTTATTTAATTTACTGCAGCCTTCTCTCTGTTTTCTTAGTCTGGCTAATAATGCTTTGTCAATTTTTTTTATCTTTCTGAAAAATAAACTTTTTGTTTCATTGACCATTTTTATTGCTTTCTTCATTTTAATTTTATTTATTTATGCTATGATCTTTATTATTTAGTTTCTTCTACAAATGTTGGGTCTTGTTTGCTCCTACTTTTCTGGTTAAGATGAATCATTTCATTGTTTATTTGAAGTTTTTCTTCTCTCCTGATATAGGCTTATAGCTGTAAACTTCCCTCTTGATACTTTTTTTTTGCCTTATCCCATATGTTTTGTTATGTTGTGTTTCTGTTATCAGCTGTTTCAAGAATTTTTAAAATTTTCTTCTTAATTTCTTTATTGACCCACTGATCATTCAGGAGCTTATTGTTTAATTTCCATGTGATTTTATAGTTTCTAAAATTCCTCTTGTTATGGATTTCTTGTTCTATTCCATTGTAGTCAGAGAAGATGTTTGATATTATTTCAATTTTTGAATATTTTAAGATTTGTTTGGTGACCTAATATCCGGTCTATTTTTGAGAATGACCCATGTTCTCAGGAGAAAAATATACATTCTATAGCAGTTGGATAAAATGTTCTGTAAATATCTATTAGGTTTATTTGGTTTATAGAGCAGATTAAGTCTGATGTTTGCTTGTTAAGTTTCTATGTGGAAGTTCTCCCCAATGCTGAAATTGGGTTCTTAAAATGTCTAGCTATTATTGTATTATGGTCTATTTCTCTCTTTAGCTATAATAATATTTGTTTTATATGTGTAGATGCTCCAGTGTGGGGTGCATATATATTTACAATTGTTAAATGCTCTTGCCTAATGGACCCTGCTGAGACCAGCTCGGCCATGGAGACCCTAATCCAGTGGCGCTAGAGGAATTAAAGACACACACACAGAAATATAGAGTGTGGAGTGGGAAATCAGGGGACTCACAGCCTTCAGAGCTGAGAGCCCTGAACAGAGACTTACCCACATATTTGTTGACATCAAGCCAGTGATAAGCATTGTTTCTACAGATTATAGATTAACTAAAAGTATTCCTTACAGGAAACAAAGGAATGGGCCGGAAATAAAGGGATGGGCTCTAGCTAGTTATCTGCAGCAGGAACATGTCCTTAAGGCACAGATCACTCATGCCATTGTTTGTGGTTTAGGAACGCCTTTAAGCGATTTTCCACCCTGGTTGGGCCAGGTGTTCCTTGCCCTCATTCCGGTAAACCCACAACCTTCAGTGTGGGCGTCATGGCCATCATGAACATGTCACAGTGCTACAGAGATTTTGTTTATAGCCAGTTTTGGGGACAGTTTATGGCCAGATTTGGGGGCCTGTGAACAGGCCCCTTTATCATTATATAGTAACCTTCTTTGTCACTTCTTACAGTTATTTTTTTCTTTGAATCTATTATGTCTTTTGTAAATATAACTACTACAGCTGTTCTTTTTGGTTTCCGTTGACATGGAATATCTTTGTCCATCCCTTTATTTTCAGTCTATGTGTGGCTTTGTAGGTGATGTGCATTTCCTGTAGGCAACAGATCATTGGGTCTTTTTCTTTATCCATCTAATCACTCTATGTGTTTTGATTGGAGAGTTTAGTCCATTTACATTCAATATTATTATTGATAAGTACAGACTTACACCCAACCTTTTATTATTTGTTTTCTGGTTGTTTCATGGTCTACTCTTCCTTCTTTCTTTACTTATTTTTTCTTTTAGTAAAGATTATTCTCTGTAGTGGTATATTTTAATTACTTTCCTTTTTTGTGTGTGTATTTTTTGAATGTTTTTTGATTTGAGGTTGAAATGAGGCTTACAAATACTATTGAATAGCCCATCATTTTAAACTGATTTCATAAACAAACAAATAAACAAACAAAGAGAAATCTAATAAAGTCTCTATATTTTAACTGCATTCCCCCAGGTTTTTATTTGTTTTTGTTTCTATTTGTATCTTATTGTACAGTTTATGTCTTGAAAAGTTGTTGTGGTTGTTATTCTTGATTCATTTATCTTTTAGTCTTTCTACTTAAGATGAGTAGTCTATACATCCCAAGCACAGTGTCATGATAATCTGTGTTTTTCTCTGTACTTACTGCTTTCAGTAAGTTTTGGAACTTCAGATGTTTTCTTGTTGTTCATTAACAATCATTCCTTTCAGATTGAATATCTCCCATTAGATATTCAATGGCACGGTGGCTCTCACCTGTAATCCCAGCAGTTTGGGAGGCTGAGGTGGGTAGATCATGAGGTCAGGAGGTCGAGACCAGCCTGGCCAACATAGTGAAAGCCCACCTCTACTAAAAATACAAAAAATTATGCAAGCATGGTGGCGGGCACCTGTAATCCCAGCTACTCAGGAGCCTGAGGCAGGAGAATTGCTTGAACCCAGGAGGCAGAGGTTGCAGTGAGCTGAGATCACACCATTGCACTCTAGCCCTGGTGACAGTGCAAGATTCCATCCCCCAAAAAAAAAAAATTTTCTTGTAGGGCAGGTCTGATTAAATCTCCCAGCTTTTGTTGGTCTGGAAAAGCCTTTATTCCTCCTTCATGTTCAAATAATATTCTCAACAAGTATAGTATTTTAAGATAAAAGTTTCTTTTTCTTCAACACTTTAAATGTGACATGCCACTGTCACCTGGCCTTTAAGGTTTCCATTGAGAAGTCTACTGTCAGAAGTATTGGCACTCCATTGTATGTCATTTGTTTCTTTTCTCTTGCTTCTTGGGAGTTTGATTATTAAATGAATTAAGGTAGTCTACACTGGGTTAAATCTGCTGGTGTTCGATAAGCTTCTTGTACTTGAATATTAATTATTTTCTCTAGGTTTGAGAAGTTTTCTTCTAAAATTCTTTTGAATAAATGTTCTACACCTATCTCTTTCTCTCCCTCTTATTTAAGGCCAATAACTCTGAGATTTGCCCTTTTGAGGCCATTTTCTACATCTTATAGAAATGCTTAGTTCTCTTTACTTTTTTTTGTCTCCTCTTTGTATTTTCTGATAGCCTTTCTTCAAGCTCACTAATTCTTTCTTCTGCTTGATAAATTCTGCTACTGAGATACCCAGATGCATTTGTCAGTATGTCAATTGCATTTTTACTCCAGAATTTCTGTTTGGTTCTTTTTAATTGATTTATTTGTCAAATTTATCTGATAGAATATTGAATGCCTTCTCTGTGTAGTCTTGAATTTATTGTTGTTTCCTCAAAAGAATTATTCTGAATTCTTTGTCTACAAGGTCACATACGTCTGTCTCTCCAGGATTTCTCCTTAGTGCCTTATTTAGTTTGTTTTTGATGCTATGTTTTTCTGTGTGGTCATGATGTTTGTAGATGTTTGCTAGAATTTGAACATTCACTGAAAATTAGTTATTTATTGTAGTCTTTGCAGTCTGGGCTTGTTTGCACCTGTGCTTCTTGGAAGGGCTTTTCACATACTCAAAGGTACTTGCATGTTGTAATCTGAGCTATATCTATATCATGGAGCAACTTAAGCTCGGTAATGCTGTGATTCTTACAGACTCATAGAGGTACCTCATTTCACATCTTTCGTGACATCTGGAAAAATTCTCTGGATCACCATTTGAAAGCTCTTGCTCTTTTCCATTACTTCTTTCCAAACATACGGATTATCTTTGTGTTGAGCCACCTAGAGCTGGGGGAGGGGTGACACAAGCCCCCCTTTAGCCAGCAATACTAGGACTGCAGTGGATCAGACCTGAAGTCAGCACATCATGAGGTGTTGCTCAAGGTCCACTGTAACCACTTTGTGGCTACTGCATGTGTTTGCTCAAGGCCCTAGGGCTCTACTATTAAGAGGTGCTGAAGCCAGCCAGTCTTAATGTTTTTCCCTTCAGGGCTGTGAGTTCCTCCAGGCCTCATGCAGGTACAGAGGTGCCATCCTGAAGCCAGAGACGAGTCAAAAACGTAGAAATCTACCTGGTTCTCTTTAACTGCAGCTAAACTGGCACTCAAACTACAAGATAAAGTATTTCCCATTCTTACTTCTTCTTTCCATAGGCAGAGAATCCTCTCCCCATGGCCACCACCAGCACAGGCCCAAGAGAGTATTGCTAGGCTGATGCTGATGTTCACTTAAGGCCTAAGGGCTTTTCAGTCAGCTTGTGTTGAATGTTGCCAGGCCTGAGACTCACACTATAGGACAGTGGGTTGCCCTCTCACCCAGGGAAGGTCTGTAAATACTCTGCAAGAGTCAAGGTCTGGAATCAATGCCCCCAAGAGCCTTCTTGGTGCTCTACCCACTCTTGCAAATTTGGTACTTGAGGTGCAATACTAAGCTCCCATTACTGTTCCTTCTGCTGTTCTAAAGCAGGAGTATCTCGCGATAGCCATCTTAGCTGTGAATGCACTGGCTCTTACATGAAAGCAGCATGTCTCAGAGTCTCACCCAAGGCCCAGGGTATACCACCTGGATATTTCTGCTGGATATTCAGGGCCCAAGGACCCTTTATTAAGCAGATGATGAATTCTGTCAGGATTGAGCCCTTCCCTTCAAGGCAGTACATTCTCTTCTGGCCCAGGGTTTTTCTATTATAGAAATGTCATCTTGGAGCTAATGCCTGGAAAACAGGCCTCACAAGGCTGTTCAGTGTCCTATCCTGCTGTAGCCAAGCTGGTATGTTACTTGCAAGAAAAAGATCATTTTATTTATTACTCTCATAACCTCAAGTGGAAGAAATGAGTCTTTTTTTTGCTTTGTGCTGTACTGCCTGGAATTAAGACAGGGGTGGTTCAAGCAATTCTTTGGCCTCCATGTCTCACTAGGTCATGTGCCTCCTAAGTCCACTAGCTCTGAGCAAAGCTCAGCACCAAGGCATGCCTAGGATTTGTAGTCCTTGTGGCCCAGACTGCTTTTAAGGTTTATTTAGATCCCCAAAACACTTTAGCTCATGATGGTGAGGTTTGTTGAAACTCAATCCTGACTCATGGGATGGGCAATTCCCTCTTTGCAAGGGCTCATCTAAATGATGTCTCCATGAGTATCAGCTTAGTCCAGCCCAGTTTTTCTTTCTGCCATGACAGGTGTATTAGTCTATTTTCATGACACTAATAAAGATATACCTGAGACTGGGCAATTTACAAAAGAAAGAGTTTTAGTGGACTCACAGTTTCATGTGGCTGGGGAGGCCTCACAATCATGGTGGAAGGTAAAAGGCACATCTCGCATGGCAGCAGACAAGAGAAAAAGCTTGGGAGGGAAACTCTTATTTATAAAACCATCAGATCTCATGAGACTTATTCACTATCACAAGAACAGCATGGGAAAGAACCACATCAGTTATTCAATTACCTCCCACCAGATCCCTCACATGACATGGGAATTTTGGCAGCTACAATTAAAAATGAAATTTGGATGGGGTCACAGCCAAACCATATCAGCAGAGCAACATTGAGTTTCAGATTTCGTCTCCACTTCTCATGGCTGTTGCCAGAGCATGGGAGAGAGATGGTGTTGGCATTTCATGATAGCCTTTTTCTACCCTCTTCAGTGCCTATTTTAGTGATATGAAATTAAAATCAGGTGCTGTGATGGCTCACCTGATTTTTAATTCTTATGAAGGTGCTTTTGTATAGATAGTTGTTTAATTTGGTGTTCCTGACAGGGGAATAATTGGTGGAGTCTTCTATTTGGTCATCTTGTTTTGCCCCCTCTTTCCTTTTGTTCATTTTGGGTTAATTTTTGTATGTGCATAGGGTAAGGGGAGGGGGGAGGGATAACATTGGGAGATATACCTAATGCTAGATGACGAGTTGGTGGGTGCAGTGCACCAGCATGGCACATGTATACATATGTAACTTACTGCACATTGGGCACATGTACCATGAAACCTAAAGTATAATAATAATAATAATAATAATAATTACAATAAAAGAAAAAAAATAAAAAAAATAAAAAAAAAAATAAAAAAAAAAAGAATTCAACTTTACTTTTTTGCTTATGGATATTGAGTTTTCCCAGTTCCATTTCTTGAAAAGAGTGTTGTTTTTCTCATGTAATGGTCCTACTTAAAGTTTGTTTTGCTTTTTTTATTTGTATATTAGTTTATTTCATCACATTTGGAACATTTTCAACCATTATTTCTTCAAATAAGCTCTCTATATCTTTCTTTGTTCTTATTTTAGTATTCTCATAATGTGTATACTGGTCCACTTGATGGGTTCCTATAAGTCCCTTAGGCTATTTTCATTTTTTAAATCATTTTTAAAAATATTCCTTGGCTGGGCGCAGTGGCTCATGCCTGTAATCCCAACACTTTGGGAGACTGAGGTGGGCAGATCACGAGGTCAGGAGTTTGAGACCAGCCTGACCAACATGATGAAACCCTGTCTCTACTAAAAATACAAAAATTAGCCAGGTGTGGTGGTGCACACCTGTAATCCCAGCTACTCAGGAGACTGAGGCAGGAAAATCACTTGAACCTGGGAGGCAGAGGTTGTAGTGAGCCAAGATTGTGCCATTGCACTCCAGTCTGGGTAACAGAGACTCCATATAAAAAAAAAAAAAAAAAGTATTCCTGGAGTACCTTGTCCTAAGTTAACTAATTCATTTATGCCCTCTAATTAGTTTTTTCAAATAGTTATTGTATTTTTCAGTTCTATAATTTGTTTTATTCTTTTTAATAATTTTTCTTTGTGGGTATTCTATATTGTTCTCATTTTTTCTGGTTTTCTCTATTTCTTTGTCCATATTTTCCTTTTGCTTTTTATGTATAGCATATTTAAGACCACTGTTTTAATGTCTTTTTATTGTACATACAATGCCTATGGGGTTCTTTTCTATATCTTGTCTGTGTTCATTTAAGGACAGTTTCAGAAATTTATTTTGTTCTTTGATGTGGGCCATGGTTTTTTGTGGTTGTTGTTGAATTTTTGCATACCTTGTGAATTTTGTTTAAAAGTACATATTCAAAAAACAGCTACCTTTTTTAGCCTTTCTATGCTTAGCAGGGAATGTTCTGAGTCTTGGAATTAGCCTAGTGATAAGGTTTGAGGTCTTCTCAGTTCCTTTTTGTACATCCTTCATGCCAGGGCTAGTGTGAACCTCTTCATTAATTTTTCCCATATATATTGCTGCTTTGAAATGTACCAATACATCAGTGAGTCTCCACCTATAGTCTTCTCATGGCCTTAGATATTATCTTTTATGCCTTTTTTAATAATCTCTTTCCCTAGGCTCCTGTAGACCGGCAATTTCTTTGCAGCTTTCATCTGCTGTGCCACATTCTACTGCCTTCTACAGTTCTTGCCAGCCTGAGATTCACAGTATGCTACATTTCTTTGTCTGAGTTACAAGTAAGGCAAAAGATGAAACTTGGGTAGTTCACATACAGGTTAGAACCATGTAAATAAGTTTTACTCTGCTTCTTTCCATCAAAGAATGGAAATAAAATTTGAGCAGTTTTTTTTTTTTTTTCAAATTTGCTTTTGGGGACGTGGTGGAGAAAGAGTAAGTAGAAATCCACAATATTTTTTAGCATTTTAAATGTGACTTTTTAATGGGCCTTTGCTTGATTGCTCTAAATCTTTGTTTGGTTGCCAAAGCTAGAATAATGTTATTTTAGCCAGTCTTTAGAAGTTAATATTTCTCTATAGGAGCAAAAACTGAAGATTCCTAGTCTTCCATCATGTTAATAACATTCAGATATGTCAAACTTCTAAGAAACACCTACCTTGTGTTCCATTGCAGTAGTACTATTTCTATTCTGACCAGCAATATACCAGAGTTTCAATTTCTGCACATCTCTGTACACTTTTTTTTTAAAATTTTAATTTAAAAAATAATTGTAGATTGGGCACGATAGCTCACACCTGTAATCCCAAAACTTTGTGAGGCTGAGGCAGATGGTTAGCTTGAGCCCAGGAGTTTGAGACCAGCCTGGGCAATATGCAGAAACCCTGTCTCTACAGAAGTACACAAATTAGCCAGGCATGGTGGCATGTGTCTGTAGTTCCAGCTACTTCGGAGGCTGAGGCAGATTAATTGATTGAGTTTGGGAGGTTGACATTGCATGAGCTGTAATTGCACCACTGCACTCTAGCCTGGGCAACAGAGCAAAACCCTGTGTCAATTAAAAATAATAATAAAAAAAAGTAGTCATCTTAAAATGTAAAAAAAAAACTAAATTTTATATTTATTTTAATTAATCTAGTAACTAATAATGTTTAGCATCTTTTCAAATGTCATTACCCACTGTCTTTGGAAAAATGTCTATTCAAAGTCTTTGACCATTAATTTTTATTTGTCCCAACTTATATTTTAGACTCAGGGGGCACATGTGCAAGATTTTTACAAGGGTCAACTGCATGTCATGAGAGTTCTGTGTACAGATTATTTTGACACCCAGGTAATAAGCACAGTACCTGACAGAGTTTTTCGATCCTCACCCTCCTCCCACCCTCCATCCTCAAGTAGGTCCTGATGTCTATTGATTTCTTCTCTGAGTTCATGTGTACTCAAACTTTACTTCCCATGTATAGGTGAGAACATATGGTAATGGGTTTTTTTGTTTGTTTTGTTTCTGCACTAATTCACTTAGAATAATGGCCTCCAGTTCCATCCATGTTGCTGCAAAGAACATAATCTTATTTTATGGCTTCATAGTATTCCATAATGTATATGTACTACATTTTTATGCAATCCACCATTGATGAGAATCTATGTTGATTTCATGTCTCTGCTATTGTGAATAGTGCTGTCATGAATATAAATGTAAATGGGCCTTTAGGGTAAAACAATTTATATTTCTTTGGATATATACCCAGCAATGGGATTGCTTGGTCGAATGGTAATTCTGTTTTAAGTTCTTGAAAAAGTCTCCAAACTGCTTTCTATAGTGGATGAAGTAATTTGCATTCCCACCAGCAACGCATAAGCATTTCTTTTGTTCTGCAACCTCACTAGCATCTTTTATCTTTTGACATTTTAACAACAGCCATTCTGACTGGTGTGAAATGGTATGTCATTGTGGTTTTGAGTTGCATTTTATTAATAATTAGTGACGCTGAGCATTTTTAAGATTTTTGTTGGCTGTATGTATGCTTTTATTAGAGAAGTGTCTGTTCATGTACTTTGTCCATTTTTAATAAGTTTTTTATTGCAAATTTGTTTAATTTCCTTATGGTTTTGAACACTGGACCTTTACCAGATCCATAGTTTGCAAATACTTTGTCACATTCTGTAGGTTGTCTGTTCACTACGTTGATAGTTTCTTTTGCTGTGCAGAAGGTTTTCAGTTTAATTAGGTCCCACTTGTCAATGTATATTTTTGTTGCAATTGCTTTTAGCATTTTCATCATGAAATCTTTTTCAGAGCCTATGCTCAGAATGAAATTTTTATTAATAAATTTTTTCTAGGGTTTTTATAGGTTTAGGTTTTACATTTAAGTTTTCTATCCATCTTGAGTTGATTTTTGTATGTGGTAAAACAAAGTGGTCCAGTTTTATTGTTCTGCATCTAGCTAGTCAGTTATCACAACACCACATACTGAATAGAGAATTTTTCCTATATTGAATATTTTTGTCAACTTTTTCATAGATCAGATGGTTGTAGTTGTGTGGCTTTATTTCTGAGTTCTTTTGCCTTTTCTATTGTTCTATATGTTAGCTTTTGTACCAGTGTCATGCTGTTTGGCTACTATAGCCTTATAGTATTTGAAGTATTGATTTGAAGTTAGATAGTGTGATGTATCCAGCTTTAGTCTTTTTATTTAAAATTACCTAGCCTATCCAGACTTCTTTTTGGTTCCACATGAATTTTAGAATAGATTTTTTCTAATTATGCAAATAATGTAATTGATAATTTGATAGGAACGGCATTGAATCTGTGAATTGAATTGGACAGTATGGCCATTTTAACAATATTGATTCTTTCTATCTATGAGAATGGAATGTTCTTTTCATATTTTTGTGTCATCTCTCATTTGTTTCATCATTGTTTTGTAATTCTCATTGTAGAGACTTTTTACCTCCTTGGTTGACTGTATTCTGAGGTATTTTATTCTTTAGGGGGGCTATTGTGAAAGAGATTGCATTCTTGATTTGGCTCTCAGCTTAAACATTATATATTTCTGTACATCTACACCTACAATGTAAGTGTATAGAAATGCTACTGATTCATGATTAGGTATCCTAAAACTTTGCAGAAGTATTTTACAAGATCTAAGAGATATTTTTAAAAAAGAGTCTATGAGGTTTTCTGGGTATATAATTATACTGTCCATGAAGAGAGATAGTTTGAGTTCCTCTCTTTCTATTTGGATACCTTGTATTTACTTTTTTTGCCTGATTGCTCTGGCTAAGACTTCCATTACTATGTTTAATAGTAGTGGTATGAGAGAAAATTTTTACCTTCCTACGGTTCTCAAGGGAAATGCTCTCAGCTTTGTCCATTTAGTATGATGTTTGCTGAATGTATGTTATAGATGGCTCTTATTATTTTGAGGTATGTTCTTTCAATGACTAGTTATCTTATTGTTTCTAATGTAAAGAGATGTTGAATTTTATCAAAAGCTTTTTTGTGTTAATTGAGATTATCATGTGGTTTTTGTTTTTAGTTCTGTTTGTGTGATGAATCACATTTATTGATTTGCATATTTTAACCCATCTTGTATATCAGGAATAAAGACTTTTTTGTTGTGGTGGATTAGCTTTTTTGATTTTCTGCTGAATTCAGTTTGCTAGTATTTTGTGAGGATTTTTGCATCCAGGTTCATCAGGAATATTAACCTGAAATTTTCTTTTTTATTTGTTTCTCTGACAGATTTTGGTATCAGAATATTGCCGGCCTCATAGAATAAGTTTGAGAGAATTTTCTTACCCCCAAAATTTGTAATAGTTTTAGTAGTATTGGTACCAGTTCTGGATTATATGACTGGTAAATTTTGATTGTGAATATGTCTGTCCAGGGCTTTTTCCTGTTTGTAGGTTTTTTCTTACTGATTCAACTTTGCAACTCATTATTCTTCTGTTCAGGGTTTCAATTTCTTCCTGGCTCAATATAAGGAGATTGTATGTTTCCATAAATTTATCAGTTTCTTCTAAGTTTTCTAGTTTTTATTATTTGTAAGAGTCTCTGAGGGATTTTTGTATTTATATGGGGTCAGTGGTAATGTCTTTTTATTATCATTTCTGATCATTTTTATTTGTGTATTCTCTCTTATTATATTAGCCTACATAGCATTAATCAATATTATTTATCTTTTCAAAGAAACAACCTTCAGTTTTATTAATTTTTATATTGATTTTTGCATCTCAATTTCATTCAGTTCAGTTCTGATTTTGGTTATTTCTTTTTCTTTTTCTTTTTTTTTTTTTTGATCCCTTAACCTTAAGTTTATGTGAGTCCTTATGTATTAGGTGAGTCTCTTAAAGACAGCAGATGTTTGGTTGGTGAATTTATATTCATTTTGCCATTCTGTATGTTTTAAATGGAGCATTTAGGCCATTTAGATTCAATGTTAGTATTGACATATGAGGTACTATTCTATTCATTGTGCTAGCTATTGCATGAATGTCTTTTTTAAAATTGTGTTGTTGTTTTATAGTTTCTGTGAGATTTATGCTTTAAGGAGGTTCTATTTTGGTGTATTTCAAGGATTTGTTTTAAAATATAGAGCTCCTTTGAGCATTTCTTGTAGTGCTGGCTTCATAGTGGTGAATTCTCTCAGCATTTATTTTTGTAAAAAAGATTTTATCTTTCCTTCATTTGTGAAGCTTAGTTTTTCTGAATACAAAATTCTTGGCTGATAACTGCTGTGTTTTAGGAGACTAAAAATGAAACCCCAATTCCTTCTAGGTTGTAGAGTGTCTGCTGAGAAATATGCTGTTAGTCTGACAAGTTTTCCTTTATAGGTTACCTGTTGCTTTTGCCTCATGGCTCTTAAGATTCTCTCCTTCATCTTGACTTTAGATAACCTGATGACTATGTGCCTATGAAATAATTTCTTATGATGAATTTCCTGGTTATTCTTTGAGCTTCTTGTATTTGGATGTCTAGATCTGTGGCAAGGCCACAGAAGTTTTCCTTGACTGTTCCCTGAAATATGTTCTCCAAACTTTTAGGTTTCTCTTCATTCTCGGGAACACCAATTATTCTTAGGCTTGGTCATTTAACATAATCTCAAAATTCTTGGTGGCTTTGTTCATTTATTTTTATTCTTTTTTCTTTGTCTTTCCCAGGTTGAGTTAATTTGAAAGGCTTGTCTTCAAGCTCTGAACTTCTTTCTTTAATTGTTTGATTCTATTGCTGAGACATTCCAGTGTATTTTGCATGTCTCTCAGTGTGTCCTTCATTTCCAGAAGTTGTGATTGGTTTTTATTTATGCTATCTATTTATCTGGAGATTTTTTCATTCATATCCTGTATTTTTATTTATTTATTTATTTATTTTTTCTTTTAGATGGAATCTTGCTCTGTCGCCAGGCTGGAGGCCAGTGGCGTGATCTCAGCTCACTGCAACCTCTGCCTCCTGAGTTCAAGCAATTCTCCTGCCTCAGCCTCCCGAGTAGCTGGGACTACAGGCATGCACCACCATGCCCAGCTAATTTTTGTACTTTTAGTAGAGACTGGGTTTCACCATGTTGGCCAGGATGGTCTCGATCTCTTGACCTTGTGGTCCGCCTGCCTCGGCCTCCCAAAGAGCTGGGATTACAGGCATGAGCCACCGTGCCTGGCCTATTTTTTGTATTTCTTTAAGTTGGTATTCACCTTTCTCTGGTGCCTTCTTGAGTAGCTTAGTAGTCAACCTTTTGAATTCTTTCTCTGGAAATTAAAAGATTTCTTCTTGGTTTGAATCCATTACTGATACACTAGTGTGATCTTTTGGGGATGTTAAAGAACGTTGTTTTGTCATTTACTGGAATAGATTTGTTTGTTCCTTCTTATTTGAGTAGGCTGTCAGAGGGAAGATCTGGGGCTCAAGTGCTGTTTTTCAGATTCTTTCATCTTGCAGGGTGCTCCCTTGATGTGATGCTCTCCTCCTTTCCCTACGGATGGGACTTCCTGAGAGTCCAGTGATTGTTCTTTCTTTTCTGGGTCTAGCCACCCAGCAGTGTTACTGGGCTCTGGGCTGGCACTAGGGAGTATCTCCAAATAGTCCTATGATATAATCCACCTTTATATCTCTCAGCTGTGGATACCAGCAACTGCTATGGTGGAGGTAGCAAGAAAGAGAAGTGTACTCTGTGAAGGTCCTTGGTTTTGTTTTGTTTAGTGTGCTGGTTTTGTGACGGTTGGCCTCCAGCCAGCAGTTGGTGCTTTCAAAAGAGCATCAGCTGCAGTACTATAGGAAGAATACAAGATTGACCTAAGGTCACCTGCATAAGTATTTGAATTTCTCAGGTGTTGGGTGGGGCCGTGGAACTACCATGAGATTAGCAGGTAGAGAAATACCATCAGGTGGGGCAGAGATAGGTGTGTCTGAGCTCAGACTCTCCTTTGGCAGGGTTTGCTGCGGCTGCTATGGGTGATGAGGCTGTGGTTCTCAGGCCAATGGTTCTCAGGCCCAGGGGATTTTGTCTGCCTCTCCTGTGTCACACAGGTTGCCAGGGAAGTGGAGAAAAGCCAACAATGACAGGCCTCATCCAGATCTCACACAGATCTCACACAGCCCAAAGGGCCAGTCTCATTCCCACCATGACCCCCCAACAGCACCAAGTATATTTCCAGTTGGCCTATGTGCAGGGCTGAGAACTTGCCCCAGGCTACGAGCCTCCTCACTGAGAATGCAAGCAGTGCTGCTAGGTTCTGTGTCTCCCTGTCTGCTGTGATTTCTGTGCTTGTATCTGCACTCACCATTTGCCCTCTCCCCTGGATTCTATCCATGAAAGTTCACATTCAGTCAGAAATGTTACAATGTCAAGCTGGAGGTTTCCTTCTCCCTGTGGTCTTTCTCCAATTCCACTGACAACCCTTCCCGCGGAGCCCTGAGAGACAAAATCAGAAGTGGCTTTCCCGAGGACCAAAAGTGCCACAGGGTGTTTCCTTCTGTTTCCTCAACCCTTATGTTTTGCTTGGCTCTCTAAATTTGTCTCAGCTCTAGATAAGGTCAAATCCTTCTCCCATGACCTAAATTTTCAGGTTTCTCAGTGAGAATGTGTTTTGGGGCAGACATTTCCCCTCTTATACTTTGGGCACTCACAGGTTTTTGGCTGTTTTACGGAGCCTGCGCAGTATCAAGCTGCTTTCTTCAAAAGTTCTGTGAATTATATTTGCTTTCCTGATATGTTCCTGTGGTAGTTCTTGGAGCAAAAGTTAATTATGTGAGTCTCCACATACTGTTCTGTTCATCTGAGTGGAAGCTACATGTTAGTCTTGACTACTATCCACCATTACTTTCTTGCCATCTTAATTCTTCTTTCAATGTTTGATAGAATTCATCAGTAAATCTATCTGGTTGTAGGACTTTTTTTACTGGAAGACTTTTTATTACGGCTTTGATCTAGTTGCTTGGAATTTGTCTGTTCAGGGTTTGAATTTCTTCTTGCTTCAATCTTGGAAGGTTGTGTATAGGAATTCCTCTACTTCTTCTAGATTTTCCAATTTATTGGCATATAGTTGATCTAAGTAGGCACTAATTACCCTTTTAATTTCTTCAGTATTGGTTGTAATATCTTCTCTTTTATTTACGGTTTTATTTATGTGGATCTTCTCCTTTTTTTCTCAGTTAGTCTGGCTAAACATATGTCAATTTTGTAATACTTTTCTCTTTTTTTATATATTTATTATTATTATTATTATTATTATACTTTAGGTTTTATGGTACATGTGCGCAATGTGCAGGTAAGTTACATATGTATACTTTTCAAAAAACAAACTGTTTCACTAATCTTTTGTATTGTTTATTTCAATTTCATATATTTCTACTCTGGTCTTTATTATTTCTTATACTAATATTGAGTTTTCTTTGTTCTTGTATCCCTAGTTCTTTAAGACACATTAAATTGCTTATTAGAATTTTTTTCTCTTCATTGATGTAGGCATGTATAGCTATAAATTTTCCTCTTAGTATTGCTTTTGCTGTATCTCATAGTGTTTAGTATATTGTGTTTTCATTATCAAATGTTTCAATAATTTTTTTAATTTATTACTTATGTTTTTTATTTACTATTAGGTTTTATTTTATTTTATCATTATTATACTTTAAGTTTTAGGGTACATGTGCACAATGTGGAGGTTAGTTACATATGTATACATGTGCCATGCTGGTGTGCTGTACCCATTAACTCATCATTTAGTATTAGGTATATCTCCTAATGCTATCCCTCCACCCTCCCCCCACCCCACAACAGTCCCCGAGTGTGATGTTCCCCTTCCTGTGTCCATGTGTTCTCATTGTTCAGTTCCCACCTATGAGTGAGAACATGTGGTGTTTGGTTTTTTGTCCTTGCAATAGTTTACTGAGAATGATGATTTCCAATTTCATCCATGTCCCTATAAAGGACATGAACTCATCACTTTTTATGGCTGCATAGTATTCCATGGTGTATATGTGCCACATTTTCTTAATCCAGTCCATCATTGTTGGACATTTGGGTTGGTTCCAAGTCTTTGCTATTTGAATAGTGCCACAATAAACATGTGTGCATGTGTCTTTATAGCAGCATGATTTATAGTCCTTTGGGTGTATACCCAGTAATGGGATGGCTGGGTCAAATGGTATTTCTAGTTCTAGATCCCTGAGGAATTGAACTCAGCTCTGCACCAAGTGGACCTAATAGACATCTACAGAACTCTCCACCCAAAATCAGCAGAATATACATTTTTTTCAGCACCACACCACACCTCTTCCAAAACCGACCACATAGTTGGAAGTAAAGCTCTCCTCAGCAAATGTAAAAGAACAGAAATTATAACAAACTGTCTCTCAGACCACAGTACAATCAAACTAGAACTCAGGATTAAGAAACTCACTCAAAACCACTCAACTACATGGAAACTGAACAACCTGCTCCTGAATGACTACTGGGTACGTAATGAAATGAAGGCAGAAATAAAGATGTTCTTTGAAACCAAGAAGAACCAAGACACAACATACCAGAATCTCTGGGACACATTCAAAGCAGTATGTAGAGGGAAATTTATAGCACTAAATGCCCACAAGAGAAAGCAGGAAAAATCTAAAATTGACACTCTAACATCACAATTAAAAGAACTAGAAAAGCAAGAGCAAACACATTCAAAAGCTAGCAGAAGGCAAGAAATAACTAAAATCAGAGCAGAACTGAAGGAAATAGAGACACAAAAAACCCTTCAAAAAATTAATGAATCCATGAGCTGGTTTTTTGAAAGGATCAACAAAATTGATAGACCGCTAGCAAGACTAATAAAGAAGAAAAGAGAGAAGAATCAAATAGATGCAATAAAAAATGATAAAGGGGATATCACCACCAATCCCACCGAAATACAAAGTACCATCAGAGAATGCTACAAACACTTCTACGCAAATAAACTAGAAAATCTAGAAGAAATGGATAAATTCCTCGACACATACACCCTCCCAAGACTAAACCAGGAAGAAGTTGAATCTCTGAATAGACCAATAACAGGCTCTGAAATTGTGGCAATAATCAATAGCTTACCAACCAAAAAGAGTCCAGGACCAGATGGATTCACAGCTGAATTCTACCAGAGGTACAAGGAAGAACTGGTACCATTCCTTCTGAAACGATTCCAATCAATAGAAAAAGAGGGAATCCTCCCTAACTCATTTTATGAGGCCAGCATCATCCTGATACCAAAGCTGGGCAGGGACACAACCAAAAAGAGAATTTTAGACCAATATCCTTGTTTCAATAAATTTTAAAATTTTTGTCTTAATTTTTCAAATTTACCCACTGATCATTCAGGAGCATACTGTTTAATTTCCATGTATTTGTATAATTTTTTAAAATTTTTTGTTATCAATTTTTATTTTCATTCCACTGTTGTCAGAGAGGATGCTTGTTTTTTTTTTTTTTTCTTTTTGACAGAGTCTGGCACTGTCACCAGGGCTGGAATGCAGTGGTGTGATCTCGGCTCACTGTAACCTCCACCTCCCGGGTTCAAGTGATTCTCCTGCCTCACACTCCTGAGTAGCTGGGATTACAGGTGCACACCACCACAGCCAGCTAATTTTTTGTATTTTTGGTAGAGACAGAGTTTCACTATGTTGGCCAGACTGGTCTCAAACTCCTGACCTTGTGATCCACCTGCCTCGGCCTCCCAAAGTGCTGGGATTACAGGCATGAGCCACTGTGCTGGCCAGATGCTTGATATTATTTCAAGTTTTTTTGAATGTTACGAATCTTGTTTTGTGACCTAACATATGTTTTATCCTTGAGAATAATCCACATCCTGAGGAAAAAAATGTGTACTTGGCAGCTTTTGAATGAAATATTCTGTAAATATCTATTAGATCCATTTGGTCTATAGTTCAGAAAAAGGTCAATGTTCCTTTGTTTATTTTCTGTCTGAAAGATCTGTCTAAAAGTTCTGAAAGAGGGGCCTTGAAGTCTCCAGATGTTATTGTTTTGGGGCCTCTCACTTTCACTCTAATAATATTTTCTTAATATATCTGGGAGCTCTTGTGTTGGGTGCATGTATGTTTAAAATTGTTATATCCTCTTGCTGAATTGATCCCTTTATCATTGTATAGTGACATTCTTTGTCTCTACTGATAGCTTTTGTCCTGAAATCTATTTTTTTCTCTCTTATGTGGGTATAGCTACTCCTATTCTTTTCTGGTTTCCTTTGGTATGGAATATCTTTTTCCATTTCTTTATTTTCAGTTTTCGTGTGTCTTTATAGGTAAAGTGTGTTTCTTGTAGGAAATAGGTCAATGGGTCTCATTTTTTTCATCCATTTAGCTTGTTTATGTCTTTTGGTTGGAGACGTCAGTCTATTTACAATCAATGTTATTATTGATAAGAAAGGACTTACACCTGCCATTTGTTTTCTAATTGTTTTGTGGTCTTTTCTTTCTTCATTCTCTCTGTTTTGTCTTCCTCTAGTGAAGATATTTTTCTCTCATGATAGTAGTTAGTTTCTCACTTGTTATCTTTTGTGTATTAATTGTATGTTTTTTGGTTTGATTATTTTAACCTGATAACAACTTAACACTATTTGCATAAAAAACTAAAAAAAAGAAGAAAAAAACACTAATAAACACTCACCTGGACTTCATCCTCTCAATTTCTAATTTATTTTGTTTCCATTTATATCTTATTATACTATGTATTAAAAAGTGATTGTAGTTATTATTTTTTATTGGTTCATTGCTTAGTCTTTCTACTTGAAACAAGAGTAATTTAGTAATTTACACAACACAGTTACACTGTTATAATATTGCATAATTTTTCTGTGTACTTACTATTATCAGTGAGTTTTGTACTTTCAAATAATTATTTATTGCTCATTAATGTTCTTTTCTTTCTAATTGAAGAACTTTCATTAGCATTTCTTGTTGGATGATTCTGGTATTCATGAAATCCCTCAGCTTTTGTTTGTCTGGAAAAGTCTTTATTTCTCCTTCATGTTTGAAGGATGTTTTCACTGGATATACCATTCCAGGGTAAAAGTATTTTCCTTCAGCACTTTAAATATGGCATGCCATTCTCTCCTAGCCTATAAGGTTTCCACTGAGAATTCTGCTGCCAGACTTAGGAGAGCTCTGTTTTCTGCTACTTGCTTCTTTTCTCTTGCTGCTTTTAGGATCCTTTCAGGATCCTTTCTTTATCCTTCACTTTTGAAAGTTTGATTATTAAATGCCTTCAAGTGGTCTTTGGGTTAAATCTGCTTGGTGTTCTATAACCTTTTTGTGCTCGAATATTTGTATGTTTATCTAGGTCTGAGAAGTTACCTGTTATGAGCTCTTTTAATAAGCTATCTACTCCATCTGTCTTTTTTGACTTTTTAATGATAGCCATTCTGACTTTTGCAATATGGTATGTCATTGTGGTTTTCATTTGCATTTAACTAGTGATTAGTGATGTTCAGCAGTTTTTTATCCTTGTTGGCCACATCTAAGTCGTCTTTAAAGAAGTAGCTTTTCATGTCATTTTCCCATTTCTTAATGGGCTTTTTTTTTTTTTTTTTTGCTTGTTGATTTAAGTTTCTTTTAGATTTAGACCTTTGTCCAATGCCTAGTTTGCAAATACTTTCACTCATTTTGAGATAGTCTATCTACTCTGTTGATAGTTTTTTCTTTTTTTCTGTGCAGAATCTCTTGAATGTAATTAGTTCCCTCTTGCTAATTACTGTTTTTGCAATTGCTTTTGGAGTGTTTATCATAAAACTTTTGCCAGGGCCTATATACAGAATAATAATATCCTAGGTTTTCTTCCAATGTTTTTATGATTTAGGTTTTATATTTAAGCCTTCAATTCATCTTGAGATGATTTTTGTGTATGATGAAATGAAATAGTCCAGTTTTAATATCTGCATCTGGCTAGTCACTTACCCCAGCACCATTTATTAAATATGAAGTTCTTTTCTCGTTGCTAATTTTTGTCAACTTTGTCAAAGCTCAGATGATTGTAGGTGTGTGACTTTATTTCACATTACTCTAAGCTGTTCCTTTGGTCTATATTTCTGTTTTTGCACCAGTAGCATACTGTTTTATTTCCTGTGGACTTGCAGTATAGATTGAAGTTAGTGTGAAGTCTCAAGTTTTATTCTGTTTGCTTAGAATTACTTTGGCTACTTAGGCTCTTTTTCTGTTCTTTAAAATTTTAGAATAGTTTTTTTTTTCTAACTGTAAAAAATGTCATTTGTAGTTTAATAAGAAAGACAATGTGTTTGATTTGAATCTGTAAATCGCTTTGGGCTGAGTGACCATTTTAGCAACATTGATTCTTTCTATCCATGAACATGAAATACTGTAGTAGTCCGTTCTCATGCTGTTATGAAGAAATATCTGAGACTAGGTAATTTATAAAGAACAGAGGTTTAATTGACTCACAGTTCTGCACAACTGGGGAGGCCTCAGGAAACTCACAATCATGGCAGAAGGCACCTATTCACAAGGCAGCAGAAGAGACAATGAGCTCCCAGCAAAGGGGGAAGCCCCTTATACCACCATGAGATATCGTGAGAACTAACTCACTATCATGGGAACAGGGAGGGGGAAACTGCGCCCATGATTCATTTATCTCCATCTGGTTTCTCACATGACAAGTGGGGATTATGGGAACTACAATTCAATATGAAATTTGGGTGGGGACACAGACAAACCATATCAAATGCTTTTTTATTTTTTTGTGCCATCTGATTTTATTCAAAAGTGTTTTGTAATTCTTGTTGTAGAGACTTTTTAGTTTCCAAGAAAGCTCTATTTCCAGATACTTTATTCTTTTTGTGGCTATTGTGAATGGAATTGCCTTCTTGATTTGGCTCTCATCTTGAATGTAATTGGTGTATACAAATGCTACTGATTTTTGTATATTGATTTTGTATCCTGATGCTTTGCCAAAGTTCTTTATTAGATTTAGGAGCCTTTGGGCAGAGACCATAGAGTTTTCTTTGTATAGAATCATGTTGTTTGTTGAGAGAGATCATGAGACTTCATCTCTTATTCTTCGAATGCCTTTTATTTATTTCTCTTTCCTGATTGCTCCAGCTAACACTTCCAGTACTATGCTGAATAAGAGTAGTGAGAGTGGGTATCCTTGTTTTACTCCAGTTCCCAGTAGCTAATGCTCTTAGCTTTTGTCTGTTCAGTATAAGATTGGCTGTATGTTTGTCATAGATGTCTCCTATTATTTTTAGGTATGTGCCTTTGATTCTTAAATGGTTGAGATGTTTTTAACATGTAGGGATTTTGAATGTTATTTAAAGCTTCTTCTGCATCTAAGGTAAGTATATATCCTTTGGCTTTAGTTCACTTTGTGATCAATCAAATTTATTGATTTGCATATGTCACCATATGCAAAAGGTTGAAATGCACCAACCTTGCATTTCATAGAAAAAGGCTACTTTATTGTGGTAGATTAGCTTTTTGATGTGCTGCTGGATTTGGTTGGCTAATATATTGTTGAGAATTTTTGCATCTATGTTCATCAAGGATATTGGCCTGAAGGTATCTTTTTTTTGTTGTTATTGTGCCTCTGCCAGGTCTCGTTATCCAAATGATGTTGGCTTCATGAAATAAGCTAAGAAGAAGTCCCTTCTTTTCATTACTTTGGAATAATTTTAGTATGGTTGGTGCCAGTTTTTCTTTATACACCTGGCAGAATTTGGCTTTTAATCCATCTTGTCCAGAACTCATTCTGGTTCATAGGCTTTTTATTATAATTTAATTTTGGAACTCATTATTGGTCTGTTCATGATTTCCATTTCTTCCTGGTTCAATATGGGGAGATAGTATGTTTCCAAGAATTTGTTCATTTTTCCTAGGTTTTCCAGTTTGTTTGCACAGAAGTATTCATAATATTCTCTGAGGAATTGTGTATTTCTGTGGAGAAAGAGGAAATGTCCCCTTTGTCATTTCTAATTTTGGTTATTTGAGTCTTCTCCCTTTTTTTCTTTAATTGTCTAGCTAGCCGCCTATCAATCTTATTTATTCTTTCAAATAAATAACTTTTGGTTTTCTTGATTTTTTTTAGTATCCATTATATTAAGTCTGTTCTAAGTTTGATTATTTCTTTTATTTTGCTAGCTTTGAAGTTAGTTTACTCTTGCTTTTCTATGTCCTCAACGTTTGATATTGTTTTTAATTATAAATATTTTTAACGTTTCGATATGGGCATTTAGCACTATAGACTTTCCTTTTAACACAAAATTATATCAACCACACTCTTAGATCATTTTTTTATTTATTGAGAATTGCTTTATGGCTGAGCTTGTGTTCAATTTTACAGTCTGTGCCATGTTTAAATGAGAAGATCATATAATCTGTTATTAGGTGGAGTGTTGTGTAGATGTCTTTCAGGTTCATTTGGTCAAACATGGAGTTTAGGGTCTAAATATCCTTGTTAGTTTTCTGCTTCAACGATCTGTCTGATTCTGTCATTGGGGTGTTAATTTCTCCCACTGTTACTGTGTGGTTACCTACGTTTCTTTGTAGGTCTCCAAAAACTTGCTTTTTGAACCCAGATGCTCCAGTCTTGGGTGCATATGTACTTAGTAGAGTTAAGTCTTCTTGTTCAATTGAACCCTTAATCATTATGAAATGCCTTTCTTTGTCATGTATGCTTATTGCTAAAGTCTGCTTTTTTTCTGAAATCAAAATACCAACACCTACTCTGTTTTCTTTGCCATTTTCTTGATAGATCTTTCTCCATCCCTTTATTTGAGCTTGTGGGTTATTGCATACCATATGGGTCTTTTGAAAAAAACATACATTTCAGTCTTGCTTCTTTACCCAACTTGCCACTCTGCGCTTTCTAAGTGGGACATATAGCTTGTTTACATTGAAAGTTAATTTGATATTTGTGGATTTGATCCTGTTATCATGTTGTTAATTGGCTGTTATGTAGACTTGATTGTGTACTTGCTTTATAGTGTCGGTCTACGTATTTCAATACATTTTTGTGTGTGTGGTAGCCAGGAACCATCTTTCTTTACCATGTTTAGCACTCTCTTAAGGATGTCTTTTAAAGCATGTCTGCTGGTAATGAATTCCTTTATCATTTGCTTGTATGTAAGATGTCTTGTTTCCCCCTTGTTTGTGTCACTTAATTTGGCTGGATAGAAAATTCTTTGTTACAACTATTTTTCTTTAGTAATGCTGAACATAAGCCTCCAATCTCTTCTGGCTGTTAAGCTTTCTGTTTGCCTGATGGGTTTTCTTTGTGGGTCACCCATCTCTTCTCTCTAGCTGTCTCTATTTTGTATTTTTCATTTTTACATTGGAGAATGTGATGATTTGGGGTCTTGGAGATAATCAAATTGTATAATATCTCGAAAGAGTTCTCTGAATTTCCTGAATTTGAATGTTTATCTATCAACTGAAGGTGGAAAACTTTTCATGGAAAATATACTAAAATATGTTTTCCAAGTTGCTTGCTCTCTCTCTCTTTCAAGGACACTAATGATTTTTAGGTTTGACCTCTATGCATAACTTTATATTTCTCTGCGGTTTTGTTCATTTTTTTTATATTTTTTAAATTTTTGTCTGACAGAATTTATTCCAATAACCAGTCTTTGAAATCTGAGATTCTTTTCTCAGCTTGGACTATTCTACTGTTAATACCAGCAGTTGTATTATAAAATTCTTGTACCAAGTTTTTCAGCTCTATCACATCAATTTGGTTCTTACTTAAAATGGCCATTTTGTTTCTCAGCTCTGTATTATTTTACTGAATTCCTTACATTTCCTGTATTCGGTTTCTCTCTTTTTTTTTTTTCTTTTCTTTTTTGATGGAGTTTCACTCTTGTTGCCCAGGCTGGAGTGCAATGGCGCGATCTCGGCTCATTGCAACCTCCGTCTCCCTGGTTCAAGCGATTCTTCTGCCTCAACCTCCCAAGTAGCTGGGGTTACAGGCGTGCACCACCACGCCCAGCTAATTTTGTATATTTAGTAGAGACGGGGTTTCTCCGTGTTCGTCAGGCTGGTCTCAAACTCCAGACCTCAGGTGATCCGCCCACTTAGCCCTTTCAAAGTGCTGGGATTACAGGTGTGAGCCACCGCGCCCGGCTCTACTTTCTTCTTAACTTGGTAGTCTTTGTTGCCATACTGATTCTGAATTCTATGTCTGTAATTTCAGCCATTTTGGTCTGCTTAAAGACCATTGCTGGGTAGCTAATGCAGCTGTTCAGGGGGCAAGAAGACACTCTGGGTTTTTGAATTGCCAGAGTTCTTGCACATTTTTTCCTCCATCTCTGTGAGCTCATATTCCTTTAGTATTTGAAGTTGCTATTCTTTGGATGTGGCTTTTTGCCTTTATAATCTCTGATGCATTTGACGGCTTGACTGTGGTATAAGTTGAGTTCAGTTGACTGGCTTTGTTTCTGGACAATTTCAGGGTGTCAAGTCTTCCTTCAGCACTCCTGGACTGCATGCTCTAACCCCAAGAGGCTGGGACCAGGCTCACAATGTTGTTCTCTGGCCTCTTGAGGTTAAGCATATTCTGCACTGGAGGAAGCAAGGTGTTCCTGGTAAGCTGACACAACATTCTAATGGGGAATACCAACAAAAACACTTTATTGGGGCAGTGGTAGTAAGGTCTGTGCTCAAACACATGTGCCAGTGGCAGCAGGGTGGCAGCTCAATGGGGTAAGCATGTATACATGCCTCCAGTGGCAGTGGGGCAGCAGAATCCATGCACATGCACCCTGGCAAAGTGGTGAGGGAAGGCTGCAGATGAGTGTGTGTTTATTTTATTTTATTTTTTATTGAGTTGGAATCTCACTCTGTCACCCAGGCTGGAGTGCAGTGGCATGATCTCGGCTCAATGCCACCTCTGCCTCCTGGATTCAAGCGATTCTCCTGACTCAGCCTCCCAAGTAGCTAGGACTACAGGCATGTGCCACCACCTCCGGCTAATTTTTAAAATTTTTTTAGTAGAAATGGGGTTTCACCATGTTGGCCAGAATTGACTCGAACTCCTGAGCTCAGGTAAGCCACCTGCCTCGGCTTCCCAAAGCGCTGGGATGACAGTCGTGACCCACCACCACCAGCCGAGTGTGTGTTTTTAAATTGGTGAGAGGAGGCTGTGAGCGAGTGTATGCTGGCAGGGGCCCTTCTGCAGAAGCTCTCTGATTGTTAGGCAGGATCTGCCAATGAAGGAGCTATAGCAGTTGCCACTGGGAAGGACCCTGATTGTGCATCTGTGATTGCACTGCAAGTGGGTGCAGACAGGCAGGGACCCTGGAAGAGGCCAGCAAACAGGGTTACTCTAATCAGAGTGACCCCATCCCATGGTTAATATATCTCTTTTCTGTCTGTGTATGAGAGTCAACAAAGGCCAGAGCCTCCTAGAGGAGCATGGTGAGTCTTGGAGAATGGGTATCCCTGGCCATACTACATTGCCGCTGTTTCTGTTAAACCGTCTGGGCTTTACACAGGCTAAAGTTTTTTCCTGCCAACTCTTTAAGCAGCTCTTCCATCTAGCTTAAATATCTGTGGGAATCTTATGATCCCCTGCAGCTAGAATTCTGGAGATCTGTGGAAAGAGTGACCATTCCATGCCTATTTAACTCCACCCTTTTCCAGGAGCTTATCAGAGCCAAAAATGAGTTCTGGTGCTTGCAACCCTGTGAAGGGTTCTCAGCTTTCTACCCCTTTAGCCCAGTGTCTGCCTCCTCCCTCAATCCACTCTTAATGACTTTCTTCCGACGATCTCCTTGGAGTGCACTGGGCTTCTTGATGATCTGGTCTCTTGGTGAGAGAAGCTCTTCCTGTCTGTGTCTAGTCAGCCGTCTTGGCTCTTACCCTCACAGTTTTAAAGTATGTGTTATTAACTAGTGAGCTATAAAGCCAGTATATAAAGTTGGGCTCTGTTACAAGTTATAATGAAGAGACAGCTACATAGTATTAAGAGTAATAAAATACCTCCTTTTTTCTAAATCATAATTTTCATTTAAGCATTAAATTTTAAAAATAGATGTAAATATTTCCTGAATAAAAAATACAATAAAGTAGAGTAGGCATGGGCAATATCTAATAACACATCTTTTACATCATTAACTCAATATCAACTCAATAGAGTTATGTGGAACAAGCTTCTCGTTCTGATGTTTGGTTTCTTCTACTGTTTTCTCTTATTTTGGATCTTTACATGTATTTTATAGAAACTGAAAAAACTACTAAAATAGCACAGAACTAAATGTCAAGTAAATTCATATTTATAACTGAAAACCATTTATTATCTCATCTTGCTGAGGTTTGATGTTACAGCAATTCCTAAATGATATATAGTAACACTCAATGGTAATTAAATTAAGACATTATTTCTATTACATTACAGTAATCATGTAATAACATAACAGGCATTGGACAGAATGAAAATTGGAAAATAATCTCAGAACAACTTTGAATTAAAAGCTCAAAATTGGGGTAAATTCTACAATATTTATTAAAACATGTAAGCAATTACTAAATGAAGAACTCTTGGATACCCAAATAGTTTTTCAAAGGCTGTGATAAAAAAATCCTCACAGATGCAAATTTGGGTGTGTCATAAGGCATGCCATCAGAATATTTAGGAATTTGTATTGCAAGTATAATTTTCAGGCAAAGCAATTACTGTGATTTTTCTGCATGATGGAGAGAGTTTCAGACATATTAAAGCAGCAATTTAGGAAACCAATCATACTAGTATGTAATGTTCATCAAGCCATCTATATGGAATCCCATTATATTAATTTTTAAAATGTATTTCTTAAATTTATTTCCACAACAATCCTGGAAAGACAGGTATTATTAAAATGCCTTTTTATAGATGTGTAAACTGTCACTTAGAGAAGTAATTTTGCTAGCAGAGCCACAGCTAATATTTGACTCAAGCTGGTTTAACACCAGTGTCTTTGCAATTAAATAGTAAAACTACACAGCTGACCCTGAAACAAAATGGGTTTAAACTGAACGGTTCCATTTATAAGCAGATTTTTGTCAACAAAAGTTACTCTGACTGTGCCTGCCTTTTTAGCCTCCTCTTCCATCTTTTCCACCTCTTCAACCTCAAGACAGCAAGACCAATCCCTCCTTTTCCTCGTACCCAAATCCAGGTTCAGCTGCTCACCACTGGAAAGCCAAACACAAAAGATGAAATTTGATGAGAAGAAAAGCAGTTTTATTTGGAAAGCCAGCAAAACTGAGAAGATGGTGAAATACCATTTACAAGTACCATCTTACATTTTCTAAGCTGGCCAGAGGGTATTTATGTGAGGGAGGATAGAGGAAACTATGTTCTTGGGTTAGAATCAAGGGGTTACTGAGTACTGCAGACATCTGGGCACCAGTAAGGGTCTGAGAAGTTTGGGAACTTCTTTGTTATTGATCAGGTTACAATATTTCTGTAAATCTTTAACAAATCATATTTGTTTACATACTTTTTTAAAACCCAGGGATAGTTTTTAAAACTACATGATAATTGTTTTTGCATATTATGTTTGTACTCTAAAATTATCCTAGCCTATGTGCAGGAATGGGTAAAGGCCCTTTAAACAAAAATGAAGTGGGTTATGTTAGTTCTTTTGCCTTGTCACTGTTACATCTTTAGCCTACACAACGTGAGGACAACAAGAATGAAAACTTTTATGATGATCCAATTCTACTTAATACATAATAAAAATATTTTCTCTTCTTTATAATTTTCTTAATAACCTTTTTATTTTTTCTAGGTTACTTTATCGTAAGAATACAGTATATGATACATATAATATAAAACATGTTAATAAACTGCTTATGTTATCAGTAAGCCTTCTGGTCAATAGTGGACTATTAGTAGTTACATTTTTGGGAAGTCAAAAGTTATCCATAAATTTTCAACTGCCTGGGAAGTTGGTGCCTCATCCCCTATATTGCTCAAGGGTCAACTGTACTTTCTAAACTCATGATGGAAACTTTTATGTAGTTCTATTATATATGAGATACAGACCAAGTTACAGATCAAACTGGCTAAGGCCAGTTCAAATTGAAATTCAATTAGGATGAAGATGACCAGTAGCGACTTGAAAAGTAGTGGCTGAAGTAAGTTAGAGGTTTATTTTTCTCTTCTGTGAAAGTGTGACTTTAGGTGGTACAAGACTGGTAGGCAGCTTTGACTCATGAAGTTTTCAAGGATTCAGAATCCTTTAAAACTAATGCTTCACTTTGCATTGCCTCCATCCTCAAGTCATTACATCTGCATTCTAGCCAGCAGGAAGGATAAGGGGAAAAAGAAGAAGAAAAGAATAAAGTGTGCATGCTAAGAAAGCTGCCATCCACCATTTCCACTTATAACCATTTTTGCCAGACCTTAATCACACAACCACATGTGTCTACAAAGGAGACTGGGAAATATAGTTTTTATTCTAAACAGCCAGAGTGGAGGTCTTATTATAATGGAAAGAAATGTGAATATATAGTTGGGCGCAAATAATAGTCTCTGCCATAAATAGATAGCTTGCAAATAGATAACAGTGATTACAAATACGCATGTATTCTATATAACAATTACTTAACAAAAAATAATAAATCCCATCTCCACTCTGAAATGCAGCCCTGGTTTATTATAGAACATTTGAACTGACATAGAGGAAACCTTCTTGATTAGTATAGAACCATTTTAAACTGAAATCATGCTATTCTTCTATATTATAGTAGGTGTTGTATTTTCCTCTAATTTGGTCTTGAAGTCTCCCTATCAAGGGTGGTGATAAACTCTAGCCCTGCCATGATGGGACTCCAGGGAAGATGATTGTGAATGTTTACAATGTGACTTTCACAGGATATTTCTTTATTCTGGTGGAGGGCCTAATGCCTAAATGTCCTACACATGACCAGGTGTCCCCCTCACAGAAAGCTTATTTATACTGGCAGATAGCCTTGTGTCTCTTGTCTCATTAGTGTTCACTTTATTTCTTCCAGATTTGCTTCAAGTATTCTGTGATATGGCAGAATCAGAATCAGAGTATAACCCAAACAGGCAATGGAAGAAAAAACAGGGCATCAGGGACTATATAGATTCCAGTAGACATTGTTTTGACTGGACAACCAGATGAGTAATTTGCTCTTAAATGATTGGGTAACAAATAAAAAGAGGGTCAGAAATTCTAAGCCCACGGATTAGGGAAGAGCTGGGAATAAGATATTGTTGTCATGTGTCAGCCAAAAGGGCAAGAGCCCAGGTCCTTGAAAATTTTGTTTAATGACTTACTTGATAAAGTGACTGCTTTTTATTGATCCAGTTGCCTTTACCACTGGGTATAGACACCAGAGAACAGACATATGCAAGATAATTTAAAGACATGAGCATATTCACATGAGACTAGGATGATGGTGTCTTATTACATAGAAATTGATGGTATACTCCAAGCATTTTTACTTTGACATTGCAGTCACCATTTTCCATTGTATACTTGGTATCAGTTATGCCAGTTATTTACTGCAATTTCTGTGCTTTGCAATAACTGAGCTATAATAGAAAAAACATATCCACGCTCAGCAATATGACTTTACTTATGACTAGAATTTTGGGTTCTGGTTTTAAAACAAATATTTATGAGAGTAAAAGCAATCAGTTCTTCTCAAGTGAAAAAAAAATGAGTTGCTAAGGCCAGTTTGAATTGAAATAGCCTGAGACTAATGGGTCCTTTGGAGAAAGAGACCCTGAAAGAGAAGGGGTAGAGGATATAGAAAAGAAGGAAGAGAGATAAAGCTCAACTCCTTTACAATTTTGTTGGCTGTTCCTGAGTGTCATTACACAGTCAAACCACCTGCTTTGAAACCACTGCCAGAGAGATGTCAGAGATTGTTTTATTTTGAGCATGAGGACACAGTCCACTAAAAGAAAGAACGCCACATTTGTTCAATTTTTTTACCAATTGTCACATAATTTCTGCCAGCCTTCTTATTCAAAGATACATTTTTTCTTCACTGCATGCATAACATGAAATGCAACTTTTACTGTGTCCATAAAGCACCAAATGAGCTGAAAATTTAACAATTATACAGATCCTTTGATAAATTAAGACAGCTAATCTGGATAATTTAGATAAATCACATGAAAAGAATTATGTAATCTGATAAAGATAACTGTAAAATTGCCCAATATCCATTCCTTATGCAGCTAAATCCTCAAGTAATGCTCTGAAATGAACTATGGAAAGTACATACTAAAGATTTCAATGAAATGTTTAAACATCTCAGTTATGGGGGCATTCCTCCTTCAACTAATTTTTTAATGTTACATTAAACATTTTGTACTTGGTTTGTATTAAGTTTTTATGTACTTTAAATGTACTGAAGTTTGAATGGTTTTCTACCCGAACAAGCAGCATTTTTGTGCAATAGCAAAAGCACTGGACTCAAAGAAAAGAGATCTGACTTTTGTTCCAACCCTAATAGTAATAAATCAAGTGACTTCTGACAAGTCCCTTAACACTTTCAAGTCTCTATTTCTTTGACCATTGAACTAAAAGTAATCATGCCTGCCTGTCTACCTTATAGGGTTGTTGTGGTTATGAAATGGTTATACATATCAATCCATTTAGAAAAGTTTAATGCGAGGTTTAAATATAAAATATTCTCATATTTATGTTCAGAATCATAGCAATACATCCTTTTAAGTGAGAAAAATACACAGGAAAATACACTAAGTTGCAAGTTCTACATGGGCAAACATTAGTAAAATACTGTATAAGTAGATTTTGTAACTAAAGTAATTTCATCTAGGCTTCAATTTTTCTGTTTCAAAGGCATAGAAAATTTCAAACTACCACTACCAATTTCACTGTCTCTGAGTGTTTCTGTTATTACAGTTTAATAATAAGCAATGGCTCAATTGCACATCGGTTCATACAATTTATTCATATTAATGGCAAAAAAACCTACATGTGGTTCAGTTATTTCAGCCACTATGACAACCAAATTGGGGATAATTAATTTCTAAAGCACAGGTTCAATCATTTCATTTTCTGCTGAAATAATTTAATAATAGTTTATTGATTAAAAATGAAGTCCAAGCACCATTCGGTGTCATTCAAGGCCCAAAATACTTTATGAATTTAATTTCTCCCTTGCTCCTCCTTGCATAGACTATGATCCAATTAGATTAGATAACTTCAATTTCTACAGAGTTTGCATGTTTACTGTTTCTATTCATTTGCTCATGTTGCTCCCTCCAAAGGGAATGTTCTTTTGGCCTAGCTCTGCCTCTTAATCTTATCAGTGCTTCCATTTTCTGCCCAAATACCATCCCTTCCATAGAATTTATTTTTTATTTACATATCTAAATCTAATATTTCTTTTCAGAATGCACAGAAAACATGTTATGCCTTTATTTTAGTACATTTTGGAGTCTTTATATCACAAATATGTTTTCATAGAAGTCAAATTCCTCTAGACATTCATATCCGTCAAGAAAGTAAATCTGTCTCTTTTTGTCATTGTATTACACACTATAACTGGCACAATGTATTGCATATAGTAAGTGCTTACTAAATATTTATTGTTTGCCCAAGTAAATTCTAAAAAATCAACTGAAATATAAATCTATGAAATAGGTAGACTAGTCACAAAAGCATTGAGTTCCATTTGGCAACATAAATGTGGAACGAGTGTTAGTATTCTCATTAAAGAGACAAAAACCATAGAACATAGAAATTAGTTGACTACCAACATTTAGAAATTTGCAAACAATTTTAGCAGAATTAAATTATGCAAATTAAGCATCATACTCATGGTCACCTACATATGCTGCTTTTGACTCTAAAATAAGTTAAAATTTAATTTTTTGAAGAGGAGGGAAACTATTTGCTAGGGTGATAATTACACAAAGGATGTTGACAAGGTACATAATGCACAAAGGTATGAATGTTTTCTGTTACACAGTGATTAAAACAAGCTGGTGACAATCTGCCTTGTTTTGTGTTCTGGCTTTATGATTTACCAACTATTTAACCTTGGGCAAGTTAAGTAATCTCTGAGTTTGTTTTTTCATTAGAAAACTTGGGAGAATAGTAGTAAGTAACTCATGCTGTTGTAGGAACAAATGAAAAGTACTATGATTTTTTTCCACTAGGAATAAAAATTTTTTAAAATTCAAAATTCAATAACAGATTATGTACAATTATGCTCATAAAAACACATGCACTACAAAAACAGATATGTGAAATAGACTTCTGAGAAATGCCTGCATTCTCACAGCTAATGTTCAAGGTTTTAATATACAAGAACTAATAACATTGTATCACACCATACAGTCTTTTTCTCTCATCTTTCTATGTTGGCGAATCATCTGCATTGTGTTATTTAAATGGTTAAGATAAAATGCATAGATGGTCAAACACTTAAAATATGCTATTTGTTTTGATTCAAAATAATTAAATTTTGTCTCAAATATCAAATAAATAGTATAGGAGTTACATGAGAATGTTGCTGCTTATGTCTATTACAGAAGAAATATACTTGAAAAATGAGTTTGTTCCACTGAAGTTTATATGCTTTCATTTAGGCTTGACATTGGAAAACTGCATCTCTTCTGAGAACCTAAAATATGTCATGTGTAATTTTAAATCGTGATATTCAGTATTAATTATGACACTAAGTTTTAATTGTATCATTTATTCCCTGAATTTAACTGGTCAGTAAGGAATTTTAAACATGTGTCCTATACTAACGTTTTTAGAGAATTTGGAATCTGAGTGATAAGAATGAAGTGGCAAGGGTGTGACCCCACTGCAAAGGGGAAAGAAGCATTATTAAAATTACTGATACCTAGTGCTTCTCTTTATTTGTAGGTTTTCACATTGAGTGTTATATTCTTTGTTATTAATTCCATCACCTGTACCAAAAAATTGAATCTCACTTCATGCATCTAAAAGTTTGAGCATAGAATGCCACAAACCATATGGATCTCATATGAAATTCTTCCAAATTATACGTATCCATGTGCAACTGATAAAAGCCAATTTACTTAGTAATAGGTGAATGGAAGGCTGCTCTCAAATCAAGTCCAAGGAGATCACCCTATAGGTTTCCTAAGTACTAAACTTAAGGGAAATTACTTCATCACAACTTGATCCAGACTACAGTAATGTATACTGTGATGTAGCCAGTGTTCAACTATGTTGACTTTACAATACTAGAATGAATCCATCTGTATTGCTCAATGAAGTCATTTTCACGCTGTAGTGGTTTTGAGACTGACATCATCTTTGCAGGCCCAGATGCTGAACTACATAATCCTGAGAATTTATGATGTTGCTGAAATGTTATTAACCTTTTGATCATAATAGCAGTCTTTCATGGCATACACCTGTCAAATTTAGGTTGAGATTGTAGTCCTGTAACATAAAGGTACGTTTCGGTGGCAATTAGTAGAATTGTCTATCATTTTGTATTCTCTTTGCAGAACACTGCAATATGCCAGTGGTTTAGTGTTTCAGAATTAGGTTTATTTAGGGTGTTATTTTAAGATTTTTTCATGTAGCTGAAGACAGTAAGTATGCTCTCTAACATACTTACTCCCAGCAATTTCTTACTTTGAATTTTACCTTCATCAATGAATTTGATTGCAACTACAAGATGGACTGGAATTCATGATATTAATACTAATGCCACCACAGCCTTCCAAAATCTGGAGGTTTTACCATGATGTAGCTCATCTCCTTGCTTCCACCCATTCACCTCCCACACATTTAATGTATTCTCAAAACAGCAGTTAGAGGGACCTTGATAAAGTATAGCAAATCATGTCAAATCACTTCCCTGCTCAAAACCTATTAATGATGTCACATCTGATTTCAAGTAAAAGACAGCGTCCTTGCAGGGACCTACAAGACCTTACCTCACCTTCCAACTTTTTAAGCTCATAACCTTCCGACCTCGTCTTAAATCCTTTCCCTCTTGTTCATGCTATTTGCCTTTGTTCACTTGTTCACACAAGCAAGTTTGCCATTCCTACAGTATGCCAAGAGACATCTTGACTCCCAGTTATTGTTCTTTTTATTCCCTCTGCCTGGAATAAATTTCCACAAGATATCAACATGGCTCAATAGATTTTCTCTTTCAAGTCTTTGCTTAAAATTCACCTCAAAAAGACCTTCTTGAATGACTCTCATTACATTTTTAAATCTACCTATACATTTTTTATACTCCATCCCTCTTTTATTTTATTACTTCAGATCCTTTAATGTCTTATAACATATTATAAAATCTGCATATTTGTTATGTCTTTATTGCTCCACTAAAATGAAGCCCTACATTGCTCTATTTCCAACCCTAGAAATTTGTGTGTCACATGGTAGGCACTCAATAAATATTTTGAAATGAAATTGTTGACTCAAATCAGAGTCCAGACACCCATGAAATGAATCAAATTTCTTCCACTGATACATAATGAAAGGCAATATTACTTTGTATTAGCAGTCTGAGAAAATATTTCCAATTGTTTTGAAATCAGTGGTTCTCAAAATAGAGTTGGAGAGACAGGCACTATGGTTCACATGTGCAATTCCAGAAACTTGGGAAGCTGAAGTGGAAGGATGTCTTGAGGCCAGGAGTTCAAGACCAGCCTGGGCAGCATGGCAATTCCCCATCTTTTAAAAAAATAATAGGGTTGGATGACCATGCATATGTAAATTTCTAAGGTGCTTTTCAAAAATTGCAAGTTTCTGGGACTCAAACTCTTTCATTAGAAACCTGCCATGGAAAACTTTAGAAAACTGTATTTTTAATGAGCATGTCTTATGATGCTTTTATGTAATAAAATTTGAGAACAAGTTTTCTAAAGTAAAAGAAATGAGCTATCATTATATGTGGTCATCCCTATTTTTCTTAAATCACCATTTAAAAAAATAAACTACCATTTTCTTAGATAACCATGACACTTAAAAAAGTAGAAACCTTATTATCACATACATCTAGTTCTGAACAATTCAAAGTAATACTCAGGATGAAAACCCAGCAGCGCAATATTTTACCTTCAAGGAAGTTGAGTGTTTAAAAAAAATGTTCCCAGAGATGTTTTTAACACATCTTAGATTTGAAAAAGGGCAAACAAAGAAAAAAAAGTGGCTTTTCTTCATAATCTTTGATAAACCACTATTTTAACTTTAAGAACCTCCACCTTCATTATGAATTTACATTAGTCAAAGTTTAAATGTACTTTTATTTTTCCTCTTCGTGCAAGCTTACTCCAAATAAAAACATAAAATAATATTTACTTTAAATAATATTTACTTTAAAAATAACTAAGTCAAGACTGTAGCACATACACTATATTAAAGATCACTAGATAAAGATTCCATAAAACATGTTATGATGTTTTATCCTTAATATATAGTATATACAAAATTATATATACAATACATATTTTTATTCTTAATATATAGTATATATAAAATTATAATCTTGTGATTCTCTATTATTTACCTAAAAGGCATTTTTCATATTCTATCATCTTATTTAAACCATGTCATATAATTTAATCATGCATGTTTAATTCATTTTTATTCAAAAAAATGCATGACGGATTAGTGAACCAAATCAAGGCCGAAATGCTATTTATTCTGACATAGATAAAATCCGATTTTCAGTAATTTTAAAATCAGTTTTCAAAAGGATAACCTTATAAAGCCTTACATTTTTCTTCTTTTATTATTATTATTTTTCTTCAACTTTTATTTAAGTTCCAGGGTTTTTGTGCAGGATGTGTAGTTTTGTTACATAAATAAACGTGTGCCATGGTTGTTTGCTGCACAAAAAAACCCATCACCCAGGTATTACACCAGGCATCCATTAGCTATTATTCCTGATGCTTTCCCTTCCCATGCCCCCACCGACGGGCCTCAGTGTGTGTTGTTCATCCTCCACCCTGTGTCCATGTGTTCTCATCGTTCAGCTCCCACTTATAAGTTGAGAACATGCAGTGTTTGGTTTTCTGTTCCTGCATTAGTTTGCTAAGGATAATGGCTTCCAGCTCCATCCATGTCCCTACAAAGAACATTATCTCAATCTTTTTTATGGTTGCATAGTATTCCTGGTGCATATGTACTTCATTATCTTTATCCAGTCTATCATTGATGGGCATTTGGGTTGATTCCATGTCTTTGCTATTGTGAACAGTGCTGAAATGAATATATACATTCATGTGTCTTTGTAATGGAATGATTTATATTCCTTTGGGTATACACCCAGTAATGAGATTGCTATGTCAAATGGTATTTCTGCTTCTAGATGTTTGATGAATTAACACACTGTCTTCCACAATGGTTGAATTAATTTACGCTTTTACCAACAGCATAAAAGCATTCCTTTTTCTCTGCAACCTCACCAGCATCTGTTGTTTCTTGATTTTTAATAGTCACCATTCTGACTGGCATGAGATGGTATCTCATTGTGGATTTGATTTGCATTTATCTAATGATCAGTGATGTTGAGCTTTTTTTCATATGTTTCTTGCTCACATAAATGTCTTCTCTTGAGAAGTGTCTGTTCATGTTCTTTGCCCAGTTTTTAATGGGGTTACTTGTTTATTTCTTGTAAATTTGTTTAAGTTCCTTGTAGTCTCTGGATATTAGACCTTTGCCAGATGGATAGATTGCAAAAATTTTCTCTTGTTTTGTAGGTTGTATGTTCACTGTAATCATAGTTTCTCTTGCTGTGCAGAGGTCTTTAGTTTAATTAAATCTCACTTCCTGTTTATCTTTAAGAACTTACCAGCCACAAAGCATTCAGTGTTTGCAACAAATTTTATTTAATGAGATGAGGCAGGAAAAACTGCCTTGATTTTTCCCTTTTCGATTTCTACTTGAATTTACTAGGAACAGTTATTTAGGTTCAGGAGCAATAATAGGAGTCATATGCATATGACACTCTCAACAATTATATAAACCATCAGTTTGTTTGTTTGTTTATTTATTTATTTTAGACAGAGTCTCACTCTGTCACTCAGGCTGGAGTACAGTGGCACCATCTCGGCTCCTGCAACCTCCGCTTCCCAGGTTCAAGTGATTCTCCTGCCTCAGCCTCCCGAGTAGCTGGGATTGCAGGTGCCTGCCACCACACCCTGCTAATTTTTTGTATTTTTAGTAGAGACCGAGTTTCACCATGTTAGCCAAGCTGGTTTTGAACTCTTGACCTCAAGTGATCTTCCGCCTCGGCCTCACAAAGTGCTAGAATTACAGGCGTGAGCCACTGCGCCTTGCCAACCATGAGTATATTTATTTAAGGCAACATTTTTAATGTTTCTTTGTTTCTTTTAACAAAATTATATGTGGAAACTTAGCACATAAAATATACAAAGACAGTTATTCTGATTAGAAGGGTGAGGATCAGTAATCTAACTGCTCACCATTGCAGAGTAAGTAATGTAAAATGGTAACCTTTGAGGTACTTCCTATGGGACCCAGGGCTCCAAGAGGCAGATTTTAAAAATAATAAAGAATGAATCTGATGTACAAGATACATCTGAATACAGAAACAAATAGAAGGAAAGCAATAAAAACAGTTAATGAGGCCATGGATGGTTTTTCCAAGGCTATTCCAAAAGCAAAAGTGAGTTTACTTGGATCCATAGGTCAACAATTTTTAAAAGCTGATTTGTTGGCTTTAGTTGCCATAACCATGAAGAATTAAAAAAAAAGAAAATAGATAAATTGCAAATTATTTTCTCTCACCGATCACAAACACAGAAGTCTATGTTTTACACTTGTATATAGAAAATGAAAAATAAATGACAAGATAGAGTGAGACATCCAGACAAGGGAGAGTGAAGAGATTGACAGATCCTTTCCATGAAAGCAATTATAAAACTTAATAAAATTGTCAAATCAAATATTATAGGGCTCTGGAAATTAAATAGATGAATAGATTTAGAAATATCTACTAAGAAAAACAACTGAACTTTAAGGAAGAGCAATGGGAGTCTGTGCATTCTTTTAAACATTTTTGTATACCTATGTTTTTATTTCAATAGCTTTTGGGATACAGATGGTTTTTGGTTACATGGATGAATTGTATAGTGGTGAAGTCTGAAATTTTGGTGTACCAATCACCCAGATAGTGTACATTGTAACCAATATGTAGTTTTTATTTTCCACCAACCTCCCACTTTTTCCTCTTCTGAGTCTTCAATGTTCATTACACTGTTGTGTATGTTTTTGCCTACCCTTAGCTTAGATCCCACTGATAAGTGAGAACATACAGTATTAAGTTTTTCATTCCTAAATTGCTTCACTTAGAAGAAGGGGCTCCAGCTCCATCCAACTTGCTATAAAATACATTATTTCATTTTTTATGGCTGAGTAGTATTCCATGGAAAAGTATACTACATTTTATTTATTCACTCCTCAGTTTATGGACACAAAGGTTGGTTCCATATCTTTGCACTTGTGAATTGTGCTGTGATAAACATATGCATTCAAGTGTTCTTTTTGATATAGTGACTTATTTTTCTTTGGGCAGTTAACCACTAATAATGGGATTGGTGGATCGAATGACAGATCTACCTGTAGTTCTCTGAGAACTCTCCATACTTTTTCCCATAGAGGTTGTACTAAATTACATTTCTACCAGCAGTATATAGGCATTCTCTTTTCATCATATCCATACTAACATCGATTGTTTTTTGATTTTTGAATAATGGGCATTGTGGCTGGGGTAAGTTGCCATCTCATTGTAGTTTTAATTTGCATTTTCCTGATTATTAGTGGTGTTTGGCTTTTTTTTTTCTCTTTCTTGGCCATATGTATATCTTTTTTTGAGAAGTGTAATGAAGATCCAAAGGAGAAATTTTGCACTATTTCTGAAGGCTGCTATGCAGGCCGTTTTTTGTGGCACTATTTTTTATTAACTCCAGCTGCCTTGGAGTCTGTGGACCCCCAACAATGTTTCCTCAACTCATAAAGTTGCTAGGCCCTGTTTTACTTTCCCATTCCTGTGTTGTGTCCTGGATTTTTTTCCAGGTGGTAAATCGGAGCGATAATAGGATTCAACTTACTATTATTTTTCTTTCTCAGAGATTACTGCACACTGTTGCCTGATATTCAGTGTCATGGTTTTTTTTTTTTATGTATTTCCTGCTGGGTTCTAGTTTCCAGGCAGGAGGGTAAATTCAGTCACTATTAGTTCATCTTGATCAGAATAGAAAGTTCTTTCTGTTATATGATTGCTTTCTATTACATCGATGTTTGCTCTCTACTATTTCCCTTCTTTTGTCTTTGGTTTACTCTGATGATTCTTCTTATATCTGCGTGTCATGGCGTTAGCTTCTCTTTTTGAGATTTCTCAGACCATGCCCAAAGATAAATTTGAAAACACAAATCCTTATGAAAAAAAACATGATCTGGTTTTAAGACCTTAAGTAATTTTTCCTCAGAGTCCAAGTCATGATAGGTGTCTTCTTAGTTTATGTTTCCTGTTCCACCATTTCACAGAATATATGCCCTCCTTTATATAAATTTTATATAGATGACTAAACTACAGCACCCTCAAATGTGTGGTAAGAGGTCTATTTATATAATCCCTAATAAAGCATTAAAACACAAATTTCTAGGTTACAGAGATTCACAATGCAATTAGAGTAGTGATGCCTTCCATTTTACTTGTGCCTCTAAAGTTTTGTGTTTCCTCTTTGCTCTCGTGGATGTCCCTTGTTTTTTAGTTCGATTATGCACTTAAAAGTATGTTTTCTATAGTTTATCATATTTCTAGTTTTCCTTTAATCAAAGTGGATTTTTAGAATATCTAGAATTCCATATTGCCAGTAAGAGAAGTTTACTTCCTTCTTAAAGTAGTTTGTTTTCTTGTTTTCTGGAAGATCATACCTGATAATTTCAGAAATAATGTGCCACCAAGTTGTTGTGTCTTTACTTAGCTTAACTGATTGTTAAGCCCTTATCAAAGCTGCTCACATTCACTTACTAAGCAAGGATTATATATTTGAGCCACAATAATCAGTCATATATATATGACTCCTATTCCCTTATTTTTCCTTTCACAGGTGTCAATCCAAAATAAACCTCTTAAGTCCCAAACAAAAAGTCAGTGTCTGCTTCCAAAAAAACTTGCTTTAAAACACCATATTTCCTGCTTTTTCTTCTTCCTCATTGGTAAACTTGTATCAGTCTCCTTGGCAGGAACCTCCTCTTCTTCATGAATTCCTCATCTTGTGTACTCCTTTTGCCTTTAGTTCTAAGGCTAAATATCAATATTATTCAAATTAAATATCAATCACAATATGATGACCTTCAGATTTACAGCTCTAGTCCCAACCTCATTCTTAGTTACAGAATCATACCTCCAAATGCCTACTCACTATTTCACTTGGAAGTAGCATATTTAAGCAAACTATTTTTGACCCCCATCTTGTAAGAGTTCTCATTCTATTCTTTCCTGTCTTCCTATATGAAGCATATTTCACCTAGTTTCTGAAACCAAAAGTTGTCAATCATGATTTAATTCTGTTTTGTTCACACTTCTTATATTCTTGACTTGCATGTCTTGTCAGATATAAATTTAAAATAGAGGCATCCCTTGTAAAGAACTGTAAAGCATTTCTGATTGTATTCAATAGTGAAAACCAGAAAATATGATTAATTTAAATATGTTAATAATTAACTCCAGACCATCATAAAATATAAACCAAATTCTCCAAATAATATTACAAATTTCTCAGACTACAGTATAACCATAAACCAATTATTTTTGCATAATACCAGGTACTTAAAATACCACCAATTACCTCAGTTTGAATACTTCAATTTTTAAGGGATATGTGTATGTGCAATATTTGATACTGAAAAGTATCATACAGCAATTATGATTTACTATACTCTATGGTAAACATGTATTATGCTGTAAATAAACAACAAAATGATATATTGAAGATGCTGAAGAATATTTAAATTTTCCCAAGTTGATAGAAACTCTAGGCATCTGACAGAAGGAAACATGGGATACATAAAGCACTAAGACTCTTGGGGAAAGGTGGTGACAATTGCGAAAAGGCAAAATATATTTTTATTAGTCAAGAGAGGCTAGACTATGATGCAGTGACAAGCAACCCCCAAATCTCAATAGATTACCACTATGGTGATTCACTCCTTATGTAATGCATCCATTATCAATAGGCTAGGGCTATTCTTAAAGTTGCCTTCAATTTGTGATTCAGGTGAAAAACTATACATGTATCTAGTACATTACTTGTCTTGTAGCAGAGCAAAGAGAGATATGGGGAAATATGCATTGGTTCTTACAATACTGGCTGATATGGTTTGGATTTGTGTCCCTGCCCAAATCTCATGTCAAATTGGAGAAGGGGCCTGGTGGGAGGTGACTGGATCATTGGGACAGATTTTCCCCTTGATTGTTGTGCTCCTGATAGTGAGTGAGTTCTCATGAGATATGACAGTTTAAAAGTAAGTGGCACTTCCCCCTTTCTGCTCTTTCTCTCACACTTGCTGTCATTTGAAGAAGGTACTTACTTCCCCTTCTCTTTTCATGATGATTCTTAAGTTTTCTGAGGCCTCCAGTCATCCTTCCTGTTAAGCCTGCCAAACTGTGAGTCAATTAAACCTCTTTTCTTCATAAATTATCCAGTCTCAGGTAGTTCTTTATAGCAGTGCAAGAACAAACTAATACATTGGCAATAAATAACACCAGTAAATTCCACTCATATTTTACTGGCTAAAGAAAGTTATAATCATGGGTGGTATGTATTTTTAGTTCAAAAAGTCAGAGATGTATAATTCTACTGCAAGAAGGAAAATGAAATAATCTATCATAATGTTTAAAAGAACATGCAAGAAATGTAATCCTTTTAAAGCAGTAGAAATAGGACTGAAATCTGCATTCTTCATCTTGTACTAAAATTAAACAGAAGTTCCATTTAGACACACAAATGAAGATTTATTGGAATTTGTTTTACATTTAGTCGATGAATTTGAGACAACATTTTTGCAAGTAGCAAAACTGAATATTCAAAGAATGAGATACTGGGATAGCTGTATAAACACAAAGCCAATCACAGCTCATCACTCCCACGAATATGTCACAAGTATAAGACATCAATAACTTTCTACAAGAAAGTTGAAGTTACAAAAATAGATCTATAAGAGCTATGGATTTCACCTCAAGCAAAGATCATGCAGTACTATGCAGATGTTTAAAAAGTGGGTTTAATGGCCCACCATTTCACCATTGGTAGTCTAAAATGTCTTTAAAAAACTATCAGCCACTAAGAAGATCAAATTTAATTAGTCATTTGCAACATAATCAGTTATTTTGGCTCTAAACTAAGAAAAACACATAATAAATTTAGTTGACTATAAGAGCCTGCATTTATCAATATGATATCATTCAAAAGTATTGAGGCAGGAAATTAAAGAAAAATGAAATTAAAAAGAAAGAGAAATAAGCATTCCTATATTTGGCTGACTTGTCCCGCAGGCAGCAACAAGCACAGCCCAGACCCAGGAAAAATCTTAATAATATTATCTAATGTGGTCGGGAGACTCCCAGCACTCCCTCAACATAGGGAGAAGAAAAACAAATTTTCCTTTGTTTTATCATATGAGTTTATAGATTCTTGTTCTCTGTAACTGGTAACTTCAAGTATTCTGTTTTATCTAAGAAGTACAATGAAGGTCATGAGAAGCCTGAGTAGGCCTGAACTACAGCAGTCTGGGCACCATAGTAAAGGTTATGAGATAAACCAGTGCAAAGCTCTTCAGAGCAAAAGCTAGAAAATGGACATCTGGGTTGCTTGGCAATGGTCATGTGTAATCCTGAGTTATGAACCTGTCACAATTTAGTTAATTGTTCTGCCTCTGTATCCTTGTTTTCACATCACTGTAACTGTAAGCCTGCTTCAAGCTAGCCCACCCCCTTTTGTGAAGTGTATATAAAAGTCAAGTGCTGTCTTTGTTCTGCACCCAGTCTTTGGATGTTGAGTCTGCTGATTCTGAGTGCACTCAATAATAAAGACATCCTCCTGTATACACCCCAAGGTCTCTCTCTGGTCATCCTGATTCTGCAACAGTATGGTTGGAATAAGGCCACCTTACTTCCTTACTAAAGTTTCCAATTGTTGATAACATCTACATTCTTGTGGTAAAACTTTCCCTAAAAGTGGCAAAGCAATAATTTAATATAGAATAACTCTAATTAAATGAAACCACAACTGATTACTTATTAACCAAAGAGGATGAGCACCAACCAAAGGAGTAGGCCTTAAATTCTCAGAACCTCAATCTTTAGGTCTACTATTATGTCTTGCATACAACTCCCTTAGAGTATTTTAATATAGGTTTCTGCTTAACATCTGAAGATAATTTAGCAAACTGTAAAGCAGACTTCACAGAAATTATGTGTATCTTATATTATTTTTCCATTATTCTTATTTTAAAAGTATGTAAAAAGGAGTATAAATAATGTGCAAATTGGATATTCAGGTGGAATCTTATATTTCAAAACTATTACTTTATACATTTTTTGGATCTCATAGAAATTATGCTGAGTGACATATGCTTATCCCCCAAAATTTACATTTTGTATTGTTCCACTTATACAGCATTTTTAAAATAACCAAGACAGATTAATAATTTCTGAAATCTAGATATAGGCAGATGTCGAGAAAAGTGAGTGTAAAAGAATCAGCACAGGAATCCTTGTGCTGATGGAACTGTTCTGTACCTTAATCATAGTGGTGTTTGTGCAAACCTATACATGTAAAAATGTTGCATATAACTAGGTTCTCTGACACACACACTCATAAGTTAGTACATGTAAAAACTGATGAATCTGAATAAGATCACTGATGATTTTCTAGTTGTGATAGTGTGCTATAGTTAGGCAAGACATTATCATTGTGAGATATTGGATAATGGATACAGGGCATCTCTGTATTATTCTCATAACTTCATGTGAATCTATAATTATCTCAAAATAAAAAGTTTAACTTAAAAATCACAAAATTCATAAAGAAATATGCTACTATAAGAAAATTAGCATTAAAAAGTTAGAAATTCAATGATTTGAAATACCAGAATTATCAAACACTGAAAGTAAATAATAAAAAAATAGTACTAGTATATATACTATTATATATATACACACACACACACACACATTCACATACACATAAATGTACAACAATAAGCAAGGAACATAAGAACATTAGATATAAATAGGAAGACTTAAAATAGAAAATGTACAAATAGAAATGTAATGTATAACTAAAGCTAAACTTAGTGAGTTAAGTCCAACGGTAGATTTGACACAGCAGAAGATGTATTTATGTAAAGACAGATACGAAGAAATCATGGAAAATTGTGCACATTCTTGAGTCATGGACTAGATTCAACAAAAATTAAAATTGCAATATAGAATAATGTACATTGAGATTGAGTAACAAGATCTGATATATTTTAAATAGGAGTTATAGAAGGATAGTAGACAGAGAATGGAGCAGCAGGTGATAGAAACAGTAATACCTAAATAGTAACAAAGCCATCTACTTTTCTGATTATATGAACTTTATGCTTCTGTGCTAATAATCAGGTAACAAAGAAAAAACAAATTTATTCTCAAGGATAAATATCATAGATGATGTATATATTGCATTGTTCAATACAGATATATTTGCCTGAAATTAATGGGAAATATTTGATTTTCATTATCTGGCAGTCAGTTTATCCTGGTGTGGAAATATTAAGAAATTATTTCAGATATTTCTGTGTTAGTCCACTTTGTGTTGCTGATAAAGTAATGCCTGAGGCTGTGTAATTTTGCCCCTATGTTTAATGTTTGTGGGTACATAGCGGGTGTATATATTATGGGATACATGAGATGTTTTGATGCAGGAATGCAATGTGAAATAAACACAACATGGAGAATGGGGTATCCATATCCTCAAGCATTTTTCCTTTGCATTACAAACAATTCAATTACAGTTTTTAAGTTATTTTAAAATGTGCAATTATTTTATTATTTACTATAGTCAACATAGTGTGCTATAAAGTAGTAGGTCTTATTCATTATCTCTATTTTTTGTATTAAATAACCACATCACTTTCCCCACAGTCCCCCACTATCATTCTTATGCCTCTAATAATCATCCTTCTACTCTCTGTGTCTATAAGTTAAATTGTTTTGATGTTTAGATACCATGAATATATGAAAACAAGTGATGTTTGTCTTTTCGTGCCTGGGTAACTTCACTTAACATAATAATGTACAGTTCCACCCATGTTGTTGAAAATGACTGGATATCATTTTTTTTTTATGGCTGAATAGTGCGCCATTGTGTATACGTGTCACATTTTCTTTATCCATTTATCTGTTGATGGACACTTAGGTAGCTTCCAAATCTTAGGTGCTGTAAACCGTGCTCCAACAAACGTAGAGGTGCAGATATCTTTTGGACATACTGATTTCCTTTCTTTGAAATATATACCCAGCGGTGGGATTGCTGAGTCACATGGTAATTCAATTTTTAATTTTTGAGGAAAGTCCAAACTGTTCTCCATAGTGATTGTACTAATGTACATTCTCACCAACAGTGTACAAGAGTTCTCTTTTCTCCACATGCTCACCAGCAGTTGTTATTGCTATCTTTTAAGTATAAGCCATTTAAATCTAGAATGAGATGATATCTCATTGTAATTTTGATTTGCATTTCTCTGAAAATGAATGATGTCGAGCACTGTCAAAACGGTTGTTTTCTATTTGTATGTCTTCTTTTGCAAAATATCTATGAAAATCTTTTGCCTACTTTTTGATCAGATTATTAGATTTTTTCTTACAGAGTTGTTTGAACTCCTTATATATTGTGGTTATTAATCCTTTGTCAGGTGGGTAGTTTACAAATATTTTCTCTCATTCTGTGGGTTGTCTCTTCACTTTGTTGATTTTATCTTTTGCTGTGAAGAAGATTTTTAACTTGATGTGATCCCATTTATCCATTTTTGTTTTGGCTGACTTTGCTTGCAGGGTGTTGCTCAAGAATTTTTTGCCCAGACCAATGTCCGAGAGATTTTTCTCAATGTTTTCTTGTAGTAGTTTTAAAACTCAATGTCTTAGATTTAGGTCTTTAATGAATTTTGATTTGATTTTTTTGCATGTGATGAGGGATAGAGATCTAATTTCATCAAGATCCAGTTTTCCCGGCACCATTTATTGAAGAGCCTTTTCCCTAGTGTAGATTCCTGGCACCTTTGTCAAAAATGAGTTCTGTGTGGATTTGTTTCTGTATTATCTATTCTATCCTATTGGTCTATGTGTCTGTTTTCATGCCAGTAACATGCTGTTTTTATTACCATAGCTCTGTAGTGTAATTTGAAGTCAGGTAATGTGATTTCTCTTATTCTGTTATTTTTACTTGGGATAGCTTTGGCTATTCTGAGTCTTTTGTGGTTCCACATAGATTTTAGGATCGTTTTTTCTATTTCTGTGAAGAATGTCATTTGTATTTTGATAGAGATAACATTGAATCTGTAGATTGCTTTGGGTAGTACAGACATTTTAACAATATTGATTCTTCCAATCAATGAATATGGAATGTTTTTGGTGTTGTCTTCAAATTTTTCATTAGTGTTTTGTAGTTTTTATTTTAGAGATCTTTCACTTCTTTGGTTAGTTCCTAGATATTTAATTTTATATGTGAGCATTGAAAATTGATTTTTTTATTTCTTTTCCACATTTTTCACTGTTGGCTTATGCAAATGTTATTGATTTTTTGTATAGAAATTTTCTCTTTTGCAGTTTTACCGGATTTGTTGATCAGTTCTAATAGTTTTTCTGTGTGGTCTTTAGGTTTTTTCAAATATAAGATCATATCATCTGCAAACAAGGAAAATTTGAATTCTTTGTTTCCAGTTCTGGTGGCCTTTATTTCTTTGTCTTTTCTGATTGCTTTAGCTAAGACTTCCAGAAATGTGTTGAATAACAGTGGTGACAGTGGATATCTTTGTTGTGTTCCCTATCTTAGCAGAAAGGCTTTCTGTTTTTCCCCATCTGGTATGATACTAACTGTGGGTCTGTCATACATGGCTTTTATTATGTTGAAGTATGTTCATTCTATTCCAAGGTTTTGGGATTTTTATCATGAAGGGATGTTGAAATTTATCAAATGCTTTTTTAACATCCATTGAAATGATTATATGAATTCTGTCCTTCATTCTCTTGATATGATGTATGGAATTGACAGATTTGCATGTGTTTAACCATCCTTGCATCCCAGGGATAAATACCACTTGTTCATGATGAGTGATCTTTCCAATGTATTGTTGAATTTGATTTGCTAGTGTTTTGTTCTGGATTTTTCTATCAATATTCTTCATCAATGTTGGCCTGTAGTTTTTATTTTTTCAGGTGTCTTTGGTTTTCATATCAGGGAATACTGACCTTGCAGGATGAGTTTGGAAGTATCCCCTTACCCTCTATTTTTAAGAATAGTTTGAATAGATTGGTATTAGTTCTTCTATAAATGATTGGTTGAATTCAACAGTACAGACTTCAGGTCCTTTTTTTATTTTTATTTTTATTTTTTTTAAATGTTATTTGTTTAATAAACATTATAGAGTACTTATTCCATGCCAGCCACTATTCAAGGCCTTTATAAAGAGGGTATTAAGTTCTTTTTTTTGTTGTTGTTGTTGTTGTCATTTTTTTTCTTTTTATTATTATTATTATTATTATACTTTAGGCTCTATGGTACATGTGCGCAACATGCAGGTAAGTTACATATGTATACATGTGCCATGCTGGTGCGCTACACCCACCAAATCGTCATCTAGCAATAGGTATATCTCCCAATGCTATCCCTCCCCCCTTCCCCCACCCCAAAACAGTCCCCGAAGTGTGATGTTCCCCTTCCTGTGTCCATGTGCTCTCATTGTTCAATTCCCACCTATGAGTGAGAATATGCGGTGTTTGGTTTTTTGTTCTTGCGATAGTTTACTGAGAATGATGATTTCCAATTTCATCCATGTCCCTACAAAGGACATGAACTCATCCTTTTTTATGGCTGCATAGTATTCCATGGTGTATATGTGCCACATTTTCTTAATCCAGTCTATCATTGTTGGACATTTGGGTTGGTTCCAAGTCTTTGCTATTGTGAACAGTGCTGCAATAAACATACGTGTGCATGTGTCTTTATAGCAGCATGATTTATAGTCCTTTGGGTATATACCCAGTAATGGGATGGCTGGGTCAAATGGAATTTCTAGTTCTAGATCCCTGAGGAATCACCACACTGACTTCCACAATGGTTGAACTAGTTTACAGTCCCACCAACAGTGTAAAAGTGTTCCTATTTCTCCACATCCTCTCCAGCACCTGTTGTTTCCTGACTTTTTAATGATTGCCATTCTAACTGGTGTGAGATGGTATCTCATTGTGGTTTTGATTTGCATTTGTCTGATGGCCAGTGATGGTGAGCATTTTTTCATGTGTTTTTTGGCTGCATAAACGTCTTCTTTTGAGAAGTGTCTGTTCATGTCCTTCGCCCACTTTTTGATGGGGTTGTTTGTTTTTCTCTTGTAAATTTGTTGGAGTTCATTGTAGATTCTGGATATTAGCCCTTTGTCAGATGAGTAGGTTGCGAAAATTTTCTCCCATTTTGTAGGTTGCCTCTTCACTCTGATGGTAGTTTCCTTTGCTGTGCAGAAGCTCTTTAGTTTAATTAGATCCCATTTGTCAATTTTGGCTTTTGTTGCCATTGCTTTTGGTGTTTTAGACATGAAGTCCTTGCCCATGCCTATGTCCTGAATGGTAATGCCTAGGTTTTCTTCTAGGGTTTTTATGGTTTTAGATCTAACATTTAAGTCTTTAATCCATCTTGAATTGATTTTTGTATAAGGTGTAAGGAAGGGATCCAGTTTCAGCTTTCTACATATGGCTAGCCAGTTTTCCCAGCACCATTTATTAAATAGGGAATCCTTTCCCCATTTCTTGTTTTTGTCAGGTTTGTCAAAGATCAGATAGTTGTAGATATGTGGCATTATTTCTGACAGCTCTGTTCTGTTCCATTGATCTATATCTCTGTTTTGGTACCAGTAACATGCTGTTTTGGTTACTGTAGCCTTGTAGTAGAGTTTGAAGTCAGGTAGTGTGATGCCTCCAGCTTTGTTCTTTTGGCTTAGGATTGACTTGGCGATGCGGGCTCTTTTTTGGTTCCATATGAACTTTAAAGAGTTTTTTCCAATTCTGTGAAGAAAGTCATTGGTAGCTTGATGGGGATGGCATTGAATCTGTAAATTACCTTGGGAAGGATGGCCATTTTCATGATATTGATTCTTCCTACCCATGAGCATGGAATGTTCTTCCATTTGTTTGTATCCTCTTTTATTTCCTTGAGCAGTGGTTTGTAGTTCTCCTTGAAGAGGTCCTTCACAAATCCCTTGTAAGTTGGATTCCTAGGTATTTTATTCTCTTTGAAGCAATTGTGAATGTGAGTTCACTCATGATTTGGCTCTCTGTTTGTCTGTTATTGATGTATAAGAATGCTTGTGATTTTTGTACATTGATTTTGTATCCTGAGACTTTGCTGAAGTTGCTTATCAGCTTAAGGAGGTTTTGGGCTGAGATGATGGGGTTTTCTAGATATACTATCATGTCATCTGCAAACAGGGACAATTTGACTTCCTCTTTTCCTACTTGAATACCCTTGATTTCCTTCTCCTGCCTAATTGCCCTGGCCAGAAATTCCAACACTATGTTGAATAGAAGTGGTGAGAGAGGGCATCCCTGTCTTGTGCCAGTTTTCAAAGGGAATGCTTCCAGTTTTTGCCCATTCAGTATGATTTTGGCTGTGGGTTTTTCATAGATAGCTCTTTTTATTTTGAGATACGTCCCATCAATACCTAATTTATTGAGAGTTTTTAGCATGAAGGGTTGTTGAATTTTGTCAAAGGCCTTTTCTGCATCTATTGAGATAATCATGTGGTTTTTGTCTTTGGTTCTGTTTATATGCTGGATTACATTTATTGATTTGGGTATATTGAACCAGCCTTGCATCTCAGGGATGAAGCCCACTTGATCATGGTGGATAAGCTTTTTGATGTGCTACTGGATTCTGTTTGCCAGTATTTTATTGAGGATTTTTGCATAAATGTTCATCAAGGATATTGGTGTAAAATACTCTTTTTTTGTTGTGTCTCTGCCAGGCTTTGGTATCAGGATGATGCTGGCCTCATAAAATGAGTTAGGGAGGATTCCCTCTTTTTCTATTGATTGGAATAGTTTCAGAAGGAATGGTAACAGCTCCTCCTTGTACCTCTGGTAGAATTCGGCTGTGAACCCATCTGGTCCTGGACTTTTTTTGGTTGGTAAGCTATTGATTATTGCCACAATTTCAGCTCCTGTTATTGGTCTATTCAGAGATTCAACTTCTTCCTGGTTTAGTCTTGGGATGGTGTATGTGTTGAGGAATTTATCCATTTCTTCTAGATTTTCTAGTTTATTTGCGTAGAGGTGTTTGTAATATTCTCTGATGGTAGTTTGTATTTCTGTGGGATCAGTGGTGATAACCTCTTTATCATTTTTTATTGCATCTATTTGATTCTTCTCTCTTTTTTTCTTTATTAATCTTGCTAGCGGTCTATCCATTTTGTTGATCCTTTCAAAAAACCAGCTCCTGGATTCATTAATTTTTTGAAGGGTTTTTTGTGTCTCTATTTCCTTCAGTTCTGCTCTGATTTTAGTTATTTCTTGCCTTCTGCTAGCTTTTGAATGTGTTTGCTCTTGCTTTTCTAGTTCTTTTAATTGTGATGTTAGGGTGTCAGTTTTGGATCTTTCCTGCTTTCTCTTGTGGGCATTTATTGCTATAAATTTCCCTCTACACACTGCTTTGAATGCATCCCAGAGATTCTGGTATGTTGTGTCTTGGTTCTCATTGGTTTCAAAGAACATCTTTATTTCTGCCTTCATTTCGTTATGTACCCAGTAGTCATTCAGGAGCAGGTTGTTCAGTTTCCACGTAGTTGAGCGGTTTTGAGTGAGATTCTTAATCCTGTGTTCTAGCTTGATTGCACTGTGATCTGAGAGATAGTTTGTTATAATTTCTGTTCTTTTACATTTATTGAGGAGAGCTTTACTTCCAAGTATATGGTCAATTTTGGAATAGGTGTGATGTGGTGTTAAAAAAAATGTATATTCTGTTGATTTGGGGTGGAGAGTTCTGTAGATGTCTATTAGGGCCGCTTGGTGCAGAGTTGAGTTCAATTCCTGAGTATCCTTGTTGATTTTCTGTCTCATTGATCTGTCTAATGTTGACAGTGGGGTGTTAAAGTCTCCTATTATTAATGTGTGGGAGTCTAAGTCTCTTTGTAGGTCACTCAGGACTTGCTTTATGAATCTGGGTGCTCCTGTATTGGGTGCATATATATTTAGGATAGTTAGCTCTTCTTGTTGAATTAATCCCTTTACCATTATGTAATGGCCTTCTTTGTCTCTTTTGATCTTTGTTGGTTTAAAGTCTGTTTTATCAGAGACTAGGATTGCAACCCCTGCCTTTTTTTGTTTTCCATTTGCTTGGTAGATCTTCCTCCATCCTTTTATTTTGAGCCTATGTGTGTCTCTGCACGTGAGATGGGTTTCCTGAATACAGCACACTGATGGGTCTTGAGTCTTTATCCAATTTGCCAGTCTGTGTCTTTTAATTGGAGCATTTAGTCCATTTACATTTAAAGTTAATATTGTTATGTGTGAATTTGATCCTGTCATTATGATGTTAGCTGGTTATTTTGCTCATTAGTTCATTCAGTCTCTTCCTAGTCTCAATGGTCTTTACATTTTGGTATGATTTTGCAGTGCCTGGTACCTTTTGTGCCTTTCCATGTTTAGTGCTTCCTTCAGGAGCTCTTTTAGGGCAGGCCTGGTGGTGACAAAATCTCTCAGCATTTGCTTGTCTGTAAAGTATTTTATTTCTCCTTCACTTATGAAGCTTAGTTTGGCAGGATATGAAATTCTGGGTTGAAAATTCTTTTCTTTAAGAATGTTGAATATTGGCCCCCACTCTCTTCTGGCTTGTAGGGTTTCTGCCGAGAGATCCGCTGTTAGTCTGATGGGCTTCCCTTTGATGGTAACCCGACCTTTCTCTCTGGCTGCCCTTAACATTTTTTCCTTCATTTCAACTTCAGTGAATCTGACAATTATGTGTCTCGGAGTCGCTCTTCTCGAGGAGTATCTTTGTGGCGTTCTCTGTATTTCCTGAATCTGAATGTTGGCCTGCCTTGCTAGATTTGGGAAGTTCTCCTGGATAATATCCTGCAGAGTGTTTTCCAACTTGTTTCCATTCTCCCCGTCACTTTCAGGTACACCAATCAGACGTAGATTTGGTCTTTTCACATAGTCCCACATTTCTTGGATGCTTTGCTCATTTCTTTTTATTCTTTTTTCTCTAAACTTCCCTTCTCACTTCATTTCATTCATTTCATCTTCCAGGGCTGATACCCTTTCTTCCATTTGATTGCATTGGCTCCTGAGGCTTCTGCATTCTTCACGTAGTTCTCGAGCCTTGGTTTTCAGCTCCATCAGCTCCTTTAAGAACTTCTCTGTATTGGTTATTCTAGTTATACAGTCTTCTAAATTTTTTTCAAAGTTTTCAACTTCTTTGCCTTTGGTTTGAATATCCTCCCGTAACTCGGAGTAGTTTGATTGTCTGAAGCCTTCTTCTCTCAGCTCGTCAAAGTCATTCTCCGTCCAGCTTTGTTCTGTTGCTGGTGAGGAACCGCGTTCCTTTGGAGGAGTAGAGGTACTCTGCTTTTTAGAGTTTCCAGTTTTTCTGCTCTGTTTTTTCCCCATCTTTGTGGTTTTATCTACTTTTGGTCTTTGATGATGGTGATGTACAGATGGGTTTTTGGTGTGGATGTCCTTTCTGTTAGTTTTCCTTCTAACAGACAGGACCCTCAGCTGCAGGTCTGTTGGAGTACCTGGCCGGCCGTGTGAGGTGTCACTCTGCCCCTGCTGGGGGGTGCCTCCCAGTTAGGCTGCTCGGGGGTCAGGGGTCAGGGACCCACTTGAGGAGGCAGTCAGCCAGTTCTCAGATCTCCAGCTGCGTGCTGGGAGAACCACTGCTCTCCTCAAAGCTGTCAGACAGGGACATTTAAGTCTGCAGAGGTTACTGCTGTCTTTTTGTTTGTCTGTGCCCTGGCCCCAGAGGTAGAGCCTACAGAAGCAGGCAGGCCTCCTTGAGCTGTGGTGGGCTCCACCCAGTTCAAGCTTCCAGGCTGCTTTGTTTACCTAAGCGAGCCTGGGCAATGGCGGGCGCCCCTCCCCCAGCCTCGCTGCCGACTTGCTGTTTGATCTCAGACTGCTGTGCTAGCAATCAGTGAGACTCCCTGGGCGTAGGACCCTCTGAGCCAGGTAGGGGCTGTAATCTCCTGGGGCACCATTTCCTAAGCCTGTCGGAAAAGCACAGTATTCGGGTGGGAGTGGCCCGATTTTCCAGGTGCTGTCTGTCACCCCTGGAAAGAGAACTCCCTGACCCCTTGCGCTTCCTGAGTGAGGCAATGCCTCGCCCCTGCTTCGGCTGGTGCACTGTGCACTCACCCACTGACCTGCGCCCACTGTCTAGCACTCCCTAGTGAGATGAACACGGTACCTCATATGGAAATGCAGAAATCACCCGTCTTCTGCATTGCTGGCGCTGGGAGCTGTAGACCGGAGCTGTTCTATTCGGCCATCTTGGCTCCTCCCCCAGGTCCTTTTTTTAAAAAAACTGGAAAACCTTTTTTTTTTAATCTGAAAAACTTTTTACATAACTTTTTATTTGTTTGTTCAGGTTTTGGAGTTCTTATGGTTCAATCTTGGAAGGTTGTATGTATCTAGGAATTTGTTTATTTCTTCTAGGTTTTCCAATTTATTGGCATATAGTTGCTCACAGTAGCCACTAATGGCTGTTTGAATTTCTGCAGTATCAGTTGTAATGTCTCATTTTCTATTTCTGATTTTATTTATTTGTATCTTCTCTCTTTTATCTTTGTTTTCCTAAAATTTGTCAATTTTGTGTAACTTTTCAGAGAACCAACTTTCATGTGATTGATATTTTGTATTGTTATTTATTTCAATTTCATTTATTTCTTCTTTAATATTTATTAATTTTTTCTCTACTAATTTAAGGTTTAGTTTGTTCTTGCTTTTTAAGTTCTTTAAGATGCATCATCAGATTTTTCATTTGAAGTTTTCCCTATTTTTTAACGTAGGCACGTATAGCTAGAAACTTCCCTCCGAGTACTGCTTTTGCTGTACCTCACAGATTTTAATATGCTGTATTTCCATTATCATTTGTATCAAAAAAAATTCAATTCTTTTGAATTCTTCATTGGTCCACTGGTTATTCAGGAGCATATTATTTAATTTCCATGTATTTGTATAGTTTGCAAAATTCCTGCTTTTTGATTTCCAGTTTTATTCCATTGTGGTCAGAGAAGGTGCTTCATATTGTTTAAATTTATTTCAATGTTTTAAGATTTGTTTTGTTATCTAACATATGGTCTATCCTTCAGAATGATAAATATGCTAAGGAAAGTAATATGCTTTCTGTAGTCATTGGATGAGATGTTCTATAAATATATATTGTATCCATTTGGTCTATAGTGTATATTAATTCTGATGTTTGTTGATTTTTTTGTTTGGAAGACCTGTCTAATGCTGAAAGTGTTCTGTTGAGGTCTCCAGCTATTATTGTATTGGGGCCTATTTCTCTTGTTAGCTGAAGCCATATCCACTTCATATATCTGGGTACTCTAGTGTTGGGTGCATATTTATTTACTTGTGAATTTATTTTCAGTTATTTATTTTTTTGAGGCAGAGTCTCACTCTGTCGTCCAGGTTGTAGTGCAGTGGTGCAATCTCGGTTCACCACAACCTCTGCTTCCCAGGTTCAAGTGATTCTCATGCCTCAGCCTCCTAAGTAGCTGGGATTATGGGTGGGTGACACCATGCCTGGCTAATTTTTGTGTTTTTAGTAGAGATGAGATTTCATCATGTTGGTCTGGCTGGTGTTGAACTCTTGGACTCAAGGGATCTGCCTGCATCAGCCTTCCCAAAGTGCTGAGATTATAGGCATCAGCCAATACACCCAGCCTGGGTGTATATTTAAAACTATGGTATCCTCTTACTGAATTGACCTCATTAGCCTTATGTAGTGACCTTTGTGTCTCTTATGATAGTTTTCATCTTGAATTTTATTTTGTCTGATATAAGTATAGCTACTCCTGCTCTTTTGTTGGTTACCATTAGCATGAAATATCTTTTTATATGTCTTTATTTTTGTCTATGTGTATCTTTATAAGTGATGTGTGTTTCTTGTAAGCAACAGATCAATGATTGGGGGTCTTATTTTTTCATCCGTCAGCCAGTCTATGTCTTTTGATTGGAGTGTTTAGTCCACTTACATTCAATGTCATTATTTATAAGTAAGTACTTACTCCTGCCATATTGTTGTTTGTTGTATGGCTGTTCTGTGTTCTTCTCTTCCTTCTTTTTTTATCTTCCTGTCTACATTTAGTGAAGGTGATTTTCTCTGGTGATATGGTTCCTTGCTGTTTGTTTCTTTGATTCATTGCATGTTTTATGGTTTGTGGTTACCATGGGGCTTGCAAATACTCATAACTCATTATTTTAACCTGATAACTACTTAACACTCTTTGCACAAACAAACAAGGACAAAGAAAACTAATAAAAATCCTATGCCTTAACTCCTTTCCCCTACTTGTTAACTTTTTTTGTGTTAATTTATATCTTAATGTACTGTCTATGTCTTGAAAAGTTGGTGTTATTATTTTTGATTGATTGATCTTTTAGTCCTTCTACTTAGTATAAGAGTTAGTTTACACACCACACTTAAAGGGTTATAATATTCTATGGATTTTTGTGTGTGAGTGAACTATTACCAGTGTGTTTTGAAGCTTCAGGTGATTATTTATTGCTCATTAACATCTTTTTCTTTCTAAATGAAGTACTCTTTTAGTGTTTCCTGTAGGACAAGTTTGGTGTTGATGAAATCCCTTAGGTTTTGTTTGTCCAGGAAAGTCTTTATTTCTCTTTCATGTTTTAAGGACATTTTCACAGGGTATACTATTCTGAGATAAAAAATTTTTTCTTCAGCATTTAAAATATATCATGCCACTCTCTCTGGGTCTGTAAAATTTCCACTGAAAAGTCTGCTGTCAGAAATATTGGGGCTCCATTGTATGTTATTTGTTTATTTTCTCCTGCTGTTTTGAGGATCCTTTCTTTATTCATGATATTTGAGGTAGTCTTCTTTGGATTAAGTCTGCTTGGTAGTCTATAACCATTTTGTACTTAGATATTGACATTTTTCTCTAGGTTTGGGAAGTTCTCTGTTTTGATCCCTTTGAATAAACATTCTGCCTCTGTATCTTTCTCTACCTCCTCTTTAAGGCCAACAACTATTGAATTTTCCTTTTTGAGGCAGTTTTTCTAGATCCTGAAGATGTGCTTCGTTGTTTGCCTCCTCTGTGTATTTTCAAATAGCCTGTCTTCAAGCTCACTAAGTCTTTCTTTTGCTTGATCAAATCTGTCATTAAATGACTCTGATACACCCTTCAGTATGGCAATTGCATTTTTTAGCTCCAGAATTTTTGCTTGATTTCTTTTATTTCAATCTTTTTGTTAAATTTATCTGATTGAATTCTGAATTCCTTCTGTTTTTTCTTTTTTTTTTTTGTTTGTTTGTTTTTGTTTCCTCTATCTGAAAGCTGAAAGGTGACATATCTCTTTTTCTCCAGAAATTATTCCTGGTGGCTTACTTATTTCATTTGGTAAGGTCACGTTTTCCTGGATGGAACTGACCCTAGTAGATATTTTTTAACGTTTTGGCATTGAATTGTTAGGTATTTATTGTAGTCTTCACTCTCTGGGCTTCTTTTTGCCCATCCTTCTTGGGAATTCTTTCCAGATATTTGAAATGACTTGGGTTTTGTAATCTAAGTGGTATCTGCTTTTATGGGCATCCCAAACCCAGTAATGCTGTAGTTCTTTCTTACTGATAGAGGAATACTGCCAGACTACCGCCAATGTTCCCTCAAGGCCCAAGGGCTCTTTAGTCAGGTTGTGTTGTATGCTGCCTGGACTAGGATTCAGTCTTCAGGGAAGTGGACTCCCTTGTGGCCCAGGGCAGATCCATAGATGTCATCCAAGAGTCAAGTCTTGGAATCTGAGACTCCAAAAGCCTGCTCGATGTTCTAAGACACTGCTGGCCATGTGGGTACCTAAGGGGCAAAGCAAAATTCCCTTTACTTTTTCTGAAGCTGAAGGAGTTTTGTCCCACAGCCACTGCAGCTGGTAATGTGCCGAGTCTCAGGTGAAGCCAACAAACTTTAGACGCTCACCTAAGACCCTCAACACAGTACCTGGGTATCGCTGCTGGTTATTCAGGGCACAAGGACCCTTCAGTTAGCAGGTGATAAATGCTTCCTAGACTGGGTCCTTCCTTTTAAGGCAGTGGGTTTCTTTCTTGCCAGGGTGTGTCTGTCTAGAAATGTCATCCAGGGGCCTGGAATGAATGACTCAGGAGTCTGTCCAGTGCCCTACCCTGCTGTGGCTGAGCTTGTATCCAAGATGCCAAACAAAGTCCTCCCACCTCTTTTCTCTCCTCTCCTCAAGCAAAAAGAAGGAGTTTCTTTTGTACCTACAAGTTGTACAGCCTGTGGTTAGGGGAGGAGTGACACCAACATTTCCCTAGCTGCCCTAGCTGGTATCTCAGTAGATAATGTGCCGCTTCCCCAGTCTATTGTCACTGCACCCATTTCATCACCAGAACTCACCTATAACTTTCAGTTTCTATGGCCTAGACTGCCCTTCAAGTTTATTTAGATCACAGAGCATGTTAGCAGTGTGGTGGCGAGGTTTGTGGGAACTCATGTTCAGACCCCTGGTATTAGTGATTGTCCTCTGTCTAGGGCTGCTTTAAATTCTTCCTCCCTGGGTGGGCATCAGCTGAGTTTGGTCTGTTTTTTTGTTTTGTTTTTTTTTTTTTTTTTTTTTTTTTGCTGTAACAAGACAACACTGAGTTCAATGCCTTACATTTTTTTTTTTACTCTCCCTACCCCAGCACACAGAAATGCTCTGCAGCCCGTATTGCCACTGCTGTGGGATGGAGGAAGAGTGATGTTGGTGTTTCAAGACTTTTTTTTTAATCTCTCCGTGCCTCTTTCAGCAATATGAGGATAGAACCAAGTATTATGAGGGCTCACCTGATTTTTTGGTTCTTATGAAGGTATTTTATCTGTGTAGATATTTGTTAAATTTGTGTCCTTGTGGGGGTGGGGGTTGGACAATCAGCGGAATATTTTATTGCACCATCTTGTTTAACTCTTTCATTACTTTTTTTCTTCTACTAATGTTGGGTTTGCTTTGCTCTGGCTTTTCTATTTTTTAAGATTCATCTATTGTTATTTATTTTATCTGATATTATTATTTTTCAATGTAGGCACTTACAGCTATAAATTTTCCTCTTAGCACTGCTTTTGTTGTATCCCAAAGATTTTGATCTGCTGTATTTCTATTATCATTTTTTTCAAGAAAATTTTCAGCTTTTTACTCTCTTCATTGACTCATTGGTATTCAGGAGCATATTGTTTAATTTCCATGTGCTGGTAGGGTTTCCAAAATTCCTCTTGTTTATTATTTGTAGTTTTGTTTCATTTTGGTCAAGAAGATACTTGAAATTGTGTCAATTTTTTTCAATATTGTAAGATTTATTTTATGGTGTGACATGTAGTCTATCTTTGAGAATGATCCATGTACTGAGGTGAAGAATGTGTATTCTGCAGCTATTGAAGGTGTTTTTCTCTGGTGGTATATTTAATTTCTTGCTTTTTATATTTTGTGTATCCATTGTATGTTTTTATATTTTAGCTTACCATAAGGGCTACAGATAACATCTTATATCCCATTATTTTAAACTGATGACAACTTAATACTAATTGCATAAAGAAACTAACAAACAGAAAAAAATACTAATAAAACTCAATGCCTTACCTTTGTCATCCCAATTTTTGACTTTTTCTTGTTTCTGTTTACATATCTTATTGTACTATGTCTTGAAAAGTTGTTGTCTTTTATTGTTTTGTCTGTTCATATTTCTACTTAAGAAATAAGTGTCTCCAGTGGATGCCCCTATTATGGTGTTGTAATACTGTGTGCTTTCTTGTGTACTTGGTATTACCTGTGAGTTTTGTACCTTCATAGGATTTCTTACTGCTCGTTAACCTCCTTTCTTTCAGACTGAAAAACTTCTTTAGCATTTTCTGTAGGACAGGTCTGGTGTTGATGAAAACCATCAGCTTTTGTTTTCTTGGGGTAGTCTTTATTTGTCCTTCATGACTGAAGGATATTTTCACTGGATATACCATTCTATGTAAAGGTTTTTTTTTTTTCTTTTTCTTCAGCACGTTAAATATGTCATGCCTCTCTCTCTCTCTCTAGAACTGTAAGGTTTCCACAGAGGAGTCTGCTGTAGATATGTTGGATCTCCCTTGTATGTTTTTTTCTTTTCTGTTGCCGCTTTTCAGATTCTTTCTTTATCTTTGACCTTGGCGAGTTTGATTAATACATACATTGATTAAATCTTTGGATTAAATCTTCATGTTCTATAACTTTCTTTACTTGAATGTTATCTTTCTACCTATTTAGGAAGTTCTCTAATATTACCACTTTAAATAAACTTTCTACTTGATCTCTCGCTCTACCTCCTGTTTAAGACCGATAACTCTTAGGTTTTGTTTTTCAGGCTATTTTATAGATTGTCTAGGCATGCTTTACTCCTCTTTACTTTTATTTTTTTGTTTTCTCTTACTGTGTATTTTCAAATAGCTTATCTTCAGGCTCACCGGTTTCTTCTTCTGCTTAACTAATTTTGCTATTAAAAGACTGATGCATTCTTCAGTATGCCAATTGCATTATTTAACTCTAGAATTTGTGCTTAATTTATTAATTTATTTTAATCTCTGTGTTAAATTTATCTCATAGCATTCTTAGTTTCTTCTCTCTGCTATCTTGAATTTCTTTGAGTTTTGTTAATATGACTATTTTGAATTCCCTGTCTAAAATGTCACATATCTCTGTCTCTCCAGCACTGGCCACTGGTGCCTTATTTAATGTGTTTTGTGAGACAATGTTTTCCTGGATTGGCTTGATGTTTGTGGATGTTTTTCAGTGTCTCAGCATCTGATATTTGGATATTTATTGTAGTCTTCAAGGTGTTGGCTTTGTTCCTGTCCTTTTTGCAAAGGCTTTCCAGGTATTCAAAGGACTGGAGTGTGGTAACCTAAGTTTTTGTCACTGCAGCTGTATTTATGCAAGTGGGAAGAACCCCAAGCATAGTAATGCTGTAGTCCTTACAGACTTGTAGAGGTACTGCCTTTGTGGTCTTGGATAAGATATGGAACAATTATCTGATTTACAGACTGAGACTCTTGTTCTCTTACTTTCTCCCAACCAAACAGTCTTTCTGTCTGTTATTAGTTGTCTGGATATAAGAGAGGTATAGCAGAAACACCTCTGTGGCCACCACCACTGGAACTGCTCTGGGTCAGGGCAGAAGCCAGCACAGCACTGGGTTTATTCCCAAGCCTGCTGTAACCACTACCTGGTTGCCACTCATGTTTATTTAAGGCCCCAGGGCTCTATAATCAGCAGGTAGTAGAGCAGACTAGTCCTGTGTTTTTACCTTTACGACGGTGACTTCCACAAGACCCTGAGTGGATCTAGAGATGCTGTCCAGGAGCCAGGGCCTAGACTTGGAAACCTGAGAAATCTACCTGGTACTCTACTCTACTGCAGCTAAGTTGGTGCCAAAACCACAAGACAGAATACTTTCCACTCTTCCACTTCCCTCAGGCAGAGGCATCTCCGTGTGTCCACAACCATCAGAAGACACCATGAGGAGTACTGCCAGGGTACTGTCAGTGTTCACTTAAAGCCCAGTGGTTCTTAAGTTAGCTTGCAGTAAATGCTGTCAGTCCTGGGGCTCACACTTCAAGGCAGGAGGCTTGCCTCCAGCCCAGAGTTGGTCTGTAAATGCCATCTCAAAGCCAAGGTTTGGAATTTGGAACCTGAGAAACCTACCTGGTTTCCTTCTCCACTATGGCCAAACTGATACCTAACCTGCAAGACAAAGTCCCCTTTACTCTTTTATCTGCTTTTCTCATGCATAAGGAGTCTTTCCTCATAGCCACCATGTCTATAGTGTGCTGGGTCCACCTGAAGCTGGCATATCTCAAAGTCTCCCCAAGGTTGATGGCATGTACTACCTGGTTACTAGTGCTGATTATTCAAGACCCAAGCACTCTTTAGTCAGCAGGTGATAAATCCTGCTAGGACTAGATGTTTTCCTTCAAGGCAGTGGGTTTTCTACTGGCCCAGGGTTCATCTGGAAATGTCATCCAAGAGCCGGGGCCTGGATTGTTGGACTTATGACTCTGCCAGTGCTCTATACTACTGTGGCTGAGCTGGTGTCCAAATTGTAAGACACAGTAGTCCTCTTTACTCTTCTGTTTCTTCTCCTTACATGGAAGAAAGGGGTCTCTTCAGAGCTGTGAGCTGTTCTGCTTGGCGTTGGATGGTAAGAGGTGATCCAAGCACTCTCTTAGCCTCCCTGACTAATGTCCCACTAAGTTACATGCCCCTGAAGTCCACTGGCTCTGTACCCAGCTCAGCACTAGAAATTGCCTGGTTGTTCCAATTACTGTGGCTTAGATAGCCTTTCATGTTTATTTAAGACTCAAGACCACTTTAGTCAGTAGTGGCAAGACTTGCTGAAACTCAAGTTCTGACTGCTGTGATGAGTGATTTTCCTCTGGCTAGAGTTGGTCTGAATGCTCCCTCCATGGGCACCGGCTGAGTCCTGTCTCATGTTGGGAGCACTGAGTTTCAATACAAAGTCTCCCATCACTGCATTCTCTCTCTTACAAATGCACAGGTTCTCACTCTGCACCACAGAGGAGAAATGACATTGACAATCTAAGACTGTCTTTCTGACCCTTTTCAGTGCATCTTTTAGTAGTATTAAGTTAAAACCAGATACTGTGGTCACTCAGCTGATTTTTGGTTCTTGTGAATGTGCTTTTTGTGTAGATAATGGACAAATTTGGTGCTTCTGTGGGAAGGATGATTGGAGGAGGCTTCCATTCAGCCATTTTGCTCTGGCTCCCCTTCCCCATTTTTAATTAGCTTAGTCATTTACTTATTGTTTAGTTTTAGGACTTGTGTATTTTGGATAAGAGCTCCTTATAAGATATATTTTTACAAATACTTTGTATCAGACTGTGGCTTTTCTTCTTGTTCTATTCACATTAACTTTCACAAAGCAAAAGTTTTTAATTAAAACAGATGTCCAGTTTATCATTTTTGTATCATGGGCCACACATTTGGAGTTGTAGCTAAAAACTTACCACTATACCCAAGGTCATCTAGATTTACTCCTTTTATTTTTTAGGACTTTTATAGTTTTGCATTATACATTCAAGTCTGTGATCTGTTTTTTGTTCATTTTTGTGAAAAGTGTAAAATCTATATGTCTACATTAAATTTTTGCAGGTGAATTTCCAGTTTCTTCAGCACCATCTGTTAAAAAGACTATTTTCCTCCATTGTATAACGTTAGCTCCTTAGAGCCTTTCAATTGATCAAATCAATTGAAAATCAATTGAAATCAAGTTTCAGTTGATGTTATTTATCTGGGTCTGTTTGTAGGCCCTTATTCTCTTCCACTGATCTATTCATCTACTGTTTTGTCAATACCACATAGTTCTGATTACTGAGATTTGTAATAAGTTTTGAAATCAGTACTGTCAATCCTGTGACTATTCTCCTTCAGCATTGTGTTGGATATTCTGGGTCTTTTGTTTCTCCTTATAAACCTTAAAATCAGATTGTTAACATTCACAAAATAACTTGCTGTAATGCTGATATGAATTTCTTGAATCTATAGATCAAGTTGAGAAGAATTGGCAATGAAATGTATCCCAATTTATTTAGTTTATTTTTAATTTCTTTCATAAGAGTTTTGTTGTTTTCCTCATCTAGATATTGCACATATTTTGTTAGATTTATACATATCTCATTTTGGAGGCAGTAATGTTTTAAATTTCAAATTCTACTTGTTTATTGCTGGTATATAGAAAAGCAATTGACTTTTGTGTTTATACTTGTTTATTGCTGGTATATAGAAAAGCAATTGACTTTTGTGTATTAACCTGTGTTCCGTGACTTTACAATAATTACTTATTAGTTCCAGCTGTTTTCCGTCTATTCATCTAGATTTTCTACACATACCAGTATGCCATCTGCAAACAAAGACAGTTTGATTTCTTTATTCCCAATTTTTATGCCTTTTATTTTATTTTTTGCCTTATTACATTAACTAGGACTTCGAGTATAATGTTGAAAAATAGCAGTAAGAGAGGACATGATCTTAGTAAGAAAGCTTTAAGTTCCTCACCATTAAGTATATTGTTAGATGTAGGTTTTTTTGGACATATTATTTATTGAGTTGGGTACATTTCCTTCCATTTTTAGTTTTCTGAACATTTTTATTATGAATAGTGTAGGATTTTTTCAAGTGCTTTTGCTGCAACTATTGATTTAATCATGTAATTTTTCTACTTTAGCCTTGACATGATAAATTACATTAATTGATCTTTAAATGTTGAGCCAGCCTTGCATGTCCGGGATAAATTCCTATTGGTTGTGGTGTATAATTGTTATTCTATGTAGTTAAATTCAGTTTGCTAACATTTTGTTGAGAATATTTGCATCTATGTTTATTAGAAACATTGCTCTGGAGCTGTCTTTTCCTGTAATGGATTTGTCTGATTTCGGTGTTGGGGTAGTGCTGACCTCATAGAATAAAAATGCATTTCATCTGCTTCTGGACTGGTGCTTTCTGTTTTGAAAAAATATTAATTGTTGATTCAAATTTTTAATAGATATATGCCCATGAAAATTGTCTATTTCTTCTTGTGTGAGTTTTGTCAGACTGACTTTCAAGAAATCTGTCCATTTCTTGTGCGTTGTCAAATTTGTTGGCATAAAGTTGTTCATAGTATTTATTTGTTATCTTTCTCTTGTCCATAAATTATGAAGTTTTGTTTCCTTTTTTATTTGACATATTGGGGATTTATATTCTCTTTCTTTTTTTCTTAGCTTGTGAAGAAGCCCACCGATTTTATTAATCCTTAAAAAACACTGCTTTGAGCTTCATTGATTCTCTCTATTAGCTTCCTGTTTGACTCTAATGTTTTATTATTTCTACTGCTTATTTTCGATTTTATTTTCTATTTTTTCTAGTATCCTGAAATGAAAGATTTGATTATTTCTTTTGTATATGTCTTCTTTTCTAATATATGCATTTTTTAATTTAAGACATTGTTTTACCATTTGAATAAAATACAGAAAAATGAAAGCAGCATTATTTACAGGAACCATCACCACAATCTTTAATACACTATTATTTTCCTTTAAATTATGCTTTTAAAAATGTATATGTTTGTTTATTGTTTTCTTCTCCTACAATATAAATTGGGCTGTTTCTTTTTCTCAATCTTTTAATGTTAGCTTTGGGAGTAAATGTGAAGATTCATTACATAGGTAAACATCTCTCATGAGGGTTTGTTGAACAGATTACTCCATCAACCAGGTATTAAGCCCAGCACTCAAGAGTTATATTTTCTGCTCCTGTCCCTCCCCACAACATCCACCCTCAAGTAGACTCTAGTGTCTGTTGCTTCCTTCTTTGTGTTTATAAATTCTCACCATTTAGCTCCCACTTATAAGTGAGAACATGTGGTATGTGGTTTTCTGTTTCTGCATTAGTTTAGTATGAATAATAGCCTCCAGCTCCATCCATCTTCTTGAAAAAGACATGATCTCACTTTTTTAATGGCTGCATAGTATTCCATGGTGTGTATGTACCACATTTTCTTTATCCAATCTGTCATTAATGGGCATTTAGGGTGATTCCATGTTTTGCTATTGTGAATAGTGCTGCAATGAACATTCACATGCACGTGTCTTTATGGTAAAATGATTTATAATCCTCTGAGTATATACTACCACTTAACTCAGTAATGGGGTTGCTGAGGTAAATGGTAATTCTGCTTTTAGCTCTTTGAGGAACCATCATACTGCTTTCCCCAATAGTCGAACTAATTTATACTCCCACCAACAGTGCATAGGGGTTCCCTTTTCTCCACAACCTCACCAGCATCTGTTGTTTTTTGGCTTTTAAATAATAGCCATTCTTAATGGTATGAGATGGTATCCAACTGAAGTTTTGATTTGTATTTCTCTAATGATCAGTGATATTGAGATTTTATTCATATGCTTGTTGGCCGCATATGTGTCTTTTTGTGGGAAGCATCTGTTATGTCCTGTGCCCACCTTTTAGTGAGGTTGTTTGTTTTTCTCTTGTAAATTTGTTTAAGTTCCTATATATGCTGGATACTAGACCTTTGTCAGATGCATAGTTTGCAAATATTTTCTCCCAGTCTGTAGGTTGTCTTTTTATTCTGTTGGTAGTTTCTTTTCCTGTGCAGAAGCTCTTTAGTTTAATTATATCTTATTTGTCAATTTTTGCTTTTGTTGTGATTGCTTTTGGTGTCTTCGTCATGAAATGTTTGATCATTTCTATGGCCAAGATGGTATTGTCTAGGTTGTCTTCCAAGGTTTTTATAGGTTTGGGTTTCACATTTAAGTCTTTAATCCTTCTTAAGTTGATTTTTTGTATGGTGTAAGTAAGGGGTCCAGCTTTAATCTTCTGTGTATGGTTAGCCAGTTATCTCAGCACTATTTATTGAATAAGAAGTCTTTCCCCCATTGATTGTTTTGGTTAGCTTTGTCAAAAATCAGATGGCTGTAGATGTGTGGCCTTATTTCTGGGTTCTCTATTATGTTGCTTTGATCTATGTGCCCATTTTTCTACCAGCATTTTTCTTTTTTGGTTACTGTAGCCCTGTAGAATAGTTTGAAGTTTGGTAACGATCCTCTAGCTTTGTTCTTTAAGTATAAGATTGCCTTGGCTATTTGTATTTTTTAATCTGATATAAATTTTAAAATAGTTTTATTCTAGTACTGTGAAGAATGCCACTGGTAGTTTGATAGGAATGCATTGAATCTGTAAATTTTGTTGGGCAGTATGGCTATTTTAATGTTATTATTTTTTTCTATCCATGATCATGAGATGATTTTCCATTCATTTCTGTTATCTCTGATTTTCTTGGCAGTGCTTTATAATTCTCATCGTAGAGATCCTTTGCCTCCTGGGTTAGCCATATTTCTAGGTATTTTATTCTTTGGGGTGCAGTTATCAATGGGATTGCCTTCTTAATTTGTCTCTTGACTTGCTTGTTTTTGGTTTATAGAAGTGCTAGTAATATTTGTACATTGATTTTGTATCTTGAAACTTTGCTGAAGTTGTTTGTCAGCTGAAGGAGCTTTTGGGCTGAGACTGGGGTTTTCTAAATATAGAATAATGTCATCTGCAAGCAGAGATAGTTTGACTTCCTCTCTCCCTATTTGGATGTCCTTTATTTCTTTCTCTTGCCTGATTGTAGGGGCCAGGACTTTCAATAATATGAGGAATAAAAATGGTGAGAGAGAACATTCTTGTCTTGTGACAGTTTTCAAGGAAACTGCTTCCAGCTATTGCTCATTAAAAATGTGTTAGCTGTGGGTTTTCTATAGATGGCTTTTATTATTTTGAGGTATGTTTCTTTAATATCTATTTTTTAAAGCTTTTTTTTACATAAAGTGGTGTTGAATTTTATCAAAAGTCTTTTCCACATCTACTGAGATAAGAATGTGGTTTTAGTTTTTATTTCTGTCTATGCAATGAATCACATTTATTGATTTGCACATGCTGAACCAACCTTGCATCTCAAGGATGAAGCCAGTTGATTGTGATGAATCAGCTTTTTGATGTGCTGCTGGATTCAGTTTGCTGTTTTTTTTTTTTTTTTAGTATTTTTGCATTAATGTTTATCAAAAATATTGGCTTGAACTTTTCTTATTTAGTTATGTCTTTGACAGGTTTTTGTATCAAGATGATGCTGTCCTCTTAGAATAAATTTAGGAAGAGCTCCTCCTCTTCAATTTCTTGGAATATTTTCTGTAAAATTTGACTGTGAATGCATCAGGTCCTGGACTTTTTTTGATGGATAGGCTACTTATTACTGATTCAAGTTTGGAGCTCATTATTGGTCTGTTCAAGGAATAAATTTCTTCCTGGCCCAGGCTTGGAAGGGTGTGTTTCAGGAATTTATTCATTTCTTCTAGGTTTTCCAGTTTGTGTGTATAGAGGTGTTTGTAGTAGTTTATGATGGTTGTTTTTTATTTCTGTGAAGTCAGTGGTAACATTCCCTTTGTCATTTCTAATTGTGTTTATTTGGATCTACTCTCTTTTCTTATATATAAGTCTAGCTAGTGCCCTATGTATTTTATTATTTTTTTCAATAACCAATTGCTTTCCTTTGCAATTGCATTCTTTTGAATGCTTTCCTGAGTCTTCATTTCCTTTAGTTCAGCTCTAATTTTTGTTATTTTCTTTTTATCTTCTGCTAGCTCTGCGGTTGATTTGTTCTTGCTTTTCTAATTCTATCAGTTTTAAAGTTAGGTTCTTAATTTAAGCTCATTCTTACTTTTGCTGGGGGTATTTAGTGCTATGAATTTCCCTCTTAACACTGCCTTTGCTGTGTCTCAGAGACTCTTGTATGTTGTATGTTTGTTCTCATTATTTTCAAACAACTTTTTCATTTCTGCCTTAGTTTTATTATTTACCCAAAAGACATTCAGGAGCATGTTGTTTATATTCCATATAATTGCATTGTTTTGAGCGATTTTCATTGTTTTGACTTTTAATTTTGTTGTGCTGTGGTCTGAGAGTGTGTTTGGTATGATTTGTATTCTTTTAGATTGTTTTATGTTCAATTATGTGGTCAATTTTTGAGTATGTGCCATGGAGCAATGAGAAGAATATATATTCTCTTGTTTTTGGGGTAGAGAATTCTGTAAAGATCTGTCAGATCCATTTGGTTCAGTGTTGGGTTTAGGTCCTGAATATCTTTGTTAATTTTCTGCCTTGATGATCTGTCTAATACTGTCAGTGGAGTGTTGAAATCTCCCACTGTTATTGGGGAGTCTATGTCTCTTTGTAGAGATCTAAAAACCTGGTTTATAAATCTTGGTGCTCTTGTGTTGAGTGCATACATATTTAGAATAGTTAAGTCTTCTTGTTGAATTGAGACCTTTACCATTATGTGACACCCTTCTTTGTGTTTTTGTTTTTATTTTTATCTTGGTTTGAAGTCAGTTTTGTCTGAATTTGGGACTGCAACCCTGCTTATTTTCTGTTTTCTATTTGCTTAGTAGATTTTCCTGCATCCCTTTATTTTGAGCCTGTGGGTGTCATTATTTGTGAGATGGGTCTCTTGAAGACAGCATACCATTGGGTCTTACTTTTTAAATCCAGTTTGTCAATCTGTGTCTTTTAATTGGGGTTTTTAGCCCATTTACATTCAGTGTTAGTATTGATATGTGTGGATTTGATCCTTTCATTGTGCTTTTAGCAGGTTATTATGTTGGCTTGCTTGTGTGGTTGCTCTATAGTAAAACTGATCTGTGGGTTGCAGTGTATTTTTGTATTACCTGGTAGTGGTCCATCCTTTCTATATTTAGTGCTCCTTTCAAGATCTCTTGTAAGCCATGCCTGGTGATAACCAATTCCCTCAACATTTGCTTAACCAAAAAGAATTTTATTTCTCATTTACTCTGAAAGCTTAGTTTAGCTAAATATGAAATTATTGATTGAAGATTTTTTTCTCTTTAAGAATGTTGAATATTGGTTCCCAGTCTCTTCTGGTTTGTAAGGTTTCAGCTGAGATGTTCATTGTTAGCCTGATGGAGTTCCCTTTGTGGGTGACCTGCATTTTTTCTGTAGATGGCTTTAATATTTTTTCTTTCATTTCAACCTTGAAAAATCTGATTATTATGTGTCTTCATGATGATCTCCTTGTGTAAAATCTTTCAGGAGTTCTATGCTTTTCCTGGATTTAAGAGTTGACCTCTCTAACAAGGTTGGGGAATTTTTATTGATGATATCCTAAAATATGTTTCCCAAGTTGTTTGCTTTCTATTCTTCTCCTTCAGGGATGCCAATGATTTGTAGATTTGGCCTCTTTATATAATCTCATGTTTCTCAGATATTTTGTGCATTCTTTTTCTACTTTTTAAAACTTTTGTCTGACTTTCTTATTTCAGAGAAGCAGTCTTCAAATTCCAAGATTCTTTGCTCAGCTTGGTTTATTCTGCAGTTAATACTTGTGGTTAAATTGTGACATTATTGTATTATTCAACCTTGTTAGACCCATTAGTTTCTTTTTTGTACTGGTTGTTTCATCCTGTATTGCTTTATTGTAATTCTTAGTTTCTTTAGATTGGGTTTTGCTATCTTTCTGAATCTCAACAATCTTCATCCTATCCATATTCTATTATTTTTATTTTTATTTTTTTGAAACAAAGTCTTGCTCTGTCACCAAGGCTGAAGTGTAGTAGCATGATCTTGGCTCACTGAAACCTCTGTCTTCTAGGCTTAAGCAATTATCCAGCCTCAGCCTCCCAAGTAGCTGGGACTGCAGGCAGAAGTCACCATCCTGTCAAATTTTTGTATTATTTTTTTTTTTCGTAGAGATAGGTTTTTACCATGTTGTCCAGGCTGGTCTCGAACTGCTGAGCTCAAAGTAATTTGCCTGTCTCAGCCTCCCAAAGTGATGGAATTACAGGTATAAGCCATCACACCCAGCTCCCTATCCATATTCTGAAATATATTTCTGTCATTTTAGCCAGCTCAGCCTGGTGAAAAACTCTTATTGCAGAGCAGATGTGGTTGTTTGGAGGTGTCAGTCGAGAAAAATAATGAAACAAGTCTCAATCATTTTAGGAGGTTATTTGCCAAAGTTAAGAATGTATGCAGCCAACAGACAGATGAAAAAATGCTCATCATCACTAGCCATCAGAGAAATGCAAATCAAAACTACTCACACCAGTTAGAATGGCAATCATTAAAAAGTCAGGAAACAACAGGTGCTGGAGAGGATGTGGAGAAATAGGAACACTTTTACACTGTTGGTGGGACTGTAAACTAGTTCAACCATTGTGGAAGTCAGTGTGACGATTCCTCAGGGATCTAGAACTAGAAATACCATTTGACCCAGCCATCCCATTACTGGGTATACACCCAAAGGACTATAAATCATGCTGCTATAAAGACACATGCACACGTATGTTTATTGCAGCACTATTCACAATAGCAAAGACTTGGAACCAACCCAAATGTCCAACAATGATAGACTGGATTAAGAAAATGTGGCACATATACACAATGGAATACTATGCAGCTATAAAAAATGATGAGTTCATGTCCTTTATAGGGACATGGATGAAATTGAAAATCATCATTCTCAGTAAACTATCACAAGGACAAAAAACCAAACACCGCTTGTTCTCACTCATAGCTGGGAATTGAACAATGAGAACACATGGACACAGGAAGGGGAACATCACACTCTGGGGACTGTTGTGGGGTGGGGGGAGGAGGAAAGGATAGCATTAGGAGATATACCTAATGCTAAATGACGAGTTAATGGGTGCAGCACACCAGCATGGCACATGTATACATATGTAACTAACCTGCACATTGTGCACATGTACCCTAAAATTTAAAGTATAATAATAATAATAATAATAATAATAATAATAATAATAAAAAGAATGTGCACCCAGGACACAGGTCTATGCCTTTCTCCAAAGATGATTTTGAGGGCTCCAAACTTAAAGGAGAAAGGGTGGGATATCGAGAAGTACACAATTTTCGTGTAAGAGAAGGGTAAAGAAAAATATTCACGCCTTTGTCTGTCTCAGTGAATCTGAATTTTTTTTTTACATAAGGTGACAGACAAATGGGGTAGAGGAAAAATGCAAGGAATCTGCATTTTACATAAGATAACATAGACAAAATGGGGCAGGGGAAACAAACAGATATGCATTTGTGTCTGGTGGGTCAAAGGTGACTGCACCTGTAAAGATAAGCTATCAAGTTATATTACCATAGTGAAATTTTAACAGAAGCACCTTAAAAGATCTTGAAGCTCACTAGGAATTTCACTGTGGGCAAAATATGGAGGAGGCATGTGGCTTTTCATCTTGTAGCCGTCTTACTTAGGAACCGAAAGGGGAAGTCAGGTTTGTGTGACCCAGTTTCCAGCTTGACTTTTTCCCTTGGCTAAATGAGTTTGCAGTCCCAAAATTCAATTTTTTTCATATTACCCTCTTTGAAGAAAAAGTTTTTGACAAAGCATTTTAAAAGGAATATGGGTTCCTGGTCTCAGGTTGCTTTTTTCTCCTTATTTGGGCTGGTTTCTCATTGCTAGGATAGTTCATTCCTAGAAGTTCAGTTTCCATGTTGCTAAGAAGACTCACTCCTAGAAGGTTTTGTCCCACATTGCTAGGAAGGCTCATTCCTAGGAAGTCATGTTCCATGAAGATAAAAAAATAGGGGGAGAAAGGAAGAAAAAGTGAAAGAAAAAAGAAGAAAAATATGTATATAGGGATTTAGGCCAGATTTATAGCAACAAAAGGAAAGCAAACCTGGAAGTTGAGTCATTCTGTATTACTGCCTCCTCAATTAGAGCAATTCTGTGGGCAATCATTACCCTAGCCCTTTCCATTGTACATTGACTTATTAGCAAGCACATACCATAACAACGTTGTAAGCAGAAACAGGACCGAACACAAATTATTATTATTCCTATTATAAGCAATAGCTTCTGCCACCAAATTCCCAGGATTCAAACCAACCACTCAACCAATCGATAAGTGAGGGTTGGGGTCTGACATATGATATAGGTTTTCATATCAGTCATAAGTCAGATTATGCTCTTCAATTCATCTGGAATACACACACAATATTTTGTTTTTGTGATGGCGCAGGTCCCATCTTGTGCTGCCATGAGTATATCTAAAGCCATACAGTTTTGCAGCACAGCTTTCCTCATAAGCATGACCTCATTGTTCAGCAAGAAGATACTCATATGGCTATCATTCATTCAGGGCCTTTTAGGTGTAATACATTAATGTCTCTATATGCCATATAACATCTTTAATACCTATCCTTGGCACAAAGATTGGAGCTAAGTGACTATACCATTGAAATACCGAATGTGTCCAATGAGATTGTAAATAGAAAAGGTTTGCTGGTTTTGGCAGGGTCTGAATTACTCATCTTTGTGCCCAGCATAACCTAGGGAACATCATCCTAATCACCCTGGAGGTAGCCATGGCCATAAATTGGTGCCACAGAGCCAACATGTCCCCTTTGGAGCTAGCAAATAAATATCTGGTCGTTGCACCCAATCGGTGGCATGCCCGTTGATGTCTTGTAATATGACAATGTGGTCACAGCATTCTCCAGGCAGCCACCCTGTATCTCTCATACTGTTTAGCCATAGGTTTTTGGTGTGTTTTCTTTGCTCCCAGCACAAAGGGGCATTTTGGCTGAGTTGGCCAAATGAAGGGGTGAGCCAAATAAATTTGCCCCAAATTTGCATTATTTCATTTTGAAAATGAGTAATTGTTTTGGGTGCAATTACTACCTTCTGTTTTAGTTGGGGGAATGCTAAAGTGAGAGCTAATGAGCGGGTCTTTTCCATTGAAATTTTTTTCTCATGTCCCTTGTTCTTAAAAGTGTTTTTAATGGGGCAATTATAAATATTTTATTTTGTTATGCCAGCATTAAGAATATCAGATCATATCTGTAATATAATACATTTTTGGTATTCTATCCAGTCCTGACCTTGGAAGGGTAATACCCACCATGATAGCCCCGAGCCACTGGAAAGAGGAATGAGTCTGCATATCCAGCAGGTGTCCTTTTGTAATCTGTCTGCGTAATCCTGAACCCATTGTAGAAATAGGTTTCATAAGCATCAGTAGGTGGCATGGCAAGAAGTTGTAGGGATATAGGATGAATAATAACAAGGTTATGAAATTCATTTTAGCTATTAAAGTTTTGTTAAATCAGACAAGACAAATGCCCTGTTCTATAAGACAGCAGTTGCCAGTATCTCTAGGACAATAATTGTAATGGTTATTGTACAATAAACATAGGCATTCCTTTTTATACAGATCTGGTCCTATGGCTTGGGTTTAAGCTGGCCACAACAGCTGTTGTCTGCTTCTAATCCCAGGTTGAAGGTTGATGTTTAATGAACTGGAGGTGAGGGTCTTTGTTGGGAGTTACAGTGCACTTAGGAGGTTGTGCCTTTTTAAGATGAGAGATGTGAATCCATGAGTCTATACCCTCTAGTTTTGTGGCAAATTGATTAGTCATTAGTAGCTGGTATGGGCCCTTCTATCGGGGTTGGAGGGAATCCTTTATTAGATGTCTCTTCCAATAAACAAAATCTCCAGGTTGCAGATCATGACCAGGCACCTTATCTTCAGGGAGCACACTGAGAAAAATTATTTACCAAATCTTGGCTTTTTCTAAGACGATAAATGAGTCATTTACAATACTGCAATATGTTTCCTTTGAAAGAATTTGAATTGCTAATTTTTGTTATCATACACATGGGCTTTCCTGTTATAATTTCATAAAGGAACAGGTGATGTTTTCCAAAAGGGGGGGATCAGAGTGTAAGTAGCACTAGGCCAAGTGCTTTAGGCCAGGGAAAGTGAAATGTCTCTGTGAACTTAGCCAATTGTGTTTTAATTATTCCATTGGTCCTCTCCACCAAGCCTGAGGACTAGGGATTGTAGTCACAACGAAAATGTTTAAATATGAGCCAAATTTTACAAATATTTTGAATAAACTGACCAGTAATGTGAGTTCCCTGTCACTGTGAAGTTTACAGGGGACTCCCCACAATGGAATAATTATTTCTAGTAGGATGTTTCCAACTGCCATGGCTGTTGCTTTCCTACAGGGAAAACCTTCAACCCAATGGGAAAGCATGCAGACCTTTATTAAAACATATTGTAACACTGAGATTATGGCAGCTGGATAAAATCAAGCTGCCATATCTCAAAAGGTCCAGCCAGAAGGGAAAATGACCCTGGGCCCCATGGAGGGGCTTTCCTGGTTTATATTTGGGACAAATAACACATTGAATGTAAACTTTTGTGCCACTGTGAAGGATGGCTTCCAGTAATATTGTTTACACCAGGGTGTCATTCCATCTGGATTCCAATGGGTTAGATCATGAACATATTCCATAAGGGGCACCTAACATCCCATTGGACTAATGGGTTTATTATTCGGCCTACACCATATTTCAGTTTCAGGAGACAATTGTCTCTCTGCCTATTTCCAAGTAGATTTCTCTTTTGTAGGAGCTATGCTCTGGGTTTCTTTCAACATGTTTTTAAGTGTTTCAGGTTTTATAACCATTTCCAAGATTGGAGCTCATGGCTCAAATGCTGCTCTTTTAACTGTGGCATCAGCCAATTTGTTATCCTGACTTTCTGTGGTGTCTAATTTTGAGTGATTTGGGATTTTTATAATTTCAAATGTTTTGGTTTTAGAAGAGCTTCTGACAGCTCTGATACTTGTCCATTTTTGCAGGCTGCCCCGTGGAGGTTAAGTATCCTCTCTCCTTCCATAGCATCCCAAAGTCATGAGCACCCCAAAAGCATGGCAGCTGTTAGTGTATATGTTTGCAACTTTGTATTTTGCCAATTGACAAGCTTGGGTCATGGCAATCAATTCAGCCACTTGAGCTGATCTGGCTTGGGGAAGAGAGCTGGCTTCAATTACCTCTAGTAAGGACACCACAGCATATCCTGCTCTAAAATTTCCATCTTCTCCTTTTAAATAAGACCAATCTATATACCATTCAATTTCAGCATTATCCAGTGGCATCTCTTGTAAGACTGTCCTGGGTGTGAGAAGTCAGTCAGTCATCAGGACACAATAATGAATGGATTGGTCGAAGGGCCCAGCAAGAGAGTGGCTGGATTAAGATTATTACAGTGGGAAATAGTGATATTGGCAGATGATAAAAGCAAAATTTTATAAGAGGCCTGCCAGTTGACAGACAGATGTTGACTATGATGAGAGTTTAGAAGAGTCTCAAGAGAATGTGGCACAAAATGGTAAGGGGCCATGACTGCTATTTCTCTCACACAAGGAAGCAGCCCTCGAGATGCAGCCGGAAGTCCAGCTGTTGGCTATAATAGCCTATAGGTCTCTGATGATCACCATGTTTCTGGGTCAGTACCCCTGATGCAGTATCTCCAATTTTGTGTACAAAAATGGAGAAAGACAATTTGTAGTTTGGGTGACCTAAGGATGGGCCATTAGTTAGAATTTCCTTTATTTGTTGTACAGCTGATTGTCCTTCTGGAGTCCACATGATGGGATCAGATTGCATGTTTTTTAGGTATGCATACAGAGGTTAAGCCATAAGGGAGACATTTCGTATCCAGTTTCTACAGTAGACTGCCAGGCCCAAAAATGCTCCAACTTGTTTCTTAGTGACAATCAGTAAAAAAGCTAAAATTCCTCTCACTCTGTCCGGGTTAATACTCAGTCCTTTGACCAAGATAATATGCCCCAAATACTTAACTTGCGGTAACTACAGCTGAAGTTTGTCTTTAGACACTTTGTGTCCCTTGGCGGCCATTTGAGTAAATATAGACTATCTTCCTGAGAGGAAGAGACTGTGTTTGAACAAAGGAGAAGGTCATCTACATACTGGATGAGTGTTGAGCTCTGGGGAAAATTTAAATCCTTTAAATTAGCTTTTAATATTTGGGAGAAGTAACTGGAACTTACTGTATACCCTTGGGGCATTAGAGTCCACACATGTTGCCATTCTTTCCAAGTAAATGGAAACAAATATTGGTTGTCCAGATCTACAGGAATACTAAAGGAGGCACTGCAGAGATCCACAACTGAGAAATACTGGCTGGTAATGAGTATAGCTAATAGAAATGTATATAGTTTGGGGACTACTGGGTGTCTGGGTATTATGAGATTGTTCTTTGCCCTCAAGTCCTGTGCAAATCTCCATTGTCTCCCACTTGGGAAGGGAATATAGGGCTGTTGCAGGCGTGTGTGCAGGGAAAAATGAGTCCCTTTTTCAGAAAATCTTATATGATAGGGGCAATTCCATTTATGGCTGCCTGTTGTAGAGGATATTGTTTAAGGTTCGGTAGGGGTTTCCTTGGGTTTATCTCTACCTTAATTGGAGTGGCTGAGAATATTTTCCCTGTATCTGTATTTGACTGAGACCATAAGTGGGAGTGGACATCCTTGAGCAATTGCTCTCCTTCTGGGATTTACAGGAAGATTGAGGATGCTAAAAAGAGTTTTACTCTTTTCTGCTCTTTATTCCAATGTTTTCTCTTCTCCGCTAATATTTCCTTCTCTGTTTCCATTTCATTTTCCTGGTCACAAGATGACATTTTAACATTACTAGCACTAAATCGTGGTACATTGTCAGGATGTTTTTTAAATTTGGTATTTTTGCTCCTCTGGCTCTAATTCTAAAAAATGTTTACCTTTTGATGAAAAAGAGATATGGGCATTATGGATGCTGAGGAGATCACGGCCCAAAAGATTAACAGGGGCCCCAGAGCATATTAGAAACATATGGGACTGACTGAGCGTGCCATATTTAGAGCCTGCAGTGGAGGAACTTAACCTGACAAATGGTAAGGTACAAGTTTGGCCTTAAAACACAAGATGGTTTTATTAGACACACCCAACATGTTAATTCTTTCATCACGTCGAGGATTGGGGTTTATAAATAAGGCAAAATTTATCAGAGATATTGTTGCACCCATGTCAATTAAGGCAGTTGTAAGTTTATGGCTTATTATTATATTAATCTCTCCCAATTTGTTTGTCAGGATACAATATTTGGAGAGATGAAACCCTGTACTTCCTCAAAAAATTCCTAGTCTTCCTGAGTTGCATTCTCCTGCCTTTTTTGGTTTGTTTCAGCCTAAGACAATTCCTCTTAAGGTGTCCCAGTCTTTTACAGTAGTAACAGACTGGGAGGGAGGAGTCCTCAAACCAAGGGAGCTTAAAATATTTCTGTGGCTGAGAGGTTTGAGAAGTTACTTACTTTAGCTGTAAGTGCATAACTTGGGCAATCTTCTGTTTTTCCTTTTTATCATAGTGCAGGATAATTGGTAAGCTATGTAAGCTTGTTCATTAGTTCTGGCCTTGGCCCAATTTGTGATGTGACATTAGACAAGGGAGGCTAAATCATCCTCTAGTCCATGTAAGCAATTTGCATTTAATTATATATCATTTTAATTTTTTTCAAAGCAATCCACTGACATCCCACAATATTCTCTTAAAGTTTTATCAAAATGTGTGAAATAATCTAAAACTGATTCACTTGGGTTCTGTTGGCATTGTTGGACTTGATTCCAATCAACAACCATTTGCAACACTGAAGGAATGATATTTAACAGAGCAGTTGCTCATTTTCTTGCCTCTTTGTGCCTATCTTCTGGATTTTGGAGGGCTGATTGTTGTGACTTTATTGGTCCTTCAGGGGTCAAATCTGCTATAGGGTCTGGCCACTGTGCTTTTCCCAGCCATTCCTTGGTTTTGCTTCTGAGACCAACATGTGGACTAGCTCATAAAGATCTAAATGACATTGATCATAGGTTCTGATGATGAGCTCACTTTCTCAGGCAAACCCAATTGGATCTTTATGGGGATCAGGACTTTTTTTAACTATGCGTTGCAACTCAGCCTTTGACCAGGTTTGGTGGACAATCACTGGGGTTCCCCTACCTATTACTAGTTGTTCCTGAAATGGGGTGATCGTGAGAGATGTCCCTGCAGGGTCATCCTTTTCCACACCTTTCAGATGAGAGGCTAACACTGGGGCTGTCAGAAAATCATCAGGGGGTGGGTCTTTGAAGTAAGACTACCTACTTCCTTCTGTTGAGTGAGTGGTAGACATGCAGAAGAAGGAAGGGCAGATCTTGTCTGGGAAGTTCAGAGAGGTCAGGGTAGAGTGCGGTTGTAGGTGGAGGTGGGGGAGGTGCAAAGGGGGAAGTAAGGGATTCCCAGGATTTCTTTAAGATAGATAAAAGAAAGTTCTTGATTAGCATTTCTAAGTTCTTTACTGGCATTCTGTAAGGGAGATGAGGCAGTCTTCCCTCCTTTTGCTACTCTCCAGATACCACTGAAAGTAGCTCTCCCATTTTGGTTGTTTAGTTTTTGTGCCTGCATTTTCCATCCTCATTCACAGGTACACTAATTTGGGCAGCTCAAAAAATCCCCATTTAGGACATTGTAACTTAGAATCTGCTTTAGTTACAGTGGTCCACCTGTTCAAATATTTGCATGATGATTCACCATAAGTATTTTGCATATACCTGGACAGTTTCTAAAGGGGGAATTTTATGTTCCACAGCTGCTGGGCTTTTAGCTAACTTGCCTCGTTTCCCATAATTTAGAGTTCCCTTTTGGATTTGACCAAATCAGGACGTGTGTCAGACCCAAAATGTGCAGCTTGCAGACCTAGCTTTTCATGGATGTTACTCCCTGAACCGGTTTGGTCCACCCGTGTCACAGCTACCTGGCACTGTGTCAGGGGCTCAAGGTGTGGGAGGGGTCAGCTCCTTATATGCACCTGCTGGCTTAGATTAGAACCTAAGTATGCTCTTCTGAGGGGAAAGCCTATGTAGAGCTGCTGCACATCTTAGGGAGAGTTCCACCCAGTCACCCTCATGTGATTCTCAGTCACCTGAGAATGCCCCGAAAGGCTGAGGGGAGCAAGGTGCTCTTATTTATTTGGTGTGAAAGATTCCACACTCATGAGCTAGAGGGTTCAGATTTGGTCAAATCCAATAGGGGAAAGTACCAAAACACACACACACACACACACACACACCCCAACAAAGCAGAAACAAACAGCAAAACAGTTAAGCAAAACTAACAATGATCACACAAATTATATGATTTCTGAGTGCTCTAAGTGTAAGCAGGAGTTACCACGAGCTGGTTGTTAATGCTAATTTTAGTCATTTAAAAGAACTTGCAAGACAGAATCCCAAACCAGTTTCTTACCTAGTAATGGTGGCTCAAGCTTAAGATGGCTCTCAGCCTTTGCATATGCAGATGGGCTCACCTTTCTTGATGGAAGCAAGTGGAAATTTCCTCTGTTACCAGCAGTTCTTGCTCCCAGAGCTCCCAAGATGGTGGCGGGCCGCTTCCAGAAAGGTGGCAGGCTGCTTCCAAGATGGTGGCAAGCCTCATGTTCTCTGACCTGGGGTTCTTGGCCTCACGGATTCCAAGGAATGGAATCTTGGGCCATGCAATGAGTGTTATAGTTCTATTAGAAGCTGTGGGTCATGGAAGAGAACCATGGAACCCAGTGACTAGTGTTCAGCTTGATTAGGACAAACCCAGGCACTTAGCCATGCAGGAACAATGTCAAGCCTCTAGCCTGATCAGGAGCGGCAATGGGCGCCTCACTGGATCAGGAGCACAGAAGACTCTCTGCCATATCCAGAGGGATGGAAGTCAGTGGCGGGTCAGCGATGACTGCAAACAGTAGTGGTGACGGCAAGCAGAAGCTCAGCTTGAGCCGTAGCAAACACAGACCAGAAGAGTGCAGTTGCAAGATTTAATAGAGTGAAAACAGAGCTCCCATACAAAGGGAGGGGACCCAAAGAGCGTAGCCATTGCTGGCTTGAATGCCTGGTTTATATCCTGATCATTGTCCCTCCCATTGTGCTCTCAGGCAATAGATGATTGGCTATTTCTTTACCTCCTGTTTTTGCCTAATCAGCATTTTAGTGATCTCCCTTTCCTACCTGATTGGTTGGGTGTGAGCTAAGTTGCAAGCCCCATGTTTAAAGGTGGATGCGGTCACCTTCCCAGCTAGGCTTAGGGATTCTTAGTCGGCCTAGGAAATCCATCTTGTCCTGTCTCTCAACTCAAGAAAGAGGCTTTTTAACAGGAAATAAACCTCAGACTCTCCAACTAAAAAAATATTGGGAGATCAGAGATCCCTGGAGGAAAGAGGTCCCAGACTTCAGCAAATCATTCTATCAGTTTGGGCTATAAGGTTCCCAAGTCAGTACCAAGCACTGAGAGGAGACCCGCTGCAGGCCGGGTCACCATCACTCAGGATCTCATCGTGGTTACTAGCTATCAATCGTGAAAAATGACAAGACAAGTCTCAAGCATTTTAGGATGTTTATTTGCCAAAATTAAGGATCTGCACCCAGGAGACAAGTCTATGCATTTAAAGATGATTTTGAGGGCTCCAAATTTAAAGGGGAAAGGGCGGGATATTGAGAAGTACACACTTTTCATGTAAGACAATGGTAGGGAAAAATAGTCATTCATGCCTTTGTCTGGTTCAGTGAATGTGCTTTTTTAAATTTTTTTACATAAGGTAACATAGAAAAATGCAGCAGGGGAAAATGCAGGGAATCTGCATTTTACATAAGATAACATAGACAAAATGGGGCAGGGGAACAATCAGATACGCATTTGTGTCTGGTGGGCCAAAGGTGACTGCACCTGTAAAGATAAGCTATCAATTTTCATTGCCATGATGAAATTTTAACAGAAACACCTTAACAGATCTTGAAGCTCACTAGGAATCTCACTGAGGGCAAAATATAGGGGAGGCATGTAGCTTTTCATCTTGTGGCCATCATCTTATTTAGGAACCAAAAAGGGGAGGCAGGTTTGTGTGACCCAGTTCCCAGCTTCTCTTTTCCCTTTGGCTAAATGAGTTTGTGGTCCCAAAATTGAATTTCCTTTCACAGAGGACATACAATACTCTGATCTTTGGATTTACATGAGCTTTTGACTTGGTTCTTTCTCATCTCTGTATGTTGGTGCTCCTTTAACTGCAGTGCAGATTTAGTACAGTCAATCAACTTCTTTTCTGGATGTTTTCACAGGGCCAAGGCTTTGCCCAGTGTCTTTATTTGAAGCTGACTTCTTGCCTCTAGTTTTGAAGGTGGGTGTGTTAGTGAGGTATTTTTGGTGTTGAAGGTTTGGGATGTGATCCAGTAGGTGGTACTTAGGCTTACTGGTCAGTTGGTAGACTCTTGATCAGTTATGTGGCTCCCTTATGTTTTCTCACAGTGTGGCCGTGTTCCCACTGAATGTTCTGAAAGTGTGGGTTTCTCTGCCCCTTGAATGCTGGCTCTAGATCATAGCTTCGCATTCTTGAACTGCCCACTGCAATTCTGGGATGATGTCAGTGTTTATGTTCCTTCCTCAACTTGGAGGCAGCAGAAGAAGGGACCTTAGTAGTGGTTGTGGCCAAGGGTATTTTGCTTGTCTCCTGGGGGCTCCAACTCAAAAAGATGCAGCATAACAATTGCTTAGTGAAATCATCCCAAGATGGAGAGTCTGTGCTGTGTGGCCAAGTTAGGGATTCCCTGTCTGGTGATGAGCAGTGTGGGGTGTGTGTGATTTATGAGAGATGGCCTGGTCTCCTCTACGTGGGTCAACTGAAGCTTATTGGAGGTGTAGACAGGGCACTTAGGGTCTTTGCTTTTTTGTTAGTCCAAGCATAGCAAGGGCGGTTCCACTGCAGAGGCAGTTGCAGGGAGGCTTTCAGCTACCCTGAGAGGCTCTGTCCAGGGAGTTGCCAAGTTGCTGTTGGCTCAATAGCTCTGCCAGTGGGTGAATAGAGGCCCTGGAAGACATGTCTGGTGAGGAGACATTGGAATGAGCACCCATGTAAGTCTAGCCCCTCTTTTGTAGGTCTGCTGTGGTATGCTGAAGACTCACTCCAGTCCCTAGTCATCTCAGATTTTCCAGTACCTGGAGGTATCGCCAGTGAAGGCTATAAAACAGCAAAGATGACATCTTGATCCTCCCTCTGGGAGCTTCATTCCAGGAAGGTGTGCACCTGCTGCTGGCCCAAATGCACACTAGGAAGTGGCTAGAGACCCTGGTTGGGAGGTCCTGCCCAGTAGAGGGTAATGGATTTAGGGACCTGCTTTAAAAACAGTCTGGTCATGTTTTCTTAGAGCAGTTGTACCATGTAGGGTGTTGGCTTCAGGTCTCCGTAACATTAAACATTCCAAAGCCCCAAAACTGGAATGTCTAAGCCATCCAAACAGCAAAGAGAGTGGCCCCCCTCCTCCCTCTGGGAGCTCCATCCAAGGGAGGTTTGAAACCTCTTTAAGCCAGAGAACACTGGTGGGAATAGCTGGAGACCCCAGTTGGGAGGCTCTGCCAGTGGTGAGAAATGGAATCAGGGAGGCACTTTAAAAAGCAGCCTGGCCATATTTTTTGCTGGGCAGCTGTGCTATGCTGGGAGATGGCCTCCATCCCTAGTCAGCTCAGACTGTCCATAGCCTAAAGGCTTGAATGGCTATGTTGCCAAAACAGCAATGATAGAAGCTCACTCCTCCCTCTGGGAGCTTGGGAGCTCCATTCCAGGGAGATTTCAAATCTCTCTTCACTGTGGAAAATGGGTGGAGGTGGCTGGAGGCTTCTGTTGGGAGGTCCCACTCAGTGAGGAGGAAAGATATTGAGAACCCACTTTAAAAAGCAGTCTGGCCACATTTTTGTAGAGCAGCTGTGCTGTGCTGGGGGATCCCTTCTACCCCCTGTCATCTTGGAATCTTCAAAGCTCATAGGCTGGAGTTGCTAAGTCACCTAAACAGCAAAAATGGTGACCAGCCACTCCCTCTGGGAACTCTTTCTCGGGGAGGTGCAGCACTGCTAATGGTAGCTGGCTGGAATTCCAAGCCAGTGTGTCTTATCGTGTGAGGTGCCATAGAAGTGTGGTCTACAGACTGTCTCTGGGCAGCCTTCTGGATTCAGAGTCTTTACCAGGGGTCTATATAAGGATATAACCTCCCACTTTGCCGGAGATGCATCTACTTTTGCCAGGAAGCCTAGAAAGCCCAAGTATCCAGGGTTCCTGGTCTCTGTGTGTGCCCAAATGGCTTCTCTGCTGAGACTCTATGTATTTCTGTCTGCCAGACTGAAGGCCCCAGTGGAGTGGGTTCATGAGGGGTTCTCCTGACCCAAGAGTTGCAAAGATTCATGGGAGAAGTGTAGGACCCCAGGGTCACACATTCATTCACCACTTTTCTGGGCAGGGGGTGATCCTCTGGCTCTCTGTTGCTCCCAGATGGGCCATCGTCTTGCCTTGCTTTTCTTCATACTCTGGGTCAAGTTGATTTTCTTGATTAGGCCCAGTGTGAGTACCTGGATGCTTCAGTTGAAGGTGCTGTATTTACTCACCCCTTCCCATTCCTTTACTGCATACATGGTAACCAAAAAAAAAGGAAAGGTGGAGCCTCCATGTTGGTTATGCCTGGTCCCCAGGTAGCCCTTTGCTATTGGCACAGCTGCTGGCATTCTCCTGTGCAAGGTTCCAGCATGCTTATCTATGTTTGCAGCTCGATTTTTTTAGGCTGTTCTTTGTTAGAAAATAAGTTACTTTGGGGACAGCTTTTTGTTAGAAGGAAAGCCTTGCTGATGACTCTGTTGCTATCACTATATGCCTAAATAATTTCTTTCTAGCTCCTGTATCATTACCACAAGAGCTGGAAACCACCTGCATGTGCCACCTGCAGGCTTGGTGACTAGCCTCCCAAACCACTGCAGCTACTGTTAACACCAATGCATACTGATTGGGAGCCATAGGACTGTTTTGTCATTGCTACCACCAACGTCTATGCCATACCCACTGTCCAGAGGCCTGAGGACCCATCAACAAGCCTCACCTACCGCTGACACTACCAGAACCCAAGCAAGTTGACTGGAGGCTTAAGAATAGGCTGGCCCAGACCCACTAACACCAGTGCCAATGTACACCTCTCTGGTGCCCAGGAACAGGCATGCCTGTCCTGCTGCTGCCACCATTGGGAACCTAAGATAAACCCACATAATGTCCCTATCCCTAGCAAAACGTTAACACAGCCTCTACTAACAACAAGCACGTAAGCAACTGAGGAAGTCAGACACAGTTCAAGCTATTTACAGCCCCCCAAAGTCATATAAGGATTACACTATTGCATACACCCAGAATCAAAGCTAAAGTGCCTTATCCAGCCAATATCATAGATACATCTTCAGGAAAAAGTCCACCTCTACAAAATCCAATTCAAAAAAAGTTGAAGAAGTTACTGTTAAAACAGACGTGCAGTTATTAATATAAGAAAATAAGAAGCATAAAAAGGAAATGTGATGCCTACAAAGAAACACAATAGTTGTTTAGCAACACATTTTAATTTAAAAAGATTTATGAAATCTCATATAAATAATTCAAAATAATGATATTAAAAAGCTTAGCAAAATACAAAATAATTTTGAAAAATAATACAAAAAATCAGAAAAAAACTAGAGGCTATGAATTTAAAATTTACCAGAGATAATTGTAATTAAAAAAAGAAAATTCTGGAACTGAATAATTTATTATTGAATAAATTATAAAATAAATTTTAACATTTCAACAATACACTAGATCAAGCAGAAAAGGTAATTTCAAAAATACAGCCCATTTGAAATAACCCAATCAGAAAAAAAATACAGAAAAGAAAAGAATGAATGAAGCCTTATGAGAAATGAGACACAACAAAGAAATCAAATTTAAATAATTTTAGTGTCCCAGAAGACAAAAAGTAAATGAAAGATCTATAGAACCCATTTAATAAAATTATAGCTGAAAAGTTTCAATGTCTAGCAAGAGACTCACATGTGAGGATATAGAAACCTCAGAGATTCCCAAATAGAAAATATTTCAAAAGATCTTCTCCATGGCACATTATAGTTAAACTGTCAAAAGTCTAAGAAATAGAGATAACTCTAAAAACATCAAGAGATAAGCATCTAGTCACTATAAAAGAAGCCCCCTTCAAAATAACAACGGATTTTTTCAGCACAAACCTTACAGGCCGGGGAGAAGGAGATGATACATTTAAAGTGTTTTTAAAAAATACTGCCATCCAAGGATATTATACCCAACAAAGTTATCCTTCATAAATGAAAGATAAAGAAAGGTTTTTCCAGAAAAGCAAAAGCTGAAAGAATTTATTTACCATTAGGCCAGCCATACAAGAAATGCTTAAGAGGGCCCATGTGGAAGTAAAAGAATGATATGTTCAATTATGAAAATACACAAAAGTATAAAACCCACTGGTAGATTTAACACACAAGTGAGGAAGAGAAAGAACTAAAATGTTATAATTAAAGAAAACCACCAAATGGCAATGATAAAGAATAAAAGAGATGAGGAAGATAAAAGAATATACAAAAATATCAGAAATTAATATTATGACAGGAATACACCCTCAGGTATAAATAATAATTTAAATATAAACAGATTAAACTCTCCATTAAAAGATATGGACTGACTAAATAAATGTTTTAAAGCATAACCCACTTACATGTTGTCCACAAGAAACTCATCTAATGGATAAAGATACATAGAGACTTAAAGTTGAAAAAATGGAAAAAGATAGTCCATGCAAACAGAAACCAAAAATGAGCAGGGGCAGCTCTACTTATATTTAATAAAATAGATCTTAAGTTAAAAACACTAGAAAAGAGACAAAAAAGGTCATTATATAATAAACGGGTCTATTCAGTGGGAAGATAATAACAGTTCTAAACTTATACAAAAGTAACACTAAAGCACTCAGTTATATAAAGCAAACGTTATTAAATCAAAAGGGGGAAATAGACTCCAATACAATAATAGTTGGGGACTTCAATACGCCCTCTCAGCACAAGCTCAATTATTTAGACAGAAAATTAACAAAGAAAGTTGCATTTAAACTGCACTTTAGCCCAAATGAACCTAAAAGATATTTATAGAACATTTTATCTAACAGCTACAGAATACACATTCTTATCAGCACATGTAGCATTCTGCATGATAAATCACATATTAGGACATAAACAAGTTTTAAACTTTTTAAAAAGTCAAAATCATGTCAAATTTTTTTTCAGAGCACAATGGAATAAAACTAGAAATAAATAACCAGGAACTTTGGAAACTATAAATACAGTTAGCATTTCATTTAACAAAAATTATATAACATGCTAATGAATGATTATGAGTCAAGAAAGAGATTAAAAAGAAAATTTTTAAAATTATTGACAGGAATGAAAATTTAAACTTAACGTACCCTAACCTATGGGATACCACAGAAAAAATGCTAAAATGAAGTTTATATCAATAAAAGCCTATATAGAAAAAGTAGAAACATTTTAAATAAGCAATGTAATTATGCAGCTAAAAGAACTAGAAAAGCAAATTTAAAAATACTTAAATAAAAAATAAATGATAAAGATCAGAGTAAAACTAAACAAAATATAAACTAAAGTATACAAAGCATCAACAAAATGAAAAAATTTGAAAATTAAATAAAACCAAAAAACCACTAGCTATACTAAGAAAATAAAAAGACCCAAATAAATAAAATCAGAAATAGAAAATGATAAATTAAATCTAAAATCACAGAAACAAAAGATCTTCAGATACTGTTATGAGCAAACATACACTGACAACCTAAAAAATCTAGAAGAAACAGATAAATTTCTGGACACATACAGCCTACAAAGGTAGAATTAAAAAAAATAGAAAACCTGAACAGACCAGTAACAGGTAATGAGATTGAACAGGTAACAAAAAGGCTCCCAACAACAAAAAAAGGCCACAGCCAAATGGTTTCACTGCTGAAGACTCCCAAATTTACAAAGAAGAACTAACACCAGTTCCCTTCAAATGATTTCAAAACATTGAAATAAGAGAATTCTCCCTAACCCATTCATAAAAACAACGTAACCCTGATACCAAAACCAGAAAAGAAAGTAACAAGAACAACAATAAAATCTATAGAAAAATACTTACGATAAACAAATATGCAACAATCTTTAACAAAATACTACCAATATGAATCCCAAACTATATCAAAAACGTAATACATAGCTGAAAATTACTGTAATGTAAGAATTATGAAAATTTACAAGTCTCCAAATGATACTCAAACTCTTAAGTGTTATGCTTTTTAGATAGTATGTTGTCTGTTTGGAGATAATTTTTCATTATTCTTATGCATAATTTTGTGCTCATACTTGAAGTTATACTAAATTCTGTTTTGTAAATACAGTAGTTACATTGTAGCTGGGAGTTGCTTTTAACTTGAAATCTGGAACTGATAGAGTTTCAATAATTTTCACCAATATTACTTTAAAAATAATTAACTTATTTATCGAGAAATTTTATTTTAATTTGCCCACTTATTTACCTCCTCAACAGATTTAGGTTGTTCTTATCTATACTCTGTGAGTATATAAATTATAGAATGTGTCATAATTATTGCAACATTTTATTTACATTCTTGTTTTTTAGACTATACTGAAAACGTTTTTACATATATAGTTTCTTTAAAATTTTAACTTTATTTTTTGTGGGTACAGAGTAGGTGTATATATTTATGAAGTACATAAGATATTTTGATACAAGCATGCAATGCATAATAATCATATCAGGATGAATGGGAATATCCATTATCTCAAGCATTTTTCCCTCATGTTTCCAACAATCCAATTACAATCTTAGTTACTATAAATGTACAGTTACATTCCTTTACAGTTGTCATCCTGTTGTGCTGTCAAATACAATGTCTTATTAATTCTTTGTAATTATTTTTTGTACCCATTAACCTTCCTGAGTTTCTCCTCCTTCAACTAGCCTTCCCAACCTCTGGTAACTATCCTTCTGCCCTCTATTTATTTGATTTTTAGTTCCCACAGATAGGGGGAATATGCAATGTTTGTCTTTCAGTGCCTGTTTTATTTCACTTAGAATAGCGTCCTCCAGTTCAGTCCATGTTGTTGCAAATGACAGGATCACTTTCTTTTTTATGGCTGAATGGTACTCCATTGCATAGATGTACCATATTTTCTTTATCCATTCATCTGTTGATGAACACTTAAGTTGCTTCAAAGTTTAGCCATGGTGAGCAGTGCTGCAACAAACATGGCAGATATATTTTAAATATACTGATTTTAAAAATACTGATTTCCTATCTTTTGGGTATATACCCAGAAGTGTGACTCCTGGAGTATATGGTAGCACTATTTCTATGGTGAGAAATAGAGGTGTACTTTCATTCTGCATATGCATATCCAGTTTTCTCAGCACCATTTATTAAAGAGACTCTCTTTTCCCCAGTGTGTGTTCCTGGCACCTTTGTCAAAAATGAGTTTAATGTAGGTGTGTGGATTTGTTTCTGGGTCCTCTATTCTGTTCCATTAGTCTTTGTTTCTGTTTTTATGCCAGTAACATGTTGTTTTGGTTACAATAACTCTGCAGTATAATTTGAAGTCAGGTAATGGGATTCCATCTTTTTTTCCCTTAGGATAGCTTTGGCTATTCTGGGTCTTTTGTGGTTCCATATAAGTTTTAGAGTTGTTTTTCTCTAGTTTTGAAGAATGTCATTGGTATTTTCATAGGGATTACATTGAAGCTGTAGATTGCTTTGAGTAGTGTGGTCATTTAAACAATATTGATTCTTCCAATCCATGAACCTAAATTACCTTTCCAGTTTTTGGTGTCCTGTTCAATTTTTTTAATCAACATTTTATAGTCTTTATTAGAGAGAAATTTCACTTCTTTGGTTAAGTTGATAAGCATTTACTTTTATCTGTGGCTAGTTTAATTGGGATGACTTTATATTTCTTTTTCAGATTTTACACTGTTGATATACAGAAATGTTACTGATTTTTGTATGTTGATTATGTATCCTGCAACTATAGTGAATTTGCTAGTTCAAATAGTTTTTTTAAATAAAGTCTTTAGGTTTTGCAAAATATGAGATCATATAATCTGCAAACAGGGATAATTTGACTTCTGTTTTTGCAGTTTAGATGCCCTTTATTTCTTTCTCCTGCCTGATTGCTCTAGCTAGGACTTCCAGTACTATGTTAAATAATAGTGGTGAAACTGGGCAACCTTGTCATGTTCCCGATCTTAGAGGAAAGGATTCAGTATAAGGCAAGCTGTGGATCTGTTGTACACAGCTTTTATGTTGAGGTATGTTCATTCTACTACCAGTTTTGAGGGGCTTTATCACAAAGGAATGTTGAATTTTATCAAATGCTTTTTCAGCATCTATTGAAATGATCATATGGTCTTATTCTTCTTTCTGTTAATATGATGTATCAATTTAATTGACTTGCCTATGTTGAAGGATACTTGCATCTCAGAGATAAATTCCACTTGGTTGTGATGAATGATCTTTCTAATATATGGTTGAATTTGGTTTGCTAGTATTTTGTTGAAGATTTTTGCATCAATATTCATCAGATACATTGATCACTAGTTTTTTTTTAATATCTCTTCATCTGCTTTTAGTACAAGGATAATAGTGGCCTTGTAGAATGAGCTTGCAAGTATTCCCTCCTCCTCTACTTTTTGGAATAGTTTGAGTAGGATTGATATTTATTTTTCATTAAATATTTGGTAGAATACACAGTGAAGCCATAGGGTCCTGGGATTTTATTTTTTCTGAATTTTTATTACAGCTTCTGTCTTGTTCCTTGTGGTTCATCTGTTCAGCTTTATAGATTTATTCATAGTTAAATCTGTAGGTTGTATGTGTCTAGGAATTTGTCTATTTCTTCCAGAGTTTCCAATATATAGGCATATTGTTGTTCATAGTAGCTACTAATAATTATTTGAATTTTTGTGGTGTCAGTTGTAATGTCTTTTTTTTGTCAACTCTGATTTTATTCATTTGAATTATCTCTCTTTTTTTCTTAGTCTTGTTAAAGGTTTGTCAATTTTTTTCTAAATTTTCAAAAATTCAACTTTTGTTTCATTGAACTTTTATATTATGATCTCATTGTAATTGCATTTATTTTTGTTCTGACCTTTATTATCTATCTTCTTCTACTAATTGTGGGGTTTGTTTTGTTGTTGTTGTTGTTCTAGTTCTTTAAGACACATAGATTGTTCATTTGAAGTATTTTTATGTAAGCTCTTATATACATTTTATATACACTTTATATATGCTTTTTATGTAGGGACTGCTACACACTTTACTTCTAATACTACTTTTGCTTAATCTCATAGGTTTCGGTATGTTGTGCTCCTATTATCATTTGTTTCAAAAATCTTTTCTTTTTAGATTTTCTTCTTAATTTTTTCATAAACTCACTGGTCATTCAGGAGCATATTGTTTAATTTCCATGTATTTGTATAGTTTCCAAAATTCCTCTTGTTATGGATTTTTAGCTTTATTCCCCTGTGGTCAGGGAAAATGCTCAATACTACTTCAATTTTTTTAATGTTTTAGACTTGTTTTGTGACCTAACATATGGCCTGTCCTCGAGAATAATCTATGTGCTAAGGAGAAGAAAGTGTATTCTGTAGCTCATGGATGAAATGTTCTGTAAATATCTATTCAATACATCTATGCTATAGTGCAGATTAAGGACAATGTTGTTGTTGTTATTGTTTTAATTTTCTGTATACAAGATCTTTCCAATGCTGAAAGTGTGGTGTTGAAGTCTCCAGCTATTGCTGTATATATATGTATATATATATATATATATATACATGTGTATACACACACACACACATATATATACACATATATATATATTAAAATCACTGGCTAAATTGACTGTTTTATTCTGTTTTATTATTATATTGTAACCTTCTTTGTCTCTTCTGATAGATTTTGTCCTAAAAACTAATTTATCTTATATAAGTATAGCTACTGCTTTTCTTTTTTTAATTTCCATTTGCATGGAATTTCTTTTTCCATTTCTTTATTTTAATTCTGCATGTGTCTTTATAGGTAATGTGTGTTTCTTGTAGCAACAGATCACTAGTTCTTTTCTTTTGTTATCCATTCAGCCAATCTATGTCTTTTAATTGGTGAGTTTATTACATTTATATTCAATGTTATTATTGATAAGTAATAATTCACTCTTGCCATTTTGTTTTTTGTTTTGGGTTGTTTTGTGGTCTTCCCTTCCTCCTTTTTTTCTTAACTGTCTTCCTGTTAGTGAAGGCAATTTTCTCTGTTTATATAATCTAGTTTTTTTCTTTTTATTTTTTGTGTATCTATTATATGTTGTTTGCTCTGAAGTTACCATGAGACATGCAAATACAGTCTTATGCCCCGTTGTTTTAACCTGATAACAACTAACAGTTTGTATAAAAAAACAAACAAACAAAAAATACTAATAAAGACTCTATGAGTTAACTTCATTCCCCTGCTTTTTAACTTTTTGTTGTTTCTATATATTGAATTATAATTTGATGTTTTGAAAAATTGTTATCATTTTTTATTAGTTTACAATTTACTCTTTTTACTTGACTAGTTTACATACCACAGTTACAGTGTTTTTTTTTTTTTTTTTTTTTTTTGAAATCAAATTTTTTTTATTTCCAAGTCTATGCACTTTCTATTATATACTGAAATCTCTCAATATTATCTACATAATAAATGTGTCCCACTACATCACATAAGTTATGTGGTCTTTTTGCTTTGTTTTGGAAGGGCCCACTGCTTTATTAACTGGAAATGGAGGAATGTGAGGGCAGGTCTAGAAGTTCATGCTAAAGCAAAACATCATCTATAGAACAAAAATTAAAAACAAATAGAAAATATGATTGTAAAAACCTGATGTGAATAAAACATAGCTTAGGCCATTTTATTTCTTTTTTTTGTTTTTTTTTTTTTGTTTGTTTTTTTTGTTTTTGAGCCATTTATCCTGCATGAGTTTTTTTGTATGTGTTTTTTATAGTAATGCCATAATACTGTAATAACTATCATTTTGTCACACGGCTTTGTTGGGTGAGACAAGTTCTCCCTCATTACTCTTATTTTGCTTTTTTACTTGAAAAGTCTATGCAATCCAACTCATTCTTCATTAGTCATCTGAATCGACTTTTCACTAGTATCATCAATGATACTTTTACCAAAGCAGTCTTTGCCTATTAGACCCCTGTGTAGCATTTGACATCATGATTACTCTTTCTTTGACATTCTCCCCAAATGTGTATATAACATTTGTATTAGTCAGCTTGGGCTGCCATTGCAAAATACCTTCAACTCTCTTAAACAACGTAAATTAATTTTCTCACAGTTCTGGAGGCTAGAAGTACAAGATCAGGTTGCCAGCATGGCCAGGTTTTGGTGAGGGCTCCTTGCCTGGCTTGTAGAAGGCCACCTTCTCTCTGTGTCCTCACATGGGGGAGAGAAAGCTCTGGTAACTCTTTTTTTTTTTTTTTTTTTAATTTATGAAGTATTTATTGATCATTCTTGGGTGTTTCTCGGAGAGGGGGATATGGGAGGGTCATAGGATAATAGTGGAGAGAAGGTCAGGAGATAAACACATGAATAAAGGTCTCTGGTTTTCCTAGGCAGAGGACCCTGCGGCCTTCTGCAGTGTTTCTGCCCCTGGGTACTTGAGATTAGGGAGTGGTGATGACTTAAAAAGCATGCTGCCTTCAAGCATCTGTTTAACAAAGCACATCTTGCACCGCCCTTAATCCATTTAACCCTGAGTTGACACAGCACATGTTTCAGAGAGCATGGGGCTGGGGGAAAGGCCATAGATCAACAGCATCCCAAGGCAGAAGAATTTCTCCTAGTCAGAACAAAATGGAGTCTCCTATGCCCACCTCTTTCTACACAGACACAGCAACAATCTGATCTCTCCTTCCTTTCCCCACACTTCCCCCCCTTCTCTTCAACAAAACCGCCATCGTCCTCATGGCCCGCTCCCGATGGTCGCTATCTCTTCGGAGCTGTTGGGTACACCTCCCAGACAGGGCAGCCGGGCAGAGGCGCTCCTCACCTCCCAGACAGGGCGGCCGGGCAGAGGCGCTCCTCGCTTCCCAGACGGGGCCGCCCGGGCAGAGGCGCTCCTCACTTCCCAGACAGGGCCGCCCAGGCAGAGGCGCTCCTCACTTCCTCCCATACCGGGTGGCAGCCGGGCAGAGGCGCTCCTCACCTCCCAGACGGGGCGGCCGGGCAGAGGCGCTCCTCACTTCCCAGACTGGGCGGCCGAGCAGAGGCGCTCCTCACTTCCCAGAGGGGGCGGCCGGGCAGAGGCGCTCCTCACTTCCCAGACAGGGTGGCCGGGCAGAGACGCTCCTCACTTCCTCCCAGACGGGGTGGCGGCCAGGCAGAGGCACTCCTCACCTCCCAGACAGGGCGGCCGGGCAGAGGCGCTCCTCACCTCCCAGACTGGGTGGCCGGGCAGAGGCGCTCCTCACTTCCCAGACTGGGCGGCCGGGCAGAGGCGCTCCTCACCTCCTAGACGGGGTGGCCAGGCAGAGGCGCTCCTCACTTCCCAGACGGTGTGGCGGCTGGGCAGAGGCGCTCCTCCCTTCCCAGATGGGGCAGCCAGGCAGAGGCGCTCCTCACTTCCTCCCAGATGGGGTGGCGGCCAGGCAGAGGCGCTCCTCACTTCCCAGAGGGGGCGGCCGGGCAGAGGTGCTCCTCACTTCCTCCCAGATGGGGTGGCGGCCGGGCAGAGGCACTCCTCACCTCCCAGACGGGGCGGCCAGGCAGAGGTGCTCCTCATCTCCCAGACAGGGCAGCCGGGCAGAGGTGCTCCTCACTTCCTCTCAGACGGGGTGACGGCCGGGCAGAGGCACTCCTCACCTCCCAGATGGGGCGGCCGGGCAGAGGCGCTCCTCACCTCCCAGACGGAGTGGCCAGGCAGAGGCGCTCCTCACTTCCCATATGGGGTGGCGGCCGGGCAGAGGCGCTCCTCACTTCCCAGATGGGGCAGCCGGGCAGAGGCGCTCCTCACTTCCTCCCAGACGGGGTGGCGGCCAGGCAGAGGCGCTCCTCACCTCCCAGACGGGGCGGCCGGGCAGAGGTGCTCCTCATCTCCCAGACGGGGCGGCCGGGCAGAGGTGCTCCTCATCTCCCAGACGGGGCAGCCGGGCAGAGGTGCTCCTCACTTCCTCCCAGACGGGGTGATGGCCGGGCAGAGGCGCTCCTCACCTCCCAGACGGAGTGGTCAGGCAGAGGCGCTCCTGACTTCCCATATGGGGTGGCGGCCGGGCAGAGGCGCTCCTCACTTCCCAGATGGGGCAGCCGGGCAGAGGCGCTCCTCACTTCCTCCCAGATGGGGTGGCGGCCAGGCAGAGGCGCTCCTCACCTCCCAGACGGGGCAGCCGGGCAGAGGTGCTCCTCATCTCCCAGACGGGGCGGCCGGGCAGAGGTGCTCCTCATCTCCCAGACGGGGCAGCGGGGCAGAGGTGCTCCTCACTTCCTCCCAGACGGGGTGGCGGCCGGGCAGAGGCGCTCCTCACCTCCCAGACGGAGTGGTCAGGCAGAGGCGCTCCTCACTTCCCATATGGGGTGGCGGCCGGGCAGAGGCGCTCCTCACTTCCCAGATGGGGCAGCCGGGCAGAGGCGCTCCTCACTTCCTCCCAGACGGGGTGGCGGCCAGGCAGAGGCACTCCTCACCTCCCAGACGGGGCGGCCGGGCAGAGGTGCTCCTCATCTCCCAGATGGGGCAGCCGGGCATAGGTGCTCCTCACTTCCTCCCAGACGGGGTGGCAGCCGGGCAGAGGCGCTCCTCACTTCCCAGACAGGGCGGCCGGGCAGAGGCGCTCCTCACTTCCCATACGGGGTGGCGGCCGGGCAGAGGCGCTCCTCACTTCCTCCCAGACGGGGTGGTGGCCAGGCAGAGGCGCTCCTCACTTCCCAGATGGGGTGGCCGGGCAGAGGCACTCCTCACCTCCCGGACGGGGCGGCCGGGCAGAGGCGCTCCTCACTTCCCATATGGGGTGGCAGCCAGGCAGAGGCGCTCCTCACTTCCCAGATGGGGCAGCCGGGCAGAGGCGCTCCTCACTTCCTCCCAGACGGGGTGGCGGCCGGGCAGAGGCGCTCCTCACTTCCCAGACGGGGCGGCCGGGCAGAGGTGCTCCTCACTTCCTCCCAGACGGGGTGGCGGCCGGGCAGAGGCGCTCCTCACCTCCCAGACGGGGTGGCCGGGCAGAGGCGCTCCTCCCTTCCCAGCCGGAGTGGCCAGGCAGAGGCGCTCCTCACCTCCCAGAGTGGGCGGCCAGGCAGAGGCGCTCCTCACTTCCCGGAGTGGGCGGCCTGGCAGAGGCGCTCCTCACTTCCCATACGGGGTGGCAGCTGGGTAGAGGCGCTCCTCACTTCCCAGATGGGGCAGCTGGGCAGAGGTGCTCCTCACTTCCTCCCAGACGGGATGGCGGCCAGGCAGAGGCGCTCCTCACCTCCCAGACGGGGCGGCGGCCAGGCAGAGGCGCTCCTCACCTCCCAGACGGGGTGGCCGGGCAGAGGCACTCCTCACCTCCCAGACGGAGCGGCTGGGCAGAGGCGCTCCTCACCTCCCAGAAGGGGCGGCTGGGCAGAGGCGCTCCTCACTTCCCATATGGGGTGGCAGCCGGGCAGAGGCGCTCCTCACTTCCCAGACGGGGTGGCGGCCAGGCAGAGGCGCTCCTCACTTCCCAGATGGGGCAACCGGGCAGAGGCACTCCTCACTTCCTCCCAGACGGGGTGGCGGCCAGGCGGAGGCGCTCCTCACCTCCCAGACGGGGCGGCCGGGCAGAGGTGCTCCTCATCTCCCAGACGGGGCAGCCGGGCAGAGGCGCTCCTCACTTCCTCCCAGACAGGGTGGCAGCCGGGCAGAGGCGCTCCTCACATCCCAGACGATGGGCGGCCGGGCAGAGGCGCTCCTCACTTCCCAGATAGGGCGGCCGGGCAGAGGGGCTCCTCACATCCCAGACGATGGGCGGCCAGGCAGAGATGCTCCTCACTTCCTAGACGGGGTGGCGGCGGGGCAGAGGCTGTAATCTTAGTACTTTAAGAGGCCAAGGCAGGAGGCTGGTAGGTGGAGGTTGCAGCGAGCCGAGATCACACCACTGCACTCCAGCCTGAGCACCATTGAGCATTGAGTTAGCGAGACTCCGTCTGCAATCCCAGCACCTCGGGAGGCCGAGGCAGGCAGATCACTCGAGGCCAGGAGCTGGAGACCAGCCCGGTCAACACGGTGAAACCCCGTCTCCACCAAAAATACAAAAACCATTCAGGCGTGGCGGCGCGCGCCTGCAATCCCAGGCACTCCGCAGGCCGAGGCAGGAGAGTCACAGGAGCCCGAGGCAGGGAGGTTGCAGCGAGCCGAGATCATGGCAGTACAGTCCAGCTTCAATAATAGCGGGAGACCGAAAAAAGAAGGAGAGGGAGACCGAAGAAAGGGGAGGGAGAGGGAGAGGGAGAGGGAGAGGGAGAGGGAGAGGGAGAGGGAGAGGGAGAGGAGGGAGAGGGAGAGGAGGGAGAGGGAGCTGTGTTTATATATATATGTATACACATATATATATATACACATATATATTTGTTTTCTTGTGTATGTACTTACTATTGACAATGAATTTTATACCTTCAGGTGTTTTCTTATTGCTCACTGTATTCTTTTTTTCTGACTGAAGTACTTCCTTTTGCATTTCTTCTAGATCAGTTCTGGTGTTGATAAAGTCCTTTAGATTGTACTTGTCTGTTGAAGTTTTTATTTTTCCTTAATGTTTGAAGGATATTTTCACAAGAAATACTGTTGTAGGGTCATTGTTTTCATCTTTTTTTTTTTAGCATCTTAAATATATCATGCCACTTTCTCCTCTATTTTAAAGTTTACACAGTAGAGTCTGCTGTCAGGTATATTAGAGCTCTATTTTATTTTACTTGTTTCTTTATTCTTGCTGCTTTTCAGAACCTTTCTTTTCTTTTGGACTTGGAAGTTTGATTTCTAAATGGCTTATGTTAGTCTTCTTTTTTTTTATTATACTTTAAGTTTTACGGTACATGTGCACAACGTGCAGGTTTGTTACATATGTATACGTGTGCCATGTTGGTGTGCTGCACCCATTAACTCATCATTTAACATTAGGTACATCTCCTAATGCTATCCCTCCCCCATCTCCCCACCCCATGACAGGCCCTGGTGTGTGATGTTCCCTTTCCTGTGTCCAAGTGTTCTCATTGTTCAATTCCCACCTATGAGTGAGAACATGCGGTGTTGGGTTTTTTGTCCTCACTATACTTTGCTGAGAGTGGTGGTGTCCAGCTTCATCCATGTCCCTACAAAGGACATGAACTCATCATTTTTTATGGCTGCATAGTATTCCATGGTGATATGTGCCACATTTTCTTAATCCAGTCTATCATTGTTGGACATTTGGATTGGTTCCAAGTCTTTGCTATTGTGAATAGTGCCACAATAAACATACGTGTGCATGTGTCTTTATAGCAGCATGATTTATAATCCTTTGGGTATATACCCAGTAATGGAATGGCTGGGTCAAATGGTATTTCTAGTTCTAGATCCCTGAGGAATCACCACACTGACTTCTACAAAGGTTCAACTAGTTTACAGTCCCACTATCAGTGTAAAAGTGTTCCTATCCTCTCAGGTTTGTCAAAGATCAGATAGTTGTAGATATGCAGCATTATTTCTGGGGGCTCTGCTCTGTTCCATTGGTCTATATCTCTGTTTTGGTACCAGTACCATGCTGTTTTGGTTACTGTAGCCTTGTAGTATAGTTTCAAGTCAGATAGTGTGATGCCTCAAGCTTTGTTCTTTTGGCTTAGGATTGACTTGGCAATGCAGGCTCTTTTTTGGTTCCATGTGAACTTGAAAGTAGTTTTTTTCCAATTCTGTGAAGAAAGTCATTGGTAGCTTGATGGGGATGGCATTGAATCTATAAATTACCTTGGGCAGTATGGCCATTTTCACGATATTGATTCTTCCTACCCATGAGCATGGAATGTTCTTCCATTTGTTTGTATCCTCTTTTATTTCATTGGGCAGTGGTTTGTAGTTCTCCTTAAAGAGGTCTTTCACATCCTTTGTAAGTTGGATTCTAAGGCATTTTACTCTCTTTGAAGCAATTGTAAATGGGAGTTCACTCATGATTTGGCTCTCTGTTTGTTATTGGTGTATAAGAATGCTTGTGACTTTTGTACATTGATTTTGTATCCTAATGAATTCAAAAAAATTTACAAGAAAAAAACAAACAACCCCATCAAAAAGTGGGCTAAGGATATGAACAGACACTTCTCAAAAGAAGACATTTATGCATCCAAAAGACAAATGAAAAAATGCTCATCATCCCTGACCATCAGAGAAATGCAAATCAAAACCACAGTGAGATACCATCTCACACCAGTTAGAATGGCAATCATTAAAAAGTCAGGAAACAACAGGTACTGGAGAGGATGTGGAGAAATAGGAACACTTTTACACTGTTGGTGGGACTGTAAACTAGTCGAACCATTGTGGAAGTCAGTGTGGCGATTCCTCAGGGATCTAGAACTGGAAATACCATTTGACCCAGCTATCCCATTACTGGGTATATACCCAAAGGATTATAAAACATGCTGCTATAAAGACACATGCACATGTATGTTTATTGCGGCACTATTCACAATAGCAAAGACTTGGAACCAACCCAAATGTCCAGCAATGATAGACTGGGTTAAGAAAATGTGGCACATATACACCATGGAATACTATGCAGCCATAAAAAATGATGAGTTCATGTCCTTTGTAGCGACATGGATGAAGCTGGAAACCATCATTCTCAGCAAACTATCACAAGTACAAAAAACCAAACACTGCATATTCTCACTCATAGGTGAGAATTGAACAATGAGAACACTTGGACACAGGAAGGGGAACATCACACACCAGGGCCTGTCGTGGGGTGGGAGGAGGGAGGAGGGATAACATTAGGAGATATACCTAATGTAAATGAGGAGTTAATGGTGCAGCACACCAACATGGCACATGTATACATGTGTAAGAAACCTGCACAATGTGCACATGTACTCTAGAACTTAAAGTACTAAAAAAAAAAGAGCCTACCAAGCAAAGGAAGCCCAGGACCAGATGGAATAACAGCCAAATTCTACTAGAGGTACAAAGAAAAGCTGGTACCATTCATCTGAAACTATTCCAAATAATAGAAAAAGAGGGACTCCTCCTTAACTCATTTTATGAAGCCAGCATCATCCTGATACCAAAACCTGGCAGAGACACCACAAAAAAAAAATTTTCAGGCCAATAATCCTGATAAACATCGATGCAAAAATCCTCAATAAAATACTGACTAACAGTATCCAGTGGCATATTAAGAAGCTTATCCACCACGATCAATTTGGTTTCATCAGTGGAATGCAAGGCTGGTTCAACATATGCAAATCAGTAAACATAATCCATCACATAAACAGAATCAATGATAAACACCACATGATTATCTCAATAGATGCAGAAAAGGCCTTTGATAAAATTCAACAGCCTTTCGTGCTGAAAACACTCAGTAAACTAGGTATTGATGGATCATATTTCAAAATAATAAGAGCTATTTATGACAAACCCGCAGCCAATATCATACTGAATGGGCAAAAGCTGGAAGCAGTCCCTTTGAAAACTGGCACAAGACAAAGATATCCTCTGTCAATACTCTTATTCAACAGAGTATTGGAAGTTCTGGCCAGGGCAATCAGGCAAGAGAAAGAAATAAACTGTACTCAAATAAGATGAGAGGAAGTCAAATTATCTCTGTTTGCAGATGACCTGGTTGTATATTTACAAAACCCTATTGTCTCAGCCAAAAACTCCTTAAGCTGATAAACAACTGTAGCAAAGTCTCAGGATACAAAGTCAATGTGCAGAAATCACAAGCATTCCTATACACCAATAATAGACAAACAGAGAGCCAAATCATGAGTAAACTCCCGAATCACTATTGCTACAAAGAGAATAAAATACCTAGGAATACAGCTTACAAGGGATGTGAAGGATATCTTCAAGCATAACTACAAACCACTGCTCAAGGAAATAAGAGAGGACACAAACAAATGGAAAAACATGCCATGCTCATGGATAGGAAGAATCAATATCATGAAAATGGTCATAGTGCCCAAAGTTATTTGTAGATTTAATGCTATTCCCATTAAGCTACCATTGACTTTCTTCACAGAATTAGAGAAAAGCTACTTTAAATTTCATACAGAACCCAAAAAGGAGCCCATATAGCCAAGACAATCCTCAACAAAAAGAACAAAACTGGAGACATCGTGGTACCTGACTTCAAACTATACTACAAGGCTACAGTAACCAAAACAGCATGATACTGGTACCAAAACAGATATGTAAACCAATGGAACAGAACAGAGTCCTCAGAAATAACACCACACATCTACATCCTTTTGATCTTCAACAAACCTGACAAAAACAAGCAATGAGGAAAGGATTCCCTATTTAATAAATGGTGTTGGGAAACTGGCTAGCCATATGCAGAAAACTGAAAGTGAACCCCTTCCTTACACCTTATATAAAAATTAACTCAAGATGTATTAAAGATTTAAATGGAAGACATAAAACCATAAAAACCCTAGAAGAAAACCTAGGCAATACCATTCAGGACATAGGCATGGGCACAGTCTTCATGACTAAAACACCAAAAGCAATTACAACAAAAGCCAAAATTGACAAATGAGATATAATTAAACTAAATAGCTTCTGCACACCAAAAGAAACTGTCATTAGAGTGAACAGGCAACCTACAGAATGTGGAAAATTTTTGCAATCTGTCCATCTGACAAAGGGCTAATATCCAGAATCTACAGGAAACTTATACAAATTTACAAAAAAACCCCAAACAACCCCTTCAAAAATTAGGCAAAGGATATGAACAGACACTTTTCAAAAGATGACATTCATATGAACATATGAAGAAAAGCTCATCATCACTGGTCATTAGAGAAATGTAAATCAAAACTACAATGAGATACCATCTCACACCAGTTAAAATGGCAATCATTAAAAACTCAGGAAACTACAGATGCTGGAGAGGATGTGGAGAAATAGGAACACTTCTACACTGTTGGTCTGAGTGTACATTTGTTCAACCATTGTTGAAGACAATGTGGCAATTCCTCAAGTATCTAGAACTAGACATACCATTTGACCCAGCAATCCCGTTACTGGTTATATATCCAAAGGATTATAAATCATTCTACTATGAAGACACATGTGTACATATGTTTATTGCAGCACTATTCACAATAGCAAAGACTTGGAACCAACCCAAATGCCCATCAATGATAGACTGGATAAAGAAAATGTGGTACATGTACACCACGGAATACTAAGCAGCCATAAAAAAGAATGAATTAATGTCCTTTGCAGGGACATGGATGAAGCTGGAAACCATCATTCTCAGCAAACTAACACAGGAACAGAAAACCAAACACCACATGTTCTCACTCATAAGTGGGAGTTGAACAATGAGAACATATGGGCACAGGGAGGGGAACATCACACACTGGGACCTCTCAGGAAGTAGGAGGAAAGGGGAGGGATAGCATTAGAAAATACCTGTTGTAGATGACGGGTTGATGGTGCAGCAAACTACAATGGCACATGTATACCTATGTAACAAACCTGCACATTCTGTACCTGTATCCCAGAACTTAAAGTATAATAAAAAATTAATAAAAAATAAAAATAAAAAAACAAAGATTCCAATGTCCATTCCATTTTTAACTCCAGAATTTCTACTTGATCCTTTTTAATTGTTTCAATCTCTTTGTTAAATTTATCTGAAAAAAATGTAAATTCATTATCTGTGTTATTTTAATTTTTTTTTTTAGTTTTCTCAGAACAACTATTTTGACTTCTTTGTCTGAGAGGCCACATATCTCTGTTTCTCCAGGATTTGTCCCTGGTATCTTAGCTTGTTTGGTGAGGTTATATTTTTTTGGATGATGTTGATATTTGTAGGTATTCATTAGTGTCTGAGAATTGAAGAGTTAGATGTTGATTGTAGCCTTCGTGTCTGGGCTTATGTGTACCCGTACTTCTTGAGAAGGCTTTCTAGGTATTTGAAAGGACTTGAATGTTGTAACCTAAACCACATCTGCATTAGTGTACACCTTAAGCCCATTAATGCTCTGGTTCTTGCAGACTCATATAGGTATCACCTTGATGGCCTTGGACAAAATTCGGGAGAATTATCTGGATCACCAGGCAGAGACTGTTGTTCTCTTCCTTTACCTTCTCTTGGCAAAAACAGAGTCTCTCTCTCTCTCTCTATGCTGAGTCAACTGGAGCTGAGAGTGGGGTTACACAAGTGCCCTGGTGGCCAAGACTGAGACTGCACTGGATCAGACCTGAAGGCAACACATCACTAGGTCTCATCCAAGGTTATCTGTAACCACTACCTGGATACCACCTATGTTAACTCAAGACCCTATGGCTGTACAGTCAGCAGGTGGAAAATCCAGATAGTCTTGTGTTTTTTTCTTCAAGGCAGCAAGTTCCTCCCAGGCCCTGGGTGCATACAGAGATGCTATCTGGGGGTCTGAGACTGGAGTGAAAGCCTTAGAAATCTACCTAATATTCTATTGTACTGTGACTGAGCTGACACTCAAACCATAGTATGCAGTCCTTCCTACTTTTTCCTCCTATTTTTACAGGCAGAGGAGCCTCATCCCATGGCTGACGTCACCTATAGCCCATGGAGAGTACTGCTAAGCTACCACTGGCATTAAATTAATGTCCAAGTGTTTTTCAATCACCTTGTGGTGAATGTTGCCAGTCCTGGGACTCAACCTTCAGGGTAGTGGGCTCCCCTTTGGATCTGGGCTGGTCCAGAAACTCCATCCAAGAGCCAAATCTTGGAATCAGGAACCCCAAGACCCTGCTTGGTGCTCTACCCCACTGTTGCTGAGCCTGTACTTAAGGTGCAAGACAACGTCCCCTTTACATTTTTTTCTGCTTTACACAAGCTGATGGAGTCTCTCACTGTAGTCATCACAGCTAGGAATTTGCTGCATCTCACTTGAAGCTGGTCAATCTCAGAGTCTTACCCAAGGCCCATAGGGTGTACTACTAGGTATCTCTGCTGGTTATTCAAGGCCTAATGTCTCTTTAGTCAGCAAGCAATGGGTCTTGCCATGACTGCATCCTTTCATTCTAGGTAGCAAATTTCCTTCTCACCCAGGGTGTGTCTAGAAATGTTGTCTGACAGGACCTGGAACAGGACTCATGACCTACCCAGTATCTTATGCCATTGTGGCTGAACTAATATCCAAGATGCAAGACAAAGTCTTCTTTGCTTTTTTTTCTCTCCTCCCCTGAAGCAGAAGGAAGGTGTCTCTTTTGGATCTGTGAGCTGGTTAGCCTGGATTTAAGGTAGAGGTCAAACAAGCACTCTCTTATCCACCCCAGCTGTTGTCTCAGTAGGTTACATGTATTTTCCCCCAAGCCCATTGGCTCTGAGACCAGCTCAGCATTAGAACTCACCTAGGAGTTGGCCGGGCACAGTGGCTCATGCCTGTAATCCCAGCACTTTGGGAGGCAGAGGCGGGAGGATCACGAAGTCAGGAGATCAAGACCATCCTGGCTAACACAGTGAAACCCCGTCTCTACTAAAAATACAAAAAATTAGCCGGGCATGGTGGCGGGCGCCTGTAGTCCCAGCTACTCGGGAGGCTGAGGCAGGAGAATGGCCTGAACCCGGGAGGCGGAGCTTGCAGTGAGCCAAGATTGTGCCACTGCACTCCAGCCTGGGCGACAGAGCGAGACTCCGTCTCAAAAAAAAAAAAAAAAAAAAAAAAGAACTCACCTAGGAGTTGCAGTGTTTGTGGCCTAGATTGCCTTTCAACTTTAAGACACCAAAGCACTTGAGCATAGAGTGATAAGGCTTGCCAAAACTCATGTTCTGACTGCTGGAATAGGTAAATCCTCTCTGGCTATTATCACTAATCATTAGAAAATTGCAAATCAAAACTGCAATGAAATATTATCTTGCCTCAGGGCTGTTATTATTAAAAATGACAAAGAGTGACAGATTCTAGCTAAGATGCAGAGAAAAAGGTTCTCTTACAGACTGTTGCTTAGAATGTAAATTAGTACAGCCACTATGATAAATAGTATGAAGAGTTTTTAAACAACTAGAAATGAAATGACCATACAATCCAGTAATCTCACTATTGGATATTTATACAAATAAGAACAATTTATATAAAAGATACCCACAATATGTTTATTGCAGCAGTATTCATAATAGCAAAGATACAGAATTAACCTAAGTTTTCACCAACAGATGAATAAATAAAGAGGAGATGGTATATTTACTTGCTTACATAAGATTGAATCATACAAAAGAATGAAATAATGTCATTTGCACCAACATGGATGAAACTGGAGGTCATTATGTTATGTGAAATGAACCAAGCACAGAAAGATGAACTTCGCTTGTTTTCACTCAGACACAGGAACTAAAAAAGTGCACCTCGTGGAAGAAGAGAGTAGAATGATGGATACTTGAGGCTGGGAAGTGTGTGGAGGAAATGAATAGAAGTTGGTTAATGGGTACAAAAATACAGTTGGATAGAAGAAATGATTCAATGTTCAGTAGCAAAGTAGGGTGATTATAGTTAACAACAATGTATTATATATTTCAAAATAGCTAGAACACAGAACTCTAAATGTTCCTGACACATAGAGATAATAAATACCTGAAGGGATGAATACCCTAAATGCCCCAGCTTGACTATTCACATTCTATACAGTTAACAAAATATTTCATGTATTCCATAAATATGTACAAATATCATGTATCATTGTTCTGTTTAATCTCTCTGGTATAGTCTGAAGTTTTGAGTCTCTCTGAAATTTCTATATTGAACCTCTAACCCCAGAGGTGATGGTATTAGGAGATGGATCCTTTGTGGAGGTGATTAAGTTTTGACAGCAGATTCCTTATTAATGGGATTAGGGTCTTTATAAACGAAGTCCAAGGGAGCTAATTTCTGCCTTTTATCATGTGAGGATACAGTGAAAACGTGCTATGGAAAAGTAGGCTTTTACTAGTCACCAAATCTGCCAGTGTCTTGGACTTCCCCACGTCCTAAACTGTGAGAAATATTCTTCTGTTTTATACAAGCCTGTCAATATATGTTTTGTTATAGCAGCCTGAACAGACTAAGAAAATGTGTTGGTTAATACTGAGTGTCAACTTGATTGGATGGAAGCATGCAAAGTATTGTTCCTGGGTGTGTCTCTGAGGGTGTTGCCAAAAGAGATTAAAATTTAATTCAGTGAGCTGAGAAAGGCAGTCCCACCATTAATCTGGGTGGGTACTACCTAATCAGCTGCCAGTGCAGCTAGAATATAAAGCAGGCAGAAAAAGGTGAAAAGGCTAGGCTAGCCTAGCCTTCCAGCATACATCTTTCTCCCGTGCTGGATGCTTCCTGCCCTCTAACATCAGACTCCAAGTTTTTCAGTTTGGGGACTTGGACTGGCACTCCTTGCTCCTCAGCTTGCAGATGGCCTATTTTAGGATGGCCTATTTTAGGACCTTGTGATTGTGTGAGTTAATAAATTTTGCCTCATAAATATGTTAATGAACTTCATATATATATAATAGTTGATAAACTCCCCTTCATATATTATATATATAATAGTTGATAAACTCCCCTTCATATATTATATATATGAATGTATATGTATATGTATATGTATGTGTATATGTGTGTATATTCTGTTCTGTTCCTCTAGAGAACCTGGACTAATATAGATTTTGGTACCAGGAATGGTTCTAGAGGAACAGAATATTAAAAATGGAGTCCTTTCATTGGTTTTGAAGTTTTCTGGAGTAGGCTGCTTAATATGATTAGACCCAAAAATGCTAAGGACTCTACTTCTAATAGTATGGAGAATACTGAGAGTCCTTGGCATGAATCATTTAGAGACTTATGCAAAATAAATGCATTTGATACTCCTGATTCAATCCTTGGGAGAGGCAAATAGTTCAGTGACACTATACATAATATCTTTGACCATATGTGGAGAACAAAGGAACAAAATGAATCTGGTTGGTTGTTCCTGAATTCGATGGACAAAATGATGAAAGAAAATGATGAACTCAGGGATTCTAACTCCTAGCTTCAGAAGCAGATACTGAACCTCAAATCTGCTAAGACTGCCCTGAGTGAGAGTCTTATCTCCTAAAGAGAAAAAGCTGAAATTGTGGAAAAACAGACACAAACTCTTTTCATGCAAGTGGCTGACATGCAATCAAAGGTGCATGCACAGACTCGCCAGGTGTCAACTGTTAAAGTGAGGGCGTTGATCGGAAAAGAATGGGACCCTGCAACTTGGAATGGGGATGTGTGGGAGGACTCTGATGAAGCTGGGGACACTGAGTTTGTAAACTCTGATTAACTTTTTTTTTTTGCCAGAAGAAACAGCATCCCCATCCCCAGTAGTGGCAACATCCACTCCTCAACCTATGCTACCACCAGCCTTTCCACCTTTGTCTGAGGAGATAAACCCTGTGCTGCCTGAGGCAACAGTGATGGCCTCCCCTGAGGCAGTTGCCAGGCAAGATAATGTTGATTCTCCTCAGAAGCCACCCCCTACACCCATGTTTGCTTCTAGACCTATAACTAGACTAAAGTCCCGGAGAGCCCCTAGAGGTGAGGTTGAGAGTGTGACCCATGAGGAAATGTGCTATACTCAAAAAGAACTGCTTGAGTTTTCTAATTTATAAACAGAAACCTGGAGAACAGGCATGGGAATGGATATTAAGGGTGTGGGATAATGGTGGAAGGAAAATAGAGTTGGATCAGACTGAATTTGTTGATTTGGGCCCACTAAGTAGGGACTCTTTTTTTAATGTTACAACTCAGGGAGTTAAAAAAAAAAAAAAAAAGGTTTTAGTAGTTTATTTGCTTGGTTAGCTGAAATATGGATTAAAAGATGGCCCACTGTGAGTGAGCTGAAAATGCCTGATCTCCCTTGGTTTAATGTAGAGGAAGGGATCCAAAGGCTTAAAAAGATTGGGATGGTGGAGTGGATTAGTCACTTTAGACCTACTCCTCTCAGTGTGGAGGGTCCAGAACATATACTCTTGACCAACGCCTTGTTAAATAGATATGTGAAGGCAGCACCTGCATCTTTGAAGAGCCCTTTAACTGCTTTTCTCTTTATGTCAGATCTAACTGTGGGAAACACATTCACTCAACTACAAAATTTAAATACAATGGGAATAATTGGGTCCTCATGTGACAGGAGCCAAGTGGCAGCACTCAACCATCAAAGGCAAGGTGGGCATAGCTATTGTAAGGGACAGCAGAGGCAAAGTGGCAATCAGCATAGTCTGACTCGTGTAGAGCTCTGGAGTTGACTAATTAGTCATGGTCTTCCTAGAAGTGAAATTGATAGGAAGCCTACTGCATTTCTACTTAATTTATATAAGGAAAAAACTTTTAGGTCTAATGGGCAGAATACTAATTTGAATTATAAAAACAGAGAGTCATAGTCCCTCAATCAATTTCCAGAATTGAGCCAGTTTACAGACACTGAACCCCTTGAATGAAGGGGAAGCTGTGTCCCCTTGAGGAAAGACCTCATTACACTACTGGCAATTTATGCTGTTAATCTTTTTCCCATCCTTCCCCAAGAAGACTGCAGGCCTTTTACCAGGGTAACTGTGCAATGGAGGAAAAAATGATCAGACATTTTGGGGACTACAGGACACTGGCTCTGAACTTCCATTGATTCCAGGGAACCCAAAACATCATTGTGGTCCTCCAGCTAAAGTGGAAGCTTATGGAGGTCAGGTAATTAATGAAGTTTTAGCTTAAGTCTAACTTACATTGGGTCCAGTGTGTACTAGGGCTCGTCTTGTGAACATTTCCCCAGTGCCAGAATGCAAAATTGTCATCTGGCAGATTCCCCACATCGGCTCACTGACTGGTAGGCTGAGGGAAATTATGGTGGGAAAGGCCAAATGGAAGCCATTAGAGCAGCCTCCACCTAGAAAAATAGTAATTCAAAAACAATATCGCATCCCTGGAGCTATTACAGAGATTAGTGCCACCATTGAGGACTTGAAAGAAACAAGGGTGGTGATTCTCACCACATCCCCATTCAAATCTCCCATTTGGCCTTTGCAGAAGACAGATAGATCTTGGAGAATGATAGTGAATTATCATAAGCTTAACCAAGTGGTGACTCCAATTGCAGCTGCTGTATGAGATATGGTTTCATTGCTTGAGCAAATTAACACATCTCCTGGTACCTGGTATGCGGCCATTGACTTGGCAAATGCCTTTTTTCCATTCTTGTCCATAAGGCCCACCAGAAGCAATTTGCCTTCAGCTGGCAAGGCCAGCAATGTACCTTTACTGTCCTACCGCAGGGGTATATCAACTCTCTGGGTTTGAGTCATAATCTTATTCAGAGAGACCTTGATCACGTTTTGTTTCCACAAGATATCACACTGGCTCACTACATTGATGACATTATGCTTATTGGGTCCAGTGAGCAAGAAGTAGCAAACACACTGGATTTACTGGTGAGACATGTGTATGCAAGAGGATGGCAAAAAGGCAGGGACCTTTCACCTCAGTAAAATTTCTAAGGGCCCGGTGGTGTAAGGTGAAGGATAAGTTGGTGCATTTGGCCCCTTCTACAACCAAGAAAGAGGCACAATGCCTAGCAGGTCTATTTGGATTTTGGAGACAACACATTCCTCATTTGGGCGTGTTATTCTGGCCCATTTATCGAGTGACCTGAAAGGTTGCTGGTTTTGAGTTTGATTCCAGAGGTTGCTGGTGTTTGATTCCAGAGAATCCACAGGAGAAGGCTCCGCAACCGGTTCAAGCTGCTGTGCAAGCTGCTCTGCCACTTGGGCTATATGACACAGCAGATCCAATGGTGTTTGAGGTGTCTGTGGCAGATAGAGATGCTGTTTGGAGCCCTTGGCAAGCCCCCATAGGTGAATCACAGTGGAGGCCTCTAGGATTTTGGAGAAAGGCCCTGCCATCATCTGCACATAACTACTCTCCTTTTGAGAAACAGTTCTTGGCCTGTTACTGGGGTTTGGTGGAAACTGATCATTTTACTATGGGTCATCAAGCCACCATGCAACCTGAACTGCCTATAATGAACTGGGTGCTTCCTGACCAATCTAGCCATAAAGTGGGTTGGGTACAGCAGCATTCCATCATCAAATAAAAGTGGGATATATGTGACTGGGCTTGATTGGGTGCTGAAGGCACAAGTAGCTTACATGAGGAGGTGACTCAAATGCTCATGTTCTCCACTCCTGCCACTCTGCCTTCTTCCCCCAGCCTGCCAGAGTGGCCTTATGGGGAGTTCCCTATGATCAGTTGACAGAGGAAGAGAAGACTAGGGCCTGCTTCACAGATGGTTCTGCAGGATGTGCAGACACCACCCGAAAGTGGACAGCTACAGTACTACAGCCACTTTCTAGGACATCCCTGAAGGAGAATGGTGAAAGGAAATCTTCCCAGTAGGCAGAACTTTGAGCAGTGCACCTGGTAGAAGATATGGCCAAATGTACAATTATATACTGATTCATAGGCTGTAGCCAATGGTTTGGATGCATGATCAGGGACTTGGAAGAAGCATGATTGGAAAATTGGTGACAAATAAATTTGGAGAAAAGATATGTGGATAGACCTCTGTGAGTGGTCAAAAACTGAAGATACTTGTATCCCATGTGAGTTCTCACCAATAGATAACCTCAGTAGAGGAGGATTTTAATAATCAAGTGGATAGGATGACTCATTCTGTGGACATCACTCAGCCTCTTTCCCCGGCCCCTGATGTCATTGCCCAGTGGGCTCATGAACAAAGTGGCCATGGTGGCAACGATGGAGGTTATGCATGGGCTCAGCAAGATGGACTTCCACTCACCAAGGCTGACCTGGCTACAGCTACTGCTCAGTGTCCAATTTGCCAGCAGCAGAGACCAACACTGAGACCTCAATGTTGAACCATTCCTCAGGGTGATCAGCTAGCTACCGGGTGACAGGTTGATTATATTGGACCTCTTTCGTCATGGAAAGGGCAGAGATTTGTCCTCACTGGAATAGACAGTTACTCCAGATATGAGTTTGCCTATCCTACATGCAATGTATCTTCCAAGATTACCATTCATGGACTCACAGGATCCCTTACCCACCATCATGGTATTCCACACAGCATTGTGTCTGACTAAGGCACTCTCTTTACAGCTAAAGAAGTGTGGCAGTGGGCTCATGCTCATGGAGTTCACTGGTTACCATGTTCCCCATCATCCTGAAGCAGCTGGATTGATAAAACGGTGGAATGGCCTTTCGAAGTCACAATTGCAATGCCAACTAGGTGACAATACTTTGCATGTTGTGGCAAAGTTCTCCAGAAGGCCATATATGCTCTGAATCAGCATCAAGTATACGGTACTGTTTCTCTCATAGCCAGGACTCATGGATCCAGGAATCATAGGGTGGAAGTGGAAGTGGTACCACTCACCATAACACCTACTGACCCACTAGCAAAATTTTTGCTCCTGTTCCTGTGACATTAGATTCTGCTGGTCTAAATGTCTTAGTTCCAGAGAAAAGAATGCTGACACCAGGAGACACAACAACAATTCCATTAAACAGGAAGTTAGGATTTCCACCAGAACACTTTGGGCTCCTCTCACATTTAAATCAACAGGCTAAGAAGGGAGTTACAGTATTGGCTGGGGTGACTCGGATTATCAAGATGAAATCAGTCTACTACTCCACAATGGAGGTAAAGAAGTGTATGCATGGAATACAGGAGATTCATTAGGGTGTCTCTTAGTATTACCATGCTCTGTGATTAAGATCAGTGGGAAACTACAACAGCCCAATCCAGGCAGGACTAAAAATGGCCCAGACCCTTCAGGAATGAAGGCTTGGGTCACCCCATCAAGAAAAAAACCACAACCTGCTGAGGTGCTTGCTAAAGGAAAAGGGAGTACAGAATGGGTAGTAGAAGAAAGTAGTCACCAATACCAGCTATGATCACGTGACTAGTTGCAGAAATGACTGTAATTTTCCTCCTTCTTTTGTTAAAAGCATATTTGTGCATGTATACACTTGTATTAAGAATATATCCTCATTTTACATCCTTTTTCCTTTATTATGTCACATAAGATTTATTGACTTCATCAGCATTTGAATATTGTTAACTTTATGTAATAGGATTTGGGTTAGGGATTGGTGCATTTCTAGCTGTATGAAACGTAGTTGTATTATGTTAGGCATCCTTTTGACCTTATTATTATCTTTATTTGAAGATTATATATGATCTCAGGAGATGTGTATGGGTTCAAGTTGACAAGGGGTGGACTTGTGATGGTCAATACTGAGTGCCAACTTGATTGCCTTGAAGGATGCAAAGTATTGATCCTGGCTGTGTCTGTGAGGATGTTGCCAAAGGAGATTAACATTTGTGCCTGTGGGCGAGAAAGGCAGACCCATCCTTTATCTGGGTGGGCACCGTCTAATCAGCTGCCAGCACACCTAGAATATAAAGTAGGCAGAAAAACGTGAAGAGGCTAGACTGGCCTAGGCTCCCAGCCTACATATTTCTCTCATGCTGGATGCTTCCTGCCCTTGAATATCAGACTCCAAGTTCTTCAGTTTTGGAACTCGGACTGGCTCTCCTTGCTCCTCAGCTTGCAGACAGCCTATTGTGGGACCTTGTAATCATGTGAGTTAATACTTAATAAACTTTTCATATATATCTATCTATCCTGTTAGTGCTGTCCCACTAGAGAACCCTGACTAATACAGACAGTGTCCTACTATTTTGGAATTTTCCAGCTATCTTTCAGTTATTGATTTCTACTTTACTTATATTTTGTCTGGAAGTAGGTATTGTGTGACTTATTTTATTTTAAATTTACTAAAGTGTGTTTTATTCCCCAAAATGCAGTCTATCTTGGTAAATGTTCCACCGGAGCTTTAAAAGACTGTTTTGTTCTTGCTGTTGTTGTGTGAACCAGTCTATAGATGTACATTATATCCCGTTGATTAATGTTGCTTTTGAGGTCAAATACATTCTTACTAATTTTCTGCCTGCTTTAGCTGTCCTTTACTGACAAAGACATTTAAAAATCTCTGCATATAATGGTGGATTCATCCATTTATCTGTACAAGTTCTATCAGTTTTTGCCTCACACATTATGATGTTCTGTTTTTAGGCACATTCACAATGAGGATTGTTATGTCTTTTTGGAGAAGTCACCTTTTATCCTATATAGTACCTCACTTTATCACTGATAACATTCTTTGCTCTGAAGCCTGCTGTCTCTGAAATTAATATAGACATTTTCATTTTCTTTTGATAGCATTAGAATGCTATGTATTTTTTCCACTTACTTTTAATCAATATGTGTATTTATATTTTGATTAGACTTTTGTAGACAATATATAGTTGGGTCTGATAATCTTTGTTTTTTAATTGGTACATTTAGGCCACTGATATTCAAAATGATTATTGATATACTTGGATTAATACCTAACATGTCTACTATTATTTCCTATTTGTTACTCATGTTTTTTGTTACTATTATTGTCTTTCTCTTTTTTGCCTTTTGTGTTTTTAATTAAGTATTTGGTATAATTTCATTTTCTTTGTGTCTTAGCATATCAGTTAAAATGATTTTTTTAACTTTTTATATTGGTTGTTCTAGGGTTTGAAAGATAAACTTACTACTAATTTAAATTCACTTTTATTTTTATTTTATTTTATTTGAGATGGAGTCTCTCTCTTGTCCCCCAGGCTGCAGTGCAGTGGCACAGTCTCGGCTCACTGCAACTTCCGTCTCCCGGGTTAAAGAGACTCTCCTGCCTCAGCCTCCTGAGTAGCTGGGATTTACAGGCTCCCGCCACCACAACTGGCTAATTTTTGTACTTTTAGTAGAGACGGGGTTCTGCCATGTTGGCCAGGCTGGTCTTGAACTCCTGATCTTGTGATCCACCCACCTCGGCCTCCCAAAGTGCTGGGATTACAGGCGTGAGCCACCGCTCCTGGCCTTAAGTTCACTTTTAAATAACAGTATACTACTTCACAGGGGGTGCAAGTACTTTATAATGACAAAATATTTATAATTCCTCTTTCCCATCTCTTATATCACCATTGTCATTTATTTCAAACATAAGCTACAATCATCATATACACAGTTGTTATTATTTTGAATAAACCATTATCTGTTAGATCAATTAAGCATGACAAACAGAAAAGATTTTATTTTACCTTCTCTCATTCCTTCTCTAATATTCTTCCATTCTTCATGTAGATCTGAGATTCTAACATATGTTATATTTTTTTCTCTCTGAAAAACTTCTTTTTACATTTCTGGTTAGGCAAGAGTACTGGCCACAAGTCTGCTCAACTTTTATATGTCTAATAATGTCTTTAATTCTGCTTCACTTCTGCTCCTCTGTAAGAAAGGTGTTTTTTATTTTTTATTATTTTTTTAAAGTCTGCCTTCTTCCAATACTTTGTCTTTATCTTTGCTTTTCTGTAGTTTAATCACAATATGCTTACATTTAGTATTTTTTGTTGTATTTATCCTGTTTGTTGTTTTCTGAACTCCCCAGATCTATGGTTTTGTGTCCACCATTAATTTTGGGAAAAGGCACCATCATTATTGCCTTAAATATTGCTTCAGTTCCTTTATCTGTTTCTTGTCCTTATGGTATTTGTGTTACACATATGTTATACCTTTTGTAGTTGTTCCACAGTTCTTGGATAGTCTATTCTGCTTTTTATGCAAAGTTTTTTCCTTGATTTTTATTTTTTAAGATTTCTATTGAGGCCGGGTACAGTGGCTCACACCTGTAATCCCAGCACTTTGGGAGGCCAAGGCCGGTGGATTATAAGGTCAGGAGTTCGATACCAGCCTGGCTAGCATGGTGAAACCCCACCAGCCTGGCCAGAATGGCAAAACCCCGTCTCTACCAAAAATACCAAAAATACCAAAAAAAAAAAAAAAAAAATCAGCCGGGCATGGTGGTGTGCTTCTGTAATCCCAGCTACTCAGGAGACTGAGGCAGGAGAATTGCTTGAACCCAGGAGGCGGAGGTTCCAGTGAGCTGAGATCATGCCACTGCACTCCAGCCTGGGTGACAGAGCAAGACTGTCTCAAAAAAAAAAAAAAAAAAAAAATTTCCATTGAGATATCCCCGAGCTCAGAGATGCTTCCCTCAGCTCCGTCCAATCTACTCTAAGCCTGTCAAAGGCATTCTTTATTTTTTACAGTGCTTCTGCTCTCTAGAATTTTTTATGCTTTCTTAAAATTTTCATCTCTCTGCCTACATTACCCTCTTTTTTGCATGTAGTCTACTTTTTGCATTAGAACCATTAGCATGTTAATCATAGTTTTGATTCCCAGTCTAATTATTTAAACATCACTGCCATATCTGAGTCTGATTCTGTTGATTGCTGTGTCTTTTCAAACTGGGTTTTTTTTTTTGGTCTTTTAGTATGCTTCATAATTGTTTTTGAAAGCTAGACATAATGTACTGGTGAAAGAAACTCCAGTAAATAGGCCTTTATCAATTTTGTGGTAAGATATGAGTGGAGGGAAGCATTTTATGGTGCCATGATTAAGTCTCAGGCTTTTAGTGAGCCTGTGCACTTGGGCTGTGAACTTCACAAATGCCTCAAATTTTTATTCCTGACTTAGGTGAAAGAGGATGACTGGAAGGTGCTGGATTTTGGTATTTCCCTTCCCCTCTGTGGAAGGACAGACTAGGCTGAAGTTCAATATTTTTTATTCCTTTAGGTTGATTGGGCTCTGACAAAACTCCAAGAGGTTAGATTCTGCTAAAACAGTTTCTCTTGAGGGAAGATCTTGCTTAAAATAAAAGGAATGCTGTAGGGACTTTCAAAATGGTTCCCTTTCTGTGCCCCATGCCAGGGCCTGGGGTGATTTTTCCGCAAGATTCATTGTGAAAATCTAGATAGAGAAACAGGAGGTAAAACTCACAAAAGTACAGAGGCTCCCTGGAAGTTTTAACTCTCAAAGTTTTTCCTACTGAGACTCCTGCAATTTATTAAGTACAGTTAAGGTTTTACTACCCCAACACAGGCTTCCATAGAGGTTTCTGCTCTGGTAAGTTATAATTGTTTTGTATCCCACTGTCTGTCTTTCCAATTTGGGGTGCAACAGTTTTCTGTGTGATCTCACTTTTCTAATGGATCTAAGAAGAAATGCTGTTTTTCAGATCGTTTAGCTTTTTACTTGTTAGGAAAGAGTGCCAATTTCCAAGCTCCTTATATATCACGCAGGAAACCAGAAGTCTAGGTCATCAGAATTTTAAAAGGTCTCAAACAATTTTAAGGAGCAGTCATTTTTGTAAACCACAACTGTAAAGGCTTAGCTTTTAAAACCTGCATTATGCATGAGTGTACTGCTAATAACTTGATCTTAACGTATGTTTGTCCAATGTGTGTCAAAAAGTTCTTTGTAAGCCTTCTTGAAAAAGAAATAAACAATGTGTAAATCTGCCAGGGCTGCCATAACAAGATATCACAAACTGGGTGGCTTAAACAACAGAAATTTATTTTTTTCACATTTCTGGAGCCTAGAAGTTCGAGGAAAAGGTGTCAGAAGGCTTGGTTTTTTACTCAGGCCTCTCTTTTTCACTTATAAACAGACAACTTCACACTGTGTCCTTAGATGGCCTTTTATCTGTGCATGAACATTCTTGATATCTCTTCCTCTTTTTATAAGGACACCAGTCCTATTGGATTAGGGCTGCATTCTTATGACCTCATTTAACATTAATTACCTCTTGAAAGGTCCTTTTTCTACCTATAGTCATATTGAGATTAGGTCTTCAATTATTAATTTTGGTGGTGGACACAATTCCCTCTATAAAACCAAATGTTTATTGTACATATTTTTCTATTTGTTCAAATATTAAAGTTACATTCTGAATATATTATGTTTCTTTCGTCTTAAACAAGAATCTTATTATCCTTCTACAGCTTGTGGAAAAAGGTTCATTAACTAGTCCATCTTACCAGCTTTCTCTGTACTGATATGAAGAGGAAAAAACATTGACAGAAACTCTCAATTTAAAATTCATGAATTTCCTCCTTTAAAAAAATCTTTCTGTTGAGTTAAGCAAACACTTCACACATGGAAAAATTTAAAAATCATCCAATGTTTCCAAATGTACTCTATAGACCTAAGCAGAATAAGTAGAACGCAGGTAACTAGGTGATTTACATTCAAAAATGTTTACTAAGAACATGCAGCTTATGATCTCTGGCAAAATTATTCTACAACTTCAAGCTATATTTTATTGTAATTTGATTTGTGGCTTTATGAACAGATAGCAAAATCATGAATTAAATAAAGCATATAAAACAAATGCAGGCCATATGAATTACTTATAAGTACAAGACTTTATCATGATTTTTAGTGGAACTTAAGCAAATAATTAGCCTGTGTGCAGAAGGCCACTCATGTAAAGTAAGAAAAATGCAACAACAGCAAGTTTAGACAATATCAGGAAATGAAATCCATTTCTGTCTACACTATATTAGACAAGTGAAATTATTAGCAAATTAAACCCATAGCTTTCAATTTTTGGAATGAATCACAGTTCTGCCTTTAATTATTAAGTTAGTGTGATAGCCTGTGCCTCAGTTATTAAGCTAATGTCTTCAACTCCAAACCCATTTGACTGTAATCAGTTTAGTAATGTTGAACCTGGAATTTTTCAAATCACATTTCTGTTTTGCCAGCTGGTATTTGTTAATGCTTCACCTACAAGGGCACTTGAAATAAACTGCAAGGCTGGAGTACAAAAAAAGAGAGTCTGTCTTCCTATTTGGTGTTCCTGTGAGCATCACCTTAGCATAGCTATTTCATTCCATAGCAACTGTTGAATCCTGTTGCAGATTCTTCAACACTTGCAGAATCAGGTTTCTCATTCCCCTCACATCCCCTTCAGAGACAAAAGCCCAAGGTAGGCAACACTCTCTCATCAGAGGTCTGTTTCAGCTGCCTTGGGACCCTCCTCTAATTTTCTAAATTGTGATAATTCTACCTCTTATCTTTGCTCCACAATTTTAGAGTTGATATTTGCTTTCTGCATTTACTACCTCTGAGACACTTTAGAGTTCTTTTTTACATATTCATTTGCTTCATTAACAACTTTAAATGTTAATTCTTTATATAAAATTCTCTGTTCCAATAATCAGTATTGTTTCTCTCTCCTGAATGGTCTTTGAATACTTTATCTTATTACCTACAAACTGAATTTTTATACATACTTGAATTAGACTGTACAAATATGTTTCACTTGGGATAAATTTTAGCAGCTTTATTGAGATGTAATTTGCATACCATGAAATTTACTCTTTTAAAGTGCACACTTTACTGGTTTTGAGTCAGTTTCCAAAATGGTGCAACAACCACAACCTACTAGAACATGTTTATCTCAAAAATAAGAAATGACATTAACAGTCATTTTCTCTTGCTTTCCTCCCCAGCCCTAGGCAACCACTTTCTGTCTCTATAAATTTGTTTATTCTGGCCAATTCATATAAATGAAATCACAAATAAACTATCTTGTAACTGATTTCTTTCACTTAGTATAGTGGTTTTATGTTTCATTCATGATGTATCATGTATCAGTAATGTTTTCATTTTTATTGTTAATGATATTTCATCATATAAATACATCGCATTTTGTTTATTCATTTATCAGATGATGGAAATTTGGGTTGTTTCTACTTTTTGACTCATGAATAATGCTGCTGTGAACACTCATGGACAAGTTTTTGTATATGTGTACATTGTCTTTTCTTTGATGAATAAATCTAGTAGTGACACTGCTGCATTATAAAGTAGCTCTATGTTTATCATGTGTCATCAAGCTCAGAGGAAGCAACATATAAGCTTCCCAGAGCCCTCGTTCCATGGAGTCACACAGAGAAGAGCAAATTCTTCCAACATGCAATTGTGACAACACAAATGAAATACTGCCTATCAGGGAAATTGATCTAAGCCTAAGAATCTAAGGTTTTTTACAATGAGTTACATAGGCAACATACCTAAATTTCAGATTCCCAGAAGTAAATCAGCTGTTCAGCATAAATCATATTGTATGCACAAAATGTTTAGGCACAGTGGGCAATTCTTATCGGTTAGGGAATGGTGGGAACGCTCTGAAATAGAAGATTTCAGATGTCAGTAGGGGCCAACCTTGCAAGTAGACCTTTCTAATGGTAGCAGTTTCAGGTTTGCCATGTTAACTCTTTTTTGCACAGTCCATCTCCTGGGCTCCTGTCCCTTCGACTTGGCCAAGGAAGGTATCTTTACAACAAAATTATCAGAGTATCCCATGCAGCAGAGTGAAACCAATCTCAGTACTGATTTCAGTTACTTCTTTAGGGTCCTGGATTTTGCTAGCAAAAATGAGTATCATTAACCATAAAGGTCTATCTTAGAAATCCAGTTGGCTTTCTACTTAAGTTTTTGCATTAGCTTTTTTTTTTTTTTTTAACCTAGCATGAAGAATCAAGTCAGGCACAGCACAAATCTAGCCAGTAAGTTGAAGTTGACCCAAAAACCTTCCAGGTCTGAGGCAGCATCATGATAGTTAGGGTATGCACAAGAAATACAATCTCAGAGGTCACACATGGTATCCCTGAAAATAAAGACTTTACAATTGTTAAAGTAATCCAAACAAGATATATGTTAGTCATATAGAATAGGTTAATAGGGCCAATGTGGCCTCCCACCGTGGTGCTTCCTCCTCTAGGCTTCCCAGCCCAGTCCATTTGATTTAATTCTGTCCTTGGTTTCAGAGGGAATGCCTGAAAGCAGTCAGTTTTAAACAATTTTGCTTGTTCATGACATCAGTTTATCCACTGCATGTGTGTAGACAACATCTGGAGGTGTTCTTCATAAAAATTACAAGAGCTAAGGCCACTTCCTTCTTTTTCATAGTCAGCAAGCTGTCAGCTGTAGACTCAGCTGTCAGTTTGAATTTAAAGCACTCTGAACATCTTGGAAAGGCAGCACAGACATCTTTCTTTAGGAAAAAGGGAAATCTTTTAGGAGTAGTTTTTAAAAGAAAGATCATTAATGATCATTCCCTCTTCCATGCCTCGTTAGGTGCCCAAATTTTGTTTTTTCCTTGTTACAAAATCAGTATGTCCCACTTGGCAATCTTCACTTCCTTTTTTTTTAATCATCCCATACTGTCCCCTAGACATTTATTCTGGAGGGATTGTATGCATGAAGTACAAAATTATTTTGGTAGGAAAATATTTTAATACGACCAAACCAAAAAAACACACCATATTCAGGAATTGGCAAGGTCAACATTCTGAATATTCAAAAAATTTCACCTCTTGTCCTGTTCTTTTATCTAGTGAACAGCCTATAAGAAATCAGTCTCTTTCTGGGGATGGCTGCATTTAACAATCAAATTGTTTCACTAAGATTTATGTACCCAGAGAGGTGAAAGTGGAGTCCACTGTTGCAACCTGTAACTAATTCAGAAAGCTGAACACAACTGATCAACAGCATCTAGTCGTTCCCAGGAGGTAGTTGAGATCCTAACCCATTAGGAATGGGTAAAGGAGTCACATTCCCTGTAATGTTCCTTCCCTCTATTGCAGCTTTCAACAGTAATCATAAGCTAAGAATATACTGAGTCTTTGTGTCAGAAATAAAGATATAATCACCAAGAAGCTCAATTTCAAATAATTCTATCAAATAATAAGCCCTGTCTGTGGTTACCTTTAAGTGACCCAGATTATCCAGCTAGCATCTCTGATGCTTTTATAGTTTGTGGCCAAAGGGAAGTGTTTGCCAATATCTTCAACAATCCCAGAGTTGATGTCCTGTTCATTAAATTTATGGCTGCTTTCATTTCACCACAGCTTTACTGAAGCTGAAAGAAAGCATGTAGACAGTACCAGGTTTTAGCTTAGAGTTAGATATAGGGAATAAAGATCTGTGAATATAAGGCTCCAAAAACCCAGAGGCTTTTTTTTTTTTTTTTTTTGTGGCTGCAACAAAGCTGAAATGCTCCAGAAGGTCTAGATAGGCACGTTCCAAGTCCAAGTGGCAGGCAATATTTTTATAAGTTATTTTCATTTTGTCATTGTTAGAGTTGAAATTGACTCATTTAAAAATATTCTCATTAGGCTGGAAAACCAGTAGCCATTAAAGGTCACGCATATGATTTTAGAAGAGTTCACTGGCCACTGAGAACTACTTCTTATAACTCCAAAAGTGTATCTTAATCTATAAATTAACTCTCCTTTTTGTTGTCTTCCTTTTCTCAGGGGCTCTGAAAAGGGAAAAATGAAAGCAAACGTCATCACTGGTGGAGATTATTTTGTTTCCAATACTCAAATAAGTTAAATTTTAACCCACCCACCACGGGCAAAAAGCAAGATAGTGGTGCCCCATTAACATTTTTCTTTGCATTTTTCTCTGATTGGGACATCTCCTTAACATTTATTGAATGAAAAATATGTAATATTTTGCATGAATATTTATTATATATCTAGATGCAACGGCCACAAAATACAAAGCCGTTACGTTTTTTTCTCACTTTCATTGAAAGTTCATCCAAATCCCTATAAGTAAATTTAGCATTTACAAGTTTAATATTATTGCTGCCAGAAGAAATTACTGCCAGACCTTGAGTGGGGTATGGGGGGCTGCACTGCAACAGCTGGTAGAGTGTTATTTCCCGTTTTCCCCTTCTTTGGTTTACAAAACTTTGTTCCATTTCTGGCAACTGATTTAACCTTTTTCTCTCCTACTTGGAAAAGAGAGTGACACACATTTTTAATATTTTTGGCCCAGCGAAAGTTCTCTTTGGGAATGCTTAGGCCTTTTTTCCTCCAACATGGGAGATAGAACAAAAGATATCACCCAATCTGATCTTCTCTCCCACCCCACACAGTCAAAAGCAGCCAGGGGATGCTATAAGCAAACTCTTCTGGGGTTGAATCTAACATTTTAGGATGTCATGTATAACTTTTATTTTTCGTAATAAGCAGAATTCAGCTGCTGTCTTGTACTAAATGTACCTCCATAGCCACCCAGGCAGGAAAGGTTCACCATCCCCTCTCAATTGCTTCTTTTTTCCCAAAGTTTTTGACATATTTCACAGAATCAGGGTCACTCTAACAAATCCCACACTGCCGCCCAGGTTCAATGAATCACTAGTAGGACTCACAAGACTTAACCTACAGTCATACTGACAGATATGATTTATTATAGTGAAGGGATGAAAGGCACAATTACTGAAGGATAAAGGCACAGGGGGTGAAGTCCGTGGAAAATCAGGCACAATCTTCTAAGAGCCCTTGACCCTACCCCTTGACCCACCTCATGCAGTTACGTGAGACAGGCTTAATTCCTTTAGCATCTAATTGTGACAGTACATATAAAATGCTTTCTACCAGGCAAACTTGCCTGATTCTAGGACACAAGGACTTATAATGGGGGTCAGTAACGTATACACACACTGCCTAGAACAAACCACAATTGCACCTTCCAGAAGTGCCATATGTTCATCACAAAGCATAGTACTTGTGCAAACAGGTTAGCCACAGTGAACCACTATTATCAGTTAGATAAAGGTGAGACACCTCCCAAAATCTGAGTTCCAAGACATTTGGAAATTTGCATTTCTCTAATGACTGATATTGAACATCTTTCATGTGCTTTTTAGTTGTTTGCATATCTTCTTTAAAGAAAAGTGTGAGAAAAAATCCTTTGCTCATTTAATACAGTCATTTGTATTGTAATTGTTATTTTAAGAGTACTTTTAGGCCAGGTTAGGTGGCTCACACCTGTAGTCCTTGCACTTTGGGAGGCTGAAGTGGGTGGATCACCTGAGGTCAGGAGTTCGAGAGCAGCCTGGCCAACATGATGAAACCCCATCTCTACTAAAGATACAAAAAATTATCTGGACGTGGTGGCAGGCATCTGTAATCCCAGCTATTTGGGAGGCTGAGACAGGAGAATCGCTTGAACCCAGGAGGCGCAGGTTGCAGTGAGCCGAGATCACGCCACTGCACTCCAGCCTGGGTGACATAGGCAAAACTCCATCTGAAAAAAAAAAAAACAGTACTTTTATATTTCGTATACAAGGTTCTTATTAAATATATAAATTACAAATATTTTTCACATTTAGTGAATAGTCTTTTCATTTTCATTATAGTATCCTTTGAAGAAAAAATGTTTTATATTTTCCTTAAAAATATTCTGTTTCTTTATTGTTGCTTTTGCTTTTGGTTCCATAGTAAAGATACCATTGCCTATTCCAAGGTGACATTTATTCTTATATTTTCTTCTACATATGTTATAGTTCTAGCTCTTACAGTTAGATACCTGACCAATTATGAATATTTTGTGTATGGTGTGAAATAGTGGTTAAACTTCTTCATTTTACATGTGGATATGCAGTTGTCCCATGACTATTAGTTGAAAAGAGTGTTCTTTTCCCATTTAATTGTCTTAGAATGCTTGTCAAAATCAGTAGTCCATTATTATTTCTTGACTGTCAACTTTAATTGATCTATGTCTATTCAGATTCCAGTGTCATACTGTCTTACTGTATATTGTAATAAATTTTGAATTCAGAAGTCTGTCTCCTTAATTTCTCATTTGCAAATTTTTTTGACAATTCTGAGTCTCATGCATTTCCATGTGGCTTTTAGGAACAGACTGCCAATTTCTGCAAATATGGCTGCTGGGACTTAGATAGGAATTTGGTGAATCTGCAGATCAATTTGGGGAGTGTTGTCATTTTAGCACTATTAAGTCTTCCACTCCTGGAACATGGCAGTATTCAAGTCCATTTTTTTTTTGTTGTTTTTTTAAATGTATCCCTAAGAAAGTTATTACTTATTATATATTGCAAATGGAAATGTTTTGTTAATTCCATTACCAAATTGTTCATTGCCAGTGTAAAAAATACAATTTTATATAGTTGTCATATTATGCAAACTTGCTGATCTGGTTTACCAGCTCTAACAGTTACTTGTTGGAATCAGAATTTTCTTTATGCACATGAAAGGTGTATTTTAGGCAATTTGTCCACCACCTCCCGCCATTACTCCCCAGGTCTATAAGTTCCTGATAGATGTCAAAACATCGTAAGATACAGAAAATTAAAAAGAAAATATAATTGGCCCTCTGATATTTTGACATTATGTTGAGAAAACTCTGTTGTGATGATACTGACAGTTCATAGAAAGCAGGACATAAGTTGCCCTAAACAGTATAGAAAACCCCAGAGAGTAAAAAGAAGAAACAAAAGTAGAAATTTAAGGGGTTCTTAAAGGCTCGTCAATAACTAAGTTTTCTACTTATATGGGATAGGTCAAGAAAGTAGATATTAAATTTTGAGAGTTTCTAAAAATATCTTGGTATAATTATAAAGAAGTGTACTGAAAATATGCCCAGATCAAGGTGGCAAGTCAGGCTGTTATGTTGTTTGAGGATATAAAATGATGAGTTAGCAAAGTATATGTTAGGATTATTATTATTTTTATAATTACTAGGAAAGAGTGGTTGTCATGGTCGTATGTCAGATATGCAGAGTGAGAGACTGTGGAAGAAACCTGGAGGAGAAAATAGGAGCAGGCACTGAAGAGTGAGTGGTTCTCTCTCCTGAGGGTCTGGGCTTAGCTGATATGAGGAAAAGGGCTCTTTTGGGAAGAATAAACACCATTAATTAATTAATTAATTAATTATAATTTTTGTGGGTACAGAGAAAGTGTATATATTTATGGGGTACTTGAAATATTTTGATATAGGCATAAAATTTATTACAATGACATCAGGATAAATGGAGTATCCATCATCTAACACATTTATTCTTTTTTGTGTTATAAACAACCAAATTATATACATGTAGTTATTTTAAAATATACAATAAATTAATGTGGATGGTAGCTATCCTGCTGTATTATCAAATACTAGATTTTATTCTTTCTAACTATTTTGTACCCATTTTCTATCCCCAATCCCCACCCACTACCCTTCCCAGCTTTTAGTAGTAAAAAAGGATCAAACCACTAATTACCTTATCCACACCTCCAATAAGCTGACGTTGACCCAAGGGGAAGAGGCCAGTCTGTCTCTCACAGGCTCCACCGCCCCAACCCCCTCCACCCCTCACCAACTGCTCATCACTAGGCAGAGAACCCTTGGATTGGGCTCACAACATGGACCCTCCATCCTGGGCCGATCACACTGAATGATTGCTGACCTGCATCTCTTTGGAGTGGAGCTCCCTGGAAACAAGCAAACAACACTCAGCCACAACCACTACTAAGATCCCTTCCTCTGCTGCCTCCAAGTTAGGGAAGGAACTGAAACACTGTGATTGCCCCAGAGCTGCCGTGGGCAGCCCAGAAATGCCAAGTCATGATACACAGCCAGCCATCAAGTCAGGGAGGAACCTACGCTTTCAGAGAATAGAGAGGAAACATGGTTGCAACTGTGAGAAAACAGGGGAGGCCACAACCATGCAAGAGTCTAGCAACTGACCAATATACCTAAGTGCCACCTTCACGATCACATCCCAAAGTCTCAACACCAAAAGTACCTCACTAATAAACTCCACTCTGAAACCAGAGACAAGAAGTCAGCTTATAATAAAGACCCTTCACAAAGCCTCATCTCAGTGAAAACAGCCAGAAAAATGTCTGGTTAACTTCACTCAATCTACAGGACACTCAAAGAAATACCAATATGCAGAGATGAGAAACAACCAATGCAATGACTCCAGTTACTTGAATGGCCATGGTGTCATATGTCCTCCAAACAACCACACCGGTTATCTATCAAGAGTTCTTAACTAAGTTCAACTTGTTTGAATGGCAAAAATAGAATTCAGAATATGGTTAGGAGCAAAGATCATCGAGATTCATGAGGATGGCAAAACACAATCCAAATAAAACAAGAATCATGGTAAATATAGATTTATCAATACAGAAGCTGAAGGATAAAATAGCTGGTATAAAAATGAAACTAATGCATCTGACACAGCTGAATAACATGATACAAGAATGTCCCAATGCAAGCACAAGTATTAACAGCAGAATAAACCAAGCTGAGGAAAGAAACTCAGAAATTGAAAACAGGTTATCTGAAATAAAACACTCAGAAAAAAGTTTAGAAAGAATAAAAAGGAATAAACAAAACCTCCAAGAAGTATAAGATTATGTAAAGAGGCCAAATCTTTGAATCACTGGCATCCCTGAAAAGGAGAGTGTGAAAGCAAAAAACTTGGAAAGCATACTTCAGGATATTGTCACAAAAATTTCCCCAACCTTCCTAGAGGGACCAATAGTCAAATTCAGGAAATTCAGAGAATTCCTTCAAAATTCTACATAAGAAGATCATCCTCAAGACAGATAATCATCAGATATTGCAAGGTCAAAATGAAAAAAGGAGAGAGAAAGGACAGGCAGCCTACAAAGGGAACTTCATCAGGCTAACAGTGGACCTCTCAGCTGAAACCTTACAAGCCAGAAGAGAGTGGGGGTCTATATTCAACATTCTTAAAAAAAAAAAAATTCAACCCAGAATTTCATATCCAGCCAAACTAAGCTTTTTAAATGAAAGAGAAATAAAGATTATTTTCAGATAAGCAAATGTTGAGGAAATTCATGACCACCAAACCTGCTTCACAAAAGATCTTGAAAGTAGCACTAAATGCAGAAAGAAAAAACTGCTACCAGCTAATATAAAAATACACAGACCAGTGTCACTATAAAGCAACCACGCGAACAAGCCAACATAATAAACAGCTAACAGCACAATGACAGGATCAAGTCCACATATGTCAGTACTAGCATTGAATGGAAATGGGCTAAATGCCCCACTTAAAAGATGCAGAATGGGGCTGGGCATGGTGACTCACACCTGTAATCTCAGCACTTTGGGAGGCTGAGGCGGGTGGATCACCTGAGGTCAGGAGTTTGATACCATCCTGGCCAACATGGTGAAACCCCATCTCTACTAAAACTACAAAATTTAGCCAGGTGTGGTGGTGTACACCTGTATTCCCAGCTACTCAGGAGGCTGAGGCAGGAGAATCACTGTCCTGTGGCAAAAGAACCCGGGAGGTAGAGGTTGCAGTGAGCTGAGAGTGTGCCATTGCACTAAAAGAAAGAAAGAATAAAAAAGAAATAGAAATAGAAAAAGATGCAGAGTGACAACTGGATAAAAAGGCAATACCCAGTGCCGTGCTGTGTTCAAGAGACCCATCTCACAAGTAATGATAACCATGGGATCAAAATAAAGGCATGCAGGAAAATCTACCAAGCTCATTAAAAAAAAAAAAAAAAACAGAAAAAAAAAATGTAGGGATTGCAATTTTAATTTCCAAAAAAAAAAAAAAAAAAACAGATTTCAAACTATCAGAGATTACACACACACACAGACAAAAAGAAGAAAAAATCTTTTACATAGTGGTAAAAGATTCAATTCAACAAGAAGACCTAGCTATACTAAATGTATATGCACCCGACACAGGAGCACCAAGATTCATAAAGCAAGTTTTTAGAGATCTACAAAGAAACATGAACTCCTACATAATAATAGCAGGAGACGTCAACACTCCACTAACAGTATTAGATAGATCAATAAGGCAGGGAACTAACAAAGATATTCAGGATCTAAACTCAACATTAGACCAACTGGATCTGATAGACCTTTACAGAACTTTCCACCCAAAAACAACAGAATATACATTCTTCTCACTGCCCTATGGTACGTACACAAAAATTGACCACATAATTGGACATAAAACAATCTAAAATAATAGAAATCATGCCAAACACACTCTCAGACCACAGCACAATAAAAATAAAAGTCAAAACAATGAAAATTGCTCAAAACCATGCAATTACATGGAAATTAAACAACATGCTCTTTAATGACTTTGGGTAAATAATGAAATTAAGGCAGAAATTAAAAAGTCTTTTGAAAATAATGAGAACAAACTTACAACATACCAGAATCACTGAAACACAGCTAAGGCAGTGTTAAGAGGAAAATTCATAGCACTAAATGCCCCCATCAAAAAGTTAGAATGATCTCAAATTAAGAACCCAACTTTACAACTAAATGAATTAGAAAAGCAAGAACAACTCCACCCCAAAGCTAGAAGAAGATGAAAAATAACCATAATCAGAGCTACACTGAAGAAATCAAGACACAAAAAAGCATTCAATAGATCAACAAATCCAGCAGTTGGTTATTGAAAAAATTATTAAAATAGGCCACTAGCTAGATTAATAAATAAGAAAAAATACTAGATTCCAATAAACACAATTAGAAATGATGAAGAGAATGTTACTACTCACCCAACAGGAATAAAAACAACCATAAGAAACTAAGATGAACACCTCTATGCACAGAAACTAGAAAATCTAGAAAAGATAGAGGAATTCCTAGACACATACATCCTCCCAAGACTGAGCAAGGAAGAAATTGATTTCCTGAACAGATCAATTATGAGCTCCAACATCAAATCAGTAATAAATAGCCTACCAACCAAAAAAAAGCCTGGGATCTGGTGGTTCACAGCTGAATTCTACCAGATGTACAAAAAAGGGCTGGTACCATTCCTACAGAAATGACTCCAAAAAATTGAGAGGGGGTGACATCTCCACAACTTATTCTATGAGGCCAGCACATCTTGACACCAAAACATGGCAGACACACACACACACACAAACACTAGGCCAATATCTTTGATGAACACCAACACAAAAATCCTCAACAAAACATTATCAAACAAAATCCAGCAGCACATCAAAAATCTAATCTGCTAGAACCAAGTAGGGATCATCCCCGAGATGCAACATTGGTTCAACATGTGCAAATCAATAAATGTGATTTATCACATAAACAGAACTAAAGAAAAAAACACATGATTATGTCAATAGACAAAGAAAGGGATTTCAACAAAATTCAGTAACACTTCATATAAAAACTCTCAATAAACTAGGTACTGAAGGAACATATGTCAAAGTAGTAAGAGTCATCCATGACAAACCCACAGCCAACTTTATACTGAATGAGCAAAAGCTGAAAACTTTCCCGTTGATAACTGGCACATGACAAGAATGCCCTCTCTCACCACTCCTATTCAACACAATATTGGAAGTCCTGGCCAAAGCAGTCAGTCAAGAGAAAGAAAGAAAGGGCATCCAAATAGAAGAAAGAAAGTCAAACCATCTCTGTTTACAGACAACATGATTCTATATCTAGAAAACTATATAGTCTTGGCCCAAAATATCCTCCCACTGACAATTTCAGTGAAGTTTCAGGATACATAATGAATTCACAAAAATAAATTTACAAACATTACTAGCTTTCTTATACACCAACAACAGACAAACTGAGAGCCAAATCAGAAAGGTAATCCCATTCACAATTGCCACAAAAAAATAATATACCTAGAAATACAGCTAACCAGGGAGGTGAAACACCTCTACAATGAGAATTACAAAACACTCCTAAAAGTAATCAGAGAACATGTAAACAAATTTTTAAAAATCCCATGCTCATGTATAGGAAGAATCAATATCATTATAATGGCTCTACTTCCCAAAGCAATTTTTAGATTCAATGCTATTCCTATCAAACTAGCAAGGACATTCTTCACAGAGCCAAATAAAACTATTTTAAAATTTATATAAAACCAAAAAAGAGCCCAAGTACACAAGGCATTCCTAAGCAAAAAGAACAAAGCTGGAGGCATCACACTACATGACTTCGTGCTACACTACAAGTCTACAGTAACCAAATCAGCATGGTACTGGGAAAAAAAAAAGGTGGGGGGTGGGTGTATAGATCAATGGAACAGAACAGAAAGCCCAAAAATAAGGCCGCCCATCTATGACCATCTAATCTTCAAAAAAGCTGAGAAAAACAAGTAATGGGGATAAAACTCCATATTCAATAAATGGTGCTGGCACAACTGGATAGCCATAAGCAAAAGATTGAAGTTGGACCCTTTCCTCACACCATACACAAAAATCAATTCAACATGGATTCAAGACTTAAACGTAAAACCCAAAACCATAAAACCCTGGAAGACTACCTAAGTAATATGATCCTGAACATAGAAATTAGCAAATATTTCATGACAAAAGACACCAAAAGCAATCACCACCAAAGCAAATATGACAAATGGGATCTAATTAAACTAAAGAGCTTCTGCACAGTAAACAGAAGTAACTATCAACAGAGTAAACAGACAACCTACATAACAGAAAGAAATATTTGCAAACTATGCATCTGGCAAAGGTCTAATATCCAGCATCTCTAGGGAGCTTAAGCAAATTTACAAGAGAAAAACAACCCCATTAAAAAGTGGGCAAAGGACATGAACAGACACTTTTCAAAAGAAGACATCTGTGCGGCCAACAAGTATATATACTTTAAAAAAACTCTATGACTGATCATTAGAGAAATGCAAATCCAAACCACAATGAAATACCATCTTATAGCAGTCTTAATTGCTATAAATAAATAGTTGAAAAATAACAGATGCTGGTGAGTTTGCAGTGAAAAGGGAACACTTACACACCGTTGGTAAGAATGTAAATTAGTTCATCCATTGTAGATTGCAGTATGGCAATTCCTCAAAGAGCTAAAAGCAGAACTACCATTCAATCCAGCAATCCCATTATTGGGTATATACCCAGAGGAATATAAATCATTCTACCATAAAGACACATGCACAGAAATGTTTATTGCAGCACTATTCACAACAGCAAAGACATGAAATCTACATAAATGCCCATCATTGACAGATTGTATGTAAAAATGTGGTACATATACACCATGGAATATTATGCAGCCATATAAAAAAACAAGATTATGTTTTTTGCAGGAAAATGGATGGAGCTGGAGGCTATTATTCTTAGCAAACTAATGCAGGAACACAAAACTAAATACTGTACATAGTCACTTATAACTGGGAGCTAAATGATAAGAACTTATGAACATAAAAAAGAAAACAACAGACACTGGGATCTACTTGAGAGGAGAGGGTGGGAGAAGGGAGAAGATCAATAAAAATAATGATTGGGTACTGAGCTAAATACCTAGGTGATGAAATAATATGTACAAAAAGCATCCATGACATGTGTTTACCTATGTAACAAACCTTCATATGTACCCTAAACCTAAAATAAAAGTAAAAACAAATCTGGATTTTAATTACTTTGGATATATACCCTAAAATGATATTGTTGGATAATGTAGTAGTTCCATTTTTGAGAAACTTCAATAATGTTATCCACAATGACCACACCAATTTCCACTCCCAGCAACATTTTCTCAGGGTTGCCTTTGCTCCAAATTCGTGGCAACACTTGATAACATTTTTTATTTACTAATAACCATCCTAACAGATGTGAGGTGATATCTCATTTTGCATTTTGATTTGCATTTCCCTGATAGTGACGTTGAGCACCTTTTCATATAACTGTTGGCCATGACTATGTCTTCTGTGGAGGAATACGTGTTCTCCTCCATTGCTCATTATTTACTTGAGTTATTTGATGTTTGTTTGTTTGGTTGGTTTTTGCCATTGAGTGGTATGTATCCTTATATACTTTGGATATTAACCCTTCATGTGATATATGGTTTGCTAATATCTTCTTCTATTCCACAGGCTGCCTTTTCATTGTTGATTGTTTCCTTTGTTGTGCAAAATCTTTTTAGTCTGATGTAATCCCACTTTTTATTATTTATTTTTTGCCTGTGCATTTGGCATCCTATTCATAATATTATTGCTAAGACAAACATCAATGAGTATTTTTCTATGTATTTTTATGAGTTTTAATAATTTCTACCTTTAGCTTTAAGTCTTTAATATATTCCCGTTAAATTTTGTGTATGATATGAGATACATGTCTAATTTTATTCTTTTGTATATAGATATCCAGTTTTTCCAACACCATTTTCAGAGAGACTATTCTTTCCTCATTGTGTATTCTTGGTGTCTTTATTGCAGATTAATTGATAAAATGTGCATGGGTTTATTTCTGGGCTGTTTATTCTGTCCTATTGGTTTATGTTTCTGTTTTATGTCAGTACCATACTGTTTGTATTACTATAGGATTGTAATATTATTTGAATGCAGGATGTTTGATGTCTCCAACTTTGTTCTTTCTGGAGAGAATTACTATGACCAATTGAGGTATTTGGTAGTTTCATATTAATTTTTGTAATTTTTTCTGTTTCTGTATAAATTGCCATTGAGATTATGATGGGAACATCATTGAATATGTAACCCACTTTGGGTAGTACTATAATCTGAATTTTGATGTTTTCCTAGAATTTATATATTGGAAACTAATACTCAATGTGATAGTATTGAGAGGTGGGGCCTTTAGGAAGTGATTAGGTCATGAGGATGAAAGCCTCATTAATTTAGTTACTGAAGTTATAGAAAAGCCTTGAAGAGCCCAACTTTCTCCTTCCCCTATGTGATGACATAAGAAGGCACTATCTTTTCAGTAGAGAGCAATATCTCACCAGACACCAAATCTGCTTGTGTCTTGATCTTGGCCTTCTTAGGCTCTATAATTGTGAGCAGTATATTTGTGTCATTCATAAATCAACCAGTCTAAGGTATTTTGTTACAGCAGGCAAGCTGACTAAGACAGAAGTTGGTATTAAGGAGTAGGGTGCTAACTTAACCAATACTTAAAAATATAAAAGCAGAATTGGATTGGATAATGGAAAAAAATTTGGAAAAGTTTGGAAGTAATTGCTAGGAAAATCTATAATACCATAAATGAAGCATTGAAGACAAATTTTGTGAGGGCTTAGAAGAAGCTGTAGAGAACTTCTAAATATCCTAAGAGAGTACCTAACTTACCATGATCAGAATTTTGGAAGAAATATGTGTGCTAAAGGCCATTCTAATGAGAACTCAGATTAAAATGAGAAATACTTTATTGGGAATTAGAAGAAAAGTGATACTTGTTATAAAATGGCAAAAACTTGGCTAAATTGTTTTGTACTAATAATTTGTGGAATAAGAAATTTGCAAGTGATGAAACAGAATATCTGGTAAAATAAATATATAAGCAAAGCATTGAAAGCATGACATGGCTTTTCTTGACTGTTTATGGTAAAATGCAAAAAGATAGGTATGAACTGTATAACATGAATGAAAGAATGTAAAATTCAAAGAGCAATAAGAGAGAAATTAATTAATGATGAAATTTATAATAAAAGGGAACAGAAATTAATGATTTTGAAAATTGTCATTCTGTCCACATTGTAAAAAATGAAAAAAGTGTTTTGCAGAAAAAAATACCAAGGATGTGGCTAAGCAAACATTGATGAGGAGATAAGTGTGGATAGAAAGAAGCCAGTGGCTACTTATCAAGAAAATAAAGGAATGATCTGGAAGATATTTTGGAGATCATCAGGTTGTACCACTTCCATCACTGGACTAAGGTGCCAAGGCCTTGGGGACAGAACTGTGTCAAAATAGGTTCCTCAGATGCTCATGGGACCTTGACAGTTGGGGCCAAGCACTGCTTCAATTTTCTACTCCCTACATTCTGGTACATCTCTCTTCAGACATCTCAGATGTGGCTCAAGTGGTTACAGGTGCAGTCTGGTCCATAAAAGCTACCAATCCAGAGAGAACACAGGTGGTAAAACCTGGCAACATCTGAGTGGTGGCAACTCTGCAGGTACACAGTGTGCAACAGCTATGGGGGCATAGCTAACTATAAATAAATTTCAGATAATTCCCTGGAGATCCTAAGGTTCTAGGAAGAGAACAGTCACAGGGATGAAATCATCAAAGAGAACCCAGACTAGGACAATGCCTAGTAAAGTCAGGGGACTAAGGTAGCCTGCAAGATCCCAGGATCATCCTTGTTACAAAAATTCAAAGAACATAACTGAATCATGTTTGTGCCCTAGTGTTTTGTGAAAGAAGGAAACTTCTGAGTGATGAAATCAGACATTTGGCAGAAGAATATCTAAGCAAGTGTTGAACATGCAGCCTGACATCTGTTGTCTGCAGATAGCAAAATACAAGAATACAGAAACAAATTGAAAACAGAATTTATAATTGAAAAGATGTCAACACTTAAACATTTGGAAAATGTCTAGTCTGCCCAAGTTGTACAGAATAAAGAAAAAAGCATGTCCATGACAGAACACCAAAAGTTTGGCCAAGAGATTTTACAAGAAGATTAACATGGATGGAAGGAAGACTAGTGCCATTCATTAAGAGAACAGAAAAATGAAACTGATGGCATTTCCAAAATCATTGGAATTTCCACTTCCATCACAAGTAAATAGTATAAAGAAATGAGGGAAATAACTATTATCAAAAGAGTAACCTTCAATGTTCTCAGAACCAGAGCACTCACTGCCTGGCACTGCCTCAAGTTTTTGCTGCTCATATCCTGGAATATACTGCCTCAGCAATTCAAGGTGTGATTCCACTGTGTCTAGGTACAATGTGGGCCACTTTGGCTGCCCTCCTAGAGGGCACAGGTGGCAAATCTTAAAGGCATTTGTGGAGTGTCATCTCCACTATACTAAAGAGTCTACAAGCTATGGGTGTATGGCTGCTTTCATCTAGAATTTGAAAGATGGAACAATCCGGAGCCTTGGGCATGCAACCTAGGGAGAGGGCCACCTTGAGAGCAGGACAACCACAGAGAGCCCCACCAGGTCAATCCCCAGTAAAGCCATGAGAATTGGGCCACAGCAAAAAGCAATGTCTACTGAATCCATAGTGGTGGCCAACAGCCTTCCCAGTTTGTCTGGAATTTGGAATGTGTAGTAAAAGATTTTTATCGAGCTGTAAAATTTAATGTTATTTACCTTCTTGAGCTTTGAATTTACTTGAGACATTACTCCTTTCCTCTTCTCTATTTTTCCTTTTTGGAAAGAGAATATTTAACCTATGACTATCCAGTCATTGTATTTTGGAAGCGCATACCTGTTTTATTTTACAGGCTCACAGCTGGAGGAAAATTTTCCTCAGAATAAATCCTACTTTGAGTCTCACCCATATTTTATGTAGATGATATTCAGATGAGACTTTGGATTTAGATTTTAAATATGATGCTTGAACTAGTTTAGACATCTGGGGTAATTGTGATAAAATTAGTGTATTTTGCATGTTAGAAAGAGATGATTTGTGAGGGACAAGGCTGCAATGCTCTGGTCTGAATGTTGATGTTCTCCCCTGAAATTTATATGTTGGAACCTAATATTCAAAAAGATAGTATTAAGACATGTAGCCTTTAGAAAGTGATTAGATCATGAGGGCAAAACCCTCATGAATGGGATTAGTAACCTTATAACAGAGGTTTATGGGATGCCTTGCTTGCCCTTTCTGTCATGTGAGGACGCAAGAAAGCGCCATCTTTGAAGCAGAGAGCAGGCTGTCACCAAATGATGAATCTGTTGCCATCATGATCTTAGACTTCCCATACTCCAGAATTGTAAGCAATACATTTCTTTTTTGTTTTTATAAATTACCTAGTCTAAAGTAGTTTGTTAAGCATCAGGAATGGTCTAAAATGAGAGAGAAGAGGGGTAGGGCTTTGTCTTGCATCTTGGATACCCAATTCAGCCACAGCAAGGAATAGCATCAGTCAGAGTCATGATGCCCTCTATCCGGGCACTAGCTTCCAGACAACATTTCTCGACACACCCTGGGACAGAAGGGAACCCTCTGCCTTAAAGGGAAAAACTTAGTTTTGGCAGAATTTATCACTTGTTAATTGAAGACTCCTTGGGCCCTGAATAACCAGCAGGGATACCCAGGTAGGGTGGACTCGTGTGAGACTTGTGTGGGACTTGTGTGAGACTTGCTAGCTTAAGGTGTGACTTAACAAATTCCCAGCTGTAGTGGTTACAGGGAAAAACTCCTTCTTGAAAAAAGAGAGAAAAAAGTAAAAAAAGACTTTGTATTTCACCTTAGGTACCAGTACAACCACAGAAGTGTAGAGTACCAAGTGGGCATTTGGGATCCCTGATTTCAGAAATTGCCTCTCAGATGGTCTTTCTTTACCTCCCCTGGGACAGAAGGGAGCCCACTGCCATGAAGAGTGAGTTTCAGGCCAGGCAACTTTCACCATGAGCTTACTAAAGAGGCCTTAGGACTTAAGGTAACATTGGTGGTAGTCTGGCAGTACTCATAATGGGCATGAGGGGCCAGTAACCATTGAGTGAGGCTCCTCTATCCTTGGAAAGGGGAGAAAAGAGTGGGAAAAACTGCATCTCGGAGTTTAAGTGCCAGTGCAGCCACAGTACAATAAAACACCAGGTAGAGTTTTAAGGGTTTTTACTACAGTTCTGGGCTGCCAAACAAAACCTCAGTACCTGCTTGGGTCCTGTGGAAAATTGCTGCCCTAAAAGGGGACAAACAAGCCTAGATGATTTTACTACCTGCTAATTGTAGAACCACATAGCTTCAAGCAAATATAGGTGGTAGCCAGAGAGTGGTTACAGCAGGCCTTGGGAGAGACCCAGTACAGTGCTGTCTTCAGGTCTGAACAAGTGTAGTCCTAAGGATGGTGGACACAGTGGTGCTTGTGTAGCTTTACCTGCAACTTTCAGTGGCTTGAAACAGAGAGGAAGACTCTTTTTGTTTGGGATAAAGTAAGGGGAGAGTATAAGGGTTTCTGCCTGGTAGTCCAGAAAATTCTTTAAAAACTTGTCCAAAACCACCAACGTGGTACTTCTACGAATCTGCAAGAACCACAGCATTATGGGGTTGGGGTCTCCCCTAAATCAGATACAGCTTAGATCACAACACTCAAGTATTTTCAAATATCTGGAATGCCTTCCCAAGAATAACTGGTACAAACAAGCCCAGAGTGTAAAGACTACAATGAATACCAAATTCTTCAGTGCCTGGACACAGATGAACATCTAAAAGTATCAAGATAATCTATAAAAATAGGATTGCACCACATAAAGTAAATAAGGCACGATGAGCTAATTCTGGACAGACAGAAATATGTGGCCTTTCAGATAGAGAATTCAAAATAGCTGTTTTGGGGAAACTCAAAAAATCAAGATAACACACACACACAAATTCAGAATTCTATCAGATAAATTTAACAAAGAGATTGAAATAATTAAACAGAATCCAACAGAAATTCTAGGGGTTAAAAATGGAACTGATGTTCTGAAGAATGAATCAGTCTTTTAATAGAAGATTTCATCAAGCAGAAGAAAAAATAGTAAGCTTGAAGACAGTCTATTTGAAAATAAACAGAGGAGACAAAAGAAAAAAAAAAGAATAAAAAATACAGAAGTAGGCTGGGCGTGGTGGCTCATGCCTGTAATCCCAGAACTTTGGGAGGCTGTGGTGGATGGATCACCTGAAGTCAGGAGTTCGAGACCAGCCTGGCCAACATGGTGAAACCCTGTCTCTACTAAAAATACAAAAATTAGCTGGGCATGGTGGCAGGTGCCTGTAATCCCAGATACTCAGGAGGCTGAGGCAGTAGAATCACTTGAACCTGGGAGTTGGAGGTTACAGTGGGCTGAGATCACGTCATTGCACTCCAGCCTGGGCAACAAGAGCAAGACTCCATCTCAAAAAAAAAAAAAAAAAAGAAGCATTCCTACAGGATCTAGAAAATAGCCTCCAAAGGGCAAATCTAAGACTTATTGGCCTTAAAGAGAAGATAGAGTAACAGAAAGTGGTAGAACATTTATTCAAAGGGATAATAACAGAAAAACTCCCAAACCTAGTGAAAGATATCAACATGCAAGTAGAAGAACGTGATACAGCTTCAAGCAGATTTAACCTGAAGGAGACTATCTCAAGGCATTTAATAATCCCAAAAGTCAAGGATACAGAAAGGATCCTAAAAGCAGCAAGGAAAAAAAAAGTAACATACAATAAAGCTCCAACACATCTGGCAGCAGACTTTCCAGCAAAAACCTTGCAAGCCAGGAAAGTGAGGCATGATATATTTAAAGTGCCGAAAACAATTTTTACCCTAGAAGAGTCCAGCAAAAACATCCTTCAAACGTGAAGGAGAAATAAAGCCTTTCCCAGAAAAACAAAAGCTGATAAACTTTATCAACATTACCCCTGTCCTAGGATAAATACTAAAGGGAGTACTTCCTTCAATCAGAAAGAAAAGGACATCAATGACCGATAAAAAACAATCTGAGAATATTCACAGCTGGACTTGGGCAAGATGGCTGACTAGATGCTACCAGGTGGAACAGCTCCCACTGAGGGACCAGGATGACTGGTTTACTCTTAACAGATCTTCAGAGTGAAGAAATTGAGAGTGGATGGAGGAAAGACACAGAAGCTGGGCTGAAGGGAGAGGAAGGTTAAAACAAGTAAACTGAACAGCAAGGAGCAACCCACTCTCACCATGGGCCTCTGAGATTCCAGCAGGTGACCTATCGACCACCACAAACACTTGAATTGGCAAGGGCAGCTGCTTAGAGAAGTGGTAGGAGCAGCAAACCAGCTGACAGGTTTGGTGAGGGAGTATCTGTAGTGGAGCAGAGCCAGGCATGCCCAAACCCCTAGGTTCCACTTAATCCCAGAGGAGACTTTAGCCCTAGGGGAACTAAAAAATCTGAAGTCTGCAGGGTGGTCTTGTGCATCAGTTGGGGCTAGTCTGAACTGAGGACCCCTTAATCTGCTGGCCTGTCCTGGGTCCCTAGCCTGGCTGTTCCTGCTTACTGTGCAGTCTTGGTTGCCCTGGGGCCCACTTCATAACTCCTGAATTGGTAGACTGTGTCTGACTTGTGGAGAGCTCCAGGAGGGTGGCCCCCATGGCCATGTATCAGCTTACCCACTCCCTTTACCCACTGCTGCTTCCCTGGGGTCCACTGCTTTGTGGGTATGCATGTGCATGGGAAAATTTTGCCTTCCCTGCCCCACCAGCATACCTGTGTGCATGCACCTTGCCCACCACTGCTGCTGGCAGGAGAGCACTTTGCCTTTTTTCCCCACCATACTGCCATTTCAGTCAGAGCTTTGGTGGGCATAGAGCCCACCATCCTCGCCCTCCCAAGTGTCCTGCCCTTGTTCCAACACTGCTGCTGGAGTGAAACTAGGCACATTGAAAAGTGAACCCCTCCCCACCCTAAGTAGCTATCCCCACTTGTATGAATGTGCACAGGCAGCAAACTCAGACTTGTGTTTGTCAGTGCCCCACCCCCATGCTAACACCACCACAAGCCTGATCACATGCAAAGTTGCCAGCAGAGGCCTTCCAGCCCCTCGAATAGTGCTGCCTCTTTCACTGTTGTGGAAGTCTGCAGGGAGGCATGTACCCTCATAGCCATTAACACCCTGCCTCAGCTAACAAGCATCCAACCTGCCATGCTGCTGCTGCCATTGCTGATGACATGTGTAAGTGTGGACAGATCCCACTGCCATTATATGAAATGGCTTAAGTGGTACCACCTACTGGAGTGAAAAGACAAGCAGTCTGGGAGCACCTCAGCCTCCGCCAACATAGTAGGTTTCTAACATCAAGGAGTCAGAGAAAAAATTTGGGGCCTGATAAGAATCTCTGAGAATTAGGGCACACAGTCCAGGAGTTGGAAGCTGAGACTTGACACCCTAAAATTTTGCAGAAATAAATCCAGTCAACTGAACTCACCTTATACAATTGAACACTCAGGGGCATCAAATAGGACAACAGAAAAAACAATCTGAATGACAGCAACTTCACACACTGAAGGAACGTCAGCACACAAAGATGAGAAAATAAACAGCTCAAGTACTCTGACACCACAAAAAGCTAGAGTGCCTTCATTTCTCCAAGGAGCTGCACTAGCTCTCTAGCAAGAATTCTGAACTAGGCTCAGATGGTTGAAATGACAGAAATAGAATTCAGTATGTGCATAAAAGTAAAGATTATTTTGATGTAAGAGTACATTGAAACCCAATCCAAGGAGGCTTAAGAAACATAATAAAACAATAGGGGAGATGACAGACAAAATGGCCAGTATAGAAAAGAACATAACTGACCTAACAGATGAAAAATATAAGAATTTCACAAATCAATCACAAGTATTAACATAAGAATAGTCCAAGTTGAGGAAAGAATTTCAAAGCTTGAAGACTGGTTTTCTGAAATAAGAAAATCAGACAATAACAGAGAAAAGAAGAATAAAAAGGAATAAACAAAACCTCCTAGAAACATGGTATTATGTAAAGATACCAAATCTGTGACTCATTGGTGTTGCTAAAACAGGGAGAATGAAAGCAATTTGTAAAACATATTTCAGGATATCATCCATGAGTTATTCCCCAACCTAGCTAGAGAGGCCAACATTTAATTCAGAAAATGCAGTGAGCCCCAGTAAGATACTTCACAAGAAGATTATCCCCAAGGTAAATAATCATATTCTTCAAGGTAAAATTCAAAGAATAAATGTTAAAGGCAACTGGAAAGAAAGAATAGGTAATCTATAAAGAGAAGCCCATCAGACTAACAGGAGATCTTTCAGCAGAAACCCTACAAGCCAGAAGAGATTAGGGGCCAATATTCAACCTTGTTAATGAAAAGAAGTTGGTAAAACAAAGCCTCATAAACTAAGACAAAATAAAATCCTTTCCAGACAAGCAAATGCTGAGGGAAATTGTTACCACCAGGCCTGCCTTACAAGATCTTCTGAAGGAAGCACTAAATAGTGGGGGAAAATGGTGTGTTACCAGCCACTACAGGAACACACTTAAGTACAGAGACTAGTGTCACTATAAAGCAACTACACAAACAAGCCTGCATAATAATCAGTTAAGATCATCACGATAGGATCAAACCCACACATTTCAATATTAACCTTAATGTCAATGGGCTAAATGCCCCATTTAAAAAGCACAGAGAGGCAAGCTGGATAAAGGACCAAGACTCATTGGTCTTCAGTCTTTAAGATACCAATCTCACATACAATGACACCCATAGGCTGAAAATAAAAATACAAAAAAAGAGAAAAATTTAACAAGCAAATGGAAAACAGAATAAAAGCAGACTTTGCAATTCTAATTTCAAACAAAATAGACTTTAAGCCAACAAAGATCATAAAAGACCGAGAATTTATTACATAATGTAAAAAGTTCAATTAAACAAAAAGATCTATCCTAAATATATATGCACTTTACACAGGAACACCCAAATGTATAAAGCAAGTCTTAGAGATGTTCAAAGAGACTTACAGTTCTGCACAATAATAATGGGAGACCTCAACACCTGACAGTATTAGATCATTGTGACAAAAAAAAAAGATTTTCAGAATCTAAACTCAGCACTGGATCAAATAGAACTGACAGACATCTACAGAACTTTCCACTATATATGTGTGTGTATATATATATACACACACATATATATACATATATATACATATCCATATATGTGTATATATATACACACACATATATACATATATATACATATCCATATGTGTATATATATACACACACATATATACATATATATACATACATATATACACATCCATATATATGTATATATACACACATATATATGTATATACATATATAGTATATGTATATATATGTGTATATACATACTATATATGTATATACATATATGTATATATATGGACGTATATATATATGTGTGGACTTTTATATACACATATATACATTTTTTTCTCATTGTCACATAGCACATATTCTAAAATCAACACTTAATCAGACATAAAACACCTCTCAGAAAAGGAAAAAGAACTGAAATCAAAACAACCACTCTCTTGGGCCACAGTGCAATAAAAATAGAATTCAAGAATAAGAAGATAGTTGAAAATCATACCATTACACAGAAATTGAATAATCTGATTCTCAATGACCTTTGGGTAAATAATAAAATTAAAGGAGAAATAAATAATTTAATTGAAACTAATGAGAACAAAGATACAACAAACCAGAAACTCTGAGACACAGCTAAGGCAGCGTTATAAGATAAATTTTTATTTTTTTCCAAGATTACAGATTGGAGGCGGTGTTAGTGTGCCCTTCTCATTTGGAAGGGCAGAATAGTGTGTACAGATTCACACTGTAAGCAAATTTCCAAGAATCAATACGGGAACTTAAGAAAATTTTAAAAATCTACAGACTCTTTGAAAGAGGTGGCAGTCTGCAGCCTGCTTTGTGAGATAAGTAAAAAACAACAACAACAGCAAATGTTGGTAAGTCCTCAGAGTGTGAGATGGGGAGATACTGCCTTCAGAATACATATCCCCACCAGGGAATATGAAAACCCAGACCACAGGAGAAAGCCTTAACCCTTCCCAGAATTGGAACTGATTTAGTGAGTGGTGAGAAATATAAAAGTAGGAGCGGAAGTGGGAAGTGCTTTACAGGTATTCTCAGTCTAAGACCATTAGTAAATATATCTCACAGGGACCTCAGAAAAGTCACCCAACTAGGTCAGGGAGGGGTCAGAGGGTTATCAGGAGCTATTACAACATATGCCAAAGAAATACAAAGGATCATTCAGAGCTACTGTGAACAGGGCCTGGCACAGTGGCTCACGCCTGTAATCCCAACACTTTGGGAGGCCAAGGGGGGTGGATCACGAGGTCACGAGATAGAGACCATCCTGGCTAACACGGTGAAACCCTGTCTCTACTGAAAATACAAAATATTAGCCGGCCATGGCGGTGGGCACCTGTAATCCCAGCTACTCAGGAGGCTGAGGCAGGAGAATGGTGTGAACCCAGGAGGTGGAGCTTGCAGTGAGCCGAGATAACACCACTGCAGTCCAGCCTGGGTGACAGAGCAAGACTCCATCTCAAAAAATAAAAAAAAGCTACTGTGAATACCTTTATGTGCAGAAACTAGAAAATCTAGAGAAAATGAATAAATTCCTAAAAACATACAACCCTCCTATAAACCCTGAACGGACAAATAACAAGCAGTGAGATTGAATCAGCATTTAAAAAGTTGCTGGGATTGCTTACTAGAGCAGCTCAGGTGTGTGGTTTTCATGTAGAGGAACAAAAGGTGTGAGTAAATACACCACCTTCAACTGAAACATCCAAGCACTTGCATTGGGACTAATCAAAGAAACAACTCAACCCACGGAGAATGAACAAAAGCAAGACAGTAAAGTGGCCCACCTGGGAGCAACATGAAGCTAGAGGAACCTCCCCCACCCAGGGAAGCAGTGAATGAATGTGCTACCATGGGAAACCATGCTTCTCCCATGAATCTTTGAAACCCTTGAGTCAGATGATCCCTTTGTGAACTCACTTGACTAGGTCCTTCATTCTGACACACAGAGTTATGTGGAGTCTCGGCAGAGCAGCTGCACAGGCATGTGCTACAGAGGCCCAGGAGCTTTACACACTCTGGCCCTGGGCTTCCTGGCACAAGTGACTGCTACTCCAGCAAGGCAGGAGGTTGGACTTCCATACATAATCTTAGGAAAGAGGCTGAATCCCTGGGGCTGAGCAGCAACTGTCTGTGGGCTCCACTTTCATAGCACCTCAGAGGATAAGCCAACCACCACCAACAGAAGCACCCCTAACTGGGACAGAGTTCCCGTGGGGAAGGGGCAGGCCACCATCTTTGCTGCTTGGACGACTCAGCCATTCCAGCCTGTGGGCTTTGGAGAATCCAAACTGACCCAGGGAAGAAGGAATCCCCCAACACAGCACAGCTGCTCTACCAAAACATGGCCATGCTACTTCTTTAAGCAGATCCCCAAATCCATTCCTCATCACTGGGTGGGACCTTTCATCTGGGGCCTCCAGCCACCCCTGCTGGTGTTCTTCAGCTGACAGAAACTTGAATTGTTTCTGAAACAGAGTTCCTAGGTGGAGGGTTGGGCCACCATCTTTGCTGCTTGGATGACTCAGCTGTTTTAGCCTGTAAGCTTTGGAGAACCCAAACAGACCAGGGGTGGAAGGGATCCCCCAGCACAGCACCAAAATGTGGCCAGACTGCTTCTTTAAGTGAGTCCCCATTCTGTTCCTCCTCACTGGAAGGGACCTCCCAACCAGGGCCTCAAACTACCACTGCTGTTGTTCTTGCCAACAGAGATCTCAAAACTTTCTGGTAAAGAGCCCCCAGAAAGAGGCATGTGCCACCATCTTTGCTGTCTGAGCACCTTAGCTGTTCCAGCCTCCAGGCTTTAGGAAGCCCAAGCCAACCAGGGGTGGAAGCGATACCTCAGCACAAAACAGCTGCTCTATAAAAGTGTGGCCAGACAGCTTCTATAAACAGGCCTCCAATCCTGTGACTCTTGACTGGGTGATACCTCCAAACTGAGATCTCCAGTCAGCTACTACAGGTGCATTTGGACCAGCAACAGGTCTGTACCTCTCTGGGACAGAGCTCCCAGAGGAAGGGGCAGGCTACCATCTTTGCTGTTTTGCAGCCTTCACTGGAGATGCCTCCCACTGGTACAGGAAAATCCAAGGTGACGAGGAATTGGAGTGGATACCCAGCAAACCACAGCAGCCCTACAGAAAAGTCACCAGAATGTTATAAAAACAAATGCATTCAAAGGTCAGCAACCTAAAATATCTGAAGTCCACTAAATTGATAAATAATCAGTGCAAGAACACTGAAGACTCAAAAAGCCAGAGTGCCCTCTCTCCTCCAAATGGCTGCATCACCTCTGCAGCAAAAGTTCAGAACTGGGCTGAGGCTGAGATGGCTGAAATGACAGAAGTAGAAGTTAGAATATGAATAAAAACAGACTTTGCTGAGGTAAACAAAAAGCATTTTGTAAACAAATACAAGGAAGCTAAAAATCATGATAAGGGATCCAGGAGCTGACAGACAAAATAACCAGTATAGAGAAAAAGGTAACCAATCTGATAGAGCTAAAAAACACACTACAGAAATTTCATAATACAATCACAAGTATTAATAGCAGAATAGGCCAAGTAGAGGAAAAAAATCTCAGAGCTTGAACACTGTCTTTCTGAAATAAGACAGGCAGACAAGAATAGAGAAAAAAAGGATGAAGAGAAATGAACAAACCTCCAAAAAATATGAGATTATGTAAAGAGACCAAATCTATGACTGATTGGTGTACCTGAAGGAGATGAGGAGAATAAGACTAATTTGGAAAACACATTTCAGGATATCTTCCATGAGAACTTCCCCCAACCTAGATAAACAGGCCAACATTCAAATTCAGGAAATGCAGAGAACCCTAGTAAGGTACTCCATGAGAAGATCATCAGCAAGACACAAAATCATCAGATTCTCCCAGGTTTAAAAAAAATAAAAATGTTAAGGGCACCTATAGAAGAAGAAAAACCATCTCACAGACAGCAGTGCAATCAAATTAGAAGTCGAGACTGCAAAATTTACCCAAAACTATAAAATTACATAGAAATTAAATAACCTGTTCTGGAATAATTTTTGAATAAATAATGAAATTAAGGCTGAAATCAAGAAATTCTTTGAAAATAATAAGAAAGATACAACATAGCAGAATCTCTGGGACACAGATAAGGCAGCATTAACAGTAAAAATTATACCACTAAATGCCTATATCAAAAAATTAGAAAGATTTCATGTTAACAACTCAACATCATTATTTAAAGAGCAAGAGAATCAAGAGCAAACAAATCCCAAAGCTAGCAAAAGAGAAGGAATACCCAAAATCAGAGCTGAACTGAAGGAGAGAGAGACATGAAAAACCATTCAAAAAACCACGCAAAAGGTTAACAAATCCTGGATCTGGTGTTTGGAAAAAAATAATAAAATAGATAGACCACTAGCTAGACTAACAATGAATAAAAGAGAGATGATCCAAATAAAAACAATAAGAAATGATAAAAAGGGGATATTATCACTGACCCCACAGAAATACAAAGAACCATCAGAGAATATTGTATACACCTCTATGCATATAAACTAGAAAATATAGAAGAAATAGATGAATTCCTGGAAATATACATCTTTCCAAGGCAGAACCAGAAAGAAAATGAATCCCTGAACACACTGATAATGAGTTCTAAAATCGAGGCAGTAGTAAATAGACTACTAACCAAAAAAAATGACTAGGACCAGAATGATTCACAACTCAATTTTAGCAGATGTACAAAAAAGAGGTGGTACCATTCCTACTGAAACTATTCTAAAAAATGGAAAAGGAGGAACTCCTTCCTAACTCATTCTATGAGGCCAGAGTCATTCTGATACCAAAACATTGCAGAGATACAAAACAAACAAACAAACAGAAAACGTTAAGGAACATTGATGCAAAAATTTCCAGTGAAATACTGGCAAACTGAATGCAGCAGCAAATCAAATAGCTTATCCACCTGCATCAAATAGGCTTCATCCTTGGGATTCAAGGTTGGTTCAACATATCTAAATCAATAAATGTGATTCATCACATAAACAAAACTAAAGAGAAAAACTGCACAATTATGTCAATAAATGCAGAAAAAGGTTTTGATGAAATTCAACATTGCTTAATGTTAAAAGCTCTCAATAAACTAGGTATTGAAGGAACATACCTCAAAATAATAAGAGCCATATATGACAAATCCACAGCCAACATCATACTGAATGTACAAATGCTGGAAACATTCTTTTTGAAAATCAGCAAAAGAGAAGGATGCCCTCTCTCACCACTTCTATTAAACATAGTATTGGAATTTCTGTCCAGAGAAACAAGAAAAAAGGAGAAATAAATAGCATTCAAACAGAAAGATAAGTCAAACTATCCATATTTGCAGATTGCATGGTTCTATATCTAGAACACCTCATTGTCTCAGCCCAGAACCTTCTTAAGCTGATAGGCAACTCCAACAAAGTTTCAGGATACAAAATCAATGTGCAAAAAATGGCTAGTATTCCTGTACACCAGGAACATTCAAGCCAAGAGGCAAATCACAAATGAACTTCCATTTACAATTGCCATAAAACAAATAAAATGCCTAGGAATACAGCTAACCAGGAAGGTGAAATATCTCTACAATGAGATCTACAAACAATTGCTCAAAAAAAATCATAGATAACATGAACAAATGGAAAAATATTCCATGCTCATGGATAGGAGGAATCAATATCGTGAAAATGGCCATACTGTCCAAAGCAATTTATAGATTCAATTTTATTACAATTAAACTATAATTAACATTCTTCATAGAAGTAGAAAAAACTATTTTAAAATTTATATGGAACCAAAAACAAGCCTGAATAGCCAAGGCGATCCTAAGCAAATAGAACAAAGATGGAGGCATCATGCTGCCCACATTCAAACTATACTACTGTGCTGCAGTAACCAAATTAGCATGGTACTGCTACAAAAAAAAGACACATAGAACAATAGAACAAAATATAGAGCCCAGATATAAGACCATACACCTACAACTATCTGATCATCAACAAAGCAGAGAAAAGCTAGCAATGGGGAAAATATTTCCTATACAATAAATGGTGCAGGGAGAACTGGCTAGTCATATGCTGAAGATTGAAGCTGGATCCCTTACTTACACCATATACACAAATTAACTCAAGAGGATGAAAGACTTAAATGTAAAGCACAAAATTATAAGAACCCTAGAATACAACCTAGGAAATACCATTCAGGATATACTCACAGCCAAATATTTCATGATGAAGACACCGAAAGCAATTGCAACAAAAGCAAAAATTGAAAATTAACAAATGAAATCTAATTAAACTAAAGAGATTATACACAGCAAAAGAAACTATCAACAGAGTAAATGAACAACCTACAGAATGGGAGAAATATTTGCAAGCTATGAAACTGACAAAGGTCTAATATCTAGCATTTATACATAACTAAAACAAATTTAAAAGAAAAAACCAAACAACCCATTAAAAAGTTGGGAAAGAATGTTAACAGACATTTCTTTTTTAACAATAGCCATTCTGAATGTTGTGAGATGGTATCTTATTGTGGTTTGGATTTGCATTTCTCTGATGATCAGTGATGTTGAGCTTATTTCAGATGCAGGTGGCAGCATGTAGGTTTATGTGATGAATCACATTTATTGATTTGCATATGTTGAATGAACCTTGCATCCTGATGATGAAGACTATTTGATCGTAGTGGATAAGCAATCCTAAGCATTGTTGTAGGAAGTCAGGGACCCCGAATGGAGGGACCGGCTGAAGCCATGGCAGAAGAACATAAATTGTGAAGATTTCATGGACATTTATTAGTTCCTCAAATTAATACTTTTATAATTTCTTATGCCTGTCTTTATTGCAATCTCTGAACATAAATTGTGAAGATTTCATGGACACTTATCACTTCCCCAATCAATAGCCTTGTGATTTCCTATGCCTGTCTTTACTTTAATCTCTTAATCCCATCATCTTCGTAAGCTGAGGAGGATGAATGTTGACTCAGGACCCTGTGATAATTGCATTAACTGCACAAATTATTGTAGAGCATGTGTGTTTGAACAATATGAAATCTGGGCACCTTGAAAAAAGAACAGGATAACAGCAGTGTTCAGGGAACAAGAGAGATAACCTTAAACTCTGACTGCCAGTGAGCCATGCAGAACAGAGCCATATTTCTCTTCTTTCAAAAGCAAATGGGAGAAATATTGCTGAATTCTTTTTCTCAGCAAGGAACATCCCTGACAAAGAGAATGCATCTCTTAGGGGAGGCCTCTGAAATGGCTGCTTTAGGGACGGCTGTCTTTTACGGTTGTAGCAGAAGGATGAAATAAGCCTCTGTCTCCCATAGCACTCCCAGGCTTATTAGGACGAGGAAATTCCTGCCTAATAAATTTTGGTCAGACCAGTTGTCTGCTCTCAAACCCTGTTTCCTGATAAGATGTTATCAATGACAATGTGTGCCCGAAACTTCATTAGCAATTTTAATTTTGCTCCAGTCCTGTGGTCCTGTGATCTCAGCCTGCCTCCATTTGCCTTGTGATATTTTGTTACCTTGTGAAGCATATGATCTCTGTGACCCACACCCTATTTGTGCACCCCCTCCTCTTTTGAAAATCACTAATAAAAACTTGCTGGTTTTGCAGCTTGCGGGGCATCACGGAACCTGCTGACAAGTGATGTCTCCCCCGGACACCCAGCTTTAAAATTTCTCTCTTTTGTATTCTGTCCCTTTATTTCTCAGACTGGCTGACAGGGAAAATAGAAAAGAACCTATGTGAAATATCAGGAGTGAATTTCACCCGATAAAGCATAAATAACAATTGGAAGGCATCACATTACCTGACTTTGAACTATACTATAAGGTCATAGTTACTAAAACTGCATGGTACTGGTATAAAAACAAGCATGTAGACCAATGGAAAAGAATAGAAAACACAGAAATAAAGGCAAATACTTACAGCCAACTGATCTTCACCAATGAAAGCAAAAACATAAAGTGGGAAAGGACACCCTACTCAACAAGTGGTGCTGGGATAATTGGGAGGCCACATGTAAAAGAATGAAATTGAATTCTCATATCTCAACTTATAAAAAACAACTCAGGATGAATAAAATACTTAAATCTAAGAGATGAAATCATGAAAATTCTAGAAAATAACACTGGAAAAATTCTCCTGGACATTGGCTTTGGCAAAGAATTTATGACTAAGACCCCAAAAGCAAACACAACTAAAACAAAAATAAACAAGTGTAACCTAATTAAACTAAAAAGATTCTGCACAGCAAAAGAAATAATCAGCAGAGTACAAAGACAACCTGAAGAGTGGGAGAAAATATTCATAATCTATGCATCCAACCAAGGACTAGTATCCAGAATCTACAAGAAACTCAAACAAATCAGGAAGAAAAAATCAATAATCTTAGTAAAAGTGGGCAAAGGACATGAATAGACATTTCTCAAAAGAAGATACACAAACAGCCAATAACCATGAAAACATGCACATTACTAATCACAAGAAAACTGCAAATTAAAACCATAATGAAATACCACCTTACTACTGCAAAAAATGGTCACAATTAAAAAGTCAAAGGACAATCAAATTTGGCATAAATGTAGTGCAAAGGGAACACTTTTATACTGCTGGTGGAGATGTGAATTAGTAAAACCACTATAAAAACACTATGGAGAGTCCTTAAAAAAATAAAGGTAGACCTCCCATGTGATTCAGCAATTCCACTACTGGATATCTACCCAAAAGAAAATAAGCCATCATATTAAAAGGTCACATGAACACACCTGTTTATACCAGCACAATTTGCAATTGCAAAGATATAGAGCCAACCTAAGTACACAATGACCAATGAGAAAATATAGAAAATGTGGTATATATACACCATGGAACACTACTCAGCCACAAAAAAGACCTTAATTGTATCTTTTTTAGCAACTTGGATGGAACTGGAGACCATCATCTTAAATGAAGTAACTCAGGAGTGGAAAATCAAATACTATATATCCTGACTTCTAAGTGAGAGCTAAGTTATGAGGATGCAAAAACATACTGAGTGATAAAATGGACATTGGGTACTTGGGGGAAAGATTGGGAGAGAGGAGAGAAATAAAAGACTACATATCGGGTATGGTATACACTGCTCATGTAACAAATGCACTGAAATATCTGAATTTAATACTAAAGAACTCATTTGTGAAACAAGAAAACATTTGTAACCCCAAAACTATTGACATTTAAAAAATAAAAGAGAAAATTTTATAGTTCTAAATTCCCACATCAAAAAGTTACAACTATCTCAATTTTTAACAACCTAATATCACAATCTAAAGAACAAGAGAACTAAAAGAAACATGACCCCAAAGCTAGTTGAAGACAAGAAATAACCAAAATCGGAGGTAAACTGATGGAAATTTAGACACAAAAATACATTCAAAAGATCAATAAATCCAGAAGTTGGATTTTTGAAAAAATAAAACCAATGCACCACTAGCTAGGCTAAAAGGAGACAAGACAGAAGATTCAAATAAATACAATTAGAAGTGACAAAGGGAATATTACCACTGACCCCACAGAAATACAAATAACTATCAGAGAGTATTATTGACCCCTCTGTATTAGTCTGTTCTTGTACTGCTATCAAGAAGTATGTGAGACTGGGTAATTTATAAGGAAAATAGGTTTAATTGGCTTATGGTTCCACAGGCTTTACAGGCAGCATCATAGTGGTCTCTTGTCAGCTTTTGGGCAGGCCTCAGAAAACTTAAATTATGGCAGAAGGCAAAGAGAAAGCAGGCATCTTATGTGGCAGGATCAGGAGAAAGAGAGAGAGAGACTGAGGCAGGAGGTTCTACAAATTTTAAACAACCATATATCTCAAGAACTGACCAACTACTATAAAAACAGCAACAGTATGTTGCTAAACAATTCATTAGAAATCTGCCCCATTATTCAATCACCTCCCACCAGAGTCCACCTCCAACATTGGGGATTACAATTGAACATGAGATTTGAGTGGGGCCACTGAAACCCATACCAACCCTTATGCACACAAACTGTATCTGAACCATACCAACCTTTATGTACACAAACTAGAAAATCTAGAAGAAATAGATAAATTCCTGAAAACATACACCCTTCCAAGGCTGAACCAGAAAGAAATTCAATCTCTGAAAAGAACAATAATGAACTCCAAAATGGAATCAGTAATAAATAGCTTACCAATCAAAAAAGGTCCAGAACAAGATAAATTCACAGTTGAATTCTACCAGATGAACAAATGAGAGCTGGTACCATCCCTACTAAAATACTTCTATAAATTGAGAAGGAGGAGTTTGTCCCTAACCGAATCTGAGGCCAACATCATTCAGAAACCAAAACCTTGCAGAGAAACAAGAATAATAACAGAAACTTTAGGCCAATATGCTTAATGAACATCAATGCAAAAATCCTCAACAAAATTCTGCCTAACTGAATCCAGCAGCATATCAAAAAGCTGATTCACCACAAGCAAGTAGGCTTTATCCCTGGGATTCAAGTTTGGTTAAACATCTGCAAATAAATAAATGTGATTACTCACATAAACAAGACTAAACACAAAGCTACACGATGATTAGATAATAATCACAGTAAACAAAGAAAAGGCTTTTGATAAAATTCAACACCCTTCTTCTTAAAAACTCTCAATAAACTAGGTATTGAAGAAACAAACCTCAAAATAATAACAGCCATCTATGACAAATCTACAGCCAACATCATAATGAATTGGCAAAAGCCAGAAGAATTCCCCTGGAAAACCTGCACAAGACAAGGATGCCCTCTCCCACCACTCCTATTCAACATAGTATTGGAAGTTCCGGCCAGAGCAATCAGGCAGAAGAAATAAGGAGAATCCAAATAGGAAATTCGGAAAGCCAAACTATCTCTGTTTCCAGATGACAAGATTCTACATCTAAAAAACCGCATAGTCTCTGCCAAAAAGATTAATAATCTGATAAACCACTTCACTTAAGTCTCAAGGTACAAAATAAATGTACAAAAATTACTAGCATTCCTATACAACAAAAACAGTGAAGCTGAGAGCCAAAGCAGGAATGCAATTCCATTCACAATTACCACAAAAAAATGCCTAGGAATACAGCTGAACAGGGAGCTAAAGATCTCTACAGTGAGAACTACAAAGCACTTTTCAAAGAAATAAAAGATTACACAAACAAATGGAAAATTATTCCATGCTCATAGATATGTAGAATCAATATTATTAAAATGGCCCTACTGCCCAAAGCAATTTATAGATTCAATGCTATTTTAATTAAATTATCAATGAAATTCTTCACAGTACTAAAATTTTTTTTAATATGTATGTGAAAACAAAAAGAGCCACAATAGCCAAGGCAATCATAAGCAAAAATAACAAGGTTTGAAGCATCATGCTTGCTGACTTCAAACTATACTACAGGGCTACAGTAACAAAAACAGCATGGTACTGGAACAAAAACAGACACATAGAAAAATAGAGCAGAACATAGAGCCAAGAAATAAGGCCACACACCTAGAATCATCTGCTCTTTGACAAAGCTGACAAAAACAAGCAGTGGGGAAGACTTTCTAGTCAATAAATGGTGTTTGAGTAACAGGCAAGCCATATTCAGAAGATTAAAACTGGACGCCTTCCTTATACCATATACAAAAATTAACTCAAGATGGATTAAAGACTTATATGTAAAACCAAGAACTATAAAAACCAGTTAAGACAACCTAGGCAATGCAGTTATGAATATAGAAATGGGCAAAGACTTCATGATGAAGACACCAAAAGTGATTGCAATAAAGGCAAAATTAAAATAGAGATTATGCATACCACCACAAAGAAACTATCATTATATTAAACAGGTCACCTACAGAATAGGAGAAAATGTTTGCTAACTATGCATCTGAGAAAGTTGTAATATACAGCATCTATAATAAAACTTAAACAAATTTTCAAGAAAAAAATTAAAAAGTGGGCTAAAGTCAGAAACAAATACTTTTCAAAAGAAGACACATGCAGCCCAGAGGCATATGAAAAAATAAGTTCAATGTCACTGATTATTAGAGAAATGCAAATCAAAACCACAATGAGATACAATCTCACACTTGTCGAAATGGCCATTATTAAAAAGTCAAAAAATAACAATTGCTGGCAAATTGTCAGAGACAAAGGAACTCTTATACTCTGTTGGTGGGTGTGTAAATTAGTCCAACCTTTGTAGAAAGCAGTGTGGCAGCTCCTCAAAGAAAGAAAAACAGAACTACCATTCAACCCAAAAATTCTATTACTCAGTATATACCCAAAGGAATATAAGTAATTCTGTCATAAAAACAAATTCATGTGTATGTTCATTGCAGCACTATTCACTGTAACAAAGAGATGGAATCAACCCAAATGCCCATCAATGGTAGACTAGGAAAAGAAAATGTAGTATACATACGTCATGAAATACTATACAGTCATAAAAAATGACATCATGTCCTTTGCAAGGACCTGAATGGAGCTGGAGTCTATAATCCTTAAGAAACTAATCTAAGAACAGAAAACCAAATACCACATGTTCTCACTCACAAGTATAGCTAAATGATGAGACTACATGGACACATAGAGGGAAATAAGAGACACTGGGGATAACCAGAGGGTAGAGGTGGGAGCTGGGAGAGAATCAGGAAAAATAACGAATGGGTACTAGGTTTAATATATGTGTGATAAAAAAAAGTCAGTACAACAAACCCTCATGACACGGGTTTACCTATTCCACAAACTTTTACATGTATACTGGAACATAGCAAAAAAGTTTAAAAAAGAAAATCATCTGAATGTACAAAACTCACTGGCAATAGTAAGTACACAGACAAACACAAAATACTGTAACACTGTAACTGTGGTGTGCAAACTACTCTTAAATACAAAAACTAAACAACTAACCCATGAAGAATAATAACCTATAACAACTTTTCCAGATATAAATGTTACAATAAGATATAAATAGTAAAAACAAAAAATTAAAAAGTTGGAGGACAAAATTAAGAGTTAGAGTCTTTATTAGTTTTCTTTTTACTGGCTTGTTTTTTGTGTGTGCAAACAGAGTTAAGGTGTTATCAGCTTTAAATAATGGAGTACAAGATTATATTTGGAAGCCTCATGGTAATCTAAAAAGAAATGTGATGAATAAACAAAAACAACAAGTAAGAAACTAAACCATAACACCAGAGAAAATCACCTTCACTAAAAGGAAGAAAGGAACAAAAGAAATTAGAAAGAGAAGACCACAAAACAATCAGGAGTTTATCCTTACTAACCAATAATAACATTAAATATAAATGGACTAAACATGATAGACTAGCATGGCTGAATGAATATATAAAAAAGACACAATGACCTTTTGCCTATAAGAAATACACTTCTCCAATAAAGACACACATAGATGGAAAATAAAGGGATAAAGAAAGATGTGCCATACCAACAGAAACCGAAAGAGAAGCAGAGCATCTAAACACATATAAGACAAAATAGATTTCAAGAAAAATCATTAAGAAGAGACAAAGAAGGTCACTATATAATGATCAAAGGGTCCATTCACCAAAAGAATACAAAAATTTTAAATAAGTTTACACTTAGCATTGGAGCATTCAGATACATAAAACAAATATTATTAGAGTTAAAGAGAGAGAGAGGCATGAATACAATAACAGCTTGGTACTTCAATACCCCACTTTCAGCATTGGACTGATCTTTTCTTTGGCACATGGATTATTCTCAAGGGTAGGACACATGTTAGGTCATAAAGCAAGTGTTATAACAATCACAAAATTTGAAATAATATGAAGCATCTTCTTTGACCACAATGGAATAAAACTAGAAATCAAAAAGAAGATGAATTTTAGAAACTATACAAACACACGGAAATTAAACAATATGCTCCTCAATGACCAGTGGTCTATGAAGAAATTAAAAAGAAAATTAAAAATTGTCTTCAAACAAATTAAACAGAGACACAACATACCAAAACTTATGGGGTGCAGCAAAAGCAGTACAAAGTGAAAAGTTAATAGCTATAAGTACATACATCAAAAAAAGAGAAAAGCTTCAAATAAACAACCCAACAATGTATCTAAAAGAACTAGAAAAGTAAGAGCAAACCAAACCAAAAATTAGTAGAAAAAAAGAAATATTAAAGACCACAGCATAAATAAATAAAACTGAAATGAAGAAAACAATACAAAAACCAATGAAACAAAAAGTTGATTTTTTTTGAAAAGTTAAACAAGATTGAAATACCTTTAGTAAGACTAACTAAAGAGAGAAGACCAAAATAAAATCAGAGCTGAAAAAGGAAACTTTACTACTGATACTGCAGAAATCAAAAGGATCAATAGAGGCTACTATGAGCAACTATATGCCAATAAATTGAAAAATCTAGAAGAAATTAACAAATTCCTAGACACACGCAACCTATCAAGGTTGAACCAGAAATTTTGTACAAATTTTTGTATTATGTAAGGTATGGTCCAACTTTATTATTTTGCATGTGGATATCCAGTTGTCCCAGTCCAATTTGTTGAAGGAACTATAATTTTTCATTGTATGGTCTTGACATTCCTGTTGAAAATCAATTCACCACAGTTGTATGGATTTCTGTCTGCATTCCTAATTCCATTCCATTGACCTGTATATCTATGCTTATGTCACTATCATTTTTTTATTACTGTAGCTTAGTAGTAACTTTTGAAATTTGAATGCATGTGTCCTCCAACATTGTTCTTTTTCATGATAGTTTTGAATATTCCCGGTCCTTTGTAAGTAAACAAAAATTGTATGTTTTTTGTTTTGTTTTTCTACTTTTCGTTTGTACAAACTCATGGGATACATGTGCAATTTTGCTACATGCATAAATTGCATAGTAGTCTAGTAAGGAATTCTAAGTTCCTTACTCGAATCAGGGTATTCCTTACATCACCCGAATAATGTACATTGTAGCCATTAGCCAATTTCTCATTATTCTCTCCCTACCACCCTCTCACCCTTCTGAGTCTCCTTTATTTATTATTCTGCCCTCTATGTCCACATGAACACATTTTATTTTTCTATTTAAAAAAAGAGGCTGCAAAATTTTTATAAGGGTTGAATTAAATCTGTATATTTCTTTGTAGAGTATTGCTATATACGAAATATAAAATTCTACTTCTCTTAACTGTTTGATGTACTCCCACTTCCTTGGTCAAGGACATTCCAAAGTTAACCTGAAAATCTAGCTGAGACCCTCCTGAAAATCTAGTTCAGGGAGAGTCACACATACTTTATACCCTCCTCTGTTTGGAAGTCCAGCAAAGCTGACCAGTTTTAACCTTTGAACAGAGATTTTAAGACTGACAAAGCAGACACTTTTCAGCAATGAGACAACAAATTTCAACCTGGCTTTAGTATAGTGTCTCATGAAAGATAGAAGGTTATGAAAGAAATTGAAATATTTTACCCCAAAATATATTTCTTTGATATGTACTGGAATGGCCCTGTAAAGCTGTCTCTTGTTGGGAAAATCTACATTCTGTAGAGAATTCTCTTCCCTTTTCAGGTCTTTTCCCTGATTCAGAAGAGAACTAACTAAAGGTCTGGCAACTTTGTAGATCTCATAAGAGCTCTGAAGCTTGGTTTCTGAAGTCTTCATCTGCATGATGAAACCTTGGTCTTCACAACCTCTGATCTTAATCCAGACATTTCTTTCAACTCTTTCATCCAGTTCCTAATCAGAAAAATTTTGAATCTACCTATGGCCTGGAAGGCCCCCTCTCACCCCTGCTTCAAGTTGTCCCATCTTTCTATACCGAACCAATGTACATCTTACATGTGTTGATTGATGTCTTATGTATCCCTAAAATGTATAAACTCAAGCTGTAGCCCAACCACCATGGGCACATGTTCTCAAGGCCTTCTGTGGCTGTGCCATGGGTCATAGCTTTATATTTGGCTCAGAATAAATCTCTTCAAATATTTTACAAAGTTTGATCCCTTCCGTTGACATTACCATTATAAAAATATAGTATTTTAGTACATAAACTTAGGGTATCTATTTACTAATTTAAGTCAAATATAATTTCTTCCACAAAGTTTTCCAACATTCTGTGCATAAGTCTAATAACTCCTTCAAGTACTTCTAAGCATTTTACTATTTTGAACATTATTGTAATAAAATTGTTTTCTTTACTTCTTCTTTTGGAATGATCATTGTGACTAATAGGAAAACTAGTTTTGCATGTTGATTTTGTACCTTAAAATTTTTCTGAATTCATTTATGTATTCTAATTTTTGCAAGTTATTTGATACTTTTCATATATAGAATCATGCTATCTGCAAATAGAGATTGTTTTACTTCTTTTTTTTTTCTATTTGGATGCTTTTTATCTCTTATTCTTGCCTATTGTTACTTCCAATATTATGCTAAATATGTGGTGAAACATAGCATCCTTTTCTTCTTCCTGATCTTAAGGGGAAATATTTCAGTTCTTAATAATTAAGTATAATGTCATTTTTTTTCTTTTGTATATGCCCTTTTTCACATTGAGAAAGTGTCCTTCTAGTCCTAGTTTATTGAGTTTTATTATGAAAAAAAGGTTTTGTCGAATGCTTTTTATTCAGCAATTGAGATGATTATGTGCTTTTTTCCTTCACTCTATTAAGGTAATATATTGCATTGATTGATTTTTATATGCTGAACCACTCTTGCCCTCATGGGATAAATCCCAGTTGTTGATAGCATATAATCAATCCTTCTAATATGCTGCCTCATTTAGTTTGCTAGTATTTGTTGAAAATTTTGCAACTCTACTAATAAGGGCTATTGCTCTGCAGTTTTCTTTTCTTATAATGTTTTTCTGTTCCTTTGGCATCAGTATAATATTAGCCTAGTGGAATCAGATAGGAGGTATTGCCCTCTCTTTTATTCTTTTGGAAGAATTTTTAGTTATTATTTTTAATTGCCTTTTAAGTGATTCGTACAATTCACTAGTGAAGCCATCTAATTCTGATATTTTTTAAAGATTATTTTTATTTTAATAAAAAACTTGGATTAAAACTCTTGTTACAGGACTTTTAGATTTTTTTTTAAATAGTATTGGTAGTTTCCATGTTTTCAATACTCTGTCAATTTCGTGTAGGTTATATAAATGTTGGTGTAAAATTGTTCATAATATCCTAAATATATTTATTTCTTTAAGGGAGATAGTACAATTTCTGCCTTCATTTCTCATTTAAGGAATTTGAGTCTTTTTTTCTAAGTAAGTCTTGCTAAAGGTTTATTTTGTTAATATTTTTTGAAGAACTAATATTTGATTACATTGATTTTATTTAATGCTTTTTCTAGTTTCTAATAATTTTATCTTTAATCTTTATTATTTTTTTCCTTCTGCTAGCTTAAAGTAATTAAAACATATCTCAGAAATATATTTTTGTGCCCATGTTTATTGCAGCATTATTCACATTAGCGAAGAGGTAGAAACAAACTGGATGTCCATCAACAGATAAATTAATAAAGAAAATGTATTAATATTATGTACACACAGTGAAATGTTATTCAGGTTTAAAAAATAAGAAAATTCTGTCACATACAATTCCACAACATGGATTTTGAGGACATTATGCTAACTGAGATAAACCAGTCACAAAAAGACAAATGCCGCATAGTTACACTTATGTGAGGTATCTTAAGTAGTCAAATTCATTGAAGCAGATGGTAGAATGGTGCTTGCCAGGGGCTGGGAGTGGGAGAATTAGTTGCAGTTTGATTGGTAGAAAATTTCAGTCACACAAGGTGAAAAAGTTCTAGCAATCGGCTGTACAACAGTGCACAGATAGTAACAATATACAATTAATATTTTTAAAGAACGTATACATCACATCATGTGTATTGTCAGAATTTAAAAAATTAATGCTCAATAAATAAATATATAAATAAACATTCAGTCATAGTAGTATAGATTTTTCTCACCCATCCAAAATTTCAAATCAGCCAAGGAGAAAGCATCATGTTGGAAAAAGGAGTGATATAAACGTCTCAAATTCACAATTGTTTTGACTAAATTATTCAGTTAACCAATCAATTCAGTCCAAAGAGAGGGTGCATATGTTGATTCAGCCTTGACCTGTAGATAAATAACAAAACAGTAAAATAATAATAATAGTTAATATTTTCTGCAATTACTAAATATCAAGTAAAGTTATAGCACTAAATGTTCTACTGATATTTAGATTTAGTTTGATACTATTTTTTACTGCCTTAGTGTAAAATCAGAGTATTTGTTTGAGATCACTTTATGTGGCAAAAGTTACATAGCATTAAGTGCACAATTTTGACCCTTTGTATTTTTTTAAAAACTTTGACCCATTTTAAGAAAGTTTATTAGCACTTAGTATATCACATTGTTGTGCAACAATTACCACCAGCACCTACAAAATATTTTCATCTTCCCAAGCTGAAACTCCGTATTCATAGAATACCTCCCCATTCTACACTTCCCTCAAGACCTAGATACCTGCAATGTATGAATTTGACTACTTTATATACCTCTTCTATTTTGTAGCATATGTCAGAATTTTGTTGCTTTTTAAGGCTGGATAATACTGCATCATGTGTATATACCAAATTTAGTTTATCTATTCATATTTGATGAATACTTGGGTTGCTTCCACATTTTGTCTATTGTAAATAATGATGCTATGAATATGTGTGTACTAATATCTGTTCAAGTAACTGCTTTCAATTATTTTTGGTATATAACTAGAAAAGGAATTGCTAATAATTCTATGTAGGCTCTTTTTTGGTTCCATATGAATTTCAGGATTGTTTTTCTAGTAAGGTGAAGAATGATGATGGTATTTTGATGGGAATTGCATTAAATTTATAGATTATTTTGGCTGTATGGTCATAGTTACAATATTATTGATCTTACCTATCCATGAGCATGGGATGCTTTTTCACTTGTTTGTGTCATCTATGATTTCTTTCAGCAGTATTTTGTAGTTTTCCTTGTAGAAATCTTTCACTTCCTTGTTTAGATATAATCTTAAGTATTTTATTTTATTTTTTGTAGCTGTTGTAAAAGGGGTTGAGTTCTTGATTTGAGTCTCATATATAATTATATATTATGTGAGTCTCATATACAATTATAATATATGTGATATGGCTTGGCTGTGTCTCCACCCAAATCTCATCTTAAATTATAACCCCCATAATTCTCATATGCTGTGGGAGGGACTCAGTGGAAGATAAATGAATCATGTGGGTGGTTCTGCTCATACGGTTCTCATGGTAGCGAATAAGTCTCAAGAGATCTGATGGTTCTATAAGGGGTTTCCCCTTTAACTTGGCTCTCATTGTCTCTTGTCTGTCACCCAAGACATGCCTTTTGCCTTCTGCCATGATTATAAGGCCTCCTTAGCCACGTGGAATTGTGAGTCCATTAAACCTCTTTTTATTTAAAATTACCCAGTTTAGGGTACTTTTTTATCAGCAGCATGAAAACAGGCTACTACAGTAAATTGGTACCAGTAAAGTGGGGTGCTGCTATAAAGATACTCAAAATTGTTCCAAAAAAATATTGACAAATCTAACACTCGTTTAAAATTAAAACACTTGGAATTCTGAGAATAGAAGGAAATATCCTCAATCTGATTAAGGACATTTATGAAAAACCCACAGCTACATAATCCTCAAATACTAAAAGTGTTCCTTCTAAGTTCAGGAACCATAAATGGATGCCTGCTTTTACCTCTGATATTCAATATCATGTTGGATGTTCTGGCCTGAGCAATTGGGCAATAATAAAATGCAACAAAACTAGAAAGGAAGGATAAAACTACCTACATTTGCAGATGACATAATCTGTTAGCTATATAAATCTACAAAGAATCTACAAAGAAAAATCTACAAAGAAAGCTACCAGAGGTAACAAACAAATTCTGGTAAAGTTGCAAATATAAAATAAACATGAAAGGCCGGGCGCGGTGGCTCACGCATGTAATCCCAGCACTTTGGGAGGCCGTGACGGGCGGATCACGGGGTTCAGGAGATCGAGACCATCCTGGTTAACACGGTGAAACCCCGTCTCTACTAAAAATACAAAAAAAAAAAAAAATTAGCCAGACGTAGTGGCGGGCGCCTGTAGTCCCAGCTACTCGAGAGGCTGAGGCAGGAGAATGGCGTGAACCCGGGAGGCGGAGCTTGCAGTCAGCCGAGATCGTGCCACTGCACTCCAGCATGGGTGACTGAGTGAGACTCCATCTCAAAAAAAAAAAAAAAAAGCAAACATGAAAAATTATTTCTGTCTACACACCAGAAAAAAAAATAAAGATAAAATTAAGAAAACACTTTTATTTATTTTGTCATCTGAATAAATAAAATACCTAAGAGTAAATATAGTCAAAGAAGTAAAAAAAGTGTATGCTGAAAACTATACAACATTGATTAAATTTTGAAGAGTCAGAAATAATTGGAAATGCATCCTGTACCCATGGATTGGAAGACAATATTGTTAAGGGTCAAAACTACTTAAAACAATTTACAATTTCAATACAATTGCTATAAATATACCAACAACATACATTTTTGTTGGAAAAGCTGATTCTGAAATTCATATGGAGTTACAGGTGGCCCTGAATAGCCAAAAACAATTTTAAAATGAAATAAAATCTTGAAATATTTTCTTCAAAAATAAATTGTACTTATCAAAAATAAAAACTTTTATTAAAGGACTTTATCAAAAAAGCTAAAGGGCACACCCTTCTTGGTTTCAAAACTTGCTTCCATACTGCAATAATCAAAACAGTGTGGTACTGGCATGTGGGTAGACATACAGGCCAAGGGAATAATATTGAGATTTCAGACATAAGTTCATACAATTATGACCAATTGATTTTGGTAAGAGTGCCAAGACCTTTCATTTGAAAAAAAAAAAAAACTCTCTTCCACAAATGATGACATGATAATTGGATATCTACATGCCAAAAAAATGAATTTGGAACTCTAATTCACAGTATATAAAAATTAATTCAATGTGAATTAATGACATAAATATAACAGCAAAATTATAAATCTCTTAGAAGAAAACATGTAAGTAAACTTTTAATACTTTGGCTGTGGCAGTAGAATCTTAAATATGACACCAAGGAATAAGCAACAGAAGAAAAATACATAAATAAAAAATAAATGGACCGTCAAAATTTAAAACTTTTGTGTATCAAAGGTCAATATAAAAACTATAAAGATAACCTATGTGATGGTAGAAAATGTTTGAAAATAATATATCTGATAAGATATAGGATCCATAATACATAAACAATTCCTACAACTCAGTCAACAAAAGATAAATTACCCAATCCAGAAATGGAGAAAAGACTTAAATATAAATTTCTCCAAGGAAGAGATACAAATCACCAATAAGTATCTAAAAAGATGCTTAAAATTATTATAAATTAGAAAAGCGCAAATCAAAAATACAATTGAATACCTCATCACACATATTAATATAGCTAAAATAAAAATGAGAATTAAAAAGTGTTGAAGATAATATGGAACAATTGGAACTATTGTACATTGATAGTGAGTTTATAAAATGTTGTAACCTTTTTAGAAAGCAATTTAGCTGTTCCTCAAAAAGTCAAACAAACATGGAATTACCTATGACCCTCCAATCCTACTCCTAGCTATATACCTTAAAGCCTTGAAAGCTGGCACTAAAACAGATATTTGAAAACCAATATTATAGTAACATTATTTACAGCAGTTCAAAGGTGAAAACAACCCAAATATTCATAAGAGAAGAAATGATAAATGAAATTTTATATTAGATATATATATATATATAATTTAGCTGTAAAAATAAAGTGGTAATAAATGCTCTAATGTAGGTGAACCACCAAAGCATCATGCTCAATGAAAGATATCAATCACAAAGGGAAACATATTGTAAGATGAAATTTATCTAAAATATTCAGCATAGAGAAATCCACAGATACAATGTATGCTGATAGTCGGCAGAGTCTAGGAAGAGGGAGCAATGAGAGAAACCACTTAATGAGTAAGTGGTTTTACTTTGGAATGACGAAAATATTTTGGAACCAGGTAGAGGTGGGGGTTGCACATTATTGCTAAATGCAATTTTCACTTTGTTCACTTTACAATGAGTCATTTTGTTATGTAAATTTCACCTCAATAAATGATTTTTTAAATTGATAGTATTTATTTTAAATATACCATTTAATCAATATGCAATAACTGTACATGTTTATGGAGCACAATGTGATATTTCAATACATGAATACAATGTATAATAATCAAATTAGGGTGGTTAGCATATTCATCACCTGAAATTTTTATTATTTCTTTGTTTTGGGAATAGTCAAAATCCTATTCTCTAGCTATTCGAAAAAGTACGATAAATTATTGTTTACCATAGTCACTCTACAGTGCTATAGAAAACTAAAAACTCTTTCTCCTATCTAACTGTAGTTTTGTATCTATTAACCAACTTCTCCCTATAGCCCTGTACCCTTACCGTTTCTGGTCTCTAGCAACTACTATTCTACTGTATACTTTTATAAGACCAATTGTTTAGCTTCTACTTGTCAATGAGAACATGTAGTATTTGTCTTTCTATACCTGACTTATTTCACTTAACGTAACGCCCAACAAGCTCATCTATGTGGCCGTGAAAGAACAAATTTTAGCTTTCTAATATGTATATATATCACATGCTCCTAAACCATTTGTGTGGTTGTGAATTCAGGTTGATTCAAATTCTTGGCTATTGTGAATAGTGCTGCAGTAAACATGGGTGTGCAAATTTTGACATGCCAATTTTTTTTCTTTTGGGTAAATACCCAGTAGTGGAATTGCTGGATCATAAGGCAGCTATATTTTTACCTTTTTAGGGAAACTCCATACTGTTTTTCAAAATAACCATACTAATTTACATTCCCATCAACAGTGATTGAGAGACCCATATTTGCATCCTTGCAAGATTTATTATAATTCTCTTTGTGACAATAGCCAATATTTTTTTATCTTTTAATTTCAATAGTTTTGAAGAAAAAGGTGGTGTTTGATTACATGAATAAGTTCTTTGGTGGTGATTTCTGAGATTTTGGTGCACCCATAACCCAAGGATTATACACTGCACCCAATGTGTAGTCTTTTATGCCTCACCGCATCTCTCATCCTTCCCCGAGTCCGCAGAGTCCATTATATCATTCTTATGTCTGCGTCCTCATAGTTTAGCTCCTACTTTTAAGTGAGAATATACGATGTTTGGTTTTCCATTCCTGAGTTACTTTACTTAGAATAATGGTCTCCAACTCCATCCAGGTTGCTGTGAATGTCATTATTTTATTTATTCATTTGGCTGAATAGCATTCATATATATATATATATATATATATATACACATATATATATAAAATCACACTTTTTTATTGACTCATTGATTGATGGGCATTAGGGTTGGTTCCATATTTTTGCAATTGTGAATTGTGGTGCTATAAAGGTGTGTGCAAGTGTCTTTTTCATATAATGACTTATTTTCCTCTGGGTAGATGCCCATAGTGGGATTGCTGGATCAAATGGTAGCTCTACTTTTAGTACCTTAAGAAATCTCCATACTGTATTTCATAGTGGTTGTACTAATTTACATACACAGCAGCAGTGTAAAAGTGTTTCTTTTTCACCACATTTATGCCAACATACATTATTTTTAATTTTTTTTTTATTATGACCATTCTTGTAGGAGTAAGGTGGCATTGCACTGTGGTTTTGATTTGCATTTCCCTGATGATTATTAATTTTGAGCATTTTTAAATGTTTGTTTACCATTTGTATATCTTCTTTTGAGAATTGTCCATTCATGTCCTTAGCCAACTTTTTGATGGAATTATTATATTTTTTTCTTGCTGATTTGTTTGAATTCTTTGTAGATTCTGGATATTAGTTCTTTGTCAGATGTAGAGCTTCAAATATTTTTTCCCACTCCATGGGTTGTCTGTTTACTCTGCTGATTATTTCTTTGGGTGTGCAGAAGCTTTTTAGTTTAATGAAGTCCCATCTATTTATTTTTCTTTTTGTTGCATTTGCTTTTGGATGCTTTGTCATGAACTCTGCCTAATTCAATGTCTAGAAGGGTTTTTCTGATGTTATCTTGTAGAATTTTTATGTTTTTAGGCCTTAGATTTATGTCTTTGATCCATTTGGGTTGATTTTGGTATAAGATGAGAGATGAAGATCCAGTTTTATTCTTCTACATGTGACTTGCCAATAATCTCAGCAGCATTTGTTGAATAGGGTGTCCTTTCCCCACTTTATGTTTTTGTTTGCTTTGTTGAAGATCAATTGGCTGTGGATATTTGTCTATATTTCTGGGTTCTCTATTCTCTTCCATTGGTCTACATGCCTGTTTTTATACCAGTGCCATGTTGTTTTGGTAAATATAGACATATAGTATAGTTTGAAGCCAGATTTTGTGAAGCCTCCAGATTGGTTGTTGTTGTTTTTTCACTTGGTCTTACTTTGGTTATGCAGGCTCTTCTTTGGTTCCATATGAATTTTAGAATTGGTTTTTTCCAGTTCCGTGAAGAACGATGCTTATATTTTGATGAGAATTGCATTCAATTTATAGATTGTTTTGGCAATATGATCATTTTCACAATATTGATTCTACTGATCAATGAGCATGGGCTGTGTTTCCATTTCCTTGTATCATCTATGATTTATTTCAGCAGTGTATTGTACTTTTCTTTGTAGAAATCTTTCACCTCCTTTGTCAAGTATATTCCTAAGTATTTTATCTTTTCACAGCTATAGTAAAAGGGGTTAAGTCCTTGATTTGATTCTCATTTTTGTTTCTGTTGGTGTATAGCAGTGCTCCTACTTTGTGTACATTGATTTTGTATCCTGAAACTTTACTGAATTTATTTATCAAATCTAGGAGCTTTTTGGATTAGTCTTTAGGGTTTTCTAGGTATAAAATTGTATCACCAAAGGACAGCAATAGTTTTACTTCTTCTTTCCCAGTTTAGATGTCCTTTATTTCTTTCTCTCATCTTATTGCTCTGGCTAGGACTTCCAGTACTATGTTGAATAGAATTGGTGGAAGTGAGCATTCTTGGTTTGGTCCAGTTCTCAGAGGGAGTGCTTTCAACTTTTTCCCATTCAGTATGATATTGGTTGTGGGTTTGTCATAGATAAATTTTATCACGTGGAAGTATGTTTCTTATATGCCAATTTTGTTGAGAGTTTTTATCATAAGGAGATGCTGAATTTTATCAAATGCTTTCTCTGCATCTATTGAGATGATCATATGATTTTTTAAAATTCTGTTTATGTTATGTATTACATTTATTGACTTGCATGTGTTAAATTCTCCCTCCCTTTCTGGTATGAAACCCACTTGATCGTAATGTATAAACTTTTTGATATACTGTTGGATTCAATTAGCTAGTATTTTGTTGAGAATTTTTGCATCTATCTTCATGAGGGATATTGGTCTGTAGTTTTCTTTTTGTTATGTCTTTCACTTTTCTTGGTATTAGGGTGATAGTGGTTTCATAGAATGATACAGGAAGGATTTCATCTTGTTCTACCTTTTGGATTTGTTTCAGTAGGACTGGTATCACTTCTTTCTTGAATATCTAATAGAATTCAGCTGTGAATGCATCTGCTCCTGGACTTTTTTCTTTGGCAATTTTTTATTGCTGTTTTCAGACCCACTGCTCATTATTGACCTGTTCAGTTTATATTTCTTCCTGACTTAATGTAGAAGTGTTGTATATTTCTAAAATATTATCCATCTCCTCTAGGTTTTCTAGGTTGTGATCATAAAGCTGTTTTAGTAGACTCAAATGGTCTTTTGGATTTCTGTGGTATCCGTTTTATTATCTCGCATTTTGTTTATAATTGAGCTTATTTGGATCTTCTCTCTTCTTTCCTTGGTTAATCTCAATGATAGTCTGTCAATTTTGTTTATCTTTTCAAAGAACCAGCTTTTTGTTTCATTTATCTTTTTATTTTTTCTTTAAATTTTATTTAGATATGCTCCAATCTTTGTCTATTCTCTTTTTCCCCTGGGTTTGGTTTTGGTTTTTCTTGTTTCTCTACTTCCTTGAGGTATGACATTAGTTTCAACAATATGTTGTAGTTTTCCATGTACAAATGTATCACTTCTTTCTCTCCAGATTGTTTATTGTTGATGTATAGAAATGAAAATGACATTGTAATGTTGATTTGTGACCTAAAATTTTACTGAATTTGTTTTAAAACCTTTTGTGGAGCCTTTAGGGTTTTCTACTTATAATATTATGTGATCTGAAAACAGATAATTTTACTTAATTCTTTCTGAATTGGATTCCTTTTATTTCTTATTGCCTAATTGCTCTGACTAGGACTTCCAGTACTATGTACACAAGAAGTAGCAGAACTTCAGCAAGGTCTCAGGATAAAAAATCAATGTGCAAAAATCATAAGCACTCCTATACACCAATAACAGACAGAGAGCCAAATCATGAGTGAACTCCCATTCGCAATTGCTACAAAGAGAATAAAATACCTAGGAATACAACTTACAAGGGATGTGAAGGACCTCTTCAAGGAGAACTATAAACCACTGCTCAAGGAAATAAGAGAGGACACAAACAAATGGAAAAACATTCCATGCTCATGGATAGGAAGAATCAATATCGTGAAAATGGCCATACTGCCCAAAGTAATGTATAGATTCAACGCTATCCCCATCAAGCTACCATTGACTTTCTTGAGAGAATTGGAAAAAACTACTTTACATTTCATATGGAACCAAAACAGAGCACATAGAGCCCAGATAATCCTAACCAAAAAGAACAAGGCTGGAGGCATCATGCTACCTGACTTCAAACTATACTACATGGCTACAGTAACCAAAACAGCATGGTACTGGTACCAAAACAGATATATAGACCAACAGAACAGAACAGAGGCCTAAGAAATAACAACACACATCTACAACCATCTGATTTTTGACAAACCTGACAAAAATAAGCAATGGGGAATGGATTCCTTATTTAATAAATGGTGTTGGGAAAACTGGCTAGCCATATGCAGACTGAAACTAGATCCCTTCCTTACACCTTATACAAAAATTAACTCAAGATGGATTAAAGACTTAAATATAAGACCTAAAACCATAAAAACCCTAGAAGAAAACCTGGCCAATACTTTTCAGGACATAGGCCTGGGCAAAGACTTCATGACTAAAACACCAAAAGCAATGACAACAAAAGGCAAAATTGACAAATGGGAGTTAAATAAACTAAAGAGCTTCTGTGTAGCAAAAGAAACTATCATCAGAGTGAACAGGCAACCTACAGAATGGGAGAAAATTTTTGCAATCTATCCATCTGACGAAGGGCTAATATCCAGAATCTACAAGGAATTTAAACAAATTTACAAGAAAAAAACAACCCCATCAAAAAATGTGTGAAGGATATGAACAGACACTTTTCAAAAGAAGACATTTATGTGGCCTACAATCATATAAAAAAAGCTTATCATCACTGGTCATTAAAGAAATGCAAATCAAAACCACAATGAGATACCATCTCACACCAGTTAGAATGGTGTTCATTAAAAAGTCAGGAAACAACAGATGCTAGAGAGGATGCAGAGAAATAGGAATGCTTTTACACTGTTGGTGGGAGTGTAAATTAGTTCAACCATTGTGGAAAACAGTGTGGTGATTCCTCAAGGATCTAGAACTAGAAATGACACTTGACCCAGCAATCTCATTACTGGGTATATACCCAAAAGTTTATAAATCATTCTACTATGAAGACACATACACACGTGTGTTTATTGTGGCACTGTTCACAATAGCTAAGACTTGGAACCAATCCAAATGCCCTTCAATGATAGATAGACAGGATAAAGAAAATGTGGCATATACACACCATGAAATACTATGCAGCCATAAAAAAGGATGTGTTCATGTCCTTTGCAGGGACATGGATGAAGCTGGCAACCATCATTCTGAGCAAAGTATCACAAGAACAGAAAACCAAACATCGCATGTTCTTACTCATAAGTGAGAGTTGAACAATTAGAACGCATGGACACGGGGGTGGGAGTAGCATACACCAGGGCCTGTCGGAGATGGGGCTGGGGGAGGGATAGCATTAGGATAAATACTTAATGTAGATGACGGGTTGATGGGTGCAGCAAACCACCATGGCACGTGTATACCTATGTAACAAACCTGCACGTTCTGCACATGTACCCCAGAACTTAAAAAAGTATAATAATAATACTAATAAAAAGGATTGGGCATTTCTGACTTGTTTCTGTTTTTAGAGGGAAAGGTTTTTGTCTTTTACCCTTGAGTATAATGTTAGCTGTGGGCTTTTCTTATATGGTTTTTATTATGTTGAGGCAGTTTCTTTCCATTCTTAGATTGTTAAATGTTTTTGTCTTAAAACCACCTTGAATTTTTTCAAAAAATTTGTCCCAATCATTGATTGAAATTTTTATGTGTTTCTTTTTTCCATCATCATAATAATGTGGTGTATCACATTAATTGATTTTCATAGGTTGAAACAGCCCTGCATTCTAGGAATAAATGCCACTTTGTCATGGTATATCATCCTTATAATGTGCTATTGAATTTTGTTTTGCTATTATTTTGTTGAGGATATTTGCGTCAATATTCATCAAGAATACTGGTCTGTAGTTTTCTTTTCTTGTGGTGTTATTATTTGGCTTTGGTTTCAGGTTAATGCTGGCCTCATAAAATGAATTCAGTAGCTTTTTCTCTTTTTCAGTTGTTAAAAGTTTGAGAAGGATTGGTGTTAATATTTACTTTTTACTTATTTTATTTTATTTTATTTCAATATTTTTGGGGGAATAGTTAAGTTTCAGTTACATAGATAAGTTCTTTAGTGGTGATTCCTGAGATTTTGATGAATCCATTGCCTGATCAGTGTACACTATGCCCAATGTGTAGTCTTTTCCCCCTCACCCACTTCACACCTTTCCCCAGGTCCCCAAAATCCATTATATTATTCTTATGCCTTTTTATCTTTATAACTCAGCTTTAATTTATGAGTGAGATGTATGATATTTGGTTTTTCATTCTTGTGTTATTTCATTCAAGATAGTGGTCTCCAACTCCATCTAGTTTGCTGAGAATGCCATTATTTTGTTTCTTTCTATGGCTGAGTAGTATTCCATGGTGTGTGTGTGTGTGTGTGTGTGTGTGTGTGTATATATATATATATATATACACACATATATATCACATTTTCTTTATCTACTCATTGGTTGATGAAAATTTACACTGGTCTCATATTTTTGCAACTGCAAATTCTGCTGCTATAAACATGCGTGTGACTTCTTTTCCTTTGGGGAGATAACCAGTAGTGAGATTGCTGGATTGAATAATAGCTCTACTTTTAGTTCTTTAGGGAATCTCCATACTGTTTTTCATAGCTGTTGTACTAGTTTATCTTTCCACCCACAGTGAAGAAGTGTTCTCTTTTTATCACATCCACGCCAATATTTATTTTTTTAATATTATGTAATTATGGGTATTCTTGCAGAAGTAAAGTAGTATTGCATTGTGGTTTTAATTTGCATTACCTGAATACTAATAATGCTGAGCATTTTCCATGTGTTCGTTGACCATTTGTATATTTTCTAATGAAAATTGTCTATTCATGTATTTTGTGCATTTTTGATGAGATTATTTACTTTTTTTGCTGATTTGTTTGATTTTTTGGCAGATTCTGGATACTAGTCCTAAAAGCAGTGCTAACAGAAAAGTTTATACCATTAAATGCAAACATCAAAAAGTGTGAAAGAGCACAAATAGACGAACTAATGTCATATCTCAAGGAACTAGAGAAACAAGAACAAACCAAAACCAAACCCAGCAGGAAAAAAAAAAGAAAAAGAAATGACAAAGATTAAAGCAGATCTAAATAAAATAAAATTGAAAGAAAAAAATAAAAAAGGCCAGGCGCGGTGGCTCAGACCTGTAATCCCAGCACTTTGGGAGGCCGAGGCGGGCGGATGATGAGGTTAGGAGATTGAGACCATCCTGGCTAACACGGTGAAACCCCATCTCTACTAAAAATACAAAAAAATTAGCCAGGTGTGGTGGCAGGCGCCTGTAGTCCCAACTACTCGGGAGGCTGAGGCAGGAGAATGTCATGAACCCGGGAGGTGGAGCTTGCAGTGAGCCAAGATCATGTCACTGCACTCCAGCCTGGGTGACAGAGCAAGACTCCATCTCAAAATAAATAAATAAATAAATAAATAAAAGATAAATGGCACAAAAACTAGTTCTTTGGAAAGATAAAGAAAATTGATAGACAATTAGTGAGTTTAACCAAGAAAAGAAGAGAGAAGAGCCAAATAAGCTCAATTAGAAACAAAATGGGAGATAATAAAACTGATACCACAGAAATACAAAAGACCATTTGAGGCTACTAAAACACCTTTATGCTCACAACCTAGAAAAAGAGGAGATGGATAAAAAGACATTTTTGTTCATGGATTAGAAGACAAAATAGTTATTATAACAATACTAATCAAAGTGATCTACAAAGCCAATGCACTCTCAGTAACTTTTTCTTTTTGCAGGAAAATAAAATACATTGTAAAGGCAAGATAGTGGAGAAAAAGGAATGCTTTTACACTGTTGGTGGAAGTGTAAATTAGTTCAACCACTGTGCAAGAAAATGTGACAATTCCTCAAAGACCTAGAGGCAGATTATATACCATATACACCCAAATAAATATAAATCATTCTATTATAAAGATACATGCACATGTATGTTCACTGCAGCACTAGCACCATTCACAATAGCAAAGACATGAAATCAGACTAAATGTTCATCTATTATAAACTACAAGGAAAATGTGGTACATGCACACCATGGAATACTATGCAGCCATAAAAGGGAGAAAGATCGTGTCCTTCGCAGAGACATAAATGAAGCTGAAAGATATTATCCTCAGCAAACTAACACAGGAACAGAAATCCAGATATTGTTTTCTCACTTATAGGTGGGAGCTGAATAATGAGAACACATGAACACATGTGGGGAAGCAACACACACTGGGGCCTTTCAGAGGCTGGGGAGTAGGAGGAGTGAGAGCATCTAGTAGAATAGTTAATGGATGTTGGGCTTAATACCTAACATCCATTAAGAGATTAACAGAAGAAATAATCTGTGCAGCAAACCACCATAGTTTACCTATATAACAAACAACATAGGTATACAACACACATTTGACTAACAAACTTGCACATCCTACACATGTACACCTGCACTTAAAAGCTGAAAATATAAAAAGTTTATATGGAATCTCGGCCAGACATGGTGGCTCACGTCTGTAATCCAAGCTCTTTAGGAGGCTGAGGTGGGCAGATCATGAGGTCAAGAGATGCAGACCATCCTGGGCAACATGGTGAAACCCCGTCTCTACTAAAACTACAAAAATTAACTGGGCATGGTGGTGCATGCCTGCACTCCCAGCTACTTGGGAGGCTGAGGCAGGAGAATCGCTTGAACCCAGGAGGCGAATGTTGCAGTGAGCTGAGATTGCACCACTGCAATCCAGCCTGAGTGACAGAGCCAGACTCCATCTCAAAAAATTCAACCCAGAATTTTACATCCAGCCGAACTACCCTTCATAAGCAAAGGAGAAATAAAATCTTTTACAGACAAGCAAGTGCTGTGGAATTTTGTCATCACCAGGCCTGCCTGGCAAGAGCTCCTGAAGGAAGCACTAAACATGGAAAGGAACAACCAGTACCAGCAACTGCAAAAACATACTAAATTGTAAAGACTATCGACACTATGAAGAAACTGCCTCAACTAATGGGCAAAATAACCACCTAGAATCATAATGACAGGATCAAATTCACACATAACAATATTAACCTTAAGTGTAAACAGGCTAAATGCCCCAATTAAAAGACACAGACTGACAAGGATAAAAGTCAAGACCCATCAGTGTGCTGTATCCAGGAGACCCATCTCATGAGCAAAGACACACGTAGGCTCAAAATAAAGGGATGGAAAAATATATACCAAGCAAATGGAAAGCAAAAAGAGGCAGGAGTTGCAATCCTAGTCTCTGATCAAATAGACTTTAAACCAACAAAGATCAATAGACACAAAGAAGGGCATTACATAATGGTAAAGGGATCATGCAACAAGAAGAGCCAACTATCCCAAATATATATGCACCCAATAAAGGAGCAACCAGATTCATAAAGCAAGTTCTTAGAGACATACAAATAGACTTCCACACAATAACAGTGGGAGAATTTAACACCCCACTGTCATTATTAGACAGATCAACAAGACAAAATTAACAAGAATATTCAAGACTTGAAGTCAGCTCTGGACCAAGCGGACCTAATAGACATCTACAGAACTGTCTACCCCAGATCAACAGAATATACATTTTTCTCAGCACCACATCACACTTACTCTAAAATTGACCACATAATTGGAAGTAAAACACTCCTCAGCAGATGCAAAAGAACAGAAATCATAACAAACAGTCTCTCAGACCACAGTGCAATCAAATTAGAACTCAGGATTAAGAAACTCAGGCAAAATCGCACAACTATATAGAAACTGAACAACCTGCTCCTGAATGACTACTAGGTAAATAACGAAATTAAGGCAGAAATAAATAAGTTCTTTGAAATTAATGAGAAGAAAGACACAAAGTACCAGAATCTCTGGGACACACCTAAGGCATTGTTTAGATGGAAATTTATAGAACTAAATGCCTACAAGAGAAAGCAGAAAAGATTTAAAATCGACACGCTAACATCACAATTAAAAGAACTAGAAAAGCAACGCAAACAAATTCAAAATCTAGCAGAAGACAAGAAATAACTAAGATCAGAGCAGAACTGAAAAATATAGAGAAATGAAAAACCCTTCAAAAAAATCAATGAAACCGGGAGCTGGTTTTTTCAAAAGATCAACAAAATAGACTTCTAGCCAGGCTAATAAAGAAGAAAAGAGAGAAGAATCAAATATATACAATAAAAAATGATAAAGGGGATATTGCCACTGATCCCACAGAAATGAAAACTACCATAAGAGAATACTATAAACACTTCTACACAAATAAACTAGAAAATCCAGAAGAAATTGATAAATTCCTGGAAACATACACCCTCCCAAGTCTAAACCAGGAGGAAGTCAAATCTCTGAATAGACCAATAACAAGTAGTGAAATTGAGGAAGTAATTAATAGTTTACCAACCAAAAAAGTCCAGGCCCAGACAGAGTCACAACCAGATTCTATCAGAGGTACAAAGAGGAGCTGGTACCATTCGTTCTGAAACTATTCCAAAAAAATAGAAAAAGAAGGAATCCTCCCTAACTCATTTTATGAGGCTGGCATCATCCTGATACCAAAACCTGGCAGAGACACAACAAAAAAAGGAAATTACAGGCCAATATCCCTGATGGACATCAATGTGAAAATCCTCAATAAAATACTGGAAAACCAAATCCAGAAGCATATCAAAAAGCTTATCCACCACGATCAAGTCCACTTCATCCCTGGGATGCAAGGCTGGTTCAACATATGCAAATCAATAAGTAATCCAACACATAAACAGAACCAATGACAAAAACCACATGATTATCTCAATAGATGCAGAAAAGGCCTTCAACAAAATTCAACACCCCTTCATGCTAAAAACTCTGAATAAACTAGGTATTGATGGAACGTATCTCAAAATAATAGGAGATATTTATGACCACCCCACAGCAACATCATACTGAATGGGCACAAACTGGAAGCATTCCCTTTGAAAACTGGCACAAGACAGTGATGCACTCTCTCACCACTCCTATTCAACATAATACTGAAAGTACTGGCCAGAGCAGTCAGGCAAGAGAAAGAAATAAAGAGTATTCAAATAGAAAGAGAAGTCAAATTGTCTCTCTTTGCAGATGACGTGATTGTATATTTAGAAAACCCCATTGTCTCAGCCTCAAAACTCCTTAAGCTAATAAGCAACTTCAGCAAAGTCTCAGGATACAAAATCAGTGTGCAGAAATTATAAGCATTCTTTTTTTGTTCTTTTTTTGAGACAGAGTCACAATCTTGGCTCACTGCAACCTCCACCTCCCAGGTTCAAGCGATTCTCCTGCCCCGGTCTCCTGAGTAACTGGAATTACAGGCACGTGCCACCATACCTGGCTAATTTTTGTATTTTTAGTAGAGACAGGGATTCACCATATTGATCAGGCTGGTCTCAAACTCCTGACCTCGTGATCCACCCACCTCGGCCTCCCAAAGTGCTGGGATTGCAGGTGTGAGCCACCACACACGTCCTACAAGTGTTCTTATATACCAACAGTAGACAAGCAGAGAGCCCAGTCATGAATGAATTTCCATTCACAATTCCTACAAGAGAATAAAATATCTAGGAATATAGCTTACAAGGGATGAGAAGGACCTCTTCAAAGAACTACAAACCACTGCTCAACAAAATAAGGACATAAATAAATGGAAAAACATTCCATGCTTATGGATAGGAAGAATCAATATCACAAAAATGGCCATACTGCCCAAAGTAATTTATAGATTCAATGCTATTTCCATCAAAGTACCATTGACTTTCTTCACAGAATTAGAAACAACTACTTTAAATTTTGTGTGGAACCAAAAAAGGGCCCGTATATCCAAATCAATCTTAAGCAGAAAGAACAAAGCTGGAGGCATCTTGCTACCTGACTTCAAACTATACTAGGCTACAGTAACCAAAACGGCATGGCACTGGTACCAAAACAGAAATATAGACCAATGGGACAGAACAGAGACCTCATAAATAACACCACACATCTACAACCGTCTGTTCTTTGATGAACCTGACGAAAACAAGCAATAGGGAAAGGATTCCCTGTTTAACAAATGATGCTGAAAAACTGGCTAGCCATATGCATAAAACTGAAACTAGCCTTGTTCCTTACACCTTATACAAAAATTACCTCAATATGGATTAAAGACTTAAATGTAAAACCCCAAACCATAAAAACCCTAGAAGAAAACCTAGGCAATACCATTCATGACATAGGCATAGGAAAAGGCTTCATGACGAAAACACCGAAAGCAATTGCAACAAAAGCTAAAATTGACAAATGGGATCTAATTAGACTAAAGAGCTTCTGCACAGCAAAATAAACTAGCATCAGAGTAAACAGGCAACCTACAGAATGGAAGAAAATGTTTGCAATCTACCCATCTGACACAGGGCTAATATCGAGAATCTACAAGGAATTTAAACAAATTTACAAGAGAAATTCAAACAAACGCATCAAAACGTGAGCAAAGGATATAAACAGGCATTCTCCAAAGAAGACATTTATGCAGCCAACAAACATATGAAAAAAGCTCATCATCACTGATCATTAGAGAAATGAAAATCAAAACCACAATGAGATACCATCTCACACTAGTCAGAATGGCGATTATTAAAAAGTCAGGAAACAATAGATGCTGGAGAGGCTGTGGAGAAATAGAAACACTTTTAGACTGTTGGTACAAATGTAAATTACTTCAACCATTGTGGAAGACAATATGGCAGTTCCTCAAGGATAGAGAACCAGAAATACCATTTGACCCAGCAATCTCATTACAGGGTATATACTCAAGGGAATATAAATCTTTCTACTATAAAGACACATGCGCACATATGTATATGGGAGCACTATTTACAATAGCAAAAACATGGAACCAATCCAAATGCCCATCAATGATAGACTGGATAAAGAAAATGTGGTATGTATACACCATGGAATACTATGCAGCCATGAAAAAGAATGAGATCATGTCCTTTGAACAGACATGTATGAAGCTGGAAGCCATCATCCTCAGCAAACTAACACAGGAACAAAACACCAAACACTGCATGTTCTCACTCATAAGTAGGTGTTGAACAATAAGAACACATTGACACAGGGAGAGGAAGAATGCACACCTGGGTCTGTTGTGGGGTGGTGGGGAGGGGAGGCAAAGCCTTAGGACAAATACCTAATGCATGTGGGGCTTAAAACCTAGATGACGGGTTGATAGGTGGAGCAAACCGCCGTAGCACATTTATACCTATGTAACAAACCTGCAATATCTACACATGTATCCTGGAGTTTAAAGAAATTTTTAAAAAGAAAAAAAATAACATTCTGACACATGCTACAATATGGATTAGCTATGTATAGTAGTCAAATTTCATAGAGAGAAAATATAGAATGGTAGTTACCAGGGGCCAGATGAGGGAAATGAGGAGTTACTATTTAATGGGAACAGAGTTTCAATTTTCAAAAATAAGAAAGCAGTGGTGATGGATAGTGATGATGGTTGCAAAACAATGTAAATGTACTTAATACCAATAAACTGAATATTAAACATGTTTAAAATGGTAAATTTGTCTTTCTGTGCCTGGATTATTTTACTTAACAATGTCCTACAGTTTCATCCATGTTTTTTGTAAATTATAGGATTTCATTTTTATGTGGCTGAATAAATTTCCAGTGTGTACATATACCAAATTTTTATCCAGACATTTGCTGATGGACAGTTAGATTGAGTTCAAATCTTGGCTATTGTGAATAGTTCTCCAATAAACATAGTAGTGCAGATGTCTCTTCAATATATTGATTTTTTATTTCTTTTGGATATATTCCCACCAGTGAAACTGCTAGAATATATAGTAGTTCTGTTTTTCGTTTTTTAAAGGAATCTCCATACTGCGCTCCATAGTTGCTGAACTAATTTACATTTCCCCCGACAGTGTGTGAGTGTTCCCCTCTTTCCATATCTTCACCAGCATCCAGTGTTTCCTTTTTGATGCAATCCATTTTAGCTGGGGTGACATGATACTTCATAGTAGTTTTGCTTTGCATTTCTCTGATGATGAAAGTTGTTGAGAATTTTTTCACATACCTGTTGGCCATTTGTAAGCGAAATAAGCCAGGCACCAAAAGACACATACTGCATGTTCTCACTTACATGTGAGAGCTAAAAAATCATTTAACTCTTGAAGATAGACTGTGGAATGATGGTCACCAGATGCTGGGAAGGGTAGTGGGGAGGATAGAATAGAAATGGGATGATAATGAGTACAAAGATACATTTAGACAGAAAAAATAATATCTGGTGTTCAGTAGCCCAACAAGGTGACTAGAGTTAACAATAATTTATTGCATATTTCAAAAATATCTGAAAGAGTGAAGCTAAAATGTTTCTAACACAAAAATGCTAAATGCTTGAACTAGTAGATATCCCAACTACCCCGATTTGATCATTACACAATGTATGACTGCACCAAAATTTCACATGTATCCCATAAATATGCAGAACTATTATGTAAGTAGAAAAATTAAAAGTTAAGAAAATTAATATTAAAGGTAAATCTAAGTAAGTTTATTTTAAAAATGGTGAACTTTATGTTATTTGTATTTTTACCACAATTAAAAAAGATTAAATTTGCTATATTATTCATGTTGGAGTTTTTATTTATTTTATTTTCTATTTCCTTTTTTAAAATTTAACTTTTATTTTAACTTCATTGGTACATGTGCAGGTTTGTTATATAGATAAACTTCTGTCATGGGGGTTTGTTTTACAGATTATTTCATCTCCCAGGTATTAAGCCATTGGCACATAATAATGTATATATTTATGAGGTGCAACATGATGTTTTGATACATGGATATATTATGTAATGATCAAATCAGGTAACTAGCACTTTAAACATGATTTTTTGTGACTAGAACACTCAAAACCGTTTCTTGTTTTGAAATATATATTATTGTTAACTCCAGTCATCCTACTGTGCAATAAAATACCAGAATTTATTCCTCCTATCTAACTGTAGCTTTGTATTCCCTGACCTGACCAATCTCTTCCCAACTTTCCCTTTTCCTTCCTTTCCCCAAACTCTGGCAACTACTATTCTCATCTCTATTTCTATGAGAACAATGTTTTAGGTTCCACATATGAGTGAGATCATGCAGTATTTGCCTTTCTGTACCCAGATTATTTCAGTTAACTTAATGTCCCCTAGGTTCATTCATGTAGTCACAAAAGAAAAGATTTAATTTTCTAAATGACTGCTTAGTACTCATTGGGTATGTACACCATGTTTTCTTTATTCATTCTTTATAGATTCATTCATCTAAATCAACATTTAGGTTGATTCCATATCTTGGCTACTGTGAAAAATACTGCAATAAACAGGGGTATAGGTATCTCTTCAATATATTGACTTTATTTCCATTGTATCTATACACAGTACTGGGATTGTTGTATTAGACGGTTTTTATTTTAGTCATTCTGATAGATGTATAGTAATAACTCCTGTGGTTGTATGTTGCATTTCTTTAATGGCTAATGAAGTACTCATATTTTCATATGTACTTTTGTCATCTGTATATATTCTTCAGTAAAATGTCATTGCATGTGTTTTGTCCACACTGAGTACTGAGAGTTTTGATACATGCTTTCTTTTAGTGTTTCTCACTTCTTTAAAAACTTTTATTTTAGGTTTAGGGGTACATGTAAAGGTTTGTTACATAGGTGAACATGTAACATGGGGATTTGTTTTACATATTATTTCATCATCCAGGTATTAAGCCCAGTACCCAAGAGTTATCTTTTCTGCTCCTCTGTCTCCTCCCACCCTTCTGGCTCAAGTAGACTCTAGTGTCTGTTGTTTCCTTTTTTGTGTTCATAAGTTCTTATCATTTAGCTCCCATGTATAAGTGAAAACATGTGATATTTGGTTTTCTATTCCTGCATTAGTTTGCTGAGGATAATAGCCTCCAGGTTCATCCACATTCCCAAAAAAGACATGATCTTGTTCTTTTTTTGGCTGCATAATATTCCATAGTGTATATGTATCATATTTTCTTTATCCAGTCTGTCATTGATGGGCCTTTAGGGTAATTCCATGTCTTTTTTATTGTGAATAGTGTTGCAATGAACATGTCCATGCATGTGTCTTTATGGTAGAAGGATTTATATACTTCTGGGTATATACCCAGTAATGGATTTGCTGGGTTGCATCGTAGCTCTGCTTTTAGTTCTTTGAGAAATTGCCATACTGCTTTCTGCAATGGTTGAATTAATTTACACTCATACCAACTGTGTATAAGTGTTCTCTTTTCCCTGCCACCTTACCAGCATTTGTTATTTTTTGACTTTTATGATAGCCACTCTGACTGATGTGAGATAGAATCTCATTGTGGCTTTGATTGGCATTATTCCAATGATTAGTGATATCGAGCTTTTTTTCATATGCTTGTTGGCCACATGTATATCTTCTTTTGAGAAGTGTCTGTTCATGTCCTTTGCCTACTTTTTTAATGGGCTTGTTTATTTTGCTTTTGTAAAATTGTTTAAGTTCCTAATAGATGTGAATACTAGACCTCTGAAAGATGCATAGTTTGCAAATATTTTCTCCTACTCTGTAGGTCATCTATTTACTCGACAGTTTCTTTTGCTGTGCACAAGCTCTTAAGTTTAATTAGATCCCACTTGTCAAATTTTGCTTTTGTTTTGATTGCTTTTGGTGTCTTTGTCATGAAATCTTTGCCAAAATGGCCAAAACAGTATTTCCATAGTTTGGGTTTTTACATTTAAATCTTTAAACTTGAGTTGATTTTTATGTATTGTGGCAAAAGAAAAGGGTCCAGCTTCAATTTTCTGCCTATGGCTAGCCAGTTATCACAGCATCATTTATCAAATAGGGAATATTTTCCCCATTGCTTGATTTTCCATATTGTTTAATATTTTTGAATATATTCATTTTTGGCTGGTATCTTTACTACTTTCTTTGGGTTTGGTTTGCTCTTATTTTTTAGTTCCTTAATGTAGGAACTTGGATTATTGATTTGAAGGCTTTACATTTTTCTTTTTCAATGTACATTTAAATAAATTGTACTATGTATGGGTAAGGAATACAACATGATGTTTTGAGATAAATTTATATATGTTTGTGTGTGTGTGTGTGTGTGTGTGTGTGTGTGTGTGTGTGATTATTATGGTGAAACAAATTAACATGTTCATCATCTCACAGGTTACCCATTCACCACAATCCAGGGCAATAGTAGCAATAATCTACTCATTTAGAAAAAATACTAAGTATAATACACTTTTATTAACTATAGCCCCAACATTGTATGCTAGACTTTTAGACTTCTTCATCAAACACATCTGTAACTTTGCATCTTTGTCCTACATCTTCCTATTTTTTCCCTCACTCTGCCCCTGGTAACCACTGTTTTATTCTCTATCTCTGTATATTTGACCTTTTTTCATTTTTAGATTCTGCATATAAGTGAGATCATGCAATAATTTTATTTCTGTGTTTGTTTTCTTTCACTTAGCATTATGTTCTCCAGGTTCATCCATGTTGTGGTATATGACAAGATAACCTTTTTAAAGGCTGAATAATATTTATATAAATGTGTATATATACATATATACACACATACGTATGTATTTGTATGTTCATATACATATTTCTTTATCCATTTTTCCATCAATGGACACATACATTGTTTTCATATCTTCACTATTGTGAATAATGCTGCAGTGAACATGGGAGTGCAGATATATTTATAATGTGGTTATTTCATTCCTTAGGATATGTGCCTAGGAGAAGGTTTGCATGTGCATATGGTAATTGTATTTTTAAATTTTTGAAACATTCATACTCTTTTCCATAATAACTACACGAATCTACATTCCCATCAACAGCCTGCAAAGCTTCCATTTTCTCCACACCCTCACCAACATTTGCTCTCTTGTCTTTTTGATAATAGCCATTCTAACGGGTGTGAGGTGATACCTTATAGTGCTTTTCACTTGCTTTCCATGATGATTAGTGATGTTGAATATCTTTTTATACAACTGTTGACCATGTTTATGTATTCTTTGGTGAAATGACTATTCAGATATATTTTTTTCTTTTTTAAATCAGGTGATGTGTTTTCTTGTTTTTGAGTTGTATGAGTTCTTTATAAATTTTGCATATTAACCCCTTATCAGATAATGATTTGAATTTTTTTTACCAATCTGTAGGTTTTCTTTAAAAAAAATAAATTTTATTGTGTATATTTGAAGCTTTAATATGATGTTATGGAATAAACATAGATAGTAATGTGGTTAAAGAATAAAACAGTGGTTACCAGAGGTAGAGGTGGTGGGAAAAAACGGGAAGTTATAGGTCAAAGGGTGAAACATAGATTGCCTTTTCATTTTGTTGACTGTTTCTTTTGCTATGCAGAAGCTTTTTAGTTTCATGTAGTCCTATTTATTAATTTATTTTTTTCATGTGTAGCCTGAGCTTTTGGTGTGATATCCAGGAAATCATTACCAAGGCCAATTTCAATGAGCTTTTCCTCTATGTTTTCTTTTAGGAGTTTTATGGTTTCAGGTCTTATATTTAGGTCTTTTGTCCATTTTGAGTTGATATTTGTGAATGGCCTAAGAGTCCAATATTATTCTTTTGCACGTAAGAATTCAATTCTCCCAACAGTATTTATTGAAGGGACTATAGTATTTCCATTGTCTTTCAGGTTTCTTTGTCAAAAATTAGTTAACTGTATGTATTTGGTTTTGTTTCTGTGCTCTCTATTCTGTTCCACTGGTCTATGTGTTTGTTTTTATGCCAGAATCCTATGGTTTGAATTACTTTAACTTTGTAATATAATTTCAAGAAAACTTTGGGCCCATTTTTTTTTTACCTCATAATTCCTTTGGCTATTCAGGGTCTTTGATGGTCCCAAAGGAATTTTAGAAACCAAGGCATTTCTGTGAAGAATGTCATTGGGATACTGATAGAAATTGCATTGTATCTATACATTCATTTGGGTAGTACAGGCTGAGTAACTCTAATATATAAATCCCAAATCAAAAATTCTCTAAAATCTTAAACATTTTGAGTACTGATATGACCTAACAAGTAGCACATTTTACACCTGACCTTATGTCATGTGTCACAGTAAAAATGTAGTCAAAACTTCGTTTTCTGCAGTTATTGAGAAGATTATGTGACATTAATTTCAGGCTATTTGTATAAAATTTGTATAAAAGATAAATAAATTTTGTATTTAGAATTGTGTCCCATCATCAAGATATTTTATTAGGTATATGTAAATATTCTAAAATTCAAAAAATCCGAAAATCAAAACTTTTTGCTCTCAAGAATTTCAGACAAGGGATATTCAACATATGTAGACATTTTAATTCTAATTATTCCAATCTGTGACATAAAATATGTTTCCATTATTTGTGCCCTCTTTAATTACTTTCATTAACATTTTATAGTTTTTAGTGCACAAGTCTTTCACTTTCTTAGATAAATTTATTCCTAAGTATATTTTTGACGCAATTGTAAGTCGAATTGTTTTCTTGATTTCCTTTTTGGGTAGGTCATTGATTGTATATAAAAATACCATGAATTTTTGTATGTGGAGTTTGTATGCTACAACTTTACAAAATCATTTATTAGTTATAGTAGGTTTTCTGTTTGAATTTTTTGGGTTTTATCCATATAGAATTATGTTATCTGCGAATGGAGATAATTTTACTTCTTTCTTTCCAATTTTCATACATACTATGTCTTCTTGTTGTTTGATTGTTCTTGATAGTACTTCTAGTATTATGTTGACTAGAAGTGGAGAAAGTTAATTCATATGAGATTTTAGAGAAAAAACTTTCCATTTCTTCTCATTAATTATGATGTTAGCTGTGGAATTTTCATAAATGGTCTCTGTTATTTTGAGGAATACTTCCACACTTAAACAGTTGAGAGTATTTATCAGAAAGAATGTTGAACGTTGTTAAATATGTTTTCTGCATCATTTGGGATTGTCATGTGGTTTTTGTTTTCTCTTTTCTTCTTTATTTTTAACTTTTATTTTAAGATCAGGGGTACATGGGTAGGTTTGTTATATAGGTAAACTCGTGCCGTGGGGGTTTTGTGTAAAGATTATTTCATCACCCCTGTACTAAGCATAGTATCTTATAGTTATTTTTTCTGATCTTCTCCCTTCTCTCAACCTTTTCCCCCAAGTAGGCCCAAGTGTCTGTTCTTCTCTTTGTGCTCACCGGTTCTCATTATTTAGCTCCCACTTATAAGTGAGAACATGCAATATTTTGTTTACTGTTTCTGCATTAGTTCACTAATAATGGCCTCCAGCTCCATTTATGTTGCTGCAAAAGACATAATCCCATTCTTCTTTATGGCTGCATAGTATTTCATGGTCTACATGCAGCACATTTTTAAAACTCAATCTACTGATTGATTCTATTGATGGGCATTTAGGTTGAATCCATGTCTTTGCTATTGTGAATAGTGCTGTGATCAACATATGCACATGCAATTGAGCGCACATGCATGCATGTGTGTTTATGGTAGAACAATTAATATTCTTTTAGGCTTATACCCAGCAATGGGATTTCTAGATCAAATTGTAGTTTTGTTCTTAGTTCTTTGAGAAATTACCTCACTGCTTTTCACAATGGTTGAACTAATTTACACTGCCACCAGCAGCATATAAGCATTTCATTTTCTCTACAACCTTGCCAGCTGTTAATTTTTTGATAATGATAGCCATTCTGACTGATGTGAGAAAATATGTCATTCTGGTCTATCAATCTTATTTATTCACTGAAAATAAGCAACTTTTGGTTTCATTGACCTTTTCTATGTTTTTGATCTAAATTTCATACATTTCAGCTCTGATTTTGGTTATTTTCTTTCTTCTGCTGGCTTTGGGTTTGGTGTGTTCTTGTTTTCCTAGTTCCTGTCTGTTTGATGTTAGGTTGTTATTTTGAGATCTTTCTATAATTTTAATGTGGGTGTTTATTGCTATAAACTTTCTTCTTAACACTGCTTTAGCTGTGTCTCAGAGATTCTGGTATGCTGTATCTTTGCTTTCATTAATTTCAAAGAATTTCCTGATGTCTGCCTTAATTTCGTTGTTTATTCCAAAATCATTCAGGAGCAGATTGCTAATTTCTATGTAATTAGATGGTTTTTAGTTGTCTTCATAGTATTGATTTCTACCTTTATTGTGCTGTGGTCTGTGAATGTGGTTTGTGTGATTTGTGCATTTTTAAAGAGAGTATGGTTTATATGATTTGGGTATATTTAAATTGTTTTATGGATGATTATGTGGTCGATTTTAGAGTATATACCATGTGCAGATGAGAAGAATGTGTGTTCTCTTGTGGTATGGTGAGCTGTTCTGTAGATGTCTGTTAGGTCCATTTGTTCAAGCATCAAGTTTAGGTCCCAAGTATCTTTGTTAGTTTTCTCCCTTGATGATGTGTATAAGACTTTCATTGATGTGTTGAAGTCTCCCACTATTATTGTGTGGTTACCTAAGTCCTGTTGTAGGTCTCTATGAACTTATTTTATAAATCTGAGTGCTTTAATATTGGGTGCATAGGTATATTGGATCATGAAGTCCTCTTGTTTAACTGAATCCTTTATCATTATATACTGCCCTTTTTAGTCTTTTTTGATCATTGTTGGCTTAAAGTCTTTTTTTTTCTGAAATGAGAATAGCAACCACTGCTGTTTCATAATTTCTATATGTTTGATGACTCTTTCCCCATCTTTTTACTTTTTGTTTTCTGTCTGTTCATTTCTTTTTATTTTATTTTTTGGCTTATAAAGCTTAGTTTGGCTGAATATAAAATTATTGGTTGGCATTTATTTCTTTAAGAATGCTGAATATAGATCCCCAATTGTTTCTGGTATGTAGGGTTAATAATAAATGATCTGCTGTTAACTTGATTGGTGTCCCTTTGTTCATGGCCTTCCCCTTCTCTCTAGCTGACTTTAATATTTTTTCTTCAATATTGACTTTTGAGGATCCAATGACTATGTGTCTTGGTGATGTATAGTATCAAAAAGGGGTTTTCTACATTTTCTGAAATTGAATGTCAACCTCTCTAGCAAGGTTGGGAAAAATTTTGTGGTCAATATCCTCAAATATGTTTTCCAAGTTGGTTGCTCTTTTCCCCCTCTCTTTCAGGGATTCTGATGTGTCTTAAGTTTGACATCATTATGTAATATTATATTTCTCAGAGGCTTGGTTTATTCTTTTCTATTATTTTTTCTTAATTTTTATCTGACTGAGTAGTTTTGAACAACTGGTTTTAAAACTCTGAAATTATTTCTTCAGCTTGGTGTATCCTGCTGTTAATACTTTCAGTTGTATTGAGAAATTTTTGTAGTGAGTTTGCTAGCTCTATCATATCTATTTGGTTGTTTCTTAAATTTGCTATTTTGTCTTTCAGCATTTATATTATTTTATTGAATTCCTTAGATTTCTTGGATTGCAGTTTGACTTTCTTTGAATCTCGATGATCATTGTTACTCTCCATATTTTGTAATGTATGTCTGTCATTTTAGCCATTTCAGCCTGGTTAAGAACCATCGATGGGAAGTAGTACAGTTGTTTGTAGTGAAGAAGACACTCCGGCTTTTTGAGTTGCAAATCTTCTTGTATTGGTTCTCTCTCTTCAGTGTGGGTTGATGTTCGTTTAATCTTTGAAGTTGCTCTCATTTGGAAGGGGTTTTTCCTTTCATATTCTATGATGCCCTTGAGGGTTTGACTGTGATATAAGGTCGGTCAACTGGCTTTGTTTCTGGGAGATTTCAAGGGGACAAGTCTCAGCTCAGCACTCCTAGGTTGCATGCTCTCATCTTGGGGTCTGGTACCAGGTCCACAGCTTTGTTCTATGGCCCTTTGATGTTAAATATTTTCTGTGCTAGAGGGGCTGAGGTGTTCCTGACTGCTGGCAAGAACACATAGCTGTATAGTGCCAGCCAAAATGTTTTATTGGGGCAGCAGCGGCAGGGTCCACAAGTGCACTTGTGTGCCAGCAGTGGCATTGGCATTGCAGGGTTTATGTGTGTCAGTGGGGACAGTTCTCTGGCAGGGCCAGGGCAGAGGGATGTGTCAGCACTGGCAGGGTTGGGAAGGCAGCATCATTGCACACATCCTGACAGTGACAATGACATGGTGTTGAGATGTGTGTATTTACCAGCTTGGATGGGGCAGTGAGTTCTATCCATGTGGATCAGTAAAGGAGTTTGGGGAGGCTGCAGTAGCAGGAGGCTGTCTGCTGAAGCTCCACGATGGTTAGGCATGATTTACCAGCAAAGAAGGTATGGCAATGGCTGCCAGGAGGCAGTCTAATTGGGCATCATAGGCTGCAATACAAGTCAGTGTGGACAGACAAAAATACCTGTAGAGATCAGCAGACAGGGGCACACAGATCAGATTGGCCTCATCCCCTGGGCAGGACTACGCTGCTCTATCCAGGTTTAGAAGTCAACAAAGTTAAAAGCCACCTAGAGGAGCATGGCTAGCCTTGGGAGATGAGCATCCTTGTCTGTGCTCCACTGAAGCCATTCCTGCACCAAACCCTCTGGGCTCTGTGCAGGCTAGAATCCTGTCCCTGCCACCACTCCAAACATCTCTCTCTTTCTCTTTCTTTTTCTCTCTCTTCCTCTCTCTCTCTCTCTCTGCCAGCTCAAATGTCTGTGGGGGTCATGTGGTCTCCTGGAACCAGAGTTCCAGAATTATATGATGAGAGTGGACCACTTTGAGATGTTTTTACCGGCTGCCTCTAGTCAATCATCTTCTTACAATTATTTTTATATTAACTTAGTTTATATTTGATTAGACACCAAAAAACTTAGAAATTTTACATGTAACATGAAAAAATTTAAAAATTCTTGAAACCTTGAATTTTAAAATTGAGACAAAATATCTTTCAAATATAAATAGTAAGATGCTAAAGCTCAATGAACTTAGTACCAGATAATGACACAAATTCTATCTTCTGAAATTTGTATTTTGTGTGGTAATTTGAATTTAAGATTTCTCATCAACCAGGCAGTGTGGTATGGTCAAGAAAATGTTTGTTGTGTAGTCAGGTCCACATAAGTTTAGAATGAATACTTTTCATTTGAAAGGAAAGCATATTAATTTGCTATATTGGGTATTCATGTCTTCTTTTACCTCTAATTTAAATAAAATTGCCTTGTTATCCTCATATTTCTTCCAATACTTTTGCTTCTTAACCCTTAAAGTAATACACATTGATTCAAATTTGTGCTTACTCATTCTCTTTCTCCTCCATAAGAGCTGAGATCTTATTTGTTTGCTTAATGCCACATCCTTAGTGCCTAATATATACTGATGCTCAATAAATATTTTCATGAATAAATGATTTAGTTTATCAAATAATTATTTAATGTGACTTCTTTTTTTAAAAAAAGGGATTATAAGAGAATGGGAGTCTTTGTAGACATAGGGATGCAAGCATTAAATATGATACCAAGTATGATACCAGTGGAAAACGTATCAGTATCATCAGTAGGTAGAGAGAAGTCCCTCAAATAGTATATATCCCTAAAATGTGGGATAAAATTTAAGAAACATCACTTTCTAAAACCAATTTTGTTCAGAATCAACACAGAAATAATGAAATTATATTAGCAAATAATATAATTTCAAAATACTTATGAAATTAAAGTGGTAGGGAATGCTTCCAGTTTTTGCCCATTCAGTATGATATTGGCTGTGGGTTTGTCATAGATAGCTCTTATTATTTTGAGATACGTCCCATCAATACCTAATTTATTGAGAGTTTTTAGCATGAAGGGTTGTTGAATTTTGTCAAAGGCCTTTTCTGCATCTATTGAGATAATGATGTGGTTTTTGTCTTTGGTTCTGTTTATATGTTGGATTACATTTATTGATTTGTGTATATTGAAGCAGCCTTGCATCCCAGGGATGAAGCCCAATTGATCATGGTGGATAAGCTTTTTGATGTGCGGCTGGATATGGTTTGCCAGTATTTTATTGAAGATTTTTGCATCAATGTTCATCAAGGATATTGGTCTAAAATTCTCTTTTTTTGTTGTGTCTCTGCCAGGCTTTGGTATCAGGATGATGCTGGCCTCATAAAATGAGTTAGGGAAGATTCCCTCTTTTTCTATTGATTGGAATAGTTTCAGAAGGAACGGTACCAGGTCTTCCTTGTACCTCTGGAAGAATTCTGCTGTGAATCCTTCTGGTCCTGGACTCTTTTTGGTTGGTAAGCTATTGATTATTGCCACAATTTCAGATCCTGTTATTGGTCTATTCAGAGATTCAACTTCTTCCTGGTTTAGTCTTGGGAGAGTGTATGTGTTGAGGAATTTATCCATTTCTTCTATATTTTCTAGTTTCTTTGCATAGAGGTGTTTGTAGTATTCTCTGATAGTAGTTTGTATTTCTGTGGGATCAGTGGTGATATCCCCTTTATCACTTTTTATTGCATCTATTTGATTCTTCTCTCTTTTTTTCTTAGTCTTGCTAGTGGTCTATCAATTTTGTTGATTCTTTCAAAAAACCAGCTCCTGGATTCATTAATTTTTTCAAGGGTTTTTTTTTTTGTCTCTATGTCCTTCAGTTCTGCTCAGATTTTAGTTATTTCTTGCCTTCTGCTAGCTTTTGAATGTGTTTGCTCTTGCTTTTCTAGTTCTTTTAATTGTGATGTTAGGGTGTCAATTTTGGATCTTTCCTGCTTTCTCTTGTGGGCATTTAGTGCTATAAATTTCCCTCTACACACTGCTTTGAATGTGTCCCAGAGATTCTGGTATGTTGTGTCTTTGTTCTCATTGGTTTCAAAGAGCATCTTTATTTCTACCTTCATTTTGTTATGTACCCAATAGTCATTCAGGAGCAGGTTGTTCAGTTTCCAAGTAGTTGATCATTTTTGAGTGAGTTTCTTAATCCTGAGTTCTAGTTTGATTGCACTGTGGTCTGAGAGACAGTTTGTTATAATTTCTATTCTTTCACATTTGCTGAGGAGAGCTTTATTTCCAACTATGTGGTCAATTTTGGAATAGTTGTGGTGTGGTGCTGAAAAAAATGTATAATCTGTTGATTTGGGGTGGAGAGCTCTGTAGATGTCTATTAGGTCTGCTTGGTGAAGAGTTACTGGAAGCATTCCCTTTGAAAACTGGCACAAGACAGGGATGCCCTCTCTCACCACTCCTATTCAACATAGTGTTGGAAGTTCTGGCCAGGGCAATTAGGCAGGAGAAGGAAATAAAGGCTATTCAGTTAAGAAAAGAGGAAGTCAAATTGTCCGTTTGCAGATGACATGATTGTATATCTAGAAAACCCCATTGTCTCAGCCCAAAATCTCCTTAAGCTGATAAGCAACTTCAGCAGAGTCTCAGGATACAAAATCAGTGTACAAAAATCACAAGCATTCTTATACACCAGTAACAGACAAACAGAGAACCAAATCATGAGTGAACTCCCATTCACAATTGCTTCAAAGAGAATAAAATACTTAGGAATCCAACTTACAAGGGATGTGAAGGACCTCTTCAAGGAGAACTACAAACCACTGCTCAATGAAATCAAAGAGGATACAAACAAATGGAAGAACATTCCATGTTCATGGGTAAGAAGAATCAATATCATGAAAATGGCATACTGCTCAAGGTAATTTATAGATTCAATGCCATCCCTATCAAGCTACCAATGACTCTTCACAGAATTGGAAAGAACTATTTTAAAGTTCATATGAAACCAAATAAGAGCCAGCATCACCAAGTCAACCCTAAGCCAAAAGAACAATGCTGGAGGCATCACGCTACCTGACTTCAAACTATACTACAAGGCTACAGTAACCAAAACAGCATGGTACTGGTACCAAAACAGAGACATAGATCAATGGAACAGAACAGAGCCCTCAGAAATAACTCTGCATATCTACAACCATCTGATCTTTGACAAACCTGACAAAAACAAGCAATGGGGAAATGATTCCCTATTTAATAAATGGTGCTGAGAAAACTGGCTAGCCATATGGAGAAAGCTGAAACTGGATCCCTTCCTTACACCTTATACAAAAATTAATTCAAGATGGATTAAAGACCTTAACATTAGACCTAAAACCATAAAAACCCTAGAAGAAAACCTAGGCATTTCCATTCAGGACATAGGCATGGGCAAGGACTTCATGTCTAAAACACCAAAAGCAATGGCAACAAAAGCCAAAATTGACAAATGGGATCTAATTAAACTAAAGAGCTGCACAGCAAAAGAAACTACCATCAGAGTGAACAGGAAACCTACAAAATGGGAGAAAATTTTCACAACCTACTCATCTGACAAAGGGCTAATATCCAGAATCTACAATGACCTCAAACAAATTTACAAGAAAAAAACAAACAACTCCATCAAAAAGTGGGCAAAGGATATGAACAGACACTTCTCAAAAGAAGACATTTATGCAGCCAAAAGACAGATGAAAAAATGCTCATCATCACTGGCCATCAGAGAAATGCAAATCAAAACCACAATGAGATACCATCTCATACCAGTTAGAATGGCAATCATTAAAAAGTCAGGAAACAACAAGTGCTGGAGAGAATGTGGAGAAATAGGAACACTTTTACACTGTTGGTGGGACTGTAAACTAGTTCAACCATTGTGGAAGTCAGTGTGGCAATTCCTCAGGGATTTAGAACTCGAAATACCATTTGATCCAGCCATGCAATTACTGGGTATATACCCAAAGGACTATAAATCATGCTGCTATAAAGACACATGCACACGTATGTTTATTGCAGCACTATTCACAATAGCAAAGACTTGGAACCAACCCAGATGTCCAACAATGACAGACTGGATTAAGAAAATGTGGCATATATACACCATGAAATACTATGCAGCCATAAAAAATGATGAGTTCATGTCCTTTGTAGGGACATGGATGAAATTGGAAATCATCATTCTCAGTAAACTATCACAAGGACAAAAAACCAAACACCGCATGTTCTCACTCATAGATGGGAATTGAACAATGAGAACACATGGACACAGGAAGGGGAATATCACACTCTGGGGACTGTTGTGTGGGGGGGAGGGGGGAGGAATAGCATTAGGAGATACACCTAATGCTAAATGACGAGTTAATGGGTGCAGCACACCAGCATGGCACATGTATACATATGTAACTAACCTGTACATTGTTCACATGTACCCTAAAACTTAAAGTATAACAATAATAAAAAAAAGAAATTAAAGTGGTAGGAAGCAACTACCCTACAGTTGAATTAAGTGTAACATACAGGGTAACATTGGATTGTTGTAACATGCTAATGAGCTACTAAAACAGATAGAGTTTCTCATGGAATTTAGAAAATGAGAAAATTAGAAAATATAATTTGTCAGCATTGGGTAAGAATGGAAAGATGTTAGGGTATCTGGTGAATATAAGTGTTTAAGTGACTAATAGAGACACTTCATATACTGGAGCAGGCACTGCCATAGCTTCGGAGAACATTTATCAAACAAGTTGGAATTTCTTTTGTCTGTACTTACCAAGCACATTTTTGATCATTAATTTATTTTCCCTCACACTTTGTTATGTGGGTAGGTTGCCTTAAAAAGAAAATACAAATATTTTTGCTGGTTAAAATGAATAAACAGGATTTCTATTGTGTCTATACTTATGATTTATGATTTGACATAAATAAGTTCATAAGAATTTGATTACCCCTTTCTGGCCATTAAAACCAAATATTTAAACTAGAAAAACTTTAGACTAGGTTTTGATGACACTACCTTTCCCCTTCCATGAAACTCAGCTTGAAATAGCCAAGTTGAATTTAATAATAACAGTACAATAGGGTACTCCTAAATAGAATGAGACATCATGAGGACACTAGGCACATAGAATAGAACATAAAACAATAAGTAAAAAGAGGAGTTTTATACATAACCTTGAAGAATTGCCATATTTTATGGATTATCAGAACACTAAAAACATATAAATGGACACTGATAAGTGTCTAGATACATAGAAAAAAATAAAAAAGGGGAAATACTAGAAAAATAAGTGTAAATATTCAAAAGAAAAGACTAGATCAGGGGGAGGTCTTCAGTTGTACTGAATGCTGCTGAGAGTTCAAATAAGATAAAGGTAGAAAAATGTTGGTAGCTTTTTTAAGTGCAGAGTTGACATTGATAGGAAGGGTTCATAAGAGTGTGAAAGGTGAGGAAATAACCAGAATAAAAAACTCTATCTCTTTTTCCTCATTGTTAATTTGATTTTCATTGTTTGAGTGATGGATGAGTGTACTCACTGTAACTTAATCCCAAACTAGTACTTCATTCTGCTTCATTTACTGTTTATGGTAGAATACATTAACTATAGGTTCCTTGTTGTTCAAATAATTTATTCTGTAAATGGTGAGATTTATGATTTGTTCTATGTCTAAAAGTATCTTTAGAGTGTCTTTATAGTTTAATGAGTTACTCTTGGCTGAAGTTTTTATTTTATAAATGACTAATTTTAGATTAAATCTGATTATTTTCCTTTTAGATATAGGGACCTTTACATGAAGATACAGATTGCTTGAGTAAAAGCCCAAACAAGTTTTAAAATTGCCTCCCATTCTCACAAGATTAGTGGAGAAGAAAAGTGAGAGTAACTAGCTACAGAAAAAAAGAAAAGTTCATAGTTTCTCATCACTCCAGGAAGGTTACAAAATAAGCTGACACTGGAAAAGAGCCACAAGCTGTCAATTGAGGCAAGTTGGTACCAAGAGCAGCCACACAGGCTGGGTGAGTGTACAGTTGCCTTAAACCATTTTAGAGAGAGTATAATATCAGGCTCTACTTTTAAAAAGTCCAGCTAATTTTAGTTATTATTCTTACTAGAAGTAGTGAGGCACATCAATTTCATATTAAAAAATGAGCAAGGGACATGTGAGAGTTTCAGAAAAAGTAATTCAAATGCATTCAACCATTAGCACTGTAAGAGGAATGCAAGTAAAAGTACACTAGGAGACTATTTCTTAATTATTAGATTGGAAAAAATACAAGTTGGACAATATACACTGTTGACACATCTCTAGGGAAAAAGGATTTTTATACAATGCTACTGAGAACACAAAATTACACAAATTCTAAGAGAATAATTTAGCAATGTTTATCAAAATTAAAGATGCAGAGGAGGTGGAGCAAGATGGGCATTGAAGAAGGTATGAAAGGCAGTCTTGAATTGCTGACACCACCCCTCCCCTTCCCCCTGACGACTGACACGTGGCACAGAAAACAAAGCCATGTTGGGCTCAACTGGAACACACCCAGGAAGAAAGCATTTGGACCAGTCATGGCCGGAGAAGAAAAGCAGTTATTATACAAAAAAAAATGCACACATATGTTTATAGCAGCATAATAGCACAATTCACAATTGCAAAAATATGGAACCAGCCCAAATGCCTATCAGTCAACAAGTGGATGAAGAAATTATGATATCTACATAGACAGATGACAGATGATAGATAGATAGATAGATAGACAGATATAGATATAGATATAAATGATGAAATACTACTCAGCCATAAAAATGGAAGGAATTAATGGCATTCACAGCAACCTGGATGGAACTAGAGATTATTATTCTAAGTGAAGTAACTCAGGAATGGAAAAACAAACATTGAATCTTCTCACCCATAAGTGGGAGCTAAGCTATGAGGATACAAAGGCAGTAAGAATGATATAATGGACTCTGGGGACTTGGGGAAAAGGGTGGGAGGGGGTGAGCGATAAAAAACTACAAATTGGGTTCAGTGTATACTGCTCGGGTGATGGCTGCACCAAAATCTAACAAATCATCACTAAAGAACTTACTCATGGGACCAAATTCCACCTGTTCCCCCAAAACCTATGAAAATAAATAATACTAATAATAATATAATAATAATAGTATCAGAAAAAAAAAGAAAAAAGAGAAATACATTTTAAAAGTGTAAAAATTCAAGAGAAAAGTCTAGATCAGAGAGGGGTTCATCAATTGTACTGAATGCTGCTGAGAAGTCAAATAAGATAAAGAAAGTTCCCACCCTGCAGTTGGAACTTGAGTTTTGGCAAGTCTCGCCACCATGACCTGATGTGCTCTGAGGTCCAAGGTAAACTTGAAAAGCAGTCTAGGACACAAGGACTGCAATTGCTAGGCAATTTCTAGTGCTCGGAAGGGCTTAGACCCAGTAGATTAGCTGGCATGTGACTTAGGGAGACACCAGTCTGGGGGCTAAGGGAGTGCTTAGGCCATTCCTCCCACCCCACCGACTACAGGAAAAGCAGATAATAACAAAAATGACTCCTTTCTTCTTGAAGAGAGGAGAGTAAAGAGTAAAGAATACTTTGTTTTTAATCTTGAATAGAAGCTCAGCCACAATAAGATAGGGTGACAGGCAGAGCCATGAGGTTCCCATTCCAGATCCTAGCTCCCAGACAACATTTCTAGACACTCGGTGGTCCAGAAGGGAATGCACTTTCTTAAATGAAAGAACCCAGTCTGGCAGAATTTATCATCTGCTGACTAAAGAGTCCTTGGGCCCCGAATAACCAACAGCAATACCCAGGTAGTATGCCTTGGGCCTTGGGTGAGACTTTCATATGTGCTGGCTTTAGGTGTGAGCCAGCACTTTTGCAGCTGTGGTGGCTAGAGTGAAAAAGTTCTGCTTGAGAAAAGCAGAGAGAAAGGTAAAGGGGACTTTGACTCCTTAGGTACCAACTCAACCACAGTGGGTTAGAGCATCAAGTGGGCATTTGGGGTCTCTGAGTCCAGGTCTAGACTCTTGGACAGCATGTTGGACCTCCCCTGAGCCAGAGGGAAGCCCATTGCTTTTAAGAGTTGTACCAGGCCTGGCAGCCTTCACCACAAGCTGACTGAAGAGTCATTGGGTTTTAAGTGAACATCAGTGGTGGACTGGCAAAATACCTCATTGTCCTGTTGTTCTGGTGGCCATCAGGGAACACTCCTCTGCCTGTAAAAAGTGGAGAGACAAGCGGGAAGGAGTTTGTCTTATGGTTTGAGGGCAAGCTTAGCCACAATAAAATAAATCATCAGGAAGATTTCAAAGGTTTTTGACTCCAATCTTTGGCTCCCAGACAGCATCTCTGGATCTTCCTGGAGCCTGGGGAACTTCACCATCCTGAAAAGAAGAACACAAATTCTGGCTAGTTACCCAATCTACTTATTGTAGAGCCCTAGGGTTTTGAGGGAACATAGGTCATAACCAAGTATTGTTTATAGCGGGCCTTGGGCAAGACCCAGTACTCTGCTGGCTTCAGGTCTGATGCAGCACAGTCCCAGTGGTGGCCACAGGAATGTTTGCATCACTTCACCCCTAGCTCCAGGTGGCTCAACACACAGAGAGATAATCTGTTTTGGAGAAAGTAAGGGAAAGAAACAAGAGTGCAGTTCTGGTAATACAGTTTCAAAGATCTTACTGTAGACTACCAAGGTGGTACCTTTATGAGTCTACAAGAACCACAACTTTATTGGGCTTTGGGCCCAAGTCCTTTAAAATACCTGGAAAGACTTCTCAAGTAAGGCAGACACAAGCAAACTCAGACTGTGAAGACTAAAGTAAATATCTAACTATTTAAAGCCTAAAAATGAACGAACACCCACTGGCATTAAGACTATCCAGGAAAACATGACCTCACCAAATAAACTAAACAAGGCAGCAGGAGCCAATAGTGAAGAAACAAAAATATGTGACCTTTCAGACATGGAAATCAAAATAGTTGTTTTGAGGAAACTCAAAGAAATTCAACATAACACAGAGAAGGAATTAAGAATTCTATCAGATAAATTTAATAGAGAAATTGAAATAATTAAAAAGAACCAAGCAGAAATTCCAGAGTTGAAAAATGCAGTTGACATACTGAAGAATGCATCAGTCTATTTTATAAGCAGAATTAATCTTGCAAAATAAAGGATTAGTGAGTTGAAGACAGGCTATTTGAAAATAAACAGTCAGGGGGACAAAATAAGAATAAAAATAATGAAGCCTGCTGACAAAGTCTAGAAAATAGCTTCATAAGGGCAAATCTAAGAGTTATTGGCCTTAAACAAGAGATACAGAAAAAGATGGAGTAGAAATTTATTCAAAGAAATAATATCAGAGAACATCACAAACCTGGAGAAATATATCAACATTCAGGTACAAGAAAGTTATAGAACAAAAAGAACGCTAACACAAAGCATATAATAATCAAACTTTCAAAAGTCAAAGATAAAGAAAAGATCCTAAATGCAGCAAGAATTAAAAAAAAAAAAAAACATACAATGGAGACGCAGGACATTTGGCAGCAAACATAGTGAAAACCTTAGACGTCAGGAGAGAGAATGGCATGACATATTTAAAGTGCTGAAGAAAAAATTTTAAAAAAAAATTACCCTAGAACAGTACATTTAGCAAAAATATTCTTCAAGTAGAAAATAGAAATAAAAACTTTTCCAGACAAACTAAAGCTGAGAGATTTTATAAACACCAGATTTATCCTAATGCTAAAGAGAGTTCTTAAATCTGAACAAAAAGGATGTTAATGTGCATTAAGAAATCATTTGAGGTTACAAAACTCACTGGTAATACTAAGTACTCACAAAAGTACAGAAAATCATAGCACTGTAATTGTGGTGTGTGAACTACCTTTAAACAGAAAATCTAAATGATGAAGTAATCAAAGCAAATTACAATAACTTTTCAAGACATAGAACAATAAGACATAAAGAGAAACAACAAAATGTTAAAGAAGAGGGCACGAAGATAAAGTGTAACTTCTATTTGTTTTCTTTTTGTTTGTTTGTTTAGGCAAATAGTATTAAGTTGTCAACAGATTAAAATAATGAGCTATAAAATTGTATTTGCAAGCCTCACAGTAACCTCAAATGGAAAAACATATAACAGATTCACAAAAAATAGAAAGCAATAAATTCAATAATACCACTACAGGAAATCACCTTTGCTAAAAGTAAAACAATAAGGAAATAGAGAAGAAAAAGATTACATAACAAACAAACAAAAATAACAAAATGGCAGGAATAAGTCTTTATCAATAATAACATTGTATGTAAATGCATTAAATGTAAATGCACTACACTCTCCAATCAAAAGACATAAAGTGACTGAATGGATAAACAAGCAAGGCCCAATTATCTGTTGACTACAAGAAACATACTACACCTATAATGATACACATAGACAGAAAATAAAGTGATGGAAAACATTATTCCATGCCAGTAGAGACCAGAAAAGTGCAGGAGTAGATATATCTATATTAGACAAGATAGATTTCCAGATGAAAAATTGTAAGATGAGACAAAAAAATGGTCACTATATAAGAAAAAGGAATCAATTCAGCAAGACAAAAATTAACAAACATAAATATATACACATCCAATGCTGGAGCATCCAAATATATAAAGCAAATATTATTATAGCCAAAGAGAGAGACAGGCCCCAATACAATAATAACTGGGGATTTCAACATCTCACTCTTCTCACTGGACAGATCTTCTAGATGGAAAATCAATCAAGAAATTTCAGACCTAATCTGCACTATAGAAAAAAAAATAAACCTAATAGTTACTTACAGAAAATTTCATCCAATGGCTACCAAAAACACATTTTTCTTCTCAGTACATAAATAATTCTCAAGGATATATTATACTTAAGTGAAAAAGCAAGTCTTCAAGCATTCAAAAATTGAAATAATATCAAACATCTTCTATGACTACAATGAAATAAATCTAGAAATCGATAATGAGAAATTTTGGGAACTATAAAAACACATAAAAATTTAACAATATGCTTCTGAATGACCAGTGGGTCAATTAAGAAATTTTAAAAACTAAAAAATGTCTTGAAACACATAATAAACACAAGACAACATAGTAAAACATATGGGACACAGTGAAAGCAGTACTCAGAGGGAAATTTATAGCCGTAAGTGCCTACAGCAAAAAAGAAAAACGTCAAATAACCTAATGATGCGTTTTAAAGTACTAGAAAAGCCAGAGCAAATCAAACTCAAAATCAGTCCTAGCTAGAGAAATCAGACAAGAGAAAAAAATAGAGGGCATCCTAATTTGTAGACAAGAAGTCAATTATCTCTTTACAGATGATATGGTCTTATATTTGGAAACACCTAAATATTACACCAAAAATCTGTTAGAACTTGTAAACAAATCTGGCAAAGTTGCAAGATACAAAATCAGCATACAGAAATCAATAACTATTTTTTTTTTTGAGACAGAGTCTCGCTCTGTCACCCAGGCTGGAGTGCAGTGGCACGATCTCAGCTCACTGCATGGCTCACTGCACGGCTCACTGCAAACTCTGCCTCCTGGGTTCATGCCATTCTCCTGCCTCAGCCTCCTGAGTAGCTGGGACTACAGGTGCCCGCCACTATGCCCAGCTAATTGTGTGTGTGTGTGTGTGTGTGTGTGTTTAGTAGAAACAGGATTTCACCACATTAGCCAGGATGGTCTCTATCTCCTGACATCGTGATCTGCCTGCCTCGGCCTCCCAAAGTGCTGGGATTACAGGAGTGAGCCACCACGCCCGGTCAGAAATCAATAACATTTCTTTATGTCAACTATGAACACTCTGAAAAAGCAATCAAGAAAGCAGTTTCATTTACAATAGCTAAAAATAAAATGAAATACTTAGAAATGACTTTAAACAAAGAAGTGAAAGATCTCTAAAATGAAAACTATGAAACACTGATGAAAGAAATTGAAGAGGACACAAAATATTTTTAAAAAGTATCTTCATGGACTGGAATAATCAATATTTTTTAAATGCACATACTACCCAAAACAATCTACAGATTGAACAGAATCCTTATTAAAATATTAATGACTTTTTTTCACAGACATAGAAAATACAATCCTAAAATTTATATGGAATCACAAAAGTATAGCCATCCTGAGCAAAAGGAATGAAACTGGAGGAATAATATTACAGGACTTAAAACTATACTACAGAGCTATAAGTAATCAAAATAGCATGGCACTGGCATTAAAACAGACACATAGACCAATAGAACAGAATAGATAACTCAGAAACAAATCCATGCATCTACAGTTAACTCCTTTTCTACAAAGTTACCAGAAACATAAATTGGGAAAAGGACTATTTCTTCAATAAATGCTGCTGGGAAAATTAAATATATATAGGAAGAAAAATGAATATAGACCCCTATCTCTCACAAAACACAAAAATCTACTTAAAATTCATTAAAGATTTAAATCTAAGACATAAATATTTTAAAATCCTAAAAGAAAACCTTCAGGAATCTCTCCAGAACACTGGTCTTGACAATTATTTTTTTGAGTGATACTCCAGAAGTACAGGCAACCAAAACAAAAATGGACAAATGGGATCACATCAAGTAAAACAGTTTCTGCACAGCAAAGGAATCAATTAACAAAGTGAAGTAAAAACCCACACAATGGGTGATAATATTTGCAAACTATTTATCTGGTAAGGGATTAATTATCAGAATATAAAAGGAGCTGAAATAATGCTATAAGAAAAAAATCTAATAATTCAATTAAAAATGGGCAAAAGATCTGAATGAACATTTTTTGAAGAAGACATGCAAAGGGCAAGCAGGAATATAAAAAGGTTTTTGACGTCATTGATCATCAGGGAAATGCAAATCAAAACTGTAATGAAATATTTTCTCACCCCAGTTAAAATGGCTTTTATCCAAAAGACAAGCAACAAATGCTGGTGAGGATGTGGACAATAGGGAACTCACCTACACTGTTGGTCAGAATGTAAATTAATATTACCACTATGAAGAACACTTTGGAGGTTCCTCAAAAACTAAAAGTAGAGCTCCCATATGATCCATCAATCACACTGCTAGATATATACCCAAAATAAAGGAAATTAATATATGGAAGTGGTATCTGCACACTCATGTTTATTGCAGTACTATCCATAATAGCTATGAAAAGGAATCAACCTAAGTGTCTATCAATAGAACAACGGATATAGAAAATATGGTATAGATACACAATGGAATACTGTTTAATCTTGAGAAAAAAAGAAAATCTTATAACTTGGGACAACATGTATCACCCTGAAAGACACATTAAATGTAATAAGCCAGGAAGAAAGACAAACTTTGCATGTTCTCACACATTTTTGGGGAGCTAAAATTCAATACGATTGAACTACTGGTGATATATAGTAGAATGATGGTTACCAGAAGTTAGGAATGGTAGTAGGGGGTGGGAGAGAAAGTGGGATTTCTTGATGGGTACAAAATTACACTTGGTTAAAATGAGTATGGTCTAGTATTGCTAGCACAACAGGGTGACTACAGCCAACAGTAATTAATTGTATATTGTAAAGTAACTAAAAGAGTGTAATTGGAATGTTCATAATGCAAAGTAATGAGAAATGCTTGAGGTCATGGATACCCCATTTAATTTGATGCAATTATTACACATTGTATGTCTGTACCAAAATTATTCATGTTTCCCATAATACATACACACATTATGGAAAAAGATGCAAATTTCATTTTACTTAGGAAATATACTTCAAGAAATTAATCACATATAGATTTATAAACAAGTTATATATATATGTTTGTTATATATATGTTTGTTCATTTAACAGAGGTTATAATAGCAAAAAGCTAGAAACCTATGTATCCATATAAAGGGGATTGGTTTAGTAAATTATGAATAAACTATGGCTCATCCATACAATGGAGCAATATGCATATGTAAAAATAAAAGAATAAGATATTTTTCTAGGCACCAATTCAGAAAGATCTCAGGAATATATTAAGTAAAAAATGCGGGCAACCCCCTTTGGGTCCCCTCCCTTTGTATGGGAGCTCTGTTTTCACTTTATTTCACTCTATTAAATCTTGCAACTGCACTCTTCTGGTCCATGTTTGTTATGGCTTGAGCTGAGCTTTTGCTCGCCGTCCACCACTGCTGTTTGCCACAGTCACAGACCCACTGCTGACTCCCATCCTGCCACTGACTCCCATGCCTCCAGATCCAGCAGGGTGTCCGCTGTGCTCCTGATCCAGTGAGACTCCCATTGCCACTCCTGATCGTGCTAAAGGCTTGCCATTGTTTCTGCACTGCTAAGTGCCTGGGTTTGTCCTAATCGAGCTGAACACTAGTCACTAGGTTCCATGGTTCTCTTCCATGACCCACAGCTTCTAATAGAGCTATAACCCTCACCACATGGCCCAAGATTCCATTCTTTGGAATCCGTGAGGCCAAGAACCCCAGGTCAGAGAACATGACACTTGCCACCATCTTGGAAGCAGCCCGCCACCATCTTGGAAGCGGCTCGCCACCATCTTGAGAGCTCTGTGAGCAAGGACCCCCGGTAACATTTTGGCGACCATGAAGGGACCTCCAAACTGGTGAGTAATATTGGACCACTTTTGCTGCTATTCTGTCCTATCCTTCCTTAGAATTGGAGGAAAATACTGGGCACCTGCCGGCCAGTTAAAAACGATGAGCATGGCTGCCGGACTTAAGACTCTGGTGTGAGTCTATCTGGGGAAGCTCTTTCTAACAACCCCCAACACTTCTGGGTTGGGGACATTAGTCTGGGTGGAGCCAGCTTCCACTTTCAATTTTCTTGGGGAAGCTGAGGGCTGACTAGAGGCAGAAAGCTGTCATCCTGAACTCCTGGCAGTAGCCGGTTGAGATCATGGCGCAGCCAGAAGTCTCTACTCAACAGTCGCCCATGCGTGCGCCCCTACCTTTCCTTCTGACCCATACCTCCTGGGTCCCGACCACGACTTTCTTGAAAGTGTAGCCATGAAATTCTCCCTACCTCTGAATCTACTTCCTCTGATCCCTGCCTCCTAGGTACTAATGGTTCAGATTTTCATTTCCTCTAGCAAGTTGTATCTCCAAAGGGATCTAAGGAAGCTCTATGCTGTGTCCTTAGGCATCTAGGCTATAACCCAGGGAGTCTTATCCCTGGTGTCTCTCTCAATTTAGGTATACAGCTCTTGACATGGGCAGTTATGTGGGACCCTTTCCCCACCACCCTTGCCAGTGCCCCAAGTTTTTAATGGCTAAGAGAGAGATGGAGAGAGAGAGAGATGGAGAGACAGAGAGAGAGACGGAGAGAGAGACAAAGATGGAGTAAAAGAGAAAGAAAGAAAAAGAAATAGTAAAAAAAAAAAAAAGTGTGCCCTATTCCTTTAAAAGCCAGGGTAAATTTAAAACCTGTGATTGATAATTGAAGGTCTTCTCCATGACCCTATAACACTCCAATGCCACTTTGTTGTCAGTGTAAATAAGGGCGTAGCCTGAAGGCACTGAGGCCACTGACAACTGGTAGCTTTCCTGTCAAAAATCCTTAACCCAGTAACTCACGGATGGGCCAAATGCATTCAGTCAGTAGCGGCAACTGCTTTGCTAAAAGTAGAAAAGTAACTTTTAGAGGAAACCTGGTTGTGAGCACACCACACCAGTTCAGAATTATTCTAAGTCAAAAAAAAAAAAAAGCAAAAAGGTAGCTTACTAACTCAAAAATCTTAAAGTATGGGGCTATTATATTAGAAAAGGGTAATGTAACTCCAACCACTGATAATTCCCTTAACCCAGCAGATTTCCTAACAGGAGATGTAAATCTTAATTACCATACAAAGGTCCGACCAGACCTAGGAGGAACTCCCTGCAGGACAGGACAATAGATAGTTCCTCCCAGGTGACTGAGGAAAAAACCACAATGGTTATTCAGTAATTGATATGGAGACTCTTGTGGAAGCAGAGTTAGAAAAACTGCCTAATAATTGGTCTCCTCAAACGTGCTAGCTGTTTGCACTCAGCCAAGCCTTAAAGTACTTACAGAATCAAAAGACTATCTCAATCTTTACTCAAAAGGTTCGCTACACCCTCTCTGGAATGAATTTGCATAAGAACTATTGTTTATGGGAATGCATCTTGATGGGGCAGTTGGGTTGTTATGAAATACTCAGGAACCCAGCCCAGCTCTAGGACTCACCCCTGAGCACAAAGGCAATGTTGGGCACACTGGTAAAGGACCACTAGAGTCCAGCAGCCCGGACCCCTTTCTTTGTGGTCAAGAGAGGCGGGAAAACAGGTGCAGGACTGCTACATCAGTAAGCATAACTAATCCGATAAGCAGAGGTCCATGGGTGGTTACGCACCCTGGAAAAGAATAAGCATTAGGCCCTTAGAGGACGCTGTAGGACTAATGCTCATCGGAAAATGACTAGGGGTGCTGGCATCCCTATGTTCTTTTTTCAGATAGGAAATGTTCCCCTTACCCCAAGGCAAAAATGCCCCTAAGATGTAATCTGGAGAATTAGGACCAATTTGACCCTCAGACGCTAAGAAAGAAATGACTTATATTCTTCTGCATTACTGCCTGGCCATGATATCCTCTTCCAGGGGAGAAACCTGACCTTCTGATGGAAGTATAAATTATAACACCATCTTACAGCTAGACCCCTTCTGTAGAAAGGAGGGCAAATGGAGTGAAGTGCCATATGTGCAAACTTTCTTTTCATTAAGAGACAACTCATAATTATGTAAAAAGTGCAGTTTATGCCCTACAGGAAGCCCTCAGAGTCTACCTCCCTATCCCAGTGTCCCTCCAACTCCTTCCCCAACTAATAAGGACCCCCATTTTACCCAAATGGTCCAAAGGAGATAGACAAAGGGATAAACAATGAACCAAACAGTGCCAATATTCCCCAATTATGCCCCCTCCAAGCAGTGGGAGGAGGAGAATTTGGCCCAGCCAGAGCGCATGTACCTTTTTCTCTCTCAGACTTAAAGCAAATTAAAATAGACCTAGGTAAATTCTCAAATAACTCTGATGGCTATATTGATGTTTTACAAGGGTTAGGACAATCCTTTGATCTGACATGGAGAGATATAATGTTACTGCCAAATCAGACACTAACCCCAAATGAGAGAAGTGCCACCATAACTGCAGCCTGAGAGGTTGGCGATCTCTGGTATCTCAGTTAGGTCAATGATAGGATGACAAGAGAGGAAAGAGAATGATTCCCCACAGGCCGGCAGGCAGTTCCCAGTGTAGACCCTCACTGGGACACAGAATCAGAACATGGAGATTGGTGCCACAGACATTTGCTAACTTGCATGCTAGAAGGACTAAGGAAAATTAGGAAGACTATGAATTATTCAATGATGTCCACTATAACACAGGGAAAGGAAGAAAATCCTACTGCCTTTTTGGAGAGACTAAGGGAGACATTGAGGAAGCATACCTCTCTGTCACCTGACTCTATTGAAGACCAACTAATCTTAAAGGATAAGTTTATCACTCAGTCAGCTGCAGACATTAGAAAAAATCTTCAAAAGTCCACCTTAGGCCCAGAGCAAAACTTAGAAACCCTATTGAACTTGGCAACCTCAGTTTTTTATAATAGAGATCAGGAGGAGCAGGCAGAATGGGACAAATGGGATAAAAAAAAAAAAAGGCCACCACTTTAGTCATGGCCCTAAGACAAGCGGACTTTGGAGGCTCTGGGAAAGGGAAAAGCTGGGCAAATTGAATGCCTGCTAGGGCTTGCTTCCAGTGCAGTCTACAAGGACACTTTAAAAAAGATTGTCCAAGTAGAAGTGAGCTGCCCTCTCATCCATGCCCCGTATGTCAAAGGAATCACTGGAAGGCCCATTGTCCAAGGGGATGAAGGTCCTCTGAGTCAGAAGCCACTAACCAGATGATCCAGCAGCAGGACTGAGGGTGCCCAGGGCAAGTGCCAGCCCATGCCATCACCCTCACAGAGCCCCAGATATGCTTGAACATTGAGGACCATTAGGTTAACTGTCTCCTGGACACTGGCGTGGCCTTCTCAGTCTTACTCTCCTATCCCAGACAACTGTCCTGCAGGTCTGTCCTAGGGGTCCTAGGACAGCCAGTCACTAGATACTTCTCCCAAGCACTAAGCTGTGACTGAGGAGCTTTACTGTTTTCACATGCTTTTCTAATTATGTCTGAAAGCCCCACTCCCTTGTTAGGGAAAGACATTCTAGCAAAAGCAGGGGCCATTATACACCTGAACATAGGAGAAGAAACACCAGTTTGTTGTCCCCTGCTTAAGGAAGGAATTAATCCTAAAGTCTAGGCAACAGAAGGACAATATAGATGAGCAAAGAATGCCCATCCTGTTCAAGTTAAACTAAAGGATTCCACCTCCTTTCCCTACCCCCTCAGACCCGAGGTCCAACAAGGACTCCAAAAGATTGTTAAGGACCTAAAAGCCCAAAGCCTAGTAAAAACATGCAATAGCCCCTGCAATACTCTAATTTTAGGAGTACAGAAGCCCAACGGATAGTAGAGGTTAGTGCAAGATCTCAGGATTATCAGTGAGGCTGTTTTTCCTCTATACCCAGCTGTACCTAGCCCTTATACTCTGCTTTCCCAAATACCAGAAGAAGCAGAGTGGTCTACAGTCCTGGACCTTAAGGATGCCTTTTTCTGCATCCCTGTACATCCTGACTCTCAATTCTTTTTTGCCTTTGAAGATCCTTCGAACCCAAAGTCTCAACTCACCTGGACTGTTTTACCCCAAGGGTTCAAGGCTAGCCCCTGTCTATTTGGCCAGGCATTAGCCCAAGACTTGAGCCAATTCTCATACATGGGCATTCTTGTCCTTCGGTATGGGGATGATTTAATTTTAGCCACCCGTTCAGAAACCTTGTGCCATCAAGCCACCCAAGTGCTCTTAAATTTCCTCGCTACCTGTGGCTACAAAGTTTCCAAATGAAAGGCTCAGCTCTGCTCACAGCAGGTTAAATACTTAGGGCTAAAATTATCCAAAGGCACCAGGGCCCTCAGGGAGGAATGTATCCAGCCTAAACTGGCTTATCCTCAGCCCAAAACCCTAAAGCAACTAAGAGGGTTCCTTGGCATAACAGGCTTCTGCCCAACATGGATTCCCAGGTACAGCGAAATAGCCAGGCCATTATATACACTAATTAAGGAAACTCAGAAAGCCAATACCCATTTAGTAAGATGGACACCTGAAGCAGAAGTGGCTTTCCAGACCCTAAAGAAGGCCCTAACCCAAGCCTCAGTGTTAAGCTTGCCAATGAGGCAAGACTTTTCTTTATATGTCACAGAAGATAAAGGAATAGCTCTAGGAGTCCTTACACAGGTCCGAGGGACAAGCTTGCAACCCATGGCATAGTTGAGTAAGGAAAATGATGTAGTGGCAAAGGGTTGGCCTCATTGTTTATGGGTAGTGGCAGCAGTAACAGTCTTATTATCTGAAGCAGTTAAAATAATACAGGAGATCTTACTCTGTGGACATCTCATGATGTGAACAGCATACTCACTGCTAAAGGAGACTTGTGGATGTCAGACAACTGTTTACTTAAATATCAGGCTCTATTACTTGAAGGGCCAGTGCTGTGACTGCGCACTTGTGCAACTCTTAACCCAGCCACATTTCTTCCAGACAATGAAGAAAAGAAAGAACATAACTGTCAACAAGTAATTGCTCAAACCAACGCCGCTCGAGGGGACCCTTTAGAGGTTCCCTTGACTGATCCTGACCTCAACTTCTATACTGATGGAAGTTCCTTTATAGAAAAAGGACTTCGAATAGTGGGGTATGCAGTGGTCAGTGATAATGTAATACTTGAAAGTAATCTCCTCACTCCAGGAGCTAGTGCTCATCTGGCAGAACTAATAGCCCTCACTTGGGCACTAGAATTAGGAGAAGGGAAAAGGGTAAATATATATACAGACTCTAAGTATGCTTACTTAGTCCTCCATGCCAAGAAAGCCATATGGAGAGAAAGGGAATTCCTAACTTCCAAGGAAACACCTATCAAACATCAGGAAGCCATTAGGAGATTACTACTGGCTGTACAGAAACCTAAAGAGGTGACAGTCTTACACTGCTGGGGTCACCAGAAAGGAAAGGAAAGGGAAATAGAAAGGAACTGCCAAGCGAATATTGAAGCCAAAAGAGCCGCAAGGCAGGACCCTCTAATAGAAATGCTTATAGAAGGACCCCTAGTATGGGGTAATCCCCTCCAGGAAACCAAGCCCCAGTACTCAGAAGAAGAAATAGAATGAGGAACCTCATGAAGACATAGTTTCCTCCCCTCAGGATGGCCAGCCACCGAAGAAGGAAAAATACTTATGCCTGCAGCTAACCAATGGAAATTACTTAAAACCCTTCACCAAACCTTTCACTTAGGCATTGATAGCACCCATCAGATGGCCAAATTATTATTTAATGGAACAGGCCTTTCAAAACTATCAAGTCGTAGTCAGTGTTTGTAAAGTGTGCCAAAGAAGTAATCCCCTGCACTGCAGGCCATACATTTCAATCCCTGTATCTTTAACCTCCTTGTTAAGTTTGTCTCTTCCAGAATTGAAACTGTAAAACTACAAATGGTTCTTCAAATGGAGCCCTAGATTCAGTCCATGACTGAGATCCACCATGGACCCCTGAACTGGCCTGCTAGCCCATGCTCTGATGTTAATGACATCGAAGGCACCCCTCCTGAGGAAATCTCAACTGCGCAACCCCTACTATGCCCCAATTCAGCAGGAAGAGTTAGAGCAGTCATTGGCCAACTTCCCCAACAGCACTTGGGTTTTCCTGTTGAGAGGGGGAACTGAGAGACAGGACTAGCTGGATTTCCTAGGCCAACTAAGAATCCCTAAGCCTAGCTGGAAAGGTGACCACATCCACCTTTAAACATAGGGCTTGCAACTTAGCTCACACCCAACCAATCAGAGAGCTCACTAAAATGCTAATTAGGCAAAAACAGGAGGTAAAGAAATAGCCAATCATCTATTGCCTGAGAGCACAGCGGGAGGGACAAGGATCAGGATATAAACCTAGCCATTCGGGCAGGCAATGGCAACCCCCTTTGGGTCCCCTCCCTTTGTATGGGAGCTCTGTTTTCACTCTATTTCATTCTATTAAATCTTGCAACTGCAAAAAAAAAAAAGAATGCAAGGTGAGGAAATAGGTACATTGCACACAAATATTGTGTAATAAAAAGGTGGGATAAGAATATAATATATAATCATATTTTTATTTGTATTTGCATACAGAAAAACTGAAAAGAGATATTAAAAACAAACAAAATCATTTACCACCTATGAGGTAGGTATGGGATTTATGGAAATCAATGGACAGAGACATAAACAGAAAAGCTGCAGTTCAAAGAAGACAATACAACCTAATCACTGAGGATATTTAAAGGTTGGATTGCACATATGCATTTATGATTTTTGAAAAGGTATCTTATCAATCCTTTATCAAACACCCATAAAAATCAATAACAAAGCCGGGCACAGTGGCTCATGCCTGTAATCCCAGCACTTTGGGAGGCTGAGGAGGGTGGATCACCTGAGGTCGGGAGTTCAAGACCAGCCTGGCCAACATGGAGAAACCCCACTTCTCCTAAAAATACAAAATTAGCCGGGTGTGGTGGTGCACGCCTGTAATCCCAGCCACTCGGGAGGCTGAGGCTGGAGAATTGCTTGAATCCAGCAGGCGGAGGTTGCGGTGAGCGGAGATCGCGCCATTGCATTCCAGCCTGGGCAACAAGAATGAAACTCCATCTCAAAAAAAAAAAAAATTACATATTTCAAACACAGTATTGGCACCTAAATTTAAACTGCTGTATTACAGTCAAGTTAATCTACCAGCTTTACAATAAGTGGTTACAGTATTTAACTGTTTTAGAAAAAAGTCTGACCAAAGAAATAACTTTGTATTTGAAAGTGTTGGGGCTTTTTGCCTGGAAGGTCTTATTTCCCAAACTGGAAATTGTTCCAAGGATATATTACCAAGACAAGAAGATAGTACATAAAACAAAGAAAATCCAAAAAGTGAGACTAAAAAAAATGTCATGGCAAATTTGCCATCAATTTTACAACTGGCCACTGGTGAGTAGAATAAACATACTTTTTATAATTTTAACATGTTATGAACATGAGATACTATTTATTCACACCTTCAGCCATTTGAACATTACTGATCTCATTTTACAGATCAGCCAGATAAGAGGCTCATGTTGTGTTTATCCTGGACATTAGAACAAAAGATATCATTTAACACAACTGCCACATTTTCCCTTGCAGAGAAATTTGGATTTGAGTGTGACTGTATACATGACAAAGATTGGGACTTACACCTATGCACCTGCAACTTACCACTGAAATATATGGCAAATCATAACACCAACTCTAGTTTATTTTATTTATTTATTTATTTATTTATTTATTTATTTATTTATTTTTGAGATGTAGTCTCACTCCGTCGCCCAGGCTGGAGTGCAGCAGTGTGATCTCGGCTCACTGCAACCCCCGCCTCCTGGATTCAAACAATTCTCCTGCCTCAACCTCCAGAGTAGCTGGACTACAGGCACGCACCACCACTCCTGGCTATTTTTTTTTTTTTGTATTATTAGTAGAGACGGGGTTTCACCATGTTGGTCAGGCTGGTCTCCACCTCCTGACCTCAAATGATCCCCCCACCTCGAATTCCCAAAGTGCTGGGATTAGAAGGGTGAGCCACCACACTTGGCCTCCAGTTTCTTTTAAATCAAGATAATTTTGTTTTCATTTGGGTACAAATCCAAATAAACATCTCACTAGTCTTTGATATGTAGTGGATTTCTGGTAATTCTTGAAATGTCTGGATAATTATTATGTGTCATTGTCTGTGCATCATCAAAATGCTGCTTGGGAGCTTGTTTACTAATGTCAGTCTTATTAGTGGAATAACTCTGGTTTCATTGTACAGCTAGATGAATAAAGTGAATAGATATTGTCATTTTTTAAATTAAATAATGTATCTCTGTTGGGCTAATTTGAGTAGATTACTTTAACTGGAGAGAAGTGGTGTGCTATTCTTTTTGACATTTTTGCCTGTCCTTCATTGATGATTGGCTTGAAGATCAGCAATGCACCAGTATTTTCAGTGCAAACTCCTCTGCTGGCTGCTTAAACTGAGATTTGTTTTCTTTCCTTCTCGTCCTATAGTCTTTGCACTTCTTGTTAGTTAAGCCATTTTGCCACTGAGCATTTTAAAGACATGCCTTGTTCTAACCAGAAAATTGCATAAATAGGACAGGTATCATAGGTGCTCAATATATGTTTGTTGAGTTCAGTTAAACTTATTACAAATGATGATTTACACATCAGGTAGAAGAAACTCTAAACCTTGATAATTATTGTTTTTGCTAATAGACTCAACAGACTATGAGGGCCAAAGATAAGCTTCAATTCATTCACTTTTTTAAGGTGCATGACTACAAGCCCTACACAGAAACTCTACAGGATAGGACCCTAGAAAACAATACTGAATCTGGCACTGGTAAAAAGACAAGTAGTGAATAAAAATAAAACAATGACAACACAAAACCAATAGCAGGAAGATAAACAGGTAAGCCATCTACCAAGAGTGGAGGAGCAGGAATTTGGCATAATTTGAAGATAGAAGGGATGGTTTGAAATTATGCTGTGGGCAAAAAGTAAAATAATTCCAGCATCATAAATTAAAAAGCATTTTTATGAAGATTTGAGAAGATCAGGTCTTCTAAAAGTCAGTGCCTTGAAAGAAGAAGGTGGAGACAGTCTAACATATTAAAATATCCTAAAGAATCAAAATAATAAATGAAATGAACTAAAACAAAATATGACAAGTGAGACCTAATTAAACTAAAGAGCTTCTGCACAGCAAAATAAAGTATCAGCAGAGTCTACCAACAGAAAACCTACAGAATAGAATAAGATATTTGGAAACTATGCATTTGAAAAATGTCTAATATCCAGAATCTATAAGAAACTTAACCAATTCAACAAGCAAAAGCAAACATCCCCTTTAAAATGATCAGAATAAATGAACAGACATTTCTCAAAAGAATACATACAAGAGGTCTCGCTCTGTGGCCCAGGCTGGAGTCCCCTGGTGCGATCTCTGCTCACTGCAAGCTCCACCTCCCGGGTTCACGCCATTCTCCTGCCTCAGCATCCTGAGTAGCTGAGACTACAGGTGCCCACCACCACGCCCGGCTAATTTTTTTTGTATTTTTAGTAGAGACGGGGTTTCACCGTGTTAGCCAGGATGGTCTCGACCTCCTGACCTCGTGATCCACCTGCCTCAGCCTCCCAAAGTGCTGGGATTACAGGCATGATCCACCACGCCCGGCCAACCCCTTGATTTTTATGATCATTAACAAACCCCTTGATGATGCTTAGTGATGTTAAAAATCATGAATCATCAGAAAAATTCACATCAAAACTGCAATCTGATACCATCTTCACACCAGTCACAATGACTACTATCATTTTCTAATTTTTTGTTTCAGTATCTTTTGGTGTACATGTGGTTTTCATTATATGAAGGAATTGTACAGTGGTGATGTCCAAAGTTTTAGTGCACCCATCACCCAAGTAGTGTACATTCTACCCAATGTGTAGTTTTTATACCCCACCCCCTCCCACCTTCACTTCTTCTGAGTCTCTTACATTTATTATACCACTCTGCAAGCCTTTTTGTACCCAGAGAGCTTACTTACCTCCTACTTGTGAGAACATGAAACATTTGGTTTCACCTTTTTAGTTACTTCACTTAGAATAATGGTTTATAGCTACATCCAAGTTGCTATAAATACATTATTTTGTTCTTTTTTATGGTTGAGTAGTATTCCATGGTGTATGCATACCCTATATTTTTTATTCCCCCATCCACTGATAGGCACGTAGGCTGCATCCATATCTTCGCAATTGTAAATTGTGCTGTGATAAACATACATATGCAGGGGTCTTTTTTATATAATGACTTATTTTCCTTTAGGTAGATACCCACCAGTGGGATTGCTGGATCGAATGGTAGGTCTAATTTTAGTTCTTTGAGAAATCCCTGGTGCTGTTTTGCATAGAGGTTATACTTATTTACATTTACACCAGCACTGTTTAAGTTTTCCCTTTTCACTACATCCACACCAACACCTATTGTTTTTTGACTTTTTAATCATGGTCTTTTAATTCTCACTGGGTTGAGGTGATATCTCACTGTGATTTTAATTTGCATTTCCCTGATGATTAGTGATGTTGGCCACGTGAATATCTTCTTTGAAGAAATGTGTATTTGTGTTATTTGCCCACTGTTTGATAGAATTGTTTTTTTCTTGCTTATTTGTTTGGGTTTCTTGTAGACTCCTGACATTAGTTCTTTGCCAGATGCATAATTTGCAAATATTTTCTTCCATTCTGTGGGCTGTCTGTTTACTATGATAATTATTTCTTTTGCTGTACAGAAGATTTTTAATTAGGTGCCATTTATTTTTCTTTTTGTTGCATTTGCTTTTGGATTTTTAGTTATAAATTATTTGCCTAGGCCAATGTACAAAAGTGTTTTTTCTAGTTTCTCTTCTAAAATTTTTATTGTTTTGTGCCTTAGATTTAAGTCTTTCATTCATCTGGAGTTGATTTTTGTAGATCGTAAGAGATTGGAATTCAGTCTTATTATTCTATATGTGGCTATCCAGTTTTCCCAGCACCATTTATTAAATAGCATGTCCTTTCTCCAATATATATTTTTGTCTGCTTTGTTAAATATGAGTTGGTTTTAAGTATTTGGTTTTATTTCTGAATTGTCTCTTCTATTACATTGATCCATATATCTACATTTATACCAGTACCATGCTGTTTTGTATACGCTAGATTTGTAGTATAATTTGAAGTTGGGTAATGTGATGCTTTCAGATTTGTACTTTGTGCTTAGAATTGCTTTGGCTATTCAGGCTTTTTTGTTTGTTTCATACTGTATTAGTCCTTTCTCACACAGCTGTAAAGAAATGCCTGAAACTAAAGAAAGAGGTTTAATTGGCTTATGGTTCTGCAGGCTGTTCAGGCTTCTGCTTTGAGGGAGGACTCAGGAAACTACAATAATGGCAGAAGGTGAAGGGGAATCCTGGACATCTTCATATGGCCACTAGGAGAGACAGCAAAGGGGGAAGTGCTACACACTTTCAAGCAACCAAATCTTGTAAGAATTCATTCACTATCACAAAAACAGCAAGGGGAAAATCTGCCTCCATGATCCAATCACCTCTCACCAGGTCCCTCCCCCAACACTGGGGATTACAAGGCAACATGAGATTTGGGTGGGGCCACAGAGCCAAACCATATTATAGAATTTTTGAAATGTTTTTTCAAATTCCATAAAAAAATGATATTGGTGTTTTGATAGGAATTGCATTGATTCTATGGATTGCTTTGGTCAGTATGCTCATTTTGACAATATTGATCCTTCCAATTAATGAGCATGGGATGTATTTCTATTTGTTTATGTCATCTTTATTTCTATTTGCTTATGTCATCTATGATTTCTTTCTGCAGTATTTTGTAGTTCTCCATGTAGAGATCTTTCACCTCATTAGTTAAGTATATTTCTAGTTATCTTATTTTTCTTACAGCTATTGTAAAAGGGATTGAGTTCTTGATTTGATTCTCAGCTTGGACATTGTTGAGGTATAGCAGTGCATTTTGTACACATTGATTTTATAACCTGAGACTTTACTGAATTTATTTATCAAATCTAGGCATCTTTTGTTTGAGGCTTTAGGGTTTTCTAGGTATATAATCATACCATCAGCAAACAAAGATAGTTTAACTTCCTTTTTTCCAATATGAATGCCCTTCATGTCTTTCTCTTACCTGGTTGTTTGACTAGGACTTCCCGTTCTTTGTTGAATACAAGTAATAAAAGTGAGCATTGTAGTCTTTTCCCAGTTCTTAGGGCTAATGCTTTCAACATTTTCCTATTTGGATTTGGTATGATGTTGGCTGTGTGTTTGTCATAATGGCTTCTAGTATTTTGAGGAATGTCCTTTCTGTGTCTACCTTGTTGAAGGTTTTTATTATAAAGGGATGCTGGATTTTATTGAATGCTTTTCCTGCATCTATTGAGATAATCATATGGCTTTAGTTTATAATTCTGTTAATGTGATGATGACATTTATTGACTTGCATATGTTGAACCATCCCTGCTTCCCTGGGATAAAATCCACTTAATCATGGTGAATTATCTGATGTGCTGTTGGACTTGGTTTGCCAGTATTTGTTTGGGTTTTTGTTTTTGTTTTTGTTTTGCATCTCTATTCATCAGAGATATTGGTCTGTAGTTCCTTTGTTTGTTTGTTATGTCCTTTCCTTGTTTTGGTATTAGAGTAATACTGGTTTTTATAATAAATTAGAGACCATTACCTCTTTCTCTATCTTTTGGAATAGATTCAGCAGAATTGGTACCAATTCTTCTTTAAATGTCTGATAGAATATCAGCTGTGCATCTTTCTGGTCTTGGGCTTTATTTTCTTGGCATTTTTTTATTACTGATTGAATTTTACTGTTTTTTATGGTTCTGTCCCAGATTGCTATTTAATCCTGATTCAGGCTTCAGGGGTTCTGTGTTTCCAGGAATTTATTCATTTTCTCTAAATTTTTTAGTTTGTATGCAGAGAGGTGTTCATAGTAGTCTCAAATAATCTTTTGTATTTTAGTGGTATCAGTTGTAATGTCTCCATTTTAATCTCTAATTGAATTAATTTGAATCTTCACCCTTCTTTTCTTGGTCAATTTAGCTAATGATCTATTGATTTTATTTATATTTTCAAAGAACCAACTTTTTGTTTCATTGCTCTTTTATATTTCTTTTGTTTCAATTTGATTTACTTCTGCTGCGATTTCTATTATTTCTTCCTCTGCTAGCACAAGGTTTAGTTTGTTCTTGTTTTTCTAGTTCTTGAGGTGTGATGTTAGGCTGTCAATATGAGACATTTCAGACTTTTTGATGTAGGCATTCAGTGCTATACATTTTCCTCGTAGCGCTAATTTTGCTGTGTCCCAGAGATTTTTATAACTTGCATCACTATTATCATTCACTTTGAAATTTTTAAAAATTTCCATCTTGATTTTATGATTAACTCAAAAATTATTTAGGAGAAGATTGCTTAATTTCTATGTATTTATGTCACTTTGAAGAATCCTTTTGAAATTGATTTTTAGTTTTATTTCACTTTGGTCTAATAATACGCTTGATATAATTTTGATTTTTAAAAATATATTGAGACTGTTGTTGCCTATTATATGGTCTATCCTGAAGAATGTTCCATGAGCTGATGAGAAGAATGTGTATGCTGCAGTTATTCAGTTGAATGTTCTGTAAATGTCTTTTAGGCCCATTTTTTTCTAGAGTGCAGTTTAAGTCTAGCATTTCTTTATTGACTTTCAGCCTCAATGATCTGTCTAGTGCTGTCAATGGAGTGTTAAAGTCCCCCCCCATTATTGTTTTGCTTTCCATATCCTTTCTTATGTCTAGTCATAATTGTTTTATGAATCTGGGAGCTTTGGAATTGGGTCCATCTGTATATAAATTATAATATCTTCTTGTCATATTAATACTCATCATTGTTTGATGACCTTCTTTGTGTTCTTTTTTTAACTATACCTACTCCTACTCACTTTTGGTTTCTATTTGCACAGAATATCTTTTTTCCGTGGTACAGTGCTAGGTGAGTGAACTAGAGACAGATGATATTTGGTTTGTAATTTATTTTTATTAATTCTGCCAATCTGTATCTTTTAAGTGCAGCATTTTGACCATTTACATTCAATATAAATATTGAGATGTGAGGTACTGTTCCAGTCATCATGTTGATTGTTATCTACAAATTTTGTTTTTCTTTATTATGTTATTGTTTTAAAAATTCTGTGAGCTTTATGCTTTCAAGAAGTTCTATTCTGGTGCATATTACCCTTTTGTTTTAAGCTTTAGAACTTTCAGTATTTCTTGCAGTGCTCATCTGTCAGTGACAAATTCCCTCAGCATTTGCTTGTCTGAAAAATACTTTATTTCACCTTTGATATGGTTTGGCTGTGTTCCCACCCAAATCTCATCTTGAAGTTTAACTCCCCCAATTCCCACATGTTGTGGGAGGAACCCGGTGGAAGCTGATTGAATCATGGGGATGGGTCTCTCCTGTGCTGTTCTTGTGATAGTAAATAAGTCTCATGTGATCTGACGGTTTTAAAAATGGGAGTTTCCCTGCAGAAGTGCTCTCTCTTTGCCTGCAACCATCCATGTAAGATGTGAGTTGCTCATTCTTGCTTACTGTCATGATTGTGAGGCCTCCCCAGCAATGTGGAACCATAAGTCCGTTAAATCTCTTTTACTTTTCAGTCTTTGGTATGTCTTCATCAGGAGTTTTAAAATGGACTAACACAGAAACTGGTACCAGTAGAGTGGGGCACTGCTGAAAAGATACCCAAAAAATGTGGAAGCAACTTTGGAAGTGGATAACAGGCAGAGGTTGGAACAGTTTGGAGGGCTCAGGAGAAGACAGGAAAATGTGGAAAAGTTTAGAACTTTCTAGAGACTTGTTGAATAACTTTGACCAAAATGCTGATAATTATATGGACAATGAAATCCAGGCTGAGTTGGTCTCAGATGGAGATGAGAAACTTGTTGGGAACTAAAGCAAAGGTGACCCTTGTTATGTTTTAGCAAAGAGACTGACAGTACTTTGCTCCTGACCTAAAGATTTGCTTCAGAGATATGATTTAGAGTATTTGGGAGAAGAAATTTTTAAGCAGCAAAGCTTTCAAGAGGCAACTTGGGTGCTGTTGAAGGCATAAGGGAAGGAAAGCATAAAAGTTCAAAAAAATTGCAGCCTGAAAATGCAATAGAAAAGAAAATCCCATTTTCTGAGGAGAAATTCAAGGTGGCTGCAGAAATTTCCATAAGTAACGAGGATCCAAATGTTAGTCCCCAAGACAATGGGGAAAATGTCTCCAGGGCATGTCAGAGGTCTTCACGGCACCTTTTCCCATTACAGGCCCAAGAGGCCCAGGAGGAAAAATGGTTTTGTGGGCCAGGCCCAGGGTCCCCATTCTGTGTGCTGCTTAGGGACTTGGTGCCCTGCATCCCAGCCATTCCAGCCATGGCTAAAAGGGGCAAACATAGAGCTCAGGCCATGGCTTCAGAGGGTGAAAGCACTAAGCCTTGGCAACTTGCCCATGGTGTTGAGCCTGTAAGTACACAAAAGTCAAGAATTGGGGTTTAGGAACCTCCACCTAGTTTTTGGAGGATGTATAGAAATGCCTGGATACCCAGGCAAAAGTTTGCTACAGGGGTAGGGACTGCATGGAGAACCTCTACTAGGGCAGTGCAGAAGGGCAATGTGGGGTTGGGGCCCCCACATAGAGTCCCTACTATGGCACCATCAAATGGAGCTGTGAGAAGCAGGCCACTGTCCTCCAGACCCCAGAATGGTATATCCACTGACAGCTGGCACTGTACTCCTAGAAAAGCCACAGACACTCCACACCAGCCCATGAAAACAGCAGGGAGGGAGGCTGTGTCCTGCAAAGCCACAGGGCTGGAGCTGCCCAAAACCATGGGAACCAATCTTTTGCATCAGTATGACCTGGATAAGAGACATGGAGTCAAAGGAGATCACTTTGGAGCTTTAAGATATGACTACCCCTCTGGATATTGGACTTTCATGGGGCCAGTAGCCCCTTTGTTTTGGAGAATTTTTCCCATTTTCAATGGCTGTATTTACTCAATACCTGTATGCCCATTGTATCTAGGAAGTAACTAGCTTGTTTTTGATTTTACAAGCTCATAGGCAGAATGGACTTGCCTTGTCTCAGATGAGATTTTGGACTATGGACTTTTGAGTTAATGCTGAAATGCATTAAGGCTTTGGGGGACTGTTGAGAAAGCGTGGTTGGTTTTAAAATGTGAGGACATGAGATTTTGAGTGGCCAGGGACAGAATGATATGGTTTGAGTGTGTTCCCACCCAAATCTCATTTTGAATTGTAACTCCCACAGTTCACACGTGTCATGGGAGGAACCTGGTGGAAGGTAATTGAATTACGGGAGTGGTTCTTTCCTATGCTGTTCTCAGGATAGTGAATAAATCTCATGAGCTCTGATAGTTTTATAAACAGGAGTTTACCCCTGCACCATGTCTCCCTCTTTGCCTGCCACCATCCATGAAAGACGTGACTTGCTCTTCCTTGCCTTCCACCATTATTTTGAGGCCTCTCCTGTCATGTGGAACTGTAAGTCCATTAAACCTCTTTTTCTTCCCAGTCTTGGGTATGCCTTTATCAGCAGCATGAAAATGGACAAATACAATTTTCATTTATGAAACTTAGTTTTGCTGGATACAAAATTCATGGCTGACAGTTTTTTTTCTTTTTTTGTATGAAGTGGCTAAAGGTAAGACCCCAATATCTTTTGGCATGTAAGATTTCTGCTGAGATGTCTGTTATTAGTATGTAGTTTTCCTTTATAGGTTACTTAATAATTTTGTCTCATTGCTCTTACAATTCTATCATTCAATTTGACTTTAGATAGCCTGATGACTATATGCCTTGGTGATGTCTTCTTTGCAGTAATTCTCCCAAGAATTATTTGAGCTTCTTGTATTTGGATGTTTAAATCTCTAACAATGCTAGGGTAGTTTTCAACTATTCTCTCAAATAAATTTTACAAACTTTTTTGCTTTTTCTTCTACCTCAGTAACATCAGTTATTCTTATATTTGGCCATTTCATATATTTTCATATTTCTTGGAAAATTCATTTCTTTTAATTTTTTTTCATTGTTATTGTCTGACTGGGTAAATTCAAAAACCTAGTCTTTGAGCCCTGAAATTCTTTCTTCTATTTGGTCTAGTCTATTGTTAGAACTTTTCACTGCATTTTATAATTTTCTAAATATGTCTTTTAACTCCATTAGTTGTGATTGGTTTTCCTTTAAAATACCTATCTCCTTAGAAAATTTTTCACCCATATTCTGAATTATTTTTCTTAATTTATTTATGTTCATTTTCACCTCTCTCTTGTGTCTTTCTGAGTAGCTTAATAATCAACCTTTTGAATTATCTGGTATTTCAAATATTTTATCTTTGTTTTGATCAATTGCTGAAGAGTTTGTGTGATCTTTGGCAGCTGTTATAAAACCTTGTGTTGTCATATTGCCAAAATTATTTTTCTGTTTCTATCTTATTTGGGCAGTGTATTTCTTCTAAATATTTTTAGTTTATTTTTGATTTGACTGTGATTTTTTATTATTTCCTCTTGAAATGCAACTTTAATGTTTATAGTTTATTGCAAGCTAATTTGGTTCTGTGTGCTTTCAGGGGTAAAGACTGTATGAGTTCCTTGGTTATATAGCATCTTTGCATGGTGACATTCTCAGATGCTGTGTGCACTTATTTATCTGTTTTTTTCCCCAGTGGCTTGAAGTCTGAACTGTCCATCATAGTAAATAAAACACTGGGGGGAAATAAATAAATAAATACACACCACTGGGGTATAAGATAAGCTTCAAGAAATTTCTGCAATTCCAACCACACAGGAGAGAGTGAGCTTGCACACAAATCAGTTCAGACTTCAGACCAGTGTGGTTGTTGTCCACAAGGATGAAGCAGTTGTGGCTAAAGCAAGTTTGTGAATGCAACACACAATAGTGGGCAGAGGTTCAAGCCTTAACAGAAGTGGCTGGGGGAGCTCTCACTGAAATGCACTGAGGTCTTATCAGAGGGAATGGAAGAAGCCACCTCAGCTTGCATGACAGGCCAGCAAGAAAGGAATCCACCTTCCAGTCACACTCCCAACCCATCATTCCAGTGACTCAGGGCAGACCGGCCCCGGTTTTCATTTGCAGGAATGCTGATGGTTCATGTAGAAAGGGATTGTGAATCTACTCTTCATTTAAGCCTGAACCCGAAGGACACTTCTCCTATGGAGATGTGGGCACCCTGAAGTGTTTTTAAAAGGCTGTCTAGAGGTGCACCCATGACTATCCCTGAGGAAAGAAGCCCCATCTTTGTCTGCAGTGATGGATGGGAGGAAAAATAAGTCCCCTTATACAAGGTACTTCATGAACACCAGGACTGCCTGACTATTGGGGTGGAGCCAGAATTTCCCCAATGAACCCAGCACTGTACCTATGACTCTGCTGAAAGAAACGACCCACATGTGGAATGTTCTGGGACTCAAGTCCTGCCATCTGGATAATTTTGTCCCATGGAATACTTCCTTGATGTGGTACACACCCCTTCCCTCAGGTTTAGTAATCCCTTAGGGACAGACTACTATGAATGCTACTGCCCCTCTAAGTCTAGCCACCAAGTGAGGCTGCTATAGTTCAGGCTGGTGCTGTGGAATGTCTGCAAGGGGTCCAGTGATGTTAATTGTCCTCTACATTCCCAGCAGTGGCTACCAGTACCAGCTCTGATTGGGGTGACAGAGGAGTGACATAGACTGTGAGATTTCTTGGTTATAAATAGGCTTAGTGCATTGGTTTTCTCAAATACCAGTTGTAGTAATAATGAACTTGACACAAAAACTCAGGACCTCATGGTTATCCCGGGTGATGCAGGCAATTCAGATAGCTAAGATTACACACATGTGTTCTCTTTCCTGCACCCTGTTATTGTGCCTGTATATGTTGTAATGGACTGTATCAGTTTGCCTCCTGCCAAGAAGTGGTACTTACAGAAGAGCACCAGCTGCAGTGATAGTCATAGAATTCGTGCTTGCCTTATGTTATCAGGGGAGGCACTCTGGTTACTCAGGCAATGGACAGGGCCATAAATCTCAGAAAACGTTTCTGTATTTTGGGTTAAGCTATCAGGGTGGGTAGAAGGGCATAGCTAGGTAGGGGCTGGGCTAGGTAAGCCCATGCTCTGGCTCTCCATATGTGGGCAAAAACAGAAGCCCCGGTGAGAGCCAGAGAGTGAGTCTCCTGCTGCAGGGGTAATGTTCCAGGGAGGAACATAGTTGCATCCTCTAAACCAAAAATGTCTGAGACAGGTTTCAGCCAATTTAGAAATTTATTTTGTCAAGGTTAGGGACATGCCCATGACACAGCCTCAAGAGGTCCTGAGAAGATATGACCAGGGTTGTTGGGCTACAGCTTGGCTTTATATGTTTTAGAGAGACATAAGAAATCAATCAATACATGTATGATGTACATTGGTTTGGTTCAGAAAGTAGGAAAACCCCAAGTGGGGGTTTCCTGATCATAGGTGCATTCAAAGATTTTCTGATTTGCAATTGGTTGAAAGAGTGTATGTAAAGACCTGAAATTAATAGAAGAGAGTGCCTGGGTTAAGATAAAGGTTTGCAGAGATTAAGATTTTTATTATACAGACAATGCCTCCAGGTAGCAGGCTTCAGAGCAAATAGATTATCTGAAGGTCCCTGTTCTAATGTTAAAGCTAGCCAGTCATGCCTGAATTTCAAAGAGAGAAGGGCATAATGAGTCATGCCCTACATCCCATTCCCATCATGCCCTGAACATGTTTCAATTTAACTTTGGAATGCCCTTGGCTGAGAGGAGGGGTTCAGGGGAGAGAGAGAGAGAGAGAGAGAGTTGGTTGAGGGAGCTTAGAATTATATTTTTAGTTTACACTCTGCTGCACAGAAGCGTCTGTATGGTGAGTGGAGAGTAACAGGTTGCAGAAAGCCCCCACCCATCTTCCACACACTTGGCAATGCAGGACTCAAACCCACAGCATTCGACTGGTAGCAGCTCACTACATTCCAGAAAGTCTGTTGCTCAGAACTGTAAACTGCCCCACGCCATAGCCTTCCCAGTGGGGAGAGCAACTCTGGCTTTCTGGCCACACCCCTCCCAATCTGTGCATGAAGCAGGGTCACCCAGTTTCTGCCCCTGTTACTGCAGCACACTTCCCCCTCACCTCTCAGTTCTGACCAAGGGGGTTTATCTCCAGTCAAGATTATATTACTAATCTCAGGTGGGAGCTTCTGTCAACCTGTAACTGCCATTTGAGTTAGCCTGCAGATTTCTACAAGGTCCCTTGTGAGGTAGAATCAGAAATGGCTTCCCTCTGTCTCTGCTGGAGTCTGGGAATGTACACAAAGCATGTCCTGATGCTGGTTCTACTCATATACTCCCCACCACTCACTAAATCAGTTCCAGTGCTGAGTAAGGTTTAAGGCCTTCCCCTGTAGCCATGATTGCCAAGTTACCTGTTGGGAGTGTGTATCCTGGGGCAGTTTATCCCCCTTTAACACTCTGAGGACTTACAGTTTTCCACCTGTCTCACAGTTTAGGCTGCAGCCCAATGCTTCTTTCAAAGGATCTGTGGTTTCTTTCAGTTTTCCTGTTAAGTTCCTGTGTTGTTTCTTGAAAACAAAGTTAACTATGTGAATCTCTACACAGTGTTTTTTTCCAAGAGGAAGAAGCATGCTAATAATGCCTCTAATCCTCCATCTTTGAAAAAATAATGGCTACTATTAAAAAGTCAAAAAGCAAATACTGGCAAGGCTGCACAGATAGGAAACACCTATATATTGTAGACTGTTTGGTGGGAATATAAGTTAGTTCAACTCCTGTGGAAAGCAGTCTGGAGATTTATCAAAGAACCTAAAACAGAGCTACCATTAAACCCAGCAATCCCATTTGTGATTACGTACCTAGAGGAAAATAAATTATTCTATGAAAAGACATATGCACTTATATTATGATCATTGCTGTGCTATTCACAATAGTAAAGGCATGTAATCAACCCAGGTCCCATCAGCTCTAGACTGGATAAAGAAAATGTGGTACATATACAGCATGGAATACTACACAGCCATGAAAATGAATGAAATTATGTCTTTTGCAGCAACATGGGTACAGCTGGGGGCCATAATCCTAAACAAATTAATGTAGGAACAGAAAACAAAATACCATATGCTCTCACTTATAAATGGGAACCAAACGTTGAACACACATAAACATAAGTAGGAGAACGATAGACACTGTGGACTCCTAGTTGGGGGAGGGAGGAAGAGGAGCATAGATTGAAAAACTACCTATCTGGTACTGTGCTCACTACCTGGGTGGCCAGATCCATACGCCAAACCAAGCATCACACAATATCCTCATGTAACAAATGTGTACATGTACCCCCTGTATCTAAAACAAAAGTTGAAATTTAAAAGATTGCAGAGACATGGAGTCAACACAAGTGTCCATCAATGGTGGGTTGGGAAAAAAATGTGGCACATATACACTATGAAATACTATGCAGCCATAAGGAAGGATGAAACCATGTCTTTCTGCAGCAATAAGGATGCAAGTGAGTTATTCTAAGCAAATTAATGCAGAAACACAAAACAAGATACCACATGTTCTCACTTTCAGTGGGAGTTAAACATTGGGTACTTGTGAACATAAAGAAGGCAACAATAGACACTGTGACTAATAGAAGAGGGAGCTAGGAAGGGAGGCAGGAGTTGAAAAACTAGCTCTTGGCTACTATTATCAGTACCTGGTTGACAGAATCAGTTGTACCCCAAACTTCAGCATCATGCAATATACCCATGTAATGAACATGTACATATACCCCCAAATATAAAATAAAAGGTGAAATTATATTTAAAAAGTCAATGCAATGTGCAGTCCATGATTGAATCCTAGATCAAAACAAAGTCATATATAAAAGACATTTAGGGAACAATTAGGGTTTTTTAATATAAGCTGAATATTAAATATAGGAGATTGTTAATTTTATTAGGATCAATTATGATACTTTGGTTGTATGGGAGAACGATGTCATTCTTAGGAATTGAATGTTGATATACTCAGTGCTAAAGTGTGGTGATGTCTATAACTTATTTTCAAAATATTCTGAAAATGACAACAAATCAAAACAATAACAGGCTGGGCGCAGTGGCTCACACCTGTAATCCCAGGACTTTGGGAGGCTGAGGAGGGCAGATCACTTGAGGTCAGGAGTTTGAGACCAGCCTGGCCAACATGGTGAAACCTCATCTCTGCTAAAAATACAAAAATTACCTGGGCATGGTGGCGCACCTGTAATCCCAGCTACTCGGGAGGCTGAGGCAGGAGAATCCCTTGAACCCAGGAGGCGAAGGCTACAGTGAGCCAAGATCACACCACTACACTCCAGCCTGGGCCACAGAGTAAGACTCTGTCTCAAAAAAAAAAAAAATAATAATAACGACAAAATTAAACGATTCCTCTCTCTCTCTGTCTCCACACACCACACTTACATACACACATATGCATATATACATTTATACATGAAGCAAATCTAACAAAATTTTTTAATCTATATCACTGATATTCAGATGGCTATTATATTATTTTTCAACCTTTCTATATGTTTGAATATTTTCATAATAAAAAGTTGAAAAAAAACTAACCTCAAACATCAAACCAGTAGTGGAATGGACAAACATATACTATTAATGTGGCAACTGTTGTTGCAGTTGAACACTTAACGATGGATTGAAAGAACGCTCATTATTTCATACCACAAATATTCACTACTTTGTAGTAGAAACTGTGCCACATACAACAGTGAACTGGGTAGATGGGTTCCTGTCTTTTTTGTAACAGTATTATTGAGATATAATTCATATGCAAAGAACTGCACATATTTAATGTGTCCAATTTGATGAGTTTCCTTGGGCTCCTTTTATTTGGTGTGGTAAGAACACAACAAAACACATACCTTATTAGTAAAGTTTGAAGTTCAAAATACCATATTGTTAACTATAGGCACTATTACCCATTGAGCAACAATGCTTCATTTTCCACACCCCCTAGTTCTTGGCAAACACTATTGTATTCTCTGCTGCTATGAGTATGACTATGTTAGATACATCATATAAGTGTAATTATATAGTATTTATCCTTCTGTTACTGGCTTATGTCACTTAGCATAATGTCTCCAAGGTTTATGCATGTTGTTGCAAGTGCTAGGCATTTCTTCTTCTTAAAAAACAAATAGTATTCCATTGTATGTATATATCAAATTTTCTTTATTCATACTTCTGTCAATGGACATTTCGGTTGTTTCCATATCTTGGCTATTATGAATAGTGCTGCAATAAACATTGGAGTGCAGATATTACTTTAATATCCTAATTCCAATAATTTTGGGTGTATACCCAGAAGTGAAATTATTGGATCAGGTTACAGTTATATTTTTAATTTTTTGAGGCATTTCAACACTGTTTTCCATAATGGCTGCACCATTTAACATTCCCATCATCAGTGTACAAAAATTACAATTTCTCTGCATCTTTTTTTTAATAGTCATCCTAACAAGTGGGAGGTTTTATCTTATTGAAGTTTTGAATTGTATTTTTCTGAATATTAAATATGTTGAGCATCTTTTACCTGTTACTATTTGTATATCTTCTTTGGAGAAATATCCAAGCCCTTTGCTCATTTTTAATAGGATTGTTATTATTTTCTATTAAGTTGTAGGACATCTTCACATAGTTTGGAAATAAATCGCTTTTCAAATACATGTGTTACAAATATTTTCTTTGTTTCTGTAGGTTGTATTTTTATTCTGTTGTTTCTTTTGCTATCCAGAGCTTTTTAGTTTGACACACTTTCACTTCTTTTTTTTATCTTCAATGTTCAGGGGTGTATGTGGAGACTGTGCAGGTTTGTTACATAGGTAATCATGTGTCATGGGTCTTTGTTGTAGAGATTATTTCACCACCCAGGTGTTAAGTCTAGTATCCATTAGTTATTTTTCTGGATCCTCTGCCTCCTCCCACCCTCCACCCTCCCATAGGCCCCATTGTGTGTTGTTCCCCTCTATGTGTCCATGTGTTCTCATTGTTTAGCTCCCACTTATAAGTGAGAACATGTGATATTTGCATTTCTCTTCCTGCATTAGTTTGCCAAGGATAATGGCCTCCAGCTCCATCCATGTCCCCCAAAAAACATGATCTCATTCTTTTTTTATAGCTGCATAGTATTCGATGGTGTATATGTACCATATTTCCTTTATCCAATATGTCATGGATGGGCATTTAGGTTGATTCCATGTCTTTGCTATTGTGAATCATGCTGCAATGCACATACACGTGCATGTGTCTTCATAATAGAATGATTTATAATCCTTTATATTTTCACTTCTTTATTTGTGCTTTTGTTACCTATGCTTTTGGTGTCATAGCCAAGAAACCATTGCCAATATCAATGCCAAGGCTTTCTTCTATGTTTCCTTTTCGGAGTTTTAAAGTTTCTATTAGAAACTTTGAAATAAATAAAAAATCTTTATCTATTTTGAGTTGAGTTTTCTTTATGGTGTGAAGTAGGGGTCCAGTTTCATTCTTTTGTGCATACATATCCAGTTTTCCCAACAACATTTGTTAAAGAGCCAGTTGTTTCACCATTGTGCCTCCTTGACACATTTTTCTTTTTAACATTTATTTTAGATTCAGTGGGTACACATGCAGGTTTGTTACATGGGTAACTTGCATGTCACTGGGGTTTGGTGTACAGATTATTACTTTGATAATGAGCACAGTACTTGATAGTTTTTTATGCTTACTTCCTCCCATCCTCCACCCTAAAGTAGGTCCCAGTGTTTATTGTTAGCTTTTTTTTTTTTTTTTGAGACGGAGTCTCGCTCTGTTGCGCAGGCTGGAGTGCAGTGGCATGATCTCGTCTCACTGCAAGCTCCGCCTCCCAGGTTCATGCCATTCTCCTGCCTCAGCTTCCCAGGTAGCTGGGACTACAGGTGCCCACCACCACGCCCAGCTAATTTTTTGTATTTTTAGTGGAGATGGGGTTGCACTGTGTTAGCCAGGATGGTCTCGATCTCCTGACCTTGTGATCCGCCCACCTCAGCCTCCCAAAGTGGTGGGATTACAAGCATGAGCCACCACACCCGGCCTATTGTTAGCTTTTTAGTGTCCATTTGTACTCAATGTTTAGTTGAGAACATGTGATATCTAGTTTTATGTCACTGCATTAATTTCTTTAGGATAATGTCCTCCAGCTTCATCCATGTTGGTGCAAAGAACATGATTTCATTTCTCATGGCTGTGTAGTATTTCATGGTGTATATGTACCACATTTTCTTTGTCTACTCTA